>NC_139408.1:25323496-30695996 GCF_905368555.1 Meleagris gallopavo | reverse complement strand
GACCTATTTATCTGCTACTGTAACTGACATGAAGGAATGTTTCACAGATATATATGAGAGAATTAGTGAGATCTTATTTTACAGTTTAATTGTATCTTTTCCATTTTCCGCAGGCTAGCTTGCCAAATTATATACCCGTGAACACTAACAGCCTGCATACAGAAAAGAAAAAATATAAACTTAATTTATCAAGGCAGTTATGGTAACCTGCTAGGGAATCTTCTCTGTGTCCTGACATTGATGATAGACTTCTGGCCTTTTACCTTTAGTTTTTCTAAGACCATCCTAATATCCTGGTAACTGTGCAGGAATAATTGAGCAGTAATTATCTCAATGGAGCAAAAGGAAAAAAATAATGCATTACATATGAAATTATATATGTATGAATTTGCCTAGAAATCTCAGGCATATTCATTCTCTGTTAATGCAGATAATCATCTTTCTCTATAAGGTCTAAAGCATGGAATTTCAAGTGCATTGTTTCAATTCTTCTGGTTTCATGTCTTGATCCCTGCAGTGCTTTACTCTTTATAAAAGAGGAGTAGGAAAAGTGCCTAAGGAAGTTTGTAGAGGTATCATATGTAATAACAAATGATCTAGTTAATGCATATCATCCGTCAGGTAGGGTCCAATATTTGCAGGATTTTTTTAGCTTAAAAATAGAATACAAGTTGAGCTTTGTAACAAGCTTTGCTATTTTTTTTTCCTTCTGTGAGCAGCAGTCAAGTCCTCTGCAGTTTATTAAAATCCATGAATAGCAGTCAGTTTGTTTCTTCAGATGCTCATACAAAATTCTCAGTACGATCACCAACAGATGTAAATATCCAGCACCAGTATGTATATTCAGGAAGACATCACTTCTAATAACTTTGTAGAATACTTTCTGTTCTATTCCTTACTTTTGTAAAAATATTTTGTGATAAATTAGAGTTTCAAAATATAATCAAAGCACAAATATACGTTCCCTTCATTGGCAGACTGGTATCATTATTACAAGTGGTAGTGCATACACAGGATTTTTTAAAAAATTCAAGTACTTTCAGATTTTTTTTTTTTTTAAAGAAAGAAACTGTCAATAGAAATTGTAAGGATGTATACTGAATAGAAGAACTGGCCTTTTGTTTAACACAGGTGACCTTCAGCTCATTGGTAATAGGAGAAAGCTTCACAATGGTGAATGTACTCTATTTTGGCAACATCCTGGCAGTGGCTTCCTAGCAAAAGCCCAAGGCAGGCTGATGATTGCAGGACTTTAAACCAGCTGAGGAAGCAAAACCTTTTACCCGATCCCAGTTAAATTCCTCCTTCCTTAAGCCAGTCTTTATAGCTCGCAGACGACATGTTTCATTACATTAGTAGTATCTGAAGAATGGTTGTCCCATGCAAACAAATAATGATAAATAAGTGGATCAGCCTTCAGCAGTTGGAAGCACTTTGTAGGCTCTCACAGAAGCACAGCTGCCATCTTGTCAGCATGACTTGACCTTTCTAATGTGTTACACCTCTGGACATGTGCACTGTGGACTAGGCATATCTAGGACACTGAGCAGTCAATTTGAGTCTTTTTGTGCTTATGTAGATTAGAGAAGAAAATCACTCTACCATCTCTTCAAAAAGTGCTGCATGTGAACAGAACTCACCAAATTACTTTTTTGTGAATATTGTATAAAATTAATTCTTAGTCTTTAATCCCAAACAGTGTATTCATGTCAGTATGCTTTGATTTGTGATATCTAATCAACTGTAGAGAGAGTACTAGTTGAGCAGTCTTTTTTAATAACTTATGTGCAATAGGCTCACCAGTTTACAAAAATGAAACCAGCAAGTGGTTTTTCAGTGGTTGCTAAAAAGGGAAGCTGTGGAAAAGTATTTCTTATGAAGTATTACTTGGGAAAATGTGGCTATTCACTCAGTGCTCTTAAATTAAGTTGTCACACTTTTGCGGAGAGGCAGTTACACTGCTAAATGTAGGTACGTCTGGGCAGAGCTACTGAAAATGCAGCATAACCAACCCATTTGCTTTGGAACCATTTCAGGTTTGCACCTGAAGTATAGAGCATTCCCTACGCTGTATTTCCCAAGGTTTCATGGAACAAAGAGATCTCTGAAGAACTGTAAAAGCCTGGATTGCATAGTCACAGGCAGTGTGACCCATTCTAGGTTCAGACCTCAGTACAAACATATCAACTAGAAGATAAAATACTGAAAACACCCATGCCTTCCTCCTGATTGAAAGTAACCCACCACAAAGATCTTAATGATTACGACCTTGCCCCATTCCAAAGTAGCTAGGTATCTGCTCTTGATTTATAATGATAGTGTTGAGTTAGAAAATGAAGATGAGAGAGAAATATTTGATATCAGTGGGTCATGATTAACAAGGAAAGACCACATTATCTTAAATTTCTGTGTTTCAGGATCATTCATATATCTGTAAATTTCCTACCACACAGTGGGAGCAATATAAATCATACTTAGAAAGTAATATGACACAGCTGATTAATTGCTTAATTAAGTCTTAATTAATATTTGTAAAGCAGTTTAACATCCTTGGTTGAAAAGTCTTATAGAAGGATGAGATATTAAATATTACTATTTACAGTCAGAGACTCTGGCCTGCCCTGTTTAAATTTCAGATAGATGCTTTGATAAATCAATATTAAGCAGTGGTTATTATTAAGAAGATAAGAATCACTATCATAGACAGAAATAAAGTCCCAAACTCTTTGGATACAGTGTGTATCCAAGTGTCTTCTTATTTTCATAGTCCATGCTGATACAATATCTACAGACTTTCGTTGCATAATGGAAAGTGAAAAATATGTTATCAGCTTATTGTAATATTCTGTCTATTTCACTAGCATCTTCTTTTTTCCAGGCCTCACCTATGCTGGGGAAAAAAAAAATTAAAAAAATCCTGATTGCTGCTACCCTGAAGAGCCTACGATATATAGCCCTTGTCCTGCAATCAGATCCACTTGGGCAAAACCAATTATAGGATCAGGGCCTAAATAGGATAATAGGTATTGTAGAAACTACCATAAATTTCTCTCTGGTGTCCTATTTTGCCACTACTTGAACTAAGTGGATAATTCCGGTCATCTTTCTTGTTATGATGTATCAGTTCAACATAGTAAATTTCCTGCTATTGGTCTAATTTGTCCAGAGAAAATCTTTGCAAAGGTAAATTTATGCATTTTTTTTCCCCCAAGAGCTAGTTAATTTTGTATGGAAAAACTCAAAAATATTCAACGAGAATTGAACAAATAGGATTTTTACAAAGCAATGAATGTGGAGCTTGGTTAGAGCAAAAAGAGCTCGTTAAAGAAATATCTAGAGATGTGACAAAGTGCCCTCAAATAATCTGGATACTCAGTGAAGCACAGTATCTGCTGCTTTGCAAGTAGCCGAGACATCTCATTGTCTGCTCTGCATGAGTCCACACACATACTTATAATTAGATACCTGTTCTCTGAAATGATGGTGGCTATCTAATTTTAGAATAGGAGCATTGTTCTTTAAATGTATTGTCTAGTGTTGGGTTATAGAGCTTTCAGTTACTTTGCATCTCATTATTAAAAATATTATTTTGATAGAAAAGGAAGTGAATTTTAAATTCTATGAGAAAGAACAGTTTTAGGTCAGATAATTGCTTTACTATTGAGCTTTTTAAAATAATGTGAAAATTGTTATTGAAGCTGTCCTCATTGCTTTTTCTGTACATTTTGACATACATTTTCTTTTGTAATTTCCAAACATTCTATTTTATTAACCTCCTGTACTCTTAAGTTCTGTTGAAAACAAATTTTTACTATCCTTAGTAAGCAAATTGCGTAAACTTGCTGTAAGCAGCATGTGTGTTATCAAAAGCCCATTAACAGAACTACTGCTGCTCTCACTTCACTGGCATAAGTCAGTGAAAGCCCAAATAAGTTTTAATATTAGTTTAGATTTCAGGATCTGTTGCAGATGGAGACACACAGGTATCTAAGATCAGTTGAATTGCCCTGGGATGCTGCATGGCATCTGCAAGAGCTGACAGATGTCATGTAGAGGCTACAGGAAACCTTCACCCTTCTGGAGTGTGTAGTACAGGGGGGGCAACCACACATGTCTGGCTGACCACAACCACATATATTTAGGTATCCAAATCTCACCCTTTGTATCACAGGAGTGCTGAATTTTTAATTCTAATTAAGATACACTGTGAGCTTGTTAACTTCAATATTCCATTATTTCTGTATTCCAGATTTTCAGGTACAGTCTATTTCTAATGATACTAATTATTTCATACATTGTTCAAATTAACTTTACTCTTCTTCTATGGCTGCAATTTATTTCTAGCAAACCAAGAGCAATTTCAGCTGCATCTGTGAAGCATTTTCTAGGAAAATGTTATATAAATATTATGCAGAACTTGATGTTCTTAAAATATTATCTTTTATAAAGATGCTTGTATCAGCTGGAATTCTGTGACAGGCTCCCTGTGTTTCTCTAAGGACAGGTTTTAGTGAGGAATATTTACATACCAGTATGTTAACTAACAGACAACTTACTGATTACAAATGAGTTGTTCTAGAATGCCCAATTTATAAATCAGTTTGCCCTATGATCTATAAAAAGTGCAAAGAAAACATCCAATTCTTTTAAAAATCAATTCTTCTGTCAGTCAAACAAGGCTAGAGTTTCCCAATTTAATCATCAGCACCACTTACCTGTATGTATTCTACAAATGTTAAATCCTTGTTATTCTTTAAAGTATAGTTTTGTTATATTCTTGATAATATAAAGAGCAGGACTGCAAAGACATTTTAAAAATGAGGGAAAAATTACCAAGTATTTACATGTGAAATGTCACTCTCATGAAGGAAGGAAAATATCTTCTATTTGGGCTTCTCTATAAAGCAAGTAAAACTTAATGGCTAGGTGTGTTCATTATTTTCTTAGTCAGAAGGAGGGGACCAGTAGTAGCAATCCCCAGATAGAAAGTATCCTGAACAGATTTATACAACTGAATGCTTAAGGGCTCATACTAAATAGATGACTGAAGTGAATCCATGAGCTCCGGAGTCTGCTTTCTAGTGTATCCTTAGGTTAGCTGATTTATATCATTGATACCATTTTATCAAGACTTCTAAGTTGTTCTCCAGATTAGAAAATTCTGAATCAAAATCATTGTCACCTAGTGTAACCTAAGATGTCCTTAAAAGCCAGGTAATACTAAGCGTAAATGATACACATTTCTAGTGTGTCTGCTTGTACCATGAGCATTCTGGCTGTGTTTTGAATTACTTCTGATTTTCTTTCAAATTCTGTAGAACAGTAATATGCAGGAGTTTTTAAATAGTCACTGATTACATGCAGGTGTTAGCTTTCAAAAGGTGTCAATGTTGAAAAAGAAATAAAAGTGCCCAGATTTTTCAGAATGGGGACGAGATAGTACAAGTACATGGTGAGGATGTGCATATGAAGACAAGACTGGGAAGAGGACATTACAATTTCAAGGCAATGACAAAAATTCAATTCAAGTCTATAGAGACCATATTACAGTGTCAAGACGATGGCAAAATTATGCCAATGTAAGTCTATGGAGACCACTTTACTATGTCAAGACAATGGTAAAACAATGTTATATAAAATGATTGAGACCACATTGCAATGTTAAATTATGATGCCAAAACCTTGTCATATCCTGGAGTAATGACAGGATTCTGCATATGTTCCTCACAGTATTGCTGCTGGACCTGTACTTCAGCTAAGAGCATTTGTAGTTCCAGCCCTGGGTCTTTCTTGAGTAGAACTCAACTTTTCTGAGACTTCAGGGTGAAAGCTGTGGATGTTTGAGTTCTTGGTGCTACTTATTTTTGCATTTGCAGATGCAGGGCTGATGAGGAGCATTCCACATTTATAAGATTTTTTTTTTTTCTTTAAATAGTAATGCACAACCTGACATCATTGACTTTGGCTGCATTGTCAGCCGGCCTAGTTTTTTTTTTTTTTAATGTGGTGTTGGCTTCTTCTGTTTTGGGAATGTTTATTTCTTTACATTATGCTAATTGTTTATAACATTTTAAAGATATGGCTACTGCATATGTATGCAAGCAAAATCATAAAAGAAAGAATTAATCCCAAGTGCTTCTGCTGAAAATTCCCTCTTTAGTGTGAAAGTGCGTGTATTTGATTTTCTTACAAAATGACAGTTTGAAAGCTTGATTTTTTCACAGGACAAGAAAAGTGTTGATAATGGTAGAGCATATGTTAGCTACCTCTCTTCCCAGTATGTTTTAAGCCATATATAGAGAGAACAAACTTCTAGCAGTTCAGTTCTCGTCTGTTCAGTTCTTGGTATCGTCAACACACAGACTAGCATTGATATTGCTTAACAATTTGCTCACTCTGTTACAATGTTTTCTGTTAAGAACATGGTACCAGGTGATACCAAAGGTCTGCATATCCTCTTATACTTAAAATGCAGTGGCCAAGACTAGATATGTGGTAGAGAGTACAAGACCAGGACAAGCATTAAGTGACTCATCCCTAGAATATTTCTCTCTCTCTATTTAAAAAAAGAACACGGAATGGCATGTTTTACTCTTACTTTCCTAATAAAAAGCAATATTTTAAGTGTTAAAACTCTGTGTAATTGTACAGAGATATTTTCTTTCTGAACAAAAATGGTATTTACTAACTGCAGTCAGGAGCTAATATGTGGATATTACTTCTCTCTAGAATTAAAAATCCACACAACCATAAGCCAAAAGGTTTTTCTTTTAGTCATCATACATGATGACTAATTTCTTCTCATGTCTCTATGGGATCATTAGTAACAGGAGTCTTACTGTTTACCTGGGCTTTCCAAGAAAGGTAGATTGAAGTTTCTTAGGAGGAAAAAAAATCTTTTATAGATGAAATTTTAATTGTTTCCCTTTCTGCAGAGGTATTAACAAAACATACTTCTGCATAATTTAGTGATTAGAATTATTTTTGAGAAAGGTAATCACTGTAATTGTTTTATGAGAGTTTCTGAACTGCTCCTGTAGAAATTATCCCTCTATGCTTCGTGCCACCACAGATGTCCTTCTCATTCAATACTATCAATGAGAAGGCACTTCACTGACTGTAGGAATCATCATGAGCTTTTGTTTCATATGAAAAGTTCTGTGATTTCACGGTAGTAGCATATTCACAGTATGATGTCTTTTACAGGTCTATGCGTCTGTAATATTATTTTCAGTAGATTGTGAATGTGATACTTTGGACAAGAGAGTCATGGTTGAAAGGATTACACGGGCATTAGGACAAAGTCTACAAATAGTAACTGACTGGACAGTGGTCAAACTGTTCTGCAAACACTTACCCAAATGCATTATAAATCATGGTCTGCTTAGAAAAATGTTCAGAGGCAATATTACTAAGCAAGAAGAAGATGGCATAAAATTTAAGAGGCATAGGTTATATTCTTATATTACGAGCTTATTTATTGCTATTAGGTATTAACGCATCCTGTCTGGACCTCAGCTTCTCCATGTAACATGAAGATAATAATACTTACTCTCTTTCATAAAGAGAGATTCTGCATGATGTGATAAGTATTGCTATTAGTTTTAATATTACACAGTTAAAAAAAAAAAAAAAAGCAATCCTTTACACTCCATTTAGAGGTTTTAAAAAGCTTGTGTTATCTAATGTATTATAGGAGATGTATAACAGCAAGTAGTTTCCCTTTCTGTTTTATATATATTGAATTTTGCTTCCAACATATCATTCTGCATGCCGCCAACATTAGAAAGTATAATACACTATACTTGAACAGCTGCCAAAATGTGATTCTACATATTAATTCCATTCTAGCTATATTCACTGCTGGACTTCTTTGAGTGGGACATGCCAATTTTTGCCATTCAGACATTGTTATGAGCAGATAATTTCCAATAAAACATGAGAAGAATAAGTCCCAATGAGTTAGAAATTCATTTTATTTCAACTGAAATAGAAAGTTTCAACTTAGTGAAATCTTATTGTGCTTAAATATTATCTGGAATGAAAGGAAGATGTGCATGATTTGCAGACAAATAAAATTTAGGGATCTCATATTATATATTATACATATACATATTATACAGCTAACATCAAATGCAACTTTTCATTCAGGAGGAGGAACTGGATACTTCTTTCTGGGCAGCTGAGAATAGATCAGAGGAGTCAACATCCACAAATAGGAGATTGCGATCTGAGGGACTGAGAAGTTTTCTGTTCTTTACCCCAGAATATAAACAGCCCAGAAAACTGCTTGACCAAAAACAACATGAGATTTCTCATCGTTGTTTCCCTATGAGAGGAATTTATAACTAAAACAAAAAGTAGCCTTTAATAACTGACATTTTCTCCACCTTTTAAGTCATGTTCATGTCTTGATCTTTCTATATTTCTAACACAGTGCCTATTTGAAATACTGCAGCTATCATAATAGGCGTTCACAATAAAGTTTTTCTTAATTTTGTTTTAGGTAGCTATATCATTTTCAGAAGAGATTTAAGGGTTCTATAACCTCATTTTCTCAGATTTTATTCCCTTTCAGGTAATGATTTGGGATCTTCAATGTTCAACTAAATTTTTTGTATGAATGATGCTCATTCCATAAGGTATTGGGGAAAACATTTTTGAAGTATGAAATCAGTGATCCAATTCAGTGTGCCAATGAGTTTCAACTTTTAGTGCTAGCTGCACTGTATCTGTTTGAGAAACTGAAATCTCTGTCTCTCTGCTTTTCCTTGCCCCCAGTACCAGCCCCCTGCTATATTAAAAGCATATTGAGTTATACAGACCTCTGAGCTTGCTAACAAGTATTGCTTGCTAAAAACCATTGCTGTAAATAAAGCAACAGGCATGCCATCAAATTCAGTATAGTCCTTCATCTGAGTCCTCTGTATCTTCACTGAGAAAACTAGAAATAATTACAAGGATGGCTCAGGAAATTAGACTAGCAGAGCCTGGAGTTGAGTGCCTGAGAAGCACTAAATAAGTGCTTCCAAGGTCTTTGGGTGCTCTGATAATTTCAGACATTTGACATAAATGGATTTTACTCTAGATTCCATGAGTCCCATTGCTAAAGGTGGCAGTGTTGCTTCTTGAAATCTTTTTCTTACAATTTGAAAATAGTGAATAGCACAAATTATGTATGTTTGGTTATGTTTACTACTGTAAAAGTTTAGAGGAGTTTATTATGTCTAGTAAAATTATATGAGATTTAGAAAATATTGCAGTTGAGTATGAGAAGTTTCAAAAATACAAATGAGAATATTTTTCCTCTTTCGCAATTGCACAAGCATGTGGGTGACGTTGTTAAGGTTAACACAGGTCTTTCATGAAGATAAGCAAAAAGACAAAAAGGAAATTAATATGCATCGAGATCTTTCATTATTGGCCATTGAGGCATTCAAGACCAGGCTGGATGTGGCTCTGGGCAGCCTGGTCTAGTGGTTGGTGACCCTGTCCATGGCAGGGGGGTTGAAACTAGATGATCTTTGAGGTCCTTTTCAACGCAGGTCATTCTGTGATTCTATAACCATGATAACATGATTAAACAGACTGCTTTGAATGAACTTTCATATATTCATTTATTACAGTGCCAAACTTCAAATTCTATAGCAATAAGCGAAAAGGTTTCAGTAAAATGAAAGGTGACTGGAAGATATCTTATTCTTGAAGCCTGAAATGTTATTTTCATTAAATCTATTTTCTGTTATCTATCAATTTCCATGCATTTACGCATCCTAGATCATTAGGTTGAGCAAAATGTAGTAAAAATGCTTTTTCCAGTTCAGCTGACAGCAGAATATTGCAATAAATCCTGCTAAAGTTACCCAATCTGAAGAAATCAGACAAGAGTCAGAGAAAGCCTTGAAAGAAACATACGGAAGTTTCTGTTACCTCTGTATCAATGGGTTTAATGCATCTTCTTCGTGTATGGTCCTTATGAGGCATATAAAGATATTCTTGCATCTGGGATGCACAATTTTTGTATTTTGCTCTGCTTGGATAAAGAAATATTTTTTTTATCCAGAACTGGTAATCATTTGTCTTGATGTAGTAGCAAAAGTGGAATGTAATATGGATGTGGTTGTGTCTTTTTTTCCTTTTGATGGAACAAAATCAGGAAACAAACTTTAAAGTTAAAATGTATTTAAGCATTTAAATTTAGTTCCACTAAACTCAAACTGGATAACCATATGGGAGAAGTTTGTAATCCTTACTGTTCTATGGAAATTTTGCATCTGATAACTTCAGTAAAAAATAATGCTTCAAGATAAACTGAAGAAAATCCTTTGCAGTCTTTTTGTTTTTGTTTTGTTTTGTTTTTTTAACTAAATTCCTGCTCACATTCCCAAATCTCGGCAGCTCCTGCATCATTTTTGTTCATCTCTTGTCTTAACCAACATTCCTGAATCTGATTATTTATTTTATTTTTACTTCTGAATGCAGTCATTTCTCTCTGATTTCCTTAATTCACTTTCTGTGCATACACCTTTATCATCTGATTTCTTTTTTTACATTCATACTGTTTCTATTCTCCCCAACCCAATTTTCCTATGGGATGTACTAGATGCACGGTGCTGAGGTCTGTGAAACTTAGTCATTCTCAGCTTAGTCATTCTCAAGTTACATGTCCAGAAAAGCTGTCTCTTTCACAATTAACCTAAAGTGAACTATAATTTGTGACAGAATTTCAGGACTTACAATTTGAAAATAAATTTCTACCTAGGAAGGTTCAGTGGATTATATATCCACTGGATATTTGGATTTTGGATTATATAATTTTTGCACTTGGACTTCGAAATGCGTAATTTCTTCTGTAAAGAGGTCTTATTTGAAATGAAGCATGTATTGATGCTGTAGGATCTGTCTTGGTTCACTATTTTTGAACTGGCTCAAGCAATTCTAATTATAAGCTGCTATCTAGAGCTGTTACTATTTGCCAGATATTTCAACCTTGATGAGCAAGACCCTTTAGGCTCACTTGGAAAAGCTTGCAAACAAGGAAATTCAGTGCTGTTCACCCGCTGGGCCTGGGACAAAAAGCAAGTATGAGAGCTGCCAATATTTCTATATTTGCTTTTTTCATCTGAGTGGGACCAGTGCAATGACACAGAAAAAGACTCTCTGAGCCCAGAGCGAAAATAACACACTTGAAGTGCTTAATGGGTTTCTTCTAAGAGATTTCTCCAGCAGCTTTAATAGAGCTGGCTGAACTGCCTGTTTGAAAAAAAACTTCAGCTGATGAATTTCAGTCCTTTTTTTTCAGGGTCTGGATTGTTCACTGAGGCATTTTATTTTGTTTCTGATTTGTAATTATTCACAAACCAGAAATTGAACGGTGCATGCTATGTATATTTCTGATTCGTTACTTCCACTGTGAGACCATCCATTGTTACTGCATTATGCCAAAACTGGTGGAAAAGGGAAGAACATAGCACTGTATTTTAGAGAAAGCTTGAAAAATACTGACCGCTTCATGCTGTTTGAAGGGAGATCAACAATGCAGGATATGTTTTAAACCTTACACATTTCAGATTATTAGAGAAAAACCTTGCAAATCACTGACAGTTTGGCCAACTATTCCAGTCTAATTGAACACTCCTTCATAATCACTGCAAGCCTGTATATGCAAATGATGTAATGTTTGAAATCTGTCTTTTTTGTTTTGTTTTGTGTTGTTTTGTTTGTTTTATTTTTTTGGCATTTGTGTGAAGGCTATGAAAATAGTATTCCCAGCAACAAAGAATATAGTTACATTACCATAAACATAATATTGCATTATAATTAAGTGCATCTCTCTGTAATCCAGGGCCTAAGAATGGCAATGAAATCACTCAATTTGCATAGGAAGAGGGGCTTGCAGTTAGTGTTTGGCCCTAGATTTGAGGAAGTCAGTTAAACTAGCTGTCATAGAATCACAGAATGGTTGAAGTCAGAAGGGACCTCTAGAGATCATCTACTCCAAACTCCCTTCGTCAAGTAAAGTCTGCTGGAGGAAGCAGCACAGGACTGTGGCAGGACAGGTTTTGCATATCTTTACAGGTGAACACTCCGTATTTCTGGACAACCTGTTCCCATATTTGACCATCTTCAAGGTAATAAAAGTGTTTTCTTGTGTCCAAATTGGATGTCCTGTGGTTTAGCACTCTGCCCATTGCCTATTGAAAAGCAACTGACATAAGCTAGTGTCTAAGAGTTTAAAAAAAAAAAAAAAAGTTCAAAGATTAAATTGTTCTTTGCATGAATATCAACCTCTCCACCCCCAAACATATATTAGCTTGAAATTGTGGGAGGTTCTTTTATTCTGACAGCCTTATAACTGAGATATATTTTCACCTGTCATGTAAATCAATAAAATATACAGTACTTAATACTTAAATGTTTCACTATTAGAATCATTTTCTGATCCCTCTGGATTAACACACTGTAAAATAGAACACTCATTTTTGTATGAATAAATTAAGTGTTTTGCGACTTAGAGTAATGAGGTAGTTGGTTGAGATAACTTTATAAACCGGTTATATGCTACAGCCATGCAGATGTCCAGTTTGGAGGCTTGCCCTGCTTAATGAAATAAAGCTCAAGTTTACCCCACTGACTGTTCAGTTTGAATAAGGACTGCAAATCTGTTTAGTTTTCCTACTTTTTCTATTTAACTTCTTATGGATCATAAATTCTCCATTAGCAATTCTTTATCTTATAAATTTTTTGTTTCCATAAATATCATAGAAGGGAAAGCGCAGGTTGTAGGATAGCCCCATCAACTGTTTTGCTTCCTGAAAAGTTGTACAGAAGTATGTTATTACAGAAGACAGTGGCAAGCACTAAATGTGTCATTTATGGTGTAGCGAAAGAAAGATTGTAAAACCTGTGCCAGAGATTTGGCTAACTTTTTATAAACAGTTTATGAAAATACTCCCTGAAACGAATCTGAAACATATAGATTAGCAGCCTGTAGGTAGTATTTCATTAACAGGGACAACGACAGCTAGATCAGGTTGCTCAGAGCCTGGTCTAGCCTTGCCTTGAAAGTCTCCAGGGATGGAGCATCCACCACATCCTTGGGCAACCTCTTCCAGTGCCTCACCATCCTCACATAAATAGGCTTTTTCCATATATCCAACCTAAATCTTCCTTCTTTAAACTTGATGTTATTTCCCCTTGTCCTGTTAACACACACCCTCCTAAAGAGTCTGTCCCCTTCTTTCTTGTAGCCTCCCTTTAGATACTGAAAGACCGCTATCAAGACATCTCAGAGCCTTCTCTTCTCCAGGCTGAACAACCCCAGCTCTTTCAGCCTGTCCTTGTAGGAGATGTTTGGTCCCTCAAATCATCTTTGTGGCCCTCCTCTGGATGCTCTCCAAAAGGTCTGTCTCTCCTGTACTGAGGACTCCACATCTGGACGCAGTATTTCCCAGATGAGGCCTCATCAGCACAGAGTAGAGGGGCAGGATCACCTCCCTCACCCTGCTGGCCATACTTCTTTTGATACAGCCCAGGATATGGTTGGCTTTCTGGGCTGTGAGGGTACAGTGCTGGCTCATGCCCAGCTTCCCATCCACCAGTGCCCTCAGGTCTCAGCATTACTGTGAAAATATCCTCTTTAACTCTTCTGAGAAAAATTCCATGCAAATAGGAATGAGAAATTCATAGATGTAGTAAGATTACGTGGACTAAAATGGTCCTCATTTTCATTTCTCTTTGAAATTAATAATTTAATAAAGCATTTCACATTCTCTTCCTCATTTTTTTTCCTATTGGCCCAAGGATTTCAATGCACAGTATGTAGGTAATGATTTTTTAATGTTTTAATTGTAACAGTAAAGACATGTGTGGCCAGTGGCAGTGACCCAGAACCATCAGAAATGTAGTCTCATCTCTTTAGAGGGGTTAAGTTATATATACCACAGACATTTTTGGTTTAGCCATTTGCACCCATCTTTCCTTTTCTCATACTGACATATCACTTTGTCTTGTACTGGAAAAGATTGAGTTAAAAAAACAAAATGGTTGTTTTTTGTTTTTCTTTCTTGGTGGATGCTTTCAAAGAAAACAGTTATACAGATTGAATTGGTGTTATTTATATAAGCGATTTTTTTGTAGCTTCTTTCTGTTCTCCTCTACTGGCTGCCCAATGTCAAAACAGGAGGTTCTCTTTTCTTTTGCAGTAATCATCTCTGACATGCTGTTGGCAACATTATCCTTCAGGTTCTTTCTGTTGTCTTCTAGAAGACATTTTCCCCATGGGCAAGGAAAAAAAAAACATTCTGCCTTTAAACAAGGAAATCAAAAACAAAGCTCAGAGATGCAGGAAATCAGTGCCCCATCTCTCTTGTACACCTGTTAAAAGCAAAGATTTGTTTTACTGGTGCATAAATGACTGTTTAAAAGAGTTGCATATACTTCACCTAACTTATTTCCTTTAATGTAGTGTTAGCAGAATTAAAAAGGCCTTACTGGTAGAGAGGAAAAAAGGGAAGAGCATTGCCCAATATGCTCAAAAGAATATAATAAATGGTCTCCGTGATGGCATTGTCTGAAAGAGTTCACCATTAGCAAGAAGGGGACTGAGTAAACTAAAAAGGCCTTAATGTTTGGGGTTTTTTAAAACAACAGAGGCATGGAGAGGCAATCCACTCTCCTTTCCACAAGTTCTTTTAAACAAATGCGGGAATGAGAATGCATGCTAGTACAAAGAAAGTACCATCCTTCTGGGTACAAATGTATTTTACGTTTTAATTCAGAGGAATGAAAATAAATGCAAAGTATGGAAGTCTCTTGTGTCACAGATCAAATGATTAAAATCCAATATGGAAGTCTATCTTAATGATTATGTAGCACTGCTTATTTTAATAGACCCACACCTTTCATAGTCTCGTGGATAAGCACTGGTTGCACAGAAGCTGAGGGAAATTTTATGTTTTTAGTATTACTATGAACTGCAGTTTTACTTCCAGAACTTTCCTCAATAAAACTATGCTTAATAAAAACAATTTTTCCAGTGTCAAGGGTCAGTCTCCAGGGGTCTAATGTCCATATTATGGTTAAATAGAAAGGATTTTGATTTCTTTATTGGATCATTGTGCTTATGTGAACTTCTTATAAACAGTAGAGCTATGGCTATGAATGTTCAATTTGTGTCTTTCTCCTCCAGCTTATAGGTTTATATGCAAAATATATTGACAGTGTAGTGAAAAACAATATATTTACAAAAAATCACTGAATACCAATTAAAAATTCTACTAAAGAATTCTACTTAAAGGGGAAAAGTGACTAGGTTTTCAGACTTTTCATTAAATAATCAAGCAGCATCCCAAACATACCGTCTTCAAGGTCTTATGTGCATACACTATTATACCCAAGAACAAATATTTCACTCTACTGAAAACAAACAAGCCAAAAATGACCCAGCTTGGAAGAAATCTGATGATCTGTATAGCTATAGGTACAGGCAGTTACAGGCCGTGTTCTCTTTAGAAAAATACGAAAAGGAAAACAAACAAACAGATATTAACTTTGTATTCAGCTTTTTATGTGCTGTTAACCAGAAGAAGGGTCCAATCTTATCACTGCAAAAGAAACCTTTGTGTTGAAAAAGTCATTGTAGGATAGAGAGATAATTTGGAATTATGTCATTTCTGTACTACAGAGATCAGTGAGAAGTCTTACAGAATCATTCACAGTTATTGCTGCTTTAATACCTTCCTTAAAAATTCCAGTCTGAAAGATCATAGGAAAACAGCCATTTTGGACCAGGTATTTGGTGGCAATGAGGAATGTGTTCAGTGCAAATTCACAGAGAACAGCTGAATGATTCCAAGGCAAATATCAATCGGAAGTGCTTCAGATTCTACACTCTGATTCCTATGTACATATATGCATTCCCATCATAAATGGACTAAGTACCTATCAGCTACTCCCCTCTTTCTAGAGCCAACTCCATTAGTAGTTGGCAGATTCCAGAATGATACTGTGATAGGGGTGTGCATTAGAAGAGATTTGGAGGACAAGAAGGTAGTGGACTTACAGACACAAGAGTGTTCTGTGCCTAAGGGGAGGAATGTACAGAGACACTTCCATGAGAGTCAAATGATGCCAGCATCATTAATGGAGCAGAGTAGATGAGGGATGATGGAGTAATAACTGCCTCAGCATACCTACGGACATTTCTGTCAGTGATTGGCCCTGATCTTTTTTTGTCAAAGTATGACCATTAACTCTCCTGGCCCAACAGCCTCTCCTGGGTAGTTACAAAGAGCTGGGAATAATGAAATGGTCACTGGGCACCTCATTTGCACCCACCTTACTGAACTCCTTAGCAATGCACTGGTCAGGAATTGTTGCTGTCACATCACAGCTAGTTTCATTTTCTCCTACATGGGATGCAGACAAGTATATAAGTGTCTAACAATTCACAATTTTCCTAAGCTTCATGCACTGTATATTTCAGAAACCAGATTATGGCCACTTTAGTTGTCTGGACTTCTTTCTGAAGGCTGCAGGACAGAGAAAGAGGTAGCCAATGCAATCTTTTGATGAGAAAACATATGTAGAATTCTTGCATGTAAGGACAATTCAACATAGGTTTTCTATTTCATTATCTAGGAAATTTTGTGGATTTTGTGTGTGTGTGTGTGTGTGTGTGTGTTTGTGCACGTGTATTCCCTTAGAAGTTTCACCAATGGGAAACATATTTAAATAGCACACAGTAAAAATTAAGACCATGTAATTTTTTTTACTATTGCAGATTTCATTCTGAAACATCTCAAGATTAAATTTATTCCAATAATCATTACAATGATGAAAAAATTCCTTGCTTCAATAATTGATTTATGCTTCATTTAAATGTACGGTGTAGTTTCAATATCATTTCTTATTAGCTCTAATGACAAATTTTAAAATAGCAAGGCTCTGAAATAAAGATGAAAATTTGCCATACAAGTTATTACATTTAAATGGACTTAATATTTAATATTTAAAAAATCATTTGATGTAAATAGCCATCATGAATCACTGCAAATATGCTTAGATGTAATTAAGCTTTTTCTTTACCCATATCTAGTTGCTTCATAATAAATTATTTTCTTTCCTCATTATACTTTTTTTTAGGATCTTTAGGAATGTGAACTGGAAATACCATAGTTTTCTTCTGATGCAACAGCATTTCTCATTCTGATTTTCATTATTTTATTGGTTAAGAAATTAGATTCCCTGTCATACATATTTGCTAGTGTTACATATATACTGTTATTTCATATGTAATGCTATATTATGACTGTTTTGCAGTCATATACACACTATAATATGTATTTCACTGTAAGAGAGAGACAATTAGATCATAAAGAACTAATTTGGCAGAAAAAGGAGCTTTCTAATATGTTGTTATCTCGCAGAAATTTTAAAAAGCATATCTTTAATTCACTCCATACTGTAATTTGGTTTCTCTTCCCATATGAGACTTAAAGGGAAACATTTTCTAAGATGGGATCCTATAAGCAGATAGCAATTTACTGTCTTCTGAGACGCCAGACATGTCTGCTGCAGTACCACAGTACTTGAGGTTCAAGTCACTGCTGCAATACAGAATATATAGTGTATATATGTACTATATACAGTAATATATAGGATATAACGTATGTATTCTGAATTTACACAGTGCATTTGGAATGCTGAGTAATAAATGACATTTGATAGGTATTTTACTAGAGAAGTAGTTCCAAAAATTACTCACCTGTTTAAACTTCGATACACACAAAGTTAATTCAGTGACAAAAAACTTGTGAAAGTACCAATTGGTTAGATTTCTTATGATAGTAGAAAGTCATTTAGAGAAATTATGCATGTTCTTACATTAGCAATTGCATAGCTCTACTTCCAGCTGTTTAAGAAAATTGTATTGGTTCCATGCAGTTCTTTAACTGACAGTATGACATTGTTCCACCTTGACACTTAATTTCTTTACTGTTTAGACCATAATTTTTATGTGAAGCTTATAAAAGCAATGCAAGCAACAGGGCAATAATTGTGAATAATACCCTCAAAATATTTGTGCTGAACCAGAAACAAGCTCCAGAGATTTTTCATGAACAAAAACACTGACACTTGAATACATAAACTATAAAAATTTAGTTGCTTTTAGCAAGTAAATTACCTAATTCCAAAAAAACCCCCAAAGGTTTCATGAGAAGTTCTCTGATCAAAAAGCATGACAATGAGTGGAGAAAAATAAATGGAAGGTTGTACCAAAGTTTCAATGTGTTCTGTTCTGCTTAGTGTAGATGGTATTGGAGAGAAGATGAATAATGTGGTGGCAATTTTACGGATGATACAAGGTTGTTAGTAGTTAAGACTAGTGCTGACTGAAGAAGTGCAAAGAAATTCCTAAGGCTGTGACTAGGTGATAAAATGGCAAATGAAATTCAGTTTGTAAATGTAAATTGATATACAGAGAGGAAAAAATATAATCTAACTTAAGAAATAGAATTTATGATTCTTGTCTGCTCATTGATTGCCATTCAAGAGCAAGATTTCAAGATGATGGTAGTTACAACCTAAAATTTGTGATTGTCTCTGTCCTCAAGGGTTAAACATCGTTATCAGGAAGACAATGTGTACATTTGCACAAAACAGTGTAAAGACATTTTGCATCTATATCCTGTAGGCAGCTGTCATCCCTTCCACCTCATATTGTTGTATAAGACACAACCAAAGAAGAATATGATATAGAGCATACTCGTGGATGGGAGGAATTCTCTTCCTATATAAGAAAGTCACCAAGTGAATGCAGCTGGTGGCATGTTCAGAATAAGCGCAAGGAAAGCATTGCTCCATCTCTACTGTGGAATTCTTATGATGGGCCACTGTGGATGCTAGAATTTGGTCTGGATTCAGGATGAAATTAGACATGTAATTTGTGTATTAGAGACTTCTTACTTGGGAAATGTGCTTGCTTATTAAATGTTTCCTGGTACTACTTTTTTCACATCTGCTTTAGGTCACTGTCAGAAGCAGGTTTCTGGTATGATAAATGGACCTACAGTTTGACCTATTGCATCTCTTCATAGTTCACAATGCTTGTATACAAGCAGTATGATAAATGCTTTGATATGAACCTGTGATGGTGCTTTTTTTTTTAGTTTGTGAGTAATTTCTTTTTGCTCTATAAGAGATAAGCATTTGCCTCTATATTAATTTGAGATTTTACCTTGGCTTAAAAATGAAAACAATAGCTTTTTAAAGTTTGATTTCTTTGTGAAACATGTCTACTTTCATCAAAAATATCAACATAAATTTACATTTAGTGTAATTTAAAGAAATTAAGTTAAAGGAGAAATACAGAGCTTTGAAAAATAAAACTGCTTGTTAGAGATGTAGACCACTTGCTTTCCAGAGATCTGTTTTGAAAAGTGTGCATGGTTACTTTTACTCTGATACTGCCTGTCATGCTTATATTTTTTTGCAGTGATTTAGACTTGCCATAACAACAGAAGTTTAACAAACAGTATTTATGTGCTTCAGGGATAAAAGTATACGTAAACATAAGAGAAAGTAACAGAATGTAGGTTGCCAATCACAGAATTCAGTTCTCCCTAAAGCTTTAACATAGTTTTACTTTGCTAAAAGTTTCTTTCTTTTGTAGTTTTACAGATTTTGGAGAATCTATATTTTCTGTGAGTGAAGTTAGTTGTTTTCCATGTGGAAAACCCAGCTGAAGAGAAATATGTACCTACATTGCAAATAATCATTTTGGTGTCTATTAATACAGCACAGAGTTGTATTGCTTTAAGAAAAACAACAACAACAACAAAAAACAACTACAGGCAAATTTTAACCATTTATTGATCTTGATTCCAGGCCATGAAGTAAGTGAATTCAAGAATAGGCTGGAGAATCACAAGTGAATATATCCATCAAGGTAGCTAGTTATAAAATATTTGCATCTTTTTCATAAAGGTTGCATCAGCACACATATTCTGCCTTGAGCATTTGCTTCTCAGATACACAGAAGAAGTTGGAGATGTGAGGGAATTTAGCTGTAGGAAATAAGCATTTTAAAATTCCCTTTATGTAGATGAGAATTGTTTCTGGCCTGGCAGCTCTCTAACAAAAACTAACAAATGGAAGATAATCCGAAAAACAAAACAAAACAAAACAAAACAAAAAAACCCTAGGATCAATTGATATAAACTGACAAGAAGCACAGGGGAACAGTAATGTGTATTGGAGAAAGGCATACATTAAAGAAGTTACAATATATTCTGGGGAAAATAATAGAAATTGTATATCTGTTGTTGGAATTATTAAAAACAAGTTACTTCACAATATGAACCATATTTGTCTGTGCCCTAAGCCAGCCTTTACACTTAAATCTTTAGAAAAATACAATATTGCATTTATTTTGAATTTGTGTATTTGTCCTCAATTTGCAATATTTAAGCATTAACTGGGAGTGCGCAATAAAAAAATATTCCAAATAAATACTTTCCTATCAAAAATGACAGTCCAAAAGATGCATAACTGTTTCATATCTAACTGAAAATCCCAAAACCTTTTGTCACTTTCTAAGCTTCTGATTTCTAGCTAAAATGATAGTATGGTCCTCCAGTTGCCGTGGATAATAATGTTTGCCAATGATATTAAGTTGCCGTCTAAGCTTCATGGACATATCATGCAGTTTATTGTTTCTTGCATTTTCAGAGAAGAAACAGCTAAATCTGTTTGATTTAACTAAATTTAACTTCTTCTAAAGTAAAATGAGATACAGTAGAACTTTTATTTTGCACTGATACAAGTTTTAAGCAATTCTGCATACTTAAACTTTTAGATTATCCTTACATACAGTAGATTGTTAAAGCAATAGCTCAAATCTATTCTAGCTTAATTTATAAGTTGATCATTTAAGACTTACTGTGTCTGAACTTAAAGTTTAACAGCACATGGTAAGGTAATAATTTTCTGCCATTTATTTTATTAAGATTGTGTAACAGTTAAAACATATTTTAGATGCAATATATATTTTTAGCTTGATAGAATAATTTGAAAGATGTCAAGTTGAATCACACAACAGTGATTATTTACTACTGTAAGATAGAGTCACTTTGATTCTAATAAGAAAATGCCAGGCCTGAAGTCACACCTTCATATGCATCTAACAGTGCTCTCATTTTATCATATTTTAAAATCCACACCTCAAATTTTCTGTTTCCTTATATGGATGGTGCTAATGGCACACATAGTAAACCTTCTATTAGCTTTGTACTTCAATAGGATTTGTTTAATTTCAGCTGTCAAACAATATGGAGGAAAAAAAATGCACTTTTTTGATAACCCCAGGATTTAAAATGCATTATCAGTTTGACAGCAGTAAATGTCTTCCAAACAATCTTATTTATGGGCCTTATTGTTTGTTGGTGAATATACAAATCTGAGCAGTGTGTGAAATCTTTCATTTGTTTGCCATAAATTGGGCAGATTACTGCCGTAAGATGTATCATGTAAGAGAGATTGTCTAAGTCAGTGTTGGTACTGTTGATGTGCAATGTTTTACCCTTCTCACTCAAATATGACTGACTTTGGTACTGAGAGATTTCCAGTTGGTGATGGTAATCAGTAATGAGACTGTACAAAATGTATATGCTAGTCCTTCTCCTAGTGGAGAGGTACTTTAAATAAATTATATACCTGCAACACCAACAATGAGACTTCTCATCCCTACAGTGGGTTGCTTAAATCCTGCTCCAAAGGGCTGGGTAATAGTGAAAGCCACATACTGCTGTCTTGTCCTAGTGCTAAGAATGGAAAACTGGCTGTTTCTATTGAGGTACTGATCAGGCAGCTCTCTGAGACTATCAAAATGTTTCATTTTTATATAAATTTATTTGCCTTTTCCACAATCAGGAAAATTAGTCACTAAATGTATCTATTCTCTTCCAGTACTTTCTGATTTTCTCTTTTGCACCTTTGCTCATGCAGTAAAATATTTTAGTACTCACACTTTGCCTTTTTTAATATTACATCTGATTTATTATGGTATTCATAAAATCCTCCCATCTTGGTGCCAGAGAACCTATCGTTACTCTAACACTACACAATTTAAATGCAATGATGATTTTTTTTTTAATTGGAAAAATTATCTCACATTACCATGTTACCAAAACTTGACATCCATGCTTCCTATGATTTTACCAAAGCAATGTGATAATCATAAAATCACAGAATCACAGAATTGTAGGGGTTGGAAGGGACCTCTAGAGATCATCGACACCAACCCCCCTGCCAAAGCAGGTTCCCTACACCAGGTCGCACAGGTAGGCGTCCAGGCGAGACTTGAATATCTCCAGAGAAGGAGACTCCACAACCTCCCTGGGCAGCCTGTTCCAGTGCTCCGTCACCCTCACCGTGAAGAAGTTCTTACGCACATTCGTGCAAAACTTCCTATGCTTCAGCTTATGTCCGTTTCCCTTCGTCCTGTCTCCACGTACCACTGAAAAGAGACTGGCCTCACCGCTATGGCCGCCACACCTCAGATATTTATAAACCTGGATCAGGTCCCCTCTCAGTCTTCTTTTCTCAAGGCTAAACAGACCCAGTTCACTTAGCCTTTCTTCATAGGGGAGATGCTCCAGGCCCTTCACCATCTTTGTGGCCCTCTGCTGGACTCTTTCCAAGAGATCCCTGTCTTTTTTGTACTGGGGAGCACAGAACTGGAATGGTTTGGGTTGAAAGGAGCCTTTAAGATCATTTAATTCCAACTCCCCTGCTATAGGCAGGAAGACTTCCCACTAGACCAGGTTGCTTAAAGCCCCATCCAGCCTGGCCTTGAATGCTTCCAGGGAGGGGGCATTCAGGCATTCACAACCTGACTGGGCAACCTGTTCCAGTGAGTCACCACCCTCACAGTGAAGAATTTCTTCCTGATATCTAGCTTAGGTCTACCCTCTTCCAGGTCAAAACCATTTCCCCTTGTTGTGTCCCTTATAAAAAGTCCCTCCCCAGCTTTCCTTTAGGCCCCTTTCAAGTAATGGAAGGCTGCTATAAGGTTCCCCTGGAGCTTCTCCAGGCTGAAGAGCCCCTACTTTCAGCTTGTCCTCATAGAGGAAGTGTTACAGCCCTCTGATCATCTTCATGGCCCTCCTCTGGACCTGCTCCAACAGCTTGATGCTCTTCTTGTCTTGGGGGCCCCAGGCCTGGACACAGTACTCCAGATGGGGTCTCATGAGAATAGGGGCAGAATCACCCCCCTTGACCTGCTCGTCATGCTTCTCTTGATGCAACCCAGGATACAGTTGGCCTTCTGGGTTGCAAGAGCATGTTCCCAACTCACGTTGAATATTTCATCAACCAAGACCCTCAAATCCTTCTCCTCAGAGCTGCTCTCAAGCCATTCTCCACCCAACATGTATGTGTGCTTGGTATTGTAATATTTGAGGATTGTGACATATAGGTTTAAATTCTACAGTCCATTTGTTTTTATTCCACAAAGACATTCCATAGTGAGAAAAGATTTTTCCAACTACAATATGCCTGGATTCAGAGAAGGCTGCAAGGGCTCCTTGAATGCATCCTCTGCTCTATCAGAGTAACTGAGTACTTGTAAAAAATTTTCTAGGTTTTCCCTTTATGAAAAAGAAGAGATCATAGATACCTGTCAGGAGCTCTGCAACTTAAAAGATCAAGGTTGTTTCTGATGCAGGACCTGGCCCAAAGGCAACTTTCAAGTAAAAATCCCAAACAGCAGTATGGAGTCTTTCTACATAAAAGACTGCATATTCTTTTTCTTACAGTGACTATGTTCATGTCTGCTGTAAGCTGTTTAAAAGCCCATTAGGAGATAAGGTCCCAAAGTAGCAGTAGATGTTTTAGAAAATACTTTTGTACTTTGTACTCAGTTCATAGTTAGCTTTTTATTTTTTTTTAACTTTTTGTTCTCATTTCATATTTATCTTTGGATCAATACATAAATCCCACTGAATCAGGTTTGTATTTTAAATTTGATGTTTTCCTGAGGTGGTAGATGCTTCCAAACATTTTGTGAGCCATGTTACATTTAGCTATTTTACCATCCGCTTTAACAGAAATGCTGACTCCTAAGGGCTAAGCAAGTACAGTATGCATTAGATACAATTATTTGAAATTTCAGCTTAGGAAAAGAGATGGCTGCAATAGTTTGTCAGCAGGGGGAACCAAGGCTGCTCTGCTGGGGTGGCCATGCTGTCATCAGCAGGAATAGTGCCTTCCACATGCTCTTGGGGTTTGTGTCTGCTCAGTGGTATTCAAAAATCCCACTACCAGCCTTCACCAGATTTGAAGAAATTGTCTGTTTCTCATGTTACAAGGTTCTGATTGACTGCAATTGAAGAGAAACAAACAGGGCAGCTGTCACTTGATCCTGAATTCAAATTAATAATGCGTACTGTACAAAGAGATTGCAGACATTCTGAGGTTATACACCACACAACCTTTATCTTGTTTTCTTCTGTTTTCTTCCTCTTGCTGTGGAACACTAGTTTTTTCCAAGCTGCAAAAATATAAAAACACACACAAACATATATATATATATATATATATATATATAAGATTTTTCCTTGTACTTGAAAACTGTGCTGTAAATGAAATGTTGCTTTCATCATGTAGATTTAATAATTCTGGATAGAAGAGCATGCTTGTGGTAGGTCTATATTTTCCTGGACATATTGCATTTGATTCTGAGTGTAGTTTTCAGCTTTTTTTAATGGAATTTTGTGGGGTTTAAGCGTTTGTTTTTCATTATGTTAAACATAGAGCATCCATATGTTGCTTTCCTTTGGAATCTTGAAGAAAACATACAGTCATTTAAATCTGGGCTATTTTATCCCTGAAGTCATAAATTTCCTGTAAAAGAAGGCTTCTGTCTTGTATAATATATACATTTTCCCTGAGTTGTTGCAAATGTGTGTTCTAATTCCTTTTCTTCATTATTCCTTGTGTGAAAAGTTGTTGCAGGTAAATAAATGTGCATAGGATATGAAGCAGACTCTTAACTCCTATGACATGCTGTATAACACAAAACCCTGACCAAGGGCCTCAAGTCATATAGCTAGTTCATGACCTTCAGTTTGGTGGAGCACAATAGGAAGTATAATAGCTGGCTTCTATGCTGTAATCTTTATTGTAAGAATAATACATGAGATCTTACATGCTTCTATCAGTTGCAAATGTTCTTGTAGCTCATTGTACAATATGTCAGATGAAATGGATTTCATGATCTTTTGTATAATGCATATGTTCCAATAGTAATTTCAAACCTAATTTATTTCCTCAGAAATTCATCCATCTTTTGGGTGCCATTTTTAACCATTTTAATTTTCTATTATACAAGCACAGGGGGTAAATTCTGTGCTCATGTATACATGTCCTACTACCATTGGATTTTGTACAGGATTTACAGTAACTTAGGGGAAAATTTGCTTAGGAGTATTTTTATTTTATCACATAATACAGCCCCTTTTTTTCTGTTTAAAACCTGCTAATTCTTTGGCAGTTGTGTTTCATTTCGGTCTTGCTGCTGTAACTAGAAAGGCTTTTAAAGATACCATTTCCTCTAGCTAATGTATCTCTGCAAATGCCAAAGTTGACTTTGCGTCTTTCAAAATACATGTGTAGGTTATTGGGAGTTTTAACATTAGCTGCAAGTGTGTCACTGAAAATGTATTCTTCCTTTTTATTTATTTATTTATTATTTATTTATTTTTTAAACTTCAGTGGTTGGTAGATAATGTGTGCAGAAAGTGAGGAAAAAGAAATCTGCCAGATTTCATTGACTGCAAGATACTGAGAACTCTGAAAAAGTTCAGCAGACTTGTTCTCATGCTTTTGCTTTTAATAGAAAGAATAAGAGAACAGGGAATTCAGGTGGCCAAAATCGCTTTTAAAAAGTATATTTCATTGGGAAGAGTGGTGTTCTGGCAAGAATAAACATATTAAGCTGCAGGGTATTGCTAAATACAGTAATTCTGGGGGGGCAAGGGCAATATGGAAAATGACAGCATTAGAAATTCTTTTTTTTTCCCTTGGAAGAGACTTTTTTTAGAGAGCAAAATAACTAGCAAGTTTAAATACTTCTTACATACTGCAGGATCAGTTTATCCATTTTTTTCTGAAACAGCATGATAATATTTTAGTTTCAGATCCCTCACATATTACATAATCATGGGATGAGTATGTCTCTAATTTTTTAACACTGAGTACTGCCACCTTTCCTTAAACTACGAAGTATATTCTGTAATTCATGTGTGCAGTCTTACGCTCCACTTTTTCCTCTGTAATATTCTAGTTCTTTCATTTGTCAGTATGGTATATGTAAGTCCATCAAAGATGTTGGAATTACTTCCAGAAATCACTTCAGGTAATAAAGTTAAATTAAGCAATTTTAAAAAATCCATAGAATATTTAATTTTTTTCTTTTTTTCCTGAAGTGCAAGGCAATAAAAACCTTGGATGTCAAAGGATACTTATCTGTATCTTTCTGGAAATTTCAACATAGATAAAAAATCCAGAAAGTTCTTCAAAGATAATTCCTTATCCAGTACATCAGGAAAATTTATAGAATCTCAGAATCACAGAATCTCCTAAAAGTTGGAAGGAAAGAACCATTAAGTCCAACTTCGGGCTTCTCACAGGACCACCCAAAAGTCAAACCATATTTTTGAGATGTTGTCCAGATGCTTCTTAAAATATGTCAGCTTGAGGCCATGATCACTGCCCTGGGGAACCTCTTGTAGTCCCCGACTACCCTCTGATGAAGAACCTTCTCCTGACCCTCAACCTGACTCTCCCCTGATTCAGCTCCATGCCATTTGCTCAGGTCCTGTCCCTGCAACCAGAGAGCTGAGATCAGCGCTGCCCTTCTGCCCCTCTGTGAGGAGCTGTGGGTCACCATGAGGCCTGCCCTCAGTCTGCTCTGCTCTGAGCAGAACAGATCAAGTGATCTTAACTGCTCCCTGTACCTCTTGTCCTCCAAACCCTTCATTATCTTTGTTGCCCTTCCTTGGAGGCTTATAGCTTTCTAATCATGTGTATGTGTGTTAAAAACAACAACAACAACAAAATGCGCACACACACACAGAGAAAACAAAAACAAAAACAAAAAACATCTGCAAAACAACAATAAAAAAGTCTTGAAAAATATAATAAGAAATATTATTTGGCCAGAACTCGAGAAGAAACATAAAAAGTATGAAAGGAAGCCTCCAAAGCACTTCTGAAGAGGAGGAGTATAGCCTTCAATAGAGTAAATGGTACGTGGGAGCATCATCTATTTCCAAACCTCCTGCTATGGACAGGGTTGCCAGCCACTAAATCAAACTGCCCAAGAGCCCATCAAGCCTGACCTTGAATGCCTCCAGGGCTGGGGCATCCACAACTTCTCTGAGCAGTCTGTGCCAATGCCTCACTGCCCTCTGAGTGAAGAATTTCTTCTCAACATCTTACCTAACCTCCTCTCTTTCAGTTTAAATCTATTTCCCATTGTTCTATCACTATCTCCCTGTGCAAAAATTCAGTACCTGTGCAAAAATTCAGTGCTTGAAAGCTCCTTTTAAGTATTGGAAGATTGCAATGAGGTCTCTCCAAAGTGTTCTTTTCCCCAAGCTAACAATCCCAACTCCCTCAACCTTTCATCATACAGTAGCATTATTCACTTGTTCATACTTTACATTCATTGTTTAGTTATCTTGAATTGTATCCAATTAGAGAGTGAACAGTGGCAACATTTTTTTTTCATAAATTAGTTGCTGTGTTTATCTTTTCATTCTTCTATTTTGTGTTAGTACAATCTGAACAAATTACTGGTGTGTATAATCACAGTTAAATGCTCTTTTAGTGGGCCTCTATTCTGTAATCACTGTTCCGTGCATTTGCAAGTGGACGCTATATAGACTCTTCTTAGGTTTGACAAGTACACAGATAATGTTCTTCCTGCTAATATGAACTTCTCTTTGTCTCCAACGGTTACCAATGTCTCTTGAATCTTTGTAGCTTTTGGACTCAAAGGATACACAAAAACATCCTGTTCGTTTTGCCTGAATTCTGCTCATGCACACACATTTGTAAGAAGTGAAAAAGGAAGGACAACTTCCACTATATATACATAAAGTGTTTCAGTTTGCCAATATGTTTTGGAATATTTCCCAAACTGGAACTCTCAGTGTTCACCATGATCCTTATATAAAACAAGGAATTATTTTGACAATTTCACTGCTGCTGAGTATAAGTGCCTGTCATTGGTGTTACTATTACAGATCACAGATTAAGCTGTTCTCTGAATGTACCAAAATAAGAACAACAAATGTCGGTAAATGAAAATTATGATATCCCTTTTTATAAAAATACATGACACTCAAGGGAAAAAAAAAAGGCAAGAGAACACTGATATGCAGATTTAAAATGTGAATCACTCAAAATCTGTTTAAGCAGATAATTAAAAAATGGAAAGATGTGATTTTAAACATTACATCTTTGAAGGTATGTTTTTGAAAACAACCGGTGTAATTCAGTGATACATGTACATGGTTACCTTTATAGAAAAGGTGGAACTGTTAGAATATCACGTTATAAACAACAAATGGGGCCTTGTCATATTTATCTTTTTCAACAAAGCTCTTCTGCTGGCTCTGCCTGCCCATGTATAAAACACTACACAGTCAAAGCCATGTCATTGGATTATGTTCAATTTTTGTTTTACTTTTCAGTACATCTGCATGGCATAATTGGGCAGCACTGTTTTGCTGTGCCTTGCATTCCTCTTCATGATGGCAATGGTTCATCACCAGCTGCTGCACAGCTACAATTGCCTTCCTCTCAGCACTGTTTCCTTTGATTCTTCCTGAATGTGGTACATTTTGTTTTATGTCGTGTCACTGTTGTTATACTTACATAATGCACTTAAGTATTGTTTACAATGACATAGTGTTAGTACTAGAATTGAAAATAAAATGTCATTATTGGCAAGAACAGCTGTTTTCATGCACATCATTTTCTGAGCTTCAGTTTATTAATCAGGCTAAGCAGGAGTTTTGTGCAAATGCTAGTACTTTTTCTTGAAGTACTCTATGGACTTTAGATTTCCATCATAACAGAATTGAATAGTATAATGCAGCCGAAATGTTTGATGTGATTAAAAACTGTTTATTCTGGGTTTGTAATTGATTTAATTGTAACATCTAGAGGGCTGCAATTTTGAAAAGTTTCAGCCCTGATTGCCTATTATTCACATGACAACGCTGAAATAAAATGACACTATAGTAAATGAAAACATAACAAATAACCCTGGTGATTCAATGACATTTTGAAAGAAAATCAGTAGATGTTCTGCAGAAATCACCTACAGGAGCAGCAGAAAGAAAAGCCCACGTTTTAAATAAGCTTTTGTGAAAGCCTGCTAAAAAAATTACTACTGCAGGAACTATCATAATGTTACTCATCCAGTAAAGCTAGTTTGATTGTCTTCCATATAACATATTAAATAATACTTGTTTTTGATGTGCAACAAAATCTTCACAAAAAAGATACATTAACTGTGCTGAAACAAAAAGGCTGCATACCCCATCCTTTGCCACTCTCATGTAAATAAGTAAAATATAAAATGCATCATATTCACTTGGAATCTGGAATGCTTAGATTCTGAACCCGCAAATATTTTATCTGATCCTTAATCCCACACAAAATCTGAGTGATTTTCATCTGCCCTGTACAATGTCAGGAATCTCTTCTTGTGAACTAAAGTTATAAGATTGGGGCTGTTATCTTAGGAAAGCCTTGGATACAGTACATTTCAAAGTGGCCTCATTAATTCCTGTAAAGAAAATTACCAAATTAACAATAAAAATGATGATTATTTACCAACCTTTCACCTCTAGGAACAAAAAATTCATTTTAATTGTGTGTATTTTTTTAAATTTTTAATTGTATTTTTCTTTTTTCTTGGTGGGCATATTTTCCAGCTGGTTTATGAAAAAATAATTGAAAAAACTCATAATGACTCATCTTTTTTTCTCTCTTGTTCTTACTTATATTTCTGTTTACACAAGAAGGATGTAGATTTAAATTCTCAAATTCAAACTTTCCTGTTTAACCCATTAGGAAATATCAATTTCTTCCTCTGTTTCACTGTAATTGTGGTAAGTTTAAAGTATAATTGTGTTTTATGTAATTATGCTGTAAATACATAAACTCTAGTAAACTGCAATAGCAAATTCTGCTGTGTAGAACTTGGACTTGCATAGTTATTGATTTTACGTGGTTACTCAGATTTTTACCTGTAGCTGTTATGAGCTAACATTTTCTTTTAGCTTTTATTTCTTATTCTAAATTCTAATTTTCAGCAATGGTCAGATTCAGGTTAATTTTTTTTAATGTAGGTTATATGACTATGACTAGATTTTTGCAAGTGTGTGGGTTTCTTGAGTATTACTTGTAGTCAAACTAAATCTTGAAAATGAAAGATAGTTTAGCAAACTGCTTCTAACTGGCATTAGGAAACAATGCGTTCAATTCTTTTTCCTTGGGTAATTCAGTTAAATAATTAAAAAAAATAAATTAGAAATACTTCACAGATGATACTGGATGATACATCTGCTGTTGTTAAATGATTTGTGTATCTATTTCATTGAGCTGTTCTAATTATTTCACTCTTTGGAACAAACAATTTTAGAACAACACTGCTAGAAGGAGAAATATTTCATATTCTTTAATGACAAAAAAAGAGTCATTAGATTTCCATATCACACAAAAAAGGGCTAAATATATCTCTGAACAGATTTATTCTTGACATTCTCTTGAGCGACATTGATTTTGACCAACTTTTTAAAGAGTGGATAATGATAGGACAATGGGGAATAGTCTTAGACTAAAAGAAGAGGTTTAGATTAGATATTAGGAGGAAATTCTTTACTCAGGGTGGTGAGGCATTGGCACAGCCTGCCCAAAGAACCTGTGGATGCCCCATTATTGGAGGCTTTCAAGGTTGGGTTGGATAGGACCCTGGGCAACCTGAGCTGGTGGGTGACAACCCTGTCCACATCAGGAGGATGGAACTGGGTTAATTGTTAACGTCACAATTGAAAGATTACATGTATAAACAGTGTAAAGTCTAACGAATTCCCTTGAAAGTGTTACTTGTAGTGTCTGAAATATATATGATTAATTTCAAACTCATCTTTGGTTTTGAGAGTCTCTGAAAACATACTACTATGTCTTTGTACATTTGGCTATACATTATAAAGAACATAAAACATATTTACAGTAGCATTCTGAATAGAAGTTAAATAGAACTTACAGAGCTTTTGAAAACTTAAAATATGTTCAAAAATAAATACTTCCATTATTGTATTGTATCAGAGAGCAACAGATGGACTTATGAAACAATCCAATCCTATGGACATAAATGTTTCTTTGCACACTCTGTGGAAAACTTAGTATAGATGAAGAATTGAGTAAGCTTCCTTATAATGAACTAGTCATTGAAATTCCTCTGAGAAGTTCCACAATAACCCATGCAAGTGGTAATATGTCTTACTAATATTTAGACAGTGTTGTATAGAAATAAAATGTGATTAAGCTGACCTTGTAGATCTAAGGTCTACTTCTACTGTTTGAAGTCTTTGGTGGGCAAAGGTGAACTCCAGTTCCATTATCATTATACACGAGTTCAGTAGCTTTCAGTTCTGTTTTCCTTTGTATTCTCTCATGCAGCTCTGACACCAACTCTCTTCTCCTTTACATTTGTAGTGAGTTCAGCCTTCTACCTCCAGGGAGTTCATTGGAGCCCTTGTCAATTCATGATTTTTCTTTACATTTGGAGCACCTGAAATGTGAAATTTCATGAAATACATTGCTGACCAAATGAATTCCTAAGAATATCTTTCAGCTATTTAATCCATCTGCTACATACAGAATAATTCACTGTCCATTTTTCTTTGGAATGGTGCATACGTGTGGAGGTAATGGTGTTGAATAAATTTTCACATTTTGCAGCTCAGTGGATGTGTAACATTTGTCTCTTGCGGATTTCATTAAAAGTATTTGTATATAGGAGAAGCAAATACAGGAGATGGTAGCACTTGGATCCTCAAATCCCTTTTGGGACTTCAACCTACAGTTCTCTCAGACCGAATAATGTTCCAGCAGCAGTTTATTCTTGATTTTTGCTCTTTGTAGTCTAGAAACAAGAGGAGAACTTTTCACTTTCTAAACAAAGAAAAAAAATTAATTCAGTGATTTTACACTGTTTTGAAAATATTTTGGTTCTTCATATCTGGCACATACACACTAGATATTTACATCTTATAACTGCTTAGCAATTAACTAGACATCTAAATGGACTTAGGTGAGAACATGAAAAGATGAGAACATGCTAGACATTAAATTGTTATATATTAATGTTATGCAATATATATTGCAGATTACATATATACTATATGCATATTAATTATATATTCTGTCCTATATACTATACAGTACAGATCACATATAAAAAAAAAGAATGGTAGTAGGTGGTTTTTGTTTGTTTGTTTGTTTGTTTGTTTGTTCTGGAAGGCAGAAAGAGCTGCTTCTTCATGCAAAGGCAGTTGCTCTTTATGAAAAATACAGGCTTTATACCATATCAAGAGCCATTATCTTTTTAAGTGATAGTAGGCATGAATCTTCCAGAGACTATTTTTAAAAATATCTGGAGATCTTCCTGGTTCATGGAAAAGACATGGGGTTAGAAGAAATAAAGGGCTAAAGGAATATTCAGAAATGTTTATGGATGCAGTGTTTTATCATAGTGGCCTGAAGAAGCCTAGAACAGAAATGTACCTTCTTATATTCTCTATAGATTGCATCCAAGAAAGATCTGAATCCATTTCTAATTTTTTTTCAGAGTGACTGATAATAAATTTTGGCTGAGATTAAAAAGAGTAACAATGAAGGAGTTACCATTTAAATCTGGCAAAAATAGTATTCAGATGTCATTTTGCCAGAAAGTTTAATTGTGCCACTATAAATGCAGTACAACTGAAAAAGGGGACAGTAACTGCTTCTCTTCTGTGAAATAATGCAAACATCCTTAACGGTGTTTTTGTGTTCATGAGCTGTGGTAGTATGAGAGTGACACAAGCACTGCTAATACTGGAATTTAGACTTGCAGAATTTCTTTCTATGGCTCATTCTCCACCTGCACTTGCTATTAAGTTCATTGTTCTACCTAGAAGATTAATTTCATACCCTGCTAATGAGACAGCCCTCAGGAAATATGGGGAACCTGAGCCTAAGTAACATGCAATAAAATACTTTTCTGTGAAATCTACCAAAGCTTGAGAAACTTAACAGTCAGAAACTATCAGCTTTCAATACTATTTTAATGTAGTTGATTTCAGACACAAGATAATATATTTGACTTGCCAGGAGTAATCTACTCCATGTTGCACCAGAAACTAGAGATCATCTTCAAAGGTGTCCTTTCCCCCCACCCAAACGGCAAAGATTTACAGAGACAGGGTAGTTCAGAGATTTGGACATAAAAGACTTGATTCACTGTCTGCTTTATAAGGATGCTCTGTTCCTTCTCTGGAAAATTTGTGTATAACATTTCTCCCTTTCTCATGAAATAAGCACTTTTAAAATTCTAGAATGTTGTGGCAACGGTTGCTAAAAATACATGTGCACATACATATTAGATATGCTATATGTGGAGCAACTAACATTTCCCAAATGTTTAGAGAAAGATTTTCAAGCTGAATTAAATATTCCAGTATACAAAAACTGAAGGAAACTAGGAGAGGCTCTAGGGTCATTGATTATGGACAAAATGGGAGAACACTTGGACAGGTGCAGACTGGTCAAAGACAACCAGGACATTTATAAAGGGGAAGCCATGCTTGTCAAATGCTATTAACTTGTTTGAGGAAGTGACAATGAGAGCTGACAGGGGTGAAGCAACAAACATAATCTACTTGGACATCAAGATGGCTTTTGATACTAGTACGCTGAAGACCAAACATAGGGTTAGTAAGCATCTCATGATAAAGTGACTGATAAGATGCCTCTAAAGTTTCTTAGACATTCTGCTGGCATATCAGCAAAGCATTCAAGAAGATGTACAGAAGCAATAGATATAAATGAATTTGGTAGTGATTTTAGTGATAAAAAAGGCGGAGAGTAAGTAAGAAATATTCTGAAGAAAGGAGTCAGAAAAATAAGAGGGGTGGGAGAGGAAAAGAACTGGTTTATTCACATATTTTAACAGAAAAAATGCTAGGAATATTAGTTTATAGAAGATCACAGTAGAGGAGATGAGCATAGAAATACCTGGCATACACTGTATATATCTGCCTGCAACTTATAGACAGCAAGTGGTGGCTCGAGGGAGCATATGATTTTTTGTACAAGATGGATATCAGCTGGTAAGAAGGCTAGTAAGACTTTATTTCTGAAAAGGGAAGTTAGAAGGTATATTCCTATCTAAATCAGATGTAATTATTAAATATGAAGCAGTCTTGTGCCCACCAACTTCTTGCTGTTGCTTTAGTAGAGACTAGAAATAGAAGGATAAGGGATTTTTGATTTTTTGTTTTTGGATCTGCCTTTTCTCTGTACTTGTTCTTATTTATTCTGTTTTGCATGGTGGTGTTTGCCTCTCATCAACTTTTCATTTGCTAGGGGAAGTATTTTGAGTATTTAAAGAGCAAGTTAAAGAAAACAAGTACCAACTCAGTTGCAAAAACATTAGCAAGTTTTTTTAAGGTTGAATTGGATAACTTTATGGAAAATCTGAGAAAATAATTAAATATGCATCATGCGACCTTTCCATTCAATCTCATTTTGTTTTTTCCATACTACTATGTGAATTTACAAAATACCTTTTGTTTTTAATATAATTGGTGTATTAAAGGCATAGACAAATATATACCACTGCGAATATGGAAGCAGAGATTGCTAGTGTGGAATAGCCATGGTAAAAAAAAAAAAGAAAAGCCTCTTTTTGGAATTCAGAATGTTCTTCAAAATTAGAAAGTTTTAACAAAAGGTTATTCAACATGTACTTTAAATGAAGTAATTAATTTTATTACTTTTACACTTAAAAGCTCACATTCTAGCTCATAGTGGTGGTCTAATTATTTCATTTAATTTGTGATCATTTCATTCAATAAGCAAGAGCAGAGAGTACTACTCAGAAAACTGGTCCCTAAGTAAGCATTGAGAGTGTTTTGAAATTAAAGAAGCAGTACAACAGGTACAGTTTCTGTTTTGAGAAGAGATGCCATGTATTGAGAATGTCAAAACACTTTGAAGCTCAGATGCACAGTGGTGGGGCAATGACTCTCCAAAAGAGGGCTGAACTAACTTCTTGAGAGGCATGATTTGGACATCCAGTTTTAAGAAGCTTTGCAAACATGTTGATTGAAAAGCCTCATTTGCATTTAATTTTTGTGTGGAGGAAAAAAGACTAATGTTAGGAGGAAATTTGCTTTTGGAGTTTTCAGTTAGTAAGGAAAGTAAGTTGTGCCATATTAAGTGTCTGAGTGTGTCAGGAAAAGAATACAGGGTTCTCACTTCCCTTATGCTTCTGATTTTCTTAGAATCAGCCCATATTTGGACTAGTTCCAACACCAATTCTGAATAAGTGAAGAGTCATCTTCACATCATCATGGGAGAAGAGAAAAATATAACTCCATTTTTAAAATTGTATTTTTATTTGTTTAGCTCTGCCACATTTTTCAGGTATTTTGGTTTCTGTCAATTAAAGCTATTGTATTATAATTACCATTCTATATCAAATGCCAAATAAGTATATTTTTGAGTAGGAAACTGATGCATACTGGAATAAAACATGAAAACAGAGATGTAAACTTCAGAAATAGAAAATATTGAGCATTTATATATTCCTAGGCATTTTCATAACAAAATGAGTATTTTAAAGCTTCTTTGGGTCTTGAAAAAAGACAAGCAAATTAATATTTTTGTAATATAGATGTCATCTTATATTTCATGCTTGATTCATTTGAAAATGTAGATTAATTTGCAATTAATCTAGAGAATATTGAATTGAGTCCTATAAGATTTGGGATTTGTCATCTTTTAGAGTTGACACCCAGTGAGAGCTTGTCAATTACAAAGAAGTGAAATGAAGTGAAAATAAGCCTCGTCTTCATCTTCTTGTTATATGCTTGGTTGGTTATAGAGAGGCATCATTTATAAGCTGAGAATAATTACTTGAAAAGTATTTTTCACTTTAAACCAAAATTATTTATTATTTTATCTTATTGCATTATGAAATAGTGGTTCCTGTAATTTCATATTCTCATAACCAAAACAGTCTTTCAGTACTGACGTAGTCACTTGAAATGTAAGTTTGCTTAGCTTAAAAATGAAAAACATTGTTTAGAATGTTTTTTTTTTTTTCCTCAAACGTTACTAATCCTTTTGTGACAGGTTATTCAGAAAATCTTCACTTTATAAATCTACAAAAGCATGTAATTTAGCAAAATATTAAATCATATGTACGATATAGACAGAATGTCAGTAGTATAATCCTTTTTTATTTACATGCAAACATCAATAGTCTCTTCCAGCTTTAATGCGTATTATGTTATCTGTCTCTTCCTTACAGATTTGCTTTTTGCACAGCCCTATCTTTTAAACCTTTCCACTGGCTGTAATTTAGTGGTTTTCTCTGATTTAAGTGAGTTAGCAGTTTTTCTCTTACCAGTTTTATTCAGTAGAATGAATGCTTACAGCAGTTCTGTAAGCATGTAACTTGTATCATCCTGCCTTCTTTACATCCAGCATTCCTGCACTTCATGCATTTATGTTCTGAATGCTCTTTATCAACATCCACTAATTGCTTCTGAAGAAAGTACTCATTAGTTGAATTTTCTTGTAAATAAATACAAAATGGACCTCTTTGGCAATGCTTTGCTCAAATATTATGTTTGATTTTCAGTAGGAGCCCTGAGCTGATTTGTTTTCTTGCTTTACACAACTTTTCATTAAGATCAACTGAAGCACAGAGAGGCCAGATGATGTGCCTGCAGTGCAGCAGACCAGTTGCTCGTCCTGAAGCAGAGCAGTCAGAAACAGTAGAACCACCTCAGAGGCACTTGCTCAGACCACTGCACTCCCTAACATGAAATACCTCAGAAGGAATGCTCAGAAAGCAAAATGTATCAGCCTCTTCTTGAATGGGAACTGATGCTTGGTGGCAGTCATTTTATTCATAAATGTACTCAGAACCCAAATAACATAAATGCAATGTATTAGACCTCTTACTTAAGTTTTTAGATGATATTTAGTATTTTTTTCATTCAGTTAATTTTCTTTATTAGTTGATATAATTACATTTTTGCATCATGCTTGTGCTAGTGGATGCACAAGGCAAATCATACAGTGCCTCTCCTGTATTATTTCAATTTTGTTTTATAGAACTCATGCTATTCTCTCATAAAATTCAGTTATGCTATTTAAATATACAGTAGAATATTTCCTTTTTTATTGCAAAAAAAAAGCTTTGATCTATCAAAAAGTTTAATTACATTTCATGCAATAGTTCCTATTTGTAATTAGATATAGATATGGCAGTTGGAAATTTTTTCTTTCATGTCTTTCCATTCATTTTAAACCACATTTTCTGTTACAACTTCACATATTGTACAGTAGGCTCTTTTCAGATTCTGGAACCACATGTATATATCTGATTTTCCCAGTCATCCATGAAGTATTTTATAAACTTGACCTTTGATTATTTTACTTATTTCCTTCCTGTTCGTAACAGACTTATATGTGGTTTTATTTAACACTATTATATGTCTGACTCACAAGGAAACAAAGACCAGTCTAACTGATAGCAGTAAAGGAACAGCTATAGGCTCAGTTATAGGTTGATAAATAAGGCTATGTAATTCCTTTCATTCTTGTTGTTTTCATTTTCTTTTTTAAATAAAATCTGAGGAAGATCAGTTAATAAAGACAGTTTGTTAGAAAATGCAAGAAAAAATAATAAAATATAATTTGTAAATTAACCCTGATGTTAACACTATAACATTCCTACCTTACTGACTCACAGGGAACTCAAGGAAAAGAGAAATGGAAAAAACAATTGTTTGCAATCTAGAAGTTAATGACGAATAGGATACAATTAAAAATACAGAAAGCATTTTCTGCAAAGCATTAAAGCTTTGAATGGGCACTGAAATGTTTTTGTTGAATGGAGACTCTATTCTGTAATATCACACTCCTGCCCATCCTCATCATCCTTTCTCCCTTCCAGAGAATGCTACTGATCTCTTTTCTGCAGCTTGCAAAAAGTGTGGCAAACTGAAGCGTATGTGAATTACTGGATAAATGGGACAAAATCAAATTAAAACTACTGATTGGTTACACACTGAATATTTCCCTATTAGTAAATATTTAATCTTCTGGTTCTTATGACATTCTTTTTTGCTAGATTATTACTCACCTTTTCTAGAAGTGCTTTCTTATTCTCACTTCTCTTAATTTATGATGGCACCTTCATTTTCTAAGTACATTTTTTTTCTCCTATATTCCCACTGTTTTGTCCTAAATTTACTTTCTAAATCACAGTTCTCTGTTCTTTCATCTGCAACCCTCATGGCTCTTTGTGGTTCTTCAGCCATTGTTTAAACAAAGCTGCTAGTTGAATAAGGTGTGAAAGACAAGTGAAATGAAAAATAAAAGTGAACCCAAGCAAGCAGCAAGATAGCTGGCATAGTAGTATGGGGATCTCAAGGCTTAGCAATCAATGTCCATTGGTAAATGGATGTATGTGGAATTTTACAGGGTCCTCTGGCTTGTCTTGCATTTTTTCAGAATATGAGCTCTGCAGATACAGAGCACGATACAAACAGGACTACACAAACCTCTCTTAGCTGTACTGGGGATAAATCAAACGAAAGAAGGAACTTATAAGTGCAGCTCAATAAATAAAAATAGCTCACTAGTGCCATTAATTGCTCCCTTCCGGTGAAGTATTTAGATTCAGCTTTGTTCCACATGAAAGAACATTCTGTTTTGGGGCAGTTAAGTATGAAACTAGGTTCAGATAGGACTTGGAGAAAGCCTCAACACAGCTCTAACAGGTAGCAGTGCAAAGAACGGTTCTTAGGTTCAGGTAGTCCATCTGCTCAGCTAAGTGGTTGAATTGCTGATGTGCTCAAAACTGTCCCCTAACTTGCCTAAAAAGCATGGAATCTCCTGGAACTGGCGAAATTTCTTTGAAAATTCTTCTTTGTAAGAAAAGATAGAGAGATGGGGTGGAAAATTATATGATCACTAAATAAGTGTCCTGTTACAAATCTGATCGCGTTTTGTGGATTTTGTATTGGACAAAAGAACAGAAAAATATTTAGTTTTATTTTGAACAGAGCAGTAACACCAAAAAAGAAGAAATTCATGCAGATTCTTGAACGGATTTGAGTCAGAGCCACGGACGCTGAGGAAATTGCCAAAATAAAAAAGTTTTGACCCCAGCTTTTCATATCAAATATGTCACCACGTAAGGCACTAAACTCGTTTCACTATTTATCTAATTTTGGAATAGAGTTCCTCTTTGAGAACTGGAAGAATTAATATTTATCTTCATCTTGAAAATATTTTAAATTGTCAGCTTTGCAAAACCCTTAGTGCTCATATGTTTGCCTTCAATTTATTAACAACTCAGTATAGCTTCCCTGTAACTGAAATTATCTAAGATTGCCAAGCACATATATGATTAAGCTTTGCTACTGACTTGCTGGTGCTCAAAGCAACTATATACTGCTAGCTGCGTGGAATTATAAGATGATATAATTGAAAAAAAATAATTAAGATTTAGATTAACAAATTTTTAGCTTTTTCAGTAATTCATTTCATGAAAAATTGGAAAAAAATTGTTATAGAATCCCTGTAGAAAGAAATTTATTTTCAAAAAACAGCCACCTTTGATGAGGAAAGACAAATAAGAATTTCCATTTAAGAATGAGATTTATTAACAATGACTCTAAAATGTTGTTTTTAGGTAAAGTTTTGCACAGTATCATTAAACTTTTACATTACTATTTTTTTTTTTCATAAAGTGCTTCAATCCTTTCCTGTTTTTTTTTTTTTTGTTTGTTTGTTTTTTTTTTTTTTTTTTTTTTTTTGTAACCCTTCCAATCATTTCTGGTAAGTCTCATATTTTACACAGGAACTTAACATAATTACCTTTTCCCGCAGTGCATTGGATTCAATTGGTGAACTACATTCACTAAAACAAGACTGTCCAACCTTAAGGCTTTAATGAGTCACACTGAGCAAAGAGGAACTGGGCTACATATAAAATATATTATGTAGTCAATGTATATAGGTAACAGAATTTATTTTTTGCAAAATCAAAACAAACGAAAAAAAGAGTAACAAAACATAAGACTAGTGGGTTGGACATATACTCTAAATTTTCTCTCCCCTCTCCCAAATCCTGGTTCAAGGCATTAAAAGAATTCACAAATTCATAGTAGCAGTCAAAATCAGGATGAGTTCTCAGAAGACTTGGAATTAATTCCAAAACCAGTCATACTTTTTGTTGTTGTTGTTGTTGTTGTTGTTGTTGTTTGCATCTGAACAAGTGTGTTTCTTATCTGATTTTTTTGAAATATCTAAGAATTGTGTGTAGAAAACTGAATCAACTAATATCAGCAAAGTACACTAGAAATGAAAAAGTTCTGAATGTGCTGTGAGTATACAGAGTGATTCCCAGGCAGCAGTGATAATGATGAAGAGGCCTTAGATGGTTTACTGGTTCTTTTTCTGAAGCTAGTAAACTGTGTAAAATGACATCCATTCTGCAAGAATTTTGTTTCTACTTTTTAAAATGTGTTCGGTGTACGAGCATATATTTACAAAATTTTTAGCCTTCTTCAGTTTTCTTCTCGAAATTGCAGATGAGGCTATTCAAATACCTATATATTCATGCACGTATTATTTAGTTCTTCATTGAAAAACACAAAGTCATTTCTATTTATGAACATTTTCCTGTAATGCGACCTGGCATTTCTCATCACCACTGCTTGCAGTCTAGTCTTATAAAATTTAATGGATGTCAGAAATGAGCACAGTATGAAAAATAAATAGACAAAAAAAAGAAATCCTTTACATGCTAACAAATGTCACAAAAAGAGCTCTTAAAATGCTTGTGGACAAAAACAGTTCAGTCTCAACCAAAAGAAGTACCTTTTTAAGATACAAGGAGGAAAATCTTGGAATGTTCTGTCTTTTGAAAAGAGTAGACTTAATTTGTATGTCTTCCCAGACTATGCTTCATCTTTATTAGAGAAATCCTTCCTTTCCAATGGTTTTAGGCAGATTAACTGGCCTAATTGGACCTAAGCTGCTGTGAAGAGAGAGGAAAAGAAGGTGGAGGCACAGGCTCTCCAAGTCCTCAAGTCACATCCTCCTGGTTGACTGGTCTGCTTAGCCAAGCTGAAACTGGTCTTATTGTCATGTTGGGTGCATTAATTGGAGTGCAGACTAATTTGCAAGAATGCTTTAGTGCCCTTTAAAAGGTGATTTAAAATTCAAAGTGATGGAAATTGTATAAAAGCATGCTGATCTGATCATTACCCAGAATTCAGTTTGACATTTCCTCTATTTATCTGTTTTTATTGTTTATACCCTAAGTTTACTCTGAAAGACTTAAGAGACTGCAACAATTCATGATATTCTCTGGATTGGTTGATAAACCCTCCTTATTTTAAACCCAAGGAATGCAGTGAAAGTAAACTCAAAAATGTCTTGTTTGGGGGCAACAGATTAAAGATTTAGACCTTGCAAAATAATAATAATTACAGCAATAGCTTTCCCCTTGTTTCTATCATATACATGAAAATACACTCTCTGGAACATTCCTACCAACCAGAGACATTGAATCTCATTAACATAGACTTGAATACAATAGTAACGAGGATAGTGAATTTACATTTCCCAATCAAAAGAACACAAAACCAAAATAAGGCACAGTTCTGGCAAACTCTATAGATATAGCTATATCCATTAATGAAGTCCAAGTATACTCGTAGGCAAAGAGTGATTTCTGCCAGCAGTATAAAACAGCATGCTCCAACACTTAACAAGAAATAAATATATATACATATTATTCAGAATAAAAATATACAAATTAAACTCTAATGTAGCCAATGTAATAAACACATGAAAATTATCCAGAGATATTGAAGTGATAGACTGTAGGAAACCTCAGTCAGAGTGTTTGTTCTACATTTTACTCACAGTCAACAAATCAATTTTAGTCATGACATAAAGCAAGTTATGCTTTCCTGAAGAGAAATCAAGTAATGCTATTCCTGACTTGTACTGAACTCGCCTGTACCAGAAGTCATTAATATTGACTAATACAAGCATAAAATCCTTAGTAGCTGGTGCTAATTCCAAGATCATTTAGATGCAATACCCTGAAAATATATTTCTGTTTGAAAGTAGCATCATGCTACCTCTCTCACCAAGACAAACCAAGCTGTCAAGAATCTTTTTCCACCCTCCAGTGTGCCAGTCAATCTTTTAACACTGTAGATTGAGAAACAGGCCCACATTACAGTGGGCTTAAACAGAACAATTCTTCTTTAAAGAAAAGTTTTAGTGTTGTTTTTGCCTTTCTATGGCAGGTGTAATTTTTTCAGGCTGAACTATAAAATTTATATCCAGTTCTCTGAGATTGCCCTTGTGTTAAGTATGAAGCACTACTTTCTAGAGCTACAGTGAGACAGAAAGTGATTTACACAGTAATAGAATTAGAATAATAGAATCATAGAATAGTTTGGGTTGAGAAGGAACTTTAAGATCATCTAGTTCCAACCCACTGTTATAGTCAGGGACTCCTCCCTCTAGACCAGGTTGTTCAGAGCCCCATCCAGCCTGACCTTGAGTGCTTCCAGGAAAGGGGCATCCACAACCTCGCTGGGCAACCTGTTCCAGTGTCTCACCACCCTTGCAGTAGGAAGAAATTTTTTACATTCAAATTTTGCCATTCTTTCCCTCCTGGGAGCATTCAAGGCCAGTAGCAATACATTTGCAAGGAATAAAACCAGCACTTTCAGATCCTAAGCTAAGGTTCCTAGCCTAATTGCTAATATCAGAGGGGTAAGTGAGAATACTGGAAGACAAAATATGAAACTCCATGGTGCTACTCAAAAATTTTCATTTTAAAAGGTGAATACCGAGCTTCAAGTCTCCATGCTAGCTATATCAAGCATCGTGTGCCTGCATGATGTGTTATACTTCCTTCTGTACTTGTGGGATAGCTGTTTTCAACTATAGAGCACTTAAGGAATTTGCATATTTTAAGAAGTTTATTGGATTTCTTTTATTTGTTTAATGGAAAGAAGTACTGAGGTTTATTTACTAGCAATGAAATATGACAGTTTCACATGTCACATTTGAAACTGTCACATTTTGTAGCTAAGATTGTGTTGCTCTCCTTACAAGCAAGTTTCATGTATATTCTTTTCTCAATTTCATTTTATTCTCTGTTAAAGAGGAAAATGTTTACCATGGTAACCTGTACTACATAAAATATGCATAATTTGTTCTAAGAGTCATGGTGATGTGTAATTAAGTCTGTCCCTGAGATGTTCTTAAGAATTCTTACATGTCATGCAATGCAGTCTCATGCTAGATGCAAAGATTACCTGTGGGCAAAAAGCACAGCGTTAGAGGAAACCCAAACACTTGATTAGTTGTAATATCATACACTGAAGATGGACAGTCTATATGACAAGTTGTCTTGTATGAAAGAATTGGTCCTTTAACACACTGTACTTCTATTATCACATTCACTAACAAAAAGAATACATGCAGAGCACATCTCGATACCTTAGCTTCTGTTATTCAAACAGCACACACTTACTGTCTTACTCTTACAGCACTAAAAGATTTTAGGTGTGAAGGGACCAAGGATGGATAAAATCCAGTGAAGCAACTCACGAATAGGGCATACTCTACAAGTATTGTAGAAATTAGTGATATGTGATAGATACAATTACAAGCACAGAATACAGTCCTCTGAAAAAATATCTTAAGTCATTCAGTTAAATATTTACTGAATTCTCTATACAAAAGATATATGTTAGCTATCCATTTGATCCTGAAAATGAATTCAACTTTATATTAAAAAATAAGCACAGTTCAAGTGTCTAATGTGTAGCAAATAAATGAGCAATTCTGGCATGCTGGCAGATTTGCTGTAAACCTTAGGAGGGTCAGGTATTTGCTCAGGATGTCTTCCTTTTGTAAAAAGTACTACCTTTGCCTTTTCACCTCAGCAAGTTGAAAACTGTGGAGTACAATAAGTCAGTATTTTCCACACAAGCACTTTCACAAACCATGTTTGAAAAAGCTAGTGTGGTATTCATGCTTTCTTTCACTCTTTGGTGGCCAAACCCTAGGATATAAAGCTGGTGCATCCACACTACAAAAATACATTATCTCTCACTGTATAGTCAAATCTTTCTACACGTACAAATGATACATATTAAAATACCTAAGAAAATAGCAACGATCACTGAAAAATGGAGAATGTATTAGAATCATTTTACTGATAAAACACATACAGAGTAGGTAAATGCAGGTCTAATACCAGAATGTGCATTTGGTAATTCATCCTTGATTTCTCGTACAATAATATCTATCTCCAGACATGGGTAGGACCTCACAGTCCTGTGTAGAAATACAGAACTGAAACATCGATAGTAGGCATATAACGTACAGCAGTGTATCAGATGCAAAGATTTAGAGATGAATACAGATAGGAAAGCATTAGGATACAATGTCAGTAGATAATATAATGTGATAATATATGATAACAACTGATGCTCTATATTTTGTATCTTTTACAAATGGAAATCTAATAATTAGTTCAAAAAGGAAAGACAAAGAGCAGAAGACAGCAACGTTCTGTAATATTAGTGCTATCCTTTTATGAGTCTAAAACCAGTAAAAAAATTTAAGTAGTTGGACAATTTATTGAAAATTAATGTACATATTGCAACAGATTTCCAACAGCTGCTAATTTTGGATGTTTCAGGTTATCTGCTATTACTACATGAATGGTGCTACATCATTTATTCTAAAAGCACCTGGAAAATACAGTTTTGTAGATGTTTGAAATATCATGTCATTCCTGGCCAAGGAAGTTCTCAAGGCTTGACAAGTGACACAGTGCTAGAAGATGAACATTGTATACCAAAAATTATGAACTGCAGTGTTCATCTTGAAGGAATGAGATATCTTTCCATTAGTACTTTGTCTAACAAAAAAACCAAAGCAAACCAAACCAACCAACCAAACAAAAAAGTCCTATCTTTTTATTTACAAGAGTAAATAAAAACCAGGTATAGCAACCAAACTAATGATATCAGCAAATACTTTTAAAATGTAACGGGATATTTTCACTAAAATATTTAAACTCTAGCACAAAAGGCTGGACTCAAAATCAAACAAACAAATTGTAACATCAGTAGTATGATTATTTAGGTTAGCAGCCACTGCTAACTACAAAATTGCAATACTACAACTTAAATTATCTGAACAGAATGTAATCTAAAATTACAGAAATTACTGGAAGGACAAAATATAATTTAGCTTGTGTTTGTCCCAATTAGGTGACCTCCTAAATAATATATATGGATATATTTAAAATAGTAATGATATCAAAGGGAATCCAAAGAGATTTTTTTCTGATAAGACAGTGTTGGTAAAGTTAGGGACAACAAATTACCATGGAAATTATTTTGAAATTAATGTTTTCCACCTTTTGTTTTAAATAAGAAAATTAATTGGAAGCTCAAAAAACAAAAACAAAAACAAAAACAACTCCACGAAACAAAGAGCAAGCAAACAGAAGACACAGTTAAGAACTTGAAAATTCAGTGTTTTGAATTCATAAGCTAGTTTAGGCAAAACAGAAAATCAAAGCTGAAAAAAAAGCAGTTTCTCAATTAATAAGAATTTCTTTCAAGAATTTCTGTCGCGAATTCTAAGTTTAAATATTTGGACAAACTATTACTTTTAGAGGAAGAGGTTCTTCTACTGCAGCAACTTAGTAGTTTAAGATTAATCAGCTTTGGCAAGGAATAGCAGAAAACTGTCTAATGGTTGTGTCATTCCCATTCATCAGTAGGGGTGCAGCTTCAAAATCTGGCAGGACAGAAGCATTAATATTTGTGTATGCACCACCATTACATGTTCTGAGAATTGAGTCTTTGTCTGTACTCAAGAGACAGATAGTGAGTATTACTGGATGTAAATCAAGTGAACTAACAGGTGTATGTTCTCTTTCCATTAACATGTTGGTATCATATAGAACATGTCCAGAGTCCAGCGCATCAGAAGCAGGTTCCAAAAGCGCAGATAAAATGTTCAATTTGGACTGGTAATTTGTTTAGTGTAATCAAAAAGTCAGAGCTACCTCTCTCACCAAGTTTTTGATCTGCAAATTTCAAATAGGTAAATGGTATTTGGTGGTGTTAAAGAAGAAACTGAACTTAGCCTCCTGTAAGCATTGGTGTCTTTTGTGATTTCATCCTGGCTCTAGATTTGACCAGAACTTTCATCTTGCTGCAAAGCCTACTACAAAAAGTCAAACAAAAATGGTGAATCCTGATTACAATCTATCTGACAAAAAATGTCTGAGAAACATTAATGTTCATTTCTTAGTCTACATGGAAGGATAGTTGCTAATGCTGAATATTTCTCTGTGTAAAATGCTTAAAATTTGCCAAAATATGATTTGGAATTTATTATTCTGTACAGGCAAAAGAGTATCTGGAAGAATTTTCTGCTAAAACATTAGATATTTTCAAACAAATTGATTTTTTTTCATTAGCCTTTCTTTATCTGATTTTGTAAGTAAAAATTTATAGCTGCTAAAGCTGATGTTGAAGTTTGATCTAATTTCAGTTTTCACAGATCCATCTCTTAAATGATTCCTTGAAGCCGATTATCTTTTTACTGTAAAGAACCTGAATACTTACTACTTACTTAGGATATGATAGGAAACCATAAGCATAGGTTGAAAAGAGCCAGGCTTCCTCATCCAAGAAAGAGTTATTCATTGGTCTTGGCACAGACTGCAGCAGCCTACACATTGCTTCAGTATATGTTAAAATGGCTGTTGACCCACAGTGTCATTTGGCAATTAACTACAGTTGCAGCATTGTTCATTCTGCCACAGTCTTTTCTGTCTCTGACATCTCTTTCTAGGGTGAGCTGACTCCTCTCTGCCCAAAGAGGGAAAAGAAGGCCTAAAAGTATACTTCCAGAGTTTAAAGCCTTATTTAATAGTAATTTTAAATATTAAAACATATATTTTAATGCAAGTAGAAAAGATGTTTAACTTGAATAATATTTAGGATAGGAGATGATTAATTAAAATAAATTATCCTTTTCAGTTCCATAAATTTATTACAGTAGCCTGCAGTAAAAATAAGCTGTGAATTGATTTGTAATGTATGGAAGCAATTAAGTGGATATCTTCATGTGAAAGGTACTGAGATATGATTCTTTTGTGTTTGTAAATGTATATATCAGAAGTGGTAGATGTTATCAAAAGTTTGCACAAAGGTGTGAGTTGCATTTGTACTACTAAATAGTATGAATAGAAGTAACATACTATCAGTATGTAGCCTGGTTTCAGAGGCATTTCAAGAGATAATTCTCATGCCTCACACCAAAAAAAAAATGTGTAGGTGTGTCTCCTCATCTAATTACAGGAGAATTAACCAGTTTTTATCTTCAGAGCTGTAAAACACAATGTGTATCTAGTTTGCATCTGTTCCAAATAAACTTCTTAGAACTAGGAATAATAGGGATAAGAATATTTTACTTTCAAATGCTCTTCCATTTTCTTCCAAGTCATCTATGTTTTTTCTGAAATCTAGATGTATCTCAGACTCAGAGTCTCTAACTTCTACTGATTAGTATTGGCTAGAAAGGTAATGATAGCGTTCCAAACTGAAAGATTCTATAAATGCTTAATCAATATTTACTAAATGGTTGCAAGATGTTAATACGTACTTTTATAATATTTCATAAAAGATATTATAAATTGTACTAACAAAGCACTTTCAAGAAGTTTTATTTTTAATGCCTTTTTAAGAAAAAAATGAATTAAAAAGGCAAGCAATGTAAGCAATGCATAGTTTTGCAGATGCTTTAGCATGTGACCACTTAAGTGAATGTTTAGAGGGAAAAGAAATCAAGCATATTATAAAATACCATTAAGAATATAAGGTTGATTAATTTGTTTGTGAACTGTTTTACTGCATCTGCATAACTTTTTAGAAGAAAAACACTGCAAATGCAGTCTTAATGTAAAGTAAAGTTAGAAGGTCATATTTTTAATTCATTATGACACAGGCTTTCTGCCTGCTGTTTGCTCTTAGGAATAGTAAAATACAACAGAATATACAGTTATCAACGTGAGATAATAAAGTCCTTGTGGGATCTATGCATAACCTCTAACCTTGAATCCCAATGGTAAATGAGCTCTCTGCCTGAAACTTCTTTGCTGCTCTTACAGCATTGTTGCTCTGTGGAGAGAAATGTCTTTTCTACTGGAAAGATGAACTTGGTGAACTGAAATGTTAAATGATAATTCAGCACTTCCATCAGAGTTGTGTAGTTTGTGCTAATAATTGTGCTTATTAGCCAGTCTGAATTTTTCCTCTAGTCTAAACAATTTAATGATTTTATTCTCTCAACTTAATTCTGCACTAATTTTAAAGCTAACTTCAAAGGATACACTGACTCTTGTGAAATACAGTTTTGGTAAAACAGACTTAGTTTTTATTTTAACAGCCACTCAGATTAAGTCATCAAGAAGATACAGAAAAACTAAGGACATTAATAACCCAGAATTACCAAAAATAACAATGCTAACAACCTAGTCATTAATGAGAATTACTAGTCTTGTTACTATAGAAACAGGACTGAAGCAAATAGAAATTATGTGTAATTTCTCATTTCCAAAAGTGACTCATATTATGTCATTACCATAGTAATGATATTATTACCCCAAATGTAATAAACTTAAAAGCTACTTACCCTGAAAGGACACCTCTGCACCTGAACATGCAGATTCTGATATTGATCTTCAGTGGAGCTCCACAAAAAAATAACCGAAATGAAACTGATAAATTTACCAAGCAGTGAAGATGGAGGAGTCATCTCAGGACACTTGTCAAACATTTGCTCTTTTTAATTATAGCAAGTCCAAATTTGTCATCCACTGTAGATTTTAAGAGGCTAAAGTTAAAAGTCTAATCTACTGTGCTTTTTTTTTTTTTTTTTTTTTTTTTTTTTTTTTTGTATGATCAGTAACAATTGCTGTCTCAGACAGGGAAACAGGACAATACTGTAGTCACAAAAAGGTTGGACACTGCCAATATAGACAGTTGAAAGGAATTTCTGTTTTCTTTTTTACTTTTCTTCTAGCCAAACAGAGGAATGAACAGATACATACTGGCTATAGTATATTAAAAAACATATAGGAAAAGATTTCTAAGAGTCAGAATAAAAAAGATTACCCTCATAGAAAGGACCCATTGGAATCTTCTCTAGTAACCACAGCTAGCCTTCCTTATCAGTTTATGTGTTTTTCTAGATGATATGACATACCTTGGAAATAAAGCATTTTGAAAATGGTACCTTCTGCTATCTTTACCTTTTTTTTTTTTTTTTTTTTTTGTTCTAGTAACATATGTAAGATAAAGCTCTGTACACTAGGAAGCTACAGTAGAGTCACCATGGACAAGGACTGATAGTGATTACACACTTTCGGAATAGGAATTAAAAATATTTTTGTGTGAGTTATTTACTTGTTCATCCAGAGCTTTTTACTTCAGGCAGTGAGTTTCCTGTTCTTCCATTATTTATTCTTATTAAGACATTTTCTCTGCTTCAGGACTTGCCACACTTCCATTGCCATAAAGATGAAACTAAATTTCACAGTGTCTCACTGTGAAAATTGCAAAGAAGTGATCACAGAGAATATCAGGAAAGTTAGCTTTCCTATAGCTACTGCCAGTGATACTACTTGCTAATGGCTTTTATTATTTTTCTTAAAAGGAAAACCTTTTTCACTGTGAAGGTGACTGACCACTGGCAGAGGTTGCCTGGAATGTTTGTGGAGTCAACGTCCCTGGAGATACACAAAAGCTATTTGTTCATGGTTGTGTGCAATTTGCTCTAGGTAATCCTGCTTGAGCAGGAAGGATCTGGACCTGATTACTTCAAACATTGTCAATCTGTGATTACTGAAATTTCTATAAAACCTGGGATAGTTGGTTCACTGCTTAGATTTGCTTTCTAGGGTTTCTAGAAACATTGTGGCAACCTATAGATATTATTAATGTTTAATGATTATGATTCAAGTTGGAAGTTATTATTATGGCAGTTGGGCCAAGAAGATGATTAGTGGAATGGACCATCTTTATGAATAGGGGTTGAGAGACCTGGCACTTTTCAGTCTGAAGAAGAGAAGGCTGATGGGAGATTGTAATAATGCTTATAAATATTTAATGGCCAAGAGTCAAGGGAGTGGTAATAGGCTCTTTTTTAGCAGCACCCAATGACAGAACAAGGGGTAACAGGCACAAACTGGAACACAGGAAGTTCCATATAAATACGAGGAAGAACTTCTTTACTGTGGGGGTGACAGAGCTCTGGAAAAGGCTGCCCAGTAAGGTTGTGGAGTCTCCTCTGTGGATATTCAGAACTCATCTGGACACTTTCCTGTACAAACTACTTCATGGAAACCTGCTTTAGCAAGTGGTTGGACTAGGTGATCTTCAAATATCTCTTCTAATCCTGATGATTCTGTGATTTTATGAATTCATTGTGATCATGTGGAATTTATGGACTCATAACTTGGCATAGACAGCTGATGAGAACTTTGTCCAGAGGTTGATTTTCTTTAGAGCAATGGCATTGACAAAACATCTGAGCTGCTTGAAAGTAAAGGTATGGAATTATTTCATGACTAATTAAAATCTCTTGAAGTTTTGTGATAGTATATTATCAGGGGCTAATAATAAGGAATAAATGGAATATCAAAATGGCTGATGAATTCCTGAGGAAATATAAGCAGTGTCCAGACAAATTTAGTGTCATTGCTTTTGTTGCCATAGTAGACCTGCTTCAAGGAAGGAGAAAAATCTTTCTTTCTTGTTTTCCATTGCAAGTTTGCTTGTTTTAACAATACAGGTTCAGAAATTCTACACACACACACACACACACACATAAAGCCCCAGTATGCTAAGAGAAACAATATACAATAAAATTCTAAATGAAGATTCTGTTTATGATGATGGAGAACAATTATACAAAGTATCCAGGTGTTTGGTGTTATATGATTTACAATTTTTTGTCTTAAAATGCCCAGAGATTTAAGTGCAACTTGAACAATTACACATAGTTCTTTTTTCATGTGCCTCTATTTGAACCGAAAAATATACATCTTCTATTTTTACCCACTGCAACAAATGTTTATTTACCAAAAGCATAGAGTCGCACCTTTGGCGCAAAGCATTGCTCAGTTTCTAAGGCAATGCAGATGATTGGCCATAAACTACATACACAGAAGAAGCATGGTTGCTTTCCTCAAGCTGTATGCTTAAAATTCTTGCAGGGCAGTTATTTTGCTCGCAGAGCTATGTTGATCTACTGTTTTGATGTGCGACCAAAACTGCAAATCATCTTCAGCATAGTTCTGCCCCTGAAAAGCAAAGGAGTAGAACAAATGAGAAAAATGCTGATTTTGCCTAGGGCACTGTAAGGGAAGGAGCCAAAAATCTAGGCCTTGGAGAAGCAATCAGTATTTAGAACTCACTGTGCATCACTGAGTTAGAAAAACAAGAAGAGGCATGATGAGTAAGTATGTAAGCATGAACAGAACTTGGAAGAAAGCCCTGATGACTGACATCAAGCATTATTTTAATGATAATACTCCAGCTCTGGTGTAAGTTGTATGAAGATATGTGCAAACTCTTTCTTCTGTCACCATTCTTGGACACAGTGGCTAGCTAATAATTAATGAAGCAGCAATTGATGTCTAGTGTCATAAACGGTTAATCCTTTGAATAAAAAATACGGTTTGATAGATTCAGATCCACTGTTTGCAGCCTCTTAAAAGCACAGTCATAAGCAATTATTGGTTTACTCACATCTTCAGTTGATGATGCTGTGTATTGTGAAACACTGCAGTGGATAAGTGCCCCTGATGTACACAAAATTAATTAATGCCATTGCCCCTAATAGTAGGATAATGTTGTAGTATGTAAAATTTCATTTTCCAATGGAAGAAATATTGAGAGGACATCACTGAAACTTCTAAAAGTATCTAGAATATTAGAGTATTTATCTACTTGGGTATTCCATTAGCCAGCTATATCTTTTGGGGCAACTTTGAAAGCCTTTGATTTTTTTTGCTGGTGACATGGGACAGACTCTGGTTAATATATATGTATGTATAACAGCTGATTTCTTACCTGATGTTTTAGATAATATCTTTTAAAGCTTTTAAGTTAATTACCAACTTCTGCTGTCATCAGCCACTTACATCATTATCCTACTGATGTGAAGACACTGCAGAATATGAATCAATAAGACTCACCAGCATGCAAGTTACAGTAGAAGGTATGTAAAGACTTAGTTTTGATTGATAAATCAACCATCCACAATCTGATTCTACAGCTCAGAGAGGGACAGTTTACTCTTCTTTTACAGACATGCACATTTCTGCTCTACAAAGATATTTCATGCAGGGTTTCCTCATTGGGGCAGAAGTTACAGTAGATTCAGTAATCAGCTGAAAGCCATATGAAATAAGAAAATTATTTACTAAAAAAGTATGACTATATTAATCTTATCCATATACATCACTTACAAAAAACCAACTTACTCTCCACAGTTTTTAATAAAGAGAAAGAATTGAATGTCGTCATGCTTATCAAACAAAAAACAAACAGCAACCCATTCCTGAGAGAATGTCTTTTGCAACTTCTGTATCTTCAAGATTTTCATGTCAGTGCTACAATTATTGAGATTGCAGTCTATTATTCTGGTGTTAGGAAATGCTAGTTGTACAGCTGCATCCTGAATGTGAATTATATTCCATGGTGTAATGCATTATTATGCAGGCTTTAATTATAGGATAATTGACTGATCTTTTCTACAAAATACTGACCTCATTTACTTTGGTTCCAAATATTTTCAAAACTGGCTTTGACATAATCATGAAATATCTATGGTACCGTGTATTGTATGACCTGAAGAAGGACCTGCATGACAGAAAAAATTTACATTTTCTGGCTGTACTGCTGGGGCTAATGCATTATTATACCTTTGCTTATAACCTTGCCTTGCAGGTTATACACTCGGAACATGTTAGCAACAAAACAAAACAAAGACATACATACAACCTCTTGCTGAAAATTGTCTTGTCTTTGGTATATGAAGAATTCTCTTCTATATTTCCTTAGTGCTGCATAATAACCCCTATAGCTTGGTTTATGACTGAGGCATATAGACAAGTCTTTAACAAGTAATAATGTTTTCATTATTATATTATATATTATATACAAGATTTCAGTTTTATATTTGTCTTATAGATAAATTCAGCCACTTAATTATAAAGCTTCTAAATCAATGTTTTCCTGCAAGTTCCTAATATAGTACAATTTTCAAATTTTATTTTTAGATTTTTTTAGGTTTTATTTTCAAAATGAAGAATGGATCCCTTTCCCCTTTTGAACATATAAACCAGAGTTATGAATTTCTGAGTCATGTGAAATATCTTTAAAAGAAAAAAAAACCCAAGAACCCTGTTCTGAGTGTACTCATACTTAAAATTGCCTTTTTACTATTTATTAATGCAAAGCAAAAAATCATTTACTATCCGCAGTGAGAATGAAAAGTTGTTAAACAAAGCATTACTCTCATGTCTGCTTTGAAAACTTTTGCTTAGCCATTGGTTTCAGACTACAATAGAAATGTCTATGCTTATTTGTTCCTAGATTTTTGAGTTACTGATTTTTTTCTCTTCACTGGTTTTGATTGGTGTAGTGAAAATGCTAAGCCACGACTTGAACTAGTGATTGAGCACCTGGTAGGAAAGCAGGGCCAACTCAGGAGAGTTCAGGTGCATCAATGCATCTGAGTAACTTGCAGAGGTGGATCCTGGCTCCGCCCCCTCCCAGACTTTATTTAAGAGATGGCAGCAGAGGTAAGGCTATCTCATCTGGATATCCCTGTCTACCTGTGGGCATGTTCTTAAGGTAAGCAGTTTTTTTCCTCTTATTCTGTGCTAATAGCTGTTGTGTCTGAGCAGATTCTCACTGTAGATCCAAATGTAATTTATTTGTAATAATAGTCCTTTATTCAGAAAGTTTTTTTCATTTTAGTAGTCAGTACTGACTTGCTGTTAAAATATCAAAGACACAAAACTAACTCTAATTTAGAAGAAGCCAAATATTATCATACAACTAGTCAGGTTATGATTTTGTTTTTAAAAAGTTAGGGCTTGGGATGACAAGTAAGCTTGGAAAGAAAGGATATTAGATAGATCCTATTCTCCTTATGCAGGGTCAGGGAAGAAAGTAATCACAGTAACTTTAATAAAAAGTCAGATTTGAAATATAGTTGAAAAAGCAAGGACAAGATACTCTAAAATAAATTAAGCAAAAACACTTGCTTGAAAATTAGGTAGACTCTCTGCAGTTGGATTCTACTTTGAGCCTTCCGTGGAAACAGTAAAGGTCTTGTGGGAGACAGAGGAGTGAGGGAAAAAATTGAAATAGGCCCTAAAAGATTAGGATGAGTTTGGAGAGATGTTGGCAATGAGAGAGAGACGGAAATGACATCAATGTCTTGAGTACAGAACTTGAATGTATGCTAAGTTTATGGATAATACTAAACTAGGAAGAACCATTGACTCTACAGAGGGTGGAGAGGCCTTGCAAAGACATATCAGCTTGTTGGAGAGCTGGGCAGTTACCAACCAGATGAAGTCTAAGATCATGTTCTGGATTCTGCACCTGGGAAGGAGCAACCCTGGTTGTCCCGCTCTGCTCTGGTACAGCCTCATGTCAAGTACTACATGTAGTTTTGGGCATCACAATACAAGAGGGGCATAAAGCTATTAGGGAACTTGCAAAGAATTTTTATGGAGGGTCTTGAGGCATGGGGATTGGTTGACATTGCTTGGTCTGTTCTTGTTAGGGAAAAAAAGACTGAGGGGAAGCCTCATGGAGGCCTACAGCTTCCATGTGTTGTGAATAGCAGAACAGCACTGATCTCTGTTGACAGCAACCCAAGGTAGGAACATGGAGCTCCATCAGGAGAGGATCGTGTTTGCTTTTAGGAAAAGGTTAGTTGCCAAGTGGATGGTTAGACGTTGGTGTACATGATCACAGAGCAGTGGTCATGGCTTCAAGCTGCTGGAGTTCAAGAAGCATTTGGATATTGCTCTCAGAAATACAATTTGGGGTTTTTTTGTGTGTGTTTGTGGTGCTGTGTGGAGCCAGAAGCTTGACTCAGTGATACTTGTGGATCCCTTCCAACGTGGGATGTTCTATGATTCTGTGAAAGATGATATGCTCCACGTTTGTACTTTCTTTCCTTTCATTTCCAATATTCCTTACTTGTGCAAACTCTTGTATACGCAAACAAGAGGGGGAGAATGTTTGTGAGAGAAGGAGGGGAGAGGAGAACAGAGCACAGGAAGAGAACACCTGGAAGAGTCTGGACATGAGGTGAGGCTCAAGAAGTTTGGGCTTCATCAGTGGTGTGGGGTGTCTCTCTGACCACTTTAGCAAGAGCTGTTTGCCTTATACAACCCTGCTGTTCCCTTATGAGTTTGCATTCATTGTTTTATAAATTAGATATAAAACGGCAGTGCACAGAACTTATGTGGTGGCAGAAAGGTCATGAACATGTGTCAGTGGATCAATTTGCTGTCCAGCAAGTCTGCTGGCCAAGGGTCTGCTTATTGTGCATATAACCAAAATTACTCTGAACCCTAGTGGATAAAAGAAAATCAACATTTTTTTTCTCAGCATCAGAAGAGAATTTCCTGATTGACTCTTTTATACTGTGATTTGGCAAGTTAGCAAATTCCAAGTTTTTAAAGATTTTAACTGCTAAATTATGTGTTCATATAGAGCATGTTCACGTAGTCAGTGATCTAAGCTATTTAAATTATGATGGCAGTAGCAGATCTTTAAAAGTGTATTGGTGAAGAGTTATGTATATGGGAGCTGTCTAATCATTTTCATAAGATTTTTTTAATGTATTAAAAATGCATACATATTAATAGGACGCAAGGACAGAGCTGATGAATGTGTCTTTTTGCAAAATAAGATGCATATGAATATGACTTTATTGGAGACTGAGCTGCAGTTCAGTGTGACAATCTAAGAATTGTATCTTTAAGTTTTAATTACAATTCTTTTGATTCACTGAAACCATGAAGTGGAATTTAGTGTTTTTTTTATTTTACTCAGTGATCTTCTCCCAGATAACTATCCACTCCTCCTACTTGTGTCTGTTAGAACCTGCAGGAAGCTCACCAGTGGCGCACATGGAAGACATTCATCACTGACTCACAAGAAAAATCATGCTCATTCATTTTTCTCCCTGCCAAAAAAAACCATTCCACAAAACGCTATTTTCATTTCACATTCTCTTTCCTAATTGTTGAGTGCTGTTAAGAAAACTAATTTCACATCTCAACAAGGACGTATTCTGGTCATAGTTGTTAAGAGAAATTATAATATTATCTGAGATATCCTGTTGACTTTTTCCGACTGTTTTTCATTTATTTGTTTAAAATACTGCTGCTGTGGGTTTTGATTTCATAATCACTTTTTTTTTTCTGGCAGTTGGACATTCATTTATAATTCATACAGAAGATGGATGTAAGTGAAGAGCAAATGCACACAATGTGTGAAAGAAATATTTGGGTGTTTTCAGTTAAAAAAAAAAAAAGAGCTTGGTGGATGTTATATAACTGTTAAATTAAAAAATTCAGATAAGCAAATATATGGCGAACCCTCTCCTTCTGAGACCTTAAGTTGTAACTGAGATTATACAAATATGTGAGCCTGGCTGCAGCTGTAAACATTGAATAAGGCTGGCTCCAGAATACTGGTCATAAGAGTCAGTTCAGTTCTGCCTTTTCATCCTAACCTATATTTACTTAAAGAATTGATACGTTACTGTAGACTTTCAGATGAACACAACTGTGCTTTGCCTGATATTTCGTAATTATTCTCATTAAGCCTAAAGCTGGACTGAACTAGAAAATTCATTGTGCCTGTTTTATGCACTCAACACTTTTCCAATATAAAACTGCCTTCAAAGTGAAAGAAAACTATCTAAATGTCTTATTTACTTTTGTGTTTGGGACTAAAGATATGTGACTTTGTCATCAAAGGAGCTTGTGATGTTGAAGTGAAATTAAATTTGTGCCTAAAATACCTAGACAGTATACAAGATTTTCAAAAACAACCTAGAAAGTTTTCATTTCTTTCTTCTTTACTTGTGCTGAGGACAAGTGACTTAACTATCAATGATGCTTATTAGAATCCTGTAATATAACAAAAATGAAATGCATTGTGCCCAATATGCCTTAGTTTTCATAGTAATGACAACACATATGCTGCATTTCTCTCTTTGTTTTCTTTGTGTCAAGTATATAAACTGTCTTTCTGCCATCACAAACTGTGAATAATGTATGAAATAAATAAAAAAAGATGTGAAATACGAATAGAAATAGGCTGCGTAGCAGACCCATATGTTCTACTCTAGAGAGGGGCTTGATTCGCAGCCTATCAAAGTCAATGCCAAGACTCCTAAGGAAATTAATGGGCTTTGATCATGCCCTATAGTCATACATTTTGGGCCCCAGATTCTTAAGCAATAAGAAAAGAAACAGCTTGTCAGTGAACAGCATTCTCTTCCTTTATGTTGCTCTTCAGGTGTCAAGAGCTCCCTTGATGCTTCAAGTTTGACTTTGTAACTGCTTCCTGTACTTGGCCTTGTTACCTATGGAAGGTATGGGTTTAAGGATATTGGGTATATTAGTTACCTACTAGATAGAGTTACTGAAAACCTGGTATCAGATTGGATGTTAATTTCAGAAGCATCTCTGTAGTTCAATGAAATATATTACTACTTATCTCCATGTTACCATGCAGATGAGCACCTTTGTTTTGAGCTTTGATTTGTTAGTTCCTTGAGTCACCACTTCATACAAATTTGACATTTTAAAATAATACTACTTATGAAAGTGGCCAGCTTGTGTACACAGGGCCTGGAGAGCAACATGTCTGCTTTGAGCTCCCACCCACAGTTGTAGCAAAGCTAATGAACAGCATGCAGTAATGCCAACTCCAATGAATTAGTGATGAGTAATGGGATTTTGGCTGAGATTGAATGATGATACAAGAACCTCCAGGCCTTGAAAAATTCTGGCTTTGTCACAAGAAGAGCCTTTCATATCGCCTGCTTCCTGACAAAAGGAGCCAGAAAAGCTTATTGTGGGAGGACTTTCTCATCTTCTCTTAGCAACCTGCTGCTTCCAATAAAAAAAAAAAATGCTTAAAATCATACTAGGATAAGGACTATTGCTACTTTTCCTGCCTTTCACATGCACTGGGACAGGCCATTTGCTTCTTGCTGTTTGTACTTGTTGGAAGTGGGAAAAGGGTATCATTCCGCAGTACTTATGCCTAACCCTTAGAAGTTGATTTGGAAAAACAAAAAAACAAAACAAACAAAAAAAAACATGGTCTGTGAGGAGCAAAAATGGGGCTGAGGTGCTGGCAAGATTTGACAGCAGGTTGGGAATGTGAGACTGAAAGAAAATCTGAGGGGAATGTGAAATGAAGGCAGAGGTTAAGACTAGTACATATGAAACATCTGGCTGAGGATTGGGCATGTGGGGAAAGCAGTCCAATGGAGGGGAACAGACTTCTGCAGGGCCAAGGATGCTGAGAAAATAGAAGCATTTGCTGAGAAGCTCAGCAGAGAAGAGGAAGTGAGAGACTGCCAAATGATTAGAATCATAATGCTTATTTTTCCCTCTCTTTATAAGAGCACAGTTCAGAATGAATTTGGAATAAGAAACATAGGTTTAAAAAAAAATAAAAAGCAATATCTTTTATCATTATAAACAAAGATTAGCAACACCAAAATACTATTTTCCTGTTTTCTGAGGGGGAATATCATGGCCTAGAATATCTCTAGGTTTGTTATTCAATGTATTGTTATTACTGTCTGAGGAAAATAAAGACTCACTGCATTTATATATCTATATACATCTACATTTTATATAAAATTGTTCTGACTCAGAAATTATGTATATAATGTATATAGTTTCAGCCATTAGCAATTGTCATTAAATGGGTGGGGAGAGAAGCCTTCTGAGGGTTTTTTTTTTTTTTTTAGTAAGGGGAAGGAGTATCATAGCAGGTGCTGGACAAGGCTTACCTGGCCCTCCCAACAGTCTTGGATTGCTTTTAGATTTTTAGAGAAATAGTAGAAGACCTGAAACCACTTTGCTATAGGACTACTCTAGCACTCAGTGAAGCTCTTTAAAAAAAATAGTGGAAAATATTGGAAAGACCGCCCATTGATGTCATCTTATAGTTGGTTTAAGGCCTCTTTTTTTTTTTGTTACAGACAAGTATTCTTTCCAAAAATGATATTCAGTTCACCCCCAGAAGTTAAAGTAGTACACGGCATTTTATTTAACACATTTAATGAAATACTACATAGTCTCACTTAAAAATGTTTTTTTATATTTCTAATGGAGTAGAGGTGTAAAATACCAGTGTAGATTTGTGCTATATGCATAAGGCAAAGTATGAAAACCTAACCAACTTTGCATTTTTTCTGCCTGATCTGTTTCTTTTTAACAGAAAAATACCATTCAGTAATCTCATAATTTTTTTTCTTTGCATTTAAATAGTGTACTGACAATTACAACAAAATCTGTGTTTAGCAAGCAGAAAAAAATAGATGTTAAAGTAGAAAAATTCACAAGTGTTTTGCAGAAGAGAGCCATTGTTGGGCATTTGAAGACCGTACAAAAATATTTCTGTAAAACCATATTCCTGAGATGCAAAGTAAATAAACCACTTCTAATAATAAAAATTCAGGGGGAAAAAAAAAAGTAAAATATATCTAATAAAAATGTTAGTTAAAATATCTAGAAAACTAGATAGCAAAACTCTTCAGACCATTCTTCTATTCAAACTGATCTCCAGTCAGATTTTCACCCAGTTGGTACTCTAAAGCTAGTGGTTTTCTGAAGCCATTTGTAGATGTTTTGGGATGAAATCTACTATTAATATGACACTGTTGTCAAACTAATGTAAAGTAAGTTGTCAAAAACACCCATAGGTGGAAACACTAGGAAAGATATAATACTCATACAGTGTGGATGTGCATAAGTGACAATTACAGAGAGTTAGATAAAGTACACAGAGGGACAGACAATCCTAAAGACATCCAGTAACAAAGACACTCAGCTTTAATCATTTTCAACTCTTATATTGTCTGGGTTGTATAAAGTTAAAAAAGAATTGCCAAATTTCTTTTATTTTTGTTTTTAATTGAAGAAAACCTTTGGTTGTATTAAACTATGCATGAATGACTGACTGTGTATTAATACACAGGCACACATGCAAGTACCATTGTCATGCAGAGCTGACAGATTTATGTGAAGAAACACTGAAAATATTTAGTGTTGCATGTGTGAGAGGTATAAAATAATTCAAACAATTTTAACCCCTTCTAAAATTAGTTATACCTGCTATTACTATTGATGGATATTGGCAATCGTAAAATATGGCTGAATTCATCCTATATAAATATTTTAATTATAGTGCTTAGTTTAAATAGAGGCTGTGAGTTAAACTTTATATGGGGAAAGTACCTCAATATTTAGGTTAAATGCAAAACATTCAAGCATGAGATGTAAGTTAATTACATTACAGTGTGACTTGTGGTACCATACACCAAATACTAGATATGTCTAATGTTTTCAGCTTTCCACTGATTCATCCTTTATTGAAAACAGATCAGTAGCCACTTGTTTTTTATGCATGGTGGCATGAGTGTTGACGCAGTTGAATCTTATTAGATGAGTTTTGTTCTTTGTAGTGGACTGCACATTTCTCTTTTGAAACAATAAATGTGAACTTAAGCAAGTATTTGAAACCATGCTGTGAGAAATCCATATTCTTTATTGTTCCTCATTACAAGTATGGGAAATGGTATTTATTATAGATATTTTATATAAATATAAAGATTAAATGTAGAGTCTAATATGCAAAAAAGCCTTACCCACAATTTTATCTAGGATTGTAAGCACTAAATCTGATTTCCAGATGGCAGCTTCTAAGTCATAACGGAAGTGGTGTACTGTTAAAAATCATCGATAACCCAACTATAACAGCATTTTTATTTTTACTTTAAAGTGAACATTGTAAATTGTTTCTACTTAACAAGCAAATATATACCCCATCTTCTGGTCCCCAGGTCACAAAAGAGGGTTATCCTGTCACCACCACTGATTTCTTAAAAGTGTGACATGTATTTAGTTGTCAGTTCCTATCAGCAGCATTCACGAATCAACATTACATCAGCAGCAAAGCACACCATTTTATGCTCTTTTTGAAGATAATTAGAGTTCTCTTTTGTTGCAAATAAGATGTAAAACAGCTATAACTGCTGGTGAACGTGATTAAAGTAACCTCTATAGAACCCCATTATTCTAGACAGATTCCTTCAGATGCATAATTTCCCCATTTAAAAAAAAAAAAAAAACATAATGCATGCATATAAAATTCAAATTGTCAAGACACCTCTAACAAAAATTAGTTCTCTATTAAGGCATTCTTAGTAGCTGGTTAACATGTAAAACTCTTTAAGTGTATTTTAAAATAATCATGAAATAATAGTATGTGTCATTAAAGGTAAACATTTTACAGTGAGAGGTTTGTTCAGAGAAGAGCATGTATTAAACTTTCTTACAAAACTACCATTGTAAGTGTATGAAGAATATACTGCGTTCTCCTCTTTTGATCAGGTATGTGCTGGAATGGTTCCCTTCTCCCCATCATGATAATGTATCACTTTTTTTTTTACAGACAAATTGATGAATGTCCTCTTTTTCAGCCCATAAACTATAGCTTAAATATCCTTGTTAGACTAGCAATGACTGAAAGTTTTTTTACAGCAAAACTATTAATTTACCATTGGACAATGGGTTGTTTACTTAGCATATATAGTCTGATCAACGAGAGACAGAGCTGAATACTGAAAGCATCTGCTGTGTTTAATTTTTTTTAAACAAGTGATAGAAAAATCAAACATTAAATATTAATCTATAGATTCTTGCTATAATTCCATCTACCAGTTTTCAAAAGTAATTTATGAAAAGGCCAAATACCTGGCTTTCAAATAATTAATCATGATTTTATAGCCTAGAAGAAGAAACTAACAAATGCTTTTTAAACAGATGTGTGTTATTTCTAAATATTCAGTATTACATTGCTCTTCAATAGAAAATGTTAAATTTCTTATGAGCACATGTCTGTGCTTACTATGATCTGTGGTGTAGAAACTAGGCACCGGGACCTGTTCCCAGTTGGTTTAGGAACCTCTGAGCAGCTGTCAAGTTCTCTGTCTTCAGAATTGACTGGATAGAGGTTGACTTTAACCATATGAGGGCAATATGTTGTACAAAATTATGTCCTTGATGATAGCTTACCTTTGAATCATGTAATAGATAAGTGTTTGTTTGAATATTTCTGAAGATAATAAAGTATGATGAACAAATTAAGCACAGATTGACCATTACTTTTGCAGAATAGTTGTAATTATAAAATAAAATCCTGGTTTGCTCTGTTGGCTACCTCAACATCTAAAGGAAATGTTATTAAAGAAGCTTACAAATGAATAATCATTCCCAACAATTCACAGCAGCATTCACAGCATGAAAGTGTAAGAAATAAGGAAAGTTTTCCTGGAGCAAACTGATTAGAGTGAGGGTGATTCTCTGTCAGAAGAATGCATTGTGCAAGTGTCCTCTGGAGAAAAAATTTTCACCTGAAAAGAAACAGCATTAGGAACACTACAGAACTGTAGATTGCAGGACACTGATCTTATTAAGAACCAATGCTAATTTGCACACTGTCTCCTGCTGAACTAGAAGCAAGTTTACCACTGGGTTTGTTAATTTACATGGGACACCATTATCTTTGGTTGGACTTAATGTATCAGAGTAGAGGTCATTAACTGCTGAGTTCATGATTATCTAGCATGAATTACAGACAGTATCACAAAAATACATTTGTTCTGAAGCTTTGTTTCTCCTTATGTGATTTTTTTTTTTCCTTATTGATGTTTAATTCCATTTTCAAAACCCTAGGCATTGTATATTACACATGCACACACTGTCAATTTTTTTTCCCTGTTTTTTTCTTCATAAACCATTCAGAAAAGTAACGCAGTTTTAAATAAAAATGAAGTGTAAAAAAAAAATAAAATGTACTTTGCATTTAATAGAAGTAATATGTAGTAGCTTGACTTTTAAAATTCACAATAGTAGGCATAATTACAATGCAAGCTCTAAGCTTCCTATTATAAGTAAATCAATGATTTATATAGCTCAGTATTGGGGAAATAAATGGATAAATCTCTGCTTTAGATGCTGTAGCATGGATTTACATAGATTGTCCCCTTCTGAAGCTTCCTGTCGCCTAAAATGTTGAAAAAATAGACTACAGAGTCTCATTAGAATACTGTTTTTAAGTATCTCACAGTAAAATCATACAGACACAAGAAAACGAATCTGGATTTAAACATGAAAGCATACTTAATAGAAATGTTTGTGTTTTCTGGTTAAGTAAACACATTTTCATAAAGATCTATACTTAGTCTATTTTACTTAAATGGAACCAGCCATCTACAAGTTCATTTACAATTTTTAGATCTGTACAAGCACATTCCTAATAGTAGGGAACACTTTTATGTCTCGGCATGATATCTTTAGAAAGAGGTGAGTTTTCATTTATTTGACGCAAATATTCGTACAAGGTAAACTGCTTAGGCATATATGGAGCTTGTTTTCCTGGAAGCTTTGTGGCAAATAATATAACATAATTGTACAATAAATGGAATGCTGCAGTTTCAAAATTACTCATGCTATGGTGCAGTGACTAAAGAAGAATATAGGAAGATTGAGATATTATTTGCTATTTTTTTTGAGCTGCTTTGCTTACAAATTATCTCATTCTAGTTTTATGTGTATTTTAGGAATATCTCTTCTTTTATACCAGACAAACATCAACAGAAAAATGTATCTCATCTTCTCTGAATACCTTTCAAGTTCTGGATATTGAACTTTATTTGCACTGTTATTAGAGTTTGGTGAACTACTTCAGAAATTTGAACTACTTGCAGAAATTTTTTTTCTTCCATATATTTAGGCCATTTTTAGTTCATAAATTTTATATAAATAGGGATTTTGTAGTATGTAGTGGTTTTCATTTCAAGTTGCTTCCCTTTTTTATGTGAATAACTTTAATATTATGATTTGTCATGAATTGCTTACTCTAACTATAGTTTTGGTCATTGTTTCCAATTGTTATTCCCTTGATGTCAATGGTTACTTGAAAAAACTTGGTGTTTTTTCTTCTAACTGGACAACTGAAATATTCGGGCAGAAGAGAATAACTTGAAAACATAAGTGTGGTACAGGCGTACATATACAGGTGTTCATGCACTCAAACATTCTGAGAAACAGAGTATCTTGTACTATTGCGAAAAATAAATTTTCAGCATAGAGATTTATTAGTGTATTTCAGATGTATAAATTCCTACAGCCATTGCTAAAAATTCCACTGAGCTTAAGAAGAAACTTGGTAATGTTTTAAATGATTGTTCAGGTAAAAGACTTCAGGGATATTTCACTTAAAAAGTAATGGCTATGAAGCTAGTTAATTGTTAGCTGGGGACTTTCATTCACATGAAAATTGTACTTTCTTGCTTGATGGTGTAAGTGATAATGACAGAAAAAAATAAATAAATAGGAGGCATTGTATACCTAATTTAATTACTTTTTAACAAGAGTGTTTCAAACAATCTATGCAGATGTGCCATTTTTCTCTAGACCATTTCAAAACCAATATTATCTGTGTAAGATAAAACACAGTAAATAACAAGTTTATGAATTTTTCAGTGTTGAAGAATGTCATACGCAGTTTAGAATGTCTCCTCACTACAAACTTAAGTTTAAAATAATAATCTGAATTTTAAAAATCCATCAAACTTAAACTCTGTGTAGACAAAGTCATTTTCTTGCACTTGGTACTTAGGATTTCATTTGCCTTGACATCTTTGGGATATGTAATCTCTGCCCTTTGCTTCTTTGCTTGTGAGGTACTTATGCTGCATCTGCCTTTTGTCCAGCTGAGTTTAACAGTCACTAACCAGTGACAGATGAGACTGAAGCAGAAAAATTCAAGCTTGAGCTCTTATATATACACTGAAAATTGTTTGTACTTTTTTCTACTTTTGAGACAGTTCAGCTGGTGGAAGACAAAAAGGTTTAAAAAAGAGCATGTGAAAAAGAAGGACCTCCCATGCCCTCAGAGATCATTCAGATGCTTTTATTCAGAAATATCCACTGGTTTAGGTGGCTATTGTCTGTTTTATAATGAGTTTTTAATGACACTGAGTTTTCTAATATTGAAAAAGCCATTCATAAGGCACAAGGATGTTGCTCTAGAGAGAGAAGGAATCCTCAGACTATATTGCTAATATTGAACTATTACTAAATATTTTGGTGACCACAGCTACCAGGGTACAGAAATTTGTCCCAATCAACTCATTTACTTGAAGTATTCTATGTCAGGAGAAACAATGTAAAGAGGAATTTTGAGGACAAAACAACATGAAAATCACTGAAGAAACCTACTTACAGAATTGTATGATATACCACCTAAAACAGCCCTGCTAAAAATTGTTTGTAGTTTTAAATACAAGTAGAAGGTTATCAAAAATCATACACAATAAATATAAGGAAGTGCTCATAAACAATGTGGGAGTTTACAGATGAATTTTGTACTATTGTAAAAGGAAAAAATAAAAGAAGTAGCATTCTGGCATAGGAACTAACAGATTAAAGCTAAAGGACTTAAGCCAAATGGTGAAGCGCATGTAGATAACGTCATTCTTCACATCCAGAAGGAGGTTATCCTACCTGTGAGGGAAGTGCTGACAGGATGTTTATGTGGGATTGAAGTCAGATATAATTTGGGTAAATGAGGGAAGGAAAAGGGTGTGTAAGTAGGAAGTCCCTTAAATTTGTTTAATTTCCTTCATTCTCTTTTTATTGTAACTTTTTTTCATACCTCAAGGACAAACTTTTATCCGTGCAAGACTATTAAAACATAAAACAAATGAATAGTCTTCATACATCTCAGCCAGTTGTATAAATGTTCACCTTATTTTTACTTCTTTATTTACATTTTTTAGAAAAATGTAAGCAGAAATGTCATTGTCCTTTAGTTGTATATGTTTATTCCAAGTGGTAGTGTAAGTTCACGAAATCTTTAATTGTGATTTGATTAGTTTTTTTTTTTAAAGTATAAGAGATGACACTTTATGCAGCATTATTAGCACGGCTGTTAAAAGATTCAGGGAAAGACTTGTTGAGAATGATTTTAACTCTAGTCGCTTAGAAGCTGATGCTTACTGACATATTGCCCTCAAGTAGCTACAGAAAAAAACATGCAAATGTAATGATAGCTTTGTTATAGACATTGAGTAGAGGCGAAGAGAGTTTTTTTGTAATAATTAAATACCAATAATGAAATCATATAATCAGTTTATTTCCCATTTCTCCCCCTATTTCACTAATTTATTATTTGAAATATACTACAGAAAAATTAGAAAAGCAAGATGAGAATTTTAATGAATAGTTTCTTCTTGTCAGACAAGTATACGGAATGACAATGTGAATAATTAGCTGATTACATTGCTATAGAGCGCAACACACTGAATAAGAGTTGTTGTGTGACCCCAATATAGTTCTCTGACATACCATTGAAACTGGTCAAAGGCCTTACTGAATCATAGAATTGCTCAGGTTGAAAAAGACCTTAAAGATCATTAAGTCCAACCACAACCTAACTATATTATCTTAACAACTCACCGCTAAATCATGTTCCTGAGCACCACTTTCAAGTGGATTTTAAACGCATTCAGGGAAATCTAGGAAGATGACATCTGTGGCTCTTCCCTTGTTCAGTGATGCAGTGGTACCATAATAAAAAGCCACATGGTTGGTCTAGAAGGATTTGCCCTGGTGAAACCATGCTGGTTCTCCTGTATCACCTCCCTGTCTTCCATGTGCCTAAGCATAGTTTCCAAGAGGATCTATGCCAGCTCCTGATCCTTCCATTCATGCGTATATGTTTCTGTTTGAAAGAACAGTGCCATACTTGACTGGACAGGACATGTCCCTACCAGAGGACCTGATTATTAAAAATGAACTCAAATGAACAGTATCTGCAACATCTGAAGTAAGCCAGAATTTAAATCAGTGAAGCTAGCCACATAAAGAGGAGTTTAGAAAATCAAATGCTTTGGATCTTTTTATCAAAAAAAGAAGAAAGAAAGGAAATAAAACAATAGAATATTTACAGCTCCTTTAGTGGGAACAAATATGCGTTGGCAAGAAAATAGTTTTGCTCTATCTGATTTATCTGGCATGGCAGAAGGATTTACACAACAAAAGACAAAACCATTTTGTAAAATTGAATGCAATGTGTGTTTACAAACTGGACATTTCCTCTTGTCCCTGTGAATAACATACGGATCTTGCATGCTGTTTTAGTTCACAACACCTGTGATGAATTATTTGTAAATGCAATGAATAACATTACTAGGAACATGTCAAATTATACGTTGATAATGAATTTTTGGATGCATCTGCTATGTAATTGTTCCCAGTGGATGTGTATTCATCTTCACCTGGCATGATTTTCCTGATTTTGGGGTTTGTTTTTTATTATGCATTTTCATTTCTATCATAATTGCTACAGTGATCCCTGTTCCTTTGTTCTAATCAGTTCTTTAATAGTGTTGCACATTTTGAACAAAAGAGGAGGGGAAAACACTAGGCTATTGGCAAAACAAAACACTGGTCTTTATTTGTGACTTTGTAAGTGCCTGCTTGGCCTCAGAAGGTTGGGTGGTGTTGATAGGGACCAGTTGTTTTCCTGAATGTGTCTGCCAGCTGCTCCAGTCATGTGCTCAACAGAATAGTAGGTGAACAAATGCTAAAGGCTGCTCTGCTGACAGACAGGTACACGCTGCTTTTACCGAATGCATCTGAGGTTTTTTTAAAAAGGTAAATAAAGCAAATTAGTAACATTAGACGCTATCTTTTTTTTTTTCCACAACACTCTGATACAGAAGTACTCACAATGAAAATATCTGTCATCAGCTTATGGTTTCAGTGAGCAATCCTACATTAATTGTGTTTATACAAACTTTCTGTATAACGTACAGTTTATTATCCAGAGGTCATTTTTACTTCGTAGAGTGTACTTGTCTCTCAATAGCAGTAATCTGAAAAAGCAGCCAAAATTACTGATCAAATACTGGATCTATGTAGGCAGAACTTAGGCTTTTAATAAAATTGTACATGTTCTAATTCACTTACAGTATCTGCCTAGAATTGTTTTTAATTCTGAAATATTTGCTCTGCGCTTTCCTGTGACTCCTACACCAGCACATACAGCAGCTGACATTTCTCTGTTGCACTGGGCAGCAGGCTACACCACATGGACGGTTTTAGACAGAAAAAAGAACAGACTGGTTCCAGTCTTTTCTAAAGGTTTGGCTTTTCTGTTCTATGTTAATTTTCAAAGGAACAAATCACAGAACTTTCTATCTATACTTTCTTTTTTTTTTTTTTAATTCAGAGACAATTCAGGGAAAAAACAACAGCAACAACAAACCAAACACCAGGTTTTTCCCCAACTCTGAATATTGTCAGGTGAAAATTAAAAGTGGAAATAAAAATGTAGAAAACAAATCTTAACAAAAAATAAAGAAATAAAGAAATAAATGAAAAATGCTTCCCTCAAACAACATCCTTTCACTGCTTTTTTCCTTCCTTCCCTCATGATAATAACTGGTCTGAGGCTGCTATTTAGAAAAATACTCCATTCCCTTTTGTGGAGGACTGACTTGGAACCCACTCTCTGCTAGGCTGCCTGACTTTGTAACACTCATTGCCATTTTTGTTTTTATTCTTATAAATATTTGTTGATTGCCATGCTCTGCCTCCCAATTCCATAAGGTTTTTTATAATCATTTATAAGAGGCTGCTTTAAAAAAAGAAAAAAAATCCAAATATTTGATTTCCTGAAAGGAGATAAAATATGAAGGTTAAATACAACTGGTCTTTTGAATCAAGTGGGAAATATTTGTATTCAGAATCATTTTAATCTGTTATTTCCCCTGCACTTTAACATCAGTCTCATGGTGTGCAGCACTGCATGCAGCTACACAGTACACACCTAGATGTTTCCTTAACAGTGAAAGTGAAAAATAAACTTAGTGTTAATCAACAGACAAACATTAGTTTGCATTAATTTTTACAGGACTATAGAACATGCCTTCAGAAACCGCACCTTATGAATGCAGATTGTATTGCATTTATTCACATTAAATAATTAGGAAGTGAACATTAAGATGACAGTAATGTAGAAAAATGTTTATTTATAAGGCTTAATAGCTACAACCATGCCAATACTTTATATGTTGACAGCATCTCCTAAAAAGGAGTATTTTCAAAAACATTAATGAATTAAATGTTAGGGACATGTGGAACTAAATTTTTATTGTGCTAAACAGCTAAGAAAATGGATGTATGTAGCTTCATAGTTACCATGGGAAAACTGAGAGAAGAATCCAGTCAAACACAAGCTGTTTAACATCAGTGTTTTGCAGGTATGTTTCAGTAGTTTGGTTTGTAGCTGTTGTATATGCTTATATTTCACATAGAGATATAATTGTTTTCCTCTTCGCTATTACTTTGTGTTGGTAGGTCTAATCTGATCTACAGTAATCTTTTTACAGATATTTAACAATTTACATTAGCTTTATCTCCTGAAATTGGACTTCAGTGGTTATCTCCTTCAGAGCTAAAAATATATATAACTACTTTATGTTGCATAGTTGGGAATTGTCTCAGTCTGCAACAAATAATAGGCATTCATAGCAATATATTTAATTTGATCATTCATTAGTCTAACATACCTGTTCCTGCTCAGATCCTGCAAGCATCTAACATGAGGCAAGTGAATATCCTGTTTTTGTTCAACTGTCAGGAGAGTTTTTCCCAACTACCTAAAAAAAAAAAAAAAAAAGATAAAAATGAAAATCAAGTGTCTCTTTTTACAAAAACCGTAACAAAAAAAAAAAAAAAAAAGCCACTTTCTTCATTATGCTAAACCAATTAAATCTAATTTTTCTTCTGTTTCCATACATAAGCAACAGCTGGACATGCTATTCATGGGTAATTAAATGCTTCCAACTGCCTGTTAATGAAAGTGGTATCTTTTTAAACTAGAGACAGAGTGCAACGTGGGCGCATCAGAGCACATCAATTCTTGCAACATGTTTAACACACTCCAATATACATGTTTCTTCAGTGTCTGAAGAGCAGCATATCCCCCTGAAGTCCTGCTGAGACCTGGGCTAAGCTTACTGCAGCTTTGCAGTGATCACTGTCCCCATTGGACAGACAGCCCATAAGGCATTCTGCTGAGATTAATGGCAGACTTGGAGTTTGCACCTCAGGGACAAGTGGGTCATACAAATGGCTGCTTTGCATGACTCCTTGCTGCCAAACACAGCCATTCTCTCCCCAGCAAAGAGTCATTGCTTCCAAGAAGTGTCTCACCACTGGAGAGGGACCAATCCAAGCAGCATTTTTTTTTTAATCAATTTCTAGCAGTAGTTGAGATTTCATTAAAAAAAAGATAAATTGTGAAATAAGTAGTGGAGTTGGCATCGTAAGCCATCGTAAGCTTATCAACCACTTACTCTCTCACTGGATAAATTAGATGACTTTATTTTAGAAGAGAGCATTCACTGAGACCTTTGTAGTAATTGAATTGTGTCTGATCTGGCTTGCTATTAAAATGAGTTTATGTTATCCAGAAATGGCAATGTAGCTGTGTAGCTCACAGTTAATAATATATGATTTTTTTCTTTTTCTTCTTTCTTTTTGAAAATTCAATTCTTTTTTAAAAGTTCATTTTAAAGATTTCATGTAACCTGTGATTATTTTCTAGCTCCATTAGGAAGAAAATGAAAGATGTTTGAGTTAGGGCTGGGGGTAGGGCAGGCAGCACATGGAAACAGCTTTTATTGCTTACTCCTGAAGTTCAAAAGAAGAAGTGTATGTGCTAAGCTTTTGTAAAAGCAAAGAATAAACAAACATTTTTTTCAGTGAAAAATGAAAGAAATTGCAAGGGCTTTTAAGAAGGTACATCTTTTTTTTATTATTATTATTTTTTTTAGGATTGAGCCATTGAGTTAAAGCTTTTAATCTCTTTATTCCGACATATTTCCCTTTATTTGAGTTTTCAGGTTTCATGCTCTGTATATATGTACCATATGTACAGGAGGATAATTTTTAAAGCTGTACATATAGAAAAGAGAGGAAACCTGATTCAACATTTGTGTAGATTGATACAAAGTAGAAGTGAGCACATGGAAGACTATGAAATTACACAGCTGTAAATTTGGAGTAAATGAAAAGAAAATTAGATGTAGAAGAAAATCAAGCCCTGCTAAGAACATCAGAAGAAGCCTACTGGTTCACCCCTGTTGTTGGCATAGCTCAACAGTGTCTCTGACAGTAGCACAGGAAACACTATTACATATAACATGCAAGCCTAGAAATTTCTACTATTGATTTCCCACATACTCCAGTGTCCAAAAGTGGTACATGAAAGATATTAGAAACTGTTGGGTTCCTGTAAATGCCATTCATAGACCTGTTGCACTTCTAATCCCTTTCTGAACCTACTCATTCTGTCTTCCACAGGCTGCTATGGAGAGAAGGTTTCTGAAGTATCTCCTCTGTGCACAAAGAATTACTTTGATGTTTTTAAATGACTTCTTACAGCTTTTACTGAATACTCCTTGTTCTCATATTGTTATTGAACAGGTTTACATTCAGATTATCCACTAGTAATAAACCTTCATTGTGATTCTCCTCAGCTCTCTCTCCAATTCCAGAATTCTTAGCCTGGTCCATCTTCTTGATTACTTTAAATTTCTCCTATGGTACTCCTCCAATTTCATGGTACCTCTTGAAGCATGGAATAAAAATGGAATAAAAATGGAATAGCAATAAAAATGGAAGACCACACGCAACTTTATACAGCAGAAAATTGCATCCTCTGTCTTGTTCTAAAAACCTTTTCTAATGATGCCCAGTATTTTATTATTTTCTTTTATCTGCTGCTACTTGCCAGAGATGACTGCATGATGGCTTTCCTAAATTCTGCGTATTGAGTTGAGCAACATGGAGCACAGTTCACATTATTATTTCCAGATACATCGCCCCTTACATTTATCTACACTTAAACTCATTTGTCACATTTTTATTTTATCAGTTTTTAGAGGTCCTTCTAAAGTTCTGGTAACTTGGTTTCTTTACTAGTCCTGTCAAAGACTTTGAAAATTCAAATATATTGTGTCCTCTGAATCCTCTTCATCCATGTCCTTTCTGAAATCTTCAACTCCAGCGGGTGAGAGAGACAGAATTTCATGTTATAGAAGTCATGCTGGTTCTAGACAGTTTCTACCTCTGTGCTCATTGATCTTACTTCTTGTTATTGAGTCTAAACTCTTAGCAGGAATAGAAGGATATGAGAACAGCTCGGGATTTCTCAAAGGCTTAATGAATGATCTGTGAAATTTTTTTTTGTAAATCATGTCATGCACATGCTCTTAGTAATATGTCTGTAGAATGCAGCTTTTTAATATCATAGGCATTATTTATTATTACAAATTCATTAAGCATGGAAGTTTTCTACTTGCCTGTTTTTACATCCTGCCAGTGAATTATCAATTATTCAATAAACCCTGAAGGAAGAAATTGGAATAAAAAGATATGGACATGGTTCTTCCTCTGTGTACTCAAGGTCTTCACCAGAAACTAGTCCTTCTGCCTGGTACAAGAACTTTGCCCTGGCAGCCCTCATTTCTAGAAAGGCATGATAGCACATTGGTTTCAGCTTGATCAATTTCATCCCATTTATTACTGTAATAAGAGCCTGAACAAAGAATAGAAAATTGTATTTACAAAACAGTATTCGTGGTTAAGTTTACCATGAGATCCTACAGAGCTTTTGCCTTGACACTTCAAGCACCAAGATCAGTCTTTCTCCATTAGCACAAGCAGCAAGATAAATGTCTGGTCTTCCCTGTTCAAGACTCTGAAATGCTGCTCGTCTCAATTCTTCGCTTAAGCCAAAGAACGTGATCAATATTTTGGTAGTTTGCATGTATCTATTATGAATATATTAAATACATTACATATGCACAATAAAAATATACTCACCCTCTATAAATTCTATTCTGTGTACACATATAAACTATTGCAATTTAGTTATTTACTGTGTACTACAAGAGCTATAAAATGCCACTTTCTAAGAACACAACTGAGGCTTAAGTCAGCATTTTTATGATATCATCTGTACTGGGAAAACATTAAGGGCTCAATATTTAATAAACATAATAAACATCCCCATGAAACAAATTGTTCATAAACTACCTGTTTAATTTTTCAGGGTTCCTGAACCACATATTTTCTTATTAGTTGTGAGCCTGCTGGGTTGCAGGATAGATAGGGCCTGTCAGGGATAGAATATAATGTAGCGGTTTTATGAATTATTTCTGTGAGGAAAAGCCTATTACAGCTGACAAGAGGATGATGATATTAGCCCATCATCATTCAGATGGCACCACCCTTCCCCCTTTCATCCATCAGACCTCTTGTATGGAGGCTGAAAGCCATACAGTCTTTGCATAGCCAACACAAAGACAAATACTGCTCTTTTTCTGCGTCCATGAAACATTTAGTATTTCATTTTGAATCATGGCAGATGACAGTAACAAATGGCCTAATGAATCTCCCTTATTGTCCCTTGTGAATCTGAAGATGAGCTAAGAGTAAAATCTCTGTTTCTTTTTTTGGACATGCTCATTTGGGATTGAAAAGCTCTTGCTGCATTTTAATAGTATTCTGTTACTGAAAATTGGTCCAGTAAACAAACAAGCAACTTGCAGACCACATTACTATAGACCATTCTTCACCCTGCACATGGCAAGTATTATTTGAGGGAAAGCACTTCAACCAACTTTGGCACAATTATTTAGTACAATGTACATATGTAAAAAAGGTTTATAAAAACAAAAATAAAACCATAAAAGGAAATTCTGTATAAAAAAACAATAGCACATCAGTGGGCATAGTAATACACCAGCAAATGGCAGACCAGTTTTTATCACCTTTCTGTTCTATTTAATAGCAATACACTAATGATGTCCGCAGTTGACGGCAAGAATGCAGTATTGTCTATGGTAATGTATAAGATCTGATAGTGTAAACAATTCTTAATAAGTGGTAGCCACTAAAAAATCATTACTGCTGATCTTTCTCATCTTACTCCCATCCAACCTACAAACTGAATGCAGTTGTGCAGCCTTCGTTTGCCCACGCAGGAACTTGTAAAGGCAGAAATTAGCACTGCAGCTAGAAATGGTTCATTGAGCACAGCAGGATACAGTATTCCTGCTACAAGGCTCTGCTCTCCTTTGCCCAGTTCCATATAGCTCCAGTACCTCAGCACCGCTGCCTCTGTACCTGCAGCATACCTGGGTTCTACCCTCACAGCACCAGGCCTGCCCTGTGCTACCCGACTGTGCCCAGCCCCAAGCCAGAATAAAGCACATGCTTCCAGCATGCTTGGGTCTCCTTTCAGTGGAAACCTAGATAGACATGTATAGAGGGAGCTGTCCTGTTCAGTGATTTGGAGGATTAAGACTATGGACTGCAGTATGGACACAGAAAGCCTTATGCTCACCAGCCATGTTTATGCTTCATTCTGGCCCTGAGGTGTTCTACTGTTCTGTACATGCAGACATACCATGACTGGTCACAGGGGAGCAACCTCTTTGCTCATTCTTAAGAGCTGCCATATCCATTTCGTGGATGTATATAATGATGGTGAATTTGCTCCCTTTTACTTCGGTATGTCTTTCCTTCTATTTATCTCACTGTTTTTTTTTTTTTTTTCCTTTTATCTGATTACTTCTATCTCCAGAACATTATGATTCATTGAGCTTTGTCCTTCTGTAATGTCTCCCTTGATTCCCTTTCAGACAACAAACAAGTTTTGCTTTCTTGAAGAACAGAGCAGTGGAATAACAAAGACTCCATTAATTATGAAAACTTGTGAAAGTAATTCAGCAAAATGTGCTTGGTTTGTTTTGCGAGGGACACTAACAAAAACGTCTTGCTTTATGTATGAAACTTTTTGCACAGATTTGTTTGTATCTACTGTAGGCATGTGCATTTTTGACGTGACATATCATAATGGCTCTTTTAGAGCCATTACAGTTACCAAGTAAATCCTTCTTAGTTCAAGTACATATAATTGATTCCCATAGACTGTAATAGCTCCAAAACCAAGGCAATACCCTTACCAAACATAAAAGCAGTGGCAGGACTAATACATAATAGCAGTCAGTTTTTACCACCATGGTACTAGAAAATGATGCAGTGCTAACAACGTGTCTTTTTTTATTTGCTGATTTTTTGGCACAGTACAAGGGCAATAATTCCATGGTATTGCAGTGGTATTGTTCCTGCATACTGCTGGTAAAGCTGTAAATCTTCAGATATCACAGCAGTCATTCTTGTAAATTAAGAATGCAAAATAAATGCAAAACAAACAAACAAACAAATAAACAAATTCTACAAAATACCCAAGCAGCTTTAAAAGTCTTACCAAAGTTACAATGCAATAGTAATTTAAGCAGCATTTGGTACACTTTAAAGTCCAGTAAAAGAGAGAAGGACCTTAGGTATGCTCTACAGCCCTCTCCTGTAGCTGCAGATTTGTATTGCTCTGGAATAATTTTTAAAAATCCTTTCCAAAGCATCTTTAGAAGCAGTGAAAGCAGATAAAATAAACAACGTGGCAACATACATCCCTTCCTTCCTACTTCATAAGGGTATGCTTATGAACACAAATGACCAACGACCATAAAAGGAAGGAGAACACCAAATGTTAGATTGACAGGAAGAGCCATTTTCTTCTCTCATGTTCAGAAAATAGATGGAGTACAACAAGAACTCCCCCCCCTCCTTTTTTTTTTTTTTTTTTGTTGTCCTGAAAGAGTTTATATTACAATAGAAAAAGGTGCTGTAAGCTTCAAGGAGCTAATGTACCTCTGTAAAGAAGTCTCAGTGGAGATCATAGAAATTTCACGTGACTCCCGTGTGTTAATAATGTCTTTGAATATAAAATCCAAATTAAAAACTGGAGCTGAATAAAATACTTTTGTTAAAAGTAACATTTTGAAATGCTGTCAGTAACTATCATAAATATTTGAGAAGTTAATATTTTAATCTTCAACTATAGCTCTGAAAACATTTTTAGTGACAGACAGTGGTTCATTAATAGAGTTCTGTATGTCTAATTGCTTTAGGCAAAGTGGGTTGCATTATTTTGACACATGACATGCAATTAGTACATGGTCACACGGCTAAAGGAAGATTTTACACCTTTTTTCCTTCCACATTCAGAGCAGATAATTAGCATATTTTTTCTGCTTAGAATAATCATCAGACCCTTAGATCAGAAATTGCCTAATGAGGTAAAATTCCAGTTGTTGACATTAATACATGTGACATTTTTTTCAGTTGTAAAAGTAAACCTACTGCTGCCATTTCATTTACTCTTTCTAGCATGTTCTTAAGATTCGATTATGTTTTTCTGAGCATGAGGCTGTTGAATAATCATATCTTTTGAAAAGAGAAAGATGAATGGTGTTTTAATATTTCAGAATATTTGCTTGATGTTGATATTTTAAGAAGGTTAAATTTGGTTATAACTTGCAACCATCCCAAGTAGATTTCTGTTGTCTTAACACAGAAATTAAGCCGCAATGACAATATGTGTGCTCCTTCCTTATGAATGTTTTTTATATATTATACAAAAAAAGGAAATTCATTGTGCTCTGTTGTAAGACCAACTCGATAGGCTATGCATAATGCACCTATGATGAAAGTATATTTTGCATAAAAACATATTTTGAATATTTTGTGTTGAAGAAATAATGAAGATTTGTTACAAATAAGCTGATGTAACAAAATACACTCTGAATACAGTCGTAAGCCTCTTCTTCCCAGAAGAGATTTTGAAAATTTCAAAAAAAGAATTAAATTAAGTATTTTTTAACAGGCTTTTTTTTCTTCCATTCAGAACAAATTCTCATCACCACACTTATGCTTAGTTTCTAAGGAACACGTTTATATGGGACAAAGGAAGTACTCTTAATTTTCATTTCTTCTTTCCTATTCAGTTTAACTTACCCCTTAAAAATTTGAATGGTATCAGGTCTTGTTGCTCTATCCATTTTTATAGATGTTAGTTATATTAAGTATGGATACACACAAGATATACAGGGATGTTTTTCAGAATGCTCAGTGCTACTCATAAGAAGGGCAGAGCTAAGATAAATAGAACAGAGATTTTGAATATTTTTATTTTACTTTTAACATCCTGCAATTCATTTAAGCACAGATAACCAAAAAACAAACAAACAAACAAACAAAACAAAACAAAAAAAACAATACAGAGAATACTTTTGGCTCATTCCAAGCATTTGATATTTACTAGGATTTGAACAGCAATAGAGTTAGCACTTTACATTTACAAAAAATAAAAAAGGCAGCGACATTTATCTTTGCTGGTTTGTGTTTGTTTTTGTTTTTGTTTTTGTTTTTTATCCCGCAAACTGAGAGGTGAATGTATTAAAAACAAGCTTGCTAATTCCTCATGAAGGATGAGTTTGTGATTATACTGACCGGCTACTTCACAGACATCGCAGGAGACCATTCTGTTTTGAGTATTGATGTTATTTATGCCCCAGATTATTTTTTCCCTGTAATTTGGGTTTTATTATTAAGTTAATTAAAAATTAGCAAGATTAATGTAATAATAATCTTTTCTTTCAGCATAGTTGTCCTTGGCTTTTGTTTCCTATGACTATTTGCTTTGAGAGCAGAGATTCTTTTAGCTTCCTTTATTATAATTTCCATCTTCTCCCTACATGATTTTACCTCTTCTTAAGTAATGAGCAGTTGCTGTTTTAAAGACTCCTGACAAATTGCTAGTCCACCTTGCAAGTCCTTTGTAAAAACACAAACAAACAAACAAAAACCCTACCTCTAAATAAAAACAGTACCCACTTCAGATCAGCATGTACATGTTTTGAGGACCAGTGAAGGAAGATACAAGTGTATGTTTAAAAGAAAAACAAGAGATACTATTGGGAAGAATGTAACAAGCCAAAACACTACAGTAAAACATATGTCAGCAACTGGAAAGGAACAGAGTAAAGTCTTTTTTGTCACCGGTGTCACTTCCCCCTTTTAACTCATTTCCAAAGAATAATGCAGAGGTCAAAGTAAAACAAGTATCATGCATTTGTCTGTGGCAGAGTTAAATTTCTTTAAAGTGGCTGGTATGATGCCACGTTTTGAATTTTGGAGAAAAGCAATATTGATAGCATACTGCTGTTTAATTATTGAGCAGTGCTGCATGGAGCCAAGGATGTTTCAGCTTCTCTTACTGCCCTGCCAGTGAGGGAGAACTGAGTGGGCACAAGAATCTGGGGGAACAACCAAGACAACTGATCCAGGCTGCCAAAGGGATGTCCCATACTATACAGTGTCTTGCTGAACAACAAAACCAGGGGATTTGGCCAGGGGAGGGCTGTTGCTGATAGGGACTGACTGGGCTTTAGTTGGGGGATGGCAAGCAATTGCATGGTGCATGACTTGTTTTGTATACATATTTTTGCTATTTTCACTTCCTTCTCTAGCCAATTAAACTATCTTCTCAAGACATGTTTTACCTTTTTCTCATTCTCTCCTTCATCCTGTTAGGGAGCAGTGAACGAGTGGATGTGTAGTGCTGAGCTGCCTGCCAGGTTAAATCACTACAAGAAAGAAGATGAAGAGATTATAAGTAGTCGAAGTCTATTGGTGGCTACTGAACATAGTGGTAGGGCTGAAACCTGCACTTTTGACTGTGAAGCTGCTTGCTCTTGTGACTGCCAGAAATGTGGAAGACATGTTCCTCTAAGATATAACTTCATATATGCACTTACTTTTACTCTTCCCTTATCTTCTGGTCATTCATCAGATTGATGGGTAGATACTCCAATCCAATCTGACTGGCATCCATAAAATACTTTATTAAAAATGTTTAGAGATAAAGTTTGAAGTCTTAAGATTGGTAAACTTTATATGAGAACATTTCTGTTCTAAACATATGGCATGTAGGATTAGTTTATTAACATCTTTTGTGCTTTGCCATAAGGTAGTCATGTACCACTGATGCTACCTGTTGTACAAAAGGGAGCTGAGAGTGCTGATAGGTAGATATAGCAATGGCTGTGCATCTTCCACTGCATTTTGACTTATGTTGTGCTGCTGTCCAAAAACTTGTGCTGATAACAGGAAAAAAAAAAAAAGTTTTCTAAGCTACAATTATGGTTGCAATGAGAATGTGACAGTGAAGTTTAGTGGCAAAATACAGTAATTCAGCAGAAAGTCAAAAAGAAACCAAATGTCCACAGATTATATAACACTACCACAACTACTACATTATAGTATAACAGTGAAGATCAAATTGGCAACAGCAATATGTGAGAAATCAAGAACACCCAAAAGGGTGTCTGACATTTTTGTTTAAGAATACATTCACTGATCTTTTTCACTACATAAAGGCTAGAGAGACTAAATAAAGCAGATTAAAAATTCTAAGTCCAGACAGAGAACAATCCTCACAAATAAATATTACTGTAAATTCTTAAAATTGCCTGAAATTATAATGAATACATACCAAAAAAGGTTTACTTCAACCAGGTACACATTTAAAAATATCAATCTGATCAATGTGTTTTAAATGGTATTCAACCAGGATCATGATATAAATAGGTAGGGTTTCTTTTTATAGTGTTGATTTGGATCCATTATTCCTCACTCTCTTATTATTGTCACTGGTACCAGTAGGTAGATATCTGAAATTAGAGCTAAGCAAATAATTGAATGTTTTGATTCACTGATGCGATTGAAAAAACTGGAAGTGAGGGAGGGAACGATCATTTTAGGTTGACTAGGAAGGGTTGTGTAGTTCTGGTTCTTCTTATACATAGATCAACCAGGAGAAAAAAATGTTTAACTTTCAGGTTGTGTAATTATTTTAGTTTTTCTAAACATATGAATAATAACTGACACAGAAATGTAAAATATTTCTTTAAAGAACTGTTAAATGATTTTTTTTTTTTCATTTCTTCCCATTTTGTTGCTGCATGAAAATGTCCTCCAAGTTTGGCGTTACTTTTACAAGCATTTTACAAGTAATTTTTTATTATATATCTTTATTTTTATTGAATGCAGTAAATTATTACAAATGTTTGTTGGGTTCTCTTTGAAATATCATTTGATTAATGGCTTGCAGATGATTAATTTGAAATCACATAGCAATCCTTTCATGCCTCTCTTATTCTTAAGCTCCTTGAGTGTTCTAGGAAGAATACAGGGATGCCGTCTGGACATGCAGAGATGGGATCAGGAAAGCCAACGTGCAAATAAATCTGAACTTGTAAAAGATAATAGGGGGTTCTACAGGTACATTGGTCAGAAGAGTCTAAGGAGGCAAAGGAGAGTGTATCTCCTCTGATAAATAAGGGAGAACTGGCTTAAATATATGTAGAGAAGGCTCAGGTACTCAATGAGTTCTTTGCTTCAGCCCTCACTAGCTGTCAAACTTCCCACTTCTCTCATGTCCCTGGACCTCTAGGGGAGTGTTGTGGGAGTAAAAGAGCAGAGAAAATCAGAGACTGCCTCATGAGACTAAATGCATACAAGTCTGTGGGGCCAGATGACATGCATTTCAGAAGAAACTGGCTGATTTGGTTGCTGAGACACTCTCCATCATATTTGAAAAGTCATGACTGTCAGGTTAAGTCCCAGATATATGGGAAAAGAGAAACACCACGTCCGTTTTTATAAAAGAGAGAAAGGAAAACCCAGGGAACTGCAGGCCAATGAGCCTTACATCTGTGCCTGGGAAGATCATGGAGCAGATCTTTCTGGAAGCTGTATTAAGGCACATGTGAAATGAGGATGTGATCCAGAAGAGCCAGCATGGCTTCACCAAGGGCAGATCATGTCTAATCAATCTAGTGGCCTTCTACAATGAAGTGATGGCATTTGTGGGCAAAGGAAGGCCAACTGATGTCATTAACTTGTACTTCTGCAAGGCCTTTGACATGGTCCTGCATCACATCCTTATCTCTAAATTGAAGAGTCATATCCCTGGACATATTAGGGTGGCTCTGGGAACTGCAATGATATCTCCTTCCTATTCCCTTTCACAGTTCCAGGAGGCATGTAAAAGAGAAGAATCATTGAAACATGTGGAAGGTATTATACCCGCACCATGACCCTTTTGGTCAGCTACATTCTGGCACAGAAAAGCAATGCTGAATCGTAGTTTTTTTGTAATCACATATAAACACTTCTCAGAATAATGATCAGGTTATGTTTAATGTACATGCATATTTTAGTCTTTTGAGTAGAAAATTATGTGTAGGGGGAAATAGTGCAGATGCTTTTCTGGTTTTCTAGCTTTGATGAACTTTTTTTCCTTGACATCGTTCATTTTAGGATCACCGCATGAATTCCTGTACTCCCAGATTAATGCACAGGCTGTTACTTCATTACTGGTGTGGGAAAACTTTCAGTGCCAGCTAGAACTTCATTTCAGGAAAAATTTCAGAAGACTCTGAGTCTAAAATTAATCAGATTGCTTAATCTGATTGCAGATATCATACATTGCTTTACGCATATGTTCTCTTAAAATATAAAGAGCAATACAAAAAAGTTTCCCTTCCAGTACTTGTATTGTTGCTCAAAACAATTTCCACATGCGTTTGGTAAAGACAAAATTAAACATTCATCTGAATACACTGTCTCTCAGCTGCCTTGCCGATAGAGCTGTTCAGCAGAAAGATTTCTGCAGTAGTTACTATAACATGTATATGTCACTTTATTCTTTTCAGCTCCCATGGTTTATCCCAGACTACCATCTTGGTTTCTTTCTTCTTTATCCTGATTTTTCTTTTGAATTTATCTTTCCCTTATCTTTCATTATGACAATGCACTTTCTTTCACAGTCTCTTCTACACAACCTGAATTATCCTATTTTACAATACTGGATTGCAAATTTTTACAGAAAATGATTCTTATGAAGCAGATTCTTGCCTTAGTGTATTATTTGATGCCTCCATCTTGTTGCATGCCCATACAACAGAGAAAGATGCAAGGGTACTGACTAGGCAAGGGCTCAGAAAAACAGAGACTTGTATAGTAAGATGGGAACTGAAGCACTTTCATGAGATTTTAGAAGAGCTACAATATTATTATGCTATACAAATAGATGAACTAAATGTAAATAGGTGCATACTGCTGGACTCCAGCTAACATTCAGGAGAACAATACCACAGATGTATACATACCCGTAAAGAAAGTGTCCTTTGGAAAGATGCACTAGTATATTAAAAACAAAAAAAATGTGATTAATCAATCTGGGGGACATACAAACAGAAGAAAAAAAAAAAAAAGGCATAACATCATTAGAAAGAAATGAAATGTTTATACTAGTTCTATCATGAGTTTGAATGTTAAAAAATCAGTCAGCAATATTATTTCAGTTTCTTGTACCATGTTTTGATTCTGATTTGCCACAATTGTTAAATGAAATTAGGTTGCAGTTACCTCAACCAGAAACACAAAAAGGTTATGATTTTTTGTTTCAAAAGTCAGAACTTATAGCTAAAGGGCCTATTTTTGTCTGAAAGAGCACATATAGCACTAATTAAGGGTAATGGAAATGACATGCGTCCACTAAAGGGAAAATGTAAAATTTCATTAAAATATTTGTTAGTAGTAATAGCAGTTATTAAGGAATAAAATCTCAATTTCATAGAACTAGGTCATGGCTGATCACTTTTTGTAAAAGTTTTTTTTTAATATAGCTGGGGAAAAAAAAAAAAAAAGTCTTTTTAATAGCACTAAGAAGAGTGAAAAAATGTGCATTCCACCCACAGATAATACAGTATATTTCAGATACTTTCTGCTGGAAAAAGCATTTCTGAAAAGTAAAATATATTTGAGTATGCTGATTATCAAAACAGATGCATTATTATAGCACATTTGGTCCCTCTATCTTGGACTTCACAGTTTATTATTTTTCATCTTTGTATAATACAGTATTCATTAATGTAATTAATTAGTAAGATAAAAAATCATACAAATATTTTTAATAATTCAGTTTGTCTTAAATGCTTAACTGCTTGCTGAAAGCATCAGTGAAGAGATTTTCTGCATTCAGTTTTTAATTTTACTGTAGTTGTCACTTGGAGAAATACAAATGCTTGAAGCAAGGAAATTTCAGTTAGCTCATTTTTTGTGTTTATTTTGTAATACGTACCTTGTTTAAAGGATGAATGTGAAACACTTTGTAAATAGGCACTTGAAAAGTTTTTGAAATACAACATTTCAGTAAGTAAAAACTTTTCTTATAACCTATATATAAATTATTTACTTCGATCGTTTGGGAAACTAGCCATAATTATGATGACTATTTAATTAAGGCTTCTTCAGATCTTGACAACAATGCTAATAAAGCAAATGAGGAGATACAAGTAGTTGATCTTAATTGGAAGAGATGACATTATTTACAAGAGTAAATGACGGTAGATTATCTCACATTCGTAATTATCAGTGATGGGCCTACTTCAAAAGATGTTGTGGTTCTTATCTGCTTTAGCTGAGTCCCCCAGATATATGTATTCAGACTTTATATGTCTATCTGAATTGTAAATGTACCAATTTTTCTTACAGAAAGCAGCTGAGTTGCTTCATGGACCTGAATGCGTCAGTGACAGAACAAGAAAAACCTTTTATATCTGCCATCCAAGCAATCTCTTTCCCCTTTTCATCTTTCAGAGCTGTAAGCTCTAGCCTTACAGCTTCTCAGTGAAGAATATATTTGATTATCTGGAGCAAACGATGGCTGGCTGCTCGATAGGAATACACTGAGCATCCATCCATATCCTCTGAAACCATATGTCTGCACCTTGCCAGGTGGAGCTCCATGTGTCCTTGGGAGTATTGATATCTCTCTGTCTCTCAGACCTGGCTGACAAGCCTAGTACATCAAGAACAGGGCCTTATAGTTCCTGGCATCCAGTTATCTCCTCTATAGCTATGCCAAATTTGAGCAGAGGTCCAAGAAATGCCACTGAGTCAGTATTTGAAAAACGAACTATTTCAGTTGTACTTTCAGATTCAGGAGAAAAGTAACATATGTGGTTATTTTTTAATTCACAAGCACAAACTTTATTCTGTATGTTTAAAAAGGTCCCAAAAATGCATGTAATAAAACAAATAGTACTCTTATCTAGGCACTAGTTAAGACTGCTGCACAGTGAGAAACATGTGTCTTAGTCTGTTTTTCTCCCAACAAAGAGTTTACAAGACCCTTTGAGAGTGGATTGGTCTTTGCTGGGCATATGGGGTAATTAAAATTTTTGGAGTCCCATCATTTCCCATCATGTTCTGGTATAGTGTAGCAAATCTTGTTTTGGGAAAGGGTTTGTGCCAGCAGGGTAAAAGGCACCCTAGAACTGATTAATGTTACTTTTGTGGACTACGTGAGGGTATTACAGGGAAAAGGAATTAAGCAATTTGAATTTTCATATTTTGGAGTGGATACTATGCCTCCCATACTGTTTCTCTGAAAATAAATCTCACATTGATCAGTAGGTACTGTAAAGGGAATCTGAAAATAACATTGAGAATATATTTTTTGCTTGGAAAGGATATGGCTCTTCTCCTTAGGACACCTATATTCTCTGCAGTGAATCACAGCTTCAGATCAAGAGGAAATGCATTTACTCTTCACACTAATGACTTTGATAATAGTTATACTGTTTCTGGAAATCTGTGGTGATTTTCTTATTAAAACTTCTTCTTACATCAGGATAACTTCATCATTTTGTCTTCTTTCAATCCCAATAGTTCACCTCTTACTTGATGGCATGCAAAGACCTGGAGGAGTGATAGTAGAAGTACTGATGTTTGATAACTAGTGACATAGTAGCAGTGAACTGTGGCAAGTCTATTACAAAGAAAGAAGTACCATTCCCCTCCCTCTACTAATTTTTTCCTTCTTATCTATCACTTTCTAAATTGCATATACAGAATTTTGATTTGTACTGAGGAACTCCTGCATCTAACAAAAATAGGGCATCTAGGATAATAATGTCTCCAATAGAAGAAGACGTTGCAGCTGGAATTAAGGTGCAGTTGCTACCTTGACTTGGTTTATGATCATATTTTACAAAAAAATCCTGAGAAAAATTGTTCATGCAAGGAAATAACAAAAGAAAAGAAAAAGGTCACACTTCAGCCTAGATCTGCCAAAAAGCATTTCCTTAGACTATTGTTCCAAATAAATAGCAAGCAAAATGCTTTGTGAATGACAATTAAGCACGTAAGTTTTAATCCTAACAAATATGCATATAAAGCAATTTTTTAAGAGTGATGGATCCATGGACATTGCATCTTCTCATCTTCCTTATTGGACTATCTCTTCTTTAGTTCTTAAGAGTCAATTGATTTCCATCCAAGAAATTTGTATGTCTGCCATATGTACATTTTTCTGTGGATTGCATTATTGTTTCCCAAACATTTATCATATGCTATTTATCATGGGGAGGACTTTGATAACTTCGTGAGGGCTCCAGAGACCCTCTCTTCTGATGATTAAATCGTGGTCTCTGTTGAATTACCTCATATTCATAATGAAAAACTTCATCCATTAATTATTGCACAACTATTTTCATATCATGTAAAATGATATGGACTTTTCACACCATCTAGAATGCGATGTATAGCAAACAAACCTGCTATCAGCTAAATATGAAAATGAAATTGAAAGAGCAGAGCAGTCAACAGCTGTGACATCCATAAATGCACAATCAGTAGTTAAATCATTGTGAGAAATGGCATACTTTCTTCCACAACCAGTAATACTGTATAGTGTATTATACGGGAACAAGACAAATCAAAAAGTGGCAGCATGCAATAGTACTAAATGCTACAGCCATTTGCCTCTTACAGAAATCTTCTAAGTCTCGTATTGCTTGTAGCTACATCAATTATTTTAGATGAACAGTCATTAAAATATAAATTTGCTGTAGTGGAAATGCTAAGTCATGGCCTGAAACAGTGACTGAGCACCTGGTGGGAAGGCAGGGCCAACCCAGGGGATCTTAGGTCCATGCAATGCAAGTGAGTGACCAGAAGGGGTGGAGCCAGGATCCACCACTTCTCAGATCTCATTTAAGGGTTGGCAGTGGAGGAAAGGTTATCTTACTAAAGATCCTTGCCTACCTCAGGCCTTCTAAGGGTAAGCAGTGTTGTTGTTGTTGCTGGGAATAGAATTATTTTGTTTGTTTGCTACACAGTATGCCTATCACTTCCAGTTACTGTCTTGTTTTCTCTCATGCAGTCAAGTTGGATTAGTGGGAGAATTTCTCTACTTTGAAGTTATTCATATTGAATTATATCACATGATTTCAGTGTCTTCTTGCAGTTTACTGCTTTGAATTCTAACCATATTTTCCAAAATATTCGAAATCCTCTTCAGCTTGATGCCATTTTCAGAGCTTACAATACACATTCTATTTATTTACTAATGAAATACAAACACTTGATTAACAGGATAGATGGTCCCTCTTTCTTGCAAATTAACCTTATTAAGAGTGCAATTGATAATCACACCACTGTGTAGATTGGAATTCTGTTTTCCCTCAACAGCCTTTTAGTAGAAATTTAACACATACATATTCTTATGCTTGCATATGCTGTCTCGATTGTTGTAGCACCCTGCAATGAGCAGTTCTTGTCCAGAAGCCCTCTGTGTTTCATGCCTAAGGGGTTAAGTTTAATAGCACAATGATGTTGAGCCTAGCACCACTGCATCCATTAAAAACAGTATCTATATTTTAGTAGGTGATAGCAACAGACATAATACTTGTCATTGATTTTATAGGTTGAGTTTGTATCATAATATATTGACATTGTACTTTTATACAAGACTTGCTTCAGGGTGTAGCTGCATTCAGCACTGAATAACAGGCTAATAAAAACTGTAGCAGAAACAGCTTTACGACCCTCCATTGACTTGTGTTTTACATTGTATTATCTTATTGCAGACATCTGAATTAAAGGTTAACAAACACTATTTAATGGGTTGTCTGAATGAATGTACAGTACATGAATACATGCCTAGCAATGTCTATCAGTTATCACACTGTACATGCATTGTGATTTGGGTGAAGACAAGACTGTAAATGGGTGATGGCTCCTGACTGACTCTTTTTAGTAGTATGAAATAGCACATTTTGTTATACTTTCCCCAATTAAGTGCATATCTACCATTAAAGCAATCTGTCATCATTTTAACAATGTCATTAACTTCTACAGTGTCTCACAGGCGCTTTGTTCTTCCTTCAAAATTAGCAGCACATACATTTATATAGAAACTTCGAAATGCAAAATAGGGAAAACAAGTTTAAGAAGCCATCATCTGTAAATTACATAAATAATAAAAAAGTGGTTACTGAGGAAATGTGACTGCTTTAAAAAGAAAAAGCACAAAGTACTTAATCTGCAGAAATTGTACAGTAATAAAAATGTACTAACCTATAAAAATATAAATTATTTTTCTCTCTCTGGTAATTATAAGGAAATATGGTTTACCATACTATAAAAATGTACTAACCCTATAAAAATATACTAAATTATTTGTCTATCTATAGTAATTATCAGGAAATATGGTTTACAATAGAACAAAATGTACTAAGCCTGTAAAAATACACTAAATTATGTTTCTATCTATAGTAATTATTAGGAAATATGGTTTACAACTCCTAAAAGTAGCATTTTAAATATGATAAGGCTGGCTACAAAACTACAGTATCAACAAAGAGACTGATCCTTTACTATTTTCAGCTCATGTAAGCATAACTTACTTTAGATGGCTCTAGTAAACAGAGAAAGGGCTATTAAATGCCATGCTCAGCAACGAGTGTTAAAAACAGTGGCAAACAGAATCTTTTTTTAATGGGTTATTTATTTCCTGAAAGTTTTGCATTCGTATTATAGTGATGTGTCAGGCTGATGAAGTATCAGCTCCAGAAGCTAGCTTTGTTAACACTGCACTTTATTTTTCTAAATATAGTTACGCTGTTATCCTTTTAAATTTGATTTCAAGTAATATAAATCAAGTATCCTATTTAGTTAAAAACTAAACAGTAATACATTCATCTGAGTTATAAATTTTAATTCTTTTCAACTGAAATGGGGCAAAGACTACTTGCAAATATATTGCACCTTGCCCATAACATGTATAGCCTGTAGAAAATGTCAAGGGACTACGTTTCAGAAGCATGCAAGTCACTTAGTATCCTAAGTTCTAATTTCAGAAGTGTCTTAGGACTAGAACTTTGAAAGCATGAAGCCCATAAGCCCTTCATTATAAGTGTTTAATGCTTTTAAAATCGTGTAATATGGATAATAGCATAAATTTACTACCATTCAATGAGGATTCTGTCACTTGCCACTTCAGACAATGACACATCAAATCTCAGGTCAATTTTAGAAACTTAAGAAAACTAGTTGTAGTTAGAATAGTAGCCATCCTTTGACTCAAGTGCTTCTTTGTGTTCTTATCAGTTTCTTTGAGTACTCTTTAATAAGGACTGTGATACTTCTGTTCCTCAATGCAATTTAATGTTGGACTCATTGCTACAGAAAACTGTCACTGTTACATCACTTCAAATTATTTTTAATATAAATATTTGTCATCCTGTATATTCTGAGTCTTTCATATCATACAACAATATCCTTAAAAGTTCAGAAGAACACAATATTCTTCTATTACATAAAATACATGTAATAGTCTTCTCCTTCCTTGTAATGATGATCTGATATGATAAAAACATTGTGTTCTGTTAATCAAAACCTATAGATTTCCCAGAACACAGGGAGGAATTTATATTAAACAAAATTTTTGTTGGGTGCATGTTAAACAGGGATAGAGCTCATCATAACTCTGAAAAATAATCGTCTCCATCTTATTTTATGCTTTGCATGGGGCATCCTTTCCTTATTCATGAGTGCAACTGTACTTATTTCCTATCATTCATTTCAAGCAGGGGAAATAAGAAACTCCTTGGATGAAGGGAGCAATTATGGAAGGTGTAAAATATTGAGGATTTGAGTATTCAGAATTCTCTCTTGCTCCATGGTAACAAAAGTAACAGATGAGTAATTCATGTAAGCAGATTACCCAGGTCAGGACTGAAAATCTAGTTCTGTTCCACCTCTGCCACTATGAAATCCTCTGGAGAGGAAAAGAAGAATAAAAATCATCTGCTTAAATGCAAAATGTGATTTCTGTATAATAAACTCAATATCCTACTAAAAACTCTCCTCAACATGAAACTAAGGGAAACAGAATGGCCTTGTCAGTATCTTGACATAAACCCAGAAAATTTGAGGGGATGTGCCAGTAATTCTACAAGAGCCTATTCCTTGGCTTTTATCCAGCTTGATCCTACAGAAGTTTTGACACCAGTCCAGCAAGACAGAAGGCCTGAGTCAGTTCTCCAGAGAGGCTCATGCTTTGACATCACTGCAGTGTTCGATATACTGATGAGCAGGTGATCTCAAGGACACGTGACAAAGTCTACTGCTTTTAGAGGTGCTAGGGTGGAGACCTCAGAGAAGCTTATGCTTTCAAATCAGTATGGAAAGCTACTGCTTCTGACCAATTCACTTCATTGTTACTCACAAATTGGCAATAGACCAGAAAATTACAGATAATAAGCCAATGATTTCATAGTGTTTTTTCTTCATTTCAAACTGTTTCTGCTGCTGCTTCTTCAAGGAAAGCTGTTGAAAGAGCTTTGCCTTGCCTTATTTCCAGTGTTATATGCTCTAACATGGAGACTTCACAAGTGCTTATTCTTTCTCATGTAGTCAGCAATCCAGAGGTACTGAATCAGCTCATGAGAATCTATGTTTTCATGTAAGTCTAGTAACTGGAGTTATACTGAGCAAAGAAATACTATTTCAGGAATTCAGTACTATACTTTACATGGGAATTCAATATCTAGCATCCCACAACTTTAGCTTTTTCAAAAGTAGCTACTTTAGAGCTGTTTATACTGGCAGACTTCTGGTCCTCAGTCTACATGGCACTTCTAGGGTTACGAACCCTAAAATCCTGATGAAGATATTGTGATGGATGTAGATAGAAAAAGGTGAAAGGAGTGTGGAATAGTGATTTAAAGAAAGGTTTCAGCAGATTAGGTAGACAGCAAGATTTGAGTAACTCAAAATTTCATAAATCTTATCATTACAACCATAATTCATTCTGGTGCCTAACCAAAGATAGGTGGTATGGCTGTTAGTTACCAACAGCTCCCTCTTATCCTGTTTTGTATTCAAAAAAGCAGAAATCTTCTCATAGCTGTTTCTTTTCTTGATTTAATTTTTAATGAAGTAATCTCCTTCTGTCTTAAACATTAGTCCACTTTCAAATGCTCTTAGAGATGCATTTAACACATAGTATGTTCCCAAATGGAGAACCTTTTTATTCTATGTATACAGTATATATACCATACATCAGGTAATATACATAATATACAGTATATAATTCTTACATCATGATAAGCAATGTCAATTCTAATTTGACATTACTAGATTCCCTCTAGTGTGAGGTAACTGGGAATGTAAAACAACAATGTAAAACAAAACAAAACCAACTGCTTTTTTCAATAATGCAGTACCCTGCCTGGTTCTTTGGCTAACAGCAGTAATCACTGGCAAAAACAGGTCTCCTACAATGGTCATAATTTAGGAAATAATACAAGAGTTGGGCAAGCAGACTGTATTATTTCTTTAGTGTACACTCCTAACTTTCAGATATTTCACTCTAAAATAGCGTCATCTATCAAAATGTACCAGACGCTGAACTGGAAAGAATGGTAGATCCACATCTTCACTTGGCCTACTATTCTTCCTGCATTTGCCTGTAAAAGATGTGTGGTATTGTCTCAGTAGCTATCTATTAATACTAGAAAGAAATTCACATTTTTCTTTGTTTGGCAATAACTGATTCATGAGTACTGAAAGAAATCAGCTATTTCCCAAATGAGTGAAGAGAATAGCATAATTATAGAAAAATCTATGGGATGCTGTATATTTTTATTCTAATTATTTATTCTGCTGTTAATTATGTGCTTACAGCAATGTAAAAGAATAAATGTATATCCATTTATCTAGCCATATGACTGAATTCACCTATGATAGATTGCCCTGTTGAAGATACAGTGTGACAGTCAATATTAAATGATATATGATGAACTTCAAATAACAAGACATCATGTCCTATTGATTGACATGCCAAAAAGTATGGCTGTTTAAGAAATTATAGACAATGCAAATTGCTATCTTCCTGCAACTTCACTCAAGTATCTTTCTGTTGATGTAATTAAACTGAAGTGACATCTGAAAATTTTCAAACAAGCCATTGACTTAAAGGAATGTTCTATGGAGATTGTAAAATAATTTTGCAGTCACATTTTGTTGCTTTCTATTCTCCAAAGATTGTTTTCTTTTATTAGATTGTTATTTCTGTTGCTAAATATTCTAATATGGATTAAATTTTAAATGATAATATTGAAGTTTTACCTCTGTGGATTACTAAATGCTTTTCTAATATATGAGTGAAATATTTGCTCTTATAAAATCCTTTCACAGATAATGGGAATGATTATAAGCGGAGGGCAAAAAGGCGTAAAGGGCCAAGGAAATGAAGTGCAAAGCTGAGAAGGTCTGAAGTTATCCTACAGTATTTTACACAGCGTTACTTCCCCAGGTGTTTGACATGCCTTTATAACAACCATTCAGCAACTATACACAATAAAGAAGTGTTTAAGTACAACTTTAATCCTGTTTCCCTGGGGTGTAACTTCAGTTCTGCAGCTCTTCCAACAATTTACTCAAATTTCTGTTATCCATGTTCAGATTTAAATACTGTCTTAGTGATGCTGGTAGTAATAAGAGAACAGCCATTTTTTAAGGAAACAATGAATATCATACAGATAATGTGTTACCACTTAATGAAAAAACTAATAAGTAAGAAGCTTAGCCACTGTCTTTTACATAGAACTGCAAACACCTAGGTCACTCAGAAAGTAATGCCTCCCATTTATTTCCATGGAAACTACAACACTGTTTGATAGAGCAAATTCTCAGCTACAGAACAGTCTTTGTCAATACAGTCACCACCATTAGCTCTGCATTTTCACCAGTGATGAACAAGAACTTGTGTGTCATGCTGGCAAAAGTCTGCATGGTCGTCTGGACTGTGGCCTGTCTTTCACATCATTGTCATCATTGCTGAAACACACCATCTCACCTTGCTGACATCCACTGACCTTTGCTGGAATAAGAAGTAGATTATTACAGGGATGATTCTTTAATAAACTTTGCTTGTAGTCATGAAATGGATCCAAGTCTAGTGCAGTAACAGGAAAGTTGAAGGGGGAACAGACTGAGGAAGAATGGAACAGAATCAAGTTAGGACGGAGTATGGGGTCAAATCTTCAGGGTGTAATTTTGCTATAATGTAGCACTGAATAGAAGAAGAGATTATTCAAAATGTCGTAGGATTCATGAAAACCCCTTTACTTCTTGGGTAACGCATAATAAGGTTGTTGACAGAAAAGTTGAGGACTTTATGTCAATAAGATATGTAATTTTACAGTTTTTATGCAAGACTACAAATTTGAAACCATATGTACAAGCATCCTTTTAATAAATTAAGATCAGTGTGATTAACATAAACCTGAAGTTTTAAATTTCAAGGTTCTCTTGTGAGAACCTGCAGACATTGCAGTTAAAACTGGCAGTGATATCTTTTTAATTCACATTTCCTCCCATAAGTTTCTGAGTCTGTACAACAACGTTTTTGTTTAATCTTTGTATAGGAACGGCCTGTTTGAATCCCAGCATCTTTAACAGAAGACTTAATACAGTAATACTTAAAGCAATCCGAAATGCTATTGAGGTAATTCTCTGAGACTGTCCTATTAAACCAACTGCTTTCTCCATTTCCTGTAAAATTATGCCAACTGCTTCTTGCTGAATGTAGTAAAAGGTATTCAGTTACTTCAGACATGCTATTCCATTACGTGGTAGAGAAAAATGAAAAGGGAAACTATACAAGTCCTTGTTTAAAAATCCCTCCTCAAATGTGTGGTCAGTGAAAACAAGCTGCCCAGATGTTAGTTCATACACAAGCATTACGAAAACTCCTTTGATGAATGGCATCTAGCCAGCACACCTGCCCCACGGGAAAAATTCACATGCATAACTCAGTTAATTAAGGAAAAAGTATGTAAATGGTGTCAAAGAGGGAAAAAGGCAATGTATATTGCCTAGAGCAGTCTGACCTTAAAGGCATCCCAAGGATTGATTAACAAAGAGGCCATCAAGCTGCTATGTAAATACACTCTTTCCTTCATTTTATCTATTATGCTGTTGATCTGTTGGAGGATCTCTTCAGGATGAAGAAACAGTCATTTCTGGAATGAGCTAGTCAATCCTGGGGCACAAAGCAAAACACAGTGCATTTTTGAAATAGCAAACCTGGTATCTGCAAAGTCAGCAAAGTGTAGTCTTGATTTTTAAAGCAGCTGATCTACTCCCAGGTAAAGTTGAAAGCACTTTATTTTGGGGGTAGCTTATTTACCAAGAAATGCAGTTTCACAGCACATCTAGCCTATTTTGAAAAAACAGATATGAAAACAAAATGGTTCTGAGCCATATTCCCAGAGAAAGTAGTAATCTTACCACTCTTGTCATAAACACCATGATAAAAGTACACTCCTTCAAAGAGGGAGCACCCTAGTCTGTTAATGCCATCAGCTGCCACTGGCAGGTGTTGAATCTCAGCTCTCTTGCCCTAGCAGAACCTAACTAAGAACTCTTCATGATTTCAGTGGGAAGAACAAGTACAGACTGAGTAGAAGCAGGAATGGTTCTGATGCCATCTTACCTCCAGCTAAGGGCAGAGCCTTAGGGGCTTTAAGGGCTCTCCTGGCTCAGGCAGTCTGCTACCATATCAGTACCTCCTGGGCTTTGCTACCATATCAGTACTCTGTGTTCCTCTGGGCCTGCTGCTACACCTCAGGACCACCTGGGTGCAGGTGGGCTTTGGGCCATGCTGTGCACAAACTCAAGGAGATGAAGTATGATGAGGTTGTGTGAGAAGCTTCCAGCCCATGAGTCTGGCCACAAAAATGGTACTGCTCTCAAAAGGTAGGGTGAAATTTAAATTTCCAGTTCTGGTCAGAAGGGAAAAATTAAAACAGCTTTTTGTGGTAGGTTTTTCCTATGTAATCCACGGGTAATATTAAAAAACAGCAAACTGTAAATGAGACAGTGGGGGAGACCAGTGTTGCAAACGGTGGCTGTGGTGTTCCTTGTTGTGGTGGGACCAGAAAATGCACTGCCCCACATCTATAATTCTATGCGTCAGAAGAAGGAAACCAGCCACTTAGTCTTCCTCTGATGATTTTTGTGGACTTTGGCTTCCAGTTGCTTGCTTTGGAGTTGAACAGAATCTTTTTTTTTTAATTCTTACTCAAAGTTTAACTTTCTTATGGCATGAAAATCTAATTATTCACTTTTCATTTCAGTGTAATCTCTTCTTACAATCCTAGATAAAAAGAAATAATCTCTCTCTGTAGAGTGGCCTAATACTGGTACATTACACACAATGAGACAGATGCACTCTTAATACAAACTCATATAGGTCCACTGAATTCAATCTGGCTATTATAATTTACAGTCCTAGAGGACATGACGAAGTATCATTGTTTCAAGAAAAAAAATGAATAATTTTCTAATCTCAAAAAATAACAGTAAGAAAATAGTTTAGTCTGAAATTTTTAATTCGTGTGTTACTACACTTTGCTGAGGACCAGATTCAGAAACTGTACTGTGGGATGAAAAATTGCAGTCTCTCTTGCTTAATAATGGCCCATTGAAAGCCACGATTAAAAAAAATTGCTTATAGTTTATGTGAAAGGTGAGAAGGTGAGAACCAAATGTTGCAGCTGGTGGCTATCTCTTCGAAAAAACAAATCTAATAAGTCAAGTTGTTAGCAAGGTCTCTCAAATCTATGCCAGCCTACAAATAACTATTCTGAAGATTTCTGAGAGGTCCCAAAGTTTATTTGCAAAATGTTCCAATTGGTGAAGCGTTCTCAGTTTCATTATAAAATATATTTATTTGATCTACCTAGCTGTTACTAGTTGCCAGATCTCTTTCAGTTGTATGACAACATTCCACCTCATCCCAGCAGGTATGATGCCATGCTGTCAGAGCTGCCATGGAAATTGCTGGCACCTAGGGGGACAAGTAAATAAATACTCTTAATATAAAACAGTTTTCCCAAGTAAACCCAGAGAAGAGGGAGACAGTAAACAACAAGTCTGAAGGATTTTGAAGTGAGTACACTAAAAAACAAATGACTATCATCAATTTATGTTCTGAATATCTTCCCCGATATGCTGAGTCTAGTATCTTTTTCAATTAATAATTCTTCTTCAAGCATATTACTTACGTATAACAATCAGCACCACAAAGACAGAAACAATAAGAGCATCCATACGGAATCTGAAAAATTAGGAATGCAGTTTTTAAGTATTACATTTTCACTATAGCATTTTCAGTTACCTTAGCTAGAATCAGCAGTTAGTGTAGCCATCAAGTTACAAAGAGTAAAGATTGTAGGGGAAAGTGAAATATTTAATAAACATAGCTGGAAAACACAATAGAACAAAACTTTTGAATCTGAAGAATTGTTTTAAGAACTGAAAGTCTGTTTCTTACCAGACTCACTGAATGTAAGTACAGGAAAGAGAAATTACCTCTTCCAATAAATTATGCCTCATTGGATTTGAAACTCTTCAGCCATTTCTGACTGCTTATAAATTCACAGTATTACGTTGTCTTAAACTTATTGTGCCCTAAACATGTCCTAACCACTCTGTGTTCTGAACTGTGACTTCAAAGTGGTATCAGTAGAACAAATATTTAATCAAGAGTGAATGATGTATAGAAATTGTGAATGGAAAAATAATGAAGGACTTCTCATAACCCATGGTAACCGTGGAAGTATTTCCAGTGTTTAAACTTCTTCAATATGACGGAATCTTTTTTTCTTAAAATACTACGTTTTTAAGAAAACGTATTTATTTGTTAAAAAGCATCAGTTTTTACGTGACTTTTCTGGTGTGTTGAACTTTACCAATACTACAATGGTAGGTTTATTCTTTTTTTATTTGATTTTTAAATATGTAGAAAATATAAGTAATCTAACTATTGCAAGTTGAACATGAAGTGGAGCTTTCAAGTTGCTGAATTTAATGAGGAGAAACTATAGCTGAGGAGAAGGATTGATGAACAAGAATACTGTAGAGTGCTTTGGAGATACAGCTGGTGCTAAGGTATATGTTTATATACAAGCTTCCATCATAAAAATCCTTGATGTTGTACCTTTGGTTGCATATAACAGTCTGTATTCCTTTTTCTCAAAAAAAAAAAAAAAAAGTAAATAAAATAAAATCTGAATGTATGATAGATCTTAAGAACATTGCTGATCTAATTTTGCACATCACGTGCATCCATTACATTTTCATTACGTATACTAATTGACATTATGATAAGGATTACAATTTTGTCAGTGTTTCCCATTAATTCTTAATAGAGTCATAGAATTACTCAGGTTGGAAAAGACCTTCAAGATCAGCAAGTCCAACTACAGCATAACCATACTACCCTAACTCTAACAACCCACTGCTGAATGATGTCTCTTAGCACCACAGCCAAATAGTTTTTAAGTGCATCCAGGAATGGTGACTCAACCTCTTCCCTGGGGAGCCTATTCCAGAGCTTAAGAACTCTTTCTGTAATGAAGTTTTCCTCATATCCAGCCTAAACCTGCCCTGGTGCAACTTGAGGCTATTTCCCCTTGACCTGTCACCAGTGAAGAGACCAAAGCCGCTCTCACTGCAATCATCAAGATAGCAGTAATGTCTCCCTTTAGCCTCCTCTTCCCCAAACTAAACAGCTCCAGTTCCTTTAGTTGCTCATCAGAGGGCATATTCTCCAGACCCTTTACAAGCCTTGTTGCCCTTCTTTGGACCTGCTCCAGGACCTCAATGTCCTTTCTGTACTGAGGTGTCCAAAACTGAACACAGTACTCGAGGTGAGGCCTCACCAGTGCTGAGTACAGGGGCAGGATTACCTCCCTAGTGCTGCTCACCACACCATTCCTGATACAAGCCAGGATGTCATTGGCCTTCTTGGCCACCTGGGCACACTGCTGGCTCATGTTCAGCCGACTACCCATCAGTATACAAGGTCCTTTTCCATCAGGCAGCTTTCCAGACACTCCTCCCCAAGCCTGTAGGATTGTCTGGGGTTGTTGTGATTAACATGCAGGACCCGGCACTTGGCCCTATTGAAACACATACAGTTTACCTTTGCCCATTGATCCAGTCTATCCACGTCCCTCTGTTGTGCTTTTCTACCCTCCAGCAGATCATGTGATGAGAAAGAAGCAAAAAAGAAAAATGTGATTGCCATTGTAAGGCAAGAAACAGTCACAATCAGCTCAAAAGTATGAAATAGCAAAAAAAAAAAAAAAAAAGCAGGAAAGCATATCAATTTCAGTTTGAAGCTGCCTTGCTTCTCTCTGCAAAAGGCTAACGATATGCTTCAAATACTCCAAGTACTGCAGCAGTGCACATTCTTTTGAAAATAACAGGACCATTTATGCTGCTCCTCGTGTCACGTATTTAGACTAACACAAGCTAATAGCATGAGCAATATTAGCAGAATGGCTGAGATTGGTAGAGAACTCTGGAGCTCATCTCACCCAGCCCCTGCTCAAACAGGGGCCCCAGAGCACGTTACCTGCAACAGCCTCTGAGGATCTCTGAGGAGGGAGGCTCTACAGCCTCTCTGGGTAACATACAGATGCATTGCAGTTTCTTTATTTTCAAATCTCTGCAAATATAATTGAGCTTTCTGAAAGTTTAAGGAGAATGAGCTCCTAACAATTCTCTTCTAAGAACAAGGTACCAATAAAAATTGACAATCCACAAAAACTGTAGCATTAACTCTTTAACTCCAAGTGCTCTACATTATGTGGAATGCCAATAACAAAAATCATAAAACCATGACAAGAACACAGGAAAAGTCACTGACCAAACTCTAGAGGAATTAATTTTAATGAGATTTAATATATAAATGAGTTTCTTGAACAATGTCTGAAACCTAATTTTTGTTTAGCGATCATGAACTACAGATTTGACCAAGATATACTATATCATCAGAGAAACAGAGATGAATTCTCCCCGTTATAACGTTTGATTTGGAGTTGTGAAAATTTGACATAAATTATGATGATTTATGAATCAAATGACCTTGCTGTTGGGATAGTTTTTTCAGTACTCTTGGGCCTATGGCATGCTTGAGTTTAGCATAGGGCATTTAACTTAATAGCAGCTTATTAGAAAAACTGTAAGGCAGTGCAATGCTAAATATAGAATAAATTAGTAAAAAATTGTGCCCTAGGTTTTAGCTATTATGTTACTATTTCTAGGATCACGACAACATTGCATAACTTCTTTTGTCAGCGCTAGATACCACAAGATCAAAATGAGCCTGTAGATATTAAAACATATTTTTTGGGCTAGGAGGCTGTTGTCATGCAAAGCAGGTGAACAGAGAAATTGCTGCTGCTATGGGGACTGAAGAAACAAATCTGCTTTTCAAGCCAGTTTCATTTAAACTCCATTTTCTTTTATGTTAGTCTTTTTTTTCAGTGTACATCACACAACATTTTGTGTTAAAATCTATCTTGTTAGCTCTATTAACCTTCAGGCACATGATCCCCAAAGTAGACTTGAAAGTGCTGAGCATTAGAGCACATCACTGTATTAGATGAAGACGACTGCTTATAGGGAGGTTGGCACTGTCTCGTAAGGAATGCAGAGGGGTTGAACCACCCCTGCCTGCTCCCTTCAGGCATGCAGCTTTGCTGCTGTAGTCCTACTGTATATTTTCTTTAACCCTTGCCCTTCATTCCTAGATGCTGGGGATGGATTCACAAATCAGGAGGGAGGGAGACAAGGAGAGTACAAGCTTCTTGTGCTCCCTATTATTTTCCCTCTCTTGAGAATATCTCACTGGAAGCAGGTGTACGTATTTGTTAAGGGCTCTAGTAATTGTTAACAGGTTTGCTCTTATATGTGTTTTGGTAGCAGTACTGCATTATGTTCAATGTGCCAGTTGAGTGGTCTGAAAGAGTTTTCAGTCCTCTGCATCACACAATGTCTTTTACATTTGGTCAGAAACAGTTCAAAAACTATTGATGGAGTCCACCACCTAAGGTGACACGATATGGAAAGTTGCCACAACAAGCTGATGCAGGTTTTATAGCAAACCTCTGTTTCTCAAATGCTGTGGTGTTGTTTAAACTCTGGTGACAGTGACTGAAACTGGTGGATTGCCTTCTGGTAATGTTTCTATTGGACAACATGACAAGTTGAATTACTGCTGTATAACAAATTCTACATACTAACACAGCTTTTAGAAAATTGTTTTTGTCAGCTAAGAAAATATTGAGTTAAAAATATATTTAAAGTCAGGCAGTAAGACAGACTGGTAAAAGGTTGGGTATAGTGTATTTTCCCAGAAATCACCCCTTAAATTCTTCAGTGATCAACACTAAAACTATGATGCCTCCTAATCATCTTTAGTTACAGAATATATGCTTTGAGATATTCAGTTTTGGTTATGCAAAAGAACACGAATAAATCTTCTTACTGAATTAAAATTTTTTAAGTGAAACTTGTTTGACCTTCTAAGCTAAAGGTCTGGCACAAGTGAATGGCACAGACACGCTGCTTATTTGGACTCTGCATTGAGTGCAACAGTTCTCTCTCTGCTTACTAAAGATTCGTAGATAGGAGCCTTCAAGAAGCCAGCAAGATATTTTCTGTTAGGTTATCTCATTAGAGCATTCTGTGGGCCATGACACACATGCAAAATACATCTGTATTACATAATGACATAAATATTTATTGTCCTACAAGCAGAATTCTTTCAGACCTTGCCACTTAAGACCTGCAGACTCTCCTCTAGTTTCTTAAAAAAATAACCTCCTATTTTAAAGAAAATTCTGTGGATAATTCCAGAGGTCAAAATCATTGTATTTTAGATCAGTAGTAAACATTCATTCATTTGCTTTTTTCTGTATGGCATTATAATGTCTTTGTGGAAAGCCGAGAACTTAACATTTAATTTCGTGGGATCTGGACTTCTGCTTCACTGCTATCTACTTCTGGACTGATGCTTCACTGCTTTTTAAATATTTTCCTGTGTCTTTTCCCCCTTCTTGGATTGTCAGAGGTTTCTGAAATTGCATGTATATAGAATGTGAGCTAGAGAACAGTTTGAACACAACGTTTTCACTTGATTTCACCAGCTAGAATTTTATTTAGTTGCATATTCTAGCCCCAGATTTCTTCTTTCTTTAACAATATGATAATATCAGGCTATTGCTGTAAATACACATGCAATTGTCAGTTAACCTTATGCTATTATTTTCAGAGTGCCTGCGGCACTGTATCAGTACTGTCAGAGAAAAAAATACCACAGAACAAGGTATTTCCACATTCTTTTCCATGAGCCAAGACACAAAATGGGCTCATTACCAACATGTGGTTGTCTGCAGTTCAATATTAATATGTCTGCAGCTATCTGAAAAGCACAGTGTATTTGTGTAATTCAGCAAAATGTAAACGTGTTCCCGAAGAGACAAGGTGCTGCTAAAATAAGTAAATAAATTAAAAAAAAAAAAAAAGACATTTTATTTCTTTTTAATCAAGCATTAAGAGGTTTTGTGTGAAACTGCTCAGAAAGTCTTTGGAACATGTTCAGTATTGGTGTAAGAAGCTGCAACTGTTGCTGGATTCAGAAAAATTGCAGCTGCTTATGGCAGTTGACAGTGCAGCCCAAGAGCTTCTTAAAATCATCAGATAACATGCTAGTATGCTGAATCTGAGGGCTGAAGACAGGAAACACCCATTTTCAGTTCTAGCTCTGCTGTTAACGTGCAGAAAGGACTTACTTGAAATTCTGTATGACACTTAACTAATCTGGCTAAATGTATCCCTACCGTAGCTCGTGTACAAAGTTGGCCACCTGTGTCACCTTCGCCACCTGTATATGGTGATGATTATAGACGTTTACCTCACAGGATTGTTGTCAGGATTCATTAGCTGATGTCTGTGTGGTGCATTGAAAATGTTAAATGCCACATACTACAAAGCAAGTCATAATTGGAAAGGTATAAATAGACCATTTTTGGTACCTTTTTTTATTTATATACCTAACTCTGTTGATAGTAACTATTTTTCATGTACCTAAGAGAGGAGTAATATACAAGATCTTATATATGAAGACCAGTTCTCCTTTTGTAGAAGAATGTCCTAAAAATTTATTCACAGGACACCTGGAGTCTTTCTATTTGAAGTTCTTATGATAAATTTTGAAGTTTAAGTAGACAAGATTGAATACAGATGATTATTATCATATCAACTATCATATCTGATACCTCTTAAAAACGTCATTACACATCAGAAGCATATTATTTTCATTGATGTATGTCCTCAAACCATAGGTGGAGTTTTTATACCCTTCAATGTCCCTCATGCCATAATTACATCTGATAAAATATGTTCCTACTATACACATTGACAGTATCTCCTTGTTCTTTAAATGTAGTGTACACATGCAAGATATTCATTTTCATGCTAAACGGTGTTCAGGTTAATTCTTAGCACATAAACAGTACTGAAGGTCTCATATTTTTTGAAGACAAATCTCCATTATTTTATCTCCTTTTATGTGGTAGGTAACAGAGATCAGACACTCTATAAGAATCAAAACAGTGAGTGTAATTTCACGATTTACATTAGTTTTTTCACAGTAGCATCATATAAAAATCTGAATATCTTCTGTAGCAACAGGATTTTCATCTGTCTAGCTTTAATTTATTAGAATAATAGAATCCTTGAATTCGGAAGAGTCCTTTAAAAGTCTAGTCCAGCTCCCATGTAATGAACAGGGACATCTACAGCTAAACAGGTTACCCAGGGCCTGATCCAGCCTCACCTTGAAAGCATCCACCACATCTCTGGGCAACCTCTTCCAGTGCCTCACCACCCTCACATAAAAAGACTTTTTCCATATATCCAACCTAAATCCACATTTTTAAAGTTTGAAGCCATTTCCCTCTGTTCTATCACAACACACCCTTCTTAAGAGTCTGTCCCCTTCTTTCTTGTAGCCTCCCTTTAGATACTGAAACGCTGCTATGAGGATATCTCAGAGCCTTCTCTTCTCCAGGCTGAGCAGTCCTAGCTCTTTCAGCCTGTCCTTGTAGGAGAGATGTTTTGTCCCTCAAATCATCTTTGTGGCCCTCCTCTGGATGCTCTCCAAAAGGTCTGTCTCTCCTGTACTGAGGACTCCACATCTGGACGCAGTACTCCAGATGAGGCCTCACCAGCACAGAGTAGAGGGGTAGGATCACCTCCCTCACCCTGCTGGCCATACTTCTTTTGATACAGCCCAGGATATGGTTGGCTTTCTGGGCTGTAAGGGCATAGTACTTGCTCATGTCCATTTAACTTCAATAAATTAATATTTGAGTAAGCACCTGAATATCTAGATCATATAGGAAGTGAAAATGCTAAGTCATGGCTTGAACCAGTGATTGAGCACCTGGTAGGAATGCAGGGCCAACCCAGGGGAGCTCAGGTGCAAGCAATGCACCTGAGTAACTGGAAGGCTAGAGTCAGGATCCACCTCATCCCAGACTTTATTTAAGGCTTGGCAGGGGAAGTATGCCTATTTCTTCTGGATGTACCTGCCTGTCTGAGGACCTTACAGTTCTTCTGAAGGTGAGTGGTTTCTTTCCCTTATTTCTGTGCCTATTGCTGTTATGTTTGTGTGGATCCTCGCTTGCTGTAGCCTAGGATCTTGCTGCTTTGCTCTCTTGTTATGCTTTCTATTGTATTACAGGAGTGAAGTCAGTATTTCCTTTTTCTCTCTTTGCACAATGTAGTCATGTCAAACTGGGAGAGGGTGGATCTCGACTAAACATCAGGAAGGAATTCTTTACTGTGAGAGTGGTGAGACATGGGAACAGGTTGTCTAGTGAAGTTGTGAATGCCCCTTCCCTGGAAGCATTCGAGGTCAGGCTGGATGGGGCTTTGAGCAACCTGGTCTAGAGGGAGGTGTCCTTGCCTATAGCAGGGGCATTGGAACTAGTTGATCTTAAAGGTTTCTTCCAACCCAAATCATTCTATGATTATATGATACGGAGAAATCCAAATACTTTTTGATACTATTTCTTATTTACCTAAGTAAATAAGCTGAAGATCAGGATGTCGAAATGAAAACAGTGGAAGTTTGACAGGTATGATACTGCCAGTTGTCCTCTGTAGTGTTAGTGTTAGAATTGGGTGCCTGGTGTGACAGCACAGTACTTGGAGCTTACCAATAGCTGTTGACTGCTGGTTGGCTAAGTGTAAGATTGAGACCTTATTTTTAAAGGAAAGGAAAGCATTATGCTTACAAATAAGAGCCTCCCTTTTAATGGTCAGAGTGCAATTTTTTCTCTTCTATTTAAAAATAAAGCTTATGATCAGTATGAGAAAACTTTGATGTTTCTGAGACAACATAACTTTGACTTTCGGAGCACAGTCGACTATGAATAGAAATACCTACCTGTCAGTCAGTCAAAGTAGTTTAAAATACCTGTGCTGCAAAAGCCTGCGTGTCATTATAGATTTAGCGGTACGAGCAATGTTCTCTTTGTCAAACAATGAAGCAATATGACTAATTAACACTCACTAGGGAACCTGAAATAATGATCTCTCTCTCTTTCTCTTCCTAGAGCCAATTACCCCAAATATTCGGATTAGCTACCTACTATTTCTCTGAAATAAATGTCTTGCTTTCTTTCTCTTTTTAATTTAAGGCATTATGTACCATGTAGCATCATGTTATAGGATGTTATGTCACATCCTGACAGCTTACAACTAGGGATATGCTGAATTTATTGGGTAGTTAATACCTGCCTGAATTAACAAGATAACCAACTTTTCAGGAAAAGGAAATCTGGGAAATATTTGCAGTACTTCTGTATCTGTAGGAAGAATTTACCTGATCGATTTAATCAGCTGTAGTATTTCATTATTGCTTCCACTAAGGTTATGTTTAGGTACACATCTTCATTTACGCATACATTAAAGTCTCCTAACAGGTATGATCTGTTTGTTCAAATATCTACAGCACCTATAAATATACACAATGATTAAATGTAACAGAAAACTATGAAGTCCTTGATCAAGATGATATTTCCAAGAATAATATTCTGATGAAATTTAAAAGGTTCATAAAACTAAAACCTCTCATGAAAGTTGTCCATCTCTCTGTGACACGGTAAAATTAAAGCATTATGCAGAACCTTTCTCATTCTGCATTTTGCTATTTGTTCTCACACAGATGATGTAAGAATCTTGAGAAGTAAGCGTGCTGATTCCATTCCCAAGAATTTAATCTTAGGGATTTGGATCTCATAAGAAATGGAACAGTGTAAGCTATGAGGGCTAGTAGAGTTGATTAACACAGTTAATTAAAAAGTTGGGTTTTGCAAAGTAGGACCTGAGACAATTGAAATATTAAAAAGTATTAAAACAGAAAATATTTTAAATATTATGCCTTTCCAGGACTTCAGATGGTTGTATTAAGACTACAGCTGAAGATCCTTTCCTGAGATAGAATTTAGTACTCTAGCTTAGAGAAGCGAAACAGGAAGTAGGCACTTCTCTTTATTTATTTATTTATTTTTTTCCCAAAACGAGATGAAAAATGGGTAGGTGTGTGTATGGTTGATAGAATATTGAGAAACACCCATCTGTCTTTGCAATTACTAAAAGATAAGGTAACTGGGTTCCTAAAATGACTTCAGTGTAATGAAGGTTAACCTGAACCTGATAATCAGATCTAACTTCTGAGCCGTTTTCTTCTGTCTCTTCTGTAGTTTGGGGAGAGGTCAAACTTGATTCCCAAATCAGACTTCTTTAATATTAAATAAGTTAATTGACAAGAAAAAAATATTTTTTTTCCATACTGCATTTTGAGGGCTGATAAACAGAAACACTCAAAAGTGCACTATAAAGGCTTTGAAAGATTCTCTTTTAGATAAGTAATAGTTTTCAGTGGTAAGAATGGTTCATAGCAAATGATGTCAAGCATCATGGTCTGACGCACAACAATCTTTGAGGCAAACATTTCAGATATAAATTATCTGAACTGAGAGATGTTCTTATTTCTACTGTTGTTCTTGAATTACTGTAGTATTAATACTCTATGTATTTGAACTTCACCTGTCGCTATTAAGACTAAAATCTTTCACTAAGCCAGAAGTTGGCAGATGCTGTCTCAGCCAGTGACACTGCTAGGCATGGATGTAAAGGTTTATTTTTGCGGTGTACATACTACAACATGCAGTAAGCATTGATCAAGGCTTGCCAGTCTGATGTGATTAGATGGATTAGTGAGAATTAAATGGCTAAGACTTGAGCATTTGTGCACTAAATTCAAAAATAGTCCCTGTGTCAATCTTTGAAAACAACATATGTGGACAATCTTTCTTTTTTGTCTACTTGTGGCTGAGAATAGCTGAGAGTGACAGAGGAAGTGGCATTGGAGTGACATGAGGCTGTCAAGAGGGAACTCAGTTTAAGACAAAAAGCAAGGAAGCTTCTATTTCACTTGACTGGAATATACACTATACCTTCAAGGAGAGAATGCACTTTGTTCCCAGTATTTACAAATTAATTCAGAGGTAGAAATGCTTTCAAGTTTCTCTGGATGTCAAATTTATCTCAGTTTTATGAGAAAGCAGCACAGGTATTGTCCTTTAATTTGGGTGGAATTAAAGTTCTTTATTTTTATTTCTCTTATTTGAAAGGTTGAGTCCACTGACACTGTTTCAGATGGCAGCATAAACAAGCTTGTGGAACCTAAACTGGGAGCACTGACAGGCTGCCAGTGACTATTATTGCTTGCTTTTCATGATTTGAATCTTTCAGCAGCAGCTTATGTTCAGAGATTTCTGGCTAGTATAGTATTGGAATTGCAAGACAGTGTAATATATATCTTATTATATGTTTGTTGAATTTTGAATATTTTCTTTGTCTCCCTTCTCTTTTACAACAGAACAAGGTTCCTTAACTGTTTCTTTGCATACTGTGCTTCACAGAAAGCTCTTTGCCGACTGGCATTGTAAATGGAACATTGATTTGTTGCAGCTTCCATCCCTTGGTAGTGTTCCTGCTGCTCTCCTCCTCTATCTTTAGAAACTTCACTTTTAGATGATGAAAGCATGATAAAAAGACAGAATTGTACTTATATTTTTCTTTCTTTTGCTTTGAACTGCTTCATATGCCCTGTATTACAGTGAGTAATGTGATATATTGCATGGTATTGAGACTAAAACAAAAGTTCTTACAGGAATTGGAAATAGAGCTCTACAATTAATTTTCCGGTACCTTTAAACTAACAGTTCTAATAGAACTTCTTGAAGGTTTTTAGGATTCAGCAGACTCTACTTCACATGTTTTTCCTCAGAATTGTGTTGGCTGCACAATAACAATTTAAGAGTAACCTCTTAGGCCTGCTGCTATGTGTGCATGAGAGTCTGCTGAACCATGCATTGTTTTCAAAGAGAAAATATTTGCAACTCCATGGAAGAACAGAAGAGATTTTCTTAATCAAGTACTGTAGATTAAGACACTAAATAGCATTAGATGCCTCATGTCTTTTACATGTAACACTGTTCAGTGCTCCCAAAAGCATTTGCTGTCTTTAGTTTTCTGCTTGAGTAATGTTACTAATTAGACAGATGTGTGTTTTTTAATTATAATGGAACTTTTTACTGAACATCAGAAAGGTAAAAGCATCTCATGTAGCATGTGAAACATGTGAAAATAATACTTCTAAGTTTATTGGATGCTGATCTCTCTGAGCTCCTCTTGAAATCCTTACCTAAAAGAACCAGCTTTTAGAACCATGACTCATTCAGATAGAAGTTAATTACTAATAACTTTTGTGAGCAAGTATGAACAAAGAGTAAGACAGGTAGTCTTATGTAAAAAGAACACTTCTGCATTTTAATTTGAAAAGCTGTGTTACTAAAAATTCCACTGCTAGTGAAGCTTTCCAGTATATTAGCACTGAGACTGCAACATTTTCCTGTGATAACAGTCCAATCACTTCTGTATGGAAATTATTTTCAAACAGGTGTTTGCTGTCCTTTCCTTCTTACTGAGCTTGCTACCAGGGAACAGCAGAGTGCAGGTCAATCAAACTATTGTTCTTCTAGTCTGAAAGAGAAATAGCTGCATCTAGTAATGATAATTTATAAAAGGCCACTGTGGTTTAGCAAAAATGCATTAGTATTCTGCAGTCTGAATAAATTTCAGATGACAGATCTTTGTTGAGAGAGTTTTTGCTGGGTTGTCTGCAGAGCTATGTTGATTCTTCTTTTGGTACTACCTCTTGGTATTAGCTTCCTAGCAGAGCATTTTCAGTTTAGTTGTTTGTTTGTTTTTTTTTTTTTTTTTTTTTTTTTTTTTTTTTTGGTAGAGTTGTTGTGGGCTATTAGGAGTAGTAGTTCTGGAACTGAAGTTGATGCATATCTTAAAAGCCTATTGTGAAGGGAAAGCAATACATTTTCTTTGGCATCCTACAGCATGTGGCAGACTGCACATGTGGACCCGGAATTGGAGAACTCTTGAGTTAGGAGGATCAGGTGCTCCAACTGCTGGCTCTAGTTAGCACAAAGCAGAGAGAGGAGAAGAAGTGGGGGGGGAGGGAGGGGATCAGTGCTGATTACAGCTGTTGTTGAAATGAGTCCCTGTTTCTGCTATCCCTGCTGCTGTGATTATAGTGTTTGCCCCTGCAACTCTTCTGGTTCAGCAGAGTTACTGCTATGACAGTCTAGGGCAAACTTCTCTTTTTGGTTCACACTCCTTGAGGTGTCACTTTGGACTTGTTATGCCACTTACAAATCTAAGTCTTTTGTTTTACTTTTCTGTGCATAACAGTATAAGTATTCTGACAGTTTATGCTGCACATTGTCACTCTACGGTTTGCTTCTTTTGGAGGTCATTGAATCAGTTTAGCTGTATTTTGTTTTATGAGACGAGTACATACATTTTTCAAAACTCAATAAGAGTTATGAGCTCAGGTGCATCAGGATACAACTTTATCTTCTACTTAGTAAAGGTAAGAAAAGATTCCTCTAATAGATACCATGATATAATTTAAGGCGTAGAAGCTAAAGACAGTCACAGTTTACTAAATAATATTGGTCATAGCAGGATACAAGAGACCACTGATAGAAAAAATACGTGCTGGAACAGTGATTTGCATATATGATTTCTTCTAATGTTCAGAATTATAAAAATTAAGCGTGAGGTGAAGAGTTTTGATTTTTTTTTTTTTTATTGTAATCACATGTTAACACTGCAATACAAAAATATCTTAAAGAAAACTGCATGCAGTAGAGAAGATGAAGAGGCAAATAAAGTCCTGCATGATTTCAAGTTTTAAGTGATTTATCTTGCTAAAGACTGCATACTTAGTACAGGTAACCACTTCAGTTAGATTGATATAGTTGTTGTTTCAGAGCTTGTCCAAATAGCCTTTTATGTTGCAATCAAGTAATAGATGCAAGATTGACAAGTTACAAAGAAAAGGAGCTTTCAGTCAACAAACAGACTAAAATCCATTATTGTGGTGTGTACACTGTGTCCTGGACCTGTAAACACATCTTCATTGATCCCATAGAAAGATAAAAATATCTCCCCTTGTATGGTTCAATCAAGACCTTTTTCACAAAGGCAAAGTGCAAACAATATTGAAAAAGCAGAAAAAGACTGACATTACAGTCAAACAGTAAATAATGGTTGTGCTCAGGAAGCCTATCTATAACATTTCAAACTGCTGTCAGCTGAGATGAAATGTATAACCTCTCTATTACAACCTTAAGAGAGATCAAAACACATGTACTCTACGTTCCCCTTACTGTCATAGCCTTTTTACCAACTGACCAAATCAATAAGAAAAATAATCTCGTAGGGTTTTTTCAGTTTTGCATGTTTGTGGGTGTCTCAGGTGTGGAATAATCATGAGGAAAGGATCTGCTCTTTGTATCATTTATCCTCATTGTAATTTCTGGCAAAAAAAGTTGAAATATGCTTAACTGTTTGATATGATTGGACAAAGGAATATAATACATTGTATTTGTTTTTATGTACTTAATCATCTTCATTACACACAATTTTTTAATACGGTACTGCAGTCAGAGTATTTTTATATAATTAATAAAAATACCTATTCAATTACTTCGGATATTTAGGGCTGGAGTTGAATCAGAAAACAAGTTCATAGCAAGTATGTCACGCTGGCAAATGACTACCTTAGCCACCCCTTTCACTCCATATCTCAAAACTCAATTTAAATCCTTATTTGAAACCATAAGTGGAATTGAAATCTAAGCTTTGGTCTATACGAACAGTGGCAATTAATTTATTGCATATTACACCATGTGAGCCTAATAGTTGTAAGGCTCTACACAAAGAATAATTCTGTTCCAAAACAAGATTTTTTTTTTTTTAAACTTAATATTGCTTATCTTGAACAGTGGTCTACATGGTACAAAACTGCTCTTTGCTTTCTTGAGCATTGGAAAGGATCCTTTATATAATAAATAATAGCTACAATAATTACAGCCTATGGCTAAGGTCTCTGGAACTATATTCTATAGGAGATTTGCTCATGTGCAAGGAATTATAATAACTTTTGGAAATATTCTTCTATGAATTGAACTGGAGGGAAATAACCATTACTGGCTGAGGTATGTCAGAAGGCTGCGATTGCGTGGCTTTATTAATCCCATCAAGATATTTCTGGCGCTATTTCTTCAGTTGTCTGAGCAATTGTTAGACAATTACAGAATGGACGAGGATTGAAGTGTCCTGGAGGTCATTTGGTCCAGCCCCTGCCCAAGCAGGCTACCCAGAGCAGGCTGTCCAGGACTATATGCATACATGCACATGTGATCTCCAAAGATGGAGATATATGCATATGCATATCCTCTCTGGGTAACCTGTTCCAATGCTCAATCATTCTCACGGGTAAAAAATAAAAAAAATCTAAACTTTCAGAACGACCTTCCTGTGTTGCAGTGTGTACGCATTCCCTCTTGTCCTGTCATTGGGCACCACTCAGTCATTATCTTCTTGTCTCGCTGGTGTTTGCTTTCTACCTAGAAGCAGTAATATTTGAAATCTTGCAAGACAAGATTCAATTGTTGAAGGAAATTTCAGATTAACATCAAGGGTGAAATCCCAGCTATGCTGAGGGTAATGAGATTGTTGCCAAGACTTCAGTAAGGCTAAAAAGCTTTGTTTCACCATATCAGTTCTCACTGTTTACTCAACAGCTGCCTTCCTCACAACAATGAAAATGTTGTGACTCTAGATTAAATTTTGAATGTCCAAATATTTAACATCCTTCCAGTAGTACAAAATATAATCATTATTTTGTAAGGTTATTGTAAATAGATGATAAAATAGTAAAAAAAAAAAAATCAATGAGAATAATGTTAGGTAGAATTTAATAAGAAAATGATAGTACGCATTACGCGCTGCAGACGTTTAGGGTGAGAGAAGGAGAGTGTGAGGAAGAGAATTACCATTAAATGTACAGAAACCTGCGTGGGTAGATGGATGGTTAAATAACCATTTCGGGAATCTTGAGCAAGAGTAAGGGCAGTTCTGTTATCAAATGTTGCATCCATTACTGGATTTCATTGTATGGCCTATTTCAGGCGGAAGTCAGAGCTGGCTGGACTTAACTGTGCATCTATTAATATCTGAATGTTTCATCAGACAGTCTCGTTTGTTCTTTATGCTGATGGATCATAGTAGCCCACTCTTCTGTTTAGAAATAACTCCAACCTTGTGAAAGGTAATCACTTCCTTCAGCATTTCTATATTGAAAGCCTAAACTGAGGAAAAAATTCTTCAGAGTATAATAGTTTCTGTTGTTGCTTCCCTAACTTAAGAGCTAATAAAAAGTAAGGCTGCTGAATAGAAAGCAGTAGCTGATAACTTATGATCCTTTTTTCATTATGAAAAAGATTGCCAGGTTAGTGTAACTCGCAACATAGCAAATAACTGTCTGCTTGCTATGTGGTGGCTAGTGGGTGCAAGGCCTAAATTAAAGACCTTGATTAATCTTACTAGCTCACCTACCTTCTAAGTACAACAATATCATGAATCTTTAAATTTTTACAAAATTGTTATAATTGGAAAAGCTCAATTCTACTCAGATACACAGCCAGACAGAAGAAGAACTCACCTAGAAAATGGGAGTTTATGGTTAATCAAGAACTTGAGCCAATATCTATACATCCTGTATGGTTATAATGGATACTGTCTTGCTAGTGTTTGGAACTTGGTTGTCTTTTCCTTGCTCTTCTTTCTTCTTTGTCTTTCTTTCCAAGGAAGTTCTTGGAAATTTTTGAACTCTACCTGTAGTATATTAGCATGGAGAAATGTTAAAAATGCCTATCCAACTTTACAACTGTACATCCAGCTGACAACTGTGGGTGCTAGGACTGGTGTGTAATTTTAAATGTTATGCCCTTCTTTCTTGTTTGTTTACCTTCTAAGTCATTTCTAAAATACTTGCATAACTTACATAGAAATCAAACTACAGGAAAGGCTTTGCTTTCCACCAGCCCTGGTTGAACCGTGGATCGATCTGTATAGAATAGCAGTACTGAAAACTTGTACTGGATGTTCAAGATGAAAATAAATTTAATTAGCAAAAATTGACTTTCAAAGTGTGAGATATTAACTTTGTGCCTGAAAATACTTCATAGCAGATCTTGAAATCTAAATTTTGAAGTAGTATATTTTTGTTGTTGAATTCTTTTGTGTTCATGGTAAATCTGCTCTGGTAAGCCATGTCATGGTTGAATTAAACAAAAATCCTGTTTGAAGTCCAATAACTGTTCAGTGTTTAAGAGTTATTCTGGAGAGAATATAGTATATGTGTTCAGGCGAAAGGTGTCTTTTCATTTTTAGCACTTTAACTTTCTAGCATTTGAACATAACATTAAATATCTTTTAAATTTTGTGATCACAAAGTTTGTATCTAGTTGACAAAAAAAAAAAATCCAGTGTCCAAATCGCAGTTCACATTGAATTTTTTTACGTGCTGTAATACAAAACAAGATCTAGAGGACTATGGGAGTTAAGTGCTTAGGCAGTTCTGTAAGATGTCTTAGAGCATACAAATGGAATGGACAAAAACCTTAAAGTGCACTGAATTCAGAAATGGTTGGAGGTAGTCTGAAACGGGAGTCTGAAGGCTGACTTTTCAAGACAAGGAGAGTCAATTATTCCTTGTTCTACAGTGATACAAATCCTCCTGGAGCTGGGTGCCTAGGCTCCTACTTTCAAAGAAATAAATGAGCATTGATTTCCCTTTTTTAAAATGACGAGGATGGAGGAGATGGCACTTCTCTTTATATAAGATTGCAATGATTGTAACATTCATGTGGTAGATGTGCATCCAATCAGTTTCTTAGTCTGAAACTGCTTTACCCAATGGCTGATGTAGTTACTCAGGAGAGGAGAGTTATTCAGGAAATTAGGGGAGGTACTTCAGTTGACAGCTGTGGCACTTATATCTATGATCTAAAGAGACAAGCACTTGCTCTAGCTGCTCTGAATGAAAAAAAACTTAATTCGACTTATAAATACCTTGTTTGGACTGTAGAAAATAACTGCAGTTGCATGAGAGACATTAGGTGTTCAAGAACTTAGACTATTTTGTAATGAAGCTTAGAGTAGAAACATACTTAGCCTAGGGTCCTTCTATGAAAAATGGAGGCACCCCAAAGGGTAATTTTATTTATTTGAAGTCTAAATTGCCTTTTGGCAGTGTCTCAATCTTCACTGATATAGAGAGCCTTGGGACAACTGTGCATCTAAATTCTACTACCTAACTTAGGTGCTCTAGTTAAACACTGAATGTTAAGTAACATAAACCTGAGTACAGTGAATGGTATAAATTCTTGCTGATATTTAATTCATTCTTGTCATAGACCAAGGTCATTTTAATGATAATAAAAGTGACTTACAATCGTTTTTTTCATAGACAGAGATATAATGTAGCCTCAAGCAATATTACGTATAATAATTAAACAGATACTAACCAAAATAGCAAGTTCAGCTGGACAAACCATTAATGCAATATATGAATATTTTTGCTGACATCTTCTGATGTCATGTACATATTTATTTTTTAATTAAGGGAGTAAGATGTGCATACATATTTTTAAATGAAGTTTTTTTTTTAATTTCTGACTTTTCCAGAAAAGTTGTGTGGTGGTTTTTTTTTTTTACTGAAATAAGGGTTTGCTTTGAGCCCCCCTTCCGATGATTTGCTTTTAATCAGTTAACCACAGTCTTCCCATAGTTCAGCTTTCATTCAGTTTCCTGCAGTGGCCTTTTTTTTTTTTTTTATTACTGGATTTAGAATTCTAGTTGTAGCCCACTCCTGAAAAATGCACGCTACAGTATGTTCAGTCTCTGGGAGGCAGACAATTTAAAATAATTGACAAACTATCTCTGCTGAGTTATCCTCATTTACTGTACATTCACTAGTGTGTTCTTGTGAGAGGGTAGGTAATTCTGAAACAAAGTACTTGAAAAATGGCTTGGATTTTCATATGACACCCAAGAACAATATGACTTCCCACAGTCAGTAATGCAGTAAGAATTCTGTAGCTCTCTTTCTGTAAGAAATATCAATCACTTGTGATTGAAAAATGAATCTGTGAAGTTAACCTACACTGTCAAATTTGATTTATTCAGAGGTAAACAACATTCCAAGAGGATTTAGTGAGCCTATGTTTGGCAAAGGGGTATGTTCAGGTTGTGGCACTACATAGATTGAATGTCCAAACATTTAAAAACTCTTTTATCATTGGCCTGAATACAAAAACGACAGCCTTCATTTAGTGACCTTAGAATGTCCCTGCTATTTGTTATGGGCTTTCTGTATTTAGTTTAGCCTTCCATCATGCTGGGGTTAAATAAATGACAAGTTGTTATTTTTTTTTGATTTTTAGATTAATATTGAGCCATTAAACTATAAACATATTGAGCAAGAGCTCAAGCCAGTGTAAATCAGCTAACTTCGTTGTTTCCAATAGAGTTTTGCTGAATTACATCAGCTGAAGAGCTATCTTATTTGGAAAGTTTTATATCTTGCTTTCCTGCGGTGCTTCTGGATGGGATCTTTGATCTGTAAATCACAATATTGTCACTGTATTTCTTATCCTAAACTCCACTCCTTCAAACATATCTTTATTCTTACTTATAGCTGTTCTCCCCTTCTCCTTTCCTTCACTTAATGAATATTTAGAACCCAAATGAAAATCCAAATATATTTATGAGCAGCAGAATTTTGAAATGGTGAGTCTAACTGTACTGTTACAAATGTGGTCCACACTGGGGGAAATAGAAGTAAAAATGAAAATCAAGACCTGAGGTCAATTTCCCCACTATATTTACACTTGCAATTACCATAGATGTGCATGCAAGTGGGTGACTGAATGCAAAAACATTGGGATAGGTGTCTGTCTGAAACGAGCAGATAGTAACTACATGCCTAAATGTCAGGGAGCAATTGTGCACAGACCTGTACCTTTTCCTTCTACTGAATTTAGTCTTTGAACAACTTGTCATCTTTTGCAGGGCATGGTGCTCTCTTGATATAACTTCTTGTCTTGAGCAAAATGAGTGAACACAAGGATTCTATATTCTTTCATCATTTACCTTTACTTACTGTCATGAGAAAAGTAGCAAAATATTGTTATACAGAGAGATTTGGAAAAAGATGTATCACAATGTATTTCAGAGTTCAGTATTTTGAAGCTTCTAGATATTCTTTCCAAGTAACTGGCCTTATCTCAGTCTCACCCAATAAATTACACTCAAAATTACTCAAATTGTATAAAAACATATGCTTGGTCTCCCACTCAGGAATTATACTACTCATGTGGCTTTGGCCTTACATTTCAGAGAGCTGTGAAAGTGGGATATTTCCATAAGACAGGGCAATAGCTTGTGGTTGTGTTGCTCTAAAAGCCCTTTAAAACAATTGCATCTAAAAATGAAATTGCCTTTGAAACAACAGATAAGGAATTGTGGTGACTATGTTTCTTCTGTTTGTTTGTTTTTAAGTCATTAATATTAGCCTATAAAGAAGAGCAAATTAAATTGATGTATTACCTTTTTTTTTTTTTGTATTTGTACAATTACATTATGGTATTATGGATAAATTATACATATTTATGCTAAATCTAATTTTAACATATTTATAAGCCTGTGTTAAGACATAAAATCAATTTCCCTTTTAGAGAGTGATGTTGCAAGTTTTTGTTTTCTTAGCTTTACAACAAAATGCAGCTTGAACTCCATTTTCAACACTGTATGTGCTGAATCTCCAATAAAAATCACTAAATCTAAAAGCAAATACTTATCACAACAAAATCAACATTTTTCTTGTGTGTAAGAAGGAAAAACCTCCTTATAGTTAAAATGCACTAATACTAGTACTGTTTAAAGAGAAAAGAAACTTCAAATTCAAGGAAACTGTTAGTTGTACCTATAGCGGAGTTGTAAGTCAGAAAAAACAGTACACAATTTTGTATGTTTTTCTGTAAACTTCTGCAAACTCTAAGTTCTGTAAACTGAGAGCAAAAAAGAGTTCGGTCCTTATCCTTGTGCATCTCAATCAAACAAAATATTTCATTTTTTTTTTATGTGAGTGGACCTGATCCTGCATAGCTGTGTGAAGAGGTGGGAGGGCTAGTGGGTGGTCTCACAGGAAAGCCAACCCAGACCAGAAACAGTTACCAGACATCTGAACCAGCTGCCTAGTTTCCTGAGACCTCTAAAATACGTAACAAATGAGATAACAAAACACATAGACAGGAGTTTCTGTACCAGAACAGAGTTTATTTCTGTTTAATCACATAGGTCATTAAAAGGCCTGTAGCTGTGATGCCCAGTACCAAATGGAACAGATCTTGTCACAAGCGGCTTTCCTGTCTAGTGAGGCAGTGTGCAGGTTCCTCAAAAGCTAAACCTCCTTCTTAAGCATGTGCTTAGTTTGCACATTTTACAGGATCATGTTACAGTTTTCATGTTCTCATGGAAAGAGTGTTGCCTTGTTTTTGTTTTTTCAAAAATTTTTTTGCTTGTTGGAGTGATAGAGAAATGTGCATACCATTAATTGCTCAGAATTTTCTTTATTGTTATTTTTAAAATACCGTGTCTCAATGTGCTATATATATATAAGACCTGTAGAATTGGTTACAGACAGGCATTGCAAGGAATGGATCTGAGAATAATATTTGGCTTGTGTTCTGTGATGCTATTGCTGTTCCTCTCTGAGGCTTTCATACTGAGCAACAAGAATGAACAAGAGAGAAACTCTGCCTAGGTGGCAGAGTTGAACTGTGAAAGCTTGAACTGTTTGGGTACGGCACATGCTCCAATAGCATGTTTAATTTAGTAAGGCATTGTTCCTGGGAGCTCTAAGGGAGCTTGGAAGCCCACATGAAAATACTTTCACCTTGTCACCTCCAGTCTTGGACAGCCAGTGTTTTCCAGCATGCTGTTTCTGCATATTCTGCGTGCAGTTCGGAGTATTCATCTCTTGTTCTTCAATGTATAGCTTTGCATTTAGTTATGTTGACATTTTGCAGAGTCCTAGCATACTGTACTTGGTTAATGCTTGGCTGAACATGAGCCAACAGTGTGCCCAGGTGGCCAAGAGGGCCAACGGCATCCTGGCCTGCATTAGAAATAGTGTGCCCTGCAGGAGCAGGGAGGTAATCATCTCCCTGTTCAGCATGGTGAGACCACCTTTGAGTACTGCGTTCAATTTTGGGCCCCTCACTGCAAGAAATACATTGAGGCTCTGGAATATGTCCAGAGAAGGGCAACGAAACTGGTGAGTGGTCTGGGGCACAAGTCTTATGAGGAATGGCTGAGGGAGCTGGGATTGTGTAGTCTGGAGAAGAGGAGGCTCAGGGGAGACCTCATTGCACTCTAAAATTTCCTGAAGAGAGGTTGTGATGAGGAGGGATCTGGCCTCTTCTCCCAGACGACAACCATGACCTGAGGAAATGGCCACAAGTTGCGTCAGAGGAGATTTAGACATAGGGAAAAACTTTTTTGTCTCAGAGAGTGGTCAGGCACTGGAATGACGTGCCCAGGGAAGTGGTGGAGTCGCCGTCCCTGGCAGTGTTCAAGAGGCGTCTGGATGAGGAGCTGCGAGATATGGTTTAATGGCTTGTGGTAGCAATGGTGATGGGAGGGCAGTTAGACTAGATGATCTTGTAGGTCCTTTTCAACCTTGTGATTCTATGATTCTATACCGTCTCATTTAGTAACTGTGGCTTTTCTGTACTTTATCTACCACATTCCTGATCTGTGTTATCTGCCAGTTTAATAAGTTGTGATTGCTGATTTACTGCTGGATGACTGATGCAAACTTAAAGTAGTGCTGGGCCCCGTACCAGTTTCACATAATAGCAGCACCCTGACTTGGTGGTCATTCTTCACTGAAGACTGCCTATGGGACCTGTCAGCTTCCTTAACTGCATATTGTAACCAAATGCCATGGCAATAACGTACACTGACCTAAGCCAAGCTTACCTGTCAAAGCTGATTTTGATTCTGTGTGCATGTTAGTGGTATAATATGTTCTTAAGTTCTAACAGTTTCTAACAACTGTGAAAATTTCTAAAGCCTGATTTCCTTTTGGAAACAAGCTTTTCTTGTCTTTCTGTCTGTGTCCTCTGCTAATTGTTTCAGAAACCAGTTGCTGATTTTCACAGAACTTTGAAGACAATATGTATGTCAGGTCACTCATAGGCTACTTGTATGATGTAGTTTATCTAATCAAGTAAAAAAATATATTTGAGGTCCCAAGTGAAGGGAAAAGCTGAACATTCACACATTAGAAGACACCAGAAAACTTTGGTGGGAGAGATCCACTATAGAAGTCTCAGTGCTAGAGCACACTGTAGATGAGATCTGCCTTTTTTTGATGGCAAAGTCAACTGGATGAATCCATCTAAAAGTGAATTTCACTAGTTTGCCTGCTCAATAGATAATAGCTTGTTGTTGCCTTTTTTTTACCACTATTCAAAAAATACAAAAAGACATTCTGTGAATCTTATGCAGTTATGGTTTTCCAATTTGATGTGAAAGGGACTGTGAAACAGCTGTCAGAACTAGGTCATGGCTTAGCTATTTTACCATTCATAAATAAGATGAAATTGGACAGTCAAAATGAAGGCTGCAAATGCTTGATGCAGGTAAGAGTTTCACCATAACTACAGAGTAATAGAGTTACTTACTCTTTCCAACACAGTGGGATGGACTTTCCTGTCATTTTTGTCTTTAGTACTACAATAATTGGCCCTCAGACCTTGTAGACCTTCTTCTTGTTCTTTACTGCATCTCTGCACCCATTCTACTTCAGAGAGAAGAACCAGCCTTGTTATTTTCTACCCTGACCAATAACACTGTAGCCTTGTCTGATGTGCTTTCTCTAATAATTGTCCTTCCTGCAGTTACCTATTAACTTAAAGGCATTTTTTGAGTAGAAGTTTTCTTAAATAGTGTAGTTCTACTGAAATTATTGTAAAAGACAATGCTTCCAGATTGTTCCACAGTGCAGTAGGATGACAGGATAAGGAATGAATGGTGCATGAAAGATGAATGCTGTGGGAACAAAGGATTGTTTAAATGAATAAGTCATTTACTGCTCTCAGTAATTTCAAAGGGAATACCCCAAAGTGAGGTTGAAATAGATGTTGATATGGAAATGTGGGGTTCTGCAGAATCTTTTTCAAAACAGCCTAGGAAGCACAGACTGTTTGCCCACGCTTGGCCCACATTTGATAGACTTGGCAGATATCTTTGGCATAGATACAGAAGTCTCCACAGACAAAGGGAGCATCTTATTTATATCAAATATAACCACATTTGGCAAGTATGGCTTGTCTTCTGTTGTAGAGGTTGCAAATAGGATGCTTCTATAGTGTAGAATAAGCCTGAGAGCTATAATGATAAGAATATTAAGAAAAAATGTAAAACTTTGGAATAGGCAGAAGAGTTTGCTTCCCATTGTGATGATTTCACCCTAGAGGGTAGCTAAGCACCACAACTGTTGTCTCCCTCTGTCTTCTCAAAAGATGAGGGGAAAAATGTGATGAAAAGGGGCGTAAGGGTTGAGATAAGGACAGGGAAATGGAATACCAATTACCATCACAGGCAAGACAGACTCAATCTGGAGAGATTGATATAAATGTACTGTCCATTATTATGCCATTTATTGCCATTCTTCCCTCAATGATCCTGCATGGGCTCTACTGCAGGCTCTTCACAAGCGGTAGGTCCAGCCTGGGGCCTGCTGCTGCATATGTATACATTTAATTTATTTGAATAGATTTTTGAAGTGTTTTCAACACTGTTTCTGTGTTTTTCAGCATTAACTTACTTTCTGATAGTTTACTCTCACATAATATCTAAATGGAATAAAGTGCTAAGAATTAAGGAGCTAGGTCTCATTAAACAAATGGTAAAGCATTTAAATTTATTTTCACTCAAAACTGAACCTAAAGATATTTTATGGTGTTCAAATTCCCTTCAGCTCATCAGAACTATCTATCCTGATTCCTTCTCCCATAGTTCAATTTGTTTTGTTTTTTTTTGGTAAGACAGGGGAGGGTGATCTTAAACTGGATGAATACATAGCTGGCTAGAAGAGAGAAAGTTGAAAATTCTGCATAATTTTGGAGTAGAATGCTGTTTCTTAGCTTCTGACTGAATCTCCAAAATCTTATATGAATCACAAATGAAAGTGCAGTGTTTCAGTAAAAGAAATATAAAATCAGACATACAGTCTAGTCATCTAAAATGCAGCTACTGTATAGTTTTAATGGTCTTATTGAAACATTTTCTATGACAGTATAGATCTCTTAATTTATAGTTAACTTTATCACATCATGAGTTCACTGTTTTCAGCCCAGTTCCTCATGGACGGAAATCTACATCACAAAGCCACCACACAATTCACCTAAACTGGCAGTCTTTTCTCGGAAGAGATTTTGCTTAGAACAGACCTGTAGCTGCAGAGGAGCTGAATTGCTTCCAGTTCACCTACACTGCTTTTTTTTTTTTTTTTTTTTTTTTTTTTTTTTTTTAAATGAGCAATGTGCCCTGATTGTACAGGGCAGATCATAGTGCCATGGCTCCTTGTTTGTGGCTCCCTGTCCATGAATATGAGGCAGTGAGCACTGTCTTTCCAAGCAACAGGCCTTGGCATCCTGTGAATTAACAAATATATTTTATTTTTTCCTGTTATTGTGCATAACCATAAATTTTCATTCTATGCATTTTGGCTGTAGTGGGACAAGAATGGTGGGCTTTATTGTGCTTTAGGTACTTTATAGTGAATTCTTGGTTTTGTCCTTCGTTGCTCAGTTTGCACCCTGCTCATAGGAATGCATAGGCTGTGATAACCTGCCAAATAGTGACTCACCAGTATTCTGTAGACTCTAATAAATAGACTTAACCTCTCTCCTTCATACTTTATCTTGTATTGCACAGCCTGTATACATAACTTCAGTCTTTTGTCCTTTCTATGTGCCTGCTGCAGGAGGTGCTGCTTAACAGGAGAGAGCAAAAGGCTGCTGTTGTGCCCAAGGGCTGTGTTTGTTAGGAATGCCTTGAGCTGGAGTAGTGTTAGAAGTCGTTGTCCTATGCATTCATACATAGTCCTTCTGCAACTGCATGGCTGGATGAGGTGCACCTCTTACTTCTTTCCCCATGTGATTGGAGTGTATATTTAGCCCTACTTTTAATGCTGGGTTTCATGTTGGATAAAACTGGATGGCATGTTAGAAAGTTAAAAAGCTTACTTCTATGGAAAACCATAGTTACGTAACTTCTTAAAGATCATTACTATAGACTAATGAAATTGATGTGAAGGATAGCCTTAGGTTTCAGAAAGAGATTACATGGAACAGGGACTAGAATCTCATGGAGTACATAGTGGCAAGTCTACTGCTGACGGGCAGCTGTGGAGCCACAGCATCAAATACAGGCTTCATGGCATGTCTGATGAAGCTCTGCTTAATACAATTTAGCTTGTTTCACCTGAGGTCATAGTGAAACACATGTGAAACTCCCTAACCTGCAGAACTGGAATTGTAATACATCAGAGACTCTGCAAGGAGTTCTCACCCCACCATGCTGCTTTGGGGATCTCTTCTAAATCTTAATACATCTATCAAAGAAGTCATGCTGTAACTTAAATATTCTTCTCTTCAGAGTGTCTTGGTAAGGAACTAGAGGAGACATGAAGAAATTAAGTGTTTTCAACTGAAAAAGCTTCAGGATGGATTACTGGTGGTGAATATCAAGAAAAACACACACGGGAAATCAGATCACTCACAGTAACCTACAGGGTAATAAATGCATAACAGATACCATTGCAGCTAGGTACTGATTTTTTTTATTCCTTTTTCTTTTTTCTGTGTTAATATAGTGGAACAGAATCTGTCCTTTAAATAAGTCTTCTGTGGCTTATCTTCTACTCAAAACAAAACACATTGTTTGGGAACTACATACCTTTCAGCTTTCAAAATACAATGTTTGCAACACTGGAATCAGTAATAAATGTCTAATTAGCTTTTAAAGGACCACAGCTCTGGTTTCATTTAGTTTGTGGTGTTTGTCAAGTTGTAGGCTTTGTTGTCTTTTGTTGCAGAAGATGTGAAACCCTAACCCTAACATGTCACTTGATCAAGGTTAAAATGTTGAGCAGCTCTTTTTGTGTATTAAAAAAAAAAAAGCGCATTGACTTCTATGTGTGGAAAAAAGTCAGACCACAACATCACTTTATAGAACGTTTGCAAAATACTCCCTGATCAATATTGTAAGAATTACAGAAAATGCATTGTAAATACAGTAGGGAAAGACTCAACTGGATCATAAATTGAATGACTTTGTTTACTTGAATAGTCCCTGAGCAAATTGTAGTCCATGAGGGAAAAAAAATCCATATTTTCAAGCCATTTTGCATTCTCAGCTCCAGGAGAAGAAGATTAAGGATAGTAGAGAAGACTCGCTTGTTTTCCCTTTGTTTACCATCACTGGCTTGGAACTACAGGCTGTATTATTCAGTTATTCTATATCTCTGAAATTATCTTGAATCTCCATGTTTCAAAGCACAAAACTAGACTTTGTGTTGCACTAGACAGGTCTTATTATTGTACTTACCAAGTTTGTGTGGCAGGGTCACATGTGCAACACTTAGAAAAAATACAGACTTAACCTGACAATCTTTAGTGTTTGGTGTAAGGAATGTGGTGTAGGGGCTTTCCCTATGGTCTTGTGAACAGGCATGATGAGCTAAGGCATACAAGTCTTTCACAATAGGACTTTTTCTAAAATAAATATGCAATATTCATCTATATACTAATAATGGTTTCTTCTCAAGCAGACCTATACTTCTTAATCAAACCAGGAAATATCTTTTATTGTAAGAGAAACAGGTTATTTCAGAGGTGGTATATCGTACAAACACCTATTTCCAACTATGTAGAAACAAATCTACCTATATCCTAACAAAAAGGGGAATGTTGACTTGTATAATACTAAATTACTTCTGAATCTCCCAGATTTTGCTGCTTTTGGAATGTATGCATATCCTCACTTTTAGATTTTTATTAAAACTGACTGAATATTGAATGTGTCTTAAGCTTTTGAAATTGTTCAATTTGTTGTCGTAGGACCTTGTATTTGCAGTTTTGGGAAGACAGGAGAAAAGCTAAATGCTTTACTTGATTTTTGCTTACTAATTTGTAAGCATTAGAAAACAAATGTTACTCAAGTGTCATAATATACAGTAGAAGAGACAATCTGAGACCACTGTGATGAGCTCAGTGTAACGTGAGCCAAAGAACAGGAGAGCATGTTGTCAGTAACTGGAAATTGAAGGTTTTTTTCTTGTGTTAAGCAGTTCACAGAGACTCTGGGAGAGGAAATAAAGGACAGGTGTGTATCTAAACTTGATGCCTAAAGCAAGGTTAGATGAATCTAGGAAAAATGCTCAAGGATTCAAACACTTTGAAAGAATTATTTGCACCTGGTAGGCCTTCTTAAAGTCAAACTTGTGCCACAAATAAGATGACCTGTACTGATCTTGGAGGGGATGCACAAGCTGTGAATATGACCCTTTTTTATTTTTTTTTATAAAAATGGGAGTAGATTAAGTTTGTCACTCTAAATGTCACTTTTAAAATTAAAAAAGAAAAAAAAGAAATGAACTCAAGAGTAACTGCATGACAAAACCTACTGCTGAAGGGATAATAAGGGGTAAAAGAAATAGGAAGTCCATTTACCACAAACACAAAGAATAGGCAGATATGTATATGTACTTACCTATACATAATTTATGAAGGCTACTATGAAAGTAATGCCTCCTATCTTATTATGTTGGACCATAATGTCAGAGGCAGGTGTTGGTGTTATGACAGTAAGGTGGAACCTTCCTGTCAATATTTCATTATGTTTTGTTACTGTATGACAGGTGGCAGCAGTGGGGCGGTCTGACAAAATACTGTCTGACAAGAAAGTATGTATGAAGCAAAAGTGTCACATTTTAATTTTTCCAAGCAGAAAAAATTGCACCCATTGGTCAAACAATAAACGTTAGCACGATGAGGTAGTGGGTGGTGCATTTCAGCTGTGGTAATGATGTGGGAGACAAGCCACGTTCTGGACAGTCATGCACAGCTTTCAGACCATGAAGTGAACAGCATCTTGACCTGCTCATCTACATAATTAGTGGTTCACAGTAAGGGATCTGCATAAGAATCAGAATATCAGTTTAAATGCAGTGGAAACAGTGGTGGCAACCTTGGAGTACTGCAAAGTTTGTTCCTACAGATGCTCACACAGGAACAGAAAGAACACCATATGCAAGTTTGTCAGGACCTATTGAACCAATATGAAGGTGAATGTGTTGGTTTCCTGGATTGCTTTATTGCTAGTCATGAGTTGTGTTGTCACCACTTCAAGCTGGAATCAAAATGGCAGTCTGCAGAGTGAGGATGTGAATTCTCCATTGAAGAAAAAATTCAAGATGCAACCCTCAGAAAGTAAAGTGACATGTGCTGTCTTTTGAGATAAGAAAGAGGTGATCTTTCTAGATGTTCTGGTACGCAGGCAAACTATCAGCTTTGACTACTGCATTCTAATGCCGATTAAGCTGAAGGCTTGACCTTACAGAGTCAGGCCAGAGAAGAAGAAAACCTTTCTCTTGCAAAATGATAATACCAAGTCCAGTACCATTTTAAAGATGGTGGAACACATTACTAACCTTGGCTGGGATGTCCTACTATACTTACTATGTAGTCTGGATTGGCACTTCCATCTGTTTGGGAAGATGTGAAATGGACTGCCTGGGCAACATTTTCCTAGCAATGATGTTGTCACAGCAGCTGTAAAATCGTGGATCACAATCATGGATCACCTCTGCTGGTGCAGATTTTTCAGCTTGACATGCCAGCTCTTGCTCATCAGTGGTGAAAATGCCCAGCTAATGATGGTGACTGTTGAAAAATAGTGCTTAGTAGCTGAGAATTTGCTCTATCAAATAGAGAGGAAAAAAAGGACAATTTTTCTACTTGGGAGAGACTTGATAAACATAATAGAAATCAAAACTGATAGGTTCCTTTGGAATCTGTGTATGGTTATTTAAAATATTGTAGGAAAAAAGTTTACAGAAAGATTGAATGCTGTCAATTACTGCTCATCAGTGTTGTAGCTTTTCTTTGCTCTTGTGCTGCTTCACTTCTCCCACTCTTAACAGTATATTTGCAGGACTGAGAGACTTTATTTCAGAATAGAACAGATAGTCACTCTAGTTAGGTTAAAACTGACGTCAGCTAAGAAACAGTGAATGTATTAAACAGGGTAGCCACATACATAAATAAGTTTTATTTTTGGTGTGTCAGAATATTCCCTTATGACTTCTATACCACTAGATTGTCACTTTTTTATTTAATGAAGATTGCCTTATCTCATAGTAGCTATCTTTAAAATATACCAGTTGTGTTACTGGTAATTTTTGCTGTCTCAAATAATCTTTGGGAACTTGTGAACGGGGACAGAATAAAATAATTAGTTATCTTTTCCATTATATTGTCTCCCTTTTCTTTTCCTTAAAAATATTATTAATGAAAGATAAGCTAAGACTCCATATTATTGGGAAAGTTTGCAAGAAATTTAAATATTAGTTTAGGTAGTAGAGAAGTATGCTTTGTGTCTATTTATTATAACATGCCCTCCAAAATACCTTAACAATGTTTGCAAAGTGTTAATAGAAAATGGAGACCCTCAAGTAATGGGGAATATGACTTTTTATTTGTATTCTATATAGTTTCCATCCTTCTATAGGAAGGTGATTATATAAGTGAATTTTTTAAATACCAGTCTTACAGAGGATAATATAGATCCCCTGATGATTCCTTTAAGACAGATACTTTAGATTATGGGCAATGCAGAACTCATTGTAAAGTCTGTGGCATATTCGCATATCGTGCTGGTAGAAAAGCCAACTGTATCACTCTGATGAAGCCAACCTATAAATCAGTTTCCCATAAATGAGAATTAATAGAACAAGCAATAACATCTTAATTTCTACATGGCAGGTAGAGCAACACTTAAAAACTTTCTGCATTACCAGGTAAATATACCATTCATTTTCACAAATGGAGTCTGTTTCAATTCACAGCTGTTGGATGATTATTTGACTTGGAGCAAAGGCAGCATAATTGGGTAACAGCTGAAATGTGCTTCATTGAAAAGGGTTGAAAGATCCATTGCTGGATTTCCAGGAGTGTGAATTACAATTCCAGTAATATCAGAAGCAACTAATTCTATTCTTTAGAAGTGAGGACATAAAAGAAGTTTTAGGTTTTATTTCAAGCTTTAATTGAGGCCTAGGTTGTAACTCATTTTCATCCCTGAATGGGTGGTAAAAACATACACAGTAGGTAATTCACACTACCTCAAAAACTGTTAGTGCCATAAGAAGACTAATCAGGGTAAGCTTCCAGTAGCAAATTATCAGCTACAAATTAAAACCTTGCCGCATGTCTGCTAAAAACATTTTTTCCCTACTAACGTTTGTCTAGATTAGTAACTGTTGGATTACTGCAGGACACAAGGAATAGGGAGTGATCTCAGCAATCCATCAAAACAGTGTTTCAGAAGTGAATTGCAGGCCTGTTTTAAGCTCTTGTTTTAGTCATAGTTGTTTAATTCTTGAAAAACTAGGCTTTTTAATGGCACACAAAATATGTCAAGGTAGAATTTTTTTGCAATTAGTGAGTTTGTTTAATTTGTGATGCATCAGTCCAGGCTATAAACTGAGGCACAGAATACCTGGCAAAGCACCTAAACGTCTGGGGATGTGTATTCAGGAAGCAATGCATCCCAACCGCAATGTAAGACCTTTTGCCTTTCTAAGTGCACACTATCCAACAGACAACAGTTTGCAGTGAGGAGAATTCAGCAAAATTTTCAGTTGCTTTGACTTTACTTCTGATTGTAGCAGATTTTCATGCCCTTTGTGATAAATTTTTAGGTTCATCCAGCTCTTGAATCTTCATTTCTAGTTTTCTGTTGTTTGTCATAGCAATCTGTTTTTACATTAGATTTACAGTCAAAAGAAAATGTAATTCCTCAATCCCATCACTAATGATGTAAAGTTTAGACAGAAAGGAAGTGATCCAAGTTAAGGATCGTGTATTTTTTAATATTAAATGTCATTAGTTTGAGCGTATAGGTCAGCGTTTCTTTTATGTAAGCATCTTATTTAAAAATAAAGTTATTAAAGGGGGAACTGTTGAATACTATTTTCCAAGTTAGTTTTACTGTTCTCTTTTCTAGCCCGTGAGTTGTTAAAATGTGCAAGAAATATTTGCACAATGTGTTTGTGCTGGTAGAGAAGGATTTTTGATACCGAGAGCAGGGATGTTACAAATCACTGGAAGTTTGTTCTCAGCTTAATTGCTCCAAGTAAGTCAATGTGTGGTATATGCTTGTTTGCCATTGGTGTTTAAGTTAAAAGAACAATGACCCCTTAAACAAAGGATTATCTTATACTCTGTGCTTTGTGTATTGCTGCACATAATGTGAATGTGCTAACTGCAGTTAGAAAGTGTCCTGAATATCTTTCACAAATGCTCGCTTCATCTTCTGAATCACATTTTGTAAACACAAATTCCACAATGGGCTTTAGCCCTGCTTAAATGTAAAAAGTCTTTTGTTTAGCTTTGACTGGGGCCATGTGCTATTTTATACTGTAGGTAGTCACGATTAACCTTTTTGGTCTCTGGTGATAAAAGTTATGTAGCTTATTGGTGCAGGTAATTGCTTTTATCAGTGGTCTATATGACACCAGTGCTAGTCAATACAGCACCATTGTTATAGATGCCGTTTTTCAACTGGAGGTAGCTTGTGTGGAAAAAAAAAAAAAAAAAAAATTGCAACCTTTAGCCTTTGTACAAAGTCAAATCAGAAAATATAAATTTATATATGTATCATGCATGGAGGATTTCTGTTTTGTATTTCATATCTTCAGATGCTTAATGTTGTTTCTGACTAGCAACATTGCAAAAAATTCCAAGATAAGTTTATTCTCCTTCTGGTTCTTTTTTGTATGAAAGCAGATAGCACTGTGTAATTCTCTGACAATGAAGTTTACATGATGTTTAATCAAATCAAAGTGAACCTGAGCCAAATTAAATGAGTTTGTCTCTGTACATTGCAATGTTCCTCTTTTATTAAGCTTTGTATGTCTTAGGACTTTTCATCAAGCTAGCACAGAGGTATAGGTGAGTTCAGGCAACCAAGGTAGTACACGCTGGGTTTATTTTTGAGGTTCCTGACTCTTCTTCAAACGTGTTAAGTTGTGCATGAATGCTCATTAAGTCTTCTAAGATAAGTGTTTGATGTGTTACACGATAGATAAAATATTAAACTATTCTTTAAAAAAAAAATCAGTAAATGCTTGGAGGAACAACAAATTCGTACATCAGCCCATTCTTTATGTACTAAAGTGCAATTTAGAGGACTGAACTAAAGCAAATGTCATACCTTTAATTTCGTAAAAAGTTACGTACAAGTCTATTATTCAAAATAATCGCATAACTGGGAAATTCACTGAACAGCTACCTTTCTGCTCAGTGGGGTGCCATTTTATAGACTTTAAAATTCACTAAGTTCAAGCAGCTTTCGTTCTCAATAATACATGTGCTAAATATGTCACATTAAAAGTGCTTTTGGCATGTAAATGATCCGTTTTCACATAGAAATGCTTTTAAAAGAATCTGAGCTCACTTTTTTGGAAATTATAAGTGCATTGAATTTCATTGTCCTACAGAACCATGTAGAGTTGATCGAAGTGAACTACAATGACAACCCAACCCTTGTCAGCCCTTATATTTATGTATCATTTGAGCTGTCAGAAGTATATATAGTTGCTTTTTCTTCTGCATATTTTCTACTCGGTTTAAAAAAAATAAAATAAAATTCAGTTTAAGGAGGGGGAGGTAGATTTGCTTTTCTAGGCCTAAGTGCTCACAAGCACTTCTGTGTATAAAAAGTTAACGTTTCCCTGAAAGACTTGCAGAACATTAAACTGATTTTCTAAGCTTGTTAATTTTTTCTTAGAACTCAGCAGTACTTCTACCACTGCTTTAATGTTGAAAGATAAGGCAAATGTTTTACAGGTGATTTAGGATGCTTATCCTCCAAAGAATGAATTCTGAATTCCTATGCATAATATGAATAAAACTGAAAGCATAATCTGTCTCTTACTACTTCATTATACTGCTGCATACTGAACGAATTCTCCATACTCTATATACTGTAAGGTGAGGTCCTTTCATGATAAATCGATTGTATCTATTCCCATTCCCTGTAACTGCATGTAAGGGACCTTGATAACATCAGATACATCCTGCTTTTAAAAATCTTTCATTCTTTTTTTATTAGAAAAAGTAAAGTAACTTGAATGCTGTTTGAAAGTCATTACGCTGTTATTGTAGTTATCTATAATACAGTACAAGGCTCCAGGATTCCCACAGATATTTAAGTAAACAAACTATCAAAAATGTTTAGTTCTTACTTTAAATGCAGAAACAAAACTTGATATGTCTCAAAAATTAAACTAGAAAGACCTGGTTTCAGGAAAAGGGAAGGAAAGCAAAAAAGGAAGAAAAAGTACTGGTTTGCAAAGTGCAAAAAGAAAGGAAATATAGTTGTTGTTTTTTTTTTTTATCCATAGCAGTTGCCATGTATTGGAAACCCCATATAGGCCTGTAGCAAAGGTCACTGTGTTGGCATTAATCCTATGCTAAAACCTATGTATAAGGAGAAGTGCAGAAATCCATCGCCTCTGTTTTTAGGATACAGCGATGAATAAGCAAGTCATAAGCTGTTGCTCTAAGCAGGATATAGGATTCCATTTAATTCTATTTCCAAAAGAGACAAGTAGATTGATTATATCTTAGATATATATGCATATGAACATTTTTGTTCTGTATAATTCAGAATGTAAACAGGCAAATCAGAGATGAAAAATGGGGGTTTGATGTTATATACAGTAAAAGCAAAGGCTAAGTTTCTGTATTTGGTAAATGTTTGATTAACAAATTAGTGTTTTATGCATTTATAACATAAGGTAATCATTTTAGCATTTTCTTTTCTATATAACACAAGAATTTAAATATTCTTCTGTCTAATTCTCTCAGACAATAGAAAATGGAGACCTGAGGAACTGAGACTAGTAATGAGATAATGAGCTGGTTATCAGCAGGCATCCACTCAAGGAAGTCTGCTTCTGGAGGAAACCGGGCAAGGGCATGCTGGAATTATCCATTTTGCTATGCAGATGTGTTTCTAGATTTCAGTGAATACTTCAGGCATTCAGGACTCTCAGATTAGCTATTGCATATTCTACCATCTTCCAACCTTGTGTAATTATTTCAACATTAACTATGACTTTTATCTTCCAGATACTAAGGCATAATAAGAAGTGTAATACATACTAACCTGGTTAATTCTGGTTTTCCACCCAAAAAACGCTTTAACAGATCTTTCAGATCTGGATCTGAACTCATGAATTCAACATAGGCGCATCTCTTGTAAAATAGATGATCTTCTAATTGAAGAGATGCTTTTCAACTTTCATTTAAGAAAATATCTTAAGTGTTCAAGTGTTCAAGAATGGACTGACTTTGTCTATATGTGTTTGTAGAACAAAGACGTCTTAAAATATCCTGAAATATAAAGTCATTTCTTCAAAAATGTCACCTTTAATATGAAGAATTTATAAAAAACAGAAAAAATAACAGAAATAAGTCTATAAAAATTGAATTGTCTTACAAGTCTGAGAACTGATAGACTTCAGTAAAGAATTTGAACTTTTGTCTTTTTCTAATCATTTGACATAGTTTATCACAAATCCTGATGTATTTTTAATTTCTTGGGGTATGCAAGCTATGAAAAGATAAATTGTAGCTTTAAGTAAATTCTGTCAAATGTTTTATAAGGGTTTCCAGCTCAGACTTGCTGCCATTAGGAAGCACTTTATTGAAGATAGAATTTATGTGAAGTCAAGACTAACTTTGTGTCTGGCATTCAAAGCCATTTATGGGGAATTTTGAATTATTGACATTTTAGATGTTGTGGATACAACAGTGAAAGTACTGATTTACTTTTCAACTTTCTGAGATATGTTTTAATAAAAAAGAAAGTGAAAACATTGCCTAACTTTGAACATAAAAGAAATCTCAGTCTCATTAAGTCAACAGTAATGCTCTCCTTAACTTCAAAGGAAACCATGATTTCACCCAACATATCTAACAGTTCCATAAAACACACAATGAAAATCACTTTACAGTATTGGCAGACTGACTATGCATTTTGTATCTGTCTCAATGAAAAAAGGCACAAGTGTTCTGACTTATTTACAAATGCATGCAAGCTAAAAATTAAAATAGTGGAAGGAGAGATTGTGTTATAACTCTTTGGGTGTATTAAGTGTGCACTACTTCCATTTAAAATGAGATTTATAATCTACTCTCTGAAATTCCATTTTATTTTATTACAATTCTGTTATTTTTGAGTACTATTGTATTTACTTGCTTCGCAGTACAATCTGTGATTTCCCCTATGTTTACGTGCACAGGTGAAAAATGCACACCAGCAAAAAGCATCATGGTGATCTCAAAGCTGAAAACATAGAAGCACAGATACTCTACAAGCACAATAAATGCAGTCACCTAAGGTTGAGTGAATGTGTATTCTGTTAGACACTTTCCTCTGGTAATGATAAAGTCTAAAGCCATACCTGTAAAGCAAGCTGTGAGAAAAGGGAATGAAGTGGGCATTTTGGTACATTTTGGTAAAAATTCAATCTTGTTCAATGTACAACAATCTTCAAGTTCTCTAAAATGTAACTGAAAGAAAGGATATGGGAGCAATAATTTCAAAGCTAAAGACAAAGCTTATCAATTTTTTTTTCTTATTGAGAAAAAGTGAAGAAAACTCACCAGAAGGAGTGAGTTTCCATCACTGGCTCTGATGGTATCACACGTTCTTCATTGTAAAGAACAGATTTCTAGTAAACTTCTCAAACTATCCCTACATTAATTGAATTCCTAGCGTTGCTGGCCTTCTGGCACAAAATTTTCAAGCTCTGGCACAATTTTCAAGCTCTATTCATCTGAACATCTTACTTGCATATAAACAATTTCCTTTTCATACAGAAAAGGTTCTCAAACATCCGGTGAATTACAATAATCTTTATCTGATAATATTTTCTGCTCTGAGAATGACTAGGTACTTGCATATATAACTCTATTTCAGTTCAGTCCTTGTAATTAGTTCCAGTTGCTTCTCTTCTCACAAAGAGATCTTAACACAACTACATTTTTACCTTAACACCAGAAGAGTCATCTGCTTAGGAAAAGCTTTTTTATTCTCTACTCATAGCGTATGTCCGTCAACAGGTTTTTAGTAAGAGGGGTCTGGAATGATGATATGATGGATCATCCTGCTGAATCTTACCAAGACTTTTTTTCTTAAATAAAAAAAAAAAAAAAAAAAAAAAGTGTTGTAAACAGTGATCAGAGATTCTGCGACCATGCCTTTGTCAGCTGCCAACCAATGTGTTGTTACTGCATTCTCACTAGGTATGTTCACACATCCTTGTTTCCTCATTGTGCCTCATCATTTATGTACAGCCTATGTTTCCAGGCCTAATCTCTCTATTTAGAACTAGTTAATTTAGAACTGGGAGTAATTCTCAGAAATTGGTTCTCTCTCAGTTTTAGTTATCACAGCCCGAGACAGGCTGTCTGATACATGAGCACTGCTAGTAATTTCAGCAGAGAGCCAAACAAACCATTATTGAATTACTTAGTGTGGTATTTACCACTTGCCCATAAATAACCTAGCCTACTTAAAAAATGACAGAACTCTGGGTCGTGTTGTCCTTCTATTTAGAAAAGTTTTTATTTATTAGAAATTATATGCTATATTTCATCTACTGCTGTCAAATACTAGTAGTATTGAGGGCAATCCCATACAGGTAACATAAGGAAATGAGATACCTAATGGAAACTCAAATACATGCTTTTTAATGCAAAGGTAATTTTGCATTTTGAGATTTTTCATTTTTTTTTCTTACAGAATTTGAAAATGTGGTACAAATATATTTTAAGACCAAGATATGAAAAACATGAGCTTACACAACGTTTGTGTTTACTATGCAATACCCTTCAAACACACACATTGATTAGTAAGAGCACCAAACATTTTTCTGGTGCTCCTGTTTTGAAATAGAAGCTTTCGTTGCTTTCTGTTTGCTGCTTACAACAGAATGACATCTGCTGGAAGAGGTCACTAGTAAAAAGGTGTTAGCAACCGAGAGAGAAGTTGAAATCCAATCTGGATAAACGTATGTTTGATTCTTCAGCAGTTATCACCTAGACTTGTATTTACAGTAGATAGATAAGTAGGTGAAAGCGGTATAAAATAGTACTACCTAAACTGTATTTCAAAAGTGATCTTCAAAATCATAAGGAAAAAAAACCTGTGCCAAGTTGAAAGGGATACAAGAAACGCAATCTGAAATGCAGTTGTATTGATTCTACTCTTTCTGAGAGTAGAATTTGATTAGCAAAAGCTGTTTTGTTGTGAAATACCTTGGGTTCAACACAGTAACACTTAACACAGGGAAACATTTCAGTGGAATTTGCAAGGATTCCTGGGAATTTCTTTAAGATCTGGAGCAGGCTGTTTCTATGCTAACGGGTAGCCTGGTGCATTATGAATTAATTAGTAGATTCATCTGAATGCTGCTAAGGCCTTCACATGTTTGTTGTATTTGGTTCAAGGAATTTACATCAAATAATATTTTCTTTAGTTGCTGGACCAAATGTCTTTGGTACATAAATGATTTTCTAGGAAAGAGTGCTGGATTCACCAGGAAGAATCTCTGGTATTGTGTCCCACATACTTAATTTGAAGACTGCCTAGAGTGCTGTTGGATAATTGATGCTGGTTTAGTTTCCTAGAAAGGATCTTAAGCCATTCACAGCAAAATCACACTGTTTACCAAACAAGCATGTGGTGATTGGAGGTGATCAAGGAATATATGTGAGCAGAAGACTTGCTTTGAAACTCACTGCTATTCTAAACTATATATCTAATACAGATTTAACTTCAGAAACAAGAAGTCTGAGGACAAAATGTAGTTTCCTTAGAGTGACTGTAAAATACTAGTAACTTCCAAGTTTGTATTAACTCAGAAAGGAAAAACAAGTACGAAATATCCTACAAATCTGAAGTTCTCTCTTTTTTTTTTTTTTCTTTCTTTTCCTTGATACTGGTAATAATGTGACTTTGTGAATCATTTGAAAGGAGATGATATAGTATAACTCAAAAATACCTACATACTGGATGAAATTATTGATGTACACAAATTGTTGTTTCCTTCTGTTTCTTCTCTTCTGCTATTATCTTATAATTTGTACTCCTGACCTTGCTGAGAGACTAAAGTAAAGAGTAAATTATTAGGCTGTCTGCTTTGATGCTATGTGAAGTATAAATATATTAGTAAGTATAATTATTCTCTTTAATACTTTGCCAGTTACTATAAATGTATCCTTCTTTCTACCCTTTGTAAGCATATCATACTGCCTGTTTCCTTTTACATATTTGTTTTCATCATGATTCATTCAAGTGACAATATCTCTAAAAGCTTTAGTCAATATTCTGAGATATCCAGAACTCTCCCACGTACTTTAATCTAGTCAAAGTGAAGCAGCAATGGACTTTGATAATCTTTAAGAGATTTTTCAGTTCTCTCTACCCTACTGGTATAGCCTGTTGACTTTGAACATACCATGTGTTCACACAACTACATATTTGGGGAATTTGTTGTTTCTAGGTACTATTTTCTAGCCTGCACGTATCTGTGGCTGGATATCTTAATATATGGATATCTAAATGACGTATCAGAATGTAAAATGGTCAAATTCCTTCCTTGAAGTAACCAGACATGGCACTCAGCAGAGAAAAAGATAAGGTTTCTGCTTCAGGCCACAAAACAACTCCAGAAGAATCTGCAGAAAATCTCTCTGCGAACTTGAGTTTCACAACATATTTATGGGGCTTCATCAGAGAAAAAAGAGCTTTTATAAATAGAAAGATTTATTGATAAATTTTTGTCCAAGACACTGTATGAGTACACTGAACCATAACATGTCCATAGCTGGATATCTTTCTAGACACAGCCTACTTTTGATGGAGGAGAAAAAAAGGCATATATTCCTCCATTTTTAAGATTGCCACCAACAACTTCAGTCATACTGCTGTTCTGAGATAGAAGAATAATGTGGAGAAATTAGTAACAGAAATAGTTTGTACGAGAAAGTCCCTGGAGCTAGAGAGCAAAAAGCTGTTTCCAAGGCTGCTTAACTCTTCTGACTTCGTGCTGTCAGTCAATATTAAGATAGTTTCATGTTAAAGCTTTGAAAAATTCAGCAATATACAAGGAAGATGGAATCCATATTTAACAAAAGAATGGATTTAATAGCAGAGCTGTAGATAAAACATTAAAGGTTAAAATTACACAGAAGAACAATAAACACCACTGCAATACAGGAAACAATATAATGAACAGAATAAACACTGAAGAAGCAGTTGAAGAGTAGTAAACACTACTGAGATATTAATCAAGAGGGACTGTCGTTTATGGCTGGATATGCCTTGAGTCAAAGCAAGACATAAACTAATTTGTATAATATATTTTTGTTTCTAATATTTTTCACAGTCACCAAAATGAATATTTAATAAAACAATTAAAAGACTTCTTATCCTTTTTTGATATGGTAGGAAACTAAAAAACAAAGGCCCATTACCAGTAGTTCATCTTTGTGGGAATACTTATCATTATTTTGACATGAATACTGAATTATTATTGAAAGTAAATAGAGAAACAAGGTCTCCAAGCTCTTGTTTTTTTTTTTTCTTTTATTGCTGTCATTGTCACTGCATATTTTGTGGCAATGAAACAGCTGATAAATTAAGGCTTACAGAATCAAATAATCTCTAAGAGTCCTTATAAGAACGTCTTTTTCCTTATGAAATTATGCAAAGGATACATTTCACTTCCCCTTGTTCTTATATCTATCTAGACTATAGACTCTTTAATGCTCTAGACTTGGAGGCGTTTAACTAGCCAGAAAGCTAGATTCTGTAAGTCTGTATTTACTTTTCTAGACATTTAACAATCATTAACATGACTTTTGTTTTTTGTTTTGTTTTGTTTTTTTACTCAGGGAGAAATGCAAATTCCTGAGAAAAACAAAGCAGGAAAAAAAAAAAGGGGAGGGAAAAAAAAAAAAGGAACACACACCCCAAACCTACAAAAAAATCAGCTTCTTACCTACTACAGAATTCAGGGACAGGAAGGCCCTGGAACAAGGCTTAAATAATACTGCCCCTCAGCAGCACACTGTTGCCTGTGTATAAATCTGTGCAGGAAATGAATCAGCATCTAGCTTAAGGTGTACATTTCCAAAGACCTGGGGATGGAAAGTCTTTTATAATGGAAATCCTCTCTAAGAGACTTGGGTGGCACAGAGACACTGTAAACTGGATTTCATCCTTTTACTTCAGGAACCACATAAGAATGTTTTTAGGCCAGCCAAAGATGACATGAAAGCTTCTGTCTGCAACTGGTCTTTTGCAAAAATAAAGCTAGGTCATCTAAAGCAGTTGCTATTGTGAGATGACTGTTGTGTTGATTTTTTTCTTTTTCTTCTTTTTTTTTTTTTTTACATACCAAATCAAGAAGGAAGTAGCAAAAAATTAACACCAGTTGGAACCAAGAAAATACTGTTTAAAATAAACAATCCACATTCTACATATGTACCTTGTAAATGACACAGATGGATGCTTAGCCTACAATCAGGAGCTTTAGCCTTCAAAACACAGGCTGTAACTTTCATCAGGTTTTATTGTCCCTTTTCTAAGTGGGCAGCAAAGATGCTGAGAAGATAATTCTCTTTGTGATTTTAGTTCATGACTCCTTTTAGAACCCAAGTTAATGAAATAGTCTTGTGAGAGACAAGAGCCTTTCATCTTTTTTTTTAATTTTGGAGGAAGTCACCTTAAATTGTAATTGTTTTTATAAAAACAATAATATTTTTTATAAAAATAAACATGCCAGCACATATTTGGGACCCCATAAGACTATCCCCAAAGAGACAATGTGTTCAGAGAAGTATAATATTTGACAGTTGTTAGCTAGCAGAGAAGTCCATTTTTACTCTACCAGTAATATCCTTTCACCTCATTATAAAACAAGAGTTGTCATATCAAAATTGAAGACTTGTCAACAGAATGGGGAAAATCATTTTTAATTACTGTATAGATAAAGCTTGAGGATGATAACAAATGAAGGAGGGAAGTGTGATAACTGAAAGAATTACAGACAATTCTTGAATTACGTTTTCTATTTTTAGTTGTTGCATTTCTGTTTGTATCTATATAAACAATCAAAAGATATGCTGTTCAGTGGGTGCGAAGGATACATTATTTTAAAATATTTCCACTGTTATTACCATCTGTGCTGCAGCCCTGAAGTTAACTCTGGAGTGAATATACTTTGATTCTGGATTTCAGAAAAGATTTAAAGGTCCGTAATCAGCAAAAGTCATCATTAAAGAGATACTCACATTTTATAAGAAAATGAGGTCTATGAACAACTAGTTCTGAATATAGAGTTGAATTCTGGACTTTGCCTCTGTGTTTTAGTGGATTCTTACTTGCGTTGAGAAGATATTAATGCCCTCATTACAGTATATTAAATAAAATTATAGAGAGACAAGAGTAATTGAAAGCTTATTAATTTAAAAAAATATTTTTTTTTTTTGCTGATAAAAATGTGTTTACAATAGCACGGGATTCTATTTCATCTTTCTCTTTCAAGCATGAATTATTCGGTATTACTAAAATACTTAATAAATTGAAGAAATAAAAATTAGTATTAATTAATAATAGTGCACTTACTGCAGCAGAGATACAAAATTATCATTAGTTTCTCAGTATCAACATCTACATTTTTATTATGTTCTATTAGTGTTTTATCTCAGTTCCCTCACAGTTTCTCCTTCAGAGAAGTCTGTAGCATAAACTAAATGGGCCACATTAATATGCCATTTCCAACTTAGCCAGGGCAACTACAGTGTATAGATAGCCATGGCTGGGTGTATTTTCACTAGTAGCTTCTAGGTGTAATATGATCTTTTTAAAATAATTTTATGGATATAATTTTTTACCCAACTTCTCGCTTTGTTATATTAATTATTAATAAGTTACAACAGAATTTAAATATGAGTCAATATACTACTACATGTTTTTTGTAGATTTCCTTCTTAAGGAGTTCTAACTAATAGCAACAATGAGATTACTACAATATTTCAGCGTATGGTTGAGCAATAAGGATTACAATTTGAATGAAGGACAAATACTGCAGAGATACAGAGAAAAGACATTAGATTTCCAAGTACTGCTTTCGGTATAGAAGATTAAGACAACATGCATATATTAAGGCGATCTATTAAGAAAATGTGATCATCGAAGTCCTCAAAGCTTGAACACATAGATTATTTCAGCCTTTGAATTAAACCATTTCTAAAATGTAGTTTTTGTAGTGCTGATATATACTAGCTGTATATGATATACAGAAGAATAACCTTCCTTCAAATCAGGAACGTTCTTCGTGATTTTGCAGGCTGATTTGTTAATTCTTCCCCGACAGTTATTTTCCCCTGCTTGCATCTGGGAGCCTGGGCCTTCACATTCCACAAAACCAAAGAAATGTTGTGACTTTTTAAGCTTTGCATTGCTTGTTGTATTTTCCTTTCTATAAACTGGTAAATTCTGCTAGCCTTGGTTTTTCTTAATATTAGTTTTGTTTTCATTTTTCATTTCTGGAGATCTGAAAGTCTTTTTAATGAGTTCAAAACATTTTACTTCATTTCTTGGAGCACAGAAGAATTGAGAAACTGTGAAAGACTATTTTTAGGAGTGGAGAACAAAGATATGATCTGCCTGCTTTTTTATGGGCATTTATCCAGTCCAGCTGAAGTTTATTAGGAACTCATAGGTAGATGGCATGACTAAAACCAAATCTCATCCTGTTTCACAGAATGTGAAAAATTAGAGCTAATTTTTGGAAGTCTTTTGCCATTTTTTTTGAAGAAGTGCCAAGTGCCTACTGTTCCCCTACTTCCGCTGATTTAAAATCGTTAAATGTATTCCTTCTAATTAGTATTTCATGTCAAAAACAGGAATCCTTTGAGAGTGATCAGAATCAGGTTTCTTCCCAGAGAAAGGCATTCATCCCACTCTCCATGAGAAGGAATGAAATCTAGGTCTCCTACTTCCTAGCCTCAAGCCACTAAGATGTTAAAATGAAGCATTGCTACCTTCTTTATTATGCATATATTGAAAGTGTGGGAAAGATAGTCGTTCTCAGTCAAACTATAAGAAAATTTCTGAAATAAAATTCTTTGGGGAACTTGGTCAGAGAAGCATTAATTTCTGGATCTGAGCTGAGTTTGCACGAATAAAAACATAATGATTAAGAACTGCCATAATGTCCAGATGGCACCCAAATCCTAATCACAATCTTTGTGGTACCACGTACTCAGAGATTAGGTGAGGAGGGCTTTGCAGGATCATGTCTTAGTTATATATGTATGAGTTCTGACTGCATCCTTGTTTCTTTGAAGCTTTTAAATTTAAATGAGAAATCGGCAGAAGTTTAGCAAATGGGATCAGGAGTAGGTCTTCTCTGCTGTTGGAGAAAATACTTTGCTTTGAAGGATGGGTGGATGACTGGGGAGTGCCATTGCTGGCCTTAGTAGCTAAAACACTGTAGGAAGGAGAGAATCAAGATTAATATGGAAGGACTAATTCAAAATGATTAGTGAAAAACAAGTCCTCCTGTTGGAAAATAAAGCAGGAATTTGTGGACATTCATATACTCCTCAGTTTGTCATTGGATCCACTGAATACATCTGTTGAACTGAATCAGTTTAATCTGTTAATTAGCTTTATCTGTTTTTAACTAGTTTTCTTTTTTATTTTTATATCTGTAATGTACAGTCTGTGGCTCTAATGGATGACTGAAAATCTTAAATCCAACTTAGTCCCCTTCCCATGTCTCGTTCACTAGATTTTCTTTTTGCGTTTCCACTTGTAAAGTATTTTATAAGTCGTGACTATTCTTCATAGCATTACTTCAAGGGAGATTAAAAACATAAATGGATGTATTCACAGTAAGTGTGTCAAGGCCAAGAGGAGAACTCAGGCATTTCTTGTTCTTATTAATCAGCTGAATGAAAAATTAACTGTACAAAATGAAAATTATAAAATAAACAAATACCTACTTCATGTATGACTGAGGAACATAATCAGAGGCTAGGATGCTGACAGGTGTGTAAAACCATCAAGTCACTGTTTAGAGTGATATTTGTCTATATCTTTGGTCACTGGCAAAGAAATGGAAGGAACTAGAAATACAGCATCTCTGCAAATTAGCAAATAAATCAGAATCAATAATGCATTAACTTTTTTTTATTAGATGTTTTACTTTAATAATTTAGAATTTTTTGAAAGGATGTCACTGTTTACATAGACATATCCCATGTGTCTGCATTTGTACTGGATGAGTGTTCAGCACTTTTAATGCAATATTTTCATTACATATGTGATCTTTTGTCACTTTTTTCTTTTCTGCATAAAATTATGATGCTGTATTGTGGATCTCTAAAACTCTTAATGATAAAAAGTCAAATTTATTTTTAATTCCTTTGACTTCAGTGGGATTACTTATGCAGATCTGGTAACATTATAAAAAAAAAAAAAAAAAAGAGTCAAAGCGTGTTCCTCTGAAAGACATCTTTGTGATTTCAAGGATCACATTCTACATTACTAACAACAACACTACTACCTATTTCCTACTTGAAGATTAAAGCACCTAAGTATTACCCTGGTATTTTTTCATTATAGATTTTTTTTTTTCCAAAAGGAAAGTTCATCTTCCTTCTTTCTTGCAATCAAGAAGGAAAAGTGATCTCCCTATTTCATATTTAGCATATTTGAGAATTGTCTGATGGCCATATATTTTTTAATTAAGTAATGTGAAAAAGCAGAGCACCTACTTGTGAAAAGGTGTGTTTTTTTATGTCAGTCTATGTCAAAGCAAGTGATCTTGCCAGAACTTCAAAAGAAAGGCAACAAGTTGTCAGTTGTTTCTTCATGTCTGTGTGCTTTTCCACAGACTTTTAAGGTTAAAGCAGTCCAGATCATGTTGACTATTTATCAGCATTTCCCCTTCATTCTTGTTGCAGACCTTTCATTCCAGTCAGGTACTAACAAAAAATATCTTTTATACAACTATGTTTTAATCTAAGTTAACCATTGCGTTCCTCCATATTCTCATCTTCAAATTATGCTTGTATGCTTTGTGACTTATCTTTTCTGCATCTCTATCATTGAACTTCTCATCTTCGATGTTTTTCTTTTCACAATTTCCTCACCTTTATGGAATTTCTGTTTTCTGTCCTTTTTTTCACCCCTTCAGTCCCTTATTGTTACTCTTTGGGATGTTAGCACGATACACTTAAACATGACAATTCTTCAGTAATAAAGTAACACTAATCCAAATCAGGAATCAGAAACCCCTTTTTGCAAGTTACTGATCTTTCACATAACAAAAGCAAAAAAAAAAAAAAAAACCATCTTTTGATCTAAAATGAACAAACAATATGTGACCAAACAAATGTGTAGGACAAGGTAATTTTAAAATTACAGATTTTTGCCTGTAAAACAGAAGTTCTTTTGTGCCTTAAGTTGTGAATGTATACTTTCAGGGTGACCTCGTCTTGACTTCTCAGATCAGTGTTTGAGGATTTCATGTAAACACCTGATTGTAAATATTGCACATGAAAAATGAGGTTATACATTTTTTTAACAGTAGTTCATGCTACTCTATAACACAAAGCCCTGTATAATAAACACATTTGTTCTTTTACACCTGTGCAATTTTTCAAACTCACTTTACTGACTCAGCTATGTAAATATTTCTGTTGCTCCCTCCACTGTTGCAGCTGGATCCTTGGCTTACAACCATTTATTTATTTATTTTACAGCTTACAGAAGAAATATTTTAAAATCACAAATCAAATTTTACTGATATGAATATTTTGTTGTAAAATTGCATATATTCAGTACAGAAATGAGAATCCTTTATGTTGCTCAAGTGCATTTCTATAAATAGTTCTTTGCATTAATAGAATATATAATATAATACTTATATAATTACTGACAGAGGCTGAACTCCATATTTGTGTTTGCTGCTTCTATGAGAATGTGGTTTAGTAATTATATAGAAGCGACTTTTGGAAGAATTTAGTACATTGTTACTTAATATTCATCAAGTTACTGGAAATACTAGGTTTTGTTTATATTCGCACACCTCTAGTAGCATTTTCTTGATTAAAATTTCACCAATGAGAACAGTTTGGGGAAGAATTTCTCATTTTTTTGTCTCTCAGTAAGGAAGTTACAGTGAACATAATTGTCTGCTTTTGCATAATAATACAAGGTACCATTGTGCATATTTTCACACTCTTAAAATCAGTAAAACAGCTTTATTTGATTCAATTCTCTCAACGTATTAGATTAAGAGGTGTTCTGAAGAGTTGAGAGACGAGGTTTTTTTCCTCATTAATAAAGTGATTATAATTAAAAATATATATACTAAGGTTTTAGAGGCTTGGTGTTACTCAAGTATGAGCTTAATCAGCTTGTGATTATTCTCCAACACATGATGCTGAAGACTGAAACCTTGCTGGTTTTTACCCAAATGTTTAGGTGATCAATACACACAGCGAGTATCTGGTTTTCTTATTGTGACCTAACTAATTAACTTGCTTTGTCTTTGAGCAAAGTAATTTAAATTTGCATTAGTAAATATTTGGACTTGCTGTGAGCCTTAGGGTAATGAAAGGGTTAGTAGGAAACCAAGTTCAAGTTCTCACTCAAAATAGGACTAATGCCAAAATAAATCGGATGCCCCATGTCTTTTTCTAGTGAATCCCCATAACATCCACAGCCTCTCTGGGTAGATAAACTGTGGTGGTCTGGGAGAGCACTATTGAGATGTTAGCATTGGTAGGTGTAGGTGAGCTGGTGAAGAGGGATAATCTAACAGCACCCCTGAAGTGGGATTACAGCACTGACCATGTCAGACTTCTTACTAGACGTGTAGCATCAGGCAACTGCCCCTAGGAGGTTAAGCTTAGGAAGTCTGGATATTGCATTTACTGAAAAAAATTTAAAAGTTTAGTTGTTTTAATGTAATATTAAATCATACATATTTTTCATGTTTTATTTTTTCCTGTTTTTAGCACTTTGTGTTGCTCTTAGGCCAGACTCTGTCCATTCTTTGTTTTTGGGACTAAGCTACCGAACGTTATTCTCACTTTCATTATCTGTGGGGAACAGAGCTGGTCTCTCCTGACCTGTGTTTAGACACTGATAGGCGAATGCTCACTGACATAAGCTGAAACCATGGAAAGGAGTATGCTTTCAGCACGCGCTCAAGCTCATCCTCATCCCAAGTTGGGCTGGTAGTATAGCTGTAGCTCCAGCAACTTCCTTAGAAGTGTATTCTAAGGTGCAGTCTAAAGTGTCAGGGACTAAATTCATAGCTGCTGAAATAATTTTTGATTCAGATTCTGTGGTGAAGAAGCGGACACCTCCATGCATAGTGACTTTATCTGTATATATTTATTAGTCATGCAGAAATCATAATAGGCGTTTCCTAATTATCCTCATACTCAACTCACATTAAGATAAATCCCTTTTCCTCTTTTTATTATTATTATTTTAAAATTGATTAAGTATTACCATGAAGAAAGAAAAAGGACAACACCGTTTGCAATACCATTTTCGTATAGTCACTCTTCAGGTTACTGCTAGAAGGGTTGCTCTGAAAGTAATGCCTCCTATTTTATTATGTTGGTCCATGATGTCTGAGGGGGATGTTGTTGATATGGCAGTAGAGGTTGAACCTTCCCACCAATATTCCATTACATTTTGTTGCTGTGTGGCAGAGGGACAGTCTGACAAAATGGTGTCTTATCATAGAAATGCATGTGAAGAAAAGGGCAGGAAACACTTTATTAGTGAGATATTTTAGGGATTGTTATGCACTCTGAGGTATTTCTTCAATGAATCTCAGCAAAATTATATAGCACAGAAGTTATTGTAATTGTGACACAATTGTGAGCAAAAAGGTTCTTGACCTTCAAAATTCTAAACTGTCTCAGTATGAACTTCTGATGCTAAATATATCCTAAAAATAATAAAAAATATATTGTTTTGTGTCATCAAGTGCTTGAACTTTGTACAAACTGCATTGCTTTACTTAACTAATTTTTTTTATTGATCCATTACTTGTTAGATACAGTAAAATGTCACAATTGTTTTAGTGCATTTTTATCCAAAGATAAGATAACACTTTGGAAAGTGTTATTTATTTCATTTGTTTATTTTTGTCATAATCTTTATAGATGCATCATAGCTATTTTCCAAGTATTCCTCAAGCCTTATTTTTAATGTAGAGATCCTAGCCTAGAAAGCATACATTTAAAAGATAAGAGGAAGAGGAAAGGGATAAAAAGTATAAAAAGCAAGGAGTTCTTGCATATAGGTCATCAATACAATAGAACAGAAATAGGAAGAGGCATGCTCTATTCTTATACGGTATTCTCTGTTGGAACAAGCCTGACATACCTAGATGCTGCTGAGTCACCTTTGTTCTCTTTCTTCTCTCTCTTCTTAGATTCACACTGCACTTTATTCTCTCATACATTTTTCATCTTTGAGGACTTTCACTTCCATTTTGTCTTTTACCTGTATTTCCTGCTCCCTTGTACATTTCAATCTGATTTGTTTGCAGCCATCTGGGGAATGACTGCTGGAGTCTGTGAGGCCTTAGCCAGAGATCCCTAAGCTGCCAGAGACCATGTCAGCTGTAGAACTTATGAAACATAGACATTTGAGCACAGTTTTACACCTGGAGCAGTACAGTGATGGACAGGGTTGATTACTTCGAGAACAGTGCTTCATTAAAGTTGCTGTCCTGCTTTTGGGAGCAAGGCTGTTGGCATTGTGCAGTGGTGCATTCTGACATCAAATGTACTAAATTGCTCAAAGCAGTCTCACGAATCTTGTTCTCTTGCAGCATATACTTACAAAGATATGTCCCTAGATGTTAAATAATTATCAAATTTTGGCCACAAGAGACTTCCTATTAAACATTCTGAACAGAATCAGATTTTTTCTTCACAGGAATTAGACTCCTAAACACATATCACTTGTTCAGTGTTCCCACACTTAAAAATCTATTAAGTGAGTCACTTGTATGAAGAAGAGTGACATAGCATGTGTTGTACCACCACACACAGGTTAGACTGGAAAGACTGAAGCCTGGGAAGAGTGAGAAGTGATCTGTGAAACCCTGCTGATTCGAGAAGGAACTCATTCTTTAGAGGATTTGTCATACTAAAAGGGATTGAAAGAAAAGTTTGCCTGGATCCTCTCTTATGGGGTCTATGTTTAGAGCTCAGAAAAGAGGGTTAAATTCAGGCTGAAAAAGCAGTAGATTGTTACAAACACACTGTAGGTATTTAAGCAATCAAGCAATCACTCGCTAAATCTTACTTTGCTTTGGTGGAGCTATCACATATCTTAGGCTCAATTACAGCACTCTCATAAAATGAAGAAAATGGACAATTTTTTTTTTTTTTTTTTTTTTTTTTTTTCTGTTAAAAGGCAAAGAGAAAAAATAAGGTAGGAAGAACAACATATAGACTTTCATACCATATAGCATCCCAATAAATTGGGAGGCTCGAGAGGAGGAAAGCAGCTAAAAAGTCATCATTAAGTACCTACTGAACGAGTTTACTTCCATAGGATGCAGAGGAATATCTTGAGGATTTTCTATCCCCACTGCTCACCCTCAGTTAGGCTTGAGAGTGGTGTTCCCCTTTATTGCATGTTTGTTATTAAACTTTTTTTCCCCTCCTTCTATTTAGTACAACTGCATATAAGCCTTCCTACGTTTTTACAGTCACTGTAGGTGTAACTGCTTTAAAGATACCAAAGGTTAGTGTTAGCCTGAAAGATTTGTCTTCAGGCATGTTAAATTAAGAGAAGTATTATAACCCTGTCATGAAGAAGGGTGTCTGCCTCTCCACAGTCAAAGTGAATAGACATTGTTGGTGGCAGAATGTGAATGTAAAGACAACCTTGTTTGTCACTGCCTAATCAGTACTCATGGGTGACATCCCTGACAATATTGCTGCAGGTTAAGTAGTTTTAATGCTATCTTTTGTTAGGTTTCTGTTGTTGTTATATTTTTGTTGTTCTTTGGGAGTTTATTTGTCACGTATGACTTCAGAATTTTGCCAAATCTTTTCTTGCACTTTTACTCATTTTTGGGTGGAGTCATTCAGGCACAGATTATTTTACATGTATGCTACCACACATCCCATCTTTTACATAACAATAATCATTTTCTCAACGCAATCAGCATTTTCATAAATAAAACACATACATAAGTGTTGAAGTAACTAATTTTAGTAATTTTTAAAGTTGTTTGATGCCAGAATTAACTCTTAAAGTATTTTTAGGACAATTTAATATTTGCTATCCAAAACTAGCCAGATAACAAACAAACTATTATTTATTCAGACAATGTATTTTTGAATACAAACATTATCATGCTGTATTAACAGATGGAAAAAAAGTTGGAATAAATAAGCTAGATAGCATAGGCTGATAAAGGGCTGGATCTTCAGTGATCAATTTCATTGAATTTGTCATGTATCTTTTAGTTGTCCGTAAAGGCAGTTGAATGAGATTCAGTATGTGGTTAGGAAATAATTTAGAAAAAAGTTGCTTTTACTTATCTTCACTTCTTTTTCTTTTTTCTATTCTATTGTAACTTTCCATGTTTTGTGGTCTGTACCTTTACTAGAAGAAATAAGTATTTAATGTCCAAACACTCTTCTAAGATCTTACTACTTTCTGTATTTTCATTAAGCATTTCCCGGACATCAGACACTGACATCATATTGGATTCCAAACCAGAAGGAAGCCCCATAAGTCTTCCTCTAAAAGAATTTCCCAAGACACTCCAAAGAACACAGATGTCATATAACAACAATTTGTCCTACATTCATAGTAACTCACACTTTGACAAATAGTGCTGCAATCAGTTGCTAACAATGAATGTGAGTGTTTGACTCTCAGTATGAGAGTGAACATTAGGCTTTACTAAAAACTGTGTAATGAGTTAAGCATAGTGACAACTAAGTTTGTTACAAGCTGGTGAACACTGAAAGTTAGCTTGAACTAGTAAGTAGTAAAATGCTGCTTTAAATTGCAATACTTATATTTGTCACTCTTCTGTTTGCAGATACTTGTTTATGATAAGACAAAAGAAGGAATATTGTGAGTTAGGAAAATGTCATTATCAGTAATATGTATGGAATGATGATGTTAGTATTGTGATGCAATCCAATAAGTTATGAAAACACTTTTTTTTTTTCTTCCAGAGGTTTCTGATTGATCTGTTAGTTATTCATGACCCTCAGGGCAAATAAATGCATCTTCTTGCACAGTGGCTTGTCAGTAGAATAATGCCAAAGAGAAGGATTTGTAATTACAGATGTTCATGCAGGAATCTCCATACGTGCTTTGATACATTCTGCCAGTTCACACAGCCTGATGATCCACTATGTAGTGGTTAATACATCTGCCTATCTAGCTGTGTTAATGCAGGTGAAAAATAAGTTATCTGCCTGTTCTGAACAGGATTGAAATTCATGCTCCAAAATGAATTGGTGCACTACTATCATTATTGTGGCAGTCTTCTTCAGATGCATAGATGAGGAGGCTTCTGAAAAAATACCGTCAGTTCATTTTACAGTTCATGTTCCTGGACCTAATTTTTTTAAGCAGAAGGAATAGGCACAGCCTGGCTAACCACAGGGCTCTTGAAATGCAAAAAAATTCAGATTTACACATCAAAATCAATTAGACCAATGAAAGGAAAGAAGGAAATTAAAACAATCACAAACTGTTGTACCAATACCTTAAGATATCTTTTCATTTAAGAGAATGGCTGGGCTTTTGCAGCAAACTGGCGAGAAGAGAGGATTTGCCCTTTAAGTCAACTGAAAGCCTATTGCTTTAATTCCTTATTACTGCCTTTTTTTGGCCTTTAGCATCAGTCACAGTGTTTACCAGTCAAAGTCCCAAACCATACAGCAAATATCAATTCAAGAGCTACTTAATCTATGGAAAAGTAACTGAGACTGTCTTTGTATTTGACTGAAGCACTGTGGGGAACTAAGAACTGGATTGACAAATTAGACAAAAGATATTACTAATCCTATTCACTGTATACTGTTAAATATGTATGAAGAGGATTTATAACCAGCTCCTGAAGAGTTACTTTATCACCAGTTTCATCTGTAAAGAGTAAACCGTAAACTATTTTACTTCAGACTTTTCCCTACATTTACTTTCTACATTCGATTACTTGAATTCTCTTCAGCTGACAAAGGAAATCACGTATGAGGAATCTGCCAAGAATTAGTTTATTGCCTCTCTAAATATCAAAGTATGGCTCTTACAGTAACTTTTAGTATCACCATTTTCAAGTTTTCTTAAACTGCCCAAATACCAACTTACTTAAGTGATCTTGAAATAAAAAACCTTTGAGCTCAGGGACATTTTATAAGCACAGGCAAAACTAAGACAGGCAGACTTCTGTTGTTACATGGTTTGATCAAACATGGAATGCTGTAAGCCTTTGCTTCAGTTTACCATCTAAATGCTGATGTATGAGAACAAAAACAGCAGGTGATGGAAGATGCATATACTTAATAATGTGGCTGGGAAGAAAAAGAGAAATGAATCAGAAAGTATGACCTACTAGTTTTAGACAACATCTGGACTTACCATACATTCTAGAAAAACACACTGAAGTCTCTCAGAGTTGCTTAAAAAAAGAATTTTGTTCTGATCCAAAGCCCACTGAAGATAGATAAATAAATAAAAATTCACTGATTTTTAAGATTTGATTCAGACTCTGCATTTTATAAACACGCAAAAAGAAAAGCAAGTTTATTCAGATGAACCTAAGGGATTTAAAAATTAGGCTTTCCTTGAAAGTCTAAGTTGTCTAACTTTCTTAATAATTTTGAACCTATATTATAATTGAAATCACTACCCAATTCTACCTGAAATGCTTAGAATGGCTTTAATTGTTAGATGTTCAAGCAAAATTTACATTGGTACCCGCAACAAAGTTCAGCCAGCCGAATTAAAGTCATTAATGCAAACACATTATTCATGAAATGAGATTTTTTTTTCCTTTCCCAAATCAATCATTAAACAAGAAATAATTTAGTTCGCAGCAAGCAACTCCTACTTGCTTCATCTCAAAGAAAATTAACGTTATACACACTGTTGCCGAAACACTCTGTTGCTTTATGTACTTCTCCTAGGCAGTTCCCTGAAATCTAGCAGAACATTCCACTTCAAGATCAGCTTTCTTTGGATCTGCTCTTTCTACCAAGAGACCATCTGTGTTTGAACATAAATGAATTGAATATGAGTTGACTGGATACCTCAGGAAATATAAACACCCTCATTTTGTCCCTTGAATAACTTAGGCAAGGTCCTATGTTCTTTGTAAGCATGGCATAGTATCACTCAGTTACAATATATTGAAAGTTTTTGTTCAGCCATTATATCTGTATATGCACACTTACCATTTTCACTGTTGTGCTTCTCAGACACATAATCGCATTTTTAGTTTGTTTTCCTGATAATATTTTCATTCTAAAAATTTGGGTAATTTTTCTCTCTCCTTTTTTGTTTCCCCTCTGTATTTCTCTTCAGATAGACTAGCTAAATTAAGTGAAAAATTTAACTATATAATACAGCCTTACTATAGGCAGAACAAAATGAGTATGATCCGATGAGATAAATCACTGAAGGTTAATAGCTTTTTTAAAATCAATCTTCCTTACAAAGGAAAAGGGTAAATGGCTTAGTGGATGAAGCCTTGGCCTCTCACCTCTGCGACCATAGTTCAACTCTAAACTGTGAGGGTCCCGAGTTACATGCTTTATTGGGCTGAGATCAGTCTCTAGTGGGCAGGAGTCTGTATTACAAGATTCATGGATGTATTTTTCATACAGGCAATAGCAGGACGTTAGGCTGATAGAGACTACTCTGTCATTTCCCTGAGCAGTGTGACTGACACACCAAAGTTAGTGTCATTCTAAGCGAAGTGTGAGAAAGTCTCAGCTTGAAGTCCCCTGCACTGTATCCAAGCCATGCACTGATAAGAATGCAGCATCTAGAACAGCATGCAGATATGTAATACAATACAAATAAATACAACGCTATCCATTTAACAAACAAAATTAGGTGACTTTTTCATAATAATAAGAGATTACTAGGAAGCTTTAATAATTTTAATTGATCATTTTTCATACCAAGGTCAGACAAAGAAGTAATTTATCTAGCTGTTATTCAGAAAGAAGGCAAAATTTCAGAGAACAAAATAATTGAAATGTCAATTAGGAAGTTTAAGCAAAAGTGGAGAAATTTAGAAGAAAAAAAAAACATTTCTCAAATAATTTATTAGCATGTTAATCAAGTTTTAATCAGATATTAGTCTGATAATTTATGTATTCCCATCAGTCATGTGCATGAAGTGACTATTAAATAAGCTTTCTTCTGATTTAGTTTTAATAATGTGTTTTAATAGAAAAGCACACTGTGTTCTGAGTAGCAAAATGAGCAAACCGAAATGTCGACTGAATAAACATACAAGGCACACAGACAAAAAAAGCTTTCAGTTAAAGAAACTGTCATAAGCGTGATTTTTGTAAGCAAAGATAAATTCCCTTGGGACTCAACTAAAAGCAGAATTTCTTAATCTTGTGGGAAGTTTTATTTTCTAAGCCAAAACAATGTAGGAAAAACCTGTTATTTAAATGTGAAAGGAAAGTATTTTGGTTTACCTGTTTGGCCTTTGCAGCAAGATACAGAGAGTCTCATGTGAAAGTATTCAGCTGTGTATGCCTGTGTGTTGTGACTGTATGTGCATAAGATTAAAATCAGATAAATAAAATGTGCATTTTCTGCTCCTAAAAGACACCGTGCATGCTTGTGGTGATATATATTAATATATAAATAGAATTTGAAAATAATGTGGATGCTGAGAATTAGAAAATGAGTATATGTTAAAACATGCGTACATTCATATGCTTCCATGCTCATCCCAGTGATTTTTAATGATTACTGCTTACTGTTAATTCAAAACACCTTCAAGTCCCTTTGTTTTGATCAAAGACTTTTTCTCCCCTGAGACTGATGGATGGCTTTGTAATTTGTGAGGTAATATGTTAAAGGTCATGAGTTAATACGTCCTATGGAACTTGCTCTTCTTCTTGCCTTCACTTACCAAATGGATGAAAGGAATAGCTTTATTTTTCTGTGTATTAGTAACTCCTGCTCCTATATACACTAAATTTATGTGTTCATATTTATGCATGTGTTTATGTGTGTGTATCACAATGTGTATGCATACATACAAATGCACAGTCACCTTTAAGACAATTTTTTGCAATACTTCTTGTAACAATGTGACTATAACTGTCTGAATCGAGTATTATTATTATCCTTTTTAAAATTAAACTACCCACAAAACATGCATTTATTTTCAACTATAGAAAATGCTAATAATGCTTTTAGAATGGTCTTTTAAAAGTCTAATTATATCATTTAAAAACTGAGAGACCAAAGGGCAAGCTAAATTCTCCTAACATAAATCAGACTTTTTTATTTCAATGACTTTAAAAACCTCAAATGCAGTAATTTTAATAGCAATGAAAGAATGAATAAGTCATAACTCCGCCTGATCACATAACTGTCTATAACTGTTATTAAATGCTCCAAAATAAGTGAACTCATTATGTTTCTGCACTGCTTTTAGCTAATCTGAGATTCTGCTCACTTAATCATGCAGAAAAGGCTTTAGCACAGTTTTAGACCCTCAGCAAGGTCACTTCAATGCCTTTTTTTTCCTGGTCTGCACTGATCATTTAAGAACAGCACTTTGACCCGAAACTGATGATCTCTCAAATAAGCTTCAATGCTTAACCCCAAAAGGGCTGTGTTTCAGATGTACATTTGCACAGCCTATTGTCATATTTGCTGCAAACTGAGCCAGACACTCTTTTCAAGGAAGGAGGAAATGCCAATCAGAATTTGTAGATGTCATGTGCGTGATGAAAGTACATTTTATGATACCTTCAGAGACTGAAGTAGTGATTTTTAAAACACATGCTCCTGCTATGAGCTCTTTAATGAATTCTAATTGGCTTTGAAGGTATGGCAATTAAATAATGGGTTTTACTTTACTATATGTGTCTGTTGGACAATATATAAATCACACATGTAGAACTTACCTAGAAATATAATTCATTTAGGCACAGTAGCCTGTTTAGACAGCTCTTGCATATAGTAGAACTATAAACACAACCAAAAGCTAGGGGGATCTTTTGTGGGTAAATGTTACCCCTTTTCTTCATTGCATCTGTGCTACAAATAAAGGTACTTTTTAATGTCTATGAAGTGTCTTCAGACATCGGTAGCAGAGGCCAAGTTCTACAACACTGTTGCTAATGGAAAAACTCTGTTATTGATTCAGTGGCAGCAGGCTTGGGCTTTGACTCACAAATGAAGGCTGTAATTCTCAAACACTAGTGCACAGACTGAACTTTACTCATCTGATTTGTGCCATTGATATCAACAGGATGACTTCGCCTGAGTAAAGTTAAAGAAAACTTAATCCTGCAGGCATTTATTTCCTGATGCACTCTTCCCTTTTTCCCCTTGTGTGTGCACAGTCAGAGAGAGGCGTCACACAGCCTTAGCATAGATGTAGAGTGGTTAACAGGTCTGCTGTAAAGGCAATCCTCTGGATCCAGAAGCACAGTGTTCTCTACATGTAGTGAAGAAAAATGTTCATTATAGTGATATAAGACTGCTTCAAAAATACAAATGCCTTTTTTTTTTTTTTTTTTTTTTTTTTAAATGCCTTAAAGGGAGATTGTTAGTGTTTGGCATGGATAAGAAATCATTCACATGGTTTTCCCTCCTTTTATGAGGCTTGGAAATGCAAAATAAAAAATTTCTTATGTTACATTTGATTATAAAAGAGGACAAATGTAAAAGAAATTAAATCCTCAGGAAGAGTCAGTTCTGCATTAACCACTGCAGCTTTTTCAGCTGTCGTCAAAAAGCTATAGCCGTGCTTACTTGCTCTGGGAGCCAAGCACAGGTCCCTCACACTTTCCTATGAAATGAAATTATCTTACTTTCTACAGATGTAAAATATACTTTCAATTGTATAATTTCTGGCCATTCAATGCTGCCTGGACATAGAATCATAAAATCTGGATTGTAGATCTATTATGGTTCTTCCCCAGGGACAGTGCTGGTGGCAAGGAACACTCCTTTCTCAGTCCTGGAACTGAGAAAGGGAGCAGCATGCAGTGGCATTCAGACTGCTTGAATAATAGCAAAGACATGTAAAATGGTGCCAGCACTCTCTCATATTGTGGGATGATGAGTGCCTGTACAAAGGAGCTGTATGGAAAGAGAGTGTCCCCTGTACTGCCATAAATCTTACAGCCATCACGGCTCCTCTGGGCCCTGCTTTGGTCAGGTCTGTTAGGGAGCTGCAGCTGATTGTTTAGAGTAGGTCTGCAGTGTTAAACCATAAACTCTTCAAGTCAGGGTCTGCTGAATGTTTTACTGTACCTAAGCACAACTTTTCCCTGGCATACAGACACTACTGTACACTTAATGTAAAGACAGTATAGATATTCCTAACGTGACATCCTGGCTCTTGATTTTTTTTGCAACTCTTCAAGATCCTAAGATTAAAAGAAAAGTTTTAGGAGTGCATAGTGTTTAAAAATAATGAAAAAAGAACATGTATTTCTTGCACAACATTCTACTTTGGCATATGATAGATGAGTATTGCTGTATCTTCTGTATCCTACTGAAAGATTTGCATTCTGAATATTCCATAACAGAACAACAGGTTCACAGAAAACAAAACAAACAAACAAACAAAAAAATCAACCCAACAATTCAATAATAGAATGACGCTTCAAGTGGACGTGGAAAAACAAAATAAAATTATATTTTAATATTGTTTGCTTGAGGACAATTAATATTTAATTAAAATGTAAATTTTAGTTCATTCTATTTAGATAAATGATTGAGCCCGGAATCAATGCTGCTTTTCTCATTTTAGATAAGAAAGAGTACAAATACAGGTTTGAGGGAGACTAGCTCAAATGTGCCTCAAGAACAAGAATGAATTTACCCAGTTCCCCCTATAGAAGCATTGTGGTCAGAGCCCTGTTTTTCTGTTTCTTTTCTCTTATCTATCCAGGAACTCCGGAAAAAAATGCTTGGTGCATTGTATAACCATGGATTTGTAGTGCCCTTTGCAATTGTTGTGCCCTGTCCTGTATTCTGCCCGTGAAATAAGGCCACTGAAGCACTTAAACAAGTCAGATTCATACTGCCCTGTTCTGCATATGATAAATTATTGTGACACCAAGGTACTGCCACTGGGCAGGGCTGCAGAATCACTGCTGCAAGGAGAATCTTTTATATTTTGAAGTCTGTGTTCTCATCTAAACAGGCTTGTTCTTCACTGTGAAAACAAAATCCAGCTGCTTAGCAGCAAGAAGAGTCACAACGGAATAAATAAAAGCTAAATATTACTACTTGAATGGCAAATGAGGAAATTTTCTACGTGCAAGCACAAAGCAAAATCCCTTTCTAAGCATTTCAAAATCTATGCAGTATCTGCATCCAGATCAGAATTGCGTAAATGTGATCGACATTCCTAATTCACTAAATCCAAACCCTAAAATCTGATGGTTTTGTGTGTGTCATGTAGGTGGGGGAGGAGGAATTCTACCACATTTCATCTGCCTCTTTTGTTGCTTGAGTCCATTTGAGGTTTAGGAAATATTTTAGGGATAGCCAATGAGCAGTTCCACAAGTGAGATTATTAAATCTATTTGGTTAAGATTTATGAAGACATAACATTATGTATGCATATTTTGATAAGTGCTGTGTATTAGCAATCATGTCTATAACTTCTGATTTTGGCACATTTTAGCATGAATTATTCAGTATGTGAATTTGTTTTAGGACATTATAAAATATTTCCTCCTAATCAACATGTTTGTAAATGCAGGCTGACCAGTGAATTAAAACAGTGTAAGAGATGTGAATCTGTACTCAATAAAGTCAGTGAGAGCTTTCCCACTTGATTCCATAAGGAACTACATCAAACTTCAAAATAATTTTTTTCCTTCTAAAGGGTTAACTGTAAAAGTAGCAACAGATGATGTTCTTATTTTAATGAGGCAAAAATGTTCTGCCGTGCAAAATTCTAGCTGTATAATCGGTTGGCCACTCCTAACTTTTTCACGGTAATTTTGTTTGCTGTATTGGAGCAGCAGAGCTGAATAGACTGTGGGATACTGAAACAGAGGCTATGCATGATCTTTGACTGATACTTTCAAAATTTCTTTCTCAGCAGTATTACTTCTGAGTTAAATTTGGCATCTGAATCTTTTTCACGCTACACTGGAGAACAGAGTTAAGGTTTGAAGACCTTTTTGAGACAATCAATCTTATTTAAGATCCAAATCTATGGAAATTTAAATTTGTATAAAATGCATTGGTTTTGCATCTTCCAGTAGCACAGAACTCAGATATCAATATTTGTAAATATTTCAAGTGAGTGAGAGCTTATTTGTAAGCAAATTTGTGTTGATTCATGGATTTTCCATGGCAATCGCTAAAACTACATTAAACATATAACTTTATTATGATTTGCATGTTGTTTCCTGTAACACCAAAAAGAGTTCAGGATCTCCTCAATCCACTCCAATTCTAGCATGAAGATTAAGAAACTGTTGAAAACCTCTGGCAAGAAATATTTATTGTACACGTTTATAATGTTTTATAACATAATGCAGTGCCATTCAGATACTGCTATAGCACACCGGTGTCTACAAATTTTAAATCAAATTACAGATAAGCCCAATTGAAAAGGGGCAGCATGCAAAAATAAGGCAAGAACTGGTAAGGATGCACAGGGGCCAGTTATTGATTGGATTTGCAGAGAACCAGAGACCTGCTGAAGGAAACAGAAAAAGGTGGATGAGAAAAACACAGGGTTAAAATTGAATGAGTAGACTTCTTCCCCAGATAAAGAAATACAGAATTTAAAACCTGTACAGTGCGTTGTATACAATACAGTATTTGAAAATTTAGTCAAATGATCAAGAAAATATAAAAGGAATGTGATTTCAGTAGTACCATGGTGGTTTCAAGGTTTGTGTTCCATCAGTCAAAGGGAGCAAAATTTTTAGAGGTATCTGTAGGAAAAATGTGTGTTTTTTTTTTATACTTACAGTAAAAAAACTTAAAGCAGGATATGTCTTTAAAAGGCAAATAAAAATATTTGATTTTTTTCTAGATAGCAATATTTTGATAAATTCTTAAATGTCTTAATTAGGACATTTTAACCTAAATTACTGATTATCTATCAACCTCCCACAAATATTTTTTTTAAATAGCTCATATGTAGTATGTTGCACTGAAGGAGCATTACATATTACCTTGTCAAATATTGTGAATATTTTTTCCACAAATTAGGGGAAATATTTTTAAGCCAGAGCTCTTGTTCATAAATTCACCACTTCCACAATTGTCTTATTTTTCTCTTTCTAGCATCATCTTCCTCTACAGTGAGGGGAGGCTAGCCAACCAACCCTAATTTATTGTCTCATTCAACAGGAGATACTCCTACATTCCTTTTATCAGTCAAAAGTCTAAAGGGATTAGGAAATCCATTCATCTAGTCAAGATGCTGTAGTACTTCTGAGCAAATTTGCACTCCTCAGACAGTATAAGACTGCTCAATAGTTGGTTTGCATCCCCCAAGGTCACATTTTGCTTGAGGGTGTATTTTACTAGAGTTAGTTGTAAACTCTTGTGTTACCTATTTGCCTAACTGTCATTCTAAGCAGCATAGCCTAGATGACCTTCTACCAGGAGACCAAGCAACAGAAGAGAATATCCAGGGTATTGCTACTAGTGTAACTCAGTACAGCATTTTGATAGCTTTAATTTGGAGTTAGTACTGGATCAATATGTGTACAACCTCAATTTTGGAGATAGTTGATAGTTGCCTCTAAATAATCTTTTCATGCACAATACGTTACTGTAAAGATAAAAGAGATGTTTCTAGTTTTGCTTCTCCTCATGTGAGAAAAATAAGTGAATTATGCCATTCGAGCAACAAGTAGTCCTTATACAGGAGGCGTTCTGCTTGCAGTTTTAGCCCTGGAAAATATATAGAAAATATTATTTAACATAGAGTGAAAGAATCTTTTCTCCCCACTCTGAAAAACAGAGAATAGAAGAAGCCTCTTACCTTCTTTAAGTTTTATCTTGAATATCATCAAATACCATCAAAAAAAACTAGGTAGTTACGTTAGACATAAAGGAAAAAAGGAGTGATTAATCCAAGCCTCTTTCAGATGATGATGTCAAATCCATAGCTGTCTGGATTTTGGTATGAGCATTAAAAAAGGGAGCCTAGAGGGTTTTCTAAGTTTAGTTTCAAAGCAAACTTCATTTTCTAGCTTCCAGTCTTTTTTTTTGAACTTCCACTTAAATTTCTATATTTTGATAAAGTATTTGCAACTACGAGAGCGTTAAGACATCTAGGATCAATGCAGATTAAAGTTTATATAAAATGTAGAAAATATTCCTGACCCAAAATTCAGGACCTGTTTTGAGCCTTACTAAGTATCTTCACTGAAATCCATCATTCATGTTATAGACTGTGGTGATGTTTATTTACTAGTAAAGAAATTGGTGCTCTACAGATAACTATTATTTTTCAGATGTATATTATTTTTGTCTAAATAATAGTGTGGCACAATGAATGAATATATAAGCTTCTTCATCAGTAGGGGATAGATCACTGAACTAGAATGCTATTGGTCATGATATTTTTTTGTTGTGTTTTTCTTTTTGTGAGGAGTGACAGTGTTCCTATCCCATGTCATTGTCAAACTAATTATAATTTATAAATATAAATTATGAATCCATGCCCACCTGTCCCCAAATTCCCTGAGTAGTCAACTAGTTGCAGGTGAAACCACAGAAATAGCCCAGTGTCTTCTCTTTCATTTGTTTGCATTTGAATTTCATATTTTGTCCAAGGACCACCACTTGAGTAAACTATGAACAAGGGATTTTTTAACAACATCACCAAGCTTTGAAATGAATCCATCTGTATGATTCTTTATTAAGTGGTCTCTGAAAACCTTCAAAGAACATATATATTCATCTTGCAATGGACTTGAATTTGTCCTCTAAGATATTTTTATTCCCTTCAGTTAGTGCAATATATCTGCTTATTTGGATGAATTTTCCACTGCGGTCAGGAGGAGATCATTCTTTGTAATGTATCTTTGATTTAATTTATTTTTTTAAAAATTGATGGAGTGTGATTTCTAAGACCCATTTTGATAGATACAAAATCTTGTCTAAGGTACATTTTTTCTCACAGCAAACATTTTGCTCTCCACTGATGTGGTCATAGGGCTAAGAGAATTTAATCTAAGCTCTGAAAGGAAATTAGGCTTATTTCTGAAGATTCTCACAATCTTATACAATATACAATAGGAACCCTCAAAATGCAATGGGTCAACCAGGATCTCTACATCCTGTACCTTTGGCAGTTCTAGCCCTCCTTTGTCCATTTCAGGAAAGATCATGGTTACTACCACTGCAAGTTATAGTATGGGAAAGAAATCTGCATATTCTGTCCATATGTGTCCAAAAAGCAAAGTTAAATTCACTTTGGTTTATGTTCAGCTGAGTTATGTTAGAGCTGACTACAGGACATCATGCAGCCTGTGCAGGGAGCCAAATCCACAGTTCATTATTACTAACCTAAGGAAGAGTTTTCTGTTGTGTGTTGTGCTTTCAAAGGAAAAAGAGTACCGAAAATTATTTAAAGAATTTATCCTTCTTGCTTTTCTGCTAACGGTATATGGTTTGACAGAGATATGCTTCAAAAATCATGCTCAGAAATTCCTTTCAGTCAGTAGGAACTAATTGTTTCTCTGTCCGTGTGATAGATAATGTATCCCAGCTATTTTTAGTAAGTCTTGAAAATGTAAAATTCCTACCTTTTATTCCTTTCCCCACCCTTCTGCTTTTGTAGGAGAAAGGCCAACTTTCCTTACATGTTCACTGCTTGTTAAATCAATTCATGCTGCTAGGCATGGCTAGTGTCTTTAGACACAATATCTTAATGTATATATATATATATATATATTTTTTTTTAATGACTTGCCTATTTTAATGGCACTCTAATTCAACCTCCTTTTAGGAATACACAGAGACAAAATGCTAATGTAAAGTAGAAAATAGAATTAAAAACAAGGTTTCACGGCTATGATTCATTGTTAGCTTAAGAATGTCTTGGTTTTGTCATGCTTTCTCCTTCTCCCTCATCTCTCCAAATCACCAGATTTGTCAGTGGTGTTTCAGAACAGTATAAATAGTCCCACTGTGAGAGATTAATGAGTTTTTTGTTAATTCCGAAAACTTATTAGGAATTAAGTGATTAGTGGATACACAAGTACAATGCTGATAAGATTGGTCAGATTTCTTACGTGAGGTATATCGTCATTATCTGCACTATTTAATCATTATTCCTATTTTGCAATAATATCAATAAAACCAGTTGCAATGTTTAAATAAAGACATTCAGAATCATATAGTCAGCGGAAGCATATTTAAAAAAAGTCAACTTTCATTTATGCTAGTGGTAGCAATCCACTCAAAGCAGATGCAAATGGCTAGCAAGTTCAATATTTACAAATGCCTTAGATATTTTAGCATTCGCACTCTTCCTACCTGCCACCGCAAATTTGAACTAGATATTCCAGCTGCTGTCAGATCCAAAAACAAGTGTGTCCTTCATCATGAGCACCCCTACCAGGAAGAGCTGGCAATATATGCCTATCTTTCCCCTATATTCTCTTCCCTGTAGCTTGCAATTAGTTGATACACTAGGAAAGAGATGACTGCAGAATGATAGACCCACTGATGTTTTGCCTCACCTGGTGGAGTATGTGAGTCTTTAAAGGAAAGTTGGATGTCAAAAGTGGAGAAAACCACACCCTCGCTAAGAGGAACAAAAAACTCTAAGAGAGGGTGTGCAAGTTCAGCCTTAGGTGAATAATTATGTAATAGTCTACAGTGATGAGTAACAGCTTTTATTTCAGTGTGGCAAAGGCAATGTATTACAATCAAAAATAAGTCTTTTGTTGATCCCACTTCAAACCACCAGCTTCACCTACACAGCTTTGCACTTCATGCACCTTCTGTTTAGACAGCATTTTATTCTTTTTTAAGGAGTCATTATAAGAGCTTAAAGAATAACATCTAAATTGGGCTATCATTGCTATAGTCATAAGTTTCCGATAGCATGCATGACTGTATTAATAGCTGATACATTTCCTCATAATTGTTTGGGTTCCAATAGGATGCTTATTTTTGTCAAAAACAAGTTTGACTTCAATTTTTGCAATTTTGCAAACACTCCAACGGTTTTACTTCTTTTTACACATATCAGCAGAATCTTTTGCTGTTGGCAAACTATCATTTAATGAAACATCAGGAAATATGCTATAACATTCATCTAAATGAATCTCTCGTGCCTAAGTGGGTAATATTGAAACACAAATATTTTCATGTTTGGGAGAGCTTCCCTTGAGAAAAGCATACATAAAATGGAAGCTCTGTGAGTAATGAGTGACAGTTTCTTAAAGGTTAATATTTTCTTTAATCTATTTCCATAACAGGAGAAGAGAAGAAAATACTGCACTAAGCATAAGGTGTGCTTTTGGGATTAGAGAAACAATCTCTGCTAGTATGTATATCTCAGACCACAGGGAACAATATGCATACCACAAACACATTTTTATTTCATTTAATCAAATATAGAAGTGTCTTAAATATTTTTTCCATGTTATTAAAAGGATTGAGGATTCTTTAGATTTTCTTTTTTTCCCTCTTTTTTTTTTTTTTTTTTTTTTTTTTTAGGAAAAGTAAAACTGCCCTTAATGCTGGACTAGACTCCGTGATTGTCATGTAAGGTAATGAAACCATTAAATGCACAGTATTAAGAAGAGACGAGATGCAATTAGCCAAGAAATTACTCTGATCTCAGTGACATTTTCAAAAAATCATAATACAATATACATTGCAGGACATGATTGACAGTCTAATCCAGTTTTGATGGAACGTAGTCCACATACTGAGAGTAAAGCAGTACACGGCCAGATAAAGCTCACAGCTGTGAATCCCTGATATGTCCTTACAGTCTTGTCACCCTGGAAATTCCTCAGGTTTAAAAGATGATGAAAGTATCGACCATTAATGACAGGATCATCTCCTACCCTGAAATAAAATGTACTAATCCCTTTTGCTAGGTCTATGAATTCCTAATATAAATTATATAAACTGTAGTAATTCATCTCTGTTAGCACAGTTGTGTTTGGAAATTGTACAGCAGTCTTTGCCCTATTTGAAATGCTAGATGAAAGCAAGACATGTTCGTTTAAGCTGCAGCATAAAGTAATTTAACACAGGGGACAGAATAACTTCTGGATAATAAGCGGTAGATATGTAAAAGAAGGAAGTTCTGAAGTTCTAAAGTGGCCTGATGGATTTATGCCTGATCTTAGAAAGAGGCCAAAAATGTAAATATAGGAAGTATGGTTAAGTGCAGGTGCTTTGTTAGACATTTGTAAGATGATTTAATGATTGAGTCATACAGAATACATGCTCTGACTTCAAAGAGACATACAATGGTCATTTATGTCTTACAAATAATTTGGATGGTAACCAATCCATCATTTTAAAATACAATAATGTGGATCATACTGGATTATACTGCAAGAAAAAAGAAAGTTAAAAATGAATTTGAAGTGACATTAAAACACATTTGAATTTCTGTAATCCATATTTTATAATATATAGGCTGTGAGTATCTATCAGGCTGGACTTGCAGCTTTATGCTCATATGTCATCAACACCTGCAACATTACACAGACAAACTATCATTGGTGATGTCAGATAGTTATCCTTCTAAAGGTTGTTTTCTTTGCATCTGCAAATAATACAAAGCAAAAAACTGGATATTTAATATTTTTCATGCAAGTAATGACAGCACAAACCATGCAAGGTTTTTAAAACAATATCTAAAATGAAGGGATATAAAAGTTTCATAAAATATATATATATGTTTTATCTATGTGTTTTTCTCTCATGCATAATGATACAGGCTAATTTCAAGAGTAAATACAGCACTATTTTGCAAAAAATATATATTTACATTTTAAAAGACTGTAGCTATTGAAATAACTGTTCAAAAATATTCTGCATTTGATAGCATGTCTGTATTCTGATTCTGAAATCTGCAGTAGAAATCACTGTATTGCATATAGCATAAAGCAGTCTGATGTTATTCAGTACTGAAAACACTTTGGGAAGCAGAACAAGGGAGAGAAAATAATTTTGTGTTAGGATAGCATTGTTTTTGACAGTTACATTCAGAATTATTGGAGTATGATTAAAACTTAAAACAGAAGTTTCTGCAACTTGAGGAATTAAAGATATCCCATGGATATGATGGGTTACCACCAATTCAGACTTTTCAAATTTCAGCAGATTCCAGCCTAGCTTAAAGTATGAGCCGAATCACAACTGGTTGTACGTCTACAATTGCCTCAAAGAGATCTATTTTATTTTAGTAATATAAAATGTTCAAATGAGAATCCAATACATAATGTCAGACCAAACCACAGAAGTCCACTTTGAACATCTACCATTGCTTGCATGTGAGGAGGTCAGTAATGGATTATGCCACATTATGAGTCAGACTGAAAGTAATACTACATTTCCATCCTTAGGATTTGATTTATTCAGGATGGGTGGTAGTCAAGATGATTCCAACTGGGTTACTAAGAAGCTTATCTTAAATTCAGGGTTGGGTTTTTTGAAAGTTTACTAGACATTGCAATTTAACACTAAGTTCTGTTTAAAAGATCTTTGAATCTCAAATAGCCTTTTGATAATTTTCATTTATCCATGTTCTATTTACAGAACTCAATACTGAGAATTGTTTGTTTGCGTGCGTGTGTGTGTGTGTGTGTGTGATCTTATTGGAAAAGGTCTTGAACATTTTTAAGTGATACTGATATAAGGCAGAATTAGGAATCACAAAATGCATTTAATGGCTACATTTTATTGAAATGGTGTATATATAAAAATACAATTTATATTACTATTATGCTAATAAATTGTAATGATTAGTATCTTGCTGATATATTGTAATGTTGATAAGAAAACATGGGAAAAAGAATGTTCTAAAAATTTGCAGCTTTTGATATCACTAACTTCAGTAATAACCACGGGCTCTCAGTGACTCAGAGGAGCTTTGCACCCCCATGAACCTGATCCTAAGCCAGAAATATTGATAGATGTTAGGAGAGTGAATTGTAAGGCAGGGCTGCTTCTGCTGCTGTTCAGTATCTTCTGTAAGCCTACCATGAAATGCTTCTTAAAACATAGGGAAGATTCTTCAGGGAAGATCTTTGCATTCCTGTTCCTTCCTGTTCTGAGTCAGATACTCTGCAAGCTTATAGCTCACTGTTGTAAATTAGCTTTGAATATATCTTGCCTACGCATTTTCACGTCACTAGGTTCTGTCTTTTTTTTTTTTTTAAATGAACTAAAATTGAAGTAGATTTCATTCAAAGTCAGGGAAAAATGAAAGAACCTGTTTTTCAGGGACTAGTTTGTTCTTGTAGCATGGGTTCTCCCAAGCAGATGTGCAGGGGAATGAACAAGAATGTTCTGTGAGTTTGTACAGTAAATGCGTTTACATTTAACAATGATACAGTTGTATTCATTTCTAAGTGTGACTGTCTTTATTTGAGGTAACTGAAGATTATTGGCCCAAATTGTTTCAAATTGTTTTTGATTACCCATGCTCTAATCTTTATATGAACAGATACTTAGAACTGCCTTTTCTTTTTCCCATGAGCACAATGTGATTGTGGTTTTTATTTTTATTATTTCTTAGGGAATATAATAAAAGAAGATGGCTTCAATTTTAACTGCTTTAAAAGTAAACAAATATGTTGAGCTTTTTAAAAATAACAAATACATAGACATTTTTGGACGTATTCCTGGGTTTCAGTACTTTGCCATTTATATTCAATTTTTAAGCAATCAGCTTCAATTTTGTCATAGTAATTTATTAGAGAACCCCAATTCCTTCGAGAAAAATCAAAACTGATGATGCCAACAGGCTCAACGTAACAATATAATGCAAATGCTGTTACTTCGCTGTGTGAATGTTTAAGAAGAGACAGGAGAAAGATGCTACTGAAAGGAAAATGAATACTTTTGTTGGCAATGTGTTAACTGTACAAATTTTGTACTTTGTATCATTTTGGGTAACTAGATTTTCAGTATGTATGCCATATTATGCCTAAAATTTTACTTTTTTTTTTTTTTTTTTTTTTTTAAATAGGATTGTATGTACACACTGAAAGTTAAGTGGACAAATATAATATTCCCTATTTAGTTCCAACATCCGCTGCACTTCATTTCATACATTTCTGCTTTTATAAGATGTTATGATCTGTTGTTACTTCTGCAGGAAGATCACAGTAACATAAGCCATTATTTGTTACTAGTTTTTGAAAGATCTAATTCTTTTTATATCACTAGCCTGATAATAAGGAAGACTATAGATGCTACTATTCCACAGTGGTGGAGTAACTGAAACTGTTCTAAGGCTAGATCTAAGATGAGAAGTGTTCTTTGTACTTGGTTCAGAAGGCACTGTGCAATGCTTCTCTTTGTTTCAAATTCCTAAGCAACTCTCTACAAATGTTATTATTTCAGTTTAAAAAAGCAAACATCCACAAGATTAAGGTATTCTGAACTGTTGAGTACGTAGATACATTACAACACAAGAGTTGTTGATGTCAAACTTAATGGAAATTTAGCAATGATACCTAGTCAACATTAGACGATAATAGGTCATAGTTCCATAATACTTTACATTCTCAAAACTCTGTATAGTTTTATGAAAAGCATCACACAAATATGAAAAGAAAAAATCACTCTCAATCTGAAAGGAACCCGTGTGCTTTTACAATTAAAAGAATGCAGTGAAAGGACTGAAGGCGATTTTTGGAGAATTCATATGTGTTTAAAAAATGGTATTAACTGAAAGGAGATATTAAATATTTTCCAAGATTTGAAATCACTTTTTTTTTTTTTGACAGATCTTTTATGGTTAATTAATTACTTTCATTTGCTTTAAGTTGTATGCATGAAGATGAATAGTGCATGATAACAAGGCGAGACTGTGTGAGGAAGACCTTTGGTAGTCTATACAGTGTGCTGCCTCATTACAGAGCTAGCTATCTGCAGGAAGCCTGACATTGAAAGGTACCACGCATCCGATAACGCCCTCCCTTAACTGTGATGATTGTAGCTTCTTCCTAAAAGTGATGATTAGGCGAGAGAGAAAAGCAAAACTGAATGCTGTATGAATATTTCATGTAAATGTAAGCAGGCACTTACTGGACGTAGACCTTGATTGATGCTAGAGTGCCTCTAAATGATTTGACATTGAAGGGTTTAGACTCCCCTTTCCACAATGACTGCTTCAAGAGCTGCAGTTAATAGTGGAATATAGCCGTATTTATCTGAAGAGCTCCTTACTACTGGCTGGTATTAAACAAGACCACAGGCCTTGTTTGAGTAAGTGAATCTAGATAAAAGACTTAGTGGACGTCTAAATGAGATAAGATAGTTAAGGTTCCTTTCCCCCCATCACTTTCTGAAACTCGATTCTTGGTATCCCTTTTAAATTTCCTCCTATGTTAAAGTGATACAACAATTTGTGAGAGGGCTCAGTCACAAACTCTGTTACAAAGCAGGTGTACAAAAAAACACCAAATGGAAATGTCGAAACAATTTCTTACAATGAGGCAAGTAATTTTAAAAGGTACTAAATTTAATATAATTATTCATACAGGAAAAAAAGCTGTAACTTTAATATCTGTCCCAGTAGGCATTTCAAATTACCATTGAAACACTGATCAAAGAGGAAAAAATCTGCTCTTTCAAGGACTGACTTTCATTTGCATTTGTAGAGATACAAATATTTCTGTAGATGTGCTTACAAGGAACTGGATGTTGTATTTTTGAATTGTCCTTTTGAAAAGGTTGTGACCTGTAATGCATTGCTTTAAATGGAAAAGTAATAATTGCAAGCTGTTTTGAAGCTGAAATCAGCTTTGTAAAGGAATCATGTTTCAAAATCAGTCACATGAATGAAATATCTTTTCAAAGTTGACACTGAGATGTTTCATAGTGAAAATGAAATGATGATCATGATAAGTCTTTTCAACATCTTGGTAACAGGCAAATTAGCCCTACTTTGAAAAAAAGCTTAGTCACTACCATTCACTTTCATTAGAATTGTGGACTACTCTTTCAAAATACTTATTTTTTTAAGAATGGTGTTATAAAATGTCTTGTTTTGAGCTCTGCTGCATCAAGGCAGAAATCTTAATTAGAGATTAGATAGAGTATTGAAGGAAGCGGAATGGTTTCTCGTCATAAGTTGAAGAAGGCAGAATATACTCATATGCAAAGTGTTCAACAGTTTTATGTTTACTTTGCTCTTCCTTGAAATGTGCATAAATAAGATTCCATGTCAACCAATAGCTTTTATTAATTGCAAGTCTTGAAATAAAATACTGGAGGTGAAAAACAAAGGAATTGTACTCCTCATGGAAGCAGGAAAGCTTAGAAGCAGTGTGAGTTGCTTCTCTGTAGAAGTAAAACATGCTTGTCTATATGGCTCCCCCCCTGTGCCTCCAGAGTTCTAGTATTTTACATATCAGAATGACAGTTAAAGCTGCCATTTCTCTTTATTCTACCTATCAAATCCAGTACACCTTATTAAAGAAGACTATGGGACCCCTTTTTAATTTGCCACACACAAATTCCCTCATGTTCTCTGTCAACGGTTTACGGGCTGGTTCGGCCCGGTTCCGTGACTAGAAGGGCGGAGGGATCCGCGGATCCGCGCCCCCGGGAAAAAAAAAGAAAATAAGGGACCCCGAAATAATTGAAAACAGTGGCAACAATCTGAGGTAAAACAAAGTAATTTACTAAATATGGTATCAACAGAATTTTATAAGGAGAGAGAATGTGAAATTGATAGTGGATCGGCCTTACCACAACGCTGAGATGAGAAGCGCAGGCAGAGAAGCGCAGGCGAGAAGCGCAGGCAGAGAAGCGCAAGCGAAGCAGCGCAGGCAGAGAAGCGCAAGCGAAGCAGCGCAGGCAAAGAAGAGAGCATCAGGTGACCTTGCCGGGAGTTATATCTCCTCGTTGACCGCAAAGCCCCCTGGGGAAACGTAGCTGCTCTTCTCCTCTGGACAGGCACCCGGAACTTGAGCATCAGCAGTCAAACCCCCAGTGCATTGCATGATGTTATGATGTGGAATACCGATAATGAAAAATCATGAAACCATGACATTCCACCCCTTATTCCACATCACTACATCATGCTTAATATATACAAACAAAATATAAACACACGCACTAGGAATTACTGACTGCACTCCCTCAACATCAAGTTCCCTTGCGGTACACATTGAACATCCCCGTTTTCCTGCATCACCCACCAAGTGGACCCAGGTCCCTGGGCAAAAACAGTTCCACGAAGAGGTTTGTCCTTCTCAGAGGCTGGAATAACCCAAACTGCCTTTCCCAACATATTCTTTACATGTACAACAGGGACTTTATCTCCCTCTACGGTATGTAGGGAGCTGGACTGGGTTGGACCACCACGATTGATAGATCCTCTGGTATTGACTAACCAGGTGGCTTCTGCCAAATGCTTCTCCCAGTGCTTAAATGTACCGCCTCCCATTGCTTTCAGCATAGTTTTTAACAACCCATTGTATCGTTCAATCTTACCTGAGGCCGGTGCATGGTAGGGAATATGGTAAATCCACTCAATACCATGACCTTTAGCCCAGGTACCTACAAGAGAATTTTTAAAATGAGTCCCATTATCTGACTCAATTCTTTCTGGGGTACCATGTCGCCACAGGACTTGTGTCTCAAGACCTAGTATGGTATTTCGGGCGGTAGCGTGGGGTACTGCATAGGTTTCAAGCCACCCAGTTGTTGCCTCCACCATGGTGAGCACATAATGCTTACCATTACGAGATCGTGGCAAGGTGATATAATCAACCTGCCATGCCTCCCCATATTTGTACTTTTGCCATCGCCCTTCCTCCCAGAGAGGTTTCATTCTCTTGGCTTGTTTAATTGTGGCACACGTGTCACAGTCGTGAATGATTTGCGCAATAGCATCCATAGTTAAATCCACCCCTCGGTCTCTAGCCCACTTATATGTCGCATCTCTCCCTTGATGGCCTGAGGTCTCATGGGCCCATCGGGCTAGAAATAATTCACCCTTGTTCTGCCAGTCCAGATCTGTTTGGGCCACCTCAATTCTGGCAGCTCTGTCTACCTGATGGTTATTTTGCTGCTCTTCAGTAGCCCTATTCTTGGGCACATGGGCATCTACGTGACGCACCTTTATAACCACATTCTTTATTCGGGCAGCAATATCTTTCCACAGGTCAGCAGCCCAAATAGGTTTACCCTTTCCCTTGAACATCCAGTTCAGCACTGGCAGCCGAGGTGCCAGAAGGAGCTGTGTTTCTGTACCGATTACTTCGGAAGCAGCCCGAACCCCCTCATACGCGGCTAAGATCTCCTTCTCAGTTGGAGTGTAGCACTCTTCAGACCCTCTGTACGCCCGACTCCAGAATCCCAGGGGTCGGCCTCGGGTCTCTCCTGAGGCTCTTTGCCACAAACTCCAAGTGGGACCTTTCTCTCCAGCAGCAGTGTAGAGGATGTTCTTCGCATCCTGTTCCATCCGTACTGGCCCCAGGGCCACGGCACGGGCTATCTCTTGTTTAATCTGCTCAAAAGCCTGCTGCTGCTCAGGACCCCACATAAAATCATTCTTCTTCCGTGTCACCTGATAAAGGGGGCTTACAATGAGGCTGTAGTTTGGAACATGCATTCTCCAAAAACCCACTACACCCAGGAACGATTGTGTCTCTTTCTTATTAGTGGGTGGAGACATGGCACTGATTTTGTTGATCACATCTGTTGGGATGTGACGACGGCCATCTTGCCACTTTATACCTAGGAACTGAATTTCCTGGGCAGGCCCTTTCACTTTGCTTCGCTTAATAGCGAAACCAGCACGCAGAAGGATCTGGATTATTTGCTCTCCTTTCTCAAAAACTTCCTTTGCTGTGTTGCCCCACACGATGATGTCATCAATATACTGTAAGTGCTCAGGAGCACCTCCCTGTTCCAGTGCAGCTTGGATCAACCCATGGCAAATGGTTGGGCTATGTTTCCACCCCTGGGGCAAACGATTCCAGGTATACTGAATGCCCCTCCAGGTGAAAGCAAACTGTGGCCTAGATTCTTTGGTCAAAGGAATGGAGAAAAAGGCGTTAGCAATATCAATGGTGGCGTACCATTTGGCTGCCTTTGACTCCAATTCATATTGGAGTTCTAACATATCTGGCACAGCAGCACTCAATGGGGGTGTGACTTCATTCAGGCCACGGTAGTCCACCGTCAGCCTCCATTCTCCACTGGCTTTACGCACTGGCCATATGGGGCTGTTAAAAGGTGAGTGAGTCTTGCTAATCACTCCCTGATTCTCTAGTTGGTGAATCAGCTTCTGAATGGGGAGCAAGGAATCCCTGTTGGTGCGGTACTGCCGTCTGTGCACCGTTTTTGTAGCAATCGGTACTTGTTGCTCTTTCACTCGTAGCAACCCCACGGCAGATGGATCTTCTGACAGGCCAGGCAAAATAGACAACTGCTTAACACCTTCTGTGTCTACAGCAGCTATTCCAAAGGCCCATCGATACCCTTTGGGATCCTTAAAATATCCCCTTCTGAGGTAATCAATACCAAGTATGCATGGAGCCCCTGGGCCAGTCACAATAGGGTGTTTTTGCCAGTCTTTACCAGTGAGGCTGATTTCGGCCTCCAACATAGTCAGCTCTTGGGAACCTCCAGTCACCCCATGAATATAAATTGATTTTGTCCCTTGGTGACTCGAGGGCATTAGAGTGCACTGTGCACCAGTATCCACCAGGGCCTTATATTTTCGTGATTCTGATGTGCCAGGCCATCTAATCCACACAGTCCAATAAACTCTATTATCCCTTTCCCCCCCCTGGCTGGGGGCAGGGCCCCTCTATTTGTTACCTTCACTGTCTGCAGCAACTGGAGCAATCACCTTTTTAGAGAAGTTCACCTTGGTGGTTGATTTGTCTTGTAACTCTCTTACCCGTGCTTGAAGTACAGGAGTAGGTTGTTTATGCCACTCCTTCATATCTTCTCCATGGTCACGTAGGTAATGCCACAAGGCAAAACGTGATGTGGTCTTACTGTTGTCACTTGCTCGAGCAGGAGAACGTCTTCTTTTGATAGCTGAGACATTAGATGCCACCGGCTGGGAGGAAATCAAGTTGATCAGCCCCTCCAATAGGCTGTTTTGGGGATTCTGGTCCCCATTTGATGTATCCGTTACCTCCATGGATTTATCAGCTTCAGGCACGGTTGATAGTTTGTCTATTATATCTTCTTGTTTGGTTTCCATTCTGTCCAGCTTTTCAGCTACCTTTGTAATGGCTGAAACACAAGCTCGCAGAGGGCTTAAATGTAACTCAAAGTCTTGAAGTTTATTAACCAATTCACTTATAAGGGGTCTTCTTTCCCCTCTGCCATACATTGCTGCAAATGTGCTGGCGTACCTTTCTGGTGCGGTCTTTGTGAATGTACGCCACATGTTTGGTGTACACCTGACTCTCTCGGGATCATGCTCTTGGTCTGGCTCGTCAGGAATGAAATCGGGGCTATGTAGCATTTCCACCACAGCATATTCTCTTAAATAACAGATGCCTTCTTCCATATCAGCCCATTTCTTTTTCTCAGGCATCAGATCATCTTTGAAGGGGTATCTTTCTTTTACAGCTAACAACATCCGCTTCCAGAGGGTAAAGGCCTGGTTCTGGCATGTACTAATACCTCTGTCAATGGCTGAGTCCCTAGCAACGCCACCCAGTTGGCGAGCTTCTCTACTATCCAGCCACACACTGTTGGCCCCATTGTCCCAACATCGAAGTAACCAAGTGGCAATAGGCTCATTTGGGTGACGTGAAAAGTCTTTTCTCAGACTTCGAATTTCATTCATTTTCAGAGATCGATCAACAATGGTAACGATATCTTGCTCACCTCTTACTCTTTCGGGACTTCTTGTTGCCCTCATTGGCGCCGGTGACCGTGGTCTTACTGAGGGCCCCTCCCCTGGACTTAGGGGTGCTTCTTGTGGATCTTGGAGCCACTCCTCTGGACCTCTCTCCTCTTCTTTCTTCTCTTCTAACTGAGTCGAGATTCGTTTCATTTTCCGTCCTCTTACAGGGGCAAGTGACATCAATTGTGGTGCTTCCTGTAGTTGATCAGGTTGGTCAGTTCCAATGCTCTCATCCTCCAGTTCAGCTCGGAGCCTGTCTCGTTCGATTATGAGAGTATCTAGCTCAGATTGGAGGGTGTCTTGTTGAGATTGAAGACTGTTGAGTTTGGATTGCAGGGAGTCTCTCTCAATTCGGAGGGCATCTCTCTCATATTGGAGGCTGTTTCTCTCGACCAGGAGACTCTCTCGCTCATTTTGCACTGTTTCCCTGAGACTCTCCTTTTCAATTTCACAAACTCTCTCCCTCTCCAGGATAGTATTGAATAAGGCCCGGTAAGCATTAGCCAGGCCCCAAACAATTTGGGCCTCCTCAGATCTTCCTGAGCCACGACATTCCTGTCTCAAATATCTGTTTAAATTTTCAGGGTCTTTCAGGTGTTCTGGAGTAAAGTTCCATGACACCGAAGATTTCCATCTCTCTAAAGTCTCACCCAGGCCTCTCCACATTCCCTGCCACTCAGTATTTACTGGTTTTGGGGCAGACTTCCTCAAAATATAATAAATACTAATAATAAGTGAAATGGTGAGCAGTACATTCACGGAGATTAATAACGTGATCAGGTGAGCATTGAAAATCCGCATAAAGAATTCAAAGGAGAGGCTGGAAACCTGCTTAAAAATCCCCAACCCTGTAAAATTAGCAGCTCCCTCTGGAATGGTATGCCACATAATATGCAGATGCCACATAGTTATTTCCATCCATGTTTTCAATTGGCTATATATACCTATTGCTCCATAGAGCAAAGTGGTGAACTTAATTAAGGCCCAGTATGTTTTTAGCATTAAGAAAGAAGAGACAGTGGCATGCAGCCCCTTAAAAGGCAGTTTCAGTAGAGAAAGCATTTTTTCTCTTTTTTTTCTTTTACAGAAACAAGATAGCAAGGCTCAAAGTTTACAAATATCCTAGAGTATTGGCCGTCCGCCTGGACTTTTCAAGGTCACGCTTTCAGACAGTACTGGTGAAACAGATAAACTTTCCCAATGAAGCTGTCTGAGAGCGGAGAGAGAGATTTGTTCAAAAAGCTAAAAAGCAACTGGTGCCCGCATTCTCCACCAAGAATGTCAACGGTTTACGGGCTGGTTCGGCCCGGTTCCGTGACTAGAAGGGCGGAGGGATCCGCGGATCCGCGCCCCCGGGAAAAAAAAAGAAAATAAGGGACCCCGAAATAATTGAAAACAGTGGCAACAATCTGAGGTAAAACAAAGTAATTTACTAAATATGGTATCAACAGAATTTTATAAGGAGAGAGAATGTGAAATTGATAGTGGATCGGCCTTACCACAACGCTGAGATGAGAAGCGCAGGCAGAGAAGCGCAGGCGAGAAGCGCAGGCAGAGAAGCGCAAGCGAAGCAGCGCAGGCAGAGAAGCGCAAGCGAAGCAGCGCAGGCAAAGAAGAGAGCATCAGGTGACCTTGCCGGGAGTTATATCTCCTCGTTGACCGCAAAGCCCCCTGGGGAAACGTAGCTGCTCTTCTCCTCTGGACAGGCACCCGGAACTTGAGCATCAGCAGTCAAACCCCCAGTGCATTGCATGATGTTATGATGTGGAATACCGATAATGAAAAATCATGAAACCATGACATTCTCCCAGGCCACTGGGAATTGGCCTTTCCCAAACTTCTGCACATGACTGTCCTGTAAACTGTATTCATCTGCAGGACTAGCAGTAAGATCGTTCCTCAGGTTGTATGAGACAAGAATCAGCCAACTTGTTTTTATTCATTAGTATCACAAAAGTTTGAGTGAATTTTCCACATATTTTTCCAACAAATTTTTAACTAGACCAGCAGAAGTTTCTTGGTTTTATGATTGATGATGTCATTACAAAATTTTTTTGTTCTAGATTCAGACACTTTTCTCTTTACTTGTTTTTTGCCAACATATATCCACTGTTATTTTTTCTTGTGAATTGGAAAAAACAAAAGCAAAGCAAGATTTCTTCTAAAAGGTTGCATTGCACCTTGACTCTTTGTAGGATAATTGGCTGCGTGTAATCAGAGATATTTCTTCTTCATCACGTAGATCTCATCTAAGCATTCTTTCTTGTGAAATAAAGGGACTTGACTTTGTTTCCTGTTGTAGTTAGCAGCACTTTTAGTTATTATCTGTGGCAGCAAATGAGTTCAGCCTAATATATTTTCCAGTTTTCTATGTATTTTTTGTTGTTTTTTAGTTTAGAAATTTATGTATTGCATAAACTGTAATGTGAATTGATCGGTGGTGACTGTAAGGAAGAACAGTAGGAGCTGCCACATGAGAGCCACTACAGTGTATTTTCATTTTTTCCATTAATACAGTAAAATTACTGCTAACTCTGTGCTGGTTAGCAAGGTTCTGAGCACTTTCCAGCTGTGAATTGTCCTTAAGTTCTTGCACATGCCCAGAATTGATTTTGTATGTTACTAAGCTGACCATATATTTTAGGAGCACTAAATCCAATATGTACACTATTGCCCCAAAGAAACATTTCCTATGACACAAATTAAGCTTGTGCGGCTACATAATGACCAGAGTGAAATAGCAGAACAAAAGAAAGCCTCTATAATGTTACACTTCTGCTTGTTTCTAAGGGATGATAGCATGCTAGCATTGTGCACTGGAGACAGGAAAGATGAGTAAGAATACAAAGTTGCATGGAGAGGACTGAAAAAACGGAGGTTAATGATAACTAGATGATTTTGTTATTAAAATAACAGGGATTTAATCTTAACGTTTCAGTCAGTCATGCATCTGACTTTAATCATTGTGAACTTGTACTCTCATCTTTCTACACTGAAACTAATGCTCTAATTACCTATGGATGCAGACTGTTCCTGTGTCTCCTGAGTGCACAAGTGAAGTTGCTTCACTATCTGCTGGACATACAGCAGATGGTTATCCAGGCAAGAGTAGTAGAATTTTTTTTCATTTTGATGATGAAAAAAAAAAAAAAAAAAAAAAAAAAAAAAAAAAAAAAAAAAGATGCACTGAATTTTATCTCAGTATTATAGATCAATTTACAGAACAGAGTTCCTAACAGTGTGTTCATAGGCTGGGTACAAAACCAATTTTATCTGCTTCAGTGGTGTGTGAACTGTATACGGCAAGACATCTCTTTACTCTCTGATAGCTTATCTTCCCTGGTGACCATTTATGCGTGCTCGTGTAAATATACATATTTTACTGAAAAAGCTCTTTAAACTATCCTTTGAGATGACCTTGAAGTAGGAGGATTTGAATCTTCCAGGAAATTAGCAGCAAAGTATGTTTTGATAATGATTGGTGGGGTGGGAAGTGCCACTCATAGAAGTAATAATCAGCAGCAAGCTGCATTACAAAGAAAGATATTTGACAAGGAAATACGCAAAAAGAAAAATATACCCACTCTTCCATCTCTGCAAAATTTCTTAAGATCTTCAGAAAAAGTGTGCTTGGCAAAATGGGGCTACTATTTAAGAACAAAAATATTAAAAGTTAACAACAGTAAAAATAATGTAACCAGTATGAATTTTTGTCCTGCTGGATGTATAAATATTGAATAAACTTAATAAACAGTTAATAAAGAAAATAATGAGGTTTTTCCAGATGATGCAACTTCCAGACAATTAACAAAACTTATGGAATTTTTTATTTTATCTTAGTGTGTAGTTTATTATTTTAATTGCCATTTTCTTTCTTTCTGCTATGTTTTCCCACTTCGACTGCAGTCCAGTTTCATCTTCTTAAAATATAAGTTTGTATTCTGTAAATATATGTGTGTGTAGTGAAATTTGATATAATTCCACTATCCTAGAATATACACAATGAACCAGACAATTCAAAATATTCTCCCTTTATCAATGCATAAGCAGTCTTCTACCTCTATGACAAATTCCCTCATACAGATGCAAATACTATTCTCTATAAATGTGTTTAGGCATAAGCGTTTTTGTCCTTAACAAATGTGTACTTGCCTTGTGAATGTGCACATTTCTTAGAACATACATTGCTGCGTCCTTTGCCAGTCCACATGAATGCCTCTATTTGCTTCTTCTGTTACTGTTTCTTCAAAGTCGCCTATGTAAAGCTCTTGTTCTTACATTATGCTTATATCCCATATTATACACTGATATATTCGTTTTCAATATACAAGCACACATGCTCCCCATAGCATTCTTACATACGTGAGCAATCTCATAGAAGCAGCTTGGCTAACCATGAACTGATAATAAAATTATATTTGTAAAATTTTGAAACACACTGTAGCAATAGTACAATGTCTTTTAACTTCTATGATAGCATCAAACTTAAGTTATACACAATTTTGAAAATGCTCAGCAAAGTAATTAGCAGATGACGTGATATAGTGATAACTTATATGGCGCTATTTTCAATTTTACTCGTTAAAATTGTTACTGTGAATTTTAGTGATACTTAACATTTATGAAAATATTAGGAATCAGGTATCAATTCCAGGTACCAATAAAATGTATTGACTGATGACCTTGAGACAGACTGCTAGGAGGGAATATAGAAACATTATTTGGATGTGGAGAGGGGACAAAACCCCAGCTTGATCTAACATGAGATTGTCAAGAAAAACAAGAGCATAGTAGGAATGTGAGCAAAAAGCAATTGTACAGGGAAGGTGCAGGTTTGCTACTGAACAGGTTAGTACAAGCAGACTAGATAACTACAATGCAAAGAAGATTGAGATGCCTTAGAGTTCAATGGTAAACTTAACCCCCAAGTCTCGGCAAGAAGCAACAAGGCAAGCTAAATCACAGACTGAAGAGGAAATATATTGGACATATCAAACATATAAAAGTGTACGAGACATGGTGAGTGCTATAAGAGTTGACTGACAACAATGCAAAGTTAATCTTTAAAAGGGTTATGGAGATAAGGGGAAGATCTGAATGACTTTTAAAGATCAAATATATATCCATTTCCATAAAAGAAGATCTGGGAAACTGCAGATCAGTCAGCCTCACATCAGTCCCTAAACAAATTAACAAACAGATCCCTGTGTAAAGCTGTTTCTGTGATCATGAAAGGCAAGCTGTTTGGGAAGAGCCAGCATGGATTTACCAATGGTAAATGCATGAGGAACTGATCTCCTTCTTTGTTGAAACAACATGCTCAAAGGATGAGAGGAGAGTGGTGATTGTCATCTGCCTTCATTTTAGAAAGACAACTGTCACAACCTACTATAACTCCTTCAGCAAATTAGACTGAAATGGCTCCTAGTCTATAAGGGCCACATCAGTGAGTCAGAAAATAGAGGTAGTAACCATGAAAGAAAAAAAGCATTTGGCTCAGATATGCTATCCCTGACACACTGCATACATCTACCTAATTATATCAATTTAGTTACTACAAAATTTAATAGCTAGAAAAAATATACTAGGTGATTTTGTTTGCTTTTATCAAAAGAGTTTGTTATTAGTTACCTGATAATTTTTTTTTTTTCTTTTTAATGACAATCTTTGATGTGTCTGAACCAAAGACTTCATGTATCCAATAGATGGAGATAAGATGCAAGAAACCTGTAATAACCAGTAACCTAGTAATCTGAGAAGGGACTCAGGTGCAAGTTCTTCTGCCAAATTGGTCAGAACAAGTACTTCTACTTCTATGTGGTGTACATCAATTACATTTATAGTTGTTTAACTCAGAAAGAATAAGATTCTGTTTCAGTTTTGTGCTTCTCACTACAATAATAGCCCCTTCTCAAAGTTTAGGCAAACAGCAACCCTGCTGTGAAAAAAAAAGAATGAAAGGAAGAAGAGTTTTGACTGCATGGTCTGTGATGTACTGAATCTTACTCAATTACAAATATTCATTTCTTCTTATGGATTCCATAAGCTTTCTGGAATGTTGTTCTCAGACTAGCTTTACATTGTGCAATAACATTGTGCCTAATTTAAAAGGCTTAAGAACTAAACACTGGAGTTAAATCTGAACAAAATTTGAGTGACTCTAGATGTAGTCAGATAAGATAATTTTATGTCTTGAACTAAGTTCTGGAGTATTTTATATTTGTAATAACTATGAAAGCATATATTCACATGGTCCAGATTCTCTATGAAACACAAAAGGTAATTAAATTTGTATAATACTGATCTTTGGCATCCCCATTTTTGGATGCCATCGAAAAATATTCAGGTACAGAAGCAGGACATGTTTTGTTCATTAGAAATTGCATGGGTGATCATAGACTAACTGTCATTGCTATGTTATATGGAAATTTGGTTTTCATCCAGCAGCACCATATTGCTAATGTTTGAAACATCTACCCACAGCATCTTTTATAACAGCAGAGAAATGCCATGAAATTGATTTTAATTAGCTTTTGGAAAAAAAAAATAAATATATATATATATATATGTATAACTCAAAATCCATTGTTCAAGTCAAATGGCAGCCAAGCTATGTAAGAGGTTTATGCAGCTAACTGGACACCAGGGACTCATGTCTGTGTTCAGAAATGTACTAGCCATTTAATAAAAAAAATTTAAGAGATGTGTTTACTAACAGGGTATATATCTAGATAGACATATAATTCTAATTATAATTGTAACTGAGAAACAGAGACTGAAAAAGAGGCCAAATTCCTATCTCCAGAGCAAAGTTCTAAAGGACTACAGGGATTATTTTGGAGATGAAAGAACATGTGTCATCATCATATGTTAAATAAGCCTGCGTAAATATATGAGAGCATCTTACTAAAATATGTTTGTGATGTTCTTAACACAAGGCCCATTCTCTGCTGACGAATCATAGAATCATAGAATGGTTTAGGTTGGAGAGGACCTTTAAGATCATCTAGTTCCCATCCCCCTGCTATAGGCAGAGACATCTCCCTCTAGACGAGGTTGCTCAAAGCCCCATCCAGCCTGACCTTGAATATTTCTAGGGTGGGGACATTCAGAACCTCAGTGGGCAACCTGTTTCAGGTTGCCTCCTCATAGTAAAGAATTTCTTCCTAATATTTAGTCTAGATCTACCCTTTTCCAGTTTAAAACCATTTCCCTTTGTCCTGTCACTACTTAAGGTACTGGAAGTCCACCATATGGTCCCCCCAGAGCCTTCTCTTCTCTAAGCTGAAAAGCCCCAGCTTTCAGCCTCTTCTTCATAGGGCAGGTGTTGCAGCCCTCTGATCGTCTCCTTGGCACTTGTCTGGACCCACTCCAACAGCTCCATGTCTTTATTCTGTTGGGGACGTCAGAACTGAATATGGTATTCCAAGTGGAGTCTCAAGAGAGCAGGTTAGAGAGGCGGAATCATCTTCCTCAACCTGCTAGCCAGAATAGGGCTGGCTGTCTGAGCTGGAAGTGCAAATACAAATGACAAAATAAGTAGTTGATTAGTACACCATTCTAGACTCCAGGAAACCAAAGCAAGGTAATTTCATGCATTTTTATTTTTGTTAATATTCAATGAAGACATAAATATCCATGCAAGTGTTTCTTCTATGGCTAAATGTGTTTAAAGGCAGTAAAATATTGACATCACAAGTTGGACAGGCATTAACTTTCCTTTCTGATCTATAGTTGTTTGAATAATCTGATTACACTGTATACAACATAATTTTTGACATAAACAGTTGAAATTATCAAATTTGATGGATCACAACGCAGAACTCAAAAATCTTTGAAATTTTCTTCTTGAAACTATAAGAGTGCAAGCCTTGAAATTAAGAGTATGTTTTGATTTGCAACAGGAGCAGCATTTCACTGCTATTTTCTATGCTGAAATATCTTTGCACTTGTTATGTTTAAAAAACTGTTTCCGCTTCTGATGGCTCAGAAAATCTAGTCTTTTTTTTTTTTTTTTTTTTCCTGCATATTCTGCAAAGGGATCTTTCTGGAACTCTATGGAAAGTAAATAAAGTAAATAAATAAAATAATGCTGAAAAGGATGTCTGGAAGTCATCTAGTCTAGCTTCCTACTCAGATCAGGGCTAACTTTGAAATTAGATCAGATTATGCATAACCAGTTGCAGTCAGGTTTTAAAAATCCTCAAGGAAGGGGGCTCCTTAGCCTTTTTCAGTGCCTAATTTCTCTCTCTGTGATTTTCTTTTCCTAATACCCAATCTGAATTCCTCTTACTGTTACTTCAAGTTGGTTAAACTATCCTTCCATGTTTATCCCTAAAATGAGTTCTGCTTCCTCTTCTCTATAATCTGCATTTTGAAGCTAAGTTTAAAGAACTGCAAACAGATCCCCCTTCAATCTTCTCATCTCCAAGCTGATCAAATCAAGTTTCTTCAGCTCTGCATATATCTATAAAAATCATATATAGATATGTAGATGCATGTATTTTTGTATATATATATATATATAAAATATATATCAGGTACTCCAGTCTCATACCCATCTTGGTCCCCTTTGGGACTCTCTTGGTTCTCACTCTCCAGCCTCACAAGTGCTAGACAGAAATAATCATAATTTCCTTGACCCATTGTTACAGTCTTGTAAATGAAGCCCTGTCAGTGGGTAGTGGTATCACCTCCACTGCACATTCCTGGTTTGTGTCCAGGTTCTTGTCCATCAGAACCCCAAGACTGAGGCTTACTGACCCTCCAGACAGACCCAACCTGCAGTGTTGAATGGAATTATTCTAGCCAGCCAGGATTTTGCATTTGTCCTTTCCTATTAGCCTGTTTCTCTAGCTTGTGGCTTAGAAAATCCCTCAGGGTGGTGTCCTTAGCTTTCAGAGTATCAAGCATTCCTGCTGTTTTCATGTCACACATGAACATCATGAGAGTGCACTCTATCCCATTGTCAGGACAACTTAATATCTTAAATACCATCAGCATCAATATCAACCCCTGAGAAATCCCATTTATAACCAGTCACTATGTAGACTGAATTATTGTCTTTTACTTTTCCATCCCCTCAGTTCAGCTTTTCATCCATCTTCTAGTCAGTCTCTCCAATTTGTAACTCCCCAGTTTGGCTAAAAAAAATGGAAAAAACTTCCAGTTTTGAAGTAAATGATGTCTGCTGGTCTCCCTATGTCCACAAAGGCAGTCATAGAAGACAAGCTGATGAAATGAAGTTTGCCCTTAGCAGATCTATGCAAGGTTTCCAGTCACCTTTCTCTCCTTTTTGTGATTGGAAGAGGCTTCAGTGAGGACATCCTCCACAATCATTCCATCTTTTTTTCTTTAAACAGTCCTAGAATATCCTTGAATTAAGATAGCATGAGAGACATATGGGCTTAGCACCTAAAAATACGCAGAGCAAGCGTATCTCTCTTTCTAAAATTTTGAAACAAATGCTCTTTCTGGTCAAATCTAATAAAGATTTGGGAAGGAATGCAGAAGAAATACCTGATTTTATAGCTGTCCAGTCATTTACACTCTTTTAGTTAAAGCTGCCCTCTTACAAAAGCATTTTATCCAATCTTCCAATCAAGAATAGCCCTTTTAAATATAACACAGTCAGGCAGCTGCTGTCTTAAAATGCCAGTTTTAAAACCATCTGCTTTCAGTGACATCTGCTTGTGTTCCAACTGGTAAATGTTCTTCTTTTTTTCCTGGAACGATGCTGCTTTCTCTCACCTATTTCAGAAATATTATAGAAGTCTAGCAATATTAGAAGTTTCCTATTCATTTCTGTGGCAAGCCCACAGGAACCCATGGTTAATGTCACTGTTTGGCAGCTGGCTCTGCATATTTACATATATATGGATGGATGGATTTCCTTTTCAGTGTTAATTTGAAAAGGAGTTGAGAGGATTGACATATAGAAGTTTGGTATTAGTTTAATTTAAATTGTGGAAGCAAAATAAAATAGCAGTCTATCCAGGCAGTTCTCTCAGGCAGATTTTTACTTAGAGCAAAAATGACCGTCTTGGTTGGAGTCAATAATCCAGGTTGCAGTTTGGTCTATGCAGTCTTTTTGGAAACAGTCTAGTTACATAAATGAAACCAAGATGCATTTGACATAAAGCTTCTCCTGAAAACAGCTAATGAATTGATTTGCCAATATTGCACTGCACTTTAATATAGGGTGAAATATATTTTTATCAAAGAACTTCTGTCAGTGACCTCTGAAAGTATACAGGGTCAGTTTTAGCAATGCTGTTAGCATAAAAAAAGCACATATATCACTAAAAAGAGAAAGATAAGAAATGTTTTAAAATACTGTAGATTAGAGCATGTCCCACAGCCGTATTTTGAATTAACATAATTAAAGAAGAAGAGTAGCAGCAAAAAGTGTTGAAAATCCAATACCTTTATTTTGATTAGGCTTATGGTCACAGTGCAAAGATGCTTGTATTATCTGTGATGAATTCTTCGCTACTTCAACATTTTACCTTACGAAAACAGATGAGAAATGAAACTTAAATCCTGAGTCTTTCAAGATACATCCCGACTTCTTGAGAGAACTATTGGAAAGATTATTTACTGGCCTATGTAATATTTTTTAATATTCAGTTTTCCAACATGCTATACCATTTTAAGAACTAAGAGGTGAGATTTCTTCAATGGCAATTCACAAATTTAAGCTCGGGTTCACTACATTTTTTGCACTTTTCCCCATCATATCTTACTTCACCCAACAAATATTGCAATGAGAGGTAAAATGTACACGCATTTTTAAAAAGAAATTGTTTATGCCTAAATTCAAATATTAAAAGGATTCTTGAGTATTTAACACTGTATAAAAAATTATAACTTCTACTTCGGTGACCTAAGTTAAATTATGATCAAGCTCAGAAAAGAAGAATTCATAATAGAAAGATGGAAAACCCAAGAATGAAAAAAGCACTGATGGCCTTTACAGTAATGCAGCATTAAGAAACTTAATTCCAGTGATCTTTCTACAGTTCTTTTAATATTTCTTTATCATAGCATACTACCTGGCTTGACAACAAAATTTCAGAAGTTAGGGCTCTATTCTTCACATTGTCATGCTCTATTGGCACTTCTTCTATAGGATTTACCCTGTCAAGGAAGAAATCACGAAGGAGTAAGGTCTATGGTTGTCTTAGTCACTAAATCCCTTTTCTCAGAGATGCACAAATGACTAAGTACTTCTGGTGCCTTTGTAAGAGAGAAAGTCAAGTCATACTGGTGTTAGGGTGAAAGAAAGTTTGTCCTTCTCTGGCTAGATATTTTACATGTAAAGGAAACATGAAAATCTCAAGTGTTTCAACAACAACAACAACAAAACATAAAGAATAAGTAATTGAGAGTAGCTCTACTTGTGTTCATCTTGTTTCAGGGGATTTTATATTACTACGTATACCTGCAGACAATTTGGGATGTTTGGTAGCATGAGGGTTATTTATCCAGTTTTTTCCAGGATGCACAGCTCTGCATTGCTGGTGTTCTTCACTGTGCCCTGAATAGGCCAACGCCCATTGTCTCAGGGGTTCCTGTGCAGCAGCACATCTCCACATTCACAGTTACACTCCTTACTGCATATTCTGTAAGGCTGACAAGTAGAATTGGTTGGACACTGTATTGCTGAGACTAGGCACAAGTTGTGCTGGACTTTCAAAGGGTGATGAGAAGCTTGATTTGCTGGTGAGCTCAAAAGTGTCATCCCACTTGTCATACTCTGTACCTCCATCATTTGTTTTGTCTGCTGAAGGTGGGAACTTGATTTGTGCCATTGTGCACATAGTATGGCTTAATCTGAGGAAAAAAATCACAGCTGAAATCAATTTAGGGTAAGTTTATTATCAGTGTAGAATTGTCTTATAAAATGACCTCTCTGGTGCTGAGTAAATACTGCTTTTGGAAAATGAAGTGAGGAAGTTTTACTATTGTTTCTCCTACTGAAAAACTATTCCCTTTCCATTTCAGTCATTCAGCTATTTATTTATTTATTTATTGCCTTCCTCCAAAATAGTCTTTCTCCTTAAAAATACGTCTTCTGTTTAATCTAAAATTAAATAATGACATGGAGGCTTCAAAAATGGATTTTAGTCACTTGATTTCCCCTTTAAGCTAGTGGATAGATTTTCTTTCTTACATCAGTTTTGTACTGGAAAAATGCTTAGCAACAGTCAAATGACTGTTTTATACAAGTAAGAACCAAATTGGACCAGCTATTTAGATGCTAAGGTACATATTAAGGAGAATATATTGAAATAAATGGAGAGATTTTTAATAAGGGAAGAGGGGGTGCACTTAATAAAAAGAACATATAGAGATTCTGACTGTGGCTAATGTGCATAAAAAATTCAGCCTGTCAGATCCTCACTTTTCTAATTCAGTAATCTAAATAATTTATTTGACATTTTAGCTCAAGATGACCTTTCTTGGGAAAAAATTACTGTTTTAAACTTTTAGCAAGTGCAACCACTGCGGAGGATTGCTGTTGAAGTCTGCATTTTCCCAAATGAGTAAAGGTTAATCTTGTACAGCTCAAACACATTTCTGACCCTTTTAAACAAGTTCATAAAAATCATTTAATGTTTTTTAATATAATTTCAATTATATTGCAATATTTGTGTTAAATGATCTTTCTCCCTCCTTCCCTTTTATTTCTGTTGCTCAGAAACCATTTCACACATGTTCAGAAGGATTTAGGTGAAGAGCTTGTTTTGAATGAGTAAAGGTACCATTGTACCAAATGTTATTTATAAGGTAAGTTCCATAAATCAAGGGAAAATAAATAGTAGATTAATAGGTGAGTAGGTTAAAATAGCCACTAGTAATAGCAAGAAAATGACTGTCCAGTGGTTCACCATTCCCAGATTGGTCACTTGACTCAAGTAATCAGCCTCAGAGCTATGCCACAAAAAATGATCATGTCTGTCTCTGGATTCTCTTCCTCTAACTAAACAATTCCATATTTTGCAGAGGGCATTTCAGTGGTTCTACTAAAGGACATTTAGTGTAATTTTACTCTGCTATTTCTGATAATTTATCTAACTTTCAGACAGGTCACTAAAAAAATCTTTCAACGTAAGGATTAATATACCCCCAATTGTACATAATAAAGGCTATAATTCTCTCAGGGTTTTCAGGTGACTTTATAGGGGTACATTATTTATTGTTGAAAAAGTGAATTTGCTAGAATGTCTGAAATATCACAAAGGCTTTAGAGTCTGTGTAAAAACTGCAGTACTGCTGCCAGCTGTGAGAGGATGTAAGTGACTAGCTATCAAATGTATAGATGACCAGCCATATTTGTGAAATAAAAACATTCGGTGGAGCATTGTCATCAGATTGCTGTTCTTTTTTTTCCCCACGTTATCATTACCATGACATCATTTCTATGGCATCATTTGTGTATTTTCAGCATCTTTCTCGTCTTTATGTGCAATTGGAAGTACTCCAGTGCAGTCAATATAAAACCAATGTAGGTTTGAAGTAAAGGGAGCATCACTACTCTCAGTTCTGCTGTGATATCCTTTTTATACTTCTGCTGATTTCAGCTAGTGCTTTCTTTTCCATAACAGTAGGGATTGATCTAATATGCCTATGCATTACAGTCAAAAACCTCTATAAAAATAGAAAGCTGAACTATTGATGAAATTTATGCTCCTAAATCACTTCAACAGTTTTAAAATCCAATGCAAGTGTAATTAACCTCTTAAAGGCTTCTGGTGTTACTAACTCTTGATTAACAGTAGTGGGATTATCTATGTTGCAGACAATATTAGAATTGCAGACCTCGCTTAGTAAGCAAGAATATATTAGGTCAGGTGTGCTACAACATGAATAATTCTGTATAGATCCTAGTGCAAGCTTGTCACTAGATGTGGCATGCCTGTCCCATACTGTGTGGAGGTAAGGCTTGCACACCCAGTTTTGGAAACAAACTAAAGCACACAAATCCAGCCTATCTGGTTCTTCTCCCATTTCAATAACTGGGAGCACTGGGCAAATGCACCCTGACATAGTTTAAAGTGAGTTTATAAAAGCTGTATTGCCTCATTACCAATTAGAACATGATCTGCCCATACATTTCAATTGCTTCATTAACCAATAAAATGGAGGATAAACTGTTGATCACCACAACTATAAGCATAACCTGTTTTGCTTAGGAAGACAGCCTTTTTTTTTTTTTTTTTTGTCTGGGATCTTTTGTAATTACTGCATTCTCCATAGATAAGCCATGCATAATTTTATACTGCATACTCATGTGTGATCTACCCATAGTCACTATCTGAGTAATAAATCATTTTCTTCCCAACTAGCTTGTTAAAGGAACATTCTTCAAAGAATAGAGTCAATCTTTCTATAGCTTCCTAAAAGTCACCAATTAGGGCATGCTCACTGGCTAATTTAATTTAAGGCATTTGACTTTACAAAAGATGTCCTAAGGGTACTGGATAGGCAACACTTTATGCAATGCTTGTATTTTTCTACCTGACGTACTTTTTAAACACTCAGCTTTCTCAAGCAGATGACCAGGGAGCATAGTGATATTCATTGAAACATTGTGGGCTGTAATTTATGTGATTAATGAAGTAGGATATTGTACTGTTTTTATGAGATATGGACAGTTTTCAGTTTATGAAAAATGTAGAATGTCGCTACAAAATAGGAGTAGTATAACTCACAACAACATTAGAAAATTATCACTGTTTTTAAAGTTCTCCAAGAGAAAATCTCTTGTTTGGTAGTTCTTTATTTTTTAAATATAAAAGAGGTTACTAAATACTGATTTGGATACCTTAATATTTATTTTTCAATCTGAAAACTTTTAAAAAGAGTTTGATTCCGGTGAATTAAATTGGACTAATAGGATTAAATTTGTAATTCACAACCAGACCTGTTGAAATTATGAACTGCTAGTAGCAGAAAAAGATACTTTCAGTGCTTTATTAGGTAACACTAACCAAAAGGAATTTTAAGCAATAAGCAGCATACACTGCTATATGAATTTTATTGGTACTTGACATGATTGCAAAGATAGCTGTAAGAAAAAACAGTTATACTAGCATTGGCATCAAGGAAATCCTGCTTCCCTGCTAAAATGGCCTGTAGATAATGTGACTGTTTATTAGTTAGTAGTCCTGGTTTTCAGTCCTGTTAACCTCCTACTGGTTTTTCATCTTTATTTCTACTTGTACCCTAGAGCAATATGAGCCATCTTAGATGACAGGAGAAGCAGAATTCATAGACAGCCATAAAATTATTTCTTAGGCAAGCAGATCATGTTAGGTGATGTTAGAAGACACATTAACACTCAAAGTCTTGGACAAGAATTGTCATAGAAATTATTTCCTCTTTATATTTATTTATTTATTTATTTATTTTAAAATGTGACTTTGATTGAGAAGTGGAGTATGAATTCACTAGCACTTTGTTCAAACAATACTTTGTGAAGGATTACTCATTTTTTTTTGCCAAGTTTTCTTGTGTTATTTTTTGTCAGGAAAGTTGTCCTGTGGCCCATATGACAAGAAGACTCTGGGGAGGCCTCATTATGCCCTTCCAATACTTGAAGGGAGCATATAAACAGGAGGGGTTACAACTGTTTATATGGGTGAATAATGATTGGACAAGGAGGATTGGTTTTAAACTAAGATAGGGGAGATTTGGCTTAGATATTAGGAGAAAGTTTTTCACTCAGAGAGAGTGGTGATGCACTAGAACAGATTGTCCAAGGAGGTTGTGGATGCCCCATCCCTGGAGGCATTCAAGGCCAGGCTGGATGTGGCTCTGGGCAGTCTGGTCTAGTGGTTGGCAACACATATCAGGGGGGTTGAAATCCCCCTGATAATCATTATGGTCCTTTTCAACCCGGGCCATTCTATGATTCTATGATCTTAGTGATTTCTTAGGCAATTGAGTATGATTTTAAATTAGTAATCTAAAGATGAGAAATTTCTTCCTCCTATTAACAATTCTCTACAGCATCCAGATCTCGTGTGTTGTAAACCTGTTGCTGTTGCATGTAGTACTGAGATAGGTGTTGCATTTGGGTTGAGGCAGTATGAGATATGAGTGCAGACTGGGAGAAGCACTCTGAGAGCAGCCCTATGAAGAACTGGGGGATTCGGATGCACCAAAAAACTGGACATGAGCCAGCAGCATGCTCTTGCGGCTCAGAAGGTCCAATTGTAAGCTGGGCTGCCTCAAAACAGGGGTGGCCAACAGGGAGAGGGAAGTGATTGTCTTCCTCTGCTCTGCCCTTGTGAGGGCCCATCTGGATTACTGTGTCCAAGCCGGGAGAACCCAGTACAGGAGGAATGTGGGGCTGCTGGAGCAGGTGAAGAGGAGGGCCATTGAGGATGATCAAAGGCTGGAGCATCTGCCCTATGAAAAAAGGTTGAGGGAGCTTGGCTTGTTTAACCTGGAGAAGGAAAGGCTCTGGGGAGATCTCATTGCAGCCTTCAAGCACTTAAAGGAAGCTAAGAAGTTGGAGGGGTATTGACATTTTACACAATCTGATAGTGACAGGATGAGGGGGAATGGCTTTAAACTAACAGAGAGGAGGTTTAGGTTAGATGTTAAGACGAAATTTTTTACTCAGAGGATGATGAGACACTGGAACATATTGCCCAGAGAGGTTGTGAATGCCCCATCTCTGGAGGCATTCAAAGCTAGGTTGGATACAATTCTGGGCAATCTAAGCTACTGGTTGGCAGGGGATTTGGTACCAGGTGATCTTTAAAGTCTCCTCCAACCTAAGCATTTCTATAATTCTAGATTGATATGATTCCATGTTTTCATCCCCATTATGCAAACAACATGCAGTTTCCTACCTTGTGTTTCTCTGGTCTGTGTAGCATTGCATGATACAGTCATGACAGTAACAGGTGTAGGGCAGAGATGTGACTCTACTTTTGAGGATAGCATATTGATGTATGGTCTGGTAAGAGGAAATGTAGAATGCACACAACAGAATGCTAGATCCTGGTCCCTATTTGGGTAAGGTCAAGAATCTGCTTGTAAATATGCTGGGTGATTTCCTAAAAAGCCACCTACTTCTTTATCCCTGAGTGGCATTCTGATACATAAAGAAGGTCAACTTTAGTGACCAGTAAATGAGCTGCCTCTTAAAAATGTGCAAGGCAAAACTAGTTTCCAAGTGCAGCTGCAAAGAGATTGTAGGCAAGAATCCTACCCATTTTTGATGCTGAGGAAACATGGGGTTTCAATCACACACCAAATCCTAAAAGTCTTGTTTGACCTATGCGTTGTATATCTGTCTGTCTATTTCAAACAGCTTATCAAATAAATGCAGTAAGGTATTAAAACTGTCATTCTATGTTAAAATGGTCATAAAAGTGGTACAAATCTGAAAATTGTATCAGATCCAAATTTGGATTAAGATTCTATTTTCTATGAGGAAAAAAAACAAACGAAACAATTGAATATTGTTCAAATTCAAGTTGCTGTGTTGTTTTTAGAAAACCTCTAGTAAAATGGAATTTGGGGCCCAAATTAGCAGCACAGTCACTATTAAGGTATTTGTGAAGTAGAGGAGGGACATTGTCACATTTTTGCTTTTTGTCACCAAGAAACACTGTCATAATGTCTCTGCTTGGTGAACTGAAGTGGAGCACACCCACCAGGGATGTCTTACTGGATTCCTAATTGTTACTGGGAGTCTGAAGCCTGGGTTGCACAGCCCAAGTGTAGGTGGTTAATCCAACCATCTTATCTTCATAGGTAACTACCTCCTGGCTTAGATTCTTCCAAGGGAATTTCAGAGCAAGAAATTCTCTTTCGAGTATCCACAGAGTATGATTATAGCCAGCTAACAGCCTGCTACACCAGATGCCTAAAATTTCCTTTACTGCTAGGGGTTTAGTCTAAAGGTGGTCTACATACTCACTAAACCTCTGTGTGATTAGCTAAAACTTTTGCCTCTCCATTGCACATGGAAGTCCATAGATCTGTGCTGTCACTAGACTAACAAGAATTGTTGAGCATATGCTGTTTCTGTCATTTGATGGATGATAATGTCTGCTATTTTTTGTTATGACCATCACAGCTTGAGACTGTGGTGCACAAAACATTAACCTCAAGCCCTGTATCAAATTTATTTACAAGATACCTCTGTGTACTGAGGAAGTAGCTAGAAAACAATTTTGTATCAGAAGGCTGAGTTGCATTTCTCAATACAAAAGAAAAAATTGCACTGGATTTCAGACACTGCCCATTGTCTGCTCAGACTGAACCACCATGTATATATAGTACACAGAGAAAGCAGGCATAACTGGAGGAGATGATTTAAGGTCTCTTCTGAATAGCACATTTAAGTTCAGTCCCAGCTGATAGCAGTATCAGTTACTAAAAGTTGCTGGCATCCTGATAAACTATGTGAAATACATTTGGTGATCTCAGTCCAATTTACGTTGCCAGATGAATATTTCTCTCTTTTTTTTTTTTTTTTTTTTTTTTTTTTTTTCCAGAGGCATGAAGTTCTCACCAAATTGAGGTACTCATTGGCATCCTTCTTGGAAATCTCAGTGTGAAACAAGCAGACAGACCTTGACTGTCTAATAAAACTGAAAGGCACTTGCTTCATTTCGATCCATTTTGATGGGAGTCTCTGTGTGAAAGATGCAAGCAACACAGTATGTAAGTTTTCTTTCCCCAGGGATGTAAGTCTGACCCTTTTCAAAGCTGCCCAGTTTTCAGGGTTTTTTCTTGTATGCTGAGTACATGTCAGGCCCCGTGTTCAAACATAAATGTTCTGACTGGAAATGTCCCATTCTTTCTGGTGAATTATTTTTTCATTATTTCCCTGTCATCACCACTCCTTTTTTTTTAATGAGAGTGTAGGGGGGTGGAGGGGAGTGGACACATAAGTTGATCTTAGGGACAAAGTAAACTTTTGGCCTAAAATTCTTTCCTGAGAAAAGAAACATGAGAAACAGTATATTCACTTTGTCTCAGACGTCTGCATGGGCTTTTGTGTAGCTGTAATAAATTATTCACTAATTTTTTTTGTAATCGGACTAGCTGATCTGCAAGTCTGCTAATGAGTTGCCCAATATGTAAAGAAAACCACAGATAGAGTGTTACATTCAAGCTTGTTAGAACAGGTCAGGGACCAAAAATAGGAATGATTCCCTGATTTCTACTAAATTTAAAAGGCTAGCATTCCACTGTGCTATTTCAAAATGTTATTAAAACCACTTATAATGGAAAATTAAGCTAGCTGTCACCCACATCTTGTTGATGGTAACTTGCTTACTTTGCAGTTTACTGACTGGGAAAGGAAATCCAGACAGGTGAAAAATTTCAGACAGGCTTAGTGATTGCTGAGAGAAAAAAAGCAAACTATACAAACGCACCGCTCCACACACCTCAGTGCCTTAATTCCTTGGTTTTTCTCTTTCTTGTCTTTTCTTGTATGGATGCTTGATTTGGTTTGAAAGATGGAAGTGTGTCCTAAGTGTAAAGTATAGAAAACACAAATCTTTTAATTATTAGCTACAGCAGGCAAGGACATTTCTGAAGTTTCCTTGGGTAATTTGTGTATGTCCTACCAGAACCTCACTTCTGAAGCCAGGCATGTTAGCACTGTGTTTCTTCTGCCGAATGAACTAACCTATGGCAAAAAGAAGCAAACAGGCAAAGCTTTTGGAGAAGCTATCTGGAGAAGAAGGGTTTTACCTAAAGACAATAGAGATTTGTTTTAGACTGAAGGCGTGCCTCCCATTTTCTGTTCTCAGAAAGAAAGAAAAATTTCTGGTCCTCCCTGCAAGTCTGCTCTCCTCAGCACTGCACTCCTCTCCTGTTCCCCCTCCAGTCACTTTTCGCTTAAAAACTGTTCACAGGGGTTTGCTAGTTTATTTTCTTTTTCCAGACAGAAAATGTACTGTTATTCTGTAAATGTTTTCGTGCTGTCATACTTTGCAGACGATTTTCTTCCTATTTTTGGAGGCCTGAATCTGCCTTTGGTCACACTATTTGCTCCTCTATGGTCACCTCTGAGAAGATTAACCCTTTCATTAAAAAAGCTTGGCCAGGGTCAAACTACCGCCTGGCTCTGGACTCTTACATCCCTTTGATCTCCCAGCTATGGAGAAATTATTAGCAAATTCTAAGCCTTCCCATGTGATTTGTTTTTGTAAATTTGTAGAAATTATTCCTAATCCTATTACGTGGCCGAGGGCAAACCTGCATTAAATATATGAGACTTTTTGTTATGTGGCAGATGGATAATAAAGGAATGCTGAATGCAGCCCATTCCAAGTTATGGGAATCTGGACACTTCATCAGCATTCACTTAATCCTCTGCCATGGCCTACGCCTTTGATGAATGCTCTCATTTATGACCACTGATGCCACTCACTTAATTTCAGAGAAGAAAAATAATACCTTGCTGTTAATGTGAATATTTGAGTTTATGGCTGTACAATGAATAATTGTGACATTATCAAGGGAACATCTTCTTATACATTATTCACTTGTATAGACCACATTAACCAAATGGAGGAAACTTGCAGTTTTGCATCTTCCATCTTCTTTGGAAGGTAGACACCGTGCAGACAAAAGTCAGCGTCTTAACCCAAATTCTAGCTGACAGTCCGTATCAGCCCTCACTATATTTTGTTCATTGTGGTGCCAATCTCCTATCTCACCAATGACATTTTTTCAAAGAAAGAGTGGATTTCCTAGAGACTCTACCCCATGCAACTTCCATAGCTTTTTATTGAATAGGAAAGTGTATCCCTCCTTTTTGCTTCAGTACTGTTGCCATGTAGTATGTTCATAAATTTAAGCTGAAAATTAAGACAGCACACAGTTTTCATTTGTACTATAATAAAAAAAACAACACCCCATGATAAAAATGGTATTTTCATGCACTTTAAAATAAAATTCATAAATAAAAATGAAATCTATAAAATCTTCAGAATTTCTTATGTATTAACTCCCAGCTTTTGCATTCAGAATCACAAATATTAAGGTGTGGAAACACATTACCTTGTTTTATAGTAATCCGTGTTGTCTGAGGTCAGAGAGTTTTTTTAAGCATGTTTGTATTTTGTCTGATCTCTCTTCAAGTTTCTTTACTTCATTTGAGAGAAAATGTTATTACATTCCCAGTATAAATATGACTTTTAATTGAAAACAATTTCACATTTTTGAGTGCATTTATTTACTTTTCTGACTGTATAGCAATATTGAAGTGTAGGAGTTTGCTATGATTTTTATCTTCCTTTCTACAGGCGTAGTAATTTTGGTTGATATTTAATGGTGCTAAAATTCTAAAAGTAGAACCCTGCTGTCCCTTTTGGCTTGCACATATAAAATTCAGAGGTATATTGGAGCTCTGGTAAACCATCAGCATGAGAAACATGTCCGGATTTAGTAAAGTGTTATAAAAAAACAGTCAAACATCTTTTCTTTGTGGGAGTGTTCACACACTGTAACTAATTTACTGGAATCAGCTAGAGTATTCAACAAGAATAAAAATACGTAGTCTATTTATTTTTTAGTACTTCTATTGATCAACACTTTGAAATCTTGTGAAGCAACCTATGAGAAAACACCCAGGACTGACTGCTCCAAAATGAATACAGATAGAGGTCCCACACAGAGTGGTTGCTTCAGTGATCCCTTCCACACTGTCACCTAATTTAACACACAGGCAAGCTTCTGCACACAAGTGTTATTTTGTATTTGCTGTATGTATTGAGATGCCTGTCAGAACCAAGGGGTCTGTCAGAGTGGAATTTTGTATTTGGAAAAGGGATTGTAATACCATATGCAGTGTGTCCATGTAATAGTAATGATCCAAGATCCAATTTTTTTTTTTTTTTTTAAAGTAGAAAGAAATGCTAGCTGTTCTGTGATTGTAAAATTATACAATGATGAAAGATTACAACTTAATTGACTTCAGGGAGAGCAAGGCATTGCCTTGATTTAACATCATAATGTGCTAAGCTAAATTTTTCTCACCTACTTGGATTTCTATGCTGATTTCTGATGCATCTGTTTTTTCTCTTGAGAATCACTAATCTAAACATTTCTGCAAAGTTGCAGTATTATTCTTAAAATATCCTATTCACTGTTAACTGAAGTGTTTGGTTAAAAAGAAAAAAAAGAAAGAAAAAGTAAGCTATAGATTTATAAAAGTAAAGACAAGAATACAAAGCCTATCAGAAATAGGTCAGTCAAATCTTCCAATCCACCTTTTGGTGAAACAACTTTCTATAAATTCAATCAGATATTTGTCTTAAAATAAATAGCCCAAAAAAATTCAACTTCCACAACAGCAACAAAATAATAGTATAGCAGAAATTTTGGAGAAGGAAACCTTAACTAAATAAACCTCCAGAATATAAACAACACAAAGGTATGTAGATGGACTTAAATAGCTATACATATACATACATAAAACTATATTAATTGTTATTTTTGTGTGTTTATATCTAATATGTATAGGTATATATGTTTAGGGACTTTGATTTATCCCTTGGTATAAGTAATGGGCAGTTAAATCCAGAATGAAACTAATTTTTGAACATCCTTTCAGTGTATGAGGCTTGAGAACTATTGTCACCATATGTATTCTTCACCAATATCATATCACTTGGAACAAGTAACACTTACCTGTGCTGTAGCCATTCTGCTTTGGCAGTCTACTTTGTAAAATCTTCCGTTATTACTATATGAAAATGTAAAGACTTCATTATACATGATCCATGATCAGTGTCTGGGGTTTCCTTGTTACAGCATTTCAGGCTGCATGGTGATCAGCCAGCCAGTGGCTAGGTTCTCTGCTTGCTAAAGCAAAGTACATATCACTCTACAGTCCTGCTGTTAAATGAAAAAATGTTTAAAACATCTTTCATAAGCTGTAAATTGGAGACCATAATAAAATGGAGAAGGAATAGTATGAAAACGTTTTTATGATTGTATGTTTTTTGTTGATTCATGTTTTTTTTTTGTCGTTTGTTTGTTTGTTTACTAGAATTAGAGCTGATAGCAAGAACAATTTATTTTTCAGAAAGTATGTGTGTGTTTTTGTGCGTAAGGAGTTAACTATTTTTTTATAAGCTGATTGGTACAGACTGGTAGGTTGTTGACAGAGTTTTTTCTGTATTTATAAAGCTCTTATATGATTTCTTAAAAGAATTTTAAATGAGTCTAAGCAAAGCCTTTACTGAATGTAATATTACTGTAAAACAATGCATTCTTTTCATATCTGGAATGAAAAGGTAATAAAAGTATGCTGATGTTGCAGCTCCAATCTTGCAGTCAGAGGAGCTCGCTTGAACATAAAATGTGAGAAGCAGCAAGGCTGAGCTGCAGAACTAGGAGAAATGTCATGCAGCAAGGCAGTGGCTTTTCTTTCTTTTTTTTTTTTTATTGGGCACTGAGAGCAAAAAAAAAAAACAAAAACAAAACACCTGCCCACCACTTGGAGTTTTCATGATCACGGAGTAATCCTCTAAACCCACTGTCCAGAGACTAAAAAAAATGCTTTACTTGAAAGTAAGACACACTCACATCTTCTCTTTCATGAATCTGTTTTCCAGTGTGATTGTCTTTGAAGTATACAGCATATATCATGTGTGATAAATTATACTTTGCTGAAATGTTGCATTGCTAAAGTATGCTCAGAAAGCTTTGAGCAATATTTACAAATAGTTTAAGTGTCACAACAATACACCCACCACTCAGGCTTCTATCGATTTTACTATAAAAAGATTGTAATAAAGGATACCACTTTTAAGTATTATGAAAATATTCCTTATAAAGGAAGATAATTGGGGGAGAAAATCTCTAAAATCTATATCAAAATCATTTTGCAGATTCTGCAATCACAGCTGTCAGGAAGAGCAACAACAATCTCTCTTGTCTAAGAATCATCATCTGTTTTTGTGCTGTTACTGCTTGCCTCCCCTTTTGTTCCAGGTGAGTTGTTAATTTATTCACAAAGCTCAAAGACTAGCTACATGCTCAGCTGTTTGTTGGTGGTGGGTTGTTTGGTTGTTGTTTTTTTTATTGTTTTTTTTTTCTTTTTTTAACAATATGTTATAAATTAATTAAAGTTATGCTATTGGAAAGAAGTGCAGCCTCAGTTTCCCACTTGGGATAAACTTTAATCTTACACACCAAGTGTTAAATTCTGCTGTTTGCTACAAGAGAGTAAAGCTGATGTAATTCCTCTACAGCTGAAGGAAGCAGTTCAAATTTACATTAATTCTAAAGAAGGAAGAGCCAGACCTTCCCCTAAACACCTGAAAATCACTCCTACATTAATGAATAAGTCTCATGAACATTACTGTATGTTTTTAAGATCTTCCTTAGGGGAAGGACGTTGAAACACAAGATAAACGTTTTTTCTATCAACCTTTCTCTTTATTTGTTATTTTTATTGGAGTGTGGAATATTCCTGTTTTGTTTCTCAGCTGTAAGGGCCTGTTTCAACCAAAACAGTGAGTTTTGTCAGTGCAAATTTAGCTTAGTTTGTTCTAGTGAGTTACTGTATCTGTTGATCCACACCACTTCAACCTTGGCAGAAACATAATCATGCTATATGGATATATAAAGAAGTAGTTAAATTATATTAGAAAACGTTTACACTGAAGTGGATCATTTGTTGAGGAGTCTAAGGAAGAGACATACAAGCTGTTGTTCTTGTTGGAGCTTGATATTGTTTGGTTAACCAGGAGGAAATATGGTGTACTGTGGAGAACTCTTGCTTTCCCTTCTAAATAAATTGTCCTGTTTTCAACTAAAATGTATCCATAGAATCAGTGACTTCTTGTGAACCCTTTTTCTCATGTTGAAAGTAGCACTTGTGAAAAGGAAAGCCTTAAACACCCTGACCACACCAATGGAAGGATCTGAAGTCTGACACTGCTAATGTGCATTACATTCTATCTGCATTTTTAGCATAGCAGCTGGAGATAATATAGTAAGGTGAAATCTAAACTAATTCACCCTTCCATCAAAATGCTTGCAAAGACCGATCTATGTTTTCATATTAACAACAATGCTCAGATGACACCCTCCTACTGTGAAACTTATATCTTTTCTTTTTCTTTTCTTTTTTCCAAAAACAAGCGAAGTAACATAATAATATTTTACATTACAAATTATGTGTACAAGTGCATATGCATCTAGTTAGAAGTTGTTTCAGGAGAAAAAAGCACTTACATTCAGTAAGAAGCACATAAGAAATGTGCACTGAATTCCAGGGTTAGGGTATTTGTTCAGATGAGCTACAAAGCAAGCTAGGACAAAAGGAAACTTTTGAGCCACTGCTTAGTATTAGGTTTTCAGTCTTGATATGATTGTATTATTTTATCCCTGTGAATTTAGCACATTTGATATACAGTCATGGCCTAATGAATGCAGCAATAAATATCACATTTGTATTCAGCTTCAAAAGTCTCCTTCCCTCCTCACACCAGCAGCAATGGGTGTGATTTTATAAGGGTATGATTGTAAATAATCTGGTTAAACACAAGGTTACTGATGCACTTACAATATAGAATCACAGAGACAGTGGTAAGATTCAAGCCCCTGGATGTGTCTTCCTGCCTCAGTCAAAGCAGATGTATTTGATTTTGAAAAAGCAATGCATAATCTATTTTTGTTTGTTCAATATAGGAACTGTATATTTGCTGTATCTTTAGGGATTACTTTTGGTTGTTTTCAAGGAAATAATTTTAATGCTTACAAATTGTTGGATGACATTCCCTTGTACATTTTTAAATGTGATATGCAGGGAAAATATTTCTAGTTCTAATCTTTTTATTTAGAATAGAGAAGCTGTGTGTAATCTAGGAGATGAAATATGATATCTTTATTAAAGTGGCACATGCTAGCTCTATTACACTTACAGGTCTGCCAGTATATCCATTAAGGAATCCATTTTTCAGACTTTTAACACGTGTCTGTATTCATACCAGAGTGAAACTTGGCACTCAGGTTTATAGCCCAGAAGCAATTTGTAGTGCTATTTACAAATGTCTCTTGGTATTCATTTAAAAAAATGTTTTTCTATTAAATGCCTGAAAACCATTTGGTTATTTAAAATGCAAATGGGAGTGGTATTAAAAAAAAACACTGTTGACTTCTCTAAGAGTCCCATGCTGTAGCTTGATAATACTTCTGCCTTATGAAGTTTATCATATTAAATCATTATGAAATGAGCTGCAAATCAGGAGATGGTGCATTTCTTGAGATTAGAGACTTTTTATACCCCTGAGAGAGCTGATTCTGCTTAGCATTTCGCTAATGCATGCTTTAAAATTTCTGTATACCTTCATTTGCACACTGTAGTGATTTGAAAGATCCTTATACTCAGGTAACAAGCTTACTTAAAAAACACTGAGTATGTATTCATATAATTCAGTGGTTTGTTTCGGTGTTGAAACTAATAATAGTCCTTCATGATACCATAGTGCTGCTTATTTTAGTTTTTTTTTTTTTAATTTTTTAAAAGTAATTAAGTAATCTATCTAAGCATGCCATTTTATCTTGGCAAAATATGATAGAGAAAAGGTAGCTCTTTCACCTTAAGTCCAGTCATATCTCCCACTGTCAGTGTTTCAATGTAAATTAACAGTGGGTTAACTCAAATATACTTTTGCTTCTTTGTTTATATATTAGCATTTTCATTTGCTCTTTAAATAAGAGCTCAGATCTTCTAAAATGAAAATAACTCACTATTTTATTCTCCAAGAACGTCTTTATCCTCAGGTGATATAAATCAACAACTGATCAACAAATCATCAACTCATACGTTTCCCTGTACTTCTAATAAAGACATTAAAAGTTCAAAGAATTTGAGAAACGTTGGAACCATATATATATATAAACGAATGTTATCAAATATAATAAATAGTGATATATTGCCAAATCCTCGCTCAAATTCTGGGTTTGACAGTAAATAAACTAAAATAAGATGATGAAACGAGTTTTGGTAACTCCTTATCAGCCTGGCTTTCTGTGAACTACTATAGACTGGGGTGGAAGCACTGACAGAAATGTTACAAATAAAAGAAATCCAAAGTCAAGTGTTCCTTATACTTTCAGGTCATTTTAGATGTTAGGGGTTTAGAAAAGTCTCATCAAGATCCATTTGAACTTCAGGAATAAGTCCTTAAAGCTATTCTGTAAACAAAATGATTCATAGCATAGATTTTTTGTTCAGTTTTGTAGCTGCTATTCCTCAGTTGTGGGGGGCAAAAAGAAAAAAAGTGCTTTGGGTTTTTTTAAGACTGTACTTTTCACTTCTGCAAACCTAATTTTTAGTCTTGGGTTCTGAGAAATCAAAGGCTATTTAGAATACAATAAAGAATAAAAATTTGATCAATTGCAAGAAGTATTTCTGTGAAGTCTGAACAAAGTGGGAATCTGAATTGCAGCCCCAAGTATTTAAATAAGCTATTACAAAAGGAGTGCTAGGAACCATTATATTGCATGATTTCTTGTGAATAATAGAAATGCTCTCTATCAGGTATTTTTGCTTAAATGGAATAAATGTTTGAGAGAGATGGTGTTCATCCATTGTAACCTTTCACGCCACTACTGTTGGTACTGTAATAACTTCATCTATTAAAAATACGGTTTGAATCTATTAAAAAATACTCTAAAACTTGGAAAGAAGTGTAGTTTTAAACCACCATACATTAGAATCTCCATCTTTTGGTAGTGTGTCATTTATGCTTTAATGACATCAGTGTAGAATTTCAGCATTTTTATACAGAAAATGCCTGTCATATACAAACAACATTATGGCACTTTTAGTATAATATGCCTATAGTAGTGCTATTATTTAATGGTGTGCTTTTATATTGTTCAAGTAAGTTTTTAAGGATAAATGTGCCTACATCATATACTAGTCATGGGGCTAGGAAATGGGATTACTTGCTACTAATAAGGTGAGTGAGCTTTCATCTCTAGTTATAGTGGTTCTGATCCAGTAACACTATATTCAGTAGTAAAAAGTGATGCATTTATGACTTCAATAGCTGCAGAAGCAATATCTAAGTCTGGGTTGATCCAACCTCTTGCTTAAATCTTGTGCATTTTACTGCATGGGACATCCTCATACACTGAAAGAGTTTTGCTTAATGAGGCTGCTTTTACTCAATTGTCATTTAGGAACTTCTGTTCTCTGTTTGGGCTTAACTTTAGCTAGTATCCACACTCCTCTTGCATTTGCCCAAGAAAAGATGAATATTTTCTAAGTATTTCTTAGATTTTTAAAGTTAAATTAAGGAATCTCCCACCTGGTCCCATCACACAGAAGTCAAGGGTAGAGCTTAAATATTGTAAGAATCTGACTTAGGTGAGGATCTGTGAAGAAAAAAAAGGAAAAGGAAGTATGTTTGTTTCCACAGGAGCAATGTTACTAGAAGCAGGCATGCCATTACAGTCCTTATGCAGATTTACCATGTGAAATCACCATTCCACCACATATCAGAGTAATTTTTTTATTGGATTTGTCTGGATCTAGTATCCCAAAAACAGGAATACTTCCAGTTCATGCAACTTGATCAATGCTTATGAACTGATTGAGAAATGAGAATTATTTTTTACTTTGAGTAATTTTTTCTACATGCCAGAAATATCTCAAAGGGGGGTGTTTTGTTGTTTTATTTTGTTTTGTTTTAATGAATGTAGGATAGTACAAAGGACTAATTTGTGTATTTTATTAATGAATAAGGCACAACAATGTGCGTTGTCTCTTTCTAGTAATGGGAACTTCATTTCAAATATTATTTTCTGATGTGAGATACAAGTTTATAAAAGTGTTATGTAATATTATGTTAAATTATTTATAATAATGTTGTTGGGGGGGGAGGTTATTTTTATTTTTGCATTATACCTTGGCTCAGGCTCTGTGGAGCCAAATTTTTCGTATTTTTTGGCCCAGGTATGAAGTTCCTCACTGAAAGAACAAACTGACTTTTCTGAGCTCACATAACCTGCTGGTATCCTCCTCAAAAAGTAAATACTCTGAAAACTGACTAAGAGAATGAAAAGATTCATTATAATTAAAACCTCTAATAAGAGTCATAGTTAAAATTCTGAATAGATGTTTGAATTTAAATTGGCTGCATGTGAGGTGTCTTACGGCCATAGTGAAGTTCAAGAATTACGGGATAGGTGACTGTACCACGTCACAAGGGAACATATCCCTTAATAATGATATCAGTTTCACATCCACTAATGTAGTTAGAGTGCTGTAGGTTATTTAACTCCAATAGACCAAGCTTTCAAATCCAGTCAAATATCTACTTGATGTTCTTTTGGGAATGACATGACATGATATTGGGAAAATAGAGCCATAAAAGGGCTCCATTAAAAATTCTACTCCCTTCAGTCACAATTGGTACCCACCACTTCCAGGTCCTTCTTGGTGTGTGCTGAGGCAGCTTGTGTTAGGATCTGAGTAATGCAAGTACCTCATAATTGCTCAGGTCTGTAGCCAATGGCTCTTTTTACTGTCTAGATGCTCTTTGATTCTCAAAAGAACGTCTTGAAACAATGCCTTTAGCTTGACATTAAATCTTACTTCAGTTTTAATGTGGAGTATTGATTGGGATATGTTTTCACCAATTCTAGAGCCATTTATTTTCATAGTCCTGAGGATGATAACTCACTAGTTAGCACATAGTAAAACTCCTTCGCTCTTCATTTAGGTTAATTCATGGACTATGATACAAGTGCAGATCTTCCAGTGTAAGAAATTATTTTGTATACATTTGGAAGATTCTCTTTAGCCAGAGGAAATATAGACTTCGGCAGAGATATGAGGACTCTGATCCCGTGGCACGTAGGAATAGTTACTAACTACACACACAACAAAAGTAATTGCAGTTTTGGTACATTTAAACACACATTTTACCTTCAAACATTGTTATTCATTTTTAAGCTGAACCAGGTGACATATTCGGGTGAATTAGAGCCCTTCGTATAAAATGCATTGTTCAAAACACACCTGTATGTGTGTTTGGAACAGAAAGCTTGTCTTGTTTTGCTGCTATGGCAGCCACAAAATGTCAAGATAATCTTAATTTATCCATTAGAAATGTAGGCCCATATTTAAGAGTCATCAGCAATAAAGGAAAATATACTGAATCATTTCAAGTGCATGCTAATCATTTAATGTAATAAATGGAGCAACTCTAATTATCTCCTGAGGAAATGATTTCACACTAAAACAATGGAAATGAGGAGGTTACTTTGGGAGCATTATACACAGCTGAAAATTACTCATGTGAATCTAGAGGATATTTCAAATAAATAGAAAGGATTGCTTAAGCCTTTTCAGTAATCATTTAATGCTATGAGAGAAACACTAAATGATGGTAAAGATATTTAGTGATTTGCACTCAGCCAGTGAGGCATTCATAGGTACAGTTACACAGCCAAACGCTATTCCTTTCCACTGAGACACTGGTTAACACCAGATCAATGTCGTAACTATAGGTTCTTAATGCAGAACAACTGCATTAATATAACTGCAGAAAATAAAATAACTGCAGAATAACAGTGAATGAAAGATGAATATGCTAGTATTTCTTATTTGTTAATTTCAGTCTACATTAGAATTTACAGATTTGAGATTGATAATGCCTGTGAGCCTTTCCCTTGAGGTGTCTGGGATTCTTTATTTTTAAAAGGATAAATAAAAAATCTTTTTGATTTCTTTTCCCAAACTAAATCCCATGAAAGCTTATTTGGGAAATTCAGCATATTTTTAGCCAACAAAGAAGAAAATGAAAAGCAAACTTTGGAATAAGATGTAAAAATTTATCAGGGAGTGGGGTTAAAATTGATTTTAATGATTCAGTCCATTCCCTCCAAGGGAACTGATTTTACTGCAAGCTAAAATGTTTTGTTAAATTATGTACTTCAGTTGCTTGGGTGTTATGTCTCTCTTGGAGAAGCACATGAAATGAGCACTATCCTCCTAGGCATTTTAAAAACATATCCACATTAAATAGAATATATATACAGTGGTTGAGCATATAGTCTTTTTAAACTAGATAACAAAATGATTTTGACTTGTTTTAAAATCTTTTCCTTTAAATGGCTCTAAAGCTAAGACTAAAAGATAGATAATGTGGACTGAAAATTTTCCCCCTTGCTTTCAGTTTCGTAGAGAATAGCACATTATAGGTACTTTCCTTTGTGCAAGAATCACATCAATGCCAGGAAAAATGCATCTGTTTTGGCTACATATTTAACAGCATGATTTCCAGAACCATCAATTTGTCTTTATTAATACGTCAAATGCAGTTTGTTTAAAGTGTTTGTCCATTCCAGTACCATGCTACTATAGATACTATTAGTTACTTATATTTATTACTGAAATTGCATAAGATACAAAAAAATACAGCTCTTTGCATAGTGAAAGATATGACCTAGTTCAAGACAAATTAATGCACAGTGATTCTAAAAGCGTAAGCAGACAACTGTAACTTTTTTAAAGGTCTGCATTTATTTTGAAACTGTCACACATATTTCACAAGAGAATAGACAATTGTTTTTTATCATAAGATTACTGCTCATCATCTACAAGAAAACAATTGTTATCAGGTATGAACTTAATTGGAATCAACTGCAACAGTCTTTACAGGAATTTACCGAAATGTCTGCCATTCAGAGCTGGCTTACCATAATATTCTCTACGGAATAGTTGACCACAGGATTCTCATTCACAAACAGCCAGGTTAAACAGTTAAATGCTAGCAAATCCTGCATAGCCCTGTGGGAAATTTCACTTTAATCCCGAACTTATAAGAGGACAATCAAAGCCCAAAGCCTGGGTAACAAATCTGATCCTCTGTTACAATCTGTGTCCTCATGGGAAGGAGAGAGATGCTCCCTGTACAAGCCTGAGATGGATAAATACCTAAATGATGAGATAGATGGGGAATGCAGAAAAAGCGTCTGGCTTCAGCCATTCGCTTCCAATTTCACATTACATTGTGAAAGGCAATTCTTGTGCAGCTCGGGAACAGCCAGTCCTGATTACTATAAGTTGAAGTGTGGCTTAAGGAATGATTAATGACAGTGTCAGGAGAAAACAAAGCACAATGAGAGTTATCTCTAATCCACCTGCTTGCAGATGCTATAGTAAGGGAATGAAAATGGCCCCAGCGAGCCCTGATAATAAAAAAATCAAAATAGAAAGGTGCAAAGCTGTAGATATGTATTAATCTGATATATAAAACTAGGTCTTAGCTTGAATAAAGCATTAGGCATGAATGGAGCCCCATAGGTGATAGATATTAGAGCATAGTGGACTTCACATTGTCTGTATTTTTTAAATCAAACAGAACTGTTCCCTCCAGTATTGCCTTTGACATTAATAGGTTGGTATTTGAAAAGTCACAGTTCAGTAGATGAGCAGGCTTGTGAGTTCAAGCTCATTAAACAAAATCTCTTTTTTATTGTTGTTTAAAGGAAAAAGTGACACCATACCACCACCTTGTGGCTTTGCAGTGCATATGCCCAGGGAGGAGAGAATCGCTGTTACCATTTCAAACAAGCTATAGCCAAATAAAACATGATTATGAGATCTTCTTGATCTTCCTTTCTGAAACATGAACATGTTTACAGGTTACTTCAGTTATTATAACACACCTGAGAGGCAATGAGGCCATTTCAAGTGAATCTTTCAATTCTTTTCAAGCTGTCCCCGTTAGATTTGCTCTGATTCAATACGGCAGCTATTGCAGAAATAAGAGGGTCACTGGTAACAGCTATGCATATACACATTATGATGTTTCCCTTCAACTTTCTATTCTCTCTTCCTGACCTGCCCAGGAAATCTTACACCAGTGGCACAGTGAACTGGGGTCTAGAGAGGTTCAGGATGTGGAGTCCTATAGCACCTGCTCTCATTGCCTGGTGCTTGTGTTCATCAGGCAGGCATGTCTGCTAAGATCCGTAACAGTGACAGTCTGCTCTTTGATATAAATCACAGAGTTCAGATGAGAGCTACTTGCTTGCTTTGCCAGCATCCTATTCTGAAAAGTACTTCAAGTTAGAATTGATCTAGAATTAGTACTACTGTGTCTTTTCATTAGGGAAAATTGTTCAAAGTCAAGGCACAATGTAGGGTTTCCTAAAAAAAAAAAAAAACAACAACAAAACAAAAAAAACACAACAACAACAACAACCCAGGAAATCTTTTTTGCTCTCATTAGGGGCACATGTTCCTCTTATGTCTCCAAGAACACCTGCAAAATTTTAGTTATTATCATCGAAGATAGGAATACAGGCTGAAAGAGAACACTTCTCGAGACCGACATGTGCATCAGATTTAAGGGCATTGCCTCTTGCTGCCAGCACTGAGGGAATTATTTGACCCCACTGAATTCAGAAACAAAAGCCTCATTGATTTAACTGGGTCATGATTTTGTCCCAATGGTTTTTCTCCCCTCCTTTTTCTTACTATGACCAGCAACAAGTTAAATGTTAATTTATATTTCATGGAAGTATTTTAATATTGAAAATATAATGGAGATTTAGCACTTGGCTTTTAATGAGGCTGACATAACTGTTGAAAGAAAGCAAATACATTATTTTAATTAATATCAATTCATAAGTGCTGCTGATTTATATATTAAACAAAAAAAGAAAGTGTCTTGTCATACACTACAATTTATTCTGCTTTCACCCATCATTTACTCAGAATCTTTTTTTTTTCATGTGAAGGGTATGATGGAAGCTGCCATGTAGAACTGTACAGCTGCTGCATATGCTATTAGTACTGTGATCACATCACCCTTATTTTCTAATGACGTGCCTCAAATCAATTCTATCCACGTGTCTTTGTCTCCACCTGACACCTCCTGCTATCATAATAATCATGCTGTATGGTTTAAAGCTTAAAGCTTTTGTATACTGTATTTTCTTAATAACACCTGGGAGCCAGACAGTTTCTGTGCTTTAAAGATACATTGTTACAACCAGCAAAGGATTGAAAAAATTTTGATCAAGGTATTGAAACCATCAAAACTCAGGTGTAATACAGCTGCAGTTTTGATTGGTCCATTTTAGAATCTGATAAAAATTGAGGTCTGGGCACAGGTTTAGGTCCTGACCTCTCTTCCAGGCATTAAGATGTTGGGGTGTTTATTCAAGCAAAAGTTTGGAATGGGTGAGATTAGAGTAAATCGCAAATACATCTGGAAATGTTTTTACCTGTGCAATAGAGAAAAAACAGGGGAATTACTTAACAAAGAGAAGTAGTGTTGTAACTGTAATATTTTATGTAGTCATGAAAGCTGATTGAGTAAAAATTTGGAAACTAATGCAACAGTACTATTAGACAGACATTTCACTGTAAAGATGCAATTGGTTGAAGTCTATATAAATCCAAAATCATGTAAGGGTTAACATCTCTGCTAGCACCAGAAGTGTGGAAGCATGAAAGTACCACTGTCAGATAGTCGTCTGAAATCCTTTTATACCCATCTGTCATACTCCTCCCCACTTCTCTATTTCCCCCTTCATTCCAATAAAATATTGTGTTTCCTTCAACTTTATCCTCCCTTACTCTGACACAAGTTTCTCTCTTCATCCAAAGCAGTGCTCAGGAAAAGATTGTACTGAGCTTTCAAATGTCTCCTCATGAGCATGCTACCTTTGGATGAAATTCTGGAGTTGATACATGCTCTGTTTTAGGTCTGTCTATCTGCCTTTCTTACAATGTGTGCACTCACAGATTTTCAAGGAGGATTCCATTCTGAATGTATATTTTCTCAAACACATTGAGTCCTAGCATCATAGCCTGTAAGATCTGAAGGCAGCAGCCATTTCAGCAAAGATTTACAGACCATCACTAAATGTATTTTTAAAAAAGCTCAAAATCCTATTTATGTAGTGTAAAAAGCAAGGGATGAGAGACAGTAGAAGATTAGAAGATGAAATTCCTAAAAAGAAGGTTCCAATTGATTTTGGACACCTGACTGAGATTTAAACTGGCTCTTTTCAATCTGTTTTTGTACAAACAGATTAATCTCTGAGCTGCTAGGGCTGACATATTCTTGTATTCAGAAAGCTCCTTAAACAGTTATTTCAAAATATTTTGCATGACTGTTCTTCCTGGCCAAAACTCATTCCACACTGCAAAGTGAGAAGTCAGCCAAAAATAAGAATTAATAATTTACAAAGGACAGTTGACCTGGTTCTTACAAAATCAAACTAAAATCTTGGATCCAGCCCTCTTGTCAGTTACTAAATCCAAAGATGAGCCCTGCAGGTCAAGACTACATCTGAATTGCATATCTGCCTAAATTTCTCTTTTTCTACTGAATATACACTTTGGATGAGATACTCTGTTTTCACTCATTTCCTATCCCAAAACTGCATCATGTTCTCGATGCAGTCATAATGATGAGTAACTACTTGCAATGATATGCTCTAGGAGTTGGTGAATGTTGCTCATAGCTTGCAGAGTTCTTCCATGTTGCTGCCTGGTTCATGAGTTACAGTCACTTGCTTTAAAACAGTGTATCAGAAAATTGCTTGTTTAAGTGTAGTTACCAATCTTGACCGGAGCTTACAGGCACATTGCCACACGACAGTGAGGTAGTAGTTGTTGTTGAACTCATGTCAGTGCTATAGGTAGCCAACTGAGAAGGGAAATGGTGTGCTACCTCCTTGTGCTTCCAAATCCAAGCAACCAGTGTGAGCTAAAATCCCTATCTGAGTTGCATGCTAGGGCTATTATTTTAGGAGCCCTGAATACATTTTCAAGATACCACAATGCAACTTTTCAGCTATCTCTTTTTACATATGCTAACCTGCAGCAAAATAAACATTTCTTTATAGATATTTGCTAGATAACTTAATATCAAGTTCAGTTATATTTGCCTCAATTAACAATAATTCTAGCCATTTGTGTGGATGTTTCTCCTGCTGTGACAGCATTAAAAAGGCAATAAAGTGTCATACAAACATTTGGAAACTGCATCACCCTATGGCATCCAGTAGGTGCTGAAACCAGGGTACTTGAGTTCTAATTTAAGTACCTGTTCCTTCCAGGTTGGGGATTGCAGGTGCTGCTGTTTGTGACAATGTATCTGCTAGTGCAGTAAACCCGTCAGCATTTTTGTTAAAGTATCCCAACACCAACAGCTGGTCCATGTGCTGTTTATGATAGACTTAATTTCTTGGCTAAATGAATGATTTTCTTCAGTAGTACATCTACAATGTGTACACCAGTCGTCAGCTAATTGTCAGTATGAGGCCTGGTATACTCCTCAAGGGAATAACCTGCACCAATAGAAACATATTTATTCTTAGTCTGTGCTGCAGCTCTTTGTGCATTCAGAACATTTAAAAGAAGCAAATTTTTATGGAGCGTATTGAGGTGTGTAGTCTGGAAAAGAAGCAGAAAAAGCAGAAAAAGAGCATAAGACAAGGGTAACTCAGATGCATTTAGCATCTGCAAACAAAAATCAGTGTTCACTCAGATAAATGAATTTCTTTGTGATCTTCCCACCTTCTCCCTTTGTTAATCTTGAAGCTCTTTTTCTTTTTCTCTTTTCCTTTTTCTTTTTCTTTCTTCTAATTCTAGTGGTAGATCTGCTCCTGGCAGTATGTTATGTTCAACCATTAGTTTATTTTTTAAGACTAAGAAGAGATATTTCTACATTATAAATTATTTATAAACATCAGAACAAAGGGAGGCTTGTCAGGACTGCTGGTACATTGAGAAAACAACAACAACAGAAAAAAAGGGTGATGAATTTATGAAGAATACAATTTTATGAAGGGGGGGAGGAAACGCAACTGCTAATTATTAACATTCATCTGCAGACAAAGACCTGAAAGGATAGGATTAGAGGGATACATTTACATCTGTCTGTCACAAAAGGAAATCTCATTAAAGGTTTACTAGACTGTCATAAAACTTCTTCTAATGTTAAACTTGAAGGTCTCAAGGGGAAAAGGAATATCTCATTTTTGGCCAATTCGATGAAATGATATTAAAGAAGCAAACAAAAACACTTGTATTTTTAGTAACAGCTCCAACTGAATCTACTTAGGTGACAAAAAGTTTCAAATGCCATGGAAAAACTTTTACATGTCACTGCAAGTTTCACTAGTTTCTATTTATGCAAACGTGTACTTTGAGATATGATATGGCTGCCACAGCAATCACTTTGTGAATAACATTCATCATCTGGACGCTTCTTTTCATCTATAAAAAGAAATCTGCAATAGGTTTCTTTGACAATTCGAGATGCTGAGCCATACTTTCTCTGCTTTAAAGAAACAGAATTAAGGTTAAATGCATTAAAAGTGCACAAAAATAAACACACCTTGTATGTACAATATGTTGACAATAGCAAAACATCAATATAGTGTAGTTTTTGATCAAAGAGCTGAATCTGTGAAAAATAAATCCTGAATCTAGCCAAAGCTGTCATTTTATTTTTCATAGCAAACTAATATATACTGAACAAGCGTTACTAAGGAAAATCTAGAACACTTCTATTACTTGAGCTCTTGTATGTGGCCATAGTAGTAAGATATTCAGACAGCTCTTCCTAGGATCTGACATTTATTTTCTAGAATTGTATTCTGGTTGGTTTTATTTTGACTTATATACTGACTTGATTAGCATATGAAATGTCTTTCAAGGGAGAAGGTTTTCATTTTGAGCCTTGTGTGTAAGAGACTATCAAAACTAACACAGGAAAATATCACAGGTTCATCCAGATCATTGAAAGTCCACGTTAAGACAATTTTCATCAGTGTACAAACCAAATGCAAATCAAACCCTTGAGATTCAACTTCCATTCCAGTTATTAAGAATTTACTTTCAGCTCTTGGATCAGATGCCAAAAATGCCTAGAACATTAACCTCTGATTTTCCATTTCTTTTTGTAAATCTAGTTCGCACACTACTCTCCAGTTTCTGTTTTCAAACCTGGCTGTGGACTGCCAGTGCCTACTTTCAAATGCAAACTTTTTAAAGGCCTGATTTTCAGAGGCTAGTTCCCAAGGTCTGAAGTTTCAGCTTCTAGGTCTTTCAGCTTGGGCACCCAAAACAGATGCATCCAAATGTAGGCCCATATGTTTGAGCATGTTGCACCACTATATATGCACTCCTTGGCACTGTTGAAATGCATACATTCCCTGCAACCCTCCTACGCTCCTCCCTCTGTTCTGCTCCATTTAGGTCTGTGCACATAATCTAGATTTCAGGTAACCTGAATGAAAAAGTTCTTTCTATTCCAGTAGCTGAAAAATCAGATAATCATGACTGGAGCCTGCACTGCAGATCACCTTTCTGTATATGAATTCCATGCAAGTGCACTATTCAGTTATCTGCAGAGGACACTGCCTTTAAAAGGAAATGCAAAAATGAAGGCTTTTAAAACAGTAGTTGTGTAAGCAGTAATAACAAGATATTTTGTTCTTGATGTATCTAGTTCCACGTTATCTCTTACTGAGAGATTCTTTTACAGAATTTATCAGTATAGTCCACATAAGCTATAAAGGTAACAAAACAATCATTGTAACTTTAGGAAATACCTTAATACATTCTTGAGTGACTTTTTAAGAAATATAGCAAAATCCATACAACAGTGACCAGCTGACAAGCCTTTAACATGCAAAAACCGAATAACAGTAAAAATCTCTAAGAAATGTGAAATTACAGATGTCAAAAGGGATTTTTATTCCCTTTTCTGAATCACTTATCTTCCAGATAGCTCTTCTACATCCCTTTTGCAGTTTTTACTTCACATTTTAGGGAGCAAAAGCTCTGGTTCAAGAAAGGATTTAAGAGGTCCCACAGTGTTTTCTTTCTTGTGTTCCCATACATTACATTTGTTCTAACGATATTCTAAAGAACAGGAAAAGTATACAAGTTCCTAAATAGAGAATTGAATTCCACATCTTTACTCTTAGAAGTCTATTTTCTGTTAATCATAAGGCAGATATAGGATGCCAACTTAAGAAGCAAATGATGAGAGGCTTTAAATGCCACACTAAAGTTACAGCTGAATATTTACATTGCACTGTTTTCATATATGTATATATACATACATCTATATGCATACCTATTAAAGGCAAGTAGAAAATAATTGTTTCTTTTTTATTTCACTTTTTATTTGGCAATTAGATATTTTTTTTTTTTCCTAAAGTAAATGTCTGGAGCTGAACATCATGAAATACCTGCCAAGTTACTAAATAGAGCACAGTTAGAGATAGGCTACTTATATCTTCTTTCTGCTAAATGCAAATTATTGTAGTAAGTGGTTATATCAAAACGAAGAGCACAATACTCTTTTCGACATTTCTACTATTTGTTATTATAATATACATTGCTACAAACATTTTCTTTATGGCTTGCAGCAATTTATTATTCAAGCATTCTTATTTTTATTACAACAGGGAAATATGTAGTGTAGACAGGCAGGAAAGAAATCATTGCTGAAACCCATCAAAGGCAGGACTTTCACAAGGCAATTACTGAATCTTATCAACATTTGGAATCTGACTTGAGAATGACCCATTTTCAAATGTCTGCTCTTAGTTCTTCCACTTTAGCAAGCCTTTTGCTGTCTGTGTACAAGTGCAGTAAATAGAGTCCTAGAAATTACTTTCTGTTTGCAAGCAAGCTAAAACTTGTGTGTACTCCACACAGCCTGTCACATCTAAGCTTGACTCCACAGCAGTGCTAACTGTAGTGACATAGACACTGCATGTGCATAGGACTGTGCTGACCTCGGGCACTCTTCTCTTCTCACCTGTTAAGGAATCTGCACAGCTGTGTTGCTCACTCATCTTTTCTGTCTCCTGCCATCAATTACATCTGGGGGCTTTTGTCTTCATTTCCCTAAACTGCATTTTTGCTTTGTGCTTTAAATTATTTTATAAATTGTATTCATTGTATATGGGTAAGTTGTGAGGTGGAGAGGCTAGAAAGGATGATCTACCTAGACAGCTGATACAGGGCGTTGATCTTTTAGGGATTTCCATACCAGCAGGTGAATAAACAATGAATTGTTGTTTGCCCCCAACATCTTTAGGAATCTGTTCATAAAACAACAATTTGTATTTGGCTTTGAACAAACAAACAAGAATCTAGCTTTGTCAGGTATAAATTCAGATGTAAGAAACTAAAAATAATCAGTAGGAGTCTGGAAGACTTCTGCAAAATGAAGACAGGAGTGTATAAAATTGTGGTATTTGGGCATGAAGCAATGGGATTTGAAACTGGCATTCTAGAACCGCTCCTGAATCCATATGGTCTGATCATCTGTGCAGGATTAGACTCCTGGCAGTTTTTTGCAACCTCATGGAGTGGTAAATCTGCTATTACTCCTTGTTACAAAGAAGTTTTCCAGATGTTTTAAAATATACCTCTTACTGAAAGCATGATTTTGATTTAGTTATCAATAATGAATAGCAGGAGTTAATTTTGGATGTTAGCGGAGCTACTCAACAATACATTCTCGACACTAAAAATGAATTAGATTATTTTTAAATAATGCAGGTAACTTCTCTGAAATCATTTATATGCGTTGTTTGAATTCTGTAAACACTGACAATTCTAATGTGGAGATAGGACACATTCTTCTAAAACAAATGTTCTCACTTGAGAAGGAATTAATTCAGGACATTGTATAGGAAGTCAAACTAGGTGATCACAGTTATCGTTTCTGGAAGTGTAATCCATGAATAATGTGAATATGCAAATATCTTAAAATGGCATTTTCCCTAGGAAGTAGCTATATACTTGCTCACAGGATATATCTCATTGTCTAGTGATAGACTTTATGTTTCTGCTTGGTATGCTGTGAAGTGGGAGAAGATTTCTAAAACACTGTTGGAAAGTAGTCCAAATTTCAGCAGATTTCCTGGGGCTTTAGAGTGAAAGCTTTAAGTGCCCTCTTTTGGTATAATGCTGGAATTGCAAGTAGGCTTTGTTACTTAACGGCCTTTTGAGGGAATCGCAAATTTCCCAATCATGGGATTTCTACCACGAGTTTTATACAACTGAAATTTGCTCACACGAAAAGCAGCTCATTTTATATAATTCCTATTATATGGTGTACTTTCAGAACTAGTCTCACTTATACAATCAGTTCGTGCTTTGCCATGAATTTCTCCGAAGACATTGAACTTTGACTGCAGTAATTCAAGAAGAGTATATGCTTAAAGCCAGTGTATCTGGAATGAATATGTGTCAGGAGAACATAGTCATTTTTCATATATTTTCTGTTGGTTTAGTGGTATAGTTGGTATGCTGTCTTTCTTCAGTACACAGACAAAAACTGTGGCAAAGTTCCAATTGCAACACTTACAGTGTAATAGAAAGCCAAAATTATTTATTTTAAGACTATATAGATATAAATGTGAAGTTTCATAGAAACATAGAACGGTCCAAGTTAGAAGGGAAGTTAAAGATTATCTAGTTTCAAACCCCTTCTGTGGGCAGGGTTACCACCTCCCATATCAGGCTGCCCTAAGGGCCCATCCAACCTGATCTTGAATGCCTCCACGGATAGGTCATCCACAGCTTCTCTGGGCAGCCTGTGCCAGTGCCTCACCACTCCCTGATTAAAGAATTTATTACTAACATCCAACCTAAATCTCCCCTCACTTAGCTTAAAGCCATTCCCCATTGTCATCACTCTCTGCCCCTTTTAAAAAGTCATTCTCCTTCCTGTTTATAGCTCCCCTCACATAGTGGAAGGTTGCATGAGATCTCCCCAAAGCTTTTTCTTCTCCAGCTCCCAACTCCCTCAGCCTTTCTTCATAAGAGAGGTGCTCTAGCTCTCTAATTATCTTCCACTCTGATTCTACGTGAAATGGTTTTCTTATCCACTTTTTATGTCGCTGGAAGCAATTAGCTGGTCAGAGTTGCCAGTAATCTTTGATGCTTTTTAAATGCCAAATGTCTTGAGAGGTTCCCCTATGCCAGCTAAATTACTAACTCTTAACTCCTGGACGTTTCGTAGTGTACAGTATATGCACATGGAAGCATAATTCAGTTGTTAGAGATCAGAGTTTCCAAGTTTTGTTAGTAATTACTTTCCTGAGCCTATATAACAAAATGAATAGGACATGACATCTGTTTTCTGGGTTCTTAAGTAAACTTACATTGAGTGAATTCATTCATTGATTAGCTGTTCAAGCCAATGAGACATCACATTTTTCAAAGTCAGAAATTATTACAATTTCCATTGAGCCTGTGATCTAATTTGAACTGAGTGGAAAACAGTTTTTTGTGTCTGATAAAATATTTGAAAGATTTGAAGAATTTTTGTATTCTTTTACCAGTAAAAAACCCTGTACCAGCCTTCCCTGTGGCTGAAACCCTCAATCTGTGGTATGTAAGTTTAAAACTCTATCACCCTTAATTCAAATAAAAGAATGTGGGTTTCCCACATCTTATTGATAGCCAAGCCACTAGGAGGCTGGGTATTATTCTTTGTTGGTTTTGATTTAAAAAGACATCATAGAGATGAGAGTGACCCACAAGTGATATGGGCTCCGACAAGTAGGATTGATTTTGAAGTTTGGGAATGGAACAAAATAATTATTGGACAAGGGAACTAAAATCAGTGCACTCATTTACTATAGGGATATGAGAAGGCACAAAGATTTCGTCTTTGTTAAAAAGAAGATTTTATAACAAACTATAATTTCTGAGATGTAACTACTGTACATCTCTATTTTCTAGGAATTGTTTCCTAGCTCCAACAAAGTTCTCTTAGGATGGATTTCTGATAAGTACGCAAAACATCTGGCACTATGAAATTACTGCAAAAAGCCTTCTCATTCCACAGAATGCTGCTTCATCTCCTTACAGATGAATTTTGAAAAGTATAGATTAAGGAGGTAGAGTTGAGAGTATATCGAAGGCTTTCAGGGTGGATTGAAGGCTCTGAAATCCAGAGATACAAAAAAATAGGAAGCTAACATTGAAAAACCTGGGGCAGAGAAGGATGTGGGATGTGTAAAAGATTATTGTCAAAGCTCTCTAGGAATAGGCTGATTAAGTGGTGAAAATTCCTGTCCTCAAACTCAAAGATAAACTCTTTGGTAAAATTTGTCAGCTTTATAAATTCCTCACAATTCTGGTGGAATTATGGGTGGTCTTGGCCAGTGAGAAACTCTCAGGGACTTCACAAAAAATCAAAATTTCATTTTTTTTTTTAATTAAAATCTCAAATCCTAGAAGTAAATAAAAGACTTGGCTTTCATTCACTCAAACAAAAATTTTTAAACCTCTCAGCTACCTATCTATCTATATATATATATATGTAAGTATGAATAGACAGTGAACTCTGAAAATTTAAACCTGAAAGATCAAGAACAAGCGTAGTATTTTTGTAAATGTAATTCCCCAAACTCTATACTTTTGGGTGGCTGTAGCAGAAATGTTAAGTGAGAGCCTGAAATGGTTATTGAGCACCTGGTAGGAAGGCAGGGCCAACCCAGGGGAGCTCAGCTGCATGCAATGCACCTGAGTGGCTGGAAGGGGTGGAGACAGGATCTCTCTCACTTCCCAGACCTCATTTAAGGGTTGGCAGTGGAAGTGAGGGTACCTTGCTGGAGATACCTGCCTAGTTGAGGCCTTCCAAAGGTAGGATTGGTTTTGGTTTGTTTGTTGGTTGTTTGGTTTGTTGTTTGTGTGTCCATGGCTGCTGCATTTGGGCTTGTCCTTGTTTGCTGCAGCTGAAGAATTTTCCACTCTGCTGGTCTTGCAGTACTTTCCATCACATTATAGCATTAGAGTGGCTTATCGATGTTTGGAGTAGCCAACACTGCTAGATCATCAATTGCAGAGAGCAAGAATTAGGGATGTTGCAGTCAAGCACTCAGCACTTCTCCTGTCTCATCCAATTAACGTAACTAGAATGGATGAAACTAATGTGATTCTAACAAAAAAAAAAAAAAAAAGTTTTTACTAGTTTCTGAAAAATCATCAAGCTTAGCTTTTAGAGTTTCCCATTTTTTTCAGAAGTTCTTGAAAATTAAGATCTATTTGTATCTATAAGAATGGTAGCTTCAGGTCTTCAATATTGAATTGGTGCCTATTAATAACTTTATGTATGCTGGAATAAAAAAGGGAGCATGTCTAATTCACCTTGCTTTAAATTGTCAACTCTGGAGTATTTTTCAGATGCTTTTCAGAGCATCATTTTCTAGACAAACATAAAATCTTCCAACCAACTCTTTTTCCATACGGGCACGTACTTCTTTGGAGATAAGTAATGAGAAATGAGATTATAATCCTGACTGAGTGAAAGAAAATAACTCACAGTGAAGGCATGCATGCTTAGTAAGTTTTCAGTTCATGGTAGACAGACTAAAACTTGGGACCATTTTTATTTTCTGTTTTCCTTCACTCTTAGCTGATGAAACAAACTGTTCTTGGTCTTCAGATTGACAACCCTGTTACTCTTAGTTTTAAAGGCTGGATTGTTGAGAATTTAGACTCACTGTTATATCAGTGTGGTCTAAAGATCTTGCTGACAGCTTAGCTTCAACCTCTCTAGACTGCTCTTTCACCCTAAATAAAAGTTGTTGTTGTTGTTGTTGTTGTTTAAATGCTGGTGTACTCATTTAAAAAATAAATAAATAAAAATTAAAAACTCTACATATAGGTACCAAAGAATTCTCCTTTTCAGGACTAGTCCATTTGTTCTTTATTATAGAGATTGTCCTATGCTTGCAAAAAGTTTAGCTCTCTGTTAGATCTCTAATGGCATCCTTATTTTTATTTTTTTATACAGCTATTGTCCATAATCTAGAATGATCATGTTTAATACTTTTTGGTTTTACCTAATGCTAGATATCATTGCTGTGTAATAATCCTTTCATTCTCTGACTCATTTACATACAAAGCCAAGAAATCTTGTGAAAGCTGCTACAATACTAGGTACTTGGTTATGGTATGATAAACAACTAAATATTTCATTTTTGCAAAAAACACGTTTGCTGTTGCGCAGGACTATTTAAAAAAAAAAAGTATTTAAGTTACTTAATATAATCTAATACTTTTTAGCCAACAGTTGTTTGTGACTCTATTCATATGCTTCTGTCTCCTATCAGCTTACAAAACTGCCTTTTTGCTCTATAGTTTCTTGCTCTTAATCACATTATGATTAATACCTTCTATTTCACATTATAGGAATTTTGTTTACAAATGGACTCTAACTGCATCATCAGATGTGCAGTTTGTAACTTTACATTTTAGAGTGAGCTAAATAATTGAGAGCACCTGAAAACTATCTTCATTATTTATAATACAGTCAGCCTGAATGTGACTATTCTCTAAATCTGTCAATTTGAGCCAAGAACAGGGCTTTACTATACTATTGACTTCTAAACAGTACTATCCGTTGAATTTTTTTTTTTTTTGATTGGAGAATTCTGATTTAAAATTGATGTGACTGAGGGCCCTATTGTCTTTGGCCCATACATAACTGTACAGATGTTATTCTGCAAATTTATAATAATTCATATTCAAACACTGTTCTGCAAGTTGTAGTTAATATTGCAGCTCATCCTTTCAGAGAGGATACTGACAGCAATGAGTAGATACTGAGATCATTCCTTTTTGTCTGGAGGGACAAGAAACAGATGTTGTTAACCCTGTTCATTTCCTGCTGAGATTTTCACGCTTCTATTTGTTTGAAAAAGATGTTGGATTCAAACATCCCTCCCAAGAGCGGAGACTGTGACTCAGTAGGACTACCTGCTAAGGAACAGCTGAACCAGAGCTTGGTCAATGTTGATATGATCAAAGAAACAGGCTAATGTGTAGAAGGATATAATAACATCTGTGAAGAATATGTAAGTGCCAGTACGGAACTTAAAAAGCACTCCTACTTTCATACCATACTTATTCAGCGTTTACTTGCATCCCACTGTTCCTGCAGTGACAAAGTTCCATAACCTTAAAAGTAAAAATTAAAGGCAGGAGGGAGACAAACTTCTTATGTGGGTGGATAGTGATAGGACAAGAGAGAATGACTTTAAGCTAAAAGAGGGGAGATTTAGGTTAGACATCAGGAGGAAAAACTTTAATCAGGGGTGATGAACCACAGGCTGCCCAGAGGAGCTGGGGGTGCTCCATCCCTAGAAGCATTCAAGGTCAAGTTGGATAGGGCCTGAGGCAGCCTGTCTGGTAGGTGGTAACCCTGTTCATTGCAAGGATTTGAAACTAGATAAACTTTAATATGCTTTCCAATCTAAGCCATTCTGTGGTTCTATAAGTGTTATGTAAATTGTAACACTGGTTAAAAGATTGTAGTTTGTATTGTAATCTAAGAATCAAAAGTAGCTTAAAATCACATTCTGAGTTAGCACCAAGTTTTCTTTAGATCATTTACTGCTTCATCTTTTTTGTAGAGATGGACCCCTGATTCTCTTGACTCTCAAGAAGAATCTTATTCAAAGTGTTACAGCATGATGCTTGGCAAATCCTATTATCTTCTTAACTCTTTCACTGCCTTAGGATATTTGATTTTCTTCCAGGAGCGTACATCTAACTTGCTTGGCCTAGATTGAAGTATCCATTTATTTATGAATCTAGCAGAGGTAGAACTATAGCGCAAGATAGGTGGCCTGTCATCCCTCCAAAAAATGTGCTTTTAGAAGAGTTTTAGCTGATTAACGTTTTATTGTGTGGTAAAACACTTCTACTGGAAACCAGCAAACCATGAAAAACAGTTTTATTTAGTTCCATTGAGAAAGATATGCAAAGTTAAAGGCTTACAGTGATTGGCTAAAAATCACTAAAAAACAAACTCAGTCTGAATTAAGATCAACAAGTGATGACAAAATGTTAGTTTATATCATCATGGAACTGAAATAATAACGACAGAGAATGTACAAGGGAAACTTTCTGCCAAGTATCTGATATATTGTATGTCATTAAAAAAGCTGTGTAACCAAGTGGAGGGGGAGGGGGAAAGAGATCATCTGACTTAAATTTAGCCTTCCTTCTTATCAATAGGTTGTTCAGTTACAAAACATTACATAAATAGATTTATGTGAAATCCTTACGTAAGCCACAGACGTGTGCAAATATTCAGTGTTTTTCTATCCATACTATTTTACTTTTGTGTTAGTGATCAAAGTGTTGCATAATGATTGGGTAGCAGTGATCAAGCACATTAACTTGAGACTAGTACTGTGCCAGTCAGCTCCTGCACAAATGGATTTGCTGAATCTTGTGAGAAATCTTGTAAGTAAAACTTAAGGATATAGATGCTGTAAGGAAAGGCCTGGGGCATGAGTATCTACCTTTAGCACAATTAGGATAACATCATTCTCTTTGCTATCATGGTAAATGAACTATTTGTGTAATCTACACTGACATTATAAATCTTTCCCTACTGTCAGTTGAAGAGATGTACAGTCTCTTCATTATTATTTCTCATTGAGTATTGCCTATTCCTCTGATCTATCTCCTAAATTACTGATGGGAGAACTCCCTCATACACTTGGATAGCTCCATTGGCTAACTCAGGCTGTTAGGAATGGGGAATGCTCAGCTAGCAGATCTGAGGACAGCAGTAATGAAGTCAGGGCAGTGATGTTTAGGGGGAAACCATAATTTCTTTGTCTGGCAGAAATAAAGCAAGGAGAGAACATAAATCTATGGCCTAAGTTTCTCTGTTGTTCCCATTAGAGATAGCAGAGTTACACAGCCTTACATGTGCGCTATCACTTCCACAGCAAAAACTCTGGATCTTTAACTCAGATGAGAAAAAAATCTTGCCTTTTCCTTTAAAGAGGCCTAGCTCAAGCTCCACTTGAACAAGCCATGAGCACTGTGATGTTTAGCTCTGCTGTCTGTAAGCACTAAATGATAGTGCTGGTATCTAGAGGGGACACACAAGCACAAGGTGCCTGTGAGATGAGCATGCAAGTATAGACATTAGCTTGCTGGTGAACATCATGCTGCACTAGCTAATGGGCAGAAGATCCAGGGAGTGGGTTCAGCGTCAGGGCTGTCTCCATCCTGAAGAGCCAAGAATCTGAGGTCCTAGCACTGCAGCTGAATCCTAGCAAATTAAAATCAGTGTACATCAACAGCTCTTCTGAATTTGATAAGATTAGCTTGATTTTAAGGTCAGAACATAGGATACAAGAAAGTGGGAAAACCAAGGAAAGAAAATTTTGTATGCATATGAGTACTGTTTTGTGGGGAAACATCTAGCTTTCAGAGAGATTAAGTTAATAAAGCAATTTGGTTTCATCTCTTATTTCAGTAATTTAAGTGGGAGTTTGGAGAGAATATTTTAAAAAGTAATTACTATTTGAATAGTAAATATCAATTAAATACCTTTAAATATTGACAAATGTAAGATCAAATCCAGGAAAATAGAGTTGTTTATATCATGTCACTGTTCCTTTGAATATGGCCACAGCATAACTGAATAAAACGTGTATCTAGGAGAGCATTAAATAGCCAACATGTAATAGCTCACAAGACCTCATAATACATGGGACTTCTGGAAGCTTTTTCAGATTGCAGCAATTAATTTTGTAACAGAAACAAAAAGTATTTTTAATATATATTTTTTTTCCTCTTCCAGAAACATACCTGATAAATCTGGCAGTGGCTTCTTTTTTTTTTTTTTTTTTTTCTTACCCTCTGTTCAAATCAAACCGTAATTACTCTGGCATCAAGGTCAGGCAACTTGGCTAGCTCTGAAAGATATCATCTGTTTTTTCTCATGCTTGCTGAACCTCTCTTAGACAAATTTTGCATTGTTTTTTGTGTCAGTTTTATCGTGGAACATCGTGCTGCCATCTGGGAAGAGAAACACCATGGTACAGGAGCAGCTGGTAAATGGGAATGGCCAAATAAACATTGGCACTCATTCTGCCACTAGGTGAGATAAGAGGACTGAGGCCAAGCCAAAAGAGACAGCCCCAAACTACTGTCATTATCCTTCACTGTTCTTTTCTCCCTTATCTCTGTTTAAAAATACAGCTAACATTCATTTTAGAGGGGGGGAACCAAACCTAGCTATCAGGTGTTGGACGTACCCTTCTGAAGCCTGGAAAAGAGAGATATCCACAGTCAAAAGCAACTGAGGTGCCTTGCCAATCGGCTGAATGACTTACTTATTGCACTGGAAAAGTAATAAGAACATTTAATAATTCTGTAATGATTCCTGTCTCAAAGCTCTTCAGACATAAATTAATTCTCCAAGAATTTGAGAATGAGTAGGGAGCTACTAACTGCTTTTTTGTGGGCAGGGAAGTTAGGGCACATACCTATCTTGCTCAGGTTTATATATGGAGTTTATTAATGACAGGAATGAGTCCTAATTTTCAACTGCCTAGCCTCTTGCCCTACCAGTAGTCCAATTTTCCTTCCAAAAAGTCAAGACCAGCACGAAAGTTTAGGGAGATAATGTACTTGCTCAATTTTTATCTTGTGAAGCATGAACTTTACATTGGTTGGTATTCTTACTTTCTGGAGAGCTGAACTGAATTACCTTTTGGGAATTCCCTACTGGCAGTCATGTTGCAAGATGATGGATGAAGGAAAGACTACATCCAGCCAGCTGTGGCACAGACTATCTAAAAGCTATGAGCAGCTGACTCTTAACTGCCAGACACCGACTTTATGGAAGTAGCTCCTTTGATCTCAGATTGCATATGCTTGCATTTGTAGCTCAAGTCACTTGGAAATCTATTTACACTCGGCACTGACTGGACACATGCAGGCATGCAGCTACTAACAGTGCCTCAGATGGCCTATTAGTTAGCAGTTCTGGGAAGTTTTATTTAAAATAAAATGTCACTACTTTTAAAGTATTATCACAAATGGTTGTCTGACAAAAACCTGGGAGTTTTAAACTGATGTTAACAGTTGTTAACACCATGTTGTTGACTTTGCCTTTCCTTTGCACAGAATACCATCACTCAGGCACACCAGTTGGGCAGTCTAGGGCAACTTAAAAAAACTAATGACCCCAAAATCATTGGTCTGAGCTAACATCCCCCACTGCTATAGAAGAGCCCAAATAGCTTTGCTTTTTTTATATCTTTTGTGCAACTGCAAAAGACCAACCAGCCACAAGTCATGGCCTTTTAGCAGAAGGGAGAACTGCCATCAGCTGTGACCTCTTGTTGTGGCATAAGGCGCAGAATTCCACATAATATGTTTGGGGAGGGAGCCAAAACTGTTCTTCAATGATCAGAAGAGCCAAAGAAACCTTGCTTCTTCTTGATTTGTGTCACATGTATGTAATCCACCTCCTTCTTGATTCCTTCTGTTTTCCTTGGCAGTTCTTTCTCCTCTGTGCAACTCTTCCAGTTCCACCTATTCTTGAGGTGAGGAATTATGTTTGCTGCATTTATTGAGGTCAACAGAACCACCCTGTAAGTGTGTGTGATGTTTGGCTGTTGACTCTACAAATGGTTCCAATGGGCTGAATTCTCATAGCCTTTCTCTGTGGGAGCACTGTTTTAGGTCTCTCTCCACTACTACTCTAATCACGCTTGTGAACTATCTCTTTTTGCCTTTTCAAAGTTGCTGAGAGGAGAGCTTTGTGGATAGATGTTGCACTCTGTCACTTCATCCTCACTTCTTCAGAAAGCTCCATTACTTCTCTTTCAGATAAAGAGCTCTGGGTGTAGCCATAGTCATGGAGAGCATTGCCCAGCCCCAATAGATGTGAATCATGTTGCTACATCTCCCAGTGTTTTTAAGGTGGTCAACTGTCCTGTCACGCTATCTTTACTACTAGTGATTTGTCCTACCTTTCTGTTTTCCCAGGACAATTTCTGTGCACCATGGAGAGTGCTGATTTTTACCAGATTTTAAAATCCTACAAAAATGACTAGAGAAAAACTACTGAAAAATGCAGAGTAAATAAATAAATTCAACAAAGAGTCAAAATTAGATGATTGCGAACAGTAAGTTAAGAACAATAAGAAATGAAAAACTGCTTTAAGTCAGTGATTTGGCTTTCCCAGAGCACTTTTGCAAGTTGACATTATAAATATTTTAAAAACGTGGACCTCTTCTACCAGAAACTTCAAATTAAAAATACCTACACTAAAAATACTTTAAAACCATTGCAAAAAAGCAACAATAAAAAGTGACTGATTGAAGCAGTGCCATGTCTTAGGACTAAACTAGAAAGTTTAGTAGGTTGATACTGTTTTTTTGTGTGGGGCTACTTGGGCACTGGGTTATTATTGTAACATCCTAAAAACATTTCAATATCAAACAACAGAATATCTCAATATGAATCTGCAGTGGCAATCTGGTACAATATAGCACTATGGAAAAAATACTAACTGAAATCCTGAAAATAATTCAGGTTAATCAGCTTAGTACTACACTGACATTAAACAGCCTTAATTATGTGTTCTAAAGTTCACCCTGATATTGCCTAATTTGCCTCTTTGGATATAATATTAATTGCGTACACTTTAATAAAGTATTTCAGCTGGTCTTGACTGTAAAGTGATGGTAACTGCCAGTAACAGAGATGCATGCTTTCTGCTCTGAATTTTAAAAGCTAGTATTTGTGGGGATTATATTTCCCCTACTTTTTTTTTTTTAACAAAGATGGAACTTTTGCAATTTTACTTTGCAGGAAAACTACGTAACTCAACTGATTTAAATGTCTGAATTAACTCAGTATCTCAAAGAGAGTAGTACTAAAAATGGTTTCCCAGCAAAATTCATGCAAAGATTGGAAAAACATCAGCAGTTCAGAAAGTAACTGAACATAATACAGTGTGACCATGGGATCTTGACTGTATGTTGTGAAAGTGTCAGATCACAGAACAGAGAGGAAATTAAGAGGAGGTTTTGGTTTTGAATAAATATTTTTCTGACCTTTTGTGTAGCAAAGGAAATCTTATATGCTAGGTGGGTGCTGGGAAAAATGGTGTTCAGCATTTTCCCCATCTGCAATACCATTCTGCTATTCAGAACCATATATACAATGAGAAACAGAAAGAAAGAGCATGCACTGTGTAAACGCTCTCATTTATACTCTTTTGTAGCCTGTTATGAGCCAAGAACCTGGTCATTTTTAGGACTATTTTGTATAGCAGTTACCAACCCACATATGAGTCTAACTGCAGCAGCACAGAATCCACTGAAGACTGGAAAAGTCTCAAACTAGATAAACTTTTTTTCTCTCTCTCTGAAGAGGTGATGTCACTACTCTGAGTGCAATTTTCTCAGATCAAGCTAAGTAGTTTGAGATTAGCTTAGGTACATCCTCAAATAGGTAGTGATGCGTTATGTTCTTCTTGTCCACAAGATGTCGATGTACCCTAAGAATTCTAGCATCTGGTCTTGAATCGCAGAACCATTTGAGTTGGAGGGGACACTTAAAGTTTTTCTAGTTCAACTTCCCAGCAATGAACAGAGACGTGTACATCTAGATCAGGTTGCTCAGAGTCCCATTCAGCCTGACCATGAATGTTTCTAAGAATAGAGAATCCAATGCTTCTCTGGGCAACCTCACCACTATTATTGTGTGTTTAAAAAATAATAAAAAAAATAATAAAAAAAATCTTCCTTATATCCAAACTATTTCTTCTCCTCTTTTAGTTTGAAGTCATTTCTCTTTGTTCTACCACTGCATCTCCTACTGAAAAGTCTGTCCCCTTCTTTCTTATATCCTCCCTTTAGATACTGGAAGTGTGCTGCCAGATCTTCCAGTACGCTTATATGTTAATACAGAAACAAGCAGACTCAAGATGAAGCCAAAGTTTTTGCTGTGTGTGTTAGTATTTAGTATAGCTACAGTGCGAAGGCCACAGTAGCCAGGATTCTTATAGGACACGCTGAGCAAATGTTGCTGCCTATAACAGTCATTGACAATAAAAAACTGATCACTTTGTCCTGCAGAATGAATTTTTGGGAAGCGTGTAGATCTCCCTGAAGATTTTTTGCAATGTATTCATCTGTTTGTGCTGTGAGAGACCTGTGGGGAGAAAGCAGGCTGCAGTGATCAGCAGCAAACATATGCTAGAAGGAGAAGCTAAGTCTGTTAACTTAAGCATTATGCCCATTAGTCTGAACTCCCAAATGGAAGCTGCTCGACATCTGACTCGCTGGGAAAGTGGGTGGAATAAGTCTGTATGTATTAACAACTGTCTTTGTTTACTGATACATTTTGGTTTACAAAAAAGGATTAGGTTTAGTCTTATGGAAATTCAGATAATTGCCAGTCTTTATAGAAAGCTCAAATTTTGCTTTCACTTACATGATAATATTGCAATAACATGAATGTCCTAAAGGAAGACCAACAGGTTAAGGAAAAGAGGTTGTCTCTTCTGGTTACAAAGAATTCCACAGGTCCTCAGGTGATAGATATTAGTAGAAACTTACATTTCCCTATGTTTTACAGATTTAATCTTTTTATTTTAATCTTTTATTAAACATAGCTGAAGCTCACAATATATTTGTCTGAGGTCTGAAGCTATAGATGCAAACAACGTAGACTGATGTAGTCCTTGTTCACTTTGATTTAGAGTTAGTTAGGATGACATAGAAGATTTACATTAAAATATCAGTGTATGTTAGCAAGAACAAAATGTTAAGTTGTTAAATCTGGAAAGGTACTTTTATTGGCTATCTCTGAGGGAAGAAGCAGCCAGTATTTATGAATGTGTTTCAGTGATGCAGTAACTGCTGTCAGTTTGTCAAAAGCCAAGTTTTGCCAAATGCCTGTTCACTTTTTCCATAGACCTTTAATATTGTCTTTCAAAAGACAAAGATGGTCAGTGAACTGAATGTCATTTTTACAATAGATTTTACAACAATTTAAGATAAGTGAAACTTATTCTTTCTTGAATCCTTTAGAAAAAAAATACACAAAATTAATTGTTCATGTTTCATTTTATGCAGTGTAAGGTACAACTCAAGCTTTGTCTCTTTCTTACATTTTGAAGGGAAGACTGATTTTTTTTTTTTTAATCCTATCTTCCTGCATAAATTAGTGGAGTTGGTGGAAGTAAAAAATAAATAAATAAATAAATAAAAAATTAGGAGTAGTTTTATGTACAGAGTCTGCTCTGAAAGTAATGCCTTTTATTTATTATGTAGGCCCACAACATCAAAGGCAGATGTGGATGGTATGGCAGTGGAGTTTGAACCTTCTCACCAATATTCCATGACATGTTGTTGCTGTGTGACGGATAGCAGCAGAAGGGCAGTCTGACAACATGGCATCTGATGTGGAAGTGTGTATGAAGCAAAGGCACAGAACTGAATTCTTCCATGTGGAGAAACTATACCTGCTGAAATTCAGTGTTTGCAAGGTGGTGGGTGCTGTATCTCAGTATTGGTGACACCAACTATGGGTCACCTCTGCTGGTGCAGATTTTTACATGCTTGACATGCAGGCTCTTGTTCATTGCTCATTAAAATGGACAACTAATGGCAGTAGCTGTTGTCTTGTAGCTGAGAATTTGCTCTATCAAATTATGTCACTGTGCTTTTTATAGCCACTGTAGTTTCCAGAGAAATAAATAGGAGGCATTAGTTTTGGAGTGACCTACATACTGTGTTTAGTTATCAGGTGTCTTGTACACATGATGTCTTCATTTTACTTTCAATGGGTTAAATCTGGAGTGACAGCGTCTTGGTTTTATTTTCAGTTCTTTTTTTTTTTTTTTTTTTTTTCCTGTTACCTTGATTCTAAGCAATAATGTTTCAACCCATTTCTATTTTGTTATTGTCTAAGGGAAATTTTATCAGTTTTATAGTAACTGCAGCAAAATTTCACAAAGTTTCTTTATAAATCCCCTCTGTTACTGAAAGGAGGATGAGGTATTGTTTCCTACAAACATAAGTGATAGGAGCTATAACTGGGATATATTGTGCAGTAAAATGAATCTCCTTCTCCTTACGAAAACATCTTCCAGGATCAGATCAGATACAAAAAACTGTGCTCCTGGAACCTAAGGTTCTAAGCAACAAGATTCTCACTGTTGGGATCTGCCAGTGCTTCAGATATTTGAATTCAGTTATTTGGCATGGTTATTGCAAGTCTAACTATTTGTTCTTTATTAGCTGGAAGTTGCAATCTACCAGCTTTAATAAAGGGTAAAAGTTTTCTCAACTATGACATGTTTCGTTCTTAGGATTTTGTTGTTTTATTTTAGCTTTAGCTAAATTGGCTGTGCTGTCAGGAATGACTGTCACTTTGATGTAGCAGATAATGTTTCGCCTAAGAATTCATGCCCTATCCCACATACTTTGTGCTACCATGCGCTCTGGTTGTATCAAAGATTGTGCCAGATAGCTTTTATTTTCTGAGATGAACTCACATAATACTTACTGTGACAGAAAATGGTGGAAAACTAACTGAAGAGGAAATACAAACTACAAAATAGGAACTAAGCTAGTTTTTAAATTATTTTTAATAATATTTTGATCAGTATCATATTGATTTCTCCTAACTAGGCACATCTTCAGATCTGTCCCTGAGACAGGGAACAAAGACAGATACCAATCTCTTTCCCATCCTTGATGTCCAGTTGTAATTTTGACAAGTAACTATTCCCTTTCTTTCCTTTCTTACTGTGATAAATGGTGAAATAGTGTTTTGTCCTTTATGAAACATTATGTTTAACTTGATGTGACAACTCATGAGACAGTCTTTCAGGGCTGAAATTCCAGACAGATCAGTTAAACACATTTTCATATCCTTCGTTAAAATCGTAACTTTTGGAGGATTATATTCTACTCTAAATGAAAGCTGAGTGTCTAATAGTAATTGAAGCAAATGCTCTTTTTCCTATTCCCATAAAAGTGTTTTACCTCTTGTTTGCAGACAGATGTCTTTCCTAATCCTTCAAGTGGAAAAACTGTGTTGAATGGGGAAGAAAACTACTAAGTCTAATACTAACCTAACAAAATCCTTATTTCAAATAATGTGCAAGTATAATGCACATACAATACAAATCAGAATAAAGTCTAGATTTGTGTAGCCTGTAGTCTACATGTGACTTCCTCTCATTGGGAGAGAAATCCCTCAGGAGGATTTAAAGACGCTGTTTCCGTAGAACATAGAGACAAGAATAGCTTCAAATTCTTTTGTTAAACTGCTCCATAGGGCACAGGAACACTTTATTTTGCTTCCTTCCTGTATCTAGTCATTAAGATACTTTGTTTAACAAAAAGATCTTTTGTATGCAGAATCTGAATTTGTGACAGTGATAATGTTGTTTTCATTTCCACCAGACTGGTAGGGAAACTAGACAACATTTTGACCTGAACCTTGTGAGATACAGAGTTTGTGTCTGTTCTGTATGAGACCTCAAACAAATCACCTTGAAACAGGTATTTTCAGAGATACCTAGGTACTACCAAAGGTGTTATTTTGTCTTTCAGGCGACTGACAGCCTCTGTGGATTTTGGTATATCTGCATTATCTTTTGAGGATAGTTTTTTATGATGACACTAAGGCAAGAGTTTTATCTCCCCAGACGTAGTGTTCTCCATTCAAATGATTGTCTAGACTTTCTACGGTCAATGAAGAAAAATAGACATCAGAGAGCATGATTCATCTGTTCCTTTATCAGATGATTCATGCCCTAAAAGTGCCTATTTCTCTCCATTGTCTAGAAAGGAACCTTAGACCTGACTATACCTACCTGTAATTGGATGAGAGTCCATTGGCAGTAGGTCTGAAAATGTGGCCCAGGAACATCTGGAGGGTCAACTTTAAAGTATGTAGTGCATCACCTAATGGCTTTAATGCCATAGCTTGCTACAGGCTGTCAGCAGCTGCTGGAGCTTCACAGGTTTACAAGATAGTGAGGATGAATGAAGAATGGAAGTGTCATGCTCATGGCCATATTTGAGCCTGTTCTTAAAGAACAATGCAGAGTCTAGCACTTATATTGTTCACTAAAATGTTGACTACAGATACCTGAATGATTTTGAGGGGTTTTGCTACTATATTGTTGAAGACCAAGTAAAGGTCAGCTGAGAGAGATAAAATCTGCTATTTGGTGGTTTTGCACATCTGATCTTCTGCACAGTAGTGCCTGCCAAAAGCTTTTCAAATGTTGAGACATTAAGAATGCCATTCTGGAAGCAGCTAATCTATTGCTGACCGGATGTATGCAACCTGAGAATTAAAGATATTCTATGTTTTGAGGGTTTTGCTAGATTCTTTGTTTGTTTTTTCTTGCCACCTACAGGTTTTCTTTCTCCAGAAATTTTAAAAATAAACAGAACTGTTCAGCATGTAATGATCCAGAACCATTATTAAACATCTGTTAAATCAGACAAGAGCCAGGAAAAAGTTCAGCTGGATTGCAATTGTCTTGAGAGAGACAGCCAGGAAGGGAGAAAGTACGTAAAGCAGTGGAGTTAGCCAGAGTCTGTTCATTTATTTATTTATCTGTTTTTCCCATAATTGTTACTGTTAGGAGGAAGTAAATGCATGAGGCTATTCTGTCCCAGGGAGGTCTTTTCCAACCTGATCAAATCTATGATTCTAAGGGGTAAGATTCTATGGCCCTTAGGGTAAGATTAAGAACTTGTGTTCCACCCCTGCTGCATTTTACCATGTTCTGAAGTGCATATAAATGATGGGTTATGGGAACATAGTGGGAACAGTTTGACAGAATATACTCAATAACCTATTTCCTATGACAATACTACGCTAGCTATCCATAACTTAAAAAGCGTGTTTATTTCTGTAGAATTTTGAGAAACAAGTTCTGGTGAACCTGGCTTCTGAAATTAAACATGTTTCTGCCTCCAGCTCCCCATCCCACTCCTCTGTCAGGGTTTGCTGTGGAATCAGTGGAGGGAAGTAGGTGTAGTATTTTCTCAGAAAAAGCTTGGTGTCCCAGAATAAACCTCTGCAGAAGATGGACACCAGCCAGCATCACCTAGATTAAGTAGTTGAGAGACAGGCAGGATTCTTCTGCCAGCTTTGATACAAGTACCTTTGGCTGGGAATGGAGCAGGCATTACCTGCGGTGATGTCTCAGATTTAGAGCAAGCTCAGCTATTACAGCTCATACTAACTTGACACTTTGTTAATAGCAACTACCATGAAATCTCCGTGCGCTAATACATGGAGCCTTAAATGTCGTTTGCTTTCAGAATGATACGGTGCCTATCCAAGTGTGAAATCTGAATGAAGCTATTGCAGTATAAACTCAAAGCATATAGCTTTTCATTCAGAGGAGCAGGGGCAGAATGCTATCAGTCTGTCTGACTGTCGAAATAGAATTGCCATCTGTTATCAGAATGCCATGTTTCCTGATTAAAACAATGTGACTGAATTACAGCAGTTTGAGTTGTATTTTTCCTAGATTGTTCCTGACTGAAAAATCTAGGTATCATTCCTGACTGTTTCTGCACCTGCTAATGCAGACAGTGTGAAGAAATTGCAAACCTCTCATTTATTAACTCTTTGACCAATAAGCAGGTTCAAAACCTGGAAGTATTTCTGCATTTCTGTGGCTTCCTAACCACAGATGAGGAAATTTGTCCTGTCACCTGGTTGAGTTGCCCAGGCATCCCAAAACGTATTCTGAAATCAATCATAATTGCCTTGCAACATCTTCTGCTTCAAAGAGATAATCTACTTTATTGTCATGTGTCCTACTTACCTTTTTTGAATTTCTAACTCAAGTCTTCTTACTTCCACCAAAGCAGGTAGAGTACCATGGACACTTGAATTTTCTGTGGAAAATTACTCATGTTCTCAGTTGTCTCATTCTGCTTACCACCAAACGTATCTGAAAGGATTTATATATTAATTGAGAATGGTAAAAACACAAAGAATAATAGTTGACCTTTTTTAAGGCATCTACACCATTCCATAGATTGCAGGTGTAGATAGTTTACACCACTTGCAACCTACAGAATTTTAGAAGTCTGCTTTCACTGCTTGCATCATCATAATTGAAAAGTGTTAATCAAAGTGACTTTGATCTATTCGCTTATCTCCTTCACTCACAGTATGAAATACAATTGCTGCCCAGTCTTGTAATCTATACATAGATATCTCACATGATGGTTCTATCGCTATAGCAAGTCAAAAGATTGGGGGAAAAAATAGGTTGAAAAACTCTTGCCATCTCCTAAAAATTTCACATCATGAATTACTATCAAGTTGTTATAGTCTTCAGAAGTTCATTTTTGTATGAATTTGCTGCTGTTTTAAAATTACTGTGAATGATGTCACTGACTCATGACTTTACCGTAGTCATATAATATCTGGCATTTATGCTAAGTCTGTGTTTTCTAGATTTAAATCTCTCATGTGAGAATCACAGTTACCTTTTGAAAATGAAAAGTTCTGAGCCTGCATGGCTATGCTAGAAGAAATCTTTGAAGCAAATGAACCCCAAAAGCTAAGAAACTCAAAAACAAATGAGAATAATACTAAATCTACTTATTTATCTTCTTCTGAGCACCATAATAATTAGGTTAATCTTGGTATTTGTGATCTGGGATTTTTAAGTGTGTCTCTTTGCAGAGCTGGAAGTGAAGCTAGCACTGCCCATTCTGAACAGATTCATGGCTGAGACTGTGAGGAAAACCTTAGAGTAGGGGCTAACTCATAGTGGGCAGTTTGAAGTACCACTGCAACTCATCCCTATGTATAAACTGCCCTGTAATGGATGAAATTCACACCCACTTATTACTAAGAGTACCTATGGCTGCTCAAACCCAAGTCAGAGATGTCCAGTTCAGCATCTTGGAACAAGTGATCAGAATCAAGGCAAATGAGAAAGGAAGCTTGAACCAACTTGCAAAATTGAATTGAAAATTCACTTTTGAAGCCTTAGGCTAACAGCACATTCTGCAAAACAGAAACAACTTCTCTGTATGGATAGATTATCAGTGCTTCACTGTTACCACGGCTGTCCTTGTCATGTATTTCATAATAAATTACTGGTAGCTGGCACAGGTTTTGAACATCCTGCAAAACTGGGTTGGCCTTGGGTTAGCTTAGGTTAGTTAGAAATATAAAACTCAGATGCAGTTAGTAAACTCTTAAAGAAAATCTGAGTTTAAGTTTTTCATGAACCTGGTCCTCTCTAAAGTTTCATAAAAAAAAACACTTGGAATTGTGTGCAATGCAATATTTTTCACTCCTTTGCTTTGAATGCTGAGTTTATCTAGACTCTGAATTAAAAAGAAACAGTGCTTTAAATAAGTACGAGGTGGCATTGAAAGTAGTGGGCGCTTGAGTCTAAATGAGAGCATCCCATCCTTGGCCAATGTTGGTAGTTCTTCTGTTTCATTGTTGTATGCAAACAATTCCTAGCCACCAAGTTGCATTCATTATCTGGATTGGCAGACAGATTCCCATGTGTTTTGTTAGATATAGCCAGGCTTGAGTTCACTTTGCCAGCACAAATGCCAGAACCAGAAAAATGAGGTGTTCAGAGTGAGTTCAGAACTCACTCTGGTTAGCTGAGGGGTAGCTGCTAGCCTGGAGCCCCACCTAAGCCTGGCATAACTTGACCAGGCTTAGCTTACACAGGTTCTCTAAAACAGGTGTGCCTACCACTCTAAGGCGTTTCTTCATCCTTTGATAGTTCACTTGATTACAGTGATAAGAAATAGGCTTCTTCTAGACAGATCACAAAGACTCTTATCTCAGTAAAATGAAAATAATCATATTTATGCTTTGTTGTATGCGGATAAGCAGTGCTATGTCACTGAAGTGGATATAATTATGTTATAAAATAGATCAGCAGTGCTGCTAAGTGTAATACAGTGTATGTAATTGGGAAGAACTGTAAAAATCTATTCACCCTTCAAATGAGTGTAGAACTTCTCTATACTTACTACTATAGTATACTACTATACTACTTTAATTCATAAAGTTTTCATTATTTTATGTCATTGCTCCAAATATTTTGGTAAAACAAACAGAAAAGTAAGCTCTTACTAACTTCAGTTTTTCGCTTCTTCTCACATTTGTATTTATCTTTGTAGGGCAGCTGCCTTTTCAATTTAGTCTATCACACAAAAACTTTTCAGCAATTGGAGTAGTTGCAGTTTTGCTAAAATTCGATGTCTAACCTTTTCCAGTGTAAGAAACAACCTCTGGTCAAAGACTCTGAGCCAGTTCCTAGCCCCCAGAGCCCACTCTCCTGGCATGAAGGCATTGTAAGAATTGTTTAGTCTAGTGGTGCTGCCTGAGTACAGGTAATGGCAAGAAAAGATATGTATCTCAAAGAACTGGCCTGGGGCATGCTGTTCTGGACACACCAAGGAAAACCCATCTTCAGGCTCCTGGCTTGACCAGACTGCAAGCGTGGTTGGACCTGTAAATGAATTGTAGTGAATAGTAAACCTTTTCTGGTTTCCCCAATGAAAGAAAACCTTGTCCATTTAGATTGCTTTTGCTTTCCCTTTGGCTCACTCAAATTTGCAAGATTCATTCCTAGACACCAGTATATCACTTGCATGTGTGCACATGTGCTTACTTTCTCACATCATTTAATTATAACAGAGTTTCTGGCCTTGATCCAGAACTTAAGCACATGCTTAACATTGAGAAAGCTGGTACACTAAGTAAAAATCATGTAATTATTGCCTAGGAACAATACAGCAAGCAAAGAATGAAAAGAAATCCATAAAATATATACGTTAGAAGTGATGGCTCCATTTGCTCAACAGTTCATAGCTTCCTGATCCAAAATCTAAGCTTTGTATTTAGATTTTTTGAAAGTTTTTTTGTTTTGTTTTGTTTTGTTTTTTTTACAACATAAACGTTGGCAAAGAAAAATCTTCCTGAGCATAGAAACTGCAGTGTTGTGGGAGCCTTCAGGATCTCTGAACGAAGTGGGTCTTCTCCAAGTGGAAAGCTGGCTCTGCATGTGGCCAGCCTGGGCTCAGGAGAAGCTATTAGCATTCAGCTCACCCCTATGTAGCTCAGCTGCTGTGGAGAGTGAGCTGGCTGGTGACGTACTTGGGACTTTGGCAGTACCTCATGTGTTAGTCCCTTTCTCTTCCTGTTGTCATCTCAATGAATAGCCATTCTGCTTAATTTAACCTCCTCTTCTGCCTAAGTACATACTCTGACTCTTTACGCTAAAACTAGACCTCAATAGCTGTAAAAATAAAGTTCTTCAACATGTTTTAGCAGTGCTGATTCATTTCTGATTTCTTGGCAAGACTCATATTCAAGAATCCCAAGTGGAATTATAGTTGTATAGCATAAACATCCCTTTTTGCCATCATTACAACTTATTTTGTTCTCTGGGGCAGTATGAAATATATCTGAAAAAATTGTGATTCGTTAATATAAATCACATCTACATAAAGAGAGATGATTGCACTGGTTGCACTCATATAGTTACATTTGGCCTAGACAGTAGCCAAATTGGTATAAAGACTTCTATCATAATATAGCCTCTTCTATCCAGCCAGTAAACAATTTAAGTAGTATATCAGCTGATGTTTGTTGCTGAAACCTGCATTTCATATTTTTCCAATGTGGTAACAGATTAGTTTCCAATCATCTATCCTTTGCATTGCAATTCTTAATGTAGTGAATTCTTTAATGAATAGCATAAGTGCTGTTCAGTGCCAGATTCCACTAGTAGGCACCACCCTAAATAGAATTAAAACACCACAAATTAAGTGAAACTTTGGCAGAATTTAACAGCAAATACTGTTCCAATACTCTTCTATCACCCGATTTGTCATGTAAATATGTTGCTCATACATCTTTTTTCTTAATCAAGGCACGGAAACGTACCAGTCAGAATGGTAAATTGTTACAAGATATTACATATAAAAGGCATATTGTCAGTATTGCTTCCAATTAAATGTTCTCCAAACACTGTTTAATATTATTTTTCCTTGTGTGAGTGTCAGCTTATTGACTTTTACTATTGAAGAACTCTAGTGAGGATAGTCAGACTAAAATAAAATTCATTTCTTCCCCATCTAAAGCTGAGCAAATTCTTCTTTGGAGAAGTGTTATTAATCTTAGTGCTGCCTTTTACACTGCACCCAATTTCCCCATTCCAACAAAACCAGCAATGGAGCTTCCAGAAAAGTAATACTTTGTATTCCAGAAAACTGTCCCCACGTATAAGCAATTTATGAAAGTGAATGAAATAACCCTTACTAACTATTTCAGATATAAAAGTATTGCTCTTCTCACTGCTGAACCTTAGGTGACATAGTGATCTGTGAGGAAGGCAGAAATTCACTTCATGTCCTCAGGCTTCTCTAATCACACACATTCTTTGTAATGAAAATTCTTTTCCAGCTTTGAAGACCACAAATATTCAGATATTCAATATTCACTCAACTGAAAATAAAGTAAAAATTTAATCTATAAACAAAATAAATATTTAATTCTTAGGGAAAAAGAAATGAAGTGTATATATATATACATATATATATATTATTTCTATGTACCACGGCATATTCAGGAACCATTAGAGCATTGCTACTGACAATATATAATACATTTATAACTGTCAAGGTAATCTAGTGTAATTTACATTGTCAGTTCATAAAAAAAAACACTGAGATGTCATGTCATACAGCTAAAATAAATGTAAAGAATCAGTGAAATGTATATTTTCTAGAGAGATCTTTACTCTTCTTGTCTGAGAAATTGTGCTTTCCCTACAAAGTCCTTTGCATGACTGGCAGTTCAAAGACTTTCTGAATCTTGTCTAGTTTGCCATGAGGTAACACCTATATTGGCATGTTCATACAACAGAAATGACTACGAATATGTTGAGCATTTCCCAATTTTTTAGCAGCATTTGGCTTGTTCTTGCTGCTGATGAGCAAAATCTCACTAGGCAACTTGAGTTGTAAGATGTGAGATCCTCTTGATATGGAGAAAACCAGGAACAACTAGAGCTCTCTCTTACATCTTTATTGAAGCAAAATCTCCAGTCCAAGGACCAGAGTATTACTGAATTACTATCACGGTCACACTGCTCTCCTGCGGAGCGCTATCCCAAGACATGGCTGGTTGTTTTCGCTGGGTAGTCCATTCAGTCCATTTGCCAGTTAGTTACGGTGGTTGTTTTTTGTTTGTTTGTTTGTTTGTTTGTTTGTTCGTTTGTAAGTTGTGTCTTTGCTTAGGAATTATTTTGGCAATGGTGAGTTTTATCACTAGGTGGAGCTTCACGCTTCAGTCCTGCGGGGCTTGCTCGCTGAATTCCTGTCACCATGACAGGGAGTTCCTCAACCTCTCCAATCACATAGTTAGGCAACTTCTAAACCATTTGAGGTAAAATTGGCTGTATAATCTGTTATATGTTATAAATCCTTTTAGAAGCGAGGGTTGTGTGTGTGCGTGCGTGTGTGTGTGTGTGTTTGTTTGTTGTTGATTTTTACATACTGAGTCATGTTTCCAGTGGCTGAAGTTGGATAATGATCAAAGGGAAAAGAATACAGACTTTCCACATGTAGGTCTGCAATGTAACTTGTGTATTAAATTGCTCCTCTATGTTTGACTCTTCTAATGTTCTACCAGAAAAGCAGGCCAACTGCAAAGAAAATATGGCATTGCTGTTAAGATAATGTTATTCTGTATTACTGTCTGTGGACATCAATAACCTAAATCAGTACTGTCTTTGGCTATAGATCAAGAGAAGGTAGGATAGCTATGATCCCAACACACAGCTGGTTCTTCATGAAATCAGAACTGTCCATATGTCCTGGTATTTTCAATGTGGAGTAAAAAAAATAAGTTTCCATTTTGTTGCGATCTGAGCCAGTTGAGAGTTCTTGGACTGACACAGCCAGTCTAAGAGCTGCCTTAGCTCCCTGAGTGCTCTGTTGTGGTGAGGACCTGACCTCACTGGAGACTTCAGGAAATCTCTCCTGATTGCTGCAAGGCTCAGTAGGGCGCACACATCTCCCTTCCTAACAGGAAACCTCTTTTCCACAATGTATTCAAACATGGTATGAGCTTCATTGTATGAAAAATGTGACATAGTGAATCTTTAACTAAAGCGTGTCCAGGGGGACCTCATCAGAGCCCTTAATTCACGCCTCTTATAGGCAGGATGAGTTTTCTGACCTTTAAATATTACTGAAAAGGTCAGCTTTCATGAAAAGAAATCAAACAACATTTATATTTAGAGCAGTAAACAGTGTGCAGTAGCAAGCTTAGGGCTTTAACCCTGAATGTCCTGGTTATGCTATTCCCAGGGAAGTCTTCTGCAGGGTGGTTCCATGTGAAGAGACCCATTCAGTGCAAAGGGGTGAAACCTGACTGGCACAGAGCAGAAAGGACATCCCCTGTTCAGAAAAACTTCTTAAAGAAAACAAGCACGTTTAGCAATTTGTTTTGAAGCTGCTACTTTATCCTGACAGATAGATTGAGTGAGCTATTCAGAAAGGGGAATATAGATATAGAGGTGGCAATGGGAAAGCACTGCCTGGAATTACATAGTGTTTATGCAAACATTTGGAATCATCTTTTTGTAGAACAGAAATTGCAGGAGTCAAGCATGTAATTAACAGGTTTTTATCTAATAAAAACTAACCTGAAAGGGAAGCAGCTCAAGTTACCAGGCAACAATTTGCAATGGATCAAGACAAAACTAGATAGTGCCTATCTCTGGGGAGGAAGCTCTGCTGCCTGTCAACAGATGATTGGTTCTCAGTGCTCTTTTATAATCTTTGACCACTCTCTTTATTCTGTCAAATATTATTTTAATTAGAGAGTAAAAACTGCTTCTAACAGTCACAGAATAAAGCAATTCTTTCAGCAGTTCTTCCAGCTCTTTTTAAACTTTATCCCATTTGGATTTTACTCTGCTCTTGAAATGCATAAGTGCACAAATTAGGCAATTGCTCTGTTCTGCACATGCATTTTGAAAACTTTTACAGAAGTTTGTGTTACAGAGCAAAATTTCACCATGACTGATTTCCCTAATTTATCAGTTAAACTGATGTAAATTTTGCATTACAAATGAGACCAACTGATTTTGTACTTCTGGTATACTGTACTTACATACAGGATTTCCTTTGACATCAGAGACTCATAGATGATAGCGCTCTGAGGATTTGTCTTGTGAAAACAAGGACTTTTTCTTCTGCATTCTGAACTCTTATATAGTATAAATGATAATGATATAAATGCCTAAAAATGTCAGAACTGCTTTTACTTGTTGCGTGGTCTAGAACAATGCATGTAGAATGACTGAGTAGTTGAACTAAGTAGTTGTGCTACAACTACTTTAGAAATTTGTTTGGAGCCTATTGAGGTATCTGGACCATTATACATGCCCAGCAATGATACATACGATACGTTTCAGGCACATTAAATTCTGCTTATTTGCATTCTGTTAGATCTTCATGAGACTAGTCATTACTGTAGTTTGAGCAACAGAATTAGTGCAGATTATGAAGTGCACACTTGCAGGTAATAACTTGTAAATAAATTAAAATGTATTTCAATTACTTCTGTATTTAAAAACCCACAAATTTTTCCACTTCTGCTTTTGGCATTTCATCATCAACCTGCAAAAAGGTTAAATATTCTTAATGTTTATCCACAGAATTGTGTAAATATATGTATTTTAAATTAAATTAAATTAATGTATTTTCTGTCCTTATGACTTTTGTACCTGAGGTTCTGTTGTTTCCTAAATCTGTTGGAAAAATCTTAATTTAATTTATTGTTAAATGCATGCCTGAATTGTTTGAATTATATATTGCATTGATTTTAATTTGCTATGAATATTGTTGTACTGGGATGTGAGTCACTTGAATTTGGGAGGATGACTCTCAGCACTCCATAGTTAAGTATGAAAGTATTCATGGTTCACACTGTAAACAGATGATAATAGATTTTATTCGTGTTGCAAATGCAGTCAGTTATTGTCCATCTTAAAGTCATGCTTCAACAGAGATAGGAAAGTAGCTCTTGGAGAGGAAAATTGTGATAAAGTAATAGTGAATGCAGTAGAGTTCCTGCTGGGCAGCTGGTGGAGGCAGCTGTTCTCTTCAGTCCTGGTCCTCAGATTTTGGTTTCACTATTTTTGTATAAACCCTGTATGCTATGAACACACAAAAGGTAAGCCTTTCTTTTCTGATGTTCTTCACAGGAGCTTTCCTACTCTGAAACTTTCTGTAGACCAGCACTTTAGCAGAAGTTAAAAGCTTTGAATATTCAACAAGGAACCTCAGTAGCTCCAGACTGTAGGTCAAGTACCTCTGCCTTACTAACTTCACTATGCTATTTTATCTTGTGGGAAAAACAACAACAACAAAAACAATTGATTATTTCTCAATTCAATTAGTTGGCAATTCCACACTGTGAGCTGCACCTCTCAACTTTTTGCGTTTGCTTTAATTCTATCTCTGCCATCAGAACTTTTCCCACAAAAGGACAATAACAGAATGTAAAATGTTCTTCCATCTTTCCATAGTTTAACTTCTCTTATACTGCTTCTGCACTGCCATTTTCTGTCTTGTGCAGAAATAGGAGTCTGATGCCTGATTGTCTCTTCCAATCTCTCTAAATAGACCAGTGCATCCCATATACCATTCCCATCTACCTTATTTCTCTTTCTCACTCTCTTTCAGTGCATGATATCGTGTCTCCCATTCAAAAAACTGTTCCATTTCTGGTTGTTCTTTCATTACTGCTAAGATCAATAACTATCCTGTCTTACATTTTACCTAACCAACTATAGTCTTCTAATTTATCTTCCAGTTCTTGCTTCTGTTTTCTTGTTACTTCCCAGTGAAAATGCTCCCAGGTAAACCAATATTTATGTCTTCCTAGCTAAATCTAAGGATTAGTATTCCAACCTCATTCTCTGTGACTTGACATCCACTTCAGACAATTTCTCACATGTACCCCTTGAAATCCTGTCCTCTCTTTGCTTCTTCTAGACAGCTATAATGAGAGTCCACAGGTGAACTTGTCTAAGCCTCTGTATCAATTTAAACTGTTTGAATGTGGCTTTCAAACTCTTTATGCTCTGCCTCACAACAAGAGGATATGGCCTTTAACTGGTCTATGACATTAGCTTTGAATCAGAAACATTTTCAACATAATTTCATATTTGTGTTTTATTTTTGCTGCTTCTCATGAGTAAAGTTTCAATGGCCATTCAAATATCATTTTTTGCTAATATATTATCCTCTTTCAGAGTTAGAAAGAGCATGCTGTGGTTCCATATGTTGAAATGACTACCTATAGTTCTGAAGAATATTGCTTTATCATTTCTTACTTCCATTACTTCTGATTTCACCTTTACACTGTAAGATGGAGAAAGGTGAAATTTGGCTTTGTATTTGAATGGCATCATGCACACCTGCGATGTGGTCTTCAACTAGGACTCTGGCACATGACAGCAGTATAAAAAAATATCCATGGTATATAATTTGATACCAGAAAGGTTCTCTCTCAATCTCAATTCCATCTCCCATGCGTTACTGTGTGCTGTAAATACAAATGTGAAAAGTGTAGATTTTTCAAAATCAATAGGTTTTGTTCTGAAAAATTAAAGGAAGAAGCATCAATTTTGTTGTGTTGTTATATCTATGTTCTGCATATTTGAAATTGCAAGGCTGCAGGGGAAGTTGAACTCCCTTTGTATTTCTTGTTGTACTGCTATCTCAATGTGCATAGTTGCAGATTTTCCAGGAGAAAAATTAATATTTAGATTGATTGAGTCCTTTCTGAGCTTTTTTGCATGTGCCATATATACTGTAATCAGTATTCCTGTTGCTAGGGCACTTATTAAATCAGTGTTAAAAGTTAGTTTAATACACCAAATTTTACATTTATATTTGCACGTGTTAGTTACACAGATCTCATTCTAAAACAAATGAGCACTGACTAACTCATACATATGACTATTCCGTAATGTGTAGAATCAATCATTTTGAATACAAAATGCCATGTACTCTCAATGAGTTACATAGAAATGACAGACCACTAGCTATTAATGAATATGCATCCAAAGCAGAATTTCAAGCAGCGAACACTTAACGTTGCCGTTTGTCTACAGAATTAATGCATATATGTATATGTTTTTACATTTTGTGTAGATTTTAGTAATAGTATTGAGTTTCTGAGAAATAAGAATAAACTGAGAAATATTTTTTTATATGTATTGAAGCATTTTGTATTTTTACAAGTTAAAGGCTTCTATTTTAAGGATTGTAAATATGGAAAGTCCAATATCATTTTTTCTACATTTGTCTGTGACAGTGAATGTCTAGTCTAAAGTAAAAAAAACTTTTTCAGCAAAAGGCACAAATACAAAATGCTCATAGAACTCTCTTGGCCTGTTTCTCTGTCAAATGCTGCATTTGCCATCATTTATCCTGTTAACATATTTATACTAGGGAACCTTTGCACTTAGTCACCAACAGGACATGCTTTGGCAAAAGTATTTCTTACAGATAGGATGGAATGGGCAAGCACAATGACAGAGGGGCATGGGTTACAGCCAGTTGTCTTTGCATTGTTCCTCCATTGTCTTGCCTGAAACAGATTGCAGGAATGAGTGTAAAAGAAGGCAGAAGCTTCATTTTTCTGTGATTCCGAAGCCTAACTGTTGTTTAGCTGTTGTAGTTCGTGTTTACTCATAAAATATTTTTTGAAAATGCTCAAGCAAATGAAATCATGTCCAGAGATAATCGTGTTCCACAGCTTTAGGCAGAACAACCTTTAGTGAATTATAGAAGACTTGGTAGTAAATAATATCTGGTTTGTGTGCTTCAAGAAAAGAACAGTATTTTAGGTCATTCCTAAATCAGAATATTTGTAAGCAGAATTTAGCAGAAAGGACAAATGTCTTAATCATTTTAATGCCCTCATTATAGTTACAGGAGAAGTCTCTGTCATCAGTTTTCCTGTATAAAAAAAGTAAAGATTCTGTAGAATATTTATTAAAAGGTTTTCTGTATTCTGGGTGCTTGTAACAAAAGAATAGATGAAAAAAAATTGTATCTTCATTCATATAGAAATATGGAATCTTTCGATGTTCCAAAAAATGATAAAGCACCTTTTGGTATTGAAATTTATGATTCTGACTAAGTGAAGTTACATTTTCTTTTCTGTTAATGAAACACAAAATGGTCATTCACTACTGAGTAGGAGGAATTTTTTTCCAGATACTCTCAAGCACTTACCAAAAGTGTAAGATTTGCTAGTACTAATTCTCAAGCGTTTTCTTCCAACTCAAGTCATTTCTAGAAACCAGTTATCAAAAATTCTTTTAGTTCTACTATTCAGCCAGCAAAAAGCTGGAAAATCTCATGATGTTCCCCAGTGTACACATGATTTATTAACTTGTTTGGGGTTTCCACCAGAGAAGCTTTTGCCTAATTAATAGCCTTTTGCTTTCACCAGGAGATCATATAGATTATTTAGATTGTATCTATACACCTACTTATCAGGGACATCTCACAATACAGGAGCAAAAGAAAATGTCTGAGTGTTAAGGAGTACTGACAGAAACTAAAGTTCTCAAATGAAAATTTGTCTTTTCTTAAGCTAGACAGTAAAATGTTTTAAAGAAGAGGAGGAAGGAAAGTGAAGAGACTACCGTAGATTCTTTGATGGATTCCAATACCTCCAAATGTTCTTATATGTGAGGTAGATGCCAAAAGAAGTAATTCAGTACTTTAATTTTGCAAAATCAGGATCAGACCAAATCTGTCACCAAGCCAAAGCTATTAAGATTCATGTTATAGAACATACAATTGCAGGTTGCAATGAGTAAGATGAGTAGTGCATCGTTAATGGTGGATGGTTTGGTTTTACTGACACCCACATAATAGAACAGCATTTTAATTTGCTTCAGTGCAATAGGAGTTTGAAGCTACAATTGGATTATCAAGCGTGAGCTCTTATATCAATTAGGACAACATAGGGCTTAATTATTATACTTGTATTTTCACCGTAATGTCTTTTTTTCAGTAAAATAGATCTTTAAAAAGTGAGTTTCCAGCTTTATAGTCCCCTAATTCTTTCCTCTAGAACTTATTTAGCTTTCTTCATCAAAATAAATAAGTGTGTTTGGTATTCTCTATCAATGTATTTTTTCACATTACAATCATAGTCTTTTCTCAAACTTCCTTCCAATAAGCTAAAGAGATTTGATTCCATTTCATCTATTGTTAATACTCATGTTCTTTAGCCCTCAGCTAATTTATCCTTGATTTTCTCTGTATCCTGTTCAGTTTAAAAAGATATATCTCTGAGTATATTATTGTTTCTGATCTCAGAAGTCTCAACAGTAAGGGAGGATTTTTTTCCAGTTAAATTGATCTTTTGGAAGAAAAATTCTGCAATTGGCTCTCTTGTAGTTCAAAACTTTATGAAACATTGCAGTAATGTACACATTGTAGAATGGGAACAGTGAACCAAGATATCAGTGTGAAGCTTAGAGCATAGTGCAGTGGTTATATAAATCCTTAGATAGATATCAGCTTGGTCTTGCGGTGAAAATAGTGCAGTGCTAGTCCAAATATAGAAAGGATTGTCAAAGTCTTGAGTGTGAAATAAAGTTACCTGTCTACCCTTGATAGAAGTTGAGCTATCTAGACTCATAAGGAAATTGTATAGATCCCAGAACATTCAAATCTGCCAGAACTGAATCAATAGTGCAATAACATGATCATAGAATCATAGAATCTTTAAGGTTGGAAAAGACTTCTGAGATCATCTAGTCCAACCATCATTACATCACAACCATGCCCATTAAACTATGTCCCTCGTTGCCACATCTACTCTTTTTTTTTAAAACCTCCAGGGATGATGACTCCAATTCTTCCCAGGGCAGCCTGTTCCAATGCCTGACCACTCTTTCTGAGAAGAAATTTTTCTTAATATCTGATCTGAACCTTCCCTAGTACAACTTGAGACCATTCCCTCTAGTCCTATCGCTGCTTAGTTGGAAGAAGAGGCCAACTCCACCTCATTACAACCTCCTTTCAGGCAGTTGCAGAGAGAGATGAGGTCTTCCCTGAGGATTGTCTTCTCCAGACTGAACAATCCCACTTCCCTCAGTTGCTCCCCATAAGACTTGTGCTCCAGACCCTTCACCAGCTTTGTAGGTGATGCAAGAAAGCCATGGAAATTGGAAGCCATTTCCCCAAAGTTAAGTATTTATGGTTAATAACATGCCTAAATTGTCAAAAGTTAAAAGTGAAACATTGTAATATAACTTACGTTTTTTTGAAATCTGAAATCTTAATATGTTTTCCAGAATTATGAAAACATAAAAGCATATTTTTTGACACATGTAGCTTTGGAATAGATGCACTTTGGTCCAGATGACAGACCTTGGTTCTGTAAATCCAAAACCATGGATTTCTCAGTGTCATCAGGCTTCCAGCCTTCACGTAGGGGCTCAGGACCCCAGGCTGATTCTACGTTAATAGATGCTGAAATATTACCAATCATTTAGAAAGCTATAGTTCAATTCATTACAAGTATCTTTAAAGCAGAACTCTTTCACCATGCACCTATTTGTGAATTAAAATACATGGTCTCTGTAGAACTGACGCTTCCTATGCTGCCTACCAGGCTATCACTATCTTTTTACTTTGTCACAAAGTTTTAGTTAAGTTGGAGTGATTGACACTGCATTTTTGTCTTCCTGAATTCCTTGTGTGTAAAACAGTGATGATTCTTCAATTCACTCACTCCTGACTCCAGTTCAGTGCAGGACAGCATTAAAATTGCACCACTTATTTTTTATTTATTTTTTCTCCAGTACAACTAATAGATCATTCTTTTACCTGGATTAAATGAATGAATTAATGGAAGTGGAATGCATCCCATTTATTTTAGCAATCTAAATTTAGGCATTGAGTCTAAGCTAGTAATCTACATTTCTGTAGTAAACGAAGAGAGATAGAGACTCCTGAAGGGTGATTCATCTTTTCCCAAGTTGTCTAGCATAAAGGGAATAAAATGCTGTCTCTCTCCTCTTGTGCCCCTACAGTGAGACTGGTTGACTATGTACTTACTTCCTTGTAGCTGAAAGTAGTTGACATGATTTGCATTTTTTAATAAACTTTAAAAGTATGGTCATCAATCTTTTCTCAAATTAATTTAGTAGATATCTAAGTCAAAAAAGAGATTTCACCAATGCAAGGTTTCAGGCAGCACTTGGTTAATATTAACTGTAACAGGATTGATAGGATAAATGTGTTCTGCTATTTGAATGGGATAGAATTATTTGAGGGTCAAAGTGTATGCTGAAATGGATAACCGAGCTGAGGCCTATCTTATCTTCAGCTTTGCTTCTGAGAAATAGAAGTCATATTTTCACTGTTTAATTATACAAAAAGCTATAAATATGTGATACAGTATATCCTACCATACAGGTATGTTAAATATGATAGAGGACATATTACTGTAATTACTGTCCTCCAGTGAGTATAACCATTTCCCTTTATATCACCAATATTTTGGTCAGTACACTCTTAGGCTCATACTCATCTGTACATTTCAGTCTACTACCAATGCATATGTATTTATTGTTTTGAAGGGAATACATATTGTTTCATTTCTAAGGTTCGGGTTTGCTTTGCATTCTAGCATGTTAGTATGTTATGTTATTGCAATCAGTTTTGTTGGAGTTACCCAGCCATATCTTGAGTAAATCTCCAAATTTCTGCTTGATCTCTTCTATAGGTGCATGGTAAAATGGATAGCATTTGCTTAGTAATAATTATGTGGAATCAGTTTCATATCTGTTGATAGTAGCTGATAGCTATATACTCCAATCAGTCATTACGAGTCTGTATCTCTATGTAAATACCCGTAATTTTTAAATCAAGTGTGGAAAGAGCTTCTGTTTTCCAAACTCCAAGGCTCCTTTTGCATAAACATGTATTTTACATGCAAAAGGTTGAATAAAGTTATAGTTCAAGCCTAAGAACATGACAAGAAAAAGCAAGAAATAACTCCTTCCAAAAACAAAATAAAACAAAACAAAGAAGGGTAGGCAGTCTGGTCAGTGCTCTCTAACTCCCAAACAGTGTACTGGTTTTTGTGTAAAAATTAACCTTGTCCAACTCTTTCTCATAGACTAGGCAAGAGACTTTTATTGTAAAATACTGACAAAAATATTTGTACCTTTACCATTAAATGTAATTGACTTTAAATTTCAGACATGGGAGTATGCTCAGTAGTGGATGCAAAAATCTTATGCATGGGATGCTCATATCTCTCTGAACTATCTTGCATTAGCTTGAAGCATATTACGTAGAAGTTTGTTTTCTGTGTACAGACCTGCCAGGTATCTCTTGTTTATAAAATTTTTGCATTCTATAAATAATTATTTGATGAGGCTTCTCTCCACTGCTGAGTTTTGTAATCTACTGCTTTATTTTAGTAGCAAATTTGATGTTAGGTCTTGCATCTCTTTTTCCAGTAAATGTCAAACATTGCCTAAATTTCTTGGCTTTCTGTACCTTTGCATAGTATCAAATGCTAAACAAATGCTTCACAACCTTCAAATGTGTACTCAGCACTATTCCCTCCCTCTACCAGACTCACTCTATCAAGAATACAAATAGCACGGGGAGTTTCAATGGAGCTATTCAACTGTCTATCTACTTATGCTTGCCTTGGTTGCTTTTTGTAGGGATCCATACATTTCTAGCATCAAGTATGATGCATACCAGTTATTTCTCTAATGTCGAAGTCTGAGCACTGAACAGCGATTGTCATGTTTCCCACCAAATTCCTGCCTGCTTTGAATATGCTGTTTCCTTTCCTCATGTGAGATTGTTTGCCCATCTGTTGCTTTTCATTTGGCTTTTTTCAACTCTGTCTTAAATGCTATGAGAGCATATTTATGGAAAGCTTATCCATCAACACATCTTTCAGTATATATTTCACTATGTGCAATATATTTGACACCAGCATCACTAGCTGCTTCTCCAAACTGAGATTTCAGCTTGCAGTAAATAGTTCCTGTTCAGAAATTTTGTTTACTGAGTTGTATATGGTATCTTAGGTGCAGCTTGCCTTCCTACCACCTACTGTCAGTTACAGATTAACAAAAATGTTATTTTTGATCAGTGCAAGGAGTTTATGGTATACACTACTGTCTATCTGAGAATATTCAGTACTTTCTCCCATGTATTTTTATATTCTTCATCTTAGTATATAAAACCGTAATAAGTATCCTAACAACCTGCCAATTCTGACAGCATTTAGATCTTGTGCAATTGCACATGTTTACTGTGCTTAACTGTCTTTCCATGAAACCTTCATCTCTTCTTCCCAGAAGCTCCATTTCATCTCACTTGAAGTTGAACTGGCTGGAGCCCTTCTTTGCCTGTGTCAAGCCTGAAGTAAACTCCTCAGCTTACTCAGCAATCCTAATACTTCAGCTATTCAGATCAGAGTCTGAATGGTGCGTGATTTCTCACCTATATGCTTGTGTTTCCTTCCTCTTGACACCAATGTACAGACAACCTGGTAATAGAAAGGTGCTGTTATTACTGTTGAACTCAAACTTGAGAACTGAGATTTGAATTTTACCTGTTTTCTGTGATCCTATGTCTTGTACACTCATCTTCAGTTTCAGCTCAGCAGACATGAACCAAAAGATATTAGAGTATTTTATACAGTACAAAAAACCATAATCAGTCCACCATTAAGAGAAGTAGTAGCAAGCATGCTAGAAAATGTATAGTCCAAATCAGGTGACTGTTTTACACCTTGGAAAATCTGTAGACAGGCTAGATAAGCCACTAAGAATGGGTTGTTATCATGGGCAGATAATAAAATTATGCAATGAAATAAGTTAAAAAAATGACAGTTAATGAAGCAGATGTCCTTCAGTTCCTTGGCTCTGAGTAATTTCCGAACAGCACATAGTACCAGAACAATAAAGGTAGAGCAGCTAAAATCACAATATAAAAAGGATACACATTCTTTGAGGTCATGACATTCACAGAGAAAAATGGCCCGAATCAAAATATCAAATTACCAACCTAGGAGTATTAGTATGCAATACGTTCAATGGAAATGGAGAGTTGGCACTGTCTTGAAGCACTCAAAGAAGCAGTAAGGTAGTGCTGTTATACTGAAAAATACAAAACTAAATTGTCCATGGACAGCTTAAGAACAGATAATAGTACTTTTCTTTCAACAGAAGTGAAGACCAGTAGGTTATGCACCACAGGCATTAATAATAAATAATTGTCAGTATGCTCACAAATAAGATGATTATGTTGACCTTAATCCATGATCATAGAAAGATTCACCTTATTATTATTATTCTGCTTACCATTACTATTAATTATTACTTATTCCCCTTTATAGGGGGAGTTGTTTTACTGAATGATGTCCTGTGTACAAGAAAGATGCTTTTTAGCTAAAAAAAAGTGTGATTTGTGAATTTAATAAAAAGCCAGGAGAGATTTTGATTCTGATCAGCTCTTCTAGACTATTTAACAAATATAAAGAGCAACAGGCTCTAGTAAAAAAAATTGGCTTTAAATAAATCTAGTTTGATGAAACTTGGATTGTGACCATCAGAGTAGTTCTGATAAAAAGTTTCCGGTGTCAGTAATTAGTGTTATTCTATATGGCAGTTGGCCAGCATAGTTCTTTAGGAACCTTGGGAGACCTTTAGGAAACATCTCTCAATATCATATAAGATGTTCTTCAGAGTGTAAGATTATGGTTTTTTGAAACTAAAAAAGAAATGCAAACATTACACAAATGCAGACATTTGCTTAATAGAAGCTAAATGCAAGAGCGCCAAAATGAGTAGAAAACAGTGTCTGGATCACCATGGCTATGGACATAAAGAAGAGAAAATCTGATTGCGGGAGATCCCAAGGGTTGAACCACTGTGTATGTATTGATCAGATACTACCATTACAAAGAGCAACAGCATCACAAAACAAAATCATGTGTTTGTATATGGCTGATATTTTGACACAGAAATTTCTTAAAAACAGAAGGCTCAACAGGAGATGATGCTCAAAGTTGTGTGGGTAGGCTTTGAAGCAGGCAGGCTGCAAAGCAGGCTAACGTAGTTGTGGATCAAGACACGACATAGAATTAATGGCTTTAGCAACATCTTGAAAACTGTATGCTTGAATATATAGTGCTCTTATGTGTTCTGTATTAATACCTTCTGTTTTATTGCAAATTAGGCTATACAGGATATTTCTTATGGTGAGGGAACAAAAAGGGAAGAGAGAATTGTATAGTCTACGGGAACTTTTGAGTCAGGGCCTGAACCACTGATTGATCACCTGGGAAAGGACCAGGTCAGCCCCGGGAGCACAGGTGAAGGCAATTCACATGTGTGACCGGAAGGAGTGGAGCCTGGCTGCACCTCTCTTAGAACTCATTTAAGGGCTGACTGCCACTGGGAAGGATCTTTTTCTGGAGATCCCTTCTTGGTGAGCCTTTCCCTTGTAAAACTAGAATCTTCTGATACAGGTAAGCAATATTCTTCCTTTATAGCTTACTGCTGTTGTGTTGGTCCTTCCATCCTTGTGCTTTTGTTGTAACTCCTTTCCCATCGCATTTATCCATCCAATTGCTACATATACTGTAACCGCTTCATAGCAGCTTTGCCAAAACAGAGGTCTTCTAAGCTCTTCAAAAATCACACCTGCCTGCCAAGTAATGCTAGAAGATAGAATGTGAGTTCTATAATTATTTTTTATTCTTTATGAATAAGCACAGTGCAAATTAAAAAATAAAAAAATAAAACATTGTGATTTACTGCTTTAAATGATGAGTATTAAAAAAAAAAAAACTTTCCTTTTTTTTCTTGGAAATGTCATAATTCCCTTGAAATAAATGAGCCACACAATGAAGCAGAAAGGCATGAGACATACAGAGCTGTAATAACTTTGGAAGAAAGTTCAGGCTTTATCATCATAACTCAGAGTACTTCAAACTGTTCACCGTTCTTAAAAGTATTTGAAAATTCTTGTCATTGCACACCATGTGAAAACTTTCCTCAGTTCAGGTTCACAGCAGCTAAACACTGATTTGATTTAGTTTTCCCTTTAAGTTATTAAGCTGTAACTTTAAGCATACATTGCTGCAAGAACTGCATTATGTAATGCACGTCTTTCTCAGTTCTTGTATTTCCCATAATGAGACAACACCTATTCAAAATATGAAACCAGAGGACTTGCTTTTTTTTCTCTGACAGTATAGAGAACTGGAGAAAAGTCTTAAAGTTTGTCTATTGAAGGGTGTGAGCTGCATCCCTAGTTACTAATTCAGCACCAAACAAATGATGGTTTAATTAGAAGCAGCACATTGCCTTTGATAAACAGATGTTCCCTGTATTTAACTGTTGCCCGCAAAGTTAGAACTGAGAAATCTTTTTCTTTCTCACAACCAGTTAATTTTCAGCCTTTGGTCTTTGTATCCAGATATAGTTCCTAATTAATGTCATGCCATAAATAAGTATTAGTTCATCCTACCATGTCTCTATTATTTCCTTAAGACGTTGCAGTTAAGTTGAGCTTCTCTGTCAAAACTGTGTAACAGTCGGGTAAAGACACACCCAGTTGTCAGTAGTCCAGAATTTGGGTAAACATGGTCCAGCCCAGCACTCATGTGTCCGGTGACTTGGTAAACAGTGGAGCATTCAGAATTTTAGGGTCCTACCTACTGAGTGAATAATAGCCCAACTTGCCGTTATTGCCTTTACAGCAAGGTAAACAAAAACTCGACAGCAACTCAAAAGAGCTGCCATTGGGTCTACTTAAAAATAATTCTGTGCAACTGCTTGATAGGTCACTAAGCAAACAAAGGCTTGGCTTTGTTCTACTTTTCTAGCCTCTAGGTAAATAACAAGTATAGAAAAGCACTCATGAGCTAATCAGCAAATACAGCTTTTAACTTTTTAAAAATTATCTGTTAGATAATGTAGCAGATGTTATCATGAATAGACTACCTATTTCCCAGTTTATGAAGAATGCTTTGCTTTATTTTTCACATTGTTTTATCTCTGTGTTCATGAACTACAAACCTTCAGCATCAAGTAAAAGGCAGAATGTCCATCTGTGTTATTTGCAAGTGAAAAGAATGACTAAATGTATTTTTAATGGATATTTACCATTTATTTTTTTTTCAGTTCAGTTTCTATCCCTGTATAGTCGCAATGTTCATGTAGCTCCAGATGTAATACTGTCCAAGGATGGGTATGAGCAGATGTGCTTAAGATGCATTCTCTTCTAGAAAGCTATCTAAATGAATTTTGTTCAATGTGCATTTCTGGTTGCGCTGTTCCTGACTTTCAAAGCTTAGCGTCTTACATACCAATCGCTTTGAAAAGCTCTCTTTGTGATTGCAGCTTTAAAGTTTCACAGAAAGACCACTGGGAATCTCACTATTTCAGATTCAAATTCTGCATTCATATTCATTGACAATGATGAGGTCTTGTGGGCAGAAAAACTTTGTCTCAAGCCCGCGATTTACCTGAACATTCACTCAGAAAAATATTTTCTGTAGGTATATAATAGTTTAGTTTCAGTTATTTTGTGCTCAGGAACAGCTAAGTACCTATGACCTGATCTTTTGGGTAGCTGAGCATTTCCTTGAAGGCGATGAATGTTCTGGTCAACATGTTAATAGCCACTTAAAAGTTGCAAAGTAGAACTGCTGCTGTAGTAGTGCTCACTCTAGTGAAATGCAGAGAAGAAAAAGAGTTTCTTAGCTTCCCTTTATTTCCCCGAGTAAACATGCAGCTGAAGCTTATGTGTGAACTGTTATAAAGCAAGCATTCTATATATTCTACATCCTGTATTTATTTACACGAATGGGATTTCTTGCTTGAATAAGGGCTCGTGACATAAGCATTTCCAAAATGAAGTCATGAGATTTTTCATGTGATTGTTTTTTTTTTTTCATGACTGTAATCAACTGAAAGATCCAGCACAGAGGTTGCATAGGCTATAGGAAACACCGACTCTAAAATCTTCTGTAAACCTTTACAACCAGGATATACACATTAAAATTAAGCAACGCCTAGCTAGGTGACGAGCAAATCAGCACTCATAATAGCACATAACTCTGCTACTGCAAACAAACACTGCTCTTTTAATTACACAAAGTAACTTTGAAAAACAAGTTATGCCACCAATAGGAACATATTTTATACTTAATATGTGATACAATTCCTGTCTTACATCTGCTGTACAGTTCTGTTTTCTCTAAACTGACTGGCCTGAAGTCTCACTTGCAAATGAATTTTGGCATTTTATGTCACTGTAGGTATGAACAGGGTCTATATAGGAAAGGGTTTTGAAAAAAAGCATTCTGAATACTGTTTTTCCAAAACAAATTATGAAAACAGAGGATTCTCCGTTAATAGACGAACTCTAACTAAGCAGATAATGGAGAGGAAGACCCCTAACCTTTATTAGAAGATAATATGGCATCCCATAGGTTGCTGCCAGTTTGCCCCAGCTTGGAAGAAATCAAGCTCTGGTCATTTTCTCACAGCTTTCTTAATTATCAGGTGGGGATTTGGACCCATGAAGATACTGATAAAGGTGTACAGATCAGTGGTTAAACTATTTAACTTTGTGACTGAAACACATTAAATTGTTCAGTGAATGATGTGTCCTGGGTGCCTTGCAGTTCTGCTCACGCTTGGGTGAATTCAAAGGTTTGCAGGTAGCCTGCAGCCTCTGTATGATTTTTGCCTTTAATTTGCCAGCAGGCTGTGGTTCTGTTTTGCGAAGTAGCCAACCAACATATAAAGTGCCCATACATGCTCATCTACACTGTATTTTAGCTTCAGTCTGTGCTTTTGGCTCCTTAGGCTGTTACAGACAGGAAAATATTGCTCGATAGGAAGGGCTGTTTTTCAGTTGCCAGAATTCCTCCACAGCTTTAATGGAAAGAAGCAGAACGTTTTCAGGGGAGCCAGCATCTCATTTCCATTCGGCTCTCATACAGTCCCTGTTGTATCTGCTGGAGTTGCGAGTGCAGTGGCTGTGGCAGGGAACAAAGAGGCCATTCAGCTTGGAGCAGCTTCCCTTCCGCACTGTGCTCTGGCCATGGTGAGCTTGGCTGGAGCACGCTCCCCAGCAAACACGGGATTCGCTGGCTGAGCTGAATGAGCCTGCTGGGTGAAGACTTCCTTCTCAGCATTGGCATAAGCAATGAGGATTAGCTGGGCCATGTCTTCACCCCTCCACTCGTTGCGTGCAGAAATGTGGGACAGTACTCCCCAGGGTCACTTAGCATGATAGCAGCTGATGGCAAACCCCAGTGATGATCTGGAGTGCTATGCTCCAGAGCTACAGAAGCTCTAAGACAACTTTGTATCTGATCTGCCACCTCTGAAATATTGCAAGGGTGACTTTTTTTTTTGTTGCTGCAGTCCAGTTCCTTGAAAGATCCCATGCACTGTGGCATTGTAAACTGAGTATAGAATTAAGGCATTTCCCCATATCTATTTTCTAGGGTATATACATGAAAAAAAATTAGGCTAAGATTTTGCTTACGAATATTAATGTAAGCATTTATTTAAATAATCAAAATGCAATAAAGTTCTAAAGTAAGTCTTTATTGGAAAGAGAGAACACCTTATTCATAGTGTTGGTTCGTATTAAGGCTCCAAGGAGATGAAAAACATCTGTTTTTAATGAGCAAAGCCAGGTCACAGCTTTCCTTCTCAAGCCCCAAATTATATGGTACTTATTTCTGTGATTCTGTAATTCTGGATTTGCAAGTCAAGCTTTGCTTTGCAAATAAACAACAGATATGACAGACTAAAGCCACTGTGATCATAACACACGGTCACCATTATAAACTGTGGCAGAACAACATCAACTGGGAAAAAAATGAGTCAAGCTAGGATTAGTGAATCAACTTTATTCCTAATGAGATATCATTGAAGCAATTGAAGTTTAGGTGATGGGTGAGTAAGGCCCAGAATATCTCTGATTTAGCTGCATGTCGCTAACAGAGATGACAGAAGTTATCTTCCAGATGAACCAGTTTATCTCCATTGACTTCAAGGACATATTCACAGAATCACAGAAACACCAGGGTTGGGAAAGACCTACAAGATCATCCAGTCCAACCATTCACCTATCATCAATAGTTCTCATTAAACTATGTCCCTCAACACAAAATCCAAATGTTCCTTGAACACCTCCAGGGCTGGTGACTCCACCACCTCCCTGTGCAGCCCATTCCAGTGCCTGACCACTCTTTCAGAAAAGTAGTATTTCCTAATGTCCAGCCTAAATCTTCACTGGTGCATCTTGAAGCCATTCCCTCTAGCTCTATCGCTAGTTACACAAGAGAAGAGGCCAACCCCCAGCTCACTACAACCTTCCTTCAGGTAGTTATAGAGAGCAATAAGATCTCCCCTGAGCCTTCTCTTCTCCAGACTGAACTATCCCAGCTTCCTTAGCTGCTCCTTGTAAGACTTGTGCTCCAGGCCCCTCACCAGCTTTGTTGCCCTTCTTTGAACTCACTCCAGTACCTCAGTATCTTTTTTGCAGTGAGGTGCCCAAAACTGGACACAGCACTTGAGGTTCAGCCTCTCAAGAGCTGAGTACAGGGGGGCAATAATTTCCCTGTTCCTGCTGGCAACACTGTTTCTGATGCAAGCCTTCTTGGCTACCTGGACACACTGCTTGCTCATGCTCAGCTGAGCATCAATCAATACCCCAGGTCCATTTCCTCTACGCAGTCTTCCAGCCACTCTGCCCCAAACCTGTAGCATTGCCTGGGGTTGTTGTAGCCGAAGTGCAGGACCTGGCATTTGGCCTTGTTGAAACTCATCCCATTGGCTTCAGCCCAGCTATCCAGCTATTCTTTACTTAAATTGTTCAGTGCAATCAGAATTACAGATTAGAATCCAGTTCTAATCTGGAGGATAATGCAAGCAAAATTCTGATTTGTGCAACGTTTCCTACAATCTTTCCCAAAGTAAAACTGTTTTATTTCTACTCATCTCCACAGAACGTGGGCATCAGTAAAGCGTGAGTCACAAAGATCTGGTGGTTCAGTTCAGATATACATCCAGAAGTTCAGCGGTTTCCAGAGTTTATCTGACCTCATCCAAGCTTCTCTAGTCTGGAAACTGGATGGCAAATAGACTGTCTTGTGATTCTGCAGTACTTCCTTGTTTCATTTGGGTCTGCTGTAATGCAGAACAGCCCTTCTCACAGTACTTTGGCATTTCCGATTTCAGTTCTGACTGAAACAGAAGTGTCAAGATATGAGAAATAACTTTGCGGTAACTTTTAAACATTTAAAATACTAGATTTGCTTTTTGTTGGGTTGGATTTCAGATTAATTTTATTATAGGTAGACTGATCCAGTTATTTCCTTCCCACACAATAATTTTTCTAGTTACTTTATTGGCCAAATATATTTTATCCAGTAGCATTTTCCAAAGAACAAAGCAATTTGAACCAAATACAAAACCTACCTGGCACATAATAGCAAGATTACTGCACTGTTGACAAATGATTTTCTGCATTTTTTTTTTTTTGCTTAGTTCTAAGTTGTGGCACAGTGTTCTTAGACCTCAGTGGCATAGCTAGATTTATTGAAAGTACTGTTACTGTCTGAATTATTTATACTACAAAAAACAGTAAACAAAATCCTGCTGCACCTTTCCCAGTAACATTCTGAAATGTTAGTAAGTCCTAAGTGAATCCTGAATGAGTAAGGATTTTTGCATCAGCATTTCAGTTCAAGATTGGTGAATAATATTTAGCACAGACATTACCAAAAACTTCTGACTTTTGATTTGTTTTTGTTGTACTACTTTTTCTATTCCCCATAGAAGAAGAGTTGTGGTCATTAACAGAAATGATCAATCATTGGCATAAATGTATTTGAGTAATCAACTTTCATACTCTTCAGAAACAGCTGAGGGTAAATGGCAAAGAAAAGGAAACACATGGATGTTTGATTTATTTTTCATTATTTAATTTGCTACTCCACTTTTCTATTTGTTTAGACATTAATATAGACCACATGCATTTGACTTTTTTTTCTGAAATCCAGCTTCTCCAGGCTTCACTTGAAAGATACACACCTACTTTCCTGTTAAACAGCAATCTCTCACACAAATGTTCAGACATTATTCACATATGACACTTTGTGCTAAAGAAAGCCCTGACCATGTGGCAGGTGTGTATTTGCTGGATGCAAAGATCCAGTCAGTGCATTGTAATGGGATTTGATAGGGACAGTACTATCGGCCTATATGAGAACTGCGACTTTTGGTGACTACAAAGCTCTCTGGTGGTTTTGATTTTGTTTACTTCTTTCCTCATTCTTCTGAATGCAACTGAATTCATGTTTGGCATTTGTCAGGTAGAGGTATGGGAAGGAGAGAGTTTGGCTAAGAAAAAAACATGCTTAGATACTGATAGCGTTTAGGAAGCCAAATGACGTAGCCAATATGATGCTACTGTAGAAAAGATTCTTAATCAGGTTTGAGAAGATGCAAAGACCAAGGATTAATTTTCCCTGTTTCAACAAGATGTAGAGCAAAGATAAAAAGCATGTCTATTCTATAATCTTTTCTGACCTTTTAGATTATTTATAAGTAGTTTAGTTAAAGCTAGTTGTTACCAGTTGATTTACAATACTTGGAACACAAACTCTTTTCTTGTTCATATAAACTAATTAAAGCTTTTGCTATATTGTCTATTAGTTACCTGAAAGAAAATGTTGTAAGATCTCAGATCACAGAAACTTCAAGTCAGTGACTGACCATCTGACAGACACACACACACACACACACACACAAAAAAAGCAATGAGAAAAAGCAGCTTTGAATCTTTGTTAACCTGATGAAAACATCTGAGCAGTAGCCAAAAAGCAACTCATTTTTGACTGCTGTTACCAAATTTTGGTTCAGAAAGTCTCCTTAGGAACCTATTGTATAAAAAAGATTGACTAAGTTTCTGGAGTCCTGCTGGATCTGTTCTGTGCAGCTCAAATGAATTTTTAAATACCTTCAGATACCTTTGAGAGATCTGAGGATTTTCTATCTAAATGTTTTGGCTTCTCTTTTCCTCCTTATGGAAATTGTAGTGTTGCAATATCTATTTTTTATTTTTCCATAGGAAAAATCTTTAATGTAGATTCTCTCTGTTTTCTCATAGGAAAACCAAAAAAAGAAATAGATACTTTCCAGTTGGCTGAATATGAAACAAAATATTCTGGTTTGCTGAACAAATCTGAAATGTTTCATTTTAAGTCAGTATATACAGAAATGTGTATCCCTCTGCAGCTGTTTTTTGCTATATGTCTTATAGCCATACTCTCTCTTGTGGAGTTGGGACTCTTTTCAAATGCAATGGGTGGTGCTTCATTAAAGACATGTGGTCTGAATGTTAAATACACCACTTCAGTTTGGCCATATGAAAGTGTTTCAGTTGTGAAAAAGCTGAAATTAAGTATTTCCTTATTTCTGCACTGGATTTTTTTCTAAATATTCTGTTCAGCACAATAAACAAGAATTTCAGCTTTTGTTTCACTCTGAGATGTGAGAATGGGTTAAAATGTTATAGTTTCAAAGATATGATGTTCTGATTTTAATTGCTGAGCTACTTCTGAAGACTCCAGTCTCTGTACTTTGGTCCTGAGTTTTCTTAAAAATCCTTTGAGTTTCCTTAAGGTTTCCATACTCAGAAGAAGATAGTAACTCATACAGTTCTTGCACTAAGACCAGAGCCTGCTCCCACTGAAATGAGTGGGAGTTCTGTTTCTGTCTTCAACGAGAAATGATCACCTTAAGTGAATGTTTATGGATATGAAAGAAAAGCCACTGGGCATGTTATCTCCAAAGAACCCACATCCTGCTGTGTCATTTTGCTTACAGATATTATAAATGAGAACTGTATATATGAAAAAGGGCCTTTTAAAAGTAGAAGTACTTACTTGTAGTTAGATTTGTTGGCCAATCTAGACTAATATAGACAGTAGACCAGTAAGAATCTGACTTGTCCTATGGCAATATACCTAGGCTTCAGAGAAAGCAATGAAACAGAATCTGCAAGGCTGATCTTTATGCACACTGATGACTTTTTTTTAAAGTATTTCTTGTGACAGATGGACATTCCACATGTTATATCTTCATGAACTGATGTATTGATTTTACTTTTTGTTCAGAACAGTTTCTTTGTAAGAAACAGTTTAAAGTGTCTGCTTAAGCACTTTATAATTTCTTTATCAAAACACTTGCAATTATTTTTCTGTCTGAGCCACCAGCATTTGCCTTGAATAAATCATGTTAGATCCCATGGAGTTTGCTTCAAATGTTTTAGAACAAACATGACCAGAAGTTCATCAGGATGCTTACATGAAGTCCTTAAGCCTGAGCTTCCTAGTGTTGAAATGATACTGGATAATAAAATAAACTTTTAAATAAATAAAGAGCAAATGTTTGTGCATTAAGAAAAATATTCATGTCCAACCATTCTATCCGTTCAAGGTAATCCTCTAGTTTTACAGTGAAAAAATCTCCTAGTTTTACAGAGATCCTTTTTTTCTTAGCTGGTCTCTGAGTAATTACTATATAACGTACAGGTCTTTGCTTTCATTGAATCACATAACTCTGAATTTTACTGGTGCTTTTTGCTTGCATAAACAAATAATTCTACCTAACTCAGCAGCACATCTTGTTTGGTAGTGATGAAGAAGAGTGTAGATAAGAACTTTTAAACATAAGTTTTTTCAATGTGTAGCTGTCCCTAGTGAAAACTCCTCTTTAATTTACTTGACTTGTAGGAAAATATCTTTGCCTACATACTTAATGAATTGTCCATAGCATTTCAAAAGTTCTGAATTTAGCTTCAAATAGCTTTTGGCAATAAACTGTGCTGCTCATAAACAAAATACCAGTGGCCCTACCTGTCATGGTTTCATGATTTTTTGTTATCAGTATTCCACATCATAACATCATGTAATGCACTGGGGGTTTGACTGCTGATGCTCAAGTTCCGAGTGCCTGTCCAGGGGAGAAGAAGAGCTACATTTCCCCAGGGGGCTTTGCGGTCAGCGAGGAGATATAACTCCCAGCAAGGTCACCTGATGCTCTCTTCTCTGCCTGCGCTTCTCTGCCTGCGCTTCTCTGCCTGCGCTTCTCTGCCTGCGCTTCTCATCTCAGCGTTGTGGTGAGGCCGATCCACCTTCAATTTCACACACACTCTCTCTCTCTCCTTATAAAATTCTGCTGATACCATATTTAGTAAATTACTTTGTTTTACCTCAGATTGTTGCCGCTGTTTTCAATTATTTCGGGGTCCCCTATTTTCCTTTTCCGGGGGCGCGGATCCGCGGATCCCTCCGCCCTTCTAGTCACGGAACCGGGCCGAACCAGCCCGTAAACCGTTGACACTACCAAAAAGTATGGTGATTCATTCCAAGTTATGAAGATCATATTTATTAGTTTAATTCCAAAATCATTAAACAAACAAAAAGATGCTGAAAAAAAAAATACAGAAGAATTTCAACATCGTAAGAGAAGTAGTTTATTCTTAAAAATGCGTCCAAGTATCTACAAAAGAGAGAAATAATGAATGTTTTTTCTCACTGATTATTACTAAGAATAACCCAGTGTATCATGTGTCATGTATTATATGAAAGTACTAGGTATTGTGTTTTGTTCTAAATACAGTTGTTTGTATCCACATTCTATCACATTTTTTTCACTACACACTTCAGCTACTGTAATCTGTTTTCCTAAATTTACACACTTCTGGTGGGAGAGCAAATATTTTGCATTTATCATTGTGATATATATTAATGAATAGTATTCATAACACAAATCCTGCTCTCAACTGTCAGGTTGAGTATGTGACTTTAGGATTTGTCAAAGACAGATAGTTACTGATGGTCACAAGTATGAAACCTCAATAACAGACCTCAGAGTGTGCCTTTGGGCTGCATATTCTGTTTTTTGGTTTTGACTATGGATCTGCGCATGCTATGGAGCACTTGGAAAAAAAGAAAAATATGAAAGTTTATATATATATATAAACTATATATAACTATATATATATAGTTGTTCCAACTACAGAATTTCATTTTGATTTCCATTATCAAAAGCAAAAATTCAGATGATAATAGACTCTCTTTAATATTCGAAAAGTTGAGATGATGTACGGAAGTGCACTCAAAAAAAGAAAACAGCAGTGGCAGAACTGACTGTGGAAGCTGGGAGTTCTTATATGCTCTTCTTTTCTCTAACTGCCTTTACAATTCTTCATTTCCACATCATGTAACCTGCGTCAACAGTAAAACCTACAGTGACGGGAGGATTTGAATATCCAATGTTTCTATATTCTCTGATAATTCCCAAGGAAGTATTTTTTGATAAATATATCACTTGTGTATTTGTGGACTTATTTGTCTGGTGTTTTTTTTTAAATTCCTTTAAAGGATGTAAATCTGAAGGTATGCATGCTGTCACAACTAAATTATAGCAGATTTGTTCTGTTTATTTCCCCTGTTCTTTCTTTCTTTTATTTGCTATTTTATCATTAATAGGGCTAGGAACTATTTGAGGGAAGCATTTTGTCTCTCTCTCTGTTTTTAAGGTGTTCTGTGTGTTTAAATTTCATGCCTGTGTTATGCAAAAGATTAGATTTAATGTTAATGATGCTTCTGGTGCTACAAAGACTTAAAAACAAATGGGCAATCCTTGCTTTTTTGCTTGCCACCAACTCCAGTGTATCTGGGATTGTATCTTTTGAACCTTCAAATAAGAATAAATTTAAAGTATATTCTTAGCTGCTGTTTTGGGGACAAGAATACATTTAAGATCTGTATATTTTTAACTGACTGTTTTGTGGCTGTCTGTGACATTGTCACATTAGAAGGCAGTGCATTGGTAGACATCCATTAATAATTCTTTTTTATATATTCACTTACCTATTTTACTTGGGTAACTATTGATCATGTGTGGTATGATAGTGGAATGCTGTGACTGATTGACTTTGAGGCATCTTGTAGAAAAGTGTTTTCTTTAATGGCTTTTACTAGTTTAATACCTTTTTTCATTCTCAGCCCCTGAATTTATATTTACATATGTCCTGTATTTTCTCCTGGAAATGCATCAGGGTGAGAAGCTTTAAATTTTCTGCAGTTATATTTAATTTCTTTTTTTCCAAATGTAGAACTGTTTTTGTACACATGGAGCTGTGTATTTAAATGATATGCGTCTTTTTTTTTATCATTTTTGTCTTTTTATGGGTGTCTGAAACTGATCTGTATTTTGCTTATTCATATGTCTCTTCTGAGCTTCTTCTTCCTCACCATGTCATCTGTTTAGCAGACCCTTGGTTCTCTAAATAAATATTTGTTGTTAATTTTGAAAAAAAAAAATCACAGCTTTGAAAGAATACTTTATCAATTCTGCTGGTAGTGAGTATATCAAAAACTGTAGTGTATCCTTTGGAAATACCAGATCACATGATAGTAGATAAGTAATAATGCTGTCAGCTTTACTCTACATTTATCATGAGAGAACTGTAGGATGAAGCTGAGGTACTCTAGAAGTAGAGAAACAAGATAAGGAAAAGCCAATAGTACCATGATAGAGGTGCACTGAGAGCAGAAAAGAGCAGAAATTATTGTGGGAGGGTTCAAAGAGATGCTGGAGGTATCCAGAACAGATGCAAAGCAGAGCACTAGAGGCTGTAGAAGGTGTTGTGAGCAGTGATATGATGTAAGATATAAGTAAGAGACTGAAGCACTGAGCTAGGAGCACCTACCAATGCACACAGGGAATCAAGCTTCTTTCGTTCTGGTGCTCACAGAATAATTAATAACTGTTTCTTAACTTTTTTTTCAATATTATTTCCCTGTAGAAGCAGGTATTGTTCTGTGAGGCTTTGTAGCTATTAAGACTGTTCTTGCATTATGATTAGCATTTTTTAACCAAATCTGTAATATCTTCATTATTATTACTGTATTGCTTTTTATTCTTAAAGTGGTAATCTGATTTTTAGCACTATGTAGAATCAGGTTCTTTCAGAAGGAAGAAGTAGGCCTGACTGTGATAGTCTTCAGCACTTTCTGGAATAAGCTAGTGCCCTATGATACTCATATTGAATTATATTGATATAAATATGCAGTATTGATTCTTAGTTGTGGATCATTCCAGGTGATAAGCACTCCACAGGAAGTGCTCAGTATGTTGTTTCAAAACAGAGGAACATAAATGATGAAAGCTCAGTAAGATCGCAGTAGTAACGTGCCTATCTTTGTTCAAGGTCTAAAATCCCACTACACTTTGTTTTATTATGGACTCTATTTTAAATTCAAGACAAGATAAGAGTTAAAAACTAATTAATTTGGTGTCTTGCAGTTACAGGGACGTAGAACTTCAAGTTGGGAGGAAACCTCACTAGACACTTAGACTGGGCTGTTTTAGTCTCTTCTGTAATTACATTTGCTTCTAAATTTTCTCACAGAATTATTTATTGTATTGATTATGTATTCAATCTGGTTTTAAACACACTGAAACTTGATCTCTGGTACTCTGGAAAGCCTATTGAAATATCTCTGCATTCTCGATAAACCTCTAACTCCACACTCAAGCCAAATTAAATAAAGCTCGTTAGTTCAAACTCCAGAAGAAAGAAGGCTGAAGAGAAACCTCTTCTAAACCTAAATATGCAAATCTTGGGCTTCTATATATAAAAGACGTATATGGTATGTTCAAATACCCTCATTTTTCTTTAGTATAATTTGCCTCTTATGAAACATATCCAGCTTTAAATATTTAGACAGTCTTTTCAGAAAAGGTCTGCACTTGTTTTCAGAATAGAATTAACTGTCATGAACTTTGTAAAGATTGTCTAAGCAACTGGTGTGAGTATTGAAAACTTCTCTGAGTGAGCTTCTTGTTATTGGATTGGAATAAGTGTTTCCCTGCTTTTGTGTATCAAGAATGATTTATTTCCAAGCATCGTCAACTTCAGTGAAAAGTACTTCATGTTTACCTTCATTTGCTCATGTCAAGCAATTTTGAAGTTGTTCTGAGGCAAAACGTATCCAAGAAGTGGAACTTGAGATTCCATTCTGCAAATCATTATTACCATTCCACAGCAGCAAAAAGTCATCTTTTTAATTCTTTTGTAGCCCTGGAGAACTGCATTTTTGGTGAACTGAATTCCTGAGACTAATATTGCAGCTGACCAATAACACCAGGAGCAGCAGCCTCAACTTTTTAGCATTTGATGGGATGCTTTTGGGTAGTTACATGTCTTTGAATGGACACTGCCCTTTTCTTCACGGAACATTAGAAACAAAAATGGAAAATCTTAGGGCTGTAACAATATAGAAGGGGGGGGTGCCTATCCGCTTTAAAAATAAGATCCATGTAATAACATTCATTTTCTTATATCCTGTTTCTATAGATATATCAGACCAAAACATCTCTTACTGAAATCAGCTTAACACCCACACACATACCCAAACAAAATCCTTGGATTTTCATTTTGAAGGAGCAAAAGATTCAAATCTTTGACACAGGATTGGTTTTAACTACACAGTGCTGTGAGCGTCCTGCATGTAATTTGGGTAATTGGCAATAAAAAAAAAAGCTACCTAACAATTTTTGGGTAGGGGAGCCATTTTACAGTCTGTTCTATTCTGTTTTCTTTTCCTACTTCAGCTTTTTTTGACAAACTAATCACTATTTGTCTTTATAACTATAGAGCATCAAATGAAATCTGGATAATGTTGTAACCAGTGATTTTCTTTTTACCTGTTTTCTGACACTTGTGAATGGGGAAAAGGAAAAAGAAAAAAAGAAAAAAGAAAAGGAAAAAAGAAAGATGATTCTGAATTTGTTGAGTTACTGATTTCATACTTTAGTCTTCATCTCTTCCCATTCATGTTCCTACGAGTATTTATAACGATGTCTTAAATTATTCTTGATTTAAAAGTTAGGTATTCCAGTTTAAAGGGGCATTCATAGCCTCACTGAGCAATCTGTTCCAGTGTCTCATCACCCTCACAGTAAAGAATTTCCTGATATCTACTCTAAATCTACCCTTTTCCAATTTAAGACCATTTCTTGTTGTCAAGCCACTACCTGCCCTTATAAAAAGTTCCTCCCCAGCTTTTCTGTAGGCCCCTTTCAGGTACTGCAAGGCCACTAGAAGGTCTCCTCCGATCCTTTGCTTCCCTGGGCTGAAGAGCCCCAGCTCTCTCAGTCTGCCCTCACAGGGGAGGTGCTCCAGCCCTCTGATCATCTTTGGCCCTCCTCTGGACTGCTCCAACTCTGTGTCCTTTTAGTGTTGAGGGCTCCAGAACTGGACAGAGTACTCCTGGTGGGGTCTCACAAGAGCAGAGTAGAGGGGGCAGAATCACCTCCCTTGACGTGCTGGTCACACTTCTTTTGATGCAACTTATTTGCATAAGGTTGGCTTTCTGGGCTGCAAGCACGTATTGCCTGTTCATATTAAATCTTTCATCAACCAGCACTCCCAAATCCTTCTCCTCAGGGCTGCTTTCAAGCCATTCTCTGCTCAGCCTATATCTATGCTTGAGTTTGCCCTGACCCAGGAGCAGGACCTTGCACTTGGCCTTGTTGAACTTTATGAGGTTGGCATGGGCCCAGCTCTCAAACCTGTCCAGATCCCTCTGGAGAATATACCTTGCTAGACAACTGATATTTGTTACTGTACTGTCCTGGCAAATACTGTGTAGATCTATAAGTTTGTCTTAATTCTTCTTGTACCTTTGTGGAGTCCAGCAAATGGAGCACCCAAAGGATTTTACTTTTTCTTATCAGCTACACAGTCCTTTATTTTAGGGGAATACCAGTATTCATTTACTTTGCTGTGAGAAAGAAATGTGATTGCATGTGGCATAATATAAAGATATAAAAAACTGAAATTACAGATGGAAAAACTACAAATGGTCCACACATTTAGAGTACACGAGTCCTTTTCAACTCAGATTCACAAAGAATCCTCGTAATAGTGACAGACCCTGCAGCTTTATCATGTTTTAGCCAGCTTCCATATTCAGGAATTTCATCCTTCTATCAAATCCTGTATTCATGTATGCAAGATCATGATGTTATTTTTTTACATGTCTTTAAAACTTTTAAGTACAATATTACAGTATATAAGTATATTATGCTATTACAAAATAGCATACTTCTAGATACAATAATAAAAAATCAAAATCTCACAACTGTTCCTATGCATGGAGGCAGGTGCATCAAAGAGCTTTGTGACCTTGACTCCTCCACTGAAAAAAAAAAAAAAAAAAGTCAGTGACAGCTATTTATCAATACTATTTGAGTCACTGCAACAGGCATCAGTTAGAGATCAATGCTTCACCATCCTCAGTATTATACACACATAAAGACTGTCCTTGCCTAAAATTTCTTTCTGTTTTTCCATCTGATGTTGATGATTTGAGAGGAATTTTTTTTCCTGTTTGCTTCTGTTTAAAATTTTATATCAGCATCTTTTACGGTGTAAGGAATTCTGTATTTTGTTTCATGTAGACAGATCCTTACTTCCATGAATTCAGCAAAGTTCCGTATAGGAAAAAGAATTGAATTAAAAGTTCAAGGCTTATGTGAGCATCGTCACCAAATCGTGGCACCCAGCGCAGCTGAGGTAACGTGAAAAAAAACTAGATTAGTTGAGATAGGAAGATCCTGAATGCTCTTTTCCTACCACTCTAACTTCAGCTTCTTTCTTCTGACAGTTTTGGTGTTTTTTTGCATTGTACTATTTGCTGTGTTAGTGAAGCCCAAGGCAAGCTTCAGTCTAAGTCCTGCCTATTAGAGCCAGATAATTACTTCAAGAACTGGACATCAAATCCTGTTTTTCTTCCAGGTAACTGTGAAGTTGGTTTAATTGGTACTTGATTGCTTCTCTGTAATTAAAAGCTTTCCTGAAGGAAGCTGACATTTAATAGATATCAATAGTAGAGATCATTTTCCTATGGTAGCACAAAGAAGGTGCAATGCTGACTGATCTCATAGGTGAGCATTCAAGATGAATAAATAAACGTTTACATGAGATTTTGAATACGAAAAGAGGAGGATATTTAGTAGAATGAGAATAAGACAAAGCTAGACACAATGCATGGTAGTATTGCATATGTGCATATACAGTTACTAGATAAAATAATACTTTATATGATACGCAAATTATCACAGTCACCAAAATCTCAGCTCCTTACAGAAAAAAAAAAAAAAATTGAAGAGATTTCAGATATGAGAGTATGACTTAGAATCCAGTTTTCTTCTTGAAGGTCCTTTCTGCTGTCTGGAGGTTCCACAGAAACAACAAGGGAACAGACTTTATAGGCGAAGAAGCGAAATTGCTGTCAAAAGCTAATGTAAACAAATTTAAAATTTGGAGCAAAAATATGTGTTTTGCCATTCCGTGTGACTCAGTGATGTGTTACATTTAGTATTGTCAAGCATATGTGCTTAAGACAGTGTGGTTATGGTTCAGCTGATGCTCTTTCTTTGATTCCACAATGCACTTGAAATCTGCTCAGCTCTGTATCATTCACTGAGATGATAAAATATTATAGCAAAGGAAGTGAATCTACATCATTTACTGCTAAAGAGAATAATAGCAATGTAATCAAACTTCTTTCCTCTTTTACAGTTCATCTCCTTTATTGTGGACACTTAATGAAAGTAAAAAATAGTTTGCAGGTAGTACAGTGCAGTATGATTTTTTACTGTATCTCTCTAGGCCACTAAGTATCATGAGAGTGATGCTATACAAATTTTTTACCTCAGTCCACCCCCAGCATAGCTTCAGTGTGAAAAGTGGAGACACAGACTGATTGAATATAAAAGGAAGTAAGCAGCAGGAACAAAAATTAGAGCCATGTAGAAGAATCTGCACAACTTGGGAGAACAGTCTCTTTCTCCTGAACTTTCTCCTTTTCCCTGAGGTCCTCTGGTTCATCCACTTCTTAGGAAGTCACAGCTGTCTGAGTTTACAGTGATTGAAGTTGGACGTTTGGGGATTTATGAAAAGCTGACTTAAGTCTGACAAACAAGTAGTATTTATAGGATGATGAGGGCAGCTCTTTATACGGGTTTTGGTTTACTGACAAATAATGCTAATAGGTGTTTTTCAGTCTCCTAAGTAGCTAATATGTGATAAAGGCAAGAGTGATAAAAGAGCATTAGTTATTATTTAATTTGAAAGTAAATATTTTTAACACTAGTCCAGAGTAGCTTCTGTGTTTCAGCTCAGAGGTGGCTGCAGTGCAGTGGCAGATATGTAAGTTCTCGTTATGAAGTATCCAGAAGAAGAAATGCTGTTTAGGAAACCTTGCTTTCCAAAGTATTTATTCAGGAAGCAGGAAAAAAGAAAAAAAGTAGTAGTAAACAGCAAATAGTCAATAGATCTATTTTTTTTACAAAGCTAGAATAGTGTAGCCATTCCAAAAATCCTTCTGTAGTTTTTTGATAATTGGAATAGTAGGTATATCACCTATGAGCTCAAATGCCATTATTTCATACTAATTATTGAGGATAAAAAACATTTCTTTTAAGTCAAGGTTTATATAGAAGGGAGTTTACAACATAATGTACTTGAGTTATCTCTAATATATTGTAAGACTTAAAGGAGGCTTTGTAATCAAGCCTGATGACTTAGACAAAATCCTAAAATGAATGTACAAGAGAAGAGTGCAAAGGGTTTAAAATTAAATAGGAAAGCTCTTAACCTGAACTTTATGATTCAGTGTTTTTCCTGCAAGTAATTTACTATAATAGAAAAGAGAACATTGTGTCCTTACATGCCTGATGTAAATTTGGGTCTAAAACATGAAATGTCCCTCATAATGAAGTCTGGGTTTGGGTGTGTCAGATATGTGTGTGGCTTCATTTGAAATTAGCTACATGGCTGAATATGACAGAAAAAGAATTTGCTGAAGTTTCTTCTTATGCCATAGCAGAGAATGTCACAAACGAGTGACTCACTGGCTGAGCTCTATTTTCAGTTTGTGCCGTGTTTGGTCATCATTCTCCTGTGTGGGAAGGATGGCATGCCTGGTCTCCAAACCCCTATTTTATGTGCTATATCTGAAACATGTCCAGATGCAAAGGTGAGGCAACAGTGAAAAGGAACCTCTTCCTCTTATGTGTCCACTGCATGTATTTGGACCTATGTCAGAATGCCAGAAAACTTACAGTGCAGTTTTGTTGACTGTATGCTCTCCAAAATATATTCTTCAAAACAGAGATGGCAGGATTCTTCCCATTCAGTGCAACCCATCAATGTGCTGTACAGAACTGAAGACATTCATCTTTTCATCACCTGTGACAGTTTGTATTCTGCCTTTTTTATTATTTATTTTAAAAAGATGGAATATTTATGTCACTTCAAGTAGAAGCATCCTCCTTCTAATATAAATAACTATATTCTCATATACAGAAAAGACAGCTGGTAATATTTCTGATAAAAAGATGATTTTTCAGGGAAAATAATTATTTCACAACCCTTCAGAGTAAGTGGGGAAAAACCATCCAAAATCTCATCATTTCACAGACCACATTCACTCCAGTATCTACCTTGACCATGATACAAAAGTAATTGAATTACATGGAGTGAAACCTGAGACAGAACTTCTGTCTTTCACTTAACTTTATTTAGCCAGTTGCATATCCTGACCAGAGCAATCATAGCATGTGAGCTGGATTTGAATATGTGCATCCAGATACTCTGATGCTTACATTTTATTATTTCAACAGAAAATCAATCAGGTCTACTTCAAGTAGTGCTGTGAAGCCAGCATCTGCAAAGGTTTTCAGGTGAGAATGAGACGGTGGATTCCCCACAGGCCGTTACTCTTAGTGCAGTACTACAGAGTGTGAAGAACAAGCTCCCTTATGTAATCAGTACTTGCTGGTGATAAAACAGCATTTCTCCTCAAATAATCTAAGTTAGAATTAAGTGAATTAGTGCAACAGAAGCAAATCTGCAGGCAATTTGCATGTGAAATAGGAAATAATATTTCAATTTTATGACAGCTTATATCTATTGCTCTCAAACAGCTCATTCCTTTTATTCCTTCTTTTTTCCCCCTCTTATTGTCATACAAGTTGGTTGAGTATACTACCATTCTATATTCTTCTATATCCAAGTATTGCTTGGCTTCTTTGTAGATTAGAAGCTGAACTTGAACTTACTCTCTGAATGTTGAAAAGATGAATTGTTTTTGTACATGGAGATTGAGTAATTTAGGGGTTTTCATATTACTTATACTGTTTATTTTCTCTTCCTTCTTTCAGGCACCGATTGTTGCCTTCATAATATTTATTCTATTTGGCAAAAAGTGTAGTAGCACAAAGAGGCAGATGTATTTCATATGTCTTCTTCAGCACCTCATCTAACTGCTTTATATCTTTCATATCTTTTTTATACTTAACACAAAGCGCACCCTTCATTCTTTGTTCTCAAGTCTCTCTCTCCCTGCTGAGATATGATGCAGTTCATACATACACCTACTTCCACCAGACATATTTTTAACTAGTGCAATGATAGATAGTGGGACAGTTTGTAATAGGATGATCTTTCTGGCTCATTTCATTGTTTTCTGTTCTTTGATGACTATTTTGAGACACATTTCTTTCTCTCTGCTCACAAACTCATTATTTCTTCATACCTAGATGCTGTCCTGTGTGCTAAATCACTTCCTCTCAGAATTAGTTTGTTAGACATATATGCAGTCACTTATGATATTTCTTAAATTCCGTTGAATATTGCATTTCTGACAAATGCTACGTGTTAACTCCAAGTCATGATGTAGTGCTAGTCATCTTTATGTATTCATACTAAAAATAGTCAACTCCAAAGCCAGCTACCTCTCTGCCAGTTCAAGCCAGCTCTATGACTGTCAAAGGGTGACTAATTCATAGTGCAAACATTCTCCAGAATCCCTCAGCTTAGTCAGCTCTGCTAGGACATTTCCTCTACTCTTTGGATGATTAATGTGCTAACCATTGTCTTAAACATTAGCTTTGTATTGGCAGTAGTAATGAGAAATATTTAATGCAAAATTTTTCTCCAAATTTAAAATATGCTATTTAACAAGTTATAGGAGATATCGTTATCATCTGTGTTGTCTCTTTTTCCAGTTTTGCTGAAGCACATGAAATCAAAGCATGTCCTAAGGCAACGTACACCCCTGCTGCATCTAAGAACTGAGCATTGGCCAGCAGCTAGCAGCTTCTGACTGTTGCATGTCCAAAGCCATGACTGGGTCACTCTGTCACTATAAAACTAATGGAGTCTTTAACAGCCTTAAGGTATGGGTTGCTAATTATCATCACTTTGCACTTGCCCACAGAAGACAAAAAATAGATAATTTGACAATAACTACACTGACTAATAATCAAAAATTTAAAATTGGGTAGGGTTATAGGCATAGAGTTGTTTCATGGCTATTTCTAGAAAAAAGCAGATTAAAACAACATAATCAGAGAGGGATGGTGCTAACTTGTAAAATAGACAAACTTATAAAACAAAAGGAGGTCTGTCAGATTTCAGCAGGCGTCAGAGAAAGGATCAAATTGACAGAAAATTTGAATATTTGTCAAAAGAAATTGAGAATTTTCCTGGGAGTTGAAAAGACAGCTGTGATGGATTTTTCTGTTCTGGACTGACACAGATCTCTGCAATGGCAAATAATGATTTCACTAGTAACAAAAAATAAATGTTTATGTATGTTATATATACATATCTGTATACATATGTATATACACATGCTTATGTGTGTAAAATATCTCCATATCTGTGTATATATATAGAGTTCATCTCTGTATCAATACAGATACATATATATAGACATACAAAATATAGAGTAATTCATATACATTTAAAAAAATATATGTGACAAAATGCCACAAAATATCTGAGGTCCTTGTAAACATTAGGGAAAAGATTTTTAATGAGTTAATTGAATTTGTATAGTTTTGTCCAATTCTTAGCCATGGCAAACTGCATCCAAAGTCTTAGCTCTGAGTTGGGTACCAGTATCACTATTTAGTAAAACATATTGTTAGAATCCAAGCTAGCAGATGTTAAACTAAACTGATTAATCAAAAAGATTAAGAAAATACCAGATTGAGCTTCTATCCAGGAACCTGAGAGACCTGAGGTGCTATCTGTAGGATTAGAGCCATAAATACCTAAAAATAATGTTTGCAGGAAACATTATTGTGAAAATCTATCCTGCACATAGGATTATCTTGATGAAGGTGATTAAGAGTTGTGAGTGCAAAGAGAGTGCTGATATTTCAAATCTCACATTTAGAATTAAGTATGTGTTTACATTATGTTACTATTTGAAATGAAGACTTAAACACTCACTGAATCTTGAACATTTGTCTTCAAAAATTTGAACAAATAGAGAAGATGAGAAACTGCTGTTAGGTCATTCCTTTAGTGTTACTGCTTCTAAAAACAGATTTCTCCACAAGGATCCAAGAAATGAACAATTACTGCTTTTACTGCATCTTCAAAGTAATTATTTTTTACTGTTACTACATCTACTTTTTGTCAAGAACACACCACTGTTGACTAGTTTCCTGACTGCAGTTGACACAGCAGAGACCTAGAACAATACTAGCATGACAAACAAAAATAACACTGAGGAACTGATAAACTACTGGCTTTTACCTCTCTGATGGCCCAAAATGTCTAATCCATTTTACTCTGGCTTCTGTTCAAGCCCCCTGCTTGTGGTCCTGATGTCAGAGGGCATTCTTCTATGTATGTACTGATAAAGATAGATACATAAGCATATATATGTGTATAGGAAATCTATATTTAGTGAAATCATTTCATTTGGAGCAATAAGGAGAAAAATGTCCCTCAACTGGTGTGTGTGATGCAGTTTTAAAGTGGTATACTCCAGAGGATCAAACTGTACAGGCAGCAGAAAGAGATGAAGCAAGCAGCCAAGGATTTTGAATAAATACTACAGCTGCGAGAAATTAGTTGTAGAATAAAAGGAGGAGGGATCAGCTAGAGAGTTTTGAGGGTAATAACTGTATTAAATCTACAGGAAACAGAGCAAAATTGAGTCTGATTTATACTGTAAATAACTCCACTGGCTTCATTGAAGTTCCATAGGATATCAAACGTATCTTCTCAGAAACTGGTTACTGTGTGATGGCTGTGAGTAAGGAAAGGGAGTTCTGCAGAAATACCACTGCTTATGTCTTACCATTTTTATATTCCACTATTTTTTAGAAAACTTGGAAATGAATGGTCTCAGAGTGGTAGCTAGAGCCAATGGTATTGCAAGCATGTGTTGCACAACTCCCCAGCTCCCAGAGCTCTGGTGTTCTAACTTCTTCCACAGCTCCTCTGCTGCTATAGTTTTGGATTGTTCTTGAAGGGCTCTGGGCTGTAAATACTGTGATGAACTGGCTATTATTCATACAGATGTAGAACACTCACTAGAAATAAATCTCAAGATTGAATTCAGCTTAGGTATGTTGACCTTCTATTGCCTGAGCCTTTCTCTAAGGAGATATGTTTTCCAGACATATATGCATTTAATGTGAAAAATAGAATGGGCTGAGCCACCCAAGAGTGATTTTCACCTGGGGATTCTCTGCTTCTGCAGTTTTGTTTTATACCCCCTTCCTTGTTGTTAACTTCCCTGCTTTGGATCTCTCAAACTATTTGCCCTACTGTCAGAGAGGGTTTTGTTGCTTTCGTCGCTTTCGTCATCCCAGTGTATGTTAGAGAATGATTGCATTAGCATTACTTCATTCAGAATCTTACCTTCTCTCTGTCATGAATAGGATGCACCTCTTTCTTCAGTAAAAAAGTGAAGAGAAACAAATAGTTATAAATAGCAATTCTGATAAGCATGGAAAGCATGTTTTATTTAAGATAATTTCTAACTGAAAAGATATACGCTTCCTACAGCAAGCTTAAATGTCTCCATGCCTGAGCCATCTATTTGAAGTGGTGCTTTAAAGTTTTAATTATTTTAATTATTTCCCATGAATCTTCTACAATTTTTCATAGCTGTAATAAAGACTGGCGATGGAAATCTGACATAATCCCAAAGAAGGAGGCTTTGCATTCAAAAAGAGCAACAGCTGCATAGGATTATTTTCAGGTGTGCTCTTGCCTGATTCTTAAACTAGATGGAATCTGTGCCAAAACCCTCCATTCTTGTTCGAGGGATAGTGTGGTGCAGATTTATCACAGACCTGAAGTTCTTAGTGACATTTGCTTTTTGCATACAACTTAAGCCGAGTCTAACTCTCCAAAATATCTTAACAACTAAATATAATTCAGAAAAGATTGTATAGAAATAATGTTTTGCCTATTTTCAGCATTTGTCTTAAAGGTCACTTCACAGTTCACTGGAAAGCAGAAGTCTTCTAACTTCTTCATATTTAGAATGCCAAAAGCTTGTTTAAAAAAAAAAAAAAAAAAAAAAAAAGAGTATATATCGTTGTTAAGAAGGAGCTAATCACTGGGACAATACAGACATAGTAATTGAAATATATTCTGATCCTCTTGGATACTGTAAGGTTCTTTTGTTATTTGCATTAAGACAAGACTATAAAAATTAAATATTGGGTTGGATAGCAGGACTGGGGTAGAAATGCAATGAGAGATGTCTTGTTGGTGAAAGGTACAGGAAACAAAACACACTAGCACTACGCATTGAGAAGTCGTACCTTCTACTGCTGTTTACTGTTCAAATATTGCTTTTGCTAATTCCCTTGAATTTCCATTAACTTCAACGTGTACAGAATAGCAGAAATTGTAAGGCATGTACATATCTAACATGACTGAGTAATTTTAGTGGTCTGGGTATTTTAGGTCAAAATCCACTATTAATAAGTCTGGGAAAGGCTTAATAATATAATTTTCTTATTGATTCATGCTGTTGTATTTACCACATGCTGAATATGATGTTCATGAATAGTGCTACTTGTAAAAATCCTCTTATCTGTTAATCTGGTTTTAAAACACGGGTAGTAAACAGTGAGGGCAGTGGGAATGGGATAATGCTTGAAGACAGACTCTACTGTTAATATCACACAGTCAGGTTAAGCTGTTATCATTTACAGCAGGCATGTCCATCCTGTGGCCTCCGGGCTGCATGCAGCCCTGAGCAGCTGGTAACGTAGACCAATAAGATCTTAAATTTTTGGCATCATTATGTGACTTTTAGTGAATTTTTTCATGTGTTGATTGTGTGTAGGTTGAATTCAGGCTGTATGTGCAACAATAGAACTCTGTGAAGGGAAGGGTGCAGTGCAGTGCTAACTCTGCCTGTGGTGCCCACCACACATGCTCAGTCAAATAAAAACCCTCGTGCATTGCACATTACATGCGCTTGTGCTACCTGGCAAACAAAACACAATGATTGCCGATAATATTATTTCAACTCGCCTACGTGTATATGTTCCTGTGATTACACGAGTTTTTCGTCATCAAGCAGACATGTAAGTTTTCTTATTTAATTATTAATCTCTGGCTTGAGTTATTTTCTAAAATGATTTCACAAGTTAAGACATTCACTGTGGAAGAAATATCAAGAGTACTTGAGCTGCACTGAAAATTTTGTAATTTTCAACATCTCAAAAAACTCACAAAGAATATAAAATAATTTGCAATATGTTTTTAACCAGTTTTGTTGTATGTATTTAATTATTGTTTCTGCCAGTTCCAGGAGTTCCTTTAAAACTGTAGATGATGATTATAGGAGTATCATTTACTTTTCTGAAGCAGTGTGTCTAAGCCATGATAAAATGCTAAAAAGATTTTGATTTGCAAAATGAAATATGCCATTTATGGAATCAGAAGGAAAATTTGTCCCAGAACTTGAAGATGAAAAATGGCTCACAGATTCAGCATTTTTTATGGATGTGACCACTCATTTAAATGAGTTAAACATGCACCTTTAAGGTGAAAATCAACTTATCTGTGAATTAGTTTTCACAAAACCAAATTTTTATCTTTTGTTGTCCTCTTTTTTATGTTTTAACAACAAAACTTAAAAATATTTTTTAAAATAAGTTTTGCCTCTTATATGCATTAACCATATGTACATTAACCATTATGTATTTTATATGCGGCTCAAGAAAATTCCTCTTCACTCAGTATTGCCTAAGCAAGCCAAGAGGTTGGACATGATTTAAATCGAGTTTAATCTCTCCAGTCTGTGCTGGAGATTGATTCAGCTTCAGTGCTGAATGTACTGCAAGCAGAGCCTAAGTCGTGTAATAATATGTTGACTTTTGCATGCAGTTGCATGCAGAATGAGAATTGACTCCATGTGTGATACACTGATCAGAGCCATAAATACTGAGAATCCAAAGTGTTTGGTACTTGGGCAAAGGCTTAGAACAAAGAGCAAATTAAAATAGAAGAAAGGATAGTGCAAAAAATGTTTTCTACTTATCACATACATTTTTATTGAGATTTCATCTTCATTAACAGTGAAAACATGAGCTGGAAAGAATGTTTCCTCTTGAGCTATTTATTTTCTGCAGTAAACTGCTAAAAGGCAATATTGGTAGTATTAGGATCCTACGAAGTAGGAAAGAAAAGGCAATTGTAAAGTTAATTGCTTAGGTGGAAAGATCTTTTCAAGGTGAACCAGAAATCCAAAAGATTTACCATAAAGGGAAGAAATAAACGTAATGGAAAGAAAACACTGTTTTGTCAAATATCCCTGCAAAGTGCCTGATTACGATGACCTCTAGAATCAAGAAATCAAGGTGTAATTTGTAGGACAAGTGAATATGCAGGACTTTGAGGTGCTTGCTTAGATGAATAAATGCAGAAATGCAAGATCATCTTTAAATACAGGTGTCTTTGTACAGCATTCCATCTTGTCTTCAGACATTCTAATTTGTCAAGATCTCTCTGCAAGACCTCTCCACATTTGAGGGAGTCAACAGCTCTTCTCAGTTTAGTGTACTTTCAAATACTTTATCCAAGTAATTGATTTAAAAAAAATTAAAGGGAACTGGCTCTAAAATGGAGCCCTGCATAATCTCGATTGTGACTGGCTGCCACTAAATGGGAGATAACCCTCTTTACTGCAATGCTTTGAGCCCAACCTATCAGCCAATACAAATTGGCACTATCTGCCTGGGCGAAAGTAAGGAAATAATAGCTTGTATTGGACATACGAAAGAAAGTTAGAAGAACTTTATTCTTTTTTAAAGCAATAAATATAGGTTTTTATTTGTTATTCTTCTTTATATTGTCATTTAAAATATTTTCTGCATAGTTATTCTTGAAGAATATATAGATTTATAGACTGAGAAAATTTACAGTCCGCGTATGGGAATATGTTCATGGACCTCACAAAAAGGAGCAGATCTTACTCTCACATCTGGCAGTCATTTGTTCATCATGGAGTTCTGCATCTGAAAGTCTTGCATAATGAATATGCAGGGCCAAAATCATTCTGGGTGTAACAGTACTGACGTCAATTCCCTTACACCACGAATGAATTTTTTGTGTGGAATGCAAACTGTTTTCATGACAGACAGGGAAACAATTCAGCATGGATGCATCTTCTTATTTTCCTTTAACAGCTGGCAGCTGGTAGACATTGGTGTACTGGCCAAGTACAATAAATGAGATGGACAATGAAAAAGAACAATTACAAATGAAGAAGGTTGCTCAGATAAGAATGAGTCTATATGATTTTTCCTGCTTGGAAAGAGAAGGAGAATAGGGGGAGATGGTGAAGAGAAATGATCATTTTTAGGAAGCAATTGTATAGTCATATTTTTCACAACAAACAGAAGCAGATAATCATTACCCATGATAGCCACTTCCAGACTAATTTTCTTCTTAGTGTGGTCATAGAATCATAGAACTGTTCAGGTTGGAAAAGACCTTAAAGATCAAGTCCAACCCCAGCCTAACCATGGTATCCTAACTCTAACAACTACCACTAAGAGCCACAGCTAATGCTTCATAGTGTTTAATATCTTCATTAGTGATACAGATGAGGGGTCAGAGGATACCTTCAGAAATTTTGCAGGATATTACAGTATGGGGAGGAACAGCTGACACAACAGGTGATTATGCTGCCATTAAGAGAGATCTCCACAGGCTGACAGGAATCTCATAAAAGATTCCAAAAAGTGAAGTACAAACTCCTGCACCTGAGAAGGAATAACTCTGTAAAACAGTGCAAGCTGGGGCAACTGGCTAGAAAGCAGTTTTGCAAAATCTAAATTGTACATACTGGCAGACAAGTTGAATAAAAGCCAGCAATGTGGGCTTGTAGCAAAGAAGTCCAAAACAACATCCTGGTATACAGTAGAAAAGCATTGCCAACAGGCTGGGGAACATGAACTTTTCCCTCTACTAAGTATTGGAAAGGCCATATTTGGAATATTAGGCCCAAGTACAAGAGACATGGACTTAGTGGATTGAGTCTGGCAGAGGGCCATGATAATGATTCAGTAACTGGAACATCTGCTGTGCAAGGAGGGTGTGAGAGAACTGGGATTTTTCAGCCTGGAGAGGAGTAGGGTCAGAGTGGAACGAGACTGTTTGCAGTATTTCTCAATGAATAAACAATGGTCACAAACTGAAATACAGGAAATTCCATTTACACATAAGAACAACCTTTCTACAATGGAGTGAATTATCCAGAGGGGTCATCTTGGAGATATTCAAAAGCCAATTGACAAAGCCCTGAACAACCTGCTGTAGCTGGCTCTGCTTGAGCAGGCGGCTGGACTAGATGATGCCTAGAAATCCCTGCCAATGTTAGCTATCTGGATTCTACAAAATGCAGCTAAGTTTTCTATCAGGCTCTGGATAGCATAGGAGTCATTGCAAGGTCCTATGGGTATGGTCAACACAGAGTATAGGACAAAGATTTTATTTATCTTAGATTGAAACGGAGTGGCAGCATGATTCTGTTTTCCTTCCCTACCTCTTCATGCCTCTGTGCTACTGTACAAAAGGAATTCCTGAATTTCCTAGACAGAGGCTGCAATTGCAACTGCTACTTACGGTAGCCACAAAATTAAGAGGTTATAGCAGTCACATCTTAATCCAAAATGTTAAATCAAGTCCTTGCAGATAGGAATAAAACTGAATTTAAAACATTTTTTAAATTTTGTGTAAGTCTTTTGTAAAGACCAGTAATTGTGAATACACCTGATTTGTGTATACTTTTCTTAAATTTCAGTTGCTTTACAATGTTCTTTCTTTAATTCTATTTCTACCAACATCAAGCAAGCATCAGTGAGTGTCAATGGGTGCCATTTTTTCCACATGGAGGAATTCAGTGCCACTGCTTTGCTTTATACGCACTTCCATGTGAAACACCATTGTGTCCGACTGCCCCTCTCCTGCCATCTGTTGCGCAGCAGCAACATGTCATGGAATATTTATGGGAAGGTTCAACCTCTACTGCCATACCACCACCATCTGCCTCTGACTTTGTCAGCCAACATAATAAAATAGAAGGCATTACTTTCAGGGCAGTACTTGTATGCATATATATATATATATAGATATGTGTGCTTATATATATATATATATATTTATACACACATGCATATACACACACAAAAATGTATACAGTTACATATTTATAGATAATATATTAAGGATATAGCCTTAATAATGGATATATTGGAACTGGCTTATGAACTTACATTTTTATCTTGTTCAGCTGACTTACTTCAACAGAAACTTAAATGAATTTAATTGAGCTACAGCTATACAGACCAGTAATACGAAAATATCTCTGTGTGCATACATATAACTTTTAATTAAACTCAGATTATTTTTTTTTTAATTCAGCAATTTCAGACTGCAAAATTCAATGTTTGCAACTTCAAACACTAAACAAAAAAATAACATTCTCAGTCTAGTCACAGTTAACCACATAGTGACTAAAAATAGCATCAGCTGGTCCTCAGGATGTATCCACAATAACAGACTACTCAAAATGTTGTGCTGCTATTCCCTACCTAATACTATGCCTACAACAAAATGCGGAAGTTTAAAATATCTCTGTAATTATGGTAAACAGACAACAATCAGTAAAATTGCAGAGTACTGTCTGCTGTTCCTAACCTACAGGTTGTATATAGAAAGCTAAATTAAACAATTCTGCCTGCTTTGGGTAGTCTTATACATACTAGATCCAAGTGCCTGTAAAGCATAGGGAAATTATATTTTAAGTTGGATATAAATTCAGCCCAGGCTTTCTTGAATATTTGTATATGAATTTTAATTCCAAACAATTGCTGTATGTTTTGTGTTTCCTTACTAACTGTGTCAAGAATTTTCACAGATATTTTTAAATGTAGGAGTCATTAAATATAATGACACTACTTCCTTTTACTTGCTTACTGTGGAATTGTGATATTACTCAGTGTCCAAAAACGTTTCTGCTACACTCAAGTCAAATTCCGTGTTGAATTGAACACAAGAAGAGGCACATATCTTCATGTTCCTCTCTGCTTGCATTCTGAGGAAAGTACTTATTTTGGAGCATGGCTTCCATCCCATATGGCCTGTGACCTTCTGCTTACGTACTGTGGCCTCTGAGTGAGAACAGGAAGAGGTGAATCAATCAGCTGCTCTCTGAATCATAATCCTCTCTGGATTTCTCTATGGAAAAAGAAAAAAAAAAAAAAGAAAGAAAAAAAAAAAGGAGATAACTATTAGAGCAGAAACATTCCTTGAAGCTACCTCTGCAGCTGCTGTGAAGAGGATTCACCAGCATGATTATAAAGATGAGTGTAATTGTTGACAAAGAAGTTTTACAGTCACAGATTGAGAAAATCTCTGCAACTTATCTGCCTTATTCTGTCTCCAGAACTTTCCCTTGTATCACACTCTGAATAAAGACTTCCCGGTCTGTGTTGCTGGGAAGTTTAACCCAAGAATAGATGGAGCAAAATTTCATTAGGGATGTCAGCATCCAGTCATCAAAGTGCAACTCAGATTTGGTAGAAATTCATATTCATCCTATGTAGGAATAAATGGCTACTGAGTATGTACTACATTGTTAATAAGACTTTAATCTTTACTGACATATTCCTTGTTGTTCAATCTAAAGCAGTAAACATCATTTTAAAAGTATAATGTCGAGAGACAAATTTTTGCAAGTTACATGGGATTTGGAGCATCCAGTTTGTGCTCTTTTGTCAAAAATTAGAATTATTTAAGAAAGTGATAATGTGACTAGAAACTTACAAAAATACTTGCTCTATTAAGGATGTACAGTAGGCTTCAAGGGTATACAAGTCTGATTCCTGGAAATCTGTGAGGTGTGTTACATACCCGTAGAATGCTTTGCATCAGAAGGGACCTTTAAGATCATCTAGCTCCAACACCCTGCTGTAGGCAGGGATATGTTCCTCTAGATCAATTTATTCAAAGTCCCATCCAGCCTGACCTTGAATGCTTCCAGGGAAGAAGCATTCACAACTTCACTGGGTAACCTGTTCCAGTGTCTCACCACCCTCACAGTAAAGAATTTTTTGCTGATATCTACTCTAAATCTACCCTCTTCCAGTTTAAAGCCATTTCCCGTCATTGTGTTGCTATCTGCCCTTATAAAAAGTTCCTCCCCAGCTTTTCTGTAGGCCCCCTTTAGGTACTGGAATGCCACTATAAGGTCTGCTTGGAGCCTTTTCTTCTCCAAGGTGAAGAGCCCCACTGCAGAACCTTGCACTTGGCCTCGTTGAACTTCGTGAGGTTGGCATGGGCACACCTCTCAAGCCTGTCCAGGTCCCTCTGGATAGCATCTCTTTCCTCTAGTGTGTTGACTGCACCACTCAGCTTATTGTCATCTGCAAACTTGCTGAAAGTGCACTCAAATCCCACTGTCCATGTCTCCTACAAATGTGCTAAATAACACCAGTTCCAACACCAATCCCTGAGGAATGCCACTTATCACCAGTCTCTACTTGGACATTGAGCCATTGACAGCAACTTTCTGATAGCTATGAGAAGTGTATAGACTTTGATAATCATTCTTCTGCAAATGTAGGAAAAGCTGTCCTTCCTCATGTTAGAGAAAAACTTGCACCATATTCTTCTGGAGACAAAAATCTGTCTCCAGAAGAATCTGTCAAATGTTTATTTTATGAATCAGGCTGTAAGAAATACTGAATTTCAGAGTAAACATTCTTTGAGTTTCATCTCACAGATGAATTAGACCATTTCTGTATCAGATACTCTCAAGATTTTTGTAAAGTAGCCAAAAAATCTGAGCCATATGTTCAGACATGCTTAAAAACAGTAGTGAAATTGTAGTATCCAAAAATAGTTCTGTTTTCCTCATCTGAGGAATTATTTTTTTTACCTGGAATTTTATCACTATTTTGAGACAGATAGCAAGAGCTAACATAACAAAATGACTGTAAAAACTACATTATCAGTGCCACAAGTGACCATGCTTTGGCTTACTTCCTTACTTCAGGAAATTGTACAAAAAAATTGACAAGTACATACAGTCATAACTGATCAATTTCCATGCAAACTCCTGAAAACTTCTTGAAATTGATTCCTTCACTCAGCTGCTGTTTCCCTTGAGCTATTTTGAGGAGAAGGGGGGGAAAAAAGCCCTTAATGGCTCTGCTTCCGGTAGTTCCTTCCTGCCTGCCTGCCTTTACTGAAAAATTGTTTTTCTTATGATCCTGTTGAAAACTAGAATAATATAGAAAATCAATCTTTGTATCATTTATGTATAAAATCAAATGCAGACTTAGATTAAGAGATTTTAACACTCCCTAGTCATGCTACTTGTGATGTCTTTCCCCAATATAGCTGTTAGTTCTGAAGTTCTGTGTATGTTCTCTCTCTTTTCCATTTGACTGTATTATCTTATAGCCAAGTAGGTTTTCATTAACAAAGGCGAGGAACTCATTTCAGTGATAACATATGAAAAGAACTTCATATCTGTAGAGGTTATGTAGAGAATGCTAAAATTAGATGTTTGCTATCTTGTTGCTTACGGTCAGTAAAAGGAACTTTGATTTGGAGAATCTTACTCCCATTCACTGTGTTTTTATGCATGGATGTAAATAATTCTCACAGTGTAGGAGATAGTGAAAAACCAAGTCTCTCTGCCTCTCTATTAAAATTGGATTTTTAATTCCCGTTCTGGTAATTTCCATAGACTTTTTCCATATATTTTGTATGTGATATTAATGTTGGTAGAAAAAAAGCCTTTCCTTCAAGTTTAATTGGTGATTGCAGATGACACTATACATTCCAGTTTGAAAACAATCCCAGTTAATTACTTGAAACATTTATTTCCTTGATTAAACATCTCATGAGGACATTATATAAATTTTCATTGGGACTTAGGCTTCTGAATGCAGAAGTCACTTTTGAAAAAAAGCTTAGATGACTGACCTGGATATGTTCTGAAAATCATCCTTTATTAGCTTTAGCATTAAGAAAAAAAATGAAGTACATATTCCTGTAATAGTTTATCAAGTTCTGTCTAACAGAGAATCAGAAATCTTCTAAAATGTGCAATTACAGAGAGGCATAAACTTTGAGACATTTTTGTGGTTTCAGAGAAAACTGACTTGAGTACATACATCTGGAAAGTCCCACCAAAAAGCCACTTCTGTATTTTCAGGAAATTAAAAAAAAGGGCCCACTACAAATCTTCAGTTGTCCTTTGTTTGTTTATTTTAAGCCACATAATAAGTGGACATTTGTACATCTTAGGTACAGGATTTGTACCAAAAGACATTGTTTGAAGATAAAAGGGTAGTTCACATAAACAACTGTTTTTAACATTTTTGAGACAATTTGTAATGGTCTTCTATTCTGTGAAACTATGGATAGTGGGGGATTTCAGAGCTCTGCAGCTGTGGAACCAAGCCACAGTAACAGTCCTTTTTCTGAAATTACCAATTTCAAATATAACCTGATGTTTGAAAAAGATATACTAGAAGATGCTCCTGAATGGTCTTGATAAAAAAGGTGACTGATAGGGTAGTATCCTGAGTTAGACAGCTATTCTTGAGTTTGAGAACATCTATCCTAGATCAGAAAGTCTCTGTAGCACCACATCCTGTCTGCAGCACTGGTCAATTAACAAATAGCTACAGGAAAATGTAAGAACAGGACAAGTATATTGTCAGTATTAGCTGGTAGTTGGAAAATCCTGACATCCAGCAGCTTGTAATTCAGAGATTTCTTTACATAATAATAGAAGAGCCTTATTGGGTTTGTTTCCAACGATGTCCATAACTAGGTGCTTAAGAAGAAGTAGAAGCAAGAAAAACACATACTTTCCTGCACCCTCCCACCCTCTTGATACATTTAGATTGAAAGACTTCTTAACTCTCATATAGTTTGCTTGTTCAGTTCCGTACCAGCAGATCTCCAAGCATGAGTAAAAAAACTTCCAATCCTGAGACAAAAGTTCTGGAAGAGTTGAAAACAAGATTTTTTGTAATGATACTGATATCAGGCAGTTGTTGCTGAGCCATCTTTGCTGCTTTGTGGTGAAGAAAGTGGGAATTCTGTAGGATAGAAAGAAAAGGGAATTAAAAGAGAGCATTCCTCACATTGACTAGTACACGCTGTTGAATGTCCAGTAGTACTCATTGACATTGTTCCTTTGTTCAAAAACATCTCTAGTGTTGTGAAAAGCCATCTTCTGATAATGTAAGATGCTTTACTAATAATGAAGTAATACTTAATACTTAAATTGATACTTTACGTTTTCTCTTTTTAGGAAAATGAGCCAAAAGGTAAGAGATTGCTTGGAACGAGTATTTTCATAAGTCTTTAATTTTGCAAAATGTAAGTAGTAATATGGATTTACAGCAAAACCACCCTATCATGCTTCTGTTGTGCTCTGCTACTCCCACATAAAGCATAATGCTATGTGCAGCATGATGTCTACACCTCACATAAGTCTCCATTTCGATAAGATGTGACAGCTGAACTTGCACACAATATTATGCCTTACTGAAATATTAGGGTTTGTTTTGCATAGTGACATGCTGATAAACAATTAACTGCTTTTACAGTAGGTCCTAATTCATTGGCCTCTACCTATACTATGTCTACATAAGCCAAATTTAGATTATATTGCAACTTGTATCCTCTTGTGTATGCATATACAAAGGACGATTAGCTGTAAAGTCTTCTATGAGACATTTTATATGGAAAAATACTTACAGAATATATCAGGTTGCACAAGACAGCTGCCTAAATTCTGGAATTAATATCTGCTAACCATTTATATGCCAAGATTCTCATATCTGCTAACCATTTATATGCCAAGATTGTCACTCACAGTTAATTTGTAACTGTATCCAGACCACAAAAGCAAAAACATTATTTAGTGAATAAGACATTTCTGATCCATAGTCACATGGGTACTAAATAGTATACCAGCCTAACACAAGCATGTTATTATGCTTTTTCCTTGCTTTACCATCCCTGTAGGATGCCATACCCTCACTCTAAATTTCAGATGTCTTTTTCTAAGTGGATGCTTTTTTTTTTTGTGATGATAAAGATGATTCATGCAGTCTCCTAAGCATATGCGAGACTTTTCAGAACAGAGTGGATACTTCTGCTTTAAAGCCACTCAATGCTGTTCCGTAATTATATAAGATTTTATCAAAAGGGGATTGGGAAAGGCTGTTCTTTCCAGAGAACTGAAAGTATCATGATCTCTAAAGACCTCAAAGTAAAAAAAGATATAAATACAGATTTACTCTCTTTGCAGCAGAATAAGAGGTAGCTTCTGACATAATTCCCTTTGTGACGGTATGAAATATTCTACTATCTTCCTTCTTTCAAATAAGTGCAACTTTCTTTTCGAAAACATTATTCTATGAAGATACGGAATCAACTGTACCTAAAAGTTGGAAGCTCTTTAGGGCATTTGTAATCTGTCTTCAAGCCTTAGTGAACACAGGGAATCTGTACCACTGCTGAAGTCCCTTGGTGCTACCACAATAAAAACAAGAGTGATTGTGGTGAGTAGATGTGACCTATATTTTTATCTATATTGTCGCTTTTGGATTTACACTTGTATTTAAATTTCTCTCCTCTTTAAACATCTCTCCCATAGGCCACAATTTGTGTTTCCCCACCCTGTCCTTTACTTTGTATCTCAATCATAGTAAGGGTTGTAAAAGAGTGCCCTGTTGAGAGAAATGAGAAATAGCCTAGGCTGTTTCATTAGAACAAGGGAATTTTGCTGCTTCATATACCATTGTCCAATAAACTAATCAGTGGCTTTATTTCTCTAAATGCATAAATGCACTGAACTCCTGATTCCCTACCACTTAACAAGGTTGATGAGAGTCAGCAAATGGCTTATAGCTTAATTTATATATCCAGTAATTCCTGTGGCTTGTAGCTTAATTTATATTTCCAGTGATTCCTCTGAGGATCTGAAAGGATAGGGAGAAATAATATTCACCCACCTTGTCACCTATGTGCATTGCCTTTTTTTTACCCCTGCACAGCTTTTCATTGTCTAATGAACGTGGTGGTCATTACAGAGCTGTAGTAGTTCAGCTGCCAAGCCATCTTTTCCTGTGGGAGCTGGGAGTTCTGTTAGTAAAGGTATCTTCTACATATTCAGATTCAAAGGTTATTACCTGCTTTTAAGTTCAAGACAACAGCAAGTACAGCAAACTCAGTGCTGCTAATACAGGATCCTTTCTTTGAAGTTTTAGCCCGAAAAGACACCATTTCCATTTGGCAGCAGTAGCTGATTCACATGTTATCTGAAGCTATGCTTCATCTTCTGGAAACTGGAGGAGCCTAGATTTGTCACTTGAAATGTCAAAGCTTTTTGGGTCGCAAGAATTGAAAAGGCAGGGGAAGTAAAGCCAGTTCTAACTTTTATAATAACAGTAGCAAGATCTCTGAAATCAGGAAGAACAAGTCTTGGGATGTTTTAAGTGCCAGTGTAGTTTCAGCCTATATCTATTAAAAAGCATATGTAATTCAAACAAAAAACACCACTACTTTATGTTTCTTATTCTCCTCACAGTGTCATATTATTCTTATTGTACAGTTGGTGCTATGAGATGCAGCCAAAGACAGTGGAAAGTTCTGCATAGGTATAGACACACAGAGAAAAGGCTTGTCTCCTCCCTGAAGAAGAGAGCTATGTAACTGTGTACATCTTACACTAACTTATAAATAATGAATGTTCTGTGAGACTGGAGCCTATCAGGTACTCATCATTGACAAATTTGCCCAAAAAAAGAATCAAAAAGAATCAAAATTCATCACAGAATGGTCTGTAAGATATTTTGAAAACAACCTGACATCGTTATTATTACATCCTTATCTCTAAATTGGAGGGGATTTGAAGGTTGGACTATACAGTGGATAAAAAATCGGTTGGACAGCTGCAACCAGAGGATTGCGGTCAGCAGCTCTGTGTCCTGGTGGAGGCTGATCACAAGTGGTATCTCACAGGGGTCCATCTTGGGACCAGTGCTCTTCAACATCTTTATCAATAACACAATGGGATTGAGCATACCCTCAGAGAGTTTGCTGATCACACCAAGCTGAGTGATGCGAGTGATAAAATAGAAGGAAGGGATACCATTCAAAGGGACTTAGACAAGCTTGAAAAGTGAGCCCACATGAACCTCATGAGGTTCAACAAAGGCGAGTGCAAGGTGTTGCATATTGTTGGAGCAGTCTCAGGTACGTGTACATACTGGGAGAAGGACTCATTGAAAGCAGCCCTGCTGAGAAGGACTTGGGAGTCCTGATGGAGGAAAGGCTGGGCTTGAGTCAGCCCAGAAGGTTTAATTGTATCCTGGACTGCATCAAAAGAGGGATGGCCAGCAGGGTCAGGAAGGTGATTGTTCACTACTACATAGTAGTGAAGTGCCTCATCTGGAGTATCGCATTCAGATCTAGGGCCCCTGCATGAATGTCATACAGCTATTGGAGTGCATACAGAGGAGAGCCACAAAGATGATCAGAGGACTGCAGCTCTCCCACAAAGACAGTCTGAGGGAGCTGGGCTTGTTCAGTCTGGAGAAGAGAAGGCTCCAGTAGGGAGACCTTATTGTGGCTTTCCAATACTTAAAAGGAGCTTACAAACAGGAGGGAGGCTGACTTTTAACATGGTCTGATAGTGATAGAGCAAGGGAGAAGAGTTTTAAACTAAAAGAGGGAAGATTTAGATCAGATGTTGGGGGGAAAATTTTCACTGAGAGGGTGATGAGGCTCTAGCATAGAGGTATCCAAGACCAGGTTGGATGGGGCCCTAGACAGCCTGATCTAGTGGGTGGCAACTTCTACAGCAGTAGGGCTGGAGCTAGATGATTTTTAAGGTTCCTTCAAACACATGCCATTCTATGATTCTATGATTCTATTATTATAATGCAGTCAGAATATTGTTTTTTGCTCAGAATTAAGTTAAATACAAAATGTAAAGCAATAGCTGCATGTTTATAAGCACAATCACTTAATGGTAATACAAAGAATTTAATTGAAGGACAGTTAGTGACCTAATGTCTATTAAAATGGTCTTATTTGGCCTGTTCTCAGGAAATGTACCTTGAATCAGACCAGCAGTCTGGTGACCTCACTAACTACTGAACCATATGAGACAGACATGAAAGTGAGGATTCAAAAAAAAAATAAATGTGGAAAATGTAGTCTGAGAGCAACACTCAAAAAACTAAGGTGAATGATGTGTTTGTAGATATAGAAGTGTAACTTTGACACAATGGCAGATGGGTAAAAGTGTTTTACCTTCATGTGCACTGTTTGAGGACTAATCTCAGTATTACCAGTGAATTTGTGCTAGAAAAGAAAGCCTAAGAGGGATCACACGGTCTTGTGTTCAGAAAATAACAGGTTTACTGTCTTAAAAAAAACAAAAACTTTTAGTCAGGTATGTGGTTATGATGGCAGATTTAGAAAATTATTGGTAAACTATAATAGGTTGTAATTTTAAGAATGACTGAATATCCTTTATTGGTGGTGTCTTCTATTGCATGGGTTGAAGTCTCAACCTGACTTCAAATGTTTGTGTCTACTCAAAGTGCTCATTATATTCATTTTTTGGCACAAAAGTTGTTTTTGTTTGAAGAGATGTGTAAAATGTTGGGAACTATTTTAGTTTATTCATTGAATGTAGCCTTATTTATTTGTGAGTCTATCTCTATAAGCAAATAATTATTCCTATTTGAAAATGTGAATAGTTAACAAAAAAATTCCACTAGTGTTTCATTTGAGTCCTTTTTAAGGATGCATAATGCAAAATTTGGAAAAAATGTAAGTTGGACATATTTCATCCAATTTTGGAGATGAGATCACTTTCCCTCACAACACTTGAATTAAGAAGTTGAAGATAAATCACTAGTATGATAATTCTAACTATTTTTAATGTATACATAGGAAAAAATGTCTAAATTAGATTTGACAGCACTTGTGAAAACTGGCAGTGACAGCTGTCAAATAGGAAAAGCATAGTAGGGAAAAAAACCTGGCAAAATGACCTCCACCTCATAGAACCAGAAGAAAGGGAGTTCAAGTCATATATACCTAAGCAGTCTAAGGGAATTTGTCTCATATTTTGGCTAGAGAACTGCCAGACAGCATGTGCATTTAGTCTTTTGTTTGGAGAACAACAGCTTGACTTCTTTCTCCTGTAACAGTACCCAAAAAAACGATGGAGCCCCAGCTGTAAAGCTGGCCTTGTGCCATTTAGATTGGAGTGTGAACCCACAAACAGCAGCACTAGTGAAGAAGATATGAGGTATGGTGGAATGCAGCCCTCAGAGCCTCCCTGTCAGAGAACGTTTCAATGACACTACATTTCCTGCTCAGGTAGGAGTGCATCCTTCCCAATCATACCTATACTAGCAACAGACATGAGCAGATTACATGTGTGAAGTGTGCCTTTCAGCAGATTCCCTGCAGTGATGGAGAGGTGACGCATCACATCTTCTCAGTATTTCACCCGAAAGCAGACTGATCAGCTGAGGAAGAGAAATGAGCAACAGTAATTCCCCTCAGAATATTTGCATCCTCCTCCCAGTACTTCCTCATAGTCCTTGTTTGCCATATTTTCTTTCTGAATACAGAACTTCAAATATATGTCTGCATAATTCACTTTTTTTGTTGCACAGCTTCTTCTGGGAGTTTTTCTACTACCCTTATTCTGCTTTAGCAAGAATCTTTCTGTTTCTCATACAGGAGACTAACCAAGAAAAAGAAAGAGCCCTTTTTCTCCAGGAATAACATAGAAAAATAAATATAAAGCCTTCCTAGCAATTTTGGCACATCCAGAATGATCTTTAGTCTTCAGTGTAGCTCTAAAAAACTTTTACCTACTTTTTCTTCTGACCAGTTCTATAAATCTACCCAAAGTACCAACTTGAGCACATAACAGCAGTTCTAAGTGCCTCTAAATTACCTTCAGAAAATACCTGAGATACCTCTCTTCCATTTACATGCCTGATTAAGTGCTTATTTGCTATGTAGAGCAAAGCTCTTGCTATGAAAGTTCTGTTTGCTTAACAATTATCTTTTTGAACTAGAGCAAAGCGAGAGGTTTCTACTCTGGTATTTCCAAATCCCTCCTTGGCAGTGTTAATCAATCCAAAAGCCTTTTTCTCCTTTAAATAGAAGATGGAATTTATGAATGCAACAAATCAGGGTTGTTTTTCTGGTTTTTTTTTTTTTTTTTTTTACTTTATGTTATCATTTGAGGAGTCTCTAAATTTCTCTAATACGAAGACACTGACCCCAGGCCAGCTTAGCAACTCTGCTCTACTTCAATGAGATAAAACTGGATTGCTGATAGGCTTTGTATAAAGGCAATTCCCAGGCAGTCAGGGGCAGCTTCTGTGGCTACAATATATTCCCCTTTCCCAAAGACTTGGCGTAAGCAGTTCTCTGGGAGAAAGTGGATATGTTTCTGTCAAATTCATCACAAAGTTGTGGTTAAGCAGTTGGCCATGGCTGAACATAGTGGTTCTTTAATTTGTCTAAATAAAAAGTCCTTTTCTTTGCCCACTCTTTCTTATGTAAAAAAAAAAAAAAAAGACTTTTATTAGCTGTGTTAATCTTCCTCTTACCAAAGTCTCACTTCCTTGTGATTTGAAGTGTATCTCACTGTTAGCTGATATATATATAAATAACTATAAATCAATTAGAGACTAATCCCAGACAAGATCACAACTGAGATTTAAAACTCAAAATTATATAACTCAGAGCAGAATCCAATGTTTCAATCTCTTCTATCCAAAATGATATAAATCTCTCATGAACGTGGCTAAAATTCTGCAACATAGAGACAGGTCCAGTTATTTCCTGTCTCTTCCTAGCTGTCTTCTTGGCTTTAGTCTCATTGTTTTAATTTTCTCACACTGCATTTCTCCATCTTTAAAATGGTGTTAAATTTTACATTTTTGTAAAGTAGCATGAGATAAAACAGTTAAATATTTCAGTAGTGCCTGACTTTTATTAGTGTGTGGCTGGTATTGATTTCATTTCATGCAAATGTTCTTACATGTTATATGAGATATGTATGGTAACTGTTGAGTCATGGCCTGAGCCACTGATAGAGCACTCAGGAAAAAGACCTGGTCAGCCCTGAGAGCACAGGTGAAGGCAATTCACATGTATGACCGAAAGGGGTGGAGCCTGGCTGCACCTCTCTTAGACCCCTTTTAATGGCTGACTGTCAGTAGAGAAAGGTCTCTTTCTGGAGGTCTTTCCTTAGGGAAGCTTTCCCTTACAAACCTGGGATCTTCTGATACAGGTGAGCAATCTTCCTTTATAGCATCTTTCTCTCATGCTAGTCTCTCTGTTGTCACTCCTTTGTTGCTAATGCCTTTCTCATCATATTGATCTGTCCAATTGCTACAAGATGCTTTAGTCCTCCAATCAGGATTTCAGTGTAAGGAAAAAGTCACCAGCTGAAGTGCTTAAATGGATAAGGATGGGCTTTGACCCAGTGATAAGTGGGTAATTTGTAAAATAAAACCATTCTGTGTTGTAGTTTTACTTGATAGTGGCTTTATGTATGAGTTATAAAACATATTTGATACAAGATGACTATTTGCTTTCTGTTTTTATTATAAAAAAAAAAAAATCAAACAATTGTATCTGCTCTTTGGCTATGCCCAGCTGTAGAACCCAACTGCCTGTGCTGTCATATTACGCAGCCTATTGCAGTATTCTGCCAGACAACCTCTAAGTATAATTTAGGAGTCAACATAGCCTAGTTACCACTTCCAGTAGTGGTTTGCATATAGCCACTGACTTGGAAGGGAAGAGAGAGGTGTTAGCAGTGCTGATAGGATGAGGCCATGCCAGTTGGCTCAGGGCCTGGAGACTATACTGCGGTACTGTGAAGTAGGAAAGAGAAGGGAAGTGACTAAAATCTGTTATTGGTGCAAACTTTTGTTTAGAAAGATCTTGGTTTAAAAAAAAAAAAAATCTGAATGTATTCACTTAGTTATTTTTTGTGGGTGGCATCACTTTTGAGCTGTGAGTGCTGTTGATACTCAGTTCTAAAGTCAGGATTTAGCTTCTTTTTAATTGACTTACAAAATAGCAGGAAATCATGTTTCAGAATATCAGAGGATTATGTTAAAAGTTTCATACTGGAAGTATTTTTTACCTCTATTATGCCTTATGCATAAAGACTTTAAGGCAATTGTACAAAAATTAAATCTTACAAGCTTAACATGGATGCTGATAACTGTTTTGTATCTCGAAGCTGGCAATGAAGGAAAGTGCTGACTTCAGCTTGGCTGGATCTAAACTTTTAGACGTTCCAGTTGTAGGTCCACGCATCTCAGGATTCTTTTTTGGTGCTGGAGATCTTTTGTCACACATCAGTGATGCCTGATCTATATTTGACTATTTTTTATTTATATACGTGATTCTATCTATATCTATGTGCAAGATAACAGTTTTTGAATACCGAGGATATCCAAAGGTTCAATGTCCCTGGCCTGAGAAAAATTGGGTGGTTGATCAAAGTTGACCTACACTGACTTTCAGCAGTGTGGAAGGGCACAAGTTGCTGTGGTTACGGAATTCCCATAACCTTGCTTGAGTCTAACTTTCATCATAGGAAAGCATGTTGCAGGTTACTGTTTAGAACTAAGCACGTTACCAGCAGCAGTTTTTGTAGGATGCATATCCTGAACTATTAAAGGTATTAAGGTAAGCACAATGCATTACAGTCCAGATGCTCTCAGGATAGAAGAATGACTGAAAATGCTGGTAGATATCAGAGTAAAAAAACCCTTTTCTCTCTCTTTCTTTCCTTGTAAGCAATGTGATTATCTGCACAGGTCTGTTTAAGAAATACGTTATTGGCCAGGCACCAGCTGACAATTTACTGGTGTTCAGTTTTAAAATGTGAATGCATTCTGAACCTCTGGCATAGCCTGATTATTATTATTTTTTTTTTTTAAATCATGAATGAAATCAATTAACTTGTTTTTCATTGTTTAAACTAATCTAAGTACTTTCTGAATCCCCTGGTAACTGCTCCACTTCCTGCACTGTATTTCCAGTGGGGAAACCAGATATTCCCAAGCTGTAACACAATTACATTGACTTGCTTTTCCTTGGTGCTAAAAATTCAGGCTAATTGTGCAGTGCATGAACCCCTTCAATGCTCTAAGTCTGCCTTAAAGGAACTTGTTTGAACATTCCTATCCCAGTGTGAAGAACAGCCAACCAACATACACTGCTTCATTTTGGCAAAGCTACAGATAAAGCTTTCGTGTTGTTCTTAAGATAACACTCTTTGTACACAAGTGTACCATCAAGTTACTTATTTACAAGTTACAACATTCCATTATGTCCTCTACTGCATACCTCTGTGTACAGAAACACACACATACATTAAGATGAAGAGAGGTAAGGAAGACTGATATTCTGTCCATGAGGGGCACCCTGGGTCTGTAACACTCCAGTCTTACAAGTCCAACCAGCTTGACTGATCTTTGCTAGGAACTGGAAGTTCCAGGACAGCCATATCATGCACAAGCAGAGTTATCCCTGGTTATTCTATCAGACATGGACTTAAAACTGAGGCAATCTTTACTGTATATTCTGTTATACTGAAGTATAGCTGAGATCTTTTATGCGGGAAGATAATTGTTAATGAACAGATCAGGTTTTCAGTTCATTTAACATGTAAAGTATTTGCATGATAAAACATAATGCATTTCACTGTCATTCTTATGCTTAGCAGAGAATGTGCTATGGAGAATTAATGAAAGAAATTATATTATGTTCTCTGCAATGTTTATTCTGTGTACTATCACCATGTTATTTAATTATTCTGATCAGTTTAAGCCTGACTGTCACAACACTCATGCAAAGAAAGGGCAGATGTTTCAGAAATATAATGGTAGTATTTAATCTGTGTTGCACAAAATTACGGACATTTTAAATTGCCCTGTGAATTTAGAATACCTTCAGCTTAAGAATATATTTGTTAGCTCAGAATTTCAGGACTTGAGGCTTGCTTGTTTTTCAAGTAAGCAGAGTAACTTCCAAGGTAAGTGTATTTCTTCTGAAGTTTGATTTTGCATGCATATAGATATTGTCTTAGTTGTCTAATAAACAGCTTTTTGTTTGGGAACTAAAGACTGGCAACTACAATCTACTTGTATTGTTAGTATTGCTTGTACTGAAATAAGGAGGAGCAAAATTGCATGTGTATACAAGCACCTTTCTCAGAGGGCTTCATGACAGATAGGTGTCTTGACTTGAATTCATCTGCAACCAGTAACACAGAAAAGATAATCTGAGTAGTGAAAATGCATTGGATTAGATTTTCAATTACTTGCTTGAGAGCTAGTCTTGATCTTCTTGAAGTTGCTGGCAAAAATTCACGCAAACATCAGTTGTGTGGGAACAGCCCCTTGTATCAACAAGAACTGAATCTACATGGAGATGTCAGTTATTGACCCACCTGCCAGTCCTGCATAAGAAAACATGAACAATCTGAGTCTCATTCAGTGTTTGTACTTGTGGCCCCAGGGAGGGTCAGGCTATATGACATAAGATTCAGCAGCCAATTACTGTTTCACACTTACTTAGTAATTCACTGAAAAATAGACAATAGAAGAAGTGTGCTTAATGCCTTACTCAATTCTGAAATTTTGACTAAGATGTGTGACTGAACCAAGCAGAAGCTTGGCACTAAATCTGCTTATTAGTATTGGCACTGTATATACCTATTGTGTGTGTGTGTGTGTGTGTGTGTGTGTTTTTTTTTTTATTTTTAAGAGGAAGAAGCTCTAAAGAGCTGGAATATTTTGATTTGAAAATTGGCAATTGAAATTGCCTGGGGGGTGGACAGGGCTAGGAACTGTTTTATTGAGCAGATGAGAATTCTGAACGCAACAGGAAACATAACTGACAAAGCTTTCCAAAAATGCCAGCACTGATATTAAATATATGCCTCACTCAATTTGAATAATAAGAGTCCTGTGAGTTAAATTGATTTCTCACTGTGGTGAAAAACATGTCCCACACAGACGTGATGTGGCACTGGGAGAAAAAGGAGACAAACTTGGGGTGAGTGCTGCCAGTACTGCCAACTCTGGTCCCACAGCTCAGCCCCTGCCCCAGGCAAGGGGAATCTCAAAGAACTGGTATTATATTAGAGAATATTAGAACTGAAATCTATTATAGTCATGGGACAAGTCCATCAGCTTCTCCATAAGTGCAAGGTCCATCTTCCAGAGCCTTTCTGACCCTTTGTAGGATCTGGATGAAACCGTAACTAGAAGGAGCTGGAAGGGACAGTATTGCCTTGATTCTACACAGTAGTCTTTTGTAATCTACCAGTTTTTAAACTGAAATACGGGGAAAGCAACCATCAGACATTTCTGTGAGGACAGTATATTTGCTGCTATGTTTCCCCACTCTTGGCAGACAATAAAGGCATTGAACATCAATAATTAGAACATATGGGTGAAATTTTTTCACCCCTTCCACTCCCAGATGCTCACTTTTTCTTGTGGCAAAACATGGCTTCAGCATTTGATCTCTTCTAGTCACCCCTCCCATCCCTTTGATGAAATTAGTTGCATATGTAGGTTTGTGTTTGTATGTTTCCTAATCTCAGACAGGATCTAAAATTGTATTTCAAACAAGAGGAACATAAGTGGGCATAGTTAATTACTTTTTATTAATGTCTTTCTCTGCAAACTTCTCGCAGAGCACTCGTCTCCACAGGCTTTTTTTTTTTTTTTTTTTTTTTTTTTTTTTTTACTCTTCATGTATGTTGCTTAAATTTTTTTATGTATAGATTTCTGGTAGCTCAGCCTCTTTTGTAGGAAACAAAAGGATTGTAAATGGAAAAAAATATATACAAATGACATAAAGAAAAGAGCAATGGGCAAATATGATTACACACAATTTCCTGATTTGTAATGAGGGAGAAATGGACTTCATTCCACAAGGTGTTATAACTGTAACAAAAAAATAGGGTATTATTGAAGGGTTATTTCAGATCTTGATCCTAATGATGGCAGATCCAAAATAGCAGAACACGAAAATGGTATAAAAATTTACTTAGGTGTGTTATAGGAGTAGTCTGCACTGTATGATTACATGACTTTATTAGAGAAAGCTTTCTCATGCAAACAGTCTGATGGAAGTCTCAGCCTATTGTACACACCAGTCTTAGTGGAAAGGGGTTGCATTTCTTTTCTTTCCAGTTGTTAGGAACTTGTTTGTTCATATAGTCAAGCATATAAAACCTGGCAGATTTATATATCTTATTCAGGATACTAAATTAGTAATATGTTGCAGAGGAAGTATGTCTGAAGTAGAAATCTTCAATGAAACTGTTTGGAATTGGTGAAAATTTGATATTTTCCTGTTTTTGTATAAGAATTACAGGCTGCATTTGTTTGAAAGAACATGTGTGGTATGCGTGGAAGAATGATTCATAGAAAGGCAGAAAAAGAAGAGAGGAAGAGAATGCAAAATCAGTGCGAAGTGAGCTCAGGAATAATTTTGAAATCTAGAAAGATGGGTTTCAAGTAAATATGAATGAGAGTAGAAGTTACCTCCTGTGTATTGGGTCTCTCCTTGAAATGTTTTCTGTATGGGGTGATCAGAAAAGGGATTTATTTTAAATGCTAGTCACGCTTTGTTAGGTTCAGTCTGAGAACCACGTAATATGGGGAGAACTTCTACATGAATAACTGTATAATTACTCAGTCTCATGTTAAAAATTTAATATTAAAAATAGATTATTTCAAGTCAGAGAAGACCATTTCATCTTAGAGCTGTTCATCATCTTGGCTAATGCATATTGAAACTCCTTCTCCCTGTGTACGGTTTGATACTAGCTACTGCATTTTTCAGCTGGTGATTATTCAGTCAGCAATGAGAAGAGAGCTATTATCTATTATCAGGATGGTAGTGATGTGATAGTAACAATTTTGCTCAGAAAGATTCAATGATTCATCCAAAATTATAGAATAGGGTATCCTGATCTGAAGGTGCCACAGAAAGGCGCCACCTTCTGAGTCTTTGTGGGTTTTGTGCTGAAGTAGGATTTATTTGTGATCGTACAGCAAAGGCAATGTTCTCAGAACTGTTTCTAAGAATAGCAGGATGACTTCTTCAGCTGTTCTGAGTAATTTCAGAGCAGCATATATTGTGTGTTTCTCTATCCCACGAGAGCCTTTTGATCGTGGAGATACATAATTTTACATCAGTGATTTTTGGATTCTTTTTTTTTTTCATTCATATTAGCTTGACTTGCCTAAGAAATTTACTTTGCTGCACAATGTTTGAAGAATCTCTGTGGAATTTGGAAAGCAATAGCATGCATTGGCTTTAGAACTTCACATTTCTTCACCTTAATTCTGAGCAAATGACAAAAGATTGTGGAAAACTAAATGGTAGACTTGAAAACGAAGAATCGGAGAGAAACAGCGAAGCATCTGAACCACAAGAGAACTGTCCTCAGAAGATTCATTATGATGCTGTCAAAGCTTACTGCATGTGTTTCAATTGATATAAGTAATCACTAGCATCTTTATGAGCAGTGAAGTATGTTATGGCCAGCACAGGAGATGGCAATTGTCTGGCAGATTGGGGTAATTCCAAAGTAAATGTCAGCTCTCACCAGTCCTGAAAGCCATTGATTGACTCTATTACTAATGGGAGATAAAACAAAAATCAACATTATCGACATTATAGGAGGAAGGAAAAAGAGTGGTGGAAAGATTAAAGAACAAAGGAAAAGCAATCTGATCTATTTGAATCTAAGTGAATCCAGCTGAAATGTCCAGAGGTTTTGTGAAGAGGAGAGGCTGCTTCTTTTACATTCCGCAGCTCTTGTTGCTTGTCCCAGGGTCAGATAGCTTCAGGACTGCCTTAACTAATACCTAAAATAAAAGGCTGATGGAGTAGTTTGGCTAGCAAATAATTGTGAAAGTATAAATTCCATGTAACAATATATCTCCTGTGATAACGTCCCTTGCACTGTTGGCTAAACAAAAGAAGATCTCAAGCATATCTTCTAAAAGCAAAATTGAAGATTTACAAGTAAACACATGCATATTTGGCAGTATGAATTTGTTTTAAAGTTCAGAAATAGAAAAAATGGGATAAAATATTTTGACAAATATTTATCTTATGAAACCATTTAAACCACAACATACCACATCATACCAAACCATTTCTGATGGTTTCAGCAGGAAGAGGAACACAAGCTGAATGTGCTGAATGACTGCTTTGCTTGACTCCTCATGCCAGAAGATAAATGTACTTTCTTTTTCTGTTTTGAAACTTGAACTATATTTATAGGAGTGCTGCTCAGATGGTTATCGGTTTGAATACAGGTAATTACTAGGTTCATTCAGGAGGGCACAGCAGCAAACAGACAATATCTTAAGACTTCATTGGCAGAAATCTAAAAAGGAGTCTGAAGAACATCCTCAGAACTTATTTTCCATTGCACAGCCTCTTGCAGCTCTCTATGTAGTCTCTGTCCTGTAAATAGCAAGATTCTTTCTTGTCAGGTAATTGAAGAAAGCAATGGTTATTTTATTAGCACTCTTGCACTGGGTTTATTGGAGTTCTCTATAAAATCTGTCAATCGGCTGCTGTTTCCATTGACTTCCAAGAAAGTTTTGCTCTTTGATTCTCTCTTGAGGCTCTTAATCTTCCGAAATACTTTGCTAACCCACTTTTAGTATTCTTACTCTTATTGTTCTTAATTGTTTCATAGCCAGTCAAGATAAATAACAGTTCCCAGCAATCTCAGATATATGATATTTTCAGGTATATATTTTCTACTAACTGCAGGAGAATAATGTGCGGTTAACGTATTAGTTTGAAATCAAGAAGTCTGGAATCAATTCATGTTCTTACCACAGAGACTCAATGCAACCTTGGGCAAATCACAGCAGGAAAAAATATACAACACCAATCTTTAGGCGTATGATCTAGATGCTTCAGCAATAATCTAATCTCCCAATGCATTTCCTGTGAGCTGTAGATAGACAATCATTGCTGGTGCCTCCCGTTTCTTTCTGCAGATGCTATCAGACTTCTGTTCTTTATTTGATTCCTTGCTATGTGTATATTCAAAGCTAGCTCAGTAAGATTCTTGAGCCCTGTAGATGAGTTGACACTAGCAGTATCAAAGACTGACCAGTAGGAATAATTTTATGAAGAAAAGCAGCTGAGAGTTTTTTAATTTATAAATGCTTCCTTTTTATATGTTCATGCATATGTATGTATATCTGTGCATGTACTTGTGCATATATGCATGGCTACACATGTATTTGTGAATGGCTGTATAGGTGTAATGAAAGATTAAAAACAAGGGCACTATACAGATATTAGAAGATTAATTTAGCGACAGAATTCCACAAAAAACACAGAGCATAATTCCCACTATGTGTTCTGCCTTGTACTTGCCTACATTTTCCATCTAGAATGAGTAAGTGGAAACACTTCATCAGCATCCCAGATTATAAGAGGAGCAGAATGCTTATCAACTGCCATGCATTTCATAAAGGGGAAGAAGCTGTTTGCTGTAGTGAAAATCAGATGAGGCTGAAGAGAAGCAATCCTGTCTCTTCCTCCCACACACACACCTGCACAGTTCAGCTATGCTGAAGCACTTTAGTCAGTCTCAGAAAATCAAGAATATAATTTTAAATCCTATTGTCCTCTTACACAAAGGGGAGATCCAGGAATTTCATACCATACACATTGCAACTTGGGTACGATGGAAAGAACTAAAAATAGCTTCTAAAACCTGATTAAATTTATGTATATTTACAAATTGGATTTGGTCATTATATTAACAGAACAATGCTATTTGTAGAGCAAATATATGTACTTTATTATTTACCATGTAAGATTTAAAAAATGTATATTTACAGAACATAGAGAATAAGAGGAAATATTTAAGACATTAGTATTATCCACAATTCCTTGACAACAAGGCAGGTTTTGTCCATACTTCTTGAGAAATGGCATTTCCTACAATAGTGCCCACGAAGAACAAGACCTATTTTGCCAAGCGCTATGGAAACAGAATAATCTTAAAACCAGCCCTACCTCAAACAGTTTACAATCTAAGAAATGAGAGAAAGCAGATAGTAGGTGTTCGTTTAGTCTTTATGTCTTGCCTTGTATACTGAAACTGTAAAGAATTATATAAATTGTTGCTAGTTCTGATGCAGTTTTGAGATTTGCAGATTAAACTGAAACAGTAAGGATGACTTCTGCCCTACTGTTCCAAGATGTGTTTGAACCTACAGATCTGAATAAACCTGACAAACTCCATTCTCACAAAGTCTTTTGACTTTCATGGTTTTGATTCAAACTTGGATGAAAGTAGAGAAGCTACTGATCTTCCAATTGCTTCCAAACCAAATTCTACATTAAATCAAGCTTCAGACTTTGATTCTGTTCTATAATTACTCTGAAAATTAATATTATTTATTTGCCTTTAAATGTTCTGAAATCATTAAAATGCTCACTTTCTAACATTTGCTGGCAGCTCACTTGTTTGTGAGCTGTGGCAGTAGGAAGAACACTGAAGGACTGAAATGGCTTTAAGGCCTTCAGGTGAGAGAATCAAGCCTCTGTCTCTAATGTCTCTAATGATTTGGTCTACAAAATATGTTTTAAAAATCTCATTTAAAAAAAAAAAATAAAAATGTGGGAGCAGTGATGTCTGTGTCCAGCATTTGTTTCTCATCAAGTGCTAAAAGTAAAGCATGGAAAGGGACCAAGCAGAGTTCCTCCAGCACTGTCCTTCAGATGACCATCATTTGTACCCTGTGCATGTAGGTGTCACAGGTGGGTAGGGGGCTACTGGCAGAGGAAAGCGATCGTCATAGAGATCATGCAGAGAGAACTGGATAATTGAGAGGACTGGATTAACAGAAATGAAATTCAAAGGCCAAAAAAAGGTTACAAAAAATGGACAAAAGTTCTACTCTAAGATTTGGCCTCTTCATCTAGAAACTGCTCAGAAGGAGAACTACATGAGTGCATTAACTGGATACAAAATTATTCTGAGCTACAAACTTGCCATAACCAAAGAAAAAGAGAAATGCATTCATAGGATGTATTTAAGATGCAGGAAGATTAATACCTTTAGTGCAGTGCACATCCCTGCAGTACTTCATATGAAATACTCTGTGATTCACGTTCAAGTAGCATAAATTCAAGCTCAGGAAGGTGCTGGGATGAGCTGTCCAACCCATCTTGGAGATGAAGAACCTGTCATGTGGCAAGGGACAGAGAGATCATGGTCTGGTTCATCTGCAAATATGGGGACTTACGTTAACAAAGGTCTAGGAATGCCTCAAGGGTGAAAATAGCTATTGAAGTGAGAGACAACGGTGTCTTGAGAACACAGATATAGTCTGATCATAAATAACTTTAGGGTGGAAATTTGGATGTTTCCTCCTAATGACGATAGAAGTCAGTTCCTGTTGTGAGTGTGGAAGTGAATTACTCTAGGTAATTGTAATTTGAACTTGGGTACTATAGGAAAAAAAGAATACGTATGAGGTCGCTCGTGTCAGTGCAGCTGCATAACTCAAATTAATGTCCCACATCTCAATACTCAGTATTGGTTTATTTAATGCAAAACTGAGTTTTTAAATGAAAGTAGTGTCTCACCAACTGGACTGAAACCTTTTAAAGTTATCAATATATCCAGCTCCCTTTGAATTCATGTGAGATATATATGTTAAAACACTGAGAGCTCAAGTACTTTTTCCCCAGTTATTGATGTGAGCCATGCTGTGATATGGAAGACGGGAAGACAACTTTTTAGTCAGTAATCAAAAAAGGCTGTGATATTATTTCGAATAACAGTGCTCTCCACTCCACCCTCCTTAAAGGACAGTAGCTTAGTTCTTTCCTACTCTTTGTTTACCAGCTGTAGTGTAAAGATTATCTGTGCAACTGTTGGTGTATAACAAAATTTAAGATTTATTGTTTACTTACCGAAGATGCCAAATATTCCTAGACAGCTGGTGAGTAGTTATTTTACTGAAAAATTAATTTTTCTGAATTACATTGCAGGAACTAAGTTGTTGTTTTTTTGTTTTTTTTTTTTTTAATTGGCCACTAAATCTTTGTGTCTGAAATCTTTGTCTGTGATCATTGAGCTAACAGCACCTGGTAAACTCCAGATAACTTTAAAATCTTTTTCATCTGTAGCTGTCTTTGATGCCTCAAAAGAACTAATTTATCCATTATGGACTAATTTCTTTACTAATAATCTAGTGAGAATGATGCAAAAATACTCTGAGCCCGCTCTTTTTCAGATGGATTTAGTGTCCTTTTGCTTTAGCATTCAGCTTCCTTAAGGTCTGAGAGTACCTTTTTACGGTTCACAAGTTGTTGTAATCAAGTTGGCTACAGTCCCACAGTAAGCTGTGTGACTCAGTGACAGTTGCAATCAGTGCACCAGGAAAAAGACAAAGAACTGATACACTAGGAAGCTGCAGCCATGGATGAAAATATTTGGAGAGTTTTTCACAAAGTCTATTATTTGGAGAACTTCAGATTAGTTTGAGCTTTGAAGTGTTCAATATTATTATTAATTAATGTATGTAGCATCTAATGCTGCCAAGGTTTATATTTAACAAGCATTAAGTTTCAATTAGATACAATACTGTTAATTTCCCACAATAAGAAGTTTCACTACATTGCTGTGCACTGTAAGACTTCTATACAGGAAACACCTAGACGTTTTAAGAGAGGCAGGAAGTCTTACTATTTAAAAGCCACAAGGCGGTCAAGGATGCACTTAACTTGACTCATTTGCTTAATTCTCAGAAATATCAGTGAGATTTCAATATGAGCCAGAAAGGAAATACTTTGATTTAAACATCGTCATTTATCATTCCAGAGCCTGATGTGTTCTCAAGAAAATGAGAATTTTCATTTCTCAAGTACCCTGCCTGGGACTTAAAGAATGCTTCAAAATCAGTGATGTTACTTCAACAGAAGGTATCTATCATTCTTTTGCTGCCTTTTGCCTATAAATGATAAAAATCCCCTGATATGGATCTCTTTTGTAGATTCTTTCTAATCACAGACAAGCATTTTGATAGTATTTATCCCTCATAAGGAGGATGATCAGGAATCTATACAAGCTAAACTCTGTAAGGAGAGTTTAGGTAATCTAAGGTAAGATGTGGCCAATATTCAGCAATTATACCTGTTCCACTCCTTGTTTGAAGAGAAATGTACAAGGCATCTGAGAACAAGGCAAATATATCCTGGATAGCTTCAACTTATGTAATAGCACTCCCACCTTCTCTGCCAGCGATTCATTGCTTCTTCATGAACAGCAATGTACTCAGAAGTCACCCACAATCACACACATGAATGTAGTCCCACTCATTTGCACATTCCTATAGCAATTCCTACAGTATTACCTTACATCAAGCAGTTTTAAAATGAACTTTTAAGGAAGAATATAAAATATACATTTTAAATAGCCTTAGGTACTCAGCAGACACATCAGTGAGGGCGATGACATGTACACGTATCTCCAAGAGGCTTTGGTTACATAAAAATTGCCATATTGTCTTGGATTTGTTGTCCATTAAGTCTAGAATCCTGTTGGTGAAGGTGACAAGTACCAGATGCTTCAGAGGCAGGTGCAAGAAACCCCCATATTGAACACTTATGTAATAGAGAGGGTTCTTCCTAAAATCAGGCAGCCCGTGGGTGGTTTATGCTTCACAGCAGGAGAGTTTATAACGCCGCAAAATGTTTATCTTCATTATGTAACTGTGGATGTGATTACCCATCTAAAGGCAGCCTGGGCAGAAAGTGCCATGGGGCTTTTAATAAACACTACTAATCAGGACCTTGTGTTATGTCTCAGCTCAGAGACGCTGAAGCAGTTCAGGATCCGAGTGAGTCAAAAGAACTGCACCAATTTGCTAGGCTGATCATTCTTTAAATTGTAGAAAGCGCTTGCAAAGGCTCATTCAGCCATCTCAATGCTGGATGTCTGCTCTCAGTCAGCCACTAACCCAGAGATCCAGACTCATCTAAGTGTTGCCAGTTCACAGCAGTGAATTTCTACAGAATTGCACAGGCTGAGCTTGAATTGAGGAAGTAAGCAAGAGCACATTTTCCTTCAAAATCATCTCAGGAAAAAGAACAATCTCTCAGACAACTGGAATCAAAAGTAGCCCAGATCTGAAGTAATTTACAATTCTAAGATAACGCTCACAATCTCTATTATTTAAGAAAAGCAAGAGTGATTTTTTTTTTTTTTTTTTCATAAAGGAATTGATTTGCTTCATCATAAAGAGGGAGGAACTGAAACATCCAGTGCAAATACCAAAAAGCTTCTATGGTGGGTTCTCGATTTTTAAATTATATTCTGTTTTAAATTCCAAGTCTCCTCCCTAAGTTACAGCTTTTCCACAAGAGGCAGCATGCATTCATAACAATTTAATTGAGTTTGCTTGATGTTATAATCATGCCATTAGTTAATTTAGCACAGCTCTATGTGGGTCCTAGGAATAATGACACATGCAACTCAGTTCTACATTGCTCTGCAGCACAAGTAAGGAGAAACAAAAAGAAACAAGTCCCACACAGAAAGCTCCAAGTTTTAAGGTTTTTTTTTAAATAAAAAGATGTCATTAAAATGGCAGCTAGGAGCATGATGGAAGGAGATCATAAAGTAATCAGGTGGGGGGTGGTACAAGGCAAATGCTCTCTTTGCAGAGCTGGCGTCATGTAGCGTGTTTTCTGAAGAACACCTACAGCATTCCCTTGGATTTGAGCTACCATTCCTTTCAGACCTTGCACATCTGTTATCTCCCCTATGAAGAAAGGCTAAGTGAACTGGGTCTGTTTAGCCTTGAGAAAAGAAGACTGAGAGGGGACCTGATCCAGGTTTATAAATATCTGAGGTGTGGCGGCCATAGCGGTGAGGCCAGTCTCTTTTCAGTGGTACATGGAGACAGGACAAGGGGAAACGGACATAAGCTGCAGCACAGGAAGTTTCGCACGAATGTGCGTAAGAACTTCTTCACGGTGAGGGTGACGGAGCACTGGAACAGGCTGCCCAGGGGGTTGTGGAGTCTCCTTCTCTGGAGATATTCAAGTCTCGCCTGGACGCCTACCTGTGCGACCTGGTGTAGGGAACTTGCTTTGGCAGGGGGGTTGGTCTCGATGATCTCTAGAGGTCCCTTCCAACCCCTACAATTCTGTGATTCTGTTTCTGTGTCTCTTTTTGGAAGTATTGGAAAGGAAAAGCTTGGGGGAAAAAAAAAAAAAGTACTTTCACAGGTTCACAGGTATGTACCTGTTTGAATCTCTGAGACACCTTTAAAAATAGAGTGGGCATGTCCTATCACATACTGAGAGGTGAGAGAAATGAGGGTGGGGTAAGTATTGTCCTCCATTGGAAGCTGAGATTGAGGAAGCTCCTTCCTCGTGGCTGAACATTCTGAACAGCTGCGTAAATGCTCCCTGCCCATTTTGCAAGAAACAGGTTTGCTCTAACTCCCTTGGATGTTGGGTGGTTTAAACTAAGCTCTCAGCTGTGCACTGAAATGAATTAAAGGTGCAAATACAATGGACCATGGCGCCTGGGCTAAAAGATCTTCCACCACGTTGCAGGCCCTTGTTTCATCATGCTGTGCTGTTTGCACACAGACTGCAAGTGGCTGTGCAGCACAGGAATGTGGAGTTGGGGAAGGATCAGGAGTGCTGAGTGTGCAGTCTGCACCCAGCGTCACACCGCAGCTTCCCCCAGACAGAACATTGCTGCGTGTGGAGCAGAAATCCGCCTCTGTTTCCTATTTTATAGAAACCGAAATGACCGCAGTGAATCTGTCCCCAGCTGCTATCCAGCAGACCCCACATTAGAGCATATCTGGGACTTTCCCTTTTGAGGGTATTTGGACCTGATTTTCTGGGTGTTAGTAATAATGGTCCAAAAAAGCCAAAAAGAAATATATGAAACATTTCTGTTAAGTTTGAAATGAAATTCTAAATAAGATTTGTGTGGGTTCTTCTCAGAATATTTACTTAATACAACCATTAATAATAATAAAAAATTGTTTTTTTTCTTCCCTTATTTTCTTAATTGTTTGCCATATTTTTCCTAGGAAATTTTCAAAGGAAATTGAAACTGTGGAGCTCTGGGAGTTCTCCCATTTGCCATATGTTGTGTATGTGTGCATTTTATTGATATATATATATATATATATATATATATATATATATACATATATATATATATATATATATATGTATATATACATATATATATATATACACACACACATGGACATTGTGGTTTAGCCTAGATAGCGACAAAAATGCATCCACTGCCGGAACACTTGAGAAACAATAAAATAGTGCCTTACTCCATAAATCCACTACTTCAGATTCAGAATCACCCATCTTGGCCAGAAATCACTGTGGGAAAAGAGGGAGATGGATGAATATCGTCTTCCATCCTCCCCCATCTGTGCTCTCCTTTAGCATACTCAACCTTCCCACAGCTTTGGAGTGTGCTGAGAGGCCAAAAGTCTTCTGGCCTGAATTCTCCTCCTCTTAATTTTAACCTGCCAAATAATCTAAACTAGAAATACACTTGCCTTAGGCTTTCTATTGAGTCAATGGAGAAAGGAAAGTATCTCCAGAAGATGACTCAGATATTCCACAGGCTCTGGTACTTGGCAAGGCCAGATATGCTTCTCCTAGCTGGACAGCAGCAGGGAGCCAGGGCAGTCCCAGGAGCCCCAGCTGAGCGACAGCATCTCTGGGAGCTCCTAGACAGATGTGAGGAGCTCTCCTGCATGCATTGCAGTCATGATCACAGGCTACAAAGAGAAACACACCAAAAGAAAAGTATCTGTAGCAGAAAGCAGCGCTCCTATCAGCCTCTGTACAAGAGAGCCATTTTATCTCTGCCTCTACCTTTGCCTCAGAGTGACTTGGAACTAAGTTCTGATGCATATATGTAAACAGAAATGGGAAACATGCATCCTCAACTAAAAGCAAAATGTGTTCTTTATCATATTTTCTGATTTCTTCCTCTAAGCAAGGAGGCATTCCTTTTTTTTACCCCACTTGATCCTGACTGCTGCATTCAGCTGCTGTGTTGCAATCAACAGCACAGTCCTGAGGCTCCAATTTCACTCCAGTTTGACACACACAGAAGGGTTACGCTTCAGACCAGCACAAATTAGTCCCAACAAAAGCAGTTTTGCACTACCATTCTTTTCTCATCCCCCTCTGTGCTATCCGTTCCCTCAGGCATTGTTGGGTGTTTACCCACTCCATGTTTAACTGCTCCTCATGGAGGGCCAATCAATTCTTATTTCCTACACTTGCTTTAGCTTGAATACATTCCCCAGTGTGGTTCACTACTCAGCGTACAGATCTATAGCTAGCACTGCCTATAACTACTATAATTTATGAAATGTTGATATTCTGTTGAGTTAAGAGTCATCTACACGAAAATTCATAGAACTCTTTTTTCTAGAATTCATTCTAATGTAGTTTTGCATCTTGCTAGAAAACATCTTGGAGATAATTGGATCAAGTATCATAGAATCATAGAATGGCTTGGGTTGGAAAGACCTCAAAGCCCACCGAGTTCCACCCCCCTGCCGTGGGCAGGGCTGCCATCCACCAGCTCAGCTGCCCAGGGCCCCATCCAACCTGGCCTTGAACACATCCAGGGATGGGGCATCCACAGCCTCCCTGGGCAGCCTGTGCCTCAGTGGCTCACCACCCTTTGAGTAGAGAATTTCCACCTAATATTTAACCTAAATTTCCTCTCTCTTAGTTCCAAGCCATTCCCCTTTGTCCTATTGCTATTAGGTTTTATAGAAAGTTGGCCTCCTAAAAACTCATCATTTTATCCTGTATGCAGTAGCAAGATTCCAGATGAGAATTTAACAGAATCTGACTTTGCTGAAATACTGTTATAGATTAAATCAGCTCAGTTTTGTTAAATCCTTACTAGAAGGTATACACCACCCAGCATTTAACTCACACTCTGATTCTGAATGGAAGCTCTTACAAAAAAGATTCCCTAATGTTATCATTTACTTCAAAATGACAGAACATCCATACCACTTCTGTTTTTTTGTAAACTCATCATTAGAATCTAGATGTGAGTGCAACAATCACTGTGTTTTGTGGAGGCAGATTTCAACACTTTTACACGTAGGAGTTAAAACCTTAAGTAAGAATTGGTCATTTAAGTTCTGCAATGACTGACTGATCTGGATGGCATTACTGCCACTGATCCTATTATGGATTTTAAGATGTGGATGTCATGCCGATCAGAATTATGCAACTTAACCCTTGTAATACATCTTCTCTATATAATTCTTCTGCCACAGATTTGTGGCCCGCTACGTGGCACAATCGCTGCTGACCATCTGTTCTATTAGAGATGTCACAGACATGAGTGCAACCGTTACAAGGAATGGTAAATAAGCACCATGGGCAGAACATACACTGGTCCTTTGTTCAGTAGTAGCATAAGAAACATACTTTAGACCTGCTTAGTAAATTTATTTTCCAACATAGAGTGGACTGCGGCCTCGTAAGTATTCCTGTTAACCACACATTTTTAAAGATAAGAGCTGATGAGCTTTACATTTCTCATTTAAAAGTGTCTCTAGAACCAGGGCCAGAGAATATTTGCAGGTCCAAGGCCCACAGCTGTCAAAATGTCAAAGCAGAGCAATGGCTCTGAGGTATAAATTAGTTCTTGAAAGGTGCAACTAAAGATCTTTTTCCGAGCATATAAGGCCAGATTTCCATTCAGAACTTTTAAATAGTCAAGTCTGTAACAACCAACTGCAGTCACAGAATATATGTCTATCTGTTTGAGTTTGTGTGACTCTTAAAGGAAGAGAACTCCCAGAGCATGTGGCACATAGGACACGAAGTGGCAGTTTGTCTGAGGTTTCTGGATGGTGTCACCTGTGCCTGGTTTGCTTCTGCCCTGTTTGCATGGGTGGTGCTCAAACATACTTTTCAAATGAGCCACTGACAACAAAACACCTGATTTTCTGCTCCAAAACACAAAACTAGAAGACTCTGAAACCAACTGCTGCCCAGCAAAAGGCCACTCCATCAGTGTTTTCTGATGTTCCTGATTTCTGCGGAGACAAAGAGAATTTCTGATTCAAGATATAAACCAACAGTTTTTCTGTCTCCTTTGTGACATTCAGATAGAGACAGAAATGGTTTGTAAGACCTCTGCTATGTGTATGGAGCCATGAGATCATGTGCAGAAGCTAGAAGAGGTAAAGAAGCAGTGAGCTCTTCTCCACTTACCTCCTCCATGCAGATCCCTGAAAGTCGTGTGGCTAAGATCACATCTGCAGTTCATAAATGCATACACTCCATTCTTAATGTGGACATTCTTAAAAGCTTTAATTATTTGTGCCAGATTACAAATGAGTTCATTTTATTGAATTGTCAAGGTGAAAAGTGTTATTACAATAAATATATTTAAGGTATTTAAAAAAACGTAGTGGATTTCTCTATCTTTTTGTCATCATCATGTCTCTTTTTTCAGAGGTGTCTGAATAGAGCTACATGACAAATGGAGTTGCTTCTTGAGCACTCCTGTACAGGACATTATCTGCACATCACAAGGCAGAAAGTACTCTAAAAGATTTCTCACAGCCAGGTAGAGTAACATGATGACCCCACAGCTGAGTTTCAAAATACGTTTTTAGAGCAGCAGGCAAGAGGTTCCTACATCCAAATCACCCATTTGAATCACTGAGAATTGTAATATCGTGCAAAATTGGGTTTCTGGTATATTTTTAGTATTTAGATGAGATTGTGCCATGAATAACCGATCCATTTTTGACTGTACCATTTTAGGAAAAAAAATGTTTTTACTAAACAATTAGAAAATTTCCTCCAAAAGCTGCCCTGATAAGGAAGAGAGCATCACAGGGCACGTTTAGGATGCATGCAAACACGTGCCACGTGGGCCACTGAGCAGAGCGGCGTGACAGTAGCTTGCCATGATTGCTCCATCACGCTGATGGCAGAACCCCTTTGGAGTTTGGAACAGGAATGTTACAGTGAATGTAAACCACCCATGCCTTCTTTTGCCTGGAAGAGAAGATTATATATACATACATATACATAAAATAGGTTCTATTTAAATGTTTTAAATAACGATACTACGAACCTCCCCTCCAAAAAGAATTCCTCCTTCAAAAACCTGACAGGAACTTTTTCTTCACTTCAACTTTTTCTCAGAGCTTTCAATCACGAAAAAAAAAAAAAAAGAAAAAAAAAAAGAAAAAGGAAAAGCCTTCCGGAAAAAGTCTCTGGACACCATTCCAACGAACCGCCCTCCAACCCCGTAGGGCTGCGCTCCCCACCCCGCTACCGGCGCTGCCCTAGGCGCTCCCCCCGCGTCCCCACCCCCCGGGGGCAGCAGCCCGTGGATGGCCGCGTGGGAACCGCTGCGTTTCCGCACAGGAAGGGGACAGCTCATCGCTGCTGTGCGGCAGCGGGGAGGGAGTGAGCGGTTCCAGGAAAAACAGAATGGGGCTGGAGTTGGGAGAAGTGCCTCAGAAGTAGCGGATGCGCATTGTCAGCCCCCACCGCGCCGCTCCCCCGCTCTTACCTGCCCCTCTTCGCGCCTCATCCCGCGGGCCCGGCGCAGACGGATCCCGGCGGGAGCCCCCGCTCGGGGTACCCATCAGCCCCGCCGGTCCCGGCCCGCGCGGCGCCCCACTCAGCGCACGGTGCTGTGACGCGTATCCCTCCGCGGCGGCTCCCGGGAATGGCGTGAGGCAGCGCCGCGGGAACTACTTTGGGAGAGCCGAGCGGCCGCGGGGCTCGGGGAGAGCGCCGGACCCGGTCGGGCAGCGGAAGGAGTGTAAGGGAGGGGTGTGCGGGAAGGCCACCCGCTTCCCTCCGCCCCGCTCCCCTGCGGCTATTTTGGATCGCGCAGTAGCGGCGGAAGGAGCCCGAAGCCGACGCTTCCGCCCAGTTTTCCTGTGAGGGGGCGGCGGAGCAAGGAGCGCAGCGCCCAACTTCCCGCAGCCCTCCGCGGGCCGGGGGCTCTCCCTGCCGCACCCCCGCACCGCACCGCACCGCACCGCCGTGACGCAGCCCCTCGCTGCCGGCCCTCCCCCCCCACCCCCGAGCCGCCTTAAAACACCGCCCTCCCCCCCCCCCACCGCCAGCCTCCTCCTTGGCACCGGCCCCCCTCCCCTCCCCCGTCGCCGGGCCGCGGCCGTCTGCAGGAATCCGGCGGAGAAGAGAGGGCGGGAGGAGGAGGAGGAGGAGGGCGGCAGCGCGGCGAGCGATGAGCGGCGGCGGGAGGACGGCGCGGCGCTGCGCCTGGCGGCGAGGAGCTGTGCCTGGGCGCCGCCGCGCCGCTTCCCAGTAACTGTGGGAGAGAGCGGAGCGCCGCGCCAGCGCTGCATCGCCGTCTCCGCCATCCGCACGGATACGGCGGCTTCGTGTTTCTGCGGGACCCGGACCGCTCCGGCCCGGCTGCGGCTGGGGGCGGGCGGGGGGGAACAATGGTGAAGTTTCTGGTGAGTTCTGGCTGCGCCCCGGCCGCCCCGCTGCTGCTGCTCCACCTCGGATCACGGTGAGGGGAAAATGAGCGAGGAGACGGCGGCTGCTAACACCGAGTAAGCCCCGCGCGTGTGCGTGTGCGCGGACGGGGGCGCGGGTCGGGGCGCGGGGCCGTGGCGGTGTCGCCCCTTGGCGGCGGGGCCGGGCCGGGCTGCGGAGCGCGGTGTTCGGCATGGAAACGGGCGTGTGGGAGCTCCATCCTGCAGGAAACTGCTCCTGAATGTTAATTGGATGAGTCAGTCCGTGTAAATACAGCTTAAACCTGCCCCGGAGCCCTGCTTTTTCTTTTCCTTTTTTTTTTTTTCTTTTCTTTCTTTTTTTTTTTTTTTTAAATGGGGACTCGGGACTTTTATTTTTTGAGAGAGGAAGGGGGCAGGTCATGGATCTCAGTGTTTTTAACGTGTCGGGGTTGGGGGAGACCTGGAGCAGAATGCGTGGACGTGCGGCTGCAGCCCAGCGTATGTAACGTCTTAAAAATACTGCTAATAAAAAAAGAAAAATAAATTTCTGGGGCAGGAACAGGAGATGAACGTTGGGTACAGAACACGGGAGTCCCTCAGGACGGTGAAACGCGAACGTGGGGCGTTCTGAAACTTCTTTTATCGCAAAAAAGTTCGGGTGCCCGCGGAGCTTCGGGCTGACGGCCCCGCGCCCGGGCGCTGCCACCCCCCGCTGGGCCGTGCGGGCACCACTGGACGCTGCGGGTCGCAGGACGCTGCGGATCGCTGGGGAGCTGCGGGGGGCCGCTGCCACCCGGGTGGGAGAGCGCGGGAGCCGCCCCGCAGCGCTGCCCGGCGCGGAGCCGCGCGGCCCGGACCCGCGGCGCCCCGCAGAGCAGCGGGGGCCGGGCCGGGAGTGGGGCCGGGGCGGGCCGCGCCGCTGCGGTGTCAGCGGGGCCGGGGCTGGAGCCGGAGCCGCCGCCATGTTTTCTTTTTTTGTGAATCGCTCTCATTTGCATACCACGATCTCCATTCATAAAAAAAACAACGCCATCCGACCTGCCGGCCGGGCCCGCTGGCCTCGCCGCCCTCCGCCCCTCGGGGCGCTCGAGGCCGGGCGCGGGGCGCGGCGGAGAGGGCCCGCGGGCAGGCTGCGGCCGGGGCCGCTCGGGAGCCGCGCGTCGCCGTGCGGTGCCGCGCTTGTTGACACGGTTATGTGGGAAATATCAGCCGGGGAGGTGCTGGGAGCACGTGATCGCTCCATTCATAAAGTACCTGGCCGTCCATTCAAGCGCGGTGTCTGCACGCTGCGCGCAGCCGGGCAGCTCGCGGGACGGGCACGGGGACGACAGGGGGGTCTGCGCGGGGCTGGGCGGCCTCCTGCCGCGGGTACGGGGGGGCCGCCGCCGGGCCGGGGTTGCGCTGCGGTTCGTGCTCGGCTCGTTCATACGAAGCGGCGTTGGTTCAGAAAATGCCTCTCGCGGCACAGGCGCACATCGCGGCACGGAAGGGTTTATTCAGAAAACGTCAGCGTGTTTCCCCCTGCCGAAAACGTTGGCTCAAAAATAAAATAACGAAAATCGAATCCATTCATGCGAACGCGTTTTCCAAACGGTGTCTTAATCGCTTCTCGGTCCTCGTTGGTGACCGACGCTCGTATCTGCGCGGTGCCAGCGGGTGAGGGAAGGCGAGCGGCGGTTTGCAGCGGCGCTGGGGGCCCCGGTCGGGCGGGCCGTACCGGCACTGCGGATCGGAGCGGGCCGCTGCTCGGGGGGTGAATGGCAGTGCGGGCGGCAGCGCTTCTCTTCAGCCTGCGCCGTCACCTCCGAGGTACCAGGGTAACAGAAATGTTGTAATGTGGCGTCAGCTGTTGAAAGGTCAAAATACTAACTTTGCTTTCAAACGTTTTTAAATTTTCCTTACAAAAAGAGGGAGGAAAAAAAAAAAAAGGAGTGAAATGCGGCGATGCAGGACCACTAAAGCAACCACCGTGACTGTTTGGTGCGACTGCTCTGCGGTTGCCCGTGCTAAAATGGAGCTGCTCGTTGCTTGTGAATACACCATTTCATTACCTCAACAAATTACACGGAGGTGATCCTTAATTATCCACTTGTGGGGTGGAGGAGGCTCTGTCTCTGTGGAAGTGGGAGAATACCTGAAGGCTTACTGAGTGTTACTTGAAATAAGAGGAGTGAGGCCTCATGTAACATTTAGTCCAAGTTCATTCGGCATTGCTTGCAGCTCAGGGTATATAACCTAACGATGCGTTATCAGCAGCAGTGCTTTTTCTTCACAGTGGATATTTTTACTTCCTAGAATATCACAAGCATTCTAACTTGGGGGGGGATTGGGGAGTTGAGTTGAAATATGTACATATATAATATATTTCCCTCGATTTCATTTGCAGTTCTGCTAGCAGCTCTGGCAGGGCCAGAGTCGTTCCTCTCTGCTGATTGTGTGCACAGCACTGGAGTGCTGCTGTGAATTACTGGGAAATAGGATTGAAATTTGAAATTGTTTGTGAAAATAGGGCAGATCTGCACACTGAAATACATCATATATTAGAAGATCTGTGTTTAATTTTATTATAATTGATATCAATGACCTTGAATTCATTAACAAATCTCACTGCATGTAAGGGCGAATACGGGTACTTGGCAACATTTTTTGTGTCATCGTGGCTACCAGCAATATCCCAGTAATTAAACATTATGCTGTGTTTACAAAGCTTCATTTTATGGAATAAGGCATAAAGGTTTGTGGTGCCTGGAGTCAATAATATTAAATTCTTTTAAACTGTAACGTGTGGTGCAGAAGATTAATTAAAAAGCTGCATTAAGGACTATTAGGTTTCCTGTCAGTCATGAGCACGTGTCAGGCAGCCTTCTGAAATCCTGACTGCCACAGCTGGATTTTTTTGTGGTGATTTTTGACTGCTCTTGTAAGGCTTTCACTGCATTTGTCAGTTAGACGTTAGTTAAATGAGAGTATTTCTGTACCTTTCCAGATCCATTTCTGTACTAGTTTTTTTCCTCTCAGTGCTGTTGTGTGGTCAGTGGGAACACAATGCAGCACTCAGAAATGCTCTTAGTTTTCAAATGAAGGAATTAGTGGGACGTGTGGCCTCGTGGGTCAATTTGCTGTTCATGCAACTTAACATAATAATGTCAGAGCATGCAGGTCAGCAAGCACTGTACAGAATTCCGATCTGATGGCAGATTTTGGTGCTGTCTGGAAATGCTTCTGAGTTTCAATGTTGTTACTCAACAGAAGAAGTGCTGCGCAGTGCCTGTTGAGCGGGGATGAATGATGACAGGATTAAGATGGAGTCTGAGTTGCTCTATTGAGAAGCAGGATCGCTGCTTCCCTGCTTGTTTACTTTCCTCTGTGTTGCAGGTGGCCCCTTTCTCTTTGAGGGAATAGCTCTGCTCTGGATTTATATTTTGAGGGCACTTTTACAGATTTAGGCTGTCATACGTTGTGCTCCACCAGCACAGGCATTCTTCTGGTCACTTTCCCAGGTAATTTGATTTAGGAGATTATAAATTAAAGAAGCACTGAGTATATGTTAGAGCACTGAGTATGGTTAAGATGATGCTTAACCATATCTAGGTTGTGACGGACTAAACAGCATCAGGTACTGTAGATTTGAAAGCAAAGGTGAACTGTGTTTTTTGAAATACAGTACTTGCTATATTCATATATTTTCCCTGAATATGAATGAAAATACTTGCTTCGTAGGGGCTTCAGAATTTCTTGCAGTCAAAGTCGGAACAGTGAACATGAGATCCTATCTGAGAAAGCAAAGCCAACTAGTTTGTTTTCATTAGTTCTGGGAGGATTTTAACACGTTTCAGCAGGCTGATTTTACTTCTGAAGCATAACCTTCAGAATTTTTCTTCCCTTTATGTAAGGAATTTGTCTTGTTTTTTGTTTTTTTTTTTTCTTGGGGGAGGGGATAATCTGTTTTGAAAGCAGTCAATTAATTAATTATGATGGAATCATTACAGTTCAGATATATTTTCTTCTGTGGCAATGTCTCTGTGTTTAGAGTCCCGGGGAGGCTTTTCCAGTTCTGTGAGCAGCTTCTTGTTGTCTCCTGGGCTTTGTGCTACGCTGTACTATTCTGAAGGTGAAACTGAATTTACATATTACATAATCTTCAAGTGAGTAATGTTTTTTTCTTTTTTTTTAAAAGGTTTACCTTAACAGCGTTTCTTGAGTACTGTACTGCTGCAGAAAAATACCTTTTGGCTGTTTCAGTATAACTGGAGCCAGTGTTAACCTTTGAATTTAAGAAGGACTTTTTTTTTTTCCTTGTTTGTTTAAAATCTGATGTGCTTGAACTGTTAAAAAGGCAGTGACGACATCAGCACATGCTTCAGAAGTAAAGAGCTTTCTTGAAAGGAATATATCTTGACAGGATCAGAAGTCACAGGATTAAAGCTGAGAGCATTCCTGGTGTTCTTAGGCTAACTTTTTATATTTGTTATTTAGCCTTTCTTGTGAGTATTCGGAAAAAATTGTATGCGTTGGTGATGACTTGATGGGAAAACACTGTTGAGAACATTGCTGCGAGTTGAAAAGGGAGACACGGGAAATACTTTTGTCAGTTTTGGTTTTTACTGCTTTGATTCAAAAACAAAACCAAAACCCAATCCCGTGGTACAGCATCTGCTGTACTGTCTGAAACCTTGTTGCTGTGATGCTGAAACATATGCTTTCTCCCTCTTAATATTCTTTCTGATTGAACCGGTTGCAGTTTCCTTCAAGGACTCAGGGAGCTTGCTGGCAGTTGCCATGTTGCTGAGGTTCCCAGTTTCTTTATGGGTATTTACAAAATGAACCATCTTTGGCTGTTTCCTGTCTGTTCTCATGTTCAGCATTTAAGCAAACAAATTTTAACTAGCAAAGCTCACACAGCTACTGTACCGACGGAAGTGGTTGCAAACAAAAATTGCATGGATTTACCATGGTTCCTCGAAATCTCCTTTCTTTCTGTTCAAAATATTCATTACTTTATCTAAAAGCACTTCTGGTGGCAAAGTATTTGTTTAGATACTGGGGATTTTTACAAAGGCATTGAGTTTTAATTTGGGATATTTGTACCATGTTTGCCACATTTTTCCTATGCTTTGATACCTTGTTAGAGGTCTTGGTGTTCAGCAGAAATAGTCTTTATCATTGCTCCTTATTTAAGGAGGGAACTGGGTGCTTTTTTATGTATCTCTGTATTAATAAATATTTCTAGACTTAAGGCAATCTAAATTCTTGTTAAACTTTTTCTACATTAGATGAGAGAACAGGTATTCAATTCATGGTTGAAGTATGATTGCATGAATTCTCGTGACTGGTACTACTCCACGTTGGTTTTTCATACAAGATGCAGTGTTGCATCGTACAGGGTAACATACTTTACAGTATCTGATAGGTACCAGGGTAATAAAAGTGCTGTCTCTCCTGCTCATTGAGTGGTGTCTGTAATAGTGCTCGGTCTCTAAGGCTGTGGTAGTTTTGAACAACACTTAATTGTGTTGAACAACCAAACAAACGTGTTATATGCATCTGTTCTCACATCTTTTCCAGTTTATCTTTTTCATAATGCTCATGCAAGTATCTCTGATACCACTCTGCTGAGAGAATACATAACATATTTATTTTCACTACATTATATTTACTGTTCTTTCTGTGACAAGAAAATATTTTTTAAAAAGCAAACAGCAAATCTTCAGATATGCTTGGGGGCAGAAAATGTACATTTAAGTGTTTTCAGTAGTAAAATTAAGTATAAATGTTCCTCTAATTAAATAATATCAGAGTTGCTACACATAATTGCAGGCCAGAATTCCCAGTGCTCCAGATAAAGCAGGCACAAATAAAATCCTAGTGTAATCCTGATAAATGCAGCTATGTGTGCAAGGAGCTCACACATTTTTGTCTCCAGTAATTCAGTGTTTTGCCATAGTAGAATACTGCCATCAGGGAAAGTATGCTCTGTTCAGCATTACTAACGGATACCAAACTTGTATGGATTAGAACATACTTTTCTAGTATGTGCTCTACAAGAATTCCCCAACGTGTACAGTCAAAACATTTAAACCATGTTTAAAAATGAGGTGGTAAAGATTTTTTTTTTTCCAGGTGTATTAATTCTTGTGCTTAAAAAATGTGACCACTGCTGCGTGTGGTATTTTTGTGAGATGAGGAAGTCCTGTAATCTGTGCTTCTACTGTGAGTCAAACACTTCACCTGCTTAGAAGCCTGGCAGACATGGGAGCCCACGTTGGCTTGAATGGTTTGTGAGAGCAGGCTTTGTTAAAGTCTATGGAACAAGCTGTCTCTTTTCTCTCTTTAAAAATTAACTCTATAAAAACAGTACCAAATAACTAGGTCTTCTCCAAGGATATCTGACAACTGTTGCCAGTTGCTCTTTTTCTTTGACTTACCCTGACAAGCTGTGACACTGACAAGTTTGTCAAAGCAACAATGAAACTGGCTTATTTATTTCAGTTTTAGTGAAGTGAAATGCTGTCAATAAACAAGTGTAACGACAAGTATTAAGAATGCCATTAATAAAACAAATACTGAAAACTTGTGTGCAGTTTGTTAAAAACTACAGCTGAAACTGGCTGTCTTCCCTAATTAAGGGCAGAATTGGCAAGATAGAGCTCTTGGTGAGGACTCCTGCCTGCAATTTTTTTCTTTCAGAAGCTGTGCAGAAGAGTGTTGGTGAGGTGGTATAAACCTTGAGGGCAGAAGTGGCTTCTCTCTTAAACCTTTTAAGGATTAAATGCTTGTGAAAGGTGGGAGCACAGAGCCTGCTCTGATGTAGGGGTGTTTACGTGACTTCCTAGGAACTCCTCAGCTGGTGACATTCTGCAGCGGCTGGTGCCCCAGGTATTTCTCTTTCTGTACATGCCATGCTTGTTCCAGGTCCCAGAACACTGCCTTAATGTGAAATGTGTGATCAATGCCAATGCATTCTGAGCCTGAACAGGGACGTGGTTTTGAAAAGTGTAAAGAAACTAATTTGGGATTGAGAATTAGAGTCCTATACATCTAAAATGGGAAATGGTGGTTTTTGTCTAAGTGGTGGTCCTTACGTACCAATACTGTATGTTTATAAGCACTAGTTCCTGTTGCTAATCCCTGGTCTCTTTCTCCCTTTAAGACCAAGAAAAATTGGAGATTTCCTAATATATAGATTCACAATAGCATGTTTGTGCCCTCGTCAGGGGGCAGTGATTTGTGTTGTTACAGGGATCCTCTGTAGTGTGGGGGTTACTGATCTGCTCTGCTGATGTCATACGAAAAAAAAAAAAGTTTTTTTCTGCCTCTTTAATTTTGCAAGATTAAAAAATCTCTAAGAGGGATAATGAGTTCCACTGTTATATAATGAGTGTGCCTAGAGAATGCAGAGTTGTACAGTCAAATACTCAAGAATTTTCAAGCTTCAGAGCAGAGACTGTGCAAATCTAATCTGTGCGTCTGAGGGGTGTGAATTTTGATCATTTTGATACTGAGGCAGAGTCATAATTAAATTGCCTGGGTTCCACTCTTTAGCCTTCAATGCTAGGAAGCACCCATTTTCACTGTTTTCAGCCCACTGCTTCATTTGCTGCCTGTCCTCTGCCAGGAGCGAGGCCTGCATCCTCTGGCTGTGTACAAGTGGTTCTGTGTCATTGAGGACTCCATCCAGATAAAGGTGTAAATCCTATAACGGCTACCATTGAAATATAATGGAGCACTACTCTAATAAGCTTGCTAGATTTTTATTTGTTTCTGCACTTTTGCTTGTTTTTTATATTTTTAAATTCTTCTTTTAAATTTTCAAATTTCAGCTTTTGGATTATTTCACATGTTCGTGATGCTGTTGTAATTTTTTTCCAGTCGTGTTGTATGGAGTTTCTTGTATTGCTCTGATACTCTGATTCTCTTTATCTGAAAATTTATCTGTTTTCCTCTTTCCTTCCAATTTGGAAGCTCTCTGAGAAGTTACTTGAAGTAGTGATAGATCAGTTGAACTTGCTTTAGCTTTAGCTCCTGAGGCAGTACTGACTCGTGCTAAGAGAAGCTGTGATGCTACCAACCCTGTGCACATCAGTCAGAGTGCCATCAGGCTGTTGCCATGCACAGGTATTTGTGCAGCGGGGCAGCCCCCCTATGGCATGGCAAAGCAGGCCTGGGGTTCAGCCCTGTAGCAGCATGAGCCTGCACCTGAAGTCAGCATGCCAGTGCAAGGTACTTGCAGCTCTCCTTGAAACAAAAGTGCATTAGGGTTTCTAAGTGTCCTGACTGAATCTTGCTTCATCTTCTTCTTTCTGCCTCCAGAAACTTCAGGAAATGTGCAGCCACTGCTCAGTGTTGAGCTGATCTCTAGCACAGTACCTTCATGTTCTGTGTTTGTGAAGAACAGTTCTGGCTCAAAATGTCTTGTCTGAGCTGCGTTTGGCTTGAAATATCTTTCCCAGAGCCCCCATACACACCTTAGCGTGTACGTGCTTTGTTTCTATGGTGATGGGGAAGCATGGTGCATGTTGGCAGCCCTGCGTTAGGTAATGAAGGACTTGCAGAAAGTGAGTGGTTCCCTGGGGTGTAGAAATAGGACTACGACCATGCTTGCACCCCCAGTGCCTTGCTGCACAGGTCTGGCTTTGAGGGTAGGCCTGGCTCTGCTTTGGGCTGTCTGAGTGTGTGGGCACCTTTGGGAATTGATCCCAGGAGAAGCTGGAGGAGTGTTGCCTTACCATATCCTCTGAAGTATCTTGTGCCATGCATGAGCGGGGAGTGTGTACACATTTGTTTCCCCAAAGGAAGGCAGAAAACACAATCTCTTCATTTTGTATTTGTAGTCAGGATAAAAGCCTCTCTGTTAGCCAAAATTATTCCAGAATAAGACATTAATTGTTATTCCTGAATAAGTCATGAATTGCTGTAGTTTAGTATAGTGTTATTTCCTGTTAAGATACTTTTATTCTTCTGGAATAAGTTGGGTTAGGAAGAGGAAAAATCGTAAGCTTGATTATTGAAGGAGAGGAGCTTTTCAGTTCCTTCCCTTCAAGCCTTTCCTTCTCTGCCATACCTATTCAAACTCTAGGGTTATGGTTTGTTCATTTGCTTTTCTTGCATTACACATTTTGTTACTTGTTTGTTTATTTTTCTCCTTAAAATGGCATATTTTTCTGTATTCTGAAGTGCTTTGGCTATTAAAGAGACCCTTCCTTTTAAGTGATGTGTTTTGTTTTGGTTTGTTTGAGGGTTTTTTGTTTGTTTGTTTGTTTGTTTGTTTGTTTTGCTTTTTCCTTTTTGTGTGAAAGCATTTTTTTGAACTACCATTCTCAAGCATCTTGTCCAGAAAACTTTGTCCAAAACAAGACACCAGATTACAGTTTCTTTTAAGACATTTTGACTTACCCACTTAGCATGTCTTAATACTAGGTTATTCTTTTAGGCTTTGTTTGCCCTTTATTGTGGTGATGCTAACAAGAAACCTGTTTCATTTTTTTGGTGGTTTTTTGGTCACTCTGGACAACTAAAACATAACCCAAATAAAAACATGCATCTATTTTGTTGTAGGAAGACAGAATGCTTCCCACGAGCTATGAGTTCATCCTCTTTTCAGCAGTGGAAGTCATCGCATGAATGCTTAAAATCTGCATTGTGACCTCTCTGTTACAGAAAATTCAACTGAACTTTTCCATGTTTTTGAAGTTGGTGAATAATTCTTCATAAAGTAAAATCAGAATTGCAGCTTCTTGTCTGAATAAAATCTTTAGATTAGATTTCTGGAACAACTAGGATGAGATTTACTGTTAGCGTTTCAGCTGTTCTTTAGGCCTGAGCGATTTTCTGAGAGGTACAGGATTGCCTTTTCTGTTTTTTGGCTTATTTGTGCTGCACAAGCTTGATCCTCAGGGTTGAAGATAAAAGGTGAAGTAAAAGATTTAACTACCGCTTGGTCTCCGTGTTCCTCCCAACTTGGGTGAGGGAACAATCAGCTTTGATTGATGTGCCATCCCACATAAGGCACGAAGATCCAGATCTCTGCCGTGTGCTTCAGGAAGAGATTATTTCATTAGAGGAGCTGCGAGAGAGATCCTTTTTAACTTCTGCATGACAAGGGAATAAACGAGTGCCATTTCTCAAGACCCAGAGTGATTTTGGCCAACTTTTCTGAGATAGCTTGTTTGTAAGGCAGTTACAGGCATATTTGGGAGGGGCAGCTAAGTACTGTTAAAACTCTTAAAATATTTTAATGAAATGTTTAAATCATTTATATAGATGAAAGATTATTCTGTCTAAATCATTACAGTTTGGATTATCTTGTATTTGCTGAAATGTAGGAGTTGCCAGATAGGACATATCAAACCACTGTCTAAATCGAGTTTCATAGATAGTTTTGTTTCTCCATTCAGAGTTGAGAAATACTGCTTGTTTCCAACAAGGAAAAGGCAATTCCAGTAATAATAACACATAATAACACATGTGATTCACGTCAGTTTAACTTAATTCTCAAGTTTCACTGTCCAGGATACAAAGAAGTAATTCACTATTTTGAAGCCTAAAGTAAAAAATTATGAGTGTAAATATTTGATAGAACAGTACAAAAAATGCAAGGAGGCAATGCACCTTAAGTAAACATTGCTAAAACATTCATTGTGAGGTTACATCCTGGGGCAGATCAGTGTATTCAGGTTACCAGCCTTGTTACCAATTGGTTACCAGCCAGTGCTGATTCTCCTTTCATTAGGAAAAGCAAGTAGTTATGTATGTAAAGAAAGATTAAAATTTTCTTGATTGTTAATGTAAATTAGAATGGAAATAATGGTGTAAGTTGCTATAGCTTAAATCTGTTTTTCACCTGCTGATAACTTCTGGGGATGGTTATCTTCACTTTCTGAAGTCTGTGGTATTTTGCACACCACAGCCTGAAAAGAAATCAGCTCCAGTCGGTGCCTTCAATGGTATTGGAGCTTTTCACATGCTTTTACTTTTGTTTTCTGCTTTTTTTTTTCTTGTCTCAGTTACGCTTTCTCCAATGTAAAAATGAGTAGCTATAACTGTCATTTCCCAATTTTAACATGGAAATACATGGACTGGGCTGTGTTTGGTGATAGAGATTTTTTTAATATTTATATTCCCTTATTTTTCTATATAGTCAAAAGGTGTGTTTTATTCCAAATAAGTGCAGTCTTTTCAGTTAAATTGAAAGGTGCTTTTGTCTTTGACCAGGAAAATCAGTTTTGTTCTACCATATTTTCAGCGGGATGCGAATTTCATTGTCTTTACATACACTGAGAAGTTACATTCTTTGGAAGATTTTTTGCTTTCCTCTGCAGTGAGTTCTTACTACAGATCAGCAAGTAATTCTGTCACAGATTGCTTCTTTGGAATATATCCTTTGGTAATAACAGTGCTGGCCTAAAAGTAGGAAGTCCACTTAGCCTGACTTTTCCTGGTGCATTACTACAGTACATCTCAGGAAGCTCAGACTGATACTTCTCAGGGTTTAAGTATCTGGGTAGTATTTGTATGTTTTTGACTTCGATGGAAAGCCAAATCAGAAGTTGTTCAATATCTGACAGTGGAAGTGGGCAGGATTTTATATTACCCCTGTGAATCATTTTTATAACATTTGTGTTTTTTTCATAATGATAAAATTTATGTTCATCTTCAGTCTTGTAAATTCTGCTGCATACCATCTTTTTCATAAATGAAAATGTTTCAGATGTGGTTTATTAATTTTAGTGCAGCAATTCCCGAGTCCAGTGGTTGAGGTGGTTACCAAGTGAGAGTACAAGACACAGAGGAGCTAAACTGAATTTAATGTTCATGACAGCATTTGAGGTTTGGTGAAATTTACCTCTTTGTAATTATGAAGGTCTGAAAGTTGATACTCCTCCATAAAACTATGCAGAAGAGGGCTATTCTCATGCAAATCTTCATAGCTGTGTTGGATTGTGGGTTTTTTGGTTTTGTGGCTTTGTTTTGGGTTGGGTTGTTTTTTTTTTTCTTTTTTTTTTTTTCTTTTAGGTCTTAATCTCAACTTCTTTTTAAATGCCTTTCACAAATTGTATGAAGCACTGCAGTTGTGTGACTGATATCAGATATGTGCGATGGGTGGTTTTGTTTTAGTGTTTTAGTGTTTTTTGATAGACCACTTACATAACTTGAAATACTTAACTCTTTGGTGTTGATGGGGTTTTGTTGGTTTTTGGTTTTGGAGTTCTTTTTTTAGATCCTTTGACAACCTGTGAAATATTTCAGAATAAGCTAAAGGTGCGTAAGTACACAAGCAGTTTAAAGTAAAAATAGCTAGAGTTGCATTAATACCCTACGTTTCACCAACACTAACAAATCCAGTTTCACTAAATAAATGATACTGGTGCTGTCATTTTGACACGCAGAATAATTTTGCCTCCATGTACTTCATAGCCACCTCTTAGAGTATCTAATGCAAATTTACAGTTGATATCAGTTAATGAGGGAGTGTGGGAGTGGATTTATTTGAAATCCTCTGAACTTAACTGCTCATTTCTTTGCTCTTTAATGATAAAGCAGATCTGTGGTTTGTGAAGCGGTTTGGAGACGTTTTGGTGACAAGGTAGATGAACTACCTTAAAACTGCAGAGGGTTGGCTAACGTTTCTACCCTCTGGGTTTAGCATTGCTTAGAAATGATATCGGAAATCTCTTACTGAAAATGCTGAAGAAACTTGATACCTGGGTTATTGAAGCCCTTCAGAGGAGGAATGTTTGTCCTAAGTGTTGAAGGACATAAATAATGATTTAGTACTGTATTTTATCATTTTGAGTTGTTAATGCTTTACATAAAAATACAAGAATTGCCATAAAGAATTTGTCAAAAATCCTTGCTGTTCAATGTTGTTGAACCCATTCAATGACTTTTCTCAACCTTGGCATACCTGGTTAAATTCTATATGCTTATATTTCTTCTTGAGGATGTTCAAGCTGAAATAGATTATTTATTCCTTGACTCTTTGGTGGAAAGCTTTACCTTATGGTTGTCTGGTGGCATCGTGTTTTACTGCAGCAGCAAGCTGTGGAGCTTTGTGTGGTTTATCTGTTCATCCAGGCTGTGTTGTGTTCTTAGGCATTCAGAAATTGAAATGAACTGAAATGGCTATGCTAGATTATTCAGTTTAATCTCTTGGTACAGTTGGTTTGCTGTTTGTGTTTCTGTGTGAGAACGTGAGGTTAGTTTTAATATCTGAATGAGTTATTTCAGTGCATCGTGTACTGCATGATATATCTTCTCTTGAAATGGCTTGTTTCACAAGAACTACATGAATAAGGTGAGGAATAAAATGACATTGTTTCCAGTACCTACACAAGGTTCAAGGGAAAAGCTTCTCAATGCATTTCCCAGCCAAACTGAATTGCTCTGCCAGTGTCAAGTGTAAAGTAACAGCAGCAGGAGGAAGGGTGCTGGGAATGCTGATGCTCTTGGGCTTCGGCCGGGAGCGAGCAGCTTGTGAGGTAGGCAGGGACCTCTGTCTCCTCTGCCAATGTCTGGGCGGTCAGAGCTGGCTTAGGAGTGCATGGCAGCTCCCCACCTTCCCCCACAGCTACCAGAAAGGCACTCAAGCTTCAAAGATCACACATGCTTTTGGTCAGCTCTAACCTGCAGCCACCTGAGGGGTAGCTTTACACTGGGTGTGGACAAACATCCAAGATGCAAAGATTTCTTGATTTTTTTTTTTTTTAAGTTAAAGGTAATATTTCTGTGTTCCAGTCATCTAGAGGCGTATCTGTCATTTTTTGTACATGAGATAAGCTGTATTTAATAGAAGTTGATTGAATGTAAGGAATTAGTAACTGTTGGTTTAGGCTGCAGCAGTGTGAACTGTGAATGAAGGATCGTCTTGGTTTATGATAGCTGCCAAGTGCTCTAAATTACATTTTTCCCCTCATTGCTGCTAGGACTTTTGAACTCCTTGTGGGCAGTTCCTCAGAAGTAAATAACCCCACTGCTATTCTCTCTGCAAACAGCACTTTTTCAGCTGTACAGCCTTGAGTGAAAGTCTCACTTTTGTGGGATTAAAGAGAGGAAGATATCTCATGGGAAAAAGTGGAGTGAAGCAGCAGGGGGAGGAGAGGAAGGGGCAGGGAACAAGAGAAATAAATGAAATGTGCTGTAGGAGCTACCTGTGTGTACTGTGTGTTAATTCCTTCCCCCGGTTGGGGCAGCAGGAGCAGGGCTGGCAGTGGAGGGACCGGGTCCCCTCACGCTGCTCTCAGTGGCACTGGGGGTGACCAGCGCTGCTGTGCTGTGCAAAAGTTTGTCCTTCCTGATGTTAAAATGGAGGGCAAAGGAGGCAGGAAGGCAATGCCAAAAAAATGAAAAAAACTGACAAGTAAGGAGAGAAATCTAAGGCCTAGCTTTAGGTGTGCATTTAAAAGTCAATGAAGCAAACTACTGGCATCAAGTTTCTAAAATTATTTCTGATGCCTGTCTTGCTCTTTGAAAGCTCTTCTTGTAGCAGATTTTTGAGTTTTTTTCATTGAAGTTTAGTACAGGGAACATTAGAGTTCTTTATTAAGCCTGCTTCTCATATTGAGTTATTGCCTTGTCAGCCAGTGCATTAGGTTCTGGAAAAATACATAGTAAACCCCACTGCCTAATTGATGTGCTGCTTGGAAGCTATAGATAGTTTGTCTAGGAACTGCTTCCAGTCCTACCAGCGGTATCCATGGCGCTGGTAAGAAAGCATTTCTAGGCAGTTTTTATAGGCTTTATTCGTTAGCTTTCTTTCTACTTTAAAAGAATGCCAATACGCTATTCTGAGATTTTAAAGAAAATGCAAAGAGAAGTTTAAATGTCTCTGTGGGCTATGCAGCTGCCATTCTGTATATGACGAGTGACAGGCTTCACCAGAACTCCTGCTTCTGAAGGCAGGAGACCATGATTCTAAAGCACAGTGTAGTGATGTTATTTATATCCTGCCAAAAGCAATTATCCTGCAAGGCTTATAAATATGTGTTAGCTTTTGCGCATGTGATAAACTCTGTAGACTTCTACAGAGATCTGCAGGTCTACTCAGACTGATATATTTAAATTTTTGCAGGACTGAAGCCCAAATACTTGCATAAAAAGATGTTTCTAGTTCAGGCATATGCAGACTATTCACCAGTGAGGCAGAAGTGTTTCCTTGGGACTGATCTATTGCGATTAGGTTTATTATACCAAGGTAAGGAGGTCTTGCATTTAATAGCATCTGATAAGAGTTGTTTTTAAAAAAAAGTTTTGGTTCACATGCATTATTTCTTCTAAGATTTCAAGAACCCTTAACTGTTTGTGAACCCTATTTTTATTTTCTGTGAATCCTGTGCTTCCTTGTGAAGATTTATTACTCCTTAAAGCATCTTCAGTTAGCTACTTTAAGCCCTAAAAGCAGCCTCGTTCTGAGCTGTGTCTCTTCGTCACTGTGTGACAGAAAATGAGCTCCACTGTTGGAGGAAAGGCCTGTGCTTTGGATCTTGGCTACCAAATAGAGCAGCTTTTCTGTTCACCTCACAGCTGCTGCTAATGTTTCATTCTGCAACTGCTAAAGGATGGGCAAGTAACCATCCTCGTATGAGACAAAAATATAACTCCATTAGTCAGCTGGCGTGGGCTGCTGAAGCAGAAATGCAGGCTGTATTTTCTCCTGGTGGAGAAAAATCCATCACATCCTATTAAAGTTGCCATTAGCCGACTATGGGGGAATGTACATTTCCTGAATCCATGATTGCCTGTTCTCCTTACTTTGATGGCTGTCTACTTTAAAACTTGTAATTTAGTCATAACTATTATAAGATCATGTTACATCTCTGGGGTTAAATCTATTTGACATATAATCTGTCTGAGAAAAGCCCTTAAGAAATAATGGTGCTCGACACTAACTGAACCTTAAATTATTGTGGCGTGAATTGGAAGAACTTGTTTCTGAGGGGGGTTTGGTGAGCTTTCTGAAATCTGTATCACCCTGTTGGACTTGTGCATTTCTAGCATTTTAATTCTAACTTTTAAAGTACTTCATTATTTTAATTCTTTGCTGTTAAACATCAATTTCAAAGTTTCTTTCAAACTGTTGCTTTAGGGTTTTTTGTTTGTTGTTGTTGATAGTGGCTTGTTGTTTTTTAATGGCTGTCTTCTGTACGCTCAAAAAAGGTTAGTAGCATCTTTGACATCCTCTTGCCAGTGGGCAGTGTAGGGCAGTAAATAAGGGAGAGCTACCACCCCAAAGCTTTTTCACACTAACATTTGAACCCTTAAGGTTTTTGGATGTTCAATCTTCATAATCTGAAATTATGACAAAGTGCAGAACTAAGAAAATAAAGTTGCCTTTATTTCATTCTTGCTTACCAATGACAAGAAAGTTATTTTTCATCGTTATTCTGGCAGTAGCAATTTTTAGTTCTGCCTATCACAGTGTTTCAACAGATGATTTGCTGTGGTTAGGTTTCCTCTTACGTTAGGGTTGGATTTTGCTGAAATCTCTCAGCCACCTGATTCTTTGTCCTTTTTTTATGAACTGCGGACAGAGAGAAATGTTCAAATTTCTTAATTTCCTGAGCGATAAGTATTTAACCGTAGCATACAGAGTGAGTGGTACTAATATAACTGTCACAGATCTCTGATTGCAGCTTGCAGGTATATTAGCACATGTAAATTAAAGGCAGGATAGCATTCAATCTTGCCGTGTAAGGCTCATTTCTTTCTCCACTTTGTGTATAGTATTAAAGTTGACTACCATTTGCCATCAAGTTTCAGTTATTGTAGCTAGCAGTGTTACAGTATAGGCAGGTCCTGGGTATATATCAAGCCTGTGGGCAGCTGTCTTGTCTTGGTGTTTTGCCTCTTTAGGGCAGGTAATGGGCAATGCCATAAGCTGATTTTGGTTTGCTCACTTCTGCCAGTGATTAAGTTACTTCTTGTTCTCAGAAAGCAAGCTGAGTGATATGAAGGACTTCAGAATGTGGTAATGAACAGTAAAGTCAAAGTAAGAAAATCACATTATTGTGTTATACAACTATAATTAAATATGTACTTAATGACTCTCATAGTTTAATTCAACTCTTTAAAATGGAAAACTTATGCAGTTTCAGCTGATGGGACTATTTTCTCTCAAGTCAGCTTCCAAGCATGTTCATGTAAATAATGTTTGCTAAAATAGTGTGGAAACACAGACAACGTTCTGTAATAACACAAAATTTTGGTTGCCTGAGCTAAAAAGTGCTGTAAACTTCAATGACTATTTTGTAAAAATTGAAAATCAAGACTCCATAACAATCTGTTTTAACTTCTAAGACAAGGAAATGAGAAGATCCTATTCCAGAGTGTTTGATCCCATAACCCTAATTTTATGTAAGAGCTAAACACAACTATGCATCCAAAGGTTGTGCCCTCGTGAGATGCTTTCTTGTTCTCGTTGAGCACGGGTAATGGGATTTCTCCTGCGTTCTGCATCTGAGGGTTGTTTTCTATTGGATTTTTGCACTTTGGAGTTCAGTAAAACTTGAATGTTTTCCCCTTGCAAAGGGAAAATCCACCATGCCTGTTTCTGGTTAGCCTGCCTCAGCCCATCAGCATCCAGGCGGCTGTGGAGGATTCTTTTCAGCTTTCAACCTTTATCTTCGGCTTTACTCTCTTGTGAGCAGGATCATCTTTTGCATGTGTTGCTCATTAAACAAGCACCGGTTTTCATTTAATACAGTAATTTTCCTTACGTCAAAGCCTTCCTGTGTGCTGAGTTATGCATCCTAGCCTTCAGCTTTTCTCCAACTGCTCTGAGTTGTATGTAGGTAGCCAGCTTGCTTTGTGTACAACTGAGGGAGAAATGTAAACATTGGTGTGAATGTGCGTGTGGATATGGTAAGTGCCTTCCTATTCCAGAGAATTCTGGAATCAAAATTTTACTTTAGTGAATTGATGGAATTTAGTAAATGGTCTGTTTGGATGCAGAAATGTGCATGCACGTGGTTGTCTGTAGGCTCTCTTTTGTGGATCCTTTGGGTTGGGCTGCTGGAGAGCTTGTTTTGCCTCGTACAAGTTGAAAGAGATTGCCATATGGTCTGGTATAGTTCATGTACACAACTGTGATCCAGTAGAGGAAAGACAAACTCCCTGCCCCCCTTCTGCTGTTTCAGAGAGGAACAGACAGGAGGAAGTAGGAGTGAGAACAGATTTCTGGATAGATTGGTAGGCAGCGGGGTGAATTCTTAGCACTTCCCACCAGAAGTTTATTCTAATAGCATCAGTGCTTAACTGTGTAACTGCTGCTCAGGAGGCTGGAGCACAAGGATCAAGAACCAATGCATAAACAGGTTTGTGGGGCTAATTCCCAATCTGAGTGGTAAAGGTATTTACTTCATATTCTGGAGTAAGGCTACGGTGCTCTCAGTGTCTTCTCGTGTGAAGTTGAGTAGTTTTGTGAAGTTGATCATGGCCTGGTTTTTTATTTTATGTTCAACCGACTGTGAGCACTAGTGGATAGATCAGAAAAACACTGTAGCGATGTGCTGTCTGAATGAGATTTTCCAAAGACACACACCTGGTGGTGGAAGTGTGTTTACAATACATCCATAGTGACTGAAATACATCAAATGCTAAAGGAAAGGAAGTGCTAAGAGAATTTTTTTTTTCCTGATTTCCAGGTCTTTTAAAGCCAAAGGGTAAAGTTTGTCTAGCTTTTCAATAATATAGGAGGAACAGATGGAATTTTATGTTGAACTCTGCTACTCTATTGGCGATCAGTTTCAGACTGAGGAATTAAATTAAAAAACAGCACTTAAAAAAAAAAAAAAGAGACTTAGAATTACTAAGTTCATATATGGAATAGAGAACAACTCTTACGAATTTCCTCTGGCTTAAAGTTGAGTTTATGTGTAAGCACCAAAGAAAAAAGAAGAAAATGATTTAGATAGGTCTTGAAATAATTCTTCAAACCTGCATTTCTAATGATGAAACTTTGATCTTTGTCATTTTGGCCTGCCTCTGAGAGACAAAGTTATGTGTGTTCACCACCACTGCCTTTGCCGTAGAACAGAGGGGCATGGCTGCAGGTAATGTGGTGCACTGATCTGTCAAAGCAATCTTTCTGGGTTGTTGAATTTTCTGCTTAGGTTGCACAACCAGCTCGCTTCGCCATTGCATAATGGCCTGAGCTAACACAAAGGAAGCTGCTGAGTTGTGCCCCAAGACTGAGGGAGGAGAAAGGGACAGATTCATTGAGACTGGAGTTAGGTGAGCAGGTTTAGTTGCCTTCCCGTTATCCCACAAAATCAAGTTTTGCTGCAAACCTGCAGGTGCTGAATCACTGGTAGAACTCCTCATATATGACTGTTCAAACAACTCATGTAAGTAAAATCTTACAATTAGTTAGGAGCACTCAAAATTCCCCTCTATGTATCATTTACATGCTCTGCATAGTATACTTTACCCTGTCCATATAACTATTCATTGAAGCATCACCCTTTAATTTGTCTCATGGAGGTGCATCGTCTGTCTGTGTCAGAATGCTTGTCTGAGTATAATCTGGAGGCTGCTTTTTTTCCAAGTGCCTGTGTACTGGAACCCAGTGTTTAAAGCTTGAAATTCATGGGGTTTGTATTTCCCAGCATTCTCAACAAATACTGAATAACCTTTTGTAAATAATGATCCTTATTAAAGGATGAATAGCTGCAAAACTCGAAGGATTTTCATGTATTTTTTTCTGCTTTTGAAGAGAGGAGATTTGTATTTCCTCTCCCTTATGTGCTTGGCATAATAATGGAGGAGCACAAACTAAAGCAGTAACAAGTAGCTGTGGTTCGTGATGCCAGTAGCACTGCACTGTTTAAAAAACGTGTTGTACCAGTAAATTAACTTAAAATGTGAAGAATCTTCATTTCGAATTGTTAATTAGTGCTTCAGACGTTTTATTTTATTTTGTTATTTTTTTAAATCAAAAATGTCTTCTAGCAAAAAAAGGCTCAGTTGTCGGATCAGTTTTTCCAGCTGGTTCTTAAGAGCTATTTTTCTTTTTTAAAACTTCCTTTGGGTGATATTTCCTCTAATATTGGTGATTTTAAAAAGCATCTTTGAGCTGGTGAATCACTTAAAACAGATTATTGCTGTAACTCCTTTCCAAAAAAATAAAAAGAAAAACAAAAAATGACCCAGACTTGAGTATTCTTAATACTTGCTAAGTCTTACTGCAGTTTGAATTCAGACACTGGAATTTGTACAATAAAGCTCCAACCTTTACTATTACTTCACTTTAAGATTCTGAAGAGAATGAAAACTTTAATCTGCAGCAAGGCCGTGCTTAATTTCTCTTGCCTCTCCGTTGAGGATATTTTATTTTAGGTGGATTTATGATAATAAAATTAACAGCTACATGTATGTTTGATGTGCTTAACAATTCAGTCTTATATTGTGATGTATTTATTTATTGTATTTCTTGAAAATCATGGTTTCTTTGCCTCTCAATTTTCACCACATTGTGGGATAAACTTTTTGCAGTGTTCAGAATGTCCATTTTCTATGTACCCCTTGGTATTCTGTCTGTGCATAAAGGAAACTTGGTCTGTTTTGTTAGCATGTAAACTGGGCTTTAATAAATACAATGAGGGCCAAAACTTGTGGCAGTAAGAATTTGTATAAAGAGAAAATGTGTGTTTCTGCGAGAAGGAAAAACCGCTCATAGCCATGTTACTTATTTGTTGCTCATTATTCCACATGTGAAGCCAGAACAAGGAAACTTTAAGAGTTGAATTATGTTGATACTGCAGAAGGAGATCAAATGTGCCAAAATTTGTGACTTGAATCTTAAACATTCACATTTCAGGTTGTGGCTTAATCTCAAAATACATCTATAATTCAGAGGAACAGATGAGCTGTGGCTGGACTGTGACTGCTCCATCTTTTCCTGATCCATATGGGTTCATGGGAGCCAGCTTGGCAGTAGCCACCAGAGGTGAAGCAGGTTCTGCTGCACGTGGTCCCACTGCTTGCAACTTGTGCAGCTTGTGCGTTCTGACTTCAGAATCACTTTGAGACATTGTGAGAGCACCTTGAGACCTAAAATCAGCCTTCTGCTGGTGACGGTTGACTAGCTGTTCTGGTCTGAAGCGATCCTTTCTTCTGAAATTCTCTTGGTTCACTTCAGCATCCTGGTGTTGGTCGCTGCCTGGCTGCAGATCTCTTGGAGAAAGTGCATGACGAGCCCAGCTGACCGGGAGGGAGGGGAGCGGAGTGCTGCTGCAGTGGTGTCAAATGGCGCTTCATGTGCTCGTGGTAATAGCAACACTAGCATTGGAAGGAAAGGGGCTTCAACCTGCTGGTAGAAGGTAGTGCAGAACTACAGGTAGTTTTTTATTCCCTCAGCAGTGTTCACTGAAAGACTGTCTGAAATGAGGCTGTAGAAGGTGGCTATGGGAAACATAGCAATCTGGCAGCTGTCATTTTCATCTGCCTGTTTACTGGCTATATTAATGCATCGTGGTCCTTAGGGATTTCCCACCTGTATTATTTATAATGATTAACATGGTGCAGTCCTGGGTTGTAATAGGACAGCTTGTAGTTGCTGGAAAGGATTTAATTCATATATAGTTATAAATTTAAAACTTCAGTGTTTTACCTTTTTCACTTGTTCTGGAATCAGTTTATATTGTAACCAAATTAAACCAGTTTTTACTGGTTAAGATCTTGCTACAAATTTTATACGCATGTTTTTATCGGTATATTATAGAAGGCCATTACTTCAGAAGTACTTGCTTAACAGAGTATGCATTGTGGTTATGCACTGAGGAAGGGCATCCAGGTTTTCTTCCTGTCTCTCCTTGTTCAGAAAAATGGGATTCTGTTACTTTGTTTGTTTTTGAATTTACTTGGTAGAGAAGAACTTATGCAAGCAGCATTTCCTCCCCCAGCCCTGTTCGCTTCATGTAGCTGACTTTTGAAACATCTATTACTTCATTTTTGTTATTTGAGTTCTGGCATTTTTAGCTCCCCTTTCTTCCCCTTAAATAACTCTTAGGCAATCTTTTCTTTTTTGTGCTTCCTAAAGAAACAACTGTGTCAGCTGTTTTTCTTTAAACATCAACTTTTCATGTGGAATAGTCAATACTGGTTTGTTTTCTTGTTTTTTACAGAGTCTTTTGTGATAATCCTCAATTAGATGGTTGCATCAAGTACCAGTCGCACAACGCTTCCCAGTCAATGTATGGATGAGGAAAACAAGTAGTAGCTGCTTTACTCATGGATGATTAAAATGTTGAGTTGATGGAGCTAGAAGTCTTAAAAACTAACCAGCATTTCTTTCTTGACTTTTCTGTCAAGTTAGTAAGATTAAAAAATAATTATAAATAAGTCTTTAGGAACATTTAGAAGAATGGATGAAAATTAGAGCTGAGCAAGTACTGTCTAAGACTTATTGTGTGATTAGGGAATATTCTTTTATCTCTTTGAACACAGTTACTTTTTGGATGTTTGTGCAACTGGATTCAAGAAACAGACCCCTTAGAAAGTTATAAATCTGGCATGAAAAGCTCAGGTGAGGTGAATTCATTCCTGGTCTCGGATAGTGAACAAAGTCTAGAGAACTGTCAGATTAATTTCTGTGATGCACCTGGTCCTTTAGGCTTAAATTGCTAGATAGGGAACACTGTAGCTAAAAAATCAGAGATGATCTGTTAGCATCACTGAAGACATTACTTGTAATGTGCTATTGGTGTTTTGACTTCGTTTTTTCAGGATGCTTAATAAAATGCTGATTGCTTTTCTTTAGCTAGCAAAGCAGTTAATAACTTCTGTCTTACCAGATTTATACAGACAGTTTAATTGCAGAAAAAAGTACTCATTCAGTTGTTATTTTATAATGAGGGAAAATTATTTGTAATCCATAGTGTTTTCCTGCTACACTCCGTGGTTGGGGTATGAATAGAGAAGATCCTTCTCTTGCTAGAAGAGCAGAAGTCCATACCAGAATATGGGTATGAATTAAATCAGTGGTGGGCCAAACTTAGATTCCTGTTTCTTGAGGTTGAGCTTTGTCTTCTACATGTTTGTCTGTTCTGACAGTTGTTTTTTCTCTTTATTGAAAACATTTTCTGTCTCTCTAAGCAGGGGTCTTGGATTTTCTGCTTGTATTTCATTAGATATGCAGTGAGGATTCACTGTTAGCAGTTTTGTTAAATACTAAACTTCACTTATTTGTGGAATGGGAATATATCTTGCTACATTGACTTCAGAAAATTTTTCAGTTTTATACTTCATATTTTACAGATCATTTTACTGTACTGCGTTTTGTGTAACAAAAAAGGTATATAGTTGTACTTCAGACATTTTAGAGGGGATTGCAGTCTGTATTGTCCGGTAAGACGGTATAACACAGGTGTCAAAGCTACTCAAAAAATACAATTTTCCTGATCTGACATTTTTGTCTCTTAAATCTACTTGAGCAGGAGGACTTCTTCAATGCTCACTCTTGGGCTCTGCTGCCTAAAACAGTTTTGATCTTGCATTATGTTGTGTTGCAGTTGTCTCCTTGATAGTCTGATCAGATCATATGTTTTGTGCAGTTGCCTGCACCTGAGGTGAAGTGTCCCACCCCAGGCATATATCTTCAAATGGCATTAGTGGTTTTGAAATGTCGAAAGAGGAACTATCAAGATGTTATCACTGCTCTAAATCATCTCATGATCTCAGAGATGTAACAGAGGTGTAACTGTGCTTTTTTTTTAGGACTTTTTTTTTAGGACTTTGTTGTTGCCAGAACAAGGAAAATTCTAGCTCATGGACCCTTTTCCAGGTGGAGACTTAAAGAGATTCAGTGATAATAACAGAATTCTCATTACTAGCTATGATTTTTGAGGTGTGAATGTGTTCTTATTTTGATCTGATATATTTTCAGGGGAAAATACATGTGAAACTTATGTTCCTTTTCTTGGGCAATTGTTTACAAACTTACAAGCTTTTGGAACAACAACAAATAATACAACTTAAATAGTCTTCATTTTGAAGTGAGAGGCCTTTCAGAGTTACTGTGCTACATGTTGTGTTCTTTCACGAACCAAGTATTCATTACATACTGCTTTTTGTAGAAAATTGTGAACTCTGTTAATTTAGCAGCAGTTGGAGTAGGGAATGCAGTTAACCAGGATTAGTTAGATTTTTTTTTTGTTTTGATGCTCTATTAACGTTCCGATGGTCTCTGACCTTAGGACTTCTGAATCATTTCTACGCTTGAGACTGCTGGCTAAGATTCTAATTATTACTGAGATTATCAAACATATCATGCAGTTACGTATTGGATTATCAAACTGATCATACAGTTAAATATTCACTCTCAATGTTCATTCTGAAGTATTGCAGATATAAAGGGCACGTTGTTAAAACATTTTATATAATCTCGTTAATCTCGTTTCCTCTCCTTTGATGGATTACTGTAGCAGAATTCTTTGCGTTTGTCTTTCACTTGTCTGTCTCAGTTTATTTCCTCTCCCAAAGATACAAGATTTGTAAGAAGTACAAAAAGACTGATTCAGACCACAGAGTGTGGTGCTGCATAGCAAGGGAGTGGTAGCTTCCTTTCAGTCACCAAACAAAACCTCTTAAAATAGAGCTGTAAGTTCACAAGTCACCACGCTTAAAGCTGGTTCAGATTTTTGTATTTACTCTGATTTTCATGCTATTTGTTATACATTTTGTAGTTTTCCTTATAGTCTTTGTTAGTGTGGACATTTTGATTTGTCCACTTGTGCTTGTTTGAAACAAACTTTTGGAAGCTGTTTTTTTCCTTTGTCATCTTACGTTTAAAAAAGAGAAGCAGTTTAGCAGTTTAGGGATTTTTGGCATGGTAAATTGTGTTCCAGGACCATTTTCCTGTGAGCAGGTTAAAGTCTTTGAAAAGGCCATCTCAGTGCAAATGTTGAGACAAGCTTGTGATTTAACAGTATCAACTACAATTTTCCTTCATGTGGTTTAAAAATACTTAGCAATGTCAAAACTCAGCAAGACAGTAAAAGGAAGAATTTTATTTTTTATGTGTGGTGATGCTTTATTTAGTTTTAGATCTTGCCCCTTTTCTGTTGAGTGGAAATGCATGTCAGGAATGATGTAGGCCTTTTGCAAACTTGTTTTAATGTCACAAGATTTAAATTTAAGTTTTGTGGTTGCCTTCGAATATGAAGTGTTGCTTGAAGTGAGTCAACTGAGTGGGACTGATGCTTTTCCTTCCCTTTATGTTTTGTCAAGAGACAAACATAGCAGCTCATCAACTGAACTTTATAGGTAGGGCACACCAAAAGTAATGCCTCCTATTTATTTCTGTGGAAATGACAGCAGATAGAAAGAACACAGTTACACTGTTTGATAGAGCAAATTCTCAGCTATAAAACACTATTTTTCAACATAGTCACCACCATTAGCTTTGCATTTTCACCAGCAGTGAACAAGAGCCTGCATGAAATGCCTGTTAAAAAAAAAAAAAAAAAGGTGGCGGAGCAGATTTTTATTTTTATTTATTTATATTTTATTTATTTATTTATTTATTTGCTTATTTACTTATTTATTTATTTGCAGTGTCACCATTGCTGAACTAGTTTGTTACAGATAGTCACTGTCCCAAAGAGTGCGTAGTCCAGGATAAACTGAAATAATTTCTGATAAAACATAAAATACAACACAATATTTTCTGGTGTGTTTATAAAAGTATAGCAGGGTCTAGTTTTGCAGAACAGTATCTCATTGTTAAGTGGCAAATAATAGCTTTTCAGATATTTGTGGAAAATTATTGTTAAATGCAAGAAACATACATGTGTAGGTGCTTATTTGAAAATAATATATATGCAGTACAGACTCTTCCACCTTTTCAGGGTAGCTGAAACTGTTCATAAGAAATCTTTGTATGGTCTTATTTTAGTGTACTAGTTACCTTCATCTTATTTTACTGGTCAAGAGCAGGATTACAAAGTGACTTGTTGATTAGTGCATTCATATCCTGATAACTGGGACTCTAGGGTCCTGTCTCCTCCATCTTGATTGCTAGATGACTAATAGCTTTGACTTTGAGCATGATCTAATTGTTCTTGTATATTGAGTGATGCTTTGTATGTAAAAATGGATGAAAAGGGTCCTGAGAGAGAATTCTGACTTTTCAGAGACAAACTATTAGCTGAAAAACTTTTTAGATTGTTTATTATTAACTATAGCAAGCATTGCCGGTCCAGGGAAAATAAAAGGCAGAATTTAATCAGTAATCTTTATTTAAACAAATAGAACAATAACAAAAACACCACTTTACCTGGATGGATGTTGTCTGGTAGCAGCTAATGAAAGTGTTAAGTCGTCTTAGTTTCTGTGGAATCCATCTCAGGCTACAAACTTGTCCTAAGTTTGCTGAAGTGCTGAAGCTTCGTCCATCATTTCTTTAGAAAGTCATGTGGATGGGATGAGAAGGATGGAAAAGGATGTCAAGGATGAGAAGAAATGGAAAAAAATAAGTCTCGTATTGTTTGTATTTGTTTTTTTTTCTATGGGCTTTTTCATCTCAATCTACATGTTTCTATGGAAAGCAAGTTGCAATTAATATATGGCCTTGATACCAGCAGCTTGATTGATATGTGATAAGAAACAGGTAGGAATTATTGGTAGTGAAGTAATTGGCAGTTCTGTGCTATAAATACAGTAAGGAGATTCCTCAGGATCTTCAGAAATTCCTTGGTCAAGGAGGTGGAAGAAATTATGAGAATGTGTAGAGAGAGGAGAAGCTGGACAGGGATGAAGAGGGTAAATATTTCTGGCTGTCAGCTTATAAAAAAAAGGTGAATTTAGGCTTTTCTGGAAGAAGCCAGTTAAGCTTGAGGAAGCAAGTTACTAAATTGGGTGGAATTTGGACCAATAATCCCTGGTATCAACATTCCTCTGTTGTTGAGCAGACAGCTGTGGAAGTCCTACTCATTTCTGACTCCTCCAAGGGGAACTACTAACTTTATCAGTCTGCAGCTTCTCTTAGTTCTGCTCCTTGTGTCAAAAGCATGTTCACCCATCTTTGAATGTTACATTGGTGCTTTTTAACTTTGGGGAAGTATTCTTTACTTGCTTGTATATTTGATATCAGATGTAATCTTCTAAGTAATCTGCCTTGATCACATGGTGTTACAAAAGCCATGCCATTACTAAAACTTAATTCTACAGAAGGCATTTTCTTTGAAAGAGATGGAACCCAAGTATATGATCTCCTTTGGTATACTTACATTACTTCATATAACTGATCTTCATGAATGACATACATAATTACAGGAACTGCCTACCATTATTCACAGAAATGTTGAATTTCTACTTGGTAGTTTTCATGGTTTTCAACTTGCTAAACAGCTTCTTAGTTCATGTGCACTCGGGTTTTATTAAAGTTCCTGCAGCAATAGCCATTTTTCTTTGCAGCTTCACTTACTTTACACTGTTACAAATCTTAAGTTTTCTATATTCAAATAGGAATGTGATTTTAGAACACCAGTTTTATTTTTTTTCCTCATGTTATGTTTAAAAGGAGAAATAACAACAATAATATACTGTTTTGACAGTTTCCCCTTTTGACGCTTTTTTTTTTTGTCTTGTTTTCAAATTTGAGTTGTATATATGTTGTCAAACACTTCGTTTTTCAAGTTATAAGATCTCTTCTGCTACATAACCATTGTGCAGTTTGGGTCTTTATTGTGTTTTTTTGTGAGACTCAGTCAGATATGAGTTATTCCCTTCTTAGATGATAGTTTCCAGTGTAGCCTTTTATTTCTGCCATGTTGGGTTCAGGCTAGTTTGCTCAGTAATTTGTGTTTCTATAAGAGCTATTTTGCTCAAGCAGGAACATCCAATTCATTTTATTTAAATGGAAAGTCCAAAGTATTATGGAACCCAGCTTTTCATTTTTCAGTCAGTGTGAGTACTAGCCTCCTAAATGTACCAGCATTGGTCTAGTAATACCTCCTGAAAATCCATGTCTTTTCTTGCTAACAAAAATGCATTTCTTAGTTATTGCAGCTATGCCTCGTTGCTGTAACTTCTGTCCTTATAACATACCTTTTAACTCTCAATTTAAAGGAGAAAAATCAATAAAGTATTGCCTTCTGTCAGCATGATGGCTTGATGCATATTCTGATTTGCTGTTAGAATTGTGAGAGGAGAAAGGTAACACTTGTGTCAGGCAGTCTCTTACATAGCTCCTGCAAAAAAAATACATATATGCACAGCAGTTTCTTTTACATACAAAATGATAGGATATACTGTCATTTGTTCTATTGATGTAAATTGTCTTGTTTAGTACTATATTTGCGTCTCCTGTTGTAGACAAGTCATTAGTGTCTCATGCTGGCGGCAGTCATTCTCTAAACTTTCAGTAAGAAGGGGCTTTATATCATCAGCAGGTTACTGGTGTGTTCAAGTGATACTGGTCAAATTACTTATTTTTTTCTAAATTGAGTCAATACTCAACAAATGTTATCTGCAAGTCAAATAGACTTTAGCTCAGCGGTTTGGTATTACCTTTTGGTATCCTGGGCATGCACGTACTCATAAACACTTCTGAAGTTGGGAATTGTAAAATTATCTGCTAAGCTGTTTGGATAATGAGAGCCATAAAAAGCCAAGTGTGGTTCACGTATGCTCTTTGGGTGAGGCTACAAACACACAGGTGTATTGCACCAGAAGTTGGAGGGGTTAAAGTACATGTGTAAAGTGTTAGTCAAAGGTATGGAGCCTTGATCCATGACAAGCTTGCACTGAGATCAGCCTGGAGCTGTTACTTGTGCACCAGTGATGACAGTGTATTTTCTTAGCAAAATGTGTCAAGAGTTTTCAGAATTCAAAATGCCTTTTTTTAAACCTTGTCAGAAGTCTTTATCTTGTAGTTGTGTGCAGTGACAACTCTTACTTCAAACTAACGTGAATTCTCATAAATTAAAGCAAATTAGTTAAAATTTTGAATGTATTTTTGAAATGGTTGCGCTTTGAAATACTGCACTAAATAAAAGAACCACGGAATGGTTGAGAATAGAAGAGATCTCTGGGTCCATCTGGTCCAACCCTTGCTCTAACAGCTTTCAGAGGTCTCCAAGGAAGATGCTCGACAGCATCCGGGCAGCCTGTGTCAGTGCTCAGTCATCTGCAGTTATTTATGTTTTCATTTTGTTTTATTGTTGGATGATGTTTTGATATGGGACACTGATAAAACCAGGACATGTGTTTATGCAGCCCTTTACTAGCCTCCTTCCAGCGGCTCCATGCCTCTCTTGCACTGGAGAGTCCCCCTGGGCCTAGCACTTCAGGTGAGACCACTCCAGGGCAGAGGGGCAAGGTTGCATCCCGTGGCCTGCTGGCAGTACTGCTCCAGGACACCACTGCCCTTCTTGGCAACAAGGGCGCATTGTTGGCTCGTGTGGTGTCCAGCTGGATACCCAGGTCCTTTTCTACAAAGCTGCTTTCCAGTTCTGAAAGAAACCAGAATAAAATTTCTTAAGCTAGGAGGATCAATTTCTTATGTAGTTCAGTTTTCTAACTTACAGAACCAGTTTGCTTTTGTTTTTGTTTTTTTAATAGCAATCGTGGTTTTATAATATTGCACTTTGGTTGTCTGTGCAAACATTTTTTGAGATCACAATTATTTCTCAGTCCTACAGTAACTGCAATATAAAAGATGTGTAATGTTTAGTATGAATCAACAGTATGCAAGTCTTTTCCTAGAAATTGGGTTAAAATAAATGGAATGCAACAAGATAACTGTTTTTTTATTGTTGCTGTTTGTTGTTTGCTTCTTCTACATCTCTTCCTCTTTTTCTCTGGGGAAAATATATTGGCTGAAAATCCTTAGCCTTCAGTCTCTTGGATCCTTAATGGAAGAAAGGATAAACGTTGTAATAATAATACTTTGGTATCTTTCATTGGCTTGATATTGCAAATAAGAAATACCCAAAACTAAGAAAATCACGTTTAAAGGAAGGGGGCTGAGAGAAGAAAAAAATCCATCCCCTCTGTCCTGAAGGGATTATTCATTAGTTGTTAGGCTGAAGATCTCTGCCTGTCAGGGCCAAGGGAGTGCTTCCCAGGCTGGAACAAACAGTTTGTTCATTCAGGTCAGAAGTTACTTTGGGTCCAAGTATACAATATAGATTTTGGAGAGAGAGGATTGCCTTTAATACCTGTGGTCAGATTTTAGTGCTTAATGTTCTTATAGTGAACATGAGTGAAGGCTGTAGATCACTACAGTGGAACCCAACAGCAATTCAGAATTATGAGAATAGGACTTACCTATCTAACAGTAGTGTGCCTTAGGTAAGGAGGTAGCAATATGGTATTAAGTGATTACAAGAAATTATAAATTGTGATGAGCTGGGGTGGGGGAGTGGAATTTACCTACAGTATGATTTTCCCCAAGTAACTAAGTACCACCAGAGAGTACAGCATCTCTGCTTTTGGGAAGCAGGGAGCTCTTATGAGCAAAATGCTGTTTTGCCTTTCCCATAAACCTTTCTCTGACTCAAATTTCGAGTGGCCACAACCAAAATCAGAGGCTCTCAGGAAACCTTGCATGTAATACAGTAGGTTTGGGCCTGCTGTTGCAATGCTTCCCCTCCAACTGCCTTTCACACTTGTGGTGGCCCTCTGAAAAGTTGAGCAGTGCTCAACTAATTTCTGTTTGTGGTTCGTTTTTCTTCTGACAAGCTGCTCTATCAGCAATATCTGAACATGCAGGAGCAGGTAAATGTATCAGGCTGTAGGTTTTAAAAATACTTAAGGGATGGTGCAGAAGAACACTGGAGCCTTGTTCGCCCTCTTTCCCACAGCTAAACCATCACAGCCTTTTAACAATTAGTGCTAGATGTTCCCAGTTATGCCAGATAGGGGGACATAGGAGAGCTAGCTGGTTTCAGTACCACCAGTGCTGTGATAGGCAGCTCTGTTTTGCAGAGATTTCTGGAAATTGAAATCCCTGTGAGTTCTGCTGCTGTTTTGCCAGATTGTATTGTTACTAAAGATGACTATTGATAACAATTGTTAGGTTTTTTTTTCTTAATAATAAATAAAGCAATTTCTTGGTTTTGGCATTGTTATGCAAGTGCAGTAATGAATTTATCCAATTAACTTATATGGTAGTTGTCTGGAAAAAATGTTTCTTCTCAAATTAAAAAGTTATTCAGTCAATATTACAGATTTACCTGCTGGGCACCTTTACTTTGGCTCTTGCACTAATGGAGTGGATTTGACAGTAGTTTCTAAAATGTATGAAAGGATAAGTATTGCCTATTAAAATAGTCGGAAGGATAGAAAATATGGAAGGAAAACACAAGATTGTTAACTAGTCTGCGTTAGGCTTCCCACTATGGAAGGGGAAGGAAAAAAAAGAAATCCAACACTGCAAGAAGACTTCTGGGAAATGGAAGGAGCTAAGCTTCTGAAGTATCATGTGCTACTTCTACCTTTTCCTTCTCCTTCAATTTTCAAAAAGCGAATGGGTGTGGAGCGTAAAAAGTTGCATTTTTTTCTCATCTACTCTAAGTGAAGTTCTTTGGCTACCTCTAAATGATGTTTATCTGAACTGTTACTGAATAGTTTAGTAGTTCTACTAGTATATAAAAGAGAATTCTAATATCCAGATTGTCAATGAAGTTTACAAAATGAATAACTTCTAAGCTAAATTTGTAGTTGGCTTGAAGAGAGAATAGTGGAAATACAGTGTAGGTTTAACTAGTTAGTGCATCTTGTTTGCTGTGATTCCACAGGAAGGTCCAGGCACCTTCTGCTCTTCAGAAGAGGCTCATGTGAGACAAATAAGAGACAAATGATTATTTGTACCTTAAGTGGACGGTTGCAATCTGAAATTATCACTGTGTTAAGTATAGGTACAGAGAAAGTGTTGTTTTAACTACAAGTTTAAGAGGAGGAGGTTAGTTTTAGTTTTTCGTTTGTTGGGGGGTGAGGAAAGTCTCTATAAACAACTTAACTTGCTTGTAAGCTAAAATTGGATGGTCTTGTTTTTTCCCCCATTCTGCAGACCTTTATATATTTAGGCTTTAAATGCTTGCAGCAAAATTCTTTATATAAATATACATACACGTGTATATGAATCATATGTATGAATCATATATGTCTTTGAACGTAATGTATTAATTACACACACAAAAAAAGAGCCTATTTTCCATTATTTTGGGACATTTCAGGAAATTAGACTTTTTTAAAATACAAGTTTAGTTGTCATGGTATTCCACATCCTGCATCATGGTGTGCACTGGGAGTTAAAGAGTTAATGCTCCAATTCCGGGCACCTGTCTGGAAGTGAAGAACGGCTGCATTCCCTACCAGACTGCTTGCTGTTCTGTTATCATTCCTGTTCAGGGGGAGCACATATAAGGCCTTGGTAGGTCACCTGATGTCCCTCTTTTCAATCATCAGGCTCTCTCGCTGCTGCTTGTCCCAACTGCACGCCATTAGTCTAAGCCTTCAGCTTTTTTGGACACTCTCTCTCATTTTATTTGATTGATTAGCTCCAATTCTAATTATATTGTATTATATTGTATTATAGTGTGTTATCATGCGTTCTGATACCATATTTAGTAAATCAGTTTGTTTCTCCTCAGATCGTTGCTGCTGTTTTTAATGATTTTGGGGTCCCCTGTTTCCCCTTTCTGGAGGCACGGATCTGTGGGTCCCTCTGCCCAGTAATCACAGAACGGGGCCGAACCAGCCCGTGAAACGCTGACATTGGTAATGGTTGTATCGCAAGTATTTCTGTACAGAAAAAATAGCTTTGTCCCCTTTTAATATTTCCTATTCACTCCTTACTGGCATAAGTACTCAAACTGTAGATCAGAAATACATTGCAAAAGATACCTTGGGGCTTATTTTTCTTGAAGTGCTGGGATACTCATTCATGCAGTAAACCATATTTAGAATGTAGGGTAGAATCATATTTCTTCCTTGACAAAAAATGCGGTTTTACAGCACACGCAGCATCAAATTCATGCTCAAAACTAAAATGTGTGATTTAATTAAGTAAAATGTAAGAGAGAAGGTTACAGACTGTTTTTTTCTGAGACTCTGGAAAAGAAATCTGGATGGAAAGAAGCAATAGCTGTTTATTTTATGAAAATACTAAATGATGAAAATAATCATTAAATTGTAAAATACACTGCAAGTATAGGCAAGAACCAGCTAATGGGTACTAGAAATATTAGATTTTAAGTAGCCATAAGCAATTTTACTGTCAAACTCCATGTGTTCTGACTAAACCCTTCAAAGGAGGGCTTCTGTACATGGGAGGGAGGGAGCAGCGTTTCTGGCCGGAAGCCTGTTCTTGTTTAGGTTTCAGTGGCAGAAGGCCTGACCTCTTTCTGCTTTCTTGTTCTCTTTTCTGTGTGATTTCATGGTGAATGACTCGCTTCATGATTAGTCTAAAATAAATCAGGAGTTGATTCATACTCTTATCCTGCCCCCAGCCCTCTAGCTAGATCACTGACTGCGAAGTTTCTAGAAGAATATAAATGTTGATTCTTAGGAATTATGTTGTCTGATTGTTTCTTTACGAGGATTCACACGTAAGCTCCAAGTAAAAGTGCAAACTCCTGAAGTAGTCCTGGTGAGAACATGAAACTAGATGGGAATGTTTGAGAGACTTTTTAGAATGGTTTCTTCTGGGTAGCAGTTATGGAAGCACTCAGCCTCCAAAATGTGAATTTCTTGGTTGTGGGTTTGTTAAGGTGTTGTGTTTTTTTTTATTTATTTATTTTCTGTGGTTTGCATTATTGTTGTTGCTAGGCTGGTTTTCTTGTTTGTTTAATTTGGGTTGTTTTTTTTTTTTTTTTTGCTTGTTTATTTTGTCACGTTTTCCTAACTAGCTGTTTTGCATTTATGGAAAACTAATTTCTTCTTCTGCGTCTCTTCCAGTAATAGTTATGCACGAGTGCGAGCTGTGGTGATGACCCGAGATGACTCAAGTGGTGGATGGTTACCACTTGGAGGGGGTGGACTAAGCTGTGTCACAGTCTTCAAAGTCATTCCCCAGGAAGAGAATAGCTGTGCTGATTTTCTTATCCATGGAGAACGACTCAGGGATAAAACGGTAATGATTTACATCTGTTTAGTGACATAGAGCCTAAGAATAGATGCTTGCATATTGTTGCTTGTAGACTGGAAAGTAAACTTATAATCTCAATCTAATAATGTTACTGAATGGAGTTCGTATGATTGTAGACCTACAGATCCAACTACTTACTTTAAGTAACAAGATACATTTTTAGAATTAAACATATACCTTTTAGAAACCTTAAAACACAATTTTTCATTGCAGATTTTCATCTGCTTGGGAAAACATTTGGGTATTCTTTTTTTTCCTTTTTTTTTTTTTTTTTCTGGTGGAGGGTCAAAGTAAAATCTGTTTGTTAACTTGTTCATCCATGCTATGTGTATTAGCAGTGTTGTCAACATAATTTGTTAACATAAAGTCAGGAGGAATTGCTCAGTAATGATTTGTTTTTTTGAGGAATTTGACTATGGCAAGTAAAAGGTCCCCTTTTGATGTAAAAAAAAAACAACAACTTTTCTGTACGGGAAGAAATCACAAAGTTAGCGGATCCAGTAATTCAAGTAATTCATCTGGTTTGATGGAACACATAGGCAGTATTTATTTATGAGCTGCAGTAAATTAAATGACTGTCTTAAATTGCATCATGAAAGTCAGTCTCAGGGAAGGAAAACCAGCATAGAGTATCAGCTGTTGCTGCATGCAGATCTAGAGAAGACAAAATTGACTGGATAAGGCTTGTTTGTGTACTTGTGTGACAAACAGTTTTCCAAAGGGGGAAAACACAAAATGTCTATCCTATTGCCTTCTATCAAAGACTTACTCTTTTCTGCCAATTTACAATTCCTTAAACTTAAGCTGTGTAGGCTTAAAAGGTAGGATTGCTTCTTACACTGTACTGCTGATTCTTCTGAAGCATACCAATTTCTCCCTTGAGGCAGGACTGCTGAGTTTTCTGCCTTGACTGTGACTGCTGTAGGAAGAGAGCGTATAAATAGAAATTCTGCTGACTCAGTTGTTTCAGCGAGGCGTAGTGCTATTAGCAGAGTACCCTGTGTTCCTGCAGAGCTATGTGCACCTGCAGTTCCTTCCTCACTTTGCAGTAGTTCCCTTTAGAACTTTTTTTTAGATGTATTGAAGCTGGTTTTGAGCAGCTTAATTGCATTTAGAAGTACTTGACAATTTTCTCTTAATTCTTAATGCTTTCAGTGTTCACTGCTTACCCTCAGAATCTAAGGGAAATAAAATGCTCAGAACTCAAGGCTGATTTGATGTTTCTCCCACATGCATACGAAAATGTTGCAGCCATCAGTGTCCCTGTTTGTGTTCTCTCTCCCAGTTCCCCTGGGCAAGCCTTGTTTCATTTCCGCTTCTGGTAGAAGGCTTAAATGTCTTTGCACCTCTTCCTGTCCAAAAGCCAGTCTGTGTTACTATGAATGTGTTTCCAGACTTTTTTAGGCCTGAAAATGCACCTCCTCCCCCACACTCCCCCATGTTGTTGGCTGCTGGTCTGTCAAGGCAGAGTTTGATCTTACTGTAGTTTTAGGAGATTGCTGTTGGAAGTCAGCCACTCAGAAATACAGGATAAATAAGAAATGCAGTAAGAACACCTATCCAGTTTGCACTGAATGAAGTTCAAGGACCTAACACATACGGACTTAGACTGTGGGGAGAAATACTGTAGAACCAGCGATGATGATTTGCTAACAGAGTAAAGAGATGCATGTACTTCCTCAGGCTCCAAATAATACAAAAGCTAATGTGTAATGAATTAACAACAAACTTGCATGGTATGCAGCAAGACCCTTGTTAGCATAAAAGAAGCAAGGTCCTACATCAAGATACATAAAGATATCATGTCATGATACTTTTTCAAGAGGGCGTAATAGAAATAGGAAGAGAAATTTTGTTGGATAAGTATCAGATCACTGGTTCTAATGTCATTCTGAGCTTATCTTTCTGTGTAGGTAACTGTTTTATGTTTGTTCTTAGGGATATTCCTGAGGATTCGCTTTCTAGCACAACTTTAAACTTTTTTCTTAATGAAGCCAAACAATTAATTTTCTAGCCTGTATATCTTTGGCCATGCATTTTTATATCTTAGAATATAGGGAGGAAAAAAAAGACACGATGAAATGTAATTCTGTTTGATAAATATTTTTTAAAAAATACTACCATTTCTTAAAATTCCTCTTTTCAAGGAAAGAAAAAGCTTATCCTTACAGATGATCTTTCTTTTTTTCCTCTTCTGCTGTCATGTTACACCCTTAAAATCTAGATTTGTAAAAGTATTTTTTTTTTATTTCCTCTGACTGCCAACTCTTCCTTTTGTGAATTTGTCCACCTTCCAAAAAAGAATGAAAATTCCCTTATCCTGTATTTTTTTATATATTAACAAACAAACAAAAAAAAAGATACATGATGGAAATTTGAGCACTTTTCTGGGAGATGGGGAAATGTGAGTTCTGAAATACGTCAAGTTAGAGAGCAAATATGTTTCGTATCTGTGGGTTTTGCCTTAGATACGTGGTAATCGTAACACAAGTATAACAGTTCAGGCCTACGTGGTAGTAAATCAGATCAGTGGATCTGATTGTAAAACAACTGGAAATCCACACTAGGATACTCCAGCTGCCTCTTCAGTGGCTGTACTCGAAATGAATGAGAAAGGTTTCTTCTTTCTTCTTGTTAATTGACCTTAGTTGCATCTTCTTCGTGTATTGCATCTGACACTACTGACAACTGCAATTCCATTCTAAAATGCCGAATCTCTCCATATAAGTTATGGCATACATGGGCTCACAATCAAGGCTGTAGGTCTTAATCTTTCAGCTCTATAAATTAAGTGTTTTGGGACTGAACATCAGTATTGGGGTTCCTTGTTGCTGTGATCCTGAGGTTTTTCCTCCTTGTTTCTTTATATACTTGAGAGTTAGGTTATTGTCAGTACTGTTAGGAACCAACTTCAGTCAGCATGTAGAAGATAACAAAATTTGTGTGGTACGGTTAGCTTTTTAAAACATTTCATGGGGTTGATAAAAAGCATTCTTGTCAACTGAGAAGGAAATCAAAGTGGTGGCACCACTGAAGTAATTTAGGAGAGGGAATGCTCCCTGCTGGTTTACCCAGGGTGTTTAGATCTGTGTTGGAATGTAAAGTCTTCACAAAATACCCTTGACATAATAACACGTTTCCTCCTTTATTATACCCACCTTCCTAGATCTGGCTCCAGCCAGTCTGCTGGGAGAGATTGCACTCCCTTCTAACCTGGTCACTCTACTGCTCTGTTTTACTGTGTTTACAGTACTCCCTTCTATCTTAGTAACAGCAGTGTTAAACATACATTATGCTCAAGCTTACAGGTTTTTAGACTTTGGGGAATCTTACGTTCTGGAATGAAAATTCTAATAGACCTATCTATCTTGTGTTCTTCTCCAGTCCTTTACTAGGTGTGTTTTTTCTGAAGAATGTGGCTCATACGTTTTGGATTATCAATCAGGGTGAAAAAGTTCAACATTTTTCTTCTGAACAGCAGATAACTGTGTAAATGGAGATAACTAATAATCTGTATTAACTCCTTCTGGAGCAGGTGTTCATTGAGATACTAGAGAGAAATCCGCCTTGTGGTTTTTTCTGTTGAGATTTTGAATGAAACTGCATGCAATAGAATGTGGGAGTAGTTGGTGTTTAATATGGCAGAGATACCCTAGCAGTCATCCCAGGCCTAGTAAATGAGATGACATGTGAAGTCTTCATTTTGAACTGTTTTTCTTCTTTAGAGGAAGCAAGATAAAAATAATCAAAAGGAAGCAGAGATGGTCATTGAGTACGCTGTAGACCTGCAGAGTGATTTTTGTTGCCTCATTGCATATTAGAGAGTTTTTAGAAAGTAAAAAAAAAAAAAAAAAAAAAGTAAAAAAAGCATTTTGGATGGAATTCAGAGCGGAGTAAAAACATTTTAGTGTAGAAAGGGTTTGCGTGTGTGGAAAAAAATACCAGTCTTCTAGGAACAGGGATTAGAGGCAGTAAAATGCAAGGGGTGATGATCAGCAGTGGGTTCTGGTCTAGGGGGAATAAGTAATGAAGAGCAGGAGGAAAAAAAAATCTATTTGCCTATGTAATAATTTGTCAAGTAGAGGAGGGTATGTAAGACAATTGTTTTTTTTAACTTAGCTATTTTTCTGTTATGTCTATGATTAACCTCCTTTTTCCACACGCCTAAAGAAATCTTGCATTTTTTTCTCTTCAAAAAACTGTGTGCATAATATTCTGAAAATAGAGTAACGTAGAAACAATAAAGTATTAACATTTCCTTGCTCACATTTCCCTGTGTAGGTTTTCAGAATTTAATAGTAAAATAGAGATACGATTATCTTGCTGTTTATTTGTTTATATCCAGTGATACAGGGACAGATGAATGCACACTCCTTCAGACTTGCTTGTTCGTCTTGAATTATTTGTCAGGAAACATTCGATGCATTGATGGTTACATTCAAAAATGATCGAATTGATTGAAATGAGTAAATTAAATATGCAAATATATTTTTAAAATCAGCTAACTTAAAGTGGAGAAAAGATGTACAGGGAGTGATTTTAATTAATAAACAATGTGTATGTATATCTAAAATGGTTTCAAAGGCAAATAGTTACGTATTCTTACCTGTCTTACTGAGAGGAAACTGCCTGAAAGCAGTGTAAAATTAGTTCAGCACTCAAAAAACTTTTAAAGTAATAATACAAATAAAATTCCCAATGATACTGTAATATTGTTTATTAAAAACATTTTTCTGCTAATGTTTTTTCAAGTGTGGCCTATTTCATTTGCAGAACTTCTAGTAAGTGTGTCAGTACTTGTTGCGGGGATGAGAATCTCACAGGGAAAATGCAGTCAGTACACAGTATCCTGAGCCTGTACCATTGTATCAGTTACTGTATCAGTAACTGTTAGTGAATAATTTGGCCATCAAGGAAGCTAATTTAAAATCGCCCACTTACAATAGCAAGAAGTTTAAACAGGGGCTTTTATCTGCTCTTTTGATGAATATTTTCAGAAGACTACATTTTGTTCATAAGTTCTCTCTATTAGTCACTGATATCTTTTTCCTCCTGTCTTTTTTCTGGAAGGTGGTCTTGGAATGCACATTAAAGAAGGACCTAGTTTACAACAAAGTTACTCCAACTTTTTACCACTGGAAGATTGATGACAAAAAGTTTGGCCTCACATTTCAGAGTCCTGCTGATGCAAGAGCATTTGACAGAGGTATTCGGAGAGCAGTGGAGGATATTTCTCAAGGTACCTATTCAGATGAAGGAGTTAAGTTTTCTTGTGTGTTTAATAAGAGGTGATATGCAAAGTACTTCAATACGGTATCAACTTTTAAAGATGTGGATTGGTCAGTACCAAGTTGAGATTGTAACAGTTTTAAAATAGGCGTTTTGAAAGTGCTGTTCATTCAAGTGTCTTTAATTGTTTCACCAACACTAATAAGGTAATTTCCCTAAATCAAAAGCATTGCTTTTTTTTTTTGTTTAAAGAGATAATGGAATAAGCCAGAGTCACATTTCTTGCTTACATCTGTCTTCTCAGAAGCTCATTATAGCTTCTGTCTTCTTAAACTCTGAACTTGAATGTTTTAAGAAATTATGTGATAAAAACTTCAGTCCATGCTCTAACTTGTCAGCTGTTAGTAAACTGAATAGTATGGTGGACAGATTTAGATGGGACTTCAGAAGAATTTTCTGTAACAGTAATATACCTAATTGGTTCCAGAGATTCACTGATCTCATGGAAACTAGTGTACAAACTGAAGCTCATAAAGCCTCAATGTTGAAATTGAAAATATGATAAATGTATTGCTAGATGGAAGAAGGGGGGAAGGGGAGAAAATAAATTTCTATTGAGTGGGAAGAATGTCTCTTTAAGGTTTGTGGGGATGTTTTTGTTTGTTTTTTCTTCTTGTTTTTTAAGAAATAAAGTAACTCAAAGGGAGAAAATTAAACAAAATATTATGTTCTTAGCTGCAAATTTAGTTTCTTTAATGTATGTTATATTAGCAAAGAGAAGAAGCATGTTTCTGAAGATTCTTTTTGTCATACTAGAGTGGCTTCTGAACTGATTTTTGCAAGAGAAATAATAGGGACGTTAGTCATTTTTTCTCTTATTGTCTCACAATTCCAGTTTCTGCTGCTTTGTAACAGAAGAACATAGGACAACATGTATTCATGCTAACCAAATATAATCTGCCCTTGATTTTCAAACTATTATGCTAGCAAGAATGCATTCCCTTCATTCTAATTTACAGTGAATGGTGTCAACAAGATAAGAGTATGATGAGGTACATTTAATAATAAAATCACATAAGTAAGGAATGATACATAATAAAATCAACTTGAAATGCAGTGATCTACTGCTTAAAAAAAGTATATAAGTCTACTTCCCACAGCTGGATTATTGAAGGATGATGTGAACTATTGAAAGCAATAAACAGTGAATTAAAAAAATTCTTTTTAACAATTTTAAAAAATTTTTTTTGTAGGCTATCCACCCTCTCAAAATGATATTGAAGTGGCAGAAGATTGCTTTCAAGTGAGTATTTTAATTTTTATATAAACAATGTGGTTACTTATAGAAGAACATGTTTGAACAACTTCTTTCATTAGTGAGAATAAACAAAATAAGTGGAACAAGAAAACTAAATTGGATGTTATAAAATAAGTTCCAGAACAGTTATCTGAAAGACTTAAGTTATTATCTGTCCTAAACTAAGTAAAGAGTATTCAATCGATAGAATGGTTAACCACCCTAAGTTAAAAATATCACTTCTAGCTTATATGACCTCTTTGAAATTGTGGGAGAATTACTTTTATTCAGAAGAATATTTTTAGGGGTCAAGATCTTCTTTTTCTTTTACGTGCACACTCTACTTTTTTTCTAGATTTTACTTTGCAGTGATACACGCTTCCAACACTGAAAGGCTGGAAAGATTAAGAGATAGTGATAAAAAAAAATATTGTCCATACAAAGGCAAAAATTCAGATAATTAGAAAACAAATCACACTTAAGATAAAGCATTCACTTGTTAAGTGTCAAATTTTTATTGGTCTTTGTTGGCACCATTCAATTTCTATAGATCATAACAACATGAGAGGTAACCTGCCCTGAGTTATGTTTCAGCATTACAATACTTGAGACAAATACCGTTATCAAATACTGTAGCACTGCCTTGTAACATACAAGAATCTGTGCAATTAAAAAACTAGTAATAAGAACAGATAGAGTACATATATGCAATAAATAAGTTCAATACAACTGGGTAAAAAAACACTAGTGTCTATTAGTGCTTGTCATCTTTTTTGTTTACACTTGGAGGGAAAGCAGTGTCTTAATTCACGCACACACATTCACTTTTCAGAGTGCAGATCTTTAATGTGAAGCTGTTAGACAAACAAGTTGACTCAGGGATCTTAGCAACTATTCAGAAAACTGATAGTATGAAAGTTTTCTTGAGGATGGAGTTTTGCCATTTATGCAGAATTAAATTCTTTGTTAGAATGTATAGGTGCAGTGTACTCTGTAACAAAAAATCAAGTTAGTAGCCTATTTTACAGAATCAAATTATGGTATGAGGAACAGTCAAGTGTTTTGAAAGGATGCTGCAATGCAGTGGTAATGCAGAAGTGTCTCCTGGTTGCCTTCCATTTAATGGTGGAAGAAAGAAATTTGTCTAAGAGTTGGTCTCTCAACCACCTGTTGTTGCTCTTTATTTGCAGTGTTTTATCTTACAGTATTTAAAATTGCTTTAAAGTTGGATGTTTTGGATTTAAAGTAAAAATGAAGTTTTTATATAGTAGAGGAGATGTGGGCCAAAGCTAATGCAATCCTTAATAAGCTTTAAAAGGCTTGTTTAAACACGGTTTATTGCAAAGATTAATAATTGAGCAATTTCTGCAGGCCTAATGAGATTAGAGGAAACTAATTACTTCTTGATTATGGTGCCTCGCTGTTATGTTTCTATATAAGGATGTCAAAATTGAAGCAAATGTCTTTGATTCTATGTATTTGCAAAGTTTGTTTTCGAGAAAGTGAGGAAAAGAAGTAAATATGCATAATCTATTATGTGTATTACAGATACGGTCCCTTTTCGAAACTGCTGGCAAAATTATCTCTTTACATTCTGCTCAGGAAAATGTACTTTATGAATTTCCTGTAGCACACATTGCCTAATTATAGATTCATGCTCTGGATAAATAAGATTTACCTGTTTTCTAGAGGCGAGAAAGCTGTCAAATTTCTCTTAACATATCTGCGAAGCATGGTGAAATAAATGTTAGTAGAATTACTTTCCTACTAGAATACTGGAAGGAGGGAGAGGAAATGCAGGGAATGTTGAACCCACCCTGATGTACCTATGCTTCATTTAAATAAAATTTATATATCAATAACTAATTCATAATTACAGCTTTATGAATGTCAGTGTAGAAGTGGTGTTGTTTTTTTTTTAGGAACAACAGATACAGTCATCAAGAACAAAATCCTAGAAATAGCCAAATAGTGATCATTCTCTTCAAAGTGATTAATTCCTTTCCTTATCCTGTTTGTTTGTTTGTTTTTGGTTTGTTTGTTTTGTTTTGTTTTGTTTTGTTTTTTAATTTAAAAGACTGGTAAGACCATTTGATTTAATGTATCGTGGATGTGAGGAGTCATGCTGGCTTGTCCCACCTCCACATACGTGCGCATACACATACAGTTTGAAGGGGTAATAATTTATTTTTTCCTGTTTTATTAAATGAGCTGTTCTCCCAAGAGTCTAATAGTGTTTTTGGTGATGTCCTATTAAAATTTTTGAGTTACATTTATGCAAGACCATTTTAGAGTATGGGCAGAATTTTAAAGAAGAGGTTGACACTGGCGTATAAACATCCCAGCTGCCCTTATATCCACTAAGTTTCATCAGAACAAACTTCCAAACACTGGATTCATCTCCTCTCTTTGATTGAAAATATTTAGTAGTCATAATGCATATTAAGTACTCCATAATAGCAGAGTATCAAAAAGGTTATTACTTGTTAGCAAACTTACTTCTGTCTATACTCTGTAGTAACTACCACATATGTTGATATTCTTCAGCATCATTTCTTTCTTCATTAGTTAGTATGGAAAATAAAGTCCCTAGGATGTCATCAAGATAATTTGAAAACTTCAGTTTTAATAGGTCCTTCTCAATTACACCATCTGCTATCAAAGTGTTTTGCCTTGGCTGTTGTAGTCATCTTCTAATCATCTAGGCATCCTATACTTTGTGTGTACACTTGAAATAGAAACATAGTATAAACTGCAAATTGAATTTCTTTAACAGTGATTCTGGCTTTTTTTAATTATTTTTTTAAGCCAAGTTGACTAGTGATGAACAAAGCAAAACAGGTTCCATTAATTGTTTTACTGCCTGATTGTAATCCACACTAAAGGAAGCAACTAAAATGATTTGAATAAGATCAAAACAAATAGCCTTCTGATCTAGTCAGCAACGTTGGTGATATCTCAGTGCCTACCTGTAATGAACATTGATACATTTTACGGATGTAGCGGGTGGAAACATAGGTGTCCTAAACTTGTACATGCCCTTCTTAATTTCTTACTGGAAAACTGAACTCCTGTCTTGCTAGGAATTCCTATCTAGGCTAGCATTTTGCTTTTGAGTCACTAGATACTTTTTAATGTTCTTTAAATAAAATCTTGCAGAGAAGGTAACCTTTTCAATGACAATCAAATCTGTCATTGAAGAAGACATAGTTTCATAGTAGCTTCTGAGATGCTCAGTTGACAAAGAACATTGAAACCTTAGTATCAAAATACTGTCATTTAAAGGTATTGACACTTGCTCTTAAAGATTGCTTAAATGATTAAAATTACTATTAGTTATTTAATGAGCATACTATACGCAAACTGTTCACATCATTAAAAAACCCTCAGTGTTAGCAGATTAATTTGAAATAGAAACACACAAATGAGTTAATGTAGAGTTTTCTGATTTCCTGTAGTGTTTGTAAATAAATCCTTTGAATGTATGTGTATTTGGATGGAAATATATACTGAGAATTTGTCCTGGTAGGAGGTTTGAATTTTTTTGGTATAAATCCAGCTATTTTGAATGCAGTAGACAAGCAGCTTGTTTAAGTCAGCTTGCTTGTTTGTTCAGAGATTGGCTCAGATTCTTGTTCTCTCCAAGTACAAACTTTTTGCTCTAAAACTGATTGGGCTTAACAGCAGCAAAAGGAAAGCAATCATTAGGATCTTTCTTTTTTTTTTTTTCTTCTTAGGAATAAATCTAAATGTGATCTATAGTTCATGCCTTTAAAAATACTTTTGTAGAGGTTTTGGAATTTAAAATTCATAAGTCTTGTGAGAACTGAAAAATACAGCAGATTGAGTCTGTTTGTCAGTTTTTGTTGAGTCAGACATTGATGTTAGAGGCTATCAACACATTTTAACAGTTTTGAAGTAATGAGAAGTGAAGCACTTCTGCTTGCGAGTTTCTTACTACTTGATGCAGAAGAAAGCTGAAGTCAATTAAATTAAGGTGGGATTTTATTGGGTTTCTTTGGTTGTTTTGTTGTTGTTGTTGTTTTGGTTTGGTTTGCTGTTTTTGTTTTGGTTTGTTATTATTATTTGTTTGTTTAAGTTGGCTTTCAGAAATAGATCTAAAGGGAGAAGGCCTGAAACTTATAAACACTGTTTAAAGGATTTTGTTGCAGACAAGAACAACATAAATAGTTGACATGTCTCATCATAAATACACTATTTAGTGAGCATTCAGTGTATTTTGTCTGGAGACAAAGGTTTGAACAAGCTTCATTTTACAAAAGTAATTTGGCATTGTAAGTTGTAAAGAAATGTGGAATGATTTATACTTGACACTGCTGTCTGTATAGAGAAAAACATGTGACATGACTAAGCACTGAAGATCAGCAATATTTAGTGTATATTATTTAACTGCATGGAAGTAAATGTAGTATCGATTTGTTATTAAAGTAAAATTAATAATAAACAAGCTAATTTTATTTATGTTTATTAGGGCTTTGTGGTGTAGTATTCGAAAAAGACAATTTTTTTTTTCTTGCCAATATCCACGACCACTTATTTGTATCCCCATCTCTCTCTTACTTCCTCAGAGTTACACTTGCTGTCTTAATTTATTCATTTCTTTGTTGGAATTCCTAATAATCTCTGCCATGCTTTATATATTCTAGTAGAGTATCCTTGCAAGAAATACGTCAAATGCCTTACTTTTTACTTCAAACTGAGACTAATCTACTTAATATTTCAGTTAATGTCAGAAGTACATGCCTGGTTGTGGTAGAATTTCTTGCCAACTCTGGAAGTATTTGCTCCATCAGTCATAGGAGTAGCTAAAGCAGAAGGAAGTTATTTGAGTGGTTTTGAAACCCGAATCATTTATTCACAATTAAGAATTACAGACAAAAATGTAAACTCCTTTGCGGTGGTTACCATCAAACAGCAGATTTTCAGGCCTCGTGGGAAGTAAATACAAGACCTGGGATGCAGCGGAAGTGTGGTCTCTCAGACATCCTTCTGTGTAATCATTAAACTTAGAGCAGAACATTTTTAACAATGTTTGCAGAACAATGTTGAATTCTCTCCCGGACTTAACTCTGGCAAACTGGGAGAAGTAAGGAGAGAAAACTTGGAGAAGAAGAAAAGCTCAGTCTGGTTTTCATTTTCTCTACAGCTGTCATCTGGCTTTGAATTCTGCTGGAGAGCTACAGCTGGAGTCATTTTATTGCTTTACCCAGCATCCTTCTGCCTGCGCGCACAGAAATGTTTTAGTAGTCTTGGAAAAAAAATTCAGAGTATCTCTTAGCAACCATAGGACAGTAATTATTATACCAGCAGCTGGGAGCAAACCAGATTTCCGTTATGCATTAAAAACTGGCGTAGGTTACTCTACAGATGATACTGAATAACCTATGCCAGTACTGTACTTTGCAGGCGGTGGTTAAAGGATATTGAATGTGGGCGATGTAATTGCTTTGGGCAGTAGAAAAAGGGAACGCGTGCATCTGTGTTTGTGTGTAATATTTAATATACCAAACTTCGTTCTTCTGGAAAAGTTAACATTTGTGTTTTATTTGAATGCATTTTCAGTACAGTAGTGTTTTTGTTTTTAGGACTTCTCCCTTCAGGTCATCAGTGTTTCCATTGCAGATAGGGGTTTCAAGTGTTTACAACCTTGTCATAAAATGTTACATTGGAGCAGGATGCATCTGTCCAAAGCAGCTCTTTCTGATACTACTAAATGTGCTTTAGCTGTATTTAAACTATCACCTTGATTATGAATGCAGTGGGTATTTATCCATCATTTCATTAGTTTTGCGTGATGAGTAATTATTGGCTGATGGTGATCAATAACTTACTTATTCACTTTTCATCTTTGTTGAGACTCAAAAGTTAGGTCATACCACTTACTTTCAGTGTCTGGGTTGCTAGGCTGATTGCTGGTCTTTCTCAACAGTTGTCTTGCAGGTTCTTAGAGTTCCTACCATACAAAGTTGAAATACCTTTATCTCCTGCCACCCCCGCATTTGTCCTTGAAGTAGGTTGAGATGCTGGAATTTAGCAAAAGCATTTCAATGTACTTGCTGCATACAGGACACAAAAGCTTACTTTAAGATCAAGATTTAAGGTCTTTATTTTATACATCACTAACTGGCACTGTTAAGACTGTAATAGATGATTGGTGACTACATCTTTTATAGGGAGAGTGTGTGTCACCTGTAGGGGCAGAAAGCAATGTAGGGTGCTCCAAAGCAGATCCAGGACTGGAATGTGTACAGGTATCTCTTTTCCTGAAAAGGATGGAGCAGCAATGCTTGCGTCTCCCACCCTAGACCACACGAATTCATGGTAGCTATGCGGGTTCTCAACTCGTGTTAAGGTTAGGTAGTGGTTTGTAATGTTGTTTATTTCACTGGGCAATATACCTTCAAGAGTATGTCCTGCTGGCAAGGTATTTGATACTACACTAATACTTGATGCTTTTTTTTACTCTTAAGATAAATATACATCTTTGAAATCTAACACTTGCTAGTCATTTCAGCGTTTTCTACTCCATTCTCGGCAGTATTTGATGAGAAATTAGAAGGCTGATGGCTTAGTAGTGTTGTGGTGCTCAAGGACCATACAAGTGCTTCTTTTTGGAGCTTTGCCTGTCTTCAGTATTTTTTAGCTGAACTTCAACCTTATTGAACTCCTGTCTTTCCTTTCATGGAGTATATTTCACTGGTATTAATTAAAGTTGATAATGAATTGACTACTTAATTTAAGTGTTTTTCCACTCAGAGACCTTCTGAGTGTTATGTAAGTTCTTAGTGGTGGTTTTCTTTCTCATAAACATTAGCAACAGAGTAGCTGCTTTGACTTAATCTGAGTGTATTTTAATTTGATGCATGAAGCTTTTATGTATCTCAGGTGCTCATGAAATTCCAGAGCAAGTTTCTTAATTATTTTGATAAATGAAAGCTAACAATTCAGTGTTAGCATTTAGCCTGCCAAAATTTCAGGTACAGGAAACTACTTCCTTGGTAATTTTCTGCAGTATTTTTTTTATTGTTTGCTTCATTCATGTTTTCTTGATGTATACAAATCCTTATAAGAAATCTTTATAGTAAAATGGAAATATTGCTGGAAGCAGGATGATGCCAGAATTTTCTCAGAGCTATCAAGTGATGACAGCTAACTTTGCAGCGTCTTTCAATGCAAACAAAACATACAGCACTTTTTTTTTTTTCTTTTTTTTAGCAACTTAATGAGATTTATATCAATATGCTCCACTGTGTCTCAAGCATATCCCACTCAGCTTAAAGAATGGGAAGCGTTTGCTTTTCTCTTCTCAGAAAATTGGATCATCTTACAAGCCAATGTTCCACCCAAACATAACTACTTCTTCCTCATTCTGAGTAGCATACGTTCTGTAGATATCTCATTATACACTACCACATGGTGTCAGTTTTGTATCAAATTGCCTAATGTAACCTTAGTTTTAAAAAGACAGCCATTAGCTGTTTAATACACACTTGCTGTAATTAGATATTTTAATTGAGCCTGTATATGGTAACACTGATTTTCTCTTCCTTTCCAGCAGATCTGTTAAGCACTCTTGCTTCTTAACTTACTAAAAATTCTGACTAGCTTTTGCCCTATTAGTCTTAATTTTTCTTTCCTACAATTCTGTATTTGTAAATACTGGCAGCCTTGTGGGTAGTTAGGGAAAGCATTATCTTGGGGCCTGGATTAACCCCTCCTACACTAAAGAAGTTCGTTGTATTGGATTTGGCAAATGAGTTAAAGGCCTGTATCTCTGACTCCCCAGTTGCGTATGCTCTGCAGAAAATGAACTCTTCATTTCCAAAGCTGACTCATCGTTAAGAAATGTATTTATACGTACATACAAATGTGTATTTTAAAATGCTTGTGTTTATAGATGTCTCTAACAAATTGTGTAGAATTTTACTGCTTTTATGTAATGACCTTGGTACTTGAAGGGCAGTTTTTGTGTAAATGCAAAATCATTTCAAGAATGTTCTTGTTTGCTCCAGAGTACTCAAGAAAATACATCTGGTTCATTAATGAAAGATCACCTTTTCCAACACGAAACCGTAGTAACCAGTGAACCTTACAATACTTCAAACGTAAGGCCTTCAGCACTTGAAGATTTCAACACCAGGAGAGCCTGTTTTCCTAGTCAACCTAGCCAGGTAAGACCACCAATGAAAACAGTTCTTACTTTGCTTGCTGTATTGCTGGCATGGGATGCAGCTTCTGACAAGAGAGCGTTTTCATTCTAAGTCCTTTTTTGTAGCATTATATTGTGGACTTCTTGAAATTGTCATTATAAATTTTGCAGTTGAAATACACAGCATTATTACCACAGAATCATAGAAGTAAAGCTTTGTGAAGATACAGTGCAGCAGACTACATGAGTAGGTCTTTCACTTTCTTTGAACTCATATTTCTGTATCATAGACTTTGCAGCTTTGAGCTGCTATTTGAATTGTTTAGAAAATGTAAACTGGCCATTGTTTCAATCTTGTTTACATGTATACTAATACTGTTTTGATTAGAAATATTTAAAGGTGTTGTGAAATTGTGGAAATGGATGCTTAGGATGCATTGCACAGTGGGGCAATTGTGAATATTTTTAGTGAAACTTTGTTCATGCTAGCTGCCTGCTAAATACTCTATTTCAGTACAGAAAGGGAGGTTGTTGGTTACACATGAAAGGTAATAAGCACCTTGCAGACATTCTTAAGAGAAACTGAGTTGTAAAAAAAACAATAGAGGAGCTTAAATTGCTTTATGTTCTAAGAGCATATTAAACTAATATATAATTGACTAATTAAAGATTGAGTATGTCCCATCTGATAAAAAATTGACATGAAAGTGCTGGAAGTCACTTCTTGGATGCTGAAGTAGTGGGTGATTCCACAGAAATTTAAGTAGATAAATATTCTTTAAAATATTTTTGTCATTGTAGCACTACCTGCATCAACATACTGTGCTTTTTGTGTAGTCTTGTTGTGCACTTTTTAGAACATAGGTGAGTCAACAAAACTTCACATTCTGTACATGCAAACACTGCTCTTGCTGCTGAGCTCCACGCATGGTGGTCATGTAGCACAGCAGATTTTGAGGTAAATAACAATTTTGTTTCAATTATGTATAAATATGTTTGAACGCTTACTGTGCTCCTAAGTCAAATAACAAGAACATGCTGAAACTAAAGAGGTTATTAATGGCAATTGAATTTCTTTCACATTATACTGTCACAATGTTATTTAAAAAAGAAAAAAAAAAAAAAAAAGAGAACCAACTCCTTCACCTCCTTATCTTCTGGTGTGTTTAACTTAGCTTAAATGTAACTCTTTGCAATGTTACTTTTAGCTACCATTGTCTTCCTATTGTAGAGTTTCAACTGGAGCAATCAGGTGCATCTGTTCGAAGGGAGTCGGGGAAGGCTGCAGTACTGAGCAAGTGCCGTGCCTTGCTTGCAGGTGTAACCCTTCAAGTAAGGCGCAGTGCTGGGAAATTGAGCCATGTCAATAAAGATTTTCTGCCTCATTTCCAGTTGTCTAATTAGGTTTGCAGTGAGATTCTCTGTGGAGTTCATTTGTTGTATTATTATTCCTCGCTTCCTGCTTCAGATGTTACGCAGAGGTTTCACCTCTACTAAGATATTACTGTGAATATCAGAAGACTAGATGATAGTTTTCGTTGCATTTAGCTGGTATTTGTGCCTAATGAAATCTGGGCTGTATACTGTTCTTCAGTTTCTCTGTATGTCTTGCTTTCATATATGGGTCCCATTAAACACCCAATATGAACCAATTCTATAAATAAAGCTTTTCCAATGTTTGTTTTCCTGTTCGCTTGTTTTTTTTCAGTGTTTATCACTTGCTTTCTTAAAGATTTCTTAGTATCAGCTACATGTTGGACTTTTAAGTGTTTTCTAAGTGTTTTGCTGAGGACTTGAAAAAAAGAAAATAGTTCTATGTATGTGTTGTGTTACGTTCAAACAAATAGAAAACAAAGATTGAGGAGAGGTCAGATTTTATGGTTGTTGGTATCTACTGTAACAGCAAATCGGGGAGATGGGAGATAGGAGTGGGGGTTTTGGGGTTTTAACTTTTGAACAGTGGGTTTTAATGTCTTAAAAGCATGCTTAGTACTCTATTTGAACAGTGAGGTAAGGATCTTTGTTCTTGTAACACATGGAATTGTAATGATGCTTTTAGTACTTTTCTCCTTGAATTTATGCTCATAACAGTTTGAAAAAGGCAGTTCTCCATAGCTAGTTATTGATGCTAAAGCAGTAGGCTGTTTCTCCTCTTTTGAGCGCTGTAGAACTTAGCAGTCTGTATTTATAAGCAAAAGGTTGAATTAACTGCTTGCACCGGGGACTGGGAATGTATGGAAGAGCAGAGGCATCAGCTGAATGGGATGGAGTCTTTTTGTACAGCATGTCCTCTAGACCTTGTGGATGTCCAACTAAATGACTTGAAGCCAAGACAAAAATTGTTCTCACTAGCATACTCCAGTTGAAGCTCATAGGGCAGAGCAGCTTGTATACCAGTTCTGTAATACATATCACACAAGGATTCCTGAGCAGCCTATGGATATGCCAACTTCTAATTGTGAGAGTATTTTAAGAACCTATTCCTTCCGCTTCTGCCTTCTGCCCCAGAACTGGAACATGCACATTTCCGTGTAGTAGGACCAAAGATGCTTGCACAGTGAAATAGAAATGTTAACTTAAAGCATCTTCAGACATGCTTTGTTTCACATAGCAACAACATTAGGAATCATCAATTTGCTCAGTACTAGTAAGGTGGTATGTACTCTCAAAGCAATGACATGGATACCAGAGAAACCCTCAGTAATTTCTGATTCTGGGAGAATTTTTAAGACTAGTGCATTAGGAAGTGATTTTTCTGTCTTTTCGGTGAGGTATTTTGCAGTTGACAGGAAGGAAAAAAAGCTCCAAATCTAATTTCACCTCTGTTATATTCTGTCTCTGATTATAATAGCCCTACGGCATAGGAAAATAATTGCCTGTCTGGGACATGCTGACACTTTTCCTTTATTGCTGGACTCTCTGCTGTTTTCAAAGTTCCTTCTATACTTGTGCTGTATTTGTATTCTGTCACTATTTGCAAGTTTTCTTAAAAATCACTTCTGATTCCAGTAAGATGTGGTCTGCTGTATTAGACTTGTTTCTCAGTTCTGCAGTATTTCAGTTCGGTGTTTCAAATCTGCCATCTTCAAAATTTTTTTCATTGCAAGATAGAGTAAACAAGAAGTCTGATCTGTTTCTGTGCTGTTTTGTTTTATATTTAGCATGTTCTTTGTTATTTGCCCATTAAGGTAAACATTCTTGAATTATGGCCAGTTCCGTTAACTTTAAAAGTTCTCACGAGTTTGTCTACTGGCGTCCTAAGCTGACCAATTTCAGTAACATACAGTCTGTTAGCTAAGGGTGAGGTGCGTTTAGAAGCTGCTGTTATTGAATACAAGAAATTTGTCTGATAGTACTATTGAACTTCACAAAATATTACTCTTACATGTGGCAAAATCTGGAACACAGCTTTGTGTAATCAATATTTAATACTATCATAGCAGAACTGGAGGAAATTTGAAAACTCAGAGCAAGAGTGAGGGTTATGGAAAGCTCCTCCTAGATAACATGAGCGACACAGCACGAGTTCATCTGGGAGTTAATCCTAGAGGTTGTCACCGATACATGAGACTGGCAAAGTGACATAATGCATCATTGATCTGTAGAATTAATTGCCACTGTGAGATGTTAAATCCAAATTTTGAGCCTATTCTGAGGTACAGTGTGAAGTTTTATGTGCATACCAACATGTCCAGAGCCCTTGTGAGACATAAAGCGTTAGGAGGGAATATGAAACCTCATGGTGCTTGTATCACGAGGAAGTCTGTAAATGGTATCGGTAAGAGAGTGAGCTGAAAAACCTGTTTACATGCAGCAAGAAAAAAAAAATCCCACGCTCTTAATTATTTACATTATATGTGAACATAAATTTGAGACTTAACAGCAGTAAACTAATCTCACTTTGTCATTTCAGGTCCCACTGAAGCCGATCAGACACGTTAGTTTTCAAGATGAAGATGAAATCGTTAGAATAAACCCTCGTGATATTTTGATACGTCGTTATGCAGACTACAGGCATCCTGACATGTGGAAGAACGACCTGGAGAGAGATGATGCAGACTCAAATATACCATTTTCTAAATCAGACAGTAAAAAATCTGACTATTTATACCCGTGTGGGGATGGAACTAAGTTGAATTCCCTGAAAGACTCAAAGAGTTCTGTGGTATTTAAAACTCAACCCTCATCATCAAAATTTAAAAACTCCAAAAGAAGAAAAGAGGACGGTGAGCGTTCCCGCTGTATATACTGCCAGGAAAGGTTTAATCATGAAGATAACGGCAGAGGAAAATGTCAGGATGCTCCAGATCCTATTAAAAGATGTATCTACCAAGTCAGTTGCATGCTTTGCGCAGAGAGCATGCTGTATCACTGCATGTCAGACTCGGAAGGAGACTTTTCTGATCCTTGCTCGTGTGACACTAGCGATGACAAGTTCTGCTTACGCTGGTTAGCACTGGTAGCGCTGTCGTTCATTGCTCCATGTATGTGCTGCTACCTCCCCTTGAGAGCATGCCATCACTGCGGTGAGGCGTGTGGGTGCTGTGGAGGGAAGCATAAAGCTGCAGGATGAATCAGTCTTGTGCCAAACAGAGCTGAAAATCTTTGTTTCCAGGAAGCATCTAACTTGGATTTGTGGAAGCTTTTTGGCGAGCCGAAGGGAATCTTCTTTCACGTAAGAGATGCTCGATGTGGAAGAAGCAACAGGACTTGTCAGACCTTGGCATTTTACAAGTGCTAGCCACGCCTAACTGTTTCCTTTGAGCACGTGGCGTTTGTTGCGAGTTGTGAAGGAGATTTTGCAAAGGAAAGCCTGTTCTTATTATTGGCTATAAAATGAGTATATAAACTATGATTATACTAAAAGGGATTAACTTTTGCCACTTTGTACATTCATGGTTTAGGTGAGGGGGCTCTTTTAAAAGGATTAAAACTTACCTGAGGGGAAATTTTAACTAAAAGTGCACTAGTGACAGTTGATTTAAGATTAAGAAAAGTTAATACTCGGCAAATGAGAAATGAAACTGATTTTAAGTGCAACTAAATCACTTATTAATAGTTTTTTGGAAGCGACTTTATGTATAAATAACAAATGTTTATATTTAACTAAATGTGTAAGGTACGAATTATTACATGTTAAACTTCCCTTCCCTCTGGTCTAGTAGGTATGGACCATATCTACTGTCACATTCCATTGTAGTACTTTAAATATTTAATTAGTTAATTTAGTTGCATTTTTATTCCAGATGGACAAATTGATATTTTCAGTCCTGTTTCCCTTCAGCTACAGTTTGTGTTGAGTTGTATCCATACATTCTGATAATCTAAAAACTTTTAAAATATTAATTATTCTAGTCTTGAGTGACCAATATTTTTTTTTAAGCACAGATGTAATTGTCTAAAATGTTCTTGTTAGAACATAACATTTATTTTTATATATAAATGACTTTGATTTCAACATAATAGCAAAAAGGAAGCTGTTTCTGTTGCTCAACCAGCAAGTTGTTTTCTTTTGGGGCATCCTCCAAAAAATACTTTATTACGTATACAGATGTTCATTAAGCAAAAGGTACATTAAGGCAGTTGTAACGAGTTGTCATCAGTGTTCTTGTTTATCTTTCTGTTAAACTAGGATCCTGTTCAACTGTTTATCGAGTACTATGATTAAAACAAAAGATTAATAACAAAAGTGAAATTGTTTTCATTATTTTGAATTGCAGCTTTTTCCTACTTCAACATGCAAGAGCAAAACCACTGGTTTTGAGCAAAGGAAAGGCAACAGAAGACTTGAGAAGTAAGCCCAGGCAAAATTGGAAGTGAACTTAATGAAGTGAATTTGGAGGGAGGCTGGGGACTGGGATGGAGGGGTCCACGTATGCAGACATGGCGCTGTGCATATTTGTTACGGCTTTGTATTCACTAAGTGTTTAATTTTCAGAAAAGAATTAACCAATTAACCATTAGAGAATTTTTTAAAACATACTTTGCTCTGCCGTGAAGTAAGAAGCATTTGCTTCTCATTAAAAATATGTAAAACAGTAAAAATATTCATTCAGTAGGGTAGGTGCCAATTTGCTGCTGCAGCTGGAGTGGGACGGATGGACTGTCCTCAGAGTATCCCGTGTTAAGCAAAAGTAATTGAGTTGAAAAGACGCATGTTAACTTTTCTCACCCTATGTATTTTTCAGTATCATTTTTGTAGGTCAGTGCCCTTAGTTTTCTTCTGTAGCCCAGGATTAAAGGAAGCAAACATGTATCACATCATTTGTCTGTAAAATACTTTTTAAAAGAAAACATTTATATTTATATTATGGCTTCAATTGACCACATTATGTACACAGCTCATCTCAAAGTATTATTTCACATTGAAAGGAAGAAACATTATTGATAACTGTAGAAGCTATGAAAGAGCTTCCAGTTTTGTAATGAGTTGATTGGATGAATTAAGTCCACAAATATGATGCTGTAGCAGCAGTCTTGCTTTTTACTGTTACTGCATTTGCTGCTGTTCTGGTTGATTGTCATGCTTCACACGTTTTCAGCTGAACTTGGTTTCCTGGAATAGACTGTTAACCTTAAAAAAAAAAAAAAAAAGGATAAAATGTAAAATAGTAATGTCTGTCTTGTGAATGGGGTACATTTCGTATGTTTCAGTGCTAGGTTCCTAACTCAAGGCGAAGAGAGGTGTGAACGACCTAAGAACAGAATTTTCTGGCTGTATAGGTAAATACTGTAGAATCCTACTCTGTATATACTGCAGAAGGAAATGAATTTAACAGTTTCCTCTGAGCACTAGTACTGTATTTTATATAAAGCATACATGCTTTAATATTTTTACTGAATGTGTGCATTAATATTCTCATTTTGCATTTAACTGCTTTGCTAAAATGTTTTCATCGCTTTGCCTTCCCCTTTAAAAGACTTGTTCCATCTGAAAAAATGTTGGTGACGTTTCAATGTTCACTTTCCTTCTTGTGATGGAACTTGCAGCCTGCATGCCCGTTCTGAGATTAGTGAAGAGAAGTGCAGAAGTACAGTTACATAAGGGTTGCTTTTTATTAGGATGCACGCATACTTTTTTCTCTCCTGGTGCTAGGGATCCTATTCACGCTTGCAGTTACGAGTAACAAAAGGTAGACTCAGATCAAACCCTTTCCAAAATGGGCTCTTAAATCTGTGCGTCTTTTGTTTTTGACAGCAAGTAAAATCTGTTTTCTGAGCTGTTTTCTTAAGCGTTTGGAAAAGAGAAGTTCCTTCCCCAGCCCTGACCCCCCTCTCCCTGGGCATCAGAGCTGGAGCTTGCCAGGCATGCGGCAGCGGAGCTTTGTGTTGCTTGCAGGGGAGACCCGAGCCTTGGGAAACCGTCGGTGCATACTAAGTCCCTCGCTCACTGAGAGCCTCAGTTACCGTGAAAATTAAACGTTTCCTATTGAAAGGAAGTGGGGGAAGCCAATTGACAGCGGCGCTCGTGCGCCATCTGCTGGGAGAGAGCGCTCGGGCTTCACGCACACGCAGCTCCGGCCTCGCCGTCACGTAACGCGCTTTGGTGCGGCGTTACGGCTGCGGAAAGAGTTTGTGAGTGCGAATGGACGCAGTGGAAGCGTGACATCGTGCAGGGATTCTTTGTCTCATCGTGCCTCTTAAGTTTTACTGTTAGTGATAATTGAAAATTACTAAAATGCTTTAGTCGTACGTTCTGCTAGGCTGTCATAGTTACTTTATTGCATGAAAGTATAAAAACGAGGAATGGAACAACTTCTTCGGGTGGTGTCGTTAGGTGTGAGAGATTCCTATGTGAAGTGAAGGCACATGGGGGTATTCCTGCAGAAGAAATCTGGGTTTTTGGCTTGTGATGCGAATGGAGCCTGAATACACACAGGTGTGCCTGCGCACCTCCTCGTGCACTGCAGTGGTTTGGAGGCCTACACCCACAGCTGCACACAAGATTAAAGCAATATTCTGAAAATCTACAATTACTATGGTAACTGCTTAGAGTAAATAGCAGCAAAGGATGGCACAAACTTCAGCTGCCTTCCCAGAGCTTATGTAAGGGATGCTGCAAGCAGGCTTAACCCAGCTCCTCTAGGAAAACGAAGTCTTCAGAAGAATGTCTTAATTTTGCGTGTTGGGATATCGCATTCCCTTTTCAGTTATGTTCTCTTCAGAACGTTCTGTTCATGTGTACCTGGAGGATAATGCTCAACTCTTGATTAAATAATGCACAGGTTCACATTAGACTTTAAATCTTTGCAGAGTGTATGACACAGTATACAACCAGCACAGTGATACATTTATCTCAATAGAGTGAAGATCAGGGTCACAGCTGGCAGCAAAACACTAGTTTTTAAAAGATGCTTTACGGTACTCTTAGTGCACAGCAGTGGGGTGGATAAAAGTTCCCTTTCCTTTGGTGCATTGACAAATACAAGGAAGGGTGGGCTTGAGGAGCAAGGCAGCGTTTGGTTTCTTTTTGTTTGTTTGTTTTCCTGAAATCTTCTCTTTCTTGATTGCAAAATTCATGGTTAGTTGAAGAAATTGAACCATTTGCTGAAGGAGCAGCCTTCATCTTCGATATAATCTGTACAGAATTTTTTCCTTTTGCTTGGTGCTGTTTGCTTTCCACCCTTATGACCTCAAAGTGCCTCACGTGTATATTGTCTCCATTAAACTTCAACTGCTATTTCTTTCTGCTAATTGGTGTATCATTGCATTAACTCATCCCATAGGTTTTTCCTTTTACGTCAATGAATACAGCTTGTTACTTTGAGTATATAATGTAAATATGCCCTTAAATTTGTAACAGATTTGTTACATTTCCTTGTAAGTTGACATGGCAGATGACACCTTAAAAATTGTTTAAATGTTTTTTGTTTTTTGTTTTTCCTGTAATTACCTGATTAAAAGTGTCTTGAAATGAAACTGCTGACACGTTGTTCCATTCTGTGTGGGGATTATTCAGAACAGTGCCTATGAAGTCAAGTGTTACAAGCACAAGATCAGAATAAACAGACGTAAATCCAGGTAACATTTGGTCACAGTGTTCTGTGCACTGATTAAGCAAAATGTTGATCAAATCATTTTTTTATATTTTTTTTATAGTCAAAACTAAGCATTGCATTGCCGTAAAGGTCCCACAGTTCACTGTGAGATCTGTTCTGAAGAGTTGCTCTACCACTGTAAATAAAAAATGTCCTTGGTTTTAATCAACAGCAGCACTTGCTCTTGCCATCATACTGTGCAGGTCAAGATTCCTTTATGTAACACAAATTCTCTCTATTCAAGATTCCAGCACTCCCAGCACAAAAATGTGCATGTTTAAAAGTAATTTTAAGTAATTTTAAAATAATAAAAATATATGCAAGAAAAAGAATAAAAAATCAATCTGTTCATGAAGGAAAATGGAGCTGGAGGTGAAGATGTAGAAATCTGAGAGGCAGCAATTTTAAGCTCAGTGGTCAGGATCTAGGATGGTCTATTCTAAGCAGAACTTTACTCGCCTTTAGGTCTTGTATATTCTTTCTGGTTACAACCAGCACACTAATTAGCACTGTTCTTCTGATCAGTTTCCTAGTGAGAAGAACTTTGGTTGCTGGATGTAATCATGGTGGACAATTAACTGCTGGTACCTGAGCTTTTACTGTGTGATTTCTCTGCTAGAGAAAGGAAAGGGATGAACAAATTAAGGCACAAACAAGGGAGAGTTTCTTAGGGAGTATCATAAGTCTCTGTCAGGAACACACATAAGAAACCAACTCAGCATTTTTTTTCTTTTTTCTTTTTTTTTTTCTTTAAGAAAAGCTACACTTAAACAAAAACAAATTATTGCTGTCAGCAGCTATCACTGTCCCTCAGGCAGAGCAGACTGCTCCTTCAAATGCAGTGCCAGTGGAGCTCCAGTGTACTTAGGTGCTTTTTCTGTTGTAGCTTTATATTTATTATCTGTGAGGGAAGTAGTACAACAACTTGGTCTTTCTCATGGTTTTGCTGTCACTTGTTCCTTCTTTCTTTATGCTGACTGAAGCTTTCCTCAGTTTTCTCTACTGGCACGTAGAATTGGTACAGGTTGTATGGTACGTATCTGATGACTACAGCTGTGGTTATTATATTTGAAAATTGTATTACTAGGGCTAAAAGTGTGAAGTACTGCATCTATTTTTAAATATTACCATATTAGTTTTCCCTTTCATGTAGCTTCCAAACGTATATTTTTACGTATATTTCCATTTGCCTCTCGCCTATTTGCATATAATTGTCCATAGAATAAGTAATGTGATGATCTCTAGGGTAGATGCTTGGACGACTCTTTCTGAGGAAGACAAGAAAACAAAACACAAAGTTCTAAACAATTCTTAGTGTGCTCTCTTGCCCTAACAACCCATAGGTAATACAGTTAAATAATTTCAACAGTTCTTGAAATTACATTGAAACCAATATGGTGGAACTAATTGGTTTGGGAGGGTTGTCACCACTGGCCTTCAGAAATGCTGCTGAGTGCAGGATCATCTGCTGTGCAGGATCCTCTGTGGTTGTTTTTCATGTTGGTGTTACAACCATGCCTTCTGCAGTGGGTCTGATGGAGTGGTTTTCCTTCCTCTTTGGGCTTAGTCATCTCACTGAGTTCTTTGAAGCCTGGAGGCTTGAGATGCCAGAATGTCGGCCAGAGGCTCACTTCAGCTTGGCTGTGGGTTGTGTGTATGTGTGCATGTATGTATAAGAACGGGATCCAGGAGGAAAAACAGACGAAGAGGAATGTTATCTAGATCACATTCAAAGAATGAACTTATTTGCCATGAATCATCAAAATGATGCAGGATTTGCAAGTGACCTCAAGCTTCTGTTTATAGTTATGCAGCTTATGACTTTCCTAGGGGCTCTTAGCTTTATTGTATACCTGAGTAAGTACGTAAGGACTGTTACAGTCCAGCTTGGACTCTGCCATAATAGGTGCTGTCTTTAAAATCCATCAAGTCATAGTACAAAAAATGCCTTTTTGTAAAAGCTTGTCTGGGATTTGCACAGATGAATATCTAATTGATTGATGTTGAAGGTTGACTGCTCTCCAGACATTTCAATTAACACCCTGTTCTAAAGTGGTGGCGTTCAGACTTTGAATAATTTTAGCTTGTGGTGGACTTGCATAAACATCTCTATGTTAGCAATGTTAGTAATGCAAACATGTTTCTAAAGTCAGGGTTATGACAGTAGTATCCAGAAGGCTTTATTGCATTTGGAGCTGGTTGCCAGGTGGGTTAGTGGAGTCTCCATCCTTGGAGAGGTTAAAAACTCAGCTCAGTGTGTCCTGAGCTGCCTGCTGTGACTGACCCTGCTTTGAGACAGTGATCTCCAGAAGTCCCTTCCAAAATGTCTGGCTTGTTTCTCAAGAAAATGAAGATTTTGGAGAAGCAAGACAGCAGTCTCAGAAAAGTTTGATGACTTTGTGCCTGCTAAATTTGGTTCCTGGTTTGGAGGCAAATCCTACTTTTATTGCTTGCACATTTCAAGTACCATAGAGAGATTGTTGGCTTAGTCACATCATCACTATATCTCAGTATTTTTTGCTGACATAACTATTAAAACATGAGTCTATTTCATGAACAAAGGCTTCAGCATCACTGATAGGTATCAGCAGTGAAGTAAGGAGAAAAACTATTCCAACTGTTAGTGAGTTTAAAAAATGTGCACAGGTGTTTGCGTAAGTACTGAACAGCTGCTTGAAATGCTCTGCTGGCACTAGAAATGTTTTCCCAGAACTGCTAGCTAACTTTAAGATAGTTCAGTTTCAAAAAAATAAAATAAAATAAATAAAATAAAATAAAATAAAGATCAGGTCCTCTGAATTTTTTCCAAATTATCTAGTTTAGAAGCTTCTCTAAAAATTGACTGGAATCTGAGGTAAGCTTCCATAGTGAAGACAGGCAAAACTGCCTGGGCAGAATGTGGAAGGTGTACACATGCTTGGAGTGAAGTAGCAGCACGAGGATGGGTGTCCTACTCATGCACAGCTAGCCTCTCCTAATGGCTGTGGCAATGGGGCTGCGCACCTACCCAAATTTATGCTATGTCCAGTAGTCAGAGCCAAAGGATGGGTGGAGACTTGAGAAGGCTGAATCATTCCCGTTCTTCTTTCTCCTGAAATATCAAAGTAAACTGCTGCACACAAACATTCAGCCTGTCTTTAGAGGGGTATTAGTCTTAAATGATTTATGATCTGCCTAGAATGATTTTAACTATGTAAAAGTCTTCACATTTGGTAAGATTTCTCTCTTACAAACTTTAGAATTATTAAATATTCTAAAAATCCTAGCCCCTTCTTTGTTCTTAGAAAATTCATAGAATCACAGAATGGTTGGGATGGAAGGGACATCAAAGCCCACCCAGTTCTACCCCCCCTGCTGTGGGCAGGACTGCCACCCACCAGCTCAGGCTGTCCAGGGCCCTATCCAACCATGAATGCCTCCAGGGTGGGGCACCCACAGCTGGGCCTCACCAACCTCTGAGTGAAAATTTTCCTCCTAATATCTAACCCAAAATTCTGAAGTACCTGAACAGCATCACTTCCTGGTCAGGAATCCGGCTGCCTATGGATGTCATCTAGCTTACTTCCAGCTGGTTCTGAGGAAGCAGCTGCAGCTCACCAGCTCGCTTGTGATCATGACTCAAATCCTTCCTGCCCTTCTTGATTTTTCCCTTCCATTCATCTACTAGTCTTCCCAGAAAGGGCTCAAGAATTTGCTGAAGTCTTTCTTCCTTTTGAACCTCTCACCTCTTTGCTTTCCTCTCAGCCCTCATTGGCTCTCTGAACTGACTGAAATATCCATACATGCAGCAATAGCCCATACAGTACCATCTGCTAACCGTGCCTACTGACTGCAGAGCTCACTGCTTGGAAAGCACTGCCTAAGCACTAGGCCTCAGGCCTAGCAGTAGTTCCAGTAAAGCAGAAGGTTTATTTCCCCAAAATGAGGACAAATCCTTGCAGAAACAGCCTTTCTTTCTGGGAAGGTTGGAAGCAAGCAGAGGGCAGGTGGGAGAAGGTATGTTAGTTGTACCTGTGTGTCAGTGTGGCTTTGCCTTCCTGAACTGCCTGTGTTACCTATGCCTGAAAAAACCCTGCCTGGACACATGTTCTGTATGTATCTCCTGAAATCCTTTCACCACACCAGTTATCTCCATTCAGCTTCCATTTTTCTAACTTTCAGTTTTGTTAAAAAAATAAATTTACATTTAGATGATGGAGTGAGAAATCCTGCCGATTTGTGTTGTAACAGGGCCTTTACTATTTTATAAAGTTAGGAAATTGATCTGGTTGAGCTTTATATTTCTAGATCATTTGGAGTTGGAAACTAGTTTCCAACCTTGCACACTAATCTTTATAGTTTACCTTTTTTCAGTGCACGTATATGCAGTCGCTGTGTATCTGCAGAGGCATAGTCTAGAAGTTGCCTGTAACATACTCCCAGGGATTAGGCTTCAGTTATATCCCAAGTGCAAAGCTAACTGCACTTGGCAACTGCTTTGTGCAAGTCCTTGATCCCTTGATTTGCATTTTTTTTCATTGTCCCTAAGCACCTGCACTTGATAATCTCCTTTGAATCTCCTCAGGATAACAAAGGAGCCCTTCAGGGGGCAGGCAGTTCCTAGGTCATACAGTGATGTTTTTGTAGACATGGACAGAATACCATATGGGTTTCCTTTTCAGTTCATAGGCAACAAGTACTAAATCAGTAACCAGTTACCCTCACTTATCCACAAATGACCCTTTAACAAACGTCAGCTTTCTTATCTGGCTTCTGGTTATGGAAGATGCCAAGATGATCGCAGGCTTGCAAACAGTGAATCTACAGCCTGCTATGCGAGGGGATCTCCTGCAGGATTACATCCCTTATGAAAAAAAAAATAATTGTATAAGTAAAAAATCACACTCTGTATAATTAATGATAATATTGTAGAAAAGATCTTAAAGCATGCCCAGTTCAAAATAGTGTGTGTGGAAACTGGACACAAGAACATCTAAGTGAAACTGTTCCCATGTTTTGCCAAGGTCATTTAGGAAAGGCTGACATCATGAGTGATTCATGTCTGCAAAAACAGAGCGACTGACATGCTATCACAACATGACTTGAGATGAAAGCCTTGGCTGTCAGAGTGTTGGTGAGCACTCTGCCAGGACTTGGTGGAACTTGGACATCTGTGATGCAGCCTGAAGAGAATTCCAGCAAGCATATTTACGTGGATGAAAGAACCTCTCTCTTGAGCTCTGCACAAAAATGGCACAAGAAGTTTCTTTCCAGTGGGGCAGAGCTCTGTGAACGAGAATGGATCCCAAGGACAGCTAACGTATCAGCTCACATGTTGATGCTGAAGCAGAATTTGGTATCTCAAGCAAAGTCTCTACAGTGAAGCTGTTCTCCTATCACCAAATACAAAACCTAGAAAAGTGTGGTTGTTTATTTGTTCTCCATCACTTATTTCTTACGTACACTGTTCCTTGAGAAACAGATGTTCATGGTTAGGGTCTTTCTTATGCTGTTTGCCACTTGTAGCATTAGTAGAACACTCTCCTTGGAAATGTTCATACAAGTGTCTCCTCTATATGCATGCATCTTTAGATTCCTGTTGACAGTCAAGGAACCCTTCACCTGATTCTTGTGCCACCAGTGCTCCCAGTCTCTATCAGTTAGCACAGACACATGGCAAGTGATATTGTGCTCTCCTTTGAGCAATGCTGCAGTGGCCTTGTGTTCTGGTTTTAGCTCATGTTCACACTGCAGTTGTCCCAATTTCACTTTTCCTCTTGTTTTGCCTGATACACTCATTCCAGCTGGTAGCAGGCCTCCAAGTCTGTCACTGCTCAATGAATGAACCACATTGATCATGTTTTCATAAGTCGTGTGGAGAAACCCTGTTGTGCTTTTCCTCCTTTAGTCTTGCTGCTGTAAGAAGCCTGCATAAATTTTAGTGTCACGTAGCCACAGATGAATAAGACTCTTTCAGTGTCATGAAAAAAAGTGTCATTGAAAGGCCAGTAATGAAAACAACTTGAATGTCCTTAAATCAGGCAGAAACTGTATATATTCATTTATGTATTTCATTTTATCTTTGTATCAGCTCTTTAGTTTGTAGAACTTCATATGTGGGCACTGTTATTGTGATATATGTTTCAAGTGATTATTTCAAGCAGAACTGCAAAACAGGATAACGTGTGGATTTCACTGTATGCATCAAGGAATGTAAGCAGAGGAACCTACTGAGTATTTCCAAAGCTGCTTTAACCCATAAGTGGTTAATGTTAACATTTGTCTAGTGCCAATAAAGTTAAATTTATGTGGCATGTAATTTAGGAAATTGAGTAGGCAGAGAGCTGGTGGATGCCTTCTTAGCTAAAAAAAAAGTGCTCACTTTCCTTTTAACATTCACACGCATTTGTCATAGCAACCTTGAAGTTGGCCATAATGCTAAGCAAAATAAATAGTGTTAGCATAATGTTTGCTGTAATAACATGTCTCATGAGCTAGTTCAGTACTCCTTTTTATTACTTTATTTTCATTGCTCATTCACTGTGTTGGAGTTCTGTTTTGTGGTTTAATCATTATTACATCATTTTCCTTTCTCAATTTGAAGCTGCTGCCCTGTTCCTGTCATTCCATGCCACCCCTTTGACTGTGTGCACGTATCACTCCTGACTTTTTCTGTTTCATAATAAGGAATCCTCTGGTCCATTACTTTCCAATAAAGACTTGTAGTGGGATACATTTTGTATACATCCAGCTCATCAATACTTTATCATTAGGAGGAAAAAGAAAACAAGAATTAGCAGGATCATGTAGTATGTTCTACAAAGTATGGCAAAAGGCACAGAAAGCTTAATACACTGCATCATAGTCACATATACATGAGACAAAACAAAACAAGATTCTAAAGTTGAAAGCTAATGTTCATAAATCATGATCAAAGTACCCAGCATTTAGCACAAATCCTGAGTTTGAAGTAGAAAAACTGTTCTTTATTCGTCTTCTATTTCCCTGCTCTTTTGTAGCCTGCATAAAAATTGGCCTGTATATTTGCAGAACAAAGCACCAGAGGTTTCTGGAGGGTGACTGATTGCTGTTCTGTGCACCTTGCCACTCTTTCCTTGTGCGTGTGGCAAAAACCCTGGGAAAGGCCATTGGCAGGGCAGGACTGGAGAAGGACAGGACCAGCACCCTACTTTATTTTTTTTTATCCTTTAATAACTTGAAACAATGAACTGTTTATTTTTGACCAACATATGTAGACTGACTGAACAGAAAAAAATTAAAATGGTCTATTACCCTTGTCCCTAGGAAAAACATTCTGGTTTGTCATGGTGGTTGCTGTTTCTTTATATGGCAATCCTCCTTGTCTGAGAGGTGAAACTCAGTTCACCTCAGATGGCTCATGTAGAAGAAAATAACCAAAAAATATTCAAAAACCTTTCTAAGTCCCATTCAATACATTTCAATGTAAATTTAGAAAAAAAGGCCAGTTTTTAAAGGTTTCACAATCTCCATCCTCAGATGTTTTGGCAAAGATTGTCCTATTCTCTGTGTATTAATGTATATAGAAAAGATTCTTATTGCATTCAAAATACATCCCATAGTATTTATACACAGTACTATATTCATTTAAAGACTATCTATATGTGATGCAGTCTTCCAGATTTTAACAGCAGAAGGAGCCAACTGCATAAGACATCAAATTTGACAATATATTAATTATATTTGCTTTACATTTTCTTTAAAAAACAATCAAACAACCCTCCCCCCCACACACACAAAAGTCAAAGCCCCCCTCCAACCTTCCCAAAATTAAATAAAATCACCAAGAATGTGATGGAGCTTTATGTAAGTGCTGATGATTCAATGGTTACTGGAGAAAATGGTGCAGTGCACCTAAAAGCAGCAGTTACTCTCGTTTAACAGTCTGCACCAAAATATCATATCATCCTTATTGCAATGGACCTACGATTTCTTTGTTCACTAATCTTTTCACGTACCACTGTTCTCACAGAACATAGTCTCTCTCTCCTTGTGCAATGCTCATCTAATGGAGAAGAAATGCCAGTAGGCATCAGCATGAGTAAGGTTTGCTTGCAACAGTGCAACCTGACAGTCTGGGACAAATTCTAATAAACATGATAGTCTCATTTACAACAAGAATAAAACATTCAATTTCTAAACTGAGAGGTAAAATAAACCCAAATAAGGAACGTACTAGAAATGTGGCCTAAGATTTTGGTATTTTTTCAGCAGTACAATGTCATGATTCATTTATGAAACTCAGTTTACTGACAGTATATGTTCTAACCATTTTATGCAATGATATTCACAAGAAAATAATAGATTAGTCAAAAGCTGGTGGACTAATGCAGTTTATTTTTGTTTTATGATGTTCATTAGTTTTACTTGATTGTCTTCCATTTACCTCAGACCACAGGATTAACTGAGCACCTTCCGTATTAACTCTCTCATCAAATAATTATCACTGCTTTTTCCATTCAGTATTATTACATACGGCATTTACTTTAATTTCCTCCAAGTATTGAATAAAAAGCGTATTCATTATATAATATATTTACTCTCAGAGCCATGAAGTCATGAACTCATTTTAAGGACTGAGGAAAAGAAGCAAATATAAAATGATTATGGGCAAGACATGCTGTCTACCTCGGCAGTCAGTTTAATGTCTATCATGGAGAAATGAATTTTCCAAGACCGATTGTGGTACAAGTATTTTTAACCTGCCCTTGCTTGCATTGGTTTAAATCTGGAGTAACTCACTGAAGTTAAAAGAGAAGCCTGGAAGAATTCCACTGAGTGAGAGAAGAAGTTGGCCACCAGCATAAAAACTAATAGTTTAATCTTCCTCTTGGTTCTAGAGTTGGTCATTTCTTTATGAATATTTACTACAGTTGTAGTACATAGGAAGAAACTTGTTTAGCATTTTTGGCAGAAAATATAATTTCTCCTTCTGAAACATATATTTCAAGAAAGTATTGTATTCTAACACATTGCCCTTCTTCCATCCCCCTCTAGCTGGACTGTCTCTACACTTCCCCATTTTTCCAAGAGTTTTTTTCATGCTTCCAGGAAGTAAGGATGTGATGGTATTCCCATGTTATGGACAGACAACTGAGACTGAGGGATTGTGAGCTAAATTCAGAGCAAGGATTTTTCTTATAAACAGAAGTGTCTCTGTGAGTACTTACATACTGTAAGCACTGTAGCAGAAATGCTAAGTCACAGCTTGAACCAGTGATTGAGCGCTTGGTAGGAAGGTGGAGCCAACCCAGGGGAGCTCAGGAGCATGCAATACACCTGAGTGACTGAAAGGGCTGGAGCCAGGATCCACCCGTTCCCCGACCTCATTTAAGTGTTGGCAGTGGAGCTGGGAATATTTCACCTGGAGATCCCTGCCTACTTGAGCCTTCTGAAGGTTAGCAAATTTTCTTCATTGTTGTGTCTATGGCTGTTGTGTTTGGGCTTGTCTTATTTGTTGTAGCCTAGGAGTTTGCTGCCCTGCTATTATTGCTGTACTTTCCATCACGCTACAGCATTATGCACGTGGATTCTGTTCCCTAATCTGCTCAACACTAAGAAGCACCTAAAGTCACCCAGTACTCAGTATTTAACTTGTGAAGTTGTGTTATCTGTTGGACAGACGTGCTAGTGCATCAGGTTATAACCAAATCAGTTAACCATCTTTTAGGCAGCTCCTGAGTTCTGCTAGGATTTCCAAAAGGATTCATTCTTTTGTTTTTACTCATGATTATAAGTTTCCCATGTAGATAGATACAGAATGTGGTCCCAGTAGCTAAGCCTAAGCATTCCCTTGAGTCTGGGTCCCTGGGTTGGTCCCTGTCAGTGTGGGTGTGGATCCACACCCCAGCTCCCCTGTGACTGCTCCATCCTCCAGGTGGTCTGATAGTGCACTGTAACTTGCTCTCTGTAAAACATGTTGGCTATGTGAAAAAGATGCATTTGCATCTGGGGCTGAGTTCTAGAAATTTCTCTAGGTAACCTAATATTCCAAACTGATTATCTTCAAGAAGAGGGCTTGTCTGAGAAGCCTCAGCCTGTTGGCTATATAGTAGAGGTTTGAATTTAGCTCTCCCACACCATGCAAAGTGCTGGAATATGAGTTGAAGTGTATCTCCTCCAATTCTCTTCTCTTTTCTAATGAAAGAAGGACTTGACTGCTGCTTAGAAGAGCAATGGCACTCAGACTCTCGCCCAACTCTGTGTCTCCCTGGATACAATGTCAGCTCCTAATTGGATCACTCAGACTTACAAACTCCACCCATCAGAATCTAATGCCTTACACACTGTAAGGATTGAAGGCAAGGTACTTTTACATTAAGGCATGCATTGAAATTCAACATTTGTCTATGTAGAGATACATCTTCTTGCATTGGCAGTTAGTAGAACAGACATTTGGAGAGGCCACAGTGTGTCTATCTCAGCCTCCATTACTTACACCAAATCCCAGCTTTGTTGAATTGATCTTTCAATGGCAGCAGCCTTAAGTTAGCTTGCCTCTGGGAAGACTCAGTAGCAGGTACTATATAGCAGGGATCACTGTATCTGCCTGTTCTCTTAAGACAACTTTAAGGTTTTAGTGAGCTAGTGATGAGGGGTTCTGTCTTTCCCTGCTTCTGCCACAGAAGGGGCTTGCTCCACAATTCCCAGGCAAATGGGACATGACATTCCCAGCTGCTCTTGGTGGCTTACTGCTGTCAGTCTCCAGATCCTCCAAAGTGGATCAGACAGCAATAGTCTGCTGATACCTCTCACTGATACCAGCTTGTAAGGTTATACAAAAGCTGCATAAGGCTCTGTGGGCTGAGTGATTCCAGTATAGTTTTTTTTTCCAGTTTTGTAGAACTGAAATGCAGTTTCAGAGAATGTAGGCACAGACAACAAAAAAGTGCCTCAGAAATAATAAAAAAAGTTGTCTTCTCTGTTTCATAGTATATTAATCCAGAATATAAAGAATCAAATCAAGAAGCCAATAAAGGGAAAAAGAAATCTAGGTATTCTTCCCCATTTGTGTAGTTTAGCCACCAGTTAGTTGACTATGAATTAGCAATGCAAATAGTGTGAGGGAGAAGGGTATTTACAGTGTCACCACCATCAGGGGTGATGGTAGCCATCTTGCATGAGCTGTGATGCATTTTGTTTTCCCCCACATTACTCTCTCTTCTCAGGTACAGAGCCCTCCAGCTCTCTGAGCAGCAGCCATATGGTTGGGAACATGAGAGTGGTGCTGTGCAGATAGGATCTCTTGGGCTTTTTTTGTGCTCTCAGACAGATCTCCAGGACGAGCCAGGCTTACGTTGTTCCATAACTTTACTATGTTTCCTCAGCAATTTTTGCAAGACCCTTTTCAAAGACTTGCACAAGCCTACTTTTCTTAGTTTATAATCTTAACTTTTGATTTCTATCTTAACTTGTGTGACACTATGCTATTGGCAAAACTCTACTCTGAAAAAGAGAGTCCTGAACAGTATAGCTGGTATTTTAAAGAGCCACTGCACTATTAAGGAGGAGACACAAAAATCCTGCCAGATTCAATCTGAATGAACTGAAAAACGTCTGATTTCCTGAGTATTCCCAAAAGGGATTACAGAAATCTGTGGATAACTATAATGTTAGCAAGATGAAATCAGAATATTGAGGTCATCTGAAACTTATGCAGCGCAGACATCTATAGAAAAGGAGAAGGGACTATTCTTAAAGTGCTTCAAGAGTGCTAATAATTAGCATATAATAACAATAAAATTAAGCTCAGAAGTGTATTGGATACCCTCAAGGAGCATTGGCCTTGATGTTACCATTGGAATCAGACTCCCAAAAACAAAAGCATAAGCAATAAATAAACTGGAAGGTCAAAGAAAGAATTTAGCACTGTCAGAATGGAATGGGTCTAAGTGTTTTTCCTGATGGGGGGGAAAAATAGCTATTAGGAAAAAAAAAAAAGATTGTTGCTATTTATGAACATCAGGTTGCTAAGTGACATCATGTGATGTTCACCACTTCAGCGGCCACCCACAGTTCTCAAGGAATAGCAACAGAGGGGGTGAGAAGGGTGAAAGAAAACCAAAAGGCTGAGTTACTATTAAAAAAAGTCCTACTATTCAAAAAGGAGGAAAAAAAAAAAAAAAAGCAAAATAAGCCCTCTAAAAATACTTCATTTCTTTTTCTAGGAGAATCCTTTAGAACTAGGCTAGGAACTATTAACAGAAGCAACCAGGTGAATCATCTAAAAGAGAGCCTCAGAACCAAAACCTAAGTTAACATAAGTTAGCCACTTGCTTTTACACATACAAATATGTACATGCATGTGTATTCAGTTGTTTTCTACATGAATAAAAGACCATGCTATATATTTCTTATTTGGTCCTAATGCCAGAACTCAGTCATCTGGGCTCAAATGTTTCACGCATCTTTAATTTATATTTTTTTTACTTCAGGTGTGTCAACTAAGCTGCTTCATGTAGATTCAGTTACTTCAGCAACCATGTCACTGAACCCTTAGCACTTCCCAAGAGTTGTAGTAGTTCTCTTCTCTCTGAAATTTGTCAGAGGAAGTGAGATAGGGACAAGACTGATATGGAGAGCAGAAAAAGTCTGGATCACACACCCCAGGGGAGCATGCTTGAGAAACTGAGGTGCTTGGATGAGGAAATAAAGAAATTAGAGAATAGACAATAATTCTGGTGTTCTTGTGGTGGTGGTGACGGTGATGGTGATTCTGAAAGAAAATGTAGTATGGGTTTGAACCTACAATCCAAATGCTCACCTCTTCTGTTTTGGAAATTCTTCACACTCAAAGCTTTGGAGGCAAGCGACATAAAGGAACATGCTCAGCCTTCCTAGTTGGTGTATCACTTTAACTGTGAATGTTTGATAACCTTTTCTTAATCACCTCCCCCATCATAAATTGTCTTTGGCTTTGTGAGTGCTTTACTATGGAGCACAGGTATTCATTTTGACTTTCCTGATACTTTGCCTTTAATACTAACATATAAAATGAGAAAATGTATATGTATAGATATAAATATATACATCCAAAATATCCCTCTCTCACTCTCTTGGAAACTCCTGCTCCCTCTCTTCTCTTCAGATTCTTTCAGTTACATTATCCACAAGCAGAATGAAATTTAATAGGTCTTTCTCAAATACTGCCAGTTTCCATTTTTCAATGAGCAATATTACAACAGGTTATTAATTTGATGCCCGTCAACCAGAAAAAAAACATTTAGGGTATTGAATTAATTTTCTTTAGTCTCACATGCAGTGAGTAAAAAGGAAGGGCAATTTGGTGTGGTTGTGAGAGCTGGGATAATCATGTTAGGTAGATAAATTAGGGGGGGGAAATATCTGTTGTTTTCTCAGAAGATGATTATCAATACTTGCCCATTACCAATACATCTTTACTAGCAAAGTTAAAACACACAGAGGTACATAGCCTGCTTAGTGTCTCAGAGTCACAAGATTATTGTAATTAAGACTCAAGTCACACTGATTTGGAGCATAATTTCCTCCTCAGAAGAGAATTTCTGCTGGAGAATGTGAAGTATAGCCTTCTAGTTTTGCTTGGTTAAGCCTTTCCTTTACCAGACTCCCAGAAAACTGCTTGTGTAGTACCGTTGAAGCATTTAAACTAGGAATGTGCCTGCTTTTAAAGGGGAGAAGGCAAGAATTTTATTTCTTGCCCACTTCTTTTGTTGGCATTTTTATTTCTGCTGCTGGGGAGGGGGAGGAGGGAGAGGGAAGACAAACATGCCCTCAGTTCCTTTTCCCCATACTAACAGAGTAGCTTTTTCTCTGTGGCAAGCACACCTTCCAGACAGGGAGTTGCTTTCGGACTTGAGTGGTTCACTCCCTTCCTGTTTGAGACCAATTCCATCTCATTTGCGATGCTGTTAGTCAAGGAAGTGGCTATCCTGAGGTCACTCCTGAGCCCACCCTTTCCAAATGGCACTGCAGCCCTTTCTTCTGAAACACCACCCCCAAGGTTGGGCCCTTGCTGTGGTGAACAAGCAATGTAAATCTGTCAAGATTAGCCACAACTGGTGCATGTTGAAATTCTCCAAAATAATTTGAAAGCTGTGGTTTGAAAAATGATGCTGGCTATTTATTAAAACAGCAAGCATGATCAGACCAAGCCAACTTGCTGGCTTAACAGATGGAAGCTTGTTAAAAATCTTTATTTCAATATGTTAAGAAACCAGTATTGCTGCAAATTGTGAAGTATGACTTGTGTTTCAAGCCCCAGTGGAATGGATGTCTCGTGCTTTGAAACTCTCTGCTCTATGTTCAAGACCCAACGTTTGCTACTTCATAATGTTTTGATTTGTTTTGCTCTTGTTTTTCTGGATTTTTTTTTTTTTAAGAAGTCAACTATTCCAGTATTTTTAATAGCTATCCCATATTTCCTGTCTTTTCTTTGAACTATGGTAGGTACTCTGATACTTTCTGTCAGTTGAGGACAGTACGATGATTACTTCATGAAGTTCTGGTCTACCATCTTTACTATCAGATAACACTGTTTTGGCTTTTTTTACACCTGAAGCATGGAGAGGTTTAAGTTTTATTCCCAAGATCCCACTGCATGTTACAAGGAGAGAAATCTTCTTGTCCTAGCATAGACAAAAAGATCTTCCTTTCTGATTTCTTTTCCTCTCATTAGAAGGAAGATTTAAAAACAAAACAAAAAAGTAAAGAGAATTCACTTAAGCATGGCAAATCTGTGGAATAAAGTAACTGGTAGTGAGGAAAAATGGCATAATGATGTTCCTAAGCTGAAAAAGGGACCTTTTGCAAATCTGTATACTTGCCCGATCTAATACACATGTTTTGGTACATGCACATTCTTGGAAATCTTTGCAGGCAGCCAGTGCTCCTGATGTAGGCTGTGGCACTCAATAGCAGGATTCTGATCCTACAGATCGGTCAGGTAACTCGCACACCTGGCCATACACTTATTCATCCATTCAAATATTCACTGTACATTAATTGGATAGTTCCTATGCATACCAATCTTAAGACTTCTGTTATTCATTCTTAAAAGGAAGTCAGGCTAGGTGTCAAACAGGAACATGTGAATACGTCATATATGAGCATAAAAAATTAAGATAAGTTTGTGTGCAATCATGAGGAGATTAATTTTCAATCAGAAAACCTAAAAATGGAAATATTTTGTGCTTGGTTTTTCACTCCTGTAACTCCAGTTTCCAGCTAAGATGAATAAAAATACCCTTCAATGAAGGCAGTGAAACCACAAAGAAAGACTGCAATACGCACACTCCTCTCAGAGAAGCCCTACCACTTAACTTCTAAGAAATAAAGTCAGTGTAAATCATGATGTGATGAATGCTTCACTGAAATGATTCATGCCATATGGTCTGAAGAGCAAAATGGGCACAGTTTATTTTTAAAAGAATGAGAAATATGAACTTGGAATATTCATTGCTTTGTCCTGCCAGGCTGAACATTTGCTGCAGCAGAGGCCAGACTTAGTGCAGGTCTGTCTTCTTTTGCTCACTTAATAGCATATGTTGCAGCAGTTCAGGGCTTCAGTCTTGCTCATAATGGAATAATGCCTACAACATTACAAGCAGTACTCAGCACCATCTTCTGTGGAGATATGTTCACTGGGCACTCAGAGATTGTATTGCCTGCTCACTTTCTCTTATAAGATGCTAGCCATGAGAACTTCACAAGCAAGTAGTCTTCACAAGGCAATTACTACCTTGGTAGTGAGAAGCCAGTTAAATTCAGCCCTGACAAGAGGCAAAAGGTGCTGTCAGTTCTGTGAGTCACTTGCCTTTCCCTTTTCTCAGGCTACTTATGCTCAACACCTTTCTTGGCATGTTGTTGTATATGTTCAGCGTGAGATTCCACTTAAGCAAGAAGAAATCTAACAATAAACTGGTTCTTTCAACATTCATAACTCTTCCTTTGCAGTGCACCACAGGGGAAAAAGAAATAGGAGCAGACAAATGTGAATGCTGGGTCTGCAAAGAACTGGGTTTTGTTGTCAACAATACTGAAAGATATAAGCACATCTCACTAAAATCCTTAGGTTGCACAATAAATCCTTTTAAAGCAAATGACAAAAATCTCAGTAACTTCAACTATAAGCAACAAATATTATAATACTGCAGAGCTAGACTGCATTATTGATTTTTATCCCAACTTGTGGATAGTGAAGTGCCATCACCTCCTTAGACAAGCATTGGAAAAAGAGGCATGTTCAGGTAGCAGGCAGTGTACTGATGGCTGCCTGCTTCTGAGCTCTCCCTCATCAGCTGTGTAGTTGTGTGCCCGAGGAAAGTACTTTGAGAACAATCCATTTTCCAGAAATTGACTTTGATTCTTCAGAATTTATCATTATATGTAGTTTTGAGCAGGAGTTCATTTTGGACTGAGAACTTCCAAGTCACCACTTCAGGTAGCTTGGTTTAGTCTGGTAGAATGCTTTCTAAACCAAATGTTTGTAATGTGAGGGCAGTTTCAGCTAAAGTAGGGCAGCTCTTGCAGTGACAAGTGGGATTCTTGTATCCAGTACAAAACCATTCAGACTCTGTGTAGTCAATACATGTATCATTCACATCTACATCACTCCCAAGATTGATGTAATCTATATACATGCCAATTTCACCTTGCAGCCTGGTTCTACAATGCTCTAATGAATGTGATACTGCTCTGGGTGGGGACTTGCAAATAATCCTTAAAAAATGATAAAGAGTTTATTGAATGATTAAGAATAGTTTTATACGGGGCTTGAAAGTAGCAAGCTGCTGTTGTTTAAATGTCATTGAGTCTGCAGAACAGTATCTATCTTTTGTCTAATAGGCTTGTGCTATTTTACAGGTGGAAGTTGGACGGTTTAAACTGATGCATAAAAAAGTACAGACTGCTTCATTTTAACATAATCCTGTTACTGATCTGTTTTATGCTCCATTCATAAGCTTCTCACATTGAATTAGGCGTGTGCAAAATGCTGTCTTCATTTCTAAACTGTGCATATACAGTACAACACTGTGCAGGCAAGTTCTTGTGAAAAGGAAACGTTTACTATGTGGTATATTCTATTTCTTTTTCGCTCCTCTGAGTCCCTCTAGTGGTCAATAATTGCTTGCTACATGTTTCTCAGTACTACAAATTGTACCTTTCTCTCTAAAATAGAGGCATCTCCCTCTCGTTTGAATTCAAGATATCTGGTTCTTATTCTTGGGCCACAATTTAGAAGGACAAAACAAAGGATCTTCCCAAACATGCAGCTGCTTTATCTGTGAACAGTGTCACTATGTTTACTAGAAATAAATTTTTAATTTGTTTAAGCAACGTTATAGACACCTTGTAATTGTAGAGATTTACTACAAATTGGCAGGAGACCCAAATTCCTGCCTTCACTAGGCTTTCCACTCAAGATGCTTTCCAGTATACTTAAGAGAGGTGTAGACAGTCGCTGCTGCACACTCTGCTAAGATGCCATTTCGTACCAGTTTGGGTGGATTCAGGTCAGCCCTGATCCAGACCTGTCCCCATTTTCTAACCCAAGCTGTGTGCTTCTGCACCATTCATGTGCTAGCACTAGGATGTGTCTGACTGCTGAGTGATGGCAAGCTGCCAGACTAGTGAAAAAGAAATCCTGTCAAAAACCTTGTTCCAGTTTGATATATGTAAGGTTCTGAGGACAGAGCTGACAACAGAAAAGCCACATCTGCCCTTCCCATGAGTGTGATGGCCATATGCTGGGGCCTTTTTTGGAGGTGGTGGTTGCATATTTCACAGAACATGTGACAAGGGCAAAACCCAATCCCTTAGAAGTAAACTGCTACGAAGCATTTTTAGCCAGCTATTTCTTGTATTTCTTCCCAATGGATGGGAAACAGATAAATGGACTTAGAAAATTGTGAATTGAATTAACAGTGAAGTTGTAAGCAGATGTTAGGCAATATGCCTATAAGGTTACAACCAAAAATCTTTCGCTTGCAGGTTTCAAGATGTTGTTTATGTCAGACTTGTTCTTCCTCATGCATGTAATATTTATATAATGCAGGAAAGTTAGAAAGAAAAATACACTTCTGACAAAACAAAATTTAGAGACCCATGGAAGAATGCTGCCACCTACTTGCACCACACAGTACTTCTTACATTACCAGACTGCCTTCTAATTTCGATAGATTGTGTTATGATAGTTTCAGTTGCTCTCTGTTCTTCTTAACATACACTGCTGTGTGGCACGAAGGTTACAGAAAAGAATGAGAAGGTTACAGAAAAGAATGAGAAAGAAAACTGTCTATTTCTACGTATTTTTCTTTCCTGCTCTCTTTACCAGACGTTTATTTAGACCCCAAATAAGAGCAGATGATTCTGAAGGAGTGGCAAAAGCCTGGAGTTTCAAGTATAAAATGAAGAGACAAGAAAGCTTCATAATGCTACTGCTACTTAAGCAGATGGGGGAGGACACAACTAGGCCTTCGAGACTTCAGCAGAAATGTTTTCTGAATGAAACAGTGCTTTCAACATGGGACTCTGGTATGCTGCACCACTCCTGAGTGAACTTCACAGTACTTTTTCCATTCCTGATGCTGGAGGAATACCTTTGTTCTATTTCAAACAGCACATGCAAATAAGATTATTTTAGTATTGAGTCCATTTCTCAAGGAGGAGACAAAAAGGCAAGGAAATTCCCCCTGAACTGCTCCGCTTGTAAAGCAGGCAATGCCACAAATTCTGTGGCTTCTGTCATTCTTGAAGCCCTCCTGAAATCTTACATATGCTATTAATATTAATGCTACTCAGTGCAAGCTCCTTGTTGCCAGACGGCGCAGGAAGCTGAAGTCCCCCAGTATGTAACAAATTGCTTGTTGTTTAAGCAATCTGGAAAGAATCTCCTTTCCAGATTCCCTGCTCTCAGGGGTTCAATTGCGAACGCAGATGAAGCAGCGTGTCGGGGCGGCCCAACCTGCCGTATCTGGCGGAGGTTGCACCGTGGCCCGGCGGCTCCGCGGAACGCAGCGGCGGGCGCAGGTTGCGGCGGGGCCGATTTGAAGCGGGCACAGCGCGGCGGCAGCCGCTGTGGCGGCATGAGGGAGCTGGAGCCGGGCCTGAAGATGGAGTGCGACATCTTGGACGCGCTGGAGGCCCTAGGGTAGGTAACGGGGGAGCGGCTGCGGCTCTCCTTTCGCGGCGGGGCCTTGGGGGTGACGGGAGGCTCCTGGAGGGAGCGGCGGCCCGGCCGGCCCTGCTCCGCTGCGGCGGCGGTGCGGAGGGGCCGAGGGGCGCCGCTGCTGCGCTTGGGGCGGGCGGGGCTGCACGCGGCTGGGGACGGAGCGGAGCGCAGCGCTGGCCGAGCAGGGCATCCCGCTTCACCTGGGAGCCCGTGCGGGGGCTGCGCTGCCTGTGTGTTGGTGGGCGCCTCCGCTGTAACGAAGCGCTCAGCGTATTTAAAAGTATGCATATTTTCTGTTAAACCCGCTTCGTATTATCGAGCTTTATTTCCCTGTACAGGTACACGGGTCCCCTCTTGGAAGAGGAAGCCCTGAAGAAAGCAGCACAAAGTGGATTATCTTCACCGGAGTATTTTGACCTCTGTGTTTGGTTAGGTTCCCAAATAAAATCACTTGGTGACATGGAAGAAAGCATCACGTCAGCAGATGGTAAACGAGTGTTAATTTATTGAAGCTATGTATTACTTGATTGGGGGATACACACTTGACATTTAAGCTAGTAATAAAATTAATATTGGAGTTTAGAAGGCAGCTAAGAGGTAGCCAAAGAGAGGCTGATGTTTTTGTGTATGTAGCTGCTAGATTAAGGTCTAACCTGGTGAAGATTCTTTCAAAAGGAAGAAAGGGGGGAAAAAAAAAAAAAAAAAGACAACCTACCGGACAATAAAGCTGGGCACATAGGTGTGATTGGGTTAGTTTGACTCCTGGAACTTGGTCATCACAAAATGAATGACAGTTGTCCACTGCTTTGTGGCATCCGCTCTTTGCTTGACAGCGATATTCCTGTGATCTGAAGGAGTAAGTTCTCCTGTCTCTCTGCTAGATGCGAGCTGCTGATTCACTCCAAATACTTGCATTATGGTTTCAGACTGCTGTAGCATCAGCTTCTTCTTTAAAGCATGAATGCAGTATTGCCTTTGCTATTGAAAATGCTGTCTGTTTGTATGTAGGACCTCTTTAAGAAGAAAGAAGATGTTACTGGAGTGGCAGGTTGTGTTTGTCAGTGGTATCGAAACCTGCAATCTAAATGTATAAATCATTAAATCTTAATTAATTGGAGGTTTCTATTAATAAAAAATGAAAATTAAATTAAAAGAAAAACAATTAATGGTCTTTATTTATTTCTACAGGTGATAAAGATATAGAGAGCTTCCAACTTGAGATTAGTGGCTTCCTGAGAGAAATGGCTTGTCCATATTCATCACTTGTATCTGGAGACATAAAGGACAGATTGAAAGAGAAAGAAGATTGCCTTAAACTCCTCTGTAAGTTAAAATCACTTTTCCCCCTTACAATATTTTATGTGCTTGCTCTGTAATTATGATACAGTTTAGATATTTCTTTTTGTGTATTTAAGTGTATCTCTACAATCACTACAGTTTACCTGTGCATGCACCAGATCACTCATGGAAGAGTGAAAATGGCAAGAGTAATATTTGTTTGTGATGTATTATTCAACCTACTGAGGCCTCCTGGTAATTTCTTGATCCAGTTCCAGCTTAGCTGAAACTAAGGCCTTGCTTCTCTTGATTCTGAGAAGCCTTGGGGCAGCTTGAAAGAAAATGCAGCATGACTGAGACATGCTGAGAGTAAGATTGAGGAGAGCAACATCTAGGTTGGACCTGGGCTAAGGGAACCAGCTGAGACTGAGTACAGGAAAATTATATTGGGAAACTGATGGCGGCAAACACTTGAGATTTGACAAGAGAAGAATGGAATAACAGCAGGGAGCAGTGTGGTAGTATGAAATTAGCCAAGGAACTTGGCCTAGGGAAGGGTATTAGCAGTCAAGTATGTGTTGTTAAGATGTGCAGACAGAAGACAGGAAGCTAGATGAAAGTTAGTTCAAGTAACAAATGGGAAACTGACACTGACCTGTCAGGAGAGGACTGAGATAGGGTCTTTTATCACTGTCTTGTTTTACAAGAACGTGGATACAAAATTTGTCATGCCTCTAAATCTGCTATTGTGATGCTTTTCTTTGTAGTATTTCTAAGTACAGAACTTCAAGCTTTAAAGATACTGCACAGCAAGAAAAGTAAAAGCTCTCATTTGGAAAAGCACAACGAAATCTATCAGGAAGTACAAGCTATCTGTGATGCACTGGGCTTACCAAACTCCTCCTCATCCGATATTCCTCCTTTGTTAAGCAATGTGGAACAAAAGGTACAGATTTTCTCTCTGTTGTTAACTTTTATGCCTGTAAGCATCCATCTTAGTTAAGATCCTAACAGTATGGTTCATTTTATACTGCTTAGTGTTTAACTGTTTCAGTTGTGAGGTGAAATATTTGAGTGGCTCCCTCAGGAGTGAAGGTATGTGGTGAGCCATGCTTTGCCATGCAAACTTAGGGCGTGAGTTGAAGTAACACTTTTGTGTTTTGTGTTACCATTTAAATGCAGAAGACTTAGTCTAATAACAGTTTATATACCTGTATTCTGAGAAGTAGTAAATTTAATAAAATTTTCCAAAATTTACATTTTTGCTCATTAGCTTAGGAGTATCTTAATTGCAAGTATTGATTTGTTAGTGCCATTTCCTTAGCTGTAAATAGGATGAAAATGCCTGGATTACCAGGTTAGTCAATATGCAAACTTAAACCTTGCAGTATAGGTATTTCAGTTATATCCCACTAAATTCTAACTCATTTAATGATGATGATGTGATATTTGTCTTTCTCACTGCAGAATTTATTTTCTCTGTCAGGCAGTTAGAAGTTTTACTGTTCATTCCTTCCTGATGCCTGGGGAATCAGTCTCTTCTTGAAAACTGTGGGAGATGAATGCTGCCTGTGTTTGCTCATTTTTTTGTAATAATGTTCAAGAGGTGCCTGGATGAGGTGCTACAAGATATGGCTTAGTAGCTTAGAGGGTAGTAATGGTGATAGGAGGACGGTCGGACTAGATGATCTTGTAGGTCCTTTCCAACCTTGTGATTCTGTGTGATTATTTTTTTCCTTCCTCCTTGCCTAGTGAGCTGGTGAATGACTGGAAGTTTTGTGGAGAGGGCCTGTTCCTTGCCTGATTTTCTTACATGTGTGGCAGTACAGAACCTTTAATAGATTTGTATACAAGAACAAGCACCCAGGTGGTGAAAACATCTACATTCCCATAATGCCACTGTGCCTCATCTGTTTAGCTCAAATGGAGTGTTTAAATCTAGTCTTGCTAATAAACATTTTTGTGAGGATGGGGGGAGAAACAATTCTGGTGCTATTTTCTGAGGATTAAAACATCAGAGTTCCAGCTGATCAACTAACACTTGCCTAGGACTGTTGATTTTCCTCCAGATGGATGTAAGCCCTATTTTTATATTCAGAGGACTTTGTAGGCTCCAGCTATGGGCAGTGGCCTTCCTTGATTGCTTCTTTGTATCTCTTCTTTGAGACAGGTGTAGTTTCGTGCCCAGGTAAAGGAATAGGACTCTAGTTCTGCAGCAGCAGCCTTCTGGGTCAGCTTCTCACCTACACACCTATGAGCCCAGAAGGCTTTCTTGAATTATGGGGTTCCTTGTCTGCCATGTTTTGTGAAGTCCGAGAGTTCCTATCAGTTAGGATCACATGCTTGAGTTGATACACAGGGCATTACTGTTACAGTTTCATTAGTGCTAAAGTGAGCAGAGTCTTTAAAAAACACATTATCTCTCCGTTTCTACCTTCCCAAATTGCCTTAAGCTGTTTTTGGTGTTTTCCAGATCCATCAGCTCTGCCTTGCTTATACAACTTGCACTCACTTCACAGTGTAGAAATGTGACAAAACTAGTTCATTCATTTTCTTTGACTACAAATTAATAGTGTAATTTGTGCTCTGAACTTTCTGGCCCTTACAAGTGAAGAATTTTTTTCCTACTGTTCAGGAGATTCCGTAGAATTTCTACTGTATTTCTACATTGTCCTTCATCCTTTAGTTTCATGTGGGACAGGTTCAGAGTTTATTTTGGTAGTAGTTTCGAGTTGGGTATGTGCATTTAAAGATGTGGCTGCATTAGAATGGTGATGTCAATGATTGGATTTCTTTGCTTCATAAACTCTTCTTCAGTGCCATTTGTTACTTTTTTAGATCCTTACAAAAAGTCATTAAAAATGATCAGTGTCTTTTTGCAAATATTTTATTGCTTCTAATTCAATTAGATCCTGTATAAAATTGCACTGTTAATACTTACAATTATACTAGATAATTTGTAACAGAAACTTACAAACAAATCTACTATTTTTTATTGAAATTGGAAAAAGTAAGCAGAATTTGAAAGCAGTACTTCAGCTTGTGTACTCTTGCCTCTGTCTAGCATCTTCAGCGCTGTCAGCAGCTGTGGGAATAGCTCTGAGAGTAGTTCAGCTGTGCAACAGCAACCTGCTAAAGGGACAGATCACACGTTGTATCTTGGTATAGCATATTAGAACATTGCTTAACTTGAACAGAATTTAATTGAAATATGAAGAGACTATCTTTGAAAATAATATTTGGGAATATATGCCAGAGGACGGTTGTATTCCTGTCTTCCTGCAAAAGGATATTTACCAAAAGTCTTTTACTTACAGCTGTGTTGGTCGAGGCTGGGCAATGTATTCTGTAACTGTAAGGCAGCAAAGCTTGTACTTGGAGGATGAGCACTCAGTGTACTGCTGATGCAAGTGAGGGAATAAAGTATTAATAGAGATTCAGGAATCTGGACATGACTTTGCAGCGTGTCACAAACTGTAAATCAGTTTGCATGTAAACCCAGTTCCTCCTTAAATGTTGCTTGATGAATATACTTGTCACTGGATAAAATTACAGATGTGTTCTCTTTGCTTTGGTTAACAAAGGTTGCAGAAAGAGTCATGTAATGAAAGTATTCAGGAACTCTTTTTTTTTTTTATTTTAAATCGATAATAAGACAGAAGATGCATCTCTCCTTATGAGTCTGATAAAATGATAAAACAAAACATATTTGATCTTATGATTGGAATGAGTTGTGCTGAAGTAAGTGTAAATACAATTTGTGTTACGTGTTTTGTTTCAGATAAAGGACATTCTCTCAAAAGTTCAAAAAAACCACGTGGGGAAATCACTGCTAACAAAACCTCTGAATTCTGATCAAGTGGTAAGAATAAAAACAACTTAGTTTTTTTTTGTATTTCACAGGATGGTCGAAATTTATGTTTATGGCTTCAGCTGACTGTCCATTTTACAGTCACTGTTCTAACTATGATAATAAACATTCAATTACTAAGCATTAATAACACATTAATTCTGGAAGTATCTGATTGTTAATGTACTTTGTGTTGATACATGTATTTACTTTTAAAATACTTCTAATTAAGACTGCTGCAGCACTACACAGATGCACCCCTAATTTTATGTAGTTTATAGAGGTTACCTGGCAATGGCCATCTTATTTGCTGAATGAGGTTGCATTTCATTTGACTTACATACCCGTATAGAATTGAACATTTGGATTTTTGTACTGTAACACTGCAGGAAAGATTGGAAAAAATCAATGATGCTCTTCGCAGTGAATACGAATGTCGCCGTCGTATGTTAATGAAGAGGCTAGATGTGACAGTGCAGTCTTTTGGCTGGTCTGATAGAGCAAAGGTAAGCTTGCTGCATTCTTTGCTTCCTGTAGGTGGGAGTCTGCTACAATTCTGTAGGTCTTGTTAGCAAATATACTATGTAAATACAATTCCATTATTGCTGACTTCTTTTCGAGCAGTTTATCATCCTGGGTTGTAATATCTGAATCTTAGATGCTGTAGTAGGGCAAGAATTTGACTGAATGGCACTGGCCGTCTTTTGTGAGTGAGTGTCAATAGCTTCAAAAATAGAAATTCTAGCATCCTCTGTTGGGGTTTTTCACTGTAAGTCCACACCTCCCTTTTTCTTCCCTATATCCATCTGCCCCAGTGAAGTAAAGTAAGAGGAATCCTCAACATTTCTCTTAGAAATGCAAGAGAAAACCAAACGCTGGGCCTTGACATAGATAATTCACAAGGTCAGTGAGATTATTACAGTGACCTGTAATCTATCTTGGGCACAAAACAACTGAATAAGCAAACAGTCAGCTGAAGATCTTGTATGAGAAAAGCACACAATTACTTCCGTTCCTTCAGGTGCCTGAAACTTCCAAACCACTGTTGTGGATTTTGTCTGCTGGTATTGTTTTGTTATCACAGAATCACCAAGGTTGGAAAAGACCTCTAAGACCATCCAGTCCAACTGTCCACCTATCACCAATATTTTCCTACTAAACCACATCCCTCAGTACAACATCTAAACATTTGGTGAACTCCTCCAGGGATGATAGCTTCCCTTGGTATCCCATTCCAGCACGTGACCACTCTGCTTGAGAAGAAACTTTTCCTAATATCTAATGGCAGTAATTTAATTTTTATGATTTCCTAGCACTCTGTATATTAAAAAAATAGTAATGATTTAACCCAGTCTGATATTTCTGACCTAGAAATGCATACTATTTCAACCCAGTAACATAAGAAGAGAAGATACTAAAAGTTTGTAACAAGATGAATATACATGCAGGAAGCTAAAGGGAGATATTTTTCCTCATGAGCTGCAAGATAAACTTTTCTGTCAAGAGAAGATGAAAGATTTGTGTAGAAAGTTAGGACTGAAAGCAGTATCAGAATTTAGCACAGACGCATGCAGACACAATCTTTTTTACGAAGCTCACTAAGCACCACTGAAAGTCATGAGTCAAAGACTGCTGTTTCTGAACGGCTCACTTCAGTGTCAGCTGGGGTTGTGAATGCTTTTATGCAGAAAAAGAAGAAAAGAGAGGGCATTTACCTTGAAGTTGTCAGATTTCACGCTGTGTATAACTTCTCGTTGCTGTAGCAATACAGCTATAAATTTTCAAATGTAGAGTGTACTTCTAGGATGTAGCTGATGTTGGCTGATAATAACTTAGATTAAAATTTTAAGTCACCTGATGTTATTTCAAATGACATTTGAAACGATAAATACTTTCACAGCAGAACAACAGTTTAATGAGATTTTTGGTGATTCTAAAGCAGTAAGATAATTCACTTTCCTGTTGCAAAAGAAAAAAAACTGTTGATATGAAGTAGTATGCAGTTACAGAAATGATTCTATTATATATTAATTAAAAACTGCATATGATTTTTTAATCCTTTTCTCCTCACTTTTCTTGTAAAATACTTGTTTAGAACTTCTCCAAAGAAGCTTTTGGGATTTAAAATGTTTTGATATTGATGTTTTTTTTAAGCCAATAAGCAAGTTGTTTTCCTTTTTTAATTCAGTTTCTAGCTTGCCTTCCTCCCTTACAGTGAAGAGTCTAAATTTTAGTCTTAGATATATTGTAAACCATCAAAGAATGTTTGCTGCCAGTGGATAGGAGAGTTTCTTTTGTAACCGACTGAATTTCAGCAGCATGTTTTGTACATCACCACATGAAGAGAATTGGTGACAACTGGCACAGTATTTTGTAAGCTAACCTAGTTTTTCAGACATTACAGCCACTGCAACTTACTGAGACTTACTGTTCAGTAAGTGTGTTTTACAGCCTACGTACGCTAAGTGTGTTTGTATGTATGTCTAGCAAGTAAGTTATGTTTGATTTTTATCATTTAGGTAAAAACAGATGACATAGCACGAATCTATCAGCCCAAGCGCTACGCATTATCTCCAAAGTCAACAATAACGTTAGCTCACCTTCTTGCTGCTCGAGAGGATTTATCGAAGATCATAAGAACAAGTAGTGGATCAACACGGGAGAATACAGTCTGCGCAATCAACAAGGTAACTTTTGTTTTTGGGATATGAAAAAAGGACTCGGGATTTTACAGACCTATCAAAAATTTGAGATTACACTGTGTTCAGTATTTTTATTCGGTTTTGAAAGATGGGTATACTCAATACTTTAGAGCATTCCAGTAAACATTGCAACAACTTTTTTTTTTTTTTTTTTCGTATTATTATCTTATAACACAGTCAGTCATAGAAAACAGTAATCTAGATGAGCAGGTACAATGGAGGAGGTAGGCAGAGTTCAAAAAATTACTTTTCCTTTCCTACAGAGTTGTGCTTTTCAAACAGTAGTCTCAGAACACAGGACTACTCTAGTCAGTTCTCAGGATCAATAAATGCTTGATTAGACCATTTGAGAGCAAGATAAAGATAAGAATCACCCTTTTGTTTTGGGATCCTTATTATCTTAGGAAAGGGACTTCATTCATTCAACATAAAACTGTAGTAATAGTAATTCTTTCTTTTGCTTATTATTAATCCTGTTTTACAGACTTCTTAAAGTTTTGTTGCCCCACTTAGGTATTTTTTAATATGTTCTCATCCCAAAGATTCTGAAGTTTTCTAATTATTGTATGATCTCTCTTTTTTGTGTGTGTGTGTTTCGTTGGGTTGGTTGTTTTTTGTTTTTTTGTTGTTTTTTTTTTGTAAGCGGTCTTTGATTGGAGTACCTGGGACTGACTCGTGTCAGTTAACATTCATCATACAAAGAGTTTAGGAAATCTAGGAATTAAAACAAAAAGACCTGAATACCTCTCTATACTTCAACTTGATATTTTGTAAAGCTCAGTCGAGTAGAATCTGTTTTGTACACTAGATAATATCCGCCAAAGATCATTTTTTCTTTTCTTGAAAGTGTTATGGCAGCATGTTGTGCCTTTTTTCTGTTCTGCCTTTCTCCTCACTACTTCTTAATGGAAGGTAAACTGGTGTTACTTTTAAGAGCTGCATGCCAGTCTGCCGATTTTTGTTTTTTATGGCTGATTAGGTTAGAACGTTTTTGAAATCAGAGTAGAAGAGCAAACAGCACAGTAATCTTTACCTGTATGTATATATTTGAGTTATATGCTACTTTGTTGCAATACTTGGCATGCAGTTTTCTTCCTAACAATTTCACAACACTGTTATTAGCTAGCTAGCTGTAACTTAAATTTTACAGATGGAAAATGGGATCACTTTTGGAGTTCTTGCCACATGTTGCTGGCAAGTTAGAAGGAAACGAAATAGCAGCTGTCGAGCTCCACTCTGATAGGAACTTATTTCCTCTGAAGAGCAGGCAGCATGTCTTTGTCCAAAAAGAATTACCCTCTGTCCCTTCAAGTTATTATGTCCGTCTGTTTTTCAATATAGGTTCTGATGGGGAGAGTACCTGACCGTGGAGGCAGACCAACAGAGATTGAACCACCTCCTCCTGAAATGCCTCCGTGGCAAAAAAGACAGGAAGGTGGTGGAAGAGGTGGCTGGGGAGGTGGAGGTGGGGGTGGGAGGGGCAGCTGGGGTGGGGGAGGGGGGAGAGGAGGAGGTGGGGGTGGTTTTGGGGGTGGGGGTGGTTTTGGAGGTGGGGGAGGTTTTGGGGGCGGCGGTGGTTTTGGGGGTGGGGGTTTCAGAGGTGGTGGAAGAGGTGGAGGTGGTTTCCAAGGCGGCAGGGGGGACTATGGTGGCAGAGGTGGTTATGGTGGCAGGGGAGGTTATGGAGATCCGTATGGTGGAAGAGGAGGTGGAGGATACCGGAGATACTGAAAGAGTAACAGATGAAATATAGTGGTGGTGTTTACTGGTGTCAGGAATTTAGATATGGTACCTTTGGTTTAGATTAGATTAAAGTATGACCATGTGAATCATTGCATTCGACCAACTGATGTTGTCATTGAATTCTTTTAGTTAACCGAACAGAACTTTTTATACTAAAATATCCTGACTAGAGTCCTCGCTTTTCGTACTGGTTGTGTTTTTTTTTTTAAATTATGTTCATTTATTTAAAATAAGTCTCAGAAAACTGAATAAAAACCTTTTTAAAGAAACAGAATAAAGATGATGTTCAGGCCTCTCTAATTATTGCATGTTGCACATAAATTCTGCTCCAAAAGCTGGATGCAAAAAAAAAAAAATTAAGAAGTCAGACCTAAGAACTTGAGGGAGATGCTTCTGAAAGTCCAGAATGCTGCCTTTGTGCTTTTTTCTTTATCCAGTTTTCACATTGGACATATTGAAGAAATTCAGTTTCAAGTTGTCACTTAAGGCTTTGGTCAAAATTATTCAATGAACTTCACATAAAAGTAATATTCTGAATTAGTTCTCTACAGATACTAATAAAATTAGATGGCTTTGTGTGTTCATAAATATATCGGAGATTAATTGAAGGTCAGAGCATGTACCACAAAACCTGAATCATGGTGACTTTTGATGTTTATTTTTACTTAACTTGCTTTTCATATTATTGGTGTTTCATAAAAGCATTTTCTACTACCGTCATGTCCAGTAGGAGTTCATCTATATACTCTTTCTGCATCAGCCTTTAAAAATAAACGTCAACAAAGCTCAGTTGCCTGAGAAAGGGTGGGCTATTTCTTTTTTTTTTCTCCTGCCTACTCTCTGTATTTGGCCACTGCCAACTGCCAGCTGACAAGTTATCTCATGCACCAGTTGCTCCTCCCATTGAGGTTTCTGGAAAAAGTTCCAATATAGCATTCAAAGGCTTTGCTTCTTTATTCTGTCACCCAACTGGTTTGATAACCTGAAAGAAACTCTGTGTTGATATGTATGGATACCTTCTCCTTCACAGATAGTGTTACTCTAGTAGAAGAGCATCTAGATGAGGAAGTGGATTTTGTATAATTCTGGCTCTAAGTAGATTTGTTAAAAGAGATTAAGTTCAGGGCTGTCAGCTAAAAATTCTGTATGTTATCTAGCTTCTTTAGGTCCCTCCTCTGTTGTGATGCCATTTGTGAATAGAGGTAAAAGAGAGATGATGTCCAAGTATATATTCACGATGGTATTTATCAGGTTCATGTTACTGCAGAGATTCAGGAAGGCATCTGATAAACCTGGGCATATCTCTTGACAGAAACCTTGAAGCGCTTTCAAGAAATATATAACTTAGACTTATCTGCAGTTGAACTTTAAGATTTGAATTTGCTTTTATGTACCACAGTTATGAGTTTTTGTTTTTTTTTTTTCCCCCACAAACTTGCTGCTGATGTCTGTATTGGCATGCTTTAAAGTTGTTACCGTGTCTTCAGGGACACATGCATCATGCCCTCAATTACAGAGGCAGATCTATGCAGGAACGTAGAGTTCTGTTTAAAATTAAGTGATTTTCTAGCATGTTGTTTAAAAACATGTCAGATTTTATTAATTAGCTACTACCAACACCTTCATTTGAAATTTTAGTCTAGATGAACTTCAAAACTTTCCTTCTTATTCTGTATGCTTATTGACTGAGAATGCTGCTTTATGATGTGATTGGTACAGCCTTGGCCATACTTTACAGTTCCAGTAGGCTTCTAAGAAAAGAGAGTGGGAGACTTCATTGCTTGTATATGTTGACTTGAATGTGAACTCAATATAATGAAGTATTCTGCTGGCTTAACTTCACCCACCTTCTAGCAGTGTCATTATCACCTTCTTTGTACACTCATTTCTGTTGTCAGCCTCTGCTGCCATTCTGAGGAATTTCAAGTGGAAGCACAGTACTCATTTCCTTCCTTTGGAGACTGGTTTATTCACAGTGCTATAGAGGTAGCTCACAAATGACATTTTGAGTGAGACCACTGGCCATGGAGGTGACAAGCATTGGTCAGCAAGGGAAGAGGGAGAACAGTTTTTAACAAAGCCTTAATTTAAAATTCTCTTTGCTAATCCTATGCTGTTATTTTTGCTACAAGTAACATACAAACAACAATCAAGAGCTCAGTTTCACCAAGGATGTAGGCTAGGAAATTCAAGTGGTGTATCTATGCATAAAGATTTCATCAGTTTTAAGATGTGAAGATGCACTGGGTTAGTTGACCTGTAGGGCTGGTAGAATGTAGTAATTGTGTATGTGCCGCAGTGCTTTTACACTTGTCAGTTTGTGCTATTTGTAACAGAATAGTTCAGAGTAAAGTAGACAAGATTTGTGCCCCCATCCAGTTCTAACAGTTAAATTATTCTAGTAGTTTTCCAATTTTTCCAATTATTTTTTATGTAGACATTGTAAAAGACAAAACTTGAACTAAGTTGAAGTTCTATGGAAGATGCTTCGTTTTTTTTTTTATTTGAGCTATTTCATATTTTCTTGAGTAATTCCAATGTGTGAAGCCAGTAGTAGAAAAGCAAAGTAAGCACCACCACGTTTCATAGAGGTATCCCTTTCTTGGTCTTCTCTGTTGTCAGAATATATGTCCTTATTTTATCAGAAGATGCAATAATACCATTAAAACAATTGATTTAAACCTCCAACCCTTCTGTTTCAGTCTTGAAAAAAGTATTTTGAAAAATTCTGTTGTAAGAAAAAAGCCATTTTATATGTCTATGATTATTTCTGTGTTTATTCAAATGCAGTGAATTGTTTTGGTTATTCAGGAATTGAAGAAGACAACTTTTGTGTCAGGGCTGAAGAGAGATGGTTTTGTTAACAGCTGTAAACACTGAGGAATAAAGTACTGCATTTGAAGTTATTTGCATCACTTGTGTAGTGTGATTTTGATTCTCTATTCATATCTCCCGTGCTTGCAAGAAAGATTTCCTGCTGGTGATTTGAAATAATGATGAAACGTGTTTTTTATGATCATGAAAAATAACAAATTTTAACAAAAGTAGAGAAGGCAGTCAATAACAATACAAGAAAAGTTCACCAGGAGAGGTCCCAAATATATCCTGATTACGTTATCTGGAGTTACTAAGAAATCCGTCTCCATTGAAGGATATTCAGTTAAAATTTATCTTAATACAACAAGAAAATTGCATATGTGTTTATATGATCATTACTTTTGTCTTTATGTAAATTAAGGAAAAACTTCACAAGTAGTGAACTGAAGTAGTAATTGGAGGTTTCCCTTTTTTTTTTTTTTTTTCCCCTCACTTCTGCAATTCCTAAGCAAAACACACCTTGCTCTGTATGCGCAAAGTTGGGAGAGCAGATTTGCCTGTAAGTAGGAATGGTGTTTTTCAGTAGTTAGCACCCTCTTCTTCTTCCCTCCCCTCCCTCAGATATTTTGAAGTTCACTACCTGACATAAAAACATGCATGAGATACAGTATTTTGAGTTCTGTGGTAAGGTGAAGAATAGCAAAGGTTCAGGATGATGTGACGCTGCCTGTGTACTAGCCCTAGTAGAAATTGCAGAAGCCTTGTTTAAGCTTACCTATCGTGCTGTAACATCTTCTGAGAATGAATGTTCTTAAGAAAAGCAAGAGACTATGCTAATGAAGAACTGTGCTTGGTAATACCTTGAACAGTGTAATGGCAAAACAGTGTCTGTATTGTCTCAGCCACTAAATTCTGAAAAAATAATCTGAAAATGCCCAGCTTCCCAAGTTCTCCCAGTGTCCTCAGGCTCAAGAATGTAAAGGTAGACTTGAGACTCTCATATATCAGGTCAGTCCTGCAGAAGTGCCCCAAATGACAGACCCAAGGAAAATGAATATATGTTGTTAGGGTTTCTTTCTTTCAGATACAAACTCGGAGGCAAGGTACAATTTTAACATTTTTTCTATTATAAATATTAAACTGATTTCTTACACTTTATATAAATGTTTACAGTCTGTACACTTTTTCAATCTTCTTTAATAGCACTGAAACAAAAATGGAGTTTCTGTAGAGATCATTTCCCACAGGATAACAGATTGCTACTGTAACAAAGAATTCCAAAAGGTAATATTGTTTTGTATTTTCAAAAGCGTATGTAAGTTATTTTAAAGGCAGTGGTCTTCAGTATTAACATTAGCTCTGGCCTTTTCATTGTTAAATCATTCAGTCTACTTACTTTCATCTTTTAAGGATCAGAATTCACACTTAGAAAATAAACAGTAGTTGGGGTACGAACATTTCATTTTTTTCTTCCTTTCTGTATGCATATGAAACACAGCTGAGCCTGGAGAAAGAATAAAGGTGAGTGCTTTTCATTTATGTTAACTGTGACAAGATGAGTTTTAAATGGTGTTCAATACCAGTGCTTGCTGATTAGTCCTCTAAACAGCACTTAGTACTTTCATTATTTCATTTTTCCTAGCATATAGTAGCAGTAAGATCAACAGAGATGCGGGATTTTTGCTCAGTAACTTTGTCAGTTTCATCAGTATCCTTGTACAGTCAGTATTTGCTATTAACACTATTACTTCATGCAGCAAAAAGGAAGTTGCAAAGTAATAACAAGGGATTACCACCAAAACAAAGCAACACAACAACAACAACAACAAAACATTGCAAGAGGCTTTGGGCAAACACCCTGAAGGTATTTGGAGAGCTTTGAAATTTTTCAGGTATCAACAAATTCATCTGAAGCAGTAAGTTTTCAGCATACATGAAGTATCATGGATGGGTTCTGTAAGATGGTCCTGCGAACAGGTTTAAATCATTGTGTTTATAGGAACAGGGTGACAGAAAAGTAATTTTAGACTGTACAAGTCTACAGACTTGACTTGATTTTAAGCATTAAGTACTCAGCGTTACTAACACAATAACCTTTGGGTCAGTGTTGACATTAGGAAACTTTCCAAATACTGATTTGTTAATTTTCTTCCTCTTCCACCCTCCTAGAGTAGGCAAAGTGTGTGTGTGTAGATATGTATGCATACACACACACATACAGAAATTGTTAGAATTGAAACCACAAGCAAGCAGAGTTTCCTTAGATGCACGAGATTTGCCAAATTTTGCTGCTCTTCTAAAGTATTTTCCAAATACGTTGAAATATTTACAACATTTATCCTGTTCCTTTTAATTGTTGTAGAAATAGACTTTTTATCTGCTAGGTGTGCATTAGGAATACTTCTTACTGTAGTCCTGCAGAGAGGACAGAAATCAAGAAACTCACAGAAAATTGGCAAAGCAAATATGTGCAAATATGGTTTGAGAGCCATTCTGACTGCTTCACTGATCAAAGTGCAATTTCATGTTAACTGTTAATAATTCAGGTTTAGTGTATGCGGAACAGAAGTTTCACAATCTTCACAACAGCTAGGTTCATCATATGCATTTAAATTCTTTACAGATCATATTTATTTACAGTAAGATAACAGAAAGTCTACTACTACTATTACTACTACTCTCTCCCTTCGTTTTTATTTAGTCATGGATGCAAACACAACTCAGGTTCTAACCAGGAACTTAGAACCAGTAGATTAGTAAGTAGTTTCAGATTGACTTTAAAAAAAAATAAATAAAGTATTAATATGCTTGACAATTAATGACTGTAAGCTGGAAACAGAGCATACATCTAAGCCACTGAACACAAAGCACACATGCTGTAGTAAGGGGTCAACTAAAAATGTAATCTGTCATGGATTTTGTAAACTGATTTGCAAGTTTTGAAAAGCATTAAGTATATCGCACAATTACAGAATGTCAGGGATTGGAAGGGACCTCGAAAGATCATCTAGTCCAACCCCCCTGCTGGAGCACGAGGGTATGTTGTTAACAGATATGTTAGTTTCAGTTTCTGCTATTTAAATGCTTGATGCCATCCCTTTTTTATAAAAGCAAGTGAGTTTTATACAATTCTGAGAATTATCGTGAAATGCAAATGAAATTTTAAGATTGGCTCTTGTGACTAAAAGATTCACCAGTAACTTGAAAGACGGATTTGTCATCTCTTAACAGTTTGTACACATTATAGTTTTAAGAAAGCTACATTACCTCCCTAGCACCTTTCACTGTACAAAATCTACACACGTAAGAGCACAGTCACCTTGACTCTTCACCTAAAGTGCGTATGAAACCTATGAGGGGAACTGAATAAATCCTGGTTAGAACCATAAGATGTTAGAAACTGGAATACAGTATCCATTGCATTGAGATTGCTATGCGGTTTCCTTCATAATATGGTCTTTAAGGTACTACTCAGAAGTTACAACACTGATATGCACTTTGATGTTAAAAAAAATAGTCAATGTTATCCCTGTGTTATCTACAGTACAGGGACAGCAAGCTATCCCTTAAGCCCAATGAGTGGGGCTGTGTATTCCAAGCTGTAAACTCGAACACTGAGATGGAAGCAGAATTCACTCTGAACTCTCTCTGGTTTCATATTTTACCTTAAAGAAGTTTTATAACATTTGTCAGTATGCCCTAACAAAGTCTAATAAACAGCTTAACTACTTGTATTAATATTCATGCTAAACTCCAGAAATAAAGATGACTGTCTGCGTAATGTTTTTAATTGGTTTCAGCCACAATGAGAAAGAACTCTCCCTCTTAATAGAATACAGCTTTACTTAAATACTTATCTCTATTGAACATTTGTTTCTACAAACCTGAATTTGGGCCAAATCTGAAGTGACAGTCTTATGAGTAGCTGCTTAGAACACTTGTATAGTGAGATGTGCAGCCAAATCACTGTAGAATCCACATGGTCATCATGTACATAAGCTTCAGGAACAGTGTCACTCCTTTCAAAAACAGTCCCAGAAGATACTGTGTTCATTGTGCAGATGATGCTAACATACCTTAAATTGAAGGAATTCATTTATAGACTTGGGAGTGTGTTTTCAATAGGGAAATGTATAGAATAAAGAGGGTATTTCTGTTTTAAAATCCTTTGGAGTGTCTTTCCAGTTCACTTGGTAAAGCAGCTTTTTCACAATCGTCCCCTTCAGTTTTACATTCTTCCAGAAGAAACTTCCCCTCATCTGCTAGGAGCAGTCTTTGTGTTGTAGATTGTCGATAACATGATTTCTTCTCTGAATCGTAAGAGATTCAATTGTTTTATGTGCCTGTTCCAGTTGCATCTTTAAACCTTCGTTGTCTGCCTTTAGAATATTTCTTTCCTAAGGAAACAAACAAACAAAAAAAAAGGTATTTGATTTTACATTTGTTTCAGGATTGTCTGGTTGTGCATGTAGGTTGACTGGCATAAAGATCAGCTGGTGTAGCTCTTAGCAGCAGGGAACAGTATGTTATTTGACTGTTTTCCAAACTTGAAAGAAATTCAGGGCTATGAAAATGATATTTGTTTTGTTTTTCTTGAGGGGTGAGGGGGGGAGTAGAGAGGGCAACATGCCTAGATATTTACCTACATACCTTTTTTTTCAAAACCCAAATGCTGAAAGATAAAATGTAGGGACTATACACTGAAAATAATGTGATCTTAATGAATTCTTGTAGTTCTCTTCCTGTCTGTCTCTAAGACAGTATCTATCTGCCTCTGGACAGTAATAAGTCCAGAAAACTCAATGGGAATGTGACCACCATTTTGTTTACAGAACGGCACAGATTAGTGCTTTAGGGACTGTCTACTACATACTATATCAGTTAAAAAAAAAAATAGATCACATGTGCTCTGTGAATGCAAAACTGAAAAATGTGGACTGTGAATTTTAAAGGCAAATACAATAAATAGACTTTCTGAACCTGAGCTACAGAAATATCTAGTGAGATATTTAAAATGCAGGATAAAATTAAATGAAACTAGTGTTTTGAGTATATGAAGATAGCGGTCTGACTCCTGGGAGGAAAATGTCAGTTTCACTGTTTCTTTTAAGATGGGTCATGTTGAAACTTTATGGAAGCTGTTAAAAGTATTCACAACAGTTAGATTAGGACAAACATATTTTTATAGCATATTAATCCAAAATGAGGCCATGCCATGAGTAATTAAGTAATCAGGAATACAACTATAAGATAGGTATCAAGACATAGCTTTGTTGCTTTTCATATTCAGCAATAGTCACTGCTTGTTGATCTTACTGGCCTGCAATTTAGACATGACACTGAAAATCCAAATTTCAAGTAGATGAATAAACTTGATGGAGATATGATTATTTCACCGTTTTGTTCTGATTTCCTTTAAGAATATGCAAATCTGTAAGTATTTATATGGCTCTTAGAATTTAAGTTATGCAAAATCTTCTTTCTTAGAAGAAATACTTCTAAGTATTAGAAGCATCTTACTATCCTTTCAAAGCTCTTCCTTTTAGAAGCTTTGGTATATTCCTGGTATATTCCTGTTGCTTATTATTTCAAGCCAAATTAGGAGCTTCAATCAAGCTGTTCTAGACTGGCTTAGTACATATCTCTATATTGTTTCATTATACAGGAGAAATGAAGACATGCAATGCATAACAGATGATACTATATTGTAAAAAATTTGATGCTAGTGCACTGAGCTGATTTGCCAGCACTGTAATTTATGAGGAAAGGAATACAGGCAACTACCCCATTATCTAGAACAGTTGTTTCCAAAGTTGATTGAGGTATTCATGTAAAGAATGTTTATTTTCTAACTAAAAATGTTAAAACTGTGAGATTTACAATTCTTTATTTAACTCGTGTGCATCTCCCCGAATGTTTTTTTCTTCTGCATTCTCTGAAGTGCTGGGAATTTCTGGTTTTGGCTAACATTGCTGTTTTAAATTTGTATTAGAAGTCATTTTCTTTAGCTACAAGTATTTTTGTTAAGGAAGTGTTTATCTGTTTTCAACATTATGCTGTACATAAATAGAATACTGTCAAACATGTTAAAACACTTATTCAGCATTCCCAGTCTTGTATTACATGTGTGGAAGACAATTCCTTAAATATAACTTGTTTTATGGAGTAATACCTTGTCCTAAGCAATCGAACTGTGGTCACAGACTTCCTTGTCACTTCTAAGGAAGACAGGGATCAATATAATCATAGTAAGGTCTTCAGAACATATTCCTTAAGCCCTATACTACTACTTAAATTTCTATTTGAAGTGAAGCATTGCTGGAGGTAAAGTGACTAAGAATTCATTATGTCCCTCATGGTTTGTTCTGGCAATTATACTTGAGAACAGTGACAGAATGACATCTTCCCACCCAGCCACAGCTTCACACTCTTTACAGTACTGGTGTGTAAAACCATATTTGTTCCAGTATGTACATACCCGCTCAAGTTCCTGGTATGAGGGTTTATAGCTGTGATGCTCGTGATGCTCCTCCTTCATCTTCTGGCTGGATTCCTTGTTTTCCCATTTAACATATGCTTTTTTACGGCTTAGTAAGGGGCTTGGACGTGGGGATGGTGCGATGGGCTGGAGATAAGGATTTTCTAGTATCCTTTTCTCTTTCTTCTCCATTGACTTATGTGATACATCAGCAGCCAGCAGTGTAGAGTCTGTCTGTATACCTTTATGAACTACAGCTGGTTTCAATCTTACTGAGATTTTCTGAGCTGAGGAGCCCATGAGCATAATAGTTCGGTCCTTGCTGTCTTCATTGTGTTCTACTACTCCATTTGGAAATGTGAATGGTCCTTCTTCTTGTCCTATAGAATATATATGGTAAATTTAGTCAAGAGGAGATGTAGATTCCTAACACAAAGATACATAAGTATCTGACTTTATAGATTCCACACTGGAATTTTAGAATTGTAACAGTACAGCTGTTCCTTAATGCAATAACAGTAGTAAAAATAAGCATACCAAGACCTGCTTCTTACAAAATGGGAGAGTTAAGGGAACCTGGCAACTCTTCATTTCATGGCACTTAAGTTCTCATGAGAGTCCGGCTGAAGACTTACCGAGTTCTTGTGGAATTTGTGCACCTTACCTTGCTTAGCGTAAGGAGAGGTCTCCCAGAAATTTATTCACCTAAGACTTGAACTAGAATGCCTAGTTATAGCTAATAGGCTGATAAAACTCCGTAACTAACTAACAAAACTCAGTGCAATACAACTTGTCTTTAAAATAAAAGGAACAACTTAAAAATTATCTAGATCTTTTGAGCTTTTGAATGTGACCTTCCCTCACCATGGAATTGCTCTTTAACTGCTACTGTGCAGAGGCTTGAAGCAAGAGCAGATGTTGGGCTGCTGTCTGCAACAGAAGTTTTGTGTCTTCTTTTGCACTCTATCACAATCAGGTCTTTGCATTGTTTGTGACAATTCATTCCACAGTCTGTAAAGAAATCAAAGTTTACACAATTCAGTGTCTCTGTTGTGTTTAAGATCGACTCTCACACTGAGTTTCCTGCCCAAGAAGCAGGGAAATGTTTGTGATCTCTACATGCATTACCTGAAACAACATAAACTAAGAAATCAGCTGTATTCTTTTGCTATATACACCTCAAAAGCCTTTTCATTTTTAAAAATATCAAATAGCAACATTCAGTTGCAGCAGATTTCTGACTGTAAAGTTGAAGAGAAAGCAGATACCTGCATGAAGTGGAAAACCCTGCAAAATACTTCTGAGTCTATTATACAGTTGTCACAGAGAGTTGATGTTCTCATTCATCAGAATAGAAGAGTCTGTTCCTCAACCCTCTGGATTCAGTGAAGATTTGCAAAGCGTAGAACAGTTCCTTCAGCTTTGCATTTCTTTTTGGAGCATCATTCTGTCACTTTAAGTCAGCCTTCTCCTCCTTTAGGAGCCAGATTAAATAGGTCCACAACAATAAATCTTGGAATGATCAGGGCTGTTTTTTTTATTGTTTGTTTTTTCCTTTTTGTCATTCACCATTAATTATAGATTAAATATAACAAAAGATAAAGATTCTTACCTTTGCATCTGTATCCTTGTTTAATTACTCCCCATAGCTGAAATTCAGACAAACAGAAAGGGTATTTATTTCTGCACATTTGATACTTCCAGATATACAAATCCACTAAAAGCACCACTCAGTTCTGAAATCTGAGCACCAGCAGAGTACTTTCTTTTTCTATCCTTTAAATGGTAAAATCAAAATACGAACCATCTACCTCTTTAGTATAAATATTCTGTTTGGCAAACAATATTTATATGTATGCTCCTTAATCACAAACAAAATAGCTTGACCTAGTCTCTAATGCATACATCAGCAGATCTGACAGCCCAAAGTAAAGCTGTGGAACTGGAGTAGATGGAGAATTTGATCCCAGCTAAGCTAGGGAGCAGTAAGACTCAGTTTTACTAAATCTTCTTGTGCTAGGCAGGTATCATGTCACATCTGTACCAAATATGAGTTCATAAAATGATAGGACATCCTGAGTTGGAAGGGACTGACAAGGACCACTGAGTCCAAATTCTTGCTCTGTATAGGACCACCAAGAATTCAAACCATATTTCTGACAGCATTGGCCAAATGGGGAGTCTATTCCAGCGAAGTGAAGAACCCTGTCCTAACACCTCAACTGCCTGACGCAGCTCCATGCCATTCCTGTCACTGTCAACAGAGAGCAGAGATCACTGCTGCCCCTCTGAGGAGCTGCAGGCTGCCATGAGGCCTCTCCTCAGCCTCCTCTGCTCTGGGCTGAATAAACCAAGGGGCCTCAGGCACTCCACATATTTATGTGGAGTTATATAATAATATAATAATTATATTTATTTATATATTATATTTATTTATATATATAGGTAATTTTCGTAGGTCACATGAGCTAATTATGTGATAAAAACAGGTATTTGTCCAGACAATATTAGCATAATTTGCCTTCAATGAAAAAAAAAAAGAATAAAAAAGGAGAGCTTACAAATCCAGCACAGTTGTCACAGAAAGTAGGTCTTAAGTAAGTGGTCTCCTGAAAGTTGTGAGAAAAGCCAAGTCCTAATTTGGAATAGATTGAGCTAGCCCTCATAAAGTAAGCGGTTATTTCATCCCTGCTGATCAGACCTTCCCTGAAAATAAACAAGAAAAGTTGTTTGTGAAGCATCTGTTTTCTTAAAAGCATAAGAATTAAACATACCTTTTCTTCACAGTTTATAATGGCAATACCTTAATTGACCAAAACCTACAGTGATATCAACAATTTTGTTAACTGCTCCCAAAGTTTACAGAAGCTTCTCTGCACATTATAATTTCAGCCTGTAAGGATAAATGAATAATCTGCATATGAGATGCAACTTCAAAACTACTTCATAGTTTTATTAGTATTATTATCAGTTTTGTTTTTCTGTGTTTTAAGGTGCTAAGAAGAAGTTCTTAATTTTTCCAAAATACACATTTGCCAATTCTCCGTTTTTGAGGGGCAGGTTCATTTTTTGAAAGTTATTCAGTGGTATATACTGTCATTCAAAAATATTCTATTTTTCTTTTATCTTTATTCTTCCTGCTACATCAACCACTGCTGTAAGCTCATTCACAGAACATCTGAATGATGCTTTTGTCAGTTATGTTTTCACTTTGCTGGTGAAGAGGGTGATTTTACAATCCTAGTGATAGAAGAAGAGAAAACAAAACAAACAAGCCAGGGCTGATAAGCAGAACTGGGTGAAAAGAGATTTATGAGTACTCACGAGTCCTTAGCCATTACACAAAATGAGAATGGAAAACTGGCTGCTATCTTTTCAAATTCCTCTTGAGAAATGTAACCATCCTGATCGTGGTCATAATTTTTGAAGACAGACTGTGTAAAATAATAACAGTTTATAACAAGGATAGAAGTTTATTACATTCCCACTTCAGAAACTGTCCACAATATTTAGAGCATTCCTCTCCCACTTTCCCTCAATATCTATTGAATAATACAAGAGTTTTTATAATTACTTTTTTTTTTTCCTTTAGTCTAAAGAAGCATTATGATTTCCTGATTTTTAGGAAAATGCAGATAGGTGATAGGTCAACACAGACACAACTGAATGGTTCACTACACAAGGCTAGCTCTTATTTACACAGTTCGCTCCAAAAGTAATGCCTCTATGTATTTCCATGGAAACTACAACAGATAGAAAGAGCACAATAACTCTATTTGATAGGACAAGTTCTCAGCTACAAAACGCTATTTCTAACTTGGACACCACCATTAGCTATGCATTTTCATCAGCAGTGAACAGAAGCCTGCATGCCATGCTCGTAAAAATCTCCACAGCAGAGCTGACCCACTGTTTCACAGATGCTATGACAGTGCCACTGCTGACACACTCCACCCACCACCTCACTGTTCTTGCATCCCCTGTTTGGTCTGAATAAACATTCAGCAAGCATCAATGAATGTCAGTGGGTGCTATTTTTTCTACATGAGGAAATCAGTGATACACCACCACTCCATATGTACTTCCATGTCAGATGCCATTTTGTGAGACATCCCCTCTGCTGCCATCTGTCACTTGGCAACAAAATGTAACAGAATGTTGACAGAAGATTCAACATCTACTGCCATACCACCAGCATCCACCACTGATGTCATGGGCCAACATAATAAAATAGCAGGCATTACTTTCAGATTGGACCTCATAGTTGCTCTTTAAGATCATCACTAAGGTCTACATACACAACTTGTAGTAATGCTTTCAATGATGGTCTCTAGACAAACCACTGCAGCTGCCTGACTTATTTGATCAGGTTAATGTCATGTAACAATCAGCTATATGAAGACTTATTTCTACTTGTGGAATGACATTACTGACTGGGTTGGCCCTAGAGCAAGGAGCATATGTAGGACAAATATAGGACTACACTCCAAAACAGTATGTATTTATCAAGGGATAACAAGCAAGTCTTTAGAAGAGAAAGAGATGATGCAGGAATGTAAAGAAAATCTTTACTTCTCTTCATGTTTCTGTTTTGAAATCAGTCACCAATAAAACTGATGACCCAAATGAGAAAAAAAAAAGCAATGGCTGCTAGTAACAAAGCTGTTGAGAGGTCTGCTTTCAGATTCTACCAGTAACATGATGTTGAAAACCCTGCTAGAGTGGGAATACATGGCTGCTTGAAAGATTGACTCTGAAAGAATACAAATCAACTTTCACATTCCTGGTTGGCTTCTTAGTCATTTAAGGAATTTCTTCCCACACCTCACTGCTAATGCTTTTTAAGGTAGCAGAAATATCTATTTTGTGCAAACAAAAGTGCTAACAAAGTCAGCACAGTTTTGAATGTAGCCAATAGCTTGTTTCTGTTTTTGCATCCTTTTGTACCCAGCAGTTAAGACTACAACTGAGATATAAGGTAAATGGTCCAACCATACTTACATCCACCATCCTCTGAACATGTTTACTGACTGTTTTCGGATCAGGTTTTGGGGATACTCCTGAGGCCCAGTCTGCAACTACTGGTGGTCTGGAAGGTGTCAAAGGCTACAATAAATTGAATGGAACTTTATTAGTACCACACTAAAATATTTTTGGTATTATACTTCTTTCAATTGTGACAATGGACTATGAAATAAAGGACTGCAGAAATGGCCTCTCTGACACAGTGTCATATTTTTGATAATTTTGTCATAGTTCAAGTTCAACTTCCTTGAACTGTCTTTTCTTAAATTATCACAATTCACAGACTGCCCTATAAACTCCTGATCTTTTCCAAAACAGGATCAAAAACTGCAGCATTAAACTCATGAATTTGATCATTTGAATCACAGAAGAATTCTTAACTTAAAAGAACCAGTATTGATTTTCAAGAGGAAGCTTTGAAGCCTCTGTACAAGTAACTGCATTTGTGTTTCTTTTAGGAAACCTGATATGGCATCAAGTCTCTCCTTTATGTTTCATCATCAACCAAACTTTTTATGCTTTAATGGCTTTTGCTCAGTTTTGCTCTGTTTTCAGTTTTGCCCAAAATAAAATAAGATGAATGCAAGGGATATTAACTGCATTATTCATAAAGTTATTTTGTTAAGAATCTGGAAAGGTCCTTACAGCAGCTCGGTGACTTCTTGGCTCTCGCGCATATGAAAGTTCATAAATTTCATCTTCTGTGTAGTACAGATCAAGGGACAGCTGAAAATAAACAGAACATCAACTTAATCCCAGAGCAGTTACTACTACTTGATTTACTTGTTCCTGGCATGCAGTCATATTTTTTGGTAGACTGGTGTTTCAAGTTTGCACCTAGAAAAAAAAAAATAAGCTGCACAGGTTTTGATCGTGATTTGAAATGGATGCATTACTAAGTTCCAGTCTGTAGCTGCCATTGTATGGAAATCTGTAACATTAACATTTCAAGTGACTGTAGGCATCAGCATGTTAGTAAGTAACCTGAAAAAAACTGTTACTGCCATGATATATAGATAGTCTTTCACACAATGTAAGCACCAGTCCATGAAATTCAACATCAACTTTAATTCTCATGAAACTCTTGTGTAAAGCAGGTTGAATCAAGAAGTGCATGATGAGGATGAAAGATGGACATGTGTTTACTTAGTTAGAATTTAACTATCAGCTGCAGTTATGTGGAGTGAGAAATATTATACGCGGATAAGTTCAGGAATTTGAAAAAGTTACCAAATTTACATCTTTGTTTATGGATGTGTCCTGCAAAATAGTATAGAAAATAATGTATTGACTGGAAACAATTTCAAGCTAAGATTAAAAACTAGTAATGACAGTTTCTGAATATTTACATGAAAATGATCACATTAGAAATGTGACTGAATAGAAAAGCCACAGGCAAATGCATTACAAGCTTTGCTCTGTGGCAAGTTTGAAGGATGTAAAATGTTGAAACACTATATCCATAACAAAGTTATCCTAATGTGTCAGTCAAGATGGTGACAGTCACAAAAAATAAGAAATAAAATATACTGTTTAATCCAGATAACACATCAGACCATAGCTGAATAACATTACTAAGTTTTAGATGCGCATAACTGAAAGAATTACTGATATAGTAAAGTAATAATTTCAGATTCTTTCTTTCAGAAATCTAAATGTAGTTTCTGACACTCAAAAATTAGTCCAGTATCAAGGTACTTCTCTGAATAATTGACTAATGTGTTCAAGTGTCTCTTCAAACTGATTTGTCTGTTGATAGGAAAACAAAGGATACAGATTGTTGGGAAGAAAATAACAAAAAGCAAACAGGAAAACTATGTGCCCAGGAATATTAGTTGATGGAAAACTCTTGTTTTAAAGTGAAGCAATTATTTTATGTCCTGTAATACATACTTACATGAAATTGTGGCCCTGATTGCTCCTTAAAAGAACAAATAATCTCAAGCGCATGAGCATGTGCATGTTATCTACCAGATTTTGCTGAAACAGGGCATGTAATGTAACCATAAATTAAAAGGAATGATATATAGCTTATCCAATCTGAGATGCTTGATAGGGCCAAACAAACTAAGAAACAAGAAAGGTAGAATTTCTATTTTAATCAAGAGATAGTACTTACATTTAAAAGGAGAAGCAAAATCTATTTTTGCAACATATGTGCTAGGTAGTGTTAGTGTTATTCCCAAGATAGCGCTGACTAAAGATGACTGGAAGCATAATGAAACAACTATACTTGACAGATTTTTATGTCAGATAGTTTCACTAGTATTAGAAGAAACCTGGCTGGAAATGTGGTATGGTTAACCCTTTCTTGAGTAACCCCCTCCATACAGACTTCCCAAATTTATATACTTTACACGAGACAGCCTTATATGCAATCTTCTGCTTTCATGATGTAGCAAGGGAAGCTTTCTACCTTTCTCCCTGCTTAGGCTCAGTTAGCAGAGGATTCAGAGTGTTTCATTAGGGAAAGATCAGAGATAACATATGTTACTGTCATGGAACAGAAATAAATGTTTTCTTCTTTTATAGAAATAATTGGAAGCATACTGCTCACGTGGCATTTCTACCCTTGCTGCTTGGTAAATCAGCATCACTAACTTTTTCTCCTCTTCTGCTACTGTAGACTTCCCGCAAGGAAAAAAATATAGAATCTTATAACATTAGGTATTTATAATTAATATAATTCTCTATTTACTTCAGTTTGAGGCAATTGAAAATCATTTTAAATACTGAAGTATTTCTCTAGTCCAATAGACTTACTGTAAGCAAATGAACAAGGTCCATATTAGCCTCCAGAGGAAGTGGCATTTCCTGGAGCTGTATCAGCTCATTTATGTGGTTATAGAGAGAGTACAGTTTGCATATGTTAATTTTTTTGTCCTCTAAGTAGTCTGGCATAGCCTCATGAAGTGATATCAAGTCTTTCAGGTGGACCCCAAGGATTGGGATCTTAAAGTTAGTGCACTCATTATAAGCACGTCGATAACAGTCATAGTTTCTGTAAGATGAAAGCAGTTCTGTCATTTCATTAAACACCTAAAAATGAAAAAAAAAAATAGTCAAAAATAAAATAAAAATCAAACCGTCAAAACTCTCTCTGTTCTACTTATATGTCACAGTAATTTCCCATGTTATTCTTACGAAGTTTATTCACAGTGGCTCCCAGAATGGATTCTTAAATGTAAATCTTTAGCCTCCACATGAAATCTAGTTATTCACCTCACTTAAATTAATAACCTATATTATCTGTCTATAATGCCAGTTTTCCTACATTCCCTATTTAGTCAATGGAAAAAAAATACAACCCTCTCAAATCAAGGGAATGTGTCTGCAGATGTCATGTCTCTGATCTTCCCAGAAGCAAGTGTCTTCACCTTAAAATGTGAAATGTAATTCTCTGGCTCCCAAGTCACCAGTTGGAATTGCCACCTGAAAGTCCTGGCAGAGAAACCCTACACTGTGCCATCACAATATGGCCAGAATTCCTACAATTCAGGGTGGCATATCAGTGGCATATCATTTTTCCTTAAAAAGAAGAAAGAAACATACACTGTACTTTGTTGTGCAAGCCAAATGAGTCCCAAGTCTAGCAATATAAATACTTTCCTTAAGTAAAACTATACAGGCATAAAGCTGCATTTTAATATTATAAAATTAATAGGACAATGTTTTATTGTGATTTGTAGAGTTCTTCAATTGGTTGGTTTCTTTTTTGTTTGTTTTTCTTTGTGGAAGTTCCTGTCTATCCACTCAATTTCTAACCTTCATAAATCAGTCTTTCTAGTTAAATTTCAAAGTAAATTTTAAACTAGTAAAGCCACTACTTATCAGCCTTTATTTTCCAAGTTTTTATTAATGTTTCTATAAAATGATGCAAAATGTTTTTCAAATGATGAGTACTTGTGCATTCCTCATGGTGAGGAAATTTGTACAAGCAACAACAACAACAAAACATGCCTTTAAAATAAGCTTGCTAAACTGGGTCAATGGATCTTAAGAACTGCAACTGTTATCAGTGGAAGGGGATATTTCTGCTCTATATTACAGATAAGCATTGTTCATTAAACCTGTTCATTATACTTTGTGATCAAAGCAGGTTTGTTAGATGCCCATATAAATTCTTTCAGGAGCCAAGTAGAGTGTATTAGTCTCTTAAGAGCAAATGATTAAAACCATTTAATTGCTTAAAAAAAAACAATAGTAACCTTTTCTTAGTTTTAGTAGCTGGAATCTCAGCAAAATTATGACCATGTGTTTCTTACGGCTAAATTTGTTCAAGTCTGACTAGATAAAGTCTATCATAGGGAAAGATCAGATAAACAAAACTGGTGTTTCCAGTATTAAAGTGCAGAGGTCTGTGTTTGCATTTTATAAACTCAAGCTAGTCAGTGTTGCTATGGACAGCAAAAGTTTTATTCTTCAATGTTCTAGGAACTAATTGTCTGCTTTCACATTTGAAAGCTATTCTGTACTTCTGTGTGCTTCTAAGTGAAAACAGGTGTTTTCGTATCCAAATATTAAACAGAAACTTTAAAGTAGCTCTACAAATCTATGAAGGAGACACTGAAAGTGTAAGAGTAACTGATGTCTGTAAAGATGAAATTACAAAAAAAAACTTCCTTTTTTTTTCCCTCTGCTCTATGTCATGTCTAACAAAGTAAACTTCTTTATTTTTGTGTGAAGTGACCAAAAAAAGTTTAAATTTACATGATTCGTAAAAGTTACAATACCAACCTTAATTACATCATGAGGAACACATGAGCTTGTTTCCTTGAGTCTGGAAATGGAACTGTGACAGAGACCTCCTATCACTGCCATTAATGTATTGAAATTCTGCAACTGGTGAAGCTTCTGTGTTGACATACAAACAAATAGCACTCATTACTTAAAGCTTTAAGTTGTACCATATATACATCCAAATTCTGCATTTCCTCTATTATTCAGGACCAAAATCTTAGAAGTTTTGTACCACAATCTATTTGACTTCATTTACTTTGATACTGAAATTGTGATTCTGGTGAGTGTAACATTTATTTGTTACTAAATAATAATTCCACATATACAGCAAGTCTTCAAAAGACTCCTCAGTATTTCTCCCTCTTCCCAGAGTCTGCAACAGCACTGTTCAATTTCTTGTTTATGATCACAGCCCGTTTAGTATGCAAAAAACATCAGTAGAACAATAGCTTTGCTTCTATCACACGAAGCATAAATAAAAGCAATTCCACTTATGGCCAAAGTCATCACAGCAATTCATACACTGGAATGACAGGCATTTTCAACTTGGCACTTTACAAACTGATTTGAAGAATATATAAATCTCATTTTTCTGTGAAAATATTTTCTTCAGAATGAATAGAGAAAACCGTAGAGACATAGAAAATACTGTGTATATGGGAACTGTTAGGTCACAGCCTGAACCAGTGATTGAGCACCTGGAGAAGGGGTGTGGCCAGCCTTGGGAAGACAGCTGCAAGCAATTTACTTGTGTGATCAGAAGGGGTGGACCCTCGGTCCCAAACCTCATTTAAGGGCTGGCAGCCACAAGGAAGTTATCTCTACTTGGAGACTGCTCCCTTTAGGAGTTTCTAGGGGCTCCTGATCTTAGAAAGGGGTAAGTGATTCCTTCTTTATTATTAGACTGGCTGCTAATTTTCTTGAGTGCTCTGAAGCTAGTTAAAGGCAACTATATTTGCTGCTGCCATTTGCTGCTGCCTGTTCTTACATTGTAATATGTGAATACCTGGCGTAAGAGCACAGCATGGCATAAGTATGCACACTGAATGTATGAAATGGGAGATCACTGCCAACTTCTCTTTCTCAGTTGACAGTAGGAAAAGAAACTAAGGGACTGTTTCAGAGAAAGTCAAAGCATTGTGTATCAAAACTTACCTGTGCAACATGAATGAACTTGATAAATACTTCAGCTCGAAGCTGTGGTGTTGGTCTACTGAGAACCATTAGCTGCACCCACTGAGAGATACCATTGCAAAGAGCAATTGATCTTTCCATTGTTGGATTCTCCTTCACGCAGCTATTCACTATATAGCTCTGATAATCTGAGAACTCAAAAAAAAAAAAAAAAAAATCTACCTCATGGTCTGTATGCAAGTACAAATAAAAACTGAAGAACACCATAATTAGTGAACTGTAAGTGTTCTTAAGTTTGAAACCTCTCCTTTGTTCTTTTCAAAGCAGAAAGCTCATAGTAATGGAATTAAAAGAATCTTTTCTTCATAGTTTGTATCACATCATTGCACTATGCACATCTCGCAAGTCTCAACTCTCCCAGTGTATCTGGCTCCACAGTTCTCTATGAGGAAGATAATGCTTAAAACTCAGTTTAATCTGGTAATTCAGTGATAGTTTAAGTTACAGATACATACATTGTAAATATAGCGCTTCTACATTAAACTATTCTAACCAAACAAGACGAGTTCTATCAGATTTACATAAAACTGAGGTTAGATTTCTTAAGAAAAGAGGACTACAGATTCCTTAATATTTTGATGCACCTTGTGAAATTTTCTTATTTAACCCAAGTGACCTAAAATAGTCTAGGGAACTCCTGTATGTGACAAAGCGTTGATACTTTCTTTGAAGCTTTCTTCCCATTAAATCAAAGAGAAGCAAATGTTTGTTTTCATAGATGCAGTGTCTATCTGATTCATTGATTTCTTTTTTTTTCTTTTAATCTATTAGCAAGGATACACATAGTGAATAATCCGAAAACATTATAGGATACTTGTATATATACTTTCTATTATGGACAATAATACTGACATCTTAAACTTTCATAGCTATAGTAGGTATGTGTTCTACATACGTGTTATATTTCTTTGGCTTAAGAAAGATACTGAGTGGCATTGATCCTTAAGGAAATATCATAAATGGTAAAACTGTTATTTGTTTCTTGCTTGTTCTCTCTCTGCTTTAACGTTTTCCTCTGCTCATTTGGTAAGAACTAATAACACTTAAAGTCAGAGGTGACGGCAGATACCTACATTAATCCTCTTACTAAATGAAAAATGGGATAAATCATAAGAACAGTAAGAAAATAATAAGTAGAGCTGTCTCTAAGATTTCACAGCACTTACAGTTATTGTTTGAATTCTGAACTACAGCCAGATTTGGCTGGATGTTGAAATTTAAGCAACTACACTGTATGATAATTATTCAACATTTGACTACATAATTATCAACCTCATAGCAGTTCCAGTACAATTATGGTTTGATTAGGTTATATTTTGTTCTCACTAGCTCTCTCCTTCCAAAAATGATTTTTTTCTAATGCTGAACAAATTCATATCTAGTACTTCTTAAAATTTCAAGAAAATTTTGTTGCAAGGATTTATTAGACTGGTTAGATGTAAGCAGATTATTAGCAGCTGATACGGTAAAAAAAAAAAGTCCAGGTATTAGATAATACAACAGCCTGATATTGCAATGACTAATTAAAAAGCCTCGAGAGTAAAGCAGAATCAGAATGAACAGTTTAGGCTGCTTGTATTCTACAGCTCTATGTTAAAATGTTTTGCAGGTATGCTCATACTTGCAGTCAGTACTTTGCGATTACCAGTCTCTGCACTTTCTTTGCTGCAAGATGCATGTGTTTCATGGAAGTCTTTGCTACATGCTACATATATTTTTGAGGATCAGCTATTCCTTTCTGACTTTCAAATGACTGAGTAGTTATTCTAATGACTGATAACATCGCAGGCCATTTGAAATCTCCCTCCTGGTATCTGCTGCCAAGTTAGAATTAGGAAAGGATTCTGTGGCTTCACATATCATGAATATACTGTACGAAGAGTTAATGATAGAACTTCTTACTCATGCATATTGTTTTCCAATCTGAGGTTAAAGAAGTTTCAATTTACACCAAAATGTATGCATGTAATAGTTGGAATCCCATGACAAATTTGAAACTGACTGTAATTATACCTGTTTTACTCATTAATAATTGTATGTCTGAAAATGCTAGGAGTTACGTGAGCTTTGAATGTTAGTATTACCTACAGGCTGCAGTTTATGCAGAAAAGCACTTATCTGCTGCATGAGAATATTGCATTGCTGTTTCTTACTGTCACCGGAAGTTAGCTTTCTAGGAGATTTCCAGGCTTCCTTCATTCCCCTTGAGCCTGATGGCTGATTTGAGCCAAAGGACACTACTTGTTTCTGCACGCAATTACACCAGCATTTCTAGTAGAAATTGATTATGTGGAAGAAGTTCAGGTAGTTTATTCCACTTCCCCAAAGGCCCCCTCCCTCAATCTATTGTGCAGCTACCTAAGATGTTCTATACTCACACCCTCTCTGAACTGACTGCAGCAAAAAGGAAGGTAGTCAGACAATAAGTAATCAGTCAGTAAATATCACTGTCCAATTTCAGTTTAGTAAAACAAAAAAGAGTATGGACAAAGACACAGGCACATATGAGTTCATGCACTTCACTGTTAGCAAAGAAATTAAATAAAATTTTAGCTCGCGGCACTACCAATCTCAGTAATAGTTGGTGATTGTGGTTTGGGTATAGAACAAACCAAGGAATATTTTCAATACAGAGCATGCATCAGTGTCCTCTGCATAACCTGATAGCTTAGTCACAGTGAAACAAGCTGAGCTGTACTCGTTCTACTTGACCTTGGGGCCAAAGAAACAAGCCTTACCTACTTCATTTAGTTGTACTGATGTACAAGTAAGCTTTCCCATCTGGCTCTGTAGCAACTTTGATCTTGCCAGCTCTCCGCCACAGTCATTTTGTCAGTTTGTCAAAGTGCTTGCACCTCGGGGTTAAACCTGTAATGGTACCTCTCTCCATCTTTACTACCTCCTTCCTGCCTCTATATAAAATAAAACACTTACTGATATTCTTCTGAAGGACTTAAATTCAAGATAGGTAAGATGGTCTGACAGCTCTTCTGGCTCAAGGTGATCAAAAAGGAGTGAAACTTTCCGCTTCTTACTGCTGTTAGCCTTTACACGCTGTGTCAGCTTTCTAGACCAATCCCTGGAATTTCTTTTAGAGAAATTTTAAGAGAGAATTATCCGAAGTTACCATCTGAAGATGAAACTTCTTAATTGAAAACTTGCATTATTTTCATGCTTTACTTCATTAAAAAGTTAATATTTGAATTTCTAAACAGCAAGCATCTTTCATAAATTACAAACTACATGACAAAACATTATTTGCTTTAAGTATTTATGTTTCACCTAAATACAGTACAACATTACTAAGCAATACAAGATCATATACTGCACTCTCAGAATTGCTTTCCCTGACTTTGACCTACTGAACATAAAACATTCCCTTTAATAGTCCTTAACATATCTCACTGACACTCCTACCTCCTCTATTACTCAATCAAAATGCACTCTTCTCTCACTGACTTAGTCAATAAGGCTCCCTGGATATAATAAAGCTTAACTAGCATAGGAGAAAAAAAAAAAAGCACAAAGTCTAGCAAACAGTCTGGTTCAACTTAGCCCATTCCTGAAAGGCATTCTGTTCTTCTACGTATAATAATGTATGAATGCTTTGCTAAGAATTAATAACATAAAACTTATTGTAGACTAGAATTAACCCACTATGGTATCGTTATACTAGAAAGAGTTACATTTGAATAAAGAAATTCAGAGCAAAACTTTGTTTTCCAACTATATTGGGACTTTGGCACTCACATTTGAGTTGTGTCAATTAGACGACAGTGTAACTCCTCACCATTAGCTTTAACCAGTTCTTGAAATGCCTCCATGGTTGTTGATAGTTTAGAGTCCATTTTGAACATAATCCAAAACTCTGTAATCCAATACCTATTATAAATGGAAAAAAAAATTGTTTACCATGAGTAAGGCTGAAATTTAGATAACTGCTCATGTTCATGATTTTATTTCTTTTTGACCAACTTTGGGAGATGATTGTTTTTTAAATGCTATTGTTAGGGTACTTTTAATCTCTTACAAGATTAAAAAGAAATTAGTTCTATACAGAATTAAACGATAGAACTTGCAATAATTCAAAACTGAAGTATCTAGACTCATGTTATATTTACATAACATGTATGCGGATTATTTTCTTTACAACCTTGTAAACAATTTTACTTATTCCTTTAAAACCTGAAATTATTCTGCCAAAAAATGCGCTATGCTAGTCAGAATTTTAACTATTAACCAAAAATAAGTTACTATTTAAGTATATTTGTTTACTAGTGATTCATTCTCACATGCATCAAATACTTTCTAAGGACTATAATTTTCTGTGTTAGGCATTCAAATTATTTGTCATACATTTTTATTTCAGTTTCCACATGTGACTTGTCACCCACTGTGATAGGTTGCCCCTAGCCTAAATACTAAATACTGACCAAGCTGCTCACTCACTCCTTCCCCCTGCAGTGGGACCAGGGAGGAAAAAAATTGTGAGCCACAATAAAGATTTAATAACTGAATGAAAGAGAGAGAAAAAGAACAAAACCCAAAAACAAAGAAAAAAACCCACCACCAAATAAGAAATGCAAAGATAGTCACTCATTATTTCCCTACAAGCAGACCAAAGCCCAGCTATAAGTCAAGCTACAGCCACTTCAGGATGGCTAACTCCCATTTTTATTCCTGAGTGTATTTCTATACTTCTCTAAACTAAGATTTCAAACTTTACTGTGCTTAATAAAAGTGGTCTGTGATCATTGCAAATGACTAAGAACGGTTACTAGGGAAAACTATCTACAGATAAAACAGTTTTTTTTTATATAACAATAGCTGCAATATCCCACTCTATTTTCTTTAATAGACCTATATAATATTAGACATAATGCTCGATTCATGAGCACTGTCAATTCTTACTGTATTTTAAAGGTTCACATAGAACTTTTCAGTCTAAAAGTAAGACCCAATAACTGTATGACCCAATAACTCATGCACTGATATCAATAGATCTGTGTGAGTCGTCTTGTCAAGTTGCTAATGTGAATCTTGAAAAGCTAAAGGAATGCAACTTTCTCTCTTTGGTGTGATCTTTAATATATGTAAAAAACATCCTTTTGTATGACACAGGGACAACTGCTGACTAATGACTACCAAGCAAGAATATTCTTACCTTACAAAATAGCATATCTTTACACACAGCACAGATGATTTCTTCTCTAAAGCACTAAGATAAGTAGAAAATGTTAAGGAAAACCAAATGTATATGAGTCCAAGAAGACACCTAGAGTAGCATCAACTCAGGAGAAAAAGTTTGATTTAAATACTCCATAATTTTGAGTGCCTGAGAAATAATACTTGTTGAGAACTGTCTTCAGATGATAACATTAGAATATTATTAAAACTATGCTTTTGTGTTTTGCTCTACTTGTACTGAGGATAGGAAAAACAGATACATGTAACAGTCCCAGGTTTGCAGTATCTAACACTTGTTAGATACTTCTGCAGCCAATAGAAGATGATTTATCCTACTTAAAATCTGAACTGGAATTTCATCTCTGTCTATGTGGATTGTAGGCTAAACCAGGCAAAGAAAAATCACATGCCCTAAAATAAACAAAAGCCACACTGTACAGACAAAAAACAAATAAAAAGTCTATTGTTTCATGCTTGTAGAAGAAAAGTAATGAATTCCTAGCTTAAATATCCTCTACTTAACTATATTAGAGCAGTCAAGCATATCTAATTTTTACCTTATGAGCAGGTGAATATTGCAAAGGATATAGATCACTGAGTTTCTGGAGCATATCTGCAGAAGAGATGATAAACTGATGCATGGTCAGAATCATCTTTAGCAGCTGGTTATTCTGATAAGAATTTCCTTCTAGATCTGGGGGAGAAAAAAGTATTCACATTGAAACTGTCATATAACTTCTCAAACATGGAAGAGGCCTCTTCGGAATCCTAGTTCTCAGCAGACCAGTTTATAATGCTATTTGAAAGATGGTAGTTAGCTACTGACATAGTAGGTCTGTCTTTTTTTTTTTTCTGATGAGAGGTAACAAACAAAAAACAGCTTTTTCTCAAAAAAAATCAAAATATTCAGATAGCTCATCAGATGAATATAACACTTGTAAGAAATTAATGAATTGAGTTACACAAAAATTAGGCTACTGATCCATGTCAGTCAGTGGCATGACTGAATCCATCAGAATGGAGATATTCTTAAGTGATTATGCAGGTTTTTTGTGTAGCTAACATATATCTAACATATATAATCCTAAAGTAAACATGCATCTAGAAATGCATGGAATGAGGTACAATGTATGCAGAATTTCAGGGGTAACGAAAGCATACTCTCAGCAATGGACCTAAACTGTACATTACAAGGATTTAACTTGAAGGAGGTTCTTAGACTAGATCTATCTTGCAGGCTTTGTTCGTGCTTTTTTCCCATATTAGGAAAAGATCAAGGACATTAAATGTATCAATGTTTTATGAAGTTTCCATTTCTCTTGCACACATTTTAACATTGGGTCTGTTAATATTAACAAAGGCACTGGCTGCCCTGAGACAAAATAGGTAACTTGAAACAGAATACTATGTCCTTTCAAGACTTACCTTTTTGCATCATTTTAAAATATTCTGTCCTCTACTAAGACAAATGTAGTTACCACCTGAAACAAGAACAGCATGCAGAAGCAATGTGCGATAACAAAAAGGTGTAGGTGAAAACAACAGATCTGCAGCGTATAAAGTAGTATCTACTACAAGGGGGGAAAAAAAAACTTTTTTCAGAGACTGCACAATGCAGTAAAAAGAAATATTAAACTCATCCCATTCATAAAACAATATAATTCATGTTAGGCACTGAGAAACAATTTCCACATCTTTAAACAGGTAGGTAACACACATGAAGAGAACCCCAAAGCCAAGGCCTTTCCTGCCAGTGTAGTTCTACCACATTAGATCTGTGGTAGAACTAATAAAGCCCAGCTTCCTCTTGATTTATTTCCTACTATTCGCTCCACAATAGTTCTTATTCTCCTCTGAAACTGCTATCGGTGCTATAACCTCTCACTCATGCTTATAGCGGGTAACAAAATATACTGTGCCTGAGTCCAGGCTGATTGGCCAGAAAGTGAAAGCCATCAACCAAAAGCTAGGTTCACACTGCTACCCCTGCACCAATCTGGATGTCTCCCTTCTATCTATTCAGTCCTCTAGAGATCCCAATCTTTTCATCATCAAACAGACTAATTTAATTATTTCATGCAGAGTGCATGTAGTTCAGTAGGAAGGTGATTCAGAATGACCTAAGCCTGTAGTTCTTTTGCAGCTTTGCAGGAAAATCAATATGATGGACAGACAGACCGTCAGGAAAGGCAAGCAGAAAATTTCTGATCAGTAAATTATGGCATCAATCCACTCATAATTCTTATACCAAGAACAGAAACTTTATATATCAGGTCATCTTAGACAATGAATGTCAGAGACCACTTTCTATAATTACAGCTACATCATAAGAGGCAATTCTGCTTATAGCCTCAGTCTAATATACTGACAGAGAAAGCAGTATAGAGTTAGGAGAATAAGTTGCACTACTTGACTCCCATTTGGAGCTAGCAAAAAAACTTCCTGTGAACAGTTACTGTCAAGGTAGAATTTAAAGCAGAGCATTCAAAACATAACATCTAAACCATCCTGTACAGAAAGAAAGATCATAAAATTCCAGGAGACTAATCTCTGTAGTGTTATTCTCTACTTTCAGTAGAGTGACAGGTTTACTCTAAAAGTATATGCAGCTCTTGTGTGCTCTTTAGCAATCCTTCCAGATTTGTTTTCACATCTTAGCTGAGTTTCACAGTCATGATAGTGCATTCAGTACTCGAGACATACAGAGCACTCAGCTTAGCATATGGTTCAACTAAGCTGATATGAAAGCATACAAATTCTCTGTTTCCAACTGCAGGCACGTCCTTAAAAGTCTAGGCCCTTTTGGTAGTAACATGCAAGAGCTACACTATAGACTATTTTCCTTTCAAGGAGTAAGTAAATACTTGGCATCAATAATCATTTTTAACTGTATAAATCCAGTTTCCCACGAAGTCACAGATAGGAACTAGTCCTATGCTTTAAATACAATAAATATATTCCTTATTAACTATCCACTGTTCTTTGTAGAGATGAGAGAAGCAGGCTGCTGCTTATACTGGAAAACAGTTGGGTTAGGGCTCTTGAGCAGTGACATAAGAAAATGCAGTCAGATGAAGACAGACTGCAAAAGAATACTGACCAGCAATCTTTTCTTTTCTTTTTTTTTTTAAAAAAAAAGCATTGGTAATACAGAAGTTCAAGTAATAGATCAATATAAAATAAAAATTGACATTCGTGAATAGGCATCCAGCTCATTCAAACAAATTTCTTCAGCTGTCTTTTGATTTTTTTTATTGTAAGTTCCTAGTTTTAAAGCAGAAACCAAAGTTTACACTAGTGTTCTCACATATCATTTATTACTTACAGAATATTTCTGTTCTTAATGGAATGTAAATAGCTTAGGCATTAAAACAGCTGCTGTGTAAGTTTTGATGGAGAAATGAGGAATTTGCAAATAAAGGCTGGGAATCATAATGTTTATTAAATTCTTTAGTATTTGGCTTATTATTCCAAGTGTCTTTAAGAAGACTATTCTTTTAAATATAGCACGCAGAAGTCCGTATCAATTTTTACAAAATAGAATGGCTTGGGTTGGAAGAGACTCCAAGGTCCAACCTGCCTACTACAGGCGGGTCTACTAACTTCCAGATTTGGTACTAGCCAAGGCTATACAGGGCTCCATCCAACCTGGTCTTGAATACCTCTAGAGATGGAGCATCCACAGCCTCTCTGGGCAGCCTATTCCAGCACCCCACCAGTCTCTCTATGAAGAAGTTCCCCTGACATCCAATCTAAACCTTCTCTTCTTGAGCTTAAAACTATTTCCCCCTTGTTCTATTGCTATTTATCCAAGTAAAAAGTTTATTCCTCTCCTGTTTATAATCCCCTTTTAAGTACCAGAAGGCTGCAACAAGGTCTCCTAGCAGCCTTCTCTTCTCCAGGCTGAACAAGCTCCGTTCCCTCAGCCTGTCTTCATACAGGAGGTGCTCCAGCCCTCTGATCATCTTCGTAGCCCTCCCCAACAGATTCACATCTTCCCTCTATTGGTGGCCCCAGACCAGGATGCAATGCTCCAGTTAGGACCTCATGAGGGCAGAATAGAGAGGGGCAGTCACCTCCCTGTCCTGCTAGCCACCCCTCTTCTGATGGGGCTCTTCATCCAACAGATTTTATTTTTTTTAACCAGAAAAGCAGTTCTGTATATCCTTAACTTGAAAGCCAAAATAGTTATTTGCATGTATATAGTTGTGTACAGTTATTGTTAAATCATCTGCTTTTCAGAAGTGTTCAATACGGATCACCTCCAGCTGACAAAGAAATTACCTGTCTATCTCAACAGTTTCTATCTGTACATATTCTAGGCTTCTACCATAAGTGGCATCATGCTTCCAACTGAACTTGGATCTTTTTAATGATGTTTTAAATATTTTTTCTGCACTGTAAAGGTATGGAGAAAAACAGTATGTTCTACCTATTATTATTGGTTAGGTCAATACGTTTATTTTCTCACCCAACAGAAGTGAATTTATGCTTTAAAACATCCAGATCCAGCTACCTCACATCAGAGGTGGATGCTGTTAAAGTAAAGGGTAATTATCTTGCACACAATGAAACAGTACTAAACTTTATGCTATCCATTCCTACCCCGTGCCAGTGACTAAAAGGCTTAATCTGCACTAAGAACAGCTTTGTACTGGTGATGTACTAAAAAACAAAATATGCGCTGCAGACAAAAGTCTTATCAGTTCCCAGTACAGCTCAGCACAAAGTAGCAAACCTGCATGGGTTTGTAGCAGCAGATAATTTTACAAATATGATCATTATCAAATATTTAATGTAACCTTCCTGCCAAATCTATAAAAGAAATGCTTTTTAGGTGAGTACCCTATTAATGAATAACGTTAGTAAAGAGAAAAACATCAGGTCTGATTCTTCTATTTGTATTGCATAAATTCCTAATTCAATAAAAGCTAAAAATTGACCTTCATTCTTCTCAGAAGAGACTCCAGCTCAGTTTCAGAACTGTCACTGACCAGCAGGCAGCTTCTTTTCAGAGAGCTGACCTGTTAAACATAACTGTGTGTAAGGAAGTTACAAAAGCTATGGTAAACTATCTTTGTGAAAACAGGGAAGGTAATTATGGGGGTTTTCCTGACTCACTTGGGAGAATCTCTCTGAATGCCTCTACAGCATCCTCTTGAACCTCCACAAGGTTTTTTTTTTTTTTTTTTTTTTTTTTATTTTTTTTTTTTTAAGTCTGAGACTCATTTTGATTTCCGTTTGTATATGTGTTTCTAACCACATACTCTGCTGAGCAAAAACCAGAGTGACTACTAAACAAAGTAGCATGGGTGTGTTTCAGTTAGTCGATTTATCTTAATAGAGTGTTGCAAAAAACTGCATAAGCCTTAGATTTGTTTCACTGCAGAAAAATATAAACAGTCTGCAAGGTACATTTTTTTTCTCCTGTAAATGCCCTTAAGATGTTTTAATAAAAGTTCTCTGAAGCAAACAAGGAAGTAGGAACTGAATATGCTTTTCCGGTCTATAACTACACGTATGAGAATACAAAGAAATACAGGACTGAATATTTTATTTATACAGTAACACAAGGTCACTTGAATTTACAGTTACTGGAGTTCCATTTTATATGTGAGAATCAGAAGACACAAAAGTAAGACCATCCTAACCTAGGCCTATCAGCCATTCTTGTGCATGATCCAACTGGTGGCTTCCTCCAATCTGTGATTTAGATATTCTAGAAACAAGTGATAGATCATTTATAATTAGAAGAATATAAGTATTCAAAACCTAATAAGAAAGGCATTAAGAGCAAACTACCTATTTTTCACTACAACCTCAAGCTTATGGTAAATGTACTCACTAGACAACATTCTATAGGCAGTACCACGATCCTGAGACCTTCCTACATATGAATGCAATCATAAGGCAACAGGAAGGCCAGGAAGATCTAGAGCTGAATTTTGCAAGAAAGAAATTTGTTTTTCCTAGGTCTAAGAGGCATTTATTTTATAAGCATTTCTTTACCATCAGGTTCCAACTCTGTCATCTGGTTTTACCATTTAAAATGCGTAAGAAGTGAATCATAGAATGCTGATATAAAATGATCAGTTACTAAACTACTAAGAATATGAATAATTTCTTGTAAGCTACCTGAAGTCTTCCAGTCACTATCAAACTAGCACCAAGAACAATGCAATGATAAATCATCAGGCAATTGCCAAGCAGTCTTATTTAAGTGAAAAGCTGAAAGTCATTGGTTGCTATACTGATGTTACTCTGTGGTATTCTATATTAGTATTCAATGTAGTATTCTGTAGAGTGGTAGTGTTTGTTCTGTTTTTCTTGTTGTTCTGCTTTGTTTATTTGTTGGGTTTTTTTTTTCCACATGATGTCTTTCAGAAATAGTATAAGTTAATTACAATGACCTTACAAAGATAGGCAAAATAATTATTTTAAGATGCTGCAGAAAGCAGCTGGAATCTTCAAGCTCTCCTATTAAAATTTAATTATACAAATGATGGTTGTCCCCAACACACAGCAATGTGCTTGTAACCACTAAGTTACTCATATAAAAAAAAAATTGATAGTACAAGAGAGAACTCCAAAATTAAAATGAGAACTCTGCTTTTTTTTTATGATTTCTGTACCACTAACAGAACTCTAAACAAGTAAAACAGATTCTGGAAGAAACACTATAAACTTGATGCTCCTCTAAGTCTACTTCACACTTCAAGACACCTACAGAATGAGAAGGAAAAAAAAAGTTCTTCCAAGTACTTATTAACAATGCAGATTTAACCAAGGTACAAGCAAATCTAATATGTATCCAAGACTACTCCATGTGAGAGTAGAGAACATCAGGGAGTAAAAGCCTCAAAAGAAAGACATTACTCTCCAGAAACAGCTTTTGGAGAGCTACCTCTTGCAGCAAAGCTCTGAGTGGGTAATTCTTTGAAACGAAAACAAGAGGATAAATGTTCTTGTCAAGGGGAAATGGGATGATTTTGAGAAATTAAAATGTTCTTCAAGAGAAACCAAATGAAATGTGGGTGGAAAGTGTTCCATTAGCCTTGGAAATTCAAATCAAGCACAAAAAGTAAAATGTTAACACCTCCTCCATGCGCTAATTTTCATTGTTCTATAGTATAGTTAAAGTATTGATTTTGGCAAATGAGAACTTTTTAACTGGTCTTTTTCTACAAAGCCTACCAATTGTAATTTAAGTGTTTTTTTCAAAGCTATGAATCATGTTACTGGAGGAGCCATGCGTAGTTTTTGAGCTACAGGCAACTCTTGAATAATTCAAGTGTAGCGCATGGCAACATAACTGTGCCCATATAAGTGCTGGTGAATAAACAAATAAGACTTCTAGAATGGAATCAGAAAATTGAGCCCAGTATTTCTAGATAACCACTGAACTCAACTGCATGCTCAGCACTTACTCATCCTACAACTGCATGATTGATCCTGGGGCAGCCAATCATCAGATCTGAGGAAGCACGAAGTCAGCCCACATCCAAAGGTTCAAACTACAACAAACCAGCAGACACCAAGCATCTTTCCTCTCAGAGACCTCAAGATGTTACAGATAGATTAGGCCCCAGTTTCTGGCCTTAATTTTCATTGCTGACTCATACTCCTACCCTAAATCCTGCTATGATATTCCTGACTTTCTGTTTCAAATTTCTCTTCCTTACATACGTCAGCTTCCCAGTCTCTGGTCTAACTTCTAGATATATTTCTGGAATTAATGTTTATAGACTATGTGACAAGCTATCTTTTAACTCGTTAGATGGGGACATGCCTTTGTCACATCCTGAGACTGGAACAGCCCTTATTGACCATAGACCAAGGACACAAAGTTTACCAAAAAATAAACAAACAAACAAAAAAAAACAAACACAGAACAAACAAAGAAAAAAGACAACAATGCAGCTTCACTACAAACTTAAATATACCTAAACACCATTCATCACCATCAGATATCTACATACTGAAACTTAACATAGAAGAGAAGCTCTTGACATCTCACATTATGGTCTCTGCCAGAGGAGGTCCGTATTTTGAAGGTTTACATGGCATACCACTAAATGATCACCATATGGCTGGGACTATGCACTGGATTCTTAATATGATCTCTATATGTATTCAAGCATGACAGCTTCAGTGTTTAGGGATTCGTGAAAGTCAGACTCAGTGCAAGCATAAACTGAGCAGCTGTAATGGGTGCTCTCCCATCTTCGCTTTCTCCCAGCTCTTGCACTTCCACATTCTGACTTCAGCACTTCCACATTCTGACCTCAGCAATGGGAGTGAAAAAAAAAAAACAAGAAAGTAATGTTTAGAAAACTATCTTGACTTTTCTTCTTAAACATAAATTATGTAATAGAAAGATCTATTGTACTGTGTAATATTTCAAGTGGAGTCCCTTCTTTCCCAGACTTATAAAAATGCAATGCAAAAAAGTACCTAAAAAAATGCAGTAAAATACTGATAGATTTCACACTGAAGCATATACAAACCAAACTAAGTAACAGAAAGTAAAATGCGTGGGGAAGCCTAAAGAACAAGAAACTATTGCTTGCTTCTATTTCATACATACACTGAGAAGAAAACAAACTCATTAATATTCTCAGTAGAATGAATTCTTTTCTTATTGTATCTAAGCTTTTGTGCACTGATAAATAAAAGTAATATTGCTTTTCTGAGGTTACAGTTAGAGGTTTGAAGATATAATTTTCTGTCATACCCCTGTGGTAAGCATTATTAAATGGGAGACTTTATAAAGCAAGTAGTCTAAGTTCTATGCATTTTCTTTTGTTATTTCATGACTTTGGACAACTATGTTGTAAAGTCTGAAATCAAACTAGTTAATTAGAACCTTAAAGTACACACAATGAAATCTTAAAAAGTTTCATTTCTTTGGGAAAAAATTCTACAGGCATCAGGTTAAAAAAAGAACTCATTTTCATTTTAGTACAATCACAATTAACTTCAACAGTTAGCTAAATAGCACTTAGCATTCTACAGAACAGCAGCTACTCTTCTGTTCCCACAATGTCATTAATTGTTCATCAACATAGTTTCCATTGCCAAGCAACACTAGATTTTCCTAACTGCATTTTACCAAATCACACACAATGATCAACACCATTTTAGTACAGAATAACAAACTGTACAAATTTTAACAACTCTTCGGGGAACTAGAGACTTCAACATTCAATTTAGACTGTGGGAGCACGTTTGTGCCCCCTGCAAATTTATGGAGCATGAGACAAAAAGAAATGATTGACCAGGAAAAAGTTACAGAAAAAACGTAAATGACAGAAGCTCTCTTCTGTGGGTGTGTGTATATGTCTTAAAAGACATATGCCTTAAAAAATACAACTGCATTCTAACTAGAATTCTTTGTTGTAGCTTGGTGTTTGTTTGATAAATTTTGAACAAAGATAACGACAAATTTGGTACTTGAGCTATGATTGTTTTATTAGTTACTCAATGTTGCATCTAGACTGGAAGAACGTACTCATGTTGGGAGCAAAGTAAGTTTTTCTTGGAAGGCAATCTAAGAAGAATTTTTTTTTGCATGATACTGATGCAAAAATGAATAGTGGAAATATTAGGAGATCACAGAACTGTAAGACTCCACTAATGCAGTTACTTTTATATTCTGGAAAACGTTAACTATAATCAACTAGTGCTTGTACAACCAACTCCTTTGCCAGATTTCTCAGTTCTATCATAGTAATTATGTGACATCTTTCATACAGATCAGTTTACCGAATTTCTAAGGTTTGTTTACAAACATTCCTTTATCCCACACTGAGGAAACAAGCTAATTTAGCACTGATTAGACATTACAGAAAAATTTACATCACAATCTAAAGATTATTATGACCATTAGAGGCTGCAAATTGCACTCAGTTCACATAAATTCTATTAGGAATGTTGCTAGACTAGAAAGTTAGTATTTTAATGTATTTCAAAAATAGTAGCCATGGGTTTAAAACCTTTTTTTTAAAATATACTTTCCTTCCTACTGAACATCCAGTATAAACTAACTCCACTGCAGTTTTTCATATCTGAGCTTCCACCTAGAATTACATTAAATAAAATGTATTAATATACATGTACTTCAGGGGAAAAAAAAATCTATTACTTTCCTAAAACCCTGTACCTACCTCTGTTAAGAAATCAGAGACTCTGCATGGTAACACACAGTTAAGAAGATGTTTTGCGATTTCTTTTTTCCACTGTGCATACTCATCTTGCCTAGCAGTAACTGAAGTGCCTGAATTGTGTGACAGCACAGCTCTTCCATGTGCTACAGCAAGAGTGCTTGCAATACTTAAATGTAATAGACAATTACATAACATCTTCCACTTGAAGGCTAAAGACAGAAATACCTCCTTAGTATTAAAGTTGTGATATTTTAGTGATTTCTTAGTTCATTCATGATCCTCAGTTTTTTCAGTAAAACACAAGTGTTTGTATAAATTAGTACTGTCAAGTGTGCTCTTCGAGTTGTTTTTTAGGTAGTTTTGAGTGAATTTTCAGCGCTTCACTGATAAAACAAGGAAATAGCAAAATGACACCATGCTGAAGACATATTTTGTACAAGTTGCAAAAAAAAATTTAAACATTTGTAAAAAATGTTTTGTGTGCAAGGGAAAGACCCCTTAAACCCTATATGGCCTATAAGCTCTATTGCGTGTTACAACAGTTCACTGAATCTTTGAAAAGCGTATCTTAAAAAATAATAAGTACATGTCAATGTTACTCAATATAAGTCTGAAGATGTATGTAACAGAATCATAGACTGGCTTGGGGCAGGCTTGTCACTACCCTCTAGCCTCCACCTGAATATAGAACCACTGACCACAGCTCTCTGGCTATAGCCATCCAGGCAATTCCTTATCTGCTTAATAGTTCATCATTCAAATCACTTTCTCTCCAATTAGAGATGATGTCAGACTGTGTTAAAGGTGTAGAAGTCCAGGTAGATTATATCAGTTGTTCTTCCCTTGTCTTCCCTTTATGTGCTAAGACAGAAGCTTACAGACAAGGAAAACAAAGATCTCTTACCATATACCTCTTATACAGAGTGAGCATACAAATAAAAAATTGCTAGAACAGAAATTTACTTACTAACAAACAGTCAAAAACATCAGTATCACAGTAGCCTGAGAATAGCCAATGGTAAAAAGTATGAAGAACTACTGCTGTTTCATTTCCATACTTAGCAGATTCACAGTTAACAAATCAAGACAGAAATATCTAGTAAAGTGAAAACTAACTTCTGAAATATTATACTCTCCAATTTGTATCACTTTCTGGACTAAATATACATCGGCATGCATTTACATAGTCTTGCAAAGATTATTAATAAGAACTAACAAAGAATAAAGCTGTGCTACTGAGCACGTGCTTCCTGTATTCTACTGAGCTGCCAGCACTAAATATTGCCACGGAACAGAAAGCTAGACCCTAGTCTATCAGTTTTGAAAACAAAGCTGATAGCATAAGTATCTTTACAAACAAGAAATAATGTAGAAAATTAAGCCATACTGATTTTCAGAGAACAGTCTGCCAGTCAAAAGTACATTATTTTCCAGTCGCTTTATACTGCATAAAGAGAAAACATGGATGTAAGAGGTTACTGTTCCAATCAGGAATCACAGTCACTAGTGAAGAATTCCTCTAGAAAAAAAAAAAAAATCTTCTTGAATTTGTCATACTCCAAGTCAAAATCTAATAATCACTCTGTTTTCCTGAAGTCACAAGTTCAGCCATCTTGTCACCAATTTACTACATTTAATTCACTCTTTGAAGTTTCTGTTTAGAATCAATCTCTCTGGTGGAAAAGTTCCAATGAATCCAGCCCTTCTACACAGTACAGTTTCTGATCTTTTCAATCACCTTACATTACCCGCTGCTCTTCTTCTCTGTGCATTCCCCTCACATTGATTTCTCTTTTTACTCCACTTCCCTATTACGACTTCTCTTTCTTTCCATGTAACCACTTTTTCATCTTTAAATTTTACTGTTGGGTCCACTTACCCGCAATGTTTCCCTTTCTTTTCTAAGGCAATCTAATGCAATGCATTCATTTGCACTCTGGAGCTCTTTTTGTCAATCTAGATCATAGCTGCAACAGTATCCTTTAGCTACTTGTCATGTTGAAAAGGTCTTTCAAGATGGATAAAATACCTGGAATAATTGCCCTACATAATCACATTCTTCCTCTTCAAACTGTTAAGAGTTGTTTCAAGTCTCTACAATTCTTCTAGACTTATCTCAGCACCTATGCTCCTTTCTAAGTTTTCTGCCTTCAATAGCTCATCACACTGTTTTTTATGAAAAACTCTTGCTCCAACTCATGTCCTGGCTTTTCTATTGCCTTAATTTGTGGCAAATAACTTTCGGGTTCAGCCTGCTCATCCTGATGCAACATTTCATGAGACCTGAAGAACTTATACTTTTAGTATCTCCTATTTTTGTTTAAAAAAAATTGTGTTATTGAATAATAACCGGTGTAACACTTTTCACTCAGATATACATAGATCACTCCAAAAGCAATCCCTCATAAATATGGAAATGGAAACTACAACAGGTACAAAAAGCACAATAACGATATTCGATAGAGCAAGTTCTCACACCTAAAACAGTAGTTTTCAATATAGCCACCACCACTGACTATTCATACTCACCAGCCATTAACAAGAACCTGCATGCTTCATTCGTAATAATCTGCATGATCATCCAGGACATGGCTTGCCTTTCACGTTGCTGCCTCCACTGCTGAAACAAACCACCCACCATTTCACTGTGCTCTCATGTACTGTCTGGCCTGCATAAATGTTCAGCAAGTGTCAACGAATGTCAGTGAGTGCAATCTTTTTCTGCATCAAGGAATTCAGTGCCACATCTCTGCTTTATACATGCTTCCGTGACAGCCACCGTTCTGTCAGACTGCCTTCTCTGCTGCCATCTGTCACATAGCAACAACGTGTCATGGAATATTGGTAAGAAGGTTCAACCTCTGCTGTTATATCACCAACGTCCAAGTCTGACATCATAAGCCAGCGTAAGAAAACACGTTTTAGTACCACCTTCTATTCAGCACTTTCATAGATCCACAAAGAATATCACGAGTTCCAAGATACAATCTTTGCTCCTCATCTCAGACTGTCAAATTGTGACATCTCTTTAGTACAGGTTTTGGATTACCTCAGTTCTCTTGACAAACACTGTCTTTCTACAGACTATCCTAGAATTGTTTACAACAGTTTCGCAAAGTCTTTCACTCATTAGCTGAGATTCACGCTTTCTACTTATCCATACTGTACATTTGTGGGTTAATTCTTAATGCCTTCTTAGCTAGGCCATCTTATGATATTCCCCATGTAAATGGCAGAAGGCTGCCGATCTCCCCTTATATACCATTGTTGATAGCAGCCTCTCTTACACAGTATTTGCTTTTTCAAGCATTTCTAATTGAGTTCAGGAAAATAAATTTGGCTGTGTACTTTATATAAGAATTGTATTCGTAACTTACACATAACATTAGCAAGTGCACTATAGCATTAGCATAAAACAGTATGTGTTCACATGCATGACACACCGTCTCTATCTACTACATACTGTTTTATTTAACCCTTGACAGTAAATAAATCAAGGGCTTTTTCCAGAAAGGAAACTTGAAGTATAGTAAGGAAATCTGTGCTCAAGTCTTGGGAGATTCTGTGCTTTTAATACTGAAGTAAATCTTGCTCGGAACACAGTAACAGATTTCTGTAATAATATAAATCAGCATATTTGAAAATGACAATACAATTTTAATCTGAATAGAACTATTAGGATACAGGGTGGAAATTATACTTAGACACTATGCATGGGAATAAACTTGCCTAATTATTCAATTTACATCAGCAACTATTTTTTTTGTACCTATTTTTTTTTCTGTTATGAATTGCCCAACAGAGTCTAAATGCCAACAGTGCATATCATGACTCTAGAAGTCCTTACTTAGTCCATGGTTACGAGCACAGGCACGCTGCTACTCACTCTGTTAGACCTATGTATAACTTGTCAAAGTTCAAGAATTTACAGTAAACTTGATAATTGAAGTATGAAATCCTTTAGATAGAATCCTGTCCATACATAGCTGAACTGGACAGGTTTCTTTTTCTGTCAACTTAGCCCTTATAAAACATGGATGTTTAGCTGTATGAAACTACATGCTGATATATATACTCTGAATATTAAAAAATTATTAAAATAAAACTAAAAAATCAACAGTAGTTTCCCATTCAGTCTCCCACAGAATTTGAAACCAACATTCACAATAGTTTTACTAGATATTGTATTCATAGTCCCTTTTTTCCTCCTTAAAAACATGAATATGAATCAATACCATATCAATATTATAACTGTAAAACGGTCTTACATGTGGTTTAGATGCCTTCTCACTTCCAGTAAACCAAAACTTACAGATTAATCAACATTTTTTTAGGAACTGGGGTTTTATAACAGTTCAGTAGACATGTTCTTTACCCAATTCTTTACTGAATGAGAAAAGGACCAAGAAAGAAATGATAATTGCATGTTTTATTAACTTCTCTTAGACATGCATTTCTCTGCACACACTGAATATAAGGCTTTATGGTATATTAACATTAATGCATTTCCAGTGGGTGTGAAAGATTAGTCATTGCTTATATAGTACTTGTTGCAGCACTTGATCAGCGCTCTGTTACTATTTAACTGCACAGATTAATTATTCTAGAGGTGAGTAGGCATTTGAGTGTGTTTAGCATCTATGGACTACTCTGCAAGAAAACTTTGTAAGACTTTCAGAAAGACAGTGTTTCTAAACAATGAAAGTGGGTTTACAAGCAAATGCCTTATTTGCAAAATATTCAGAACACTTTTGAGCGCCTTCGGTACTAACATATTTTAATAATATAAAAACCAAACATATTTAATAGTTAAAAAAATAAAATAAAAAGGAGACTAAGGATACAGGGTTCAGGCAACAATCATCAATGTTCATGTATTACGATTCTTGCGGAAAAGAAGAAATATGTAACTGACAGGCTCAAAAAAGTATATAGATGCAACTTCTATTTAGATTCTTTATTGAGAGGCAACTTTAAATCTATATTGATAATGTAAGTGGTAATCTAGTATTACTTACCTTATAAAAACAGCTCTGCTCATTTCAAAATTTTTGTATTAAACATGTGAGATTTATTGCATATTATACGATTAAAAAGATTACTCTTTTTTTTGTTTGTTTGTTTGTTCCTTCAAGTATTGGTTTGGTAAATATCAACATTAAGCTCTTAGAATATATTACCTACATATTCACAAACCCATAAAATAGATGGCAATGCTTACAGAATACATAATGTTTAGTTAAGCTTTTATACTTGGTTAATGTATCAGCGTAATTCATTGGTAAATGGTCTAAAAGCAACCAATATAGAAACACATTCACACCATTCCAAAAACCTCCAGATACTCACCGAAAGACTGAATGCAGGTTTCAAGAAGATCTTCCAAAGTCGCCCCTTTGGCTAAGTGCCCCAAAGGCACCATAGTGACTTGAGTAAGATTTGAATGGCTGTGACAATGACTGATCTGCTTCAGCTCAAGTGAGGATTCAGGGGAAGTGCTGCATCCATGGGCAGGTTGCCTAGAAGAAAGCACAATAGTGAAGTAAGTACAAGTACAAGGGTATGTGACAAATCTTGAAGGACATGAAAAAGGAGAGATTTAAAGGGCAATGAACTCCCTGTAGCTAGGTTGGTGAAAGACACAGCCCTCCCACTTGTAAGTGTACCTAAGAGTCTGCATGGTAAATGACATTCTTTTCCTGCTAAACACAGATAGTAGAGCACAGTTACAGCACTCCCTGAAAGATCTGTCAGATTGCCACAAATCAAATTTCCAATACTATATAAACTACAAAACAGGAACATTGTTACACAGTAATCTGCCACCACACCTTTGTGTGATCATAAAAATAAAGGAGAAAAAAAAAATAGCTTAATCCAACATTATTGGAAACACACTGTAACGAGACAGACAAGCTGCATTAATAGTGATTTTCCAAATGAAATTAAGTACCCTAATTATTAGTGCAACTTCACAATGGAGCACTTCACAATTTAAAAGAAGGAAAAAAAAAAAAGCTGATGAGTTTTTATCCATTCTATATTATTAATTCCTACTAAATTGTTTTAAAAGTGCATGCGCGAGTGAATTAATAGTTTTATAAGTAAACACATCTTTAAAAGAGATAAAAATAAAGAATGAACCTTGGCTTAGGCCAGAATTTTGCTCCTATTGCAATGTCTTAAGAGTTTAAGAATATGTACATATACAGATAATATTAAATGTTCATTGTTTGCATGCAAGCTCATCATTCTGTATGAAATATTAAAGAAGCACAGTGTTCAGATAATTGTTCACGTGCAAATAACAGGAACTGATTCAAAATCTGACGTGAAAGAATGATCCTTGTCGTTCACAAAATGGCATCAGCCACTGCTGTTTCAATGAAACTTTGTTTTTTTTTCATAGTCAATGTGCAGTCCACCATATTCCTAAGTACGTTACTGCAGCTTCTTCATGTTGCTATCTTAAGCCTTCATACGACTTTTCTTAGACAGAACACTGCTGAAAACTTTATTAATAAACAGACAGCCCCAAGAAGAAAAGGCACAGAAATGTATCCAGTGTGCATAAGACAGACAGGCACAGATGGCGAGGACATTCCATACTCCTGGATCAATTTGGAAATAAAGATGCCTAATGAAGACAGATCAGATCCACCTAATCTCAGTGAGTTTCAGGCCTTAGCTTAAAATTTCTGACTCACTTTCATGGTAAAATCATGAAACTGTAGATGAGATCATTCATGACCCACACGACCAGCAGAACCCAGACCTGACTGCAGAGGTAGTGGCCATCATTTAACTTTCCTGAAGCGAATCTGACACTGGCTATGCAAAGAATGTTCTGTTCCCTTCCCCTTTTCTCTAGATTTCCCCCCCTGCTGTGCCATCTGACTTCCTGTTCTCATACAAAAAAAGAGCGAGGCCTGCTTAGCTTTCAGGGTTCTCTTTTTGCAAGCTTAACCCTCACTCCTCCTCACTTTATTCCAGCGGTTCTTTGGTGCAGGGCACGCTCAGAGTTGCAGCAGCAGATATGCTAGGTCTTGACAACAGTGTCAATACCGAGCAGTGAGCAGAAGTAAAACCATCCACGTCCTCCTCCAATAAGTTTACAACAATAACACCGTGGCCGACTTGGCAACGCTCCGAGAGTGACACATCCGAAACCGATCGCCACGTTAATTAGCGCGGATCCTCGCACAGCCACTTTTCGGCGCGGAGAAGGCACTCGAAAAGCACGCCGGGCTCCCCGGTACGCCGCTGGGACCGGCACGGAGCAGCCCGCAGCGCTGACAGCGGAACGGCCCGCAGCTCCTCTCTTGGCGGCGGCACTGCGCAGGTAGCGGGGCCGCCTCTCCGGCTGCGCCGCACGCTCCGGTCGCGCCTTCAGGCTGCTCTCCACACACGCGCCGCCCGCAATCGCTCGGATGGGCGAGCCGCCGGCCCGCCCCGCCGCCTTACCCTCTCTCCAGCCCCACGGAGGCCCGCGCCCCTCTCGCCGCCCCGGCCCCCGCGCTACCGACTCACTGAGTTTCTCTCTTCTTGCCCAAGGTTCCCATGCCGGCGCAGGTTTCGGCTCCGCGCGGCCGCGGGGAGCCGGACTGCTCGGGGCGGAGGGGACAGCGGGGCCGCCCCGCGCATCGCCCCCGTCCCGCTTCAGGAGAAGCCTTTGAGCGGCTCGAGCGGAGCAGCCGCCGCCCGTGACAAGCACAGCGGAGATGTTATCGGCAGGAGGAAGTGCTGAGCTATCGCGCTGCTTTTCTCAGAACCGTCGACTTTACCAGGTACCCCGACACGCTCCGCTGCCCGTGTGCGGCGCGGTCTCTCTCTCGGGGCAGCCTAGGGGGCCGGACCTGCGGGATCGCGCGTGCCTCGCCGCTCCCCACCCGCGTGGGGCTGCTGCCGGCGCGCTGCAGACGGTGAGGGCCCGCACGCGCCCCGCTGCTGCTCGCGCTGATTGGCTGCTCGGCGGCGGCGGAGGGCTGGAAAAGGGCTCTGGCGGCACGGAGCCGACTCGCGTAGAAACCCGGCGGGCGCCCGCGGGAGGGGCAGTTGCGAGGGAGGCGGCTGTCGTCCGGCCGCGGTCCGGTGCTGCCGGCGGTACGGCACGGGCGGCTGGGGCAGAAGTGTGCGCGGCCGCAGGGCGGGCACCGAGCTGAGATTCTTACATCGACAGTTACCGGTTTAAAGCTCTTGTGCTCAGCTGCACCCTCTTACCGTCCTTACAGTTTAACTGCTAGATTTCCTAAGCACTTGCACTATTAATTGTCCCATTTCAGCCGTTCATTCCTCTCACTTCAGAGAAGAAATGACCCGACAATAAAACTAAAAGTCAAACTCATTGCATGTAACTTAAGAGTGTGACCAAAAGGTGTTGTACTGAGAAACACGGGTACCTGAGCAGCAGGAAGACACAGGGCACCCAGGCTTTGTTGTTGTGAGAGCTCTGTTTGCGTGTGGAAGTTATTTCGGCACCAAAATGCCATCATACCTCATGCTGAGACACGGGCAGTTCTCATAAACTGTTTCTTTAACTGGTAAGATTCAGATATTCTGAGTAATTCCTCGCCAGCAGTCAGGACACAGTTCTCTCCAGGTGTCGAAAATGATCAAATTCACCAAGGCCACAGCTTGCTGCCATTTCCTGAGGTTCATGGTGACTCTGGCTGTCACCACAGCTGCGTAGACCTACTACAGACCTGCAAGTGGAAAGAAAACCCGGCGTGCCTCTGGAAATCACCCCTGTGATTCACCGGGTGTCATTCTTCTGAGTAAGCATTGAGCTCATGTCCAGCTTGAAGATCATTGTGCTTTATGAAATACAAATACATAATGTACAGCCAAGGCCACAAGTCATGTCATTTGCAATGTTCTCTGCAGCATCTATGTTGGTAAGCCAATATCCCTGCCTGCTTCTACTTTAGACAGGTGTATTCCAGCTATCTTTGCTTTTCCTTAATTGTAGTTCCTTTGAGTTTATGCACATGTATACACTCATAGACAAATGGGGCTTTGGTGAAAAGAGTACTCTCCAGCTTTTTGATCAGGAGTTAATCCATAAGCAAATCTTACACAGCATTATACAAAAATACATTCGCAACTTACCTGTACAACATCCCGAAGTGCTGATCCATGAATGTAACATTCTCCAAGCAACATGCCCTCCTATTGTGAAGTAGGTTCATACCTGGTCTGTGTCCAAACCAGGCTTGCTCCACTGAAGGGCAAGATAATCCTTTTTTTTTCTTCTCAGAGCTGAAGTAGACAACTACTTTATACAACTTCTGTTGTCATTCATGCATTCTTCCAGTAGCTTTCGCCTAAATCTATTTTATTTATATCTCTGTGAAATCCCAGGCCAATTACAAAGGTACTCAAGTGTCCTGATGGAATGGCGAGTGAGGAAGTTCCCTGGTGGTGACAGAGGGCCCTGCAGGATGGTGGGGTCAGCAGACGTTGTTAGGAAGGCAAGCCGGACAATCCAGTGTGGAATGCAGCTCCAGAGAAGGAGAAAAGATTGCTAATACAACTGGAATGAAGGACAGCATATAGAAAGTATGAAAACCCTCTGCTGGATCAACTTACATTATGCAAACAAGTAGTAATCAAAATAATTGGGTTTAATAAGTTCTCTTCAGTTAGAGTTGTTAGCAATTTTATGTGGAAAAAATAATAATAATTAAAAGGTGATATGCCAAAGGTGGGGCTATCGTGTGTGATCAGCTTATACAAATAGCATCCCTATTGACAGCATCATTTAAATGTGCTTCCTATTATAACTGAAGTTTGTAGCTGTTAAAATGCCTTTTCTTAGCAAGAAATTTGACCTCTGTTGAAGACAGTAGAGCACTGCTAGTGTCTCGTTCCAAGCTTGGTTCAGAATTTTCATCAGGGTTATCTAGAATTTGATTGTTTTCACTACCTTACCAAAGGTTTCTATTCTTAGAAAACTTCAGTGTTAGTGTAGATTTTGATCTGATAACCCTACTGAGGTTATCAGACAATGGCAATTCCCTCTGCTGTTTCCCTCCTGCAGCTTTGCCATAGGGGCCGGAGATGAAGTGTTGCCCTTTCTAAAGAAACGTGATTGATAACAGAGTTAATATTTGTGACTTTACACTTGTGTCATGATAGGAATATTTTCCTTCAGTGGTGCATGTTTTGGGACAACTCTCTGGACAGCTATAGCTTTCATCCTTACGACGGCAGAATGAGTCTTGAAATTATGAAATTGTAGCATTCAGAGAGTGCATAGCAATTAAGAGGAATTTGAATTGATTGTTTTTAAAACGTGGTTTTTAAGTCATATTGAGAAAGACTGCACTAATCTTGAGTGCTTTTGCGTTGTCAATAATGTGACTGTGAGACTCCAGCTTTTCTGTTAGAACACAAAGTATGGAGAGCACCCAGTAGCACCTGGCTCCTTAAGTTTAGAACACAGGTTTGAATACATTATATTTTAAACACCTTACAAAGTTAGTAGCTATGCTACTAATAGGTTTAGTTATCCAATCTATCTCTATACTGAGGTTTCTGCTGTAAAGGCTGCTTCTGTTAAACACTTCAATGGCCGGTTGTCAACACTGAGCCCACTGAGGACTTCACTTACAGAAAGTCAGTGCAAATCAACTGACTCTTCTTGCATCTTGGGAGACCTTGAGCATATATAGGTCATCTTACTTTTAGAATTATGTTGCAAGACAAACTAAATACAACTGTTTCTCTTTTATCTGTATGCTTTAAACACAATGAGTGGGGAGGGATGTGTCAGTGAAAAAATGTGCAAATTTATATAAAGCAGTGTTATACACTCATCCTATGCTTAATAGTGTCTATTTTGTTACAGGTATTTGCCAGTCATGAATTCCCCACCACCCTCAGTGAACAATTAGGCTGATGATTACAGCTGCTGTGAGTCATTTTGTCAGTTTGAATGCTAAAGGTCTGTGGGATGGATTGAATGATTCCAGTCCTACTAATGATCCATGTGGGTGTGAACATGCCACATGATGGAACGTCTGTGGTTTTGAGTCTTGGAAATTACAGAGAAGGCATAGTTTGTAGGTAAAAACAATATCTTCTATTAGACCACTGGCAGTCTGAAAAAGCATGACTTGAAGAGGGTTTCTGCAGAGAACCACAGAAACAAAAAAAGAATAGGTTTGGAGGGGACCTCAGGTAGTATTTAGTCCAGCCTCCTGCTCAAAGCATGGCCAGCTGTGAGACCAGATCAGGCTGCTGAGTGTTTTATCCAGGTTACTCTTGAAAGCCTTGAAGTCCCTTGGAGAACTGTGTAATTCAAAATTAGGAGATGGATTTGTCTCACTGTGTGTATGGATGTTGATACTTCCTGAGCCTATAAAGCAAGATGCAGTTCCCTTCACAAGCATCCCTGATTCATTCAGATCCCAGTATGGATGTGTATGTAGTAGGGAGGGGCACATAAGGAAGCACACTGGTGAAAGATATTTTCAGCAGCTTTTATTCCAGAAGTTAGATGGCATGTAATCATTAAGGAAGGAGGACTGTAGAAGTAAAGATTTGATCTGGTGGATGAGATAGGTCTGAATTATCATTATTTGTTTGTGCAGATAATTTTCAAGTTACTTATGGACAAGTCTTGAACTTTCAACTGCAACTAACTAAAAGATAACTAAAGGATTGAACTGTTAGATTTCTGGTTTTCATCTAGAAGACTTCAAAAGAATGGAGTAAAATGACTTGTTTAAGTAAGACCAGCTTGATAATATAGCAAAACATCAGGTCTAGTAAGCTAGGAAATGCTATTAGCTGATAGAATTCTTCTGAATAGGATCACACTTGTTTTTTTGTGTGGCTTTGAGGCTCTGTCCTGAAAATAACATCTTGGCCTTTCTATTGAGTAAATACTTAAATGTTTTTCTATTTAAAAGAATGCAATCAGCAAGCATTGATTGTCTGCCTACAAGTAAACTACCTTGCATCAATGTCCGGCCATTTCAGAAGTAGTCAACATCTTTGAGATATTATGATACAGTAACATTCAGTGAAACGTAAGATTTTACTAACTGAAATCAGTGTTCTGTACTGCTAAAACAAGACGTACTCTTAATTCTGCCATACGAAGCCTATTTGTACTGTGAGTCCAGGAGCAGTTTTCCTAACATCTATTCCCTTACAGAAGTCTATAACAAAATTATTTTCCTTTACAGTCTTTCAAAATTAACGTATTTTATTAGTTTTGATTTAGGTCAACAGGATGCTTAGATGTAAATAAATTTATGAGTTGATTTTGATAAGAATTGCACAAAAACAAATCTCCTTCCCTATACCCCACATGCCCCCCACAAAACCTCAATCACGCTGCAGTATCTTTTTTTTTCCTTAAAATGTGTGTGAAATATGGATAGATGAGGTGAAAAACATCTGACACCCTTGAACAAACTACTGTCCAGAAATGGTGAGACTCAAAGCACAGAAAGGAAAAGCGTAACAATACTACTAAGAATGCCTCTTAGTTCACCATCTGCTTAAAAGAACAAAACAGCTGCTTAAACAGGATGTAGATAACATCATCCCCTATGTCCCTTTGTAAACATTTTCCAAGGAGACAGTGATTAGCTACTTCCTTTACAGGATATCTCTTGGTCAGCACCAAGAGCAGAGACACTGTTTATTAGAAATATAGAAGTGAATTGTTTTAACCTTTTTAAAGTACTTTCACGGATAAATTGTTGTGGCTCAGACAGTACCTTTGAAAGCGTGACAGGATGAAAGCTGGGCTCAGTGAAATGTGGGTTTTTTGGTGTTTTGGCTGTGTGGTTTAATGTAATACTTAAAAATTCTGTTTTTCAAATACCAACTCAAATTGCAGTGATCCTTTGAATAGGAAAGAAATGTAGATACACGATTTCCATCAGACAGAGTTGATTCAAAAGGTCCAAACACAATGCACAAAATCAGATTTTGCTTTTGCGGAGCTGAAGGCCAGTATTAATGATTTTGCCCACTCTATTTGCCTTGACAAATTTAAGTGGTAGGGATTGTGTGAAGAAGGAAGACTGACAGATAAGGAGAAAGAAGTAATCACAGAGGTTTCACAGGATGATGGGTGTTTTAGGAATGGTTTTTCTCTGCCCTTTGCTGCCTTTCTGATCTTATAAGCAGGGCAGAAAACATTTCCAAGGGGATTTTGTCCTGAAGTACAAGCTAGAGCTGATTTGAACTTAACACTGATTGAGTGCTGAATGTAGGTGGACATAATGCAGTGCGTCAGTAAGTTCCAGATTCCTCCTCTCCTAAGGGACCACCTTTCCTTTTGTATTGCCTTAGGGGAAATGCTCTTTTCCCTTCCAATCTGGTTTTGCTTACTTCTCCCTCTTCTCCTCTTGGTGTACTCAATATGAAACAACTGAGGAAGAGTGGAAGCTAGAGAGCAGGAGAGAAAAAACATCTTCCCCTAAACACACCCCAGCACACTGTGGAGCTCTTGGTGCTGGAGATCAGCAGAACAGGGTTGTGAACAAAGGTAGAGTGGCTAGAGTTAACGCCAATGGTTGCCAAGGGCTTTCTGTCATCTGTTGTTACTGATACAAGAATTAATGGAAAGTTGGCCATTATTACAAAAAAAAAAAAAAAAAAAAAAAAGGCAATTGCTTAGCCATGGGCTGAACTTGATAAGTATTTGTATGTATTGTGATCTAGGACAATCATGTTCTCATGAAGGGATCATAAGATCTGTTCCTCAGTTTGCTGGAATTAAAAGACACTTTATAACAAATTACGTTGGGAACAGGATCAGGCAGATGAATACAGTATTGTACATTTTGTGTGAACAAAATTGCAACAGTCTATTGTGGCTACATTTAAGATGAATAAAGATGAATACAGGTCAATTGTCAGCTACCTGGATCTAAAGTCCTGCAAGTTTTTCCTCAACTGCTAAAACCTTTTCCTGCATGTCCTGGTTTATGTCTCCTTACCTTTCTAGGTTTAAAGCTCCATGAATTACTTCCTGTTATAAAGAACTACTCAGAATAACAATATAGTTGAATGACAATATTATCAAATAATAGTATTGTCAAACATTATTGTCACTTTCTGGATTAAAAACATTGTCAGTTGCTGGCTTCAGTTTTAATCAGAGAGTGTAGCTGTAATAGCTGTAGCAATACTGAAAAGAAGGTAAATGCAAATATATACCCAAATATTCACTAGTATATCAGTTTTATGATTTGAAGATATTTTGGCACTAGTTCAGCAAACACATGTAAACCCACTCGTCTTACAGGCAGGGAGAGGCATCGTCATATGCTGAAAATTGAACTGGTTTAAATAAAATCCTTACTTGCTTTGAACAAGTCAAGGAGCAACATTAAGGGGTTCCTACATAGCCCCAGCTCAAGTACGTTTTTAGGTTAAGGATCTTCTACTTTCATTACAGCTGTATTTGTAAACATTCAACTTAGAAAACAATGCATAGTTGTCTATATATCCTCAGCGCCTTCAGTGCTAAGATTTCTGGCAGTCAGGCTACAAGCAGGCTAGGTAAAGTGTCCAAAACTTCTAGTAGCTCCAACTGGAATTTGTGTGTTTGTTTTTTAAATTGTCAGTTTACAGCTTTTGTTTTGTCCTTTCAATGATTTGTAAAAAAATATATAATTAATTGTATCTTTCTTTAATACTTTGGAGTGTTTCTAAAATCCAAAGGTATCAATCTGAAAAGTGAGGTCTTACGACAACCTGGAAATAACCTGTTAGTGAAATGTAGGGATTCTGGTACCATCTGAACATGATTGCTTGGGTGTGTTTTCTGTTTTCCTATCTACCTGTTCTATTTTATCTTCTTGGGAATTTTGGAGGGGCGGTTGTCAATGTTTGTTCAGGGTGACTAACAGGTTTTAAAAAGGGATTTGTGCTATTTCCTTGTCAAATGCAAGCATGTTTCAAGATTTGAGCTTAAGCTTAGTAGTATCAATCTTTAAAAAGTCAGAAAACAAAGAGGAAGAGGGAAAAACATTGACAATAAATTGCCTGACTAATAAGTCAGAGTAACTCAACTAGTATATTCTAACGCAGATTGCTTTACATCACATTTAAGAGCACGTCAAACATTATTATTCTCAGTGCTAATTGCATCAGCTACAGCATATTATTTAAAAGTATGGACAAAATTTTAATACTGTTTCCACAGTAGAGGGAAATGACAATAATGAAAGAAAAATGTGCATAAATGAACGTCAGATTCTACCAATATTCAAATAATGGTTTTACAAGGTGTAAACTAATTGTATACAGACAGCAAAGCCATTTAAAATCTTTTATCTCAGTCTGTTGTGGCAATGAAAAAACAGAGGATTCATTTTGCCCTACCAAGGAGCAGCACTCATGTGCCACGGTGGCTTAACATTATACCGGAAGTCAAGCACATGTAGATGTGTTAAACCATTTCATTTTCACGCAGATTTTCTAAATTGTGCTACACTGATAATTGTGGTGATGATGCTGAAATTAACAGATGCAATTTGATTATATTTCATATGCTTAAATAAGAAATTTTTCCATGGGTGCTGTGTAAATCACAAAACAGGTTTGAGTATAATGCATGAAACTGAAAAGGACAGTTCTTTTATTATTTTTTTTTCATGTATTACTCTGCGTGCCTGCATTTACATATATGTAGTTCAGGTTAACATGCTGCCACATTTTCAAGCATTGCATGCATGTATCCCTCAACACTGTTTGTACCATCTACCTGATCCTCCTGTTCCCTGAAATTTAATTTCAGTGTTTTTGAAAACATCAGGGATATGAGGAAATTCAGGTCACCCAGCTATCCAGCAAACTTATCTCAGTCGTATGGCTTCTATATTTTAATTTTTCCCCTATTTATGTATTGATTACAAGATGTTGTTTTCTGTTCATTTTTAAAAAATTTTTAGTTTTAATTTCATTTTATCAGTTTTGAAAATAATGTCTTCTTCATTTTTTTTAATTTCTTTTTATTTCATGTTTATTTTTGGCTCTCACAAAAAAAATACACTTAGCAAGACAACTATTCAAAAAGAAATGTTTAGCAAGACAGTTACTTTGATGTGACTATATTCTGAAAAACAACAAAATCTCCCTTGTCTATCTTTTGACTGATTAAATACTATGCTTAAGTTTAATCCATTCGATGTTTTGATACTTTAGATATTGCGTAAGAGGATAATTTTATTTGATGCTTTTTAATTTTTTAAAATGATTATCAGCTGTTTTTTATCACACTTGTTAAATGAGATGATAATTTCTCAAAGTTTTAATGTTAATGTACTAATGGACATCTCAATCCACAGAGAATTTTGTCTTTCAAACTCTTTAGATTCAATTTAAATTCTTAATATCCTGATACAGCTGCTTCCTCACCCTGGTGGCATCTCTATTCCACGACAGAATTGCAAGTACTCAGCAATGCTGTTCCATCTCAGCCTCATCAAAGTCTATCAGCTGTTTGATTCTGAGTTTGCTGCTGAAAATCTTGATCCAAGGAGTACATAGTACTAAGTACTAAATACTAAATAAAACAGAAGTGGAACTCAGTTTTTTCCTCTCCCAAGAAAGTGTTTTGATAGTTGGCCATGTTCATGTTTGTAGTCCCTGTGGTTTAGTGGTTCTTTAATTATTGAAGAGGGGAGAGAGAGAGAGCACTCTTCCCTTTTAAATATCCTATAGCATGCCATTTAAGACATTTTTCCACTGAGATGTGGGAGTTAAGGTTTGAATTTCCATAAACAGTGGAAGGAATTGAACTGAGGCATCTCATATCCTAGGAGACTGCTCTAACATCTATGCTATTTAAATACCTTATGAATGCATTGCAAATGGTATTGCCTTCCTTGCCCTTTGAAAGGTAAGTCTCAAGAGTCTATCCAGAACCTAAAGGAAAAGAACTACTTTCTTTCAGCAAAGACTACTAATGCACTTCATGTGTTGTAAGTCAAGATAGAATCTCTCACTAGGAATTATTTACCTATACTAAGCTGCTCCCAGCTCAGAATGCAGCCTGTTGTAAATCTGAGTGATTTAAAATTATTGGTTCTGGTTCTGTGGCCAAGCACCTTAACTTGCATGTTATTGCTTATAACATCTAGTTAATGCTATGTTTTTGTAGATCTGAGCTGCGAGACACTCAAGGTAACAAAAGAAAGCTGTGGAAGAGCAAAATACCAAATTTAGATGTCAAAAATCTTAACCAAAAATCATCCTCCCTCTATCACATATTTCATCAGAATCCAATAGATAAGTCATAAGCATGCTATTGACCTATGCTCCCACCTTTCCTTAATTACTGCACTTTCTTGCATTGCAGTTGTATTATTACTGTTTGAAAGTACCACCCTCTTTAAATGCGTAATTGCAGTGATTGTGCAATCGTCGTTATCTCTATTCATTACTATAGCAACTGGAATAAAAACATTCTTCAGCCCTTCCCATATAAAAAGGTCTTCACTTTCCTTCAATTTTATGCATATGCTGAGTGAATGTGTATGACACAATGGAAATTGCATGCTTTGAAGGCTGCTTAAGTTAGTGAGGGTGGAAAGTTAAATTTCCCTGAAGTACTTGTTTAAAAAAAAAGGGAAGAAAACCTTCTGATCTGCTCAGTAGGACTCAAATTAAGTAAGTGTACTACTTCTCCAGCTTCCTTCACATATTCTTGGCAAAGCATTTCAGCAGCTAGGAAGAGGAGCTAAGCAAGTAGGCAGCAAAATAAGTCCAGTATGATGCAGATGCTGTATATTCTAACATTAGAACTTGAGTCTTTGCCCTCCCTAGGCTTTAATGAGACCTTGCTTACACTGATATTTTTGTAATTACAATTCCCAAACTTTGTCTAAGTATAACAACTGACAACAATCATTAGCATAAATAATCCAAATCATCTTCATCTTTCTTTCTTCTTCCTTTCTTTAAATGTAGCATCTGGAAATGGCAGGTAGTGCTTGTTTGTCTTTTTAATTAACACATTTCTTAATGCAGAGGAAAATGTGAAAACTTAACTGAAGGGATCTATATCATTCTGTTAACATCAAAACAAAAGTAGCATGATTTCTACCACAAAAAAATTCAGGAATCTGATGATATTTGCACGCTAGCTACAGTCTGACCTACACAATTGTTCCAGTATTTTCATAGGGCCTGTAAGAATTACATTATCTTTGAGATGTGTCAAACCTTGTTACAATTTGCCAACAGGTTGAAAAGCTACTACTTGAATTCATGTGCATGTACCCATACGCAACCACTGTGATTGCACAAGTTTCATTTCCTTAGGAAACCAGGCTGGAAACAGAAGGCAAAAATAGGGAACTCAAAACTGTATTCCAGTACAATATACCACATACTCTAGTTAGTGAATAGATTGAGTTCTTCATTTCTCCTGTACAGGCAAAAAGCGGTAAAATCCACTGCCTGTTGGATTTCAATGCAGTTAATGTTGATTCCATTGTTTGTCATTAGTTGTGTAATCCTAGTTAAATTCTCGCCCATTTCTCCTTTTGCCTGCTTAAACAAAATTTGGTCAGGCAGGAGCAAGTGCTTTCTCCATGTCTCTGGAGTGCTTAACACGTTGCTGCCCACGAAAGAATCTGAAGATGACGAGAAACACACAGGCTGCATTTCTCTAATTAATAATCATACAAATTGCCAGAACAGAAACAATATCTGAGGTTTTCAGTAACCAGTACATCAAAGAGAGGTGTAGGCAGCTAACTTTTTGAAATCAACATACAGATCAAAGGAAATTTATTATTGATTTTGTCGACAATTCTAAACTTGGATTTTTTTTTTCCTGGATCATTTAAAGCAGATAAATAAACAATTAAGCTAAAGGAAGCAAATAAATAAATAAATAAATAAATAAATAGATATGGAGGATGAATCCAATTACTAGTTTCTTCTACTCTGAAGAATAGAATTGGGTAGAATAGGATAGGACTTTTAAGCAGATATTTCTTTGGCTTCTTTGAAAAGCACGGGAATCATATGAGTTAGTAATGATCCCTCTTATCATTTCTCCTGTTTCTGAACTGAGAATCAATGCTACATCAAGAAACTCTGGCTGGTTTTGATGTTACTGATGGTACAAGTGCTGATAACTGTAGCAGAGGTCTTGAAGTGAGCTAAAAAGAGTCACAAATGCCTGGCCTGCTCTGCACCTTACTGTAAACAGCCTGAGGGATGGGTTCTGTGATAAAAGAGTAAGCCTACACCACGCCCTAGATTCAGTTACATGAGAGAGGGTGACACATTTTCATCCACACTGCCTCTTTGATGCTGTTTACCTTTACTTTCCCTTCAACTTTACTCTCCCTTGAACCTTTAGTTCAAACTAAAATACTGAATTTGTGCCTCGGGTTTAGCAGCTCTAAAATAAGAGTCCTAAATTGTTTAAAAATCATCCTTGACGTAAGTCTGAGACAGTTTCATTGTCTACGAAAATTATGCTCTGAATTAATGCAAAAATGATACCCCAAATCCTGTGCAAATTTTGAAAAACAGTCAATGAAACCTAATCTTAGTTCATACTAGAAATCCATTCTCAGTTTGTATTAAATCAGTAACAAGATTTATACTGGGAAAGCCATCTCCTTCCTCCAATACTTTTAGATCTCCTTATAAGAAGGCAGAGTCACTAGATGCCCTCCTTTGCTTCACTCTTTATTACTAAGACTGTCCCTTGAGAATCCCAGGCCCTGGACATAAGAGCCTGGGGAAAGGAATATTTCCCCTTGGTCAAATAGGATCTGATCAGAGATAATCGAGGCAAATTCAGTGCATATAAATCCATGGAGCTCATTGGGAGGCACCTATGTGTGCTGAGAGCTGGCAGAAATGATTGCCAAGCAGTTCTCTATCATCTTTGAAAGGTTGTGGGAGTGGGAGAGATGCCTGGGAACTGGAGTAAAGGCAGTGTCACTCCAGTCTTCAAAAAGAGCAAGAAGGAGAAACTGGGAAGCTACAAGCCCGTCAGCCTCACCTCTGTCCCTTGGAAGATGCTGGAGCAGCTTATTCTGGATATAATTTTCAAGCAAGTCAAAGAACAGAAGTTTATCAGGAATGGGGAACATGGATTCACCAAGGAAAAATTGTGCTTTGCCAGTCTGGTAACCTTCTACGATGTCACATCTGGCTGGGTACATGAGGGGACAGCAGTGGATGTTGGCTATCTTGACTTCAGCAAGGCTTTTGACACTGTCTCCCATAACATCCTTGTGGGTAAACTTAGGAGGTGTGGAATTGATGAGTGAACAATGAGGTGGACTGAGAACTGTCTGACTGACAAAGCTCAGAGATTTATGATCAGTAGCACAGTCTAGTTGGTGGCCTGTACTATGTTCCTGAGGGGTTGATACTCAGTCTAGTCTCATTCAACATCCTCAACAGGAAGTGAGCAGTGGAAGTTCCATCTGAACACAAGAAAAACTTTTTTACTTAGAGGGTGACAGAGTACTGCAACAAGCTGCCCAGAGAGGTGGTGGAGTCTTCTTCTGTGGAGATAATCAAAATCCACCTGAGTGCTTTCCTGTGTAACTTGCTGTAGGGAACCTGCTTTAGCAGGGGGGTTGGACTAAATGATCCCCAGAGGTCCCTTCCAAACACTACAGTTGTAAATCTGTAATTCTGTGGTTCTTCTTGTGCACAATGTGTTTTAAAGGCCTGGTTTGCTTTCATACAAATTTCCAGTACTCGGAAACATCTGATTAATTTTTCTGGTTAGTAATTAACCAGAATTTGTTCTTGATCCACAAAAGGAATTTTAAGAAAAACTTTTACAAGACATGCCTAGAACACATGCATCAATTAGCAGCTGAATACTTAGGAGAAAAAAAATCCTTGAGATGGCATTAATTCATCCCCTGCAAATTGGCATGAAACAAAAGTGTTGACTACAATTATGCTGAAGCATACAGGCTGGAAAAAAAAAGTATAGAAAAGCAAATATGTTGTATGTGCTAGGAATGTGAAAACAGTCATTGAAGAATTCATCAACGGTCTTTCAACCTCAAATCTTGTTTAATATAAAACATTTGATACTTCAAGCATGTTGTTAAGTGAAAAAAAAAGCAATTTTTCACTTTTTGCTTAAGCAAACATCTCTATAATGTGTTCTGTAGACTTTATAATAGTTTGTTTTATACTCAGACTGCAGCTTAGGAAAAAAATCCCAAGTAGTTGGAATTTATCCTGGTAATGTATGTAACAGTACTGTCATGAAATCTTTTCAGGTTCCTTATGTGGAAAGAACTTTGGGATATAATTCTGATTCCCACTTGTTTGTTTGATTTTTTTTAAGTGCATCATGATGAACTATGAAGCAGCACATTGTGCAGATTGTGTACTAGAGTATGTTTTTTACTGGAATAGTTAATGTCTCTTTATATTAAAAATCAGAACTGAGAAACTGATATCAAGAAAGGTGTATAAAATATATTGCATGGATATTTTCCGTAACTTAAGTATACGACATTTTTACCTACACAGTTTTATGTGGAAAAGGGAAGACTTTTTTAGGTTCTGGGCAGGATAAAGTAGATATGTCTTCAGAATAAAGCCTATTACACTGTGTGATTTTTTTCCCTGACTCTTTTCCCTTGCTGGCACACTCTGTTAGCGCTGTTGCTTGCATATAACTGTTTTTTATCTTTATTTCTTGCTTCTGTTAGCTTTTTCTGAGGATCAGTGCAAAAGCAGTACTTCTTATGTGCACATGCATTTTAATATATACTTCATATCTTCACCTTAGAACTATACAGTCTTTTCTTATGCATGTCACTAAGTACTTTCATTCAGAGTATAGCAAGTGGTGCAGTAAGATCTAAGCTGTGCTTTTTATGCTGTTGTTTAATTTTATGTGTCCTGAAAAAGAATGTGTTTAAGGAAGACTAAAACTGCAAAATAATCCCTAAGTTTGTATAAGTCCTCAGAACAGTGTCTAGGTAAACATGCATTATTAGATAGTCTTTACTTAAATAAGAGCATGTTATTTCTGCAAGACTCCTGCCCAATGACTGTGCCCTCAGTGCACCTGATAATCAATGCTCATTAATCAGTAAGGGTACTGTAATGCGAGGGGGGAAGTTAGCTGGGAGGAAGATTACAAGTAGCACTGAAAGAGCCTTGTTACTGGAGCATATCTGGTGGACTGGTGGAACTCTTCAGGGGTAAGTCTTCAAACAAACTCTGTTCAGTAATATCATTACAAAGATTAGTCTGGAGATAAAAATGCATGATGATCGAATTTGCCAATAACAAAACATGCATCTATTGTTAATAGAGAAGAAGACTGCAAGATTCAGGAAGAACTGGGTGACTGTAAGGACTGAAATTAGGGATATAAAAGAAAAATTGGATAGTGTATAGCGCAAATACCATCCAGTGCTAAATCAGAGAGTTTCTGTTGTTAGCATGCTGATTGTAAACAGCTGTGGAGGGGACAACTGCAGTGGGTGATTGATCACAATGATTATAAGTCACAGGTACAGCCCCAGAAGAGACAGGTGTATTAGATGAGATTGATTACCATAGTGCTGGAAATCAGTTGTAGTTTTTGATGTGCAGGAGACTTCTCATCTATGGTATTTCTTTGAATCTGAAAATATTAGCACAAGAACAGATATCATCTGCTCCTGTGTAAATTCAGACTGAACTCTAGAAGTTTTCTGGCAAATTGACCTGTGAAACCTGGAGATGGTGGGGTTATGACTTCTCATATTCTGGGCAAGCAATCCAATAAGCTTAAATCAAACTTTGAGCTTTTGGGGAAAAGATTATATGGTTGATTGCAATTGCAGGAAAATAGATTTTGTGATATACATCGTAGAACCATAAAATATTCAGACAAATTATGAACAATAAGCTGTTTTCTGCAGCATGTTGTTCTGTGCATTATATACAGCTCACTGCAGTCTATATTGAGTACAGAACAACTAGCTTCCTTTTTATAACTGTTGCTGTTACTTAATTCATTTTAGTAAAGATTGAATGAAAGATTGTTTATGTTGTATATATGCAATACCAAAGTATTGAGAGTAAAACTCAGACAGTTAAATTAGGTACTGCTGGGTAACTACAACCTATTCTTCACAATATTTAGAAATTTGTATTTGAATAATATTTGCCAACTCAGCTGAGAGAAATCAGCTCTTTTGCAATTCAGGCCACAGGTGCCTTTTCGTATGTGCCCTGAGGGATACTTAGATTTAGGAACTGTATGGAAGAAGTAGTTTAAAATAAAATTCTCCATTATGTTCTCCAGTGTTAAGTTCTGCTGTAGCAGATCCTGTTTGTTTTCACCTGAGATGTTCCTTGCGAGTAGAGGTGTTTATCCAGCAGTATTTCAGCTCAAGGTGACTGTTAAAACATTTAAAGAAACTGAAACGATGCTGATATACAACTTATGCAAAATACATAACTATACAGCGTTGTTGAATTAATACCATTCTTTAAGTGTTCTGCCAGGCACTATTTTTATCCCGAGTCTGGGTTTAGAGAACTACTCCCACAGACTCCAATTCCAATACGCAGGATTTCAGTGGTAATACCAAGCTAAGGCATTTTTGTCTTGCCTATGCCTGGCCGTTGGCTACTCCAGCACTGCAGCTCACATCTGCCCTGTATGTCTACAGCTGGTAGGGGGACCGTGCTGTGCACTAAGTCAGTCAACAGATCTGATCTTTTTGTGCACGTTTTCTTTTTTCTAACCCAAGTCAGTTCAATCATCCAGTTCACAGAATGACTCACAAACTGTTGTTCTTGGTTTCACCTAGAAGAGGCACATGCCCTACCACCTGTGCAGGAACAAACAACCTGAAAAGTACCTTGAGATGCTGTGTCACAGAACAAAGGCTCCTGGGTACATCTGCTTGGGACATGGAATGTGTGAACTTTCCTTGGGAAACAAGAGTTCTACTGTGAATAGATATTTGGTGAATAGGCTGTAGTTGTTCTGAAATGTAAGCAAATCCACACTCTCATCTTGGTGAATTTAGCAAGGGAAGGAAGATGGCTTTGATATCTAGTGGTACGTTAATAGTTTGATACTGTTATTTCATCTTCTCCATCTAGAGAAGATAAGAAAATAATTTAGTGCATTTTCTCCTAATTTTACTACCAGGAATGGTTTCATTAAGTTAGCTGAAATACACAGAAATCTGCTAGCTGGTAGCAAGTAGTGGCTTGGAAAAATTCTGCTCTAATAGATGATGCTTGCTAGTTTTAAAAAGGAGAGAGTTGAAAATTATAAGGATATACAAATTTGGTAATATTGTTTCTGAACTGTTGTCTTACTCTTTTCTTTTATGCTCTGCTTTTATTTTGACACAGCCTGTATGAGCACCTAAAAAAAAAAAAAAAAAAAAAAGCTATGATACATAATAAAAGTGAGCTTCTGAGAAATCTGTGCCTGTCAAGTAGTGATTTTATGAAACCCAAGAAAAAAATAGAGCATTAATCTCATCACCAACTACCAGTTTCTTCTTTATTTCAAATAGCTTCTATTTAATCAGAATTCCTGAACAGTCAGACCCGAACTTTTCTCACACAAAGCTGTTTCAGGTTGCACAGGTGCATTTGATAATTGTTTCCCCTCAGATGTCTGTTGAAACCTTGGGTTAAATTTAGAATTTGTATGTTAATGGATTTCATGTTGAGATAAATTATCATGCTTACCTGCCACATGGTTTCACGAAGGGGGCCATTCTGCCTTTCTTACTGTTCCTTTCAAAGAAATTTTTAAAAATCTGGTAATTTTAGCGGATGAGCTAATTATAATGAAAAATTTATCTTCCTTTTTGCATACAGTTCTCATAGATATCACATAAGACGTAACTGCCAATAAAGCTTTACTCAGTGTTGAGCAGTGAGTGATCAGTCAAGGAATTGCCCTTCAAGTTATTTTAATTATGGAATCTGGAAATGACAACTTAAGGATGAAACAGTGCTCCAAATTTATTGTCTATTCATATATTGCTCACCAGCTTCCTTGATAACTCAGCTATGGTCTCATACTGAGTATGAGAAACTCACCTGTGACAGTGATTTCAAATGAGTTAGCTAACCTAACTCAACTGTAAATACTATAAGCTATCAACATTGCAACAGCTAAGAGTCTTTCACGCAGTTGTGAGTTTATGATTTAGAAAGCACTTAGTTCTGGTTTGAAGATGAAGTAAAAAATGAAAATGTAGATTTGAATCATAAATTCTGCAAGTGCTTTTAAAAATATTGAAGCATCGTAAGTCGGATTCTCAGTCCAGGATTTGTGTACAGGAATACCAGCTGTACTTTAAGGAGTAAGGGATGAAAGCTTTTAATGGAATGAAAAATCATTTTCTCTCATTCTAGCTAAAACTGCAGTTTCCTGTGAAGTGAAAGTTACATTTCTTTAGCAGATAAACTCTACCTTTCTGTTTGTATGGCATCTAACATCTGATGAATAAGACTAGAAATTTTGTAAAGAAATTCTACAAAGGAAAAAATCTATTTAAGTCATTGAACAAACTAGCAGACAGGCAAAGGAGTAGAGATCCATGCTGCATACATCACTGAGTAAGGAATATGAAAACACATTTCTTACTGAAACAGTTCCCAGGCATGTGTTCACCTAATGTAAAAATTATTCTATTAGACATGTAACATTGGTTTCAAATCTTTCTCTTCTGTGTTCTCCCTCTCCTTTCAAAGCAGTAATTTATTTTCTGTCTTTTAAGTAGTCAATAATGTGTCCTTTGCTATATAAACAAATAAATTATTCACACTTTAAAGGAGGAAACAACATCACAGGAAAGGAGGAGGAAGGAACTACATTGCCTCCTTATTATGAGGTAGCATGCCATGTGTGGCGAATGGGAGTCTATAGCCTTCCTCCAGAATCTATGCCTAACTACTTCCGTACCTTCTATTCTCCGTGATTCACTGGTTACTCTAAACTGAACTGCCTAAGCATATAAGTAGTGCTTGTAATTTAAATATCAACTAATCTATCACTCTTACGCTCTATCCTACTCTCTGAGGAAATTATTCTAATTGCTGTATTTATATATGTATATATAATTAATTGGAATACAGGTGTGTATATATACACACACAGGAATGACCAGGGCTGCAAACCTCCACCTTGCTCTTAGGTGAACACCGTAAACAATTAGGTGCATCTCTTGCTGACTGCATGAGAGTGCACACGACAGAATGTTATTTTCTTGTAGAGTGTCGAAAAGCAAGGCAAGAACACATGCCCTCTGTTCTGAACTACTTTCACTTTCACAAGAAAAAAACATAAGATATATATTTGTAACAGAAAAAAGGCCTTTTAGTTAGAGCCTAAGCTGCACTGCATTCAGCATTTGATTACTTAATCAACAGGCAACCCCTACTATATATCTTTCAGCAGTAGTGCAAAGGAGTGATAACTTCAAAGAAGTAATTATCAGAGATTATTATGGGTAAGTGCAGGGAGTCCCAGATGTCATCACCAGTGTTTCTGAGCTTTGTGATGATTGATTAAAGAAGCAGCATGTCATTCAGCACTGAATTCCATACAGGAATAAATATCTGCAGGTTCTGAAGAGGTCTTAAATAGATCTTTTCCTATACAGCCTGGGTATCTGTTGACTTTAAAAGGTGAAGAAAGAAAAAGAACAAAAAGTTCTGTAAAGAAATGTCAAAGGCTATTGGAGAAGGAGCTTTTAAAAACAGGGACAGTAGCACATGGGAAAATGGTCAGGGTCTGCCAAAAATGAAAGAGTAAGAACCAGCTGTTTGTTAAATTGAACCAACTGACTATATATCTTAAAAGCAATAGCAATTCAAAATTTGAGGTCTACCTGTGAGGTGTTTTTACTTAAGTTAAAAGCTGCAATTTGTAAAGGTTACCAAAGGTTTGTACTGTTTTAAAGGTTAGTTCTCTGAATTCAGTTAGTGTTTTCAGTGAAAAAAAAAATACTTATTGCTTGTGTTTAATATATGGTTGTTTTAAGGTGAAAAAAATATACAAGATTTCAGCAGGTCTGCCATTTTAGTGCATTTGAGTAAAAACTGCAAACTTCTAAGTGGCTTTGTAAATAAGAGACCATATTATTTAAACGGAAGCAGTGGTTGATATAAGAATGATCATGTTTAGGTATGTCAATATAATGTGGTTTTATATCTAATAATTGCTTTTATCATATATCTATTGCTCGATAGTATTCCCATTAAATCATTCTGTATCTATACTTTAAACTGTATTTTATATTAGGAATGGCAGCTCTGAGAACTTAATATGAGGCAAGTTTGTAAGAACTGAAGACTTTACAATGGCCTAAGATGCAAAGTATCATTCTGAACCTAGACCTACATCCTGGATTTTTGGAAATGTTTTTTCTAGTAAAAAAATGCAAGAGCACAAGTTTATAGTATCACTTGGTATTGCAGCACAGTAAGAAAGGATTTGGCATGCCGGTTCCTCTTAAGTAAAATAGACTGTGCATAATATGAAGATGAACAACGGGGCTCATTTAAAAATGATGTAAAGGGCCCATTAGGCACTTAATTCCTGGAGGCTCTGTAGAAAATTCAGTTACAAAGAATATCTAGTCTGGCCTATTGTGTTTTATTTGTAGCATAGCATCACCTGTTGGTGTTTGACCTAGTTCATAATCTCATATACTATGAACTTCATTGTTTTAACCTCATTGTTCATGTTAAAAATTACTTGGTGTATAGCTACAGTTAATTAGTTAGTGTTAGTAATTGAGGATTAAATTAATGTATTGGACTCAAAGTAAGTCTGATTGTAAAGCAGGGCATTAATCACTTGAATAAATACATTATCAATTAACTGCTGGAAAGTTTGATTTGTGATTATTTTTAAATTATTCCTAGATATTGCCATGTGTTTTATTTTATATTTCTTCTTGATGCATGTTTCAGAATTGAGTCTGTAGATAAAAATCAACATACAATATCAGAGTGTAAAATAAAAACGTTAGGAAGTAAATTCCTAATTTATTTTTCTCAGTTCTGATGTCTATTTTGTATTACTCTTTTAAGGCTGACAAATCCAGAAAGATAATATGCTGTTACGTCAAAGCCAAGATGTATAGATTTCTCAGGAAAATATATGTGCAGATTTGCATCCCTTGAGTATACACAAAGTAAAAAATTTGCAGAGTCTTTCCAGTGATGTTGAAATCTTTCAGGGTGATGAAGACACTTATAATGAATGCTACTCACTGTTTATAAAATAATAGATGAAACCAGAAAATATTCTAAAGAATATTTTTGGGGAAGTGGCAAGGAAAATCAATTTGGAAAAAAAAAAAATCATGAAAAGATATATTTACTCTACTAGCTCACTAAAATGCCCAAGAGTACCTACATGAATTAGGTGAATAACTAAAGCTAAAAAACTGAAGCTCAGTAGAAGCCTTTCACCCTTTATGCTTGATACAATGCATGTAGGGTCAAGAAACACCAGAAAAACTTTCCAAGCTCACATGCAAACTCACAGGAGAACAGTCTGCAGGGAAGAACTGAAGTTTCGCTCTATTGTTAAAGAATGATCAATCAACTCAAAGAAAGAAAAAAGACAGGTTTTAAAAGCTTTCTTCTTGGCAAAGAGTTTGTAGAACAAGAACTCTTGTACTGGAAATTTCTTGGATGTGACCGGAAATGAGTGCATTTCTCAGAGAAGTCTTGCCTACTCTGGCACCATTGGATGACATTGTGCATGTGTAACATTAAAAAGTATTAGAATGTATTGAAATTTTTTGAAGTTTGTCATCTTCTGCTCTTTAAGGCCTCAGACTATAAAATTATTTGGAGGAACTCACTTCTGACTTGGACACTTGTATAGCAGTTACAGCTCCTGAGCCATGCTAGAGAACATGATTTCTTTATTGCTACCTCTCAAAGGAAGTGTTTATGCCTTTGTATATAATTAGTTCCACTGTGAAGAAGCTCTGAGAAAGAAAAGGCTTGGTTATCTTGTTAGACTTGTGGTTCAGCAGGGTGGAGAGTAGTGAAGTAGAACAGAATGTTTTGCACTTAGTCATAAGCAGTACTAGAGGCAATTAAAATCATTAGTATCTACTGGCTGAGTGTGGGATTCTATTACCAGTAGAAAAGGAGAGATTCGAAGCCTGATAGTGGCTTTGGAGAAAAACTACTGGGTGGAAATTCCAGCTCAATCTGAACTCTGTTCCTAGGGTCTCATTTTCCCATTAGGCAACATGATCAGAAAAATAATGTTCTGTGCAGAGAAACAATGCCTATATATCAAAATTCATAGCAACATAATAACACCAGGCCTCATAGTGATTTGAAGATCATGGTGCACTTTGCCAGTCTTGTCTGGACTGTCCTACCTACATCCATCGTAAGTCCAGATTTGATGCCTTCTGTCTTCTATCTATTCAAACTGTTGAAAGACAGACTGCGTGGGCAACATTTTTCTAGTAAAGATGGTTGCCATAATTGCAGCTGTGAAACAATAGGTCACCTCCATTGGTATGGATTTTTGAATGTGGCATGCAGGCTCCTGTTCATTGCTGGAATAAATGCATAGCTAATGGTGGTGACTATGTTGAAAACACTTTTTGTAGTGAGAGTTTTCTGTGTCAAGTAGTGGCGTTGTGCTCTTTGTATGTGTTGTAGTTTCCAAGGAAATAAACAGGAGACATTACTTTTGGAGAAATCTACATAAAACTATGTCCCATCTCAAAAATACATAAAACTATATCTCCTCACTACCACAAGTATACATGTATTGATGGTGATACAAAAATACTTGCAAAAATATATGTTGTTTTTTTTCAATTCTGTAGGGCTTAGCTGATTTGATAAAGAATAATTGGAGCTGTACTGGAAATGGCTAACTTCATGTAAATCAGCATACAAACCATCAAAATGTTTTAAGTGCACTGACTTCTTGTCCTCATGGTAGGGGATTTTCCTTTTCATAGCTATGCAGGTTTTATTTAGCAGAATTATTCTCATTCTCAGTTTTAGGTCTCTAGTTTGGAAGACAAAATTGATGCTCTACAACCAATGACTGAGGAAGGCATTTCTAAGAGGCTATTCAGACCATCTGTGCTAGAAGTCATTGCTGTTCAATTTTGGGTGGCCTGGATTGCACTATGGAAAACCATGGAAGATTGTACTTTTGTCATTAATGCATACTGCTTAGAAAGCCTGTTCATCTGTATACTTAATGTAAATGCATGTGCACTGAATTGTAATACTAAAATTTCTTTCTAATGCACTGAAAAAAAAAAATAGGTATGTACTTTACAGGCATAAAACAATAAAAAACACTCTGTCATTACTGTGCTGTATTTATTTGCAGTTGAACTTGGTCTGTGCATTCTCTCATCTCTCTCCTCAATATTTATGCTTATATGGTGGCTGAGAACATAAATACATTATTTATCCTTTTAAAATTTGCCATAAAAAATAAAAAAAAAATTAATCTTGCTTAGTTTAAACTAAAATGCTTCCCAAAGTGCCAGTCACTCTGGATATTTCAGTTTCCTGTATACTTGATTTGCAAATCCAGATCTCTGTGGGTGCCCATTAGCGATGACTTAAACTATTCTTTGTGCTGACTCCTGCTGTGCATCAGGTCTGAGATATTTTGAGCATTTAGATTCAAAGAGCTCAGAAAAACTCATAGCCCCTTTCTGTAATTATTATATACTCTTCCAGTCAGCTATACTAAATCTGTTTAATCTACCAGCCCAGATCTTAGTGGTAGAAGCTGAGCTGTAGCATTCTGACTGTACTAATGGTTAGGTTGCCCTTGAGATCTTTATCAGCACCTGAAGTCCCATAGTCCCTTTTCCGTGTGCATCTTCTCTTTCTGCCCCGGTTCTGTTTTGAAGCTGTCTTGCTCTTCGCCATGGAGTTGTATTTTGAGGGGCAGCACATAAAGTGTCTAAGGATAAGAACTTAGGGACAGCAAGCTGTGGAGCTGCATCCCCACAGCATCCAATTGCTCAGGCCTTCACTCGCAGAAAAGCTACGAAGACACAAAGAGGAGGAGATGAAGGCAGCTGGAAAAGCAACGTAACTGACTTTTTGCCTTGACATGAAGAAAAATTCCTGAGGATGGTAAGATTCACAGACCCTTAATGAGGATATCTACATCTGTGTTTAAGGGCATCCTATCATATTTCAGAAATAAAATTCTCATCAGCATCAGACAGACCTAGCAGCTCTGAACACTTCATTGCCTAAGATAACAAAGGAAGTTTCTGAGACTGTATTTTTTTAGGTTTTAAAGTCTGAGTTATTTGCATCAATTAATCTTCACCTCTTTAATTATGGAAAAAAAGAAAAAACGGTTTAATTTGGACGTCAAATACACTGACTTCTTGACTTTGAAAATGAATAAATAATAAGTCATCATCCCCAAACAATAAGTAAACAATAAATAAATTCTGCTAAATACCATAAGTACTTCTTTCTTACTTCTTACTTCTTACATAAATACCATTGCTTACTTCACATTTCTTTTCATTGTCAGTCACATAAAAGAATTATCCTAGAACCGTGTGTGTGAATCTTGGTAACTAACCTGAAGAGAGTGGGAAGGATTTTAACTTTTCAGAAATCACCAGGTGGAAAGTGACTTGGTAAAGATGACAGTTGACTGAAGAAGAAAAAAAAAAAAAAAGCAGCTGCCTACTCTTTACCCAAATGCATGCTCTCTGGAGCAATTGAAACTGAAAATTTTAACACTAAAGGATGGAGCTTTCTCTTCTTTGTGCTATATCATCTCATCCAGCAATATGAGCAACATACAAGAACCAGAATATCATCTTCACAGAACATGCAAGAGATATGCAAGCAGTTCAGCATCAGATGCACATTAATGCTGTAACTGCTGTAAGTGGAGGACCTCTCGAAGCACAGCTTTTGTGCTGCAATTAGCTCATGGTTTTTCAAGCAGGAAATCAACTTCAGGGGTGGTGGTTTTCCTACAGCTAACATAACTAACGTAGCAATTGTTTGATCTTTGCAGGTTTTTAAATGTATGGTTTTGTATATAGTCAATGGAAAGAGTTTAGTATCTCTGTAGCTATCTCAAAATATCTCATAAAACTAGAAGTAAATGAATATAAAAATTACTGAAATAAGGACATATTCACATTGCAGTAATTTTCTTCTACATTTGCCTATTTAAATAACTTGTGTATTTATAACAGACTGAAGATGGAAGAAATAATATGCCTACACAATAATATGCAAATAACTTTGTTTCCCCTAAAACTCAAAGGAGAGAAATTATGCTCACTTGAGGATTACAGGATGTTGGCTATTTGAAGAAGTATCTGATAGTAAAGAGAAAATTATCTAATTTGAAAAGAGGATGATCTGTCCACAGCTGGGACATGAACTGATGGAACCCATTCTTCCATTCCTGGTACTGGAAAAATTTCCTCTGAGATCAACTCATAGTCTGATTCTATTTGACATTTCTCATTTTCACTTTAACTTCTGCCTGAAATAGTTGCATATACTAGTCTTAAAAGTGCAGCATTTCTTTATTTTGCCTTATCCTTTTTATTTTTGAAGGAGGAATGGATTATAAACATTTACTTGAAAAAAAAAAAAAATACAGTGCTCACAAGATATTATAGCAATTTAAGAATAAATTAAACTTGGATGGAGCGTGGGAAGCTAGAATGACATGTAGTATTTTTACCTTGACAGCCTTTCACTGGAGGTGGAACAGCGAAAGATCTTGACACGTCTTGACACCTCCAGGTAGAAGGCAGGTAATTTATTTCAGATGCAGTAAGAATCGAAAATTAATGTAGTCACAAGACCAGAAAAAAAAAACAAAAGGCGAACTCAATATTTCCTAATTGAGTGCTGATCTTGTGTATTTTTAGGAGTAAAAGTAATTAAAATTAAAATATATTATAAAGCAACATATATAAATATTATTTATATATAAACAATTATAACTGGCTTGCCTAGTAGAGTAAAGCTGTGGAAAAAAAAAAAAAAAATCCATTAAGGCAATTTGGAAAATGGAGATATTTGGAAATGTCATGTGACAAACAGTGCAAAATTCTTGAAATCACAAAACAGAGAGAAAATTTAAGGAAACGGCTGTATGTTCTTATTTGCCTCTTTTGTTAGGTGTCCTAAGCAGCTTTCATTTTTTTTTCTTCTGAGTTGCTGCCTTCTCTTGAGTTCTCATTCTCAATTTCTTCAATCTACCTCATTATTTTTTAAACTTTTCTTTTAAAAAAAAATAGATGAACAGAGACTTAATGCCACCAGGTAAACAATTCTACTACCTAGAATTTTAAGTTTTTCTGTTTTAGTAAGGTTGATGAGTGCATTAATATTGAATATGGTCAGTTTTCAATTTATCTAAGATGATGAGAAATGAGATGACAGTTAAAATATATATTATACAATACTTAAGCCATAAGTTAGAATAGCACACAACAAGATATAAAGATGAAGAGATAAACCATTGAACATTTAACGGTGAAGTGCAGACATTTCCAAAAGCCTGTAAGTTCACGTGATGTGGAGTGCCACTGACATATCTACCAGCCAAGGAAGCTGCATAGCCATGGTAGCAAGGCATTGCCCTCAAGCAATAAGCCCTGTCCCCCTGAATTGAGACACATGTGACCAAGCCAGACATTACCAGTGCTGCAGTCTGTAGAGACCCAGTTCTAATATTCCTGCACAGCAATGTGGTATGTGCTTTTCTGCACTCACAGCAAGCTCAGTCTGTAAAATGAGTTAAGATCCACCCACAAATAGTAGAAAGGTATCTATATGCACAAGAGGTTTCAGTGCTGTGGTTTTGTAGGCAACAAGGCTACATCTAATTTCATTCACATATAACGTTTATGACAGAAAGATATCAATGCCATTTATTTGATAACAAGATACTTGTGGCCTCACTTCTGCTACCTACGATTACAGAGTGCAATATGTAACAGAGCTTCTGTTTAAACAACTTAAAAAAAAAAAAAACACAACAAAACAAAACAAAAGGTTTTTTTTTTTTTTCTGTTTAAAAATGTCTGGTTTTCAGAGAAAAAAAACAGTTTTTCTGTGAAAGTTGGTTAATAGACTATTCAGATCCAAAAAGTGATGATAGAGAATTTATTCTGCAGTGTTTTTATCAGCTACCACTGTCAAAATTGAAGTCTGCCTATTTTTTTCTCAATCATATTTACTGACATATCCTGACTTGTGAAAAAGCACTTGTGTAGGTGGAATTGTTTGTGTAAGACTTTTTAAAGTATGCTCCTTACACAGATTTGCTCTTCAAATTGAGTTGGACTCAACAGCCATTATAAGTCATTGTATATATTACAGAAGTAATAGGATGAGTCCCTATTGGACAAATGTGTGTCTTAGTCACACAGTAACACTGTTTCTACTTAGTTTAAATTACTGATGGGTTATAAAAAAGAGGCTGCATAGGTCAGTGGGGGGTTAGTGGGATTGAATTTCAAGAGACCTGGATTCTATTCTTAGCTCAGCTATTGACTGTCCTAGACAAGCTATCTCACTGATCTGTGTCTCCGTTACCTAGGAATACATACATGTTGCCTTGTTTATTTGGATTCCAAGCCTTTCCTAATAGATTCTGTCTCTTATTGGATTTATTTGTGAGTAGGCTAAAATGATAGTTAAGTTCAGCAGACACATCTGTTTTAAAGGAAAGAAAGGGGAAATGAAGAAGAGAATAATAACAATGATGATTCTTGTTCACAAACAATGATCTTTTCTATAAAAATGTGGATTAGTATAAAGAATTCAGATTGAAGAAATGCCAGATATTAAAAGAATGGAATACAAGTGGAGGAAATATATTAAATAAACCAACAAAACACTTACTAACTGCCCTTTAAACATTCAGTAGAGTGAGAGCATTTAACGGATGAAGGTTTAAGTGGAGCCCAGAACCACACAACAGAGGACAGGGCCCAGCTTTGCCATCCCAAGAACTGGGATAACAACCCAACAACAAACAGGCAGACAAGTAATAGGTGCATATTGGATGACTGGGGAAAACTGAGGAAGGAAAGCCTATGTGTGCTCTTCAAAATAAGCGTGCACAAAACACACAAAATCTGTTATTCCTGGGTCAAAGTGTGCCCTTGGATTACAGAAATGCACTACAGAGCCTTCCAGCAATGTGCACATCACCATGCACTGTGCAAGCCTCAACAGGAGGATCACCATCAAGGTTATTATTTAATGATTTTACCTTTTCAAACACTCTCATTGCTAGTATGTTAAAATAGCTTATTTGTGCCTCACTGCATGCAGAAACACCTCATTCCAGAGAAGAAACAGAGAATAGAATTAAAAAAGGGGAATCTGTGGCTTCTGTTCTCTGCTCTATTCCAGTACAGAAAAATATTTTTTTTGAATATGCAGGTGAAATTTAGTTACAGTTATTTTTGTCCAGCCTGAACACTGTCCCTAGATACAGCAACACAAGCCTTCAGCCTGCACTGAGAGCCTGCTTCCTAAAAGGAAACTGCAAAACGATCTAGTGACCATTGTATCTAATGATGGATTCCATTTGTAAATTATTTACATTCTAAGTCTATTGTGAAAGTAGTTTGAGACAACTGATCTGTAACAAAGAAAAATGCCTTCTGTTCTATTAAAATCCTTCAGCATCATTCAGACTGATTTGAAAAACTGAAGGACACTAATGTACTGGCACAACGTTAAGCTTAAAAAGCCTTTTATGCAAGAAATTAAGTCTTCATCAAGAAAATAACTGTTGAAACCTTAATATCATTCAATGACAGCCACACTTGAAGAGAAATTTTATAGCATAATGATCCTTGTTGCATAAATTGGATAGACTTTTGTTCTCATTTTAATTTTCTATACACAGCTTGCTTTGCTATTTCTCCTTCCCACACTGATTGAAAAGAAGAGAGCAAAAATTAGGAAAGTAAACCAAGATTTGGATCTGGAGTTAAACTTCTAATTTCAGAAGAAGTCTTTCACATCAAACATGCTGTGTACAGATACACATATCTGACTAAAGCCTTGGGTGACTAACATAAGACTTGGGCAGACATTCCAGCTGAGGATCCACCTCTGGCATAAGACTGAAAAAGACCCCTTCAAAGCCCCACTCAGCTTCCACCCAGGACTAGAAGAATATAGACTTCCTGCTCTTTGGATTTTACATCCTAGAAGTAAGAATGTGAATCTGCCTAGAAGATGTGCCAGAAAAAAGGCTTTTTCTTTTCCTTCTACTTAATTTCATATTATATGTTGGTCTAAAATCTAAAATCAGTTCCTTTGCCAAAACTGTCTCTCAATAATTTTCTGATAGGCTTTCTTGATTGGACCAGGCAAGTGATAAAACAGGGTTAATATCCTTCTTTCATACAATTTCATAATGTTGACAACAGCACTATCCAAGGAATGGAATTTTCATTTTTTGTGTTCCAAGAGTCGAACACATATAGTTCTCCCATTAGAAAACCTCTCCAACCACCAGACATTAGTTTACAGGGAAGGAGTGGGGGAAGTTAAAAAAAAAAAAAAAAAAAAAAGAGACTTTCTACTCCACAACATAGTGGGAAAAAAAAAAAAAAAAAGATGATTCAATGAGTCAGAAAATGCAGCAGCATGACTCATTCATCAAGTTAGTATTAGGATACTCTGGCTGCCATCCCTGAAGAAAAATAGATACTTAATTTTGTACTGAACTCTAAGCTGGATTAAAAAAAAAAAAAAGCAGTATTTAAAAGATAACTATATTTTTTCTTATTCCCTTTAACCCACATATTTTCTTTACCTCCCTTCTGGTCACCATTCTAGCAGATAAATAATAACCTCTCCTATGCAGCAGAATGGATAATTAAAGTATGTCAAGTGGATTTGAATTCTCCCAAAGTAGAAAAATTAATACATTAATACATACTTAACAGTTCCATTGTAAGTGCTTTACACCAAAGGATAAAAACAATGGATAAAAGAAAGCTGTGCTGTTATCTGGAAAAAGTGAGTAAGGCATCTGCCTCTGAAAGAGTGGTCAGAGCCCTCTTTTTATAATATTTATACTTCTTATGAAATACAAATGAACAAAAACTTCTGCATTCCAGTCTGTACCAAGCACCTAAGTGCTATATACGACTGTCACTCCTGAGTTTTAGGAGCTTTATCTTCCAGTAGTTGCTAGACCACCTGATTCAAGAAAAAGGTTTAGAAGATACATAAAGCTATAAAGATATACCACTAACTGTAGGTAATTATAGCTGAAAGAGATTGGAATTCACTCTAAGCAAGTTGACTAAATGTGTTGTTCATAATATATAAAAAGAATAAACAGCATGTATGAAAAACTCAGAGTAAAAAGGAAATTGTATCTTTATTTTTACTTTGCTAATTAAAAATGTCCAATGTTCTTTTTGAACTTACCACTTAAAATAATGCAAGTGTAAATTCAGATGGGTGTATCATTTTGATGAGAATTGAAAGCATTCTAAAAACTAATTAACATTGTGTGAAACAGTATTCTATAAAAGTAAAGTAACATGAGTTATCTTAATTTCCTTTCCATGTCTGGAATTATAGCTGTGTGAAGCTTTCATTTCTTCCAAATCAAGTTTTACTAACTCTTAAACTCTACAAACATAGTAAAACTGAATGAATGAGTTTTCTCAGTAGTGCATTCTTATCATGATTACTTCACTGAATTAAAAACCACATCTCTTCAGAGGTGCCTTTGGTTCATTTTTCAAGCTAAATAAGAAGTGCACTCATACCTTTCCAACTGAAGTGGGAACTGAGAGATACTTCTCTTGAACAATGGTATGCATATAATAGAGGTAAGACACTTGAAAATCTAATGCACAAGCAGAAAAAATATACAACACGTCATTCTTTCCTAAGAATGGATGTGAAATAGTTTGTCCACAAAGCAAATAGTGACAATATTGTTCAGCAGCTCCATTTGTAACCTTAAACAACCTAGTGTCTGCTTCTCTTATAACCGCAGTCGCTGTCACACAATTGTATTCTGAAAGAGTGGTCACCCAAATAAACTGAATCATGACATAGAGAGATTTTAAAAACCCAAATTTTCTACTTTGGATATAAATTTTCCAATCCTTCAATGATTTAATTATTCATAATTTTTACATGAAAATATCTTGCCAGAAGCATTCCAAAATGCTTTAAGCACAGTCTTTGCTTAGAAAAAGGAAATAAAATGTCATATTAGCAGAGTATTCTCTCAAGATCTAGGATTTATGAAATATTAGGAGGAATTAGTATGGGGAAGAAAATCAAGTTCTCCTTTAACTACCTGGAAGTTTGTAAAGGGGATATGCTGAAAAAAAAGAATTTTTTTTTTTCCTTATCTCATATCTGCAGTCTATGCATTGTACCGCCTTCCCATTTCAACACTTTTCTTTTGGGTATTTCTGTTGTTTTAAATGTGACTTCAAAGTTTAGGAAGCGAACCAAGTAGCTCTCTTATCTTCTTAGTTAAAATGCCGTATTTGCAACCCAGAGATGCATACTACTAGTTTTCATTTATTAATTCCATTTCTGACAGTACCAGTTGGTCTGCCTTCCTTCCATGTTGCTTAAGCTATCTCGCTATCTATGATGTCACTAAAGTAGAAATCTGTAACTATTTTACGGTTTGTTTTGCTTGTATCCATTTATACTTTGACTCATGAATGAAGTTAAGTGGTGATAAGCGGCAGGTGTGAAGGCTCATGTCCTTGCTTAGAAAGCACGTTCAACTCCTCATTTGTTTTAAAGGTACAGGATATATCTCAATGTACAGATCAAAGTTTTGGTTTTATTGGAGAATTTTCTGCACTGAGGAAGAGTGTAAAACATTGCCCTTGCTAGGGTTATCTTAACACCACTATTTTACATTTTGTATTATAGGGTTGAAGAGAGCGGGTGAAGATAGCACATGTAATCTTTAAATCATTCCATTACTGACAAATTGCCAGTTTCAGATAATTCAACCACTCAAGCACAAGAACTGAAAGTGAGAGAAAACCAGAAGAGAAAAACCAGTCTTCTTACTAATGCTGTTAAAAATGAAATGAAATGTAAGTGCAAAATGTCATGCACGGTGTCAAGAGAAAAATCTTAGCTTCTGCCATGATGCAATTCAGCCATCAAGCACTTACAGCAGAAAGTGTCTATAGTGAATTGAGTGGTGTGATATCATCAGTAACTAAACTGATTTGATTTAGAAGCACTCCGTATATTTTAAAGGCTGGTTTCCAAGACGGTATGTGGCTTCAAAGAAGTCCTCTCTCCCCTTATCTGGTAAAAGGGAGATAGTAAATTTATCAGCCTGATCAACAAATATTATTGCTTTCAGTTATTTTCAATTTTTTATTTTCTAACCGAATTCCAGATGACACTGTGAACTTGAAATCTGCTCACCTAGACTCACTTATTGCAATTAGCAGATTTGAGTGCATTAGAAGTATATCTCCAACCACAATGAAAATAAGTAAAATATTACCTTGGTGCAATTTAGCTTGAAACTATATTCACTAAATCAAGATCTTAGCATTATGTATGTTAGAATCTACCTATAAAATCAATGGACTTTTCTGAAGTTTCACCTCTCTATACAAGAGATGCAGGTGTCTTTTCTCTCATATTATAATTTCTCTGCTCCTTCAAAGATGTGGTCTTGCAGAGTAAATGGGGAAAAGTTATTCTGAATACTATGTTTTGTATAATACTGTTCTCTGCTATCTCGAAATTTCATTTGAAAAACCTACATGACTATAGTACTACTGACTGTAAATAATAAGTTCAATTACTACCAACCAAGAAATTGAGTTTTGGAATATCCCAGACAAAATACTGGTGGTTCTTACTGTGGAATATTCAAGCTTTAATGTAATAGCTTTGATTATCTATCCTCAGGAACAGGAATACAGTAAGAGGAGCAAGCTCAAATACAGTGTTAACAATTTATACAACTAACGTTTTAAGATTGTCATATCTAATTTTTCTGCAATAGTCTCTTCAAAATCGTTTAGGGACAAGATGGTAATCTACAAGCAAATTCACAGCCTTAGTGGAAGGTGTATTAAACATTATTACTCTATCTTGAACCTACTGTTCAGAGGAAATTCATGTTGTCAGTTTAGAAGACATTCTTTCTAACCTTATCCTTATTTTCTTGCTTTAAATACATTGTTCTTCCTTACTATTTTATTGATCTGGAATAAGTTTTCATCAAGCTTCCCCTGCAGAGATGGGGGATATAGTTAGCCTTAAATTCTAAAGTTATTCTGACATGAAATTAATGTTTTTCTTCTGACATAATTCTGAATATTTGCACGAGGTAGTCCTACCAATACTTTCTGTCCTGGGAAAATGTTTTTACTGATGACAAGACAGAGTAGTGGTGGGAGTGAAAGAGGGAAACAAAACATAACTAACATAAATGCAGCCTGAACAATCTGCAGAGATGAAGGTTGTGAATTGGGTGCATAATTTCTCATTGAGAAATAAAGCCAAGAATAGGCTAGAATGAGGAAGGATACTCAGAATAAACTACACTAAAAGATACTGAGGACATCAATATGTAAATATCCCTCATGCAGTTATATTTCAGTTTCTCTTGGTCTAGCTTATCTTTCTGCCCTGAACTTGTTTGGATGAGGAGGTAAGCTCGTACCAGAATGAGAGATGCTTGCACCCTTTCCCCCCAGGTTCTGAGTTTGTTCAGGAAGGAGTACTTAGCAGTGAGTTCTGTTTTCCCCGTTCCTCATAGTACTTTGCTTGCTGATGCAACTTGTTTCTATCTCCTAAGGCTGAGTTTCTGGTTGTTTCAACCACTGAATGTTCTGAATGATTACTGAAACAAGTATTTTAACAAACATTTGACTTCAGAGCTCTCAGTTTCTCAGTTTTGGATTAGATTTCAAAACTCACAAAGCCTCATGCCAAATTTAGGCAAGCTTTTTTCCTCCTAAAATGTAAACAGATCCTTGTATATGGATTGTGAAAAAGAGCATGCATGTATGAAAAAATATATTTGTGTTTTATGTAAATTGCACTAAAAGTAATTCAGCAAGTATTAGTGAATGTCAGTGGGTGTGATTTTTTCCAGGTGGAGGAATTCAATGCCACTGCTTTGCCTCATATGCACTTCCATGTCAGATACCATTTTGTCAGACTGCCCCTCTGCTGCCATCTGTCACACAACAATAAAATGTAATGGAATGTTGGTGGGAAGGTTCAACCTCTACTGCCATACCTCCAACACCCGCCTCTGATGTCACGGGCCAACATAATAAAATAGGAGGTATTACTTTCAGACAGTCCTTGGACACGTTTTGTGTTAAAATGAATGTAAATCTCACTCCCTTGATGACAAAACAGATTTTTGCCATAAACATCATTCAGGATTGGCTTTTCACCAGACTTTAAAAACTAGAATTCCTTAAAAAGCAGAAGCTGGGCATGTCAATTCTTAGACATTTCTATAGGTTAAAAAAGGGGCCAAATAGATGTTTTTTTTTTTTTTTTCAGTTTGTTTTTGAAAAGGTGTAATAGATTTGAGTTGGGATGCTAGAACTGGTTCCTAAATTAGATGCCTATTTCTTATTTGCAAAGCATTTTTTCTTCCTCAGTCCCTACCTGTAAATAAAGCAGAAATGTTTTGAAATAGTCACCTAAAGGATGTTACAATACATGATAAATGCTTTTGACAAAATCCATAGTATTGTAGATTTAAATACCTAATGGAAAAAGCATAAAGATCTCCATCGCTTTTTAGAAAAATAAAAAACACCAAACAGCATATGCTACCATTGTGGTTTCTTCAGTGTGAATTCTGAATAGAAAAGACTATGAGTTTTAAAATATTTAGCAGATCACAGCTCCCTCTTGTGTAATTTGCCATTATTACAGAAAACCAAGTTGTATCGTGATTGCTTAAACTAAATTGTGTTCTATAATCTTAGACTGGGGCTGTTTTACTCAGTTACCTAATTCTTACTCAGGCCAGTTAGAAGTCCATGAGACTACTTTCTATTGCATATACCTCACTAAAGCAACCTTAAAATTAGTCTAGGCTCATCTGTCTACTATTTTTATCCTTGTACTTCTTTTCAGTGATACTTTAGGATTTTGAGTTTTGTATTTTCATATGGTATGAATCCCAGCACAGATAATAACACAGTAAATCTGCACTAAGATCATATTTACAGGACTATTACTTTTGCTCATCTGTTAACTGTTATTAACAGTTCAAGAGTTACCTTAGAAATAAGAACTTTAAAGTTCCAGATGCCTGTAATAACAATACAGAGCTAAGCCCCAAGAACACAGCCGGGAGGTGTAGGAGGACACAGTGATCGGTAGGTAGGCAAACCCCAGTCTGGAAAGCACAAACAGGACTGGGGATGGTGGTTAAGCTGCCATTATGCTTCAACTGCCACTTAAACCCAGGGGTGAACCGTGGCTCTGACCATATAAAACGAGCACAGTTAACTTAGGAGAAAAGTGTGAAGGACCTTTCTATCCCTATCTACAGCGCCGTTATAATCAAGATTGACACCGTGCCTTCCTTTCCTGAGAGTTCGGTTTGAACAGAAGTGCTATGGTTTATTATTTCGGTATTTTAACTGGAATTTATTCGAAAACATGCCAACTTGGCGAGAGGTAGCAAACAGAACCCTATCGCTCCTGCGTCCGGGGGCCGCCGCGGGTGACAGCGCCACCGTGCGGGCGTTGAGGCAACGGCCGTCCCGCGGCGAGGGAGGCTCCTTAGGCGTCCGCCGCGATCGCCTGAAGGCGGTGCTTCGCGAGGCAGAGAGGCGACGCGGAAAGCAGGCGCTGCGGAGACAGCCCTGCCCGGCCGTTGGGCGGCGGGGGCCTAAATTCGAACGGCAGGCGGCCAATGGGAGGCGAGGACGGGGTTGGCGCTGGGTTTGAGCCAGGCTGCGCTGGACGGTCGTTGGGGTTATGGTGTGCGGAACCTGAGGGGCGGAGGGCGCGGGGATGGCGGAGCAGCGGCGCGGCCTGCTGCGGCTAGCGGTGTTGCAGGAGCTGCGCGTTTCCTACGGGATCAAGGTGAAGAGCGGAGCCTGCTTGGCGGCGGCGAAGCAGCCCGCGGCGGCGGCCGCAGAGGTAGGGGACGGAACGTGGCGGCGGTCAGGAGAGGGCTTGGCGGACGCCGCGCGGTGCAACCTCGGGCCGCTCCCGGCGCGGAGCCCGGGTGATCGAGGGCCGAGGGGCGGCTGGCGGCTGCTGTCGCTGTGCCCGTGGTTAACGCGCTTGCCGTGCCCTCCGGCACGCGTGCTTCTGAGGCCTTGCGCCCCTGGGCCGTGCAGCAGCTCCGCAGGTTCCGCCGTTTCACTCGCCTTAGCGCCAGCGCTGTGAAAGTGAAATCAATCGCTGTGCCATTTGCTGGAATATGGAGGTGCTACGTGGTTTCCAAAAGCTTTGCCTTTTTTCTTAAAGTTGACTTCTTAGAATTGTGTCCTGCTGGACTTTATTTGCATGGTTTTCTTGGCATAAGATGTGCCAACGGGTATTTTGTTACAGGCCTGTCCTTCCTCTGCCTGAGCTCTGAGGAATTAAATCCATCCTGTTACCTTAAATGCCTACTGCAAAATCGCTGAAAGTATTTTCTGTCTCAGACTTCTGAGTTAAAAACATAAGTTATCTCAGTAGAGAGCGGTCAGAGCACCACGGAAGTCGAATTCAGAATGTTGATCTCCTGGTCTAATTCAGAACATTGATCTCCTAGAACCTATTTTTCAAATCAGGGAAGCAGTCACTACCCAAGACCTAAATAAGATCCCCATGCAAGTGGTGTGGCAGAGAGCTGAGCACTAATGGTGTCAGCTTTCTGTAGTACTATTTCCTTTGAGGACGCTATGAAATGCTGCAGTAACCCGTGGTCAAAGTCAGCTGAAGATATTGCAAAACTATGTGCTTGTGTTGGGGTATGTGGAAAAGGGAAAGAGGAAGAGTAAAGCCAAAATGAACTTCTTCCCCCTTGTCAAAGTCAATGTAATGGATCTAGGTTTTTTCTTAATATTGGAAGAGGAGGTTATAAAGACTGAACATGTATTGACGTATGCCCATATAGCTGCCTATAGAGTTTAAGTACTATAGGAGGAAGAAAATTATTATTAAGTAATAAATGAGCAAGGTAGGAGGTGGTAGAGAATAACACTTGTTTTGCCTTGTATCTCCCATTGTAAGGAAACAGACATAGTTTCATTTTAGTTCTTATAATAAAGCATGACTTTTGATATGACAACCAAAGCCTGGTAAAACAAGTGATGTTATAGAACTATAGAATGGCCTGGGTTGGAAGGGTCCTCGAAGACCACCCAGTTCCGACCCACTGCAGGGTTGCTATCCACTGGATCAGGCTGTCCAGATATCGGTTACAAATTTTAAGTACTGAATTGCAAGATGCTGGAATTCCCTACTACATCATTTCGTAAACACAGAAATAGATTTTTATCTTGGAGTTAATTTTCTTTTTGTGTTTATGGTAGGTACCTGGATTTCAACAACAGAAGCGTTTTTGCTCCTTATCTATCACGTGATGTTTGTTTTCTGTAGGACAGATAGGCCAAAGGTGGCCTGAAGGGTTAGTTATTAACTATTTTCCCTACGTGGTCAGCACTTTGAATTTCAGGCATAGATAACTGGGAGTCTGCATTCATTTCTAATAATAAAAGTACAAGTTGAGAATGACAGTAATCCTTTGGGTTGGGATGAGCTTGTGTTTTCTGTAATTTTAAATAGGAAAGAGGTAAAGAAATAAAAATACAAGTTGTTTCAATTATAGAAACTCACAATTTAATGTAACAACTTTGCAGTTACCTCAGATAAACATTTAAAACCAACAAAAAAAAAAAAGGTGAATACTGCATGTGTACTCTGGTAATAATGACTGAAGAGATTGCATGTTTTCTACTGTGTTACAAATATTCTGATGTCTTGTTACAATGTGATAATTTTATAATGGTTTCTTAAGTGCACATACTGAACCGAAGAGCTCAGAAACATTCTCTGGACTGTTGGGTCCACTAACCCTCCATTAACCCTCACTGAAAGAGCAGTCATGAGTGCCTCAAATGAAGAGAAGATTTCTTTTAAGGAAGTTGTTGTTTTGTTTGTTTTATATATTTTTAAAGAGAAATTTGACTTGAGCAATTTGAAAAGGTGAGATTCCCGAAGAGTCTGTTAGTAAGTACCCTCACCAACTTTGTGGTCTTACAAGGAAAATGACTCCTTTCAAACTAAAAATAAGCAAAACTTACTGCAAAAAATCCTGTATATTATTTTACGGTAACCTGGGGTGTTAGCTGTAACTAGAATCAACGTAGGCTCCAACACTGACAGGGGATGGAGCTTTTACTGACAACACTTCTTATTTGTATCCTCTCAAAGATTTTCTTTTTTGTCTAAACTATCCTTTTGTTTGTGGAATATGTGTGTTTCTGTGATAACTTGTTAGTAAGCCCATCAACTTTGCATAACGCTGAGTTTTTTTTTTATTTTAGAGTAAAGTCTTTGGAACATCTTTTTATGCACTGCCACAGTCACTGGTGCCAGAATATGGATATATTCCCAGGTAAATTAATGTTATTTAGAATTACAGTTATTTGATCACTCTATAAATATGATCTCATTGGAGGAGGTATAATATTCCAGATTTGTTAAATAGTGTGTGGGAATAGGAACAGCTCCACTTGGGAGAGGAGGGAAGTAGTACTTAGATAGGGATATCAGAGCCTTGGCTGCCATTGTTGAATGTATCCCCATTTACTGTCATGGGGAAACAATTCTATGCATTATGTTTTATCTATTTATCATAAAGTGCTTTTTCTCTGAAAAATATATTCTGAAATTCAGAAGTATACTGCTGTTCTTTCCTTAGCTTTCTCGTTGATGCCTGTGAATATCTGGAAGAACACGTTCATACCGAAGGACTCTTTAGAAAGTCTGGATCTCTGGTTCGTTTAAAAGCCTTAAAGGTATTCTCTAAAGCTTTTTTTGTTTTCTTCAGTTATGTCTCAATAGATTGTTCATCTTCCCAGATTAGCAGAAGAAGCTTGTGACTGACCAAAGTTGTTAGCAGGTATAGATGCTGGACACTGTGATGGGATTTAGTGATGTTCTCCCCAGAAGGATGTGAACAGTGGAGAACCAGTAAATAAAAGCTTCTTGTCTGATAGCATCATCTGTGCCTCTTTATAGATAGGTTTAAAAAAAAAAAAAAGATAAGGCTGGTGTGGCCTACAGAATTAATGCATAATCTTAAAATCTAGCAATATACTGAATACTTCAAACCATGTTTCTTCTGAACAATTTCAGAGTAAGCTGGATCAAGGTGAAAACTCCCTCTCAGCTGCGCTACCGTGTGATGTTGCAGGGCTTCTTAAGCAGTTCTTTAGAGAGCTGCCAGAACCCATCCTTCCACCTCATCTACAAGATGGCCTTCTCAAAGCTCAGCAGCTAGCAAACGGGAAGAAAGTTGCAACTATGTTGCTTTCGTGCTTAATGACTGACAGAACAATTGAAGCTCTGCGATACTTCTTCAACTTTCTGAGAACTGTGTCCTTAAGGTCTGTGTAATGTAAAGTAGTGACTGTAAATATTCCTAAATTCAGCGAACTTCTCTTTTTAGGCATACTTCCTGTGTTTGGTTTTGACTTGAAAACTTTCGTACTTGCAGCCATTTACTGTAACTCTGGCACAGTCTTTTCCTTCCTGAATCCAAAGGGCTTTCTTACAAAACCTCCTCATGCTGGAATTTATTTTAGTCTTTCATAGCTGTGTTTATCCTTCTTTGAAAAGCTGAGGAGTGACTTAAACTAACGTAATCTCATACCTTTCATTTCCAAAAACTGTTGTGCAGCTATAACATACTGAGTTCAAGAAGTGCAATTGCTTTGCCTAGGTTGCATAAGCATACCCACTAATCTTGGTGTGTGAGCACACAGATGAGTGGCTCCGGTTTTATTTTTTTTTTTTTCAGCAGTGTTTGTTGCTTGCTCTTTTCTTCATCTTTCTCTCTCTGCTGCTTATGTCCTGATAATTTGCATTAAAAAGTACACTTTCTTTTTTTAAGATCTAATGAAAACAGAATGGATAGCGGCAACCTGGCAGTGATTTTTGCTCCCAATCTCTTGCACTCGAATGAAAATGAAAAGTTGTCAACGAGTACAGAAAAAAAAATTCGTTTGCAGGCTGCTGTGGTGCAGACATTCATTGATCATGCAGAAGAAATTGGTAAGTGATACATGTTTATTAAGTTATCTTGTACTTACTCATATACAACTTCTTAAAATTTGAAAATAACTTTAAAAAATATTTCTTAACAAATTCAGGACAGGTACCAGAATTTATCTTGGAAAAGATTCCTGCAATGTTAGGTGTTGATGCCTTTCAGTCTACTCCCTCATTGAGGGGCTATGAAGACAGTGAAAATGAATCTCCCAGTGAGTGTAAGAGGAGGAGGCACCGAAGCGTTGGGGGTAAGTATGTCGTGTGAAAGGTTTAGCAACTGAAACAGGTTTTTTGCAGCTTCAGGTATGGTGACCCTGGGCAGATTAGACTTTTGTAAATTGGAAACTTTCAAAGAATCAGATGTGATATGCTGAACACTGTCACAGTTGTGTGTCTTGTGTATGTAGGATCATGAATGTTTAGAGAAATGCACTGTAGACTTAGCATATGTTGCATATGTGCAGATTTTCTTAATCTACTTTATTAATTTCTAAGTACTTTCCAACACATTTTACGTGAATACAATTTGTTATTACTGAGTTCTGAAATATTTAATGTAGGAAAGCAAATCTTTATATTGGAAAACAAATTGATTTCAGTGAGACTTGAAATTGAAACAACTCCTACTGAGCTAGTTTAGTTGATTATTTTATTTTCAGATAACACAGCTTTAATAGAAGATATTTAAATACACTTCGGTGAGTTTGCTCATTTCTAAAAGCTCTTGGTTTAACCATTTCTAAACCTAGGTGGATAAGAAAGTGTGTTTTCTAATGGTTTAAAAAGGTAAGGATGAGAAGAATTTCATTGAGATTTGTATTTCATTTTTTCTTTAAAATGATATAGTGCTTCTTACATTGAAACTAAGAAGCTACATTGGTCATTAGAATTATGAGAATTACACAATTTAATTGTAACTATAATATGGATCTTGTATGTACTGTTATAAAAATGAGTGTATGTTTAGCTAATGCTTGGAATGTTTAACCTGACAATAATTGACTTTGTCTTTGTTGCTGTGTATGTTTAGCCAAGACATGCTTTTGTGTAATGTTTTGTGAAGAAGGGATGTCACCCAAATTACAAAGTGAGAAATGTTTGTGACTGTTCAAATTTTGAGGAGAAGCATTTAGAACTTGTTAATTCTGTAGAATAGGTTCTGGTAATATGCAACATCTGTTTAAGGTCAAAATGCAAACCTCTTCTCAGGTACAAGAGAATTGCTTAGTGAGTTCTGTGAGAAAGTCTTGAATGAATACCTTCTGTGAGTGTACCTACAAGAAATCAAGAAATTGAAAGGCATAGATCTTTATAACATTCAGTAGAATTCTGTGGTGTTTTTTTTTTTTTTTAAGCAGAATTTTTCTGCTATTGTGAAAGCAGCATAAATATGTTGATAAGATCTGGGCTGCAGGTTTCTCTATGTAAAACAGCCGTTTAACTGATTTGTTTTAACTTGCGTTCTTTCAGAGATAAATTTCAGTTGCAAATAGAGCAAGACAAATTTCGTATTTAAATTTGATTCCTCGGTGTGTCTTGCATTTCAGATATTGTTAGTGGAGCATTGCATAAATTTAAATCTAACAGAACACCCTCCACTACACCTCAGCAAGACAGAAGCGGTAGGTATTGGTGTATTTGTGCTAAATAGAGCGCATGCAGTATCTCCTGGATTTGTACGCTATATCCCACAGTGCCGCTCAAGAATTTTAACTAAAGAGAAATGATTGCTTCAATTGTATAAAACTATGAATATAGACACACTTCTGTTCAGGATACTGCATTTAGTTTAGCTCTTGCAGCAGCTACAATCACTGCAGTGCTGGGCTGATTCTAGTATAAGTACTTTGTGCTTTTTGTCTAACTTGCATTAAGGCTTCAGAAGCGTAGCATTTTATTTTGACTTGAAAATTGAAGTACTTCCTTCAATTTTAGTCCTTCTTAAACTTACAGGAAAATGACTGCTTTTTGTTTTTTTTTTGTACTGCCTACATTATTAATATGTGGCTTTGGATTTTCCTTTCTGGTACGCTCTGGTATTTCTGGTACACTAGCTTGCGAAGAAAACAACCAAGCAAAAAAAAAAAATCCCCCAAAAAACAAAATGGAACCAACTTAGCTATACTGACTGCTTTTGCCTGTTCAAAATGCATGCACTTGAACTAAGGTTTTACAACAACTTCTTCTGGGGTCAAGAACAATGCTGTATTCTAGTAGTAAACTCTTACTCTTTCAAGCTGTTGTTGAAAATTTTGGTTTTGTTATTTTCAGTCCTTTCATCTGTGACTCCAGTGGTTCTTACTCCAAGTACTAAGCGTAAGCTTCCAGCTGATTGCTCTCAGGGCTTGTCCAGTAAGAAGAGAAGATCTTTTAAGCACGGTTTTGGTTTTGAGTTGCTACCAAGCGGTATTTTTAACAGCAACTCTACACCAGCATCAGGTAAGTATAATGCCTTAATTTTTTCCCTTTGCTGCTTGAAGTGGTTGTTTTTCTGTAGTGCACATTTAATTACAATCCAACTCTTCTATGAATGCTTCAAGCAACAGCCCCATTTAATATTAAACAAAATGGAAGTTAAAGTAACTTCATCACTGCAGAAAACAAGTAAATTGTCTGATCTACTAAGACTCTTTTTCTTTGCTGTGTTATCTGTTAAGTACTTATTTGAAAACTTGATTATTCTAAGATCATGTATTTTGTTCCAGTAGTTCAGTTTGAAGCAAGCCCTTGTGTGTCTCTTGAGTCACCTCAAGCTTCATTATCTCCTTCAACGTGTGGTGAAAATCACTTGTCTAGCACAGGGAACAGAAGAAGTAAAAGACTTGCAAGCAAAAAGTTGTACAGGTGATTAACCTTAATTCTCAAATAACAGACAAATTGATCTAACCTCCTTGACTAACTTATATAAAATCTCATTCAGTTTTTAAAATTATTTAAAAAAAAAAACACAACAGACTTTTATAATATTTTTCAAAATCATCATAGACAGTAAAATCTAGTTCAAAATATTTAAAAAAAAAAAAAAAAGTATCATAGTGGCTTCAAAGGGAACCTTTCTGTGCCTACTAAAAAAGCTTGATATGAAGGCAATAGAAGTCATCAAAACAGAGGAAAGACGTATAAGAATGTTGTCATTGCCCTCCTAAAGAGTTTTCAGAGTCACTTCTTCCTCTTTGTCTTCCCAGGGCTGAATCAGGAAAAACAGGTTGCTTTTCTCCAAAGATTAGCCGAAAAGAAATGGTTCGTAGGTCATTACGCTTGAAGTTTGGTTTGGGGAAAAGCAGTAGGGACATGGTAAGTATGCTGCTTTTATTACGGTGCAAACTTTAATCAGAAGTTTTGGGTACTGCTTTTCTAGCAGGAAGGACTAGCTGGAAGGACTTGATTGTGAATGGTGGGGTAAGAGTACAACTGGATCTGCTATCTAGTGCAAGAAGCTGTAGGTTTGTTTCCATAGCAGTAACTGATCATTGCATTGCGTTTGGCTGGTGTGGAACAAGAGGCTGGCACAGTTGTGACAGCTGACCTGAAATGACCAAAAATACCAGTATTCCATGCCATATAATGTTACTCTTAGCAATACAAATGAGGTGAAATATTGTCTAAGTGGCCAATGCTCAGGGACTGACTGGTCATCAGTCTGCTGATGGTGAACAATTGTTTTTGCATCACTTATGAGAGTTTTTGTGAGGTTTTGTTTGTTTTATGATGGTGTATTTTTTTTCTTTCTCTTTCCCATTCCAGTTTTCTCTCGTGACCTGCTTGAGATAGAATGAGCAAGCAAATGGATAGGGACTTATCTGACAGCTGGAGTGAACCCAATGCAGTTGCAATCAGTAGTTCTGACTGTTTCTGAACCTCTGATTTTGTAGAGGCTGTGCATACAGTCACTATATTTAGAGAGTGGTTAAGTCTACCTTGCTGCAGGTAGACTCTTTTTCTGTGTAGGTCTACAGAGATCAGAGGAAAGATGAAGTATGGCCAGGAAAAAGCTGCTGCCACTATGATTTGCATAGCTTTATCCTGGTGATTTCTTTATAAGTGGAATTCCATTTTCTTTTTCATTTTCTTCCAAGAACGTTGCATCAGGATGTGCAGTTGGTAATAGAGCTGAAAATATTGGAAGGCGCCTTGCTAGTCAACAGAATTGGGAAAGCGGAGCTGAATGTGCAAAAAGAGGTGTACTCTTCAGCCCATGTATCAATGAAAAAGTCTCTAAGAAAGGTAAATACCTAACATAAGACAGTGGGAGGGTGGGCTTTTTGTAAGGAAAAGTAACCCCATGCAGAGAACAATTGGATTAAAAATGTTTCTAGCTAGTAAGCTAAAAGCTAGTAAATGCTAGTGGCTTCTGTGGGTAAAAATTGGTTTAGGACAAGCTTTTGTTTTTAATGTATCTTAGTTGCTTGCTTCTGCTGGTTAAATATGATGAGATGTGAAAAATCTACTGTAAATTTACTGTAAAGAACTGAATTCACATCTCTAAAACGACAGAGTTTAATGGCACCTTTAAATTCAGTGCTGCTATGGTAACCTTCATTAGCAAAAAATTTTCTTATAATGATCATTTTAAATTGCAAGACATTATCATTAAACACTTGTAATATTTATTTTAAGGTTCAAAGAATGTGAGCAAGTCAGAAGAAAACTTGTTAACTCCAAAACACCACAACAAAGTTGTTTACAGAATGTCATGGAATAGTCCTACTGTTACAGATTCTCAGGAGATCAGCAGCAATGAGGGAATTCTGCCAGAAAACAGTTCTTCAGAATCTGCTTTCATATTTGAGAAGCTACCAGTTCTTCCAGGTGAATACAGACTTACAGCTGAAGATCAACAAGACAGCAAGTTAAATCTTTGTGAAGAAGCAAATAATTTAACTGAAGAAACATTACTGAAAGTTAAACAAGCTTTCTCCGGGTCTGGAAGTAATCTTCACCATCTGAGAGCTGATACAAAGTCGTCTTTCTCAGGTGTAATAGATGAAACATTAAAGGAAACTCTGTGTCTCACAGGGCTCAGTCCAGAGAAAGAATTGGTAGCTGCAGTCTCTCACAGTCCAGCAAAGGTAGAGTCCAGAGAGCTGTTCCACCAACAGTGTCAATCCTGTGATATTGATAAACAGCAACCAAAAAAAGATGAAATGAAAACTTTGGAGAGAAAAAGCTTCCGAACTTCTCTTGAGATTGAACTTCAGGTCCAGAAACCAGATATAAGAAATATAATAGAACTTCCTGTGACGCAGGTACTGGCCAGAGAAGACAATTTGGCTGTTCAGAACAGTTCATCAAAAGATGACTTAAAATTACATTCCTGTGGAAGAAAAGAGGAACTAGAGCTACTGCATTCACAAACAGCTGAAAATGGTACGGTAAAATGCTGTAGTTCAGAAGAAGGTACTGCTAAACTTCCAGGGGCAGGACAGCTTCCTGCATTGCAGTTGCCTGTACCAGAAAATGAAGTGGGCAACCAATACTTGCAAGCTGAAAATTCTGCTAAAACTTTAACTAAGGCATCAACTGTTCCTGACCATGGAAAGGTTTCTGACCACATACAGTGGTTTAACAGGCTTTCATTAAATGACCCAAGTTCTGCAAGCAAAACTAAACCACCTCTTAAATTCCAACGTACTCCTGTTCGACAGTCTGTAAGAAGAATTAATTCCTTATTGGAGGCTAACAAAAGACCTATAAGCTCTCAGCTCAGTATAGTTAATGATGTTGGTTCACCACTTGTAAAATCTTTGAGCTGTGATTCTGCACTCTCCTCCTGTACAGAAAAACCCAATAAGAATTCCAGTGCTTTGTCACTCAAGAGCAAAAGTACATTTGACCAAGTTTCTACATCTCATAGTCAGCTTGACTTAACATCCAAACCATGCTGCAGACATCTATGTCTGTTAGACAAGCCTGATGGTTCTGTAAGAACTGCTGGAATCTACAGACAGAAAGTGACTGTTCATCCATCTAAGTCTGTTCTAGAAGATCTAACCAATCAGGAAACAGTGAAATCTTGCTTAAAAGTTAATACAGATGTAAATATTCCAGATTTTGCTCCAGAAAAATCTACAATCACAAGAAGTGTTCCAGGAAAAGAAAAAGCTCGTTACAGAGGCTCTCCAAAGAATCCAATATCTAAAGTAAAACTGCTACCAACTGCAAAACCAGTAGACTTATAGGATTAATTATGATTGTGAAATGGGCTTATTGTAACTTGGTTACCTTTGGGAAAATCTACATTGTTTTTGTGATTCGTACAAGTCTATACCTTGTACATAACACTTTGAGGCTTAAGTTGAGGTTTTTTTTACTTATGCTTCTTTTATAACTGCTAGTCAGTTTGTTCAAATTGATTTGATTTTTTTTTTTAGTGTTTTTACAAATGTTTGCATTTGTTGCTTGTTTACCTCAGCTTCTGAAAAGCACACTGTCCCAGAACAAATCTTGCAGCATTTAGCCTGAACACCAGTTACAAACAGACCTAATGGACGTGTAAAAGACATGTCTTGCTGCTGGATCTTGTTGATTTCCTTTACTTCCTAGTTTCAAGTGTACTGTAGCACTATTTTGATGTTTAAGTTGGGCCTATTACCGATTCTCCTTCTGGGAAATTTTCTTTATTTCTATTGGAGTAAAAACTCAGGCAGTGAAAAGTCTTAACTTCTTCAGGCGCCGCCTTCTGCAATATGTACCAAGAATCTTCAGTTGTGGGCAGTAAAATGTTTTACAATGAAAAGACAGTCTTAACTTATTTCTAGAGCAATAGAATAGTGTGAACTAGATGGAGCAGAATAAAATTTTAGATGCTGATGTTGCAAGGGGGGTGATTGTATGAAGCCATAGTCTGTCAAAAGTTGATTTGCACAAGCAATTGTTTACATCTTTTGAAATGAAAACTGTTTGTCATCAGCTGTAAGATTATTTAAGAGTGAACACTTGAAACTTGTTAGCCTTCTGTATGTGCAAATTGTTTGGCAAAATATAAGAGCTGAAAGCACTGGATACTTCTGGTTTTAATAAAACCATGGGTTTTGTTCCTTCTCTGAGCCCATTCTTCTGTAGTGACTTAGAAGTTTAGCTTATGTTGTCATATACACAAAGACTGCGCAAGCATCAGTAAGTCTGAAAGTGCTGAAAACAGAAATAGTTCTATTCTGGCTCTCAAAGATGCATGTTGGTGATTTTTCATTACTAGCAAAAGGCATGGTATAAAATACAAGAGTAAGAGCAAGAGTAGGTTTTTAAAGTGACCTATTAATGACAGGTCTGGTTCTGCTTCTTTTCTCGATCTCCGTTTTTTTCCTTATTTGGGGTGGGTGTCAGAGCAGGGGTCCACGGTAGCAACTATTGTAGATTCTGTTTTAAGCTGTCATGCAAAGAGTTTGAGGAACATGTAGTTTGTGAATATATATTGCTGCCTTTATTCATTATTTTCTCCCATACATGTTGAAAGTTGTTCTTGTGTAAGGTGAAGGCACAACAGATCTTTGCATAAGTCTACCAGTCGCTTCTGATCTGCTTTTTGTGTTTCAGAAACTTTAAGCTGAATCATCTGTAAAGTAAGATGCTACAATCCAAATTCCAAGTTATTTTCTTTTGTCAGCATTTCAGGCTGTTATGGTGGATAGTTGAGGGTGTGAGTATTGCTAACTTAGCTCAGTGTCTTTGCTTACTAATAATTGGTTTGAGATCCAAAGCAAGCAAGAAAGTAGGCTCACTTCCAGAAGTCAGCAGGCTAAGGCTACTGGGAGGCTTTAAAATAAATGAGACGTTACCTGGAAGTGGAAAAAAAGCAAACTATTTATGACCACAAATTGGCAGACTTAAATCAGCAAGATTTTGGTGGGGGCTGATAAACCAACCCTTAAAATCCAATGAAGACTGTCCGAGGAAATGCTTAGCTTTGATTTTGAGGTTCCACAAAATTGTTAGACATAAGGTCACCTTATCTTGTAACCAGATGTTTGGAAGAAGGGAGTAGAAATAGCAGGTGCAGGATTAAGCAGTAGAGACCTGCACTGGGCAAGTTACTGATATGGAGAAAGAGACCAGAGGGTAGGAAACGAGCATCGGGCTGAGAGCAGTTGCTGGGTCTGTGCTCTCTGAAGCATCAAGGCTGGGGGTTTCTGTGGATATCTCCATTCTAAAATTGAAAGGCACGAAATTCACAGCAGCAACAGTTATGTTACACGAAGCAGTCATTATATAAAACACTTATTAGAAATGATTGTTTTGCTGAGTGCTATGAACTACAGACTTCTGATACAGAGAGATCCTCTTACAGTCTTTCCTCCTAACGGTAGCTCGAGCTGCTGTTTGCTGATTTGCTCACACTGCAGCTCTTTACCTGCAAATGCTGGGAGCTGCCGTGCCGCCGCTTTGTGTCCTGCCGTTACGTAATGCCGCCGGCCCGCAGTTGAGCTGCAGAGCATCCTATTCGGGAAGAAAAATCCTGGTGAGAAGACGAGCGCGGCGTTGGAAACGAGCTGACATCCCTGTAACGGTGTCCATCTACCAAAAATAAGCCGAAAGTTGCCGGAGCGTTGCATTCGGCTTGTCGCAGAGGGTCCTGAATGCCCGTTAGACAAACACGGCGCCAGGTGGCCGGCGGGGGGGCCGGGGCTGCGCACGGAGGATGCGCGGCCGCGGAGACGCTGCACCCGCAGAGCCGCGCCGACAGCGGGACGGAGGTGAGTGCGGTACGGCGCGGCTCAGGGCTGGGGCTGTCGCCCGGCTTCCTTCGGCTCCTCGCCGGCAGCGGCGAGCCGTGCTGCCCTCCGCCTCGTAGCGCGGGTAATGTGTAGAAAGCGGGTAATTTTCTCTAGGTGGTACACGGCGGTTCGGGCTGTGAGAAGCTGCCTCCTGCAGAGGCTGTCGGGGATGTGCGCTGCGCTGCGGCCGCGCAGGCGAGAGGGGAATATTGCCGGCGTTGGGTTTTGTGTTTTTTTTTTTTTTTTTTTTTTTTTCCCCAGCCATTTTTGCCTCAAAGTCATTGCAAGGCTCCCGGCGAGAGGCGGTGGAACATCCTGACGTCTGGTGCGGGGAAATCGGGCGGCCAAAGGTGGGGGGGAGGGGGACGAGAGGGTCTTTGTTTGGTGAAGAGATTGAAGATAGGCGTTGTAATAGTGTGATGGGAATCGGAGCATTGGGATCCAAATGCTCTGAATAAAATTCAACCTGAGAAAATAGTGATTAGTTTAATTTTTTTTGTGTGTGTCTAATTAAGCTGTATGTTGTAGTTGTTTAGTCAAAGGCATTCAGGGGAACCAAATGAACCCTCTCTGCTTCAGGTGGGAACGTGATGTATGTGCAGTAGGCAGCCTCTTGTCTTACGGCAGAAATAAAGCCATGATGGAGGTTGTTCTGCTGCTCCCAGTGCTTGGTTTTTCAGGCAGAGCAAGCATGCAGCTTGAGAAGCATCCCCCATCTGAAAAAAGCTTCATATTGAGCCCAGAGGTTTATAAAACAGCATAACAAACACGTATGTAAGGGGAAACCAATTTTCATTAAATGAAGCAGTGGATCCATTTTGTTTGCAGTGGCTGCCCAATGAGTACTGCAGGGAAACACAGAACAGAAAGATAGATTTGGGCAGTTCACTGTTTTGTTTTTTCTTTTCTGAAGGGAACAAGCTCTTCACTGTTCCCCTTTGTCCCTCACAGACCTTCAGCTGACTCTAGAAGCTGGGGTAGCGAGCTGTGATGTGTAGCAATAAGAGGAGAGTTATTCCCCACTTTGTTTTCACTACCACTTCTGATCGGATCCCTTTATTTTTCCCAGGCTGCAGTTGGCTATCAGGATGGCAAGCACCCTGCTTTGTACCACAACGTTCCTGCTGCTGTTTGGGTTGGCCTCGGCTTACAGCCACAGCACCAGAACTCCAGACAGGGTCTCTGAAGCCGACATACAGAGGCTGCTCCACGGGGTGATGGAACAGCTGGGGATCGCCCGACCCCGTGTGGAGTACCCAGCACATCAGGCCATGAACCTGGTGGGCCCACAGAGCATTGAAGGTATCTGGCTTCTGCTTATGGTGAATTTTTTGGTATGCCTTAAACACAATTAGCGCTTTGCAGATGTATCTATGCAGAATATCCCAAGCTTAAAATCACAGGCTTCTGCACCCTGCTGTTGTCCAGTGTCTGCTTTTGAATCGGCTATCTTTCACCTTTCCTAAAGCAATGATTTGGGCTGAAGAAGCAGTGTATTTCTATGTACAAGCTTTGTAGAAAGAACTACGTTATCTTGGAAATTATTGATCTCTTGTACCTCATAATAACACAATTTGCAAAATTCTTCCATAATATTGAATATACCTATATCACACGTATGTTTCACATGAAACAAATGTAAGCTGTAGGCCCCAGATCTCATGGATTTTTTGAAACATTTGTGGACCAGAGGAGACAAACATTTGCAATGTCATGAAAGGTAAAGGGAGAAACCTTACAGAGGGGGGATCGGACATTCTCCAGAGGTCTGTATAGCATCAGGGGAAGCACTGATGATCTGGTGCACTGTGAGGGGAAGGAAGAGGGAAGAACACAGCTGCCCATTTCCCTGCTATGTAGCAATAGTACTTCAAGACTGTGTTGCTGTGATAAATGCAACAGGCTCAGGTTCAATGTTTTGGCCAGCGGTTCTGGTCTCACTTTCTGCGTGTAAAATTTCCTTGGAATCAGTCTTTTCTAAATATGCAAACCATCTGAAACATCTGGCTCAAATGTTAGGGTATTAGGGTAATACCAAAAGAATGCATTGCTATTTGAATTGTAATGAACTGGCCCTTACTTTGGGATTATAGAAATGTTGAAGGTATGCAACTCAGAATATTGTCATTAACGTGCGAACATCCAAACAGCAGAAAATCTCAGCCCTTCTCTTTCTCAACATGAAGCCTCTCACAAAATGTAGTGTTTTGAAGTTCGTAGAAAGTCTGCATCTGTTTTTTCTTTGCATTAAGGTCTAACGGCTGTCCTCACCAAAGAGATAGAATTGCCCTAATGAAGGCTCAGGAGAAGATTGAACTTGAATATGCATTTCTACATGATCACTCTACACCTAAATAAACTTTCATCTCTTTCTGATTTTCTGCAGATTCAAATGAGAGAGAGAGTAGGATAAAGAGTAATATTTGGTCTGTGCTATTCCCTCCTTTATTAAGGTTAATGTGTAGAGAAACAGACTATCAGTTTTGACTATGTTGAAACAGTTTCTGGTAAAATTCTGGTAAATTTCCTTTCCATCTCTCTCTTTCTCTCCTTTCCCTTTTCCTGTTCCTTTCCACTTTAGAAGCATAAGAAATGGCAAGGCTCTGACTCTTGAGTTTTTTTCTATGTGTAGATACAAACGTGGTGTGTGTGTGTGTGTGTATATATATATATATATATATATATATTTAAGCAGAGAAATTGGAGCAGATATGTAAACCTAACCTTCACATCAAACACTTTTCTTCATCAGTTCTTCTGCCACAAGTTTTTCAGATAGCACCTACTTGCCCTTTTGTTGGTTTCTTCTTGTGGTTTTAGTCTGCCTGTATGTAGAGCTATCTGCTAAAACAACAGATTAGGAGCTGAAGAAAAAAAACAATTCAGAATGTTTCAGAAATGTTAATTCCAGTTATAAAGTTAATATGATCTGTCATTATATTTTCTTATCTTGCCTTTTTAAAAGGTGCATATAATTCAGTAAATATTCACTGTGAGTTGCTTTTTAAATATAGACTGTGCATTATTGAACAACTAATCCAACAAAAAATCACTGGTAGAGAACAAAATTCTAGTTAACTGTTACCTTAAGAAAGAGTTTAGAGTTAACAGTACTCTATTTTATCCTCTTTGTATATTTGTTTTTGCATAGTTTCAGTGAAAACTGCAGAGTGGGTTGGACTTTTAGGTTCTACTTTGGAAACAGAACTTCCAGCATGGTATGGTGAGATCCAAAATAGTCTGGTTTTGCAAGAAATGCAAAATAGTCACACAGGTGGTATCTGAAAAGCTGCATTTGTGACCCATCATCTGCCCACTGATCCACCAAAGCCACGAGACTGATGCTCACTTGTGCATCGGGTGCCTTGCAGCCATCACACAATGACCAGAATTGAGCAGTGGCACACAACCCGAGCTGCAGTTTCGAGACGTGGAAGCCATGAAGCCCGCGCCTGCAGTGCTGGTGTTGGCTGGCAGTGGTATTGTCTGATTGGCAGAGAAAGGCCCTGTAAGTAATATTTCCAGAAGTACATGTAGCAATGGTAAACGATTTATGGTTGAGCTAAGGAAGAGATAGCTGCATGTGGTTTTAGATGGCATCCGTTCATGTTCTTAGGGGTATGCAGGTGGGCTTTCCCTAATGCAGTAACATGATCCTCATTGGCTAACGTATGCAAGTGCTTTTAAAGATCTACGAGATAATAGGAGGAAAACTAAGAGGTAGGGAAAGGAAGAAAGAGAAGGTCAGAAGTTCTATAAATTCAACCAAAGAAGTCAGTGAAAGTTTTCTCTTTAGTTTGAGTTGGAGAGGCGGGGACTGGAATATTTCATAGCAAAATAGGATTTTCATAAAGAACATCATCCGTAGCAAAATGGTAATTCACTAACTACTCTCACGAGATGCTGTCTTCACTGGAAATTTTTGCCTGAAAGTAGTGGAAATGGGTATGAAAGTGGTATTATCTGAGAGAAATTCTGAGCTGCCCAGAGTGTTGACGTCCATCCGTTTTTCAGATCGCAGTTTGCAGTGGCCAGTGTGGACAGCTAAAGCATGGCTCATCGCATGCCGGTGTCATCACCATCAGCCCACAGATTGCTCTAGACTGCATCTGTTTCTCATTTTGACCAGATCTTGCACCTCAGGAAAAAAAAAAAAAGCAAACAAAGTTTGCCACTCACAATTTAATAAATTTATTGTTACTGCAGAAAATTGTTCTGAACATGTTTTTCCTAACAAAATTTTTTTGTCAGAAAATGCACCACAAACTCTAGTGTACACCCACAGCTGTGTTGATAAGTGTGCATGCCATCAGTTTCAGCAAAGCCAGGATTCCAAAAGATTTCCAAAAGTCCAACATTTCACTGATTACATGTGTACTCTTGCAAACGAGGTGCTGTCAAGAAAAAATAAGTGGTGTAGCTTTGGAATTTGGAAACAAATTTAAGCTGCCATAATATAGACAAGTTTATGCTAACTGCCTTATTATAATGAAATGTTTTCAAATTTCTGAGTGATTATCATCATAACCTTTTCCAGCTGAATAAGAGCTTAATTTTATCCATAAAAATGCTATTGCTGTTAGTTCATAAACAGGTTTCCTAATTATGCCCATTTTCCATTTCTGGTATCTACATTTTTTCCAATGTTAATCATCATATTCTGACTTGAAACACTGTTTTTTGGTGGTTTTAAGGAACTATATATGGTCTTTTTTCCTCTAAAAAAAGTTTAGGGCTGACTTGGCAGTAGTCAACACAGTCACAAACTTGCTGAGCACCAAGGATAGCTAGGAGATGTAGAAATGTACAAGTTTCAGAAAATGAATTTATCTATGCCTTCTCTTTCCAGAATGAGCAGATAGTTTTCTTCCTGATGGACAAAACCAAACCAAACAACCGAAAAAGCAACAAACAAAAAAAGCAGCAATATACAACTTGTTAATTAAAAAGAGAATTTACTGTCATTTCTTATATTGAAGTCTATAAATACATAGAATTATAGAATTGTTTGAGTTTGAAGGGACCCTTAAAGGTCCTCTAGTCCAACCTCACTGCAATGAACAGGGACACCCATAGCTAGGTCAGATTGCTCAGAGCCCCATCCAGCCTGACCTTGAATGTTTCCAGGGATGAGGCATTCACCATGTTTCTGGGCTGCCTGTTCCAGTGCCTCACCACCTTTACTGTGAAAACTTCTTCGTTATATCCAGTGTAAATCTCGTCTTTCAGCTGGAAACCATTTCCCCTTGTACACAAGCCTCTTTCTTTTTCCATTTGCATTTGTCCACTTCCCTGTTATCTCAGGCCAATATGCTGAGATGGGAGTAGAGCATTGCAGGTGCCTGACAGAGAGTTTAATCTACCAGGAAATTACTGTGAACCACCCAAATTCGGTGACCACTCAGTAGATTTACTTTTTGAACATGCTCCAGTTCCTAAACACAGCAACCCCACGCTAACTGCTGTCATTTCTACAGTAATACTCTCTCTTTGTTACTTTATCTGATTAGAAATAGCATGGCAGAGGCTGAGCAGTGCTGCATAGAGAAGTGGAGAAAATCCAAATCTGGAAAATCAAGCTGTTATTTAATGAGTAACTGTGTTTCCGTGGTTACTATTTTTTTTTTTTAAACTAAAGTACTGCATGAGTAACGCTATGCTGCATTCAGATTTCCTATTGAGAATAACAGGGCTGCATCTCTGTTAACATCGAAGAATAAAATTGATGCCTTCAGCATTTCAAAAAATGAAGCTTTTTTTTTTCTGCCAGGCAGGGAGTTTATAGAGCAAGAGACCACGCTGTTTTCTTTTGTTTCCTTGTGTGCTTATGAATGTTGCCATTTTGTCGGGGGGCAGAAGGGATAGAAAGGTGAACGTATGTGCGACTCTAATGTCAGGGCTCTGACAGCAGCGAAGCATTAACATCTCACTTAAACACACGGGGGCACCAGGAGTCCAGCTCGGGCAGTTTGTAGCACTTCGAAATGGTAAGAGAAGTCTTTTAGTGTGGCAAATATTTTCTACTTACACTTTCATTGCCTCTCTGTTGATTTTTTTTGTTGTTGGTTTTGGTTCAATTCTGTAGTTTTGGTTTTATTTCTTAGAAATGTGAAGAGCGAAAGAGTCATGATACCGTAAACCTCAATGAAAGCATTCAATAATGTCTCCTAAATCCTGATCTTTTGTACGAATATGAAAATATGATGTCTCTTTGGGAACACAGAGCTCTTTACTCTCTTGCAGAGACTGCCTATAGCAACTGAGAAAAGGAAGACTTTTGTTTAGCTATTTTGAAGGGAAATATATGCTTGTTTTTGTTTCAGAAAAAAAGAAGGAAAAAAAAAAAGGGAGTTAGCGTTTGCCTGATTGAGATGATGAAACTCTAAGAACCATTACCTTAATATTTTTACTAAGAACTGACGGTACAGACTCTGTGCAAATGGCACTTTGCATGAAATATGCTTTCTGAAAAATCATGCAGAATACTCACAGATGTTAATAACTTCTATTCAGTTTACATTTTCCTAATACGAAAATTAAAAGGGATATTGCTTGCTTGCCTTGCTGTCTGCCCTGCAGTGCACCTACAAGTCACTCACTTCCCAGGAGGACACTGCAATTTTCTCACCAGAGAGCTACCCAAGCTTTTGCTGGTGAAGGCACTTTGTGAAACTAATGCAGGAACGGCTGACCACAACATACTTGCTTTTTGGCTGCTGTGTGCTGTGCTTGTACCCCTATGCATTTGTGTTTCTTTGGGTGATGGGGAGAAATATGCACAGGCAGTGACGTGTGAGCACTCTATCAATGCACATGGCCAAATTATGGCTGCATTCTCCATGCTCTGTTTGCACCCCCCATGCCAGCAGCCAGGGTAGCAGTGGCATCACTGGGCTGGCTCAGTGCCACTGCACTAGGGCAGACCTCCCACAGCCAGTAGGCTGCTTTGGGGCTATTTTGCGGTGTCAGTTTGGTGCAAAGGGACCACACAATAGCTCGGGATTTGGATTGTTGTATCTGTTCTATAGAGAAAGTCCTGTTGCAGTTCATCATAAAGTTACATTCACAGTGGGTCGTCTTCTGCTGAAGCACACAAGAGCTTCATCAAACAGTGCGTTATGGGTCTGACACCGAACAAAAAAAATTGATCCTCAGCATCTCTCCACAAGTCCCTGCCCTCAGGGATTTGTAGTTGTTCCGTTTTCATATTATTGAAAACATCCAGCAAATATTACTTCAAAATTTAATATGGGCATCTTGGATTTGTAATGTAAAGTGAAAATGGTAAAGCTTTTTTTATACTAATTTGTACAGGCTTTATTACTTACGATTTTCTTTGCATTTTACTTCTAGAATTATGATGTCAAATATAGCCAGAAATAAGATATCGGGCTGTGGTGCACACCCCAAGAGAAGCAGCGTGGAATGCTAATTCTGTATTTAAAAGTTAGGAGCCAAATGATAGCGGTGCTTTAGAGTGTGTTTTCTTCATCTGAGCAAGCAATGCAACAGAGTTCTACAAAGAAATTGCATATGAAATGGATTATAGCTGTAAATTCGTAAACAGGAGAAAAATGAGTCAGGTGATTTATTTGTTCTTTATTTTATTAAAGAGTTAGAAAGTTTGCCCCACAGTATCATGGTGACAGGAGGGAGTATGGGTGTCACTACCCATCCCGGTTCTGGATAACCAAGAAGATAAAGCGACCTCAGCTCTCGGAACCTCACGTTGACTTTGTGACCCGCTGCTGTGTGGTACAGAGTTCTGCTGTGGGTTGCAAATCCATCTTCAGAAGGTAATTCCAAAAGACAAAGCAGGTTGAGATGGGACCTTCTGGGGGAAAGGCAGGTGGCAGGTCTGTGGGAACTGAGGTAGATTTCAGGTACCCAAAGTTAATTAATCAATTAGAATGCAATTGGACAAATGGTTATACAGAAAATTATGTATTTTACACGTGGATAGGAGGAGATTAACTGATAAGAGAGATAACAAATCTGAGAAAATGAAAAATTATAGCTTCTGTGTTATCTGATGCTTTGCAGTACACTGTTTTCTTGTGTTGGCAGAAAATTTAACACAAGATTACAAAATCTTATGTATTAATGAAAAATGCCCAGAAGTGTTTAAAAATCTGTCACTGAAGATTAGCTAAATTATGATGAGTTCTTGTATACTAATATTTTTCCCTGCTTGTTCTTTCTCATGAATAACACAAGTCTTTGGGTGCATTTATTAGGATTTATACCTTTTTGTAATTGTTCTCACATCGTGTGCATTTCCCCCGCTCCCATTTGGATTTTAAATTAACTTGCAGTAAGAAAAGATTCCTTTATTTATTTAGTTCTATGAAAAGATATTATAAACTTCTGGACAAAGGGGAGATTCTTGCTTTCCTTTGTTGTGGTGCAGTGTGCAGCAGATAGGATCTCTGGCATGCTCCAGGGGTTTCCAAAACTATTCTCCTTGTGCTTCCCATTGTGCATGCTTTCAGCAGTGCCCTCACAGCTGCTTAGGGAATGAACAAGGGGTGGAATGTTCCCGGCCACTGGGCAAGTGGTTGAAAGAAGCCAGTTCCTCCCACAGGGTTGCACAAATGCAGCAGGTTGCCTGACTCAAGTCCCTATCACAGTGCTGGAGAGCAGTATTTGGCCTGCTCCTACCTCTGGTGACTCCATTGGGTGCCAGTGCCTGGGTAGGTTGGCAGTGAGGGATCTTTTGGACATCTCACAGGGCCAACATCAGTGCCAGTAAATAAAGTGCCTCTGGTCTTTATTTGGCACAACTGCATTCATAGGAAAGAAATAGCATCCTGTACCTCATGAGATAAATTAGGCCATCTGCTTCCTCTCTGTTTCGTAAAGTCACGTGTTCCTCACAAGGTTCTTGGCAAGATCACTCTATGCCAGGTGCAGGTGTGTGCTGCTTCCTGGACAAACTCCTACATGGCCCTGCTAATGATGCACAGAAGCTGGAAGCCAGTGTGGCTAGGGCTACCTGCTGCTGCAGGTCGCACTTCATATAAATAGGAGCTTATCTACATGGTGAAGTGAGAAAGCTTTCTGCTCAGGGTGCGGGGCAAATTAATATCACCATTACAGGACTGCTCAGCTGAAGGAGACCTAAGATTTCTTTTGCGCTCTGTCAACAAGTGAGCAGCTGGATATTTGTATTGTCTTTGCAATTTGAATAATGACTAATAATGGCATATAAGCTACTGTTATAAATTCTTTGTGAGAGAGGCATGGGCGTTGCTTTGTCCCAACTATTTCACAATAAAAGCATTTCATATATTAATTATTTGTACTGTTTGTAATTAAAATATGGGATAAAAGTGAATCATTCACTGGAAATGAGATCAGAAATTGTGTGATGTGTGTGTTTAAAGCTTTAGAAAAGACATTGAAAGAAATGTGTTCCTTTGCAGAGAAAAGAAAGAACAATCTTTATAGTTATAAATATTTTTGTACCATTAGGGAGAGGAGAAGCTGACTCTGGAATTCAGGATACTTGTCTGAGTGCAGTTGTAGTTTTCTTGGGTTTCCTCACGCACGCTCTTGAATGAGTAGAGAAGCTGGCTAGGCTTGCGTTTTTCCATTCGTGATTCTCCTGTGCGAGCTCTTCTACCTGTTCTTTAATTTAGCAGCTTTTCTGGAATAGAGAAAATGTGATCGTTTACAATTTCTTCTTTGCTTCTCATTTTCTGACCTTAATAAGTCTCAGCAACAAAGAGTGGGACTCTCTTGGATGACACTAGCTGAAGATGTAGGGGAAAATAGCACTGGGGGCTTTAAAGCTTTTGGTGATGTTGGAAAGGGTAAAGAAAATGAAAATGTGTTGCTTGCTTTTTTTTGCATTTAGGATTTTTTTGATAGTTTGAATTAACCAGATTAAATGGTGGGGGGTCTTGCAGTTAATAAAAGAAAAGAAAAGGAAGTTAGTGGCTGGTGTCTGATTTTAAGATACAAGAGCATCAGAAAGCACACTGGCAAATTTACCTTTGATTAGGTATTAGACGTCTCTTTTGAATGACACAGTGACACAGGGAGAGTAGACAGAGTGGTTCATATCAAAAGTGCAGGATGGAATGGAGAGCTAACAGAAGGAAAATTAACTATTTCTGGATCAGAGAGGACTCATTGGAAAAGGTTCTGAAGATTTTACCAGTAATAAGAATTAATAGTCTAGATTAGCAAAACATTTTGCACAGTAGCAAAGATGATATTGTATTTCTATTTAACACCTTTAAAAATTTCACTAATTAACTCACAGCTGAGAAATAACAAAGCTGGGATGCTCTCTGCTGGAGTTCTTGGGCAGGTCAGTTTGCTTTGCACACCTAGTGAAACGCAAGGCGGCTGCAAATAGCTGCCAGGAGTCTCCCCATGTGAGGAATTCCTCTCCAGCAATACATTTCATTATCTATCATTTCCCATACTTACCACTGTGGGAGGAAAAATGGCAAAAGGTTGGACGTGTCAGGCAGGTTTTGCATGCTTCATCTCCTAATAGCCCACGAGAGCCTCGCGCAAGGGGAGAAGGTATGGCAGTCCTCCCTTGCAGCTCACAGTTCTTGGAGCTCGTGCAGATCAAGACGGTAAGAGGAGCACTTCTCACTCGGGAATGCTTCCCCATGCATCTGGGGAGGGCTTGGCTACTTCAGGAATCTTTTCCTAAATGGATGTTTAAGAGCAAAAAGTGAAAACTAGGACAGTGTGCATTACTCTGCTAATAAAAAGTCTTAATTTGGTACCTTGGATATGTTTACTCACAATTGCCACTCAAAGTCAGTTATATTTTGTTTTCCTATGCTGATTGGCCAAACCAATGCTGTTTTCTGCATTCGTAAATGGGGTAACTTTTTCTATACAGTAACGCAGGAAACTGTTCTAGTCAGACTGAAAAGGAAGCATGCCCCATTATTTCTCTTGAAATGTTCTTTAATCATTTTACATTTTTTGAAAACCCATACTCTGGCTTTGTTAAAATGGCTCTTTCAGAGAGCAGGGCTGGCTGTTTGTATTCAATGTGAAGGACTGCTTCTGAGAACGGATTTGATCAGTTGTTTTTTGTGCCACTAGTAGAGGTAGCAGCAACCAGAACTTTTGCTTTTCCATCAGATCTGTTTCATCAGGGAAAGTATTTAATACTGGCAGGAGACTTCTTACTCCTTTCCTTTTCCCCTTTATTTCTTTCTCCTTTCCTTCCAAGAGTGTATTGTCCTCCCATACGCATGAATAGTACTGCTGCTACAGAGAAATGAGCTTAAAAGGAAGGCATTTGAGATTTTCAGTCATTCTAAGTATCTCCAATGGAGATGACACTGGCAGTTGGTGAGATAATCAAAGAGGTCTCCAGAATTGCACGAATGCAGGGATGTATTGATCCATTTTTACTTCTTCACTCTGCAACAGTTCACGACAAATATCAGAAGATGGCTACGTGTATGTATATCTTTTAAATGAAATTCAAAGCTGAGTTATGACAATACAGACCTCAGTCTAAAAGATCTAAACTTCTAGATTATCCTGTAGGGAACTAAAATAACCACATGCTTTCAGAAACATCACAAGCATGAAAGGGAGCGGGTTGCTTTTTTTTTTTTTTTTTTTTTTTTTTTGCTAATATGGTGTGCACAAAAGCCAGTTCATATGAGAAGTAAGCAGAGATGAGAAAAACATAGGCCTCTACAGTCTGCTCTTTCTCATTACATGAGTGTTCTTTGTATGATTCCTCTGGTTTCTCTAGTCTGGTTTCAAACAGTTCAACAGTGGTGTCTCTCATGCTGCACTTGGACAGGGAATTACAAAAAGTTCCTCAATATTTAGTCTTCTTGTCTTTTTCCTTCAGTCTCTGCCTCAAGGTTTGGTCCCAGTTCAAGAGAGCCATCTCATGCTATTTTTTACATGGCAGTGTATATGTCTGTATTACAATGTTTTGACTTGTTAGCTGCCGTGTGTTTAATTCTGATATGTTTCTTCAGATCAGTAACATCACAATACCCAAATTAATGCAGCTTGTGCATTACCATACATTATACTCCCATTTGGTATATTCATAGCATTTCATTTTTATTATCGCAGTCTTGACTTAGTGTGCTATTTATCACAGTTAATGAGGAATGAGCTTCACTAGCACTATTAAATCATTCAAGTGTGCTAAATTATGGCACCAGAGCAGGTGCTATTGTCTCCAGTTCTTTCGGAAAGAAAGGAAAAACCCTTAAATGATCCTGAACATTTAGACCTAAAGGAAACAATCCTTTATATTAATATAAAAAGATTGTTTTGCACTCAGTCAAAGGGATTCTTGGCAGTCAGTTTAAACTTGCATGTATATACAGCACACTGGAGCCTGCTAAGTACCTCTGTTTTCTTTATGGATGGAGCTTTGGTGCCAAGAGGTCTGCACCACATGCAAGGGTAGATACGCTTGCATCTGATGGATTGTCCCGTAGCGAACCACATTGTATACAGGATGTTCAAACACGTATTGATTATGTGGTTCTCTCGTTTACAGCAGAATCATAATCTGATGCTTTTAAGTACAGATATGCAATCAATCTTCATGTGAGGGAGCTCAGTACAAAAGAAAAATTTTGTGCTGTACAGTACATGTTTGAGTGACATTAGATTACATGTATGTTATACAATTTTTAATGCATAACCATAGCATGACTGTGAAACTATACAATTCTTACAAGCATCATCTTTGTGTTGGTTATACACTGTAAATGTATAATAAAGTCATAGCATGTATAACAATTTTCTGGCTTTAGTGCCAGGTGTTGTGGTCAGCTATAAGGGAAAACCTCATATAACACAGTTGCAAACAGTTTTAACAGGACTACATATATGTTTGTGTAAAACTTACTTTCAACACTGCATTACAGAATAAGAAACTTGTATTTAAAGGGAAAAAATAGGCAAATAAAATTGAAAGACATATGCTTATATACTAACTGGTACTACAATGCCAACTTCCAATTGGTCATTTGCAATCTCCAAACAGCTTGACAGAACTAGTACTTCTCAGTGTAGAAATGGAGGTGAAATTTCTTAAGACTACCTCAAGTTAGCAGTTTCTGAAAGGCAAAGTTTTAGCTTTCAGTGCTTAGCTGCATATAGGATACCGTTTATGCAGGTAGTATTTATTTCTGACTCAGGGCAGGAATGCTTGAGTTTTTCTGGAGGAGATGCATTTTGAGAAGCTTTGTTCCTACCTTTTGGATCTATGAAAGTTATATAAATTGAAAATAAGATTTTATAGTGATCAGACAGTGATCGTGCTAGTTACCCTATTTTATCTGCACTTTTTAATTCACATTTTCCCATTGTACAAATTCCTTTTCTTCCTTTTCTTCTACAAATTCATTGTTAGTGGAGTCTATCAGGGGGCTGTGAGTTTCTACCTTTCCCTATCTAGAGTCGTACAAAGTGTTGCTCTGCCATTACACAGCTGTCTCAGTTCTCAATAGCCACATTAGCTGTTGTTGCAGCGTGTGTGGCATCTGTTTTGTGGCATCTGTTTTGTGGCAGAGCATAAGCTCATACTTGAAACTAAGTTTTCATTTGTCTAAAATTCAAAAGAATGCTCTACAATAGCATTTAGAAAACTTCTCAAGCAGCTGGGCTTCAACTTAGATACATTCGACCAGTAATGTGTGCACAGAAAGCAACAACTTTGAGCACATGAGTAATTGTAGAAAGGAATAAAGAGAGATTGGCCTGAGCTTGCTTCCCAGACCCCTTGTGGAAGTCACAGTGGAGGAGTGCAGGCTGAGGTGCATGGGTGGAAGAAGAGCCACTCTGCCTTCTCTGTTCCCATTAGTTGTGTGACACTGGTTGCATTGTGTTTGCCCAGGAGCAGGCAGCACCTCTCCTTCCCCTGCCCTGCGGGGTTATGGTGATCTGCTGCACTGCCACAGCGTGGCACATTGCTGCAGTGACCTTGCATGGTGCCCGAGTCCCACAGGGCAAATATAAACGCATAACTCACCTGTTAAGAAAAGGTGCCAAAGGCACCAAAATGACTGCAGTGTAGGTGTGTTTGGATACATCTCTTTTCACCAGGAAACTCAAATTTGCACTCAATAGGTGCTTCAATGTTAAAATATTTCTTTATGAGTGTATACAACCAAATTTGGTACAGTATCCTAGATTCCTTCCCACGACTGAATTTACTAAGGTATTTCTAGGCTGTATGCATGGACCCATTTTTTTTTACAGTGTCATTAACTTGGCACAATACTGTCTTACTGTATCTTCTTCATTTACTACTTGCGGCACTGAACCATAACATCATCAGTGAGTGAGGATGATTGTGAAGTAAACATTTTAATTTCTGTTATTGTCTCATGTTCCTTTTTCTTTGCATTTACTTACCTATAACTTGCATAGTTTAAAAATTGAGAAAATGAGGTTTATAATAAGCGGCTGACTTTGTTTCCTAGCTTCAATTCTCATTACCGAAGTCATCTGATTTAAATCATGGCCAATGTATCAAAAACAGTTTTGAAACTTAAACTAGGATCTGTCTCCATTTAAATTTTTTTTTTTTAATTGGTCTTATGCTTTTCATCTTGTAAAACAACTGTGTACAAATCTTCGCTAGGTGGTGCACATGAGGGTCTCCAGCACCTGGGTCCTTACGGCAATATCCCAAACATCGTGGCTGAACTGACAGGAGATAATATACCAAAGGATTTCAGTGAAGATCAAGGCTATCCCAACCCTCCAAACCCCTGTCCTATTGGGAAAACAGGTAATTCTGCCATGACACTTCTGTACGGGCTGTGCTGCTGGGCTTCCTAGTGATATACTAAGCAGCACGACTCTTATCACCAGTGGGTGTTTCCTTTCATTCTGTATGCCAGGAACAGACCTGTAGAGCACTCAGGTGTTCCAGATGAGATTTCTTTTAATATGTGCACCTCCTGCACTGATATATGACTGCTAGAAAAGGTATGGGGAAAGAAATCAGCTTGACCTTGGAGAAAAGATGGTGAGATTTATGACAACATCTTGTTCCTGAGAGAGTTCATTTTTAGGCTGGATCCTGAAAAAAGTTATCGTTCTGTACAGATGAGGTTTACCCTTATTTTAGAGACTTTCATTGTGCCAAGAGGAATGAAACTGTCTGCCCTGATCTCCAACCCAGACCATGAGTCAATATTTAAGATACCTTGGCTCCCATCCACATGGCTTTATAGCTCACTGAGGGTGCATCTGCGCCAAGAATTGGAGCACTGTGTGGCCGTACCCCAACTCATTACCAGTGAGTGAGCTGTGCAGAGCAGCGGAAGGTGATCACGGTGCAGTACCTGGGTCACTTGTGGGTCCCTGCCGCACCTCGAGGCTGGGTGCATCCTCAGTGGCTAGTGCTCAAGGACCTAGAAACAGCACTTTGTGTGCATGATATAGACATACCCTAAGGAAATGGATCTTTTTCCTGTTATTTGAGCCAAGGAATGATTTCCAGTACTGAAAGTAGTAGTAAAACGCCCATTGGCTGGAATGGGGAATGGGAATGAGCACTTCTTTTTTGTCTCTCATTTTTTATTTGTGAGCTAAGAGATCTTTTCAAAATCTTTTCTGTTTAGTCTTCATTTATGTTCCTTGGATAATGCAGAACAGTTGGCTGTATTTTTGTTAAAACTGTTCTAACTAGCTTAGAATTGATTTAAAAAAAAAGTTATGGGAAGTTTTTCAAACAGTGTTTTTACATTTCATTCAAAAATACTAAAAAATCAAATAGTTTTCCTCACTGGCTTCTATTACAGCCCATTTGGTGATATGACTGTGTCTTTTCTGAAGGAACACATCATCTTCCATTTGCTCACTGTAGCTGTTGTCTGACAGGTTGCAAATGATGGTTTTTAGGTTTCCTCACACACAGTAATATGCTTCTTAGATAAAGAACATTTTTTGCTTGCCCATCCAACCTGTATTAGTGACCAGATTAAAAATAATAATAATAATAAAAGCATGGCTTCCAGAGAAATTACTTGAAAATCCCTTCAATTTTTCTTTCTCAGGTGAAATAAAAGTTGTTATTCAGAACAGTACAGTCAGACCTGAGCACAGGAGGAATTCCTTGAGAAGTGCAGTCTGTGCAGATAGATAAACTCTGCCATAGGTACGCTGTGGGTGAAGATAGCATCTGCTAGGATTAGAGTAAAATGTTTTTCAGAGCCTTAAATGGAAATTCAAGTGGTGACTGTTAAAACTGTATTATGCATACAAATTACCGGAGGCCTTCCTCAATCAGGTCTGTGGATTTGCTTAATGGAAAACAATTTTTCCAGTCACTGTCTACACATGCACATTCCACAGCAGGAATACATAAGCCTCAAGCACTTGGGCTTGAAGACTTTTTGATTAGCAGTCACAGAGGGCAGACACATGTCCAGCTGCTCTTTGGGTAGAAGACACAAAGGCATAGACACCACACCGTGAGGAGATAATCCATGTTTCTGTTGTCACCTTCTTCTCTGTTGGGTTAACCCTGTCCCTTCTAAGATTGACATAATTTTTAAGAAACTATTAAACTATAGTGGTTTCAGGGTTAGTTAGCCTTCGTGTTTACTTTTGCCCTGTTTCTTACTGGTGATGTTTTTTTTTCTTCCTAAGGAGAAAAGAGAGGGGAGAATCCACTGGATTTAGAATAAACCTTAGAGGATTACATTAATTCATTTTTAAGTCAAGCCTTGTCTATTTCCCATATCCAAGGGAAAAACAGTCCCTCTGCAAGATTTTTATTAGATGATCACACAGGGACAGAAGGGATGATCCCCTCTGGAATGTCTGTGCCTGCAGATGCAGCAGTTTGGCTGCCCCACAAAATGCTCTGAGTGCTAGGATCTGCTTGGCCATGGCTGGGAGCTGTTGGGGCTGCAAGCACTTGATGCTGGCAGTAGGAATGGAGCCCCACAAGCAGGCTCTGCACAAAGGGCTGGTCTGGCCTCAACTTCCTGAAAAGTTGCTTAAATGGTAAATAGTCCATAAGAAGAGTTTTTAAGAGGTTATTATCCTTGATGTGACACTGTCTGCAAAATCATTCATTGTGATAATGGAGGTTTCTGCACTCACCGTGTTCGCTACTGATCTGCAGAAATGTCTGGGGCATACAACTTCTGCTACATCATGTTTCTTAAAGGGAACTTACAACATGTAAACAATTCTCAGCCATTTTCAACAAAATAGCAAGCCAGAAATGGAGCTCTACCAAGAGCTACTTAGTGCAGGAAACTGCCTTTTCTTACAGACTCATTTCACCATGAAATTCAAAAGTATTGCCTAAACAATTTCTATCACCTCCTGTGGGCTTAAAAAATGAAAATAGGATCCCATCCAAATCAGCAGAACATGCAGTTCTATGTAAAATTAATGTCAATCACTGATTTAAAAGAGAAACGAAAAGGAGGGAGGAGAACTTGGAAAATAAGATTGTTTAGTTTTAGTGTTTCATTAAGTTGTATTCTTTAAAAAAGATTTATGTACATCCTGACAAACTCTTTTCAAAAGAAACAGAGAAACAAACAACAAAAATAGGTACTTTCCAGTTGTCCAGTTGCTTAGATTTTTTTCTTTTAAACTGCAAAACCACATTTAAGAAGTTTATCGCTAAAAGTGGCACAGTATTTCAAAACCACTAAACACAACACTCTGTGCTTTCTAATGTGCTTTTGCAGTGGATGATGGGTGCCTAGAGAACACCCCAGACACCGCGGAGTTCAGCAGGGAGTACCAGCTGCACCAGCACCTCTTCGATCCAGAGCACAACTATCCCAACACTGGCAAGTGGGTGAGTACTTGTCTCTTAGTGGGTCTGCCACGTGTGGCCCTGGGCTTTGCTCCATGGGATACCAGGATTCACAGGGAGCGTAATGGGCTCGTTGCTGGTAGATCTGTCACCCTGAAGGAAGCTTCTCAGAAAGATGAACTGGCCCTTAAAAATACAGAAATAGAGGCTAGGAAGAAGGATTGATGAGAAGCCCATGGAAGCAGAAAATAGAAATCATTCTGTCATTATGTCCCAAAGCATGACAACTATGTATGTGCGTGGTAAATGTAGCAAACCACATTTCGAACTGCACTGTGCTGTAACCAAACTCAGTGCAGATTTTAGCATGAGGTTTCAAAACATAGTGGGGCCCCCGTGAGAGCCTGACACACACTGGGCTGGAGCAGCCCTGGTATAGCAGTGGGTCCCTAGGTCTGCTCCATGCCCCCAACATTGCTACCCAGCTGCAACTTCCCCTTCCGCTGCTGTTGGATTAAGTGGAGCATCAGTGGCCTTTCCCAGAGCTGTGTTACTGGATTTCATTGAAAACCTACTTTATGCGTTATGTGCTACACTGAGGGCAAAACTCTCGCTCTACGCATACAATACTTTAATAATTCCAGCTAGACTATTTCTGCAGGCTAGAGGCTCCAAAGAGAGCTCTGCCTCTTAATCTTAGATTACATCAGTTGAATGTCCAATCCCAAATCCATCTTCGGGCGCCAGGAAAACAATAACAATGATCATAATTTATGCTTCTAGAGCAAATCACGAAATCTCATTATGCATTATTACAGCACGTTTCTTAAGATTGCCCTAAGCCAGTGTTTTCTAAGCATGTATCGATAAATATACAAGTTTGGCAGTCTCTTCTTCTGCTGTAATTGTGAGACAATGATTCATCATTCACGATCGAACCAGTGTAAGATTTATAGCCTTAATTACTTATGTGAGTGCTAAATTTCTAGAGAGAATCATGCCAAAAATCCAAATTTTGGAACCTTCATTGTGTTCTAAGTAATTACCATCAAAGGTTTTCATTTTAAAAACACCAGATGGTGAACTTTATTATTTATGCCAGATAATGCTGTTAGTTTTCTTATTATTCAAAAGTAATTTAGTTTCATAATGCCATTTTGAAGACTATAAAAACACTTCTGCAGATCTTTGGCCTGCAGCATGATTTCAGAATCAGTGTACGTACTGCATTGTCATCAGCAACCTATATTTTTAACAAATGATAAGTAATCACTAGTGAACATTGGCCTTTTTTTTCATTTCTCCATCCATCACTGCTAATTCAGGGAAAAAACTACTCACACATGGATTAAAAAAAGAGCGTTAGGTCCCAAGCAGTAATCATATCTAGCTATAGTGGAGCCAAGCCCAGATCTTTTTGATTAGAGATGAAACAGCTGGTAATGTACATGAGTAAATGTTCTGACGAGCTCCATGAGTATTGCCCCAGCTGCCTCCTCCTTGGATATCACTGCATGTTAGAAAGATTAGGAAATACAGTGATAGTGATTTTATGGCTGTTTTGGTTATTCTTCCCTCTCTGGAATAATAATTGCAGAAAAGCACTATAAAAATCAGCTATTATAAAGGTTTCATTTGATGACCAACTCCGGTGGTTTGCAAAGCTGGTGGACCACTGCAATATTCAGTGTAATGTATTTCACAATGGTAAATAAGCTTAGAAGCTGTCTTGTGTAGCAACGTGCGATTCCATTCAGATGCCAACCATCATGTGTAAATATTTGCTAATACATATGAAGTTATTAATACACAAATCATGATAAATGTACACTGGGTAGGGAGAGGAAAGATACAGGAAGAATCCTTCTGTCTGGTGGAATTTTCTGTGTATCAATGTTTTCCCCTCTGGGAGTCTGGGAACAGGATCTGTTGATAGGGCAAGATACACAGCTTACACGCTTCCCTCCTTTCCCCTCACATAGAGAAGACCCTTTTTTATCCTTCTTGTGTAGACATAGTGGGAACAGTAAGATGGGGTATGACTCCAGTGTGCAAAAACCATTTCTGAGATTTCAGGCTAAAGAACTTTTTTTTCCCATCACTTCAGACATTTTTGTGTAGGAGGCAGGTATTGTCCATTTGGGTCTGCCTTTTTTGTATTTTGCAGCTTGACTTTTTGAGTGGTTTGAAGAAGTGTTCTTGGCACCCAGAAATATTTTCATGAAGATACTTGTATTTACAATACAAGTACATAACTTACATACAAATGAGGTTTTGAACCCCCAAGTGCTAACCAGTACCACATGTAGGGGTTAAAAAGAGGAAGGAAGTTCAGCTGTATTTTCTGACACCAGTATCGGTACAAATAGGAAATTAAAAGCAACAGTATTTTTCAACAACACTTCTTTCTACTGAAGCAGTGGATGAAATTTCAGTCTCAGGGTAGAAATAATGCCAGTTGTGCTTATCAGCTGCAGAGAAGGGAACTGGGCCAACACAAAGAGAGGCGAATAGGAAGCAGGGATAAAAACAGGCAACAAATTGAACTCCTTGTTAAAAGAAGCTGCCATCTCTGGCTTCCTAATTTTACTGAAATCCTGAAAGTAGTCATTCACAGATTTCATTTTATTCCAGCTTCAGTTGCAATGAGCAATGTTAAGTGCATCTGCTTTGCTAACTGACATTTTAAAATATCTGGCTGGGAGCGGTGATTATTTAGGGGGCTACAGTGAATTTGGTGCCCCCCCTTCAATTTCAGACAGTAGATACACATTGTCAAGTTCAGTGGAGTGACTGACTGGAGATATAAATTGTCATGCTTGATATTCCTGATGGGCTGCACATTGGCTGATATGGGAACAAAAAAGTGCTTCTGAAAGCATGCAGCCTTGCTAATGCAATTTCCCTTTTCACTTTTGCTTAATAATTGTGCAAGCCCAGATTTCAGAGTTGCTGATTGTTACTGACCTAAGCAAGTTTCCCTGACCTCAGAAGGATCAAAGGGTTGATCTTTCTGGCACTGCTTGCAAGCATTTTAACTCTTGAGCTCTCTTCCTTAAATGCCCACCTCCAAGTACCTAGGAGATGCACAGGAAGCTCCAGGAGTAAGAACAAAGCATTGGTTCCTTGTGCCATGGTTGTTCCTGCAGCTCTGAAGCCCTAAAAGATGACAGGAGATCTCTTCCATGCTCCTGAAGTCACATTTCCTTGCTGGCCATGCAGCTTGTCTCCAGCTGAGCTTTGTCTCCAGCTCCAGGAGATCTGTGCCTTCACTCCCTCTGGGCTCCAGGTGAAAGATGTGAAGGGGAGCCCTTCACAGGCAAATTGAGTCTGTTATGCAGTGGGATGTGTTTCTAGAATTGTGACATGCCATTCATTCACACTCGTTGACTGTGCTCTATAAGCCCATTTTCTTTGCACGACACGTAATGCTGAAAAGTAGGAGAATTTTAGCACATTCCCAGGCAGACAAGGTCAATATCATCATCTTGAGCAGGAACACTTCAATTATAAGGAATTTTCTGGAGTAACAGGAACATTAACTTAGGTAGTCTACTTATTTCAGCAACAATATTTTTCCTCTCGTTAAAAGTATAAATTCAAATAGTTTATGAAGAGGGGATTCAATGGTGCTTGGGTTTCTACAGAAAATAGTTTACACGTCTGTGTTGGTTCTTTTTTTTTTTTTTTTTGTAGTTGTTGTTTGTTTGGTTTGTTTTTTTAAATGTTACATTTTTTAAATGTTAAATTTACGTTTTCCCTAAGCAAGTTTGCACACATGACTAGCCAAGAATGTCTCCCTTGGCCAACTTCATCTCTGTTCCTTTTTGGCACAGTTGAGATAAAATAACTTAGGTTGGGCAAGAGATAGGCCTCGCGAATTTTGGGTTTAATGAACACAAGAAGTACAAAACAGACAATTTTGGCAGATTTCATTGTAACACTTGAAAATGTTTGTTTTTTCTCATATCAAGCTTGTGCAGAGGGTAGAAGTGTTTGGTGAATTTGTCTTGTGCTAGAATTACACTTTCTATTTATATAATCAACATTAGGTCAGTTGTTTATAACAGAATTAATGGTCCTGTTTATACAGTGTTCAGCTTTTATACATGTAACTTTTCTCTCCTTCCATTTTCAGGTTAGGCTTGTTTTGTTTTTCTGCATGATACACAATTGAAACAAAATGTGTTGAGCATGTGTGTGTTATTCCGGACTTTATTAGAATTCACTACTTGTATGAAATATAACAATATGTGGATGCGTTCTTATAAACCATGGTCAAAGGGGTTTTGTGTGTGTTTTTTTTTCTCATCATCATAACTTTCCTTTCTGCCAAGATGTTTTTGGCAGTTTTTAAAAGGTTTGCCATTAAAAATGTTATGGACCAAATGGTTTTTTTAAACTTTATTGAGGGCACTACTTAAACAAAGGAAGAGTTGGCGCAGAACTCATTTCAGCAGAACTTTGTTCTGGAAAGTGTTGATATCTGGAAAAGAATAAGCAAAGACAACAAAACAGTAGGAATGACACTGAATGCAATTTTAAAAATGAATTAGAAAATCCCTTGTAAAAGGGAAGTATTTTTGCTTCTGTGCTTGTCACCTCAAGTGTAAAGAAAAATGTACCAGAGACAGCACTCCCTCTCCCTATCCCTCTCCTCTTACTTATCTTTTTTATTCTTTTTTTTTCTTTTAAATATATATATTTATTTATTAATATAAAATAAATATTATATATTTAAATATATATATATGTATTTATACTGTATGATGTGGAACTTCCAATCTATGTCATTATTTGAGCACGTACTTATCATCCTTATTTGCTAAGCACAAACAAAGATACAGTGCAGCACAGTAGCAAACTGCAGCTTTGCAATCATTGATGAGCTTGACTGCTCCTGAAGAACTGCAAGTGTTTTATTCGAGTTTTCCTGCTAACATTTTGGATATATTTATCTTTCCCGTAAAACTATGCACCCATCTAAACTTGCTTCTGAAAAGTTCACATGCCAAGTGAACTTAAATACTTTCACAAGTATTTAATAGCAAGAGCAGTATTTTAGAAGAATGAAATGAATTTGATGGCTACATTTTTCTCCTCTTCCAGAGCAAGAATTTACTCTTTGAGAAGATTAACGGTGGTCCAAAAAGAAGAAAGAGGGTAACTATCAGAATAATTTATAGCTCCTTTATCTTCTAGAGTGCAAATAAGGATAAAAACATACCGTTGAAATGAAGTTAGTCTAATGTGTCTGCATTACACCTCAGGTAGTTGTAAAGTCAGGAAGTTTCTGTAATAAACTGCTGCAGCAGCTCCATGACTGCCCATGGAGTGCAAGAGGTAGTTTTCTACATAGCACATTGTGTTCAGAAGCCACGCTTCAATTCAAAGCATTTGTTCACAAACTTTGTATTATTTGTAGAGATTCTGATTGCATAAACCCACTTGAAATTCTTTAAGTTTCGTTAAAACCAAAAAAAAGAGTTTCCTATTAAAAATATTGGCAAAATTAATCACCTCTTCCCGTGCATTTCAATATTCTTTTGGTTGTGAATAGCAGCAGAATTGGCTCGTAAGCCAATGTCATTCCATTACCTTGCACACCGTGACACAGCTCAGCGTTAAATTCCCAGCTCCATGTCCCACTTGCTGGTTAGAGCAGGAGGAGAACATTCCTCACCTCGCCAGCCCCAGCACAAGGAAGGATGAGGTGAATCCTTTGGAGACTTTTTGCACTGTTCAACCACTGCATTCTCTCTTTCTTTTTTCAGCAGTTCAGTCTGTCCTTTATCAAGCAATCCCTTTCCCGCAGAGTCTTTAGTTTTGCTGCTGGTGAATTTTTCACAAAAAGAAAACAGGACTTTACATTACAAAGTCTAACTCTCTGTCAAAAAGTAGCTTTGTAAAATACGACAGCACAGTTTAAACTGCAAATTAAGTCAAATTGAGTTAAAATAGTTGAAGTTCAAGGGAAGGTGATTTATTTATTTATTTGTTTGTTCAGTTTGTTTAACTCTCAAAAGTAAAGTTTTTGCCAGAAAGGGATGGGCTGAATTCTCACTGGTAATAGACATGGTTTGATCGTAAGTTAGTGATCTACCTTCAGCTCAGTGTCTGCCTCCTGCTTACGCTTAATTAATTTTCAAGTTTGTTAAGAGAAAAAGTGCGGACACCTTATTTTAAGTCTGAAGTAGAATTTATTCTTGAAACAGGAATATTTGCTGCTCATTAAAACAGTGTAATAAGTGCAACACAGGCACAAGAAAAAGACATATTTTTTTGTTTGCAAGCTGACTGGTGTAATCAGATAGATAAAAAAGGAATAATGGCTGAAGAGACATGATAGCCTTGCAGCCAGGGACAGCCCAGAATTTAGGAGATGAACCTTCAGCTTCTTGCTTTGCAGCAAATTTATTTTCTTAGCCCAGGTGTATCATTTAGATGTAAATTTATTATCATTGCAAACATTTCTCTATTATTTTGAGAGCAATACTGTAATGGTTACTTATGATCCAATGAACAGTTTGGAATTTTCACTGCATCAACAGATGGGCAGCCCCCAGCAACTTGTAATTTAATCAGCGACTCTCCCTTTGCTGAAACTGGGCTCAAGCATGCTCCAATCCATAAGCTAGGGTCCTCAATGTCTGACAGTTCTGTAACAACAGAGTTACATTGGTGTGGGCTTGGAGCTATGCACAAAGGTACTCACGAACCCCACTGCTTTGAGTTCAGCACAGCTGTATGGAATTAAAAAAAATTTAGCCATATCAGCCAGAATTTATGCATTATATTTTGCGTTCTCTTTTTTCTGCTGGGGATTCGTTTTTTTAATGTATTCTCATTCTCTTTTACTTTATTTCAAAAAGTAGCTAGCGAGTACCAGTCCAAAAAAAGACCAATTAATCTTCCTAAGAATCTTCAAATAATTCCTAGAAGTTTATGCAATAGCTGAATTTCACTAAATTAACATTAAACAGAACTTCTTTTAGCAAACACAAACAAATCATTTACATGTGTCTTATTTTTAACAATTTAGAGCATTAAATTAGTGTTAGTTTTATGTTCAAAGATTTTTCCACATTCATTTCTGGTTCTTACTATTTTTCTGTTTTCACTTGTAGCAAGCAGAGCATTCAGAAACAATACAACAAAGCAAAAGGGCTGCTCTGTGCTCTGATCAAGCATTAATGATCTCTTCTCCAAAAACAGACAAACCCAAGAGCTTTGGCACAAATAGAGACAAATCCCAAAACTTTTCCCGCTCTGACAGATAATTATTTGAAAATAAATATTTTGTGCATTTATTAGCACACATACATATAATGCCTTATTATGAACTCACAGGTTTTAGTAAAAGAACCATCTCAGGAAAAGTAATTTCCATGCTGCAGCAGCATGATGAAAATCAGGCAATACTGGAAAAATTGTGTTCCTCCAAAGTTTATCGTTGGAAAGGCAAATAATTTTTATTGTCATCAAAAAGCAGCACTAAATTTTTTGTCTATATCTGTAAAGAATAGAACATATATTTGAATTTTGTTTATGCAGATACAGTCGGTATAAATAATACTTCAGTTTATTTTTGAGTTCTGCAAAATGACTTGATACTTGAGAATACAGTTAGCACATTTTATTTCATCTGCATAGACAAAATTCAAGCAGAGGCTTTCTACATGACCATGATGTCCAAACAGTATAAGACAAGGTCTGTTCATCTTCAGTCTCACATTGGGCTGCTTACATGGCGCAAAGTGAAGGCAGACCCTTGCCAAGGATCTTCTTTCCAGCATTCCCTCCTTCTGGCAGTGGTATGAGGCCATTTTCTACGCCAAGGCCTCGCTTGGCTCTGCTTCTGGGCCAGCATTTTTTTTTTCTTTTTTTTTAATCTCTGCATCAAGAAAGGAAGCAAGAATGGGTTTCCCAGTGAGGAGATGAGCTGAAGAAGAGACATCAGTCAAAGCTGCTGTGGTAACTATATTTTCTCCCAGCTTGAGGCCCACCAGGGAGCAGTGATTTAAGCTGAAGTGTACCTGTATGCTCTCAATGAGTTTTGTCCTGCCCTGAGGGCAAGGAGAGTAGACCTGCTACCTTTTTCTTGACCTGCAAAAGGAGGAGCAGAGCACAAGGACAGCGTTAGCGCAGCCTGTTTGACACTCAGGACAGGCCTCCTCCACTTGCCTGCACTGTGGTGTAGGCAACGGTTATTCTTACAGTGGATTCTCATACATATATATATATACACACACACACACACACACACAGTATTATACAGTAAATTCTCATATACACAGAAGTACTAGGAAAAAAAAGCAAGGACTGACTATAGATTTTCTCCTTTTTTTGGTCTGTAAGTATTTGACAGATAAGAAATATATTTATACATCCATTATTCCTCATTACCTTTTCTGCATTTCCCTGCTTCTAATAAGTGTAAATAATTTAATTTTTTTTTTCAGAGTGTGAACCCATATCTGCAAGGGCAGCGATTGGACAATGTTGTAGCAAAGAAGTCTGTTCCACATTTTTCAGATGAAGACAAGGGTCCTGAATAAGTACAATAAAAATGAAGGAAGAAAACTCATGCCATCCTCCACTAGATCGTAATATTGCTTATATATAATAATCTATTAAAATCCTTGTGAATGGCAGCATGTTTATTGTTTATATAATTGCAGATGAAAAACAGCTGTATTTATAACAGTATGTTCTCCTAGATAACAAAAATATGGTTCTGGTTTTTGTTAAGCTATGGTAAAAGGACATTTCTGTTATTTTTATTTTAGTCATGGAGAAAACTTTTAAAATGTTCGTCATTTTAATAGCTAATGTGAGGTAAATGATCTTAATGAGAAGCTTGTAAATAGGAAGATGTAAAAAAAAAAAAAAAAAAGCCCTGTCTGACTTTAGCATTTAATCTTAAATGTTACTATGTTTGACACATGAAAATTATAGTTTTATGTTTTGTTCACAAATATTGTTACTTAGCAAAGACAAAGTATTTATCTTAACCAGAGAATTTTGGCTTTCGGTCTATTTTAATAAACATTTAAGCAATCTACAAGGTTTGCAAAGTGACGTTTTCCAAAATATTTCTTAGGCTCATCTGTCTCAGTTATTTCTGTGCAAGTTTAAAAATTAAAGAGCTGCTTTTTGCATCCATCCACTCGAATACTGTTGTTAGTTTAAATCATTCCTTGTCCCCAAACCTCTTGCATATATTCCTTCTTTATCAAGGAGAATTCATCTCCCCCTCTGCTCTTTTGCCTTAGCAGCAACATTTATGCTTTATGAAGTGCTTAAATTAATGACCCCAGGATGCAATAAGTGAAGACAGAGGCCATTATCTGTGTTAACAAGGATGTGTCAGCATCCTTTGAATGCAGATCCAGGATGTGAAGGTGACTGCAGCTGATGGTCTGAAAAACTGTGGTAGTCCATAACACTGGTAGCTTCAGCTGCTTTGGAAGTCACTCTGGGAAACTGACACTGCTGTTCTGCTATGAAAAGCAGAGGAACTTTATATGGCAGCGAACTGAGGTCTGGCTTTCTTGAACAAGAGAATATAAAATCAAGTAAGACGACTTCTTATTTTCAGGATGCATCTGAAAAAATACAAGCCAAACAAGCTATATACATGTGGTACTGGAACAGTGTTAGCTTACAGCTTTGAAGTTCAAATCTATGGAAAAAAAAGAAAATTGTATAGCTTCTTTTCCTATCCTACAAAAAGACATAGTAAAATAACACTGATCCTTCAGATAAAACAGGTAAGACTAACAGAAACCAAAGGTCATAGCTATGTATGATTTAACAAAGTCACAAATATGACTGTGCACAGCACTTGCTTTTTCTGTCCTACCAGTAACTCATAATAAATGATGCATGCAGGGAGTCATTCCTCAAGTTATTTATGGGTGGATTGCAAAACTCAGCACCATTCGAGGCTGAACTATGATCTCTTTCATCTTATTTTCACTTAAAAAAAAAAAAAAAAATGGAAGGGAAGGGAAAGCTAAGAGTGGGCTTTATAACTGCAGATGGCATGAAACTGAGGAGTTCCTAGGAAATGCAAAGCTCCTTCAGCTTTCAGTGCCTCAAAGCAGGGCAAGAGCAGGCCAGTTGCTTGTGAAGTAGGACACATCTTCTGTGCTTATTTCTATCCTTACTCCCACTCAATGTTCATTCAGGTATTGGGAGCTATGGAGGAGCAAAGGTTGTTTCCAGAACAGAAAGGACTATACAATGGCATGAACCTGAAATCTGAGCACCTGAAGGTTTTTTTTTTTTTTTTTTTTTTTTTTTTTTAAGTTTTTAGTGCGGACCAGTGCAAAATAAAAGGATGAGTATATGGTAAATATGTGGCCAAAAAAAAAAAAAAAAAAAAGGAGGAGTAAAGAGGTAATTTATTCTTAATAGTATAAAAAGTGCTCCAACTGACTTTTGTAAGTCAGCTCACAGCACTTGCTGGCACTGCACATCACCAGAGCTGAGGAGCTGCCCTTCCACCTATGTGCACACAGAAGGAAAAGGAAAACTATACACTTAGAAATATTTTTGAGACATTTTTGTCTTAAATACAAGCAAAACAAAAACAAAACATCAGCAACAACAAAAACAACAAACAAAAAAACCACCCATCTTTATGTTGCACAATACAGTGATGTGTTTTACAGGAACCATCCACTAGAAGAAATTAAATGTGGAGCCATACCAGCCACAGTCTGAGTCCATCAGGCAGCTTTAGCATTCATTCACAAAAGCTCAATAGCTCCTCTGTGAAATACTGATAAAGTACAGCTATTGCGCCATAATGGAATAAATCAACCTAATTAAGGCAAAAAATGTCCAGTCTAATGCTTTCAGCAGCAGTCCCAATATTTTTATGGAGTTTTATACAAAGAATCAGAGTGCTTATCTTTTGGGATCAGGGAACAAAGATGGCAACTATTTCCTCTGTAACAGCTTATGACACCAAAACAATGCATTCAAAGATGCAAAAAACGTTGGTCATCTCTCACAGATGTCATCATCTCTGTTGCACTCATTGTGTACATGAATTAAGGGCTTGAACATATCTATAATCATTTAGAATTTTAATTATTCAGAAAACAAAAAAGATTTTTTTTTTAATAAAACAAACGTGTTAATTACTTATCACACATTTCAGGCAATTTGCTGAAGGAATCTATGCAAAATAACAAGATTCTGTTGGCATGTCTGCATTCAGCTAAGAAAACCATGCTGACTGTCTGCATCATACACAGGATCATTAAGTAAAGTCAATCTGAATCTTATTCTATTGAAACATGGTAAACAAATTTAATCTGCAAAACTGATGAAGACATTGGCAGAAAGATAAACACCACCAAGCCAATTAAGTTTCTGGATTTGCTGTGGATGAAGTAACATTCAAGCATCTTATTATTCCAAATGTCAGAAGCTGGAGATGAAGAACTTAAAAGGGAAAAAAAAAAAAAAATGGAGAGTTGAGCCGAGGCCCTCAAACCAGATCTGTAGCTGGTAGCGGCATGAAAGAGTTGAAAAGGATTTGTTTTCATTTTCATTCTGTATTAAAACCCAAAACCAAGTATTTCTAGCATATAAAATTGTTCAAAAAAAGCCTATAGCAACACCAACACAAAACAAAGTTGTACGCTTCTGGTCTTTTGGTTTGTAAGCTTGTTAAACCAAGTCTTACCTCTTTTGTAATGCTGCCCTGTGAATTAATTTTCAAGTAGATATTTCTTTCTTACATGCCAGTCTGGAATGTCTGAATTGTGAAGATGCAGAGTTCAAAGATGGTAACTTCTCAGCCAACTTCACAGACTTAGATTTATGGAAGGAGAAAGGGAAAGTGGGCAGATGCTACAACATCTTCTACGCAGAAATGTAAACTGTATAAAGGCAGTTTCACATGACTCACAGGGAGACGAATGGGCTTGCTGCTTTATTAGCAGCAGTTTTATTTGGATTCATGCAAGCACCTTCAGTAATCTTAAAAGATGTTCAGGAATCATTTCAAACAGTGAGACTTGTTTTAAAATAATTAACATGTCCCTTAAAAGGTCTTGTCTGCTCACAATGCCTAGAGCCAAAGGCATACTACAACCATGAGCAAAAATGGTAAGTTCTCTTAAAGCGTTCAGCTGCTGGCAATGATGTACTTACTTGGATGGAAATTAACTAAAAACTAAAAAGAAAGTACAAGAAAAGGATGTAATTGCCATCCTTGAAGGGCCCAATGAACAACAAATGGTGTTACAGCATTTTATCCTAAGACAAGCTGTCTAAATATGAGATAATGAAAGAGTTAAAGGACCGATTCTCAGGTACATACACGGTCGAGGTCTATCACACTCAAGCCTTCTGCTGTTTGGTGAAGAATGGGGTTGAATTCCAGTTCATGATCCTAATTCACCACAAGAAGTATGTAGCATCTGCTCACGTTTGTTTGTTTTTTTTTATAATGCTAATTGCTTTGCCGTGATTCTATGAATCCTGTGAATAGCTGCTGGCCACATGTACAACACATGGGAGCACAATAAATCTTAAATGATGCGAATATCATGGCAGCAACATTACCAATTGGGACTGAGAGAGCTTAAAAAAAAAAAGTGTCACTAACATCTATGTTTATAAGAGATAGTTGGAATTGAGAACAGCTTCAAAAGTTAAAGACCTGCTAGATCTGAACCATCTTTTCTCTTTCCCCTAATTCTTGTCACCAAAAGATACGAATTCAGCTCTCATTATGACTCAGGTGTCTTTTACATGCAATCATGTTTCTTCAACCTACTTTGCTCTCCAAGAAAAACAGTAGTGAAAGTCAGTGGCTACGTTTCATTGGAAATGGAGCGAGGCAGAGGAGAATGCACAAATTCTCCCTCTTTCTTTATCTGGCATCATTCATTTACAGACCATTTCAAATGCATAAAAACTGACTGCTTTTATTCCAGATTTTTGTCCCAACCTAATAACCACGTGACAATGTAAGTTTCTCAAGAGCCACCAAAGTTCTCCCTTACAGATAGGTTAGGGGGCTTCTTTTAGATCTGAGCATCTTAATATTTAAGAGTTGCTCACAGGAAGGGCATATAGTTTTGATGCTGAAATAAAGTCAGTCTTAACTTACTTTAATTAAATCTTCATTCTGAGAAGAAAAAAAAGAAAAAACAACAAACCCAACACCACCACAAAACAACTAAAACAACCTAACATATGCAGTTCTTCAGTGCACTGCCTACATCCTAGTGTCTAAAAACCATCTAAAAGTGCCTGAAATTCAAGTGGGATAAACCTCATAGGTAAGTGTGGTCCAGAGTCATACTGCTGTAGGCAGAATATCTTTCCATACTTAGAAATAAAAGAAATTACCACATCATGGCATGTTGTATTTCCAAATGAACAAAACATACCCATAAAAGAAAAAGACAGGTCATCTAGAGACAGATTAATAATTCATTATTGGTTAATTTTGATTTTTTGATTTATTTATTTATTTATTTTAAGAACACTGCAACCAGAAACAAAGCTGATTGCAAAATGTTCAGGGGCTCCAACGGACAGCACGATGGCTGTGAGACTTATGGTTCTCAGAGCTGTGTTACTGCAACTGAACTAACAAAATCATCCTTACTGCATAATAAAACATTTATGAAATAGAAAGAGACATAACTGATTTTAGCAAGTTCTTAAAAAGTCATAATTCTGATAGAGAAACATTGCTGTCAGTTTACACACAGACCACAGCTATTGTTTAAATTCCCAAACAACTCTCTGACCCAACTGCCCCAGGGCTATGTGCACACACAGGTAGTGTGCATGGAGTTAAAAACACAAAAAAATTAGCCCAGCTTCTGATTCCTTCTAGCTTCTTCGTGCTATTCTCCAGTTTTGCTGTAGCCTTTTTGAAGACTTGTTTTCAGGGGTTCTCACAAGAACAAGTTATCCAGCATGCAAGCCACGTGCACATATTTCTTTCAATTTAAAATATGCAAATTATTCCCCGCTCTGATAGTTGAGGTGATTTTCTAGTTTCTGTGCCTAATAGTATTGACTATTTCATGCTGTGCTTTTATGTTCCCGGCAACCCAAAAGCCACAAACTTGAAGATAACACCTTCATAGACAGTCCCTAAAATACTGATTGCTCCATAAAAACCCATTGTGTCTATATTGTTGCACATCTGCAACAGATGGTAGAGCAGAAATGAAGAGATTGAGGACCAGATCCACTTAAACCTTAAGTACCCACACTGCAGCTGGTGTGAAACACAAATACCAAGGTACATGATCCTCAGATCCTGCCTCCCTTACCCTATTCCTTAGGCAGCTTAAGTCTATATATTGACAAGAAAGCACAGGAATAAAGTACCTCAGGCATCTAAATGCTGTCAAGAATCTGTGTGGCAACTCTCACCTCAGTCTAAGGTCAATGTGTGGCATTTGGGCTGTGGGGCAGCACTCCAGAAGTGAGGTCTTCAGGTGTCTGTAAGAGTGCTATGCTTAGCAAGACTTGGTTATTATTGAGTTTGCTTACCTGACTGCATTCTTTATGCTAGTAACTTGAAAAAAAAAAAAAATTGTTAGCACATTTTGCAAATTGAAAAAGGAGCATTTTGGACTCTACTTCCTTATTCACTGTTAGCATCCCAGTGACAAATCTAATCTTGCAAGTTTCATCATGTATGGTGTTTATTGATCAATGGCTACAGTGAAGCTAAGGAGCCCTGCTAGTGTCATGGACAGGACAACACTGAATAGCAGGACATGTCTTGTTATAACCATCTACAGTGACAAAGCTCAGGCACAGTCATTCCCTTCACATCAGCAGAGATAACTCCTGGTTTTGAGGTGGTTTTGAGTGGAATTCCCCCTGTTTAAATATATAGGGCCAAATACTAAAGCGATTTTCTAAGCTCTCACAAAAGATGATGATGGTATACACAAATAAAGAGTGATCTAGATGCCAAATAAAGCAAACAACTTGATTTGACATATCAAAACATAAGTATTTGGCTTTTCAAAATACCTCTCTGAACCAGAAACAAAGAAGTTACATTTGGCTATAATGTCTTTATATAGGAAGCAAGTTTTGTTACACTTGATCCCAGCAGTCACTTCCTCTCAGAGCTCAACAAGTTGTCCTATCTCTTTCTGTTGAATTATAAAAGTGCTTTATGACTCCAGAAAATCCAAGTGATGGCACAGACTTCTCAATAAACTACAGCAAGGAGAAAGAGATACTTCTTTGGTACATTTTTATATCACGACAGTTGTCTCAATGCAAAAAATCTCAGCCTACAGGAAAAACATTGACAAAACAAGTCATAAGCTCTAGATCTAAGACTTCATTCTATTAAAAAGCAAGATTTCTTCTTTGCCTCACACCTGAGGAAGATGTCACATTCATTTCTGGTTTGCTTGGGTCAGGTCAGAACAAGAAAGAGCTACAGGGACGTATATTTTTAAAAGTGCATCTCATAGCTCTTGATGACGCCAGTAGCAAGGATTCTTTCCTCTAGATGCTTTAATATATTTTTCAAAAAGAAAAATACATATTTTTTACTGTGAATTTATATGCTCATTTTGAAACCATGACAAGAAATAATAATACCTCCTTCATAAAGAGTCTCGTTCCATCTGGTTCAAGACCAAAAAGCCCTGCCACAGTGTGATCTGAAGTGTAATTGATTTGGTCACTTGCAATTTAACTTCTTTGCTTACGTCTTTAGTGCATTAAGATTTCCTGTTTACATTTCCAGACTTCTTAAAAGTGCATCCAAATGCTCCAAGTGTTTGGTGCCTGATTAATTGCGAACACCTAGAAGAAAGCTCCTGAACTATTCAGAGCCTCTCCTAACACCAAGTGATTTTACTCATTTCCAGGCACACTGCTAAACGTAAAAAGAAATAGAACTTAAACTGCAGCTGATTAATTTATAGGCAGTGCAGTTAGTTACAGAACATAGGATAACAGCTCTTCCATGACTTTGAACAGTCCAGAAAAAGGGGAAGAATGAAGTCTGGTGTAGCTATATTTGGGGAATAAAGTAAAAGAGCTTGAAAAGTGCTAATTAGAATTCAAGATACTGTAAGAAAGGGAAAGATCAATGAATAAATATCCAACTGCCCTTAGCCAAACAGGCTGAACAGGATACTTCTGACAAGGAAACAGAAGAAGCAAAACAGAGCCGTTGGAAATATCAGGACAAGAGATTTGGCCCTACGCTTGCCTGTGTAGTTTCCCAGAACTGATTTCTTTGGCAATTTTTGAAAGAGTAAATTTTTGGTAACCATACAGACAAAAAAAAAAAATAGACTTTTTTTGCGTTTTGTTATTACTGTATTGTACTGTTATTTCTTCAGCTTGCAAAGTTTAAAGTTCTAATATACACATCTACAGAGAAAGGCATACATACATCACTTTGGGTCCTTTCAGAAGGCTCGCCTGACTCAAACCCCCTGGGATTTTCGAGTGCGCTTCACTTCATACTGTCTGAATAGATCACTGAAAACAAAGGCAGGCATCTAGCAGACCCCTACAGGACTAGGGTCTCAATCTGTTAAAAAAAAAAAAAAAAAAAAAAAAAAAGAAGTGTGCACACAAGTCCACCTCCTTCAGCAGAGCACTTAAATGTGTGTTTGCATATATATGTACAGTTGAAATGCTGTTCAACACAGCTTGCTGGGTTGCTGCCTTATCTTCAGCAGTTCTTTTAGATAACCACAAGTGGTTAAAACACTTCTTTGTCTGCCTGTAGATTTTTTGTCCACAGAAAACTTGGCTTATTCTCTGGAAATAGCTTTTTTTTTTTTTTTTTTTTTTTTTTACACTGTGGAGAATTGCAGAAGTTAAAAGGCCTTCTTCCCCATTAAAAGCTTTTAGAAATTTAGAAATGGATGCATTCAGGCATGGAAACACAAGAGGTAAAAAGAAAAAAAATATATATATACACACACACGCGCACAAATTGTCTTCCCAGATTGATGTGAACCCCCGGCTTCTCTTAGTATAATTAACTGCTTATTTCATTATGAGTTTGGTACTGAACCAGCCTCAATGACTTACATCGAAACAATTCTGGCTCCTTTGAAAACTCTTTTCCCTATCACAGGGGAAATGGAGGCATGAGAAAATTGCTGTGAGTGAAGGGAGTGGGAGGGTGCTTGTGCCTCTTATGTGTCGTTGTCTTGACACAGAGACCATCCAAATACAACATGGCAGTGAGGACAGGCTCTGTTTTTTACTACCTCCTCCCTAGGAAGGCGTTAGCATTCACTCAGAGAAAAGTATGAGCACAATGGTTTCACAGAGCTCTGTCTTCCCGTAACACAGCAGTTGTGTTTGTCTCACTGCATTTCAAACACAAAGCACAGAAGTTGCACACGGGTAAATAAGTTGTTGTCACAGCCCAAAGAGGGCTGACATTCCTTCATTCCTGCAAAGCCACTTCTTTATCTGGCATTCTGTTTTTACCTAGATACTGCCAGGAAAAACAAAAACAGATAAGATGTGAATTTTAAGAAGCGGGCAATGGAAAAGCAGACAATCCAAACTAAAAGCCTTATGAACCCTCATACATCACGAAACATTTCTCCCGCATTTGTTACTCCTTCTTCTTCTGCAACAGGCAGTAAGCGGCAGAGCCAGGAGAAAGCCCAGGTTTCGGCTTCCACTTTCACTTCACTGAAGTGCACGGCCAGCATCACACTCTGAGGTGCTGCACCAGAGTGCTGCACAGAGGCCCCACACCATAACACAGAGCTCTCCTTGAGGTCTCTGCAGAATGGTTGCACCCCAGGTACGGGTGCACAGCACTGCTCAGCACCACGGCAGGGTGCCACCACTCTGCCAGAACTGCCTGTGGCACACCTATACGTGTTCTGAAAGTACATGCAATGTCTGAGATGCTGCCACCGACATGTGGGATGCAGCACCGCATTGGAAGGAATCAGTTCATTTTGCAGAATAACTGGAAACTCTATTTCATGGCTGTCGTGTCATGGAGCAAAATATGTAAGCAAACAAAACCCCATGCTCTTTTGATGCCTCCTTCCTAATACCAGGTCACAGCTTCAAACTATAAGGGCTTCTGAGCTCCAGAGTGCTGAGTGGAGTCACCTACTGGCATGCTGCTCCAAAACCATCCAGAAAGCAGAGCCCATCACCAGACACCTCCCCCAGGGTCCTGCAGGCAGACCCGCCATGAAGGATGTGTAAAGCAAATGCAGAAGGGAAGACGTATCTTTCAGAGCTATTTTATGGTTTTCATTTTCTTGGCAAATGTTTCTCTAGTCATCAAATACCAAGCATGTATTTAAAAAAAAATTTAAAAACTGTGGAAACAGAAATAAAAGGTAAGTTTGACCAATTACATTTCCTCATTTGGTATGAAAGTTTATACTTGTCCAACAGTCAAACTTCATCTTAATAAAATAAGCTTTTCTAAATCACTTTTGAAAAAATAGTCACATATGGGATGCATTACATACGTAGGTGTTTTGAGGCCAGAAAACATATTTTTATTCTATGTCTGCAGCACATAGTGCTGTGGAATTCTGGTGAGTGACCATGGCTCCTAGGTGCAGAGAACATTACAAGCACACAACCTGACTGTACACATATTATATTTGAAACAAGAAAGCTTTTCAGGCATACCAGGACACCATTCCTTTCAGAGATGGAGGAGCTTTTAAAGTGCTTAAAGCGAGTGATTTTATCTCAAAGGTATTTATACTTTTGATTTCCTATGTCCTATTTCTGAGCACTCACAAGTGAAATGCAGGTATACGTCTAGATGAAGTGATATTTTGAAAAGACAATAGCAGAGTCAAAACAATTCATTAAAAGAACATAACCGACAAACACCAACAAACATTTCCCCTTGCTTATTTTTTCATCATTCTGTTGATGAAAATCTATACACTAAAATAATGATGTTCTATCTATCTAAATGTGAAGCATAGTCCGGAGACTGATTATCCAGTAGGATCTATGAAAAATGTATAACTCACAATAATCTCAGCTTTTCATATATTATTTTATATTGTTTGATACAAAGTATAATTTTGAGATAAAGTTCTCTAAACTATACTTATATGAAGGTCTTTTTTTACATAATAATCTCCACCAGAATAAACAGTAAAATGTCTGAAAGAGAACCACAGGACTGGTACATTAACAAAGTGCCCTGAAAGCACAAGAAATCTTCCCTTATTTTAAGTCATTTATTACTCTTTGCCTGCTTAAATAAGATATTTGAAATAAAAAGCAAAAACCCTATTCCATGCTGACTGATAACATAAAAATCAGAGCCATTAAGGCTGGAAAAGACCACTAAATTTATCTAGTCCAGCCATCAGCCCATTGTCACCACGTTCACTAAACCACATCCCTCAGTGCCATACCTCCACGTTTCCTCACCAGTGCTAATAAGAGGGACCATCACCTCCCTTCTGCTGACTACATTAGTTTTGATACAGCCCAGGATGCCACTGGCCTACCTGGGCACCTGTTGGCTCACGTTCAGTTGGCTGTCAAATAACATCCCCAGATCCTCTTCCTTCCACGTGACATTTCTTATATCACTCTGGGCAGACTACTCAATGTGCACTGCATACAGCCTTGCTTACCCATGGATCACCCTCGAGGTACTGCTCATCTCACCCCTCTGGGAAGTCAGGAACCCAGTGTGTTCACCACCCAAAGGACACAGTGTCCATAAAACAAAGACAGCTCTCATCTCTATGAGCATGCCCTGCCAGGCCAAAGCCAAGCCCCTCTATAGATCACACACCATCCAGTGCAGCTGAGAATACGCGTGCCCAGCTTCCAAACGCTGATGGCAAGCCCAAAGGGGAAAGTTATGGTGGTACTGGAGGCTTAGATTAGATATTGGGAGGAAGTTTTTCACTTAGAGGTGGTAAGGCACTGGCACAAGTTGCCCAGAGAAGCTGTGGATGCCCCATCCCTGGAGACACTCAAGGTTGGATGGGTTCCTGGGCAGCTTGAGCTGGTGGGTGGCAAACCAGCCCATAGCAAGGATTAGGACTAAGTGACCGTTACGAACCCTTCCAACCCAAGCCATTCTATGGTTCTATCATTTTATGAGACTGAGAATAAGGGAATGAAGTGTTTAGCAAAAGATTTGCACAAGCACCTCTCTAATTCTAAAGAGCAAAAAGCATAGGTGGACATCACTACCTTCATATTAACAGAACATGAAGGGATATGGAGGCATACATTCCCATTTTCTACTTCAAAACACATAAGTAGACTGGCTTGGAATTACTGTTCTTGAATGTTACTGCCAGAGAAGACATTTCTCATGTTGCTGCCATATAAAAAATATGGGAAACATCAGTGATTTGTCATCAGTAGCTAAGTTTTACACACACTTTTAGCTCTTCCTCTGTAATTGAGTGCCAGACACATGGCCCTGCACATCACGCTCCATTCCCTGCAGCAGAGCTGTCCAGAGCCCAGGTGAGGTGCCCATTCTTCTGCCTTCCCTGTGCTGGAGGGACGTGCCCAATTGTGTTTGGATTTGAGGTGCATTAGGGCCAGCTCCTCCACTGACAGAAATCGGTGACATTTCCCTGAAGTTATTATAAGTGATTCCGATGTGCTCAAGAGGAGGATCTGGCCCCCGTCAGGCCCTGGCTCCTCTGCAAAGGCTTTTAATGAGGCGCCAACTGCCCTGGCAGGAAGGAGGCACTGAGCAGAGCTCAGAGGCAATGGTAGCAGACAGGAGCTCAGCCCAATAACATTCCTCTATGCAAGAATTAAGTACAGCACTTCTTTTAAGCTTAAAACAATTGTTACTGTTCTACTAAAACAAAGAACAACTCACACACTAAATACCAGCAAGAAATGGGAGAGAAAATGAAACAAACAAACAAACCAAACCAAGAAAAAAAAAAAGCCATCAGCGAGCAGGAAGCTGAATCCAGCCAGGCTGGCAATATGTGCTGCCATAACACCATGGCATTGCTCCTCTTCAGCCCCAAACTCTGCCATAGAAAACTTACATATCCCCGTAGGACTCCTCTAAACTAACCGCTCGGTACAGAAGGGTTTCAGCTGACAGCACTACTGGGCCTCAGCACAATGCCAGGTGCATCCATTACCTTGTAGAGAACCCTGTCTCTGCTCAGGGTCTGACAGCACAGCTCCATTCAGACTGGGAGTGCTGTTCTGCAGAACACTGCAGCAGAAGGGATACAAATTTCTAAGCTGGAAATGATCTGGATACCTGATGCTAAAAATACAATGAACAAAATAAGAGCTTCCCCCTACCTCAACCACAAAGAAATAAACATAAATGATTCTTCCTTTCTGCCATCTATTTTTTACCTCTCCCTTCATTCATCTGATGGAAGCAGGTATGGCTACGGCCATTTGCCTTCATGGTCCACCAGCAGCAGCCCCAGTGTGGCTCTAGGGCCCAGCTTAGCCCTAAGGTTATTCAGAGACACAGAACATGGGGCGATCAAGGCCCCCTGCCCCTCACAGCAGTACCACCACTATCCTTCACAAAGGAGAAGCACATAAAGGCTGTGAGCACACTGAGAGGTGGGAATTGTGACTTTCTCTCCGGATTCAGAAAGAAGGACCCCAGCTAATTAAAAACATCCATGAAGTCTAATAGCGCTTTTTGGAGCAAAATAACAAAAAAATCCTAAAAATTCCCTAGGCCTCTCTTTCCATCCATCTAGATGTCACTTACTGTGATTCTCTGCCAGTAGTCCTTTCCCTCTTCATTGTATTTGAACTGCAGTGCCCCCACACACCAGCACATTTTTGCTCTCATGCTGCCATCAACCATGGCACGGCTGCAGCCTCTACAGCACTTCTATACACTGTTGGTCAAGGAACAGAGAAATTCTTTCTTATCAGGTTATCGCCAACCACATACATATGCAAAATTAAGGGGAATAATTTGCCAGAGTGCTGAGCACTCACCTTTGTAGCTGGCACTAAATGCAGTCCTAATAAGGAGCCAGCTGGTGCTAAGAGCTCTGAACCATCAGCACCTGGCATCCTGCCTGGGCTTGGTATCCTTAAAGCAGCAGATCCTTTTAGTTTAATTTCATTATGCCCTCCCCATCTGCAAAAGCGAGGACGATACAAATCTGTTTGCTAGAGCTGCACCTCTCTTCAGCCCTGAGGTGAGGTGAGGCCACCGAGGTGCCTCATGGTTCGGGTTCACGTCGGAAAACAGGGATCCCACAGCAGATGTCTGCAGCAAGACCTGCAGCAAGACGCCAGTGGGCGAGGGGAGCCATAGCTGGGCGGCAGCAGGCGGCCACAGCAGGACCTCGAGCCGGGCTGAGTTCCTGGCCCCGACAGGCAGACGACTCCTGAATGACAACCTCGCGGGATGTCCGAGGTGCCCACTGCCCTCTGAGAGACGAGCGGGAGGGGAAAAAACCCACCCGAGGTGTCCCACCTCTTGTAGGCAATTGGAAAAAAAAAAAGAAAAAAGGAAAAAAATGGCTTTCCCTCCACCTTTTGTTTGTTTGTTTGTTTGTTTGCCACACTTTTAGAAGCAAACCTCATACCTCAGCGAGTGGCAGTGGGGCCAGGAAGGCTGCTGCCTCCCTCCTGCCAGAGCGGGTCGGGTGCGGGCTCTGCCCTGTGGGACTGCGGCCCTGGGCAGCGGGAACGGCAAGTGAGCAGGCGGGGCTGGAGGGAGCTCTTCTTAAATGTCATACTTTAATGAGGATGGAAAATGTGATTTTTCTGTACGTTCCAGATAAAATTCCTTGGGTGGTGACCTTTAGCAGCGATTCTCTTAAGAGAGGAAAGTAGTCGAGTGTTTATCTGCACGCCCGAGAGCTTTCCCTAGTGGAAGTTTATGGAAGTGTTAAAGGGGGCGGAGGCGCTTGTCCAATGATCTGGAGGGGCTTGGAGCGGAGACCTCAGCTGGGAGACATTTAAATGGGAGACAGCTCGGCGCTGCTGCAATTTGTAGGCAGGATCCCAGCCTCGCCCTCTATGGACTGCCGGGTAGCTGCGGGCTCCCGCGCCTCCCACTCCGCCGAGTGACCCGCAGCATTCATCCCCGCTGCGCCCCGCCGAGGAGCCGCTGCCAAGCCGGGCTTCCAAGGAGCTGCCGACGCCGCGCAGGTGAGCCGGGCGCTGCTGAGCCGGGCCGGGCCGCGCACTCGCAGCGGGAGCGCAGATGGGTCCTGCTTGGCCAGTCTGTGCGGGAGGCAAAACTGTAGTGCCTTTCTCCTACCTCCGGGGTGCGGGCAAGAGGAGGAGTCTTTCGTCGGTGCGTGGCCAAGCTGCTGGGCGTGCGGAGGTGCCACCGGCTCGCCTGTCAGAGCCAGAGGGCTGTCACTAGCTTTTCCGCCGGGGATCGGGGCGCTGTGACATCTCTCTCCCCTGACAGGCGCGGGGATTGCAAAAGCTTCCCATCTCCGCCTACAGCATCACTCCCAACAAATTGGATGCGGCGCCCACCCGACTCACGGCGAAATCCCGGCCCGGCCTCTGCGCGGAGCGGGTCGAGGGCAGCTCCAGGTGCTGGCCTCGCCGTTGCCCGCCCTGGCCCTTTTCATTCCGTCCCGTTCCTCCGAGCAACCCCGCTCCGCGTCCCCCCCAGGCAGGTGGCGTGAGCCGTCGGGGCCGCGCAGAGCAGGCGGAGGCACAAGTTGCGCGCTCGCGGACGAATACGCGTGTCCTCGGGCGGGAGGAGCGGCGTCGTCTCCGCCGTGCGCAGCACCACTTTGCTCCTCGCCGGCTTTGCTCCACCGCCCCGATGGCTCCGTCCGTCCTTCTGCCGCAGCGCTCCCCGCTACTGAGAGGCCTCGTCCTGGCGGAGCTGCCGGCCTCGACGTCGGGGCCGCCCTTGCCGAGCGGGACGTGAGCCCTGCCGGCGTGGACGGGGCGAACGAGCCACCCGGCCGTTTCGGTGCGACCCCTCGAGATCCGGGGACGAGGCTGGGCGGCGGCCGGCGCCCGCGGAGAAGTCCCTGCCGGTGCCGCCACCGCTCTGCGGGGAGCCCGGCCGGGCAGGCGGCCTCCCTGACCCGACGGGAGCGCCGCGACGGCGGGCTGACAAAGTGCGCGGCCCTGCATATCCCGCACACCGCTGCATCCCGCCAGCTGCCGGTGCGCTGCCCGCGGTTCCTCCCTGCGGCTGCGGGGCGGGGGAAGGCTCCGCAGGAGGCGGAGGTCGCGGGGTCCGTGCTAAAGTCTCCGCTTGGGACGGGGTGCGGGGCCCCCTCGGTTCTCAAACAGCGCGCACGGCCGTGCTCTGTCTGTCCTCCTGCGAGTTCTGTCCCAAGCTGTGCCAAAGCGCTTGCTGTTCTCCCGGTGAGGTTGTGTAGAAATGCGTGGCGTTTTCCAAGACTTTTCTTCGTGTCTCTGCACAGCACTGTGTCCGAGAGTCCAGTGAGCAAACGTTTTCAGAGCGACTGAGCTCTCGTAGCGTGGCTGGCAGCTGCGGGGCCGCCCCGACGTGCCTTGGTACCGACGTGCGCACGCCGTGTGCTGCTGCTTGCGGCCCCTGCAGAGAGATACCTCTCTAGAGGAGGTTTCTCCTTTTTTTTTTTTTGTTTGTTTGTTTGTTCCTCGTGATGCTGCCCACACAAGTTAAACGACTCGAAAAAGGAAACTCTGTGACTCACGTGAAGGAATTATTGGAAATGTAAATGTACCTAAACTCTACCAAAGAGCCATATTAGCTTTGCCATATTGGTCTGAGGGGGGGAGAAAAAAAAAAAAAAGGGGTCTGTGGGAACTGCTGTTGTTTTGCCTCCTTGTATATTTAAAAATACAGATCTATAACTATGAAAACATTACATAAGAATATTTCTGTAATTCATATGTAATAAACCAGGCAGAAAATCATTCTGATCCGCTGGGATGTAACCACTTTGGTTTTCTCAATAGCCAGTGTTGTGTTTTGCCTCTTTGCTTGGCTGCTATTTGAAGCCCGCCGTGCACATTTATTTTTCTAGGTCTTCAGTGGATTATTTTTCATGCTTTCTGTCAAGCACATGAACCCGTGGCTCATCAGAATATTTTCCCAGTGAATATGGCTTGCAGATGAAATGCTGGGCCTGCAGAAAGCTGTGAGAATTTGCGCATTTCAGTGGAGCTGGGATTCCACCCAGCGCTTGTAAATGCGTCTCTGTGTGCACAGCATTTCAAGGGTCACTTTGTGGCTCTGCCTGGGAACTCATAGGAAAGCAGTGTTTAAATACTAATTTTTGGAGGTCATTAAATTATAGCAGAAAATGTAAAAGCTAAAAATTGACTGCTTAATGTATTGAGCAATAAACCTGAAACAGTTTGCACTCTTCTGTGAATGGTTGCAGGTATTAATCTGCAGGCATCCTCATCTGCCATGAAATGATTGGATCCTAGTTCCAGATAATCCCTGTATGAGGGGATTTGAATGGTTGGGTCCAATTCTGCTCCCATTTGAAGTTAGCAATAAAACTGCTGTTGGCTGTTGGACTGAGAGCTTGCAGATGATGATGATGAGGAAAACTCAGTAGGAAAATACGGAAAGATTTCTAAAGTATTTTGTTACTTACTTTAAATATTAATGATATCAGAGCTCTCATTGGATCTGAATGAAGTAAATGGGACCCAAATAAAGTATGTTGTTTGTGGTCATCTACTTGTTCAAAGAATTCTCAGCTGAGTTCTCAGAAGGATTTCTGATCACACTGCTGCTTCTACAACAGCCCATGTTAAGCACAGAAAGTTCTGCAGAAGTTTGACATACATGTGCTTTTACAGCCTGATTCCTCACAGCTCCTACCCAGGCTTCAGAGTTATCACACATTCAGAATTATGACTGTGAGAAGGAAAAAAAAAAACAAACCAAAAACAATCCCAAACCATCTACTTCTGGTGAGACTTCCTTTGGGTAAAACCTTGGGCATGGTAACATGGATTGAGCTACTTGTGGGTTGGTTGGGTTTTTTGGTTTTTTTTTTGTTTGTTTGTTTGTTTTGGGGGGGAGGGAGGTTAGTAATAAAAAAGCTTTTCAGGAAGCTCAAACACTAAGTTCACAAACACTAATTTGGGGATTGAAGATGGGATGAATCATTCTAGTTCCTAAAATAAGAAGAGGTGTTGTCTTCTCTTATGAGCACTAGGATCAGAGAGAGTGCAGACTGTAGGCTGCTTTCATTGCTGAGCCATAATACCTTATTTTCCTTTGTATTTTGCTTTTCTTCTATTTTTTTTTTCCCCCAAACAATCAAATTTTTAAGCAAATATGTAATAAGCTACTATGATAGGAAGTTCCTGCTTAAGCTGCCATTGAGGATCATGAAGTCAACACAGCCTCTTTGGAGGGCCTGTGTTTCAATTGTATTTAGTCCTAAATATTTGGATTATTTTTACTTTCAGATGTATATTTTGGAATATATAAAATTGGACCATAGCAAAAGGTGCTGCTGAGTTGCTAACTTTTACACGAATCACAATTTTTTCTTCAAGCATATAATATAGTTTCTCCCTTTACGGTTATAAACCAAGTGTCGTTATAAACCGTGACACCAAGTCAGTGAAAAATTGTATTTCTTCCTGTTTTAGGGTTATATTGGAACATATGCTTGTGCTTCCTCAGAGTGAAGCACATACTACTTAATGATGCATCAATCTGGGATACATATCTTAAAATAGTAGGCATTACCATCAGATTTTCCCCAAATCACCATCCCCAAATACACACGTTTTCACATAACTAGACCTTACATGACTATGTCATCAATTGCACATTTGTGGAAAAATGGTGGAACAGAGTGGAGATGATCTGTTATAGGAACAAAAGGAGTACGGGAATATGCGTAGTGGTGAAACAGGCACTCAGTTATGGGAAACTAAACAAACACCTGAAGTTTCCTGGCACTGCTTAGAAACTAGCAATTTATTTTTGGTTGCATGCAATGACTTTTTTCTTCTTCTAAGGTTCTGGCACCATGTTGAGTAAATAACATGCATACTGTCTAAATACAATGTGGGTATACAGTCACCAGAGAAATAAGAATAGTTTTGGAAGGAGTCATTCTGGTCACTTGAGGAAATAAGTGGTATTTTATAACTGTATTTTAAAAAATATTTTACAGGCAGAACGTGGAGACTGAAAAGAAACATGCTTAAATAACACTGAGGTGGTAACAGAAATGGGAAAAAAACAGCAAATATGAAGTCTAAACTGACACTTGAAATTACACTGCATTAGTCTTCAGTTCGAGTTCCCAACGTTTTTTGTTTTGTGTCAGAGTCTTAAAGTTATTAAAATAGCATGTTCTGTGCAATATTGCGCTTAGATGTTTAGAGCAGCCCTTCCAAACTGCCTGCTGGAGTCAGGAGCAGTGTAATGCTTACAGCCCTCTCTTAAAGTCTGAAGCTTCTTCCAAATGTAAGACATACTGGTACTAAGCCGAAATGAACAAAATGAATGGCTACTAGTAAATAAATCTAAATTAATAAAATGAATGTAGATATTTATCATATGCGTCATAAGCTCTAGTATATTAACAGTCTGTAGACAAACACATAAAACATCAGCTCCACGAGCAAATTCCTACATACAACGGGAACCTCCTGTGACACTTTTCCACTCCAGTAATTCCTTTTCCAGTCTCTGGTGAGAAATACTTTCTGAACAGCATCAACCAAAACTTACTCTTTCTGTGTGACGGGAAAGACCTAGTAACTTAATTAACAGACATCTTGTGCAGCAGATGACACAATACCCTGATCTTCCGCTGAGTCTCCAGGAGGCCCTTCCAGGGTTGGCACTTTGCCATCTATCTGCCTACCAAGGACATGGGCCTTAGTTTCACATTTATTGGCTGGGCAGTAGGACAAGAAGGAATCTTCAGTTCAAACAGCGATTCATCTTTACTGATAAAATAGGTTAAATAAGGGATATGACTGCAGCACTTCAAAAAAGGTAGAGGATACTGACTTTCTCATTTTTTTTATTCACAATTCTTCCCCTTTCTAATGCCTGAGCTTCCCATTTCTGGTGGCCATCTTCCAAGCTCCCCACAGTGAAAGTCTCCTGAGATCCTCCCTCCCCAGTCTGTCTTGCTCGCTTTCACAAACATGAAGACCGTGGTACTTCAGGAAGAGAAAGGAGCATGGCAGGTCATTTTCTAGCTTGTGGGTCTTGAGTTGACCCAGCAGCCCAAAGAGCTTGGAAGCAATAGAGTTGGTGGAAGATACCTGGGTCGTAAAGACTAAGGAAGCTATATAGGCTGGTAACTGGGTTTGGATCAGGAATGCAGTTTTAAGGAACTTGATTGTCTCTACTTTTTGCACTTCTTGAAGTCCTTTTTTTTTTTTTTTTTGTGCACAATCAACATTCTTTTATCATACTGTTATGTCATGGTTCTTAATGTCATATGAAATTCTACTGTCCTCATATATCCTTTTGCTATCATGATGGATTAATGAATAAAACACGGAGATTTATGACTGTTTATGTGTAATATCTATCAAAAATTCAGAGTAATGTGAGAAGGTGTAATTTGAAATTACAGATGCATCTCTTTTAATCTGTATCTAAATATCAATTTATGTTAGTTGCCTATCTTGTGCTCGTGTCTTACTCAGCCTAGATTTCATTACCTTCGGACTCAGTGGATCAGTTCAGAGGTGCAGTGTGGCAGAGCTTGGGATGCTGTATTCAGATAACAGCCTGCACACTGTATTTTGGATGTGCATATGCAAGGAGTTGTACAGAGCTTCTGACTCTGACAAAGGAACATGTAGAATGGATGTCCTCTGGTACTGCTGATAACTATGTCATAAATCCTAGCAAGGCATAAAATCATTCCTTCCACTTGTGTAAATCAGGAGGAGCACTGTTAGTGTCAATAAGCTATAGGAAGGGAATGAGAACTCTTTAGTAGGGTGCATGAAGAAAGGAGCTGGAAAAAGTTGCATGCAACACTAAGTGAAATTCTGTATAGACTTATTTTAGTGTCTGACTTTCAATCACAATATATGAAAGCTTTTATCACTTGGTAATTTGGAAACTGCTTTCCAGCTGGTGAAAGCAAAGAGCTCATCTTTTATAAGTGTGCATTCATGCACGCACTCACATTTCTTTTATGGAGCTGAAAATTTACTGCATACCTGATTCCTGTTGATATCTGAAATCCACAACTGTGCTTTATTTCCTCAACTTCCTCTCTATAGGATGGTCCGTACACTGTATGCCATCGGCGCTGTGTTTCTTCTGATGGGATTTCTGCTACCGACAGCAGAAGGGAGAAAGAGGAATCGTGGATCTCAAGGCGCTATCCCTCCTCCTGACAAGGATCAGCCCAATGATTCAGAGCAGATGCAGACACAGCAGCAGTCGGGCTCCAGGCATCGAGAAAGAGGAAAAGGCACCTCAATGCCTGCTGAGGAGGTGCTGGAGTCCAGCCAGGAGGCACTGCACATCACTGAGCGCAAATACCTAAAACGGGATTGGTGCAAAACTCAGCCCCTCAAACAAACTATCCATGAAGAAGGCTGCAACAGTCGCACCATTATCAACAGGTTCTGCTATGGCCAATGCAATTCCTTCTACATCCCCAGGCATGTCCGCAAAGAGGAAGGCTCTTTCCAGTCTTGTTCCTTCTGCAAGCCCAAGAAGTTTACCACCATGACTGTTACTCTCAACTGCCCCGAGCTTCAGCCCCCTAGGAAGAAGAAAAGAATCACCCGCGTGAAGGAATGTCGGTGTATATCTATTGACTTGGACTAAGCCTAGAAGTGCGTTGTACCGATTGCACTCTGACTGTCCGCAATCATTGCCAATGTGAGTGAGTGGCATGAACTAGCAAAGCTTTGAGGCTGGGCGAAACTGAAAGGAACCCAGTGAATTACCTAAAATACAACAGCTAGCCAAACAAAAAGAACAAAACGAATGTAAGGGAAGAGAACAGGCACATGTGTGTAAGAGAGAAAAAGGGTGTGTACAAGCAAATATATGAATGGTCACTCTGAGGGGAAAAAAAAAAAAGAGAAAAAGGGTAGGAAATATTAAAAATCTACTTACCCACAGTGATGAATTAGGTTTCCTAGCGTATATTCACATTTTTGTCACTTACTGGAAAAGTGGAGCTGTGGCTTTTGCTAATGTTCACTTGCCATGCTATTTGCTTTTACTGTATTATGAGAAACATCAATGTGAGAGGATGATATATCTGAAAGCATGAATCTATTCTTAAATATGAAGTTGGAAAAAAGCAGTTACGCCATAGCAAAAGCATCACTGAAAATAGCAGCTTTATCAAGAGTTTGTAACATGCTTATTCAGAAAAACAACTGTAAATAAAAAGGCTGCTTTTGGAGAACAATGGGGAAGTGGGAGTGCTGAAATGTCAGCATAGGTAGATGGAAAACAGAACCACAGCAAGTTAGAATGCAAAAGGCTAAAGTAAGTAGACAGGGGAGCACAAAAGGGTGTGAAAAAGGAAAGATACTTAAATAGGAAGACACAGAGGAAGAGATATTGTCTTCTGTTTAAGTTTTGCTTTAATTTATATACCTAGTCATATATTACATAAATTAAAGAGAAACTATATACGAGGCTATAAATATACTTCTGAATTCTAATGTCTCTCTACATCAATCAAACCCATTCCTGTGCCACTAGATCCATCTGATGTCTTGTATTTCTGATAGCAGTTATTCCTCATATTACATATATATGTATATGCAGTATCTTTTATTCATTGGTATCTATACGTACACACAATGAGTCTGCAGACTCCATTGTGCCTATCTGAACTCTTTCCTCTTTTTCTCACACATACATAGAAACGTACATACCGCAGCACAAAAATCTTGCTAAGCAAGATCAAGTACAGAATGGCAGTAATTTAGTACTTAAAGAGCAAAGAAAAAATTAAAGCAAGCATCATGTGACTGCAAATGCAATAACCACACAAGAGACAAAAGACACGACGTTCATGACTAGTAAACATTGCATTGTTATTGTTATTTTAGCTTTGCCACAGGCATGCAGTTTGTTGAAAAAGAGATGCAGAACTTTGCCAGCAATAATCCTCTTTTTATATCTTTTACCACAGACTTGCATTTAAGCAGGATTTGGACTAAGTAAAGAGAATTTCCTGAAAATTAAGGGCTAACTCAGTCCCCTTCTCATCGAGGGGGAAAAAACACATGAAAGGGGACACTACTTCCAGCAGCTCAATGAGTGTCACCCAGGAGATCAGCCTGTGTCTTCCCTCCTTCAGGATTAGGACCGCAAGCTGGATGAAGGGGGTGGCTTTTGGCAAGAGCGTGGGGAGTCTCAAGGAGAAGTTATTCCAGCAAGGTGGTCCCAAAGCCCCAGGGGCTGGCTGGAGAGCTACAGCCTGTCCAGCTGTACCTCAAAGTGGTTGCTGAGCCAGGCATAGGGCACTGGCTTGGCAGGGCACCTTCTGTCCAGGAGCTGAAGGCCCTGTGGTGCTGCAGATTCTGCAGTCCTCCCTACCTCCACCTACATGCCAACAAAAAGACCCCATTTTGCACCTTCAAAAAGGCATGGTCCTAGGCTCAAGTTAACAGTGTGATGGGGCTTGAGTAGCCCAGGACACACTTTCCCCATCAGCAGCAAGACTTCTCTCCCCACAATCAGTGTAGCTATACTTTCTCATACTAAAAGCCTCTCTCAGCCACAGGGTGATTATTTTGACAGGATTTCTGTCCATCAAGCTCTGAGACAGACAATAATGAGGCCCTTAGTAACATGTCCGAAGGGTAAACCATACGGTGGCATGCCATAGATGCATAGGATGTGCAGTCATTACATTAAAAGCCACGAATGTAACTCAATGTCTCATGCAATTACTGGTGATATCCTGCATCTCTGCAATTCATATATTTTTCCTCTGAAATCCACTGCTATGAGGTCTGTGTTTATGAGATTAAGAGATCAAAACTCATCGGTTCATATTCTTAAAATGCATTTCACTTGGTGCACTCTCACTCCGCAGGTATGACACATTTCTTCGTGGATTTTAAAATCCAATTTTAAAATCTGGCATTACAGGAGGTAGATTTCCACTGTGTGGAATGTGAATAGTTAGAAAGATATGGATATTTAATGTTATTATTAATACAAATCCTGTTTCACTGATAATAGGCAGGGGTTGTTCTCCTTTAAATTAATTTTTTGAGTTGGTTTGCAGGTAACAGGGCCAATCTCAGCCTTTGCTGAAAGTTTTATACTCTGTAGTGTTTCTGTTCAATAAATGGGCACACCTTAAGAATGAAATTATTCCTTCATTTGAAGTCGATAGCAAAACTCCCATTGTCTTTAACAGCAATGGGATTTCATCCTAGGCTGCTGTGTCCCTAAACCCTTAGACATGAAGCATGGCTTTAGACATTAACGACCTCAGTGTTCTGAAGGGCAACTGATAAAAGTGTTACAAATTCTAATGTTCCAAACAGCCCGTGCACAGCTCACAACGGAGCTCCCCTGGAGGCAGATCCCCCTATAACTATGTAAATTTTATACAAAGAACTTTTATGAATTGCTAGTTATTGCCTGAGAGTAAGAAAGTTCTGCTAACTTACAATTATACCAGATATTTAATATCAACCACAATATGTATTTAAATGTCTGCTTTATTCTAAAAACAATGGACTATATAACCTAAGGCTGCAGTATTGTCATGCTCGGTCTCACAAAGCAAAACTTGGTTTAAAATGAAGTTTTAATTATTTTGTAACTGAATGGAATTGGAATTTTTCTTCCCAGCATTTTGTACGTCATTTTAACTACTAGTAACAAATAAATAAAATATCTTCTCCAGTCCATGTCTATTGTTGTTTTTATTTTTTTTTTTTTTATTTCTTCCTTAAGTTTCCAGCTCTTTCAGGATCTGTTGTACTTTACTCTGACTTCTGTGGCTTCTCTTAATTATAAAAGGGCTTAGATTCTGACAATGAGGCACAGAGACAGGCAATGGCACCATCATTCAACACAGCTACTTCAAAAAGTCTTTAAATGAGATCTGTCACTTCCCCCTTACCCTTCCACAATTTATAGAAGGAAAATCTCAATCTTTACTCACACTTTTCCCCTTGTAAACCATATAGTGACAGTTCAAAATATAAATCAAACTTGAATGGTTATAGAGGTGGAGCTGGACTCGACCTGCCAGCCTCATATGTTACCTCAGCTTTCGTGTCTACTCATCTGTGCACTTCCACATAGAACAAAACAAAACAAAAAAGAGTAGGAAATATCTTTGCAATGTAGAGCTCTCAGCAAGCCCTTGACAGGGACAGAGAATTATATAGGAGTGTAGGAGGATTTGTCGTTTCCTTTCACTGCCCCTAACATTCTCTGCCTTTGCAGTGGAAGCTGCTCAGATGGGGACCACACTCCCACAGATCTATTCCCTTTCCTTCCAAGGAGCAGCAGTGAAACAGATACAGTCCCACAGGTAGCCTGCACGTAGTGGCTTCCTGTAGCACACCCAGGTGACCAAGAGGTGAGCTGGCCAGCACCCAGCCATGAAGGGCAGGTGATGGTAACGTTCTGCACAGTTTTACTTCATGAACAGCGCTTGTGAAATAATGGAGCTGACCAGCCTGTGGCATACTGCTTCTTAGCGCAACTTAAAGGCTTTAGCTTTACTCTTTCTTTATTTCTGTCCATTCATTTATTCTCTTGTTATTCTAAAATTTACTGAAAGCAAAATACTCTTCATTATTTGTAAAAGGCAATTGACTTTTTCTGGTCTGAGATATGGATACGGTTGGATGTAATAAATTTCCATGAAGAGATGTGCAAATATATGTTCATATGAAGATTTAAAACAGAGAGAACAACCTCCTGGGCTTACCTTTTTAATACTTTCTAGTACTATGGCCTTATTATTTATATGCTAACAAGCTGAGGCAGTCATTATAATTTACATTTGGCCTACATACCAACTTTAAATTGAAGGTATGTCCACTGTGAAGTCCTGCATGCTTTATAGATACTACACTAATCAAAAGAAGATGAGAGGGAAAGAGGGAATCCATGCACCTCCCTCAGCTTTCACAGAAACAGATAGAAATAAGGCTATTTCTTGCTCTCTTTCCAGTGAGGCAGGCAAGATCCCTGTTCTGGATTTGTGCATGTGCTCTGTAAACCATGTGCTGTGCAGTAGATTTGCACACGTGATCAGATGGAGGCATCAAGCACAAGCCAAGCTGGGCATACGTGAGACATCTGAGGAACACATGGCCATGGTGGGTGCAGCATGCTTGGGATGGGTCCTTCTCTGGCTGCCTGTCAGCAGCAGTGCTTGGCCAGAAAAAGGGCACTGTGTCCACAAAAATGATGCACAAATGTAACCTTGTAATTCATTTGCTCCTGGGCAAAAAATAAAAGATAGACCAGAGAGCTGCCACTGTGGGGAGTGATGTTTTGTGCTGCCCAGTGTGCAAGCCTGACCTGGAGCAGTACTTTCAACAGATTTCCGAAAGGAGAAGCTCCCAGTCACTGCCAGAGCCTGCAATGCTTCTTTGCTTAACCCAGTGTGACACAGACTGCTCCTTCTCTTTTTAAATAGCATGGGTGTTATTCAATCCAAAGAATTCAAACCTCCTTTAAAAACTACTTCCCCAATTACTGAAATACAGAGGTCACTCAACACCAGCAGCAGAAAGCCCCAAATAATTTCTGAGTTATTTTGCCTCCCTGGGCAGCTAACCAGAGGACTGCAAACTGCTCCACAGTTTAACATTTCAGAAAATAAAAAGTGTAACGTACATTTGGATTTAGTCAAAACATTGGATGTATCACTGCTACAACTGCTACATCAGGCCTTGGCTTTAAGATATCAAAAAGTTTAACCATAATAAGCTTTGGACACCTTGCTTTTCTTCTTGTTTGTTGGCTGAGATTTAAACCAGAAATACAAGCTACATACAGGTATGGTAACAAATCCCAGTAGTGCAGATTTCTGATGCTACCTTGTAATGCAGCTTCATAAAAGCATCTGAAGCTTGTCTGCACTGCCTGCCCACGAATGTAGCTGATGACTTGAAGGTGCCCTTTGACAATGTGTGACTTCTGGCTGCCTGAATTCCACCCCAAGCTTTCTTTGGTCTGGGGTGAGGAGGACAAAAATGTTAATTGCCACTTGCTCATACTCCCAATACTTTTGAAAAATATTGAAATAAAATTAATTGCCTGCCTCTTTCAAATTGCTGAGGGGCAAGATGTGAGGATCAAACTATAAACTGACATAAAAGAAGAATGTTTGGGATCACATTAAAAAAAAACAAATTTCTAAGTTGTGATAAGCAATAACCTTTCTATGCTGTGATACAGATGTAAGTCACATAGTTTGGGGATGAATCAAATCAAGAAGTTACACTGACTCCCAATAAAGTTCTGCAAATAAAATTTGGAATTGCCATGTTTTCATTTCTTTTTTAAAGAATACCTTATGGAAACAGCTATATTCCAATTCATATTACAAGAGATCAAAAGAACAAAGGTTAAAATAATATCTTCATCTCTAGAATAATTGAAAGCTATATCTTAACCTTCTGCCTAGTAATACCAATATGGATTCCAGCAAGAAAGCAATTGGAAAGAATTAATGTGTCAGTTACAGCTCATGTGGGATACCAACACTAAAATTCAGTAATCATAATTTTATAGTTATTGCATGGCATCACTACAGAGCACTATTAGTATTTATTATTTTATTTTTTTTTAAATGAATCTGCAGACCATTATATTGTTTTTCTTTCAAGTTAAACTTTACTGAATTTCTACATTTTGTAATTTGTTGAGGACTAGAATCAGGCACAGTCATTTTTATATTTAGAAGAAGATAAATTTTCTCAGTCTTACCTCTGCATGTTCTTCTATCCAGGGAATAAAAAATTGTGCTATATAGACGTAACATACATGTATTTCTCTCTGTAAAAAAAAGCATTGAGAGGTATTTAGAGTCTGAAAAATATACATCAGCTATGTTTGTAAAAGTACAGTGTGCCAGACTTCTTAACAATGTACTGTATGGGTGATAATCATAAAATAAAGTCAACAGTGAAAACACCACAGTAAGGATGAAGAATTTTATATATTTTAGGGAGGGATAGAGGGTTGTGTGTAATCAGTAAAGGCTACTTAATGGCAACGATGAAGATTGGCTGAACCTTTTTCCTTAGGATGTGAAGTACCTTGAATGTCCTTTAGGAAACAGATGTGCATGAGGAATATATATTTTCATTTTTGTTGTTCATTTGTTTCAGCTTCAAATGAATGAAGAGGGTCAATTTTGGGAGCTAAGTTAGATCTAGCAAATAAAAAAGAGAAAGAAAACTATATGTGCAATGGAAAGATCTTACCAAGTGGATCTAAATCCTATGGTAGGTAATTTGATCTAATTTTTGCAGAAAGGCAAATGCCAGATGTTTGCTCCACTTTGATCTTAATAACACTTAAGGCTGCAGACAATAAGATTGGTTTAAAATTTATTGTCTCTTTGATTTCTCCATTCTAATGCTTTTTAAATTCTTTACACAAGACAGATCTATATATAGGCAACTGGGGTGGCATCAGAAGCATTGTATACTTAAGACATTCTTGAAAACCTCAGTGTGGAACAGTGTTTGCTGTTTTATGCATCAAAACAAAGCCAGATTTTATACAAGCAACGTTCAATTTTCTTTTTATTATAATGTCTCTCTTTATTTTGCATATGAAATTCTGACTTGCATCTGTGGCACAGCTCCTTATGCTTTTATCTTTCAATAACCTTATTAGAAGTCAAGACAATATACTAAATCAACATTAAGCAGCAAGAGTTGAAGGAAAAGTTAATCCCTTCCTTTGCATTGGGAGTGTAATCCATGTAGATCTTTAACTTCACTTTTAAGTAGCATTTAGGATTCTTTGTCTACAGAATATGTTTTAGAAGAATGGACTCGTGAGAACCTCCAAGGAACCACAACATCTAGGAGGTCTTGCCTTCAGTTTGGGTCTTCGGGATCCAAAGGAGGCCATTACTCTGTGAATAGGATAATAATAATAAGCCTAAGGCTACTCAGTAAGCGCTCTCAGGTTTCTAGCTGAGCGTCTTATATATTCACTATTACAGAGAAATGATGACAAGCAAGTGAGACTGGGAACAAACAGTAGAGAAAAAAGCAATGATTAAAAGGAAACAAATAGAAAAAAAAGTTGTGGTATGCAGCCTGAATATCTTATCGTAATTCTCTGGCATAGTTCAGAGCCATCTGTCCCTCAGATCCGTGCATGATGTCTTTAAACAATTGTTTTCATTCTATTCAGCCCAGTAGTCTGAAAGTTCAAAAAGTCAATTTTCTTCTGAAGGAAATTCTGACTTCTTCTGGTGATGAAAGTGCCAGTGCTCAGCAAACTGATTGGACAGATGCCCTGGCAGATTTACTTCAACTAGTAGTGTAGAACGGTTATCAGAAGTCAAGGGCCTGCCCACTTCTCTACCACAAATTTTAGTTCTCACAACAACGTTCTTCATAAAACAGAAGAGATCTTCCTTTATTTAGAATCCAGTATTTTCATTCATTACCAGGAACAAAACACTATACACCCATGTATAACAATAAATATTCTCTTCCTATCACATTACCTTGACAAGTGAAAAGATTTTCAGTTTCCTCATCCCAAGGGAGAAGCTGGGCAAATGAAAAATCTCCTCCAGGGAGAATTGCCTTAGGTTCAGATGTGTCTTCTCATCTTTTCTTCATCATCTTTGTCTCATCCCAGAATGAAATGTCTGTAATGCAGTTTACTGTCTTTATTCATCACAAGTACACTGAAGTACTGTTTAAGTCCATGGCACCTCTGGTCAATCTTCTCTAAGACAAGCTATACCATCTGTACCATTAGAAAAGACTGGACAACTAAGTCACACAGAACATAGAGGTTTAAATGGCATTTGATTTCAATTAAGAGGAGTGCTTTCCTAAAGAGGCAAGATGTTATAAGACTCCGACACACTTTTGCAACACCAACCTTTGCACATCATAATTGAAAGGTGTGCAAATGCTACCCCATGAAACTTAATGGAAGCCCCACAAGGAAAGATTTTAGTCTCAACATTTATCTTTACCAACACATGGAACCACCTTGATCTGTTTTTACTGTTGGTGAAAAAAGAAGGTAGTGTCTATTTCACAGGATGGGATAGGAAGTAAGAGTCAGCGTGATGGATGGTGGAAAGAAACAGAGGGCAAGAGGGAAGAAATATGTGCATCAGGTACTGATCTTAAAGATGAAGTCTAGTCTGCCGTCAGAATGTGTATAAATAGCTTATTAATAACAGGAGTGACGTATTGGCATTAGTATGAATGTAGGAGTATGCTCAGTTTGAGAAAACGTATCGCGTATTCACATAAAAGACATCTGGGCAGGGTACAGCTTATATTTGTTAGATATTTATTATCTAAATTATCTATTATCTATTATTATCTGTTTAATATTTATTGATATTTATTGAGACTACACAAGAACAAATCAAATACAAATCAATTCCTGTGGGAATATTTACTCACCTTAAGTCCTTTACTGAGCAGATTGCACTGCCATCTTTATCAAATCTGTCACATTCACTTCCTAGTTTATCTTCATGCCAGTGTGGCACAGGGATCTCAGATAGGCTTTACATTTACCAATAATAATTTAAATGCAAAAGCTCAATGTTTGTTCTTTATCTAACATCAGTGGGTAAGACTATCCTTACTCTTTGTCCAATATAGGGAAAAACAAGTGTTATCAGGGAATTTTTCCTTTAATTTTCTATGAAAATTACATTGCTTTATTGAGTGTTCCAACATCTAGGAATGTTACTTGACTCTCTCCAGCTCTCTTTCTGCTTAACTTGCTTGTCCCACCAAGTTGCTCAGTTTCCATCTGGGACTAATATATTGAAAAAAGGAAGACAAAAATTACTCGGTGAGGTGATGTGTGGAAAGGATTTTTATGCTGAGGAGAGTCCTCTGCAGCATGGGTATAGGTGCTACCTATACCTCTTGCCCTTGCAATAGAATGAATTCAGGGAAAATGCAACAAGAGAAATGTATCTGCAGTACGTCCTTGATGTAAGTTCAACAGCTTCCTGCTGAAAGCTGTCACTGTCTGTGCCAATACTACCAACTTCTCCTGGGAAGCAATCTGGTTTATTGCTTAATTTCTAGATTTTTTTTGATGATCTTGAAAAATGCTTCATTCAGTGTTGCAATTCTTGCTTGATTGAAGCACCTAAGTCTCATCTTCTGTGACTTCCAATAAAATAAATTGTTCTTTGATCTGTTATTTCTTCTGTAAATAAAGTTAGCATTGGGCACTATGTTTTGGTTCTGGATTTTTCAGATTTCTGAGGCTTGCCTTAGATTAGTTTGCTAATGAACAGCACATTGACTGATAGCTTTGGAAGTAGCTTCTGTGGACTGTGCTTGTAAGAGTAAGCTAAAAACAGAATTTGTTCATGTGGAATGCTACAAAGGAGCAACAGGCTATAGGCTTTCATCAGGGCTTCTTGTTGGCCAAAACAAACTGGAAGCTGGGGTGGCAATTCTAATTTTTCTAGTTTCTGCCTTAGTCTGTTTGGCCTTGCATAAAAATTTAACCTTTTAGCACAACCTTGGGCAGAACTTGTTTTTTGCAGAATGTAGAAGCTGCCAGAGCTTATCTATGGGGCTGTGTTTGGGGAAGGACTTCCATACCTGGAGTGCTTATTACCCTCTGAGTTGAAATCGGATGTTACTCCCTGAGGCACAGGTCATCATGTCCGTCACGCATAGATGAGACTGTCTGCTCCTCTCAGTTGGAGAGGGATGTTATTTTCTTAAGAAGCAGGATGTTATTCCTAGAGGTCTGCTCCTTGATAGGGTCAAGAGTAATATTTTATGGCTAATGTTTATGATTAATTTTGGCTGTGGCCTTTCCTTTCAGAATTTCTGTGGTGTCAGTTCAAATTGGTAAGGGGGAGGCCTGACAAGGTTAAGGCGTGAACCATATACTCACTTTTCCTTCCAAAGTAAATACTACAACAACAATGCACATGGGAACCAAACAGCACATTCCTAAATCAAATCAGAAGATTAACACAAGGAACTAAAACAGTAGGATTCAAGAGGGTGTGTTTTTGCCCTTCTTTTTCTTTTCTTTTTTTTTTTTTCAATCCAAAGGATACATTTTCAGAAGGATGTCTTGGGAATTTGCTCAACACAGCCCAAGGAACAAAAAGGGCAGATTGGCATCAAATTTCTTGTGCTCACACTACTTAAAAATTAATATTGTCTTTGTCCCTTTTCCCTCAAAAAATGTCCATTAAAGTAAGGTGAATGATTCTCAGCTGTTCAATGCTGTTTAAAGGAAAGATCATGCTAGCATCACAGTGTGATGCAAGTTTATTTTGAATGTACGTTAATCTTGCTTTTCGAAAATATCCAGATTTTCTTCCTGGCTTTGAATAGTATCTTTAGCCTCATATGCAAGCCATTCTCTTTTTATGAATCTTAACTCTCTTCCCAGCTTCTGGAAACTGATTTCTCTTCACATTTTTCAATAATGCAATTTGTTCAGAATAAACTTGCAGATGGATTTGGTTTGATACTTTAGAAGATATTTAAGACTAAAAGACATGGGCAATTTCTTTTAAAATATCAGGACGTTCTTTTTGTTTGTGTGAGAAGAAAGAAAAGAGTAGAAAGAAGACATATTCTTATGGTATTGCAAAAATGTCAAAAAATATGCTATTACATGTAATCTGTAAAGATGATGACTTCAGAAGTATGTAGGTCGGAATTTTACCTTTGATGGTCTGTTGTAGTTTTTTGCATTTGAAATACATCATCACAGCAAAGAGGAAAAAAAATTGTATGAGAACTCCTGATGATGACTTTAAGTCAGGACTAAAAGGGCAAAATTCATGTGATGAAACACCTCTTTTCTCTGTTTCTCTTTGCCACTAGTAACTAACTTCTGTAGCCAGAGGATATATTTGGCATGCTTTCCTTCTAAATTCAAAGAACTTAAAAAATTCAAATCTTTAAAATTACTGAACTTCAGTCTCTAAGAATAACGTACAGGGAATTTATACATCTCAAAAATTAAAAGCATACTGTGATAATTAAAACCCTATTATCCCATATCATGAATGCATGTTCTCCCCTGAACATTTGCATCATACTATCTCTCGAAGAAAGGGTGCTTATGACCGCTTCGAGTCTCATATAAAAGTAGCACTATCAGCCTTCATCGATACTTCAATGGAAACCAAAGATTCTCAAATAAAAAAAAAAAGGGTACAACACACTTCTGTCTGCTCCATAACCAACCAATGGCACAAAATACTACTATAGTTGCTATAAGCAGGATAGGCAAAGAACATTCCAACAAAATTTGCCTCATTTTTGAGGTTAATAAGGGAAATGAAAGATAGAAAAATAGAACCAACATTTTAAAAGATTTCCCTTAACTCACATATACCGACCTTTGAAGCTCACTTCATACGGCCATTCGTGGCTCAAGCTTTTCATTAAAGTATTAACTTTAAATTCTACTGCTTTATGGTTTACATAATTGTACAATACTTGGTGTTATTGGCACTATTTTGATTAGTTATGAATCATATGATAGGTTTCTGTCCGTGCCTCTGTGACTAATAGAGTTTGAAAAAAAAAATAATTGAGCACTGGTACAAATACTTGTAAGTTTGACCCATAATCTGGCTGAGAAATTTGCATATCTATTAAAGGTGACAATTTCATAAATCATTTCCAATGCTTTAATCATACTTTGAAGTCTTGGCATTTACAGTTTAAATACATTTCATTATTAGTAACAAACACGTGTTGGAAATGGACAAATACATATTCATGTAGCATGGATTTCTTAAACAGGGAGACAGAAAGCCAGATAAAATACTAAAAGGAAACAGTGCAAAAGGGAAAAAAAGAGAAAGAAGTAGACTTATAACATACTGTGATTGAAAAAATTATCCTTCACTCAGTCCTCACATTCTTTTCAAGGAGTTGCAGAGGGTTTTCATGAAGGCCCAGCATGCTTAAACAAGTTTCACTGAGAAAGAATAAGTTGTAAAAGTCAAATCACCACTCATTTCTTCTGAGGCTGTCTTCAGCTGTGATCTGCAAAGTTTTAGTTTGTTTTCAGAGACAGACATAAGGTATTCTAAGACCAAACTTAAACATTCCTAATTTAAGCATGTAGGAACTACCTGTGCAAGAACAACTGGTAGTATCATTTCCTACAAGGTTGCTCCAAAAGTAATGCCTCATAAATTATTATATTGGCTTACAATGTCAGAGGCGGATGTTGGTGGTATGGCAGTAGAATCTGAACCTTCCCACCAGCACTCTGTTAAATTTTGCTGCCGTTTGACATATGGCAGCAGAGTTGGAAACAGTTGCATCCATTGACGTTCACTGATGCTTGCTGAATGTTGATGGAGTCCAGTGGATTTGAGCACAGTGAGGTGGTGGGTAGTATGTTTCAGCAGTGGTGTCAGCAACATGAAAGATAAATCATGTTCTGGACAGCCATGTAGATTTGTGAAAGCATGGTATGCAGGCTCTGTTTCATCGCTGGTAAAAATGTACAGCTAATGGTGGTGACTATGTTGAAAATAATGTTTTTTAGCTGAGAAACTGCTCTATCAAATAGCATTATTGTACTCTTTGTATCTATTGAATTTTCCATGGAATTAGGAAGCATTACGTTCAGAGTGTCTGATGCATAATCTTTATGTAGGTAACTTATGTGCATCCAGAAGAGGGCCACAAAAATGATCTGAGGGATGGAACACTTCCCCTATGAGAATAGGCTGAGAGAGCTGGGGCTTTTCAGCCTGGAGAAAAGAAAGCTCTGGGGGGAAGACCTGAGAGCTGCCTTTCAGTGTCTAAGGGGTCTATAAGAAGGAAGGGAATAGACTCTTTAGTGGGGTCTGTTGTGACGGGACAATGGGAGATGGTTTCAAACTAAACAAGGGGAGATTTAGATTGGACATAAGGAAGACATGTTTTAAATAATGGTTACAATATAACGAGGTATTGTAACACACTGCCCAGTGAGGTGGTAGAAGCCCTGTTCTCAGAGACAATTTAGAAATACTTCCATATGAGTATGAAACAGTGCATCTCTGAAATTACTGAATTGTGTAAATAATATATGCCTATTAATTAAAAACAGACAATTTGTATTATAACCTTTAACAGCACTCGGTTATAATTTCATTCTGTATTTATGAAATAACACTTTTAAATGACTTTAAAGCTGAAATACAATAACAAATAATGAAGAATTCTACAACATAAAAAACAAGATTTATGTCTGATGACAGCTTTCCATATTGAGAAGAGAAGCATTTATTTTAGAACTTAGATTGATTTCACTATCTTGAACTTCTGCTCAGCTTTGATGCTATTATATAGGTTTATTCTTGGAATTTCACTTTATCTGATGTATTTACTGTGTGGTACTTCTTTCAGACACAGCACAATGGCAAATACTGCTCTTTGGCTAGATCTCATCAGATATTGAAAAAATCCTACATACCATGAAGCTTGACAGTTCAAGAGCATTTGTATTCCTATGCTTCTTTTAGAAGCAAAATTAAAAAAATTTAGATTATTTATGAACACTAGATCATGTGAATAAAGAACAATCTGGCATTTGACATCTTGGCATAGCAGTAGAATTCCAAGCAAAGAGGCTCATAATGTCTCTTCAGCAGTACCTCATTTTACTGCATTAAATGATCAAGAAACTAGACAATAAAAAGACAATGAAAAGACAGTGAGTGTCCCTCTAAGTTGGATTGCTTTGGCTTAGTTAATTTGAATTAGGATGCTCTAACTCGTTACATGTGTTTTAACTATTCAGTGTCTATCTATATATTTCTAACATTCTCAGCACTGTTCTGAGAGAGATGCATTTAAGCATCTCTCATATTTTCCCAATACATGTATCCCTTCTCTTCTACAGAAACCTAATTATAAACAGTTCTTCACATTTGGTTCGTGTCTAAATCTTGGTGATTATTTCCATCTAGCATCTCCAATTAATTTACATAACTGTTCATGTTCTTGTCTGAATTCTCAATACAGTATTCTCTTCTGTGATGAGAAGTGCAGCTTTTCAAACAAAAACCACTGGTTTGATCATATAATTATAGATCCATTGAGTATCTCCACTGAGTCCCTCTCTTGAGTTTTATAATGACTTTCAAGATCCTTCATAGAGTATCTTGTACACTCTGTTGGCATGATCACTCCAACCTTTGATTGGCTAACAATTTTTAAACACACTACGCTGTTCTCAAAAATATCTAAAAATAAATAATTTTCTCTTTTTTTTTTTTTCTCTTTCTTTTTCTCTTTTGATGTGTGATGCCAAAACCCTCTCAAAATGGCTAAAGTATTTGGCTTTTTAGAAAGTTGCCTAGCATCCTGACAAAGATGCCACCAGTTCTGTACTCCCTCAATGATCAGTTGCTCAGGTACTGAATAAATTACTCTATAATTTTATCCTTACATTGGTGCTGTTTCCTATTCTAATAGTAGAGAAAGTAGAAAAAACATCTGCAATGATCTACAATAAGGTTTCGTAGATTATCAGTCTAGAGTAATATATGTAACATTAAAATACAGGTAAAATGGTAATGTAATTTACGTTGTGATTTTTTTTTCCTTAGATAATAGAAACCAAGTATTAGTGTCTGAAGACATGAAACATACATCCTGAAACATACATCCTTTGAGACAGTATTTTAATACATATTTTTTGTGGGTAGCATACTTTGAATTCTTGAAAATCATTTAAGAGCTTTTCAATATTATGTATTTAGAAATGGTAAAAGTTGCCAAAGGTAGCATGAGAATAAAGGAAATCCACATCCCCAGAAGTGTGTGCAAATTGTCTGTGACACAATCTCCCAAAACATTTTTTAAAAGAACTTCAAAAAATTTACATCTGTAAGATACTTATTTTAATTCTTTGCAGATCTCCAGAATAATATGAATCTTTTAAACAAGTGCACTGAATGTACAATATTAACTGGATCAGTAGAGTAAATAAAGAAAACATTATTGAAACAGAGGTATTTAAACAGAGAAACCTACAGTACCTCAGTAATATGTTTTACATACAAATTTTAAATACAATTGACAGGATGAAGAAAAACACTGAGGAGGAAAATATAGTCTTTTATTTACAGATAATGTTTCCTCAAGAACTTAGTTTAAAAATAAATACTCCATTCCATTACAATAACTTTTACAAAGTTAATCATGTGCACGTTTTGTTTTTGAGAAAATTAAACTTTCATTTACATAGCAAACACACACACACACACACACACACAATTACAAAGTGAAGAAGGAAAAAAATATCTTAATCTATTTAACTTATTCTTGGATATTCATGTTACATTTAGCTGAGAACTACTCAAAAGACTTCAATTCCTGAAAATAAAATACAAAACCATGCTACTATTCTGTTATTTTTGCAGTACATTTTGCGGGATGAAAAGTGCAAAGTTGAGCTCAATTCAAATGACAGCAAATATATTAATGCTGAGTGTGTATGTAACATACGGGCAAAACTATGATTTTATTAAAGCAAATCACATGCAGACACGAGAGACTAAACCCTGTGAAACTTGCTGGGTACACATGGAATATTAATAGCATTGCTAGAGAATTTGCCATTTTGCTATGTCTTCAAAAAGATGTTAAGGAGCCAAAGAAGCCTGTATTTTGATGTTTTTGAGTCAAATAGAGAGAAAAGAGGGAAGAGAACCAACAGCAATAATGTTCAACAGTGCAACTATTCAACTCAAATCGATTGGAAAGGAAAACAAAAAAAATCTCAAAATAACTAAATAGAAGTTGAAAATCATACTATAATCCTACTAAAAACACTTTCTAAATGCCAACTCTGATTCCTCCAAAAATAATCTTTCTCTGTTTTTTCTTCCTAAAACATTTGACCATGGCTAAGCTTCTAGCTTTGTACTTCAGAGAGTAATAGCTGAGTGGTAGTCTGTATGAAATGACAGGCTGTATTTTCAAAATCAAACCATGAAACTTTAAATAATCTTTTCAAAGAGATTGGAACATTTAGAAGCCTAAGACTCACTGAATGATTCCAATGTGTTGAAATTAGTTTTTAAAATAAATATGGCCTTTTTCTTTTGCCCTGTAAGATATTAAAATTTTACTCATTCTGCTCTCACCTATGGTTTGCTTGTAATTTTTTTGGACAGGACAGCTTTTGTTAGTAAGTCTGATATAGCTGAAATACACTGTCATCACAATAAGTATGCATTTTCAAAAAATACAAACTGCTGGTCATCAGCTGGACATTCACAGCTTTGCTGAGGACTTATCCAAGAAACAGCACATTTCCCAGTCTCTGTAAACAGTCCTTATCCAATTTCATCTTACATAGTCCATGAGCTTTATTTTCCTTTGCAAGAGATATCAGTCACACTTCAAAACAGGTGCAGTAGGATAAGAATGCATTTCATTTGACAAAATCTTTTATGAACTTGACATCTGAAAATCCTCTCCAATCTCTTCCTTTTTCAAGTTATATGCAAATGAAACTGTTGTTCAGGCTACCGTAGTACATAGACCTGTTGATCGTGCACCTTAATTATTTTACTTGACTAGTGCTCTGAGGAAAATATGATGGAAAATATTTATGAAACATAATGCCAGTCACTGTGATAGAATTCTCATGTCATATGTACTTCTGGTCTCAAATAGAGCAAAAGTGTTGATTACATAATTAAATGCACAAGTTCTGTCTCCTACTCAAAGAAGCAGGCTTTCTCAAAATAAAATAATAAGGAAATGTTTAAAAACATTGTGCTGATTATCTAACCCTTTGAAACTGAGTTGTTTAGGTGAATTACATTCAAATCATGCTCAGTAAAGCTGAATAAGCCTTTGCTGTGGTTTGGAAGATAAGTTGAGTTTTTCTTGGAGCTTTAATAGCTAGTTTTGTAAATGCACAACTTTAATAAAACAAGAGTGGGGAAAAGGGCAGGAATTCTTTAGGCCAGTCTGCTGAATTTGAACATTACAGGGAATCTTTAAGGAATGAAATTCAGGCATGAACCTTTTAATTTCTTCACAGTCTTTCTAAAACACACTAGACTGTAACACAAAATGAATAACTGGAATGAAAAGGAATCAGAAGTACTGTTTTTATGCAGAATGAAAAAAATAATAATACGCACTTCTATTCCTCCACCTTCCTGTCAGATTTGAAGGAAGTATAGAACAATGATTTTGCTCTATTTTGCTTTGTTATGAATTGGTGAATTTCGCCCTGAAGTCTAGAATAAACTCACATCACAAAAGCTTACTCTAGTAAAGTAAAAAACCAACCAAGTAACCAACAAACTATAAAAAAAACATGGCTTTTACCCCATGCTTAGTGATTAGCTGCTAATGGCAATACATTCCTTAAATTACAACATCCTAAGAAATAAGCAGTAGGTATCATACAATACATATGTTCACTTGATGACTAGATGTTTTAAGAAGCAGGAAATAACACTATATTCTTTTATCTCTATATGGTTATGAATTTCTATAACTTGTTAACTATGGATGGTTGCTCAGGATGACCATTTGCCCAACTACTATGGAATGTATTTATGGCATGCCGAATGAGAATAAAAAATTTGGACTACAAGCTTGATCTCTCCAGGTGAGAGCAAATATACCATTTGGATTTTTTAATGAGTAATTCACATGTCACCAATTAAAAAAAAAAAAAAAAAATTGCTTCAGATTCCAAAAAAGATTAAAGGAAGACCTGCAATCAGTGAACAGATGTCATAGCTCCTCTTCCTAAAAGCCAGTGGAGCTTAACAAGGATGCTGTATGCCAGAATCAACAAAAAATCTTAGACTATGCCAATACTCTTTACGACTTCGAGTTTATCAAGTATGTTAGAATTTAATGGGAACTACTGAAAACAAAAAAACAAAAACAAAAAAAACACCCCATCATCTTCAGGATTACATTTTGCCGCAGGGAACTTGTAATTGCATTGAAAAGAATAGCCATCAGTAATGATAGAATCTGGCACATCATTTGCCCTAAGCTACGACTACTGGTTTATGATTAGACAAGGCTGACAACTGAGGTGGTATGGGAGCCAAATTCTTCCTAGCCTTTGAAAAACATGAAGATTCCTGTTAGGGCAACACTGGCACCTGTTGGCACCTCTGTTAATGAATCTTTTTTAGTGGTCAGAGCACAATAAAAAAGTAAAAGTGATTCTGTTCATATTAAATTATATGAGCAATAAAAACAAAAATACAGGCACAGAAGAAAGAAATTTGTATATGAATGCAAAATTTCTAAAATGAAGAAAGATCAATTAAAGATTACATACTACTACCATACAAAGTTTCTGCAATTTTGAAAGAGTCTGATAGCTTCTACTTTAATTTTACAGCTATGATCCCTTTTCCCTCTGAAAATATATATCCCTCGGACTATATTTTCCAGTCTCCCAGTAGGCCCTAGTACAATCCTGATTCGAGGAATTGAACTGCAGAATAACTCCATAGCAACAATGGTTTTAAGAGTTGATGGCCAATGGCAAATAGCCTCTTTCTCCATCCTCCAAAAGCACAGAGAGCTCCAATACCTTTTGACAGCAGATCCTACCGCAGAAAAGAATCCATGTCTGACACTGTGACACCTCATGACAAGATTAAAGAAGAGATTTTGCTCAATTACATGATCCTATAATGTCCTCTATAGATATTTTTAACTGTAGGCCACAGGAATACTTATATACATAAAATTACTTGTGTATATAAAGCATTTATAGTAATAGATTCTATAAAGAGGCTTTGTAATTCTTCAATATTAGATTGCTGAAAATTAAATTGAGGTGATAAAATGTGAAATGAAATTAATCCAAAATACCCCATGAAAAAAAAAAAATCTCTGCCTTTAATTTGTTCTAAGCTGACAACTGTCAGATACAACACAAAAAGGCCAGTACGGTTCAACTCAATGGGAAAGCTTATGCTACCTGATAATCTCCTCCCAAGAAAGTGGTGCATTTTGGCTCAAAGATATCAGTTCCGTATTTTTACTTCACTGCTTTTCAAAACAAACACTTTTTCATACCCAGCACTTACATTTTACAAAGAGGCCCTAGTTGAAAAGCCTGAATTCAATGAGGTAGTGCTCAAAATAATTTACTGTCTGTTGAAGCTCATCAGTTTGCTGGAATTACTCTAGGGTATTGTACAAGCTTAGATGTGGGGAAAAAAAAAAATAAATTTCATTAACAGTTCTAGTAAGTTTTTTTTTTTTTTTGGAATATGAAATATTGAGAAAGAAAAGGAAGGAAGAAAGGAGGGGAAGTGGGAGAGAAGGAAGGAAGGAAGAAAAGTGGGAGAGAAGGAGGGGGAGAGGGAAGGAAGGAAGGAAGGCGGGAAGAATGAAAGGAAACTTCTTTCAGGCATTTTGACAGAAAAAAAAAAAAAAAACAACAACCCTAAGACCACAAAAGCAAGTATTGCATGATTGCATATTTTGAAATTTAAATCTCAGAAACAATTGTAAAATTGTTATAGTTCAAACCTTGTTGTGCAGTGGAAATGTTTGGTAGTGACATTAACATGACATATTTAATATCACCAAAAGGACAGACTTGTGTACATTTTGCATGATGTTTCTTGTACCTAAGTTAAATTCCCATCCATGTGCTCAAAAATGTTGATGTAAGCTGAGGAACTATGATTTCTGTGATTCTCGATTTCACATGTTGAAATCTAAAGTAATATTGCCCTCAGACTTAGCTTGAGGATCCTTAAAACAGTATTGAATTCTGCAGCATAGAAGTTTGCTACTTTGTAATTACCACAATATGCAACAGACATATTAATTAATCATTTTAAAAACAAATGTTTATAATTTGAGAATGATTTACTGCATTACGTTCTATGTCACACTATTTAAATTTAAAATCACAACAAGAAGTTATTCTAGCTTGGATAAAAACTTTTTTATTACAGATAAGAAAAAAATATATTTTATTGAGTCTTTTTACATACTTCTAGATTTTTCTGTCAATAGGGATTATCTGAGCTTGTAAGTCAGTGGGTATGGAGTACACTTACAACATCAGAACTGAGTCCAGTAAGTTGCATTGGACTAGACAAACTTTTCACAAAGATGTTCCATCCTAATTTGAAAGCATCAGGGAAGAATGGAGAAGCACTGAGAATGGAGAAACCACAATTACCTTTGCTACCTATTTTCAGTGGTTAACTAGCCTCATTAGGAATAGTTTGGAATTTACTTCTAATTTTAATTTCTCATCTGGTTTTAATTGTCAGAACTTTTTTTCTTGCTGGCTTTAGGAGCCACTTAGTTCCTAATATTTTCTCTTTTTGAAGCCATGTATTGACTACAGTCAAGTTATATCTTGGCATTCTATATTCTTTACGCTTACATGCATACACATAGGCTTTTCTTCATATGAAAAAATACCAAAGAGAACTTTCCAGGCTGCATCCACTATAAAAAATTAATAAACTTTAGTGGACTTTAAAAAGAATAAAAAATAAGTGAGATCCATATCAAAATTAAACAAGATCTAGACAAGGCCAAGAGTGAGCAAAACCTAGATAGATATACTTTTCTAACACTATAAGTTTAGCCTGCTACCTAAGCACAGATTAGGGAGATGGATTTTTCGAAAGCACGTTGATGCTGTAATGAGATGAACATTTTGAATTTGTTTGGGTGTTTCAGAAATTCTGCACCCATACAAGATTAAGGCATCCATTTTTAAGATAGCAACCTGAAGCAATGAAGAAATAGCATCACTAAATAACTAAATACAGAGTGTTCTGCGGTCTCATATCACTCAAGTAGGAAAGATAACAAAGAAATTGCTATACATTTACTAGAAATCAGGACAATGAGAATCTGTGCATCATATGGAAAGCAAAATATTCTGTACATGTTTCATGTAGAAAACAATTAGACTAGTCAGAGACACCCGGGCTGTAAATATCTGGTTGCAGGAATATCCTCAGCAATTCAGAAAGTTTGAAATCCCAGGTAAACTTTATCCTTCCTAGAACTGCTTAAGACTCTTAATTATTTTTCTCTCTGCTTTCTGAGTATTCCACTGTACTTTCATTTTCCATATGTACAGAAACTACAGTTTCTGTTTTGTTGAAAAAAATTATATTCAACCTACACACTTACAATCCTAAAATAAAGCAGATGGTAAAACACGTGAGTCATGGCAAAATACATGGGTAGTTTTCATAAATTAATATAAACACCATGAAAATGTAATTTTTACTGTCAAAATACCTCAAATGCTAAAAGGTCTTTCATTTTACTATCAGTAAGCGATAACATTGTAAATAAGTAAATGAGAGCATTTCACGGATTAGAGAGTTACTCATCTAAATTAAGTTTTTCCTAATCATCCAATTTATAAATCAGTAACACATACCATTTTTAAGTGCAATAAGCACCCACTGAGTAAAAAGGGTTTTAATACTGCTTTTCTTAATAGATTTTGAGAAACTTGGCAATAATAGGAGAGTAAAACACATATATTCTGCATAGCATATAAGTATTTTAAATGAAGTAGCTTAGAAAAATAGTAACTGTGTAGCTATGGTTGCTTGGCTTTATTTACTCCATTCTTTTACTTCCTTGACAGTAATGTAGTCATGTACCTTGTACGAGTCTTCTGTTCCCTTCCATCTCTTCACTTTCATTCTTTTTGCATTCTCTCCTCTTTTTCTTCCCCTCTAAACTAGAAAACTGAGGGTAAAATGAAGGACCAATCTAAATTTAAGTTTCAAACGTAATTTCTGGTGTCATTAGCTGACCTCAAGATGAGTCTTGTTGTTGGCTGTTTGTTACACCTGTAGTCCCTAGATATGTCATAAATTAACAGCTTACATAGATACATAATATCTATTAATATCTCTTCATTAATCCAATAGTTTAGTTGAGGTCATCACATATACTGTTTGTCATTGTCTGATGACACCTCTGTGCAACACTAGTGTCAGTGTGCTATTTCGGGTGTGAGTCTGATATTTAGCTAATTAATTCCATCCAAGAATGTCCAAGTCTTCAGTAAGAGAATTAATTAAATAGTCTAGATGTACTTTTTTCTACACCACTTAAAAACAGTAAAATCAATAGTACAATTAATAGATAATGAAGTTGTAATCTAAGTCTCCATTTTAAGAGTGAAGTTGGTGTAAAGGTGAATAAGGAAGAAACAATATATCTGTGCAGTATAAGTTCTGGAGATTTCTGAAAAATAGCCTATATTCTCACAATGTTGGCAAATTTATAATCTGAAAACAAAAAGAAGAATTATAAATCTAATCAAGGAACACTTTACATCAAAAAATTTAATTTTAATCCCTTTTTATATACATTTTTCAACACTGCAAACTGAAAAAGTCACTTTGAAAAGAAAATGAAATTTCACAGAGAGAAATTTTGAAACAGGATATTTCAAGAACTTAAAAACGTTTTCCACAGTATATTTTTAATAAGAATTTGCAACATCAGTCCTTATTTCACAAGCAGTACTACTCTTATTGATTGGTATTGGATAAAACGTGTCAATGAAAAAATCCCAATCAACCAAATGTCAATATACATTCTCTTCAGGACAGATAAAAAACAATATCAAAACTCAAGTTGTTTGCTTAAAAGATCATCAGAATTGCCTTGCTTGCTGTTCTTTGGTTTTTATAAGCGTTATTGCTTCTGTTAGCACTGATAATATTGGAAATAAATGTACTTCACCTACTTGGTGAAGTTGGATAAAATTTAAATCTTTGGAATGTATTTTTCTTCAATGGGAATAGCGGAGTTAAACTTAGTTTATTTTTGTTGGTGTGCTATTAACTGTTTCCATAAGAATTACGGTTACACACCTCAGGTATATTTGTAGCAGCTAGAAACTCCAAAACATGCAGAACAACCTTGCTTCCCTTATTTTTATCTATTCAGGACTGATAGAGTCATTTAAGAAACTTGCAGTATATGAAGTCTTCCAGCTACAGTCATGAACGGGAGGTAAACGCCACAACTGTTGTCTTCTTTGACAAGTGTTCATTTCTAGTGATGAATAATTTGTTTCATGGGTATACTTTCCACCTACTAAGTCAAAGGGCTAATGCCTTCCCCCCTTTTTTTTTTTTTTGGAATTTTTTTTTTCCTAATATCTCTTCCTAAACCACTTCAGTTATCATTATCATAAAAAAGACAGTTTACCTCTATGGTCAGAAGCAGAAGAACATTTTCTCCAGTTTGTTGCCTTGTTTTTACATTAAATTAACTCATCCTTCAGGATGATTCTTTTCCTTTTAAGAATCTTCAAGTAACTGTGGATACTTGGTAGATTTTTTTTGGGCTCTGCTACTTTACAAGCAATGATTACAATGCTGTAGGATGACAGCTCATATTTCTTCCTCAAGTTTTACTTATTAAATTTATGCACCCATGAAGATAGATATTTATATGCTGGATAAATTCTTCATAAAATTATAGCAGGACAAGACCGAGCATTTTAGAGTCACTTATTCATTGTTTAAAAGAAAACTTTCAATAGAATTGAAAGATGAATATTTAATGACAAATATGTAACTTCATGGAAACACACTGTTATATTTTAGTTCAATGAATAATGACGAGTAGACACATTATTTTATGGAACTGGTAGTTTCAACATACACTGAAATAAAAATATACTTTTTAATCTCTGTGGGTTTTTTTTGGAGTTCAGAATATTGGACAGGTTTAAAACAAACAAACAAAAAAATAGTGAATCAGTTATACCATCAATTATACAGATGAAGAATTTGAAGCTATTCCTTCCCATGTGCAAAATATTGCTTTCATTTCAATGTGTGGCATAAGTCGAGGTTTCTATAAAAATATTTATAGTAAAATACAGAGTAAATCTATAATTACATTTAATCAGTTTTAGAAAGATGTATCCAGTACTCAGACACTGTAATGTTACTTACAGTTAGTCTATTTTACCTCAGTTACTGCTGAAGTAACAAAAAATATGGTATAACAGTGCTTTGTGAGCCAAACAGCATATTTGCTCTAATCTATACAAATCCTTGTAAATAACCTACAAGTTGTTAGTCATTATCTAACCTTGTATCCAAATTTTTCATTTAAACTCTCATTTTACTGTATTACACATAGAGTCCTTTAAATAACCATAAAACAACCAGATTCCTTACAATGTAAGGAAGAACTACAGAAAATCATTCTGAATTCCCATGTAAAAAAAAATTCTTAGAATTCCTTCTACTTTATGTACAAACCCCTTTGAAGGAACTGAAAAACCTTTAGTGGATTGTCTTGGAAGAGATCAGCAAAGCAGAATTCAATAACAAACATAAGGTGCTCTCTAGGCCATAGGCATAACAAAGCGTCATGAAAGGTATTACGACACACTATCATTTTCACCTTTCTTCTTTCAGTTGGCATTCACATTGGCTTCTTTTTGACGTAGTCTCTCTTTCTGTTGTTAAAAATAAAAAGAACTTTATTATCATTCTTTCTTCTAATTTTCTGTCTGTTCTCAAGTTGCCGTAAGTATTTCGTCTACAATACTGAGAAGTACTAAATGAGTCAGCAGATTAGAGTTCTGCTTAATTAAAAAGAAACAATCAATCAAAAAACTCCTGGAGCACTCAAGGAAGGCTACAGTAAGTTCACTAGTTACTTCAGGGAAGCTGAGCTTGCTTTAGCTACACACTTGTCAAATACTGTGTGCCTTTAAAAAAAGCCAGATGAATGAGCAGCTCTGTGAAGATCAGTGCAGCAAGAGTAAACACGATACATTTCTCAGTTTAATCTAATACCTTCTTTTGTCCAGAATGGTTTCTGCTGACATAAATACTCTAATTTAGCATTAGGTAGATTATGTTGTCTAACGACCTCTTCCCAAGCAAGTTTAGTCGTTTCTATCTCTGCTGCCTATCCTGCAACTGATATGCTCTGTTGGGAATGGAAATAACTGACTTCCTTCATGTACACTTCCCTCCCTTATTCTCTTGCATCCCACAGTCTGAGAAATTCTTTGCCTTGCACAAAGATAAAAACCAGTTTTATTTACAGTGTAAATTATTACTCCTCTTTCTGTGTCGTATCAAAAAAAACTGGGAAACACTAATGACAAAATGAGGATTTGAACCCTTCTACCATTATTCAACAGAGTAAACAACATTTTGAAAGGTTTTAAAGAAAGAAGACACTCTCTCATTTTCAAAATGTGTACAGTAAGCAACAATGCACTAAATAGCGTGAAAGAAAATACAAGAGACTTAGCAGCAAGGGGGAAGAAACCAGAAAAGGTCTAATTATGTTTTGTTCTCTAGAATAGCAGAGCCATACTTAGACATAACTAAACTAAGCTTTAAGCTTCACTATTAGACTACTATAGGGCATAAGCTTTGCAATTTTTCTAGGGGAAGAATAATAACCTGCTACATCCAAACTGACTAACAACTCTGCATCACACTTCAACAAGAACAAAAATCCACCATCATCCTGAATGACAAGAACAGTGTCACAGAAACATTCTAAATGTCATGTTGAGAAAAAAATCATACCAGGCTAGCTGTAGGATTGATTTTCTTTGTTTCAACTTTCTTCTCTGCTGTTAACTTGCTTACTGATTGCTGAGCCACTTTAATTCTGAAAAAAAATATACACAAAAGGCATTGTTAGATTCAAAGAAATTCAAACTGTTCTAAGTCTGCTTAATATATATTTTATCTGTAAAAGAAATACCACCAACAACTTTTTTAGACACACTGACCAAACAGAATACTAATTAGTATTCAAAGGCACTTCATAAAGTACCAAAATAGAGCAGAATGCATTTTAACTGAAGAGAAAAGCAAAAGCAAAAGCACGGTCTGCCTGCATTGTACACTGAAAATCTCAGCAGGCAAACTATCTCTCCCTTCTTGTAGGATCAGGATTGTATGGAACCAAAACAGCTGCAGTAGGAAGGCAAAAAGATACTTACTAAAATATCCACAAGCTAGCTGGCTAGATCTTTTATATATAGAATACAATATTTCAGCAAGACATTTGCTAGGTTATCCTCTTAATTTCCTCTGAAGATCTTGAAATGAAAGCATCTGCCAGTTTTTATCTTAATGTTTTCCTTGTTGCTTTACATGGAATTGACAGGCCAATCTCACTGACGTGGTGATAGAGAGACACAAATTAGAAGAGGTTCTTGTGTACAGATAGTTAAGGCAGCCTCGTGCATAACTACACACCGGTCTACTAAAAGCACTATTGAGATAAGGGGGGAGAACACAGATCTGATTCCACTGTTTCTATTCTTGCCTTTTGATCTTATTGTACTGCAGATCCTAAATCCTGTGTTTCTGTGAGGATTTATTGAGAAGAACACAATCAGAAGTTTTATCAAGAGGGAAAGGAGAAAGGGACTTGACTCTCCTCTTTCAGACAGAGGAAAAGGCAGGGGAAATTATGTGCTAAATAGTGATAAAAAGGAAAGAAAATTCTTGGCATGCTGGAGACAGGATCTGGCCAGCTATCTGCCTTTAAAATGCTGATGCTACAGACTCCTACTTTACAACTCAATATGCAGAGGGAAAAAAATTGCAAGTGAGTTTTTACAAGCAAAAACTCAGCAACCCAGTTTTCACTACTGCACATAAGATCAGTATTTTACTATAAACAACACATTTCTTGGCAATCTGGAACTGAAAAATTGTATTTTCTTCTCTTATTTATTTTTTTCACTAGTAGAAATAATTGTTATGGCCAGTCAAAAAGTATTAAGAATACCACGTCCAGTTCAAACCACTTTCGACACGCTCAATTTTTGAGGAATTTTGGAAGAAAAGCAGAAAGGAAAGTGGATTATAGCTGCAATTACTGGTGTGTATTTCCTTCTTGTAACATTATCAGCATACCCAATTCTGGACATCTTTTTAAAAATACAGAACACATTCATAAATTCCTCATTGTGTTTATCAACATTCAGTATTGGAAAATGACATTCCTTGTTGTAATTCCTAGCTGCATGTACTACCTCAAATACACCAAGATGATATTACTATTCTATATATTTTAAAACTTATCTTTCTAAAACTAATTAAGTCTTTCTAAAACTTAATTAGTTTTCTCTGTGTCAAGCCAGCAACTAAGCTGTAACGTACTACTCCATTCTTTTACAGTTTTTTGTTAATCAGTACATTTTGCTTCTTTTTCATAGATGACAGCAGCCACTGAACAGCATGCTATTCCTCACAGCTGTGAGAATTTCTAAACTTTTACCTATTTCAATCATGTTTTCTTTCCTATCACATTCTCTTTGATCCTAGGACAGTTTTCTGAACTGCTCTTAAATGTTTTGAGTCCACATTTTCAGCTGAAAGGTGAATTCTAGGGATTATACACGCCTTGTCTTGAAAAGAAAATTATACTTGTTGCTGATTTAGGTGTAGCTCTGTGTGTTTTATTCTATATTTGCACTATATTCAAGAAATCTGGATTTTTTTACATTATTTTTTGAATAGTTTGGAATAGAGAATAAAAATAAACCAGCTCACTAAAATTATCTGAATCATTTGATATTTGGTTCAGAGAGACATTATGTTTAACACTTTGTTCTCTTAGGGAAAATCACTTTGTTAACATATGACTGATAAGATTAGGAAAGAGGAGAGTCAAGTCCCTTTCTCCTTTCCCTCTTGATAAAACTTCTGATTGTGTTCTTCTCAATAAATCCTCACAGAAAGTTAAGTTAGCTCAGTAATTACATCACTGAAGCATCCACACTGTAAACTTGCCTAATAAATAATTCTTTTCTTTATTAAACATGGTTAGGGTGCTAGAACTGGCTACTGTACATGGAAGCACTATTGTTGAAACGAGAAAAACAAAATAGGATGAAAACCACCTAAATTTAAAATCATAAATTTGCCTGGCGGCAGTAGATTAATTTGTGTATTCCTTTCCATTATTTCAGGCTCACTGGCCTGCAGTTCCCTGGATCTTCATTTCTCCCTTTCTTGAAAATGAGAGTGATGTTTCCCTTTTTCCAGTCACTAGGGACTTCGCTTAACTAAAAAGCCATGACTTCTAAAAGCTTGGAGACTGCACAATTCAAGGGGCAGAGCAGTCTAAGAACGACTAATTATAAACTTGGAAAAATATTTTTTTCAGAGGAAACAGCAATGGCTTGTCTTTACAGAAAAGAGCTAAAGACTTACTTCAGACAGGGTCACCTCGGGGAAGGCCTGCTTTTCTTTTTCCTGCATGTTTTATAATCTCAGCAGAGGAGGCAATAGATATTCCTAACACGTTGTGTTTTGGGCAGCGTTAATCAGTGAATGTCACAACTCAGGTCTCTTACCATTCCAAGACATTAAACACTAATAGTTCTGGTGTGCCAGTGTGTTTCAGAGGAGAAAACAGAAGATTTAAGGAATGCGAGTCAATTAAGCTTTGAAATCTGATCAAGCACAACATGGCTACGTTCAGAAGAAACATTATTCTCATTCAATGGTGAGCAAAAGAGGTCAATATATCCTAATGAATAAAGAAGATGTGGTGTCAACTGCAATGCTGAGCAGTATAGCACAATATCACACAATATGGAAAACAAAACTGAATGAAGTGAACAAAGAAATGTATTTTTAATTGGGAGACTCATGACTCCCATATTATATTTGAGTCTTTACTATAATCAGAGGGAATATAATTTGCTTTTTTCCTGCCTCAATGTGACAGGTGTTGGCTTTCCCTGTAAACTAGATCCAAGTCATGCTTCTTAAATTGGACCATATTAGTGAAAAATAAAAGCATCATTTTTATTTTTAATTTATAACTCCAACACAGAAATTAAACTAAAATATATGCTTGTATTTAATGAAGTTTTCATTGTAAGCCAGGGACTCAGCAGATAAACTCTTGTCACGTTCACTGATGCTTCCCACCCAGCCAAACAGGTGTGAGCTGGTTCATTCTGCACTTGAAATCCTACAGTTAGGATACAAAAACTCCTGTGTGAGCAAGCCAATTGCTACTCATGATTGTTCAGGTCTTACTGGTGTGTGAAGACAGACATTTGGTAAAGTCCTTGTTTAGACAATAGCCTTATAACAGACCTTGAAGTTTGAAGCATTTCTATCACTGTATTGTACACTAGAGTTGGCTAGTCAAGCCTCCTGTCAAGCCTTCTAAAAAGAACTTGATCATTATTTATCAAATCTTTAAATTGTATATAGAATAAATATTCATTTACATACATTTTTCTATGTTTGTACTGATGTAGTTATCAGTGGAATTTCTCTCCAAATCTCAAATACTAATACACTTAGTTTGCTTTTACTTTTTTTTCTGGATTTACTGATTATCTGTTTGAAGGTGATGAATTTTACCACTGCAGTCACAAGAAAAAAAATAACTATGCCTTTATCAAAGACGGTACTTAAGAAAAGAACAGTAAGTCCCAAAAAAGCTACACCAACCCAGACTAAAAATATGCTTCAGTCCATCTGAGCTGGGTGCCACCAGATATTAAGGAACATCTAAGGACAGCCAAAACATTCAGTACCAATCCCCACAATGCTTTCCCAGCAGGAAACTCTCTATGAACAGTTCTTCATATTCCAGTATGGATTTGTACCATCATCATTCAGAAGCAGTGCAAGCTTTTGGCACCTGGGACATCTGGTGGGAAGGTGTTCAACCAATTAAGTTGATAATGGCTACTGTAAGCAATCATTGTATTTGGCTTGCGCCAGCCACTTGCTAATTTCACTTGATATTGTATTAGATGAGGTGTGTAATAACTATTTCCCATTCAGCCTTCATGCTTTTAAGTTCTCTATTTTATCTTTTTCATTAGGTTCTGAGCAGCATAGCATATATATCACATGCTACATATGATACAATGAAAGAAATTCACACTTAAAGTCAAGCTATAAAATAAATCTGGTCTTTGAAAACTGTTATAATGTCTTGAACTAGAGATTATTTTTCCTCATTGCTCACTGTAATATTGAAAACAAAAATATAATCCACTGCTTCCTCTGAGACAAGTGCTCCTGCCGAATTTCAGTTGTTAGGCACAAGTGAGCCTCACAGATCAGCTTAATTGATGGTTAGACCAATAATGTGCACCAAAAATAAAAGAAGTAGAAAGCTATAGCCAACTCCAACTTACTATAGTAAACAAAAATTTATTGGGCACCTTCACTGCCCTTTTTATTGTTCAGGAAACTACCACCATTAGCTACTCACACTCTTACATTCAGAGCTTCGGCTTTTTAAGCCTGTCATTCATTGCTTTTGTGCATCCCAAAAAATAATGCTCTTTTCACAAGATAAAGGTGATACCATCAATGTGTTTTGTGCTAGTGATAACATTTAAGAACAAAAAAGGCATTAAAAAAGGGACCTTCTAAAAGCAGGAAGCACCCTATTTTTAAGATGAGAGATGTATTTCTGTTTATCAAATGACTGTGTGTTCTCTAGACATTGAGACAAACTCTGGTCCTTTTTTGTTTTCTGATTCTGTTACTTAGCTGTGCAATTTGTTCGTGTATTCTATCTAAAAGAAATGTCTTAATCTAGTGTGGTAACTGTTGCTACAATCTCACCTTTGCTGTGGAAGCAGTGAGAAAAATTAACAGCAATAATTCCATTCCTATTTGGTTGCTTCATATTATGTGCATAAGCACATAATAATCCTCATCACACTTATTTTGCAAAACATATGATTACATTTCTTCATTTTATCTCTATAGTCATTTATTTGTTGTTTCTATCTAGGTTTGTTATCTATTTGTAATTCTGTCTTTTTTTTTTTTTTTTTTTTTTTTTTAAATGGTGTTCAAATTTTGTCCAGAAAAGAGAAAACAATTCAACAATATTTTGCAGGCAGCTGATTTATTTTCATGGTGAGTTAAGTGCCAGGCAGCTCTGTTAAAGTGTTTCCTTTACTTCATGAAAAAGCATTAATCTAATTAGATTTCTACAGTCGTGTTACATTTAGGAGCCAAGTAGATGTTAGACATAACAGGCTTCTGCAGCTGAGGCTGTCATTTTGTTACAAGGGATATCCTTTCTCCCAGAAATTCAGAGATTTTATAGTTTCCCTTTTGCAACACAAACTAGCTCGTTTTGAGTATAAAAATTTAATTTTCCACTTTAAATCTTTTGACCCAGTTCACTACTATTAATTTTAAGCTAATACATTTTTAAGAATATATTTGGCATGGTATATTACTGATAATTCTGCATATTATAATTAAGTTTAGAATTTTCTGAGCCATACTTCATGAATGAGAAATTATAATCCAATATTGACATTACCCTATAAATGTAAACAATTAAATCCATATTGAGGTATCTACATGACTAGATTAATTCAGATACATTTTATACTTCTGCAGCTCCTCCTGAAATTTGAAGAGTAAGGTAACAGTAAAAGCGTTTACATAAGAATATCAGTGTCTTAGTTTCAGAACCTAACAATGAAAATACTGACTTATGATACCAATTTTTCCTCTTTAAATTTTTTTTAGAACAATAGAATTCATTGTTGATGAACGTAATCTTTTTAATTACGATCTCTAGAAATGCAAAACAAATAGTGCATCAAATTAATTAATCAGTTATGGAAGACAGCTGTCCATTCCTGTCATACTGAGGTTTTTAGTTACCAATGTGCAGAATGAGTTTTCTTTCAAAATTTCTTGGGCATCAGTTCATCAACTATTAGTCTCACACTTTCTAAAACAAAACCTTAAAAGGTCGTGAATTCACAGGACATTTTCAGATGAGTAAAATAGTTTTCCCATCATTTAAATTTACTGATTTCATGAGGTTCTTCTTTTCAGTAGCACATTACAAAACAATTTAGGATGACGAAAACAGCTCTTCTGTCATTCTAATTTACCTATTACACAAAGATCCTCATTTCAGCACCTCATAGTCTTGATGAATCACCTAGATTTTTAATGTAAACAACAATGAATTGTTCTTTTGAGATTAATGAAACTTTAAATAAATCGAACTCTGAAAAAGTCTATATAATCCAGAAATTAGCACTTTGAAGAAATATTCTAACAAGTGGCATTGCTTTACATTCATGAATAGGAATAGAAATATGTATTAAAGGAACTGATGAAATATTTGCGATGTATTTTTACTATTGCATTTTATTTACATTATTATTAAACAATGAGTAATTCTCATCTCATTCCAGCAGGAAAACACAGAATACAGCAGCTTACTCACAGAGATCTCTTGAACGTTGTTTTAAGAAACTTTGAGTTTTGGTGTTTTTTTTTTTTTTTTTTTTTTTTTTTTTTTTAAGATTTCTAATGTGTAATGTAAACATTTAATTAATCAACATCTTAAATCAATTGCTCTGAAGGGATCACTGTATCCCATCAGGAAAGCACTAACTACATACAAAGGAATAGATGTATGCTTTGGATGATTTTTTCTCTGAACTTAAGTATATCCATGATACGATCCCTAGATGATTAGAGCAATGTTCTTAGTGCCTAATAATTTTACATGTTTTTTATTTTGGAAAACTATTTGAATATTGACTTAGGGAAAAAGAAATAAAAGATTCTGACAATGTTCATAGTGCTTCTAAAATCAATTTACCTTTTATACAGATTACACAAACACCTACAACTTTCAAGAGTTTAAAACCTGTAAAACAATGTACATAAGGTTGACAGTCAGGAATTTATATTTTCACCATTTTTTTCTTTAAAAACATCTACATTTACAGGATTCAAAGATCCTCACTGATTTAAAGCAAAAAAGGCAAATGTAAGTGCTAAGATCTTTTAGGAAATCTTTTCTTTACATCTGTGTCACTTCAGAATACACACCTGGGTTTGTATTTCATGCTTAAAGTGATTAGTCCAAAGCATGATCACAATACCACCTTTTGGTCTTTTGAAATGATATGATTAACATGGCATTCACTCATTCATATTATAGATATCTTATCTTTGCAAAAGATTTTTAGCTTCTTTAAGAAAAGTGTGCAAATAATTGAAGGATTTATATTTTATTTTTTTACTCTAACTAATAAAATAAGTTACTGCGGTGAGATCTAGCGGTAAGTAGTTTGAAGTCCTCAGCAGGACACCAAGAGTCAGAAGTGGTGCTGTAAATTCAGTGTTGGGCTTCAACACAGTGCTAAGTGTGGCCTGAATCTCTGGGGCTTCCCTTTGATGCAAGTGCAGTATATTAACTGGAAAAGCATTCACTTTTATTTGTCTGTACTGTCTGCGACAGCAATATCGCCTCATTTAGGCTAGTTCAACATGAAAATGCACAGAGAAGCAATCTGTTACAAATTAGCACAGCTCCCCTTTCATTTTACTAGCTAGTAATTGGAAGGGGTTACAAAAGTGTAATTTATCAGATTATATGTGTTTATCTTTTTGTGGGGACAGCATGCCTTTGGTGAATTTTCCTACGCACCCTGAGGGAATAATCTTTCCTTGATGTCCATTAGATCTGAAAGAAAACAATGACGCCTGTGAAATATAGGAGTATAATTTGTTAGGTTTGAGAAGGAACAGTTTCCCAGACATCTAAAATGGTATTAATGACTTTATTAGAACCTTACCGCTCCTTGGAAATGCTTTTGCTCTCTCGTTTCCAAATGGTCTTGAAGTCACTACAGAATTCGTACCACACGGTGAAAACATAGTTTGGTGTGATCTCCTTCTCACCAGGCTTTGGCTTTATCCCAAAGTATCCCACTGTTTCTTCAAAGCTAGGAGGGGGGGAAAAAGAAACTGTCAACAGTAAGCCTACAGGGGAAACAGTTTGTCTGCAGGCTGATTCCTGATTTGGTAGTCAAGGCTGGTAGTTACCATAACTTCCCTTTAGCCTTGGAAATCATAGCAGCAATTCATGCTGGATGTAACTATCCTTCCAACACTTACCTCGCTCTCAGGAGGTCAGCTTATAGATGCATGAACCATAGAGATATGTCACACAGTCAAATCACAGGCTGAATTTCTTGTATTACAGGAAATGCTATATTCTACCTAAGTCTTTAATTTTATTCACAATGTGTCACTGAGACCTTATTTTGCCATTTCTCTTGATAGAAAGACTATAGAAGAGTCATGTGCCAAGTGAGGAAAAAACCACCAGCACTGATTAAAAATAACTTTCAAATAGCTAGAGATTTTACAGAATATAGATTGTCTCCTTCCCAGTATGTCAATAAGCAGATAAGAGCAATGAATTTTATGAAAAAAAAAAAATTATCAATATATAAATACTTTTATTTTATAATGCAGCTACAGAATTGTTATGCAGCTGAATATTTTCATTTTCATATTTTTATTACGGAAGATACTTCTGTCAATATTTTAACCGATTGTGCTTATTTAACCTTTATGACATTGCTTTGTGCAGATAAAATGGAACAATTCACATTACTAGTAACAGTACATGGAGATTGACCTAAATGAATCAAAGTAGTATGTTCACTTTTGTTTAATCACCTCTCTGCAAAGCAGAGGTCACAGTCCAGTAAGATTTAGTGGTTGTTATTAAAAGTAATATGTATTTTTCACAGTCTAAAGAAAGATCAGTGGTAATATGTACTTTACATTACTTTTCTGAACCCAGAAAGACTCCACCTTACTTGGACATCCAGGTTAATCTTTCTTCACAGTCAGAAAAAGAGAGAGAAAACTCCCAAATATCTCCCAAGACAATCCGTGTCTCAGGTGAACTGTTTCCATTTGCTGCAGAAGGTGGCAGAAAATTGGCTGAACAGTTGACTAATAGCTGGCTGACCTGCTTAATTTCTATCTACTGACAAACTTTCCTTCCGTGGCACAGTTTTTTCATGTCCCATCTGCTCTGCAGCCTTTCTGGAGCAGAGTAGGCTCTCCAGGGTACAAAGGTACATCTAATTTGCAGTTGACATAAGGAATTAGTTGTCTGATACTGAATTTAGGTTTCTCAATTGCTAACTAAACATTCAGCATTTTAAGTTACTGCTGAAAAGATCTGTTACTCCTAAAAGCCAGGAAGCAGCCCAGGAAGCTAGAGCAAGCTGAATGACAACAAACAGTGCTACCTGGGGAAGATCAGAAGATGAAACGTGAAAAGAAGCAAAGAACTAAGTGTCAGGATGAAGGCAGAGGAGGGGAGGGATAGAGGAATTCAAGATTCAGGACAGCTCTATCAGCTGCATCAGTTGGAATGGAGGATTCAACTAGGAAGTTAGCAGGGCTGCTGTTACATGAAGCAGAGCTGCAAAGAGCTTCTGGTCCTACTGCTCCCTGCTCAGCTACCCTGGTCAATTTGTACAGCCAAACAGCTGAGAAATATTTGGCCAACTGATTGTAATACAAATGAAGTTAAAAATCAATGCATTGTGTATCTATTACTCTATATATCTCATACTCTTTTCATAGATGGTCTTCAAAAAATACATGAAAAGTGTTTTGCAAGCTTTTCTTTAAATTTTACATTCTTATGAATGGAGCAAAACAATCTTGAGTAAGTATGAGGTTAAAAGTAGACACTTCAATCTAATGAAAATATAACCTGCTACACAATATTTAATAGAAATAACAGTTTCTTATCTATCCATCTATCAATTTATCTTCTTTCTATGTTGCCTCTTTTGGCCTAAGCAAGGTATAGATGTTCAGATCAGAAAGCCGTTTGGATTTCACTGGTTTCTTAGTATATCACATTCAGTAGCTTAAGGTGATGAACAAGTTTCGTGACAGTGAAACATATTTTTACTACATTAAGTAGTTAATCATTACTATAATATTCTTTAAAACAAGGATTCAATTCAATGTTGACAGTAATTAAAACCTCAAACACAGGAGACTGGCTAAAAATCTAACAACTTTTTCCATGGAAGACTACATAAGAAATTTTCAGAAAGCACTACTTCTTTGAAGTACAGATGCTTTTTCCTATTTTAATATAATTCCTCGATCAATAGCATCTTTAAGCAAAAGCAAACAGTTAGAAAAAAAAAAAAAACATGCAAAAAAACCTTACCATTTTTGTGCATTTTCCAAACTGCTCTCTTCTTTTTTATGTTCTTCCTTAGCTGTCAGTGAGAAACATTTCAAACATATAAATTACTGCCTTAATGTTTTAAAGATTCCACAGATTCAGCATTCCTTCCATTTGAAATTGGATAGGTTGTATGCTAGATATAATAGAAGTGATAAACATTTACTAATTTTCATTATTTGTTAATTTTTTATATCTAAATCTATACTCTTAATATAATAAGAAAGTGTACTGGATTTGAAAAGTAATTTAAAATCTGATACCATAATACATAGAAGTATATATTAATCAAAATAAAAGAAAATAATTAAACATGACATTCAGATTTTAAAAAAGAGAGCACTAAGTTGTGCATATTCCTTTATTGTTGCAGAACTTACAATTTTAAACCAATTTCTGCAGTGGAAATAATTGGAATTTGCTGAACAGGTAACAAACACAGTTAACACCAACTGTTCCATATAGCTATCACTTTTTGTTCAGGAAACTGGAAAGTGAAAACACATGTGCTAAGTTTTAAATGTACAAGATTTTTTGAAAAAGCAGCCAAGAGTCTGAAATTTGGTCACTGAATCTGAACCCCTCTGTTACAGAGTACTCATACAAACTACTTACAGGGATTAGATTTTTCAAAGGATGGGCATTCGCTGCTTTTCAATCTTTTCCTCAAGCAAAAGCCCTAGTTCTGTTTGAAAAATGCTGATAAATTCTTCTTAATTCCATATACAGTATAGCCAACTTAGTATAGCTGCAGCAGAATATTACATATGTAAAAAAAAACATTACTGAAGGGGAAGACTTACTTCTATTCCACAACATAATAATAAATTCTGTAAGTGCAAATGTTAATATAAACAGAAATCAGACACTGTAATGATACAAAGATAAAGAACTGCTCTCTCTTTAGGAGTGCATAGGTTGCCCAGCGAGATGGTGGAAGTTTTGTCCTTTGGAGATATTCAAGGTCAGGCTGGACAGGGCTCTGAGCAGCCTTATCTAGCTGTAGGTGTCCCTGATCATTGCAGGGCAGCTGGAGTAGATGACCTTTAAGGGTTCCTTCCAACTAAAATGATTCTAAAATTCTAGGCCATTATATTCTCCACCTCAAATCTTACTTGTAAGACAGCTACTACTGAAAGATAGAATGGCTCTAATTTACTGTGTTTGTTTCAGGCTAAAGTTCATCTAATATACTTAGTCTGCTATTTCCATGACTCTCACATTTTTTATCATTAAAATTGGGAAAGATAAGCAGGAATTTTGATAGTTTATACAGAATTAACTACACATAGGAAAATCAAAACAGTTAAAAGCTAAACTGTGTATAAAATTGAATAGTGTATGATAATATTTATAGTTCAGTGTAAGAACTGAGCTACTGGTTTTTCATCTCTTAAGAACACATTAAGGAAAGATGCAAGTAAAAAAATTAGAGAAAGCGACTTCTAGGAAAGAACACATAAAGTTTACATTATTATGACAGTGTGTTTGTGTACAAATACAAGGGAAAAGAGGAAGCAAGAAAGTAGCTATTATATGTATGAAAGTGTTTTTCATACCTTTAACTATAGCCATGTCTACTCAAGCCAGGGTCAGTGAAGAATTTCTGTATCTTTTTACAAGCAAGGGTTTGAAAGGAAAACACTAATTTAAATAATATACAGTTCTAATCTGCTGTAGGGATATTTTTTCTGTAATGCAGCTATAGGCTCTGGAGACCAGCCACTGGTCTTACCCATCCTGTTGTCTGTATCTCATGCTGAGGATGAAAAAGCAATGCTATTTTGAAAAATTACCAGAAAATATTATTCACCTAATATATCCATAGCAGCTCCAGTTACAACAGGACCAAGATCTCTTCATGAGGTACTAGGAAATAGTTCCCAAAAGAACAGAGGGAAGTCAATACTGGATAGTGTCAAAGACTGCATGCTGGAGAAAGCAAATAACCGACAGTCAAAAGAAGAAGGATGAGACAACTTGCTCGAAGAGTTGAAAAGAAAGAAAAATGGGTGCACAGATAACAGTTACATCTGCCCTGATAGTCCCTCCACCCTGCATGGAAAAATCTGGATTTGTCAAGTATACAAATCCATCTAAGTAGAATAATTCACCCAAGTCTACTGATCTAGTTGTGCTTATTACAGATTTTATTTTTTTTTCCCCAGTATCTTCTTATTTTCAGAACAGAAAGATCTCAGTATAGCATTTAATCATTTCTATAAATACTCCAGGGCAAAGAGAAATCTTCAAAATTATGAGAATGCTTGGAGAGTTAGCAGTTGGGGTACAGAAATCAATCACTCTGATTTATATTTCAGGACTGAATTCATCTGGTTCACAAAGTTTATGCTTCATGGACATTTAGAGACTAGCTAATTATAGGGTTTTTTTTGGGGGGGAGGGTGTGGGATGGAGGGTAGAACATCCTAAAACAAGGCTTTTCTTTTTTTTTTTTTTTTTTGCCTCAAAGAAGAAACTAATTCGTTTCTGACTCATGTTTTCCAACCAACTATAGTTACTTTAAAACAGAATCTGGGATAAGGCATAGTCACAGAAAACAAACAAACAAAAAAACCCAAATCAAAAAAGGAAACAATCCCAAACATGCAAAACCAAACCAAACTGAACCCCAAGTGATATACCTCTCTGAACTTATAGAGTCTGGACAGAAGCTGTTAAGACAGTGAAAAAAGACAGGCCATTTTCTAGGAGAACAAGAACTCACTTTTATCATTAGTCAAGAATAAAATCTCCTAAGTATTAATGTTTTAAAAGCATCAAATTACTATGATTTGTGAAGATGGAAACATGTTAGTTCTTTAAACAAGGATAAAGGAAGGGTTGAGATGTATCCCTAGAGAGGTTCAGATACTTTTTTTTTCTTTTTTTTCTTTTTTTTTTTCTGAAGTGCCAAATCCCACATTCTGTGGCATTACTGAGGTAAGGAGAATAAGCCACTATGGTCATTATTGTCTTGACGTTTTTGAAGACATACCACCATTTGTAACAGATCAAAATCTCTTAGAAATTATGTACTGCAGCTATATCTGGATATCAGAATCACAGAATCACCAAGGTTGGAAAAAACCTCCAAGATCATCTAGCCCAACTGTCCACCTATCACCAATATTTCCACAGTAAACCATCCTCCCTAGTACAACATCTAAAGCTGAAGTCAGAAAGCTCCATAGTTAAAAGTACGCTAAATACGTGTATCTCCATGCTGAAGTACAATTCACATAAAAAATAAACTTATCAACTGTATTTAATCAGACACTGTGCAGGGTGGAAAAAAAAAGTCAAAGGCGGCCTTCTAGATGGGAGAACAGACTAGAGAGAATCATTATAAACAATATACGTGTTTTGTCTTCATAAAAATTTCTGGATATGCTTAAAATCCTAGACACTATAGTAATATAAAAAAACAGGAGGATCAACAGCAGGGTGAATTTAGCCTCCCTTGGTTTTGCTTTCAGTAGAACTATTACCAGTGAAAACTTCCAAATAGACTTCATTTTTAAGAAATCCCTTACTCAGGACATCCACTGTTTGTAAACTCAAGGGAAAAGGAGACCTTTTAAAAAACATTCTTTTATCCAACTATTCAGTGTTCACAGGAGGGAATCAAGTAAAGACATTTGCCATGTTTATTCCTTGTTCATAGGAATATGAAAACAATGACTGGACTACAAGCAGAAAGAAAACTTCACAGGGGGTGCACTTGATGGTGTATGGCAGTTCTGGGAGCTTAAGAACAATCTAATGAAGGACTCCCCTCAGGACTGTTATTTTAGAGTCGAGATGGGTTGACCCTGGCCAGCAGCTAAGTGCCACACAGCCACTCACTCATTATTTTCCAACAGTGGCATGAGGAATCTAATAGGAAAGGGCAAAAGCAAAGAAAAAAATCACAAGCAATGCAAAAGACACAAAAGCAAGCTACACAAGCAGACTGAAGCTCACACAGTTTTGATGCAATGACTACCTACTACAAATTCCCTTCAATTCCATTTTGAGTGCTGAGCCTGACATTATGTGCATGGAATATCTTGTTGGTCAGTTTGGGCCAACAGTCCAGGTTCTGTCCACTTCTAACTTCCTGCCCACCTCTGGCCTACTTGGTGAGGGGGACAGAACGGAGAAAAAATCCAAAGCTTTGATAGTGTGAAAGTACCGCACAGCAATAACCAAAACACTGGTTTGTTATCAATGTTGTTTTAGCAACAAATTCTACACACAGTGCCATATGGGTGTCTATGAAGAACATTAAGTCCCATCCCAGCCAGATCCAGTAAAAGAGCACATAACCATATAGAAAAATCACTACAGATGAATTCTAAGGTTTAGCTGAATTGGATAGATTTATTATTTTTGTGCATAAATGTCAGACTTATAATTTTTCTTTTAATATAGTTTTGGTATCCAGTCACTAGGTTTATCATGTCAAAGAATGTGTAGTTTTCAGTGCAGTAAAAGATTTTATTGATTGGATGATGGTAGCAGAACCACATGCATGAGGGTAACATCAAAGACAAACTGTTAGTAAATATCATTAACCTGCGTATAATTTTTTTATTATTAATGTTATTTTACTGGCTAGAAATAGAAAGGGCCCCGCATAAATATGCAATAATTGCATGTAATTGCAAACGAGTTATAAAGATTTTTATGTTGCATATAACATGAGAAAATACTTTTCATCACAGAACTCTGCCAGAATTCAGTTTCTTGGAATGTAAATTTTAAAGGAATGGAAATCAAATTAATAGAATTTTTGAAACAACAAATGCCAAGTGCAAATCAAAAAGCATTCATGAAAATACATATAAATGCAAGAGAATTTAAAATCAGAAAATTGAGGGAAAACCATAATATCTACTGCATTTTAAAAGCATGGCTAGACTGATAAGAGTAAGTATAGTACTGAGTATAAAATTGGATTTTTGGAATTGTTAAAGATGTGTAAATTTCTAATTCAGTACCACATGCTATTGGTTTTACATTTCATAAAGACTGAATCCAGCTTTAGAACTTACTTTTATATCATATAATTAAGATAGCAACAGAGGATATAAAAGTTCTCAGAAGTGAGGTACTCAGAAAAAAAATGATGTTTTTAATTTCAGACATGTATTTTTTCATTCTAATCATTGAAAGTCTCTCCCAGTAACCTTAGGATTTTAGCAAACTATGCAAAGTCAGAAATCATAGAGCAACACCTGTTCTGTTCTAGGAAAAGACGCATGAAAAATCTGTATTTCTAGAGCTATACATAAAGACTGAAATTTCTATTTCTACATTATTATATTGAGAAACTTTTGAGTTATTTCCATAAAAAGGAAATCTTCTTACTTAAGCACTCCCTTCATATTAAGCACAGAGTACAGGAGTGAATATATTTTCCACTTTATTTCAAATTTGAAAAATTCATACTTAATGTGATGAGAAGTTGCAGTCCACCATTCTCATGCAGGTGCTTTTTTGGCTTATAACAATAAAAAACTTGATTGTTTCACATACAGATTACTAGCAGGTAAATTTTTTAGTATGCATGATTTAATTGGCTTTCCTTAGGTAGTCATTAACTTCTAATTTGGTGGCTTTTTGAACTCATGAAATTCAAAATAGAGCTGAAAATACATGTAAATATTCCATTGTTTTTCAAAAAGTTTTTTATTCCAGTAAATTATAATGCAAAAAATCCTCCAAAACAAAAAGTTTCACCCTCTTCTCTCCCCAACAACAGACATTTCTTCTAAAGTATCAATTAAGCAAGGAGGCCTGCGAGCAATGCAACCAACAAAACCTGCCCTATTATCCATCTGTATTTTAGAGATAGTTCCTGAATGGATTCATTAATGTTTAATTAAGGGTTGAGTTCATGATACAGCCTCTCTCCCTGGAAGACTAAAAGGGTCATTCTTTTCTATTTAGCCATATATTTTTATTGAGATTTTAGACGTTTAGTATCTTAAGACCTCTAACTGTCACACTGGGACAAAAATCGCTGAGCCTATTAAAAATTATTGGCAGGGGAACAAACAACAGGCAGTGTGATCATATATGCCTTGTTTCCTTTATCTCTTCTCTATATTAGAAAATGACAATTTTTTAACATAGGATTTGGCTTTTAAAATTTTTTGTACAGTTTAAATACTGGTATAGACAACTTAAATCCTTTCAAAACAATCTTCAGAACACTTGCTGCCGTGAGGTCTTAATCATGCTTCCCTGAATCAGTCCTTACAAGTTTATTTTCCTTTACAGTGGTACAAAAATTGTTTTTAGCTAAGAAACCCACATCCAGTGATGAAAATGTATGACTGTTTCTATCATACAAAGAGTCTCTGTGCAGCCTTGTAAAGTTGCTTAACAAACAAGGTGCCATACAAGCAATCAGAAATATTATTTACCAGCCTGTACCATGGGTACTGGGCAAGGACTAATTAACAGAGTACACAGAAATTGTTAAACATTATAAAATATTCAGTCAGTATTTTTAATGTTACCAAATCATAGCAAACTGTAGACATCTGTGCACGCACTGAGGCATACAACACCAGCAAAACACACTCATGCAACACATTCAAGGAAGTGTTTATTATCATAGGTAATAAAAAACCTAAGAAATTATGTTTTCTTTTAAAAGTGATAATGCCGTCTATAAATTTGCCAGAAAAAGTGTTGAAGGTCTCTTTACCAGAACATCATAACTAACTTGCAGAAAAAACATTTTATGTGTATTTTCTTAAAGTCCTATATTTCTTAAAATATATTTCTCTTACCCCACTGCTTTTATTGTACTCTGTGCAAGTTAAAGCTATTTTTTTCAGTTAGCTTGTACAGAAGGTCATTATTTCATTAAAATTAGGAATAATTTATGTTGCAGTTACTAGTTAGAAAGCAAGAATTAACATTACATTTTTCAATTTATTCCAATTAAATTATTTGAAACTGCATTCCATTAAGATGCAATTAAGCCATTAATTTGTTCTTCTTGTGGGAAACAGATTTAAAGCCTACTAGAAATTAAACACTATAGAAATGCATTCTAATTCTCTTTTCTATTTTAATCAATTCTTATAAATTTGTAGTTCAGTTTCAAATGCAATTTTGCAGGTTAACCTTTGAGATGACTAAGTGTATCTAAACAGTCTGCAGAACTGGAGAATTTGTTTTTTCAAACCAAACAATCTGTTCTGTTTGGGAAAACCATTCATATTTTCTACAGCTACAGTCTCCTGTTGTAGCAGAAGTGAAAACTTTCAGGATCAGCACATTTTTATACCAAGGACAACATTTTTAAATGCAGGTAAAATAATTGTTTAAGCCATTAGGAAGCAGATCTTGTCAAAAACGTGAGGGATAAAAGTATATGTTAATTGGATGGTGAGCCGATGGGTAATCTGTTTGGTAAACAACAAATAACTATAAGAAGAGAATTTAACTGATTTCAGAGAAACTTGGGAAATTTGTGCCTGAAATCTTTTAGGAGAGAAAAGCCATAGCATTGCCTCCTCCTGTGGAATGGTAACAATGATTTATGAGGCTAAATCATTTCTGCTGATTAAGCTCACTTAAGATTGGTTTCACATGATCAGCTAAAGTACAGCAACGTGTGATGTGTAGTGGCCCCACACGTTTGAACACACTAGGACATGCTCTTCTAGGTCATCCAAAGGGTGGGGGTGGGGGCCTAGAAGCTGCTGCTTTGTTTTCCATACATTTTCGCCTCATTAGGATACACTCCTCCTGCAAAGTAAGCCACTTCTGGTGGTCGGGAGCAAAATCTCATTGTAAATGCACAGCAGGATAGTGGCAAAGCTGAGATTAATTCTCCATAGATTTATATAGACCTTTCTCACTGTTGATTGCTTGTACTGTTTCAAAGGTGCGTATGTTGCCTTTTTTTATTGCTAGTTACCGACTTTATTCCAGCATATGGTGGTTGGCGCCATGACACAAAGTGAACATTTTATACTTGAATTAAAGTGGATATTTGACAGTTTCTGTCAGAAAGTTCAGAGAAAAGAATTTGTGAAACAAGATTTATGGCATATTTTATATGGGACACATCTGTTTCTTTGCTACGTTTTTGTTTAAATAAAAAAGCAATGAAGGCTCTTTAAGAAACAAAGACTGTCAATAAAAAAGAATGAACAGAAAAAACCTACATTACTGAGAACGAATTTAATCATTCTGACCTTCTAAAAATGCACTGCTTAACAGAAGTATGACAGTCACCTTCTTTTTATTCAGCTACAAAGACAGGGTGGGGGGGAGGGGAAATTTCGAACCTAAATTGATTGTCGACTGCAGGGCTACCTATATTTAGGGATAAATCAAATCAAAATGAAACTCAAAGAAAATTGCAGTATTTACATCAAATATTCATACTGAAAAACAAGTGAAATATTAAAGCAGATTTTGCCTATCAATTTCTTTTTTTCTTTTTCTTTTCATCTATAACTGCATTTTAGTGAAGTGGAATGTGTCAAATGAAGACTCCTTGTTTTAAAAATTTCTTACAAAATTAAAGATTAGCTATAGTGGCTAAACAGCAAACCTCATCACACTTATCTATCAAGATCACTAAAGCTGAGGTAACTTGGCATCTGAAGTTCAGTGTTTTAGTCTTCATCATATTTGAAACAAAACTTTTGCAGGATTGTAGGATTCAGTTACATTAAAAATAAAAAAAAAAGTATATGTTATACAAGAGATAAATTATTTCAATAATACTCCGACTTTTTAACTAGCAACTTTCCTGCTTATAAGGGTTTGTATTTAACATGAAATCATAAGATTTGCTATGGGAAATATAAAAAATAAAGCAGGACTACTTAATCAAACATCATAAGCACAAAATAAATTCTGTTTAAATCTGTTTAAATTTAAAATGTTTAAAAAAATTGTGAAATGTTTTTTCACAAAGGATCTGAATCTTATTTAATTTCTACTTAAAGAACACAACAATAGGAAAACTAACTCAGTTGGACTTTTTGCATGCTACACAAATGCATACACAAGCACACAAACAGATGGTTAAAAATATAATAATCACAATATAGGTTCAATAATTTCCCCCACAAAACGAGGAATAATTTCATTTACAAAATTACAAGGATATACCAAACGATTTCATATTACTACTGTACTTAATTCTTGCTTTTAACCCAAGTTCCTCTACAATTTGTATTTATGTGGGAAAAATTAGCTAGCTATTAGTTTGAAAAGTCTGCAGTTTGAAGCCAAATGTAAAGAGACAAATTTGGACCTGTAATATTTCTACTCCTTGCCTCAAATAAAATACATTAGTAAATAGTATATTAAAAATATTAATTTTAAGAAGTCTTGTCAGATTCTTTTAATTGATGTTCTTAGAAGAAACAGCAAACTGTTTCCAAGCACAAGGCAGAAACTTTACTGAGCATGCCTTCTTTATGATAAACACGTAGATTATATATATTAAAAAAGAATTGCTAGATTTCTAAATAAACGACTACTATTTGGAAAAGGGAAAATTAAAGCATGCTCAACACAAATTAGTTGGGCCATTTTATTTATACTTAAAAAGCACTCAGATACTTATATGATGAAATGAGAACAGCAGGCAAGAGAAAAATTCTTGTCATAGCTTAATTTAAGACTGAGATATAACAAGAATAACATCAAATATTTAATGGAACAACCTATTTTACAATACTTTTAGAAACATTATGAAATGTTTGGAAATCTTTTTTAAATTTAGAAATATTTAAATAAATCTTAAGGAAATTTACTTTATTCACATCAAAACCAAAATAATAGCAATTACATCAAAATCAAAAATATCTGTCATTTGAAATGTAGGAAAGTCACCCTTGTCATGATTTCTAATAGAAAAGTACAATCATCTCTCCCAGTTAAGGTTGGGGATTCTCTGTCTCAGGAACTGCCCAACTAGACATTAAGAAAAAATGCTTGGTGTAGAAATTATATGTATTCTTATACACAAATATGCCTTATTTAATTCCTATTCAGTTCAAAAGTCAATGCTGTGTTAGGCCCTTAGTTCAAAAATCCAAGTAAGGAAGCACATTATAGACAAATACTGATTAACTGTACCAACAACACTACAAATAACCCAAACACATTTGCTAGAACATTTTTTCTTTTTGGTCTAATATTCTTTAACCCTCATAGTTTTCAGCTTGGCCAATGCCATGTTATTTGAAGCCAGCTCTCTGTGCCTGTCCCAGGATGCCCTCTGATACCACCTTCTGTTCCAGAATGTCAACACTTTATAGAGGAAGTTTTCAGATGGTAAGGCACTATCAAGATGAATGGATTTATAGACATGCTTTGTGCAAATGGTTATATCCCAAAATACAGTACAGTACAGGAGCTGCAAAGTGCTTTAATCTATTTTCAGGCATTTTATGGCTCTCTTGGAACAAGAATTAAATTACTGAAAAATCCTGATGCTAGAAAAGGTTTGGATTGATTTATGTGCCATGATAACAGTACTGTTTCAATCAGTTCATCTTTTAAGAGTAAAAAACTTTGCTGATCTCTCCAACTGAGTTGATGTGCTCAATAAGCAATCTTGTGAGTGCTCTTTTCAGGACAAAGCCAGTGAAATTGTAATGACATTCTTCTAAACATCTTGCCCTGGCACCAAGCATCCAGGCATAAAGAGATCATAGCATTAGTTGCTGAAAAGGCTGAAGTGACCTTCTGAATTCAGACTTTTCTAGCATTTATTAAAAGACTGTCCTCTACAGTAGTAGTAATCTTGAAGCAATGTAGCATCCATATCATCCACATGTTTTTACTCCATCATTCTTGAATTTTGAGTTCAGTAGCAACATTGTACTTTGTCAGGAATCTAGCTTCAGATTCCTGAGAACTGCCCCACAAATATTGAGATTGTCTGGATGTCAAATTAATTTGTCTTTCTGACCTAGAAAGAAGCCACGTTCTGACAACTATTTCATGTCTGGCCTACAGATTTTGCCTGTTATTGCTTAACAAAGAAAAATGCAGTTTACACCACAGTGTATTCTAACCCTGAGAGATGCAACTTCCCGCCAGAACTTTCAGCAACTAGTATTTGTATCAATTATGCAAAAGCAGGATATTTGTATGTTTACACAGGTATGAAAAATGATGTAGAGAAACAATCAACATACTAAAACTTTAAAAGTTTAAGGAAAAATTCCACATAAATGCATAAAATCAGATTAAGCATGGTATTGTCATAATAAAGTTGTATTATGGTAGCAGCAAAGAGTATTTCCAAGGTTAATCCAAAGGATATGGTGTAAAATTAGAGAGGATATAGGGCAAACATAAGTTGAGGGTGACCACAGTGGTGGTAGGTATTAATGTGTTTTGGTAGTAAGCTTTTGGGTTTTCCTTATTTAAGTTAATGCCTTAATTTCCTCTATCCTTTCAATTTCTTGACTCTGCTCTTTTCCTCATCTAACTTTTTCTGTCTATGAGCAAGCTGTTTACAAAGGATATATAAGCTAAAATAATTAATACGCATCTGTATTTGCCACCAAGAAAAGCTTTCTCAGGAATTTAGATTTTATTAGTTCACTGACTTTCAACACCAGCACAAATAGGATAAGACAAGAATGTAAATAGCAAAGCAAATTCAGATGAACTACATACATGAGTAGCACTGTAGTTCAGACACATGAAGATATGAAATCATACAGGAAATTCATTAGAAGACACTAAAGAAGAAAGTAGTTGGAGTAGAGGAAAAGTGTATGGAAAACCAACACAAATGACCTGAGATGTGGTTTACCTATATCACTATGATATGAGTGCTGGAAAAAATCCATGCTAATTGAATAGAAAATAAGGGTTTTGATGAAAACTTAAAATGTTAAATTCCAGACAAGTTGGTAATGATTAAACTAAAGGTATCAGTAATGTAAATACACATTTTAGAGCAAGCATATGCATCACAGTTTTTGGTATTAGATCAAAGGTATTAATAGTAACATTAACTATGCCACCCAATTATGATTAATAAAAAATCCTCCTTTATGTTGAAATGCCAATCACTGTGGCAGCCACGATGATTCAGAGCAACAAAGCCAATCAAAATGAAAATAATCTGGAAGGAACCATTTTCTCTGAGAGATTCTTTCCTTGTTTTCTAGGAGAGGATGATATCATACTTCTAATTATAAGCACTTCTAAATTATATGTTACATATTTCAATGTCGTTTAGCCTTCCAATTTTATAGTAAGTCGTGATTACAGTGGAACTGATTATAGCAATCTATATATAACTGTCTCAAAAGTACTCAATTGAAAGTTTCCTGAGAAACCATATTTTTAATTAACATCAATTTTCCGAACTTTAATGATGGTAATTCTTTCAGTATTGTAGGAGGAATTGTTCATTTCAGAGCAAAATCTTCTTTGAATCGGCTCACTGTCAATACTGCATTCTTTAGAGGCATATGGATGCAATCACATTCTGGGACACCTTATTTGGTCTCTTATGGACTGAGGCTATTGTCCAACTCTAAAATCTCAGAGTACCACAGCAATAAGGATCTGCTTTGCAGACTCATGCCAATTTATGTAAATCACTCTTCCATGTATTTAAATACAACAATGTTTGAGTGATGAAAACAGTTATGACTGTCACAAACAGTTTGAAAGATTAAAGTAATTCTGCTGCTGGCATATAAAACAACGTTCCACATCTTAACACAAACTTTGCATGGTCTGTAATGTCATTGCTGGGAAGGATAAAAAGTTATAAGCAAACATCATCACTGCAAGGAAGTATGACATATTTTTCATGTTTGACACTGGACATAAATATCCTCCCACACTGTTTAATGTGAGAACTGCATATGTGAGGCAGAGATAATAAAACATCTCAGTGAAAACAAATGAAGGGGAAAAAAGAGTCATGATGAGTCGAATAGAAAATACAGCTTTGAAGTTAAAAGTCTTTGTATACATACAGTTTATTCACAAAAGGAAGATCCAATATTTGATATGCAGACTGAACAGTCACAGATTCTGCAAGACAGTCAGATGCCTTGTAGAACTGTCTTTTTAACAAAGATATGCTTTTTAGTTGACAAATGTAGCCTTATAAGTGGAGGTAACAGAAGACTAGGGCAACAGTAAGATGCTTGTAAGTTCTATCGCTCTTCTGCTGTTCTTTATATACCAGATGTTAAAAGGCAATTGTTACTGAAAGCCAATGCTCCTTAAAAACAATTCTTGATATTCTTGTTTGACTCAGTACTAAAAGATTCAATAGCTTTATGAAGAAGATGGAAAGCATATGCCATAACACTACGATTAGATTAAGTAGATTAAGGTAGAGGAATATAACAGTGCAAAACAAGTATGTGGCAGTTTCATTACCTGTTTTAGAATATATTTTTTTAAGATTTTGAAATAATATTGTTTCTATGGATATACTTCTTGAAGAGAAAGGCTATACTTTTGTTGTAGAGAAGCAACAATTTAAAACATTTTTTCAGAGGATTCTGATATTTTGAGAAGTCATTACAGGTGACCTCTAATGAACTTCTAAGAATAAGGACTTGAAACATATTTTCTTCATTTTAAAATATAATGTTGTCAGATTATTAAAAGCAATAAGCGGCAATGTAAATTTCTTCCTAATTTTTAACCGAATTAAAATTTATAAAGGTATGTCCTGCTAACAGCAAGTGAGAAATATGAAATATAATGAATTGTGAAAATTGTACTGATTATGGTGTCTTGGAGTATTCTTGACTTCTGATTCACTGCTGAAATATGTCAGCATCCTACTACATACACAGCTTTGACTGAAAAGCTGTTTTGAGTGTTTTTTTTATTATTATTTTTTGCTTTAATAGAAGAAATTATACTACCAGATTCTTACTATTCAGGGTCTATAAACTAAAAAAACAAGGACGCCTGGGTTGATACTATGGATACTACTAGATAAAGAGAATAAAGTACTTCATATGGAAATATACAGCATCAGAACCACATTGAGGAAAATATTTTAAATCCAGGAACAAGCAGAAAATAACAAGAAATTGACAGTTAGCCAGCTGAAATGCTTTACAGGAACAGAGTTAAAGAAAAGGCATGGGGCAACTTCCTTATCTGAATGCTATTATGAGATTATACATTAGGTATTCTGAAGAAGCAAATTAAAAGCAGTAAAACTGAGTGAAAATAAATGTAAGCTGATAATGAGTAAAATGATAACAAAATTATCTGATTAAGGATATTAAGAATGAAGAAGAATAAAAAAAATCTTCCTGGAAACTACCTTAGAACCTTAGAAAAGATTCCATTAGAAGAAGTCAAATACACATTGAGAAGGTTTAGCTTTGAACTCTACGATCTAAAGACCAGTGATTTCAAACATTCAGTATTTCATCCTCTTACAAATGAGTAAGAAAATATAGAATCACAACAAACATTTGTTATTTAAATTTAATTAGAAGAAACTACGTTTCTGGAAGTAAAGTTATTAAAGTGGAACTGACATGAAACTTGGAGATACCAGAAAGGAAGTAACAATTCTTTATACAGTTGCAGTGACCTGGATCAAACAATATACATGAAAATGCTTCATATATTTGAAAAGGTCAGGAGGTATCTGTCTGCCTGCTTAGTGAGCCTGGCCTCTTAAAGATTCAGACAAGTCCCCATTTATCTTTCCCATTCTCATGTCAGGGAAATCAAGGAGAGCTTCTGGCCAGTGCACTTGAATACAATTTTTTCACGATGTTTCTTAATTTCTCAGTTATACTCCCACAAGAATAATAGAAAACAGAAAATAGTTAACATACAAATGAAATGGGCTAGCCTTAAAAGAATTTCTTATTTTCTTTCCCACTGGACTACCTCAACAATCCTCTACAGTGCATTCAAACAGGCAAATGAATAGATGTGGATCAAAGCTCCTGCTCTGCTCTAGAAGTACATTAGAAAGCACAACAGTTTGGAAGCATGCCCAGGTAGCTACTGCAGCCTGGCTAAAATTATTAAGAAATCACTTAGCAGTAAAAATCAGATTTACTGACATTTTCCATGTGCTTGCTAACCTTGTCTGAAAAATATACTACCTTCTGACATAATAGTACACTGACTCACTTGGTTTTGTGACTCTATTTTTTACTGTACAGTGCCATGACTGAGCAACAGTCATCTCTTATATAGTGTAAGACAAACAGTAATGGTAGCGAAACAACCAGTGTTGTAATCCAAATGCAAAGCTAGAATTCCATATGCAGGACAATTCCTTCCATTATGAGATTGATCTCAGCAGATCTACTGTAATTGAGAAATCCCTTTCTTTCCATCTTGTTTGTTACCTTGGGCACTTGAGTGTATCATGTGGCTTTTCCAAATTGCATTCCTTCCCACTATTAATGATTTTCAAAAACTGTTCTGTTCTGACATCAGACTACTTGTTTCCCAGACTCTGTCGTAAACGGAATGAATTCCTTTAATAGCACAGTTTCCATCAGCAAGATGCTTTATTCTTGTAGAAATGAAAAGAGACAGCTATGAACTTCCTAGGCTAACTGCTACAAAGCCTAAAGACTTTTTGATTCACACGTTCCAGTATTCAAGGGAGGAAATGCAGCCCAGATTAGAGTTTTTACATACTTTCTAGGCTGGAACCAATGAAGGGGAATTTGGGACCAGATTTTGCAAGATCCTGGATGAATGTGAGTTACAAACTTCCACATTTATGACAATGGACAAATAATATGAGATAGTCAAGGGGGGAAGTGAAAAGTAAATTTTATTAGGGCTAGTTGACTACTCTTGTATGCTATCTACTTTCTGGTTCATATTATACTTGAGAGAAGACAGAAAGAGAATAAAAAGTGTCATGAAAAACTAACAACAATGGCTGATGGCCAGCACCCTCTCTAGCGAGCTTCGTGGCTCTTACTTTTCTCCTTTTCAGAACAGAGTATTTTGCATTTTTCTCACATATATTTAACAATTCTGATGTTTTTATTGACAATTTGATAATTCAAAGAAAAGTTTTTTTCCTAAGCTGAGCCAATAGTTTCATAAATTAAGGGGTATACCAAACCAACTGTTAATGTCATGATTTCGAAGATATTTTTGTGAATCATGGAAAATGTAACAAATGTATTTCTGAAAACAACATGCAGCAACTTTACTGGAAATACAACGTGTGTACAGTCTCTTATGGTAATTCTTATGTCTATGAATTATACTAAAACTAATCTTTATTTTTTCCACCATATCATTAAATCTATTAATGATTATTTTTGTTTTCAGAATAAGTCCTTTTAAAAAGCATTTACATATCAAATACAGCTAATGAAGAACTAACACAGTTTACACCTTTCATGTGGGAATCATGTAACACTTGACAAAGATCATCTTTCACTACTAAAAAGAACATCAATCATTATTTTACACAGTGTACCAGGAAAGTGAGACTCTCTGAAAAAGAGACTAACCAACTCTTCTAGCATAACATGTCAAGTAGCTGAACTGGGAATAGAACCTAAAGGTTCTGGCAGCTAATTCTTTGGTGAAGGCACTAGACTATGTTAAAGTCAGTTATACAAAACAGCAGTGACATCAGCAGAAGTACAGTTTATCCCCTTTTGCATTTTAGAATGTCAGTCTCCATAACACTGCACGCTTTTTATTACAACACAGCAAGTACTAGATTTAATTGGTATTAATTGCAATTAGGAAATATAAACAGATCCGGTTAAGCAAATCAATCTTCCTTCCCCCACCCCCCACCCAACAGTACTTGCAATTTATCACTGAGAAGAAATGATGGGAAATCAGGATTTGAGAAAAAAAACTAATATCTATAAGTTCCAGCCCTGAGTTTCTGAGTTTTGGATACTTGCTGTGAGCTGGCAGGAAGATAACATACTATTTTTTCATACATTTAAGTCATCCACAATTTTTTTTTTAAACAACAAAACTGAAAGCAGATGCTTAACGGATGCTCAGTATTATCAGTTAACTCCTAATTTTAGAGAAGTATTTGAGTTTCCAGATGCTTATCTGAACTGAACCACTGAACTTCTTGAAATTTGTCCAATACCTATTCTATTATAAATCAAGACAGTTGTCACGTATCTTCAGCACACGATTTTATAGGATTTCCCTTCTAATGCCATACAAAGTACGACTCACCCATTAAAAAGATTCAAATCAAGGAGATAAGTGACTGAAGGAGGTAAAGGGTGAACAACTATAGGGTCTGAAGCTCCCAGGACTTTGTACATGAATGTTCTAATGAAAATGAGTACAGAATGAGAACAAGTATAACAAAGATATCAAAGGAAAGCATGAGAAGACAACACAATGTGTTCCCCATGCTTAAGGCTGGACTCTTGAAATTTTTGAGATTCTTTTTTTTTTCTTTTTGTTGACATTTTCTTGTATCATTACTGGCTGGAATGAAGTTAATTGTCTTCATAGCAGCTCGTATGGTGTTGTGTTTTGGATTTGTAACCCAAATAGTGTTACAGCTCACCAGTTTGAGCTACAGTGCTCTGACATGCAAGATAGAGAAGCATACTGGAGTTCATAAAGGTACTGCAGATATATCTTGAATATTATCTCAATATTGATATTACTGGTAAGCTCTATGCAAAAATTTCCAGTAAACAAGTGGCAAAGATAACTGTCCTGCTTTAATGCAAGATTTTCACCATAATTTTCTTGTTTTACAAGTTTTGTGGCAAAAAATTTGTATCTTTGCACTGTCTAATAAACTCAAAAATAAAATATCAAATAAACATATCCAAAAAACAACAAAACAATTTAAAAAGGATTGTTACTCTTAAAGCATCCTGTTTTCACTTAGTAAATAATATAAGACAAGCTCATAAAATGACATTATTAAAAAGGCACTGGAAGGATCTTTGTAAGATGGAATAAGCTAAGTCAGAAATAATTACAACAATTTGAATGATCACTAATAGTATTCTGCCTAGATTAGTAGAATCAGATAGTTTTCTTGATTTCTCAAAAGGCAAATTTTAAGTTGATCACACTTCTTGGGGAAAATATTAGCCCTCTGGTAAAATTTATTTCTTAAGAATTTTTAATATAATTACCAGAAATACTGAATCACTCCGTTACCTCAACAACTCCTACATATTGGAAAAGAAAAATCTTTGTTTCCTTATCTGTACCTTTGAACTGCTCCAGAGATGCTACAGTGCTGATCCGTGCAGCACTGTAGGAAAACAGAAGAGAGTAAGACTGCCCTTTTCAACAGCAGCAACATACATTTACATTGTCTTGTACTGATCATCAAATGGCACCCTCAGATCTCATCCCTCTTATCACTAGACTCTGCCCTTGTAAATCACTTCCTTTGCCTTCGGCAAAATCTTTAAATCTAATTAGTCAATTAATGGCTATACCATTGATACAAAGTCACATTACCTCAGGTATATATGTAGAAGGATATTTTCTATTCTAGTCTTTTATAGACTTGAAGATATAAATTCTATCTGATAAATCTGATAAGTCTACGATGAATATAATTACCTAAATATAATGATAAAATATAAAACAGAAAATAATAAGAAATGTGTGAGATCAAGGAAATAATTACCGTTGATAAATGGTGTATCCATTACTCTGAACATATATTAGGCAGATTTGGAATATTATCCACAACAGGTAGTAGGAATTTGTAGAGACAATAGATACTTAATGCAGCTTATATTACGTATAGAACACTTTATAAAACATTACACTATTGACCAATATATATGTATTTTTGAAATGTGTTTACCTTTCTGGAAGAATTCTTCTAATTTCTCCTTGAAGGGCTGGAGATGCTCTTCTGAAGATTCTCTGCAAACTAACTTCATCTGCTTTTCAGAGGCTATAAAAACAAGTTGCGAGCCTTTTGTAGTAGATATCAATATTTTAAAAGCTTCATCTAAATTAGTCACCTAGGCATACTTTAGAGGTAGCGGAAATAAATATGCACTATTGAATCCAGCCATTACATTATAACCACCATTTACACTGGACCAGTATACCAATTAGAAAATGTTGCATGTATTTAAAGAGTGGAACTTTAGTAATGTCTTGTTTGTTGTAATCCTCCAGCTCTGAGCTGAGGCCTACTGCTATAACAGCCCACAACACACATTAATTCTAGATGGTATTTAAAGCTTCAAAATTTGTTCTGATGTGAATGGATGTTGCCTTATATCTGAATTGATTTTAGTCAATCAGTGCCAGTCATTCTATACTCAAGCATTTCTTCCAACAGAAATGCAGGAATTTAACCTTATTTAGGCATTGAAATTACAGGCCATGATGTGAAATACAACTCTGTAAGAAACTTAACTTACATGTAACTGTAATTTGTTTACTACTTAATCTGTTATTTTAAGACCAGATGACATGCCAATTTTTAAAAAACTCCCTTCCCTAAAACTCCTGTTAAACTTTGAAGATTCAAGTGTTCCACGTTAGAGTTGAAATGAGACTGTTGAAAATAAAAATGCAATTATATTTCATTTAGCAACCAAGTTTATGAACTAGTCTAGGATTTCTTTTCCACAACTCTTCATTCCTTAGCAGCTAAATTTAGATGGAAATTTATTTTGGAGTCAAATCTAGTAGTTAATGTTTGGCTGCATTAAACATTTTCACACCATATTGCTGCCACCATTATATAATTCAACTTATTCCAGCAAAAATTAATACAAAATGGTGAGAAAAGCAACTGTGAATTTTAAATTAACATTACGTTATTTCAAGTTTTCAGTGCAATGAAAAAATATCAATGGAAATTGAAAACAGACGTATACATTATATTCTTCAACTATTTGCATTGCCTATAACACTGGGCCACCAGAACTTGCTCAGCAATAACAGCTTTCCAATTAATTGAGAATTTAATAAATGATAGAAATAAACCGTGGAAGTTTTTATTATAAACAAATGCTGATATCTCACTTAAGTACGTATTTTACTCTAACATCCTTCCACAACTCATATAGATAGACTATGAAATTACTGAGGAGCTCCAAGCTGATGTAAAACATTCTAGGCTACAGTCTAACTACATCTTTAATCTCTAGTCTTGCAACCTGGAGCATAAGGCAGAACTTTGAAACTGTTGAAACTGAAGCTAATAGAGATTTGTTTGTCTGCCAGAGAGCAGTCAGAAATAATAAAAGCATCAATTCAAACTTAGCAGATCTGGGAAAGAAAATCTTTTATTAGCTGCTCTGTCATGCGTCTTTAATAACTGAAATTGGGCAGCCCTATCAAGTGGGTGGCAACCCTGCCAATAGCAGGGTGTTGGAACTAGATGAACTTTAAGGTTCCTTCCAACCTAAGCATTCTATCATTCTAAGATGAAAATTAGATGAAATTAGGCAATCAGAAATCAAAGTCTGTAAGACTTTTAAGACTATTTCCAGAAAGTACATGCCTCTTACAATTAAAAGTTTGAACTTCATATCATACTCTGAATGAAATTTATGTAACATTTTAATTTGTGGAATTATATGAGTTTTCTACATCTGTTCAAGGAAACTGTAATACTTAGGAAGAACATGGACATCACATTGTGAAGAAAAAAAATCTAGCAAAATACCCAAGATGTTACTGTTAATTTTCCAACAGAAATTTTACACAAAGTAGCAGCTACAAGTTTGTACCTAATTCTCTCTACGTTTAAAAAAAGGAAAATCTTATATAAGGTAATATTTAGAATTTTAAAAGCAATATAAATTTTAAATTTTAAAGCAATATAAAATGTCAAAAGGCTGATAGTACACATTATGTTGAGACATTTGATATATAGTGCTTATAAAATGCACATGATTAATACAATCACCTTAGGTTGAAATCACTGCAAGTCATTTATTATGTTATAGCAATCAAATAAATTTGTACAAATAGATACAGATATGAATATATATATATATGAAAATACGTGCAACTAGAGTCAAAAAGTGCTTTTTTTTTTTTTTTAACCAATAAGCAGTGCTACTACTACATTGTGTTGAGTATTGAAAGCATCCAATAAGCATTAATAACACAAGATTATTACAAAGGTTACTCAGATACGTCCTATGCACATATTTAAATGACCAAGCCTAGGACAAATTACTTCTAAATTAGAAAGAAAGAATATGAAAAACCCCTTCAAGAAAAATATTTTTGAATAGGAAAGACTAACATTTAACACAATCAGATGACAAAAACCACAGAAAAATAAGGGAAAGTAGATGAGAGTGGTGATTTCTTTAGTAGAATCTTAAAAACCATAACAATATTTGGAGTAAGGGGAGAGGATGAGTAAAAAGACAGGCACATCAGAGAAGAGCAAATGAGACACAGCGTAGAATAAGTCAACCACAGGTGCTGATTTAAAACTCTAAGTTTGAAATCACATGAAATTAGATGAAATGCCAGTCAGCACTGCTTATGTAATCTTGAAGCAATAAAATTGTAAGAGACGAAAGAAGTCAAGTAAATGCTAGGAGACTAAGAAATTACACTATTGGAAAGCCTAAAATGATACCATTAGGCAACTCTGATGAATATATTTACCTAGATTAAACTATCTGGAGCAAAGGTCTAATCACTGAGGTTTTTGAGATAACTGTCAAAATGAACTGAAGGGCCATAAAGTTTTAGATTTGAGCAACGGGAATCAAGGATAACAGTGATTGGGTGAAAAACTGCTAATCGCAAGAGTAATGTCTTTGTCCTGTACTGATTAATTCACTTTTAATTGACTCTGAGTTTAGGTTAGACTCCAGTGAATGACCTACACTTCTGGTCTACAAAGAAAAGAAATGTATTTTTTTAGGCAGCAGAAAGTTATCTAATTCTGTTTAAACTCAACTGCATTGAAATATTTGAATATATCTTCAATTTATTTAGTTGCTAACATAGATATGGACTCAGTGGCTGAAGACATTATGAACTTCAGCTTGAACTGCTGTCTCAAAAATGCTGTAGCCCTGCTGAAATGTATTCATTATTCTTTCAGTCTCCCTCTCAGTAATGAAGAACAAGATGGAGAATAATGATTCCTTCTCCAATATAACAAAGCAATGGCTATGACCACCAGATAGATGCATCTTTCAGGCTCACGAACCTAGGAACTTCATCAAGCTTGCCTATAGAAAACAGTGATGAAAGTGTGTTCAAAGAAATCACAAGTTAGATACAAGTAAAGACATTCAGAAAAGGAAGATTATTTGAATTGCAGGGCTAAATCAAGTGCTTTCATTAAAATGGCAGCTGGATTCTACACATAAAAGTCAGGTGGTCTTTGTCAACCTCAATTTGCAATATTTGTGAAAGGCTATCACATTACTCTGTGACCTATCTCAGTACTACAACATAAAATAAAGTTTTCTGGTAGCTAATTTTCACCAAACTTAATAAAACTAAGTTTGATAATACTTTCTTAATATTTAATCAAACATTTATTTAAAATATATTAATATGTATATTTATAAAACCTACTAACTCTGGCTAAACATTATACAAATAAATGAAAATTGAAAAGTTCCACTAGTTGCTCTGATTTTCTTTGCTAAAAATGCTATAATGTGTGACATTCACACGATTTCTTCAGGTATTCTTATATGGTCTGCAATGGAAATATCTTCCTTTAAAAAAAAAAAAAATTCAGCGTTTTTTAATTAGAATTATTCCGAAGTAAGGATTCTACTGAATATTCTTTCTTTGAAATATACGTACATTCTAGGAAGTTTCCTTCTAAGAAAGAAAAAAATTTCTGAATTTCTGAGGAATCTGATAGAATTCTGAAGAGTCTGGTACCTCATGTACACTTCCTCACTCATCAACTCATTCCAAAGTAATCATTTGAGGAAACAACAAGCATCCCTTTTCAGCATGAATGGGTCCAAACATATGCAAATTCACTATTACTGTAATCAACTTTTGATTCCTTTTCTTTACATGTATTATATGTTAGCCAAACAAAATGCAATATACTACTATGAAAATTGTTTATTTTTAAATGAGCTATTGCCAAAAAAAAAAAAAAAAAAAAAAAAGAAGAAGAAGAAGAAGTGTGTAATAGTATTTGAAAGCCCTTATGAACTGCTGGATGTACATCATGCTTCACCCACTGCAAATCTTGGACATAGAAATGGAAACCATTAGCAAAACATTAGAACAAAGCTGGAAACTGCTGGTTATCAGTTTGCCACTGTCTTCAGATTTAATGCAGTATTTGGCTCTAAAAGTTCTTTAAAAATCCCCAATATAAGTGAAAATATTTACACAATAGAATGTCTCTAACTTAATGCCTATTGGGCAATAGTCTTTTAAAACTCCACAGGCACTTGTAAATCTGTCAAAAGAATCACTGCCCATAAACAAACTTTTATGTAAAGAGCATTTCAGTGTCAATCAGACTGGATTTGGAATTTTTTAAGTATCATTTTTAAATAAACGCAAAACCAGAAATAGTTTAATGTTGATAACAGTAAATTACTAACTATTTACTCACCAGAACCCATCAGTAGCATTTACAGGAATCATCGTGACAGAGAACCAAGTATCAACACCATGCGTTCCTATAAACCTGTCACTGACACTGTCCCCCATGACTTATGCCGTTGTGAAAGCCACTAACAACGCCCACTCCTCTGTCCATTCTGAGCCTGGCAGCTTATACTACCAGCCTCAGTCTTTTATTTTCTTTTCTTAACGCAGTCTTATCTTTGACAAGATGGTTGCTATTTGCTAATTCTTTTTAGAACTCTTACCTTTTCTGTTTCAAAGGAGATTTGAAACTGTACCTCAAATGATTCCAATGTTGCACCAAAGAAAATCAAATTTCTGTATGAGAGGATCCTTGACATTGGATCATGGAGAGACATCCATTGACAGAAACCTGTCACGCTATTTGGGCCTACACACCCAAATAAGAATCTAGCAAAGTTCAGTACAAGGAGTAAATTTATTCAACTTCCTCATGATTTATCTTGTTAGATTTGTCTTACTTGGAAACTACTAAGAAGAAGAAGTTGTGGCAGTACTCTGTACTCTCAAGCTTGGTTCTTATTGTCTGAAATAAAGGTCAACAATTTAATGCAAAAAAGTATTAGCACACAGAAAACAGTTCTGTGCAAAGTTTTATTCAGTTAATTTACCAGAAATGTGTTTCTATGAACAACTGTCTTTTCCACTCATTAATAATAATTCAGTTTTCTTAAAAAGTTATTTCACAAGATAGAAGCCAGTAAGAAAAACTTGAAACAGCCTGATTCTTGTCTGCTTGAAATACACTTCCTTCTTGTGATGCACAAATATCTGTGGAGGTACTCAAGGCAGAAACTCTCATGTCTAAATGAGACAGAAGCGGTTTTAAGTGGTAAATTCTGAGGAGAGGAAAATGAAATAACTGAAATAGTGACGTGCAGAACACCCTGTAATGTTCTCCTGTTCTAATGGAGATTTAATAGAGCCCTGGATTCAGAAATCTTGAAAGTTCTCTCAGAAGTTTTGTCAGGTATTCTAGCATTGGTTCTCATAATTAAGTTTTTTGATCTTTTTGTTTAAAACAGTTTCAAACTTTTACACTATATGAAAAGTAAGCGGAGAAATTTGTCAGGTTTATATAAATTGTAACAAACCTAAAGGAATATTTTTTTTGCTCCACGTTTTGACAAAGCATATTAACTTTTTACATAAATCATTTTAAATCCTTTCTGTTAAGATTGTTTCCTAAAAATGCATTTAACAAAATGAACAAAGATTGCTAGTAAAACTAAATATTTTTCACACCATAGCAACACATTTAATACTCTGCTTAATGTATTCTCTCTGAAATGGTAGTTTACATTTAGTGCACCCTTCAGCAGAAAAGCATACTACAGCTGATGGAATTCAAATTCATATATATATGACTATAATGACTAATCTCCCATAATTTTCCAGTCTTTGTAATATACCTTAAGTGATTGCTGTGCACACTATTAGCAAAATTTTTAGTTTAGTATTGAGATCCAAATGTATAGATCTCCGCACATCATTAAGATTTATCAGGAGTGGAGAAATGCTTACTAGCAGAACCCATTGAGAAATTGGGACATCTCACTTCTGTCTGAACAGTGCAGAAAATGAGTATTTGAAATTGAAGTGTCTTGTCTGGCTAACTTAAAGCAAGACACTTTTTTAAGAACTAATGATATTTTTAATCAGATGAGCTAAGCTTATTCTGGTGTGAGAAAGAAGAAAAAAAAAAAGAGAGATCTTTCAAATTACAAACACAGTATTACTGGGAGTGTTGGACAGACAGAAGGGAACTGTCAGGTAACAACTGAAACAGTATGTTCGTAAGTTGAAGTTACAGAAGCAAAAGTGTTCTCTTCTCTCTGTACTACTGATTTTCTGTGCAAGACAGATCATAAAGTTCCATCTAACTAATTCTTTGGTTCAGCATGCTGCTTGGTTTTAAAATCATGTAAACCCACACACTTCTGTATGTGCTAATTATTGTCACTATTACTAATTTGCACCCCACTGCCTGAGTTAATGTACTTTCAATTTTTGATCTCTGGCAGTAAATGCATAACCCACTGGCTCAAACGTAGCATCTCTGCCTTCTCTTTTACTGCATACTCTCCTAGAGAGGAAAAGCTGATAAGAGCCATTAATATGTTCATCCCAGCTCTCCAGACTGCATCATTTTTAGGGACGGCATTCCTAATTCCAGATGTATACTACCTGCTTCCAGATGTAGACAGCTTTGCTACACAACCAATGCTTAACACCCACATACACAAAAAAGGTATCTGGAAAAGAAGAACTTATTTTTCATATTTCCAATTTTTTTTTAGAATCTTAGCATTTGTTGAATGATTTTTAACGATAAATTTCCAAGTATTCTTTAGCGAGGGGAAAAAATAAAGGAAAAAATTAACATTGTTTAAATAACAGAAAACTCTACCTGACTCTTGTGCACACACGCAGACATCTGCTTCCATGCAATGAAGTCTCCTGAAACATCATCTTGCTCCTCTACCGCATTTTCAAATCTTATTAAACCTTCCATACTATTCTGTGTTATCACAAACTAAAAACTCTAATGGAATTTTTAGAAATGATCCACATTGGAAAAATTCCAGTTGATGTATTCGCATATGAATATTACCAGTGAAACACTGTCAAAATGTTATTTTTATTGTACAGTAGAATCCAGTGCACATATACCAAATGTGTTTTTTAATGCCTGTGTTGTATCTTTGCCAAATGAAAACAAACTGAAATGTATCTCAGCCTGCTGAGGCAAGAGAATTTTCAAGAAGAGGTCAGAAAACTCAAAGAAAAATGCTTATTTTATCAACTAATAATAAAAAAAAAATAATTGCCCTTGCATGAAACTTTCTTTTCTCTTTCTCCTACACCATTCTGTATTGCCTCTAAATGTCATGAAAATCTTGAAGAGTGCAAAATGTGCTGCTCATCAGCTACATAACTCCCTCAATTTACGCAAACACCTAAAGAAATAACAAATGTGTCTAATTGCGTCGCTCCACCACCTAGTGCAAATTTATTTTATTTGCCTACACTTCCCAAATTTTAAGGTTAACTTTAAAATCAGAAAGTATAATTAATATTAAAAAAATATATAAAAAGATATATATAATATATATATATATAATAAAAAATATATATCAAGAGCTACTGGTTTCTGGAAAACAATTCAGTTTTTCTGCTCATTCTAGGACAATTTTTCCAAAAATGTATGCAACTCAGATGTTTAAATCTCACTATTAAAGTGACTTAAAACATTTCATTTAAATTAGTCTAAGGCATCAATCTGTTAAACATATTTTTGAAAAGGGCCTCTGATAATTTCTTGAATGAAGTCCTTCTGTAATGAATAAACAATCAGCTTTTGGCAAGAAATATCTCTTGATCCAAGAAATTATTCAGAAAGTTAACTGAGATGATATAGTGTATAGAATTTTCTCATTGCAATTCATTAACCTGACTGTCATTAAAACAAATAGAACCATAGACAGTATCTTTCAATTTTATAATCATAATTCTATTGATAATTATTGTATTATAATTATACTAAAACTATTCTATAAAATAGATTTTTCTCAGGCATACAATACTTCTTATGAATTAAATGTATGATTCTGTCTGAACAAATGCTAATACATTCAATTAATTTTTCCATTTCTGCTTATACATAAGTTTAATAAAAGCTGAAAAATTCTCAATTCATTAACTGAAAATATCAGTTACTTTCAAGAACAAAATAGGCTTATACTTCATTAACGTACTGTTGCAAAATTTTGTTGCAAAAACCTCTAAATCATTTTGAAGACTCCAAAGGGAATATACACATTTAAGAATTTTAATGTCCTTTTAATGCCCACTTCTCTGTGGTTTTATGTTATTATTTTATTATTATTATTTGTATGTTCCTATTGGTAAATATATTTTCTCGTAATTCTTGATAAAAATATTTTCCAGAATTTTAATCAGAAAATCAGAGCACTTCAGTCTTAAATGAGCATGAACTGATTATTTTTCCTTTTTGCAGATTCATTCTTTGCTCTATTTACAGTGACAGTGGCAGTAAGAATTGAGAACAAGTGACCCTTTTCAATTTCTTATTTCTAAATTCTGTTCCAGTGTCATGCAGAGCTCCCTGAGGGAGGCACTGTATGACAATAATGTAGATGCAACAGCATAGTAATCACTAGTCTAGTCAGACTTGCTAAGAGACGAGGTTAATTAGCTATGATGCTGATATCGGTACGGCAACCCTATGCTAAGTACATCCAGCAAAATGCATCTGCTTTTTTGCAAGAAGTCCACAGAAGTTGTGAAGACAGAGAATTTGTCTCCAGTTAAAAAAAAAAAAAAAAGTACATTTTGAAATTATGCATTACAGCAATTCAGCTATTATGTAAAAAGTAGGAAAATGTGAAAAAGAGATTAATTCTCACATTTAAAAAAAAGAACACGATCATCTTTCAGATGTTTAATTTTGTAATGAGAATCCCTCACATCTTTTAAGAAAGGCGACACTGCATTTGCATGCCTCGCTAGTTACTGAGATATTTAGATACTCTAGGATGTATATGACGTTAGACAAAAACCATGTATATTGTCATGCCATTTGAGAATGAAACTAAAATGAAATACTTGAAGAGGCAGAGAAAGCCTGCTATGCTCAGCTACCTGATGATAGCTGTAGGACAATGAGAAATGTGTGTGTAACAAAAAATGACTTATAGTTACAAGTTGCAGCAAAGTAAATTCTGACAGGGGATAAAGAAAAACTGCATGAGAGTTGTTCAACATTGGAACAAGTACCCAGAGATGAGTTGGAATCTCTATCCTTGGACACAAACTGAGCTCAATAAAGCCCAACACAAATGGAACTGAATATGAAGTTAGTCCTGCTCAAAGATTTTGGACTAGATGATCTCCAGAGGTACTTTCCAACTACTATTTGCCTACAAATTTAAGATATTTGTAATGCTTCTCTAAGAAAAACAATGTGAAAATGTTAACAATGTAACTTCTTTTTTTTTTTTTTTCATGCATGGTTTGTCAGTTTACTCTTTGATTTTTCAAAAAGGATTTTGTATTGATTTTCTAAAAGGATGAAACAATTCTAAAATATGAGTTTGTACATTACTTAAAAGCGGGAAAGTTGGGGATAACATACGTTGTTAAGATACAGATCTGCCAAAATGATATGAGGACTGCAGCTGCAGCTCCAAATGATGTCTCCTGGAGTACTGAAATTCAACTGATACTTAAAGGCAGCTAATCCAGTAAGTCTTATTTCTAAATTCTTTTTTTTTTTTCCACTCTGCATGTGTATATGCTTAAATACCTACATACATGCTAATGCACACTCTTAAATCAGAAAAAGTTAAAACATATACAGCATTAAAAAAATGGTAGTGTGAAAATGGCAGCTAGAATCTGTTCCATGTTCATGGTAAAACATATGCAAGTCTTTGGTGTAGAGATTTGCTTTCTAAAAATCTTCATATGAATGACTACACATTTCAAATATTCCACGCTTCTTTCTGAAGAATACTAATCAAGCGATACTGTCCAAACTAGAGAGGAAACATCTAATCATAAAGAAATAAAAAAATGGTAATATTTTCCTTACACAGAATCACAGAATGGCCAGGGTTGGAAGGGACCTCAAGGATCGCGAATCTCCAACCTCCCTGCCACACGCAGGGACCACCAACCTCCATATTTAATACTAGACCAGGCTGCCCAAGGCCCCATCCAATCTGGCCTTGAAGACCTCCAGGGATGGGACATCAAATAAACTCTTTAAACAAGAAATAAGATATATTACGTTCTAAAAATATTGATACAGAAAAAAACCTTTGTTTTCAGGAACATGAAAATTAACTGGAAAACTAATATCTGTCAAATGAATAAATGGATTTGCTTATACTACTACACAGTACTTGAAAATTCTGGAAATCCATTGACTATATAGACCTGTAGTGAAATCCTGACCTTAGAGAAAACATTTTTTCCTAGGACTTTAAAGTAAAACCAGGTTTCATCATATAATTGCTATCTCATTATTTCCCATCACATCCTTTTGAACTTCTTTCCCCTTAAAAAGATATATTAAACTTACATTTTTGTTTATTATCCTTTTTAACCTGAAAATGCTCAGAACTACAAAGTTTGTTCTGGAATGTGTGTTAAAAACCTGCTGGATTAACATTCTCAGAAAAAAAAATGTTGAAATTTCCAAGGAAAATTTCATTGGCACTGTTTCCTTAAAGTGTAATCTGAAGGACTTCAAAACACTAAGTTGTATGTAACTCAATCTGTTTATCTGAAACGGATGAAAGGGTTTGTGCTCATTCGGTGATCTGAACTCTCAGTTCCAGACTGTCTAGGTATTGCACACCTAAAGTTTAGACTATGAAGACACACATTTTTCTCATGAATCCCCAGTCTTTCCTATGTTAATACAGATGATTAAAAAGGTGAATGAATACCATGATCAAATTTATAAAATATTTTTAAGTACTAACTGATGACTACTACAAAAAGTTTCTACCAAAATTGTTATTTCAGGCACAGCAGGTGACAATTACGTTGTTTTTAATCATTTTGTATAAACCTCAGAAACAAGTCACTAACAGGAATATTAGTTTGTTCCCTAAACACACACAAGAAAACCTCTTCCATTTATTATCTTTTTCTCATCTTGCTTCCATGGCAAGCTGTTTAAGACTACCTTAACCAACATACTGTGAAATAAATCCAATGTACCCTATAACATAGGCAGCGCCAGTTAATATTGTTCAAATTATTTACATCTGAAGGGCCGCGCCTGTCTGGATAGCTGGGCCCGACGCTTCTCTGGACTTGGTTTCTGCTACTCACATCTGTTTCAGCTTTAGACTTTCACTGGTATTCTGCCAGCAACCACAACTTTTTAATGGCTACAATAAACTACAGAGACTCATCAAATCTTTGTTGAACGTGTTAAAATTATAACCTCTTCAATTAAAAATTTGAATTAAAAATAAACTATAGCATTACCTGAAGAAAAAAAAAGAGAGGGGATGTTTGAAAGAGATACAACATTCTTATATGAGTGATTGCTTCTTTGTTTAAATGTAAGAGAAATTATTCACAGGAATACTTGTTAGAATTCTGCTGCATATTTCTGATTGATAAAATACCAACGTTTGAGAACATTTCCACAACCTTTTCTGTTTCAAATCCTTGCTGTTGTTAGCTTCATATGTTAATTACTTTGACAGGGTTTCAACTGTATCTTTTCAAAGAAGAATTTTGAAAATAACCTCAGTGCAACACATTTTCTGCATTGTCTATGGATAACTAGGAAAACATGTTAAAACAAGTCAGTGATAACAAAAAAGCAACAATTCTTATTTTGTAAGTGAGTTGAAGCACATTAGCTTTTGCTCTTTCCTGTCTCTGTCTTTGCAGCGTAGAGCAAATACGATGTGAATGTCACAGCCTCCGTGCAGATCCCGAAGACTAAGATGCATTACAGCAGGACTACATGCTGATAAAGTACAAGATCAAACACAGATCATGTTTCTGCACAAACGAGCCCAACAGAGGGCAGGCCAAGGGTTTTACAGGGCCAAGCGATGAGAGGAGATAGAGCACTCACTTATGCCTGGGTCGAACAAACAACAACTGACACTTTCCTACCACTGCCAGTGTTTGAAACTATCCTGAAGATGGCAGTGACCTAACCCAGCCATTCTTAACAGTAAGGATAATATATTTTGTAATGGTTTTCATTGCCTTACATTAAAAAATCAACTCTAATTCTAAAAGCACACTTGCATTTTGATGTAGACATTATCTAATTGTAAATGGAGCAGTTTTTTTTTTGTTTTTTAATATAAGCTTTTACACAGATTCTGCCCCTAATCTCTATTTTCTACACATAACTGCTTCAGTAAAACTGGGAATTTTCCTTAGCAAAAATGATAGGCTTAAAATATCCAGTCACCATTTACTGGATTTATTTTTAAGAAGAATATGAATCACAAAATAAAAATGAAACTGCTTGGAATACTTAGAGAGCAACCATTCCTACTTTATATCCACTCAATACCTTGATTGATAGATGAGCTGGGTTTTTGAACCCCCCTGTTTATAATAAATATTTTTAAATGTTTATTTTATGTCCTAGGGTGAAAATGTTTTGAACCAGAGCTTTCAATTTCCCTTTGCTATGCCTTGGCAAGTTGTGTTTCATTTCTACACTAATTCAACTCTTTCTTGAAGCTGTTAAATTGTTGTTATACAAGTACTGAAGAAAGTATTTGTTATGAACCTAGCAGATATATACAGTTAAACACACAGCTATGAAGAAGCCAGAGGAAAAATAATACATAACGTTTCAGAAAGATTTCTTTAAGGATCTCTCAATTGTAAAAGGGAATTACAGAAAATTACAGTATTTTTACTTTCATTTTTATTAAGTCATGAGTTCAAAATATTTTTTTCTATTTTATGTGGTTACTTTCTACCACAGTGTAAAAACACTACAATCAACACTATAAACCTAATTAGCAATAAGCTAACCTCATAAAGATCACAATTTAAATGGCACTTAGTTGTTTGCAGAACAAATGTGAAAGTTGCCAGTTACCTTCTAGGTCTTTCTTCAGCTTCCTTAAGTCTTTTATTAGGTCTTCAAACTTAACTTGGGAGGCCTGGAAAAAATCCTGTGGTTCTGGTAAAGGAAAAATACTCTTGTCTGTTCCTGCTTCCTAAATAAACAAACAAATAGGCCTCTATGAAAATTAAATGCATTTGCAGTGAAATAAATTACTTTTCTGAAACATCATCTACAGAACAGCAAAAAATAATAATAAAAAAATTAAATAATTCTTCCTAAAACAGCATATATATAATTTCAGGTAAAATCCTGACCATTCTGAATGTTGAAACTTCCCTTTGACGTTGTAATGCAAACTGCTCACTTTAAACTATGAAGCAACACTGAGCTCATGACATTACAGTTCATTTTATATCACTAAAAGTTTAGTTATGGGATTATAAGTTTCTTAAAACTAGATAACATGAATGCCTTTTTTAATGGAGCAAGTGATCATATGCCAGAAGTTTGTGGTTTCATTCTTTCCCAATTCATTAGATATATACACACTTTATATGGATAAATTGAAAACAATATTTAAATATTGCCTGGAGCACTTAGAGAGATAAAAATATATAGTTGAAAGTCTATTCAGCTTAATAAATCACATAGTTCAATGTCTTTATGGAACTCATAAGCATACGTATTATTTTAGGAAAATTAAAATATTTCAGAAGTGGAAAAAAAAAAACCAAGCAACATTACAAGATTTAAAGTAGTATCTCCGGGGGAAATCCAACAATTCAAGTGTATAAATGGTATTAAAAGAACAATAAAATCTTAGACTAGTGGGTTTAAAGTATACAGTGGACAGATTTCAGTCTGAAATAAAGGAAAAATCATAGGTAAGAGAAAAAATGTTTTGTGAAAAGTGAAAAAACATTGTTAGGAAGATAAGAACACCTAGGGAAAAAAGAAAGTACAAGGGTAACATTTACATTACCCCACTTCCTACATTCTAATCTCTAGCTTCATCTCTTTCAACCAGGACCCCTTGGTTAAATTACCATCGTATTCTCCCATAAGAGAGAAATAATACTTGTCTCCCACTTTTATTGCATCAAAACAAAATTTGCAATGTTACAGTAACCAGAACACAACAAGAAGGGATTGGAGTGACAACCTGTACAGCCTGCAGCAGTCAGAGACACTTGCTTGCAAAGTACAGTTCCACAGTTAATGTAAGATTTTCCACAGTAAATTTCAGACCTACTGAGGTCCAAAGCTATTGCAAAAAGCTAAAGAAAATAGATTTTATTTTTGCATTAGAACTCATCAGATGAAACAAAAAAAAAATAAATCCACTTTTAGAGAGGCATATACAGCAAATGAATCTTTTACCTTATCACAATGGCGCAGGTAATATATGACAACATAATCCACAAGATTAATACGATTATCCTATGGGAAAAACAGAATATTAAAAAGGGGTTATGAATTCATACAAATGTTAAATGTTGTATGATTAACGAAGGTATGGACGGAGCCATATTTTACTCCAAACATAAAACCATACAGCATGTACCTGACAAGTATATTTCCTGCTCTTTTGGGTTATGGACATGAATTTTAATGCTCTCTTTTTGGAATCTCCATTTCCTTGGTCCTGCATGCAACAACCCATACATTTTGTTTTGCTATATGTTGTTGGTTCAGCATAAGGTAGATCAATTAAAGAAAGAAGGTAAAACTGGAACTTATACATTAAGTATATCATTCAACAATATAAAATAATTATAATAAAGGGAATTATACCTGGGATGTCTTCAATTTTTCTTTTTGTATGTTTTTATTTCCCATATTGACAGCTATCGGTACAAACATTTGTCTGTGAACAATGTCTAGCCTCATGTATGAGGCTGCCTCACCTTCATTACAGCCTGTACCACTTCACTTACATCTTATTAATATCATATATGAGCATAACTAAGTCACTGTTGTCATGAGTAAAAACTACTCTGCTTATCTAGCAGTTACAGAATACATTGCTGGCAGGTTCTGTGACAAAAAGGAACTGAGGTGGCTTATGAATATTTGATTGCCCTTCTAAAGAAAAATATGCTTGTTGTTCTATTTTCTATGTTATACTATGAAACCTATCACTTTAGATTAAAGAGTACTTCTAGAAGACAAAATACAGAGATTCTGAAGTGAGCTAAGATTTTTTTTAACCTCTGTATCAAGTACTTTTCTTGGCTCATGTGACAACAAAAAACCTTTATGTTAAATTAAAGATACTAATCTTTGACAACTTACCTTAGTTCCTTGAATTTAGCTGCCTAGAAATCACATTTTTTGCTGACAATTCCCAAAAAAGGACACAACACTGTTAATTGTGTAAGACCCTCCATTCATTCTTGCAAGTACAGTCTCCAGTTGTCTGCCTATAGCAGCTGGTCTCTGTGAATTTTTATGCATTTTGCAGACTGGTCCCATTCTTCACAGTAATATAAACTAATAATGTATTTACTTTGGCTACCAAAAAAAACTATAAGTACTGTAATTTTTTATCTTGTTTTGCTAAGGAATAAGTCTCATGCAGTTACACTGTACATCTGTCACTCCTTTTCATAACTCATAATTTTGGAGCATGCTAACTAAACGCGGCCAAACTGGAAAGTCCCAGAGAAGACAAAATTCTTACAAGTTCATGATAGACAGAAAAGGGGGACTAAAACTAGTACTTCATCTTACAAAATTCAGGCAAAGCTCAGTTCTTTTGATTTTTTTCCTTATGGCAGCTGGCTGACCAATGAACACATGAATACTGGGAAGCTGCCCTTAAGATACTTTAGCTGAACAGCAGCTAAATACAGCCCATGTATTGTGTCCATGGAGTAGGACTAGAAGAAAAGTTGTTATAAGGGACAACTGAATAACTGAGGTGAAGAGGAAAGTAAGAGTTAGGAGACAGAAGATATAAATACATTGAAAAAAACTTCCATAAATTTAGTGAATCACTGAACAATTTATTAAACCTTGTTTTCATACTTTGCTAGTGATGGTACTCACAGGTGAAATAAAAAGATCCCTAGACATACTGTTTATTTGACATTGCTTGTCTCCCAAACTGAGAGCATTCCTATATACATCCAGCATAACTGGGAACAAAAGCTTAAGCTGTAACTTTCTTATAATTCAGAACACCACTTCAAGTAAAAAAAAAAAAAAAAAAAAGAGGAACAGTGTGAGAGAACAGTTTTTTCTCACCTTCCAAATCTGTACCAACAACAACAGCAGAAAATAAATCCTACTTTTTGGTAGTTTCCATATCCACATAGCATCCAGGTATGCTTTGGCAGGCATGGACCTTTGAGTGGTGTTTCCATTGCCTAGATTATCTAGTACCTCATCATCTTCCCTAGTGAAAGTTAACATCATCTCAAAAGGTGGGCACACTTTCATGAAGTCTTGTTTTGATTCTAACATAACTGACCAAAAATGGACTAGTGGTTCTCAATTTTTGACAATGTGTTGCCATGTCTAAGTGTTATCTTCTGCATACCATTCAGAATTCATGCTCTACATCCATTTTACAGCCAATTCAAAAAAATAAAGACTGAAAATACTTTATTGGTTCTGAGACACCATTTTGAAGTGAATTAAAATCTTCTAATTTATAACCTTAATATGTACTTGTTTTGTGTATATTCTACACAGAACTCTTCCTGATATTTGTTTTTACTTTTTTTGAAAAGGTTTTTACTCATATGCACCTACCATAAGTCAAGAGCAAGAGAAAAAAGGGACATTTGTTGGAGACAACTTTAGTGGCCTGTGCTCTCTCTCATTTCTCTCCCTACTGTACTTAAGTTTCCACTAATAAAATAGACACAAGGTTTTCATATTACATAATTATCTTAGTGGTATTGAATAGGAGAAATAGGAGATCATGGAAACATGCATATGTGCAGAAGAAAAAGATAAAATCTTGAGAGAAAGCATAGAATATGGTACAAAAATGCCTCGTTCTTTCAAGCAGAAAATGGTAAGAAGTGAGACAAGATTAATTTCTGACAGGGAGATAATTTAAGTAGTCCTTAAGAGAAAATGAGTACTTACTCTGCTTTTGACATCTTTTAGTTTGGGGAGTATTTCCAAACCAAATCCATCAGCTTGACCTCGAGTCCTATTCCCACCATTCATGTAATTTCCAAATGCCAGAATCAAACCTAAAATCTCCTTAACACTCGTCATGTTCAGCAAAGCCTGGAAAATGGATACTAGTCTGAATTATCTGTTGGCACAGAAATCTTAATTGCTCATATGACAAAGCTTTTTAAATTTTATTTTTGCTAGACAATGTTTTGTTTCTTATGTATGCTACAAGGAAAGGAATCTAAAACTGGTAAATGAATCAAATATTTAAGAGAAGAATTTATTAGACTAAAGCTGCCTAAGATACTATCTTTAACTTAATCCACATGAGGTAAATTATATACCATTATATACTAAGTAGATGACAAAAAGATTAATGGAGGAAGTTTCACTACAGATTACTAAACATCCTTAGTAGCCTTTAAAAAATCTTAGAGACAAAATGGTTTGTCATGAGTTTACATAATGCAGTCAAATGAAGATGTGTTATTTTTGCTGCCATTGGGTTAGACTTAGTCATATTCAGTCTGCTTCTCATTGGTTCTCGTGCTCTGAAAATCCACATTTCAGTTCATACTTAGGGCAGATGTAACAGGGCTAAGGACAAAATTCCAATGCCTTAAAAGAAAAATGAAATCTAGAAACACAGTGAAGTATTAGTAAATTATTTTAATTTCCATATAAAGACATCTATCTTATCAGCTAAGATCTGAATCTGACTCTCACTGAAAAAATCAATTGTCATGTGAGCTCCTTTTAAGTAAACTAAGGGTAATGCCTCTTTTCTGATCTCATATAAAACCACTTTCTTTTTTCTTATCTATGACTCCTTTTGAAAGATAACACTAAGTAACTACTTTCGTTAGCAGAATTTGCAAAATTATGGATAAAAGTAGGGATAGAGCATGGGTAGCTTGTGGCAGAAAAGTTGTTCAGAAGACACTATTCACATAATAAATAATAAAAAATAAAATAAAGTAACATCTTGGCCAGGATATTATACCGTTTATTTAGTTTCCCATTAGGACTTACCTTGCAAACACGAGTTACAATATCAACTTTCCTGTGAACTGATGTTATCCCTTCAGAGAAAACTGACTGGAAAATAATACACTGAGCTCGTTCTGTGAAATTGGGGATCTGAGACAATTCATATAAAAATCTGCAAAAAAAAAAAAAAAAAACAAACCAAAAAGAATACCAATGAATAATTGCATTTCATATCTGTGAAGTACATAATGAATTAAAGCTGTTGTACTATAAAATATATAGCTGCAATGTTCAATAATTGATCAAAATAATTCTGACAGAATTTATAATTGCTATATTCTTTATGCTTAGTGTTCTTTATGTTCGGTGTGTTCAGCAGTTCTATTTATATGAAGAAAAATGCAAGACATTGACTCTTATGACACTAACGACTAATTATCACAAATGTAATGTCTAACAAACAAGAGGAATCATAAATTAAAAAAAGGCTAGAGAATCACAACCTATTTACTGCTTTTACTCATGTGCTTTTTGCTTCACTTTAAAACATGCTCAGCATATAGAACTCAATATATTCTTACAAAGGTATTTCATAATACAGAATGTCTACCAAGAAATTTCTTCTGATGCTCAATCACAATTTCCTTTTACTAATTTGCACCATGCTTCCAATTATATAGCAACTTGCTTTATGGAAATGAGCCTAGCTGTGTATTTAACTCTCAAATACTTGCAAATTATCTCTCTTCACTGTTCAGTAAAGTTACTTTCTGTTTCTGTTCATTATTCTTACTCATCTACCTACTCTTCTCATGACTATTCCAGCTTTTTTCTTTTAGCTCTTTAAATAAATAAAAGTGTATTTAACAATTTCAGGTCAAATATCACAAAACAAAAGCACTCAAAGATACAAACAATTATTTCCTTTTTGCTTCTTTAATTTAAAATTTAAGAGTTAGACTAAATAACACAAGAAACTTTAACATTTCTTAAAATAACAAGGTTTACATAATTTGCTTTGTGGGTTTTGTGTCAACAATTTCAGTGCTACATTTGATTTTTTGAAACCCTTGGGGAAATCTTTAGGTCCAACATCACTACAGAAGAATTCTTGTATTCTCCTGTCTACAAATATTCTTAGATCTCCTTTAATGTGATGGCTTAAGGACTCTTTTACCTTACTGAATTCTGGGACATTTTCTGAACTATTATTAGCTTGAATTATTATTAAATTCATTCTAATTATTTAAAGCAATTCATTTGATTTCTTCAAGCTATTTCTTTTTTTTATAATAGCTAGTATCAATATCTTTAATAATGCCTAATGCGCGCAATGTGTTGCTCAATACACAGTGAGTGTATAAAAAAATGGTAACATCCACCTGTGGATGGTGTGAAACTAGCGATCATTTTTCCTTTTTCTTTCTTGCCTGATGAGAAAATCTACTGACAGAAGGACTGGGGAGGCCGCCTTGGCTCTTGCATTGAAGCAGTGGGAAAAAAAGAAATGCCAAGCTGTTATTAATAAAAATGCTTCCTATTGGGAATGAATGGTATTGCCAGGAAAAAAGAAAAAAAAAAAAAAAAAAAAAAAAAAAAGAGGATACTTTATAAGTACTCCATGTGAGAAAAACAAAGGGAAGAAAAGTCCCAACTGCTCCACAAAAGTTCTGACATACATACATTCCAACATCTTAAATTAAAAAATCAAAATAATGCATTTTCTTTTCTTGCCTTCCCTTGAAAAAGGGACTTTCGTTTACTTTTCTGGTCTTTGAATACTACATAACTATGCTGAGAATTAAAACCTTTAGCATAACAAGAAAATGTATCCAGATTTTGGAATTCAAAGTATTCATTGTGAATATCCTAACTGAACAGTTGTAACCGAAATATATCACAAAGAGGAATTTATGTTAGCAATTACTAAACCTGAGGCTATTAAAGATAAACCACCACATTCATGTGGACAGAGCTTTTTCAGAAAAAAGAATACTCTTAATTCAATCAGTTTTGGAATTTTAAAATGAGGAAAGTATGGTTTTGACTTAAAGTTACAATGAGATGACTGTCACATAATTTTGGATTCTCATTGCTACAATTTTCATTGCCTAAAGAAAACAGAGAATTTGTAATTCATCTGTACGAGGTCCATTTACTCCTCTCCTGCAGAAATTGTAAATAAAAATACATTCATTTAGAACTCTTTTATACTACCAGAATCTTATAACAGAAGACTTGAAAGTACTTTCAAAGTCCAGCATATTTTCATGTAGTTAGTACAACAGAATATTATTTCAGAAGAGAAATAAAGTATGCTGATTCTATGGTCATAAACTATATATCAGCTCACATTTATCCAGATTTGAGGAATATAAATTTAAGAAATTTTGGTGGGGGAAAAACAGGTGCATCTTATGATTCAAGCTTCTAAGGAAACCAGTAGGATTTAAACTGAAGTAAACGGAAGTTATTTGTGTGCAAAAGTCAACCAAATAGCATTAACTGGACAGAAAGCTTCATTTTATTTGCAATTATTAGTAGTCCACTACTTTCTGAATTAAAACTACATATAAAACAGAACTGTTCAGTACCATATTTTGCTACCATTTCCTTAGTTGTTATTTCTTTCACAGTACCAAAGACTTCAGAGATTATATTACAACTAACAGGATCTTTTTGGAAACAAGCTAAAGCATCTGTATCCTGCTAGGAAGGCCCCACATTGTGGCCAATTATTCATATAATTTTTTATTGTGTTAATGAATATTAGCATTTTAACAACTGTTATTATGAAGCATAAATTAGGGGAATATTGTCATGTTACTGAGACTTATTTACAGATTGTGCCAACAATAGCAAGTGTAATGCTATAAAGCAGATCAAAATCACATGTGCAGGAGAGCATTAGTGATACCAGTAATGCTTTCTATTTGTTTGTGAATCCAAGCCATTTTAAAACGGCAATGGCTTCTATAAGACTTTTGTGAGTTCAAGTCAATGTTTTCAGTATATGAATGTGAATGGCTAGTATTTACAACCATTTATAAAAAGTTTACTTCGCACTTTTTGTTCCGATCTTTATTAAACACATCAGGTTTATGCCCTCTAGCAAATTATTTTAACCATACCTACAATTTTGCACTTTTCTGTCTTCAACATTTTATGGAGTTAATACGCATATACAGTTCCAATAAAACTCCAATTTGGCATTTAGGCTGACTTAGAGGCTGACTTTGACAAGTAAACCAGCAGCAGCTTAACTGCTGAGTTTTCAGAAACAACGTTCCTCTTAAGGAGCACTAAAAATTACTTAAGTAATAATTTGTATCATCAGCAACTTGTTTCTTCCTTGAGATATCATTTTGACAAACTAATTTTCTTAGTCTGTGCAATTTAACAGTAAAAAGAGGATAATAAGACTTTCAGAGGCAGTATAAGAATTGATAAATAACTTTTACCTTTCACACCACTATTTTACATTGAATGATCAGGCACAACTGCTTTATTTGAAGTTCTTTAATTTTAATTATGAAACTATGATAGCCTAAATCAAACACTGCATTTAAGATCAATCTCTCTGCAATATAATTTACGAAAAGGGACAAACTTTTACAAGTCTAGAACTCTGCAACACTCATATTCTCCAGAACATGAAGTACATTTATATTTATTTTACTCAGGCTTGCAGGTTCCCAATGATTCAACCTCGGGAAAACATAAACTACTTACAGCATGCATTATTAAGCTCTAAGCCAAGGCAGTGAAAACCATGGACACAGGATACACGAACACGCTTATATATACTTTAAAGATATATGCGTTCTTAAGTAAAACATGAGAGAGCATGACAACCCCAGCTCCTAAAATGAACCTATACTCTGTGGACTACATGCAACTACTAGCAGTGAGTATTTATCTGCTTTGTGTAAGGAGAAAGAGGAACAAAATCTGCTCTTTACCACCAACATTCTAATGGGGAAAAAATATAATACTTTTGACTTCAAGTCATATGCTATCTCTGTTGCTTCAGTTCTTCCTCTTGCTGCCTGTTTTTATGCCAAAGAGAGAAGAAAAGACAAAAAGAGAGAGACAAAAGGGTACAAAATGGCAGAGACATCACAGTGCAGGAAATTGCTGTGATTAGGAGAGGATGGAAAAATAGGGAAAAGCAGCAAAACAATAGAAGACAGACACCATTGTGAGGCCTAAATCTGAAATTAAATACAAGCACTAAAATAAAATTCAAAATTACCATTTTATGGTTTTCACATTGGTCAACAGCGTACAACAGCAAAAGCAACACCTAGGAATCATTTCATCCTAACATTTCTCACTGCTCACAAAAGTCATAGTAGACAAACTGTGAAATCAGTTTTGTAGGTCTTCAATCAGTTTGTCTCAAGTGTAAATTCTGTCTTGGTCATAGGACTTTTTGCACAGATAGATAGTGATAGGGCAAGGGGGAATGGATTAAAACTAAGGGGAAATTTATATTAGATATTAGGAGGACATTCTTTACACAGAAGTTGGTGAGCTACTGGCACAGGCTACCCAGAGAAGCTGTGAGTGCCCCATTCCTGGAGGCATTCAAGGTCTGGTTGGAGGGGATCCTGGGCAGCCTGATCCAGTAGGTGGCAGCCCTGTCCACAAGGTGGATATGGATGATCTTTCAGTTTCCTTCCAACCCAAGACATTCTATGGTTCTGTGATTCTTTGCAACTGCAAAATATTTTGCTCTCATTCTTACAAGATTTGGACGGGTACCACTGTAATTTTAAAGAACAAAAGGGACAACTGGACATCACTACCTCCATATTAACAGGGGCAGAAAAGTATATGGCTGCATATATTCATATATATATGAATGTCCCTGCCTCACTGGGGTTGGAACTCAATGGTCTTTAAGGTCCCTTCCAATCCAAGCCATTCTATGTTCTACGATTCTGATTCCATGACTCTCCAAAACCCTCTATTTGGGGAGATCTTCTAAGTATCAACAACCAAAATCAGTCTGGCCCTGCTTTCACGGGATACTAATTTTGCCCTAAATCAAGCTTTTTACAAATCAGAGAATGGAAATAGAACTCTTTATTGAATCAAGACTGCATATTTAATAAGTTCTGATGTTCCAGGTTGATCTAGTTTACCTGTGAATGTCTGAAAAAAGTGACATAAATGCAAACTTCACGTCATGCCTTGAAACACAGAAAAATTTTTAAAATTAACTAGCAAAAAACTGTGTATCAAAATCCTTTTTAAACATATCACCCAAGGACCACACACTACATAGCAACAAAATAGTAAGAAAAAAAAAACTTACTGTTCTGGTTTATCCAGCAGCTTCAGTTCCTCCTCTTTTGAAGTCTGATAATATTGCTTGATTTTTTCCAGTTCATCCTTTTGTGCTCTCTGAGTTAATATAAAGTGATTAATAACTAATTTTTAACAAATTAATAAATTGCTAATTTACTTGCTTTTCTGCAAATAATTATATTTCCAAACACATTTAGAATGTGCAAAAGAGTGAGGCTCCTGAGGTTCCATGAGCTAGCACAGACTTATCAAATATAGCCCTGCAAATATTGCTACAGGATGCTTCAAAGCACTTAGATCACATAAGTAGCTCTGGTATTTCTACAACCAAGTGTAAATGCATTATTGTATACAACTTCAGTGTCAAACAGCCTAAATTAACGAACGGTATCTGTAGAGCAACTTGTATAAGAACAGCAATGCACTAGCTTGAGCTAACTGTTTTAGCCACTAACATCTTGAATTAGAGAACTCAGCACAATAGCACATAACAGGCCTTAAGTAAGGACAGTATTTTTCAGATGGTACAGAAGAAACAAGTGATAGGTGTATCATCTTTTGTTACTGTTACATCATTTGCAATTACATCATTTTATCCCAATTCCAAAAGCAGGCCCCTGGTTTAAATGTTTGACTTTGAAGAACTAAGACAATCAGAGAAATATGCATCTCATTAGGTATCTTTTGATGTTGCCTATCTGATTATTGTTAAACTCCTTAAAGACTTGTCCTACATAAGGTCTCCAGTCAAAAACTACAACAAAAAATAAAACTTAACTTACTGCATATCTGAATTTCTGAAAGATATGGTGATTAAGCACAGACATATCTCAACTTACTTACATTTTCATATAGCGCTTCCAGTGTTTCCAAATCTACTACGGAGTCATCAACACACAGAATAGCTGTATGGGATACAATCACAGATTAGTTGGTAGAAAACATACTGCAAATTCAATTTTGTTTCCTGGGAAATATGAAAGAGATTTGATCTAGTTAAAGGACATATCTATGTCCAGTTGAGATGTTACTATTTTCAAATTATATTTTCATTCTGATTTTAAATTGCAGCACTCGGACAAGAACTTCTTATAAATTGTCACAGAAGAATGGAGTTCTACTCTCCAGTACATTCAGTAGTCAAAGCTACAACCTGCTAAGTGTTCAGCTTCTTGCGTAGCTGGCCAGGCTGGGAACGCTGGATATGAGACAATGAATAGCACAGATTTCACAGTAGCATAAAAGGCTGGATAGGAAGGAACTGAGTTGGGACACTTAAATTGTCCCTGTATGCATGGGAAATCGGAATTATGAAAACTGGGAGATCCGCTTGTCTTGGAGCTAGCAGTCTTGGAATTTAGACAGGTAGATAACATTGCAAGAAAATTCAGATTGTATTACAGGTTTTAAGCTATCTCCACAGAGAATTTCACATTTGAGTTAGCTTCATCCACCAGAAAATTACCTACAAGAAAATTTCCAGATAAAGATTTCTAAATCTTATGCAGACACCTGAAGTGTATTTTCCAATAACAAATTAATCCTCGTTACCAAATTACTTCCAAATGCTACTACACTTGGATTATACAGCGTTAGGTGCTTCTAACATTTGCAGATTCCACTAGTTTAGGCAAAAGTATTGGTACTTGGTGCTCTTTAGTGCAGAATTTCCATAAGGTAAAATATGCACAGTGGCAGACGAATACCTTTAGGTATCTTACTTATAGGGAACACCATTTCATTAGAATTCATAAAGGGATTGGGCACAATTTCCAAACAGCTGATATATGTTTAAGTGTTACTGGGAACACTGATCCAAAAAAAAAAAAAAAAAAAAAAAATCAAGATTAAGGCCTTTACCAGTTTTCCACATAATCAGTGACACATTCTTTCCCAAGTACTTGCTAACTTGAAATTTCAACAAGACTAGATTTCTTCAAAGGAAATTTGACCACTTGTGAATTTGGAAGATTTTAAAAGTTTTAGCCATATTCACAATCCATATTCAAAAGAGCCAAGGAACACATATTTAAATAATTATTTAAAAGTAATAAGCTTTTGCCTGCTTTTCCACCTATCCCATGATTTTATATTGTGAAATTAACCAGCCGGCAAGTAAATTTTCTCTGTGTCAGACTAATTAATTTTATTAAAAGGTCCAGTGACATTTAGAATGCTTTAAAATTTTGCTTGTCAGTTATGATTCAATCTGTTGACATTAACTCTTAGTCAGAAGTAAAGAATTATATGGAAGAAGGCAGTATCAGGGGAAAAGAACAGCACTATCCTGAGCTATTTTTGTCTTATTTCAAAGACTGAAAAACCCCAAGAGCATAACCAAACATAAAAACCAACCTACAGAGCTAAACCAAATTTTGTTTATAAAGAAAAATAATTATTGACTGAACCTATGAGATCGTCTGTTGGCCCTAGCAAGACAGTTCACAAATTTAATTATCCTTTGCATTATTCAATGAAATATTAATAGAACCAAAGAAACTGGAAAAACTATTGGAAAATTGATTTCAGTCTAATACATTTAATTTTTAGGACTTTTAAATACATATATTTAGTTCAACATTTTTCTCTTGTGGTTTCTCTACATCCTATTTTGGGGTACTCTGAAATCTGCTTATGAAGAAAAAAATATTACAGAGTTGTTCAGAAAAGCATCTAATAGGAGGTAAGTTTAACTCATAATAGAAATGCAAAACCTGTAAGAAAGAATATATCTTATGTACAGAACTATTAGGATGACAGCAAAGAGTTTGGAAAAAAAAAAAACAATAAGAACATCAAGATTTGTACATCTAACTGTCACACACCTATCAAAAAAGGCCCCCAAATCACAAAGTGCTAAATTCTGATTAACACTTCTGTACTTAACAACAGATCTAAGAAAATAATATCAGTTCCAACTGACACGAGAAACTGTTTTCTATGCCAAAATGATTGAAATTAATCCAGTAAAACTGAATCTGATAAGTTAACACATTTGAAACAAAATTAAGAATAAGCAGTTTTAAGGGACATTAATTTATTTTATCTTTTGGTACAACTGTGTATTTCCATTGAAGTACCAAGAAAATGTTTTCTGATCTATTCGATATAAAACCTGACTTGCTGTTACTGGCAATACTCATACAGATGGGGCACAGTTAAAAATCTAGCTGTATTAATTCAATGATAGTTTGACATCTTAGGATGTTAGTTTATGTAGGGTCACAATTCCAAAAAGTCAGAAGTACTGCCAAACTCTACAGCAGACTCATTTATTTAATTTTTCTTTAGTTTTGTCCTTCTATCTCTTTACACTCAAGCTGATCAAGCTTAACGTAAAATGCATTTGTAGCAGAACACAAAAATGTAAAATTACAAAAATTGGTCATTTTAAAAAAAACCCACACGCACATTGATTTTAAAAGCTGGAAGGAATCCCCCCAGTTCACAGGTTTCTTAATATTCTTCATATTCTTAAAATATAGCGTGTGCAATACATTCACAGTATGCTGGGTAAATTAACTTGAGTTGCGGCAGATGAAAAAAAACCTATTACACTAGATCAAAGAAACTAATTATTTTACTTTCTTTTCTTAGAACTGAATGAAAACTTCTTATTTTTTCAGCTAAAAACAAAGCCAAGCTTTAATCATAATTATTTTAATATAATTAAAAATTAATATGAATATGCAGGTAAAAATGAGTTTTCAAAATCCTCTTCCAGATACTGTGAATTAAATCATGACACTTAAATGTATTACATTTCATTATATCAAGACTCATATAAGTGTAAGTAATAAAGGTGAATTATCATAAATCTACAAAAGAGGCTCCAAAACAATTAATAGCTATTACAATATCAATCATCATTGGTGTTTCTTGCTTTTATCTTGCTTTCTAGTTAGCTGTCTTCCTTACACTGTCAGTTCAGTTAGAATATTTCACCTACACCTCACAATATGTCGAAAGGAAGTAGACTCATGCTGTGAAAAGCTGGTAATTTTATTGGGTTCCTCTACCTTTAAAAAATCTGTTACTTGGCCAAGTCTGGTTTCTGAGATCCTTTCTTGCAGGGAAATTGAGGCAAACATTTTTATGTGGCCTATGGTGTCTGCTCACAACAAGAAGAATTTATATACACAAGGATCATTAGTGCAGGGTTGCACCCATTAGGATATAATAACCGTCAGCTAGGACAAAAAACAGATCTGCATCATGCATTCAAACTAACAAGCACACATAAAAATACTTGCCAACTACATTTCACATACTGAGAGTATTGCTTCAAACAAACTTTTACCAAAGGCTTTAACAGACTCCTTTAAAAACGTATCTAACTGTAAAAAACAGATTCCCTACCAGCACAGATTTTTCACATACTCTATCACTTCAAAAATGTAAACTAAAGAAAAGCTGAGAACTTAAAGCATACTGTCTGCAGTGTACATACAAATGCAGATCTTAAAGATCAAGAATAAAAAAGATCTCTCTCTTCTTAACTTCCTTAAATGCCAACAGTCTTAAGACTGTCTGATATGCAGCCTTGCTCCTATTATGCACATTTCAGTTAAATCAGGATTTAATTCCTGATGACAGAGCTTACATATACACATAAAACACTTAAAATGACAATTAAACTATGAAGTATGAAGAAATTATCTTAACTGCCATCTAATGATAGAACAGAAATATGCTATTTTAATAAAAAGGGCTCGCCAAATTTTAACTCATTTGACCTGAAGTACCTGACTTTTTAATGTACTATATTCTGCACGGTAAGGCTTAATATCATGGGAACATGAAGCCTATCACCGGGACATGTAAATGAAATGTTACTATTCTAATCAACTAGAAAGTGATTGTGACAGGTAAATACAAATACCCACTTTGCAAAGCTACCTAAAATATCAAAATTGTTCCAGTTTACTTCTGACTGATTTGGTGTTTTGAACTCATTTAAAGATTTTCTCCAACATTTAACTGTAACGTAACACAAGAACATTAAAATACACAATACTAAGAAGCACCACATGCATGCTGTAGGTTTAGAAGAGTAAGAAAACTCAACTGTTGCAAGCAAGAAGATGCGAGCAAAAGACTTTGGCACTGAAGTTAGCCTACCCACATTAGACTAGATGCCCAAGGCAGATGCACAAAAACATATGTTGTGAATTTTCCAGAACAAAGAAAATAACTTTTAAAAGAAATTGCTTCCCTGCTTCTGAGATGGGTATGGAGTCATTGCTGTGCTTTGTGCATAATATATAGAATGCATAGAACGCATGTATTTAACATTCTGTGTAGAGGGAGAAGTCACACAATTTCAGAACAGTTTTAACTTTTATAAATCTTTGTTCTCATTTCACAAAATGTTTTAGGTGAAATCTCCTAACGTTCTTTTCATTTAGTGCAAGCAAGCACAAGCAAGAAAGACTCCAAAGCACTTATCTTTAAACAGAGGTATTTCCAAAATATAAGAGGGAAAAGAATTATGAAGTCATTTGTGCCGTGTGATGTGCTTAAAACACAGGCGGGGATTCAGAAATTCTGAGCACACTAAGCTTTGCAGATTAGACTTGTTCTGGAAGAACAGTTTGCACGGTGCATTTAAGGCACAGACTATGGGGCATTGAGAAAACTGCTTGGTTAAAAATGATACTATCCTTTACAGCTTAGATATACCATAAGCCACATATTGCATTAAGAATATGCAGAATATGTAGCCTAGTTATATAAACTGGCATGACCTCTCAGTAGAGGAAAACTACATAGAAGACTACCATTGTACAATAGTACCATAATTGTGCTCTTTCTAGATAATTGTTCCCCTGCAACATGAAAAAATATTGAAGTATGTTGGCATAGCAGTTACTTGCATTGTCCATCACCAGAATTTGCCATGAAGACAAATATACAAAAGCAGATGGCACAAACCAGGTTTTGTAACAAAATCAATTTTAATCCATTCCATCTAAATGTGATCTATGTTCTCCAGTATCTTCAAAGCATAATGTGTCTCTGCATAGTTCACATTATCGATGAACACAAGTATGTTTCAAATGCACAGTAAACATGCTAGATCTCCATACATGCTATTATAGGTTGTCCAGTGCTCTTCTTAATGATTACATGGAATCTTAGTCATGATACTTAATTGCTTAAAGCCTAGGAAATAAATATATACATATTAAATTAGTCATAATGCCAACAATCAGTGTTCAACTTTCTCTTTTCTTTGCCATACAAGCTAAGTTCTGACACCTTAAAGTGCTATTATGTTAAATGTTTCCCGGGCAAACGTGCAAGCAAAGCCTGCAGCTGTTTTGCATGGATTAAAACAGCACTTTATAGTCACAAATAGTGTAATGGATTATAAAGTGTGCCTCTTTTGTGATCCATTGCATTTCACTGATTTGGTTCCAAAGAAAATATGCCAGTAAGTTAGAACATCTAATTAATGTGTTCTAATGGAAATAGGAGGTATTAGACAGTGAATTATTACCAGCAACACACAGAAGCAGAACTTCTGGTGCTCTGCAAGTTTAGTGGAAAAAAAAAAGTAGGTATTATGGGAGTAGGGATTGATTTGGGAGAATTGCTCTTTTCAACACAGGCATCTAAATTTTATCTACATCCTGCTTTCTGTTATTAAAACTATTTTTCATCTGGGCTGCCTCTCAATTTTGTGACTCTCCTCTTGAACAACTATCATGGGAAGTCAGATGACCTAAACTGCAGAAAAGATTATTATTTGCTTTCTAGTCTGCTGCTATTGCTAATGGGAAATACGGACTATACATGTATGCAAAGACCCTCTGTGGGTGCCAACCACTTACTGACTGTACTACACAGGGAACTGCTTGAGTAACTGGAACATTGGTCAGTAAGCGGTTGGGACCCACTGAGGGTCTTTGCATACATGTATAATTCGTATTTCCCATTAGAAACAAAACTGAATCTTCTCACTATGGAGTGAGTCATAATATTTTAATAGCAAAGCCACACAAGTAGTCTTGAGCCACAAGTTTGTCTCTCAAGCTGTTGTGTTTCAGCTGAACAATGACAGAAAAAGTAAGGCAGAAGTACAGATGCGAAAAGGAGTTATACTTCTGTCAGCGTGTAATATTACACCATGTTCCACACCTAACAGCTGATTTCCACTATTCATCATCTCTTTTGTGTGAAGGTTTCTAAAAAAAGCCCACAGAAACAATGACTTGAAAATAATATCAAGTCTATGCACTTCATTATCTCTATTTGGTTTTAAAATATAAATGCAGATTCTATAAAGCTACTGAGACAGACAGATATTCTGTCTGCTTCTTTGGCTCAGGAAAATATTATTAATAGTAGTCTAACAAGAAACTATATTACCATCTTCAGTACCAGATTCATCATTAAAATTTGTTAGTGTTCTCAGAATATTACAACACAAGGTGGGGAAGGATTACTTTTCCTCTTTCCCCTACTAAATACTGTGTATCTTGACAGGTGCAGCACAGCAACATACACTTTCCTTCTGCATCACTTAAGTGCCAGTACTACACAAAATGTTGACTCAATTTTACCCTGTCTTCTCCCTAGATGATACTTAGATACAGCAAGAATTTAAATCTATCTGCAAAGGATGAACTTCATTCCCTCAAACACATGTGAGAGATTCCCTTCCCAAATGAGCATCTGGCTCATTATCAAATGCAAAGTGAAACATCTGCGTGCCAGATATGGCCGCTGATTTGTTTTGCACTGCTGAGCTATCTAAAGAATATGCTGTGAAGCTATTTACTCCAGTCTGAGAGAATATTCCTACAAATGCAGAAGTCCCACAGCATTTTAGAGAAATACATATTTTTTTCTTGTGATTATTCTTGTTTTCCCTACAATTCTCTAATTTTTGCATTCATCTATGTGCATATTGCAATTCTTCACAACAGTAATTTGGAGACAGTTTTCCTAGAACTGCCACTTAGTCCATTATAGACAGTAAATTCATTTCTACATGGATTTTTAAGAAACGTGGTCAGAACAACTTGAAATAAAATTAGGTACCCATTTTTTTTTCCATTCCAATTCCATTTCTTTCAAGTTTCTTAATTCTCTGTTGCGAGCTGGAAAAGACAAGTAGCTTCTCTCTCCCACTTGTGTACCAAATTATGCAATGGAATGTGGTTTGAAAAGAGGGATGAGTGTTTAATTATCAAGTTTCTTAAAGGTAACACTTTTTAACTCTATTTTCTAAAAATAATAATAATAAAATAATCCAAACAACCACCTTTTGACATCCTGCACCAAATGATAATGTTCTTTTTTGGGTTAAATGCTGTCAAGAGTGTATCATGGCCTGTTTTTGTTACTAACTATAACAGCTCTTAAAGAATTTGTCTGCCAATAGACAGGACTCCACAGACACTAAATTAAACAGAAAATATGGGATAAGCACACACTAGAAGCATTACGTATACTGTTGTCTTCATTATAGTACACATTTCTAAGGGTTCTTTCTACAGAACAGATGTAAATGTTTTCCTTGAGTCTGTTCCCGAGATAGAATCTATACCTCCATCTATCCACAGATCTCGATTAGAGCCATTCATACTAGTTTGAATAATTTTCTATTTTTTCTTTAGATTTCCACAAGCTGTATTCAAAATCCCATCCCCCCCCCCTCTTTTTTTTTTTTAATCTCCTAGTTGTTCCCATAACCAAGCAGCTGCATATCCTATTGGTGCCTTGAGCAACACACGTGGTGACAGGCCAGTCATTTGCTACCTCTCAGAATAGAGAGGGTGACGAGTTACAAACTTTCCTTCAGTGGCAGCACTTGTTTCAGTGCCTCTTTTCTACCAACATTCTAATTTTCAATAAACTTGTGGGACTATATTAACTGTGTCTACAACTACAACCACAGTAGTTCTGCAGACTGCAGACAGAAACAGCCCATACGCTGTACACAGTTCAGGGAGCTGTAGTTTTAACTAGCTCACCACTATGCGCTCAAACAGCTCTGCATTGCTCTGCACACACAGCAAAGAGGAAAGCTGGCAGATTTCAAAAGTGCACTGCTTATTCAAATTTAAATGCTAGTGTATATACATACAAACATTTTGAATATTTATGCTTTTATCTTAAAATGGACATAAATTGGTCTGAGGACTTCAAAAGCTGCAGAAGAATGGCAAACTGGCAGATAGCTACAGATATGTATGCTGCATTCACAATGCCTTATTTTAGGAGAACATAATGGCATGGAAAATAAAAAGCATTTCTGAACACGCTACCCTGTTTTTATATTACAGTTGCTATCCTATCCTCTGCTGCTATAATTCCTGATGGTAAATTATTCAGATCTCTAATTTTTTTTCTCCATCTCATTCTAATACCTTTCACACAATACTGGCAGGCATGAAGTTGTTTCTTCTTTTTTCCCTCCAATCCAAAACCCATCTGTTAGCCCTTGTGCTTTTAAAGTGTTAGATGCTCAAAGGCTCTTCTGAAATTAACAATAATCAATGCCAGCAGCATCTCAACACTCTACCCAGCATTTGCATGTGATGGAAGGAAAACAATAGCAAAAAGGAGACATCAACTTGAATTCTTCCAGCAGTTGTTTTAAATGGTGGATATTTTCTTTTTTTTTTTAATGTGAAAAAGAAATAAACAATATCCTTAAACAATATCTTTTAAAATCCAGAACATAAGCAGAATCTGAATTACCCCAGGGTTCTGAAAAATCTTAATTTCTCTACAGTTGTAGAGCCAAACTCAGATAATTTCTACCAGTGATGGAATTTATACACCGAGTAGCTCAATGCTTTCAAAAATGCCATGCAGTAATTGTCTTCTTGATTGCTGCATGGTAGCTACATCAGTTTCAAATGTGCATTTCATGTTGCTATTGAAACAAAATGCAAATATTCAGCAAATGCATACAAGCATGTTTAAAGTCCTAAAAACTTGTATACAAAACCTCTATTGAATTTTTGTCCATGTGAAACTTGCTTAAGCAAAAAGAATGCAGGAATATGAAACCATCTTGAGAAAACGTTGTACTGAAAGTAACATATGAACTGAAAAGGTACAGGAGTTGTACCAAAATTTGCTTCTGGTTATTTAGTTGAAATTTGTACCTATACAGAAATATGCTGGAACAATAATTCTTCAGATACAATAAGGGGGACCATACTTGAAGTACATACTGTAAGAAATTCTCTGAGTGGTCCTATGAGAAAATATCTATGTATATATCATACACTGTAGTTCTGAACTGCTTACCTTGTTGAATATCCTTCATCTCCAGGTGTAAACTGGATATTAAAATTCCCACAGTTTGTGATCGTTTTCCATCCAACAATTTGATAATCTAGAAAGATAATTCAAAATTATCTGAGATCAAATAAACATTCTGCAGATTCTTCATTCCCATAAACTCACATAACTTTGAGTTAAATTGAATATTTCTCGAAACATTTTTATTAAATAAATGAAGCAGTAGAACCTATCTCATCTTGATGCTTGGCACCTTAATGAATACCTGATATATGTAAGCTTTAGTTCTCACCACATCAGCTCTTACTTGAAGCATGCTATTAAGAAGTAAAACTGAAAGTGCATCAAGTCTTTATTCTGGAAGATACTTTTCTCCTTAAGCTCACTGGGGCAAAACTAAGGTATCATAGAGTCATCAAATTACCAAGTTTGGAAAAGACTTCTGAGATCATCCAGTCCAACCATCCACCTATTACCAATATTTCCCCACTAAAATCATGTCCGTTAGTACAACATCTAAATGTTTCTTGAACACTTCCAGGGACAGTGACTCAACCATCTCCCTTGGCAGGCCATTCCAGTATCTGACCACTCTCTCAGAGCACTCTTTAGATACTCAGAGTAAATTACAAATGCCTTAGTTTATCTCAGAGTTGATTTTTCAGTAAGAGTACATTTTACTCTGTTTGACAGAGATTCATTTCTTGACCAAAGAGAATTGGAGATATGTTTTCTCGTGCACTCCCCAGCACTCCTTCTGGATCAGTATAGGTTATTGAAAGGATTCCTTTTGCTTGTGTCTGATTGTGCTTCTTCCTCCCCTTTGACAATCCAAATGGATTTAGGGTTTTGTTCACATTTTGGGTAACAGATACTTGCTAGTATAATAACTAACATTTAGACTGTAATCTTTCCAATGTTGAGTGGAGGGAAGAGAAGGAAATCAGGTGAGGGAAACCTTGAGGAAGTTATGCTGATTAACCTGCTGATTAAAATTAGTGATACTGATGTTTAACATTCCATAAATAAAGTCACACAGGAAAACAATCAGGATTTTAGAAATGTAGTTCAGATGTTGGAAGAGACAGATTTGATATGTGAAACTTGCATTCTGAAACAAGATTTCCTCATCATGTTTGCACTATTTGTATGTGTGATTTTGATTTATTTTTTAAGCAAGATAAGATCATCACATTACAAAATGCAACACAGACGTGAAATTCTTGAAAATAAGAAAATGTTCATATTCTAGCAGCTGGCTTAATTTGTAATGCAAATGAACAAATGCTACTTTGCTAACAGTTTCTTTTCCCTCTGATATTGTTACAGATGTTCACATTACAGACAGCTAAATGATAAAACTCATACTAACTAATTTAAGTATTTCCCATAGGTTTTATAAGACTTAGGAACATTTAGGAACTGTGCTGCTACCTAGTTATTCACCTATATAGAAGTTGTAGCTGAAAATACAGGAAAAAGAAAAGCAATAGTTACATATTTTCCAGGAAAAAATGTAGTTAGTTACTACTTGTAGGGTAGTGAAATTGGACAGTATGTGAATAAGTACAAACACATGCTGTCTTCAGCAAAGATCTGACAGAAATCTTATTTTATGTCTCTGTGGTAGAAACTTAATTTAATGAAATTATGTTACAATGGATGTCACATATTTTCTGCCAAAATTGGGAATTTGAGATTCTGAAGATTAAATTTGCAGTAATTATACTGGATATCAGCAAAGGAATAATGTTTTTGTACTATTTAAAATATTTTCTTCAAATGAAAAAAATAAAAATAAAAATCAGGCCCCTAACTCTCAGAATACATAAATAGACAAGGTGATTTGGCTACAAGTTACCAGAAATGAACACTCTCTAGGCACTTCATCCCGTTAATTGCAATTTTTCAGAGCAAATATAAGTAACTGCTCAGTTTATCCTGGTCATTTCTGAAACTTCAAGTGAATTTGCTGGACTCCTCAACACATTAACTTCGTACAGGGATAATTACAGGTTTGAGTAGTATGCAATTTGTATTGCATTCACTGACCTCCAAGTTGACCTTGTTCAGAGGCAAATTCATAGGTTGTCATAAACCCTATTTAGATACGCCTAGTTTGAGACAAAACCGTTCCAGACTATAGCCGTTATAGACAATATGACATTTCAAATAAATCTTATTTTTAAGTGCTAAAATATTATTAAATGTAATCAAACTTCCATTGCTTAGCAAGACTTACTCCTTAGAAGACTAGTACAGTAAATTTAGAGAAAAGCTTCTATAATTTTAAAAGCTAAAGTAAAGATTCATGTTTTAAAATGTCCAACCAATTGTATATTCACAGGCATTTCAGACAAATGTACACATGGTCACAATTACCAGCCATCAAACTAGACTCAGACTACCTGAAAATTTCAACAATGTGAAATCTCTAAATGAAGGCTAGTATTTTATTCATTAGAGAGCAAATAGAGAGAAATAAGAAGAACTGCTCAAAATGGGCAGTTATTATATTGGGAAATTATACATGACTTTTGTTACAAACTTTAAAGCCAATGTGCATCTTGAAAGATCAGCACTAAAACAGAACATATTTTCCGAAATAGTCATTTCACACCAAATAATGCTTATTTTGGAGGAGCCACTGAAGGGAATTATATGTGTGTATGAATTCTAGATGGAAAGGAGATACAAAAAATTCTTCAGTTTTCCAGCTCATAAAACCCATAAGGCAAATAAAATGGAAGTTTGTAAAGACTGCATTGAACTATTTAGTCTATGTTTTTAAAAGACAAATCACTGCTCACCTCTCAGCATATTGTGACTTGCTTTTAGCTGGCAGTGACAGGCAAGCAGCTAAGATCCAGCTGACGGCAGCTGATGCTGCTATGCCAGCTGGCAGGGTTTGCCAGCTGCCTGCCGCTCCCAGACGATGAACGTATCGTTGTAATGGATGTAGCATCTAATGGCTCAGGGACAAAACTGTAAGTGCCAATGCTAATTCATTTAATTCACTGACCTGTAACACTATTTGCTCAATGTGGTGTTCCCAAAGTGTTTTTTAACATTATTAAGTTAGTTGATCTGCTTTAGACAAATGCCTTTTATACCTTTCAATATTTATCATATAATGTAAAAGTAGAGACATACTGAAGCTTCAATACATTTATAAAGTAATCTGTCATTCCTCTTAAAATATGTTTCTCTAATGTAGCAAGAAACATATTTCATTCAGTATTATATGACAGACCACACTTTTGTCTACTGTAATGTCTACATTCTGTGCAGGACACTTACTGGTGCAGAACAGATTCAGTTTACTTTAGTGATTAAAAGCTAAATCCTTCATCCTGATGGTGCAAAGATTCTTTCCATAATATTTAAATTTTGTGAGAGAAACCATAAGCTAAAAAGCTGTCCTAGATATCAGAGTGTTTTCCTTCATTCCTACTCACTAATTTTCATAGTGAAGTCAACAGCCTGGACCCATAAGTAGTCCGCTAAAACCCTGTTCAAACGGAGGAATATCCTGCACAAGAAGCAAGTATGTCCCTCCAGCATTTCTACATAAACACCCCAAGACTACCAATGAAATTTCAGAACCTTAAGACCATATATTATGACTTCTCAAAGAAGAGCCATATTTAACTATTTTATATTTACTTGGATGAATCAGTTTAAGATCTTATCCATGTTTTTAGTATTTTAAGATGTGTATTTCTAACTAAAAGTCTATTGGATGAAGAAAAAATTATTTTTATCCTTTTTCTAAATGTCAAGGAACTGGCGATGTTTCAAGACAAAAGTGGGGAAAAAAAATGAGCTGGCAAAAAACTTAATTCATTTTCTTTATTCCTACCAAAATCATAAAGACAAAGCAGAACCACAAAGACAGATGTTTATCCCTCATGGATACTCTTCCTATCCTACATGACAGAAGAGCTCTGCAGTAAGTAAGGAAATGCCATATTCATTCTTCTCAGCACAGCCCAAATCATAAAAAGAAAGGGAGAGTGCCTCGGAAGAGTGTGCATTAGCATTCTACTACTTTTACTTAAGTTTGCACGCTGTTTATTATCTTATGCAGACTGTTGAAGACAGTCATTGCATTTCAACCTTGCAAAGCATCCAACATTTTCTGCAATAACTGCTCTTCTTGCGGAAACACAAAGTTTATTAATTTAAATTCCTCATTTAGTTAGATGGACAAAAAACTTGCTGACAGACATATCCCTTTCAGTTAAAAAAATGCAATTCACTCAAAATATTGACACTCTTCTTAAATGGGAACACATGTTAATAATTATGTGAAGTCTGTTAGAGATAATAGACAACAGAAAAGCCATTATCTTTAATGTCCTCCTGCGTCTTTGAAATGATAATCATTGCACTAAAGGGCCAAAAATGATTGATGGACTTTCATTTGGAGCATACACCTGACACAAATTACTTGATATTTACCCTCCATCCCTCATTTTTTTTTCTTACAAGAAGACAGAGTGGCATCGCAAATATCCAACTATCCTGTTTCTTGAAAAAGTATAGGAGAGTAAGTTCCTCATAAGTCCTCAAATATACTGGAAAAAGTAATGCAACTTTCAAATATTTAACTTCAGTAATGGAGCTAGATAATGCACACGGAATAAATCACAGCAAAGGAATGTTCTTTTCTAAATATATTTTTTTTTTTTTTTTTTTTTAAGCCTTATAGTGCACAGAGCTTAATATGTAGCGAATCTTGCTTTTTATTTCATTCCAAAATACATTTCCTAATTCTGCCTTTCTCCTGTTTGGTAGCACAATACCCTATCTTGTTTAGGCATATCTAATAGGAAAAGGAAATCCTATGGCTTCAAAACAATTACACATGCCTGTCAGCTTCAAAATTTGCATAGGTCCTTACAGAAAATAAATATTAACACTTTAGTATGACTGAAAGTAAAAATTCTTTGAATATAAATTTCACTGCTTCATCTGTCATAAAAATGCCAATAGTCGGTTTTCACGGTCTAGAAAAGATGTTAGATTCTTCAAATGATATTAAAACCTATTGAAAGCTGAGTTCCTTCAAAAAGAACAGATGACTTTTTTCAGCAAAATGATTTAGAAATTTTATATGTTAGCTATTTTCAACTTTCATTGTTTTCATAATCAGCTATGGACCTTAATGACAGTGTATTAAATGTACATATAGTTGAACATTTTTGGCATATAAGAATTTTATATTTACAATTTCATATATGGGACCTTAAAATGTTGGGTTTTTTTAAATAAATCATACAATCCTTGACAAATCCTTTAATGGTAGTCTTAGTGAATAACATAATAGATCTAAATATCATATATCTAGGAGGCTGAAACCTAAGCATGAGAAAATGCAAAAAATGATTACAAAAACAGTCCAGATTAGTAGTGGCATTTTCAAAAGCATGACAATGATGAAAACTGGGTGACTAAACAGGAGTCATATTCACAAGGTCCAATAATACTATATCTAAATTGGAGTTATACACTAAAATAACCTGAAGGATCTCGACCCTTCTATTCTTGATTTCTAAAAAGCTCTAAGACATGTTATAAGTGGGACCAAATGGATGCATTTGAAAAATCTTGAGTAATATAAATATTTAGCTTAAATTAAGTCAATTAACCAAAACCAGAGAGAAATACACTTGATTCATTCTCAGGTTAATGAACTCCGTTTCTTTATTTTTGTCTAATAGCTTTGCCTGCTGCAAATTCAACCACTTCAGTATTTACCTAGGAAATGAATCCCACTTCCATACATTATTTGTCCATCTAGAGTCTGGGAAAGCCCAGATTCAAGCAATTGCCTATTTTCCGTTTTATAAATATCACATCCATAAAATTTCTATGTTGTATTACGTTCGATAAGACTAAAATGCTCTTAGTCTTACACTTCAAATACATTATTATAAGAAAATAATTCATTTACTAATCCTTAAACATATTGAACAGTATTGATTGTTAACTGCATATGATCATATGACAATAGAACTTTTCTTTACAGTACTGCATGTATGCAGAGGAGATAAATGCACAAGAATCTGAGTTTCCTAAAATATGGCAGAAATGTGGAGTTGGAGAAAAATGGTTCTTCCAAATCTGCTGAATATATAGAAGTGTATGATCAAAGAAGCATGAGCAGCCAAACACCCTGTAGAGCTTCTACTGTCCAGATAAGCAGGATCATAATAAACTTCAAGAGTACATAAGTGTACCAGGAGGTACATCTGACCTTCATTTAAATTATATAAACATTTAAACTATATTATTTTTACACTATATCACTATATACACTATCAAATGAAGTTACTTTATTTTTCCCAAATAAGTTAATATATGACTATAAAGAATAAAATCTACCTCTATGTAGTCCTCTAAGGCACTATTGTTGCTGGAGGGTTCTTAACTTCCCTTCATTTTTTTCCCCATATATTTATTACAACGTGTTTTTTTTTAATTACCGCACTTCAAGTTCTAGTAATTATATTCTCACATCAGGATGACAGTCTCTAGAAACTACTGTAAGTGACTTAGTAAGCCAATTTCTCCAGGCATAAAAGCAATATGCTTTAGAGTCATGGAGCATTTCCACTGGAAGAAGGGGGCAAGCAGCTGTTTCCATCCATAGGAGAATAGATAGAAACTGGATTTTTTTTTACTTTAAATTGAGATTTGTGATGTTGGAAAGGCACTCGAAATATCATCCAAAGCATTTCTGTACTTCAGCACACTATCAACTATACATGTACTATTCTAAAGAAATTTTCTTAATGATCTCCCAATATAGAAACACATATCCTTAGCCAAAAGTGCTCTACAATCCTGTAGTATCCCTTTTGAAAAGCTTTTCATAATTTTTCTTTGCAGCAGCTGCATGCACTTGATGACACTTTTTGTCCCACATCAACCTCCCCTCTTTTCTCGACTAAACAATCATAATCAGTGAATTTTTCTCAGAGACTACTTCTACACTTTTCATCATTTCCTTTTCTTGACTCTTTACAGTTAGTAAACATTTTTAATGAAGAGTGGTAGTGCCTCAGTGTAGATGCTGTTGTTAACGGAAACATGACTGAATGGATTGTATTGCAAGAAACACTTCTGTTTATTTACCAGTCTTGTTTCCACTGTAGTATCATGATTTGATAACTCATGCTCCTCTTTGTGATCCATTACTATCCCAAGATCACTTCTGCTAAACTACTACTTAGTCAGTTGTACTCATTACTTTTAGGTAGGTAGATTATCTTTAACTGTATAAGTTTATAATCTGAAAAAGAGGGCTAAGCACATCTCAGACGCATAGGAACTTTCTAAAGGGTCTAATTCAAAATGTATGCAGCCTCTTGCAACTAAATGACAGCTGAAGAGTTAATATTCCATTATCCAGGTCATAAAAAAAGTGCACCCTCAGTAAGTTTGCAGACAACATCAAGCTGGGAGGGAGTGTTGATCTGCTGGAGATTAGCAAGGCACTACAGAGGGACCTGGATAGACTGGACCAATGGGCCAAGGTAAACTGTATGAGTTTCAATAGTGCCAGGTCCTGCATTTTGGTCACAACAACCCCAAGCAACCCTACATGCTTGGAGAGGAGTGGCTGGAAAAGCTGCCTAATGGAAAGGGACCTTCATGTACTGATGGACAATCAGCCAAATATGAGCCAGCAGTGTGCCCAGATGGCCAAGAAGGCCAATGGCATCCTGGCTTGTATCAGAAATGGTGTTATTAGAAGGGCTAGGGGAGTAATCCTGCCCCTGTACTCAGCAGGAGAATATGCCCCATGAGGAGCGACTGAAAGAAATGGGACTGCTTAGTCTGGGGAAGAGGAGGCTAAAGGAAGACCTTACTGCTCTCTTCAAATACCTGAAAGATGATTGCAGTGAGAGCAACTTTGGTCTCTTCGCTGGTGACAGGTCAAGGGGAAATGGCCTCAAGTTAGGCCAGGGGAGGTTTAGGTTGGCTATTAGGAAGGACTTCTTTACAGAAGGGGTTGTTAAGCACTGGAATAAGCTCTCCAGGTAGGTGATAGAGTCACCATCTCTGAATATGTTTATAAACCATTTGGATGCTGTGCTCAGGGACATGAGTTAGCGGTGGGTTGTGAGAGTTAGGGTTGTATGGTTAGGTTGTGGTTGGACTTGATGATCTTGCACTTCTTTTCCAACCTGAGCAAATTCTATGATTCTGTGATTCTATAAGTGAAGATACGGGGGTAATCAGAGCTAACACTGACTCCCACAGAATCCTCTTTGTATTCTACTATCTTGACAGTGAAGATATGCATGTGTATAAAATACTTCTGTATTATAAATATATACTATAATTTTATACTGCATTTCCTTAAACATATAATGATACACACAAATATAATATATATTCATAACTTTCAAAATAGCACTGGAAAATAGATCATTATTTCCAGTCATGCAGGTCAAGATTTAAACATATCTGGCTGAAAATGGTAATGTCAAGTAATAAGCATCAAAAGCATAGTTGACAGTGAATATTGCAATCAGAGTTCTCATAAGGGGTCTTCGATGCGGACAAACACTTACAAATAAAACAAAGTGAAATTTCTACAGCTTTAATGTGTTATCTTGCATTTAAGCATTCATTTGTTTAAGCATTTTAGCATATTCATTTAAGCATTCGTGTATTCATAAACATTTGTTTCATGGCTGAAACATATTTCCTACAAGGACAGGCTGAGAGAACTGGGGCTCATCAGTCTGGAGAAGAGAAGGTACCGGGGGGTCCTTATAGTGGCCTTCCAGGACCTGAAGGGGGCCTACAGGAAAGCTGGGGATAAACTTTTTATAAGGGCAGGTAGCGACAGGACAAGGGGAAATGGTTTTAAACTTGGAAGAGGGTAGATTTAGACTAGGTATTAGGAAGAAATTCTTTACTGTGAGGGTGCTGAGGCACTGGAACAGGTTGCCCTGTGGGGTTGTGGATGCTCTCTCCCTGGAGGCATTCAAGGCTAGGCTGGATGGGGCTTTGAGCAACCTGGTCTAGTGCGAGGTGTCCCTGCCTATAGTGGGGGGAAGGGTTCGACTAGATGGTCTTAAGGGTCCCTTCCAACTCAAAAAATTCTGTAGTTGTACGATCCTGTGGTTTCACAGACAAGGCATACAGATTATTCTGACAGGTTTCACAAAAAAAATAAAAATAAATTATGAGAATAAATTGAATATGATCTTATTTTAAACTACAAATAATTAGTAAAGAAGTCATATTTCAACAAGACCAGAACTGTTAAAGTCACTTTGTTTTTTATAAAGACAATTCCCTTGAATTTATGACAAGATCTTCCAGTTGTGTATGGAACTTGATTGTGAGGCACTGATTTAATACTCATTCAAGAAGAAAAGTACTAAGTAATGTTCTACTAGCATGGGATCCTGCACCACCTACTGGCCTGTCATTTTTCCAAATACAAAGCAAGCCAAACTCAATCTGTAGAAGTTGATGGGAAATAGAACTAATAGAACTAATAGGATTAAGTTGCATTGATGAGAAGAGATTTAATGCAATGTACAGGTCAATGGTAACATATAGTATTAAATAAAATAAACACAAACTACTGTTCCAGATTTTAAAGCTGTCTCTGTATCTTTTTTTTTTTTTTTTTTTAGAACAGGAATTTACAAAGAAACACAAAATAATGCAGCATCAGCTATAATGATGACGCATGATAAACATCATCAGATTCTATGACACCTGTCAAATTTAATTTGAAATCTAGAAGCTGATTTATTTTTCAACTGAACAAGCAACAGAAACTTTATTATTGAGCAGTGATTTTCATGGTTTGTAACACCATGATCATAATCTCATCAGTTTTATCAAACTAAATGCACAGTACCAGATAAAACACTAAATTTTTGTCAGGATATTTGTTTTTGTACTTTTATGGAGCCTTTTTAAGGAACATTTTTTATTCCAATAATTTCAGTAAATATGTCCTTAGTCTTTAAAATAATAACTTTTAAAACAAAACAAACTAATTGAAACACCGATATAAAAACAGAAAATATCTTTGTAAGAAAACACATCAGTTACTCACAAGTGATATTACCAAGAATTACTAATTATTACTCCATTATTCCATATATTGTATAGAGTAACTACTATCCAATTCAATTTTGGATAAAGTTAAGAGTGATCATTAAAAAAATGTACTCCTGTAACTAAGTTAGTTTACAAAGCAATAAGGAAAAGGAATCATGCACATTCACCTTTCAGGAAATGGGACTAATTCCCAAACTATCTTGCTGACACCGACCTGGGGAAGTAGGTATATTCATTTTGCTATTAAGATTTTGAAATAAAACAGTTATCTACTTGTACATGCTATTTCTCCATTAAAATTACATTGGATACTACACACCACATGTACTTGAAGCCTTATTGACATTTCTTACTAATTACTTCGCTATGTTTATGATCAAATAAGTTTTGAAAAAGCCATTCTCTCTGGTATATTTGTATGAAAGTTCACTTTGTATATATGTCAAAATCAAGAAAGGTAGATAGCATAGCTTATATGCAAAGAGCCCTCTTGTGGTTCCAAGCAGGTAAACTAAAATAGATTTATAATGCAGTATATAGACACACATTCACACACAAGCAGGATTATAATATAATAATATATGTGTTGTTTTAGGAAAACATTACTTGGACATTATTCAGAAAATTTCTTTGCCCTACCTGCACACAAGCTCTTTCTGTAATTGATCACATCTGAGGCAGAGAGTATGCCATAATGACAGGTGCTGCACAAACTTTCATCCATCAGAGACATGGTTTCCCTGTCCCTTTTTGACACAGCTACTGAGTTATATCAGCAAAGAGTTTTTTTGGCATTCTTCATTCAAAATACGTAAGAGTGGTTTTCCTATCTTCCAAAGGAGTTTATTTTCTCAATAACATTAAACTTAAGGAAAATAGATTTACTAAAATGATTTAATGGTAGCCTTTACTTATGGATATTTGCAAGGTCAGACATGGTCTGAAATATTGGCACTTTAAGATACACGTTAGAACTTTTATTCTGTTCTTCTACTCACTATTTTTTTCTACTTCACCAAGACGTAGAACATCCATTTTCAAAGAGAAGAAATCTTCCAAACTAAATAATATATTTGAATTCTCTAGCTAAGGTTGAACAACCAATTTTACTTATTGTGTTTTATAACAGCGTTTAGAAATCCATCTGTTACGTGCTGGTTCAACAGTAAATAAAAATAAAGTTTCTTAAAATACAAAACAAATCTGTAAAAGAGAAATAAAGAAGAAAGTTAATACAAAGAAAAATGAAATACCTTTTTGGCCTTGCTTTTTTTTTCATATGTCTCTGATAACGGTTTTCTTTTTTCCTGAGTGGTGTCTTTGGAAAACAAATATTCAAACTCAGTAGTATCAAGTATATCAGGTTCTTCTAGTGATTCCCATAATGTTGGTATGGCAGTTTTCCTATTAAGGGAAAGATAGTAAAACTTATAGTAAATATTTATTAATAAAACCTTATCAACAATTGGCTTAAAACTCAAACAATCACTGCTAGCATACTAACAGCATTCTTTCTCTGTATCTAACTGTTGTAAGGAGTCAAAATATTTTTCAGAAGGCTGTACTAAGAAGTGTAGCTACTTAGTAGACTACCTGTTAAACTATCAAAGTGCACATATGATAGGGCTTTTTTTTTTTTTTGTACAATAACCATATATTGCAACTGCAGCTTGTGCAAATAACAGCTCTAGAGATCTCTGCCACTTCAACTAGGATTTCAACAGCAGCTTTTTTGACTAATTTCCAATCATCTTCCCAGACATATTAAAAAAAACAATATCAAGAAATAATGATCACACTTTATTCAAACATGTTTTTAAGAGCATTTGTAGAGGTCTTGACTCACTTCCTGTTAGGTTCAGATGCTTCCTGCTCATATGTAACTTTGTTTCAGGTTTAAGAAACTAGAACCTAAGTGGTCTATATCTTGGAAGACTAATCCATATTCCATACCACTCAAATTTTACATGCGGATTATCTTTCCTTTTTTTACCTTAATCTTTCAGGAACAGACATAGTGTAGATAAGCATCATTGTTTATACTTTGGAACATATTAAACAAAATACTCTTGTTTTATCTGGATTTAGGAAAAATTATTTGTAGTGCTTCAAAAAAAAAAAAACAATTCTGAACAAGTTTCAAAATGTCAATAACTTATGAAAGTATATTTGAAAAAATTATCTTTAGACTGCTCTTTTTGTCATATCTATCAATAAAAGGTGGGCTCACTTCTTCCAGCAGATGTCAGTAAAAGGCAATAAAATGAGTTGCTATTAAAAAAAACCACAAACACTGTGGAAAACCGTATGAGCTACGAATGGCTGATATCACCATACATATATTTATTACACGTAATATGCAAAAAAATGTAATATCTACCCATATAGTGGAAAAAAGGATTCTAAAAGCCACATTAATACTGAAATTCAGGATTGTTTATATTTAATACTCAACCACACATTTATTGCAGTGAATGTTCAAGGAACTCTATTTTTTCCATGAGTATCCAGTGGTGAAACATATTCTGTATCATGGGAAGTGGCTAGAGTTAACAGCTTCACTTTTCTGACACCAGCTGCAACGTCTTCATTGAATAATGCTTTTTGGCTCTGTAAGAACTTCAAAGACCCAGATAGCTGCTGCTCTGAGCAGCAGACTGTTGAAAAAAACTTCATATCCAGTGCAGACAATGATGATGCTGGATCATTGGACCTGGTATCCGGCATTTCATCAGGAAACTATGACTTAGACTCTATTTTGCACTCAGAAAAACTCGACGAACCATCTACATTTCAGAAGGAACATTTTGATCTCAGTAAATTAATTGAAAAAAAAAAAGGAAACTAGGTTTATTTTTGGACCAACTGGTGCTTCACTAATTTTCACAAGTAAAGTAAAAGGAAAGTAAAATCAAAATGCTCAAATATAAACTAATATAACTTCCTATGTTGGTTACATAGAAAAAAATCCAAAATTATTATTTGTTTTCTTAAAAATAAATTCAGTCAAAAACTAAAATAAAAGACATAATATAAATAAAACTGTTTTAATTACAGATGGCTCTATCAGTACTGCACCTCCTTTATACCAGATGCTTTACACTACAGGTTCCTCTGCAGCAAGTATTTATGCATATACTTCACCTTTCCTTTTACACCAGAACGATACTTGAGGTTAAGCTCAAGTTTGCTTTTTTCCAGAACAAAAATATTAGAAGCTGATATGGTGCTTTGAAGATAGCATCACCTTAAATGATTGGAGAGCCAAAGTAAAAGAAACTCAAAGTTCTTGCCTGACCAAATTTTAGTATTTCAGTTTTAATTTTAATGATCTCTTTTCTAATGAAAAAAAAAAAAAAAAAAAAAAAAAAAAGGGTATCTTTCATCTCCTGGAAAACTTTTTATTTCTTTAGTACTAAGTCATGAAACAATTAAAATATTTAGTTGCTCTTTCACTAGATTTTTCAGGGAGTGCTCTAACTCCCTCTGTTACACTCTGTTTTTTCTGTTATAATGCACATAATTTTTTATTTACATATAGCATTTTAAAATAATTTGTTGTGATCTATTATTAGGCTTCTATAACTGTTTTGTTGTTAATACATACGAATTCCATGCTTCTATATGTATTTTCACTACTTGTATTGTCTTAAATAGCTTATATAAATTTATATCATGGCATATAGACAGAAAACAAGTCCAAATAAATTCATTGTACCTGCTGCCTTGCAATTGTATCCGTGTCCAATACAAAGGCTTCATGGGACGGCTAGGTTCAATGGCAGGTTTCCGAGGACCTTGACTTGAAGATAAAGTGCTATTAAAAAAGAGCCCAGGTCCTGGGGGTGGGGGGGGTGGAGGTAACCCAGATCCAGGCAGTGGAGGAGGAATAGGAGGTCCCAACCCTGGAAGTGGTGGTGGTGCTGGTGGTGATGGTGCTTGAAAATCCCTACAGCCTTCAGAAAGTTGAGGTGGCAGTGAAGGCCCAGATGCAAAGTAAGGTGTCACTGAAGTTGGACCCATTGGCAAAGGTGGTGGTGGAGGAACTAAACCTTTTAATGAAGAATCAGTGAAGGGAGGAGGTGGTGGAGGTGGTGGAGGTGGTGGTGGAGGTGGTGGAGGCAGCATTTGTTTTGGTTGACAAGACAAGACACTTTCTGAAGATGGTACATCATAACTGTCCTTATTTTCACCTTGGGTAGAAATACTATGCGTCAAAGATGAAATATTAAGCTTTTTTGGTACTATTTGGTTGTTTTTCACAGCTCTGTTTTCTTCTTCACTAGGCTTTATAAACGTTTCTCTGTCAGTCTGTATACATACATTTCGGTATGTCTTTGGTGGATTATCATCTTCAGTAGAAACACCAATATCCCTTGCTTCTTCATTCCTTCTGTGCAATTTATTATCAAGTTCATTCTTCAGATGTGCAATCGTTTCCTCAAGCTGAGCAGTTGATACAGCATGTTCTCCACGGATATGGAATACCCTGAGTTCAAACTGAGACTGCAGAACAACAAAAACCTCTCAGTGAATGTTTTTCTACTCTCTAGATTTTTTCACTTTTTAGAGCTTAATTCATTCTTTCAGGAAATATATTAAATGAAACCTTCAAGCCTTGCCATGTAAAAGATCCCTGTTTCCTCACTGTGACTATGACTCTCTCATAATTCAGTCAGTGATACAATCCAGCTTTTGTCAAATACTCCTCCTCCTGTACTCAGAGCTCCTCACCCCTACATTGCTTCCAGCTGACTATATTTTTATGAAAGTAAAGATTTATTTTCTACAGATTACTGTCGCACGTACCAGATTAGATTATTCCTTCATGTTTCCAGCCCAGAAGAAACTTATAAGTATACAAATAAATTCATATACTCAAGTTCTGTAAATGCTTTAATGTGCTGAAATCAGATCTCAATTATGAATTTGAAAGTACTTGCTCAGCAAACTGAACATGCATAGCAATGTGCTACAGAACAAAGTTGCCTTACTTTGGTAAAATCTTTTGTGCAGTCATTGTAGATATTACATATGAAAACAATTCTATGCTAGTACACTAAATAACAGTCTCTGAATCCAGAAAAAAAATAATCAGATTCAAAACTGATCTGAAAAACCGCTGCTAAAATTGATAAAAGTGCACTGCACTTGGATACCAAAAGTTAGGATCAACAGGATGGCAATTCTTCCTGAAAAGGACCAGCAAAGACAGCAGAACACAAACTGATCATGAGTCAACAACTCTGTATAAAAATATATAAATAGATATGACGGATGTAATAAAAATCAAAGGTGCCCTGCTGTGGTGCTCATTTTGGGAAAAATGCTGTCCTTCTGTTTATGATCACCTCTGAAATCTGGGGGAGCTTATTCAGTATTCATTTTCCAGGTTCTATGTACATCACCTTTTGCCTCCCTCTCACCCTTTCTTGACAATTGTTCCCTTCTTCTGCTTGCTTTCAGTTTCTATGGCTGAAAAAATAGCTTACTATATCTCTCACGTTTTCTTTGCAAGATGAAACTCAGCCTAGAGTCAACTGTTCTTTCAACATTACTATTTCTCTGATCTCTAAAACTAGCCGCTAGCCAAGGTGCATCTTTTTCTATTCTTCCACAGGTTGTCTGTTTACACCCAACACCCATTTTAAAGACGTTGAAAACATCACACATTTAGGCCCAATGCTCTTAATTAAAAGCATTATTTCGTTCCTCCTTCTGCTCTCACTCAGAACTCAGGCTGTGGAGGTCTGCACCTTTGATTCTGACCAAACAGGGCCATGCCTATTAAAGCCTCACCAGTACGGCTGCACTCACAAATGAGTTTGATTTTCCAAGATTTATCTAGTATTTGCCATTGGAACAGGACACCATCCATTTTCCTTGAGCAAAATCACCTCACAAAAGCTAATGGTCCAGCTGACTCTTAGTTCTCTTATATGCTAATATTGATGTAATACATTAGAAAGTCTGCATTATGTTCTTCCTAAAATATACCACTAACAATGGTTAGATATGAACAGAAGACATCTATTAAAAAAAATTTCCTCTCTTACAAAAATGCATGATATTTATACAAATAACCAAAATATTAATATATTTTCCACTTCCATACAGCCCTCTGCAGTATGAGTGACTTCCAGTGACTTTCTTTTTGTATCTGCTATGTGTCTTTTCTGAACAAATAGTGACAGCTCAACTTTGGTTGCATGAGACTCAGAAACATGTGAAGCATTATTCTCAAATGCAGAAGAAAGGCAAAAGCTGAATTAGTACAATCTACCTCCATCCAGCATTACGGACTGAGATAAAGCACAAAATTAATCACAGAAGACATTATGTCCTTTCATTCAGAATGCAAAATGCAGGTTATCTAAATGACTTCGAAATTATAATGTCAATTGACAAACCAATACCAATGGGATAATTTTTCTGCTCTGGTAAGTAACAAAAATTAACAATTAGTATGTCCAATATAGTCAGTTACAGTCTGTATAGTCAATTCAATGCTATTAACTCAAGTATATTTGTTCTGCTACTGTTTATGTAATGTTATTGTATATGGACAAAGAAAGACTTTCTATGGATGACATGGAATTACTCTGATACTAAGTTTTAAAGCAATTTGTATCTACGAATATAAGGGGGCCATACATCTCTACAGCAATCTACATTGAAAAGTTAGCTGTTGCCCTGTTTTTAGGCAAGGCTTATTGGCACTACAAATGTTTAAAAAGAATCCTGCAAACTGAAATGGTAAAGCATTTTCTAGAACACTGTTTAGAGAAAGGAACATGCAGGACTTTTCTTGGAAAACAGCAAGTAAATGCAGAACTAACATTTTTTCACTACTGTTTACTGTGCAATTCTACTCCAAAAAGTGACCACACAAAAATGGCATGTCATCATTGAACGATACCATTCTATGTATATCAGAGACAGATTACATCTTTAACTTAGAAGCATACACTTCTGCTTGTTTTTACCCTAATTAGCCTTGGAAAAATAATATAGTGCAGAAAAAGTGAGCTGAATTTTATTCTTTTTTTTTGACTTTATACACTGGTTGTTGCATCTAATTAGTTACTTATCCCAAGCCATGAAAACTGAAAAAAAAACAGAACAAAGACAACAAAAAGTATCTGAGGATGTACTACTTTATAAGTGGGACTGTTCTGGGGGAAAAGGCAGGGGTGGAAGGTAAGAATTCTTGAATTGCTGCTGAAAAAAAGTTTTATAGATTTCACAGCTTTTTTTCTTAATAGTATTTGGCCATCAAAGTACTGTGCATAGAAAAGAAAGGAAAAACATTTTTCAAAGACAGCCTCTGACTTTTTGATCATTCTAAGTATTTTCATCCTCAGTTTTTGGAAGAGTTCACACTTTTTATTCTTGCATTGTCTTGACAAAGAAGAAAAATGTCTTTTTTTTTGTTAAATCTCTGTCCTTGAAAAAACATACATTTGTTTTAAATTTTAACAACAATCAGAGATTTAGCAAAGAATTTTTCAAAGAAAAAAATTAAGTCTGTGCCAATTTACATAAAAATCAAAATTCCTTTCTAGCAAATAACTCAATAAATATAATCAGTTACATATGGTATATCACCATATTCAAGGGTACACAGTAAATGTTATTCTAATAGTTGATAGCAAAAAATATATAAAATGGATTGTTCATCCTCATAAATTTCCAATACTCTAAGTGTCTGTATAAGCTATATATACAGACAACGATTCTCTTTTTAATTTAAAAATACCAAATACTAGAAAATACAACAAAGATAGTTGGGAGCAAATGTGATCACAGCCACAATATAGAAAACAGTATTTCTATATATTTTATTATATATATGTTAATATATCGTATTACTGATAACTAGCTTTTAAGCAGTTGAGAAAGAAAGACAGCCTTAGAGTAATTTTTCAATACAAAATCATTAGTATAGCAAAACAATACAACATACTAAGTTACACTGCAACATGTAGGTTTTTGTTTGTTTGTTTGTTTATGTATCAACATGGTTGCTTACATATAGGACTAAAAATTACCTAGAATTTTTATAACACTTTAAGCAATAATTGACATCGAGTTTGACAACTTAAATATTTACTTTGATAATACTGATGATCTTTCTTGCATCTATAGACCGAATCCCTCAGTCCTTTCACTGTTAATAGCTACCATTTGACTATTTTAGATTTTACAAGTTAATTCATTTGAAGAGTTCAGTTACAGAGTACATAGATCCCAATCATTAGTCTTTGTTTTTCCCCAGCTGTCCTATTTACATGTAATTTTACTGAGATGAACTGTCTTGTTAAGCATAAATCTCTCCTTTTCTGTAAGTTCTAATCAAGCACACAGAAATCACCTGTTAAGTCCTTGAAATTTCTTAGAACCCAAGATATGCAGACTATCTCTAATAATGCTCATTGTACTTCACAGCATATCACAGCTTATAATTATAGATGCAATTCTGTCAACTTTTGCACCTGGTCAGTGATTTACTCCACTGTGGAATACCTGTGCCCACAGAAAAAAAATTCACTGGACTCTAAACCCTTCTTGACTCTAACAAATAAACATAGCTTTGTATTAGGGAACCATTCAAAATTTAAAAGCAAAGCAAAACAACTGTTAACTAAAAATGGACCATAAAAAACAGAAGACCATAAGCATGAAAAAAACAACAGATGGAAGTTAATGCTGACTGATCTCACTGCGCAATGACTTCTGTATCCTACAGAATAAAAGACTGTTAAATATAATATAAAGTACTGAGGAAAAAAACTCTTCCGCATGTATTAAAATGTTTAGGCTAATGCAAATTGGCGTGATAACAGAGTAGCAGAATAGTGCCACTCTCAACTCTCATTTGACAGCAATTGCCATCATACCCATATCTTCTGAGGGAAACAGTTGTGCTGAAAACGAAGGCAGACACGTCCAAATGAGATCAAGTAGAAAGTTATTAATGCCTCAGATTCTCTAACTTCTAGGCACAGATGCACTTTGCTAAGTAATGTCAGTAAAAACACCATTGGCACCAGAATTTCACAGGACAGATAATGTACAGTAGCTACAGGAAACCACATAACTTCGGAAGCATTCTCTCATATAGAAAGGGAGAGGGATCTCTGAAGAAAGTGACCTCCCAAAAGTAAGCTAGTTTATGCCAGGCAAAATAAATCTCACATGGCTTGCAAACAAAGAGATAGCAAGCTAAATTGAGACAGAAATTTCAAGGAAAACTGACACATTAATGGACAAAATTGACACTTTTCATTGGCAAAAGCTCTCCATATTTTTAACCCTGTTAAACATTTAAATTTCTGCAGAATGAAATAAGGCAGTTCATTGTACAGCACATCAACAGAAGTAAATGATGCATTCTATAGATGTTCTCTGAGCCTAAACTAATCAAAGAATTACAACTTGCAGTAAGAATTCGTCACTTAGCTATGAAGCTCCTCCATGAACAACTGACACAGAGTCCAAATACAGTAACAAAAGCCTTTCTTGTTACAAACTTGCTTCTGTTACCTTGGTCTTAGGACTACCTAAGATACTAAGTCTGTATAGATACAAGAATGCTAATGACTGTGTTTTCTGTTGGAGTTCAAAGATTATATTCAAGACCAAAAATAATAATAATAATAATAATAATAAATTGGTATTATTCAAATATTTTAAAACACAACATATAAAAATAGAGAACAATATTTTCAATTCTGTTTTCATTGATCATTTGTTCTGATGACAGTTTCCAAGAAGTCACATTATCTATCATTTACCCATAAAATCAAATTATTCATTACTGCTACCAATTCATAATAATGCTTTGGCACATAAAATTTGAAAACAATGTGAAAAATGACTGAAAACAAGATGAAGATGAAGCTTCAGTGACTAAAATTACAGAGGCAGTATGGATCCAATAAGAAAACTGATTGTAGTAGAGAGCAAGTTGTCTCTGATCTTAGGAGAATGTTTTTGGACACCTAACAGCTTTTTTATTAGTGTGGCTGATTAAAATGAAAAGCCTTACTACTAAAATGTTCTTTTTGATGAGTTTTTTTTGCCATGAACTATAGACCTTGCAGTCCAGTGGGATACAAATCCTTTGATCCTGTGCAGTCACATAAATTCAAAGTCGTAAAACAACATTGAATTTGATTTTATTAGTGTGGCTGATGTTGCCAGAATCGTAATGCAATCTTGTTTTTCTTCTCTTTTCTTCCTTTTCTTTTGGGGAGGGGTGGGGAGCAAAGCAAAGTTTACTGTCAACATTGCTTCACATTATAAAGAACTAATTTCTTCGGCAGCCGGACTCCAACTCTAAATTACTATAACAAAGTCTTGTAACAACATGAGAGAGTAATGATATGAATCGTGTTCTAAGCTTCAATGAATGATTTGGCTGAAGAAAAAGTAAGCTGAAGCAAAAAACAGCATTAGTATATAGCACATGGAAAATAGTAAGAACATAATTATATTTCTGTAAAAGGATAACAGGTAACATTGAATAGTGCTTTGCAGTAGGAAACAATCAGCAAAATGACACTACGAGTTCTTATAAAGTATGAGATTTAAAGTTAACTGCACTTTTAGAAATTGAAGCTTTTCATACTCCATGAGCATAATTTTAGTTTTAAAAAATCTGTGAATACCTCCACCGATGAAATGACTGCCCTCTCTACCAATGTATAGAGAGTACACATGTGCAATAAAAGCATCTAAAACATTTTGAGGTGCAGCAAGCCACCCACTTCCTAGCTATGGAAGGAAACATGTTCCTCACCTGTGCTACAGAGAGGGACCTCAACAAAAACAAAATGATCATTTGGTGAAACAGCTTGTGCTCCAACATATAATAAAATATATTACAAAACATGTTACCTCATTTCTCTGTAGCAAAGGAAATGAAGGTAGAGGTTACCTTTGAGGTCAGCTTCACATTCAGAAAAGTTTTCATTTAGGCACATATTTTAAAAATTAATCTTTTCCTCACAACTTCATGAAAAAGGAGATATATTTTTATACTGACAATATAATATTTGCCTCAATTACAATGATTAAAGAAAGAATACAAATTTCAAATATTCTTATCAAAATAAATTATATGAAGAAATGCTACAAACAAGATACTTTGCAAAACTTCCACCTTGGTTTAACCAGCAAGCTCCCAATTCTGCAGATATTATTGTAAATATTAGTGGTTAAAAACAACAGTAATTACCGGTCAGGTAACATTTCGAAGAAAACACATCACTGTCTTTACAACCAGTCTTCTTCTATGTCACTGATACAGTTTCTTAGCAGGTAAAGATACTGGTACACATAGCTAAGATACAGTTTTTGGCCTTCAGAGATTCTACTTGCCTCACAGTAGTAAAAGTCCTATTTTGGAAATTATTCTCTAATTTTGTAAAAGACATGGCTACTTTAAACTAATGTATAGTGCATAATCAGCATTTACTATCACATTATGCTAGACACTCCCTTTACAAGACACACAAAAATGTTTTTAAAAATTGTTTAAAACCAAAACCAGATTTGGTCAATTACTCACAGGGGAAAACCGTAAGTGCGGTTGCCAGAGCAACCTTAAATTGCTCGCTCTTGATCAATGTTTCCATGAATCTTCCTCTTTGACATAACCAGCTTCTCATTCAGGGAACATGATGAGAATTAGTCCCACAATAACAGAAACTGTATTGTGGAAAAGTGTTAAGTTTTAAGACTTCTGCTTCACGTGTGCTGAAGCACAAAGGCGTATCATCCACAAAGCACAGAACCTCAGAAACGATATTCCAGTAAAGGTATTATAATACGAAACTGCCAAAATGGATTCTGTACCTGCACAAACTGCAAAGCTCCTGCAAGATGTATCACGAGCACTTTAGCTCAAGTGTTTCTCAACTGTTAAGCAATGATACAACTGATTTTCTAAGCAGGTATCCTGAGATTCTGGTATTCAACATGTAAGTGTGAAGTTAAAAATGAAATATGATACAAACATTAAAAGTCAAACCTAAGCATTCCAACGATTTTCTCTGAAATATTCTGAATCAGAGGGCTCAAATTAAGCCTCTGTGTATAAAGAAATAGTAATATATGCCTACCTAAACACATTTTGTAAGGTCAGATGTATACATAGGAAACATTCTGGCAAATTAAGATCTATGACATTGGAAAATTCACAATAAAACCAAAAAACCACAAACCAGACACAATGTAAACACATGATTAATGGGAAAAACACCAATTATATCAAGAATATGATAAACAAGGTCAGTGGAGGAGGAGAAATAGATTTTTGCACAAAAGAGCACAAAAGTAAGAACAACACTACCAAGTACTTGTTTATAGATTATTACAAGGATATAGGTAGTGCAATTTACTAGTTTTTAAGATATAAACAAGCACTGACTGAATTGGAGAAATCTTTGTTATGTAAGTAATTCATGTTCTATCTTCAAGAAAAACAAGAGTGCTGAAAAATATTTATGGTTCATGTAATTTCTATCTTCCCAAATTTAAAATAGGCAATTTTCTCACATTGTTCAAAGTTCACTATGACGTAACTTAACATATTACTTAATTAGTAATGAGTAAATAAGTCAGTCTCTAGAGATAAAAAAACAAAAACAAAAAAACAACACAGCCTTTTCAGAAAACAGTACAAATAACTAGGAATTAATTTCCTTCTGGGAAAAAATAAAAAATAAAGAAAAATTACAGCACTATCTACAGCAAGAGGAAGATGAGGAAGTATCAGAAGGAAATTAACTCATACACCGTGAAGAATTATTCCAAACTTCCACCATGAATGAAGATAGAATTGACAACACGTGCTTCCAAGTAAAGTGAAGCACTTCTCAATAGTTCTTTCTGTGGTTGTACGTATGGTGTAGAAAGTTATTGTTTTATTGCTCTTACCCTTTGCCCTCATTCCCCAGTCTGCTACTCTACCTTTTCCACTACTGGCCGTGCAAATTTATCATTAGAGAGTGATTTTCATCCAACTGTTGAGATTTATCTATTTCAACAAATACATACTCAAAAGATAATCTTGCTGCCATCCTCTAGGAGTCTTAGGAGTACTGAAGTTGTCATCTTAACATAATTTCATAGGCTTTCAGTCTGTTCTGTTTCATATTTTTTGTTTTTCTTGATCTTTGTATTGTTACTGTCACATGCTGCGAAAAGGCTCCATGTTAAACATGGAGAATGCCTTCATGAGAACAATGTAGCCAAGAAGATTCATAAAGACACCCAAAGCATGCACAGTGGTAGAACTACTTATTTCACAGCTGAGCACAAAAGACTGAAACGTTTCAAGTTAAGCAAGAGTAGTATCAATGATTAACCACAAGCTGGGAGACCTTCATCAGTAACAACAAATGGAAATGCTGAAAAGCCAACAGCTCATTAGGAAAGACTGACTAATAAACCCTTGCTGACCTTGGCTGCTCTTTTAGACTGCAACTCAGCATCACCAGACAGAAGCATACACGATTTACAGATTTTCTTTTATTCGCACATGTTGAGACTGAAAATCCAGAGAAGAACACACAAAGCAACTAGCTACATTACATATGCATTTAATCTTGTAAAGGTTAAAAACATTAATCTTTGCATCTTGAAGCATTAACAAAAGTCGGCATATTGTCCAGTCCTTCAAGATTGTTTTGCTATGTACTCCAGCATATCAGAGCTTTCAACACTGTTCATCACTGACCCCAATAGTTTCATTGTAGATTTCAAAACATGGTGACTTCTGACAAAATGTGGAGTCCCTATCCCTAAGAAAGAATTCACGTAGGCACACGTAACAACTGGGGGAGCATTTGTAAAAATTTACTTGAGGTCCCTACCTACGAGCATCAGGAACTTATCAACTTTGTTGGTATAGACTATTTTAAAAAAAGAGTAAATTTAGGAAAAATAAATCAAATATGTTAAAATGTTTTGATCAGGTGTTAAAAAAATCTAACTTCTGGCATTGCTTCTGAAGCTGGAATTCTACTTGTCTATGTAAATAAAAAGCATTTTAAATGTCAAAAGTGAAATTACACACTTCCACAAGAGTGTTTTTTTTTGACAAGCATTTTGTCACACAGCAACTTTCAACACTATTTATCACTGCGTTCCAGAATTAAAGTACAAATTCCAAACTGCAGCAGGGACAAGGAACATCTTTTGTTACACCCACATTACAATTAAAGAGCAATGGAAGCACTCACAAAGGGATGCACACTGACCATGACGGAAAACAAATACGAAAGTGAAAAAACAAAGGGGCAGGAAAGGAACTGTGTAGCATAACAGATGTAGAAATAGATTTGTGAAAAGAATGAAGATGTCATCACATAGGCAAAGCTTTATTTCTTCATTCAGTAACTAAGGAAATGTTTCTATGCCTTTGTAATCTCAGAACAAAATAAAAATTAATCATTTTGAAATTATCAGACAATTTTGACTGGTGTTATGACTTTCCCTTCAGTGTTCCTTTCTCTCTGAGACTTTGAGGCCCTGGCCTTTAATCTCATCTTAACTTTGAAAGTAATTTCATATCATAAGCAAGTTCTGTGAAAAGGAAACTTCCTCCTCAATTCTACATTTTAGCTCTTGAATCCTTTGCAAAAATGCAAAAATTACAATGGAAAGTAAAAGTTACTACAAAAACTTCATGCTACATTCTACAAATGAGGCCAGCCTATTTTTTCATGATGTTATGGACACTGACTCACCACTGCTTTGCTACTAACTATGTTTTAGATGTCAGTAATTCCATTTTGGCTGTCTTATTTGCAACTGCAGATATTTCTTTCTAAAAAGTGTATTTATTTTATTTTTATATATCTATTACATCTATTCTTGTATTATTATGTATTAAATGGTATATATATTATATAACTTATGCATCATCTATGGGTTTTCTTATTTGTCAAACATAGATTATTATTTAGGTGTATATATAATTTTATGTGTGGAATACAGTCGTGCAATATGCATAATAATTATATTTTCTTATTTAACAACGATCATGTTGCTTATGTAGTAATATTTTTACAAAAAGCTTCTTACAAAAAGTGACTTGAAATTAAAGACTCTAGTGTTCTGTGTATGGTAAGTAGCAAAATATGTACTGAGTTGGTGGAAACGTAATAAACTGTATGGCAAAGAAGATCCATGCATAAATTACAGAAGATCATAAAGACTTTGATTCCATCATTCAAAAGTAACATTAAACTTGTTTGTAAGAGAATTTTTGGTACATTTGTGCTAAAAGGAAGAAGGAGAAAAGGATTAACTTTTTTCCATACATTTTATAAATAGTACACTGTGTTCTTATATTGGATGAATACAATCTGCGTATTGTTTCCTTCACTTTGGAATTTAGCAGCCCCTTTACAGTATTTTGATTTAATATTCAGCCATTTTTATCTCCTTGGCTATTAGATGCTGTGCACACGGTTCTACAGGGCAAAATACTGTGATGATGATGGTGACTATTATCACGTACTGAGAAACACGGATTTTGTTTCTGCACGGCCTGCTGCGGAAAGGCTCTGCTGCCACCTAGTGGCAGCATTAGGAAATACACCTCAGCAGCACAGATGAAATAATTCAAAGCCTTAAAAATGCATCCTTTCGTTTTAATAAAGAATAGGTGAGAAAATTCCGAAATTCTCTGAGGACACAAACTAGTAAATGTAGTTAAAATTAAATGGGTAAAAACTAAGCATTTATCTCTATATATAAACGTTTACAAGCATCATCTTTATGAGGATGTTACAATTGAATTATGGACATTAACGAACTCATTAAGAGATATGAGTTATTCTGATTGTTATTCATTGTATATGATAAAGATTCAGTATTTTAATGTTAATTACTATGAACCTTATCTGACTAGAATTGATTTCAAGTGTCATAAAAAAAATAATAATAATAAAGCCTCTGGTTACTGTGATAACATAAAGATAACACAATAAAATACAAACTGTATGTCATTCAATTCCTTTCCTGTGAGTGTTTTACATCCCTCAGGGCTGCTACACTACCTGCAAGTTTCAGCCACCCAGAAAAACAACAACTCTTTCACAATGGCTGTATGGATAAAGCTCTGTGTCCACTCCGAGTTGTTTTACAGAAAGTTTACAGAACAATTCTTAAAGAATAAAAACGATTATGAATTTCCTTCACATAATTAAGGAAAAAATATAACTTACAAAATAAAATGGAAAAATAAAAGATTACATTACATTCCCTTGAAGACAGAACTATGGGACACTTCCTATTGATGATGAACAAACCACTCACCTGCAAGCCCCTCCATATAGTTATCTTGGGACAGATTATGTCTAACTTCCTTTTTTTTCTGACATAGCTGAGGACTAAATGTTCTGGACAACAAATGTCTATGATAAGCATAACCACTCAAAATCCCACTCATTTTAATAAACAGTGTTCCCCCCCCCACTCCCACACTAAACAAATCACCACTGAAGATCCTCTTATAAAACACATGCCTCCTTCAGCTTATCTACCATTGTAAATTTCTTTGCTATAGCCCTATCATATATTTTTTTTTTTAACTTCCTCCATATAGCTAGGATTTTGACATTGTTTGCTTTAATCTTTCAAAAGCACTTTTTAAAAGAATCTTCACCAACAGAGAAGTTACTTTCAGAGCTCCGGGAGGGTTTTCTAGGCATACTGGGAATAAGAAAGAGTAAGTGTCTCGCTCCTTATCTTTTATAGAGGCGAGCAACTTTCTTCATAAATATGCAGTATGGAATTTGGATCATTTTTGCAATAGAACAGATTCAGAGAAATTTCTGTCTTAGGTTCCCTCAGTACACGGTACAAAATCACATTTAACTCAAGCATTTCCAACAGCTGGGATATCTATCACCATATTTTTCTGTTACGTCGTTAACATATAAACTGCAACAAGTTATTATATTAAATCACGATGCAATTCAATTTCTCTGTAAGGTCCCACATGAAGTTTTATAATGTAAAATTCTACACATACAGCAGCATGTGGTAATTCAGGCTTTTAATCTTTAAAAAAAATAAAATAAAATAAAAAATCTCTGTCTTCCTCAAAATAATGAAAAAACCACAAGAATGAGTACACAATGTGTGGCCTTCTCATTCCATTTTTACCAGTGGAAATGCTGCTAACATAAAGAATGAACAAAAATCATGACTTCTCACTGTTATATATAAGTACTACTACAGTTTGAAGCAATTTCAAGGATAGGCAAAAATTTTTAAACAAACTTCAAAACCTAGGAAAAATTCCTTTGAAATTAAATAGAAAATAATAAAGGCTAATAGCGGAGGTGCAGATGAAGGATTTACTAGGAAGTTTGAAAATCATACAGAAGAAAGAACCTCTCAAAGTGGGCAGATTATAAAAGAAAAGGGGAAGGGGAAAAGACAGTGAAGATTGCATCCATTTTGTACAAAATGAAAATAGAAACTGAAGCTTAAAAACAGAAGTAACAATTGATAATTTACCAAAGTAACATGACCGTGTAAGCAGCATTTGACTCTCAGATTTCATCCATTGTAAAAAATGACATGATGCACCAAGAGTTGACATTCTTTTCACGTAATGAGTAACAGTGTTGACTTTTCTTTTATAAAAGAAATAGTAAGAACACAGAAATTCAGTATTTCCGTTCTAAGCATGTTTTTAGGTTATTATACTGGTACTACATAAAATTTTTCAGATGGTATCCTACATGCTCCTGGAAGTAAATAGTTGTAAATGCTTGTACATACAAAAGGGATGCATCTACAGAGGGTCATATTCTAGTATAAGGAATTCATTGCCATAGACATATAAAGAAAGAACTGTTCAGATGGCACGGGATCCTGAAGTCCCAGAACCATGTAATATTATCATTTATTCATCAGCACTATATGTCTTGAGTGCAGACTTTGTTTCAGTAAACTCCTAACTGCTGGAAATGGCATACTAAGGCATCATTTCTCAGCAGTTTAGTCACTATGCATCTTTTATGAACCTGATGCCTTACACCTGGCTGGGCTGAGGTCCAAAAATCAAAGCTGCACTTAGCTAAGTACAGAGGCAGTGGTAGGAGAAGCAAAGAGGAAGAGACAATGGAGACATTCAGACTCACCAATGAAAAACAGGTCACAACCAAAAACACTGTACTGGAACATTGCATTAATAAAGTGTGAATTTCTTAATATAAAATGAAAAATCACCTTTTATATTAGGAATCATTAGTCTGACAAACAGAACTTTGTGGAAGGTCTCTAACGACTTCCAATAAAAAAAAAAATATCCAAAGTGAGATTCTGAAAGCCTTGTTTTAATGACATCTTGCACATCAGGGAAAAAAAAAAGTATTATTTTTCTGATCATAACAATACAAATTTTGTACAACACTGCCATTACCCAAAAGCTCTACAAAATGGTCCTTTAGTCTTTTCTGTTTTAACTAACTAGTCTGAGATAAAACAGTGACAAATATCAAAATAACCACCAAATAAAACATACACAATAAAGTAAACAATTAACAATGCCAGAAATTGACACTATGACTGCATTATCCTCCTACCTCATGAACAGCAAATATTTCAATTTTAGCTCCTTTCAAGTTATATTTATCTACATGTATAAAACAGTAAGATTTTATGGTGTACTCATTGCTGGAAGTTACTTCACAATTCAATTTGTTGGAAACGATCCATTCACAGCTTCCTTACTACTAAGCAAGATAACACAGAAACACAACTAAACATGATGATGCCTTAAGAAAAACCCAAATAATCCAGGTTTGGATGTTGTTGGGTTTTTTTTTGGTTGTTGTTTAATATTAAAAGAGTATATTTTCAAAGCTATGAGAAGCAATCAAAGAAGAATCTACTTCTCCTCCAGTTTTTTTTAGATGTACTCATATGGAAAACAAAATGTGCAACACCAACATTATTTTAATGAAAGATTGAATTGGAATGACCATGTTACAACTAAAATATCTTAATTTTGTGAAAGGTCAAAGAAGGAGCAATTAGGTAATGTCAAGCTTCGGATTTCCTGTTATCAGTACTTGTCTCCTCCATCTCTAATGTTTTCAGGATTGCTGGAGATGTGCAAACACATTTTCTCACACAAAACCCGTGCGTTCTCTAAAACACCCTCTCAGAAACAATAAATCCCATTTCCATCTATGCACTGTTCTTGTGTGAAAGAGTTACACTATTCTTTGTAAGAGTTATTATTTTAAATGTCTATTGCATGTTATATCTTTACTTAGTTCCAGAGCAAGCTTGTACTTCCCTGTGCTGAATTTTAACAGATGCTTATTAGGAAAGCATGTACTTCACTCTAGCAGAACAGAGAGTTTTTATCTACAGCAGAGCAGTCCTTTCTACAACACCAGCTGCTACCACCATTCCACCCCACCTACTCAAAGAACTCACACTTCTCTGTTTCAAAGGTTTTATACTATTACACCCCAGCCTTTGTGCAGACACAGATGTAAATATTCTGTAATACAGAGCTCTATTAGAACTGACGCAATGATGTTTTAAAATATTTAACAGTTGGTGAGAAAAGAAAAATGCCATTATTATTTCTTTAAAGTAGGACTGCTCAACAAATTCATTTTCTGTTACACTGGCATTTAAGTTCCTACTTTTATCATAGCAACACCTTATTTTTATCTTAACCTCACTTAGCAGAGTTAATCATGTCAAGAGAAAGTGGGTTCTAATATTAACCATTCTAATATTAAACGTTGGCAATTAGATAGTTGGTCAAGTCTACATTCATAAAAATAGGCATTAATAAAGAGGGCACAATACAAAATTCCAGGCAGTCTCACAAATGCAGTTACTGTGCTAATTTTTCAGGCTAAAACTACCTGCTGAAAGAGGCTGAGCAGGTAAATAACAGTGCTTTAAAATATTAAGCAAATGTAAAAGTACTGTTGAGACATAGGAAGAATTTGCCCTCTGTGTTATGTGAGAACAAAAATAAACAAAATTATGAAAAGGAAATAAGAAAACTGTTAGTACTTGCATAATTATAATTAATTCTGAGTTTACAGTCAACCAAAAACAACCTTTAGAAAAAAAAGAACTTTTTAACATTTGATGTAAGGTATATGTTGCACTATTTAAATCCATAGAATGCATGGACAAGAAAGAGAAAAAATATTACAGAAGTATACCTTTAATGTTTCAATTTCTTCTTTGTGTTCCCTCTTTAAATGCAAAATGGCAGCTTGGTATTCTGTAAAAATAAAAAGTACATTCCATTAGAGTCAGAAACGAACACATATTCAGCACAGCATATTTTGTGTTACACCACGAAGTCCAGAATGCAGATGCAGGTTCTCAAATAAAAGATCTGTAAATGATGATGGAAAAGAAAATGTCAATGTAGTAATTAACATATTTCTTCTAGGACCACATGACCAGATTTTCAGTGGTTTTACTGAAAACAGAGGATCAAGAAAGTATTCCATGCTGAGAGGGAAAGATTATGTAGAGGTATGTCAGACCGGAATAACAAGAGGAAACAAAAGATTTAGCTTTGCTAATAACAGCAGAGCTGGTAGGATGTTATGGCATATACATGCATACACTCACATGCTATAAAAGAATTTATTAAATACAATGTTTTAAACAGAGCTGTAAAATATACAGTCACCAAACACAAATTGTATACAGGACTAGTCACACATATGAATAAAGACCTGAAAATGCACCCAATAGCAAAAGATACAAAGAATTCTGCCAATTGAAGATTGATTACAGAGATAAGTACTTGCCAGAAAAATTATACCATACAGTGAACAACTCTGATATGGTGAAGATGTAACACAATCCAACGAATGGAATTTAGAGCAAGAGAAATTTAAGTCAGCAGTGAAAAACTGGACAATGTGGAGCATTGATGATGAGCAAATTGGAGGATGCTGAGAATTGACTATACAGTTTTAGCGATGGCTGTAAAAGTGTAGAACTACCAAATGGATCACTAGAACTCGCATCTCATGCTGTAGTTTCCCTCAAACTATATTGTAACTGTATCTGACCAGAGGAAGAAGAGAGAATTTTCATTACAGTTGTATAATGATTTAAGAGAAGCCTGTCTTCTTTGAGACATTGTCCCAGATGCTATAGTTCTTCTTAACAAGCAACTGGAGTTCATTCTCAGATCATTAAAGCTCCACTTCTATCAGCTTCCAAATCAAAATTCATCTGATGGTATATTTCCAGTTCCCTGGCTGGCTTCTGTATCCTGAACTAAAAAAGGAATCAAAACCTAAATTAAAGGACTGAAAATAGTCCAAGGAATTTAAAATTTACTGACAATGCTCTCAAACACTAAAGAGATATGTGTGGTGCCTGGAACAAAAGAACCATTAAAAAAGTATTATAACATCAAAGTATCAAGCAAAAATTAGTGATTTTTTTCTTTTTGCATTTTTCCTTTTCTCTTCAGAACACGTGGGCATAAAAGACAGATAACAGTTATCACACCCAAGTCTGTATAATGAGTAATCTTTTAATGTAAAGCCATTTTTTTTTCCAAATATTTTGAGAGGCAGGTGAGGTTATATATGAGCAGCTGAATTTATAGACAAAATCAAAAGGAAAACTGATTGGTATTTTACAAGACAAAATAAGAAACACAAGTGATTCTGACCAGTAGTACTATCCACCTAAACTTCCCCATCCTCCCTAACAAGATGCTACTTCATGCTTTCCAGCACAGGAAAAACTGCCTGACTGCAGATTAAATCATAACCAGATAAATCTACGGCTTGTAGATTTTCCTCTATTAATTCTTCTGACTGGTTGCTGCACACTTTGGACATTGGCTCCACTTATCCATTCACTTAAACAGGATTTAAAAAAGCATCTGCCTCAGGTTCCTTGAGCAAGTTGTGATCCTTGTACCTCAGCTTCTTAAGCACTCAGCTTGCAGGGCATGAACTTAAGGAACACTGTGATGACTTGAAGTTTAGCTCTTTAAGGCCACATGACAGCCAAAGCAAACAGCAGACTTTGAAAATTCTTCTAACAATTGGCTCTTAGTTTGGCTAACTGAGCTATGCAGATCTACAGATTTATCTTAACAAAAGATCTACTTTCTCCCTGGGATTGCCCAATGCTCAACATTCTTTAGGATTTGGATATGACCATGTGCTGGCATAGACCCATTCTGGCACCTAAAGCAGATTTTTCACCATATTCACACATTCCCAGATCCTGATTACCTCTTCTCTTAAATTGACATAAATAATTGTGCAGCCACAAAACGATGGAAGAACCCCAGCAGATTATACCTAACATTTAAGAATGTTTAAAAAAGTTGTACATGATAGACATTTTGCAAGATATCGTCGTCTTAAGCTATTTAAGTTCCAAAGTCCCAGAGGCATGTGGTTTTCATTACCTCTCCTAGATGAAATTTCCAAAACAAATTCTAGAGATTGCTTTGTTTAAAATTTTTATAGAGTAAAGCAGACAGTAGAGATTCATTTACAGCTTACTTATTCCAAATAAAAGTATACTTAGCAATTACCAGATAAAAAGCATTAATAAACCTAATTATTTACTTAAAATACCGCTACTTCATAAAAACAAGTGTATCATGTATCAATACTCTGTAACAAAACATTGTCTACCAACCAATAAGCTGACATTCTACACTATAAGTTTATTTTGTTTCTCTCTACCATTATAGTTTCTCCTAGTTAAAAAGGAAGAAATATCTACAGAATATAAGCCAGCACCTAATGGCATAACATTTTCCTTCTCCTCAAGCAAACACTCATTTTTTTTTTCTGCCAGATATGAATAAGAAATCACAACAGAATGATAAAATTGTATAACACAAACTAAGTCATACCCATTTCTTTCATGTTTGTTTTCTTTGTGAAGTCACCAGAATTTGGTACAAAGAAAAATATCTGGCACACAGGGATGGCAATCTGAATTAAGACACTGAAGTATTTACTAGAAAGAATGACTGCACCTATACAGTCCCAAAAATCAGTTTCTGAACATACTGGCAAGAGAATTTTGTTTATTTAATGATGTTGTGATGTTGCTTAGAATTGCAAAACCACAACAGCAAAATACATAATGAGATATTGATAGAATTGTATGATGAAAAAAATACAGGATACACTCTTTCTAGTACCACGTCCTTAACTTCCATTTAACTCACATACTAGATAAATCTAGACAATCCAGAAATGCCATAATCTTCACACAATCAATGAATGGTTTGTTCAGGTTATAGAGAAACTATGTCAGAGTTTCAGAAACCTGATCTCGCTCTATGTGTAGCCAGGATGATTCTAGCACAACTACTGTAACTTCATCCAGTCTTATTAGTTAACATTCACAAACATCTAAGGATTGTTCTCAGAGCCAGCTGAGATACAATGCTGCAAATTGTAAGACCTCCCACTACATGGTGCTACAATACTGACCTGGAAATAAAGGTAATCATTTCAGAAGCACAAGATTGCAGAACGGTTAACGTTGAAGGGACCTCCGGAAGTCATTGGGTCTGATCCGGGCTCAAAAAAGATCACCCAGAGCCAGGGCCATTTCCAGATAACTTTTGACCATCTCCAAGCATTAAGATTTCACATCCTCTCTGAGCACCTTGTGGCAATGCTCTGCCAACAGCGCAACAAAAAAAATGCTCTCTCACATTCAGACAGAACCTCCTGCCCTATATTGGGCACCACTGAAAAAGAGCCTGACTCCACCTTCTGTACAAACCTTCAACTATAGACCTAAGCTCTTCTGGCATCATAAGGTGGCTCTTTAATGTATCCTATTTCAGCACACCCTCTGATTTATATAATGTCAGAATTTTTATGGCTTTTTTTTTTTTTTTTTTTTTTTTTTTTTTTTTTTTTTTTTTTTAGGTTTTAAAGTCTTTCACTATACTGGATAACAGAAGACTGATGGTATAAACATCCTGTTGTACTTGCCTAGTCTCCAAACAGCCTGCCAGGAAGAAAGTGGCTGTAAAGCATAAATAAGTTAGCTATCCCCAATTCTGACAGTTCTCTGAAGGGCTTTTTAAACAAACAAATCAGATACAAATCAGATGGGAAGTGCTCTTCCCCTGAAAAATGATCACAAGCAATTAGGATTTAATTACTGAGGAAACAATGAAAAATGTTAGTCATTCACATAAGAAAAACAAGCAAAGAAGTAAATAATCTCACTGCACAAATTCAGTTCCAACAAGCTCTAACTCTTTGCTTGCTACTTCTAGTACACTTTCCCTCTGTTTTGAGAGGACATCAACCCAATGTTGTTTTTTTTTCCTCCCAATTTGGCATACTCTTTAATTATATAACTTGGTTGTTCTTTCAGTAATTATAATCCACTGCAGTAAACCATCATAAAAGTAGGTGTTTTTTTGTTTGTTTGTTTTTAAAGATACTGAGATAAAACAGATGTACATATGACATATAAATACAGATACTTATTACCTCTTCCAGTAGTTACAGAAGTATTTATAAATGCCATGATACTGAAAAAATGTTTCAATGAGTTACTTTTTTTTAAAGTAACATCAGTGTTGGCAAACTACACGGGAAGCTGGACAGAGTCTGCAACGAAAGCTAAAGATTATTTTAACAGTGATTTTAACTCAGTTAATAAAGAAAACATGGCAGTGTGAAGCTTCCACTCTGTATGCGCATTACTGGGAAAATAAGCCAGTTATCAACTATAGAAAAATAGAAATCTCCTTACTGTCAAACTTAACTGTCCATTTTACTTCCATGTTCTGCCATAAGAATTATAATAACGATAAAATGCACCCTCCCTCTCCAATCACTATTATTTTTCTATACTTTCATCTTTTACACCTATACATTTTGCATCTAGGGTTCATCACATACACATTTTTCATATCCAGTAGGCAACACCAACGTTAGATCATGAAGGTACTCTCTGAACATAGAAGCAGGAAAGAAAGAGATGCCTCTGGCCTAGGTCAAATCACTTTCCCCAGTTCTGAAAGCTATTCAGACCACTTTCAGATAAATTATTATCTCCAAATAAAGGTACCCAAGATTTGTGCAATCAAGTACATTTTACAGAATAGCTTCACTAAATCATAGCAGGGAAAAAACAGCTGCATTAGAAAAAGACAATGTCTAGTCTGGAGAGATAAGGTTATTATTGTAGAAAATTAAAGCAGTAGAATGCTAGAAAAATGAGCTGGAGTTCTAATGAGAAACAGATTCAAGTGAGTTAAGTAAAACCATCTTATTTTGTCTGAGATTACTCACATCGCGTATTTCTAATCTGTGTAATCATAGAGTGGCTTGAGTTGGAAAGGACCCCAGATTTTTTGCTCTTATGTTGGAAAATCCCAGTGGAAGTAAGCTGAGAAGTGCCAAGCACAGGGCAGGACTGTGAAGAAGCCTGCTTTAAACGGAGGAGTGTTCCCAGGATGCTGTACACTAGCTGTGCAGCAAATGACAATTAGATTGTGGAATCAGCTCTCAAATCCCTTGGAAACAGTATGGTAACAAAACTCCAACCAGAAACAAGACAGTGAAAACACCTCAGGTCACAGAAGCTTTGAAGCACACAGGTCTAACTTTCTAAAGCCAAACAGAGAAGTTCTGCTGAGTCTTACTAAAAGAAAGACATAAAAATGTAGAACGTACTACATATTTTAGCTCATGTGAGGAAATTCTTCATTGAAGTAATAAGTAATAGTCATATGTACATTCTATTTTGATTGTAATCCTGAAATAAAAATCATTCACCTTGATAATGAACAAAATTGTATCTGCACTCAGCTGTGTCAAAAGTCTATTTAGCTTCATGTCCTGTTTCTGATGGTAGCAAAAATGCAGGTGATGTGAAAAGCTAACTACCTGCAAAAATGTAGCTGTACTTTTCTCACACACTCAAGTTCTTCCAGGAACTTGATTTGCAATTCAGAACTTCCTAAATCACAGATGTTGCAAGTGGATTTCTCTCATGAATGTACATTACCAATTTTAGAGTTCAAGCAGAAAACAACCTGCAGCAAAGAATTAATTACAAATTAGGTAAAGATCCTTTTGTTTACTTTGAATCTGCACCTGATAGCTTCATTTGAAGTCTCCAGTGGGTCAACTGGAAGAAAAATGGCAGAGTAATTTCCTACTTTTTATGATTTTAGAGATCACCATCAAACTAGGACAGTGTACAGATCTACATATTTTTCTACATAAAGAGAAGGTTCCGTATTTTTGATCAAAGTTACTGTCCTTCTCTGAACCTTTTACAGTTCTGAATCTAGCATTTCTTATTAAATGCAAAATGTGGTCATTTATACTATAGCATATAGTATGATCTACATTTTTGTGTTCTTTTCTTATACCTTATAATAGTAGGAGTTGTAAGTTACTTTTTGATCACTATGAGCACTGAAATTACATTTCTCAAGTTCTATTCCAACATCAAAATCTTGTTTTTAAAAAATGATCATAACAGAGTTTATTATATATGTGAACTTAGCACTTTTTTTTTCCCTTAGAATTTCTTCTTCAGATGCACAGTATAAAGTTCTTTATTTTGGATTTGTTTTGCTATTGTCTCTCAGCCTCAAAATGTCGAGTTTCTTGCCTTTTGTATTCTCAGTTCTAATTCTTTTCTACTCTAACCAATTTCATATCAGCTGCAAGCTACTGTGGTATCCTGATCAGTCTTCAGATCTGAACTTTGTAAAATTTGACAGCATTGTGGGATGGATCTGAAAGTCAGAGAAGCCAACCTAAGTTCCACTCAATGTAGCAGGGCAGCAGGACAGTTGTAATTGAAATCACAGTCCCTTAACCTAGTGTTCTGAAAATAGATCTTCATCTATACTACAGAACTATGTTGCCGTTATTCAATTGTTAGTCTTAAACACTCTGCCTTTATGATTCTTGTTGTATCAAGGTAAGAAACACATCACCCTTACAATAACAAAAGAGGCCAAAGACTAGACAGAGACAGACAACATTATGCTGTTCCACCCACCTGATGGTCCCTCCTTGTAAAGCTTTAGGTGAGCTAGAGACAAAAGCATAAGATTGTATTCAAGTTTCATGCAGGAAACCTATATTTTCACACTCATTAAAAACGTATCCTAGCAGAGAGTCCAGCAATGTCCCTCCTTTTAATTCACTGCCATAAGCATACTTGAGTCAGTATAAACAAAAGTAATTTCCATAGCAAATGTATGACATATGCCACTGGACTGTAGAAATAAAACACATATGATATTACTAAAAACAAGCCAAATACAACCTATGCTTCCCTATTTTGCAAAGAAAATGCACATGGTAAGATGCATGTTTTTCCACAGCACACAGAAAATCAAACATGAAATAAACACTATGTGTTTTGGACAACCTACGTAATTCAAGCAAATGCTTAAAACATGTTCAGATGTGTAATCAAAGAAATTATTTGTATACAAAGCAGCAATAACATTTACAAATACATGCAGTACATATTCATTTAAATCTCTGTCATGACAGGGAGTAAACCATGCTGTGCATTAGCTTTTCTAAAAGATAAGGTACAAGCATTCACTGGTAAATATAGGGAAGCAAATTTATAACCTGCAATTTTAGGAATAATAGATACACTGCATCACAATGTTCTTGGCTAATTTGAATGGCAACTTTCCTTTCTCAAAGGCAAGTTTCTCTATTTAATAAAGCAAGTATACACCTAGTTCAACTCCCCTGCAAGGAACAAGGACACCTACAGCTAGATTGGCTTGCCCAGAGCCCTGTCCAGCCTGACCTTGAGTGTCTCCAGGGACAAGGCATTCACCACTCCTCTGGGCAATCTGTTTGTTGTTGTTGTGGTTGTTGTTTTTAGAAGACCCTTTATGCAGGGAGGAAGAGATCTTAGGAACCTGACTCAGGGAAACACATTAAGCTGCCTTCCTGAAAGAAAAAATGTCTTCACGTTTTCCTTAAGATCCCTTAAATGTTTCTAACAAACTTAGATGAAGAATATTCCAAAATTACATTTTCTTCTTTGCAACTTACCTACTTTCTCTTAGCTAAAGTAAAATCTTACTTGAAAACCTTTCACAGAAAATCCTCCATAACTGACCTTTTAAACTGCTGTGTTATTACTCAACTTCAAGCAATTTAGGAACCTTCTCTCTCATGATCTCAAAACTTCAAGTAGAAAGTAGAAGATTTAAAGGTAAATGACTCATTTATTTTTGTAAAAACATGTCATTTATTAAACACAGTAAATATAAGTATACACAATAATGTTAACAAACAGTCCAGAAGTAATTAGAGAAAAAAAGCTGGAAAACTTAAGTGCAATCTATCTGCCTTGAAGAGTCGATTATCTTTTATTTGAATTGATTTTTTAAGTTTCAGAATAGTGGGGGCTTTCTATTCTTTCCTCCCTCTTTGGTAACCCTTGGTTCCGTCACCTTCAAATTCTTTTAATGAAGTTCTCACTTCCTCCTCCATTGTTTCCCATGCAGCTTTCTGCTCTAACCACCAGGTGCCAGACTGCATCTCCAGACTGCAGCTTTTGTTTATTTATTTATAATTTACTTTAAAAAAAAAAACAAAACAAAACAGTTTCAGCACCCTAATAATTCTGGTAGAATGTAAATATGAAATATATTAAGAAGGGAGACAGAGAATCACAGAATCACAGAATAGCCAGGGTTTGAAGGGACCTCACGGATCATGAATCTCCAAACCCCCTGCCACATGCAGGGCCACCAACCTCCACCTTTATAACACTTTCTCAATCACTACACACAGTGTATAGTAAGCTTACATTGAGACCGCACCTATATTATATATGCAATAAATTTATTCAAATGTGGGGAGGTTGTGGCTGTAGGCACATATAACATCCATATACAGAAGCACACTGCTTTCCAGATACACTTTCAGCAACCTATGAGTTTAGAGCAGTTGATAGACATTAAAATATGGATATGTATGAAATTATGAAATGTACATGAACAGGGGTAGTGGTTTGTTTTGTTCTTTTACAGATAAGAATATTTGTCTGTGATGTAGTAGAGAAGGCAAACTGGGCAAGGATGATACCAGACTTAAGTAAAAAGAAAGCCTCAGAGAAATTCTAAATCCAAGTTTGTATATTCAGAAAACTTCATGGTGTTCAGTTTCAGAGTTTCATCTGGACTAGTATTTAAATTGTTGTTTATGCTGAGGCAAATGGAACTACAGATCACGTGAACAATGAGACTGGAGAATGAGATGTGACACAATGAAGTGAATTCAATAAAACTTTGAGGCATTTGTCGTATGCAAAGGGCCTGGTATATTTTGAAACAGGACCAAAGAAATAAAATACAAAGTAATTCTTGTGCTGCACAGAACTACTCTTTCATTGTATTTCAGGTAAGTAACACTAGCCATCTCCTAAAATCCTGTGATCAACTCAGGACCTTTGCAATGTTACATTGGTAGGACACACAGTGGTGTCTGCATTTCAAAATAAAAACTTCAGAAAAGGAAATAAAAGAATTCACAGAACTTGCCTTCATTATATTCAGGTAGTAAATTAATCTCTTCAATAGGAAAATGCAGTGGATCAGAGCTGCTCTGTATACAAATTCTTAAGCAAACTGGTATCTTCTGCTATACATGCGTATGTATTCAGGTATGGCTCTGTATACTGTAAAATAAGACCCTTTTAGGTATCTGATGCAACAGATGCATCACCACTCAAAAAAAAAAAAAAAAAAAAAAAAAGGCCTTCTAAAATCCTGTATTTTGACAAACATGGGTATAAAGCAAGGATTTTCATCAAAAAGTGACACACATCTCTTCTCCCTCTTCAAACTGCAATAATATAATGACCTGCATATAGAAAGGCATGACCATTTTATCAGATAGCCTGAGGCATAGTTTCTATATTGTGTTATTATCTGCAGATTTTAGAATAGGAAGTCAATATTCGTTTACAATTTGCTCCTTTTACATTAACTTATAAAGAAAAAAAAGGAACTGCATTTGGCTTGAAAAGTAGGTAAGGATTCTTATGCCAGTTTCACAGAAAGGTAAACCAAAGCTTGGAAGGGCCACACACACATTTTTCCTCAAGTTGGTTCACAATCAAACCTTCCACATTATTAGATGCCTGTCCTTTTATTCCTATCTCAAAAGGCACAGAAGGAATGACAGTACAAAAGTTCCCTTATCATAAGACCTGCATGCCCTCCAGTAGGCAGGAAGAGGAGGTGAGTAGTGTTCCTCTTCTCTGCCTGGAGTCCTACTGTACCACAGTTCTCAACAGGCCTTCAGTTTGATAACTAAGTGGCTCGCAAGTTGAGAAACATCTCTATATCACTATTAAATAAATAAATAAGTAAATAAACGAGGTATGAGACATGAGCTTTTTTAAAAAATATATTTTCATAGTAAACCTCAACAGACAGCTTAAAAAAAAAAAAAAAAAAAAAAAAAAAGTTGCTGAATTGATCAGCACGTGCACAACTTATTGGTCTGAGAGCATGTAGATTTCCAAGCAGATTTCCTGTACCTTCCAAATCCTTAAAATGACAGGTTTTAGTTGGCATAAGTATGGGGAGAAGACGTCATTGTTGTAGTGGAATGCAATATGACTGCATCAATCTGGCTTGTAATAGCCCTCAACATCTCAATAACAAGTCAGTGTGTTTGTCAGCCATGAAACACTGACAAAATATGACTAAACATGCCTGTCATACTACATAATAAATACAGTAAAATGTAGTAAAGAAATCTGCAAAAGCTGGATGCAGTACACCTACAGTCTGATGAAGCATCGAATTGATCAGTGACCATAAAATCATAATAATACCATCTCCAATTAACACTGCCAATTCCTGGCACACTGTCATAGTCACAGGACTAAAAACAAAACAACAATACTGAAATCAAATAAATTGAAATTACCAAATAAACTTATTTTGTTTTAAGATGAAACTAACGTTAGCAGCAACTGTTACAACAGCTTCCTTCAGGATACTAACCATCGATATCATCATCAGAAATAATCTCTTGTAGACTTAAGCCTATGTTAAATATGGATATGAAGTCACATTCTTATCTCTCACCTCTTTGTTCAGATTGTTATGCCTCTCTTTCTGACACATAAACAGACCATAAAGTGAATTTTCTTGCTAGGAATCTAGAGCATACAGAACTCAAGGTTTTGACATATATAAAACTTGGGACCTCTGCCATTATTTTCTATTTCATTTGTAATTTGTTGCAAATTAAACAATTTGCATTTGTTTAATAAAAGCTTTGTCAGTCACCTCTCCTGATTCCCTTATTTACCCTGAAATGAAAGTTGTGCTTATGGCATCATGGACCATTGCTATAGAAATGGTGGCATCATAGAGACAGGAGAACATCAACACAGATTGAAGTATGATGAATAAGACAGACTGTGAAAGAGCAATTTTTTGTATTTTTTTTAATGTTAAATATGTTGAATGTTTAAATGTTAGAAATGTTAAATACAAAAATGTGAGTTAAACAGAAAGCATGCCATGTAGAAGAGCACTAAATGGATTAATGCTTCAACTTGATTCTCTTTTAAGATCTTCTCTCACAGGAAGGACATATTCCTCTCACCACTTTTTTCAGTTCTTGTTTTGCTTAAGCAAACAGTGAAATTCTTTCAGTTTTGTATAATTTGATCCCAACAGCTAAATACACATTTTAATAAAGACCACAGGATCTGAAGTTCTACTGTACTACTTCAACATGGAGATTGTTCTTCAAACACAGTTCATTTTAAAGGCGATAGCATTCATTTCTAAACTCCCCTTCTTAGGTATGGTAGGCTGTAGGCTTGAAGCTCTGATCTAGCCTGAGGGAGTAGACGAGATCCACTGTAGGTGGATTCTATGTGATCCAATATTATCTATGACTCCCCTCAGTATAGGCATGAGATTGTCTCCTCCACCTGACTAGGTGATCTCACCTTACTTAATAGCTGACATATTCACATTTTATTAGATTTAATGCATAGATTTAATGGAAGAAATAACTCAAAAAATTATGGAGGAAAAGAAAAAGAATTATTTAATGAAAACTGAAGAACAGAATTTTAGGACCAGAGAAATACGCATAGAAATGTCTTTGAGAACATAGGAAAGATTTCCATGGAAAAAATAAATTTATAACTATAAACTAAATACTACAGTTTCAGTCTTCTAGGATATAAATATTATAATGTACTACAGGCTCGTTGAATTTTTAGACTGACACATTTCAAAGAAATTCCAGTTTCTCTGGAGACCCACAGAAACAGTTTGTTTTAACTACGAAGGTACAGTACAATGCAGTGAATTGCACTATGGAAACAGAGGAATTAAGGGTTAAGAAAACATAAGATGTGCCAAAATCTTGTAGTATCATCTTTTTAATTCAAAATTTGCAACTCAAGATTTAGAGATATTTACTGGTAATTTTTAGATGTCCGGGGTAACGATACTATGACTACACAAAATGTTATCAAAGGCATGAAAAATAGCTGGTGAGGAATTTTGTACACTAACTTCTTCCAGTTCTAATGTTCCTAACAGGCCTAGTCAGTCCCACACATGTGCTCCTTGTTACATCCATTTTCTGTTCATTTGGTTTCCCACACACCAAGCCAGACTCCAAGCCTCAGTAGGGAATTTGCTGCTCCTCCAAGCTGCTGTGAGTCACTGGGATGTCTGCTGCATAGGCCAAACTAAGCCTGAATTTCTTGCTTTTACTAGGCAGCGAGAATAATGAGGAAAAGCATGGCAAGGAGGTAAGAAAAGATCAAAAAGCTAGTAATTCTCACTCAATCTGTCTGCCTTCCTGTCATATTTCATGGTGATGGAAGAAAAACAAAAACTGAGAAGACAATTGTAAGAAAGATCATTGTTCCAGCTTGCAAGTTTTCAAGCACTTTTACTTTAAACACTCCTTCTCATGACAAATGAAAAAAGCTATGCTACCTCATAAAATAAGTATGTATTCTTGTACCTAGTTAGAAATACTGGGGCATATGTCTACAGATTTCTCCTTGGACATGATTGGAGTAAAAAATAAAGCTGTGTTAAATGAATTTACCTAATAATTCTACATATTGTTATTGTTTGTAATGTAGGTTTGAATATGAATCTATATAAAATGTTTTATATTTTTTCCTATTCTTTTGGTAGCTTCAACTAAATTGTTGACTGAATGTTAAGGTAAGTAATTAATTTTAACTTGTTCTATGCTACTAATAATCATCTGCTCAGGAAAACCACAGGAGGCAGACTGAAATCAGAAAGATCTCTGCCATAGATAATTTCTGAACTTGATTTGAAAATCAAGAACTTTCCATTTCATCAGAACTGTCAGAACAAGGCACTGTGGTCAGAAATGGGTTTTCAGGTTATAGGATGAATCCAGTTTAAGCGTTATGATCATCAATAACCTGCTTCACAATAAACTGTTAAGAATTCTATTTTGTGGACAACAAGTTTCCTCAGGTACTGGTAGCTGGGAGGCAACTTTACATGGGAAGGAGTGTGAGGGGAAATGTCAGTACATAAACGTTCTCTGCAGACACCAATCTCTGTTGGAGAGACTGAGATTAGAAATAATCCTGAACTGATACTTTCATTAAATGAACAAACAACTAGCAATATGAGAGAACTTGAATATAAACTGTTGTTTTAATTATATCTGCATTACTCTCATGAACAGTACCACCCTTCACCTGCAGGAGACCACATATAAGCACCCCTGTCCATAACATTCCCCCTGATCCTCAGTAAAGCAGACTGGTGCAGCTGCTCCACATGTCAGAGTCCCTGCTGCTATGACTGCTTTCTGAATATCCATGAATGTCATCAGAGTTGAACTACAAACCTGCTAACACCTGTAATTCTGCTGCACCTTTAAAAAATAGTCTTTGCCTGTTTCCAGTAAAAGCACCACTTCCGTCTCATCCTCTGAATCACCAGCGATTTGTTTTCATACAGATCCCTCCATCTGCCAGACACTGGCGTGACTAATGAACTGAAGAATCTGGTCTGTATAAAAACTTGACTTAGCAAATTAATCGTCACCATGTTGATGACACTGCCACCCAAAATAACACAGAAACAAAAGAGTAACAATTTACACGGGCTCTGAGCCAGTCTGCCCTTTCTATTCAAATTTCAGGAAAGCATGACCTAAATTCTCTACAAGTAGTAGAATTTGGAGCTTTTGTTAATTCAGTTTCTTTTCTTTCTTTCAGCATGTGTTTTTGCTACAGATAATTATAGTCATTAGCAGAAAAAAAAATATTTATTTGTGGAAAATTAAATACAGCAAGCACATCGCCTGTTATAACAACCTAAGCTTAACAGAAAGGGACTGCAGTGCAGCTGAATACCCGTATCAGTACAGAAAACTTGCCCTGGCTATCTAATGACAAACACATCCCAGACCGACCAGAAGCAACATAAATCCAATTCTGCCTATATTAGAACAACACAGTTCCTTTCAACATCCATAATCACACAATGTTTAAAAACACACAGAAAAAAAAACACAAAACAAAACAAAGAAAAACAACAACAAAAAATAGAAATTAAGGTAGAAAGGGATGAGGAAAGAAAGCAAAAAAAGTAATACTCTGAACAATATGAAGGAGTAGATCTCCTACTCCTATATACCCATTCTCCTAGTACAAAGGCAAATGGATATCCACTGGAACTGGAAAGAACCATACACTATCACCATGAATACTTTCTCACAGCAAGATATTATGAAAGCTTGGTTTTAAATTCTACTTAATCCTACTGAGGCAGTGTTTGAGGCAGGTCATTGCCCTTGCCAATGAACACAGATGACAGATCTCCTTTCCTTCAATATTCTGTCGCTTCTTTGAACAGAATCCCACTACAAATGGATAACCCAATGTACCAAAAAGCACTTATTTCCTTGTGAAACTTAAATAGGCAAAAATTTAGATTTCAACACATTTATCCATTTTGTATTTTAAAAGTCAGGTGCTTAACAAGTAACAGTAAACAGTAAGGTGTGGTTTTTCCAGATAAGAAAATACTGCGATTATCGCTGTCTCTATCTTAAACAACATTTAAAGTGTCAGAAACTCATTTCTGCGAATGCTTCACCTCTTTGTTTTACCTGCTTCTGTGTACTTTAATCCTACTTTTACTTCTTCATGATTTGCTTTTGGTGGTGGCCAGACAGTCTGGAGTCTCCCTGGAGTCTTGTCATCTTGCTCTGAGGGACTCAGATCAGGCTGTTGAAATTATAAAAGAAAAAAATTAAAGTTGGCAGCATCAGTTGTTTCAAAACAGATATCTGGCTCTACATATATACTCAAAAAGGATCATCTGCCTCATTCAAACAGTGCTCAAGCAGGACACAAAGAAACCAGTACAGAAAAATTTAGAAAAATAATTTTGAGGAGGAGGATATCCTAATGTATGTGACATACAATGATTCTGTTGAAACTGTTTACAGCGGCACGGAAAGCTGTTCATGCCTTTGATGAACCAAAGATGTGAGAAACACTTGTTTTTCTTCCTATATGTATATAGGAAGATATATATATACATATATTTTTTTTTCAGAGCAAAAAGCCAGGCCCCATCCTCACTCCTCTTACAAATGAACATTGGTGGAATTCACCTGAGACATTGTTTGACAATATGATTTCTGGAAGCAGAGCAGGTTTGAGAAATTCCTGCCCCACCCACAGCAGCTTGCTCAGTCCACATACCACATAATGCTGCCACATCAAATGGCTGTTGCAGCTGGTAAAGGCACTGTGGTGTCAACTGGAATGGTGAAATTTTCCATTTAAGTGGGAAACATCAACAACAATAAACAAGAAAACAAGCACTTTTTAGTGGTCTTTTTTTTTAACCTAGCATTTCTGTAATCTGATCTACAACACGAGTCATTGTGTAGACATAACTGCAGCAACAGTAGAACACTGCATGGAAGTGATCCCATAAAATGCCCATTTAGACACGGAAAAAGGCAAGGCAAGACCCTTCTACCTCAGCTTTGCCCAGGGAAAACATGCTTGCACTAGGCCAGCTGAGAGCAGACATTTGAGCCACTCATGCTGACGGCTGTGCCTCCTCCCTCCCGACCTGGCTTGCCGCGAGCCACACAGACGCTTACGCCAGCACAGCCAGAGAATGGTGTAAGGAGGAACCAGCAGCCCAGGGGTGGGAAGGGCACGCATGCACTGTAATTGCCATACATGCCGTGGCCCATGAGTGCCTCTTTTCTCCTCCCCATAGGTAATTTACTTAAAACTGGTATTATCAGTCTGCCCAGGTGTCAGTCATTTTCATGAATGCTTTAATTACGCATAAGAATAAAAATTTTAAGAGAGTACAACCAGCACAGCAAATTAACTTAGCAGACTTAGGGTCCAACCCTGCAAATTTAATCATTTGGGTAAACTCCCCTGTTAGCCAACAGCATGCTTCTGGACTGATTGCATCTGCAAAGGAGTAGCTGAAAGAGTTTTAGGTTTGGGAAAGTGATGGCTGCTCATTCGAGTCTCAATTGCACTCAAACTCATTTATCATTGTGTACATATGCACAAATCTTTTTTCATTTCTTAAACATTAGTAAATATCCAGGCACGTACAAACAATCACGTTGCAAGTATTTGTATTAAACCATAACTTAAGTGGTCTAAGTGGACACCTTCAGTTACACTCTGATAAGATTAAATGCTTATCAATATATGGAAAGCCAGGTACGTATGTAAATAAGAAATAAATACTTTTAAGTTGTACATCTTGGACAAATTAAACGGAATTAACCTGTAAGTTATTGTATCAGTTCTTATCCTAGAATTATTCCAAAAGGTAATATGAAATATTAGTTGTAAAAATTAAAAAACAAAAGCCAATCAAACTGAAAAAAGAAAACAGAGAGAGTGACAGACTGGTAAGTAGTATTGCATTAAATATTTGTGATACAAAACTGATTTTAAACCCTATTTAGCATACGGAAAACTGTTTTGTAACGACCTTTTAAAATGAAAAACTTGTATTTACTTTCTGATTATTATTTATAAACCATGATTATCAGTTCTGAGTTCTGCTAGAACTGCAGATGATCAATAATTTTGAAAAATTTGCCCCAAGATTTCTTCAGTTTGGAATCCAAAAACTGAGACTGCCTAAAGTAGAAGACTTTGCCTTTTAAAAGACGTTTCTGACACTTTGACCTTAAGTCCCCACCATTAATTTAAAAAATGAAAATATTTTATATCCATCTACTTCCAGATTTAGGAAGAAAAAATAAGCCAACCTACAGATTTGTCTGATGGTCCGTCGCCAGGTTTAGATTTTGACCTTTCAAATACAGCTTTCAAGGACTCTTTCTCATTTCTCATTTTGCGTTTGATGGCTTCCAGCTCTGAAGGATCTGCAGTTGTCTCTTTTTTGGGAGGTCGAGTGAATAAAGCTTTAAAGACGTCCAGTGCAGATTCAGCAGGGCTTGATTTTATTTCTTCAGAGGGAAATAATGGTTCTGTTTTGCCAGAGGCTTTGTTCTCTGGGCCTTCATCGCTGTCCTCAATCTCCCCGAACCCTGCACCAGAATCCTGGGTTCTCTCGTCATTCTTGGAGACGTCTATGTTCAACAGCTGAGAGAGCTGCTCCAGGAAAGTGGGACTTGCCTTAGGTTCAGATGATTTTTTTTTTGTGGTCAAACCTGATGTAATGTTGGATTTCTTAACAGGCTGTCGTAATTTAAGCAGAGCTAAATCATTCTCCCTTGGTTTAATTTCTGTAATAGTTTCCCCATCGTCTGTGTTTAGTCCCTTTTTCCTCACACGTAGGCCACTAAAGAAAGCAGGCAGCTGGAAACTTTTTTCAGCCAGTGCTGCTTTATGGAGAGATACATTATCAACTGAAGGTCGTCTTTGATCCTCACCCGGAATTTCTGGAGGGCATTCCCCTGTAGCAAGCAAGGAACTAAACTGCTCATCCATAAACGTTCTGTCTTTGCCACTGGAGTCACACTCCAGAACGCTGTCCAGCTCACTGGGAAGCCACTGAGAAATTGGTGGGTATAACTCAGTGTCATCTCTACCCACAGTGTCATTGCTGTGTCTGTACCCTTCTGAGTTTGACTCTTCCTTACTTTGATTGTTACCGTCCAAAGTCACAGAAAACAAAGCAGCATTGTTTTGCCCACATTTGCTTGTGCTGGTTTCATCAGCATCTGGGTACTTACTCTCACCATCTGATTCCGTGTCACTTGTTGTGTGAACCAAAGTACCTTGTACGAGAATAGCATCGTTGTCAGATTCAGACAAAGAAGTCTGTACAGACCTTAAATGGGGAAGAAGTATTTCATTCTGTCCTGCCGGCTCCGGCTCCAGTTCAGCACAGCTGCCAGACACCGGGTCAGCCTGGTCACTGGTACAGCCCGCGCCGTGCTGGTTTTCTGAGTCGTCAACACTGTCATTATCATTCCTCTCATACCGATTCTTAGCCTGAGTGTTGACACTGGTGTGCAAAGGTTGAAACGCTTTAAGCACTGCTTCTTCTTCTTTGGGAGTTACCGATTCCAACTTAGCTGTAAGTCCAAAAAGTGCTCTGACCGCAAAAGTGGTGAAGACGTCCGGCTCACTCTCCGCGGGACCCGCCCGCTCGGGAAGCTGCCGGCTGCACCCCGCGTTTCCTCCTTCCATGCTGGGAGCGGGGCGCGGCTCCAGTTCCGTGCGCTCACCGCACGCAGCGCTGCGCGGCGGCGGGCCGGTCCCGGGGAGGGCAGGCAGCGGCCGGGCCGCGCTCCCGCTGCTTCCTGCTCTTCGCGCCGCCGCCCATCGGCTGCCCGGGCTCCGGTGGGGAAAAGCGAAGGACGCGGCAAGCTCTCCGGCGCTCGGTCCCTCGCACAAAGGGCTTTTTGTCACAGCGGGTGTGCCGGCGCGCCGATCCCGGCTGGAAGCGCAACCAGTGGCGCTGCTCCCTTTCCCGCAATCCTACTGGCTGCCCGACTTCCTACTCGCAGAGCGGCTATATAAACGCGGCTCCCAGCCGGAGCAGCGCGCAGCGGCGGCGCGCTACTTCCTCGTAGCAGGACGCGGGCTGGGAACCTGCGGCGGGGAGCTCCGCGAGCGCTCCTGTGCACGGGCCTTCCGCGTGGATAAGGCTCTTCCGTGATAAAGCCATCATCCCGGAAAGACAGCCAAGTGAAAACCCGAGGTGCGAATTCTGAAGTTCCCACTACAAATGCTGCGCGGTGCTCTCGGCTGGCCCGAGCGAGCACCTCGAAACGGAGCAAGGAAAAAGGAGACTCCCTCCCACTGTGCGGCAGATCTCATATAGAATGCAGACTTCAGCCTGCAGGGCCACGAACAACACCCAGCAGGACTGGTTTCGTGTTACCGGAGCCGTCCGGGAGCCGCGGGCAGGTGGCACCGAGCGCCGGCACCGCGCCCAGCACCGCGAGCTGCGGGCGGGCAGCAAGCCAGCGCGGGGACAGGTCAGCGGCTCCTGCAGCAACAGCCCAGAGCTGCCACACAGCGCTCGGTGACTTGCATCTGCGTAGTGCCACCCCAGTCCCGTGTCAGATTGGTTTTAGTTAATTCACGTAGCTGAACTTCAAGAGAAGATGTCTGCAGAATATATGCTTTTTTGCTTAACACGTGAAAGTACAAAATATTCTTAAGCACATTTGAAAGTCACAAAGTCATTTACATTTAGGTCAGATTCCAGTCAAAAGTTTTCACTTTTGTTCCTTTCCTTATTTTTGGAGTGCAAAGACTAGAAATTCTTGCAGCTTCGCAATTTTCTAATACCCTTGTGTTTAAGAAGTTACTTCACTCCTATTTCCACAGTAGCATCTCAGAAATTCAATGATCACTTTTTTTGCTGCCAAGTTTGAAGGGGGTCCTGCATTGGGCTGTTCAGCTGTGGTGATGGACCACATACAGCAGCGTGCTGGAAGCAGGTTTTCTCAGGAAGTTGGCTGTACCTGGCACTCTTGTGCCAAATTACAGATAAATATTCACTGAAAAACTGAACATCTCAGACACCAAGCAATGACTAAGTATACCAACAGGTTTGGTATGAAAGACATGTTTGCCTTTCGCGTATACTGTAAGTAGTAAAGTCATCATAATGTCAACAGCAAAAGGTCTGTTCTGCAGGAAATAAGTTTCCCTAATCTCAGATTGTAACACAAAGGGCTTTGGTAAAGCCTACAGACACTTTTTCGGTTACATGATTGCATACATACCTGTAAACAAAAGGTACTGGAATCACTCCCACTTTCATTTGTGATTTAACCATAGAGCAATATATTCACTTTACTATTGGCCATTTCCTGCAGTAAGCTCTGGACTTGCTTCTTTGGTACTCTATCATCAAATGCCAAAGATGGGAACAACCCTGTAAAAGTCATGGCTTGCTAGTCTTAATATAGATAACCATCTTAAAAGGATGTTCTACAGAATGAAAGAGACTTTATCACTCCCTGTGCCAAGTTACTCATAGAATCCAAGGTTAGTAAGACAAGTGGTAGGAAGCTACCTTCACACTGGTGTGACTTTCTCACAGATTACTCCATGGTTATGCTGTATCTATTTATTTGGGGTAAGGTTAACTTATGATGGATAAACTGCAAATTGCATTTTTTCAAAAATAGTTTGGTTGGTCACTAACCAGGAATCTACATCAGAATCTACATCAGAAACTTCATGGTAACATTTAAACTAAGCATACTTACTAGGTTATGCTAAAACATTCCCTTTACTATCTAACTACTCTGAATTTAAAAATACGTATGAACAGCTCAATTTAAAAGGGGACTTAAAAGCAGGAAAACCATACTTTATATTTAAACAATTTCCCAACAAAATTTACGAGACGACGATCATTTCAGTAGTGAAAAGAATGGTTCTTTGAGAGTCAGGCCAAAATTGTGCTCTCTACTGATATGCTAGGAAATGCAGAGGTGAACACAGAATGATTAAAAGTCCAGAAGTAGAAATGTGCCTTATATCAACGAGGGCAATAACCCAAACATGAAGAAAATTAGACTGTTTTATGTATATTCTTGTTTATATGTTCTCTTGATAGCAAACTTCAGGAACTGAAAAGAAAACTTCAAGATTTCTAATATTAGGAAGTAGGAAAGAACTCATCTACATCTACTGCTAGAGAAATTATCAAAACTGGACACCAAGCAGTAGCTCCAGTTCAGAACATGACTCATAAACCCCCAACCTCAAATAAAGAAAAATTCTGTAATGTCTTTTTTCTCCCAAGCTGACAATTACCCCACTGGACAGCCCCAGCGCAGGACTGGATAACTGATGAAGAGCACTCGGGTATCAATAGAACATCCCTGGCTAAACCGTATATATCACTACATGCCCTTAATATTTTTTACACAAGAAGAGATGACGACTTGCATATGGAAATGGGACTGAGCCAAGAAAAGCTTCACAGGCAGAAGTGTTTTAACACTGGGTAGATCTCCTTAGGAAAGTCTCTCTGAACAGACTTCAATGCTGCATCTGAAGGATGAAACAATTTCCAAGCTTTAGGAAAAGAAGTCTTTTATAGTAATGATACAAGCTTATTCATTTAATAAAACCAACAGCACTCTGCTGTCTCTGAAAAGCTCCTAGTGCCTGTCACAGCAACACTCAGAGCAGTTAATGCATTAATTACACAAAAGGACAATCATTCCTTTCAGTTTAAAGAGCATTTAATAACCCACACCCTTTCTGACCTACATTTCATCACAGACAGAAGTCACACCTACAGCAAATCCCATTCTTGAAGTGCATGAGAGCTTTAACATTTCTTTGAAGAAAACAGACAGTAAGACAGAAATACAACTAATCATTTCTATCATTATTACACAGCAGGGCTCAATGCTTCCTGACAGCGTATCTATCTAGATTATGTTTTCAGATCACAGCAAAATGAAGAAAAACAAACAGGGCATAGAGACATAGAAATGGCTAAACTGTATGGAAAACAAAACTTACCATGAATTTTTAACACAAAGGGGCTGGAAACAAAATGAGTTTCTCTCTTTTTTTTTTTTTTTTTTTTTTTAAAGCATCATAGAAATGAAATAGGCACTGATTGTGTCAAGCTGAAGAGCCACATGGAGGTGGCCAGTTGTGGCAGTAGCTCCAAGAGTTAGAGCTGGTCTGAACTCAGCTGACCCAGTCCTGCTCCATGCACCATCTCCAGCCAAACATTTACTCTTCTGATTGATAAAGATCTCCAACTCTTCCTTCTGCCTCTGAAACTGTTCATCTCATATTATACTTCGTAGTTTAACTCTTCAAATGCTCTAACATAAGAAGAGCATCTACTTGTTGTTTTCAGGTTTGTTTTTGTTTGTTTTTGACATACAGTAAAACAATGTGTGAGCAATCTTCCTCTAGTATTGGAAATCTAAGTATTGACATTATAATTGCTTTAAATACTCAAATTATTGCGCTCAAAAATCTGCCTGGCCATCTGAAAATGGCTTGTCTTTCACATTGCAGTCACCATTGCTGAAATGCACCACCTATCACCACACTGTGCTCACAGCCACTGTTTGGCCTCCATAAACATTCAGCAAGTGAATTCAATGCCACACCTTTGCTTCATATGCACTTCAGTAGCAGGCACCATGTTGTCCGATTGCCTCTCTGCTGCCATCTGTCACACAGCAACAAAATAGAATATTGATGGGAATGTTAACCACCGCACCACCAACATCCAACTCTGATGTTGTGGGCAAACATAATAAAATGAGGAATTACTTTCAGAGCAAGTGTTGTATAAGTAATTGATTTTAGACTTAGCAATAGACGCATAGATATATAAGGTTGAGTTTTGGTGAGAATTACCATGATGCTAACAGTATGAGCAGACATTGGACATGTTGGGGCGGAGGGGGCACTGAAAACATGGAGAATGTAGTTTTTAATATCTATATCAAAACTGTGTTTCACAGTGAGATATTGACTATTTTAGTTAATCCAAAAGATCATAACAGTTACATAGTTATAAAACAAAAGGGCACAAAGAATTTACTATTTTGAAATAGACTGTATAATATCAGTAAATATACAGAACAGTGAAGCAGAAAATCTCATCATGTGAAAAATCAATGAAAGCTCTAAGACAGGGCTTACAGCAAAGAATGCATTGGTTGACCTCGAGGTTGAAATGAACAGACATACAACAAAGATAGGGAACAGGATAACTGTAAACTGAGAAGGATCTTTGTGCACAATGACACAAAGACTGGCATTTTTTTGTAAGAAAGAACAGAGTTGAATTTTCAGTCTTTTGCATTCCTGCTTTCCTTTTCTATGTTGCTCTATTCTCCACCTCTTTTCATTTTCAACAGGCCTTTTAAAGTCCATCTACAGCATGACTTGATAGTTTAAAGCTTAAAATAAAAACTTAATAAAGTAAAATCCACAGTCACATTAAAAGATTTACCAGAAATTCTTGAGTAACTGCTATCTTTTAATACTTATTTGAGCCCCAGTTGTATGCCTCGTTGAAGTGCCTTTTCATCTGAGATGAAATTCTGTATGAAGTAGAGGATGGAGTTCCATTTTTGTGTTGGTTCCTTATTTTCTCTAGTCTAGACAGCAAATGAGAATCCAGCATGCTGAAATTAAGATCTTAAAAACTAATGCAGGCTTCTGATACAGACTGCGCATTTTAAATCCCTGTTAGAGTAGAATTCATTCACAATCTTTTTCCTCATCTACTTTATCTTCCTCTTTCCAACTAATAAAAACAGAAGCGTTTTCTCAACAACACAAGGAAACTGTCTAGGGAAGTAGGAGTCCCCATCCCTGGTGGAGTTTAAGAAAGCATGTACATGACACTAAGGGACTGTTTAGTGATGGAACATGAAAAGTCAAGTTGCTGTTTGGACTTGGCTGTTTTGAAAATCTTTTCCTGGATGTTTTTATGATTCTATATATGCATATATAAATGTATAATGTATTTCTATATAAGGCTGCTCTTGTAAAGCAGAACAAGGCAAAGCAGCTTACTTTTTAACACTGTCACTTTAAGTAACATAATTACATTTCAAAACAGCAATACCTAAGTTTTCATCAATCATGTCAAATTTTTTCTTCAAATAGCAAAGAAGGGCCATAGATCACATGAATTAGTGTGATTGTGAGGAAATGAATTGGTCCAATTCAGTCAGTATTCCTTGGAAATGTTTTTTGTTTTGCTTTGGAGTTGTACTTTGGACACATTCTCTGACCACAGCTGTCATGCTGTTCAGTCTGAGGAGCACAAAAAGACAACATCTGGGAACGGATTGTTGTCACCAGAAAAATTCATAAAGCTTATTTCATAGAATTGCGTGCATTGGAAGGAACCCTTAAACCCTACAACATCCCTTCAGTGAACAACAACAGCTACAGTCAGATCAGGTTGCTCAGAGCCCCTTCCAACCTGACCTTGAGTGTCTCCAAGGATGGGCAGCCACCACCTCTCTAAGCAAAACGTTCCAGTGCTTCACTGTCCTTAACATAAAGCACTTCTTCCTTATATCCAGTCTAAATCTCCCCTCTTCTATTTTGAGACCTTTTCCCCTTGTCCTACCACAACAGACCCTGCCAAACAGTCTGTTCCCTTCTTTTTTGTAGCCCCCTTTACATACTGAAAGGCTGCTCTCTGGTCTCCCCAGAACCTCCTCTTCTCCAAGCTGAAAGCCCCAGTTCATGTCAACAGCACCACACAGCTAGCTGTCACCCACAAACTTGCTGAGAGTGCACTTGATCCAACCATCAATGTCATTGATGAAGATATTAAAGATATCAGTTTAAGTACAGATTCCTGAGGGATGACACTCATCACTTCACTCTCTGGGAACAATCTTGCAACCGTTTCTTCATCCATCAAATACAATCTACTTATCAAATTCATACATTTGCAATTTAGAGAGAAGGATGTTAAAGGGAAACATGTCAAAGGCCTTTCTGAATTCCAGACAGATGGCATAAGTGGCTCATCCTTTTTTCACTGCTGCAGTTACACCACTATGTTGGTCAGGAAGGACTTGCTCTTGGTGAAGCTAAGTTGGTTGTCTTGTATTACCTCCCACTCTTCCACGTGCTTTAACATAGATTCCAGGAGGATCTGTTTCATGATCTTCCCTGGCACAGAGATAAGGCTGACAAATCTTAGTTACTCTCTCTATTCTTCTTAAAAATGGATGTGTTGTTGCCTTTTTACAGTCACCACAGACTTCACATCGCTGTAGTGACTTTTCAAATATCATTGAGTGTGACTTGCTGATTTTTCTCATAGGTTGCTTGTGCCAGTGCTGCAAGTCCAAATAGATTCTGATGGCAGCACCAGTGGCAGCCTTCTCATCATCATTCTTCTGGCAGTTCTGTTTCTAATGCTTTATCACATAACTGGACCTGGACTTGTAGCAGAAGAATAGGTACAGATACCCTAGAGCTCTGCAAGTAATTCAGCCCAGAGTTCTGTCTTGACAGACTTTCAAGGAAGAGTTACAGGGAGTGAGCTGCAGGATAAAATTTTCTATGGATCTCTTATTGTGTATTATCTTTTTAAGAGATATGGAGACTCCTGTTCTGAGTATTTTTCCTTGTTAAGGGAGTGAAATAATTCCATCTGCTATGACACATTTAATGAGATTTCTAGACAGAAAATGATGATTTAATAAAGGAAAATGCAAGCAAACTGTTTATTAATCTTAGATGTCTTACTTTACTCAATTATTGTACTTAAATGGCTTTTGATTAAGTACTTCTTCTGTATAGGAGGACTTGATAAATACAGATGAAGTGTCATCATGGGTTAGATTCTTCATGTTGTAGGGTACATTTGTACTAGTGATAACAATTTGTATCAGTTATTTTCAATCCAGTTACTTGGTTTCATCTCAGTGTTTTGTTCACAAGGATAAACCTGTACTTTCGTTGTACAACAACACTTAAATTATTTTAGGAAAAGAACGTTAGGATACCAAATCAATTTTATGGCAATTGCAAGAGAACAGGAACAATCATCATCACAAGTATTTTAAATGTGATTCTGTGTCAGTTCTGGTATTTATACCAATAGATGTCACTATTGCACAAATTATTGTCACTGTTTCTTTGCACAAACTGTAAAGGTACCGCCTTCAAAGTGTTGTCTTTCAGTCTTTTTATCCTTTATCACAGAATGGCTTAGGTTGAAGAGGACCTTAAAGATCATTGAGTTCCACCACCCTGCCATCGGCAGGATTGTCACACACAAGATCACAGAATCATGGAATCACAGAATCGCCTGGGTGGAAAAGGACAATGATGATCATCCAGTTTCAATCCTCCTGCTACGTGCAGGGTCGCCAACCACCAGACCAGGCTGCCCAGAGCCATATCCAGCCTGGCTTTGAATGCCTCCAGGGATGGGTTATCCACAACCTCCTTGGGCAACCTGTTCCTGTGTGTCACCATCCTCTGTATGAAAAACTTCCTCCACAGGTCCCTCTGCCCTGCTATTCACAGAACCAGGCCAAATCAGCCCATAAACCATTGACAGTTCTGTCACCATCACAACATGTAAAAAGTCAGTCTCTCCCCTGCCTTTAAGCTCCCCTCAACTACTGGAAGGCAGCAATGAGGTCTCCTTGGAGCCTTCTCCATACTAAACCAGCCCAACTCCCTAGACCTTTCTTCTTTGGAGAGATGCTTCAGCCCTTTGGTCATCTTCATGGTCCTCCTCTGTATCCTTTCCAGCAGCTCCACAGCCCTCCTGTACTGGGGTCCCCAGTGCTGGGCACAGTAGCCCAGATGGGGCCTTACAAAGGCAGAATAGGCAGTGACAATCAGCTCCCTCTCCATGCTGACCACCCCTCTTTTTTATGTAACCCAGGATACTGTTGGCCTTACAGGCTAAAAGAGCACACTTGATTTGGTTCTTTCCTCTTCCACTACTTTCTGTTCCCACTCAGGGTGGCATGTGAAGCTTCAGTGTCTTATTTCCCAGTAAGTTTATAAACTTCTCCTGACAAATTCATGGCTAGTCTGCTTCCAGTGACAGCTCAGCTTCTCCAAAACTCTGAGGAATTTTAAAATTAACAGCACAGCTCCAAGCACTCCTGAGATGTACACATGCATGCACATGTGCACTCACATTCACTGCTTGCTGACTCAAATAATCCTGGTCATCTGCAAGCTCCTCCAATCGACTTCCAGGAAAAATAACCAACTTAGCATAGTGCCCATCATGATTTCAGCAATTACATATCACGTATCTTAATCTATTTATATAATTTATATATATATTTTTGTATATATTGTTCTCAGACTTAGCCACATATAGACACATGGAATCAGAAATCACCTGGAAAGCTGTATCACATCCAAAACTTTCCTATTCATCTCATGTTTTGGAGCACAGCCTTAGATGCATCAGAAACAAATGCATATCAGAAACGTATATAAAAATGCTTGTTGAAATCCAATATAGAGTGCTACTCACATTCAATTCCAGACTCAAATGCAATGCATTCCTGTTGATCTTCCTTCTCGCTTGAATGAGTAAACGAGTTTGACAGTCCCAGTCTGCAATCCAAGACCCAGGTATCGTCATCTCTGTTTGCCGCATCCAAATTTGTCAGCCGTTCAGTGAAGTCATTTTTTAAAGCAGTCTCTACTGGAATGACAAAATGAAATAGAATGAAGTAATAATTGTATGCATCTGCAGGTAGTATCTACATGTAGAACGTTCTTAATAGTTTTGAAACTCTGATGAACACTATCAACACATACTTTCAGTTTTCCTATTTGTTCAGAACAAAATAAAATAGCATAAGTGGGGTTCATATTTTGTTATCATTTGAGAAAAAAATCATTCTTAAATTTCATGGAAAAAAATTCTAGTAAAACTGTGGGCTGCTTGCCTTGCCCTTTCATACTAGAAGGTAGTTTTCGTCTCCCCTGCAAAGACCTTCTTTAATGTGCTTTTTCCCAGAATATTTTCCACAGGTGGGTATGAGGTGCAAAACTAAGCTAAAGCAGCTCAACTAGATGATTAGACAAAATTTCTGATATAAGCTAAGTGCACCCTTAGTAGTTATTGTACTGATCTACATTAGCCAGTTACAGGAAACACATGAGATGAATTTTTCAGTTGGAAGTGATATTTTATAGAATCATAGAATGGTTTGGGTTGGAAGGTACCTTTAAGATCATCTACTTCCAACCCCCTGCTACAGGCAGGACCATCTCCCTTTAGACCAGGTTGCTCAATGCCCCATCCAGCTTGGCCTTGAAAGCCTCCAGGGAGGGAGGCATTCACAACCTCTCTGAACAACTTGTTCCAGTGTCTCACCACCCTCACAGTAAAGAATTACTTCCTATTATCTAGTCTAAGTCTACCCTCTTCCAGTTTAAAGCCATTTTCCCTTGTCCCATCAATACACACCCTTATAAAGAGTCCCTCCCCAGCTTTCCTATAGGCCATTTAAGGTACTCTTGATCTTGCTCCATTAATCTTAAGCAAAATATCAACCTATAATGGTCTCATTACAAACAAACAAAGGTGAATTCAGATAGAGAGAGAGAGAGAGAGAGAGAGAGAGAGAGAGAGAGAGAGTTAAGAGCAAAAACTGACAGCCAACAATCCACACCCCTGCATCAGACACTCCAGTTACAGATCACTCTCCCTCCAATTCACAGCATCTATTCTTTATTGATTTCCCAAAGTAGGTTTTTCCCCAAATGATAGCCCCTCATTTGTTGAGAAAACCAATGAATTCCAGAGAGGCAATATGTTCTCTGAACATGTGTGATACAATGTGTGATACAATGTTATAAACAAAAGGACTATCATCCTTTTATATATGCAGACACATCAGCCCTGCAACATTCTAGTGGAAAGTTCAGACCTTGTACAATTGTACTTACAATTTGTATTTTTAATTTTTGGTATTTTCCCTGATTTTAAAAGATTATGGTAAAAAGAAGCACAAGGGTCATAATCTCTAAGCCTGTTTGATTAAATTTATGTTGATTTTCAAAGCTTCTGAAAGCTTATGGCTCAAAATAATTCAGATCTCGCACTGCATCAATAAGCATAGCAAATTAAAATACTTGGTAAAATGGGCAACAATCCTTGAAGCTTTAACATTCTTCTTGAAAAGTAAAGTCCTTGTGGAACAGAACATCTTAATGAATTAAACTATCCTAAAATACTGTGTATTTGCTCTTGAATTTCACCTCTTGCCAGAAGAGCCCATATGCAGTCTATAAGGTATAGAGTTTCTGGGCTCAGATCCAAAGCCTGTCTCATTTTATTATAAAATCTTAACAATTGCAAGATACTGAGGAAGCTCACCATTCTCAGGATTAAGAAATAATAATATTTTCATAAATTGTATCTGAAAACTGCTCCTTTGTGTGATCTACTCAGAAACAAATCTAAGAATTCTGATTATGTGGACATGGATAGCAATAACAGTATATAATAATGCTTCAAGAAGCCTTACTAATGTGTGAACTGAATATGTATACCCCCATTTATTTTCTAGCAGAATCTCCAAATCTCATTCCACTTATAAAGGGCAACATGGAGGCATTTCACAGACCATTTATTCCTAGCAAGGGAAGCATCTGTACATTACATAGGGATTGCCAAGCTCAAGCTGCTGTTTATTCTCAACCTTCCAGATTGGAGAAGCTCTGGAGCCAATAAGGAGAGGACACTGCAAAAGGTCCCAACTGTGCTGCAGCAGCCTCTGAAGGCCACAGAGACAATAATGATAGTAGCCACCTACTGCTGCCCTAGAGGCAAGCACCACAACAGAAGCTGCTGTATGTTGGAGAAAAAAAAAAAAAAAAAAAAAAAAAAAGCTCCCCCATTAGCTGACCAGGTCAGTACTCTGCAAAAAGCAGAGTTCTAAATCAACCCCCTGAAACCCTGTCCAGTGACAGCTGCTCTCCTTTGCTACAGTTGACACTGTTTGCTTGCAGCAGTGATCTCCCAGACCAACAAATATGCATAGTAAAAAAAAATAGGAGGTAATACCACATGCTTATACTTTAGCAACTTTAATTTTTCAAGTTGTATTGTTTTCTTTTTTTTTTCTTTTTTCTTTCTTTTTTTCTTTTTTGTCTCCAAAAGACCGAAACACTTTTTCCAAGAGAGTACAGTTGCTAACCAAACTGTCTCCTAGGTTTTACAGTTAACACCAATGAGGTCATGCCTCCTATTAACACTCCATGTAGAAAGAATAGTATGCAAATATTCTCTTGGCTTTGCTGCCAAGGGAATGGCAGGCACTACCTGTTCACAGCTGGGACAGTGGTTATTTCTCCATTACTACGCCAATTTCAGGGTGTCACTAAATTGAACCTGATTTAGAAGCCTGAAAAAATGTCAGCCTTTCAGTGTATTTTAGCTTTGTAAAATGAAATTGTCTCTGAAACTTTTGTATTACTAACATATGCTCCCAATATTAGTTCATAAAAAAATAAACAGCATTATATATAGATTACAAAAAGTATCATAGACAGATACCACTACATTTCTTGGAATTCACTTCTTGCCTTGTGCTTATCCCCACCATTAACATTTAAATATGAAATTTGTATTTCTGTTCTTCAATCCAGTTTAAAAAAATCCTCAAACCTTCCCAGAATGGAACAATGAACAATGAACATATGAAGTATGAACAAAGAAAACCTTACATTTATTACTTTTCAATGTTTGCTTCGCAGAAGTGAAGAAAAAAAGTAAATAAAGTAATACCTGTCTCAGAATGCCAGATTTTGTGGACTTTTGGGGTTTAGGAGTATTACATTTTAGAACCACAACAAAATAACAAAGATTTATTCAGCAATTCGTAATTGAAACAGTCTAAGTGCCACATTGTTACTTAAAGGCATAGTTTTCACAGCAGAACTGAACATTCTCAGCATATATTTAGAGCACTTACATTTAGAGACTGACTGAAGACAACTATATTCCATCAGTAAACATCTTTGCAAGATCTCACAGCAGCAAGTCATAGCATGTTACCCTTGGCACACTTCTTTGACTAATTAGCATGCCACAGCATGCTAACAAACCACAGCATGGTTTTTTCTTCCATATTTTAAAAATATGGAAATCTAAAATACGCAGATCCCACCCAAAATACATATATTTGCTATGTGCATCTCTGTTTTTATGATCCAACCATTCAGTGAACTGGTTGACTATGGTCCCTATAGTGCTCAGAGAATTAGAAGTTGCTGAAGTATCAATATCTGGAATAATCACCCATTTATTGTCATTTAGCTGTGTCCTATTTCTCCAGTTATCCGTAAATGCAATTCAGTATTGCTGATAACAGAAATGGTTAGGTTGCTTCCAATTATTAACAGAGAAGTTACTGGGGAAATTAAGGCTTACCTCTCTTGTTAGAAAATAAAAATTAACGTGTTGTTCTGAAGCGCTAACTTAGTGTAAGATATCTTCCTATAAGAGGGAATCAGTCATACACAACCTCGATGTGAATCTCCAGCATTAAACAAACAAACCCAGCAGTGAACACAAAGTTCTCCAAACACCACTGACGTTATAAGCAAAGAAATAAAGATAATTTAAATTAAAAAACAAACGAACAAAAAACAAAGCAAGAACAAAGTAAGTAGGGAACATAAGAGAAGAAACAATTGGCACTTCAGAGCAAAGTCTGAGTCTCTCAGTGTTCCCAGAGTAGATTCTGATGACTGCAGCCAAGAGTCCACAGTCAATGTTCGGCCAAGATTCTGAGCTGCAATGCCAGAAACTTTTAGCTAAAAGCTCATTTTCAATGCCAAAGAATTTTAGTGCTTATGGTAACTTCTAGATTGGGATACTATCCAAAACAATCTAGTTAAATGTTGAATCAGAATATTAATTATACTACATAACCTAAACTACCAATTTGCAGACATACAACATTACATACTGTACATAGTATAGTAAGTATATATTCCGATCTGTGGCTCTAGCCAGAAAGCTAAAATAACATGGATGAGGAGAGCAACATTCAATTTTTGTTTGTTTATTTCAGCAAGATTAAATCATGCATATAGTAGTCTTTGAATACAACTCTACCTGTGGAAGAGTAGGAAGAATAAGGCAGTATATAGAAAGTACAGCCAAAAAGCTGGCACATGTTGAAATTTGTTGAAAACTAAGAAATTTTAGAGAGCAAGCTAGGAATGGAAGCTACAAGAGTCCTTGATCACAACATCAGCAGATTAACAAATATAATAAGCTATTTAATAATGTAAAGTTCGTAAATTAATTTTATGCTTCTTAGAATATTTTTTTCCTGTACACACTGGCTCTTACTTTGCTCTTCTGTTGCCTATGAGAAAAACAAATCACTGCAGACAATGACATTAGGTAAGTGAAAATCAATCTCTCTACATTTCTTGTGGTTTTTAAATAATTTATATCCTTTAAATTCTCTTCGAAAGTCTTGAAATCTGCAAAAATAAGAAAGGTAGAGGTCTAGCCTTGATATATATTTGCAGAAGTCATTTGGGTCACGTCTACATTGCACAAATGTTACTGTATAAAGATTTTAGAGAAATTATTACAATTGGAATGGCTGTATAGATAGAAATGTGTAAAAGCACCTGAAGCAAGTATTAAAATAACAGCCTGCAGAGACAACCAGGGACACCGCTGAGAGAAATAAAATTAATTAACACTTAGTGTGGTATTTATATCAAGACCATGATACAGATGATTAATCAGTGGAAAACTGCATTCTGATTAAAAAAATAGGAGGAGGATGATGGCAAATGTGTTACACCACATAGCATTTGCTGTTCTTTCTTCTCCGGGAATAATATGTATTTCATGTGATACCTCTTTTCCTGTTATCCAACAGGAAAACACACTGATATTCAAATTCTAGAAACAAAGACAACGGGCAGCAATCTTGTATAAGATGACTGACAAAATACATAAGATTTTGTGGCAAAGGGATGATATCATATTAGTCGCTGATTCTTAAGGGTAAAACACCTCATTCTGTGTTCTCCTCAGCAATGCTAATGAGACTGCTTTGACATCTATGTCTTGAGTGAGAGTGGAAACATTGTGGGAGTGAGAATAGATTCAGAGATCTGAGAGATCATTTGCTTCTTTAAGGTCTCACAAAAAGTTTCATTACACTCATTTTCTACATTTTGCGGGCAGGATGTCTGAGATAGAGGCATCAAAGCTAGTAATCAAATAGTAAATTATACCAACAGTAGAACTACTCATTGCAACTTTGCATTCTGTTGGACACACTCTGCATAGCTGTACTACAGTGCATAATTATAGCAGATATCTCAGTATGCATCTATAGTATATAACTATATAGTTTCAGGTAAATTTCTTTCTTCCTGATTCTGCACTATCACACAGGCACACCAGCTGAAAAGGACACCAGCTGGACAGTTCTGCACTATTACATGGCATTAATCTGTTTGAGTTGACCATCAAGCTGACAGCTCAAAAATGAACTTGAGCACCTTCCTGTGGCTTGCTTTCTTTTATTCCAGCTCCTGACTGTCATTTTGAAAAGGTCTCAGCTTCTTGCACACAGCCTAAGGGGTATGGTAGAGGGAAGAAATGTTACTGGATCATGGCTCCTGCAGATGTAGTATTCTGCAAAAAAAATTGCTAAGACTTACAGACACCTGCAAATGATTATTGTTTTTCAAGTCTTGCTGCTTACACATTATGGAAAGTCAAAAATGTATTCCTGCACAATAATTACCTTCCAGAAAAATTTAGTATTTTCCTTCAAAGAATTTTCTACTGTAACAATATTTTTTGCACATTTTGCTCAGTTAGATAAGTTATGTCTTTAAAAATGCACAAGAAATGTTGAAAAAGGAAATCTTAAAGTTTGATAAACTCATAAGAACAGAAAGCATAAGAGGCAGACAATTGTAACTACACTAACTGTAGACTATGGCAATACTTAGTACTTAGGGAAGAACATCCATACGTCACCATCATACATTCCTTCACCCCAGTGGATAACCTCTCCTGTGCCTGGACAACAGACTGGGGAATGCTATCTGTGATGTTACAGGTATGATCCTCAGTATAAACTCCCCTAAGTAACGATCAGTGCATAAGTACCAAAAAGAAAGGAAAAGGTATTAAATCCAATGTATTTAACTTGGTGTTTTACCGGGAAAGTGATAACATTATCCAACAAAGATATGGGATTGATTCTAGTAATGAAATGCTTCTTATCAGTACTAAGTAGTCACACAAGGTAATTTTTGACATAATACCTGCCATGTCAGAGAGAAAGGGTGAATAAAGTTTTTCAGGATTTATATGTTATAATTTTTCAGATTTTTTTTTAAATCATCTTTGCATGTCCTAATCCCGTAGTTTAGGACATACAGCTGTGATAGACTATGACAGGTAAAAGGATTTAATCTGTAGAATTACCTAAAATTTTGTGTTTAGCAGCGTGCTTAGTTCTAAACCAGTGAAATAACAGTATATAACAATTGACAGTTTTAAAAAACAAAGAGACAACATATTTCAGAGGACCTCAGGCTCAGTTACTGACTAAAAGCCTAGCGAAGAACAATTTATTTCTAATAGGGAAGGAGTTTATTGTTCAGAAACAGAAGTTTCCAGACACTGAACTCTAGTTAAAATTTCTGAGGTAAAGGGAGTGAAAGACATAAGTGAACAAAAGGCAGAAAGAAATGAAACACTGAGAGTGTTTGAGGCACTCAAGATGCCAAATAGGAGACAAAGGATAGGAAGTAATAACTGGAGAAACAGGCAGAAAGTTGCCCAGGGTCAAGGATTAAGAAAAGAGAAAGTGGGAGAGGGAGAGCTACTACACAAAAGACAGAGAGAAAGGTGGTGGAGATTTAGGAGAAGAAACAGACTGTGAAGGGATTTCAATTAAGAAGATTTCAGTACACTCTTAACTAGCACAAGCACTACTCAGAAAGATGTTCTTGGCAAAGTATATATTCAAAAAGCTTAAACAGCTGTACTTACCCAGGAGAGGAGGTTCCTTAGGAATAAAAAATAATCCTAAGAATTTACATGTCAACACATTCAACTGACTGTGTGCATGCAGAAAGTGGCCTGTCACTTATCACTCAGTATATGTAGAAATGTAATAAATTAACAATAAAATGAACTGTTCAAGATTAGTACAAGTGTCTTTCTGCAACTGTCTAAGTAATCTGTCCTGGATGGAACCAAGAACATTTTCATCCTTTCCTGCAAAAGCAGCTACATCGCCATTTACACACAATTATTAAATAAACAAATAAGGCACTTAAATTTACTTGATGATCTAGTTACACCATTTCACCTATGCTGTAACAACAGATACCAGCTTCTTTTGCTTAGCCAAAGCAGAAGGAAAAAGTGCTGACCTTCTCTCTGCAATGATCAAAGACTCAGCACGCTGGCAGTAGGTAAGAGAAGAGATTGCTTTGCTGTCTACACAATTAAGTCTATTAGTACACTCAGTGTCACTGCTCACTGAGGAATGAGGAATTTAAGTTGGACAGAACTGTGCAAGCTCTGAAAAGATTCATCTGATTTCTTTATAATATAAATATATCTGAATGTTTTTTTAATGCATCACAAACGTAAAGTGGAAAGCCATGCTCTGCCCTTATGACTAAATCTTTTCATCGTTGAAACATTATCAAATAAACAAAGACAGGTTTATACAAATTTTTGATATCCTAGGAAAACTGAGTGAGAACTGATAAAGAAAAGGGAAGTCACAAACCCTGCAAAACTTCTGAACTGAGTTTCACATATGTTCAAGACTCATCACCTATGACAAGATTTTGGATAAGATACAGTTTTTGGATGTGTTCACAGTGAACTCTATATTAATTATGATTGGATAATCATTTATGTAGACCATCATGCCTTACAAATGGGGTTTTCATATCACCTAAGTTGTCAGGAAAGGAGTGCAGTCATATTCACAAAGATCTGTGACGTGCTTTTCTCAGTTCCAATTTGCACTTACATAAGAACCTCCGCTCTGTCAGTCACACTGGTTTTTACTCTTTTTTTCCCACTAAACTTAAACTGTAACATTCACTGGTGTATTTTTTTTTTTTTTTAATTGTTATCCAAGTTCCTATTTCATCCAAGGCACTACTTGCCTCAGCTAATCATCAGTTAAGCATGCTAAATATAGGGCAATAAAGCAATGCAAGCAAAATAAATTCACCTTCTTCCTGAATTAATTCCAAGAATATTCACTAACATTCTGTGGTGGGTTTTCTGGTACAATTTCTGACTTAACTGTGTACAGCTACAGCCACTGCACATTTTGTCACTTTTCACTGCTGATGAATATTCACTGTTTTCATAGACTTCACAAGAAGCTAAAGGTGAACAGTACTGAAGTACTGAAAAAAGAAGTATGCCATTTATTTAGATGTCTTTCCTTGTTAAACTATGTGGGTGTTATAGCTTTCTTTGAATAAATTAAGGTTTAAAAAGATATTCTTGACATGTAAGTTTTTTTCTGGCATCTTTTTGCCTTTTAGGCATGTAGTGAAATGTACTCTACATATATCTGTGAACTGAAAACTAATGTATACTGGCATTCAGGAATGGCTTCTCTTCAGCTGTTAAAAATGGTTGCCAACTGAAAACTCTGCATTCCACCAAGATGCTGTACAGTTATTCTTTTCAAATATCATCAACATTTTGGTGCATATGAATATGTCAAATTCATTTCTCAGATAAACTGAAGACTTCTTCTAAGGCTAATATTTAATCTCAAGAAACAATAAATACCTACAGTCACACAAAGAAAACGTATGTTTGTAATACTTTCTCAGGTTGTGTTTGGCTTATTGTGTAACATCCACAAGATGCTACACATCAATGCTCAATAACACAATAACTCAAAATCATTATAAACCAGAATAAGAACCAGAACAAATTTCTCAGTTTCATGAAGTCTTTCTCAAACCCAAAGGCCTCTAGCATGAAACAGGAGAAAACATTTTATGTAAGCTAACCCTTTCTGTTGGCCTCAGTCAAATCTAGCAGAGCAAAACAAAGCCTTAGATGTCTGAGCTCTGAAAAAAGCAGTCTGCTTAATTCACTTGAAAATATTTCTGTCCTTCAATTTGGATTTGCAACTGTTTCATGTAGTTATATTACATTACTGTGGAAAAAATTAAGCTATATTCTTTAGAAAATTCAAGGACTAATTAAAAAGGGGGCTCATCAGCCAAATGGATTTTTATCAAGCAAAATTTTTTACTGGCTAGCTAATGAGCCAAACATACATACAAGCCACCCTGCGATCCAGCAGCCTCAAGGCTGCCAGCATTACATCTCCTTTAAAAATAAAATTATAACTTAGTAATTGCTTGCTGTCTAGCATATAATCTTCTTTTGGAAAGCATTACTATTTGATCATAAGCATATACTTGCTCTCAGTTTTCTACTTTAAGTTAAGCATGCATTCATCACCGTGCTGGAACAGGGCACTTAAGGCCCAGTGACTAACATAGATCATACTAAAGCAAGCCACTATTGGAGAGCGTGACAGCAAAACGTCTATTGGCCATATTACTGATTAACAACTGTACTTTATATTTTAAAATTCTTTCATCTTCAACTTCTAGATGCCAAAGGAACCAGGTAAGAGACATAAACATCCTTTTATTTCTGTTGCTCATAACCCTGTTGTAAACAGCAAGCCTGTTATGCAAATTCCGTACATATGCCGAAAACCTCTCAAGTCAGTCCTCCTGCACCCTATATTTGTTTCATCAATAATTACAATTAGTTTGTCTTAATAGTAAGTTTGAAGTGAAAGAAAAAAATAAAAAGATAAAAAAGATAAAAGATAAGAACAAGATGAAGGAAAAAGATATTTCAGTGGATTGAGGGCTACAAAATTATTTTCCAGAAAATCCCAACATAATCTATTGTTTTTTGGTTAAAAACTCAGACAAAATATCTTAACACACTGACACTGTAAGAAAAAGATTACACTTATCTAGAATATACATGAAAATAAAGTAGCTCAGTGAAAGAATGCAGATCAAGCAGAGACCATTTTAAATGGACTCTAAAAAAAAAGTGCATGATAAGATTCTAGTAAAATATTCAGATTATTTCTAAAGAAGATATTTGTTTTCCTGAAGGAACAACTAATTTTGATGGGTTTATGTTAACTTTTCATATCAAAAAGCTGACACAATTGGCAACAGAGTTTGGTGGGATTCAGTTGCCTAAAGAAAAGTATGTTGCACCATTTTAGATGTTTAAATTAATTTACTCCAGTCCCAAAAGTGTGAATCACTCCAGATCAAATTTGCCAGGTCTGTACTTCAGATATTCTAAAGCATCTAAAATTGTGCTAGGGAACTGGTCCTTAATGACTTATATATATATTTTTATATATATATATGTGCATGTGTGTGTATATATATATACAATACACACACACACACACACACACACACACATTTGTTCCTGATCCATTCTACAAACTTTTGCATCTATTCGAAAGATATGGGGTACAAGAATGTCACAAGAATTCAGGATTTCTTCTCATCATTTATAGAATGATGGTAGTTGTGTAGATGCTGAACTAGGTAACAAAAATCATTTATTTGTGACCACTAGTTTGCAGTAGAAAGAAAGAAAAAGTTTTCTCCATTCAGTTGGTACAGGCAGGACAAAATAAGTCAAAACAAGGAGAAAAGTAATAGGAATAAGGCAGAGGCTATGAAGGGCCTGTGGGAGCGTAGTAAGGAGAAGGAAAATTTTTCCATTACTATTCAAAGCCATGACTGTTCAACTATCATTAGATGTTTTTAGCAGTCCAGTGAAAGCAGATCTGAATTCCAAGAAACATCTCATTTGTTCTGCTGGAACACCCAGCTGTCAGGCCAATTTGCACATATAACATCAATTTCATGAGAGTTAGCGTTACACATAAGAGAATTCACCCCTCTGATGACAGAGCTGCAACTTACTTTACTAAGTTAATTGAACTCCCTTTAATCTCTGTCTCATAGACCATCTATATTATTAAAGCCTCAAGTCCAGGCTATGTCATGTCCTTGTTTATAACCTGAACTCCCCATTTAGCCTATCATCACTCATAACCCACATGAAAAAAACTCAAGTTCCTTCTGTTTAGGAAGAGTAGAATGACTGCAAGTTACTGGGGTGTGAGAGGCTGGGTAATGTCAACCTTCTCACCACAGATGAACAAGACCTGTACAGACACATCTCAGAAACTAAGGAGAAGAACTGTTGAAGGTCGTGCTGCCCTTTGACAACAAGAGTATCCAGCCAGCCAAAAGTTCTCAGATCAAACTGGAAGAGCAGCAGGTTGTTAGTATGGACAAGACATGCAATTCCAACACACGCCAGCATGACAGTTCTGGTATAAAAGCATCTACATTACTCCAACTGAAGTAAGATTAAAAAAAAAGTAGCAATTAAAAGGAAATGAGTGGTAAGAAATGACATGGAGAACTAACAAAATGAACAAAAAAGGGAAAAAACAACAACTCTGTTCAAATTAAAGGACACCTGTATGATCTGATGAAAAACATTCCTTTTTGGAGTTGTTACAGAAGTAATTGCACTGGATTTAACTACCAAAAGGATAGCTCCTTAACAAAAGAAATCTTTCTCACTAAGTCTCAGCTAGTTTCAACCCATAGCCCATTTTCTGCTAATCTTTAAACAAAACCTTTCAGAAACCCTGAAACCCAAAGATCTTACTGGCCACCAGAACCTGACAAGAATGGAAACAACTTTTTTTTGCCTAAATAGCGATGAAATGTGTTAAGTCACTTTGATGAAAAAGCAAACAGTGCCTGATGAGAAGAAAAATAGGGTTCTTTGAGCTAATCAGGATTGGCATGGATTAGCATAATTCCATACACTAGGGGAAAAGTCCTCAGGTAGGATCAAGATTGTCAATCTTAGCAACGAAGTTAGGATTATTTTCTCATTACCTGGAAAAAAAGAAAAATACTGAAAATGAGCATTGCCTCTCAGATTATAAATTAGACAAATCAAGGCAGAAGAGTCAGATTCTTGAATCAAGTACAGAAATGAAGTACATACTAACATTTTTCTTCCCAGCCCTAGATGACAAACAGCTTTTTTGGTAATTAAATATAGTTTGTGTAAATAAATACAAAATTAATGTATAGTAAATCACAAAAAAGGAATGTGCAAATCTTTCTTGGCAATTCATGCTGTGGTATTTACCTTAACAATAATATCCAAAACTTCCATTTTGCCGTGTAAGAATTGAAAAAATAATCTCTTGTGGTAAACTAACAATTATTAGGTCAGTATCACAAGAAAAAACAATATAAGAAAAAACTAGAGTACAAAAGCATTACAAATACTTAGAAAATAGTTTTCAGAAGTCTGCTTTGTGGTTGATTGAAAAAAAAACACCTGTTTGTTTCTTTACAATAAAAGCTGGCATTTTTCAAAAAGGAACAAAGCTGTCTGGTATGAATTACTATATCAAGTATATGCTCAAGTTAAACTGAAAGAGCTATTTAAAAATGTATATGTAACTTTAATAAAAAAATTCTCCAAAATTAAATATAGGTTTTTAATTATATATAAATATAAATTATAAATTATTTCACTGCTTAAATTTCTTAAGATAAAACAGAGCTTCTTTTGAAGAATATATTGACAACATTTTGATACCTACATTACTGACAGGAATTTACAGGAAAAGATTTCAGTTACTTATGCAGGAAAGAAAAAAAGATAACATTAAATATCACCCAAGTATATGTTAACAAGATTCTACTTAGAGGGCTGCATAAGATTCTCATTTCAGTTCTGCGTAAAATAAGCCATTTTCCACTATTAAGTGCCCCAAAGAATATGGAATTACTTCTGCTGACTAGTCATAGTTTACCAAAATACATTCAAGAAAATTCAGCAGCTTTTAGGTGAGCTTGCCTTAGTGGCTGCAGAAAATTTTGTTATAGCCATATTTCTCTGGACATAAAAATGAAGCTATTACTTAAAAATTATGCATTATGTAAAGTACGTGACATACACAAATTTGAAGCATGATTAGCATCTCAGGCCTCACAGAAGGAACTGGTATTTTGCAGCTAATAGCAGTCAAAGCTGCTGGGTGCAGCTGGAGACCTGAGGGCAGAGCCTTGCACTGCTTACCATGTCGCTGACAGATGGGAAATGCAATAAGGTCAAAGGAATGGGAGCAGACCCTTTTAGCCTCCATGTAACTTCTCCCTCAAAAATAATGAGCAAGTTCAGATGGTCTAAGAAGTTATAGCTTCTCACTAGCTAGAATCCTCTGTACTAAAGTTCTATTACTTTTACTTATAGTTCTGTAACCAAACTAATGAGGCTTAAAGAACAAGCAGCAATTCACTTCAGTCTGTACATCCAGTAAAGATTGTTCTCTTTTATGCTAATATTCAGCAATTCCATTCAGGTAAGAGATTCTAACTTACAGGAATGACAATCAGAAAAGATTTTCTACACCGAGGGTAGACATACTAATACACAAATGCTAAGACATTGTAAAATTGAAACTTAAGATGCCTTTTTTCAAAAAAGTCAGTCTCTTCAGTACATAAATTTCTTCTCATTAGTATGTTAGAAAATGAAGGTGGAAATGAGAGACAACATGGTCACACAGCTTTCAAAATACTCACTCAAAACACTCAATGTTCATCTTTGTAAGTTCAACAAATTAGTAAAGTTAGAGTGTGTACTGTTGGCAAAAAACTAAGTGATCACTTAACTATTTCAGGGAGTCCCGTTGTACCTAAAATAGAAAGATGTCACACGTCCTTTACTGTAGTCTCAAACATTGATAAAAACAGCAGTTTTCATTTAACACTGTCATCAAGGTTTGTATCACACAGGACAATGCAAGTCGCAAAGAGAACATCACTCTAGTGAGGAACTATAAATTATTTCTATTACCTTCCTAGTACACTTGATCTGGCCTTTAAAATGTCTCCTGTAAAACATACTCAGGAAGTTTTGACTTTTGTCCTGTTCTCGCTGGAAATATAACATTCAACTCTGAAGAAGTCTTTGATTATGCTCTGGAAAATCCTAAACACTCACTTGCAGGGCACAAGAGGCCCCAGTTACCTAAATTTAAGGGTAGTCATAATCCAACTCCAAAGAAAAATTCCTCTGACACAAACAATTGAATACATCACTCATAGACTAGGAGCAATGTGGTAATACCATGGTTAAGGTAAAGCATTAGGCACTTCTACTTAAGAGTCACTACTTATAAGTATTATTTATTATTGTTTTATTATTTAATATTTCCCTCTACTTCTCCCTGGCAAAGCCACATTTAGAATAGTGCATCCTGTTCTGCATGCCCCAGTTCGAAATAGACAGGGATCTCCTAAGAGTCCAGTTGAGGACCATAAGTGATAAAGGGCCTTGGACATTTCTTATATGAGGAAAGACTGAGTAACCTGGGTCTGTTCAGCCTCTGGAAAAGTTGATTGAGAGGGAACCTAATTAATGTTTATAAATATCTAAAGGGAGGGGGAGAGGCAAATGGATGAGGCGAGGCTCTACTTAGTATGCATAGGGATAGGACAAAGAACAATGGCTTAAAACTTGAACATAAGAAATCCCATACTGCCACACAGAAGAACTTCTTTATAGTAACAGATTCCCTGGAGAGGTTGTGGAGTTTCCTTCTATGGAGGTATTCAAGAGCCATGTGGATGGCTACCTGTGTGATCTACTCTAAGATGCCCTCCTTAGCAGAGATAATCAGACTCTACAATCTCTTGAGGTTCTTTCCAACCCCCGAGATTGTGCAATTATTTAAACATGTTATTATAGGTTTAATGTAACATCAGCATAGCTAAATATTAAATTCACTGATATGATAAAGCAAAAGATCTTTATTTTATTACATATAATTTTAAGAACATTTTTAGAAGGGAGTAAGCAGATTTCTTATACTATTTTTAGGTTCAATTTCATCAAGTGTCACTTCTTCAGAAACAAAATACCAACGAGCAGTTGTTACAGCTTTTAAGAAATCCTATATACCGTTAGTTTATATGTACAGAGTTATATGAATTTGATCAATTCATATTTTATCCTGATTTGTCAAGAAAAACTCAGTTGAACCATTTCTCTTTGTTTTAAATAATCAATACAGATTTAATAAATTACAATTTCTATGGTATTTCAGTATTTTGCTTCAAGAAGTTCTTATACTGATAAAAAGTCTATTTCATTACAGTAAGCCTCTTAAATTGAATGCACAAACTGTAAATCAGTTCGAATGCTTTGGCCTTTTCTCCATCCCATGAAACAGAAAATTGTTAATCTGTGACCAGCATCAAACATTAAGCTGTCTTTGGTATTTCATTCCAATTTAATTCAGTTCGTTTCCCCACAATGATTGCCTTTGACTGTAGAGTCACATGTTACAAAGAGAGATGAAAATACAACTGTTGCTTAAGTGTGTCATGCTGTGAAATTGTTCAAGTAAAACAGGAGCTGTTTATTCACAGCATCTACCTAAGTCTGCCTTCAGAGGGTCTTTTTAATTTACAGAATTCACCTTGAACTTCCAGTTTCACTTACGTTCATTTCAAACTGCAATAAATGTACACTTTTAATGCATCACTGGCTTACATTACACTATTATAAAAAAAAAAGATTGACTTCACTAAGATCAAATATTAATGATCTCTTCTACTTACAGTGAGTTGTAAGAAAATACAATTATGTCATTTAAGAAAGATGGTGTAGATATATGGGTGATGATGATGGGTAAATATGTTGAACACATCAGGACAAAAAAGATCAACGATGGAGCTATATACTGATTGGCAGTACACACTATTAAGATACTTGGGAAAACTGCATATCCAGAAGGGATATGCAGGCTGAAATGTTAGGTACAGCCTGCATCTCTGCACAGAATGTGCAACAGAAGTTAATAAGAAAGAGGACAAGCATCCTGGAGATCTAAGTGGCAGTCAGGATAATCACCATATGCACGATGATTCAGAAAGGCAATATCCAGAAAGATCTTAGAAATAATTACCTCTATTTCATCCGTATCAAGTCTTCAGGTATCACAAATCCACAAGTTATAAGATATGCGTAAAGATTTTAGACTGTTTCCCAGTCTAAAAACAAGTATGGAATATAAGTTGATGGTCCTCAAACAGTGAGATGATAACTGAATTTTGCAGAGATGATAATCTAAAGGAAAAACATTGAGGGAAAAATAGAGCCTATGACTGCTACATCCTAAGTAGGTACGGTCTTGATTTGTTATATCAAGATATTAATAGAAGTAACAAAATTTTATTATTGTTGATCCAAAACATAATGCAGAATAATTTCAGTCACAAAAAGAAATAGCTTGATATAATAACTTTTGAACGTTATCACACTTTATCTTAGAAATTTGATGCATTTATAAGCTCTTTGTTTCTAAAAAGCAAGATAAAACTCCTAGTTTGTCAAATAATAATGAATTATCAGTTGAATAATTGTTGAATAGAATAGGGGAACCAGTAATAAATAACATGGAAAAGACCAAGGTGCTCAATATTCACCACCTCAGTCTTCACTTGCTTTCAGAAATGACAGGCCCCTGAAGTCAGAGGAAAACACTGGTGCAAGGATGTCTTACTTTCAGTGGAAGACGACCAGGTTAGAGAGCACTTAAGCTGGATATACTTAAGTCCATGGGACTAAACAGGTTGCACCCAGAACTTGTGGGTTCTGCAAAAGTCCATTGTCATTACAGGACCACTTGATTATTTTTGAATAGTCATGACAATCAGCTGAGGTTTCTGAACACAATATACATGAGAGCAAATATTTCCAGGATGATCCAAGAAACTACAGGCCAGTCATTCTCACTTCAGTCCCTGGTAAAATGATTAAGAAAATCCTGCTGGGAAACATTTTCAAACACAAAGGACAAGAATGCGATCGAGTGTAGATGGATTTACAAAGCAGAAATCATGCCTGAACAACCTCATTAACCTCTACAATGAAGTTACTAGCTTGGTGGATGAGGGAAGATCAGCAGCCGTTGTTTACCTTACTTTAACAAAACTTTTGACACTTTCTCCAGTAACATCATCACAGAGAAGCTGACAAAGCATGGGTTAGATAAGTAGATAGGATTGAAAACTAGCTGACCAACCAAAGGTTTGTGATAAGTGGCACTAATTACTATTAGAGACTCAAAGAAACGCCCTACTTGTATACCCCAGGATCAAATACTGGAGCCATTACTGTTCAACATCTTGGTTATTGACCCTGACAATTGAATAGCATGCACCTTCAGCAAGTTTACAAATATTACAAGATTTGGAAGAACATTTGGAAGAATAGCTTAGAAAGAACTCAACAGGAGTGAAAAAAGGGCATACAGGCATCTCACGTAGTTCAACAAAGGGAAGGACAAAGTTATGCATCCATAATAATCCCAGGCATCAGCATATGCTGGGGTTCAGCTGGCTGGAAAGCAGTTTTGCAGAGGAGAACCCTTAGGGTCCTGATGAATGGCAAGCTGAGCATTAGTGCCAGCTGAACAAGAACACCAGCAATACACCTGTGCAGCAAGAAAAGGTCAATAGTATCCCAAGCTGCATTAGTAGGAGTGTTACCAGTAGGCTGAGGAAAAAGATCCTTCTTTCTATCTACTCATCATGAGTGAGGCCGCATCTAAAGAATTGTGTCCAGTTCTAGGCACCTCAGCACAAAAAAAAAAAAAAAAAAAAAAAAAAAAAAAAAAAAAAGATGTGCTGAAGGGAGTCTACTGAAGGGCAGAGATGATGATTAAGGAACTGGGGCATCTCTCATGAGAGAAGATGCTGGCAGAGCTGGGACTCTTCTGTCTGGAGGAGAGAGGGCTAAAAGGAATGATTCTTATCAATATATACAAGCATTTAATGGGAGGGAACATAAGATGACAAGAGCTCTTCTCAGTAGTGCCCAGTAACGAGCAGCAATGGACACAAGTTTTAAATGCAATGCCATCTGCAGATCAGGAAGTACTTCTTTACTGCACAGGTGATGGAGCATTGGCACAGGTTGTCCAGAGAGATTGTGATGAACTCCATCCTTGAAAATATTCAAAACCTTTCTGGACACAGTCCTTCACAAGTTGCTCTGGGTGACCTGCTTAAACACAGGATAGGACCACATGAAAAGATACTTTTTAATTTAAACAATCCCAAGATTCTGTGATTAATTCTCTTTTCTTGTTTCATGAAGTCTTCAAAGAGCATGGATTCTGAATAAGCTGCATGTAGTGAAGCAATACACTCAATGTATATTAGTTTCATTTGAATTACCTACGAGAAACTATGCATCATGTTTCCATGTGATCTATATGCAAACTTACCTCATGAAGTGCATACTAGTTATGGACAGAATGCTGTACTGCTTTTAAAATGCAAATTAGCAATTCAGCAAACCACTTCAATTACAGAAGTTATTTATAAACCCTTCCCTTCCTTGTAAAAGGAACATCAAAAACAACATAATATAATCTGTCTCCAGTTTTAAAAGCCTTCAGAGTTTTGTTTGTATGAAACTTGCATTTTCCAAAACCATGGTTCAAGAACAAAACAAGGTCTTGTTATTAAATTTCTCATACTGACTCGTCCACCACTTTGTCACTTGAATTTTAGTTTTGTTTTTCTAACTTAAGTAGAACTCCATATTCATTATTTTTGTTACCTTCATTAAAGTATCTAGGATAAAATGTTGCCTGTGTCCCATTTTTCAATTACAAGTCTTTACGCATTAGTATTGCAGATAGTTAATTTTTTGTCGTCAGTGCTAATACAGACAAGCAAATACAAAACCTAAAGCTACTCACATGATAACGTCAGTCTGCTACTTTAATGTTGGAAATTTAAATAGATGTGGAGAACTAAGACTACGTAATTGATATATTTGTAGTATCAGAGTATTATAGCTACAGAAGTATGCTATGTTTGTTTACACTGCAAACAGAAATGAATCCAGGGAAATGTTAGTGGATATTGAAATTCAAAAGGATTAGGACAAGCTTCAAAGCATGGTTATGAAAACTGATCCTCCAGTCGCTACTGTGTGAAGTACCAAGATGAACTTTTTAATACTTTTCATTCCCTTAAAATCTTTGAAGACTAAAATATAAAGTTTCTTGATCTTAGACCAATGTAAGAACAATACGTATTCAAGTATTTATCCATATTGCAGTGAAGTCTTTTATGAGTTGAAGTACATTTATTGTATTTTAAGACTGTAAAATGGATCTCCCAAAGGTAGCCATTAGCATTTGGCACATTTTCAAAGAGCAGTACTTAATTTTTGACAGCCATGCAAAATTGCTGGAACACTTATTGTCAATTTTGTCCACAGAAACCTATCATCTAATGGAAATCAAGTTGCTGCTATAAAATTCTCATTGGCAGTAACAAGTAAACAAAGCATCCTCTGTCTAATAATCAGCTGGGATAGGTGCAGTTACTATTATGTCCAGAATACATCACAAAGAGTTCCTGGGTATCTATCTTGCTAGCCAGCTAAAATGTCACTATTGAGCACTGTAACTTCTAAAAACTTGAGTACTTCTATCTCCTTCCCTTCTTTTCTCAGCCACTACAAAATTCATAGAAACATAGAATATCCCTGATTGGAAGAGAATCCCGAGGATCCAACTCCTGACTCCATAGAAAATCACTCAAAATTCAAACTCTGTGTTTGAGAATGTTGTCCAAATGCTCTTTGAACTTTAGCAAGCTTGCAGTTGTGACCATTGCCCTGGGGAATTTTTTTCTGAGTCTGATCAACCTTTGGTGAAGAACCTTTTCCTAATATCCTAATCTGAATGAGATAATTGAGATTCCATGTGTTGTCATACTGACTTCTTCATGGCTCATCAGCAATAGTTGAACATCAACACATAGAATCTGTAACCATTAGGATATTTCCTTCACACACTTTCCTACAAAAATCAATTGTAACAACTTGCTGCACTCCACTTGTTTTGTAGTATTTCATTCCTGTTCTCCAGACTATCCAAGGTCTAACTCCCTACCAAATCTATTCAAGCTCCCCTTCCTCAGTTTCTCTTACCCTCTCTTTTCCTTCCTGTTTAACTCTCAGCTAAGCTGAAGTACTGCTCTAAAAACTCTGAATCCTCACACAAATTAATTCACTGCTTAGGAATGATGAATGACTCTCAACATCTTCGGTTTTAGCCGGTACCAGAACTGTCTGAGTTTGCATGTGCAGTTGGTGTATCGGAGATCTAATGATACTTTGCTGACAGCAGGTGTGGTCTTTCTCCCCGTCTATTCTGTCTCTTAGCAGCAGAGTAAAAAGATCTTGCCTTGCACTAGCTTTGGTTTCCATTAGATAACTAGTGAACCATTCCACTCACTAAAACAGCAGAAGTTATTAACTTCTCTCCTTGCTGGCCTAGTTCTTAAACTTGTTTAGTGATCTGACTTAAATTAGTGGAAAGACAGACAAACAGCAGACTTGTTCCAATGAGGCTGTGAATGGTGAGAAAGGAGGACTTTGCTAGGAGTGGGGAAGATAAAAGGATGGACTTTCCCTTTCAGTGTAACAGGCTCAACCATTTTGCCTGGCACTAGCCTTACTTATTCAGTTCTACTCATGTTATCTTCAGTTTCTCTTGAGAGCTAATCACTTCTTTTCCCCGTATTCTCCTTGATATCACAGGAAGAGTCAGTCTTCCTTGGCTAGAAAATTGAGGTGACATCATTCACTCCAGTAGTTGTCGCTTTCATCATTCCTCCTTCTTATACTTTTTACATAGTAGCACTAATATATATAAGGAAAGCATGATGAATGACCCATTCCAATATCTTCAGCTGACTCAAAGCATGGTCACAATCCTGGAATAATTAGATGTTTTAGCTGACTTGCCTAAATTCATAGACACTATGACATACCCAGGAATTTTTAAGTTTCCTGTTCTGAGTCAAGCAACTACTAAAAATATCATCGATCTTCCCTCTTTTAGAAAATACTCAGTAAGACAGCATATTGGTGCCAACCTGCATTAATAAAATGGTTCTGAAAATTTTCTCCCTGGACTTTTCTATCAGCACAAACAATTGGAGAGAAAAGCATAGTTGGGAACAGCAAGGTTTCAAAATATTTTTCACTTAGACATGTATTCAGATGTGTTGAGAATGGTTTCAAAATCTAGCTTAGTTACTCCAGAGCTAGAGAGGGATAATGTATTTCTATGTTAGGACATGAGGAACTTCCTACCAAAATACAAATCAGGGCTGTAGATTTACAGCTGTATGTCTTGGTGTTTAGGCAGTAACATGGAGATGCCTCATTTGTCTCGCTATACTATGGCCTATTACTTATGTCAGCTTACAGAAGAGTAGTACAACCAATGCTTTGTAAATAAGGACAATTTAACTCCTATTTCAGAAAATGGGAAAGTCATATCATCCCAGACCCAAAGACTCATCTACAATTCTACGTATGGAGGTATAGTAGGAATCTTTTCCTTCAAGATACAGATTTCATGACGCATGGGTAATAATGCTGGCAAGTTGTAATACTATTGCTTTGTTTCCTTTTCTTGTATTACATTTTTAATAAAGTTGCAGTGGTATTTGATATCTACACTAATGTTGTAAGATAATTGCAAACAATAACTAAAATTGTTTTTTCTGCACTTTGTTCTCTTTACTAAGATGTTTCTGCTAAATAATTATGATTTTAAGCCAGCAGATGCTATTTGTGCGCATGTGTTCTTATTTGGAATTCAGCAAAAAAAAGTACAGTTCCCCATCCACAGATTCTAAGTGAAAAAGTCATTAAAGGCTAACTCAGTTCACTGAAAGATATGATCAACATCAGAAACAATAAAATGAACAGGACAACAAAGAACAACAATCCAAGGAAGAAAGGAAACAAGAATCTAACACATCTTTTTGGCTAACAGTGTTTATATCAGCTTTGTCAATCCTTCAAACAACACTTTAACTTAGCCTTGAGTGAAACAAGAATTACAAAGCAGCTTCTAGAAGCAGCAGGCACAGGCAGTATTCAGCACCCTTTAACTAAGGTAATAGTTCCACATTCTTACACAACTCTTCCTCTTTAAGCCTTGTCTTTCCATCTGTTTTAATCTGCAGCATTCTACAACTCATCTTGCACCAGCAATACTTATTAGGCCTGACTCTAAGGCAGTTTAGGTAATCTCCCAGTTTAATCCAAAAAAAAAAAAAAAGGGGGGGGGAGGGAAGAAAAGAAGTTGTGCAATTTTACTGAACTGGATTAGCCAAAGGTGTACTGGATTAGACCCAAATTGTCTATGAAGGACATAGCATTGGGAGTGCAAAGATGTTTCACAGAAGAAGCTCAAGTCTAAACAAATACTAAGAAATAGAAATACTAGAGGGTTTTTTTCCCCCCCATGTTTCTCAGAGTTTCCCTTTCAATTTGAGAGCAAAGAAAATTATCATAATTGTCCTGAAAACTGTTAAGGTTTCAGATTAGGACCCCTTTCTCATTTATAAAAAAATGAGATCATCACTTTGCACTTTCAATCCTCCCTGTAATGCATGCACACCAGCCTAACCACACCCAGACCACTACAGAGTTAAGTCCTCCAGCTTTCTCAGAGAAGACTGATGCAGATGACAAAATTCTAGCTAATAAAGATAGATACATGGTATACAGCTTTTTATTTTTATATTCACAGTAAATATTTATGCCAACACCCACACACTCAAATGCATTGTAACATGGCCCCTGAAACAGTCCTTCTAAAAGCAAGACATTGTTGCTGCATTAACATCTTAAAGCTAAATGGTCACACCAGTCCTATACTTAAGGCAGTGTAAATTAGCTTGCTTATGCAATATTCTATCAGTTAATCTGAACTAAAAAGAATGCTTTGGACAATAAAAGCTATGACAACATTTTGACAGACTAGAACACACGAATAGCAGGAACATTTTATATAGAAAAATATCTAATTTAAAAGATTATCTTAGCTGTTGTGTTCAGATATAGTTCTGAGTAAGTTAAAAGTTCATATGTAGTTAATGATAAAAGAAATACTACAGCTCAGTGTTTCCTCTCTCTGTGTACCTGTTTAACTTTGGTTAATAGGGCACATTCACTAACAATAGCACTGAATAAAATAAGATTAAAAATACATCTGAAAGTAAATCATACATAATTATAACTTTTGTTTTTAAAAGTCAATAATTTTTCTTTCATTGAAAACATTATTACAGGCTAGTATTAAAAAAATCCCTCTGACACTTTCATGGATTATCAATTCCATTAGTTTTTATACATATAAAATCATACTGACCTGCACAGAAATTCTGCTTTGTCTGAGTAGTTAGTCTCTCTTGTAGAGTGCGCTTTTCAAATTGCCCTGCAGTTGCATTCTGATGTAAGCATGGTTGTCTGATGGCAAATCCCAGTTCTCCAGGTTCAGAAAACTTCAGATAAAATGGTGACTCCAGGTCATTGAAAGAGAGGTTTATAGCACTTTGCCTCCCACTGCAGTAGTCACCAAGCATAGGTTCGTCTTCAGAGTTCTGTGCAGGTAATGGGAGAATCCGATGATGCAGCTGTGGGGTAGGCAATCTCGAAGATAATGGAGAAGGAATAGGTGACATTTGTTTGTGTGTATTAGATAGCAGATAGGAATTACTAAAAACATTACTCACTGCTACTAACGAGGGTGAATGCAGCTTTTTCTCTTCCAGCTTATTACTTGTCTGAGAAACATCAGGGTCTTCATTTGCAGGCAGGTTCAGAAATAAATGCTTGTTTTTTCCCCAGGATACCGTGGTTCTTTTCTCATATATTGAGCCTGGCAGGTTTTTGTCTACTCTTGTAATTTGTTTCAGTCTCTTCCATTCTGCAGCTTCATCTAAACTGTCACTCTGTATAACTTTCAGAAGAGCTTTATTGACTGCTCCCACAAGGTTGCATGACTCATCGGTAATGTGCACTCTCTCTGCTTTGTACTTCAAAACAGAGCCATCTTGCTCCTCTTCCTGCAGCACGCTGTTTCTAGAGTATCCAGCAGTTTCATCTGCTGAATATCCATCAGTTCTTGATATAAACACATTATGTACTGTTGTGAGAACAGGAGAAACCATTTTTTTGTGAAAATCAGATAATGACTCTGCATGGGTTTTCGCAGCTTTTTTGTCACAAGATTCTGAATCCTGTACTTCAGCAGCAATTCTGAATCCTGGTTTTTTCTTGCATACCTGGTCAGTACACTTGGCATTTTTCAAAATATTAGGAACTGCAGATTTGCTTAACTTCTCTAGGTTGTTAGATAGATTGTCCTGAGATGATTTTACCAATGTGATATTCTGCTGTACATTTATAACTTCAGGAATGCATTCTGCATTATCCAGTAGTTCACTTGCAACTTTATCATCATTGCCTTTTGATACAGAACTTGTTAAGTCAGCATCCAGTTTCATAGCTTTGTTGCTTTCAAGAAAATAACCCTCTTTTATCCCTCTTGCCAGTTGTATACCAACATCTGGTGATAAATAGTCTTTACCTTTTGCTGTTACACAACTGGAGGCAGAAAAGGAACCGGGAAAACTCCTGGTAGAAAGTCCCGTGGGGAGCATCTTCTCATTACTCATTTGCATGCCTCGCCCCCTCAGTAAAGAAGGATGTTGTTCATATAACTTATTTCTCCCTTTCCAGTGCCTGAGTTCAAAGCTCTCTTTTCTTCTATATTTCCTCATTTTCTTGCCATTTAATTTGTCTCTCTTTGCAGAATCCAGAAAGAATGCCTGATGATATGCATAACTGGAACAATCATCATATTTAAGTTCCATGACTCCAGAAACAGCCTGTTTCTTTTCTTCCTGATGTCCTGTGTTAAAGCCCAGAATATTATGTGATCTCAAAAGACTGGATAACAGTTTTTCCTTTTCAGCAGTTAGTCTGTACAACTCAGTGAGAATGTCTTTTGTTGTAGTTTGCTTGAAAATAATCTCTCTGAAGTTTTCATATGGCTCTTCTCTCATCTCCAACCTCTCCTGTACTTTATAGCAATTACAGAAACGTTTACTGGTTCTATCCAGAGTCACACAGCCTCTGTAAGTAAATCCTCTGACTTTTCCCTCTGGAAGATAGAAGCTGATGTAACAAAGCTCCATTATGGGTTTGTGCAATTGAAGGATAGTATGCGTGCCTTCCATTATGCTTGCCAAAGTAGTCATTCATTTAAATTATGTACTAAGTGTATCAAAGCTTTCATGACATAGCATGTGAAGCAGAAAATGGACAGAAGGCATCTGAGTAATCTTCAGCAATAACACTGTCTGCTGGAAAAAAAAAAAAAAGCCTGTCAAACTTGGTTATGGCAAATTTAATATGACAAATAACAAACCCACAGTAGCATAGCCTCATTTTTGTTGTTTTTTTTTTTTGTTTGTTTTGTTTTCTCTGATACGCATTTTACCTTAAAAACATCACAGAAAGCATGATATTGCTAAAAACTCATATTTGAGTCAATCTTTCTCCTATACACCACAGCTATCTCTAGGGTTCTCTTTCAAAAGGTCACAAGATGTTCAATAAAACACCCAGTTCAAAGAGTATTTACTGTTCAGTGCTGAAACCTACTGCCCTCTCTCTGTTAAAAGTTAACTTGCTGTTACACACCTGGTTAAAAGAAATCACTCAAGCATATATGTTGTTTTTCAGCTCAACACAAACAGCACCATAACACCACCACAGTGTAATCAGCTCTTGCTATTTATTGCACAGCAGGGAAAAAAATAAAAATGAAAAAGATGAAAATTTACGTCATCAGTCAAGCTGTTCTGACACCAATAAAAGTTGCAAGAAAAGAAGTGTTTACTTGGTTAGTATACTCAGAACAAGGATCCATCAAATAAGGTATAAATCTATTTTGATTCAAAAAGCAACAGTGTAACTGTATTCCTATAAGCAGGTTTGCTGAGCCTTGTTATTTCTTTTTCTTTACATTGCGTTGTATTTTCTTACTAAACATTGAATTTGCTTACATTCCTTTGATACATATGTTTTTTGTTTTTTATAAAAGTTAGTTTATAAAAACTTAATTGATTTTGAGAACTTAATTGACTTTTTTTATGAAGGAGGAACTCAGCAATCATAATTTAAGTGGGGAAGTCTGCAGTCACTAGGAAGTGCATAAGCATCAGGAAAAGAACCTAAGCTCAACAGCAAATCCTGCAGCACACAAAGCTAGGGAGCACCTACTAAGTCTTCCCTTTGTAGAAAGTTTTAATAACCACAGTCTCTCTTTAAAAACAGTATATCAGAAACTTCCATCATTTTGAAATAGTCAGCCTTAACCTCAGGCAACAATAAGTAAAGGAAACTGCCACATTACCATGTCACACATTTCGGTTTTATGCACTTTTTCAATATACAAATACTGTATCAGTTTGTAGCATGTATCCAGTCAGAAATTAAACAGCACCAATAACTTTATCATGAATCCATATCACCATATCCTAATCTAAGCAGCAAGTGGCATTTACCCAAAACATCATTCCTACCAACAAATAGTAACTTCTGCAGATTTTGAGCTAAATTTTAAAGCATTTCATCTAATTATTTATTCTTTAAATAGTGTCAAAATTTCTATTTTTTGAGTAAAAGAGTAAATTTCCATTTACTTCATGCCAGTGAATACACATAGGCTCTCTCTTCAAGGACTGAGCATAATAAGAAGGAAGATCTCCATCAGCTGAGCTTCTTAATTCTGTTTACCAGCATCCTGTAGTGACGTGGCATTCAGCAGCCTTTACAAATTCCAGAATGGGTAGGACAGGTAGAACACCTTCAGTTATTACTTCTGTTGAAAATAGTCTTGTTTCTTCATAGATATACAAGTTTCTTAGAAAATTCTGCCTTCTTTGTCTTAACTCACTGCTTGATTTTGACGTTCTGACAAGGTTGAGTATTGCTAAGAAGTGTGGCTTTACTTCTTGTTCTCCTTATCTCCAGCTGCACACAACTGCAGCTTCTCTGGAGTAGAACTGATGATTATGCAGCCACAGGGAGTCACACTGGTAGATGCACCCCAGTCCCCAGTGTGGTTCTGCATGTAGAAATAACTAAAGAACAATTTTCCTTCAGAGATATCTCTAACTTATTCTCCACACCAGTAGTAGGGAACAACACTTACGGTAGTGTTTTGCAAATACATCAACTTAGCCAAATCACTAAATTGCCCCTTGAGTCATCTAGTGTGGTGAGTTACAACAAATATGAACTAGTTAACTTGTGGATATTTTCATAAATAAATACTCAGCCTCAGCTAATGAATGCTGAGTCAGTTCTTACTTACAGGGGAACTTTATGGAAGAGCAGAATTCCATGGGAGTAGCTGGGCAGAGAGACAGACGGCAAAGTCCATATTTTTGTCCACTGGCAACATACAGTCATTAAACTAGGAAGCAGAATAATTAACTGGAAAGAAAAAGAAAACAATGAAAACTAGTAAAAATTAGCATTTCCCAAATAGCCAAAATCTATGCTTAGCATTGACTTGAGGAAGATGATGCATTACAACAAGGTGTTTATCCATGAAAATAATAAAAAGAAGCAATATAAAGAAAGGGGATTGTGTTTAATAAAGGGAATAAATCAGACAAATTCATAGTTCTATCTAGAAAAAAACCTCTTAGCATTAGTCTGATATATTTTTGTGTTCGTTTGTTTTGTCCCAAGCGGAATGGCATGTTGTCAGTAGATGAAACAACTAAAAGGTAATAGCATCATGGAAGCTACAGACAGAAACTGAACATCCTTTTATTGACATCTACAACACAGAGCGGAATGCAGACTGTTTTGAAGAATATGTTGCTCTTGGTAATGTGCAAGGAATACATGTGTAAGGGTGAGAATTTGCTAGTCCTTGCAAAAAATACAAATTTTTTGGGCTGTAACACCTCCAGACACAAGTAGTTTCCCTAACTTAATCTGACCTTTGAATCATTACATTACTAAAAATCAGACCTACAGCTCCCACTTAATCATAAAACAAACAAAAGCTGTTTTTAAATTAAAAGCAGATAAGTCTATTCTAGACTTTGATTATTATTTCAACTACATTTAAGTTACATTACAGTCTCTGTCAACAACCTATTCAGCTGGCTCAGACCTAAGTTGGAGGACATCCAATTTTCTGGAAATTAAAGCCTCAATCAGGTAAAAATTACAGTTCAAGTAAAGCACAATTAATCTAAAGATGACTTAATTTTATCTACAGAAAATATAGCATGGAGCGATGACAACAAACTTCAGCATATATACTCTCAGTTTTATGTACTTTAAAACAACAGTAAAAGAGAAGTGAGATTCACACTGAGAAAAATATTTTGAGAGAAACAGCTATTTAGTTGAGATAGCTATTTCAACACCAGAAAGAACAAATAGTGTCCGAGAAGCAACCAATTCTGTTGCTGCATTATTTATTTTTAATTAGTAATAGAAGAATAGCGAGTTAACTTTGTTTTGCAAACAAAAAAGTTGCAGTTTAAGTGCTCCTCAATGTCAAAAGTGAACACATTCAATGGTACAAGCAGACACCATTCAAGACTTCCCTGTGATTTAAGATTCAATATAATACCGTGAGATCCAATCCTTCCACCCAATGACCACCTGCTCTTCTCTGTCTTTTCCTATCAAAAAACAAAACTGCTGTTCAAATTGCTCTCATAGAATGTCAGGTCTCCATTGCTGCAGTTCCATCCCTCCAGTAGGACACATCGCCTCTGCTCAATACAGCAGGTGCTCCTCCTTGCCCTGACCTTTAACCAAGATCCCTTACTCCTCATTTTCCCAGCTCTCTCAGATATCTTTTTGTTATTAGATAGCAATGTGTCCCTACGTTCATCAATATGTTACTTTCTATGCTATGTGGTACAGCTCAAGAACCACACCAAAACAGAAGAAACTTGGTAAATGAAAGGAGGCAAAAAGGCGAAGAAGGGAAATCCATTTCATAGACTAGAAGAAGCAAATGAAGCAACTGCAATATTTACGAAGCATGATTTCTTTGATAGAGACAAGCTCCAGCATTTTCTTCCCTTCCTAAACTCATATGCTTCTCTGAGGTTCTTTCAGACTATCATTTGACTAAATAACAAATGGTATCACTAGAAAGATAAAGTGATTATCTATTTGTGAAGACAATGTTACTTCTCTTTGCAACAGCACAGATATACCTAACATTTCTAAGAGTAGGAACTTGTCAACTACAAGCCCAAGCTGTTTTTACTGCATTGTGACAAGAATTCTAAAGTAACACTATTTAAGCTTGTGTGAACTATACCAGGTATTGTTAGCAATGGTAGTTAAAAATACCATTCTTTTCAATTACACTGTACAAATACTGAACTATGTTAGAAGAGTTGTTACAGTGAAAGAAAGTCTGTCAGACAGAACTGGTTTATTAAATTTCAGACGTCATGCAATGGCACAGGGGAAGTATTAGAACACATTAGAGCCAATCAATTCAGATGAAACATAAAACATAGAACATAAGGCTGAAATTCATTAAATTAATCCACAGTGCAGAGCTCTGTATACTCTGTATACCAAAAAAAAAAAAAAAGATTTTAAAAGGTAAATGCAAATAGTAACAAATATGCAAACAACAAAAATGAATGGAATTCACCAGAAAAGCATGTTAAAATGTCTTGGATCTTTTACAATCTCTGGCTATATCATTCTGTCCAAATTAATTCAGCATAGGACCAAGTTCATACAACAAAGTATTCTGAAATCCAACTCCTGAATACCTTACCTTGGTGACCTGAAGGGAAAGAAATCTAAATGACTTGAAACAAACTCATCACTTAAGAAGATATACTATACATGGCAAGTAAAGATGATTAAAATTGTTTTTAAAAGTTTCTGGATTGACTGAATAACATGATGATGCCTCACTAAAAACAAACGTTCTCAGCAGCCTAACTATCTTGCACTTGTTTCTTGTCTTTTATGGACCACAGTCTCACTTTGAAAGATCTGTAAATAAGCATATTACTTTTCTAGCTTATAGAAGATGAAAAACTAATAAAAGATGGATCATCATTTATATTTAAAATTTATATTACACTTGACTAGTCAGGTTGGAAAGCAAACATAAGAGCTATATTGCATTATCCAATCTCAAAAAAAAATTATAAAAACTAGAAAACAAAACTAAAATAAGATTGAAATCAATGACTTCAAATAGATTAGTCTCTGAAGTGATAAAAATATTTTCCATGTTCAATAGCAAGTAATAATCCCTATCTTTTGTTTCAGAATTATCAAAACATTTGTTTTTCAAATAGAAGTTCTCCAACATAAACCATCACAAATCCTGCCAAATATTTTCAGCTGTACTCTTACCAAGAAAGTTCCTTTCTTCAGATTTTTGCTGCCATGACTTGAGCCAAGTGATTCCCAATACAACTTATCTACAGTAATACTTGAATGTAGCTGAAAGCAATTGGAAATACAAAGTAATTTGTACAAGTAGATTTTTTCCTGTTAATATGTGCACTAATACGCCGTATTTTATTTTATTTCCAGAAAAAAAGAACTCTCCCACCAGAAAGAATTATATTGACATGAAAATTCTCATCCTATTGCAGCCTACTTCAATTTAGCAAAGCAATATGTTGTTTTTTCTGACACAACTGCGTCATCAAATTAAAAAAAGAAAAGATGACACAGACTGTCCTCATGACTACTAAAGATGTGTTGACAGAGTTCAACATGATAGGACATACTAGTCCAAAAATCTGTTTGAAAAAGTTAATTTGCAACAAACTACCAAGTGAAATTTCTATAATAAAGTCTTCCATTGAATGCTTAAGAGTAGTGAATAAAAATTCTGCAGTAGGTAACTATGAAAAACTCTGAATGATTAAGCAGTAAACAGACAGAAAAAGAGCAAAGGCAAGCTGTATGCATATCCAAGTAAAACCACTCTTAACACAGTTAATAGTCTGTTTGAAATATGATGTTTTTTGGTTCAGATGCTGTACTCTATGAAGCCATCAATACCCTTCCACACTTCTTGCACTTCTTGCTCCTCCAGCTTTGTTTGCAAAAACAAAAATAACTGCCTTTATTTTATCTTTTAACTGAGATTTTCCTTAGGGGTAAAAAAAAAAAAAAAAGCAACATTCAAGGAGACAATATTTTCCATTGAAAATTGCACTTTAAATAACTAAATTGTCACAAAGGTATAATTGAAAATAGAATATGAACTGAATATAGATTTTAATAATTACTTGCTGTTTTACTAGGAATAAACAAGTTTAGTTCATAGCATTGGTGAAATAAGCATCTTCATTTTACACGATACATGACATGTCAGCCAAACTCTGCTGAAAACATCAGTACTGACCCTCATAGCTCTGTGAAACAAAGCACGTGGAGCTAATTGATCACAGACCTTAGAGCAACCTCATCTAGTTGAAGGTGATCCTGCTCTTGGGCAGGATGGGGGCTGGAATTAGGTGGTCTTTAGGTTCCCTTCCTACCCAATCCATGCTAGGACTCTACCTCAGAGAATCAGGTTGCCCTCCTGGCCCAGGACTATCAGTCCACTACAGCAATTACAATTATTTTCTACCTTTGTTAAAAAGATTACAATCATTTTCATGATACTCCAGACCACATCTTTTTAACTGATGTGTGAGGAAAATGACAATGCATTAAGAATAAATATCCAAAATTTAGAAAGGTCAAGGTACCACATAGAACATTATTACGGCAACTTGACTTGTCCTCTCAGCATATCTAGGAGACAAATGCATGAAGAGTTATGATTTGAAGAGATAAGTTTATATAAACAAAAAATAACTCTTTGCTGATATGAAAGTAGTATTTTGCCAGATCTGGAAATTGAATGTTATGACTATTTCAACTATTTTAAAATAATTTAAGACACTTAAAATATATACAGAGCTTACTCCTCAAAAACAGTATTAAATGGATATTCTGTGATTCATTATTTATAGGGTAGTGTAAGATATACACAGTTAAATAGCTCTCCTCTACAACTTTTTGTGCCTAAGATGAATACTCAATAAAATAAAATCACGTAACTTAAAAGTTAAAACCATTCCTGCATATATGGATAGAGGCATGTGGCTGACATTCGGCTGAAATCATATAGCAATGTAAAAATTAATTACAGGCAAGAAGAAACATTTTTTTGCCTCAGGAAACAGAGATCTTAAAAGCTGTACAGATACTTGTCAGCTGATGTTCAAGTAATAAACAAGGTAAGTCTCTACATATCTCTATTCATAAGTCTAAAAATGTAATCTTGACATACTTCAATACAAAAGCACAGTATAATAAAGTAAAACAAAGAAATTGACATCAATAGCAAACAATAACATACACTTACAAGATCAAGTTTGCATATTTTAGACCAGGGTCATAAACTTAACGTGACTTTCCTATATACCAATTTTAACTCAAGTTAATAATATTAAAAAAAAAAAAAATTGTATTGAATACATTATCCTGGGTAGGTTATATGGGTTACTAGTAGGTAATTTCCACTTCTGGCAGCATGTACAGGTTATAAAAGAAACATAAATGAAATATTTTTTTAATATAGAAGAATTATCTTGTTAATCCTTCAAAAGCATTAATTTTGATTTTTGCAAATTTAGCCAGGCAAGAACTACATCTTCCATATTACATAATAGCTTGGATAACTGATAGCTGATATTGGTCAGAATATATTTTTTAGATAATACTTTTAATATAAGAATATTGCAGTTTATAAGTAATTACTCTAAAACAAACATGTAAAAAACTTTATACCCCATTTCATTTTAAACTTTTTAGTTTTTACTTTCTAGATGGAGTAAAATATAGTAGCATATTTTATTGTATGCATATCAGCTAAAGCAACTGAGTTAGTGAGGTTATTGCTTGAAATAGCTCACATTTATTGTACTGTCTCGTATTTAATTCATATTTAATTTTGCTAAACCAAGAAACAAGATTTGAATTTGTGATCCCCATGCTTGGTAATGTCATGCAGATATTTAAAAAAGTATTTAATATACTGCCTTTCAAATTAAAGGTCTTTCACCAAATTTCACTTTCAAAGACACATTTTGAACTTAAAACCCAATTCGGTATGTAAGGAACCCAAAGAACAGAAAACTAAAATGCTAAAGTGGAGCCGATCTTCAAGGTATTTCATGAACAAGGAGAAGAATTTTAGATGCAAAGGCCTGGATCTACTGCAAAAGATGATGAATGTTCTCAAGGAGCTACAGTAGCAAAGACAAGAGAAACAGAACTAAAAATAATGATAGCAACAATTTCCAATAATGTTTTAGACATTCAGAAGGTCCCCTGGTCCCCTGCTTAAAATCCAGCAAGATTTGAGTACACTTTTTTCTGCAAGGAAAGATCAAAGACATTGTCCCATGCAAAATTCTTACAACAATCTTCTGAAGCATTTATCTGGCAAGTTATAAGCTATTTAACTATGCACATCCCAAAATATTTCATAAAATTACACAAACTTTGAGAATAAACTCAGAACTCTTTTAAACCCATGCCCAAACTTCAGAGATCTTGGAAGTACTTTAGCCTTAAAGAACTTTGGGTTGTACAAAAATAACCATTAACCAAGTTTTGAAAACCTTGGCTGTACTGGGATGAAACAGGTTGTAATGACTTGCAGTGACCATTTCTTTGAAGTGTTAAAGCTGAGAATTATAGTGGCTTTGTTTTCATTTTTTTTTGCTGGCAGCATTTCACAGGTGAATGGTTTTGACATATACAACTATAATCAACAAAAAAAGATTAAATGAATTGTTATCCATCTGAGAGGCTGGATCATGAGTTTTCTAAAGGCTAACTAAACACTTACATGAAGTATCAACTATCAGTCTGTTGTATCAACATTCAGACTGTTGCATCTGTTCTGTCCTAAGTAAAAACCAATTAACATTAAAAAATGGTACTGAGCATGATTAACTGCTTGACTATCATTGTGGCTTGCCTGGTCTATGTACTATAACATAGAGACCATTCACACAGAACTTTTATTACATACAGCAAGTCTATCAACAGACAAATGCACTTCTAAAAATGAGTTTTAAAAGTACTTTCAAAGATTACTAAAGAGATTAAATAATTTGCATAGATACTTCAAATGGTTCTATCTACAGCAACAAGACAAGCTTTGTGGCAAAAAACCAAAGCCACTAAAAATTAAAACACAGGCAATATTTCAGTGTAATGAATTAAAAAAAATGCAGCAGGATAAGAAGAATGACTTTGGGAAAAATGTTGGTTTAGATCTTGATGGATTAAATACACACTTGCCTTCAAGATTTCACTAATACCATTTAAAATCATTTGTAAGATTGCATGACTTCAAATGAAGGACAGATGTACTTCAATATTAAGACTTCACAGCTCTTACATAATTTTCTAAGGGCCTAGCAAAAAAAAAAAAATACATGGTCTTCTAGAGACACTTATCTTTCTGTTATGACTAAATGAAATTGGATTTAAGATCAAACTGTATGTCCAAACTAATAAACAGAGATTCAGCCTTCCATGGACAGGAAAAAAAGTGGCATTAGCTACGTGAATAAGTGAGTCACATGGATGGCAATTAATGCTATACATTTAATGCACTTTCCCTCTTCATGAAAAGCAGTGCTGATATTCACTATCCGCATTCTAACTCTGAAATATCTATGGTGGCGCACAATCACAAGTATTAATCTGTAAAAGATGTTATGAAATTACATAAGACTTCATATGACTATGGCAGAAAGGGGAAAAAACACTTCCTTCAGAATATGAAGCAGCTTCCATGTTACAGACAACTCTAGGCTCTACAGGTTCCACTATTATTGAGGATGGTTGAGTTAAACAGATCTTTCAGTACCCAAACGTTCTATCTATATGTCAAAAAAATGCAAGGACTGATTTTTTCGTACTTGATCATTAAAAGAGTAATGCAGTGTTTCCACTATTACTTTTTTCCTGACAGAGAAAAAAGGGAGATAGTCTTTTTGAAAACAAACAAAAAACAAAACAAAACAAAAAAAACCCACAAACCAAACAGTCCTCATATACCAGGCAAAGCTGCCCCTTTGCTGTATATTTACATCCTGAGAAATGTCTGTATGAAGCTGATGTTCATTACATTAACATTTATTCTGTATAGATACCATCTCTCAGATTCTGTTTGGTACTTGTGTAAAGCCACCACAGAAGGAAAGTCTTCCCTGGCCTCTAATTGCTAAGCTTTCTCAAAGAGATTTTCTCCGTTTTTACCAACTTCTTCTAGTAACAAGCTACTTTCTTATCTGAATATCATTAACAGTTTGAGTGAACAAGCATTGATCAAGGAAACCTGTATACTCCAGCAAGGAAAAAAAATAAATGAAAATAGAGATCTGTAGTATTAATTCTAATTATTTACCAACTTTGAAGTAGTCCTTAAGAAGCTGAAGAGAAAAATTCAGATTTCTGGAAATACCTGTCTATGCAAGGAAATTACCTCTGCAGAAGTAATAAACTTTTACCCAAACTTTTTCTTGAGCCTTATCCTAATAACTTACCAAATATTAAGGAAACATTCACTCATTTCTCACTACTTACTACATGATTGTCGCCTATGCCTATGTATCTGTATAATTTATACACAAAAAAAATTCAAAGGAGTATGCATGTACATGACTCTTATCTTCAAAGAGATAGGTTCCAGTCAAATAAAATCTAGTTTCCATCACTGGAATGACAGTTCACAAGATAGTTTGATTTTATAGCAAAGTGCAACTCCGTCCCTAGACAGTTTGTCTGCAGTCATTCAAATGAAATTAACATTGTTACAGGTTGACAGTTCATTCAAAAATATAAAAAGCACTTCTTCCTCTCTTTATTCTCCATTTAATCCAAAGTGGCTGAACTGTTTCTGCTTCACCTGAAAGGTGAAAGTTTCAGAATGTTATGTGTAAGTACACATCACATTATGCTCATAGAAATATTGCCTATGTACTTTCAGAAGTACCTTTAAATGCATAGTTTACTTATAACATTTGCACAAGACATTTCTACAAGTAAAATTACTTTTAAACAGTCATGAAAAATTGAAAGGCTGGAAGGAAATAAGTCACTAGAATTAGAAATTTAACCAAAACTTCTCTATCATTTCTCAGTAGCTTTTTATGTTGATTTCCTAGGAAGTTCCAACCAAACCATGGATCCAAGGTAAGGATCCATTATGATTACTGCTGCTCTGTTACAATTACACTTGGGGAGTCAAAGACCACCAGACAAGACAGTGGGACAACCAGGACAATTCCCAACCCCAATCTGTCAATTGGAAGATATGATTAATTTTTGCTTCAGAAATAAATGGAGAACATGTTTAATTTGTCTGTGTGTACTGATATCCCTCATTAAAAGAAGGGTTTATCTGGAAATCAGCATTTTGTCAGAAGGGTTTATCCAGAAAGTCACTTTCCCAACACGTAAAAGATATTTACAGGTATCATTCTACAAATGCATTCTAATTCAGGATAAGAGTTGAGTAGCCTCATCTGCAGCATTGACTCCCATAAGCTTTACAATATACAGTAACAGATTGTCCAAATGCTCTACATATTAATCACGTGTTTCCCACACATCTGCCTTGCTGAGTGCATGGAAGGATTTACATCCAACAAACGCTGCAATTAGAGCAATCCACATTTCCCACCTCATTGAATCTATTCCACGCATTAGACTAGAAGAAAGCTAGAATGCCAATTTAGGAGTTATTCTGGGGTGAAGGGAGTAACCTAGGAACAACTTACATCCATAGCGCTGACAAGAAAGGGACAGTGAGTAAAACAGCAGACTTTAAGACTGCGAGGAAAACTGAGGTCCCAGCTTTTGAGCAACCGCAAAAGCTATTTATAAAAATAAGCAGAGAGCAGGCAAGCAAGAGATGCTAATGAAGACTGAGTAGCTCTGCTCCCTGCAGTCTTGAGTAAGTGCTTTTATTTTTTAATCCGTTCGGTGACCGCAGAGAAGGCACTGTCGGGAACCGAGCAAAGCACTAGCGAGGAGCGAACGAAAGAGCATTATTACCTTGCGCGGAGCGGTGCCGTCTTCGGATGCCGCGGGTGCGGGCGCAGGGAGGACGGAGCTGCCGAGCAGCGGCACGGCTGCCCCGCGCTATCCTCGGCCGCCTCCTCCTCCGCCTCCTCCTCCGCCCCCCGCTGACCACAGCCACCGCGGCGCACGTCAGCCTCCCGCGGACGCGGCCCCGCACTGGAGCCCCCGGCAGGCGCCCGGTGAGAGCCCGTTCTCAGCAAGGGCCTGCCTTCTGCGGAAAGCTGCTGCGGGCCGGAGGCTGTTCCTGGCTCTTCGCGAAGCGCCGTTGCTGCGCCGTCTCGTCTTGCTGCTTGATGTGTCAGAAAGATTCTCCAGCGAAGTCTGAGTTTCCCAGAGAGCTAACACATCGAGGCTTCAGCCCGGTTATTTTTGTCATAAAGTGCCTTTGCATAATCCATCGAATCTGTTCTTCTGGAACAGCATGACTGCCAATCATGTAGCTACCACTTACTCCAGTAATTGCAACACAACCCTTAAGCAAACCAGACATTGCTCCAACTGCAACATGAGCATACTGGGATTCCTGACCTGTCCTCCTAAGCACTGCTTGAAGATGCAAAGCGCCCAGCGCCTGGTTTCCTGACTAGCTCATGAAGCAGCTAGCTATTTTAAGGTGCAGAATTTTAGATGGAGCAAGGAAAAAAAAAAACTTAATTTGTTGGTCTGAAGATCATTTTTCTACTAGGAATCTTACCTGCTGTGTCCATAGAAAGTATTCCACTCTCAAGGGCACCAGAGAAGAATGGCTTTTGCAACTACATCCTCAGATGAAAGTTGGGACAATTCATTACTAACAGAGATAAGGTTAAAGCACTTCTAACAGACACAACTGGAAAAAAAAAAAAAAATGTGTGTTCTGATTCCCATTGGGATTTAAGATCATTTCCAATGCTGAAGCATCATGAGAAATATCTCTTTCCACACTAACTTAGAGCCAGCTAAAAAAGTGTCCCACTTGATTCAGCTGAGTTCATTAATATATGCAGTACATTTTAATAAATGCTTTACTTAGCTCACTGCACCTATCTTTTATAAAATGTGTTATTTAATTTTAAGAGAAATTATCCACCTCTTCTTAACACTCTGGGGGTCTTGAGACCCTTGTCACTTCAGGTCAAACGCGGCACCAAAAGGAATCCGTTTGAAATCTTCAATTTAGTTTTCTCCTTTTTACCTGAATTTTTCTGACCATCAGCTGATTGCCCATAGGATAACATGAGCTTGTATTCTGCATATCGAGACACGTATGCAGTCTAGGGAATGAAAAAAACCCTGGCTGAAAGTAAAGCTTTCCCTTCTGGTGTCTAGTATTTTCAGACAGATTAACAATTACTTTGTTAGTAACTTCCCTTTTTGCAAGCATGTGGTCTACATCAAGACGGTTCACAGAAAGCAACCAACATGAAACGATTATGTCAGGCTGCAATGTAGGGCACACAGAGCAAAACCTAATCTCTGAGAGGTTTCCACTTCATCTGCACTCATCTGCGTAATCAGCTTTTCATCTTGTCATAGGATAAATGCAACCTGCCTTCTGCTTCGTTTACCCTATATAGAACTGTAGGGTTGTATGAAGCAAGCAGTAAGAGCTCACTTAAATATATTCAGAAAGGAACTTTCAACAATTCAGTTTTCAAAGGAGCTTTAGAGGTTGGAAGTCATCTATTTGCTAAGTTCATACACTAATTAGAGTTGAAAGCTATTCACTTCATCTTGTATGCAAACTGAGCCTCATTTATAGATGAAACAGCCCTTATTTTCAGCTTTACTTTTACCTTATTTACCTTCACATTTCATAATCTGACTTGATGGACGTAAGTAACAATAGCTGCCACTTAAACCTTTCAGAAGCTTTTACAGACTGTAAAACTCCAACGAATAACCCAAGTTGTGAATGGATCTATAGGTATGATCATCACTTGTTTCAGCTCCAGTTCAACTGAATGCAAGGCTCAAGTGAGAGATGACCTTCATGGAACAAGGGGATGAGTAGCAGCCTCCTGTTCATGCTGCTCCCTTATTTGGAGAAGGATTACCAGAAAATATAATTTATTAATAGATGAAAGAACTGCACATCAGCATTAATGTTCTCAGAACCAATGTACTTAGGCATAACAGGGATGTAAGATTTTGTATTTTCAACTTAACACTTTGTTGAAATATAGGCCTGAATTTGTTAAGAATTCAGTTACCTACTCTCACACTGTCATTTTTGAACTAAAAGAATTAGTTTTTGTTTAAAATCTGAGTACATTTTATGGCACAGTATTCAGATGTGCTTTTTTATTTTTTCTTTTTAAATAGGGGAAGTCTATTATATGTGCCAAGTGCTCTGTATTCTTCAGTTCGCCCACATTAAATCCCCCTCATGTCTTGTTCTTTAATCCACACCATCCCGTGCCTTGGAGTAGCAATGCTAACATTATGTCCATTTGATTCATAATTTTAGGAATTCCATAAGCACTACTTACTTTTTAGTGATGCTGTCCCCATGCAGTATTTTTATGTCAAAAACTCAGAAGAGATTCTGCTCAGTTATACTGAGCATGATTTGTAAAATTTTATGGAATCTCTAATAAGATCAATTACAATGCTGGCATAACTAAGCAGCAGGAAAAGCAATTAAATCATCCAAAGTGCTGTTAGGTGCCTTGGCACTACCTGAATAGATACACTCAGTATACAGGAATCTTGAAAACTGTGAAATACTTTTAGATCTCCAGAAGGAAGGTAAGAATACAGGTCAACTAATATTTAAAGACCTGGACTACTCTGTATCTTCACACAGATAACAGAAAGCAATTGCTCTATTAACATAAGACACATAGATGCAAGTATACATTTATGAAATAGAGTGGATGGACCTATCTACATATATACACAAATACATTCAGACAGCTTCTTTCTTTGAAATGTGAATTATACTGCATTGCATTATTTCCCCCATAACTTCTTGATCCACTATCAGCTATTACAGATTTATTAATGTTTGTATTAGCAATCCTTTTGTCATGCATTAACATCCAAGTTTTTATCTTAATGAGAAATGCAAACTTGCCATTTGAAAATACAAAATCAGCAGTGAGACACCACATTTAATTGTTTAGTTCACCCAGATGATGAACTTCAGCCAAAATGGCTTTCTATCCAATTAATAAACACAGATCTTAAAAGGACAGAGGAAAATCTTGAAGTTTTCCAGCTTCAGAATGTATCACACTTCTCAGTACTGCCAACTCTTGCTACTATATGACCTGATTTTGGACAGGAGGACAGCCAACTTTTTAACAAAAGCAATTACGTGTTCACAAATCATGAGAATGAGGTTAAAAACAAAAAAAGACCAGTCTCCAAAAACAATGCAGAAAAGCTCTCTACAAATAAACATATTTACATGATTAAAATAACATTAATGGTAACTGATTGTTTGCATATATAAAATAGATATAAAAAAATTAAACTAAAAGGACAGTCATGATATACTGAAAGGTTACATTCAAAATAAAGACTAAATGAAAAACAGCACAGAGCAATGATGGAGTCTCCTGGTTTCCATATCTCACTAAGCACACAAAACTACAGACTGATATGACCAGCTACATAGCACCTTTCCTACTTGATGCGTATTCTAAAATTTAATAATTAAAAATCGAGAGAAAATGGTAAGACACTAAAACAGTAACAAAAGCTTAGTCAACAAGCTCAATAAACCTACGCTTCTGTTATAACAAAACATTAACCAGCTCAGTATAAATAAGAGTACATCAAAATTAACAGCATTTGTTATACATATATCAACACAAAATACATTTTAACAAAATGCAGTTTAGTGCCAGTAACAATTATGTAGAGTAAGACACCATGTAAGAATGCCTCAGGGCTAGAAAATATAGGGAAGACATGTAACACATGGACAAACAAAGAAAAACAGTTGTGCTTTTCCTGAATTGTGGGTCTCAGCAGAGCTGTGTGATAATAATCAGCAAATAAATTCAGATCCACGCAATGCCTCTTGAAACCTCTCTGAAAATAAGCAAACTTAATTCAAACTATTCTTGGTAAACTGATGGTACTTTACAGAAGTACAGAACTATTTATTGCCTTGGGAGAATCCTTTTCATTCTTGAGAAAGTCAAGGAATGTGAAAGGTAAAGTCATAGCAAGTCATTGCTTAAGGTCATAGCAAGTTAATTGGCACAGATAAAAAGAAAGTACAAGAGGAACTTATCACATCTAATTCTCCGCATATTTCCTAAAGATGAACTACTACCCTTCCCTACATGGGGCAGAGAAAAAAAAAAAAAACACCTCAGTTTTGGAAGTGATGGAGTTGAGGCCAGGCCACAGGTAGCTAGTACTAAGTCAAAAATAGCATTATTTATGAAAACCATTATTTCAAGTCTTTTTTTCCCTTATGTCTCAGTTTTTGAATAAGAAATCACATATTCAGCTGCTCCACAGACACATATTTGTAAGAAAAATACAGATAACCTTGCATGATTTAAATCACATGATCTAGTGCTGTCCCTTCATAAATTGATGATGAGTTTGGCTCCGATGCTCATAAAAGCATTTAGCTTAGAACAAAAGCAGCTTTATTTATTGAAGGTCATTAAGATACATTTTACTTCCAGCAAAAATTGATGTAATCTCAGCAAAATAAAGTCCATTCCAAATGGTTCAGAATTTAACAACATCTTAAAAATGTCTCTACCAAATTTAATCTTCTTGTAACTTGTCTGATGTCTGTCACACTCAGCCAGTGCCACCTCTACAAACAAACAAAAACCTAACTAAAAGAAACAAATCAAAAAATCCTACAGCATACCAAATCTAAGGCAAAAGAGGAAATCAATTATTAACTACTCCAAGACAACTAGTATGTAGTAGTGGTACTAGAATTGGAAATACTACATATTCTACTTCAAACATTAAGCAGTTGAAGTTTGGCAGTCTGAACGTTGATCCCAACAGATTTCATCCGAGCAGTTACAACAACTACATGATCAGCTGATTGATCAATTCTAAGACTGACTTTATTAAAAAGTAAATTTAAATTTCACTGTGATTATTTTTGTATTGCATATGAAATATACAAATACAGACAATTATCATAGCTGACTGATTTACTTATGCCTTTATGCTGAGCCCCTATTCCTCTGTAATTTCTAAAAATCAACAGGTTTTTTAGTATATAGAGATTACTTAGTGCTTTTTTTTTCTGTAACATATGAACTGCTCCAATTCTTACCTGGTGCTCACTGTTTAAGATTTCTAAAGGTACTGTACAGAAAGTTTGTTATGGTTTCAGCAGTGCAAGAACACTGAAAATTGTACCAACGCTTCCTCTATTAGATGTTGTAATGCTATAATGTGATGGAAAATACACTAATAATAGAAGGGTGGCAAAACCCTGGGCTACAGCAAGTGGGGACAAAACCAAATGCAGCAGCTGTGGATGCAGAAACAAAGGAAGAAAGCTCACTTACTCTTGGAAGGCCTCAGGTAGGCAGGGATCTCCGGCAAGATACCCTCAGCTCCACTGCCAACCTTAAATGAGGTCTGAGAAGGGATAGATCCTGGCTCTACCCCTTCCAGTCACTCAGATACATTGCATGCATCTGAGCTCCCTGGGTTGGCCCTGCCTTCCCACCAGGTGCTCAATCATTGTTTCGAGCTGTGACTTCATATTTCTACTACAGATACCTAGCATATAGGGAAAAAAAAAAAGAGAGCGCTTCTTCCTTTCTATAGCTCCATGAACTTATCAGAATCAAGGAAGAAAGACAGAATAAAAGGAGAATAGTAGAAGAAACAAGAAAGGTCAAAATACTTGTTAATAACAAAAATATTTTGTTTCCATGCTGTAAAAAAATATAATATAAAATTATTATAATTTTATAAATAACACATACACTCCATATAAAATTATATAAAATATATGAAATACATACTAAAATTTATTCATATAATTTATATATGGCATATATTTATATTTAGCAGTAGTAAGATGAAGAGCAGCAGGACCCAGGATCTCCCAGGATCCAAAGAAAAGGGAAATCCAAAAGGAAAACTATCAGAACTTAACATGTGCAAGGTGCAAAAATAAGAAGTCACTCTTAAAAATTCCCATAAGGAATTCTTCCATTCAATCTGACATAAAGCAACAATATCTAAACTCATCCCTTCAGATGCATCAGACACATCACTTCTGCAAAACTTTACGCATTTACACTTACCAGCAGTTTTTGAAGAACTAATCCATTTACTCTTCCAAACCCACAGTACGCTGCCTCTTCATCAGCACTGAAAACTTTACAAGTGGAAGCTTGAGATAGATACCTCTGAAAGACACCACGTATAACTGCAGCCCTTTGGCTGTCACATGAACAGATATCATATGATCCTCTTTCTACTTATGATCCATCTCAAACCTAGTTCATTTCTTTTGCCTCGAGGGAAATTATTCCAGACCACTGCCAGTTTCAAGTATCAGATAGTTCTCAGCCTTTTGATATTACTTTTTCCATAAGTGCTCACAAAAATTTTACACATCCCAAGAAAAGAGATTTATTTTCAAAATGTTTGTGCATTACATTCACTAAAATCTCTCCTGTAGGAATGAGATTGCTCCTGACTTCAATACATGATGCTTTTGTGAAGTAACACATCAGCATTTCTTGTAATAAATATTTCTACTAAACAGAAGACACACAGGTTAAGTATAACCTGTCTTCAAAAAGGAAGGAATTAAGAAGTAAATTATGAGACCACAACATATAAGTGACATCAGCCTTTACTTACAGAACTAACCTTAAACCACTTCTAATATATAATGGGACAAAAATTCTCACCAAAGTTTTATGTCCTGATGTGACTTACTATTATCACGCTTTAGATATTTGTGGCTTTGAACACTATATTCCCTTTTGAACTAGACACTCTCCCATCACTGAAGTCAAATAAATGTTGCATGTTTTACAATATTAACCCTTTAGTGTGAAAAACACTGGAATTATATAGTTACAATAATTAAATATTCTAATTTTGAAGTCTTCTTTCTGCTTGCACAAAATGCATCACCTATTCATTCAAAATTTTTTGTTACAAAATGTATAAGATACTGTCATCATCTGTCGAATGCTGATCAACAACAGGTCAGCAGACGAGATTGTGAAAAACATTTCATCTTTTTAATAATACTCCTAATGTAATTTGTTGCTCAACATACTACACAGTATTTGCAGAGGGAATAACACGCTAAAGTCTTGCTTTGATGATCATGGATAGACACTCAGTGTAGTATTCCTGCACTGCAACAGGATTTAACTGATAAGGCTTCAAGATGGTTGACAAAGATACACTGTCTATGAGCAGTTAAAATTGCCTATTAATACCAAGTATTAAAGACTAAAAGTATATTTTATTCACCTTATTTTTACATATCAGAACAGTCAGATGTCAAATAATTCTCTCAAGAAGTGACAAGTATGTTTTAAAGCATATAATAAAGGCATGGCTGAATATAATCATAATCCACATTTTTCAAGTTAGAAGTGGACAATCACCAAAGTGAAAAACAACTTATCTGATAACTATCATCTCAGAGACTGAGAAACTGTTGTGTAAGGAAACAGACTGAAGAGAATGGAAAGCAAAACAAACCACAGTGAAGTTGGTAAAAATGTACTGAGAGGTAAAGCTGGGATTCCTGTATTTGTTATAGTTCATATGAAAGGTTCCCTTTTGTAAGAATGTTCTTAGAAAAAGAACATTTACATTAGTCTAATCACTTAGTAAATATATTGATACTAGTATGAGACTGTGGTATATCTACCTTTAAAACATTTCTGATGAACAGATTGTACTTATTGTTACTTCTTCATAAAATTATAATAAAATAAGATATTGACCATTTTTGGGGCTGAGATGTGAAGGTAGGGAAGAAAACAACTACAAACACTAGGACCAGACAGACGTGGATGGGAAGAAAGTTGGCAATAACTGTCATCTTTTGCTTTCTTTCTTCCCCCCCAGAGGTAAGTTGGGTTCAAGATTAAAAGCCAAACTGGAAGTACTGGAAACTATTTGGCTTCAGCAAATGTTCTCTCATGCAGAAACGTGCCCAACACCTTGTACTTTGTAAAGTTAAAAAGTTCCTAATGGATCATAAAGATAAAATGGAAAAGAGATCCCATTTACTTCTACAAGCTAGTTATTCCCTTTGAGTTCATGGTCATTTAGGTAATTGAAAGCAGACTGTAATGAGGGAGTGGTCATTTGGTGCTTCTACACAGAAGATTTTAAGCATGTAGAAATACTAAAATGCTAAAATCTTGATGCAAGGCATTCAACTTGACAGAACAACATTCAACCCAGGTCCCTGAAAACTGAATTTTACACCTTCCAGTGTAATATCAGACTTATCTGGAGTCAATCTGCAGCATAAAGCACAAACATGTCAAAGCTACACGTCTAAAAATGACTTGTGACATATCAAAGCATACTCAGAGTGACAAAAAACATTCTTTTACTGTAATTTAGAATCATATAATCACCAAGGTTGAAAAAGACTTCCAAGATTCATTCTCATTAAAGTCAGCTTGCCTGGGTATATCAGGGTTATCCACGAGCAAGCTTCCCTGATTTAAAAAAAATGGGGAACGAACATGTCCCAGAAATTGTGCTAGAAGCTCTTAGATGATAAGCAAAAAAGTCGTTCATATATAGTTCAACAGAACTTCATCTTTTAACTGCACATTTGCAAGTTGATACTCTAGAAATTTACCCCAGGACTAAAATAGTCCTACTGTAGCAGAAGTAGGATGCTACAGACAGTAATTCCAATAAGCACATTACATAGAAGTGAGATACTACAACAAGAGAAAAGTGTTGCCTACAAGGAAGTCCAGCATGGAATTAGACAAGCTGAATAAAAAAAAAATTGTCCATTCAACTGACTGTGAGAATGTCATGTGACAGAAAGGCAGACAAGGAAGATTGCTGAAATGTCTTTCAGTGTTTTCATGTTCTACTGATCAGATAGGCATTCCCTAAAAGTTAGTCAGACACCATCCAAAGAAAGTAGGTGCCATTTTGTCTATCGAGTATTTCTCAAATCATTATAACAAATGGAGCCTGGAGAATATAGTCAAAAAAGACATTTTCAGAAGAAGGAATACAGGAATGCATCAATGGGATTTAGCACTACAACACACAATTTATCTTCACAATCAATGTAACATCAAACAATATGGACAGCAACAAATATGACCACGAATGTAATTCAACTTACATAACAGAATTATTAACAATCATGAATGGAAGCTACGTATACTTCCAGAATCTGCTTATATTTTTTTACTTTTCTTTTTTGTATATTATTGAACTTCAGCTGCTGTTCCTGAATTTTAGAGGTATAGCACACAAAACCAAGTGTATTGGCATACTGCGTCCATACTTTCTAAGCAGATTTTCAAGATCTAAAAGTCAAGGATATATTGACTTAGTGAAACCATTTGGTCCATCTGGTTGCTTGCACCCAGGCAGACAGAATAATCATTGACTCATTTGAACCACTGGTATAGACATGCCATATTTTTCACACACAAGGATGGAAAAATGCACTAATTCACTGATGCAAAATGAGGCAGACTGTTGACAAGTCTAACAGCTGTACCTCCATAAAATCTGAAATGACTGTAGATTGCTGTCTTTCTCTAAGTTAACTTAAGTAAAGTACATAGAAGTAGTGAAAAAAAAATATTTAAGACATTCATTTAATTTCCAAACCTAGTGAACAAAGAACTGAGTTCTTAGAATCAAATTGGCACACAGCCATTTTGAAATTTTAAAACTCTGTTAATTATGAAATGATAAAATACAGAATGATAGTTTGGTAGAATCGTCAAAAAGATTTTCATGCCATTTACTTACAAGAAGCAAGTCCACAGAGGAATCTTTTACATTAATTAGAAGAAAAAATACTCTTCACTATTCCGCAGGATTTCAGAGGTGTGTTAGGCACCTGTTCAGCGACTCTGAATGTGTATGCCTGACATGTTTTTCATCATCTTAACTGCTTACTTGTCCTTCAAAACATTGACTTTGTTCATCACTTGATACTTCTATTTTCCTATTCTTGCACAAAATACAGGTTGCTATTTATAATCTGCTTAGCAAAAACTGCATTCATTGCTGCGTATGTTCTGAATTTTGAATTTTAAACTATCAGTAATTACTGAAAAGAGAGGATCAAAGTCCATTACTTACAACGTACTACTGTAGACTCACTGGTGCATATTGAATAACGCTGAAAAATTAAGGTCATTTAACTTCAGCACAAGGTATTAGATCATTGTGGGTTTTCATCCAAGATGCAAACTGAACGTTAAGAGTTTTTACATCATTGACCTATATGTTAAAAGGAAAATTTACACAGAAATCGCAGAAGACTATTGGAAGTTTCTTACTCTGTTATACAAATTGTGATGAATCTAGGTCTAGTCATAGAATGGCTTGGATTGGAAGGGATCATAAGGATCATCTTGCTCCAACCCTACTGCTACAGGCAATGTTTGCCAAACACTAGGTAAGGGTGGCCTCCAAGTTCAGGCATCCGCAGCTTCTCTGGGCAATGAGTTCCAGTGCCTCATCACTGTCCAAGTGAAAAATTTCCCCCCAACATCTAATCCAAATGTCCTCTCTTTTAGTTTAAAGGCATTTACACCCTTGTCCTATTGCTATCAGATTATGTAAAATATCTGTATCCCTGCTCCTTTTAGGTAATACAGATATAAGATATACACTCCCTTCAAGTATTGGAAGGCTACCTTAAGGTCTTCCCAGTCTTCTCTCCTGCAGGTCAGACAAGCCCAGCTCCCTCAGCCATTCTTCATAGGAGAGGTGCTCCCACCCTCTGATCATCTTTGCGGCTGCCTTTTCTGGGCCTGCTCCAACAGCTCTGTCTTTCTTGTGCTGGAACTTGAGAATATTCTAATATTGCTGAACAAAAGGTGATTACAAGTACTGAAGACTTCACAGAATAAAGCCGACTCTATGAACTCCTTAACCAAACCAAGAAACAAGTGAAGAGGATGGTTTATAATCTGAGCTATAAGTCTGTTACAAAGAGTCATTCTACCATAGAACCTCTTATTCAAATGACCAACTGAATGGTAAATGTATTGGAACTAGATGTATAATATAAATATTAATTAATTCCTTCATGTGTTGTGGGAAAGATTTGTCAATAAGTTGTATGCTGGAGGCAGGTGAGTAAGATCTAATTTTTAAGTATTTCTCATGACTATTCATCTTAGAGAGATACTCAAGCAACACGAGAAAAGCAATACTAGATAGATGCCCAAAAAGAATAAGTGCAAGCTATTTGTCTCTTGTTACATCTCCTGCATTGCCATGAAGCTAATGAGAAACAATTCCACATTAATGATGTTTTGCCAGTTACTGCTATAACTCAGTATGCTATGTTAAAGTTAAATTCCAGAAAGGAGGACAGATAAAGAATATAAGGGATTACATAAGAGAGAACTAAGGAAACAACTATACATTTTGAAAAAACTATATGCTTTAGCTCATCAACTGTATTTTCTAAATTTGTTAACATAGATAGAATTTCTTAATTAGTAGCTATAGAACACATACACACTAGTGTTACAAAAAACAGATCTTAAAACAACTCCACAGGAAGTCTTTATTCTTATCTAAGCCATACAAATTTCAATGCAACTGAGTACTGAAGTGAAAAACTCATGAATAGAAGCGTACTATAACAAAAAAAAAAAAGTAATATAATTGAAATGCTTCCAACAAATTGTACTTTCTCAAGGATCTTTGAGCGCATAAATACTAAAAATTTCAAAAACATTAAGTAGTAATTAGACAGATTGATATAATCGCACAAAGGTGCAACAATGAAAGGAGCAGCACAATAAAAAGGTACTATAAGTGAAGGGAAGAAGATTACTTGCCTATATCAAACAATTCTAGGCTTAGTTTGCAAAGAAAAGCTTCACCAAAAAGAAATCTCCAGAAAAAATACCTTCCGTAGTGGGAGTCAGCCCTTAAATGAGATCTAAGAGAGGTGCAGCTAGGCTCCACCCCTTCCAGTCACACGAGTGAATTGCTTTCACCTGTGCTCTCAGAGCTGACTGAGTCTTTTCCCCAGGTGCTCAATCAGTGGTTCAGGCCATGACTCAGCAGTTCCCACACATATTGATAGTATTTAAAAAGTTTTGCAACTGAAAAAAAAAAAAAAAAGCAGACAATTTGATGTGGCCACCACTTTTTTCTTTTATTTTTTTAGGTGTATTGAAATTGGAGGGAAGAGTACTTTCATTGTACAAGTGGCTAACAATTTCAAGCCTCCTATAAAGATAATATTAATTTCTCATTTAAAATAAATCAAGAAACAAGGAAATGAAAGTACAAGGGCTATTCTGAAAGCAGTGTTTCTTATTTTATGTTGGCCCATGACATCAGAGGTGGATATTGGTGATGTGGTAGTAGAGGATGAGCGCTCCTACCAATATTCCATTACATTTTGTTGCGTGTGTGATAGATGGCAGCAGAGGGACAGTCTGACAAAATGGCATCTGAAATAGAAGTGTGTATGAAGCAACAGTATGGAATCTAATTACTATCATGTTGAAAAAATTGCACCCACTGACATTCATCAATGCTTGCTGAATGCTTACAGAGACCAAACAGTGGATGTGAGCACAGTGAGATGGTGGGTGGTGGCGTTTCAGCAATGACAACTGTGACAGTGGGTCACCTCCTCTGGTGCAGATCTTTATGAGCATGGCATTCAGACGCTTGTTCATCACTATCAAAAATACACAGCTAATAGTGGCAACTATGTTGAAAACTAGTGTTTCGTAGTTGATAATTTGCTCAATCAAATAATGTCATTGTGTATAGGGACTGCTGAATCACGGCCTGAACCTCTGATTAATCACCTGAGGCGAGCAATGAGTCAGCCACGGGAGCACAGGTGAAGGCAATTCACCTGTGCTGCAGGAAGGTGTGGAGCCTGGCTCCACCTCTCCTAGACCCATTTAAGAGCTGACTGCCAGTGGGGAAGGATCTCTTCTGGAGATCTCCTCCTCTGGAGTTTCCCAAGTGAGCCTAGGATACAGGTGTGTGTAGAGTGCATTTCTCTTTCCTGATTTGGTGTAATAATGTTATAGCTAAGCTCTCTGTTATACCATCTGTGTATTTGTTAATTGTACACTGCTATACCATAATGTTGGTATATTCATTAATTGTACACACTGTGCTCTTTGTATCTGTAATTTCTATGTAAGTGAAATAAAAGTCATTACTTTCAGAGTGACCTATATACACTATCCTTCTACTAACACAGAAGTAGTTGCTTTTATATGTACAGATACAGACAGCAAGAGAGCCATACAGCTTACCAGCAGTCTTAGGGAACATAAACTAAAATTTATGAGTCTTAATCTCCTTCTACTACAGCAGAAATTAATCTTCTAAGGATTATATTTTAAAAGTAAACTCAAAGGAAATAACTTATGTAAAAATAATTTAATGAATAGTTACAATAATCTAGAAACTTGTATGTCTACTGATGTCCTCTGAAATGTTTTTGAACCCTGTAAAGGAGCTCTTCTGGAATTATCACGTATTCAGCTTGATATGGAGTCTAATGAAAAATGAACAAGGTATAAAAAAGTATCTTCACGAATGTAGAAGACAAAATACAGCTCTTGCTGAATTTAGCTATGACCAGCTTGTCACAACTCTCCTGAAGCTGTTCATCATAGGAGCCAGAGGAGTAGCTGAAGGGTGTGCACATCACCAGATAAATAGGTATATAGTAGAGGTATGTGCATAACAATCTCAATATCATTGTTACTATTGCAACTTTCCTGTAATACTAACATTTCTTACTTATTTTTCTAAAATTACTAGATCTAAACTAACAGTAATTCTCTGAATAGTGTAAAGAATTAAGTTACAGTAACAGTATTTCAAATTTTAATTATTACATATAATGTGTGCTTCTTTCTTGCCTATAGCAGAACTTTGAAAGTAATAGTATCAGATTTAAGCCTTTCTTCTTGAGTTTAAAATAAATAATTCATTAGAAGATGTATGGGAACTGCTGAGTCATGACCTCAAACACTGATTGAGCAATGGAAAGGGAAAGGACCTGTTCAGACCTGTGAGCACAGGTGAAGGCAATTCACATGTGTAACTGGAAGGGGTGGAGCCTGGCTGCACCTCTCTTAGATCTCATTTAAAAGGGCTGACTGACACCAGGGAAGGATCTCTTTCTAGAGATCCCTTCTTGGTGAAGCTTTTCCCTGAGATCCTACATTCTTCTGATACAGGTGAGCAATATTCTTCCCTTCATTTATAGCACTTTTCTATTGCACTGATTCTCCCATCCTTATATCCCTGGTGTAATGCATTTCCTGTCCTATTGATCTGTCTAATTGCTACAGAAAGTGTTTAAGTTTTTTAGTCGTAACTTTGTATACAAACATTCATTTTTAAGAGAAATGACTTGACTGCATTTAAGTAACCTCCAAAGAGAAATAAATAATTAGAAAAAATAACATGATTTTTCCAACAAGTTCTTTTAATAAAAATGTTTTTTTTCTTTCATTCATCTAGAGAAGATGTTTTTCATAGTGTTCTACCTACATTATAAAGCATGACACTCCTAAGATGTGTAAAATTGCAACATTAACTCAGTTTTCAAAGATGGAACAAAGTATAAAGTGGAACTTCTGTGCTTGCTTCTTAACATACTGAGCAGTTATAAATGCGATAACAGAACTATAAGATTAATTCCTTCATCCAAGTCCCATCAATAACTCAATTTAAATGTTTTGTATATGAAGGAACCCAATCCATAATAGCATAAAAGAAATGTAAGACAAGTGCAACCGAAACTTAGAAACATTTGTATCCCTCAAGATTCATACCATACTTACAGCAAAAAAGTCAGAGAAAGTACTTCTGTTAATGACAGTTATCTCTATATATGACTACTTCTGATTTTCAAATTGAAAGCTTTAACTTCTACAGTGCTGTAGTAGCTTACCTTTCATGTCCTTTTTCTCCTCAATGTTCATTTCTCTCCTCAGTGGTTAATTTTTTTTGTCTTCATCATCACAAATACATCTGTATGCCTCAACCACTGTCCTGTTTCATAATACAATAAATACTTACTGTGAGTGTTTGTTGAAACATGAAAGATCAACTGTAAAACAGTAAAAGCTTGTTATTTTAGTGTTTGTTCTTTCTATTTTCCAAGTAAGAGGAGCTTCCATACAAAGAAAACAGCAGATGGATCTTTTACAATCATGATCTTCAGAACATGAAGGTCTATGTGAATACTGGACATCAAGGCTTTGTGTGTACATGGTACAAATCTCACAGAGACCCATTGCATATCATCAAAGAAAGGGCAGGGACCTTAATATTTACAATAATATTCCTCTGTTTTACAATGAACTTTACATTTTCTCCTCTTATTTTACCAGCTTGCTGGTCTGCTTCACAAAGGTGCAGGTATTACTTTAAATAAATCTTCTCCCAAATAAAATATCTACTTCCACCCAGTGAACATTTACACACTTAATCTGTTTTCTCTCCTATTACCTTCAGTTGGCTGCAAACCTGATCCACAACAGCCTGAGCCAAAGTCAGTAGCATTTTAAAAACCTCTCTCACTCCTGCCCTCCCTCCCACCTCGGCCCGCGGGTTCGGAGCTCTCCAAACGAGGTGAGCCTGGGCGCATCCCGAGGGATGCGAAGCCTCTGCTCTTCCCTCGGGCAGCTCACCGGGGAACCGGCGTTTAGGGAAGCACAGCAGCCGAGTAACCGGGAATTCACTTGTTTCATTACGCGTTTATTAAGCTGCCTTTCCCGGAGGCACGGAGCGGTTCTGGCCACGTGCCCGGTGGAGTCCGCTTCCAGAGCAGCTCCTCCAGCTGCTCCCGACAGCACTGGAAAAGTAACAGCAAGAGCCTTCTGATTAATTGGTACAACTCTACCAATACCGGCGCCGCCCAATAACGTGGAGCCTTCGCCCCCTGAGACAAACCTGATTTAAGCACGTGTTTCGTGAGGGAGCAGCTGGGCAGTGCCCGGAACCAGCCCGGTCCGTTACCAGCACTCCTGAGCGCGCGCCCCTCCCTCCAGCACCGCCCAGGCGGTCCCTCCCCGCTGTCCCGGGGGTCGCGCGCCCCTCACCGCCCGCGTGCTCCCGCCCCTCTCGCTGAGAGGAGGCGTGCTCTTTCCCAGTCCCTCTCCGTGCTCCTGCTGGGGGAGCCGAAGGAATTACACTTTCCTGGAAACAAGGAGATGTTTCTTCCGTCGGTTCCCCGAGGCACGCTACTCCACCAAGACCACGTGAGTACCGCGAGTATCCATTCCAGAAGGATGTTGCGGCGGCTTTTTTTTCGGACTGGAAAAAAAAAAATCCTCGGTGGCTTCAGTTGCAGTACATACAGTGCCCGCAGAGCCAACGGGTTCGGCCGGCTCGGAAAGCGGCGCTGTGCCTGCTGAGCGCGGCAGGCACATGGGGCCGAGGGGTGTCAGCTGTGAGTGGGGGTGGCTGGTAGGCTCCCTGCAGCTGTTCGTGCCTTCTGAGAGCAAACGCGTGTATTTAGCGCTTAGAAATGGGTTTTCGTGAGGGTTGTGCAGCTGTGCTTCAGTGAAGAGAGGCGCGCGCACACACACCACACAACCTAAAAAAGCGAAGTGCGTCTGTACTGCTGAGAACACAGCTTCCTGTTTGTTTCTCTGAGTTGAGTCGCTAGATGTAGCTATGTCAGCTGTAGAGCTAGATGCAAGCGTGAAAGTAAATACGTAAATGAAATAATTTGCTATTAAAACTCACAAAAAACTATTTAAAAACGGATTTCTGGAGTACATGGACTTAATCTAAAATTTAAAAATGGGAGTAAGCTTCAGAGTCACTTCAAGCGTCTTGAATGTTTTGGGGTAATCATGGAACTTGTGTAGAGCCCTATGTCAGACTGTATCACAATGGGAGTGAGGCACTAATTTGCCAGGGCATCAGAACAGAGTTTTAAAATGAAAACAAATGTAGGTCAGACTGTAAATGTTGCTAGGGAATGCTGTAGTGTTAGGAGTTACTTCTGCACTGATACTTATTGTTACTTAAGCTCTGGTTTTGGCTTGTCTGTGCTTTATCTAGTGTGCAATGTTTCCTTGTAACTGATGAAAGTAATACATTTATTTTATTCATTTTATTCATATCCAGAATAGAAATGTAAATGATTAAATTCCACATTTTCAGGATAGTTCAGCCTAGCTGACCATAAATTAATCCAAAGAAGTAGATAAAAGTACAAGTTGTGGTTTTTTTTTTTTTTTTTTTTTTTTTTAGTATTCTCTAGGCTTTTCAATGTCTTCCTTTTAGACTTTTGCTCCACTACCTTGGGGATGTTTGGAAGGATGAATTGCATAATTGGTTTCTACGTTCTCCCAAGAGGTCATATCTAATGCTTGTAGAATCTTGTTACAAAAGTTAATTAAAGTATCTTGAACACATTTTCATTTGCAGTAACAAAGGTTAGATTAATAAGTTAAAAATGTCTGAGCTACAGTTGAGAAATGCATCAGTTACAGTTTGTAACCTAAGTCTTGTATTTGGTTAATAAATTGCATGTTTAAAGATGTGGAAAATTAACCAAACATGAAAGGAAGAGAAAGTAAACAAGAGAGGTGACATATTAGAATATATGTAAAGAAAAAGTGAGAAAGGTCATTTTTTTCTAAACTAAACAGCAATTATTTATCAACAGACTTGTACCATACCAAAAGGCAGTAGAAGTCACTTTCTTTACAGGAGAAATATTTTAATCCTGAGGTTTTTGTCTTCATGGAAAAGGAAGGACGCACTTCTGTGATTAAAAATACCACACATATATCTGAAGGCATGAACAATGCACAGATATTTTGAAAATATCTAGGAAAAATTTTTATAGTTACATTATAAGAAAAAAGAGCTGGATAAAGTAGAGTTAAAGGTGAATTTGTACGTAAAGGAACTGTGAAATAAAATCTGGCCAATTATTTAGAATACAGTTCAGTAGCTTAGGGAAATTGTTAAGAAGTGTCCTGTTGCTAGAAATCTAAATTACCTGCAGTAATATGATGAATATAGTGATGAAAAAAAGAGCCGTTCCCAACCACAAAACCAAAGATTTAATGGGTCTTTTCTCGTCAAATCACCTGCAGTGTTTGTCTTGAATAGCTCTGTCAGGTTCTCTCATTCTCAATTTTTTCCCTACCATGAATTTTCAGATTCTGAATTTACTGGGCAGGATTTATGAGATTTACACGGCTGAAATACTGTATCTGCTGCCTTCAAGACAGTTGAAATGAGAATTATAATCTACATGGGTGGTTCAAGGCTTGTGTGCACTTGTTCAACAAGTGTTGCTGGCAGACAAATCGTTTCCTCTATTATTATTAAATACAGTTAAAATAGGTGGAGGAGGAGACCTCTGGTGGAGGAAATTTGCTAAACAACAGGTTTGTTACACTGGAAAATCAGGAGATAAAATACAGTAAAACAGGATAAATTAGGTATTTTACAAACCCTAAATATGGATTATATAAAAATTCTGCTGTAAATCTAAGTAGCTATGAGCTTTCCCTGGAGTATTGTTAGGCTTTTTTTCTTGTTCTCTTGAAATAGGGCTGTCACAATTTCTGATCCTGGAAGTCTAGAACAAGTTCAGACATGAAATAAAAATAAACCCTGAGAGATAGGATTGTGTTGGATAACATCATATTTTAATTTTAAGAAGCAAATATGAATCAAGTTAAATTTCTCTTTAATATCATATTCTTTTTACTCCTTTTTATCTCAGGTGCTAGGTAGTTTCTTGGATAGATGGCAGTTTGATCAGTATTTGAAGATTTGTAACAGAAATAAATGAAAATGCGTGAAGAAATTGAGAAACAAGGGTTAAAACGGTGATCCAAAATGATATCAATGAGGAACGCTGTTCCCAGTTCTCTGTTGATTTCAGAGTAAAATCATTTATGGAGACCAGAAAGCTTGCCTTGTCCTAAGAGAATAGCTCTGGGCAGCAGACACTGCAGTGCTGTTTCTAGTTCTGTGTAAGTAAACACTGCAACTATTGTTAACATTGATTGTTGTGTGTTTCTTTCTATGACTAAAAAGTACCCACTTTCAGAAGAAATTGAAAGAATGGAAAGAATAAGTTGTGCTTCAAAACCCCTTTATTTATGTCATTTCAAGATTTTCTATCAAATTTTACGAAACATCAGAAGCATGGCATTTTTAGGACTATTGAATGATGTTTGGTTGCAAAAGGATCGTTAGGACTAATCCACATGTGGTCATTTTCATCCTTATACCTGAATGATCACTTCAGTCAGATTCTTCAGATTATTTTGTCAACAGCATTATGAAATAGCTTGCAGAAAAACATAATTCTGTTGAATGATCACAACAACAGATGATCGCAAACAGCTTCCACTCTGTGCCTCTGCCGTTAGAGTTCATGACGGGCACTTCATCTGATCAGCAACAAACAGGAGCCAGGAGGGTGGTGTTCTTTGTTGGGAACTGGTCTCTGACTCATGAAAATCATTAAGCTGGATGTTTATGCAAAGCTTTATAAAGGAATGCAAAGGGATGAGTAGAAATACCAGCTTTATTTTTAAATGCCTTCCAGAATCCGCCCTGTAACACTTGCACATAAACTCTTACACGTTCTAAGTGCAAAGTGCTGTGAGAATGTCAGCTTAGCTCCAGCAGGTGTGGCTGCGCTGCGGGAGCAGACGTGCTTCAGGCAGCGATGGGCACTGGGTTTGCAGCTGAGCTGTGAGCACCGCGCCACCTCGCTGACCCCTCTGCAACCTGAGAATGCTCCTAGAAACAAATGCAAGAAAAAGGATATGAAAAGCAAATATACCGGGAACATGACAATGGGCTGAATTTCGTTGTTTTTATTTTTTTTTTAATTTATTTTTTTATTTTATGTCTCTATGCAGACGAGAGCGAGCACGAGCCGAATGCACGAGGCGGCGGCCGTTGGGGGCGTGTGAGGATAGGTGGGGGCGGGAAATGTGCCCCGCAGGTGCGGTGCTGGGACGGGCGGGGTAAGTCATGAGGGGCCCCGAACGCAGTGAGAAGGGAAAGAAGGAAAGAGTGCATCTCTCCCTTACCTACCCTCTATGGTGCATGAGGAGGAGAGAAAACATAAAACAGAGGGAAAGGCTGTGGTAGTAGCAAGATGGTTTTCTCTTAAGGAATTGTCTGCAGCAGAGATGAAGTATGAAGGAGAAGCAGGCTGCAGTTCTCACAGGTGCTGCAAGTTTTGCAATAACAACAAAGGGAAAAAAAAGGCAAAAAGATGCAAAGAAGCTCTAAAAAGTGCTTTCTGATAAGAATGTCTCTGAAAAGAGACTTTTTTTCTTTCTTCCCCAGCTAGGGAGTGGAGCCATCAGTGCATTCTCTGTGAGAGGTCCTCTCCTAGGATGATCCTGGAGATGTTTTCCAACCTTGGTGATTCTTTGAAATATTTGAGAAGGTGAGGAGAGAAGATAGACTGCTTTAAAGTATAGTACCCACACAGATCTTGCTGGAGATGTGCAGAGAAGGAGAGATGATAGGGTTCCACTGTGAATGAGGAGGTGAAAAAACACGTTTGGGCAAAGGATGGAATGCGACAGAAACAGTGGAAGATAAAGGCCCATTTTGTTCATGGGCTGAGAAATTTGACTTCATGTGGAAGGTAAGCAGAATCATGTACCTGTGATAGTGCAAATATGGAGGGAAGATATATTAAAAAAAAAAAAAAAAAAAAGAAAAAGGAGGGGCAACAAACCCATAAAACTAGGGTATGAAAGTATTTGACCTCGTTTATGTGAAACTAATGCATCAAAGTCTGTAAATAGAAGTAATTGCAACTCTTAGTGAGTTCTCAAGGCTCTCATCAGAGATTTTTGATCTTTCCATGCCTCATCCTTGGAAATAGTTGTTCACAAATGTGTGTGCTGCCTAAAAGAGATGATGTGAATAAGACATGATTGTAAAGAGAGGGATATTCTTCTCTGTTAAGATAGCTCTTACAAAAGTCAAGAGATATGATCAAATTCTTCATTGAGCTGAATGCCTGATTGCAACACTGTTTTTTCTGTGCCAAGATATAACACCTGTGGTGTCCACAATCACTTTTATCTTTCCAAGAATCACATTTAAAAATACACATATTGCTCATGAGGTGTTTCTTATTAATACTCTATTAGTCTGCATTCATAAATCTTACCAATTAATTACTTTATGGCAATTTTATGTTTGCTACCTCTTATGCAAGCCTGGCTTCATAGTTGTAAAAGAATATTTTGAAATTATTTCTGAACTTCAAATATATCTATTCTAGTGTTTTGAAATATATACCATTTTTTTTCCTTGTGCTTTACTTTTATCTATATTTTACATTTTATCATAAAACATATGTATTACTTTCACTGGGAACAAAAAAGTGACCACTAAATGCACACGTTGGCAAATTTACAAATTCTGAGAAAAAGCGGGGGGAAAATTGTGAAAAGTAAATTTTTTTTTTTTTCAAGAAAAACAAAGACTCAGTACCAAAGTTCTCAACATCATAGACTATGTTAAAAATGCATTGAATAACCTATAATTAACTTGTAAATGAAAAATTATAGGTTAAAATAATGTAGTGATTATGCTTACTAGCTTGTCTTACAAGCTTTATTTTCTTATACCACTAGATGGCAATCCAGCACAAACTTTTGAAGATCAGTTAGAGGGAAAAAGGACAAAGGTATTTTACATTTTTCTGTTTTTCTTGTTTTATTACCATGTTTCTAACAATAATAGAAATATCTGTGTATCCAGGCTTCACATTAATTTCTGAAAGGACTGGAAAAAGTTTAGATGAGGTTTAGGAATATGTGTAATTAAAAATACAACAACAACAAAAAAAAACCCCAAACTGTTTTTCCATTGAATTACTCTCAAGAAACTTCTGATGACTATATTCCTCATCTTGACTACTTAAGATCTTGTATTTTCCACTCTTAGTTGTATTGAATTCCTTTAGAAGAAACTAAAAAACTGGAATGTGTTAAGGGCAAGTTCATGGGGAAAAAAGAAAACAAAACCTTTTTCTACTGTGACTGGAATGTTAACTTACACTAAGATCTGGTGTTTGTGTGCTGGATGAGTAGCTGACTGCCTCATTGCATAGCCTAAAAATGTCCAGCATAGCAAATTTGAAAACTGAGGTTTTTTTTGTGAAAGAATTAACGTGCTTCCTCTTAATAGCTTTTTGAAATTGTTTCTATACATATTTTGGTATGAAGTGGAGCATTAGGTATGCAGAGAGTTTGGTATTGGAGGACCCTGGAGAGATTATGTAGTGTTGTCTGCTTGCTTTAGATACAAAAAACATTGACTGAGAATGAATAATAATTCATCAAGATTTAAATATATTTCTGATATTTTAACATAAATGGTTGTGAAAGGAAACATACTATTGCAATGTCTTGTGATCAAGCAGTTTTCATTTCTACTTGAACTGAGCAGAATGAGCAGAACATTTTGTAAGTAATGCAATAATTGTCTAATGTTAAGCTAAAATGTTCCTATATTAAGTTTCTAGTAGAATCTCAGAATCATGATTTTTTTTTTTCCCCTCTAGAATCAAAGTTAGGAATAATCAAGGAAATAAAGTGTAACAGGTGAAAATGAAATCAGCAAACTTTGACGTAGCTGTAAATAACCTAAGTTTTCAATTATATTCTAATAGAGTACCTATATTATATATACATGATTTATTAATTTGCAGCATGCACTGCCATTTAAAAAAGTACAGAAATACTAACTCAAATAAAAAAAAGTTGATGATAAAGGGTCAAATTTCTGACTTGAGTTTTAATCACCCAGTCCTACAGTTTCTTTTAAAATACAGAGAGCTTATAGATGCCTGGATCTTTTTCTTTCTTGCTAATCTTTGTTGCTGGAAAAAGACCAAAGCTCACAGCACTACAGTTTTATCATTGTATTAGAGTATTTTGTTCCTGTTCAATGAACTCTGCAGTATCAGACCTTGTGAATTTTTTTAATGTGCTTTAAAATTGTGTTTCAAAAGTATTAATACTCTTTAAATGCTTGGCAAAGAACCAAAATAGTTGATTCTGAAAAGAAAACAAAATGTATATAGGTGAACCTGTAAGTTGGTGCAGAGAACCTTTTAAAGTATCATCTAGGTTTTAGCTTTTAGATCTGTTATTGTCAGTGGAACATACAGCTTTGATTTCACACCCACCAGATAGTCAGGTAACTGATGTTTTAACCTCCACTTTTGAAATTGTCATGTTGCATGTATTTACCATTAGAGTTTTTGTAAATATCTTCTAATATATTTTTGGCCAATCTTAAGTAGTGTAAGTCAATATTTTGAAAGGTAAAATATACACTGGGGAAAAAAAAAAGTGATCTACATTCAAATATTCCTTTGTTATAGCAGGAAGGTTGTTTGCTCTTTTATAAACTTTTGTGTTGCCAGGCTACTGCTGCTGTAAAAGTTTCAAACATTGAATTGTTTGGTGGCAGCAACAATGAATTCTGCCAAAAGTTAACTTAAAGTCAGGAACTCATGTGAAGAGTTAGCTTGAATGTAAGAAGAAGGAACTTCCATGTGTTATAAAATAAGGAGACAGTATGCTTGTGCTGAAAACAGAAAACAGCTTTCTCTTAAATTGTCTTGTTCCTTTCAACTTCGTAGATGAGTTATTTTTGACAACTTTAAAGTGCAAGAAAGTGTCCAGAATGATGTGTTCAGCATCAAAAGTACTGATGTACAGGTTTAAAAATGATCAACACAAATATGTTATCATAAAATACATAATGATTCCAACTCAGTTTGTTTGACCTTTGCAGCTTTCTTGGTGGAATACTCCACCTCACAGCCATCTCCAATAACGCAGAGTCACTGTATATCTACATGCTGTGTGTGATGTGTAACCCTTTTGGATTGATTTACTGCAGTGGCCTGAAATAATTTTCTTTCTGCCATGACTTCTGTTAATCAATTCTTTTTTTTTTTCTTTTTTTTTCTTTTCTTTTTTCCCCCTCTTTTATATACAGGTTTTTACAGACAGGTTGGTATTAGGAAGTTGAAAATGTGAAGCATTATACGTCATGTAAATAAGACTTCTGATTAGATGTAGATCCACAGACAGCCAAATCTCAATCACAGAACAATGGGGAAATCCTGGAAAAAAACACAGTTATGTCTTGAGAAGATGTATATTTCATTAAGCTGTAGCAGTTAAATATTTTGCTTGTTAAAGGTGTAGGCATAGCACCAAGCAGAATAAAGTCCTAAGAAATAAAAGAGCTATTAAATAGCTTTGCAATTTATCTGATGATTTAAAAAAAAAAAAAATCTAGTTGAAATATTTTGTTTTCTGGGTCAAGTAATTATTTCCCAAAAGAATGCACAGGCTGCTTTCTGAAACTAAGTACCAAGTGGAGGAAAAAAAAAAAAAAAAAAAAAAAAGTACTTACAAAAAGAAAAACCTGCAGATCAATTTTGACATGAGCCAAGATTTCAGATATCTGATATATCCTCTACATATTACAGTGCTAGAGGTATTCTTAGCATTCCTTTTTTTTCATATGCTTTGTCTTTTGTTTAGAAATACAAAGTGAGATCCTAGCATGTTGATGTATGTACTTAAATAAATACATTAACCTCTGTAGCTATGTTATTAGAACTTCCAGACATAGGTATTTATTTTACCTGATGTAAAGATAGTAATATTTTACTTTAGAAGTATATCAAAGTTTCATAGGAACCATTTTGGACAGAATACTAAGATATAGAGAAAAACACTTCAAAAGTTACATATTTTCTCCTTTGAGCTTGATTCAGGTAGATTAATCTCAGCTCTGCATGTTCAGAATTTTCTCTCTGAAAGTCTTACTCTGGTAAATAAAATCAAACTTCATCAGCAGATGTATTGAATTAAGTTGATTTCTACTTGTGAAGGAACACTTTTGTGTGTGTGTGTGAACATTTGCAATGAATCTTCTGACTAGCACTTATTTTCTCAATATGTTGAGTTTTCCTTGTTTATAATCTTTTGAAGAGAAGTAGCATGCCTTACAAAGTGTTTCCTTAAGGCTTCACTGAAAAGCTCTCCTTACATATGTGGACTGTGCTATGTGATACATGTATCAAATCCGTGTAAATATTTGGGTAAGTAGACCCCTCTCTACCTAATCTGTTTTTCACTATAGGCTGAAGTGGCTAGTGGCTTGCTTTGGCTTTAGGAAGTTTTCTGTAGACTTCAGATGAATTTTTGGGGGTAACTATATAATTAGTCTTTAGAGGATCTCTTGAGTTTTGCCCTTTTTGTTTATGAGGAAAGAGGAGAAAACAGTAATTCAACAGCAACTGGAATCTAAAAGAAAAAAAAAAAACAACACAACACAACAGAAACATTCAGGGCAGCAACCAAATCGGTTTTCTGACACATATCTTTTGAAAAATATTTTTCTGCCACACTGCCCCTGACTTGCACAAAACTATGAGTTGTGTGCTTACAGCAGAAAAAAAAAATGATGGGGCGGAGGAAGAGATGGACTGCCAGGGCTTTGGCTGGCCTGACTTGCTGTGTCACATGGAAGCTTTGGAGTTGTTTCTGTTGCCAAGTAATGTGATCATCATTATTTTTTGACAGGGTTTCTCAGGGTGGTGAGAGAGAGTGAAACATTTTTCAAAGTGTTTTGCCTGTTGAAGAAGATAAACTGTTGAGCATCTTGTGGTTTAGCTTGTGTCTACGTTAATTTTTATTAGGGAAAAATCACAGTAGTATTTTTGGTGGTAGGGGCAATGTGTTCTGGGTCCCGTGTCTGAAGGACAGTTGCATGTGAGTGTATTTGTTTGTGGATAAACTGTTACCTACGTCCATTTTTCTGCTGTGAAACTTTTGTCTTTTGCCAAGTTATTCTCCCAGTACCTTAATGCCTCAGTTTTTCATTTGTAAAACAAAACCATGATGTTACTCAGAAGAGGATTGCGTGCATGCAATATTCTTTGCAAAAGCACATACTGATTTCAAATATAGACGTCACAAATTTTGGGTACGGAATGTGTGAGTAGGCTGTGTTTGCAATCCTGTCATGAAATGTAAGATCATATACTGAATTGGCTGGCTAGATTAATACTCTTATCTCCTGTTTCCATGCTTCCTTTCTCTTTTCCTCCCTTTACTCTAGTATATTTGGTACTGCTATGTGCTTTTCCCCCCTTGCTGATTTACTAATGTTGAACCATTTTCATTAGTAACAAATTAAAGTCAAGTTAAATAATGGATAACAGTTATTTCAAGTGGCATTTTAACATGTGTGCTGGATAGGTTTTGAACTGAATTTACACCATCTTCTATGCATATTTACATGCAGTTTTGAAATGCTACAAATAAAATCTTTGTGGTCCATAGGATATTTATCTAAATGCTATCTAAAAAGATAGCAAAAATAACTACACAGAGTAGGTTCAGATCATTGAGTCATTTTAGAAATCAGATTTGCAGCTGCTTATGCAGAGAAGAAGAAAAAAAGGTGGTTATTGCAAGCAAGCTGAAAACATCTGCTGTCAAAATCAGCTTGTAAAATCAGCATGTCCTATGATGATTTGCATCTTTCTGCCGCACAAATCAGTAAAAAAAAAACAAACAAACAAACAAAAAAAACCTGAGTTGCCAAATTTGATACATTTCAGTGCAGAATTGGGTATCCTAGTCTGTGAAAATGGAAGTGTAAGCTCTGCTTTCATTAACAGTTCAGCATTATTGCTGTTATGTCTGAATTGTATGGGAAATAAAAAATAAATCAAACGACCACGAGCTAAACATCCATTCAGTGCTTCCTGCAATACCTTAACAATAGGGTATTTATTTATTTATATATGTATTTGCCTCTAGGGTAGAGAGTTAAGAGAGAAAAGGAAAGGAATTGCTTGCTATGAGCTGGAAAAGCAGCACAGTTGGTTCTGGCAGTGAGGGGGTTGACTGACAGTCTGCAGTGCAGTGGAGTTTGCTGAGCTCCCTATATGGCTGTGGATTAGCTATATGCTAATACTGATAGGAGAAGAGGAGCTGTACTGAGCGCAGAGAGCTGCCGGTGGAGGCGATCAGAGTCTTAGCAGAGCTGCCTCCTCAAGAGCCATGGCTGAAGGGGGTGAAGGAGGAGAAGATGAAATACAGTTCCTACGAACTGTAAGTATCTGCTTTTTATTGGTCATGTAGTATGTGATTTTATGTCTTGTGTCTTATTCCTTTTCTGCTGTATTAAAAATAGTGGGTTTTTTTCTGTTCTGGGCTTTGCCAAATTGAAAAATTGATTTAGTCAGTGGGGGAAAAAAAAGCAAAAATACAGGCTTTAATAACATCAGGCAATCTCAGTGTGTTCTTCCTTGAATCTGCTCAATAGCCAGTTAGGCATAGGGAGACCTATTTCCGCTGTAATTCCCTATGTCTGAAGCATCCTTGTCAACTTTGTACTTGGGTTTCTAAATGCAGCATGCCAAATATCTGACCTCTGAAACTTCTGTCTAGGTTAGATTTCACTGACATTAACAGAAGCTTTGCAAATAGGAGAGCCTGAAAATGATGAATAATCCAAGCAAGCCCTTGATGACCTCTTCCAATAAACATGCACACAGAAGCACATTTGTGCATAGGGAATACCAACAGATGTCAAAGTCAGGGCTCTGCAAATATTCTGGGATCTTTTCTCTGCTTAAAAGAGGCTTATTTTAAGACGGCATAAGGATTTATTTGGGAAGGGGTGTTAATTAGTGAAATACCTTTCACTCAGTGTAATTTTCTAAAAAGAAACCTCACACCATTCTTTCCTAAGGCTTTACACAATTCTAGTATGACAACCAATTTGGACTTATAAGCAAGTAGTGTTCATACATTAATGTGTAGAAAGAAGATAATGTCCCTTTCATATATCATCTTGTTTCATTCATTATGTTTACCTTGCATGACTAAGAGTGTTTTGTTGTGTAACTAACATGAAAAAAAAATGATATGCGTATTCCCTTCTCTTTCCATACTACCTTCACATTCATCATGAGTAATGTTCCAGAAACACTCCCCTAGAGTTGATATAACTTCAAATTGGTAAGATTCTAAAATAAAACATCTTAAGTGCCCAAAATAAGAGATTGCAAGCCTAATTTCTAGGAGGCTGGGAAAAATTTTTTCTGGCAATAAAAGGTTGGAGAGTGGTGATAGTTGGTGCTGTTTATACAAATTGTTCAGGTGTGATAAAATGTCATTTGCACTTGTAAGCCTATGAGAATTCCAGTGTGAGAGGAGATGAATAATCACATGTAGAATCTTATCCAACATCCTTCCCCCTGACTTCACTTTTTAAAGAAGTACCTGTGTTATGTAGCCTAGTAGATTACTGTGCTTGTAGGAGATGGTGCCTTTATCTGAGGCTGGAGCTTTAAATGAATATCTTTTATCCTTTCACTTCTTAGGATGTTCCCTTAACTGAAGTCTTTCATATGATGAGGGGAGACAACTTTGTCTGTTGGTGGATAGCCTGTGCACTGCATGAGATGGCAATTAATGCTGCTGTAACCCATTGTTATGCTGGCAGAACTCTATTGTGCTTTTGTCCAACAGACAAAGTGCTAAATAGAGATTAAGAATAAATAAATAAGCAGCAAGTGAGGCTATGCAATAATGCTTATTTTACTTGATGAAAGGAAGTAGCGGTCTGGATTTCTACTTTGGAGAGCCCCAGCCTCTTTTCTGTGAATAGCCATATCAGTTACTGTTGCCTTATCTCAAGCTTCACCTTCATAAACAAAGGATCACTCATCATTTCACAACAATAAATTATTCCTTTCTTACTGCCTCAGCAATGTAAGTTTTCAGTACTTATTACTTACAGCTTTTATTGATGCCATGTGTGTACATGCAAACTTGAAGTACAGAAACTGTTTAGAATTCTTCCAGGGTCATTACTGATTGATCAGGAACTTCTGCAGATTAAAATATTTCTGGGAATTTGAATTGCTAATGAATATTTCCCGTACTTGCATAGCTGAGTCTTCTTTGGAAATCATTGACATTCCAATTCTTTTAGTTTTGAGACTTTAGGAAGAAGTGCTCTCGAGTGTTACAAGGAACGCACTGCTCTCAGAGAAAACTCTGTCATGGTGAGGTATAACAGAAGATTAAATCACTCTTGATCCTAAAAATACCATGGTCTTTTTTTTTTTTTTTTTTTTTTAATAGAGCAGAAGATTAACTCTTAACATGACACTTGTATTCATTTCTAGGGAGCAGTGAGTTTGTGGGCATATTAATAAATTTTGACAGCAAGCTATTCCCTATCACTTTCTGCTGCAAGACATTCCTCTTATTTGATTAATTTGTCAGCAATGAGAATGATAATGAACTTGAGAACTAATTCCAGGGGAGAGGACAGGAACACTTCCGTTGTCATAGTATTAGTGTTTATTTAGTATTCAATTCAGTCCTACTTCTTGTGTAACGTGTGTTGTGTGCTGGTATTACTTAAAATAATATACTGCTAATACATTGTTAATTTCCTTTCCTCTTTTTTGTTTTTCAACTTATCAGCTCAGGAAGAATATAAGTATGAACGCAATTTTTTTCCTTATCCCACTACCTTATTGCTTTTGTTCTGAAATCTTTTTTTCTTTTCTTTCTGTAAAAAGGCTTGGAATTGTTTCTCTAGTTTTTAGTTGGTGGCTTTTGTCTGCATTTGACTGGATATTAAGCGTATTTGAGCATACTTGTGTGTCATAAAAGTAAGGGCACAAATGTTAAGGACAAAGCACTTAATACTTGTGCGTAGTATGCAATACTGACATTTCTCAGTATGTTACCTTTGTAACATTTGTCTTTTAGGTGACTTTCCTTTACTTTTTGTTGCTCCTTCCTAAACTATGAATGCGTTAGAAACTTATGAAGGTAACATTTCGGCAGTGTTTGTGATAATAGGTATGTTAACCAGTGCTGTTTTGATCTGTTTTGATAATAATGTCTGGAAAATATGTGGAAAAAAACATTGTGATCCTTGGTAACATGTGTGAGTGACTGTAGAGCATTCTCATTTGAGCCTTTACTTTCTTACTAGGGACTTTACTGCTGTGATAACCTGACAGTGTCCTTTCCACTTTGGAAACTGTTTTCAAGTTCTTTGTCATTCCCACTGCTGCCAAATGAATCAAATATGAAGTGATGCCTTTGAATAGATGGCTTTTGTGTTCATCCATCAGAAATACCTGCGTAGTTACTTGCCAACAGAAAGGATCAGTGAAGGTGCCCTACTCTCGAAGTATAGGAGCAATTTAAATATACTTGCAATGAAACCTGCCAAAGTTAGGGTCTGAACTGTGGTGATAAAATTGATTAGTAGATGTATTGCTTTGCTATTTTCCCGAAATCCACTGTATTTCTATTTTCCTATTTCATTTTTCTACTTTTTTTAATACAAATGAATAATTTTTTTGAGATGCCTCATAGCATGTTGATCAAAGCTGTATCTTGCTTTCCACAGATTTGAACAGGGTGTTGGTGTGTGTATATATACCCTTTTGTTTGCACTTGTATGTGCCTGACTCTTTGTATAAATTGTTCATATCTCTGAGTGAAAGAAGCCTGTACACTTCTGTCTTCCTGGACTCTTACTTCTTTAACAGCTTATCTCAATGACCTAATTTAAAACATTTTGATAAATGCATCCAGTCATACAAATGTTTATGGAAAGGAATGTGAGATTTTCTGTCATAGACTGTGAGAAGTTATCTGCTATAATTACATAGCAGAATACTGTTTTTATGAAGACCTAAAATAGAATATTTGAATTAAATTTTTTTCAAGATCTAGTCTATTTACATAGATTTACATAAAAAGTTTATAGATTTTTTTATTTCAGTTATATTTTTAATCATTTAGATGTTGTCATTTCTCAGACTTCAGATAATTGGATGCCTTATACACATTTATATGTGAATGCATTTATTTATTATTATATTACTCTCTTCAAGCAATTGGAACAGAAGGTTATCAGGAGTAGTCCGCATGAATTTGCCAAGGGGAAATCATGCTTGACCAACCTGGTAACCTTCTGTGATGTTATCACTGGCTGGGTAGGTGGGAGGAGAGCAGTGGATGTTGTGTACATTAATTTCAGCAAGGCGTTTGGCACCATCTCTAACAACCTTGCTATGAAACTTAGAAAGTGTGGGATAGATGAGTGACATTGAAGTGGATTGACAAGGCTAAGTGGCAGAGCTCAGAGGGTGGTCATCAGCAGCACAGACACTGGTTGGAGGCCTAACTAACTAGTTAGTAACTAGTAGTGTTCCCTAGGGGTCTGTACTGGGTCCGGTCTTGTTCTACATCTTCATCAAAGTCTGTATGAAAGGATAGAATCCAACCTCAGCGAGTTTGCTGATGAAATTAAGCTGGGATGAGTGGCTGACACACCAGAATGCACTGCTACCATTCAAGACTTGGACAGACTGAAGAGTTGGGCAGGGAAAAACCTGATAAGGTTTAACAAGAGCAAGTGTAGAGTCTTGCACCTGGGGAAGAGTAACTGCATGCATCAGTTAGTGAAAGATTTGATGTAGAGGATCTCTGAGAAGAACTTGGGTGTTCTGGTGGACAGCAGGTTGGCCATGAGCCAGCAGTGAGCCCTTTTGTCCAAGAAGGCCAATGGTATCCTGGGGTACATTAAAAAGAGTGAGGTACATTAAAAAGAGAAGATGGAGGGAGGTGATCCTCCTCCTCCTCTATCCTGCCCTGGTGAAGCCACATTTAGAATACTGTGTCCAGTTATGGACTCAGTTTGAAAAAGGCAGGGATCTTGTAAGAGTCAGCAGAAGACTACAAAGGTGATAAAGGGCCTGGAGTATCTTCTGTATGAGGACAAGCTGAGTAACTTGAATCTGTTCAACCTTGGGAAAAGAAGACTGAGAGGGGGATCTGATAAAAGTTTATAAATATATAGAGGGAGGAGAGGGGCAAATGGATGAGGCCAGGCTCTTCTTAGTGGTGTGTAGCAATAGAACAAGGAGCAATGGTCTGAAACTTGAATGAAGGAGGTTCCATACAAAGATGCACAGGAACTTCTTTGTGGTAAGGGTTGGCAGAGCACTGGAACAGGTTGCCCAGAGAGGTTGTGGAGTCTCCTTCTATGGAGGTATTCAAGACTCATCTGGAAGCCTATCTGTACAACATATTGTAGGGTACCTGCTTTAGCAGGGGAGTTAGACTGGATGATCTATTGAGGCCCTTTCCAACCCCTGTCATTCTGTGATTTTCTTATTTACATTGCTTGAAAGTGAGGTTATCTGCTGTGCAGATGTTGTAGATGAGATGGGAAGTTATTCTTACTTAAGTTAATCTTACAATATGAACTGCCTGGAATGATACAAATTAAGGTTTTTTCAATCATTTTCATTGTTGCCAAATATAAATATAAAAAGTGATAATATATCATGTCTTCTTACTTTAGGGGTTTTATTTCTGTTTACCTAAAATTAATGCAGCACATAAACAGTTCTTATTTAAATACTCTCAACACATGTTGTTTTAATCAGATCTGTGTACCTAATGATGTATCCGTATTGACAAAACAAAGAACGTGTGAAATGGAAGCATTACAATAGTTCATCTTTAACAGTCCAACATAACAGTTAGGCTATAAAGAGGGTCACCTGCATACTGATATCCTTTTTGAGATCTGTAGCACAAATCTCTGTGGCTTGATTTGGTAATGCTCACTAGATTAATACTTGAAAAGAAGTACATTGGACAAATGTCCATGTGTCAAACAGTAATGGAGGATCCTTCTAGTGAGAAATTTGTTTCAGTAGTTAATTAAATACTGGGAAAATATGGAAATTGTTCTCTGAATTACTTATTATTATGTTTATATATGAGCAAAATAGAATCTAACAAAGGCTGAGAATACTTTAAGATCAAATTAATGACATTTTCCCAAAGTCTCTTTGGTGGATCAGGCAGTGGTTCTACATCCTACTTAAACAGCTGAATGTATTCTATGGTATTGTATTCAAATTAATTAGGACATTTGTCTGATGTCACTGCAATGCATTTCATGATACAGTTGTTATCTTTTACTCACTTCCTATTACAACAAAGGGTAAAATGAATGAAAGAGTAATCTTGGATAAATCTTCAGTTGCTTCTAAGATCAGATGTGTATTAAGAGCTTTAATGACTTTTTGAATTCAATGTTAATATATCTGTTTATCTCTGTACATTAAATATTCCCACTGTAATTTGTATTGCCAGAATTTTTTAACAACTATACAACAGTGTATACTATAAGAACGACAAATAACTAACTTTCTATATGTCTCTTCCACTTTTTTTTAAAGCAAGGTATTTCAATTACCTCATTTTTGCTTCTTGAACTATAGTCTATTACAGGTATTGCTACTTACAATTACGCTTTTTGCCTTACTGTTCTTCAATTTCTACAATAGAAATCATATATATCATAGAAATTTAACATGAGTTAAGTTGTAGCATCCTTCTTTGCAAGTAGTGTTGCTGTACTATTGAAATTTTGCTTTTACTTCCTGTGTGTTCTCAACAGTATGATTAACTTTGCCCAGTTTGTCACTCTCTGCAAAACTGTTACTACTGTTCCTTTATTCTTCACTTGCTATTTCCTTGCCAAATATCTGGTAATACTTCACGACTGAGATTGATAACGTGATAGATTTTGCCAATGCTGACATTGTTCATCATATGCTGTAGTAACACTGCGAGTAATTATTTTTGCTTAAATATAAATACAAGATCTGCCATGTTGCAGCCCCTTTGTAAGGCAAAATCTGAAGCAAAATCTCTGTGATAGTATAAACATGACACTCATGCCTTCATGATATAGAGATGAAGATATATAGATATATATGTCTGGTTTTAGCTATGGACATACTAGCTTGATATCTATATCAGAGCTATTCAATTCATTTGTAGCATTTAATCACTTTTTTGGGGGTGAAATCATCTCATTTAAGCAGATGTTTCAGGCTCCAGGCAAGGAACAGTTCTCTGGGGAAACTGCACCATGTTTGGATATAAATTGAAACACATTTCTGAAGTAGTTTGATAAGTTTAATATGATGAAAGTTGTTTGAAATCTAATTAACATTTGAAATTTTATGGCTTGAGGTTTGTTCCAAGATTTTGGTACAAATATAGGAAAAAAAAGTTAATCTCCTTGCTCCCAGATCTTCCCATTAAAATAAAATAGCAGAGAAAGACAAATGGAAATATAAGAGGGCAGAAAGATGATATCCACTATGCTGCTAGGTGGTAGTTTTTGCATTCTAATTCCAGCAACAATTGTAAAATAGATCTACTGGAGTGATGAGGGGTGAAAAAATATTAAATAAATATTCTGGAAAAATGAAATTGCAATTGATAGTTTATCTAAGAATATAGGGGAGGACAGAAAGGAGAAAAGGCAAATGTGTTTTTGGAAGATGTAACAAGTGAGGACTTCTGTCATGAACAGTCAGAGAGGAATCAGCTTTCGTCTCTATCAAATGAAATGTAGATGAGTTCAGGGCACATTTTTAAAGGTGTTAATATGTCAGGTTGGATATAGCAGATGCATTTTGTTTGTTTCCTTGGTACCTATCTTAGAATTTTTTAGTATGGATCTATACAATTTACTGTAAATCTAGGTGATTTTTTTTCTATAAGGAAATAAAGCAGAGATGCATCATACAACACTGTGTATTGCATTCTGTGTGAAGATCTAAAATCTAAAGCCACAGCAATTAAACATACATCCTTCTTCTTTTCCTTTTTAATTCTGACAACTGAAAGTTTTCCTCATATCAGTAACAATTTTTTCCCCTACTAGCTATATGCATTGAACTTACGCACATGCCTTCTTTCTAGTTTTCCAGTGTGCATTACTGAGTTGCTACACTTTATGGAACAGAGTGAGCTGCAGTTTTGCCTGTTTGTATTGGCCCAGTCTGTGATGTTTAAAGAATAGCATTACATTATAATAAAATTAGAATAAATTAGAATCATGCTTTACTACTGTATCTTTCTTCAGCTTAAATTCAAAAGCTGCTATTTAAAAAAGAGGTAAGTGTATGAGTTAGAACATTCTGCATGTAGGTTGTTGTTGCGAAAGAACTATAAGACTGAATAGTAGTTGTGTTAGGTCTAGCCCTCTGTCAGTTTCCCCCTTTGTCATATCAGTGATAAAGCTAATCTGCAGAAATAACACTTCTTACAATCAAGGAAACTCTTAAGTTGTACCTCAGAAAATCAGCAAATTATTATTATTATTTTATTTTATTTTATTTTTTGCAGGACCTGTGACTATGCAATATTCCTAAACAAAAAATGCTTCAAGGATGTATTTTTCCTTTTTCCCCTAGTTCCATTGTTGGCTTTTGTGGGGATTGATTTCTGCTCAAATTCCACTTCCTTGTTTCTGAAGGAGCAGTTAGTATCATCAGTAATGAACTACTGTGGTTCCCACAGTTCTATAAAATGCATCAAGTAGATAGCATGATCTCTGTGCCTTTTTCCCTAATCCTCTGCCTCACTGACTGAGTATGATTCATACTGAAACCCAGCTGTTTCTTTCTCAGTTCCCATGACAGTGCTGTGACCACACTGCTGAATGCTGCCAGGTGCATTAGAGGCAGAGTAGAGAGAAAAAATATATTTTGCACATAGTTATTTAGAATACATTAAATTAAATCACAGGATGCTCATTTAAAGATGTTATTTCTTGACTTCATTCATAAAATGCGTATTTTTCCAAATGTGTATTCATAGCATTATGGATGCATAGTAAGCACAGTCCTCAGTCAATCATCTCTGTTTAAGAAAACAGACACAAAAATGCTTTTTAAAGAAAGAAAGAAAACAGGAGACATTAAATTATGCCTTGATGAACATTTTGGTTCATTTGCTCAATTTACAGATTTCATTTTAGCATTCTGTTTTTAATATAATTACAGAGTTACCAGAAAATTCCTTAGGCATATTAGTTAATCCTGTTAGAAAGGTTTTGGAAAATACAGATACTTGTAGGCACAACAAATGATCTTGGAATGATCTTAGAAAATCCAGGAAAATTGGAAGGCACAATGTAAGATAAAATGTATCAGAAACTTGAATATCTTAAATCATAATTCCTGTAGACCTCAGTTTACACTAGCAAAACAACATAACTTTTTTATTGATATACTTTTTCTATAGTTGCTATAGCATGAAGAATGAGTAAGCAATTTTGTACATCTTTGTCTATGGTTAAGCTGATTGGTATGTTTGGAGATCTTTGTGGGAAAGATAGGGGACTAGAACTGCCCTCATTACAAGCTGGAAATCTAGAGTAGGTGTTTATCAATTACTGTACAGATTACTGTTTTCCAGTTTTATGAATTAATATTTTTTAATGAGAAGAAAAGCAGTTATTTTCTGGAAAATTGATAACGTTGCATGGCTGACAACTTTGACAGCCTTTTCTAAACAACTAACAGCACAAATGTTTACTAAGACGTGACGGTAAAGAATCATCAACATATTTGCTTAGTAAGAAAAAAATTGTAGTTTTTCTAATTACTAAGATAAGATCTTAATTACTTAAGATATCTTCTTAAATTGTAGAAGTTTTGATGGGACTTTTTTCTTTATTTGTATTGCATTCTGATAATAAAGCACGTTCTTCCCCCTTTCTTCTTTCTTACCTCTTTCCCTCCAAAAAACTTCAAAACTCAGAAGTGGTAAGTATTTGCTCCTCGTAATGTAGAATGTAGCAGTTTTGGTGTTGGAAGGCTTAAAATCATGTAAGATGTTTAAAAGAATGACCACATCTTAAAAAAAAAAAAAAAAAAAAAAAGCCATTTTTTCACTTTGCTTGGGTAACTACTGTAATTTTAGAAAAAACAGTTTCCAGGAATGTTAAAAAATGTAATTAGCAAATTTGTAGTATCCTTCTAGTGTGTCTAAAGTAATTCAAAATTGATACATGCATAGGAATTACAAAAGTCTACAGGAAAAAAATGTTTCTATTCCGTAGCGTCTCACCTGCAGTATGATACATACTCATAAGAGTTTATCAGCAGTTGTGCGCCTGCTATTGGTCAACACTGTCTTGCCAGATTTGGCTTAGATGTGAATGGGAGTTGGTGATCAGTCTGTTGATCAGGTTACCTCTTTTTCCTGTTCATTCTTCTGGTGTATTGTGAGGAGAGGCAGCTTAAACAGCAGAATACGTTGAAAGATTCAGTAGTAATATCAGATTTCTTCCTTCTACTGGGTTTTTATACAACTAAGCAAGTGCTGGTTCCTCAGTAAGATGAGTAGTCAGTACAAGCCTGGGCTGTTTTTAGCTCACAACAAACATCTCTTTCAGTCTTGAGTATTCTGGTTACTTTAGGATTCAGGTAGCTTCACCAACACCAGAATATCAACATCCTTTGACCCAAATGTAACAATGTGAATTCTTGTCAATAATGTAAAGAAAAGAAAGCACAAGGGAATCAACCTAAATAAAATCCTTTATTAATTACTTGTACAAACAATAGAACTTAACTCAGACTTCAACCAGCTGTTCAGCAGCAGCTGCAGAACTAATTTAAACCATTGAAGATTTAATGTGCTTTCAAATTGCACCAGCAGTATCATATCCAAAAGGGAGTACAAGGAACATCACGCTTAGAATACAAATTAAAATGCCTTAGGTGGTTCACTAAAATGCTTAAGGCCAAATGACTTCCATCTCCCAAGACTCCCTCTGAAGTTCATCGTACTGTGTCATAATCTCTTTACATGGAAAATTCCCAGAATGCACATGTACTTGGTGCATATTAAAGGTATTTAATATCAGTAATTTGTAGAATTCGGAAAATGTTTGATGTGTAGAACTGTTGGTACACTTGCTAAGTTTTGATTTTAAAACAACAATTAAAAAAATTAAAACATCTTTCCAAATCACTGGCAGTATTATGTTCCAAATTCTAGTTAAACTTTCTACTACAATATGTGCCTGTTTTGGTGGCATTTTCTAAAACACGAAAATCAATAGATTTTCTAGTTTCCATGTAGTCAAAATTATGAAGAGTAGAGTTTAGGAGACATTAGTCTATGCGTGATATGTCTACATTTTTTCTTTTTTATACCATAGGTATGTAGACTGTATTAAATACTCACTATAACTGGAAAAAAGTACTAATAAGGATTAATAAGTTGTGGCTTCCTGATCAGTCACTATCAGTGGAAGTAAGTAATGATTACATTAAAAATATATTCCAAGACTTCGCTTAGAACTTTATATTTTTTCCTTTATTTTGTATGTGTTAATCACATACATTAGGATTAATCAGGAACAAGATTTTTTTAAACGTGTAGAAGAAAAATTAACTTTAAAATTTGCAAACCCTAAACCTTTCCTGTAAGATTTCTGATTTGCTGTAGACTGAATTTGTCTCTGTAATCTCTTTGCTTGCTTACTTAGGTTTTGCAGATCTCTTAAAAATAGTCTTATCCAAATAATGTGGTATTCAGCTCTTATTATCTTTATTTTGATTGTATTATTTCCTCATGTGAAAGTAGTTTAGGAAATCTTATATAAATCATATTATGTGAATTGACTGGTGACGCGCACTTTTGATGGCTGAATCACTCAGCAGTTTTCTCTACTTACTGTAGTGGATCTTTTGTGACTGTCTTAGGTAAAATTTTTAGTTGGCTCTACTCTAAGTTAAAACCTTCCTACGTGGGTGAAATAACTGTGTGCTTGATTACTGAGTACTAGCCTTGGGCAATCACAAAGTATGAAATTTACCAAGAGCAATGCAGGATTTTATATTTGGGATGGTGTAATCTTGGATGTATGTTTAGTCTGTGGGATGAGTGGCTGCAGTGCAGCCCTGCAGAAAGAGATCTGGGCATTTGAAGTGATGGAAAGCTCAATGAGTCATCAGTATGCCTTGGCAGACAAAAGGACCTGCAGCATCCTGGATTAAGTGCAGTATAGTTAACTGATCAAAATAAATAATTATTCCACTATGCTCAGTGTTGGTGCAGCCTCACCTCAAGCATTGTGTGTGGTTTGGGGCTCCGCAGTATAAGAGGGTATAAAAATACTAGGCAATGTCCAAAGAAGGGCATGAATACAACTAGGTGATGATGTGACTTACAAGGAACAGTTAAAGATACTCGGTTTGTTCAGCTTACAGAACAGAAGGCTGAGGGTGAGGTGACCTCATTACTGCCTATGGAGTACAAGGGCAAGTGCTGATCTCCCTGGTGACAGCAACAGGACCTGAAGGTACAGTAGGGAGATGTGTCAGAAGAGGGTCAGGTTGGTATTAGGAATAGGTTCCTTACCAAGACTGTGATACGCGGGTATCCAAAATTCTGCAACCTGTAAAATTAAGTGATGTTGCGTCTCATACTGTGCTAGTTGATGTGAATTTAGAATATTTGGATAATATGATTACCTTTGAATTTATGTCAATTCAAGACCATAAAATCTTTTTTTCCTTATGCTTTTCTTTTTTTACCTTAGTAAAGATGCTGGTGTATTTTCTTAATGTATATAAAATTTTAAAAAGTAATTTGAATTTTATGAACATGGGAACAGAAATATTTTCTTTGTACATACAAAATGGAATTAAGTATAATAGCATTTTTTAAAAACTTCTGTAATTAGAAGCATGTCAATTTAAATTTTTGTTTTAGAAGAGAAGTGCTTACTATAGGATGAAACACTAACTAGTTATTTTCATGGAAATGTATATAATGCTGTTTCCAGAGAGAAGTATAGAATGTGAGGTTATTTTCTTCATCATTGATGTGTACAGTATTTCTCCCACCTGTTATTTCAGTTCTCTGAGTTGTTATGCAGTGAGATTGCAAATGTAGTTTGCAAGGAGATTATCAAAATGCCTTCCTCAGTGGGAAGTTTAAATTGAGGTGATAAATATTCATATTTTTCCTCATTGGGGAGTACTCTATCAGAAGAGAGAGAAAAGGCTTTTCTTACTCAGGCTTTTGTTCATTTTTGTTTTGAAATGCCAGGATTTGATGAATGGGTTAGCTAGCCTAACTGCAGATAAATTATTGAAGATGGTCCTTTACTGCTAACCAGTGTAGTTTTTGTCATGTTACTGAACAAACAACAAACTGTAAAGTTCTATCCATTGGTGCCTTGTTACTGGTGGGGGAAAAAATTCACTCTGAGAATAGTTGAATCAAGGAGTGTCATCTCTCTGTGATTAATTTCCAAATCAGGAAGCTTACTGGTATGGAATATTCTAGATTCATCCTGAGCATGTCGTTTTTATTTCACAACAAGAGTTTGTTTTTGTTAGAAAGACTCATCTATTTTTATTTGCTAGGGATCTTCCCAAGTCGTCATCTCTCACGATTGACCTTAGGCTTAAATAACATCATTGACTAAATAAGGCCTCATATATAAGGCTTAACTTGTCAATTAGAGTGGTAATATGACCTTTTCAATCCTGGCCAATATGAAGATCATCTAGAATCATAAATTGCAGAATTCTGAAGTGTGATATTTGTTCACCACAACATAGAAAATAGAGGGAAAAATTCTTAAAAAAAAAAAAAAATTGCTAGATTATAGTGATGTTTTGTTATAGGTAATTTGTTATGTCAGGAGAATTGTTCTAGTGCTGCTTAAAAATGAAATGTGTGATGGTACAGCTCTGTCATGTTCTTGTAAACTAGCTTTATCTTAATACATTTTTCTTCTATCTTTCACATCCGTTTTTATCGCTAGTTTAAAGAAACTGACTAGTAGTAACAGAATTCAGACATGTCATGGAAGCTGATAGAAAATTATCCCAGCCTTAAGCTACTTCCTGAAAATATCCAACTTTTTGTGAGCATCCCTAGAAGAATCTTCAGCACCCTGGGGAAACCACAGGGAAACACCCTGTCAGCCAGCTGTATAACTTAGCTACCTTTAGACAGGATTAACATACAAGGTTCTCTGTACTGTTTTTTTCTCCTATTGTTTCTTGAGCCAGGTGTTCTGACAGTAAACTGGAAGTCATTGAGCTATTCTTCAAGAGCTGCTCTAGAGGGCAGGGGTAAAATCACAGTAATTCCTTACTGAGAAATGAGCATTATACAATATAGCAAAAGTAGTGAGCTTTGGCAGTACGTGAATTAATCCATCACATCAAGTCATTTTCCAGGTGCTGTTTGTTTTGGTGGCAGTGTTAGAGTTCTTGGCACATATGACTGACCTTTGTTTAGTTTCTTGAAATGATCTTTGTTTCTGTACGTTTTTATACTAATGTTTTTCATAACTACAAAGATAGTGTTTTGACTGATGAGTTTTAAGCATTTTGAATATACACAGGATGGCGAGTTACTGTATTTGAGAAATGCTGCCTATGACAATGTTAGATAATGTGATACTGTCTGAAAATATCAGTCTGAAGCAGTAGCAACACCTGCTTCTCCCAGAGCATTTCTTCTACTGTTGCAGTGTTCATAGAATCATAGATTCATGGAATGGTTTGGGTTGGAAGGGACATATAAGATCATCTAGTTCCAACCTCCCTGCTATAGGCCCCTGCTTCCCACTAGACCAGGTTGCTCAAAGCTCCATCCAGCCTGGCCTTGAATACCCCCAGGTAGGGAGCTTCAACAGCCTCACAGGGCAACCTGTTCCAGTGTATCAGCTGGAACAGAAATTCAGTAAAGATTTTATTCCTAAATCTACCCTCCTCCAGTTTAAAGCCATTTCCTCTTGTCCTGTCGCTATCTGCCATTATAAAAATTATTTACAATGCCCTTTATAAGAAATACATATAAAAATTGCTGTTCACTCTGGTTACTTTGTCTGATGGATCTTGCAACTACTAGTTGAGATTATATTAGTGGCTGCAGGTTGTGACTTTACATTTAATTGCAAGTTAGTGTCGTGTTCAGATGCAGGACTAGATAAAATTTGACATAAGACTGTGTATAAAGGTCAGTCCTTTGTAGTTACATGTGATGAAAATGTACTGTTGCCTAATAAGTATTTAAGAGGCAGAAGTGGATAACATAAAAGCTTACAGATTCAAAAAGGAAGATACTAATGCATATGCTGGATAGGCAAAGCTAATCAGAATTTTTATTTCTACATTTATAGACAGTTTTGTTTGAAAAATTATGATTCAATATTAAATAAGTAGTACAGCCATCCTTATGGTATGGTAAGCAGTGGTAATTTCAGACCAATGAAATTACTTGGCCAAACTGGAGAGATTTATTTCAAGTGAACTACAACAGAAAAACTGAACTTAGCATAATTAATATGCTCTGAAGAAAGACTCTGAGAATGTTCACAACTCTTCATCAAGCTATTACTGTATGCAAGGAAAATTTTGTCTGGTGCCTGTGACTGCATATGTTGAATATCTTCACAAGCAGTGTTTTGGTATTTGAGGGTTTTGATTTAAAACTGTATAACACTCGTGCATCCAGACAAGGACTAGGATTTGCTTGGTGCTATACAAAAAGAGGAATACAATACATTCTGTGATACAAAGAACTTTTCTTGATCAGTAACTGGACAGGCTGCAGGTGAACATGGAAGGAAAAGGAGATTTTGAGATGTCTGAGGAGGAGTAAATCTTCCTGAATATAGAAGAGAAAGAGATGTAACAAACAGATATGGTACTTTGCATAGTTATAGTCACTGAGTCAATCTTTTTCTGTATGATTTGTTAGCACTTGATTTTTTTTTTTGTTTATTTTTGTGGAGTTTTTTTGTTTTTTTAATCACAGAGCATCCGCCTGAATTATCTTTGCTTGGGTTAGTCCCAAAGCAGTTGCTTTTATTTAATGTGGGAATATTTGCTTATTTCTTATCATAGGAGTATAGTATACTGGAAGGAATATTGGAGCCATTGAATCCATTTTTAATTGAAGTTTCGAATGAAAGAATTTTAAAGCTAGTTATATCTTTTTCCTTGCTAAGATCTAACATCCTTTTGTCTAGCAATTTGAAACTTACTTCAGCTTTTCAGCTTAAATGTATTTATGTATTACATTTTTTTCATGTATACCAACACTGTGACCCATCAGTGTATTTGTAAGGAATAATTCTACTCCCTCTCAGGTATGACTTTGCTGGAATAAACAATCTGACTTTGTTTAGATTACTTACAAGTGACTGGATCTTTTATTCCCTCACAACATTATCTTGCCTTTATAGAAGATAAAGAAGAATAAGGAGGACTTTAAAGGAGAGTTATTTTGTATAAACATAGATAAGAACTTCATCTGATTCTATGGAGTTTCTGGACGCTGACATAAAACTCTTTCCTTGGCCACGATTTTCTCACCTTCTATACTGAGATCTTATAGATGTATTTCAGTCATTTTTTTGTCAGCATGGAATTATTTTTATTGTTCAATTTAAATCCTTTCTTATTATTCCAGTGTCCAAGATCACACAATTCTCCCTTTGTCTTGGCTCAATTCTCCTCTCTGCTTGACTACTCATGTTCTAAATTATATAAATTGAACATAGTGACCTACCTTAAAAGATACCATCTACGTCGTTAGCCCTTTTCTAAAGGCTGGAAAGCCTGTGACTATATTAGTAAACCATAAAGCCATAGTCATTTCTCTAGCCTTGAAATGAAGTGGAAGAGCACAGCTTATGTACGTATGGTACATACAGCTGAAATAGTGCCTCAGCATGACCTTACCTTGTCTGCTGGGAACAGTTCTGGCCTGTTATGTACCTTATGTTAGGCTGAGGTATTTTCTGGTAAGGTACTAATATAGAAGAGGCCGTTACATTTTCTGAAGATGTGCTATAGAGTTAAATATTGTGTTTTGAGCCAGTGTGGTGTACTCTTTCTAGCAGTATAGAGAAAGTAGTGAAATGTCAAGTACTCAAGTAGTTCCCAGTCTACATGTTGAGCTGACTAGGGAGAAACTTTGCATTGCTTTTGATTTTCCTTCTTTTGATGGCTGAATTTCTGTTTGCATTTAATTCTGAAAGAAGTTAAATTTTCATTTTTTTCAGAAGGAAATGATTCCAGGAATATATTTTATCTTTTATAGCATCATAGGGAAGATTAAATCTATGGATAAAAAAAAAATTGATGATTTGCTTGAAGTGCTTGAAATGACATTCTTGAGATGTATCGATACTTTTCACCACAGTTATAAACTAATTTATTTTACACATGTGAATAGAACTTCTACAGACCTTCATGTATTCCTTGAGATAAAGTTATGCTCTGTTGCCTCTATTTTCATTTTATCCTTTTCAGAGACATTGCTCATGTAAATCTGATAACAGCAGGTAAAGAGTTTATAATGGTTGAAATTTCTCTTTATTTTGAGGAAATCTGTTTCTCTTTTGATACTTCTCTGATTTCTGTTCCTGAACATAAAGCTTTAAGGCCTTTTACTTGAGAGAAAAACGACAGCTGTGTCTCTAGCAAATTATTCTCTGGAACCAATGAACTGTTCCATCATTCTAGAATGTATTTCAATATGAAATATAAATAATTCTAAAATCTCATGTTTTTCATTATAGAATCTTGTTGTATGCCTTCTTGTTTTTTTTTTTGGTAATAGATAAGTGATGAGTAACATGAGAGGTAAATAAACTGGAGAATAACAGTCTATTAACATGACTATCTGTTACTACTGACTTGGTTTTAACAGTGCTTTCTCTAACAGCTCTATAGTGCACATGGTGTAAGACTGTGTGAGAGGCATACTGTCTGAAACAAAATCAACAAGCAAAAAAGTTTTTACTATCAAGTCAGAAGGTGGAATTTGAAATACTGCTGTAGCTTGTCTGTAATCCCAAACCTTCCAAATCAAAGCTTCAACGTTAGCCAGATGTCTGTCACTTGCAGAATCATCCTTAAGTAACAAAAAGGGCATTTACAATCAGTAATTGTTTATGAACAATGCAGTGTTAAAAGCAAAAGTCAGCAAGTCTCTGATTTACATGGATGTCATACTTTTAATATGCTTAAACTTGTAACATGAGATAGTGAGATATTTTTACCCACATCTAGTGGAGATCCAGGGTAGTCCTAAAGTTAAATGACTCATGCACATGATGAAAACTTGTGATGAAGCTAGAAAAGACAGTCAGGTGCCATGAGGGTAGAATCACAGCTTAACTGCTGTATGGTTCTTTTCCCTGACCACATGGTAATTTATTTCTGTGGACTGTAGACTAGCTTAGACTAAAAATTTCCCAGAAAATGAAACTATGTCTTATCACCATGCCTTTAGTATTAAAAACAAAAAAAAGAAGATGTACTAAAAGTTTAACCTTATGAGTAAATCTGTCAGAAAACACTTTTCCTGGAGCATTATTAACCACATCTGAGACAGAAAACAAAGAGATTTCATTAGACTGTCTTGCCCAGCTACTGAAGGGTAATTTTTACATTAAAAGACTTTTAGGCATGGGATGCCATTTATGTGATCAAATTCAATAGCAGAAATGCAGTTCCAAAGAATTTGAAAGACTAAATACAAATTTATCTTTTTTTCATTTACGTGCATTTTAAACCATATCCTACAGTTTACTTATTACTTCTAATAGAAAAAAGATTCAATTAGAATGATGTAGTCTTGCACATGAAACTTCCTTACAGTTCTCAGACAAAAATCAAAAAGTCTTTGGTTGAAATATAATCATAGAATAACCTTAATTTGAGGGGACCCAGGAGGATTACCAGGTTCAAATCCTGGATCACCCAAAAACCAAACCATATTTCTTGTCCAAGCATTTCTTGAGCTCCAACAGGGCTGGTGCATTGAATACTACCCTGTGGAAACTCTTGCAGTACTGAACCGCCCTTTCAGAGAAATAAGTGATAAAGCCTAAAAACTGTACCCTCAATTTTCCACTTGCAGGTAGAATTTAAGTGACCTAATAGAGTCTGAAAGTGGTGCACTGTCATTTATTTAGCTGCCTGTGTGCTTCCAACAAATGTTTCAAAATGCTGTAATTTTTTTTTCTATGGGAGTCTTAGCTCCATGGCAACCATATCCAGTTTAACTCTTACGGAATCCTGTGACCATAGAGGAAACGCTCCCTCTTATCTAATGATTAGATCTATTTCTGTCCCTTTTTAGCTGTATGCTTTTCCTTTGTACCTCTTCCTCTAAGCAAGGTTTTGTCAAGTATAAATATAATTGACCCTCTGATATAGGATGTCATTAATTCAGAATAATTCTTAATGTTTTCCTCCTGAGCAAGCAGAAGAAAACATTGTAAGGACAAAGGAATGTTAAGATGATGACTCAAGTGCAGCCTCATAATGTGCAGGAACAGTACTATTGCCGCTTTTGAAGTTCAGGACATCAGTAACGTATTGTGATGAGTATGGAAATATTCTTCCATGAAGTGATGTTGAAATTCTAACCTTTAGAAAAGGAACAGTGCTGTGGCAAAAATAATCCATAGTATAACAGATTTTGAAGGTGGAAGATTACATTATGAAATTCATTCTAAGTAGAAGTCTCACATTCAGAAAAAAATACAAGAGAATATAGATTTTACAATAATAAATTGACATGATATTTGCAAGCAGTTTTACACCCTAATAGATGAAAAACAAAGTAACTTCTTTTACTTTACTTAGCATGAAACTTCCAGAAGAACACTTTAAGAGAATTTATATTTTCGGATATGAGTGGTAATTTTTAAAGTGTAAGAGAATGGGGAGAGTAGGGGGAAACATGTGACTGATTATGAAAATGTTATAAATATATGCAAAACAATGTACTATGAAAAAATTCAGAACAACAATTCTAGTATTGTTAGTTTTCAAAGTGGAGACTTTTTTTTTAATCAGATACTGCTTGAGATAAATACTTTTTTTTAAGGTCTCATAAAACTACAGAGAAGTAATCATGAAGGACAGCTAATATGTTTGTAATCTTTAGTCTTTTCCATGAGTGAAAGTATGAAAAGGTTAATGTATTTCATTCGCTTAATATTAGAAGTGTCTTGTTTCTAACTTGAGTATTCATTATTTTAATTATTGGTCCTATATACTTTTTGTACATTTGTCTGCTGTGTTTATAATTCAACTGTTACTTGTCTTCTTGTGCCTGTGAAAGAAATACTATTCCAAGCAACTAACCTAGGCTTGTCCTTAGGGTTTTATCAGAACAATCACACTCCCAAATCTTATCTTGCTTAAGGTCTGTAAAGACAATGCGTTCCCTACTACGGTGATCTGAACTTTCAGTTTTTGCTTTTTCCCATCTGAAAAGTATGGATTGAGAGCATGAATAGCCTTTAACAGATAACTGAAAAGTGAAGAAGGCTGCTTGTAACTGTGTGCTTAATCCCAACATGTTTAAGCATTCTGTGCTTAAAGTACTTGACAGAAGAGAAGGTAGGAAGAGTGCTAAACAGCTGTAAGCATAATTGTGGTTTTCCTGGTGCATTCCTATGTGAAGAACATGTCTCTTACATGTTATTCACTTATTTATTAAATAATCAAATAAAGCTGGAAGGTTTTTTCTTTTTTTTTTTTTCTATCTATCCTTCTGTCCCATATTTCTGCATAAATATTTTCTTTTTTTCTGAAGAGACAAAAAAAAATGATGAAGAGATCTTCAAGCGCCCAAAAACATATGTATACGTGCTAGTAAAGACTGGCTGTATATATGTGAAGACAACATTTTAACAAGGTTGCATTTTGCCTTTTTATTGTGGATTTAGAATAGCTTTTGGTGGATGTTCAAAAACATTCTGGAAGACAGTGTTCATTATTTACTAACTGTTGAGAAGGAAGAATAATGTAAGGGTAATGCAGCTTGCTGGCATTACATCAGGTAATTTCTGCATTGCTAATATCATTGTAATATCTTCTGTAACTCTAGGCAGAATAGGCAGATAATTTTGGTATCTGTGGATTTTTATTTTATTTTTATTTATTAACACATTAAATATCCAGCCATTTATGAATCATGGTTACATGGTTACGTTTTGGCTGCCAAGAGGGGCAGGACTATTACCACTTGCAAGTAATTTCTGCTTGTTGTTGACTATACTGTAAGCACTCTGTAATGCACTTTGTATTGTAAGTAACATTAGAATAATACATTAGTAGTTTTGTTGAATAGGAATAAGCAGAGTGTTCTTGAAAATACTGTTAACGTTTAGCAGGAATTGACAGGAAATTCCATGGTTGGAAGACTTAACAGAAGGAGACGTGTAGAAAAGATTTTTTTTTTTTTTTTAAAGCTACACTCAATTCATTCTACTGATTACTGAACAATTGTGTTTATACAGGAATTACAATGAATCTTGCAGCTATATTGTCTGATGCCTTTTTTTACTCATCTTCAACCTCCTGGTTTGTTTAGTTCTGAGAAGTTAAAATGAGATGGTGATGTAATATGAAGATTTAAAAAAAAAAAAAAAAAAAAATTCAGCAGAGCAAGGAAATTCATCAATCCAGGCCAAGGTGTGAAAAGTAAGTACAACTTCATCAGGGCAAAGGTGATGCTAGGTGCATTAATTTGAAAAGATTTTCTCCATGCTGCTGTTTTGCGATGATTTTCATCATTTGTCATCTATTTTGAGCTTGTTTGTGTTAGGAAATTGCTGCAGTGTTCTTTCCATGTAACTTATCAAAACAGGTGATTTTTTTGTGTGCTCTAATTTTTATCCTCTTGTTACTCTCACTGAGTAGCTCTATGTCTGGTATTTTTAAGCATACTAGTCTTTGCATGAAATAGAAAGCATAAAAATAGAAAATCAGGAAAATACACATAGTAAAATACTGTGTGCGAGGGTATATAAAAACACAGCAGCTGTAGAGGCTGTCATTTTCATATCTTTATCATCCTAGATTTAGTAACATCTCAGTGTTGCAAACATGAGTCATAAAGGATAGATTGCTCACCAATAACCTTACTAGCCATTTTAGTGCTTGTTTATTTCCAAGCATTTGAGCTTGTCTGGACTCAACTGTACTAAAACTTTTCCTCATACATTGTCTAGTTTCAGACACTTGATTTCATACTGAATTTTTTGAACTTTTTTATCTGAGTAAAGTTATAGTAAGTGTTCTGCTGTGCGTTTCTTCGCTAGGTTTCCTGATGATAATCTCAAACAGGACTGGTAGCACAAATGACAGTGCTACCTGGTTTTTTCAGAACATAGTTATTTCCTAAAAATTGTGTATGATAGACACTACTTGTTTACAGCTGTCTTAAGAGTGATTGAGTTAGGAGTGGACTGAACAAGACAAAAAAGGAGAGAGATTGTTCCTTTCCTGAACCATTGAACTTGGTGGAATGGAAAGTTTCTATTAGTGTGGTGCATCAGTAACTTGGAAATAACATGCAGCTGAGAGACTACCTTTTAGGTAGTAACTTGTGAAAAGAATATTTCTAAGTGGTGCAACAACCAAGGCCTCACTGAGAACAGAAAAAAAAAAACTTTGTCAATGCTTAGATTTGCAATCAGTCAAAAAGTAAATGAAGTAGATAAATAAACAAGATAAACAGGTACAAAATGGACAGGAAGAACTTGTCTATATTTCTGTGTTTAACCCGTTTGATCTTCCCTCATCCCTTTATTTTTCTTTCTATTTAATTATTACTTGAAATCTCAGGTTTTAAGAGAATAATTTTATCTGTCTATATGTGCGTAAATATTTGCGTGTGCTTTTCATATATCTATGAATATAAATATAAAGATTAAATATTTATATAAGTTTACATATTTATTTAGATATTTAAGTATATCTATCTATCTATATATGGATAAGGGAAGTGCAACTGAGGTCATCTACATGAACTTGTGCAAAGCAATTGATTTTGTCCATATGACATTCTTGTCTCTAGAGACATGGATTTAATGGATGTTCCGCTCCATGGATAAGAAATTTGCTGGGTGAAGTATGTGGATCATATGCTGTATGCTGTAAATCCTGTAGCTTTTCCTACTGTATGAAGCCTTTTTCAAGGACTGCAATTGTTCTAACTGGTGTTCAGCATAATACGGAGTCTCCTTTAACCCATTTTCTTTCACAAGTTGCACTGAATCTTTTTTCTTTAGTTCTTAAAACAAGAACTAATATTGATGTTTCGATCTTACTCCTAGATAAGATGCAACCTATTCTAAAACTGTTCATAATTGCTGAGAAGCTGGACAGAAATAATATGGAGGATGTGCAGTAAATTCAGAGAAGCCTCAGATCTAAGAAATTAGAAAGATGTTGCAGAGTAATATAGACAGGAATATATTTTGCTGCAGGGAATGTGGTCTAAATCTTAAGTGTGTATCATGGCTTCAAGACCGTATGCAATTCCTGGTTAGGGAGCTTTACTTGACGACAAATCTTTCTTGGATATCAGCAACAACTCTAGATATTTGGAAAAGTCATCCAGGTCTGTTTACTTTTTCCCTTGAGAAACAGTCATTTGAGTCTTGATTTAGACATAATCTATTAACCAAAATGTTAACCAGTGTTCCTGCATTGAAAAGCTAAAGAAGTTTAACTTGCATGGACTAATGTTTTTGCTTTCCCTGAAAGTAATTTCTGGCATAACTTAGACCCGATAAAACTTGTCCTAAATAAATATCTTAGTAGAATTCTATACCACTTTTTGTTAAGAGACTGTATGCTTAGTAAATCCAGATCCGATTGACTGATATGCCATGTCTTTCAATGTCATGTCAAATTTTTTGGTGTAAGTAGTACGTTTACTCTTAAGGCCTAATCAAGTGGAAAATGCATGCAGATAACGTATCCAGTCTCACTTGACTGGGATATGGCAATTAATGCATATGGGCTTTCTAGGAAGGAGAAGCAAGGAGGAAAAGAGGGGAAACAGCCTGTTATGAAAGAGAGCAGTGGGAATGCATGGTGCTGTGCTTTTGAACAGGGGTGAGTTCTATTTATGGGTTAGGATTAATGGACCAACCGAGGTGTGTGGTAATGTAGTGGTGTGTCTTACAGACTGCCTGATTAGGAAGAGGAGAGGTAGTTCAGAGGACTCACAAGATGAAACCTTTAGATTGCAGGCCCTGACTTTTCCTGAAGACCTTAACTACCTACTACTGCCGGGATCGCAACACAGTAAGGCACAAGCAATTCAGGAGGTTTCTGAAGAATACTGTTTACATGGATAATAGACGAGTTAATGGCAAGAGGTGCTCTGCTGAACCTGATACCTTCCTGTGAGGAATTACTAGTCAGGAGCTTGAAAGCTGGCGATAGCTTTGATTGCTGTTACCATGAGATAGTGGAACTGAGGATTCTGAGAGAAGGGAATGAGACAAAAGCAGGATCACAATCCTGGGATTGTCTCTGTGCAGGTACCTCTTGGAAGAATTATACAGGAAAACTGGTTGATTTTTAGAGGAGTGTATCTTCCGTGATTAGGATCAAACCATTTCCAATGTGCAAAAAAATTAAGCAAAAATGACAGAAGACCTGCCTGGATCAGGAACAAGCTCCTGACAAAACTTCAACAAGAAGAAAAAATAGAAGTATATGGGAGGTAAAAGCAGGAACAGGTGACCAGGGTGGGTTTAGAGACACTGTCTGACCATGCAGGGATGTAGTTAGTGTAGCCAAAGCCTGTCTGGAGATGGATCTGTTGAGGGGCTGAAAGGGTGACGGGAGAAGTTTCTTCAGATGAGTATCCACAGCAAAAGGAAATCTGAAGAAACAATGGGCCCTGTGCTTTATGTCACCAAATCACTTGAAAAAAGGACTTAAAGTCTTGTTTCTGGGTGCTTTGTTCCTCAGTCTCAAAAACCTGTTCAAAACCTGACTGCTGACGTCCTTGAGTATCCATCTGTATAGTCAATGAATATAAAGATGTTATAATTATGAAATAAACAAGAGAGTTTGGCAAAGCAGATTATAATAACAAAAAGAGAATAGATAGAAAGCTCACCCACGTCCTGGGCTCGCTGCAAAACTCCAGAGAAGGGATCTCCAGAAGAGATTCTTTCCCACTGGTAGTCAGCTCTTAAATGGGTCTAGGAGAGGTGGAGCCAGGCTCCACCCCTTCTGGCAGCACAGGTGAATTGTCATCACCTGTGCTCCCATGGCTGACTCATTGCTTGCCTCAGGTGATCAATCAGAGGTTCAGGCCATGATTCAGCAGTTCTCGTACACCATCTCTTCTTGATTTTGCTTTGAGCATTAGATAGGATTAGGCAGTCTCTGCATTTCATGTCCAATCTCAACATCATTTCATGTGATCATATGATAAAAATCTACAAAATCCAAACTTAAGTTTTACCTCTCTTATTCGCTAACAGATGTAATGACTGATTTTTTTTAAGTGAACCTTGTGAAGAGATTTACACTTGTGAACACTGATAATTTATTATCTGGCATAGAAACAGTGAAAAATACAGTCATACTGAGATTTCTTTAGAAATCAAGCCAATTACAAAATTAAGTGCACTTCTCTTTGTCAGATCAACCATCTAATTAATGAGAGAAAAAAAAGTTCATTGTGCTTTGTAACATCAATTAGATAGACAGTGAGAAATGTTTTCTTAATTTTATGAAATGTCATTCTATTCACATTAGTTACAGTCACTCTCAGTTATAGGTCCATTATAACAATAGCATGGTTGACATAAAATGTCTGTGGCTAAAATGTAAAAATGTGTTTCTAATCTAATGATTTTGTTGAAGAGTGCTGACTTAGCTGTCATTTTTTTTATAAATGCTGCTATTGGTTACAGATTTCTGGTTATTGGAGTAATGATAACAGCAAGACATCTAGAAAATTGTTATCCAAGGGAGGCAGCCATGCAGATGTTTGTCACTGTTTTTATTTTAATGAGGATATCTACAATGACGATATGATTGGTATATACTTTTTTTGTGCTCTGTCCCAGCTAGAACTTTTCTCAATTCTGATTATGCTGCTTCGTATAGTCTGTCTTGAGAAATATTTGTGAATACTTGGAATGTGATGGATAGCAGGTAAATGCACTTGAATATTCACATTTTATTTCTGTGCCATCTTTTCAATGATATTCTTTCCTTTTTCAGATATTTTATAAAAAGGCTGGTAAAAATGTCTGTTCTTCAAATCCTGTTTGAAGGATTTCTTCTAGAATGTTACCTGCATCTGATGCTTTTTCTCTTTTAAACTATAGCAAATGTAGAGGATTACTGAATATAGTGAAGTTTTTGCTTATAGTAGTCACTGAAAATATCAGGTATTTTACTTCTTACATTTCTTCACAAACTGTGATGTTCAATAAGCATCTGAGATATTTATGATTAATATCTTAAAGATAAGTGATCGCGCATACAGAACATGCCATTTAAAGAATATGCCAAGTGCTGTGCATGCCCATTCTCATTTGAAATAGATATGACCTAAATGTTTGTTGCTATTGGTATCTTTACTAATCCAGTAGTGGTCATGCATTAAGATTCCAAAAGGCTGATAGCTTCTATTTGGATTCCTTCTTAGTTTCAGGTGCCAAGTTTTTTTAAATTGGTTCATATGTAATTGATACAAGACAGTGGCTATTCCATTAATGTTTCTGAGCATCTGTTACACAGAAAAAATGTATAAATGAAGCCCTGAAGATTGAATTTATTATATCAAAATTTTCCTCATCTACATTCTAATTCTGGTTGCCAGCTAATTGCTGAAAAAGAAGTAAATTTATTGTAATGGATGTAAAAGAAATGGGAAAAGCAAACAAAATATTATTGCATGACTACATTTCTTGTATTCACATTTTTTCTCCAAAAGAATGCTCCGTTCAAAGGAGCTAATACATCTTATTATTTCTTAATTTGCTTGTATAATGTTACATCAAAGGTCATGACTCTCAGAGGTGCAAAATATCCGAATCCCAAGACTATGATTAAGTAACACTGATGTACTAAAGCAGGATACACACTTCTTTTCTGATAACACTTCATTGATCATCACTGAGCATACAGGTTTTTTAGTCAATTTGCCCTTTTAAGAATTAACATGTACTTAAAGTCATTTCATTTTTTAAAGCAGGGCAAGATTTAGCCTAATAGGAGAGGATATACTTCATTTTGCCATGGATTTGCATAAAGTCACTGGTATAACTTGTATGACTGTTTTAGCTGCCTTCCTTGCAGTATAAAATTGAAGAGGTAATTCTTAATATCTTGCACTTATCACTTAGGACAGAAAATGCATAAATATTTTGGATGTTATTTACAGTGTTGCTACTCAGTGTGATTTATTGACACTGTCCCATGTTTTTCCACAAAGAACTGAAAAAAATGTAGTAGTACAAATAAAAGGAAGACATCAAATTGTAAATACCTCATTGACAACCTTTTTGAAATACTGAAAAAAGAAGCAAAATGGTTAATAGTGAAATACTTTGTAAGACTCTTTGTATATTAGAACTACTGAAGAGGAGGGGTTTTACAGAAAAAAAAATTAAAGGGGAAAAAAAAAAAAAGGTGTAGGAAACAGATAATGCACCACAGTAGAAACTCAAGTTATTTCATATATATGTGCATCAACCTTGTTGATCTTGCCTATCAATGGTACCTGCTGGATGCTTGCAAATTTGCAGAAAATGGTATACTTAACAAAATGTAAAGGAATTATAGTGAAATTATTCCAGAAGATATCCAAATAGTCCTTTTTTTTTTCTTAGGCAATGGCTCTCGCATTCTATTTTCTAAAGCATTTCATTCAGAAATATTAACAGGAGTGTAAAGGTATACATTCTACTTTTATTGCTGTCTGATGACTTGCTTATTTTGCTTTGCTGATGACCTGATATAAGATATGTAAGTATGTTCCAAAGTTGAGATCAGGCTTTGATCCAGCCACTGCTGAGGGAGTAGACTGACAACGGAAACCCCTGTTCTATTTTTAAAGTCTCCTGAGAACTGTCAGATGGCGTTTCATGAATTTCCATCAAATAATTGCTGTCATCATAAAGATCCATATGTAGTGAACTGACTGCATTTACAAAGGGAAATTTGTGTACTTACTGAGGGAAGAAAGGCTTTTAAGTTTTTAAAAAGAAGTTTAAAAGCAACTGGTTGCAAATACTGGAAGTGTGCTGAGAAACCAGCTGCCTGCTACTACCACTGGTTTAAGGTTTGTCCTGGAGGCTGATTTTCATAATTTGCTTTCTGTTTTGTGATGGCTTGCAACATGACAGTTGTGCCTAGGTACCCCTTTGTTATGTGACTGGCAAACACTGTGTTACTTACCACATAGCGTTTGCCAGACAGATTGTATATAGATGTTAAAAGCAAAGAAAAGCTTATAATACATTTACGTGACCTCCTCCTAATTCAACAGCTTGGCCGTAATGTCTCTATTTTGGGACCAAAATATTTGTGTGGCATGCACATCTTGGAGATCCTAAAGAAATCTCAATTATATTGCAGCATAGCTGTATAAACATTGCAAGAATGAAAAACATCACATGAACCTTTTTTGTTTCATAAACTTTGCTTGAGTGCTTGAGTATATATATTAGTAAACAATATTTCTAATATTAGTTTACTAATAGTAATAGTAGAAATAGTAAGTAAATGATCAGTCACTGGGAAAAAGATTTTCAATACTATAAGTGAATACTGCCAAAAAAGTATCCTTCTAGCAGTTTGGCAAAATGTAACTGCTCTAACTTGTAAACAGAATTGAAAGTTCTGGAAAAAGAAAGTATCTGTTTTGCTGATATGATGTGAGACAACAAAGTGATTGACAATGTGGAAAATGTTTGAGAATTCTACTACTATGAAGCACACTTCTTCCACTTTTGAGGAAGCAAAGTTTTGGCTAATGCTAACACCAGCAGCAAAGCTGAAAAAAAAAAACATTATTGTATCCTTAATTTTGAAACTGTGAATCGAACTCTGATAAAGACCATTAGAATGTAATAACCATGAAAGATTATAAAATTAGTCTGTGGCATGTGGAAAATTTTCCACTGTAATGCATTTTATAATGCTGCAGTGTGAACCTGTTTAACCAATTAAACAGGATGAAGTCTTACCAGTTCTCTAAACCATTTAAGAACAATCCAAGTGCTCAGCAGAAGTACATTTCAGTTTATGGCATTCCTCTTAAGTCAGTAGCATGCAAACATTCAGACAATGTTTTATAAGAACAGGCAATTATAAATGTACATCAATAGATATGAGATTAATCTAAGAATCATAACTATTTCTTAGATGCTGTCTGTCAAAATCTGACTGTTCTTATTAAAACTTGAAGCTCTTAATAATTTTCCAATAGAAGGAAAATTATGGAACTATTAAAGATTTAACCTTGAAGACTTTTAAGTGAAAAATATTTCTTCATGTTTCTCTTTGCTACATTTCATGTCAAATGCTTTTGTCTCTCTTTGTGCTTATATATATATATGTGCATATGTAATATGTATATATGTAATGTGTATATACGTATACATATACGTGTATACATGAAAACAGAGTTGGACGCACCTTTTTTTTCCCCCCCAACTTCTTAATGTCGTATGAAAACTGTTCAGAAGTAAAATGTCATTTTAACCTAGTGAATGTGAAAATTGCTGAGCAAAAACTTCCTTAAGTCAGTGTCAACCCAGATACTGACCTAAGCTGTGGACTCTAACAACTATCTAAAGCATGTTTGAGCATACAGTAGACAAGAAAGCTTACATAAAGATTATGGGATGTTAGAAAAGCTACGCTTTAAGAGACCTTATAGGGCATATATTCCCTTATCAAAGAAAAGTCAGACCATACCCAGGTGACAGTACATCCACAGATGTTGATATAACGTTTTTTAAACAAACTCCACTCCCTACACAGGGTCAGTTTTAGCACTCTGATATCCTCAAGCTTTTCTAATAACCAGCCTGTATCTTGCTACAGTCTTTTATACTGGTAATTCTATCTTGCGCGTGAGAAACATAGTATTCTCTATGATCTTGGCATAGCTTTTTATATGTTTATAAACTTCTTATCATACCCCTAATTTAATATTCTTTTATTTCATTAAACCACAGAATCACTGAGGTTGAACAGGACACTAGAGCAGGTTACTCACTGTCCAGTTACATTTTAAGCAGGGTACTCTATAACCAGTCTGTACAACCTGCTCTACTGTTTGACTGTGCTCACATTCATATTTACTGATTATTTTTCTTTTAATTGTGACTGTTGTACTTACAACATATTCCTTACTTACAAAGCTGGCTTCTCTTGAGCAAACAGTCCTGTCTTTCTTAGCTGCTCTTTTTATTATTTAGTCCAAATAGTTGCATATGAAATTTGGTTACTATGTTTTTTTTAAAAAAAACAAAATATTAGAATGGGAAAAGATTCAAGGAAAGGTCAGATGTGTGATTAGATGAGGAACAACTGTCTAGGCTAAGACTTTTCTGCCTGCAAAAGACAGGCTGTGTGTGACATGAAGATAATTTTCATCAACTGTTGTGATGCAGGAACTTACTACTATTAAATGGAACTAGTAGGAACTGCCCTCAAAACAAACACAGGAATTCAGTTTTTCTAAAGCTGAGCTGAGAAGGTTGTGAGCTTGAATTCTATATAGAAGCAGGGGGAGACTGGACAGGCAGAGGTCTGATGGAGGGGCTAGCCACTTGATGTTCAGAAGCCATACTTGGGGCTGAAAATTTTCTGTCCTGAAAATGATGTGTTCATCCACCTTGAATTTAGGAGGAAGTTTTTCAGGCAAAGGGTGGTGATGCCTGGAACAGGTTGCCCAAGGAGGTTGTGGATGCCCCATCCCAGGAGGCGTTCAAGGCAGGTTGGATGTGGCTCTGGGCAGCCTGATCTGATGGTTGATGGCCCTGCCTGTGGCAAGGGGGTTGAAACTAGATGATCATTATGGTCCTTTTCCACCCAGTCCATTCTATGAATCCTGGGTTATTGCATAGAAATCATAAGCAGCATAAGAAATTCTTGCCACCTTGAAGTCCTCGCCCCTACCAGGCGCAATGCAGTCTAGATCTTAGCAAAACTAAGTTGCTAACCTCTACCGAATGTTACACTCCAGCAAGCGTTTATGCATTCCTCTATTGTAATTTCAGCCATGCCTCACTCTCCCTTGCTTAAGATTCTTCTAATTTAGTCAAGTTCAGGAGAGTTGGAGGTGAGTTTTTTGTTGTTTTTCATTTATTTTGTTTCTTTTTTCTTTTTGTATGTGTGTGCATGTTTTATTTTTTCTCTGGGAGAGGAAAATCCAGATTCTTATCCTAGGGGCAGCACTCTTGTTCAAGTTCCAGCTTGAAAATAGCAATAGTCATTTGTCTCTCAGCTAGAAGACTAAGATTATTTTTTAAAAGGGCCAAAGATTGTGTTTTCTATATTGGATTTTTAGAAAATCCTATTTTGAACCTATTTTTACAATAGCTATGCACTTTATCTTTGCATTTTGGACTAACTTTTGCAGAAAATACAAGTGCTTGGAGACAACTTTGCAGTGAGACCATTGAACCTAAGGAAGCGTTGGGCACTGATGAGTTTACCAACCCCATCTCCTGTAGTAGTTGGAGCATTTTCAGCTCTGACTATAATTCCTTATTTGATGAGAAGAATGCAGCAGTTTTAGAAGGCAGTTTTCTGGTGAATTATATGTGTTCTGCAAGATCATTCCTGAAAACATGGAATGAATGCAGACCTGTGGAGAAAGTATTCTCTAGCTAGTGCTCAAATGTTAATCAGCATGTTTGCTTGCATCTGTCCTACGGTTTGTGATACAGTAAGATATATACGAGTAGGTTATTTTCTATCAAAGAGGGAAGATGGCTCTGCATTTTCATTGTGAGCAGTTTTTGCAACAGTGATCTTTATTTGGCAAGTGTAACAGTGTCGTGGTAGTCAGGGCTGTGAAGGGCATCAACTTGGTGTAGGATTGCTTGTTTCACCATAGAAAACAGGAGTTTTGAGGCTTGTTTGCTTTTAGTTATAGAGAGTGTACTTTTGAACAGTTCCACACTAGCTTTGTCTTTGAGTTAGTGGTTCATGTGCTTCAACGTTTATGTGCAGCTGTGAGTAAAATATAAGAAAAATATGCATACTTCTTTTGGGAAGCAGCTACTTTCTGGAATTTACAAGTTTTAACAACAAACCTGATTGTGTTTCTGCAGGTGTTTTTACTGTCAATTTTATCAGTTCATTTTCATTATTGAGTATAGAGAACAGTAAGGTTGTAAATCTGTTGTTGAATCAGTAGGTAACAAATGAAATGTAGTGAATGATTTTCTAGCAAAATTTGAGCATTTTATAAAAAAATGTTGATGTGCATGCGTGTGTTTAAGATGTTGATGGTTTTGTGCTTCTTAATGTGACACAAGTTTATTGTTGAATACAGCTTCTATACAAACTTAAACATATTATCTTACTGATTATAATTCTTAAATATTGGATATATATGCTACATAAATAAAGAAGCAATTTCAGCAGCTGTAAAAGTACATTTATTCTCAAATCTAGAGTTGAAAAATGATTGAACTAAGCAGAAGCAAAGTCATGCCTGCAGTGCATCAATTCTTCTTGATCACTGATTCATTTTGCAGCAAGTGAAGTCATTGATTTAATTAAAATCAGTTTTATATGTTTTGGCTAATTACCACATGGCAATACTCTCAATTTAAATTTACCATTATTATAAAATCTGAGGAGAAAGATGGCTTGAAACCTGAGATTAAATACTATAATGAATCACTGAGCTGTGGCTCAATTATTAAAAAAAAGCTTTTTTTTTTTTTTTTTAATTATGTGGATTGCATGCTTCTTAATGCATTGCTGTTGAAGTGCACCTGCAATAAGTCTCCCAGGTTGGGAGGGAATGTTGATCTGCACTACAGAGGGACCTGGATAGACTGGATCTCTGGGCCAAGATAAACTGTATGAGTTTCAATAGTGCCAAGTGCCAGGTCCTGTATTTTGGTCACAACAACCCCAGGCAACCGTAAAGTGTGGGGAGGAATGACTAGAAAGCTGCCTGAAAGAAAGGGACCTTGGCAGTCAGCTGAATATTAGCCAGTAGTGTGCCCAGGTGGTCAAGAGTGCTAGTGGCATCCTGACTTGTATCAGGAATGGTGTGGTGAGCAGGATTAGGGAAGTCATCCTGCCCCTGTACTTGGCACTGGTGAGACCCCACCTCGAGTACTGTGTTCAGTTTTGGGCACCTCAGTACAGAAAGGGCATTTAGATGCTGGAGCAGGTCTAGAGAAGGGCAACAAGGCTTGTAAAGGGCTTGGAAAAAATCTGAAATTTCAGTAGAAATACTGTGTGTGCACAGTGTGTGGAATGAAGAATACTTAAGCATAGTAGATGAGGACAAGTACAGTTACAGCTGTGCATAAGTCATTTAGTGTTGCCATTGAAAAGTGCAAATCTCAATTTTATTCTAATCCTTGGTATTTATAAATTCACATTTTAGTATTTTATTCTTTTCAGATCTGTGAAATGTGTATCCTCTAAGGTTAATACAGGAAACAGCTGATTAAAAATGATTTAAATGTTTTTATTTTAATCTTATACTTTGTTCCGATTTTTCTCCAAAAATATATACTTCTGATACATACTTCTCCAAATATATATACTTCTGATTCAACTTTGAAAAGTTCATTTAGAGAGAGAAGTAATAGTATTTTATTTACTATGGGTTTTTTTCCAACTTATGGTGCTTATGAATGTTTTTTTACTTCTAAATTTGTAAGCTGAGAATTTCTGAGAATTACAGAAATTGGTGGAGAAATAGCAGAGAAAAGAAAATGAATTGTTTGAGCATTACTTAAATAATTCTGCTTACTTCCTAATTTACCACAGATGTTAGCTTTTCGATTTTTAATATATACAATTGATGAATTTCCATACAGTACAGTTTAAAATGTCATTCACTAGTGTGCGAAGCTAGATAAGGAGATACTGTCAGTAACTGCTGATTGGTTAGTCTTAAATGTAATAGCTATCCATTTTAGTAGTAGCAGTAAGCAGGCAGTTAAGTGTTACTTAAAAGAAAGCCACATAACTTCCCCACATGTGAGGAACAACACAAGTGAAAAAACTACTTTTGAATTTTTATTTTAAAGGGCACTTCACTTAATTCCTTTGGTGAAATTTATTTTGTCACTTCAACCTTTTATTCCAAGTGTTAGTAGTTGTTCTCCTGTCATAATATTTCAGTTGCATAATAGACTGGAAAAAGAAGTGCTGTTTTTAGAATGTAATTGTTCAAGTGATCTCTTAGTTCAGGCGGCTGTTCTGTATCTGCTTTGAGTATAATAATTGACACAAGTATAGCATAGCTGGATAGGACACTGACATATCATATTGCTCTTGTTTTGTCATCTTCCACCCCCTTAAAAATTTCTAAGGTGGTGTATTTTGGTGAACACTTAAATATCTGCATAAAAAATAATTTGTTTTATATGCTATTCTATGACTGGTCTTACTCTTGATTAGTGAGCAAGCATTGGAAATTAAGGTGTATGTTTTATTTCTGCTTACAAGTACGGCACAGTTGAACACTAAAAATAATCTAATTTGACATGCTTATATCAAGTTTAGTATCACATGTTAAGTGGTAAATAAGGGCTTGTCACATTGTAAGTATCTTGAACATTGCATTATGTACTAGTTTGTAAAAGTTTGGTATAATTACGAGAACTAAACAATCAGGCTGTTGTACCTCGCTTTTTCCACACTCATTCTCAAAATATGTCTGAAACATTTTCTTATGAAAGAGAAACTTCTTATTCATTTCAGTAGTCACTTGAAAAATGGCACTTGGATCTTTGGCTGTACAAGGTTTCAAAACTAAATGAGACTTTTGAAGTTAAGTTTGTGCATCAGAGGACATGCTGCGGTAAATAAAGAAATATATATATATTTTAATTATTTTTTAATTTTTTTTTGTGACACTAGCTGGCACTGTTAAAGGAACAGAACACTTCTCAAAATCCTGGAGATATAAGCTCCATGATACTTTGATGCTTTCTTGAATACAAATGTGTGCAACTATGTATATACACATAAATACAACCTATATGTACATATATTTAGCAATTATAGAAATATAATGCATTAAATTTCAAGAGATTCTGTCTTCCAGTCCTTAGCATGGGTGTAACTTTAGTGTATGTAACTTCCAAATATTTATTTTTTTTTCCGTTCTCCCTTGTGTTGTGACAGGATGACGAAGTAGTACTTCAGTGTGTTTCCAGTATTCACAAAGAACAAAGGAAGTTTTGCTTGGCAGCTGAGGGACTTGGAAATCGCTTGTGCTTTTTGGAACCAACGTCAGAAGCTAAAGTAAGAAGTAGATTCTCTCAGCTGATGTAATTGATCAACGACTGTTAACTTACTTATACATTAGTATATTTAATTGCAGTTTCTTTACTGTGATGTTAGATGTACTCTTTGTATTCTTGTCTTTCTGTGACTACAACACAAGATTTTTTTTAGAGATTCTAGAAGTACTTTGAGGCATACTTATTTATTAACAGTCATAGCCACTAGTCTTAATTCTGTACCTGAAATGCTTTGTATTTTCAAGAGTATATCTTCAGTCTCTTATTAAGATTTAAGTTCAATTAAAAGCTTCACTTTATGGCCATAGTTTCAATTATCTTGCGCTCTCTCTCTCTCTCTCTCTCTCTATATATACTGGACTACTTTCAGAAGCACTGTCACCTGTTAATTACTGATGTTAACTGTTACTTCTAATCATGTTGATTAAGCAGAAAGTTGGGATAGTTATTAAGTAACTTAAAAGTTGTGAGGATAACAGCTGTCAAAGGGGAAACAAAAAAAGATTAAGGAAGAACAGAAAAAATAGAATAGAAGGAGGAGCTTGACATGAGAAAGGAGGAGATGAAACATGAGACCTGTACTAAAGCAAAGCATTAAGAACAAGGGTAGTTTCAGGACCTACTCCCTCTGTTCTGCTTACTCTCTGTATCCTGTTACTTTTCTTTGTTTTGTATGTTTACTTATTTTCTTCCTGAACATATATTTCTCCTTCTGTTTTCTAGTGGAGTTCTCTGCATCTTTTCTACTGAAATGCTGCTCTGTTGTTCTATTTTTAGTCTAGGTATTATGACTAGGTTAAATCCAAAGTGTTTGTTATGCAGTATAAGAAGTCTTTCTTTAACTCATATGCAAAAACTTATTACTGATAAACTTGCATTTCTTTGCATTCCAAGTGGTTATTTGTGATCATTTGAAGTATATATATTTTACAAATGATCAATTATCTTTCACATGATGAAGGTAAACTGTTGTCTTAAAATTCTTGAACAATTGGGAATTGTTTAGTAATTGACAACTCAACTGTAATGTGGTGTATGTATTTCTGATAGAATCATAGAATCATCAAGGTTAGAAAACACCTCCAAGATCATCCAGTTCAACAATCCACCTACCACCAATATTTTCCCACTGAACCATGCCACATAGTACAGCATCTAAACATTTCTTGAGCACCTCCCTGGGCAACCCATTCCAGCCACCTGACCAGTCTTCCAGAGAATAAATGTTTCCTAACATCCAAACTGAATCTTTTCTGGCTCAACTTGAGGACATTCCCTCTAGTCCTGTCACTGATTATACAGGAGAAGAGGCCAAACCTTACCTTGTCACCTCTATAAGAGCAATAAAGTCTCCCCTGAGCCTCATCTTCTCTTGGCTAAACAATCCCAGCTGCCTCAACTGTTCCTCATAAGAGCTGTGCTTCAGACCCCTCACAGCTTCACTGCCCTTCTCTGGACACACTCTAGGGCCATGATGTCTTTCTTGTAATAACAGACCCAAAACTGAACATAGTACTTGAGGTGCAGCATCATCAGCGCTGAGTGCAGAGGGACTGTCACTTCCTTGCTTTTGCTGGCAGCACTATTTCTGATACAAGCCAGGATGCCATTGGTCTTCTGAGCCATGTGGGCACACACACTGTTGGCTCACATTTAGCTGAGCTTTGACCAATACCCCCAGATCCTTTTCTTCCCCACAACGTGGAAGATAGTGTGTTTCCTCATCCTAGTCTAAGAAAAGGAGAAACATGTTACTGTACAATTCCATGGAACTACTTCACATTCGTGCTTTAGCAACAGATACTATCATATGAGCTTCTGAAGTTTGTTTAAATTTAAGAGGTTCACAGAGCTTATAATGTAACCATTTTGAAAGAGCTAACCAGAGAGATCTCTAAACTGATAGTCATAACTGAGAACAAAGAAGAATTTTGTACAGAACCAACCGTGGTTGTTGATTTGCTTTCTGTATTGTGTTTAAGTATATCTTCTTTCCCTTCTCACCTTTTCAAAAAACATCTTTATCAAGAATTTTATTCTCTCACACTGATTTAAAAATTCCTAAATCATATTTCAACTTTAAAATGCATGATCTGTATCATTAAGTCACAAACTACAGAATTTTTGAGGTTGGAGAATACCTATAGAGATCACCAAGTCCAACTTCTTCTTCAGCATAGGTTCATCCAGACCATATTGCTCAAAACACTGTCCAGTTAGGGTTTAAACACTTCCAAGGAAAATGATTCTACAGCTTCTCTGAGCAACCTGTTCCAGTGTTTGACCATGCTCATGGTAAAAACATTATTTTCTCACACTCGGATGGAATTTCTTGAATTTCAGCATGTGTCAATTTCCTCTTGTCTTTTCAATGGTGCCACAGAGTAGTTTGGCTTTATAATGTCCTGTCAGGTATTTATATACAGTGATAAGATTCCCACTGAGATTTTTTTTTTTTTTCCACATAAACGTCTTTTATTGGGCATATTAATGTTAACAGATGGAAAATGATGCTATTCCTTTTTGAATTAAAGTTTGATGTTTCAAAATCAGCAGTCATTGTTGATTCAACAGAATCAACAAGAATTCAAGAAGGTCTCTAAAATAGGTTATGTTATTAAATCATAGGATTCTGAGTCTTTGATGTTTAGGAGCATCTGTAAATATATTCAGAGTTTAAGCTTTATACATCAGATAATATCATCCACATTTTCTTTTTTTTTTTTTTCCAATGATATCAGAGAACAAATATAATTTTCATGGTATAAATTTTATGCAGTATTGGAACTAGATAATCTTTGAGGTATCTTCCAACCCAAGCCATTCTATTATTTTATAAATACAATTCTAGCAAATGTAAAGTTACTGTAGTGACAAATTCTGAAGAGTGGATTTATGTTATTTTGTTAAAAGGAGGTTGCATGCATCTCAAAAACAAACAAAAAAATCCAGCAGAAAAACAGATGTTAAAATCAAAATACATGGTTTCAAATAAACTTTTCATCACGTTTATTATACTCTGCTCTTTTGTTCTTACATTGTTTTAAATTTTTTTTACAGTATGTTCCTCCAGACCTTTGCATCTGTAACTTTGTCCTTGAACAGTCTCTGTCTGTAAGAGCCCTTCAAGAGATGCTGACCAACACAGGGGATAATGCCAGTGAAGGGGTAAGTAAATTGACATCGAAGAATGTTAAGTTTCTGAATGTGATTTTTTTTTTTTTTTAATTTCTTCCCTTGTTCCAGTATTTTCTAGATGAGGGAACTGGTGTGATGGCAGATTCTTCAGTTTTCCTTTTTTTCTTAGAGAAGTTAGTGCTCCACTGCCATAATAATGTTACTTTTTAATATGGCATTGAGGAATGGGTGCAGCTAGCCTATTGAAATATTTACAGATAACCGTAACATCATCTTCAGAGATCATTTATTATCATCCATCCTCAGCTGGCTACTGAGAAAGGGAAAAAAAAGAATCCTCAGACTGTCTGGCTTTTATAAATCTGATGAGAGTATATGAGTTGGGTTTTGTTTGAGTCATAAATTATTGTCATAAAAAGCATTATTGTATTAGAATGCTATTTATTAATGAGGAAAGCAAAATAATTTTGTCATGATGATGTAAAATTCAATTTCATTTCTCTAAGCAAAGAAAGTTTTTGAGGTATTTGGAGTTATTTGACCTATCTTCTCATGAAATAACCAGCTGGGAATTATGTTCTATCAACAAAAGAAAGGGAAAAATTTAAATCTATGTGATGAGTTCAGATTTAAGTACACACATATTTCTATTTCTTTCTTTCTTTTCTTTTCTTTTTTTTTTTTTTTGGTAGGTGTGTACCTACACTGCTTTATTGTAATTTTAAATGACTTAACCTGTGGTAAGAGGCAAGAACTGCTGAATAGAAATAATCATTTAATAGTTTTGTCCTTTGGGTTTATTATTTTTTTTACTGTATTGTTATTATAAGCCTACTTATTGGAATGCTTACAATGTAATACAAAGTGAGATTGCAAGAAATTGAAATGTAGCTGTATCTGCATTTGTTATTACAAAAGCTTTGATTGTATCAGTTCAAATCTAAGATATCCTAAGAATCCTAATGTCCTAAGAAAGAAGAATTTCATAAAAATAAATGTACTTTATTATACATGATTTATTATCAATAAAGCCATGAAAGATAAAAATTTATATACAACTTCTATTTGTTTGACAGAATGGGACAATATTACAGGTAAAAATTAGGCCTAATAGAAGCCTCAGATGTAGATTTGTATTTTGAATGACCTGCATGCTCATTTCAGCAACTTGTCAGATGCTCCCCTATCGATGAGACAAAGTAATACAATGAATTGTGTTTTCCACTTAGTTTGTCACTAGTCTATTTTTATTCATGTTTAAAAATTTTAGGATTTTAAAATAATAAGTAAATTCACTTCTATTGTTTTCTTCTCCTGTTCAGTTGAACTGTAGGGGAAAAAATAGAAATACCACTTCTTAATAGGAGGTAAAACATTATTAATGAATTAATATTTAATAAGATTTTACAGTGTTTATTTCTTATGACAGATTCTACAATGAGTGCTTTCCAGCACCATGACTGGCACGAAACTTGTGTAAATTAAATTCTGCATTCCACTTTCAGTTAGAATTAAACATGGTAGTAGTCAAACAAATGTCTCTTAAATTTCTCGTGAAATTGTTGCAGGCAATCTCAGTACTATATCTCTCAAAATTCTGTTGATGTTTGCTATATCTCTCAAAATTCTGTAGCCTGATGAGATTATGTCAAATCAGGGTGTTGCTGTCCTCTATGATGCTGTGCTTGAATGGATTTTCCAGAATTGTTGAAAAGCCTGTGAGGAAGACTTAATTTGGTTGGTTTTACTGGCTGTGAAGAATATTATGCATCCTACTCTATTATCTCTACTTATCCTCTGCTTTCTTAACATAATACTGAATTCAAATTTTATTACCTTGAGAATAGAGCATGAAAAAATTCTATGCATTTACTTACTTTTTGGGACTAAATGTCAACCAACTACTATGCAGATAATCTGCAGAGCTAAATTGTTCAACATAACTTTATCTTATGAGGAACAAGAAAACTTATGTTCTCTTTGAGCCACCATTTTTCTTTTTTTGAACTTGCATACAGAGTTAAGACTTAGTTGCATTATGTAGGAAAAAAAAAAAAAAAAAAACAACCAACAGATGTCTGATGAAGGAACCAAACAAAATCATAAGCAATCTCATTAAAATCTTAAGAAATTTACTCAAAAATACAAATATATATATATTTGCTCAAATAGAAATTTATGCTGAATTTATATCATCATGATGAGAGATTTCTTTTGATTTCCTTCTGGAATTCCATAAACAGAGTTCTAGTATTTCTTCATTTTTTTATTGGTATCATAGAAAATAATCAGAATAATGTGTAGGAAGAAGGGAAATTGTATAATTTAAGGAAATGAACTATGTAAATAACTCCTTGAAGGGAAACCATTATCAGCCTGTCTTTGTAGGAGAGATGCTCAAACTCTCTGACCTTAGTAGACCTCCTCTAGACCCACTCCAACAGCTTCACATCTTCTTTTGCTGGGGGCCCCAGGCCTCTTAAGCGTCTCCAGGTGGGGCCTCATGAGAGCAGAATATAGGAGAGCAATCACTTTCCCACCATGCTGGCAGCCCTTCTTTTTATGCAGCCCAGGATAGAGTTAACTTTTTGGGCTCCAAGCAAACGCTGCTGGCTCATGCCTATCTTCTCATCCACCGGAACCCTTATTTCTGAAAAATCTGTAGATCAGAAGCATCTAAGCAAAGGCTGAGTAACCTGTTTAGGCTGTGGAAAAGAAGACTGAGAGGGGATCTGATAAATATTTATAAATATCTACAGGGAGGTGAGAGGGAAATGGATGAGACCAGGCTCTTCTTGGTGGTGCGTAGCACTAGGACAAGGAGCAATGGCCTGAAACTTGAATGAAGGAAGTTCCATACAAATATATTTACAGAAAGGGTGGCGGAGCACTGGAACAGGTTGCCTGATGAGGTTGTGGAATCTCCTTCTGTGGAGATATTCAAGACTCATTTGGATGACTATCTTTGCAACCTGTTGTAGGGTTCCTTCTTTAGGAGGGGGGTTGGACTCGATGATCTCTTGGGGTACCTTCCAACCACTGCATTCTGTGATTCTGTGTTCCCAAAAAGTCTTGCTTCATACATTGAGGATCTAAAAAACAAACAAACAAACAAACAAAAAAAGTTTTTAGTTTCAGTAGAAAACACAATAAATCAGCAAATTAATCTCTTAATCATATTATTTATTTATTTAAATTTCAATTAGCTTATTTCTTCTAAATAATTAGTGAATAAGATGATAGATGAAGAAGGCTGAGGGAGGCAGACTTGAAAACCTGCAAAGCCTGTTGTCTGTTGTAAATTTCAGGTTAAAATTTTTCCCTTGGACTTTTTTTTTTCTGGTGTGAAAGAGTCAGAACATGTTAAATTCTCTGACTAAAGGGATCACAAAGAAAATCCAGTTTTGCTTACTCTGATTTTGTAGTACATTCCCATAAAATAACAATTTGTGCTTCATTGAAATTATGGATGCAGTTGCTTTAATGAATCTAATAAATGCTGAACATGACAATAGCCCTACTTAGTAGCTACGCTTCATAAGAGCTTAAAACATTTGCAATAGTTGTATTTTTTTATTCTTTCAGAATTTGTGTATGTATGTATATATATTTATTTATTTATGTTTTTTAATGCCTCTGAGAAGTTTGTAAAAAAGGTAAGTATTATTATATTTCACTTTAAACATTTTTTTTTTAATGCTGTGATTTTATTTAATTATGTTAAAAATTACATTACAATAACAAGCTGTGGCCAAGAACATTTGTTCTCTTGGCATATATTTGGCTCTTGCTGTTTATGATTTTTGTGCAGCATAGGCATTTCATAATTTGCTTGAATATGTATGCTTTTTTTAACTTAAATTAAAATTGCTCTTCACATCGTCACATAAATCTGATTGTAATCCATGCAGTGCATTGGTGTTCTAACCTTCTCTACAACGTTCTGTAGGCAGCTCAAGGTGGTCACAGAACTTTGCTGTATGGCCATGCTATACTACTTCGACATTCATTCAGTGAAATGGTAAGCAAAAATGCACTTGCAAGGAAATTGGTAATATGAAACATAATACATAAATAGATGTATTTTAAATCAAAATAATTATATAAAAATTCTGAATAATTGTTTTTTATGTCATCCGTACTAGATTTAAAATAAATAAATAAATTGAATAGCTTGTGGTGTCTCAACACGGTGGGAGTGGTCTTTGTTTTAAATTTAGATTGTTCAAATCCATTTCAGTCAGAAAGCACTGAATTTAACCATAAATCCTATTTTTCAGGAATCCATTACAGTGATCATTCCATTAGCAAGTTTCTGCTAACACAAGTGAATTTGTCATAATATGCGTTGAGTTTTCCGTCATAATGCACAAATTATTTATTCCCAGGGATTGTGCCCACAAGCGTGCTAGCTTGTATAAATTTTATTTTACTGTGTTGCACAACTGGAAAATTTTAACTGCTCGTGATCTCTGACTTATTAGTGGCTACGCAAGTATAATTAAGAGAGGTTGGAGAAATGAGAGATCCTCCCTCCTTTTTGCTGTACTAGAACAGTTTATATTAGTCTATTGTATTTGTCTTGAATTTCTGTAACTGCTTTTTATAAACCATACGAATTGTAATTACCTTGATTTACCAGGATTTTGAAAGTATTATTACTGTCTATGGTATGCTGTCATAGGCAGGAAACCTATCGCAATGAGACTATACTAAGATGTTTGCCTATCCCTATCATGAACTTTTGAAGCTTTGGAAGGAGTTATATTGTAGAAGACAAATATGTGCTGAATTGAAAAATATTTTGATAATTTAAGGAAACTGGGGAAAGCATATTTACAAATAACACTATTCTTTAATTAAAAAGAAAGAAAAAAACACAGGCCTGATAGTAAGGTATGGTAATGTGAATGTATTATTAATTATTCTGCATGTGTGATAATAGATACTGTTGATTTTGATTTTCAATAACTCCACTATTTTTCAGTATTTAACTTGCTTAACATCATCAAGATCCCAGACTGATAAACTTGCATTTGATGTGGGACTACGAGAAAATGCAGCAGGTATGACAAGTTATTTTTGAAGAAAAAATTTTCGGACATCTCTGCTTTTAGAAGATGCATTGTGATTAAATGTGTGTTCTTGTAAGCTTGTGATTGCCATGTGTATCTGTTCACTAGAAATACATTGATTGAAAGTAAATGATGAATATCAATATTGATGGCTTTCAGTAAATGAACTGATTTTGCATGAGTGTAGAGCATCTTTGTAATTAAACTAATTTGCCACAACTACAGTAAAACTAGTGATAATGACTGAAGTAAAAATTTCTGTTGAATAAAATAGATTTGATGCATTAATTTTCTACTTGTATAGTTGGACCCTATCAGTAGAATAATTGTATGAAAACATCATCTATCAGTTCATTCATAATATACATTCTAATCACATGACAAAAGAAGCTGGCAGTTTGTAATGCAGAAAACAGGAAAAAATGCAATGAGCACATTGGTAAAACAATTGAAGAAAAATCATAAAATGGATCAAAATACTATCTCATTGTAGAAAAGATGCATCACAAACAAGAAATGATAAAGTTTTAAAAATTAATCAGTTGCTTTCAAGGTGTACTGTCAGACTTCTGCTGATAAAAATGAGATTTCATGATATCATATATCAATAATAAGATACCACATTGCTTAGGGGATAGGTTAAATTAACTGAAAAGCAATTAATTTGCAAGGTATCACAAACAGGCTTAGGTTCTGTATATGTAGTGTTAAGAGTTACTAAGTGATGAGTCCTCCACCAGAAATAATTAAATGACTCTGTAGTACACACTAAAAGACACACACTGTGAAGGAGAAATCAATGTACCTATACACATTCCTCATTAATGTGACGCTTCATGTGAAGATACGCCAGTTCCGTCAATATCAACTTGTACTTTATTTTTTCATTACTTTGAAAATAAATTAAAAGCAAAATTAATTAGACTAATTAGATTATAAGATTAATTGATGATGGAGAGACACTGTAGTGTAGATGTTTAAAATATTTGTGATCTTTGAAACTTCCTTCCCAAATGACATTGTCTACATAGGTCACTCTAAAAGTAATGCTTTCCATGGAAACTTCAATGAACAGAAAGAGCTCAAAACAACAAAGTGTGTTAGAGCAAATTCTCAGCTACAAAACATTATTTTTCAATGTAGTCACCACTATTAGTTGTATATTCTCACAGCGATGAACAGGAGCCTGTGTGATGTTGCACTCATAAAAATCTGCATTGCCATCCAGAACATGGCTTGTCTTTTGCACTGCTGTCACCACTGCTAAAAAGCACCACCTACCATCTCTGTGATGGATGCTCGCATCCTGTATTTGGTCCCTATAAATGCTCATCAAGTGTCAATGGGTGTCATATATTATGCATGGGAAAATAAAATTTTACACCTTTGCTTCATATGCACTTCCATCAGACACTGTTTTGTCAGGCTGCCCCTCTGCTGCCATCTGTCACACTGCAACAAAATGTAACAGAATATTGGTAGAAAGGTTCAACCTCTACTGCCCTACCACAAACATCTGTCTTTAACATTGTGGGCCAAAATAATAAAATAGGAGGTGTTACTTTCAGAGCAACCCAAGTCTATGTTATCTGCATGGCCTGAGTTTGAATAAGTCAGGTTTGTCTTTCAGTAGTAGCTCTGAAGAAGTTTCAGACTTGTGTATTTGATTGCTGCCTTAGACAGAGACCATTTTCTTTAAGCATGTTGGTAAGGGGAATGTATGTGTTCTCTCACTCAGATAGTAGTTCATAGTTCTATTGTTTTTGTTTTTGCTTTTTTTTCAAAATTATCATGTGTGTATCTGCTTGTGCATTTGAAGTTTTTAATACATGTAGTTGGTAGATATCTGTATTGGTATTTATTTTACTATAAGTATACCATACCAAGAAATCCTTAGACATGTATGTAATACATAAAAAGTAGCCTGTAAAAGGTGTGATTAGCTGTTTTTCTGTGCTGAGAGTTTTGACAACTACAACATGCTTGTACAGCTCATAAACTAACCATCAAAATGTTACTTCCTCTTGCCCTTCTTTTGACCCATGAAAATGTTCTTTTGAATCAGTTTCATCCGTATACAGCAATTTTGGCCTGGTGAATATTGATTCAAAAGCCACTGAATACTTCAAAGGAGTCACTTTGGAGGACTTAGTACTTTACACTTCTACGGATGTAACTTTTCTTTATTATCTTCTTTATAATCATTTTTGTAGTTTTCATACTTTAAGAATGTTTTATGTGAAGTTTGAAAGTTATTACAAAGGTTTTTGCACTGTTCCTTATGCTACCAGCAGTATTGTAAAATTATGGAGTATTTCTTTTAGTTCTACAATGTTATTGTAGCTTAGAGTGGAAGTGGTACAGAATATTGTGAATATAGATATGGACATTAAGGAAAAGACGACACAAAATGTGATCATTAAGACCAAGGTAGCTTCAGCACCAGCAATTTACTGGTGCTGAAGGAAAATTTGTTCTAAGCATTGTTTTGTAAATGGTTAGTGGCTTTAACAAAGCAAGCAACAGGAAATAACACCTTCAGTTATGGCAAAGATTAGCTGCCAAAAAAACAGTTTTGAAAAAATTGAGAAATTTGAGTGGATAGAAAAAAGCAATGAGTTGGCTTCGTATGATGAATGTCTTATAAAAGACGATTCTTCATTAGGTTGTTTCAGTATTGCCCAAAAATGTCCTTAAGTTTTGTGGGAGTTATCTGTTTTGTATACTAATGATAAGTACCTTTTGTCATTTAGGTGAGGCATGCTGGTGGACGATACACCCTGCTTCTAAACAAAGATCAGAAGGAGAAAAAGTTCGAATAGGTGATGATCTTATCCTGGTTAGTGTGTCCTCTGAAAGATACCTGGTAGGTTTGTTTTTCAAGCAAGTGAATCAGATGGTGGAAAAATATAATCTGCTGGGAAAGTGTTGGGATTCTTACAAATGATTTTTTTTTTTTTTCTGATCTACAAAATGATGTCTGGTTCTTATGATTTTTTTTTATTTTTTTTTTTCTCCATGAATAGTTTTCTTCACACTAGATCATGCTTATTTTCATGCCCTTAGCCTTCAATATTCTCTGTCTAGGGAAGTTTTTATTTCTCTTAACTGGAATATTTCTAAGTTGTAGCTGTAGAGTGCTGGTTAGAGTTAAAAAAAAAAAAAAGATCATTTAAAAAGCATGTTCCTACTAATTTTTAAAGAACGTATGTATGTCTATGTTGTTTTGTATTTTATTTTGTTGAGGAAGTATATATCAAAATATTTTTAAGCACAATTTTCACTGTTTCTTGTTATCTTCTTGTTTCAGCATCTCTCCATGTCAAATGGAAGTATTCAGGTGGACGCCTCCTTCATGCAGACACTTTGGAATGTACATCCTACATGCTCAGGAAGCAATATTACAGAAGGTTTGGTGTTTATTTGTTTAGAAATTTGTACAGTTTGAATGGCTTTGTATCATATTTCATGAAGAGTGAATGAATGAAAACACCTCAAAACATCAAACAAAAGAGGTTATTATAGGAAATGAGCATGGGATGATAGGAGATTAATGGAAGGGAAAATGGGGAAATACAGATTCTTCAACTGAGTTAACTGCTGAAAAGTCAAATGAGTAATCTAACTCTGGACTTACAAAACATAAACAGTTACATGAGAAATGAAGACCAAGCGAGCAACAGATGAGTTCATGGCCTTCAGTTTAATTTTGGGGAATAAGGGCTGATGAGTAAGAAAGTCAGTAAACTTAGATTTTGCTGAGGAATTTCAATAGCCCTGTGCCATGAGAGAATAGAAGAGACGTGAGGTACATGCAAAATGGAAAACAGGTTTCTTGTAGTTCCTTTTTCAATATTCTCATCATGTTTTCTAAGGATACCTGCAAATTATCCTTTCTGGATCTCATAGCCATGCTTTTTTATTGCCTCTCTCTAATAATCATTGAAAACGAACTCTTTAAGTACATCATATTAATCAGCCTTAAATCCCACACCACGTGGTCTGATTTCTCACTATGTCCTTTACTGCACTTCTCAATCACGTTTGAGAAATATTACCTTATTTGTGTGCGAAACATCTTGTTCTGTAGTGAAAGACTCATTCAGTTGATTTTGCTCCCTATCTCAATGCCATCCTCTTCAACAGTCTATCGCAAGATTACAAAGTCAGCCAAGTCTGTATATTCTCAAGAAGTTTATGAGAACTGAAATTGTATGTAGTGACTCCTGCAGATTTCCATGGAGGACTGTGTTAAAGAAAACAGAACTGAAAATGTCCATGGGACACACACAAGTAAAGAAAAGGAAAAATGAAATCATATGATTCATACACAAGTTTTTAATATTATTTAATGCAGAGAATAGTGGATTTTCAGTAAAACTAGATCAAAATAATATGCACAGTGTAAAACATAAGAAAATCAGTACTTTTTAATATTCCTTCTAGCTTTTAAGAAAAAATATGAAGCATTCAAAGTACAAAAGAGAATACCGAAGTAACACGATGAAGTAAATAAGTCTCACAACAGAATCTTTGTGATTTATGTCAAATAATTTTGATAGAACAGAATACACTATCCTGATATTTTTCTTAACGTTCTTTCTTCATTTTGACCTTTGCAATTACTGGCAACAGGATAATTGCCTGTTATCATTTTTTTTTTAATTTAAGAACTGATATTGGATCAACAGCATTAATATGAGTTTCATTCTACTCTTCCTACTTTATATATTTGTTCTTTTAACAAATTTGGCTTCTACATAAAGCATGCAATTTTCACAACAGTAATTATGCATTTTTTCCATTTCCTTTTCTGTTCCAGACTTCTAATTTGATTTTTAAATGTTAAGAGATTGCTTTCCTCTTATCTTTAATTTCAGAATAAATATTTTGCAGTAACTGTAAAGATACTAAGAAATAATATACTTTTTCACAGAGGTATTATTAAAATTAAAAATTAATGCAGTTCTTTTTATTTTTTATTTTGAGAATGACATTTTGGGATGGCCAATATAAACTAATGAGTGAATGTGATTCTTCTGCAGGATATCTTCTTGGTGGGCATGTAGTACGTTTTTTCCATGGTCATGATGAGTGTTTGACAATTCCTTCTACAGATCAGAATGATTCACAGCAAAAGTGAGTGGTAGTGCATTTTTATACATTTTCTCTCAAAAAATAATTATGGATCATTAATTGTCAGTTAAATTTAAGATTATATAAGTTATATAGGTTCAATTGTCTTGATAGTAATTTTTAATTAGACAGAGACATTGTTATAATTTGAGAGACTTACTAAGCAGAAAATGAGTTGTAAGTTCTTGTATTTCTGAAATTTGACACCAAGATTTCAACCTGTTTAGTATGCTACTATAAGCTGAGGTCAGCAAGCATTAATGGGAACATTTTAATAAAAAATAAATGCGCTAAAAAAAATCTCTGTAAGCCCAATCTCTACAGCATATTTCATATACGATATATATTTTGCCATTTGAAAGTTCTTTTTCAAATTGCACGAATACATTGATAATTAAATTGTATTACCTAGCCTAAATCTCTCTTGTATTGAACTTAAATGTACATCTATAACGTATAATGATGATTTATTATGACTAGAATTCAACTTTGCATTTTGATGATAATCAAAAACACAGCAAAATAATTATTTCAATATTTAGAAAAGCAACATTAAAGATCATACTCAACAAATAAGACCTCTACACCTGTTGTAGCAAATCAGGTATGCTTTAGGGAATATGATACCTCAGATAACAAATTAAGTGAAATTCTCAGTTTTAAGTTTTCAATTTCTACACTTCTGTTCAGTGAAAAAGTCTGCAGATCCAAATTGAGTGTTAGAGAATATTTATTAGTGACCTTTTCTTTCTGTTCTCTATCTATGTGTAAATGATTGTAAGTTCGCACTGAGCATGAAATATTCTTAAGTGGGCATATCAATTATAATGGCATAACATTAGTGAAAATGTTAGGACCTTGATATGTCATGGAGATTAGATATCAAATTCAGATAATATTTTCATCACCATCTTAATGAGGTTAGAATAGGTTCAGAAGTACTATATTGTATCTAAACCTGTGTGTATGTAAACCAGTGGTAAACTGATCATTTTAAAGTGATTGATTTGGACTTGTCTTATTTTTCAGATTTGTAAGGTGCATAATGGTATAAGGTCAAGTTCTTACTGGGTTGTAGTTGTAGAAATCATATTTTTCTCCCACAAAATAGAATTGATATGTGCAAAGCAAACAAACAGCAATAGGAATGAGAGTGAGAGTTCTATAAAAATAATGATTCTATCTCCTTACTTAATCATATCTATACATTTTAGTGATACTATTAAACAAGTTTCCTAAGTTATACAACACTGATAATTGCTCTTTTTATGGAAGAGACATTTAATTTTCTGTAGGCTTCTGTTATAGAATGCTTCTTATGTTCATATAGGGACTACCCTCTTTTGTTACAAGATTAGGAAAAATGCACACAATAGTCTTTCTGCTAGTCAGAAAGGAATGTTTTGCAAAAACACAGAATAGGATGGATGAATGGATGAAATGAAGGAGAAGCTGAAGAAAGCATGATGTAGATGTGTTTAAGAAAAAGCAAAAATTATTTTTTCCTTGCAGCATTATTAGCATAAGACCAGGTCACTAAAGGCATAATCGTATTGCACGCAGAAAAAGCTGGAAAAGGATTAGGGGAATTAAACAGTATATGTGTTTAAAGGAAAGAGGTGAACAGAGGAATTTTTATGGTAGCCAAGTCAGAACTTGGTGAAGACATGGCTGAGTTGAGTCAAGCAGAAATAGAGAAGGTAAAGGAGAGTGGAAGCAAATTACTAATTCTGAACTTGTCTAGAGAAGAAGTCAGTAGGTTCTTCCATCATTAGAGTAACACCAGTAAGGCAAATGGACACAATGAGGATCTAGGATAAAAATGAAAAATTTGAAATGGTTATTATGTATTCACTATATTCATTTAGTTTGAAATGAAGATGATTTGGTTGTTGGTTTCTTTTTTTGTTGCTTTATATTTCAATTTTAGAGTATATGAAACATGGAATACAAAAAACATAGGAAATGCTGTTATCTTTTCTCTGAGAAATTTATATTTTTGCATTTATTGTACACAATCATTTTGAATTTTTTGGAATTGCATCCATGTTCTTAAATGTGACTTCTATGTAATGAATAGATGTAGACCTACAATTCCATGTTCTTATAAAGATACTCTTTGTAAATGATATGTCATGTTAGTTTATTTTGTTTTAATATATAGATTCTTATTACTGATGTTAGTCAAGAGTCTGATCATTAAATATTCTTCTCATTAAAAGAAAAGTTTCTTATGCACTTGGTCAGTTAAGAAAAAACAAAGCTTTCATTTCACAAGTTGACTTTCAGGTCCAGAGGCTGCGTGAGAATAAGGCTAAACAGATCTTTTCTCCTGATAGCTATTAAAAATAAAATTTGACAATCTGAAAAGACAGTTAAAATTCTTGATTTCAGAACACTACTATGTTTTAGAACAGACCGCATAAGAGGTTATGATGTTGCAATGTATGTATATAGAGTAGACAGAATATTTTGACTGAGCAGGAAGGCAGATATTAAATTCCCTTGCTGCACGTTTTTGTTTGTTTGTTTGTTTAAGATAAGTAAGAACAAAAGGTCTAGCTTCCTTAAAAGATAGTGTGAAACAGTGCTGTTCACAGGAATATATGTGAGAAATATTGTTTAACTTTCAGAAATAATTCAAATTTTGTAATCCAGGCACCAGAATTTGTGTAATCTTTCTGATATATAAAGACTATAGGATGTAAAATGCTTAATATTAAAGTTTTCATCTGAAAACTCAGGACTCAGAACTTCTAATAAAGAAAACCTTTATCTGCTGTACTAATAGAAACATATTTTATCTGTAATATTTATTCAGAGTAAAGATTATAATTCAATGTTTTTGTCTTCTTATTAGCATTTTTCTCTTTTGTTAGAAAGTTAGAAGCAATTCTAGCAATGGTATGGCTGATGTAGTATTCATGCTGATTATTGTTAATTTTATAATTGCGTGTAATTATTTTTAATATTGTGTTTATATTTTAGTGCATTAGTAATTTAAATTAATCTACTAGAAATTTATGAATTACATAGTTTTATCACTAAGATACAAAAGAATTTTCTCAGCCAGTTTGAAAATAAAGTATTTTATCAGCTTCTGAGAGAGAATAGATTAGTCTAAATGGCCTCAAATCTTAACTTGCCTGGGACATTTGTATACTTGATAGTGTTCTCAATGACAAGTAAAAATCTTTTTTTTTGTTCATCTTCATTCATTGAGCTAGCTGGGAGTCCTAGATGGTTTATAGAACTCAGTCCTCTGAAAACTAAATAGCGCAAACAAAAGCAAGAGGATGATCTTCTGAATCTTTCTGTAGGAAAGTACTTTATGAAACTGGAGGAGCAGGTGTTCGAGCGAGATCTTTGTGGAGAGTAGAACCCCTTCGAATAAGGTACAGGTTTTCTTGGATTTCTTAGTAACTTTTGTTAAGCTAACTTCGATTTCACAGAATCACAGAACATCATTAATATATTTGTCCTGCTGTACAATAAAGTTAGCCTGCTCGTACTCAAAATAAAAAGTAATTTATCATTGATACAATGTCAATATTGCAAGACTTTTTCATCTGTACCCCATGTCAAAAATAATGTTGCCTATAAGATACTTATGCTTGAGAAGTTGCTGCTTAGTTTTCATTTATAATTTTAGAAGCATGTGTGGAAGTCAAAACAGTAATATCTCTCATGGATGTCTTTCATAGCCACAGTCTCTGTGGTTAGTTATCTCTTGTTGCAAATGAAATGAAATTTCTCTGTACCATAAGGGTACTTAATGTCAACTTTGGCCTTCTGCAACGCCTGTTTGCTTTACGCTTGGTGTATTTGTGATTACAAATGAAATGTGCTTGTAATTAACAGAGTTATTCTACATCTTAAAGGAAAATATACTTCTTTTGAATGTTGAGTCCTTCACTTAAGTTTAATTCATTTATGCAGTCAACTGTATTATAGTAGTTAATATTTTTCAGAAAATGCTCTGATTTTTAAAGATAGTTTGTAATATCCTAATGAAACAGGGAGAGGTTAATGAAGCAAGAAAATTGCAGTGATTGCTTCTGTCCAAGGTTCCATTAACAGAAATATTACCAGTTTTGCATCTGATGTGGTGCAGATATTGAAATCAAAAGCAGAAAGGACTTTCTATATAGATATAATTTCTAATTTCTGAAAAAAAAAAAAAAAAAAAGTTAGTTTCATTTACTTCATAAAGAATTCCTTGATGTCTCGTACGTTTAGTTGGAGCGGAAGTAACATCAGATGGGGACAGCCTTTCCGTCTTCGACATATAACAACAGGAATGTACTTGGCTTTGAATGATGATGAAGGTCTTGTAATGTTGGACAGAGAAAAGTCAGACACAACATCTTCTGCTTTTTGTTTCAGAGCATCAAAGGTAAATTACTTTAATGGAAGTTTATCCTCAATATGAAGCAAATGCCAATCTGAGTTGCTTCAATACCTTTCTAATTTATTTTTAATGTATATATCGTAGTTGTTGGGGTTTCTGCATTTACATCAAAAGGTAAATATCCTGAATCAAGCGTATCAAAATTTTCCTTGAAAAGAAATGAGACTGATAGATAAATTCCAGAGTAAACTAAGCTATTGAGCAATATAATAATAATAATAATAATAATAATAATAATCAAACAGGATTGAAAGATAATACAGCAAGATACAGTTAGTTTAATACAAATGTTTTAGAATCATTTTAGTTAGGCAGTACTCATTAAATTGTCATTCATTTCAGTTAGGTTATAGCTAAAATTCAGTTTCTGCCCTTGTTATTCTTTATGCTGTGTGCTGATAGGTGAATTGCAAACAAAAAGTTACCGTTGATTTCTAAACGATACGTTGTGCAATTTAGTCAGCTGCTAATTAATTGCATGTTACTAGCTTTTCCACCATTTCCAGCTGAGAAAAACAGTACTAATGAGAGTGGATGAAGACTGAATATGAAAGTAGGCAAAATTAATAACTTTCTTTTTCCAGAAAGTGAAAGGTTTTTACACCAAAGATGATAATTTTTTACATGCTTTAATGACAATACAAACAGTTGCTGTAGATTCTACAATAGGTATCTTTGATTGGATATAAGAAGTTAAATGTTCCATGTCATTTTGAATGCTGTATGGTCCCTGAGGAGTACTGAAAGAGAATCTCTGAAGTTAGATGGGTATGAGAAAATCTATCATTCAAGGCTTTGGCAGACCCTTGACTTCTGTTAATATAATGAAGAAAATACTCCTTAGTAGTTTTAAAATAACCACGACTATTTCATTAGCATGACTGCATGCAGTATACCAACAATTCTTATTTTAACCAATCAGAATAATTGGAAAAAGTAATAGGATCTGCAACTTAGATAGTAGAGGCTAACCAAATACTTCAGTTCTTTCTGCAACGTAAAGGCTATGCAGTTCAGATTAAGTCTATGATGTTGTGCAAGGCCATTTATTACAGCTGTAAGTTTTTCCAATTTGTTTTTGCAAATCAGAGCTCCTTGTTAATGGTGAGCGTGCCAGGAATGCCACAGTTACTGGTTCAATATTGTGTTCAAATTGTTATAATGTACTCACTACCTAATTGCACGCTGGCTTAATGTAACTTTGCTTTTGTCTGAGGAAAGAATAAAAATTGTTGTTTACTCTCAGGCAGCTGAATCCTGTAAGAAGAAACAAACTCATAGAGCCAACCTATGCTGATTACATAGAGAGTAAAAGGAGAAAGAACTTAGAATGAATGGCTATACAACATGGATGCCAGTGTGACTGTCTTTTAATTTCTGCACATAAATCTTTGTAAAATTTTGTAACGATTTTATCATGTTCATTCTCTCAATTGAGAAATGTTTTCACTTGGCTATGTCTTAAAATGGCATAAATTAAAGGAAATTTCAAGATTACTAATTCCTTCCTATCCAACTGTGTACAGATCCTTAAACATAGGGTATTGGAATACCTTGCTGTTTATAGCACCCTTGCCCTTTCAAAGCCTAGAGTAACTCAGACTGAAAGGGACCTTGGGAGTTATTTAGTCTAGTTTTTTTTTTTTTTTTTTCAAGTGGGATCAACACTGAATTCAGGTGAGAGTGCTCAGAACATGCATTGCTGTGGAGTATCCAAAAGGAAATAAAACATTTCTCCGTTGAGATATTCCTTCCTTCTGAAAGCCGGCAAAATCGGTCTGTGGGGAGAAAAAAAGGAAGAGATTCTCTTTGCCAGTAGGCAGAATTTTGTGGAGTATAGTAAATACCCAAGGCTTCGCTGGAGTTTCTTTGAAAAGTTTTCCTTGATTTTCCAATCCTTTGATAGCATTCAATAACAATAAATTTACTTCCACCATTTTGTTTTCCCAGGTAGTACTGGAAATCAGAACAGATACTTTGAACTATAAACTTAAATAAATCCTTAACATGTTCTAAAATAAAGAATAGTCGAATGGAGCTTTTTTAATGTGAAGGAATGTAGTAAAGAGACATTAATAAAACATTCTAGTTTATGGCGCTGATTTGAATGAAAAGAAAATATATGAATATGTCTGTTTGCTGCAAATAAATGCCAATTAAGTTGAAAAAATACATCAACAAAATTATGCCTTTTGTTGATTTAAAATGGGGTTCACTTTCTCAAAAGTTTTAAAATGTCAGTCTTCATATTTTAAGCCAAGAGTTCTGTAATGCCTTGTGACCACAGAGACAGCAGTTTCCCTACAGCAGATGGAATCCTGTTTTGAAATGGGGTATTCTCATTCCAGCATAGTACTTGGCTCACTGTACTCTGTTGAACAGAACCTTGGTTGTGCTTGCATTTGAGCATAAATAAAATGAAGAGCAATAAATGTTTTTCTTTAAAAACTGTCATAGCCAAGAATTAATATTTGAGATTTCATATTTTATTTTGATGACCACATATACAACTAACAATGAAGAAATTATTTGTGTAGTCTGAGTAGGTAACATTCTATCACATTCAAAAGTCACAAATGACTCATGCAGAAGGATTTGATATCATTTTAATATTACTGCCAACATGTAGCTATCTTAGGGGCTCAAGATGGCATTAGGATGTTGTAATAGTTTAGTAGTAATCATAAAGTTTAGTTCGTTTTTGGAATAAGATGATAGGCCTTATAGAGACCATAATTGCTAAATACAAATATTCATTTGTAGGTTTATATTTTATTGTTACTATTTCCAACTAAGCACCACTACTTCTACTTATTTTATATGGGAGCAGAAAGTAGGAAGTAAAACTAAAATTAGCTGTTGTTTTTTTCCATTGTTGGCTACTAGGGTATAGAAATGTGTGCAGCAAGGTATGGATTACAGTAAGCACACTAGCAAGATAAGTGTGTATATATCAGTCCTCTGCTCTTATATTTGTCAATTTTGCATCTTTTTCTTTGCTTAAGTTGCTGCAGCAGATTGCAGTACTTTCAGCACAGTAACAATGTGCTACACTAAAAGATACCATTTGAGTGTACATACATGGATTATTCTTATTAAATATTGAACAGTCAAATTATCTAATTTGTCTCATTCAGTCTGCCATTCCTTATCTTCTTTCTCTTATGTAGGAGTTCTCCCATTTTCAAAATCTTGCCCTTCTAGTGTATTAAATAACTTGTGAAAACTGCTGATCTTCGTCAGCTTTGCCCCCCAAAGTTCATTTATTCCATTTGTTCCTTTTTTTTTTTTTTTTTCATTACTGTTGTTATTTTCCCTTAGACAACTTCCAGACTGTGATGTGAATTGTTTTTTTTTCAGCTTGATTCATTTGTGGCCTCAGGGAGATAAACAAAAATAGACTGTAAAGAGAGGGTGTTAGAGGAGAAAAAGATTGGATGTTTTGCTGCAAAGATACAAATACAAATATCTTACAGATCATATTTCTTACTACCTTTCCTTTTTTTCCATCATCCTCTAGCAATACTCTTTTTATAACTTATACTTCTAATAGCAGTTAGAAAATACACCCTCTCTTTACACACTACTATCAAATTTGCTAAAATCCTGGAGAAACTAGGCAGAGCGCAAAGAGCAAAACTTCACAGAGAGGAATTTATGCTCTATTGTTTAAAGTGAAAACAGCCTTCAGGGTCCCAGGAACATTCTGAAATGTGATATGTATTTTTTTTATTTATGTTTAGTGTAATCTGAAAGTACCAGTATCATTTTAGTTTTAACAAACAATATCTTAATTCATATTGCTTGTTTCTTGACACAGCTGTAATACTTAATGAAAATGCTTTCATCATCAGGGTGCTATGTAGAGATAATTAATTGCTGATCATTAATGAATTTGTGCTATTTCCTTGTGTTGTTCATTATTTAGTTGCCCCACTGTAAATATTTGTTGAAATGGTTCATCTTTATCTGTATGTGGTAATGAAATCCACATAAATATGGTGTGACATGATTTCCATATAGTTTTATATTCTAATGGTATCCCCAAGGAATACATTGTAATTTCATTCTACTTCATCTTGATGTTATTATGAGGTTTCAGCTAAAATTATTGTTGAAAGATGACAGCTAGATTACATTCAAATGAGAATGGATTAGCACTGTTACAGTGGATCATCTTTTACTCTACAGATGTTGAACATTCACTGAACAGAAAACTTGTTACAAGTGTGATTTATCAATGTCTAGCCTTTTTTCTTTTCTTAGCAAGAAATTAGTAAAAATTTACACCTCAGTCTATCAGAGAACTTGAAATTATAGAAAAGAAATAACCTAATACTCATTTTCTGTTTAATGACAAACATATACATACATCCAAAATTTGCCATTACAGAATTTGCTGTGTATTTCTGTCCTTATTCCCAAACTCAGTTTTGAAAGGAAAACTGTGTTATTGAAAAAAATAAAAAAAAAATAAAAAAAATTGCTCACTTTTATGATCCTGGGCTTAAAAATGTTACTGGATGTTCTAACCAAGCATTTGAAGTGGCTTTATGTTCATTGTTAAAATAAATACATTGTATTTTAACGTAATACATTGTATTTTAACAACGAACGTAAAAAATAAAGAAATGCAAAAGTAAAATATGTTTAAAATCCAAGTATTACTGATTTCTTTTTTTGCTGATTGTTGGATTATGGAGCCATCATTCCAAGTGTATTTTTTTTTATCTGCATATACTAGTTATAAGCATAAATGTAGCTAGCATAAAAGTATTTTGATTAAATTTTAAAATGTTTCTGCTTATTTTTTTCTAATTATTTAAGCTAGAATTTGAAAAGTATAATATAGTGTTCTTCAGACTACTAAACCAATATTTTAACAAAATCAGTAATCGCCGATTAGCTTAGGTAAAATGTTTAGGTTAGTTTAATAATTTAATTTTTTTTAATACATATTTACTTGGTAAAGGATTTTACTCGATTTTTCTTGCTCCAGTATTTATGGTGTTACTCCAAGTTTGAAGTGATTTTTAAACAATTAGAATCTGAATAGTTTTGTACAGACAAGTAGAAATCTTGTGAAATAAACTTTTAGCTGCATCTTAACAGCATAGATATGACAAACATTATTGTTCAATGTTGGAATATGGATTGCATTAAAATTCAGTTACTGCCTCAGTACGGAGATTATATGCCAACTTCTATTTTATGTTCATAGGAACTAAAAGAAAAGCAGGATTCTACTCTTAAACGTGACATTGATGGAATGGGAGTCCCAGAAATAAAATACGGTGATTCAGTCTGTTTTGTTCAACATGTAGCCAGTGCCTTATGGCTGACTTATAAAGCACCAGATGCTAAATCAGCACGCTTAGGGCTCCTGAAAAGAAAGGTAATGATTCTGGCTTTTCATTATTTGTTTTTTAGTTCTTTGTTGAATTAATGTTAGTTGTGTAACAATTTTAGTCTGTCCTGTTTCTCAGTCACAATGTGGCTGTTTGGGATTTTTTTGTGCTGTTTTGTTGTAAACAGTGGATGTTTTCACCGTAAAAATAGTTTCAGTTAAGAATATTAAGGGCAGGTTGGATGTGGCTCTGGGCAGTCTGGTCTAGTGGTTGGCGACCCTGCACGTAGCAGAGAGGGTTGAAACTAGATGGTCGTTGTGATCCTTTTCAACCCAGAAAATTAAAAAAACACGAAACAAAAAACCGACAGGACCAAATATAAATTTGCAACTAAGAAATTTGCTTAGCTATTTTCTCACCAGAAGAAATGTTAAATTTAGGCTAAGCACACGTTTCTTAAGGGATATGAATCATAGAATTGCTAAGGTTGGAAAAGACGTTTAAGATCTTTGAGTCCAACCACAACCTAACCAAACTAACAACTCTCAATGAACAATATTATGTGAAATTTTAAAATGTAATTGTGATGATTTAACAAGGACCTTGAATTATAGATGTTTTCTGGGAAAGTACTGAAAAAATGTATTGTAATCTGTTAACCAGACTTCGTAAGCTAATTAAAAAAGATATTAAAATTTTCATTTGCTATTCATAAAGTAACTTGGCATGATCAAAGTATTTTAATTTTATCTGAACTGAAACTTATGAAAAATATAATCATAGTGTGCATATCTTCAATCTTTATTTATTGATACTGTAGCCACTTGGAAAAATTCAAGCTTTGTACAAAATTATATTTTATTTATTTCTATTTTCTAACAGTATAGTGTGAAGGTTTTTTTTTCTAGGATCTATTTCTGTTTCAACATTACTTGTTGCTGCAAAATTGTCTTTCTTTATATCTAAAGTTGGATGTCAGTTTCTTATCCTGGGCAAATGATTTTTTTTTGCTGATAATAAGTGGTATACAGTATCTAGTGATTATTCAGTTTCATGTTTAAAACTGAAATAATACAATAAAGCTTCAATTTTAACCGTTTTTAATTCTCCTGTCATGTTTATCATGTCAGGCTTGTTGTCAACAATCAAGTTATTTTTTTAATAACTTTAAAGGTGATCTTATCAAAATGTGAAAAATCAGCTGATAAATCTGCAGTTTGGATTTCCTTTTAAACATCATCATCTTTTTAAACACAGTTTTATTTTAGAAGTCCTCCAACGTTTCATTAATATAAAACAATAAAAAGAATGGTCCAACTCAATGAGCTGAAAATCAAACAAAGGTGGCAAGGGGCCTACCTTGAATGGACAAGTAGCTCCTGATAAACTTAGTTCTAAAAGAGAAGATATAAAAAATGACTGAGGAAGAATACAGAGACACTGTCTAAGCATGCAGGCTTGGATTTAGGAAATGCAAAGCCTGTCTACAGTAAGATTTGATAAGGATACATAGGATAACAAATGGCTTCTTTAGATACACCAACAGCAAAGTGCAGATAAGGAAGAACATGAGCTGAATTGGACCAGGTGCCTAGTGACCAAGGATGTGGAAATGACTTAGGCACTTGGTTCCTTCTTTGCCTTACTCTTTACTGATAAGATTTGCATTCAACAATCCCAGGCCTTTGAGACCAGTGAGAAACTGCAGAACCAAATTTATCCTCAGTAGAGGAAGATCAGGTTAGCGCTCATTTAAACAAAGTGGAAATACATAAGACTGTGGAATTGGATGATACGCAACATGGGGGCTGAGAGGTGTTGTTTATGTCATTGCAAAGCATCCCTAGATAATTTTTGGAATGTCGTGGCAATTGGTAACAGTTCCTGATGACTGAAAGAGAACAAATGTTTCTCCTGTCTTCAGGAAAGACAACAAGAAGAATTTCATCATCCTCACTTAAATCCCTGAGAAGTAAATAGAACAAATAAATCTGGAATCCATCTCCAAATGTATTAAGAACAAGAAGGTAACTAGCAGTAATTAGTATGAATTTATGAAGACAAAATTGTTTGTGACCAACTTGACAGTCTTCAGTCATAAGATGGCTAGGTAGTTAAGGTGCAAGCAGTGAAAGTTCTTTATCTCAGCGTCACCAACCTGTTTAGCAGTCTCCTGTAACATCTTCATAGACAAAGTCACGAAGTCGGACTAGGTAGGTAGTCAGGTGGATTCTAATAAACTGGCTGAACTGTTGTGTTCAAGCTGTTGTGATCATTGGCACTAAGTCCTTCTGGAGACCAGAGCTGTGCCTCAAGGATCAATGCAGGCCCAAGTACAATTTAATATCTTCGTTAATGAACTTGTTGATGAGACAGCATGTGCTTGCAGATGGGAGAGTGGTTGATAGACCCACTGACTGTACTGCCATTCAGAAGTACCATCCTCAACAGGACAGAAAAATGGTTAGGCTAGGATCTCATGCTGGTTACCAGAGGGAAATGTACCAAAGAAGGGTATCCAGATATCAGTATGTGCTGGAGGATGACCAGCTGTGAAGATTGATTGTGTCTAAGTTGAACACAGCCAGTGAAGATGACCTGCAACCTTCTTAGCTGTATGAGGAAGAAAATTGTAAACAATGAACAACAACTGTCATGCCATGCTTGTAAAAGTCTGTATCAGTGTAGGTGATCAGGCTGTGAACTGTTTACAAGTATGGCACAATCATATTATTGATAGGAAAATATTGCCATCTTTAATTGGCCTGAATATATTCAAGTCAGAAATGCTATCTTCTTCTCTGGCATGACTCTGGAAGTTCAAGCCTTCAGTTTAGTGTTGGGTGTAGTGGTCAGAGTTGATGGTTTGTTCAAGTTCCAGGAAATCTAGAAGGATCACCTTTTTCCTATGTCAGAAGACAGCGTACAGCACTGAAGGTTGCATCTTCATCTTTTTCTTCAGTGGAGAATTTGCATGTGGCCATTCCGTGGTCTGTTGTTTTGATTCCAGCTCATCGTGGCTGCATCACATCTTTATCACTAGTAATGATGCAATCCAGGAAATTGTCACCTTTGGCCTGATATTGGTTTAGTAGCTCCTGATAAACTTACATACAGTGTTCCTTCTGTTCCTGTGAAACCATTTATGCGACTCACCTGGCACAACCTTTTTCAATACTCCAAAGTTACCACCACTGTTTCCAACACATGCAAGCTGATATTCAGCTCTGTACACAGTTCCTTGATCATAATCCACCAATTAGTGTGGATGTGTTGATCAAATCGTTTTTCATTTTGTGGTGTGATAACTGTGTATTGCTGTCTGGAATATGGCTTTTCTTTTGCGTCGCCCTCACTACCGCTGGAATGGATCACCCATTTCCTCACTGTGCTCACATCCACTGTTTGGTCTCCACAAAAGTTCAGCGAGCAATGATTAATGTGAATGGGTGAAATTATTTCTGAATGAGGGAATTAAATTGCACATTTTTGCTTCATATGCACTTCTATGTCAGATGCTATTCTGTCAGAGTGCCTTTCGGCTACAATCTGTCTCATAGCAACATGTAATATTGGTGGGAAGGTTCAACGTATTTCTGCCTGCCACTAATATCTGCCTCTGACTTTATGAACCATCATAATAAAATAGAAGGCATTACTTTTGGAGTATATACATTTGCATACATGTCCATTGTGTGATTGTAGTAAGCAAGATCTTGGTTTTAATTTCTCTTTTCAGGAATGATTGAAGAAGGGATCAGTGTAGGAAGTCTAGAATAGCAATAATCTGTAAAACAATAAATTAGTAAGAAATTCTAATCCTTGCGTGTGTACACAATAGAGTGAAAGCAAAATTGTATTTTCCTGCTATTTTCATTAATCCTTAATAAAAGGAAGAAAAATTGCTGTTTAATATTGCTGTCAGGTCACCGTGACTATTTTAGATACCTACTGTATTTCCACTGATCTTATAAAACATCTTTTTTCTATTGATTTCCCTCTTTAAAAAGCCTTTCAACTTTTTTAAGCATTTAAAATTTTTTTTAAGCAAATATGATCTTTACTCAGTATATTGTTAGCGAATTTGTATTTTGTGTTATTTAATGGAGTGGTCCCAGAAAATATGCATAAATGACAATTTTTTTTCTTTTAGGCAATATATTATTAAAAAAAAAAAAAAAGGCTACTATGTCTTGAAAAAAACCATGATCTCATTTAGTTATACAACATAAGTGGTCACAAAAGGACAATATTTGGCTAGTTTTGTTCATTCCTCTCAATAGCATGACTGACAAGAGAAACTCTGTGCCACAGCCATTTAATATTTTCTTAGTACAAGATTTATTCACACTATCTTCCTTCCTATCGCTTCTTCCTTTCCTATCGCTACAACGATGGGATTCTGTCTCCCCAGTGTCCCATTTTGTTTCCTGCTTAGTGAGAAGACTTTTGTGAGCTATGTGGTGTTGAAAGTAAATTGCAAGGTGTGGCAGCATTAGTATCCTGTCTGTGAAAAGTTTTGTTTCTCTAACATCCTTTCCAGAATGTGGAGCTACATGAAACGTAATGTGGAATCTATATTACATTGCCGAGTGTTTTTTATTATTAGTTGTGATGGGAAGAAACATTCTTCAGTTGCTGTTCATTTAGGAGACAGGAACACCCCTTGCTGTGTTAACTGTGTTATTTCGGCTAACAAACTCATGCACAGCATGATCATATATAAAAGAAGTTCTTGAAAAGAAATAAATATGACTGATACATAAATTATTCTCCTTTAAGGTAAAGTTATCAAGATAGTTATTCAGAAATGTCTTCCAGGTGTTCTACATCACATTTCCACAGTTTCTGGAGTCTTGATAATCTCATAAAAAAAAGTCTCACAGAGCTCGTATTTCATTCTTACAAAAGTAGTATAGAATTTTAATGATTCAAAATGATCAAGGCTTATTTTAGTGAGTTGTCTAAAATTTTGCCAGATTTTTGTGGAATACTGAATATTTAGTGGATATTAGGGAAAATTGAAAAGATATCTGCCATTGCTTTAAGTTCAAGTATGGTTCTGTTAAGAATCCAACATAATGTATCGAGAATAGTTAGATGAATAGTTAATAGTAAATTCTGTTGCTCCTTTAGCTGTGTTGTAATTATGTTTATCACTACAGGTTGATTTTTCTTGTTAGTAATCTTCTTGTGCATCAATCTTGTAGTGGATTATGCTTTAAGTACTGAAGATCTTTCCCTGACACTCAGAATATAGAAATAATGACATTTCTTCTTTCAAATGGAAAATAAGTATACAAACAGCAAATTTCAGGAGTATGAAGGTACATAAAAATCTAATCTCTGAATAATTCTTATTTGAAACTGACAAATTTGTATTTAGTAAATATTCAGATAAAGTGAGAACCAAATAGTAGCTACTACTATATGTCTTTAGTTTTTTCAGTATAATATGTAAAAAAAAAATTATTTTGAAGAAGAACTTTTAAAGTATCAAAGGTTTTTAAAATCATGACTGTGTTCATTATTGACTTTCAATAGGTTATATTACACCAGGAAGGTCATATGGATGATGGTCTAACCTTACAAAGATGTCAACATGAAGAATCACAGGCTGCTCGAATCATTCGCAATACTACAAGCTTATTCAGCCAGTTTATAAGGTAGATGTTATTATCTTGTATACAATATTTTGTGTTTGTTGTAAGTATTCTGAAATGAGAAGAATGTCTCTAACAAAATTCTTATTTCCTGTTTCCAAATATTTGTATTTAGAAGAAATGTTTTTTTTTTTAACTTTGTCATTTTGATAATTATTGCTATTAAATAGATAAATCTCAGCTTAACAAAGATCCTGTAGGTGTACCTTGAAGCCAGACATAAACTGGGCCATAATCTAGTTTAAAGAACAGATGTCGAAGTATCTACATTATATTAGCAAGGATTCTACAGTAGCTATAAATTGAGAATATTCAGAAAAGATTTTTTGTATTTTTCTTGGTAAACAAAATACTATATTTAACTGTATTCACATTTGTCAAATCATTTGAAAGTAAAATAGATGATTACTACTAAAAGCTACAAGTCCTTGCAAATGAACAGTAGAAGAAAATACAAAATAGATCTCTGGAGGGAGATCACCTTATTTCTTTCAACATCTTCGCAGCAACATTTTATTTTTACCTTTTAGTTACCCATCCTGTTGAATTCTCTGTCACCTTGGTGGTTATCTGGAAGACTTAAAGACCAAAGGGACAGTCCTCTCTCATGAACCTTATGCTGTTTCACATTATACACAGTAAGAGCAGTTAGGGCAAAAGGCTAAACATCTGCTGAGAAAAGAAAAATAACAAATTCTTCACTCATTTCTGTCATGTAGATGATTATGTGAGCATTCCTAAGTGTTTTGTTTAAACCAATACGTTCATACTCAGTGAAATAAGTTTAAGGATATTAAAAGTCAGTAAGGACATATTAGCAGAGAGGCAGTAACTATTATCTGATTTGGTTATTTTTTTCCTTAGTGGGAACAACAGAACACTATCACCCATTGCCCTGCCTGTTGAGGAGATGGCTCAGACTCTGCAAGACCTGATCAAGTACTTCCAGCCTCCTGGAGAAGACCTGGAACATGAGGATAAGCAAAACAAGCTTCGGTCCCTCAAAAACAGACAAAACCTATTCAAAGATGAGGTAGAGAGAGATTACATTACATTAATGTTATGTATGTATTCATGTTCAGAGCAATCTAAACACAGTCATTTATACACGTATGATATATAATGTAAAGTTGCATAGTTTGTGCATGTATAGTAAGACTGTAATGTCAAGACTGTAATGCCATATAATAACTTGCTGTTCTTCATTTTTCATGGAAACACTTTGTACAAGCCACGAACTCTATGTAATAAAATTTGATCTTAATACTTATAGGCATCCTTAATCAGATGCCAGCGATAAAGAAATACTGTGTTTAAAAAAATATATATTTTTTTTCCTACACAGTACACATGCTGGATGCCTGAAATGAATAATAAAGCTTAGATGAATCATAGATGTTATTTCTGATGTCTTGTCCACCTGGGCATGAAACGAGAAATTTTTATGTCTAGAAGTTGGGAGAAGACTACTTTTAGAGGAGGATGTGTGTTACATGATTGTAGAATTGCTATTTTCTCAAAACAAAGTTGTGCTTCTTTTTAAATTTGGAGAGACACTTTGATTTCTTGCAAGTTTTCAATACCATTTCAGTCTAAAATCAAACTAAAGTTAAAAATTTGTTCTAGTGTTTTAACTTGTTTTACAGATATTTTATTGACTAGCAAAATTTCCAGCCTTATTAATCAAATAAAATTCCTTTGCGTATAGACTTTTTTTTCCTACGTAAGGAAGATACTACATATAAAATAAGTATTCCTAAAAATTGTAAAATCCTTTATTGTCAGCTTTGTTTATTCCTTACCCCTTATACTCTCAGCAGAGAAAGGGGAGATATAAAATCTTTCTCAAACAAAGGTAATTTCGACTTAGGAAAATATACGTTCTGATCTTGTAAGCACAGTTTTCTTGTTGTTATTTTTTGTTTGTTTGTTTGTTAAACAAGGATTATGCTTTTACATATACAGTTTAAAAAAAATTGTTAAAAGGACAACCTACGCTTCTTTCGTATGTAGATGACTTTCCTCTCTCTTATGTGTATCTAGGGAATGCTGGCACTAGTTTTGAATTGCATCGATCGTTTAAATGACTACAACAGTGCAGCTCATTTTGCAGAAATTGCAAGAGAAGAAAATAGTACAGCATGGAAAGAAATTTTAAATCTCCTTTATGAACTGCTTGGTAAGTTCTTCAATTAAAAAAATTAAGTTAAAAAATATATATATTCTACTTGCTGCTTCACTGCCAAAGAATATTTTGTATGCTATCATTCTGTCACATAAGTTGTAGAATTTCTTCTATATACTTACTGACTCAAATTACAGAAAATAGAGATTGTTGAGCAGTGTTACGATGGAAATATTAAATTCCAGCTAGAAAAATAAATTGATGCAACATGCCAAATTCATGTTTTTTTTTCATTATTATTACTTGTGGTATGTGCGATGACATGAATTATTATTTCAAATATTTAGAAAAACTGGAAAATGCTTTCTGTTTATGAAGATGAAGTGAAACTTAAAAGTAATATTCAGAATTCATAGGTTTATAGAGTCCATTTTTTCACTTGAGGCTTAGATTCAAGTATTAATAAAAACAATTAAATCAAATAAAAAATAAAATATTATTTTCAATTTCAATGCTAAGTTTTCTAGAGTGAGCTGCTCTAGTGTTACAATAGAACCAAAATTCTATGGCAGTGCATCTATTTACCATTAAGTTCCTCATATTGGAGAATCTTGTCTTCTGGTAGAGTTTTAGATGCGTTTCAATTTAATGAAAAAACAGTCTGAACCATAGTAAAATAAACAAGTCAAGAGATACAACAAGAATAAAACAAAGTAGGAATAGAGCTTTGAAATGTGAGATTCACAAGGAACATGAGTAGCTCAGTAAGTAAGCTGCTTCTGTTGAAGTCTTTTAATTGCTTAAGAACGTAATGAAATATTATTGTTTGAATTTTAATGCAGTTTTAAGAGTTCAAAGAAAAGTATTCTGGAAAACAAAACCTTTGTTCTTTGTAGTACTTTTCTGATATTGTCTTGATCTTCTTCTGCAGGTGCATTTTGAACACAGTTGTTCTGTCATAATAAATATTAAGTTAATTCTTCAAAACAAAAATCTTTGGTTATCTACAAAATGCTGCTTGTTTTATTTCTATGATCAGTAATAACTTCTAGAAGAAAAAATTCTCAATTGCTTAGAATACTCAACTAGTAATGAAGTTTCAAATAGCATTGTGTTCTATGCTTCTGAAGACTGAAAGCTATCTATTCTATAACGTTTTATTCAAAAGTTTGGCTAAAGAACAGTATTGAACCTGTGCATGAGTGCAAACATGCATATTGTCTTCCTATTCAATGGTAGGAAATATAAATCTTTCTGCCTTTGATTAGGTCATAATATGTTGATAGTTGCATGAAATAAGGGTGTTAAATAATTTCTATTACTAGCCAGTGGTAGGAGTGTAATTCTGCTTTACTCAGTAGAGCTTCTGTGGACTGAAAAAACAAAAACAAAAAACAAAACAAAACAAAACAAAAAAAAACAACCAAACAACTTCATGCTCTTTAGATGTAATGTTAGTTGTTGATACTCAAGTGAAAATCTTAATTATTTGTTAACATTGCAGTTAGATTATTATCACCTTTAGGATATTCTAATTTGTTTGTTAAGTTATTATGGAAGTGTAGAAATACATATGATCAGCATTGGTGATTTTGAAAAAGAAATCTACTGTTTCAAAATTATATCTTGTGTGGGTTTTTTTTAGCTGCTCTCATTCGTGGCAACAGAAACAATTGTACTCAGTTCTCCAGTAACCTTGATTGGCTAATAAGCAAATTGGACAGACTAGAATCTTCCTCAGGTAAGACTTATGAGTGTGAATTAACTATCAATACAGCATACACAGATGTCATGCATGAGTAGTCATCAGAGTAATTTTGCTTGAAAATAGCATGCATTAAAGAAAAAAAAAACAAAATGCACAAACCTCTGTATCTCCACTGCTTTTTTTTAAATGAGCAAAGTGTTATATTTAAACAGCTCAGTGTAACTGTTTTGTTCCATTCATTTGGTATGTGCAGTATCACATCCAATCAGACTTTACAGTATCAGACTATTGTATCATTACTATCAGGTAAGAACAGAGTTGCTTGTAGATACAAATGCAAATAACATAAACATATAGAAATTTCTTTTTGTATGAGATGTTAAAAAAAAAAAAAATCAAACGATGCCATTTTCCCCAGTAATATCTTTATCTCTTTTATTGAAAGGAAGAATTTATACTTGCATTTTCTCTTTAAATTGTGGCTATTTTCAAATAAACTAGTAAGTGCTTCATAATGTATTTATGTCTTCACATCTTCATACTTCACATCATAGTCATATCAGTAACAAGTGGTTTTATTCTCTTCTTAGACCGTAGGAGAGATTATCTCTTAAGATACTCTGCTATTTACTGAGTTTTTGGACAGTGTTTAGTTGTGCAGGTGATAAATGACAACATTATTACTGTGATCTTCGTTCAGGTATTTTGGAAGTGTTGCACTGTATCTTGATTGAAAGTCCAGAAGCTTTAAATGTGATAGCTGAGGAGCATATAAAATCTATTATTTCACTGTTGGACAAGCATGGGCGCAATTACAAGGTATGTTTGGAGAAACTAAGGATTTTTTGATATTTGGAGGGAAAAAATAAAACAATCAGGGAAATGTCTACTTGGAGATAAGTAGTACTAGCACCTTTAAACAAATAAAGTTGAAGTATGTCTACAATATTGCTTTGTTGAGATTTAAAAAAGAAACATGTAATTGTTTTTGTGTTTCAAGTAGGGCAAATATGCCTGACATGATCATAGGTAATTAATATCGATAATCAGTCGAAACTAGTTGCATCTATGATTCTGTATTAGCTGGTTTCTGTAAGCACCTGGACAGAGTAAACTCTGCTTTGTAACCCAGAGTTCTGCAGACCTACTCAGAGAACAAGAATGACTGACACATGTTCTATTCTGCATCTGCTTATGTTGGGCAGCAGTTTCCAAAGTCATAATCATCAGTGTAAACATGATGCTGTGCCTTGGGGATGGTCTATAACACTTTACCCCATTCTGTCATCATCCCTGTGATGGCATATCAAAGTTCAAATGCATCTCTAAGAGTCTCTGGATTATTTGTTTGTTTGTAATGAGAATGTTGTGTCCCTTAGTATTAAGCACTGTGTTACTGTGTTCTCACTTTTAAAGGGTTCTGCCCACTGTCAACTCTGTTGTAACCATTAATTTGTCAGACAAGTATATCAATTCCTTACGAAAAAAAAATTATTTCTTAAACTGTTTTGCTTTATAATGAATTCTTCTGAATGTTTTATTTTTCAAATTCACGTGCATTATTTATCATATTGAAAGCATGCTTTCATAACAGATTCATAAACAATCTGAGAATTGCAGCTCAGGAAGTTCTTTGGACCACAGTAAATTTCTCAAAGTATTTCATTTTACCTTTGAAATTTTTAATGAGATGGAATAGAAAATATATTGTAGAGTGTTGACATGCAGCTGTACTATCCTTGCTTTTTATATTAGAAAATAAAACTTCTTCTGAGATTTTGTATTTTATTTGAGGTATTTTGCAAACCTCGTGTCTGAATGCATTCACAAATTTTTGTTATCCACCACAAGTATTATAGACTATACGCAATCTGTATTTAGGAGGAAAAACAAAAACAAACAAAAAAGATAATCTTTACTATATTCCTTCCCTTAGATATATTATGAATGTAAATTAACAACTGAATTACAGCATGTACAATAAAAACCATTACCCAACTTTCTTTTGATTTCCTCTTTCAGGTTCTTGATGTGCTTTGCTCTCTTTGTGTGTGTAATGGAGTTGCAGTTCGTGCCAATCAAAACTTGATCTGTGACAATCTACTGCCAAGAAGAGATTTACTTTTGCAAACACGTTTGATTAATGATGTGACAAGGTATTGTGAGATAGTTCATTATTATATTAGAAGAAAATGAACTTAAATGTCTTCTATAACTGTCGAAAATCCTATAACCTGAGAAATGTTCTGCAGTTTTCAATATTGAGACACAGACTTTAAGATATGTTTATATATAAACTTCTTAAAAATCCATTTTCGCTGAGATATGGCAGTTGTCCTGGCAACCATGCTCAAATGAGAATTTTTAATTGATTTTTATTGTTAATTGATTTTGAGATCTGTTTTGACATTAAATGGAAAGATGAAAGTTGCTTGCTTCTCACTCAAAGCACAGTATGACTCTAATAATTATGATGGCATATGTAAACATACTGTGTGTGTTTTAAGAGACATTTTATTTCCTAGCAGCCTAACTAATGAAGTGCTATCTCAAATCAAATGCTATAAGCAAAATGTGGAAATCTACACTGAAATTAATATTTAGGTATAGGTAATATATAAAATATATATACTATAAATAGTGGCATGTAATATTTATAAAGAAGTTGCCCAGAGAGGTTGTGAATGCTCCATCCCTGGCGGTGTTTAAGGCCAGGTTGGTTGGGGCCCTGGGCAGTCTGATCTAGTACATAATGTAGCAGCTAGCAGCCTTACCTGCGGTAGGGGGATTGGTACCTGATGGTCCTTGATGTCCCTTCCAACCCAAGCCATTCTATAATTATAAGATTTATGAAGTGAATTTGACTATTATACAACAATATAACTCATATGCCACATCTTATGTATTATACTAACTGGTTTATATTTTCTTATTTTAGCATAAGGCCAAACATATTTTTGGGTGTTGCTGAGGGCTCTGCACAATACAAGAAGTGGTACTTTGAATTAATAATTGATCAGGTTGATCCATTCTTGACGGCAGAACCCACCCATTTACGGGTTGGGTGGGCTTCTACTTCAGGTTATGCCCCTTATCCTGGAGGTGGAGAAGGATGGGGTGGCAATGGCGTTGGAGATGACCTATATTCCTTTGGTTTTGATGGCCTTCATCTGTGGTCTGGTAAGTACTTTGTTCAGTTCCATTTATTCTTGTATTCAGGGATTACCAACCTCTATTTTCAGTACCTTTAAGTGCATACATGTGTGTATGTGCATACACAGCATACTGATCTATAGTGAGCTGTATTCAGAACTTCAGAATACTGTGAAGTTAGAATTTTAGGTCAGACTGCTTTTCTGAGATTTCAGTGCTGAGTTATGCCAGCTGGGCTGTTTAGCAGATGGTTTTTATTCTCATGATTTTAATTTAAAAATGGCGTTCTCTAGATCAAGACTTAAGTGTATCTGTTAAAAACTGGTGGATGTACTTATCTTAGACAAATTCATTATGTATGGATCTACACAGAGTCATACTTGTTCAGTTTGCACCTACCGTTGAAGTTAAATGACATTATCCTTACACATATGATGAACAAACTGAATTTAGATTTTGGTAAATCAATTCATAAAAGATAATTCTGGCAATTAGAAATTACCACACAGTATTACCTATTTCTGCTGGTTTTGGAATATAAATTTCAGTGATGCAACATCAAACTAAAAAAAGTACTTTATGATCTTTGAAAAAAACATTTTAGATTGAACACTTGAACAGAAACAGTCCTAGCAGAGAAAATTCAATTTTTCTATAAATGCGCTTTAATATCTAAGATACTCACGGTTTGTATTGCAGTGAAGTGATTAACTGCTTTTTATAAAGCAAGAGGTTAGTGAATTGCAGTAATGGTATATTTTTTTTTTGCTCTTAAGGATCTGTGACATTACAGTTGTCGTCTTAATAGCCATTCTTTGCTTATGCAGATTGTAGATGATAGTGGGGTGAGTTAACAAGTAAGTGGACTTGACTGCACATTGCAGTCAGCTAGATTCGAGTGAGAGCTCTAGAAGAGCAATAAGTGTTTAAAGGAGGGCTCATCTGAGATGTTGCAGATTGACTAACTTTGTAATAATGCACGCATTAGAATAAGCATTCAGGAAAAAGTAGAAAATAGAAGAAATTTCTAACGATGCTTTAAAGAATGCCCTGCGGTGTGCGCAGTTAAATGGAAAACAGGTTTTGAAAGTGTCTTGTTTGTTTTTGTTTTTTAAATGATCCTCCACTCCTTAAACTCCATGGAAGTATACTCTTTGTGAACAAACAACATATTGACCTTGTCAGTGTACAGTGCCTTAGAAACAACAGGTATCTAATTCTAAGAACAAAATAGCAACACGGAAGCATAATAGCAGTCATTTTTTATTTCTTAATTTTCCTAACATACTCTCTAAATAAATTGTATTTCAGAAAAGCAATATCACATAGGGCTACAGAATAAGAAAATATTTAACTACAGAATTATATGTCCTAAATTATGTCAGTTACAATCTTTTCGGTGAAAGCAATGAAAGGACAAAGAAATCGGTAGAAAGTGAAACAGTTGCTAGAATTTCTCTAAGACTGTACATAATTACTCTACTTTTATAATGCCATAAAGGAGTGTGAGAGCCCTGGCGATTGTGACCTGTACTTAAAATGTATGACAAATTCGACCATGTTTATATACCAGTGTTTATTAACATTATGTTATTATTATCTAGGATTGCATTTTCTCTTGCTTACACCTTTTAATAATTATAAATTATTTTTCAGAGTGTGTCTGCTTTTTAAGGTAAATTTGAGTTGAAAACTAAATTCATTTTCAAGAATAAGACATGGATAAAAAGTTCTGTTCACCCTCTCTCTGGAATGCTCAAATATTCAATTGAGATTGCAGAGTTTTGTTTTGGAGGGAGCTTAACATTTTGTTTTACCTAGGGTTTTAGCTCTCTGTATGTTCCTGTTTAAAAAATAAAAAAATAAAAAAATAAAAATAAAATTTGTTCAAAATTCATTAAAAAATCTCAAGGAAATGTGCAGTTTGTAGACCCAGTCTGATTTAACAGTTTAGCAAATAAATTTGCAAAATCCTTGCATAAGATTTTTTGTGTAAAAATATCTCTATGTACATATTCATCTTTTTTTGGGGGGGGAGGGCTGAGGGGGAAGAAGGGGAGAGAGAGGAGGTAAGTTGAAAAGTATATGCAATAGTTCAATAAATCATTAATACAAAATTAAAGCCATAATTCCAGGTCCAATAAATATAACTTGAAATGCGAGCTTATCTTGCCCATGTAGTTAACACTTGTAGTCTATTTGAATGCAGTATTCAAAAGATGCTTAGTTAAATGAGTTTATCAGTACACCAGATAAAATAATACTTTTTTCATAAACAATTGTTTTGTTGGTTTTTTTTCTACTAATGTTGCTTTCTAGCTGGATTGATTCTGAAACTATTTGTCCTGTTCATAAGTGTAATGTTATAGGCTGGTTGCTCAGGAGAACGCTACATGCTACACTAAATCAAGTGTCTGGTCTTTCCTGTCTTTGGTAGTACTTGATAATAGATGGTCCAGACGAAGGTTAATATAAGCTCCAGGTGTATGGTAATCAAACAGGAGATTGGAAGTGAACAAAGGGACAAATATTATTCCAAAACATTGGCTGCTGCACTTCACTTGGGAGTGTACTCCAAGAGAGGAGTATATCAGTGTCAGTTTTATCAAAGCAGGGTGCATAATTTACTTTGTCTAAATAATCTTGCATCAGGCTATAGTAAGAACTAAAATGATTTCAGCTGTGCATGTTCTGCCTTCTGAATGGTGTCAGAGACCTCAAGTGCTTTATTCAGTTCATGCACTGTTCTACTGCACTGGTTTGAATAATTTTAATTCATTCTCTGTTTTTGAAAGCAGAACAATTCATAAAACATATGAGGACAAGATCATGTTTTTGTGCCTGAAAACAAAACCTTGATGATGTACTTGAGGAAATGCTTTTATCACTTCATTCTTAAATGCATGCAAGACTGTTCAAATTCCAGTTACTTGATTATTTTCGTTCTAGGTCGTGTACCCAGAGCTGTGGCATCTGTCAATCAACATTTGCTGTCATCTGATGATGTAGTTAGCTGCTGCTTGGATTTAGGTGTGCCCAGCATTTCATTCCGCATTAATGGTCAGCCTGTACAAGGAATGTTTGAGAACTTCTGTACTGAAGGGTTTTTCTTCCCTGTTGTAAGCTTATCAGCAGGTGTGAAGTAAGTAGTAGTTAATTGTTCTTCTTTTAGCAGTTTTTCACAAAAAATGTTATCTGATTTTATATAAAATCAGATATAAAATGCAGTTTTTTTCTGTTCTGCCAACTATCAGCTAGGAGGGAGGCAGGAAAGTATTGATTTTATCAGGGATGATTTCACTTTAGGGTGAAATGTTGAGCTGATTTGTAACCTGATCAAGTTACAGTGTCTGAAAATCGTTACTATTATGGGTATTTGGTGACTTAGGGGAAATTAATTTTGTCTCATTCCAATTATCAGTGGAAAAAAGGCACATTAGAAACATAGCACCTTATTTGACACTAATTAAAAATTTCATTTAGCATTCTCAGCAGGAGGTTGAAAAAAAAAACATTAAACCATTAGTAAAACTGATACCATATTCACAATAGGGAACTTACAAACTGGTGATTCTTACTTATGTTGCCCATTTCTCACTTGTTTTATAGCTAAAACAATGAAATACAAACCTAAAAAAAAAACAGAATTTAAAGTCAAATAGTGAGACAAATCTGTCAGAAAATCTGAAGTTGTCATTGTACTTCAGTGGCCAAAACAGTTGTACTGACAGAGCCAATACATCAATAAGAGTAGCCCTTGCACTCACTGTTCTAATGTGAGCAGCAATTGTAGGAAGAATGTAGGAATTGTAGGAAGAAAAGCAGTACACAAAATAAAGAAGAATTCTTCAGTATGAACAGCTGAGCCTAGGAGTTATTTTTCTATATATATATTTGATTTTCAGGAGGGTTCTTTTTAAGACTAAGGTTGGGTAAACTTAAAACGTGCTTTCCGAAATGAAAGATATGAATATTTCTTTTAAAATGAGACAAAAAGCCACGCTTTTTGTGATCAGGGTATTAAAAGAGATTCTGCAGAATTAGGACCATTACAGCCTGTGTGGAAGCGTAGGGAAATGCAAAAAAGAGCGAACAATTCTCAGCAGGAATTAGACCAAAGAGTAGATGAGATTTAGTGGTTTGTTATAACTTAGAAAAATTTATCAAATTGACAGGAAACAACAAGCTATTTACTGGGATGTGATCATCAAACTGTTGTATGAAAGTATTTTCCTTTCATTTTTTTCTTTGTCTTTTGCCTACTTAGAAAGTCAGAGTTCTAGTTCTTAAAATAAAATTAACCTACTTTTTATTCTTAAGTTATTTCAGTCTGCTTGGAGATTAGAGGTCTAAACTCAAAGTTGTCATCTCAGATACTGAGCTGCATTGGGATCATTAAAATGTTTAAAGTAATTTATTAATGGATTTAGAAAGTATAGGAAGTCCTATATTTCTTGTGGACATTGAACCATTTCAGATATTTGTACTTATGAACATCTTTTGAGAAAACTTGCATGCCATGCTCTATTTCCTCTCTTTAAACTTATTAATGAGGTCTACTGTTTATGAACTAGGTTGATCTGATAGTTCTAGTATTTCTAGAATTATAAGTAAAAAGTTGTAAACCTCGGTCATCCCATCACAAGAAATGCATGCACTGTTAAATTTTATGGTTGTTTACCTCTATTGTTGGCCTACATGAGGATCTAACTATGAAGTTGAATTGTTTCGGACTTTTTTTTCCTGGTATGTTCTTAAATTTAAATGAAAAGTATATCTCTGAAAAGAAACAGAAAACTTCATGGGTGTATTAGGAATGCTGGCTATTCACTTGAAACTCATTTTCAGTTGCGCTTGGTGTAATTTTGTTTTCTTGATTTCTCTGTTATGATAACAGTACCTATTGTTTCACAATATCCTTTGGATTCTTATTAACACCTGCCTGTGTGAGTCCACACAGATTTTTTTAAGAAAAATCTTAAGTATCACATAAAAGGTCCTTATGGTATTTTTAGACAGTCCAAGTTAAATTAGATTTTCTTGATCATTTAAGTGCATTAAAAATTTCACTTCATTTATATAACTGTTTGATTTTTAAATAAGAAATATATAATTTTACAATACAACACTGGTGAATAATTATTTTTGCTTTGGCTGAGATAGATCTTCAAAAAAAAATTAGTAGATGACATTAATATTGAAAGTATCTGCTAATAGAAATGGTTGGTAATTTTTTTTTTAGAACTTATTAAAATGTGGAATAAATTACCATTTTATACGTGCTATTCAAGTAAATGTTTGCATCTTTAAATGGTATGTTTATAACGTTAGTATATGCTGACTATTTAAGAGTATAATTTGTTCACTGCAAATTGCACAGAGCTCGTTTCTTACTGGGTGGACGTCATGGAGAGTTTAAATTTCTGCCTCCTGCTGGCTATGCTCCCTGTTATGAAGCCTTGCTTCCAAAAGAAAAGATGAAATTGGAACCAGTGAAAGAATATAAGAGAGATTCTGATGGAGTGAGAGATTTGCTGGGTACGACACAGTTCCTCTCCCAAGCTTCATTTATACCTTGTCCTATAGACACCAGTCAGGTATGTTACATATGCATTAATAAGATAGTAAAATATTTCTTAACATGTAATTTAGCAATTCAGAAGCTAAGCTAACTTATTATCTTTCTTAACAATTCATCATTTGTATGTTTTACTGTATTTAATTAAACTGGTACATCTTGTTACTACAGGATTTGGTCGAACTAAAGCCTTTTCTTACTTGCGGAACTGTTATGTTCTTTTCTTAGATTGCTCTTCCTTTTCATCTTGAAAAGATCAGGGATAAACTAGCAGAAAATATCCATGAACTGTGGGGAATGAATAAAATAGAACTGGGCTGGACATATGGCAAGGTATGTTTTGAATGACCTGTGTAGACACAGACATATAAAATAACCTATCAGAAAAATGTGCTGGGAACCGTAACAGAGTGTTTAATGGTGGTTAATAAACATCTAGATAACAAAAAGAAACTACTGATAATAGATGATTATGTAAAGCTAATAGGAAATATTTATATTAACAACTGATTAGGAGACAAATTTGCACTATAAATAAGACACATATTTTAACACAGTAGGAGTCACTGTGAAAAAATACATTCACTGAGAAATGTCCTAACTGTCCTAAAATGGAATTCAACTGAAAATCATACCAGCAGTGCGTAACACCACAACAAATTCCTCGATTACTCTGATGCTGGAGATTAAAGAGATAACATGTCCAAAGTGTGTTATCAAGTGAAAAAGTGTTAAAAGATAGGGAACAAATATGTTCAAAATATTACACAAAATTCAACAGTTAGACTAGAATCGGTATCTTTCCGTAGTAATGTAAAATTCTAAAGATTACTTTCTGCTTTAAATTTAGGTTATTTCATCTGGCTTCTTTTCAAGTTGAGATTTACTAGGACAGCAGTATGATCATAACCGTATCATAATCTAAAAGAATATTTTTTCTTCTCTTACATGCTGCTGATTCCACTTAAGTGTTTAATTTACTTTCATTTCTCACTGAGAACTCTGTTAGCATCTGCTAAAATGTTATTGGTACTGAAAATTAGAGCTTTACTCTTTTGCGATGGAAAATTATTTCAGTGTATGAAGTTAGATACAGGATAGAAACACTTGGCATTGAATGAAAGCCTGTTTAAGTAAGCATCAGAAAATATCCAGATTGTCAGTAATATCAGGGGGAAAAAAAAAAAAGCAATGCTTTAATATTTCAGAAAAAAGAAATGAGAATATGACCAAATGATTATTTAAATTTTTTGGATGAGAATGGGTATAATAGAGCTCATTATGCAGAATTTCTCTGTAGGTTGCTCTGGCATGTAGTAGTAATCATTGAGTTTGCAGGCTTGCTTTCATGTGTTTGATGTATTTATGCAGAACCCATGAAATTGCTGTTTTTTTTTCTATCTTTTGTTGATTATTTCTTAAGAGTGTATGTTATAAATCAATCATGGGAGAGTTAAATCGTGGGAGAGTTCATTTGTGTAATAATGAGTAACTGTCATTGAGTAGAGATAAATAGTATTCTTTTATTTATTGCAGAGAATTAGCAGATTTCTAACTCTTGATAATAGTCTGATTTTGGCTTCATTCTTCATTTAGTATCAGGTAAATACTCTTTTTGTTTTTTTTTCCTTACAGATACGGGATGATAATAAAAGGCATCATCCTTGTCTTGTGGAATTCTCAAAGTTACCTGAGACAGAGAAGAATTATAATCTACAAATGTCAACAGAAACCCTCAAGTGAGCTTTTAATTTTAAAGATTTTTTTTCTTTATTCAAACATTTTATATTATTGTAAGATATAAAAACATGCTACATCATTAGAATGAAAGTGCGGTCTATTGATTTTGCTAGAAATTCCAGGAACACATTTAGAAAAATTTAGAAAGTTATGTCGCGATGGAGAACTAAAAAAGAAAATGGCACCAAACCCTTTTGGCTTTAGTTGAAGAGGCATAACTTTCAAGGAAGACTTTTATAACTTTTAACATGTTTAATTTAGAATTTTTAATAACTAAAAATATTGAGATCCCATTACTTTGAATGGCTTTGTGTGTTTTTAAAATGTTATTAGTTCTGTGTATTCATATTAAAAACAAAAGAAATGGTGAAAGTGAAATGGATCAGCTCTAGAATATTGTGTTTTACTACTGATGTTTTTCTATATTATTAGAACGCTTTTGGCCCTTGGATGTCACATTGTTCATGCTAATCCAGCAGCTGAGGAAGATCTTAAAAAAGTCAAGCTTCCTAAAAAGTATGTACCTTACGCTAGCTATTATATACTATTTCTAACTAGAGGGTATTGGTCAAGCAAAAATAATTTAAAATCTTTAAGAAAAATACTTGATATAAACCTTGTGTTCCTTGTAGAATTACAGAGCCCATCGTTGCTCTATTATTTTTGCCTTTGATTGTGGTCTAGTGCTGCAGAGTTATTCACATATCATAGCCGTGTAAACCTATAATTGCATGTAGTGTAAATGTTACGTGAGCTTTGAATGGATATTCCAAAGTTGAAAGCAATATTTCAGGGCTTTTTTATCACCTAGCAAAGTAGAGCATGTATAATATAAGATGGCAAATTGATCTACTTGAAAAAGTTCGTACCCTTTGCCTCTAACTAGTAGTTTCAATTTACACCTCTTTTTACCCCCCTCCAAGAAAAAGTTCATTTAACATATTTACATTTCAGAGACATTATTAACACATCTCTTAAAAGATTTGCTCAATTCTGTGCAAAAAGAAAACCCAAGTACAGAGGAAAAAAATCAGAAAGTGACAGTTGTAAAATGTTGCACGTGTCTTAAAAATGTACATGTGTAGATTATGGCACAAATTACAGTCTTTTTTTACTTCAGTTTTTACTTGGTTGCTAAATTATGGCAGTGAGGAGAATAATAGTGGCTATAACAAGTAATCAGTAGCAGTCACTTCAAGAGCGATAAAAATGGATTCAGTATTGCATCTGCTTTTTAGACTTGTTCGGGGGAATTCTGTAATCCTTCTAGGAAAGGTTAAGGTCCTTCAACAAAACTTGAAGGCAGCAACAACGATCTCAATACATGCCACATTAGATTTTCACATTAGTTTTTCATCTCACAATATGTCTGTTTTTCTGAATTTTTTTCCATGATAAATTGAGTTAGATTTTTAAACAGAGTAGTAAAATAAATCGTTTTATGAGATGGGAGATGATGATATTGATTCATTTGAAGGCTTTTATTAAAAAAAAAAAAAAAAAAAGGGAAAAATAACCTTTCCTGTTGTTCATACTGCAGGCATTCTGTCATAATGCTGTTTTGATACTGTTGTCTTCAGTAACGGAACAAAAAATCTTGTAATCATTTTCTGACCCCTTGTTAAAATACATACTGCCTGCATGAGTTCTCTAACAAATTAAAGTTACATAGTTTGATCAAGAGAGCATCTGCATATATTTAAAATAGCAGTATGCTCTATATACTATGTGAAACAGTTGTGGAGGAGGATATCTACTACAAAAAGTCTACTAAACCTACTAATCAGTAGAAGAGTGGGTAGAACAATAGTTAAAATATGTTTTGTTCTTTTGGAAGAATGGAAGTGTGGCCTACTGGTGTCTATCAAAAACATCATACTTCATAATGCAAACATATTCTATACATAAAAACGATAATTTCATGAGAGGTCCTTACAATAGAAAACACTTGAAAGGTAAAGTGATTTAATAGCAGTTTCTTGTTTTCATAGCATCTGTTTTAAGCACCCACATGCAGAGGTGGATCACATTTAATTAGGTAGCGTACAAGTAGTTAGAAAATGAGACACTGCTATAATATGTTTTTTGTTCTTAATGACCAAGTGCAAAGCAGAATTTTTACAAAGAAACAGGAAAGTGGAAAAAGTGAAGTAAGAAAGTGAATTGCTCTCTGTTAATATTGCACAAAAAGTTTTAAATCAGTGGGATATCTTTTTTTTTTTCCATGTTGACTTGCAGTTATATCATGTCAAATGGTTATAAACCTGCCCCTCTTGATCTTTCTGAAGTGAAATTGTTACCTTCTCAAGAATTTCTAGTTGACAAACTAGCAGAAAATGCACATAATGTCTGGGCAAAAGACAGAATAAAGCAAGGATGGACCTATGGCATTCAGCAGGTGAGGACGTTTTAGACACATTTGGAGTAAGTAAAAAATACAGAATTTTGTTTTCTAGAACACTAGTTGGGAATTTTAAATAACAGGTTTAATACTGAATGTTTTGGGAAGTCTGGGAAAAGTGAAGGAGCAGGGAAAGAGTAGATTGCCAGGCCTATGGGGCTATGAGAATCATAGAATATCCTGAGTTTAAAGAATCATAGAATCATTAGGGTTGGAAAGACCACTAAGATCATCTAGTGCATCATCAATTCATGCCTGTGACTACTCTAGATCAAATTAGTCAGTGTGACATCTACCCTTTTCTTGAACACCTCCAGGGATGGTGACTTATCCATCCCCCTAGGCAGCCCCATTTCAGTGCCTGATCACTCTTTTGGAGAATAAATTTTTCCTGGCATCCAACCTCAGTTTCCCCTGGCAGAACTTGAAGCTGTCCCATCTCTTCTATCGCTAGTTACACAGGAGAAGAGACCAATCCTCACCTCATCACAACTACCTTTCAGGTAGTAGTAGAGAGCAGCAAGGTCTCCCCTAAGCCTCTGTTTCTCCAGAGGAAGCAATCCCAGGTCCTTTGGCCACTCCCCATAAGACTTGTGTTCCAGACGAGTCACTGCTTTGTTGTCCTTCTCTGGATATGCTCCAGAGCCTCGATGTCTCTTGTAGAGAGGGGCCTCAAACTGAATACAGTACTCAAGATGGGGCCATCACTAGAGCTGAGTACAGAGGGACAATCACTTTCCAGTTCCTGATGGCAAACACTATTTATGATACAAGCCATTGGCTTTCTTGGCCACTGGGCACAATGCTGGCTCATGTTCAGTTGGATGTCAACTAACACCTCTAGAGACTGACAAGAAGTCCAACTCACAGCACCCAAAACTCAAACCATATTTTTGAGAGCACTGTCCAAAGACTTCTTGAACTCTGGCAGGTTTGGTGCCTTGACCAATCACCTGGGGAACCTGTTCCAGTGCCAAACCAAACCACCTTCTCAATAAAGAACTTTATCCTGATATCCTGTCTGAAACTCATATGAGAGTGTATATTTGCATACTTCTCTTGTAGTCTTGTCTTTACATTTTTAGCATCCTTAACAACTGGGTTTAATAGTCTTCCTACTTCAATTTGTATAACTTTTATTCATTAATATTGTTTCTTTCCTGTAATCCTAGCAGTATTTTAGACAATTATCTGTCTAATTGTGTGCATTCTTAATCATGTTTATATATGATTTTGTTGTTCTTGTAACTCCTTTTAGGATCTTAAGAACAAACGTAATCCTCGGCTAGTGCCATATGCATTACTAGATGAACGTACTAAAAAATCAAACAGAGATAGCCTCCGTGAAGCTGTTAGGACATTTGCAGGCTATGGTTATAATGTTGAGCCACCTGACCAAGAAATAGGTATGTACATTCAACAAGAATCATGACCTTTTATTTCCTCTCAGTCCTGGGAAACTTGAGACGCTGGAATAGATAGGCAAAGCATAAAATATATAAGATAATAGTAGTGTATATTTGCTGCTGATGTGAATAAAAGGTGAAAATGTACATTTTGAATGTCTTGTATATTATTAAGTTCTGTTTATTTAATATTGGTTTTCACTGATTGTAGGATAACTATTAAATTTTGATAATTTTTAGATTGGAGAAAAGCTAGAGTGCATGTAGACAGATTTTGTTTGGAAATCACTGTTTAAAATGTTCTGAAATTAAGTGATTTTCCTAAGTCAATTCATCCTTTTCTGTTTCTTCATGATGAATGAAAAGCTTGAAATACATTTATGCTTATTGAGAACTAGGAAAGCATTTGAAAAATAATCAGATGCTGCACTTCATTTTCTAGACTACAGCTGTAAGTTGTTAAGAGCAATTTACTAGTATTTTTAATATAATAAAGGTAAAAGTATTGTATCAAATATTTTTAAAAATGTAAATTCATAAATATATAAGCTACATAGATTGCTTATTTTATTAATGTTTTTACTAAAGTAGGTTGTAAGCACTTTTAACTACGTTTTTCTTGGATTTTTCCATTAGATTGAAGGTTACATTTCTAAGATCACCTCCAGTCAGTTATATGTTTGTGGCTTCTGCACAGTGTGATAGACATTGAATTTTTTTTTATTTTAAATAGTGGATAGGCACTCATTCTGTATAGAATTAGAATGTGTTAGTCTGTGTATGCTGATTATTTTTCTTCTGTTTCTAATATTTACTATGAAAATTCTTAAACTTGCTGAGGTAGATAATGACTATTTTCAGAAATAGGAAAGAGTGGATACAGATTGAAAAGATAAACAGTGACACTTACAGTATTACCTAATTATGAAGTGTTTTATTTTGATTTCTTACAGCTGACCAAACATTGGAAAAAGTCAGCATTGACAAGATACGTTTTTTCAGAGTAGAACAGTCTTATGCAGTGAAGTCTGGAAAGTGGTATTTTGAATTTGAAGCTGTAACAGGTGGAGATATGCGTGTTGGCTGGGCCAGGCCAGGCTGTCGACCTGACATTGAACTGGGAGCTGATGACCAAGCATTTGTTTTTGAAGGAAGCAAAGTCAGTGCATTCTCACCCTTTTATTATTTTTAGCTATTAACAGCCTGAGCAGAAAATGGCAACATAGGTTTCCTCTGCATACTCCAACTACTGGAATATTTTTCATTCTTAAATGATACCTCAGGCCTCTGTTTTATAGTATCTGCATTTTGGTTCAGGTCATTGTAATTATGCTAACAATAGTATGTTGTTTTATGTCTATCTTCTGAGGATATATCACCTAAGTAAGGAAGTCTGTTGTAAGCATAAACATAATTCACCATTCATTTCCTTTTTAAAGTGGTAATTCACAAAACCAAAACTAAGTTTCTTCTTAGACTGGACCACAGTTGTATTTTCTCTTTTATGTCATTTCTACTTTTTGTACTAGCTTTCTTAAAGTGCCTGAAAGATGATAATGACATTGCACTAATGACTCATGCAGTGCCAATAAACACTGATTTTTATCCAGATTCCAAATTGTTGTTTGCTCGTTTACGAAGTTATAGTTACTTAGATTGTTTAAATGAAATAACTAAGATATTAATTAATTTAATTACCTGAAAGCCATGAATCAATACTTCTAGTAAATTAGTTGGAGAACTTCAAAGTTAAAAAAATAAATAAATAAAATTAAGGGTAGAATTTCATTATTGCTTAACTAGGATATTGAGACCATGTTGTTGTTATAAGCAAATTAAAAATCTTTATTCACTAAGTATTTTAGCTGTCTATAAAACATTTTAAACATTTCTAGTCTTGACTGATTATTTTATTCTTTTTTGGTCTCTCTTCTCTGAAAATGTTTATTTTTCAATTTTAGCATGTTGCTTATATGCTTTTTTTTTTTTTTTTTTTTTAGGGCCAGCGTTGGCATCAAGGCAGTGGGTTTTTTGGACGAAGTTGGCAACCAGGAGATGTGGTTGGATGCATGATAAACTTGGATGACAAATCAATTATCTTTACTCTGAATGGAGAGTTGCTTATAACCAGTAAAGGTTCAGAACTTGCATTTGCTGACTTTGGAATAGAAAGTGGTAATTTTCTTTTTATATTTGCATGGCTATGAGGAAAAAAAACAAACCAAAAAAACTAGTCTTCGGCCTAGAGAGGAGAAGACTCAGAGGAAAGCTTATAGCAGCCTTCCAGTACTTGAGCTTCTCTGAAGACATAAGGTTGAAATGTAGGAGAAAGAATTTGTAGTACAGATGGAATTGCTGGCATTTAACTGAAGGTGCTCTGAGTTCTGTGTTAGGAGAGATGGAGAAAACTGTTCAACAGTGTTGTATTTTTACTGATACTGTCTGCTACTTGGAAACAGAAAATGTTTGGTCATAAAAAATACCAACATTAAAGAAATCTATATTATTCCAACATGAATGATGGACAGATTAAGATTGGCCAGAAATTTATAGACACTGATGACAAAATAAATTTTAAACATATACTGAGATAATTTTGTCTCATCTCAAAGTCTTTTTGAAAGTTCAATGTCCTGGGTGATCATAACATTCATTAGTAACTTCAATCTAGTCAGATTTGGATTCTGATGCCCAGTTAATTGTATGAAGGCTGGTTTATTGGCCTAAAAATAATGACAAATATAACTGATTCTCCTAATAAATGGATAACTAACTTGAGCAAATCTTGTTTTTTTCAGATTTGATTGCTTAAGAAGCTACCTCTTGACAGTTTTGTTAATTTTTCACGAGTCAGATCTTAGTAATAACAACTGTTTAAATGATTTATTGTTTGAATAAATGGCATGGTGCATTCACTGCCAGGGTACTCAGGGTTCTGTTGAATTATGTTTAGCTCAGCCATGATTTTGGTGGTGCACTTCTTGTAGGAGCTAAAGTTCAGTTCACAATAGATACATTCAAAATAGCATGTTTGTGTTCTCCAAATAACTGTGTGCTTTTACTTTTGTTTTTACATCATTTCTTTAGGTTTTGTTCCAATTTGCTCACTGGGTCTAGCTCAGATTGGACGTATGAACCTTGGAATGGATGCCAGTACATTCAAGTATTATACCATGTGTGGTCTTCAAGAAGGTTTTGAACCTTTTGCAGTGAACATGAACCGAGATGTCGCTATGTGGTTTAGTAAACGCTTACCAACATTTGTTAATGTGCCAAAAAATCATCCTCACATAGAGGTAACATTACATGTTCAGGAGACAGCTGTTTATCAGCTGCTTGTTTAGCAAGCTGAAACATTAAACCCTTCCTAATACTTACTGTCACCATCAGATAGTTTGACACATAAATCTGCTAAGCTAAATTAGATAATTCCAGATGATCTTGTATAAAATCTTGTAGCATTGCTATTCATACAGATTTAAGTAGGTGAATTAATATAATAAAATCTATGTTTTTCTTTTTGAAAATGTTGTATGGAACAATTTGAGAATAATTAGTAGTCAACTTAGATGGAACATATTCTTTTCTCCAAGCTAATGTTATGGTCTAAGAGAAAAGTTCTGAATTCATTTCAAAAAATTTAACTCTTTCAGTTATCTTATCCACTAGTTGCATACTACTAGCTATCAGTGTGTTTCTTGGAATAGCATTTTGTTAAAATGACATTTCTTTTAGATATGGAGAATTGATGGAACCATTGAGAGTCCACCTCGGTTAAAAGTTACTCACAAAACATTTGGTACACAAAACAGCAATTCTGATATGATATATTGTCGTTTGAGTATGCCCATTGAGTTCCGTTCATCATTCAACTTTGGCGTGGGTGTGGAAAATGCCTCATCTGATGCTCTTCAAAAACGGTTAGACTTATGTTTTTTTTAGTTATCCTATTTCATGCTCTTAGTGTAAATTTAATGTTCTACGTTGTTCTTTGTTATTGTACATTTAAGATTTATTATTAGCTTTTGCACTCAGTACATATATAGGATGTGTATTACTGAGTTTTTTTGTTCTTGGTAGTTTTAATAACTTGATAACAAATTGAATGCAGAACACTATATACAGATAAGATTGGGGAATCTTTTCTGAAAAGATGTGTCAAAAAGCTTACAGTCATTCATTGCTGAGCACCTGCCATCCTTCTGAAATCTGTGGGACCTGCAAAGCGCTTTATATAATCTGGAAAACCAACTGAGAATCCCATTCCCACTGGATACCTGTTCATTTTCCTGATAGTTCATAGCTCACTGTTATTGGAAAAGTGAAATTTTATTCCCATGCAAAGAAAAAAAGATTGTGAGAGATTTTTAAACATACCAGATACTTCCAAGTTCAGGACCTTTGAAACTTAACTCTCCACCTTAACTGCAGCAAACTATTTTGGGTTTATACAGGCTATGTAAAGTCTTTACATGTTTAATTTACTGATATCAAGAGTTCTCAATGCCTAGCAAGCATGAGATAGCTTGTAAGTATATTTAGTTTAATAAGGAGTGCTTGTTTTTATTTTATTTCTGTTTTATTCATTTAACTAATTTACTGATTTTCCTCTATCTTTAGAAAACACAGCCAAGAATTTCCTGCTTCTTCTACCACAGTAAGTAATCACACTGAGGTGCTTAGTTCTTGCTTTCTGAAGATTTAGTAGTGGTATCACGATCCTTAGAAATTGATCTGTTGAAAGAAACCTTTTGAGTCATGTGCTACAATACAACACTGGATAAATAACATCTAGAATTCTATGACTTGAGACATAAACTTCTCTGTCTCAATCTACTATTAATTTTTTTTTTTTTGAAAAATCTATATTCAAATTGTACATTGAGCTTTTTTCCATCATTATTTGACTACTTCTTCAGAAAATAACTTAGTTTTAATTACTGATATGTTCTTTTCCTCTTTTCAGTATTTTTATTCCTTACGGATATTTGCTGGCCAAGACCCATCTTCTGTCTGGGTTGGTTGGGTAACACCAGACTATCATTTTTACAGTGAGAATTTTGACATAAATAAAAACTGTACAGTGACAGTTACTTTAGGAGATGAGAGAGGCAGGGTTCATGAAAGGTATGGATTTATTTACTACTTATTAAAAATTGTATTTTTCATATAGCTGTTCAAAGTGAAGTATTCACAAACTTGATTACATTCTGAGCATTTATTTAAACTAATAATAATAACAACAATGGAGTAGAACTGTTCTATGTTCATTTATATACAAATGTGTTTTACTTAGACTTCTTAAAGTGATTATATTTACTTTGAAAATTCTATTGGAAAAAATGTTTTGGGATTTTTTTTTTCTTCTAATGTTCACATTTGATTGTTATGGATGAAACTATTAGTTCTACTGTATTTTACCTAAGAAAAGAGAAGCATGATAATTTCCATTATTTTGTAAAAGGGAAGAAAAATGCACTTTGTCAGTCTGATACGATACTTTACTCAAGATGCTTACAATAAAAAGATTGATAATAGTAATTAGAAAATAAGGCTAATAGTAGCACAAGCACATTTAACTATCTCTGTTACTTCACTGAAAAGTACATCTTCATGAATACTGCCAAGTTTAGAGTGAATTGTGATTTGTTGTCTTTTTTTTCTTGTTCCTGCAGTGTGAAGCGCAGTAATTGCTATATGGTTTGGGGAGGAGATATAACTGCTAATTCTCAGAGATCAGGTCGCAGTAATGTTGATTTAGAAATTGGATGCTTTGTTGACCTGGCTACTGGAATGTTGTCATTCACTGCCAATGGAAAAGAGCTTGGCACTTGTTATCAGGTATTATCAAATTTTCAGGAAGTTATCTACTAAGTTGATAATTTTGATGCTATTATAAAGATTTCTTTTTCTTGTTTAGAAATCTAAGTGAGCACTAGTCATGTTACAATAACATATTTTCATGTACTGTACAGTGATGAAATTAAGATTCTCGAAACAAAAATCCAGCAATCAGACATTTTTAGCTCTGCAGTACTGTGATACAGTATGATCTTTAAGACTGGATACAAATGCTGAACCTGAAAATCAAATAATTTGAGGTCTTTTAAAATACAGTAATTCACTGGTTTTAATATGGCATTATGACTTGTGCCATCTTTATAAAAAGATGCACTCTCACCCTCCTATTATCTCCTTCTGATTTTGTCTATATGCTTACAAGCTTTATTTATAATGAAATATTTTGTCCAGCATAAAATGTGGAAGAACACTAGAAGAAGAACACTATAGTGTTCCGAAAAGCTGTATTCTATCCTCAGTCTGTATTGTGGGTGCATTTCCTAGAGTGAGAGACAAAGTAGCTGTAAAGCAGCTGGATTTTTAAGAACCATTTTAGAATACTTGTGTTGAATTTGGTTATAATTTAAATAAATCAACAGATTACTTTAGAAAAGAGTATGTTATAGGCCTGTTATCAAATAAGACAATGCCTGCCTGAAAGTTTGATGGGTCTGTAAAGATAACTCAGCGAAACGTTTACTATATTAGAGATAAATTGCAGGTAGACACTGACTGTCACTTCAATACAGTGTCCACAGTTATTTGATAATAAAATATAATCTCTACAGTATTTATTTAATAGCATATCTGGGTAGAAGATTATCGTTATCATTCTAATTTGTTAATCTCATTTCTTTTCTAGGTTGAACCAAACACAAAACTTTTTCCTGCAGCTTTTGTACAGCCTACAAGCACTAACTTAATTCAGTTTGAACTTGGTAAATTAAAGGTATTAACTATTTTCTTTAAAGATGCTCTTTTAAATCTATTTCCACAGAAATTCCTGCTGAATTGAATTTGTTTAGGAAGATTGAATTTTTGACAAGACTTTTCATTTGATTAAGATGCAAACAAATTACTTATATATATATATATATATATAATACTTTCATGAAGGTAGTTGTTCATATATTAAATATGTATTTGTCACAAAAACTGGAGACATTTGGGGAGAGCACAGTATCAGTAGTTTTTAAAATACGTTGGTTACGATAACTCATATTTCTGTGAGTTCTTTGCTATTAATAAATCACTTTACATTTTGATATTATAAGTTTATTCATAATTAAACATTACAAAAATAATTCTAATACTCTTTGTTTCAGAATACCATGCCGTTATCAGCAGCAATTTTTAAAAGTGAGGAAAGAAATCCTGTTCCTCAGTGTCCCCCTCGCCTTGATGTGCAAACAATTACACCTGTTTTATGGAGTAGGATGCCTAACAGCTTTCTAAAAGTAGAAACAGAGCGCGTGAGTGAACGTCATGGCTGGGTTGTGCAGTGTTTGGAACCACTGCAGATGATGGCACTTCATATCCCAGAGGAAAACAGGTACATTTCCAAGGAACTAAAGTTGGAGGATGTTAAAACTAGGGTTGGTTAGAATTTGTCATCCTATCTTCTATAGAGTTGTATTTATGAATTTTAAGTAGGTAAAAGATACCAGACAATTTTAATGCCATGTGATGACATTAGCATAAATAAGGGAAAGCATAACTGCTTGATATCTTTAAAATTTAACGTAATCTGTCTTTAAATCTCTAGACCTTTAAACACAGAGATATTGTAAGACTGAAAAATATAAAGAACATGCAAATACAATTCTGCTGATTTTTTTTTTTATGTTAAAACCAGGTGATCTATTTCTGTTTCATCTGCTTTGAATTTAGATGGATTAATTTTTTTTGCTCTTATTGACAAGATCCTGACTTCCTTATATTTTGTTGTCTTCAGTGATGATAAAAAAAGATGCGTTAAAATATCAAATATTGTAACTAATGATAAATCAACCTATAAGCAAAACTGAAACAGAAAAGTCAGTATAAAAGCTATGGATTTAAGTTATTTTTGTAAATTAATAGTCAATTTTATTTATCATTAATAAAAATAAATTCAAGAAAAGAGCAAATAGTAACAATAATACTGTGCTTCATTGAGGGGGGGGGAAAAAAAGACATCTACATCTTCAGCATTCTGAATACATGACTTTTAAAAATGAAGACATGATTTACTGTAACTTCCAAAGAAGCTTCACTATCATAGATCTTTTCATCCTTTTCTATGCAGTGCTATTTTAAATAATCTCATTGAAATACTACCACATTTGCTATGGGATTCACATGATAAGGTTTGTTAATATCATTTCTAATGGTTTAAACTAGAACAGGCTAAAATGTGCATAGATTATAAACTTAAAAAAAAAAATCATGAAATTGATGAGTTTTGTTCTTTTTTTTTGTATAACAGATGTGTGGATATTTTGGAACTATGTGAACAAGAAGATTTGATGAAGTTTCACTATCACACTTTAAAACTTTATAGCTCAGTTTGTGCTCTAGGTAACACTAGAGTTGCTTATGCACTTTGTAGCCATGTAGATATATCTCAGTTATTTTACACAATAGATAATCAGTATTTACCTGGACTCCTACGTTCTGGATTCTATGACTTGCTCATTAGTATTCATTTGGACCATGCCAAGCAAGCCAAGCTCATGATGAACAATGAATTTATTATTCCAGTTACAGAGGAAACTCGAACTATTAAATTATATCCTGATGAAACAAAGAAGCATGGTTTACCCGGAGTAGGGCTTAGCACTTGTCTCAAACCAAGCTTTAATTTTTCTACTCCTTGCTTTATTGTGACCTCGGAAGAACATCAGACATCCAGCCCAGAAATTCCCCTTGACACACTTAAATCCAAAGCGATAAGTATGCTGACAGAGGCGGTACAGTGCAGTGGTTCTCATATACGAGATCCTGTTGGAGGACATATTGCATTCCAGTTTGTTCCTGTTCTTAAACTCATAGCAACATTGCTTATAATGGGAGTTTTTGATGATGATGATGTGAAGCAGGTGTTAATCCTCATTGATCCCAATGTCTTTGGAGATAACAAGGAAGAAACAGAAGAGAGGACAGAGAAGGAAGAAGTTACACAAGTTGAAGAAAAAGCTGTAGAAGCTGGAGAAAAGGCAGTAAAAGAAACAAAAACACCTACAAAGGGCTTATTGCAGACAAGATTACCAGAATCTGTTAAGCTTCAGGTGACCATTTAATATAACGTATTATATGTGCTGTACTATCGATGAAAGAAAGGTAATACTTTGTCTGTTCTTCATTTTGAAAATTTTGGAACCTTAGCTGTCTTTATTCCAACCTGCCATATGGCTTCACCTTAATATTGATAATAATTAATATTTGATTATTATGCAATTTTTTCTATGCACTGTCCTCATACTCAGAATAGGTACTCAAATATTTATTTATTTAATACATGTATTTTAAAAGAGAATTAATATTTGTGTTTTGAGAGCATGAAGTGAAACTATGAATGGAACAGAGTATTAACGATGAGCATAAAAAAACTATAGGCATTTGTCACCATTATTCTATTAAAGAAAAAAACAGGGAAAAAAAACTGATTTTAACCATCTGTTCCAGTACATATGTGCTATAGCTATTCCTCAATTAGTGTTAATATATTAAGCTGTTGAACGTACCTGTTTTTCTTACTCTAGATGTGCCACTTACTCAATTATTTCTGTGACTGCGAGCTGCAACATAGAGTGGAAGCGATTGTATCATTTGCAGACCACTATGTATCAAAACTGCAATATAATCAGAAGTACAGGTATAATGAACTCATGCAAGCCTTGAACATGTCTGCTGCTTTGACTGCCAAGAAGACTAAGGAATTTCGATCTCCTCCACAAGAACAGGTAATGTGACAGAATCCAAACATTAATCTAATGATAAGAGTTCTGACTTCTATACTGCCATGGGAGCTACTAGAGAACCAGAACTGAATTTGAGATAAAATTTATTAGGATGCCACAATATTCTGAACGTCAAAATGTCAGTACTCTAGAAATCAAGTTCTTGGGTTTCTCAAGAGCACAGACAATTTGAACATTATCATCCAATGCTGGGGAACTATGATTCTGATGGTTCTAGAAGATAAGTTGATAAGTATGTTGCATTGACTTGAAATTAGTGTTGTGTTGGCATTAGTATTCGAATGCTTTTATTTTCTACATTGAGGAAATAGTTTTATTAAGTATGCTGTATTTTTATGACATACCAAAAAATTACAAAGGAATATTGCTATACTATTTTCATTAATGTGTGTTAAAATTTTCTGTTTTATGCTGATTCAAGTATGGCTATATAGTAGGATGTGTTTTAGACTCAGTACATTTAACATATTTAAATACCCTTGAAGATTAATATGCTGCTGAATTTTCAACTGGGAGAGGATTGTCCCTGTCCAGAAGAGATTCGGGATGAACTATATGACTTCCATGATGATCTTCTAATTCACTGTGGTGAGTAACAAGGTGCATCAGATCAGTTATCAAATAAAAATGCTTCCTCTCTCCCTCTTTTTTCTTTTTTTTTTTTTTTCTTGTAAATGTATTTTTGTCTGCGTGCTGATATTTCCTGAAAAACTTTTGTTACATGCTATCAAAATATACAGGAAGCCTGTGACATTGTTTCAAGTTTCATTGTTAAGTATTTATTAAATATTTTCTGGTATTTTTCTTTTAATATATTGGTTTTAGACTCAATTAGCAACAGCAAAAATCATCCAAAAAAGAAGGTTGGGTTACCTTAAAAGATTTATATAGACATGTGTACATGTGGAAGTAGATAAAAGGAATTGAAATCGTATTATGCCTGTGAAACTTAGCAGTGGCAAATTAAATAAAAAATAATAGATACGGGATGATGGTGCTGCTTTAACTGAGTTTTTGGATATATACATAAAAGTGATATCCATTATAAGACACTATTGAAGTGAAGCTTACAGTATGAGTTACCTGCTTTTCCCCCAGAGATTGAACCTGAATTTCCTTAGAGTATACGCAAGGCTGAACTAAATAAAATATTCTGTGCAACTTCCATTGATTTACCATGACACTAGCGTTTATAATCAAGTCAGTCAATTATCACTGCTTATTCCCAATAATCATGCAGTTAAAATTGATATACTCAGACTTTTTCATATCAATCTTCTTGGCATTGTGGTTATTCTTCCAGTGCCTTTCACAGTCGTATGGTTCATGGCACAAATCTTGTTCAAGAAGAGGAGAACAGGGTCATTAGAGTGAGTTGACAGCATCTAAAATTCTTCACTAGGAAGAGCATGATAATGTTAGTAGTTTCTTCCTCCTACTTCCTCAGTTTGCTTGAGGTCACTTTTAAATGTTTGCTGATACAGTCTGTTAGTTCTTTCTTTACTCATTACCCTTAAAACCAGTTTTACTCCATTTGTGTTATTATATTATTTTAGTGACAAATAATAAACTGTGATTACTGCCGTGTTAGTAGCCATAATGAGTCCCATGATTCTGTACTTTTTGCTTAAGTTTCTGCTTGTGATCGTATTTCTGGGTACGCTGTTAAAATCTCCAGCAACCATCTAGCTGTGAATTTGTGATAAGCCAATTACTTTAGTTCGGCTAGCCTGGAACTCAACATAAAATGGGTTAGTATTTAGTTTGTGTTTCATCAGATTCTCTATGAGGACATCGTGTGGGATGATATTAAGATTTGTATCTGTAAGTCTAATTATGTTATGGGTGGAAATTAAGTTAGTTTAATGTGATTTGCTCTTGACAATCCTATGTTGGTTGTCACTGATCCTTTCTTTTTAGTGTTTATCAGAAACTTTGTTTCTTTTATTTCAGCATTTTTCTTTCAAGCATTAAAGTGAATGGTCCATATCCTTTCAGCTACTCTATATTCTACCCATTTTTGTTAAAAAAGATAACGCGGTCTTCATTATTCAGTTAGCACTTGAGCATGTTTCTCAACGGTTTCTCAAGGTTTTCAAAGATATTTGGCATCACAGAGCTCTCTGAGGACTCCAGGATGAAGGTTACAGAGATCCCACCTTAGGTGGAAATACGTTTCTTGTTACTGTGAAGTCTTGTTGCTGGTAGTATTTTAGAGGTGTACTTTTGTTTACTGCTTTATTAATTTTTATGTCGAAGGAGATAGGAAAGTAGTCCAGCAATTAAAATACTGTAATGTTCTTCTGCATCCTAAACAGAACAATGTTCATGACTTTATACAGATTTATCATAGGGGATTACACGGAGAAATACTTCATAAATCTGCATCCTGGCTTAGTCTTGAAAATCAGTACAGAACTGTTACAGCTGCAGATAAAACTGAATATGAGTTGTGCTTGGAATATTTACACAGCTTTTTAATACTAAGTGAACTTCGCAGTCTAAATGGAAAAATATGTATGCAATCATGTAATTAAAGGCTTCATCATAGCAAATATACACAAATAGTCTGGATTAAAGTTATTCAGGCAGTCTTAACCCTAGCATGTCCTAACTGTGAGTGATTAAAGTTGCCAGCAAAATAATAATCCTCTATCATAATTTTTGTGTACAATTTCTTGGTTGTAAACGAAACAAATTTAGAGCAATCGTATTGTATAATATCAGTTTTACACTTAGCTGGTTCTTTTGCTGGGTTAGAACTACTGGATTATAGTGCACAGACCTCTACCACTTGAATTAAGTGATTAACAAAAAGCAAAACTAGCTGGTCAGTTTCTGAATGGGTTGCAGCTCTTAGAAGATGGAGAATGAATGATGTCTGGTACGGAGCAGTGAATAAGATGCTGCTTTCTCTACTCTGATACTGTCTTAACTACATCTCCCTCTACCCAACTCTTATAAGGCAGTATCTAGAGTACTCATCCAGGCCTGGGTCCCCCAGCACAAGAAGGATGCAGAGCTCTAGGAACAGGTCCAGAGGAGGGCCACTAAGATGATCAGAGGGCTGGAGCACCTCTCCCATGAAGAAAGGTTGGGGGAACTGGGCTTGTTTAGCTTGGAGTAGAGAAGGCTCCGAGGAGACCTCATTGTGACCTTCTAGTACTTGAAAAGAGCATATAAATAGGAGTGACTGTTTACATTGGTTGATAGCAATAGGACAAGAGGGAATGGTTTTAAAATAAGACTTGATATTCAGATTAGATGTTTAAAGGAAGATTTTCACTCAGAGGGTGGTGATGCACCAGAACAGGTAGCCCAAGGAGATTGTGAATGCCCCATCCCTAGAGGCATTCAAGGCCAGGCTGGATGTGGCTCTGGGCATCCTGGTCTGCTGGTTGGCAACCCTGTCCGTGGCAGAGAGGGTTGAAACTAGATGATCTTTGATGTCCTTATCAATCTAGGCCATTCTGTGAATCTATGAATCATCCCTGTGTGTCTCTTCTTGTCTGTCTGTTTCAGATTTTCAAGAGTTGTCCAGTCAGTTTCTTTTGCTTCCAAGCCTTAGGCTATGTTTTCCAGTGCCAGATAATTTCTTGATTTCCTTAATGTCCTTGTCTTCTTTCTCTTCTGTCTCCTTACTTCCTCTTCTTATTTCTTCCTTCCTGTATCCTTCCTTCATTCTTAGCTTTTCATTTTGCCAAACCATTCACATTTTTCTCATTCCTCTAATCCCTTATGTAGGCTTAGATTTCAGTTTCTAATTCATTCTCAATGACTGCCTTTGTTTTTTTTGTTCCTAGTCACTTAGTCACTTAGACTCTCTCCTTGTGAGCTGTCACTTGCATACTTTCTCCAACCAAATACCACATTTCAGTTGTTATTCTCTTTCTTAGTTTCTTTTTGTATTATCAATTATAGCCTCTGTAGGTTTTTTTCCCCATCTTCTCAGGCTCGTACCATTTTATTGTTCTCTATGAAAGTCTTTTCATTTTCTCGGTGCTAAGAACCACATTCACTTTGACCAACCAGCCAAACAGCAAAAACTTAAATTTTATCACTGCCCAGTTAGCTCTGGTCTGAAGAAAACAAGCTTAGCTGCTCTGTGCTTGTGATTGTGATATGTGGTACCTGATCATCGCTAAGAGGTGTGAAAGATTTGAAAATAATTTGGTTGTGAAGCAGTGAAGTTAACTGTAGCGAACTACCTGAAAAACAGTATCCCTTCAGATACATTTTATTTTTCAAGGAAAATTCTTTATTGCTAGTAAAACATCTTCAAACATCTTCTCTTTAACAATTTTAATGTCAGTTAATAAATTTATTTATGGCTGCTAAATATCTCAAAAGTTGTACTGTATTGTGGGATATAGTCATATATTTCTTTAGCTTATGTTATGCATTATAAAATAATGAGTCACATATTTAATCAAACATGAATCTGAGTCAAAACTAATTGACATAACACAGTAGTCAAAAAGACACCACCTCCTTAAGTAATATAAATCTGGGTGTAAGAAATGTGTGTACTGAAATAAATGTATTTTATTTCTGAGAGGTGGTGCTGCAGCTAACATCTTAAAGTTGCTGGCCTTAACACGTTTTTTTTTTTTCCTATATGAAACTTGCTGGTTAAAGAATTGCCCTGTAGATACTTTGTATTTTTGAAATATTAAAAGCATTCATCTTCAAATGTTAAGAATTTGTTCTTATTATTTTTATTATCTGCTAAGGTATTCCACTAGAAGAGGAGGAAGAGGAAGAGGAAGATTCCTCCTTGACTGGCAAGCTTCGTTCATTAATATACAAAATCAAAGGTCCACCAAAACCAGAAAAAATAGAGCCCAGAGAAGAAGAAGATAAATCGCCTAGTAAGTTTTATTCCTGTATATGTACTTCTGTGATGCAAGTGTTGGAAATATTGTGTTCTTGTTTTCATTTTTTGTTGTTGTTGTTGTTTGAAAATGAAAATCTGCAATAAAAGAAAGGGGGCACAGTGAACTTGACTCAAGAATTCTGAATTTGACATGTTTGTACTTATAGTTTGTGGGGTTTGTTGTTTTTTTTTGTTTTTCTTTTTTGTTTTTTGTTTTTTTTTGAAATCCAAAACCTTCCTTCTTTACAGCCTAATTCTATTTTAAATTTCTGTTCCTTCATAAGAAACTGTCTACTACTCAGTACCAAGATGTGTGACAGGATTCTTTTCCAGTTGCTATTTTATTTTTTAAAGGGCTAGCTTTTAACATGCAAGGTTTTGTTTTTGTTTTGAGTTCTGACCAATTGATATGGGATAGGTATTTCTTCTGTGCAGTCTCAAAAAATAGGTAGTATAGAATTTATAGCCTTCTGTAAAGAAGATAAAGCTATACCAGATTGTTACTACCTTAAGGCATATAATTAAGGTAGCATTGAGACAACTGTTAGAATAAGATTGCAAGATTGAAGTTGGAGGAATTCAGTGACATACCTTTGTTTGATATGCACTTCCATGTCAGATGCCACTTAGTCAGACTGACCATCCACTGTCATCTGTTGCACAGCAACAAAATGTAGTGGAATATTGGTGGAAAGGTTAAACGTCTCCTGCTATACCACCAACATCCACTTCCATAATGGGCCAAAACAATAACATAGGAGGCATTACTTTCAGAGCAACCCTTGTATATGTGTTTCTGAAGTTAAGGACCTGGGCAAAATTCTGTCTAGATATTATCAGTATGGATGTCTCCTAAATTGGAGAGACTCTGTTAACGTTCTGGACTATCTGTGTTTGTGCTATCTTACTATCAGAGTAAAAATGCTTCCTGACGTTCAGACAGATCCTCTTGTATTTTAGTTTGTGCCTCTTGTTCTCTCACTGAGTACCACATAGAAGATCCTGGCTCCATCTGGTTTACATCCTCCTTTCAGATACGTAAATATACTTATGAGATTCCACCTGTAGGCCAGACAGTCTCAGTTCTGTTGAATGGTACCAAGCAGATAGTTTAATGAGCTTTCTTTTTAAAAAGCCTTCACACTACTGCTGCAAAGCACTGCGAAGGTTGACGAGTGTTGATCAGTTCATAACATATATATATGTTTTATATACTTTATTAAAAGAAAACTTCAAAGTTTGAAAGTTGAATGTTTTTACTCTTGAATTCAAGTTAGTTCCTGTGGAAAGAAAAAAAAGAAGTTGAAGCCGAATCAGATATTGCTGAGCATGAATTGATAGAGTATGAAATGTCACTTTAGATCTGCTGTCCCTAGCTTTTTCTGTCCTGTCCCCAAATTTTGCTCATCTCCAACCTATTGTGAGGAGAGATTTGGAGATACAGCCTTTTGATGTTGTGCCAGCACAACTCAGCGATAGCCAAAACACTGGTGTAATAGCAACACTGTTCTAGCCACAGGTAAAGAGCCCAGCACTGTATAGACTGTGTGGAATGTTATCTCCATCCCAGCCAAACCTGAATGTGTGTTTGCAAACCATTTTTGGTTCTATAAAATGCTGGATTTTCAGAGAAACCAAGCGTGTTCATGACAGTTTAAAAAAAAAAAAAAAAAAGTCATAGTAACTGATCACTTCTTCAGAATGTTTGGAAGAATGTTATTTAGTTGGTTAATAAATTTGAGGAATAATAATTGGTATTAACTAAAGAACTGATAACTGCATGCAGTTGATGAAAAGCAGAAAGTAGCCTATTGCATATATGACTAGTGTCTCAAAGATGCACTGCTTTTAATTAAAGGAAGCACTGAAATAAGAAAATGGTCCAGATAACTTTCTGCTAGTGTTTGTTACAGGAATTACTTCAACTTCCTTGCTACCTGGGAGCAAAACAGAGCGCTTTTTTTTTTTTTTTTTTTTTTTTCAAGTTGCAGATAGGAATGCCCTACATGCTAAATTTATCTCAAGTTCTGTTTGCTTCAGTAGAGTGGCAGTTTGTCATTATTTCATTTTTGCAGTATTTTATGTTCCATTTTGAAAATACATTTTTGTCTCTAGTTCTTCCTAATAAATTATTTACCGTGATTGGTTCTGTTGCTGGCAAGGAAGAAACTGTAGCAAAAGAAGTGTATTTATTCCTTCCCATATCTCAGGATATATGTGCATGCAGACAGATACATGCATTCACAGAAAGATTCTGAAACCCTTGGAATCACAGACTTATTATTCTGAACTGTATTCCTTTTTATGTACGTGCTCATGCCCTGTTCTTCATTGGCAAGATACTTCTTTTACTGTTCCTCTCAACTAAGTGCTTTTCTGAGCTACTTAGAGCAGGTCATTTGATTTTCACTTCCAAACTTTGCCTCTGATTAATTTTATATATGCTACAAATCTCTATGTTTGTTTGTTTTGTTTTTCTTTCATGTATTTTCTCGTTTCCAGTGTTTTCCTTAGTAGTGACTATATATGGTGAGTAATGAGTTCTTCCATTAGAATGTAAGTTTTTGCTGAGTGTGCTCCTTGCCTTTGTCAATTAAGTTGTTCTTTTTTTTTTTTACCAGCTCTAAGTTTCTATATTATCCAGCTAATATCATGTGCAGAACTATGCGAATGAGTTGAGGTTGGTCTTTCAATTAACAGTGTTAGAAGGTGCTTCTTTTCTACTTGCAATTTGACAACAGATCTTTGTACGTACTCTGGACCATTAATTTCATTTCAGACAATTATTCCATAAAGAGTTGTGTAAGATTTGACAATAAAGCTGTTTTGTAAGTCAGAACATCTGTTACATGATCAGCCTGTTCAGTCTTTAAAGTCCATGCAAATGTGGTGTTTGCTTTCTGAAACAACAGGTTACGTATTTAATACGTACTGGGGCCTTGAATAGTAAAAAATGCAAGTTGTACAAGTGATACTACGGAACCTGTTTTTCTAGATACTTCAGTATTTCTAGATATTTCAGATAATCTCTTCAGGCTGAAAGTCCTACTTAAAATAATATATAACATTAGTGTACATATGGACATTCATATGCATATTGAAGTCACTCAAAGGATAATGGAAAACTATAAGGAAGTAGCTGAAAACTGAATTATGTAATCCACATGTGAACTTCCATCGTCTCTCCCTCTATCCCTCCTCCTCTCTCCACACCAGGAAATTTGGAATTCAGAAAGTGAAAAAAAAATAATAATATGAAGTATCCCAATACTTTTATGCATAAATGAAGAAGTGGTGTGAGTCGCCTGTACGTATTGCTACTGCTGAAATTCTCTGTCCTTGACCATCTGATCATGTATGGGTATAGGGTATGAGTATTCCTAATCAAGGCACATGGAAGGAATTTTTTTCTACAAATAAATTTTCCTTTCCTCTAATCATGTGTTCATTTCAGCTCTCAAATAGAGAAGAAGAATGCCAGCACGTTAAACTAGTGTTAATGATAAATTTATAAAATATATTTTTAAAGCAAACTAGAACTCTTGATTATAAACAACAAATTATTATCAATTATGGTGACAGGACTTCCAAGACACTAAAATCTGAGAAGCATTAACACTTCTTATAGGAAAACCTTATCAAAATTAGAGAAAGTATGAAAAACACAGGACAGTTGTGCTTACGTATGGGTACTTCTGCACAGAAAATTCAAGGAAACAATTTGTTTTACATTTGTTCATTTCATAAGAATGTGTTTCCTTTGAAGTATTATGTTTGTACTAAAAATTATAACAATCTTTTAGTTACATGATGGTTAACTCAAGCGTGTAAAATTGCAGTAATATCTGACTCAGTGCAAATACTTTTGCAGCTGAACATCCACTTAGGTTGATTTCAGTGCAATAATTAGGAGAATATGCCATAGTACTGAAAGAAGAAACTGTCTTGATTGAAGAAAGTTAGTGTTTTCAAAAAAAGCTTGTTATATTTTTATTCACAAACTGAATAGAGCTGTCTTAATAGAATCTGTCTCCCACAGAGTTACAGCCTGTTTTTGTAACAAAATCAGGGAACTAATGATTGTTTTCTATTAATACACCATCGAGTAAATTATAAGAGAGAAAAAATAGTGATTGTAAAGATATCCTCTTCCACTTAGCATAAACAATGAATATTTTTTATAACGATAGGAACACGCTTTTAGTTTTCAGGTAAAGTTCCTAAACTCAGGGCTTACAAAGATTGTTTTCACTGCCACTGTATAACAAATATATTCAACACAGAACTGATCCAAGCAATATGGGTTGTGTGCATCAAAACAGTACAAATTTTCAGAAAATACATTCCGAAGTGATAGTGACTTTCCCAAAGTAGTTAGGAAACAGTTAAAATTCCCTCTCATAAGTCATTTTGCCTCTCTTGTTAGTGCATATGCATCATCATACAATTCTGAGATGTTTCCAGGTAGGTTGTCATCTTTTTAAGAGAGTGGAGGTCCCTTGTTTGAGCAACAAAATAGCTAAACATTCATTAGATGCATGAATCACAAAAACTTCACAAGGCATCTTATCACCTTATCTTGGCCCTGGGGGAGGGGGGGGAAGGAGACTGTTTCATTCTCTTTTTTTTTTTTTTGGTCAGTTTTGTAAACTTAGAACAGATATTCTTCGTCTTCCAGCAGAGCTAATTATCTGGTTGAGCTAACTTTAATGAATATTTCTAGGATAGGTGGAAGCATACTTGTCAGACAAAGAATTCTTTACTGAAAATTTCTTGATCAGTCCTTGTATTCCTAACCTAGACTGATGTTCATAAAAAATGTGATGTTTCTTTGCCACTGTAAAATAAAGTAAAAGTCATTCCTAATGACAAAGTTTGCAATAGAAGAAGCTCTCCAATTAAAGCTGTTTTATAAATATTAATATATAAATGAAATTTAAAAAAATAATTTAGCACTTACAAGGATGATTTCTGGGGTCATGATAAACCAAGAAGTTTTCATTGTTAACAGTGATGTACTAACTTGGACACTATGTTTAAGTTTCTTATTTTCCATCTCTCAGAAGCATCAGACTTGCCATGAAAGAGCCAGCATTATATTTCCTGTTGAAAATTCTATTCTGCTAATATTCTTTTGCTTTCTTATAACTGCCTTATTGTCTACTGTTATCTGATACTTTACTGCAATGTATGTTTTTGAATTTTTGTGTTTGTAATAGCTGGTAACATTTTTTGTATTTTATTATTTTAGCTACACTGAAGGAACTCATATCCCAAACTATGGTGCGCTGGTCCCAGGAAGATCAGATTCAAGATCCAGAATTGGTTCGGATTATGTACACTCTGCTGCGTAGGCAATATGATAGCATTGGTGAGCTACTTCAAGCTCTGAGGAAAGCATACACTATTAGTGCTGGCTCTGTGAAGGATACCATTAATCTGCTTGCTGCACTGGGCCAGATTCGCTCACTTCTCAGTGTAAGAATGGGAAAAGAAGAGGAACTGCTAATGATTAATGGATTAGGGTACGCAATTATCATCATTTTATTTTTGAATAATGCTTTCTATTTTACTGGTAAATCCATCCACTTTAGATCCTGGATGAAAATTATTGCTGTACTGAAATGCTGATGTGTATCAGAATTTTTTAGTATGGCTTTTTTTTCTATGAACCAAAGTATCTGCTCACCTAAAGAAACTGGACTGTTTTTACAACAGTGAAGCCTAGTGAGTATTTTTTTTTGTTGATATTTAGTAGACAAACATGTTTTAGCAGATCTAGAGTAAACAGGTGACTTATGTCTTCATTGGTGTTAATACCACACTAAATTAAAGCTCACGTTATTTTTTCATGTATAAGTGAATAGATTTGTTGCTATCCTTTGTAAGTGGCGAGTTTTTACAAGCAGCTAGGCAGAAGCAGCAAAGCATTGTGATCTGAAATGTTTCAAGCTGGTTAGAATTGTATCAATGGTAAATCAAAGTATTTGAACACAGAAGACTACTTATTTTATCTTTTATAACTTCAGAATTGTAAGACTTTCCCTTTATGTAATCCCTGCTGTGGTATGAAAATATTTTTCTCCATTCTTGTTATGAAACTATTCTTCTGAAGTAAGTAGTTTTGTGCATGCCTATTACTCCTCTTATGTAAAGATTGGAACACTCAATGTTGGAAGTAAAATAAATACATAAATAATTTCACAGAAAATGAATTGCCTAAAATTAAATTAGAGTATTTAAAAAGAAAATGTTTTAAGATAATCTAAGAACTATACTTCTTTGTCTTTCATCAGGAATACTGAACAGTTTTTCTCCTGTATAACAGTTGTAAGGAACTAGCATTGCTCTTACTATTTTACAGTAGAAATTGCAGGGTTCTTTTTTGTGAAAATTGAAAACAATAGTCTCTTCAGTTGAATTGGGCAATTCATAGAAACAACTTATTAATTAGTATGTGACATCATTACCTAATTTGTCCCTGTTGCTGAGTTTGTAAAATTACTGAGATTTCTAATGGGATTGAGGATAACTTTCATCTAAACTGGGCATGTCTGTAGCCCCCTTCCCAGAGGTAATATGTTATAATTCTGTTTCCTTTACCAGTTGTCTATGTTCATTTAAAATAGGCATGATTTTTTGTTCTTTGCAGTTCGTATTCCCATGAAAATACATAAATCCTGTTCTGGATTATTGAACAAAAATAGAGAATTTCAGAATATGTTATAGGAGAGTGGGCAGAATGCAATTGTTAAAATATTCCTATTGAGGAGAACTCTTATTTCATTTTACATCTTCTCTCAGTCTTAATTTTGGAAATGTTGATGAAAGATGTGTAACTGATATCCTTGAAAAATAAGTCTCTTTAGTATCTTCTGCTTTATGATCTGAGGAAATGAATTAAGCAGTGTTTCTGCAGAGGCAAGATTAGATTTGGATTTATTGATCCCCATTCTCTACTTACAAGATAACAATATATTCTGTCCCACTTAAATCATAACAATATATTTTTTCTTAAACAGAACAGGTGGTAAGAGAAATTTAAAGATGGAGAGGAAAAGAGGAAAGAAATGCCATTTTCAAATAATAAAAAAGTTTAGATTGTTATTATATTGAATTTGTGAAAGAGGAATAACAGCATATTTTAATGTTAATTATTTGTCAGATGATTTTGTTTTATACTGAAATCTGAGTATTTAAAATCCCATTACTACTACGAATGCATATTTCTAAAATATCTAATAAATGAAAATAGTATTTCTTAATGATGTTGCCTTTTCTCCCACTTTAGAGATATCATGAACAACAAGGTTTTTTATCAGCATCCTAACTTAATGAGAGTCTTGGGCATGCATGAGACAGTTATGGATGTGATGGTGAATGTGCTTGGAGGAGATAAATCTCAGGTAATTTCACTGTAATTATATTGTTAGTTTTGCATCTTTAACCTTTGTAAAGTATAAAAGGATGTTAAAGAGGATAAAGATAAATAGATCTTTATATGCCTGATACTGCTTGTCCAGTTTTAACAACTCTTAATTAACATAAGGAATTCAGAAGTTCTTAAAATACATCACCAGTGTTTTAGGAATTATTATTTATTTATTTATTTGTTTATTTTTAAGTTAAAGGCTATAGGTATTTTATTTAATAGTACTTTAAAAGGTTTTGATGTTATTTTAAATTAAATATATAGATTAGGTTCATACATGGGAGGCCTAGGTCTGCCAGGAAAATGTCTTCATCTTCAATAAAGTGTTGTTAACAGTAAACTGCATACTTAGTTAACTTACACCAATTTTGTTTTGAACGCTCAATTTCAATTTCTTGGGACTGAACTATAATTTGCAAAGTTGTACTTAGCGTTATGTTTGAATATCTGTGTTTGTTTAAAAGTACAGGGGCATACCTGAATGTTCCTCCAGCTACCTGAGGAAAGTTAGAAGTGAAGTGGGTTTATCTTTTCTATTCTCACTTATGCCTGGTGTTTTAATGTTAATGCCTCCCTTCCAAAAAGGGAATTGTCCTCTTTTCCCAGTGCTGTTTTTTCTGGGTTTTGTGTTTTTGTTTTTTTTTTTTTTTTTTCCCCCAGGCCGGGCAAGCTACAATTAGTTATTAGTTATTGTCTAATTAACAGTATAATTTATAGATGTCACAACCTTTTTTGCTGTAGTGTTTGTACATGAAGTCAGAAGTGACAAAAAATACCCACCAAAACTACTCTGCAGTGCCTTCTAGTTCTATGTAAGAATGTTGTTGCAAAAAATTTTATAATGCAAATCTACTTAAATATGTAACAGAATTTACTGTGATGTTTTTGTGAGCAATGCAGATCTAAAAAAAATTACTAACTTGGTCACGGCTTTTAATGTTTCTGGCCATCCAGAATATCCTATTTTGTGTACCTTTCTCTATGGAGTGTATGGGGAATCCAAAAAGATTGCCTATTGGTCTGGAATCTTCATAGGAATAGGAATCTTATCAAGAAATACGGTTAAGAAATAGACTGTGTTAAGAATTTGATTTATTTTAGTCTCAAGGTACATCATTTCCTCATAAAGTGTGGAAACTTCCAGATAATCAACACCAATTTTTATCTATTTATTTATTTATTTAATGAAGACTGAGGGCTACAGTTATGGTATGAAATAATAGGGAAAAGGTTGCTATGAGAGGAGTCTGCACACATCACAGAAAGATATTGCAATGAGATTTCATACAATGAACAGCTAAGCAGGGAATTTTACAGGAGAAGCATTGCTTCTGAAATCCAGATGTGAAGTATCCTTCATAGGAACTGTAATCTTAAAGTGAGAGTACTACTTTGTAAATGATTGCTGTCAGTTGATCTCCTGCTGGAATGCTTGACTTCTGAGCTTGTACAGAAGTCTCATGTGAAAGATTGTTCATTTAGGGTCTAACCACCAGGCTGTAATTTGGAAAAAGTATATGTTTGTGTGTGCTGGGGATCTTCTAGGAATGGTATTCTTTTGAATAAAAAAGAGTAAGGCCAGAAACACTAAGGTCAGCTTCGGTTTTATAAATTCATTTGAAATTCTCGTGGCTTTAATCCAGTGACTTGCTTATGTACAGTTCAAGAAGAATTATGGTATCAGACGTTAGAATGTTGCTCTTCCTGCTCTCAGCCAAATTCCTCACAACTTAGTGACTTAGTTCCTCATAACTTAGATTCTTAGTATTTTCCCTTCTTCTTGCTATTCCTAGCTTTGTGGACATTTATCCCTGTCAAAAGTTACAATTTCAAGAGAAGAAATCATAGAATCATAAAATCACTGAGGTTGGAAAAGACCTCTAAGATCAACCAGTCCAACCATCCACCTACCACCAATATTTCCTTCTAAACCTTGTCCCTCAGTACAACATCTAAGTGTTTCTTGAACACCACCAGGGACAGACTCCATGACTTCCCTAGGAAACTTGTTCCAGCACTTGACCACTCTCTCAGTGACGTATTTCCTAATGTCCAACCTAAATCTCCCCTGATGCAACTTGAGGCCAATTCCTCTAGTCCTACTGCTAATTAAATGAAAAAAAAGACTGACTCCCACCTCACCACAATCTCCCTTCAGGTGGTTGTAGAGAGCGATAAGATCACTCCCATCTTCTCAAGACTGAACAGTCCCAGCTCCCTAGACTGGTGATTGTTAAGCACCAGCTTAGTTGCCCTTCTCTCAACACTCCCCAGGGCCTCAATGTCTTTCTTTTAAGTGAGGGGCCCCAAACTGAACCCAGTACTCAAGGTGTGGCCTCACCTCTGCTGTACAGAGCGATGATCACTTCCCCACTGCTGCTGGCATCACTATTTCTGATACAAGCCAAGATGCCATTGGTCGTCTTGGCCACCTTAGCACACTGCTGTCTCATCAGCTGAGCATCGACTAATAATCCCAGGTCCATTTCCTCTGCCCTAAGCCAATAGCATTTCTGGGGTTGTTGCGGCCAAAGTGCAGGACCCAGCACTTGGTCTTGTTGAACTTCATCCCAACTGGCCCCAGTCCAGCTATCCAGCCTATCCAGTTCCCTCTGAAGGGCCTTCCTACCATTTTCCCAGGCAGATTGATACTTGCTCTCAACCTGGTGTCATCTACTGAGGGTGCACTCAATGCCCTCATCCTGGACTTCAATAAAGATGGACAGGACAGGCCCCAGTACTGACCCCTGCGGAATATCACTTGTGACCAGTCACCAGCTGAATTTACCATACCTGTCTGAGCTCAGCTATCTAGCCAGTTCTTTACCCAGTGAGGAGTGTATATGTCTAAGACATGGGCTACCAGCTTCTCCAGAGTATCATGGGAGACATGCCAAAGGCTTTGCTGAAGGCTAGGTAGACTATGTCAACAACCTTTCCCTCATCCACCAGGTGGGTCACTCAATCATAGCAGGAGATCAGGTTGGTCAAGCAGGACCTGCCCTTCATGAACCCATGCCAGCTAGGCCTGATTCCTTGGTCCTGCACCTGTCGTGTGATCATTCTCAAGACTATCTGCTCCATAACCTTTCCTGGTAGCGAGGTTAGGCTGACAGACCTGTAGTTCCCTGGATCCTCTTTATGACCCTTCTTGTAGATGACAGTCAAAAGGAATGAGCCGCTATGCAGTGTCATCTCTGGGTTAGGAATTTTCTGAAGTTGTGACAGCAGATGCTTTAAGCCATGTTTCCAGTTTTCTGGATTAAATGGTTTTATTGTGAGGTTGTATTGAGATGTGTAGTTGAGAGTGTTACAGTTCACTGCTTCTCTAGAGAAACAGTCAGAAGGTAAAAATTTGTCTGTCCAAACAGAAGGAAACCCATGCCAGGCTTCCTTCCAACTGTGCTATTAATAAATGAGTCAGAAATATCTGAAATCTGTGGAATATGGTGTAGCTGAAGGTTTCTCCGTAACTTAGAAATACTTTAGTATTTACTTTAGATAGTACCCACTTACAAACCCCTAGAAAGGTACTCTGTTGGTGAAAATATTCAAGCAAACTTTCCATTTTACATCACAGTTAAGTTTTAGTGGATGGAAGCCTAAAATAGTTATTTTTAAAGACTGTGCTTTCATTCTTATAATTTTGGAACCGTAACATTGGTTTCTGTTGTTGGTTCTTCATTCAGTTTCAATGCTCTTTTTGACTCTCAGAATTACTTTAAAATCTTTTCTTTCATATTAGGAAATTTTTATATTATGCTTTTCTTCAGATGACCTTCAATAATAAGCAATTTCTAAAATATTTTTTTTACATTCATTCTGCTTACTGTAATTCTCTAAATTAAGTTGTCAGATGCTTTGTATTTACTGTATCCCAGTAAATTATGGACATGGAAGCATTGTTGAATATCTTCATGAGGGAATAAATAATTTTCATTAATTTTCATCTATCTTATATGTAAAAATAGAAATGCTACTTGTACATAATAGTACCTTCATAAGGGAAGTAGACAAATGGGATATATGTTATCAAAAAGACCTGTGTGAAAATAAAGCTACGGTTAATCAAATCAACTCCACAGAAGTTATCTGAATAGATAACTCATATCATACAGCTTTTAATTATGTTGTCATTTTTTCCCTAGAAACCTGTTGTCTCAAGTAAAAAGGCTTTACTTAGAATGAGAATTATGTTGTAAGAGAGGCAGTATATATTATGCATTGTATAAAGAAATATAAATACTGTTATTTATAGTTGCAAAGCATGAAGTGAAGAAGACATGACATCATAGGACGAAAACACACAATATTGTGTTTAACTATCATCATGAATATTAGAGAATATAAAATATTCTGTATAATATTATAGATTACATGGTTTGATGATAGAGACAGAGAAAGAAAGAAAGAAACAATGCTTTTGCCTAAAGGGTGCTGGTCAGATTATTAAAAAAAGAATCATGAATTTCTCCCTGATTTTGTAAATATCTTTAGGATGCAAATCTGCCAGTGAGCTTGATGCTTTGAGTGCTATATATTGGTAATTTTAATAGATCTGGTAGGAAAACCTGAAAACAACCACCAAAAAAGCATTGTACATTAAAGATAAAATATTAATGTATATTATCAAGGCCTATTCACTGAGCAATGTAAAAGACTTGTACAAATCTTTTTCATAAGACTGTGTATTCTTACTGTAATGAGTATGGGAGGATAAAATAAGATTTTCAAATATTTTATTCTGCTATGATCTAGTATTTTGATGACTGAGCTTGTTTCTATAACCATTTTTGTATAGCCATGTTTGCTAATCTACAGATTGCTTTTGAGAGAGTTGAGAAAAATAAGTCTCAGATTTTCTTTCTTATATGTTCTCTATAGTTTCCCGCAAAATGATTTTCCAACATTTTAAACCTAAGGGCCTAATGAATACAAAGGTTAAAAGGAAATGCAGATCCTTTCTTGAATTAGAACAAAAGCAACTGTCATTTGCTTATCACCTTGGTAACTTTGCTATGCTTTCCTTGTTAGGGATGTGGGAAGAAAAATTAGAACAGATTGGTAATTAACATTTTTCACTGCTTTGTCAACATTCTTCTTCAGCAGATCGTTTTTCCTAAGATGGTGGCAAGCTGTTGTCGATTTCTGTGCTACTTCTGTCGAATTAGTCGTCAAAACCAAAAAGCCATGTTTGAGCATCTCAGTTACTTACTGGAAAACAGCAGCGTTGGGTTGGGTATGTCGTATAGCCGTAATAGTTAAAACCAACACAAGGAATAACTTGTAATTTGTATAGCAATTTGAAGTGTGTGATGAAACCTTGCTCTGTTTTCCTTTCATCCAAGCAGTCTTAACATAGAAAGATTTAGGACCAAATCTACATTTGTTCCACTTGGTATAACTGTCATTGGAAATCTAAGATGAAATTAACCATCTTTGATGCTGATCTATTTCATCTGAGCAATGAATATAAATTTCTTTTTTTGCTGTTTCCCTACTCCTCTAAAATTTATTCCACTAATATGAATTTCGTATTTATATTTTGGAATGGATATTTGATTGGGTGTTTGATTTTTGATGTGTATGTACTAGCTCAAGGAAAATTCTCTTGGCTATGTAGATGGTTGTATTAGTAAGGTATAGTAAGACAAGTCAGCATGTGATTTTTATAATATTTTGGCTATTCATAGCTATTATTTCTATGACCATATCTATCCATACTGAACACCAAAAATGGAATAAGAATTAATGAAATAAAAAAGGTAACATTGCAGTTTGAAAGTCACTCTTTTACCTGAATATAGATATATTAAAAAATATTGAACTGATAGGGTTATGCAGCTTCTGAGAGTTACAGAGCTGAAATCTTATTCGGCTAAAGAAACTGTTGTATAAAATTGCTTATATTTTGCCATGTTGTTAATAATGATTTCTATATCTGCATTTAAAAATAACATAGTTCTGTATGTTTGTGGATGTGGATGTCAAGACAGGAAAGGATTTCAGTATTTATTGTAACACTATTTGAAAACTAACCATGCTCTTGGTTGAAGAACAGCTGTACATACAACATGCTATTAATATGTTTAGATTCCAGTGTGATTACTGCCCTCTGCTGCATAATTGTGGTTACTGCAAATTGATTTTATTTTTTTTTAATATATCTATATTAACGTTCTTCTGCAGCATTTCCTTCAATGAGAGGTTCGACACCACTTGATGTTGCAGCAGCCTCTGTAATGGACAACAATGAGCTTGCACTAGCACTGGAAGAACCAGATCTTGATAAAGCAAGTGACCTATTCTGACCTACTTATTCAATAGTGTACTGGTAGCAGAAGGAAAAGGGCAAGTTTGATCATAGCAGTAGTATTCGAATATGATCTTTTCAGAAATACTTGCTCTAGATATGTTCTGTCTTAAAGTAAAATTATTGAGCAATGTTTTTCATGCTTTGTCTTAACACTTAGTGGGAATCACAGTAAAAGAGAACAAGAAGGTCTTTTCCTGTCTTCTGTAATCTTTCAGTGCTGTTATCAGGTAGAAAAGAACAAGAATAAAGGCATGAAAAAAGAGAAATGCATGTCAAGAAACACAGTTTGAGGGGAGGAATAAATTCAGGTGAAGTAAGAAGAGGAGAAGCTATCGATGTGATTTTGTTGTTGTTAAATAGTATTTTAAATGTTTTTTTTTTTTTTTTGCAATGTATTGTGAGAAAAAAACCTGAATATTTTATTCTACTTTACACATTCCAAATTAAATGTTTTTGTATTGTTGTATTAAGTTATAGTAGTTTCAGAAATGAAATGTTTGATTTCTTGTTTTTGCCATCCTTGAAAGCAAGGACTAGAAACTAAGACTGACACAATATTGAGCTCTAGTGGTTGTTTATCAAATGAAACAGCTAGTACATTAAAGCCCTATTATTCAAATAAAAAATCATGCATTGACAGTAATTTTAGAAATTAACTTCTGCATACGTGAGTAAATGGCTGTTTCTGTATTGTAGGTTGTTACTTACCTGGCAGGTTGTGGCCTGCAGAGTTGTCCAGTGTTGCTAGCTAAAGGATATCCAGACATTGGGTGGAATCCAATAGAGGGTGAACGTTACCTGTCATTCCTAAGATTTGCAGTTTTTGTTAACAGTAAGTAAAATCTCTTGAGAATCTATTTAAAGGGTTTTTTTAAATTACTTTTCTATCCATAAAAATATACTAACAGACAGAGAGAGGTTAGTGCATATCATTGTTGTTACAAACTTTTTTTTGCTTTCAAAAATAAAAAAATGTATATATATATATATATAATATTTATAATTATATGGTGTGTATATATAAAATAACATATATATTATACATATCATAAATATATAATTTAGGAAAAAATGTAGTTATCTTCAAACTAAAAGATACCTTTCAGAAGAAAGCATGTGTAGTGCTAAGGTTTCTTTTTTTATCTTCAGGTGAAAGTGTTGAAGAAAATGCAAGTGTTGTTGTAAAGCTTCTTATTCGACGACCAGAGTGCTTTGGACCAGAGCTTAGAGGAGAAGGAGGAAATGGATTGCTGGCAGCTATGCAAGAAGCTATACGGATCTCAGAGAATCCTTCTCGTGACCTTCCCTCACAAGGATATAAGAGAGAAGGGTAAGTAAATGTGAATGCTAGTTTGGAAAATGATGATGTAGTAGCTGGTTTAACCATGTTAGAAGTATGTGGATAATTTACCTTATTAAGTAAGGCATTGTCCCTCTCTACTCTGCCCTTGTGAAGCCCTATCGGAATACTGTGTCCAGGTCTGGAGCCCCCAGTAAAAGAAAGACAGGGAGCTGTTGAAGATGGTCCAGAGGAGGGCCACAAAGATGGTCAGATGGCTGGAGCACCTCCCCTACGAAGACAGGATGAGGGAGCTGGGCTTGTTCAGCCTGGAGAAGAGAAGGATCCAGGGCCACCTAATTGCAGCCTTTTTCAGTACCAATGAACAGGAGAGGAGTCAAGTCTTTGAAAGGGTAGATAACAGCAGGACAAGGGGAAATGGTTTTGAGTTGAAGAAGGGAAGATTTAGGTTGGATGTCAGGGGGAAGTTCTTTACTATGAGACTGGTGAGGTGCTGGAACAGGCTGCCCAGAGAGATTGTGGATGCCCCATCCTTGGTGGCGTTTAAGGCCAGATTGGATAGGGCCCTGTGGAGCCTGGTGTAGTATCAAATGTGGAGGTTGGTGGCCCTGCATGTGGCAGGGGGGGTTGGAGATTCATGATCTTTGATGTCCCTTCCAACCCAGGCCATTCTGTGATTCCGCATTATGCAAACACAGAACATAATAGATTCACACCCACAAGCACTTGTCATATCAAGTTCATTAGGTATGATCTAGATCAAGTGGAATGCTAGTTACAGAAGCAAAGTCTGAAGGAGAAATTAAATGGGAAGGCTACTGTGGAATGATGCGAAGACAATAGTAATGTGAAAGAAGAGGATGGCCTGGTATAAATCAGTTATTACTAGACTATTCAATTGCATCCTAGCTCTAGGACTACAAAAAAAGCTTTAATCTGTAGCTAGAGGAACTGTATATATCTGATAGTCTCTGAATCATGGATCTCGCTTCAGAGAGGAACTATAAACTTAGACTAGGGTAATTACTCAGTGGTATTGCCGATTGCCTTTTAGTGATGAAGAGGAGGAGGAGGAGGAGATCGTACACATGGGCAATGCAATCATGTCATTTTACTCTGCTCTCATAGATTTACTTGGACGCTGTGCACCAGAAATGCACGTAAGTTCATACTGTCACTTGCACAGAAAATGTGGGAGATATTTGAACAGAACTATACATGTCTAAGTAAGCTGTTCCCTATTCAAAGGCTTTCTGCCTTCAAGAGGTGGACTTTATTGCATTTTTTACTCTGCCTATACAGATGTGTTTCCTACAAGCTGTTCACAAAAATTCAGTGACTTTTGATTTCTTGTGCTCTGTTATTTTTTTAAGACTTGGGAAATTGTATGACTATGAGGTTAAAGTACAAATGAACACATAGCATTGCACATTTACACAGCCAAAGAAATTTCTCAATCTGGCCCTTTACTGTACTCTAAAAAGCCATAAAAAGTTTATTTCTTGTGCACTGTTGAAAAACGGTATCTACATTATCTGCATGTATTGGAAGAATATTTCTGTAAGTAACAGGAGTCTTTTAGAAAATGTCACTTTCATCATTTTATCTGATGGGTCAGAATCTAGGAATCTTAGCCACATAGGCTTTTTTGCTTTCTTAGGAATTTATAATACCATCACATTATTGATGACATCAAAATTAGGAAAGATGAAAAAGATCTAAGGTAAAAGATAAACTTAAAATCTGCAACTCCTATACAGTGCTGCAATAAATTAAATTTCTTTGCATTTTTTCTAAGTACTCTGGTGTTTCAAAAAAAAACTTGCATTATTATCAGTATTTTGAGGAAAAAAAATCCAATTTTATTCAGTACTAAATTTCTTAACTGATAAACCTTTTCTCAGCTTATTCAAAGTGGAAAAGGTGAAGCTATTCGAATCAGATCAATCCTTCGATCTCTAGTGCCAACTGAAGATTTGGTTGGGATTATAAGTATACCACTAAAGCTGTCAACAGTTAACAAAGGTAATTTCAATCTTTTTACTAGACTAATACAATTTTTATAAAATGATGTTGTCACATATGCCTTCTAATGTGAAATAGAACAATCTCACTAGAATTGAGTATAAGTAGGTATCTTTTCTTTAGATTTTAATTGGATATGCATCAATTAGACCTGCTCCCATATAATTGATTCTTGGTCTTGTGGATCAGAGATTGTGAAAACCTATGAAATAACATACTGGAACACTGCCCTAGTGCTGTATAACACTCATTATAGAGATGCTGTCCCTTTAGGAAGAACGCATGAGTTTGAACAAAGCCTCTCCATACTTCAACAGCATCCAGTCATTTGTTTAGAGAGATTAAAGGGTGCCAATTAATATCTATTTCTGGACTTGGTATGCAAGAATTTATTGAATTCTTTTATCATGATATCTGTACCCACAAACTCGTATGGCAATAAATTCCAGAATTTTGCTATTTTGCTACACAAAAATACATTTTAAGCATCTTTAAAAAACAAACAAACAAAAAAACCCACCACCTTGTACTCTATTAATTTTAATGAACACCCTAGACTTCTATTATTGGTATCTAGTATCTTGATGGCTTGTTTTCTGCTACACAATGAGTTGATGGTTTCTTAGAATTTCAGTGATGTCTTCAGGATCTCTTTCCTGGCTTATGTTTTCAGTTCCAAGATCAGCATCATATAGCCATGGCTTTTTTTTCTACATAAGTAGTAGCTTAGAGTTGTCTGCATGAAACTCAGCTGTCTCTACTTTTTCTAGTCACTCAGTTTTATTACTGTTGTGTGCAGGCTTTTAGGCTCTTTTGTTTACTTTCTTCTGCAGGTCACTGATGATTCAGTGTATATTCCTGTTTGATTGAATAAAATGTTGCATGTGTATATCATGTTTATTTGTTAGTTAGTTTTCTGCCTATCATATATTGGCAAAGGAAACTATACTGTTTCTTTCCCTGAGAAAATGAAAACCAGCTGCATTTGGGATTGTCCTGATCCAGACAAAGTGTTCCTCCACATCTACTGTCTTCTTCCCAGTTTCTGGATATAACATTCCACTCTGAGCTCTAATATTCAAGGTCCGAAACCTGATTTGTTTTTTATTCAGGTGCACGCCTACCTTCATACATGTTCATCTTGTCTTAAAATATTCTCCCTTTCTAGCTAATTCTCCCAATCTGGCTAAATAATGCTGCTATCTCTCCTTTGCTTTGAGACTCAAAATCTCTTTTTCCATAAGGTCCACCCATAAGATAAAGGCAAGATACCGTGGAATCTTTCACACATCTTGAATCTATTTACTTTGTGCATGCATACAAAACCTGAACCCTGGAGCACAAACTTATCACTTTCTGCAGTTAACTGTGTAGTTCCCTGTATGTGTCTGGATGCCTATCTTGTTGAAGTTGAGTTTTTATCATTGAAGCTAGCAGGCTTGATACTCCCTGCTAAAGGAAACTCCATGGAGATTTTTGAGTTTTCACCTTCATTGCTCTGAAACTTAAAAATGCAACAAATTCAGAGATTACAGGGCAAAAAGAGATAATCTTTCTTGTTATGTGACTACTGATTCATTTCTGGAAGCAGTCATGTGGTTATTCAGAGTGGGTTTTTTTTTCAAAAACTAACATTCAAGTTAATCTTATAAACTGAAGATATCTAAAAAGCTTACATTCAGCAAAGGAAGACATTTTTGTGGTATATGATTGTCATCTTTACTGTTAATTTATGCATGTTCCATAGGCTATGAACTACCAGTCTATCATTTTCTTCTAGAGCAAAATAACTTTATCCTCTTTCCCTTAATTCTATTGTACTTTCTGTTTCACAATAATTGTCTATTACTCATTATAATCAAAGAAGTTTATCAGTTATATAAATATATAATAACTTCTGTTGCTGTTATTTTCCTTTATTATAAGCATATTCTTTCTAGTCTACTTAACATAGTGCAAAAATTAAAATTCTTAAGCTTAAAAAACTTCACATTTACTAAATATTCTTAATAATTGCAGTAATATTTTGCTTTAGTTTTACCTGACAAACATTCTATATAATAATAATGAAACAAATGGAGTAATTATTCATTCTTAAGCTTTTATTTGAGATAAAAAGATCAATGACTTGTAAAGTAATAGGTTTTTTAAATTGAAATAAATACCTTCCTTTCTTTTTCAGCACACAAGAAAACTAAGCAAGAATGTGACTCTAAGCTTTTGATTTTAGACATCAAATTTGATGATAGTGTCTTTTCACTGTCTTCGTGTTTTAGTCAGTTATCTGCTATTAAAAAGCAATTATGTATATTTGTGTAGATGGCACTGTAAATGAGCCAGACATGTCTGCAAATTTCTGTCCTGATCATAAGGCACCAATGGTACTCTTTTTGGACCGTGTGTATGGCATTAAGGACCAAAGCTTCCTCCTTCACCTACTTGAAGTTGGATTTTTACCAGATTTAAGAGCTTCTGCCTCTCTGGATACAGTAAGTATTTTGATATGGAGATTGAGTGCAGTGCTGGATAAAGTGACTCAATTAATTTAATAAATATAACGTTGAGTAAAAATGTTTTTTTTTTTTTTTTAAAGGGCAAGTATATGCCCTCTATAAACCCAAAGAGAAACAGTTCAGTTACATTTTCATTCACTTGTAGTGCTTGAGTTTTGATCATAAGCATTCACTACCACTGGAAGTGTATACAGAACTTGTAATGACTGAAGGCTTGCAGTAATTATGCCATAGTACTTAGAATATTATGTAATATGTTGAATGATTACTTTCAGTTCATGTGTTCTTCCATATTTCACTGAAAATTCATACTTCTGTAGATATGAAAAAATTGAGATGAAAAATGCTACATAATGCTTGGTGACTTTTTTCCCTAACCAGTTTTAAGGAGCAAGCTGCTTCTTTTCTCTTTTCCTTTCTCTCGTTTCTTTTTTTCTCTTTTCTCTTCTTTTCTTTTCTTTTTTTGATTGGTTCAGAGAGAACTGTTTCAATGAGAGAAATGGATGACATGGATTTTCTCAAGTTCATAAAATGACTGTCATCATCATGTATATACTGGGAATACTATGCTAGCATCCAGCCACTAAGCAGATTTCAGGAAAATGCCTCTGTTATGTTTTATAAATTTTTATTTAGTAACCTTTATTCCATGAGATAATCAATTTCTACTTCATACAGGTTTCTCTAAGTACCACAGAAGCAGCTCTTGCACTAAACAGATATATTTGCTCAGCTGTGTTTCCGTTACTCAAAAGATGTGCTCCCCTCTTTTCTGGAACAGAACATCATGCCTCTCTTGTTGACTCCATGCTTCACACAATATATAGGTTATCCAAAGGACGTTCCCTTACAAAAGCACAACGAGACACTATTGAAGAATGCCTGCTTGCTATCTGCCAGTATGTATACCTATGTACAAATTCATTCTTTTGTTTGAAAATAAGAATATGCATTTTATTTTCACATATTATGCATATATACTGCATATAATGTAGAAAGATGAGTGTTTTATTCTTGCATGAAATAAGTGACCAAGCTATATGACTCCAACACCCTTTTCTCTGCTGTCATATGGCACAATCATACCTGTTGTCTAATCACATAAAGGGAGTGCAAAAATTGGCTTTGTGATTTACCCTTCTACATATAGATGAGGCATGGTGAGATTCTTTAAGTTTCAATTTAACCAGTCTAGTGTTTCCTCTCTCATTATTTTGGTTATATTCTCCTAAGGTATTATGTCTGTGTGCATATCAAGTTTTTCAAAGTACTTTTAAAAGTGTTTGAATTCTAATATGCAGAATGATTTCAATTTATATTTCATTTTGACTGGACTCAATGAAATTTTACTAAGCAGATCTTCCTTTTTTTTTCTTTTTCTTTTTTTTTAATTATAGCCACTTACGTCCCTCTATGCTCCAACAGCTATTGAGAAGGCTAGTTTTTGATGTGCCCTTACTCAATGAATACTGTAAAATGCCACTCAAGGTAAATAGTATACTTTCTGTACATACATTCAGCATAAAACTTAGTTCCAGTAATTTATCTTTAGTCTTTATGCTTTCACAGAACAGGGAGCACTGCTTTCTAAAAAATAAAAATGAAACAAAAAATGCTGTTTCTATGAGTTATTTGAAGTAGAGAAATAAATTATAGGTGTGGACATAAATAATATTACATATGTAAATATTTAAACTGAGATTAGACATTCAGACTTCATGAGTGTGTATGACATATCACTAAATACCAATTAATCATGCACATTTATTTCCTTGAAATTCTAGCTTCTGACAAATCACTATGAACAGTGTTGGAAATATTATTGTCTACCTTCAGGAATGGGAAGCTATGGAATTGCAGCAGAAGATGAATTACATTTAACTGAAAAACTTTTTTGGGGAATATTTGATTCCTTGTCTCATAAGGTAATGTCTATAATTCGCATTCCAAAATGGGATGACTATAAAAGAATTCCAATGGTAATTTGCAGTGCCGACTACAGAAGATGCCTGTCTCTAAAATTATTTCATGTAATATGGGAGATATGGCAATGCGTATACCAATGAAGTAATATTCTCATAGAAAATCAAGTGCTGAATCTTGAAGAATTTTCTCTAAACTAATGTAATGTAAGATTTTTGTTTTGATATAAATATAACTTTCCACTGATGATTCCTTGCTGTATACTAACATGTTAATTACGTAACTCTGCTCCAGTCTGCCCTCCTAAACTCTTATAATACTTTTTACTGACATAAAATAGCATTAATTTTAAGAAATGCATGTATATGTGAGTCATATTATTGGTGTATGCACTATAAATCTATGTTATTTGTTTTCAGATAGACACTTTTATTTTGACAGTTTGCTGGTCATAGTCTAGTGTAAAATCTATGAACCACCATTCTAGAAATTAATATATTACTATATTACTGTTCCAAAATGTGATCTTTTGAAGTTTTTAATGCTTTTTTTTTTTTTAATAATTAAAGAGTTGTTGCATTTCCTACATTAGAGGTATCTTACTAAAAGCTTTTTGTACTTAGTTGGTTTCAAAAATCATTGTTATCTGATTTTAATGACATTTATGTCTGTCTTACTGCTGTCACAAGTGCGAAGAGTGTCAGTGCAGCTTGAGATCACAATTGAGTTCAATTTGTCTTAGCATTTTACAAATAAATGAAGATCACATGTTTTTGCCAGTATTGATGGCCCACTACAGTAGTATTTGCATCTTTCTGTAAATGAGCATTAGTCCATTGTGAGCACTGTGTAAACCTGCTAAGCTACAGTGCTCTCTGTTCTTTTTTGTGCTGGGGTAGTTACAAGCTTGGTATTTTCATGGCTTTCAATTGTGTCACTAGAAGTGATTCATTCTATGATCTCACTTCTTCGATTTGTGCCCTAAGCACAAAATGTTGCAACAAAGCTAGAAGAGTTTAAAACTTCAAAGTTTTAACCATTCTACTTGCTGTGATGTATATCAACAAATATCTTCTGGATATCTGGATAAAATGGAACTTAATATTTTCTTAAATAAAGTCATCATTCAAATTTAAATTTTAAAATATCATATAGTCTTTCTCTTTCTTTAACAAAAGAAATATTTCTTCTGTTTATCAAATAATTACAATAGCACAATAATGTTTATTGGTAAATCTTAAAGCCTTTTAAAGGTACATCATTTTGTGCATCTTACAGATGGGGAATCTGAAGCATATAGAAGTGAAGTGATTATTTTTCCTAGGCATACTAATAATTTTGTTTGAGAGCTGGAAGGGGAAGCTAGACCTATGACCTGCTTTCTCTACACTTTTTCTTTTTTTATACTTCAGTGTGTAGCAATTGACCTTGAACTTGTTTCATGGCAAGTTATTAAGGATCCAAAAGTAATTACACTGTGTGTTTTTATAGTTATCTCTAGAGCTAGTTAGACTATTTGAATAATTATTCAGAAGGTGTTAGTTCACTTTGTAACATGCTACAGTAAATACAATCTTTTTCTGACTGGCATGATTTAAACTGAAAACAATCTAGGGGATAGGAGGGAGAAATGGCAATGGCTTCTGCAGTTAAAATTGGAATTAATAATTCTAGAAGGGCAAAGACAGTATTTTATGAATAATTGTTCCAAAAGTAATGCCTCCTATTTATTTCCATGGAAACTACAGCCAATACAAAGAGCACAGTAACACTATTTGATAGAAAAAAATCTCATCTACAAAACACTTTTTCAACATAGTCACCACTGTTAGCTACACATTTTTTGCTACTGATGAGCAACAGCCTACATAAAATGCTTATAAAAATCTGCACCAGCAGAGGTCACCTATTGTTGCTGTCTCCACTGTTGAAATGCACCACCCACTGCCTCACTACACTAATATCTACTACTAGTCTCCATAAGTTTTCAGCAAGTGTTGATGAATGTCAGTGGGTGCAATATTTTCCAAATGAAGAAATTCAGTGACTCACCTTTGCTTTGTTGTGCACATTTGTGTCAGGCACCATTTTGTTAGACCACCCCTGCGCTGCCATATGTCACACAGCAACAAAATGGAATAGAATATTGGCAGGAAAGTTCAATCTCTACTGCCATACCACCAACATTCGCTTCTGATGCCATCAGCCAACATAATAAAATATGAAGCATTACTTTTGGAGCAGCCTTTATCCTCCTATGTCTTGGCAAATAATGTTTAATCCTTCCTTTGCAGGCCTTTCTGGCCCAGGGAGAGTTTAAGATTCATATGTAAATTGTTTAATTTAAACAAGTGACAGCATACTCTTAACAATCATCTTAGTCTTAAAATATATCAAGTTGATAGTGAGGAAAACATTATGCAGCAATAATTTTGCGTAATCTATGTGTAATTTTTAAATGTGCTTTACTGTTTGCATCTTCTAATATTTGTACATATGGCTGCTTGATTTTCACTAACATTTTGCATGTTTTTCTACTGGGTTTTCCAACCAGTTCCTATCTCTCCTGCAGAAGTATGATCCAGAGCTCTTTAGAATGGCCTTGCCCTGCCTAAGTGCTATAGCTGGGGCTTTGCCTCCTGATTATTTAGATACACGAATTAGATCAACATTGGAAAAGCAGACCTCAGTGGATCCAGAAGGAAATTTTGATCCCAAACCCATCAACACAGCAAAGTGAGTTATGTAATTCATCGCGATTTCCTTTCGTTATATATTTTCATACTATTCCTTTTTAACACTTGTTTCTCCTCTGCACATAAAGTTAGCTCGTAATTGAATTTTAATGATACTAGTACTCATAGTAACACTAGTACTGATAGTGAAATGGCCTTTTAATTAACTCTTCTGCTTCTTAAAATATAGAGTTCTAATACTTTTATATTCAGTAACTGATTATTATTAATTGATTATTGCTGTTAAAGTCAAGCCCCTCCATCATCTGTAATTATGCAGCCTAAAATGTCCATACTAATATTGTGCTTCATCTGAGAATGTAGCATTTTAATTATACTATATTTTTATCATAAATCAGACTATAGTAAGGTACAGCCGAATGACCAAACTCTCCTTTGTTTACAGCCTTGTACTTCCTGAAAAGCTGGAGTATATTGTCAGCAAATATGCTGAGCATTCTCATGATAAATGGGCTTTTGATAAGGTAGGATTTATTTTAACACTGGCAACTGTCAGAAGAGGACTACTACAAAGTAATATCTGGGATGATTGGTGAAAAAAAATGTGAATAGCTAAATGATAGGAACTTGTTCAGATTAATGCCCACATATTTCTTTAGGGATATTTGGAAGAAATCTTTTCCTCAAGAAAGTATGTTGATGCTTACAATTTTTTCAAAGTGGTTTGAATTTATTAAGACAAAATTTGATAGGGACTGATTAATTTGTTCTGTTTCTATTTTTCAAAGTAAGAGTTTGTGTTCCTTACCTTAATGTTGCTTTAATAGTGATATTCTTTTAATGTCAGAGATTCAATTTTATTGCAGCAAATCTGTGATATGGGAGAGTACTTGGGAAGTCAAATGTCTTTTATTACTTTGGGAAATAGAGCTTTTCTTTCCTAACTTTAAGACTGTTATGTATCAATTTGGCCTATAATTTTCAAACTTCTCTGCTGCTGTGTTGTCTCTGTTTCACTTCAAAAGAGGTATCGGGCAATAAATGACAGTCAGTAGAAAGTAATGCCTCCTATTTATTTCTATGAAAAGTACAACAGATACAAAGAGCACATTAACACTATCTGATAAAATTCTCAGCTACAAAACACTGTTTTTCAACACAGTCACCACCATTATCTATACTTTTTTGCCAGCAAAGAACAAGAGCCTGCATGCCGAGCTCATAATCTGCACCAGCAAACGTGACCCACTGTTTCACAGCTGCTATGAAAGTGTAGTTGCTAGGAAAATGTCACCCACTCAGTCCATCTTTCATCAACCAGAACAGATGGAGGTTAGAAGGGCACTAAATCTAGACTATGCAGTGGATGTGGTTGGATAGTAAAGCAAAGTTTGGCAATGTACTCCAGTCTTCAAACTCTTTTAGGGCCTGGCATTACTGAAGAGAAAAGTTGTCGTCTTCTCTGGACTTACTCTGGAAGTTTGAGCCTTCAGTTTAGTCAGCACTGTGATGTAGCAGTCAGAGTTGATGGTTTATCTGAGTTCAAGGAAATCTAGAAGAATCACGTCTTTGCTATTCCAAAAGACAATGCGTGTCACTTCACATGCTGAGGGCTGCGTCTTCAACTTTTTCTTCAATGGGGAATACACATTACCACTGCATGGACTGCCATTTTGACTCCTGCTTGTAGTGGTGACACCACATCTCATCATGGCAATTGCACTGAACAGTTATACAGAAATAACAATTCTGCTATTGTGTGGGTCTGTGCAAAAGAATGTTTTCTTCTGTTCAGGTGCATGCATTTTGTTCAGTAAAAATTTCTGGCACAGTGCAGCTATTGGAGTAGATCAGCAATTCAGTATAAGAAAGTAAACTTGCAAATTTGCATTTATTCTTCTGTCCTGCTCTCATTTCAGTATGTATATTTTTTTCAGACTAATAATGGGTGGAAATACGGTGTTTCACTGGATGAAAATACAAAGACTCATCCATTAATAAGACCTTTCAAAACTTTAACTGAGAAGGTAATTGAATACTTCAGCTATATTAATGGAAAGTTACTTGATTTGTGTGTACTGTACTTTTAAAATTCTGTTTCAAATATATATTATAAAAGGAGATTCAAACTATAATTCCTAAGGTTAAAAAAAGAATATCTATATACTACAGTGATTATGTGGATATGCACAGAAATCTACACATAGAGAAATATGCAGTTATAGACATAGGTAGCCAGATATAGAGCCCTGCATGCATTACATGCTTTCATTAGGATGTTTTCATAGGCCTGAGATAATCTGTACTAAAGACATGATAGCATGGAGTTTTTAGGTTGTTGTGGGTGAAGAAATCACTAGCAGTAATTCCTATGGTTTAGGCTAAAATTTAATCTAACATATCTGAAGACAATTCAGTTTTCAGGAAGGATAGTAGAAAATTTTAAAGAAATTGGAGGAGATGCTACTCCTCCAGAGTAGCTACAGAAGTTGGAGAAGAAACATTCAAAATTTTATAAATGGTCTTTTATTTGAATTTCTTAAGTAGGCACAAATGTCTTCAAGTCGTCAAAACACAGAACTGAACTTGCATTGTTACATATTTTTGCAATCATCCATTGTGTGACTCAAATAAGTCATTTACATTTGTCCCACTCTTGACCACTCTTTTCCCATTCAGAAAACTGAGATGACAAAATCAAGAATTTTAATTTCACAAGGTTTATAAATTACTGTGAAATCTTCAGAGAGGAGCTGAAGAATTGTTGGGTGAATTTTTATTGAAGCTGTTTAAAAAGAATATTTAAAGAGAATATTTGAAATTATCTTAGATCAAAAGCTTTAAACCATTTCTAAAATCATGTCTTTCCTTAAAATCTGTCCTGTTAAGTAAGTATCACAAAAATTCTCATTTATAGAAAGAGATGAAATACTTTTATTAGGTTGATTTGAAAAGTCTTTATATGATGCACTCAATTTTCTTTCCCACAACTTTTCAAATTTGTTACTTAGCATCTTTACTTTTCAAAGGTCTAATAACTTACAGACTCTTTCCTAATTTTTTTACTGATGGCTGTTTTTATATGAAGAGTGTATGTATCAGTAGTACTCTGCATTCACAACTAGATATAAATATAGGAACATTAAATTAAAAAAAAAGCCTCATGCTTTTATCTTCAAATATATACTATCGCTCAGCTAATTTATTACACATACTGCCATAATTTTTTTAAATTATTCTGGGTTGTAGAAACTAATTAAATAGATTTCCAGATACAAACTCCCTAACTGCTTTAGAGCATATCACTTGAGATATGATAGTTTTTAATAATATATACCCATCAAAAAAAAAAAAAAGAAAGTAAAAAGTAAAAAAAGCCTCTGACTACTTTAAAGCTTGTTTCTCATGTGGAAGGGATCATAACCTGTGTGTAGATATAATGTAGAAATTTTTATTCAGCTTTGTAGAGTGCAAGAGTTTGTAATGAAGAACGGTCTATTTTTATTGAGTTTTCACTACTTGCTGAATAAAGAAAACTATTTTTATCAAAGGAAAAAGAAATTTATCGTTGGCCTGTGAGAGAATCCCTGAAAACCATGTTGGCCATGGGGTGGAGCCTCGAAAGGACCAAGGAAGGGGGAGAAGCAATGTTACAACAGCGTGAAAATGAAAAGCTCCGCAGCATATCTCAGTCTAGCCAGGTATGGTGGAGTTCAGAAGGAAAAAGGATTGCTTGTTAACTTACTAAGAGATTATACATGACATTTCTTTTAGATTCTTTCTTAATGGAATGTAATTTACAATGTTAGAGTTCCACGTGTGGAAATCTTGTCTTGATAATAATGATAATAAAAACTTTAACACTACAGAGGGGATTGAAAAAAAATCCAATTTTTAAAATGCAACAATGTTCAGAGACCAAATCTACTGGAGAGAGTTTTTGTATATTCATTCAAAGAATACATACCAGAGTATTTAATTCATTTTTTTAATGATAAAAATAAAAAAATTCTTTATCAAACAGAATAATCCGAAATTGACTTTTGTCCAGATTATAATTGGATAGATAGTAAGATTGCTCATATAATACTTTTTGTTAAGTCTACTTGCATATTTCTCAGGTAATTGTCAGGTATACAATGCCTAGTGTTTTGATGTGATATAGACTATTTTTTTCATAATTATTTGTTCTAACATATTGAAACTTCCATTCAATTTATCTGTATCTTGAAGGATAAGGAAAGCTGTTTAAAACTATGATGAGCAAGATTTGGCTAACAGAAAATGTGTCATACCAAACCGTATCATGGATTCTGTTACGTTTCTAGAAGTTCAAACGGTGCCTCGATAGTACCAAAATACAAGATTAAATTGAAAAATGTTTTCAAACAAACATGAACAAAATGCATGATGTGATTTGGTACAGGATTTCAAAATCTTAAATTAGTTTGAAACCATTGATTTGTATGTGACTTCACATTAAGTCTCATGAATAGGTTTGTTGCATTGGAATGTTCAGAGTTGAAACATTTTAAGACTGCATAAATCTATTGCATCATTTTCTTAGTCTGTACATTCCCATAGACAGTAACGTTGGAATGTTCAGAGTTGAAACATTTTAAGACTGCATAAATCTGTTGCATCATTTTCTTAGTCTGTACATTCCCATAGACAGTAACGTCAATAACTGACATTGTAGTTATATATTCACACACATAGATCTGAAATGCTTCTTATTTGAAAATAATTCTTTTTCTTTTCCCTCAGGGAAATGGATATAGCCCAGCACCACTTGATCTCACTAACGTGGTACTTTCTAGGGAACTTCAGGTTTGTATTTGTGTTTTGGATATTTTGTATTGGAAAGATGTTTAATTGATGAATTGAAATTCAACAGGTTTTATGAGTGTGTATGTGACTTCAGCTGTGGTTCACTGTTGTAGTAAGGTGACTTGCCGTATTTACAGTTTCAAAAGCAGATTTCTATTCTTTATCCCAGTGTTGCTTGCTAAGTTCCTAAGAGAGTTCTCATAAAGCTAGGGAAGGGACTCTAAATAGCTTTTGATATATATTTAGCCTGTGCTGTGCTTACTTTGAACTGATACTCCCAATGTTATGCAAAGATGCTTGCTTTGCTGTCCATATGCTGAAAAACCTGACAGAAAGAATTCATGTTATTTATTTCAGAAACCTTCATTGAAAGAAAGCCATAAAATGAGATTACCTTTGCTTAGGTGTTTTGGGTTTTTGTTTGCTTCTCCTTATTTGAGCCCTACAAATACATACTTTTAAGGTGTCCTTTGTGTTAGTCTTCTTTTATTTTATCCACTTTGAAACTCTTCTTTCTCATCCTCTTTCCCACCTTTATTTTTCCAAGTCTTTTCAAGAATAAAGAGATATCTAATTACCTCACTAATATTTATACTGTCTGTCTGTCTTCAAACTTGCATATTACTCTTACTTTATGGTTTTACATTTAGTCTCTTTTTATTTTTTCCTAAGCTCGTTCTGGGGGTAATTTCCTCATCTTAGTTAAGAACCTCAGAGCTGCCTATTTTCTTGGTTGTTTTCTTCACGCTGTTTATTTTAACTCTCCATTTCACTGAAGTTATTCCCTCAGTGCTTTCTTTTTTCCAAAAGTCACAGTGATCAGTACCTGTAGCAGAACTGTCTTCAGAAAGTTCAATGTCAGAGTTCCTGTCTTCTACATTAAGACTTTCTTTGTTCTTGACTATATGTTATAATTATTGTTGTCTAATTTTAGTCATCTGCCCATATTCACAGAATCATAGAATTGTTTGAGTTAGAAGGGACCCTTAAAGGTCATCTAATCCAACTCCTATGTAATGAACAGGGACATCTACAGCATTCTTTCTTCAACACTAGCCCTCCTTCTGCTTCTTTTCCTGCAGTAAGTGTTTCCAAGTGAAAAGTGAAACCACTATATGAGTTACTCTTTTTCTTAGCCTATTCCTCTTTGTTTATCCCTTCCATCTGTTTTCATGGCAATATATTACTTCAATTAATACAAATGATTTCATACTACAACTTGATATTTCCCTCTTCTTTTCCTCATTATATATACTTTTTCAGAGTTCTATTTGTTCAGAAGCTTGCTAGTTTGAATGTATTCATTATCCATGTATTGTAGACATACATGTACAACAAGCTAAAGATGGTTACTTTCACCTTTTGTCTCTTTGATGCCCTCTTTCAACATCTGTTTTGCTACAAGTCCTAACTTCTTATAACTCTTTTATTTTTATTTTTATTTTTTGTAAGAAGGGATTTCCATTTCCCTATTCTTGGTCTCATGAATGAGATTTCCCTCTCCTCAAAAAGGGAATTAATACTTATGCAGTTATAATAGTACAATTTCATTGTTGTTTTTGTTTCACACAGCACGTAAGACTAGTTACTTTAGTTTATCAGATTATTGCTTTGAAATTTCTTATATTTTTTTCTTAATTTATTACTAAAATACCATTTTTCATTTACATTTCGGCTTTTGTTTCCAGTCTTCTTTCATCCAAGAGCTCACTGAATTCACTATTTACAGTGAATCTTTGACACTCTTCTTGAATCTTAGTGTGTCCAACATACAAACCAGTTCCTGTGCTGTACTGACACACCATTATCGGTAATTTTCAAAACCCAAAGCTAGTTTTCCAAAAATTCTTGTCTTGATGCAGTTTTCCCTGCTGATGTTCTAGGAATTATGTTGTTCTTTGATTATTTATTTATTTGCCTGTGATTATCTGTTCTTCTGGTTCTTTTCCTACCTTTGTTATCACTGTCAAAATATACTAGAAGTGTGCTTTTATAAAGGCTCTATATTGCTTAGTCTTAGTTCTGTTTTTTACCTTTCTTTGCAAAGCAGTAAAATTTTAATGCGTGAATTACACGCTTTCTTAACACACACTTACAAAACAAATGCTATTTTTCTTGAATATATTCCTTCTATCTTTATCTTGAGTCTGGGTCCTTGGTTCAGATCTTCCTCCAACAGACCTTTACTTTTTGGTTAATTTATTAATAACTGTAATTGACACAGATGTCGTAGTACTCATCTAGACATGCATGTTGTTATTTTCCATCCTGGCTCTATAGAATGTTAGCTCAAAAATATGGTCTACCACCTGATCCTTATGAGTAAAAGTTTTATTTTTGAGGTTCTATTGTCTTATGTTTTGATTTCTTCACCATTTATTTTTCTTAACTAATGTAGTCATTCCCAACTTGCTTAGGAAACACCATTGTTTAATATTATCGTGTAATTTATTGTTTCTGTGTTTGTACTGAGAAAAATAAAATGTACTTCATATCACTTCGTTAACTTTCAGATTTTTTCATTGACTCTCCCTTTTTTTCATGTAATATAAAAAGTCAAATTTCATGTCTGATGGACTGTGATGCTACCAAACATTACCTATATGATAAATTGTTGCTCTTGTCATTATTACTGTCTATAAGTAGATGTAATGCTACTTCAGTATTTATACAAACAGACTCAAGACTAATACCTACTACGAGAGGTTAGAGTATTTGTGTGCAAAGAGTCTGTATTTCCTGAAAAAGATGTTTTTATTTAGTTTAGTGTCATCATCTGTGCAGAAAGATTTAACTTTCTGTTCTCTGTGTATTGTCTTCTCACTGTCATTGAAAATAGCTTTTGGGGAGGATTGTGGCTAATGCCTACCTTCAGAATAGATTTCTTTCATGCTATTTCAACTCTCAGACGTCATACAATTAGCAAACACTTACTCTCCTTTCATTTAATATATTATAGTCCCTAGCTTAATAAAAACTAGTTTATGACTAAAGCCACTTAAAAGCTAGAATAAGATAATAATTAGAATAATTATTATTAATTTAGCCTTCTGCTGCTTTATTTGAAAGCATCTGTGGATTTTTTTTCCCCACTTTAGAGTGGGAAAATTCAGTTCTTGAATGCATAGACTAAGTCAGCCAAATGGACTGTGGGTGATGTTCCTTTACCAAAGAGCATAGATTATACTCAAGACTGTTGACTTAAGTGAATTTACAGATTTAATTATAATCTTTTAATTTTGCATCATCTTCTTTTTCCTGATGGCAATGTAGGGAATGGTTGAGGTAATGGCAGAAAACTACCATAATATATGGGCCAAAAAGAAGAAAATGGAGTTGGAAAGCAAAGGTAAGTCGGAATCCTGTCAACCACGCAGAAAAGACAAAATGAGGGAGAAGGAAAAGTCTGAAAGAAGACAGTGTAAAACAATCTAAATTGAACAATTTCTGTATTTGAAGAAAGATAAACCTTAGGAAAAAAAAACCTTACAGTTCTCTCAACTCACCACAGGTGGAGGCAGTCATCCTTTATTGGTACCTTACGACACATTGACAGCCAAGGAGAAATCACGGGACCGTGAAAAGGCACAAGAGCTGTTTAAATTCCTTCAAGTGAATGGCATAATCATATCTCGGTAAGATTCTTATTTTACTGAACTATTTGCTTGCATTCAGTGCATTAACAATGATAATTTTCCTCATCTCACTGCATTCTGTTAGGTATTAACATATTTACTGTTTGACATGTCTTCTATACATCAAAGTCCTTGTTACTTTTATGTTCAGAAAGACCCATCTGAAGTAGTGAAGACAGCTAACCTTTTTAATAAGTCCATGATCACAATAAATATAAGATATAACATCATTATTATTCAACAAACAGATTATTCAAAACTTCTAAATTAGCAATTAGCAGCTGTTAGTCTGACTATGGGAAAATAAATCTGAGGTCTGATACTGTAAGAAAATGCCTACATTAACATGGTTCTTAAGAAAAAAGTTCTGAGTTCCCTGAAGTAAGACAAAGTGGTTGTTTTGTGGGCACTTGCTCCTTAACTTGTTCAAATAGAACACTAAATGTTATTACTTGAAAGTACTCTAGCCTATGGGGGCTTATTCTGTCAAAAATAAAAATAGTTTATTAATATGCTGTATTTTTGGTTTTCGATAATATAATTTTAATTTACTGTACCGTAACTAGCACTTGTTTACAATACATAAAAATAACTGAGCATATGCAAAATTACAATTTTGCTGACATTAACCATTTTTTTAGTCTACAATGTGTTCATGAACAAATTTTTTTTTGTAAGCTAGATGGCTTTCGGAAGTTTCTTCCTAACTATATCTTTCTGTGATCCTAAAGAATTTTAGAACTCCACTGAAGTAGGTTTCATTTGTAGCTACAGGAAAAATTGACATTGTAAAACTAGGCACAACTAACCACAAATACTTTTATTTCTTTTCAATCTTGCACTCACCAGTCATGATTTAGGTCATGAATCTATCTCAGGAATAAACTATATATGCTTCCTCAGACTGCTGAAATACTGCTCACATACTGCTGAAATTTTTTCAGATACTTTGACTGCTGTAATAATTTGTCACTTATGTTCTCATTCAAAAGTTTAAGCCATTTTGACTTCAGGTTTGTTGTTTGGTTTTTTTTTCATTAAAAACAAATTGTGATAGTGAAAAATTGAAATAAAATGTGGTAGACAGGCTGATTTTTTTAAGCTGTAGTTGCAGACTTCCCAAGTATTTGGCACTTTAAACTGCCAGTAGCAGAAATGAGGTTACCAGTGCATTGCTTTGTTAGATTGAAATGTACCATGTTTTCATTTGTGCAGCAACATCTCCCCAAAGTTCTTATGTTAAAATACTTATATTTTAGATACATATATCCACAGCTATCAAATCTCTTAGAAAAATGTGCACTGATTTTTATGTTTCTTGCTATGCAATTGGTAAGGAAGAGTTGCTCTGGGAGGTCATTTTATGTTATTAATGAAAATTTACCATATGTAGAAGATTATAAGGAATGGAATGATTCGTAATACCATGATAGTTTATACTATAATCTTTATCAATGCAATTTATCTTAATACTTTCTAATATAGGGGTCTGAATGACATGGATTTGGATGCTTCATCCATGGAAAAGAGGTTTGCCTTTAAGTTTCTGAAGAAAATTTTAAAATATGTTGACTCTGCTCAAGAGTTCATTGCACATTTGGGTAAGTTGCCAATTTTATTTTGAAAATAATTCAAGTTGATATTTAAATATTTTAGTGCTGTGTCTAAATTTGTAGTGACTACTGGTTTTATTGCCTTCAAGAAAGTGTAATTCTGTTTGTTAATTTGTAGATTGCGTTCTTGGACATCTTAGCCAGTAATAAACAGAATGGTTTCTGCTGTTTTAATTGCATTCCTTAAAAACTAAGTGTGTAAATCTATATCAAAGAGCTGTTGTGTTTTTTATTTTTAGACATCTTCTTATTCATGTCTTTATTGTATCCTTGCAGAAGCCATTGTTACTAGTGGAAAAACTGAAAAATCCCCGCATGACCAAGAAATAAAATTCTTTGCCAAAGTAAGTGATTTAATATTTCAAGTAATATAGATTTATATTCTATTGTACAGAATGTGGTGTTCTGTAATCTAAGACTGCTTTTCAGATAACAGAAATATATCTTTTCCATTTTTTTTCCTGGTAAGCAATGAATGGTATGTTGTTAAAGATATTTCCAAACGTGTTCAAAAATATTTCAACATATTTGCTGGGTTCGAGCATTTCCGAATATTTCAAAATATTTCAGTATAATTGTTGGAAAAGATTATATGCGAGAAGGAACATAAAAGTTAAAAGCAACTAGTTTATTAGATTAAATGAAAAACACTGAGTGTATAAATAATTTGATATTTTTACTCAGCATACACTAAAATCATAGTATTGTCTAATTATTGCTTAGTTATTTCTTACACATTTGTGTTGTAAATATACTAACACATGCTGTCAGTAATCAGATTTTTAGGATTATTTAGGAGCTTAAAAACAAGCCCTCTCCTTTTATGGAGCAACAATAATCTGGGCAATTATGTGAACAGTGGAGAGGAAAATTCCTCTTAGCAATGTTTATCAGTGTTGAATGAGAGAAGAGTAAGACTGTAGTATTAGATCCGAAATAGATAGATCTGTATTACACTGTGTAATATTTATGTAACTTTTAATTAAAATTGTAATACTTTAGATTTTAATTTATATGACTCTGTGTCTGAAATGAGAAATCACAACCATTACAGAGTCTCTAAAATACTTTGAATTAACTTTCACCAATCAGGTCATTCTTGCTACAGTTATCATTCTGTGTTCTGAGAAAAATACATTTTGTATCTCTGTGTCCTAGGTTCTTTTACCATTAGTTGATCAATACTTTACAAATCACTGCTTGTACTTCCTGTCTTCTCCAACAAAAACACTCAGTAGCAGTGGATATGCATCAAATAAGGAAAAGGAAATGGTAGCAAGGTAAGTAGAAAATTAAGATACACACAAGAGGGTTCTATCTAGATAGTAAAAACTTTCAAAGGATAGTTCATATAGTTTGCTTTATGGATAGTTCAAAATCTCACTTCCCTCAGATATAATTTTTTAGCAGAATAGCAGATTGTGAATAGCATTCCTTATTTTACTATTATTTAATATATGTCTGAAGAATTAAATTACATATTACAATTTATTAATTACATGTTTTATTAATTATATGTAAATAAAATTAAGTTTCTGCATCATTTCCATCACTTCCACTTGTAATGAAGTTTTTTTATCCTTTTAGTATTCCTGTAGAAACAATGGTAAATATTCAAATACTTAAAAAATTTTATGCATTATGAAGTTACATGTTTTTTAAAAAGTATTCTTGTTTAAAATAGATAGCTCTGAATGTCTCTCTAGTGTCTTACGTTGTGTGATGACAACATGTCTTTATGGATGCTAACAACCTTATTAATGCCATAGTCAACAGCCTACTAAACAACTCTACTAGCATTACCTTCTATTGGCTTCATTGTAGGCTGAAGAATACCAATCATTTCATATTGCTATGTACTATGTTATTACTTGCTCTTTGTAGCATTATCCAGTATTCTTTGGTTTGACGTGAGCTCAAAACCACAGAAGCTTGTCTACTTTCAGTTCAATTGCTAAACAGAGGACATGAAGTTTTGATACAATAAATTAGATTATTTTCCTAAGAGAAGAATGTAAAAAATTCAAACTTATTTGTGTTGTAGCTCTATAATTGAGGAAGGAGTGGGAAAAATCACTAAAATAGCTTGCACGTTAATTTCATGTGTATGATTGTAAATAAATTTTAACAAGAATGATAATATGTAAAAGGGGATAGTATGCATTTTCTGCATATGAGCTTCAGAAGTAGGTTACAGACTTGAAGTTTGACACATTGAAATGTTAACAGCCTTGCAAAATGCAGTCATCTTGTGTGAAAGAATGTTCAGAAGATAACAGCTGTCATTGCCAGACTATGGCACAGATATGACTACGAATATAAAACATGCCATTTAATGCAAGTGTTTTCTTCAGTATAGGCAGAATGACGATAAGAATTTGAGGAAAAAATCAATATTTATAAAATCATTTAAATCTTTCTCACAGTACAGTGTTCTAACAGCAGTTCTCCATCATGTTAGCATCATGTCCTAAGCTTATCTAAACTGTTTTCATGCACCCTTGCTTTCAGCTGTGATGCAACTGATATTCCAATAGCAGTGAAATAAATATTAAAGATTAAATAATACAAAGGAATAGAAAATCTATTAAGAGAACATTTAGGTTGTGAACTCAGAATGGAATGGTAAAATTTAAATTGCTCATATCTAGTTTTCAGGAAATAAAACAGATTTTTAACGAATTTTATCCTCATTACTTCAGTTGTGTCTCTGACTCTTTTATTGTACAGTTAAAGGAAAATTAAAAAATAGTCATATTTTTTTCATGACTTTTGTCACTAGCTTTGTCATGTATGCTTCATAAACATTAACTTGTGTGTATGCACTTTACATATTTCTTCTCATGCTCATGGCTTGTTTTCTAGCTTGAAATGACATAAAATCAAACCAATACAAATAACTGAATTAGCAGTTGGGTGAAAATCTTTTTCTTAAGGAAAAATTTGAAGCTGAAGAGCATACTGGGGAGCAAGTTACTGAGAAACAGTAGTTTCAGAGTTTTGTCCTTCACCTATATCAAATTCAGATAAACTCTTTTCCTGTGACTTTTTGATCAGAATCTCTGTATCTTTATTTACAATTAGATATTTTCTCGTCAGAATACTTGTTAATTAGTTCATCTTGTAAACAGTGTATGAAAAAAAAAATTGTTATAAACTCTTTTCAGAAGTTTTATTTCAGCAAAATGTAAACCAAATTTATACGATAAAGAATAGTTTTCTGGACCTAAAACTTCGCTAAGGTGAATTTGTATATCAGACATTATGAAATGGCTATTTAGCAAGTAGACTAACACTACAGATTTGGTCACAAATAAGCTTTGCCCCTTGTGAAAGGTCCTAGGTATGGAAAATCTGAGTTATTTTTGCAGGAAATTCTGTATTTCTTGCCATTATCCATGTGATGGAAAGAACATTTATGATGCACCATCTGTGAAAGCAGAGAACAATTCCACTCTGTTATTTGGGGTTGAGGATTACTAATTGATTTTGGAGTCTGGCCTTTAGTTTAGAAAGAATAGAATTAATGGCTTTGTGCTAGAATGTCCTTAGAGAACAGCACAATCTTATCTTTGAATATTTTCATGAAGCTTGGAACAAACGGAAGGATGATGAAGAGTTGTCTGAGGCAAATATATGGTACATATGCAAGATGGTATTGTTAGGAAATTCTTGGAATGTAGATCATTGGGAAGTCCTTAGAGGTCTATCCTGCACCATTTTCATCTATTCGTTTTTGTTATTCTAGCTTGCCTGTTTCCTAAGGTTCTTCATTCCCACTACTGACCTATTGTTTGAAATTCTACTACTTCAAGTGTCAGAATTCACAAACAGCTTGTTGCCTTTCCTCATCTTCCCTCCTGTTTTTCAGTTGGATACACTAAGAAGATATCTGCTTCTGTCATCATTAGAATGATATCTAAAAGGAACAAAGTCAGGGAATCCCACACTGGTCCTGTGAACCTTTGTTATATGTCTGTGATGGAGTCTGAAATAAAGGGCATCCAAAGGAATACAGCTAGTCACACCCTAGGTAGATTTCAAAGCTTCTACAGAAAATATCAGTTATATTCTTCACTGAAACGTTCAAGCAGTAGACTGTGGTTTAAGAGAGCTTTCATTTACGTTCAGTTCAAACATTACTGAATTTCAATTTTGGAAATAATTCTGAAGCCTAAAAGATGCTGCTACAGAGTGCTAACACATTTCCCCATTTCCAACATGAGCAAATACTTCATAAGGGAAATAGTATCAAAACCATTAGTAAATGATTCAGTGAGCAACAGAACTAATAAAGTTTAGTTTCTGCTGAATTTGTTTTTCATTGTTGGTATCAGTTTCTGATCAAAGCTTATCCCACTGTTAGGTATTTAAATGGTCTCATGTTTAAATTTTAGATATCAGAGAATGTGAAAATACCAGGATGCAGATTTTTAGGGGTAATTATGGATTCTATCTTCTCTACACAATTGCTCCCTGTCCCAGATTTCTGGAATTCAGTAATTTTTTAGACAATTGTACTGTATTAGATTTAGTTAGAATCAACCATTTGACTCAAAGTTATTCTAGAAAACTCAATTCAGAGGAGACAGTTTCCTTTTAGTTTATAATTTGTTGCCTTTCATTTTTCTACAATCAACATATAAAGTTGAATATTTAGTATGTACTTAAGTAGGAATGTAATCTAATATTTTTATTGCTATTTTTTCCCTCTCTGTTCAAGGTGTGCTATAGGTTATTTTCTGTGGGAGGTTTTGTATTATAATCTTCAAACTGTTTTACTCTTAAGCTTTCTTACTTTAATTGTTGGTTTGTCAAATTTCTTTTGCTTTCCTTCACTCCACTGGACAGCACTGATCACTTTTCTTCAGTACATACAGATTTTGAAAGTAAAGTTTATTTGCTTGTGGTTATATAAGTCCAGGCCTAGAATCGAACCTAGAAGGCTCCATCCTTCCATTTATTTTCCAACATGCTTTTTTTTTTTCTAAATTATTCTTATAATTTATTTACTATCATCTTCTTTATTTTTAGTTTTAGTTTTATAACATCGTTCCTAATATACTGCTTTACTGAACTGTCAGGTATATTTTATGCAAGAGTACAAGATGGTCCTCCAGTAGCTGGTGAACTGGCTCAGGTTTAGGAGGATGGAATTTTCATTTCACTTTGTTTAATATCAGTCTGTGAATGATTCTATGACTTCCCTAACATCACTCAGGTCAAATTTATAAAGCTAGAGAGATATTGATAAGTCTTTTGCAAAACGTCTTCAAAAAGGTGTGTGAAAGAAGTTAGATGTCTAACATTAGAAATTTAGAAACATCTCAGAATTATTTTCCATTCTTAGTTGAGAAAATTAGCTATCAGTATTTTAAAGGAAGTATAGTTTTTTTTCTTCAAATATCACGATGACAATTTATTAAGAGAACACATCAGTTTCTAAGGAATGTTTGCTTTATTTTGTTATATTCTAATTTCATTTGTAAAATATATCACAGACAATAAAAAAAGTCTGCCAAGCTGTCTTTAGTTTTAGAAGTTAAGGTAGCCCTTTATCTTAATTATCCTATTGTTTTGAAAGGTAGGTTAGACATACCAAGCTCCTGACATACTTGCTAGAAATCTTTATTTCAGGATTAATCTTATAATGAGCAGTGGACAAACACAGTTCGCAAAATATTGGCAAAGAATACCTTCTCAAATTGTTTAAATTTATTAGAAGAGTTGTAACATTAGTTTCCCACAAAATATGAAGTAAAATAAGAAAATGCTGCTCAATTTTTATCAAAATTTCTTACTCAGAAATAATTCCTAGACATGAAGAATGACTCAACCACATATTACATAATTGTTGGAAACTTCTATAAGAAAATTAAATACCTCAAGTCATTTCATAATTAGAGAAGCTTAGAAAATTAGAGAATGCAGAAGCTTCTATGATTGTGCTGCTTAATGCATTTATTTTACTGATTACTGTCATCACGTGTGATTCTAAGTACACCTTCCACAAATCATATGTGTTTTCTTTCATATTCTTAGTATTCTCTAAACAAATCTTAATCTTTGTCTTGTCTTGCTGTTTTCTCTTCTTTTCTACTTTAGCCTGTTCTGCAAACTAGCTGCTCTTGTTAGACATAGGATCTCAATTTTTGGTAAGTTGTTAAGAAAGATCTTGATAAAGTTAAAAAATTTGAAGAATATCCAGGTTACTTCTAAAATCTCATGCTTTTGTGGTTGCTTCTTGTTTTCTTTTCAAGACTTATCATACACTAACTGGTTTGATTTCCATCATCTGACTGTTGAATCTGATGGGTTAATTTCTGGTTAGGCCAGGGGGGATGTCGGGAAATAAAACATACCTGTTTCAAAGGTAATGGTAAGAAAACTAAGAAAGAAATGTAGACGCCACAAGATACAAAGCTTGGAATACTGCAGAGTCAAGTGATAAAAATGAAACCTAAGTAGACTTTACTTACTCTTTTCACTCTTTTTATACAAGTACAAAAGTACAAAAAATTTTGGAACCAGTTGCAACTCTCCATGCAGTGACATGGGGCAGGAGATGTATTCCATGTCTTATTTAACTTGTATATTTTCAATAGTGACATTTGGGATCAGTAGATTATCCTACATTCTCTACGTTATTGTACTCTCACTGTCTCTCTCTCTCTCTCTCTCTCTCTCTCTAAACAGGTAGTGATTCTACAACAATGGTGAGCTGCCTGCACATCTTAGCTCAGTCTCTGGACACTCGGTAAGTTGTAAGTTTTCATAACAAACTGTATAGACATAGCAGAGGTTTTCAGGGGCAGTTACATTTTTCCCTTGTTATTTTTCAGAACTGTTATGAAATCAGGATCTGAGCTAGTTAAAGCTGGACTACGTGCTTTTTTTGAAAATGCAGCTGAAGATCTGGAAAAAACTTCAGAAAATCTTAAACTTGGAAAATTTACACATTCACGAACACAAATCAAAGGTGTTTCACAGAATATCAATTATACTACAGTAGCATTGCTACCTGTCTTGACGTCAATTTTTGAGCATATTTCACAGTATCATTTTGGAGTTGATTTACTTCGTAAGTATTTTATTTAATTTTGAAGTTAATTATGTTACAGTAATACAAATACCTTTTTAACAATTAATGACTCAGATTTTCCACAGAAGATAAGTTTGCTTAATTTTGTTACATTTACATACAATACTTACTAGATTGAAGGAGACAGCTTTCATTTTTATTCCTTGTGGTTTTGTTTCCGTATGTTGGAAAAACACTTTTTTCTTCATTATTTTATCTTAAAGTTTCCTTGATTTTTTTTCTGTATTTTAGTTTTAAAATTCCTTGAGATGCAACAATATGTTGTTCCAAAGTTTTTTATATGTATTTAAGACCACAGCTCCAGAACTGAAGATGATTGAAAGTTGGAAAGCAATGAAAAAGCTTCAAGAAGGTGGGGAGGCTCTAGATAACATTCCTAGAGGTTACGCTCATAGACTGCTGTAGTTTAGATTGAAATTATATTCTACAAACATGTTAATCTGCACTATTTATTAACAAATTTCTGCTGGATTCTTGGCATTTTTTATGACCTGTCGTTTTTATATTTAGAAAGAAGTGTTTAGCTGAATAAATACTTATTATCTGCTTCTTATTTTTCTCTAGTGGGTGATGTACAAGTTTCATGTTACAGAATTCTTTGTAGCCTCTATTCCCTTGGGACTGGGAAGAACATCTACGTTGAAAGGTATTGAGTGAAAAACTCAGCACGTGAAAATCTTTTTTTTTTAATTAGGAAAATATTCCTAATGTACTAAAGCAGTTTGAATGAAAAGTGAATCAGAAACAGTTTGAAAATGTTTAATATTCAATTTAGGTTTAATGTAGTTGCCTGTATCTACACAAAGAAATACCTGGCCAAACAAAAGCTGAACAATTTCTCCTGCATATTGTGGTTTACCTGCAGTGTCTTTAGTTGAACCATAGTGAAAGCTATTTTTTTCCATGGGTCTCTATTAAGCTTCCCAAAGTTTGGTTACTGCATGTTACTAGACATGCTGCTGTCATAAGTAGGTCGAGTAATTAATGTCTGTCTCAAGTATTACTCTGAATAGAGTTTCTCAGAACGTGTGTCTAGATCATAAAATCCTTAACACAGGTAGAGCTTCTGACAGCCTTTAACTCTACAAAGAAAACTCATTTACCACTTACTTGCCTTTTTTAAACTGTGAATATTAAAATTTGAAAAATCTAGTGGCTGTGATGTGCTCCAAAACTGGGATTTTAGAACTTCTTCCATTAGAAGAGGCCTATATCCATAGGTACTGCTTCAAAAAAGGGGACCCTAATAGCTGGTCTGTCACAAGACAGAAGCAGATGTAACCACTGAACCTTCCTTATGCTTCTGAAAGCTTTTGTTTAGGCACTCTACATGATCATATAATCAAAAGTTTAAAATTCACAGACTCAGAGACACCAAGGAAATTCAGCTATATAGTCCAGTTAGGAGAACATTTACCTACATTTGCCTAATAATGCTGGTCTTCACTTCCTTCTGTCCAGAATTTATTTAGCAATTCTTTCCTGCAAAATGCAAGGACTTTCTGCAGGACAATTCTTTCTCTCCACCCTGCATGCATTCTTTCTCTCCATCCTGCATGCGAGTTCCTGTGTGAAAAAGATATTCTCACATATATGCATACATTCAGTCACTTATATATCCATTACAAAACTGGGCTCTTCTTTTTCCTCCTTGACTTGAACATCTTAAATATGCTTTGACACAGATCTTGTGGGTAAGACAGGTAGTGCCTCACTCCTACTGTAACTAGGAGTCAGGATGATCACAGAATCATAGAACAACAAGGTTGGAAAGGACCTACAAAATCATCTAGTCTAATCGTCCTCCCACTACCATTGCTACCACAAGCTACTAAAACATATCTTATTTAGTAGCTTGTGGTAGCAATGGTAATGGGAGGACACTGATCTCACAGGAATTAAAAGATTATTGTGTTTAAGTTGCTTTTAGATAGGAAGAGCTCACAGCACAGCCTTCTACTTTATTGTTAACAAACACAGGATAGTTGTATTAGATATAGGTGTAGAATCATGCCAGTTGCCTTCCTAGAAGAGTCTCAGATCAGATATATCTCAGGAAATGAGTTAGTCTCCTAAACTTTCACTAGATTCACTCAGAACCTTAAAATAAGTTGTGTGCAGACATCAGTGTCTAGGTAGGTGACAGGATTTCAAACACACTGCTCAGTATTTCAGTAAAACTGTGTGAGTTGTTGAGCTGACTTAAACTGTTACTGAAATTAAGCAGTGCTCAGCTTTAGGATCAAAATGCCATTTTTTCTTTAACTTCAGGTCAGATCACAAGGAATGTTTTGTTTTTTTTTTAAATGAAAGAATCTTAAAAGGCATGTTATTCCTTCAAGTTGAATAATGCAGTGACTCGTTCCATTTGGTATATCTATATTTATATATCTATATATACATATGCTTACAAAAATTACTTTATGCTATTGTCCCTCAGAACATCTCTAGCTAAATAAACAGCACTGCTAAGAATTTTCAATTCTCAACAGCTATTCCACACACATACAAATATATGTATATGTACATATATATAAAGATGAAAAGTGTTATATTTAAGCAATTTGTACATAATGTGTAACAAAATCTTGTATAAACGTTGCTTCAGAACTTCAGAATAATTTAGCTTCGATTTTAAGTGAGTGTAAGTCTTTTGTTGAAAGGTACTAACTCATTTCTCAGGCACCCTCATCTATACATTTCCACCCCTTTTTTTTTTTTTTTTTCCTAGTAAATAGTATTTATGCAGCTATACGATGATGATGTTTTGTTGTTGGTAGTGTGTCTTGGTTAGATTTATTTTTGTGTTGAGGTTTATTTTCAGCTGATTCCTGTACCAGTAAGTTTTGTTCATGTGAGACACAAAATTTTCCAAAATTGTCAAAATAGTTTCTGTATTAGAATGATAAGCTGTATTAGCAATAAATGTTACTGCACTTCTATAACATATGCTAGAAATGGGAAGCCTAGTGAAAGTCTTTTCTTCTCTGATAACTTTTAGTATCTGTCATATACAGGCAACGTCCTGCACTTGGTGAATGCTTAGCATCTCTTGCAGCAGCCATTCCAGTAGCATTCCTTGAACCTTCTCTCAACCACTACAACCCATTGTCTGTCTTCAACACAAAAAGTGCAAGAGAAAGAGCAAGTGAGTACTATTCCTCAGTGGGGGAAGGAGGAGGGAGAAAACTATTTACTCCTATCCAAATATTAGAAACAAATAGTAGTAATTATTTTTTTTTTTAGGAGAAAACTCCTATTATTTCTATAAGATGACTTGTCATTTTAGCCTTGCCCTGTTTTGTTAAGACTGTTAACATTGTTCCCTTTCCTCTAGCAGACATTTTTTTTAAATTTATGTGAAGAGGAAAAATATCATTCCTGCTTAGTTGTCTTACCAGTACTCTAATGCAGTTCGACATAGGGAAGTTCTGGCAGAATGTGACCCTGATTCCATGAAACCTTAAGGAACAGGTGTCTTTTTACACAATTTTTCTTCACACGCTTCTATTCCACTTAGTCTTGACAGATTCCAATATCTATCTCAAGTGAGAGGCAAATGTTTGTAAACAAGGCATACTTGAGTTTTAATTTTACCCATAATCTTAAACTGTTAGCTATATTACTCAAAACTGGTTTGTATGCTGAAATAGAGCAAAACTGTTATTTGTACTTTGGATTTAAACATAAATGAGTGCAGATGTCCCCCCTGTGTTTTGTTAATGAACCTTTTCATATTCTATCCTTTCCTTTTCTGCCTGCAGTTTTAGGTATGCCTGATACAGTAGAGGAAATGTGTCCAGAGATCCCTCAGCTGGATGGACTAATAAAGGAAATTAATAATTTAGCAGAGTCTGGAGCAAGGTATACTGAAATGCCTCACGTAATTGAGGTTATCTTACCCATGCTGTGCAATTATTTGTCCTACTGGTGGGAACGAGGGTCTGAGAGTGTTCCTGAAAGTGCTGGGCCTTGCTGTACGATGATAACATCTGAGCATCTGAGCATCATTCTGGGAAATATTCTGAAAATCATTAACAACAATCTGGGAATAGATGAAGCATCTTGGATGAAAAGAATTGCAGGTACTGTCAAAATTTCTAAGGAGTATTTATATTGAATAATATGTAATTACTGAATTGCAATTTACCATATTACCCTATTATATAATGTTTTTAAAAATAAAAAGTAGAAGGATAGTTAAGTAAAAAGCAGATAAGGAACAATAATAACTCTTATTTTTTTAAAGTTCAATTTTATTTTTATGTATGCACTGCAGCCTCACAGTAAGAAGAGTGTAATTTTTGCAAAAAAAATTTTTATTCTAGTGAGCTACATTATATTATTAGCATTTTAGCTTGCTTTAGTCAAAAAAGGAACTTTTTTGTGTACTATTTCAAACTTTGTAACTAAGCCATTTCCCCCCCCCTCCCCTTCTAGAAAAGAAAACCAACAACAACAACAAAAACACCTTTTTTATTGAGGACTCTTTGTCTTAATCTCAATTATATTGAGGCTTTGGCTACGTTAGAGATATGTGACTTGCAAAAACTATGATAGTTAAATTGCCCCGGTAGCCAAAATTACCCTGGGGTGCACCACATCAAGCACAGCACTGTTAGTTGAGGGATTATCGTAATCTGCTCTGTGCTAGTGCAGCACTGTGTGCAGTTTTGGACACCACGATATATGAAGGACTCAAGGCTAGTAGAGAGCATCCAGAGGAGGGCTACAAAGATGGTGAAAAGCCTGGAAGCGAGATGTATGAAGATTAGATGAGGTCTCTCGGTTTGTTCAGCTCAAAAAAGACCAAAGGGAACCCTCTTAACAGCCTTACAGCTTCTTTATGAGGGGAGCAAAGGGGCACCTGATCTCAGGGATCTCTGATTCTATGATTCTGTGACAGTGACAGGGAATAGCATGAAGCTGCATCTGGGGAGAATCAGGTTGGTGTTAGGAAAATGTTCTTCATCAAAAAGTAGTCAAGCACTGGAACAGGCTTTCCAAGGGCAATGGTCATGGCACAAAGTCTGATGGAGTTCAAGAATGATTTGAACATCCACAGAAATATAGTATTTTTGTGTGTGTGTGGGGGGGGGGGGGTTCTGTAACTACAGAAGATTCACATTAATACAATTAGAAGTATCAATTGTATATTAATCATAAGATCAAATATATTTTTATGTATAGTTTATGCTCAACCTATCATCAGCAAAGCCAGACCTGATCTGCTGAAAACTCACTTTATTCCAACACTGGAGAAATTGAAGAAGAAAGCTATAAAGATTGTGATGGAAGAGGAGCAACTGAGAGCAGACAGTAAAAGTGACACTCAAGAAGCTGAGCTACTTATTCTCGATGAGTTTGCTGTTCTTTGTAGAGACCTCTATGCCTTCTATCCAATGCTGATACGTTACGTAGACAACAACAGGTAAACTAATAATTGAACTCAACAATTAAACAACTCAGTGTTATTACACAAGAGTATGCCTTTCAGAAACAAAAGCATGGTTAAAATTCTTAAACAACAAAGGGGCAAAAAGTTATTTCGCTTCAATTGAATCATTGTATGTATAGATAATGCCACAAAGACATTCTTCGTTTGTGTGTCTTGTTTTAAGAAGGTGATAAAGGCATCTGGATAATAGTGTATTGCCTTTGGGCTGACTAGAAGATTTTCTACTCAACAATTTACTTAAAGGTTATTCTGCGTCTACACTTTATCTCTTCTTTGCCCCAGAACATGCCCCCAAGATCCTCTTCGGAAGAGTACCTGAAGTATTATTTGAGTATCTACAGCATCTTAATACTATCCTTAACAATGCCATTCTAAAGTATGCAATCAGTATTCACTTACATTTTTCTAGGTGCTAGTACATAACAGGATAGTAGGAGCATTATTAATTGCAGGCTTGTTCATTCATGCTGTGAACCAATTTTCTCTAAAAATTATTTAGTAATTCTAGGTGAACTAGACTTTAATTCAGAGCTTCTTGACAAGGGAATACTTCATTTTTAAAAACAAAGACTTCACTTGGCTGTCTGGAAATCCAGCAACAGAGTTGGATGAGGATGGGAGTTAATGAGGATATTAATTCCTTTCATGGAGGCTGAAAGATGCCCATGTATTTATGGGCACATTAGTGCTCTTTAACTTAGAGAGAGCTGCATCTATTAGTTAACTTGCCCTGGTTTTCTGAGCATCTGTGTGCAAGCAGATCCAGAATGAAGTTGTATTAGTTTGTGGAGTAGAAATAAAAAACATTAAAGCAGTCACTCCTTACAGTTCTATCCACTCATTCAAATCCTTTAACTCTTCATCTTCACCATATTATGGTGTTATTTTTTTCAATCAACACAAAGTCTTGATTAAAAAGAAAAAAAAAAGTTTTAGTATGAAATGGAAAAAAAAAAGAAAAGAAGAAGAGAAATACTCAGTAAAAAACTTTTCAGCAAGGTTTGTTTTCTAGTTCTATTCATAGAATACACAAAAACGTGTTGTCACCAGGGGGAGGGTGGCAGGCAAAAATAAGTATCCAAGAACCAGGGTTTTTGTTGTTTTAAGCTGCCAATAAAAATGATCTCTGTGGCTATGGGAATGGAAAATTGAAGCAATTGTTGTTAAGTTCTATGATTAACAACATAAAAGTGATCCAATCTCTTAAACAGAGCAATATCTATTATTAAGATCCTCATTTTAAACTTCTTAATTTTCTTTCAGAGCCAACTGGCTAAAGAAACCAGATGCAGATTCTGATGAACTGTTTCGAATGGTAGCTGAAGTTTTTATCCTGTGGTGCAAGTCACATGTAAGATAAGATGTATTCTTTTTTCCCCAATTCATTATATCCTTAAATCTAAATGAAGTACGTGCGGATGATTGGAATTGGAAGTTATTTGTTTATTTATTTATTTATAGAATTTCAAAAGAGAAGAACAAAATTTTGTCATACAGAATGAAATCAACAATTTGGCATTTTTAACAGGAGATACCAAAAGCAAGATGTCTAAAGTAAGTTAATAACAATTTTTGGATCAATTCAGTTTTTCACCATGCATTTAATGTGTTAGAAGTCTCTAAAAATCTGCTTAGATTGCTGCTTCTTGGCTGATGGAAGAAGCAAAAAATAGTGTTGCTTATTGATGACAGACTTGGAAACAGATATGCACAATATAGGTTAAGTGTCTTAGAGTTATTTATTAAATATCTGCTACATTTTCAAAGACAGAAGATTAGAACATAGAACTTGATTTGAAGTAGATATACATATAAGAGAACACGTTGTAATAAGGTTGTAATATAGGTCGTTGGTCCATTAAAAAAATAAAAACAGAATATTTTGTAAAATAAGTGAAGAACTATTGACTACCTGATCTTTTTCTTGTGAATTTCAGTATTGTTCTATGAGCTCTGATGAGAGGAGTGCTGTATTTGCATATAAGTATTCATACATTCGTACATATGGGGTGCCATATGTGCACTGTTTTTCTTGTTTCTTATTAATGACCACATTCATTTCTTTTTCACTCATTTTCAATATGATAAGATGCTGACATGATGATGGGAAAATGCATTTGTTACCTTCATAATAGAGAAAACGTCAAGGTAAAAAGAATCTCTGACATTAGCTGAGGAAGACTGCCTTACTCATAACAAGATTCACAAATCAGTTGAAAACTAATTCCAAATTAGTATTGGTAACCGTAGCAAAGAACCTGTTGTTTTATTCATATTTATAATGTGCCTAAAGAAATCCTCTTTGAAAGTATTCCAGAGAAGGAGTAAGTTGTATTGTTTTGTATTTCTGTATATTTTAATTCTGTGTGTAACTTTGTTACCAAGTAAGTCCAAGTTTATATAATACGGAGCCGGAAAAAAAGTCTCATTGAATTTTTAAAAATTCTCTTTCAAAAATGTCTTTACTTCTTTTCTACACTTTGAAACCCAGTTCAGGCAGATGTTGTTGTTGGAAAATTTACAACTAAACAGATCTTCTTCTCGTTGTTAGATCACAAATGACACTGAACAGTAGTTCTCAAACTATGTAGAGAATTCTGTATTTGGAGGAAATATTTAATTCATTTTCTTATTTTCAAGATACAGATCCAAGGAACTGTAAGCTAGAATTGAGGTATCTGTACAATCCTCATTAGAGAGGCAAGTATTAGTAAGTACTAGTAGGCAAATTCCAGGCTGTGTGATGTTAATCACACGTTAACACCAAACTGTAATATGGCACTTAAGTATAAATATAATACATGTATTTTGATATTTTTATGTTAGAATCGGCCTGAGAAGACAAAAATGAGATGGAATTTTTAAATTTCAATTCATGCTAAATTAGAATCAGATAATTAATATTCAATCTAAATTGAGTTTCTCAGCAGCATTGGTAACATGACATAAACTGTTGTCACACTTCAGTCAGTCTAGCATGGCAGGAATGATGAAACAAATCAGCAAAAATAAACAAAACCAGTTAAAGTATCCCTCATAATGCTTTGATTTTGACAAAATCAGAGGAATACAGCATCAAGACTTTATATAACCCATATTTGAAAGGGTTTGATTTTGAGATTAGATATTCAAATACCTGTTCTATATATTTTAAGTAATATATTTTTGTACATATAGATTTAGATGCCTGTGTAAATGAGCTTTTCATTGTATGGGTATAGAAACACAGGGAGATTATACATTTTTTTTACATGCATATAAATTTTTATAAGTATACTAATGTAAAATCATGGAGTTCAAGGATGCTACACATGGTTATTGCTAATATAGGGAGAGAAATAGAACACAATATTATTCATGACTGGGTATTTTGCTAAAATGGTAGCATAGCTGTGTGAGTGATTGCAGAACAATTGATCATTTAGGCATTTTTTTCATAATGATGTAAATGGCATGGTACAATATATGAGGCATCACTTCGATATGTTGTATTGGTTTTATATATATGGTTTCTAATCAGGAAATTGATAACATTTTATAATATGAAAGTGTTCTTAAATGCCAGTGCATTTATTAATACACACATTTAGATCTGAATGATTTTTTTAAGACTCTGGAATTTAGAATGAGCAAGAAAATACTTTAAGTACCCTAACTTCAGGATGTGCTACAAGGTTTGTTAGTTACTGATATATTCATAGGGTAATCAAAAGTACACATTATGTTAGAGGAATAGTATATTTTATAATTCTCTGCTTGAATATTAACAGTTCAGAAAGTTACTACTTTGTGAATGACAACAGAATAATTAGCACTTTCCCCTTATTAGCAGTTCCTCTTTGCTCACATTATGTTTAGTACTGCAATTATATAAAGTGTTTATCTGGCATCAGAATCTATAGATAAATGTGAACATGAATTTTGGTAATGGCAATCAGTCCAAGAAACAACAGTTTAGCCTCTTAAAGGAGAAAGGATCTATGCTGATCTCAGACTGCTTTAAGCAAGTCTGCCTTACAGCAGAGACCTAACAAGTTTTTTAAGATTTAGGATACTGTAATGATAGTAATATGGGATATATCATGCATGGAAGGTTCTATATCTTCACATGCCGTATGCAGAAAAAAAATGCAGCGAGTGAACAAATTAGTATTACATTATTTTTCCAAAGCTAGTAACAGTGGTGCGCAATTAAAATTTTTTTAAAAAAGGGTAAAGTACCATTGTGTTTTCATTATACTAAACTTGTTAATATTTTCTCAAACATAATAACAGCTGAGAAAGTTTTTTAATCTTTCTTTTCTAAAAAAAATGGCAGCAGAGTGCTCGGAGGGGAATGGTAAGTTAGAGAACTTTCAGTCTGAGAGGGACTGGTAACACAGACTGCATTGAAATAAGTGTTGAAATAGAGAATTTGAACGCATTCTTTTCAGCTGCTGACCTGTTTATTTGGTTGTTTTTTGTTTGACTGTTTTTTTTTCAAAGATTTCTTGGATTTCTGGATAAAATGGCATTTTTATTAAGTTGCAATAATTCCCTACAGTATTTTATAGTTAATTGGGATGAAAGAGTAAATGTAGACATTCACCTTTACATAGTAAATGTGTAATACGTATGTAGGCAATTTCTATGTGTAAGCTTTGGAATCTTAAATGAATGTGTTGCTGGATATACTTCAGTTACCAAATACTTGGATTTCCTAATGAAGTTTTATTTTATCAACCTTCACTATTAATTTATATCTATTTTAAGAAGTCTTTGGATAGGCCTATTACAGAAGTCTGAGGCTGTCGAACAATTCAAGTTTGTATACGAAACAGCATTGTGATGGTGCCCATTTGTAATACACAGTGCATGTTATCTGCAAATTTGTGATTACTGGAGAATTTCACATTAGTGTTTTCTGTAAGAATTTGAGATCTATTCTTTGAGAACATTTCCTTTAGTTATACTGTGATAGATTGTGAGTGGATTACTTTTATGGTCATTTCAAATAAATTAAATTAACATCTTGTTTTTACTTAAATTTAGTATGCATCTGATGAGCAATGTCTGTGCAGAATCTACATATTTCACACATTTTCAGTTAAAATTTATTTTCCTGAGTATAGTTTTGAAAATTTTAAAATTTGATTATTAGTCTGCCTTTCTTCACTTGCAGGTGGTCTTCTTTATTATGTGACATAAAAAAAAGTGGGATATAAAAGAGATTTTAATAATAGCTTGACATCAAACTTTTGAAGTCAAAAAGGAAACTTGTTTGGTTTTATGAGTTGTTATTTTTGTTTTTAAACTAAAGTTTCCTATAGTATTTTCCCATAACCAGTCAAGGATTCTTTTAAGTAACAGCTGAATGTTTGTGCTGCTTTACTGTAACAACATAGTCTTGTTATCTTTTTGAGATTACAAGACACAGTGATAAGCTAGCTGTAGGTGAGAATAAAAGATTTATTTAACTGTATATATGTATGTTATTAACATAACGCAGAGGAAAAGAAGCATATGTATGAGTTACAGCTAAGTTTTAAAAAGTGATCTCAAAATGGGTATTGCTGAGAGATATGAGCTTAAATCAAGTTTTCTCTCAGGCTATCTACAAGACAGTAACATGTTACACAGTGGAAAAAATGTGTACATATGTGAAATGCCGCATCTTCACAGTGGTGTTTGGGGGGGGGGGGGAGAAAAGGTGAAATATAGGTGAAATATTTTTCATTATTGTATTATCTAGAACTCCAAAGATATGACTCTTTTTAAGAATATTGGGAAAAGATGCAATGATTACATATTCTTATGCTTAATTATTAGATGTGCAAATGGTAGCGTATAACGTCATGCTGAATAGCAAGATAAATTTAGAAATTCAATCATTTATTAACAATTAAGCTGAATAAGAATTATTTCATCAAGACCTCATTTGATTATACATGCACAGTTTGTTTATTTTTAGCAACAAATTTACAATATTTATTGTCCTAGTAGAGCTGAATAACTTTATTACTAACCTGTAAATTGTCATTTTTTCATCTCTTTTACTTATGTTTTCCCTTTATTTTTCTTTCATACAGGCCATGCAAGTAAAGGTACAGGTCAAAGTGCATGATGTGTCTTTGTTTTAGCTTTAGAGATGATCAGGCTCCAAGCATTCTTTCCATTGATCATAGCAGTGGCGTCACAAATTTGAGGGCCCCAGTCCCATAAATTATTTCAGAGTTAAAGTGGCAATGTTTGACCAGAGCAGCTGAAATTCCCTTTAGAACACCCAGATGCTTATTTACTATAAAATGTAGCAAAGTTACACTTTTTAATTTAGATGTACATTCCCCTCTCTGCTGTCTTTCTGCATTCTGTTTTGGTTTTGGTTTGGTTTTCATTATTTTTTTTTTCTAATATATTGAAGCAGACATTGTGAAAATGATGCCTAAGTAGAGTCATCAGAAACATATATATTTGACTTATGATATTCAAGAAAAATATGTGGGACAGACATGCTATAACTTGTACCATGTCTGCAGACGAATAGAAGACTGCATTAGAATGAATTAGGTCGAATTTGATACAGAGTTCAAATGCTACCTTTTGCCGAAATTAAAATAATTCTTCATAATCACAGATTCACTGAGGTTGGAAAAGACAGGATCACCTAGTCCAACCATCCATCTATCACCAATAGTTCTCACTAAACCATGTCCCTCAGCACAACATCCAAACGTTCCTTGAGCACCTCCAGAATCGGTGACTCCATCACTTCCCTGGGCAGCCCATTTCAATGCCTGACCACTCTTTCAGAGAAGTAATCATGTGAAGTGTGAGGATACCTTTGAGTAATCCTTGTATTCAAGACTTTCTTAGTCTCTAATGAACCATAGTTCATCTTTGCACCATTCATTTTTAAATAAAATTTTATAATACAGATATATACAGATACTTTTCAGCTTACAGTGTGCTCTTCGTTAGTGATGCATAATCAAAAGTAAAGTGGATCCCTTTAGTATACACTGGAATGGCTTCCCCCTTTCATCTTTCCCTTCACACTATGCCCTAAGAAGCAGAAGCCTTGATGGTGATTTAAAGAGTTCTTAATTTAACTGGAAGCCTAAGTTAAAATTGAGCCACTGTGGTAAAGAGTCCTGATTCTCATCTTGTTTTTTGTCAAACTTTCCCATATCTTTATTATTATTTCTCTTTGTGACTCTACTTACACATTTATTGGAAAGATTTGCAAACAGACAGCAGAATATGATGGCAAAGGCAGAATGGATCTTTTTTTTTTTTTTCATGTTCTAAAATGTTCAAGTTTTTTTTTTTTTTTTTCACCTATCTTCTGCATACCCAGTTATTAATCTCAAACAAAAATAAGGAAAATTAGATATATAAAATGTCCCCAGGTATAAAGATTTAAAAAAAAAAAAAAAAAAAAAATCCTTCGTTTCTTTCTTTTTTTTTTTTTTTTTAAATATATACATGTGTATATTTTGGTATTCCTAATTTAAGATGCATAGTGACGCCACTGGATATAGTGATACATTGTGGGATTTGTTTGTCTGCTGTCAACGTAGAGTACAAATAATGCCATTACATCATTGCTTTTTCTAAGGCACTTCCACACTTTTAAAGCAAAGCTTTGAGGCAGAGTACTCTCTTGCAATTGCTAGTTCCTTAAGAAAGGAAGCCACATCCCTTGTGAGTTCCCTCTGACCTGCAAAATGCTCTCAACACCAGCTGCATACACAGGGATTCACCATCTAGAAGACAGAACCTGCCAAAATTTACCACTGAGTAGATTATGTACGGCTACCTTTTTCCTTTCAGTGATTATTGTGATAATAGTGTGGTAATAATTGATAAATACTAATTACAATAAATTCTACTGTATCCTAATTTGGAACACAATATAATAAGCAAACAGTAGCCAGTAAAATTTAATTGACAGAGGGAAAAGGATGTGGAGGGTTAAATGCAAGCATTCGCTGTTTTGTAGTGTTTTATCAGCCTGGAGGCCTAGTCCTGAAATCTTGTCTTAGGCAAAACTCCCCTTGTGTGTAGTAGGAGTTTAATCTAGGCACAAAATTCAGAACTGGGCTATTTTTATGTTGTTTTTGTTTACCATATGTTCATTAAATATATGGATCTGTTATAAAGATTTTGGTTTTCTGTCATAAATTAAAAGTTGTGTGAAATATTGTTGTATGCTGTCTATTGTAAGAACGTTAGACAAATGTTATTCTGTTTTGTGCTTACTTTTGTGTCTCTTTGTTTTCCCTTTCCTATTATTCATGATCTGCAAAGCTATAAAAAGGATTCACTTTTCATTCCAGATTTACTTATATTGACCAAATCCAAAGGGCAGTGCTTTTTCCAGAGGCTCTGTTTCATTGGCATTTTATTACATTGAATCAAAGTCTTTTAGATAGCAGTACTTTTCATTTGAGGCAAATCAGACAATATTCATTCATTCAGACCCTACTTGTCTGTATCTTTATGTAAGTTTCTAAGAAAAATATAAGCATCTTGAATTTGTCTCTATAGTTTTGCAAAATAATATTGTTACCAATGACTGAGCTTTTAACTCTAAAGTTGTTTTTGGTTTGAGAGGAAAAGTACAGAAAATATAGATAGATTCATATACATGAATGCATAAAAAACTATGTTGCTACTATTGAAATATTACCTTTACTGTGATTTCTGCACTGGAGCATATAAAAAGTATTCCCTTACATTTCCTACTGAAGATTTGTACGCTCTTCCTCTAATGCAGCATTTTTAGTTAAGTGTATAGATTACATTGGGAACATAGTTTCCTTGGACCATTAGGGGAAGAGCGCATTGAAAAAGTGTGTGGTTGAAGAATAATTACATCAATTTACCTTTCTGTTATTTATTTAATTTTAATATATTTTATTACAGTCTGGAGGTCAAGATCAAGAGAGAAAGAAATCAAAACGCAGGGGGGATTTGTACTCCATACAAACATCCTTGATTGTAGCTGCACTTAAAAAGATGCTTCCTATTGGCTTGAATATGTGTACTCCAGGAGATCAAGAGCTCATCTCCTTGGCTAAGACTAGATATAGCCATGTAAGTAATAATTGTAATAATTTTTAATGAAGAATAAACAGAACTTTAATAACTTGAAACGTAAATATCTAAGCAGTTAATATAATAAAACTGTCAATGCACTGCAAGCAAGTACAGCTTCTAATTGTGAAGAATTGTGAAGCAAAGTGGTGTGCGGAGACAGCTACTATTGTTTCTATGTCATTTTCCATTTTTATACAATGTACACTTAGATATACATGTGGCAAGTGGACAAGTGACTAGAGTGCAGCCCTGCAGAAAGGTATCTAGGGCTTTTGGGTGATGGTAAACTCAGTATGAATGAACAATGTGTCTTGGCAACCACAAGGGCCAACCTTATTCTGGGGTACATTAAGCACAGTAGAGCTAACTAATCAAAAGAAATGACTGTCCCGCAATACTCAGCATTGGTGCAGTATTACCTTCAAGTAACGTGTGCAGTTTGGGGCTCAACAGTAAAAGGATGTAAAAGTATTCTGGATATAAATTATAGAACTATGGATATGAAACTATTACGAAGTGCTCAAAGGAGGGCAACAAAGATGGGGAAGGATTTGGAGGGCAAGACATATGAGGTCTCTTGATTTGTTCAATCCAGAGAATGAGAGGCAGAGGGCAGGCCTCATTCCTGCCTGGGACTTACTCATGAGGGGAAGCAGAGGAGCAGGCGCTTGACAGCAATAGTTTTGTGGTCACAATTAAAGAAAGCCTTCATCCCAAGCCCTTCTGGTAATGCATATACTTTTCAGGATTAAAACAGTAACTGTTTTATATTGTGTATGGTCTTAAGATGAATCATAATCACAAACTGAAAAATATTTGTACCTTTCTACAGAAGGACACTGATGAAGAAGTCAAAGAGCATATCCGTAACAACTTACATTTGCAGGAAAAGGTAATAATAATAATTAAAAAATCTGTCTTAAAGATGCAGGTGTGGGATAGCACTTTTAAACATGAAAATTGTGATTGTTTATTATGATCTTGGTATTAAAAAACAGAAAGTGAAAAGTTATAAAAAAATTACCATTTTATCATTTTTCTTTATAATATTTTTATGATAATAAGTGGTTTCTTGATGGCTTTGGCTGGTATTTTCAAGTTTCAGGAAGTCCTGTAGAAACAGTCAAGTGTAAAGGAAGAGGTAGTGATAGTTTTATTTCCAAAAAGAAAATAAAATGAAACTCCTAGTAATCTACTCTAACAAGGAAATAGTATCTCTAAGAAGATTTGTATGAAATAAGAAAACCTAGTGTCATCTTGATTCTCAGTAGTTTGCAAGCACGTTTATTTTCCTACTGAATATATTGTCAAATGTGTTATGTTCAAAAATCGTGCCCATTATTATCCAAGTAATTCATTTTTCTTTAGCAGAGAATGGCTGTCTTGTTGCTATAAATTTGAGCTTATCTAAACTTAAATTAGACAAGCTACGTATTCTGATGTGTTTCCTGGTATTTACTTCCTGATTGTTGCAAAAAAGCCCAAACTGTTGGCCTTTTGTTGGCTGTGACTCTTCACCTACTGAAATTCCAGCTGTCTTTAATAAAATCTGTAAAACAGCTTTATACTGTACTGAGTACAGAAGTCCAGTAATCTCAGTGCTAAATGTGCTTCCTTATTTGCGATACAGACGTTTCTGTGCACTTTTTTGATTTTATGAAATAAAAACATAGAACCTTACTTGAAAACTGAGTTCAGAATCTAAGGCTGCTTTTCTGAGCAACCAGCAAATGCTAATTTGGACTAGAAGGGACAGATAAAATGGGTACATCTATAATATGTTCTTCATTATGCCATGAGGCAGTGGAAGAGGCTGCCCAGAGAATCTGTGGGTGCCCCATCTCTGGAGATGTTCAAGATTGGGTTGGATGGGGCCCTGGACTGCCTGAGCTGGTGGGTGCAGCCCTGCCCTCACAGTAGGTGGGTTAGAACTGGATTCTAAAAAAACCTGAAAGCATGGGCTTTCAGGTCTCTTCCTACACCGCTATTCTATATGGTTCTATAAGACAAATAGTGGTAGTGGTGGTAGTCAAATTCACTATCTTCATTCAGCATGTTAAGTATGAAATATGTTGTTTTTTAGTCTGATGATCCAGCTGTGAAATGGCAGTTAAATCTATATAAAGACATTCTGAAGAGTGATGAGCCTCCTGACCCTGAGAAAAATGTGGAACGTGTGCAGAGGATATCAGCTGCTCTGTATCATCTGGACCAGGTATAAATTTACATGTCTATACTCTCCTTGTTTTAAACTAGAATGAGATTGTTACCTTATAGTAATAGTTTCCAATTAAGTGAGTGTCATTATTAACATTTCCAGAAAAGAGTAATTATTGCATGTGCATGCACACACACCCATGTGTATATATGCAAAGTTTTAAATGACATCTGCTAAGTACCTTAATTTTAGTTCAGAGAAAACTCAGGTCATATTTGCCTCTACAAATACACTCACATTAAGGAGCCCCATCCATGAGATATTCTCAAGCTTCTCTGTATAAATTCAGAGGTACTGTAAGTAATGCCCAGAGTATTTTTTCAAATTATTTAAAAAAACAAAAACAAAAACAAATCTGTTTCCAAATAAAGTAGAACTTAGTGACATTTTCTAACTTGTTACCTATGTTAATTAGTGGCTAAAAAGAAAACTTTGAATAAAAGGTGAAGAGTTTCTATTGTATGTATTAAAAGGTATTTTCCCATAGGTTGAACAACCACTGAGATCAAAGAAAGCTGTTTGGCACAAACTTCTGTCAAAACAACGCAAAAGAGCTGTTGTTGCTTGTTTTAGAATGGCGCCGTTATACAACTTACCCAGGTAAATGGCTGAAAGATTTATTTTTCCATAACTTGTTTACATTTCTAAGTGGAAATACTACTTGTGTGTATAACTTCAAGTTTGCTTGTTGTTTAGTTTATATGACAGAGTTTAAGAGACAAAAGTGTTGGTTAGGTATCAGCTAATTCCTCACAGCAGCAAAATACTAGTCTCAAGACAATTAACCAGGGGGGAAAAAGGCCATAGGAATTTTACTGCCTCAGAAACAAAATGCTTCATTCTTGTCAGCTGTTATTCTCTGTATTCCCCCAAGTTTTCTGTAAAAATTATGTTAAGATGTCACTGCTGTTTCTGTCTTTTTTTTTTTTTTTGCCTCTGATTGGTTGTGCTTTAATCTTCTGTGTTTGTATTATTATTGTTATAAGAAAACAACAACAACAACAAAAAACAACAAAACTTATTTTTTTGTATGGCTTTTCTATTGCATGAATGCTCCATGCTTATATTAGGCAATCTTTAGATATTATGTCAGAATGTTGCATTAAAGCAGGCACTGGGGCAGAACAGTGCAGAGTGAGATTCTGGACATGTGTTTTGTACGGCTTATTACTTCAGTTGAATGTAGATGCCACAAAGTCTGAGAGAAAGTGCATCCCGTGCCTATGTCCATTTACTGCTTTAAACCAAGTATTAATACCACGCAGCTTGGTGTCCTTTCCTTTACCCTGTTCCTTTTCAATACATCTGCTTCATATTCAGATAGAGCCTAAGAACGTCACTAATTAGATTTGCTTCTTAACTTCTTTTGTTCTCTTTCACCTTTTGTGTTTAATATTTTTGTGCAGTGATTTATTTACATGCTTAATGTTAGCTAAAGATCTGTAGCTTTGCCACTAATGTACTGACAACAATGCTAGTTTTGCACAAGACAAAAAAATTCTACTCTAAAAGAGAAACAATTGTGAAAACTAGCAGTTCTAGATTATAGCAGCTTCTCTAAACTTTCCCATTGCTACCAGGCAGTCCTTATAGAGACAGAGAAAAATGAAAAGATATGAAGACAACATGAATCCAAACCAATTAGGTTTGAAGTTTTGGCTATATTATTTTTACAAGTTGTCTTTGGAAAAACAAGATGAAGTGGTAGATATTTCAGTATAACAGTTTTGTGAGCATTTTTAAAGAATTATTTATAAATACAATATGGATATAAAGTGCGTAGAATATATATGAGCATCCAAATGATAAAAACAGTTCATCTTATTTTTGTCTTAAAAAATATGTATTTAGGATTCTCAAGGTTGATGGAAAATATGCTAAGAGCTCAAATGGGTTATGAATGTAAAAACTGGGATTGGTTCTTCTCAAGCTTTGTGGTACATCCTGTGGTGGAGCTTACACCTGCAAAACTGTCCAGTCATTTCTTTCTTCAGATTCTAAAAAATAAACTCTGATAAAACTATTTTTACCAATTTATTTTGTATTTCAAAACGTATTTCAAAAAAGGCAAGAGTAAGAGAAATCCTCAATAGATATAGAACAAAGTTTTAAACTGCATTAATTTTATAGACACGTTTTTCTAGATAAATCATAAGATTCTGACAGGAAAATAAGGCTATCACGCTATTTTACACCTAATTGCACATATAACTACCTCTGTCATTTAAATTGATTAAGTTGCTAAGACATCTTTGAACCCTAGGGATTTTTTTTTAAGTGAAGTGTGATCAAGTCTAAGAGCTACGTATATCCCTTTGCACCACAATTTCAAATGAAGTTCTCTTTATATTTCCTGTTTAGTTTTAGCATTATACTGGGGGTGTTAGTTCTAAATGTGATTATATATTTAAAGGGCAGTAAGCAATCTGGTTATGATTTTTGCCTACAAAATGTTGATGTCTTCAATGAATAATGAATTATTTTGATAATTTTCTAGACATTTAGGTGGCTTTAAAACAATTTAATGTTAATTTATTTAAAACTAATTTTATTCAATATGTGTTCTTATATGTATCGTTTTTTAGGAATTCCAATAGGATGTTTCAGCAATTTAAACATCCATTCAAGTGCAGGTGTTTGTTAAATCACAGGAAAAGTATTTTAATTTCTTTCATAATTACTCCAGATACTGTATTTTCGGAGAATTACCTCAGGATACAAAATAAATAGTAGTTGTATTTTAAAACAATTTTATTTTTCAAGGTAAAAACATCACTGAAGTTTGGAAATACTGATTCTTCTGTTCTCTGCTTAATGAATGACTTTGAAAAAGTACCTTATATGATAAATGCATTCTCTAGGATATTTGTATTTAGGTTCACTATCTTTAGAAAGTCTTTATGATTTGTCATATTGTCTGTCATTTGTTATATGCACATAAATACAGCATATGTGGCAACATTTCATACAGAGTTAACAAATACATTCTTTCTGATTATTTTATTGAATTTAACTTGTACTTTTGTTGTTAGCTCTTCATTGAAAACCTATATGCTTTTCTTCAGACACAAAATTAGCAATTTCTTCCTGAGCACCTTTCAACGTGTTTGGCTGGAAAAAGTACATGAAAAAACTCAGTATGACAGGCTTATACTCAAGTTAACGGTAATGTAACTTGTGGAGAGCCTCTTCCTTATGCACACACTTATTCCTTCCCAGCCATGATTTATTGTTGCCATAAAACATGAATTTTGTACAATTTTCACAGTAGATTCTGATTGGTCAGTTTTTGAAAACTGATAATAAAAAGGCACCCATGAGAGCAGGAGAGCATAGAGAGTTGACTATATACCAGTATCATTTAAAATAAGAATTTATGTGCATAATGTCTCTAGGCAATCCATAGTATAATACAGTCAGTCTATATAGTTATTGCTACAGGATGAAAGTGAATGAAAAGGCTATGTGGAACAACCTTCAGAATGTGTCGTGTACAGCACCTCAAAATATTTTTTCCCTTAAGTTCTATACAAACATGGAATAGTTTGGCCAATATTACGTGTAGTCTTATTGCAATGAGTTCTATTTTGGGTGGAAAAATTTCCAATTGAATTAGTTAATAGTGTGTAATATCAATTGATACACATTGTAAGAGTTTTCTAAAATTGTTCTTTTCTAGAGCTTTTATGCATTTCTAATTCATTTATAAGTGAAAAAAAAAAAGTTGTTAGGCAATGGTTGTTCACATAAAACATGCTGGAAAGCAGTTCATAATTATTTTGTTCTTCATGGCCAGCGTCTGCCATCTCAGTGTGCTAAATCCATTAAATTAAATTTACGTTTAGTAGGTATATATGTTACCCTCTTATTATCAATTTTTTTTAAAATGTGTACTTTTCCCATGCTTGTATTAATTCACCAATCACACAATTTATCTCATAATATATATTAGCATTCTTGAAGCCTTCAGAAGAAAAAGTTGTTTGTGTGCATGTGTGTGTATTTAAAAAAAAAAGTTGAAAAATATATGCAGATTTGTCATTGAAAGTTAGTTATGTTTTGTGTTTGATTTCACTGACCAATCAGAGGATCAGAATTGTACAAACACTTATCCTTACTAATCATTAACCATCTGAGCTGTTATACTATGTTCCTTTACCCCTCTTGATCTCACTTTCACAACCCCCCAGGCACCGTTCTATTAACCTCTTCCTCCATGGCTATCAGAACTATTGGATAGAAACAGAGGAATATTCATTTGAGGAGAAACTAGTTCAGGATTTGGCTGTAAGTACTAACATAATTGGGCATGTTTTTCAGTGCCCATTTTAGTATACATTTTATATATCTATTATGACCTATATTTTATTTTAATGTACTGTATACATATGCATAAATTTATAAAGTATGAATTCTTATGCTTCAGAGCATAAGGTCATTTTCTGCTATGGTCAAAAAGACATCCAACCTGTGATGCGCAGAGAGATGCATCAAGGTGTTGTATGCCTTCAGTTGAATTATATGATACTTATTCTTGGGAACAGAAATGGTTTAGATCAATTATCAAACTATATTTGTGATTATGGTAATTCCTATGTTCCTATATTTTATTTTTGTTTTTAAAGCTTGACACAGTTGATGCTTTTCCCCTTTTCAATTTTCATTGATGCATAATATTTAACATTTTCAGCTTTGATACAAATTTTTTTTTGTTTGTTTTCCTGTTGGTACATCATAAAGAGATGAAAATATATGCAGCCATATTCAGCAAAATTTTGGTTTACGTGTGTACTTGATGGAAGTGCTTGGTAAACTTGAGCGTTTTATTACTTAATATTGATTCTGAAAAACAATTCTTTTTTCTTTCTTTTCCCCTTCTGTAATCAGTTTGTCTAAACTATTATCAAAGGGCCTTAGTGTTACCTTAAACACCATATGTATGAATACGTGTCTCCATGGATCTCATGAAGATGCATCAGGAGATGCTTCAATGTTAGCAAAACAGTTAATATTTTGGGTTTTAAAGACCAATTCGCATAGAACGTTGTATTCTACAGCTATTATATTCTTCCCATACTCTGAACAATTGAACGGTCGTAGTTTTTCCTTCATTTTCTTCCTGCTTTCTGCTGAAGGACAGAATGAGACCATTAATCAAAACTGCAATTACAGTTCTTTCAGTTTTACCCTTTATTAAACAGTTATTAACATAATTACAATAATTTTACAATAATTAAACCCTACTAAAGGGTTACAACAGAAGTAAGGTGAAGTTGATATGCTGCACTTTGTCAGTGTAGCTGTCTTTTATTTCAAACTGACAAAAATGTTTAAAATTGACAGTAAGAGTAGTAGTTCTACTCTTATATCAAAGTCCCCTGGAACAGACACATGGAAGTAATTTAGCAAACGCCAGACTGAATAAGATGCTACCGATGATGCTGTTAAAAATAGTTGCATTTATCAATTGGTTCTCCTGCTTAAGCTGGACTTCATTTCAGTTCTGGTCCAGTGTAAACATGCACGCAATTTCTGCTGAATAAGGCTTCCCTAAGATTTTCTCTTGTCTTATTCTCAATGCCTTGCAAATGAGAAACTTCTAATGGTATTATCAAATGCAAGCAAATGTATCAGACTTCATAATTTCTTCCTAGTTAAACAGGCAAATAGTGTTGCAGGCTCTGGCAAGCCATTGAATAAGGTAACTACTGGAAGCTAACACAAATTAGAGAAAACAAAATTACTGAAATCCTTTCCTAAGCTTATTGGCTCATCTTTTTCCTTAATCATGAAGCTTAATTTGTATATTCTGATATAAATCTGTTGAACACAGACGTCTCCAAAAAAAGAGGAAGAAGAAGAGGAAGATACAGAGAAAGAACAACCTGACCCACTTCATCAGATTATCCTCTATTTTAGTCGCAATGCTCTCACAGAGAGGAGGTAAGAAAGAGCCATGTTGAAAAGTGAATGGAGTTAAAAACACCCAGAAACTGAATTTCTAGTAAAATTTCATAAGTGATCTAACATAACAGCAATTTTAGTATTGTCCATGGTGAATATTTTTTGTTTGTTTTTTATTTGTTTGTTTGGTTCGGTTTGATACTACGAGCAGCCCTCATAGATACAATAGAACTTTACAGTAGAATAATAATGGGATTGCACATAGATATATGTATGTTTCCATTGAACAAAATAGTATGTACGTATTATCAGGAGTATTATCTTTTTATTACTATGTCATTTCATATATTTAAATATTTTTTCTTTATAGCAAACTAGAAGATGATCCCTTATATATTGCCTATGCTGCCATGATGGCAAAGGTAACTGATTTCAAGGTTCATCCATTGCTTCACTCAAATAGTTCCTAAAGCTTTTAAAATATTTTCCTTTTCTCTTATGTGCACTGCTCTATATTAGTTATTTCTACATTTTTAATGAAAAAAAAAAAGATGTTAAGAGTTAGATACGTAATAAGAAATTTCCTACTTTAAAATGATATAGTAAAATTCCAGTAAGTGCCACCCTGTTTGTATTACTTGGCACAGGACTAACTTGAGAACAAGCTTAACAGTATTATTAGATCTGTGATATATTCAGAAATTATTCTAGAGTTTGCATTCTGTCAAAAGGAAGTTGATAGTCAGCGTTTGCAACATATTGATTACAGCTGATGCTTCTATGTCAGGAGAGTTTGACTATGAAGACAAATATTATGGATTTAAATAGAGAGATGACATGAGAACAGATAGCCTACAGTTACAAGTTATATATATAGTTGGAAGTATTCATATATAAAGGAATATCAGCTTTCTAGTGTATGGACACAAATATGTAAGGATTACAGGGATCTAAAATCTAACTGGATTTAGTTATTTCTTCAAAAAAAAAATCTTGTAATGTTTTTCTTTTTATAATACAAATGCTGTTATAGAAATAGCCATGTTTCATAATAAGCAAAATTTTGTGATTTTTGTTTCGAACATTAAAAGAGCTGTCAGGAAGAAGAAGAAGAGGAGGAGGAAGACAAAGAGAAGACATTTGAGGTGAGAGTTTAAATCTTATTTCTTTCTGCTTGTCTGAAGTGGAAGAGATCATTTTAAATATAAGCACAAGAAAAAATAAAAGGATAACACAGTGTATATTGAGAAGCTTTACTAGGTAATTCATGTAGAAGAAGGGCAGTGTGAAGGCAATTAGCCTTCAGCATCTTCAATTTTTTCATCTGTATATGCTGTTTGAATCAGTTCCAGTCTGTATTTTATCTTTTATCTTTTATCTGTTTTCTTTTTTCTTTTTTTTTTTTTTTTTTTCCAAACCTAGGAGAAAGAAATGGAAAAGCAGAGAACTCTTTATCAGCAAGCTCGCTTACATGATCGTGGAGCTGCTGAGATGGTCCTTCAGATGATCAGTGCAAGCAAAGGTAATGTTCAGAGGAGAACTGAAGTACATATTGTAAACTTATCATGTATAATGTTAAACATATACATATGCATAATGACATAACACATTATCATATACAACTTTTTATGTTATCTCTGATTTGTACATGATACATAACACAGCAAAATAAATGTGAATAGGAACTATGTTAGGTAAAATTTCTGAACTCTCTTTTTGACTGACTAGTTTATAATTACAAATTTTATCGACAGTACCCTTATTTTGACAGGTCATACAGGACCCATGGTTGTTGAAACACTAAAACTTGGTATTGCTATTCTAAATGGTGGGAATACAATAGTTCAACAGGTAATGCCTTTCTAACTATTGAATCTTGCTCATATAAAGGAAACAACTAATTGGAGAATTCTAGTTTTATTTTTATTGTTGTTAATTTAATTTTAAGCTAAACAATGAAAATATACTGGAGTACTTGGAGTATTTGTATTGGAGTATTTGGTCCAATAACAGTGATATTATTCCTTACTAGTGACCTGCGTTCTGAATGGTAGTTTAAGACATTTTAAATTTACATAACTTTAATATAGACTTTTTTTCCTCCAAATGTGTGTACTCTAGAAAATGCTAGACTACTTGAAGGAGAAAAAGGATGCTGGATTCTTTCAAAGTCTTTCTGGTTTGATGCAGTCCTGCAGGTAAAAGCAAAAATCATGTTATTACAGTTTCACTTTTATTGAGATTGATCGTCTAGTGCAGGTGGCTTTTTTAGATGTAAATTACACAAGCCACAGATTCTAGAACTCTGCTTTTTAGTGAAACTATTTGTGGATCAGAGGAATGCTGTGTTAACATCTTAAAATATTTTTCCAACTGAGAAAATAGAGCACAGTCTACGTATGCATTTGAAGCGTTAGTTTGGAGAGGCAGAAAAGCAAAATGTAACAGCTCCTTTACTGGTCCCAGATCCGTCAAGATTTCTGGATGGTTCTAAGGATGAAGAAAAGCCATCACTGAAGGACAGACAGGCCACTGGAGCTTTACTAAGCTTTCAGTTTCTACACCTCTCTTACATGTCACGTAATCTCTTCACCTGAATCCTCTGCATGTGTATCAAGGTTGTTAGAGGTGGCATGTGGCCAGTGACACCATGCATGGTAGTCCATTCACTTGACAAACCAGAACGTCCAATTAGTTAAGATTAAAGACTCTCCTAAAGAAGGTGGAAAATTGTTGGTGTATCTCATTGCTCTTACAGTAGACAAACTCCTTTCCTCAGCCATTTAGAGCAACAGAACGGTTCTGAAACAGCAGACTAAATGACAAATGGAGAAGATATCAGAGGAAAGGAAAAACTGTGGAAGGAATGATGACCTGCATTGCAGAAGTTGTTATTTTAACAGCTGCAGCCTAATTAAATAACATATACTGTCTTTTTTTGCATTTATGTAAAACAATTTAGTAAGTACTTTCTCAAGCAGGACTTGCAGTGAATATATTAACAACTGTGTATGCATGTTGTTCAGGACTTCATTAAAAAAGTTTTTGATAAAATGATTTGAGCACAGAGAAGAGAATGAAAATTATGTTTTGAAAAATGCTTCACATGTTGTTTTTGAGGATGTCACAGGAACTTAGAACATGTGAATGCACTGCATATGTAACTGAAAAGAAGTATATATCATAAAAATATATCTGAACTGTTTGAATATATTCAGATTTAGGAAAATTATCATCTGCTATTTCAGATGCCAAGTTGTGGCAAAGTAGTACAAAGGCATAGATTTTTGTGTATTTAGACCTTAGTAGGTACGGAGTCTCTGATTCTATATATATGTGTGTGTGTGTATACATATACATATATATATATCTTTGGAATATGGAATCAAAGATTCTACTTATGTCTTAAAAATAATGTAATAATGTATAAAATATAGACCAACAGCGTAGTAGTAGTGAAATTCAGTGGAAAACAGCATAACTGAAAAGTAATTTTAGTGATGTTCTTTTGGCAAACTGGTTTAAGTCAACATAGAGAGTAATTTCAGATTTCTTTTCATTTATATGTGAAACCATGAATGATGTTACTGGAAGAGAAGTTAGATGAGTACTTAGACCTGATCTAAGACTCATTACTTTACAGAAATGGACACTGAAGCCTTATTTTCATCCCAAGAACTTTTATTTAATACTTATATTAAGAGCTGTGACAGTGCGTGTCGCAGCAGGTCAAGTTAGTTATTGAAGTGCAGTTATTGAAGGCTTCCAGAAATTTCTTAGAAGATAATTTTCCATTGTTTACTACGATACTTTTTCATTATTATTATTATTTTTTTTTATATAAGTGTTCTTGACTTGAACGCATTTGAGAGACAAAATAAAGCAGAAGGCCTGGGAATGGTTACTGAAGAAGGAACTCGTAAGTACAATGAAACTGATTCCAGTAGCGCTTAAAACATTTGAGCTTCCTTCTTTAAATAGAACTTATTAAATTTGACTTGAGGTTTCTGTTGTTAAACTGAATATAACTGTAAGTTGTTAAACTGAATATTGTTTACATGTATGAAATCTTTAGCAATAATTTTGATGACAAAAATGTAACTTCCAATATTCTCATCTTGTATTTTTGTTATTTTTCTTCAATCCACAGTCATCGTACGTGAGCGTGGTATGTTTGGGTACAGTTTTCAATACTATTGTTCCGAAAGTCTGTTGCAAATGCAGAAAGAAATCTCTAACTGCATCTTCTCAGACATCTTTAGGTTTAGCGTTATGGTCTGCAGCAAGTTGTGTGTTCAGCTTGGAAAAAGTTTGATGCTTATTAATGAAATGTCATTCATATTTAAGGCATAATTTTATTCATAACTAACCATTTGCTTATTAGATATATAATGTGTAGTTTGTTTGTCTTATTTTTTTTTTTAATTTTATTTTTACTTTTTTTAACCACGGATGCATTGGAGTGCTAAATGCTTTGGCTTGGCTTTTGGACCCCATTTTTCTTTTCATTATTATCAGCCTGTTTCTTTAAATTGCCTTAAAGCAGCATTTATAGTACTGTATTTTTAGCAAGAATCTTCAGTTCTGAAGGATGCTATAAGATTGTGTTCTGCATATTTAATAATAGAAGCTGTCACGTAATCATTATATTTATATATTTTAAAGGTGAAAAAGTGTTGCAGCATGATGAATTTACTCGAGATCTATTTAGATTTTTACAACTGCTCTGTGAAGGGCATAACAATGGTAAGCAAAATGAGTTAATTTTGGGAAAAAAATGATGAGTGCAAATGATAACCCTATTCTTAAACATAACTGACTATTACTCATTGTAAGATTTTTTTTTTTTTTTCTGATTTAGTATTCTGAGGGAAAGGGACACACCAAAAATGTTAATTGTGGACGTTAATGTGAATTTGTAAGTTTTAATGTAGTTTCAGATTTTATGCAGATCATTAATACCAAAACCTCTTGCAAAGACATACAGTTAACAGTTATGTGTGTCTAGTGATATACTGTAGTTCAATATTCAGCACAGATAATGAGCATTATTACCCAGCAAGGTACTGAAAACGAGTATCTTCTCCATGAATATATAAAAACAATCTTGTATTTTTCTTTCTTGTCCATACTAACTAAGCACAAATCCCTTATTTACTTCAGATTTTCAAAATTATCTACGCACTCAGATGGGCAACACCACAACAGTGAATATTATCATTAGTACAGTTGACTACCTCTTGCGTCTTCAGGTGAGGAACAAATCAGAAGAAAATGAATCTTAACATAATTTTCTTTCCTTCATTTTGATAAGTTCAAATTTTGATGGAATCAAAGATGAGGTTCCTCTCTTCTATCCAGGATATAAAAAAAAATAATAACTTTTTTTTTTTTAAAGTAAAAAATAAAAAGAATTGCATTTAATTTATTTTGTCTTCCTTTTTAAAATAGATGACTTTTCAGAATTCTTCATGAAACCACATTTTTGTTAATTTCATTGTTTACTTCTGTAGACAGCATAGTTATATAAAAACATAAGAACTTGTTGTCATGAGAAACAGATTAACTGAACGTCAACTGATTGCAATTCTGGTTATATGCATGTAGGCAGTAAATACTGCTTTCAAAATCCTAAATTAGAAAATGTAACACTGTGCTTTTTCTTAGGAATCAATCAGTGACTTCTATTGGTACTATTCAGGAAAAGAGTTTATTGATGAATCAGGACAACGTAACTTCTCTAAAGCTCTGGCTGTCACCAAACAAATATTCAATTCCCTTACCGAATATATACAGGTAAATGAAATTTTTGTCCAAGAAATTAACAATCAAGTTCAGTGATTACATGATCTGATCATGTAATGTTATAAGTTTGTAAATATTTGGCTTTATTTTTCTTATTTTTGACAGTTACATTGAATCACTGGCCCAGTGTAAAGTTAATACTAAAATAATGGCTTCATTTTTGACAGAATATAATCTCTTTTTTTATATGCTACATACCAAAGAAATTATAAGAAACTTTCTTATGTAGCTTCATGGAAGCCTGAAATTTGTTTGCTGTTTTGTTGTTTGTTTGCTTTTTTAATTATTTGTTTGTTTTTATTTTTCCAGGTAGAAGCCTTAGGAAGGTGAAGCGTTACTTTGATTTTATATAAGTAAAAAATGTTTTTCTTATTTTTAATTTTTTAGGGACCTTGCATCGGTAACCAACAGAGTCTGGCTCATAGTAGGCTGTGGGATGCAGTTGTTGGATTTCTTCATGTATTTGCCAATATGCAGATGAAACTTTCACAGGTATTTGCAAGAGCCAAGTAATGCTTCTTTGTATCTGGTTATAAATTACAGTCAAGTGAACAGTGAAAGCTGTGAATAAACTAACATACTGGCTCTTGTTGACTGCATGGGTTACTGCCATGTAAAGGTACAACACTGAATCTTCCAACAAACATCTTCATACCACTCCTTTCATCTGCCAGTCATCGCTGTGCACATACCTTTTGTTACACAAGATCACTCCTTTCAACTCATTTATGCCTTTCTGTTAGTGACTGCGGCAATTTAGTCCCTTCCTTCTTGTTGTCAAAACCTGATGATCTGTTACATCTGAAGCACCATTAAAAGCATGGTTCCTATGCTACAGATAGAGAGGGCAAGAGAAAAGCTGGGAGGATTGGAAGAAGGAGGGAATGTGACAGTGAGTCACCTTGTCCAGTTAATTCACATCCACTGGACAAGAGGACTACAAACGGTGTTCATTTCACTGTGCATGACTTCACCCCACTCCTCAGTTTCAGTCCCATACACTCACTGAATGAAACACTGCAGAGTCATTTCCTCCCCTATATTCAATGTCTCTGCTACCCTCTGATTTGTTCAGACTTCTTGCCATTATATAAAAGTATATCATAATTTTGTGGACACAGAAATGTTAGTCATGAAATTGTATTAGTTTTGTCAAATTTTGTACTGTATTTTCTAAACCTGCTAAAGTATCAATTCTATTTTAAGTGGCAGTACATTATGCCACTACATATTCCCTGTGAAATGAAAAGGATGTTTTCATTCTGAGAATACTGACAGACAGATATGTGGAGTACCAGCTTTGTGAGTTTCTATTGTCCCTTATCTGCACTTCACTATTTCATAATGCTTTATTAAAACTTTATAGTAATAATACCTTTGCTGCAGTAACTTAGCATGCTATTGTTATAAGACCTTTGATAGTAATCATAATAATTACAAGGAAATTTTGCTGAAGAAAGTGAACTAAATTCAAATAACTGTCCTGCATATTGTTTTACTCCAAATGTATCCCACATAAATACAAAGAAAAAAACAACCATATACTCTGTACTGTTTTGTTATTTGCTCTTTTTTGTTTGTTCTATTTTTTAACACAGGACTCTGCTCAGATTGAACTGCTTAAAGAACTGCTAGATCTGCTAAAGGATATGGTTGTGATGTTGTTGTCATTACTTGAAGGTTTGAGCTATTTCTCTTTTTATGATTAAATATTATTGTCTCAGCTTTATAGTGTAAAGTCCAATGATTATGTTAATATTTTTAAACTTTTCTTTATTTACCTCTAATAGCATATAATGTCAGGATGAAATCGATTTCATATTTATTTAACAATTAGTCTGAAATATGAATATCCATGAAAAAAGAGGTCTTCTGCAGACAAGCATATTGGAAAAAAAAAATTATGAAATGAAATACAGAAATGGAGGTTTTGGTTCAGTTCTCAGCGTGAATATGAAGTTCCTTGATTTAAAATATAGAGGCATCAAATAACTCATTGTTTTAACACTACTTAGGTAACGTTGTAAATGGAACAATTGGAAAACAAATGGTCGATACACTTGTAGAATCATCTAGCAACGTAGAATTAATCTTGAAGTTTTTTGACATGTTTCTCAAATTAAAAGATTTAACTAACTCGGATGCTTTCAAGGAGCATGACCCAGATGGTAAGGGCATCATTTCAAAGAAGGATTTCCAGAAGTCAATGGAGGCTCAAAAACAATATATACAATCAGAGATTGAATTCCTGTTGTCATGTACGGAAGCTGATGAAAATGATATGTTCAACTACATTGATTTTGTAGAAAGATTCCATGAACCAGCCAAAGATATTGGCTTTAATGTAGCAGTTTTGCTAACAAACCTTTCAGAGCATATGCCTAATGACTCACGCCTTCAGAGCTTACTTGAACCTGCAGAAAGTGTTCTTAATTACTTTGAACCATACCTTGGCCGTATTGAAATAATGGGTGGAGCCAAGAAAATAGAAAGAGTTTACTTTGAAATCAGTGAATCCAGTAGAATGCAGTGGGAAAAGCCACAGGTGAAGGAATCCAAAAGGCAATTCATATTTGATGTTGTAAACGAAGGTGGAGAGCAAGAAAAAATGGAGCTCTTCGTGAACTTCTGTGAAGACACGATCTTTGAAATGCAGTTAGCATCCCAAATCTCTGAGACTGATTCAGCTGAGAGACCTGAGGAAGAGGAAGAAGAGCCTTGCTACATTGTGGATATCGGAGATGATGAGGAAGAAGAAAAGTCCCTGGAATCTCCTTCAGCTTTTGCAATGGCCTGTGCTGCAGTCAAGAAGAACGTCGCCAACTTTTTTAAAATGGTTACTGTGAAGAACCTAAGGAAACAGTACAGGAAAGTCAGAAAGATGACAGTAAAAGAGATGGTGAAAGTGTTTTTCTCTTTTTTCTGGATTCTATTTGTAGGGGTGTTCCAACTGTTCTTTACTATAGTATGGGGAATTTTCCAGATTCTTTGGAGCACCGTATTTGGGGGTGGACTGGTTGAAGGAGCCAAAAATATTAAAGTTACTAAAATACTAGGGGACATGCCTGACCCAACGCAGTTTGGAATCCATGATGATGTCACAGAAGCAGAAAAAACTGAAGGTGCTGAGCATGGCATTAGAGATGAACTTGTGCAGTTTGTAAAGGGTGAAAAGGGAGAAGCTGACATAATTTCAGATATTTTTGGCATTCCTACTAAGAAAGAAGGTGGCTCAAAACATGGTCATGACGCTGGACTTGGAGATATTGCAGAAATACTCGGTTCTGATATCCAGTCTTCTCTGGAAAACAATGTTCGTAAGAAAAAAGGATTACAGGTATGTGAAGGAGATTTTGTATTTCTTTCCAGGAAATAATAATATTCATCTATTACTGGCTTTTCTAGTCGCAACTGAATTATTTGCAAGCTAACTGACTGATGTTATAGATGAGAACATGTTTTATAATTGCTACTCTTAAAGAAAAGAATTTTCATCGCATTCATGTTTGTTCTGCACGCTCATTTTTTTTTACACTATAGTATATATAGTATATACTACATACTATATACACTATAGTATATTTCAGTTACCTTTTAATTTACTTTCTCAATAATAATGGTATAATTATACAATATATAATTATAGTAATATAATATATAGTAATATAGTATATAAATATCTTTTCTTTTACAGCAGATATACACAAATCATATACAATAAAATAGCCTTTTTCCTATTATTTGAAGTAATTTTCCCTGAATGTACTTTTACTTCAGTGTTTATTGTGTTTTCATACTTTTTTTATTGCTTATTAAGAATTTATTCTGTTCCTCTCTGCTGAGATGAATATATTTTATAATTCTATTTAAACATGGACCTGAGCCATCAAAACCCAAATGCTAGGTCAGATTAGGAGAGATATTTATATTTCAGATTTGTTTCTAATTGTTATTGAAATATTTCTTTCTTCTGATTAGATTTAATCCACCTATTTACAGTACGCTTTCCAGAAATTTCCAAGAACAACCTTCATTATACAACTTTTTAGTTCATTATTCCCTGTTCATTCAAATGTTTTCATCCAAGATTTATTTATTTATTTATTCATTCGTTCGTTCATTTTAGTGTGTATACTAAAAATGTTACTTTTAACTTAAGGACTTTAGGTCAGAGTAAGTAGTTTTAAATTTTCTTCAAATATTTCTTTTCTTTGATATGTACATTTCTCCCAGATTTCTTTGTAACTATTGATAAAAAATGGTCCATTTTTTATTGAGATACTCTCAGTTATCAATGTGACTTTAGTTATCCAACTTAGCTGCCTTTTGCGTTAATATTATTTAGTGAAATCTACCGAATTACTTTTTGCACAATCTATATTACAATAAATTGCTATTCACATTGTGCATATGGAAAGTTTAAGTAGTCTAGTTAGAGCAATAACAGTATTACATAAATATTGACTAGAACTCAGAAAAGAAACAGCAACGTAAAAATCAAGAATTCCTTCAGAATGTCTTGTACAACTATTCACAATAATAAAAGATACACAAATGGGTAGAAACAAAAATCTATGTCTGTATACTGGAAAAAAAAAACAAACAGTTGTGTAGCAATAAATGGCATTACCATCTAGCTGGAAAAACTACAAAATAACTTATGGAATTGTGTGATCATGGTGAAGACAAATAGGACTTAGGTTTTACTGTAAAGTTTGATGAACCTGTGCAGAGAGTTACATAGGTTCACAAATACAGAAACAAGTGAAGAGTAAACTAACAGACTGCAGATTAATCTAGCTATCTGTGGCAATGAAATCAAGATCTAACTGAGAAGTTAAAAGAACCTTAAAATAGTAGTTGCAAATCAGTGAAGTAGTGCATAAGAGAGAAAAAAATCTGATTTTGTATGTAAAATTATGGATAACTACTCAGTAGGAAATCTTGGAACCACATTAGAGTTCTACAGAAATATTATATAAATGAAATCATCAATTAACACATGTCAAAGAAACAAACTGCAGTTCTGCATTATCAAGAAAGGAATTGAAGGAATTATAACACAGAGAAGGAATTATAACACTGTTACGCCAAGTGAACCCAGGATAAACCAGCACCTTGCAAAATGGAGTCTCCCATTTCAACTAGAAATGGACTGAAATAGATTCAGGGAATTGAAAAAATTATCATAGTTATGGAATAAATCTTGTGTATGCAATCAAGTAGGCGAAGGTTCTTCAGCCTGGAAAGAAGACAACTGAGAGAGCGTATGATAGAGGATAGAGAGGATTTATTCATTCTTTCTCCACCCTAACCCTTGGAAAAATCAGAAGCAAAAAAACGATCCCAGAATTATCCTTCATCAGCTTGAGAACTTCAGGAAACCTCTTTGGGGGGAAGAGCTATACATGCTTGCATTGCACGTACTTAGATAAGGTTCCATAAGAGAAGTGAAATGAGCAAGGCAAGATCTATTTAGTAAATTTTTTTGTAAATTCTTTCACTACATCTGTACTAGAGCAGATGACCAGTGATGAAAAAGTTTAGGTAATGTATTTATGCAAAAGAATGAGAAATGTACACTTCATCAGTAGACCACTAAGCATTTTGAGAGAATACATAAAAGGGTAAGAGCTAGGGCAGTTTTTTACAAAAGTGTATGGTAATAAATTTAGAAAATTAAGATTCCTTTCATAAATCTAGATCCTGTATCTCAGCTTGTTCAGTGAAGCTTAGATACTTCAACTGCTTTTGAAATGAGCTTACTTTAGTCTAGCAACACTGAGCGTAAGGATGTTTGAAATTCGGGCCCTAGCTTATCTCTTGCAGTTAACAATCTATAATATTGTGTGTTGGTTTTTCCTTATGTGAAGGGGCTGTTTGAAACAGATGCTTAGACAATTGTGAGATATGCCAGTAAAATTTTAGGGGATCATTTATCCAACTAATATAAATAGTTTGAGAAGATACACTGCATACATAAAAGTTGTTTGGGCTTTTGTCAGATTCCAGTTGCATCAGTTGATTTTGACAAAGTAATTGAGTTTTGCAGTGCCTAATAATTTCACAGATCTTTTTCAGATTTTTGATGCTGTCACTGACACAGTATATTATTCTTCATTTTATACTTGGAAAGAGGCAAACTGATTTTTTATACAACCAGTAGCTGCTCTGAGTCTTTGTGAGTGAACTTTATATTCTAGGGTATAGTCTGGATATAGTTACTTACCTTCATCATCTGATAATAGTGAGTAATTAGGTTATTCAGTTATCTAAACTAGTTACAGTATTGATAACACTGTTAAAAAAAGTTATCAAAAGAAGATATGAAGCATTCACAGTTAAAATCTTGTCTGAGCTGTCTAATTAAACAAAATCGAAGTCCTTACAAGGGTAAACTGTTATAAAAGATGCAATGTGGTAATTATTTAATTTTGTAGAAAACAGTCACTAATGTTATCAAAAATTTATTTGAGAGGGTTCATTTTGGCAGTTAATGTTTTCCACAGACACCTGAAACTGCAAAAGACGCTGAAGCAGAAAGAAAAGTAGAAGCTGAGAAGGCTGAGTAAGTTACCTTTACACAATTTCTCTTTAAATCCTCCCTACTTCCTAATGTTAGATAACTTTGCCTAATCTAAGCAATATTTTGAATAGCAGCGCAGTCTCTAAGAGGTAGCAGCACATCCCAGTGGACAACAAAATTCTAACACAAACTTTTAGGCAGAATTTGACAATTCTGCACATATAAGTTCATGGTCATTGTCTTTAAAAAAAAAAAAAAAAAATCATTTAAAAAATGAGCAGCAGTCCTGAAGAAAAGTCTGCAGCTTGTCAATACTAAAGACAACAATGTGTAGCAGTTTCAAAACTAATCTGCATTTAAAACCAAACGTTCTGAATTAGAACTCCTTCTAAACTAAGGCATTTACAGTGCAGCAGTTCATCAGGCCATCTTATTTAGCTGATCTTTCTTCTAGCATGGAAGATGGTGAGAAACAGGATAAAGCAAAGGAAGAACACTCTGAGCAGCAGGAAGAGGGAAAAACAAAGAAAAAGAAGCGAAGGCATGGACAAAAAATTGAGAAACCTGTGGCTGTTATGGCTAATTTCTTCAAAGCTTTGGAAATATATCAAACAAAAATGCTTGTAAGTTTTTTTCTTAAATTCTATTCAACACTGATTCATATAATAGAATGTTTGATTGAAATCTAAGGGAGAAATTATAACAGAAATATAGGCCTGAATTTTCAGAAGACTGGCTGTATTGATTTTTTTTTCCCATTTTTTGTAATACTTTGTAGAATTATATTAATAGCAAGAATATATACGTGTGTGCTTGACGGGACAGATTAGATAACCTTCTAAGCTCCTTGTTAGGAGGTCTGTTTTCTGTGATCTAGTTTCTAGAATCTTTTAGTCTACTTTCTTGAATATGGAGTGCCCATAGTCCATAGCACAGCATCTTCTTTGTTCTTAAAAATATCAAATTAAGAACTCTGAAAATTTCCCATGTAGTTTATTCCAGCACTTCTCTTGTAGATTTCCTCCCATGCAGTTTCTACTTGTCGTCTTATTGCAATTCTATGTCCGTTATTTTACCATTAAATGGGAGAACAAACTGCCAAAAAATGCACTGCTTATTTTAATTGGCATATGAGGGCAGCACAATTATGTATTTACATTCTTAGAAACCTTCATGCTTACCTTCCTCATTTTGATGTTATCTAAAGGCTATCACTAATTTGTTTTGTTTTGTTTTTCCACTTTATTCACAGCACTACCTGGCAAGGAACTTTTATAACTTACGGTTTCTTGCTCTATTTGTTGCATTTGCCATCAACTTTATTCTGCTATTTTACAAGGTAAGCTTTTGCATTATTCTTTAAATGTTTTCTGGTTACTTCCAGAGCAGTATTTAATGTTGGTTTTAGGGCTGTTTTAATAAAGCAAGTATTACAGTTCTTTCAAACAAAAACTAAATGCATTTAGCTATGAAGTAGTTAAAATAATATTTTAAGCTTCATATCTAAAAATTGTGATGTGAAACTTAGTTTGGTTTTACTTCACTCAGGATGAATGAAAAGACAAGTTGAATTTGTGTTTCTAAGCATTTTTTATTTATTTACCTAAGTCTGTTTGTATTTCCATTGTTTATTTTGACACTGGAAATTGAAAATCCAACTAAAATAACTTTTTTTTTTAATCTCATTTTTTTTAAGGCTACAGAGAGACTTAACTATAATCAGCTATTATATTTCCCCCTTTTCTAAGAAGTCCTACTGACTACAGTTGCGTTTGTACATAATTTTAGAATCAGATATTGCCAGATAATTGTAAACTGTCATATGCCTGCACTTGCTTTTCCTAGATTTTCTTTTCAGTGAAAGGAGATTACATAGAGGATTCGGCTGTGAAAATGAATTGATGTTACTCTTCAAAGCTAATGGTCTTATCTACTATCTTCACAAGAGCAGGCTTTAGAAACATCAGTTATTAGGAAGAACTTAGGGATTTGTCAGTATGATAAAGAAAAAGCTTTTAAGTTTATTGTGTGTATTCAATGTGCTTGAATTTCTCTTAGGTGACAGAAGAGCCACTTGATGAAGTGGAGGAAGACTCTAATCTCTGGAACTCTTTTGAAGAAGAGGAAGAGGAGGAAGGAATGGTATTTTTTGTTTTGGAAGAAAGTACAGGTTACATGGCACCTACTCTCAGAGCACTGGCAGTTATTCATACTATCATCTCCTTTGTCTGTGTGATTGGATACTATTGCTTAAAGGCAGGTTCTGAATCTTATTACTAATCTACATTTGGTAAAGCATGTTGTTCCAAAGTGATTTTTGGAGCTGAGATTAAAGTACCTGTTTTATCTACTTCTTTACAAATTAATATATAGATGCAACCAAAACCGTTCTATAATTCTATGATTCCAAGCTTTCCTCACATATGAGGTCTGGCAGGGATGGAATTAACTTTTTACATATCACTGTGTGTGTCTGGATTTGAGATTTTTTTCCAGATTTTGGTTATTGCTGAGTAGTGCTTGCACTCTGTGAACATTTTGTCTTTGTTACCTACTCTGGTGACTGTGCTGGGAGTGGGCAGAGACTGGGAGGAAGCACAGTCAGGAGAACTAACCCAAACTGGCCAAGTAGTTACTTTGTACCATATAATGTTTTGCACAATAAGAAAAGCTGGGGTTGGTAGCAGAACTTCTTTTCCAAGGTGGCTGTTGCATTGATTTGCTTGTGGAAAGTGGGGAGTGACTGCCTTTACATCACTTTGTTTTTCTTCTCTTTAAACTGTTTTTGACTCAAGACAAAAGTTTTCTCGCTCTCTTCCTGTTCTACTAGGACTGGGGCACAGTGAGTAAGCAGCTGTGTGGGTACTTAGTTCTCACCTCAGTACCTATAGGTAATTGAGTGCTATGAGGCAGTAAGGCAATACTATAGCATTTAAACCATTCAGAGTTGAGAGTGCTTGGTTTTATGTTCAAATGGTAACCAAATTTTTGTCTACGCTAATCAAATCCTCTGTTTTACAGAGAATTAGCCTGGGAGAAGAAAGGCAGTAATACTTCCAGCAGCCTCTAATTTGGATTTTTGGGTGTAATGACAAGTTTGCTTTATATGAGGTTATGAAGGAAATCAAATGAGACAAACTATTCTAACTCACCAAGGCAGTCCATCTTCTTATTGTTGACTTGCTCATTTTGGAGTTCAAAGTCATACTGTGTTAACATTACCACAGCAGAACAGCAGGCCTGTCAGCTGTCAACAGAATTACAAAATCAAAATTGCGAATGCAGCGGTGTCTTGAATCTTGTTTTATGTTTTAAGTTTTATTTTTTAGTATGAATATATATGTATATTATTCATGATATTCTAAGAGCTGCTAGGAAGAACTTGTTTATCAGTAGCAGAAATCAACACTATCACTGGCATGAGATCACCTCAGTCACATCTCTGATTGTTGTCTTTAGTTGTCAGAATTGTTTGGGTTTATATAGTGGTATAAAGAGTACGATGTAGATAGGACATTACAGTTTCCAGCAATATGTAAAGCTTAACTAAGATGTCCATTGTCATTTTCATAGGTCCCTTTGGTTGTATTCAAGAGAGAAAAGGAGGTAGCTAGGAAGCTGGAATTTGATGGATTATACATAACTGAACAACCATCTGAAGATGATATTAAAGGACAGTGGGATCGCCTGGTTATAAACACACCGTATGTAAAATTAAGTGTATAAATGAGTTGCTTATATATATTGTAGTTTATTAAGCCACTAATATAGAACCTAACCTGTTCATGAACACCTACTCTAAAAGAAAGGCATTTTTCACTCTGTATTAGATACTACAGTAGTAGATTCTAATTTGAAATCTGCCTTTTCATTATTTGCAAGAATTGTGCATTTCTTCTCATAATCTCTCCCTAAGACATTTAACAAGTTAGTCACTACTGAGAATTTCCCCTGCCTCAATTTCATATTCATACTCTATAGCGTTATTCTCTCCTGCACCTTTTTTCCCATTTCTTGCTAACAAAATTTATAAATGGCAAGGAAATTAAACTAAGTGTAAAATAGAAATTGCAGAATTTGAGTAGCCCAACAGGCATAACTGTCAGGTTGTATGCATTAACAAATACTACAGTAGTCATATGCTGATTCTAGGAGACTCACCTGCTGTTCTGTATGTGGATGATAAAACTGCAGGCAAGAGAAAGAAAAATGTCAGTTCTTCCTGCTGAGCAATAGCAGTCGGTCTGAGAGGTCACCTTGAATTTCTTTCCTTACTCCAGATGCTGTTTAACCAAAATAGATGGATAAATGATTCAATCTAAATTGCCACAACAAAATGCTGTCAAGCAGGTTATTTCTGAGTAAACCTAGAACAACTTAATTTGAAGAGGATAAATTTAGAGCTTTTATTTAAAGATAATTCTATAAGCAACAGTCATCTGCCCTTGAGCAAATTAATAAAAACCAGAAATGTGGGTAAATAGTTGATTTTAATCTTTCACCAAAAAAATGCATAAATATGTTACACCAATTTGGCACACATTAGAAAAGTTACAATGCAGTTTTTACTAGCATGTATGGAGGCATAATAACTATTTGATAAAAACAAGATAGCAAAAATCACCAACTCAATGTATCAGTTACACTAAGCTGTCTAACAGCCAAAATATCCATCTTATCAGACATACAATATTTTTGTACATAATAAATAGCACCATTGGTACTTTGATTAAATTTACAGTGTCCACATTATCAGAAATTCTTGAACACATTATTTTCCTACAGAGAATTAAGAATTTTTCATTTATTTTAGCTTGAAATTTGGACTATAGTAGAAGGTCAAGAAGGTCACTTGATTGTAATATTTTTCAATGGTGACAAAATATTTTTAAATGCAGTGATGTTTTGTGTGGAGACTGTTGAATGCTAGAAAATCAAAATAAGTAGTAGTAAAAAAAAAAAAGTACAATTGTTTCTCAGTTTATAAGATTCTCAGAAAAGTCTATTGTCAGCCACAACTGAATTCAGTATCCTAGCCTGATTCGCTAATAATGTATTTGTTTTTTTTTAATAATAATAATTTAATTTATTAATTCTTAGGGTCCTTGTCTCCAACTGGCAGGAGTAAAGTATCATCCAGCCTTTTCAGAGAATTTTTTCTTTCTCACTCCTGATTCAGCTGAAGTGTAAAGAGAGTGGTAGAAAATTCTAACAGTGTAACTCTCATCTGTTCTACTGATATTTTCCAAGGACAGTCTTAATATTTTCAACTCAGTATCTTTGTAAAAATGCAGAGAAGCCTTCTGCAAAGTTCAAACATATGAAGCAATGGGAACTATAGGGAAATCAATGAAATAATAGATTGATATGAGGCAGTGGAAACACAACACATCTGCAACATGTTACAGATACAAACCTACTCACAAGGAAAAAGGCTGTTGTGAGCAATTTTAAATTGACAGTGCTATTAGAAGTGCCTCTAGATAATGTGGACTCAGAGATCAGTTAGTTAAGTAGGTTCTCTTAGTCTTACCGCTTGCTGGGTACCCTGGACTTAACATTCTCTTAGGACCTCTGTCATAAAATGTTTTTGGCTGACTTCCTAGAAGAAACTAATTTGCATCATAGGCCCTGTTCATGCTGGTGTGTGACATGGGAATGAAAATGCAATAACCATTCATATCTTCTTCTGCAAAGTTGCTCTATAGACTCCAAAACACAGCAATATTTCTCTCTTAATCCCTTATGTTTTGACCTAGCCAGACTTACTAATATGCTAAGTGAAACAGATAATGCCCACTGAAGTGGCATAAATCTTGTCATCTGTTTCTTTAGCAATACTGATGTACCAAGCCAACTTCATTTTCTGTCACTGTCGCAGAGTTAATTAAACTGCTTTTTGTCAAGATAAATTTTGTAGAATATATAATATCTACATATCTTCTTTGATTTATGAAGCTCCTGAACATGAATGAGTGGAAGATTCTCAGTTTATTATTTTTCTGATCCTTGTTATGCCCTTAAGCCAGTAGTGGCTCAGGCCCCATTAAAAAGATTACAGCAGAGGATTTCCAAACATAGGGAAACGTAATTTCAAAACTGCTAAATCGGGCTGACTGGTGAAAAGGCACAAGTAGGAAAAACAGAGGAAGTACAAAAGAAAAATTCTAAACACTGACTGAAAACAGAGATTAGATCTGGCTTAGAGCACCCAAACCACATACACTTTTACTCTTGATGAGCATACAATATCTCTCAGAGAGCTGACTTCCATGTTGAATCTGCTACTAAAAATAACATCTTCATCGATCAGTATGGCCTCAAGGGCTCTTGAATTTAGCACATGCAATTTTAGTGATGGTGGAAACCATGGTTTCTATACTGGGTAACTAAGAGCTCTTGCCTCATTTCCAACCTTTAACTATTGAAAGCAAGCTACCTAGACACCCAGCCAGCCTATCCTCAGCAAAAATAAGCATAAATTAATTAATAAGATGATATATTGCCAGCTTACTCCAACTGACGTGCTGTACAGCCTGTTCTCAGCATGCTGCACTATCTAGTTAAGTTAAATGAAAGATTAAGGCTAAATGTAAGCTGACAAAACGTTCCTTCTGATGGGAACTAACTCATAAGATTTAATGGCTATATCATCAGGTTCCCACTGCTGGTGGGTACACACTGCTATGAATATGCTGAGATATGCTTTTTGTAAGTTAAAAAAGTATTTTAAAAGATAGGATACTCTTTTAAATGCAGCAGGGTTGCATTTTGCAGTAAAAGACATACACACAAACTCTGGTAGAGACAAACTTGGCTTACAAGCGTAAGAAATCAAATAAGTAACAGTATAGACGATTGAACCAGAATATATCAGCTGAGTCACTGAAACTATTTATCTAAAATGTCCATCTGGAATAATTTCATTCAGAAATTCAGTCTGGAAAAATCAAAAATTGAACATGTACTGGCTGGGAAGCTTTCCTCAACTCCTTGTAGTGGACCAGCGTTGGAGGAACTCACTCTTGCAATCTTAAAACTAGCTTTATTTTATCAGTATTGTCCTTTAGCTTGAAGACTTATTTTGTTGGTTTTTTTTCTTTACGTGGCTGTATTAGATTTCATTCTGTTGAGCAGCAAAAAGGTCTCCAACCTACCTCTTCCACAGTTATCAGTCTAATGGCTGCAACTCAACATTGTTTCCTGCAACATCCAGGAAACAGAGAGAAAAACCTACATAAAATATAGTAAGATTGTCAGAATGAAGAAGCGCCTAAGAATAGCAGCTCCACTGGTATTAAAACAGTTCAAGAACAGTATTTTTATGATCAGATTGAAGGATAGGGAAACTTCACTGATAGCATAAAGCATTTTCTCTTGTAGGTAACAGCTGTTGTATTTCTTAGTGTCTGTTGCAGATCTCCTAGATAAAACCAGTTGCTTACTGAAGCATCATGATTGCTCACTACTCTGAAAAAAAAGCAGGGAGTTTTCAAGAAAATGACACCTAAAATACTTGTAATTTACTGCTCCATTTCTCTCTCTTTTGTACGCTTTTCTTGTAATTACCAGGAAGGATAAGGCTGTTCAGAAACAGAGGCTGGAAAAACCTCTTTAGCTGAACTGTCTTATAGCTTTAGAATTATGTGTTTTACCTACTTTTGTTATGAAAATCCAGACCCCCCCCATAAAACAAAATAACACCTGAGAATGAGATGACCACTAACTGATTTTTTTTCAAAATATAATTGCATTTTTTTGTGCGTGTAGCTTTTTTTATAGCAAATCACATTTGTAACTACAGAAGAAAGAGTGAGGGAAAAAAAATGCAGTGACTACTATTTCAAAGAGGCTGTCCTGATAGCTGTTGTCCATACCAAAAGAAATTGTGCTCCTAATTCAAAGTGTGAGTGCATGAAATTGTAACAGAATCTGCTGTGATTGTGAATTTTTGTTGTTGTTTTTTCTTGTACATAACAAGCTGGATAACTTGAAATATCTTTGCCTTATCTATGCAGGTCCTTTCCTAACAATTACTGGGATAAATTTGTAAAACGAAAGGTGAGCTTTTCATATACAAATAATTGAGAACAGAAATTTGTTTTGTCAAAGTCACTGGTGCTCACTGAGAGACTTACCAAAGATAGTTCTAGTGTATGTGGAGGAAGGAGGGAGAAAGAATGCTTTGGTTTAGTTCCTAGACTCAAACACACTCAATAACCTTGTGCTGTCAATCAGCCATCTAGGTCCATTTTACAGCCATTGTCATCTTTAGGATATTAAAGCCCACTCGTCGCCTAAAAAAGGAAAAACATGTCAGCTTAAACGATGGTAAATTATACAGAAGCTTTCAGATAATGGCATTTAATGCTTCTATTTTTCTTTCATATGCTCCCTACCTATCTGTGGTCCTCTTGGGAGTTCTCACTGTTCAAGTAATGTTAATTGTAAAAGAGTGGGGTTTTTTTGTTGTTGTTTGTAGAGGCTTGCATTTTTTCTTTTTTTTTTTTATTTTTTTTTTTTAATTTCTAACAGCTATTGGTTTAAGGTAACAGTTAGCAAAGTCTTTCTCAGACCAAAAGCCTCTTTCCTTGCATTTTTAGGTTATTAACAAGTATGGAGACTTGTACGGAGCAGAGCGTATAGCAGAACTTTTGGGTTTGGACAAAAATGCCCTTGATTTTAGTCCAGTGGAAGAGAGCGAACCAGAAGCGGCATCTCTTGTATCATGGTATGACTTCAGAGTTTTACAAATTCTCTGTTGCTGTAGCTTCCCTTTCAAAGATAAAAATGGATTTTACATTGAAATTGTAGTGATGTTTTCCTCTGTATGGAAAATTCAAATGGATAAGTCTCTCTTGTGAAGAATTAAAATAAGCAAATATGTTTTAAGACACACACAAAAAATTAACAGCAGACAGAAAAAGTATTGATAACAAGTATCTAGATGTCAGATATTTAGACAAAATTTAGAGATACCTATTCTTCCCTAGTTGATGAAGTCAGGAAGCCAAGTTATTAAAAGCAGCCCAGTCGCATGTCACTGATGATTTTGACTTCTTCAAGACATGGAAAAGGATTTCTGTTCACCAGTTATTTTCTAATAGTTAGTTACTTAAAAACTTAGTAACTTTCCTTTTGGTAATATAACATTTTACACTAGAGAGAGAACACCTGCCATTTAAATTTAAAACAGGTAGGATCCATATTTCATTACTTTTAACATGCATTTTTAAGGCTGGAATAGGCCAGCGTCAATTCTAGTGGAATCATTCCACCAATTCCACCTATTTCAGATGTTAGAAACTCTGCATGGGTGCCAAGACTTAAAGAATTCTCTCTAAAAAATTGAAGCATCTAAAAATCCCAGATAATAAACAGCAAATACACATCACCACCTTCAACTACATGCATATGAAGTGCATAACACAGTTCGTTACTTGGAGAATTTAGTACTTCATTTTGACATTTAATGCATTTCAAATCTGGTATTTCCTAGGTTAAGTTCCATTGATACAAAGTACCACATTTGGAAGCTTGGTGTTGTTTTCACTGATAATGTGAGTATGTTAACCTAGAAGAATATTCTTTGATTTACTCTAAATGTGAATGCATGTCTTCCACTACCTGTTCTTATATTAAACAAATACACTCTATGCAAGTAGTATTGAATTACAGAGCCATTTTTAAAATAGTTTTTCTGTTTTGCCTTGAAGCAAATGGCTTTGCATTAACATTTTCTATTTGATTCCAAAGGGAAATAAGTACTTATTCACCATTAACACAATGCTAGCATTTGGGAAGTTAAAGGTACATACATTTAATTTTGTATAAATCATATTAGTAACCAAAGGTGCCCTTTCTCGGATCAAACACAGTGCATGGAAACTTACCCTTTTTTATTCTTGAATTTGCTTGATATGTTTGGTTAATTCTCTGCTTTCATGTCTTCTCTGAAAACCTCAAACTTACATTAAAATACCCTTATTTGTCAATATTCTTTTTTGCATCTTTTTGAGAATGCCCAAGCAAACAGAAAACCAAGGTGAATAAACTGAAGAAGTACAAATTCAATATGCACTAGAAGTACACTGAACCACTGTTTACAAACAAGATATTTTCCTTCATGTCAAACTGCGTTCAGGTTCACTACTCATTAAAAATAAGCTGTATTGTGAACCATATGTCTTCTGGGCATCATCAGACTTAAAAATAGTGAAATGCCTTAAAAATAATGTAATGCATTTTGCCTCCTTCAGAATCAGTCTTAAACTTTAAGTGCTGTGTAACAAGCTCCCTACCCAAACCAGTTTTAAGGTAGGGGATTTCAGTGTTCATAATATATATGCTGAAAATTGTATTTAAATATGTAATATAGAGAGGTTTCATTAGCATAACTAAGCAATAAACACAACTTTAAATGAACCAAGTTGATAAGAAACAGTGTCTTTCTGAATAAGTGTACTAGAGATACTACATTCAGATTGCATTACATAATACACTTCATTAAAATCAGATCATTATACTATCTCTTCATTTCAAATTTCACTCTCTCTGCAGTCATTTTTGTATTTGGCTTGGTACACAACTATGTCTATCCTTGGACACTACAACAACTTCTTTTTTGCTGCTCATCTGCTGGACATCGCTATGGGTTTCAAGACATTGCGAACCATTTTGTCCTCTGTAACTCACAATGGCAAACAGGTTAGTTTTACATATAGAGCTTTGAAATTAATGCATTTTGTAACAACGTTAGAAAAAGTCCTGGGGTACCTAGGAAACATTACAATATAATTCATTTTGATCATGAATAGATTAAAGAAGACTCCTCCAAGTCCTCTGCAGCACATTTAGTACATGATTATTCCTATAAAAATATAACAATCTATATTCAAAGAGTGCTGATAATGAAAGGTATTTTGTATACAATAAAAATATGCATCATTTCAGAAGAATATATGAATTATGACCTAACCAGCTCCTTCTGTATGCTCTATGATGAACAGGTTGGTGATAACTGACAGGAATTCACAATCTCTCCTTAGCTACAGAAGTAATAATGATCTGAGAACAACTGAGATTTCAATACTTAGCTAGTAAGAATGTTCTTAGAGGTACAGCCATTCTGCATTGTGGAATATATTTACACGTCACTGTGTCCTGAAAAAATCATGTTAAAATGATTTAACTTCAAAAACTAATTGTGGATATTTGTCTGGAGAGTCACTCTTTGATCTTTGTACTGCATAAGCTTACATACCAACAAAAGCAACCTTTACATTAATGCCTTTTTTTTTTTTTTAATGCTGATCTCAAAATTTAATAATGTTAAGAAACCTAAACCTAACAAAATTTCCCAAAAACTCCATTTCAAACAAACACATTTCATTTGTTCTCAAATACAGCATATATTTTAAATCTATCCTTACAGTCTGCTAGGCATGTAAAAACACATAAAGGAATGTAACATTTTGAAGAGTCATAAAAGCATCCTCCTTCGTTTAAATTTTATACTGTTTGTGAGACCATTTTCCATGTAGTTTTGCATGCAAGCAGTTTACAGTGCCACTTAACCTGTCAACTGATCCAAGCAATGGGGGTATTTCAAAGCTGTCATTACTGCTCTCTTTAGTTCCCTTCTTGGGAAACATACCATATGATACCTTTTCCATATTTAAGGTAATAAACTGAGCTAGTTCATCAGTTATAACAGAATGAAATTGAAACATATATTCATGACATGTCTCCCTATACAGCTTGTGCTTACTGTAGGACTCCTGGCTGTAGTAGTGTATCTTTACACTGTTGTGGCATTCAACTTCTTCCGCAAATTCTACAATAAAAGTGAAGATGAAGATGAACCAGATATGAAATGTGATGACATGATGACGGTAAGTAAAGCATGCTTCAAATCTCATTCTGAATTCTTACATGGATAATAAAGATGAAATTACAGAACATCAGGGATTGAAAAAGCATCGTGAAAGATCATTTAGTCCAGTATCATATGAAGGGATGTTTTCATTGTTAAAGCCATCATCTCTTCTTCTTGCTATATAGTCATTTCAAAAATGTTTACTGTCTTAAAATTCCCTCTTCATTCTCCAGTGGTCTAAACTCATGTAGAGACAGCATATGCTTAAAGCACATGGAACAAATTTTGTGAGAAACTGGTCAGACCTACAAAAAGCAGCTGTGTTACTGCAGCATACGTAAAGAACAGTTTGATCCAAACTTTTGTAAGCTCTTCCTACATGAAATATGTTAGCACTATTCCTGTTCCAGCCTGCTTGCAGCTGATAATTCAGTCATGAAGAAGTCAAGGGTGAGTACAAAAGGGAGTATTAAGGGAGTGATGATCTGATCTATCTTTAATAATTTTCCTTATGATTTCCACCTACTGTAACAGAAACCAACAATTTTCTGTCATAAAAAAAGCTATTCTACAGATCTTTTTGTAAAGAAATGTGGCATAATTTCATGTACTGGAAATTGAACATACTGAGTTTGTGGACACCTTATTTCCTTCATGGAATACTTGCTGCCTGCTTTAAGTGCAAAAACAGAGAAAGATACCTCAGAATAGAGTTTTGCAATAGATTTCAACTAATGATCTTTCCTATTCTGGAACTTTCAATCAAACAGTAATTATAAGTCACATGTACAAATGATGCGAAGTATGAAAACTCAGTGATATTGTTTGAAATGATCCCTCTGTGGATTGAATGTAATGTTCTGGTCATAAAATGGATGTATTAGTAATAGGAATCATTAAACTTTGTCACATTTTAAACCACTTCACCAAGTGAGGTAAAAACATAATCTGAAATTGATTTAAATATGATTAAAATAGCAAAGGTGTCATGTCAAAAGTAAAGCTGCATTCTAAAAGTGGATGTATAGTTTTCTTTGTGTTTGCCTGTGAAAGATCAGATGTCTCACTTCATGATAATTATTTAGCACTACAGCTGCGATCTAATGTGATAGATAATCTTCAGAACCCTAGTTAGTCTCAGAAATTTTCATTGTTTTTCACTTATATTCTATTTCTTAAGGTGCTTTACAAAATTCTGTAGCTGATTTATACAGAAACATTACATAGATGATAGATTCTAAAATGTTTACATGGTTTAAATATCTGCATTTTTAAAGATCATCCCATGAAGGCTTCTATGTTTAGAAAATAAAGCACACAGCAACATTTCTATAAAGTGATTTCTTTCACATCAAACAGAATAGAGCCTGTTTCTGAATCATAAATAATTTAAAATGTATTGAAACTGACATCTAGTAGTGCAAAATAAAATTATCCAAAAACCACTTAAGCACAGACAGATCTACCTGCTGTGAATAATATAACAACATTTTATAACAGCGTTTTCTGAATTCCATTACAAGACTTTAAGAGATGTCCTCCACTTGCTCAGAGCAAATTTGAGCCTTAGGAATTAATAGTAATGGATATAATATTGTTGAACAGTACCAAAGAGAAGAAAGATGTCTCCTGAACTGTCTTAATCTGTAAGACATAGGGAACGACAAGAGGTAATACACTTGATGCTAACTCCTACCTCTTTGTAAGTTTACTTGAAGATGCAGCCACACTAGTTAAGATGCTTAAGAGATTTTTGGTTCAGCGTGTGATGCATGAGAAATGATATTACATCTTCTGTTTCTATAACTTTTGAAAAAGAATGAGTAGGGCAAAATATAATTTTTTTTTTCCCACTTTTTTTTTAGTGTTACCTATTCCACATGTATGTGGGTGTAAGAGCTGGTGGTGGCATTGGGGATGAAATTGAGGATCCTGCTGGAGACCCTTATGAAATTTATCGAATTGTCTTCGACATCACATTTTTCTTCTTTGTCATTGTTATCCTACTGGCCATTATTCAAGGTACTTTCACTTATGTTAACAGAATTAGTTAGAATTTAGTGTACTTAAGTTCTGAGTGCACTTAAATAACATTTATGTTTGACGTAAATTATGCGGTATTGCTTCAAAGGCTTATTTCTGAGCTTATAAAGTCACTAACTCTGAAAGTTATAATTATAAACTTAACTTATAAATAATGCATTCTACCAAATATTACACAAAGTACTAGAAGCATAACTTACCTTGATTACAGCATTTATGAATATCTTGACAACTCTCCAGCAATGACACAGTTTGTGGAGGATTGCTCTTCCTGCTAAGAATACCATTTAAACTTGGAGAGCCTTACTGTAGACTCTTTTCACAGCATTCATTTGGAGCTAGTCATTGTCCTTGGGTTTTTCTCTGACAAAACACAATGGCCACATACCCATTTTTTCATTTCTTTAGAGGATGATTTTCAGTTCTAATTTGTTTGCAATTGTGGCTTGCAGAGAAGGAGACATATATTGAATGATTGTCAGTGCTGAACACTCATTGTATAAACTGTCCTACGGTTGGAAGGAAAAAAAGTAAACAGTTTTCAGGCAGTCTAGTGACAAAGAAAAAATTAGTCTATATTTTTTAGATATTACAACTGTTGCAGTACCTCAAATGACTTGACTTTATTCTTAATGCACTGGAAGTGAAAGAATAATGCTTGAAACGTGAAGCAGCATCACAAACTGTTTGGAAGGTGGTATTGCCTTGTGGGAGCCAATTCTCCTTCACTCAACAAAAGGAAGCTTTTCCTTAAGAGGAAGTAAGAGAAATTCTCACTGCTGGGTGCAGTATAAATGAATACAAGATGGCTGCAAATTGATACATTTGAAATTGAATTATTCAACCTGTACAGAAGTATGCCAAATTTCAAATAGAAAGGAGGATGTCTACCAGAGCTACTTTTTTGCACTACTTGAAATAGAAGTATTGCTAAGTACTTAACTGTTGCAACCTATCCATTTGAAATAGGTCTGATTATTGACGCTTTTGGTGAATTAAGAGACCAGCAAGAACAAGTGAGAGAAGATATGGAGGTATGAGAAGAACATTACATTTTTTCATTTCTCTTATTAATCTAGATTTTTACAGTTATAATTGAATCTTTGAGTTATAATTGATTTGTAAACACAAATTGTGTTTCCAGACCAAATGCTTTATTTGTGGAATTGGCAATGACTATTTTGACACAACTCCACATGGCTTTGAAACACATACTCTGCAGGAACACAACTTGGCAAACTACCTGTAAGTATATTTTACTTTTAGAATTATTATAATGAGATTTTTCAGCTCAAAAGTAATTTAGAACCACACACTGTTGTGTGTCTTAAGACAGAGGAATATTTCCATTCCTTTTTGGTTTTTCCTCCTACACTTTGAGCTGTTGGTTATCTTTAAAGTGCTTGCTCTACAAGAGCTAGCTTAGTGGATGCCTGAGGGCACATCAGCCCCTTTTATTCCCTTTAATCCTCTGCAATGAAAGCCACGTTTGTGAAAGGGTTGGGAACAACAATTCACTAGCTAGTAGGTTGTTTTATCAATGTGACCAAATCCCAAGAAAGTCACAACTGTCTTCTAGACTAAAATCACTGAAAGTTACTGCTGATCTAAAAATGTTACTTCTCATTGCCTCCAAAACTCTGAGTGCATCTACAAGAGCTTATGGTAGCAGAAGGAAGATCTTTGGTTTAGTTTGATTTCTATGAGTTATGTTCAAAATAATAATGAAAAAATGCATTTCTGGAAAATAAGCTACAAAAAATAATGTACAAATCTGATCCTGTAGTTTCTTACCAGCAGTTTTCTGAAACCACTGAACAACTGGCACTAGTATACATTGCCAAGACTCCTAAGACAGTGATTTAATACTTTCATTAGTCAGTGTAGATCAAAGAGGCTTACTGAAATTTGGTAGCATTAATTACCCTGACAAAAATAATAACTACATGAGCATCATGCCAGCAGAACCAAGGAGGCTGAACTGGTAGGCCCTTCTAATAAAGTCTGGCTTTGGAATACAGTATTGTTATCTGAGCTTAAAAAAAACAAAACAACAGTGTGCCTCTTGGTATATATGTTGCATTATTCCTTGCACAGTAACTGACTCTGTAGAGTCAATACAGATTACTTATGTGAGTCAGGTTTCCTTCTGTATCCATAGTTTTACCAATCTACAGCCTCCAAGCTTCTTACTGTATTGGATCACTTGATTGGCATGTGGGATCCTGTCATTCATTAATTCAGTAAATTAAAAACTGCCACTTTCTTAATATTAGAACATATAGAGAATAATCTTTCTATGTAGGTTGCTTTTTAATTAGAAAAAGAAGTTTTTAGAAGTCAGTATATGTTCCTTTTTCAAAATGAAAACACATTAAGTTTAACTCCTAATGCATTACATCAAAAACCAGCCATCTAAGAGCAATGTCACATAAAACAGACCAAGTGTTAGTACTCTACAGCCTTTCCAATTATTTCAATTTTTTACATTTGAGCACAAGCAGAACCTAAGATAAGATAGGTTCTACTTGGCTGCACCAAGATTTCCAAGCCATCTACCATCTACCTTACAAGCTCATAACCTATCATATTTCTTGCAAAAATGCTATAAGAACTTCTTCCAACATGACAGAGTTCGAGCATAAAAGAGCTGTATATGTAGGCCCAAGTCAGGTGTTACTACTGAACAGCACTGAAATGAAGAAACTGCTGAAATACATTTTTCCACTTCTACACATCCTACAGCTGTTAGCAATTTCACAGCAGAAGTCCCCAGGGATAGCATTTTCTTCTTTAAAACATCCTAGAAGCCTAGGAACATCATTTCTTTGCTGGTTGCCACCATAAACATCAAATCCCATTCTAGGAAAGGTCTGCATTAATACCTGTTCCGTGCACTTGTTTCAGGTTCTTCTTAATGTACCTCATAAACAAGGATGAGACTGAGCATACTGGCCAGGTGAGTTGAAAAAAAAAAAAAAAAAGCTAAATATTTGTCTTGAAAAGATGCATCTTCCTTCCCCAGCCTTGTAGCTACATACCACCAGGTGGAACTGATGTACCACCAGTGGAGACAAATATCCCACTCCTGAGATTTTTGAGCAAGAAAAAAGGACAGGTACAGCAGCGTGCTGTCCTATCCAGCACTATTCTGTGCCTGGAGAAGACAGCCATCAGTAGTTACATTACTATACTTATAGTCTATACCCATATATATACACGCACACACACATACAGACAGTATATGAACATATCTAAGTTCGGTGTTATTAGGTTCTAAATGTAAATAAGGAAAACAAATAAGATTTAATTAAATCTTATTTCAAATAAGCTGTTGCACCAATACTGTGAAAGTAACTTATAATTCAGTGTTTTCCAAGGAAACTAAAACACATTTTGCAATGCAGATTATAGAGGTTTGCTCTGACAGAACTGGACTGATCAGTTTTCACTTACCTGCACTCTTTTGACCTTTTTTTGTTAAGCACAGTAACTGCTTACTGTTATAATTTAGAGCACTGGCTGTAAGGAGTTAAAATAAATGTTAAAAATAAATGTTAAATATAAATCTTAAAATAAGTGTTCTTTATCATTTTCAGGAGTCATTTGTGTGGAAGATGTACCAAGAAAGATGCTGGGATTTCTTCCCAGCAGGAGACTGCTTCCGGAAACAGTATGAGGATCAACTTGGCTAATATAACAAAAGATCCAGTATATAAACTTCTTTCCTTTTCATGATGTAAATTCTCACCCTGTATTTGCTTTAAATGTCTTTAACCTTAAAGACATACATAAAATTTGAAACAATTTCATCTGCTTTTTATATGTACCACGTACAAAACTGGTGTTCTGTTAGAACTGTAATTTGAAAAGAAAAATCTATACCAATATCAAATCGAGCCTTCCAATTTAAACATGTTCTGATATTATAACTAACTTTTTAACTACTCTATTTAACCTAATGTTTGGTAAGAGCAAAAGGGCTAAAAGATGTCTTACCTGTACAACTTTGACATTTAAGAACTTGAACATCAGAGGACATGCCTCAGAAAAAGCACTTCAAGTGCTGTCCCATTTTTGCCCCACAATATTTGCTAGTCAGTGTATTAAGACACAGCTTGAAAAGCTTTAAGCAGATAAAAGGAAACATTTTCAAACACTTTGTTGACCTTGAATCATTAAGTGCCTTAAAACCTCCGTAGACATAGCTATGCAAACTTTTTATTTGTTAGTGTTCTAGGTGAACAGATCCATTGACTGTATTGCTTATCTGTCTTTCTGTATGAAACTGCACTCAAAGTTTGTATACAACCTTCAATAACAGCTTATTAGATGCTGCTGTTAATTACAAGACACACCCTGTATCAAAATGAATACAGTTTAAATCACAGGCCAAAATAAAACAATGCTCTACTGTCACCTGCAAATAGAAGCTGCAAGGTTTATGCATTTATTTTTCTTCTTGTAGAAAGTGCCCACGCAATAAAATATTATAAATTAAATACTACCTTTGTAATTTCTTTCTGATTTTTCAGCAATACAGAAATGTGGCATGCGGAAGCTGATTAAAGACATGTATTTGTTGTGCATTCATCGCTTTATTTTAAGGACCGCATGTAGCAAGTACAAGTTGGAATGATGACTCTGGCAGTTTGCTGCAGCCTTCATTTTAAGCAAAAAAAAAAAAAAATCCCAACTTAACTTAATCACAAATTTTAGGCCTCTCTAAGAATGTTACACAGTCTTAGACGCTACTTAATCAATCATACCTAATCAAATTTTGGTGGCACAGAATTTCAGGTGCCTGCAAATAAAACCAGGCAAGTGAAACAAATAAATGAAATAAAGAACAGCTAAAGGAGGGTTCCACTTTCTACTTGACTTTAGCTATATTCATTTATTCACATACGGAAAATTGGTTTCAGGAAATCATGCTGTCCAGCCAATCTTCAAGCTCTTCCTCGGTAACAACTTTGGATGTTTTCTGCTCTTGCCGTGGTGCTGTACTTTTCTCTTCTGGCACATCTACTGTTGAAGGATCTAGAAAAGCAAAAAGAATAGACTTTTAAAACGTGGAAAAAATTCTGTACTGTGTTTTTCCTTCATCCGTTTGCTTTTTAACACGACTGATTATATTTTATTGAAACACAATCTCTCTTAAAGAGTAACAGTTTGATAAGCTCAACCATAGCAATGCAGCTTCCACCTGACTCAAGGGGAGGCAGGACTTGATCCACAGCAAACTGCTTCTAAGTAAGCAAACCCCTACTGCAATCTATTCACAATCCTGACATAAACAGAATTTCCTTTAATGTAGGAGAGCAGCAGGAGACCGCAACAGCAGATCACAATGCAATTAGCATGATGATTGTAATTCCACATTCTGATGGCGCTGTTTTCTTAAGGGATTTACACTGTGCTTTGGAATGAATATACCAGTGGAATGAAAGATTCTCTTCAGAGGCAAGGCTTACTGTTTTGCACGTGGTGATATTTATGTCTTCAGCTATCTCTCTGTTTGGACTTAATTTTTATCACATCAAAACAATTATACACAAAAATCAGAGATGCTGAAGTTCTTTAATATTACTGTAGGATGAGGAGAAGTACAACTGTTCTCCTTCAGAGCTAACAGTAGTACAGATTCCAGTGGCTCACTGAACTTCTGCAATAGGAAAATTTGCATGTGTACTGTGTCTATTAAAAAGTTCATTTTATATTATCAATGCTAGTAAAGTTTGAAAATAACATTTGTAGTGTTATCAGAAATAGCTGTCAGGTCTTCATGATATTATCAGAGAGAACTAAGGGCTGATAACATTACATAAAAACTATTTTAATCTTCCATTAACTAAAATTCTGTAACATTACTTAAAAAAAAAAAATCAATTTTGGCTGATTCATAAGACCATTGCTGTTCTACAGAATTAATGCTTAAAATGAACATCATGGCAGTGGTGAAAATTTAGGTGAGTGGGTCAGAGCACGGCCCCAGGTAAATGAAGTGCCTATGACAGAGATACTGATAGCAGAACTGTTCACTTGCAAGTTAGGAGTCTAAAAACAACACTGAGAAAGAGAACAATGGAAAAAAAAAATAAAGGCACTAGGAGGAAGCAAAATCTTACCATTTTCTTTACTTTCCATTTTCAGATCTTTCTCTGTTGATATATTGTAGGATAATGCACCTGACACAGAATGAATGGGAGCATCCAGATTTAGGAGACGATCCAGTTCTTCATCCAAATGGTCAGTCTCTTGCTTTGCTAGCAGATGGGCTCTCTGAAATGGTTCTGCTGCACTTGTCACAGGATCACTTTTAGTTCCAGGCTCCAATGAAGCAGCAGAATCACCAACAGATTGGGAGACCAACGCCGTTTCCCTTTGAGACAAAGACTTTCGAAACAGCTCTCTCCTCTTGTTGTCTTCAACAACTTTAGATTTCATCTGTGGTAGCTCTATGGGTGTAGATGCCTAAGAATACAAGAGAGGACTTCAGAGTTTCTAATTATTAGACAGAATATTAAAAATCTTCATTTTCCTCTGCTTGAGCAGATGGATCTTTTTTCTGCTTTTGCTTTTTAACTTGTCTCATCAGTTCTTTTATGTTAATATTTTCTGTTTTCACAGCCTGAAGAAACACTTCTTTCCATACCTTTCTTTAACCAGAGCATGTTTTCTTCGCTTGTTTGACTGACAGTTCTAGCTGTTTACATGCACATTAAGTCTAATTCATAGAACAAGCATGTATGTTCACATCGGCTCTCTAGAAGAGCAAATCAAACAAAATAACTATCTAATGGAAAGAATGTGGAAGCACTTTCAAAATTTTACTGTTAAGTTTTTAATAGCTGCTAAAAAGGTGAGCAAAAACAAAAAAAACATTAGAATAATTCCATGTTACTCATATATACCTGCTTGAAGTCCAACGCAAGGCACACAAAGTATTTGTTTAAAGCCACCAATAAAGCATAAGAAGGGCTGATACAGGGATCTCCTACTTCACATGACAGTCTCAAAAATATATTTACTTATAAAATGCATTCACGTTACATTTGAAAACTAGGCTTAAAGTAAATATTCTAGCATAGATCATATCAGTTAAAATATTTACACTTTATTGTGAATATTCACCGAGTTACCTGTACAAGTTCAGCAGCTACATTCAACCTCAGATGTAGAGGCAATTCCTGCAGGGCCTGGGCCAAGGACTGGCAGTCAACAGAAAGTGCAGATAACTGAAATGTAAATCAACACACAGAACACTTGCATTAAAAAAGAATTTGAAACTGTTTATGTCTTCAGCATATTACATTCCTTTGTTTCACACACTGTAAGAATGTGAAGACCAATTTAAAAATATACAGTATCTAAAAGACATTGGCTATAATAGCAGGAATTCCTAGTTCTCTAAGTACACGTGTACAAAGCATTTTGGCTAAATCTGACCAAACACCTACAAAGCAAATCATTACTCAGTTAAAAACAGAGGATGAATGCCTTGGAAATCCAAAGTAGGAAACGGTTTCACAAGCTGACAATGTCAGAAGAGGCTTTTGTACATTTGCAAAGAGCAGGGAAATCATATGAATCCAGTAAAAAAAATTGTAAAATGTCAAATATCATTGATTAACATTTAAGTGCATTGGGGAAGCGCTATGAGCTATATACACCTGCAAAAATATTAAGGTCAATAAAATATTGTGAATGAAGGTGAAAATAGAGACAGGGAATAAGAGGAAAAGCTGATGATGAAGGAAAAAGAGATGAGAAATAGTATAAGGGAAATAGGAATTCAACATCCAAGTAGGTATTTCACTGTAAGTGATGCTTAAATAAAAAAGAAAGAAACAAAAACAAATGGATGAAAGCAGTATTTAAAGAATTACAAACATTTCATGGCATATGCAGCTATTTGTGCAAGAAAATGAGCAGAGGAATACTTTGTTGCTGGAATTACCAGTTTTACTGGGGAAAAAAAAAAACAAAAAAAACCCACCCAGATAATCACTACTTGTTTGATTTTTAAATTGCAGCATTCTGAAACATTCCTATTGTGGTTTATCAACGTACAACAAAGCAAATTCAGGTTTGCTTTTTGTAAAAATGAATAACAATAACAAAGTGTCAATGTCACTGTTACAATTCAATTCCACATTTTTCCAAACTGTTGCTTTGCCATTCCTTTCTACAAATAACAAAGAGTGGGAAATATCTACTCATTCTGCAATCACTTGTATGCCTCTTCCACTTTGTTTTGTTCCCTCACATTAAGTTCAGTTTATGATTCTATAATAACTTCTTCTATGTGTGCAAACAGGCAAAGAACTAGAAGCAGATCAACTAGGAGGCAAAGGCAAGGAACTTGGAACAGTAGATGTAGGAAGAAAATAAGGATTGAATCCAACTTTCAGGGAAAAAAAAAGACAGGCAAGAAACTTAAAGGCTGAAGAGCAGAAAGAACATGAAGAATTAGCTCATACTAAGCCACCTGGGCCAGGACTAAAACAAGAAGTCAAAGACATGATCTACTTGAAGCACAGAATTTGAATGAAGCAGAGGCAAAAGAACATGCCCACCACAACACACTTCATAATTCAGTGCTGGACCAAATCCCAAATGTACTGTCTCTGCGTTGGTAGACAGAGCATCTTCTAAACTGACTGGCAATGCAAACCTTCACTCTGCTCACCATGGCCTCAGCATATAAATGAGCTAATATGTTCAGATCAGTTAAATGTTTTAATAACAAGTCTAAGAGGAAATCATGAAGAAATTAATATTCTGGAAATGCACAGAGAAAAGGAAGCAAAGGTCATGTGCTGTACTACTGGCATCCTACATACTGGGAGAGGAAGAAATTGATGAGAATATGAAATCACTGAAAGACCATCTCCCACTGGAAAAAATCACAAGATGGATTAAAAAACTGCTGTGCAAGCCACTTGGTTGTATCTTCTCATCTTAATTTGTAACTTTGCAACTTTAATATAACTTTAAATATCAGTGCCCTAAGAATAATTATTTTCAATATTTTAGGAAATAAGCAGCAAATGTTCAAAATTCAAATACATATAAATGTTTCAAGAGAGACTCAAGCACAGCTCTTTAGCAATTTTAAGAAAAGCTTCAAAGACAAAAGCTAGCAGAGCGCACAGAGCGCACTTGCAGCCTGGAATGTTAACAGTATCCTGGGCTGCATTGATAGATGGGTGACCAGCAGGGAGAGGGAGGTAACTCACCCTCTGCTCTGCCCTTGTGCCTCATTTGGAGTTTTGGGGCCCCCAGCACAAGAAGGACACAGAGCTGTTGGAATGGTTCCAGAGAACAGCCACAAAGATGGTTGAAGGGCTGAAACACTTCCCCTGTGAAGAAAGACTGAGAAAGCTGTGCTTGTTTAGCTTGGAGAAGAGAAAGCTGCATGGAGACTTCATTGCAGCTTTTACAGTACTTGAGGAGAGCTTAAAAGCAGGAGGGGGGCTAATTTTTCACATGGGCAGATAGTGACACAACAAGGGGGGAATGTCTTTAAACTAAAAGAAAGGAGATTTATGTTAGGTGCTGTCTTAGAAAGTAACTAAGAATTCTTTACTCAAAGAATGGTGAGGCACTGGAACAGACCACTCAGAGAGGCTGTAGATGCCCCATCCCATCAAGACCAGGTCGGATGGGGCCCTGAGCACCATGATGTAGTGGGTGGCAGCCCTGCCCATGGCAGGGGGTTGGAATCAGATAATCTAAGTCCCTCCTAACCCAAGCAATTCTATGATTCTGTGATCTTGCAATAACTTAGGTGGATTATGGGAGGAAGGCAGTTTAAAGATCAACACATTTTCTAGTATCCCAATATAAAAAACAGGACACTACAGTTTCTTTGCTCTTATTTATACTAGCACAGAGATCCACAAGCAAAAAATTTCAAACCTTGTTGAGTTCCACAGTCATTTTGGAACTGAAGTTTCTAGTAGAGGATATACACTGTTAATTTGAATTAATGAAAGCACATTTTGTAGTCAAATATGTGAATGCATTACTATAGGTCCCACTGCAATCTTTTTGCTAAACTGTTCTCCTGAACACATTTGAAAATGGAAAGCTGACCTTATATGTCAGCAGAACAAGGTGATTTATACCTCTTACCTGCCCTTCTCTTGACAAGTTTGTGTACTTTTCTTTCAATGCTCCTTAAAAACCTAGCCTGCTGCCTTGAATGTTCTTCAGTAGGAAAGAAAAGGACAAGACTCAAGAGCCTCCAGCATCAGAAACAAATTAATAAATGTATCTACAAATTAAAGAGTACTATTATTCTGCTGTAAGCAGAACTGCATGCACAGACTGTGTCAGGCAATTATCTGCACAGAAAATTCAGTTACCTGCTTACAGTATACGTTTTCTGTATCCCAGTCTTTCTCTTCAGCAAATCGAAACTGTGTAAAGGAATCTCCTACAGAAAAGAAATAAAAAAAATTTTAGTTTTTTTAATAGCACACTCCCTGTAAGCTCCAAATCCTACAGAAATACATTTAATCAATAAACCTCAAATTTTCAGCATATTTGTGTTTAATTTGAATGCTGCTTGCATTCAAAATAGTAAACTTCTCTAAGCACAACTGAATCGAATTTATGTACAACATTTTGAGAGTACCCTTTATGAAAAGCTTTAAATGTGCTGTAGAAACATTTTTTCAACATGTCTCTTCTAAAATGGATTACAAACGTTCTAGATACCAGTTTGTACTGGCCAAGTAGATGCTCTCTGTTGTTTGGTAGTTAATGCTTCAGATTTTCTCTTCCCTTAATTGGGCAGGTCATAAAAAATTGGCACTGAAACCACTGTAGCCAAAACCTTGCTTCATACATATAAGGGATTGAATAAAAAACACAAACAAACAAAACACCCCACACCATTAAATAGGGCTGATTAAACTACATATGCAACCCTAGCTATGGGATCTTCTAACCTCCTGCCATGTTGCTCCAAGACAGTAGGAACCTTCTTTTTCTACAGATAAGCATAGGGTGTTTTAGATTCTACTGCAGTACCACACTGGATTGCAACAGTCTTATCAGTTTATTTGTTGTAAAAATACACCAGAATTCCAGGAAAAAAATATTAGTAAGGTCTATCAGAGATGAAACATAAAAGATCAGGGTTGCAGAGGCAGGCAGAATCAGATCCAACCTACAACAAATATATAATCATGTAAAACTGAAACGACCATGAAAACTTCTTATGCTCTTATACGTTATACCATTCAATTAAAACAGCAGTTGAGCTAATTTATAACATTAGTTATTCACAGCATATGAGCAAAATCATAATTCTGGAATAAATTATTACTTGTTAGTTACTGACAATATTTCTATATACATACACACACACACACACACTGAACACTAATATTCAGTCTTTACAGCTAGCAATTTACACTTTCTGCTTCTTTTGAATCCATCACTGTTAGTCTGTTTTAAAAATTGAAAATGAATCATTTTAGATTCTGGCAACATTTAAAGAACAGGTTACTTCAAATTAAATAAGTAAAAAGGAAGGTGTGGGGAACAGATTTTAACTTCTTTTGATCAACTTGCTGTAAAGAAATATGCCATAAAAATTATAAGGAACAAGATAATCTCGAAATAATGACCAAAGATCCAGAATAACACATAGCACGTATGTTGCTGATGCAGCGCATGGGATATATGTCCTCCCAGATCATGCAGTTTCAGAACAAACAGCTGTTTCTGCACCTTTGTACAGATAGGCAGTAGACAGTTGTTGGATTACGCTGTGAAGGAGCTTAAATTTGATCCTGAGAATTACAGATTACCTGGAGAAATATGGTACTTTGTGTGCCTAACTGTAGATGTGAATGTTTAACTTGAAAACTCACAGTTGACTGCTGCTGACAAAGGTGCCTGTCTTTTCACTGCTAATAACACAACTGGGAGTAAATTCCTCTGTCAGAGCATTGAGAACATTGCTAAGCAATAGCTAAAGCTAAAACTTAAAGAAATCCAGATTCACTCTTAATGCATTATTTTACAGTAGATACCAAAGAGTGCAAATTAATTTAACTGCTCATTTTTAAAAGCCTCGACTTAGTTACACACATAAAGAAGTACGTACTGAAAAATGATTAAACCAAATGATTCTCAGAGCCCTCATACTATTGGGAAAAAGTCACGTATTTTCTTCAAGACCAAGAAGTAAAATTAAACAAAAGGATGAGTCGGATGCTCTAGGTAGCTGAGAATGACCCGATGTAAGGCGGCTAAACAAACCTACTTCACCAGGAAAATAAGCAGGATCGAGATCTGACTTGTGATTCTCCACACTTAGAAAGTCAGGAATAACAGACCCACAGACACTGTATTGCTGAATTAAAGGGTATGACTTAAACGGTAGTTTAACTAGGCTCTTAAATAGATTAACAAAGCATGCCTTTCAAATGGAAAAGCAATAACTACAATTCACAGTAGCACATTTAATGCAAATTAGGTTAATGAGAATGTTGGGCTAACCAATTATCTTTTCACAAATTCCTTTACCCTGAAAATAACTTCCTTTTGTGTCATGAATACTAATCAAACATCTTGCAATGACTCAGAGTTCCTTCCAGCATAAGAACTGCTTTTCTTCATTTGAATTTGAAGAGTTTTTATCTTACTTACAAACATTTGGTCTCCAAACACAAAGTAGCTAAAAATAATGCATTCAAGTAAACCTTACACATCATTTTTGATAACTTTTACAATAAATCTTAATAACCTTTTTTGTAAAATGCAACTTTGCTACAGAAGAACACCAGTTCTAAAGCACCATATATATACTAACACCGGAATATATTTAAAGCTAGATCAATTGATTCAAATAGGATACATGTCTCATAGCCTCATTAGTTCAATCATGTCTTCATACAAATATCCACTGAACAGCAGAATCAAAGAAATCCCTGTAACCTGTACTAAACGTTTTCTAATATGTGAATTGACATTAGCATGAAAGTTGAAAGCCTGAAAAACACATTTCAGTGTGAGAAGAGAACAGCCACGCTAGAAGCGTAGTTTTGTTTACTTTAGCTCTCTAATTCACTGAAAACAAAAGAGAAAACATTACTGAAGACAGAAAAAAAAATATTTGGTAGTCTTAGAGATTGTGAAACAGATTTTCAGACTGGGAGGAGGAACAAACAATGTAACGGTGGCCTTCAAAGACAACCACAGTGGTACAGAAGCACAAATACAAGAGTCTCAACTGTTCTAAACAGAATTCATCTTCTCCTAAGCAGGTATCAGACATTTTGATGAACTCATTCGGAATTTTCCAACCTTTGTTCATTTTTCATTTATTTAACTAACGCAACCCAATCCTCAATCTACAAGTCTGTTTGGTCAGCTAAACTATGCAACAAATTTATGATGGCACCTTGCAGATGAGCAAGATAAACCATCAAATAACAGCTCAGGTACATTTGGGAAATTAGCGTGAATTACATGAAAATAAAGAAGTCTATATCTTTGTACTAATGATTTTAACAAAATTTCCCATTTTTTCCTGTGTCAATCCCCAGTTCACCGCTATTTAAGAAGAATGTAATGTCAAAACAAGCTGCCTTCAGTTTTCTTCATAGGATTCAAAAACACAAGAAGAAACAGATGCTATTTTTAAAGCAGAAAAAAAATCAGATTCTCCAATTCAAAACTTTTCTGCAGGGAAAAATGATCTGAGTTGTTTAAGCATGCCTGGTGCTTGAAATGTTATCTAACAGCAACAGCTCATACAGGAATCCGACCAACTCTCTTCAGGAGTTGGGATGACAACAAGCAACATTTTTCTTTAAAGAGCAGAAAACTTTATATAGAGTATCCAAGACAAATCCATCTATCAAACAAAATGTAGGGAATGAATTTTGGATTTGAGTTTTGAGAAAATGAACAAGCAAAAAGAGAAAACTACAGTCTATCAGTCGTTTGTGATGAATTAAGTGCGAGTGCATCTTCATCAAATGGAGGAAAAAGCGTGAGGAAGAGCTCCTACTCACCTGTATCACAGCGTGCTCTCTAGAGCAGATTCTGGAAACAGCCACAACTACACACCAGGCACTGACAAATCTCATCAGTACCAAAAGATTTATTTTTTTTTAATCCTTACATCATGTTTCCAATGCTGCAATTTACAGAGCACTCCATCTACTATTAAAGCTTGCTCTAAATAACATATCTTCAGATAAATACCCCTGAAGACACCATTTTTTCTCCTGCAAAGGGAGACTAACCTGTCTATAAATGGATAACAAATATTCTTCCAACTCTAGAGAATCTGTTTTGCAAGGAGTATTATATGAATAATATTTAATAACACACCATAAACAGATATAATAATTTGGCCAAAGTAAAGTAGCATATATTATACAACAGCAGACTCTTGGAAGACACAAAGTTTCATGGCCCTTGTAGTAATGTCACCGATTTCTATTTCTACATTTTTAATTACTCAACTCTGATAGAATACACACTGTAACTCTTATCTTTTACTATAATTAAGGCTGCAGTGTTTTACTTATTGCCATAAATGTAGACTGAGGAACAGAACGTTGGAATACAAAAACAGAAAGACTGCGAAAAATCAACATCTATTAATTTCCTTCAGATATTATTAAGAACAGTCTATTTCAAGCAACTGCGAAGTCTGTCTTTTATCAAGTGCATGACAGTTATTTCCAAACAACAGGCCTTCACCACAAATGCTTCAGCACAATCTACATTTTCCTCTGGTTCTGCTATTCAGCAGTAGATTACACAGGCGTGTATTACAAAATCTAGAAGGCTCACACAACAGTTCAGCATAAAAATCTGAATTACCAAAATTCTAGAAGAGTATCTTACACAGATGTTCTCCTATTGATAGCAGTAGGAGACTTGGAGCTCTGTGCAAACGTACTGAAGTCAAGGATACTCGTATCCTGCATCGTGAACTATAAAGCATATTTGTAATCAGATAGAGAAAAAAAAAAGTTCAAAATTAATTCCCTGGCACAACTGTACAGAGCTACTGGTCACATTAAAAACAACCACAACAAAATCAGGCAGATCTGACAAAGAGCATGACCATCAGATCTCAAAATTTTAAATCATCGCAGATAAACAAATAAGGAGGGGTTGGTCTCAATGATCTCTAGAGGTCCCTTCCAACTCCTACAATTCTGTGATTCTGTGAAGGAGAGATCTTTGGAAACGGGTACCATTTCTGGAACAAGGAGTGTTTACATAGGAAGAACAGAATGAGACTAACATAGAGGATCACAAAAGCAAGGTTAGATACCAGTTTTTCAAATGAGTAGGAGGGTGAAACCAACCAGTCCCAGAGAACATAATAGAAAAAGGGGAAAAAAAAATACATGCAAATTCTGCTTGCTTTAAAAAAAATAAATAAATAAAATCTAAAGCAGAAGTTAACAAGGGTCAGTACAGGAAAAAAGTACAAATAAAAAGATATTCAAAGAGGTTCAGGGAAACAAACAGAAGTTCCTGTGCTACTGTGTGAAGACAAGTGACTAAGAATTAAGAGAAAAAAAATGGACACCTTGGTGAGTGGTGCAGATGCTACAAGTTTCCATGGAGCAAGGAGGGATAGAAGGAAAATGCAAGAACTTCTGAATACAAAGATTCCACACGTGGTTCAGGAAGTCTGTGGGACACAAATAGCTACAAAGTAAGAAAGTATTTGGGAAAACAGTATATCAGGTAGCATGCTCAGCCTGCCCTGCTAAGATGGAGTCAGCATCTAATTAAACATAACCAGCATTAAACAAAACAAACATCCAGTATTTACCTACAGAGCTCTGCAGAGAGTTACCTTAATCACTCATCTTGCTACATGAAAAAATAGGAAGGAAAAGTAGGAAATGCATGAATCTATTTCTATTCTGTAGCTAAGAGTTCTTTTGGATTGTTTCAAGTTCTACATCTGCAACATGTATAAGGAGAAGAGAGATATATATCCGTCTTCCCTATCTATCACTCATGTAACTGTAAAGATAGCATTAAGCAAGCACTGCCTTGTCATTAACTTTTGCACATTTTCTAAAATGTATCATTACTTTTAACGTGTAATTTTTTCCTCAGTACATAACAGTGGTAAGTCTTGCAAACAGACTGCAGCAAAACTGCAAAATATTAAAACAAAATGCACTGAACAAGACAAAAACGTTTAGAATGTCAACCAAATGCAGCTATTCATAAATACCAACTCCATCTTCTCCACTTTTATATTGAATAAACATTAAAATGATATTTAAGTGTGAAGTTGTTGATTTCCCAGTAGATTAAACAAACTTTTTATTAAGTTTAAGCTAGTCAACTTAAATATTTACAGTTTTCCTGATGCTTTATGACATTTCCCAGTGTCATTTTCCTCAGGTTGCTAATCTACAACATACTTAGTGATTTTTAAATGTCAGTGCAACCAGCTTCCTAGATTAGACAAACTATAAAAATCCATAGGGTATGGTAGGTTTTGAGCAGTAACATTGAAGAGAAGGACTGAAACAAAGCAAAGATGACCAAACTTCTTAATGCAGAAATACTCGTGACCAAAGACAACTTACTTATCTATGTATCTATTTATTTTCAGAAGCAGCAGGATGATACGGCAGGAGACTCTCCTTAGGGACAGGGACGACAACTCCTCTGAGTGAAAAGCTTGCATGGAAACATGCTGTGTGGGTGATGAACACCCAGAGGGGCTGTGGTGTCTCCTCCTTGGAGACCTTCAGCAGACACCTGGACTTGGGCCCGGGCACCCTGCTCTGCATACTTTGACTTCCCACACTTCTCAGTGAGGTACTGTGAGAAGTTAATATAATATATATTAACTTATATATAACCTCTGCTCTTTATTCAAGAAGTTTCCATATTTTCCAAGTCACTTACAAACCCTAACTACTACAATGTTTCTAATTCCAAATATAATCAATGCAATACTGTATCTAACAAAATAAGGTTTTATAACAAATACTGGCTGGATCACTAATTATTGGAAAGCTCAGATTCAAAACTCACTTCCTGGTGTGAACTTGGCAGAGAGCTCTAACCCCAAACTAATGCTTCTTTTGGAGATAGCCCTTTCTCAATTCTATGGATTATGTATATTTAGATTATTAATCATTCAACCTCCAGCATAAATAGTGCATTCAAGTATATCATTCCAATGAAGCTGGAAGATGAGAATATCACACAGTTCATTATACCAAATATATTTTTGTGCTTTTTTCATTTAAGAAAATTTAACTGAAAGAGTTGCACTGCATAAATTTACAGTAGGACAATCCCTGTTTACTGTAGATATGCTGTCAGAATATTCGGCCTGAAAACTTCAAAATTATTCAAATATCTCTCCTCTTTACAAAGAGCACCAAGCAAAAACAATATTCCACATTGTGCCTCCTTCCAAAACCATTCTACTCACTCCACTTTTCAAAGAAGCAAACCAAAAAGAGAGAATCTTAGAGGAAAAAAAATAATAATAAAGCAAACTTTAAAATACTTTATTTTAAGCACCCTGCTATTTTTGTTCTGATAATAGTGAAGAATTTGACTCAATTAGAGAAAAAAAAAAAAAAAAAAAAAAAAAAAAAAAAAACTCTGCCAACTATTCGAGCTTCAATTCTAAGCATTTAAAAGCAGTCAATTTTTGTTGATGGTACACACAGTCTTTGACAGCCCTTGTGTTATTAGAATTTCTTAACCCAACAAATTGCTCTTTTTGTTAGCATTACACTTCCACTCCTAATTCTGTACTTCACAGAACATTTACAACAAAATATGCAACTGTATAATCAATAAGTTTTATTTATGCTGCTGTGGATATTTTTAATACATCACTTCAGAATTTTAGAATTTTTCATGAAAGCAGAAATGACTATTCATGAAAGTTGCACAGCACATCATTTCTATGAGGCTTTCTAAAGCATCCATAATATATATATAAAGGTATAAGCATAAAAATATTCAAGCATTTTGATTCACTGAGTATGAGGCTTGGTTTTCTTGTAGTTAGGAAAGTTCCTGCAAGATATAACAAGTCACACTACTAGCAGAAGCTTGCAAGATTTTTATGTTCAACGCAATGAAATATCAAGAGATGCAGCTCCAGAAAACAAGACACTGGAGAATTTTCCTCTGATATGTTAATAAAATGACAATGATTACAATTAGCAAAGAACAAATCTAGTAAAGTTACATTTCTGTAAGGACAGAAAAGCCTGGACACTGCATATGCAAAGTACTCCTAAATATCGAAAAATATGAAGTGTAATGGCTTAGAGAGTTTTCAACACCAACAAAAAACTAACAGCAGACTGCTAAGTGTTCACCTCAGATAAAAAAATACAAACAGCACACTGCATTTCTTTACTTAAAGCTGAGGAAGCCTCTAGATTCTGGGCCCGCTTTACACTTGTAAGAAAAATTGTCTAACCACAGAAGCTAGCAGCTTGTCTTTGTTTTTTCTCTACACTTTTCCCATTACTACAGATGAATTGTTCTGTGCATAGCTTAAAATCCTGTGTTAATAGAATTAAGAGTTCTGTAAAGTGAAAAGGAGAAAAATAATTCCTGCTGATGTTCTGTATCAGGTTCTTCGAACCTATTCCAATAAATTTTTCACAGATAAACACTGGGTTAGCTCATAAACACCAGTATCTCCAGTGCGGTGCCTGGAGAACACCCTACAGCAATTCACATTCTGTAACTTACAGTACCTCCTAGGAACATATCCTACAGCCATCTTACATAAGCTCCTTGCATGGCAGTAACAAGGAGTACAGCCATCACACACAAGCTGGAAAACTTGCAGAGGTTATACAGAAAGATGAACTGCAGCTTTGTGGATGGCAAATACCATTTGGGCTACATGCTTGTCATTGATAGTGAATTGCAGATCTGCATAACACAATTTTTATTTTAGAATCTTCTGTATTCAAATAGCACAAGATTTAAATGTGCTTTCCAGTGTTCATTTTTAAATATTTATTTAGAGAATGTTTTCTATAACAAAGATTAGAATGGCATAATCCAACACTAAGAAAATAAATTTTAAGTTGAACCTAACACTTTTATTACTGCATTAATTCCACTGCATACTGTATATAGTGGCACCTACAAGCCTCTGAAAGTCAAATTAAAAATTTACTTGAACTGTCAAAGCTCACCTGCACTTTATAGATGTTTTTGAGACGTGAACTGCTCTAACCTGCCAGAAACAATTTCCTTACCTAAATCTAATCCATTACGAGTCACTGTAGAAATTAAATATGCTACAAGACCAGCTTAGACAGAAGATTCAGAACTAGGAATTAGTGATCACTGGTGTGAAAAGCAAAAACAAAGAGAATTTGGGAAAATCATACACAGTGTAGTAAAATTAATGTTTCAAGTTTAATCTCAACCACTCCTATGCCCCCAAAATTTGAAAAGAAATACCACAGAAGTCCTAGATTACTGTACTTGTAGAAATGTTTTTTTATTGTATTGTATAGTAGCGTAACATCCAAGATTAATAACTCATCAGTATTGCACCTAAAAAAAAAGGCAAATAAATGCAACAATACCCTTAAAAGCTGACACACAGCACATCTCTCTGATTCTACAAAGATGAAGGCACAACCGCTGAATATGACTCACATTCAAAATTCACTTACAAAAAAACCTGTCAGCCTTAATGGAATTTATTCAATTCCATTGAATAAAGAAGGCTTGGCAATTGATAATATTAGAAACAATTTTCTGTGACTTCTATGACTAATGAAATGCACACCAGGAAAGTTTGGAAAATGCCACCTACAGAATTCATGAGCAGTCATTCTGTTTGTCTTGCATGCATTTCACTGTGAGACTACAAGCAGGATAAAAAAGAGACAGAAGTCATTGGCCTCTTGTTAAGCCAGACTTACTCGAAGTTATTTACAATCTCAATACTTAACCTATTTTTAGTCCCAGACATAATTATGAGTAGAAACCAATTATTACAATGGTGGGTGTTCCAAAGAGGCCTCCAAGATTTCCTGCCTTAAAAAGAAGGTTTCTTGTCTATCGCAGGCCTGTGCAGGAGGCTGTTCCACAGAGGGTACAGATGTGTTATATTTTTTGCCCCCTAATAGCTAACCCTGCAAATGGGAAAGCAGTAGTCAGATCCATTGGCCTAGGCTGAAGAGGCCCCAGAGTCTGGGAAGAAGGAATCCACAGGAGCTGCTGATGGTAGCAGCACTGTATAACATCACGTCACAAAAACAAGAAACTTGGTCTAAAATTTTTGTTCTGAATAAAGAAGCCAGACCTCTTCACAATCATCACAGAAGGTATGAAAAAAAAAAAAAAAAATCTCTATAATTCAATTAACACAAATTTCTTTCATAGAATCATAATATCCTGAGTTGAAAGGGACTTACAACAATCATCAAGCATAGGCTCCTGGTTCAACATAGTACAACCCAAAATTCAAACTACATTTCTGAAAGCACTGTCCAAATGCCCTGAACTTCATCAGGCTTGGTGCTCTGATCAAGGCCCTGGGAAGTCTGCTCCATTGCCTGACTACTCTCTGGTGAAGAACCTTTTCCTAACACCCTTTCCTGGTGCAGCTCCATGCTACAGCATTCCTTTCTGAGGGGCTGCTTTCCAGCCTCTCATCCCCCGCTCTGTACATATTTTCAGAGTTGCCCCACCCTAGGTGCAGAATCCACCACTTGAGTTTAAAAAGTGTCATCAAGTGTGTAATGAGAGTCAAGTTATAAAGTGCATGTTTCAGGTAACAAGGAAAACCAAAACTGTTGGGGCTACTTTGAGTTATAAGTATCTCCAAGTTACTTGACAATAGCTCAAAGTAGAGAAGTACGCATCGATTCATTCAATCATAAAAATATGACTCCATATTGAGTCACTGATTCAGCCTTGATTCAGACCGTTCCTGGAACAAGCACAGTCATATTTGTATTGTCTGGAAATTCACAGATGGATAAGCTCACCATTATGGTGGAGCCCTCCATTATGACCTATCTTTCAGAATTCCAGGAAGTTTTGCCCTCTAAAACAAAACACAAAAAACTCTACCTAGTTACTCTACAATGCACTTATCTGGACTGTAGATTCATTTAGCTTCTTGCATGTCTATAAATAAAAAATGAAAAAAGCCATTGCATGAGGTGCTCCATGCCTGTAAGAGGTCACATGACCTAAAGGGAACTACGTTCACGCTGGAAAAGTGCAAACTTGATTTCACAGTGCAGTCTGACATCCATTAACAGGGCATTTATTTACGGTTCTTTGAACCCAGAATTTTGGCCATAATTTTACAGGGCAGATATTGTAATAACATCTACTGCACACTTTTTCAGGGGGTACTATTCATAAGAGACTATTCAAAACACGAAACAAGCGCTTTCTTTATTTACATGCATATTATTTGCAGGCTGCCTTTGATACCTTTTACATTCTCGGACCATGGCTGATTGCATTTGGCTGTCACTGAATTTGTTCATAGAACAAGTTTTCACATTTTCAATATGCCCGTGTTCATAAATGAAGAACTGCACAGCCTGGCAGCATCCACAGGCCATTCCACTGCAGTGTCTTCCTAAATATTCTTACTCTAATTGAAAGGTCAAGCAACCTGCACAGGTGCTGAATAAAAACATAATATATGCTACATTCTCACTAAGAATCTCAGAAGCTTTATAATGGCTAGGAGAATAATTAGAAAGTAGGTACCTTAACAATTGCTTTAATGGCCATAAAATGACCAACATGAATATGACATAGAGGATGAAAGTATTTGATTCCCCCAGTTGAATTTACCACTTTCCTTGGAAACAAGATATAATAGACTCTTCCTCTGAGATAAGAAGATACAAACCTCCAGCTACGATAAGGGCTTACTGTCTCTTTTCAATAGTTTTACAATGAGACACACTTATGAGAGTAGAAAAAACTGGAAACAGACAATATTTGCGTGTCATGGACTGTTTATCCCTTAGACATTCAGTCTGCTCTATCTCTCAAAAATGTATAGACATTTTACTTATGAGTAAAAGATTATGAAAAACAGATATGATCAGCACAATCATTCAAAGTGTGCTAGTTTGGTGAACTCTGCGTCAGCTGATGATCTTCCTGGGTTTCTCTATAGGTTTTAAACACTGATGCATGTAGTCCCTAAAATCTGATCACCAATATCCCAGTAGTAAAGGCTAATCACATAATTTTTTCTGCTATATTTTAAATTTGTTGCTCTGGATGGAAAACATTAAGCTGTGCATTCATGTGACAGTAAAAAATACCACTATTTTTAAAAAGTTTTGACAAACTTGATGTTTAAGAATTGATTACAAGTAGCTAATGTTTAATAACATCAGAAGCCCAATAAAGGTTGCTATATACACAGGTGTATGCTCAGAAATAAAAGGAACCATAGGATAAGCAGAAATTCTCAGTGTATTTTCCTTCCATCAGTCAATACAACATCAGCATCTTCTGGTTTACTGAAAAAATATTTTTGGTTGTAAAGTAGATCCTTGTGGAATCAAAGTTTTAATACAAATTCTGTTTCTGAAGCAGATGAGACCAAGCTATAATTTTCATCTAGCCATAACATGGTGAAGAAGTCTATCTGGTACAATTTCGATCTCAGGTTACTATGGCCTTGGAGAGGAACATGAAAAATGAATGAGAGTTCAGAGAATGCAGTTCACATACTGTTGTCACTAAAGTGACAGCCAAAGAGAAGTTAATTTTCAGAAGAGAAATCTGAATTTCATGGTCTCAGAACTTAACAACTAACATAATGGTAACATTTTATTTCCTCCTCTCATTGTGGACCAGTAGTTCTCAGCTCCTAAGGCCAGACACTACAAGTAAATTTAAAGGTTTTATTAATATAATGTATTAAACATAATATGACATTATAATCCTTTATTATAAGGCTACTGAAAATATGCTAACACAAAATGCAAATACAATGTTTTAAAGCCAGAAAAAAGCAGGATTACTGTATTCTCATTTTTAAATACAATGTACATAAATCACGTACATTAATAAGCACTTATTACTCTACTTGGCAACACATTTCTTCTCTGCATTTTCCTGCTATAACCTACAACGCTTCTCAGCAGATACAGAAAATAAATAAATAAATATATATATATATAAATATTCTTTCATTTACAAATATACTAGTGATGAAAGACCAAAGAGAGTAGCCTTACTGAAAGCTGTGAAGTGGTAACAGTTTCAGAAACAGCGATTAAGAAACAATGACTAAAAATAAAAGATCTTATTTTTAAGTGATTGAGATTTTTCTGCAAGACAGCTGTGTTTACAAGTTCATAAAAATGTACAATGCTTTACTTCCACTGAAACAGCATTCAAAGAGTCCAGAAGTTTTATGGCCAAAACTAAGCAAAGCCCCAGCAATCTCTACTCTGACCAATCTCTACCTCTCCCCCAGGTTATCTTTAGATAACATTCCTTACAAGATAAAATAGAAATAACACTTTGCTGCAGCAAAACCTGAAGGTTCTGGCTGTGTAGCTGCACATCCTCCCCTAGGCTCAACCCCAACTGAGCAGCCTCATTTTGCTAAATCCGCCAGAAAAGCACAGCTCATTTATTTGCCAGCAATAAAATGAGAAACCAGTGTAAAGCAAGACTCTTTAGCGCTACTGATCAGAATGAGTCTCCACATTTTTGTTTCTGAAACTGAATAAAAATGCAACGAGTTCATTTACTTCAAAATGAATGCCTGAAAATGACATTATTTGCTAATATTAAAAAATCCATCCACTTTGAAACTGAGTATATTACTCAATAAAAGATTTTCCCAAGAGAGTATGTATAACACTTACAAAGCTGAAGACATAATATAAAAGCACAAGTAAGGAATGGGCTTGCATGCATTTTGCATGTGCTGAAGGCTGCACAACACACGAAAGAAATATTGAAATCACTTCTCTCTTACTAACACCTTTTTCTCTACTGCCTTAGAGAAAAGCATTCAGTTGTGAATCATCAGTGAGAGAGATATAAATATTTCAGAATGCACTTTTTTTCTGACAAAATTGGGGCAGAGTAGCCATGCACTGGAATCTGAACCATAAAATATAATTTCTTCATGTGTTTTCAAGGATAAAAGGGAGGAAACATTAGAGAACAGGATTATGTAGTAAAGTCCAAGTATCCCCAGATTGTAAGAGGATGCATCATACAAGTACAGAAACATTAACTTCAGCATCTTCTAACTCCTGAATGCCTGCCATACTAATCCTAAAACTGTCACTTTAATCTATGATTATTTGCATTACAGGTAAGGACATGTTTGTAAGATCAGTGAAGTCCAAAGGCATTTGTACGTGTGTATGTAACCACCTCCAACACCTGCCTTTTGTTCTTGCACCTTTACTGAGATGCCTCCATCTTACATTCCTACTTTGTATAAATGAGAAAGTAGATTGCATTTCTTCTCCATAAGAAGCACTGCTCATCAAGCTATGTGACAGGTATATGGAAGTATTCACCATTATTTTTTACGAGAACTCTACATGGAAGAAGTATTTAAAATTTCAAAGTTTAAAGGTCAAATTTAAGATTATACCTAACAATAAGATGAAAGCTTAGTTTGAACAATACGAGGTGAATATTAGTAGAAATCATGTATCAAGAAAACATGAGATTTCATAAAATTTAATACAGGTCAGAGCCTTCCTAGTCCATCACAGCAGCCTTTTAATAACTGAATAACTAAACAGCATAGTGCTGAATGATTAAAAAGTGGTCTCTAATTTTAGTCAGAAATTAATCTATTTGTTCTAATGAGACTTAGCCATGCTGATTCCTATTTCAGAGTCAATGAGCCTCATGGGAGAAAGCAACTATCATTACACAGCTCTAAGTATCCGTGTGTAGCTGCCACAGATCCTTATTCTAAAAGCAAGACGCATTCTAATAACACATTATCCTAGTGTCTTTCACTTCCATACTGCAAATACTTCTTATGTAGAAAACTCAAAGGCCCTATTAAAAGTATAATTTTAATTGATAAATTAATTGCATAATATCAGTTATGGTACTACAAAAGTTTCATGTCTAAGCATAGATAAACTATCTACAGCTAAACTATGTACAGCTAAATGCTGTCACACCATGGTCTTGTCCTAGTACTTATAATGCTTTACACTTACATATACCACAAGCTCTATAAAATGACAGCTACAGAGCACAGTTTTTCTGTCCCTTAAGATTAAATTTTATCCCCATTACTTACCATTTGTGGTCTTTATTATGCCCTTCACCACTAGTATATATCTTATTAAGCAGCTTATTAAAAGTTGGCAAGAGTCTAGCACTTTCTGTTGCTCGAACTAGCAACGAAAATAATTAAGGCATCCCTCGTTGCTACATCCCCATCCATCTCTGGTAACAAAATGATTAATTGTTTCAGCCACATATAAATGATATCCCATTAAATCATAAATAGGTGACCCATTAAACAACATTCTAATTGAGACAAAAATTTTCAACACATCCTTTTGGGGTGGAGGCTTTTTAAACACTTTTTCTCCTTTTCCTATCTCTGAATCCTACATAAGGCATGCACCTGCCTCATATAACACAATCTTCTCATTATCTGTATCTTTGCATAAGTATTACAAGTCCTCTTCTCACAGACTCATGAACCTGCATGTTATTTCTAGGATAACACTGGCTAACGTGACTGAAAAAGGTATTTCCATGATAAGTGATTTCCATTCCAAGCATGACTGACATTGTCTTAAGTTTATACTTATTACAGGAGAGAACGGAAAACACTTTATAAACAAACATAGGAGTTGAAAGTGTTACAGGAATGATGTGAAGGAAAGGGAGACCATTTCCTATCAGTCCAGACCAAGTGAAAGTATCTTTTGCTGTAACTAACTGCACTCACGGCTGGAATAATTTGCTTTATTAATGATAGGACCAGAATCATACTCTCTATCACTCCTAAAATACTCAAGAGCTTTTTCTTCCCTAAGGCCTTTGGAATAGCTTAAGTAACAATACAATTTACACTACTTTCAATAAGAAATTCATACAAAGATTTGTTCTGAGAGGATATTAATCTTTTAAAAAGAAATTTCTTTGAAAGATTATAACAAATAGTATATTATAAATGTATATGCAACAAGTTTAATGACCTCAAAAACATAACGCTAAAAAAATAAACAGCAAATGCATCAAGGCTACACACAGAGTTAGCTCGTTTGGGGATATATTCAGTTGTTGTTCATATGGAAAAACAGGTTGTGAGATGTATTGTTTGTCTACCCACCAGTTATTTTTGATCTATTTCAAAAGTCTTAATTGATTGAAAAGGTGAAGCTTTCGAACAAATGAAGCTCCAAGTTTTGTGACCTACCAACAAATAAGGAGACCCTGAATGCTTTTATCAAAGAACAATAATTTGAACTCAGCTCCTTATTCATGGAAAAAAAAAAAAAAAAAAAAAAAAAGTAGCAACCAGTAAGGTAATCAGCAAAGAAGCCTAACCCAGTAAAAGCATGGATTGACATCCATCCAAATTGCTAGGAACAGAAAAAGGGCACACAGAAACAAACCATAAAGGGGGGGGGGGGGGGGGGGGGAGGGAGGAAATACTTGTCTTGCCTATAGGAAAACCTGTTATTAATATCAGTTTTCAGAAAAGACTCTTTTTGTTATTAGGGTATTATCCCATGACGTTAAAAAGTTTCTTTGTCACTGTCAAATCCTGAGCTGACTACACAGTCTTCTGCTTACTCTGATTCATGCCAAAATGAAATTAAGATATGATAGTTAGAATGCCACAGCCTTCATGAAAATTATCAATTAAGTCACAAAAAAGCAACTGAAATTTTTTTTTTTGACATCTTAATGCCAGTTTACTTCTTGATTTGTTATATTTTGTATTTTCTGCTTACTGGCTGAGTTTGGTAGGAATTTTAGCACTTACCATTTCTGAAAACCCAGCCTATAAGATCTTCAGAGAAAGGAATTTGCTGCCAAGCATATAGATGTTATTATAGAACAAATAGCAAATAAAATGGAGTGAAGGGGAGTAGAAAACGTGCAATTATTACCTTACTTGACTGACTTTCCAGTTCATATTTAACTGTTTTATAAGTCATTTTCACCTGTTTAGGATTCTTTTACTGTTTAGGCTTTTGTGCATATGAATAAAGAAAGTGTTTACTGGGGAGAAAGATGGCAGATGGAAGCAACCTAAAAGGTTAGTGTGGTAATCTTTGAGGATGGGATGAGTGTTTTTTTTAAAAACCTCAGACTTCCATTAATCCTGCACAGTTACTTGTATGAAAGAGCAAAGAATGGGACAATGAATTTAAAATTAAACAAGTAAAGCAAAGAAAAACAAATAGGTTCTGTTTTCACTGGAATCCCACCCTTATGGTGGTCCAAAAGAACTGCCTGCAAATTAGGGTATAACTTAATATGAATGAAGGTGGCAGAACCCGTCCTTTAATATATAATGCTATTTAAAGGATTATTTGTACTACTGCATCCAGTAAATTAGTCTGCAAAATGCATTATACGAACAAATTACTGACATATAATTTTCTTAAGCTTGTAAAAGGGACAGAGGAAATGGTACTGGTTATTTCCGCTATGATCATTGTTAACATTGAAATTAAGGGGCTGCAGAAGGGAGCATTTAATTTTAAGTTTCTCTACTTCAGTCTTTAAAAGGAGCCTCTGATTCAATATCAATCTTAGCGATAGCAAACTGAATTTTATACTGGGGTTTTCCCTCATAGTTGTCTAAAAACACAAAATATCAAATGCAGGTAATACAAGCTTTGACTCACCTGGAAACAAAATAGCAGAAAAGCAAAGGCAAGGTTTGTTCTACATGAATCTCTAGGATCCAGTCCCTCATAAGCATCATCAGCCATGCAAGCACATTTAAAAACCTCGAGATAATGCCAGCATTAAAAATTAATACCAGAAGAACAGTGTGAATTTCCTATTTCTCCAGTTTCATTAAGATCAAAATTTCAGTCAACTGTTTATCTGAACACAGCTGGCAATGCTGAAATTAAACTCAGGAAGGGGAGGAAAGGAAGAAGCCTTCATATTCACTTGAGCCTTCCCCTGCCTTCAGGCTCACTGCTCCTCATTATGCTGAACTTGCATTCTACAGTTTAGCATTGCAACTTTTACCTACGAAAACTACTGGAGACAGCATTTTGAGACCATTAAGAATTGTAAAGTAAGGTGCTCTAAATTGAAAGGTTTTTTTCAGCTCAAGCAATTATTTCTTGTAGACTTTTTGAGGGTCTTTTTGTTTTGTTTTTGCTTTTATCCTTTTGCTCTTATCAAGTAGGTCTTACTTAGCTCATTTAGAAAATTTACACAATTTTCTTTAACAAATTCCCTTTGAAATATAACATGACACCAATAGTACATGGGATGGAATTAGTCCTACACGACCACTTTATCTGTAACTAAATGAACTACAGCAATTACAGAACATCAGATCTCAACATATGTATAGATAAAGCTCCGAATTGCTAATTGACTTCAGCTACATTACTGCAAACATATTCCCACTACCTCATGGCTATTGAAATTGATACATAAAAAATATTTGCAACTTTTGCATAAATCTGGTTATTTGAAACAAAAGCTTTTAAGACAAAAAATTAGGTAGCCTTTCTGGTACAATTTTTAAGGACATGCCTGGGGAAAGAAGAGACACTTCCCAACAGTTCCTCACCTTTTAAGGTGCCAAGTAGTGGAGAGCTGGGCTTCTTCTCAGGTCTGCGAGGAAGATGGGGCACTCAGCTGCTTGAATTAAACAACTTTAGAAATTTAGTACTGGTATCACCTTTCGAAAAACATTTTTACAGAGTTGAAATGGGATTTACTGAAACAGATAACTGAATTTCATTTTAAAAGCAAAGACTGTAAAATGATCAACTACCTCAAATAGAAAAATTTTAGATTTTAACCTTTGCATTTGTCCACCGTACATTTTTCAATGCTAGCATTTAAATTAGATGCACATAATAAAATGAGAAAAAAGTAGAAGGAGCAAGTAGACTTCCTTTAGTGATTATGCTCCACTTAAGCCCAACTGTGTACTAAAAATTACTTTTATTTATAGTCTTTTTCTGAAAATACTATCAGAGCCTCATAATGCTGCAAAAATAGTAACATAATTTTAATTTTGCCTCATAAGTAGGAGGAAGACTATTTTTAATTCAATTTAAAGTTTTAATGTGATGGAGTTGCAATTCATAATACAATTATATTTTTTTCATATTTTTTACAAATCTTAACTTTTCCACAGGAAAATCCCACATGACATTATTCTAAACAGATTATAAAAGGGAGTTTTAACAATTTTGAGATCTTTTCTTAACTTTAAGAAGAAAAGGTCATCCTTTACCTTTTCAATCTTTGCAGAAAGAAATTAATAATCCTAATCCATTCATTCCTACTGCTTTGGGTGCCTTAATACATATCACTTCAGATTAGGCATAAATAGTGAGGGGAAAAAAGTACGTACACTGTGGAAATGTTCATTTATACTTGTGACAAATTGTCTTCCTGCAAGTGCTTCTTTCTTACAGTTTTAGGAAATCATAGTAGAAGAACAGTACATGTTTTAGGCTAGCAAACTTTTCACATGGTTTTAGCCTCTGAAGAAATAAGAGTGAGAGATAGGGAGACAGAAAGAGAGACAGAAGAAAAATTAGGTTAAAAAAAAATGAACTTAATAGAAATATTGTTTCTCCTAAAAGGAGCATTGACACTTCGTGTACCTTCTTTCAAGTGCTCTACAAAAGCAAATTTTTATCCTGGAGTATATTTAAAGGTATCTGGCAGATTGAACAAGAAATGTAACTTTTGAGAATATATTTTAAGATTCTGAAAAAAGTTTCTCCTCCATTATCTCTTCTATTGCCATTAACTCAGTACAACTACATTTTGGGGGGATGAAAGATGAGAGAGAGTGCACATTTGAAAATGGGAGTTGGAACAGAACAAGAGGAATTGGGGAAAGGTCTCGGGATGGAACTAATTATTGAAAACAGAATGTTATAAACACATCTGTATTAACTTACAGAAGAAAATATTCTGTGAAACACGGGAGCTCTTCAAGTTTAAAATTCAAAAAAATTCCAAGATCTAGTAACTACTGGCTAGTAAAGCAGAGTTCAAATTTTAAGTGAAATGTTTACATACGTGCTTGTCCATTGCGAACACACAAGTCAGATGAAACATCTGAAGATTCTATTCTAAAGAATTTAGAGATCCTGTTTCTATTTATTCATATAAATGAAATGTACAAGTATTTCAGGACTTTTAAGAAACAGGTTGAAATAACAATATTTACTACTTTATTCCAAAATACACTTTGGCACAGTGTTTTTAAAATTATGTTAAGAAGTTTATACACCACTACCAAAAAATAAAAATTTCAGAACACACTATTTGGGCATTAATCTTCCAACATCTGAAACTCCAAGCCATACTCACTAGAAATAAATATTGCAAATTGGCACGTTTGGTGTGTGGAATGGGCTAGCATTTGTGAAATTTTAAAATGGCTACCTACATTGAGATCTAAGAAAAATAGATTTTAGAAAAGTACAATCAGTGCACCAAATGCTGATTAAAAAATTTACACTTCTCAAGTTATAATCATGCTATTAACAGTTCTTCAACAACACTGAATAATTCTTTCAACTTGTTTACACCTTCACCTTTTTGAATTAGGTACACTATTTTGTAAACATGCCTTTGCTTATCAACTATGATCCCACCTGCAGAACGTATTAGGATCACAACAAAACGACATGTAGTGACACTAGCAATATGCACAGGTTACATTCATTAGACGAAAAATGGCAAAGATGTTTCTCAATGCTGGGAAAGGTAATGATGACAATTTGCAGTAAGTCATTCATTTCTTTCTTTCATTACAACCAATAAAGAATAGCTACAGATGAAGTAAAGAGGAGGGTACAGGCTGGATAAGGACAGCTACAAACAAAATAGTTAAATTTGCATGAAGGACAGAATTCTCGAAAGCACGAAATCACAACATGGTTCTCAACACAGCCTTAAGGGCTCTGACACATGGGGAATGCATGCCTTGTGGGTGCAACCCATCACACAAACGAAAGTTTTCAACTAGGAAAGTAATGTCATGTCTAGCCATTTTGAATGGATTCTACTGAACACAGAATTATCTTTTCAAATAAGTAAGAATCATGAACAAAAAGTTCATATACCGGTGAATAGCACTGCTTTCCTTTGTTCATTTAACTACTACCACAAAAAAGACATAGGGAAAAAGAAGAGTGTCTGAGGAGGGGGATGATGACAACACGGAGGGAGGAAATTATATCTTTTCTGGTTGTTGTGGAGGTTTGAAAATAAATCAACACATACACACACGTTTTAAAGGAAAGAAAAGAATTTAAAGTACAGATAAAAATATAAGGATGTACCTTTGTCCCTAACTGCAAAAGTCAAAACGATATGCAAGAGGTCTTTTTGTACATAAGATAAATGGAATCTACAGACAGAAAAGTAAATATGCTGAAAGTATAACACTATTAAAGATTGAAATTGGAAAGAACAGAATTGCCTTTCAAATCTACAAATGTGGGGAAAAATTGAAAATTTAAGGTTTTCTTTTAGTTTTAAGCTTTCACCATTCCCAATGCATTTTCTCTCCTCTATAAGGTTTCCTCCAATTTATTTATTTATTTTTTTTTCAGCTGTAAGACTCACTCACATGTAGCAGAACATCCTAGACAACCTAATGAATATGATACATTATGACAAGTTATATGTAATTAATTTAAAATCTTCTAGGACAATAATCCATTTAATATTTAATAGGTGACTGTAGAGAAATAAAAAAAACTACTTTTTATCTTGCATTCTCAGTAAAGAACAAGTGTGAAGACAGAAAAAGAAGCTAATATCATGCATGCATGCATGGCAAAGCGCTGGTAACCAAGCAACCAGCAGGAAACATGTCAGAGGGAAAAAGCATATTTACAATCTTAAAGTCCCATTTATACACAGTTATAGATACCAGTTGCATGAAGGGAGGCTCACAAAGCAATCATTTCACTTTTTTCTTCCTCTCCATTTTGCTTTACTGCAGATTGATACTCTCTGTTTTTACTTGGATTAATCTCCTCAAAGCACAAAGGCTATCTTAATTCCACATTTTCATCTTGAAAATAAAAGTAGTAATTCTTCATGAATGGATGCACAAATACAGATTGCACGCTGAACTTAGTATTTCCTACATATACTACTTTGTTTTGTTTTCTAATAAGACTGCGTAAATACTGGATACAAGTTATTCATTTATTTTTGTACTATCAACAAAATACTTGAGTAAATTTACTGTTAATATTTAACAAACAGTATAATATACACATTCAGCAAGATTATTCACATACATGGCTACATTTTTCATCTTTGGTTTTACAAACCAAGTTCTTTGGTTTGTAAGCTGGAGATTTAGTATAAGTTGCAGAAATTCGTTAAATGCCCAAAAGCAGTAATTATATTTTTTTTCTGATTAATTTCTTTGGCCATTTTGAACATAAAATAGCAACAGGAAGGTTTTCAGATAGATTATTACTGATGTGTTTCTGAGACAATGGACACAGCAGAAGCAATGACCATCACTCCTTCTTCTAAAGGATTCTCCAAACTTGAAAGAAAAATTGACTTGAACTGCTCATTTGGGGAGTAGAGCAGGGAACAGGGACACTAAATACATCCTTTACATTTTCATTACTTTCATGTTGTTGTCTCATGTTTATCTAAACACAACCATGGACAGGGATTGTGCAGCAAAAGCAGTAGGGAGCCAGCTCCTCACTATGCCTCAGATACCAAACACACTACAACACATGCACAGAGGAGACAGGTGGGTTTGGGAGCAGAAGTAAAGTCTTCACAGGCAAATTTCTGCCATGGACAAACACCATGCTGAAGTATCCCTCCTACATAGCATGTATAATTTCTGATACAAATGATGGTGCTAAATAATCTACAGTTTTTCACATACAAAGACACAAATGACACAAAGGATTGCTCCTAATTTCTAATAAGGATCTCTAATTAAAAATATTTATTGCTTAGTAATCAAAACTAAAAAATACTATAACTACACAGTCATCTAGAATCCCAGTATATAATTTAATTTTATTTGATCTCCATGATACTTGTACTCTTTATTATAATCACATGTACAATTCAAATCATTACTGGTTATAAACTCAAAGAAGATTTAATAAGATGACAATATAACCAATCTGATTCTGAAATAAATTTTCAAAAGGCAAGGTATGAAGAGAAACAGCAAAGAAGTACAGGTGGTAATTTCTAGGACTGTCAGTGGCATCAACCATTTCTTCTTTCAACCATCAGTGAAATAGAAGCATGCTGTATACAACAATAAAGAACAATATAACAATAAGCAGTGACAGAAATAATATTACTGTGAGAAATATGAAGGAGTTTTGCTAAATAAGCCTTGTGTGAGAAATGAACTTTACTGCTTCCTGAGTTAGCAGACACAGATTGAAACGGAACGCAGAAACGGTGATACATATGTTCATATATTTTCCTCTGTTTTCATTTCTACAGCTTATGGTATGTATGTTTCATTCATATAAACTTATTTACTTTATGTAACAATAGCCCAAAATAGCTACTTTTTTTTTTGTGTTCCTATTTAGACTCTTATGGCGTCACAGGACTTGAAAAGGCTTTCTCTGATCACCTAGAGCTTTTTTCTTCCCAGCAGGCTCACTTATTTCTATACATTCCTAGAAAATATTTTTCTAATTTGTTATTAAAGATCTTCACTGACAGATATTACATCAGAGAGTTTATTCAAAATGTTTCACTGTCCTCACATATGAAAAAAATATATTCCTATCTAAGTTATAACTGTCCCATTGCAACTTGTTACATCACTTCAGGTCTACACCATGAAGATCTGAAAGGTCTCCCTTCTACATACTTCCAATTGCTATCAACTACATTAGTTATCCAGTCAGATACTGAGAGTGCAAGCTGAAAAAAAAAAGTCAAAGCTTCAATACCTTCATGCTTTCACCTGTTGAAAACCTTCCCTCTCTGCAGCAGGAATTCCCTTATTTTCCTTATTTTCTTTGCAAACCCGTAGCACAACTAGTAGCAAAAAGTTAATTAGAAAAGAAAGGTATTTTTAGCTACTCTTGTGTTAAGAGACTTTGCATGCTGTCAACCTACTATTTTTCCACAGCAGAAGCTTGCACTGTTCCTTGGTAACACCAGGATCATCTCCTTTCTTCTATTTCCACTTTAAAAGAGCCCTAACATAGTCAGAATTCTTGTGCATAATATTTCTTTGGTCTCATAAATAAAAAATATATTTTTCATCATTTTCTTTGCTAAAGGGAAAAATTCCAGTGAAATAGTAAAAAACAGTAAATTGTTTTGTTCACATTTGTCCAGAGTTCCACAATGTTTTATTAGCAATTAACAAATCATAACAGGAGCTATTTCAGAAGATTTTCCTTCTATTAATCATTTTACATGCTCTACATGCTAATCAGTAAGCTCTTTTTAGCAGATCAAATTCAGTCTTTCAAATTTCAGTAATTTGTTTTAAGAAAAAAATAAATCCCTTTTCTCCTAATGTTTTCCCTAACCTTCACGCTTGCCCTGACTTTCCCACCAGAACGTTACAGATCAGTATTGCAAGAAAGCCAGAAAGTCAAAATAATGATGCCAAAACTTTCCTATCATATGATTTTCCACCATGACTGAGAGAATTACAAAATACATGTATTGGGACAATAAACTAAAACATAGCATTTTTCAAGACATAGTCCTCCTAAAAGAATATTTTACAATTTTATGTATGAATTTTAGAATAGCCTAAACTTCTGTGTTGAATGCCAAAGATCACAAGGAAGAGATTTATTATTTAATCATAAACGTTGAGAAAACTCAGAGCCAACCTTAAAAAAAAACTGTTTAAATACATATCATACGTACTTACAGTATGTTAGAACAGTATGTTCCAATACAGTTTTCAGTAAATCTGAATTATACAACTTGCAGTATCATCTGAAGCATTTAAAACTTACACTGCACTGAAGTTGCCAAAAAACCCTGAGAAGCAGATGGGCACTACTGCTGTTAAAATGCAGGCAGTTACACCGGAAAAGAATCAAGTTTGTCATACTTACAGAAAAAATGTTTGTCTATTTTCCTATTATTTAAGTTTTGATGTTTTTTTTTTTTTAAAAAAAAAGAACTATGGTTCTTTTAAAAAGATTTTATAACAGCATTGCTATTTCTATTCTATTTAAGAACATAATAATAAAAGAAAAAAAAGAAAAAAGGAAAACAACATTATCTGGGCAACAATCAAATACAAAATTCCCAGCAGCAGTCTGTCTGAACCCTCTTTCTGTCCACAGCACTTCTAACTGACTCACACAAAACAAAGCTTGAATAAAATCTTAGTAGGTTTAAAAATAATAAGAAGAAACTGCTTCAAGAAAAAGAATTACAAATTTTCAAAAACATTCCAGTATTTTCTGAGTTTTTAAGACATTTCTTCTTCACGCTTCATTACGAGCATCATCATGTATCTATTCACTGAAGAAGTACCTCTCACATTCACTACAAGGTCATAGTTCTAATGCAAGTATAAATTTAAATATAAATTGTAACACTTAAAAAAAAAAACATGTTTCAGATCAGAAATCATTACTTCAAAGTCACTGTCAGAAGCACAGAATTATTTGAGGCTTACAGCCTTCTATGCTTGATTACTCAAGTATCATTTTCTGAACACTGTTTTCACCAAAGAAGGTGCTTTTTTACTCCAAGAACATCCAATAAAGAACTTCCAAATTGCCATGATGTTTTTTTTCATTCTTGAATTGAAGCTTGAATAGCATCTTTAAAGACATGTCCTAAAGATTATTTCAAAATTTTACAATAAATGTTGTTCTACCTGCCTGATGTATGCAGAAGATTAAAGTGATTTGGAGCAGACGTTTGAAATCAAATGACTTAAGCCAGTATCTTCATCTTTCATTTTTTAAGACAAAATAAAAGATTTCTAAATACAATCATACAGCTGTACATTGTTACACCAACAGAATATTCACCATCTCTCACTCTCAGAAGCTGGCTGCCTAATCAGAAAAAAAAAATGGGTTTTATATTGGAGTATTTCATACTCACATCCTCATTTGGACTAGTTTCAAAGCTGAGATTGTTCACCAAGGTGTTTGTACAAACAGCAGCAGCTCTTAGGCTGCTGGAGGTAAATGTCATTCCTAATTAGTTAAACAAACAGCACTTCTCCTAGGCAGAAAATACTGTCAGCAACAATATAGTTATTTTTGGTGAGTTTTGTTAATGTGATTAAAAAAAAAAAAAAAAAAAAAAAAAAAAAAGCAGCCAAACATCTTTGGACCACTTAATCTAATTCACAAAATATGCTCAGCATCTGATTGATAGAGCCTATTTAATTAGTGTGTGAAGTAGATACTTTTAAGGCACTGGGAGGGAGTAAATCTTACAAATTCATTAGCATAACAACAGAGTAAAATAATGTATGTACCATCCCAAATGTATGTCAAAAGGGGTTCCCAGCAGAATTTAGAAGATTCAAATAATAACATTTTAATTTACAAGTATTAAATTTTAGCATTTGGCTCTATTTTAAAGTGGCAGCCAACAACATAGGCTTTCCCAAAAGCAACTCTCTAAAGTGTGCTACAGTGAAATTCATTAGGCAGTGGTGCATGCATTAGAAGGTGAAAAACAACAGGAAGGTGAGGAGCAAGGAAGAGCAATTCAGTTCACTGATAATGCGGGCACAGACCTGTATGTCCACAGAGACATGTGGCTACACGTCATGCAGCTGGGAGAGCTGAGGCTTTCTCTCTGCTTGTGCACAGCCCTGCTGCCTCTCACTTAGTTCTCAATGCCCATGCTTCTTTGGTCAGCAAATCTGTCATTTCCCACCCGAGTGCACCTCATACATGGGCTCACAGAAAGGCACTGAGACAGCAGCCTTTTGCTGTCAGTATGCTGGATGCTCATGGCTGGAGAACATGTGATGGAAAACAAAAATGTGAATCTTGTGTTCCCTCCTCTCAGAGACTTGAGTAACTGAACAAAAACAGAAAGATGCCTTAAAAATACACTTTAGATAAAGCACAGAGCATGATATTCAACTGACATATGCATTCACATGTTGAGTCAGCTAGAAAAGCATATTAAAGAAGTCTAATATTTTCACAATTAATCAGTCAAAAAGAGAGTAACCTAATCAGTCAACAAGAGAGTTACATTTAGGTACCATTTAAATAACTAGGTAATGAAAAGTTACTGTGTCTTTTCTATTCTACATCTTCACCCTAGAGGTAAAAAGGAGCTCTGGCCACTAAACATGCATTCAAGAAAGATGCAAGATTTTGTCTTTCATATTAAGAGTCTCCTCTTCCTCTATACAAGTATGCAAAAATGAAAGAGCTCAACTGCCTGGATTCATTAATCAAACACTGAAGTGTTGACTGAAAAGAGCTACAGAGAACACTCCTTCATCCATATAAGACGGCAAGTCATTATGTAACACGATGAAGAAACATATGAAAGCTTCTCATCTTTTCTACTTACTGGTCCCTCAAAATGCACTCTCAGTGGTACCCTTAGACATTGGTATTCCCTTTCCAAATCAGAGCAGTACTGGTTTCTTTTGTCATTTAGACTTTCCTGAGTTACTGCTAAAACTGTTTTTTAAATAGCTTATGAAACTGGACTTGTTACTTCATCCTTCTTTCTTGCAAGGGTTCTAGTCTATGTTTATACAGTGACAAAATTATAGGATTAAAATGCATAAAACACATAAGGTTACTTTCTAGAATGGACAGTAACACAAAAAATTAGCAAAAGAAAGAAAACTCCAACATTTTTTGAATATTTATTTATAAATTCACTGCATAATGAGCTAGATTTTAAACTGCCACAGCACTATTCCCTATTTTTTCTCTCCTAATTATTAGACACAAGTTATATTTTTCAATTCTTGACTCCACTTAGAAATATTCAAGCATATAAGAAGAGTTTTTAGAAAAGCCTGTACACAATCTGAACGCAGGACAAGCTGATATATTTTCGCATACAATACAGACTTGAAGGCAGACAAACAGCAGGAAAAAAACAGGTTCTTAAAGACTTTTTTTCCTACCTTCCCTGGCAGACTTCACAAAATCATTTCAAGTTCTTCACACTGGTGAAACTTTTCAGAATCCCTTGGAAGATAGCTCTATTCATTTTCAGAATATCAATTGTTGCTTACTAAGACAACGGGGACTATACACCGCCACTATAAATCCACCTGAGACACTTGTCTTTCATGCATGCAGTACTACTAGCTGCTGGGTCAGAATGACATATACGGTCCTTAAAGACCATTCTTTACACGATAAAAAAATACAGGAAACTAGCGATCCTTCAGATAAGATTGAAATTTAACAAAATTTTAACCTAAGCTAATTGAAGGACAAACCATTTCAGTGACACAATTATATACCTAGCAGAAAGTAAACCCATAACATTTTACATTAGCTAATAGCCAAGAAGTTCTCTTAATCTCAGTAATTTTGCAGCTGTGTAACAATTTTAGAAAAAGAGAACTGGTTTCAAAATTATATAAGACATCAAGTGAGAAGAGAAAGTATCTATATCTGAACTCTTTCTGGAAACAAGCTGTACCTGGGCATTTATGGATAATTGCTTTTACATTTATTTGCAAAATAGGGCTTTTTGAAGAAATGCTGATTTTTGTAGCTCCATTTAATTCTTCCCTTCATAAATAAATACACAATTTTTTCAGTGTCTGTTCTTTAATACACTGAAGATCAAAACAGGAAATATCTTTTAAAATAATTTTTTAGACCCTTTGGAACAACACATCCTAATATCTTCATCAGTTCCCACCAAATCCATACTCCTGTTACAGAATACAGCTGTTACTGTATTTCTCATCTGACAGAAAAGAGAGGCTTTTCTGTGGAGAATTTCTAGCAATCCTATTTAACTAAGGAAGTTTAATAGCACCACAATAGCACCATTATTAATTTCAAAATAAATACATATATGTTTACCACCAGCCTGCAAACGGAATTATTCCCTTCTATATTCCCTCTTATCTGAAGTGAAGAAAACTTAATATTAAGTATGGAGTCTGTTATTTTCTTAAAAGAAGAAAACATCAGAAATAAAACTCTAACACTTCCAACAGCTTTGAAATCTGCAAAAAATGGAACTGTTTTCACAAATTCTTACAGCATAGACCCTTATCAGAAAATATATCAAAGTGCTTTAAAATGAAAATCATAACAGAATACAGAACCTGGAAAATAACTAAGTTGAATAAACTGCTCAGGTTTAAAATAAAACCTCCAGATAGACCTCCTCTGCTGCAATTCAAAGCTCCATAAACTGGGAGGTGGGAAGGGAAGCTAAACGGAACAAAAGGTAACAGAAAATGACAGGAGAACAAATGCAGGCTTGTATGAATCCTAGATGAAGACACACAGTTTGCAACTACCATTGTGTTGTGGCTTTTTACAACGTAATTTCTTTATTCAGTGGTTCAGGTCTTTTCCTTACAACATTGTAAGAACGTCACTTGTAAAATCTAAGAGTCAGATGGAAGCAAAATACCCCAAAATCAACCTTAAGAATCTGATCTCAAAAATATAAAAGAAAATGGCTAAAAATTAATTAGACTTTGGGGAAGGAAAGGAAAAATGCATAAAGAAGCAAAAACAGGGGCTGGACACAGACTAAACACTTATCTAGAATCAAGTGGAAAGACTGTGTCAAAGACACCAAAAGACTTTTACAAAGCTATTTCTACTTTTCAATTGTGAAGTATATACACTCTTCCTTCAGTACTGTATATATTTAAATACTTCCTTAAACAGGACGTTTAAAATAATTTTAAAATATCCAAGGTCTTAACAAGATTTTCCTTTAAAAATAAAGCCAAAGAAATTGGCCTTTGAAATGAATAGCTTACACTTAGTACAGATAATTAAAGCCAAATCAAGTGAGTATTTCTTTTAAAGCTGCATGTTGTCATTGAAGCTTTTAGAACATCACTTAACTTAAAAGATATAAACGAATGTCCAAATGTCTGCAATTAGTTGTTACTACAATGAAAAAGTTGCATAGATAAACTGAACAAGGGCTCCAAAATGACAATGTTCACACCATCGCAATTGACTGGGGAATAAACCAGTGAAAAATGTTCCTTAGCTGCCACCCATGACATGAGAGAGGTCAGCCACCTCATGGGCACATATAGCTAAAGGGGACCCTCTTGTACCCCTCTAGACACATCTGCATCCTCTGCTCCCAGTTCTTCTCTGAAATGCCTGTACACAAATGCAAGAAGCATGGGGAATAACAGGAAGAATCAGATATCTGTTTGTGGACCCAGGGCCATGATCTCATTGCAATCACAGACACATGGTGGGACAGACCCCATGACTGGAACCCTGTCATGGATAGCTATGTACTTTTTATGAATGACAGGGTTGCAAAGCAAGGTGGTGGAGTTGATCTTTATGTGAGAGAGCAACTGAAATGAACCAACACCCACCTGCGGATGAATGATGAACAAAAGGACAGCTTATGAATGAAAATTATGGGGCAGGCTAACACAGGTGACACCGCTGCAGGTGTTTACTATCAGGCTGCCTTGATCATGAGAAGGAAATTGATGAGGTCTTCTCCAGACTGCTGAAAGTACCCTCATGTTCAGAGGCACTAATTCTTGTCTGGGGCTTCAAACACCCTGATATTTTCTGGAAAAGCAATACAGCCAGGCATACAGACTCCAGGAGGTTCTTACAAGGCACTGATGATAACTTTCTGATACATGTCTTACAAAGAAAGACTAGTTGGGGATGTAAAGGCTGGGGGCAGCCATGGCTGCAGCAACCATGAGAAAGTACAGTTCAGCATCCTGCATGGAAGAAACAGGGCAATAAGTAGGATTGCAACTCTGGACTGCAGGAGTGCCAACTTCAACCTCTTCAAGTATTTACTTGGAAGCATCCCATGGGCTAGAGCATTAGATGGTAAAGTTGTCTAAGAGAGATGGTTAACATTCAAGTACCACTCCTCCAAGCTAAAGATTAGTGCATCTTTAAGGGTAAGAAATCAGGCAAAAGTGGCAGGAGATATACATCGATGATCAAGGAAATCATGCAAAAACTCAAATGGAAGAAGAAAGTCTACAGAATGAGGAGGTCTAGTCACTGGGGAAGAATACAGAAAAGTTGTAGGGCATGCAGTGATGCAACAAGAAAGGCTAAAGCCCAGGAATTAAGTCTGGTAAGGGAGCTCAAAGACAACAGGAAGGGTTTATTGAAACATATCAATGGCAAAAAGAAGAATAGGGAAAATGAGGACCTGAGTGAGGTGGGTACCCTGGCAAGAGAGAACAGTGAGAAAGCAGAATTACTGAACACCTTCTTTGCTTCAATCTTTACTGAAGTGACTGTCCCTTGGAAATCCTAGACCATCGAGGTAAAACAGAGCCTAGAGAAAGGAAGACTTCACCTCAGTCAAGGAGGGTCTGGTTAGAGATCACCTCTCCAAACTCAATGTGCACAAATCCATGGGCCCTGGTGGGATGCATCCATGAGTGCCGATGGAGTCGCCAGAACTGCCGAACTATTCTCTATCTAATCTATGAAAGGACATGGAAAGCAGGAGAGATGCTTGAAGACTGGAATAAAGACAACGTCACTCCAGTCTTCAAAAAGGGCAGGAAGAAGGACCCAGGAAACTACAGGCCACTCAGCCTCACCTGAAGGTTATCAGGAGTAGTCAACATTGATTCTTTTAAACAAGGGAAAATCATGCTAGACCAATCTGATAATATAATTGATTATGAAAGTACTCAAATGTCAAAAGTGAGATATGAAATTATTTTACTAAAGAGGTTATACTTTTCATGCATCCCAGAAAAGCACCTTGTTCACACTAACCTCTTAACTAACAGGAACAGATGGGTCTAGCTGGATACAGGCATGATGAAGCACTGTGGTAGAGTAGAACTTGTTGATTCCCATACCTCTGGCAGATGGGAACCAGACAAAATTAGTTTTAGACTAAAAATATTTTGCTACTTCTCTTTAGAAAAAGAATATCGTTTTGAGAGGCTTTTTTTTTTTTTCATATTTTATGCATGGCAAACAATAGCAGCTTTGCAATAACTTTATCATATACATTAAAATCAATTACATAGGCTTACCGCATGTCATTTTTATGCCAGTGGATTAATTACAAATTCCTGAAAACAGTAGCTTATAATGGAAGTGCTGACACAAAGTTAAGTACAGCAGCAAATGTTCTGCTATTATGAAGTTGTTATGGCAACTAGAAGGATCGAGTTGGGCAAGACAGTGAGTACAAGCAATACTTAATCCTTGATATCACCCTCAAAAAACTCTTCTAAAATTTGTGTTCACAATATTACCATTCCTACCTTCACAATAAGCAATTCAGCTGCAAAGCTTGCCTTAATATAGGTGTATGTGTATGGATGGCAGTGTAGGGGATGTTCCAGGTTCAGAGTAAAATTAAAGACAAATGAAACGCAAGGTCATATTCCATCTGGTGCACACAAATATGAATAGTTTAAAGAAACAAATGGAGTTACAAGACACCTCGACAGCATCTGCTTACCACGTAGTTATCAGATGTAAGTTGACAAAAACACGGTTAGGCAAAAATGTTCACTCCTCGATGTGGAATTAACAGTATAAAATGCGACTGTATCATACATGTTCACAAATAATTATCCATTAATAAAAACGTGTTTGAATAAAGGGCCACGTATTTGTGTGTTTTTTTTAAATCACTTATTCTTGCTAGTTCTGTAATGAGGCGAAAGCAGAAAACATAAGAGTGATTCTAATATTTAAATAATGAACAAAAAACGTAACAAGGCACTCATTTTAATAATGCATTAAGTAGAACTTATAAAACATGTTAGCTAAAATTTGCACTTTAATTACCTGTCTCAAAAAATCGTTTTAATTTTAATTGCAAGAATTATCCTAGCGAAACTTCACTGAACAAAGTTTCCAACAAAACGTTGTAGCAATAAAATCAAGCCTAGAAATAATGTTAGAATCCTCATTATTATACATTTCTGCCCCAGTGTATATAACAATACTTTCATTATAAAAGTGGAGAAATTATTTGCCTCGTTTCCACAAGGATTTCATCTTAAAGCCACCCAAACTCAAATCTAACCTTGACTACCCAGACTTAACACCAGAAAACAAAGCCCTCGGATGCCTGACATGGCAAGAATTGTGATCCATTTTACAATGAACAGTCTCTTAAGAAAGTACAAGTTCTTATTTTCACTGGGAGCAAAGAGATATTCACCTTGAATTCAAAATAATTTTAAGATTCAGGTTTTCATATTTTTAACTTCCACTTAAAAATTACTCAATATTAATCATCTAGTTTATTACAAAAAAATTAACTTTTGAAGACTGCTTTCACTTACATAAACATTTATTGTTTGTTTACTTATTTTGGGAAATGTACAATGTAGTACTAAATGTTTTGCAGTTCTACAGATGAATTTAATTAAGTGGGAAAAAAAATAACGTAATCTACCGGTGAAAGAGAATTATGTAATCTGCTATAATAAATAATTACTGATATGAAGTCACAGCAAAACAATACCCTACCTGTCCACTTCACCCCCCATGCACATAGAAGGAAAAAAAAAAAAGAAGGCTGAAAAGGAAGGAAAATAATTTTGCTCACAAAAGCAATAACTGATTGCAGGCAACAAAGAAGTAGCAATAATGAAGACATTTTCTCCAGAACATAAGTTCTTCAGCAGTTTTTGAATTCCGGAAAATACACCTCTTCTTTCTGAAAAGTGACTACTGCACTTACCAACTTGTGTGAAGCAGGTAATCATACAGACCTGTGAACGCTGAATGATAACGCTCAGCAAAAAAGGTAAGAATGGGATTTTGATTTACATAGCGTTTTGTCAGGTAAACGGTAAGTACATGATATAATTCTCACAAAAGGAAACAGTTTAGAAGTATTCCCTAAGAGTATGCATTCTTCTAATATTTTTCAAATTTATTTGCAGTTCTAACATTAGCTGTTCCACACAGAACATTTTTTAGAATCATTTTGCTGAGTTATGCATTTACTGATCATTTAGTTTCACTAGAAAAAGCTTTTTCCTCATATATTTAACAAATCACTTCTATGCAGAGGGAAATACGGACTTTCGGACTTAAATAATCCATCAATATTAATCATAAGTGGAAAACAAGTGCAGACCATAGTGCATGGCTTTATATTGTTTAAAATCTATCACCTTTGATGCTATAAGATTTCAAATCTCCTTGAGATCGCCATGAAGTTTCAGCAAGCTTTCACACACATTTATAACTGAAAACTTTTTTTTTTAATATTATTTCTTTGCTCAATTCTTAAGCAACACCTAAAAAGCAATACTCTCAAAGGAAATATTATTCACTTTACGTTTGATTTTCAGCATAGTTTCAATACATTGCTATTCAAAGCTACCTAATACTAATTTTGAGGCTTCTGGCTATTTGCGTACAATTGTGAATGTTTCAGTTTAATACCAGTGAAAAAACAAAAAATAACTGAAACAGCTGTCTCTTCGAGAACTATACGACTTGTCTTCACTACATAATAACATTCACTTTTGTGTAATGAGAACTTAATATAGAAAACTGAATGGCTGTCAACTAAGTCAAGTGAAGCATACAGTCCCCTATGATTTCTTATTCCTACCCTGAAGGTATGAGAACTGAAGTCTTAACTGACCTTATTTTCCTATGCGGAATCCTTCATCATGCCATTCTGTGAGTGCAAGATAACCAAATTCTGCAAGGATTACGCATGTTTTACAGTGCAGATTGTCAGTTACTATACAACCAGTCAGAAGAAAGAATACAGGCACTGAGGAGTTTACAGTTGCATATGCTTGAAATTTTTGCCACTTGACATACAACACTCTCCACTGGACATGTTATTCTTATCCTTAAGATACGTAGTTTACATACAGCTTATTCCTGTTGTAACTTGACCAAAGAAAAAAGATTTTCAGAGTGCCAAGCTGAAAACATAATTTCTCTTCTTTGTGCTACATTCAAGGTCGAAAATTTTCACCAGATGGTTCTTAGGAGTTTGAATTCTTAACACTAAACATCTCCTCAGTCTTAGATTCAGGCCTTATACCCAGCTACCAGAATCACTGCAACATCCTAAACTTTTTAACAGGCTGCTTTTATCCATTTTACCTTCATCTCCAGGTGACTTAGTTCCTGCAAAGAGGGGAAAAAAAAAATAGAGGTTTCATACATAAAGTACGTATGTCCACAGACATGTCTATAAGAAAAGGCTCGATTACTTTACACTTCAAGACTGCTTTATGGGATAATTACAGAGTAGACGCTTGAGTTCTCTGCACTGGAATTTACAAAAAGGAGGCAAGCTGAGGGCAATGACTGCCTTTGTCTCCTGAAAGACTAAGAATACCAACTGCATATTGCTGCACAAAAATTGTGCCTTGTCATTTTCCAATTATCTGGAAGAGTTTCATAACAATCAGTACCTTCATAAAATATCCTAATAAATTTGGGGCACAGTCAGTTCAGTTTAGGCTGTTAACTCCAGATATGCACCGTATGCTTAATCACGAGACAGAAAGCGTTAATATTATTTCAGAAAATGAGCATGCCTCATTCCTTGCTTTCAGCATGGACTTTACATCATGTACTCATTGTATCCTTGGCAACTTAACTCCTGATCAAAACGGACAAGATTGACAACTTAGATTTAAAGTTACAGCCATCATGTGCTACTAGGCTTGGACTTTGACAGGAGTGAAATTATCAAACAGAAAAAAAACCCCTATATCCAGACATTCTGCATTGCTTCATTACAAGGAAGATAACTTGGAGAAGTTCCAAATATTGCATTAATTCCCCACAGTTCGTATACGTTGCCCCTAATGTCAGTAAGGTAAATAAGATTTTACCTATATTCTTTTAGGACAGATTTATGAAAGGCTTACACTATAATAAAGTGAGTTTTTCAAAATACGTATAATTTCCTATACATTCGTCTCGAGAAAGTGGTTAATTAACATTAAATCAGACAATTTAAATTTCTAAACTAAATGGAAGCGGTTTTATAAGACAGAAGGCCATTGTTTAATACAAAATGTGCAATGAATTTGAACATCTTTTTCACAAATATAGTCCTTTCAAAAATGCCTTTAAAGAATTAAGGGTTCAGGGACGAGGAGGAGAAAACAATAAAACTCCTGGGAATGTGAGGTTTAATCCATACTATAAGTTGTAAATGAAAAATCAGAGAACTATAACCAGGTTCCCTAGCTACATGAAGCAAAGTACAAATCACATTTTTAAAACAAAACACCTCATTTTTAAGAGCTTATTTTTTATAAAAGCTGGCTGTGAATCAACCTAAATGCAGCTTTTACCCTCATGTACGATATCTAACACATCAAAAAAATTCTAGTCCATTTTACCTGATTAGACCCCAAAAAATCTACATTTTTTTCCTAGATTAATTTCTTGATGAAAAGGTGTTCAAACAGAGTACCTATCAAACCTAGTATTATTATCTGATGTTTTTTTTCTTCTTGTAGACACTGCTGTCCATCAGAAGAAATAATTAACGGGTCTATTATGCATGAAAGCATCATCCTGTCAATTTTCAGTGACTGGTTTGAATAGCTTATATCTTGCTACTCTTTGATGCCATGCGTGCTCACTGTCCTGAGAGATGACAAAACGCTACACCCTTCGGGATTTTCTCCCTCTGTTCTAAAGCAGCATTTCACATCTGTGTCTGACAGAAGCACAAGGAGCTGAGGGAGGCAGACCTTCATCATCCTTCACAGAATAACACTGCATGGGTTAAAAGTTAAGACGAGGTCTACTGATCCTACATTTTGCCTACAAATTATAAAATGTGGAGGCTACCGTAGCGTGCATTCCAACTTTTCAGCGTTGGAATCATCGACAGAAAACAGATGGAATTTACTGGATGCTAAATCTTTAAATGAATTTTTAATGGGTACTGAACACTCGAGTTAGCTGAAGTCAGTGCATTTGCCTCTTTTCTTTTTTTCCTTTTTGTTTGAGGGGGTGGGGGGGACAAAAAAGGGGATTTAAAAGATGCAAAGTTCACAGGTTATTTTCTGCTGCCTGATTAAGGCAGAATAAACAAAAATACTGAATATGGAGGAGATCAAATATTGGAGATACCTGGAAATGAACGGGAAATGACCAACACCACAAGATGAAGCAGCAGTGAACAAGACGCTGTGGAAAAAGAAATCACAAGACGAGAGTGCATAATGCATTTCAAATTGAAGAAAGCTTCCTATCTGCTGAGTGAACCTCAGTATATTCTGACAGAGCATAGATAAAGCTTCAGTCAACTATATCTCCTAGGTAAGTGTCATTTCACATGCTGCTTAAATTGTTGATTACATGAATATATACTTCAGTGTAAGTGCAATAACTCACTGGATTTAAATTTCTTTGGACTGATAATGAAGTTTAAATCCTTTCATGACAAATATTTATGCTCTTAGATTTCCTACGCTGCTCAAATATAGTTGTCTTTTACTATTATGGTTATATAGAGGAAAAATATTAAATGCATTCTCCCCTGATTTGTACTAGAATGAAATAGTTCCTAAGATTTAAACCCTTCAAAATATTCTTAATGCATATATCCATGGCTGTTTGAGAAAAAAATAAAAAGAAAAAGAAATGTTTCTGTTAATATTAGCAAAAAGCATTTACTGTACTTAAATATCTATTTAATCTGGCAAAACAAACAACATTTTGCATCACAGCAGTAATATGTAAAAGGTTGTCTTTTATTATAGGATAATAAATCACCGTTTGTATTAAATAAAGCTATAAGTGTTGATTAATTTATTAAAGGCAAACGACAGCACAATAAGGAAGCAGCACCACAGTAATACACTTCAAGGTAGTGTGTACATAGTTTCAGTATGAAGACTGGACACCAGTGCCATAGTAAAACTACAAAAGAAAGAGTCAGGTCACTTCAGTTATTTCACTCATTTGGAGCATCCACTACATAATCTACATAGATATTAACTGTACATGGAAAAAAAACTTGCAAAACAGTTTAGGGTGAGATCCCAACACCTAGCAGAGCTTGAAAAATAAATACAGCATCTGTTAGTCAAAAGGCTACACTTAACTGCCATGAAGAAAGATGTCTGTGCTCACACACGCACAAAAAAAGCCCACCCTCTAGAACTAAAAAACCATAAATAGCTTCGTACTGTTTAGTGCACCACTTTACCATCATATTGGTCAATTCTGTATTTAACATCTTTAAAAACCTATATCTTTGCTCATACTGTCTTTTACCAGCTTCATGCCTTTTCTTTATTTACTAAAATGCAATGTTTCTATTTCCAGCATTGTTTAAAATGCCTTTTCCTCTACTTCTCTCTACACGACTTTTCTCTTTGCTACTTAGTATATCTTTACTTAATGTATCCATCAATCCTTTTACTGCTTTTTTCTCTTTTTACATTTTTTTTAACTTATTAAAATAGTCTCTGCCTTGCCTGTAGCTTGCTAGAAGACAGACTAATTTACCATTCACTGCCAACTCCTTTGAACCCTCCAGTTATGCACAAATAAATTTTACCAAGTGCAGTGGCATATAACTGTGCGTGCCATGATAGAGCACCTTGAGACTGAAAACCAAAACTTGATACTATGCAGAACTTTTTCTCAGTTCATAAGCCAACAGTGTTCCCTCAAAATGCTGACGTTCCTTGTATATCAACAAGCTTTGCAGCAGATGGGTCATCTCATGAGTATTACAGAATACTTCATACACCTCAAATTCCTTCTCCAAGATCCCACGACTGACTGCCGTGATAGGGAAGAGAAAAAAAAGTTTCATACCCTCTAAACATTCAAGCCCATACCTTCTGCTAAATACAAGCAGAGAAGTTCCCACTATTCCAAACAATGTTCCATTTATTGCTGGCAAGTTCCAGAATCTATGGGTGTCTTCAGTTTCCACCCTTTTCTTTTATAAGAACTATCATCTGCTCCTTTCACAACAGCTAAATAAAATTCTAACATCTCCCAAACCATTTGTTTTGCTGTGCCTCGCTTCACATACTAAAACAATCCAGCAAGAGCTCTCCCTGCCTCCTCACTGCACCTATACAACAAGCCTCTTACCTAAGATACAATGAAAAAAAACCTCAACAGCTAAAAAGTACATTTGTTACAGTGCATAACAAAGCAATATCAGCTCTGGGTTTCAATAACATCAATTCAGGACTTGAAGGATTTAAGCTGACAAACCTTATAACACTTATAACAAGCAGCAGATGCTATACAGTATTTATCAGTTGATTTTAGAAGACAGCTTTGTGTCTATTGAACCTAGTTCAGAGTTGGCAGTAAAAGAGAGCAATAATGTAATTCAGGTTTTGATTCTCCAGTTACTGCTTTCACAGTGGAAAAGCTGGATGCTGCATGTGGCTTTTAGCCTCCTCTTTCGTAAAAGGTATTGTTTATCATGTTTACTAACAGCTAGTCAACATGCTTATTTAAGAAAAAATAGGTTATTATTCAATAAAGCTCTCTAAAAGCTTATTCAAAATGTATTGTTTAAGAAATCTTTGAATAGAGTTGCAGCTAAGGTTTCTTAAGGTCTCTGATATGCAAATATGTGAGAAAGCTTTTCAAAGAGCAAATGGAAAGCTTTAGAAGTCTGTATAGAACCGTGTAATATTTTTAAAAGAAAAGGCATTAAAGATCTTCAATTCTTTTCAGATGCATTTATTAATAATTTCTAATTTATGACAAATGCTATTTTCATTTCAGTGTATTATTCCTCTCACACAGCTTCAACAAAAAAGATAAGAAATCAAATGTACCTTAGCATAAACGAACAGTTCGTTACCAAGTTCCAAAACCTAAATTGCCATGCAACCAGAATATGTATACATTTTTCAAAATTTTTAACTGTATAAAAGTACCTAATCTGAAAGCACTGGTTTGATATTTTCCATTTTCATTGTAATCACTTGTTCAAGGATCAGTAAACATCTGACAACAAAATCTTTTCATTTCCTCTCTGTATTAAGTTTCTCATCTACGTGCAATGGGTAAACCATGTCAAAAAATAACTACAGTCAATTGCCTAAATAGTGAATTTCTGCTCAGCAAAACAGCACATATGACACATACATATGTGACATTGGACACTCATCCCAACTAACTCAACAGGAATGAACACTGAAGTGATGCTGCAAGGTTTAATGAGCCTTAGAGAAATTATGAGAATGATACACAAACCAAAAGTCCAAACTGCTCCTTCTTGATTTAAAAGAATTCAGTGAGCAGCAGCACAGACTTACAGGCAGAAATATTCCTAAATTGGAATATCCTCTGTATCCACTTCTATGTCTACTGAAGACAAGTACAGAAAACAGGGAAAACGCAAGTCTTCCATTTCCATTCTTTTTCTTCCATTTCTTTTTGTTAAAAATACAACTTATACAACCTAACAGAAAGCAAAGAGCAAAATCCACACTAACTACTTCTACAGTGAAAACTCTGGTGCAAAAAGCCTATTTTACCTTGAACTATAGCTGAATATAAAATTCACCACGGTCATCTGAATCTCCCTCAAGCCCCTTGACTACATCCTTCCCACCATAGCACAGACTTACCGTGATGAGAAAAAGGGCATGCACTGAAGCACTTCAGGACATGCAGATAATACCAGCCAGTAATTTGAATGAATGTGTTTATTCTTTGAAAAAAATCTACACACCGTTTGAACATTTGCTCTAGATTGTTAAAGATTATGTTTTCCAGGAAGTCTTTAAGAGAACCATGCAAAAGCCTGAGAAAACACATTGCATGGAGCTGCAAAATAGTTTGCTTGTGTAAATAAAAGGAAATAAGAGGAGATATACAAGTAATCCCCCTTCATTTGCTATTTAATAACAGTTTAGAAGCCTACAATTTTTGAATTCAACTCATATTTATGCAACCAGTTTTAATAAATGAAACTACATTAACAAGAACGTTTACAAGAAAATCCTAAAGACCAAAAATCTTTTAAAGTAATTTTGATTTAGACCAAAAATCGCCTGTTTTTAAGACACGAAAAAAATCTTACTTCTACATTGGGAAACTAAGCATCAGAAAAAATGAACCAATAATCTAATGGCAGAATGCAATAAGGACCTCCTTTGATCTGTGCATGCCCCAGAACAATTACTGTTATCATCACCTATTTCAACAATTCCTAAGACCTTTCCACAGTTAAATCTAAATCTATAAACCTATACAAATTTACATTAAGCATCTGTTTTTATTGGAACATGGCGTTAATTCAAATTTATTTTGTTCTCATATAACTAAAAGAATTTTTTTAAACCTATTTCAGGAATCACTGCTACTGCTGAATATCCTTTCTGTATTTCAATTTGAATTTTTATCACTTCAGCTTCTAATTGTTTCTTTTGAATCAGGAATCTTTCAATATCTTGACTGCTCCTTCTTCTTGAATACATTTATTGTCACATTTCAGTCTTTTCGTGAGCAGTACGTTAACTATCCTTACATTAAGATTAATAATGCAAGAGATTTTTTCAAGCCTAAAAAAAAAAATAAATCAAAACACAAAACTGCATTAAGTGAATATTTTAGCACCACCAGCATTTTCAACACTTGAAAATGAGCCTTGGATACAGCCTTATTGAAACCATGCATGTGAGCAAAAGAATCCTAACAATTAATGACATATGCAAAGAGAATTGAGTTAATCCTGTTTTATCACTTACTAGAAATTTGTGCTGGATTATTAAGAACACACAAAATTTTCTAAGCTCACTCTTTTAAGGAATCTCACTGAGCAGATCTAGTTTGCATTTTTTCTACTTAAAAAGAGGTCACTGGCTAAGCCCTCTGTTTGAATGGGGGTGGGACATTGCGAAACTTGGATGCTGGGTCTGAATGTACTTTTCTTATTGCTTATCACTTACCAGTATGCTCATTAGTGACTTTCTCAATAATGTTTTGACAGTGAATGGAAATTCTGAATTATAATAGGATTCTTACTAAACCCTTCAGGTCTCCAACAGAAATACTGCCATTCATTATTCCCACTTGTGATTTTCAAGATCAGTGAACTCTCATATTCTTAATCTAGATAATTTCTTACCTGTTATTATATCAGCTTGCCCTGAAATACAGAGTAAAATGTCTACAGTAATTATACAGCATATTTGTCAATCAAACCTGTAATTAGCTGAACAAATTCAACCGGGTGTAAAGACACATCTTTCACAAAGTAAAACTGACCAATGAGTTACATTTCTACCCTTTTGTTGCAGAATAAACACACAGTCTATTTTCCAGAGTGAGGTTGGGCCAAAACAGTTTATAGTCACAAGGGAGGACACACAGGAAAAAGATGCTCAGCCTTCTACTGATAAGAACTGGGACTTAAGAGAAGTAGGAGGGCTTATATACCTTCACAGCAGATACAAAGTGCTTTGTAAAGAGGCCTGTTAGGTCAAAAAGTATCTGCACAGGAGGAAACTTTATTCTAGCAGATGCAAACACTTGCTCCTAATAGCTCAGAACCTGCAGCAACTCCTTCTGGACATTTTCTGAGAATACTGTGTCTGATCAACTTTTAGGTCTAGCAAGGCCTGTTTCCACATTTTGAATTTTAATTAGATCCTGTATCAGCTTTTCCATTCTTTTTTTTTTTTCCCCCCTCGGGACTAATGTCAAGCACATGGGCCTACATTTACCTAACTCATTCTATTTGATAGCATTTTTTCAGTACTCAGGAAATATACTCCTTGGTCTTTTTCAATATTCCTGCAGTCACAGGACATTAAAAAAGCAGATTTATATAAAGTCATCTTGGACAGTATTGAAGCAATAAGCTTTATGTGGAATTCAACTTGCTTCTCCCCTAATAAAAACTTTTATATTAAACAAGGTAAAGTCAACAAGCTTACAAAATACAACTGAAAACAGGAAAACCTGCAGCAAGTGAATTCTTTATATGACTGCAACATGATTCAACATGCATCTCAAACTGTAAGTATTAATTAATCAGTTTAGCAGATGACAAATAGGGAAGAAAGAAGCACACTGCACACTGTTTGAGCAGTGGATGCAGTCTACCTTGATTTCAGCAAGGCATTTGATACTGTCTCCCACAACATCCTTATAACAAAGCTGAGGAAGTGTGGGATAGATGAGCGGACAGTGAGGTGGGTTGAGAACTGGCTGACTGGCAGAGCACAGAGGGTTGTCACTGGCAGTGCAGAGTCTGGTTGGAGACATGTAACCAAAGGTGTTCCTCGACGGTTGGTGCTGGGTCTGGTCTTGTTCAACATCTTCATCAATGATCTTGATGAAGGGATAGCGGCCACCCTCAGCAAGTTTGCTGATAATACGAAGTTGGGAGGATTGGCTGACATGCCTGAAGGCTGTGCTGCCATTCAGCGAGACCTGGACAGGCTGGACAGCTGGGCAGTAAGAAACCAGATGAGGTTTAACAAAAGCAAGTGTAGAGTCTTGCATCTAGGGAGGAATAATTGCATGCACCAATGCAGGCTGGAGGATGAGCTGCTGGAGAGGAGCTCTGCAGAGAGGGATCTGGGCGTCCTAGTAGACAACAGGTTGGCCATGAGCCAGCAGTGTGCCCTCGTGGCCAAAAAGGCCAATGGCATTCTGGGGTGCATTAAAAAGAGCGTGGCCAGCAGGTCGAGGGAGGTGATCCTCCCCCTCTACTCTGCCCTGGTAAGGCCTCATCTGGAGTACTGTGTCCAGTTCTGGGCCCCCCAGTACAAAAAAGACAGGGATCTCTTGGAAAGAGTCCAGCGGAGGGCCACAAAGATGGTGAAGGGCCTGAAGCATCTCCCTATGAAGAAAGGCTAAGTGAACTGGGTCTGTTTAGCCTTGAGAAGACTGAGAGGGGACCTGATCCAGGTCTATAAATATCTAAGGCCTGGGGGGGGCAGAGTGGTGAGGCCAGACTCTTTTCTGCAGTGTGTGAAGACAGGACAAGGGGAAATGACCAGAAACTGCAGCATAGGAAGTTCCACACAAATGTGCGCAAGAACTTCTTTACGGTGAGGTGATGGAGCACTGGAACAGGCTGTCCAGGGAGGTTGTGGAGTCTCCTTCTCTGGAGATATTCAAAACCCACCTGGACACCTACTTGTGCGACCTGGTATAGGGAACCTGCTTTGGCAGGGGGGTTGGACTCGATGATCTCTGGAGGTCCCTTCCAACCCCTATGATTCTGTGATTCTGTGAATAAAGGTCACACCAGAGCAAAGCACAGGTTCTATACAGCCTACATATAATCTACACTGTTGAGCACTGCCGACAGCATAAGTCTAGGGATGGCTAAGAACACAGCACACGCACACACACACACACACACACACAGTGACACTTATTCAGAAACACTCTGACAGCCTCCAGCTATATCTGGTCCAGGGATTTCTGGAGTCTGAGACACTGCCTTATTTATAAGATAGCCTTCAGAGAATTTTTTCCAGCCTGCTTTTGAACCTGCACGAAATTTAAGCTTCTACATGATCCGGTGACAAATTTTCAAAGCTTAATTACAAATTACACCAAAAAACTCCTTTGTTTTCAATCTGCTGCCAATTATCTTCATTCAATACTCTCTTCTTACTCCTACAATTACAATTTCTTATTCATGTCCATCCTTTCAAGATTTCACAGCTACAACAAGCTCTTCTTACATCATCTTTCTGGTTCAGTCTGAAAGACTGAAGAGCTCCATTCTATTCTACTCATAGTATCTTCAGTTATTCTTTTTGTGAAAACTGTTAGTCATCCTGCTGCTACACTCTGTACCTTCTCATTTCCACTTTTTCCTTGAGGATCCTTTGGGATCCAAACTGGACAAAATCTGTGATGCACCTGTGTCAATCACTGATTTATTTATGGATTGATGTCATGTTTTCCAACTTGTTCTTCTCCTAAATTCTAGGATAGATTTCCTTTACTGTTGAGTACTATTAATCACTTCGGAAGTCTTCGTATGTGATAGAGGATTGTTTCCCACCCACCCACCCCAAGTATTTTAATTAATCTTCATCTGTGATTCATTCTATCATTTGGGCGTTTGGTTTTGGTTTTTTTTTCCTGCAGCTCTCTTCAGTTCTCAGGATGTAGAGACAGTGTAGAACAGTGAAGGTAACAGTGCAAGTGTTCGCACTGGTCTGAGAGCCCAGTGAGACCACCTTCCAAGAGTTCTGGGCATTCTCTGCCACTGTATAATTATTTAAAACGAGACTGAAAGTTGTTTTTAACAGTAGCTGTACTAAAAGATGCGCCCTAATTCAAATAAGATCTAGTTCATAACATTGTTATGACTGCTCATCCTATCTAGAAAAGTTCACCTTGTCAAAAATGGTTTCTGTGGCCACGTAATCGATAAGTTTTACTGGATAGGTTGGTACCTTACTAGATAACCCAGTTCACTGTTCTTCAAGTAATATCCAAATCAATAAGATTTGAATTAGAAAAAGAAACAACAGCCATTTTCACTGCCTCAGATTTCCCCAAATGCTACTGAAATCAATGCATTATGTTTGTTAGTTCTCACAGTGTACAAGTTAATAATGAAGCAAATTTAACTGAATGTTTGTTGGTAGTATTTTGTGTTTAATGTCTAAAAGCAAATAATGACAAATACTGTAAACAAACTATTAAAACCATACACGTTTAAAATGTGCTTCGAGGAGAGAAGAGGAGGAAATGGAACTGTTTCTAAGTTTAGCGGAGACAAACTGTCAGAACACTGATAGTGAAGAGCAGACTCCAGAAAAAAAAAAAAGATCCCAAACACCTATACATACTCTCCTTAATAGGCTGTTCATGAATTCTTCTACTTATTGTAATGTAAATTACATAATTCATCCCTAATACCATGATGCGGACGTCATCTCTTCCTGACTGATATTGTAGGTGTACATTATCACTGTCACCAAAATCTATCTCATCCATGTTCTGTCCTCCTCGGATTAATCCACAGTGCTTTCCTTTTATGATTAAATGAATTCTATTCACATAAAATTACATTTTCAGCAGTAGGTGCTCAATGCCTCAGCAACAGTTTTCAAAAAAGCAATACTCCAGTCTTTTAAACATACAATATAGCTTGTTCAATGAGTTATTTCTGTAACAGAACAAACTCGTTTCACTAGTCTTTTTTTGAATGAAATAATTTCAGTCTACAACCAGGCTGGGAGATTGACAGGCCTCAAGAATGTAGCTCCATTTTTTTTTTTATTCTAGATGCTAGAAAAAAATATTGTCCACAGCATCTGTCACTACCTAAAACATTTGGAACTGTGAAGTAAGCATTTTGATACATCTCCTCAGCTTTTTAAAAATTAATAAATATTCTCCATTGTTTTTTATTCATGGTAAGACTTAGACTATAAATACTGTTTAACAAACAAATTTGTAAACAGAGGTATTTAATAAGTACTCCAATTCTTCTTCCCAAAAGAATTCCATTGTTCACTACCTCATTTTCTCATAATTAGTGTAGACCTAGAAAATGGTACGATGCTAATATCATTTAAAGTGGAAAGGAATGCAAAAAGACCAACCCCAGAACTATTACAGTACTCTACTATTAATAAATGAACAGTCAAAAGAAAACTCCTAAAATTTGAATGAACTAACATAGATAAACTATTTTGATGCGTGGGCACTAAACACACATACTGCATTTAAAAAAAAAAAAAAAACACCACCAGCAACATAGAGATACTGCAACCAAATGCAACATTATGGAGACTTTAAAATGCTTGGTCTCTATCTGAATATTATGTTCACAGAGATATTTATAAAGATCAATTTTCTTTGACAAGTTTAAGTGTACTTGTAAGAAACAGGGATGAGTTCTGAGGCTTTCAGATTGCATTACTACAAGTTAATTTAGTCATCTCATACTTGTAGGCAATTTTCCTCTAAGTGAATAGATTGCTCTTCTCTGAGGTTTCTATCCTCGTTTTTTTTTTTTCCTCTTTCTCCTCCTCCTTCTTTCCCATGGTCAAATACAACTCAAAAAAATAAAGTTGTTTGTGGGATATAAAGAAGATATATAAAAAACAAGCGTAAGTGAACGCTTAGTAAGGTATTATGGAATGAACAGAAAAAAGGTAAAACAATGGGCAGGCAGAACCACGTGGAGCAACAACAGAAAATATAAAGCAGGCTCTTGCTTGCATTAGAAATGGATTTGCTCTCCACATTCTAATTGTAAATACATATTAAAATAAATCAGAAATAAGGATTTCTGGATCTCTGTTCCTCACGTATTTACTGCTAGCACCAAAGTTCCACAGTCCAACTCAATTTAACCCAGTATGCATGCAAACTATATAAACAAACGAAAAAACAAACAAAAAAAAAAGTGCTCACTCCTTCCCTTAGTTCTACCAATCCTTGGATTTCACTGATTCCCCAAGATCTTTCCCTTTTCACCTGTTCAATTTCATGTTCTTGCCAACTCTTTGGCACCACTTGTGTGCTCAAATCAGGCAAGTAGATCTATATCTGGTGATGGACCATAATATTACTGAAGTGCATTTCAAATTCACTTGCTCAGAAGAGGTGATTATAATTTATTACTGAAATCAGGAGCAATGTAATACTTCAAATTCATTACACTTTTAATGAGAAGTCCACAGCTGCATAACAAAGAGAACAACAAAGACAAATACTCAATAGAAGCAACGGAGAAGCAGAGACATGTAGCAGAACAACTGAATGGATAAGAAAATCCAAACTAACTTACAGCCACCTTTATCAGAATTCACGTTTTAGTAGTGGCAGACATGATTACAAAGCAATTAATGTTTACATACAGAGTTATTTAGAGATGCAAAACATCACCTAACAACTACAGGTTTCTTTCATCCAGTGTTTAGTGCATGGGAGCAAGGGAAGTCAACATGAGTACCCTTTTTTTTTTTCCCCTTACAGCTGGCATAAGTTAGCCAGTCCATTTTCAGGGTAAGTGACAAATATTTCATTAGTTGGAGTAAAACACTTTCTCCACTCTCACAGAAGTTATTTTTTCCCCCTGACTCCCACCTGAAGCGACAGGTGATAGCATAAAATGAAAGGGAACATGAAAACACCTTCCATTTTCACTGTTCTGCCAGTGACACCGGGTCCCTTTTAAACACTGATCAAGCAAAACCACCAACAACTGCTGTATACAATTCCTTTTCGGGTTTTGTCCTGGGGGTAATGTAACCTTAAAAAGGATACTCGAAAGGTGCAGCAAATTTATTGTTGCCTTTCTAAAAGGAAAAGTATGCTTTTCAATATAAGAAAGTAAAAAGAAAAAATTAACCACATCCAAGACAGAAGAGAGAGAATGAATACACTACCCTTTCTGGAACCATCACTAAACAGCTACAATTGTTCCCTGAATAAAGCAGAAGGCCAAAAAGGGTATGGTTTGTTAACTTTTCAGAAAACATAACCAGTTAAGAACCCTCTAAGTCACGTGCAGAGACCTGTGACAATCACTGCATCTGAAGGTCACAGACTACAAGGCCTTTACCAAGGAACCCTATATGCATTTTAAATATTCTTTTTTTTCAGGTTGGCAGATGACTTGTTCCCGAGACTGAAACGTAGTATTATATGGGAAATCTAGATAATGATCAAAGGACAACAAGAGACCTTTAGACTCCCAAGACTATTCGTCACTTAAGTATAAGTTGTGTCTTAGTAGTGTCACTCCTATTTTTCTCTCAAAGGATTTCAATCAAGAAACAGGTTAGCCTAAAGCAGATTCCATGGTATAACAGCCAATCAACATTTGAACTCTGTCATGTTGAACTATCATCTAACAACTTTATTAATATAAAATATATCCAGAGAAAAAAAAAATCTGCTCTAATAAGACTCCATCAGTAAAGAAGTCAGAAGTGCTTTTTTTTTCCATTATAATCATTTTGGTACACTTCCTTGAGTATCAGAAAGATGGAAATGAAGATTACCAACAGAGCATTTTTTCTAGAAAGATTAATAAAGGCTATAAAGACTTTCTCTCCAAGATTATCACTCTTGATCCCCTCGCATTTTGTTTACTTAGAAAAATTTAATCCAACTTAACTCCCATTACCATTGAACTATGAATTTACAATAGTTAGACTTCTATCTCCATTCTGCCAGCAGAAAATTAACCACATGCCTTAAGTAAAAAATTATTTTCAATAAATACCTGCAATTATTGCCTCTATCTTCTACAACAAATTTATGACACTACAATCAATACAATGATTACAACATAATTACAATGATAACAGCCTACTGAAACACACTATCTTGAATCTGTTTTTCCATCTTAACGTCTTACATTTTGTAGCTAGCTGATACACACTTTTCAGTGACACATTTTCTGCATGTTGAAGCACACGCCCATATTCAAGGAGAAAATACCACATTATCACAGTCTGTTTTCAATCAAGATCTTAAAAAGAAACAGAGAAGGTATGAGCAGTTTCACAATCCAAATTATCTGTAGCAGATTCAGAAATACCACGCTTTATAAAATGGGATGATGAGTGTGTGTACTGTCAAAGGAAGGTCATCTGATTCACATCTCAGTAAAGGTTGAAAATGAGTCAGAACTAAAGAAAACAGTTTCTCCCTACTTGCACCTTACTCTGTCCTTCAAGAGAGATTCTAAATTAGAAGAGATTCTAGTTCTTATGTAGACAGTTTGCAAGAAAAGACAGTAGATTTCCCTTGAGTCGGAGCATGGATAATACAAGTTTCATTTTGGAAAAAAAAAAAATAGTTTGGCAAGAGTCAATATGCCTTTAAAATTATTCAATAAATTTTCCTAAATCTGGAAAAAAAAAAAAGCCCTAAATAAAACAATAAACAAAAAATATTTAAAAAAAAAAAAAAAAAAAAACAGATCACTCGTGCTCAGTGGAGCAACCTTTCTGTACAACAGCCAGAAATGCCAGAGATGTCACTCTCCTGAGAGCTGAGAGACAGTAGACAAGAGAACAGAACGCAGATGAGGAGCCAACACATGATTTGGACAAGTATAAAAATATGAGGGGGGGCGTCAAGCGAAAGTGCAGCCTAGAAATCAAATGCAGGAATAGTGAACACTTGAGCAACAGAATGAGATCAAAGTGAAAAAAAGCAAGACAAAATGTATACATTTGGTTCAGGAAGCCTCCAAATCAGATGAGAAGGACCAGGAGAGCCCAAGACACTGGCAGCAAATGCGAGGAATAAGGGGATGACAAATGGGGTAGGAAGAAAAGAAAGAGCTGTGACAAAAACTAAGAAAGAAATAGGCAGACTGTGCCCATTACATAGCTTCACACTTAACGGCCTTTCTTCCACTCCAAAAGCAGTGTTTAGAACAATCACTGCCACCAGTAAGCAAATTTCTGAACACCCTACTAGCAGAACAGGCCTGTCTCCTCTAATGTTGGTTTACACACAATCTAATCACATCTCTGGGCATCCATCAACAAATAAGGAAACATTATTATCACAGATAACTTCTTTTTAAAATTATATTAGGAAAAACAATATTTTTATGTGAAACAGAATAGTTAAGTCTGCTTTCTGCAATGAAACCAATCTGCTATATCTGATACTCTTACTATTCTTGCCATAAACAATAAAAATAGAGTAGCTCTTTCCCTGATGTAGGATGCAGAGAGATGAAACAAAAGTGGATTAAATACTACCATTAAAACAAACACAGATCATCCAAATCAATCAACAACTTTTAATATTATCATGGAAGTGTATCTGATACATACTGATGTCACTATTGGAAGAAGACCAATATTTTCAAGGAAAGGAATTGGAAGTCCCAGCTCTGAAAAGCTTAAAGTCCAATTCAGGTGATGTAACAATGGCTTAGGATCCTGCTCTAATTCAGGAGACTCAACAGAATCAACAGTATAACAGGAAATCTAAAAGGGAAGAATGAAATCAAAAGTAATACATGCCAAGGCAGAAAATCAGAGAGTAAAAGGATAATACAGAGGGAGGAAGGCTGAAAGTAAGCAAAAAGGAGAGAAAATAGAATGTAGGAGCAATAATATACTGAATTTAGAAAAGCAAAGGCAGGAGGTACTAAGCATACTATCAATCTACAAATCAGAGTAATTATCTTTTTGGTTAGAGAATTTCACTGGCAAGAAAGTCAGAGATGATGACACCACATCAAACATAACGAGCAACATGAAGCCTAGTCAGTACAGACTGAGTTTTAGGGATATTAAAAAAAGAAAGGACACGATTAAACAACAGAAACAGTGAATCAATAATAGACATCTTCATAAAGCTCTCAAGCCTCTGCTTTAAATTAATGGACATGAAAAGAGCAAGAAAAGTTAAAAGGATAAACTGTTACATGTTTGAAGTTACTGATCTGTGATTTCATAACCAAAGCATAATTAAACTCAATTCACTGGAATCACTGTCAATATACAGTAGCAACAAAAGATTAGTGATTTGAGAACTATATTGGTCAGAGAACTTGTCAAATCAAGAAATCTGGAATTTACTAAATGAATGCGAAGTGTGAAAAATAAAAAAAAGAATGAGAAAAGTTTAATGCATTGATTTTCATGGGAACAAAATGTAATCTTTTTAATCTGTGAATGTTACCCTGTTTGATTCTAAATCATAAACCATCCAAAAAAAAAAAAAAAAACCTTCAAAATCATTGTCACCGTTCACTTTTTCCTTCTATGAGCTATCATTAGTTTTGCAATACTACCGCAGATAAAATGTATGAGTAAATAGTTCTGAAATATCAGAATACTGACGCAAAAAATACATACGTACTCAAGACTTAGGATTACCTTGTATGTCAGTTATATAGTTCTGATTATATGTTATATACACATTGGGCAGGGTGAGGTAATGTAGATATGAAGACATATACGGATAAGTACAGATCATCCATTATGAAAAAATACATTTATCAAGAAGATGCAATTAACACTTAAAATCTGGCACTTCCTATTTTTAGTTCAGACCAAAAAAAAAAAGACAGCTTGTCTGATCAGAACAAAAAAAAGAATTTCTGTAATGTTAGTAATGTTAGGAACAGTGAAGGAGGAAGTACTGAGCAGATGGATAATCATCTTACACTGATGCCAAGTCCTGTAATTTTACTGCAAATCTTTATCAAGGAAGGTTTTTCTTTTGGCTGGGAAAGCTATTTCAGCAAGAGTGGAGAGGGGGAGTTAGCATTTTACTCAGTTTCAAGATTTCTATCCCTATCTTCATGTACATAAAATTGCAGTACTTCTCATGTCTGTTAACAAGGCCGAGGTTGTAGACTGCCTACAGCATAGCAGTCACAGAAAAAAAGCTTTGTAAGTGGAAATAAGATCACTCTGGATAAGGAATGTCCAAAGATAGGAAAATGGTATCACCAAAAAGAAAAGGAATATTCTTATGTTCTGAAATAGGTCTAACAAGGACAAGCAAGAGAGGAAGCACATCTGGGAAGTTCAGAGAATGCTTATGGAATGAAGGAGGAAGAGAAGTAGAATACGAGAAGAATGCGAGTAAAGCACATGCCTAGAACTCTTTATTTCAAAAAGTGCATGTTCTTGGAATATTCAAGTGTCCAACTAACAGTCTGTAACTGTACCATGGTAACTTTCAGTCAAGATTAGTAACCTGCTACTAACAAATAACAAGTAGATAATACCTCTGTGTTCTATGGCAACTGCTGAACAGCAAGGACATCAAGCCTTGGGGCCGTTGTATTTTCCACTAGGGCCTCATATTTTGACAAAAATTCATCTGTTCCAAACACAGCCATAAAGTCATGAAAGAATAATAAAAAATCCATCTTATTGTTTTTAGCACAGAGCTAGTGCTCTCAGAGCTGATAAGCAGTAATTTGTTCTTTAGTCTAGATATTTCAATTGTATGAGAAACAGAGGCAATTCATCTTTATGCAGTTGCAGGATTTTGTGCATGTCTCCTGTTATATTCCATAGGAGGACTGGGAGCTTATCAGCATACAGAATGACAATGTTTCTGCCTTTGTTAAATCTCTTTTCTGTTAAAACGAAAGGTCTGATTTTCTCTGTATGATGTCATATCTATTGCCTGTCTTTGTCTGCTTCAGTGACGTAAGAATTGGGGGGGGGGGTAATAAGAATTATGTCAATAGCAGATAGATTTCTAAAAGGGAGTTATACAAGTCGTTTTTCATATATACTTTCAAGATCAAGAATTACAACATAAACTGTTCCCTCGAATTCTGCAACTCAAAGGACCATTTTTCAGAATCAGAGCCATGCCTGATCATTTCTGTGAGCACAGTTAGCACAGAAAATAAGAAAACTAGTTTACTCTATGCGCTGCGGTATTCTTCAAAACCTCTGCCAGTATAGCCCTTGAATAGAAAACTTGTAAGAAAGCCCTTTTTTAGCACAAGCTTTGCACTACAACACCTTCTTTCAGAAAATACAGGAATATATTGCAATAGACTTATCAAAATTATACAGAGAAGTTCAAAAGCAAGAACTTGCAAACACAGAAGAGTGTTTTAGGGAACGGAAAGTAACTAGCTCAAATTCATGTACTTACTTCCTATAACTTCGACTATGCTGCCCTTTTGGGTTCAATTCCACATTTCTTACAACATTCCAAGTGCGAGGTGCATTCAGAAATTACATGAATTCTTACAACACCAAAATCATTCCACCAGTTTTGTCTGAACTACACAGCCCTACTCTTTCTTACCATTTAAGTTCAGAAGAATCATTCAGCTATGGCCCCAAAGTGAGAAAAGAATCATGTCCAAAATGTAATTTTTCTCATCTAGTGAGTTATCATATCTTGCAACTTGGTACACTATTATTGAAGCATGTATGCTGGCAGCTTTTTGCTGTTGTAGTTGTAAAGTGCATGATGTTTAAATGAAAACAATCAAATCTGTAATAAGATTTCAGAATCGTACTTTTAAACCTAAGGCATCTACTCACAACCAAAAAAACATGACTGAAATCTATTTTGGGATACTCAGTCAAAAAATAAGGATAGTTCTTTAAACATAGCAAGATTCTTCTAGCAAAGTGAAGTTATCCTATCACTTCCACTTCTCTTGTTCTTTATGCTTCAACAGCATTTTTTACTAAATTGATTCAAGACATTCCCTGAAGGCTTACAATGGTCTTGTAGTTTACCTGCTAGGCACCAAAAGCAACATGAAAAAGGTTACTTTGCTACATATGAGGTTAACTGATGGATGGATAAAATGCTAAAAAAGGAAAAAAAATAGTTTAGGAGTTGAAGTATCACCCTACTTTACACATAAAGTAGCTCTGTGTAGCTAGTGACATCAGCTGTTATCAAAGCCACCAAGTAGTTCTTGCTTAAGACCATTTTCAGCCTGAAATTTTCCATGCTAATGGTTTGCTTCAGGTAACTTTTCCTGAAAAAAGAAAAAAAAAGTCAAAGAATGGCTGGAACATTTTTCTATTATGACAGAACATAAGGAAAAAAGAACCTTTATAAACTCTTACTTTGAAAAATTTAAGCATTTCTCTGCCTTGTGTCAGCACCCTGATATCACGCTGGACGAGGGTTGTACACTTTGCTCATTTTGGGAAAGATAAAACCTGATCTGGTAAAGCTACAAGCTTCTAGAATTCAGTTTGTACATACTTAGTGGCAAGATCTGCTGGAGCTTAAGAACAGGTTTTTTAACCTGAGCTATTGCCTAAGGATTCTTAAATGGCTGCATTAATTATATTATTGTTTATTAACAGTAATTGCAAGACCTTTCTAAGCTTTCAAATATAAGAAAACGGCACTTTAGTTCCATTCCTTCCCCAGTACTTCCCTAGTTGTTTTTTGCAATTGAATAGGATTCACTGAGCAACTTTCAAATGCAGAACAGTAACGTCCTAATAATAGTAAGAATCAGAGATGCAAGCTTCTTCTAAGACCACTGCAAACAAAATTATTCCATCCCAAAGCCAAAGAAACCATAAGAACAAGAGTCCACAGCATTTCCACAAGAAAACAGATAAAGAAATGAAGCAACCTGAAATGTGACTTCAAAGATTACTTTTACATGATCAATAATGTTTTGTAACCATGCTACTTTGCATCAGTTTGAACTGGCTAACATGCAAAAAGATTAAGTCTAATTAAATATCAGGAGGAAGACCACGAAGGCTGAAGACATTCCTAATACTAAACTAAATACATTACAGCTTTGCCATAAGCTGAAACCATATTTTAAGTTACATACAATAGAAATATCTTTGCATCAGCAAAGAGGAAGATGTGTAGTATTTAAATTAACAGACTACAGAGAATTTAAAAACTTACAAGTACAAAGCAAATACTATTGAAATAACCTTCTTAAAACCCAAAAGTAAGAAAGACTGAAAACAGGTCTACAGTAATGCAATACATAAGGTATCTGTGCATAATACAATACGTTATGTCACCTAACTCAGTGTATTTTTTTTTTCAAGGTTCCTTTCTAATTAACAAGCAAGTATTGATATTTTAGCATTCACTGTCACAAAAGAAACATAGTATCAAGTAACCAGTTCTAATGCTGCTCTATTCCTCTGTCAGTAAGAACTAGAAAAAATTCTAACAACCAACTTGTTCTGTTGATTTATTTCACTTTGAACTGTTACACTAGATACTATAATTAAGTCAAAATGGTTTAACGACCCATCTCCTGACATCAGGGACAGCTAATTTTTCCTGCATTTGAAAATGATAAGTGAGCCAGAGTACTGGATTTAGAAAAATTGAAGTGGAGCTACATTCTTAACATCTTTTGAACATGCACATAGATTATATAACGTAAGTCATTCTATATGTTCTCAGTACAGGAGAGAGATGGACCTGTGGGAGTGCATCCAGAGGGCTACAAAAGTCATCCAAGGGATGGAACACCTCCCTACAAGTACAGGCTGAGAGCTGGGGCTGGAGAACATAACGCTCCAGGGAGACTTGAGAGCTGCCTTTCAATATCTTAAGGGGGGGCTATAAGAAGGAAGGGGACAGAATCTTTAGCAAGGTCTGCTGTGATAGGAAAAGTGGAAATGATTTAAAACTGGATATAAGAAAAAAGTTTTTTATGGTAATGGCAGTGAAGCACTGGTACAGGTTGCCCAGAGAGGTGGTGAATGTACATCTTTGGAGACATTTAAGGTCAGGATGGATGGAGCTGAGTAACCTGATCTAGCTGTAGGTGACCCCGCTCATTGCAACGAGCAGGGGACTTGGACTAGAGGACCGTTAGGGGTCTCTTCCAACTCAAACATTCTACGATTCTGAAAGAACACACAGATCTAGTAATCCAGGCATACTGAGAATGACAAAGAGTTAACTACAAAGTAAATGTCGTAAAGCAAGAGTTCACATTCTTTTACACGAGTGCTCATTTTAGAAAGGTACACATCCTCCTACTTCAGGGAAGCCTGGCCTTGTTCATCCATTGATATCTTTATGCTACCTACCTTTGCAGAGCTATCTACATTAGCTCATTTTAATTAGCAAACAAAACCCACATTTCTAATTCTAAGGAGACTGTTTTAAAATGTATTTTCCACATGTATGATCTGCTCACTTTCCAAATATTATAAGAACATAAGTATAATAACGCAAGTAAATTTGTCAGATTCATTGCTGAGACCTCATCAAATTTATACCAGATCAAAATAGTGATTGAAAAATTAAGTAATAAACAAATATCTGTAACCATTCTTTCAATTCACACTCCTGTTCAAAAGCATATAAGAATATTTAGTACATGGTTCTCTTTCTAAATATTTCTGTAACTGTTTCCTGTAAGTATTACTTACGAGTGTTATCTTGCCTCCATATTCTTCCAGTTAACATATTTATATCACAATCATTTATTCATTATGCATGTATGGTGAAAGATGTTAGAAAAGATCTCATTTCACATCAGAATACAATGATACATATATATTTTTTTAAAGGAAACAACTGGAAGTAGGAAAACTAAAGCAAAAGAAATCAGTTTTGCAAAGCAGAGATATCAAAATGAGTCTTAACTGAAAGAAAAACAAACCTGTGATTTAAACCACGCATTTAAGAACATATTACTTACTTTATGTTTGAAGGTTGTACACCTATGAAACAGTGCTTTCCTAACCATAAACCTTTTCAAAGAATCAAACTTATTTGTTTTTATTCAGTAGGTGAAAATTCAAGTTCATTCAGTAATTCACAAAAATACCTAACCTCACAAAGAACAAAAATAAGAGAAACATCTCTAGATTAGTATAACTAAGAACATATCATGTGAAAGTTCTGACACATTGAAAAGACTATTGTTTACATTATGAGCAACAAAATAATGAGAAATCAGAATTAAAAAGAGTTCAAGAAATATGATCAGACAGACACACTGCTAAAGTCATTAACTTGGCTAAGGAGGAGCGTTAGCACTCAGAAAATCAACTCATTTTTTAAAAACAGGTATAAAACCAGCAACATAAGTTTCTAATGCCCTCAGTTTCTCTGCGTCCAATTGGCTACAAATAAACTTTTATTATTCTGTAAAATACAACATTTTTAATTCACTGGAACTTGCTGAAATTTTAGTTTAAACAACATAGAAATCATTGGATAATAAAAAGGACGGTGTAATAAGAAAGCAACCGTACTCACTAGGTCATTATCCTATTTTACTTCAAAACAACTTAACTTAAACCTGGAGCATTTTTGAAATCAAATGCACAAGCAAGCTGAGTTGAACTACACGTCATCTTCATCCCTTTTTATGCAACTCCCAAAATCTGTATTATTGCTACATGAAGGCACTTTCCTCTCCTCCCCCTTAAAGCAAGTACTATGTTTCCCTGCTGTTAATTATCAATCTACATTAATGTTAAGAACAGACACAATACAACTCCCCCAAAACACGTTTACCTAAAAGAAGGTAAAGTACATTCCAAAAGAAAGATTTAGTAATAATAATAAGACTACTAGCAAGATTTCAACTTTTGGCATCCAAAGAACAGAAAGTCAAATAAATGCATTGGTAATAATTGTGTTGGACCTTCACTTACCAGAAATGCAAGTTACTACAAGTAAGCAGTACTTTGTTATACTCTCAGTTCAAAAGTACCATGCACGGCACCAGGCAGCGATGCAGCTCACGGTATGTCTCTTAACAGTTTTGAGTTGTAATAGTCTTGAGAGGAAAGCTATCTTACTCATCCAACACAGAGGTGCATACCAGATCTCGACTCTCACTCTGCTTACTGTGCAACACGCCATTCAGAGAAATCGATATATACATGCCACAATCGTATTATTAAAACCAGTGATTTAGGCCCAGTTTTGCAACACACATTCATGCAAAATTGAGCTTCAGAAATTGATTCTGACACACAGAAGGAAACCTCTGAACCTTATTTATTTAATGCAGGCAACGTTTAATTTTTCCCTGAAAAATCCAAGTACGTGGAAACTCTGAAATCTCTCAGATCTAAGTTGTACCAAGAAAATGAAGAAAGAAAAAGCAAAAAAGGTCAAACGCTCTCTGTAGCTTTTTGCTGAACAGTCTTCTAACACAATGGCACATGAAGGGTTTCTAAAGTAATTTTAGGAAGCTGTATTTTGTGCAATTGCCCAAAATTGTACATGCGCTACACATGTATTGCTAAAAATAAATAAATATGATACAGTACAGCCTGTACCTCCACCTCTTTAGTCTATTATCTCCTTTAAAAAGCAGAAAACAATTGATCTTTTTTTATCAAGGAGATTAACACTTGCTATTCAGGCACACATCTGTAGAGTGCTGATAACAAATCCTTGTCAAAACATACAACAGCAAACAGCTGCTTCACTGCTCTGTTGTTTTTAGTCACTGTGGCAGCCTTTTTTGTTTTCTGGAAAACAACCTAATGGCTGAGATCACTAAGAATTCACTGTGAGCAAGAAGCAGCTCAAAATAACTACATTCTGCATGTGCACAGACCCATACAGTTTCACAACAAGGCTATAAATACAGCAGCTCTCTTTTACTCTCTGTGTGCTTGACTCATTGTAGGCCATGGAGACTTCTGAATAGATCAGTGGCAGATTTACCCAGTATTCTAGGCTCCTTTTTCATTATCAATGGAGGAGAGCCAGAAAAACAGTAATATTTCAAGATGCAAAACTAAAGAATTGTATATGGAGTACAAAATGCTTACCCGCTGAGCTAAGCAAAACACTGAAGTCTGTTCCTCTCTGTGATTCTCCACATTCTCTCTGACCCTCTTTTTCTGCATCCTCATAGCGGTTCCAGTTTGAAACAATCTTTCTTCTTGAGTAGTTTTTCACTTCCTCTTCCTCCTCTCGTGATTCAGTATCACCATCATCCTCTACCTGTCATATTTAAACAGACAGCAAAGCCATTACAATTCAATAGCATTTAGCTCAGTATTTAGATAGTCACAAACACAATTAACTACAACCACAGAATTCAACTCCAGAGAGACAAATCAGCCTGGGTAAGTGTCACTCCATCAAAATTTTAGATGAGGTGTGACCATATTGCTGAAATACATGTAACACCTGAAATGTATTCAAACTAAAGCAGAGCTTCCCATAGAGGTCAAGCAGTGATGCTGGTGCCAAATACTGCTGTTGTCCCTCCTGTTCTGGAAGCCCATACCAAACAGCTTTCTGATACTGCGGGGGAGCAGAACTACTCATTTAATCACAGCATCTCTACCCAAGTGTTGCGATGATAATTGAATGAAGTGTCTGATGTTTGTTGCGTGAATTTGAACAAAACCAACATAACAAATACTGCAGAAAAAAAGCACAGACAGGCTTAGCTATGTAATAATTTCTATTTTAACCAACTTCCTTTGAGGCCTGAACTCAATTAATAAGGAATAATTTAACAAATCCATTTCCTTCATGAAAACCATTTTATTGAAATACACAAGGAAAAATTAAAAAGACTGCTGGCAGACAATCTACCTGCCCAAATACTTACAACACACTGGGATTGAAGGGAAAACTGATAAGAGAGTCAACATAAGATTCAAGCATTTGCCAGAGCACTTAACCACCATGGAAAACTCTCCCCTGCATCAAGTAAGCTCTTCTTCCACAGCTTGTGGTTCATCTAGAACAACCATTGCTTCACAGATAGAAACCTCTCCTTCATAGTGGAAGGAGTGCACCATAGGCAAGAAGAGAACCTAGAGCAGCTGAAGAATCTAAGCAGAAGATATCATCTGCAGAGGTTTAGAGCTCTCAAGTAGAGAAGGGGAGTCAAGAAAGAAGAGATTCCCTGTGTGCCTCAAACACTCCTACTGACAGCTCCACTCTTTCCCTCGCCTTCACTTCATCTCTCCTTTTACAAACAACAGTGCACTGCTGCCATAAAATTTAATTTTGCTGTCTCAACGATAAGTGCATTCTCTGTAACCAGAGCAGTTAAATACAAGTTTGTCAGCACTGCTGCACAGCTTAAAGTAACTTCATTCAGTATAAAACAATTTTAAAGGCAAGTCACCTTTCTGTAAGTCGTTATATATCCATAAACCAAAATGCCTTCATAGCTCACCATCAGACCCTTGTTTTAAGGAGGAGCTTGGCTCTGATAGTTTAAATTACGTGTAATCCTGAAATAAACGTGAAGAGCACAATTCTTTATATCAAACAAATGTCCTTGTAAGCGAAGAGCTACAATATCTTGTGCAGAAAAATTGCTAAAGCCTTAAATAGTTACTGTGTTTCTAAAACTACACTAGGTTTTACTTTTTTTAAGCACAATACTATAGAATTACATGCTGGTACAAGACTGGACAAACTGCCACATCCTACAAGTAACAAAACCAGAACTAGAATAATGGTTTCAATATAAACAATCCACTTATATTCACAGAACAAGCTTCTTTCACCAGCATTCCAGGGGCCCTGCTTAGGAACAGCATGAAGGAATGCTAAAATCATCAAAGAGCAGAAAAACAGATTAGACGCAATCATACAGATATATTCCCAGTTGTCAAAAAACTGACAAAAGGGAAAATATTCTGTGCATTCTCATTGGTTTTGTGTAATTTTTAGAAGAAAAAGAGATGTTATCTCTCTGTCAGATACAGATACTAAAATAGTTGTGAACAAATGACTGGTTGCACGAGTGAGAGGATGAAGTCAGAACTCTGCGCTACCGGGGACTGACCGAGAGCTACAATTTCCATAGAACAAAGGCTAAATCCACTTAGATAAAGATAAGAATGGATTTGTTTCTTTTTCTTCTCCTACAAATCAAATGATCTGCTATAATCCACTGAAGCCTAATGGAATTTTGTGCCTGAAATAACTGGGAGGTGATACAATTCACAAGTGAAAGCAAAAATAGTGCTACACAGATGAATTTGTGTTGTACTTTCTTTTTATTTTAAAGAAAAGATCACAATCATCCAAGTCAGCTGTGGTACTATAACAGATCTGTTTAAAAGACGCTCTTCTTTCAGCCATCAACAACAACACAGGAGTATCACCTTCTTAACAAGCTTCCACTAAACTAATACGGATTCAAACATTTTCTCTTAAATACAAAATAATGATGGACTGAATTCTTTTTCACATTCCGTTATTAGCTATAATACCTCAAGTAAATTGCATTTCTTAGCAGTTAATTTGAACTTGAACTTTAAGAAACAAACCACAATTTCCCAAGAGTGTTAATAGGCTCTGCGTCTAGTTCCTTCAGTACTAACCTGAGATTTACTTTAGAAGTGTATAAACTTCAAATACAAATCCCCTTACTTCTCCCAATAAATATTTCAAGGAAAATGTTACATAACGCACAGTCCTGCTACCGGATGAAACTGAAAGTAATCATACTTGAATATTCAACATTCAAACAACTTAAAGATGCATTTTCATCATTAAAATCATGGATTATCAAAAACATTCAGACACATCTCTGATCAGTGAAGCTTCAGAAAATAATTTGCTTCTATGGTCTCTCACGAGACAGCTACCATCTAAAGTAACAACCTCAGAAACAAAAATAATTATAAATCTTCTCTTCTTTCCCCTTATCTGCCTTAGCTACTATTACTGAAAATTAATTTTAATCAGTACACAGCAGACTTCTATCTATAATGAAACAAAATGCTTCACCTTCCCCTATTTCCCATCCTCGAATAACAAATGACAAGCTGAAATAATTTCTTGAAGTCAACTCAAATATAACCTTTAGAACAATATTACTTAGATAAGGACAAAAACTTATGCTTTTGAGCAAATTTGAACTGCTCAGTCCTACTCTGCATGACGATATAACTGCAAGTTCAATATTCATCTGCTCCACATGCACTAACATTTGCAAATTTAATTGCAATTTTGGTGACAGTATACAAAAATCCAGTTAAATAAAACCAGGAAGCCTTCTGACTGTTTTGTCTTTAAGATGTGTGTTCTGCCTATATCTGAGCTAATTAAGGTCCTTCACACAACACCAAAAGAATTAGGCTACTGCGTACAAGAATTTGCTCAATTTGGGGCCTTTTGCAAGGACATATTTTTACCATTTACCATAGCATACAACTCCACCTTCCTTCTGAAGGAAAGTAAAATGCTCAGTACGTAGGACTCTAGGAATATTTTAGTATACTCTCCTTTAGACAATGAAACTGCATACAGGGCTGGGGAAGATATGTAAGCGAGAAAAAATGGGAAAGCAAGATTTCTGTTTGACATTTGTTACAGACAAGAACATGTAGATGCACACATTCCAGAACTGAAAGTGTCAAAATGAAATAAACATTATCCTGAACAGGCAATTTCCCCTGGGGTCAGACTTGGGCACCTCCTGCAACCCAGAGTGTTTTGAATCAAACCAAAGCTTAAGGCACACAATGGAGAAAGTGCAACTCCAACCTCCCACATTCTGCTTCAATGACTCAAGCACCCTTCTCCATAAGTGCAGTCAGTCCTAGCACATTAAGCACTAACACTCAACGAGAACAGCTAAGCTCACAACCCTTTTAAAAACCTGGCAGTGCATCAGAAGTCAGAGCTTCCATTATGACTCTCTAAAACTTTCTGTGAGGTTTTCTATTTATTAGCTTTAGGAAGACACAAGAGTTGCTTATAGTCTTCTTTCTTCCTGTTCAGTTCTATAGCTTTGCAAGAATAAAATTAAATGCCTGTTGGTGCTTAAAATGTTTTGCAACAGCTTGGAGGAACGTACAAACACATGCTCAGTTTATCTTTCTTTGAGCCAACTACCTTTTCCCCATTACATAGCTATCACGCATTATTATATTTTCTTCCTTACTGACTTTGTTAGTATTTCTTCCAGTTTTCTTCCTAACAGCACCTCTTCACAGAACATGTGAAAACATAAGAGTTTTGAGTCAATTGTCTTGAATTCCCTCTTCCTTTCTGGACACAGCTGCAAAGCTGTGGCCAAATCCCAGTGACATTCAACACTAATTTTTATTTTCATCGGTGTAAAAGACTAGCAAAACAAAAGGGAAATATCCCATGGTTTCAATCTGACCTACATGATCAGCTGTACCATGAATGGACATATTTAAAATAGCAAGGCATCTCCGCAGGGACAATTTCTCCTTTCCTCCTCACCCCAATGTAAGCAGCATCTACGATTACAGCTACATTCTCACAGATGGAACTCCTAAGTCATAGGATCAAAAAAACATTCATAATTAAGCAACAAGGCAGTTCAAAATCTTAGCACTTTAAATCATTGCGTGGAATACAGTCTGTATGCAGAGACTTGTATTAGTGGCAATATAACTAAGGCAGCTGAAATGAACCACTGAGTGGTTCCTCTAGGCAGATATAAAGGGAAATAAAATCACATGAACTGCTCTAATAAACACGTATCTTCTTTTAATTGCATAGTTCAAAAGTAATGCTGGTGTAACCAAGCAGATGCCAGAAGGCGGCACCAGGAATTATCACAGAACAATATGTATATAATATACTGGTTGCTTGGTTTTGCTTGGCTATTGCTTGGTTTTGTTTTATTGGTTGTTTTTTTTTTTTTCCCCTCTCAGCTTAAATCCAGAAAGACACAGAAGAATCCCCACAGCTTAATTTTCTCTCACTACAATTGACAGATATGTCATGCATGATGGTTACATAAAGAATAATAATATTTAAAAAATTATTCTAATTTTCCACATTTAACTAATTACTTTCCCAAACATATATATACATGTGTGTATATATATAATTTTTTTTTTTCTTTTTACTGCCTAGTAAGTAATTAGAGATTTATTAACATTCAATCTAAAGTCGTCAAAGGATTACATTAGCTGGTTTAATCTAGTGGAAATTTAAGGGGTTCTTAAAATAGGAATTATGTAGTATATAAAAGAAAAACAGAATCTACATTTAGAACAATGGCAAACCAAAGCAGAACCGCATTTGCAAGCTGAGTTTTAGACTGACGAAGCTATCTTTCAGAAGACAAAGTACCGGAGCAATTTTATCAATACTGATGCATGTTTGTAGGTGTTTATAATCAAGATGCCCCTACCTAAAGGACAGTAGCTTTATCAATTTACCTCAACAGGCATCTGAAACTCAATGACAACACAAAAAATATTCCGTTACAATAATAGAAAAACAGGAATTTCGCTTTAATTTTTTAAAATAATTTTAAAAACACTAACAATTAACCATTATCAAGGTATGCATCTCTGTCAGTCTATTAAATACATACTCCACTCTCAGGGAAAATCTAACAAAGTACACCATCATATTGTTCTCTCCACCTAAGAATATTAATGATAAAATTTTGTACAGAGAAAAAGACTGCAAGGTAGAACAAGGACAGAAACCACTTTAAATCACATAAAAGCAACATCACTATGAAGAGTAGGATACAGTCTCCCAAACTATTCTTATTTAGCACTCTTAATCTAGATTTTAGAAAAATAAATGAAAGATTTGCAAGAAAGATGTGAAGGAGCCTGATGGAGTGGATCCAGAGGACCATAAAGATGATCAGAGGATTGGAGCACCTCTCCTATAGAGAAAGGCTTGTTCAGCCTGGGGAAGAGAAGGATCCAGGAAGACCTCATGGTGGTCTTCCAGTACCTGAGGAGAGTTTATAAGCAGGAGTGAGACCGACTTTTTACATGGTCTGATAAAAACAGGACAAAGGAGGTTGATTTTAAACTGAAAGAGAGGATTTTCAGATTAGATATAAGGAGAAAATGTCTACTCAGGCATACAGAGGCACTGGAGCAGGCTATCCAGAAATGCTGAGGATGCTTCATCACTGGAGATGTTCAAAGCCAGGTTAGATTGTGCTCTGGGCAGCCTGTTCTGGAAATGCGGTAGGGGGTTGGAACCGGATGGGCTTTAAGGTCTCTTCCAACCCAAGCCATACCATGATTTTATCTTAAGTTTTCCTGAAAAGATAACCTTTCTGCAGTGCCATGATATAAACCATAGCTTCTATCAGAGACAGATGAGAATATCTTGTAATAACGCTCAGCACCCTGTCAAAAACAGTGAGCAATTACCTGATCTATACTGGGTTGCCTTCTATAAGCACTATATTCGCAACAGTCTAATCAAAACAACACTATAAAAGTAAACAATTATAGCAATCTTATCCAATTATATTATTTTAAAGTACTTGCTTATATCACCTATAAGATGCAAATAATTGGAACATCTTAAGAACTCCTAATGACAGAGACTCTATTCTCATTGCTCCTTAAAGAGAGAAAACACCTCTAAAAGGTGTTGTCATTGCAGAAAAGTTAAGGCATGATCGTGCCAAGAGGCTACAAATCCTACTTATCTTTTTCACAGATCTTTATTAATATTTCCAAAAGGCACAGCTACATTTTGAGCAAGTTTTACATCTCACTGAATTAGAACGACAGCTTCTATTATGAGCTAAATCTCTCCCAGGCAAATCTCTGCCCCACAGGCAAACAGCCCGGTTATTTTATTTCTAACTACTGCTTTAAATGGTGGACTATCTTCCCTTTCAAAGAACTAGAGAAGAACACATCAATTCTCACATTCGCTTTCCCTTGTTATCTCAGAAAGAATTCTGGAAGCCATTAGCACACTATTGGCTGCCTGGTCCTTAAACCAGAGGCTTACAAAGGAACAAAAGAAACAACCTCTGCTACAGGTTTCTCTTACTGATCATATAATTAACAATTACTGCAGTATATGTTCACAGGAAGAAAGTTTTAAAGACTCCAAGTAAATAAGATTTCATATTTGCTCATTAGATGCAGGATTTTCCAGGCTGCAAAGCCACCAGCTGAAGTTTAGCTCTCACAGGTTAGAACTCCAAAGTGAAGGGCTTTTGATGGGAGTACGTTATAAGAACTATGTCACGTAACTGCAACATTGGTTGTACGGAACTGGGAAACTTGGTCGAGAATCAAGGAGTTGCATTAAGTGTGGAAGCAGTCATTTTGCCTCCCGTTCCCGTGGCCAAGCCACGATGGGAGAAACGAGCCTGTAGGAATCCTGTCCAGCTGCTGGCTATAGATAAAGACGCTTTTGATTTTCTAAACTTGCCAAACCCATATGTTTCCACCAATGGAAAAATCAACTGTATTTTTTCTTAAATTCAGTGGAACGGATTATATGAAAGTTATTGGCAACTACACAAACCCATCAAGCAACTTCTGTAAAATTGTCAAATGGACCTGCACAAAAATTGGAAGCTGTATTATTTTCAAACTGACACTAACTTGAAAAAAAGCTAGATGTTTTTCTTACAAGCATTTAGCAAAAATACGAGTGCAAACATAAGAGTCCCAATCTTGACAGAAACAAGAGGTTTGAATAAAACCCCACAAAATAAGTATATTGCCACAAAGGTTTTAGCTTTTTCAGTTGGATTAATTATTCCTCCACATAGGCTGCATCTGACAAAATCAGGGCTTTTATATACTGTATACATATGGATGCACATATGGGAATGTTTTATGCCATATTCCAAAACAAAATAATATTTGGTATTTCAGAAAGGAGAATGAAAATCTCTACAGAAAGGTATTTGTTCACACCAAATCTGCCATTCCTGAATAAAGATATTCTCAGCTGCATCGCAGATTGACTGTATTCAGAAAGGACTCAGTTCTCATGTGTTAACGTCACAGAATCCCCACATAATCCCAACTATAAGAGCTGCAAGGGATCGTTGTCTCCAAACTCCTGCTCAGAGGAAAATCAAAGCCAAAATCAGGCCAGGCAGGTTGAGGCTCTTCCACTCTGGTGCTGAAAACCTCTAACAGCACGCTTATTTCATAGCATTTCATCTTGTTGTTTCCCTCCAGTATTTCTATGACTTCAAATACAGTTGTATGAACAGTTTCAACAGAAGTTCATGAAGAACACACAAGAAGAATTCTGTATATTCCAAGTATAAAGTTAACTGAGGACATATATTAACCTCAGACTTTTTGAAGGATATTGCTATTTTGGTAGTCTTCATCAACCAATGATTAAAACAGCCTACCAATAAACACCAGTATTATAAACTGGTATGTACTGAAAAGCCTTGTGTTTTCTGAAACCATACCAGTGATGACACAAGAGCATGACAAATTATCTCAACAGCAAGCTCAAAACAACAACCATCTGCAGAAGAACTGCAAAAAATCACTCTTGATCTTCGCATGCAAAAGGTTAATGCATGAACACAACAGAGCCTGCTCAAATGAGTAAAGTTTAGAAAGCACCTCAGACAGCAGACAAGTCTGATGTTTATTTAACACCCCCTACAAGCACACCGTTTTAGAACAAAACTAGTACAAATCTAGCAACTCTCTGCCAAGATCAAAACCAAAATGTTGAAGAAGCCTCAGGATCTCTAACGCAAGGAAAAAAAATATGACAAAGTTTCTCAATGGTTCTTTTTTTTTTTTTTTGCCACAATAAAGTAAGACATCACTTCGGAATAATGTCCACCATGCTACAATAACTACAGTTCTCCAAAGCTTGTTACATTTAGAAATAGTTATTTTGTTATTCAGTCTCTGAATTCAAAAACACTGGATAATATCCAGTAAGTTTTTAAAAGTCTGAACTCTTTTAAATGCATCTATTTCACAAAAAGGAAAGCACGTAAGGAGTAAGACATCATTTTCGTATTTTGAAATCCACTGAAAAATAGCAATAGTCACCAGTCACCCAAACTGCTATATTTTCATTTAGTACGGCACCAAAGAAGAAAATCTGAAAGACATCAAATAGAACAGTACTCTTGAAATTGTACACCCAAGCAGGCAGAACACTGATCAATAGCTTTCTTGTCTTTCCTGGTGTCAGACTTCTGCCTGGTGAAGTCCAGGTATCAGCTCACAGCCGAACGTAACAAACACAAACAGGACAGACAAACAGGAAGCAAGCCATAAGACAAGGGATCTGGAAGCAGGTCCTTCCTATCTAGCAGCAGTTATCCACCTGTTTGGCCAACTGCACTGATAAGCCACATCCCACACTTTAATTTCTCGCAATGTTCGAAGTAGTTTTCTAAAGGCAATTCTGTTTTCTGCTTTTGATTAAAGACTTGTGGATTCTCTGTAAATATTCCTATTCCAAATAATACATGCGTGAATGTGAGTGTTCTTAGTTGACTCCACAATTGTTTTTAAATAAAAATACAAAAAGAAGCCCCTGCTAAAAACATTTACATTGATTGATAAAACTTTCAACAAGATCTTTAGAATATTTGTGACTTGTTCTTCGTTTCCTTTCTCACTAGCTTCTTTAAGACAGTCAGTGAAGCATGTGAAATGTATTATTTTAGAGGTTCAGTATACGATTATTAATGTTTTGTGCACAGTGGAAAATTCTTCTATCTTGAACATAAATTAAAATGCTCAACATCTGACACTTTTTCAGATCAACTATCCCATAATAACAGCATATTGCAAATGCACAAAAGCATTCACATGATGAAAATTTAAGCTGTACAGGGAGATACTCTACAATAGTACTAGATGAGTAATTCAGAAGAAAAGGATTCTGCTTTCCTCCCCATTTCACCACGTCTGTACCAGTCAGTAGCACAGCCCCTACGTTTCTCATCTTTCATTGCTAACATGCTGCCATTTTCCACTCATAATTTCATGTGCTTCTGAAAAATGTCAGATTTCTACTACCCTCCTATCAAGCAGCTGGCAGACTCGCCATCACACATTTTTGAAATTCAGCTACATTAGCACATTTATGGAGTGGCAACAAAGCAGCAGTCCATCAGTAACAAATATCCTCAGTGAGGAATATTTCCACAAAGGGGTAACAAAACCAAACGATTTTCAGGACCAATAAGCAGCCACACAGTATATCAACAAAAAATAAATAAATCATATAGAAAATATTAACCATGCAAAAGATTTGCTTGCTGTATTAAGAAAAAAAAAAATCACTAAAGAAACAAACAGTTCTGAGTAACACTAACTAAAAAAAAAAATCGAGTTATACAAAACACGTTACAGCAGCAGTGCATCAGAAAGACTACTGTCAACTCCCAGTTCTTAAACAACATTTCTGAGACTAATACTAAAATTCATTTCTTTCTTTAGACATTTGAAATTGGGAGGGGGAAGAGTTTTAACCACCCATTTGATAAACAGACATCAAAGCCCTTTTTTTTCCTCCGTCTTCCCAATGGTAGCAGAAACACATGGGCTGATCACTAAAGAAGCCCAGTTTTCTTCTTTTCTATTCTCAGAGATGTCTGCAAATCACACATTGAGTCTAGGGATGCAAGAAAAGTGGACATAAGCAAAAAGGTAATTTATCAAGAGTATGTTTTCAAACATAGAGATTTAAATCCCTGCTTCATAATATATGCAGGATTTCACTGACACTCACCCTGTGCAAAACAAGCAGCCACAAATTCCCCCCGCTATCAACCCTTCTTGTGCAAGTCAATGCGAGGCCCTCCCGTAGCACCAACTCAGCAGAAGTAAGGAACTGAACTGCTGGGGTCCCCCAGGCACCATGCAATATGTTGCCCCTTAACACAGTGAGTCACTGCCAAATGGCTGATCTGTAGTATGGTTGCCTTCAAGAGACAGAGGCTCACACTGAATCCACAGGCATTATAATTCAAAACATAGTTCTATGTCCGATAACTTATCTCAACGATGCTCCTCCTAATCAAAAGACAGTACAGCACCATCTCAAGCTCTGTAAGTAATACAGCTCACAGTGTAGTTGATCGTGTAACTTCAGAGCAGCATGTCCTCCAAATGCCAAAAGAGAATTTCAGAATTCATGACGAGTATGATTAGGGGTTCTGTCAGTGATTCAGTTAAGTCAGAAACAGTTTTATACCACAAATGGTGACATACACTAGGTCTCAAAGCAATTGTCCAATGTAGGCAATGGAAGCACAAGAATTTATCAAGATCACCAAACTACATCACCACTGTACAGTTTTTGAAAGAAATCTAAACTTATGTTCAGCTCATCGCAAACACACTCATTAGAAAACAGCACTGTTTGCCCTCAGGGTCTGAGAATAAATGCGGATTAGGGCTAGAGGGAAGTGACAAAACACAGCATCCCAATGGGACTGTGTCCATAAATACAATCCACATTTATTCAGATACTGCAGAACTACAGTATTTTGCCCAGAAAGTGGGCAATTCAATTCACTTATGTGCATTTATGTGCATTCAAGCTGAAGTCTCTCACCTCTCACAAGAATACAGTGCCAGGACACACCCTGAAAAGAGTGACCTAATCTGTTTTCTCACACCTACTCTGCTTTGCACAGCAAGGGAACAACCTTTGCAGGAGCAATTGAGCTGTAGCGTACAGACCATGCAGGCACCCAAACAAAAAACAAAACAAACCAAAAAAGCAATTAGCATCATTCTTTGTTTCACTCCTGCTCTGTCTTTATGACAGCATTACGTTATTGCATAAACTGGGAAGAAACTGAAAAGAAAAAAAAAAAAAGATTTGATGGAAATGCAGGTTAAAGAATTTAAAGTCCAGCAGTAGGTCACTTATATGGGAAGTGAATAAACCTGACTGCACTCGGTATTTGAAACTTAGCAGAAAATAGACTGCAATTTCAACTTTTTTCTCTTCTCTACATACTTCAAATCCCTCACTTCTTATTCACAGCAGATTCAAACATTTCCATTATGTTCTCTTCACATCTAAAACAGAGACTCTGTGTGTCCACCAACTGCCTTTTCACAAATAAGCATCAGCGGTATCAGTTCCACAATCTCACAAACAAGCTGTATCCAATGTAAACTGGCAGATACAGGGATGATTTTGCCAGATTTTGAAGAACAGCTAAAAATATTGCATTATTTCATTTAAAAGACATTCTTTCTGCCTTAAACAGCATTTTGCAGTGGCTAACAAAGAATGTAATAAAGCAAGAAAATAAACAGTTATTGATAAGTGCATCAACCTGCTTTGCTGTCTCAATGAAAATAATTAAACTGCTTTTCATTATACTCCCTCCTCCAGGGTAGCACATAACTTAGATAAGATTTTTTCCCTTTCCAATTATTCAAGAGAAAACAAGCATTTGTAGAAGTCACTTCGTTGCAATTCTTGGCAGACAGCTTAGGCAAATCAATACAGGAATTTGCAGATTCTTTGGCTTTTATGTTGTTTTGTTGTTTGTTTGTTAAGACTTGCATACTGAAACATAAAGACAAAAAAAAAATTTCCTATTCTGTCCACTGCACCTTCTGACTTTTTAACAGTATTAACCACATTAAACCACAGTGTCGCCAAATATTAAATCCATGCTACCATTTTGTGATATAAATGACAGAGTAAATTAAAAATACATTTTTTTTCAAAAGCATGTCCAGGAGTTGAGGTCATACACATTCTTTTGTTCACCATCTTCTTGTATCTGTATTTAGCTATTCCAGTAGTTGTAGTTGGGCCATCCGTGATCTTTAAACGTTGCTTCCTCATAAACTGAAGCAAGTTACTTGCCTACCTAACCATCATATCTCTTTCAGCACAAATACCAATTTATAAACTATTTTTTCAAGTGTTTTCAACAGAAAAAGGAAAATGCTAATTCTTTTTTATTTCAGACTAAGGAAGGAAGAACCTCAGGAGAGGATTTTTCATGAAAGGAAAAAAAATATCCCTGCAAAGAGTAATCCTCTTCACTGATTTGCTCTATTGGTGACCTTTAGAGAGATCTACCAAAGCTAAAGAAAAGCTTAATTAGCTGAAAGGGCAGCTGGGAGAACAGGTAGCATGAAGAAAAAAGCTTTCAGTCTTTATTGCAAAGGATAAGAATTTTTGAAAGATTGATGAAATCTTAAAGACTGCTTCATAAATATTAGATACTGGAACCCATCACTCTGGGTTAGCTAGAAATAGAATTAGCTATGGCAGAGAGACAACCTATTCTGAAACCTTTGCTTTACATTACTGCAATAAGGCCCCAGTTAAAGGAAAAAACGTTCATGAAGTGCACTTGAAAGAGATCTGGGTTTGAAGTATGATTTTAGAAGCTGTCTTACTGACTTAATAGCAAACAGTAATAATAAATTTAAAATTCTCTCACCTTATTTCTTTTGTTTTCTGAGTAATTCAAATCAATTGGTCACCCAACTATAACTTTTAGCTTCTCTAAATCCAACAGACAACACGAGATAAAGTAATGAAGAATCACTGTCCAAGGTCCTAAATGTCCTTATGTCATAAAAACAAGATATTACAATGTAATTTTATTTTGCCACTGGTTTGTACAGTATACTTCTGAAAAGTAGAGCACCCTGATCCTTCAGGCAACTCCACTGCAAAGAAGCTCTAAGAATCATGCAGAACTTGCTGAAAATTCATGCACACCAAATTAGCAAAAAGGGAAAGGATTGGGATATACTTGTTGGGATCCACGATTGCAGGAATTTATATGGTACATATCATATTTCTACTTGCAACACAGTTTACACTGTTTGCTAGTTCTAGACATACTTTGCATATATACAGTACAGCAACTGCAGGATGACCCTACATCTAATTTGCAACTGGGGAGCTCCAGACAGTGCTCAGCTACACAGACAACTGGTCAACAACTTCAATTTTGGCTCCACCAGGAGGGAAAACACCCCAAGCCCACCAGTATTCAGTGTATCCTACAAGGCAAAAAAAATTTTACCAAAATAAATAAATAAACAAATAAATAAATCTTGACAGTAAGTCATTAATTCATTAATGTTTATGTATCTAATTAGCAAAAAATAAAATACTAAGGAGTCAAGCCAAAAACATTGAATCTTTTCTTATTGGCAACAATTTGTTTTTTTAATTTTCTTTTCACAAATAAATTTTACTCATCGCTCTGGGACAATCATTAACATTCTTGCTAACTGAAGGCTGAAGTGGAAGGAAAAGAATTAAGGGACCATGGTATCCACTGGAGCTTCTGTTGCTTCCATAGGTATGCCACCTACTTCTACAAATTAAGAATGTAAGCCAGTGAAGCAGACAAAGCAGACTAGAATGTCTGTGCCTGAAAATGTAGAAGAAAAAAAAAAGCCAACTTAGTTACCAGTGACAGAGCAATAACCTAGGAAATGCTGTGGCTCAGAATCATCATTCTGCTCTATGCACATCAAACACCTTGGATATTCCAGGGTTAAGGAGAGATTTGTTACACACTGCACTGTGCAGTTTTCCTCTGAGGAAAATGAAGCAAGAATAGAAACAGAACCTTGAGGCAAGGTTCTCGCACACTCCAGCAGATTCACTGGTTTTACTGGAAGAATGTATTATTACATTCACCTGCCAAAGAGTTAAAGGATTACCTTAAAAATAACAAGAGGAGTGAAAAACCACATGCGTTAATATACAGAGGGATGGCTTACATGAAAGAAAACAATGGAAAAAAGACCCCCCCTGTATTCCTCACATAGGTCTGAAACCCTTTTGATTATGAAAACCGGTAAGAAATGTTCCTCTGTACATATCATGAGGTTCTAAACTACCACTAAATCAATCATTAGTCATTTTTTTGTTCCATTAACATACAGTGAAACCTGCTGCTTGCTACGCAGGGCCCTGCAGCACCATTAGAATGGCTGCAAACCCATCACAGTTCTCTCAAAACTCCCCAGTTACTTGTGAGAGAAAGCAGCAGCAGCAAGGTCTGCTCTCCTATAAATTGCATTGCAACAAACATTACTTAGACAAGTTGGAATATTAGGGAACTATTTTTTCCATCAAATTTCATCGCCCCTGCAAATTCGCTGATCCTTTCAGCATAAACACCTACAATCTCCCACTGGATGTCTCCGTATAAAACCCCCTGCGATGCTCTCTGGGGACATTAGCAGCACCTTTAGGTCCGAACCGACACTTGCAGCCATGGCACGCACAGCTCTCTCCAGAGCTCAGCCCGACTCTAAGCTCTAACGACTCACCCGCCGCGCGGTTCCCGCCCGAAGCCCCGCTCCCTGCTCCCCGCCTGGCGGCAGCTACGCACACCCCCGCTGCCCCACAGCGCGTCAGCGCCAACATGGCTCCTGAAACCTGCAACCTCGCCCTTCCTTAAATGCTGATGCTTCAGCTAAACACGACAGCGGGCCCTTGGGAGAGCTTCTCCGGTGTTCAAGCTGTTCCCATTTTGCCTTTTCTCTGAGTAACGTCCACTCCGTTACGTGTGACAACTGAATTTAAACAATGATGTGATTCACAACTGTCTTTCATGTAACAAAATATGAGGCTTACAAAGCTTCAGGACAATCTGTTTTAAAGGTATCCAGTTATTACCTCAAAGACCTCAGGAAGAAAAGTGGAACAGTAGTGAGGCAGAAAAAACAGGTACAGCCGTCAGAACCATAGAATAGAGCTCAGTATCATCAAGGTACACAAAAAGATGTCAGCCGTGAAGCTGCAGCAGGATGACACATGTTAACCTATTTAATAGGATGTTTTCAGTACAAGTGTTTTGAGTTAAAATCAAAAGGAAAGTTGGTAAAAGAAAGAAAGAATAACAATCCCATTAAGCCATAGCAATCATGGATGGTTACCACCACGCGTTCCCTGGCTCTCTGAAAAGCAGGTTTCTCCACTGTCTAGCAACGCTACAGAATAAACTAATTCTGGCTGGATAAAAAGCATTTTTTTTCTTCCAATGCAGACAGCCTGGGGAAAAAGAAAAAAAAAAAATCAAAGAAAAAACAAGAAGAAAGGGAAAAGAAAGGGGATGTGATAAGCAGTTACACAGCAGTCAAGCAGGCTCTGTAACTCTCACCATATTCTTAAAACAATATTTTTATATACTGATTTCCATATACTTCCTAGAAAATGTATTATACATTGTATCTATCCTTTTGGTCATCATTCTAATTCCCAATGCCCAAATTAGACCTTCCTATGAATATGTCTTTCTTCTTGTCTTGCCTAAAACATCTTGTTTCTGATCTGTATGCAGCAACCTTCCTGCTTAATGGAACACTGCTAATCCATGCTTTCCCAAAATATCTTCTTTGCCAGACTGAAAAAAAGAACTAGATCCTTCCAACTTCCCTCCTGGGTCATGCAGAAATAGAATAGAAATAGAATAGAAATAGAATAGAAATAGAATAGAAATAGAATAGAAATAGAATAGAACAGTTCAATTGGAAAGGGACCTACAAAGATCATCTGGTTCAACCGCCTGAGCACCTCAGGGCTAACCAAAAGCTAAAGCACATTGTTAAGGGCATTATTCAAACACATCTTGAGAACTGTTAGGTGAAGAGCATCAGTCACCTTGCTTGGAAGCCTGTTCTAGCATCCGACCTCCATCCCAGTAAAGACATTTTTCCTGAAGCCTGGCCTGAACCTCCCATTTGGCAGCTTTGCCATTCCCATGCATCCTGTCATTAGACAGCAGGGAGAAGTGCCCAGCACCTCCCACTGTGCTTCCAATCCTCAGGAGGTTGCAGAGAGCTATGAGGCCTTGCAGGATCACATTTAACAACACCAATTTGACACATGAAGAGTAATGAAGTTTCCAACCACTTGTTCACACAGCCATGGAGAGGCTTAATCTAAATCGCTACAGTCCAAATAAAGTAAACCACACTCCAGGACAATCAGTCAATGCTGCTTCATGCCTCATCAACCAGAGAAGCTGCTAAGAAGGGAAACTCTTCGCACCTGGTTAGTAATTAAGTACAGCTCACAAACTTATATACTCTACAAGCAGGTTTTTTTCCAGTTGCTTTTGAGAACATTGACATAAAGCATCAAAAGATGCATTGCGCTCAAGATCCGGATATCTATTTCTGTTCCTACACACACAGGAGGTGTTACAGTGCTCTAAAAGAAATCAACGTATTCAACAAATCCTAGCTTTGGTTACTGTGCAGCTGCCTGTGAACAGATTGCTTTTTGCAATTGCTTAGACTGTAAAGGTTTAGCACGTACTAATTAAGAGCAAAATCATCTGATTCTGATAACTTAGATGTTATGTTAGACAATTAAAAACAAAATCAACAAACGTGATCGTATCATCTTGAAATTAAGAATGAATGCACAAAGTAAGAAAGAATGCAACAAAATCAACATATTCATCTTTTGTGAGTAACCAATACCAAAAGAACACTGAACCACTGCATGCACATGCAATGAATAATTCTGAACAGAAAATAAAGTTATAAGAATGTTTTGTACATCACAAATTCGATGAACATTAAATTAAAGGACAGAAGAAAGCTTTCTTAAACAGAAGGAATGGTAAAGGACCATGAAAATAAAGCTGACTATAATATCCACAATTTTATTTTTTAAACAGACTATATTTTATAGACAGCACTACTCAAAGTTTCTGACAGTACATTAAAAAATATATATATATGAATCCTAACCACATTAGAGGAGTTAGGATAGAAGGAGATAACATTGGAGCATTTTCAATGGAATTTTTTACTTTGAGTATATTCACAATACTAAAAATGAATAATTGCAAATGTGTTCTATTTATTTAACATAAATTAGATAAGTTAAAGCAGATGAGCAACAGAAAGCTACTCCAGCTGACAGATCTTCAAAGAAATGTGCCATGTGGTGAACCAGCTGGTCATAATCAGACTTCAGATTAATACTATTTTTGAAACAAGGATTCAAAACCTTCAGCAGTCAAGCCAGTTAAATCACAATGCATGTTAGTTCTGAGAAGTGCAAGATTCTTTTTTCCTCTTCCTAAGGAATAAAAGCACTTTTCCTCCCAATTCCTAAACCAATCCTATGTTCGAGAGAAGCAGAACATTCTTTGAAGAACCGAGCTACTCCTTAAAGCTGTTCAGAAAGCTAGTGTCTTAATGGCCGATAGAAATCAACACTTTTAAGGCCCTGATCCACAGATGAATCTACCAGAAGAGCAGTCTACGATTTATAACCAAGAGCATCCTGATCTCCTTCTACATTATCACCCAGAGGAGAAGGGAAGAACTGACTCAGCAAATACTGGATCTTGGCTGAATTGGAAAGTAGCATAGTTCAACACTCATTACTAAAAGAACTACAGCACACTCACAGTAGCGTACAAACATATGAAATGGAGTCCAGCCTTCAATGACCCACAAAAAAAAAAAAAAATGACATGCTAGTATCCTACCACCTTTGTGCTTTCTGCTCCCTTCCGTACAGGTCAAAAAACCAGCCTAGGCAGGATGTGCCACAGCCTCTGGCAGCTTCACAAACTGTCCTAGGGGCCATTAAATTAAAACAGTGGAAACATAAACTTTGAAGATGAGTATTAGTTTTAAATGAATGCAAATTACTGAAGAATATTACTGCCAAAACATGATGCGGTTTAATGTCAATTTCTTGCTCACTGTAAAAACTGCTAGGCATTTCCAAGTTCTCAAATGAAGTACAGTGTTAGTAATGCTCTTGCGATGCATTACTAAGTCCATTCACCTCTAATTTACTTGCATTTTACTGCTCTGCAGGCTCAACAAATCCAAATCCAGTTACTTTCATGCAATTTGAAGTTGACAATAAACAGGAAAAAAAACCTGACAACTAAAACTTTAGCAATCAAAAATCACTTCTGTATCAGGCTTAGCAAAAATAGTTTATGAACAAACAGTGAATTAAAAAAAAAAAAAAGCTAAAATTACAGTGTCCTTCACCTCCTTTCTCCAAGGAACTTAAAGTCTCATTTGAAATAAAAGAAAGGAGGTTTTCCAGAGAAGACGTAGGGTTCCCATCATGCAGTCAGAAAAAATGAGATGACAAACCATTCACATTCCCAGTATTACTGTTGGCTCTCCAGTAATAATCTACACTGCTTAAAACAAGTTGAGTCCCCTCTCACATAAACCACTTGCACTGGGCCCAGCTCCCTCCCTCTGAGCTGGTAAAGCGAGCAGCCTTGCAGAACAGACTGAAGGCTGAGAACCAGAAATAAAGGAGATAACTTCTTCCCAGATCAGACCTGAACTCATTCAAAAAACACAGCCTAGCATTCACCAGATTGAAATGAATGCACAGTTGGAAAGGAAAAAAAAAAAAAAAAAGAGCAAAATGAAAGACCTTCTTGTTTCCAAGCAGTACACATTTAGTTTGGCTCAAACACTACACACCCCCAGGTGCAGGCTGCCAGGTGTTGGCATTGTGGCTAGATTGCTAGGAGCATGTGACAAATGTAAGACCTGCAAAAGATGTGCTGAGAGCACACAGGACTTAGGACCAGAAGCCTCCAGAGTAGGAAGAGCATTATGCTTTAACTCTGATTAGTGGAGTTCTAGGAAACCCCTCAGTTTGGCTTCACTTTTAAACACACAGCTCATACCAGCCTTGGCCTAAGACAGATGAAGTCGCTACACTAGGCTAAGATGAAGAGGATATCAGTCAGTGTTCAGGCAAAACATATTATAAACTGTCTAAAGAGAAAATATTTCAACTGTTTCCTAAAATATTTCAATTAATAACCCAGACAAAAAAGAAAGAAAAAGAAAATCCATACATATGTTTAATCCACTTACTGAGCACATCGTTTAAATTAAGAAGTTTGTCATGCTGCATGGAGACAAAGCTACTGAAGAGATCACAGTTACAGACATGCTTTAAGTTAGTAAGAAACAGTTGAGTGATGCAAAGAGAATCAACCCGTGGCAGTTTTCTCAGCTCATACAGGTGCTGAAATCCTACCCCGTGCCTCTGTGGCGCATACAGAACCCAAACCAGTCTGCACACTTTAGCACATACTCAGAGACTTATACTGAGTACAAGGGAAACTACCAACCGTACTCTAGGAGATGGTATCAACCCAGCTGCATTTTTGTCCTAAAAATAAGTGTTAAAATGTGCATGCAGTGACAAAATGAACAAATATCTTACAGTTTTTGAAAACCAACAGCAACCACGGGTGTTCTAATACAGACAAAACACCGGCCAGTGGAAACCACAATACCACAGCAGCTGCTCTGCAACCCCAGAGCAGCCCCACGCTGCCAGCACCAACCTGTCAGGCTGTGACTGCACCCTTTTTGCCAGTCCTGGGACAGTCAGTATTTCTATGTTGCTACAAAACTAAAGGAAGCAAGGCAACCCGAACGGAGGGAGTACTGCCAGAGCACTAAACCCCGAATTAGAAAATGCTGTTGTTAATGGAAATTGCTTTTGAAGACATAGTGTTGGTCTCATTCCGTGGTGGGCTGCATGAAATATTTTAACATCTCCATAGCAAACTGATGGTGTGTGTGGTACTGGCAGACACGTTTGCGTTATTTTTAACTGTTAAAAGCCATTATGTTTAGCTCAAGCACGGGCCAGTGACTGCGCCTCGTGACAAACGCGTGTTGCCGTGACTCGGGTATCTACCCTGCAAGCTGTCCCCACGTTCTCGCGAGTTCCGCGCAGGAGGGGAGGGCACGCACTCATTGTAACCACCTGCGCCAAAAATACTCAGCAATTCTTCATCTCTATTTGCGCTCTTGGACTCTTCAAAAGAGACGCGTATTTTCCAGCACAAAACCATTAATGGATTCGGCCAGAAAACCACCAGCCCACAACTCACGAACAGCAGCGAGAGACCGCAGCGCCGCCGCTCGGCCCCGCCTCTCCCCGCTCCCGTGCCGCGGAGGGCGGGCTCTCCTCCGCCTCCTCCTTACCCGTCGGTGCTCGTGCGCAGCCGGTGGCGGCGCTGCCCCACGGCCCCGAGGCTCTCGCTTCCCGCGGCCTCCGCCTCCTCGGTGTCCGTGAGCGCCGCCTCTCCCGCGGCCCCCGGTTCCTCCTCGGCCGTGGCCGTCCGCGCCGCCGCTTTCGGTCGCCGGCTCGGCCGCCTTATCCGCGCCGCCGGGCCGTCTCCGGCCGTGCCGGCCACCTTCCCTCCGGGGCCGGCTGCCGCCCCGTTCCGGCTGCATGGCCGGGCCGCGACCTTCCCCCGCGCCGCCTGCGGCCGGGACGGTCCGTGCTGCGCCGGTCCCCGCCTCCTCCCGGAAAGAGGCCGGCCGTCAGGGCGAGAGCGGGAAATGGCGGCGCCGCGCGGCGGCGGCCCTGATTGCTGCCCTGCTCGCGACCGTGCTGCTCGCGCGAGCCTCGTCAGTGCGCCCGGCCGGGTCTGTCCCAAAACGTTGTGTTATAATGTTTAGAAAACGATGTTAAAGCTGTGGTTAGTTTCTGCACCAAAAAAAGGAACCGAGGTCTGGCGGACACCTACTTGCGGGCAAGCCAGTGCAAAGTAAAGTCTGTCAGGCGCTCCTGCGTGCTTCCAAAGCACACGGGCAGGGACAGCTTAGTCTCTCCGAGCGAGGCTGTTTGCTCTGCTGTGCCTGAGCTAGAGTCCACGTGCCATGCCCAGGGAGGTTCACCGATCCCCCATCTCACGCTTACTGCATTAGTTTTCCCGTGCAAGCTGTCATTTGGAAATACATGTTAAAATATCTACTTGTTTTCGTGGGGTTTTTAAACCCAGTAATCCTCGCAGCACAGTGCTGCCAGAAAACCCACACTGTGAAATCATGGGTTATATATCTCTGCACTACCCCTGCCGATAGCAAAGACTGCTGCTAGGCCTTAATGCACTGCAAACCAGTAAAACTAGCATGGCTTCGGTACTGCATGCAAGCAAATAAATTTTGTAGTGGGGAGCATCAGCAGCAAGCACGTCACTTGTGCGATTCCATGTGCAATGAACACCAGCCTGGCAGGCCCAGCACTGAGCTAGAGCTAATAAACCCCATCAAACCCAAGCTGTGACTGCATCTGTGGCACAATTCATCTGTGACACGAACAATCTGCCTGCAGATAGCTGTGAGCTGACTATATGTACAGATTTAACATCTCGCAGTAATTAGTACTTACAGCTAGCTCAAAAAAAAATCAGCAATATTTGGCAACAAATAGCGAATTCATTACAACTCACAAGTGTGAAGTTCATGCGTCAATAATTTTGAGGTAGATAGCAAAGTCATGGTATTGTACATGTGCATTTTGATTTTGTAATTTAATTTTGATCTTCCTATTATTATAATCTGTTGTGATAGACAATTAACATAAATTATGTTACCATAGCACACTGAAGTCTCATTCATAGACACTGTTGCTCCGAGTTATAGAAAAACAGAGAACAAAAGGTAACACTATAATGTGTTAACAGAGAACTATGAGGCATAAGAGGGTGCAGTATGAGAAGCTATCCAAATGGCCAAAATGTCAGGAGATCTTTACATGAGAGTTGCTTAGATACTGTCAATTTTCATAGGCATCAGCAAAACAGTCCATTAGGGAGTGATGATAGTGAGAGTGATTTATTTGGTGATAATGGCTAAGTTTGTGTCATTGATTATAGGGAACTCATACCAAGCATGAAGAACAGCACTGGAGAAAGCAAAATGTATTCAAAAAAGATAGAAGGTGAATATAAGAGTGCTGGTGTAAGATTGGTGTAAAGAAGAAAAATAAGAATAGAAAGAAAAGTGTGAAAAGCCTTCAAAAAGAAAAGAAGTAGCTAAGTTTTCATATAACAGCAGAGAGGATCACTGTGAAGAGATGAGTGTGCAGCTCCCCAAAATGATACATTTAAGGATCTCTTTGTGAGGATGCTTACCCTCACAACGCTCTTCTGTCTTCTGTTTATACATTAATTACAATGTATATACCATATCATCTGTGTTCCCCCTACCAAAGTCATTTCAATCCAAGAGCAGTTGTGTTAGGGCAACAAGTTCTGCTTCTCTTTTTGCTTTATGGTCTGCAGTCTACGTGGGGAAGCTTCAGAAGTCTTTCCTAATTTCCAGGTTTAGAGAGGGTAAAAGATTGGACTGGGGAGCACACTTGCTCACTTGCTACCTAAGGCAAAAGACAAAGCATTACAATTTCTACTCTCCACTATTCTGAGAAAGGTGTCATATTCTAGGAAAAAAAAAAAAGGAAAATTCAACCTCCTGTAATCTTCCTGACCTGCTGCAAAACCCCAGATGTTAGGCATGGTTAGTGGGCATGGTGGAGATAGGTTGGGGTTGGACAATCTTGGAATCTTTTCCAACCTCAATAATTCTATGATTCTATGATTCTAATGTAGAAGGCAGCCAATTAATTATTCATGTGCCTGATTGACATTCATACTTGATGCTTTTTAAGGTTTTCTCAAGGCTTTTCTGAAATCTCACTTGCCAAACAGCTACAAGCACTGGCAGTGTTTCAGTTATGTTAGTTGTCGGGCAGAATGCACATCCCCTTTCTAGGAGCTCAGTTGACTAAGTTAGAGCTTAGCTGTCTGAGGTCAGCTGCCCTGCTAATAAGAGCTATTGTGAAGAAGGCAAGAAGCAAGGGTCTCCATCTCCTTTCTCTTGTAGATTTCTGCAGAGTCTAGAACTAGGATGAAAATTCTTCCCTCACTTAGGGCTTGTTGGGACTGCTGTGTCACTTCTGTTATTCTTGGCTGCTGGGCTGGCTCACGAGGCCAGAGAAGCTAAGCATACAGATGGTCGACATGCATATGTTATAATTACTGTGGTTATTGCTAGGTTACAAGGCCTATACATGAACTAAAATCCTGTTGAGCTACGCTCAGTATGCATTATGCATAAACAGGATACAGACTTATGGATGTCTAAATATAAGACAAGAGATGACAGAGAGACAAACACAGATGGAGAAGCACCACTTCGGTTAGAGTCATAGCCAGTGGTCTCAGTATACCAGCAAGCTTACTGTTATCAAATCTCATCACAAGAGGTAGTCTTTATGGAATATTTGAAGAAGAAATCTGGTATACTTTTGTGGATACTTAAAAGGCACTGGATAACAAAAGCAAAGGAAAAAATAGAATATAAAATAAAATATAAAGTAAAATGACAGTGGAAAATATTGAGATTATTTTCTGAAAATTCAGGAAGTGGCTATAAAACATTTATATATTCAGCTGATATTCATCTATTCAGGAGCCTGCTACATGGCACTAAAATAGATGACAATGTGTGAAAAGTACAGGCTGGAAAGCTTGCAGTTAATGCAAGACATTTGCAAAGACCAAAGAAAATAATGTTCCAAGAGCTAGGATGAAAGAGGGTTGGTATGAATGGATAGAAAGGACTACAAAATAGAGATTTTGTAGAGAGAGAATCCTGAAGACTTAAAAGTTGGACTTGGTGACCTATATGATAATTTTAGCTGAACCCATATCAGTTACCAAAAAAAAAAAAAAGGATCTTCTTACCTGTTTTTTTACTGACTAGATGGCTGATAAATTTAAACATCCTTCTCTATTTCTGACTTCAAAACCTAACAACTTGATTATTCCAAAATTATGTGGCCTAGAAAGAGTAAGCATCAAACAGGTGATTAATATCATCAGATGTGATGGAATAACTAAAAACCAGCAGAGATCTGTGAAAGAAGCTAATTGCCTGATTCAGGTATGCATTCTCAGAGACAAGAAAACAGCAGTGAAAAGTTACACCATATGAGAGAGACTGTAGGAAGGTATGGACATCAGAGATATATAAATATAATAACAGTGGTTTCATTTCCTTCTACTCCTTATGCAGTCTACAGTATTAAATTGTTTTTGTTGCAATTTGTCACTGAGGTTATCCATTGATGACTCCCTTTCATTTTACTCATTTCTATCCTCAGCCCTACTACTCACTCACCTAATCCCTCCAGCACTTCCATACCTTATCTTGCTCAGACCTTCCCATAGGGAAAAGTCTTTTCAGCTTAACTTTATTTTTCTGAAAACATTTTTTTTGTCCTTTCCTATTTGCTTAACTCTAAAAATTCCCCAGCAGAGCACTTCTAACACCTAATTATTTACCAGTGCCACCATGCCAGCATGGTTACTATCTCCCTATGCATCTTCATTACCCTTGTGTTCCTTTTCTGCTGATGGATTCTGAAACAGTGACTTCCTCAAATTTTCCAGAGACCATTTCTGAAATCTTGACATCTCTTCTACACAGCATTGTAAGAAACAACACCATGACTCACTGTCTCATTACATTGCAAAACTTTAATGTCTTTAACAATATGTAGAGTGCCTCTTAAGATATTAAAAATGTAACAGCTTGTGTGATTGAACATCTTATGAAACAATAGTTGTTTTGATTGCATTTAGAAATGTCACAAGAGTACATTGTCCTAGAACACATGTGTTTTATTTATGTTCAGAATGACAGAAACAGTTATGACAATGCAAAAAGAGAACACAAATAATTTGATGGATTGCTTTACAAGTGTTTCAAGGTATATCTAATGGAAGTCTGTGCTATTTAATGAGCTGCTTTCTTTTTCTCTTTTTTCCTTTTATCTTTACAGCTGTCTCCAAAAGATATACAGAAAGCAATATGCAAGAGTGCTAAGATTTTGATGACAATTGATCAAGAAAAAGAATGGAAGTAAATCTATTCGGCAATTCTACTGTTATAAATAGTTCGTCCATCAACCATAAACAGTTAGAAGGGCATAGCCTCTGGGAAGTTATTACTATTGCCACTGTAACTGCAATTGTAAGCTTAATAACCATAGTGGGAAATGTTCTTGTAATGATATCCTTCAAGGTTAACAGTCAGCTCAAAACTGTTAACAACTATTACTTGCTCAGTCTTGCCTGTGCAGACCTCATCATTGGAATATTTTCTATGAACCTCTATACCTCTTATATACTCATAGGCCATTGGTCTCTTGGAAGCCTGGCGTGTGACCTGTGGCTAGCGCTGGATTACGTAGCTAGCAATGCTTCAGTCATGAACCTCCTAGTCATCAGCTTTGACAGATATTTTTCTATCACAAGGCCTCTGACATACAGAGCTAAACGCACGCCCAAAAGAGCTGGCATCATGATCGGCCTGGCTTGGCTAATCTCCTTCATTCTATGGGCACCTGTAATATTATGCTGGCAGTATTTTGTGGGTGAACGAACAGTACCCCCTGAGGAATGCCAGATACAGTTTTTATACGAGCCCATTATCACTTTTGGTACTGCAATTGCTGCTTTTTACATTCCAGTGTCAGTGATGACCATTTTATATTGCCGCATCTACAAAGAGACTGAGAAACGTACCAAGGACCTTGCTGAACTTCAGGGTTCTGAGTCTGTGGCCGAATTTGAGACGATAAAGCCTCGAAAAGCTTTCCTGAAGTCTTGCTTCAGTTGCAAGCAACAAAACTTAGTCAAAAGGGAGAGATGTCAGGCTTCCTGGTCTTCATCCAGTCGAAGTACATCAGCTACAGTGAAGGCATCCCAGGCAGTGAGCACGTGCACTGAGTGGGCTAAGGCTGACCAACTGACCACCTGCAGCAGCTATGCATCATCAGAAGAAGAGGACAAACTTGCCACTGATCCTGTTTTCCAAGTAGCTTACAGGAGTCCATCTAAAGGTAAGGAAGAAGAGTTTAATGAAAGGGAAAGTAAGGATATTGTTGTCAAAGACCAACCTGAAGAAAATGATTTTGAGACCCAGCAATACTTTTTGTCACCTGCCATCGGCCAAAAAAGTAAAAAATGTGTGGCATACAAATTCCGCTTGGTGGTTAAGGCTGATGGCACTCAGGAAGCCAACAATGGTTGCCGTAAGGTAAAAATAACTCCTTGTTCTGCTGCTGTGTCGAAGGATCCTTCCATCAAAAGCATGGATCCAAATATAAATAACCAAATCACCAAAAGGAAAAGGATGGTTCTTATAAAAGAACGTAAAGCAGCACAGACTTTGAGTGCCATTCTTTTGGCTTTTATCATCACATGGACTCCCTACAATATAATGGTTTTGATCTCCACATTCTGCTCGGACTGCATTCCTCTGACATTGTGGCACCTTGGATATTGGCTATGCTATGTGAACAGCACTGTTAATCCCATGTGTTATGCTCTCTGTAACAAAACTTTCAGGAAAACTTTTAAGATGCTGCTTTTCTGCCAGTGGAAAAAGAAAAAAGTGGAAGAGAAACTGTACTGGCAGGGCAATACTCGAATGCCATAACTACTCCTACATAAGAGATAAATGGAAAAATAAATATTAACATAGCCTAGTAAAGGACTTTTAATTCTGTATTTTCAAAGCTGTTGTTTTATATGTCTATGTGTTAAAAAAAGTAGTCAGCAAAAAGTGATATTTTGCATGAAAGTAGGGTGTTTGGGATAAAGAAGTCAGTGGTTGCTGACAGGGTGTTCATGATTATGCAGTAGATCTGCATTAAAATTGTTGTGTTTGGGTTCTTCTGTCGCTTCTTTCAGCCTGAGAAATTGTAGTGTGTCTTATAAACTTCTAGGAATTAGCGTGTGATTATCATCCAGGCATCAGGGCAGGTTATCCAGCCTATCTCCTTTTAGCGCAGAACTGTTTTTCCCTATAGTTCCTTTCCTCCTTTCTGCTGTATTGTCTATTTATTTTTCAATGGAGCAAGCAATGGAACATGTACTACTTCTGTTTTGAGACTTTTCCACATGCTATGGAATGAAACAAGGACTATTTAAAGAGAGAAATACCATTATCCTCAACACTAAATGATTCTTACTACTCCAAAAGAATACACTTAATACAGGAGAATGTAATACTGAGAAAATTTGCACTTTAAGATGTCTTTCCTGGGGAGACAGATGAATGGCTCATAGGGAAGGAAACAGATAATGTATTTCATTTAAACAGAATCCAATCCCCATCTCAGTTCCATCCTGCAAGTCAATGTTATCTAAAAATGGTGATAGTTAGCAGATATCTATGAATTTGTATTTCTTCATTTCCTAATGCCTCAGAAGGATATATTTTAAATGTATGCAGTAGTGACAATAGTACTGATCAGAACTGACTATAAGGATGAGCACAGTTTGTCTATTTTACAGTGCGGGATATAAGTCAAATCCTTTTTGCAGTCTTTCTATTGCACTCCCCCTTGCAAATGCATGCACAAAAATGTGCATCAATTCACCTATCTATCACAAAATTATTGGAAGCCACGGCAAAATTGGTATTTCTGAAAGAAGAAATATTTTTTAAGTACTTCTCCATTATTTATATAAAAGTATTGTTCTTCCATAGCACTTGTATCTCTAAATATCTTTACAAATATTAATCAGCATTAGGTGTTTGGAAACAGAAGTTTCTCAGTCCAGCAGAACCTTGTCTGCTATAGCACTGGGGCTGGAGACAACCCCACCTGGGGCTGTGGCTCCTGGGACTCCAGGTACAGCTGCAGCAAGCTGATCACCTGTCCAGTAGCTGACGTTTGCCAGGGCTTCGAATGTGGTAATGACATTCATGTGCTTATCTGCTATCTGTGTTAGACTAGCAGAAGTCATGCACCTTTGACCAAATAAGTATGTGAAGGCGAGGCTTCTTTTAGCACAAAGCCACTGAATGGAAACGATGCCTGGCTCATAGTGGTAGAAAAATATGCTAGTGGTGACAGGATTCACGAGGAGTGAAATTTTAAAGTACATAAATACTTACAAGTAACAGAGAAAGAATTTCACACACCTCACTGAGTCCACCTCACAAAGTTCAGATTCAGTTCTAGCTTCTCTATCAAAATTCAGGGTGAGATGCTCTGAAGTATAAATTTGGGTCAACGTTTGTCTTTTTTAGCTATTATACACATTAGGGGGACATTGCAGCAGTGATTAGACCCAGGTGTATATTTCAGGGATTGTGTTAGTCATCCTGAACGTAACATTGCTCTCAGCAGAATCATTCATGTAATTTATTATTGTATCATCAGCATATTTCCCTGCAGATACATAATTCCTTCATGTCAGCAAACACAGTAAAGTAATTAATATTTTATATCCTCAATCTCCAGAGGGGAATACTGTCAGTGAAAGATTAGCAGTGTAGTAATATAAAAATATGTTCTCTGAGTTCACTTGATTGATTTTTTACCACACCACACTGTCCCCAATACTTTGTGTGTATTAGCATATGACTACTTATTAAAAGAATGCATTGGGCTTTTCAAATATCCTTTCATCAACTTTCCTCTGTCACTACCCAGAGCTTTTTCTGTGTGCAGTAACTACGTACACGTCAGTTATTATAGTATGTAACTTTATACTACATTGGTTCGGACATTCAGTAAACTGTCTTTGATTTTTAGCAAATGAATGCCCTCTGTGGCGCAAGCTGTAGTTAAAGGCAAAATTCATGAGATAGTAACTATACCTGCTACCTGTGACGTTGTTTCTAAAGTGAAGCATTGGCTTCTACTTACGAAATTAAATTGAATATATTTTGTTGGTTTTGGCTTCTGTTGAATTAGAATGCTCTGTAAATGTTTATGGATTCTGTGCTTAGTAAATATATTAGCATAGATGGTGATGGATGCAACAATTGTGAAATGTGTGCTCAAACTATGCTGCTAACACTTCACAGTGTGAGACGTTACACTGCCAAACCTGGGTACATTGTAAAGACCTGAAATTATGTTAAGAGGTGTTTGTCGCTTTATTGTTACGTGAGATGTTTACCCTTAAAAAAAAATAAGAAACCACAAAAACTCATTAGAGTGTGAGTTAGTATTTAGTTTCTTAATTTTATTTTGTTTTCTAGCTCTATAAAGGTTCCTTTAAATATGTTGTGGGGCTTCTGCAATGTAAAACAATCTCATTATCTGTATTTCTCTTTTAATGAACCTTTTACTGATCCTTTAATTAATTATGGTCGTGGACTTGTGAAAAGAACTTTTTGTTAAAATGCAGTTTATTTATACATACATATGCATATATTTGTCTATATATCTATGTATGTATTATCAATATAGTTGTATAAACATCATACATCTCCAATTAAGCTTTTCAGAGACCTTGCACATTTAAATATTTTTGAATATTGAATTTTCCCACAAAGGAAACAGAGGTATTGTTTTTGTCTCTCCTTTTTTATATAAGCAAGTCTCCTTGTGTATCTCAGAAACCCACTCATTTTACATAAATATACTTTGTAAAGACTCGAAAGAGTTCACAGAACTGGGGAAGGCTGAAATCTAGAGATAAAGTGAAAATGCAACAAAAACCTGTAAAATAGAATACAACATATTTTTCCGTTAACTTAATTCTATAATTTAGATCATGTTCTAATTATAATTATTCTATGCACTTCAATTAACAATTGCTGTTAATTGCTGAAAAGTATTTTTGTACGTGGAGTTTTGTTCCTCAACCCAGTTGTACCCATAGCATGAACAGCATTGGTTTATACAGACTTGCAGAGATGTATTGAAGCAAAATCTTTAATTGTACTTCCTTTACACCCTATGTATTCTGTTCCAGTTTTAGAGCTGAGCCTCATGAAAAGTCCCAATTTCTACTATTAATTATTTAATGAATTATTTCTGATCATTTTATCTCCTACACAAAGCATTTTAAGAAATCCGTATCATTGCCTCCTTGTCAAATTCTACACATGATCTATGTCAAATTAATTGAACTAATACATCTTAATGCAAACATCCCTAAGGACAGTCATACACCTGAAAGAATAAATATGGCACTGGAAGGTGGTAAGTATATTAAATCTAAATCAGAAGTCATTATAACAATTAAAAAATCTGACATAAGTCTGGAAGATAGTGTTTTCTCTTAGAACACAATTATTATGGAATTGGATACTCAGTTTGAAACTCAGAATTGAATGCCTGCAGACTGTCACTAGATTCTGTATTTTGAATAGAATTTTGTAAAAACAGTTCCTTACCTTTAGTAGGAAAGAGTTTCCTATCAGCCCTTCACAGTTTGGGATTTCTAAAATCTTCATATGGAATAAGAATATGGACATCACTTTCCTCAAATTACTCTGTCATATTACACTCTGACATAGGCACTTCTACCCACTCTAGATTATTTGCTTTAGGAAAACAAAAAAAAAACAGAATTACGTATTTTTCTGCTGGGATTAATTTTCTTTACTTTCTATAGAGATAGGAGTAATATGAAGGAGTCATATATCACCGGGTATTAGGAAACCAAATGACTTTCCACAGATGTTCATAACAGATGAGCTGGAGTTACCATTTTCTGTATACTCAGTGGCTTCTCCATTTGAAATGTACTTCCAAACCTAAGCTCCAAAACAGCACATCTTTCTCTTTGAATGCTCTAAGAAAGAAGTGTTGATGAGTGGATTGGAATATTCCTAATTATTTTCATCTTCAATCCAGCTCTTAGAGTAGTTTCATTTAGAAGCATGGAACGTACCACTCCATGACTTCCATTAAAAAGTCAGTGCTTGAACTGTGTTAATGTTTGTCATGTTTTTGTCTGCAGATCTATTAAAACCATTTATTACTATATGTTAATCTAATTCCCATACTGGAATTCAGTGTCAGCAGAAGTCTGCAGGACTCCAGTTAACACTAAAGCGTGCCTCCAAAATTGGACAGCTGGATTTGGGCTGGTGGTGCCTGAATTGTTCATGGAGCATATCTCCACAAGTCCTTTCCTATAAAACCCTCCAAGCAGGATGAGCGAGCTGCAGAGCAGGTTATTTGCCTTTGAGGATCAGATACAGCCTGCTGATTTTCAGTTGTGTGTTTCCACGTCAAGATTATTTGCACCGTTTTTTGGCAGTACTGTTAGAATCTGTCTATCTAGATGGGAACTTGATGGGTAAAAGCTACGGGAGACTTGGCGATTTTCTTGTATCTTCATTACAACCTTTGGAGGTTTCCTGACGCAGTTGCAGCAGAATCCACATTATTTGACTTGATTACATCAATTCAATTCATAAATTCATTCACTTCTTCCTCTATTATACTTCTTTTTTTTAATCACAATTTGAAGGCAAAACATTAGCTGCTGCAAAATATGCACATACACTATATTGGCCTCACTTGCACAACTCACTGTATCTCTTTCTGAAAGTGTTACAGTGCAACATAAAAAATAAAATTTTCTTTCATGACTTTTCAATTTTCCAATTAATTTATCTTCTTAAGTAATCATGCCAGTCTTGGTCTTCTCTAAACACAGTACAATTTATTTGTCTCTAAATTAATGTTCATGGAAATGACAAGATCCCATTTTTTAATTAAAAAGCAGAACTTTGCCAGTATCTGTTGCCTGAGTTCCTGCAACTGAAAATCTACAATAAAATACAAGATATTCTAATTATTATCCTGGAAATTTGTAGAATACAAGAATGAGAACTATGAAGTAGTAATTCAGCTATTCCAATTATATTGGAAAGTGTGAAATAACCTCATCATTTGTATAAGTAAACAAGGTCTTCAAAGTTACCAATACTGAAATCCTTTTATTTACGATTTTAAAACAGATGAATTCATCATGAATTTAAAGGCTTTCTCTTTGTGTTACAATTGGGAAAAAAGGCACTGTTTAAATAAGCTCAAGGTACCAAAACAATTGAAGCCAGCATACGTAAAATAATGCCAACACTGTTCTTATCGCACAATGGTACTAAAATAATAATAATAATAAAAACTAAAAAAAAAAAAGCTTTAGTACTTCATGGAACAAGAGGAAAAACTGGAACTGTGGACTAGTAGCCCTTAATGGGAAAGCAGATGAGGCCATTAGCTCTGGGTGCTCTATTAAGAAGGAAGAAAATACTGTTCTGAGTAATTCATTAGATACGGAATCATTAAAGAAGCATTTGGAGGTAAGGCTCCTACCAAGTAAAAATATTAAAAGATCTTTCACTAAAGGTAAAAAGGAAAGGCTTTATGCTACTCTATGGTACACAACGCTCTCTGATAAGCATTATGTAAATATAGGTACTTCCCTTGAAATTTCCTTCCTGCATAATTTGTGAAGACGTGCAGTTAATGATGAACATTCATCCTGGAGCAAAACCTTCTAAAATTCATGTGTACGTATGTGTATCTGCTACATCTCCCAGATTTCACACCTAACTCCTCTTATGGCCAAAATACTATAAAATGGGTAGTGTAAAATCTTTTGTTAGAGGTCATCTATTCTCATTTTTGTGATTGGTAATATCTATATGGTTTAGGTCCAGTCCTGGACGTTATGTGATCACAAAGCCCTTGCAAAGGCTAAATTTGTCATCACAGTTATTATTTCATATTTCATTAGTGTGATTTTACTTCGGTCACTTGACAAAGAATCCATGATCCATTTAAAGGATACATGGCTCACCTACAGTTCCTCCTTCTGACACGGACAAGTGTTAGTTGCATACAATGGGCTGTGTTCAACGGGTTTGACCATCATCCATGAAAACTTGCACAAATGCTTCTTGTTGCAGTCCTTTTGCCAGTATATCACGTTCCTACGGTTTAGATTTGCCCCAGCACATGCGTCATACCACCATCCTCCCCCAGGAACACCATTGTGTTCTAGTTTGGCACAATTCTGAAAGTAATTGTCATTGTCTCTGTCTTTGGTGGTGAACTTCTGGTTGTCATGGAGGTAAGCTTCTGTGTCCAGAGTCAGAGCATCAGTAGCATTGCCTTCGTATAGGCCAACCCTGATTCGGTACTGAGCTTCTTCATCTTCAATACGGAATGGTTCGTACTGTCCCCATTTGATTTCAGCATTTAGGTCTACAAGTTTAACTCCAAGTACATACTGCACAGAGCCACCAGTTAATTGATGCATGTACTCATTTCCTAACCAGTGGTTGTCATGAACAGAGCCAAACCCATATTTGTAATCCTGCCACGTCCTATCAAAGTCGACAGTACTGTTGGCTGTAATGTGCTGGATTACTGTCCAGCCACCATCCTGCATGTTACAAGAGACAACAATTGGGTCTTCCTTTGGTTGGATGATGTAAAGACCATCTCTGGAATTTCCTCCGGAGCGCTGAAAAATCTCAAAACAATCCCTTAGATAGTCTAAGGGGAAAAAAAAAAAAAAAAAAGGAGTTATAAATTAAATTTCTGTTCAACTTTTTTTTTAAACTCTGCCCTCCAGAGTATGTGCACGATTGCCTTGATCTGGCTGGAAACTGACTCAGACTGACTTCAGCCCAACTGGAAGGCATGCACTTGGCAAAAAGGGGATGATTTGAGGGCAGAACACACTGGAAAGTTCCTAAAAGATTTTGTTATAATTTGTAAAACAGAAGAGTGATTTTATTTATAGTGGAAGTATGGTTGTAAAGCCAAAATGTACAAACACACTCTTCCTTTTCCTCCAATTCAAACAGTCACTCACTTGCTCCTAAGAGGCATGTGATTATACTTGCAAATACTTTTCATTTGTATTTTATTAACAAAGAATTTTTAATTTATATTTAACAAAGACTTAACCATTTTATGTTTCTATTGAAAAATTTCTTAAAGACCACCTGTGATGTAATATGACGGTTTTTCAGAGCTAGGAAATTCTAAGCTCTGTCCTGACAATAACTGATAGGAATTTAGATATTGTATTTAAAACTCAGTTGCTTTGCTTTCACCAGAAGCATTCTTCTGGGAAGCTAGAATATTTCAGGGAAAGCACAGTCTTTTTTTTTTCCAAAAATTGTCAAAAAACAACAAATGAAAAATATTTCCAAATATAAAAATAATAAAAACTCAGAAAAAAAAAAAAGTACTTTTCCTTAACAAAAGCATTGACTAGAGACTCCCTGCTAATTCTTTACTGAACAGATTCTTCTCTGGTTCTAAGCTGTCACGCACGATGAGGACAGCTAAATTTTTAATTAGCCTTTGTTTAGTTAGGGTAAATTCTGTTAGGCTAAAAACATTCTGTTATTATTTTGTGTAAGATAAATCTTCTTGTTCTCAATTGTTTTAGAAACTTTTCAGCTGCAAATTTATCTCCTAGAATGTGAATTAAATTTATGCATCGTATTGCAGATGGCCTTACATGGTGCCTCTAATTAATCAGTAGTCTTTTTAGAAACAATTCTGCTGATAAATTCAATGATAGAACTTGTAACATTCATTTCCATTAATCTAGATTTCAATCTTTGGATCTTTGTAACTGTTAAGTCCTAACCTTGAAGTAAAATCTGGAATTTCATACTTTATTTTTTATCCCATCAATATTACTTAAGAATATCTGATTTTTATTTCTGTAACATTCTGGCTCTTCATATTGACATTTCTCTACATTATGTAAAGAATGAAATTTTATCAGTATATTCCTACTGCTGTTTCAGTATACTTAGTAATACTAATACTTAGTAAGTATACAGCTAGAAGCAAACATTTCCAGACTCACTTGACTTTACTCTTTACTTTTCTACCTAAGTCTTCGCCCTTTTCAGTTTTTACTGAAATTACAATGCCTTCTCTGATTGAATATCAGCATATGAAGAACTGTACTGCAGTCTTTGAAAAGTCCAGCTGGACTAAACTTGTTGAATACTATTATGCATAGTATCCTCATTGTGTTAAATATAGCCTTTTATATCTGATATTCAGACATTTTCTGGTGCTCTAAGCCACTCAGGGCAGATTTACAGAAGTATATAGGCTTTCTGAGGTCTTACTTCCAGGCTATTCATTGCCACATAGAATCTCCAGCCATGAATAAAATACTTTTCTCAATACTATTTGCAAGAAATTATCACACATTCTGAAAGAGAAGGACTTCAAATGCAGTCATATAAAAACTGGACCACAGTTTTCAGAGCATTCCCCTGGTAGACAGTCTGACTCCAAATCTGATCCTGCAAGTTTACAGAATGATCATTTAAGTAGACAGAGGTCTTCAAGCCAGCAATATACACAGCAACACTTACATTTACCCAGTGAATGTTATTCATGCAAAACAGAACAGCTTCTATCAACCAAATGAGAAAACTATTTAAGCTGGTTGTTGCAGGATTAATTTGAAAAGTGAATTTTATAGACCCTCAAATGCCAGCAGTCAAAGGAGGAAACTAAACCAAATACACTACTCATTTTTGTCTGCATTTTATATGGGATTTACTCCAGCAAATGTGTTAGAAAGCCTACCAAGTTGGACCTTGCAAGCTAGGTAGGGAGAGCAATGTCTCAGTTATAAGTATCAATGAGGTTCAGGTCCTGACATGACAGATGTAATCAAGACATGACTGTCAGTGAATAATTCTTAAAAGGCAACAAAATATTTTTTTTAGAAAAATATGTTTAACTGTTAATTCCTCTTGAATTAGGTGTCAGCTGAGCAAGAGATTTGAAGATTTGGAACTTTGGGATAGGATGTGTTCATATTTCAAAGCACTATTGCAGAGCAAACTTTCAAATATGCCAAAAATATTCCACAAAGCAATACAGTAAAGCACAGCACACACCCAGATTACTCACTCACCCTTCCTGAATACCTTTATCGTTGATGTTAGCCAGTCTATCATAATCTCTTTGAGACAGAAGGTGAGCATTAGCCAAGATCACTGCCTCTTTGGTGGTCACCGGCACAGTGCAATGGGAGAGCAAGATCAGAACAAATCCCGCTGAGCTCTTCAACAGCATCTTTCTTCAGAGTCAGCCCACCTGCAACAACCCACAGCTATAATACATACTGCAACTGAAAATGGAAACATTTATGACCTTCAGTACAGTTCTCTCTCTTTTAGGAAAAAGGTATTGAAACACGTGGTTTCAGTGTGAGCCTCTATCAAAAATGGCTTCTTCCATCTTTCAAGTGCATCTCCCTTTCCTGATGTTTCACAGTACTTCCAGTTGGTGGTTGTTCTGACATGGAGCCCTGTGTTGTGTCACTTGCACTGTACCTCACCTCTCTTACCTTGTGCTATAATAGACGAAGAAAAACAACCTAATTATCTGTAACAAAATGTAACAGAAAATAATGTAATGACATATCTTAAAAGGACGTCTTACATCTATCAGAAATGAAGTTTGCTTATTCCCTATGTATGTGAATAGTATTGAAGCAGAGGCACTGGTGGACAAAGCTGGCACAATCAGGAGCACTAGCTCTTCCAACTGTCCGTAGTTCAAACACTCAATCCCATGACTTTCTAGTACCATGAATATTCCCATACACTGGAGAATTCACTTCAGCAATTCTAGACTTGGTTTTGGATTAATTTCCATCCATAGCTATAAAGAACAGGTCACAGGCTTAACTCACAGGCTTAAATCAGATCTGGAAAAAAAGCCCAATAACAAAGCAAAAAGGAACTTTTCCACTTTTCTTCAGTCTCCTCAAGACACACAGGTGTTCAATATTTGGAATCTTTGAGTGCTTTGAGCCTCATTTTGTCCTCCTTTTTAGGTTACGTCTTTAGTAACTCTTCATCCAATACAGAAAGAAGTCTCAGGCTGTTATTGGGGTCCTCACCTAAGCATATTCCAGTCTGACTGAAGAAGTATTTTTGTATCAGTGAAAGCTCAAGCTGAATCAGAATAACATATCCCATGCTCTCCAAGGCCAAATTTGCTTAAAATTTAGCCAAACCTTTTAGATCAAGGCTGAGTATATATCTCTAGCAAGCAAGCTCTTTGGTCAGAGCATATTTCCTGCCAGCGTCAGCACAGAGCCTACACAGGCCAGCTCCTTTCTCCATAGAGGATTACACTGCAACAAAGCCACATTCCTTGTGAATCTAAAGATTCAGTAGCAGATCCAGTAAACAGTTTTCCAGAGTGAAAAAGTGTTGAGCACATTTTAAAAAATGTTCAAAATACATCACTGTAATAGAAGTCAGGCTTGAGAATTAGTTTTTGTACTTACCAGGCAGAAAACCAGCAAAACAGAATTTACTAATTCTGCTTACAGTTAAACAGTAATAATTCTGACTTACTATTAACATACAATTTCCTATTACATCCAAACTTGGTTATTTGACATTGAGAGATTGTAAATATATATATAATATATATATATATATATATATATATATATAACTTGCCATGAAATTTAGCACATGGTTTCCCCTACAGTATTTAAGTTCTGTTATTTGCATTTCCTACTGTCATGTACCCCCTTCACTGAAAGGCTTCTATTATTATTTTTAAAATTATTATTATTAGAAATGACTGTAAACCTAAACCTATCCCACCAACATCATAAAACTTTAGGAAATCAGTATTCCGATCTAAAGCTTGTAGGCTAGCTGTTTCTTTCTTCTAGCATTTTTGAGCAAGTCAGTCTTTTTTCTTTCCTTACATTTATAAAGTCCATTGAAATAATTTACAGATCCATTTAGTTCTAGAACAGAAATTGGTATTGTAAGTTATTAAGAAAGCAACTGAGGAAAACAGCAGGAAGATACCTTACCTTTTACAGTGAAGCTTGACAAAGAAACAAGTGCACACGAGTGTATGAGCTCATACTCTACAGTTGTACTTTGCCTGCTACTCAAGTTCAGGTGAATAAATCAGCTCCAACACACTATCTCAAATGTAGAAGCATAGCAAAATTGCATCTTCATTATTTCATACTGTACTTACTCTGGTGGACTTTGCTCTGACATATTACATCTGCAAATAAGAATATATGACTCATAAAGAACAAAGTTCTTCCATAAGGATTAAAATAACAGCATAACTAAATTAATTACTAGATTAATAAATAGATCAATTATTTTCCCAATTAATGAATAAACATGGCAAAGAAATTTTATTTCAGAAAATTATTTATGTTGCTTATACACCTGGAGGTAGATGCTGAAAAGTACTGTATCATTTTGCACCGGTAAATTGATGAGATGCTATATTGCTAATCACATTTAAAGTCCTATAGTCAACTTGTTTTTAAAGCATAAGGAACAAATCAATCAAACTGATCCCAAACCATGTTGTTCCTTCAGGATCATTCACATCAAAGCATGAAATTAAAACATGAAGTACTGCTTCAAAGCTATAAAAAGAGAAAAAGCAAAAGCAGAACGGGCTGGTCAAAAGGTTTCTATTTTAGTTTATTTGGATTATCAAGAGTTGATTAACATTCATTTACATCAAAAAGGTAATGAAGTAGATGAATTAATTGTCACCATATTTTCTTGTACCTGAAGGTTGTGTTATCTATCTGAATGACTTCTAGATGACGTCTAAACTAGAGTCAAGATGAGCCAACACTCCATGATCCAACCTGCAGCCCAGTTTGAGCACTTTCTACCCTGAAAAAAAAATTCCAATTAAAGTCCTGTGTAAGTTTTACTTGAGGATTTGTTCTATGCATAATTCCTGTTCAATTATTCATTCTCAGTGAAATCACAACATATGCAATATATTGCATACACAATTAAATACATACATTTAACAGAATGTATTATGAAAGATTTATCTATAACATTTAAAACTCATTGATATTTTTTTTCCTTTTTAAAGAACAAATAACGCTTTACTATACATGTGAATGACCACAAGGAGTCAGAGCAGTACCTTTTCTCTGGCACTGGTCAATCACAGAGAAAAGGTGAAGAACACACGTTCTATGCTCGTTGCATTATCACAGATTCATTGAATTGTTTGACGCTTAAAGGTCATCCAGTCCCCTGCAATGAACAGTGACACCCACAGCTAGACCTGGTTGCTCAGAGCCCTTCCCATTCTGACCTTGAATGCCTCCAACGATGGGATTTTCACCACAATGTATTTAACAAGTGATGCACAAGTAATTGCTTACCACTCCCCAAATGATGCCAAACTAGCCCCTTGAGCAGCAGAGAGATCATGAACTCCCAACCCCTTCAAAACTCTTTCCACTTGATGTCATATGGTACAGAATATCCCTCTGGCTTGTTTAAGTCAGCTGTCCCAATTCTGTTCTCTCCCAGCTCCTCGGATCCTTCACTGTGACTAGCCTTGTCTCAGTAGGCAACTATAAACATCAGTGTGTTATCAACATTGCTTTTCTCCTAGAACAAAAACATGGCATCATGCCACTCTGAAGAAAACAATTCCATCCCAGCTGAAACTAAGACACTGATATTCATGTTTGATGTGTCTAACTTCTGGTTAGTATTAAGCTTTATAGGTAGTGACTAGAGTATGAAAATACTGTGCTGTATCTTATTAAATAATAATACTTTGAAGGCATACAGATTTTGCTGAAATAACATACTAAGGAAGGGCAGAAGGCATCTTCCCACTCTGACAATTTAAAATATACTTCAGAAAATACCACTGACATTAGTGGTGGCAGGTTTCCTATCACCTAGCTATAAACTAGGATATATGTTTGTTTTGTGTCTTTGATTTCTGCATTTTCCATCACTATACCTTCTCCACTTTTTATTTACTACCTTCCTCTTTGCTTCTCTTTGATTTCCACACTTCTATCTGAACTGGCAGAGTAGAAATGAAGTGGGAAGCATTTAATTAGAAGAGAGCAGGTAACAGCAGTTGTTTACTTGTGCTCAGAAAGGCAGCTATTTACATAGATGAAAATTTTGAGCAACAAAAACCATTACATATTACACCTCAGTGGGCATGAGTGACAGGCTTGGTGAGGGGACTCTGCAAGGTGCAGGGAATGTACCATACCTGGTGGTGTGCTTGGCTGTGTGCCGCTGTGAAATGGGCCAGTTGCAGGGCAATTCTGGCATATGACCTGTCCTGCAGCTCTGCCAAATGAACCACCTTTCCCTAGGTTTTGGCTATGTCCTCAAAGTCCTGAGTTTAATTTCTGTAAGTGAGTAATTAGGCAGTTTTTAGTTAACATCATTTTCTAATTATAATAACAATTATACGTTTGTTCCAGCAAATACTGCAGTTGTTCTGAGTATCTATGATATTCTGCTCTCGGTCAAGTATTTTGAGAACATTTTTTTAGTCCTGAAAATTATGTAATCATGGGAAGGCAGGACTACTTTACATTGGTAAGGTTTTGTGTCATATACAGGTTTTAAAATAATTATGATATTGTTAGCCATGTTAATTAAGAAATTTAATGTCTCAACCCAGTGACTGCATATTCCTTCCCCATAATATGCTGAGGTTTCAATTATTCCTCTGAATCTGCTTGTCTTTAATTAGCAAACATTATTTTAATTATTCCAATGCAACTCTTCTTATTTTTAAGGTATTTTTAAATAGTTCTCTTTATTTTAAATAGTATTTAAACAAATATTTAAACAAATTAACTTACTCTTAAAAAGGGAGAATTTGACTGAAACTGAACAATTTATTTCTTCATCAGGCTCTGACATTAGTTGCAAAGACAACCTGGATACCATAGGACAGCTAATTGGACTGTTTTTGTAAGGGATGTGAAAAGCATTCCTATCTGACCCATACAGTGAAGTCATCAGCTCCAGCGAGGGCAAAGCAGCATTACTTTAAAAGTTAGTTTAGTTTACTTTAGTAGCTTGGGTACAAATATCAGCAGGTGCCAGTAAATATTATGGCATAGAGTTTGGCACAAGCTAGAAACTTGTGTATCCAGGTTCTTCAAAAGGCTTCAAACAGGGGATTTATGGATCAGTACTGTGACAGAAACGTGCAAATGCTAACTTTCATACAGCTATCTGTTCAGCAGAACAAGGAACTCAAGGGACAATGTTCTAGCAATGCGAACCACGTATAAAATATAAAAAAGATCTCAGTGAATAGTTACTTTCAACAAAAATTTTGATAGATACAGAAGACTGCTCAGCAGGGCAGAGGGAAGGACACGGGATGATCCCAGCTTTTAGAGACACTTCTGTGCCTTTGAACAACTTGAACTGGATTGCTTTGCAATCTTGACTAAATGCACTTGTATCTTCAAATAGGAACAGTTAAAAAAAAAGGTTTTTAACAATTTTCACTTGTTCCTCTGAGCTGGCAACAGCATGCAAAACATGAGATTGTCTAACAAAACAGAAACTAGTTATTTTAAACTGCTGAAATTCATGATATTTAACACTGTTTTCAATACAGCTTCTAAAGTCTTTTTTATGTATTCATTATTTGTGAGATGAACCATTATTTGGAGAAATGAGGACATCTATCCTTGACTGAACGTAAACCATACGAATGCTTGCAAGTCCCAGAGGACTCCAGTGGAGCATACTAGGAACCTGTTTTTTAAAAAGGAAGAAAAATAAGAGAATCAAAGAACAGGGAGATACATTTTAAAAACTTAAAAAAAAAACAAAAAAACATAATAATAATAATTTTCCCTCACAAAAGGTTGATAAGGCAGCGAAAAGTATCCAGCATAGATTTATCCAGAAAGAAAAAATTTTTTTTTCTATTTGATAGAGTAATGGTCCCTCTGGAAAACATGAGAATTAAGTATAATGTATAATATATTAAGTATACAATATTAAGTATATTGTAGTTGGACATTCAAACTTAACACACAAAACAAAATCCCTTTACTCTGGAATTTTTAAGGTTAGACATACATTAGAGAGGGATGCTATGGACAAGCTGAATTCAGTAACGGGCAAATCTTGATGTCAGTACAGCAGCTTTACCTCAGCTATCTGATCAAAAACAAATAAAAACAACAATAAGATCAGTTAAATTAACAGAACAAATATTCTATCCAACAAACAATTTTTAGCAGATCTCTGATTCAAATCAGTTAACTATACTGTTCAGTTTAAAACATTGTAGCCTAACCTTGAAACATGTGAGTCTAAAAATGATTTTCTCATTTGGGACAAGAAGCAGCTGGGAGCTTTGTCATGGCAACCATCTCATTTCCAAAGAGACTCCGTGACTTCTGCTGCTCTCCAGCAACCTCATAAATGGAATAGAACAGCGAAGAAAAACAAGAAACGGGAGGAGCTTTTCAGAGAATCATACAACCAGCAAGGTTCAAAAAGACCTCCAAGACCATCTACTCCAATCATCCACCTATCACCAATGCTTAGTACGCTTTATATTAAAGTCTATCACAACTAAAAAGGTGCAAAACAGCTGTATCTATGAAAGACAACACACAAATTTCTTGTAATACAGATTTGAGATTGAAAGAGGCAGAATTCTTCAGGTGTGTTGCTTTCCTACTAATAAAGCGGGCTGAAAGCAGGAGATTACTATTAGAGTCAGCTGAGATTTAAGTTGCCCAATGTGTCTGTGGCTCCTTGTGAAAAATGTCATTTCCTCCCCCCCCCCAAAAGGAAAAACTGTAAATAAGTTGTTTTTTAAATGTTTTCAGTGAACTCTGGTTGACTCTGTATCTTTCTGATATTCTCTTCAAAGTACACTTGCAGGGTTTGAAAAATTCTACAATAAAGTAAGACTCAAACACCTTACAAAGAAAGCACTGAAACGTGATCAGATCTTTCCATGACAAATGACCCCTCCACCATTAGCTGGTTACCTGGTGATAGAAATAATCGGTTTCTAACACTGAAGCACTTGAAAGCACAGCTGATGTACACAATTATCTCAGCCAGCACACGTTGAAAAGCATTTGTAGAGCGATTTCAACAAGACCTTTGTACTCCTCATAAAAATGAAGGGCAAATATATGTGGAAAAAAAACCTGTGTAAATAGCATGTGAAGAGAATCGGTAGGGAAACAAACTGAATCACAAGAGCGAATTTCAACAGTACAATGAAATCCAAGAACAATGAGTGGATTACAAGATGAGGTTTCTTAGGGAATATCGACCAAGTGTCTCTAGATTCACACGTGTCCTCTGTCAGGGACCCCTACAAAGCTACAACAGAAATTATTTTCATGAAAGGACTGTCTAAATACTTTCATCACATATACTGTGGTTCAATTCTCTGAAGGCTTTTAATAAATATGACAGTGAATGAAACACACATTCCACTATGCCTGTCTTTTAATAACTATTCCACCTCTCATTTGAGGTCCTTCTCTTTGTATAACAACAATATTTACTATTGAAAAAAATATAATCTCTTTAGGAGGCTTAATCTTGATCCCAAACTTAGACATTCTTTATCTTCATGGTGTTTAACTACCACTGTGAAGAAATTACGTCTGTATTAATGCAACTCTAATGTTTCACACCTGTCAAGTTGAAGCAATTTGAACCACACCTATGATGTAGATGATCAAGATGTGTAGGAACTCAAACATTCCTCTCTGCTCCCCAAAATTAGTACCAATGTTCAACATTTGATTTTATTCTGATTCCAGGTATGTGAACTCTTACTGATTATTTCTCAGGATTGTCCTTGCATCTACATATGATCAGCAGACCCATGCCTTGTGGGTCAGCCTTTGATCAGCCTTCGAGTTTGCACATCTTGCTCTCCCAACCTAAACTCAAAAGGAAACGCTACATGTGTATACTGGAAAGTTAGAAAAAGGCAGAAAGGAAAAAGAAAAAAAAATCCTTAAAAGATACCAGAGAGCTTTTCTAGTATTTTAAAAAATATATTCATTTAAATCTTCTTGAACTTTTTTCAAATTCATTTAACCACATTTTATATGAATTTACAGAACTGTACTCAGTGTTAAAGAAACAGTTCAAAATCAAATTTTGGTCAAAAAAATGACATGAAAGGTTTTCTTTCTTCTGCATATTCACAACCACTTGCCCTTGACTGAATGACAGACTTTAATTTTTATTCCTATCAGCCATGCAGAACCAAATACTTAATAAAAATGAGCTCAACTCCAATCTGTTTTTGTGCATCATCAATAAAAGAGATAACTGGTTAAGTTCCACTTGCGCAGAAAATTATGTTGCCATTAAATCTTCATAACCTTACTGGAAACAAAGCATTACACGAGTCACTGCCAACATAATTTGAAGGAATAATACAGTTCTAAAAGCAGACAGGCATTTCCTGAAGAATCTTTAGTATTTTTGATGATAGAGGATCTATAATTTCATATGGATTTTAAAACAAAAAGAAACAAAAATAAAAACACAAAAAACAACCCTATTTGTGACTTCAAAGAGCCTTCTACATTTCGTCTGGAAATAGACTAAAACTAAACACTGTTCCCACAGACACTTTTTTGAGTACAGTATCCTCACACAGTACTGAGTTTCAAACATCTCTTAAGATACGAGGTCCTGCCTTTGTGGACATTGAAATGGTTAAAGACTTCGATGTTCTTTTTTTCCACAACTGATATTAATTGCTTTTTGGCATTTAAAGTGTAATAACACATTTTTTTATTTAGTCAGTCCATAAGCAGTCTGTGAGTGAAGTTTGTTTGTTTTTTAATTTTTGCAAATACAGATATTTTTAATATATTTTTGCAAATATACTGGAACTGGAGTTATTTCAAAAAATATTATTAGGTATAAGTGCTCTAACGAGTGGACAGGTGCACATTTTATAACTCACTCACACACAGTTTGTATACAAAAATAAAATTCAAGTTGAAATCCTGTCAATTAAAAAAAATTAAATTTCAGTACTGCAAGTAACCCCAGTGCTGCCACCATACTTGTGTGGTTTTACAGTTTTCTTCATTTTTTAATCATTTTTCTTTTGTCCCTCACTGCTACACAATATAAACAATTAGGACAACTCATTACAAGAGAAATAAAGAAATCCATAGAATACTGCACAAAATGGAAAACAAACAACAGCAATAAAAAACAAAACCAGAAATACCCACAATCCTGAGAAAATCCAACACAACTCCACCACTCATTTTCATAGAATAACTGCAGGTACTATTTGGTTGACAATTTTCACACAGTAGCATAATATACATTGACAAATTTCCAGATGCAAAGGATGGTAACTGCACAACAGATGTTTCACAGTATGAAAAAGCAAAAGTACTATTGGTGTCCACTATGAGGAAAAATCCTTTACTTGCTTGCTTCCCAAATGTACAGGAAGTGCTCAGTACTATCTGACAGAATCACAGCTGCCGATAATATGCAACCTCTAGGCAATTACATCTCCCATAACAACTAAGTGGAGATGCTTAAATGGATCTCAGTGATGTGGTACACCTTCTTCTAAGTTAGCAAATACCATACATTTAAACTGCCTAGAGTTCTTAGGAAAACTTGATAGATGGCTACGTAAAAGGGCTTCTTTAATAAATATCTACAAAGAACACCACAAATGCTTAATGAAGGTACTCTCTGGATTTTCTTCAGTAAGCTCATAACCATTCTGTTTGAATATCTCACCTTCGTTACTAAACTGATCCTTAAATCTGTGAGATGAGCTTCTCATACTCCCTCTGTATATTTGCACAAAGCCTGAAAATTGCACCGTGACCCAAGATACCACCTGATTCTAGATCCCAATCCCTCATCAGAAATACAGATCTGAATCACAAACCAGCCTTTCTATTCAAAACAAAATCCACAGAGCTTATTAACAATTATCATCTCTAACGCATCGAAAAGATTAAAAGCACAACTAAATATTTTCATGGTTTAAACCAGGGATGCTAGATATCAATACATTAGCTTTCTCCTTAAATGTTAAGAAAGGAAACGTTTGTGATAAAGTCACTGAAAAAATTATTTCAAACTGCTCTGAATACCTTTCAGGCCATCTTATACAAATGATTAATAGCAAAAAAATGGCTTCAGCAAGATATACCCCCTCTTCTTTCTATGCAGTCTTTTATGAACTCATTTGAAGCTACCCACTTGTTCAGAATATGGCGAAATGAGCTATTAGATTACAGATCATTAAAGGTCGAGAAGTTGATTTAATGACTCACACTTACTGCCATAAACATGGAGTAGTACTGAAGAACAAGCTTTCCTGCTTGTTAAAAATGCACAACCAGGGGAATTGTGAACCGTATCCAATTCTGATTCACAAAGGAATTGCCTGGACTCTGATACAGCAGTTTTGGGAAAAAGAAAAGTGTTGACTATTCTATATGTTTCTTCTGAATTCTTATTAGAATCCCCCACCCTTCTTTTCCTCCCCATTCTGAGCTCTTAACAAAACAAAAAAAACATTTCATTGTCTGATTTCTCCACTCTCCCTTAAAACTGGATTGAGACCCTGAACAAACAAAATGAAAAAGGGAGAAATGTTCCTATTCTGAACTCTGTAAAAAGGCAAAACTTGTCATTATGATTAACTACTGAATAAACTGTGATTAAAACAAGCTAACACAATTTCACTGTCATATCATTCACTGTTAAGGAAAACTAACTCACTGCTTGTCTTTCCAAAACAGCAAAATAAAACTAATTGCTCCATCTTCAAAGAACTGCTCCACGTATTTCCCGTAAGTTCTTCAATAAGATGCTGCTGAAAGAAGTGGTTTGTTTTTTCAAAAGCAACATGACTTTTATTGCGCGCTCCTTTCAGTAAATCCTTCTAACAAGCATATCTGAAGGGGCTCTTGTATCTACTGGATGCATTTTATTCTGTATAGAAAAAAAGACCAATTAAACTAAAACAAAACAAAACAAAACTAGCAATAACAAAATGTCAGTTTGCTCACTTTGCAAGGACAAAAACTTTCTTTCATTACCCAAAAAACAACACTGGTTTATTTCTCATGACAGCTACTGCTGCCGTTTTAATTTGAAAAACATTAAATCTTGTGGAAGACAACTCATTTTTCACCTTCCCTCTGAAGCTACAGAGAAAAGACAAACTATATATATATATATATATATATAAATATATAGATAGATAGATATAAATCAAGCATGCTCAAAGAACAAAATTTGGCAACTGACTTTGCATTCCTTAAGAGAGCAACTTTGAACAATTTTAGAAAAGGAGTGGGACTCACCCTCCTAGTGTTTTTGAAGATTTTTCTCTCATTTTTTAAATTTTGTGCTCTATTTGGCCACAAATCATACCAGTGATAAGATAAATACACAGCACACAGAAAAAGTAGTGGGAGCCAAGTGTTGCAAACATTATACTGCTTTAAGAAAGGGAGTATCTACGCCAAATGTTTATCATGTTGTGTTGATACGTGGAATGCCTAATTAACTTGACAGAACTTAAAAGTCTTTCTGACGATAGATGATTTTTTTTCCTCCACAAAAGAATTACTCACAGAAACAGATCAGAGCAAAACACAGCAGTCGAAAAGTGGAAAAGTCCTTGAACAGAAGTGATTAGGCAGTAGTTTAAAAACAAAATGATTTTAGAACTTTTATCTGACAAGCAGATACATCAAATTACATAGTAAACCCACAACTCAGTTTTGAAAGGAGATTCGTTTCCAAAATTAACAGAAACATAAAACATTAAAGCCATCTTCACTGAGAACTATCATCTCTGAATTTGTTTTTATATTGCCTTACAATTAAGGCATCGTGACAGTTTGCTTCCCCACTTCCCCAAACTTTCACCCATCCCATAACCCTGCTCAAGTGACAACCTCTGGCGGCAGATGTGATGGATGCGTGTGGTCACAATAGCTGCTTCAAGGCACATTTGGGAGAGACAGGAAACAACGCAATAGCCAAGGGATAATTCAGCACACAGTAAAACATACTGCTATTTCTCCTTGAGTGTAACCCCTCATTCATTCCACAACAGACACTCGTTACTGTTTAGCACATCATATAATTTATAACATTCACTACAGAGCATTAATTCAATAACTTTATACAGATACCGTACAGAAGCCATCTCCTCTTCTGCTTACTGTCAAGTACAAAGCAGCTTATATAGACTTTAAAAAAAAAAGCTACACACCACAGTTGTAGCATACCGTATTTTGTGCCAAATAAAAGGTTGCAGTAGTGGCTTTTTGATATTTCAAGACAAATAGACATGATACCACATAACAAATAGTTGTGCAAACTCAGGCCTGGAGGAGGACATAACTACCTCCTTTTTCCAGAACTACTTTTCCCTGCTTTACTGCTACTACCACCAGACTTGCTGGAAGACTTTGAAGAAAACAGTCTTGTCATGAATTCAGAGACATCTGGCAGCTCATGGTTCGAATTCAGCATGTTCATTGACTGCTCCATTTCCTGCATGAAAAAAATTCAATAGCAGCTCTTAACTAGCAATTTCTATGGCATCAGATCACATAGTGAACATGTATAAAAATTCTCAAACACAAATGGTAGCCTTCCAGAATACACATTGCTACACATTTTTACGCAACTGCAGCCAAATGCCCAGCTAAACACAGAAACATAAAACCCCAAAACTAAAAGCACTGACATACAGAAGACGTAACCATGTCTTAAGCAGCCTTACAGGGCAAGCAACTATTCAGATGAAATCGTTTTCTCAAGAAAAATAATGCCATTAAAATACTTATTTCCAGCATTACTTGCTTCCATTTTAAAACAAAAGCTTTTGATCAGATTTTCAGATCCATATTCTCACAGATTTTGCACTCTTTCATTTTTTCAGATTTTGCCTTCCCAATTTAGTATTGTTTATGCCAAAAGTAATAACGTTTTGAAGGGACTGGGTATTTTTATTGCATAATTCATAACATCAAGCTATTAGTGTAAACCAGCTAAGTTTCCTTTCTTGTTTCACAAGATCATATAACTAGCTAACCTTAACGTACTTTTGTGTTTGGATCTATAAGGAACTATGGTAGCCTTTGTTACTGTTATATCTATTCTAAATCCGTACGTAGCAGCCGTGCTTGCTGTTACAGTATGAAATTAACGTTCTATATGAACAAGTATCGTGCTGATCCCATAAAGAAAAAAAAACAAGCTAGCTCAAAAAATATAATATGAGCTCCACACCCAACACAAACAAAATTAAGTTAGGCATATGTTTCAGAATTTAATAAACAGAATGTCATTAATTAAACTGAGCTGGGAAAAAGTACTTTCTCTCATTCTTCGAAGATAATTTAAATTATAAGCAGGATTCCTTCAACTTGTAGTTTCTGCTTAAGAAGTCAGACCTGTCAGCTAATGCAAACTAAACCATTGTAACTTCTCATTGTTTATCATCATCAGAATAGCCTATCTACATACAGTGTCAAATGAGTTAAAAAAAATAAACTAGGAATAAATAATTTTTAAAAATTCAATTTCTAAAGCTCAGCTCGGTTTGAAGAACATGCCACAGATACATAGCATACATATGCATTAAAATCAGAATTAAAGCCATATAGGTCTGGTATTTTTACAATATGCATTACTTTATTAAATAAAAAAGGAAAAAAAAAAATGGTTCAGACACCTATAAAGCACTACTGAAGACAGTGGTCATTTAGAGGAGTTTAAGTTAACCAAACCCTGAAAAAGCAGCCACCCAGGACAGACAAGGAATACTTCTAAAAACAAATGATTTAGCAAACACCTTGAATCTCCATTTTGTCCTAGCCTTCTGCTATTCGGCATTTTGCATGGCAAAAGGATAATAAATCAGATAATTTAATGACTACAGTAAGATTCTGAATCATATATGCTACTGCAACATCTCAACAGTCTTGTAAGCTCCATAGCTAACGGGTAAGAGAAATCCGTATCATACTCTTTGTAACAGAGCTGACATTAAACAACATCTGAAAACAACGTGCTAAATTTAAACAGTGCAAAAAAACACTGAAAATTTTTCACACCAAAAAATAGCCTTTAAAAAATTACATTTATAGTTCTAAAGATATTTTGGAAAACAATAATCATGATGTAATGCATTCAAAGCTTTTTAATTCAAACACACTCAAAACAATTTTATTCTGCGTTGAGCCATTTAACAGCAAACTCGCTAGTCTGAAATAAGAGAATTCATTATTTTAGCAGCAACATAAATAATTGCATTAATTATGCCAGTAAGAAATCCTTTGAAGTCCAGTTTTAGTTGTCATTTCTCTGTCCCTTAAAATGTCATTACATTTGGTCACTGTATCTCCAAACCTTTGAACCTACTTACCCGTCTCATATCAGGATCACTGGTGTTGACAACTTTAGGCAAAAGCACAAATATCAGTAGTGGAAGAACCATCATCACAACCTATACAAACACACACACACAGGAAAAAAACAAGTATTTATTCAGCTTATGTGACACTAAGATATTTTTATACATCCTGCCATCAAGATTTTAATTAAAATACCAAGTTCTAGAACAACTGTTTTCTGAGTCAGTAACCCCGTATCAGAAATCCAATTCTTAGGACAGAAACCAGAAGTTCCACATAACTGATTTCAAACTTGGACCATTCGAGTACATGTTTGCCTTTCAACTGTTACAATCTCGCAAAGTGTTCCTCTCTGCCTTAGAAGAACACCATGTTGTCAAAGCAACGAGGCTATGCAATATTTTCAGACAAAACACGTTTAACAGAGTTGCTATGCAGGGAATGAAAAAACAGACAAACAAAAAAGCAACCAAGGCAAAACAAACAAACAAACAAAAAAAACCTTACCAACACCAGAAATCAACCACCTCAGAAAAAGAAATTACGCACATCTTTTGTGACTTATTTTTATTCTCCGTGTTCCAAAGAACTGCTATATTTGGAACCGTTGCATACTTCTCACCTTTGTGTGCTGCTTGTACATACCATGGGGTTCATGAGGAAATCCGTCCATCCCCAAGATTCTCTCTTTATGAAGTATGAAGGAGGTCCGGAAGATTTCATCTGGAGCGGGTATGGCAGCCTGACAACTTCTGAGGTTTTGATGTAATTCACGTATCTTGCTCTAAAGAACAAAGTGTAAATAATAAAAAACACAATCTTTAATGAAAATTAATGATTATTAAATATTCCAAGCAAGGTTTTAAAAATAGATTGCAAATGAAGCCATCTGGTAGCCAGTGTCAAATATGCTTCATTTCTCAGAAGCTTATTTTTCTCAGTAGAAATTATACTTTATATGATCAAATAATATTAATTTCAATATTAACTCAACTTCTGTCTACATTTCATTTCAGGATAGCTGCAGGAGAAAACAGCAAAACAAACAGAAGAACTCCTTTTTAACTCACTCAATTCCACTTATTTTAAGGCAATAAATATAAAAAGAAAAAAAGAAGCTATGCTCCAGAAGCAGTGTGAAAGGAAGCTGGAATATACGGTCTGATATGGAAGCAATGGATCTACAGTACTTCTTACATTACTTTTGATGTTACACTGTCAGGCACACTTCCTACATCAACACAGAAGCAAATCTGGAAAGGCTCACCTCATTTTGCCTTTTGAAGTTATGTCAACTCGAACAGGCTCAAATTTATGAGCAGGAGATATAACTTCTACTACATAAGACCCTGACGGTACATCATGAACCACAAAGCTTCCATCTGTCCTGAAATAAATAAATAAATAAATAAATTCCACTGCATTTCAACATACTCCAATGCACTGGAGGGAATTGGTTTTGTTTATATCCCCGAAGAAGAAACTGTATCAATTTCTATTATAAATCTTTATATGATAATAATGACCAAAAGGAAAATTAAGATCACTCAGTACCAAGCCCATTGTCATTAACATGTGTCACAATACAAGCAGAATTTCCTACCACAGAGTGGCTTGTTAAGCCATCGTCTTGCTGAAGGAATAGCTAAAAAATCTAAGAAATATTTGAAATGGTTAGATTTCTTGTGCTCAAATGATACAATGAAATTTACTTTGCTTCAGTAATTCCACTGAAATTAAAAAATAAATAAATTGACTTCCTACATTGTGTGGGCAGACATTAAATATGACTTACAAAGTACAAAAACTGCATTTTCTGCCCCTACAGCAAAACAGATAGCTTCACTTTTAATTGCTTCTTTTAGAACTAGCCCACGCTAGAAAGCTCTATCACAACAATGAGGAAACTAAGAGCTCTGAATATGAACATAGAAGTGATTTTTAGACAGATTGTTTTTATTTTAAAGTAACTTCAACGTTCATTGAAAATAATTGAGAAAGGATACTTGAAAGATTCAGCACAAGCTGTCATCAAATTAAAGTACAGAAGCTTGTAGGTTTCCTCCTACATGCTTCCAGAAGCTTCCAAGAAGGAAAACTTTATGTTCTCTGTCTGTCAAAAATTAATATAAAATACACTCCTCCTAAAAATATTACTCGTAGTTAAGACCAAATAAGTTCTTCAAAGGCAAAAAAAGTAAAAAACCTCAACGCATTTGAAACAAATCATGAAAACAAATAAATGAACCTCCGTAGAAATGATTTCCGTCTTCATACCAGCTCTCTCAAAATTCTACATCACTTTAGGGCTCTCCCACAACCAAGACAGAAACAAACAGTGATGTGTAGGTTGATTTCTCTATTATTTTATGTGACGTTTTGAACCCCTAAAAGAAATGCTAACATTATCGTACTTTGCAACTATATTAAGTACTTTCCCTGGGAATTCCCTTTCAATTTTCCCATTTCAAGCAGTAGTATTTTGATGAAATTTGACTACTGTTTTTCAAAAGACTCATTTGACAAGGTAATTTCTAAATTCACGTATTGATACACAACAGCGTCATTCTCAAGAAATAAAAAAACAGTTACTTCAGTGAGGAAACTTATCAGATTTATAAAAATGCTTGTAATAGAAAATTGCTCTTGAAACTTTCAGCAGTAACTTTGCTGTGTCAAATAGTTATTTCAATTACCAATAAGAGGGAAATGACATTCATTTAATGAATAACCCAAACTTGCCTAGTGACAAATAAATGTTGACAAATGTATCTACTGATAACCCAAATATACTTAACCCTACCAGCAAAAGGATCCTTCTACTCAGCCTCAAACAGCACTGTTAATGAAAAAATTTATTTCCTGTCATGCAGTTGTTACCAGCAGTGACCTACCAACCACCCAGTAAATTGCTCATAGCAAGTGAACAAAATACTACGTATCACAGCTTTTTAGCTGAAACATACCATACCTGTGGTGGCATAGCATCGTAGATATTCATCATTAGTTAATTAATGTGTACTATTAATTTCTTGGCTTTATGTTATCACATAATCTGGTGAGTCTATCACTAAATATATGAAAGTTATGTTACCAAAAAAGTTTGTTAACCAGTTTATGCTGTTACAAGGATTGTGTGCTTTTAGATGAGATTATTTCCTCACATTTCAGGTAACTCCAGCTATAACCAAGCATTAAGAAATACATCAGCCCCACTGTGTTTTTACACGAGATGTAAACATGATGCAAGGCACCTGTAGCTGGGTTGAACTGCTCCATCAGATGCTATACTGACAGAACCTGCTGTGTTTGCCTATAAACAGATCCCAGCTTCTGCTGCAGAGGGAACAACACGAAACAGCTGTATTTATAAGCTAGTATCTTAATCCACGTGAACTTCCTCATTTTAATACATGATTTTAAGAACAAGATATTACGCTGCACTAAAATCACAGATTTAAGAATTATCTTCGACTGTGCAATGATTATCATTATTAGTTGTGAGGGTATCTTCTGAGTATCCCCAGAACCCCAGCTGATCGGAATATACTCACTCCGACCTGAGGCTGAAGGGGTTTACTTGATGCTTCAGGGCTTCCCTATGCATATGCATATGCATCATCCCTCTACACAGCTTTTCCTGCTACTGTGAAGATTTCAGGGGTACAATAAAGAAGTCCCAGAGTCTGCAAAGTGACTCAGCTCTGATTTTTAGCAGCTCAAAAGCCCGCAGCCTCAGCCAGGATCCCCCCGCAGAATCTCGCGGTCCCAGAGCGGGACGCGGGCGCGACTGAGGAGCCCCGCGGCCGCCGCCATCTTGCGGCCGGCCCCGCGCCAGGGCGGGGTGCGGGGACAGCGGCCCGCGGCGCCGAGGGATCCCCCGGCAGTCCCATCCCCCGCCCTCCCGGCGCTCACTTCAGGAAACCGACGTGCTCCTCCCCGTCCACGAGCACCCGAGCCCCCGCGATCCAGTCCTGGGGCTTCACCCCGGGCACCACGGCCCGGCCCTCGATCTTAAACCGCTCCCCGGGGCCCGCGCCGCCCGGCGGCTCCACCGTCCCGGCCACCTCCGAGCCCACGGCGCCGGGGGCCAGCGGTGACGCGAAAAGGCAGAGCAGCACCAGCGACACGACGCCGCCCCGCGCCGACATGATCGTGACCATCACCGCCGCTCAGGTGCCGGGGCGCATGCGCAGAGCGCGACACACCTCAACTCCCCGGGACAGCCGGCACCAGAAGCATGGCGACAAGATCTCTACGCGTGCGCAGCGGGCCGCGAGAATGTGTTGGGTGCTGTGCGCTTGCGTATAGGAGAGTGAGGCGCCGGCATTTTGCGTCACGCGGGCGAGCCAATAGGAACGTGAGCTGCCCGTCCATGATACGGAGCGAAGCGAAAGTGCGCTGCTCTCTGCCACCGCGAGGCGCTGCGCGTATGTGGGGCCTTTCACCGCAATGAGCTTCTGGGGCGGGGCAGCGCCCCAGGCTGCGTCTGCAAGGGGGGGACTGTGAGCCGGTGTGCGCGGCGTCTCAGAGCACGGGCTGGGGAAATGGCAGAGCAAGTTCCCGGTTTTTTTTGTTGTTGTTGTTTTTTTCCCCTCCAGGATAAAGCCATCCGCAAGTGATAACGCAGGACACGGATGTGAAATGAAAGAACATGAAAATTTGTCAATAACGTTAAATAGCCTGAAGTGCTTTCTTTGAACTGTATCAGATCAGTGCAGGCTGTTTCCGATGCTCCCCTAGAACCTGCAGGCAGAGCGGCAGCACGAAATGCTGCTGCTCGCTGTGAGCAGGCTCAGTGCCAGGCCAAGAGGGCTGTAATACCTGCCCTGCCCATTTCCCCTCCGCATAATGCGTCCTGTCGTGTCACATGTACCCGCTGTCACATACACCTGCTTCCTCAGCTGTTGCTTAACATCGGAGTTAATTATTGAAGTCATTAGAAATATTACTTAACTATTAAAGCATGTTTGCAGATTACGAACGTAGCCCTAGCCCTCAGCTGATACTAAATTTTACTATCCCAGCCATGATTCTGAAATCATGCATCGCTCCATGAGAGTGGAATAACATGAATGATGTCTCCATTACTATTTCTGAGCTGTGCTGCTCTATTTTGGATGGCCAGGATGAATAAGGTTCTTCTGTTGCATAAAGTCACAAAAGTTGAAACACCAGCAGTTTTGGAGGTGGAAACTTAAGTGTTCTATAAATGATCAGTGCTAGAAAATAGCTTCTCTGTGTTGTAGGAGTTTGCAGCCACTTTTTTTCCACTTTGTTGATGAAGCAGATAGTTAAAATAAGATCACCAAATAGCAGCATGTTATAGGAAGCCAGAGTACTATTTCCAGGATGACACCAGCAGAAGATAGCATTTCATACTGACATATCACATTACTATATTTATACGGAGTTACTGGAGAAATTCTACTTAAACACCATTAAGGAGTGTACTGAGATGCTCTCATGTCATACAGTGCCCCCCAGTTTTAAGGAGTTCATCAAACATAGATTTGTAAATACTAAAGAGCCAGAAAATTTATTTTTATAATATAGACAGTTAATAGTTAATTAAGTTTTAAGCCTAGTGATCCCAAATAAAAGAAAACCACATTGGTCTTTCACGCTCTGTATCTAATCCAAGAAACTTCTCTACATGCCATCCAGCTAACAAACTGACACACTAGTTAGCCTCCTCTCTCTTGTTCTTTCCTCATGTAGAAACTCTCCCTGAGCTCAGATTTCAGATACATATCTTTGTCTTCATACATGCAAAGTTTCTAATAGCTGTATGGGCACAAAACTTTTACACATGTAGTTAAGCAGTCTCTCTGCTCTCATTGTGGAACCTCTTTGCGTATTAGAAGCTGTGCTTCATACAGATACACTGGTTACCACATTTTGAAGCGTACACAACTGAGAAAATAATTCATTTGGTGAATTACTGCCTTTTTCTTTAAGATTAACTACATCAGCATTTGAGTGGATTACACAACAATATTCTAAGCTTTGATATCAGGTGTTGTAGGCGTTTACCTTCTAGGTAAAAATAACCAAATCCCAAAAAGGTAGTACAAATAAAGTAAATGAAAATATTCAGGTATACACTCATCAAAGCCAACTTTGATGATGTGTTTAATCTTTAATGTGTTTTTTAGTGCTTTATCTGGAAGGCTTTTTTATGTCTTATGGAGAGAATTTTCACTATTAGCCAGGTTCTGGCTGTAGCTTGATGTCAAGGGAACAAGTGATCAGAAGACAGATAAAACTGCCAAGCAACAGTTTCAGTTTACTTTGAAGCAACAGAACTATTTCATCAGCTTCCTCAAAGTGCAATCAAGAGTGACCCCCACATTTGAGACCTGTCTCCTCACTGATGAGCTCACTTGACTAATAGCCACGTAGAAACTGGCAAATTTCTGATAGGTTCTGCCCTGCTCACAAGCACATTCTCACTTCTGTCTGATTGGGTTCATTCAGCCAGCTGTCACTGTTTGTGCAAACCTGTCAGCCAGATGGATGAATCCCTAATGGGCTGAGCAGAGTGCAGGTCTAGACTAATGTAATGCCATCACACTGATAATACTGAAATCTGTATCTCCAGGTTCTTGTCACTTCTGGTCTCATGTACAAATTGAAAAGCAGCGAAGACACATTAAATCCCTCTGAACTCCCTAAATGCATCACAATGCACGAGCATCACAGCTGTTTGGAAATATTTGAGTATTCTGGGATACTGATGAATAGAAGAAGCAAGAGAGTTTCTTCACCCCAGAAGAAAATGATTTTATACTTAAAACTTATTTTGGTGCTGAATTTTTTCCAGTGAACACTAGAAGAAAGCTTACTATATGCAAGTTTACATTTTCATAAGTTTAAATGCAACTTTGGACATTTCAGTGCAATTGCTCTGAACGCTTCTATTTATATAAAGCTAGTAACACTTTGGCTAGTATTTAATTTGCTTTTGGAAATGAACAGGATGGTGTAATTGACACTGGTTTACTTTAATACACTGGACATCCACTGGACCACGGCCAGCAGCACCAGAACCTGTTTCCTGTGTGATTCAGCCACCACATGCAGAGCTGTTAGCTGTCAGCAAACAAGAAGGGAGCAGCTGTGGCAATCTTACTATAGTCTTTTCATATTCTCTGAGTGGGGCCCCCAGCTGCTGTGCAGGTATTGAGGTCATGCCCAGTATACCAGAACAGTGCTGTTTCACAAATGCTCTATGGAATCAAGGACACGGACATGACTGATCTGAAAAACAAATAAGAAGCAGATATACATCAGAACACCCACACTTACATCAGTTATACTGTCTTTTGAGGATAAAAATTCGTATTATTTAAAAACAAAAACATCACAAACCAAGCATAAGAGAATTGTGTCTATGGAAGCAGTCAGCATCAGGACCAGCAGAAGGCCACAGCCAGCTAATGCATTCACTGAGCCTTCTCCTTCACAATCAGCTTTATTGTAAATAAATGCAGAAGAATTATTCTTTTTAAAAAATTCCTACTGATGTATATTGTAAAGCAGCATCATCCCGCCATCTACTGGCAATTTACAGTGCTACACCAGAAACATTTAGCAGGAGTAGACTTCAGCAACAGCGTTCACGTTGTCCCAAAGGTATGATCCCCTGAGAAGTCCTGCTTCTGGCTTCCACCAGAATTATTTCTGCTTTACTGGTAATAGGCATCTGAAAGCACAAACAGGGTAATACTTTCACACACTTTTCATAATGCTGACATTAAGATCTATCGCCAGAGACAGCCCGCTTTACCTGGTTGCAAGCGATTGAACTCAGACTTCATTCTGTAGAGGAAGAAATTTAATTAGTTAAAGTATGAGGAAAAGTCTTCGAACTTTTTTTTTTTTTTTTTTTTTTTTTGGTAGGAAAAGGAACATAATTTTCATGCTGTAAGAAGTCCCACACCCTCTCTTGGAAGCAGAACAAATATGGGTGTAGCACGATGGTAACATGGAAACTGTTTTCATAGAGCTTTGAAGTGCTCATCTCCTATTTACTACAAAATGTATCCCCATATCTCTTTTAAGCAGAATTTGGGCACAAACTGCAAGCAGGGTGTCTAAGAAGTACAGCAACCGTTGTCTGCAGAAGCAGCAGCTCTGCACGGAGCAATGCTACACGTGGACTCAGATGCCAGAGATCTGGTTTGTATGGATACCACCTGTAATCATTCACCTACTGCTCAAATGGCACATTCCTGGGACATTTGGTTCCCAAAAATAAAAACAGTGTAAAATCCTTGCTTCTTGGAATGTGCTTTAAATGCCATGCTCCCCACCTCCCCCCCCAGCTGGGATTCCACTCACATAATGCCCCACGGCAGCCACTCCATAATGCAGTGTTATCATATCCCTTGCAGAACCATAGCTATTTATATATATTTTTTCCTTTCTTTCTTTCACTATTGGTAATGCAGCACAACAAAATTGATTTTTTTCCTTTGTATGCCAAGCTGAAGATATTCTAATGATTTGTAGAGTGGGTTCACATCACATGGAGGTGCAACATGGAGAGGTCACAGGAACTTTGGTGGGATGTTCTAGCAGAAGAGGATCCTATTCAAACATTGTCTCATCTGCGAGGTCTCTGCTTGGGGAGATCTTGTGTCCAACATGCAAAAGGCAGCTGTAATACACACAGCCTTATGCAGTTGCCTAATTACACTACAGTTGCTTCTGAATGCGAGGAGGAATGGAGGAGAAAAAGGCCAGAAATGACACTGAGTTAGGATTGTCATGAAATTGTATGCTTTTTTTTTTTTTCTTCAAAGTGGTTGTCCAAAGGCTACTAAAGGTTGATTTGCACCATTTCTAAGCCCACTCTTTTTTTTTCTTTTCTTTTCTTTTTTTTTTTTTTTTTTTAACATTTCTGTAGTGGGAGTTAAAAAAAAAAGTATGAGAGTCCAGCTGGAGCCAGATCAGCACTTTCCAGATGACAAACGTTCTCTTTGGTGTATCAAATACATTACATAGACTGCTGCAGTATCTACTGCTAGCAAATTTGGACCCAAACTAACTATGAAAGAAACAAAACCTGCACACTCACTGTATTTGACAAACCCTTAGAAGCAAAGCTTAGCCTTCAACTCATTCTTAAAACAAACAAAAAAAAAATAAGCCAACACTGCAGTAGTTCTGAATTCACTTTGCTAGTCCTTGATCTCCGAAATGATGAATCATTTCTGCAGTGCCCTGCTTTTTTTGAAGCATTAGTTACTCTTACTGCTTGTCAGCTTCATTACAAGCCACAGAAGAACTTTTTCATGAACGCATTCTAGCTGTTCCCAACAACCTGAGAATGGCAGTACGTGGCTTTAAGTAGCCCTGCAAGCCCCTTCTTTGTACAGGGCAGATAACTGATGCAGATATATACAACCTTATAGCGCACAGCTGATATCTGAGGGAGCTTACCAGCTGCTGCCTTTCTGAAATTCAGCTCATAAGTAAGAGCTACAGATTGCTTTACTTTATTGTCGTATTTCACTGTATTGGCCTGTGATCCTTGTAAATGTTTTAAAGCTCTTAATGAAATAAGCAACTTTTGGTCTATGCTTACATCTTAGCCCTGGAAGTAATTTGGAGGCACTTCATACCTCTGTTGCACAGTGAGAAAGCTAAATAAGAATACTGTTTATGTTTCAGGTGCATTCCTATTTGTGTGGGCTGGTACACTGAGTTATGAGAGCCAACGAAGCCTCATGAAGCCTCACCATGACAAGTACTGGTTGCTACGTCAAAGAACTGCTCAAATGAACGCTGTGGTGAATTAGAGGGATTATCTACCATTAACTAATGGCAAACACGCTAATTTTCCATGCGCTGTTACATTGCTATTCAATGTGTTAAACCACAGCTTCATTAAAGCAGGTCGATTGGCAGTTTTGCAAGTAGTTGTGATGCTTCCTGTGTGATTTAAATAAAGCTATGGCAATCTCAGACAAGAGATAAATAAGAGCCTTATCAGGTAACTTGAGCTAAATGATGTACTTTTTGATTAAAAAAAAAAAATGCAAGCCTTATCATAGAAAATCCTTCCAGTTGCAATATAAAATCTTGTTGTGGCTATGAGGTTTTTTCTTCTCTACAATATTTTGAGTTACATAAGACTGGGTAATTTTTATATTCCGGATAACAGTTTGCAAATTTCGGGGAAAAAACAGTAGCATAAATCACTTTCAAATGCCCCTTCTCCCCCCCTCCAGCTATTTGCTTTCATCATTTATAAGTGTATTTGACAACAGGGTCCTCAGGGAAGCTCTGTATATCTGGTGAGATCCAAGGCCAGTAAAGCCTCACTAGGACACCAGAAGTAATGAATTCAATTTTGGAGTTTGTTTTTAGGACTTCTATTTTAGGCAAATAAAACAACAGTGAACCACAGAAAACTTGGTGCAGGATTAAACATAAGTTTTTACCTTCTCTTGAGCCTGAAAAATTCAGGAAAGCATCTTAAAATTAATGCGAGTTGACAGAAAATCTAGTGGTTAGTTTACATACACATTCCACAGCTGTGAAGGTGTGCTTTTGAATGTTGACACATGAAATTAGTAAGCACTAGAAAGGAGAAGCAAAAAGAAATAATTGCCAGGACTACTTTGTTCATGTAAGAATTACAGGAGAATAAACTCTTAAAAACATACATTAGTAAACTGCAGGCCCAGGTCACACCTCTTTTAGGAAAGGGGAAGGACACAGCAAACAAAACAAATACCCCAGTGACCTTCTCATTCCTAAAAACCATGATTCTATAAAATAAATAAGATGATACCTGATGAAAACAATTAGCAGTTTAAGTGGCAGCAGCATAGGTATCTGGAGTAGAAGGTCCAGAGAGGCCATAGAGAGCTTGAGCTCAGGTGGACACTAGCATGCAGGTTTTTACACAGCCAGGTATCTGGCTGGAGAATCTCTATGACAGGGAAAAGGTGGTGAGACCAAGAAGTCTGAGTGAGTGAATTTAAGATGATTGATAATCATCTCCTGGCAAACAAAAGCACGCAGTGTCACCTTGACCTAAAAGGGGCAAGTACAGGAGATAAAAACGTGTACTGGATGATGGACATAGCATTAGATAGGAATTTGGAATATCTCCTAAGAGAAGTTCTGTTAGGAAGGAATCCTGATGAAGATTCAGCAATAGGGTCTCCTTCCTTTGCAGAATCAATTGTGTGGGTGAAGCTCTGACAGAGCTGCAAACTGACAAGCAGTAAACCTGGCAGCCACGCTGCAGCTACTCCACATACCTCACAGCCCTGGCATGGTTGATTGCTGGTAGTGCCATAAGAAAAAAGCTGAGATATGAGAGACAGCAAATGTGGTTGGGGTACTCCCTAAGGCAGAAATTACTATTTATATTCCTACTATCTCAACCTTGAATGTGGGAACAAAAGCTAGGCTTGCTGGAGCCATCCAAATTAGTTCATCCTCCTCTCACTTATGTCTCTCATTGCTGAGATAGTTAAATTACACTGCTGCAAAGCCAACACAGACATACTTCCATCAGAAGTGCAATGCTCCTGAACACCGGTAAGATACTACTTCATACCATTAAATTCAGTTCAAGTTCTGACTAAGATTCCAGGCCAACAGCATCTTGGAGATGCATCTCAGGGGTAAGGGAAAAAACCTGCTCTCATAAAACTATACTACTTTTCATAGCTTAATTATAAATTAACTGCATATTACAAAGGAATCTCAGACCAATCCTTTTGTCAGAAAAAAATGTTAATGAGGATATCAAAAACTGTGGATAAACAGATTTCTATATATGGAAACCTATTAAGATCGCAATTAAGATTTGGTGATTCATGGAGAAAGAGGTCTTGTCATCTTTCACATAGACAGAATTATTGATTCCAGAACTGTTTAATCCAAACCAGACATGAGGCTAAACTCTCATTTTCCAGACCTTACAGGCTGACCAAAGTATAGAAATACATACAAAGCTTGCATACAGAAATGCAAGAATACTCCTTGTTAGTCCCCAAGGTGAAGGTCAATGTTAGCAAGCTGCCAGTTCTGAAGACAGTTCCAAGGGCGTTCTCCTATTTACAGCCCTGCAGAATGAAGTGGCTGAGGTCACGCAAAAAAAAAAACAGTCAAGCAATCTAGAAAGCTGACTGCTAACTTCAGGGAACCCTCAGACACACATTCTTATGTCTCTTTTTTAAGTGGAAAGAGGGTGGCAGAATTTATTGTCACCTGACCACAGCATGACTTTATGCTGGAGATGAATGAATTCTAGCTTTTGGGTTAGTTTTTAAGGGACGCACCACCAGGAGAGGTATAAACGCACTGCAGAAAGAAGTGTAAAAGAGAATTCTGCACAGTAGTGACTCCATAGGCATGCTTACCCAGCAAACTGTGAAAAAGAATGCTAAACATCCTCACTACACCCATCTCTGCTAATTTTCCATGGGGTCAAGCACTGAAAGGCATCAGCTCACAAAAATGAGAATTCAAGATAGAAACGAATTTAATATCCTGTACTTAGAGGAGAAGACAAGGCGAATAAAGAGCAAAAAACTCAAAACTAAACCACAGACCATTGTGCAGCATGATTTTTCTCTAACAACCCATCAGTTTGCCTATTATAAGCATTCAGAACTATGGGCATTTTTAATTACTAGTTTGTCAAGGATCTCATTTTTTAATGCCATTTATATTCACACAAACACCTAATACAACAATTTTGATTTAAACCTAGTAGCTGATATAGCCATTATATTAACGTGCATTCTTCTAGTCCTTACATTAATACTGGGAACACAGAAATGGTGTCATTCACATATTTGTCACCAGAAGTACAAGCACTGTACTTCTGTATTCCCTATATTTTCATAGCCAAATGGCCCTAAGCTGATTTGATTTACAGTAAGAAGCAGGAAGGCTCAAGATACAAGACATCACTTGGGAAACAAGGCATACCAAACATGAATGCATTTTGTTTTCACTTGGATAGGTGACAAGGTTGATGTGGAGCTGGGAACTCTGCCAAGCAGATGTGCTCCTACACGTCAGTGGGGTGGAAGAACAGCAAGTGGGAAGAAATGAGACTGCTCTGCGTGCACCAAGTCTCCAACCTTCCCTCTTCAACTACCTCACTGTAAAGGAATTAGTCACACAGGACTAGAAACACTTCCTACATCAAAGCTGAATCTTCCACTAGCACAGGCACCCTTGTCAGGCACACGGAATTTCTGTAATGTGTTTAAAACCAAACAGTCCCCTACTCTGAGGACAGTACACGCTTTTAGCAGAACCCCTAGCAGCACTGCTCCATTGCCAAATAGCAGACTAATGGGCAGGGCAACTAACTGCCCAGCTTATTCTTAATGCTAGTATTTGCTGTTGGCATAGAATTTCTCCAGAAATAACTCTTGACAATAGTTACCAACTTCAGTCAATTAAAGAGCCAGGCTTTTACACTGAGTGAAAAACAGAGAATGGAACCTGTCAGTTACTTTCCAGTGCTGCTTTAGTTTACTACTTTATTAAATAAACACCGGCAAGAATCTTGTAACATTCAAAATAAAATCTGATCACTGCTTGTACAATGAAACCAATGCCTGTCATAGTTTATAATTCCTTGACAGTTATTTACTTTTTTCCCCTCCAGCTGGAGCATTAGGTGGCACACAGTTACATTAATGAAAAATCAAGAATTTTTTCCTCCTCCTTTTCAGTCAGAAACTTAATGCTATTTTAAACAAACACACCATCTAAGCTTACTGGCTTCCAGACAAAGTACTATAAGCAGAGATAAAAAGAAATAAGTTATCTGCGCTCTCCAAATAAGACATACAAGTTGCTCCTTCCTGTGTTCGTTCAAGAATTTCTATCAGCAAAGAAGTAGCTTTTGGTTTCTTAGCACCAGCAGTTAAGATTCAGCCTTCCAGCACCATGTTTCTGCTCTTACCTAGACCAAATATGAAACAGCACAGCTAATGCACATGTGGTAACACAACTTGACAGTAACACAACAGAGCCAGTTGTTAGGAGAAAGTGTATCTGGGCAACTTCTTTATTTGGATCCAAGCATTTCCCTGGAAGTAGCAATCCTCCTCTAGTCTCCTCTACAAAATTCACTTACACTAAATATTTAGATATATTTAGAAATATGCAGAGGAAATAAGCTTGTTTAAAACAACAGAGCAACACAATTAAAGCCTGTTACCACAAAATACTGGCTATTTTTCTGATGCCAAGATATTTATTCAACTATTTCATTACAGCTTTCAATTCATGGAGTATCTGATAACAACTGCAAGAGCCAAACATAATTCTGACTTTTTGAAAACACAGCTACACTGATGAAATACAACTTGAAAAAGAACCATCTACCTAAATTACAAGAGATATCTGAAACAGTTTACAGCTCACATTAAAATATGATGCTAGGGTGCGTATTTATTCCAACACACCCACCATAGCAGGCAGCTTTGGAATGTAATACTATTTTGATATTTAGTAGTGCTCACAAAAAGCAACAATCAAGATGGTTCCAATCTCAGTAAAATATATTAGCTTTGTTTCTTTCAAGTCAAGCATATAGAGAACAGTCTCCTTCCGAAATTAACAGAACATTATTGACGTAAACATATTACTTTATATATTCATAAGAGTATTTTTATTGTTTGTATTTTGGGGACTACCACTTCCTAAAAAGAATTTAAATGGCTTTAGTGGTAAGGAGTGAAAAGATACAACTGTTGGAAAACATAAAAATTGCTTTCTTGCATCTTGTTACAGTAACATACAGATGTTGAAATGGGGCAACTGACTACTGGTGTCTATTTACCCCACATCACTCTAGGTAAAGTGTCTGAATTAAAGCAGGGATCTGTGTCAATCAGAAACGTGCCACATTCAACTTGAAAGCAACACACCTCATTTTGAGATCACCATTTATAATGTTGAAGTCTACATAAAGAGATGCACTACAAAACTCTCACCGTTATGGAAACAAAAATACTGTAGGCCTGCAATAATTCAAGTCTGTGTGGTCACTTCTACTTTAAGTGACAGCACAATAGCCCGGTCTCCATATTACAGGTTGGTATTAAGAGTACAACTTAGTCCTTCGTGAAAAAAAAAAAAAAACAACCAAGGACGACTACCCTGCAGCTATGGTTATTTAGAGTGAAAAATCAAGTTCAGACTCAAGCATGTAGCCATGAATGTCCACTTCCATTAGCAGATATTAATAAACTTTGTTTTGAAAGTTTAAGAGGGAAAGTTTTAACAATAGCTTTCAAATTGTCTTACCTTTCTTTTGTCAACTTTCACTCTCCCTCAACTCAACAGCAGATACTCACAGTACGTTTAGACTACAAAGAGGAAGAAATAACATTATTAAATGCTGAAAAATGAATGTTGGGGAGAATATGCAGAGACAAATACTTGCATTTAGTCTCATTCCAAGGCAGAAAACAAAACAATTAACAGGGAATTAAAATAATGGATTAAAGCACACACACATTATTCTCTCAGCAATTCTTTAGCCGTAGCCTACAATTACTACCACGTGTAGGAAGGTAGACTGAAGACAGATATTAAACTGTCTGACATTTACAGAGGCTATTAAGAGCTGCTTTTTATTTTTCTCCTCTAATGGAACATCAGTTCAGTGTAAGTTCCCCATGCAAGAACCAAGTGCCTTCATAAACTGAAGAATTCACACTGTTCAATGGTTGGAGCAACTTCATACCCAATAGCATGAGTTGCATTGCTTTGTACTTTCAAATAGTTGCCTAAGCCATATGACTGTTTGCACCAGAAGACTGGAGACAAAATACAGCTGCAGATCTCCATATATCCATATATCTTCTGTAACAGTGGAAGACCTATCAAGATGAACATTGTAAAGCAACTATATCTAAACTGCAAGATGAATCTTTCTTATGCAAAATTTCTTACATACAAGAACATCCACTTCTTCAAGGAAAAAAAAAATGAACCCTGATACTAGCATGTCTTCAAAAATCTCATTGCTCACTAATGCAGTACATAAAGTACAAAGTTTGCCTACTTCAAACATCAGGAAAAGAAAACAAGTTACTTTAGGATATACAATATAAAGTAATGGGACTGATGTCACACTTAAGGACATGGAGTGATGTTTTGGGTTGTTTTTTTTTTTTGTTTGTTTGTTTTTGCCTTTCTTATTCTTTCACCTCTCCTGCTCCCAGGGTATTAAAAACTGCAGCCTCTGATAACAATAAGGCAGCCTTAAGATGACTTAAATTATGCCTCCCTCCAGAAGATAAGCTCCTGGAAAGTGAATGCTAATTTTTTTTTTTTTTAATACCACTAACTACTTGTCAGCACTACTATACAGCCTGGAACTGCAGCACCTACCTGTGATAGGATGTGCCACTGCAGAATACTCCTTCCAAATGGGGTTGTACGTAACGGTTAGGTCATGCTAGCTTCTTCATACCCAGCTCATTAATGGGGTAGCTTTTTCAGCCTCCATTCTTCAGCACTGCCTATAGTCTGGCAGTTACATTATATATACATATTTATCTAATATTAAAACATTTTAAAAATTTGAGCCAATTTCCTAGAAGGCTTCTGTAACTTCAGTTTAGGGGAAGGGGGAATTCTAGATCACTCTACAAGTAAAAGCCTTCTGAACATATAAGATTATTTTAAATAAGGCACAGATACTAATGACTTCATGTTTAATATTGTATTATTGATGCTGTCAAAATACAACTTTTGGCAGTTAAAAAATAATGCATTATTTTATTACTCAATAATAATCCTAAAGACAATCTTATCTTGACATTTAAAAAAAAAGCACCATCCACGGTTATATATTATTAAATCCATGGCCATACGTACAATTCAGCATAAGACTACATGTTCATATCTATTATTAAGCTGAGTTTTGAATAGTAAAGTATTTCATTTTAATTAGTGATTACTTCTTGTAGTATCCAAATTATATGGCCATGAATTTTTTTTTTATCTTATCTATTAAAAAAAAAAAAACAAAACAGGAGAAATTAAAAACTGAGTTTCCACCACCTTTACAGTATGCTCCTTGAAGAGCCATCTAAGAGCTCCAGCAGTTACTTTCCAAGCTTTTGTTAGCTTTATATATCAGTGCTCCAGAGAACAATAAAGAAAATAACATTATTGAATTGTAGTTCAATTTTTTTACTTGACAGAAAAAACATTCTAAGAAACACTAAGTTCCGCCTCAAAAATCTTTGTGGTGTGAAATACCTCTAGTTAAACATAATTCCAGCTATGCTGTGCTATGTGTATCACAGGAGATTGTCCCAGTGAAAGTTGCAATCTTGGGATGTCTCAAACATTCTTCCCTGTAGCTGATGACCTGCAGCACAACACATTTGATAGTTTGAAGAATATTCAAGAATAACCAAAGAGCACCAAGTTCTGATGACAGATTTCTAACTGGTCTTCAGAAATCAGCAATAACGATGTATAAATAAAATACAAACTACAAATGAAGTAACAGGAGGCTTAAAGCTGTTGACCACTACTTGAGTTTAAATCTCACTTGTTTTATCTGTAAAGTAAAAAAAAACAAAACAAAACACACTAGTCTTTTTGCCTGACATTTCAGTAAAAGTGCATTCATTTTATGCTAAGCATGAAAATAACCTTTCCAAGTACTTTATCATTCTTCTTTTCATTTATTAGAAAGCAGATTTGGTGTTGTACTTCTGTTTAAGTGAAAAACTGGCACTTTATATGCTTTAAATTGGAAAGGCATGCTTCCTAATCAGAAGATAAAAACATGGAAGCAAGCCTAAAAATCAAAACTTCCTCAGAGCTGCTACTGTATAGCTTTTAAATTAAAATAGCAACGGACAGCAGTAGAACTAAAGTTGATAGTTTTTTTTCCAATATTTTTGTGTTTGGGTTTTTTTTTCAGTTTAAAGTAGTACTAACTTAAATAAGCATTAAATCAGGTTAGTAATTGATTTTGCAAAGCTATTTGTCATTTTCTTAAAGGAGGTAGAATATGAAGGATGTGACTTGAGTAACAATGGCCTTGTCTGGCTGTAAACATTTCACAAATATCTACAATAGAAAGTACTGTGGAAGAAGTTGTTCTAGAAATTATTTTTATGAACTTGAGAAGAAAACAGTAGATACATTTAATATATTTACTTATTCGCATGTAGTTTAAATGATACAGAACGAGATATCATGTTAGAAATCCACATACAATATAAAAAAATTTGTTTGGTATATTCACCATTCTGCTCACATTTGTAATAACTGTTTATCCAAGCTAAGTTCAGGTATTTATATTATTTTTCTTACATGAATTTTTGTTTATGTGCAATGTTTCAAGAACAACTACACAATGTTAAACCCTGACTTCTGTAGCAGTTTTTCATCACAATCTGAACATACAATAGCTACTTACATCTCAACACATTGGCTTTTTCAAACACTAGTAATTAAGGCATTTTTGTTGTATACTTTTTCAATAGTGCAAACAAAAACTGTCTTTAGTTTCAATTAAAACAAAGAAATAATTGAATATTTCAGAGTTGTCTTTAATATAGTTGGAAGATAGCTGTGCATTTTGGAGTTCTTGTGAATAAACACTAAAAGCTCTTAATGCTGATTGCTCTCGTTGGTTCTTTATTACTGTCAGTCAGACAAGACGGCAGAACCAGTTGAATTCATCTTTTTATGCAATGCTGTAGGAAAACAGTGAATACCTAATAATTGAATGAATCCCAAATGCAGCAAAGGCATACAGTTTTCATAGTGCAGTTTCACCTCACTGAAGTAAAAGTTGCTCCTACTAGACATTTTTCCACTTCAATGTGAAGTAGATTGTTAGGATTTCGTTAGTGGTTTCATTAAACAGCTTGACAGTTCAGTTCTCTTCCACCAATGTTTTTCAGAAGGCTTTCAGAAATAGTACGTATTTCAGGAACATTTTAGAGGATTGTTTCACCACGTAAGCGCATCATTTCTCAATTGTGTCAGCACAGCTGTAATAAATAAGCATTTACATCCTAGAAGGAAAAAAAAAAAAGGACAGTGTTTGTCACACTACCTACTGCTGTATACAACTGTAGGTCTGAGGTTAAACAATCAGGACCATAATATAAGAATTACAATTAAGGCAAATTTCAGAATATCCACAAGTTCAGGACTGTTTTTTTGCTCATTTTTTCAAGAACAGTTTTTAATGTTGTGCTTATGAGCACAGTGGGACTAATTGCCTAAAGCCATCAACTTAGCATTTCTTTGCTCACTTCATAAACATCAATGGCAGGATACAAAACTATATTTCATATACATAATCTCACTAAATGATGATGTTTAAGAGTCATTGTTACCCACCCTACACCCCTCCAACATTCTTATACTATTCCTTTGCTCTTGACTTGTTCAGGTGCCCTTGGTCACAAACATCCTGGTGAACCTTAAGGAAGCAAACGAACAGAAAGAATCTTAGAGGAAAAACTGACACTAGCAGTAACTGCTACACTGATCCATCAGAAGAACTGGGCAATCGATATTAAAAGCTCCCATTGCTCTACCAGTAGAGAGTTAGTTGATTCTTCTGCATATCAACTGTCTGAGACTCTGTAAGAAGTCTGTAGTTAGCTCTGTAGAGATGTCAAAATCCCAGACAGGGAAACAGAGCAGTCCCAGGAGGGTAAGAAACTTATTTGCTCGATTCACCAATGCAACAAATTCTATAGCACTGTAAGATTTTAAGTAATTGCAGATCCAATAAAGCTCCTACACATAAATAGAGCAGGCAATCTCTAAATTCTTTTCAAGTTCACTCTAACTAAATGGCAGCTTTATGTCCTGGTTCATTCCCTGCTTTTCTCAGGTCATGCCAGTGGGAGGGAGGCTTCTTGCTCAGTGTAACCTTTGGCCCAGCCTCAGAAAACTAGCTTTAGAGAGATGAGTAACACACATAGCAAATCATGTATTAATTGGACATCACACATAGTATTAATACTGTAAGTATGCCAAGAAGGGCAAAGAGGGCATTCACTTCAGATGGAGTTGCTCTTCTGCCCTCCACAAAAATCACTATTTTTTACGCATTAGGCCAGAAAAAGATTTAGAATTCAGCACATTGTCACTTGTCCTGGTCACTACTTAACATGCAAATGCTAAGTACTGTCAGACACAGATGAGATTCAGCAGATTTTAAAGAAAAAAATCTGTGTTTCGCAGTCTGTCTACTTATCCAAGCCCCTTTTTTTGAACATTCTAAAGTTTATTACTATTTACTATTTTATTATACGTCATTTAGGAGATACTTTATAAAGGTCAAAAAAGACAAAAATTCATCAGCATTCTAAACCACAATACTAGAACTTCAGACTAAGGACTGTGCAATATACTTGAGCGCTGGTGAAAAATACTGTAACAGCTGATACACTTCTAGCCTTTAATAGTTTAAAAAGCATCCAGTAAGAAGAGTACTACACGTATAAATAATATAGCTATACTTATTACTGAACAACTGTAATTGGATTACCTTTGCTATATTACCAGTATATCCTGGAACCAGAGTAAGATGATTTTCTTGTTCCCATAATTCACTTAATTGTTGTTTTAAAATAATCATATTTCTGAAAAACAACCAATAATAGTTTTTAACATATATACTACAGTTTCCCAGATTTTGATTGAAACAGGTGTTTAATACTGTATATAGCTTTAGCCTTAATATAATCATGAACTCAGACCAATATTTTTTTCCTGCAGCATTTACTATCCCAATGACTATATTCCTTATTTGTTAGAAGTTAAAACCAAAATGCAAGAATGATAATCTTCCAAGCAGATTTCCAAACACCACCTGTGACTTGACAATTAAAGAACTTAAATGCTTTTAAATTTCTACTTTCAAATCATAAGCATCAATTTTTCCTTTGTATAAAAAGGTGCGCTCCTGTTGATCAGCATTAACAGGGATTTTGAGATGAAATAAGCTACAGAAACATTTAAATGTTTTCCAACACTATACTCACCCATCCTCTGCCCTCTCTTTATGCGCAGATAGTTCTGACCACCATCTTTTAATTACAGCTTGAAGCCAGTTTAGACCAACTATCACATATCTGCAATAACATTTTACACAGTTCAAATATCCACAGGTCAGCCAATACTTTCATACAAGTAAGAATGCAATTTAGAAAGCAACACATTTGCTGTTTTGGAACAGACAGAATTAGACAAATTCTCAATTTTAGGCAACTGCCCATGTTCTCTTTTTTTTTTTTTTTAAGTTGTAAACTAAAGTACTTCTTAAAAAGTAGTAAGATTATTTATGTTATACCTGAAAGTTCAATTGATTTTATGTTGCTTCCATTGTGCTTTATGGTTTAGAATGACTATATCTACATGAAGTCAAAAACCAACTCCCCCATGGTTCTTAGCCCTCCAGAAGTTTTGTTCTTTTTTAATTTAAACCCCTGAATGCTATTAAAAACAATATGAAGGCTAATATGGAAGCTCCTTTAGGTAGGTGTTTCCCCAAGAAAGGCAGGGTTGGTGGGAAGGAAGATGAGTCAGAGGACCAAACATTTTTAAACACATGGATACCACACTGCCAGGAAGGAATAGCATTTAGACATCTGAAATTGATACTTACTCTTCATATTTGCTTTTAAGTAGTGATTTCACTAAAGGCAAAAGATCTACACAGCAGCCAACTGAAATATACGGTTTTTCTTCCTGTAAACTTAAAAAAACAAGATGTTTCAGAAGTGCCAGAAATTCACTGTGGGCATAGTTCATTCACATGTCCCACTTCCTGTTTGTACCTGTTTGTAAGCACAGGAAGGCAGTCTACTACAACTCCAAGATCTTGTATCCTAGAAACATGGAAGATAAAATAAGTGTCACTAGTTGAGCAGAGGTTGAACTATGTTTCCATTAATAAGTAATTATTGATAATTTGCAAGACTTAAGGAAATCCTAAAAGACTGAATCATATTTGATTTTGCTACCACTTTAAGAATATAAAGGAAGAGAGAATCAAATTTACCTCAGTAGGTAGGCTACCAGTTCACCTATACTTCTCCTTCTCCAAAAGGTTAAAGCAACATTCAGCCTCAGATTCCTGCTGAAAAGAACTTGAGCCATAGTTTCATGGTCCTGAGAAACCTGTATATTTTTAAGAATGCAGAAGAAATTTACAGCAAGGTAAGTAGTCAGCAATGACACGATAAGCTGCTTCAGTATGGCAATGCTGGAGTACGAAAATATATTCTACCACCTGTATGATTAATAGAAGTTTTCCTAATAATAGCCTTAGAGCACAAATTGTCCTTGGAACAAGGCACGAACAGACTTTTTACTTTACCTAAAATCTGCAAGAATAAGCTCTGCAAACACCTGAATAGAGATATCTAATTAGAGTGCTCATCCACAGGCATTAACCAATAAGTCTCAACAACTTTGAGAAGTGCTTATTTAGATACTTATCAATTTGAGAATATTTAATATAAGCCAGCAGCATGAGTTTGCAGCCCAGAAAGTCCACTGTATCACCTGCTCTGCATCAAAGGAAGCATGGCCAGCAGTTAAAGGGAGATGACTGGTCCCCTCTACTCTGCTCTTCTGCTTTCACGGTCACCAAGCTAACGCTATTAAAAACAGCCCCATCCAACCTCACCAGCTTATTCCCATCCATAGGCTAACACCTTCAAAAACAAATGAGGCCATGCATCTTAAGTCATGAAATCTAACCCAGCCAAAACAGTAATTCTCACTTGATGCTGGTATGATCTGAAATTAGACTAGGATGTCAGATCTAAGTTTGTGCTGATAAAGTGGCAGGACTACTGCTGTTGGCAACTGAATCTGTCTACTGAGGAATAAGACCGCAAATCACAAACTGAGACAATCTGAATGTTAAGAAAACTAATCTACTCGAAAAACTTCAAAACTATTATTACACTGAACTCAGATTTCTTTTAAGCTCAACTTACCTCTGAAAAAAATGCATATATTTGGAAGAGGGGCCTTCTGTTTGAGATGAGCCAGAGTCACTAGAATTCAGCAAGTGTGTACGACTGTCATTCAGTTTTGCTGGCAGATTCCCTGCACAAGCCAGTTCATTTTCTTTATTTGCCATGTTACAGCCCCTTGATTTAGGGAACTGTTTCTTCTTATAACAAGGCTTTGCAATATAACAATGGACTTTTCTTTTACAATGTACTGCTTTGAAGAGAGATAGGGGACTGGTCACCGTTTTTCCAACTGTTATTCTGCAAAAATACGTGAATATTTTAGTGAAGGTAATTCTAAACGTAAGTCAACACTTTGTATTAATGTAAAATATATCATTATGAATTCAGCAGTAAACTTACAGGTTACTTCAGCATTTCACTGCTAGTACATAGCCTCGTGACAACTGGGTTATCAGAAATAAGATCTACCACTAATACTGTTTTCCTGTTTTTTTAAAAAATAAACTCATTATCATAGAAATGGACAAACAACAAGCACTGTCAGTTACGATTTTTCATTGTGACAGTTTAGGTGTTGTAATAAATTCAAATTGCTTCTTCCTCCCGCTTCACTCTCTCCTGAAACTTCAGACTCTAAACAGCAAGACCCTCCTACCTGTTTGTGTATGAAGCCAGCTGTTTTGGAGATTTCTTATCCTGGGAGAAAGGGAATAAGGAAGGACAGGCTATTACTAAAGAGACTCAAACAGCATCACTGCTTTATCATGGACTAAATTTACCGCAGATTCCCTCCCAGCCACCTTTTCTATTCTGTTTGAAGCACAGCTACACTAACATTTCTATAAATTATTTCACAGTGATAAGTAGACATACAGCTGTCTTTGCAACACCACAGTCAACTAAAGGTTTGTGGAGTCTTTGGAAGAGGTAGGATTGTGACATCAGAGACTGACAGAGAACTAAAAACTGTGACTAATATAAAAAAAGCTTCTGAAATTTGATAGTGAAGTTTATTACCTGTCTCTTATATACATTTAATGGCCAACAGTACAACAGATTAGCAGATGCTAGGAAAGATGGCAGCGGAAAATATTTCTTCAAAGCACAAAACAAAAAAATGAAGGCTGATGTAGGTAGAACTAGCTTGATTATCCTAGATTCACCAACAGGAAACATAAGCACCCTGATACCAATTAGGCTGCACAGAATGTTAATATCTTGAAGGACTAGGAAAATTCATTCAAGTTATGCCATACAGATTCATAAAACCCTTGAAAATTAAGCAACAGTTTGAACTTGAATTTCTAAGTGTTTATAGTGAACTTCAATGTTTTAAGAACTATTTCTCCTACCCCACCCTCTCAGATTTGCCATCACTTAACAAGGGAAAACTTTTTCACAATAGAAATCCTAACCTAGAACTTTTTCTGATGAGATTGCAGGAAAGAAGAGGAACAGAACCAAACTGCTATCTGCTACTCAGATGGACAACATGGTTCATCTGTGTCATCCCTGTGTGCCTATTACAATATTTCTCATAATGTAATTGTTCTATTCCACATCTAAATACAAATTCAACACCATTATGTCTCCAGGTCTAGACTGGGCAAAACAGTAAACTTTTGTTTAAATATTAACTTCAGTTTCACTGGAAGACAGAAATACCTTACCTCCTTCATGATCTTTTTAGTGGAAGAAGAGACTCTTTTTCTGGGGAGATCAACAGGACGACCTTCAATATGCAGTACTTTCTGTTTTTTAGCATTGTGAGCCTCAGATGCCATAATCTCTCAAATCCCTATTTTTCAAGAGAAAGATTATCTCAGGTCATATTTTGTAAAACATTCAGTCAGCTTTCTTCAAACGCAACTAGCAACTACAGTTCAAATATTTGCAAGATATTCAATTATATAAATAAATCAATTCATTACTGTTCAGCAAACATTAGCTGGAAGCCTTATTAGTACCACTCTGATAAGCACTTCAAAATTCCCACTTTCAGCTCCCCACCAAAAGCAAAAAATCCCTCTTCGCCATCCCCAAGAAACACGGATCTTATTTACAGATCACTTCAGTACACCGCACTCTAGGATGCCATACATGCAAGAAGTCATGTAAAAAAATAAGACAAATTACTCATGAGAATTCTCCTCCAAGTCTATTTCACCTTTCACCTGCTATCTAAAGAAATGTAGTTGCTCTCAATTGTTTCCAAATGAGAAAAGACAGGAAAATAAAAATACTTCATATTTTTCAGGAATAAAGCAAGTTTCACAGAATAAAAAAAATAAATAAAATGTGTTAGATATCTGCCCTTACCTGGTTGGCAATTCCCTCCCACAACTTCTCCTCAGTATATCACCTGCATATTACTTGTGAAAAAAAAAAAATACTTCTATTTCACAGATGACCTGTACGTATAAACAGGCAGCTGGTTTTCTGTAGCACTCCAGAAGAACAAGGAGGACCAACTGCTACTGAAGTGAAATCCCACAGAATCAGCCTGTCAGATCCAAGAAGGTCCTTAACTTCAGTTCCTAAAGAATCATTTTTGTGACCATTGCTGACAACGACAGCTTCTAACTGTGCGGAACAGCAGCTTCTTACTTGCCTGTTTAATAAATCATCTCATATTCCCTCATCTTTCATGCAAAGAAAAGTTGATTCCTAATGTATAAAACAATAGTGTTAAACTGGAACGCATTCAAATTAAAAGTGGAAAACAGCGTAAGGTGAGAAAAGCGTCTTAACAAGGAATCCTGGTTTAGCATATCTGGCTTTCAGTATTTGAGTCATTTTCTTAAGGTTGAGTCAAAACATCTGAACTAGAAAGGTAAGATTTCTACATAAAGCTTAATATGCTCAAAGGAGAAAAGTGAAAAGGATTACACACTGATAAAATGTGATGAGAGCATGAGGCCTCCAACTAAAACAGGAAAAGAATGTAAGATTACAGACTCCCACTATAGAGGCCAGGAACAGAAATCCCAAAGGTCCAACTGATGATCAGATACAAAAGAATGACTAGTGAAGTAAAATATCCTTACATCTGCACTCCCTGTCCTACAGTTTAGGGTGATCTTTCAAGTTTGTTTTGTTGGGGTTATCTAAAGAAAGCAGCAGCAGTGAACATGAGCAAGACAAACAGTATCAGACCCATAGAAATGGATGGCATACATCCAGAAGTTGTATGAATCTAGGAAGAATTAGCTGTGTTATTAAAAGAGGTACAGAACCTCTCCAGTAGAGCTGCTAGCGTGCCTGAAGCAAAATACAGTCAGTATTTAAAGATGGCCTTAAGGATGGTTCAGTGACACCTCTGTTGCACAAATTGGTAAACAATACAATTAAGAATAGAATTAGTAGATACAAATAATGTCTTGGGAAAGAGTCAACCTCACTGAGTCTTGCTTTGAAGAATTAATGGCATTCTCCAAGCATGTGATGCACGTTCACAGAAAGTAGTACAGCATGGGATATAGGAGAGCTGAAGAACAGATCAGACCCGGGATTCCAAAAAAGCTTCCTGAAGTCCCTCACTGAGGTCTCTTGAGAAATTAAGCAATTCACTGATGAGAGAAAGTTTCTGCATGGAGAAATACCTAGCAGTAGTAAGTGATCTAAGCAGCTCCCACAGCAAACACCGCAGGAAATCTGCAGAAAAACTGTGCAGTTCGAAATATTCATACAGTACCTCATGAAGGGGATAAACGAAGGCTGCTGGCAATACCAGGTTATACCAGGAACTAAAGATGAGGGCTAACTAACAAATTGAAGAAGAACTGTGATGAACAATAACCAGAAACAAAGATTAGGGGTGAATGTAGAGTAAAGCATCCATATCTGCAGGCATGAAGAAATTCTGGGTTCACGAACAGAATTACAGGCTGTGAGCTATTAATTACCACCTGCAATAAGATCTGAATATATGACAGTTTGTTTCAGATCACTCAGATTGTTCCATAAAGATCATTGATCAGCAATTAAAAATCCATACACTGGGGAATCAGAGGAGCTTTACAGGAAATTGAAGCAGTCAGGAGAACTATCAGATATATTCTACGACAGTCAGACGCTGCCATCCACTGCTATTTTTTATACATACAGAGAATTTTAAAAAAAGGCATTCGATTTTTTTTTTTTTATACCAGGTCAAACAACTTATACCTCAACTTTTTGAATTTTTGACAATCCCATCACCATGAGTGCAGCTAGCTGTATTTGCTCCAAACAGCCTAGTATATTATTTCTTAAGGCTAACGCGACTCCTCTGCTTCATGCGATTGAAAAAATAAACTAAGGAAAAAATGAAGTCTCTTCAGCCTTAGCCCTTTAACATACAAGCTTAGACTGCTCTGCAGCATACTTTGTGACAACTGTAAATCAGAACGGAAACGCACAGGTTCATTACGCTGACAGACTCCCATTCCATCCATTTTCTCCCTTTTCTAAGCAGATGACAATCCTTCCTCCCTCTCTCTCTCCTCAGTTTTCAGGAAATAGAAGGACCAGCGTAACAGCAACCACATGTAATGGGAAGTCACGTTATCCTTACCCAATCACTAGATGTTACCTTGGCAGAGTTCTCCTAGCAGCTCTAATACTGCGCTAATTATTTAAAAAAATATCCCCTCCAAAGCTCTGATCTAACCCAGATGCAATACACCCCTAAAATCACACCGTACTTGCACGAAGGAAGGCAGCACTAAATGGCTTCCAATTGCATAGCTGTCAAAGACAAGTATTAACAAACACTGCCACTCCCTCCCATCCGTTGACATTCTGGGCATGGCCCCAGAAGGGGACAAACTTTTCTGTGCACGTTATGTAACCTTCACATGTTTTAACGTAACAAATTTCTTACAGGGCACAGACTTGAGTACTTTGCAGACAGCAAAACAAACGTGAAATCGTTTTATTTCAGTCATCTGCAATATCCTCTAAGAGAATCATTCGTCCCACCCCGTCCACTGCCAGAATTCTTAAAAGCTCCTTTTTCCTACAGCATTCCACACACATTAGCCATCACAGATGTTCTGGGGTTTCTCTCCCACCCCTCACGTTATATCAAGAGTGCATTCTCAAGGATGACAACATCGATCCTTATTTGAATCAGCTGGAAAAGCTCATTAATTGTTACTCCGCACAGAGAGGAGGTGCCTGCTCTGAACGCATTTGAAGCTCACATCACAGAGCCAGGAAAGAGCAACTAATCTTACTAATTATTGCCAGACATAAAAGACTTAAGAGACATTTCCAATAATGGTTATTCCAAATTTACTTCCAAAGAGTAATCTGTCTAGAAAAATAAATTGGTGCTATCTTATAATGTAGAAGATTGAGTAAATTTGGCATCATTTCCTCTCATTTTAAGCCTGATTGACAAATATTACAGAATCCATCTGTCTCTTGATTGTACATCCTTCCACATGCTTTCATTAGGAAACAGATTTTTTTAAAAAAGAATTTTCTTTGTAATTATGCTCTGACAGTTCAGTAAGTGTTAAGTATTGAATTATCTTAACAAATGCATTCTTTAAAACCTTGAATTATCATCAATGCACTGTTTTTGTTCAACACTACAAGACAAGCCTTACACATCACCAGGGCACAAATTTTAGCTAACTGTACCCGTCAGGCCACTTCTTTCAATTTGAAGAGACTTACTTGGGAAAAATTAACATCAACTACATTTGCAATATAGAAATACTACTTGAGTTACAAGTTAACATTGCTGTAATTTTTTAAGCTCAGGCTCCTACTACGTAGGCATGGAATTTGTTCAGGGCCTGCTGTCATAAGCAGTCATAATGAAGCTTTGGAAGTGACCACAAGTTGGAGTTCAGCAAAGTTTAGTGAGGATGAATCCAGGCGTGGGGCAGAATACTCCCTTACACAGTCTAGTAACTGGACATTTAACTTCTAGAAAAGTATTTTGTCCAGGAAATGTGGAAGTAGTAAAAGCACCGTACTATTTTCTGCACGTGAAAGTAGAATTTAAAGGCATGTTAAGTTTTAAAAAGCACTGGAAAGTAGAATCGTAGAAGCAGTCCTTCACTAACAAAACGTTTTTTACCTGTTGATTTTCCAGGAATTAACGCTCCAGGAATAGCAAGGTGGAAAACTTCTATTGTGTTAACACTATCTGACAGCTGTTAGACAGGAAAAAGAGCTCTAATGGTGGAGCTCTCACATTAATACTGTTGATAAGCTTTAAGAAATTATCCATAGAAAACCAACACAGTGATTTTTTTTTTCCTATTCATTGTTTAACCCCAATCTGTAGCAAGAACTCTAAATTCAAACTCTGAGAAAGGTGCACTGGAACTCCTTCCCCTCCAAACCTAATGGAGTTACAGGTACCTATCTAGCCTCACGAGGCTGAATGCAGCCTGTGCTTATACTTCATGGCTTGAGATCACATGGCATTGTGCACTGCACTTAATGTTACCCTGCACGTCTTTTGATGATGAGATGTTGAGAGCATCTAAAAAATCTTTCTTAATTCAAACTCAAGGCGTTTACCATACGATCAAGATACAGATCCATTTAAGTAAAAGACATCCTTATTATTCTAACTGAAATGCATCAAAAAGAGGAGCTGCAAAACTTATGAACACAGTTCACATAAATTACTATAACACTACAACATGGGATATTCATGTATGTAAACATATTCATATAAGGATAACTATTAATACTACTCTTAAAACATAGTAAGTGTTCTCAATTATAAAGCCTAGGAATTAAAAACAAAGCTAACTTGAATTCAGTTGAGTAAGCTTACTGACATTTTAGTCAAAATTACATGCACTGAATAATAATGAATAAACAGCTTTAAACTAAAACAATTTTTTTCCACTCAGCAAGGACCGAAAGCCACTTCTCTGCCATCTGTTACACTTAATTCTCCCAGCATGGCCAACCACCCTTCTTGTCCTTCTCTGTCTGCAGCTACACAATGGGAAGAACAAAAACTGAGGCAGTGAGAAAGGAAACATTCATCTTACAAAAAGGGGCAGTTTTTAAGCAAATAACGTGCTCATCCTCGCTCCAAAGCATAGCATGCTACTAGAACAACAACAGCCTGATAAAACTACCATGCAGTCTCTAACTGGTTTCACTCTTCAGAGTTCGACCTACACTGAACGACAAGCCAAACTACTCCAGCACAGCAGAAAAAGAGATCTGAAGTCTTTTTAAGAAAGCAATTAACACAGGCTCCTGAAGCAAATGAAGATGTCTTGCTCCCTCCCTCTCCTCCGCACTGCAATAAGGCACCTGTCACACCCAGGGCGCAGAGCCCAACCAGCAGGCCTCACCCCTGCTATTATCCTCCCCGGGCAGAACTACAACCCCGCCGCTCCGGGAGCACACGCCGGTTCTGACCGCCGGCTGACGCCGTCGTTTTAGAAAAAGGCCGAAGCGGAGCCCCGACGGATCCGAGGTGGGGCCGCGCGCCGAGCCCCGCACGGCCACAGCCGAGACCGGCGGGGAGGCCGCCAGAGCCCTGCAGCGCGGCGGGGCGGCCCCGCTCCCACCCGCGCGCCGCGGCTCCCAGGCCCGCAGAGGCGCCCCGCGCCGCGCCCGAGCGAGCGGCCCCAGAGAGCCGTCGGCGGAAGGCCCGGCCGCCGCGGCCCCTCCCCGCCCGTCTCGCGGCGTCGCGGGCGCGCCCCGGGCCGAGAAGGGACCCCGCCACGAGGGACTCCTCGCGGCCGGCCTTCCCGGTGCGGCGGCCCTCGCGGCCACGCTCACCCGCCGCTCATGGTACCGGACCGCCCACGCCGACAGGAGAGACCGTCACGGGAAGCTACGGCCGGGAGCCAGCGCCCACGGCCTGCGCCATTCAAACGGCGCCGCGCTGCATGCTGGGCCGCGCCCCGCCTCGCTCCGCCTCCGCCCGCGCCGTGCCGGAACAAAGCGCCCTCTGGCGGCCGTGCCGCGGCCGCCCACCTGCGAGGGGAGCCCTCTGCGGTGGGGCGCGCCCACAGGCCAGCGGTGGCGCTGCGGTCCCTCGTGGTGGCCGACCGCCGGCCCCTCGGATACGCGGCAGTGCCGGACTCGCGCTTCCCGCCCTTTTTTGCAGCAGCGCCTCCTGAAAAGAGCCGGGGGCGAAGGGCTGTGAGTGAGCGGGCTGCCTCCGCGGCCGTCGTGCGGAACTGACAGCGCCGTCACTGCGTTCCGGTGTTGCTCACCATAGGGAAAGCTTTCTGATGCATAATGTTCCTCGAGTATTTTTATTGAATCGGGAACTTTGCAACCCTTGATCTCTACTGTGTCCGCGGGCAGCTAATGACACAGCACGGTTACGAGTTTCAGATGCTAAAACTGGCAGAGGAGTCCATACTGACTGCAGAGTATAGCTGAGTACAAACTGCTTCTCTGCCCCTGAGGCCTGGGTGCTATTCCAGCCCTCTGTTTGATAGGGTACAGCATCTCAGGACGTACCTGAGAAATAAAGCTGGTGGAGAAGATGGACTGTTTTGGTAATAAACAAAGGAGAAGGTGAGATTGTTCCTACAACTCCTCTTATTTCCTTCCTTTCCATCATAAATTCTGCTCTGAAGTGTGATATTTTGTCATGCAGCTGCACAAGATCCCTGCAGAACCGGGACCACATCTGTACCTGACACAGACACATTTTGGATTGGCCAAAATGTTTGTTCCTTGTGTACCTTACTCCCAGTTTTGGGGGAAGAAAGGATGAGCTTTGATGAATTACTTCCTTTCTTCATTAAGTTGAGCATGACAATTTAAATCATTTTAACTATAACTCACTTATTAAAACATTTCTTCAGTGTCTGAGTAACTCCAAGACTATGTGGATCTAATTGATGACTGCATTCCCTTTTTTTTCTTTTTTTTTCTTTTTTTTTTTTTTCAGGCTTATTATTCAGGCTTTAAAACATGGTGGTCTATAAGATACTGGCACATAGCAAAACACTGCTATTTGAAGAAGGCACTTGATTGATAGCACTAAAAATGAGCTGTGGATACATATTCAAGCCCTCAGTTCAGGCAGTGTTTTTTCTCAAAAGTTTCATAACCATTCTGTGTTTAAGAGCTGCTGGATTCTTGCACTTTCATCATTCTCTGGAGCCAAAATGCCCTGGTGCTTAAGAGTTTGTTCTAATTTCACATCTAAATTTATTTGTGTCCTGTTTATTCTTCTTGTGCCAAAATTATTCTGTAGTTAAAAGCGTTCTCACTTCATATCACAGATGACAAATAGACATCTGCTGTTGAAAAATAACTTCTCAGCAATTTTATTTTGCTAGGTTAAATAAACTAAACGTTCTTACTTTCCTACTGCAGGATAGCCTTTCTATTTGCTTAATCATCCTAACATCAATTTTATGTTCATTTTTGCAGATGTTATAGTTTTGGTTCAAACTGTCTGGATGTACACTGCTTAAAATATCCATGCTTCTCTTAGTCATCTAAGCACTTCAACCACGGATATCCAGGCACATATGATCAGTAAGCATTTTTTTTTAAATGATTTATTTTATGTTTCTTTAAGAAACTGGTACCATACTGATGAAAAACTTTATCAAAGGAAACAGATGGAATGTTGTTTTAGAGATTAGGATATTATCACATGATGCGTGCCTAAAAATGCTTGGGCTTTCCTGAACAGACTTTTGTTCTGGAGTTTATCAGGAGCATAGAGCTGAATACCAAGTAGATTTTAGAAGGTAAATAAGTTGAATGCTGATGGTAGAAATGGTAGAAGTGTTTCCCTGTAATCAGAAAATCAGAAAATGGAAGAAAAAATTCTGGTTGCTCTTATGTCTGAGTGCTCCCTTTTTGTAGAACAATAGTTAAATCCAAAGATAATGGTATGTATTAAAAACTAAAGAAGATGAAATTGTAATTATCACACGTAGAACCTTGAGGGACTTATAAAACATGGTACGGTTCTGTGGTGTTTGAGATCTTGTGGGAGTCTCTGACACAAGATCTTAAAACTGAGAGAATATGAAGAATAGAAAAGGAAATAAATAATCAAGACTTAATGTTTACTTTGTGAATCTGGTTTCTTTTTTTTTTAATAACTTTTTTTGCTTGTTTTGACTTTTTCATGTTTATCGGTGATCCAAAAGCAGTGCTGATGTGGTATCCTCAAAAGGTCCTAAAAATGTTCTGTCCCTGGCAACAGCATTCCTTCCTAAAGATGATACTTCTTGTAAAAAAGATGTCAACATACCATCTTAACTATATATGGCAGTTTTACATGCTGATGGACATAACCTACATTTGGCATTTTAAGTCTCTAGGAACTACCTCAGTGTTTCAGTATTGATAATTTCTATGGTTTTGTCAGGGCTAAAAGTAACAAAACGTGTTGTGTTTTTCTTTTCTGAAATTAAATAGCATTAACTTCAGATCAATAATATTATTGTTGTAGAGAAATACCAAAGACACTAATAAAAATATTCATTTTACAATACTTTTCTCCCCAAAAGGTTATATTTCAGCAAAGATATAATCTGCTATGTATGCATTAACATACACATATAAAAAATAAAATGAAAAATGTTAAAAATGTACCATATAAAGTCCAATTTTATTTAGAAGACTGATACTATCATGAAAAATAACATGCCAAAATGGATAATGTCATCATAGGGAATGTGTGTTCCATAAAAAATGAAAGAGGACAAGAACATGACAATGCATTTTCTGTGTGACACAATCAGAGACTTGCAACAGCCTTCATTTTTATTCAAAATCCTGAGGAATGTCATGTGATCTTATGCTTATGGTGAACTTTTAAAGGGTAGAGCAACTGGTTTGTTCAGTCAAGGTTACCAAATAGAATTATATTTTGATTCTTGGGCCTGGTTAGTAAGCAGCTCTTCTAAAAAGAAGCTGTTCTTCAAGTCCACATAGAAATTATAACAGAAATTGAAATAAAAATGTAGAAATATAATTTCTGTCAAGGACTGAGTTCCATTTCCAGAAAGACGAGCCTTATCCTGGCTATTTAGCAATGACCGTGGACTGTCTAGCCGATAATATTAACAAGTTAACCACTCTACAACTCAGTTGCAGTCATTTCCATTAAGAATTCCACTTTTGTGTAGATTCCAGAAAAACAGTCCTAATAACTAAGCATCCTTTTATCTTTTCTAAATGTATTTCTGGACCTATTTTCTTTTAACTTACTTTTTACTATTGTATCCTCTGAATTAAACAACAACAAACACAAAATAACCCACCAGAGTTTCTTGTATTAATTGAAAGGTACTGAAAACTCATATTCTTTTTTGGAACTTCATTTCCCAGCTCCACGTTCTCTTTCATTGTTGTTGTTTTTTTTTTTTCCATTTTTTTAATTTTATGATTTGTATAAATTCTGTTGATAGAAGAAATACCTAATGCTGCCACTGCTGCACAGTGATAATACAGGAGTGCCTGTACATTTCCAAGGCATTTTTAATGTGCTTGAAGCCTGCATGAAGAAAGCAGCACTTCTCTATTATTGCTTGTTTTAATCCTGTGATCAAAATGTGCTACACTGGCTTAAAAAATGTATTTTGCCAGAATTTTGCTTGAAGCTGAAGAAAACGTCATGCTTTTTTATAATTACTAGCAATGAATTGAAACTTCAGTCAGTTCTAGTCAAGATCTAATTAACTATTTTCAAAGAAAAAAATTATCTGTGAGAGACTCTGATTTATATAATCTACCGTGGAATACTTATTATTGATGGTGTGAATAAGTTAAAGAAAAACACATTATTATTTAAAGAATGTGATGTGATAGGAAGTTTTTTAGGACCAATGAAAGATATTTTCAGACTTCAGGAACATAGCTGTACAAACAAAAAACCAATGCAGATGATAATAAACTGCTGCTGTAAGATTTTCTGTACCATAAGTGAAGCTGTTAAACATGGAGTGAGGAAATGAACACAAAGGTGCCACCAAGGACTTAGGTTTGCTACCCTTTCCCCTCTCTTTCTCAAGGGCAGTTTTGTATAATTGATGGTTGTCTTCTGAATGAGTTTGTGCAGCATATGGCAGGTTTGAATGGTCACATCTTCCGGAAGGCTAAAAGAGAATCTAACTAGATTCAAGTAATTATACAGTAATAGCATTTTTTATGATCATAATGCCTAATCTGAATAATGCTTTTTTTTGCAGAGGAGAAAGAATATAGATCTAAGTACATGCAGTTCTAACAGATGGAAATACAAGCATAGCTACACATAAAAGATAAAACCTCACTTCTTTCATATTCACATATACTTGAAACTTGCGTTGATATTAAACAAACACATATGCGTTCTTTAAATAAGGAATTGGGTTTGAATATAAATTCATTGAAAAAGTTCTGTTCTGTTCAGAAGTGGCTCAGGCATTATAGCTGGATAGCGTTATACTGGTAGCTCTTTTTTTTCCTGACACCTGCAGAAGTGAGTTACATCTTGATATTTTCTTCTTTTTGTGTTTGCATTTCCTTGTCATAATGGCTACTCCCTTTTCCAGATTACATTTCTTGCCGCCTACTTGTATTTTCTATTTTCCCTGATATTTTAACAAACTTTTACTTGCCAGCTGCTGTGTAACAAAGCGCAATCCCAGTTGATTTTCTCACTTTTCCAGCCTGGCTTCTTTGTCATTCCTCTGAAGGTAGAATTTAAATCTCATGATGTGTTCTGGCACTTACGGATCTCCTCTTACCTACACAGTAGACGTCTGCGATGTGTACTAGCTACTTGGGGGGGGTGGTAGAAGCATCAAGGATATTAACTGTTTAATCTTTAGTCTTCAGGTTGGAGACAGGATGGCTCAGGAGACTGGTAATGGGATAAAGCTTTTCCCCGGCTGAATTGCCAGCTCTGGGTCAGATTAGCAGGAACAGAACATTTCCACCATCTGGTGTCTGGTCAGTGACCCATATGAGAGAAACCAGTTGTCATCACTGCTGCTGGTGAACAGGTTTCCAAAATGCACACACACACACACACACACACACACACATACACACAAAACCTGCACTGCGAGAAAGGTTGTGCAGCAAACAGCACACAGTGAATGTGAGGGTTAGAAACCCCAGCAGAAGCTCAGTGCACTGAAGGAGGCACTGGAAAGCTGGGCTGCCAGGAGATGTTGTTTCACTGGGAAGATTTCTTTTATTTTCTGAAATAATTTGCTATCTGAATGAAACAATGGAGTTGAGTAACTGCTTTAAAAGAAAGAAGAATCCCCACTGCAATATTCAGAAAAGATTATCTTTAAATTATTACATGTAACTAACTGAAATTTTAGTTTAATGTAGGAATCATATGGCATTAATAACAACTTTGTATTTAATTTTCCTGACTCAAAACTGTGCTTTCAAGGTGATCATTTTGAAACAAACAGAGCAGGTAGGCCTTAATAAAATGCATGAAGAATTTAGGATCTGATTTTCTGGCTTGCTAACAGTGTGGGGCTTTTTACTTATTATTTATTTGAAATCATGTTATGAATTATGATGGTTTCAGTTCCATAATTAATCATGCAATGAGATAAGGATACAGGTTACCTTTGTCTTCTCCCCTAAAGTGATGCTGTTATACGTCACGTCTGGTAAAAACAGAAAGAAAAGTAGTTCTGGCTTGGAAATATTATAGACCTATTTGCATATGAATGACCCAGATTGTTTGAGCACGTGTTGCTTTGGCTTGATGTTGTACTTTGCAGTCGGCTGCCCAGGAACAGGAAGCTACAGTTCACGAGTTAAACGGGAACACTGCACACGCTCCTAGAAGCGACTCTGAACAGACTCGTTAAGAACTGAGCTCTGCTCCCTCCTTTACAAATCCGCATTGAGAAACTCACACCTTCCCGTGCTTGATTCTCCGCCCCCGTACCGCTGCCAGCTTCCGGTGAGGCGGGGCCGCGCCCGGCGCCTCGCCATTACAGCGCCCCCTCGCGGTCCCACTCGGGAGCAGGGCGAGAGCCGGCCGGCCGGCCGCCCGCCTCGGAGAACTGCGGCGGCCCGGCGAGTGCTGAGGAGCGCGGCCCGGGGAGAGGGGGCAACGCTGCTAAACACCTGGACACGGCTTTGGAAAAGACGAAGTGTCAAAAAACACGCTCTTAGAAACTAAGGATTTTGTTCGTTTGCTTTTTTTTTTTTTTTTTTTTGGCATTGCGTTTTGATTCCTTTCTGTTGTCTGCACAGCAGTACTTTTATCCTGCTTCGTTCTTGTCTTTCTCAGAAAATAAAGTTTCAGTTTCTCCTTCCTCCTCTCCTTTTTTCATCCCTTCTCTGGAAACTCTCAGCCACCCTTCCAGAGATGTCCAGATGCTGTCCAGGCTCTGCAGATTAACAAACCAAGAACAGAGAGGTTTCATTAAAATACAATGAAGTAACTCTAAATAAAAGCCATAATCTATTTTTTAATCTTTATTCTCTTTGCAGAGCTTTATTGATATTCTCTTGCAACTGTGAGTGACTGTTCCAGAAAAACAGCCAGCAAGCCTCAATTCATTTAAGTTTAGTGTAGCATTCCAATGGCAAGATAAAGCAACCTTGTGATTGTTTTGTCTTGTGGTAACTCCATGCCTCACAAGATATGAATCATCATGTTCCTCGAATAGTTTTTCCCATCTACAATATTCCAGATGCAGTCTCTAGGCTTTTTTTGGAATAAATGTAGGAGTTAATTCTTAATAGTGTACAAGGGCTAGAGAATGTAAAAGAAACAAGATTTGTTACCTTTATAAAATGTCGTAACATCTGGTAGCATAAACTAGAAACTGGAATTTACTGAGCATCGTCAGATTTCAGGAACAGGCTACAGCAGGTGTGATGTCACCTACGCTCTCAGTACTGTCATTTCACTTCTGCAGAAGCTGCAGAATAAATGATGACTTTCCGTTCTGGGTTACAGTAAAGCTGACTAAGACATTTCATATGAAATACACATTGTTTTGTTAGGCCTTTAGTCTCAAATTATTATTTTTAGTATTTTGTCTTTGAAGATTCAGTTATTGAATAACAAAGTGAATCTGCCTCTAACTACAGCTGAATTATTTAACAATTCTTCAGTTGTTTCAAAATCTTTACTGAATTTAATGTAATTTTTGTGCTGCCTTCTACACCTTCATTCTCTTCAATTGAATTTATTTATTTCTCCTTTTAATCCTTCCATGTCATTAAATCTTTTGGTTCAGCCTAATCCTTCAAATCCTGTAATTACTCAAACAAAGCATTTTAACCTTGTGGCCTTCCTGGACTCTTGCCTTTTCTCTCATGACGTGTAGGTCTCTCTTGATTAATTATGTTTACTGCTAGGTTTTCTTTCCTGGGATGCTCATGGAAAATTTTGTGCCACGCAGCTTCCATGCATCATAGCACTCAGCATCACAGTCTCACTACGAGCACTGTAAAAATTGTAGAGGACACTTTCCACTATTAGAAAAATCCCTTCTTTTGGTCAAGACTTACCATCATCCTTGTTGGAATTCCAAGTAATGAAAGTTGAAAGCCTAGATTTTGATTTCAAATAACTATTCTCAAGTCTTTTTTTTTTTTTTTTTTTTTGTCGGTGGTTGGTTGTTTTTGTTGTTTGAATTTTTTTTTTTGATACTGCATAAGGCACAGAACTGTTTTATTTTTCATATCTAAGAACGAGAGCGCTTTAGAAAACGTGAATATTCTTCTAGGTGCATTCTGTAATTATTTCCATTAGGATATTCTGAACAGTACAGTGGTGATATTAGTTAATGGTACACACAACTTTTCATGCAAGATGTATTTATAAGGAAGTAGTCAAAATTTAGAGTTATGTTGTACTACATTTTTTAATTTACTTTATTTTTTGGAAGAGACCAATGAGTAGGCCAGCCTCTGACTGGAATCTATCAATGTTTGTGTTAACAGGAATGGTATTTTTTAAAAAATGATGAGAAATAATCTTACGCTGTGAAGGGGTACGATAAAAAGATTAGGCAGGAGATTTACAAATTGATTACAAATTTTAATGAAACATTATTGAAACAAGATTACTTGTTGATACAGTTGAAAACAAACTATTAATATTTGATGGACTTATAGTAAGAAGTAATATGTGCAGAGGGAAAAAGAATATGGAGTAGAGGGAGAAAGAATCTGGAAAGATAGAGATATCAAGTTATCAAATTAAATGTGAATGCATAGTAAAACAAATACCTGTAATGTGAGAAAGGGAAACAAACCAGCATGAAGGAAAAGCAAAATTATAAATGTATTCCATACATTCCATAAGTAATTGAACACACGTATTGAATTTTGTGATTTCAACTGAAAAAAATTAAATCCTACATTAAGCATCTATAGTAAAGAAAAACTTGAAACTGTCCTGCATGTCTTACATATTGAGAAAGATATTTTGGGTGCAATAATAAACAGAAAAATTGTGAAATCTGCACTGCGTTCAGCTGTTCAGAAACTGCTGTGGAAGGTACATGCACATGTGTAAAAATAGCTCAAACAGCCAGAGAGTTGGCTTTTCACTGTGCTTATAACCTGTGTTTGTTCTCTAATAAATATTTAAGCTTGCCTTGTATGTACATGCCTTGTATGTACGTTTATATATATTACACTGTTAACCAAACATGAGTATTTTTCCTCTAAAGTACATGAATTAATTTAAACTACCTGAGTGAACCATGGAAACATGTAAAAATAAGCTGGAATGATTTTTAGGCACCAGAGTCTTCAACATGTGTACCTGACACAGATTTATGCCTCTTTTTACCTTTTCCAGTACGTGTTTCAAAGAGGTTCTCCTAAGAAAATACGAGTTCTTGTAAGGCAAAGGCTAAGACAAACGGAAACAGCTGAGTGCCTGGGACAATTTTCTCAACAAGATTTGTTGGGAAAGTATTTCTGTGCATAGGTGATTGAGCCCAAGCTAATGAAAATGAATTGTAAGCCATCTGTTCCAATTGTTTTGGTGTGTTTTTTTTTTTTTTTTTGAAGGAACTATAAGGTAGAAATTAAAGCAGATGCTATCACAAAATATGTAGTTAGAGATAATACAATTCATTGGATCAATAATATCAGAAAAATTGAGACCTTTTGGGCCCATGCAACTTTTCTGCATGTGTACCAAGCAAACTTCTGCATCAGCACGGATTAACTAGCTGTTGAGTTCACCTCTGCAGGATGCTACTTAGATACATAGTATGGCACAATATGATATAATATCATGAGAATAGGATTTCAGTTAGTCTGCAGTTAGAAAGTTGCTAGTGTTGATAATGTAAGGGACAACCTTGTACTTGGGTAGGGACATGTAAAAATGGTACCATGTTAATACTGCTACTATGTCAATTACTTTCCTCTTTCCTTTACTTGTCAAAAAAACTTTCCTTGTTTTGTCACAGCAGATAAAAATTCCTTGAATTCGTTGAAAATATCCTAGGCTGCTACATTGCTTGACTGTTAAAGAGAATTCGCTGTGACTGCAATATATTTGAGCTTGCTATTACTTGTGTGAAATTATTACAGCTGTGAGTAGAAACCTTAAGTGAATTAAATCAATTTATGGACCAGCCATACTTGTTCACCATGAGTAATATTAATTCCCTGCAGCCTTTTTAGTAATAATAATAATGGGCTTTGAGCACAACAAACATCAGAAGTCTCCCCTTATTGTAGCAACAAAGAAGCATCTCAGGTTCTTAATTTTAGTCCTACTCCTGTTAATCGGAAGAAATTTGCTAAGTGAGCAAGAATATAGAATTTTATTGAATAAGGGGAATTCTAGAACTATTTGTATTATTAGCCAACCTATTTAAAAACATTATGGACGTAAGGCAGATAGTTTCTGCAGGCTTTTTCTCCTACAGATATAAGATCCATTCAGAATTTAGGGAAATCTGTAAAATGTCTGTAAGAGGTGACTTGTCTTCACTTCAGTAAAAAGGCGATTCTCAAAAATCATTAAATAAGCTGGTTTTAAACTGTAGTGGAATTAAAATGTGAGATACAACCTAAAATGCTGCTGTTTGGTCAGTATGCATCCAATACTAAGCAAAAATAACATGCAGCTCTTAGGTTACTACTGTGTATCCAGGCCTGTAAAGAAAGAACACAAGGAAATTTCTTTCTCGCTGCAGTACTGTAGCACCATACCCAAACAACATGGTTTTATGACTCTTCGCACTCTTCTGCCTGCACTGCCTACTTATTTCTGCCTTCCTTCAAAGTACAGAAAGCTGTATTCTGTGCTGAAATGTTCCCACACGTCAAAAAGTGATTGGTTGCAATTCTAGTTCTGTTCTTACTCTTCTTATAAAACTGCTATTCTGCATCACTCCACATGGTGTCTTCGTGGTAAAGCATTAAATACAACTCAGTGTCCAGCTCACTCAGAACCCAACTTTTCCTTTTTTCCTTCTCTCCACACACACTTATTCACAGAGCTCATGTCTGACCCATGCATGCACTCTACAAGATTGAAAGCTGTTTACTTTGAAAGCTAGATTATTTTTTTCCCTGAAGGAAGGTGACCTACTAAAAATAATTTTAAATTGATTTGGGGAATTAAGAGAAGCTGTTTTTATTTTTGAAGGCTTTCTTCTTCACTTGAAGGAATTCTTTATTTGCAAGCATGCATGCTTAGAAATAGTGTTATTCAGTATGCTCCTATAGCTAATCTTCCTGAATAAGTTAGTGGGAAGGAAAACGTGAAGAGTTCAAATAGAAGAAAGATCAGAGGAAGGGAGTTTGTTCAGCCTAGACAGGAATGGACTTGGGGATATCTAGTCACAGTCTCCCAGTACCTGAAAGAGTAGCTGTAGGGAAGCTGGATGTCCTCTCCTTTCCTGGGTGCACAAGGACAGGACAAATGACAACAAGTACAAGAAACTCCATCTGTGTTAAAAAGACATTATTCAGGATTAGAACCATTCAACTCTGGAAGAGGTTGCTCATACAAGTGGTACAATTTTCCTCATCAGGATTATTCAAAACTTTGCTTGGCAGCACCCTGAATAAATTCATTTCCAGAATACATTATTCAGATAGCAGAGCCATCTTTGAATCTGGACACTTCTATGATTGTAGTCTTCTTGTTAACTAGGACTAAATCTCAATTCATTAAATTTGCATAGGATCCTCATGTCATCCTGGTTTTTTTGTTTGTTTGTTTGCTTGTTTTTTTAAAGAACATCAGGAGCCATGAAAGTATCAATCACGTCTCATGCAAAGAAAGGTCATAGCTATGTTACAGTAAAAGTAACATACAGTTTGGCTTGCTCAGCACTCTAAAGTAAAGAATATGAAAGTGCAGTAATAACTATATGCTTTTTCCCCCTGTGAAGATAACTAATACAAAAATATTACATACAACACTTTTGAAAAAAGATCTGGCTGTTTTATTATGCACATCGCGTTAAGGATTTAGTTTGGTCTCATGGATCTCAGAACAGGTGGACAGAAGGTTGTATTAAATCAAGTATTTTCCCAAAGGTCTGAAATAATTTGTCTTTAAAGAGAGAAATTAATAATTACTTTCAGAAAACTAGTGAGTTAATATTGAGGGGTTTTTTTCATCTGGAAAGTGGTAGATGTAGATTTGAAGCACTTCTTAATTGGATGGAATTGAAACTCACTATACTGCTATCCCAGAAAATGTCTTAGTCACTAAGTTATTGGCTACCATGGATGAAGGGCATGCTGTTGCTCCTTTGTAAAGAAAAAGAGAAATTCCAGACTATTATAAAATGAAAGTCTTGAGGGAAATATGATTTTCTAGGGAGTATCCTGGCACTCACAAGATTTCAGCCCCTATTTATGTCAGTGTTTCTGCTTTCTGTATTAAGCATCTGTTGACATTTAAAATGCAGATAAAGAGATTTGGGAGCACAGCACAAAATCTCCCCTCATTCATTCAGATTCTCACTTTCCTGGTAGCTATCTCACCCTGCAAATCTTTCATTCCTTTCTACATGAAAACATGCCACAGCTCCAACAGGAAGGGAAGACACGCTAGTGTTTAGCAGAATAGGCAGAACGATGAGTCAAAGCTTGTAAATAACATGAGTGCTATTAAATAAAGCAGAAACTATATTATTTGAGACAGCTGCATTTAAAGAGGGAGAGAGCTGTTCTTGTAATGAAAGTGTTCCAGTGTCTCCAAGGGTTACTTACAGAGAAATATTTTCCAGCCTAGCCTACCTCTTAGGAAATACAGGCACATGTTTCAGGTCCTTCAGGAGAGGGGAAATATTATGCTGCCTCTTTCATTTTCTAGGAGAAGATACCTATCAGCTCTCATAGATAAAATATGGACATCTCCTCCAACTACATTAAAATGGAATATTTGCAGCTGCATTTTGTGTGAGGTCTGCTTGCTTCATCATTGCTCATTTTGGTTCTGAAGCCTGAAACATCTTTAGACATTACACAGTTGATGACATTACCTGACAGTGTCTTCTAGACTATATTTAAGTTATGAATAAATGTACTTCAGAGAACGGTGGTGGTCATCACCTTGTGGTTTTGCATGTCAGGGATCTGACAATATGTTCTGATTTTTTTTTTTTTATTTTTATTTTTTAAACTTCACAAGTCTGTATTTCCTTCCCACAGAAACCAGGACACAGGGAAGGATGAGGAAAATTAGAGAGTCTCACCTAGTATAGATTTTGATGAGAGTCTAGGACTGCACCTGAGTTTGAATCCTGAATTCTGCAGGAATGATGTCTTCGTCCAGATTCTGGAGCATAAGTAGATTAGTAATACTTTTGTTGATTGTTGTCCCAACTTCTCAGATCAAGCATATTGGGCATACAGTGAAGCAAATCTGTAGGCACCTAGAGAATTTTCAAGTCAAGCAGGAGCTACTGAAATCAGATGCTACCCTGGGGTGGCTTGATGAATGCTTTAGTGAATCTAGGAATGGCTGGATATACTTTTCATTCAAGAGGATAGACAGTGATAGAACAAAAGAGCTTACTACTGTTAATAGTCAGGATATTTAAACCGAGTCCTATATTTGGAAAGTGCCATGTATTTTTAAAGTTGCAGTCTTATTCTTTTAAATCAATTCTGTTAGCATGACACCTGAGAGATACTATTTTTCTCCTTTTCCAGTGTCTTGTAAAATGTGCAGGATGTGTGTTTTGAAAATGCTATTTTTTGGTAGTGACTTGGTTTTGAACATCATTTTTTAATAGTAAGTAATGAAGGTGGAGATCAAAATAGACTAGCACCTACAGTCAAGCAAGATTCTTCCCCATGCTCTCTCTTCTCCAAGAATTTGAGAGAGAAAATAGCAGCAAATGAAATAGTATTTTTTCAATCAAGATCTTAAATTCTACTGGATGCCTGCGTAAAACAAATGCTCACTTTAACAATATCAAGAAACTAAAGCTAAATCCCAAGTACTGTTCAACAAGGGTGATGGTGTCATTTACATTTCAGTAATTTGACAATGTGATCGGTTTTGAGGAGGATTTTCACAAAAGACATTTTTTTTTTTTTGGTAAAGCATAGCATAAGTACTACCTATTTCATTATATTCCTCAATAAAACAACAATATTTCTTGTCCAGTGGTAATAACAGAGTAGCACGCTTTCACATTATTCACATTCTGCTTATAAGAGGAAGCGATTACACCAGTCGTTATATTGCATCCATCAGTAATATTTCAGAAGTGTAGAGTTATTTCTTTCATCACAACTCTGGAAAAAGGATGCCTTATTAATCTCATTTAACAGAAGGTGAACGAATGTTTAAAGGGCTGGGTTCACACCATCTGCAGTAGTATAAATTCAAGGTAAGAAGTAGTGATTTAAGCCAATCACTTTGCAGAGCTACTGGAATCTGGCTGCCAAATATGCCAGCAAAGGAAAGCTAAGACTGTCTGGTGGTACAAATTTCACAACAGCCTTCTTAACATTTTACTTACTGTGTTAAGAAGTTTGAATACTCTTTGGTAAAGTCAAGTAAAAATAATTTTTTTAGTATCAAGCTTTGGACATTTATGGTGTGATTACTTCATTGGACTTTACAGAAGAATGAAAAACATGGCCAGTGGTCTTTGTAGATCCTGATAGGAATAAATTTGTCTACACAGCTGCTATCTAATTCCAAGCTCCTAGGAAAACTCTCTTTTTGTGAACACAGACAGTGTTGTTTGATTTTCTCAGATAGGCTTATTCTCAAAAGAATGGCAGTTACGTTAATTTTCTCAGAATGGTGAAGTTACATTCCTGACAGAAAGGCTTTTTTTGTTTTTCGGGTTTTTTTTGTTTGTTTGTTTTTGTTTGTTTAACTTCCTTTGGAACACAGGAGCATAAAGGTGACAATTTAAAATTAAAAAAAACATGTATTCCTTCTTAACTTTTTCTAAGAACACATGAAATACAGTAGTTGAAGTAGAAACTGATCCAGGAGTAGGGTAGGTTGCAGGAAAGTCTACTGTGTATTGAATGTTTTAAATTTATCGAATACTAGCTCTTCATTCTCTTTATTACCCCTAATACTAGTTTTGTCCAGCTCCAGATGTGCATTTATAACCACTGGTGAATTGGCTATAGCCCTGGGACATCCAAGGTGCCTCTGTGGCCCCTTATCAGCTCACGGATTTCTTACATAGCATTTGGTGTCCTTGATTCTGTGATGTCTGCTATAATACCATAACAGTATTATTCTATACTATATCATTTGTGTAGAGTCAGTTAGTTAATTATTACTATTTAAAAAAAAAATTGAAAAAATCATATTTACGTACAAACTATGGTTAGGGCATAGCTTTTATATGGATTGAGCACACAAAGATAAGCAAAAGTAAAATGAGACAGGCACAGGCTACTACTCATTAGAAAAACTGCAGTTACAATAAAAGAGCTAAAACAAAATTTCTGGCTGGCCACAACGGTTTATGACAAAATCTAATTCTGTTCCTGAAATCTTATGAAGTTAATACAAGCCATGTTAATATAAGGGCCTTTTGATAGCCATGGCAATAACATATTTACCAGGTTGTAGTGTGTTTTGTATGAATGGCTTCAGATGTCTTATTCTGAGAAGCAGGCCTGGGGTTTGCCTTTCTAATGAACGGTCATACCACTAATCAGCTGCCTCATTTCTAGACAGGATGACTTGAAGAGATGCAGCTGCTTGGTGTGTTTTCTGCACTACCTTGCTAGAAGCAGCTCTTTGCTCACTGTGTGGGTTATGGGTAAGCTGAGCATTAGCAACTCTGCTTGTGCTGAAAGGAACCTGGAATTAACAATTATGTCAGTGGCTCATTATGGGTCAGAAGTCTAACATTGTAGGCATATTTTATTAGATTTCTTATGAATACATAAGTACACTAGACAGCATGAAAGGTATAGAAGATAACGCAGCCTTTATCTACTCATGTAATTTGAGTGCAAATGATGAAACTGAAGACAATCAATTAAAACTAAAAAAGTAGTTTCAGAGCAAAATGAGCTCTGCAACTAAATCTTAAAAATGATTTATAAGTAGTAAATATTCCAGGGAATTTTATGAAGGGTTTTCCTAAATAAATATTTACATTTCCCTAAATTTTAAAGGCTTCTATCTTCTCTCTTTCTCTCACCTGCCTCTTGCTTATGTTTCATGTGTGGTGACTTAAATTTAAGTTGACTTTTAAATTAACCACTGTTCCAAGATAAGTTCATGGGACATTTGGCCAAGCAATGATCTCTCTCCTTGTAACTTGAATAATTGTTTCTACAAAGTAGAACACATAGCTTTGATACAATTAAGTGCACTTGACATTGTAAAATTTGTTTAAAAGTTAGAAATAAGGATTTTACAAAGTTAGGTTATGTTAAGAAAAAATTCTATGCAGATCAGAAATCAAAGAAATGATATAGTTTTTATTTATAATATTTACCTTAGAAATAGTCAACATTTTTAAACTTGCTGTTTCAGCACATTAATTCACTGCAGGCTTGTTTTGTCTATTGAGTAGCTGGCTACTCTAAATGACATTTTGTAGTTCAAATGTATTCTAGTGACTTGCCTCAGAAATTTTGAGCACCCCTTTTAAGGCTAAAATTGTAATAAGCCCCAAAATACTCTTTGATTCAAGTGACATTTCATGCATTAACAGCTCAGAGACAAACAGGGACTTTCCTCTGAAGTCTTTTCCCATTCTGCTCTCATTTACACTCTAACTGAAATTACCTGACCAACTACTGCTTTTTCTCTAAAAAAGCTCCCACGGCTATAATCAGCATGGGTTCTATAAATCCCTTTCATAACGAAGCATGTTTTGAAGTAGCAGAAATTTCTGTTAAGAAGTTAATGAAGTTCCCTGCCAAACCCATACAGAAAAGTCAGCAAACACAGGCAAAGAGCCAACACTTCTGACCCCATTCAATTTCGTAAAATTGATATTCCACACAAATTTTTGTGGGAATATTTGCCTTCCTACTAATTTAATGTATCTTGATGAAAATAGGATGCTGTGGTTACTGTCCATTCAACCTTCCTCCTATATTTTTCATTTCCCTAGCACGTACCCACATGTAGATCTGAACGGAGCAAGGAATAAACGTAGTGTTTCAAAGCTCCTGGAAACACTGTTTTAAGGAGAATGCAGCATCTCTTACTTTTGTTTGGTTTTCATTCATGAAGCAAAAAAATTAGCCTCGTCTACATCATTTTCAGTCAGGTAGAAACCTTCTTTGCCTCAGAACCCTTTCTATGGAATTTTGCAAGCAAAATCAACTTCTGTAATGGCATTAAGGCTGTAGAACTAATTAAATTCTTCATAGTGCTTGTGTATCTTTTGTAATACATAATGGAATTTGTATTATGTATTCTATTTATTACTCTTTGATTTCATAGCTGACTGAAATATATGACAGTTTTATGAAGGGAAGAAAGAATTTTTTTTATCAAATTAAGAAAATAAAGATTGTTTATGTAAATATCATAACAGCTACCCAAACATTTTTACAAACTTATACTCTGCAGTTTATTTTTTGAGTTATTTTCAGGCATGAAGCACTTGTCACTTTCTTCTGCCACTGAAATAATCACCAGAAGTGTCACACGCATGGTTAATGCAAGAAACTTGTGAAGAATGGTATCCTTACAGTTTAGGTTTTAATATAGTAGACTTTAATAAAATCTCTGTATTTGTCTATGCAAGAAGGAATTTATGATGTAAAGAGTTCCTAACATTTTCTGAAATTCCACATAGAATATTTTTCTAGTGTTACAAAAATTCTATTTCAGAAAGCTCTGCAGTACAAGTGTTGTGGTGTTCTTAATTTAGTTTTATAACACCTGCCCTTTGAAAATTATGAAGTAAAACAGATGCTGTCCCCTAACTTATCAGCATGAAATAGAATTCTAAGAAATTACCTAGCTTTTCATGTTCTTGGAGGCACTGTGATTTAAGTTTGTACTCAAGGAAATGGCATATATCACTTGGACATTCTAATTTACTGAAAGTTCTCAGATGGTACCGTGATAGCTTTTGATAGCTCATAGTTCTCATTCTGTGCAGAATGATGAGTCATTTTAGTCTATTGCCTTTGTAAATAAAAGGAAATTGTTTTAAGAGCACCTATACCTTCTTGCTACTGTTCATTTTAGCACTTACATGGGACAGAGTGGAACAGCCACAGAATCTTCACGATGAAATCTTTTCAATTGCTGGAATCTTATCTCATTTACATGGTTTTTAATTCAAAATTTAGATGACTAAAATAAATAGTGTTTTACAAATACTTCACTAAAAAAGCTTTCCTCCCCTCCTCCAAAAATGTTGTTTAACTTGTATGCTTCCTTTGTTTAAAGAAATTAAGATGACCCATAGGAGAAGAAGTATATCTGTGTCTGCGCCTGCTGATTTAAGGAACAATTAATACAACTTTATTTCCAAGCAGGCAATATTGCTTTAACTTGCTTTTTTTTTTTTTTTCTTTTTAGAAAAAAAGACAAATGAAAAGAAATTAGGGACAGATTCAGTAAAGTTCAGCACCATAATAACTAGCTTTTTAGGCATTAAACCATGGTGTCCACTTTCCAGGCTGCACCTGCAAGCCTGCTCCTGCTCCCTGGTATCGTGGGGTTAGGATTTTCATTGCTGCTAATTAAAATAATTTTGAACATGTGTCTCTAGCTATAGTTACTTCATGTGTGAGGTCAAGATTTAAGGGAGAATAACGATACAAGCCTTAGACACGTGCTGAAGTTATTTTCAGATTTTAAGTAAATAAAGCTTAGAATTTAGTCATTCTCCACTTGAAGTCAAGAGCAAGGTACCCATTGTGGTTATATGTGTAGAATCAAGCCTTGGGGAAATAACAGATGGCTGAAGAAATTCTAGCATAATATGTAATGAACTGCAGTGGTGCACAGTAGTAAGAAATGTAACATGCGCATTTCTTACTGTAAGCCTAATTTTCACTCCAGCTTATTTATCTCAAGACTCGTTACACTGACATGCATTTCAATATCTGCCTGTCCAAAAATCCAAGCAATCAATCACTTCAGGAGCAAGTCTCTTTATGCTTCTAATCTTAAAATGTTTCCTTCTCATTCATTTAAGAGCAGAAGGCAGTCAATGTAACTGCCTGATTTTCGACTTCTTTCTACAGGCATGTTGGATAAATGTTGAGCTATTTAATTTACAACAGAAAGAGCCTAACATTTATTCAAATTATTTCACTAATCTGTGTGAGGAAGCTGCTTTCCTTGTTTCTTCGAAATGCTTTTGTTTTGACCTCGCCTTAATTTAGCTCTTTTCAAGGATTTGGCTCTGCAAATCTGAGAGTTGTCAAGTCAAAGAAAACCTCCGAGTTTAAAGAACACTACATATATATTAGATAGTTGATAATTTTTCTTTTTTCTTCTCCCCCAAGGAGTATAGTCCACTTTGTGCCACTCAGGAAAGTTGTAAATTTAAAAGTACTAGTTGTCTTGATAAAGGAGGAAAATAGTCTTGAACCAGAAAAAAAAAAACCAACCCTGTTAATAACTTTAATCTTACTTACTGTGAATATCTGAGTAGTTACTTTGGATTTTTTTTTTTTAATTATCATTCTGATTACTTCTGATGTATAGGCAGCAATACTAAGCAAGTACCTCTCTCTTAGAGCATAAGATTTTTCATAGAATCACGAGAGTTCAAAAAAACCTGTGGAAGTCCTCTAATCCAGTCATCTACTCAAAGCCATACCAGGGGCTCAGCTTTAGCTTTCTCACTGCATGTGGTATGAGAAATGATGAAGATTCCTGCATGCAAAATGTTACTTGGGAGCCATAGGTAGGACACCACTGGCTTGATAACAAAAGCAGCACTTTTTTTATTTGACTCTTTTTGCTTCTGCAGCTGCCATGGTCTTTTGAAGCTCTGATGAGTAACGTGAAGTGATCTTGACTAGAGTCATGCAGAAAATAACTAGCTGAGCATGTTAAAATTCGGAAGGCTGACTCTGGTTACTTTGCTTTAACTTCACTCTCAGTACTGCTTTGAAATTCTTATCTGAGATCTTAATGTAAGTATGAGACATAATTCCATAAATACATCAAACAGGAAAAACTGTATATCACGGAAATAGTTGCTGCATCACATTCTGTGCTTACAGAATTTGTAAACTATGAAAGAGAGATAATCTCTGTTGTTCTTGATATGAAAAAAAATAAAGTCAGAGAAAAATAGATTAGCATCTTTAGATACTTTTTTGTTCCCAGGCCCTGCAGTATTAGTAAGTGTTAATTTAAGCAGTTTTATACTGGCAGCTGGCCAAAATGGAGAATTAACGCTGCTTTCTCAAGAAGTCCTACTCAGAATTAGTTTTATCACACAGTAATTGGATAAAGCATAATTTTCTAATAGACCAAGGAGAGTTCACTTTTAGCACTTTAGTTACATAAAAAATCCCTAACTGCTACTGTAATATGATAAAAAGCACAGCAATAACAGCAAGCAGCAAAGTCTCAGGGTGCAGCAAGAAAGAATTTGCTCAACAATCATAGGCATGGAAATAAAGGGGAAAGAAAAGCATCTTACCTTCAGAAAGCCTCAAGTATGCAGGGATCCCCCCAGAAAAACACCCCCCCCAGCTTCCACTGCCAGTCCTTAAATGAAGTCTAAGAGGGGGTGGATTCTGACTCCACCCCTTTTGGTCACTCAGGCACCTTGCATGCAGCTGAGCTCCCTTGTGTTGGCCCTGCCTTCCCACCAGGTGCTTAGTCACCATTTCAAGCTGTGACTTAGCGTTTCCTCTACATGCTGCACTTAATAGATTGTTAGCTAATGGTTACCTCAGCAATTTTATTTCTGGTTGTTGCAGCTCTTAAAGAAAGGATGTTCAGGTGTTTCTTCTTTGTTGACTCTACAGAATATGAGAAATGATGTGAGAGTATGGATTGAGGGAACAGCAGTATCCTGTGATGGCTTTTACTGGGGCTGTGAAACCTATAGTCACAGAGTTCAGTTCTAGCTTCTGCCTGTTAAAGAAAGCTGGGATCCCACATGGATTATTTTCCTCCTCACGGATAATACATACCATCACACTGCAAGGTATTGCATTTTAAATGCTGTCTATATTGGCTATTTTGAGTGATGGCACTTGAGGGTAAAGCTAAAATTCAAATATATAATGATTTTTAATATAATCTTTATATAGTATGAAATTTTATGTACTATTTGTACAATAATGATAATTCAGAGTCAATACAAGTAAAGGCTGGATTTAACATTCTCCTCATCTTACTGTTGGATGCACAGCAGCAGAATTCATCTTAAAAGAACACCAGACTTCTTTACCCAGAAAGATGACATGCTGCTTTAGATTGTTGCCTCCTTTTGATGCGAGTAGCATTGCAGCTTGGAAGTAGTATAATGCTATTTCATTTAGGAGCATGTATGGTAACTGCTGAGTCACGGCCTGAACCACTGATTGAGCACCTGGGGAAAGGACCTGATCAGCCCTGGAAGCACAGGTGAAGGCAGTTCACATGTGTGACTGGAAGGGGTGGAGCCTGGCTGCACCTACCTCTCTTAGACCCCATTTAAGGGCTGACTGGCACTGGGGAAGGATCTCTTTCTGGTGATCTCTCCCTGGTAGAGGTTTCTCCTGTGTACCTGGGATCTTCTGATACATGTAAGCAACCTTCTTCCCTTCCTTTATAGTTCCTTTCTCTCATGCTGTTCATTCTGTCATTTCACTCCTGGTGAAATGTCTTTTCCCATCACATTGGTCTGCTCAATTGCTACAGAAGAGAAACTAGTGGTGCAGTCAATGCTGTTAAAACAAAGTTGAGATAGAGTAAGAACTTTTGTTTCCTTTGTGAATGTTAATAGGTAAGAGGAAGATAGAGTGAGTTGTTCAATACTCCATGATATTTTCAGCAATCCTGAACTGTAAAAAAAATAATAATAATAATTCTTTCTATCTTGGCACCTTACTGAAGGTGCTGTTCCTAGGCCATCTTGCTGTTTCTGGTTTTGAGATGTTCTGCTTTGTTAGATGATAAGCCTTTACTTGTTTAAATGCATTTGTTTCTATTGGAGGCTTTACTTTTGGCTATCTGGTTTTACAAAGGGATATTACTTATTTTGTTTATTTCAAAGTATGTGTTCTGTACTCAATCTTATTTTCAGTAAATTTTTCTCTTTCACAATGGTACGAAAGACAGGAGCTGGAGAGAGTTTAGGGAGTTTTGAATGACTTCAAAAAAGGGTGTGAAACTCATTTTTTTTTTTGTTTTTATTATGGTGGTGATCCAGGCAGTCTTCAGATTAGGAGCAGGAGAGCAGTCTGCTTGTGTAGATAACTGTGTACTGAGCTTGGAGCAGTGAATATTTCCTTCATCAAGTGAATTGGGGGGACTGAGAAATCTAAGCAGTCCTTTTCCTTTATGAATGTATGCATCCTACTAATATTTACCTGGAAATGTCTGTTTTTCTACAAAAAAAATTCCCAAAATATATCCTCAGTGTACTTTTCTTATAGAATAATGTTTTTACTTTGATTATTTTTTAATCTCAGTTGAAGTGGGCGGAAACGTCCATTATTGGGATTCCTCACAAAATAGATCTAGACATCTGATACCAAAGGTGTTTTTTTTAATTGTTCTGTTTTCTTTGAGGAGACTGTGACTCATGGGAAGCATTGCACTAAAGAAAACTGTGAGGGCCCTACCTGATACAGAAAGCACTGGGTGCCCTTTCACATTTCCACAGTTTTTTAGAGTCTTTCATCTTTAGCCAAAGTCTGAAAACTCTATTCACATCTCTCTTAAAAATCCTGGGAGGAGAGGTGGGCATAATTCCAGCATCTTTTCTAATCATATTTCAGTGTAATCTCTAGTAACATCAAAGCAATTGGAGGATGATGACAGAAAAAAGTCAGCTAGAGTTCAGTCTCTGAGTAGACTGTTTGCCTTTACCTTTGTGTGTGAGGAGTAAGATGGAAGGGGGGGAAGGGAGGGGGTTGTCAAACTACTCACTTTGAAAAGTTAGCTCTCCCTGAAATAATAAATCTGTACTTATCTGGATAATGAAGTTTTCCATGATTATTTGCAATTAAGGTGAGAGGGTGCAGCTCATACAGGAATTCAAGGGTGTGACTTTTGTCCTTTCTAATTTAGACACCAGAGCTTTGTTTTTAGAAGTGATGCTTAATTTAATATTGTGGCACTTCTAGATAAATTAACAGTTGATAAATTACTTCCACAACATCCCTTCTTATTCAAATTCGCTGTTACTGTCTTGTAGCAAGTGCAGTTTGCATGTTCTCAATTGATTTGCAGAATGAGAAACTATGCTAAGATTTTGAGAAACGTGCACAAAATACTTATGTCCAGTTAGAGCAGCTAGCTAGAGTACATTATCCCTTGTGTAAAAGCTTTTAGGTGTTGATGTAAGTTATTTTCAAGAGACACCCAATGAATGCTGAAAATTTACATTTCCATATATTTACTATTCACTTTAAATCATGGTAAACTAAATTCTGAAATTCTGCTTTTTGTAGAACACCTGCTAAGAAATTTATCACTTCTAACTCCAACTCCTGTAAAAAATATTTTCTGCATATCATTTTTTCTTCCTTTTTTGGAAGGAACTACCCCTTAATTCATCACTGTTGGTTACTTTGTTGATCACAGTCCAATGAGGAGCTTTCTGACTTGAAGTTTTAACTCATCAACATTTTCTTTTTCATCAGATGTTCTTCCTCTGCTAAGGTACCTTGACCAATATCACTGCTAATGTTCCCAAACATCTGGTTACTTAAAGAAATGTTATTTATCACAGGAGAGGTCTTAGACTGAAAGAAAGATATGTGAGATGTCCTACTGTTTTGTTTTCTACCGAGTGTGATATTTGCCAAATTCTGATCATCCTGATGGCTGTTAAATTTGCTGTTTTCTGTGTATAAACCTCAGACAGTGGAAAATATCAGGAAAACTTGAGTAAGAATTAGTCTGAATGTGCCAAGAATGACATAATTTGCTCTGAAACCCTGTTATTTATCAATTTGCAGAAAGATAGTTTTTCAGTGCAGCAGTTTAATTTTTTTCTATAAAATAGTCAAGAAACTTTATATGAGCACCTTTATCAACTTTTTCTCTCTTGAATACTATGATCTGCAACTGGAAAATCCATAAAATCTTCCTATGAATTGTCTGCAATTCCTTTGAAGGTGTCCAAGTACCAGCTATGTAGGAACAAGCTAGTCTTAATCATAAACTGGTCTTACTCATAGATGTGAGCTGAATGCATTATGTTTTCATTCCTACTAATTGCTTCTGAAGGAAATTCTTTTCTTATTGTTGACTTTGTAGTTTGATTTCCCTAAAAGTGCAGTAGTCATCTGTTTGTCAGTTATCATAACTGTGATGGATTAAGACCAAACAGAACTTAACTTTAGGTGAAATGAAGGACCTGAGAACTTTTAACAAATGAAATCAACTTTGTCAAAAATATTGTCAAAAATAACTATTTTATAGACCACTTCGTAATCAGTGTGTGGCTCTTCATCCTTTCTCATCACACCTCTGTATAATCTAGATGACTCCTTCAACATAATATGAAGTGACTCCAAATGTAATGCAAGTTTTTCACGCTTTACAAGTAGCAGTAAAAGCAGTAAAATCTAGGTTAAAATCAAAATTATGATTCAAGGACATGCTCAAGGCATAACTCTTGTTTCTAGAATTAAGAAAATAAAGTATGCTATAGCTTGCTTTTGTTTGCTACACTCGTTTCAAGTGTCTTTCATTCCTGCAAATGCTTAGGAGTGATCAGTAATTTGGGTCTACTGAAACTTCCGACACAAAAGAGCAATGATATATTTATTTAAGGTAAAATCAATGAATTTTATGCATATGAACCAAAGCTTTCTGTAGTGCTTCGTGTAAATGATTGGCTTTCTGTTTAAGGAACTTTACAAAAATATCCCTTCCTGGTTAGAGGGAAGACAACATCCTACGTGCCATATGGTTTCAGACAAATAATGTGTGTATATTGATGCATATGTGCGTTGTCTGTGAGTTGCATACTATCTTAGGAAATTTAAGAAATTATGGGATGGCTTAAAATTGTCTTCCCAATTTATTTGCCATGTATTCATAGCTATATTTTTAACTCTTTCTCAGAAGAGAAGAGTTGCAAGAAATAGCATGATTTCTGTTCTGTTTACTATGATTTGAAAACATTTCAGCAGGCTTTGATTACTCTTCAGTGGAATTGTATTGACTGTGGAGCAACTGTTTGATAATGCATAGATTGCAGTGGTTATCTCATTGTGGTTACAAGAATGAGCCAAAGTCAAAGAATTGGATTTAGCTCCTGTTTGTTGACCAAACTATTTGATTTACCTCCAATTGGTATGGCTTTCTTCTAAAACTAGTCCAATCAAACCAAACTATGTAATCAGAGTTTGGCAGTTTCAGGTTTTGAAATAGATAGTTACAAAATAACAAGGCAATTTAGTACTTCCTTTTGCAAATAGCTTTTCCATTTAATTGACCACAAGGAAGCTAAGATCTTCAGCATTCCTTTGAGGAAACACATTTCAAGCATACAAAAAAGTCAAAGGATAGACTGTGATCCTGCAGCTTCCATTGCTTGAAGTTGATGCACACCAAACATATTAGAAAAAGTATATTAGGAGACCACCATTGATGGATTCTGGAGCCCAGTTTATCTGAGTTTTACTTGTTGCTGTTTAATTAGGCTTCATGTGTCCATATGAACAGTACTTTGAGGTAAACCTCAATTAAAGTAACTCAGAAGACTGAAATTAAGAATGTGCATAAGATAGTGTGCATGAACATGTAGCGGATTTTCTTAACTTTTCTTAACTGTCCCTTATTTGAAAGTGAAAGAAATGGGAAAATATTTCTAAGGGAAAGGTCAATAACTTTGTTTACCCTAAGTTACAGAGATTCCAGTTTGAATGTTTGACACAGTTATTTGACTGTGAATTCACTTGCATGTCCCAAGATTGCCTATAGTAGATGAAAATGAGGAAACTTGGTAGATTTCACAGTTTATGTGTACTTTGAGGTTCATTTGGACTCAAAAGACCTCAAGTTTTGGTAAAGTGTACACCATTTCTACTTCAGTGAAGGAAACAAATATTAAGCTAAGATGGTGCTTTGGGCATGTATGGGAACTGCTGAATCATGGCCTGAACCTCTGATTGATCACCTGAGATAAGCAATGAGTCAGCCATGGGAGTGCAGGTGAAGGCAATTCACCTGTGCTGCAGGAAGGGGTGGAGCCTGGCTCCACCTCTCCTTGATCCCATTTAAGAGCTGACCACCAGTGGGGAAGGATCTCTCTGGAGATCAACTCTGCTGGAGTTTCCCAAGTGAGCCCAGGATATGGGTGAGTGTACCTGTCATTTCTGTTCCCTGCTTTGGTGTAACAATTACATAACCAAGCTCTCTTCTATATTATAACATCTGTATATTCATTAATTGTACAGGGTGCAAATATTAGTAAGCATAGAAAGTGCTCTAACACTGAGCAATTGTTTCAACTCTTTTTAGCTGATATGCTGACTCAAAAAAAAAAATCCCATCCTGACAGAAGATTATGATGTGAAAGTTTGGAAATCTATTAATTGAATTACACAAGCCTAGTTAAAATATTTTAACTTTTTTCTTTGTAGTTCTATCTGAGTTAATGAGGAAGAGTTTGATTCCTGGAAAGCTGTACTTAACCCTTACCAGATACAATTCATAAACTAAAATTCATTAGTGTCTTTTGTTTTTCATATACAAGTAGATCATACCAGCTTGTTCCAATATCCATCTGATGTTATTAATCTGGGCTTTCTAGGAGATAGGCCAATCTTAGTCAGGGGGAAGTACATAATGCTTGATAAGGCAGAGTGCTTGAAGACACAGATTTTTGAAAGAATAATTTTCTTCATTAGACAGCTGAAAGCAAAACAAACTCAGAGCCTCAGAGCCAGTCTGGAAAATTTTCAAGCCCAACAGCACAGCTCCCCATTATCATCAGAATCAGTATTGAAAGAAGTGGCTCTGTGGCTTGGACAGCAACTATTTTAATGCTGTGAAGGAGCTTTGAGTGTGAAAGCCAGTCTCTGGCTTTCACTCTATAAGTGTAGATGCTGGGCATCTGTCCAGCCATTTAATTCAAGAACTGGCCTTCTGCCTGTTTCAGGTAGGGAGCTCTAATTGCCTTAGTTGGCACTTATTATTTATGCAGTCTCAGCAAGCAACAAAGAATTCCTGTTGTCTTGACTTTTGCCTTTGAATAGCAATTTAAACGCATCTCTAATTAAAGACCCTTCTGTTCATTCTTCCTACCACAGTGATATGCTATTGAATCAACAGAAATGGTGACATCACTTGGTGAGTTAAAGGTACTCGGCACCAAACCAGTCAGGAAATGGTTGACCTATTGCAGAATGAAGCCCCTAATTGCAAACGTATGTGTAGTGTTCTGCTTCATTTCTGCTACTAATCTCCTATTTCAGTGGTAATTTTTTTTCCCCTCAGTGATCTACTTCAGACTTTAAATATGCTCCAAGAATGATTATGACTTTTGTAGAATGTGGGCAAGGTTCCACATTGAATCTGAGATGCAATTTGCATTGTAAAAGTGTGGCAGGAACTATTAATGTCTGTTATGTAACATGCTATTGTTTATAAATATATCAATAAGGATCAATAGATTAAAAAAAAAAAACAAACACATTTTTATGCTATCTTACAGAGCAATAGTCCTGGCAGTGTAGAGAACTGCAAATGGCTTCTTGGGAATTACTATCCAGAAAGCAAGCTTCATATTAGTTAGGCACAATATTCTTTTCTTGATTAAAATTCTGGGTAAAATGATTGTCAAATCGTTGGTACTTTCACAGGACAGTTTCTAAGAAACATATAAGACTACACAATTGCAAATCATTTGATTTTTTTTCAAAGGTACATTTAGAATATCTACTATGGAAATTGGAAATGCGATGTAGTTGAATGATCTGAATGTTGAAGTGTGTAGTACATTCTTATTTTGCTGTAGCAAGGTAGATGGTTGGTCAAATCTTATTGTATTAGTTTCAGCTTCACAAACATGCATCTTGGAGCAGCCAGCAAAAGTTCTGTATTTATTTTTTGGCTTCCTCCCATACTGACCCAATCTCTTACAGACTGATATCTGGCATGATGCTGGTAGTCTGTGAGTACTTTTAGCTGTGTTGGTCCTAATACAGTTTCTGTTGTGATCTTTGAAGGATACACACAGGTTTTCTAAAGAGTAAGTGACACAAAATACTGCATAAAAATATTGTTGTGAATCCTTTCATTGACACCGATTCTTTGAGCTCCTATTAGAATCTATTAGGAGATCTAAAGTTCTAGATTCATTCTTTTGTGACTACATGTTCTGTTGATAAAGAAATCATAGAGGAAATTTCAGTGTAGCCCATGCTGCTGCTTGGGAAATAGAACTCTTGCAGTTGATGGCATTACATACTTGCTAATCTTGCTATTCTTGCTATTGCTTTATTAAATCATTTTCAGGGCTATTTTGAGCCAGATCCTGTTCATAAATCCATGAAATTATTGTGTAAATGGGAAAATAAGTGGCGGGAACAAAACCTGTCTTATGGAGCAATCATCCTATTTTGATTCCAAAAAAAAAAAAAGAGCTGAAACAGTCAAGGAAGAAAAATACGGAGAATGTATAAAAAAAATTTCTTCTGGGCGGAATGTTTTTTGTTTTTGTTTTTTTTTTTTAGGAGAGTTCATCTGTTTTCTTAAATGATTGAGCAAGGGACAGCTGTAGACATGTAGGGGAACAAAATATTTCTGAATGTAATTAAAACCATTATGTTTTGACAACCTTTTCTTTAGGAAAATAGAAAATGTTTCAGAGAAACCTTCCAATTTATTTTTCTTTTTGTAGCTTTGAGTCTTGTCAGTTCTTACCACTGAAAGTAAACAGGGTAGCTCGTAACGTGTTTGTCATCTTTAAGTTTTCCCAGAAGAAAGGTCTGCCTGTTATTCTCTGAATTGTTTATCTGTCAGAGTGAAATGACTTCATTCAGCTGACATTTCAAATTAAGTATTGTGTCCAGTTACCTGACAAGTATTAGATTAATTATTTTCCAGTGTGCAGTGTTTACTTCATACATGTCTGTCTCTTGTCCTTGAAAAAATTTTAGTTTGGGAACTCAGTATATGAAAGCGTTACCCTGGCCACTCACTTCATTAGTCATCTATCACTAAATGCAGAATGGCTGATTTTCTTCCATAGTAGTTGTATTTTGTACTGTGAGTGATCACTAAGTTTCACATTTAATCTCTCATGTAACTTGCAGAATTTTTCAAAATGAGCTACTTTTAAAACAACATTGGAAGATGGGACAAGGCCACCCTTGTAAGTGCCTTCAGCTAAGCTTTCAGTGTTATTCTGCCCTCACAAATATTCTTCTATACATCTTCTATAAGGGACTTTTGCTGTTACCCAGCTGCTTACAAGCTGTGGTCCAAAGTAATCTGACTTATATTGCCTTGGATTACAGTGCAAGTAAAATTCCTATTGCTGCCTCTTCCAAGTTGTCTGTGGCAGAGGCTTCAATTTTTTCACCTTGATTATAAGGCCATATGTTATTCTAAATAAATTTTCAAATAAAAATATTGAATGTGTATTTGTCTGATAGCTATTAGAGAATTATACAAGTAACTATATAACTATTACTGGAATTCAGTACTGTCAGTTCATGTTCTACTTGCACATCTTTACTTAATTCTTACACTGTTGTAGAACAATTAATTTAGAATCGTAGAATCACAAGGCTGGAAACAACCTATAAGGTCATCCAGTCCAACCATCTTCTCAGTACCACAAGCTACTAAACCGTATCTCGCAGCTCCTCATCCAGATGCCTCTTGAATACTTCCAGGGACGGCAATTCCATGACCTCTCTGGGCAGGTCATTCTAGTGCCTGACCACTCTCTGAGAGAGAAAGTTTTTCCTTGTGTCTAACCTAAACCACCTCTGATACAACTTGCAGCCATTTCCCCAGGTCCTGTTCGTTGCCTGGGAGAAAAGACCAAACCCTTCTTCACCACAACCTCCCTTCAGGAAGTTGTAGAGTGCAATGAGGTCTCCCCTGAGCTTTCTCTTCAGACTGAACAATCCCAGCTCCCTCAGCCACTCCTCATAAGGCTTGTGCTCCAGACCCCTCACCAGTTTCGTTGCCCTTCTCTGGACACGCTCCAGGGCCTCAACATCTTTCCTGTAGCGAGGGGCCCAAAACTGAACATAATACGAGAGGTGCAGCCTCACCAGTGCTGAGTGGGGGGATGATCACCTCCCTGCTCCTGCTGGCCACACTATTTCTAATGCGGGCCAGGATGCCATTGGCCCAACTGGCCACCTGGGCACACTGTTGTTTCATGTTCAGCTGAGCATCAACCAACATCCCCAGGTCCCTTTCTTCTTCACAATCATCTAGCCACTCATCCCCAAACCTATAACACTGCTTGGGGTTATTGCGGCCAAAGTGCAGGACCCAACACTTGGCCTTGTAGAACCTCATCCCATTCATCACAGCCCAGCGATCCAGCTTATCTAGATCCCTCTGTAGGGCCTACTTACCCTCAGGCAGATCCACACCACCTCCCAACTTGGTGTCATCTGCAAACTTACTGAGGGTGCACTCAATCCCTTCATCTAGATCATCAATAAATATATTAAATAAGATGGGCCCCAGTACAAACCCCTGGGGGACAGCACTTGTAATGGGTTGCCAGCTGGATTTAACTCCATTAACCACTACCTGTTGGGCACGGCCCTCTAGCCAGTTCCTTATCCAAAGAAGTGTATGTCTGTCCAGACCACAGGCAGCCAGTTTCCCCAGAAGAGAAGACCGCTTGTGAGAGACTGTGTCAAAGGCTTTGCTGAAGTCTAGTTAGACTACATCAACAGCCCTTCCCTCATCCACCAGACTGGTCACCCAGTCATAGAAGGAGATGAGTTTGGTCAAGTACGACCTGCCCTTCATGAACCCATGCTGGCTGGGTCATATCCCTTGGACACCATGCACATGCTGTGCCATCTCACCTGAGATGATTTGCTCCATTATTCTCCCCGGTATCGAGGTCAGGCTAACAGGCCTATAGTTCCCTGGATCCTCCTTACGCCCTTCTTAAAGATGGGAGTCACATCAGCAAGCCTCCAGTTTTCCAGGACCTCTCCAGTTAACCAGGAGCGCTGATAGATGGCTGAGAGGGGCTTGGCCCCTGCCAGCTCCCTCAGCACCCGAGGGTGTAGCCCATCTGGTTCCCTGGACTTGTGACAGTCCAGGTGGAGGAGAAGCTCTCTGACTGTCTCCACCTGAATCGCCGGGGGTATATTCTGAGTAGGGTCTCAGACTTCCACATCAGGGCATAAAATGCCCAGTGGATAACTGGTCTGGCTATTAAAGGCAGTTGTAAAGAAGGCATTGAGGACTTCAGCCTTCTCCTTGTCCTCAGTGGCCACATTCCCTGCTGCATCAAGTATAGGATGAGAAACATATCCTTGGTTCTTCTTTTGCTGTTGGTATACTTATAAAAGGATTTTTTATTGTATTTTACTGCAGTGGCCAATCTGAGTTCAAGTTGGGATTTTGCCTTCCTAACTTCCTCCCTGCATACCTTAGCTACTCCCTTGTAATTCCCCCAAGTAGCCTGGGGGGATTTAAATACAAGATCTTCCAGTGTTTCAGTGTTTTAAAGTGCTAGGAGTAAATTAATCAGATTTATAAAATTTAACCTATTTATTTATTTTTACACATAGGTTAGCAAGTTAAAAATTATTTTTAAGTCCTGCAGTCTTATTTTGGTTCAAAACAAAACTGGGAAAACTCAATCATTTAAGAAAACTAATTGGCACAATTAAACAAGTCCTGCTAGCCTTTCTGGGTTGGTATTAAACATTAAGAGTGTTCAGCATTTCTGCAGTATCCTTCACTCCAGAGACCTTGATAAAATAGGATGGTTACACACAATGAGGTCTTCAATTTAGCAGCTACTACTGAGGGTTTTGATAGCAGAGAGTGGATTTTTTTTTTATAGGGCTAAGATTAGCTCTTGCAGCAAATACAGCTTTTCTTTACAGATTGAATAACCAGGAATCTAAAACACAAAGTATAACAAAAATGCTGAAAGCCATAAAGATATAGAAAGACTGAATTTACTGTGTATCTTTTAATGGCACTGCCCAATGTAACATATTTTATCCTGGATTGTATCCAGTGTCAAAGCAGGCTTGCTTGGAAAAATACATCTTGTGAGTTAAAACTCCTGATGTGTTTAAGTTCTGCTTATTAGCTGGTATATTCAAATTAATGCTAATACAAACTACAAACCAACCATATGCAGTTCTGGAAATGAAATAGACAGAATAAGAAGACATATTTGAAATAGAAACAATCTAGATCTAGCAGAATCAATTAATAAATCAAAAAAAAATAAAGTTCAGCTTTTTCCTAAAGGGATAAGGTGGAAAGTTCAATGACCTTCCATGTAGCTACTGGAACTCTGTGCATGTGCGTGGTCCAGGTCCACACAGATCTGGACTGAAATTTTCCATTATGAATCTTGCCTAGTTTCCCCACATGTGAAACTGGACAGAACCAAACTAAATACAGCTCTATCTAGGAGGCTTCTACAACACTTTGGAGCATAGATTATATTTTATCTGAAAGTGATTCAAATTCAGACAGCTGTGTGTAGCTGCTCCCCTGGCTATTCCTGAGAGAGTAATAAAAATGAGAGGTGTCCTTTATAAATTACTACTGCTTACAGTTAATAAATCTCAGGCCACAGCAGCAAGAGAGAGTATGTATTTTAGTAGATATGAGCTGGGGAGCACGAGTCAGAGAACCGTGTCCAGAGTGGAGCAGTAAACATCTTTATTACAGCTGAGTCTCACTCAGTGATAGCTGATGTATGGCCACAGAAGTTGTTTTGAAGACAGCGAGTGCTGGACAGGAGCTGGGAACTGTCCTCGGCTGCTATCAAGGAATTCCCTGACTGCTTGAATTGAGTAAACAATTGTTACAGATGAACTGCAAGGCCGTAGCTTCTATGCTACCTCAAGGCTGATAGAATTCAGACCCTCCAATGTCTGCAGTGCAGCTCTGCTGGGGCTGGCAGTGATAAAATTGGGATGGCTGCCATGTTACAGAGTCTTAGCATTACATCAGTATATCCTTTCCTATAACCTCTATGCCGAATATTGTACCTGCTTTTCTTTTCTTTCTGCTGTTACCTTTGCCTGACAGGCTCAGCACTGCAGAACAACCCTAAGTGGTGAAAGGCCTCACTTTAAGCTTTGGGAACAAGCCTCTGCACTTTGATAGAGACAAATATAACAAATCTACAGTAATAAAAACTTTTGAAGAAGCTTTTCTAGTCCTTTTAATTTATCAACTAAATCGTATAGTGGCATCAAAGACAAGTGGAAGGCCCACTTGCCACATTGTCTGGCTAGTAAATCTATACTGTGACCTGGAAATTACACCTCTGAATGCATCCCAGTATTTCTTGCTCTTCTACAGATGCTGCTGTTCAATCTAGAAGCAATGCTGGCTACATTTCTTATATTTGATATTTGTGTTTACAAGAAAAAATCATAATTTTTTTTTGTTTGTATTTTAGTTTTTCAAATTCGTAGCAAGTCATTTTAACAGACTAGGGTGTCATCTTCATTTGTCAGCTACAAGCAATTGGTGCTTAAGGGAAGCATTACTTCCTTCACTGTCTGGTATTTCCTAGATTGTCTTAGGCTGGGAGGCTGCAATATGGGATGAAACAACAAATCTTTACTTTCTTTTAAGAGAACATTTCCATGTTTCATGTTAGGCTTATGTCTAAATGTCATTATTTTGGCAGAGATCTCTTAAAGGAAATGTAGGAAATTATGCTGCTTTTTTTAGAATAATAAGGGGCAGGATATTTATAACTATGCTGTATTTCTTACATAATTTAAAAAATAATATTTTAAAACTGGATTCTAAGCATAACCTGGATTACAAGATAACATTGTATTTTTTAGAAAGAGAAAGCAAATAAACCACTAAACCTGTGATATAAATAGGAAAACAAAACCAAGAATAGACCTGACAGCACTCTGCTTGCATATTTTGAGGGGCTTATGGCCTCCTCAGCACACTTTTTTGGAAGATACTACAGAGCAGTAAAGAATTTGCTTCAAGACAGCCCCTGAGCCGATTTGTCCTGTCTGGTGCTGAAAACGTTATAGCTAGTCTGTACTGCCCTAGGTGTGTATGACTTTTTTTAACTCCAGAACTGGATTTTTCAGTCTCAAATCTGATTGCTTTAGCAGAGTTTATTTTGTGAGACTGGCATCTTAATGCCTCTTTTGGGCAGCAGAATTTTCACTTCCTACAGACTGAAGCTACTTTCAAAACTTCATTCAAATGTCTTTCTTTTCCTAACCATTGTGTACTGGTTGACTTGCAGTGTGATCACTCAAGCACAATTTGTACTCAAGTACAAAGTTCTCTGCCTCTCTTGCCTAATCTCCAAGTGCATTGCAAACTACAGATCCTTTCCTTTTCTGCTTAAAACTCTGCTTTACTAAAATGTTTAAAAATGTGTTTAGAGAAGCACAGTAAGGCAGGGCAGGTAGTTTTGAGAGCACCACAAAATGATATATACAACACTGTCACATAATACACAAAGATACATAATATCTTTGATAAAGCGTATGAATGCAAATACATATCTTACCACAGTGGAAGCCATTTGGCAATACTTTTCATAAATGTATCTATGGAATTTCTCTGAGATTATTTTTTTCCTTTGGGACAGCATTATTTGCAATCTGTAAATAATTTGTGTACACTTCCAAAATTCTAGTTTTTAATTCTTTTAAAGGTCATTCTTCTGTTGTAAGTTGAGATCAGTTTTGTGCATTCAGGGGAAATGCTTGGCAAAATATTGGAATTGCAATCTAATGTCATCCCTGAAAGGAGAATTTTTCCTCACCTGAAAACCTGCCAGCATAGTGAAGGAGAACTAATATTCTAAGATAATGTAATTTGTACCTGTACCTATAGGTTTGCTCTCATGGTTCGAATCTAATTTTAACTGAATTTTAATAATGCTCAGAGTTCTTAGATCCTCTTCTCTGCATCCATCAACCTCCAAGTCAATTAGCTTAGATAGAGTTATAGTGCCTGTGAAATTAGTGGCATTCCTGTTGTTAGGAACGCCCCTCTTCTATGTATCGGTAGGTAATTATACTCTCGCTAGGTGTCTTTTTGTGAAAAGCAATCTCCATTGTAATGCATGAGCTGGGTAGTAAAAAATACCTACTGGGAAAGCTCTCTGTCTTCTCCCTTCTTGAGAATTCAACATTGTTATGAATCCAACTGGGAAGAAGCGGTGGGGGAAACGTTAACAGAAACCAGACAACTGACTTAGAGCTATTACGAAATTCAGCTTCTGTTCAGACAGCTCTCAGAAAAATTAAAAAAAACTGGGGAAAAAAAAAACCCTCCCAGTTGCTATAACTGCAGTTTGAAGGGAGAGAATGTTTACTGGATTTTTTGCTGCCAGCCAGAGGAGCCACAGAAAGCATATGTCAGAATCATATCCACATACAAGTGCTGCTTTCACTATTGGAACTGCACTGGAAGTATTCAGCTGAAAAAGCTTGAAGTTCAAAGGGCTTGGGGATACTGGTAGATGGCAGCCTAGATGTGAGCCCTTGCAGCCCAGAAAGGCAACCATATTCTGGGCTGCAGTTGACACACGAGGGATGAGATGCTGTCTATAGAGACCTAGGCAGTTTCCAACAGTGGGCCCAGGTGAAACTCATGAGGTTAAATGGTTTAATATATCTGCAAGATCTTGCACCTGGGTTGCAGCAACCCTCCACTACCAGTACAAGCCAGGGGACAAAGGGATAGAGTACAGCCTTGCCAAAAAGAACTTGGGCTATTGGTGGATAGATGGCAAGGTTGATATGAGCCAGCAATGTGTTCTTGCAGCCCAGAAGGCCAACTATATCCTGAGCTGTATCAAAAGGAGTGTGGACAGCAGGGTGAGGAAGTTGATCCTACTCCTCTACTCTGTGCTGGTGAGATCTCATCTGGAGTACTGCATCCAGGTGAGAAGTCCTCAGTACAGGAGAGATATGGACCTGTTGAATCACATCTAGAGGAGGGCCACAAAACTCGAAGGGCTGGAACACCTCTCCCATGAGGTCAGGCTGACACAGCTGGGGCTGTTCAGCCTGGAGCTGAATGGTATCTAGAAGCCTTTCAGTATCTAAAGAGGGCCTATAAACAGGATCTGTTGTAATAGGACTTGGGGAAATGGTTTCAGACTAAAAGAGAGGAGATTTAGATTGGATATAAATATATATATTTTTTATGATAAGGGTGGTGAGGCACAAGAGCAGGTTTCCCAAAGAGATGGTGGAAGCCCATCTCTGGAGACATTCAAGATTGGGGAGGACTGTGCTCTCAGCAATCTGTTGCAGCTGTAGATATCCCTGTTCATTGCAGGGGACTTAGAGTAGAGGACCTTCAAATATGCCTTTTGACTCAATTTTACAATTCTGTAAAGCGCGTTGAAGTCAGTGGAAGTTTTCCTAAGGAGTTCAGCATATTTAAACTGCTCCGTAGCATTTCTGGTTTCAGCCGAACAGCTAATAATTCGTTAATGCATGGCTCTCTCTCAGCAACAGAATCACACTGTGGACCAGACCAGCTGGGAAGGGGCGGAGCTGCTGCCTTTCTGGCAGGTCAGCAGGGGGTGAAGTGGAGCCAGAACAGGTGGCCTGAATTAGGCAATTAGGCCAGCCATGAGCCATCCTACCGAAGGCCATAAAGCTGTGAGGGAGTTGGCCTTGAGGTAACAATGTGGATTCTTCGTCGATAAGCAGAGGGAGGTTTTGTGTTGCTGGTGGAGTGTCTAATGGCTGCTGTGCATCGGTCAGCAAGTGGTGAGTAATTGCATTGTGATTGTATATATCTTTGTCATTGTTTATTTATTTTTATTTTTTTTTTTTTTTGTTCTAGTAGTTAGGTTTTTTAACCTTAATGCACAAGTTCTGTTTTATTTCTCGTTCTCTCTTATCCTTTCTGAGGGGGAGTGAGTAACTGACTGTGCAGTGCTGAGCTGCTGTTGAGTTAAACTACAAGCACCACGGACATGAAGAGTCCTTTTAATACTTCCTATTTGTTTTGCTTAGAGAGGTTGATGTGTTTGGCTTCTAAGAGCAGTGGTTCATTAACTAGGCTGTTAGTAATTTCTTTCATAAAGATATATTTGCTGGAGCCTACCTACAGAAGGGCAAATAATGCTAGTAGTTTAGCTGAGGCTTGCAGTTCAGCCTGCGTGTCCTTTATAACCTTGAAGGAGTTTTGATGAGGAATGGTAATTTGAGTTAAGGTAATTATCCTGACCGTTAATTAGTAGTAGTTTCTATACAGTTCTGTGCTGTTCTCTTCTACTGCTTCCTGAGGAGATTCTGAAAGCTTCTTTTTCATGCTGAGCAATGAGAAAAGGACTTGTATTTTCAAATGAGGTTTTCATGTAGCACAAATTGCTAAGGAGCAGAGAGCATTCTGCAAATATGGTTTTCACCTGCGTACAAAATACGCAGTGAAAGTGAAAGCTGGCTGAAAGCATCTAGAATTACCATTCAACTTATTAAGAAAATAATGCAACATCTGAGGATGCATAGTGTTTTACTACATAAAGATGATAAAAGACAAGTTTCCAGTAGGAGCGCTCTATTAGGGGATGCGATTACTGAAGATTAACCTTTTAAGTCCACAAATATAGACTCTTCTTGCTGATGATTGAGTGGTGAAATAGATTGTTTGAACAATAAGAACAAGGAACCTGTGGCAAGGAAGATTTAAGGGCAAGTCAACAACTGTTGTTGAGAGCTGTTGGCTGGCCCAAGCTCTGCTATCTGTTCGTACGTACAGGTACTCAAACTTTCTTGCCATGTCTGTCTAAAGGAAATCCTCAACTTCATGCGTGTCTGGAATGATTTGTCAGGGGGATGCATAAACAAATGTAGGTTCATAACCAAAGTATTGAATCAGAGAAGATGGTACAAAATGTTTCTTGGAGTTTTTAAGGTTTTTATATTTAAAGATTAATAAAAGCCAGATGTGAGAGCTTGTGAATGTAAAAAAATCCTACCTTTTTGCTCTTAGCTTAAGGCAAAGGGTATGTTTCATTTAAACAACTTGTCTTTTGAAATTGTGAACAATTCAAATTTAAAGTATAATATAGTCAATGGAGTGTTTCTATCTATAACATTGTTTTAAATTCTTATATGTATAGAAGACTGTACGTGCCCATAAAAACAGTCTGACAGTGGGCTGCTTGGGCCTGAACTTTGCTCACAGTATGCTCTAGGGAACACAATGACCCATGGCGACCTTATTCACAGAAAAACATAGAATGCATTTTTTTCAAAACAAGGAATAACAGTAGCTCTGCTGTCAGTTTCTATAAATCTGGGAAAAGAAGCTGTAAACCAGCTTTCTGATGAAGGAATCTAATAAGCCATAAAGTGCATGCTTTTTGTTATTCAATTTTAAATATTCACTTAATTTTTCAGTCTAGCAAAACTGACTTGAACTTTCTATACGCATCTGTTTTCTGTGCTATATCACTTCTCATGTGTGAGCACTAAATTAGAGATATCAGCTGCTGTCTCACAGTTTATGATGAGTTAAGGAGAAAACAGAATCCAAAACCTGAGATCATAACCCTCTGTTAACAAATCCTTAAAGTAAAATTGAATCCAATTTTATAAGAATAATTTCTTAAATATAAGCTTGTTTGGAATATCTGCTTTTGATTTTTAGTGCTTTTATTTAAAGTCTGGGAAGAAGTTGGACTCTGGATTTTAAAAAGTCTTAGTCCATATCTGATGTTTGTCACTGACCTAGCCCAGAGTGGAATGTCAGTTCAGATACTCCAGTCAGGTTTCTCTTGTGAGGTTCAGAAAGCTGTCTCATAAATCTGTAGCTCATGCCTTTCACATTCAGAGACCAGTTTAGATAGAATTTGCTCCTAAAGAAGTTAGGGAAACAAAACACATTGTGTAACAGGATTTGGTTTGCATTCAGTGTTTGAGCTATTAGCAGTTTCTTAAAAATAAGCTTGTGGACTTACAGTTAAGAATTCCAGTTTTATTTTTAACAGTAGGGGTTGCTGTAGGAAAAGAGAACAATCAAGTATTGATAGCAAAGCATGCAGATGAGTTCACAGAAACACTGTATTAGTGAAGTAAAAGGGCAGCCAGAATACTTTACGCAGAAAAGGTTTACAAAGGATTCATTGCACTTTTAGTGATTTTTTTTTTTACAACCTGAAGCTATTCTTTTTCCAGTTAGTACTGATTAATTGCTTAGTAAAAATCAAAAGTCTTGCTTTTTGATTTTTTTGTGTGATTATAATATTGCCATCCAGAGAGAACTAGGCAAGCTTGAGCAATGGGACCAGGTGAACCTCGTGAGGCTAAAGAGATCCATGTGCAAGGTCTTGCACCTGGGTTGTAGCAACCTCCACTATTAATACAAGCTGGGGAATGAGATAATTGAGCATAGCCCAGCTGAAATGGAACTGGGGGTACTGGTGGATGGCCAGTAATGTGCCCTTGCAGCCCAGAAGGCCAACCATATTCTGGGCTGCATCAAAAGAACTTTTAGTATCTGAAGGGGGGTGTTGAGGGCATATGAAATGGGGACAGACCCCTTCATAGAATCTGTTGTGATTGTACAAGGAGGGATTTTGTTGGGATATATGAAAGAACTTTTTGACAGTAAGGATGGTGAGGCACTGGAACAAGTTGCCTAGAGAGGTGGTGGAAGCCCTGTCTCTGAAGACATCCGAAGTCAGGCTGGATGGGGGTCTGAGCAACCTGATCTAGCTGTAGATATCCCTGTTCATTGCAGGGAAGTTGAAGTAGATGACTTTTTTAAGGTCCCCTCCAACTCAAATGAGTCTGAAAGTTAATAATGAAACTGTAGCCTTTCAATTCTTATTACAGTTTACATTCTTGTTCTCTCTGTGCAACAACTGAATCACAGACTCGTATGCACCTCTATCTGAACTGGCTAGTATTTCAACCCAATGTATGCAGCTCAGAACAAAGGATGCATTTATAGTATTTGTGGGATGCTACTCTCCCTTGTGTCTAGATACTGGGGAAAGCTGAGAAATTCCGTTTCCTGGACTTGTTTGGCATGATGAGTTGCTAGGTAGATATGACTCAGTGATGTCAAAATTTTCCAATATTCTGGTTTCAATTGTTCGTTGTCTTTATGGTAGCTCCAGATCCTGACCAGAAAGCACTCTAATGTGCATTTACACATTAATGTGCTGTACACACAAAGATTTCTGTCCCATAAGTGTCTGCCCCTATTGTTAGCACTGGTACTGAGATTAAACACTATAGCATTCGAGCAGCAGACAGCATGGATGGAAAAAGCAGCACGTGTTAAACGTGGGATCTAAGAGACTGAGGAATTGCTGGGAGGATGTGGTGGAAGCAGCTTTGGTTTGACAAGGAGGGGAGAGAAGGCAGAGTTGTGCTAGTGTCAGTGGGACCCGGTGGGAAGGTGTGGTCTGCTTCAGCCAGTGCTGGCAAGGGGGGTGGCCCCTCTTGTAATCTGGGCTTTTGCTGTCAGCAAAATGGTAGGCCAGAACTTCAGAGGAGAAAAACTGTTGCCTTCTGGTGTTTAGCAGGTCTGGATGAAGTATATGGAAGCGTAATGCCTGTAGAGGAGTAATGTGTGAGTGAGCACACACTGACAGTCTGCTGAAAGCTCAGAGGTTAGTGTTTCCTTCTACGTAATGCTCAGCTTATAGGATCAGTGGTCTTCCAGCTGTCTGTAAGTAGGGAAGGACAGAGAGCTTCTTCCTTTCCTGCTGTCTGGGAGGTGTATAGGAGTCAGGATCTAAGCTGTTATTTCTTACCTAATAACTTTGTAATACTCTCAGGAATGAGAGCTCCCGGTTTGCTGAGCATAAATAAATCACTGCAGTATAAAACTTGATAGAAAAAGCAATGATTTGAAGTCAGCCAAAATGCCTTATAAGGACACAACTGTAAGCACTGCCTACTCCTGGATTTGAGTCCTAGATCCATCTGAATATGCCAGACTGGAGCGATGACTCAGGCTACAGATTCCAAGGATTTCATCAGGATAATAAAGTTTAGGAATATAGCAGCAAGATGCTTTCTTTGATTATAAAATTGGAGACGTAAGTAGTGATATCTGCTGGGGAATAGTTAGAGGTGATGAAGTGAAAATTATGATGTAGTTAAGTCATTTGAAAGTCTCCTTTATGAAATGAGAGTTTTTATGATGGTGACAAATTACTAATACGATATCATTTTATCCCATTCCTAAAAAAGAGTTTGTGTTATCCTCATATATGGTGCAAAGTTGACACCTGTTGAATCCTGCAGGATTCAGGATAAGTAAATAAAAATAAATGAATTACTTCATTGTTGCATGAAATTACTTTCCAGTTTTCCCCAACTCATCTTACTCACATTTAGAGAAGTGAGAGTGCAAGCACATTTGAGTTACAAATGTCTTTCTTCATGTATTTGGTATCATTGATCTTGAGATGTCTGATACTGGTGAATATTTATTATTGCAATTTATTCTGGGAACAATAAAACTCATAATTTACAGGAAAGCAATGAGAGCCAAGTCCCAACACAGAGCAAATGGTACTGCTGCTGGTGCATTAGCAACGAAAGATCCTACCAGTTAAAATTCTCATAATATTGATAGCAGAAGGGATCAACAAGTATTGCAATACTAGTAAGCATTAAGGGTTAAAGATGTGATGGAGGCTTGTGACTAGAACTGAATTTTTACTGTAATCACTCAAGGGTCTGTTCTCACAGGAGTATTTGGTATCTGTGTGGAAATGAGACTTCTCTCCTTCATGTTGGTGGAATATGCAACTCCCATGTATGCCATGCTCTTCACAGCACCCCCATGTTGCCACTGATTGCACACAGGCAGCAGCACTTTGCTAACGGAGGAGTGCTGGCAGCTGAGGTGCAGAGCTGCTGCCTGCTCCTCCTGCTTTTGTTCAGGCAGTGCTAGGAGACCTGAAGAAGTCAAAACATAATACAAAAAGAAGTGTAAGATTAGCATCACGGATTAGTTGTGAACATTAGCATCTCACAGGTTTGACTTGATTTTTTTTTTATTACTCAAACACTGTTTCTGCTTTATGCATAGGTCAGAGTCTGAATTTACGCAAAGTGTGTAGAAGGAGTAAGAGTTTTTGTTACGTGGGGCGTGTAAGAATTATTTCAAATGAAGGAGCGGAGTATTTTTTTGTTTACTAAATTCATGCAGCCCCGATACGATTATTTTGATCACATGACAAAAATAGAGCTGAGATTGTCAGCCCAAAACGAGGGGCCTTGCTCTGGTGAGTTTTCTCTGATACATTTTGAAATACTGCATACAGAAACAATGTTTTGTTACGTATTAGCCTTTGCTTGGAGCTTGGTGGCTTTTTTTCCCCCTACACTGCAGTGGAGTTGTGCCTCTTGACAGGGTCAAACTTCAGGTTATTTTCATGCTCAGCTAAACCCAGTATTTGTATCACATCTTCTTTGGTTTAAGCATGGAGACCTGAGAAATACTTTTGGATGCTGCAGCATCAGGTGCCTCCTACCATCATAGGCTCTCCTAAGCAGAGATCTTCAGTGAGAATTTTGGGGCTCAATCAAGAGAACAAGGTGTGATCACAGGCAACTCTCCATGGCAGGCACAGTCCCTTGCTCTTGGCTTCAGGACCTCAAATATGTTCTGTCTGTTCTAGATCTGAAAACAGATCATGCCCAGGAGGAAAGAAGAGACAAAATTTTATCACACACAGTTTTTGCATGATGAGCAAAGATGTTTCCATGCTCTGCCTGATTTTAAAAGAATAAAACAGGTGTTGTGGCCTTCAAAATACATTTGAAAAAGGTTGCTCGAGGTTTTACTCTGTATCTGCTGTTCTCTTCTGAATGAGTCCTGTAATTACTTGCATTAGCTTTTGCGTGTACCTATTTACCTCATTAGCCTTCCTAACACGTCTTAATCACTGTGTTCAAAGATGCAGTTTAGTTTTCTGGAGTTGGAAGAGAACTGTATTTGATAATAACTCAGGTCCAGATTATGAAAACCATTTTTCTTGCTTTAACTTGAACAAGATAAGTAAATGGGAGAAGTATGTATTCAAACACTGTTGACAGAAAAAATTGTGAGTTGATGGTGTTCTGCTCTTTAGTGTAGGCTGATACAATTTACTACTGTTGATTTTCCAACATAGTGATACATTGTGGAGGTATCTTGAGTGGATGGGGGGTGGGGAGGGGTGAGGTTGGAGAGTAAATTAAAGTGGCTGGATCATAGTCAGGAAAAGGAGGAGCAGATCTGTGAGGAGACCAGTGACTGCCTCAACTCTGACTGTTGTACTGCTGACTCAATCTCTCAAACGCGTGAGATGTAGCCTTCTTCAAGTTGAACCAAAGAGAGGCAAAATGGCTGAGAGATTGAAAGATTACCTTCACGACAAAGCTCAGGTCCTGTTATAAAATGTATTAAATACGATGCTGAAGGGCTTACTCCTTTTTACAGTACTTGATAATAGCAATTTGTGAATGTTGAAAGAACCATTTTTAGTTAATTTAATTCTGCTTCTTTGTACAATTCTGACCAGTCAGACAAATTTATAACAGGTATTTAAATTTCTTCCATACAAGGTCTGAATTCCTTTGAAATTAAATGATATAAAAATATGAAAATAGTTTACAGTTGAATCATTCTCTTTTTTTTTAATATAGGTTTATTCAGCAAATTGGCTACCAGTTAAGGGTGATGGTTTCCATACTGTGATTTGTGGCATATTTAAAACAGATGGAAGCATCTCAAAGCCTGCTTTGTCCAAAGCCAAGAACATTTTTTCAGCAAGAAGTCTGAACTTGTTGCCACATAAACAAAATGAGTGATTTAACTTAGCGTCTACATATTTTGGATTGGCAAAAGCTACTGCAAAAAAAGAAAGCCAGAGAGCAGATCCTATAAAAATAGGAAGAGAGAGACCCAGAGACACACGTGCATGTGCACAGCACATATACACACATCTCCTGGCAGCTGTTCAACCTGAAATGTGTTTGTGTGGTGAGACGCCAAGTGGTAGGGTGTGTTGGTCCATCTGGAAAATCTCTTGCGCTTTTATGCCATCGGTGTAAGAATGATGAGATATCTAGACGCTTTCTATTGAAAAAGACTCAGAGGTGTGAAGTACTTGGTGGAAGCTTGCACTGAATGACGTGCTTTACAAGTACTAATCTTTTTCTAAAAGCATGCCAGCCATACTTTATCTAACATAAATCAAAAATAAAGAGATTCCAGGAATTGTCTTGCTAACTAATGGTGCTTTCCTGTAAATTAGCAAAACTTGGTTGAGTCTTACAAGATGTATAGAATCCTTAACTGTAATAAGTGCTAATTAAAAGCTACTCTTGAATACACTTCTAGGGGATTTTTTTGTCTGATCTAGGCTGTTTAAAGACCTTTAGTATGGGAAAACTAAATGGCTTACCCAAAATTTCAGTAGAAGCCTGAGAATTCTTTGTTTTCCTTCCATCTCATATGTCACCTTCAGTTATGACAGTACAAAGGATGGTAGCATCGGATGATCTATGCATGCTCTTGTATCCTAGTAGTAGCTCACATTGGCTATCAGCAGAGTACGTGGCAACTACTAAATTACTTAACAAACCTAAATCTTTCAAGCACATAATTTGAATCCACTTCTTACCAAGCTGCATTTCTGCCCAATGAAGCATGCTGTGTAAATGCTGCTTGAATTTCAGATATTTGTATTCAAGATGTGCCTCTTCAAACTCTTTTACCTCTTTTAGAGGTAAGCCTGATGGGCTATAATGTCATTACCCTTGGTGGTCCATATTGCTACTTTTTAAGTACAAAATTAGAGTGTGAAAAAGGGTTCTTTTTCACTTAATAGACACATAAAAAGTAGGGCTCAGAAGAGAACTCCAGGGCAGGAGTTGTTTGATGCAGAGATGGATATCATGTGGAAGTCATTTCTCTGCTGAAGAGATAAGAGGGAGAATCTGACTGTTGAGAGGCTTGCCAAGCAAAACAGGAACTGCATTTGGTACTTAGGATGTGTTAACAAATCCAAGGAAATTAATAATCTTGTGTACAGGACTGATACTATGCACAGCTTTCAAATGGTGACTTCAAGATAATGCAACTCTAGTTTTTCAATAGTATCAATAATATATGAAGGTGGGTTCTGCGTTTCTGCTTTGTGTGAAGAAAAATGAAGTGTAAACAATTTTTTATTTATTAATATTTTTTCTTTTTAATATTTATATATTCACAGAAGAAAACTCCATCAGCTGTTCCTCAGACTTTCAGTTAACTTAGGCAAATTTATACTGCAGTAGGAAAAAAAAAAAAAAAATGGAGAGACAGAGAAGTATACATCTCTGTTTTTTATATTAAAAAATGGCTTTATGAGAAGTAAGATTGAGTCTCTCCTGACTTGTCAAATAGCTGCCTTCTCCTGAACTTCCAGAATATACATCCTGGCATACATTCACAAAGGAATTTTTATTCTGGAATATTCCTATGCCTTCCCTGTCATAAGTGACATTTTAACTTATGAAGGATTTCCTCACACAGGTCTTGATTGCTATATTTTGTAGGTGCACAACTACTATTCTCATTTTGTCTGCTTGAAATTACTATAAAGGACTCCAGTGTAGCCACTACTTTTATTTGCTCTATTAATTTTTGAAGGATGAATTAACTTGTGGAGAAAGATGCCTTTGTTTTTAAAATAAATAAATAAATAAATAAAAAATTGAGATTTGCTGTAGTTGGTAATGCTGTTACAAAGCAGTTATGCTGAGAGATCTGATAGATTTTTTTTTTTTAGCAAGTGAATGAATAGTTTTAAATATCAGAAGCTTTTAATCTTCAACATCATAATAACATAGGCAACCAAGTAATCTATACATAGAGAGGATTTTATGATAGCTTTGCGGAGTTAATTTCTATTTCTTTAAAAATTAGGAGAAAGCAGAAGTGATGGAAATGGATGAAAATATGAGTAAAGTCAAGGAACAGGCATTTAATCTATGGGCTGGTAAAACAGGGCAGGTTTTACTGAGATGTGAATCAAGATTGTGTCCACACAGCATGTGCCTACTCATCCATTGTTGTGTGTATGAATTGCAGATATGGAGAGTGAAAGAAATGCTCCAGATATCCCTAAGGATATCTTAATAATAACCATAGCTGTGATAAATTCTGTAGTTTTGCAGGCAATCAACTAGAACTGGGGCTAGTTTTAACATTTGGATAAATCTTGTCATCTATTCACCTGTTCTTCATTCTGTTCTTTCTTGCTATCTCCCCTCAAGATTGCAATATGGTGATTACAGTTACAGTTAGTTGCTTGGTTAAACTGAGTTAAAGACAGTGATCAATATCAAAGGAGCAAAAAAGGAATGTTAGGTATTGTGAAACAACTTAGAAATTATTTCTCAATTTTTTTTAATCCATAGAACGTTACTCAGAGCACCCCAAAGAGTTATCTTAAAAAAAAAAAAAAAAGCCCAAGACAATGTATTACAATTGCAAAAAAGGAGGAAAAATATTAGCATAAAGATATGAGTATTAAAATGAATTCAACAGGATGGAACCCCTATTAATGAGTATTACAACAATGAAACCTCACAAGTAGGAAGAAGTGGCAGCTGACACAACTCCATCTATATCTTTCTGGCCATCTCCCTAGAAAGCTCTTCCTTGCCTTATTTCTGCACTCCACCTGTGGTCCCAGATGCTATCAGGAAATAGAGAAGCACAAGAAAATGAAGTTAGCAGATTCTGCTAAATAAACCACTGTGACTGTTTAAGGATTTATGATAGACTGAGTGCTGAAAAGACAGGATAAGTCTCATAATTCTCCATGAAATTAAAAAAAAAAAATCAAAAGAAAGTTTAATACAATTTTCCTTGAGCTGTAATACTGTTAAGATTTATTGCAGTATAGCAAAAGTTGAGAAAAATAGCTTTAATTTCCTAATTCATGTATCTTCTGGAGCTCTCTAGTATTGGAATACGTTATAGTCTGAGTAAGGAATAGATGTCTTAACTAAAGAAGAAACCTATAATGAAGACTTTTCAGTTTAGTCCTTTGCCCTCGGAGCTCATTTTCTAAATAAAGCCCAACAAGTAAGACTTCCTAGATCTTTTTAGTATGTTCTGGTCCTGGATTGATTCCCAATTCCTTTGATTCTTTTTCCTTCCACTAGATGTTACAAAACCACCCCAAATTAGCAAGGCTAGCAATCTGAGGGTTCTTAATGTCAGTCAGGAATGCTCAAAGCACTGCTACCTTTAGAGGCAGGGTGCTGCACGTTGCTCCTTGTAATAACATGTCAGTATCAGTGGATTGCAAAGAAAGCTCCTGGAAGTAGAAAGATTCTGATTCTTACTCAGTTGTATCACGGCATGTGGAAAGTCAGTAGCATGTTTCAATGCAAGTGAGAACACTTAGATTGAATGCATGAGAAGGGAGAACTGCAATGGAATTTTAACTTTAATCTTGCTCATATTAAATGTACTGCTTATTAAATATTTTAAAATAGTAAGATATTTCACCTATTTAATTTGCTATCTTGGAAGCAACAGGCTGCATAAAAACTCATTGCTACTGGCTTTTTCAGTGATTCTCTGATGATAAGCTGGGGCACGTTGGGAGTTAGGTAACAGGATTTTTGTAGCTATCTCTTCATCTGGAGTTCTGTACTGAAATTCTTACACAAAATCTTTCCTTATCTGTCCTTGCCTATAGCTTACCAATGGCATTAACTTGCAGTTGCTAAGTGAAGTATGTGAAAACCTTTCAATTAGAAGGAATTCTTTTTTTTTTTTTTTGGGGGGGGGGGGGTGAGGGGAAGAAGCTTTTTGCATGCTCCTTTGAATACATGTTTTTACATAATAACTAACCTTTACTATTGTTATTTTAATTTCCACTGAATGAAACCTTTGCCAAATGGTTTGCTTGCAGAACTTGTTCTTAAGCACAGTCCTTCGAATGGGTCAGAGTTCCTTGGTGGTTTTGGTTTGCAGATCCTCTAGAACTTCTTCTGTGTTTCATAATCCTTTAAACTGATGAATTTGCCAAGTCTTCCTTCCCCCTCCCCCCCCCCCAATTTAATTTTCTTGCTCAGCCAGTGTATTTGTAGCTGGTTGGAATCATGTGTTATTTAAATAATGACTCCTGTCTGAAAGTAATTTCTGCCCTGTTTGTGGAAGGACTGTGCACGAAAAAACAAAACCTGTGGCAGCTTAGGGTTTGTATTTGAAATCCTGAATGGAATAAACAGAGTGGAAATAAAAGCCTCAAAATATTGTGTTGTAACTTCTTGTTCTGTTCTAAATACAGAACTTCAAATTAGTAAAGGGTCCAAACTCTGGCATAAATAATTTTCTCTGTGTTAGCCAGACATGGTGGGAACAAGCTTGGGTCCTTACAGCAGTATTTAGACATCTTGCATGCTGTCCAGGTTAACACCAGTCAGATATTTAAGGACTGGCAAAGAAAGAAAAGTTGCTTCTAGACCTACATAAATCTGTTATAAGAATATCAGTTTGTGTTGTCTCTGTCTCTTGTGAAGGAGATGTGGTCTTTCACAAACATGGTAAATTAACCCTGTGGTTGCCTTCATATCACCTGTACATTAGAGAAGATCTAAGATTGGCTTGATAATAAAAACAGAATATATACTAAAAAAAAAAAAGCAGTTCATGGCTGCAACACGTTTTCTTTTCAGTAAATTATTTCTTTGTAATAGACCTATATATTACGTACTATATGTTTACACATGGATCAGAATGCTGGAAGAAGACATTTATATCTACTTCTATAATTTTCCCTGGAATGCTTTTTTTTCTTTCTTCCTGTCCAGGTTTAGCACTATCTTTGAAGTATCATCAAAGTAATGAAAGAAAATGGCTAATATTCCACTAAAGCAAGGTAAATATTGTTTTAAACATTGGATTAGAGTAAATTTAATCCGGCCAGCACAGTTAGGGATTCAGTGCTCTCCACAGCGCTACCTCAATTCCCAGAAAGAATGATTGTAAGCAGAAATCCGATATTCTGCCAGGAAATCACTATTTCCGAGTTATTAGATTCCAGCCTTGGTTGAGACTGAGGGAAGGAGACAGTACAGGAAGCATTCAGAGTTATACCTAAGTGTGGCTCAACGTATTTTAAGTTAGCTGCTTCCAAGGGTAACAGAGGTGATGGACTGCAGCAATACAACTGCAGGTGCAGCGACCCTTCTGTAAACTGACATTGCTGCTTCTTTTCTTGTTAGGGAAAAGGATAAGCTCAGTGTAAGCAACCTTCATTCTGCTCCCTAATGCTCAGACTTGAATCATTTGTTTCATTTACAGAGCAAAATAATCATATTTTTTGTGTTAACCTCTGTGTATGGGACACAAAAGCTATCTTCTTGTATGGAGTTCACAAAATTTCAATCACCACTGAGAAGCTCCTGTCTCAATCAGAGTCTTAGACTAAAACTCTAAGCTTATTGAAGTTGTTCTTAGATGTCATAGTCTCCTGTGCTAAGCAGCTTTACAATACCACTGAGAAGATACTGTTGTTCACACACATGAAGCAAATAATTCAAAACCGAAAAATAAATACTCTTTGCTATATTGGTTAAGACAATTAGTCTTGCATCTTTTTCTCCAGGGGAAAACTGATACTGTTTTCTTTTACTTTGAGAACCACCATTTGGGGAAAAAAAGTCTGTTTAGTGAAGGCCAAGGAAAGCATTCTGTAATTCTGGTAATTTGTCACATAGAACCTGTAGTTCAGTTATTTCATATTCCTCTTGCCTTCGCTTCCTTGTGTTTCTCAGCCAGATAACATCTACCCCTCCTATTTCTCAGTACATCCTTTATTCTGTGACAATCTTACTGGTTAAAATGCATTTAAATGTTTTTTAACAGACCATACTCTATACTGGTCCAGCAGTAAATAGAAACTATCACTGGAATCCTCTTTGCATGATTATAAAAAGCTTATTTCAATTGAGCAGTGGATAGTTATTCTCTAGATCTTACTGGATGCTTCCTACCATGGTTAGCCTCTGTAACACTAGTTTTAGCAGGGAGTGAAGGACTGAGTCAGCTGTGCAGAAATAAAGTTCTTTTCTATGCTGTAACTGTAGAGGAAAGAAAAACCTTAATTTTCCTGCAGCTATTAACAATCAAGTCATTGATGCTACCATACTCTGGTGTTTAGGTAACTTGGGGCTGTGTGCACCAGTCTATCCAAAGCTATTGGGACTGAGGGCGATCCTCTTAACGTTTGCTCTTGAATCCCTGGAATTGTTCTAATGACTGTTACATTTACACAAATCATAAAGTTCTTAAATAATATGTGCTTTGGCAAGTGTCCTGCATTTCAGGCTTGTCAAGAGATTTGCTAATGGCAATGGCAACCTCCAGGCAAGTCTGTGCTACTCTTCAGCAGCTCTGATCTCATTTCTATGTTAAAACAGCTCACTGAGAGGTTTTGACAAGATTTGCAGTTTTGTCTTTCTGGTAACCAGAAGTGTAGTTAACACATGAATTCACACAGCATAATTCCATGAAGAGAATGTAAAATAGAAATTCACATTTCCAGACTACTCCTTTGTATTTAGATCGTGGAGTCCATTGCATTTCAGGCCACAGTAACCACTGGTGGAGATAAGTGATAATAGGTACAGACAGGAGAATCCAAATCATTCTCGTCAGAAATAGTTGACATCCATTCTGCAGTTGACCATGAATTTTTCACTGGAATCTTTCTCTCAGAACTGTAGATTTAGCAAATCTAAAATACTTTGCAGATATGCTAATTTTGGTGAATGTTAATTTCAATAGTGAATGTTAATTTCAAAAAACACGGGGGGGGGGGGGGGGGAAGCCCAATCTATAATTATCATGTTGATCTGAGTTTTTGTTGGGGAGAATGGCTGGATAAACACTTTTTCTGAAGTTAATATGCTTTTAGGGGTATGAGATGCAACTCCAATGTGATCTTTATTAAATAATGTTCTTTTTCCCTCTGTAATAACATTCATGCTGAAATATTTGAGCCTGCCAGTCAAAGCAATGGGGGAAAAAAAAAAAAGGAACCTACAGAGAAACAGGGCTATTTCATTTTTCTTGGATCTTATGCAAGGATATTACTTTTAAAATTGCAGTACAACTGCCTCATCTGTCAGGCTAATTTCACTAATGTTTTCCATTTCCTTCTGTTGACAGCCATTAAAAGTATGATATTTAATATTAATCCTCATCTCAGAATGCTGTTTAAGAAAATTGATGTGAATTAATGATTTTTTTTTTGGGGGGGGGGGGGAGGGGGTTGCATTTTCGAAGGTTTCAGTCTTCTTACATTCCGGGTATGGCTTTCCTAAAGTGACCTGTTTACTTTGGTTAATGTCATAAATACTTCTAAAAAATTGCCTGAAGACCTGCCCAGAAGACTCAACTAAACACCGTGGGCTGATACAGGCGTGTTCTTCTTCTGCACACAGTACGGCATGTTGCTTGCCCACTGCATGCACCTTACTGAAGTGCACAGTGTTATAAATGAGAACTTATTTCCTATGATCGTTCCGCCTCCGAGCCAGAGGCTGAGTGCCGGCTGAGGCCCCGGGGCAGGCCGGGTCAGCTTCCAGCCTGGCCTTGGTCCGCGCTTCCGTCGCGCACCAGCAGAGGGCGCCCGCGCTCCGCCGCCGCCTCCTCGCCTTACTGCGGGCTGTAGAGCAGCGTTGACCGGGTGGGTGCTGGCTGACGCTGCTTCAGGCCTCGGTTCGGCTTCGGCGCCCCTCGGGCGGCGAGACCTGTAGCACCTTCCAGCCCTCAGCGCCCACAGCTGTGATTTTAACACACCGCTGAGATGCAGGAAACGCTATTCTGCAAATTGGGATCCAGGCACGGCAACGGTTCTGCATGGATATCTGTATTTAAAGCATCTGTTTCAGTGGCTAAAAACAGTATTTATTTCTACATAAGCATAAGCAACATTCCTACTGGTGTTGAGTGTGTTTCTACATCTTGAATGCTGCAGGTTTCTAAATATTTTAGAGTATTTCTAAATATTTAGAAGACTTGGTGGCTTTTACTGTAGTCACCATACAGCACTTCTAGTGTCTTGGATCTGAAAGGACTTGGGACTGCAAGTGAAAGAATTCCATGGCAAATACTCTGATAAATAACTTCATTTTTCAATATTATAATTTGCTTCCTGCCCCTGTCCCCTTCCCTACCCCCCCCCCCCCCCAAAAAAAAAAAAAAGCAACAGATGTGACTAGTTTCATTCAAATAATTGTATCTTACAGTCATGGAGGGGGGGGTGAGGGGTGGGAAGGCTTTGGAGCAAAGAAATTTGCATTTCAAGCTTTAAAAAGATTTGGCAAGTTTGCACCCAGGAATACTGTTTTTTTCATTTTGGAAGCAGATATCTGAGAGGTTTGTTATTCAGCTATGAGGAGGAGGGAGATCTTGTGGTCTGAAGCAAGTTTCAGGGCTCTAATTCCAGATCCTGACTTGACATCTAATTATATAGCAGTCCGTACGTTTTAATATTTTGATAGGTGGTAGACTAACTTGCCTACTCTGGAAGTGATAAAAGTTAACAAATTGATATCCTTTACAGGTGCTTTTTCAAATGCCCAGTGTTAGAAGTACAGAGCTATTGGGCACTCCACTTCACATCCAGCTTTTCTGACCTACCTTATGATCCGTTTTAAAAGCAATATGTTTTTCTGAGGTTCTGTCTCAAACGCAATAAAGCAGCAACATTGGCATCCAGACACACTGTGCAGGGTTTGTGGCCTTTCCCAGTGAATAGCTTGTATTGTGGTTATAGTTCTTGATGATAATACATAAAAGAAATGATAGGCCCTGAAATAAAGGTTTGTAAACATGGTATACTGAGGGCATCTAACAACAATGTAATTAACCAGAAGAGCAAGGCTCCTGCACTTGCTGTTGTCTTAAGAACCTTCAGTTGTTACAGTGTAGGGGCATCCTCTCCTTTCATTTTTTTCCTGTTACGATTCTGAAAACCAGTTTACATTTCTAGTAAACAGGCTGCTGGTGGACGAGCATGTTCTGACAGCTAAAAATTGTAATTTTAGTGTTTGTATTTTCAGAACTTCAATCTTCATCAGATTTGACTGAATGTGACAGCTCTATCTACAGGAGATTACAGTTCAGTGGGCTTTTTTCAACAATCCTACTTCTGTTTCTCGTACAGAAGTCAAGGATGGGTGAAGAAGGTGATCTGGGGTGTTACAAGTGAATTGATTCTCTTTGCAAAGAGGCGATGATTTGGAAGGTATTTCAGGATGTAGCACACATCTTGCCTTGTGCCCTGTGATACCTGGCTATGTTCTCTTCATAAAATGGAAAAATGGAATGAGTTATAGCCAGATGGGTGTTCATGTTGAGGGGAAAATGTAATTTGAGGATTAGAGGGCTAAGAGCATTTCTGTGGCTGGATGCTGGCTAGCTATTATTTGGCCTTTAAAAAGCCTATTTGAACGGAAGTGATGACTTCTAGCTGTCTTGTTATGAGTCCGTAAATGATCCATGCCTTCAACTGAATTTACTCATTTTAGAGGGGACCTCATAGAATATTTGGCAGTTTTTCAATTTTTTTCTTTTTCCTATCTTTCAAACTGTTGGATACCAAATGTTGTGCCATGGTGTTGTTAATTCATTGGTTTTTTTCCAAAAATTTCCGTAAGAAAATCTGCAGATGAGTGTTGCACCCCATCTTCTCATGAGACTTTTACTTAGTACCTTAAAATGTCAAAGAAAAATAGTGGAGAGCAAGGTTTTGTGATCCAGTAGGTCTTGAACAGGAGCTGTGTGGAGCATCTCTGAAAATAATGATGTGCTTTTGAGAATATCACTGATTCTGTTGCTGTGTTCTGTCCAAGGCACATTGTGGTAATTACTGATGATAACACCAGTTTTTAAGCTGTCCCACTCTTAGAGTTATTTTAACACAGTAAATAAACCTGAATCCATCCTCAAAGGGTGCAGGAGACTGCTTGAGCCTCGTGAAAATGACAGCAAAGCAGTTCTTTGGCAGACAAGGAGCAAGCACTTCCACCTCCTATGCCATGCTGGGAGCCCTAAACCTGTTCTGACAGTGTCATTTGCAGCTTTGTTCTATGGGATAGTTTTCTTTCTAGATTCCTTTACATGTGAATCATGATACAGGTGACAAAGGATGTTGATAATTATAGTCAGATTGGCAAGTAGTTTTGTATACTTGTATGTGGGAAATAAAGCAGGGCTAATAGAAATCACTTACTAAAATGTTGGGGAAGTGTCCCTTTTCTAAAAATGCATCACTATAAGAGTTTTTTTGTATCTTCTAATTTGGATGTAGATTCAGACATTGGCCACTTACTCAATTCCATTATCCCAGTCATTCAGATATAGAGCATGAGAGCAATATTTTTTTCAGAATCAAAAAAGGTATTTTCAGATCTAGTTTTTGTTACGGGGAACACCCAGTTACTATGTCTCACTTAAATGGTAAGCAGTGTGCCAAAACCAGGGTGGCTTGAGGAACTCCTTTTCTCCTCAGGCTGTAGTGGTTTGTGTTAAATAGAATCTAGATCCACAGTTCTCCTGCTGAGGTTTTTTAAAAACATTTCTCAAAATGATCTTCTGCAACTTTGTGCATTTGCTGAACTGATTCTCTAGAATTATACAGTTTGCCATGTTTTTTTTTTTGTTGTTGTTGTTGTTTTTTTTTTTTTACTACTTAAGTAATCTCAAATTCATCACAGGAATGTGATGAAACTACAGTATAGTAGTTACAGCACTGCATTTATGGCCATTCATGATTTTTATGTCATGTTCAGTGAACAAATAGTAAATACTGCGTAACATTGTGACATATGTATAACTGCAACTTTCTGTTTTTCTTCAAAATACCATTTTGTTGTTTCTGGTGTTTTCTGTAGTGAACACCAAACAAACTTGTTCATTGAATCCCTTCCCTGTAATTCTGAGATAGAAGTCCCAGCTGATCAACAAAACCAGTATTACGAAAAGTTATTTTAACATAAGGTTTCATTTGCACATAGTTGATTGCATACATAAAAAGTATAAAGGCACTACACTTGATGTTTGCTTTTGGTTCCTTATTACCTGCTACTGATTTACTCCAGTCCTGGCTCTGTGATCTTGGTGTGATAAAGGTGCAACCCAGTTTGTGCAAAATGAGGAGTGAGACTCAAAGCCTTGTGACAACAGCCTTATTTCTCTAAAGGGTTGTTGAAACAGAAGGAGGTTTTGCGATAGTCTTCAGGGTGCAAATCAATCACTGAAATAAACTCTTGTTTATCTTAGTCCAGTTGTGTACGTAGGAAAAACTGAGCTGCTATTGAACAGCACTCAAAAAGCTTAATTGGCTGCCATGGAACTCCTTCCTGTATCTGATTATTTGTTATCAGATTGCAAATCTATGGAATATTTTTTTCCTTCTTGTATCAGCAATGAAAGCTGGAGTGGATGTCTTCCCACCTAGTGAAGAAGTCATACTACTTGGTGCCATAATCTATCAGGTCTTCTACTTTGTTACTGTTATGTATTCATACAGGATTAGGCCTTAAGAGTACTTGGGTTTTATTTTGTGAAGCACTGAAATTAGGCAAAAATATGAAGTTGTGTAAGGTACACCACAGATATGATTTATCCCACAAAAATGGGTGACATTTAATATAATGTGCAAGACAGAACAGTTAATGGTCTCCAAATGTATTACAGAATGCCAGTTATTTCACTTACCATTGCAAGAGTTCCTGGCAAATACCATGACTAACCCTCTGTTCATTTGTAGGTAAATAAAGGCAAAATTTTTGGGTGATTTTTGCAGGCATTAAATACAAACTTGAACTTCCATAATTCACCTTTAAAAATGTGTAGTTGTAGATCCATCTTTGTGAAAATACCGATGTTTGACAGATTGTATTTCATGTTCTCTGCTGTGGAAGAGTGAGAGTAGGTTTTTATAACAACCAGAGAGATGGAATTTGGGAAGTGATTCACCAGGTTTGCCTGGTAATGAAATGGGCAGCTGTTTTAGTCCCACAGTGGTTGTAATACCCACTTGAAATGTTTAGACTTCCAAGGCTGGAGTTCACCAGACCACGCAATATTCTCTCTCTATTGGAGAGACTTTTAAAGATCCATCATATTTTCCTGCCAGAAGGAAGTAATCTAATCCAATATGGAGGTGTAACTAGTGGATTCATTGAATTTATTTTGTGTAAAAATAACTAAACCAGGGACGAGGCTGTTTACCTACAAGTTAGGGAGTACTGTTTGTTTCCCCCTCCAACTGACAAATAATAAATATTTAAATACTTCTAGTAGAAATTATAATTTCAACAGAAGAACGAATACAATATATGATACTGACTTGAGGAAATATGTCCAATACGAGTAGAGAGAATGAAAAAATCAGTTTCCATAATACTGAGTGCTTCAACCACACAGAAGATAAATGATTGTTTCTGCCTATTTGTTATTTAATACCTTTACATGACTTTTTTTTTTTTACTGGTGTTTAGAAATATAGTATTGTGGAAACATCAAGTTGGTTGTTCTAGTTTACAATATTTTTTCACCTTAAAATTGTTCAAGATCAAATGAAGCTTTTTTCTTTTGAGCTCCACAGCTAAATGCACAATTCAGTTATTTACTATAGTCTTTCCCTTTCCCCTCCCCCCTTTTTTTTTTTTTTTTTTTTTTTTTAGATGCTCTGGCTTAGAACTCCATAACTCAAATTTATATTTCTAACAGGCTCTGTTAGGATTTGGTAACTACAACTTTGCCCTTTGCTTTTTGAGGTCCTTGAATCTTGAAATTCAACGTTACAAAATTTGCAGATTACAATTTGGCTATTAATACTTTCATATTTAATAATAAAACAATCTTCTTGTGCCTCTGGATGTCTTGTAACTCTTTATCTCTGTATATGAATTTATACTATCTCCAAATAATAAGGCATTTTTAAGTTTATTAGTAAGGTCTGTTCTCAAGAGGAGAAACTTCCCTGTGCCTTCAGAGCTGTTCCCTGCCCAGTGGGCGGTGCTTCACTTCTGTGGGCCCCTTCTGAATTGGCTATGGCTTTGCACATTAGACAGTAATCTCAGTTAGGAATTATGGCAAGTGCGTCCTGAAAATGCAAGTGTATGGTACAGTGTCCACAGCATTCCCTACATTTGTGTTGGCAGGCACAAGCTTCAACAATTCCAGTGAGCAAGTGAGGCATGTCCTTTCCTTCCTGAGACCATACTGTTTATCCTTCCTTGAAGATTAGTTTTTCTGACCATTCTCCCATTTTTTACAGCTGCTTCCAAGACTTTCCCCCCAAATTTGATGAAAATTTGCAGAAATAAGTCTATGATTTCCTAATATCTTTTTTTTATCATTACGCCCCAAATATTGCCTTGTTTTGGGGCTTTTCTAATTGCAAAAGCTGTTCTGCAGCACTAACTTTTGTTGGGATTGCCTAGCTACTGCTGAAAAAAACATAGGAGTTTCTGAACCTGTGAGGTTGCAGAGGAGACAAATGATTTTTTTCACTTGGTGATGCAAGAAATTATGTGTAGTAGGGCTTGACAAAATGTCTTGATCTTGTAATGAGAATTGATACCTTTTCAGAAATATGTTTCACATTATGCAATTCTCTGTTTCTCAGACTCTTGAAATGATCAGATTTTTAAATAATGTTACTTTTAGTACTTAAAATTAGACAAACAGTTGAGAACAGTGTCTTTAACCCTTTCCTGTTTTGTCTGTAGACTCTGCCTACTTCTCATACAGGGAATACTTTGTCCTTGAAATTGTATTTATAGTAAGATGTATAATATTTTAAAATTAATGTTAGATTCTAAATCATAAGATAATGGACGATTTCTGAAAAAAATATCAATTACTTTTATTTTACAGTAGTCAGTCTGTGTTCCTCAAAACTCAGTCTTCTGCTGCTGGCCCACTGTCAGCAGTTCTTCAAACTCTGTAAAGGCCTGACCATTCTCCTTGCAGCACAAGAAAGTGTCAGTATCTTTTCTTCTGACAACATGATTCAACAAGAGACTTTTCCTTGTTGCAAACAACTTGTAAAGCACTATAATTACTGAAAATAAATAGCCTAGGAAGTTCTGTGAAAGTGGATGTATCTGGGTCATTACTGGCACCTCACAAAAGTTTATTTATTTATAAAAGTTAGGAAGCTGAGGACTGTCCTTGGTCTAAGTTTTGGGATAAGCAATATTGGTAAATATCAACAGGATCTGTGTCATGCTCTTGATCTGCTCTTCCTAGAATTCTCCCCCAAAACATCCAGATGTGGTTTGGCTTATTAGATGAGTTAGGCCAATTCCTGTTTATATGACTTTGTGTTTTTGTTAGCTGTAACTTCACTGGTTATTTTGTATTATCTATTTATTTATTAGCCTCTTATTAGCAACTGTGTTAAGATCTGCCAGTTTCTCATCTACTGATGTCTATCAGTTTTCAACAGGTATTTGGGCCAAGAGAAAGTACAAGAATACAGGAAGGGTTTGTGTCTACTCAGAATTATTAATGTTTTGGTCTCAGAATACTGTGGCTACTAACAAAAAGAATCACAGCTCTAATTCATAGAAAACTTTTATGAGCTAACTTTTTCTTTCATAGTGAAGTATATGTGGAGCTGGTGACAAGCTAATGCTCTTTGAGCATTTCTAGGTTTGGGAAAATGATGTAACATGAATGGACTGATAAATAGTAGGACAACTTGGCTGAACTTTGCCTGTGAGAGAAGGAATGTTCATCTCTTCATAGCTGTAGATTTGTTTTCTCAGGACTTCACATTCCAGGGCTGTTCCTCTATAGGTAAGTCATCTTGTAACAAAATTAATGAGATATTTGGGATTTGTCCTCATAAGATAAATCTAGTTTGTTTGTATTTTAAAGTCACGTGTTTTCCCAGTGTTGTACTATCAATTCTACATTGCTTGTTACATGTTAAGTAGAAAAATAATTATTAGGATTTAATGTGAAATATCCAATCAAGTTAAAATTTCTTGATTCCAAGCAATGGAAAAAAAAAAAAAAAAAAACCACAAAAACGCTATGGGAAAAATAATAAAATAATTGAGAATTTAGCATAATGGAAAATCTTTTTTTTTTTTTTTTTTATTGGTGATGAATTGAATTAAAACTCAGAGTCGCTTTGCATATTATTCATACAACACTGTGGCAGTTTGCTGTTGCAAAGTGCCAGAGATCCACATTTCATTTTTCTGGCACTGGTTTGCCAAGTTACATAAAGGAGATGTTTGCCCTCAGCGTTGTTTTTCCTAAATTATTTGGAATTCTGTTTCAGTCTCCTTTGGGTCTTTTCATTCTACAGAGATTCTGCAGTCTGTTCTTTCTGTTCATCTTCCAATAATAGCAAGCGTTTTATATCCAGAAATAATTTCTTCAGCTGATGCAGATAGATCCCTCAGTTTGCCTTAATTCCCCAATACTTCTACAGTCTGTGCTTCTCTCACCTGTCAAGGAAAAGACCTATTAGGGATCTTCTGTCACATGGGGCTTACCTCCATGCTCCTTTGACTTTTTTCCATTTATGACTCACTTTTTCTGTGCCCCTCGCTCTCTGTTCTAGAGATATGATCTGTATGGAAGCAAAAAACTGTCGGAATTTAGAATAACAAAGAAGCAGCTGACCATTAAAAATGAAGCCTAGGCTGGCAGTTACAAACATAAACTCTTAGTAGTATCTGTCAAGACAAATTTGATAAATGTGCCATGGAATATTTCGGAAATGAAGTAAAACCTTCCTGCTGATTTTTAATGAGTGAAGTGTGGTCATGAAATGTGGTCTCTCTTGAAATAAAGAAGCAGATACCGACTGGCCTGACAACTGATGTTCAGAAGTGAAATACTGTGTGTATTAATTATGAAAATAGGCACTTAATGTCTTGTCCACATTTGATCTTTCCGACACATGGTTAGCTAAATTCTGAGTGGCTGCATGTGTACACTGACTGAGAGATTACAAGATTAAGTTGCAGGGACCCTTCATAAATGGTGACAGTGACAATTACCAACTTTTATCCTTTAAGAGATGGAAATGATTCCACCGAATAAAAGAAAAAAGCATTTTGTTCAGTCACTTTAAGACTTGCACGGTAGTTGCACTTTGTTCTTTTCCTAAGAACTAGTGTGGCTACTGTGGCTTTGTCTGGCAGTGGAAAAATAAGAAATCAAAATTCCTGAGTTACTGACAGAATAATTTGGCTATTGTGTTTAAAGGGCTTGTTTCCTAGTTGTCTTTTTTTGTTTTGTTTTGTTTTGTTTTCCACATAATGATCCCAGTTTCCAGAAGAAGCCCATGTGGTTCTGGGACTTCAGCACATATGGGATATGCATCTTTTGCTGCTGACTCCCTCTTCTATTTAAGAAGGTGGCAAAATAAACAGAAGTGTGACAGGAATTTGGCTTACATAATGCCACAACCTTCCTAGCCTTAAGGTACAGCTATCTATTGTAACCTAACCATTGCAACAGTGTAAACAATGGTGTGAGAGACTAATAGCAGAACATTGTTGGGAACGTTTGTGCCACTTATATTATTAATGATGGAATTTCAGGCACGTGTTTGGGTTAGCTATACATTTCAATCCTTTCCTGTTGATTCTTTCTAGCGGTAATTTTTTCCAATTACAGGAATCATTAGCTTTTTTTTTTTTTTTGCCTGGAGACACTAAGCCTTTAGTGTAGGTAGGAAAAGAGTCTGTGGGATGGTTTACATAGCCATATCCTCAAAGGGGCTGCTGCATAGTGTATCGTTCAAAGCTTAACAGAGGGCATACCACAGCTAGAGGATGTAGAGCATCTCAAGGGTCTCTGTGGCTGTTTAACTCTTTGAAATAAACTGTTCCTTCCACCACGAGAAGGAAAAAATACACAGTCACTTGCCAAAGCTGTGCAAACACATTAATCTAAATATTACTGATCAAGTAAGCAAAAAAATGAGACATTCTAGGAGCAAAAGGCAGATGAAGGGGAAGAGGCCCAGCTAATTTATACAGTGATCGCTTTTGCTTAGAGGAACCTTATGCAAGAGAAGAGCAACTGATGGGAAAGTGATTCTGCTTATGTGAACAGAGGAGATTAGCTTTTTTTATTGTTTTGAGAAGCAAGAAGTGCAATGTTAAAAACATTTTCAGGAGTGTACACTTTCTCCTTTTTTGGGGGGGCGGAGGGGGAAGGGAGAACAACATAGGGGTTGTTTAAAAAATGCTGATCACTTTTGAAGTGGAGCAAGTTATCCATTTACTAATGCTGTTAAAAACATATGGTATTTACCCTACACGTGTCCAAGTGTCAGTGGAAGTTCTCAGCAGTTGCAGCAGTTTGTAGAAAGGCTGTTCTACTCTCTCTCTATATGCTGTATATTACAGCATAAAGACAGGACAAAGGCAGCCTTTTCTATGGTAGACATGAAATCCATCTTGCTCTGTGTACTGTCAACATCAAAACAATTACTTCAGCAGAAGTTCTGTGTATGTGAAGTCTTGCCTGCTAGAGGATTCTTTGTACATCTGTGAGTCATTTCCACCCCATTCCAGGTAGGAATGGCTTAGAATCCATTACAATACAATGCAAGCTCATCCAATGTGTCCTTATACAGTGTATAAGACATTGTTCTCTGTGCTTCCCCTGACTTGTCCAGGAACTAAATAAGTCATTTATCAGAGGAGTTTTCAGGATGAAGCCTGGTGTCTGGGAATAAGCTTTCAGGATTTAATGGACACCATCTTCAGTATTCTTGTCTCAAGCTGGCAGAGTCTGAAGTATATGACTAACAGGTTGATATTCACGTGCTGTGAATATAGCAAGTGCATCCTGGCTTTAGGTCAAATTTAGAGAGAACAGTATGGTAGTCAGTGTGTAATTATACTGGAATATGCTTCTTGTATTGTGATTTACATAGGTGTTGTATAATTTGAAGCTCTTGTGAAATGGTATGGATTATTAGCACTGGCTAGCCTGTAGTGATCTTACTAATTAGTTTAAAACTGGAAACCTGAAGAAGAATATTACTATTTTTATTATCTTAATTTTTATTTATAATTTCCTTAAGTATTACAGTCTATACTCTATTACTATATTCTTCAGTATGTATTGACATGAAAAATGAGGAATTTTACTCCGCTTGAGTCTGATGTATTCTACGAAGTTAAAGAAAATCCCTAAGTACTGTAAAATTCTGTGAGAAAATAGTGATAAAGGAGATTTCCTTCTCTACTTCATTCGGAAAATACCAAATAATGTGTGTATGTGTTTACACATGCATAGAATTTATTACAGCTAAGTAATAAAGAGCATCCTCAAATCTTTGTTCAGTGCACTACTATCTTGGAAGACAGAGAACATGGATCTAGCTGAGCCTGTGGATACTAATTCTTATTCGTGCACATTAATAGTTAATGTTTTTGGATTAAAAAAAAAAAAAAAAGCAACAGAAAAACTGGAGAAAAAAAAATCCTTGCAAGTTCTGTGGGCCCAGATCTACCAAATTCTTGATGGTCTCTTTCAGTACAACTCTGAAATTTGGATTGTTGTTCTTCTTGTTAATTAAAAATTGAGTTTGTAAATGGCTTCTCAAGCAAGGTCTTAAGCATTTAATAACTCTGAGGTTGGAGCAATGCATACCTGTGTTGTTTCTAGCCGCTATTTTTTTTTTTTCTATATTGAAAAGTATTATAAAGGTGGTTTGTAGCAAGTGGCAACAGATTGGAATCATACAATACATGCCATAGTCTAAGTGGGGTGAAGGAATTTGAAGACCAGGGTTGTGCTCTCTATTAAGCGATTGTTAGGAAATGTATATAATTACACGTCATATACAATTTCTATTGGCTCTGTCCTGCTTGCATAATAACCAGCATGTAACTGATATTCATTTGTACTGAAATTTTATTTCTCCTATTTTTCACACTACTAGTATCCCAGAATGCAAAGAAGTGCTGAAAGATTGGAGGAATCTCTATGAAATGTTAGAAGTGTGCTAATGCACATAATGTATTATATTTGATCACAACTTTTTTAATGATTTGTCAAACTGAATAAGGAAAGATTTTCTTTGCTTTGAAATGTCTCTTCATCCTAGGTAAGAGTTTGTTACGGGTAAACCAGGGTAGTGATTACTATATAATCTAGTCTTTAAGACTTCTGGATATTAAAGTTTGAATAAAATTGTATGTAAGGCTGGGCAGACAACTTAGTTGAAGTCAAATCTGAATCTGTTTAAATCTGTGCTGGAATCTGCTGGATGCAAGATAGATGTAGACATAAAGAGCTAGTTAGCCTTTTAAGATGGCAGTTGAATAATTCCTTATGTACTTTTTCTAGGAGGAAAAAACCCTCCAGGAAATCATCTAACAGTCTTGTCAGAAATTTTAGGACAGTTGAAATCAAAACCAGACATCTTACTGCTAAGCCTCTTCTGCAATAGATAATGTTATTCCCTAGTCACCAGGTAAATTATTTAACTCTACCCATTTTTTTAATGTCCCTCTCACTTATAAAATAAGCAGCTTCTTTAAATTGACAGATGTCCATAATATCTCTACCTAGAAACAAATGACAATAGAAGGTGCAATATATACTCAATTTCTATTGAAATAATTATTTTCAGATGGAGTAGAAACTGAAGGAACTGAGTTCTCCATAGATCAAGAACAAAAACGTGACCAATAGGAAGTTAAATTAACCTTTTTAATTTAGTACCCTTTCATGTGCCTGAGGTACTATGACTTTAAAAATAGTAAGATGTTCATCCTTGGAAGCACTGAAATTGCTTCTGGTAAGTTCTTTGCAATAGCAGACAATGAAAAAGTTGACTCACCTGACCAGTGATAGGGTCTCTGTCTCCAGAACACTTCTTCTCAGGAAGTGGCCTTTATCTAGAAGACATTTTCCCTTCAGAGGCTAGTCCTTAAATGAGACCCAGAGTCCAGTCCCTTCTGATCATGTGGTACAATTAATTCACCTGTGCTTTCTAGGCCAGCAATGCCCCTTTCCCAGGTGCTCAATCATCAGTTCTGGTCTTGGCATAATATACAATTCCTGTATATAGGGGTTTCCCAAGACCTTTTGCAGGCATACTGATACTTAATTTACTGTCTTGATTTGTGATGCATGGAATAGCCAAATATAGAGCAAAGATATCTTTAAGGAAAGGCTTCTGTGATTGTCTGTTGAGCAAAAGACTAGGTCAGGTTTAAATATTTGTCAATTAATAGATTTGTTTGCCGGCAGTCTCACCTAACCTCTTAAAAATAATCAGTACTTTCTCACTTAACCCTTGTGGCATCAGCAGCTACAAACCTTTTCCTGGACTTAAAATTCCATTTCTAGTAGTTCCTGAACATTTAGATATGAAATATTCTTCTACTTCACAGGAAAAAAAAAAACCACAAGCAAAGGCATCTCACTTCTGCGTTTCACAGGCTGAAAAAGCAGAGATTGGAGTGTCCAAACTACAAGGAATGAGACAAAAACATTGAAATATTTTCAGATCTAATGTATTAATTTATTACTTTTAAACCCAAACTGCCCCAATACACATGAAAAGAATCTAGCTATGGGAAATCCATTAGAAGAATCAGTCACTGAATTACTGGGAGAACTCATTCTTTCAGGTGATAAAACTAGTTTGCAGCTTTTTCTTATGAGTGTGTTCTTTTCCCTATGGGGCAGGAAAAATATCACTTGTTTCTCATTGGATTCTTTTAATTTTCTGGCATTTGAGTATGTTCACCCAGAGTTTATTCAAGCAGTCTAAACAAGGGTGACCCTTTAGACTGTTGACCTATCTGACTACTATGGCCTGTAATGCTATTGTTCTTTAGGTGACTGAAAATATGGAGAAAATGTCATACATATGGAAAATATATGAAAAATTATTTACTAGAGAGCTTTTATTAGAGTTCTGTGCATTTTATAGCAGACATTCATAGTGTGCTTCTGAAGGTTGTGAAGAATCCTGATGTCTTATAGCCATGGTAAAATTTCAGTTGTAAGGATAGTTTTCTTCTTAAAAATGGACAAAAAAATAGAGACATGCTTATTATGAAAGAAACCATGCTATCTGAACCAATTAAAATAAGATCTATCATCTGGATGCTTCTTCTGTGTCTGCTGTGTCTGCATGGAGCACTTCACTGCCTAGGATTTTGTCTCAAGGGACAAATCATTTGAACTGTTACATGAGTGTAATCTGCTACATGAACACTGATATTACAGGATAAGAACTGCGTGCTTACTTTAGCTTGGAATTCTTTCCATGTGATGCGAACTTACAAAAAAAAAAAAAAGCTTTGTGGTATTTGAATCAGAATGTCCTTGTGTAAAGTTGTAACTGCACTCGTTCAAATTTACAACAGAACTGTACTAAAACAATTCACTTGTGAGGGCAAGACTGAGTTGTGCAGCTTTGTATGCATGGTCAGCAAAAAGGGGTGGTTGAAAAAGCTTGCTGTGCTCCACCAAATGAATGGTTGGGATTGATGGATTTGAAAGAGAATAATCTGTGGCTAAGAAAGGAAATCTTTTGGGCTGGAGAAAAAGAGGTGTAAAATTTGACTGTCTTCATCAGAAGAAGGCTTATTATATTTCAGATATGCACATCTAGACAAATTATCAATGTATGCTGTTGTAAAACAAAAATAACGTAAAATAAATAGTAATTCTCAGTTTGAGTACTGAGCATCCTGAATACAAAATATATTTCTAAACTCTCCCTACAGATCTTCTGTCTCAGGATCCAGTCCTTCTGGATCTCAACAATATTCATTTTAGCTATCTGCTTGTTAATGCAATGCACAGCAGATGCAAACTGTAAGCGTTTATATAGGTTTTTAAACAAGTTAAAACATTTAAATTCCAGAAATGTTGCCATTAAGAATGCTCTGTACTACGCTGATACCTGATATTTTCCTACAGTTGTGGGTGGGATGCTTTCTAGTACAGAGCCAGAATAAGCTGTACTCTGTCTCCATGCCAGTGTCAGCATGCAGTCATGACTGATACTTTCCTGAGCCCTGGTAAGCTATGGCCACAAGGACGGCTCCTTTGGATAATTGCCAATGGGTATAAATTAAAACAGCCTCCAGGACGTCAAAATTTCTACAGAAAAATGGCTGTATATGTTTTTGGCCTCAGACAAAGTGAGTGATGAGGTGGCTTCGTGTCTCTCCTTGAGTTCTCTTTTATAGTCTCAAGTGAGGGAACTCATCTTCAGACTTCAACAAATGTCAATATTGCAGAAACATCTGTGTTTATTGATAATATCAATATTTGAATGTTTAGTCACCAGGTCCAAATGTCTTATATGATTTTTTTTTTTTAATTTTACAGTGATGTTAGCAGTAGTTGCATCTTATTTTTACTCTATGTGGTAGAAGAAATGATTTCATGCTCAAACTATTTCAGTCAGCAGTAGCTTGCACATGGCTGTTATTTATGAATGAAAGGATGTCTGTTTTTCTTTGCTACCTTTGGGTAGGGTCTTGCAAGCTTGCAGCTTTTTCTTATGGAAAATACTGTCACTGAATGTTCCTGTGTGTCACAAAATGAGAGCAATGGCCAGAGTTCTACAGAAGAGATGCGGCTGTAACATGCCTCACAGTTATCTGGCCAGCTGACTGGACGGTACAGTGGTTTAGCTCTTTCACATCCCTGTAGTGAAAAGCTGTGTATTCCTATGAGTTTATTTGGTTATGAGATGGTATTTTGTCAAATATCTGGTTTGTGGAGAAAATCCTTGAAAAAGGTGACAGGTTGTACTGAGTAATAGCTATCTGCATACTATAATTCAAAGTGCCCCAGAATTTGAAGCAATCTCTTGCAGTGTCTCAGCTTCACATTAAATGCTCTGTTAATCTTGTAACTGAGTAGCTAAGTCAATTTCCTTCTCCACTCCTTAAGGCACCGAGTAGAATGTGAAAGTATTTATTCTGACAGCTGTACAGTTTACAGATGTTTACAAATGTGTTGTGCTCTTGTACAGACATCCTTTTTACTTGCAAAAATGAAGCTGAAATTGTCTCCATTTGTAGCATTTGTCCTTTACAGGTGGTGCCTCCTTTCAATGTTTCCCTCTTCTTAGGATGCCTTTGATCAACTGAGGATTTCAGCAGACCACAACTGACCAGCACCACCACAGGGTTCTATTTAAGCATCTAAATAACAGTGGCCATCACACCAAAACTAACTGCTAGTTTATTTTCTCCTCAAGTTTCAAAATATTCAGTTGCACAAAGAAACTCAATTGCCTTGTTTGTTAAAAAACAGCAATATAACATTTTCTGTTGAAGGTGGCCAGATTACTTATATTCACATTCTCTTGTCAAATTAAAACAAATATAACTAGAAACTTGCAATACTTAGTGTCCCACTGCATTGTCTGATTTGTCAGAACCAGTATGAAGTGTTTTGGAATCATTTTAGGTTATTTCTGCTTCAGGATTAAAAATAAGGTAGTGCAAGGAGTTCTACATTATTTCTCATCAATCTGTCTCAAAATCATTCATTTTGAAGTATTTTTTCCATAGCCAAGCTTTTGCATATGTCTCTTGTTCTTAAGCAACTGACATAAAATTTTCCCCTCAAAGCCGAGATACCAAGAAGCATGGGGAATCAAACATAAACATAAAATTTCATTTTATTTATTCTCCTAGTAGACTGTACAAATATTTACATTTGCACTTGAACAGACCAAGTGTTTTGTTTTACTGTGCAAGTGTATATAGTTTACTGTATGCTAACAGGAGCTCTCATGTATGTCTTTATATTTTTCTAATGCAGTGTTTAGATTTATCTCTTCCCTAAATATTGTGAACAATGAGAACTGTCATTTCTAGAAGAAACTCCAGAAGGATGAATGCTCTCAGTTAATGAAATTTTTCATATTTAATTTATATGCTTACATTTTCTTGTATGTTATTTTTTGATATACATCTCTAGCCATAAAATAGTGAGGGGAAAAAAAGAGATCATAGTATAGGAGAGCACAAAAAAAGTAAATGGAAAGTGGATGGTAGAAAAGGACGAAAGAAAGTAAGAGAACAAAAGGAAAAGGGAATAGTGAAGAGAAGGAAAAAGGAAAGAAGGATGGTGGTGAGGGGAGGGGGAAAAGGAAAGAAGTAAATGGGATGGTAGGAAAAAAGCGGCATCAAGGGCAGAAGGAAAGAAAGGAGGTGAAAGGATGAAGAAAGGAAAAATAGAAGAAAAAGAAGAGACGAATTCTGAGAAAGAGCAGGTTATTTGTAAAATAATATATTAGGCAAAGGAAAGCAAGGAAAGATGAGAATATGAAAGACAAGTGACCAAGTAGGAAAATGGAATAAAAGAAGTGACAAATTCAATTTGTAGCGCTTGCAGATTCTGGATGAGAAATAGAACTTAACTGCCAATTCATTAAAAGTATTAATCACAAAAATGCTTCAGAAAAAGAAAATAAGGTATGGATGACTAGTGCTATTAAACAGTAGAAGATATAATTAGCTTCCCCTGCATGAGATCTCAGCCTTTGCAGCCTTTGTGGAAACTGAGTGAAAGGGTGACTCCACCTCAGTTACCCATGCAGTTCTTTTGAGTTTTGCTAATTTATTCTGAACTATCTCCATTTTCACGTTCTATTTCTGGCTATCCAGAATCTAAAGGGGGTTTTCCCTGCAGCATGGCAGAGGTCTGTTCAAGCTGTTTCATTACTGCTTGCCAGTCGAGCTTGAATTGTGGCAATGCTCTCTTTTCAATATAGTTTTACATCACTTTATGGTAGAGGAAAGACTCCAGCAGAGAGAAGTGATGGCAGCCTCACTTAAGCCCTGATTGAGAAGTCTACTAATATGCATGACTTTATACATGTATTTGAGTGCTTTGCTGGGTGAGGATATCGGTTTACATCTCTTCAAACAGGAAATTTAATAAACATGAGGAGGGGGAATATTTTATCTGGGAACACATGGAAGTGATTTCTGGTTTATATTAATGGATCTGGTTTTAATGTATGAAAATATGTAATGGCATAATTGTTGGAAAGACAGCTAGTGAAGATAGGTATTTGAGCCAGGCCTCTATCAAACTTATTCTAAATCATTTAGATATTTATTCTTCTGTATAACTGTGATTAAAAAAAAAAAAAGAATTCTTTATGGCAAAAAATACTGTAAAATTAGAAAAAGCTAATACTCATTTAATGTTTTTTTTATATATTTCATAAAATTTCAGTGACAAAAAAGAACGGAAAAATACTGAAGAGATCTTTTCCCCCTCGCCAGTAAATTTTTAGAACACATTAAGACTATAGCACTGCCTTATTCTGTACTACATTAACGTATGCTTTTTAAATATGTCTTACAAGCTATCAGTTATCTGGGATCTGAGTGCACACATGCTGAATGCATGTCTTGAGCAAGCATTTGTGTATGCTGATGTTCATAACCTCACAATAGTAATTAAGAATGAGTGTGACACTCATTTGTGGAACACTCTTCAGTTTTCTTTAAAGATTCCTTTACTGCAGTGCACGGTCAGGGTTGTTCTGCAGGGAGGCACCTCCTCTGGATTGATGCCCTGCTATATTATTTTTCTGCTCTTCTTACTTGATTTCTCAGAACAAAACAGATCAAATCAAGTCATGTGTACAGTTGGGAAAGAAAAATGTCCATCTGCCTGCGCTGACAGAAAGAAAAAGCAAGGCAGAAAGTGTGAAGCTCTCTCCTAGCAAACCAATCACATGGACAGGTTTATACATGTTGTTGTAAGAGTCTTTACTCTATGTAGCCATTTCATGTGGAAGAACTGTTGGTTTATATGAATTGCCAAATATTATTACACTTATTTTTCCTTTTTAAAAAATTTAAGTTTACCTGATACCAGCAGTATTAAGTTTTCCTGATCATTGCTGCTTTCCTCTTGTCACGCAGAAATTGTTTTGTTTTTAAATGCTGAAATTTTTCAATCAAAATGCACTTGTTTTTCCTTCAATCTTGTCAACAAAACAAGTGCTTGTTGATATCTTTGCTGAGCTGGCAAATTGGCAGTCTTGTATACTACCAAAGGAAAGAAAATACCACTTGTAATAACAGATTTAGTATGATCACTCTTATTTTAAAATGAAAAGGAGGAACCATGCTTCAGCTTAAAAGGACCATCCTTGTAATTATCATTCCAGCTATAAATAAAAATATCCCAACAGTGGTTAGTCATGGGTGTCTCATCATACACGTCTTCGAATTAAAATAGACAGTAATGATGCTGAGCATTCTTCCTGTTGGTTGTCACCTCTCCAGTGAATCAACTGGAGCAGGCAGTAATAATCCACATTTGACAAGTTGGAGTTCTGCAGCTATCCTCTTAACTGTTCCGTGACTGTTGCTCTGGTTACAGGACAGAAAGGGAATACAGCACAGTGAAGAGGTAGAACTGAAATGTGAAGCAGTTTGGATTTATTTATTTATTTTGAAAGCATGTGGACAAGCTGTCATGAGATTTTGTGATAGAAAGTTGGCTTGCATTCCTCAGTCAAGGGCTGCCCAAGTCATTGCTTATCATTTCAGTAGAATTGTAAAATGTCAGGGAAGATTTTCATCAATATAGTGCTCCTAGTAAATGTTATGATGTCAAAGGGAGTGAACACAGAATTTTATGCAAGTACTAGTTTCAGTTAAAATTAAGTGGAACCAAAGTTCTGGACCCACAGAGTTTTATTTACCTCTGAAGAGGTTTCAAGCCCTTCCTACTCTTTGTATGCTTTGTAGTTTCCTTGGGAATAAATAGGAGACGTTACTCTCAATACTATGTATTGAGAGAAGAAAATGCAGTGAAGCACTGCAACAGCTCTAAGGGTACACAGCTTACCTGCAAAAGTTGACAGCTCAATAGACAATAGTAGGAAGTGGGGAAATACAAGTGGAGTCCTTGTTTGCTTGAGTTGATGCAAGGGCAGAACACTTCAGAGTCAGATAAATTTGGAGCCACGGGACAACTGGATGTTGTAGGATGAGGACTCTGTCTGATTTACATCCTGCGTTGAAGAAACATTTCCTGGCAGAATTTTCACTGGCAGAGAAGAATTTCCACAGAAAACTTGAACTTGGTCAAGAATAGGCCCACACGTGGTTTACAAATGCTTCTCACTGATTGTGACAAAATAGTCATTAAAAAGAAAGGTGTTGTATGGATACAAATTGTACTGTCCACCTTGAAAATATGCTGTTTTCCTTAGCATGGATAAAGAGGTGTCGTGAATTCCAGACAGGGTGTGACTGCTCTGGAAGCTTCTTGTCAGGAAGCTGCCTTAGCCAGAGTCTGTCCCATGTCATATATGCCTTTTCTGAACCAGCTATCGTATCCATCACCAAAATGTAATTCTGTTAGAAAACAATTATTCTTTCCGGGACACAAACATTTCTGTTCAAGAGGCCATCAAGGTGTTTAGTATCTGGATATATGCATGCATACAAGTAAAATAATACTTTATAGGCACTGTTGCCAGAAATCTTAAGCAGCTATATTTGGTTTAGCCAAGTGTCTAGTGGTTACCTAATGCAAGAACTTTGTTTTTTTGCTTTCTTCTTTCTTCTGACTAACACTGTCATCAGGTAGGAAGAATTCCAAGAACAATATATTCCTGAGGGGGTCCTTCCACGGGAACACACTGTGCACATTTATGAAATACACTGAAATAATCAAGCTAATTTATCAGCGGAGCACTCTGTTACCTAAGCTGGCTACTGCCATGTGTACCCAGATTCTAAACTTTAATATTCCATATTTTGAGTTGTCTTGTCTCTAGGGGTTGCTTTGAGCATGCGCTCTGCTAATGTATCACTGAAATAACAGGTCTTTGAGCAGAGGGGCTTTGACTTCACTGGTTTTGCCACTTCATGTAAATCTGTTCCATAAACACTATGTCGGATTCAAACACCTGGAAATATGTCAGAGCTGTAACTTGATGGATATTATTGAAAATGAGTTAATACATTCTGTGTATGAAACTTGATAAGTCTTCATGAGAAAATGTTAGACATCTGATTAGCTTAGGATATACAGTGTGATTTCTCTTAGAGATTATATGTTCAGAATTGAGAGAAATGTGTGGTGATCTTACCAATATTTAAAAACAAAAACAGTAGAAACAGCTCGAATTGCCAACTCTGCGAAAACAGGCATTTCAATTTTTATACTTTGGCTGGAGTTATCTTAGGTTCTATAAGTTGCTATTTTATTGCAATCATCACAACATTTAAAGTTCTTTCAATTTTTAATGACACTTGCAAAGGATTGACTGGGAATATTGTCCACTTACAAATGGATGCGTTGGCTGAAGTTTTGATATCTTCCTAATGAAGGCATGTGGGAGACTCAGGAAGCAGGACATAATGCTGGACTACCGACACGGTATTGTGCTGTGGCCTAGCAGCCCAATTTATAAATCAGGTTCTCTGCAAGTACAGAGGAGAAGTTAGCACTGTGCCAGTGTAAAGATTGAATCAGAAGAGAAAGCAACTTAGGTAAATCAACAAAGATTTGAAAATGTATTTTCCTTGTGGCATGTTGTGAAAGTATGGGAGGTTTAGTGCTTTGTCAGAGATTGAAAGCAGATACACAAAGAAAAAAAAGGAAAGACCGCAGCTTTTAAATACAGCAGTAGAAGGTAAATTGATAATTTGTGCTCTGTCAAACAGAGCTCTAGGAAATAAGTCAACCTTTATCTCTGATTTCTAGTTTCGTTCAGTGGAAATAATTGGCTTATTTTTCCACTATGTTTTTTGTTGTTTGTTTTTGTTTTTTGCTTTTCTTTTAGTGAAAATGGGTTTTCTTCCAGAAATCCTCTCTGCCCTCATCTTGGCTGAAACTTCTTTCTGTCCTTAATGTCCCTTCACACTTATTTAAAAAAAAAAAAAAATAATAATAATAATAAAGAATTTTTTAGCTTGAGCTAAGACCTATACTTTAACTCTCATGTGACAATTGCTTCTCATAGGTTATACAAATGTCTGCTGGAGTCCATTGTCTCCAAGTCCACGAAGGTATGATAAAAGTATCTGACTGAGTGTCAGCCTCTAAAGGAAATAGTTATATTGTATGATTCACAGTGACTGCTTTTTCTGCTGTTATTCAGTAATAAATGTATAATTTCAATGACTACTAGAAATCCTGAAATCCTCACTCAGCAAAACTCCTGTTGGTTTCAGTTAGACTTCCCTGTGCAAATTTTGAAAGAAGTCTTTAGTATTTGGAGGAACATAAAATACCCAAAATGTCTATTTTTATAGACATAGAATTCATAAGAAGTGTTGATTTTACTTGTCATCTTTTAGTAACTTAGACGTGCTGCCCTCTTCCACATAAAAATCTACTTCTGCCTTCTCTCTCCCCTCCCCCTCCCATTGTTGTTGGAACTAAATGTCCTTTAGGTGTTTTATTTTTTTCTCCCAATGATGCCAGGACTAAAATTCCTCTCTCAAGTGTTTGTGAACTGGAATAAAAGTGTATTCTGGTTTCTGGCACATGCATAAGCTGGCTACTTTTCCTCTGCATACTTTAATGATCATAATAGCTTTCCATTACTGTTGATTCCTGTTAATTCTGTGAAATCAAGGAATCAGAGTAAATGAATAGCTGAACTAAAAGTTGAACTAACATGTAGTGAACTGAGTTAGATGGGCAGGCTTCTATGGTACAGCACACTGAAATGCTCTTGTTGATAAGTCAAGATATGTTAATGCAATAAGGTCAGTCCATAAGTTTGTGGCATTTTGTACCAAAAGATGATGAAATTTGCTCAGATTCTGTTTCAATCCTTGATGCACCTGTTCCTTGTAAATGACAGGAGGGTGTGTCTGCTTATCTGTTCTTTTAGACCTGGAGATAGCTTCTGGCTACAGCTGGAGGGATTGGAAGTGATGCAGGAAAAAAAAACAGGCTAAATTTAGGGATAAGATTATTATTCTGAGTCAGATATTGCATTTTTTGATTAGTATTAAATACAACTTACTGTTCTGTGACTCTTTGACAGGAGGATGTGACATGCATAGTCTTGCTTTCATACCACACACAGTGTTAGTGTGTAGGAAGATGTAGATCAAACAGCGTGTGAGCTGGAGTTAAAGATAAAGGATACTGCTTGCCTAGATCATGCCATTCTCATCAGTGCAGATGCCTTGTAAAGTTGTTTATCCACAAATGATATTTTTATCCCTGACATGAAAAACAGGATATGCCAAAAAAAAAAAAAAGTACAATGCTGTTTTTTGGTTTGCTCACAAAATACCTTCAGAAGTTCGGGTTTCCACTGGCTGAAAACATAACAGCACTATCCCCCCTCTCCTGCCCCTCCCCCCCCTTTTCTCTCTCATCACTTGGTCACAAAGGTCACAAAATAAATGTACAGTAGCATGGGCTATGATAAATACACCATGTTTCTTTAGAACTTTTTTTTTCAGTTCATGTCCAACTCATGCTGAACTTGTTGTTCTGACTTTCTCTGAGCTCATGGCCTGTCTCCTCAGTTCAGAGGAAGTTGATCTACCCCCTCACCTTTCTCTTCTACGTCTCCTTTTAAAAATCGTTTTATTTTCTGAATATTTTCTTGTAACTGAGACACAATTCTGCACTGAAATGGCCGTATTGTATTAAACTACCTTCCTAACATCTGTTTTTCATAACAGAATTGAGAAATGAAAATGCTATTTGATTTTTTTTTCTCTATGATGTTTCTCACATATTTAGGAATAAAGGTAATTAAAGGAAGGTAATTATCGAGATAACAGTTGTTTCCTCCTGCTGGAGAAATATATGCTGACAATAGGTATCATGATTACCAAAGTAAACTCCTTCACTTTGAAAGTATCACAGATATTGATGTTAAAGAGTGAGAAGAAATAATCTACCGTCAGTGGTTTCTCAGCTGGATGTGTAAATGCACTCAGGACAAGTAACTATGTTAGGATGAACTGAGAGCCTCAGGGGAAGATAAAGATCATTCAAAGTTTAGGCATGTCAGTGGTACTGAAATAAGATCAGCAGATACAGTTATAAGTCTATTGCTTTCATTGCTACGTGCTTGAAATACATTTAACTTAATTATACCTTGCTCTGACTTCTATAAGCAGGTAAAGTGGTAACATTTAGCAAATCTTGGATAAATGTCAATGAATAATTAGTTCTTGTCATTTTATGCTTAAGATGCTGTAGGTGCTTTTCAACTATTCTAAGGAGATTTTATTTTGTAACATTTGCTAACTGTGCAGTCTTGATATGCACTGTTGATGCCTTGGTCAAGAAGTAGAATTTTTATCACTTCTTTCTGAATCTTTCTTCAGGAAAATTTGCATGTAGCTTTTCCATTTTTTTATGTAACATTGCATAAGCAGCATCTGCTTTAGAGGACTTTAGCAAAATCACTTTTTGGTTCTCCATCTTGAATATTCATATTCATTTCTGTTGCTTAGATAATTTTCAATATTAGACATGTTTGAGTATTAATTTTCCTTTTTTAGAGCAATGCGTGTCTATCAAACTTTGAGCAGAAGTCCTGCACTGGGACCAAATATCAGTGATATCTTAGTGCATGTGAAAACATGTTTTACTAGCATCGAAGTGAGTGGATATGCTGAACTATAAATGTACAATTTTTTCTATTAGTCAAGCCAATTGTGATGCTGGAAAATTTGATGTGAAGTGTATTTTTGTCTGTAGTAGCTTACTTTTACTACCTAATATTTATTATTCCAGCAAGATTACACTTACAAGGATTCATTTTGGCTTATGAGCAATGTAGTTTTGCAAATCTGTTTCACTGAGCCATGTGTTGAGTTGTTCTTAATCTGTTCCCTCCCTCTTCCCCCCTCCCCCGGGGGGTTTCTTGCAAGTCCATTCCTGAATTTTTGTCCTGCATTTTATGCTTTTACTAAGAGGAATAGTGCTTTTGGTGAAAGTGACAGAAGTTCCTTAACGGACTAGTTGGATAGACTTTACTCTGTTGGCCCTTAAAGAAAATATGACCCATGAGTATGTAGGTAACTTTAACTGGAACCCTAAATCATGCCTTAATTACGGATTGAATTTCAATCTGTCTTATTTTGCTGGCATGCATTATTGCCAATTATTGCTTTTGTATCTTGTGGGTTGTTAATTATCTTGCTCTGGGAAGATGCTTCTTGGCATTAAAAGAGACAAAACTAATAAAAAGTATTCTATTTAGTTTTTGAAGTTTAGTTGGATGGATTACATAAAGTAGATACACAATTATGTTGTTTCAGAAATTTAAACACTGCAACACTTTTAACAGAAAATCAGGTATTTTAAGTTGCTGGGATTACTATTCAGTGATATCACCAGGAGCCAACCCATCTAACACAATTCTCTTAGAAGTCCCATAGCAAGAATCTCTTCCTACCACATGCCAAATATTTCTCTTTGAAATTGGCATTACTGGTTTGTTTGTGACGTATGTCAAGCAACTAACAAAACAAAGAGAAAATTCCTTATTATTTCATGCTAACAAGATGTGATGTTGTGAAGGTATTTTTGACGTTTTTCAAGTAACTAGCAAAACAGAAACCAGCACTGTGACTAATTGTAGAATAACCAGGTCTCCATATTTGAGAACTTTAATATTCGTCCTGGCTGCCTCCGAGATTGCCTTTTGTTTACATAAATCTCCAACATGGCTTGAATTCAAGGGCTCAAGTGTATAATGCTGTTCCTCTGTATCTTGACTATACTGAGAATTTGGATAAAATTCTACCAAAATTCCTTGATGTATGAACTTGCTATTTTAGTTTTCTAAAAGTTATTGTGTTACAATTAGAAATACTTTGAAGTATTTAATAAACAATTGCAAGTTGATAGTGCTCAAGATATGTAGTATTGTTCTTAAACAAAACAAGTTTTTGCTATTGCTCACTGTTAATGATTTTTGTTCCACAGTTTTTCAAGTAAAAATTTTTAATGAAGTACGTGATTGCCTTTGTAATAATAGCTATACAGACTCGGGAAATTCCAATTCATATCCTTACCTAAAAATTAAATGAAAATGAAATATTTACTGTTTAGAATTGTATTAGTTTTGGTTTCAAAATGCTAATTTGCAATTCACTTATACATGTAAAAGTGACATACAAAGACTTCTGTGCTCTCTGCACAACCCTATAATTCGGAGAGCTTATGTTTTAAAGGAATTATTCTCAAGTGATTAAAATAAGCTTCTGTCAAGATGATGGCTTAGGGAGATAAGCTGTTTGGATTTATTGCTTGGCTACAAAACAAAATCCTTTGCCTGAAGTTATGCAAAAAGTATTTTTTATTTTTGTAGCTATGTTGTTTGGAACCTCAATTAGTTTTACGCGGGAAGTTTTACCTGGACATTTTTATATGAGTTTAAAGGTATACTAACCATTTTATAAGTTTTAGTGTTTTGATGGAAACTGTGGAAGTTTTCATTTAAATGTATAATAATTTCATGAATTTTTGCAAATCAGTCTTTGCAGGGATCTGAAATTCAAATATCTGAGCTATGTGTCTAAAACTTCTGTGAGTCCTGCCCTCAATGCTACTTTTGTAGTTGAGGACTGAGGACCTATGTGATTCCTTAACAAAGACTGTGTATCTGGATTTTTGCAGTATGTCTCATACTATCTATTACCTGAAGACGTAGAACTATATTTATTACATTTATTAACTGTTTTTATACTGCTTATTAACTGCCTCTAGAAAAGCTATATATTTAGTCTCCTTTGAGCAGAAGACCTACAGAAGTATTGAAAATGTTATGATATACAGACTAGATATTAAGATGTGAAATTTTGCTTCATTTTCCTATTTAAAATTTTCTGAGCAAAAGACTTTATTTTTGCTTGTCTATTGTACAAAGTAAGTTAATACTAATGCTTCCAATTTACAATTGAATTTATGGATATTTACTTTCAAATTAATGTATTCTTATACTTTTAATATATTAATCTATCCAGTCATAAGAAAACATGGGTCTATCAAATTTAAACAGTATTTCTAATGAAATCACTCAATGCTAAATTGTGACTACTGAAATATTCAAGAATTCTTGGGAGATGAAGGAGAATCATTTTCTATTTCTCACACTTAAAAAAAAAAATCTTTATTCAGTATACAAATGGGCTTAACTAAAAATCTCTGCTCTTCTTATTGTTGTAATGACTATGTGTCATGAGTAACAGCATTGCTTACGACCTTCATGTGTGCTGTCTAGAATGTCTGTATACACTAAAATGTCGTAAACAGCCTATTTCTAAAATATTCAGCAAAGGGTTTATTGAGAGGTCTGTGTTGTTCATTTGTTTATGCTGGTTTCCATGTATTTGCATTCATGCAACTTATTTCATCTTCCACCATACTGTTTATTGCCTCTTATAGGAGGTACTGCCTTTAGTGCTTGAACAGTATTTGAAAAAGAATGGTGTGTAGCTCTATGGTGGTGTGGTTTTTTTGTTTATTTTTGGTTTTTTTTTTTAATGAAATACTAATCTTGTGCTTTTGCTAGTGCTTAATTTGTGCTATTCATAAGGATAGTCAGCAGTGCAAAATGAGCACAGTCTTGTGTTCTAGCTTTTCCTGATATACCTCAGCTACATATGATTGCCAAGCAAATGTCTTTTATGCTTTGTGTTGTGCTGCCAGTGTGTAAGAATTCTCTTCTGCTACATGATCAGAAAACGTGTGTTTTTAAATCAGGAATGTGATTCTTCATACAACTAATTTTTCAAACAAAGTATAGATACATTTTTTTTTTAGGGATGAAATCACTGCCACCTTTCCTCCAAAGCAGCAAGGATCCACGGACGGGGTAGGACTTGAAATAAACAACTGCTGGATAGGCTAAAAGCCTCTCCAGCTAGTCTATTCAGGTCATCCTGCTCTTTCTCAGTTCTCTATAGATAAAATGCTAGTTTTATTACAATCTTATGCCTTTAATATGAGCAGGTCCCAAATTTCAGCTCATAAATATGAAACTTACTTTATAATGTAAATACCTTCCAGTCAGTACCATGGCAAGCAGGAAGTATTGTTTTCCTTTCATAGATCTGATATAGATAGATAGATCTGATCTTTTCCTTCTACTTTACAAGATCTTGAAAGCAGCATTCTGAGAGCATGTGTGCTGAAGATCAAACATCTGTCTTCATAGCACTACTGAGAACCTATTTGCATGTTGTGTTTCAGATAGGAAAATTATAAACACTTTAATTAAGACTGGGCAATTATACTGAACTGACTTAAGCCTTCAACAAGCTTTGCAAATTTATATAGAGGTATTTTCTTCAATTTTCATGTTTCATTTTTTGTGATATTTCTCAATTCCACCCAGAGGAAGAGACTGATATATTATGTGAAGCATGGCCCCTATGCAGTTCTTAGCCTCAGCAGAACAGGTTTCCCAGGAGAGAATGATACTATGTAATATTGGCTAGAACCCAGGGATTTCTGAAGTGCGTTTGCAGATATCATCATCATCTCAGCTTTAGGGTTCTGATTATCTAAAGCAAGTCTCTGCGTCACTAAAGAACTTTTTGTTTGAACTCTTGTGATGCTTACAAGAGTCTTCGTAGGGCCTGAAAATACTCAGTGCTTCCTTTGAGCTGCCCCAGTGTAGCACTACATAAGAAAGCAATAATCTAAAAACCTTCATATAAAATGAAATAGAATTAGCTGTTGTGGTGCAGTGTTTGTCAGATGTCTTGTGCCTGAGGTCATTGGCTCAGGCCTTGACAACACTGAGATTAGCTTGTCAATCCTGGTGCTGAGTTGCAAATGTCAGGATTTGGCTTCTACTGGCACTAACTCTAAGGATAGGAGGAAAAACCGTAAATTCTTCAGAGTTCTTTGGAGCCAAGAGCCATTTTTCAGCTGGCTTTGTGAGCAATATTATTTAAACATTTAAAGAGTACTGGAAACTATGAGGATAAGTGCAGAGTAAAAGGAGGAGTGAAAATAATAAGGGAAAATATCTATCTCTAAAGTTAAAATAACTCAAAAAAGCTTATATGCAAGTCTCTCCCAGTAAAGTTTCTCATTACTCGTAGCCATTCTTTCTTTGCTGAAAGGGTTAATCATTCTTCAGTCAGATGTTCTTTGTTTTGATTTTGTTTACTATTCTCTTTGTTGCTTATTTTCTAGAAGTATGTTCATGAAAACTAGGCAATTATATGTTACTAAGATTTATTAGGTTTTGGCCGATAAATTACATTGACTCTTTTTCTTGGCATCACTTCTAAAATGTCCAGCCTGGAGTTAACTGGGAAAGGTAGACAAGGGATGACAGGTGGTTTTTTTGTGTTTTTTTTTTTTTTGTGTGTGTGTGGTTTTTTTTTGTGTGTGGTTTTTGTTTTTTTTTTTGTTGTTGTTGTTCTGTAGAAAAGAAAACATAGCATTAAGTCAAATAATGGAGCTTTTATTTGTGAGAGGGAGACAGCTTTCATTGTTTCTTAGCATAAAAACATGAAGCTACAGCAATTATTCAGTACCTTCATAGTGAAGTCTGTCAGAGTTCTGAGCTGATCAGAATCTAACAAGTCTGACGGGATTCTGAGAAGATAATACAGAAACTACAGAGACATTTAGATTTTACATTAACTGGCTTTATGATCTCTACAATAGCATCTCAATCCAGAAACTATCCTATTTCTCATGGTCCTGAAACAAAATATGACTAAATCTTACTGTCTTGACTTTGATAGGACTCCTTCATAAGTAACTAGTCATTTTTTTCTGGTGCCTGCTGGTCTAATGGATTGTTTTTCTAAAATTTCTGATTTTATGTTAATTGACACAAGGCATATAAAGTCTCTCCAGACAACAAAAATGTTCCCCTAGAATCAGTGCCAGTAAGCAATTAAACTAAATGAATGAAGCTATCAACAGCACAAAGTAACAAATCTTACAAATAGGAATGTTACAAGTTTTGTATGTTTAATCTGCAAATTTGTTAGTCAGAATTAAATATATTTGCAAATAAATATTATGGTAATTGAATAAGATGTTTTTGGTATCCAAGGATTTCTGCAAGCCCGGGATCCGTGAGGAAGCTTCTCCTCACTGCAGAACTGTAACACAGGGAATAGCAAGCCTTTCGGAAAGCAGATTAAAACCAGGAATCCTGCACTTAATGCTCAGCATTTTATAAAGGTCTCAGGCACTCGTGTTTCATGTGTGAACTCATGGTGACTTTTTGCTTGTGGTGTTGCGGCTGGACTGCAACGTAATGAGAAACCTGTTAATGTCACTGGAGCTTTGGTAGGCAGGTGCATGGAGTCTTTACTCTCTTTAACCAGTGGGTGTCAAGCTAGTGCTCAGCAAAGGGGAAAAGGCCTAGAGTTTGCTGGAATCAGGTACCTTCTACTCCCTCATTTGTGTAAGATACCATGTTTAGTAAAATGAGTAAAGAAGGGAGGAAAATAAAAACACACAAGGAAACAAAAGAAGAAAGTCAACAGATTATTATGGAAAAAAAAAGATAGTCAATTTCTAAGCATTCTGAAGCAGGAAGATAAAACTCTCACGCCACAACTCCTGCTCTTTTGCTCTTTCTAAAACAAGCTTTTTTTTTTTCTTTTTTCTTTTTTTTTTTTCCCCAATGAAGAATTAAGAGTGAGTGTGCTAGGAAAACCTTATTTTGCAGCTATGACCAAATAATGCCATTTTACTCTGTGCAGACTGACATACAGAGCTAGAACTGTGGGGAGCAGGAGCCAGGAAATGCAGTGGTAATGAAGCCATATAGTAGCTGGAGCTGAGCAGTTCACATGGTGTAAAATTAGCTGTAGTCATTCTTTAGCATAAATAAGACTAGGGTAAAAAGGGTAAATAGCTATGATAACATCTTGCCGTGCTTTCATTGTAGTTGTGAAAGAGCTGTACAGATATAATTGTGACAAATTAGATTCATTAATTTGGTATCTGTAGGTGGGAATTCTGATTCAGAACTCATCTATTTTCAGCTGGATGTCATACTGTTGTTTTTTTTAAGTACTTGTGTCTGAATACCAGTCAACAGGGAGAGGAAGTCTGAATCACGTGGTTGTCTCTTTGCTTGATACTTACTGATATTCTTGGGAAGAAGAAATAAATGTCATCCTTGAATAACTGCAGAAGTCTGCAACAGACCAAAAAAAATTTGTCAGTAGACATTCTTGAAAAAATAACTTAAGCTTTCCTTATTTCTTAACTGAAAGGGGTGAGTTATATGGAGGGTTGGGTATATGATTCTACACAACCTTAGATCTTCCTCATTCGCTTCTCTGCCTCAGATCATTGGAAGAGAGTGCTAGAGAGAGCGAAACCTTACATTTTCATAAAACTCTGTTGTTCAGACGTTGCACTGGGAATGGGCTTTCCCTTTGAGCATACGCAGACAGATGCGGCTGGTTAGAAGTTTTATAAGCATACCTGCTTCAACCTCTATAAATGTTACATCACCTTCCTCAAAACTGGAGTTGTTGTCAGAACTGAGAGGAAGTCAGTAAAGAGAGAATTATGATTTCACATAAAGGAAGACTCTCCAGACAGAACTTTGAAACTGCAGGAAATGGCAACAGTTATGAGAACAATTTTCTCACAGGAATTAGGCTGAAGATGTTTATAAGGGTTTCCAAATGTTATGACAGTTTTACGCCATAGCAAAGCTATTTTTGTTGAAAATATTTAGACACACTCAAAGTAATAGATTGCATTCCTCTTGGAATATGTTTGTGTGATTTAAGCACTATCTTGGGTTTATTCTGGAAAAAAAAAAACAGAATAAAATATTAGTAGCATACTAATAGAGGGATATATGGATACAATAATAAGAAAAGTGGAGGATATCTTAGGCAAAACATAAAACATTCTAGACACTACATCCAGATAAAAGAATGCCAAATGCTTATTCGCATTATATTATGGTAGTGGTTTCCAATTTTTGCTTGGAAGAAGGAAGTCTGGGAAGTCTTGTGTTCACAAATTGTTACATATAACATTGCTGTTTCGCCACTGTCAGATTGCAGTACAATTACCATATCTCTTTTCACCTATTTTTGTTCATAAAGTCGTTGTATTGGAACCAATGTGGTGATTCTACAGCAATGACAGCAGAAGGGGAATTTGAAAATAATACGGACTAATGCAAGACATGGCTAAAATAGAATGCTTCTGGGCAAGAATACATAGCAACTCTACTGTTACATTTCAAATCAACCAGCTGTTTGTATGTTTTTCTTTAGAAATCTTGGTTTACCCTTTACTATTTCCTGTAGTTATGAGCAGCATAGATCCCATTTTCAAGTGCTCCACTGGTATCTAGATTATCTCATAAGATGCCTTATATGGTAGTATTAATTTTCTTTCGGTGAAGAGAGGAAAAATTTCATATGATAATAGAAATCACAATACATCTTGAATTTGAACAGACATCTCTGATGGGGAAATAAAAATGAATGGCAAATTAACTCAGTGCACTTTGGGACATGAGGGGGAGAAAGAAGAAGAAAATAAATTTCATAAACCGAGAGTTATATAGACATTGGCAATACAAAGAAACCATGACTTTCATAAGAGAGGGCAACTAGGGGATTTCTTAGCCCTTTCGTTGTTGCACTCAGTAAATGTCACTGCATATATTGCCCATTAATAGATGGATTGCTAAATGCTTCCCTGTGGCTGAGTAATGCTCAAATTCAGAGGATTTCTGAATGCTATTTGTGAAAGTCAGTTTCTAAACCAACTGAACTGCATTATTTGCCATTGCTTTGCCATTTGTAATTAGTTATACTGTGTTATCACATAGCAAAGAAATCACTACAGATTCTTATAGTGTAATGTAGTCAATAATAATGCCAGAAATAAAATGAAACTTCTGTTATAAATTGACTTAAACTTGGAGTGGCTGTTTTTGTTAATCCACAGTTTCAATCTCTGGTGTATGGCACAAGATTGCTTTAACTTCACATGAGCAACATGAAATGACTGCTATTAGTTATTGTATGAGAAACCATATCACTGTCATAAAGATCTCTTAAACTCTTTGATTTACATGTCATTTCTGTAGGACAGTATGCTTGCTGCTGCCGGAAATGTGCTTTATATGATGCTTGTATATCCATTTATGAATGATTATTTTGCTTAAATGTACATCAAAGGGATCTGTGTCACTGATGATATGTAGGGCACTTCTTTACTGCATGGAAGGAAGAAGCTGGCCAACTGTCTCCCATTAGAAAGCTATTTTCTGACCATAAATTGCACCAAATAAGCACACTTTTACCAATGGGGCTTGGAAAATTTCTAATGTCTACCAAAGCAACTTGTACAAAAACCTGTTAGTCTTTCTAGCAGAGATATTTCTATCTTGCTATCTGTCCCCTTTCAGTTAGATTATTGAAAGCATTTTATTAAACATGCAGATATTCATAAAATCAAAACACAAACATGCAAAGAATACATGATTTTCCTTATTTCTTTTTGCATGGACAAACCTTAGAGTATTCCAGTCCAAGCAGGCCTCTGTAATTTATAGTGATCTGTGAGAATACTCCACTTTTCTTTATTTTCTAGACCATTGAAAGTCATAGTATTAGTTATAAAAACAAGTATTTTCTGTTTACAATGTCTTTATTCCTGTGTTGCTGTTGAAAACGTGCAGCTATATTTTCATCTGATTGTTCATGACTAGAAGACTAATAAATCTTGAAATTATCTTGCAGTAATTCAGAAAGATGGCTTTTCAGGCTAAAGAAACAAGTTTCTTCTTTGTGAAGTCTCTACAGAACATGCAACTGACCTGTGCTTGCCTGAATGCATTCCATAAATCTCTTTAATTTGCTTACTTAGTTTGATGAAAAACTATCTCAGTTTTTGCACGAATGAGATTGCAGGGGGTGAAAATTTGCCTTGCACTGAATGTGAATTCAGAAGAGTCTAATATTGTGATTCTTCTATGCTCACAACATTTTGTTGCCATATGAAAAAATAGTGACTTATGCTTGGGTGCGAAACTTGTCTGTGTCAGTCTAAGTCAGAACAGCCTCAGCTGTGTGTCTGTATTTTGGTCTTACTTGCAAAAGAAGCCTCTGCACACCACACAAAGCTCCTCTGTCTACAGACTGAGTAACAGCTATATGATACTCCCAGACATACCTTTCCTAGCCACATGACTTATTGCCATTCCAAGTACTGAAAGACTGTATATTTCTCTTTCCTGTTATTATAAATTCCATGCAAAAACTAAACGTCAAAAATACAGCCAGGTATTTGCCAAAGGCTTGCATCCAGAAGAGTGAGATTTTTCTGGGATCTCTTCTGGCAGATTAGACATCTTCAAGCACTCAGATGGCCCTTGGGAGACTTGCACTCAAAATGGGGGTGCAAGAAAATGTTTTTATGGGCTTAAGAGGCAATGGCCTGAAGTGGCCCCTGAAAATCAACATAAGTATGAAAAACGTTTTGGTTGCATGAGCAGAGTGCAAGGATGAGTTGTGTGGAAAGGCAAGGTGAAGAGGAATGTGGCAGATGGAGAACAGCAGGAGCAGTGTGAGGGAAGCAGAGAGGAAAGCCCAGGATGGGAGCCGGGTGCAGTGAGCTACAGGAGTGAGAGAGATGGAGAGAGCTGTGTAGAATTCATGGCAGAATCTCAGGTAGGGTTTTGGTTTAAGGAAAGCAAGCTGGCAAACTACCGGACAGGGGTGACAGTAAAGAACAAATAATATTTCAAAAGACTCCCTCACACAGATTTGCTGTAAGAAAAACAATGAGATTCTGGAGACGAGTAATCAAATCTTATGAAGAGAAGACAAAATCCCTAGAAGCTTGTAGGACAAAGCTAGCATGGAAGGACTGAAAACAATATCCAAAGTACAGGGGAATAATGGTAATTTTTGCTTTTCTCAAAGGTAGAGAATTCTCCAAGACTGTTTTCATTCCTGGCATTAGGCCAAAGAATGGGATTTAGCTGTCCCAGAGCAGCGACAAGCTGTATACAAAATTGTTATAGCTGCACTAATTAGGGACATCCTCCCCTGGTGCTCATTGCCTCCTTCTTACGCCCCACCTGGGACTCAGCCTAACCCTCCTGAGAGCAGACAAGTTAGCTGCAGTTTTTAAGCTGAGGTAATTCCTGCTTCTACTTGATGCTCCTCTATCTCTTCCTCTTGCTATGGTGGTACTTTAATTCTGTTTGGAATTCTACCTAGTGCTAGGCATTGCAAGCAATATTCTTGGTAAATGGTAGAATTAAAACAAACAAACTAAAACAATCATGTAACAAGTAAGGAGCTAGCAGCCATTTGAAACTGTTGTTTCAGACGCATCTGTGTTGAGGAAGGCTCAAAAGGTGCTTCAGAGGCAGTCTATATTTTACTTGCCTGCAATGTCTTATGAGAACTGATAGTATTTTTAAGACAGACTTTGTCTTTTAGAGCTAAAATGCCTTCGTTTCATTGTTTTAGTTAAACACAGCACTTTGTGATTCGGCTTCATTGCTACTATGGCAGGTTGTGGTAGCCTTACTGCCCAATATATTTTCATTGTTTTTTGTTAAGTTCTGTGTTCAGACATTATCCCTTGAACTTTGAAGAAAATTAAGTGTGCTTTTTCTAAAAATAAATGAATGAAACAATATCACTTTAGGTCTGTACAAAATATGGAAAAGTTACTGCTATGAGATAATCTGTCCTCAGTATTTAAAAATGTATGTCCAAAAGATGATTTCTGTTGTTATTTATCTTACAGATCAGTGTTTGAAATTTTGAGCATACAACATTTGCGGTGAATGATTCCCCTTGATCTCATTCTCATAGGATGAAATCCTCCCTTTTATTGACTTGAAGGAGAAGGAAAATTAACTACAATGGAGCAATGGTCACTATTCAAATTTGCTTAGTCATTTATTGGACAGGATGCAATTCTCTGAAATGCTCTTTGCTCTTATTTATTTGCCTAGTATACCTTTGTTCTGTGGTGGCCTAGAATTATGCATAACCAAATCCATTGCATTTTTCATCTCACTCAAAAAGCAGCTAATGCTTTTATGCACTGTGTGGTTTTGTAAATAATGACAAGCCTTTCCCTATTGAAAAAAACAACCTGCTATAATTAACGTATTCAAAGAATATACTTGAGAAATTTAATTCCTCAGTGACAAGCCATTAGCATGTGTGGTCATCTGTATCTGAGTGAAAACAAACTAGGAGATATTGCACAGGAGAGAACAGAAAAGGTGAGGCAATAGTAAAAGTCCTTCATGATGCTTATGGTTGCCTTCAGTAGACCTGTTCTGTAATTTATAACTAAATACACAAAAGGAGAATTAAAACTAGGGACACTAATTGGACTGTGGAAGAACAAGGCCTTATTAGCTGTCCCCATGGAAGTAGAAAATATAGTAGTCATGGCTTATAGTTTGGTTTTCATCTGTAGATGAATAGAGGTTGTATGTTATCCTAAATTCCCAGCCAGCATTTTGATTTAAACTATGTCTATAGCCAGTGACTGGCTTGAAACACTAACTGAACTCCAAGCTGCCAGCATCCACTAACACAGCCCCCCTTCTCTAGGACTAAAATGTGTTCTGAGAGATTGGATCAGAAGGAAGGCAGCTTGACTGTCTGAGATCTTCCTTTTTTAGCACAGATGGAAAGGCTGTTCAACATACTTAAGAGAGGACAAAGAGGGAGAAAGTAATGGTAAGGAAAATAAAGATGTTTGTTATACCAGAACATCTGAACAGCATCTGGTGGCGTGAAGATGCTTCTCGTGAGTTGCAAAGGCAAGCAATGTCGTTTTAATCCCTATGCATTTCAACAATCCTGCCCTTTGGCATCCTTCCATATCCATGTAATTGGACAAAAGAAAATGCATATTCTTTCTTTGTCCACGAGAACATTACTGCTTGGAAAGCATTTCTGTATTTACAGGGGTTAAACTAGAACTTAGAGGCCAAGAGACAATGGCTGTACCTTAAAGTGTCTTTTTTATTTTAGTAATGGCCGAAAAATACATTTATTTTACTGCAGTTGCTAAGCTAGTGATTCAGACCAGATGTCTTTTAGCAAGAATGTTACCAGTTTCCCAACAACACAATATTTTGAGTAGATTGCCTATGAAAGCTTAGTGTGACATATGCTATGGCAACTCCATATTTGTTTACAGGAAATTATACTCCAAACAGCATTTTGTGTCACTGATTTTGATGGACAGTGAAACTGCAAAGACTTCACTATTCAAAACACCAAAAGCAACCTCACTGACTGTGGGGCAGAACACTTTTGTACAGGTGCAAGCATTCCTGTGGGAGACATGCATTTCTTGTCTGGTTTGTCTCTTTTGTTAGCACTTTGAGATCAGAGATACTGCAAATAATTTCTACGTAAGTTAGGCTCTCTAGATTAGCATGTTCGTGCGGGCTATGCAGGCACATACTGAGTGCACACAACTACACTGATGAATGTGCAAAATTAGCAAAATATTAAGAGTACAGAACCTCTTTCTTCAGGGTTTTTGAGAACTGTGGAATCATAGAAATGCTGGAGTTAGAGAAAACCTTAAAGATCATCCAGTTCCAACCTTCCTGTCATGGGCAGGGCTGCTACCCACCAGATCAGGCTGTCCAGGGGCCCCATCCAACCTGGCCTTGAATGCCTCCAGGGATGGGGCATTGACAGCTTTTCTGGGCAACCTTTTCCAATGCCTCACCACCCTCTGACCACGGACAGACTGTTTCTCTCTTCTTTGAAAGGGATGTAGGGAACTAATATAGGTGTCTATATACAATAGGCTTCAAGTGTATTTCAGTAGGATGTGGGCATTTAAATTTTCTTCCTCAGAGACCATGATTCATATGAGCCAGGATTTATTTATACAGACAATAGGCAGATGCGCAGTCATTATATACCCTTAAAGCCTCAAATTTCTTCTCTGAGTTACAATTACTGGTTTAAGAAAGGGTGAGATATTAGTAACCGTCATAAGCACTCTGTTTAGAAATATTTTGTTTATTTCAATCACAAATTGGCGGAGATGTCTTTGCTATGTAGCAAGCCAGAAATAATTGTGGGCAAGGAAAACAACATGTAAATGAAGTTATTTCCCGCTTCATTATGTTTCAGCATCAAATTCAGCAATGCTCTTGGCAGGTTACTGAGTCTTCTAGCAGAGAACATGTAGGTGCAGTTAATCACGAAATCATGAGCCCTCTTTCAATCACCTGTTTACATTCACACTATGGAGACACCATATGCATATTGTATTCAGCTCTTGCTCCTCCACAACGCAGTTGCTGAGTTTAAGGCATTAGAACAGAGTTCTAATTTCAGCCATCTGTTTTTATCAAACTCATTTTCTTAAGGACTTTCTTGTGTTGACAAATTTTTTTTGAGAATGGATCCTCTTCCATCATCCCTTTTCTGCCTTTTTTCCATTTCTTTAGATTCAGAAGAGGGCATTTGTCACTTACCCAAGCAGGTCTCTGTGAATATTTTGACTTAATATGAGAAGAATGGTATGTGCTATCACCAGTCACAGTTTCATCTAGCTCTAGGAAGTAAATAGCAGTCTGAAGGCCTGATTTGATATGACTTGGGGTAGTTGCATAATTTTAAGTGGCACTGCTTTGATTTATAGTAATGGTTGTCATTGTATTGCATTGGAAGATTAACATATCTCCTGCATATACTATATTTTCCCGCATATAACATTTATGATTGCCCTGTGTTCATTATTACTGAAAGGGAGTGGTAATATGAAATCAGACCTTCTAAGGAGGCTGAGGCTATTTTGCCAAGATCAACACCATATACCAGCTTTTACTTCAGGATGTAGTCTGTTAAATATCTAGCAGATTTGTTTTTCATCAAAATAGAGTTAATATATTATATGTGGCCCTTTAAAGGCTACATGGTTTCTGAAAAGGGCTCTTTGGGGATCAAATTGCATTCATTGCAGAACTTGATATGGAGATGGTGAAGCTTATTAAAGAGCTTTATGGCATATAGTCAATGCCACTACTACCACAAGTCTACAATTTTTTTCCAAATTGCAATTCCAGGCATATTTTGGTTTCTTCTGAGCAAAAACAAGTGACACTGTAGGAAACTATAGGCTAAGAAAAGAAGGAAATGGAATGTGTTTCTCCATTTGACTAAGTCCTGCTAACTTGCAATAATATATTGAGTCTCACTGCAAAAAACCATGCAAATGCCATACCAAAACACAGTATTAGGCATAGGCCACCCAGTTTCAAAAAAAGATTCAAATTCCAGTGATTTTGGTCTGTAGCCCTTTGACTTCTTTTGATTAATCTCTGCATTCAGAATGGTCTTTTTGTTTGAACTTTTTTTTTCTTACAATTATTATGTTTAATATGATGTTCTAAATGATGTACTTAATCACAGTACATTGTAATAAATACTGAAGTTTAAGCACTGGAATTGGAATCTAAGGAGAATTCAAGAATGAAAGATGTGGTTTCCAAATGTGTCACTATTTATAAAAACATAAAGAATTAAATACAATTTCCAAAATTCTCAGGAAACTACAGTTTTGCTTTTGGGTGTGCACAGAACCATTTCAATTTTGGATTTTCTGTGCATTTCAACATCTATTACAAATGTATTGACAGGCAAGTATTTCATAGCTGCTATTATATAAGTTGCTATATTCAGATGATTTTTGTTTTAGCTGCAAATTACAGTGCTTATTCACCATGGAAATAACTGAGTGAAGGTAAATGACAATGATAAATGCTAAATGACAATGATGAATTTGAGAAAATGACAGAAAAATAGAATTTTTGGAAAAAACTGTTTGTTTCCTTGTTTCGTGTTTCTTTACCTGTATAGTAAAATGGTGAAGAAGAGTTGTGGAGGACTGCTGTAGAGGGTATGTATAAGAGCTGCCATTAGTTATCAGAGGATCTCTAGAACAGGCATGTGATACTGAGAAATGCAATGTAATATTCAGAATTGTCTTTTCCTATGCATGCAAATTTGCTTTATATTTCTGAAATTCTGATTGGTGAAGTTATGTTATTTTTACCTTGGGTGTGCTGTTACAGAAAGCAAGAAAGAAATTATGAAGTCTCATTTGAGAATTTGCTGCAAGCTGTGAAAGCTGAATGCCCAGACCTTGAGTGAGAATAGTGGTTCCCACTGTTGGAAAGCATAGTTTAGGATTCAAGTCATTTTGTTTGCTTAAGACTATCTGTCAGGTTACAGTAATAATGTTGCTGAGAATCAAGAAGATAGATAGTATAGTTTATTTTTTATATTTTATTGGCTATGGGAAACTGGACAGGTTTAAATATGAATTTTGAAACTAGAGGGTATTTTTGTCTTTTACTAGGATCTTGTATTTGCTTACATCATGCAAAGAAAGAAAATGAAATTAAAAAAAAAAAAAAGAGTGGTAAGAAAGACCATAAGTTCAGGATTTTGGCTGTTCTGCTGGATGTTCTAGGACATGAAGCTAAACTTCTATGTAACGAGCAAGTAAATGAACATATAAAAATACTCTTTATGCTAGCAAAAGAATTTATGCCTCCTCCAATATTTTTGCTAGGATTCATATTTATTGATATTACTAACAATGTAAACAGCAAGAAGAAAGTTAGAAATTTAGAAAACCTGACTTTGACTCTGATTCTCTTAGGTGCCATACAAACACATGGTACAAGACAGCCCTTCCATCAAGGAATTTAGAATCTTCAGTCAGGAGTTTTATTAAGACCCACCATTTCTGAGACAGAGAGGCAGCCAGCACTGTGACTACGAATCTAAACACAGAATGCTTTATGAATAACTTCATTGAGAGCAGTGCTCCTGAATGTGCAACATGATGTTGAAAATTTAAACAAGGAAAAAAAAGGAGAGGAAATTATAAACTACTTGCATGTTTTAGCCATGGTCCCAGTCCAAATTCAGGGAGGAATAAAAGGTGAAGGTGAAAGGTTAAAGACATTAAAAGCTTTTGAGTAAAGTGATAAGAAATGAATGAGAAAAGACATGAGAAGGGTGAGGGTGGAAGGGAATTCTAAGGGGAAAGGACAAGAGCGACTGCGTGTTCTAAGTTCTACACTAATTTTCTGTGGCATTAAGCAGACAGGGCACTTGCATAGCGTCATCCAAATTAGAAAAAAGGTCTTTGTTGTTTTAAACATGAAAATTTATAATCTCATCAATATGCTTAAGTCAGAGTTGTTAGAAAAATATCCATCTTTCCATTATGAAGGTTTCTAATGCAAGGATGCTTCTTGTTTCACACTATAATGAATACTAGCCTAGCCCTGTAACTGTGTAAGACAAATAGAACTTTACTGGGAAACAGAACAGAGGTTTTGGTTTTCAATTTTAGCACAGTAGTTTTTTTGAATCCATTGCTATTTGACAGTTATTTTCTAGAGGAAATACTTATTTTCTTTCCCATGAAAAATATTTTCCACCATAGAACTTTTGAAAAGAATTTTTCTCCAACAGTATCTTGAGTATTTGAACATACTATCATAGCGGTACACATTCGTTTCATATTTTTAGTGTTTTTCCTTCACAACTAGATGAGGAATGATGGTAAAGAAATAAAAAGACTGTGAACATGCATGTGGGACATATGTAAGAACTTACTTTTTGGAGCAGGATTCTGTGGCAAAAACATAGGTTTTTTTGACATACTGTCTAATTACAGCCTTCCCGCACATTTGAGCTTTTCTGTGCCTAAAAATATATCTAAGAGCAAGACAACCAGAGCAGTCATGTATTCATAAGGCAATTGGATGGGCAGGCAGTATGGGAGAGAGCTAGAGAAGTCCAGGTAGATGGCTAAGGGGTAGGCAGAAGTATAGTCTATCATTCCTTATGCTTGTTGTTGATCGTGTTTAAATGTCATTTTTCCTTACGTTAGACCCTCAGATTTTCCTTTTCTTCTTATTAACTTTGATAGTCATCTCACCTTTGCTTCATTCTCTTGCCTTAATATTCCTGCAAGACACTGCAGTGCAAGGCAAAAGAGATCAGTGGTGCTCTGGTCTCAGTGCACAGTGGATAAGAAAGAAAAGAGAACCAGCATCATCCAGATTTTACAAGATCAGCCATGTTAACACATAGCTCCTTCAAATGTCTTCAACTTACCCAGGTCATATTCTTTTGAGGACAAAAATGCACTAAGCTTAATTTGTAGGGGAGTCTTGAATTATCGTTTTATTTCTGGCATCAAAATATTTTCTGACTGTCTCTTTTTCTTAACTATTAAATGAATAGAACAATGAGAACAACATGTTTTTAGAAAATCATTAACAAAATGCTTCACTCGGCTGTGGGACTGGCCAACAAACACTTATGAAACCTAAATTCATGCAAAGTTCTTAATTTAGAATGCTTTTGTGGAAATCTGTCTAAAGTTTGGGAAAATGAGAAGATGAACACTGATTTTTATGACAGGAAAGTGAAGAAAATAGATGAGATCTGGGTTTCTATTTTTTCTCTTAATTTGAATGAATATCTAGATAGGATATGGGGCAGCAACACAGAAGAGGCTCAGCTAACTTGGCATGTAAAAAAAATTTAGCATAATTGGCCTACTATTCTTCACATTTAGATAAAATCATGTCATACTCTACCTCAATCCCAGATTCAATGATACCAGAGAAAGTCATTGCAACTCTCCTTCAAGAAATACTCCATCTCCTCTACAGTAGAGAAAAACCAAATTTCTTTGTAGGTCTCTTATGGCAGGCAATGGGAAACAGAAGACTGATTTGGCCTGTGCCCATCTAAAAGATGAGATATTGGCCTTAAGAAGCAATGTAAGGCATTAACTGATGACATCTGTAGTGTCACTGGGGACAGTTCAGAGTGACTCTGCATCAAATATGCATGCAATGTAGAGATCCCCTTTACACCTGTAAAACATGCCTGTCATGCACATCTGGTAGTTTTAACTGATCTGATAGTAGGCCTGTAGCCCCAAAAGGTGCATCTTTCCAAGTTCGTAATTTCTAAATTCAATCCACGTTTTCATCTCAGGCAATTTGTAATAGAAACAACCTTACCAGTAAATCCATTGTAGCTGGTAAAACAGGGAAATGAATTTTTTGGAGGAACCGGCACTACTGCAAATAACTGGCACTGACTTCTGTGCGTTGTTTGTTTCTTGTGTGGGAAAACAAGGCCTTGGGGTATATAGTGCTTACCCAAGTCATTGCTACGCTCTGTTGTTTTCTCAAGTTTGCCATCTCCCTCTTTAACTATCCAACCACTATGATTTTTGTTTTATTAATGCTGGCTGGATATTCTTAGATTCAAGTCATTCTGCAAATGAAAGAAGCCCATAAGTATCTCCAGACAGAAACAGAAGCCGTTGAATTTGAAATAAATATGTTTAAGCACACATATATACATAAACACACCATTCAACTTACATTGTTTGCTATATTATTCTAAATCAATAAAAGTACAATGGTTCATTATACATTTACAAGTTCATTTACAAATCTAATATAAACATGATCCTAATCTAGAGGACTGTATGATGCAAAATATAGCAGTAGATGACAAAGAGGAGAGGAAAGAAGATGGGTGTTGGAAATAAGACTGTCAGATTCTCCACAGATTATATGAATAAAATAACTAAATTAATGAACAAAGGAAAAGCAGGTTGATTAATCTTTACTCCTGTGATGAGGATTTGAGACTAAGCCAAGAAAAGCAGCCATAATACAAAGCTCTGATTAGGTTTTCTAGATGAGAAAGGATGTTTAGGTGCAGTTTTAATTATGATTGTGAATGAGAGGCATCAAAAAGTAGCTTTAAAATGCAAGATGTGATGAGTAGGAAACATTTTCCATATTATTTATGAACAGAGTCTAATATTACATTCATTAAAGTTTATCCATTTTCATTTTGTTACTGAATGATGTGTTTTTTTCTGCATACTATGAATACCTTTTCAAATATTCATTGAGTTGTTATTTTAAACTCTCTTATTCAAGGAAAGAACAGCATATTAAAAGCAATTGGTCAGGATGAACTTGTTTTCTGGTGATGAAGAAATATAGCTTACCTGAATTTAATGTTTGAAAACTTACTTCTGGAAGAGAAAGCTTACATATATATAGATAACTAATACAGATCTACATACAGCTTAGGCATTAAAGAACTTTAAAAAAAAATAAAAATAAAAATGTAGATTTCTTCAGGATCAGTGGATGCCAAGTTCTCCATTTACCCCTTGGTCATTTTAAATTATTATTTCTGTAAAATATGTGAATACTTCAGTCCTATATGTGCAATCATATACAGTGCAAGCCTATCTATTTGCCACTAAGATTTGGTTACTTTAATTTGACTTCTTTGACCTCAGTAGCCCTGATGTAAATCTTTTCAACAGCTTGCTCTCCTTCAGCTGCTGGAGATTCTGCAAGGCCTTATCACTGCTCTCTTTGTATTTACTCTGAGGAAAGCTGCAGCAGCATTGACACCACGTAGCTAGGAAAACATCTGCATGTGCATTACATTTGCTTTCTTGCGTTCAGCTCAGCTAATGAGCTGGCTGCTTCCATGTAAATCAAGTCAACCCTAAACAGTTAATGCTTTCATCAAGTAAGCAGCGCTCTGGAGTCTCTTTGAAGGTGGGGCCACATTCATTTCAGTGGCTGAAAGTTGCCCATATAAACACCCCATCTCAAAGATGTTGTTCTGTTTTTCAGACAGGCTTACAGTTGTTGAGAGGAAATATGCCACTGTGCCAGATACCAGAAGCCAGACCAATTTACTTTGAATTTGGGAAAGGAGGGGGGGAAGAAAGAAAACACCCAACAAAAATCCCATGAGTGGTTTTGGAGACATTAACAAAACAGAAAGCATTAAAAGCTGAGATCACATCTGGGATTTATCACTGTGTTTTGATAAACCTTTGGGTTTAGCCAGCACTCTGTCCTGCACTAAGGGATTCAGGGAAATTACAGCACACATGTTCTCAACGGAGTTTGTCAGATCAACTTTATACTTGAGTGTTTTAATTACCCACGTAGACAAGCGAGGAGTTCAGAGAAAGGTGACATTTTTTTGTTCGGAAAGTTAGGCATGAGAAGTATTGCTAGCGAGTGTAATTAGGAGAATGGCAACTGTTAATTGGTTGAATCTTTATTTAAAAACAACTTCCGGATCTTCTCATAGAGCAATAAATCCAAACTAATTAATATCAAGTTAATATGTTGGCTTATTGCATGTAAAGAATAGGTGCAAAAAGAGAATATTTTAATAATTTCTTTGTCTTGAGTTAGGTGTTCAGGGCCTACTAGAAATATTTTTTTTCTTTGGTTCAGATAATTTATTGAAGATATTGAGCAGTACTTAGCAAAGATCTAAGACTGCTCAAAACCTTGTTAGAAATATCTTAATTGGAGGAAGAGTGCTTAAAGTGTAATGTGAGGTCTATCAATTAACTAGTTCTACACTGATCTGATATGTGCTTTGTTGATTTTGAATTCTTCTCAGAAAAATTAAATATTACATCAGACTAGTGATCTCTGATGCCACATTTGTCATCTCAGATCAAACTGTAGGTCCTGTTTTATGCAGATTTATAGTAATTAGCATCAACTGTGCTACTGACTTTTCCATTTTTTACCTATGCAGTACCTATCTCATAGTATGACACACTATTAGGAATATCTAAGAATATCGATGATGTCAAACATAGGTTTTCCCCTAGGGCTTCCATTCAAAAGAAGCTTTTTTTCTTAAAACTTTTTGTTTGGTTGGTTTGGTGGTTTTGTTGTTTTGGGTTTTTTTGTTTGTTTGGTTGGTTGGTTGGTTTTGTTTTGTTTTTGTTTGTTTTAATTTTTTTATTGTTTGTTTTCTTGGTTTGATGTTTTCTGTTGTTAGTTTTTAAGAATAGCTGGGTGGAGGGGGAAGTAGCTAATGTGGTAATGTATCCAGTTAAATTGCAGTTTTGTTGGCATGTAATATTCTCTATGTTTACTTATGGTCCTGTTACCTATGCATGTTCCATTATGGCCTACTTTGCTTTTCTAAGTAAAAGAGCATTCATGACTAAATCAGAAAGGTGTTAAACTACCACATATTCTCAAAGAACTGAAAAACAACAAGCGTAAACACAGGCTCTTTGTAAACTCAGATACCGTGGAGTCAGCTGCCTCTTGTGGGCCTGGCAACAGCAAGGGTAGGTGACAGGCTACAATGAAATGCTAAAACAGCCTGTAAGGGGTTCTTAAGGACAGAGGATACATTTTATTTAAAGAAAGTATCATTGTATCTCCTGCCAAATTGAGGTAATTTCCTTCCCCTTTCTATACTTCCCAGGTTTCCAGATTTATAATTTTTATGGCATTTGCCAAAGCTTACCTGAAGAAAGCATTACTCAAAGTCTAAAGGAAATATTTTTGTTCAGAATCCAGACCTATAAAGAATAACTACTGTATGTTTTTTAAAAAACGTTATTTTACTACTAATTATGCACATAAGCCGAATAAATAGACCACTGTTGCTGTGTTGAATAGAAAATTCACACATTGCTGCTTGCAGCAATGCACCAGCATTGCCTTCTCTATTGCTAACCAATTAAGGGATTTCTTACTGTGTAAAGTTGTTTCTCTTTTCTTGGAAGCCAGTGCGGATTGTATGAAACAGAACATACATACAATCCCATTGACTGGGAGAAATACTATTTTCAGTATGTTTCAGTTAGTTACTCAAGAGCTCAGCTATTTCTTGCTAGGAATAAAGGGGCTTTAGTTTAATTGAATTTACTTAAAATTTATAATTCAGTGCCCCCAGAAAGATTGTTGGCAACACTGATACTCATAAATGATTTCAAAGAAAAAAAGGCCCAAAATTTGTCTAGCGTGGGCTAGATTCACAAGGGCAGGTATGTGTGTAATTTAGAAGTAAAGTGCCTCTTTCAGACATAAAACTCTCATGCAACTGCTTCTTAGATCTATAGGAGCATAGATTCTCCCAGCACCTACCTTGCCATTGATAAAGCCTATTTTCAGTTGCTGTATCTGCTGCAGAGCTCTGTGACACCCAGCAGCACCAACTGGGAACTTTAGCACACCCATCCTTCTGAGCACCCCAGCTTCCCACAGATCACCTGTGGGCACCCGTTTCTCCTACTGAGTATGCAAACAGCTTTGGCATTTGAATTCTTCTGGGTGGTTAGACAAATACTGGTGAGTGAATCAAGCCCTTTTAAAAATGTCTTGATATTCCCAAAGGAGTGGACACCTTTTATGGTGCTGTACCGTTCAGATAATCTTTTCTAGCCAGCATAAATGCATGCAGTGCAGACTGAGGGACACAAGAAGATAGGCTAAGACCTCACAAAGTCCCTGTCCCTCACTGTGAAAAATGTAGACTGCATTAGGGTCTGATATTCCTGGAGGTTTATGAGGACTTTTGGGTGGTCCTATGTGGAGCCAGGAGTTGGACTCACTTATCCTTATGGGTCTCTTTCAATTCAGATTAGTCTATGATTTTTTAAAGTAACATCTGCATTGCAACAGTCACCAAATTCCTTTTTTTAATCCTATTAAAATAGGTTGTTGTCATGGTGGTGTGGGTCTTTTTTGTTTTGTTTTGTTTTGTTCTGCTGTTGTATGCTCTTTTCTCCTTTTTTTTTTTTTTTTTTTTAAGAAAAGAAGTATGACCTCTGCTTTTCTTTCTGTTTCAATTCAGGGTTAGTAGCCAGCAGATTCTTCAACTATGTCCTGATTTCCAGATTTGTATTTACAGAAAAGCACACATGCTCCCATCTATCATCTCTTTTCTGAGTATGCAATTTTATCCAAGAATATTTCATGGCAAATTACAAATCCAGATGAGTCACTGATTTCAACAGTGACCCGAATCTGCCCATTTTATGTGTAAGAATTTTTTGTACAAATATTTTTCTTGGTTTCATTAATTCCCAAAGCAAGGATTCCTCCTGCTCAATGTGTTGAGGGCCTTGAACAGGTGGACTGCCTGTTGCCTTTGGCTGGGTTTTGAGGTGAGTGTCAACAATGCTATGGGCATGGACAAATTATGTCACTGAATCAGATACTGCCGCCTGTCCTCCTGAGTATTTTGAGTGATCTTTATAGTGTAGAAAGTCCAAAAGTGCACCTATACCCAACAGAGAATTCTGGACTTGGTGTTTTCCTGATGCTGTTGTGTATGTTTTGAGTCCTGCATCTGCATTTTGGGAAAGGTTTTTGGTTCCAGTGTTTAAGTGTCCAAGGTATCTTAGGCTGGCATCTCTCGGTTCTGTACTGTTAATGGTATGTAGTCTGAGACAAAGGTGTTTCCTTCTGAATTTGTTGGTAGTTTTTTTTGTTTGTTTGTTTTTGTTGTTGGTTTGTTGTTGTTGTTGTTGTTGTTTTTGTCTGGATAGGCTGGATTTATGGGCTGAAGCCAATGGGATTAGCTTCAGCAAGAACAAGTGCTGGGTCTTGCACTTTGGTAACAACAACCCCATGCAGTGCTACAGGCTTGGGGACAGAATGGCTGGAAAGCTGCATGGAGGAAAAGGATCTGGGGGTACTAGTCAACAGCCAGCTGAACACAAGCCAGCAATGCATTGTGTGCACAAGTAGCCAAAAAAGACAACAGCATGCTGGCTTGTATCAGAAACAGTGTAGTCAGAAGCATGAAGGAGATGATCATCCCTTTGTACTTGGCACTGGTGAGGCAGCACCTTGAGTTCTGTGTCTAGTTTTGTGCCTCTCACTACAGGAAAGACATTGAGTCCAAGGAAGGGCAACAAAACTGTGGAAGGTTTGGAGCACAAGTCTTATGGGGAACATTTGATGGAACTGGAGAAGAGGAGGATCAGGGGAGACCTTATTGCTCTCTTCAACAACATGAAAGGAGGTTGGAGGTGGAGTTTGGCCTGGGAAAAGTCCCGGGTAAAGGCGATAGGATGAGAGTTAACGGTCTCAAATTGCTCTAAGAAAGGCTCAGGTTGTATTTTAGGTAAAAATGCTGCTCAGAAAGAGTGGTAAAGCATTGGAACAAGGGAGATCGTTTAGTCTCCATCCATGGAGGATTTCAAGAACAGGGTAGATGTGGCACTTTTAAATTTAGTGGGCATGGTGATGGATGGACTTAGATGATCTTAAGGGTCTTTCCCAACCTTTATGTGATTCTATAAAATTTCTTCTGTATGCCAAAATGTTGATGCTTTCAAAAAAGATAGTGTAAGAATCATTGGACAAACCTTATAAAGTGTGTTCCATAATGGTTTAGAGAAATGTCGTTTGTTTAATTAGATGATCATTTCTTTGTTGAAATCCTGTGCCTTTGTTCCAGAACAAATGATTATTTCTTGCTATAACATGATGGTCTATCAATGGAAATGATTTCAGTCCTGTAGCAAGAAGTTATATGTTCTTTTTGACCAGCTAATACAGTAAGATCTTTTATTTTCATTTGTTTTTCCAGACTGAATATTTTTCTGAAAAAAAAAAAAAAAGAAAATCTTGTCTTACAAATCCTATTAAGAAAATACAGAAAAATACCAAAAAGGTAGATTAAAAATGCAAAATAATTTAAAATATAAATAAATAAATAAATTTTAAATATAAATATATTTAAAAATATAAACCTTGGATTCTATTGAATTATTTTTAAACAGGGAATTTTCTGTACATCATTTTGAGGTGCCCTCCCCCCCGCTTTTATGTAAAGAATTAATAACAAATATCGAGGATACTGTTTCCTATTCATCCGTAGGAGAGAATGAGTCTGAACTGCAGAGTTAACTGCTGTTATCCTTAAGCACATCCAGTACTTTACTTTATAAAATTTAATGCATGTTTGTTGCTACTTCTTAAGTGAAACACCTGCTACAGCTAATGAAATCAATGTGTTTAGGACATTAAAAGTGTTAGAAATTATACAATTGATGTATAAGTCATAAATTGTGTAATTGCATACATCACTAGTAAGAGCTGAAATTGGAGGGAGTGTATAATACGTCCTGCAAACAGTTCCTTGTGAGCATTGTGATAAACTTGAAACCATTTGCCTTTACTGAACAATGGGTCCTAGGTTTGTGAGTTTTGTAGCTGGAGATTGTGCTTTTCATGGTGCAAGTACGTGGCACATCGCCATTCTCACAAAGTACTATTTCAAAGAAAAACTTGCACCTTTTTGAATGGCTTACTAGTTGAGTTACAAAGATTAACTTATTTCTCATTGCTAAAAGTAAAATTTCAGGCTACGGCTGGGGCCTCCTGTTGAGACTCTTGAGAGGGATCTACCACAGTTGCTATTTACTAGTATTCTTAACAGGAGAGTACTTAAAGAAGGCATGTTATTATTTAAGAGTATAGATATATGGTTATTAATGTATGGATAATTTCACCCATTCATGGAACTTAAAGAATCCAGTGAGCAATATTATTAATTTGCTTTGAATTATACACAATTTGCTTTGAATTATACACAAAAGATAGCACTCTGCCTCACATAAAAATACAGTAACATAAAGCAGTTTGCCAGAATTTAAAGTAGAGGTCATAAAATATAGAGATCACGTAATTTGTTTCTTTCCTTTGCTTCTTCTATTCTATTCTTTTCTTTAAAAAAGCAAGATGGTCACGTCTAGTAACTTTGAGCCAAACTTTCTGTCTTTGCTTCCCTGTGAAAAAAGTCATTAAATGATCTGTGAACTGTAGCAATTGTTTTTTGAATACAGATTGTTAGATCTGTCAAAGGAAGACACTTCATGTGTCCTGTTTATTTCAGCAAAGTTGACATGGAGACTTAGCTGGCAATTAAATTCATTTTATACTGAAAATCAAATGCTTCTCTAATTTCAAACTGCTTGTACCATCTTTGTGATGATTTCTACTAGTATGGGACCCAAGTCTACCCTGTACTGAAGATTAATACAATTCACACTCCTGACAGAATCCATTAGATTGTAAAAGCTTTTGCTTAATGACAGTGAGGTATATTGAATGATTCCATGCCTTCGTCCACTATTTTCTTCTTTTCGAGTCAAATTTGATTCTGTCATTACAGTGCCGGCTTTTGTCAGTGACAACGATGTTGACTGCTCCTTGGAAACTTCTGAATTTTCACTTGATTTTTTCCTTGAGTGAAGATGACTTTGTGAATTCTGAGGATTTTAGACTGCAAAGGGTTGATGCTTGTTTTTTTCTTAGTAGAACATGGACTTTTCAAATTTAGCACAGCATGAGAATGACCAAAAGTTTTAATGGTAGATTAGCTCAGTCAAGGTTCTATGTGATGTGACTGATGACTGTGTTGCAGAAAGGATAATCACTGCTAGAACTTGTTGACATCCTTCTTTCTCATCTCAGAAGAGGACAAAGACTAGTGGTCAAAGACAGGCCAAAGTCTGAAGACTGTGCTAATATCTTGCATAGTTCACAGGTATTGACCTTTGTAGCTGGTAAGCTGAGATCTAAAGACACAAAAGATCTATCATTATGATCTGAGTCATTGTCAATGTTGATCATACAGAGAGGGAAGAAAGGGAAAAGGATCAGAGGCTTCAGAGTTACTTACCTTAAACTTGCTTCATAATATGCTTACTGAATTTGTTTCAGCGTTTGTCTCTCCTTGAATCACACTGAGTAAGTTCCAGAGAATCCTGATAAGAAAGTATTTTACAATATGTATGTGGAAGATGTTTAGCTTTCATTTAAAATATACTTATTTTCAAAAGAAGTTACCTTGTACCATTAAAACGTTCTTATTTTGCCATCACTGAAAGTGCTACATCCTAGAGAGTGTGAACTGCTTCAGTTCCAATGGCAACATTCCTGTTGATTTTGGAGGTTTGGAATAAGACTTCTTATCTTACCATGTTTGCTCAAATTTATATTTTATTTTGATATTAGTCATCCTTTAATATAAAAATGAAATAAATACTGTATAATTTTAAACACTTTGAAATCAATGCAGGGAAAAAAAGATGAGTGATTCTCCTTGTATGAATCCAGAACAGGTTTCTAGATGTATCACAAGCTTGATTTATTAGGATATGGAGGAGAAGCATATTTCCTTATTATGCACATTCAACTACATTCAATATATTCAAGTTACAGGTAATGGAATACTCTGAAGGGTAAGATGCACTTCATAATGACCAGACATTCTAAAGCTTATGTTTATCACAAATCAGAAAAATCATGGCATGGATATTAAGTGGGAATAGGTATGATATCCTTTTTACATATTGCTCACATTTTTCTGAGACTGGACTTAGTCATTTCAACCACTGTAACTAAATGTTCTGAGGTTGCATTGATTAAAAAGGACAGTCAATTTTGTTAAAGAGTAAAAATATCTATGTTCAGTTTCAAAGTGCCTCCTTTGACAAGCAACTTAATCCTACCCCTAAAAGGGTCTCACATTCTCAATAGCTTTCAAATGTTAAATACATAGGTGTATGGGAACTGTTGATCACGGCCTGAACCTCTGATTGATCACCTGAGGCGAGCAATGAGTCAGCCACAGGAAGGGGTGGAGCCTGGCTCCACCTCTCCTAGATCCCATTTATGTGCTGACTGCCACTGAGGAAAGATCTCTTTCTGGAGATTGCTCTTTGTGGAGTTTATTGTGAGCCTACAACATTGGTGAGCGTTTTTCATTTATTGTCTTTCCACCACGATGGCCTATTTAGCCTAACCTCTGTACACTTATTGATTGTACACCTATTGATTGTACAGTAGGTAATAAAACTATTGCAATTACTGCAGAATGTAGGCTTCAATGAGTGTAATGCTTCTGACTGCAAGTGTACTTTCCTATCAGCACTCAGTATGGCTTTCTGCATGCTAGGTTTACTGGACTGACATTTCAAGTGACAATTTTTATCCTCTATTACACTTTGATTTAGCTGAAGAAAAATACTAACTGACTGTGTGAGGACTTTACATTAAAAACACAAAAGAAAAAAAAAAATAATAATGTGCTTCTGACCATTGTTTGTGCAGCTCAGCAATACCATGCTAATACCATTAACTCTTTTCTTGAAAAATTTCATGAAAGAAACAGGTCTGCCTATCTATATATTAATACGAAAGTACTGTATATATGCCCAAGAATAACAGAAAGTTCTTAAAATATTGAAGGAACTGCACAGAAGTTTGGGCAAATGATGAACAATGGAGGAAGTGGTTTATTCTGGTGACTTCAGGTAAAAGAAAATTTCAGTAAACTAGCATAGTGAGAGTTTGAAAAATACACAGGTTGTATACACAAATACATCCACAGATGCATGTCAGTGAAGAGATACTGAAAACTGATGTGTTTTTAACCTTCTTCCATTCCATCCCAGTGGTTTTGCTTTCTATAAGACATGTTTGTGCATCTCTCTGGAGGAGAGATATTATGCTGAAAGGACACCTCTCTAGCTATGTCTGAGGGAAAAGAAACCAGAACACACTTCAAAAACATACTGAATAGATTAGCCATATGGTTTCACTACATTTCATTTGTTTTCACAGATGGAAAACAAAAATGTTCTTTTACAGGCCAGTGTTCAGCTCCAAGGTTTAGAGACCTTAAGTATAGAAATATCAAGACATGGATATGTCTGGGGAGCTGGGCAGAATCATCATAACGTGCTAGTTCACTGTAATGCACTTGGCATTTATACCTATTATTAATTTCCGTTCTCTGGTCTACCTTGTGTGTAATAGTTTTTTTCCAAGATAAGGTGCTCTGTCTCTGATTCATAGCATTCAACATAGTTTTCAATGAATATCAGAAATCCTTGATTTCTAAAATTCACTGAGTACTAAATGCAACTTCTTGAAAGATAAATCTTACCAGGACTATAAGGTTCTTCCATGAGTTCAGGGTTTCTGAAAGAACCACATACAAGTCAGGGTGGTACTAGAAGTGTAGCCTGAATTTAGGCTGCGGTTTTCATTTGTGTCCCTGGGCTGTAAAGACTTTTTTTTTTTTTTCTTTAAACACTAAAAAGGAAAAAAAGGGGCCTTGCTGCAGTTCTGCTGTTAGCTTGAGGTGATGTTGCATCCAGGCACTGTAAGGCCCTATACTACAGCATGCATCTGAAGCTTTCTAGGGACCACAAACAAAGTGCTGAAAATTGCAGGCAGAAATCATAGGGCAAAATATTTCGCGTTATTTTCATTTCAATTGTTTAGCAGCCCATTAAACAGGGCAGTTTTCACCTATTTCCTAACGGACGCAGGCTTCCTTATGGTTATTAATTATGAAAGCATCTATTAAAGCTAATATCTAGCAGTCTCAATACAGACCAATGAAAAAAAAAATGACAATAAAAATATAACTGTAATTCCATCCCTAGATCATACCTATTTGAAATCTTAGATTTTTTTTTCAAATTATTTAATATAATTATGTAAATAGTAGATTTGCCTTAATAGTTGTCATTTTATACTGTCTGTAAACAGCTCAAATTTTATGAAGAATATTATCAAATATGTTTTTGGAATGATACCTGATTTCAGCTTTCTAATTAAACACTGTGTTTGTTATTCAAAAATCAGACTGTTGTGATTGTAAATGTATGAAATTACATATATTTATATTCTCACAGGTGTAAGTAAAACAGTGCCCATACCCTCCTACTAAGCTTCTGAACAGGGCTTGATCACCAGGAGAAGCAGTTACTTTGGACAATTTCAATCCTGCAAAATTAAGACTTATAAAGTCTCTCATTTTTTTTCCCTCAGAAATTGGGCGCTTTGTATGTTTTGCTTTGTAAATTGACTGGTATCAGAATTAGTTCAGATAGCTTTAATTTCTGTTTAAATAATGCATAAAGGTGTTATTTAAAAGTTGTGAGTGGTTTATTTGTAAACTACTTCTTCTAAACAAATCTCTGAAATGATCAATCAACCACTGTATATTGCCAGAAGTCTCACAATTCAGTACTCCAACAACACTTCATTTATACAGAGCTCTTCTGTGCTCTATAGGTAACAGTGCCTGAGGAGATACATTAAGGGAAACAGAAGGCTCCTCTTCCTCATCTCTAACGTGTTTGGCTGCAGACACCACTAGGTAAGATGCTTTAAAATGGTATTACACAGTGTGGCAGTTGTGTATTTTTATGTAAGATTGTTTATTTTTGTAGCCTAAAGGAAAGGAGGTAAAGGTTTCCTGTATTCCTTAAATACAGCTAGGTCACTGGATTGTATAACCTTGTGGTTGTCAGAGGAAATTCCATGTAACTTTATGTGATTATTAGACTCTGTCTCTCAGCTTGTTTTCATCATCTCATGAAAGGCTCTTAGGAGAGAAGTGAAAGGTTAAATGGAAGTTAGAGCTCAGTCCTAGCGATGTGCAGAGTGCTTCGCATTTTCCCCCTTCCATCCAAAGTAGTTAATGGAAGGTAAAGTTCAGCTTTTCACAGCAGGTGTTTGCACTCCAAGGATCAGTAGTGTCTGCACAAGGAACATTTCACTCCACTGCTGGTGATCTTCTTGAAATGGTGAAAAGACATTATTAAATACAGTCTAGTGATCTTTGGAGGTACACTAAAAATTAGATGAAAGACCTCCATTGAACATGTGCTGAGAGAGATGGTTTTGGCAATAACAAGTGTTCCCTCCTCTAAATAACTATAAATCAAAATGCCATCAGAACACATCAGAATATGTCTTGTATATCAAGATATACAAGGAGAGCTACATCTAGGTAGAAGCACCCATGAATAATAAAAATCAGTGCAAACAAGGATCTGGTGTTAGTCTTTGAAAATGAGTATTATCTCCTACACACCACCTGAAATCTAATTTAGGTAAAGGCTATTCTGTATTCATAAGTACATAAGGCAAAATTGGAATAGACACAATGTTCTTCATGCCTCTTTCTACCCGTGGTTGGTGCTGCAGTTTTTAACTTGTTAGTTTTATAGTGGAGCAAATGTTAGGATGCTCTCTATAGATGTTACATTGATACTTTAGAGGAAATTTCCATTCTACTGAACTCAGAGTAAGTTCTGCCATAAAAATGTAGTCTACATTTCATTTGGAATGTTCTAAACTTTTTAATATTGCCTTACAGTCTATAAATAAGAGCAAATAGAAAAATCAAAAGTCTTTGTTGTGCACTTAATCTATTTCCAGTACTGCCATAAAATGACTTAGATGAGCATTAAATGAAATATTTTATAGGTGCTCTACATTCTGATGATTCAAAGTCAATCTGTTTCATTATTTCAAAGTATCTATAATTTACTTATTTTTGGTGTTTAGAATCTTTTTTTTTTAAATCAAAATAGTAAATTTACCACACATGACAGGAATTATAAGCAGTGTTTTCCCTTTGAAAAAAATACACAGCTGATAGAATTGTGTACATATGATGAACTTTATCCAACTGTCCACTGCTGAGATCGTACACTTGTTGCTAACATTCCTGCTGGTGTGATCATTAGACATTCAATTAGTCCATAAATTTTATATTATTATTCTGTTCCAAGTGATGAAAAAACAGAAATTGTTCAAATTCTTCAAAGACCAGAAAACACAGAGCAGGTGAACTGAACTCACTGTAAGTAAGGAATATTTAAAATGAAAGTCCATCACAAAACAACAACAAAAAAAACCTGTAGAAAATTATATGATCAATATTTTATACTGGATTTTATAAAATTTAGGAGCCTTAATTCAGGGTTTCTGAGAAATTTAAATCTTATATGTTGTTCAAACATGGAAGGTGTCTCCTGCTTATCTGTAAAGTTTTGTAACATTAGCCAAAAACTCTCTAATAATTGACATTACATAACCAAAATGTACGACTGTGAAAGAAGATCAACACTGTCTCTCCTTACAAGGCAAAAATAGTCTTTACTGAAAATACACTGAAATTATACACTAAAGGATCTTGTAGCTGAGATTTCACTTCAAAACATATCTGTACAGAGTACATTATACTTAGTGAAGTGACTTGAAAAAAGTATGCTATGGTTACCATTAAATGTTGCCTTTTGCCAGCAATGACCACATGAAGCATCTGAGATCACAACTGTTTTCCCTGCAATTACAACAGGACATGTATTTGTGGTAATTTTGAAGTTACCAATGAGACTGTTTCTTGTGTGTGATTTCTGTGGTACTTGGACACATAAACTGTAAATAACAAAACAAAACAGGAATTGTGCTTAAGATTTGAGTGAAATATATATATATATATTTTTTTTTTCAACATATATGTTTTGGTTATATATATACAACCAAAAATCTAATTTGTACACTTAAGAAATCACTAACGAAAAAAATATGGAGAAGAAATATTTACTTTCAGCTATTATTTAACTTCGCCTAAATTGAAATGGATATATCCTAACAATGGAAATCCAAGAGTAAAATTATGGAAAACGCTAGCAGATAAGCTGCATGTTTTACAATCCCCTTAGATATTTCCAGGATTCTTGTGCATTGTGTTAAAAGAAAAAATCCCTCCTTTGGTAAAAGTGTGTCAAGACCAGTAGAAGTATACCCAGTATCTGTAGAGTGTGCCCACTCTTTCTCCAAGAGGGAAGTGACTCTGTTCCCTCATATTTAACTGATTTTTGTGTGTGTCAGCAAAGACTTGTGCTTTTAGTAGCTGCATTTGAATGAGGAACAGCTCTTCTCTCTGCATGAATTTCTTTGACTGAAAATATTGCTTTAGGCAAAAAGCCACTCTTTCCAGGTTACACTCTCATAAGGAAATGAAAAACAGCTCATGTTGTAATAAGAACAGGTTTCTGATGTTTTCGTCTTTTCGTGTCCCAGAAATACCAAGAAATCAGTCTCTTCAAGGGTAGGTACAGATTCAAAAAACAGGGAAAAATATTTAGTCCAAGGGGGAGTAAAGCTTCATTCAATCTCCGCCAATTTTACAGTTCCTCAGTCTTTCTTCTTATCTCCCTTGATTTACCAGTGGTTTCAGATGATTGTCTAAGATTTATTTCCCACCAGCACAAAGTTAACAGATGCACCATGGCAAATTGTCTGTCCCAGTCACGCCAACAGATGCAATGCAATTTTGTTCTGACTTGACCTTAAGTATTGCATTAAAAAAAAAAAAAAAAAAAGGCTGTATAAAAACATGAGAAGCAATTACCACATCATGTAAAAATGGCACAGAGCAACCTGGGGGCTAAATGTATTGAACTTGCACAGAACAAAAAACTATGTGACTACCAAATTGCACATCCAGTCTAAACATTTTGACTGCTATAGAAATTACTGTTCCAAATCTTTCCTTTTTTTATATAGAAAATTCCTACCACAAAAATAGTTGTTTGGGTAAATAACTACATAGATTTTCTGAGCTTAGTTGAATGCTGTACTGACTTTGCTTCTGATGAGACACAAACATACACAGTGGTATAATTAAATATACACAGTAGTGCTTGTTGCACTAGATGTTACTGTTCTAACCATGTATGCTCAAAGAGCCAGCACACCGCTGCTGAGACACGACAAAGCTGGGAGCTGAAGCTGTGCAGAGAACTATCACTTCCAGCTCCGTGCTGTGGTTAGGAATGCTGTGTTTCACTAAGCCTCCTCATCAGACATTTTTAAGATCTCACGTAAGGATTTTAAAAATACATGTCACTCCAGGAAGATTTTATGACTGAAATGACTTTGAAAGAAGTCTGACAATTTTACTAGCTTGCATTCTGAAATGTTGGCTCTTTCTAAAGTTTGGCCATTTCTAGTAGGAGTGTTAGAACAGATGAACAAATTGTATAGAGAAAGAGTACTGCTCAGCTATGACTCACTTATGAAGATTTCTTCATTTCATATCCTGGGGGTGTGCACTAGTGTCTCTTACTCTAGCTGGCCACAGAATTTTATACAAATATAAATGAAAATAGCCTGGAAGCTGTATGGGTTAATGATTCATATTAGCTGGCAGATCTCCACTGAATGTAAGACCTCCAGACAACTCTTGTTCAAACTAATAACAGAACTGTAACTGCTGTAAAATATCAGATTTATTGCCACCAATAGATTTATTATTCTTGTATGCTGAAGCTTTCTATTTATCTCCCAGCAGGATAAAATACATAAGAATGAAATAACCACTCCCTTAGCTCTAGTGCCAAGAACTATAATGTGTAGGTCCAGCCACATGGCACCCTGCCTTTCTACAGGTCTGTTGAATTATTTTACACCATACATTACCTTTACTGAAGATTAGCTGCATGGGTGTCATTAATTTCACATAGCTTTAGACTTAGGAGTCCAACCCATGTACAATACTAATCAAGATTTGTACTGCTCTTAGGAAATTAAACACAGAGGGAAAATCATTGGTTTTAAAGTCAAACTTCTATATTGAAAATGAACTTTGAAAAAAAACATTGTGTGTTGTAAATGTACATTTCAATGGTTTACATACAATATTTTCTTAGTATGTTTGTCAGAATCATTATCCCAAACTGGACTGATCCATTGCTTTCTTTCAAGTGAAAGTATGTTTCTTATAATAAAAAATGAGTGCGCTGTATGTGCTTCTTAGTAAAACAGATTAGAGATGTGAGGAGAATATAAAAGCACGTTGAATTAAAATAAAGTTTGGACAAGCGTGTTAAGTACAAACCAAGCCATGGCATCAGTACAATGATGGATAAATGCTAATGATTAAAGAAATACTGTGTGCTCTGGAAAAGTATACTTATTCTCTCTGTTATTTAAAAAACATATTTCAAAATTTTTTTAAAAAAATTTCTTGGATGTGAAAGGTCAAACTTTGGTACTTAGCCCAGCAAAGTAGGCAGTAAAGCTCAAAGTACTTCTGGCCCTTAGGACTGTCTGCAAACAGGATGAACTCCCTCTCTGAGTAGCCAGTGCTATGAAGGGAACCTCTCATTTTTGCCAAGAGCTTCTGTGTGGTTCTTGCTGTAAACAGAAACAATTTTGTTTGCAACACGGTTCTTCTAAAACAGAACATTGGGCATCATTTTTGATGTCTGCTGTCCAGCAAAGTTGCCTCTAGAATTGCACTGGAGCACAACAGTCATCTAAGATTGTGTTTTGTATTCTTTGTGTTTTGTGGACATCTAATACAGTTGCTTTGCCATCCAATCATCTTCTGTAAATTTCAGTGATGTTTTTTATGGCCTTTAGCAAAAGTGGTAGTTTGAAAAGAATGTAAATGTACCTTCCAAACATAAAATGTCATAATCAAAAACTTGAGTACATTGGTTTATTGTATGTTTTTTTCTTTAAGACTTATTTAAACCACTACTACTGATGTTTGGTCAGAAAAAAATAGCTAACTGCAATGCTACTTTTTTATTTTCAAGGAAGTCTGGTTTTATATAAAGATGATAAACACACATCTGGGCCTTCACTTATGAGTAATTTAATGTAACCAGAGTGACTGCTGCCCTGAAAAGCAGTCTGAGAAATATTGTGTCAAAACCTGTGGTTTGTCTTATGAAGAATACATTACCTTACCATCTAAATCCAAAGCCACATTTTGAGTCTTTTTCTATTCATGTGTTCTGTCTGACATTATATATACATTGCTTTACACATCTTAAATCAGAATTGTATGGTTGATGTGAAGCTAAAATTACAGTCTACTGTTTGTAGACTCCACAATATATTCCATACTACCTTACAAATGGAGTTACGTTCTACCAGTTCAAAGAAAATTTCTAGCATAAGTCATGTCCTCCTTCTCTTGCTGTACGCTATTATCAGTCACTGAAAGATGCTTCTTCTCACTATTACCTATTAAGTGCTGAATCTGTCTCACATAGTTCCTATGGGCATGCAGCGTTTCCTTTTGGATCCTCTGAGATCTTCATGGTGAGCTAGTGGTAATGTTGTTATCTGGTGTTGACCTTTATGGTCAAAGAATGTCGGTCCAACCAGGTTTGTTCTGGCACTTTTCTTGTTCTCAATAGTGCCTGTCTGTGCAGCCCAGGGCAGATTAGGGGAGAGATGCCCAGTAAAGTACCGGAGCAACATGGTCAATGATTTCACAGCTGGCAATTTGCTGAATGTAATGCTGAAAGGGGATTTGATTCATTCAGCCTATCAGATTAAGAAATTTTTATACATAGTGCATATGAAATGGGAATATTTTCAGTGTGCTACAGTGTGAGTAGCCTTTATCTTTACTAAGCCCTATATAGCACGTATCAATAGAAGGTAAATAGAGTAAATTGCTTAAATAGAGTAAATTGCTTCCAGTTTTCTAATTGCTACTGCTACTCAATCTCGATCTGAATATAAAGTCATAACCAGTTCTTGGCATGAAATTCTCCCAAACTTGGTAGTTTTAATACCTGAATTTTTGTGAGACTTGTTCTTATATACCTAAACTTTAAACATTAATTAGCTAAACTAGCCAGACCTATGTCTGCTAGCAGGCAGTGCCAGAAAATGCAAACTACACTGCTCATTTGTTAATGTTCAGAAGTGTAAGCCTTCAATTAGAGAGTAATAAGCTGTTACCTTATGTAAGACATCTTTAAATACTTGGTGTTTACAACATAGTACTTGTACATATTTATGTAACTAAGGGTTTATTAGATATATGCATCTTATAGCAGGCACTCTTGTAGGTTAATATGGTAGAAGTAAAAAGGAACTGAACAGTGTGTTCTTATTTCAAATGACAATAACAGATTCAGATTTCAGGATTATGGACTACATTCTTAAAAATACTGATAGTCATTCTGAACAACCATCTTGCTAAAAGATGTGGCTAATGAGCACCAATAAGCAAGAAAAGAATTGTAAGAAGCCAAAATTAGTCGTTTTACTTTTGCTCCAGTGAAAAAATGTAACTGTAGCAGAAAGGCTTTTGGGGGCTGATTTTAGCTTATGATTTTCATTTCTCACTTCCCATTGGCATCCCTGTGAGTACAGAGAGCCCTGAAAGACCTAAAAGTGGGTTGTAGGGGCCTCTGTAGTATTTCTGGGTTTCCACAAATACTAGATCTTTGCCTCGCAGCTTGATTTAAATGGAGAAAAACATGATCTCTTTGCAGTTGGGTAGAGGTGCTTTTGATACAACAAACAACTCCTTTGTTTAATTCAGCCACAAAAAGACTCAAATTATGCTCATCAGAAGTCAAAATTCTTTAATAATGTGTGTTGGAAAGTGATAGAAAATGTTTATATTGTGTATTTTGCTTTATAGTTCTTACTAATTGCATTTTTGCAGACTTAATTGTGGACTTCACTAATGCAACTCCTGCCACCACATGTATCTGTGGGTATTTTGAGAGCGTGAATTTTTTTTGACAATAACAATTCAAAAATCATTTGAAAGGTTAGGTTCCTGCAAAAGACTTCATCTTAAAAACAGCCTTGAAAGAAGAAAAAATAACATCACCTCTCAGCAATAATTCCTGTTTTAAAATACAAGCCATTTCTAGTCAATGAGTGCAGAAGAAAATTATAACTTTTAACTATTTTAACTAGTCATTCCTTCCTGCCTTCTTTCCTTCCTTTCTCATATTTTGGAAACCAACTAGCATTCTTCCTTAGAAAAATTACCTAAAATCTGTTCTTGGCTAGCCATTGTGTGTGCCGAGGTTTTGATACTGAGAGCAAGTTAATGGCCAAATTACAAACCCTTCAGAATTAGAATTCAGAAGACAAACATTAACAGACCCTTAACTGCAGTAGCACAAACCAAGATGCTATAAATTATGGGGTGGTGGTGTTAAAAGCATTGGCTTTCTGGTATCTGGCACCCAAAACCTGTTCATTGGGGTATATATCAGGCTGCAGAGAGGTTGCCACTTGGCCAGTGTTCAGCTGGCAAAGCTGGTTTTGTTAAGTTTAGGCCAATCGATGGCTCAGGCCTGCAACCAAGTATTTTGTTGTTGTGCCATAAGAAATATTTACCCTTCTCTGTTTTCTTTCTCTTTCCTACAGTCAATCATTCTCCTACCTAGGATTTCTATGTGAAACAATACTTGCCAAGTTTTGAAGCTGTATGTACGAATAATTCTGGCACATTATTTTAATGAGCTAATTTCTGTCTTTATAAACATACATGCAGTCAGGATAGTTTCATCTATTTTCTCATAGATCATAGGCACATACTTGAGGTATGCCTTCCTTTGCAAGAGCACATGCGTTTCTAGCCGGGCTTGAAAGCAAGCTTTGGTTTTGCAGCCTTCATTAAGCTGAAATAGTCAGTAAAAAGTATTTTGTATCTCCTCTCTATACTAAGAGCTACAGTGTAACAAACTCTGTGCCTTGTACAACTGACCTAGCTCAGAAATTTATCATCACTGTTCCCACACTGTTTCTGGCTATGAGAGTAGCAAAGCTTTTGAATGCAGTCAGTTAAGACATGCACTCTGCTTTTAGAATTTGCCTTCTAAAAGAGCAAGCTAGCGGCCTCCCTTCTAAGTTTAGCTCTGCTCAACTGAACTCGTGCAAACTCTCAGATACCCTACTTGTATGCTGGATGAAAAATGACTTGCTTCTTTGCGTGAGACTGTGAAGACTGAGCTGTCCTTAAAGGATGTGAATTGCACAAAAAGATGATATGTTGCATTGAATGAGAGCAGAAGATCTTCCTGCTTATCTAGAATGCCTTCTCCAAGTATAAAGTGTTTTGACAACATCCGTTTTTAATTAATCTTTAGGCAATGGGCAGTTGAAACAGGATTGCTAAATATATAAAATGATTGTCTGCATATTGAATTGAAATGCATGGTCTTGTTTGCAAGTATGTTGGGCAAAATAGATTGGAGTATGGAATAACATTTGTTTTTTTTTTAAAGAGGTTTATATTGATTGTCTCACTGTATAACTAAGATACTTGTTAGCTTCCTTAAAACTGGACTAGCTCTTAGGTAAGACTGAAGACTACATTTCACAAGATTAGGCTTCATTATGCATGCATCGTGGGCTTCAAGCAGATGCACGTTTGCTCTGTGGAAGGATGGAAATGTCTACTATAAAAGCAGCACAATAAATATTTAGACCAAGCCAATTAATATTCTGTACGATTATACTGAAAAGAAAAAATTAAAGAATAACCACTCCATTAATTTGAAGGCAAACTGCATGTTATAGTAGAGCTAACAAATCTGAATGCTCAAAAACATTAATCCCCTTTCATCATGCCACATTTAATCCTAGGATGCAGTTTTGATAAGACAAGTTACTTGTTCACAAATGTTGAGAGAGAATTTGAGTCCACTGTGTGCAAAAAATCTGATTTGTTTACTTATAAAACCACGTTGATTTGATATTCAGTGAAATCAGATGTATTGTCAGTTAGCAGAGTTATACATAAAGGATGCATCAAAACTGGTGAAAAGTCCAGTTACTGAAAGGGCAACAAGTTTCACTGGAGAGCAGCACTGAAGAGTTGAGGACAGTAATTCCTTGAACTGCCTGAAAGTTATCTTCTAGAGCACTCGGAGACTGCATCCATACAAACAGTAGACTGGTGGAAAGCCCTGTTCCCAGAATAGCCTGGGTCCTCAATTTGAGGGCTAGTAAAGGCCAGCCACAAAGAACTAAGTGTGATAAGCAGTTGCTCTCCTTATATTCCCATGGGAAACTGTAGAAGTAGTTGGTCAGATCTAATTCCTCATTCTGCCACATAACAGATTGTTTCCTATTGTTTTTTACAAAGTTAGTGGGGTGCAGAATTAAATCCTTTGTCTTTCATTAGGGGAAACTTAAAGCTAAATATTTGTATAAGAATAATGTGGGAACATACAGGATAGCCTCAGTGAAACACTATAAACAGGGAAAGTGGAAAAATTTAATAATGACCATTGTACACAATATTTTCATATCTATATTCACGGGTAAGTAACCAGTGCTACTTGATGAAGTACAGCAAAACAAATTCAGACTGCTTATAAGGAAAACATTACTTAATTGCAACTATTTATTAGATTATGGAATAGCTTCCCAAGGGGAAAACAGGAAGCTTATTGTCTGAGTCATTCTAAAAGAGCTTCCATAAAACACTGGAAAATGTAGTTAAGAAACAACAACATTTTGACAGAAGATGGAGCATACTGCTTAACACATCTCTCTTTGCTCATATCTGTGATTCTGTAATTGTGAGCCAGATCCTAGTCTGAAAGTTAACATCCTCAGTGATAAAGACCTCAGTCTGCTTATGGTTTAGAACTCAGGATACACGCACACAGGTTGCATCTTTCACAATAAAGCCAAAAGCCAAGTTTGTGTCTTAAGAGTCTGACCAATTTTTCAGATTCTCTGCTACAGATATATTTTGCAAAATTTTAAGAACCTGAATTGAGCCAAACGTGAGTTGAGCATGAAGAGTGAGTTTGTATGAATTCAGGTGAATACTAAATTTTTAAAAAGGGATATAGCCTGATTTGACAGTACCAACTGAGTTCTACTTTTAACCTTTGGTTTTGTTCAAAGTCAGCAGAAGGGGATAAAAATATAGATGCACCAGAACTAGAACACAGATAAAAATTCTTGAGAAGAAAATATCAGATGTACCCATTAAGTGTATATAAACAGTGCCTTAGTTCCTTCTTACCAGTAATTACCAACGTGGTGATTAAAAAAAAACAAAAATGCAGAGAACTAAAACATAAAACAAAACTCAAAAAGAAAACTCACAAAGAGTTCATAAAGTCATGTTAGCTTTGTTATTTTTGCTGTCTACATCACTTCTCTCTATCTGCTCTTTTTCTGGTTATGTTAGCAGCAGAAAGAACCAAACTTGAACAAAATAACTGTCATTTATTAAAACACAGAATTTCAGAAATCTCTGAAGGGATTGTGTCCAAAAAATATCCAGACCAGATTTCAGAAAACTAAATTGCCTAATACTTCATAATCATAACAGGACTACAAATCATTCCAGAAACTTCAACAGTGAGATAAAATTACACCTTCTTCCAAACGGTAACAGTTGAACTTAATATATTAATTGAAGGAAAGACAACAGAAAAATGACAATCGAGAGGAGACAAAAGAAATTCGTGAGGAAAACGTTTCTCTCTTTCCTTGTGATAGGTTGAGTACTTAACATGATTTCTTTTTAACTCTTCAGGCATTACATACGCATCATTATAGAGGATTTTGGAGGTGGGTTTTTCTTTTGTTTTGTTTTGTTTTTCATTAGTGCTTGGCTAAAACTGTAGAAAAACCCAGATAAAAATCTGGAGATGTTTTTGTTTTGTTTTAAAGACGCAGAATATATTTTTCTCCCTATGTTTGTAAGCAAATCTTATGTTGGTAGTAAAAGTCCACAGGCTCTTTTAGAATCAAAACATTTTGAAAACAACTATTTTTCAGTTTCTTTGATCTTTTCTGTTTAATACTTGAAGCTCAGAACTGCCTAGAAGTTAATACTGGTGATGATATCTGCAATAGATTACAGGTGTATTTGAAGTTAAAAAAGTTTACTTTGTTTTTCCATCTTTGTTTACTTTGTTTGTTCATTTTGTCAAGGTAACTAAAATTAAAGTAAACTAACTTGATTATTACACTTTGCTATAAGGAAGGCACATCTTGCTGTGAACCAGAAAAGCATTTCAGAGTAATAAAATCGATATATATGTAATATATAAAGGAGTTTCTGTTCAGGGAAAAGGAGAAAAATGTAGTAAGAATTCTGTTGCAGTGCGCAACTTAAATTTACGCTTGGAAGCAGTGAGCACCATCTCAAAACGGGAGTGTTAACATGTACTTCACATTGTTGATAATTTGTCAGGAACACAGACTAAAATTTCAGGAAATCTCAAGCTTCCTTTCTGATCTGTAATATTTCTGCCAATTTCTTCACAGACAAGAAAAAGCTATTCAAAATAAAAATGAGTGAGAACACTATGCAAAAAGTAATTTTATCTTTGAACAGAAGGCAGAAACATACACAGCTATGGTGATTACACTTAAAAAGCTAAACATAACAGAATTGGAATAAGATTGAAAACAAATGCTTTCAGCAACTTTTCCTAGGCAGGGCTGTCTTTTCTCCAGATTTCTTTAATTTCCCTTTTGCAGAGCTTCTTTTTACTGTCCAACAACTTATCTAATAATGAGAAAACAAATACTGTTCCTTAAAAAATATGACCACGTGCTTCCCTCATGGCTTTATATATAAATTAAAAAAAAAAAAAACAAAAAAAAACAACCCTCTTTCTCATGCATGGAAGTAAAGCATTGCTTTCCTGTACCCTATTAATCTAGGAAATTGTGGCTATCAGCTCTCTTTTTCTGGATCCACCTAGTCTTGCAGTAGCAGCTGATGAGCTAGTAATTAGCTTGACTTTAAATCTGTGATGCTAGAGTTAAAATTAAAGACGACTTCTATAATCAAAAACTGAGAGCAGTATATAACTGGCTCCTACTAAAATATTACATTTTACTGTTGAAGTGTGTGGCTGGTAACAGTACTGCACAAGGTTTATTTTAAGGGTGAGATGTTCCTGCTATGGGATTATAGGAGCCCAAGAAAACATACATGAAAAATTTATATTCTATGTGAAGCATGGAAGTTCACTAGGCAATAAAACTGGACTTTCAATAGCATGAGAACACTTTTTGTTTTATGTTCTTTGTCATCTCTTCTTCAATTTCAAAAGAAACATTTCAAGAAAAGCCCTGTTAATGCTTATATTGTTTCAATTTTAATAGGAACCTAAATAGAGGAAAGATAAAATATTATGTAAGATTTCTGAATCCTGGAGGGAAAGAAAAAAAAAAGTGTTTGGATTAGATGAAGGTAGGAGCTTGGCAGGATAGATTGCAGAGCCTATTCACCAATACTTAAAACACATGCATGGTTGATTGTGGTCTCTATTGAATGTATATGCTGATAGTTTATTATGAAAATAGACAGTGTGGTTGTTTATAATTATGATAATCTCTATTTTAAGAGCTCTAACAATGTTTTAAGAACTAAACAGATTTATAAAAGAAGTTGTTCCTCTCTTCTGAACAGTTTACAATTCCAGCATGAATTAAAGTCAATAAGTTTATTTCATACCAGCTGGATTGACTGTTCTGTTACATTAGATGTTACTCAGAAAGTAAAGATTTATTTATGTATCTATTTATTTATTTTTTTTAATGTTGAGGTGTAAGCACTCTAAGCCTCACTTAAAGATAGCCTGTTAAGTACTCTGCTGAATAGTAGTGCCTACATGCTAAAATAGGCCTTCATATTCAACCTTTATTTGGTTTATTGCAGAAGAAATCTGAATTAGGAAAACATGATGGCTTCAGGACTGGATTTTGAACTGGTAATTAAAATACTTGAATGGCTTTATGTAGTTTCCTAAAACTTAGATTTTAAAACAACCTATTTAAATTTTCGAATATACTTTATTTAGATATTTAAGATAAATTCTCCCAAGAGCTTAGTCTTTTATTAGATAGATAACATACATATTATTAGAAATAATATTTAAATTACATGCATTTTTATATGCCTGATTTGAATTTGAAAAGAGAACAGGCATTAGGAATAGTATACACCTACAGCCAACAGCTAAGGCTCTTAGAGCAATCATTTGGTCCACCAGAAATGCTTTACTACAAACAGGGCTACTTTGTATCTGTGGGAAGGAAGCGGACATACTGAAAAATACACAAACGCTGAACAGCATCTTCTTTGTATACTTTTGCTTAAACAAGCTAAAAACTCAACAATATGCACAACAAAGAGGCTTTGAGGACAAGTAATAAAGTGTAGTCCAACCTTGGAATAAGTAATTTGGAATAAGTAATTTGCAATTTTTAGTATCTTAAACCTTAGTCAGCTGAATGTTGGATGAGAGTATGTAGCATATAAGGTATCGTAACGATGTGTGGAGAATGAAAATTATTTAAGCACAGCAGCCAGAAGCTCCCCCAGACAAGTCTACTGCCTTTTATGTACTACATGGTGGAAAGAAGACTTTGCACTCAAAAATAAGATCAGAGATGTCAAGTACATACAGATAAATGGGGCAGAAAAGTAAGTATTGCATGACTATGGGAGTCAGGATGATATAGTCATCTCCTTTAGGCTATAAAGAGTCAGTATAGTTAGTCTATGAAACACAGGAGGCAAACATATCTTTAACACATCCTAAGAGTAGTCTATCCAGAGGAACTTATGCCTGAAGACACAACATTGCTACTTGGACAAATTCTGGTCATGGGCTATGCCTCAAGATAGACCTGAGAGCACTTCATTTACCTGTTTTTGAATGTGTTGGTGGCTGAAAGTACATAAAATAGTTTCTGAACTATGACTAACTGGAAGAACATCCATTTACTAAGTGAATCTAGAATGAGAAGTCTGAGTACCCTTCAAATAGTTAACACAATTGGGAAGTGCTTTCCTTTCGGACATATTTATCATGCAAATGCTATAAACAGCATAGGATTTAGAAAGACATGAAAAAAGGCCCATGATATAGTTGTGCTACAATAACATTGATTTATCTAAAACAGAACGGTGTGTTTTTTGGTGCAGGCAGCCAGGCAACTTGCTGCCAGGTTTCCATAATCTCCTAGGATAAAATGACAATCATTTAAGAGCTGGAATCCTCAATATCATAACTAATAAGGAGCGACAGAATGTGGAGGGGGAGTAGATCCACAAAATTCACCTGTGTAAATGGGGAAGCTTCTGTGCACTCCAGCTCATACAGTTGAACTAAACTGGCTCTTTGTTTGGTTTTGACATGGTGCCTACTAGCATGACCTTAGGGAATGTTTTTGCTATCACGAGCATAAAAGCACCCAACCAAAAATATAATGAATGTCTGCAATTTATACATAATCCACACATTTGTATATGTATGTGGATATATCTTATTTTTGTGACTAAGTCACAGGCATGAATGCACACGTGTGTGCAGGCATATATGCAGTTTTGATTTTCTGTTTATGGAAAAAGTCACTGTAAGAGAGTTTTATTAACAGATACTGAAATGTGGACCTCTCAGATATTCATACAAGTGTTTCAGTTCATTTGTACTCAGTGAGACATTCAGAATATAGGAATCTATCACAATGACATACTGAGCCTTAAGGATAATATTCTTTCTTATTTAAAAATCTTATTCTGCCTACTGATTTGGTAACATTTAGCGTAACAAAACGGTGATAACTGTCATAAGCTCTGAGCTTAGGATCTACTTTTTAACACCCATATAACACTTGCTTTTCTCCTCTGATTTTCTATAACCAGAAATTTGTTCTATTGTGAAAGCAGAAAGAGAAATGGTGAAACTCTCAGTAAGAATTTCTGAATAATTTACGCTGTGATTTGTAGGAATGGTATGAGGAAAAATCAAGAGCCAGTTCCAGCAGAGACAATGGGGCCCTCTATTGCATGCTAGAATCATAAGCAATAAGTAATCTTGCTTTTCTGATCATAGAATTGTTAAGGTTGGAAAAGACCTCTAAGATCAACTAGTCCAGTTACTCATCACCGCTGTAATAAGTAGACTACATACCTCAGTGCCCCATCTAAATCTATTCACAAGAACTTTAGAGCTGAAAAATGAGAAATCCTTCTATGCCAAATGGAATGAGTAAGTAGCAGAAAACTATGATAAAGCTGAAGTCGTGAAGCACATTACCAGAGTGGGTCACTGACAGTGATGCAGAGGAGGCATCCACAAAAACATGCATGCCAAAGGAAAAAATGCTAGCAAATAAAGTGAGAACCAAACCATTGTCTTTTATAGCCGAAAAAAGTGGATGCGCCGTGAGATCCTAGGTTCTAGGTCGATGTGGAAGCAACAAGTTACATTGCTGACTTTGCCCATTCAGAGGAGATAGAAAACTGACAATCTGTCTCTTGTGGCTTTCAAGGTATCCAAGGAATGTTTTGTAACAGCAGAGTATTTAATCCTTGTTTGCCTTATGAATTCCAGTTCTGCTCATTGCATTTAGCATACTTAAATGGCTTACATATTTTCAATTGGAGAAAATTATTACTCACTTCCTTCTCTTAATTAAATTAAAGAATTTTCCTATTGTGGAAAGCCTACTTGGTAAGATTTTTTTTGCACCAAAAGTGACAGTGTTTCACACAAATGTGAGTTACTTCAAAATGCTTTAGAATCTTTTTGGATTATAGCTCCACATAGACAAAAAAAATTAAAAGAAAAGATCCAGTTTAAAGCATTAATGCTGACTGCATTTTCAGAGCTTCAAGCAGTCACAAATTGACCTGCGTTTATTATCTAGCAATTTCTGAGGAACCCATTGCATATTTTATTCTAATGCTTGGCTGTTTTTTTCATTAAGTTATTTGCTCCTACTGCCTTTGGATCATATACAGTAACCTCAGAATTTTGTTGTGGTCTTGTTCCCTTCCTCTGGTCATTCAGTTTCAGAGCCACATTTCCAGATATTTCCATTATTGCCTCACCTCAGGTATTAATAATAAACTTATCAGTACAACTTTGATAGAATGGCATTTTAAAATTGATGTAATCTGGAAAATGCGTGCACTGATAACGTATATTGGTAGTATATACAAAGGACTTATTTGAATCCCAAACTGGGCTTATTCGACTAGTGATGAGCAGATGGCTTGGAAAGAATCCAGGACCACCCAAACTGACTGTCTCAGTCTGCTACATTAACATCAGGTATTTTTAAGTCAATTTTGCCACAAGTGATATTAGACCACAAATATTAGATATTAGAATACAAACTGACTATCTCAGTCTGCTACACTAACATTAGGTATTTTTAAGTCATTTTTGCCACAAGTGATATTAGAACACAACAGCTTGCTTGATTTTTGCAATGTTATATATATTTTAAAAAATACATCATAAGAGTTTTATCAGAAGTGGGCATTGAAACAATCAGAAACCTCTTTATGTGGTATTATGTTCAGATCACCATTGGTTACTGTCAAGAGAGTTTTCACATTCAGTAGGTAGACTTCTACTGCTCACACTAATTCAGAAAACCTGATTAAAGCAGTAGGCTATCATTACATTTGTGCAGTGGTATTTCAGGCATGAATTTTACATCTACTTATTGAATGCTGAAATGCATTTATATTCAACAGATTTGGATTTCCATCCAGTTTTTTTTGCAGAGAAATATAAACTAGCTGAGCCAAACTCTTCCTACAACATAGCCTGCCCAAAAGGTCCTTTGCCAGTCTTACATTGTCTCTGTCTCATTGTCCCATTTCCCAATTTCTTCTACTCTGACACCACTCTTGTTTCTCATAGTTATCCTTCCCAGTTTCATCCTTCTGATCATTATACATCTTTTTCATTTTGGTTCTTCTCTTCCTTGTCAGATCTTTCCCATTTTGAACATAACAAAGAACTTTACTTTGAGGATGACAAAGCACTGAAACAAAATGTTCATAGAGGTTGTGGACTATGCTCTGGAGATATTAAAAATCTGCCCGGACAGTTTCCTGTGCAACCTACTCTAAGGAATCTGCTTTAGTAGGGGGATTGGACATGATCTCCAGAGGACCCTTCCAACCCTTTTGATTTGGTGATTTTGAGATTCCCTGGTAGACTGGGAGAGGAGAAGAGGCCATCTTCTTTTTCTCTTCGTTTGTCAAGACTCTGAAGGCACTGATGGACTTATTTGTCCCTGGGGTTCCCTGACACTTGACCATGTCAGCCCCAAGGCCATCAGGCCTGCCTAGTGAGGCTGCAGCAAGGCTGGGCTCCAACTCATCAGGCCATACCATACCTGACCATGAGCCCTACAGAGCTGAGCCCACCTGTGGGCCCACAACCTAGCCTCAGCCTTCCCTGTCCCCAGGGAGATGCTTGGTGACCCTGGCTTCTCTGTTCCTGGTAAGAGTGATGGGACAGGCCCCTGACCCTACTGGTCCCCTGCTCCAGGGAGCTGCTAGTGAATTTTATGCAGATATTTAGGAAATATTTATCACTTAGTGAATATCTATTACAGTTTTCATGTATAAATTGTGTATTCTGTTTCCCATTTGAAGTTCTGGTGGGTCTTGCAGTTAGGAGAGGGACATCCTACACCAAAGCCTGGGGGCACTTCATCATCTTAAAGAATAAAGGCATTTATCATTGTGCACAGAAAAAGCTGCTTCTTTCCTGCCCCTCCCTACTCATTTGCTCTTAGAAATTGCTGAGTTGTTTTGACTGAAAATTCCCCAAATAGCTCAAATAGCAGGTAACTGTGTGGAAGGTTTCTAACTAAAAGTAGAAAAAAATCTGAACTGAAAGTTAAAATTTGGCAAAGTTATAGCAAATTACATACAACTGGAAAGAGTCAAAGCAGCTTTAAGAATATAGGTGGTGCTCCCTGCCACACCTATAATTCATGCAGCTTATTTTTCTTAAGCTAAATTCATCCATTGACAAATTTATGAGCTGCTGAGTGTTGTGTTGTGTCTGGGATTCAGAGTACTTTGAATTAACACAGGAGAGCCTCTTTTACACTGAGCATGAAACATATTTGAAATGCTGGCTAGAACTCATTTTCAAAAAATTGTTTAAAACAATATAGCCCCCTAAACACTGGCTAAGTGTACTCAGGCTCACCTCACTCCCTTTGTAGAAAGCATCTCAAACATTTTGCTCATATCATAGCATGTTTATGATGTTCAGAAGTAAAGAAAATTAGGTATTTTTTTCTCTGCTTGGAAAAAAAACACAGGGTGTTGTGTTGAGGTTTGAAACTTTAGATTTTCTGAGAATTATTTGTGTTCCAGTGATTTGCCACAGCCACAGAACCAGCAGAATGGAAATTAATGCTATGCAGCTTCCTTTGTTTCACTCTCTAATCCCTGGGTAGCATGAAACTTTACTTCCCTTTCTTTCTCAGCCCATGGATCCTTTCCCTCTAAATTGTCTATTGTATCATTTACTTTTCTGAGAACTAGCATAACTTGAATTTTGGTGGATTGATCTTCCATGTCTCCTGTGAAAGTATCTGCAGTGTCTTTGTGGAACACGTTAGTGAAAAACCTCTTTGTCTTAGGCTGATTAGCCCAAATAAGTTGTGTCCATGCTTGCTGAAGGGAAGCACGTGTAGACAGACTGACTGCTGTTATGTTGCATAACTCTTTCGACAGAATGACACATAGCTGTTTAAAATTGACACAGACTCCCCAAGTTCTATTCAACCTGCCTCCAGCTCCTTCAAAACCTGGATATGGCCTCAACAGCTGTTTTCCTGCAGGATCAGGTGTGCATGGGTGGGTGGTTTTTGAAGTCTGGTACTTGCCCACGAAGGGAAAAGAATATTCTAACATGAAGCCCTAGCATGTCCATGCTGTTTCTAGGCATTGATGGTGGTCCAGCACTCTAATTTCTTTGAGAAATCTTGTCTGCAAAGTAACTCACACAAATTCTGCAGATTCTCAGTTGACTAAATTCACTGTTGTCAAAACCACTTTTACTCAGTTAATGGTGCCCAGAATCTGGCCCATTATGTCTAAATGACTAAAACCTGTAAACAGTGAAAGGGAAAGGTAATAAACCGTTGAAGTCTAATGAAAGCAGCACGAGGGAGCATTAGGATCTTCCATAAACACTGAGCAACTGAAGAGGCAGTGGAAGGGATTAGTTTGTGTAGCAAAGCAGTTTTGCCTGAGGTATGCCAGATGTCTGAACTGCAGCAGAGGACAAAGAACAACATTCAGGACTTACTGGGTTACTGAGAATATCCTTCAGATTTGGCTGCCTGCCATGCTGGTTTGTACACTGAAGAGTAGATATGATGCCCTAGGTGTGTTCAGAGCCATCTTCCAGACAATGTCAAATCAAAGTGAATTGTTATTGTTATCTGAGACTAAAATCCTTCCTCTAGGAAATACTGCAGTTTCTTTTTCCTTATGAGGAAAGCTGTTTCCTCTGGTAGAAATGTACTAATTTGGTACAGTGATTCGGATACAAAAACATTTAATATCTGCCACAATCTTGACTTTGGCGGTTTCAGTCTTCTCTCCGTGCTCATCATATGTAACAAATTATATTTTAACAGCCTTGGTTAGCAGTATGCTACACAGGAACAATACTGTACAAGAGATTCAAGAAAGATCTTTAGAAAACATGGTTGAATTATGTAACTGATATAAAATAGTAAACTGAGAACACTAGCTGGTGAAAACAGCAGCACTTTTTCAATTGAATGAAATTTAGCTGACAATCGCTGATGTGGACTAGTTCCACCCACCTCCCTCCCCCCTTCCCCTTTTTTTTTAAATTCATTAAGAGATGTAAGCTTGCCACTGTTTCTTCACAGTAATAGGCTACTTCACAAAACAAATACCAAAAAAGGAAACACAGAAATGAAAGACATCCTTGGCTTTTTAGTTGTTGATAAAACTGTGCTTTAAAAATGGGCTGTTAAACACTATTGTGAAAAAAGGTAGATAATATGGTTTTGTTTGTTACATAAAACAGAGTGAAGCAGTTGCAGCTCTTAACTGTCTATAAAAGGCCAAAGCTAATTCTGACTTCACCTGGAAGAATTCATAATGAACAGAGTAGTATGCAGAGAATTTCTGTTTGTATCTGAGGAATGCATAACTGGAAATAATGTGAGCAGTTCCTTGACAGTTCATATTATACTTAGAAAATATGATAATAATTTCTAGTCTCTTCAACCTGGCTTTTATAAAAACTTCTTGAATGCTTCAAACAGAAACATGTTTAGGAACCAAATATTTTTTCAGTTGTACTGTTTGTGCAAATTGATTTACTATCATAATCTTATTCATGAATTTCACATTGCCAATTTTTATTTATTTTTATAGTCCACCAATTTTTGAAGCATTTCCTTGGACAAAGGAAAAAAAAAAAATCAAACATTTGCAAGTGGGTATCAATTTTCATTCCCAGCCTGAAAGTTGCTTTCATTTGAGTATTTATTCTCTGTTACTTGTAGCCTTGATGATTTCATGGCGAATAAAAACAAAAGCAACTTCAGTTATCTTGCTGCATTTTGATGAACATGAAACATGCAAATATTCACATATGTGAATTTTGCAGGAATCCAACTTTCCTGTCAGGAGAGCTTACCTGTAAGCTTGTATGATTATGCCTTTGGAAGAATGGAGAGAGAGCAAATATTCTGACTTCATTGGGACTAAGTCTATCAACACTGAGACAAATTAGAAGCCTGTACTGCAATGGCTGGTATAAATTTTTTGCTGAATTAACCTGAAAATCACTTCCCAGCAGTGATACAGCTTATCTAGCTTTAGTTCAATGTCAATATCCAACAACAACAAAAAGATGTAAATCTGTTTATTCAAATAAATCATACTCGGAGAAAGGATACTGCTTTAGCAAACAGCATACACAGTCTTTACATCTGTCCTTAAAATGATTAACTTTTGCTGCACCGTGGGATGACTTTTCTTAGTCATATTTTAAAATAGTTTTAAATTTGGTCTTAAAAGTCCTAGTTTGGTTTCATTTCTCAGCTTTTGGTTGGCAAATGTGCATGAAGCATCTACAGTCTTTTCCCCTTCTGAGAAATGAGTTCCTACTCTTTCTTCTTACTGCCCTTTCATTGGGACCCTGCTATTATCATTCCTATCATATTGACAATATTTCCTCCAGTTGATTAGTGAGGATATTCCAGATAGCTCACCAAGGACTTGCTGATTAGAGATGTGTTTTAAAAAATTCTTCTGCTTGCTGTTAAATCAAAGGCTATTTCTAGAAACACCAGAGCAATAGGTGACATTTTAAGACATTGAGGCAGACTGTGGCTACGGACGCTATTTCCCACTAAGCAGAGATATTTCTGGGAAATGACATGTATCTGGCAAGTTCTTCTGAGAAGAACTTGCAAACTGGATCTGCATTCCAAGCTTACATTGAGAGGTACCTGTCAGGGTCCTGAATCTGGATGCTGTTCGAATTCTGCAAGCTTTCATGGTGCTCTGACTCAGTAAAGTAGGTTCCAAATAGAGGAGGCTGAGTAATTTCTCTTTATATCATGAGCTTTCTACTGTTAACATCTGTGTAAATCTGTAATTGATCCAATTATAATATGATTTACATTTGCTCTTGGACAGAATCACCTTTTGCTGTTGCTGATACTACCATATGCCCAAGATGCCCATTTTCTTATATCTTGGCTTCTTTTTTTTTTTTTTTTCTGCAGGCATCTAATGCTCTAATTTTATGCCTAATCATTTCAAGCTTGGTATACTTGGTTTTGTTTTGGCTTTTAGCAGGGAAAGCTAGCTTGCTTTTCTAGCATCATCAGAAGTTTGTCTCTAACACAGCACAATGAAGAGAAGAAAAAGTGTTACTACTTAGAAACAAGCTTGTTGGAAAAATTTAGGATAGTTCAAGCTTGTGTTGAACTGCACCATTCTTATATTTCATGGGAACTGTCCTAGGGTTACTTTCAACTACTCCATTATTAAACATTGCCAAAACCCCATTTTAACTGAAGTATGAAATAAGAAACTCTGTAAAACAAGGACTGTGTGTAGTCCCATATCAGTAATAATATTTATCTGATTTACTCCAAATTTATTTACATGCTTTATTCCGGGATTCAGTCACCAGCATCTCAAGTATGCTTGATTTATCACTGTGTATCATCCAGGTCTAAAGTATATTTTTCATTAAACCATTGCAGTTGGGCTGGTAGAAATTTGTACAGTGGATAGTATTTCCTTCCTCGGTTGCATATTAGCTCACTCTCTAGTAAAGCCAGAATAGAATTATGAAAAATTGTAAATATAATGCTGGGAAAGACACTTAGGAGAGTATCTCTAGCAACTTACTACAAATTACTCATTATAGTAACTTTTTCATTAATAACATATTAATAATGTATTAAACTCTCCTCTCATGTTTTAAGATAGTTTATTTTTGGTGTAACTCCTTCTGATTTACAATAAGCTGAATCAAAATCAGATCCAGAATCACATAAATTCCTACCCCATGGCCTGTAATAAAGAAGGTAAGAGCAAGACTTTATTGTTTGCAATTCAGAAACACGAGAGGGATTCATATGACAGACAGTTTAGAAGTTCATGAGAGAAGGCTGTTTTCAACTCTTTTTCAACTCTTTTGCCAAAGTGCAATTAAAACGAGCCATTTCCTGAATTATAGTTCATTCAGCTGTGCTCTTTGGACAGAGTGGTTTGAGAGGCCTATTGAAATAATTTACACAACTCCTTGTGTTGTTTTTACTTCCAGCTAGAAGGTAATACTTTTGTGGTACCCCTGAACTGAGCTTACAGTACAGGTCAGTCAGGTTTAAAATAATTGTCAATTGCCTGTGTGAATTAAAAGAATTTGGCCAAACTTGCTGCTAAACTAAGGCAACCTGAAGCTGCTTGCTGATAAAGCATACACAAACTTAACTGAAAGGAAAATTTGGCTTATGATTAATAAAAGCTCTGAATGAACTAATATGTATTTTGAAGTAAGTGAAAATGAAAGATAGCTTTTCCCAAAAGTATGTTTCTTCCAGACAAACTCAGGTACAACCTTGCTCCTCAAATAAATCAAGAGAAAGCTAGAAGTTCATACTTTTTGGTTTTCTAGAGTTAGCCCAGATCAGACTCAGAGGGCTGAGTCAGGTAGTGGTTGGGATGCGTGTACCTCATGGGAGGTCAGCATTAGACCTCTGAGAAGATCTGTCATGCATAAGTCTACATCCACTGTTTAATGCACTAAGATATAAAATGGTCCCCAGATAGAATCAGGCAGAAAACCAGCAGTCATTATCACTTTCCATGCAGTAAGGAACAGTGGAGGGCTTTGTATATTGCCGTGAATGATCTGGCAGGAGTTGCAGATATGACTGCATTGGTAATGCATCTAGGTCTGTTGAGCTCAGCCAAGCTGAACTTCATCTCTCCCAATCTCCAGTAGCATTTCAGTAAATAGTATTTTTCAATACGTACTGAAACTTTGCCAACTATTCTGAAGCAGATTGACTCATATCCCATGTAAAAGACACACTGGTTAGACCCACTCTGGATTTCTATGGCATGGAACAGTGCCACTCATTGCTGGGACTTGACTGTAACTGTCTGACTCTACAGGAGAATGTGAAACACTCTCATATAAATAACCAAAAGATACATTTTAGGGCTTGTATCTCTAAAGTAGAAGGCTTGCTAGGAAACAGAATTAAAGGATGGAGAGAGTTAGGTCTGGACTGGAAGGAAGGAAAAAATAAAGAGATTTTTTTTTGGAAAACTGTAACTTTCTGAAACTTCTGAGGTTTTCCATTACAAGGATGTCTATTTGCACATAATAAATCTAATTTTTTTTTTTTTTGAATGGATCCCTGTGGATTGATTTTGGTAAAGTAATAATAAATGATAAGCATTCAACATTCTAATGTTTGATTAATCATATCTGTCACATCCAAAGTGTAGGATGGAAGTTTGAGCAGTTTGTTTTTTTGAAGAAACCGTATCAGTCTATATGTTAGCCAGCATATATAAATAACATGGTATTTGGGTGGTACTTCAGTACAACCAATAAATAAAACAAAAGGTCTATCTGTGTTCATAATCAAGTGATGCATTTCATTTATTCTGTTTGACCTGTAATAAGTTAAAACACAGTTCAAATCTCTGAAAAAGTGAATTTTCTTCCAGATGTTGCACTATATTTTTATTACCTAGTTGGATATAGGTGTTTGTTTGTTTTTTTTTCCTTCTATTTCAGTAATATCTGATTACTTATCTGTCTTAGGATCAGCTGAACAAAACTTACTGTTCTTGAGTTCCCAGACACGAGGTAATCCCAGCCATTCCTTACACTTGCTTGGAAGTGAACAACAACAACAAAAAAAGATGGTATTGCCAGGAAATAAATATTTGATGTATTAAATTGGATCTCTTATATAAAGAAGGCTTAACTAATCTTTTTCTGGGTGTGTAATATGGCAGTGTCTCTTTCCTCTTAGGGTGGCATTTGTAAACCACTTAACATTAAGAAGAAATTTTTTCTGAATCAGTCTTGAAAAGCTATACCATATTAGCACTCTATGAGATATATGTGAAATCTAATAATTCCAAGGTATTTTTGTAACAAGGATAAGCAGAATTTGAGAAAAGGTGTCCCTGAATGAATAAATTCATTTTTTTCATTTTAAACATAATATTTGTACAATCCTATTTTGAAATGTTTTGGATGGTGCAAAAGATACAGATTACTCTTCATCTTATATCCTGATCTTAAAAGTCACCTCCTACCTGCCATTTTTGTTCATACGTTACTCCAAAAGTAATCCCTCTTGTTTATTTCCATGGAAACTTCCACAGCTTCAAGGAGCATGATAACACTACTGGTTAGAGTAAATTCTCAGCTACAAAACTATTTCTCAACACAGTCACCACTATTAGCTATGCATTTTTGCCAGTGATGAACAAGATCCTGCATTCCATGCTCATAAAAATGTGCATCAGTAGAGGTGACCCAATGTTCTCACTGCTGGAACACACCACCCACAGCCTCACTGTGGGTGTTCACATCCACTGTTCGGTCTCCATAACATTCAGCAAGTGTCCATGAATGTCAATGGGTGCCATTTTTTTCTGCATGGAGGAATTCAGTTCCACACTTCATCCACACTTCCAAATTTTAGACGCCATTTTGTCAGACTGCCCCTCTGCTGCCATCTGTCGCACAGCAGCAAAGTGCAATGGAATATTGGTAGGAAGGTTCAGCCTCTTCTGCCATACACCAACATCCAAGTCTGACGTCATGAACCAACGTAATAAAACAAGAGGTATTACTTTGCATACGCAAACCCTGTGGAAGATTACATCTCAAGTTTCTGACAGTTTTTCTACTGAATAGCATAGCAAGTCATAATTAGGAAGTTGTGCTTCCGTCCTGTCAAGGATTTTGCTTTTCTTTGTTGCTTTCCACAGCTGAATGTTATAAAGTCTCTGAAGTCTTAAAGGTTATGGTTAAGACTTTGTTATTTGCACTCACATATTTATAGAACAAGTATTGCAACATACCACAACAGAAGAGCAAATGCTATGCCTTTCATGCTGATGACACAAATGCCTCAATATGGTGTAGCACCTAGTTTTGAAAAAGTCTCTTGATGACAATAAGAAAAACTTGATGTAAGATCTAGCACAGAAGTTGCATGATCTTTGGCCTTTTTGTGGTATGTGACAATTATAGAATATGTTGCCAAGGAAACTCCATGGTGGAATAAGGTTCCAAGTTATCTGTTGTGTTTCTGACCTTCAAGCATAGTTCTGCACATGCTTCAGATAAAGACACTCCCATTTAGGATGATGAAAATACTTGGAGTTAGCTATCATTTGAAAGCTGCATTGTGTCATGCAAGCCTATTAAGCTTTATTCTATAACATAAGTAAGTGATGTGAGCTGACAGATTGCACTGTAGTCTTATCTGAATTATCCATGTAGCTGAGGAAAAAGAAAACAAGGCCTATTAAGTAATTCCAATATGAATACTGTTGGATACAGCTTTGCCTGACACAGCTGGGAAATGTTCAAGACTATTATTAAGGCTGCCAAAGGCTGAGTATTCCATTAGTGATAAATCAAGTATGAGTTCTTGTTTTTCAGTTCATTGTTACATTTCTTAGACTATACTCTGCTTCCAAATGATTGATCATACAAGGAAAATATTGTGAAGGCATTTAAGTAAGAATAGAAATAAGACACTTGCTTTCTATTTCTCAACAGGGACAAGGAACTTTACTATCTGTAAGCACCTCACACAGACATTTACTTGTTGTCACATTATCTATCGTATCATAATACCTAAGTAGACAATAATAAACAAAAGCCACATGTATAAATCTAATCCTAAATCGGCAGCATAATTCTGGAAGCTCCTGTTGTGACAGCCAAACAGTATCTTCTATTGCATGTCTTCCTAGTATATTTAAACTTGCTGAAAAAAAGGGAAGAGAATGTACAAGTCTCATCATCTCTCTGTCTTGTTTTTTAATTGAAAGAGGCAAAGAAATGCAGAACTGAACTGCCCTTATTCTGTTAGCTAATTCTTTCTCTTCACATGTCCATACTTGGGAGAAAGGCTTGAAGTAGTTTTGAGCTTCTTTAGGCAAAAGGTTAGAATTTGACACTCCTTGTTGTCCAAAAATAAAAAAGGAAAAATAAAAGAAAGATTTATTATGTTTTGAATCTGCTACTGGGTGTATTATTGCTGGATTTTTTTTTCTTTCCAATCAAAGTCCAAAGGATTTTTATTTTTGTGTGGCTCACCACAAAATGTAATATTTTTTATTTTCTTTACAGAACAGGAACACAAAAGTGGTTCAATTTTAGAAACTTTTTGGTCAAAAATAGGTATGTCCCAACCCCTTCTCTCTTCACGGTATGTGAAGTCTGGTCAAAGTATAATATTTTTGCCTACTGTTAGTTAGATTAAATTTCCCAGGGCAGACAGAGTGTTGGAAGCCAGAAAATGAGTATCCTCCTGCTGCTTCATAAACAATATCACACCTAGCTGGGGAAGACAGAGCTTTATAGGAATCTTGTTTTTAATGGTGTGTCCTTATTTCCCCTGCTTTATTTCTTTCATTGCTATTATTACTAAAACAATTATATGGGCTTTTAGAGTGACCATGTTATAATGCAGCTATGGTCAGACTGTGCATGCATAAAAAACTGGTGCAGAAAACATCAGGTGGAGTGAGATCAGTTTAAAACAAGTAAAAGAAAAAAAAACCTGGAATGTTAACCTTGGTAACAAATCATCAGCTATCCCTAAAAAGCCTTTGTCTGGATTTAGAAAGAAAAAAAATGTAGGTTTTCTGTCTTTTCCAAAATTAGCAAGTTGCAGTTTCTGATTTTCAGACCAGTTCCATGAAGGCTGTGTATAGGACAGCATTCAGCTTGGAAGGGGGAATAGGAACTGACACAAAGTACTCAGGTATCCAAAAGCTGTGGCTAATTCAAAAGATGGGAAAACAACCTGTCACCTGGAGCAGGCATTTCTTTGTGCACAGTGACGTGATAGATGTGGTAAGAAATGGTATCTCACATCTCTCTGATGTTGACTTGAGCCTGAAAGAAAACAGCTAGCCTGGTACTGTACAACTGCTAATGCCACTATATTAATAACTGACATTTAAAGTCCTTGGTTTTCAAAGTATCTGTGGGGATGGTGGGGGGGGCTTTGTACACAATTGTTACTATACTGAGTGTCTAATGTAGTTATATGATGAAATACATGAAGATATGATGAAATGAAGGATGTAGTTCATTTCTGAAACAATCGTTTTATGAATTTACTGAATATGTGTTGAAGAACCTATAGGGACTGCTGTGAAAGTAAGTTTCCACTAAGAAAAGAAACGAAAGTACTACCCTGACTAAATCCTCATTTGAACAGCACCATTTATTTCAGAAACAAGCACACAAACATTTGCAGATCCTAAACTTGCTAGAACATTAGGTAATCTTCTAGATACTTATCCTCATTGCTTTAAGATATAAATCTTAATTTTCTAGCTCTGTTTCAAGTCAATACATCTTTATTATCTACCCTGGAGGACCTCAAAATACAGAAAATCACACTCTATGACTGTGCACTTCTTTGATTGGATATCACATCATTGGTCCTGAGTTTCTACCTCTGTTCTTCTGTAATTTCTTTATTCTTTCTTTATCCTTTAATTTTTTGTAACTCTATTTTGGAGAGGGCTTGATTTTGATGGCAAAAGTGTTAGCTATTTATCTAGATTCATTCATGTATATATTCCAGAAATCCATATAGCATTGTTTAAGGTATCCTTGAATGGAAAATTTTAAATAGGTAAAAGTATAATAAAGCATTCTCCACTACCTCCTCAGGCAGCCAACTTATCAAACTACACTGAATCCAGCAGCAGAAGACTTTAATGATCATTAAGTCAAATTGTGCCATTGCATTAGAACTAAGGAAAGAATTTAGGATCTGCAAGGCAGTAAGTCTCCATAGTTATTCTCAGTTCTTTTCTATGCTTCAGAGATTACAATGTAAAGGCTATAACCAGGGAGCTTGCCTCCTTACTCTGAATAAAACAATGACATGGAGGGAGGAGATCCAGGCTTAAGGGGCTGATTCATTCCACATAAACAGAGGAGCAAGTATGGATTTCTATATTCCAGATGAGCAGAGTAATCTCAGAGATATTTGCCTGGTTCATGATGGTAAACAAAACTCCACATAAATAATAGCTAAGCAAGTTTCCAGTATCTCAGATCTGGCACATGCTTTTTCAGGAGGTTGATAATTTGGCATTCACTGATTATGCTAGTTATATATTGTTCTCACTTTGCTATCTATTGTTGAACACCAGCAGGAATACAGTTTCATAAAAACTTTACTTGTTTATTGTTTTGGATGCAAATAGGGAGTGGCAGAAAAGCAGAATCAATGGTGCTGGTCATGGCACCTATTTCAACAGATTGCCAAAAGCAAAGGGGTTGATTCAGAGCATGACTTCACTAGTGCTGCTGTAATGAAAATATATCCCTTGCAAGTGTGACTACTTTACAACATGAGAGCAGATCTGTAAAATTCAAGTGATGCTAGTACCCTATTAAGGACAGAACTTATGCTATTTTCTGGAAAGGAAAACATTAGGTAGCCTCATTTTGCATAACTCAAGAATATAGCTAGGGCACATTCTCCTAAGCCTGATGTCACGTTGTTGGGACTCAGCACATATCTTCTACTTGTGTTTCTCTTAACTATGCCTGTTCTTTTCTTCTATGCTTTGCACAAGCACATTTTTCTTTTCAAAAAAAACCCCTCAGCCTAGCTTTTCTTAGCTGCTGCAGCTGTGCAGCATCACCTTAACTTCAACAGAGTCTTCTGAATCCATGGGAGAAACGGTAATTTGCTTCTTGACCAACTGAGAATATGCTGAACTGGCATCAATTTAAGATGTACTCTGCAGCTTCCTCTTGTCCCTCAAATTGCTATCAACTGGACAGGCCCTTTTCGCTAGAAAGCTGTGACAAATACCATTGCTTAGTGCAACTCAGGGAGAGCACAGCTGTTCCGCATTTGTCTGAAAACCTTTTCCAGCAAGTCACAGAAAGTTTTGTGCTGAACTGAATTCCAGTCTTAATAAACAAGTTAAATAAAATCTCCTAGAAGTGCCTTCCTATCTTCATGCATACTCACTTGTATCCAAATATTTTCCCTAATCATGCTCCGCTCAATGCAAAACAGTAACGTAAATATGTTCTTCTATAGCAGGCAGCCTGTACTTGAAATTATTCATATGTCTTTGAAAGTTATATTAGTTATGATCTTTGAGTTAGTGGCACCTGGAAAAAAGAAAAGAAAAGAATGACAAGGCTATTTGGGTAGTTACTGTTTACCGAGTGCTTTGCACATGATAAATTTGTTACTGGGAAACATTAATGTGGGTCATCTGTTCTGCTTGTTTGCTTATTCCACAGTAAACATGAAAAACTTTACCCGTCTGTGAAAGAGAAAAGAAGAACTGCATGTTTATCCTTTAATGTCACATGGAGAAATCATGTGGAGAGCATTAACACATTTTATGTGTTCTTATTTGTATTTAAAAGCACCAAGATAGGAAGTGTTCCAAAATTCTGGCCAATAAACTTTTATTTTTGAACATTACATAAATATAATTGCACAACAAAATTTCTGGTTTCAAAATTCATTTATTTAAGCTCACATAGAATTTTTCACAAACCAAGTTGCCATTAAATATCTCTCTGTCAGAGATGATAGCCTCAATAATCCTTGCTTCCTTGAATTAGATACTTGCTTGAAAAGGAATCATTTATTTTCTAGACTTGGTGCACATTCTGATGTCTACACAGTAGGAAATTCCAGCATTTGATTCCTTGATTTCAGTCCCTATCAGACTGCGTAAGTAACTGAATTACAGTTCATTTTTCTGCTTGTGATGGGACACTCCAAAATGGGTACGCAGAAATAACCACATCTTGTCATTTGTTTTAAAAAAAAAAAAAGAAATGACATACTTCAACACTGAAGAATGAAACTATTTTTATTTAGTTTGTTGAATTGATGAGAAAAAAATCTTTCTTATTTTCACATTGAGACGTGTTTTCCTAGAATTGTAAAGCATCTCCTGCGTACACAGATTACCTCCCAAGAATGGATTTTCTTCCCATGGACCTTCACATACATTAATCCATTCAGCCAAATGATTGCACCATATTATGCAAGGACTTGGCTAGAGCAATGTTTCACACTGTGAAGTAGGTATAGGAGCCTGAACTCTCTTTAAACAGTGTATCACATGCTGAAGTAAGGCCTTAAGATTTTTAATCTTCTCTATGTTTTTGCTGCTGTTGTTTTTAGTATTTTCTTGTTTTTAAATTCAAAAATAGTCACAAGGGGGTTCGCTTCTTTCTTTCTGCCTACACTTCTGCCTGCTCCTTTTGTTATTTCTATATATAACTGAAACTGAAGTATTGTTGGTGAATATAACTGTTTGGCTTCCTCTGTTACCCACCAGATGTTTCAGCTGTTAAAATTCTCACTGAGTCTTGCATTTTGTCATAATACATCATGACAATTGTTTTAACATTCACTGCAAAAATGGCATTGTCTGCCATGACCTACCAAGATATCCGGTTCCTCCTGTACCACAGTATGCTTCAGTCTCAGTACTCTTCAGTGTACTACTGCTTTCAGTGCTGTATCCTGTTAACCTGGGATATGGTGGAAAAAACAGGATGGAGTCTTCCCACAGTGTTGTGTCTCCTTTTTGCCTCTGGAGCCCTATGTCTAGATTGTCTATAGATTTGCCCCTAGATATCACAACATCCAGTAGTTAATTCACGGATGCAGTCATGATGACCAAGCATAACATGATGTTCACATTTAGCCAAATATTTCCTGTTGCCAAGACCTACAGGCACAATATTAATGTGCAATGCTGCAGTAATCATTAGACTTATTAGATTCTGCCATACACATTTGTAATACGGTAACACACTTAGCATACTTGGAATTCAGAAACCACACAGATGCAGAAAATTTTACAGAGCATATATGAGGCAGTTTAGAATTACTGCAAAAAAGTTCCAGCATGTGGAGAAAGGCAGATTGTCTAATTCTGAACAGCACTTATGAATAAAGTCATACAGAACTTGGGTACATGTATTGAAGAAAATTTTAGCAGTGGTCTTTCAAGGACTAGTTACAACTGAAATGTGATTAAATCTGACAAACACAGGCTTCTATGTGTACTCGAGATCTAGGCAACTGATGTCCATGAAATCAAGAATCTGTTCTATGATAAAATTAAGGTTTTTTTAAACTGTGTGCTCTGTTCCATGTTGAAGAAACATTATTATTTTTCTACAAACAATCTAAAAGGAAGACTCTTATGCAGAGCATGCTGCTAGGGATGTAGTGGTCCAAAGTTCAGACAATTTTTGACAATACTTCCTCAGCAACTAGTATTATATTAAGTTACTCATTTACCTTTCTTTCTTTGATTAAAAAGATCCACTGAATATTTTTATTACCAGTGTCATTTATTCTGATTAATCAGTAAATCTGACATCTCAACTATATCTGCTGAAAGAGTATGAAAGAATATAGCAATGAGCAATTGCAGAAACCGCCTGGTAAACAAGCTCTAAAACACAAACAAAACATTATCCAAATATTGAAGCCAAAGAAAAAGTTAAAGAAAAGACAGAGCACAATTCAGCTGTCACTAGAGGAGGAAAAGTTCTTCTGGATTGCTGTTATAGCAATCAGGTGGCAAGTTTAGCTGGGCTGTGTTTTTCTTATTATTAAATCACAAGCCTAAAAATATCAGGTCAGTGTCACAAATAGAGCTGGGCAGGCTATTTTTAAGGAAAATTTATTTAACAAAACCTTTGTACAGTGTGACTGACCCTCTAAGTCCAATGACTGCTCTATTGTCTTTGGCAGGATCCCAGAAAGGGAAGGACTAAGGAGGTGATAGAAAATGTCTGGAGCTCTCAGAAGTACTCTTTCAGATCTAGTGATCAGTAGCAGAGGAAGAGCTGAAAAAGGCTATTTTTGAGCTTAGTCAGGCAACATGAGATTGAGAACAAAGAAAAACTGTGATGGAAGCAGCGGTGCAAAGGACTTCTGAGGTGGAGAAATGTGTAACAGGAGGCATTAGAAAAAGCTTGCTACAAAGCGGGGTAAATAGCAGAGTAGGTGAAATCTGAGGAACTGAAAAGAGGATAGTCAAGCTGTTCAATGGGTGACAGGTGAAATAGGCAATGGGCATAGAAGCCTCCTGGGGAGGACTCTACAGGTCTTCAATGTGGCGTTGTGCTCCTGTGCCTGGTGTATGTGCAGCAAGGATTGCATTTGTCCAGGCCTTTCATCTCATTCCTTGCCAGAGGTCTTGTGCATTCTACCAAACCTCCATTCAAAGAGGTCTCTCAATTTGTAGCAGATAAATTGGATAAGGATCCCGTCTACAGGCTGCCTTTGAGATTTTCTGCCTAGCCACAGCTGTTCTGCACATGCAGGCCATGACCAAAGTCAGAGCATAGTATGGCCTAGCCTCTAGGCATGCCAGTGGGTCTGAGCTTTGCATCCTCATCCCAGCACATCTGCTGCTGCACCCAATGGCTGTGCACAGACAGATGATCTGGAGGCTATCCCAGCTGGAGGGCTCAGAAGCCCCCCTTGTTATCCTTAGCCTTGCAAAGAGGTTTGCATAAGCTGAGCTCAGGCTGATCTTAGTTTTATCCATTGTGTAATGCTTAAAATGTTTTTGAATGATCGGGAATCATTTGTTGATGCTTCACTGTCCACTGAAAGACTGCTCTTTGTAACTGTGCTGTAATTGTACTTATCCAGGCATAGTGTCTGCGCCTTCGCTGTGAGAATAGTAGACCAATAGTGCTTGGTGGATATTGAATGATTCTTGTGGAAAACACATGCTTCCCATGAACAGACTTCTGGATACAACTTCTGGTGCAAGCATATTTGTGACAGGTAAATGAAATCTGGCACCACTTTTATTAGACCCACTGCAGAAATGTGCAGCCTTACATTCAAGTACTTTCATGTTCTATACTGTTTGTTAACTATAATAGTGGAGGTACCGTAAAGTCCCATGAATATTGCTTATTCAAGACCTACAATATTTGCTAGGCAGACAAATGATAAGCAGACACTACTTGTAATTAATGCAGAAGAGAAACCCTTGCTTCTCATCTGCTCTTTTACATTTTTTTAATGCTCACTGGGACCATTCAATTATTTTATCTGCTCTTGTTCATGATACAGACCAAAGCATTTCATACAGGTATTTTCATAGAGGAGAAGTCTTAACTGCTTTAAGAAAATATACACAGAAAATTAGTAATTTTTCTAAGCTTTTAGGTAACTGTGGGTAGGTGGCCACTTTATCTTCCTGAAGCGCACACTGACAGTTTATGTCATGTTTTTATACTGTATCTTGAGAAGAGATAGATGGGTTTCAAATAAAAATAAAAAAGCAAATCAAAGGAAAACAAAAGAAGCTCAACTTAGGGAGACTGTCAGTGGAAAGTACATGTGTTTAAGTTCTGTAGTGTTTATTTCTCTAGAAAATTTTATTTCTCTTACCCAAAGGAGATAAGGAGGGAACAAAAAGATCATGGAATTTGAAAGGAAAGGCTGCCCCAAAATAGATGTTAATTCTCAAGAATAGTAGAGTTGTCATAATACTGCAACATTCCTCTATAATTTGAATGTGATGATATTTTAGAACATAGACATATTAGTCTGCAAGTTGGGGCCTGTGACTGAACCTCATCTGGAGCAATTTGATCGCAGAGCAGAAGTGGTATCCAGAGTTGTGGAGTGAATACACATTATTTAACTACATCAGTGCAAGATGCAGAATCTGCGCTAACCCTGGCAGAGAAGAACACCCAATAAGAGCTATGCAAGTTCACAGAAAAGCAGATAAGGAGTATTTACTAGTCCTGCCCTTCTGAAAGGATAATAGCTTCTGTTAGCGGAGCAGAAGAGGCATCCACGAGAGTAGCTAGATTTCTCAGACATAGTACAATATCCAACTTCACTCTAGAGTTGTAGAATCTTGAAAACTTCTGTGCATGCATAAATTCTCAGCAGCCCTTTGAATTTGTTTCTTTTTGTAAAGGAATGCAGACTATGGTTTCCGAGATTTCCGTACAAATCCCTCAAAATCTGAAATAGAGTGAATTCCAAATCCTATTCTCTTTCAGAACTTCTGTATAAAAGATGAACTATGTTGCATTCTATAATCTGAATTGTAAGGCTGGATCCTTGATAAGCACATCATGGATACCCCTGAAAAATAGTGGTGAAAACATTTATAAATTAGAATTTGAAGATTTCTATTGCAGCATCAGAATTGCTCTCCTGTTTACAACCCGTCAGAATTTTCATCTTGGGCACATATGCCAGTTACATAGCCAGGGTACTGCCGAGCCAAAGCCGAACATCACAAGTCTGCTATTCGTCTCTTCCCCTCCTCGCAAGGGCTAACCTTTTTCATAGAATCATAGAATCGTAAGGTTGGAAATGACCTGCAAGATCATCTAGTCCAACCATCCTCCCATTACCATTTCTACAGGTTGATCTTATACCACTCTTTTGAATCATTGTCTCATGACTCTGCAGTTGTGGGACTGACGTGGTCCAGATAGCCTTAGAAATCCCAGTGATTTGTTACCACTTCTGCCATCTTCCCGTCTTCATTTTCAATCTGAAAGGGAAGTATCTCCCCTTGTCATAAACCAATGCCAGCCTTCAGTACCTCAGAACTTCTTCCTTATTGGCTTCTACGCAGTATATGAATACAAAGCATACTGAACATGTATTTTCTATGCAAGAACATTATTTCAGATGACTCTTTGGCAAAGAAAATGTTTCAGAATTGGAAAAAACAGACTAGCTTGTAATTGCTGCCAAAAGCACCAAATCTTTTTTGAGGGCAGACACTTTGGATGCTTCAGCTGACAGAAAACCACTGAGGGATATTTTTCAAAATATAAAGTACTGTCCTTTTGAAAATGCCCAGTTATTTGGAAGAATGTAAAGTATATTCACAGGATACTGGAATACAGCCACCTGACACTGCTTCAGTAGGAAAAGTTCTTGCAAATCAAAATTGGACTTTGGATTTTAATAGTACTAATAAAAAGGACTGAAGGAAACTCTTGCATTTGAGTAGGAGTTTATTTCTGGTGTACTTGGTAGCTGAAAATAGAATTTTCTATACATAGGAACCACATTTTGCCTCTGGTGTGGGTGTTTCTGTCTGGCTGGACTTGGAAGAGGCTACTGGTAACAGATGTACTATCAGTTCTGCACTCCAGGCAATCCATACTTGCATCCTTTTGGAAGTTTAATGATGAGCTGAATGTTGAGCTCATAGTCTGAAAAATAAGTTCAGACAAAATAAAACACCTATTTGTCCTATGTAGACATTCCCTGAATTCCCTGAATTGCATTTGGAATGTGCCATCCTTGCTGACTGTCAGCTCCTGGGGCTTACAGAAATGTTAGTGAATGAATTACATAAAAGTCTATCCTTTCTCACTTTTTGTTGTGTGTTTTTATTCATGCTTTTTTTTTCATTGCACTCTCTGTGACAAAAGTTTAAACACACTTGGGGAGAGGGATAGCAATGTAGGCCGCTGGACTACTGGACCAAAACAGTAAGGATCATGTTCAGTGTTGTCTGCCTGGTTCTGTCGAGCTGCCTTATAAATTACCATTACACAACTCTGCAACATGAGCTATAAAAATAAGTATTGAGAAATGAATAGGTTAGAGAATGAGAGTGATTTCATTCTCTAGTGACTTCAAAACCACAATTGTTCCCCTCTTTCTTCCTCTCCCCCCAGAAGCAGAAATGAAATTACGTCATTTTACCTAGCTTTATGTCGGATTTTCCATAATTCACTCATAGACTAAAGAGTTCAAGCAGTTCAAGAGTAACTTATTCTACATTTCTTTATTCTTTTTTCTACTGTATTGAAATGCAGCCATTCATGGTATATTGGATTCTTGATGTTTTTTCATCATAATGAAAGAACTTAGGGTTTTTAGACATATGTCTTTGAAAGAGGATTATATCAAGAGCTTTTTGGACTGTAGTCTGACCTCGCAGGAGATAGAATATATATATTAACATCAGTACTGCCTTATTGGTATAAACAGCTTGTCACAGTCAAGGACTCGCTCACTAGTCAGAAAATGGTTTTGGAACTCAAGCTGTTGACAGCTAGAGGTGATAAATAATTTTAAAAAAAAAGTCTGTAAAGCTATGGTGCATAATATGAAACTAAGAAACTATTACTGGTTTCATAAATGGAAGAAAAGAATGCTCTTAAATTTTGAGATCCATAAGGCTGTGAATAGTTTCTTCAAGAAATGACCATGTGAATTAAGCCTCTCCAAACATTCAAAGCACTGAAAATCTGTTGAATGCTTTGTATGTTGTAAGCTTTGAAAATGAACACTATAATAACACGAAACATACTTCTTTCTGTTCAGATGTAGCTACCGTTTACGTAGGGAGGCTGACAGTGTGATCGTAGAGGCCCTTGCGCTAAGTTACACAGCTAGCCTTCACCCTATGCCGTGTAGCTCCAGCATAGATCAGTACAGCTTGTGCAACGGGTTAATGGTAGCTTAATCTTAGTAGAAAACACTGCCTAGCTATTCTTTTATTGAATTATTCTTTTATGTCTTGTCCTAGTGTGTATTCAGTGATTTTTTTTCAAATACTGTTTACCCACTGGAAGTATGAATATCATTACCAAAGAGAGGCCTGTTGTACTCCATCCCTGGGCAGCAACTAGGACAGCCTAGTTACAACAAGTAACAATCTAGTAACAATCTAGTCTTGAAATGCTTGCTTCTGTTCTTGGATGGAGTTTTGTAAAACAACAGCATATCAGAAACCTGCTTCAGAACATTGTTAATTACTCCTATACAAAGCGTTACGCTAGCTGAGCTATGTTTCCCTTAGCTTACTCTTTATGGTACCGTGATTCCTGTCTGTTCAGTTCTGGCTATTTTGGTTTGGCTTGGATGGCTCTGTCAGGGTCAGATGTTTCAGACCAGGCCCAATCCAATCACTCATGGAGATGCAGGTCAGATCCAGAGCAGAGTCACATTTCTTTCCCCAATGGCCCTGAGTAGTGAGTTGGTGCTTCCCAAGCTTGTGTCAGCCTTAGACTCAGAGAGGTCACCAGAGCAGTCAGGGCAGTCAGGCTGGGCTCAAGGGGAGTTCAGACCTGCAGAGGACATGACAGTGTCCTGTGCTGGCCACAGGAGAACAGGAGGGTTCAGCTCACTGAGCACTGCACTGAAGCCAGATAACTCAGTGATGCTTCTTTGGGCTTTTTCTCTAATGGAAAGTGAAAGATGAGCTCTTTCAGAGTTCGATTACAGGAATAACTGTCTAATCCTTTTATTCTGGCTCATACTTATGAGTGACCTATCAGTCTCCACTATTTTGGGAGCCTGACAATATATGTATCCCCAAAAAATCTCTTTGCTGAATGACTAATGGAGACAGGTTCCTAACTGGCATTCTGGATCATCTTGCTATGGCCAAGCATCTAATTATTCAGCTGTTGAAATATCTGAGCTGGATGTGTCTTTAGCCAGTTACTGATAAAATCAGGAATCAAACCCAGGAATCCTAGTTCACAGATATTTTTCCTGTAACAATCAGAAAACACACTGTGCTTTTCTACCTCTAGGTATTTTCCATGATTTCAGTTTCCTTCCAAAACTCAGACCTACAGCTGCCCGTAAAATTTGACTTTCAGATAGACATGGGAAATTCTGATATAAATAAAGAAACACAGGTTTTATCAAATGACTTTTTTTTTAATTTCATAAGGTATAAATTGTAATGAGCCAAGAGGAGATAATAATACCCCTTGTTTGATTTGCTCTTTTTGTGCCCTTAATCTGTTCACTTGCTGCAGTTCTCCGAGAATTTTATTACCAAATTAGATGCATATCATTATAAGGCATCTTAGACATGCATACTCCTGAGCAGCCACATAGTCAATATGTTTTTTTGTTTGTTTTCTTGCTTTTTAAGATTCAAACACACACACACACACACAAAAAAAAAAAAAAAAAAAAATTGCCATGACTGAAGGTATGGATCCAGTGAAAGATTGTCCTCCATAAAACATTTTCAGATACCTGGAGTCATATCTATATTGGGATTTGTGCTAGGAACTGTTTATAAGTTTTGTGTGATATAGTTAGTGCCCTCTGATTTCTCTTGTCGTTTTTCACCATTTCTCTCTTCGCGTTCAGGCCTTCTCAGCGTGACTAGTGTTGACTACTGCACCCAGATCCTCCCCAACCTTCTCTGCACTGAAGAATGGTAGTTTGTTCTAGACATGTTAATCTTTCAAAGACGAAAAACGGGAGTAATACTTCAGGATTTTTATATTTTTAATTTAGTTCCTTTTCCCAAGCTTTGTCTTCATTTGTCAAGGCACCTGATGGCAGCCCAGAGAGCTTTTGGATTACTGCCTATCATTTTCTCTTGGCAGTAGTTGTTGTAAACCTATCAGCTTTATCTTTCACTGCCTGGGTTGGGCCCTCAGCTTTTTCCAGGGGAGTGTAGTGATTCCTAACCTCAGTGATGAGCCAGATAAATTGGTTCAGGTGCCATGTATAGCAGCTAGCAGCCCATTTGCTCCTTGTGGAATGTGGCTCTCATCACATCTGGCCAGCAATTATGCGGTTTTCTCTAGCTATCCAGGCTTTCTGTCTTTAGGAGTGTTTTTGCAAGACCTTTTTTAATCTGGATGTTCATCCATTTAACTACCACCTTCTGTTATGAATAACATTACTCAACATGGGATTGATTTTGTATGTGTGTGTGTGTACGTAATGTCTTATGAATATTACTAGTAGTTAGTTACAATAAGGTCAAGATAAGAGAGGATCCTTGTAAACCTCTTGTCTTGGTTTTCCAGTTTGAGAAATGGACTAAAAAAAGCACTTGTTGCACAGATGCTTTTATGTGTTGGTACATTGAACAATGAAGCAGCTTTTTCCTTCTTCATTCCTTACGTATCTATATTGCAAGCTTGTATCTGATTTAATCTCCCTATTTAACTTGTGGTTTACTGATTAGTTTTTAGAATTGTCTTCTATTTTCTCATGAATTACAAAGAGTAACTTCTGTGTGAATTCATGTGGTGGCACACCAGAGAAATAGATGGTAGATCTGGAAAGTCTCACTGCACATACTTGTTATCCTTCAGTGCCTGGGACTCTTTCTTCAGGACAAAATGGAAATGGAAAGCATAGATCTAAAAGGAGGAAAACAGCATAGTACATATTCTGGCAGAGTGATAGATACTACATGTAACTTTAAAAAGCATAACATTCTAGCCTTGTTTTTTGGAAGTCGGGATTAATTTCTCAGTATATTTTCCAATGACATTATTTAATTCCTGCTTTGGTAAACAGGATTCTTGACAAGGCATTCTTTGAATAATTAGAAAGAAAATGGTCAACTATCCAAAAGAAATCCAAGATAGGATGCAATATTTACCAGCCTCGGAGTTTTTTCTGGAAGACATTAACTTATTTAGTAAATACATCTGAAAGCATAAAACAACTTTTTAGGACACGTTTTCACTTAGAATGCTGCTTGCATCCATCATCTAGCTTGAATTTGAATGCTGCAAAACATGTATGAGAATTTTAGTCACCATCCATCCTGTATAATGACAGATCTTGCATGTGAAAAGATTATTGTCACAACTGTGCCCCAACTACATTTAAAAAAGCTTCCAGGGAACTGATTTTTTTCTATGTTCCATAAATAAGATATATTAGATACATATCTGTACAAAAACCTCACAAATTTTCTGAGAAAAGCTCTATAAGATATGGATTAAGACACTAGTAAAAAGAATAGTAGCTGGACCTATGGAGAACAGAATGTGCAGCTTTACAGGAGTTTTGGACTGTTTGTATCTCAGGACTTGAGTATGCAAGGTGTCTACTTGAGTACATGTTCAACAATATGAGTACATTCTCTTTTATGAAGTTAAACACTTCCATCTTCTAGATTCAACTGCTAGTGAAGCTGATGTTAAATAAATAAGATCCATAGTTGCATGCAGTGAACAAATCTGATAATCCACTGTTAATAATTGAAGAGGAGAAACTCTGAGAGATAAAAAAGCGAAGCCTCTTAGACATGAGATCTGACTTGGAAATGACGACTTAAAGTCATCTTTGTAAAGGTAGCTGGTTGTTTTTGAGATGGTGAAGGAACACAATCGCTCCTGGAACAGGGCAGTGTTCTTGTAGGAGTCAGGCAAAGCTCTTCTTCCCTCAAGAGCTGGCTAACATACCTTTTTCATCAGTAAAGTTGCATGCTGTTCTAAGTATTCCTACATGTTTCAGAAGAATTTAATTTGAAGAAATATTAAATGACGCATAATACATTTTCTTGGGCAATTCAGTTAGTGTCTAGAAAGAAGAAAAGCTAATCCAAAACCTCAGAAAAAAACCAACAAAGGCATTACTGAAGCCCACTCTTACTAGTTGGCTCCATTTCCCATAGTCATGGATGTGTTTGCACTGACAGTACAAGTTTGTCACTAGGCTGTCAGAATCTTCTTATATTTCATCCCAAGTGTGAGGCCAGCTGCTTCTGTCTACCTTCATTGGAGGATCTTTTGATAATACATTCCTGCATACCAAGACAGAGAGTGTGCATTTCCTACTCATACCACATGTTTCATTATTGTGAAGCAAAGAGAAACCAGCCAGTTACATAGCTTCCTTTAATTATTCTAGTGATGTTTGCGAACTGTTTCCTGCAGTCTATGAATACTTTATATATTTATATTATATATATTTATAAATATATACATTTATATATTTAAAAAATAAAGTAATATCTCTACTGAACTGGAGACTTTGTCCATTCTTAATAAGTCTGGGAGCTTTCCCATTCTCCTAAAGTGTCAGAGCTCTCTGCAGAATTGGTGCATACATGCCAGGAGGCTGGAACATCACAACAGTTCTTGAAGGAACAACGAACAGGAACTGCAAAGTGCACGGTCTCTGCAGAGAGAGGGCGAGAATCTGAACTGCTCTGGCACTCTGAATGCTCTGTTTCAGCAAAGTACTGAAACTAATACGTGACTTCAATTGCATAAATGCTTTGCCGAAATCAGCAAGATCATGAATGTGCCAGAAATTAAGGGCATACTTAAGTGCTTCAGCAGACTGGTGTTTTGTTGAATTAGGCTATTCTAGTGGAGATACTGAACGTGTAATTTCACAGTTCTCCCACTTCCAGCATCTTAAGCTTTTTACCATGAACTCTGAGGTTTAGATGATGAAAATCATCTAAATACCTGAACCATCTAAATGTCATATCTGTGAACAAAAATTTTATCTCATAAATCTTTATCTAAGAACTAATACAAATGGGCGACTATTTTCATGGTAGAAAATGCTTTATTTAACACAGGCTTCAGATGCATGTTGGATTCTGAGCCTGTAAAGAACAGGCCCTTTTATTTTGTATTTGTAATAATGTTTTTCACACTTGACTTCTCACATTGAAGTCTGAAAAAAATGGTTAGTTGAAAAAAGCCCTATAATCTTGAATGGTTATCTGATTAGTTGATGGAAATTCATCAACATTTAATAATTTAATATCATCCTGTTCTTCCAGGATGAGCATTTCTATAATAAAGAGCACGTTTACTAGGATTTAAATGCACCAATTTGGTACAACCTTCTTTTGGAGTGAATAGATATTATAGGCAATGTGCTCATAAGTAAGTTTGTATACTCTTCAGTTTACTGTGGTGATCCTTTTCATATATTTTCTTTTTTTTTTTCTTTTTTTTTTCTGTATTCACCACACTTTACAAAATTCATTTTGAGATCCTGCACATCACTTTGCACCATAAAATCTGATCTTGTTTTGAAGCATGCACTTTAAGCTTCTAACATGGGTATTTTTTGACACAAATTGCAAACAGATACGTGATCTTTTCACTGTGTATTGACCTTTTTCTTCATCACTTCCTTTCTTTTTATCAAGTCTAAATGAGAAAAAAGAAGAGGTTCACAAGGCAGCTTCCATCTCTCTAACCCCTGGATTCATCAGCTAAAATGTGAGGAAGACCTGGGCAAAACATGAAGTATTTCTTCAGTTAATTACTGATTTATTTTCTGCAATTAATACAGATTATTACTTAAACAACTTTGAGAAAAGGAAGTGAGGACAACTTCTTGGCCATAAATATCAGAGCTCTGCCAATTTATTTAAGGAGGTCAAATGACCTGACAACTTGCCTGCACTCTCATCTGGTAAAATAATAAGGAGGCTTAAGAATTCCCGTATAGCCTTCCAATTTAACCATGCTAAGGAATTTCTTAAAAAGAAATGTGGTATGGGGGGGAAACAAAATACAAACCTAAAAAGACAACAATGAATTTTTTTTTTTTTTTTTTGTCTCTTCTAAAAGAACAGCTGTAATATATTACTGCATATTGTCCTCAACTCTGTTTCTTCTTGGCATAGATAAGTTTCCAACCAGCTAATTAGAAAGATTTTCCATCTTAAGCTTTTCCTTGATACAGTTTTTATATGATCATGTCGTTTAATCAGTTTCTTACAGGCGTGGGAATGCTGGAAAGCAATGCTTTATTATATAAGTAATTGTGTTGTTGTTTTGGTTGTTTTTGTTCCCATTTAGTTTTGAAAATACCCCACATAAATATCTTGGTAGCTTTTTGCAAACCTTCACAATAGGCCTGATCTGTTGCAGTCAGTGCGAGTCTTTCCACTGACATCAATGGGCAGTGGATCAAGGCTCATTTATGTACTACTTCAAGTTGTGTTTTCCTGTTGAGATTTAGTAAAGTTGACAGAGATAACTCTTGCATTTTTATAATTCTACACAGGTGGTAACTTTTGTGTTCACAAAGTATCTTCTGGTCCAGCAAGTTTTACCAGCTGTTTCCAGGCCCAGTAGAAGGATGTGTATTTGTACTGTGTGGACATGGATTGGGCATCTGTGCTGGCGCAGTGTTGGGCAAGGACCACCAAAGCTCAGAGACTTCTGATGTAAAAGCTACCATGCAACTTCTGTGTGCTCCTCTGAGTCCTCACACTTTTCCCACCTCACCTCCATAGAGCTAACAGTAACACTCATAGGCACTGCTTGATCTGACCATTTTTTAATATTTTTTTTTCCCAAATTAGTCCCCTGTAACAGAAAGAGTGGAAAAGTGTTTTTTTTTTGTTTTTTTTTTGTTATAGATTTTTAGTTCATTAGATCTTCTAATGTCTCCTGGTAAAGGGTGTTCTGCCCTTTGTAAAGCCTGCAACTTGCCAAAGCTACTCATCCTAATTGTCTGTTCTGGAGTAATCGTGGATTTAATAAGGAAAAGCCAAGTGGCTGACAACAGCTTGAACAGGAGAACAATGAAGTTCCTGCCGTGGAGGCTGGTTCATATGTAGAACTAGAAAAGGGATGGTAGGGAAAAGAAAGCAGCATGGGGAGCTCCAGAAAAGTATAGAACAGTCCTTTGCCTAGAGTCACTGGACTGGCACTGGAGTGGGTTTGCCTGCTTACCTCTCTTCAACTTTAAATCACTTCAGTAATTCAGTGATCAGAAGAAAAAAAAAGAGCATCAGGGATGTCAGAAGTAGGAGCTGGGCCAGCCTTGCTGCTTCTCTTTGAATAGCAGGGATAGGACAGCAGTGAGCAAAGATCTGTATGGGTCATTTGGTCTTCCTGTAAACAACAGCAACCTTTTTCACAGACAAACGTTGCTGTACATCACATTTGGTTGTCTCTATATAAAGAACAAAATACCACTTTCATCAGTTCCCCATCAGAATACAGTAATGAAATGCCCAGCTGCAGATATAGCAAAATCCATTCCAGTTCTGCTAAGTTATTGTCTGTCTCATCTTTAGCAGATGGCTGGACGATGATGTCTGTAGTAATAAAAATATTATAAAAAAAAAACACAAAACTGCCAGCTGAATTGGAAAACTGAGTAATTTCTATTTTTATAATGTGGTACCGAAGCCATTATTTCTGAAGCCAGTAATGGCCATACTCAGTAACAGCCATGTGAGAGCATTTAGCAGTAAGAAGCTCTATTGCAGTGCTCCATTCCCAGTCTTCTGTAAAAAGAGGGGACTCAAAACATAAGCAGAACGGGCAGAAAAAATCTGGCCAAAGCCTGTACTGCCTTCATATGTCACTTGGAAGAGCAATGATAGCTGTAACACTCTGGGAGCAGCAAGAGCCATTTCTCCTCCCTGATGTAGAATATCTAAGGCTTGATGCAGTGCTGTTTGCACAAGGCAAGCACATTTTATAGCCAAGCATTGCCTGGCACCACCATGTTTACAGCCAGTGAGATGGCTCTGGGGGCAATTCCTACCACGGCCATGCCTTGGAGTCTTCAGCCGCACTCGGGGTTTTCCCCTGACTCCCCGATACATGCTGTTTTTCTCACTGTGGTACATGGAGACATAATGTCAAAAATAAGCACGGCTGTTTTACAGTTAAATTGTTAAGTAAAATTGCTCATAAATCTTCTATAAGTCCTATGTTCTGGATTTATATAATAAAAGTTGAACAGATTTTGAAAGTTTTGAACAGATGATGCTGTATGAGTGCCCACTGGATAATTATCTTAATATTCTTTACCCTGCATAGATTTTTAAATGACAGAAGATCCTTTGGAACTAATTCATTCACTCACATGAGTGATACTGGGATCAAATCATTCCCTCATGGAAAGTGACATTATGACACTTTGTTGTTGAGGTGCATTGTTTGGATCATATCGGCAACTTCTGTGAAATTTTAAACTATTTAAAACACAGATTAAGACTTCTGAAAATGACAGGTGATTTTCATAGCTGTGGGCTAATAACCCAGTTTTTTAAATTCCTGATTTTCAGGAAATACTAAGAGTTCTTCTCAAACTCAGACTCTGCCAGAGGGTTCTGGGTCAGTTTGGCCCAGTTCCGTGGCTAATGGGGTGGGGGGACACATGGGCCTAAAAAGAAAAAAAGTGGCAATAAGCTAAGGGAGAAAAACTAATTTACTAAATATGATATCAGAATGCAAGATAACACAATATAATACAACAACAATAATTTGAATTGAAGCTAATAAATCAAATAAAATGAGAGAGAGAGCATCCAAAACAGAAGGCCTTAATCTAATGATGAAGGCAAGATGGCTAGGGAGCACACACTGCAGTGATGAGCAGTAAAAGAAGGGGCAGTCTCGTGACTTGCAGTGAAAATCTTCTGGATTATGTGGCTCTTCTCTTCTGAGAATCAGGTCCCTGGAAAAATCGACAATCCACAAAACAGGAGCATTAACTCTTTAACTCTGAGCACTCTACATGATAAGGAATACCAATAACAAAAATCATAAAACCATGGCAGACTGCATGAAGGCATCTTGGCTGTCCCATGCAATCCCACTGTCAATACAGTGATCTTTAGAGCATACAAACAGCTTATCAGCTCTGTTACATGTATTCCAGTCATAATGTTATAAATAAATGTGCCAAAGATTATCCTGAGATTTGGATATTGCTTTTCTTTTAGAAAGGAGTTTGTTTTGCTATGAAATAGTATCAGTTCTGTTGTCCAGGGAAGGGAAATGAAGCTGGTGGAGGGCCTGGAGCATAAGTCTTATGAGGAGTGGCTGATGGAACTGGAATTGTTCAATTTCGGGGAGAGGAGGCTCAGGGGGGGAGACCTTCTAGTTCTACAGTGACCTGAAAGGAGGTTGTGGCAAGGTGGAGGTCAACCTCTTTTCCCAGCTAACTACCAGTAAGATGAGAGGGAACAGCCTCAAGCTGCACCAGGAGACCTTCAGATTGGATATTAAGAGAAATTTGTCCTCTGAAAGAGTGGTCAGGCACTGCAACATGACCAGGGAGGCTGTAGAGTCACTGGCCCTGGAGGTGCTCAAGAAACATATTGATGTAGTACATAGGGACATGGTTTAATGGGCAGTATTGGTGGTAGGTGAATGATTGGGCTAGGTGATCTTACAAGTCTTTTCTGTTAAAACAACAGTTTTGCTTGCTCCATGGAAAATGTTTCATTTGCATAGTATCTCAAATGTTAAGTTTATCTTAATTATCATTCCCTACTGTTATCAAAGAGAACAACCTCTGGTCTTGTCCCATCTTTTTATTCCAAGTTCCATTCAGCGAGGGGACAGGAATAAATGCAATATATCATCCTGTGGTAGTGTGTTAGGCTATTAAAATTTGTCATGCACTAATTAATGCTTGTTTATTCCAGCCTGCAAATTAATTAGTGCATTTATTTTTTGAAAGAAGGAAAATGCAAAACAATTTATGTTATCTCTTATACTTAATTTGAAAAAGGTATGCTTTTCTGGGAGGTTGGTAGAAAATTTGTTTGTTTGTTTTTCTGTTTATTATCCATATCATCCATATTTGTTCTGATTCATGTACTGAGTAACCTTGTCCCCTTGCCATCTGTTACACAAATAGGAAATTCTATTTGCCCACTTTATAAAGTGTTTTAGAACTGCCAAAGAAAAGCTTGATGGAAGTGAAAGTACTTGCTTTACCATTATCTCCAAGATAAAATAAAAATTACCTGTGCGTGGTTTTGTTCATTATGCATTATTTTTAAATTTGAAATTTCTTTAGATATTTCACATGTGTTTGGGCCTTTGTTTTATCTACAAAATAATTAACTCTTGAAATGAAATACTCTCTCTCTGACTCCAGCAGCTTATCAATAAAGGACTTCCTGAGCTATCTGTGGTATCTACACATTTAATAACAATTTATTCCATTAAATTCTCCATTTTCCTCTCCATCTCAGTGAAGTTTCAAACAGGATGCATGCAGGCCCACAGCTGATAGACTAGTATACTGAAGAAGTACCTGATGCTGCTTGCTTTTGACCTGCCACCCACTAGGTTGATTCATGGTCTGTATTTCTTATATTTGAATAGATGATGAATAGACCACATTTCATTATTCATTATTCAGTAAAGCTCTGTCATATTTCACTTCAGCTGGGTCCTTCCCAGGCAGGAGAGATCTAGCTTTTGTAACTCAGCTGTTCCATGTATGTGCTAGCATTACTACTGCCCTGCTCTCCCATCTCCACTGTACCTTTCCTTAAGACTGAGGACTCAGTTCCGCATAGGATTCAGGATGCAGTATGTATTTACACTGTGGAAAACTCTGTGCATTGTTTACTCTGTATTTCCTACCTAATCATTCCTAGAATTTTATTTGCTTCTGCAATTACTAATGAGTAGTTAGTTCTTCTATCTTCCAGACTTTTCTGGAGCATCTCAGAGACTCTATATTTTCCCCCTTCATGTGTGAATAACCACATACTCTTACCTAATTTGATTCTGACTATTTTCTATTTCTGACTATTTCTATTTATTTACTATTTTCTTCTGATATCTTCTATTTTTTGCATTGGCGAAATCTGCAGAAATAGTAGTAGACATCAAAAAATACATTCCATTCATTCTTTTTCTTTTTCTTTTTAATTGCTTTTCTTCAGAACAAAGCGAAACTAATAGATTCCACAAAGAACTTATGGTCAAAGTGTGAGTAATTTTTAGAAATCTTTTTAGTATATTTTTGACGAGTCATTTTAGGAACATTTTTATGCGTCTTATAAAAGTAGCACGAAGCAATATTGGAAGCAAGTCATCTCCATGCTCCTTATTAGAATCCCTCAGACAGGTATAGAATAGAGCGCATGCTGATGTATTAAATTAACAGCTCTAAGGCAAGAAGATTTGTTTGTGAGCTTTAAAGGGTTAAAAGGGACATCACTGAGAGAGAATCCACCCGAACATGGCTGGGCCTGGCACAGAACCACTCCACATTGGTTGGACTAATGTTAAAATTTCTAGCTTGCAAGTAATTGACTTTTACTAGAAATCTCTTGGTCATTATTTTGCCTTAATTCTAGTTTTTTTTGAAGTAGCAACATTAGAGTGCAGTCAGGTAATCTCCCCATGCTATGCAAACTCAAAGCAGGTTATATTTTCTGAAACGAAGCCTAATCCTTGGTACTAATTTTTCACTTCTAAATTCCTACGTATTTTTCCATTATTTGTTAGAACAGATCATTAACTAAAGTCATTTCCCATAAAGGGAAAGGACTAAACTGACAATCTCTTGCAACACTGTAGGATGTAGTTTTCATTTTGAACAGTCAAACATAGCGCACAGTCTCTTTCCTCCCGACACCTTGTAGGAAGGAGATATCCTGGGCTGGTGCATACTTGCTATTCTACCTCTGAGGGGAGCCATTATCCAACAGTTCTGATTAATGCCATGGAGACCATATCTTTCTAATCTTTGAGGCATTGCATGAGCCTCATTCTACTTTTTCTTATGTGACATGAGTCAGAAGTATGTCTACAGAAGACCACGCCCCATTTCGATAGAACATGAAAGAGTATCTTTGTAGTACTTCTGTTTTCAGTATGGCACAAGGAAGAAAAATAGTGAAATGAATTTGCACATGAGAAATAACATATAATTATTTTTTATTTTAAATACCTGTTTGTCTGTAATTTGGTTAATTCCAGAGACAAGATATTCTCAACTATGCCAAAGGTTGATAATATATAACGGAATAAATATAGATTATTAATGTTGATTTCAACATCTGTTTTAATGGTAAATTCTCCACTCATCTGAACTTAAGAACACGTTCTGAAATTTGAAATTTCATTTTCAGCTGAAATTCTGAATGACAAGCATCATTTCTAAGACCACAGTTTCACTTAGAGAAGTGGAGCGGAGTTGGAGGAGGAGATGGAGGAAGAGAGATTAAACAAATGGAGCAAACAGATGGAGAAATGGAATAGAATCATTGCTGGTAAGTTGTGCCTGGGTTTGACAAAGAAAGCATACAATGACTTCATGTACTTTGCATTACTCTTTAGCCCTCCTAAATTTGGTTTACAACTGTTCGTAAGTGCAGAATTGTCCTAATATACTCTTAGGAATATAGTTTATTTTTTGATGAAGCCAGATGGAATAGAATCACAGAATTACAAAGGTTGGAAAAGACCATCCAGTCCAACCATCCACCTACCACCAATATTTCCCCACTAAACCATGTCCTTTAGCACAACATCTAAATGTTTCTTGAGCACCTCCAGGAACAGTGACTCAGTTACATCCTTGGGCAGATATAGGACTGAGAAAATGTTATTCTTAATTACATTATTCTGAGAAGCCCCTAAAAACCTCAACAAAGAGTGGCAAATTATGCAGCTCAAGGTCTTACACAAGTCCCAGGGTCAGAAATTAGTGAAAGCTTTTCCTGTACTTTGAACATGTGCTTATGGCATAGATATTTACTTCAAACACACACTAAGTATGTTTCATTGCTTGTAGTAAAGTCTAGGTTGTACAAGAAAAAAAAATACTTAAAACACTTTATATACTTGAAATACACTAGGTTTTTCTTGATGATTTCTACTTAATCCCTGTATTTGTTTGTATTTTTATTTTACAACTCCTAGAGGAAAACTGACTGAAAAGTTAACTTTCAACAAAATCTTCAAAGTCTCTAAACAAAGTCAAAGCAAGCAGTCTCATCTTCCTTGGGTTTAGATCCAGCCTGACCAAGTTCAATAAGTATGACAATACCAAAAAGTGCTTGGAGAAAACCCAGCGTCAACTTTAACTAAAATTAAGAAAAAATTCAGGGCAAGGCCAAAAACATGAATGAAGTAGCTGCTGTAGTTGGTACTTTTTTTTTTTTTTTTTTCAGCAGTGTTCTCAGAGCAGACCACGGGTTTCAAGCTCTTGTCTTCTATTCTGAGACTTAACAATGATACAAACTGTAGAGTTTTGCAAGGAACAGAGGTACATGTAGATTGGAATTTGGACTGAGACCTACTAGATCATTTCATGCAGACAAGGGAAGGGTAAGGGAAGGGTAAGGGAAGGGTAAGGGAAGGGTAAGGGAAGGGTAAGGGAAGGGTAAGGGAAGGGTAAGGGAAGGGTAAGGGAAGGGAAGGGAAGGGAAGGGAAGGGAAGGGAAGGGAAGGGAAGGGAAGGGAAGGAAGGGAAGGGAAGGGAAGGGAAGGGAAGGGAAGGGAAGGGAAGGGAAGGGAAGGGAAGGGAAGGGAAGGGAAGGGAAGGGAAGGGAAGGGAAGGGAAGGGAAGGGAAGGAAAGGAAAGGAAGGAAAGGAAAGGAAAGGAAAGGAAAGGAAAGGAAAGGAAAGGAAAGGAAAGGAAAGGAAAGGAAAGGAAAGGAAAGGAAAGGAAAGGAAAGGAAAGGAAAGGAAAGGAAAGGAAAGGAAAGGAAAGGAAAGGAAAGGAAAGGAAAGGAGAAAAAGAAAAAAAAAGAAATAGAATCCCCAAAACCCAATCATATGATAACTTCTGGCTGAACTCCTGCCCAATTTGAACTGGAGTCAAAACTTACTTTAGTTAAGCTAAATCTCCCTCAGCCCCAGCTTTCAAATAAAATAGTTGTTTTTGTTTTGCTTTTTTTCCAATTAAATGAACAAAGCTCCTTGGGATGTCTTTAAACATCATTCTACTGATTCACTCCAAAATAATAGTAAGTGACTTAGACAAATGATCTGAGCAACTGACTCCTTGGATGGAGAGAGTGAGTAAGAAATATACTCTGTCCCTTGGCTGTTGTTCACTGCTTTATCATTTCTTCACTTACATCCCACCAAATGTGTTGATTATTGCTTTGGACTCTATATTTAATAAACTGGATTAATCTTGCCCTGGAAAACAAATGAGCAGTCTGGCTTATCTGCTTTTATCCTGGCATAACAAGACATTTTTTCTAATCAGCTGATTTGGAGAGAAGTTTGCCATGTTGAAAGTGGAGAGAAGTTTCATTCAAATTGAGTTGAACTGCCTGCTGCTTACAGCTATACAGCTCTTTGCTGACAGCTCATGCACTTAGAATTTGGGCAAGATTTGCACAGCCCTGAACCAAAATAACATATTACAGTAGTTTTTTGAGTTCTTGAAAGGCATGATGATGACCTAAGATGAGCATTTAGTCCAAACCTAAAGATCTGTTCCAATATATTCCAGTCAATGCTTACCTTGGGATTTCAGATTAAAGGCATGAGTTCAAAATGTGCTTTTATTTATGAACACTGGGTGGGAGATACAAAGAGAGCAGAATAACCTTCTAGTCTATAGGGATAAATATCTTTGAGGTTCTGGGAGAACCCTGATGGCTTTCTCAAATAACTGTTTCTGTACCCGCAAATCTATATTTTTCCTCACAGGTGCCGTGCCATGACACGTCGAAGGGATATGCTAAATATCAAGAGATCCTGAAATTTAACTTGTAATAAACTAGATACATGACAGCTTTAAATTCCAGCCAAAACATACTGGCATTTACCAAATTTGAAGATGAAGACAGTGCACTTCAGACTGTAAGTTAATTTTTTGTTTTGGAATGATGAAGATTTTACTGTAAGTACCAGTCACATGCTTGCAAATTGCATAACAAAGCTTTTATTATTCACTTTTTTTTTTCTTTTTTTTTTTTTTTTAAGCATGGAAATTGAAGCTGAGATGCTCTTTCAATTCTTAAATGTTGAGTTAGTTAATGGTTTGGACCATTTTGGAGAGGAACAGATGGTATGGATTTATTTGGTTCCTACTGAAGGGTGCTCCTGGCAGCTGCTGAGGTGGGAAGAAAACAAATGAAGCTTGAAATGGAGGAATAGCTTAAGCCTAAATTTGTTACAATTACCTTGTTGTTTCTTCTCCTGGCTAACTAAAAGACTTACAAAAGTTGCACATCTGCATGAAGCATATATTTATACCAGTTTGGGTTGTAAATTGCTACCATCCCAATCCATGAAGCAGAAAGACAGAAACATTTAAAAATGTCACTTAACAATTTAACAAATTATTCCATTTTTAAGAGTCCAAAAGGATGGGAGCAAAATCTAAAGCTACCTGCAGGGACCAAGCCAACAGTTCTTGACCAAGCCAAACAGTTTTCTATCAAATTGGAAATATGTAAGCTATCTTGTGTATCACTGTGCTCAACCTACTGGCACACTATTTATTACTTTAGTACAGGCATACAAAAGCCTCTCCAGTAAACAACCCAGGTATTGTTTCCTCCAGTCTCTTATTCTTTTTGTTACTTTTTCTTCATTCCTTTCTATTTGATCATTAAAAGCAAAAGAGAAGAAATAAAAATACAAAATAAAATGGAAGCAGGAAGGTGAGAAAGGGAAAACACAAAAATTACTAACTAACCTAAAACATGAAAAATATGTGGTTTCAGTACCTTTAAGATTTTTCCAATTTCTCATTGAGATGTCAAAAAAAAAAAAGCAGAGTAAATATGAAGTTTTTTGAATTTTTCTTGAAACATACTTACCATTTTTCACCCAGCACTGCTGCCAACTTTCTGACTGTGTAGTACAAATAGCTTTTCAGCTACTCCTACAATGGCGCATTCAGAAAAAGATGCATGTGCTAATGGCACCTGCACAGCCACTCATTTATGGCAGTAAAGGAGCAAGTGGACATGCCAATCAGATAATATATGCAGTCTGGATAGCTACACACCTAACTCCCTGCCTGTGTGTGGTAGTGTAGCTAACTGAAGGTCCTGGGGTGACATGGAGGCAGATATATTCTCCATTTCATACGTAGCAGGAAAATGCTTTTGCAATAGCAATATTCAATTTACATTATCAGTATAGTATAAAAGAAGCTCTTACCTTTTTGAAGTGCAGCATTAAAAAATAAAAAACAATTAGGACCAGTATGTTTCTTAGCATCAAGTGCAGCTCATTCTTTTTCTAAAACAAATTTCTAAAAATCTCTTTATATACATAGTCATCTACTTCCATTAAAAAATATTTTGTGTATGTATGCATACATAAATATGATTTATCCATATGTGTGTAAATATGCACATGTGAATGTCTGATATTTCCTTAATACAAGCAGATGACCACAAAGAAAGCGTTCATCTCTGATACTGAAAATATTAAGGCATAGGGGATATTGGCTAGACACATAGATGTGAAGTAATTCTTGCCACCAGTTTTTCTAATGAAGTCCATCTGCAAAAAACTTTATTTTAGTTCCAGAAAAGATTTCAAACTGCTTTTAATCCAGCTGAACTTTTGAGGGATTAGCTATTATGTTCTCATTACTCCTTTCTCTGACAAATGATTGTCAGGAGCAATTGAGTAAGTTCACCAAACAGAGTATTTCATTTCTGAAATGAAAATTAAAAAAAAAAAAAAAAAAAAAAAAAAAAAATCCACTAATACCACACACACACACACAAAAATGCAAATTAAAACAACCCCACCAGTCTTCTACTTCACTATAAATTCAGTTTTAAATAATCTTATTGATTGTAAAAATTTTACCTAGTATTAATCATTTAACATGGTGTAGGGCTTTCAGCTATTTGAGTTTGCCACTTCTTTTTCCCACTCGTCTGAAAAAATATCTGGAGGAATCCAAAATATATTTGAGGTGCTTCTGATTCATTTAGTATTATCCTTAAGGAATTTACTTCATTATTTTTGTTTTGCGGGGGAAAAAATGTGTGTGCATTTTCATTCAGACTTTAGGGAAATCTAACTTTTCAAATTGAAAGTAAGTTTCTAAATTCTCTAGAATTGTGTTGATAAAAGGTAATACCCTTGTACTGATTCACTGTACACAAAGTGTCATTGCAGTTCATTGTGTAGGTAATGCGAGAGTACCAACTGACAGCGCATGCGGCTTTTGCTGGGTGACAAAACTGCTGTTTCTCAATTTTGTGTAATTGAAAGAGGTGATACAGGAATATCTAGCCAGAGATACAGTGCCCCTTCATTCAGTTTGTGCTCACTTTCAGGCAGGTGGTCTAGGTAAATGTTTATTATAGTCCCTTTTGGATTAACATCCAGGAATTCTAGCTACCAGCACTAGAATATTAGTTATAGTCTTACAGTGCATTTCTAACTCATTCAGCATTAAAGAAAATAAAACAGCCTTGATGTTTTTTCTATGTAGGGTAATTTTGTCATCTAATGGAAAATGGAACATCCAACTGAAGTTAAAATGAAGATACTCGAACTGAAGATTCTTCTACAAGACTGAACACTCAAAATCGGTACGTTGATTTTATCATTACTGCAATCCCCTGGTAGGTTGTCCCTGATCATGCTTGTGGAATGAGCAAGAGGGAACAGAAGAACACCTGGCTTGATCCACTCTGCAGACCCAAAAATAATCTCTGCAATTTTCTCAGGGGTGTCTGTGCTGCGTTCTGCCCAGTGTGCCTTTGAATAGTGTCTAATCCACAGTGCTCTGTGGTCTCTCTTCTCTCCTTCTGCTCTTATCCACTTAGAAAGAGATTTCTAATAACAAATCAAGAATAGACACATTTCTTGTAGGAATCAGAAAAATAAAAGAGGATGTGACAGATGAGGCAAGTAAGTACTGCCACAGCCCAGATCAACATCCGTATTTCTGCGGGCTGTGCAGAGGCTGGGAGTGGCTGTATAGAACAACTGCTGACAAAAGAGCACTGGGTGCATGTTCATACTAGATGCAGCCAGCAAGGCATCGGGTGGCAGGTCCTGCTGTATTAGGTTTCATATATGTGACTGTTTGCTTGGCAGATGCAGCCTGTCTGGAAGCCTTGAATTTGGCATTTTGGTGGCAGTGGAGGAGCAGAATCCTTATATAAGAGTGAGAATTCAGACATTAGAGGGAAGCAAAGAAGGATTATAGTGTGTTTCTACTATCAAAGAGAGGCCTGCAGCAACTCTGGTACTTTCCACTCTCACTGTGGGTTAAAGGAGGCTCTGTTTCCTTCAGACCTGTCCCCAGGCACAGGACTGTATGGAAGCTCATGTCCTGGCAGGAAGGACACGTGCTATGCTCGCCGAGGTTTGCATGTGTTATGGCATTTTTGAACAGTATGTGAGAATATGGGAACTGTTGGGCACAGCGGTGCAAAGCCTGTCTCTTGTCTTATGGGATATGCACTGGCAGACCTGGGAAATTCCTGGGGATCATCCACACTGGTGAGCATGCAGAAAAAGAGGTTTCCTGCCTGGGATTTCAGCTAGAGCATGGTGCTGTGTGCAGAAAGAACCGGACACTGTGTGCATTGTCAGAGAATTTGGCCTCGGGGGAGCTAACAGGGATGCTGTGACAGGACACTGTGCACACAATGACTTATATTTCCAATCAGGATTAATAATTGTTCAGGCCATCAAACATAAATAGCTGGTGTTTAGACAAATGAATTTTATATCAAGCTTTCGGTCATAGGTATTCACGCACTGCCACATCAACTGAAAGCAGGATGAGGGCCATCAAAGAAGCACTGGTTTATGGGCAGTCTGACCTGATGGGTCCTGGGAAAAGTGTAGGTTTCAGTGCTGAGTACACAGATCAGCCAGGCTAAGCCTGCATGGGAAAGGAATGGTCAGAATATGTTGCTCATCATTATGGCATGAGAGGAGTCAGTTTAAAGTTTGTGTATGAACACACTCAGAGATATGTATACTCTTCTGTGTTTTGTGTTGGCCTGTTTACTGCCATGTTTACTAGTTGTATGAGCAACACCATACCTCAAAGTGGTTGGTCCCACTGCTGTTACCAAAGCAGTAACAACCAAATGCAGAATTTTGTTTCTGTGGGGGAGATGGATGCCATGGCGACAGAAATCACAGACCTAAAAGCCAATGAATAAGGCAATGGAGAGTTTACTGGCTCCAACAACCCTCCTCTCTGGTAAGCTGAGCTCTCGGTCCAGAGGTCTGACATTTATTTTCCTTTGCCTGCTCTGAGTCACACAGATTCTTTCTCTCTGTGATTAGGTGGGAAGCACACTGCCTGGCCTGGCATGACACTTGTACAGGTGGCACCTCTTACTTCATGTTGTTGATATTCACATTGGCTTCAGAAGAACATCTGGCAAAAGCCACCAAATACTTACCTCAATATAGAGAATTGGAGGCAAAATGTATGAGATATGCTAAAACACATATAGTAAATTACAGATGTACAGATGCCTGTTTGGAAAACTAAATATAAGTTCATTCATGCAATTGACCTTAGAGAAAAGTTCAATGAAATTTGAATTAATCTCTCAGCCTGGTACTTGAGGACAATGTTTTGCTCCTGTTCTAATTTCAGACACTGACCGGATGGAATTTCAAAGGTGTACTTGCAAAAAAAGAATCTCTTTTCAGAAAGATGTTACAACAGTGTAACGCACTTGTACAACATTACAAAGTGGACATGTCTTCGTGCCCACTGGAGTTGCAGGTAAGGAACAAAACGCTGTGAGAAAATTTGGCCCTAAAATGTATATTATACCTCTGGCTTTTAGAATCCCATGGGATTAAATCTTAAATATTTCAGTACTTCTCTTTTAAGGATGAAGTTTAGCATTTTTGTTACAGTTCTAAGCAAATTACAAATGGTTGTGATGAGATTTTCAAACTCCTGATTTTTAGAGTAACAAAGCCACGAGCAGTATGAGAAATAAATTGCCTCCACCAGACTCTCCCATTTGGTAAAAAGTGTGCCAGAGCTCAGAGAGGCTCCCAATACTGCAAAAGCTAAACAAGTCACAACTGTAGGCAAAACACTTGTGCATCTGCAGCACAGGAGAGGCACTGTCATCTGACTTGGAAGAAAAGCAAGAGGAAAGCACTGCTGACTCACGGGGACAGGTGGAGGAACAAAAGCAGTGGCTTTGGCTTAATCACAGAATTGACTGGAAAGGAAAATTTTTATTGCCAAGGGATTAGTTCCATCATCAAATATCTTGCTCTTGACTAAGAAAATGAATATTTCTCTTTGATGTTCCACTGACTTATCAGCATGCAAGTATTTTTCTACTACTGGCACAGTTAGGAGAACCATCTTAGTAGGCCTGACCCAAATGTCACTGCAGTCAACCGGATAGGAAAAAAGTCACTGGAGTGCTCTCCTACTGAAATACACAGCATTTGTTACTGATCTGTGTTATGACTCAGACTAATGGCTAAGAAAAGGCTCAATTTCTTATTGCTCCTTTATTTATTTTTCGAAAACATTAAAACATAGTCTTTCTTCAACATTTTGAGTTAGAAAGCTTTTGTTTCCTTCAAGCTGGAACTTTTTAAAATTTTGAAATCTTAGCAAATTTAGGCATAAAGTGATTAAAGACAGATCAGCATTGTCAAAAGATATTACAAAATTATAGAAACGAAATGTTCCAGCTGACCTCAGCTCACATTTTTCAGATTTTCAATTTGTGGAAATTATTAACATTTTTGTCTTTCATCCTAAGCAGAGAGGGGAAAAAAAACGCCAGCAGCTCAGATCTGCTTTAGCAGTAGCAGAATGGAGTTTCCCATTCTCCTTCAGTCCTACTTAGTTGCTCTGTTTTGAAGTTATTTGCTGTGGGCCATTTATTCCTGTAATTTATGAAGGCTTTCTAATAGAAGAGATGTAATGAAGCAATGGAAGTGGCGAAGTACTTCCTGACTATGAAGACCAAAGCCGCTCATAATTTGTGCCGCCCTTGCTGCTTCGCTTCTACTCTGTTTACTCCCCAAACTGGCATTACTTCTTGTATTTTTATTGGGCAGACAAGCAAAGCACCTTGCTGATACGCAAGCTTCTGTCACACTCAGAGTCCTTAATAAGGTCTGGTTAAACTTCCTGCAGACTAAGTTTCAAAACATAATATTTTTAAATGCAATTAAAAATCTTAATAGATTTTGCAAAAAGCTAATCCAGAAGAAAGAAGATTCTTCTTTGAGAACTTGCAAATAATGGAGAAAATTCTGACCACAATGTCTCTGAAGCTCTCCCCAGAGTCAAAACGGAATTTATATTGCTGTGCTGCCTTTTTAGTCTTGCCACTTTTTAGCACTTTTAGTTCTAGAAGCAAAGTCTAAATATATGAGCAAAAGTTTCTGATGCACTTAGAAGCAGATTGTTCAGCCTATGATGTTTATGAACTGCAGGCCAGTACTGTTCTTTCAAACCTCTGCATTGCTAAGGTTTCCAGGAAGTTGCTCATTGCTATGCCCTATCTTATCAAAAAGCTTTATATGTCCCAGTGAGGCCAGTTACCATTCCTTGCTAGTAGAATTTATCCATCTTCCTTTTTAAGGGCCTCTGTCACAGTAACAAGTATAATGCTTGCTCCAAATGGAAGCTGTGACCAGCTGAAGACAATTCTCAGCTCAGAAGTCACAAATTTACCTTGTCAACCAAAGAATCATATTAAGACAAGATTAAGTGAGTAAAAATTTACATTCAATAGAGTATAAATGCAGCAGCCAGGAACTACAGCTTTTGACATTCAAACTGATGTTCAGTTAGCATGTCACTAAAATACAGTAGTTATTCCCCACTTCCAGAGAAGCAAAGTTTTCTGTGTAGATTACCTCAGTAATCACTATCACTGTTATAGCACAATCACTAGTGCTATAATTCTCAGCGTGAACATGGGTACTAGTATGGGAAGTCATAGCTGAGGTGGAAACAGATGCCTAGTCCTCCTGTAACCAGACCCATACTTATACATATACTTAATGTATATACTTATACATATTTCGACACCACAGAACCTCAGTAGCTACCTAACCCAGGCACATTTCAACTGTTAATCATTAATTGTACATTATTGAATATATCAAACTGTGATTAGGGATTTGCAAGGGTCAGAAAATTGTCATGTGGTTAAGTAAGTATCCTTAAATGTTTATGCACTGAAAAAGATGTAAAACATAGCTATACATTTTTTACCACAAACATAGAGCTGTTTGTGGGGAAAAAATCAGGTTTTGGTTGGTTATCACAATTGAATCTGCAAACACTGGCTAGAAATAGAAAATAACAACTTACTGCCACTCTCTCCTTTTTCCTCATAAATCTGAATACTATATCCTGTAAGTGAGTAATTACAGACTGCAGAACTAAAGGGGACATGAATTTCACAAGTTCTCTACATAGAATATTTTGGCTCCAAATTAAAGTCAAGAACAGCTATTCTGTTCTTATTCTTCAAATAATCACCCAAACTTATCCTTATGCTAAAAAATGCTCTTTCAGGTTACCAGAATCTAAACACAGTCCAATTTCTATCAGGCCATACTTAGTTCTCATTTATTTTTGGTTTGAAACTATTCCCATAAACATACAAAATTTTCATAAATTTTTTTTCATTACGTTTGACTTCTAGCTGTTAAATTAATTCTCTTGAATTTTTATTGTATGCTTGAGAGTTATTTATTCACAAACAATCCTCAGGCTAATTTCATGTACCTTTCTCATCAAGTATTAATATCTCCTTCTGTCATTGTGACCATATGAAACAAACTCATCCCCACTTTGCTGTAGCAGTCACCATCTTGCCTAGTGCATCATTGCTACTAAAGGGATAAATCTGGTGTCTTGGCAGTAAGTTTAAACATGGTTTGGCAAGTACGTCCAGGCTTTGATGCTGTGAGTTGTCCTTTCCAAGCAAGAGTTTCTGGGTGGTATTTTAAAGTCATGCTGTCTGTTGCTGTTTTCCTGGATATGATAACACTGCAACGTGTCTGTTTTTGAAGAGGCCTTGCTTTATGAATGCTGCACATTTACTGATCTCTTCTTATGACCTTTTTTCCCACCCCAAAGTGGAAATGACAACAAATGAGCTCATACCGCAAAGGCGCAAGTGCCTCAAGGTGCCTCAGAGCGCAGCCAGGCCAGGGAGCATGAGTTGAATCTGCAGTAGGGAACAGTTGAACCTAATAGCTGACCCCTGGCCTTTGGCTCCTTTACTGTTGAGGCCCAGAAAAAGACATTTCCACCCACTCAGCTGAAGAGTCAGGTGTGAAACTGCATAATTTGCTGGTTTTTAAGGAAAACTACCAATAGAAGCAAGAGGGTAGTGCTCTCTCAGTATACAGCATCCACAGCCACACAGCTCACTGCTCCCCAAAGGCACACGGTACGGTTTCAGTTCAGCTCAGCACATTCAGGGCATCTGTCTTTGGGAGGAGGGTGGAGGAGGAAGGTGAGACACCCTGGGGTGTTCTCTTCCTCCAGGCACCTCAGGGCCTCTGTGGGCATTTGGACTCCCTCTCTCCAATGCCACTTGGTACTCAATGGTGCAACACAGTCCCTGCTGTGGTCAGTGAGTAGGAGGCTGAAGTAAAATAGAAAAGATGCACTGATTCCATCTATTGATGTATGCTAAAGTGGAGGGATGGCTGAAATAGAACCTGCTCCAGTACTCAGACTTGCTGCACTTCAAGAAATCCCACTCCTTCTGATACAACTTTCACTTTCAGCATGACAAATTTGGTTAGCTAGTCCTCAGTGGAAACTTTACTTTGCACAGCAGTTACAGTCATGAATCTCAAACCAAAGAAAGAGAAGGAGAGATAAAGTATTCATGTGGGGCCTTCAAGGAGTCAAAATAATAGCACTTCAAAAAAACCCAAACTCATTCTTCAGTCATTTCCAATTTAAATCTTCAGGTTTAACTTTAAAAGCATTTCACTGGATATTTTCAATATTCAACAGCAAGGCATAAATTTTCATAAAAATCTACAAAGAAAAAAGTAATATGGAAGCAAAGAAACATCAATCTTCTGGTCAGTTAAAATATGCTATTTTTATGCTGTGAAACTGTGGAAGGTAAGATGCAGCCTCACTTTAGTAACATGCTGATAATGTATGTTTATGTTTTAAAAAAGCACAAAGCACAAATATTAGTTTCAAAGACTAGATGCTTTCTCCCTTTCTGTACTGAGTTTGTGCTTATATCTTGTATAATGATGTCTTATGAGTAATTTTCACATACCATTTTTAAATGTACATTCAACTACAGTTATTGAAGGGGGGGAGAAATAAAGGTTTCCATGCAAAATTTAGAAGCATTTCATCAAGATTTATATAAGAGACCAAATCATGCCAGGATCCATCAACTGGAATCTTCAAGAAATTCTTGGATAACTCTTTTCCCCATTTTTGCTACCACCACTGATGAGCAACTTGGTTTTCCTTTAAAAAATTCATTCCTTACTCTGCCAAAAGAGTCTTGGCAAGCATTTTTTACATGAAACAGACAGTCTGTAATTAAATGCTTGTAGATGGCTGAACACAATGAATTATGAATGCTCTGGGACATATAAACATCCTACAACAAGAATTTCATCTATAATCTGAGTGAACAAAATGAATGAATTCTAAGCAGAACTTAATAAAGTCTGTAAGACAACACAGCAACACTTCTCTCCCATTAAAATTGTACTGTGAGAGTACTATACTTCTGCCATACTTTTAAAAAACTGTGGAGATCACAAAAAAAAAGGTAGATTTTTCATATTTTACTCCAGAGAAAAGAGCCAATGCACCCCAAAGCACAGCTCAGGCAAAAGAACAAACATGAAACCTGTAGAAATTAAAAATAATTCTTCTGGTGGCAGGATCTGAATTTTTTGCTTTCTTCCCTGAAATAATCCAATCCTTCCTTTCTGCAGATCTTGTATCAGCAGGCTTATAGTAAGGTTGATCAGCTGTTAACTTTTAAATTGTGATTTTGACTTGTGCACCACTTTGCAGCAACAGATGAAAGATACAGAGTATTCTTCCACTGCTTGCCTAAGAAGTGGAGTGAAGCACTCATGGAGTCCATGGTGTGTTAATAGGGACTGGTAGCCTCAGTGAATTACTTCCCATTGTGAAGGTGTATCTGCCCAAGTGCAACTTTCCCAGTTTCCAAATGGCTTTCCATTATCTCGAGCTCTAATGGAATACTTTGTGTAATCTATATGTGTAAGCCTACATGGTCTAGTGCTAGGTATGGAGGTTGGTGGCCTTGAATGCAGCAGGAGAGCTGGAGCTTGATGATCCTTGAGGTTTCTTCCAACACAAACTATTCTATGATTCTATGATTCTATGATAAAAGTAAACATAATGCACCTGAATTGCCACTCCCAAGAAAAGCAATATGACTCCAGCTTACGGGCATACACCCGCTCATGTGAGAGCATGTTTAAAACAGGTTGGAAAATGTTGAATATTTGGTTTTGATTGAAAAAAAATATTTTGACATTTTGAAACTGATTTTTTTCTAAACGTGTTGGTCTTTGGATGAAAATAGTTTTAAAAATATCAGCTTCTTTCCCTATGAAGGAAATTTCATCTGTCAACTGGCTGTACTATCCAAAACTAGTCAAAGGCAGGAATAAGTAGAAAACACATGTCCTAAATAGGTACGTCTCTGTCTATTGCTGAGCCCAAGTTTAGCTCAAATGGAATCGTTTGGATTGGGTTGCTTGTCTTTTTTTAATGGCCTAATTTTGTAGCGGTAGCCATGACTATCATAACAACTAAAACAAGAAAAACATGGAATTGGACTTAGAATTAATACATTTTGTCTGCCTGTGAAGAAGTCCAACTCAAACCTCTTGCTCCTAAACACAAGGGCATGGGCACGGAACAGAGCTGGCAGCTCTTTAAAGACACCATTCTGAGAGCGCAACAGATCTCCATCCCCAGCAGAAGAAGTTGAACAGGGAAGGCAGGCGACCACTGTGGCTGTGCAAGGACCTGCAGTTTAAACTGAGGGAAAAGAGGGAAATGTACAGGAAGTGGAAGCAGGGTGTAGCGTGGGAGGGATACAGGGCTGTTGTCCGTGTGTGTAGAGATAGGATTAGGAAAGCCAAGGCACAGATGGAGCTGAACTTGAAGAGGGATGTGAAAGATAACAAGAAGAGGTTCTACAGGTACAAAGGCAGGAGGAGACAGGCCAAGGAGAGTGTTCCCCCTCTGATGAAAGGTAATGGGGAGCTGGCTTCCTCAGACATAGAAAAAGCTGAGGTACTCAATGAATGCTCTGCCTCAGTCTTCATGGGTGGTCAGGCTTCCCATGTCTTCCAGGACCATGAGCCTCTAGGTGAGGGTGTGGGGAGTAGTTTCTGTCCCACTGTAACAATGGAACAAGTCCAAGTCTTCCTTATGAAATTGAACATATATAAGTCCATGGGGCCAGATGATATCCATCCTAGGATTCTGAAAGAGATGGCTGATGTGGTTGCCAAGCCCCTCTCCATCATATTTGAAAAATCATGGCTGTCTGGTGAAGTCCCCCATGACTGGAAAGAAGGAAACGTTACTCCCGTTTTTAAGAAAGGGGGAAAGGAAGACCTGGGGAACTAAAGGCCAGTGAGCCTCACCTCTGTGCCTGGGAAGATCATGGAGCAGATCCTATTAGAAACTATTTTAAGGCACATACAAGATAAAGAGGTGATATGGGACAGCCAGCACGGCTTCACCAAGGGCGGATCTTGCCTGACCAATCTAATGGCCTTTTATGATGGAGTGACAGCTTCGGTGGATGGGGGAAGGACAATGAATGTCATCTACCTGGACTCCTGCAAAGCCTTTGACTTGGTCCCTCACCATATCCTTCTCTCTAAATTGGAGAGGTGTGGATTTGAAGGATGGACTGTTTGATGGACGAGGAATTGGCTGGCTGGACGCAGCCAAAGCGTTGTGATCAATGGTTCTGTGTCAGGGTGGAAGCCGCTCACAAGCGGTGTCCCGTAGGGGTCGGTCTTGGAATCGGTGCTCTTCCACATATTCATCAATGGCATAGATGATGGCATCGAGTGGAGCCTCAGCAAGTTTGCAAATGACATCAAGCTGAGTGGTGCAGTCAATACACTGGAAGGAAGGGAAGGCATCCAGAGGGACCTGGACAGGCTGGAGAAGTGGGCCTATGAAAGCCTAATGAGGTCCAATAAGGCCAAGTGCAGGGTGCTGCATTTGGGTTGGGGCAATCCCAGGTATTTATACAAACTGAGGGAAGATCTCCTTGGGAGCAGCCCTGCAGAGAAGGACTTGGGGTTCTGGTGGACATGACCCAGCAGTGTGTGCTTACAGCCTGGAAGGCCAACTGTGTTCTGGGCTGTATTAAAAAAGGGGCGGCCAGCAAGGAGAAGAAGATGATTGTCCCCTCTACATGGCTCTTGTGAGGCCCCATCTGAAGTACTGCGTCCAGGCCTGGGGCCCCCAGTACAGGAAGGATGTGAAGGTCTTGGGTCCAGAGGAGTGCCACTAAGATGATCAGAGGGCTGGAGCACCTCTCCTATGAGGAAAGGTTGAGGGAACTGGGACTATTTAGCTTGGAGAAGAGAAGGCTCCAGGGAGACGTCACTGTGGCCTTCCAATACTTGAAGGGAGCATACAAACAGGAGGGGGAATGGTTGTTTACAAGGGTAGATAGTGATAGGACAAGAGGGAATAGTTTTAAACTGAGACAGGGAAGGTTTAGGTTAGATATTAGGAGGAAGTTTTTCGCACAAAGGGTGGTGATACACTAGAACAGGTTGCCCAAGGAGGCTGTGGATGCCGCATCCCTGGAGGCATTCAAGGTTGGGCTGGATGTGGCTCTGGGCAGCCTAGTCTAGTGATTGGCGACCCTGCACATAGCAGAGGGGTTAAACTAGATGATCACCATAGTCCTTTTCAACCCAGGCCATTCTATGATTCTATGACATGCTAATTTTTTAGATTTGACTGAGGATTCACAGCTTCTAATGTAAATTTATCTCTGCTACCATTAATTATATCAGATACAGTTATGACAAATGATCTGTAGGCTTACATATTTCCCTAACAGGTTCTATACCACCTTGGAATTATTCAGTTACAAAGAGAGAGAAAGAAAGTGTTTTTATGCCAAAGTTGTCCTCCATAATTTTGGGAGCACATGGGATTTTGGCCTGGCAGGTCAGGCTGCTCTGATTTCTGAGGTTCCTACATTAGGAGGTGTAGTAAAAATGCTAAGTCACAGCCTGAAACAGTGATTGACCACCTGGTAGGAAGGCAGGGGAGCTCAGCTACATGCAATGCACCTGAGTGACTGGGAGGGTTGCAGCTACGATCCACACCTTCCCGGACCTCATTTGAGGGTTGGCAGTAGAGGCAAAGGCTGGAGATCCCTGCCTACTGGAGGCTTTCTAAAGGTGAGCAGTTTTTCTTCTTTTGTTTTTGTGTCCCTAACTGCTGCAACTGAACTTGCTCTCATTTGCTGCAGCCTAGGATAGTGTTACTCTGCTATTATTGTTATACTTTCCATCACATTATAGCATTACAGGAGTGATAAGTGGTAGTTGCTCAGTCAGAAAGAGGCCTGCTCATCGTTTCAATCTAGTGGCAATAGGTTCCCTGGAGTGTCTCCCTTCTTCCACACATGCCTTTCTCTATTATATTCCTAATGCTAGAACCTGTAAAATGTCCTGCATGAATTCTGCTATCAGCATCTCTGTTCAGTAGCTACAACAGAGGACTTCTCTTCCAGCCATATACAGATATTCATATTCCCTGTTTCTTAATATATTGAAAAGTAAAGGTATTTGACTCAGCATCCTGACTGATTTTTCATTACCTTAACAAAACACTTTTTCTGCCTAATAAGTAAAGACTGAGATAATGTGAAGGACAACCTGCAGAAGAGAGAAGGCATGGCATGACCACAAGTGCCTGTGAAAGGAAACTTGCTAATATTTATTGCCCCCTTTCTAAAGGGTTAGTCTTTGAAGCTGGGTACGCACCTAGCTTCAAAATTCCCCACCACTGCAAAAGACCATCTATTTAGAAAGGGGCTAATCTCACATCTCATTCCTCTCCCTCAGGGTCTTTTCCTAGGTAGTCTGTGGTTACCTCTATTGGTGTTAAATTAATCCCTTCACCTCTCTTTGTTAGGCCTTTCTGTGTTCTTTCACTTAAAATTGAAGTACCTTTGAATAAAGCTTTCTTGTTTTACAGTAATGTTGGTGTTAGGACTGGGGAAATACTTTAGGCACAAGATTATTGCCAACAGTCCTTATTTTCTGAAAGAAAAGTAGGATGTTTCTTGGCGACATCATCTGTGAGAAATAGGATCCTCCCAAACATTTGGGAAAAATCCCTACTGCCAGCTCCCACACATCACATTATTTTTCCCTTGATATTATGTTGTCTCTTAAAACAATAACTTATGTGAAGATGTAGAAACCAACTGAATCAATTGCAAACTTTACTTATATGCTCATCATCTGGAGTGAGAGCCACATCACTATCATGGCGTCAGGAAGCTAGAGGCACATGTGTAGGTCCCTCTTACAGGGTCCTACAGTAATCCAGGTATCAAACATGTATGTAATAGCCTGGTATTGCTAGTTTATTGCTATCTGTGAAAAGCTGTAGGAAGACGATTTGTTACTTTTGGGATGTTGTGCTTCAGGTAACAAATCTCAGTCAGACTGAGAGTGTTCATGATTCAGATAAAAATGTGGGATGAAAATAGCTGTCTTTACCATTAGCATGTTCTGCCTGTAGTACAATACAGAGCTGAATGTGGAGTTACAAGACCTTGTTTAAAGAAAAAAACTGTTATGCAATGTTTCTGGACATACTGTTTGATCCTGTTTGTTTGTTTTGTTTTTTTTTTTAACTCTGTGCATGAGTCATTTCTTTGTCTCCAGTGAACAGCAAATTGGATCATGACTTTGAATCTTGAAACAGGTTAACTAAGTGTGAGGGAGTGAGATGATGGGCTCAGACACAGCACAGCCTATTCCCCCCAGCTCTCTCCCCTCCAGCTCAAAAACAGCTTAACACCAAAAAAAAAAAAAAAAAAAAAAAAAAGTGCCTGAGATGGCAGGGAGCAGAAAGACCTGATTTTCATTGAAATCACTTTCAAAGCAGAATTTGAAGGAAAAAATGGAAACTAAGTATTTGGAAGAGGGGCAAGTTGTTTTTTTTTTTTTTTTCTGCTATCCAAATTGGAAATTGGGAGAAATGGAGCTTGAACTTCTTGTTGAAAATGCATCTTTTGTGAGGGTGTATGGGGTTGCTGAATCACGGCCTGAACCTCTGATTGATCACCTGAGGCGAGCAATGAGTCAGCCACAGGAGCACAGGTAAAGGCAAATCACCTGTGCTGCAGGAAGGGGTGGAGCCTGGCTCCACCTCTCCTAGAGCCATTTAAGAGCTGACTGCCAGTGGGGAAAGATCTCTCTGGAGATCCACTCCACTCGAGTTTTCTACGTGAGCCCAGGATATGGGTGAGTGTACCTATCGTTTCTGTCTTCTGCTTTGGTGTAATAACATCATAGCCAAGCTCTCTGTTATACCTCAACATCTGTATATTTGTTAATTGTACACTGCTATACCATAACATCAGTATATTCATTAATTGTACAGAGGGATAAGAAAGAATTGTAAGGGACAAATTGGAGATGTGATAGATTGCTTGTGGTTGTGACTCTTCAGCAGAGAAAAGGAAAGGATGTTTTTAATTTCAGCTTTATGGAAAAATCTCATAAAAGAAAGAAAAGAGTGGTAAACATGAGCATGACTCAGGGGATTTAAAATGTAATGCAAACCTAAAAATGTGACCAGTGACAACCAGGCAAACTAAATATAAGTAGTCATGAGAAGCTGGCCTGATGTAAATGGCCTTAGGAATTTGAAGGAGAAAAGTACAGTACATTTGAGGTGTTGAACCTAAGTCTTAAATAAATGTTTGAAACACTCTCAGGATTGGATATTTCTATTACTATTTTTACAAATTTCCTTTCCAGAAGAGTCTGTTCTGGACAACACATCTGACCTCCTGCATTACTCAGGTCATCTGGTTTCTCCCAGCCATTTCTTTATCAAGCCCAAAACCCCGCAGCTGAATGAGAGAGCCTTTCAAAGGGCAGAATGTCTTGCATAGTAGATTCCAGCTGATGGTTCACAGAGCTCTAGCCAGTTGCATTTTTCCATTAAAACATTCATCCTGTTTCTACATTGAACCTCGTAGCTTTCAACTTCTAGCTACTGGGCCTTCATGTGTCTTTGATTACCAGATTTAAGTGCTCTAAGTATCAGTTATTAACTTTTTTTTGTGTGTTATTCCCAGCTCTCTACATTCCATCCATAGGGTATAAATGTCAATGCAGACAGGATTATGAGAGGAGAAACCTCCTCTGTTAACACAGATGTTGCTCACTGCTTGCAACTTTTCAAAATCTGGTCCAACAGACAAAGTAAGCTGAAGAAGATGATGGTTTAAAGTATAAAACTGTAGCAAATGCAAATATTTTCCCTACTTAAGTAGGACACTAGTAAAAATCATCAATGTTTCTGAGGCTAAAAAGATCTTTCCTAAATACTTATCAACGCAGAGCTGAGTGAAATTATTTAAAACCATTAGTCAACCAGGCAGGAAACTTTATTTCACTGACCGATGTACCGTGCTCCTATCCACTTTCATATTGTGGAAAAAAAAAAAAAACCTCAACTTTTAAAAATAAGTGAGAGAAGGCAAGATTATCCAAGTCAAAACACTTTGTTTTCAGACTTACTTAAAAACTTAATGGTAAGTGTATTTGGTGTGAGTTTGTATTCTAACTTATTTTACACAGTATCAGAATATTCTCATGAAACCACAAGTTAGCCTATCAAATTGTAGCACAAAATAACTTAAGATTCCTGTCGAGCTCATTTAAAAGTATTTCTTTTCTGTTCTTTGTGTAAGATTCCCATTTTTACCTGTCTGAAACTGAATATGAAAAATTTCATATTACCTGTGGTTTACATTATTATTAAAGTAGCACCAGATTTGAGAATAAGCCCACTTTTAAGATGTACATTAAAGAATGTACCGCACATTAAAGAATTGCTATTGCACATTCTCCCTCTGTGCAGCATTATAGTTCTCCTGCCTGTATTATAAACCTCCTTTTCCAGATTCCTGTTAGGAAGACAGCTCACAACTGACAGGCTATTTTCATCTTGCTATGTAGAAAAGTCTAGTTTTAGTATAAAATAATTACCACAAGCTTATTAGTGTGCCTGGCTCAGCCACTGCAGCCTGGACAGATGTCTAATAACATGTGCCCACATTCTTTGGCAAGTTTTTATACAGCCACAGATGAGTCTGGAAAAAAAACCATAGCAATGAATTCCTGCAGCTGGATAAAAATTAAAAACAATACTTTCAGAAGAAGACACAACATGAGGTGTGTGTAAATTCTTTTTTTCTTATCTTCACTACTGATAGTGTTATCTAGATCTAAGAATAAGAGTCTCTGAAGTGTTTCGCACTCCTGAAGGGGGGGTTAGCTTTGAAGTTTCTTCTCATTCCTAAATAGGATTTCTGCTCCGTGGAGTTCTTTATTGGAAGTTGCATCCTGCAGCAGCTTTTCATTATTCACCCCTCAGTACCCCCTGCAAGACCTTCCCATCTCAGCATGCTCCCTATTGTCCATTTTCCCATAGAATGCAAAGTAGGACAGGAAGAAAGCCATCCACAACTGAAGGTAATCTGTCCAAGTTCTGCGCCAGTAACATCACACTGATCAGTGGGCGCATTGCTCTCTAGAGGATACAGGATGACAGGAAAAGCGTAGTAATGCTTTTTGCATCCCTGGCTTATGGGTCCTTTATTGATTATGGCTACAAATATAGCTGATGTATTATGTAGTTTGTTTACAGTGTTATCTGCTTGCCTGCCAGTCACCAATTTTCTCTGCTAACATCTTCTGCTGTTCTTGGACTTAGAAGAGTCTATAGGCATTCCATGTTTAGATAGCTGCACCTTTATTGCTGTTAAAAACCAAGTAGGACCTATTTCAAGAAGCCATTCTGGTGACAAAGTTACAGCTTTTGGAATGGTTGTTTTTCTGAACCTAGCATCAAGAGCCATCACAGTTTTGATGAACTTGCCCAGGTTCCTCCTCTGGTATGAGCAAGCTCAGAATGAGAGAATTAATGTCTACTTTCTTTCTTTGGGTCTTTCTGCAAAGAAATCCTGGAAAGCAGTAGATTGTTTGCTTTCTACCTTCTATAGTGCACGTTGTAAGCAAAAAAAAAAAAAAAAGTATTAAAACACAAGATCTCCCTTACCAAGTTTTCCTTTCTTTGTCATGCAAATAGCTGAAAGGCTTTCAGTCCTGTTTCTCCTTTTAAAGCCTTTCTGGTCCAGTGAATCTGAATTTGGTTTATTCCACTACTGCATTTTGGATATTTACTAAACCTTTGTATACGCTCAGCCAGACCAGGGATCTTTCTGTTGGTTGTTTGAGGAATAACTGCTACCTCTTTATTTCATTTGCCGCCTTTAGGAGGGGAAATTAAATTTGTGTTTGTCCCGGCTGGATTAACTGATTGGTCTAAACAGCCTGGTTGGAAGCTGTCAGCTGAAATCCAGTTCAGAAGCTACAGTTCACTGCTCATAGAGATAGCACTCTCTTCTGGCAGTGTTTTGTCATCATCTTATTGTTGGGGTGGGGGTGGAACCCTCATATTCTTGTTGCCTATTTTTTTTCCTTCTTATAGACAGAATTTGTGGGAAAGGTGACATAATTCTTTTAATTATTATTCTAAATCATGCTAACAGCTTCTTTTCCAGTCAGACAGTAAACAAACCTATTTTCTAGTGTCTCCTTTTGGGGTATTTTCTCATTCTGATTCTGTTTTCCAAACCAGGAGGAGGATGATGTGAATCCTTCAGCTCTTAGTGATGCCTGGTAAATGCCCACTAGAGGTCTTTTTTCCCTTTTTCAGTTCTCTATGCCTTACGTATGATTCTCTCATTCAGGTCAGAAGTGAGCTTGAATGTATTCACCTTAGAAGCACTGCTGATGAAAGCTTTGTTGAAACTTATGCTCTTTAAAACAGCTTGATTTTGATGAAACAAGATGTTTTAATGAAATTTTAATTCATTGACAGCACTTTCAAATGTTTAAATAGCAAACCAAATTATCTGGCTTCAGAAAACGTTTGGCAGAGAGACCAAATATTTTTAGTGCCACCTGAAATACTTTAATAAAAAGTAGAGCAACAAGGATAGTAGTTGATAAGCTCAGATTTGGAATTATTCCCAACGCTTTCCAATAAGGAAGCCTCAAGTTTTTGGAACACTATGTAGCTTATAAGCAATCACTGGATGTTCTGTTGGGTTTCATTTAATCCCTGGCTGTATGAGTTCCTCTCCATTTAGTATAAATACAGAGCAAAAACAAGCAAGGGATGTGCTATGAATACCAAGTTAATCCAAGGGTTTTATTTTTATCTTGTTTTCACTCTCTTTTTCTTAGATATATGCATTGTCTCAGCTTAGACAAGTGAGTACTTCAGTGAGAGGGCCTTCCTTTTGTTAATGGTTGGTATATGTCCTGTATATCCATTTGTGAAAAATACTATAGCATCTCATACATAAATACAAAGAGAAAAAAATATAGCAAACAAAATTATGTCATTTGCTCTCTTTTTCCCTAGTTAAAACATGAATAGTACTTCAGGAGTACCTAGGAATTCCAGATCTTAGCCTCTGGGCCTGTTGTGTTATACCTTAAAAAAAATATACAATAAAAATCTGTTTCAGAACTTAGGGGTGGATGCAAGGGAAGCCAATTTATCTGGGAATTTATTGAGTTACAAGAACAGTAAGACAAATTAATCTGTTCTTACACCACTGTGTGTTTTATCTGTCTTTTAGATTACAGTTCCTAAATACTTCATGCTATAGCAAGAAGCTCAATGCTACAAAGCTAAATTTCTTCAAATGTATTTGAATTGTTTCCCAGTGCTGTCACTGTAAAACTTACATTTAATTCTCATAGCATTTTTTAAGTATAGGTTATCACTATGTCTCTTCTAAGGTCCTTATCAAGACAAATAACCTCACTTTATCAGCTATGCGTAGGAATGTGAAGGAAATGCATCACATTAATGATACATTTTATAGGTAACTTACAAAATCTTTGCATACTGTATAAAACTCCTGGCTTTCTGTTAGTTAACATGTAAAGAAGGCTGGATGCTCTGAATGTAAACCATTGTTTGGGGAAAATAGCGGTAGAACATTTCTTGGAGGAAAAAAAATAGTATTTGCGCCATATCATCCAATATGAGATAGCCAGTGCTGGAAGAGTTTGTTTTCTACCACTCATTTTGATTTTGATGTTTCTCGTACCTGTCAATATTGTCCATGCTTAGGCACAATGTAGGTATGACTGTATGTAGGACAAAGTATCCTGACTGTTCCACATAATGCAACATAATTCATAGTCTCAGGGATCTCGCAACAGGCAATTTGAAGGGTGTGTGTGTGTACATATACGTATTCTAGATTGGATGTAAATTCTAGTTGTTACTGAAGACAGTCCTAAGAAACAAATACCTGGAAGCGGACAGAGGAAATGGTATGACCTCTGACTGGCTGTCAATAACTGGCTGTCAAATGTACTGTTGATAATAACTTTGTGTACATTTGATATGCAGAGAACTACAGAGTGGCTTGGATTGGAAGGGATCATCTAGTTCCAGCCCCGTGCTATAAGTGGGGATGCCTCCCTTTAGACCAGGTTGCTCAAAGCCCCATCCAGCCTGGGCTTGAATGCTTCCAGGGAGGAGACATCATAACCTCACTGGACAACCTGTTCCAGTGTCTCCGTACCTTTACAGTAAAGAATTTCTTCCTAATATCTAGTCCAAACCTACCTTTTTCCAGTTTAAAAAATTCCAGAGCATCCCCTTGCCCTGATGTTACCTGCCCTTTGTATTTTCCTGTTTTTTTTTTTTCCTGAGATATTTCTCCCTCTTGAAGAAATATTCATGAGTGACTGAAAAGTCTTGTTTTCTAAGCTGAAAGAATACATCTTTATGACTTCTCAGAAATTTAGTGCAAGCTGTATTTCTACAGAGATGTATAGATAATGCTATAAGATCAGGGCTTATTTTACTTTTCCAATTCCATTTGTTTAGTCAGTTTTGTAAATATACAGCAGTCAGAAAAGGATTCAAATTACTACATGACAAGAATCATAACGTTAGTCACAGAGAATTTTGTTAGCTGAGAAAAATAAAGTGTATTGCCAATCTATAAGATTCTTGACAAAAGCTTAGAAAAAGTAATGCTGAAATTTTAAAAATAAATTTCATGTTAATTGGATATTTTTTTCCTTAATTATAAATAAATAAATAGGGAAAAGGCTCCACTCTGCCTGCAGGAGGTAGCTACCAAATTTGGTCACTGGATGCATATAATTACATCATTAGGAATCCATAACGTGAGACCTCAGAGTGTTCCAGGGGCAGAAGAGCACCGGGTTCAATCCGGGTGTTGTCCATATATGGCTGCAAAGGACAGCTGGCATCTGTGCAGATGTAGCACAGCCGTCAGCACAGAACTGGGACAAAACAGAGCCACGACAGCATGCTCCTGCCAGCAGCCTTCTTCTGGGAATTTCAGGAATGCCCTCAGCACTTATTCAGCAGGAAGCTATCAGTTAAAGGCATACAGCCACAATACTGTGCATTTCTTTACTTGGGTCCCTTTGAAACAGATGTTACTTAGTTATGTGGGTAGATGATGATGTGTTTTCAGTAGTATTAAATCTTTTAAATAAGATCTGCTCTTTACTGTCTATTTTTAGCGCCACTGTTTACATACAAACTAGTGTTGCCTTTTACTCCCCTCTTAGTGGATATCTATTTCTGAAATAAACATAATACATTTGAATCTACTGATAGTCATGATGAATAACCATTTCTTAAAGTCATGAGGAATGCCAAATTAGAATGATAAGAAGTGCTTCTGAGAGCAATTCACAGTGTATTCAGAATGTAAATATGATTTGACAGATAATGGAAAAAAATGAATCTTTACCTTTGACTTGAACAAATGTTTATATTTGTGAATGGATAGATTACTTTACCAAGAGATGATGTAAGACTTCAAGGCCATTTGTGCCTGAAGAATCATAAATTATGAGTGTCCTACAAAAGCACATTCCTTAGGGCTTGCAGGTGATGAGTGCTTTAGCCTAAAAGATTGGATACTCATCTTATTAAATGGTACTGATTACATGCTAAAATTAAACAAGTCCCAAAAATGCTCTGAAAAGTTGCTATCTTGCAAGCTCAAACATTTGCAACATCTTGAAGTGGACCACATAAGTACATCAAAGACTCAGTGAGAACTGGATAAGCTACTGATCCAACCCAGGTTTTCTGAAGGGTTTAGTTGTTTCCTGAATAAAAAAAATAAAATAAAAAAAAATGAGGGTATTATTAAGAGCATATTCAGAGTTTAAGTGGTCCCACAGAAATCCCATGCACCTTTACACAGGATTACTTGCTACATATGTAAATGTGTGCAGGTGTATATGTGAGCATTTTCTGTGTGCACACAACTTGCTAAAAGTAGATAAATCACATTTTAGAGGCTTTTTTAAACTACGGAAGCAGTATATAGCATTCTTTGCTTGTACAATCTAACATCTCACCTAGGGTTAAAACTTCTATGCATATCCAGATACCTAAATAATAGCTTTATTTTAACTGGTCTGGTACTCTGCCAGCTCCTCATACTTCAACTGGGAGACAGATATTTTACAGATTAGTCAAAAGGTGTTTGTGGAAATATAAATAAAAAAAATCCATTTGAGGACCAAAGTTTGCAAAAGGCTTTTGGTCTGTAGCATCACAGTAAAACACAATATATGTAAACATATGTATTGACTGTAAGGATCATTTGCTTTAAAGATTTCTTTCTTTCAAAAGAGATCTGTTATAGCACTGATTTCTGTACAGCCATTGGTTTGACGAAATTGTCTATTAAATTGTCTATTACTTGGGGGATGAAAGTATGTATTTCACCATTTTACTTCCTCCAGAAGTTTCTTACCAGCGTTTCTAATTACACTGGGTTTCCTCTGGTACAGTAGGACAGCAGGCCATGAATGACAGAAACCCCTCGAATTGAAGCACAGAAATAATCAAATGCTCCTTTGTTTTTGCCTAGTTCAACAGACCATCAAGATGCACTGGGGAACTGGCATTTCTGTCAACTTCACTATGAGAATAAAATCCAGGATACATCACCTTTGCCTTCTCTGTTTCCATTGGTAGAGATTTATGCAGCTCATCATTTGATAACGGAATGGTGAAGAGTTAATACACCATTCTTTCATAGAATAGCCTCAAGTGTTTTTCATTTTCTGGTTTGGAAACTCACAGAAAGATTACCACTGGCATGTTATTAAAAAGACTGATATATCTTTGAAGTAGACTGCTGCCTCTGTCATCATCTTTTACCAAACAATGGTGCAAACCCTGATTAAATGCATTTCATGATTTATTTTTTTTTAAATAACTTCACTTTTAGCATAGGAAAAAAAAGACTGAAAGGTAATGATTTGAAAACAAAATATCAAATACTATTTTGTAGGAACTGTATGGCAACTAATGGAACATGCTAGCTCTACAGGAAACAAAAGAATGCACTAAACTGTCATCACTACCTGTGTTCATTCTTGATAAACAGGGAGACATTATTGTAAAGTTCAGTAAGTTCAATGTATAGTCTTATTGAATGAAGTGAAACAGGCACAAGGACTGCTGCTTCACTTTACATTTTCTTATGATGGCAAGTCATGAGGATTTGCTATTGCAAATCCAGCCATCTGCTTACAATCTGTAAATAGAGTTCTCTGCATGTGTCTGCACTGACATGAACATGTATAAAGTAACTTAAACTTCTCTTTCTCTTCAGTCAGTTGCTCCCGGCTACTGATCAATGCAAGATATTAGTTCTAAGTATTGGTAGGGAGTGTTATTGGCTATGTTACAGACAAAGAGCCATTAAGGAGCAGGCCAAAGGAAATGCAGAATGCTGATGCATCCACCCATGTACTAACTGTGTGATTGCACAAGATCCCAGAATTTCTTTTGGGTTGCTTTGTCTACATGCCCATTCAACTTGCACTCTTCCAACGTGGCCCAGGTGTATTGACAATAAACAAAGAGGAATCCAGGAGCTCCGGAAGTTTTTATACCAGCTAACAGAAATAAAATAATTTGGGTAGGACAGTAAGTTTTTCATTGTTTAGGAATGTTTGGGATGCAGCAGTAATCCTGATGATCTTAGACAGTGGCATGGAATAGTCATTTGTTATAGGCCTTTTATAAATTTGGCTGTTTCTTTTCACATAGTTAAAGGCAAAAACAAAAAGGTCTGGAACACAGATTTGTAAAATGGGTATAGCCTTTAACCATTGGTTAGGTACAACACTGCAAGAGGATAATAAACTATAAAACATACGCTTTTATATGAGACATTACTCTAGAAATTGTCAGGGTTGTCTAGATCTGAAATTTAATCAAGCTTTTTCCTTCTATCTGCTCAAAAACTGCAAAATATGAGAAGGATTCAAGGATAAAGGGAAGCCAAGGAAGTTTATCTTGAATTTTTCATACATTTCTCCTTTATTCTAGGAAATTAAGGTATAAATCAAGATAAATGAACAGTAAACAACATCTAATAAGAACACCTACCTACCTCCATCTGCTTTCAATATTAAAATGACTTTTATATAAACATCCACTGACTTCTTTACTGAATGGAGGATAGTTGTTAAAATAAGAAATATTAAAACACTATTTTAGAGGATTAATAGACACATCTTTAGAACACCAGGTCAAATATTCTGAGTAGATTTGGAGTAGGTGATGATCCCATTCATGTGTCATACTTGGAAGAGATGAAATATACACAGTACTTTTTATAGGTGAGCTCAGAAGCAACATTTCTCAAATTTGACATTACATGGATTTCCAAAAGAGCTGAATGATACTTTAGTCTGTCTTACTTTGTTTTACTTTACAAAACAGTATGCACATCAGAAGAGATCTGCTGTTCTTCGTGACTGTACTGCAAATTGCATGAAGGGGGCACATTCTCTGCCTCTTTTCCTATCTTTTATCAAAGAATTATATATTGTTTTAGTGGTGCCTATTTAATGAACTCTTGCAGTACCTTCCTTCGTCCCCCTGTAAGGTTAAATACGGAGTGGGACATACTTGTTCTCATAAAGCAGAAACTCAGCTCTTCCAAAAATTTGTAATGTAAGAAAAAAAAAATTCTTCCTTTTACTGTGGTTTGTTGAAGCTTGTTTTCTTTCATGTTTTATAATAAGCCATGGCATTTAACGATGCCTTCAATAAACATCACTAACATTTTTTTCCTCTCTAGATGCCAATGATTAATCTTTTCTATGTTTTCAAAGAATTTGTTTAATGCCACAACCACAACTACAGCTTCCCACAAAAACAATTTCTAGCTAAACCCTCCATTTACTCCAGTATTTATTCAATCAACAGAAGTCATCTATTGTCTTACAAGCAACAAAGGGAGCACATTCATCAATTAATGGATATATTTAGATATCTTTCTTTATATCTTCACCTCCTTTTCTTTGGTTAGGAAGGATAAAAATGATTCTTAAGTTCCAGCAATAGAAGCTGAAAACAGTTTCTTCAGATGACACACACTGCTCCTTTTTAAAAATAGGTTGGTAACATGGGCCAGACATGCCACGCAGAGTGGTGCAGTTAGACCACAGTCAAGGCCATGCTGTGCTCTTGTTTTCACAGTTAGAAAGCAGGGTTTGTCAAGGCAGGAATAACTATTATGGATGCTTTCAGGTCAAATGTACCACCTGTTTGTGGGTGAAGGCCTATACTTAAGTGACAGGGTATTGCCATTTGCACACTTCTTATATTTAAGTGTAATTTACCATGGTAAGCAGGTGGTGCGCTTTGGAAAAACAAAATATCGTGCTTCTTCAGAGCATCCCTGACCTTTTCAGCCAGCCTTCCTATTGAAGCTATGACAAACACTAAAGATGTCTTCCCCACCTGACATCGCTGCTACAGTGCCTCTTCCATAAGGAATTTCTTCACAGTGGAAGCATTCCTGTTTGTTCCAGTAGATCTGGTTAATGACAGAAATGAATCTTTTCCAACCTCGTTTCCTAAATGCATGAGTGCAGAGGGAGGAATTTAAACACAAACCAGAGCCATTGACTATTCATCAGGGAAACATTTCATATACACAGTGGGGATTCCTTTACCAAGCTTGTACTTGAATTGTATATTCAATTTACGTTGTGCAGAGCTCACTTCCCAAGTATTGTACAGCTTAATGTCCTTTCTCTGACCTTATTTTTCCTTTGGGATATAGCAGAAGAGTAAATAAAAGCTTCTCATCTCTCATATTGACTGGATCTGACTGCTTCCTTTATGGCAGGGCTAAGAAATCTAAAGCTCATCAGTTCTGACTTTATGCTAATTACCACATAATTTTTTTGGATATTAAAGTTAGACATCATGAAGTAGTTGGAAAAACATATGGCCTGCTAATGGTGTTTGCAAGGTTTCTCTCATCCTCAAGAAAGAAAAAGGTATTCATACATGCTCTATGGCAACTTATAAAAAGAATTCACAAAATGTGCATACGAGCAAAGCCAGGATGAGGCCCTGACATGCTGGGCACTAAGTCCTCAGCCAGATAAAATTTCCACTGGCTTTCATGAATTGAAAGAACATCTGCAGTGCCAATTTATAATCTCAGCTGCATCAGTTCACGCTCCTAAAATTACTTTCAGCTACCGCTAGAATTATTACTAATTTCAAGTAATAAGGACACATTTCAGGCATTTGATTTCAAACTGTTTCAGTAACAGTACTTTAAAATAATGAGACTCTGATCCAAAAGAAGTGGAGAGCAAGAGACTTAATAGAATTTTCACTTATTTTCACCAGGCTTAGCAGCAAGTAAATTCTGAGCTCAACTCTCAAGCAGAGAATAGTTCTGCTTTGTATTGATGGACAGTGGAACCTGTTCATTTCCTTGTATGCCTCCTTATGGCCAGAAATTCATTGTCTAAAAACATGACCATGGAAAAAATTTATAAATGTTCCAGTGAATGCAGGCCTCCTTTTTAAATCAGGAATTTACTCCACTGACAAAGTCTCTGCATTATGTAATTAAATCAGATTACAACTGGTACATTACCTTTATGTTAACCTGAATAGTAATATTACTTTAATCTTTTAATTCAGCAGTGTTCAGATTTTGCCTTGCTTTGCAGGACTTTTCATCTAAGAAACTACAGCAAGGAATTTGTCAGGGTCTGGGAGAGGAAGGCAAAAGAAGTTAATGTTGAAATGCAAATTATTATAACTGAAAGGATGTGCTTCATCTTCACTTAATCTCTGTGATTTATATCCTTAAAGTAGAAAAGGAGTAGCTGAAAATAATATGTTACAATAAAACCCAGTAACTCTGTCTCTTTCATATTCTCAAGTCTTTGTTGTTTTGTTTGGAGACTGGTACATGGAATTTTATCTATAAATCAAGCTCTTGGAAATAAACTTGCTGAAATCACAATCAGAATCAAATATTTATGTGATGATTTTTGTGAGAAGTTCAGTAAATATGTTGTCATCAGATAAATTCTCAAGAAAACATCTCAGATTCTTTTTTCCTCAACTTGGAAAAACATGATTCAGTCATGTACAAGAAAATTATGCTTAACAAAACAGCTGCCTGAGCAGGCCTGCACAGCAGCACCTCCACCTCACTGCCCAGTTTTTTTTTCCAATTGTCATGGTTTTCCTGTATTCTTTTGACATTTCCAACAGCTGACACTTGGACACTCACAGACCTCCTCTGCTGTCCATCCCCAAACTGATCCCATTTGCTCCATTTCCCTTTTGTTGTTGGTCTCTCTTCCCTGTGCTTTGAGCCATTTAAGACTGATGGTTTCTCATTCTTCATCTTAATCACCTTGCCTCCTAGCAGAGAAAATACAGATCCTATACCCATACTCTTCTTTATCTCACCTTGTTCACACTCATGCTTTTTACGTTAACTTTAATGTTAAGTTCAGCAAATCCATATAAGAGAGGTGCAGGCAACTGCATCATGTTTATTGTCCTTGTGCTCCCATTGGTTATTTCACAAACTCACTCCTTTGAGAGTCAGAAGCTTTTTAATTTCCCGTCTAAGTTCCCATTTTATTCTTCATATTGTATGTCTGTTTTTTTCTTACTGAGACTTATTCTGAATAAAATTCAAGAAAAAAAATTTCAGGTCTTCACCTTTGTTTCACTAAATTCAAGAAAATGTGTAATTTTCTTCCAGTCCTCTTATTTTCCCCAAACAAGGGGGATGAGAACTGTATACTTTTTTTTTCATTATTTCATTTTTTTCACATTTTTTTCTACCAGTACTGATTACGAAGGCATTAATACATTCTGCTGAAAATACCTCTCCTACTACATCCTCAGATTGCCTAGACATTTGATTTTTATTTTTTTTTTTCCCCCGTCTTCTGGAGATTTAGTCATCCACTGATCTATTAATACAAATAATTTTTTTCAACATCTTGAGTTTGCTTGAACTTTATCCCAGACTAATTGTTTAGGTATTTCAATGTAGGCTACAGCAGTTCAGCTTACGTTTATTTATTTTTAACTAGTAGGCCTTGTATGGGAAAGCTGAGGGCCTGTTGCTTTCTGTTAGTCATAAGATCCATGTGGATTTTATTAATAAACTGCTGTTGAAGCCATAAGAAGAAAAAAAACACAGACAATATTAAATCATTAATTCCTCTCACCAAACAGAACTACTAGTTCTCCTTGTTAGCAGTTGAGTAGTTGTTTTGTAACTTCAGCTATCAGTTACTGATAACAATGTAGTAACAAACAGTTCTGCCAATCATTGAGGTTTCCTTCAGAAGTCCCTACGGACTCAGCCTAGCTAAACCACGGTAAAAAGTTTTCCATTTTTTTTCTCTGACATTTGTAAATTCTTATGTATGGAATTTTATGGATTTTTAACATATAAAAGAAACCAACTGCACATTCGTGAAAGAGTATAAAGGAGTCTTAAGATTTTGTTCATTTGAAATATATAGAAAGTTATAGTATTAGTCCTGTGTTAGTTTCCATGAGAAACACATTACAACACTTCACATAACTCTCCAGTCTGCTGAGATTTAGAGTGTCATTCCATTCAGTGTCTTTGTTGACATAAATAATAATAAAAAATCATCACAAGATAAACCCTTGTAAACACGTGCTGTACTTTGGATTCCAATTAAGAACAACAAAGACATCAACACAGCTGTAATATGTCACTTCACAAGTAGGCCCATGGAGTCCCTTTTAGATGAGTCAATGAATAGGTAATGCTTGAATGTTTCATCACAGGTTGAGAAGCTGTGACAAACAAAATCAATTGCATAAGGAAAGAAAAATTCTACATTACAGGAGTTAGTATAAAAATACATTCCGTGTTCCCTTATTCCCCAGTGCAGGGATAGCTAACTTTCTAGCAGGAAAGGTTGACTCATCCTGTTTTAAGTGAACTAAACTTTGTTTTGGAGAAATTTGTCTTGTAATTGTTTGTCTTCTTATTTTTTTCATGTCATATATTTTTCCAGTTTGATTGGCTCTTGAGCTGACATTTTGGTGATATTTAGGGAGCAACTTATAGCGCTTGCAACTTTAGCAAAGGATATAAGATTAATAACTTTCTTTATGCCACATTTTTGATCTTAGTGCTATGGCAAGTTGAAACACTGTCTCAGGAAAATGAAAGTGATGTGTGCAGAGTATTATTGGAGTATATGTTTTGAGATCCAAACCTAAGAAAAACTTTAAGAAATATAAAATAGTATATTTACATTTCAGGAACTCATCAGATTTAGAAACGCATCTCACAATTTACAGTCAGTATTGATAGAATCATTCTCACAGTTGGATAAATTGAATTTAATATTTCCAAACAAAAGGATAACATATAGAGAAGGAAAAAAAAAAAAAAAAAAAAAAAAAAATCAGTTTTTTAGGTTAAAGCAACAAATGCAAAATGCCTGCTTACTTCTTGAGAAGCCTATTTTCCCCAGGTATTAGCACTTTTTTTTTTTTTTTTTTTTTTCATCTACTTCCCTACAGTAATAAAAAACCTACCATAACATGACGGAGAACACAGTAATAACATCAGAATAGCAAAGTCTGAAGCAGTAGCAAGCAAGAACTTGCTCAAATAGCTACAGACAAAGAAACAAAAGAATCTACTTACCTTCAGAAAAACTCAGGTACACAGGAATCTCCACTAAGATACCTCCACTTCCAACCCTTAAATGAGGTCTTAAATGAGAAGAATCCTGGCTCCAGCCCTTCTAGTCAGTCAGGTGCATTGCATGCAGCTGAGCTGCCCTGGGTTAGCCCTACCTTCCCACCAGGTGCTCAATCACTCTTTAAAGCTGCAACTTAGAATTTCTGCTATGCCTACAACTATAAGTTCTTTTACTTGGGTTCAAGCTTAGAACTGAAGAAAAGCACTACTGAAAAAGTGACTGAAAAAACATACCACAATTGCTTGTAGTTTGAGTGTTCAGAATTCCCACTTAGATTTTTTAAAATAAGCAATCACAATATAAAACAATAAAGAGAACAATAAAAATTGCTCTATTTCTGAAAAAATTAATTTGAGTTTTGCCTTAAAGAAACTTATTTCTATTCCACAATATGTAATAAGGAGAAAATCCATACAGGAGAGAGAAACAGCCAAAATGAGGTGCAAATGGGCACAGACTGATTTACTCTCAGCAATGTTTTATGTGGGATTTAAGCAAATCCTCATAGAAAGTATATGGAGAGACTTTGCTCAGTTGGACTTAGATATGCCCCCTCAACACAATACTGGTAGGAGGCAAGTTTACACTGCTATTGCCATGTGCTCTTCCTGCTATGTGCAGAAAGGATTTCTGAGGTTTTTTGGACATGTTTAACCAGCACTGCATTTAGTTTAAAACAAAATGATTATTTTAAAATAGAAAGTTAATTTGTATTAAAAAAAGGCAGAATCTGACATATATTTTGAAATCTCACTGTTGAAATGTCCTTAAGTATTTTCATAATATTTCATCGCCACTACCTCTAACTTGCATTTTTCCTTTGTGGAGGGAGAATTCCTAGCACTATGGTTCAAAATACTACCAGCCTAGAGGATGAGAAAAATTATGAAGAGGAGATGTGTCTAATATAGCTTAGTCAAACATAATTTCTTATTTACTTACGTATTTATTTATTCATTATGATTTCATAGAAACTGCATCAAATTCTTCCTAGTATCCACATAAAATTGGGAATTTTAAAGTTTAGAATAGGCCTAAAGAAATGCACAGCTTTCTGCTTTCCTCTATCTGGAATCAAATGCTTGAGTACCAGGCACACGAAATGACCAATGTTAATTTCAGTATGTAAGGAAAAGGAAAGAAATATCTTTCAAGTACGTTATTTTTTATCCTTCTGTTTCTGTTCATGGCTGATCTTTAAGACAAGCATTTAAAAAACTTAGAAAGTAAAGAGTTTCAAGGAGATAATTCCCTGACCAAAGAGCAGGCATACAACAAAAAGAATGTAGTGGATCTTATTTATCAGCAGCTCAGTGTTTTAAGCTTATGCTACCCGTCAGCCTGTGAAATATAAGACAACGTGTTAGTTTCCAGTACATTTTGAGCGTAAACTCAGTGACGTCAAAGATAGAACACATTTTATAAGTGAAGTAAACAAACTCATTCTAAGGCAAAAAGATATTTAGCAGTTATACAAATGTCATATTATTGGCCATTGTTTCAGGAGAGTGTCTGGGGGGTCTGAGCGCCACTTTGGCAAAGGCCTTGCCTGGAGGGCTTGCTGCCAAGTGCAGCTGTGCAGTGACAAGACTGGAATGTCCTCTGAGTAAGGCTGGCTGCAAAGCTCTGAGGACTGGAGGAGTGGGAGGTTCTCAAATAGCTTGAGAAATATGAAAGCCTCATTCAAAGAATAAAAAAAAAGTCATTAAAACTTAGTCATGTAACAAAGAAACATGAAAATAACTTTGTAACAATGCTGCTGTTCATCACCCTAGAAAAACAAATTTTGCATGTGTTCAATATACTTCCGCAAAGATTGAGTTTTTCCAATGGGGTTTGCGAGAGTGGGTTTCAAATAGCATATCACAATCCAGTATATGAAGGATTCTAATCTATCAGGATTCTGATCTTTCCATAATAAACTCTAACTTCATATTCCTACAGAGTGTAACTAAGTATTCCAGCTTCCTTCCCATCTGGAATGCATGCTTTCCATATGTTACAGAAGCGTTACTGTTTCGCATGCTCTTTAGGCTCAATAAGAAGAGTCACTGATTGACCAGGGAGTACTTATCTTTACTTCTGAGGTATCTAAAAGCAACTTCTGTACTTACATCCTGGTTTGTTGCTTTGAAACCTGGTAAAATAACATGTATTCCAGCCAAAAGTTACGTTCAGAAAGAGAATTGTATCTGTACTGCAAAGTCTTCTTGAAGAGAGGCAACACAATAAAGGAGAGTATATTTGCCTGCAGTCTTCCAACAATGCCTATTTTTAGCTGTATCCTACATATTTTATTTAAGATAGGAAGGAAGCAACTGCAGGCTCTGAACAGACGTTATTGATGCCACCATGGTAGGAAATGATTCTGGGAACAAGAATGTTTCTGAATACCCCCAGCTGAGGTGCAGCAGAGTGGAGTAAAGCTGTTGCTATTGTTTAGATACATACAGAAAATCAGTAACATATAGCAAAGTACATCTCCAACTAGCAGATGGTATGAAAAGTGGTATATATGATAGCTTTGTTGAATAAGCAAAATAAATTTGCATGATTTCTCATATTCCCTTGGTAGGAATCTCGTAAGTCCTTTTACATGTGAAGATAGGCTAATATTTGGTGCTGCATGTTAGGCTTCAGAGAAATACAAAGATAATATACTAAGTAACAAAGGTCCTGATAACAGAAAAATCTAAGGTGTGTCACTCTTCAATCAGACCAGGTAAAGTCAGGAACAAAAGCACTTACATACAAACCGAAGCTCAAATGACAACATTTGAAACTATTAATTACAACTGTTTAGTTCTTGTTGAGTTTCCTCCTATAGCATCATTGATCTGTTCTACCAATCTGAATTGAATTGTAAGGCTTTTCTTTAACATTTGATTGAATGATTAAAAAAAACCCAAACCACCATTATTCTATAAAGGTATGTTCCTTGATGTCCTCCAAGACTTTGTGTTTCATTTTAAAGACTTTGCAGTTGCACGAGTTAGAGTGCAATCAATCCCTCGGGGATTGTAACCAGCCTCAGCACAGTCACCTCCACAGTGGCCACCAACCAAAGCTGTCACTGCTCTATCTACACCATTTTCTGTCCCAGCTCCCCACAAACAGTAAATAAACAGATAAGAGATGTGGCTTCTTTCTTAGAACTGCAATACTGCTTAATTGCAGACTGCTTCTGCTTAGAGCTACTTGCACATATCATCTTACGGAAGTGTAGACTTCATTATTATATTGAAGAGAATCACAGTATTTCTGCTTACTTCCTCTGCCTACGATTCAACAGCAGATTGGAGGAAGATTATTGGCATCTTTTTGTGTAATAGCAGCCATCTGCAGGATCAAGCTAAAGGGTGTATAAAAGGTGTAGCTTTGTTCAGTACCATGGGAATAGCAGTACAAATGGCATAAGTTGACCTGAGCATTGAGAAATATGAATTGAATTCATGTCAATTAAATTACGCAGTAGCAATTCATTTCACATTGCCCACTGGAGGATGATAAATGAAAGTCTGACATGAAAATATATTAAAAGAATGTAGTAGTAATAGCTTATTACCTTGCTGACAGGATACTTACAACAAGTCACTTCTTATAAGGAGAGATAAGAATCTCTTGTTAGAAGTTCATATATTGAAGATGTCAAAAATCCCCTTCTGTCTATGTATTTCACACATGATCATTATTTTCTGAAGGCATTGAGAAATCAATGCATATAAATCTTTGTAACAAAGAACATCTTAAACCTTAAATGCAAGAAAATTCCAAGTTATAACACTGAATGCCACTAAATATTTAATACCTTCCTTTTTTATTTCTACAGCATCAGGGAATTCGTCATCTATTGAGTTCCAGCAGGTGTGTACTTCTAATAGTATCACTGTATTCAAACCATTGATCTCCCAGAGTGCTGAATACAACCTCATCAGGATTGCCACATTTTCAGCACCAACATCTCATGCAGGTGCTGCATATGGGAAGGATGTGGTCATAGTTTCAGCTCTGCAGAGAGCTGACTGACTTTCACATAGGATTTTGATATTTCGAAATCTGGGTTTGCTCCAGATTGGAACAAAAGCCAAGCATTTCATAATTATCTATGAAAGGCAGTAAAGTCTCAGTGTGGGAGCAGGTCATCTCCTAGGTTTCCCCAGAGCATCACTCCTGTGAGTGCTGAGATCTCTGGAGCCAGGATGGGAAGGGTACTGCCCTAGGAGGCTCTTCCTGCCTGACCTGCTCCAGAGCTGCACCACTGAACTGCTGGAGCTCCTGCCAGCAAGCAACTCCCAGGCTGCCTGGCATCCAGGAGAACCAGGAAAATCCCAGTGCTGCAGCAAAATGTTCCCATTTGTCTGAACTCGAAAATTCTTACCAGAAGAATTTTTGTCAGAACTTTTCTCGTTTGTTTCATTTGTAATGAAAGCTTTGTGGCTTTGATGTAGAGGAGATTATTTTGCTGTGTCTACTATGCTCCTGCATAACAGTAATAGTGCTGTGATTTGAGTATTGAAATCATAGAGGAGAGGATGGAAGGAAGGAGGTTGCTTGATCCCTCTCCATCTCAACTTCAAAGAATACAAAATACCCCAAAAATTTCCTTTTATTTTGGAATCCTTTTGCATACCTTAAATGAAGATAAAATTGTTTATAATACCTTCAACCCTGACACAAGATTCCAACAAGAAGCAGCACCAGAAACCATAGCGCTCTGCAGGAGGAACAGTTGAATCCCAGTGTTACCGAGTGCTTTCTGCAACACAGGGCACAAGTTCCTCTCTACTTGTAGCAATGGAGAGCTGTTTCAGTGTGCCACTCTGAAAGCAATGTCTCCTATTTATTTCCGTGGAAACTACAACAGATACAAAGAGCACAAAAACACCAACTAATAGAGCAAATTCTCAGCTACATAATGTTATTTTTCAGCATAGCCAGCACCATTAGATATGCATTTTCATCAGCAATGAACAAGAACCCGCATAGGGCAACAAAATGCAATGGAATATGGGCAGGAAAGGTTCATCTTTTGCCTTATCACCAAGACCTGCCTCTGTCACTGCGAGCCAACTTAATAAAGTAGGAGGCATTACTTTCGGAGCAGCCCTTTTAAGTAAAAACATCTGTGAAACTGGTTTTCATATCTTTACGAATTTCTAATGTTATTTTATCTTCATTGATTTTTAAGAGTGATGGTTACAAAGGCATATGTTTGTCCTCCTTCCAAATACAAGTTTGGGCTTTAGCACTATGCAGCTCTATTTAACCTTTTGTTTCATTGCTGCTGATACGTTGTCAAGAGAGAACAACGAAGCACATGGATCTTTAGGACACCCAGCAAAATTCTTCACAAACTGCTTAATGGGATTCTTTCTTTTTTGTTTTTGGTTAAAACATGAAAAATAGTGAGATGAAACTTTTAAAAATAGGAGATCAGATTTTTGATCAAATAAATGTGGGAGTAAAAAGTGTTTATTTCTCTTGAAATCTTTTGCCTTTTTACAGGAATACCATTTTTATTTTTAGTTTGAGACCTTTTGTTTATTTATTTTCCTCATCGAAAAGTCACATATTTTAATGGGCAAAAAAAAAAAAAAAAACAACACGAAACAAGCTTCTTTTGCTTTCTGTGCATAGCACTTATTCAAACTAATGTAAAGTCTTTGTAGTGTATAGTGCAGGTAAGATTTATGTTGGGAGCAAAACAGCCAGTCACAAACCAGGAAGTTCTAGGAGACACTGCATCAAAGGCACAATCATCCTCAATGCAGAGTGGAGAGAGACGTGCTCACCTGAACTGTTTCGCTGCTTACCTTGGTAAGTTATTGAATCAACGCTTGATGAGTTGGCCAATACATACAAGGTCATGATGATATCTCTGTATGGGATATGGTTGGGCAGTTGCAAAATACTGAGACAGATTAGTAAAAATAGTGTTGTAAATGCTTATATATGCTTGATCAGAACTTGCTTGGCCACGACCAGAATTCAGGATTCCTCACACCCATATACATATTTGGTGGCCTAGGACACATTTGTCTTTTGTCAGCAATCAGGGCTAACAAAAGAAAAAACTCGAACCCCACTTGAAAATCCAGGCTGAGAACAGAATAACCAGAACTGTTTGCCATAGTCATGTCAGAATATGGCAAAAGAAAACAGTGGCTTTCAAGTAAGGACCTAAATTTGATAGAGTTGCACTCCTGAAGCTGCACCAAAACCCAAGTTTTGCTTGTTTAGACACTCAGGTTGTAAGCAAACATTTATTACATGGTAGGGTGAGAACATGGCTAACAATAATTCAGCTCCTCTTCCATGTCATGTCAAACCACCTCATAGAGCATTGGAGTCTGTCTGGAGGTGGAGGAGATGATGATGGTGTGAGCTTGAGTTCTGGTGGAAAGAAAGGAAATCCCACTCTCTGCAATTCACCCAAACTTTAAGTTTTACTTTAAGTTTTACTTTAAGTTTTACTTAAAAAGAAGAGCCTTTTGCTCTTCTACACCATTCATAGACAGACATCTTTTAGTTTCACTATGAGTTTCTAGCACTTTATGTGTTTACCTTGCTGTTTTTCATTAACTTTTCCTGTTAGCTGCTTGAAGTGATCTGTAACCTCAAGAGTTGCTGCAGGATTAGTAACACAGCACACTACAGAAATTTACTGTAAAATCCTGTTAGGACCACTGGGAAAGGCCTTTTGTGAAAGGCATTTTGTACCCCCCTCTTCCCTCTCCCCCCCCCGCACCTCCCCTAGTGAAGTCAAAAGATAAGCAAAGCTTCTTGTCCCACTGGAATAACTGCTGGTTCCTGCTCATGGAGACTTCATAGGACTCCAAACCGCAGGGACGAGGGAGCTCAGGGACAACAGAAGTAAAGCAGTCCTGCTTACTAGACCAGTGATGTTTCCCTGTGAACCACATTACTTATACATTTTCTTCCACTCAAGATAATAGAATTGTATCGGAACTCTGAGATCATCTGAGCTAAAATGTGATAGATACAAATCCTAACAGAAGCCAGCACCTACAGAGCTGGCTTACGGTACTGTCTTCCCAGCAGGGGAATGGTGTCAAAGGAGAAACATGGTAGAAAGTAGGCTAAATATAATGCCTGAGTGTTGCTAAAATGATGAGACGCAGTTAGTCTCCTTTGGCTCATCATGTTTAATGTCAGTGAGAATAAGAGCGTAATAAAGATGATGTCAGGCTAACGTTAGAGCAAGTTTGTTCCCAGAGTTGTGATGACATGCACGGGGAATCCAGAACAGCAGTGAGTCATTCTGCTGAAAGAAAGTAATGATGAGAGAACTGGATAAAAGGAAAAATTCTATATAATTTCTTAGCAATGTTGAGTGGGAGGAAAAAGCTACCCCAGAGGATGAATCAAAGCAAACTCTAAAATGGAAAAATAAGAAATGTTTATTTACTGAAACTTGTCAAGATGAATTCCAGCTTGGCAAATATCCCCCTCCAAGTCCCCTAATACACAGGAGAAGAACACTTATCCTGTGATATATGGGTGGTGGGGAGAAAAAAATATATTAAAAAAACACGGAATAGAGATTTGAAGTACCACATACTGAAACCATTTTGGATTTGTACCAAAAATGGCTTTTTGGCTTCATGCTCTGAGGCCTGTATTAAGTAATGCAATCCTCCCCAACCTCCAGAAACCAAAAATCATTTGAAGACATTTAGGGGAACTTATGCAGATTTAAAATAACTGCACATTCACTGAATCATGCATACACTTATTTGTACATAGGCACTGTCAGGCTTCTTTGCCAGGATGGCTGCCAACTGTGCAGATCCAATTGTTTATCACTCTATCCAAATTATCTTTCTTCTATGGCCTTCTCTGTCCATTTTAACTCCTGTTTCTTATCGTCTTCTAAAATAAAGGGGTGACTGGGACCACTTTGCATTATCTTCAAGGCTACAAGCTCTGCAAAAGAGTATGCCTTGTAAATGTAATATAAAAATCTGTGAGCAGACCATGGAAAGCAGGTGTGTGTGTATATATATTTTTATATATGTATGTAACTGTAAACCATAGTCCTTCATCAAGGAAGTGAATGCACAATGGCTTTGCTATGTTTATCAGATGTTCAGATTCTTGGAAGTTTGCTTCCCTCTATAAACATTGCTGTTTATAAATAAAAATTTTCCTTGTGTAAAGTTGGCAATGAGGTACACATGATCAAATGAGGTTTCTTCTGCTTTCAATAACTATTGAAAACCAAACCAAACACAACAAAATAGCAGTCTTTCAATACTATAAATGACCAGAAACACGATAAACCTGTTGCATACTTGATGCTTCACTAGAATGGCCGCAGTTCATAGTTGTAAAATATGCAGATGGAATACGAATACAATAAAAAATGTCGCTGCCATGAATGCATTTTTGACTGTATATTAGACCGTCCCTTTATACATTTATTTTCTCAATCTTAATTGCTTATAGCTTAATTATAACTTCTGGATTTTAAACTCAGTTTCAAGATTTCAAAGATGAGCAAATCCAGGATGTTCAGCAAAATGCTGGAAATAAGGGCTTCACTGTGTATGCAGCACTTTGTTAGGGTATTTCATATAACTTTTGTATTCAGATTTCTTTTTCCTAGTGGTTGCAAGCACTACTACAACTGAAAGCATTGTAATAGAAAGTCACCTGACAGGTAATTGTACCAGAGATGAAAATTCTTATAATGAGCTAGAAATTACAATAACGTGATCATTTATGTGAACAGATAAATACTGCAAGAGAAATTTCAGCTTGCCTTAGAATTTGTTACATGAGATTATAACTACTGGTAAACAAACAAACAAATTGAGTAGCAATCAAAATCACTAAAGGCTTACTAGGTAAGAAAGTGCTGTTTTTCTCTATCTGGAAAAGAAAATGCCATCTGCTGAGAGCTTCAGAGATTGAGACAATCTAGGTACATCAGCAAAGCAAAGAGAAGTGTTTCTCTGAGTTGTTTGGAAATTAAGCACCTGCAATTTAATGCTGTCTGACATACTCAGATGCTCTGATAGGATCTTGTATTTTATTTGGCTTTTTAGCCGTGGACAATCTAGAATGCCTGAATAGCAGCTCTGTTCCTGCTCTAGCAATCCTTGTATGCTTTTTGAAAGGTTAGCATTTTAGAGGTCATGGATGAATAGGTTAATGAAATCTTTATTAAAAAAGGTTTTGTTTAAACTCCTATGCAGCTTTGGAAATTCTAGTCATGACAATACTCTTGCTCCTCTCTTCTGCAGGCCTTCTTGTTTAGCTTTGTTTTTTCTTATCTTGTGTGGATTAAATTACTTTTGTCTCCCTCACCAAGCCATGAATGTTACAGTTGAAAATATAAATTGAGAGTTTCTTATTTCTTTTTCATCTTGAGGCCCACATGAAAGAAGCATACTGTGACATGAAGCTGAGCAAATCAGAATCAAGTATCTGTACAGGTTGCTGGGGAAGGCATTCTCATCCAAATTAATTCTCGTTCCTCATCTTGCAGCTTACATCTGTTGAAATACGGTTTCTGTTATGGTTTTGGAATATTTCCATTTACTGTAAGTTTCAGACAGTATTGATGAGGTCATTGTTTACTTTGAATGGCTCTTTGATAGAAAAAAATAGAGCACAATGGTATGTTCAAGAAGCATGGTATGTAATAGATTATTAAATTAATCATAGGAGAGCTGCACTGAGAAGCAATCTTGGGCATAGCCAGAAGGGACAGCTGTCCTTCCATATGACAGTGGGTTCTCATGTAATTGCAACAGGTATGGCTTACTGATAGATAACAGCCATGGGAATTCTGCCTACCAAAGCTGCTGCACGCAGCTGTATAAACCAGATGAACAGACTCACAAACAATATAGCGTGAGTAAGGTGCACTATTCCTCACACACCTTTTTGTAGGATATTTCTCCAGCTATATTTGGGCAGCAAAAGACACACTCCTCCTACCAACTGAAATGGTTAAATCGCACAAGACCCATGCTTCCTTTATAGTACCCTGAGAAGACACTTGGACGACAGCCAAAAGCCTTATCTAGATGAGGTCATTATTAAATATTCAAGGTGAGACTTCAGAGTCAGTTTGCAGGTATGTGCTGTCACTGCAGGAGCCATTATGCTGTTTCCACAGCCCAGGCTTCTAAGGGCATGGAAACAGTGTAGTAACTGTTTCTACATGCAATACCCTCCAGCAGTCACACTGCTGTGGTGGGTCAGATAAACTAATAACTGACCTTTTTTTCTTTTTTTGCAGTTGTAGTTTAGCATATAGGTTTTGTTTCTTTAAAAAGTGTCAGAAATACTTGGGAACTTCATTCTCATGAAAGCAGAACCCACATATCATGATCAGATAACTATATCTGATATAGCCAATGGAAACAACTGAAGTACAAAGTCCTGCTGTACCATACTACTCTTACAAAGTGCAGATAGAAAAGGATATTCACGCACCAAGTATACATTATACAGCTTCTAATTAATTCAAATATTGTGAAATGCACAGTGAAAATCCCTTATCTTATACTCCAAAGCTTAATAACTTTTTATTTAAAGAGGGGCCTCAATTTTTGACGTAGCCTGGCTGCTGGTGATGAAATGGCCACACTTGACAAGCAAACCATCACACACAAAAAAAGAGAACAAGTTTTTCTTCACGAGGTTGGCAACTTGGGTCAAGTAAATGAACAAGAATCCTACAAGACACTCGCTTTTGAATTATATCTAAGTTATTATGTTATGGAAAAAAACAATTAAATATGTTTTCTCTATGTAGTATATTCTTCATGAACTGGTTTTGGTTTGTTAAAATATGTTCTATGAAAAATAATTTTTTAATTTGTCATTTTTGCTTACTGGAAGGTTTCATGCTTAACAGTGACATGTTAAGCATGTTAAATACATAAAAATTGAACTTTGTCTCCAATGCTTCTTTCAAAATGCTTTGTAAAAAATATCTGTTACTTACATGCCAGACTATTTCTGTCACTATATAAAGCATGCACATATAGTAACACCTCAGGCATTCTTTCAGTGGTAAGTTTCATGCTCTCCCCAGGATAGCCTGTGAAGTGCTGTACTTGGCAATCCTTCATAAAAATAATTTTCTTTATTTTTGTTTGAAAGATTAAAAACCCCACTGTAGCTCCAAATAATTAGCATTAGATCTCTGCATATTTGCTTCAAATAAGAAACTTAACTTTGGTTTTTAATGTAAATCATAAGTTATGGAAACACAGAAACACACTGTTAAAGCGTAGCTAAGAAAAGCATGTATTGAGGCAACCATTCTGGAAGAAGCATAAACAAGACAAGAATATTTACTATGAAACAAGGCCATCTATGAAACTGCACCTATTCTGGGGAACTGCAGACCATTAAGCATGCGTGGATTCCTGAAGTGGTTTAAAAGGAAGACTGATGGACCAGTTGGCACATACACAAGCACACCTGCACTGCAGTGTTTTAGAGGAAGTAGGATTATTTTTATAACTTGAAATTTTCAAGATATACATTTAAAGAACAGGGAACGTCCAAAGAAAAAAAATATCTTTGATTTCCTCCAAATAATATTATTAAATCCTCCCCATGAGCTTGTGTATGTGTGCATACACTGTCAGAGGCATATACAGTTATGCATACCAAAACATAAAAGGAAATATGATTTAAGCCAGAAAAAGCAAAGATTTTAAAATAGTGAATTAGATGAGAAAAATTATAAAAGGTAATGTATTTCAGGTGAGACAAATTCATTTTTAAGCCTTATGGAAGCAATCCACCTTTAATAATGATAGAGGAGCACATAGCTTTCTTCAAAAACTCATTCTGATTAATTTTTAAAAATGCATGAAATCTAAATGATTCTTGCTACTGAGCTCTCCCCTAGTCATAAGACAGGAAGAAAATTGGCATGCTTAAGCATAAATTTGGCTGGATTAGTAGGAAATCTACTGTAGTCATAAATGGAAAGTATTCAAACTAAAATGTCAGTAGTAGAGGATGACAGGAGTTAGTGTTAGAGGTCCAGATTTGAAGTATTTACACAAATACAATGTAGACAGCAATGTGGAACGCAAAGATTTCCAAGTTTGCAGATAGCACTTAATTAGCAGGTACTCCAAATAACGAAGGAATGTGCTGTGAGAAATCGAAGACTGGAATGGAAGAAAACTTTGAACTGTCAGGTGAGAGAAACTCTAATTACAGTGGAGATTTCAAAAGGCAACATACAGAACATCTTTAATGATAGACTTCTATGTAAGACCATTACAAGTTTCAGTAAGTCGTGCATACATAGTTGTTGCTGCTAGTTTTACTGTGACACTGTTTTGTTGTTTTATTTCTCAGAGGCTTTAGACTTCTTAGTCTAATGAGTGAGTCACAGAACTGCAGTCATTCCACGTCCATTGCAGGAGCTTTGGCTCAGATACACCAAAACACTTAGGCATTTACAAGGATTTTGACAAAAAACAAAGCCAAAATCACTATGCAACTAGTCCACAAAAAAGAATCTACCAATAAACTTCCCCATGGTGCCTGATGGTCTGCTTCTTTGTATGATCAGCACAGCCTTCACTTTGGCAGTAAGTTGATAGGTGGCTGTTATCTAAGTCTTGCACATAATGCTTAGACTCATGCTGACCCAAGGGGGCAGAAGGATGTTCCCATTTCCTCTTCATGCCACAGCTCAATCTTCCAGGTCAGCTAGATGGAATGCTCAGTTGACATAGGTGAGGAAATAGGTTCTTAATTCATCCAACGATATTCCTAACATGATACAAATGATGACTGTGCCAGCCCCATTATCGGGGCAGATCTCATTCAGGGTGGCCATTCCCTTGTCTAGCCAAATCTTAAAAATCTCCAGGGTTGGAGATGCCCACTTCTCCTTTGGGTGTCTGTTTCCGTACTGTACTACCTGCTTTATTAAAGCCTTTCTCCTTCTGGTCAGCCCGAACCTCTCAAGTTGCAGTTCGTGCCAACTTCCTCTTCTTACACTGACTACTCCTATTGAGAAGAGCTGGACATTTTCCCAACTCCCCTTCCAGTAGCATTAGGCTATGTTTATATGCCCCCTTGTTTAGCCAAGCAGGCCTTCTGCTGAAATTCCCCATCTCAATGCGCAACAGGATAGTTTGTTCATGAGCTCTTAAACAGTTTTCTCTAAAAATCAGCCAGCTCTGTTGGGCACCTTTTCCCCTTTATGGCCCTTGACCAGGTGATTCTGCCTAGCAGTTCTCCAAATAGTCCAGATCTGCTCTCCTACTCCACTGCCTCTTTTTCCAGCCTCCTCCAGATCCCAAGCTGTCATGTCACAGCCAACGATACCCCCTCTGCCTGCACTTATCTTCAGTTCTTTCACAGTGGCAGAACAGGTGCAGCATTACACCAGTTGATCCCTCTACAATTTGCACTGAAAAATTCTGGTTTGTAGTGAGAATAGTCTCCTTAGATTTGATCCCACATTCCTTAATCATGAGATGTGCCAGCAAGTTGGCTTCTACTTGATCTGCTGCTGAGAGAGCCAACTGGCTTTTCAGATAGGGGAATTCAGGCACTATTTTACATCTCCTCTGTATGGAGGGGTAAAACGATTCCAGCGGACTTTCTTACTAGATTTATGTTCAAATCTGAGCAGGTTTACAGAAGGTGGTATCAGTAGACCTGTGGTTACCACATTTTAAAATTACTGTAATATCCAAGACTTAAGGCATGAATGAGTATGTGACCAAAATTACTATTGGCACCTTTTATTTATTACTCTGTAATTGCAAAGAAAATTGTCTTCTCATGTCCTATCAGGTCCTTAAACATGGGCTCTAATGTCCTCAGACATTATTACTCAACACAGCATATTTTTGCTCTGAAAAGCATTACAACCCATAGAATCATAGAATGGCTTGGGTTGGAAGGTACCTTTAAAATCACCTAGTTCCAACTCCCCTGCTATGGGCAGGGACACCTCCCACTGGACCATCCCAAATATCATCCTCCAGTTGATAATGGCTGCCCTCATAGTAATTGTAAACAAAACCTCGTAAATTTCTGGGCAGTACACTTCAAAAAAATAATTGCAAATTCACAAGCTAAGCAAATTATCATCCTTTTAAGCTAACTCTCAGTTCTCACGCCCATATCTAAATCTCTTTACGTGTGCCAAATCTGAGATAATCTTTACTCTCCATCTTCACAACTGCAACTTTCACCCAGGCTCATTCTACCTGGTGAGTATGTCATCTTGCTGTTTTTGAAAATGCCCATAAGGTTATTGCAAAGTTATCCTTGTATCAATCTATGTTACTTCTATCATCCCCTTCAGCTCCATCCACTCTCTTCTATACCACACTAAACTGCTGTACTCTTCTGGGCCACCCTACTCAGATGGCAGTTTGGTAATACTGGGCTACTTACATGTTTAGCCCATTGTTTGCTCTATTAATCTGCAGTTTTCATCCCAGTCTCTTTTCTACAGGTTTATAGCTTTATGGCTCACAATTAGATGCAAAACTATCAGAGCTATAGGCTTTCTTCTTTTGTTTCACGTTTATGTAGTATCCAGTACAATACTTTCATGAGTAGGCATTTGTAAATTAGGAAAAATGTGTATCATGTAGTTTGTTTGTGCAAACATACCATTTGTGGCTATTTTGTTCTGGACGAATGGATCACTATAGAATTTGAAAAGTGATATTTGAATTGCCCTAGAATGTAGGAAACAGTAATACAACTCTGAAGTTGCAGCCTCCTTCAAGATCAGGCTCACTGCTCACATAAGCATAAATGGAGGTAACTGAGAAAAAACATTTCCTTTTTGGCATGAAATTGTCAGACTGTAGTGGTGCTAAGGGTGCTAAGTAGGTCTGGGCTAGCAAGTCAAATGGTAGATGCAAATATATCCACCTGTGGGACCTGCTTCCTCAGGAAGAGAGCAGTGTCCTTCATCTCCCATGTGCTTCATTCTCTTCCAAGCAAGCTAATCTGTAGATGTGCTGATGTCAAGCAGACAGATGAACCAAGTCCAGCAAATGAATACACAAAACAAACTTTCATCCAGCACTTTTGGCAGCAAGTCATTTGAGATTTGCAAGAGTTGCTGTTAACTCCTACCCTGAAAATTCTCACTGTTTCTGCAGGCTCGAACAGCTGATTTTGCCGGGTGAGGGCCAGGTCAAGTCCCGCTTCCAAGAGTGCTTAATTAGTCCTGCGAGGGTGAACCGTTACATCTGGTCACACCAAGGATGATCTCTGCCCTGCTGGGGCAAAGCCAGCTGAAGGAGCAGAGCTTGGGCTGCCTTTGACACTGCTTCAGGCAAGTGCCCATGGGTATGCCGGGGCATGACCTGGGCATTCCGTCCCCAAAGTTGCTATGGTGCCCTCTGGTCTGCTCTCCAGGCAGGATGTGCATTTCTTAGGGCCTGTCCAGGGCACTGTCCCAGTCTCTAGGACTCAGAATTTGAAAATCAATGGCTTTTGTGCTATTGGAGAACACTACATTGACTTGGATATCGCTATATTGTTGCTTTAAGGATGACTGAATAATTCCTTTTTTTTTTTTTTCCCCCTTTGTTTTATTGCCTCTTTCATTTTCATCTGGGTATGAAACCAACCACATTTCTGAAAACTTCAGAATGCTTCAGGGCAATGAATGAAAATGATTCCCAACTACAGACTGTTGCTCTGGTTAAAAGCATCTATTTGCATAAATAAATAAATACATAAATAAATAAGGTCTAGTTTGGAAATAAAGTCTATTTCTAAATCTTCACCACTCATATTGAAAAATATGAAACCTTTCTAATTTTCTGATTTATATTAATACATGGAAGCATATATATGCTCTCCCTCAATTCATAATGTTTCTATTAATACTTCTGATCTAAAATGTGTTCGTGGCTTTTACTTACAGATCAATAAAATTAACAAACAAGAATCAATGCTGGCTTACTGCGTTCTGAATGACAGTTAAAAACAATCTGAAATACACAAAATATCGTTGACCTTTCAGCAGTAAATCCAATAAAAGAGAAAGTGGGTCAATCTGAAGCCATTTAAGGCTCATCTTGAAGTTAATCAGGATGAGTAATATTTTCCTTAGTAATAGTAACTATTTTCCTGTTGATGGAACAATATTATTTTCATTTGTGTGTTCGATTACTGGTTGAAATGACTTAGGCTGATAGAAGCTCCAAAAATGACAGCTTTGCAAGTAAGTTCAAATTGGTAAACAGGAAAGGAAAACAAGGAAAAGGAGGAGAGACTAATAATACAGCCCTCTGTCTACTTGATCTATATAAATTTTCTTGATAAGAAATAGTTGCTTTGAGGGTCCTTACCCTAAGGCACAGATAAACTGGAGCTGTTTTTGCAGAGATCTCTGGCAGTCACAAATGGAACAAAAGGTCTTCAGCTGTCAGCAACATGATGTTTACAACAAGATAGAAAAGCACATTATTGGACAAGAATTTGTTGAACCAATTGCTTACATCTTTTCACCTGGCTGTCACTTTACTGTACAGACTATATTAAATAACACGCAGTCTTTCTTTCACAAATAAACAGATGTTTGCAGGTCTGATTAGGTCAGCTGATTATTGGATTATAATTAAACATTTGCTTTTTTTTTTTTTTCCCCCCCAATAATGGTTATCTAAGATCTGTCCAACTCATGAAAACTACTGCTGTGGTATGGACCAATACGTAATCAAAATAAATGAAAATGTAAAATATGGCTTAAATCCAGAAGAACCAAGGATCAGAAAATTTGTCATTCTCCCTTAATTACACTTCTCAAGTGCCTATGTTAGATAGACATAGAAAGATACAATTGGAAAACAGTATTCTGTGATGTAGCTCCAAGATTTAGCACACTAACAAAACATTTATCTTCTCAGTTTTATATTATTGTGCTCACCCGTGCAATAGAACTATAAATAACAAACATGAAAGTCTATTTCCTTCCTAGAAGGAACCTGTGAAAGGCTGAAGTACTATTAAAAATCTGTAAAATGGGAGCTTATAACAAAGCTTATGAGAACAAACAAAAAAATTGTTTTCCAGAATACTGCATCTGTGTTTTTTTAAAAACACAGCTATTTGAAGGTAGCATGGCTTTTCACTATCCCATCTTTTTTGCTAAATGGACCATTGCTCAGTCGTATAAAAATATGTTCATGTAGCATTATCAACAGTTAAATATATCTGACACCTCACATGCTACTTACATGCCACTATTTGATGCTTTACATACTGTTGCAAATGTTCACAATGAATAGAAACTAGAACCAAATATTAGTGAGGAAGGGTTTTTAAGTTGCACAAGGGCATTTTCATGTGTAAAGCTGATAGGTGCTACAATCAGCTTCCTGGAGACCAGGCCTGTGTCTGCTAAACAAGTTTCCAACAGATGTTGTTTTATGTTAGCTTAGTAGATACAGCTCTGCACTTGTTTATATTTGTGTAACTGTGGAAGACAGAACGATAGAGCCAATGCTGCTTAACCCATCCATTTTTCCTGTCTCTGTTGCCCTCTGCCTTCCCGACCATCTGATCAGGTCAAACATTTAACCTCGCAGTTCAGAGATCAGCTTTTTTAATCTTGCCCTCATTTGACCCATGTGAACAGTAAGACTCCCTTTCCAACAGTCTTTGCCCTAACCAACTCAGCTACAATGGCAACTAACTTGGCGAGGTTTAAAGCCACTCTGAACCTCCTCAGTGTCTGAGGAGTGCTAATAGCAGAACAGCTGTTTTCAAGAATCTCACACTTTGCGTTTCCTGTATTAAGAATTTTACTAATTTCTCCCTCATTGTTTGTTCTCATGTGATATAAGACGTAAACAGATCTACCAACCTCAAAAATGTGTTTTTCTTTCAAAGGAAGTAATTTCTTTGGGAAAAACAGTGTTTAGTTAAGATGTCTAAAAAAGTTTTGTTTTGATTTCTGCACAAAGGTCTAATTTGCTTTCTTCAGTTTCTAACATATGGTTTCAGCAGGATTTTGGACCAGATGGCCTCCAGGGTCTCTTCCAACCTAAACTATTCCATAAGTGTCTTCAGTTCTTGAGGTAAAAGTTGGGTTAGACTCTTGTGTTTTGGACTACTCAGTACAGCACAGACTGAAGCAACCAAATTCAGCAGCTCAATTGCATCAGCCCTTCCAGTTTCTCAGTGCAGTTCTAACCTACTGTATACAGAAGTGGTTTATAAATTATATATCTCGGTGCTTCTTGCTCTGTACAACCAGTGTGAATCCTTCCCACACTAACAAAGTGCTTCCTTCACCAGAGCAAGGCACTAGTTTGGGATAGGCAAATGCCCACCACTCTAAGGATAAAAAAACTGATTCACATCTGTAGCTTTTGCAATATGCTTCTGTCACGAGTAAGAAGATAAATTCTGGTATATTATCATCCAAGTGGGTTATGAAGGGAACATTATATAACTCAAAAGGAAAAACTCACAGTTTTCCAGTGAATTACAAAGTTTTGTTTTCCAGCTCTAGAAAGTCATGAGAGCATACTACTGGAAACAGCAGCATTCATCTACACTGCACTCTAAAATGCAGCATTAAAAATAATAAAACAGGTCCAAAGTAAAGAGACTGGGAATTGAAAGTGCTGAGGTCTCATTATATGCACTCTGAGTACCAGATCCTGGCTTGATCTACCACTAAAAGCCCAGCTAAGTGCAGGCTGATATCTTGATCAATACTGATGAGAGCCTTTCAGAACAGTGACTACAGAAGCTTAACAATCCTCTACTCAGCACATACAGACTGGGATTTTTCAAAATTTTGTTTTCTCTTGTAAGATTTTGTATTTATTCAAAATGCAGTCCCATATGAACAAGAGCACAGGCTGGATATCTTAGTCACCCCTGTCAAAATTTGTTTCTATTTCCAATCATTTAAAATTTCACCAAAAAAAAAGTAACCACCATATTTTGATATGGACAGAATGATGTATTCTCCCTTAATTTTGTTCTTGGAAGTAATCATTCTGACTGAAATTTTCCAAAAAGATTCAGTCTGAGGGTGATAATCAGTATGCAAAATTTCAAGCCAAATAGTTAAAGTTTGGAAAAGTTGCAAGCAACAGAAAAAAATGATTTTGTAATGGAACTTCTGCACAGTCCACTCTACCACACATACAAAAGGTACTTAAAATTTTATGGCTTTTCTGGAAATCACTAACATATTTTTTTCATTCTCTGAAAATAGCTTGGTACAAAAATTCTGGATTTCTTGTACTCACAAATATTTTGATGAGCACCATTAAATGCAGCACTGCAGCACTGAAAGCTTCAGTTTCCCCAAGGAAGAAGGAAACATGTTTTACAGAAATATGAAGATCTGGGATTGGGCATGTGCAAATGCACATATTCACATGACTGTTCACAACCCTTGCAATGAGGCAAATGTTTCCACTAAAGATGAAAATAATTTTAATGTAATTCCAGAAGCATTAAAGTTTTTAAAATTATTGCCAGAGACCACAGACACCACTGAGCTTTATTAACCTTTGTATACATCTAGAAGATGTTAGTGTGAAGCTTCATATTGCATCAACACTTATTTTCATAAATAGTGTTTAAAGATTACCAGTATTAGTTCTGAAATTATAATTTTTATGCATATATGTATGTAATTGCATATGTACATACACACACTGAACACGGCACAAAGTACACCGTGTCCATACTCATGTACTATTTTGCTGGGCAAATTCAACACATTTTTGTAAGACCATCCTTTCAGTGCTCTGAAAAGCACTTTGTTCCGGTCTAATGTCCCTCCTTTTCCTTATAAGTTGTTGAAATGTGATTTACTAGATTAACTTGTTACACTAGTGCTTAATCTAGTACTACTAGTTGTCTTTGCAAGTACTTTCAGTGCTTGTCAGCACAGTGACACACAGTTCAACTTCCAAAGACTTTCTGAAATCCATGCATTGTGCAATGTAACATAAATGAAGAAGAAGCTAATGGGAAGCATTTTCAAATTCTGTGAAAGAAAATCCATTTATGACCAAAAGCAATGGTCCCATATGAATTATTCAACTTGTGAACTATTCAGCAGATCACTCTGGAAGCAATGCCTCCTATTTATTTCTATGGGAATAACAACAGATATAAGGAGTACAATAGCACTATTTGATAAAGCTAATTATCAGCTACAAAACACTCTTTCAACACAGTCCCCAGCATTAGCTATGAATTTTCACCAGCGGTGAACAAGAGCCTGCATGCTGTGCTCATAAACTTCTACATCAGCGGAGGTGACCCGCTGTCTCTGCCACCACTGGTGAAATGCTCCACACACTGCTGCACTGTGCTCATGTCCACTGTTTGATCTCCACAAATGTTCATCAAGCACTGGTGAATGTCAATGGGTGCAATTTTTTCCACATGAAAGAATTCAGTACCACAGCTTTACTTCATACACACTTCCATATTTTAGACTGACATTTTGTCAGACTGCCCCTCTGCTGCCATCTGTCACACAGCAACAAAATATAATGGAATTGTGGTGGGAAGGTTCAGCCTCTGCTGCCATACTGCCAACATCGACCTCTTATGTCATGGGCTGACACCATAAAATAGGAGGCGTTATTTTCAGAGCAAGTCTCATACTTTGATCAAGAAGAACAATTAATACTGACAAAAAAAATTGTTTTCTCATTCTGTCCATAAGCTTCTTGTTCTCTTTGCCACAGAATCAGCTTCGCTGATGCCATGATCCCCGGTCCCAAAGCAACTGAACTGAGAAAGTCTGTTTGGTGTGCACAGGTCAGGTGGTCCAGAGACAAAGAGAGCTTTCACTTACTGGGCACAGGTAGTGTCAGGTTAAGTGAATTTATTCAGTGTTTCCACTAACAGATCATGGAGCTAGGCAATAAGAAATAAAAGGATATCTTATACACTATTTCTTATACTTAAAAATAGTTTAATTTATAAAGTGACTGAAGGTTATCAGAATCTATGGAGTAGTTCAAAGTGTTCCAAAATATTACTAGTTAAATAACGCAATGAAACAGGTAGCAGAAGCTAAACCCTCGAATGCTTTTCTACTGTTCTCACATCTCCTCTCCTGTTGTGGAGTATCTTTGACCCATTCTCTGCTCAAGCATGCCAGCTGGAAACCTTTCTCATGGCCTCATGACACAAAGCAACTGCTGAGCAGCAGTGTCTCTACCCACACTGGCAGCACCCCACCCAGACTGCCACTCTCAAGACTCGTAACGTTTAGAAAAGAAACAGAAAAGAAAGTCCTTTAACCTGGCTGCACTGCCAGGAATCAGCTAAAAAAATATTAGCAAAAATATTAGCATTTCTGTGTTAAAAATATTAGCAGTTCAGTCACTCACTTCACAGAAACATTCTGCCATAAATTTCATAATCTGAAAGAAAATGCTGGGGTATCCATACTATGTCAAAGAGGATCAGGCAAAAAACAATAGACTCTGAGGTTTAAGTTGTTTGTGGGGGAAATAAAAAGAATAGTGTCATCCAGGGGGCATTTTGCTACTTGCCTGTATGTCATCTCCTGCTTCAGCAGATGAGAAATGGAGCCTATTTAGACAAAAAGAAACAGAAACCGAAGTAGATGAAAGATTAACAATGCATGGTCTTAATTGCCTCCCACTCATAAGACTCTATTTATTGGCAGAAATATGTAAGAAAGAATGAATGCTATAGCATGTTGGTTGACTGAGGGGTACTGGTGGCTCTCACATCACACACGCACACAACCTTCCAGCAGAGAGCAGTGCGTACTGGAAGAATGATAGTTTGGGAGACAGTTGCAGCTGGGTCAAGGTCCCCCTGTACTTTACTTTGTAACTCACCAGGTTTACTCCTGCAGAGGGGGCAAATACAGGCCTTCCAAACAAATAAAGGACAAAACATCTCCTGTTCCTTCTAAGAAGGTGAACGTCCACAATCACTATTTTTTAATCCTGTCAGTGATTCAATGCACTAATATTCACTGCCATCAAAACTTGAATCAACTTTCAGGAAGTGTGAAAAACCTTACCAACAGATTACTGAAAATGGAAATTAAAATATGTCTTCAAAACACAGAGCAGTGCTGTGTTTGAGGTATCCGGTTTAGTTCCAATCACCCTGAACAGCATACTGCTAGCTAGAGCATGGCAGCTGTATAGTCAGGCAGGTTCCCACTCTTGGTCTAGCTTATTCTATCTAGGCAAGGTAATCTCAGAGCAGTATATCGTATTGTGGTGAAATGTGCTTTTCAGTGCCCTTGTAAAACTGCTTTTCTATTAAAATATATACATGTTTATCTATTCTCTCTCTACTAATTCAATGATGCATGAATTTGCAAAAGTCAAACTTAGATAAAAGTAGTAAAAAGTGATTATGGCAAGGCATTTTAGAATTTATAAAAAACAAGAAAGACAATGCAAGGCAAGGGAATTCCAGTTCAGAAGAGGATTGGAAGTTAATTGAGGGAATTATAAAGATTCCTCCTCCATTCAAGGAGAACATAGCTGTATTGAAAGAGGCTTGGAGCAGAATAGCACTTCCAAAAAAGTAGTATCTGCTTCTGCAACCTGGAAGCAAAGTTAGTCTGTAAGCAGAAATTTTTCTGTTAAGTATTCAGATCCAGTAGCAGTCCATTTCTGAGGCTTATTAGAGTTGGTGGTTATGATCTTCTCTTCTACAAAGACCTCAAATTTAATCTACTTCCAGGGCTATACACCCCAATATCAGATGTAGGATAAGGTAATTACTGAGGGCACAGAAATAGAAATAGAAAAATGGGGCAGTTTCCAAGGACTAAAGAGAGATCATCTTCTTTGGAAACAGCTTGCCATGTAGCAGTATGTCCTCTGAATCACCGCTAGGAAAAAAAATACTGTCTAATAAAATGATTATTCCTCTATGACTTCTCTTCTTAAGTATCTAAATATCCATCTTGTTTTACATAGCTCTCTTGGGAACAGGACAAGTTTACATATTAATGGTGTGCTTTCTGAAAAATTGATTTCATCATCACAATCACCGAAAACCTAATGAAAGAGCTGATTGTATTAGAGCTAACTTAGCATTTTTGCAGAAGTCTGTAAAAGCAAAGTCCCTGAACCCCCAGAAACTCTTGGCAGTTGTATGTTCTTTTGAAAGATCTGAACACGATAAACTTAGGGTTCAATTTGCAAATAGTTGCAAGAGAAATGAAAAATGAATCTATGTCTGAATATAGTGAGTGCCATTCTGTGAAACTGAGAAGGATAACACATGGTGAAGAAAAAGAAATTTGTGGTTGAGTTTTCTGCTCTGGATTGGTGTAATGGAAAATGCTATTCCCCAATCATCTTCCTGACTCCTATTTATTTCACAATGTCCTACTGCTTTCCAGTTCAGCTCATGCAGGCTTTCATGTTTCTGTTGAACAATTTCATAGACACTTCAGGCCAAAAAATTAGATCTACTTTTTTTTTTTTTTTTTAAATCATGTAGCCAAGCCTAGGCCAGACACTAAGCTGGATAAAACCACAAACTCTCAGTAGAGACAGTATCCCAGAAATTGCACTTCCTCTGTCTACTTAATAATCAGCAAAATGCCACATCTTTAGTCATGTTCCTTTCCTTTGATTTATTTTTCTAACAGTAAAATTCCAAAAACCCATATCCACCGGTTTTGTTCCTGAACAATGGAATTCTCATAATTCTCAGAAACATTGAGTTTGCTGGTGCTTGCTTGAAGCAATACTTTCTCAAACATCATAATTTCTGGACAAAATGGAATCAATATTTTCAGGGCAGCTGAAGGCGTTAAATGCCTCGAGGGCTGTATTTACTAAGAATCACAGAGAACAGCTTCAGTATTTGGCTGAACATTACACTATGCTCTGTATCATTAAAACTTTTTAGATTATGATCGTATATACAAATTTCTTCCTTGAGTTTTCAAAAAAGCTCCATAAGTTATCATTATAAGATATAGCCCAATTAAAGTTTTCTTTTTTAATCCAGTTGTCATCATAATAAATTTTCTACACACTAAGGAGGAAAAATAATTTCAGAAATATTCACCTCATATCAGGTCACATTTTCAGAAGATTGGAGTTAGCAACATTGTGATTTATACCACTTAGTGCCAATCTCCCTTTTCAAAATGTGTTCACTGTGTCTGTGGTCCTCTTTTTCCCAGAAAAAGCTCGTTTTGTGAGCTGAAGTGATTCAGTATGGAATAAACTGTCAGGGCTCCACAGCAGAAGAGTAAGGGGGGGCATGTAGAGTTTCTTGGGGCAAGAGAGATTAAAGGGAGATTAGAATAAGATGATATCCTCCTTCGAGGACTTTTCATACTTATTTTACAGCCTAGAATACCAGCACTGGCATTAATCAGAGATTATACATGACACTAACTTAGTAGAATGTCTTTTCCTAAGCAGGCTCAGAGGAGATTTAGCCTGAATCAGTGACTTCTGTAGGAGTGAGTGCACGTGTATGTGTGTATGTGAATAAGTCTATGTTTAGAGGTAATCTCAACTTTGATGAGATGAGGTTTCCCCAGTGTTGCTTGAACCTCATTTTGTTGCTTCATGAAGAATATCTATCACTAGTGCTGCTCACTTGATGGAATTTTTCAAGCAATAGAAGGACACAAAACATGCAGTAAGGTTGCTATCTAGCACCCTCTCCCTTCCCATCTCTCTTTCTCTCCCCACTTCTCATTCTTCTCTGTCATTTTGAAGGGAACATTTTCTTGCAGTGGCTCCAAGGAAAGCTGTCATCTGGAAAAACTTAACCATCAGATCTATCCTTACTACTACTGACAGAGTATTTTGACAAGTATTGAGCATGCAATTTGATCTGACAAGTTCAATATAGCTTGGTGCTGTAACTTGAGAACCAGAATTCTGCTCTATTTTCCCTTTACCTTTTCCGATATCATAATAGCAACAGTAACAGAATAAAAAGGAGTAAAAGGGAGCAAGTTACCAAAAACTATCCAGCACACAGGCATGTCTACTTTGCCAGTCAGCATTAAAAAATTACCCGCAAATGCTGTCACCATTGCTTCTGACTAGAACAAAACTAAAAGCTCTTGCATATGGTTTTTTTTAATCATATGCTTCTATTCTAAACAGCAATAATTGCACAGATATTCTCCATTCACTCCAGGGTGAGAGAGAGCAGTGCAGGACAAGTCCTGAAAGTCAGTAGTAAAATACCAACTTATTAGAAGATCATAGCGAAATTATAGCAGGAGCAGAATTTCTGCCTGAAGTTATGAAGGCTTGTATAGGGCAATGGTCTCATTATTATATTTCTTCGGAGACTAATCTGCATTCATTTTTGTAGTATGCTGGAGAGCTCAAAAACAGTTTTCTTGCCCAGACTGCTGGATGTTGAGCTTGTCTGATATAAAAACACTTCTAGTTCAGGCTAAAATAATTTTTCATTGAAGTTGAGATTGCCATCAAAGTAATATATGAATATTGCTTCTTATGCAAATGTTTCTTACAGGTTTGACACTCTCTCTTCATGAAATATTAAGCAGGATCAGCTACAAAGGGGCTACATTCCTTTTTTTTTTTGTGTGTGTGTGTGTGTGTGTGTGCATCAGATGGCAGGGTAAGGCTGGGAAGTATTGAAATCAAGTCATAAAAGCCAATTAGAAGATACAGGTACAGTTGACACAGTGTTTGCTCTTTATGTAGGCAGAGAAATGTAATAGCATCCATACAAGTTGAAATACCAGTTCCTCAGCTTAATGAAACACCTTCTGTACAGATGGACATTTTGCCTTTAATGGAAAAACAGTTTCTAATGACTTTTCTTACCAGACACAATTAAAATAGATAAAAGAAATAGCACCAAGAATATGGCATTGTTTCTTGTGATTACAGCTGGCTCCACCGATACTAAGGATGCAGGCAAAAATTTCCTCTGCTGTAGGAATCTTGAGAGCCAAGATTTAATTAAAAAGAACATGCCTGGGGATGCCTTTGCTTGTTTCTTTGCTTTCTGAAGAAGATCAGTATCTTCCCTCAACTAATTGCCTACAGGGATATTTATAATGAAGATAGCCTCCAGTTTCAAGATATATGTGCCTTTTCAGCCACAATGCACCAGAGCAGAAGGACTATTACTTCATCTGTTTTCCTACTCTTTTGAAAACACTTTTGGTTTTCATGTTGATAAGGACCTATGAGAGAAAAAATCAGTTTTAAGTGAGGGAAACTAAAGTGCTTTTGAAATGCATTTCCTATTTTAGACAGAAATGCATTCTGAATTGCCCATTAATGAAATCTGCTACATCATCATTATCTAAGATTTAACTGTTCTTTTAAACTTAAAAAAAAAAAAAAAAAGAAAGAAAAAGAGATCTTTTCTGTTTGGAGCTGAGTGTGATTAGCATGGGTTCTGCAGGCCATACTGCACATTTTCAGACACACATTTTTTGTGTGTAGTTTTGCCATACTTGAAAAGACCTAGGAGTAAGTTTTTACTACACATATATTTCAGACTTAGCATTAAACGGAATGTTTTAGAGTCTCCTTGCAAAATGCATTAATGCATTCAGCTGTGTCTGAAAGCTTTACGTATGTCTGCACAAGCAGATCATGATTTTGGAAGCTCCTAGATAAAACAGCCCTTATATGATCTCAGTGTACCTGAAGGAAGGAGGAAGCACACTACATAGAATCATTGAATCATTTATGTTGGAAGGAAATAACACTGTTTTGATCAAATAAATTAAACAACAGTAACAATGTTAACATTACAGAACTTGTCAGCATATAGTTTTCAGCAGAACAAAAGACCTGTTTTTTTCACTGTTACTGCAATGGAGAAGTTTGAGGGTGGGACATGGGATCTCAGTGCCTTACACACTCTTTCTGATATGTGAAATTCATAGAATTGATAGAAATTTACAATGGAAAGCCAATAGAAACCCAACTGTTTTCTATCACCAGTTAATCCCTATTAAACATGAAGAGAAGAAATTGTATAGGTTGTATCTGTGAAATGCCTCTAGAGAAGAACTCTGATCTTACTGATATCACTGCTGCAGTACACCCATTGTCTTTTGTAGTCATTTCTTTTCTTGTTTATGTTTAATCCCTTCCACAAACTGGAAAAAGAAATGGACTGAGCAGCCAGTAAGAGATGAGATGCACTGCTCTGCCTCTGTGTTCCTAATATAAACACAAAGTTATTACACAGGAAAATCAGGAAGGGATAGCTCTCTTTATCTTGTATGAATGAAACTTTTATTTAGGCTGATAAAAACACTGAATCAAACATGAAAGAAACTAGAGTCCCTAACCTGAGAAACAAACACTTCTGTCTTTACTGCTAGCAGACCTATGAGGATATTGGGCTTATGAGCTCAAAAAAGAACTCTTAAAACATGTCAAGAAAATCCCAGTATTTCCTGTTTCCTACCTCAAAGCTCTTCTACTGGGGATAACCATTGTCCCTAGTCGATTTCCTGATTTGACATAATCCAATTCCCCTGATCAACCCTAGCTGTCCTGTGAACTTACGGAGAAGGTCTCCTTCTGGAGTTCTCCTTTATTTGGTTCTTCATTTCTTTATTAAACTAAATTTTTTTACAGGTTTTCCCAACTTTTTGTACTACTCTCAGCGTTTAGTGAAGCAATGAAGCAGCCACTATCTTGACTCAAATCTTCTGAATATGTTGACTTGACAAATTAATGACAAGTGCACAATTCATCATCTCTTTGCCTCTTTTTCTCTTACAAAAGACTGTCAAATGGCTGACATTAGTTAAGGGCAGAGATGTGGATTTCTTCATCAACAATTCACATGTCCTAACTTTTCTCTTTAGTTAAGCAAAATATTAAAGTTCCTAAGCTGTTAAGAGTTGTCTTCAAAATCCTCCTACTCGAAGATAATTTCAACTGTCCAATTGAGATTTGGTATCCACTGTTTAAAGATTGCCTCACATAGTCTCATTTCAAGTTAAAAAAAAAAAAAAAAATTAAAAAAAGCCCTGCACAATTGATCCCAGAGTTGCTATATGCAACAGGGAAGTCAGTAGTGCATATAGTCTGTTCTCCAGGTGTGCTTAGTTTATCAAGTAAATATAAAAATGTTGTGCTTTAAGTCTGTTCTATATTTTCTGTGCTGTGAAAGATATTTTTTTTATTTCTGTGCTATTCTTAGAATATCTTTCATTTGTGCTATATGCACTGTGTTCACGATGAGTCTTTTAATTCCTCCATAGATCTCTGATATGAAACATTTAGGGAACTTTCACATAGTCAAGCTTTAATACGAAAAATGTAAATTATCCTTTTGCCGGAATCTTATTCTGGAACATGAAGGGATAGTTATGCAGAGGAGAAAAAGAGGTAGGCAATTACATATTGGAAAACAAAAAATATCTGTCCCTCCACAGTTTTATTGCTTAGCATGAAGTCATATACTTGGGATATCCCTTCAGTCAGTTCGGTTCAGCTGCCATGGCTGTGCCCCATCCCAGCTTCTGGTGCATCTCCAGCCTCCTTGCTGGCAAGGGAAGAAAGAAAAGACCTTGATGCTCTCTAAACACCATATAAATGCTTCTACAAGCAAGCCTCGTGACAGCAGGCTCTGGTTCACCTGGGGAAATATATCCAGCATGACATTTGTTGGAAAGGCAATGTTAAGAGGCACAAGCAATGTGGGAGACACTTGCAGTGTGCCAATTAAAGTTTTGTGGTGTTGATGTTGGACTAAACAGCTAGGGGGACCCATTGCTCAAAAAAGGAAAAATTAATACGAACACCTATGACTGCATCAGCTGCAGTGGCCATGACAGGCTGGAAGTTGAGATTCTGATGCAAAAAAGAACAGAAGTAGTTTCATGATAACTGACTTTATCTTCAGATAAGATAAAGATTTCCAGAAAAGCAAAGGGGTCTAGAAAAGCTGACTAGCTCTCAAAAAAAACCTTCTGAAATCACAAGAGTAATACATGCCATTTTGCAAGAAAGCCAGCAGGCATGGCGAGGAGGAACAAATACTCAACTGAATGAGGAAATGCCTGACTGAGCTCTGTTTTGGATACATGCAAGGCAAATAGCTCTAGCAAGGTTTTATAGATAGTCAGTCTTCCATATTTTCCGTGAAGACAGTTCTTAGAGATATAGATTGAATTGATCGACTACAGTGTTGATGGAAACTAGCCAGACGACCAGGCACCATGGATAGCCAGCTGAAGACGAGTCAGAATTGTTCCAAGCAGACCAACGACATCTTGGACTATACTTGCAAGAGGGTGTAACATCCAGGGAAAGTGATTATTCTCTTCTATGTTGCACTTGTAAAATTGTTTGAACTACTATGTCCAGCTTTGATCTCTGTTGAATATACTGAAGTCCAGTGGAAAACTACCAAGATTACAAGGGAATCTGTATAGTACAAGAGAAACAGAAATAAGTGTTCCTTAGAGAGGCTAATTGTTGTCTTCAACTAGCAGGAGAGGAGAAAATGTTATAGAGAAGATGTAACCAATTTTTTCCTCAGATATATATATATAGCAGAAAAATGACATGCAATGAAAACAAATGACAGCATGGGAAATTCTGTATATATACGAGAAAAAAAAAATCTTCCCAATCAAAGCAATACATCATTGAAAGAGGCTATTCAGAGAGCTTGTAGAATCTCCACCCTTGAACACATTAAAAGTTTAAATGTATGTGGCCCTGAACAACCTGCCTCAATAAGGCAAATGAGTTAAGATGTATTCTTTTCCTCTGCATCTCCTATGGACTGTAATAAGCTGCTCCCACTTTAATTGCTGGCTCCTGTGACTCTTATTTGGAGGGTGTGATATAGCTCTTATGCAGCAATGTAGATCTCTGTTTTTTTAACTCAAGCCTCCTCTAAGTTTCATAATACTGGAAATTTCTTAGAAACATTACAATACGTACCACAATCCAGGTATCCCTGGTGAAAATAATTAAGTCAATCCTACCGTATTATAGCCCAGGTACACGGATTGATGACACAAGGGCTGCAGAATCATACTCTTCGCTGTGATTTAATTATTAGCACCAGTGCTGAGATTTATCTGTGTGTTTGTGGCCATACACTCTATAGTAACCCACGTGTGGAGATTTAAAGCAGCCACAGTAGTGAAAATGGGAGGAAAAATAATTCCTTTCAGTTTAAAAACATAACTTGAGGGTAGTTGCTGTTAATTAAGAAATTGTTGTGGTTGTATCTGTGGTTTATCTTCTGTCTTTTGGTTAACAGAATCTACTTGCTACAAAGTCTTGGCAACCATAATCATGTTTTCAGTTATCTTTAGAGCATGAAGTACAACACATAAAATCAAGATTCTGGAAGTTTTATTCATTCTGAATAGAGTCTAAATAGAGAAAACAGAGTCAAAGTTATGCCTTGAGGAGTAAGCTACAGCTCAGTTTGAGAGAGTGGCAAAATAAGACTCAAGAAGACTTACTAAGTGAAAAAAGTAAACTCCTGGCAAATAAGCTTTACACTCTGAAAGTAACTTAACTACTGGCTATAGCCCATCACTTTTTGTGAAATGTAAACAGTTTGTTTGTGTTTTGATCCAGAACTTCTACTCTTTGCCAAAATGCTTTAAAATCAGTTTCACTCACTTCTGCATCATTAGATTACAAGACAGCAGAGGGAAGTACCTAAAGAAAAACACTACCTATCAAGAACTTATAGAACCAAAAATGAAACACTTATTTTCTTCTTCTTCTTCAAATATTTACTGCTTCTTACTCAGTGAATCATCTCCAAATATGAGCAAATTTACCTTCTGTAAGAATGCTTCACAAACAAAGCAAAATACTCTAGCAAGCATCTTTACAAAATAACTTTACTAACTAATTTGTTTTCTTGCTTGTGTGCACTGAATAATGCTCTGACTAGACTGATGGCTGTGTGCCATTCAGACATGTCAAGGCACTAAGACTGAAATAAATGATCTTAATAATTTCACCAAGTATCTTATGTTGCAGCATGATTGAAAACACTGGAAGTAGATTAATGAAAATTTTATCTAGATGTTTTAAAAATAATGGCAACAGAAACTAAGTAAAACAAAGGTTCCCTCTTAGAAAACTGCATTAACTCAACCTACATTACTACTGCTTATCTATTGCTGTTCTTAAGAAGATAACCAATAGTCCATAGCTATTTTTCCTGTAAGAATTAGTTGCATCCATATGCAAATCTTGTTCACAATCAGAGATATAAAGGTAAAATGTAATTCTTGATCTAATAGCTTTGTGTTGCTCCTTAGTCTGGCTAGTAGGAATAATGAAGCGTACCATACTGTTTTTGGCAATTGAATGTGAATGCAACTGTGAATCCCATGTGTATCTTCATATACAACTGGCCCATTACATATTAATAACACAAGATAGAAAGCCTGGCATTACCTAAATTTTACACAATTTGTGCTGAATTGAAATGTAGACTGTTGTCCCAAAAGACTTATACAGTTGCCAAGAATTCGAAATTTATACTGCAGCTATACTGTAGGCACAACTTTTGAATTCAGAATGTGACCAAAGGAATACAGGAGAGCAATACTAATTTAACATGTCCAAAATATACTGAAACATCAAAAAAGATGAAAATCAAAGGCTCAAATAGTACTTACTCTCTTCAATCTCTTCTTTCTTGTTCATTTGTTTGTGAGTTTTTAATGCTTTTGCTTCAGTTAACAGTGTAACTTTGTATAAGCTCATCCATCCTTTTTTACTTTGCTTAGTATCACAAGCAATTTTTTACTTGCTGAATCACAAGCAATGTAATAGCCTAACTCTCATTTAGTTTGGCTTGAATTAGTGACTTCAAAACAAATGCAGGAGGTACCAAGCAGAGAAAGCTAAGTCAAGCGATGTCCAGTCATTTGTTATTGTTTTAAAATGCATATTGTATTAGTATTTACATCTAGGCAAAATTAATTACTATTTTGTTTTGGTAGTTTGCTGTATTCACATTTACTGATGCAAATACTGGTAGCTTTGGAAGATCACAAAATCACGGAAATATTCCAGTTGAGAGGGACCTTAAAGAGGTCTGTGGAGGCAACTTCTGCACAAAGCAAGGTCTAGACTGAATTCAGGCCAGGTTGCTCAATTCCACAGCCTCTCTAGTTTACCAGGTCCAATCATGAACTATCCTCAAAGAGACAACTTTTCCTTATACGTAGTTTGAATTTGCCATTTCAATTTATTATCATTGTTTCTCATTCTTCTACTCTTCAGCTTACCTTTGTTCTGTCTTCACAATAACCTCCCTGTAAGCACTGGAAGGCTGCTGTTAAAAGCCATCTCTTTTCCAGACTGAACCAGCTTATTTCCCTCAGCCTCTCCACAAAGGGCAAATGCTCCATTCTCCAAAAATCTTGGTGGCTCTTTACTAAACTTGCTGCTGCTTACCATTGTCTTTCTTTTGTGAAGGCCCGTAAGTGAATGATCTGTTCCAGGTATGATCTAATGAGAGTTGACTAAAGGAGCATAATTAATTGCTGTGACTGTACGCTTATTGATACAACCCATTATGTGATTAGCCTTTAGACGACAAGCAGTACAAACCTCTTTCTCAAGGCTAAGTTCAGGTGAGTTGCCTAAATGCAGTTACATCATGTGAAATCTTTCTTGTGCATCTACCTGTTCTTTGGATAACCAGAAGGCATAAAAACTTTCTTCATGACACTACATTCCCTTTTTTCTTTTTCTTTAGTAAGAGTAAATGAAAACCTTTTCAAAGCTTGTATTCTAAGAAGTAACACTAATGTACCAAAATTAGTTATGCTATTGAGCATTCTCTTTTATTATTTTTTTTCTAATTAAAGCCTTAGTTTTCCAGATATGCTATGATACAAGTCATTAATAGATATAGACCTTACTCTGCTTGGCAAGGCTCAGAGTGTAAAGCTTATTAACTGTATTTTACACCTACAGTCTTGAAGTTTTGGCAGACAGTTTACAATGGGGAGATCCAAAAGTACAATTTCTGGCATTAGACAAGAGCATAGTGCAAAAGCTCAGATCCGCCAGCAAGCTGAAACACGGTCTATGAAGGATAACTTTGTAGTTTTTTTCTCACAATGTCCCATAAAGCACATGCCAACATATATGGAGCCAAATTCTGCTGTCAACCATATCAAAGTAAATCAGAAGTATTTCAGTGAAGTTCATTGAATTACGGTACATTCATGTTTATGTTCAGAAGAAAAACGCTCCTTCTAAAACAAACTGGTCACAGGTTGTTATGAACACAGCACATTCAAAGCCTGGAGATTTATCAAAAAGTTGTATCGTCCAGAGAGCTTTAAGAGGTCCTGGAGCCTAGACTGTAGATTATCAAGTTGCCATCTGTGAGGTAAAGCAGAACAATTATCTTCATTCAGAAATGTAGCCAGTCTTGGCTGTTAGATGATATATCTGAGCTTACACCTCTTATATAGGATCTGACATGTTAGGGGTTGGCTGTGAGCATCTGCAGACAGATACCAACAGCTACAGACCCAATTTTATTATGCACTATCTTCTCATATCATAACAACCTAGCATGTCCCTGAGCCCTAAATTCTCTCTTTTATCTGGAAATATATTGTCTCAACCAAGAATGTTCTAGTTTCATAGAATAAAATCATAGAATAATATGAGTTTGAAAGGACTCATAAGGCTCATCAAGTCTAGTTCCTGGTTCCACAAAGAACCACTCAAAAATCAGACTCGATGTCTGACAGCACTGTCCAGATGTTTCTTGAATTCTGGCAATCTAGGTGTTGTGACTGTTTCAGTGCCTGACCACCCTCTTGGTGGATAACTTTCTCCTGATTTTTTGAACCCTAGCTGTAAAATGTGAAGTAGAAGAAATGCTGTTAAGTTTATCACTCAGAGAAAGAAATAACCCTATGTTTCAAAAATGGATGAGGAACATCTGACTCAGCTGAGTGTTGCTGGCTTCCCTCTCCAGATTTGTTCTTTTTCCAGCCAAATCTGGCCCACCAGTATTCAGTCACCTCCATGACTGCTATCTCACCACTCAAGACTCCAAGTGAGCCTCTGTGCTGATCTACTGCACTCCTAGAAGTTCTTGTGTCTACTTGTGGTATTGGCTTCCTATTTTCTTTTCCTCTTGACACAAGGAAGTTGAGAGGCCTACCACACTGATCCCCTCACCCCAAAACATCCCCTATCCACCATCGTATATACAACATACATAGAAATCTGTCCACTTGTAACACCATGTCTCTTCTGATGGTGAGGTTTAGCAGTATACTGTCATTATGATTGTCATGAAGGTTTCACACCTGCAGAGGAGGACAGCAGGGGAATCATAGGCAGATGAGAAGACAAGTGTGTCATAAAGAAGCAGACTACTGCACCCTCCTGTTCCAGACACTTTGCACTTACTTCACTTTGTCCCAGATACCATTCACTGACTTGCAACTACCCAGGTGGCAAACACTGGAATCTTTTGCCCAAGGGCATCCAAGCCTACACTGCCTACATAGCACACTCATCACCAAACTGCAGGCTGGGTTGGGCTGAGGAATGGGAGGACTCTCCAAAACACTAATGAACTGCTTCTAAGCAGCCAAGAATGAAAAACTCACAATCCACTTCAGCTGCTGATGAGGATTGGAGTTTGGTTCCCCATCTTCAGCCCCTTAAAATTCATATGCATCTCTGATATTGAATATTCAAGCCTATCATCTAACCAGTGAGAAGGAAACAGAGCCCAGGGCTTTCTCTTAGACAAGTGGCCTATCCACCAGCCTACAGAAATAGGGATAACACTTTCTCTCTGTTTACATTGCTCTCTATCCAGTGGAAAGACCTCAACAGAAAGGGCAGAAAAAATGTATACAAAGCTGAGAATCTAGGTCTAAACAGAGCCGTAAAGACAGTTGCAAAAGTTTTCAAAGCCTAGACTTAAAAAGTCTAGGAGATTTTCCTCAAAAAATGGAGTCAGTGAGTCACTGAAGTAACATTTGTACTGAATAACCCAGGCAGACAAGCTGAGAAGAGATAAACAGGATTTTTTGCAGAAAAGGTGCTTAGTTCAAAACAGATAGCTAACCAAACACTGTAAGCCTTAGTCTTCTTACTCTGAAGTATGAAACAAATCATAAGTAAGAACCAAGCAATAGGAAAGTATGCAGGATGAGCAAATTAATTTGTATCTGATTTAATTAGAATTTGATGTCTCAGATATTTTAACTAAAAGCCAGACTTCAAAGTTTTTCTGAATAAAGCTCTGCTCTGTTTCTCTACTCACTGTGAGACAGTGTGGGACAGAGGTGAACAAGACAGAAAGAAACATAACCAAAGCTGCCTCTCTGCTCAGACACTGTGAATCAGGCACCCCAAAGTACCAGCATCTTAGGCTTAGCAAACTCAAGCCTTGTGGAGCATGTCCTACCAGACTGACAAGAGCCACAGGGTGGGAGAGGAGAGTGTATCACTGTACCCTGAACTCTCTGGCTCCCTTCAGCAGTTACCTTCCTGCAAGGAATAATTGGAAGAGATACACCACAGCATCTTAATACTGAGGCCTTGTATTTTCTGCAGTGCACTAACCACTGGGTTTTCACACAAAAGTAGTCACCACAGTTTCATATATGTTTGGGATCCATCTGTGACTGCTTTTGGCCCATCAGGCCTGTACTTCATCTCATCACCAAAAGAATCTGAACACAGGTCAGATGCTCAAGCACAAATAACTGAGTGAGAATCTAAGCTTTAAAAGTGTAACTCATCTTCATGAGAAGGACAACCAGAAACAACAGTTAGAAATTAGTAAAATAAGAGAAATAAATTTCATAAAGAAAAAAAATGGAATAGATTCCATTACCTAAAATAACTCAGTATGGATGCATTCCTTTGTAGTATATCCCATCTTGGAGATATTGTTAAGTTAATCTTACTGAATGACTCACTACTCTCATCCAAGCTGACATTTTTGTGGATCTTTCAGTTCTGATAGTCACAAGCAATAGAGTGTTTATGCTGTATCATATTAAGCTGGTTTCTCAGCGCTTCTCACTGATAGATCTATCAGCAACAAGGAATACTTTAAAAGAAAAAGCTGCTGCAGGAGGGGATGTTGTTGATAACTTCTCATTTGAGCAAAGGTGTTGAATTGGCCTGGAGACTACAACAAGAAGCAGTATTAAGAAAACTGCTTGACTTCTTAGGACAGCAGAAGCTGCACACTTGGCTGTTTGCACTAAAGGACCCGTGCACTATTCAAACTCTGATCCAAGACAAGTTCAGCTGAGGCAATTGCCATTAATTAACCACTGGCTGCTGTTAGACAGCTGAGCGCTTCTAAAACACTCAATCAAAACACTTCCCAGAGATGTGGGTCACCTTCTTCATCTCCCTGCTCTGACTCCAATCCTAACCACCCTGTGGGTGAAGTTTCTGCCCTCTTCATTGTGCTAACTCTGACTTGCTGGTGGACAAGCTCAGCTCACAAGGCTAGATGTAAAATATTCATTCACTTACTGAGTGTCTTTTGTCACTTCAGACATTGAACTAGCTTCTCACTGGGCAGCCAATGGATGCCACAACTGGCAGAAGTGAGAAGGTGTCCTGTGTGGCTGGAAGGAAGTACCAGTGGAGCAAAAGGAATAGGACAACAATCAGTGTTAGATAGACACAGTCAATTCAGATAAACAGCCCCCTTAGACACCTCTCATGGAAATAGCTAAATAAAGTGCATAGGAACAAACACCATGCCCCCAGACTTCATTCTACCTTTATGGGAGACAAAATTCCAAAAAAAAAAAAAAAAAAAAAGAAATCTCAATATGTTCAAGATGAAATAAAACCACTTAACAATGGCACAGTTAAGCGCAGTTGTTTTGGCTGGCTAGAAGTCTAGAAGTAACCCAATGAATTAGATAAGGCGACATTTACACTGTAAAAGCCTCTATTCAGTACAAAAGAATGCGACAGCAAGCTTCTGTCTGAGGCCAAAAAACTATGTGTAAAGCTCGTTTGAATACGAAGAGCCCTGTGTTATAAATGAGATCTGCAGAATGCAGCTCACAAGTGTCTTAAATCCTTGAGGTATCCAAAAGATCACTCTACACAGCAGCGGTGCTACAACATCAATAAGAGTCTGTACTGAACAGGAAAACCATCAGGATGACTCATGTCATTCTACACTAGATTTGCTATCTCCTGGAGAAGATAAAACCTTTTCAGGTAAATCGGTAAATCCACCAGGGTTTGTCTCAAATAACCTTTTTATTTTTATTTTTATTTTTTTTGCTTATTTCTTCTAGAAACCTGACCTCCATCCCTCCATCTGTTTCTGAAGGAACAAAAGTCTTGCAGAATTGAGTAGAAAATTTAGATTACATTTTAGGCAATGTTACCACATAAAACCCTGCTGAAGATTGTTCCACACTTGTAACAGTTTAAATAAATGGTTGCAAAATGAAAGAATGAAAGGGGTAGCAATGTAAATGCTTCTTATCCACAGGAATTTGTCACTGAGCAGACAGTTTAGGGATTTGCTAAGCAGAGACTTCATGTATGCAAAGTGTATTTCACTCTCCTCTCATTCTGGAAGGGAAGGTTGCCAGCCTATCTATTCATGCTCAGAGTCCTGGGGAGCATCTTTGACTCAGTTTGCTGCCAAGACACCATGCCCAATCTGTGTCTACATATAATTGTTTTTGCACAGCATCCATAAGGCTTTGACATTTTCATCATCCAGGTTCTTCTCATTTTCTGTTTAAAGGACAAAAATATTCTCTTTGTCATTCAAATTCCTCAATTTTCAACTGTGTGAAGCCTATTAAAACTTGAAAGGTTTTAAGATGCCAGTACAAAGGCACATTGATAGGACTGACAGTATGAGATTCAGTTACCTGAGCAGTGCCATTTCAGACATTGTACACTTTCCACTGCTATTCCAAGGGGTCCTAGAGTTCTCCCCTAAGTTTCCCAGCTCCGCCAGATCTGTACAATTATCCTGGATGGTGGAAGTCATCGTAAATGACACTCTACACTGTCGTTTAGGCAACTCTGTTTCTCTTATGTTGTATTGTTTCCTTTTATCACATTTCCTGCCTTTACCCACTATTGCAATAAATCAAATTAAGGAATAAAATGCAGCAGAAAATATCCCAGTGATCCATGAGAATTAAAAGTCCTGCACATTGATGCACACAAAAGAATGAGATGAAGGATGCTACTCAAAGTTTGATGCTCAAGCAAGATGGTTAAGTTGCTGTACCTGCAGGCAAGGGGTGGGACACACAACTCCTCATGGACAAGCAAGGTGTTACAAGAGAGCCTGAAAGTTTTGTGGCTGTAATCAGCTGCCTTTGTGTTGATAGGATGTTGGGGTACAATCTTCATATCATCTGTCACATTACTCCTCTAGTATCTAATATCACTAGGAATGCACCACAGATCACATTAGCACAACACTATGAATATTTGTCAGGAATTCCAGACTATATTGATTTTATGTGCATCCTGGTCGTGATCATTTCACACAAAACTTTTAAGTATTCAACTGACAGGAAAAAAATGCTATGTAAGTCTGTTTGAAGAAGAGTTTACAAAAAATAAAGCCTCTGAATGTGTAAATGTGGATTCAGAATTAATAACTGATATTAAGTTAATTCACCCATAATTCAGCCACAAATCATACAAACTTCACCTTTCTAAGCAAAGAAACTGAAAATGCATACTAACAAGACCAATAAAAGTGCACAGAAATTCACAGGTTTTTCACATAGCTTGTAATCAAATATCCTTTGAAGCCTAATTGCTGCATGTTTGATGTAGGCATTGATTTTGCTGAGATTGTATGTACAGCCAGTGCAAACAGTCCAACAATCCTGAGCCTTTATTTGGCTCCATAACCATTTTCCTTGATTCTTCTGCATTTATTGCTGGCAACATCATTCACAGAAGCCAAGGTATATTTCTTTGTTAGTTTTGTTCTTGATTTATGGGCCAGCTCTTTGATAGTAAAAAAAAAAAAAAAAAAAAAAAAAGTGTTTAAATTCATATGATGAAAGCAAACAGAATATTTGCAATTCTCTAAGTTATAATAATTCTAGCATTAAGACATCTTATGGTCTCAAAATGAACAAGTCTTTACTTACTTTCATTTCCTTTCTCTCTAAATATTCACAGTTTTGCTTCACTGCTGCTTCATTCATTTCATAGATATTTTTCATCTTTACTCACCAGAAAACATCAGTGGAGCCTTCCCAAAGGTCAGCCAAAGCGACAGATTTTGAAATAGATTTCCAACACTCTGCAGGAAAATGAGTACAAGACACACGTGAGAACATTGCAATATCCTTCCTGCATATTCCAAATTGCACTGCAAATGAGACAAACAGAATGTTTTAGTGTTTTTAAATGGAAAAAGATAATCCATTATAGTGCAAACAATTCTGGTAAGTACTAAAAATATTTTTCACAGAAATATAAGTAACATTAAAGGTATGCCACTGAAAAACAAAGATGACAAAAACTGCAGTGCTCACGAGACAGTTTTCTATGAGCAGCTACGTTTGCATATAGATCTGAAAAATACATTTATAGGTGCAATCCATTATCTTTTTATACTTCAAATTTTCTAATTTTCATGATTGATTAACATCAGCTAAGACTTTCCAAAGCTAAGACTGGATTTACAGATTAGGTTTATAGTAGTTGACAGTAAGGGGCAGAAGCAAAATCACGACTGATAATTTTTACATAATCAAGGTCACTTTTCATGTTTCTGAGATATTTTCATTTATAAATGGACACAACTATGCTTAGATATAGCATGAACTCTATAGTGCATAGAACACAATCTAAAAGAAAAACAGCTAGTGTTTTTTTATTGTCTTTTGCTCACAACCTTCCTTGAAAAAGTGCAATGACAGAACAAGTCTGACGATGAATTAGAAAGTGATCAACCTATCTGTCCATGCAAAGATACAAAAAATGCAAAATCTTGTTGCTTTACGCACAATGTTGTTACAATAAGTTGGCAAAACACCCCAAAGACCTCAGTCACAACAGCTGATGCTACTTTACAACATCAATAACCTGCCATAAATATACTAACAAATAACAATATTAGAAATAAGAATATGCATAAATAAGTCAGGATTTTCACTGCCTTGTTGCAGGTGCAAATACAGAAGTCTAGAGCTGTGAGACCAGCTGCCAGATCTGGTGGCTGAGCTGCAAACAGACTCCAGGTGGGTGCTCTGCCACCGGACTTGCAGGAATCCAGCTGCGACAGCTTTGCCCTCACAGCAGAGGAATTGGTTAGATTTAGAATGGCCCATAGGTCTCTCTTTCTTCTCATTAATACCATTTAAATACCAATGACAGAGGCTGTCTGTCTTTTGAATGGTAACCACGAGATACAACCAGAGAGGAGTCTATGTCAAAACTGTTTTGAAATATTCTTGACCTCTGAAAGTGAGACGCAAATTTAAACTGTGGTTGAAGCCACATCTGCTTAGCAAAAATTCTTGAAAGGAATAAGCGTTCTGTCTGAAGAAGCTATTTTTGGTTTCTGGTGAAAGCTATGACAGACTTTCTCAAATAAGTTTGTATCAGTTTAAAGCACACTTGGTCTCATTCCAAGGAAACTGTGGCAAATGTGGTGGGCTTCCTAGGAAAAGTATGATTCAGAAAAGGTTGCAAATGGTATGTGAATTTAACAACTGCTAGCAGCGTTGTCCCTCCTTAGTATGTCTCTACAGAATAAAGGCCTTTTGAAAAGTACGCAAGATCAGCTTCGATCCCATTAGTACAAGCAAGGATGTATTGTTATTAGGTAAGTTTTTTTAGGCATATGGTTAGCAAAGCTGATTATCCACTTCTACACAGGCAAAACACATTCCAACAATATAAAATTGTGACCAAGCAGCGTACAATCTGGCCAAACTACAACTACTCTTAAACTACTTCTGCTAAGATCCCACCGACATTAAAATTTACAATAAAATCAGGAAAAATATGCCTAAAAATCCTATCACCTTCTGTCTGTCACAGCATTTTCAGTGCTTTTTAAATGAAATAATATAATGATCCTACATCTGTGGATTTTGAGGACCTGAGAAAAAAAGTCAGAGCTATGGTTTGAATTACTTGATTTTCTTTGGTTATTTTATTATAGAATTCATTTCTTATATCCAAATAAAATTTAGTTTGGAAGAAATTCTCATAGTGCATGTGTATTAAACACTTGTTTGCCATAGATTTCCCAGGTGAACAGGTTGGAAAGATTGCAAGTGTATAAAAATAAAGTAAGTACTAACAAGATTTATAAATCACACATGTAAAATAGTTAAAATAGTTAAAAACATGTTAAAATAATTCATATGACAAAATTCTTTTTAAAACTCGTCCTATACATTAACATTTAATTTACAAGTTAACACAATTTTTTCTTCCCACATCTTTTAGCTGTAGAATAGTCCTGTTTCCTTTTCTTGGGTGGAAGAGATTCAAAGGCAAAGGAGTCTCATGAAAAGCCCTAAGTGTCTTTATTTGCCAAGAAAGAAGATGCACAGGGGAAGAGCCAGAAAGGTTGAGGACAGCAAAGACAGCCCAATGGCTGAGTTACATGCTCTCCAGGAAAACTGGATTCTGTCTCTAATTCTGCCAAAGAATTGCCAGGTAAAGTTTGCTAAGTACTAAGGCCCATGTGAGATGTTCCTGCTGACAATGAAATACCTGTGTCAGGCTCAGAGTTTTAGGTGAGAAAATCCATCCTAGGTCCCCCATTTTCCCACCATTCCCTGTAAAAATGGAAGCCAAAGCTTGGAGCAGGTGTTATACCACCAAACATGCAGAATGGAAATAATTTGTTAGGAAAAGCTGAAGAAAGGAATCTGTCTGAAATTCTTTCCTTTCTGGATAAGCTCCCTGAGATGAGAATTCAAAGCCCAGAACCATATATTCCATTGCTTAGTTTATCCAGCTCATTGTAGATGCCAGTTCTACATGGTAGTGCTCCTGTTCCCTGAAGTGACGACTAGAATAGTCACTCAAAACTCACATGTTTTATAGTCTTTTCTCAGCATGGTATGCTTCAAACATATATTAATTACTTAGGAGAGAACAGTCTACGCCTGGACTGAAAAATAAGTAGAAATTTTATAACCGATATATGCTTGGCTTGTCAGTCCCATCAATAAGATTTCTTCACTGTAACTCAGTTCCAACCTTCATTCGCTTTGCTCTTTACCTGCCACTTTCTTGGCATTATCTCAGTATCTTGCCTTGTCAACCTTAGGTTCCAGGTGCCATCTCAGTTCATTCCCAAATTCCATTCAATAATTCATAGGTTCAGATTTCTTGGCCAGCTAGCACACAGGCATCACTACCTGCTAAAACATCACCAGCCTCTGCTTCCAATGCATCTCTTAAGCTCCTTCAGGTTAGCTGTCCCTTCTCCTTCTAAAACAAACTTCTTCCTTCTCTACCACATCTGGGCAAAGTGAGAGGGATTTAAAAAAAGAGACCCTCTTAGTTCTCCTGAACAAATATTTCCTAAGTATTTTGATACATTGTGGGCATTTTTTGGTAATATTTTTAAAATTTTAGCAACCTGAAATTCCCCTTTTTTGTGGCTTTGAAGTATTTTTTTAGCTTATTTGTGTATATTTTGGAATGGGGGATATGGAAGGAGGAGAACATGTTAACATCTTCCCAGAAGTTTCTTTATCATTCTGAGCACAGAAGTGAGTCAAAGCCAGAAATAAATAGGAAATGAATACAATTCATGCTGCAACTTTTCTAAAATAAACATATCAAAACAATGAAATTCAATCCCTTCTGACAAGCTAAGTGTGTATTTCTTTGCTTATGGCTTTGAACAGTAGTTATTGTCAAGCAATCATAAAGTCAGCCTCCAAATGAGGCATACGGTGACAGAATTCAGGGAAATGAGTACCTGGGAAAATCCACATTTCTCAGTAATTACAGAGCATCACTAAACCTGTGGTGGCTGTCTAGTTTTCCATCATGAATGCAAAGAAATTATATTATATGGAGAAGGAAATTGTAATTATTTATGCTACACGTATTCAAAATTAACACGTAATGTGTTGCCTTGCTATGTATTTTTCACAACTCAAAGTTCATGGTGGAGAGCTCTTCCCAACATAAAATTTAAGTGTTCTACAGAAAGGAAGAAGTCAGTAAGGGCAGAGTAGCACTACACACAGCAGTAATTTTAAGAAACAAACATATGCCTCCTCTGCTATTTCACTTGCCTCAACTGCTTCCAAGTCAGGTTGAGGGAAACAGCCTGCAAGATAGGGCCTGCCCTCTATTGAACAGTATTTCTAGAGGCATGTCTTCCTTTCTCTTTCATCCTTCAATGACCTGAAACACACTGCAATAAAGTTTTGCTTCTGGGTGTTCATCTCAAATTGAGATTCTAGCATTAGTTTACACATCGCAAATGACATTACAGGAAATGTAAAACATTTCTGCAGTTTAATCTTTTAAGTGTTCTCAAAAGGAAAACAGTTCAATGGATATTTGATTAACATCTGGCATGTTTGATCTTTCTGAGAAATTGTCATGTGAAGCAATCTATTACAGAACCTTTTTACTTTTAATCTTACACTGATTACCTGCTATTGGGCACTCCTTGAAACAGAACATTAGAGTAGAGATCAAACAATGTTTTACATGTACAGAATTTGATAAATGAATTAATGCAGTTCTGTTATTCAACAGCAAAAAGTTGACTATTCACAAATGGAAGCAGAGTAGCAAAGAAATCTCAGTCAAATGAGATAAATTTTCAGTACAAATCTTGGGTGAAAACCATTTTCACCTGCTTCAGTGGCATTTACATTTCTATTTTATGACCTATTTACATAACACCGTCATTTCATAAGCTGTATGCTTTTTACTGCACTACTGAGTAATAAGCTAAACAGTTGTGACAGCACTGAATTATGCTTATAAACACTGAAGTGCAGCTACACATCAAAAGGAAGAAAATAAATGGTTAAACAATCTGAATAATTCAGGAAACAAATTTCTTTTGGATTGATTAGGTTAATGTGCTCATTTGAGAGAGATATATGCATAAGCACTGTGCAAATTATTGTTAGACTATATAACATGAAAGTAATTATCATACATGCACACACCAAGTAGTTTCATGTTTTCTTGAAAGTGATGCATCTTCTTATACAGCTAGACAAAGAGACAGATTTCAGGCTACTTGTGAGCGTCCAAATGACTAAATTTATGGTTATGATTATTCTAAGAAAAAATTTTCTATTTTTACCACAAGGAAGCATATTGACAAGCTTTTGCATTCTGTGGCTGATTACATAAGGGCTGCTCTAAAAGTAATGTCTCCTGTTTTATTATGTTGGCCCTCAACATCAGAGGTGGATGTTGGTGGTATGGCAGCAGAGGTTGAATCTTCCCACCAATATTCCATTGCATTTTGTTCCTGTGTGACCGACGGCAGCAGAGGAGCAGTCTGACAGAATGGCATCTGACATGGAAGTGCATGTGAAGCAAAGATGTGGCACTGAATTCCTCTGTGTGGAGAAAACAGCATCCACTGATATTCATCAATGTTTGGTGAACCTTTATGGAGACCAAAGAGCAAATGTGAACACAGTGAGGTGGTGGGTGGTGTGTTTCAGCAGTGGCAACAGAGATGTGAAAGACAAGCCACATTCTGGACAGCCATGCACAGCAGTCAGACCACAAAATCAAAGTCTTGATCAGCTCATCCATGAGAACTGTCAGATTACAACCAGAGAACTATGTATGGAGTTGAGTATCAGTTTCAGTGCATTGGAAATGATAGTGGCAACACTGGAGTATCACAAAGTTTGTACTAGGTGGGTTCCACAAATGCTCACACAGGAACAGAAAGAACATCATATGCAAGTTTGCCAGAATCTGTTGAATAAATATGAGGCTGAAAGTGACAAGTTCATTTGAAAGTGAAATCATTAACTCTGACCACTCATCACAACTTAGTCAGCTGATGGCTCAAACTTTCAGAGTCAGTCCAGAAAAGAAGAAAGCCTTTCTCTTGCAATATAACACCAGGCTCCATATCAGTTTGAAGACCATGGAACACATTACCCATCTTGGCTGGACTGTCCCACTAAACCCATTATACAGTCTGGATTTGGTGCCTTCTGATTTCTACCTGGTAATTATGCTGTCATAGCACCTGTGAAACAGTGGGTCACCTCAACTGATGCAGATTTTCATGAGCCTGGCATGCCAGCTCTTGATCTTTGGCTAATTGTGGTGACTATATTGAAAAATGGTATTTTGTAGCTGAGAATTTGCTTTATCAAACAGCGTTATTTGCTCTTTGTTGTAGTTTCCAAGGAAAAAATAGGAAGCATTAATTTCAGAGTGATATAGGCACATTAAATCAATGCAAAATCCATTAAATTTCCAGATCATCTTGTAATTGCAATAGCAAGAATGTCATCAATAAATATTCCAAGGAAATAAAATATGTTTTTAAAATGTATTCACACTCTCTTGAGGAATTATACTGCATCCCCGCATTGGAACTGGCACTATATGCATTCCTTAGTTATACTGGTAATTTCACTAGAGTGTATTTGGAATTGGCAAGCAATTACACTTGTAGGCACATCTCTGCATGTCATATGGTATTTCTGACAACAGAGCATTAAAAACAAAAAAAAAAAAAAAAAAAAAAACAAAAACAAAAACCAACCAAACAAAAAAAAACCCACATTGTTTTGTGGTCCCAATAAGGAATCTGTTATAATGCTTGAACTTTGTTACATCAAGTGGGCCAACAGTGTCTGTCGAGCGATGGCCAGACAATACAACAGACTTATTGATTTAGTGGACTCTCCTCATCCGGTATTTAATCTCCCAGTATACACTCCCTACACAGTAGTTGCTGCTGCTATTTAAACTGAGACTCTTTTGGTCGGAAAGTGGCACTTCTACCTGACATAAAAAGCAATCCTCCCTTCTGAATGAATTGGTAAGATCTGTGTTAAGTGAAAGCTTGTCTCATCTGACAGTTTCTTACTGAATATCTTGTCAGTACCTCCCAAAAAAACATAGAAAGACTTTGGCAAAGAAGTGAGACTGAGAAGGGAGTTCTTTGTTCCTTGAACTGCCATACAGTTGGACAGTGAAGATATAAAGACATCTGTGGTCACTGAAGGCTAGCATTTCCTCTGGCATTACTGGTTTGACAAATGAAGGGAAAACAAATACCCTGACCATAGGAACAGAATGGCAGAATCATTGCAAATCCAGAAGCAGATAACATTAATAAACAAGTGAAAGTAAGCTTTCAGTATTATCCAAAGCAGCATCCAACTGAGGATCTGGACCAAAACCTTCTCTGGAGATTTATGTAGGACAAAGAGCTTTTCTGTTCTTTCTTTGGGCACCTGATGCTAAATCCAGATGGCTGACTCCTGGTATTGGACAGAGTGACTGCCCACTCATTTGTTAAGAAAATATTTTCCCTCAGCCAAACGTAAGCCAATTTTGGTATTATTGAACACAGATCTAGGGAGCAAGCAGCCACAGTACTTTTTCAACTTATTCATCGAAGTGAATAAGTTAAGAAAATAAAGCCAGGAAATTTTCCTCTGTCTAATCAACAGACAGGCAAGATAGCCAAATGGTTTTAAATAAGATTAAATCTATTCCCATATTAAATAGTTAATTTCTTTTAAAGCTTTCCCTTTTTTTTTTCCTCTTCCCTCTGTTCTTTCTCCTTTCCTCTCTATTTTTTTCTGCATTAAGGAAACTGCATTGTCTGCACTTTTTATATAATGATGATGTGGAATTATTTTCGTTATCTGTATCACTCAAAACCAATCCTCCTCTAATTAAGAAAACACAGAATCACAGAATCACAGAATCACAGAATTGTAGGGGTTGGAAGGGACCTCTAGAGATCATCGAGTCCAACCCCCCTGCCAAAGCAGGTTCCCTACACCAGGTCGCACAGGTAGGCGTCCAGGCAAGACTTGAATATCTCCAGAGAAGGAGACTCCACAACCTCCCTGGGCAGCCTGTTCCAGTGCTCCGTCACCCTCACCGTGAAGAAGTTCTTACGCACATTCGTGCGAAACTTCCTGTGCTGCAGCTTATGTCCGTTTCCCCTCGTCCTGTCTCCACATACCACTGAAAAGAGACTGGCCTCACCACTATGGCCGCCACACCTCAGATATTTATAAACCTGGATCAGGTCCCCTCTCAGTCTTCTTTTCTCAAGGCTGAACAGACTCAGTTCACTTAGCCTTTCTTCATAGGGGAAAAAACAAGCAGTAGTGTTACATCATCCATTCTACTTTAAGTGGAATCCTGTAAAGTAACTGTAAGAAGATGTACTTTTTAATTTTGCACAAGACATAATGAAAAAAACAAAGACTGGATATAGCCTCCTCCCCTGAGTAATGCTTAGTTTATACATGACCAACACTGCCTAATCCTACATCCCACAGACTATCGGTTAAAAGGCTGAAAAGATGAAAGACCCCAGTTATGCAAAGCCAGAAAACTTAGGCAAGTAATGTGTATTAGGAAGAAAAATTCTGCCTTCGCTTCAAGTAAAGGTGGTGGGAATATACCCTGCTTCACCATCCTCCTCATTCAGCTTGTGAGACAAAGCTGCTTCCGCAGCACAGTGGGCTGGGTTTGACGTGTTGCAGCAGGCCCCACGCAGCTGCGAGGGTGAGGCGTGTCACTGGGACACAGCCGGCTCAGAGAGCTGTATGTCTAAGGCTCCCTACATCAGAGCACAGTGCTTTTGTGTACAGTTACCCACATCCTTCTACAGCCACTGCAAGGGTAGGAGACAGTAGGTAGCAGAATGAGAGGTTACTGCAAGAAGAATAAAGCAGAGTTGCAATTTACTACGTATAACCCAGCAGGCCCACTCGTTACATGTAATGTAATTTCTACAGCTTGAGAACCAGTACTTCCTGATTTAAACTTATGTCCTGCCAAAAACACCAATGATTTAACTATTTCAGAAAAATGAAAGACACTGTGCTATACCCTGAACTCAAAGCAGCTGGACATGGTTTCTTTAAAATAAAAAATAAAAAATAAAAAAACATTTCTTGTATTGTGCCTATTATGCTAGAATAAAATGGAGTAATGCAAGAGAACATATTTGGTTCTAAGCAAATATATTAAAAAAATACATCACATAATGTCAGTGGGAAGCTGCCATCCCTTGGTATTGGTTTGGTTTTGGGCTTGCTTCATCACCACATACACCTGATGACCAAGGCTCAGGGACAAGCCCGGCTACTACTTTTGGGCCTCGGCTGCTCCCTGGCTGGCAGCTGTGTGTCAGACCCTGCTTGGCCGACAGTTGTACTGCCTCCAGCCGCCCTTGGTATGCCAAAATGAATGGTGGAGATGTCCCTGGTTAGATCCCCACAGCATGAAAAAGCATGTGAAGCTTTGCAATTAACTTTAATCTCCCTTTGCATTGCTGCAAACAACAATTGCTGTGGAGATAAATGGATACAAAGAAGACGGATAGTATGTGCCAGCGAGAGGGACAGGCAAGAAATTCCCTACCGACTGCCTCTTTGCCTGCTGGTCTTCAGAAATACTTTAAATTGTATGTTTCAAATGGAGGTAAATACTGACATTTCAGTATGATATTTCATGATGACCAGAAGTGGCTTTTTTAAGCAGATAGTGGATGTGAAAACTGGCAATCCAGCTAAAACCTCAGAATCCTATGCCCTCATCAGCTGAACAGCTAAGCCAGGATATCCAGAATATTCAGAAAATATTTTTTTGCCAAAAAATCCTAAGTACTTATGCAATATTGTTACTAATGCTATGACTGCACTATGCTGTTAAGTTTGTACATCTGTAACTAAAGCCACTGTTACAGGTTGTTACTGGGCCACTGTCATCAAAGGAAATATGAAGACTTGAAAATTAATTCGAAATGAATTGATTCTTTTATTTGAAAACAAAATCCAAATCAAACATCCAAATGTTTGAGTCCCAGATATTTCCTAAGATACATTGCTTCCAAGTGTTGGAAGTTTCAATTAAAACTTAGTTTACAGGACGAACCCTGATTCTCAGAACTGCTGGCTATCACTGTACTCATTGATGGAGTAAAGAAAGTCTGAGAAATTATATGGATACAGAGTTTTTAAAAGTGCTATGATGAAAATGAATTTGTCAATTGACCATATTTGGGAATATTAAAAATGCCTAAGAATGTTAATAAAACTATTGGAATATTAAGTCAAAGCTAAAAAAATAAAAGAACATCCATTGGAATTAGTACTAAGAACCACACCAGGTGACTAACTTGGCACTTCAGCACCAGTTACAGCTATGCCACATTCTCCAAATTTTTTCTTTAAAATAAAAGGGCTTAGAACTATATGCTTCTGGGGATGTTTTTTCTTGTTGTTGTTGATTCTTTTTCACAGAAGGAATAATTTCTAAAATATACACCTAAGATCAGATAATGTTAACACAAATCATCTATGAAAAAATTATAAACAACCTGACCAGAACAACTCAATGGTAATTTCTTAAAGTGGCTGTCAGTATTCATTGGTTCCTTCCATTCTCTTCCTCACCAGCTCTGCTGTAGGCTGTCTCTGCAAGCACTGCAGGACTCTTTTGAGGACTATCAGTGTGTTGGGCTTGTCGCAGTCTCAGCAGACTGCTACCAAAACCCATACTGCCATTGGTGTGGCTCCCAAAGGATTTAAACACTTCAAATAATAAAGACCTTTACATGCTGTTTACATTAGCAGGTATCTGAGCATTTGGTTAAAAATTAAGACATTCTTGAGTCTCTAAAGTCAGTCCTATTAGCGCCATCAAATAGTTTCAGCCCTTTGCACTGCTACTGGGAGCTGCTTCTCTATCTGGACCCCACAGCCTCTGGCCTCCCTATTCTTTGCTCATTATTGAGTATTTTCTTGTCAGACAGCTCAACTGGAGGAGTCTCCATGACTTCCCTACTTTGGCTACCACCAGAATACAGCGTATCGGTTTTTGGTAGGTATTGAACCAGTGGTAAGACTAAACAGTTATGCTGCCAGCATATAAAATTACACTGTGGACTGGATCAATTTTGCTCACATTTTAAAGGACGAAAGTAAAACATTTGTTTCTACAGAACAAGAGATCATTGTTATTTCTTCCCTTCAAAAGATTAGAAATGTACAAACAAAAAATGGCAAAGTGAAAAAAAAATCAGAAGAATTGAAATAAAATATATTGGAACTATTTGTTTAACACACACACACAAAAGCTGAAATTTGTTCTTTTCTCCTTCTTTGTAAGGCAGCAAGATATTAAAAATGGGATTCCCTACACTACTGAACTTCAGTGTTTCCTACAGACCTAAGAGGCTACAGCACTATGAAGCAACAAGTCTATCAGAAGGGCTGTTTGCTCTTTGTTATGCCACCATTTGCACAGACCAAGGGGAATTAGGTGTAACTGTGGCTAGGTCTGCTTTGCTTGCCGTTAATTGTAAGTACCAGCAATATCAAACCCATGTAATCTATGGTAAGATACTGATCTTTCCCCTTTTCATCATCCTCAAAACACCTGTTTTGTGGCTATGCATTATCAAATACTCTCTAAGCATCACAAAATATAGATGCGAGTCATCACAATGGGGAAGAAAAAGGCAAACAATATACTATCCATTGTGGAAACTACATCACTCTTCTGGGCCTTTAAGACTAAAAGCTGCAGCTGTCATCCCCAGTTGTTGGCCCACTAATTTCATACCAATGCTTGGAAAGTGAGTCACAATTCACTTCCTCTTGTCCTGAGTGGAGACATGTTGCTCCCTGCCTACTGACTCTGTAAACATGGAATTATACAGAGGAATTCTCAGCCAAGAATCCTAAGATAACACTTGAAAAATAGTATGTATTTCAGTGCTATGGTTCTCCGGCACAGTGACTTCTTTCTTGTCCTACATTTGAAGGAATAGTTAATTAGGCTACTCTATCTTACTGGAAAATTTCAATCTTCTCCCTTACCCAACTCTATATTTCAGAAGAAAAAGAGAAACCACATCAAGAGATTTCATTTTTCCTTTCATAAACAAAATCAGATTACCAATAGCTCAGAAGTCTTGAAGAGAGGCATAGTGGCCCAGTGCGGCTTTCTGGTAGTTTTTTTTGCTGTTGGTTTTTTGTTTTTGTTTTGTTTTGTGATGCTGAGCTCCAGAGTAACACAATCTGCTTCAAGTTTATGCATAAAGACCAGTTTTTCTTTTGACCAATACTTCAGGGTACCAGGCTCACTGAAATAATATTTAAACAGTTGTCTAAGTCAAATGCTGATTCAGTGTTCCAGCGAAGTTTGCCATTGACAAAGCAGATAAATTTATTCTGGATAACCACCAGAAAGCACATAAGTATGGCCATTTTGCCCATACTAGAGAACTTCCCCGTGCTCCCAAATTCTTGGTTGGGGTACGCACTTTGACTGTATCCCAACCACATACAGGAGAAGAAGATATCCGTACCTTAGTGCCCATGAATGCACAATCTAAATATGCACCATGATACACTTGAGAGACTTCAAAGATACACAGGTACAAATCTATAGCTAGGCACGAATGTATTCCTTTTATCAGATCTACTTCAAGTTATAACCCTAAACAAATTTATATCAGAGATATCTTTAATCATTAATGACATTTTAACAATATTTATACAAAATTTTTAAAACGTTGTTTGGAACCTTCATTCTTTTTTCCTGTTCCACATTATACAGATTAAAAGCTGATTAAAATCTTTAGTTGAAAAAAAAGGTCATATAGAATTTTTTTGTTTGCTACTTGGCTTTCAGAGGGGAAAAAAGATAATATTAACTATTTTTTCTTTCTAAAAGAAATATATGTTCTAATTTTAAAGGTGATAAAATAGATTGAAAAGCATAATTGTATAAAGAGTTTTCTATAAGATTTTCTTTATTAATTTAACAATTTCAGTAATTATTTTTTAGGGATTTGGGCAACAAATCAGTAGAGTAGGACAAAAATATTATTTTTAGAGCTCACTTTTGTTACTCCACTATTTTGTTTTGAGTTCTTGAAATTGGAAAATATTCTTCTTCTCTTCCTGAGTTTTTAGACCAACCATAACACTTCTAAGTGGGTTTGACTTGTTAGAAGACAGCAAAAAAGAAGGGGAGTAGGGTTCTATTAACTTAGGAAGCTCCCTATCTGTAAGATCTTCAGCAAAGCATCAAAAGAAAGTCAGTAAACAGCAAGTAAACACTGTTCAAGATGAAAACATCTTGTCAGGAAAAAAAAAAAAAAAAAAAAGGAAGAAAGAAAGAAAAAGTCCAAAAAAGTGATATGAAAAAAAATCAGGCAGGTTAAAAAAAAAATAATATATTTCTTTCTGAAAAAGTTCTGCAATGGTCAGTCTGAAATATTTTCATATTCTACTAAAGGAAAGTCAAACTCTTTAAGTTTGAAGTGTTTTATATGGCATGAGAAGCAGTTTTCAAGCCAGTGCCAGATTTCTGTGTTTCCATTTTTCAAATTCAATCATTTGTGGAAAAAGGAAAATTGAATAAAAACATAATTCTCCAGTTGTTTATATGGAAATGGTGAGCTCTGTTATTAGTAACATAAATTGACTAATCAGTGTTCTGTGGCTGCATAAAATTACAATTTTTTTGGCTGAGCCTCTTTTTAGTTATAGGCACTGAAGAAAGCTTGATAATAGATGAATTAGTGTTTTACAAAACACTTCAGTAACGCAAAATCATTGAAGTGCACTGTTTTAATGTAATGATTGGGATTTCAATAAAGATCCCTGATATTTGAAACATTCTAGTGTGTGAAAATTGGATGAATATATATACAGCACACCCAGGTGCTAGAATGGGTGGCTGTTAAAGATCATTTTATTGACATAATCTGCAGAAAACCTTCAGCTCTAAGGTAAACATATTCCATGTTTATAGCTAGCATTCCTGAAATACATCACAGTTCAGAAGTGAGAACCTCTCTCATATCCTCTGTGTTTGCAGAAATGGCAAATATTGCTCTTATTTTCTTAACTAAGGAACAAATATCTCAAGAAAACAGAAAAGGCAATGTTGTCAACCTGTTTAACAGTGCAAAGCAATACATATTTTGAGCAAAATCACAACACAGCCTTGGAAGATAATTCTGCAAAACCTATAGGCTCTTCTTTTCATAATTAAGTAGTGATGTTGAAGAAAATTTGCTGCTGTCTTCCAGTAAACAGTCAAACTGGAAGAAGTTAAATACCAGTAGAGTTTTTCATTTTAGTTGTTACCATAAGCCAGACAATATATCTCCTCAAAATGAAATAGAAAAAAAGAGGGAAGGGAGCGTAGAAAGCTTTGCTTTTGTCATGACATAGGAAGAACCTAATTGATACCCAGCTAGCAAGCAGCGGTCACGGTGCTCTCAGATGGCAATACCATATTCTACACAATACACAGCTTTTGAGATGACCCTAAAAGAGTTGAAATAAGCTCTGATTATATTTAGAAAGCAGCTAATAATGCACACTTTAGATAGCCAGCTAATGATAAATCCAGGCATAAATGCATAAAGGCGTTTTTGGAGATCAGACATCCTGTCAGTTTGAAAATGTTCCACTCCATTCTAGAAAAAGGTTTACATATGTAATATTTAATGTTGATAATCATGATGTCTAAATTTATGGTATTATTATAAACCACATTTAGAATGCATTCTTTCACATGCAGTACTGAGGTTAGGTTGGACAATTATGGTATTCACACAATTGTGGTTTTGCCTGTGTTTATCGGCCTAAATTCAACACCACAAACATTTACTTCTTCAGATGAGGTGCTTGTCTGTAAAAAAGGCTGAGCTTTACTCTCGTTGAAGTTATACTAGCATTATTCCTTTCACACAATGTAACATATTTCTAATTTCTACTAGTGCAAGTGAAAGAAAACTCAAACCTTCTGTTTCAGTACAGACATTTAACAAAACTACTACTGCCTCTATCTATCTGGAAATTAATGATCTCATTGCAATTTGTACAGGAATGCTAGAGTAATATTGATGTTTTGATCTGGTTTTAACTACTTTTTTCAAAACATCGTTGAAATTAATATATCACAGGCAGTTTTGCTTAATTGAGGTTGAAGATGGTTTCAATTTCTTACAACCACAACTGTATCAAAAATCAGACTCCAGTTGCTGTTGTTTGTATTGCTCTAAAAATTACATTCAAATTAAATACACATTCTGAAAAGCCCAACAGGTTTATCTTTCACACAGCGCCTTCACAGAAAGCCATCAGAAGAACTGATTTTCAGGAACACTTTGTAAATGCTAGCAGTCAGCATGCATTGTGCCATCCAATATGCTTCATTTTGCAAGTATAAAGCAAACTCCAAAGTCTCGTCTCTCCAACAACAAAGTGTTAGTTTGATAGTGAGCTCCTAACATATGTATCCAACCTATAAAGGCCCAACTGAATATCTGTTTTGGTGGGTGCATAATTTTCATGAGGTCTTTCCCAGCTTACACTGTGACCACAGTGAAAATAAACTTCTAGAATAAAATGGTTCATCCTTTGAAAATACTTTCTGAAAAGCAAAAGGTAATTTTATTTTTAGGGACCCCTTGCATAAGAATTAAGGGGGGACCAGGAATAGGAAAACAATGAATGTAAAACAAACAAACAAAAAAAAACCACTTTCACAGCTCTTAGAGCTCTTCTGTGGCATTTGCTCAGCCTTTCAGGAATTAGTTTATACACACCTCCAGCACTACAAGCTTACACAGAGGACAATTACTTGGACAGATAATTTTGAAGCAAAGATTACTGTTTATTGACCCCATAACCAGGTGTAATCATTTTGTTGTACTATCCACCTTCTTTCCTGCTCAAACTGTGAGCTGCAGACTTGGAAGTTCTCGAAACAAAGAGAACTGGGAAACAACTGAGAGCTGGGATGTGGAAAGAAGGCAATTTTATTGAGATAATTTTCTCTTTCAAGTAGAAGAAAGCCCAAATTCAAGTCACTGTTAGCAGCAGCTTAGAGGTATATACAGAGGTATACTATCACTGAAAATAGAAAGACATTCTACACAACAAAATACTGTTTTACATTCTACACAACTAAATACTGTTTTTTCCATTTGTGCATATATTGTTTCACAGACTTATCTTTTATATACCTGACTTTTCCTAGAAGGATTCCAGTACAATCTAGAAAACATTCTCCCCACTTATACTACCATGACAGATGTTTTATCTAAAATCATAGAATCACAAGACCTTTTATCATAGAATCATAGAATCGCAAGGTTGGAAACGACCTATAAGATCATCTCGTCCAACCATCTTTTCATTACCACTGCTACCACAAGCTACTAAACCATATCTCGCAGTGTTCACGCCTTTTGAACACTTCCAGGGATGGCGACTCCACCACCTCCCTGGGCAGGCCATTCCACTGCCTGACCACTGTCTGAGAGAAAAAGTTTTTCCTCATGTCCAAACTAAACCTCCTCTGGCACAACTTGTGGCCATTTCCCCGGGTCCTGTTCATTGCCTGGGAGAAGAGGCCAAACCCCTCTTCACCACAACCTCAGGAAGTTGTAGAGTGCAATGAGGTCTCCCCTGAGCCTCCTCTTCTCCAGACTAAACAATCCCAGCTCCCTCAGCTGCTCCTCATAAGACTTGTGCTCCAGACCCCTCACCAGTTTTGTTGCCCTTCTCTGGACACGCTCCAGACATGTTATAGATGAGCCAAATGAGAGATGAGATCTCTGAAGGCATATAAGCAGCTCATCGCTATGGAATGGAATAGAAGCCAACTAATTTGACACTTCACCTCTAACAATAACAGCAGCCAATGAGCAGGCACATTCATGTACATGAATGTATATAAATTTGTTCTTCCTTGTTTTGACAAGATTTTAAAAATATACGCATTAAAAATAATCACAAAATTATGTCAGACTTTCTGTACTCCACTTTCAATATAGTGTGTTATTCACAGGTATTATACAGCAAATTTCATATTGACTAGGAATTTTTACTCCTAGGAATGTCTGAGCACAGCTGTATTGTAGTAAGTGTCTGAGAAGAATTGTATAAAACCTTTGCAAGGATGTGAATTCTGGAAATCTCTATAAATTCATTCATTTGCTCTATGTTTTAAAGAAAATATTCTTCTCTCCTTCCTACTCTCATGTATAGCAGATAAAAAACTTCCCACTTCCATGAGAAAAAATCTTCTTGTAGTTCCCTCTGTTCTCATCAAAAAGCTTAGCAAAAACATAAAAAATTAATAAAAGGGAAGAATGAGTACCTCAGTTATCCTGAAAGCAAGTCCAAAACTCCTACTCAGCATTTTTGTGTTGCCAAATTACAGCACTAAATGGGGTCATGGTGGAAATCTTTAAAAGCAAAAGGGTCAAGTTTTAGCTTGCGAGAAGAAGACGACAGGGAGGGAAAAGAGAGTGGTCAAAGAGCGGAAAGAACTCTAGTAATCCAGCAAAATAATCGAACTTACTGAAGAATGTGCACGAATCAGACTAAAGTATTCTTGTTCTCTAGCTCCCTTTTTTATGGTCTGATTTAATGCTTTGTTTAAATCAACCCTAATTAATAACTCTGACCTGAATTCTGATTAAGATTCTGTGTTTCAGAACATATAAAAAAAATTACCAGGAAATAATGAGAATGTGTATATTTTATATCATAATGGAAAAAAAAATAGTGAATGTCCACAGCCATCATTAACCTAGCTCTAAGCAACATGTATTGTCTCATAAGATTTTAGGTAGATTGTTACAGATATCCATAAAGTACCTCATTTAACTTTTCTCAGAGAATGAAATGTGATTTTCTACTCCACTGTCCAGAGAAGAAAGTATTAGACTTAATCTACAGAAATTTTGTCAAGGAAACTGAATACATGAAGACTAATTATGAGTTGAACTGTAATATTCCACTTTTCTTCCCGTTTATCCCATGACTAGTAACTTCAGCAATATCCTGTAATTAATATCTCTTTCTTTCCACAAATAGCATCCATCAGCAATATCCTGTAATTAATATCTCTTTCTTTCCACAAATAGCATCCAGACTTTTCTAACTGATTAGCACCATAATTCAGAGTATTTATTCTCAACTTGTAGATGATTTCAAATTTCTTCCTTCTACTGTGGACTGGGTTTCTATGCATTTAGTGTTTCAGTTTCTCTAGTGATTCTTTTTTTACTGTACCAGTGGATCTTCTCTAAAAACCTTGTTGCACTAATCCATTTACGATGGATACAGTGTTCATGTGATAAACTAGTCCTTTTTTACAGTCTTGCTACATGTAGCTCTATTGTTATCAGCTAGTGATTGTGGTCCATTCCTGAGAGTCTGTGAAGAAGGAAAAAGGAAATTTTGTTTTCAGGAAGTTTAAATTCTCTAATCATTTCCATGGAAAATCATCTCAAGGAGTGAGCATAAAAGATTCAAGAGGGAAATCATAAAAAGGCTGAAAACTAATGCCTAGGTAATGCTAGGTACCACGTGCAACATTTGGTATGTTTGTGGCAACTGACACAAGTGAAACCTCCATATCACAATGCTTGCCAGGCATTCCCCATACTCCTGAAGGATTTTGCACAAGCACATGCATATATACACACAAAAAAACAGAAATGGGAAAAGGTCACAGCAAGTAGGACAGCACAAACACGAGAGACCAGTGGTTAGCTGGAAACATTACTCCCTTGGGCCAGCTTCAGAAATTCCACAATGTTGGTGCAGAGCAGTGAGGGAGTCACCAGAGAGAGCATCAGGCAGAACATGGATCCTTCAAGCAAAATACAGTATGATAGCACACTTACCTTAAAAAACAGTTTAGAATGTCTCAGAGACTTTGCGTGGGTTTTGGATATATACTTGCTATGAACTTCACTTATTCTCAGTACGGTCAGCAGTTCAAAGAACTCCAGTTTTATTTTGGAGCATAACAAGTTCCATTCTTTCATTTACTGAAGTTGGCAAAAGCAGCCCATTAATACCTAAAGCATTATTATGTTATTTTAGTGAAAGGATTATTCAGAGGCCATAGAGGAGCAGTCTTCTGGCGTGCACCCAGTGTGCCCAGGCCAGGGAGTAGACGGCCCTGCCCCTGAAGACAGGCTTCTTTGAATTCCACAGTTTTTATACATTGTAGTATTTTTGCCACTGATGAACTAAAGCCAGAATTTATATTCTCTTTTCTGAAATGGTCATTAAAAAAAAAAAAAAAAAAAAAAAAGTCATTATCATATCCTTCAGAACACTTTTAAAGGATACTATTATTGTTTTTTGATATATTTGGGGTTGGAATTAGAGTCTTTAAAGTTACATCCAACCGAAGCCATTCTGTGATTCTATATCTTCATGCCAACTCTTTTTTTCCTGCTTCTTTTCTGCAAAAGTGCAACACAAAAGACTATTGAAGCTCTGTCTCTCCTTGCTTTTGGCTAGATGGGCAATAAGTATTCTGGATTTGGTCTAAATTAAATTTTTCCTGCATAGTAAGATGTAGGCTCTGATGCTAATTCTTTAACTGTTAAAGCACAAAACAGTTTATGCATGGAAGTCTTAGCATGTCTCACAAGAAGCTGGGTGCTTAAACTCAACCTGAATTGAAGTGCCTAGCAGATCTGAGGTGCTTGAAACGAGTGACACAGGAATCATTTCAGGAAGGCCTTCAAGTACTCTGCTGCCTCATCCTGCATAGCTGGAGGCTGCAGAGAGCGCCGAGCTCCACTTGTACTGTGAGGGGCAGCTCTGGGGTGTGTGCACTTCCCTGGGAAAAATCATCAGGTTCAAAATCAAGTTAGCCCCAACACCACTCTAGAAAGATGGTACTGTATATGAACAATAATTTTGGCTTTTATGCCACTCTGAGAGCTGACGTAAATCACAGTGTTGATGTTTGCAACGTGATCACAAGTCAGAGATTCTGTCTTTTATCTCACCCAGAAGAAGGCTGGAAATATAAGTCTGATGATTCTCATTTTTATTCATTCTCCATTTGTTGACTTCATCTTTCCCTGACATGTTAAAACACACAGATGAACACTGAGCAGATACAGAATATTACTTTCCTGTGGTCTAGAACTGAAACAGATTTTGATAAATTTGCAGCCACATTAGGCTCTTTTCTTGGTAAACTTGATTAAAGGGGCTTAACACCAATGGGAATCAAGTTAGCTGGTCCTCAAGTATGACAGATGTGAAAATGTGTAAAATTACAGTGACAGATAAAATAGATAAAAGCGGCATCCAAGAATGATAATGCAAATGCTTCATGTCTTGGTGGTATAAAATTGAAACACACAGCAGGCATGGTATAACAATCCAAAGCAAAAGGCTTCTGTTACGAATTCTCCATTACTGTAATGAAGTTACAGACATCTTAACTACCACTTTAAACCACAGAGCTGATTTGCAGTACTTGAGAAGGAGAACAAAAAAGTCGTGTTCTAATAACTAAACTAAGTACTTAAAAATAAATAAAAACAGAAACACAAAGCCACTTTCTGTGAGGTATTTGGCCCCTGAAGAAGAAAACTGGCTGGTTTTGTCTTTATTTTCTGGTTCTGCAGACTGTTCTCTGAAAAAAAAAATTGGTCTTGGAGCCCAAGAGCAAGTCATCTGCAAAGTTCATTTCAATGATGGAATGCAGTTGTTGTTCATTCACTTTTGTATATATTCTGCTTATCTTCACAAAGGTAAACATCTCTGGAATGTCAGAATTAAAATATCTACAATGTTATTTCTAGCCATTACTATCTACATATCTGAACATTTTGTTTTAGGTATGCTTCCATTTTCTAATGAAATCAGGAGTTTCTAAAATGAACATCATGTACATCAAAAGTGCTTAAGAGTAGTAATTTGAGGATTTTCATATTTGTGGAAGTACTGTGAAAAATTTATAGATTTCAACTACAAGACTTCTCCTTTAGTCTTCCTTTGTTCTAACTCTTAATATTTTTATATTTTTTTTTAATCTGAAATGCTCTTATATTACAACAATTTTTTTTTTTCTTGGACACTGTTACTACTGGAAAAGGCACAGGTTTAATTATCTCACTCTTAACAGTATTTTAGAGCTCAGGGTGCATAACAATCATTATTAAGCATACCTTTCAGTAAGTGAAAAATAGCTATGCAGTAACAGATTGCCTCCTCTCTGTCTCACCCCCCCCAAAACTCGGAAACTGATGAGTTTTGCAGATGACCTCCCTCCTTTAACCAGACATAATAGCTCACTTTTGTCAACTACATCTATGCACATTACTGAATGGATAACGACTGGATGAAACCAGTTGTGTCTGTCAGTCTCTTCCCTACCAGCTCTCCCACTTACTTTGACCATAAATGTATTAGTGTTATTGAAATAGGCAATCTGGCACACAGATTGCTCTTCTTTCTCTACTGAGAATAGTCACTGTTATAAGCTAGCAGCCATCAGAATCACAACAAAGAAAGGAAATGTCCTATCCCGTCCCCTCCTGGTTATCCACTGAAAGCAGATCTGATATAAGCTGATACTTTATCCTAAATTTCTAACACAGCTTTTTTACATTTTCCACTTAGAATATTAACAGGTTTTCTGTTTTAATGTAGGCGTCTCTCCAAGGATGCAGGAATGTGTACAACTATGTAGTTCACTGGTATTCTTCCAAGAAAACAGTAAATACCTTACACTATAAAATCTGCACAAATATGTTCACAAAATGTATGCTTATCTCTCCAATCAATGCAGTTTTGCTCAGTTGAAGGTGCCCTAAAGGTCTTTTACAAATTATTTCAAAGTGAAACAACCACAAAGAAAATTAGTTCCAAGCTTTGATCAGGTAACAGCCTCCACAGGTGTCAGCAGGACCAATATGCAATTGGTTTTGAACTAAGCTGTAGAGAGATCTAGACAAACTAAAGAGCTGGATGATCACTAACTGCATGAAGTTTAGTAAGAGCAAGAGCTGAATTCTGCACCTGGGAAGAAGTGACACTGGCTCTACATAGAGACTGGGGGATTAGATGCTGGATAGCAGCCTAGCTGAAAGGGAGCTGGGGATCATGGCCAACAGCATGAGTCAGCAGTGTGCCCAGACCGCCAGGAAGGCCAACCATATCTTGGTGTGCATCAAGCATGGGGTGCCAGTCAGTTGAGGGAGATTATTATCCTGCTCTACATCTCTAGTACTGTGTGCAGTTTTGGGCACCACAGTACAAAAAGGACATAAAACTATCAGTGCTCAAAAGAGGGCTACATAGATGGTGAAAGATCTAGCGGGGAAGATGTATGAGGAGCAGCTGAGGTTCTTTTGTTTGTTCAGCTTGGAGAAGAGAGACGTCACTGCAGCCCATGGCTTTCACATGAGGGAGAGTGGAGGGACAGGTGGTGAGGGTGACTGGGTGCTAGAACAGGGTCCTCAGCAAAGTGGAGATGGCACTGACCTGGCCAGAGTTTAAGAAGTCAGGACAATGCTCTCAGACATATGATCTGATGTTTGATATGGCACCAGGAGTTGGACTCAATGATCCTTATATGTCCCTTTCAACTTGGGATATTCTACAATTCTATGCCCTGTGCCTCACTGAGGATGTAAGGAAGCCTCAGATGACAAATACACAAGATTTTCTTTACCTGTAGGCATACACAAAACCTACAATATGTCATAGGAGAGAGAGCATATGAGAAGATGGCAATGCAACAGCTTTGCTGAGCCTGAGCAGAAGCACACACAATTCACCACAATGATTTTATACCATCAGGAAGCTATGAAACATGTGGGATCTCATATATCACTTTATCAAAGACTGAGGTACAATTTAAATAACACAAGCCTTTGAACCATTAAAGATATTTAGATGGAAAACTGACTATTTCAGATTTTTTTTTTTTTTCTGTTGGATTCTTTTTTGGAGTTTCTAAATGACAAGGAAGATTTTCTTTTAAATCTTCCTCATTTTGATAATAAATTTTGTTATCTGTTTTGGTTATTCAAGGCATATTTATTATTATAGTACCTCATTAGTCCCAATAACATCAGATTTTACTAATAACTCACTCAACAGAGTTGGCAGCAGGCAGAGAGGAATTCTGCTCAGATTTTAAAAACCATACCAAACTTCAGTTATGTGTAAATTAATTTGAGGATCTGAGATAAGCATTGTCCAAGACCACTGGGAGCAGGTTATGGAGTGTTGGAATTAGGATTTCTGAAGTCTAAGCTGATGACTGATAAATAGATCTTTTTTATCATCACCACAGTACTATCTGAAGGCAGCCCACTAGTTTTTGTGAAAATAGCTTGGTGTTGAGTTTGGTCAAACTCCAAGTGAACAGATGACAATTTCTCTTCTGAGTATATGAAATTGTTACCGTACAGCAGCAGCTCTCCAGCAACCAGCCAGTTGTGTTTCTTAGCCTCAGGTGAACATCAGGGAATTTCAGGTAGCTCACCTTCACATCATAGGAAGCATAAGCTACTTTAATTTTAGCTTAAAGTCTTCACACAGAAAGCCTTCTTTCTCAAGTAGATAACTACCTATAAATTCACAGCCCAGCTTACAGCTTAGTAACATACTCACATGGCCATAAACTTTGACTTTTGGGTTGCAGCATGCACATTTCAGGAACCCCCAGAGCACATGCCAGCCCTCTTTTGTGATTTCAGTGAGATGGAGAGATAACAGCTTGCTCTGTGGAGAATCACTTCACCCTCTCAGGTCAGAAGGAAAGATTCAAGTCCACAGAGAGGTGCCTGACTCCCAGTAGGGATTTATCCCTAGAGAGGAACCAAGCAGCTAAATACTTCTTTGTCAATTTAGACCTCAGCTACCAAATGGAGTCATTGTGGTCTACCTCCTAGCTTAAACAAACACCAACTGAAACTTGTCACACGTGGCACCTAATTTTGTCAAAGTCTGACTCAGAAGTACTCAGCCTTCACTTTATCAAAAAGGCTTTTGCCAGAAACAGCAGGTAAGAAATTGGAAGAAAATGAATCAGAATACCAGGATGGAAGTGGTGCTTTTTTTTTTTTTTTCTTTTTTCTTTTTTCTTTTTTTCCCCACAGTGAATTAATAATTGCTATTTTCAGAGCAGCTGGAATATTACCAAGGATAAAAGACCAACACAAAGACGGCTACAGAGAGACCTTCTTTCATAATGCTAGTAGGAGCAACCATCTAAAGGAAAGGCTAGATGCATTTACTGAATGTACTTTAGTAAGTTTAAATACAGAAACAGTGAAAGAACTTTTATAACAATTTATATGAGTTCAACAGTAATTGCATTTTAACAGCTGCTCCTGCTCCTCTGGGCCACTGCACTCTAATGGAGTCAGTTTTTCTGCTGAAAGAAATGTTTAAATTGTTCACGGAGTCCTTGAAAAGGTGTCAGTATGAGAAGCTGGAAATTTAGGATCTAACAACTTAAGCACTGGGAAAAATCATCACTGGTTTATGCTCCTCTGTGGAGATAAAAAATGAAAACTTAAATTCTGGCAGAATGAAGCTTTCTGTACAATCAGACACCTATTCAACATTAACAAATTAACATTTTGTTAATTAAACATTCACGAAATATCTAGTCTAATTGTTTTTGATGTAAACTCAACCTGATGGTACATGATGTTTTCACCATCTTTAGAGCCATAGGTCACAAATGATTAACAGTGACCTACATTTAGTGACCATACATAACAGTGACCTAGCATTACATTGTTTTCTAGAGTTTCTACATTGCTCACCAGTTAAATCCAGCCACTACCCTGGGGAGACGGACAGGATACGCTGTATTTTGGAGTGTTATGTGGTGAAGGAAAGGGACACGAATGCTTGTTTTATCTGAACCCTCTACAGAAATTTAAGTAAATAGTGTCCACGTTGGAATATGGCTCAGTTTTGGGAGCTCATATATGTGTTGTGAAAACAGCACCGTTTGCCTGTCACTTGCGTCTATTTGTCACACCTTACGCAAAGGCCTACCATAGTACATAGTATGCCAACAATGCACCCAAGTGATGGGTTTGCCCACAAAATGTGCCATGCAGAAAATTACTTCAGCATTACCTAGAGTCCTTGGACTTTCCTTTGCAAAGTTTCAGACAGTAAGTATTCATGAGTGTGTAAAGTTTCGAATGTTGACTGCTTAAAAGCAGTTAAAGAACACCTTGCCCACCACTTGACTGTGCCTGACACCCAGGAAGCTGTAAACATTGCTGCCCGTGTATGGTATTCCAATCAAAATAGAATGGAAAAGTGTAACCAGATTTTCAACCAGCATCGATCACCACTCACTCTAGAAACTGCTGGATGCTGGGTAGTCTGGGAAATCTGTTCACTGCATAGGTATCTGAAAGGGAACTTCTGGTACTCTTTGGAAAATCAGGTATTTATTATTATAATTATTATTTCCATTTCTGAAGCATGAGAAAATGGTCCATAAGTAATACGCCATACTGCTACACTTCTGGATGGTAATTAGTGCTGCATTAGTGCTCCATTGGAGTCTTTGTAAACTGAGTAGTCTTTGTAGGAAGATATCTGGTGATCCTTTCAGAAGGTTGAGGATTATTGTGAAAGAAAATTTAGCATGACAGTTTCACCACCAGAGAACACGAGGGGAGACAGATCATAAGCTAAAGAGAACTAAATTGCAAATCACTTTTTTGTTTGCTGGTGTGCTTTTGTTTTGCATGTACAGGGTATTTCCACAGAATGAATACCGTATGAGTTAGCCAGTCAGACCTGAGTAATCATTCCATTCATCTTATGAATTACCCAAAATGTTTTACTAGCGCATGCCATAACATCTTTTATCAGGAATAGTTTATAATTAATCACAAGAAATTGCAGATGTTTACTTTAAAATGCTGCTGGTGATTATTCTAGAAATGCAAACCTTAGTCATTCGGGCATCAGATGATTTATGATCATAAAGGAAAGAAAGGTTTTCTTCAACTAGGATGTGGAACAAACAGCTTCATATTTGATTCAATATACAATTTGAACCTTAAATACAAAAGGTAATGAAAGATTTTATACTTGAATTTAGACTAGAAATTTTCTTTCCAGAACCTATTTAATAAGTTATAACCCCCTAGTGATGTTGCAAGTTGATCTGATTCACTAAAGTATTGATGAGCAAGTATAGTCTGTATACTTGCTCACCTTCCTTCATTGCATAATTCTTCATTATGAGTAACTTTTAAAATTTTAAATTAACCACTGATAAAGTTCACAGCGCTTTCAGAATTTGAAGAAAAAAACTACCTATAAGCACGAGTTATTTAAAGCGTAGAATTAAACCAAGTGATTCTAAAAGAATATGTCAGTAATCACTTATAGGACTAGACAATATAGTGTCTCTGATTTGTAAGTAAAAAAAAATATTTAATCTCAACCATAACCAAAGCTACAAATTCTGAAAGAAAGAGTATCCAAACATATGTGAGGAGAACAAAACAGAATAAACTGAAATACTTACTCACAGAGGTAGACTAGCCAGACTTAATACAGACTCATTTAACATCACTTTCTAGACAAATAAGATGGACCATATATCTGTAGATTTCAATATAGCATCTCTTTAATATAGCATTGAAAATACCATTTTCTATTTGTTCAGGTGGAAAACTGGGTAATTAATTTTCTGGGCCAATGGAAAAGACAATCTCTCTTTAGGTTTAGATTTAATATTTAAAAAAAGCATTTGATGCAATTACATATTTAACCATCACTTTTCCAAATGAGTTGAAAAAATAACAATGCTAGTATTAAAAAAAATGGTGGTGGGAGGTAGAGGAGAACAGTGCAGGGCAGGTTCCTAAGGCAGCTCCTTGAGAACTATTTAAATACAGTATTTCATCTGTGATGATGGTGGAAAAAGTCTGGCATTGGGTTATGAGCCACTATAAATGTAGGAGGAGGATGGGTAGAGCCTCCAGAATGTACAACATCTGGGGACTGGAATAATAAAAATGAGATAAACTCAGTATCAAAAAATGTAAGGTCCCGGATTAAAGGAATTTATAAGCTAAAAAAAAAAAAAAAAAAAAAAAAAAGGTTGCTAATAACACAAGAGAACTATTCAACACAATAAATAAGACTATTAGTATGATATGAAGTGGAAAAGGTAAATCAGTCCTTATGTTTATTGGGGAACATGTTTCTAGAACATGTATCCTAAGGAGAGATTATAAGAGTGTGTATTGAATGAGGAATAGTTGTGTGGGACTCGGTGGGGCAAGATGAACACAAACACATGCAATGAGGCCAGTCTGAGAATACTGTCTTTTCTGAAAATACTGTCTTTTGATTCTATAACTACAAGAACTACACCGAAAGGCAAAGAGCTGCAAACTGTGATGAAATTGCCACAGAGGCAATAAAATACGTGGATACTCACAAAACTTTGATTTTCATATGTGTCTTGTATGAAAAACTGTGAAGATATACATTTGTTTTGAAACTTACAAATGTTGTAACCACACAAGCTTATGAAAAACATTTAATAGATCGATTTTGACCTAATAAAAGATAGAAAGATAATGTATCCTACAAAAAGCTCTAAGGCATCACACCAAATTAATTGTTTTTAATTCTTAAGAAAGGTCTTTCTCAATTCAAGCAGCACTAAAATTTGGATGTCTATTGATAGCTAACTAATGAGCTACTGTCATGACACTGGAAACACATTTTTGCTGTGACTAGCTTATTTTGCCCCATAACTAGGCACTGAGCATCTAAATGCCAATTCAGTGTCTCTTCAAAGAGTGGAAGAAGGTACTAATAAGTGACCAAGAGAAAAAGACAAAAAGGAAGTAGAAAGTTTGTGAATATGTCAGAAAGTGAGTTATTACTGATTTACAACTATTCATAAACTATGTCATACTGATTGATACCATGATTTTTCAATAGACTTTTGAATAGGCAAACTATTAATAAAGCCTTTGAAATAACAATTGGGCCAAAAAGCTGACTCAGGGACTTCATGAGAAAAGGTGGATTACTGATTTTATTTATCTTTCTGACGTCTTATTCTATGTATTTTAATGTCCTTTTTTTTTTTTTTTTTCCCACTATTCTTTGGAAGACTATCAGAAGTATGCTTAAAAGCTCCTAATACACAAATTAAATAAAGAAATCACAAAGTAAACACACAAGCATTTCAGAATCTGCACTCATATGAAATTAAAATGCTTACTATTGAGATTACCACTCAGTACTAATTTAATTGGAAGATGCAGCCCGATGAGATGTACAAAAACAAGAGACCTAAGAGAAGGCTTGAAATACCCACAGCAATTGTTTCTGGATTCTAGATATACAACACCTGTTTTTATACAAATATCACATTTTTTATTTTTCTTTCTCTAAATTTGTGGTTGCACAAAGGTTATAAAAACTGAACAGAAAGCAAACAAAACTTGTGAAGAAAGATTCTGAAATTTTTTGCTGTTTCCAATCTCTGACCATGTTTCTGGTCCTCCTTTCCCAATGCAGATCACCAAGCAGAGACTTGAAAATTGTCTGTTTCTCATCAAGCATGAAATATTTGAAGATATTTTTAGTAATTGCTATTTATTTATTTGCTCAGTTGAATTACTGAAAATAATTTTATAATCTGGTTTGAATTTTATGTTTTCAAGGAAAAGCGACTGATTCCTTCAGTTCTTGTATATTGCTTGTACTCTCTAAATATCAAGTAACCAAAAAACATGAATTCAGCTTTGCATTCAGTAGTAAAGTTACAAGGATTATGCTTGAATTCTTGATATGCAGCATAACACACAAAAAGAATATTATATTTTCAAGAAGATAGAAAGATGAGTTTCTTGAATAAACATATATCAGCATGTAAATAAAACTAAGAAAGCAGTACAGAGAACTTAGATAGGAAAGGCAAAATTTTGGAAGACAATAACATAAGAGAAATGTAACTTGTAGCAACTTAAGTCAGATTTTGTCACTACTTGGACAATTACTCTGTAATTAAGAAAAAAAAAAAAAGAATTATTTTCCCTGGAGAATTCACAGATTAACATTAGCATGCTGTAAAAGCTATACAGTGTCCTCCAAAATGGTGCAATACAATTCTAAGGATTTATAAAATTCAGTTTGAATAGGAACATTAATACATAAATACACTCAATATTTGGTATATCTATAAATAATATTTAATATATTAACATACAACAAATATTTATTAATATTCATTAACTTGATATAAATTCTAAAAGTATTTTTGCATTCTAAATTCCCAAGGAACTTGAAGAAATCATCAAGTATTTTTGATATATAAGCTTCTAAATCAGTGCACAGATGTGTGTAATCAATGTCAAGAGAAAACAACATCTCTTTTCCTACTGTTTTCTACCTTTGATGAAGGTGGTGTAGCTTCCTTTGCAAATGGAGTAGGACTTATGGATTGAACAGAAACACGGGGTAATTGTGGCACAAATCCTAGACATATGTGGATTACTGGAACCAAAGTATATCACTAAGGATCAGGTGTCAGTCCTGGATTAGTCTCTAGTCTGAAGCCTATCCCTTTTCAGGGACAATTCTAGCTAACAGTTAAAAGCAGACTTCACAAACAGTCTCTGCTATCTGCTCCTTCTCACTCCATACAAGATACGCTATTATCTACTGCAAGAAAGATTTTGAAAGGATTTTTTTTTTTTTCTGAAAATATGGTACATGTCTAACATAGCAGTGAATCATTTAAAAGAAAAAAATATTGTCTAGAAATTTCTTTTAAAACTTCATAGATATAAGCTAAGGCTAGTATTAAAGTACTTCAGAGCAAAACCCTTCAGATACCATTACTATAAAACCTTGTAAAAATTGTATCTCTTTTTTTCAGGTAAAGACAGTGTAGTGAAATAAAAAGCCAAACAGGTGAAGTCAAAAGGCCTACAAGCCATTCTTTCTAATACTTTAATGATCTAGCAGATGAGATGAGACATCAGGAATGAACAGATTGGAAAAAGGCCGCCTAAGACTGTAGACAGCATGAATTTGTCTCTTCAGCTAATGGTAGTGTCGTTCCAGGAGACTGTTTGTGCAGAGAAGCAGTGTAATTCTACCTCAGATAATTGCCATTCTACCATTTTTCTATTCACATTCCAGGACTGGTCACCAGGGCACAAGCTGTTCTTGGCTATGTGTTCCCATATCGTTGCATACTGACAAACATCAGTTCAGATTCATACAAGGAAATCTTTGTGGTTAGAACCTGAACCTCTGTGGATTAACCTACCACTGCATTTAAATCACTGAAAAATCAAAACCCTAGTCCTCATGCCTGTGGGAAGAGAATAACATACATCTTGATTTGGTTGCCTTTGTAATAATTATAATTCCTTGCGGGTTTACAAAGAAAAACAGTCACCTAATAAGACTGCAGATTAAAAGCAGAAGTCTATGCTAATTAGCTGGAAGAGCCAAATTCTAATTTCATTTTCAAATGCGCCTCATTTAATGACTTTAGAATACAGCTAAAAGTCTGACTCATCTCAACTAATTTAACCATCTCAATGTTAGGCATCTATTTTAACTAGACTCTAAAGTAAACAAAAAGAGAAAATGTAAAGGATCTTTTAAGATAGAATCTAAAATAGGTACAGTAAATTCTCTCTAGATGTGCATCTCTCTGGTAGCAAGTGTGTTTAGAAGGCTCAAAGGAATTGGTTGTCCTTTATTATATATTTACTCACTTACTCTGAAGCCAGGGTTTTACAGTCAGTAGAACAAGATAAGCATCTTCAGTGTATGATTCATCATACTTCTCTTCAGAATTTATTTTGGAATAGGATAAATCATTTCTGAAGTTGCCTCTGCATCTCTGCTGACTAAAAGAACCAAAGTGGAATAAACTCCCATTAAGAGTAGCTCAAACTATTTAGGATAAATCCCAGCTGCAAACATGTCCGTTGCAATTAGTTAAACACTTTTGAATTGTTTTTAGTCAAGCTGCAGTGTTCAGTTTGATCATTATTAATTAGCTGTGTTGGGAGATAATCCTAGAGGCATTACTGATTTAGAAGCTGAAAGTAACTTCTAAAAATTTTAAATGTGGAGTGTTTCATCTGTTTAAGTAAGACCATCATAAGCAACTGATTAAAACATCTGCTAGCATGCAATTATTAGTCTAAATAGAAGGCTGTGCTGCCATTCAGCAAGACTGGGCCAGGCTGGAGAGTTGGGTGGAGAGGAACTCTGTGACATTCAATGAGAGAAATTATAGTCTACACCTGGAGAGAAATAACTACAAGCATTAATACAGGTTAGGGGCTGACCTGCAGGCATGGAGCTCCAAGGAGAATGACCTGGGTGTCCTGGTGGACAAAGTTTGATCATGAGCCATCAGAGTGCCTTTGTGGCCAAAAAGGCCAATGGTATCCTGAGATGCATTAAAAACTGTGGCCAGCAGGTTAAGGAAGATTGTTTTCCCCCCACTTCTCTACCCTGATGAGACTACACCTGGAGTACTGCATTCAGTTCTGGGCTCCCCAGTTTAAGAAAGACAGGGACAGGGAACTAGAGAGAGTCCAGTGAAGGGCCACAAGGATGATAAAGAGTATTTCCCATATGAGACATCTGAGACTGTTCAGCTTGGGGGAGAGAAGACTGAGAGGAGATCTTCTCTGGAGTTTCCCTCTCTGGAGATATTCAAAACCCGTCTGGAAGCTTTGAAGCTTTCCTTTGTATCTACTCAAGGAAACCTACATTGGCAAGGGTGTGGGACTAGGTGATCTCCCTTCCAACTCCTACAATTCTTTGATTCTATGATTCTTTAAATTGAAATCCTGGAAAACATTCAGAATTTGTATTGTGATTACTTCACTGGCAGGTATAAGTTTCCACCAGTTCTATCAGAACAATCAAACTCCTGCTGTTTTTTCTGATGAATCATGACAATTCTGTGTCACAGCAGTAAATGGACGATACACAGGTTGAACTGCACCAACACACTGTTTTACTTTACCTTATAATTCAGTCACTTACTAGAACACCTTCTGTATATGTGAACAACTGATCTCCTTCAAAGACACTCAGTCTTTAATCTTAGCATGAATACTGAAGTTTACACAGATGACCAAGCTGAACATACAGTGTAAAACAGCTGCAAAGCTCATTTTGCTAAGAACAGAGGTAAAGGGGCACACACTGCTGCTACACTACACGCTTGCTTCTAAGAGAAATGACAATTTGTTCATGAACATAATAAAATGGAGTCAATATAACAAATGCAAATTTTATAGAGGATAATTTAACAGATACTTTTTTTTTTCACAGTTATTTTGTTCATCTGATCATTCTTATTTGGCTTTTTGTTGGTATGTTTCAAAGGAGTTTTTATTGTTGCATAATGACAGCTATGTGAAGAATGGTCACACATACCTAGGCAATGAAAAACTGAAAGGAAAGATGCAGATCATTTACCAAATACCTAGACTGTGAGTCAATATATTTTTGGATGCCTCAAGTTTTACCAGTGTGTGATGGAAATTACTAAAATTGAGGACAGCAAAGCTACTGCTGGTAAATTACGGTTTAGAATTAAACCGAATGATTCAAACCTTAAATTTAGCAAATCAGTAAAATGGAAAGAAAGCCTAAATAAATAAATACTTACATACATGCACACATTATAAAGAATTAAAGAGAGAAAGAATGAGTTTGAAAAGGTACTTTTCACAACAGTGAGATTTAAAAAAATAACAGGATCAGTAACCTTATGTTGTCAGAAATTGTCTAAAAGTCTATTTAGTGACTGAAGTGACTTGTCTAATTCATTCACCATTTTTATCACTTGACGTCTTATGCTGTGTTTCACAGCTGGAGAGTAAACATGCCAAAATTTGACACTCTAAGTAGTTCTGAATATATCTATGTCCCAAACATATTTTCTGAGCAAATTGCAAATTTGGCTTCTCTATTTAAGAAGATACCAAAGGGCATGTGGCTCGGCCAGTCTCCAAACTGGCTGTGATACCTAGGAGGAATTTACATCAAACTAATTCTTTCGTACGGTCAGCCGGCAATCTGAGAATGGTAGTAATATTTTTGGAGATCCTGGTTTTGATCCACTATAGAAAAAAAGTTAATGAGTTTAGCAGTGTTCTATCAAAAGCTGCTGGAAAGATATCAACAAACCAGTTCAGCATGGAAAAATTTTCTTGTTGGCTTAAACCTTTTAGCTACTCTTGAAAAAGAAAAGGTATATGACCGTTTATTTAAAATACAATGAATGTTGGTCTCAAGATTACTTCTTATAATTTAACATGCTTAATCATGTCTCTGATTAAAGAATGGATACTACTCTAAAGTAGTAACTATCACAGCTGAGGCCACATTTTATAGTAGGAAAGGGATTAATTTCCACAGAATATGTGTGAGGGCTCAGCTGCACGATTCTGCCTGAGCGTCTTCTCTTTCAAAATACCGACAGTTAAAAAAATAGGTTTAAAAAATGTGAAAAAAAAAAAGTAAAAAAAAAAAAAAAAAAAGCAAAACCAAAACTTTTTCAACATTCTCAAATAAAATTTGTTTGGTAAAATTTAATTACCTGTCCATTTAACATATTGTTCGAAAAAAAATCTATGGAAATTTGAAAAATAATAAGAAATCATAATGCATCTGAAAGATGCAGAATCATAGACCCTCAAGAATGAAATCTTTTGAATTGTCTGAAAATCATTTCATGGAAGTGGTCAAGAGGAAATAAGAAATCTGAAAAAAAGATTACACCAGAGATTTCTAGCAAGCAATGGAAGAGGGGAGTGTTAACAGTCTGTTGTCTATCAGTTTTTCCTTTAATATGAATGATCACTTAATATCATCTGTGAATATCTATTACCAAGTCTACATGAAGGTGTTTTACATATTTTGAGTTATTTGGTGTATTTTTTATTTTGAATCAGAAGAGGCCACATTAGTAGGGAACAACTGCCTGTATGTTCCAGTGACCCTCACTTTATTCAGTCCAACTGTACCTAAGCTAACTTAGGAATAGTGTCTGCCAGGCAACCTGATTTCCAAAATAATTTTTCTCTGCAATATGGGCTAGGCCAGAATGTGATGACACCAGCAGGTTCATGAAATGTCAGAAAGAATTAGTGAAAATAATACCAATATCGAAATATAATGCCTTGCATTCTTCACAAGCTAGTGGTGATTTTAAACCCAAAGCTATCACCCAGACCGCAGTCTGGGTATTGGGCTTTTCACCATTTAAGGCAGCATTCTAACTTGGGATTTCATATGCGATTCCCACAGAGGAAGTTTCAGAGCAGAAGCAATTTAACTCAATTTAGCAGACTTTTTCACTTCCATGAGGCTAACACTCATAGTATTTGTATGCATTGACTTAAGTCTTCCTTCTGACTTCCTAAAATAATTCACCAGAAGGTAAAAATGATGTAAACAACTAGGATTTTATTATTCCTCCTTTTAATTACTATCTTCGTGTGGCTTCTTCGTGTTTCAAATTTTCTGTTCTGAGCAGTAAAAAAAGTAATACCAGGAGATGACAGACTCGTGTACTGCAAGTGATTAGTTAGAATGCGTCGTTAACTGTTGTCAAATAATTTATTTTCTTTGTAAAATTCTGTCCAGTCTCATATATCTACTGGGAAAGAAGAAGAAAGTGAGAGAATGAGTGAATGAGTGAATAAACAAAAGAATGAATGATAGTTGCAAGTAGAAGACATCTGAGATGAAATTTTTTAGGGTAATTAGAGAATTTGATACCTGTGAGAAACAGGTCACATCAGGATTACCTACAGGTGGTTGACTTACTGTAGTGTATTTACACTATCAGCACTTCTCTAATATTACGGCGGATTTTCTGGGAGGAAAGCAATAAATTAAAAATTCCTACGTGAGACAAAAGAAACAGGACAATACACTTGTCAAATCAACACTCTGTTCATCTCATATGCTGAAGGCAATTATCTCTCTCTTTTCTGAATCTGCATGCCATCTGGAGTAGTGAACAGAGCAAAAAATGTATTTTCTATTCTATTATAGAGACACTATTCACATTGCTATAATGTATTCTCAACATTTTTCTTTTAAAGTTGCATACGGCAGTTAACTGTGAATATACTGACAGCAGATAAAAATGATAGTACACAAGTTTTTGTGGAGTACGATTAACTCTTCTTCATGTGGTTATGTAGTTATCATATGATTACATATAGAGTATGTAATAAAATAATTTAGGTTTAGTTAATAATGGCAGAGACATTTTGGCAAGATTTTGTTGTATTAGAAGTATAATAGATTTTTAGTTGGATATTTCTGATCATTCCTCCAATATATTTTATTCACTTAGAGCAGACTGGGCTTTTTTTTTTTTTTCTTAGCAGGGTTTTTTTAAGTACTCCATTCAATAATGTATTCCAGCTGCAGCACTAGCCTACAATTTTACACCTAGTTTATCATGAGAGCATATATTTTCTCACAGGGACTGCTCCAAACAGCAAACAAAGGCAGTATTTGTTAGTTATAATGTGAATACAATCTAATTAATCTACTGTATCATTGTCACATGCATTGATAATAATCTTTGTTTTTCTTATTTTATTTTGTTCGTACTATAAATTCACTAAATATAATGCAAAAAGATCTTAAGGGCACCATCAAAACAAAAACAAAACAAAAAAAGTATAAACAACAGTTTTTTAATACGCAAGACTAACATCCACTCCATGTATTGCCTACAGGGATGCTAGAGACACAGAGTGCAAAGGGAAATTTCAGGAATGGAATTTTGCCCTTTTAAGTCAGACACAGAAACAACCTTCTGGTCATGTACACATCTCTCAGAAAGACACTGGTGAACCAGCCGCTAGCCCAGAATTCCTAATACTCCATCCACGTGGCAGTAAAGCCTGAGGAAGCGTGTAGAGAATGTTCCTACATTTTACTGCAGGTACAGTCTGGTCACAGTTCACAAATCATCTGTGGACTGGGTGATCTTAGTAATCTTTTCCAGCCTTTATGATTCTATGATCCTCAGCACGGCTTCCACGACCACCCAGGAGCACTCCCAGTCTGGTGCCTGGTGCAGAAGCAGGATCCTGATATTCCAGGCAGCCTGTGCATGCAGCAAGGAATTGGCTCCTAGTCAGTAAGAGACAGGAAAAACACAGCCCAAGCTACAGGGAGATGGGTTTGCCTACTTGGTGATCCACATCTGTACCGCTATCCTGACAGTATCTCCCTACAAGTTTTTTTTAGCAATACTCATTCATTTCACAAAAAAATAATGCACATCCTTGCAAACCTGGCATTCCAAAAAATATTCACTAATATTCACCTGAAAAACAAATTAAGCTTGCTGCTGCCAGGGAAGATCTTCAATTGCATTGTGGAGTCTTATTCCCCTGTTACTTGTGCTCTACTTCTGTTCTGTTCCACACCTCTCTCTGGTCCTGCCCTTCAAACTTTCCTTCAGGCCTTTATCTCCAGGATAAAACTGTTTTCAAGGATAGTGATAGAAAATGAGGAGTCATTATCAAAGACTCACAACACTGCATGAGTAGAACAACAGTTCTGTCAGTTCTGTGCTGCATATAAAATAATTTGCATGTTCAAATGACATTGGAAAGTTTTGTATCAATCAAGTGGAATAGATACTAGTTCACTCACTAGTCAGCTTAGCATCTATATCCTAACTGGATAGAAAAATCTGCCTTCATCTCTCATACTTTCATTTCAGTATCTCAGGTTTACAGAGTCAAGTGAATAAACCAGGCATTTGCCATGTATCTTTCCATATTTGCAAAGACAGAAAGAAAGAAAGACCAAAAAAAAAGAAAAAAAAAAGAAAAAAAAAAGGATCAGAAAAGGATTTGACTATGATGATTTATGTGTGGTATTCCTCTGCTGAAGTTCAGAGATGAGAAAACTCTGCACCTCATTACAAAAGTAATGCCTACTAATAGATCTAAGAATTTTGATGACATTTCAGAGAAATATTAGAATCAGGAGCATCTTAAATCCATGCTTGAATGGCATTTTTTAAACTCGCATAGTTTAGATGTTTCTCCTGGCAACGCTTCCCCAGTGTCATTATCACTTACTAAAATTTGATACCATCTACAACCTGAGCCTGAATTCCTGACACACAGCACCAGAGATGCAAACACTATGCCAGACCAAAGAGTAGCGTGTTTTGACAATCATGTAGACAGACGTATTTCTTTTGCAATGAGGAACTCTCAGAAAATATGCAAATGCTGAGGCAGTTAAATTATGTGCAACTTATTCAGAGGGGAAATAGCTTAAACACACAGCCCTAAGCTACCGCAGTGTGTTTGGTTATGTATAGCCCTGTCAAAACAAAAAGCAAAACAAAAAAAATTCAGCTGCTTCTAAGAAATTCCACACTCATTTCTAACCTAAAGTCATATAACATCAGAATTGGATCCTCTCTGATCTCTAGCTAAGACCATGCAGGGAGGTAGCTGCATGAAAGACCTCACATGTTTCTTTAAGTAACAAAGAGACAATATTCTTTGAATCAGCATTCAACCCACTGCTGTTGAAATCTAAGCCTTTGGAGTGGCATAACTCCTGCTAGAACTCAAGTGTTGTCATAAAATACTATCCACAAATTTCCAGGGAACAGACTAGACTAGGGTTGCTAACTCCAGTATAAAGGTACCTGAATTTACTTTCTGTTCATTAAAATCTGTTAAGCTAAAGTTTCACCACAATTTTAACTAGTTATGATACATTCTTTCTTTCTTTCTTAGCCCAAACATTTTCCCTAAATTCTCAACTGAATTTTATCGTATATATGTGGTGACTGTTGTGAAAGTTAATTTTACACACATGGATAAAGAATGTGAAAGAGTTTATTTTAAAAAACTTTTAAAAGCTTTTAAAAAACAAAAGCCAGGTTGTTAGTACAGTAACTTCTTAGATCATATATATAATTGTGTTTTGTTTCATGTTCATAGCTACATAATGCTATACCATCCCTTCATATTAAGAAAAAATAACTGAACTGTAAACAACTTCACGTCACCTTCCCGTATTTTCTGCATTATGATTTGCTGTAGAAAGTCAAGAAAAATGAGAAAATACTAACTCTCACTTCACTGTGGCTAGGGATCATGTTTAGCCATAATTCGCTCCACTTTGCGTTTTATTCCTTGGACTACTTCTTGGGTTTTTTTCTTTCATTGTTCAACAGAACTATTAAATTTATGATGATTTTTATTCCTCCAGGTGGATTGAGAGTATAAAAGCAGTAAAGCTAAAAAGTTATACAAGATGAATGTCTAAAGGTAAGGCTGGTTCACACAGAGACTACAGATGACTTCATATAAGGAAGATAAAATAGAGAATCAGATAAGGAAAATATGAGGTAAAGGGAATTTAACAGGAATTTATGACATTATTTTTAATTACTTTTTTCACTGGGCATGGCTGTTAAAATTTTAAAATGCATCTTTCATAGTTTGTACTTAGCTGCTGTACTGAGTCAGAAGAAAAGCTATCCTATTCAATGTATTCTGGTAGCAACTAGAGATAGTAAATGTTAGGTAATAGACAAACCTGATAGTTTAGTAGAGGCAATGCTGCCACAGTTCCATGTCTTCTAGCCCTGATATCTCTTCCCCACTCAGCGTTTCCTTCTACAAAAGTTCTTCCATGATAATCTCTATTTTTTAAAAAAATTCTACCATTCTAGGTCTTTTTTTTAGCCTGCAAATAGTATTAAAAGTCTAGGTGAATGAAAAATCTGCACAGGATTAGAACGATGTTTCTATTAGATTTATTTTCCCTTCCAAAATTTCCAGTTATTTCTCTTAACACTGAGGAAAATTGAACAGTGAATACAGAAAACGAACCATAATATGCCAAATAAATTCCTCTCAAATGCTTTGTATCTCCAGAATGTAGTCACCAATTATTAGAACTGATGTGACCAAAAATGGAATGAGGGGGGAGTAAATAATTTTTCAGCAATTTATATTCAACAGAATTCCATAACCTGGAGAAAAAAAAAAAAATAAAAGCAAAAGCCCTAAATGTTTGCAATGTCATAATTACTAATTGAATTATTGAGTCTGTAAGTTCTGTTTTGCTCACAGGTGTAATTTAATGAGCGCTCTGAATGTCCAGCCATTTTAGAGTCATTCCAGCTTTAGGTTTTAGCATCTATATATCCATATCAAATTATTCAGTGTTATTTATTAATGTGACTTCTTTCTGTCTGGTATTGATTGTTCACAAATGCTTTGTGACTCACAGGACATACAGATCCAAACTACTACCAGCTCCCATTCCAGAATCCGATATACATTCCCTAAAACTATCAGATCACTTACAAAGAAATGTATAGTGCTCCAGCTGATGCCTAGTTCTCACCACAAAAAGTTTAACATATCAATGTGTCAAATGTTGTTTTGAGAAGCACTTAATATTTTCCATGCCTGTCAGTACCAGTTTTGTCTTTTCCTGCCATCATCTTTCTGTATGTATAAGACCCAGAATGCAGTGGGCTGGGGTTGGTTTTAGTTATAGGGAAAGGCCAAGGTAAGAAAAAGGAGCAATGGTTTGGTTGCCAAAACTTCCACATTAGATGGGGCCTCTTCAGTTCAGGTTTCTTAGCCATTTCTCAGCGATTCAGACTGGACACTCACTAATGGTTTAATGGCACAATCTGATGGAGCATCTCTTCTGTACGATTGCTAACACCTTGTTCTGAATCTCTTTCTATTCCTTGTCCAAGCTAACAAGCTTATTGAGGGAGACAAGGATAGCACAAAAGAAATGTTCTAGGGAAAAATGTGAGTGGTATGTCTTGTATTCACCTTGTGTTTGTAAGACACATTCACAATCCAAATCCTCCATCAAGTATTTTCATATTCCCTCTGAGTACCATGTACAACCTAGGGACAGAGGAATGCTTGTTGCCTCTCAAACTGCTCTAAAGACTTTTTGACATCTTCTCTATCTGTGGGACCAGTTATCAGAAAAATAATTTACTTAATTACCAAACTATTTAAAATAATTCCTCTAGGGATGAAAGTCCTGCATGAAACTCATGCTTTCTCATCCCTGCTTAGAAGATATCATTTACTATAGTTATTATCATATATTGAATCTAAACATCATAATGTCCATTCTTGTGGCTATCACATGAGCATATCACATTTTTTAAAGGAAATAGGATTAAGAAATTCTTGTAACAAGGTAACTACATTTTACCTTATGGAACATTTAATCTTCTATATAAGCCTCACAAAGAGTCACATGAATATTTAACTGCCTGAGCAGCAGAACAGCAAAAATCACAGCCTTAATTCTCACTGACCTATGTCTCAATGAGAATCTGAACATTACAAATGCAGCACAGAGCTTTAGCATATGCTTTTAGCATAACCTTTACATTCCTCCATATTCAGCACGGCAAGAAAGCAGAGATCGAACATGAACCATATGCTTGGGTACTACTGAAGTCAATCTATTCACACACAATCTTAGAGCTAATGTTCAAATGTTCCTGAAGATCCCCTAAGAACACCTCCAGTCTGTCTTCAATGTTCTTCCAGCTTTCAGAATTAAGGGAAATTATGCCCTTCTATTCATATTGTTATGTTGTGGATCAGGTAACAGAAGAAGGAATAATAAAGGCTCACTAATCATGTTGAGCCAGATGAGAAAGCATCTGACATAAATAAAAAGATGAAATGTTTTATTAATTCTGTGACACAAAATAGCATAGACTAGGAACTAAGCACTCCTCAACCACAGCCTGGCCTAACCAACTGAAAGTAGCAGTTCAATGCTTTAGATAACAAGTCACTGAGCACAGAAGAAACATTTTGAAAACGCTTTCAAATACATTTTTTCACTCTGAGGCAATAAATTTGTCTAAGTAAATTAGGCTAGAGGATAAGCAATCTGATCTCCTCAATGCATTCATTCTCTTGTGAAAATTAGTAAGCATCCCCTTACATTAAAGCATTGCAATTGTCCAATAGAACAGCATTTATCATAGCTTCAGTAAAAACCTCAACAGTCTGCACTGAAAAGTAAAACTCCAAAATGACTGGACAACTTTTGGCTCAAAATCCGTCAGATACAAGTGCAAGACAATTTTGTGATAATTAAAGGTTGGCCTTTATAATGACTATGACATGGTTACAAGATGTGGTTTATTTTGAATGAGGGTTCTGAAAGAACATGCATTATTTTTAGCTTAGTGAAAACTTAATTATCTCTAAAGAATAAGAATTCACTATCTCAGAGACTCTTAGAGTTATAAGTCATTAGCAGAAGAGGAAGTATGGAAAATACACAAAACAATTGTGTATAGAAGGCATAGTATATTCAAATAAGCATTTAAAGTACAGAATATTCAAATAAGCAGCATTACCAAAAAAAAAAAAAGCAAAACCAATGACATCCCACTACATCTGAGCAGATGTGGCAAACACAGTGAGTCAATCTTTGCAACCTTTGAAGTTTACATTAAGTTCTGTCACTCCAAACAACACAAAGGTATCCTACAATCAAGTGCCTAAATGCTGCATATGAAATAGAGATAGGATTTACAATTCTCAAACAATGCTGTCATAGATAATGCTCACTAACATTCCAAGATTTTACAAAACATTGCCACATCTAGGGTGGATCTCAGTTTCCAAAACATTCCAGAAGTGACAGATGCAGTTAATCAGAACCTGGCTGTTAAATATGTCCTGCTGATTTCTTTGGGTTTAAAATATTCACTGATAAAAGCAGGCATGTTATCTTTTCCAGAAGGTACAGGAAGTAAGGGTGAAGATACAAAATTCCTATGATGTTCAGTCAGAAGAAAATACTAGAGGTTTCAATTATGCATTTGTTGAAGGAGACAATTCTGCTTTTGGTTCATAATTATTTTATATAAGCCATATTTTTCTTGGACTGGTTTGAAAGCCTACTCTTAGAGCTGTGACTTTATTATGTTTATTACTTGCTTCACTTTCCTAGGAAGCCAAAGGGGAAAACAACAACTATCAAAGAGAACCAGGTTACAGATCTTTTCCAACTTTAATGATTCTATGATTCTAACTAATTTTATTTCCCAAAACTGGTAAGACTGAGAAATTACGTTGAGACTTAAAGACCACAGTGAGAAATACCTCTCTCTAGCTGATAAAGAAAAAGCCTTTGATACCCAGGCCTACCCAAATAGAGAGAGAGTGAGTTGTAGAAAAGTGGCTAAAGATCAGTCCAAACAAAGTGAAAGAGAGACTAATAGCTGGAAAATATCTACATTTAAATGACAGTTAGAAGTTACTGAAATTTGTGAAATGTACCTAACAGCTATGCTGGAATGATGTCTCACCAATCTTGTATCTACTAGCAAATTTCTTCTTTTCTTCTTGCACAGATTGGTTGAAGGATCTTTTAATTTCTGTAACTGGCAACCATTTAGTCTACAGTTCTCCTTATTTCTTGTTTCTTTCATATGGAGCATTAGCCTTGCACTGTTTGTTTCTTTAACAACATATGACTGTCTTTAGAGACCTGGTGGTTCTGCCTCTGCAAGTGAAGGGCTTTCAATTGCAGATCTATCTACTCTAGGCAGTTCTGCATAATCTTTAAATGCAACCCAGAAAACAGATTTTTTTTAAAGATACATTTTCGGATTGAATTGTTGATGCTTAGTAAATAGAATGTCTTTTTCTTGTTTTTAGATATGAGGTAACGTGTTAATTATTGAAAATTAAATAATATATCCTCATTTTTCCCTGACATACTTGTAATAGAAAATATAATAATTTGTAAACTGCAGTTTTAGGGCAAATACCTTGTAAAATGTATATGAAACTAATTGTCACTAATAAAAGATTGGAATTTTCCTAACAAATACATACCAGTCTCCAGGCCAAGTTCTGAAATTCTTACTCTTGTATTCACCAGAGATACAATGCATTCCTTCTGCTTTTGCATTTCCAAATGAAAAAAAAAAAAAAAAAAAAAAAAGGAATCAATTTCAACACATTATAACCATGGATGCATTGAAAAAGATTTTCAGAAAGAAAGAAAATAAAGAGATTTGCTTAGCTGGGAGCAACTGCCAAGAGAGGCATGGGAAACCTTAGAACATATCACATTCAAATGCACCTTCAAAGCAGCTAATTGAAATTTCATTAACTGGCCAAGATTTTGACGTTCTTTGCCTCAATCCAAAGTACTGATTGTAGTGTGCAACTTCTGTCAGAGATTTTAACAGGGAATGTCAATAATCTCTGTTTCAGACAGCGAAGTTCTTCACATTGAAAAAGCTTTCATTCATAAGATTTTTTTCAGACCATGATCTATGGAAAGCCATTTTCAACAATAAGTTTGAACTTATTATCTATCAGAGGGACACAAACAGGGTATCGTTTCAGCTCCACTTAAGAGCATAAAGATGTAACGTCTTGCATCATTTTTTTCTCATGGAGGAAAGCTCTTCTTAATGATAAAGAGACCTTGACACTAGAGACTTTTAAGCATCTATATCCACATGGGATTTGTGAAACCTATATAACATCCATTAAATTCAAAGCTTTTTGTCCATCACTATTGTAAAAAAATGTCTGTCAAAATCTAGTCATGTTTAATATTAAATAAATAATCTTCTAAACTAGATATTGCCTTTGTTTTACCTTTGAAATTAAAAAACAATTCCAGCAACTAAATGTTAATTTTATAACTTTGATTTTGTTTCTGAGTAGTACATGATATTACTTGCCTGGAAGTTGTTGACAGGTTTAAAGGATGTACTGTGCAATTATACCTCAGAATGAACCACAAGATTTGTGTGAAGTGTGCACATTCTTTGATAAAGATATCACAATGTGCCATGGCCAAATGTATTTCAAGACTCATTCACTTGACTTTGTATTACGTGACATTTTTCAAACAGTGTCATCAACAGATCAAAAAGAGAAGCTGCTGATTCTTGTCATCTGTACGGAAGTTGTAAAACTTGAGCTTTCCAGTTGACAGAAGTATCACAGATTGTACTTGTCTACTCTGCTGCACTGGATCTTATGAAAAATCTGAAAATCTAGCTTAAAATACTACCCTTTGAGAAGCCCTATGTGGTTTTAGACATTTTGTGTCACAAATACACTAAACTGAGATCACAACATAAACATATCTCTAGTACACTAACGTTTCTAGTGCTAACGTTCTTCTGACAGATAAAGTAGGAACACTAAATTCTGAAAAAAATTAATGCGTTATTTCTCTGCCAGTTTTTTTCTCCCTGCTTCTGGGGATAGTTACAGAACCATGCAGACTGTCGTTAGAATCAAATCCTAATGAACAACGTCACAACATCCAACACAGTGTTCCTATGCTCACATTATTCTTTTAATCATCCTAACTATACTCAGAACGTGTCTTCTTTAACATCTGCTAGGTATGCATTTGAAAAGAACCATTATTTTTAAATCAGTTTTCATTTCACAAGATGACAGTAGCGTTGCATAAAAGACTGACTACAAAACAATATTTTTTTCCAAATAATGTTCAGGTTAATGTTCTGGCTTCAATTTTGTAATCAGGAACATTTATTGGAAACTAATTTATTGGGAAACTAAAATATCCATTCTTATCAGAAAGCAAAAGCACATGATTTGCTAATGTACCTAATAAAAGTAGGATGTATTTTCTCATCTTACTGTAGTATACCTGAAATTAATGGTTTCACAATGGACTTAAAAGCTTATCCAAATAAATTAATTGACGGATAGTTTTCCCCAGGGAACCAATTCAAAAAAATAAAAAATTAAAACCAACTATAAATTGTAAATACAAAAAGAGAAGAAAGAAAAGTTTCTCAGATTTCTAAATGATTATGTAACAGTGGTTGCTTTGAGGAATGAGCAAAAAGAAATAGAAAAAGATGCCACCAGTATTTCTGCTTAGCTACCAGTCTTCACCTGTGCAATTTATCAATTTTGCAACATAGGATTTGATAGTATAATTCACTTCATTTCCAGTTTAAATTGTATCCCAGTTTATTATGACCCTTGCTCTGACCACTGTAAGAAAAGAAGAAAGAAATCAATCTCAAAATGTCAGCCACATAATTTCCCTATGAAAATACAGCAATACATACAAGAGAAAAAAAAGAAGAAAAAGAAAAAGAAGAAAGAAAAGGAAAAGAGAAAAAGGAAAAGGAAAAGGAAAAGAGAAAAAGGAAAAGGAAAAGAGCCTGCCTATGTTTTTTCCTAAGAATCTTGTTTTCACATCTACCAGGTAAATTTTTCAGAAAGAAAAGGGGACAAGAATTTTTTCATCTGAGCTTTTTCTTCTTTTCTTCTTCGAAATTTGCATTAAGATTGATAGTGTAACAGATTAAAGTATTCTTAAAATACATCCAAGTTTGAGAAAATTCCTTACGCAAGAAAAGCAGATCATTCTGAAACAACAGAAGGGCAATGAAACTATGGAAGAATGGAAGAGCACGAGAGCAGAGGCTTCATAACTTGGCAGTTACTACCTCTTCAGAACAGGCACTTTTTTTCAGAAAATAATTTTATTTTCAAAAGCCTCAGAAGGAGAAGTAGGAATAAAGGCAAATACATATATATGTATGCCTATAAGGCAAGGTGAGAAGTTGTTATCTGGATGACCAACCCCAATACTTATAACGTCACAAAATCAGTGCTTCCTAAATGCTTGTAGTATAACCTGGCAAAACACACAGAAGCCTGTTGAACAGCATCAAATAAAATACTAGAAATTAATATATAGCAATAATTAGGAACACTCACAGGAAATACTGGGTCTAAAACTTTCACCGTCTATTTCTAATTAATAGGCTGGAATGCCCTTTGCCACTGTTGATGGAGACACTATCACTATTAACTCATGAGGGTAAGATACGATATTAAAGGCAAACAGAATGCAATATTTCTGAAACAAGACACATCTATAGTAAATGAAACATTTGGTGGCTTATTTGTACAACTCCAGAATCAGGATCTAGGCACTGGTAGAAGTCCTTCAGTCAGATATGACAGATTAATTCCATGACAGTACTCACAACTGAAATGGGAATCATATAGAATATGATTGAGAAGTCTGTCTCCATAGTCTAACAGGAAATTAGTTGCACTAAACACCTATTTTAAGAAGCATAATATAAAATCATAATCATTTAAATTATTGACTGGAACTGGTTTGACTCCTTATAGAACGTACTGTTCTTTCTTCTTGAATTTGTTTTGACATAAAAACATGATCATCTTCAAAAATAAGGGAAACATTTGGTGCCAAGGAATGCTAAAGCAATTTTGGGGTGAATTCACAAGGAGTGAATTGTGATAAATATTCATAAAAGAATTTGCACTTCAAAATGATAGATTTAACATCCTAACATCTAAGATGAATAAATGAAGTTGCTTTTCCCTAGTTTCTTACAATTAAGATTTTAGTAAAAGGTTCCAATGGGTTGAATTTACATGCACATGCAATACAAAGTCTCTGAATCCTGAAGTTTTAAAAATTCTGTCTGCCAAGGCTCCTGCAATTTGAGATGAAATTGCAAACAGCTAAATGTGGCAGCTTTTCCTGTATTAAGCACTGAATTGAAAATCCATGGAATGTATCTTCTGCCAGCAAAGGTTCTCATGCTGTAACAATTGTTCATCATTATGGTGTTTTTCTGCCACTGATTTTGGCATATTTTTAAAAATTAATCTTTGGACAGATAGTTTCAACATATAACTCATTTAAAAAATGACTCTCCATTAATAAAACAATATTTAGATTCAAACTGTTTTAAATGTCTGCAAATTAAGCACAAAAACCTCTGGATAACGAATAAATACAGTGGAGGCGATAATAGAAGTTGTCTTGAATTCTACAATTTCAGAGTTAGAATCTCAAATAAAGGAAAACAGAATGGGATTATAAAACCTTAGTAGTGACTCAGATTTAATTAGGCTCAATTTTGTCTAAAGTTGAGCTGAATGGATAACAGGTTTAGACAAAATAATGCCCAAACTAACATTTTTTTTCCCTTTAAATAATTTTGATGAACTTCAAGCATCTCCAACCCTTGCTGAAAATACCAGGAGGAAAGGACATAATTATGAAATTTTCTAACAGGCTTAAATCATTATGAATCGGTATTGTAGGCAGTTCTAAGAAAGCTATTCTCTCAGGTACAATGCTTTTTTGTTTGGATTTATAGATACTTCCTAAAGAAAATTCCTACTTGTGTTATATTCAAACATACTTTAAATTACAGATCTGTGAAAAACTCACAATTTAATGTTTATATTGCATAAAGACTGTTCTACAGAATTCATATTTTACTAATACTGTTCACTGAAATATCTTCAGAACATATTTCTGTATCTTTCTTTCTACATAATGTGAGCTCTGAGATGCCAGTATTATCCCATAAAAACTGATGCATTTATGAAAAATGTCAGGATGTGCCAGGTGCTTGTCAGTTATTATCCTTTGTCAGCCTTGCTTGCCTTAATGAAAGAATGCATGTTCTACCTTTCATGTAATCTGCCCTGCTGCAGTTTGTTCAACGAAACCCTAAAACTCTGGAAGCCTAGAAGAAGCTGCAAGTAAAAACTGTAGTCAACCTATTATCTTTTTCTTAAAATTTTGAAAGTCAGACTATCCTGATTTCAGCATCTCAATTCACAGAGAAAATCAATAAAAAATGTTGCTGTTCAGATAGTTTTAATTAGTGGCAAACTGGCATTTGGACAGCGAAGACAAGAGGTAACATGAACTTTTAATGCACTTCAGCAAAAACAATCACTTCTAGAATGGAAAACCACTTCAATAATCTGATTCTATGTGACTTAGCCTTCTATTTTTAATACTATAATATACCAACCTTGATATTAGCTAAAGAAGAACTAAACACACCGCTTATGCCACCTTAATGGTCCAATAAATTTAACTTTGTTCCCAAATTTTCTGAAGAGGCAAAACCAAATGGTTTTAACAACTTCTCTATGCTGATTTCAATCAAAACTGACAGAAGGTAAAGATGCTGCATTTCTACAAGTTTCACAGAGGTAGGCTAATGGATAAAGAAAACAAATCTTATTAATGTATTATTACTTTGCACTGAAATCAAGGAATTCACATATGTCACAAATTAATAGTCTGCCACTCATGTAACATATTTCATCATCAGAGTTTTCAAAGTTGACAAGGGAACATTAAATATCTCATTGCTTAAATACATACAGTAAATATTGAATCTGAATTTACAAGAATATGAGATTATATTGAAAGTATCTGAAACACACAAGACAAAGGCCACTGAAACATTTTCCTCTTGTCTCAACAGGATTTTCCAAATTGTCCTCAATGTGGAATACAAAATATAATTCCATAAGCGGACTGGATCCAAAGCAGCTTCAAAAGCTGACCTTTTGATTCAATAAAAAGGGCAACAGACCAACCAAAGAATCATGAAAAAGAAGACCATAATGTCAATAGACAATACTATTTCCTTCCCCTGCAAAATTTTGAGGAAATATCTCCCAGACTTGAAAAACTAACTGTGGATTGATAGCATTGTGTGGGAAGAAAAGTTCATGGATCTACCCATAGAAAAACTTCACATATTTCTAGAGAAAACTTGATTGATTCTAGAACAGCACCTTAATTCACAAATCAAGCTCAAAATGCTGCTGAATACTATGGTTCTGTGTGAATGAGAATAACATGCACTATCCCTAACTAATATAGCATTTAAAATCCAAAGCTTAATTAGATCTTAGAAGTCAGGAAAAAACAGGCAGCTCTGATTTTAAAAATTAAATAGAATACCAGTTATGTTTATCTCCCTACTGATGATCTAACCCATACATAAGGAATAGATTCAGTATGAAAGTCTTCAGGGCCACAGCACAGGGGTGGAGAAGTGCTTCTGCTGTTCTCTAGCTGCTCAGATATCCTGACTGATATCACAAGACACAATCAAATTCCGCTGCTCTGCTCTGGCAGGTATGTCTGAGCTGATGGAGAATATTTCTGTTTTAGAACTATTCACACTAGAATTTAACAATGAAATTGCCTTTAATGATAATCATGTAAGTGCTATTAAAACAGCCAAAAGATGGATGGAATTCACAAACCACTGGGAGGTCTCCTTGTTTACAATCTCCTGGAAAACTGCATGTTCTCTGTATCCACCTCTAACTATTCTGTGTGACATGAATTCCTGTGGAACAGTGTATATTGCTACCAACTTGTACTGCTTGATATATTTATACCATGGCACTACATATGTAGGTTTAACACTACTGTGCATCCTGTAACATCTCGAGGTTGTGCATGTGCTTTTAAGGGTGAATTAATGCTCTCCTGACTTTGGCAATGATCAGAACTTGAGGCAGATTTCATAGCTACCATACCCCTAGTGATGGAACTGAAGAACAAAAACAAAAATAAAATTAAAAATTACTCACCTGTATCATTTTCCCATTCTATTTACTACAAGTAGGTCAGAGAAATTGAGATGTATTCTGTGTGCAAAAACAAACCAAAAGGTTCTACTTCCGTCTGAAGAGAAAAATAGATGATGCTCTGCAGCTGTTTCTGGATTTAGTATAAGACACTACAGCAAAATTTGAAAAAAAAAAATAAATGCCCACTTCAGATCAGACTTCCTTTCCTTTTAACCTATGTACAACACTAATCTGATTGAGCTGATTGAGAGCATGCAACAGTAATACTATCTTGGAACAATGCAAATAATTTTCAAATTATATTTCCCATCTTAAGGAAGAAATAAGTGAGAATAAGGAGAAAAGAAGCTTTTGGAAATTCCTCAATGTAACAATCTTTGTGCTCACATAACTTATAAAAATTCATACACGTAGTAATCATGAGTTTCTAAATGTCTGTCAACACAATAATGGTCTTAGAACATATTTTGCAGTCTGCTAATAAAATTGTTTAATAGCCCAGAAGGACTGTGCACTGTTCTGTGACATGGTGGAAAATAGGTAATGTTTAATATTCCTAATTTTTATAAGCCCTGTTACACTGAGGGTAGTAAAAGCATAACACAATATACTTTATAGGAACTGAATGGGCTACTGACTTGAAGGGGGAGGGGGAAGGAAATTAAATAAAAGAGACTAGTCATGTTCAGTTTCAAAATAATAAATTGAATCTGACAAAACAGCATAGAAGAGAATGGCTTAGGAGGACATTTTCCTGTCAAATGTACCGCTCCCTTTGTCTTGCATTATTCCTCCATTGGAAAGCAGTCCCAAGAGCATTTAACCTGGATTTGAGCCAGCTTCTCTAATGTATTTGCAGGGGAGTCAGGAATTATACCTAAATAGCCTAAATTTTATTCAGTTTCATACATTTTCGTTTGTTCAGTGATGTTTGAGGGACCTCTTTCACTATATCAGGTGAACATCACTGACCACAGCAGTGAAGCTGGACTTCCAGTGACCAATAACCTTTCAACATCTCTTTGAACCCAAACCAATGGAGAGGAGAGGATTAAGATTTTTAACTGCAACTGTAAAACAATGTAGACTAGCTTTAACTTTGTTTGCATTTCTACAGTGTTCTGTCTTTTTCATCTCTGTATATCTAATACATCATTTTTCCCGTGATCTGATCTAGAATCTTTTTGTTTTCCCCAAAAGAAGACTTAAGTTTTAGGAATAAAACCTGGTGTGCGCATTGCTTTTCAAAGATTTAATCATCCTACATGGTGATATCATGACTTTTGGACAGTAGACAGCATAAGTTTATAGTAATACACTTAACAGAAAAAGCATCTTTTACTCTACCCGTTCTTTGATGATAGTTTAAGATGGGGGCTCTGGAAATAAGATAAAAGTAGGTAAGAGTAAACATGAAAATAATTCCTCTATAGTGACACACTAAACAAGCAATTATATGATCACAGTGATTTTGTCACTACATTTTCTCTGTGCAAGTTTTCTGCTACTGAAAATTTAAAGTGATATGATATTCTCTGATTATAGTTAGAACAAGCAGGACTATTCATTTTAAGAGGAGACCAAGTCTGCATACTTTTAAAACTATGAAACATAAAATCCCTTTTTTTTTTTTAATACTCTGCAGTTTCACATTACAAATAAATAGTAGGCTGTTCTGGAACCTCATACGGTTGCAACAGGTTTAAACAGTTACATTGCACTTTGATTCTTAGTAAATACCCAGTGATCTAATTGTTGGCTGATACTAGTGTTTGATGAAAAGCAAGTGATTTTGTATTTTGATAGAATTTTCTTATATTTATATTACTTATGAGGTAACACTGCTAACATAGCTAACATTTGTTCACATTTATGACAAAATTTCCAACAGTCATTTCCAGTTTACTTAAATTTGGGGAGGGGGCAACAGCAAAGTGACCTATCACTGGTTGTCATTTACAAACGCCTCTATTTTAAGTTGGCTGCATAATCTGTGCACAAAAAAGCTGTTCCATTTGAGTGAGTGGAGTTGAACATTTAGAAAAACAGCCTTGGGAAGCAGGGCTTACATGTTTTGTTTCTTCTATTCCTTTTTCCCCTTATCTGCTAATTGGCTTGTTAAACAAATTTGCAATAGCTACTTATGGTGTGTTTTTTGGATCTGTTTTCTACCAGAATTGTCAGGGATTGTGCTCGAAATCTAGGAAATTTTTTATTCTTGAACACTCAAACTCTGATCCACTCTTCATCTCAGGTCTCCAAAAATGCAGAGATATGCATCTACCCACATTCGTGTGACAGTATATATGTAATGCCAATGAGACCTGTCTCACAACTATGGCGGAATATTTCTATGAACAAACATTTGAAGAATCAGAAATTATTTTGTAGCAATATGACCGGGATAAATATAAGTAATAATTATAAATATGTAGAAGATCTTTTCGCTTCTGTTTATCTAGTTATTGTTTACATGAAATCCTGTTACGGAATGCAATGAAGGTTGTCTAGAATTTTACATCCAGTTTAACTGAAATTGACATCCTTAAATACCAAATGACTGAACTTTAAAGAAATAATTTGTGGCAGGAAGAAAAATTGTTTCTTTATTTTGCCTTCTTATTATGTGATAGTATTCTATTCTGCATCTATTAATAATTAAACTCCTAGGGAGAAAAGATGAAAAAGCAGCATCAATTCACATTTGTCATATTCCTCTTTCTCCATGTTCAACACATCCATGGGTAGACTGAATACTAAAATGTAGAAAGTTTAGATCCGTATCCAAAACAACCTAATAACAACACAACCCTGAGGCTACATGAGAAAAAATGAAAAACTGGATGTTTGGGTTTTTTTAATCTAAAATTCTTTTTCATTCACATATTCTTTGCTAATTTATATTTCATAATAACCCTTGCCTTAGGAAATTGTGAAGTTCTGGCTTTTTGAACAAGCCCAGTCATTTTCATTTCCTCTTGTATTTCTCTGCAAATTCCCTTTATTCTCTTTTCTTTGCTAGAAATTTCTTTAGGATGAATTTTACACTGACAACTTGTTAAACTCTTGACCAAGGAGAAATTATATAATGTGATTTAATCTTAATACTGAACAAAGAAAATTCCACCATATCTACAAATTCTAAATATTTTCAAAAGATTCCTATAAAGCTAATTAGTTGTCTGGTAAGGGAAGTCCTCACAAGTTTCTTATGGATTTCTGAATACAAACCATACAGAATTTTGATGGATTTGATTTGACAAAAAAAACACCTTTATGAATTATACAAAAATGTTTCAGAATTTGAGTAAGTTTATATATTCAAAATACATTTTTATAAAGACTATTAAAAAGTTTGTGCCCTCGTTTCCCCTTACTGTTATCATCTCTGGAAAAAAAAATACACTGATCAACCTGGAATCTACACAATTTATTTTGCATCATTAAAAGTTCAAATGATATAATACACTTCAATCCTGTTCAGAAAGCTCTATTTTCCACTTTGGCAAGCACATCTATAATTAAACCCTGTGCAGTCTAATTCAACCTCTTGGATTCAGAGGCAGATGCATCAGAGAATGAAATATACATCACAGCTGACAAAAGTGCACACGAAGGATAATAGGATTGTTTTAATTGTTCGTGATGATTCCTCATAAATCTCCAAATATTACCACCAAATTATGTTTTGTAATAAAGCAACAATCTATTTCCATCTGAAAGAAAAACTGCTGCATTCACTTCAAAACTAGGAATACATACTTAATTTTTGGCCTTTTCACAAGAATACCTAAGCCTTTCATACCTAAGCCTTTCATTCAAATTTGTTTGAATGAGTTTTGGTGTATTTAAAGCTTTTGCTCGTTAAAAATTATTATTTCCAAAAGTCTTCATAATTCTTTGATTAACAGATAATTATGCGTTTTTCCACAGAATATGTATTAGAATAAATGTCTCTTTAATCTTCTTTAATTTGGGGCCTGAACATGCAACCTTGAATTTAGTTCAATTCATCTGAGGATTTTTTTTTACAGTTACTTAAATCATTGTTCTCACTACTCTCTGCATTTAATTTAAATTTCTCTCCTGACAGCACCATTAAAATTTGAATCTCCACTGAAATATGTGGTTTGTTTATACCATTATTGTTCCTTTATTGTTATTTATTTTTTAATTTTTACATTTCTGCAAATTTTCCAGGGTTCACCAGAGTTCTGTGGAGCAAACACAGCCTAGAAACAAAATGCTTTTCTTTGATAGCTTTCAGAGCTCGTTCTTAGTTACCAATTTGCCTAACGAGTCACATTCGGATACAGCCCAAATTTGTCAAAGGAGTCTCATACACCCAAGTTCCTGCTTGCATCATTCCTGCTAGTCAGGCAAATATTTATAGGCATATCAAAGGATATGGTAGATTACCAGAAAATACGGTGAACTCAGCTCATTTGAAGCTGAGCTGATCTCAAGCAAACAGCCATCAATATGAACGCATGAAAAGTGTAATTATGGGAACTGGAAAATTATGAACCCACCTGCTGGCCCCTCTAGCAACATCACATTACATCGCCATCTGTACATGTGTACTCTGAATTTGCTGTTGGTGAGGGATGGTTTAGAAGACTGCAGAATCCGTTTTAAACCATTATCCACAGGAACAGATACACATTTAAAAGGTTTCCTCCCACAGCATATTTGTGTTAAAAGTTGTCTCACGTGTGTTCCAGATTTTTTCTTTCAAAGGATTAGTTTTTATCAAACTCATTCCTTTTTATCTCAGTATTCTTATGTTTGAGGAAAATACCAATTTCTGCTAGTACTTAAAAAAAGAACAATGGACAACTACAGTAAGAAATAACAAGCAAACTGGGGAATATCATGCTGTCACAGCATAACTCTTATTCACTGTGCTCTGTTGTTGGATAGACAGCTCTTAAATGAAGTTAAAACAAACTGTCAGCAGTCCTTCCATCACTGAAATAGGAATAACACTGTTAAGCAATTGTAGCCTTATTTTCTGTAACATTCTCTCTCTACTCAACACAAATAGATCTTTTTCAGTTCATACTACCACTTGCAGTATTCCTCTGAAGCTTTAGTTAGAACCTGATTCATTCAAATTGCTAACAAATATTTACCTCTGAAATACACCTTTCTTTACATATATCAAACATTTCTGTAGTAGACATACATTTCCTTCTGTGCTTTAGCATTTATGAAATTAGATCCCAGAATTATAGATGTTTCTAAATTTAACTTAAACAGAAGACTTGCCAAGAACACAGTTCAGTTTCAGGGATGGAATTAACACGTCTTCACTTTTAATTATCCTTTATTATAGTTAAAAATATTGCAAACACACAAATGAAGCACTACATAATTTTCTGTTTGTTTCTTTATTTGCTTAATCCATTTTCTACCAAAATATAAGTGTGCATGTAGGGATAAGTTCTTTACAGAGAGAGTAGTGAGGAGCTGGAACAGGCTGCCAGAGACGTTGTGGATGCCCCGTCCTTGGAGGTGTTCAAGCCCAGATTGGATGGGGCCCTGGGCAGCCTGGTCTAGTATTAAATGGGGAGGTTGGTGGCCCTGCATGTGGTAGGGGGGGTTGGAGATTCATGATCCTTGATGTCCCTTCCAACCCTGGCCATTCTGTGATTCTGTTATACCACTATAGAAATAGCTGGAGATGTTCAAGTGATTGACATTCTCACTATCTTCACCTGCCCCTTGCTACTAAATTAATTTGACAAAAGATTTTCTATCAGTGTTTGCTATAGATTCACTAATGGAGCCTCCCCCCAGCAGTTTCTCGCATTGTGGCACTTGTAGCTTACCCAAAAACACCAGAGCTTCAGCAACTCTGAAGACACCGACAACATACAAAGATTAGATTTGTTGCCCAGACACAAACCGAGTAACAGTTAGTGCAACACTAACTCCCTCCTGCTTCTCTTTCAGTAATTCAATTTATGTATGAAGTTACACAGATCTTCCAAAAGGAATTTGAAAAAGAAATTCAAACTTCAGAATTTCATCTTTAAATTGTCACCTCAGGAAATGCCAACAAGAACTGTGGCCACTAACACGGGACGTTTCATCACATGAAGACAGGGTCAAGGGATAAGAAACAAACCATCCCTTGTCTTTGCTCTTGCCACACACATCACATCCAGGTGCTAATCTTGAGAGATACAATTGGACCTATTGGTCTATCCTCATGTGACTGCATGATACATTCTCAAGCTGAGATCTGGGGCTTTTTAATAGCCGGAGCTCACAGAGAGATCAGTCTTCCTCTGTTCACCCACATGCTGTGTGTGCAAGACATAACTTTTGAGAACTGTAAATATTTTCAGCTGGATCAACCATTTGAGCAGATATTTTTACCAATAAAAGAAAAAACAAATTTTGTCCTTTTGTTGCCTGTCAGGGGCTAATTAAGCAATTAAAAAACAGTAGGATGTGGTTTACTGACAAATTCTGTCATTGCTCTGCAGCACTGGCAACACATCTTATCACGGGCAGATGTCTCCTATGGAATTTGCTCTCTTATTTTTTGCCAAATCCCAGTTTTATTGACCTTCAGAACACAACATAAATCAGCACACACTGTTTTGTTTTCATCTGCAGCTATTTGGGAAGTTTTGTATTTCATCCCAAATCATCTGCAGCAGAGCTCTGTGATGCGTATTGATGTTCTTGCTCTATCACTTCTAACCTATTTCAAGCGTTTCTCAGAAGCAGCTGTCAAAGTAGTATCTGGTATAAAAGCAATGAAGCTTTTATAAATCTGATTTCTGCTACCAAGGTGTTGGGAAATGGCTGCGAGAGCAGGGCAGACATGAGGCTGTGTACGAGCATAACTAGTGCGGCAGCACAGGGTGCATTCTCATGAGAAAGCATTAGGAGTTAAGATAGGAGGCACAACATCCTTGGGCAGCCTGTAAACAGCAGGCCTTAAACAGCAGGCCTACATCCGCAGCTATGCTCTGTGGATATGTGGGGGGCTGATAAGCGGATGAGCTCAGTGGCAGGGGTGAATGCTGGCTGAGCATTGGTTAAAGCTAGGCAGCCCACCTAGACGCCCACCTTGTGCTCCAATAGTAGGTGAACACATGTGTAGTAGAATCATATATAAACTCTGTGTGTGCAGCAATAAGATGAAGCTTGATCACTCATATTGAGTACTGTCGTGCTTCCCCGCTTGAGAACAATCTGATTAGGACGCTATCCGCGGCAATTGGCGCCCGAACAGCGAAGGACCTGATGGAAGATTGATTTGGGAGCGGACGGACAAGCGCACCGGCATCGCAGCGGCCGAGCCGGGGGGCAGCATCGCCTAGACCGACCAAAAGGGGTCTGCACGGGATCCGGAGGGCACGGAACGGAGCTCCGATGACAGTGGACGCTGCGTGCGGTGAGACGCGGATTGCAGTGCACCATGGAAAGTGAGGTAGCCCTAGATTTTTTAAGATGCTTCTTAGAGAAGCGAGGGGTAGAGTCTGTGACTCTAAAGCAATTGCCTGGGTTGCTAGCCTATGGTAAAGGGGAAGAGTTCTTTGCTCGTTCTCAGGATATTCTAGGAGAGAAGGAATGGCACAAGTTAGGGGATGTCCTTTGGTATAAGGTAATTGATGACAACAAAGGGGCTAAAAAACTAATGAAGCCCTGGAGAGATGTGATAACTTGTATCAGGAGGTATAGGTTAGAACGGCAGGAAGCTGCCTCAGCTTTGCGCCAGTTAGAAAGTCTGCCCGAAGACGCTAGGCGCTTAAAGGTCGGGGGGGATTACGTTCCGATACCCTCCTCGGGAGGACCAGCTCCGCTCCGCACTTACGGCCTCTCGCAGGCAGGGGCTTCAGCGATCCCGTCTGCCTCCCCCAGGGACGATATAGAGGAAGAAAGTGAGGATGAGGGGCTGGAAAAACTGGATTGTGAGGTTAAAATATTAACAGAGCGGTTACGTAATCTGGAAATCTGTATGCGGGTCCTGTCCTACCGATAGCGCCTGTTGCTCCACCGACTCATCCGGCAGCGCCGCCCGACTGAACTGCGGAGAAATCGTTTCGCGCGCCCGCACCGCTCTGCCGGATGGGGGGTGAGCAGTCGGAACTATGGGGAATTCACTAACAAAGGAGCAGCAAGTAAATCTTGAAGCCTTACAGTTAGTTTTAACGTTTCAGAATCAGCCTGTATCTACCTCAGCATTAGTTACTTTTCTCAAATGGTTAAGCAAAAATGTCCCTGAATTTCTGAAAACTGCATTCTCTTTTTATGGTGAACTTTGGGACGAAATTGGTGCAAAACTCCGGGAGGCTTCTATTACTAAAGACAGAACGACTGCTAAACTTTTATCTGTTTGGCACCAGACAATGGAAGGGCTTAAACAAATTCGACAAGGAACACTTTCTTCCGACTATTCGCCATCGCCCTCCCTCCCACCCCCGCCGCTGCCCCTCCGTGCAGCGGACAGCCCTGGTCCGGATTCGATCAGCGGCTCCGACCCCGCCCCTGACCGTGGGGAAGAGAAACTCCGACCCCCCCCATCGCCGCTGCCCTCGGTTCCGCCTCCGGCGCTCATCCCGCTCCCGCCCTCCGCTCCGCCCCTGACGCTCGCCGCGGCGCTCCTACCCTCCGCCTCGCCGTGACGCTGATGTCCTCCGCTCCGCCCCTGACGCTCGCCGCGGCGCTCCTACCCTCCGCCCCGCCGTGACGCTAATGTCCTGCGCTCCGCCCCTGTCGCTCGCTGCGCCGCTCCCGCCTCTGACCCGCCGAGGAGCTTCATCAGTACCTGCTATAACCTTGCATCATTCAGATGATGACCCTATTTGAATTCCTGCTCGCAGTGTTCACCCTTGGCGCAGAAGCACTACCTGAACCACACCAAATCAACCCGCGGCAACACATGTGGGTCACCTGCGCTAAATCAGCAGGCCGGACCAACCTCTGCTTAGCGCTTGTTTCTGCCACTGATCCCTTCCAAACTTGTTTTGAAGGGATGCTGTTTCTCAATGATTCTAACTTTTCTGCTTACTCCACAGGACATGCATGACATCCACTCTAAACACACGGGTAGCTTTAGTTGTCCTTATACCAAGGGCTGTTGCTGGGAGTAGGTATTATAACTATTAGTATAGTATAGTTATTGGTACTGTAAAACGCTTACTTGAGGAAAAAAAAAGAAGGAAAAAAAAAAAAAAAAAAAAAAAAAAAAAAAGGGAAGAAAAAGATGTGAAACAATGAGAAAGTCTGAAACCAAGTTTGAAACGACCATGAACTCATAATGATTGGGATTGTGTGCTTCTTATTGCTTTGTAACTTGTTGTATTGCAAATAGCAACAGTAGTAATGGTGGTTGTGTGTTTTTTTAATTTTTATTTTAATAACAGATTGAATGTTATAGTAACAGGATTTAATGTTACCAATGCTGGAATCTATGGAAATAGCTATTTTAATGTATTAGTAGCACTAAGACAAAACCTGGAAAGGAATCCCAGGCAAAGGGATGGCCCTATATTATAGAATGATTAACTCTCTTTCATCCCACTAATCAGGAATTTAAAATATGATTATGCAGCACCTGAGACAAAGGCGCACGCTAAGAATGTTAACCTTGATAGTTTATTCTGCAAGCAGCTGTTCCATTTGGCCTCTGTATCACGCACTGGCCATGCAGATGCAGTGTACAAATGGAAAATACCCTTCGGACCCTGAGAAGAATAAAAGCAAGAGAGAATCTGGGGTGGGTGAGAGAGGAAAAGTGCACCTTGAAGCAGGGGACGCCCTGCTCGCACTGCCTATCGCATTCGCCACCACCATGTTTTTTATCTCTCTCTTTCGGCAGATTGTTGGTTCTCGAGGGTCTGTAAATAATAATGCCCATAGTTCTATCTGGCATGCAAAAGTTGCCCAACTATGAATTCTCTATTAGCTAGAGGTATAACCATGAGCATTCTAAAAGCATCTGTTGTACAAATCTTAGTGGTCTTTCAAAACCAATATATCAGAATACATTAAAGTTGAAGATCTCTTTCAAGGCAGTGAGAGATTAACACAGAACGTATCCCTCCAGGATTTATTTCCAGGTTGCAGAAAGTTGGGCTGCAGACCAAACACGTGTTTGTTCTTTTTAGCAGTTAAAGATTTCTTTTCTTGTCATGATATTATGTTTGCCTTGTTTCCTTTCTCACACTAACAGTATTGTCAATTGAGGCCTTGATTGAGTTATAATGATTGTATTATTAATATAATCAGTGTTCTATAGCATGGTAGAAGTTGTCGGTATCTTCAGTGACAATCTCAATGTACTGCGTCCCCTTCTAAAGGGCACCGATCCTGCCGCCTGCGTTTCGGTGACAACAGAGCAGCAGCATCTTACTGAAACTCTTGGGCATCTTATTGCGACACAGGCCATTGATCGCTGTGAGCCATCTCTCCCCATAGATATCACTATCCTAAGTGGCCACGGGCAACTGCTGGGTGCACTGACACAGTGCAAAAAGAAAAAGGGGGAGAGACCAGACATAAAGGTGCTGGAACGGCTGTTTATGAGCTTTTCAAGGATACGTAAGACATAATCTGTGTTTCCGTTAACAGCACTTCAGAACAAAGTGCATGCTTGATAGAATGACTAAGTGTCTCCTTGCCATGGGACCCCCAAGAGCTGGATCTCCTGGGTTCCCAGGCAATAGGAAATGCTTCAGCGGGATGGAATCAAACATGCTTTTGGTTCGGACGATCGCACCAGGCCCTTAGTGCTCAAGCAAGTATCCTTAAGCGACTGTGGGATTATGCGGATAACCCTTTTTTTCGACACAACAGGATGGACGGTGGTCTCCCCCCATAATGAACAGGAATTCTCGGTATGGGGGGCATATTGCGGTTACAGCAACCAAACCGGGGAAGGAGGTAACCTACGACCGTGGTATGGATATGGAGCAAGCTTTTCCGAAGACGATTCCCAACATGCGCTGTGGAATAATGACTCGGCTAAGGCCTTACCCCCGGGTGTATTTTTAATATGCGGTGACCGAACTTGGGCAGGCATTCCTGCCAATGTCCAAGGAGGACCTTGCTATCTTGGACAATTAGCACTGTTCGCTCCCCAACATCGTCAGTGGCTTAATGTCGCCTCTGGTCTGCATAAGGCCAGGCAACGGCGGAGTATACGCCGCCTGACACCAGATTGCAACGATAACGTTGATTTATGGTCAGCTACTGCCCGGGTGTTCGCTTCGGCTCTCACACCAGGCGTAGCTGCGGCCCGAGCGTTAAAACAGTTAGAAAACCTAGCATGTTGGTCAGCGAAACAGGCTAACGAGACCACCTTAGTTCTGACATCTATGTTATCTGATATGAATAGTCTTAGGCACGCTTTGCTACAAAATCGCGCGGCAATTGACTTTCTGCTTTTAGCACAAGGGCATGGCTGTGAGGACTTTGAGGGAATGTGTTGCTTTAACCTTTCGGACCATAGTCAGTCCATACATGAACAACTTCAATGGTTAAAGAGACATACGCAAAAGATTCAAATTGACAAAAACCCATTTGATGATTGGCTAAAATCCCTATTTGGAGGACTGTCCCCGTGGCTCACAGCATTAATCAAAGAAGGCTTGTGTTGGCTATTGCTTATTCTAGTTGTGCTTTTACACTTTTAGTATATAGTTGTATAATGAGGAGTATTGACAAAGTCACACAGAAAGTTATGCTCGTGCAAAAAGAAAAAGGGGGAATTGTTGGGAAATGGCTGCGAGAGCAGGGCAGACATGAGGCTGTGTACGAGCATAACTAGTGCGGCAGCACAGGGTGCATTCTCATGAGAAAGCATTAGGAGTTAAGATAGGAGGCACAACATCCTTGGGCAGCCTGTAAACAGCAGGCCTTAAACAGCAGGCCTACATCCGCAGCTATGCTCTGTGGATATGTGGGGGGCTGATAAGCGGATGAGCTCAGTGGCAGGGGTGAATGCTGGCTGAGCATTGGTTAAAGCTAGGCAGCCCACCTAGACGCCCACCTTGTGCTCCAATAGTAGGTGAACACATGTGTAGTAGAATCATATATAAACTCTGTGTGTGCAGCAATAAGATGAAGCTTGATCACTCATATTGAGTACTGTCGTGCTTCCCCGCTTGAGAACAATCTGATTAGGACGCTATCCGCGGCACCAAGGTAGCACCAAGTCCTTGAAACAAGATAAGAAGATATCCTTTGAATGTGAAATCATATATTGCACTTCTTGCTCTATGTAAAATTGTTTAATTACAAAACAGGAAAAATTTAACAACCAGAGGACACACACTATTGGACTATTAAAGCAAAAAGTATAATGTCTCTTACAAGGCATTTCCAACATGAAATATCTTATCTTAAAGGCAGCATTGTGTTTCCTTTATTTAGCTTTTATGGTGAGCAGTCCTGGACCACATTTCAGAAGAGATTGAATCTTTCAAAAAAAATCTGGTCACAAAGCTCAAATTAATCTTACTTTGTCTCTGTAAGACTGCCCTGAATAGCGTGCTACAAGAAAGACAAAAGATATCAAGGGCCTGGAGCACATCCAAACAAGGGCAACAAATCTGTGAAGGGTCTGGAGCACAGTTCTTATGAGGAGCAGCTGGGGAACAGCGATTGTTTAGTCTGAAGGAGAGGAGGCTCAGGGGAGACCTTATCGCTCTCTACAGATCCCTGCAAGGAGGTTGTGGTTGCTTCTCTCAGGTAACAGCAATAAGATCAGAGAGAATGACCTTAAGTTGTGCAGATTGGATATTTGGAAAAATTTCTTCTCAGAACGAGTGGTGAGGTATTGGAACAGGCTGCCAGGGAGGCGGTGGAATCATCATCCCTGGAGGTTTTCAAGAACAGGGTAGATGTGGCACTTAGGGACATGGTTTAGTGGGCATGGTGGTGATGGGTTGATGGACTAGATAATCTTACTGGTCTTTTCCACCTTAATGATTCCATGACTCATGATTCTCTGGGTGTTCCTGCTCGAGCAGGGGTGGAACCAGATGGACCCAGAAACCCCATGGCAGCCTCAGCCATCCTGTGGCTTCTTCAATCATGTGAGGAGGAATACCGTAGCAGTCTGTCTCCCTCACAGAATGCTGAGTTTGCTTTGCTCTGTCTCAGATAAAGCAGGGCAACATAATGTTGTCACACATACTGCAGAAACTTACACCATTCTGATGCTTCCAAATTTAAGCTTAAACCTGAAGCAATTTTCAATTGTGCAGTATTTGCCTACTGACTTCTTAAAAGATCCAATCAAAAAATTCAGTAACAAAATTGGCAAATATCATGAAAAGAACATTAAAAAAAAAAAAACATAAAGCTATATGTATATATGTATATGTAAAACAGATACTGATTGTATTATATTATTTTATGGTAGAAGAAATATAAACTTGTGCAACAGCATTTCCTAATGAGATCCTTATTTCCAGACAAAAAAGGTGGCCAACCTATTTCCAGAGGGAACAAATTAGGAACAAGGGGCAGCATCTGAGAGTAATAGAACAGAAAAAGGATCTGGAATTTCATGGGAGGTCTATGTAGAGAATTACAGAGTATCCCTGGAATGGGACATTGCAGTTGTAGAACAGTTTCCTTTTTTTTTTCCTAAACAAAAGACCTACAACTAGAAAATTATAGTGAGGGATGAACAAGATTACTCAAGCTAGAACTGAGGAAAACTGCGAAAAAGAATGAGAGAAAGGAAGCAGCTAAGTGCTGTTAATCAAGAAAGAAGGCCATGTAGAGACTGGTGCTGCAAAGAGCCTGCTGTTCTACCCTGACATCTCACCTAAATATGAAGAATGTTTGTTTTATACCAACCATTTGTAGTCACAAGAAAAAATTATATTAACAAAAAACAAAAACAAAAAACAAACAAACAAAAAAAAAAACCTGTTATTTGAACTTGAGGAGTTTTAGCAAGAGATATCAACATCAGTCTCCCACATGAGTCCTGAGCAATTTGTTTTCTGGGCATGCTGTTAGTTTTGCCATGAAATATTTTCAAGGATTTTAGTTTTGTATGTATGAAGCAACAAAAACATCCTGAAACTTATTTTCTTTTCCAGGAAATAGAACTCCTGTTTGGAAAGACAGCAGTACATATGCCTTATGAGCTGAAAATGACAATACAGATCCAAAGACAGAGCTCACAACAGCAAGTTTTTGCATATAATGCAGAATGAGATGCCTGAGATAGGCAGGAATGTCTGTCTAAAAAGAGTCTCTAATTATTAAAGTTTCAAAATAAAAGTGTAAGCCATACTGATCATACCTGTACATTTTTGTATGATTTTTTTTTTTTATTTCTAACTGCTAAAAAGCAAACTTGTGTATAAAATTTCAGTTATTTATGGAAATTTATTTAGTGTAAATTAAAAGCAAATTATGATGCTTTTAAACTGAAAACCTGATCAGATGTTTTACATCCAAAGCTGATATGTACTCTTTACTGTATTCTGACTTTACAGACTGAAAACTTCATACTCTTTATAGCCTAAAGGGAGGGATGTTTTCAAAGATGTGTAAGCCATTTGAAGGTTTGCAGTCAATAAAATTCCTATGACAAAAGTGGTACGTGCATGGGTGTAAAGAAGCATATCTCCTTCTCTACAACTTAGCCCCTGATAAAGACAAGCCAGACTCAGCACGTGTACACTAGCACTATGCTGCATTTGACCTAATATATCCTGCCAGCACAGACAAGCAGCCATGGTCCACAACACCCCAGGATGGTGGATGTTTGCTCAGCAGCAAGCACAGGCAGAGAAAACAAACTAGCTGCGTACATCTGTGTCAGCACATACAGTCAGCACTTCTGAAGATCCTAGCTGTCTTATACCACTCCCACTTTCAAAATGCACTCCTATGAGGTAGTTAAATGGCTCTCCAGGCTCCTATATGCCTGTTGTCAGCCTGAAGCTATTCCATAGGGATGAACTTACTGGACCTACCATCAGCAGGGAGGAGGCCAGTGGCAACTGCAGGTGGCCTATACTCAGCATTAGATCCACCCATCATATTCCAAGGTCTGGACAATACAAGACTTACAAGTGTTCAAAAGAATTCACAAAGGTTGTTTTAATAGCAATAAAAACTTGTAAAAAGAAGGAAAAAAAAAGCTGGCAAGTAACTTAGTTATTTACTATTTTATAAAATAGAAAACAGATAAAGCATACAGATAATTCAGGAAATATTTTTTTTTCACAAAAGGAATTTGTGAAAAATTGATACAAGATCTTCTCACAACTGCAGATCATGAAACACTGACTGAATTAGACAGATATTCACCCTCTGTTTGGATGGCTACTAAAAAGATGTAAATGAATGAAACCTTAAATAGAAGGTTTCTAATGCTTCAGTGCTTCTTTTTTTTTCCTACTCTGCACAAGAAAAAAAGCCCAGCTCTCTAATTAGAAAAAAAAAAAAAAAAAAAAAACAAGCAAACATAAAGCATTCATTTCTGTTAAATCTGTCTTCATTCAAAATCTAAGATGAAAGCACAAAGTGCCACAGTGTACACTGTCCTCAGATAAGGCTCAAAGTAGAAAGTACGCATGTTCTTGGTTGTGATTTTTTGGACCTATGCGTATACCACTCTATTACACAGACCAGCTCTCCCAGCTTATGGTTATTGTTCTGTGATAATATGATATGACAAGTCCAGATGCTTAAACTGTTGCAGCAATCAGAAGACTGAGAGAAATAAATTACTTTAAAGGACACACTTAATTCAATTTATAGTGCATTTGGCACTGTACGAGGTATGGAATTTCTAGCTGAGCATGACACAGAAACCATTGAATGCTCTAGGGAACTTTGCAAGTCAACTAGTGTAAGGCAGAGGACACTATAATAAATCTGGAATTCTTTATATCTGTTAATCAACAATCTCAGCATCGCATTGTTATCACACGTTGTATTACTCTAGATTTGCCTAGTCTTGAAATAATTCGCAAAAACTCTGTGAGAAATTCACCAGTGCTACGTAGACACAGTCTTTTTATTCCATTCTGAATTTCAAAGATGCATGTAACACGAACCTCGGAGAGTAATAATGTTGCTGCATAACCAAAGTCTTTCCTAATTATATATCATACATCTACTTCATGTTCAGCCATCTTTGATAATAAATCAGTGCGTGAAGACCATCCATTCATGTAACCACTGACTTACATTTATTTTATACTCCTGCGCATACTGAGACAAGAAGAAAGTAATTTAAGTTATTATTAAGGCTGTACAGCCATATATGTGAGCTGCTTATGTCTTCTCCTGATTAAGAGGAACTTTCAGTTCTGCGGCTAGGACATATAACTACGTCTACATGTATCTACATATACGTGTGTGTGTGTGTGTATTTCTATTCCAAAATCTATCAGAATTAAGTGTTTATTGAAATGCCTGATTCACATGCCTGCAAGAAAATGTGAAAGGAGTTTTATTTTTATGGCAATGTTTCTGCCAATGGTCATTTTCAGGATCTGCACTATTTTAGCTTCTTCATTCCCAATAGATAAAAGGTTTAGTTCCACTGTACAGTTGGAACAGTTAGCAGCACTATTCTACAGACATGTTTATATTATTGTTACATCTGGAGGGATAGATACTATCACAGAGTGAGACTAGACTTTTCCCTTACCTTCAGAACTGAAGAAACAGTTCCAGACTGTCTCCCTGCCCGTGTCTTTCCTCTGTGTGTGAAACAGCATTTCCTCCTGTAATTTAGCCTTCTCATTCACTAACTATAAAATACAAAAAAAGTTGCCCAGAGAGGTTGTGGAGTCTCTCCTATGAGGAGGAGGGCTACCAGATGAGCAAAATCCAGGAGCCTAATGGAATAAGGCACACAACAAGGACAAGATCATGGATAGGCAATGATTGTTTAAGAAGGTCTAACGGGGAGAAGGCTAAGAAGAACCCATAGTTACTTGAAGGGAGCTACAAAGATTACACGCTCTTTTTGCTAATGGCATCTGGTAAAACTCAAGAAAATAGGTACAAGGTGTGATTTAGGTGGCTCAGACTGGATAGTAGAAAAAACATCATTTTTACCAGTAAGGTAGTCACTGGAACAGTTAGCCAACAAGGTTAAGAAATCTTATATCTGAGAGGTTTTTCAAACTTCAGCAGATAAAACTATGACTGATCTGACTGCTTTGGCAATAGTACTGCTTCGTGGGGAAACCTTCTGTGGTCCTTTATAATAAGCATTTCTGTGATTCTGGCATAAATTTGCATGTTTCTTCTAGAAACGATATTTAAAATGTTTTTTCTTTGTCTTCCAGTAGAAAACTTTTCTATCCAAAACAGGTCAGTAAAGCACATCTAATCACTCAATTTCTCAGCCAAAGGAACGAGAACTGACTAATTTCTGCTAAATTAAAACGTCACCATTGTTTCCTTAGATAAAAATAGAAAAGAATTTTAACACTATTACTTTTTCTAGGTTTTTCAGAAAGCACTTACCATCACAACAAAATTAATTACAATTCAACATAGTTTTCCATGAACAGAAACAAACATTTTCCTACTGCACTCAAGTTTGCTTCCACTAATGTTCGCTGTGAAGAGTGTGTTTCTTTTTGCTGTTCTATTTTAGTAGTGATTGCTTCTGTACAGATGTGCTGGAAAATGCTTTTCCCTAGGGAAGCCAGCGTGATTTTTATACTAGGCAAAAATCAGACATCTTTAGGAAATAAGATCGGATAAATATGTGGGGATTACATTCTGTAAAAGGACAAGTCTGGAGCCCTTTTCCTGACCTTACATCAGCGACCTAATACTGCAAAGCAATCTACTAGCCATTTTAAGACAGCAAAGTAAGAGACTTATTCAAAGTAAGCCAGTAGTCCTGCCCTGAAAACAGTGTTTTCTCACAGATACATTTCCAAAACATTATTACATATGTACATAATGCTACTGCTACAGATCATGGACATATCTTTCAAAGTGGAGAAGCTCATGAGGTTGAAGTGACAGTCTTTCAGGTAGTTTGGTTTAGGAAGAGTATGCTACAGTCCACATAGGACAGACTGTATGAAGGAATCATAAGTGGCATATACTTAATGGAAGCAGCAGCTTTGAGAAAGTTACTAGTTTATCTGGTGGCCTAACTAGCTGATGCTTCTGGCATGGTATGTCCACTACACAGGAAATTCCAGTTCACTGAGGCCAATACCAATGTCACTTCTGTATCACGTGTAAGAAGAGCAACAGTTTTTATAAGGTTTTTTTTGCATAAAAGGAAAACAAGTCTACATATCAAATACCAGTATGGACAAATTGTACAAAAATTAAGGAAATAGGAGGGGAAAAAAAAGGCAAAACAATTTATTTTTTTTTAAACAAAAGCTGTACAGAACTCAGAAAAGCTCCAGAAAATGGACTTTAAGAACGTCCAAACTTATTAATCAAACAATTGAGCTGAAAGATAGGATAACAAACAAGGAACCCTACAAATTAAACAAATGTGAAAGCAGCTTTTAGGTAAAGTTTATTATTCTCTTGCATTTCAAAAATCTTCTGTACCTGGGATCAATATCAAAACAGTAAAATCTTCTTTTCAATCACTTTCTTGCTTAGCCTCCACTTTACAAGGAAAGGGACAGGACTGAGTGATGCACAGGGTGCTACTGTAAGACAGTGATGTTCCAGAAGTTATTCATAAGAACAAACTTACTCTAGCAGACTACGACTTATTTTTTTGCATATTCTAATTAGGCTCTAGTTTCCTGACACTGAACATGAGTTTCCATCCAGTAGTATCTGAAGATGTGCAGGCTCGTTAAATTCAGGTTGCCTTATCTTAGATGTTTGTTTACCTATACTGTACTAAAGGGCTAGATCCTCTAAGATGTTCAAGCACCAACGTGAAATTGATGGAATGTCAGTGTCCAAATATTTTTGTAGATTTTATTCTCGAGGCATTTCAAAAACATCTGTGTTTTCAGCAGTTATTTTACTCCCCATTTTTAGCCTATCAGTACTATTAGGCCATCCAAACATTTCTGTGAAGGAAAAAAAGCATCACAGCATTTTTATTTTTATTTTCAGCGCAACCTAGAGTTTTAATACTGCATTACCAGCAGTAAATTTCAGAACTTGTACTTTAGCTTTCATATTGAATTGACTTTTGTCATTCACTAATACTTCTTGTTATATTTATTTGAATGTATTTGAAAGAGCTTGGCCCCACCAACACCATTTACTGTCTGTGAAATGAGCGGGTGTGAGTATCCCAACTCCAAGATGGTACATGACAGGCGTTCAATTTGTGGCCTGTGGGCTGCATGCAGCCTGCCCCTCGCCCCATGCTGTAAAGGTGGCAGCTATTCCCAGCAGAGCAGCCCAGGCACACATCTACTGCCCACCAACAACCAAACCATCAGCGTGCTGTTAGAACTGAGTCGACTGAAACCAGGGCACAGGGAGGGCAGTGCTGTGCAGTGCTGCTTCATGTGATGGCAAATAATTGTATGCATTTTGATACAATGGCCAAACACAGTACTCTGAACAGCAAAGAATATGCAAGCCCTTGATTTCTGTTTTGATAAAGGAATTTGAAAACAGGTGTCAAAATTGAAAAAAAAAAAAAAAAAAAAAGAAAATCATCAATTTATGTTTCTGAGACCATTTCCAATTGATGTAAATTTTCAGTGCAAACTTGCAAATAGAAAGTATTAAGTATCTGATCGCAACTCTACTCCAAAATCTGATCGTGTCTCTTTCATAGAGACTAGACTTTTTCATAATCCCACTCTCAAAGAAAGAAATATCCTTCACATCACAATCACACCTTATTCATGCCATCACTTCTTGGCAGCATGCACATTTTGAAAAATAACTGTCAAGGAAAAAGTACAGGAAGAGTAAAATTTCATAAAAAAATCTCTGATAAACACCTGTAGAGCTCACTAAGAATTGCAACCACTGCCACTGAACCCAACTAATGCATTGGTTTAACAAAAACAGGGTCAAATATCCCAATAGGTTTATATTCTTGTTCCTTTTGTGTTTTGTTTTAGCATTTTAAGAAAAATATTAAAAATTAAGATGTTGTGTTACTTATATATTAACAATATCCTATATTTTACAATAGCTGCTCTGAAAGTAAGGTGAAAGTAATGCCTCCTGTTTAATTGTGCCGGCTTGTAATGTCAGAGGCAGATGGTGGTGGTATGGCAGTAGAGGTTGAACCTCCCCACCAATATTCCATGACGTGTTGTTGCCATGCAACAGATGGCAGCAGAGGGGCAGTCTGACAAAATGGTGTCTAAAATTTGGAAGTGTGGATGAAGTGTAGAACTGAATTCCTCCATGCAGAAAAAAATGGCACCCATTGACATTCATGGACACTTGCTGAATGTTATGGAGACCAAACAGTGGAAGTGAACACAGTGAGGCTGTGGGTGGTGTGTTCCAGCAGTGGGAACATTGGGTCACCTCTACTGATGCACGTTTTTATGAGCATAGAATGCAGGATCTTGTTCATCACTGGCAAAATGCATAGCTAATAGTGTTGAGAAATAGTTTTGTAGCTGAGAATTTGCACTATCAAGTAGTGTTATTGTACTCTTTGTATCTGTTATAGTTTCCATGGAAATAAATAGGATGCATTACATTCAGAGCAACTTGTGTTTGCAGCCCAAGGCAATTCCTATTCACTTAGTGCAGCCCAGTCAAACCAACAGGTTGGACACCCATGTTACATGAATTTCACCTGATTGCTACACAATGGCCTCTACATTTATTTGTAGAATGCAGTGTTCAATTGCATGAACATGTGCTGCACTGACTTACGCAAATAAGGAGGCAAAAGTTTCCTTTGCCTTTCCCAACAAGTCTGTATTTGCATGACAGTCTCACATCTGCATTTACACATAGCTCCCATTTGATAGGCTGGAATATCATGATTGGAAGGTGGGACTTTCTTATCCTTTCACTGGTTCCACCACAGTAGAACACTCTTAAAAACAGATCTGTAGGCACAACATCAGGTCTGTCCAGGACAGCTGAAGCAGGAATTACAAATTTAACAGTGAGATATACCTTGGGCTATTGGGTTCAGGGTCTTACTCAAGCGGATGTTGATAGGAAATGTGCCTATGTGGACTATGGAATTTTACTCACCATAAATTCAGGATTTCTTTAGTTGACAGGTAAAGATGTCTGACATTTTTTGGGTAATGACATTTCACTTGGCCTATGGAGTGCATGTCTAGAGCCATAAGTTCAATATGTTTGCCAGTCAGGCAGCTGAAAGAATCTCAGAATCCCATTCAGACAAGTACCTTTGAAGAAGACCTAACTGATTACAGCTTTCTTAAAGATTTCTCACACTTCATCTGCACCCTTTATCATCCCTTCAGCCAGAATAGAAAATGCTACACAAGAGGGAACAGTTTAAGACAAAAGTGCAGTAGCCCATTTCCTGTTCCTCTCCCATTATCTGTTACAGATTGGTCTTTACATCAAGTCCAAGACATCGATTTAGCCTCTTTTCACATCTGCTTAAGCCCACTGTGTAATTTTTTGGGGGAAAAACTTCAATAGCTACAACTGCTTCTTTTATTTGTGCGTGTGTGCTTGCTTTAAAAATCCAGCCGGATTTTTATTTCCTGGAATCTCTTGTGAGCACCAGAACTTCTTAAATACTTGCTTATTAAAAAGTGCTATCAATCACTACTACTAAAGGCTTTGTTATTTGCCAAAAAAATTCAAAACTGTGTGCTGGGTGGAAGAAATTTATGGGAAGATGGGAAATGATTAATAAAATACACAACATAAGGACATATGAACATAAGGAAAATATATTGCCAATATTCATCATGAAAACATTTGATCATTCTTCTGTGTTGTTTTTTTTTGTTGTTTGCTTTGTTGTTTTGTTGTTGTTGTTTTTTTTCCATGAGTCATAAACTTCCCTATCTTGAGGATTACCTTTATGGATTTTTTTTTTTAATTATTATTATTATTTTGGTTGGATACAATCACAGAGGATAATTTCGTAACAGATAAGGATATTATACCGAGTTTCCACTGACCATTGTTCAGTGAAGTCAATGGAAATACTTGGATAATGTAATCTAATTTTCCTTAATTGAGCAACCCCCACGTTTTGTATTACTTTTATAATATGAAAGTGTTTAGTCAATAGTTGGATAATGTTAGTTACAGATGTCTGGACAATAAATCTTATCTCAATATTTGGTGCTATCATGTGCAGTGTTGGAAAGTATCAGCTACGGAAAATATTGCAGTAGCAAATATTACTCCTAACTCCAAGTAGTAAACTTGACACTGGGATTGAAAACCTGGGGAAAAATATGTTAATTTAATAGCTTTTGATAATCTTCTAATATTGTTGCTCTCCTAAGACAACCAGGACTAGAATATTACTGAATGAAAGCTGAGATTCTCCAATACACAGAAGGTCTTGATGTGGTACTGCAGCTAACATCTGTTAGTAGGATGAGAAATGACGCAGAGTATATTCTAGGACAGAATCTTGAAATTAAACTGAAAAACAACTCCAGAACAAAATATACAGTCCACTAACAGTGGGACTGCAATCAAAGTCATCCGCAGAATTCAACAATCTGTCATCAGCTAGTTATGCCAGACTGCCTCCCAGCTTGCATTTGAATGTCACGAGTGGAAAAGAATCCATCCATTTGATTATATTTTTCATCTATTTCATTTGTATCTAGAAATGGAAAGTAAAAGATATGCAGGTCCATGCCAAGAGAAAAGTTCACTGTTTGAGATTCCAGGTAAGTGCTCTTACTTCCTCTCTTAGTTTGTCATCACTAGCTCAGACACAGACAAAAAAAGTAAAATATGGAAAGTACAGAAAATGAACAGTTTTTACTATCTTCTGGCAATGAACACTTTGCAAATAATCTTGGTTTACATCAATTGTCACATTGCTTACAGAATTTATGATAGAAAAGAACTCAAAACAACCCATAATGCGTAATTTGATGCCCATTTCCAGTAAAACTGAGAGATAATCATAACATTACTATGTGTGTCTCAGCATAACTAATTTTGGCTTGGACTACGACATAACTTCACTTAGACACATGGAAATAAATTGTGTGAGCAGCTGATAGACACTTCTGCCAACCTACCTCACGTGTACTCTGCAACAGATGTGTGATAACAGCTACTACAGTAAACACAAAGAGACATATCTATGACCTGCTATAAAAAGGCATTCAAGCCTGAAAGTGTAAGGCATGAATGTATTTCTTAGAATTTCTCTCCTAAGGAAAATTTGGCATGAAGAGTAAAAAGGAATTTCTATACAGGGATAGGTTTTAACAACAGACCTTAAAACACATATGACACTATTTACACCAGGACAACGTTGGTTCCTTGGCTCAAACTTTAACACACACCAGCAGAAAAAAATGTTACCTCCCTGACTACAGCGAGGTAATCAGGTATATATTTCCCCAATGTCAAGCAGGAAGTTTTCAGAAGTTGCCTTTTTTTTTTTTATTTTTTCTTAAACCTTTTTATCTTTTATGGTTAAGTCTAGAAAAAAAGTTTATGGGATAAACTCCAGGGATAATACCAAAATTTTGTTTGTTGCATCTAGGTTTCATAGAAAGAAGAACCCACACCCAAACTCTGAATTGAAATGAAGCATTTTAGAGTTAATTTTATTTTGTAACTGAAGAAAAACTGACAACCAAAGACAAATGTAATCCGTCTTCAATACTAACACTCCTGACTCCTTACCATGAAAAATCTACACTTCATAGCTTTTGAAATTCTAGCAAGCATGTGTGCGTGTAAACATACACAGACAGAACTCTGTGAATAAGCTGGAGGACAACAACATATTAAATCTGTCATCACAAACCATGCTAATTCATTCTTAATGCATCCATGACTAACAGAAGAAAAACAAGTCAAATCCCAGCTTGATTACACAATCAGCATTTCAGCCAGTGTTCTATAAAAAGGTGTCTTCAAAGATTGGACATATACACTAAATTTTTAGAGGAGGATCCTACATAAAAATATTGGTTTTGAAAAGACTTGTGGATCTTTTGAAATACACAAGTAAATTTTGAAATCCTCCAGATTGCTAGTTATCCAGGAAATATGAAACTGATGTGTTTGAAATAACAATGAGATCATCTTCTTTTTTATGATTCCATATAAATGCTTTTGAAGAAGAAAAAGTTTTATTATTTCTTTAAATAAGTATAAATAAGTATTGATAGAATAAGAACATGTTCATGTTAAAACACCTAAACATTCTGGGGTTTTTTGGGTTGCAGACACACATAAATTGCTTGCTAAACTTCAATAACAGCTTTTGCCATAACTAACTCAGATATCAATAGCTACAATGCAGACAAAAACTTAAGTCCACTGAATTCCATCTCTTGTTTCAGACAAAACTTATCAAATCAGAATTCATTTTTAAAATTAGAATAGACTATTTTAGAACCATTTAACAACTATGTGTTTGTTTTTTTTTTTTAATCAGATGTCTGCATAAACTAAAACCTGTGTTGCTAATGTCAAGGTCCTGTTAGCAAACTACCTTCCAAATTTCATAGTGCCCAAGAGTTGCAACACAACAAACATATTCAAACTTTGTCATGTGTGAAGTTGTGTCAATTAAAAGAAAGCTATTACAACAAACTGCCACCTATGATTCTTCTGTCATCCTGGGAGCTTTAAAGAAAATATTTCCCTGGAGAATCAGAGAAAGTGAAATAAATAGAAAAAAAGAGAAAAAGTCATGGAAATTGCCTTACACTTTGGTATTTTAAAGCCTGACAAGTCATATAGTTGATATGGCAGAATCTCTGCTGAACAACACTCAAAATGAATGAACAATCCCACCCAAAACTTTCCCCTGCTCTTTTGTTTTGAGAAAGTGCTGCTGATGAACAGTTGAACCAGCACACAGAATCAGAAGTCAAGGTAACAAATTCTGCCTTTGGTTTTATCATGTAATAGTGGTATAGCACCTGCTACTAACTAAAATTCTTCTAGTTACATTTTCATGTCTGTAAAGAGGAGGAATATATCTTACTCGCAGAGTGGTATCAGTTGCCACAACTAGATTCAAATTAGAGTCAGTGGAGCAGGATAGGAATAGTGCCCCTACTATTCATTTTAATGAGTAGAAAAAGAATTAAACTGGAATCTCATTACCACAGGACAATCTGGTGGTTTATTACACATAACTGGTAACAATGCAACATCTGAGGGATGCATGTGGATATCAGCGCATCTGTAAAAGTTCAGCAGGTTGGATCCTTTTTTCTTGGCAACACCTTTGAACAACTTTTATTGAATGCAATCTGCTTGGTTTGAGAAGGCTCTTTGTCAAGGCTGGGCTTCTGCATAATCCATTTTGGATCATATAGAATCCTCTCAAGATCAGCCTCTTCCCACTGTTATTTTGTTACTTAAGCATTGGATGTAACTGTGCAAAGGAAAATCCTTATTAACCAATACTGTTCATTGATTTGTTCTCACAGTTTCTCAATGACTTGATCCGGGGGAAGGAAAAAAAAAAACAAAAAGAAAAAAAGAAAGATCTTTCTTAGAACTGCTGAAGAGAAATGTAGGAATAAATTCTCACCAGTGCTTGTCAGTTTATGAAAAAAATTGTCAAGCTTGGTAAACTGCAACATCAGTAGTTACTCAACGCTAGGTTCATCAGAATATTTTACCCATAAAAACATGGCAATCAAAAACCATTTCCAGCACTTTGCCTCTCTCTCTCTAGCACTTTCTTTTCTTAGCTTAAAATGTTACTGTTCCTTTTGATTGCAACTCTTAAATTGTTCATTTCCAGGTCTGTAAAACACACATAAAAACACTTCCATGGTAAAATGTCCTGAGACCAGTGGTTACAACAATTTTAATATGGCCACTATTACTTTACTGCCTGTCTCACTACATCCTCCTATGTTCAGCCCATAAACAAACCTTGAAGAAATTTTAACTAGCATTTAAAATACACTCAATTGCTTTGCTAACAGACATATCCATCTGACGGGCATTAGAATGATTGGGTTTACCTACTGGCTCTTAAAATTCCTGTTTCAAACACAGCCTGTGAGCCTACAAAGCTCCATTGTTTGCTTCCTTATAGGTGATAATGAAGTTGGCACCTAGTTCCCACTGCTGAATGATTTCCGTGAGGCTTTGAAAAAGTTGTTTGCTACTACTAGTATTATATAACCATCTTAGTTTCAGCATTCATAAAAGCTTGTTCTTGCCAAATACTTTATCTCCAAGATTATATTAACTAAACATGAGTCGTGCTAGGTATCAGACGTGTGCACTTATACATTATACACCATAAGGGTTTTTCTAAAAATCAGTTAAATTTGTTAGTTAAGTGCATTGTTAATGCATCATCCTAAGACTTGGGTGACCCTTCTCTTACTGCTATGCAAGTGGCCTTGATGCACTTCTGCCTATACACAAGCAAACATTACAGTGGAATCTGAACTGAAGATCACAAGAAGACTGCATTACCAGATAGGAATCTTGCCTTGTCCAGACAACCATTAAATTAAGATTTAAAACTTGTATTATCCATGCTTAATAAGTCAAGATGCAAAGCACAGAGCATTTTGACCTGAGTCTAGCAAACTGGATCACATGCTCAATCTTAATTACATAAATAGTCCTACAGATATCAGCAGAGTTAAGTAGATGTGTTAAAGCTAAGTTTCATCAGTAACAGTCTTCAGCATTTTGCAAAATTCATTCACCAAAGAAAGATCTGAACATGGGGTTACAATTACCTTGACAAAATATGTATCTACTGTAAGAACAACAAAGCGTACAGAAGATAGAGTACTATTTTTATTTTAGTGGTTGAAAATTAGCATATTCTTTAAATGTAACTCAATCAGAACGGGTATATTCTGTCCAAGGAAAAAAGAGATGTGTCTCTCTGTGGTCACCAGAGTAAGAGTAAAAAGTATTCTAACAAACAACTTGAAACTACAGATGCATATGCACTACAAAATATCAGAAAGAGATCACAAACTTGCATTGTCTCTGTCACCTCAACAGACAGGAGCTGTGTTTGTGCCCCCAGCACACTGAACTGCAGCTATCACAATGTTCTGAACAATCACACTGATATTTTATCATTTTTTAAAATTATAAGATGGAAAAACTAATAAATGCAAAGCAGTTCCTCAGAAAACACTCACCCCCACACAAATCTTTGCCAGACATTTTTAGAGGAAATGACACAAACTATACCTTCAGCAACTTTTCATCTTTTAGGTCTGATGCAATATCTTACCAAAAAATAGGGATATCAAGAGGTTCTTTTAATCAAAAACTATCTGAGACCACAAGTAGCTTGCAATCCAGCATTCTCAAAAGGACTCTATTCTTCCATAGTCCTTTGTAGTTTATTTTAAAACAAAAATATTAAATGAGTCCCATATGTCAACTCCTACCTACCAGTCCTTAGAACAGGATTTAAAGCCTTTACAGCCAATAGTGCATCTCAGAACATCTGAAGTAGCCATTCACCTCATTTTTGCCTGAAAACACTGGCAAATCCCTTCTTGGCATGAAATTTACCCTCACAATTCCAGTCTTGTGATGTTGGCATTCCACAAATATTTTGGGTTGGGGAGTGGATACTTCCACTAGACATCTCCTCAAAATCAGCAATTAAACCAGTCACAGTGGTTGCCAATAGCATTCTGTTAACTAGCTTGGATTAGAAAGCATTTGCATGGGAACTGGAGGATTTGAGCTGAAATCACTCATGTCTGAATTCACTGCAAAGATTTGGATGATAGTCTCCTACCTCTAAGGTATCCTTTCAGTAGTCACTCAGCCAAGCCTCTTTCAGCCTCCACTGCTAAAGATCTTCTGATCTGCAAAGTAAAGTAATTAAATATTAGCCAGGGTAAGGAACAGAAGTCAGGCCACTTTTATTTGCAGACAAGTCTCTAATTAGGTTGAGAAGCCATTCCCTATGTTCGCTGAACACTGTTAATTGTTATATAAAATGCATGGCCTTCAATAACATGCATGAGATGCAAGCCACACTGTGTCAAAACGATGGGACTCCCTCAGCCAGGTCCTGGAGCACTGGCCAGGGAGGAGTTCTCCAGCTGACATCCAAGACAGGGGACAGTTCTGAGGAGCTGCACAAGAGCATGGATACAAAATAAAACAAAAGAGCAGAAACAGCAGATCAACAAGGAGAAGAGAGCAGCAGGCCAAAATCTACATGCACAAACCCAGGCTCCTGCATCATTCCTCACCTCAATGGAGGATTAAGTGTAATCCACAAGGAAAAGAAGTTGAAATTAGGAAAGGGAGAGGAAAGGTGTTAGGCTAAATTTGAGCCTGGAGAAGGAGCAAGAAAGGTAAATTTTTCAACCGGTATCTAATCTCTGCCAAGACTTGTATTTTTTTCTGTAAAGGAGAGTCATGTGTGTTTACTAGGTTGGTGCTGACAATTATAGCATGTTTTGTGCTCTATTGCAATCAGCATCTTTAAAACAAAAACAATGACAACAGAAAATGTAGCATATCAAAATAAAAAACAAATTCAGACAAACAGCTTTTTTATATTGCTAGGACAGTTTAAAGTCACTGAGGCCAAACAGCGTCCACCCCTGAGGTTTTGGCTCCAGAAAGTGAATAACTCCCCTTATGCAAATAAACAAACATCTATCTGTTCTTGCATCCATACCTCAAAAAAAAAAAAAAAAAAAAATCTGTAAATAGAGCAACTTAAAAGCTCCTGCTTTTAAGAAATACAGCATGAAGCTGTGAAAAGAAGCATACCATTCCACTGCTTGCAGTAATTTCAACGGCCTTGAGAAGCCCAGCTGTGTTATAATAAACAAACCAGATGAAATTTGTAATACCGAAACCTTACAAGTCCAATCTGACTGTGCAAACAGAAAGGCAGGCATACAGCTGTCCCTAACGCACGCTAAAAATTCTTGGTACCACAATGCAAATGATCTGCAATGATCTGCAATGAAAAAAATATCAGTACAAGCAATCCTCCAAGTCTTGCTTGAGATTTCCTTCTTTGCCTGACAAGCAGTCTTTCCTGCTTCTTGTGCTGTAATGAACACATTTTTGTAAGTCTGAAACAAGGATGAAAACAACTCTCTCTTACTAAGGATATTTTCGAGCAGTATTTCAGAAGTTGTATGCAAACATGGTACCAGCTGCTTCTGACAGAACTCAAATGCATTTGCAGCTAGATAGAAAAGCAGTCCTTTGATAGCTTCTAAGGAAAAATCACTTCAAACTTCGATGGAAGCAACAAGTTCAGTATTAGAATTTGAGCTGACGTTTTAATGAATGAAACACTTAGTCTTCAAAAAATTCCACACTTCTAATTTGCTAAGAAAACATTACTACACGTGAGGGGAGGGAATAACTGTCCTCAGAAAAAAATTCCTCACAGAATTTCTGCTTCACCCAGGGGATGATTTTAGCAATATATCATTTCCTCAAAAATCCACAGCACTTAATGACATTGTTTCCATATCTTTCTATATCTGCTTCAACAGACAGAGTTCTATACATCTACAGTCACCACTGCAAAGAAACACAGCTAATTAAAAATATACAGCCAAGGAGATTTTAAATAAAAATTAAAACATTTATATCACCATTGGAACTGTAAAGAAAATTAGATTTAGTCTTGTAAGACATAATTCCTATAGATGTCAGGAGGGTTCAAAAAACAGCATTAACATCTCCATTCTGAAAAATTATAGTTTTTGTCTTTATAGCAACAATTAGTTGACAATTCCACTTCACTCAGAATACGGAATTTTCTGGTCATGTAGAAGATCTGTACTGAAGATTCCTACTTCAGAATTCAATATTTCACATTTTTCTACTGCACCCATTTAACTGATGATAAGCTGTTACCCTATCCAGACAATTTTTTTTTTTCATTTCCTTATCTTCGAGTTCTCTCAAAGCATTTTAATAAGTTAGAAACAAAATTATACTGCTTTTGTAAGTTTTTAATTCTCTGATTAAGTGATTAATCCAGCTAGCCCTACTTCCAGTAGCGAGATGGTTCAGATTACCTGGTGAAACCCCATCAAGACTAAACTATTCTATGATTCAAAAATGTTGTCTACCCTGGATGAAACTGTGGATCTGAGACAAATTTCATTAAAATATTCTGTATCCACTCACAGTACATTTGAGTACAATTTATTATTATATCATAAAACACAGCAGATATTCACTTTGAAAACTAAACAGTACTTGCTACAGTAAATGCAAACAGCAGGTATGTTGCAGACAGTTGTGAAGAAAAGTTTTCTGGTGATTTAACTTGTATGTAACACTTTTTAACATTAATTAAATCACGTTCTTTACCAAATATTTATTTTCCCCATGATAATTCCTGAGAACACAACGTGCATGATACATATATATAAATATATATATGTATATATATTTATATATATATACACATTATATGCATATAATATATATACATATATAAAAATATATATACACACACATATATATAGGACTATTAAAAGAGTTTGTATCTCTGAAACTGATTCTTTCCTAGTGGAATTATTATTATTTTTTTTTTTTATTTATCTTGTAACTTCCTTTTCCTCCTATATAAAAACATGAGCATTTAAAATGTATAACGCATTTATACACAGTTACAGTGAAAAACTGGGCAACTTTCAACCATGATAAGTTTCTTCTGCAACTTCTTCAAAACTCCATCCAGTAAAATATAAGCTATTTGTTCTGTAACAGACAAGTATGATCATCACAAAGAATATTTAAAGAGGAGAAAGTGACCTAATATTGCAAGAGTAGTTTCACAAGGAGAAGAGTGTAGATTTGGCTCAAAAACAGAACTGACTTGACTACTTTAAGATGCTTCATAAATAAAATATTTTCATAACAAACATGTAAGGTTGCAACACCCAGAAAGTCCCAGAACTCCCAGGAAATTACTGCCCACGTCACAGCATGACTAAACTTTCTAAAAATGGTCTCAAAAGAATGAGGTTCAAAAGGACCAGGAAAAAAAAAAAAAAAAGTTTGGTCTTCCCTTTACAGTCTGTACAGATCTTCAGCAGATGCAAGCACTGTCTCTTATGTTCCACTCTCTCAAGACTACAGCTACATTATTCTTATGGCCTTCCAATATCCTGCCCTGCTCATAATCCTTGCACTGCACAACCTCAGGAAATCTCCGATCAATTCACCCAAACACACCCACTCTCACTCCCCCCTTCAACATTTTTCCTGATTCTTCTACCATGAAAGAACTCTTTTCCATGACCCAGCAGTCGGATTTAGAGGCAGACTGGTTTAAATCTAGAAGTGTTTATAAGAACAAGTAATGATCTTCATGTGCTCAAAAACAATCTTTTATAGTCTCTTAACCTTTTCCCAAAATTCTATAACGGGCTTCTACTCTGCAAGACGAATATAACACAGCCAAGACATGCTATTGATATTGCAAGCCAAAAACACAAGATTTTTAAAAATACAATTGCAATGACATTTTTTAAACGTTGATTTTAATCTGGTTAATAACGGAAGTTTAATCCTGAAGTGACGTGACTTACACAAAATCATGGGAAGCTTTCTTTCTTTCTGATGACATCGCAGCTTGTCTGAAAACCCCTGTCATTTGAAGAGCTTTATTTTGAGGATTTCTCACAAAGGACTAAAAGCAACTGTGGGAGGAAGAAGAGTCCTGATGTGAAAGCTATGCACTAGATCTTGGGAGAACTGAGACCACTTTCACAATTAAGCAGGTATGTGAACCTGCCATTTTTATGGATTGTCCCTCTCTACAATCTGTAGACTGAGGAAGATGACAGATCATGCACATCTCTCACCAGGTCTTTGAACTAGTGATCATCTTTTTATCATAGTACATAAAATACAAAAAGTACAATCTCAGTTGAGGACTCCAGGACCTAGAGAAAAATACAAACACTTCCATGACCCCATCACCCACATCCCTACGCCCTAAAGAAAAAAAAAAAAAAAAAAGAGACTATTAAGAGTTTTAGCCAAAGTGAACTCATGCATGATACCGTGATAGTCATCTAATGCATTAGATCAGAAAAACAAACTCTTTATGTACTCTTAGGACTGTCAGCATTGAAATTCCTGCAAATCGCATTCCCCAGCATTTCAAATTTCTTTAATTCTTTCTAGAATTTGACAAATGTTCAATAGTTTGTCTGAAAATTAACCATCCTGAAGCAAGCATCTGAATTAGATTCTCAGTCTGCACACAAAATTTCACTTAAATAAGACCTCTAAAAAAGTACTAATACTCCGAAGGCTGTAATTATTAAACATACTTTCTTGAAGACTCAGCCTGCACTGGGCATGCACAATTCCCACATGGAGCACTTATCTTCTAGCTGAATTATACCACAGGCCAGTATACTCTGTCTCAAGATTTAAGGTTTACTGCATTTCCCATGCTTGCAGTCAGTTACCACCGGGGTGTGGGGATAAAACTAAAAAGGCAACTAAATTTTTATAATACAGTGCTCAAATACTGCCAATCCTAAATTACTGAAACTTCATATCCCTTCTTCCTCTCAGATTTAAATTTGTTTCCCTGTTTTTTAAATCTTTTTTAGGATAAGAAGCGTGCCAAATTTCAGGAATGCAATGATTTCTCTTTCTGCTGAATACTGGGGGGGCAGGAGTAGAGATGTTAATGTAGTGTCAAAATTCACATTTATAGCAGAGTTGTGGTCCATCTTCAGTTACTGAGTGATTGTTGCCATTCCTTTAGTAACCCACTTTCTTCTTAATGCTATGCCATTAACATTCTGAAATATTAATTAGTGGCTTTGAGGTCATCTCCAATACCTCAACTATGTCAGGATTCTTCAAAATAAGGAGAGAAGAAACATGAATTTTGTAAGATCCTAGGATTAATTGCAGAAATAGATCTGTTTTGATGCAATCACATTAAAAAAAAAAATACCCAACCAGGTATTATATTATTCACACTCAAAAGGTCTAAATTGTTACCAAAAACGTCAGCAAAATGTACATGTATCCCTTGGGAAAGGAAGTTAGAGAGGTATCCTCTCTTGTAAAGAGACCATAATTACCTCCAGTTCAGTGTGTGATCTTCAGGACCGGTCTCATAAGCACAAACTACAATAGTCCGCTCTGAGGATGAGCGCCTAAGAGTCTCCTTCCAACAGACAGACCTCAGCAGCACCCCAAGGGAGGGAAAGGATCTCTCTGCAAATGATCCTTTGCTGCTGCTGCCAGCTCTGTACTCAACCATGCTAGAATAGCAACTCCTATGACTGCTTATATGCTCTGGATCTCAGGGGCTCATGTCTTTTCAAGGGTAGTGTACAGGACTTGCAATTTTCTTCCCAAATGAAAATATTTTAGAGAGAGATTCACAAAGATGACTCTCAAAGCAGTTCTGTACTTTGCTAATGTTACCTTTGATCTTGCATTCAGCCTGGGGATGTACAACGAAACCAAAGTTGAAATATCTATATACTGTAAGTTTATGGTATATACGTTACATAGATACTATACGCCTATTTTTGAGTCATTTAAGTAAAAATAAGACTTTTAATTTTTCTCCCCAATCTTTAATTAAAACACTTTAACAGATCATTCTCTATTATCTGAAACAGTAAATTGAACTATGACACTAAAAATATGTGAACCTACTTTAAACTTGAAGTAACATTTTCAGATGAATAACAAAATGAACTTATGATTTTTAAAATACATATTAAAAATATTTATTTATTTAAATGTATGCATATGCATGATGAAGATGCCATTATCACTTTCTGGTGATTATCCTGTCTGCAATTAGTTAAACTGTTTCCCGGAATTAGTTTCCCAGCAGACAACCAAAAATATACATGGATATTGAAGAAATATATATTCCTTCACGAAGAAAATTTTTACTCATATCCATTCTATTCACTTAGCCGCAGTTTATCTGATTTAATTTGGTGAGATCTAAAAATGATTTCACTCTCTAGTGTAATCTCAGCTGCTGAGTTACAGCCTAGATAGTCTTATGACATATTGAACCGCTGTAACACTACAGCAACTAAGTAGAGCTGTCTCTTTTGCTGTATTGCCATAAAGTTCTCTTTGGCAGAAATTCACGAGGATATTGGCAAAATTAAGCATTCATTCCATCATGAACATTGTAAGCGAATAGTATAGGATTAAAATTCTGCATAACTAAAAATGCATTAACTTGGTTTAAAAAACAATCACAACCCGGAAAAATTACTAATTGTAGTAACTTCTGACACCTGAAAACAAGTGGTTAGAACCGCAGATGGTGCTTTTAACAATAAAAAGGAAGAACCATTTCTGATCAGGAAGCTACAGAAGAAAGATTTTTGGCTTACTCAACCTATTAAAAAAAAAAAAGCACAACTGAACTCAACTCCAGGTGAGAAGGTAAGCCTGCATCTGGCTGATCATGAAAAGAATAAATGTTGAGCTCTTCCACCTACTTCCCAACACTTGCATAGCAGTGATAAAACTGTCCTGAGGTTCCCTAACAGCAAACTCCTCTCTATTCAGAAAAAACATGTACAGACGTGCTGTATTTTTAGCACAGACTTAATCCATTCTGTTTCACTTATGAATATTCTTATCAGAATGAAACTGTTTACAGTGCTTTGTTGACTCTGGATCCTGTTGAGATTGTATTTTAAACTATGTGAAGGACTTATGCTGTTGCTACAAACTAAGAGTTTACCCCCACCTCCACACACCTTACATTTAGATTTTTTTATTTTTTTATTTTTTATTTTTTTAAAACAAATGAAAGGATTCATTTGTAAAGGATTCATCAGCAGTTTGGGAGGAACTTCTTTCTTAACCACCGACTTAGCTCAAATTCTGGCAGGAGGATATAGCATCATATTTTTCAACCACTTTTTGTGGGACTACATGAAATACAAATTCTCCGGAGTGCACAGAAAACTGAAACACAGGTTATAAAGAGACAGGATGACCCAGTTCAGAATCCGTTGGGTATTTTGGATTATACCCAGGTGTTAAGCATAAAAGCAAGGCATACAGCTTTTTAGACAAATAACTGCAGGGAAGCTGCCAGGGGACAAGAATAAACATTTGTCTTCTTATAGAACTGGATCATGCATCAGGAGGACGAAAAGAGGTGGAGGAAGACTAGGATTCTCTTTACAATATTTTACATCATCAACAGAGTTATTTACTAAGGAACAGATCCACAACGGGGATTTATCATCACTGTCATAATATCTACCTTTCCATCACCTCAGGAATTTATAGCTATGAACAAGGCAATTCAGCTCATGTTTCAAGGCACTGCAGTCAAGCAACCAAAAAGGAGTTCCACAAAAGCAGCACATAGTTTAGAAAGCATTTCAACTAACAAGGAAATGCTTTGTTAAGCCACAACCCTTTTCCAGGATAGAGGCGTTTTTCTTTAAAAGAGGAGTGTGGTTACAATTTCCCAAAATTTTTCCTGGAATTCCAAGATTTTTTTCTTGGAATTAGCATGTAGTAACGGATCTTCACAACCCACAGCTAGAAGTGGCCAGGGGGTAGCATGGGAGATCTTTATTCAACTCCACAAAACTACGTCCAATTAAATGCTTGCAGTTAAGGTGTAAAAATTTGGCTTTCTTACAGAATGTGTTGTATAAATTGCAAAGTCACGATTATTCTCACAGTCCTGAATGAATTGGTCTGTTTTAGAAAGATCAACTGTTATTTGAACTGATGATACCATTTTTACAGTCCTTTATTTTATTTATTTATTTTTTCAAAGCAACCATATCTAAAGCCCATGAGATTTGACAAAACCAGTATAGCTGGTAACTTGACTGAATGTTGACAAAGTCACCATAGATTAACAGTCTTTAGTAAGTGCACTTCTTGGAAAAAGCATTTTTGACATTCTTTTCATCAGTGAATTTATGAATTGATACTCACAACAGGGTGATTCTGTACCAGGAGCAAGGATGTCACTCTCGGTTACAGCCAGAATCAGACATTCTCTCTCATGAGTAAATCAGATCAATTTAAGAATACATAGCCATCAAATACCTCATTACACAGCTCTTACTAATCACCCTCTCAAATTAAGACCTTAAATATCATGGCTAGACAGGTCATAGAATTACATTATGAAATAGCCAAAGACTTTTGCTCCTACTTCTGCATAGTCTGTGGAACTTCTACTGTGTACAATGAATCACTCCACTGGGAATTTGCAAGAAAATAAGATAAATCACTAAACAAGCTGTGCATAACTAGCTTGAGTGGCTAGAGTAATTATGTCCCGCCACTCAGCTACAGATTTCCTGAAGCACTTCCTTTTATCACAGTCAATGGAATTTGGCAGGGATCAAAATCAGGTCACCTCCAGCTATGCTAAGTCTGTCCAGCTCAAGCAGGCTGACGAATGAAGGCATTCAGGGAAACCACTTATGTCTCTCCCTAATCAGAAGAACAAACATCATATTGACCACCATTATTATTTCACAGACTGAGAGCATGATGATTCAGTAAATGACATATCATATACGCTGAACCTTTGGAGTATGTGTCAGCACAATGATAAAAAAGGATACCGTGGGGACACCTGAACACATATGCTTCAATAGCAGCTTTTCTTCAGCACTTCACCCTTATCCTCTCCACTAATATCAGCATCTACAAATGGTATCTATACAGGGAGATGTATTTGAAAAATATACCAAGATCACAACATGGCCATCACGAAGGAAAAGGAATGGAATTCATTCTCAGGGTTATTTAATGTTTCACACACTTCCCAAACTCAGAACTGCAGCTTGATTTAAGATAGTTCTGAGCTACGCCAAGTGTTACTAAGTCAGAGTTGGTGAGCTGGTAGGCAGTAAGTAAAATAATCCAAATCTAATCCCACAGAAAACACTGTGATCATATGTTCTAATTGTACACTTCAATCCATATGTCTATGTTCTGCTCCCCACCCTCTGCAATTTATCGTGTCTTCTTTGAAGCCTGAAAGAAAAACAAATAACTTTTAGAAATAAATTTTTTTCAGACTACTAATATGAGTAAGTCTTGCTGGAAATTCTTTTGGGTGTTTTACTATCACAATTGCGTTAAGGTCACATAACTAGGTATAATCTTAGAGCAGGTACATTCTGTTTCTGGAGACTTGTATATTGCAAAACAAAAGGGATAAAATCCAAGAAAGTACAATGCAACATTGCTGTTGAAGGTATCATATGTGAAGCAGAAAAGAAAACCATGCTTCAATCCTTTGGTATGGCAATCAGTTGTCCAGAATTCCTCTCCTGTCCCATCTTTTTAAGCAACTATTTCTTACATCCTCTCCTATGATCATGTTCCATGAATAAAGAAAGAAGAATTTAGAATAAATAAGCCTTTTTTACCAGTGTTCTGGCACTGTTATCTTCCCCATTCTTACCTTTATGCTGAAGTGGAAAAGAAGTCATATAATATCTTACCCCACTATATAGATTGTTCTAGATATTAAACTGCTTTTAAACTAGTAGAAACAAAACAATTTGTGCTCAGCAGTGCAATTGATGCTGCATTCACTAAGCCAGATCAATATTTCCTTGAAGTTTTCAAACAATGGTAAATGCTTCGTGCTTTGATGCATGAATATAAAAGCCAAGGTTTTTTCTCATTCTTGCAGTACTGTTTTATGTCTGTTTTCAGACAACCGGATCCCTCCCTTCATCAAGTATACATGATAAGAATTAATAGGGATTGAAATAAACTGTGGGGATTGGACAAATTCGTGCTGTGACTTTGTTTCATGAGCCAAGAATTAACAAAGAAGTATATTAGAAAAGAGTCATTAGAAGTGAGCAGTTTAGCTTCTATGTTTGACTCATTCCCAACAAAGCTGGATGCACATACATGCCAAGACTTCCTTAGAAAAAAAATAATGTATTTTGTGATTTATATTCTTCTGCGTGGAGACGCAAGCATTGGGAAACAGTTTAATCTCAAACAGATAGGTTTCCAGTACTTAGCTTATTAATTTAGGTTAGGTGAAAATACGCAGTTCAGAAAGCTGCTCTCACACAGCAATTAATGGGAAACAGGAACATAAGTACTCAAAGATTTAAGCAATTCCTCTTCTGCTAAAGCATGTGTGAGTTACGGTGTTGGAAGTATCTGTTTATTCAAATACAGCGTTTGGTAACCTTAGCAATACTCTTATTTATTTGATGCCCCACAAGTCAGCTCCTCAAGCTTGTGAACGTGAGTGTAGTTTCTTAAACAATAAAAGAATACAATCAAGAGAAACTGATCTATATTGCTAGGTCTTGATTGGTCCTACATGTGTTCAGTAAAGATCTTCAGTTTCTAAAATGCTGTTAATTTGAGATATTTCAGCAGTACTTAAAAACACAAAACAAAAACAAAACAAAAAGTGCTTAGAAACAGAGTTCATTAGTCTGGTTGCCTAACTGACTGATCTAGGAAATTCTAGCCAGATATTTATGGCTTACTGCCTCTTCCAAATTTTAAGAATTTTTAATCCTTTTTTAAATTACTCTATTAAGGGACAAAGCACTGCATTATGCTAGATACCTCATCAGCAGAAGACTGTTTTGGGAACTGCTAAATCTAAAACTGTTGCGTGGCACTTTGCCCTCGATCTGTATCAGAGAGCGAAGCATACACATCTGACCAAGTGGCCTGGCCATAAAACACTGAGCAAAATCTCAAAGACAGCTTTCATTAACTACAGTTGTTAAAGGCAGGGCGCCTGAAATTTCAAGCTCTTTTGAGACACCTCCTAAAGCACGTGAACACTGGTAATTCCAGAATTTTTGTTATCTTTCATCCATGTGTTTCAGGAAATAAAAATAACAAGCTGCTTTTTTTATGCCTGTTTTCCTAGTCAGGGAATTGTTCTGTCCCACCCTCACCTCACCAGAACTTCTGTGTTCTTCTAGGGTTTTGAAGCTTTCTCCCCTTTGTAAAAACAGATTCAGAACCTCCTTCAGTTTGAAAAACAGCAGTGCAAGAGAAGCACTTCCATTTCACTTGAAACAACTTCTGACATCAGTTAGCGACAGCTTGCAGAAAACTACTGTTCACATTTCTCTATGGAAATGCACATCTTAGTAGGCACATTCCCAGCGCTCTCTTCCTAACGATGGGAACATCTTCGTCCAGCGTGGGATTTTACATCACAATGAGTACAAGTCACTGTGTAACCCGTATCCAATTGGCAAAAAGGGTCAGCACTAAAATGGGCTGAAAAAGCCACAGAAATAATCTGGAAATGAGACTCAACTGATCTGCATGGTTCAAGAAGGAGATGGTATCTGACCTGAACAAGCTAAATAGAAGTGAACGAGCAAGGACCAGGACAAGAATAGAGGCTGGGGTTTAGCCATACATTCAAGTATGAAGAATGAGTAAAAAATAATCCTCTCATTAAATGAATGCTACTGTTTGCTGTTTTTTGTTTTGAATTTATACAGCAAATGAGGCCATTTCTAGAGAAAACAGTATTTGCAATTAAAAATAATATTCTTACGTCCACGCATAATGAGACAAATTGAATTCCAGCATTCCCTAGCTTTTGTAAATGTCATCACACTCCTTGAACATCAGATAATCTGCATACCTATATACATTTAATCTTAGATGAACAAGTACTTGCTAATGAGAATAAAGCAAAACACAAAGCTGAAATGTTAATCTTTTGAGGCCTTGAGACATTACAACAATATATTACCTTTACATTTTCCAGACACAAGATATAAAAAATTAAAAGAACAAATTATCCAAAGCAGCAAGATAATACACAATACCGAAACGGTTATGCTTCTTAGCAGATACTAAGATACATTCACAATATTTGGAGGAATAAATTGACCTCTATTTTCCAGAAAATACATAGCCTTGAACGATAGGTATTTGAGCTGCACACTCAAGCAATGTGATTTTAGTACATCAAGGACCTGCAGTGAGCTAGGAAAAAAAAATCTGGAATACTAGCACTTATTTTCCAAATAAAATTGTAATTTATTACTGAATAATATTTATTAGCTGGAGCCATTTTTAGTAGCAAACAGTTTATTTTAAGGAAGCACAACTGGATGTGCATCAAGAACAGTGAATGGTATGGCGTGTTACGTGAAGCATAGATGTGAAGCAAGGACTGGAGTCTGGTGTGGTAACAAGGCTATTGTTAACAAATGGCTATTCATACAGGTACCAGTAAAGACAACATAGCTTCCTCTATAGTAAACTTCAAGTCAGCTATACTAATGTCATCAACTTTGAGAAGAAAAGCCTTTTTTTGTTTAAAAAATAAATAAAAAAAATAAGCTATACTATAGCATATATAAAGCACAGTAGAAAATTTTGTAATGGAACTCCACATCCTCAACTCTGTTGTACCTGAGTATCCTTTTACCTCCAAAGCATGACCAAAAAAATTACACTTTCAAGATTTCTTTCACATTCTATGTCTTATAACACTCTCCACAGCTGTTTGGTCAGTGTCAGAAGATTTCACCTATAAAACATGAGTCTGAAGAGAGGCTGCTGAAATCCAATACAGTCTAGGGTTTTTACTTCTATGTTTACTTCTTGGGTTGTGACAGGCATCATCAATCACTGGTGCAAAAATGCATTTATTTGCGGCAAGAGAAGAGAAAAATCTTTCATTTCTACAAATAGATTCTCATACTCACTTTGGAAAGAAGTAGCTTAAATAACTGCTACCCTAGAAGTGAAAGAACCTTCTTTGCTACAGTTCCAAAGCTTTCCAATGATAATAATTTGATCCAAACTGATCTTCAGCCTAACTGAAGGAAATGTTTCTAGAAATATAAATATAAGAGGTCAAGAGAGGTCAAGAAAAATTAGTGACACTTTCTTTTTTTTTTTTGGGGGGGGGGGGGGGACACAGCCTAAACCTGGCTCCAGTTCCTACTCCAGTCTGCATTTTGCACAGTGAGCAGCATCACTGGTCTGTTAATGTGCTTACAGGTGCAAAATACTGATCGTGATTTCCCAAAGGAGCACAGCCATAAAAGCTGTGTAAACCAAATTAAAGAGAAGGCCTGAGGTGTTAGCAAGTCTGCACAAAGGCCTATAACCTTGTTCTGCAGAGCAGGGAAGGGACTTCCCATGAGCCATGCTGATACTTCCTCAGCTCTAAATGGACTCAAGGGTCCCCGCCCCTGAAGCAACAAGCAGCAAGAGCCCCATACTGCTTCACAACAGGGCTCACACTGAATAGTTTGTTTCTTCTTTACCACATGCCTCATAAATGCCCATTTCTCTTTATTACCTAATGAGAAAGACTAGATACTCAGGCAATGACGTCATCTGCTTTTCCATAGCAGTGTAATTTCTTCGAGCACACCAGCTGTATAAAGAAGGAATTGGTAACAAAGTTGACATGGATAGGACCTTTCCACATCAGCAGATACAAGTTAAGTATCCTCAGAGACCAAGATGTGTAGATTCATATTCTGCAACACTCAGTCATCCACTCGGATGTGGTTGATGTTGATTAGCTTAGCAAAGCAAGCTGAGAAAAGTTTTCTCCCCCATCTTCCAAGACTCAATGCAAGATACCTTTGTGCTCCTCCCAAGATAACATCACAGTTCCTGGATACTATTTTGAGCCTTAAATTCAGTCACATTTAGAAGTATTGGAAAGAAAAGGCTATCTCTTTTTTTCTTTTTTTCTTTTTTCCAACTTCTACACATCTTCCATGTAAAAAGCAGGCATTATTTTATTAAAAAAAGAACCCACATATCTTTATGAAGCAGTTTGGAGCTTTTAACTAAATCCAAAAAAGGTTGAAACACAGGTACTTGCAAATTTTGCACAATCGCTTTTCTCATGTGTGGTATCAAACAACAAAGCAACCTTACACTTTATGCAAAATATCATTCCAGCTGTGTAACTGAAGAAGCCATCTGAGTACTTTACCATAGAGAAAAGTGCCCCTATCTTCTCCTCTTATCGGCAGCTTTCAGGTTTCAAATCCCGAGAATTTTTCTGAAACAGTTGACAGGTTTTTTTGGACTCTGAAGCAAAAAAACAAATGCCACTTGTCCAGTGCTTTCCTGATGTAATTGTATTTGGATTTTTACTTTCACAATCTGGTTGCACTTAGTATTATTCTTCCTATTTCCAAATTTAGGTTTATGAAACTGATCTATCTCCAATAAGCCCTAGTGAAGATCTATCTTCACTGAAGCTCTACCAAGAATCCTGCAGGCTGGAACTTCCAGTGCTGCTAGAACTAAAGCCATCTTGCATATTATTCATTTCAGAAACCACAGCTTTTCATCATGTGCAAGTTGGAAAAACATGTTGAAAAACCATTCTGCAAATCAAGTTTACTGACAATTCATGATTTTGCCAGAAAGGGTTTTTTTAATCTTCTCTAGATGCACTGAGATTGAAACAAGATTTTACTGCATGGCTATCGGACATGAGAAGTCTACAGCCTATAGAGACATAGATATTGTTGCACATCAGCCAAATCCACATGTGGTAGTAACAGATACATGATAAATCAGAAGACTGTGTCACAAACTGATCTAGTTCATGGCTTTTACCACTTTATCCGCCTTCTGCCAACAAATCCATTTTCTCCCGGACTACTTGTGACATTCCAGTCCTCTGAGCACTTCTAAACAACCATTGTTTTCCAAACATCAGCATACCACAAAAATGCTTTCTACTTCTCCCCTAAATACAAAATTTCTTTCAGAAAATAATCCTGGCCTGATGTGCGCACTGAACATTATCCAGTCTTGCTGGATATCTGTGCAGAGATTTATGATGTCATTTTGTGATTTAAATTAAATTCTAGAAGTTTCATACTAGACAATAAAAACCTCAGAAAGCAATCAAGTCAGTTGAAAAAATTATGATTTTTTTTTAATAGAAAAGCTAGAAAAGCCTTATTTATTTTTTAAATTTAAATTATTTAGTGATAACATTTTAGTTCTTCTTTTGCTTCTAGTGGTCCTTAGGCTTAGACATTCAACTCCAGAACTTAGATATTGTAAGGTGCTTTTTTTTGGTTTAAGAATATATATAAACTTATACAAAGAATGAATGCCTCACTGAAGATGAAACAGAAGAATTTTGTCCAAGAGTTTTCAATTTTGCTTATATTTCCCTATCTTGTTCCCAACAAGGTATGCATTTTCATTTTTATTCAGATTCAAGTTCCTTTGAAATGAGTTGTGAGTTATTGTTTTCAGTAAAGAACAGTGTTTCCTCATTTTACACAAAAATACACTTGACAATTTTTTTCTTAAGTATGCTTTGTACATTATCAATATTTTTTATAGCCTCCATAAGCCTTTAGTAATATCTGTACTCAGATTCCTTTGGAACACTAGAGTGATACAAAGGCATTCATTTATCTTTGGCTCCAGTTTTTCAATCTGAGAGGAAAACTGCATTTTCTACTAGAGTTCAGTTCCATTAGAAAATTATGACAATGACTTCAAATAAAAACAAATTCTCCTAGGTTTCAGTGGGACCATTTTTCATCCAGGAGTTCCAGCCCATTAGAAAACAAACAGAATTAACAACAGTTTCAGTGACAAGCATTTTCCACAATTCTAATTAGCAGAGGATGTGGCAACTACTCAAGTTTTGCCTGATATATTATTACTTAATGCCTTGTAGTTCTGAACCCAATTCTAACCTAACTCAGTCTTGTTGAAAACATAGCTGTCATCAAATCACTTATAGAGAAGCTGCAAAGTAGATGTATTTATCTAACTGAAGAATAAAATAGATGTTTATTTCATTACATTTTTTTTTTTCTTCAAAGCAGGTATCCAACTAGGAATTCAGTCTAAGAAAAAGATGTAATAATTAGGAAAGTCGCATCTGCCAGTTTTATTGCATTTGTAATTGTAAAATAGCAGACAGTGGCACAAAGAAAGAACTGGGATTCATGAATGCTGTAAAGTGTTTTTAAAAAACCTAGATGCTAGAAGACCTCGTTGGCAACATTGTGAAGAAAAAAAAGAATGACTGAAGAACACTAGAAACGAACAATCACACTTTGCTGAGCAATTACTGTACACACTCAAATAAAACTATTGTGACCACTGTGTCCAGTTCTGGGCTCCACAGTTCAAAAAAAAAAACTGGGATCTCCTAGAAGGAGTCCAGAGGAGGGCCACAAAGAGGACAAGGAGCAATAGTCTAAAAACTTGAAACATAGAAAGTTCTATACTGATATGTGGAAGAAATTCTTTATGATAAGGGTGATGGAGCACTGGAGCAAGTTGCCCAGAGATCTCGTGGAGTCTCCTTTTACCTGGATGGATGTCCACCTGTGCAATCTACTGCAGGGTACCTGCTTTAGCAGACAGGGTGGACTCTATCTCTTGAAGTCCCTTCCAACCCCTGCAATTCTGTGATTCTGTGAAAACAATTTGTGTATGGCAAATACCTTTAGGTGTACCCCCTTAGGGAATCAATTGCTCTTTTTGTGCAAAATTGACAAAAGCATTCTTGGGTTTGTGGTCCTAAACATTATGACAACTCAACATCATGAATTTGACAACAATCAAACTCCTAGGCAAAACAGCTTGGGCACTTACTGGGCAACAAGACAAAATATTCTTTATTTCTTCCTAAGTATCACAAATAAAAACAATTTCAATAATTTCAAAATATACCATCAATAGAAGTACTAAAAAAGGACCATGATCTATACAAAATGTGCACAGCTAGAAGAGCACCCTTCAAAAACGGTCATTTTAGCACAGCAGAGTCCAGCAGTAGCACAGAAGGATATTAATCAGTTAATAAAGATGAAAATTAAAGGTAAAATACTCTAAAAATGTTGCAAGATGCCCTGAATAGGATTTCAGGTAATGAGAAGGGAAGGAGGAATATGAACCAGAAAGCATATGCATAAATAAAAATGCACAAATAAAAATGAATGAGAAACTTTTGCTCACTTTTTTTTTTTTTTAAACAAATGTCACTCTGAAAAGCAACCTATATAATCAAATTCCAATACATAAAGTCAAAATTAAAAAGAAAAACAGAGAATGCAACCCATTAAACAGGCTCATTTCTCTTCAACAGTTACAGGATAAGCAGCTAGACTTCCTGTTTCAGAGATCAATAATGGACTTCAGTTAACTTTAGAGCAGGTCCACTGAGCCTGATTCTGCAAGAAGCTGAAGAGCTATCCTTATTACTAAAATTATCAGGGGCTGCGCAGGCCTAAATCCTTCCTAATGGAACCCTAAGCCTTTTCCACATAGTTTGATCAGTTACTATGGGTGAAGGGGTTACATCATATTGTAAATGAATTAAATGCTTTAAATATTAAAAATGATAAGCCAGATACTCTAAAAAAATATTATTAAAGACAAGCCCTTATGTGGTATTAGTATATGAAAACAAACATGCATTTAAGAGCAGAGTACCCTCACAAGATTTAAAGATATCAATACAAAATAATGGATTAGGCCCTGAAGATCCTCCTCAGTTTGTCCTGAGGGAAAACTTTGAATGCATTTAATTACAAAATATTTAAAACCCACTGGAGAGTTTAAGGAATCAGATTAAAGCCTGGCACTAGAGTAAAGTAATATTTCAGTAAGTTTTAGTTTCATAAAAATTTGGAGTATGAGAACGAATGGAAAAGGTTCTCCATTTTGTTAAAAGCTTCTTTTCACAGTTGCTGACTTGCTTCTCCCTAACAGCTAGCTATCCATCCTTCTCTGCTGGTCCCCCACAAAATCACCTGGAGATAAGACTCACAGGTGAGGACAAACAAGTCACATACTCATCAGAGGAAAATAATTCTATTTTTATTAAGCCTATAGTTGTCATCATATCTGTACATTTCACTCATTAGGATGTTTGTCATCTATAGTAGTAATATACACTTACCTACATCTTATAGATGAAAAAGTGAAGCACAGAGACAAAACAGTAGTTGTTCAACTATTTGAATACTTTAAACAGCAAACTGGCATGCAGCTAGTATTGAAATCTGTCTCAAGGTGACACTCAAATGCTTCTGAACACTGCAAGGATAGAACTAGGCTTGCTTTGATAGTCTCATCTTTGAGAAAAATAAGAGACAAGCAAGGGATAGTGACAGATGGTGATGAAAGCTGATTTAATTTTCCACAAACAGGCACAATGTAGAATATGTTGTGTTCCTTCACTTATTTTCTAGTAGTAGCCAAATCAAGGCATGAATGTTGTCCTTTAAAAAAATAAAGGAAGAACTAAATCGTACGTAAATGCACTTTTAAAATTCACCTAATACCAGCAAAAAAATCTAGGAACATTCCTAGTGTTTTTCAGCAGAATAAACTACTCAAAAATATCCAGTAAACTAGTTCAGTAGACTTTCAAAACTTTCACACTCAACTTTTTGAGCAGAACTCAGAAGTGGGCCCTTGCAGCAAAGGCTATCAATGTATTTGGCTGCAATAGGAAAAGTAATTGCAGCAGGTCAAAGGAGCTCACCTCTCTCTTCTATTCAGCATTCCATTGCAGAATGCAAAGTCCAGTATAAGACGAACAAGGACACACTGGAGTGAGTCCAGCAAAGGGCCATGAAGATTACTGAGGGTCAGAATAATCTCTCATACAACGACAGGCTGAAAGAGCTGGGACAGCTCAGCCCGGAAAACAGCATGCTTAAATACCTGATGGGGGTGTCATGAGAACAGAACCATAGTGACAGGTCACAAATTGAAATACAGTAAGTTCCACTTAAGCATACGAGCAAGCTTTTTACTCTGATAGATTCCAAACACTTGAACAAGTTGTCTGGGAATAGATGGACTTTTCATCTTTGAAGATACAATCAAACCAGACACAACTCTGAGCATGCTGCTTGAATTCACCTCGCCTCAAGCAGCAGGGGCTGGACAACACAAATCTTCTAAGGTCCCTTCCAAACTCAGCCATGCTATGAATTTTCAGGAAAACAGTACTAGGGAAGCACCTGGGCCACTATGAATACTTAAATCATAGAATCATTAGGGTTGGAAAAGACCTATAAAATAGCCAGTCTACTATCCACTGCCAGCAACACTGCCCACTAAACCCTGTCCCTAAGTATTACATTTACCCTTTCGCTAAACCTCCAGAGACAGTGACTACACCACTTCCCTGGGCAACCTGTTCCAACATCTAACCACTCTGAGAAGAAGCTTCCTAATATCCAACCTGAAACTCTCTTGGCACAACTTGAGGCCTTTCTCTCTTATACTATCAATCTGTCAGTTCTTTGCTAAAAATTATTATCCTACATTAAATTAAATACTTAATCTCTAATTTACAACCCAAACCATATTAGCAAGCCCAAGTTTCTTCACTGCGGGGGCAGCTGGGCACTGGAACAGGCTCCCCAGGATAGTGGTAATAGCCACCACAATAGCCACCCTACAGGAGTTTAAGCAATATTTGGACAGTGAACTCAAAAATATAGTTTGAATTTTGGGTGGTCATGGATAGAGCTAGGTGTTGGATAAACTGACACTTGTGGGTTCCTCCAAACTCGAGATATTCTATGACTAAATTTAAAGTGTTTGGAGAAGATGGCTATTACTACAAATGGGAGTTGGTAAAGGGAAAACCTAGATAAAAGCCACTTATAAGAGAGGCATATACCTCTTTACTTCTAGTATGACTTATCTCATTTAGTGATCCAAGCTGGTTAAGGAAATCATACTGAAAAATTTCACTTGAAGTAGTGCTGACAAACTATTCTAATACAATACTATTGCCTAAGCAGCTGGTACTCTTTGTTCCCAAATGACCAGCCTATTAGATGCATCATTATACTCATGAGAGGTTACTTAAGGACAAAGCTAATACTAGAGGAAAGCTTAGGGTCATAACCTCAGTCAACTCCACAGTGAGAGCTTGCTAAGCATAAAAAACAATTGAAAAAAAAAAAATCAACAGGACTGAACAGACAGCAATGCAATTTTTGTAAATGTTTATAGGCATGTAGAATTTGAGAATTATAGTATCAATATATAGTACTGTAGGAAATAACTACTAAAGACATTAAAAATATTTAATTATGGATACACACAAATAAAGATTTCATTAGCCTTAAAAAGCACTGACACAAACTCTTGCTGCAGCAGCTTTACGTGAGCTACTTCTCATTATCCATAACATTTTTTTCCAAATACATCAAAGCTTAGGAGCTCTACACAGCAAGGGTACAGAAATGGCAAAGAAATTTAAAAAAAAAAAAAAAAAAAAAGACGTTAAGCGAAAAGTAAAGTTTAGTGTTTCAAGTTGAAATTCCTTTTGTCTGCTTAGCAATATACCTATTGTATAACTGATCACCATAAATTGACTCGAGTCAGTATTATCCTTCTCTTAGAATTACATTTCCTGATTTCAATCAGAATCCCTAATGTTTTTTAAATCTTTAGAGTTTTGGTTTAAAGAAAGGCAAACTGACTTTTTTTTTCTAGACAATACTTTCTTTAACTGAAAGCTTCTGCTATAATAATATCAGCTGTTGGGGATATATTCTAAAACTCACCTTGTGTCAACTTCACACATTTGTCTTTGTGGTAGAGGTGAGATAAATAAAACAGATAAAACGGATCTATATATCAATTACTCCCAAGATACTTTAGCAGGGCATTCCCTTACCTGCTGCACAAAACTGAAACAAATGAGCTCAGCTCACCAGAAAGAGCTGCCAAGTGGAAATAGATCCACCCAATTTTCTAAGTTAAAAAAATCAAAGCCATGTAGCTTATTTCCGCAGTTTGCAGAACTGCTAGAATGCCACATACCAGCATGTTTGAAAGCATTTCTGTGTGGAGATTGCATTGATTTAATCTTAGATTTGATATGATTTGGGAGTTAATCAGATTGTTGGTTCTGAGAAATAAATACACTTAATACCACCTGCTGAGCATAGTTCCATTTCATAGGACTAACCGTTTTTGCAGTATTAAGACTGATATTTTTGATGCTGCTGTTTCAGTGGTAACTGAAAAATGTATACCTACATCTTCGCACATTTCAACAGATCTGCACTCAACCTAAACTGGCCCAGGAACAAACTAATGAAGATCACACTATCGAGGAGATCTCCAAAGCAGCACTCTGCAAGAACTGTAGTAACACTGCTGTAGAAATGTCCAGAGAGGGTCACATTTGTCTCAAGAGGGCAAGACACTTATAGAAACACAGAATGCCGGGGATTGGAAGAGACCTTGAAAGATCATCTAGTCCTGTCCCTCTGCCAAAGGAGGAACACCTAGATTAGGTCACACAGGAATGCATCCAGGTGGGTTTTGAATGTCTCCAGAGCAGGAGACCCACCACCTCTCTGGGCAGCCTATTCCAGTGTTTTGTTACCCTAACCATGAAGAAGTTTTTTCTCATATTTACGTGGAACCTCCCATGTTCCAGCTTGCACCCATTGTTCCTTGTCCTATCACTGGATGTCACTGAAAAGAGCCCGGCTCCTTCATCCTGACACTCATGCTTTACATATTTATAAACATTAATTAGGTTACCTCTTTTCCAAGCTAAAGAGATCCAGCTCCCTCAGCCTTTCCTTGTAAAGACTCCCTTAATCATCATTGTGGCTCTGCACTGGACTCTCAAGCAGTTCCCTATCTTTTTTGAACTGAGGGCCCCAGATCTGGACACAATATTCCAGGTGCAGTCCCCCCAGGGCAGAGTAGAGGCGGGGGGAAGAGTACCTCTCTTCACCTACCAACCACACCCCTGCTAATACACCTCCATTTATTTATTTATTTATTTATTCAATTAAAGCCTCACAGTTTTTAGGGAAAATAAGCTTCGAATACTCAGGAGAGACTATCAGACTTATAGTAAGACTGGGTGCTTGTATTCACAAAAATAATCTTCAGCATAATAATTACAGACACCAAGACCCTTGCACTCTAACTTTAAAAAATAGCTCATTCATATTTGCTATTTAAAGTCATCAACATTTGATGGTAGAGGCTCTGAACACTGGAGTTCCCAAGCCCTAATGAACACGGGCACAAGGAAGGAAGCACAAAATAAAGATGGAGACTTGACTGTATAGACACCATTAACTCAGAGCTAAAGAACTCCAATGATATCACTAAAATCAATTTAAAGATCCTTTAAGAACAGATTACTTTCAACTGGATTAAATCTTTACTCATCTCCATAATTCTATTTGTATTCTGTAGTGCTAACACTACAGGAGGAAAAAAAAAAAAAAAAAAAAAACAGGACATCCCTGACATATAAGTAATTTATACACGGATAAAGGTACCAAACCTTAGATTCCTACTTTAGGATTTTCATAATCGCCTCGTGTTTTAAAATCCTAATTAAGAATGAAAGCAGTAAGGAAATAAGATCCAATAACAAAAGGATTTTTAAAATATTAAGACAAAAGAACTGCCACAAAACAAAAAACAGAATGGATATACATAAAACAAGAGCTCTTTTAAAAATATATCCCATTCAAGAGTTTTGCATTTCCTGAGCTGTATTTCTGTTTACAGCACTGAAAGTTCCCCCTTACTTTAAGTAAGGGTTCGATTAAGCTCTTAATCAGCAGCTCAGAGCCACATGAAAAATACCAGTGTGAGTTGGTTTTAAAAAGTATTTTTTATTGTGAAATGTTCCTTTGGATTTATAAAAGGAAAATGCTCTGAATTTTTTTCTTCTAAAAGAATAGGCTCCAGACATTTGGAAAGTATCTGCTCTGAGTCACAGGAACAGGAGTCTGCGAAGTACCCCTTTATGCAATCAAGCCACTCACCCTTCCAGCCCTGTATGCATGTCAGTACATCAGATGCACTATTTTGGGTGTTCCACAGGCACTCTGAGATCAGACTTAGTCTTGGCAAACTTTTCAAGTCATGTCTTGACCTGATCCAACACTTGAATCTCACAAAGCCAGAGCTTCTAAATGTTCCAGTGTCACTGAACAGGGATCCTAGCACAGAGTCAGACATATCAAAGAACTCTTTGACTGCTGAGTTATGAGGAGACTCCCTTCTTCTGAGCAAAGGGGCCAGGGAGAGAGACAACATATTTGCTGTGTGAGCTTTAGAAGTCGCATACTATTTGCAGAAGGGGTTATCTTGTGTCCACACTCTCTGATCTAAGCTAATGTTTGTTTACAGAGAATGCAAAGCAGGAGGGCTGGAGAGCAGGAATGTTTCACAGTATTACATGTGGTCTCCTCTATAAAGGGGTCTTTGATACAATCTTTTGGGGTGTGGAGGGAGCAGTCACCTGTAACAGCCACATCAGGAGATGCCTATTTACAGGAAAAAGTCTAACTCCTTTCACAGGATCTGAGTGATCATTTGGATGTATATTTTGCTTTCAATGCTTTCACAGAAAGAGGAAAATAAACCACAAGGTGTATTACAGCTCAGCTCAGCCATTTTTACAGCTGTTGAGCCCAATATCCAAATTCAAACACTCCAAATCATCAACTGGCTTAGTGACTCCTAAATAATTTTTTTGCTCACTACTATCTCACCTTAGGCAGTATCTAGAATTTTGGAGGTCATGTTTTTCAATGAAAAATTACCTTCTGTAATCACGAATAAGAAGATGTTAATGCTTAAATCAAATGCTTACTAGTGTATGACAACTAAAAAATAGAACTCCTTTCATTGTAATTTTAAGTTTCTTTAAGTTTCTATTTCCCAAATGTTTTACATTACTCCTTCCAGAAAGAAAAACTACGTACTGTTACTCTGACTCTTGTTAAAGTCTAACTGACAAAACAAATTCTCAAAATACTGACTACTGAGGCAACTGGAAAAAACTTTTGCATTGCTGAATTGCATCTAAAAAGACACACTGAGTTCCTCATATATTTATTACTTTTAGTTCCTCTACCTGATCTAGGAATTAGAAAAATCTGCATACTAAACAATTCAATCTCACATTAGCTAACAAACAATAGCAGAACAGATCCATACCCAATGAAATTTTTGGAGCAGGAGGAAAAGCCCTAGCCTACCTTCAGCTTTTGAGGTTCTGAGGTGTCTCCCAACCAGCCAGCAAATCTGTGACATGCATGGCTCATTCAATTTTTCACCTGCCACCGATAAAACTGAAACTATCCTTTGTCCCAGTTTGTCAGTGATCCTTTCCACCATAAACCGCAGCCAGAAGCACAGGCCCAGTCATGTAGTGGATGGATTAAGGCACCCCTATATATGGCCACTCATCCTACAACCTTGTAGATGGTTTGTGACACACCTCAAAACTGAGTACCATTTCACAGGCACTTGTGCTGTGTGAATCAGAACGTAAAGCTGTTCTGTTCATCTAATGCAAACCCAGGTTTGGTTTAGTGCAACACAAGTGATGCTTCTCACAGTATAATCTGCTATTCAAGTAAGAATAACCTTGTTAAAATAAGGCTGAGACTTGGTGCTTTCTGCAATAGACAAAAAAGCAAGTAGAGTGAAAGCATTTTTCTATGTTAATTTTCACAAGTTTGTCCCCAAAATATTCTGTGAGCATTTTTACCTACATTTAGATTACATTTTTCTATGTAGTAACGAAGGGTCAGCTTCCTGGGCTTTATTTTCAATAACGAAACAAAAGGCGCCTTACTTTCTAACTCTCTCTGCCTGAAAAATTCGCAAAAGCATCCTTGCTTATAAGAACACTGCTCCAAAACTAACCTACCTGAACTGCACTGATGTTTTTGTTTTATTTTTCTGGATGTGGTACAAAAAACTCACTCTCCTCATTTAAGTAGAGTAAGAGGGCTCTAAGTGTGATTTTGTAAAATTATGGTAAGTTGTGAAGAAGTTATCAAAACATTCCAAGTAACGTGAGGTATTCTGATAAAAACCCTCTAAAAGCCCATCTGCGAGGATTTACTCCATCTACAAAGTACTCTTCCAAGAACCAAGCAGGCACTGTGGCTGATCAGGGTCTAACCCAGCTGCAAGTCATAAAAAGGCTGAACATTCAGCCATACGCAGGAACACTTAATAGGAGGGCTGCTCCAAAAGTAACATCTATTTTATGATGTCAGAGGTGAATGTTGGTGGTACGGCAGTAGAGACTGAACCTTCCCAACAGTACGCTGTTATATTTTGTTGCTGTGTGACAGATGGCAGCAGAGGGGCAGTCTGACAAAATGGCGTCTGAAGCAAAGGTGTGGAACTCAATTCCCCGATATGGAAAAAATGGCACCCGTTCACCATTCATGGATGGTTGCTGAACATTTACAGAGACCCAACAGTGGATGTGAGCACAGTGAGGTGGCAGGTGGTGTGTTTTAGCAGTGGTGACAGCAACAGGGAAAACAAGCCACTTTCTGGACAGCCACACAGATTTTTATGAGCACATGTTTTTAATAGGTTCTTGTTCAGTGCTGGCAAAAATGCATAGCTAATGGTGCTATGTTGAAAAATAGTGTTTCGCAGCTGAGAATTTGCTCTATCAAGTAGTGTTTATTGAACTCTGTATCTGTTGTAGTTTCCATGGAAATAAATAGGAGACATTACTTTCAGAGCAACCTAGGTACACTACATGATCTCCAGGTATTCAAAGCAATGCCTCTGTGTCAGTCCCAGCTGGGGACTGCAGATCACACAGCAGCAAGGTGTACACTACAAATCAGCGCTGAGATGTACAGAAACTGCCTTCTCTCAAGACAGAGAGCTGAAGACCACCTCGTCTCTCAACCTACAGTCCCTGTAGCTTGAGGGCTGCTCAGAGCTATGCACATTCAGTCCAGCTTTTTAATCAAACCTCATCTGCAGATAATGCTAAAATTCAGACATGCTACTCAGCTTTTCCATCGGAAGAGGATGACTTCAGACTTTAGTATACTGGAGGAATTAAGAGGATAGCAAAAGAGCCATTCAGCTTTTCCCCTCTGTTTGGTACTAGTTGTTAGATAAATGAACAGACAGCTGATAATCTAGCAAAAATTCAACTGCAGTAACACAAAAAGGCAAGAAGAAAAAAAAGCGTTAGACACCATTCCTCATTAGCTCTCACAATTCTATTATGTACAACAAACCAGCATTTCTGATCTGCATGGCATGAGCACTCCCATAACATTCCGCACTTTGGAATTCTGTAGTATTTCTTAAGCAATAAATAGCATTAGCTGGCTGGAAGCCAACTCTGTTGCTTCTTTTCATCAGCTTTGCCAAGGACACCGCTAGCTTGTAATTGCTCATCAATTTCACACTGCAGTCTTGCTGACAAAGACTAACTCATGAGAGGCACTCTTACAGATTTATAGTTTCTCCAGCAGACACCTTGACTAGGGTAAGGTAAAAAATAAGCCCACTGCATTCTTTACGAAAGTAATTCCTGAGAATTCCTCTAACAGTACCAAAAGGCAGTTAAATCCTTCCTTAAACGCATCCAAATGAGTGACAGATATATTTGATTTTTAGAGGAAAAAACCAATGATATATTAATGTGTCCAGGAAAAATGTGTCTGTTATTGAAGTTTAAGGTCAATGATCTATATTTAGTTTATAGTTCCTTTCCATTTTCCAGTATCCTACTCATGAAAGATGCAGTGACATTCTAAGCAAAGAAAGACTTCCACTGGTAAGAAAGTATCATTTTACAGTAACATTTCAAAAAGAGTACATCTCAGTTCTGCAACACTAACTCTACCCAAACTGCCCCTATTCTTCTATGCAGCAATATTCCATTTCTGCACAAATAAGCAAAAAGTACACGTCATACAATTTCTATGACACAAAACACTTCTGAGCGAGGAGTTTAAGCCTTGAATGATACCATAAATGAAGTTTTTGCTTGATCCACACAGCTTCTGAGCACAGGCTACTTCTCCCATTACATTTGCATTCCTGCAAATCTTCTAAACATGAGACCTAGAGACATATTAACTCCAAAGAGCCTCCTATATGATCAATTCTTGGTTGTTGTTGTTGTTGTTTTCCCCCCTCTAGGTCACAAAAAAAAGTCTATGCAACTTCTGATGAAATAACTTTTTTTTTTTTTAAACTTACATTCACATTAGCTCTCACATTGGTTTTCACTTTTCTCTTTGGAAAAATTCCACAAGAGACCCTAGACTACAGCTCAGCAGTTTGAAAGGTAAGACACAAGTCAAATGAGCATAAACAAATAACTAGGAAAATACTCCAAATTCATTCTAAGTAATTGTTCTTCTATTGAAAACATCAGGGCTCAGCATAAGCAAATAAATTTTAGATATGCTAGGAGACCAAGCTGTACTTATGTAATTGATCCTGAGTCCATTCTGATAAGACATAAGTGAAAGCATCAGCAATGAGCTCAGGTGAATTTCATACCATTTCCAGGAACACATGGCGTTTCAAATCACTTGAAAAAAAATTATACCAAATTTGTGTTTTTTTTTTTTTTCCAAAACCATAGTACAATTTCCTTTCTGATATCAAGTTTTTGAAAACATTGTCATTGTAAATTCCCTGCTGCCCCCAGAATGCTACTTTTAAACATTACCTACTCAAAACCAATGAAGTGCTAACTCCTGAATTACTTATTGCAGGTGAATATAAACTTCGATCAAAATCTGGTATTAAAACTGATTCAAGATGTGTCACCTGCAAGAGCCGAAGTTCTCCTCAAGACACTGAAATGACTGAAACACCAACTGGACCCAATTTTGCTTATCCAAAGCTACTACATGAGATGAAAAACTCTTGAATTACGTAGCACCAGTAGCCCTGCAGACTTGTATTTGCAAAAGTGTAGCTTAGAAAACAAATACGTAAGGAAGGCATTTCATGCCATGTTCCTTCTCAAAAAGTTTTCATAAAGCCTTTCATACAGGCTGTAGATGAACATCTCCCTCAGAAGTTGCAAGAATCAAAGTTTTTAAGCTTACACATTAGTGCTTGTTCATTCAAGATGGCAGATATGGGGGTACCTTTAGCCCCACATAGATCAGCGTTGAAACATCACAGAATTGTAGGGGTTGGAAGGGACCTCTAGAGATCATGGAGACCAACCCCCCTGCTAAAGCAGGTTCCCTACACCAGGTCGCACAGGTAGGCACCCAGGCGAGACTTGAATATCTCCAGAGAAGGAGACTCTACAGCCTCCCTGGGCAGCCTGTTCCAGCGATGAAACATGAAAATGCTTTGTTCTTAAATCCATCATTTTACTTAGCAGTGTTGTTTTTTTTCTCCCCCCTTGTTTTGTTTTTGCTTTTGAAAACACTACACAAGACCTAGCTTTGTTTGGAAAGGAGAATAAAAGAGTGCCTTAAGTACCCTAAGCAAACTCTACAGGAAAAACTAATGAACAACTAAATAAAAGTGTAACTGTATCTGCTGTAAAGTGAATAACAATGTTTTCAGAATCAGATGTTGTAAGTAATTGAAGAATAACTGAATGAATACAGCCACACGAACCATTAATTACATTCAAAAGCAATGGAGAAAAAAAATCATTCACCAAATAAAAAAGTGACAAAAATACTGCTGATGTCTAAGAATATTAAGCCTGTTTTAAAGTAAAGGAATAGAGCACAGTTTAAAGATGCAACATTAATATGTAAAACACTGCATGAAGGAGAAGGAGAAGAGTAACAATTCTACTGATCATCTGTAAGAAGTATATTTTCAGAAGTTTATACAATTATCAGAAATGCACTAATGTATTATAAAGCCATTTTACACAGATTTGAAGATATTTTTAAACTTTCATTATACACTCTTTGTTCAGCTGAACAATTAGCTTGGATCGTACAAAAATCCCCATAACTAAAGTTTTTCAGAAATTTCCACCAATAGCAAACAGGCAGTAATCGCATATATATAGTGTAATCTTTTAAAGAAAAAATAGGACTTTATTTTTTCAAACCAAGTTTAAATATTTCTTCAGAAGGCTTAAGTGAGACTGAAAGATTCTGAGATTTATTTATCTAGTTAGTTCTTGATATCTAATGTCCATTCTATTTTTTAGATTTTCAAAATAGTTTCCATACAAAGTTGCCCAGATTCTCTGCAAAAGTTGACCTCTTTCCTGTTAAATACTTCAGTACAGAGCATTCCTGGAAAGGAGGAAACTGGAGTAAAAAAAAAAAAAAAAAAAAAAAAAAAAAAAAAAAAAAAAGAAAAACACTTAGTTTTCCTTAGATTCAAAGACTCTAGATCATACAGAAAGGAAAATCTGAGCTGCTCTTGAACTTTCTCAAGCCAATTTGTTCATACTGTCTTTGCACTTAAGTAGCAGCTTATACAGTTTTTGTAGAATATCTTTTTCCTTACTTCAATTCACAACTGATACAGGCAGATAGCCATAAAGTTATAACACAAGCTTAATATTAGCTCTCAGTATCTCACAAGAGTCAGATATCTTTAATGAATTCTTTTCAGTCTCCTGTTTAATTCTATTCGAGATCTGTAAATACATTTTCACAGCACGTAGCTGCGTGTTCTGAAGTTGTGATGTACTTCATGAAACTCAGATCAAACATGGTTTGATAGCACTAGAAATCAAAAATGGAAACGTAAATTCCTAATTAAAATTTTGAATTCATAGTGTGTATGTACTTTACAAGAAATCACAAAGACTGTGTGAATTAAAGCTTTTATTTCCTTTTCCCTCTCATTATCTTTCTCAGTGGTTTGTTAGCACAGTCTTAGCCTTTTCACTGAAATGCTCAATAATAGCTTCTCAGAAGGAAGAGCTGAAGACTCACAGACATTTTCCCAAGTCACAAGAATTAACTGCTACTGTAGCACCATAGGTCGAGGCTCAACAAGCAGATTGCAAGCCTGCCTTTTCAGACTGCGTAGATGAGACTCAAATTTAGCTTTTCTTTTTGGATGCTCCTTTTCCTGCTGCAGTATCTGGACCAAATTTCTTGTATTTCTATGTAGGAGCACAGCTCCTCTTGGCACCCCAAATGTTGGTACTGGACTGGATGTTCAAAGAAAGGGTTCCCCACACACATCACGCTATTGATGCTATGTGGAGTAAGTGGACTGCACTCATGACACGATGGCCTCTAATAAGAAACCCCAGCTATCCAGCAATCTTAGAAATGATGATTCTTTGCCTTTGGGTCAGCCAATGATAGAATATTACCAGAAAAGGAGGTGATGCATGCTGAAAATGCTTCACTATATAATCAACTACCAGAGAATTAGAAGAAATATGCCTTGTTCATTGATGGATCCTATCACATTTAGAAACCATTGACAGTGGAAGGTTGCTGTCTGGAGTTCTACACAAAAAGTTGCAGAAGTTACTGAAAGAGAAGGTGAATCAAGTCTATTTGCTGAAGTGAAGGCCATCCAACTGGTTTTAGATAACACTGAACAAGAGAAGTGGTCAGTGTCCAACCTCTATACTGACTCTCAAATGGTGACAAATGTCCTGCAGGGGTGGTTACAGCAATGAAAGCAAATCTGGCAGCACAGAGGTAAATACATGTGGGTTGCTTCACTATGGAAAGATATTGCTGCCCAAGTAGAGAGTATGGTTGCAAAAGCGTACCACATAGATGCCCAAATACTTAAGATTCTTGTCACTGAAGAAGATCAAAACAACCAGCAGGTGGATTGGGTTGCTAAGATTTAAGTGGCTTAGGTAGATCTGGACTGACAACATCATGCTGAATTACTTCTAGCTCAGTAGGCCCATGACACCTCAGGCCATCAAGGAAGGGATGCAGCACATAGATGTGCTCAGGATCAAGGGTGAAAACATGTAATCTTGATCATGGATACTATTGCACAGGTTAAACATGAAATAGAATATGCTACAATAAAACAAGCTAAGCAGATAAAGACTCTTTGATATGAAGAACGTTGGCTGAAACAAATACAGTGAGGTCTGGCTCTACCATAAGCCTGTCATTGCAAGCACCATGTGCTTACTATGGAGCAAGCAACCACCAGGTGGCTTGAAACATATCTTGTGCCACACACTACCACCTGAAACACCATCCTGGGCAAAAAGCAAGTCTTGTGGTGACATAGCACCCCAGAGAAAAAAAGATAGAAAGATCCGAGTTATTTCAAATTTAATTCAGAAGGTAATTCTCAGTCATATCTCCGACATCAGAAGAAATGAAGCAGTGTAAGGAACATTTTCAAAAGCTTAAAGCCAGCTCTCACAATCAAAGGTAAGTTGTATGTTTAGGAACTTCAAATCAAAAGCTTTTCCATCGTACTTTATTGCGCAATATTTGTTTAAAATACATTAGTTCCATCTGTAACATGCGCAGATGGTTCAGAAAGGACTATTCACGTTACTATTTAATCATGTTGATAGTTGCTTGGAGTAGCTTAAGCTGAGTTCAGAGAAAGTTTTTGCAGTTTTTGTTCAAAGTACAGAATGTACAGGGTAGATCAAGTTCTGATGTGTCATCCACCCTCCACACAACCCTTGGCCAAAAATAGGGAATGGCTTGTAAAGACACAGTTTCTGAATGACAACTTCAGTGAAAAATGCATGCACTTTCTTTAAGTCACAGAAAAACTATGAAGGAAATATAGCATGAAAGATCAAGTCAGTAAGTTCAAGGATCAGCAAAATGCTAAGTTACTTGTTTCTATGTAGTAATCATAAGACAGCTTATATACCAGGCCAAGTTTCTCATGAAGCCTGAGCCCAAAAGATTTTATATGAACACAGTACACCTCTTCTACTCCTATTATTTCTCGTTTCTAGACACACAAAGGCAGTAAGTTTACTGTCATACTACATTTAAGCCTCCTAACTTTTCTGAAGTAACTTTTCTTAGAAGAGATTCCCACTAGAATCTTGCTTGCTCACTCACTAGATAAAGTTATTGCAGCATGAAGGATAATTCAAAGGAACAATGCTTCAGACATTACTCAAAGCAGTCACAGGAGTAGCAACAAAACCCCTTACTGCAAACCTCTGGAGTTCAACTACTGCACTCACCAGTGCTCTGGTAAGCTGACATTATGAATAACATTACATAGCACTGCCTGAATTATGAAAACTGTAAACAGAGCAAGAGATGCTACTGCTCTGGCTATTAATTCATTCTGGGAATGAGACATGCTGAGAGACTGAGTACAATACCACAGATTACACTTTTTCCCCTTCCTGAACCAGATATACAGTGAATTTCAGTCATTAGAGCATCACAGTTCTTTCCAGTGTAGAAGTTTTGACTTTGGCAAAATGAAGTATGGCAGAGCACAGGCAGCAAAACAAAGGAGTTGGACCTTGATGTAGACACAACATCAAGAAAGGTGTGGGGAAATCTGATGTAAAGACATCATTAATGCTGAAAATTTCAGTTTCCACAAAAGAGAACTGCAAGCTTTAGAGGAATCACTATAGAGTGCAGATCAACTGTATAAGCCAAGGTGGACTCACTGCCTTCTACTTCTAACAGGATCAGAAAGCCAGATCAAACTTCACAATTAGTTCACTATAGGTCATTACATCTATGATTCACATGAAGAAACTCAGGAAAAGTTCAAGTATTTCCTCTACCTACTTATATTCTGAAAGAGTGAAACTTGTTTTCCATGATAAAAGGCAAAACAGTTCCCATGCCCTTTCTCCTGAACTATTCCTCAAGGTTTCTTACTCCTCCCTATTTTGCCTGTCAACATACTACTGAGCACATGGTTGGAACTCAGACTGTAAAAACATACTGCAGCAAGGGAAATTTCCCATCACCAATGACAGAAGTCGCTTTGACATACTACAGTAGGAAAAGTGAAAGAAATCAAGTAGAACAGGAGACTCCCGCATTAGCTTCCCTTCACAGGGGAACCTCTCTTCTCATATATTAATATTAAAAATATTTACTTATAGCAAAAAATAATCAAAAAGTGGTAGCACAAAGTGAGAATGGGCAAAGTTTCAACTTTAGATGAGGAATTCAAACCTCTCTTATCAAGACAGAAGAGGAAAAAGGACAAATGATCATCCAGCCCACTCATTCAACTCTCACGCTAGGCAGAAACTTCAGTGACAGCACATTTCTTAATATCCTTCCTCATGCACAGCTGGTTGGTTTGGCCCTCTGTAGAGAGTCTGATACAGAAGACAAGAAGCTTGTGATCAAGGTCCAGTCTTACCACCAAAGAAAAAAAAAAAAAAAAAAGAAGGTTGCTGGTTAAGATCCATGCCTCTAAACATAAGGGACATAGGCATATTACCTTCCTTTTGCAGAGTGGTATGCAAATAAGAAACCTTAAGTTTAAAAATAATAATCTGATAGGAAGATTAATTGTCCAGCTCCTTGAAAGAAAGCTAAAAAAAAGCTTTTTTTTTTTTTTTTTTTAAATTTCAGATGTATTGTCTGGGCTTTTTTCTCCCCTGAAATTCCTCTAAATACAGTCAGCAGCCAGATGATAAGATGATACAAAACAGATTAAGTAGTGCAGATTGATGCAGTATAGCTGTCAGCTGTAAAACTGTAGAACAGACATGGGAGCAGGCCTATCAACTCCATTACCCTAATCACTTTGGTTCAGTGCTGACTGTAAGGGGCTGGAATATAAAGGAAAACTTAACAGTCTAAATGAAGGAGAAACATCACCTAATGCCTCAGGCTGTACTCATTTACATTTCCAGAAACTTCAGCCAATGATCTTCAGAGTTCTGAAGCTGCTGTAGGGTCTGCCAAAATTACATCTACCCTACAAAAGCTGAAGGGCATTTGATCCTGCTAACATTGTCATAATTGGTTTGTTCAGACTTGTAGGTGAGTACAGCAGGGCTTTTAATGCATGACCTGCAATGAATTGTTAACATCTGTGCCATGTACAACTTGTAAAACATGAGCAGTAGCATCAATCCACCTAATATATTAGGATCTCAGATATATATGGATCTCAGATCTGAAACACTGCATCAGAAAGCTAGTAAGGTGCACCAGAGCAGGCTGCTGCTGTTACTCAGAAATACCAAATTTCCTCACACTGGTCATGCTGAGGAGCATTCTTTGCAGCACTCAGCCACTCCAGAAACTCCACATGAAGTACAATGCAAGCACGGGGTCAGAAGAGATGGATCATTACATTGAAGACTGCTTTGAAAACTGATTAGATAGAATATAAGCCTAAAAGGAAATAATTTCACATGTCTTTCTTATATTAAGACTTCTAATTTATGTCTTTGCTTTGCCTGTTCGTGAGTTATGGTAGAGACAGAAATAGCTTGGAGGAGGTCGTTTCATGGTGTAAACTGAGGTAGCATCACGAAAGACAATGCATTTATGACAATGTGTATTCTGGCCATCTTCAGTCAAGAGCACAATTCCTCAACTATTTAACTTGGATAATGTTTTAAGACTGCAGTTTTAATTTGATAGCACTGATATCCTGTTCATCTACAAGAGCCCATGTACTTTCTGCATAGATCTACTCAAAGTTTATTTTCACTTATATTAACAATTTTTGCAAAACACTTTCCTTTCATTGTTGTTGCAGAGTACAACGACTAAATTTGATTTTGTATTCACCCAGAAAGGGGAACAACCTGGGGACAGTATAAGAACAGAGACTTAAAAGATGATATACTCACCGCTTGCTACCTGAAAAACTAAAAACTTATAAAGCAGTGAAAGAGATTACACTTATATTTAATTCCCTTATACTAAAGATGACAAAGCAAAGGAACATTAGCATAAGACAGTGAATATTTACACTATCATTAAGTCATTAAAGTACAATTTTGCATCTATGTATGTATGCATGTATGTAGTGTTTGGTTTTTTTTACTCAACAGTAGTGAATAGAAACAAGCTAGTCTATTGCTAGCAAGTTATTGGAGTTTGAGTGAAATTAAAGAGATTTGTGATTTCCTCTAAATTGAAAGCAGCCAACATAAGATACCCAAAGAAAGTCGGAAGGTTCTTCTCTCCTCCTGCTTTATGCTTTTCAAACACCTATTCCATAAAAATCAGAAACTTATACAAAACTAGACAATAACAGCTTCCTACCCAGAGTGATATTTTTATCCATTGAAAAAGGCCACTTAGATAGTAGGCAACACATAACCTGCAAATAAAAATGGTTTAAATATCAATTCTGGCAAAATGAAGACTTGCATAATTAGCAGTACTTCAAATAAACATAACTCAGGCCTCTTACCACCAAAGCGTTCTTGCCACCATTACTCTTTTGAGAAGGCAGGACCATTTCACAACAACAGCATCCACCTTTACCCAAATCTCTGAAGACATAAAAACTAAATTCACAGAAAAAGAAAGGATAAACTAAGACCTAATTTCCAGAATTCTTTTGAACACTATAATTAGTGAACTCTTAGGGGAAATTTATCTGATTCATTAGGTTATTTGTAAAAGGACATGAAATATCTGAAATATGTCTTGCACATGCTAGGAGCTGTTTGATTCACTTACGCTGCTTTGTCATTCTTCACAGGCTCTTCTGGCCTCCTCACTGCCTCTATTGGTCAGAGGAGGCCCAGTACCACGCCATCTGCATGCCAGATTCCTCCAGCAACGCCAAACCACGCCGGGAAGGACAGACATTCCCCAGAGAGCGTGCTAAGGCACTGCTCCTCTAATGACTTCTAATGAGTTGCTTCTGGAATTTTAAACAAGTGAGTGAAATCAACATTGCTCACACAACTGAATTGTGAATAAAGAACATTTCGGTTCTGGGAAATGGCTATTTTACTTCTTAGTTAGGAAAGAAAAAAGGATGAGCTGGATATTTTGGAGAGAGTCTAGATAGTCAATCATAGCCTCAGATTACTACAGATCACAGAAGATTTACTGCTTTTATTAGTTCATCTCCCCTTTTTATTAGTTCATCTCCAACTCCAGCCACTGCTTAAAAAGGTTAATTCCCTAACTAATCATAAAATCATAGAATCCTGAGAGTTGAAAGGGACTTCTAAAGGTCATCTATAGTTCAACTCCACTGCAATGAACAGGGACATTCAACAGCTAGATCAGATAGCTCAGAGCCTGGTCCAGGCTGGCCTTGAAAGCCTCCAGGGACAGAGCACCCACAGCATCTCTGAGCAACCTGTACCAGTGCCTCACTACCCTCACCATAAAAGATTTTTTTCTTATATCCAACCTAAATCTACCCTCTTTAAGTTTGAAGCCATCTCCTCCCATCCTATCACAACAGAACCTGTTAAAGAGTGTGTCCCCTTCTCTTCTGTAGCTCCCTCTTAGATACTGAAAGGCCACTATCAGGTCATCTCAGAGCCTTCTCCAGGCTGAACAGCCAACTCTTTTAGCCTGAACCTACAGGAAAAGTGTTCCATCCCTTGAATGACTTTTGTGACCCTCACCAACAGGTCCATGTCACTTCTTCACTGAGCACTCCTCATCTGGACACAGTACTCCATGTAAGGCCTTACCAGAGTAGAGGGGCAGGATCACTTCCTTCAACCTGCTGGCCACACTTCTTTTGGTGCAGCCCAATAATATGGTTGACTTTATGGGCTGCGAGGGCACATTGCTGATCCATGCCCTGCTTCCCATCCACCAGTACCCCCACATCTTTTAAAGCAGAGCTGTGATCAATCCTTTCATCCCCCAGCATATATTGGTAGTAGAGGCTGCCTCAACCCAGGTGCAAAACCTTGCGCTTGGATTTGTTGAACCTCAAATTTCTTCTGGGCTCACTGCTCAAATCTGTCTAGGTTCCCCTGGATGGCATCCCATCTCTCAGGCACGTTGACTGTACCCCACAACTTGGTGTCACCTGCAGACTTGCTGAGAGTGCGCTCAACCCCACTGTCAATGTTTCTGATGAAGACTAAAGACTATCGGTCACAACACTGACTGCTGGGGGACACCATTTGTCACTATTTCCATGCAGACATTGAGCAATTGACCACCACTCTCTGGATTCGATCCTTCATCCATCGAACAGTCCATCCATGAAATCCATATCTTTCCAACTTGGACAGAACAATGATGTGGGATACCTTATCAAAGGCCCCACTGAAGTTGGGATAGAGGACACCATGGGCTCTTCCCCATGTCCTTTGATGTTGTTACAGAAGGCCATTAGGTTGATCAAGATAGAAGGCTGCTAGGCAGACCAAGATTTAAAAAAAAAAAAAAAAAAAAGATATTTCCAGTACACTAAGTTTCCTGTAGGTTATTACACGAATCTCAAGAATCTGTACCTTTGGAAATTTTCAGTAAATCTTACTGGCAGAAAATTAATCATTAAAATAAATATCTAAACACGTTACAACCAAATACAGCCAAAGGCAAGAGTCACCTCAAATATCATTTCAGACAGTCATAAAAACATTGATTGAATATGTTAGAATTGTTAGCAGCGAGAGAAATTACCAACAACCAAGCTTTGTGCTGTAAACCAGCAATTGAAGTAGTTCATAGAATTGGACTGAACACAGCAACTGTTGCAGCAAGAGCCCCTTTATTTGAATAAATATTACCACACAAGCAACTAACCATGCCTTCAAGAAGTCTTACAAAGGATTTTCTCATTTGGGAATATGACAGTCCTGAAGTATTGTGTATGCTGCCAGCATGATAGGTCCCTCTGCATCCTCCACTAGTTATGACTTAGAACTAAGCAAGGAGGCAAGAGAAGGAAAGGAACAGCTTCAAAAACATTAGTATGAAATGAACTCTTTTGATGAAGAAAGCAAAGCCCTCAAGAATGTGTTATTTACACCCAGATTTTTGTGCTCATTCACAGGTGAGGTCCAGGTCCTAAAGGCAATGATTAAGAACTTTCCACAGCTAAATCACACTGTCACAAGGAGTTGATCAATGATGACTTATGCATAAGGAATCTCAAGTACACATCTATATATAACATGGTATGATGCAATCAACATAGATGAGTCAACATACCAGCCTAAACCATGTACTGGGAAAGTTTTTCTTGTTCATTAATGACTAATAGTAGTCAAAAGCGTTGTGACAATCCACTGCCTTTTTTTTTTTTTTTTTTTTTTTTAAACAAAAAGGTATCCTGAGTTCATGCTCTCTGCACATTATTTTAGCCTCAGGTTTCTCAAGGTTCCTTCATTCACTACTCCCATTTAAAACCATACTTGTAATAATCCACACCCAGGAATTCTCTACATCATGTTATTGCATCTATCACTTAAAGAATATCCTACTAAAGAAACCTGATTCATCATAGCACAATCAAGCAACAGTTTAATAAACTGCCATGATCCTACTCATGGAATAGCTCCACATGAACAAAATTGCATGCAAGTCTAGTCAACAGATTACTTGATTTTGCTCATCACGGTAATTTCCTGAAATTCAGAATTTTATTCTGGAGAACAACAGGTATGCATACTCTAAGGTTCTAATTTTCAGTAGAAATGTAGCCCTCCATCTTCCCCATTTGAGAAACACGTTTTGCTGAAAATTAAGGCCGATACGGGAAACAACTTCAAATTGTAGAGTAAAAAATTTTACTTATACATCAGCTCAAGATGCTGCATGATTTTAACATGTGTACACTTAAGTTGTTCGAAGCATTGTTCAACAACATCAACTGAATTATAGTATAGGATGGTTGACTTCTTTTTCAAGAGAGCAGTTTCCTATCCAAGTTGTATTGTGAAATGTCCTTCAAACCATTAAATGATGTAGCTGCACTACCCAGAGAAGAACTAAACTATTTTGGCTCATTATCAGAATGGCAAGTAAGTCTGTATCTGACTTCCATTTAAATTACATTGAAAAGATAAAAATGAATTTGGGAATACCACCCAAACTGATTCAAACATAACTGAGCATAAGGAGAAGAATCATTTGAATCAGAGGTGCTTTGCTGAATCAGACCTTAATACAGAACAGTATACTATTCTACTACTACTGTAACAGTTCCTTAGTCTTCACACATGAACAGATGAGCACTTGCAGACCAAGCTTCAGCATTATGGCAGTACATACAAGATGGTGGGACAGAAAACAAGCACATAGTGCAGCCTCAGCACTGCAAAGTTTAGATATTTCCTTCAAACTGCAGAAATAGATCATTCTCTTCCACCAACTCCATTATGGAAACAGTAACCTCCAGCAGGAAATGGAAGCACTAGGGCAAACGATTTCCCCAACCACCGAAGAAAATTTTCTGCAGCTCATCTGTAACACACTTATCCCTGCGACACTTGGGGACATAAATATGACAGCAAAGTATTTCTACTGGTAGTCCATTCACTTGGCTTCATTAAAACAACACTTATATCCAGATGTGTTCACAATGAATAATTTCTTCTGTATAAAATTAAGTAATTCTTAATTTAATGTTAATGAAAGGTTCTAGACTACCAACGCTGCAGACAGAAAACCTTTCTAGTAATAAGAGAGAGCAATCACACAGGTTTGCTCCATGACATTTCATTGCATTTACATACAATACCTACTTCCAGCTGAGAATAGAGTTAGAGCTGAACACAGATCAGCTTATTAGCTCTGCCCTGGATGGATGGCGACAGGGAGGGGAAGAAAAAAATCTTTAAATCAAATCAGACTGCATTAAGACAAAATTTAACTAGTAACTTGGAAAACAACTCTTTACTGAAGAGAAAGTAAACACAGCTGCTACTTCTGAATGATAAGCAATTAAGTCATGACCAGTCCAGTTTCCCTTTGTTCCTTTAAGTTCCTCAGGCCCTAACCACTTCTGATCCAGAACAACAGCTGTAACACTGTATAGAAAAGCACTAATGCTCTAGGGAGATGTCCTGTTTGGAAGAAAACATATTTCTACAAAGCTAGCTTAAATAATCCTTTATATTTTTCTTCTGTTATCTCAGTACTGATGATTTACAGATTTCACAGGAAGCTTCCTATCAGCCAAGGCATGACTGCACTAGTAAAGAATCTCCATATTTCAGGGAAACATGTAGGCCAATTCTTTGCTGGACAACATACAGATGTAATCTGGGAATGCTCAAAGATTCAACATTAAGTTACGTTTCCTTTTTGTGGTATTTTTGTACAGATACTCCACTTTCACCGGAACCAAGGCCTTATATGTAGAAACTTCCTATGACGTGCAACACACTACCATACATGCTTTCCCTTTAACTCATCAATTTTTCCAGACTGCTCCCACTCTGATCAAAGGAACGTCACTATGCAAATTGCATTAATCCGTTCCAGCCCTTGAGATTGCACCAAAAGTCACACCTACAAAGGCTAATGCTTCAGAGTATAAAGTAGTGCAAATATTGCCATGGATTTAGGCCAGGAGAAAGGATTTAGAACAAAAGCTGACATCTTAATGATACTTTAAGTATACTGTCACAGAGTATACGTGTCCCTGGAGACTCTCTCTTGACTACACTACAGTGGAAATAACGAAGCAAGGAAGCTTGGGATAAATGACAAGTTACTCTAGAAGGGAACAAATGAAAAAATAACAATTACAGTCTGTAACAAGGAAAGCCTATAACATGGCTTATAACTTTCACTCTTCGCTCATTATTGCATTAAATCTTCAGGAAGGTTTTAAGGTGGATCCAGGGAATTACAAGCCTTTCAGCCTGACCTCAGTGCCTAGGAAGATTATGGAACAAATCATCTTGATTGCATGTGCAAGACAACCAGGGGAATTGTCAGTTCACAAAGCGCAGGTCCTGTCCAACCAAACTTGCCTCCTATGACTGGGTGGGATGAAGAAAGGCTGTTGACGTAGTCTACCTAGACTTAGGAAAAGCCTTTGACACTGTCTCTTAGCATATTCTCTGGAGAAGTTGGTAATACATGTACAGACACTCCTTGCCAGATAAAGAACTGTAAGGAGGCCCAGGCCTAGAGAGTGGTAGCGAATGGAATTAAATCCAGCTGGTAACCAGACAAGCGGTAATCCCCAGGGGTTTGTACTGAGGCCTGCCCTATTTAATATCTTTATTGATGACCTGGACAAGGAGATCGAGTGCACCCTCAGTAAATCCACAGATGACACCAAGTTGGGAGGAAGTGTCAGTCTGCCCAAACATAGGAAGGCCCTACAGAGGGATCTGGGCAGGCTGGATTGCTGGGCTGAAGCCAATGGAACAAAGTTCAGCAAGATTAAGTGCTGGGTCCTGCACTTTGGTCACAACAACCCCATGCAACGCTACAGGCTTGAGGAATAGTGGCTGGAAGACTGTACAGAGGAAAAGGACCTGAGGGCATTGGTCAATATCCAGCTGAACATGAGCCAGTGGGGTGCCCAGGTGGCCAATGACATCCCAGCTTGTATCAGAAACAGTGTAGCCAGAAGGAGCAGGGAGGTGATCATTGCTGTATTCAGCTCTGGCGAGGCGGCACTTTGCATATTGTTTCAGTTTTGGATCCCTCAGTACAAGAAAAGCACTGAGGATCACATCCAGAGAAGTGCAGCAAGGCCAATGAAGAGTTTGAAGCACAAGTCTTAAGAGGAGCAGCTAAGGGAACTGACATTGTTTAGTCTGGAGAAGAGGAGGTTCAAGGGAGACCTTACTGCCCTCTACAACTGCCTGAAAGAAAGTTGTTGCAAGATGGGGGGGGGGGGGGGGGGGGGTCAGCCTCTACTTCCAGGTAACTAGGATAAGAGGGAATGGCCTCAAATTGCACCAGTAGAGGTTTAGGTTAGACATCAGGAAAAAAATTCTCCAGAAGAGCAGTCAGGCACTGGAATAGGCTGCCCAGGGAGGTGGTTGTGTTGCCATCCGTGAAGATGTTTCAAGAAATGTGTGGAAGTTGTCCTAAGGAACATTGTTTAGTGGTAGTGGATATTGGTAGTAGGTGGATGGTTGGACTGGATGACTTCAGAGGCTTTTCCAACCTTAATGATTCTGTGACTCTATGATAAATATATCATAATATTCTGCTCTGATATATATTTATAAGGACATTCTAAATAACACCCTCGAATGTGATGCTATTTTAAGGCGGTTCAGAGACAGTCATCTCACAGACTAGTCATCTACTATGCTACTGTTACCTATTTCAAAAAACAAAGTAACCCCCATTACACTTCATCACAGTATACCACCACCATTTTTCAACGCAGCAGGGCAGAAAGGAACCAAGTAGTTACAGACTTCAAACCTATACTAACTCCGTGGAATTTTTAGAAAAATTAAAATATTGGGACTCTGAACACGTGAAAGATGCATACAGGCCAAAAAACATGACATGACAAATTCCAGTAGTGAACTAGACAACTGCAAGGACAGGTGGCAGCAGATGCAGCTACTTTAAACCAGTTTTGGATCACCCAAGAAAGGCAGAGGTCACAATCCAATAATAAAGAAGGAATTACTTACCCCTTTCTGAGTATCAGGGTTCACCAAACACTCTAAAGGAGGCGATTTCCTAGCAGAGATCGTTCTCTTGTGGCTGCTAGCCCTTAAATGAGGTTTGGGACCCAGGGTCCTCCCCTTCTGATCACACAAGTGAATTGCTTGCACCTGTGCTCTCAGGACCGGCTACACCCCTTCACCAGGTGCTTAATCACTGGTTCAAGCTGTGACCTAACAGTTCCCATACAACGAGCACAAAAGAAAGTCATCACTGGTTCCTCATAACATAAGCCTCTCAAATCAGTACCCAGATATTTAAAAATCCTCCTCCTTTCTTCTTTATAATCCAGGCAGAATTCTCACTTATTCTCCTGTCTCCTAGCTAGCTGTTTTCCTTTCCAGACTACCATATTTAACTGTCACAGGCTTTATTTAAATCACAGCATAGGGTACTGACAATTCTCAAATTAACAGATCAAGTAATTAGCCTTTCACAATTCAGCTTTGTCTAATGTATTAAAATCTGTCTTTGGTAATCCCATTTTTTCTCTCTTACGCCTTCCACTGGTTATTTAATCCCACATTAGCATACAAAACCAAAAGGTAGGTGGAATTTTCTAGCATTTTTGTCATTCTAAGGATGAACTGCTGCAGTTTCTCAAGCACAAGTAAATTGTGCTTGTGCAAACAAGAAGTAAATTGTGAAAACAATGCCCAAGGATTACTTCTGCAAAGCCACTGCAGCTTCATTTAGCAGGTCAGAGGACACTCCCTTCAGTTACAGACAGATACAGGAAGGGAGAAAGCTCAGCTTTGCCTTTTTTTCCTAAAAGTGGTGAAGGAGCAATCAATGCAACAAACCAACAACCCTCTATGTATGATCCTTAGACTTTAGGTGCAATGAAGGAAAAGTAAAGAAACTCCAATATAAAAACATGTTATTTTACTGCAAATGTAACTATTACTTAAGTAAGAATTATCAAATAATAAATAGTTATTCCTTATCACTGCTACAGTTCTCAGTGACTGTGCTGCTGGTTAAATTTCCTAAGTGGAAGAATCTCAGGGTGAAGTCTAGTTCAGTTTATCCTGTAACTTCAAAGAGAGGCAAAACAGCTGTTGCAGATTTAAGTTAATACTTCCACCATCGCTACAGTAGTCTGGTCTTATTACATATAATGATAGTATTAGGTTTATTTATTTTTAAACACAAGGGCAGAAGACCAAGGCAAAGCAATCAATAAGGTACAAATTTTGTTTATTGAAGCTTCCATAACTAAATCATATAAAATTCGATTCAAAGTTAAATAAATCTTATACCTGAACACCAGAACAAAACAAAATGCTGACCACAAATGAACTCAAAACAAGAGATCACAAATAAGCCATGGAGTAAAAGAGTAGGTAAAAAGGTAAAACTAATACTTGATTACTTTTTTCCCTGCTAATTTCTAAGCCAGTGTTAACAACAGTATGATTTCTCATTTTCATCACCTCCTTCATCTTCAAGATAAAGTATATTCTCACTCAGTCCTCTGACTAATGAGCAAAGCATTCCACTAGCGATGTGTCCAATACCTGAATTCTCAGCTGCACCTCCAAATTTGAGTAATAAGAAACTGAAGCCAGGGTTTACTTTCTCTTCACCTCTAGAATTTATCTCTGGACAATCTGCTACATGCAGTTTGACAATTTTTAAGCAGGTCACAGGAAATCAGGTTCACAGGAAACTCCATGATAAGTCAATTATTCAGAATGTTTTTTACTTTCATTTTTGCTAGTTTGTTTTGGAAAAATCTAAAAATTGAAGTTTCTTCATTTTTTGTTAACCATCAAGATTTTTTTTTAAAATAATGAAAGAATAGCAAATTCTGATAAGACTTCATATTTTAAACAAAAAGGAGAACAAACTCATTCTGGATTAAAACCATTTTATTCTAAAGGCTTTATAATAAAATTGTATCTCACCCACTGCCTATCAGCAGGTTCTATTCGAGATCTACCTAATCCTATATTTCAAAATTAAGATGACCTAACAATGTACGGCCAATTTGTACTACAGATAACTTGCTTCCTGCCTCTGCAAGTACTGGATTTTTGCAGTCTTTCCTGCACACTTGGAACTCACTAGATATATCACATTTGTTTTTACAACTCACAAAGCACTTACAAGAAAAAAACTAAGTCCCTGCTGCTTTGTCTTGCTCCTTTCTGCATCTACAATAAGAGATGCAACACAACTCTAGTAAGAGAAACTTTTGTTAAAAAGACATGAGAGAAGTTTCTCACATTTTTAATCAAGAAAGAAAAAACTAAGTTTGAGAAAAAGATCAGTATAGGACTGCTTCAGGGTCTATGGAATATGACAGGATATCTAGCATATATATAACAAGCTTGGATATGTAATCTATTGGTCCTTCAATTGCTCTTTTTAGCTATATAACATTCCTAACATATTTAAATACCAGTAAAACATGCAATGACTTTTCTTTTGCATCACAGAAATGTGTGCAGAGCTACTTTTCACGGTGCTATTTAGTACATTTTACTCTATTTAGTGAATCACATTTTCAAGGGTTTACATGAAATGACAACCTTCCATAAACCTTCAAGTGTCTATTTCCTGCACTGAGCATGCAGATACCTGAATTGTGAGAGTTCTGGAGGATGTAAACTGACAGAGTTCAAACCTTCAGAAATCAATTTGGAGAGAACATGAATACTTTTAGAGCAGCATTTAAGATTCCAGCCTATTAGAGAACATAAACACAGTATCCAACTACAAACCTTGTCAGGATTATGCAAAAGTGTGAAGAAACCTCTCTCACATGCATTTAAATTCCTTTTCCCTGGTTACCTAAATACACCAGATCTTCCTTTCATATATTAAAGAGGAGTAATATGCAGTCTACAGAAATTAAGAGCTGTGAAACCAGTGTCTTCACAAGTACTCTGGCAATACATTATCCAACACTTAACACTGCTTGCATTGCAAATCCAAACTTTTTTTCATTTACAACTGCTGCTATAAATTCAAGTAATCAACTCAATTTCTGCATGAATCCACAGGAAGTTCCAATTACGCTCTCCATCCTTATGGAATAGTTATAACTTTGTGTACAAGACAAACATATCAGTAAGTGACTGAGCAATACAGAATATATAAGTAGCTTCCCACTTCTCGTAAAACCAGCATGATCTACTTTTAGAGACTTGAAGTGGGTGTTGCAGGCAAGTAATGACTTCTGTTATTGAGCAGGAACAGAAGACCTGGATTTACTAATGGTGAATAATACCCGACCAATCTGATTAACTTTATGACTGGATTTGTGAATCATAGAATTACAGAGTTGTAGGGGCTGGAAGGGACCTCTAGAGATCACCGAGTCCAACCCCAAAAAAGGGTAAGGGATATCAGTAACCTCAAATCTTTTGGCACTCTCTCCCAGCATAGTTATACTCAAGAACAGATATTCCTGTCTGAATAGATAGACAGCTACATACAGGTGAACTGCAGGGGTCTATCGTGGGATCATTCTGTTAACACCTTCATCAACAACCTGCAGGATACAGTGCAAGTTTGCAAATAGCACCTAACCACCAATACTTGAGGGAACTGCTGTCATCCAGCAGCCTGAAGGAAACACCTAGCAGAAACACTATAAAATGTAAAGGCAAATGCAAGAACCTGCACTTGGGAAGGAAGTGACCTTGGTACTGATGCAGACTGGACTGACTGGCTGGGGTTCAGCACTGCTGAAAAGGACTCGAGTGGACACGGAGATCAGGCAGCATGTAAGCCAGCAGTGTGCCCTGCCAGCAGAGAAAACTCAACAACACCCTGGGCTGCATTCACAGAAGCATAGCCAGGAGGGTGAGGTAGATGACCAAATCCTCTACTCAGAGAACTTGTTAGACCACATATAGATCCTGCATCTGGGTCTGGGCCCCCCAGCATACAAAAGGGATGTCTAAACTGCAGTGAGTTCACCAGTCACCGAAATTGCTGGGGGAAGAAGCACCTGCCCTGTGAGGAAAGAATGTTTCAGGAGCTGCCCACCTGCTGGTACCTAACACAGGTACCATGAAGACAGAACCTGTCTCTTCACAGCACTGCATAGAGGGAGGAAAATACACAAGAAGTCTAATTTAAAATGAGAGTGAGAATATAAGGTAAGACATCTTCACTATGACGACAGGCAGGCAGGCAGCAGAGCAGGTTGTCCATAGACTGCCATGCTGTCTCAAGCCATGCAGTATTTCAAGATGAGATAAAAGCCTGAATTACCTGACCTCAAACAGACCTTGCTTTATGCAGCAGATTAGCTAAAGATTTTCCAGCATCTCTTCCAACTTGAGCTATTCTGTCAGTCTTACTTCATAGAATCATAGAATGGCCTGGGTTGAAAAGGATCTCAAGGACTATCTAGTTTCAACCACCCTGCCACGACTAGGGTCGCCAACTTCTTTCAGACCTCTTTCTCCCCCCCAGTTAGTTGACAAACAAAGAGGCTCAATTCTAAACAGGCATCACCGCCTTAAATAAAATGTAACCAAGGTCCAGAGATTTGCAGGTCAGGAAAACTGTTATTTCAGCTTCTTCACCAGTTACCGTTAGTAGTATTTTGTTGCTCCTTCTGACTAGTGGACTCAACCATCTCCATACAAGCTCTGGCTACTAGATCTCACTTTCTTACTAGGATTCGCCATTCACACATGGTTTTTGTTTATGAAAACATTAAAATTGTTGGGGTTTTTTTTGCTCTTCTTTTGCCGTAAGTCAACAATTGGTGTTTTCTTTCTCCAAGTCTAATTTCCTCTCTTATTTGGTGTTATTTACAAACTATGTCAATTTGGAGAAACTAGTACTAGACAGCTGCACCACTTAAAATTCCTTACAAACTGAAGCAGTTAGGGGAATGGGCTCGAAGATCTGCTAAAACAACAGTTAAATTGCATCTGTGCAATGGGATGGAAAAGAAAGAAGTCAGAAATACTACTAGCTACCTATACATAAATGCTAAAAAGAAAAATGAGAACCAGGTCCTCTCTCCAGGACCAGCAATACACCTCTGCTGTACAGAAGCCATTCTGCTCTTGACTACACAACTGAGGCAGACAAAATAGCTACAACAGCAAATTATATAGGAGAGTTATGGAAACACAGCTCAACTTAGTAACACTTGCCAAGCACATGAGAGTGCTAAGCTTTCACAAAATCAAACTGAGAAAAGACTTGCAATAAATACTCCAAAACAAAACGACATCAACAATTAACAGTGAGATTCACATTGGTCCTACAAAGAGTCACAAATATTCTTCATACTCTAAGAACCAGCTCCCATCACCCTGCTACACCATTGGGAATTCAGACTAAACAGGCATAGGCCCCAGTGCTTATTAGCACTATCTCACCCTTCTCTTCCAAAGCAACTTTCTTTCCCCAGCTCCCCCTGAGATCAAATTCAGACCAGGACTTCTCATCCCATACTCTCACCTGAAGAAACAAATACCAGCTGCTATTAGCCCTGTTGAAGCCCCCATGCAGAGTACATGACAACACCTGAACTGACTGTACCCACAGGGGTAACAGGTCAGGAGCTACTTCCCTCCTTGCTGCAGCAGCAAAACATGCGGCCTGCCATTACATCAGCTCAGAACATGAGGGGAAAATCTCATGGTTTTTCCTCAAAAGATAGGCTCTGTTCAGTCACTTGTGCTGACTGCAACTGCACGGATTCACTTTTATACACAAGGCCACCACAAGGGATGAGCAACAGTGATCCAACCACCTCACGGCTTTGTGCAAGCACTGCAACAGCTCTCCCACTCACCTCACAGCCTCAAAAGATAGTCTCCTGGAGACATCTGGCTGGGGCCTATTCTCCCTAACAAATGCCCTGACAACAAAGCAGAGCTATTCATCTAGTGCATTACATGGCCTGAATAGCTGCTGTGGAAACTTCTGGATTCAGCCCAGCCCTATTGAGTCTCTGCAAAATACTGCAACCAGGGACGCCGCCATGTGCATTTAGCTCATGCTGGTATCAACCCTCCTCTCCACTCAGCAGTCAGCAACACTGAAGCAAGTTCCATCTGGGAACCATGGCTGCTTTACAGGCAGTGCAAGATTTGCGCCACTTATTTTCACACCACGCAGATGAGCTAAAGAAGTCACCCCGTGACATGGACAACCAAGCTCCAGGGAAGCCTCAAGTCTGCTGTCCACATCCAGATCTAGAAAACAAGAGCCCCTAAAATTAGAAAGAAATTAAAACAATGTAGGCCCAAACTCAACCAAACATAGATACGTGAATGAGTAATCACATCAGAGATCAATACTATGAAAGCAAGGCACTCCATCCCAGCTAACCCTCCTCCCTTCCTCAGAAACGTCTCCCTTGAGCTCACCCTGAGAAAAGTCTCCTTGACACAGCCCATCCTGACAGGCAAGCAGGCAAAAAGGCACCCATCCTCCTCTTCAAGCATAATCACCTCTACCCCCAGGCCTCCCTCCTGCACTCCAGTAATGAGGACTAGCAGCTGCAGCTTGATGCTCAACCCTGCCCTTTGCCAGACTCTGCATGCACAACACCTGTGCAGTAGCCAGGCAGAGCTCATATGAAATTAACAGCAGTTAAATTCTATAATTTTAAGTGTCTTTTGTATAAAAAAGTAGCCTTGAATCCCTCCAAATATTCTCCTTGCTGTGATTTATCCTTATCATTTTGTATAATAAAATGAACACCGAGGCAACGTTTGTGCCAGCCACTCATGAATATACATAAAACAGAAATAAGAAATAGGAATAAACTGTTCTCAAAATCAAGGCTAGCAATTGCCATCTGTTCTGCATTCAATATCTTATTAAACAAATGGGAAGAATCCATTTTCACCAGTCCAGAATTGTAAAGAGGCCCTGGCAGAGATCTTGCTCTTGGAATACTAGGTATTTTTAACACTCATCAAGGTGGGGCTTTGCCACCTGGATTTATACTGTTTGCTGGCCGACTGTTACTATGTGTGCTACAGTGAAATATGCTTTTCTTACCAGATTACATGCAATTTTGCAACAGCACAGCGCAAGCTTAAGTAAAGGCACATAGAAGTAAACACCTCCTATAGATATGACCTCTCTTCTGAGTTCTTCCCATGCATATATTTTAGTATGGTTCCCCATAAACAGTGATAACATTTTAGTTTACTCCTAGAGAATTCTGAAAGACACTTTTACATTATAACAAGCGCTCAGAATCAAATCCCAGAGATCATTTGTTTCAGAAGTCACAGAAGGGACTACAGATACTAGTGTAAATCCCCGTGGTTTTACTGAATTATATAGAAAGCCTCTAGTCCCCAAGACATTATTCATAAAGCAGTCAGGACCACACAAAACAAGATGCAAGCTCACCATGCTGACAAAAATAACTTGAGAAAATGTGGGCACTCTGGCAGACCAGCATTGCCAAGGCTCTACCTGTTAGTCTTTTCTCCTTTGAACCATTTTTTCCCCTCTGCCACCTTTCTTTTAGTTCCCTTCTCTCTTTCTCATATGCTTTCTCATCTCTTTTCTACCAGCTGCTCTCTAATGAAAAATGACTCAAGGTGGGAATCCTGGATAATAGAGACACTTTTGATCTTTCCCTTACTATTTAATTGAACTACACAGACAGAAAAACCTTCTACTGCTACTCTTGGTAAAAGCTTGTGTAACTTTGCTTTGAAAAGAATGCTAGTATTCATTCGCTCCTTGTGCTTACTTTTATGTTCTGATTTGTACAATTCAGATTAACAGCTTGATCCTACTTTGTATGAACAGAAATAAGTTCAAAGTTTTCCTTCTATTTGTATTTCTTCTAGAAACATATTCTCATCACCTTTTTTCATATAAGCCCAGATATTTTACATTATTTTTATAAAGTAAAAATAAACAAACAAACAAAAAAAGCAAAAAAAAAAAAAAAAAAAAAAAAAACCCTTTTTGTTCAAGCCCACTAATTTAACGTAACATAAAATGGTTTCCTGGAATTCAAAACTCATCTTTCCTAGACATACAATGAAGCAATACTATGGATAACATGTGCTTCAATCTCTCATTCCGTTAATATTTTCAAAACAGTCTGGCAGCTGTGACTTACATGAGTAAACTTAAATGAAAACCATCATTTCTCTTTCATATTTCCCTTTACCCTTCTTTGGTCAATAGGGTACAGGCAAGACACATGCTGTAAATAGTAAAGCTCCATTCTACCTTACAGCTCTGCCAGTAAAACCTGTAACTCATAGGGAGAATGAGTAACAGCTGTAAACAACTTCTAAACAATCCATCAACTATGGGTGTCGCATAACTGAGTGATCACACAGCTGAAGCCTCTCTTCAGTACTGGACATGGCTTCATTCAACAGCTGCAAACAGTTAACAAATTAAAAAAAATCTGTCCGTAGTGAGCAGGCTAGTAGGAAAAAGAACTAAGATAAACTGTGTTAGATAATTCAGCTTGATGTTCTCATGACAATATCACAATAAGCAGAGCAGGATTCCCTGTCTGCTTACTCCCCTGTGATCCTACTTGTTCTTAACTAGTGGGAATTTAAGTTCTAAGTAATACCCAGTCACCAGTGATGCTTTTGCCACTATAGGTTCTCAGCTGGCAGAGGCTGGGATCAGAGGTAGGCCCAACTTGGAATGTTTGGCAAGAAGATTCAGCTCTTTTGTCTTCAACACATTCCTTTCTGCTAACACAGGTGGTTCAATGCAGCAACAGGCACACGTGTAAGGAGGAGATGTGTTGCAGGCTTGTGCAATCAAGCTGCTTCACACTCCAGGAAAATGTTGTCCATACTAGAGTAATAGCTTGGGTCAGGGAGCTCTTAAAACAGGGACAGTGTTTGTTACAGGTTTAATGAAACAACACAAGTAACGCCAGATTTCAGCATTTCTGAGAAGCCCATGTTATAGTAATATGTTGTATTGTTTGTAGCACTCAGTGTCATGCAACTCTGTTAAAGGAATACATCCATCAAGTACTGTAAGCAAGCTGAACAAATTTCCAATATCTGGTGCTAAATATTCAGTCCTAAGATATTATAGTGTTCAACATACATTTTGCGAATACATTTTGCATTATTCATGATTATGCCACAGGAAGCTTTGCTGTGATTTCATCAGGCTCCTTTATCAGACCACTCTTTATCCTTACTTTTTTAAATCAGTTCCGGTTCCAAATCCTTATCAAATTTGGAGATTATTTCCAGACAGAATCTCAAAACCTACAAAATAACTCATAATCAAATAAAAAACTATCCAGTAATTAGAGTTCTTCATACTAAATATCATCTCTTATAACAGTAATTTCCTAAAAACAGACTGCTGAACCTCCATCCATCCCTAAAGACTCAAAACAGGTTTTCTCTTGAGATGACAGTTTAAACTGTATATCACAGTAGTCAAAAGAAATACACAAAACCATTGGAGTCTTTTATACTCGATCCATGCTAAAAAATAAATAGTCAATCAAATACAGAAACTTTATAATTCTCAGCTGCATTATCATATACGTTTCATCACAATAACCCTTTCATTATTTATCATTTATTACAGCAAAAAGACAACAATATTTTCCAGTGAAAGTTTACAAATTTTGGAATGTTTTGGTTACATTTAGTTTTGTTAATTTTAGTAGTATCCTGGCCTATTACTTCTCAAAAATTGATTATTTTTCTTTTTCTTTTTTTTTCCACATGTAGCCAATGATAGCCCTCCTCTGCATAGAACAGAAGTCTCTGCACATGAAGGTTGGATTGATTCTGGACCAAGAATGATTGCCAGAACATTCAAGTTCATTTGCTATATCTGCTGAAATTCCCTTTAGCACATGGTTAAGATCACCTGCAAACTATCAACAAGGTACAGGAAGGTTCAATGTGAAAATAAGGCCCCTCTATGAGTGACACAAGCACACAAAATTTAGCAGTTAGAAGGAAAACAGACCAACAGTAATCTCAGGAGACAGAGCTGAAAATTGAATCCAGATCTCTTGGATTCTTTCCAGCATCTCATTCACTAGAACGTGTCACTTCCAACAGGCATGGATCAAGACGTGGTTAATGATCTACTAGCACAGGACTTGCTGGGCATCTGTGGAAGCAAGCATAAGGTTCAATGCTACACACCAAGAATTATGTTTATAATTTTGAGATTTAAACCAATTTATTGGTTTAACCTTGTCTCATGTTCATTATAGGTTGCTGGATGTTCACTGACTGTTTGCTATCAGTAGCCACACCTAACCAATAAACTTCAGAATGTACTGTAACCTGGCATTATCTTGGCCTATTTTTCTAGAGGAGGGACAGCTGAGTGATCCTGGTGTTATACTGTCTGTCTGCACTCACAACAGAAACTATGGATCCTCCTGATCTTTTTCAGCAAAGTTTGAAAGTGGAGTGGACATTTTAAAGACACTTCAACTTTTAAATAATTTATTTAAAAGGGTAGATGAGAAAGATTCAACTCTAAGAACTGGGTGAGACCAGCAAGCAGAACTCAGCTGTTGTGTATTCTGTTTGACAGCAGATAACAAGGCAGTCAGCAGAGGTCTAAGACCAAAATATTTAGCACATGTGCTGTCACTAGTGTATGGATGCTGTAAGGAATGCGGGAGAATCAAAGACTATTTTGGTATTCAGCATTAGGGCATAAGCATAAACTAAAAAACAAATCTACCTGAAGCCGTGCTTCCTTGATTTCACTGCTTGTACAGAGCTTTTGTATTCCTTTCATAGTGACAAGACTGCTTAGCAAATTTAGAGAGAAAAAAAGTGGAAGTTTCAACCTCAAAGACTTCCTAAGCTACAGCATCACAGATATTGCTGTCTAGTTTAGAATGAGATAAAAAATTAAATGTAAAAACTTGCTAGTGACAGCCACTAACTGTCTGTTATATCACTTCATTATGCTTCCTTTCTTCTCACCCTTCATTCTATTTTATATAAACAGCTCCAAAGCTTTCTCAAATTAAAGAAAATAAGTCAGCAAACATTTCACTTCTCCTTTTTATTCTGTATAAATAAACTTGTACATTAGCCACAGCAACTTTCAACTCTTTTGGCCTTCAGATAACTCCACCACTTTCCCCAGCACGTTCCAAAATGACTTTCACAATCAGACAGGAAAATGCCTTGAGATTACAAATGGGCAATTGAAGTAAAGCTTTGGTGCCCCTTAAAGCCACTGTCAGTGGTGAAGAACACTAGATTTTATTTTATTTTTCATCAGTTTCCAGGAAAAGAGAGAGTAGTATCTTAAAGGAGATTACGTGTCCAGTCTCACCTTTTTTACAAGCAGGACTTCCAGAAACTACAACAGGATAAGGTGCATAAGCATAGAACTGGGTCATTATGTATAACTCACACTATGTGCGATATTTTCTAATGAATCTCCTAAGAGATGGATACAGACCCATCTAGAAATGATGCTGCTTAAGTCTGCCCTTAGCTATCATTCCTCTCTTACCAGAGCAATGGCACTTTCAAAGCCTGTCATTTTTTCCACACCCCACAGACCCATATTAACTTCCTTAAATTGCAATAGTTGGGGATCTGCAGAGTTTGGGCAAAGCTAGTTTTTCTCCAGAGAATAATCTTTAAAGTTTTCACGGTTGCCTTTGTGTCCTGTATATGGGAGTATATATATATAAAGATACGGTTGTACAGTTGGTGCTCATGCAGAGCTCAAAGTGACATTGCAGGGACCATCACATAGAGTTCATGCAGAGGACCAGCTTGCTAAGCCAACAGAAAATGAGTAGTATCTTTCTTCTTTTATTTTTGGACAACAGCCAAAATAAAAATGTTGCTGCCGCTACTGTTTCATTTGATCTATTCAATACTATTTCAACATATAAAAATCTGGAATATTTTAACAGCTCTTCCAAAAGCAGCCTTATTTCTCACAGATGTGGCCAGTTAGTTTACCTAGTGCACACCTTCAAATATAGAAATGGCACAAATTCTGAAAACAATTTGTGGAGAAATCTCATGAATAAGCAGAAATACTTTAAATTTACAATCAGTATTCAGGTTTTGGTCTTGAATGAAACCAGCAGAGTTGTTAATGAAAACATTGGTTTTGATGGGAGAATGAATAGCTGTTGATATAAATAATGCATACGGCATACATTTAGCTTTCTCAGGGAGAAAATCAAGGGGACCACTAATGTTACCAAAAGCCTGACCTTTCTCAGCTTCCACTTATTGTCTTGACTGTATGGGTTTGCTAAATCTCCTGCCTGCATTTGAAATATTTGGCATCAGAGGTTTTTTCTCTGTTTTTTTCTCTTTTTTGTCTGTTGATTGATTTGAGGGATTTTTTTGTTCTAACTTCTCACTGCTATCCACCCCTTCTTACCTAGGCCACTCTGTTACTTTGTTTCAAATAATAAATACCTCATGTGAGTCTGGAAACTGCCTACTTGTAAGGAAGCTCTTAGTCTTTATCTCTTACACTCGCATGCCCCTCTGCTGACACTCAGCACTGTGCTCCGTCTTCCTAGGTAAGGCAGCAATGAAAGTGATGGTAAGAGAGTTAGGTGATGAAAAGATCCCAGCCAGCAGTTTGCAAGCATAGCTCCACGAAGGCTGGGCCCCTGCAGAGGGACATATCCTACCAAGATAGCGCTATCTCCAAGTGAAGGCAATTAGTCTAGGTTTGTCATCTGAGATACTTCCGTGTCAATGGGAAAAGGAAAGTCATCTTGGAGAGGTGCATCTGGCTGCCTATTTTAGATGCCTGCTGTAGGAGGATATCTCATCTGATTCTCCTCATGCACAGTGGATTTCTGGTGGAATGACGGCTAAAATTAGGCATTACTTGATTATAAACAGAACAAGTGGAAATTTCCACTCTCAAAAGAAGGAGAAGAATAAGCATTCCATGAAAAAAGCAGGTTGTGTTAGTATCATTCTCAAACTTAATGTCAGTAACAGCCTTCATATATCTAAACCTTCAGAGCTGGACTGAAGAGAAATTCAACAGCAGATTGACTGTTGTAGTCAACAGCTTTATGTCCAGGTGGAGGCTGGTGATAATTGGTGTCCCCTTGAGGTCTGTCTTGGGATCAGAGCTCTTGAACATATTTATCAATGAACTGGATAGCGGGATTGAGTGCACTCTCAGCAAGCTTGCTGATGACACTAAGCTAAGTGGTGCAGTTGACAAAATAAAAGGAAGGGGTGCCACCCAGAGGGACCTGGACAAGCTTGAAGAATGGGCCCAAAATAACTTAATATAATTCAAGATGTTGCACTTGCATCAAAGCAATCCGAGACAGGTGTACAGACTGGGAGAACTGAGAGCAGTCCTGTGGAAAAGGACAGAGCCAGCAGGTATGTGTTTGCAGCCCACAAGGCCAACTGCATCTTTGGCTGCACAAAAAGAGCGATGGTCAACAGAGAGAGGAAGGTGATTGTCTCTCTTTACTCTGCCCTCAGGAGCCCCACATGGAGTATTGTACCCACACCTGGGGACTTCAGCATAAGAACTGCTGAAGTATGTCCAGATGAGGCCATGAAGATCATCAGGGGGCATCTCTTGAGCATCTCTCCTATGATGAAAAGTTAAAGGAGCTGGATTTGTTCAGATTAGACAAGGCTCCGGGGAGATATCATTGCACCTTCCAGTACTTAAAGAGAGCTTAAAAAACATGAAGATGATACTAACATTTCACATAGTCTAATAGCAGTAAGACAAAGGTGAACAGTTTTAAGCTAGAAGAGGGGAGATAGGGATTAGATGTTACAGGGAAATTTTTCACTCACAGGGTGGTGAGGCACTGGCAGAGGCTGCCCAGAGAAGCTGTGGGTGCCCCATCCCTGGAGGTATCCAAGTCCAAGTTGGATGGGGCCCTGGGCAGCCTGATCTAATGAGTGGCAGCCTTACCCGTAGCAGGGAGGTTGGAACTGAATGACCTTTAAGGTCCATTCCAGCCCACGCCATTTTACGACTCTATGAACAATACATCCTTCATTGGAACTGCATGGGATGGATGTGCACACATTAAAACAAATTGAAAAAAACACATTGTCCATGGGAGCCATTAAAGCCATCTGCATAGGAAGCACACAAGGGAGCACATGGCACAGCAATCAAAGGAGGCTCCCAAAGAGCTGTATACATCTCACACAGCAGCACATGTGGCACAAACCACATGAAAGAGGCACAGCGTTCCTTGCTGCCAAAACTACCAAGACAAGCAGACGTGGAGCAAATGGGAGCAACAGTTTGGTCATAAGCACACACTGCAGATACACTGGTAAAAGGGGAATGTCTGAAGTGCAACAAGCAGACAGCAAATCATCACTGAGCTTTGAACACTGACAGAAATATCTATTACTCATTTTTGAGGCCTTCTGCTTGCTGATGTCTAAACTACGTGTGAGACCTTTGTGTTTGACTCCTTACTGGGTGCTCCAAGCGGTGCTTAACAAACCCAATGTGCTAAGGATGAGGCTTGGAAAACCAAACTGTCCATCAGTATTCCCTGAACTTTCAGTTTCAGATGGGCTGTAACGTTAGAAGCAATGCTTTCTTGCTAGCTTATTGCATCTAATGTTTCCATGTGAAACAAAAAGCCAAAGTAAGTCATGCTCGTGAAGGCCTAGGAAAAATGGAGTACTTTTGTCTTTTTCCGTTCTTTTTCTTGGCAGGGAACTGAATGTCAGTTCTTAATTTGAACATTATTTCATCTGATCCCACTCATCCGTCACAAAGTGCTTGCTGCTGTTACGGCTCTGGTGTTATCATGGAAGCAGAACTTGATACAAAGTCACCTTGACACAGAATTTGATAGGAACACCAGGCAGCCAGTGTTACAGTCACTGAAGTTCTAACAAGAACTTCTGAAATAAACTCAATAGTTTAACTAGTTGTTATTTTGAAGCTAGAGTAACTTTTTTCCAAAATCTTTAAGTACTTTAAGATTTGACATTAAAATCTGCATATAAATTGACACTAAGATGATCTGCCAAAATATCCAATTAAGTTCCATCAGAAATAAACCTGGAACATATGCTGACTGTAGTTAGAACATATCTTAACTATCTTATTTTGCAACAGCTTCTAATGCTGTCTTTTCACTCACTTGAATCTTATCAGAGTCACAGAATCATAGAATGGCCTGAGTTGAAAAGGATCTCAAAGATCATCTAGTTTCAACCCCCCTGTCATGGGCAGGATCGTCAACCACTAGACCAGGCTGCCCAGAGCCACATCCAGCCCTCCAGAGATGGGGCATCCACAACCTCCTTGGGCAACCTGTTCCAGTGTGTTACCAACCTCTGAGTGAAAAACTGCCTCCTAACATATAACCCAAATCTCCCCTATCTTAATTTAAAACCATTGTCCCTTGTCCTGTCACTATCCACCCCTGTAAACAGTCATTCCCCCTCCTATTCATACATTCCCTTAAAGTACTGGAAGGTCACAATGAGGTCTCCTTGGAGCCTTCCCTTCTCCAAGCTCATTTTAATTCTACATTCCTCTCCTAATTCTACATACTCACTGCAGAACAGAGCTCATTCTCAGAACTACTTCTGGAATGTCTCTGCCAAGATCTCACCAATGAGTTGAGAGCATGTCCTTAGTACATCCTTGTAGAAAGTCCCTCATAATTCACTTTGTTCAACAGTCAGTAAGAGAAAAATTCAATGTTCACTAACTTCTCATCTGAACCAGTTTTGTTTTGTGATATAACAGGGGACAGGAAATTATACCTTTACAAGTCATAAGAGAAATTTTAGGAACAACTGAACTTACGCTGTTGTTCTTAAGACACATCTCAGCAAAATAAGAGTTTAATTCTTGCTTTTCTGCAGAAGTTAATTTATGAGACAAGTTTTCCTCTTAAATAAGGCTTCAAAGAAACATTATTCTGCTCTGCTCAGTGGCATTTCTCCCTGTCTGTGCTATCTGCTCTTCCAGTCTTTGCATAGGTACCGGTGCACTTGATACCCAAAGGGAAGGATGTCTTCAAGCATAGCTAAAAGGTTGTACTGAAACTCTGAAGGCAGGTAGCATTCCAAACTGAATGTGGTGCTTAAATGTAGTAGAATGTAGGCCAGAATTTCTCTCCTTTTTTTTTAGATCAGAGAAGCAAGACATAATGTTTACTTTGGTTGCCCACCAAAGTGAACAAACACTGAAGTGTCTGTTTCTATTCCTTATGCAGACAGACAATCCTAAGTACATTCAGATATACCCCTTAACTACAGATCTCCACAGCTCCTGTGTAAAATTTTTACTCCTTGCTCCCTTGCTGTTTTTTTTCTAATACTAAGCCTGATGTGCCACAGTGACAGCAAGGTACCTCCCTCAGCATCCCAATGCTGCCTCTGTTTTGGATTCTAGGCACAGCCCTGGCTTCCCACTGGGATGGCTACTGTAAGGATTCCTCAGGTGAAAAAGAAAAGTCCTTTCTTTCTTTATTCATCACATAGAAGAGTTCCCTAAACAGAATCAAAAGTACCAGAATCAGTAAAAGCACATTAAAAAAAACTTTGGCTCTAAATATTTTCAATGCAAATAAGAACGAGTCATCGCATGAAAAACTAAGATGGCTTGTGGGGGAGGGATATCAAAGCAATACAGGTAGTGTATTTCATTGAATAAAATATCAAGTTTTCACCAGTTAGTTGTATAAACTGGTTTACAGTGTTTACAGTGTACATCTGTCCTTAGAAGTGAATGCGAATACCTGTCATGCCTTTACTGAGTAGTCTTGTTGTGGGAATTTATTGCCCTTTCTGCTTACCTTGCTAATTCTCAGAAATAGTAAAAAGTAATCAATAAACAATCTTCCTCACATCTTCGTAATCACAGTGTTAAACATATATTTAAGTACCTTATAGAACAAACCATATAGATAAAGCCTGTATGGGTCTGCCCAGCTCATTTCATTTTTTATATGTGTACTCCTTTTGGAGAAAGAGGATTTTTTCGGTAAGAACCTGGGCAGTTCCATGTCTGAATGACTTCCAGTAAATGTTTTTTCAAGTCTCAAAAATTAATAGATTTTTGTTAGGGGAAATATCTGCTTCTTCAATTAGCAGAAAATAACAACAAAACAACCAAAAAAAATCAAAAACCGTAAAATGAGCATGGTTCTCAGGTTCTCAAATGCGTGCATGACTAAGGTCAATGGGATAAGTATCATTAACATCTGAGTGGAACAGTAAAACAAAAAAGATCTTGTATACTCTGGATTGTGTACAAAGGAGAAGATTGTATACTGTACATAGTAGCTCAGTTTACACCATTTAACAACCTAACTTCAGTCCAGATACATCTTTCTAAAGAAGCTTTTTTACGAATTTTATTTAGATTTTTTAGTTCCAGATTCCCCTCATGCAACATCACCTGTCAGAAAGCCAAGCAAAATGAAAAGGCCAAACGAAAATATAATTCTAGAAGTAGCTACTCCATCTTCTTGCAAATTATGAGTGGATTAAGTACTGAATTAAATAAAAAGCAATTAATAAGAGCACGATGAAGGGGAATTATATACTGCTGAGAAATCTGACAGTAGTGGAAATTCCTGCTCAATGAGATGTTCCCTATCTTCATCACCCAAGAGAAGAGTTAAATTCTGGCCACTATAAACAGAATACTGAACTAAGATGTACCACACAGAACCACCACTTGTGTGCCTTTACAGCTCTCCCTTCACTCCTCCACTCATGGCAGCCAAATGCTGGAACCATATTTTTAAGGGGCTTTGAAAGTTCTCTGGACAAAATATTACATGGAGAAAATATTTCCTGGAGCAGTGCAATTTTTAAATTTTAGGTTGTTTTTGAAAACACTGCATAATGCTCGTGCTAGATTAAGAAAAATTTCAGTCATGCATCTACTTCCACAAGTCCTCTAATTTTTCACTCACCCCTTATATCAATGTAACTGATGTCAGTTTGTTCTTACTGGCCCACTTCTCCCACAGACTTAAGGAGTCATTTCTTTATGATTTATCTACCCCCAGTCTCGTCTCCCCAGTCAGTTCTTCTAGGTCTTCCCTCAATAAACTTAGGCAGGTCAGGCTGGTTTTGGCCAGAATGAGCCCACATCCTCTACGCCTTAGCTTTGACCTCTGTGAACAGCTCCAGAGCTGCTCCTGCATTCTCCTCCTCCTCCCTATTTACACATCTAATATGATGCCTTGACTGTGCTGTGGTAACACCCAGGCCCCATCAGAGCCCATAAAAAACCTGCAGAGTTATTGACCTTTGTAAGTGTGGAGGAGAGGCAAACATGGGCCAAGGATTCCTGACCCAAAAATTCAAGCCCAACCTCCCGTCTTGCATCATCCGACCTATAGAAATACCTCTTGCTCAATCTTGTCTTTAAAAATGAGTCCTGAATTGTCAGAAGAATATCTATTATGTCTGCAGCAGTATGTTGCATGTTGCTTTGAAGGACCAAAAATTTGAGCAAAATCTTTGGAAGACAAATATCCGCAAAACGCTAAAAATCTGCAATGAAACAATAATCATTTTCATTGTCAGAAGTTCCCTTTCATGAGACAAACAAGGAATCTCCTTTTAGTTTTTGCCATTGGCAATGAAAAAATAGCATTTTTGAAATAAATGTGCACAAAATGACCATGCTGTGGTCTGACCCAAAATCCAAGGCAAATTTGAATCTACATTTTTGAAAGACTTCCAGCTACATCTGAATTGGTATTCCTAAAATATCCAGTTTGTGAAGGAAAAAAAAAAAAACTGCCACAGTTTCAAAGGAAGTGCTGTGTGCATGATCTAGTTCTATAACACAAACATTTTTACAACAGCAATCACTGATGTTGGCCTAGCAGAGAAGAAATACTGTCAAGTTAGCAATCTTTATGACATCTCAGATTTGGCTAATATATTTTGGCAAATAAATTTTAGCTCATGGGCATGAGAACCCTATACAGAACTACTGGACATTCAATCACAGCTGGAAGAGAGAGAATACATTACTCATCTAATATCCATAAAATGTTCCCTTTCTTGTACATTTACTTAGCTGTACTACGCCAGGAAATTAGCCCTGTCTCACTGTCATCTGGTCAAGAATTCTCAATTAAGTGGAAATTTCAGTTGGGAAGCTTAAATTAAGTTTAACCAACTTTTTACATTATGAATATGTTATTATTGTTTGAGCAATATTAAATTTATATTTAGGTTCTGTTGATAAGGCAGAAACATGGTCTGTAAAACTTAGCATTTGTGGAGCTAAGAGGAGAGAAGGAGAGAAAAAGGGAAGGAGTTAGAAAATTAAAAGACAAAGGAGCAATAAAAAGAAGAAAAAGTGTAATGGGGAGAGCATTAATTTCACAGAAGAGTAAAGTATTTCAGACAGGGAAAGACTGAGAGGTTATTTACAACAATAAATTTTCATAGATAAGAAAAAAAGCCATGAGTCACAGTGACACAACATGATGGAATTTAATCCAGCTGTTTATGTCCTATGGCAACTCCAGATAAGTAATATCAAAAAAATAAATTTGGAAATCCAGATGGCAATAAATATTTTCCTCATCAATAAGGAACAGATGCCAAAAGCACTTTTAACATACAAAAATTATTATACTGAGATCCTATCCTCTGGCTAATACATGTTAAAGTGAAAAGCTGAAAAGTGAAATACATTCTTGGTTTCTTTTTTTAATTTACTTCACAATCTTCTCTTACTTTTTCCTATTTTTGTGTTATTGTGTTAATCCCCTCCTACAGACTGAGTAATGGGTGTAGGTATATCCTTCATTTTATAACAAATTTTAAAATCTAGTATAGGCCATAAAATGCTCTCTAAGAGCAATTACGGTTTTCTAGTTAACTGTCAGGAAACAAACACTACCTTTCTGTACCATTATAATTTTCTAGTATCATTCTGAATGCAAACACTTCACTGGACATTCTTTTAAATCACTTTGGAGCTCTCAAAACATCTGTCCAGAAAAGATAATTATCTTCAAACTTATGTGAGAAACCAAGGAAATACTTTCTGTTGCAAAAGCTGAAAAGTGCAAATTAATAGAAAAAGAAATGGCTGCCACTTAATCAAAATCAGAACTTACAGTTTTATAAAATTATATTTAATCAGCACTTTAAAAAAAAATTAAAAAAAACAGCCCGAACTAACAATGATGTTTTCCATTACAGGAAGGAGGAAAATTGCTTTCTTTATCAGATCCTACAAAAGTATCCACTCACATTTGCTTCTGAAATAGCCTTGGATATATGATTTCCTGCAATTATATTCAAGTATTTTTATTCTTGATTTTGCTTGGAGTGAAACTAAAGGACCATTAGCAATAATAAAAAGCTTTGGATATGCATATGCAAAAAAAGAGCACAAGATTACATAGCCAAGTCTAGATGTGTTGTTTCCTAATAGGTATTCAAATTCATAACCCTAACAGTGTTGACATTTTGGCAAGAGGTAGTTATGCATAAAAAATCAGTAGACTAGTAACTATTCTGTGGATGTGTCATGTTCATCCAGGCATGAAAATAAACTACTTCTAAAAAACCCTCACTTATTCATCGTGTTAATTCCTATCATAAGCCCTATTTTAAGGGACAAGCATACACCAACTGGCTACAAGGGGAAAAGTACTGGTATTCCTAAATCCAGGAGACATGGGAGATTTAGAAGCACCTGGTAGCTATAGCAAAGTATTACTGTGAAGAGCCACAAGACTTTCAGTGGAGGCTACCAAAGTTAGCTTGCCACACAAGTTGCAATGAAACCAGACACTTTATCACTCCCTGTGATAACAGGTTGGCATTTTCATCTGAAGACAGGTGAAATAATAAATCTCAAACAGAAAAACTTCATTTTCATATGGAACACTTGCTGAAACAATAAACCAAGCACAGAAATTTAATTGCAGGCTTGTCTCTTCCCACTGAAAAATTCTAAGGACAATACCTACCTTTGAATACATACATAATACTGAGAACTCACTAGTGGCAACAAGAAGCAGAGCATTACCACATTTCCTCTGACTCAAGCAGGTAAATCCTTCTGCCTTTGCTGCCATATAGCTAAGACATAAAAGTCAAGGAACGTGTCCTAGAGATGGACCACAGGGATGGCATTTCAGATCCCACTAAAGAACATGCCACTTACTAGTACTTATCAAGTCCTGGTCTTACTAGAAAAGAACATTAATAAATTAGTTTCTTGGGAAGTGCTCAAAGCTATCACAACTATTGTCTTTCTCTGTTATTCTGTGGTGGAAGTGTTGAGTGACAAAAAGAACTCCATATGATAGCTGAACTTGTGACAGCTCTTTAGATGACTTCCAGCAAACAGATTCAGCATTTAGGGTTTCAGATAAAAGCAAGATATCTTCTGCTGGTATAAATCCATACTGTTCTGCTGAGGTCATCTAAAACATGAGGATCTATGTACAAGACAATATTATTAAATATAGTATGATGAGGCTGTCACATTGATACTTTCTCTGTAGGGAAAAAAAAAAAAGCAATTTTAGTGAATGCTGAGCTATATAATCAACTTCATAAGAGGAAATATAAAGTATTTTCTAGGGAAAAAAATTCATAATATGACATTGCATTACTATAATTTCCTACTTTTCCCATCTGACTATTTTGTATCCAAAAGCTTTCCTTTGACACTGGAAAGCTATTTAATTGAATTAAGATGCATCTATTCCTTTTAAATTGGGATATATCTTTACTCTCAAATATAATGCTTTAAGATCAACAATTTGGATGTAACAAACTCTGTATGATGTCTCAGTGGTACTTCCTACAGTGCTTGCAAAGGGATTTTAAAGCATTCACCAAAATTACCCTGCTTTTTTTCTTTAGTAATTTTCCTTCCTACTGCAAATTTCTGCTTTTTTTAGATGGAAACTTTACTTGCCTAAGCATAGCAGATAGCAACTAACTCATATGTGCCAATGACAGCATGGTGTGCAAATCCTGCACACACACAGAAATCTAAGACAAAAATGATTGATGTGCATTTACTCACTGTCTTTCAAAACTTTTCTAAGAATACAAGCAACCAAAATGGTTTCTTAAGCCTCAACTTAATGCAAAATATACAACACAATGTAATTCCATTCTCAAAATGGTTGGATCAAGGAGATAAATACATAACTGAGAATAATATCTTTGTATTTTGTATAACATTATTATAAGATAGGTTCTGAGGGCTACAGTGTTAACCAGCCTTTCAACTGCAGCAGTTCAATGCTGCTGTGGTTTTCAGGCAGGTATAATAGAGCAGATGTTCTAGAAGCGTATGGGAGGCCTATGCATACACTGCAGCATTTCTTTGCTGGACTTAGATGGCTATCTGGAATATTTGGCAGCAAAGAAAGTATCATTTAGAGCCAGGTCACTGTAGTATGAGTGCAATTGGCTCCAGCCAGAAGGGAACTGTTCCAGTCCCTCTTCTTTTTAATTGTTTCCGACATCTCACAAAGGAAATAAAGCAACAGAGAAAAGCATTCTGCAACAACAACAAAAAAATCTGTTTATATTTCAAAATACCCTGAGGAGAAAGGGAGAGAAGATTTCTCACCTGTTGCTTATTACCAAGAAATGCAAATAAGTCAATAAAACCAGCCTCTGCAGTATTAATCTTTCCTTCTTTATGCCCCAAATGTGCACAAAGGCCCAGCACAAAGGACTGAACACATCACAAATGACTTGTTCATTGGGACAGATTGTGGACAGGCCCTATAGCATGAATTATGACAATTAATGTCCAATAAGGGGATATGGGTTACAATATTGCAAGAACATCAAACAAAAAGCCCATCAAATGCATACAATATATCAAAAGTATTGTAAGCAGTTTTAGAAACCAAAATATCTAAAATTATTAGCTAATATTAAATAACAAGGGACTACTTTTAACCTCTAGCTTTGAAACAGGGTCACTACTCTGAGGAATTTTAAGAGGTCAGTAAATGGTCCTTTTGTCAGTCTGGAGAGCATTACATTCTTTAGTACAGTCCTGTTTGTTTGTTTACCATTTTTAAGTGAAATAACTTTCTGATGCACAAATGCTTAAACTCATACTCCTGACCAGCTTGCTTCAATATTAGCCTTCCACAGCATCTGTATCAACCAAGGCACTGCCCCTATACACTGAAATGGGAACATATAGGGAAGAATTCAATTCAGCTAAAATGTAGGTGTCTGGACCATACTAGATTTCCATGTTAACCCTATAATCAATGGAAAAAAAACAAAACTCCTCAGCAAGCTAGTCCTTACAGACATCTTAGACACTTTTCTGTCAGAGATGAAACACTCAGCAGAAGTATCCATCTCTTTCTATTTTATCGAAGAGAAGCCCAGAAAATTTAGATTGTATGTCTAGCTTTTAGTTGTCTAAAATTAGACATGATGAGTCCCACTTACAGTGCAATACTGTCAATCTCGTAAAACACCAATAGAGTAATGCATTTTTCTGTTGGAAGACTTTTTCCAGAATCCAAACAACTTCCTCTCTGCAGCTATGAGCAGATGAGTACATTACCTAGAAAAAGTATTTTTAAAGAAACTGTTCTGTCCCAGATGGAGAGATGGTATCAGGGGTATTTAGTCTCTAAGTAATAAATTTTCTGCATCAAAGTCAGATCTCCATCTGACTAAAAACATCGGGACTGTGTGTCCAATAAAGAATCATTTTTATGATTTAAGCTTCATTTTTAGAGGATGTTTTCATGCTTCCACATGACTACCAAAATGAACTTGTCTGAACTCAATTTGATCTTTCATATTACTGCACTGAGACTCTTTAGTCTAAAGACTGCTCCTTTGTGCTAGTAGTGCTGTCCCTTTAGAAACTCCTGAAATATAGAAGGGTCATCATAACTTTGTAACATCCACTGGAGAAAACTGTATTTGTGCTTGTGCTCTTCCCCGAAAGGCATTGCTCCATCAGCAACCACAAATGTCTGTGCATTAACATCCATGAAATCCTTAACCTTTATGAGGCTGCAGATAATTATTGTTCTCCAGACACGGAGCTTTCTGCAGAAAATGCCCATTATTATTCAGATTTTTCTTCAGTTGTTTTCAGCCTTATGCTACTACAGTGGAAACTCTCATCTTTCTAAAAAATTCAAGGGAAGAAAAAAGGAGAGCAAATGTCACATATTTGCTATATCAACTCATAAAACCACAACACAGACAAGAAATGGGTTTAAGCCAAAAAGGCTGGAGCCACATCCCGATCTGAGCCCTCCTACAGAATAAGCAGACTGAGATCCTCTGTTCTGGTCTGGATTCAATTCTGCTGTAGATGGAAATCATTTATTCTGATTAAGAAAAGACTTCCCAGAAAAACACAACAATACTGAGTTCAAATTCACTATCTTTATGTGTCTCCAGCTCCATAGTACATCTAAGAACTTGCAAATCTGTGTTCCTCACAAGTAAGTCTCTGGGGCAGAAGGTGGGAACAGGTAGACTTCTCTGTGCAACTCATAAGCTATCCATTGAATTGACAGACCAGCTCATTTACACCACCTTTTGCACTGCCTCTGCTCTAACCTTTGTCTTCTTAGCCCTCTTCTGTGTCTGGTTTACAACTAGAGAGCTGGCTGATCATATGATAGTGCTGCTATGCTGACGTGACAGACTGAGTGTTCCTCCTTAAGCCAACCAGACTTTCGCTACAGTTGTATTTTGCCCCTCTAATATTTTGAATCTTGGGAAAACAGAAGGATTTGTATTAGTTGGTCAGTCTTCTATTTCATACACATGCTACAACTCCATGCAGTTCAGAATTACATCAACTCCTAGCAGATGGAGTCCATTCAGACGAGATATTTTTCACTAGTTTGACTTCTACCATTTGGTGATAAGAGATCTAACCCCTGGTAGGGGGGAAAGGAAATTTTTTCTTGAGCAAGTATTTACTGATATGCTACAATCAGCGTTGGTTCTACCACCACCTAACTTGTCAGTTATTTTATAATTTATTTGCAGAGCTTCATGCCTGTGAGTGGGAGTATTTCATTAATGTAGATCCAGACCTCTGGATCTCACTGGACCCCTTAAAACATCTTGCATCTCTGCAAAGAACACTCACTGAAAATCAAGATAAAACCAAGACTCTCCAGCATTATCTACAATCAAAAATTGAGTTATTTTAATATTCTATAAATTGGTGAATCACAATGTACTGGTTGGTTCCACAACTATTACATTAGGTAACACACAAAGCATCTCCTGCTTTCAATAAGTTACCAAGTCAGAGAAGACCAAATAGTCATATCATTCACCCTTTTGCCTCCACATTAAGCCTCCAAATTAAATCCATATGCAAAACTATAATATTGGTGGTGTATGTTTTACTCTCAACTGACTTGTCTGTAAGGAAAAATAAATCACTGGAAATTGCAAGAACCTAGCTTCACTACAACTGAAAAAGTACCTTGACACATTCATTTATTTGAACATCATCTCTTCAGAATAAATTCTAAGAAAATAGTACCGAAAACAATGAGTCATCTGATGCTATAGCCTGATTTAATGAAGCACATAGTGACAAATACAGACAACTACATCTGCACATGATTTTTCTATACAGCTGTGAAAATAATTATTACCTCTGAAATGATTATACCAGTCATACAAGTTGTTTGAGATTTCCTACATCTCTCCTGCTGGATTTATGTACCTTCTCCATTACTAACACACTGTGTGACAGACACTGGGATATCGCCAGTCATCCTCCTGCTTTAGACTAAGGATATAAACATAGGGAAGCCATAAAATAACCAGAAGTACTTTGCAGCAAATGGGCACTGCAGCAAGCAGATTTGTTCACTGATAACTTTTCCAGAGCTATGAGGCCTTACAAAAGATTTGGTAGCCTTAAGCACACCTAGGAATTTACTGGGTCAGAAAAGGGTTGGGATTTCTCCAAATTCCTCTGGGAAGTTTTCATGAGTCTCTTAATGTTGATTGTCCCTGAGCAAATCTGTAACATCATCTGCTTTCTTATGGTACTGCAGATATTCATGTCTTGGAAATGCAAACTGACACAAGGGATGAGGTTGAACTGCAAATTACAAAGCAGTTCATGGAAATATTTACATGCACTATTAATAATGATTAAAAAAAAAAAAAAGAATAAAAACAAGACACTACCAAGCCAAACTTTTCAACATAAAAACAAGCAACTAATATGGCAATTGGAATAATCCCAAATTACCCAAAACTTAGAATTAGTATTTTTATTTTCATCTTCTGCCATCCCCTAAAGCCCCTTAGCGCTTTAAAGTGCTGGAAGTCAAATACAGGTCTGATGGGAAGACCAACAAGCAGACTCTGGCTTTTGCTACACTGGCTCCTACCACATTCAAACCCAGTTTGCCCAGCCAGGGCTTTAGCAGTCTGCTGCTACATTTTTACTTCTCTAAGGACTCTGAATCACCCCTTGCTTTTGTGCACTCCTCCCACACACAAGGTCTCATATGAGGCAACATATCCTTCCTTGCAAAAAAGCCACACAAAGATTCCCTCGTGAGCATGTGTAATACTGCTGCTGAATTGGAGAAGGTTAGAATCCAGAGAACTAAGAGACCAAGCACAAAGCCAGCGTGGGAGCAAAGAGCAGAGCCTGGAATTGCAGTTCCACCAACCACTATACGGTAGCATGGGACCAGGTCAGCTGCCAGATTACCACAGCACTCTACAGATAATGGAATGCTAAGTAGGCAGACAGCCTCATTTTTTATTTTATGTTTGCTTTATGTTTTTCAGGGGAAAAAACAGTCAAGTTTAGCTCAGAATATGCTAGCTTTCCAATACCATTTACCACACTAATTTCAGTGATTCTTTGCTTGTTCAAAACAATTCTGGATCCCTTTGGAAAACAATTCTGAAATTATCTTTGGGTAGTCAGGAAGGTTTATGGATAGGTCTTTTCAATTTCTAAAAGTAATTTTGAGCATATCCACCAATTATGATAAAATAACTGTCAGTATTATCAACTTACACTTCTAATGTAGCACAAGTTCTTCTATCCCACCTGTATTTTTAAGAAATCCAGGGACTGATTCATTAAGCAGACAAGAATCTGTGGAAGATGGTAGCGCTACCTAACAATGCACAGTAACAGAATTTTCCATGACACAGTAGTACTGAAAAATAATTCATTCGACTGTGAATTAACATTTTGTAGGACTGTGCTCAGAAGTTAGTCACGGTAAACTACAGAAATAAACCACCAGAATTATTACCCACTTTTTATTAAATGCAGAGTATCATTTTTAAGAACTTGACAAATAATTGAGATCCCTTTTTTTGTACTAAGAGAAAAATGTGTTAGTTCTACAATAGGTATTATTATAAGACAGTGCCAGCTGATAGGGAGGCACTCTCTGGATTCTTGTTATTGTTATCTGAATCACTAATTGAATAGAAATTCATTAACTATTTTCAAGAAGAGCAAATTTGAAATTTTTTAGAATGCTTCCATTAAAACATACTGCATTCAAAAGCAAGGTGATGCCCAAGTATTTGGAGTTGCAGGCATGTCATAAAAATGGGCCTGAATTTTCATGTTATATAAACTTCATGTAAGTTTAAAAGTGACAGCAGAAGCAGAAAGGTCTGCATCTTGTTGGTACAGCAATTCATTTATGTGGACCTTTAAACAAAGTTCCCACATCTCTTCAAATGATACTTCAATTGGAGGAATATTTGATACTGCAACATTTAAGTAATCAGAGAAATTGTCTGTGAAAAGTAATTCTAAACAATTTGCTACTTTAATTTTGTGGGAAGCTTAGCTGGGAAGATTTTTGGCAAGCAGAAGAATTTTGAGGAGATCAGGGAAGGTTATTTTAGTCATCAGATTTGCAAAAATCTCCTGCATCAGGAAAGCTTAGTTTTGTTGTATTCATTTGCCTTGTCTCTACTCGAGAGAGCACAAAATTTCAAGGGCACCTGTTGAGCTTTGGGTAAGTTCCTGTCTGATTATTTATATGTATAAGTGCAGTATCCTAAAGGGGAGAAAACAAATAATTTCACCATTACAATGATATGTTGAAGGATTTTCTTGTGCCATGGTAACGGAAGAACGTCATGATCAAATAATTTCCATCTGTCATTTCTATGATTCTTGTATTTTCAGTGTGATGTAGTTCAAATGTTCCATTTTGCTGTCATGCAAACAACGTAACGCACAAGTTTTGTGGCTCTTCGCAGAGCAGATTCATGAAATTGTATTGAAGGTTTGCATTAATCCGTTCTGTTTGGAAAGGTCTTTTACATTACACAAAAATATGCCAGTTAAATATTTTATATAGATAGATAATTTATTTTTAATATTTAACTATATATATAGCAAGAGACTGCAGGAATATGACAATCTTTTTTCATAGATGTCAACAAAGACATCTCCTAAAATACACATTCAACTTCAACAAGCTAAACAGCTTGATATGGGGAGGAAATTAAATAACTTCAGCATCTCAAATACTGCCAAGATTATGCTTCTTCTAAGACTCACTCAGGAGTTCAAGTGCATTCAAGTTTTCAAACCTCACTGACAACCAGCAGTAACATCCTGTAAGCTTCTCAGTCCACTTTAAGTGTTGATAGAGAGAACGGAACATTTCAGGGTTTGAGCTTTTGCACCAGCATCTGACCGATCAGTGATAGTTTTGGTGTTTATTTAAAAGTAAGCAAATAAATACCATAGACTGGGAAGCAGAACAAACATTCTGAGTGAGTAATCTAACACAAAGACTACCACAGAAGGTGTGAAAATAAAATATGATAAACAACATTTTGGAGCAACGTGCTGATTATTTAAACTCAGCCACGGTTCAGCATAGACACCAGCTTACTGACAAATTGCAAGGTACTTCTCCTTGCTACATCTGGCTACATTTCACCAAGTAAAATATTTTTTAAAAATACTGTTTCACATACTTTAGCATATCTTCTTGTCCCTACACAACCTCAGCAAATAGATCACCAGTTTCTCCCAGCCCCTCTCTTCCTATGCATTTAAGTTTGTGTTTGTGAAAACTGACCTACTGAAGAGTAAGGAAAGGGAAGCTGTGAAAATGGGAGAAACACCTGAAGCTAGAAGGAGTCAGTTCCTGGCTCCTACACTGGGGTGTGGTGGGCATAGCTCACTCTGGCATCCTCTTGCCTGCATGTCAGGGGGCCATCAGGCATGCACACAGGATGCCATGTGCAGAAAGGTTTTTTTGTTTTTGTTTGGAAATCAAACTTTAACTTTGCTTTGACTTTGGTACTGACATAAAAAATTGGGACAAAGATGTGTTTGTGCAGACTACCCAGGCCGTATTTCATTTACTGAATGCACGCTGATCCCATTTTTCTCTTTTCCAGCTCCCCACAAGTTGATGTCAATTTTTATGAAGCAAGCAAAATTAGAACATTTCAGCAAAATAAAATATGTGCACTATTTGCTGATAATAAATGATGTTGATCTCACAGAGGGAAAGAGCAAATGAACAAGAATCAAGGCATTTACCAGTACGGAAAGAAGTGCAGGAGGAGACAGCTCTCTTGAAACTTTTGTGAAAATTTAACATCAAACTAAAGTTTGTTCTCAGATGTCATATTCTCTGACTTTTTAGTCATAGATACATGGGCAAAAGATATATCATCATTTTTCAGCTGCCAATTGCACTAAATCTCCGAGCTTTAGCTTGTTCTCAAAAAAGAGGCAAATGCTCTAAGATTTAGTAAACAACTAGCCTGCAAACTGAAAACGCCTCAAAGCTCTGCCTGCTAAATCCACTGACACAGGAGTAAAATTAATTTAAGACATCATCTCACAATTAGGTATTTTGGCCATGGGAGGATGGAGTTTTCAGTTTTGAGGTTTTCATCGTTTTCAGTTTCCCTTTCTTGGGCAATATGGAGTTCCTTAGCTGAGTTCCTTAGCTTTCATTGATGACATGAGCAATTGCAGTTCTACGGAATCTCCTTGACATAAAAAGGGAGACAGACGCTGCTTATGGCAAAAGGGATTTGGAGAAGTGGACAGACAGAAACAGTCCTGAACTTCAGAAAACGCTGAATCTGGATCTGACACTTCTGGACAAACAGTCCTGCTGTGCGTGTTGTAACAAATGGATAAGTGATTCAGCACAACATAGTAGCCTAAAACAAAGACTGCTGTTTCTCTGGCCAAGAAGTGGAGGGTCACACACGACCATGCAGAAGGGCAGAGTCCTGGCTAAAAGCTCATGGAAGTCAGTGGGAGGTTTCCTATGGCTCTGAGTAGCTCTGAAACAAATTCCTCTCCTTTCTTAAAATATCCTAACTAACCCTCCCTCCAAACTGGCATGTCAGCAAGGAGACATGTCAGAGTGGCCCAGGATATAAAAAGCTCCAGGAGTGCCCAGTCCCCTTACCCATCTCACTAAGCTTTTTTTTTTCAGTGTTGATTTTCTCCTGTTCTCCAGAGTCTTCCCCAGTAGTGTTATTACAACTTAAAACATTCTGGAATTCCAATCATTCCACATTTCTCCCTTGAGGACAACTAAAAACAAAAATATATTAATAAGATTCATAATCACATGAACTATGCAGAGGAAATTATGGGGAAAACTGTGACAGTGATGTAAAACCCACTATGTGAAAATCCGCTGGGTATGACTTTTAGAGTTTTCTATGAATACCCTGAAACCATTCTTTAAACTAATGCTTTTATCCAACAGCCACTCACATCTGGGCATTTTATAGGTCCATTATATGCCTTGCCAAGAATACTGTGGTCACCCTCGAGTCCGAACAGCCTCACAGAAAAAAATCCTCACTGGGACAAAATGAAGTAAGTTTGGTTTCTATGACATTTGGAAGGACAAGACTGTAACAAAATTCAATGTGTAGCTGACAACTGCCATCTACCATGCCAGGGTAGTGGCACAGTATCTGCATTTTCTCTTCCCAAGATGAAGAATATTAGCGATATGAGACTGCAAGTGGCAATTTTGAGGGTGAGGCTGTTTGTGAATTTAAACAATAAAATCTAACCATAAATCGGCTCAAAATCATAACTCTCAAAGGAAGCATTGAAGGACAATAGTAATGGGAGAGAGGAGATCCTGACAGTAGGCCTTTCACACATTCCTAGGTGCAGAACAATAAAGATGAAAAGCCACACTGAGTACAGGCAATGATTTGTCCAAAGGGTAAGTTTATACTGCAGCCAAGAAGAGAAATAGGATAAATGTGCCAAATACACTTTTGTATTTCCATAGCTGCTACCAGAACTTAAAACATAAGGCTCTCTCTCCATATTAAAACTGTGATGCAAGTTTTCTGCAGTGTCCTACAGGTTCATGGGCCCAGAAAGGCTGAAGAGAAGGGAGTTCAACAAAGCACGGAACTTTGCATTGACCTTTGTTGCTCTGAAAACCGTTTTTCTCCTTACCCAGGTCCATCACTGGAGAGTGAAACTTGAAGAGGTGTTTTCTTCTGCTCTTCAAAACCACTCTGACTGGACTTCGAGATGACTCCCAGTATCTGTCACCAATGGGGCACAGTCATTACCTCAGGCTGATCTTTTACAGAACTTGGTCTCTGCTGTTTTCTTGGCAGCCCTGCTCAATCTCTTTCCAGCTCAAATAATCTGCCAAGCAACATTTCACCACTGCCATTTCTTACTGCACACAAATAGTGTTTAGTTTTTGTGCCTACTGTGCATGTCAGGTCCTTGTGCTTGGGGAGACTTCTGTGGGAGTCAGTTCAGGCTCAGTGATTCTTGCAAGGTAAACAGGGCCACAGACTATATCCTAAAGAGTTCAGCTGGTCCAGAACCCCACTACTTCCACTATATCTTCAGAATGAAAATTAAAGGAGATGGTCAGGAGAAAAAATTAACACCTCATGAACATGCAGTGTGACATGGTGACACGCTGTGTGTGCATGTGATTGAGAGAATGCACATGTCCTGCAGAATTCTGGAAAAAAAGATTTATGGCAGCAGAAGGCTCACCATAAAATCTGTGAATACTGAAAACAAAATGAAAAGCCGTGGGACTGAATTTCACTTTTCTCTGGAAATCATCAGCCACGATATCTATGGCACCTCACCAAGAAAAGCTTTAGTTAATGCCTGGCATTTTGTGATCTTAATTCTTTAAACCTAATTTTGACCTGTATAAGATGCTGAATCAAAATTCCTTCTCTATATAAACAGCAAACACCTAGCTGAGGTTTCTTTGCTGGCCAGTTACAAAAGCTGCATATAATTTTCAGACACTTAGTGCATAAATACTCAGTTGGTTCAGAGTATGTCACATGGGCCCCTTCTGTAAATTCCAGTCTAGTAAGGAGATTAAGTCATCTCATCCTTTGAGTTATAGAAGACTAGAGCAACGCTTGCTGCTGTTAACTCATTAAGAAATTTCTGAGTTATTGAGAACATTGTTGCATGCAGACTTTTCAGGGCCCATATGATGACTAAATTGAAAGACGGCATTTTAACCACTGACTATCCCATAGTAAGGTCAAAAAGTACATGGCTAGAGGAAATAGTAAAATATATTTCTCTTTGTCACAACGAATGCTAAATTATACCATTTGAAATAATTACAAATGTCAGTGTGTATTTGTCAGTTTATGCATAGCTAAGCTAAGAAAGATTGATGATGCTATACAAAGCATTGCAAAGGCCTGTCTGCCTGGGGGACAGTATACCAATCTGATCATTTATATCCAGGACAAATGCCTAGATGAAAGTTTCTGTGATGATACAGAGAAGAGTAAACCTGGAATATACACAACACAGACTACAAAACAGAACCACACTTGGTTCTGAGGTAAAACCCTGGAGATTAAAAAGAACTATTTAAGCTGAATATTGTCAAAATGACAAACTGTCCAACAGTTGAAAATTAGAAGAAGGTTTCTAACCAAATTGAGATTTTGTAACTGGCTTTCCATTAGAGTAGTGGAGGCTTTCTAACTTTTCTTACTATAGAGCTTGAGAAATGACTTTATACAATCAAAGAATCGATCATACACTGGTTTAGGTTGGAAGGGACCTTTATGATCGTCTAGTTCCAACCCCCCTGCTTCAGGCAGGGACACTGCCTTCTAGACCAGGTTGCTCAAAGCTTATCTTGGTGCAACCCAGCATATGGTTGGCCTCTGGGCTGCAAGTGCACATTGCCAGATAGCTCATGTTGAGTCATCAACCAACACCCCCAAATCTTTCTCCTGAGAGCTGCTCTCAAGCCATTCTCCACCAACCTGTATCTGTGCATGGAATTGCCCTGACCCAGATGCAGGATCTTGCAATTGGCCTTGTTGAACTTCATGACATGGGCATGGGCCCACCTCTCAAGCCTGTCCAGGTCCCCCAGATAGCATCCCTTCCCTCTAGCACCACTCAGCTTTGTGTCATCTATAAACTTGCTGAGGGTGCACTCGATGCTACTGTCCATGCCACTTACAAAGATGTACGCTCCCAGCAATAGCCAGCAACTGGACTCCATCAGAATTTAATTCCAGACACACTTCTATTTAAGATACTGTAATGGAAATGCTAAGTAATGGCCTGAAGCAGTAATTGAGCACCTGGTGAGAAGTCAGAGCCAACCCAGGGGAGTTCAGATGCATACAATGTGTACAATGCATCTGAATGACTGGAAGGGGTGGAGCTAGGACCTTCCCAGACTTCATTTAAGGGTTGGTAGTGGAGGTAAGGGTATCTCACTGGAGATCCCTGCATACCTGAGTTTGCTACCCTGCTATTGTTGCTGTACTTTCCATCACATTATAATGTTAGAGGTACTCAAAACCACAGTAATCACACAAATTTGGAGCACAGGCCAACGCTATAACTTTCCTCTCCTGCATGGAAGTGCTTTCCCTTGTGTGTGTTCCCATTGAAAATAGTGTGACAGCTCTCCAAGCATAGCAGTCTTAAACACAAATAAATGAGGCAACATAGAACATGCAAACATTTGCCAAAACTATCTACTAGGGCTTCAGATCAAAAGTTTCCATCTCCAAACATACTTTTACTTTCTAAATGCTTTTGCAAGTCGATAGATAAAAGCTGTAAGTCACATTAGATCATCAATGCTGCAGCAAAATTCCACTTAAAACAAGGAAGGGCAGTGTTTGAAGGTAGTTTTCCAAAAGGATCAGGTTAAAAAATAGGAGGTTTCAGTTACACAAACTCTTTCTAAGGACTTCAAGTATTTTGAAGAATTTTATTCTTATAACCTTCCTTCATCTTACATGTTCCCATATGTCCCTTGAACGGATACCAACTTCTGACTGAAATTTGACTTCAAAACAGACTTTTATTCGCAAGAATACATTTGACTTAAAAACATGATATTATCCTGCTCAATTTACTAACAGCAACAAAACCCAATTAATGATTGAAACTGTGCCAAAATAAAAAGTAGTGTTTGTTTTGCAGAAAAACCTGTGAAAGGCTTCATAAAACTGCAGTCTTGCTTAAAACTAAAATTAAAAAATAGCAATTACATTTACCCCTCAAACAAATCAACAGCAATAGCATCATATGCTAAACCTGATCCCCAGAAAAAGGAGGAAAAAAAGACCACTGGAGGAAAAATAACTCATCGTTCTTTAGCAACACTCAACACTTCAGCAACAGTTTGTTCTGGTCACTGCAACACACAACTACTCTACTATTCACATGATATGACATATTCATATTGTCAGTGATACTCCTCCCATCTCAGAGGGATTCCTTGGTATTTCTTTCTCCATTCTTTTCAAAAACAAATATTTGCTCCCATTTGGCACCTCCTGAGTGCTGATCCCAAACACTTTTCTAGGAAAGTATGTTCTAGTGTATGTTCTTTTGTATGAACAACTTCTACGTTAATCTACTTTCTTTCCCCACATGACTGGATTAAAGTTTTATGGGGCCTAGGATAAAACCAAACAATAAGAATAATCTTACTGTCATTGTCACTAAGTTTCATAGTAATTCTGTTGTGTTTTTCATCGTTTATTTCATCCTTTTTCCTCCTCCCTTCTTTAGATGATTAATTTCTCTACTTGCTGTCCCTCAGTTTAAAGTCTTCCCTGCTGTTCACATGAAAGAGTGTAAGTTACTGACTGTTGAAAACTTGAGCTGAAGCACAGCCAGGTCAAGATGAGGTTATATAAAAGTCTAAAGGCAACTTTTTTAGGTCACATTCTCAGCAGCACGGATTCTGAAAGTTTCAGTAAGCACACTGCACTTAACGCTCTATTTGACAGTATTCATTCCACTAATAGTGTCCATAGACATTTTTTAACATGTATTTCTACCATGCACCTACAAGCACACCCTAAAGCACATACAGTACTTTTATCATTTCCAAGCTACTTACACAGCAAGGCACTTATTTCTTCTCATGCACAGAGAAGAAGAAACTTCAAAGTAGCTTTTTTTTCCCAAAATAATTTTAAAGCAAAACTGCAGGGTTATTTTTTATTTTGGATGTTTTTTGTTTTATTTTTTTGCTATATGGAGATGATCCAGTCTTTGAAATGATAGACAAAATGCCTTGTCATTCTAAATACTTTACACTGTGCATGTTTGTTTCCTTTTCTAGAACCATTTCATAGTCCAACTCTGACTGTGAGGAATCTCCAGTACACAAAAGGTGTTTACTTTGCTTCTTTTCCTATAAAATGACCTTCACAGTATTTTGGTTAAGTATTCTTATGACTAGAGATTCATCTGAATGTTTTAGACTTAAAACCCCTTGGGATCTCTTGGGAATGCGTTCTGTTTGGTTGCAAATTGTGAGAAAACGTGCATTTACGCATAGCTGTGAAAATTAAATAGAGCCTATGACTGTAGGCATAAATGGATCAGAGGAAATCAACAACGTAGCTCTGATAGTAGTTACAAAACAAATCTTTCAGAACAAGTTATATTTTCCATGTGCATTTCTTTACGTAATAAATATGCATACATACCACATGGCTACAGATATACCCATCATGAGACAAAAATGTGTGTTCATAAGAATATTACAGCATTTTAATGGGTTTACAAGGTCTCAACAGAGACTCCACTGAACACCATTCACTGTTCTGCATTAGCCTTTTCAGATCATTTGGTCTCACCATTGACTATATTTTTGCATTATATATCATATATCCAGCCATAGTCTAAAGTTTCAGTAATGAGTTCCATCTCCAGTCAAAAGTAAGCACCAGAGAACAAACTCTTAGTTTACCAAAAACTTGGAAAGAGAACGTAATCCAAAGCAGTGGGCTTTGGATTTCTTTGGTTTTTTTCCCTCTGGCTTCCATGGGCTACCTGACCTCAAATAATATCTCCCAACAAAGAAAAAATGAAAGCACAAAGGCAAATGCCTACTTTTTCATGGCAATCACACATTCTTATGCCTTCTTACTTTCTGTCTTCCAAAAGTTCTGACTAACCGTGACTTCATACTTGTTCATAGGTTGGTCATTCTGTAAAGAGTACTGCTGGCTAGAAATAAACATCTTGTAGATAGGCTGCTTCTAATATGTGGTGAACTGAAAAGCTACGTGCTGATTTATTAATCCCAGAAACTAAATATCTTCCTGATTTTAATCTTGTTATCTATTTTTAACTAAAAGCAGGAATACAGGAATACTCTCTTTATATCTCCTTGGGGATATATACTTTATTAAACACAATATGTACATGTTTCATCTGCATATGTTTCTGTAATTGAACAGAAAGCTGTACTTTAGTCCTGGTTTCTGGCTGTCGTTCGCATTCTGAAATATGTTCTAGCAGCTCTGGTTTTGTTGGAGCTGTATGTTAAATAACATTCTTCAGCACAGCAAGAAGCTGTTCAGAACCACAAAGCTAGTATTCTGTTTGCTGGCATTCTTAGCTCATGGACTATGTTCAGAGAAAGGGCCATAAGGGGCAAATATGTATGATGGAATTCACACAGTGCATACAGCTTTTTCTTGATAAGTAAATTCAGTGATGAGAGAGAAAAGCAAAAATTTAGAAATAAAAATGTTCAAGACATTTCAGATCAAGAGTGATTTTTTTTTTTTTAAATCTGTACATGCCTAAGAACGTGAGCAAGAATACTACATGCACATATATGCAAGCAACATTATGCTATCTCTAAGAGTATCTCTATATTGATGAATCAGCCCTCAAATATGCTTGGCACCATTCTGTGAAGGGAAGTTTCAGGCAAGTAAAAGCCCCTAAGAGAAAATTCCAGTTAGCATCTCCATATTGCAGCATTTATTGGTGCAAAAAATAAACTGCCAGTGTGAAGCACTACAATGCTTCATCTAGCCACCAGGGACAGAAGTGAAAAGCAAGATTTAGTATCTGTCTAAAGGGACAATGCAAATGGTCTTCTGCTAGCTCCACACACACACACTGAGCGAGCAAGACATGCACCAGCTGTGGTACAAAGACTGCAGTTAATAGGCATAGCTATAGGACGTATATTTTACTTCAGACACTTTGCCAAGACATAGGATAATGTACACTTGTAGATATAGATACTCAAAATACATTCCAGTATCTGCCTTGGCTTGATGCCTTCAGAAAGGTTCCTTCGGTCAGTATTTTCTGAACAGCCTTCAAGTTTGGATACCTTCACCTCTGCAGAAAATTAGACTTGCCAGCTTTGTCTGCTTTAGTTAAGGCTGGTTTGTGGAGATGCAAAGCTTGCACTGGCTCATTTTGAAACTGTTAATAGTACTAATAGCTCTAATTTTCATCCCCACAATTGAATAATACAACTCTTTACAAGTATTTAGAGAACATTCTTAGATACTTTTGTTGTAAATAAAGTAATACTGATAATAATTTCCAAAAGGATAAGCTCTTTTGACTTACTCTAGATAGGTTTATCAGATTCCTATTTGTCATATACATTGGTAAAATTGGCTAAAATTGAGCTCAGATCCAAAGAGCTCTGCCCTACCAGCAGTCTTGTAAGCAAAGTAACTAGGGGAAACTCATCACAATGAAGGCCCACTCATGTATCAAGAAGCAAGAAATCAAATACAAAGTGAAAACAACTGGCAAGGCAACAAAAAACATTGACAGGACTTGAGGCCTATATTAAATTGCAGATGGAATAGAGATCCATGATATGACACTGCTGCAAAACTGAGGTTAAATGAAAGAAAAAATAGGCCGCTTTTATGCCAGTGTATGCCATCGGGACTATTCTATACTAAAAAGTCATTATTTTTCTTCACTAAGTCTTATAAGGCTTCAACTGGAACATTGCATATAGTTCTGGTTACTGTGCTTTTTAAAACACTAGAGAAAAGCTGGACAAGGTCCAAAGAGAAGGATAAGGTTCAGAAAATATGACCGATGAAGAAATTGGGTTGTTTAGTCTAGCAGACCACAGAGAGACATGATAGCAGGCTTTCATGTGTAAAAGATTGCTTGTAAGGAAACAGCAACCAGCCTCAATGCCTGCTGAAGGACAGACAAGGAGAAATGAGTCCAACTTGCAAAAAAAATTAAATTGCATTATGGAAGCACCTTTACAAGTAGAGAGGTATAAGCAAACTGCATGTGAAGATTTACAACAACAGGTTGGGTGATTACCACTTAGGACAGGCTATTAGACTCAAACCTGGTTAATTGCAGAATACTGGATTAGAATGACATTCATCTGAGATCTCTGCCATTTTCTACTCCTTTTTCTTACATTACTGGTTCCATTCTAAAATACTTTCTACAGCACTTTTACACAACCAAGTAGTAATTTGTGTTTCTTTACTGCATATCTTTCCATCTCAGTTCTCTGCTCTGAGAACATAGCAATCCCAGTTCCTTTTCATAATGGCAACCTCATATATCCATCTATTCCCAATTCCCTGCTTACTTCACTTATATATTTGTCTAAGTAGAAGGAAGCAAACACTAGGGCTGATAGAGACTACTTGTAAGTAAAAACCACGGCTAGAGCAGCTGACTGGCCCTCTAGTAGCTGACTGCTTTACAGAATAACCTGTCTGTCACATCTGGAAATTTGAGTTGTCTCTCCTTATATAGCTGACAATTTTCATGAGACTCACAAAAACTTTCTTAACATTTCTATTCTTTGACAGATTTTTGTTTGACTCTTTGGAAACAGATTCAAAGTTATTAGGTGAGGAAAATGGTCTTCTATGCAGATATAGACCTATAGACATTCAGCATGATCACATATGCCTAATTTCCTTAGGAAATACTGCAAAAGAATTCTACCCCTACAAACTCAACTTTATTCAAATCAAGGATAAAATAATTTGGATGTCTACTTTCCTAGTACCTACTGCCTCTCCTTAACAAAGGGAAGCTATGAAATAATATGCTAGGCTACAAATTTAAGTCCCCAGTGTGTCCCACAGATGCTACCTGGAGGACTTTTCAATATTGAGTGGAAACGCACCTGCTTAGAGCATCACTTGTTCTTTAGTTCATCTTTTAAGACCAAGTCTTTAGCCTTCAAAAGGGCCGTTCAAATTTTTTCTCACCACAGCATAAACAGCTCAGTTTCTCTATTGTTACTGGGTGTCCTTTTTCAGATATTCTAAGTAGTTTTGTTTAAGTGAATATGGACATGGCTGAACTGTGGGAAAGATGACTTTTATTTCTGCAGTGGAGAGAGGAAGGTATGTGTTACACATCACAGTTATCTCCTGGATGACTCTCTCCAGAACGGCTTAAGCTACTCCACATGCTGTGCGATCATGCAACAACGCAGCATCAAACAAGGCAAATGCAACTTCCTCAAAACTTCCTCCCATTCCCAAAAGTAATTATGTGAAACAATTTGGCAGACAACTTTAAATTGCTATATGTATTATGCTACATGTGATCTGAATTTAGGAGATGTGAGTCACAGCAGGTTCACATAAATAGAGCAGTATAAGAACCTGAGCCTGAAGAAATTTATTCATGTGAGTCAGTCAACAGGGTTAATGACATATGAGTAAGTCTTTGCAAGATTCAACACTGCTGTTACAAGCTCTGGGATAAAGAAAAGGCCAAGCATAATCAGAAACTGGAAGAAACGTGCCTGTAACCACTATGCATGCACTATCTCATGTACGTAAACCACACAGCTACGGTTCCATTAAGTAGTTGTGTGCATGGGAGTTTAAACTGGGGTGTGTCAAGGCTTCTTAGTTGTAAACTTCATAGATTATTTTATATGCTCAAAATAATCTGTTGGCTAGACTTCTTACTTCCCAGCCCCCAAGGCACTGTTTGTAACAAAAGCCTGCAAATAACTACAGTGAGCAGTTTTGTTATTCAGTCTCTTTCCTCAACATGAGACAGAACTTCTTCCAGTCTTCCTAAAATGTCTGCTGTTACCCACACGTGTGCATCGTGTAACGGCTGTTTGTCAGACCCCTGCAGACACTTACGAGGAATAAGGGAATGACTAAAAGCTGGCACTGCTTATTTGCAACTCAGCAGTAAAGAGCAGCATTTGTCTTCATTATTTCATCTAGAGTAAGTCCATAGCACAGGTAAACTGTGACAAAGGATGCTCTATCAATCAGTTCTCATGAAAGGTGAAAAAGTAGACAGCTTCACCTATTGTGACAATGCAGAGGGGACTTAGGAAATTACAGCACAAGCTTTTTATTTCTCTATTTTAGTCCTTTCTAGGCACTTCATTTTAAGTAACTGGCTTTTAAGAAACTCTCAGGCACATCACTTCCTGATAGAAAACTACTGTTCCTTCCCAGGAGCAAATTACTGTTGATTCATCATTTCTGTTAGTTACTTTAAATGTTTTTTTCAAGTTGTGTAATGACAGCACAGTCTTTTTAATATGTTATAATATACATAATTCACTTTATCACATCACCGTCAGCAAGACCCAGCTGTGTGTTGCACAGATCCTTCAATGCCGTTTTCTCTGATGCTTAAATTATGCAATATTAAGTAAAGGCATTATGAGGAGCAGTGCTTTGAACCCATGATTAATTGATTGATTTTGCCTAATTAAAAGAAAAGCAGAGATAGACAGAGCATTGTCATTGGACAACATGGGAACATGTTATCGTAAACTGTATATGCTCTGTCTTGTGTATAATCAAGTTCAGACTGATTGTGTAACACAAGGTTAATGCTGGAGACGAGAGATGCTCCGATTGATAGGTGAACAATAACTGAAGTTTCTTCTTTCCTCTGTGACTACCTGGAAAGGAATATAAGCTCTGCAGCTGCTGTTTACCACACATAGAAACTCACTGGGTCACAGACTGCTGCCATGCAAATGAGCAGCTTTCAGTCACTTTATGGAATCAAAGATCCTATATGCAAATGTATAAACACATGTACTTATGCTCACCTCAACATCTGAAAACACACATCCACAAGTACGCTCTGAATTTTAACAAGAACTGAGGAAATTCTACCACGTGCTTGAATTTCAATACATGTTCTAATGATTCACTGGCTAAAAGTACTTTGCAAAGGCAGAGAATAGGTGCCTATATCTAAGGTTACCTTTGATCCATTGCTGACAAGGGCAGTGTATGAAGATGTCTTTTCACTGGGAATGCTGCTTTTTGTCCTCTTTATTTCTGCAGAGACAAAGGAAACCGAGCTGAAGTACAGTAACTGTTCTTGGTTTCAGGAATGGGGTAGTGGAGCAGTTTACACTTTGTACTATAAATTACAATTCCTAAAAAGCAATGCAAATTTCATCTAAGGAAAAAGGCTTAAAGACGATTGACTGGCTTTACTTCTTCTCAGGTAATGCAGCAGTACAATACTGTATGCCACTGCTGTACAAAAATCCTATCATTACAGTGTTCAATGCAAGTACTTCAAAGATAAAAATATCCAACCTGATTTTTGTACGCAGGCAGATGTGATGTGCATAGGAAATACGCCTACACACTAAGAGAACTTCTAAGCATGGTTTGCTTGTTGAGGTATTTTGGAAAATAAGCAATTTTTTTCACACTAGTTTTCATAGAGTGCCTCTTTCAGAGACATGAGATGAATTTGCCACAGAACAATGAGCTGGAGTCCACGTCACTGGGGAACGGTTATGTCCTGCCTTCAATACACACTCCTCCAACAAGTACCTACATCCTCCGGCCTCTAGCCATCGCTATCTTCCGACAGCACCAGGAATAGCAACAGAGTATAGCCACAGAGGGTCATAATTGGTGACATCTTCTTCAATCAACTTCAGGCACTGAATCCAAACTGCGAGTTGTTTCCGCAGTTTTGTTTAAGCTTAGGTTTGACCCTAAAACAAACAAGGTCTTCTGAAGACTCTTTAACAGAGGAAGGACATAACCAGCAACCCGAGTCTGTTTTCAGATGGGAAGTGCAATGAATCCCCCTGAAAGCAAGCCAAAGGAATTTTGCGCAGCATGAAAACTTTTTAGACCTTTGCTAAACTGTAGAATGATGATAGTAACAACCAAATTCATAATCTCTTTTGTGCTATTCCATTAAGTTCATTATTTCTATATTTAAATTTCTCTTCACATACTTTACATAATTATTAGAAATTATATTGTATATTTTTTAAAGCTTTTCTTCTGTGTGCCTGAAACAGAACAGATAAATTGCTGTGAATTATTTTAAAACCATGCATTTCAGTGGCATCATTCCACTGAACTTCCTCTGCCCTATTACCCCTAAATTACAGTTTCGGGACAGGTTATTAAGATTCTATTTTCTATATTAAGAACTTTAAATGAAAAAGTATATACTTCCTATATGCTAGGTGATAGCATTATAAAGAGATTCCAGACAAATCTTATCTAGAGAAAGGTTCATTTATAATACCAACTATACTTCTACATGGCTTACCTTGGATTGAGACCATACTTGAAACCACACTGGCTGATTATTTTCAACAAATTTGCACACTAAAATCAGAGCAGATATACTATTCACTTTCTTGCACTTTACTGTTATCCATATGGATGTGAAACACTGCAGTATAACATGGCAGCACACTCGGTTCTGACTTCAGCTGTTCTGCTGAGAAAGATGATGCTACAAGAAAGGAGCAAAGCAGTCCCAGCAAGAACAGAACATGAGCCACTGCAGGGCCCAGAAAAGCTGAAGATCCATCTCTACATTTCCCACTGCACTCCCACTGAAGTCTGTATTTTAGAAGAATCCATACCTCTATCAACACTCAGGTTCCAATTCTCTTCCTGAAAATCAATCTGTTCTTTCAAGTTGATAAAGAATTAATAAAACACTCCAGCATTTTTCACTTGAACAGCTATTACAGACTAAAACAAATTACTCTGTGTACAGCAATTGAAAAAGTCAAAGTAGTCCTGCAAGTATCACCAGTGAAATTAATGGTACTGCAAAAGAAATTAATTTTTCAAATTGTTAGAGTAACATGAATGCACCAACTCTGGCTGATTCAATGAATACTATGGAGTGAGACCACATTTAAAGAAGTGAAATCATTACCAATGTTCTCCTAAATACTTACTGTGGGGCTTTTACTTATTGCCAGCTACAGTTTTTGCAGTCTCAAACAAAGCAATACTAACAAGCTTTGGAGTTGTAAAATATTCCACAGTGAATATTAAATGGAAGAAAAAAGAGGACCTTGTACCCCAGAGAGATATGGTGAAAGGATGTGATTCCAAGACTCATGACAAGAAAGGGAACAGATTCATGACGTGAAAAATCCATGGAGCTGGTTCTGGTTTTAGCACACATTCTTAAGCACATTCAAATGACAGCAGGTAAATTCCCCTAGAACTGTTTCAACAAGTCAATCCTCCCTTCCCTAATGGAAATTCCAATATCAGTGGTAAGAATGTAAACTTGTATTATCAGCACAGAGGTCAACAGAACTAGGTTTAAACACTGTGACAAAAACTTGAACCTGGAAGTGTTGGACATGACAAAATTATGGGCCAGATTTCGACCTCAGTCATTGGGATGCGTTTCTGATTTATTCATATACTTCAAGTTTGATTTTCTAAAAACATTCTTTAAAATTAGAAAACAGGTTCAAATTAAAAAATTTGGATCTCAATTTGATTATTTTTCAAAGTCATGAGGAATTTTATGAGTTTTTCTGTTTGGGCTCTTGTATGGGGCTGCTGAATCACGGCCTGAACCTTTGATTGATCACCTGAGGCAAGCAATGAGTCAGCCATGGGAGCATAGGTGAAGGCAATTCACCTGTGCTGCAGGAAGGGGTGGAGCCTGGCTCCACCTCTCCTAGAGCCATTTAAGAGCTGACTGCCAGTGGGGAAGGATCTCTCTGGAGATCTGCTTCATCAGGAGTTAATCTCATGAGCCCAGGACAGGGTGAGTGACTTTCTCTCATTTCTCCAATATAAATTATATTAACTAAGCTCTTGGAGATATACACACTCACACACTATCTGTATATGCATTGATTATACAGCTCTGAATGGGAATTGCTCAGTCAGGGCCTGAACCAATGAATGAGCACCAAGTGAGAAGGCATGGCCAACCCAAGGAGCTCAGGTGCAAGCAATACACAAGCAAGAGTGACCAAAAGGGATGGAGCCTGGGCCCACCCCATCTCACCCTCATTGAAGTGTTAGCAGCCAAAAGAGCAACATCTCTCTTCAGAGACTGAGCTTTTTTCAAGTTGTTACCAGTCTTCAGAAAGGGTAAGTAACCTTCTATATTGCTTTCTAAACTAGATCTTAATGAATACCTTCATAGGCATGTTCCTGTTCTTGAAGAAGGCATTATCATTGCCTTCCATTGCACCATAGGCTCCAACGCTTTTTTAGGTATCAATCAGCATCTCATGCTTAGAATGCCCATTCACTGAGGGTACAAGATCTCATAGAGAATATTCTGACAAAAGATAGGAGGTTCATCCACGCACCTTTGGATGAAGTAAGAGATAGACATGGGATGTTCTTTTTCACTTTGAAGTGGGTGATTCTTGCCCCAACTTCCACACTTAATGTAAAAACAGTTTTGACATTCTCTTTCAGCTTTCAGCATGACCTCAGCTTGACTTACGGATGCACGAGGAAAAGCTTGATTAGAACCATCTGGATTCAGGGATGTGCTAATCATAGAATTATTATGATTGGAAAAGACTACTAAGATCTAGCTCAATTGCTAATTAATCACCACTATACCACTAAATCATGTCTTTCAGTGCAACATCTACCCTTTTCTTGAAAACCTCCAGGAACAGCTCCACCACCTCCCTAGGCAGCCTGTTCCAATGCCTCCACACTCCTTCCGAGAATAAGTTTTTCCTAATATCCAACCTGAACCTCCCCTGGAGCAACCTGAGGCTATTATTTTCCTTCCTACTGCTGTTATCTGAGAGAAGAGGCTGACCTCATTCTACTACAGCTTCCTTCCAGGCAGCTGCAGAGAGCAGTAAGGTCTTGATACAGTCCCTTTTACTTCTGTGCAACAGCGTACCTCAGGAAGCCACTGGCACATAGAGGGCTTAGTGAACTAAACACCAAGTGACGCTTAAACTTGTCCAAGCTGGGTCAGTGTCTCCCTCTTGCTCCCTTTCCTACTGATTTTTATACCTAGCAGGTTCTTCCTCATAGCCAGTATCTTTCCCTGTTTCTCGCTCTCTGCTTATTTTGTGGCACTTGAGGTTTTTCTTCAATGAATCACTTCATAACGAAAGGCCTGCTCCGGATGGTATGCTCTGTTTCCTAAGATAGCAGGGATGACACTCATTCTGGCTTCCCCCTAACGTACACAGTCCTGTAGCTAGCTTGTTCCTTAAGTCAAGAATTTCCCAAGGCATTTCCTGGGATGATCTGCAGAGCACTGGTGCCTCGTGCATCAGCCGGGCCAGCAGCCTGATGTGTTTCACACAGTGCGGCTCAGTTCAGAGCCCAGTCCAGCCAGGGTTTGGGGTTGCCAAGAGTGCTCCTATTTCCCCTCACTGCACATGCCATCAGCTGATGGACTCTTCTCATTCTCTGATGGCTTTCTGAAGGAGAAAATGCCAAACGCAAAAGAGCCAGGGAAGGCAGAGGAATTGCCTGTTATTCTGAATTTGATTACTTCAGAGCCATTTCATACACCCAAGTAACTTTTAGTCACATAGAGTGTGACATTATGTACAGAATCTGCCTCGCTCATTTTCAGGAGCTCTCTCCTTACCTGAAATCTGGTTACACGGGACATTCCTGGCCGGAGCAGTTATTCATTCTGTTCACTAATAACAGCCCGCTCCGGCAGCCGCAGCTCGGTGTTGCTCATTCCACACAAAGCTCCCCGCGATACGGGCACGGAGGGTCCCGACCCCCCGCCTTTCTCTCCGCGGTGTAGGGGCTGTGAGGGGAGAGCTGTCGGGGTTTACGCGCGGTCTCCGGACGCCGCGTGCTGGGGGAGGGGAGGAGCTGCTGCCACGAGGGTTGCGAGGCTCAGCCGACCCGCTGCGGCTCGTGCCCCGGGGGCTGCCGCGTGTCGGCATCGCGAGGCCAGGGCACCGCTATCCCCGCGGCACTGCTATCCCCGCGCTGGGACTCGCTCCTAAGCCGCTTCCAGTGCGGCCGACGCCTGGCCGCGTGCCCGGCCGCGCCGCGCTCCCGGGCGCCGGGGCCGAGGAACGGCGGCCGCCCCTTCGGGCGCCGGGACTCGCCATAAAAGGACAAGTGCCTCCGACGCCGCTCGCGGGGCGCCCCCAAGCGGCGCTTCCGGGAGGCCCGCGGCCACCGCTCGCTGCCCGGCGCGCGGCTCTGCACGCGGCTCCGCCCCCGACCCGCGGCGGTCACTCTGCGGAACGCCGACTCCGACCGTTGCGCGTATCGCGCACGCCTCCCGCTTCCTGCCCCGCCGCCGCCGATTGGCCCGCTGCGCGCCCAGGAATGCGAGCGACCCTTTAAAGGCGCGCGCGGAGCCCGGCGTCCGCAGAGCACTCGGCAGCGCCGAACACAGCCGCACAGCGCAGCGCTCCCTGCGCCGAGGTGCCGCCGCAGTCCTCGGAGGATATCGCTCGCCCGTAGCGGGAGCTGCCCGCCCGCTCTCCCTGCAGGTAAGTGCTGATGCAGTTCCCGCCGTTCCAGGGCACCCGTCCCGTCGCGCCGAGCCGCGGGGCAGCTCTGTGACCTTTTCCTTTGTGGCCGTTCCCAGGTCGGTCAGAGGCAGATGCTCGCCATGGGGCCAGCCGCTGGTCTCGTTCTCCTTCTCCTGGCGCTCGGCAGCCCGGAAGCCAAACGCACGGCAGGTAAGGGCCGGCGCGGGCGGGGTCGGCTGGAGCGCGCCTTGGGTGGGTATGGGGAGACGGCTCCGAGGGGCGGAACGCCGCGGCTCGGCGAACGAAAGACTTTAAGCAGAGCGGTAGTTAGTTACGGAACTTCGGCGTGGAATTCCCGCAGCATTCAAAAGCAGAAGCTCTCGAGAGCATCTCGCCAACCTGATGTCCCCGCAGGGGTTTGCTGTCCCGTTCCTTCTTCGGGCGGCTGCTGTGAGAGCCTTGCGCTACCTCGGTGTCAGTCAGCGGGTACCCGGCGCTCCTGTGCCTCCTGGCTCTTTCACAAGAATGTGCGCGGAGTGCCGCACGCAGCTCCCGCTGGGACTGCCGTGCCTTGAGAGCTGCTGCCTGTGCTCTGCGTATCTTGTAATGCCAGCATCGCTGGTCAGTGTGTTAAGCAGCCCTGAGAGATGTGTGGTTTTGCAGCCTTTTCTTCTCCATGGCTTACGATGGATACTCTGATCTCTCTGCAGAGTCCAGGGGTGATGATGACAACGTCTTTGATGTCTTTGAACACCTTAACTTGAATCGCAACGGAGCTGGGCGCCGGGCACCTGGGGTGCATCTGGTGAAGGGGCCGGAGTCCTCCAGCCCTGCTTACCGCATTGAAGATGCCAGTCGTATCCCTGCTGTCCCTGACTCCAAGTTCCAAGACTTGTTAGATATCATCCATGCTGAGAAGGGCTTCATCCTTCTGGCCACTCTCCGGCAAGCCAAGAAGAGCAGAGGCACACTGCTGTCTGTGGAACGGAAAGACGGCTCTGGTCATGTCTTCAGTCTAGTTTCAAATGGCAAGGCAGGCACCTTGGACCTGAGCCTCTCTGGTGATGGCAAGCAGCAGTTAGTGTCTGTAGAGGATGCTTTGTTAGCTACAGGACACTGGAAGAACATCACCTTGTTTGTGCAAGAAGACCGGGCTCAGCTTTATGTGGGGTGTGAGAAAATGGAGAATGCTGAACTGGACATTCCCATTCAAAAGATTTTCAGCAGGGGCCTGGCCAGCAGTGCCAGGCTTCGTATTGCCAAAGGGGGAGTCAATGACAACTTCCAGGTAAGATTTTTCCTTGCATTTTTGCGTATTATTTTCAGTCATATGCCTTGAAAGTACATTATTCAACCAATCTAAACAGTTAGAAAATTGTAGGAAACAGGGAGAAAAGATTCTGCTTCTGTATGCCTCATGTGGACCACCTCTAAATCTACTAAGCTCTATCAATGCAGCTTGAAGTGTGAAGCATTAGGTTTGTGGAGAGAACTTTATGCAACAGTAGGTCCCAGAGCTTCTGGACAGGTGGTTGTAGTTTGATTGCTCAACTTATTATACAAGACTGAGAAACTGATGCTTTTTTCCCTTCCTGCCTGGCGATTTGCCAGGTCTTTGTGGTCAAGACTGAGAATGTTAGGAAGCAGGGCTTGCTGTCACTCAGGAGAATAAATTAACATGTTTCACCTTGCCATCTGTCCGTTGTGAAATTACTTGTGATGAACTTAGGTGAACTTTATTGTCTACAGGCTCTCTCCCTGCAAGTTATCCTTCTTTCCCTTGCAGTTGTTGCAGGTAGCTGCAATTCTTTCTTTTTCCACAGGGACTGTTGCAGAACGTACGGTTCGTGTTTGGAACAACTCCGGAAACTATTCTGAGGAACAAAGGCTGCTCCAGCTGTAAGTCTGCAATCTTCTGAATCCAATGATCTATTAAGTAGAGGGTTCCTCAGTACGTTAGAAAGATAAACTGAAACAGAATTTAGAAGTATGCTGACATTCAAATCTACATTGCATAAGAAATAGTATTTTTTTGGAGATACTCTAGTGAATCTGGTGATAGCTGTATAACAGGTGCTACCCTGGAATTATAAATGTACACGGCAAAAAAAATGCATTTACTCATGTAAACTTTCTTGTTTCTTAGCTACTAGTGCAATCATTACTTTGGACAACCCCATAAATGGTTCCAGCCCAGCTATCCGCACCAACTACATTGGCCATAAAACAAAGGACATTCAAGCAGTCTGTGGCTTTTCCTGTGATGAACTAACTAACATGTTTGTAGAACTGCAAGGGCTACGGTCCATGGTTACAACACTTCAAGACAGAGTTCGCAAAGTGGTAAGTATTTGTTATATTCACAGTATGTCTTATCTGGCACTTAAAGAATTGTACGTTGTCCTTTGAGCTTGGATAAACAGTAATAACTTCACTTTTGCTATGAATTTGTGGAAGTGTTTTTTCTGTGTTAACTTCTAAGTATCTTCTCTCTGCTGCCCTCCCCCCCACACCTGCCATTTAAGACTGAAGAAAATGAACTGATTGCCAAAGTGGTCCAGATCACTCCTGGAGTATGCATTCATAATGGGATCTTGCACAAAAATAAGGAAGAGTGGACTATTGACAGCTGCACTGAATGTACTTGCCAGGTAAGATTCCTTGCATTCATAAGTTCTCTGTATATAAATTCATGACTTCAGATTCACAGATAATTCTAAATGATGGTCTTTGTTTGAACAAATCCTACACAGAATGGGGCCTATCATACCCAGAGAAGTATTCAGCTTGTCCTTTTTTTACCCTACTAAATCTCTTACATGAATACAACTTTTGTATAGTATTACTACAGCAGTAATTTAGAATTACACTGAGTGTCACTCTCATTCAGATGTTAAAAATGCATTTACTTTCAGAATTTTGGGAATGCTTCTGCTTTCTACGTTATTTATGTGTATGTCTACAAGTCAGTATTAAAAGAACAAACAGTATTAACCGTCGTCTTTCCTCCCCAAAATACTTTAAATGCACATTCTACCCTCAGTGAACCTCCTGCTTGCTTACTGGAAAAGAGATTCTAGTACTCAGTAAAGGCTCTTAAATACCTTTTTTCATTATATAATGAATGCTTCTAGCTATGTCCTGTAGGCTTTTAATAGATCACATGCAACAGAAACTTTTTTCCAGATTACAGTTGAGTTCTGTAAATCCCAGGGTATCCTGACAAGATATTTATTATTTGTTCTGCCTTAATACTTAAAGTATATATAAGCAAAGCGTTTCAGAGTATCAGTCTACCAAAGAGTGTCTGATCTTACTTGCCTCTGTTTAGAAACAGAGTCTGAGTATCTGTAGATGTGCAATACAGGGCAACTCACAAAAATCTGCATTTGCTTCTGTAGCTTTCTATCTCCAGTCTTGTGTGCAGCACATGATACTGTGACTTCTGCCTTTGCTCATCTTCCCACCAACCCTCTTATTTAGTGTTAGCTGTAACTGCCTTAATATAGTCATTTGCTTGGGGAAAAGGGGGAGCTTGTAACGATTATGACAAGGGCATTCTTCTGACAAAGCTGCTACCTTTAAGAAGCAAAACTACGGACTGCACTTTAGCTCTCATTGAGATTGGAGATGGGTGTTCTTGCCCTGCCTGCTTGGCTTAAAGATCAAAGACCTTTAAGTATAAGTTATAGATTGTATGGCTCCTCAGCCAAGTCTGCTAAACACATTTTATGTTCACCATGTAATTAGCTTAAATCCATATTAACAGAAAAGCTGCCTTCTTGGTTCTTTCCCTTGAAGTCTGAACTTATACTTTGGGAATTGTATAGGAATAGTTCTTTATTCAGTCCTTTAGTCTAGCTAGTTTCTAGTAGTCATTCTTGACCAATTTATTCAAAACAAAACTGCTTAACTGAGAAGGAAATAGTATGGATGGTAGGAATGAGGTGAAGATGGAGTAAGAATTGCTGGAAGGAACTACTCTTGAATTGTATCAGCTCTAAATACAAGGTTTTCTACTTTAGATGTGCTATGTGAACCTTTAAGTACTGCACAAAGGGCATCGTTATCATCTGACTTTATCAGCTGTGAGTTTAGACTCCAGAGTTATGCTTCATATCCTGCTTGCTTATTGAATTCTTTCAATTCTTTACAGAACTCTGCCACTATATGCCGGAAAGTGTCTTGCCCTCTCATGCCTTGTTCCAATGCCACTGTGCCTGATGGGGAGTGCTGCCCCCGATGCTGGCGTAAGTACTTAAAAATATCTTCGCACCTCTCTACAGCCAGTAGACATGCACTGCTCTATATATCTGTATAGAGGACAACCGGGTAGTCTGCATCTTTAAATTAAAATGCAAATATCTATCCTCTGCTAAATGGCTTATAGTAATAGAAACCTGTTCTATTAATTTCCACTTGCCTCTTACATAAGGAATTACTACTGTCCTATTGAAAATTACAATGCTTCAGAGCAGTTTTGGATGTCGCTGCATTTCTGTAGGGAAAGAAGGAGGTTAGGGATACATTGGATCAATATAATTAAGAGAAGTAAAATGGAGCTCTGAAATCCAAAGAATACAAATACAACACGTAAATACATGCAGGCAGAACAAGTTTTTGAGGTGTATTAAGTGCTCTAGTGTATTGTATTCACCAGTGAATATGTTTTAGTAGTGCATGCATTCCACATCTCAGCAAATTAAAATATATCAGCCAACAACATTGCTTCTCTTTATCTGCAGAGCAGCTATGAACCAAGCATATTTATAAAAATGTTTAAATGGGTTTCTGGACAATAATACTTCTAGTTATCAGTGCTAATTAAACTTGAGTTTTCTTAGAACCCTTGCTGACTGTGAACTAGTATAGTGTCTAACCTAAGTACTTCTGAATTCATTCTTATTATGTAAAGCCACCTGAAGTAACTTAGGTAATGCGTGTAAGAACTGAAACATTTGAGTTCTCGATCTCTACCTTGTACAAGAAAGGGAAATGCATGTAGATTTTGAGGGCAGTTGTGGAGTTTTTTTCTTATGGTAAAGAAAAAGCAGGGGAAGGGGTGGGGAAAGGAATACGGAGAATACATACTTGGCATCTTATTCAGGGCTATAACAGAGCTGTGCACCTTTACAGCTAGCGACTATGCAGATGATGGATGGTCTCCTTGGTCTGAATGGACTTCATGTTCAGTGACCTGTGGGAATGGAATTCAGCAGAGAGGGCGTTCCTGTGACAGCCTCAACAACCGCTGTGAAGGGTCTTCTGTGCAGACTCGGACTTGCCACCTTCAAGAGTGTGATAAGAGATGTAAGTATTTAATCCATTCATCCTGGTAATAAAACATGGGCCACTTTTATTGACTTACTATTAACAGCAAAGTTTATCCTGTTATTCTGTCACTGAACTGGAGTGCTGGCTTCTAGCTTTAAGGACTTATATTTAACAAGTAAAATAGAGAAGATAGTTGATCCAGTAAATAAACATGTTTGGATTGTGTTCCAGGTTAAAAATTGAAACCAGTTTAGGTGTACAGTTTCTCTAGCAATAGAACAACTTGATCTGTGATTGTATTAAGGCTCTCTAGTATAGAGAGTTTCTAGTACAATTCTATGTTCTAAGTGCTTTGAAGCTGAAGTCTGGTTTTCAAAAACTCTACTAATAGATATATCTTTCGGTAGTTAAACAAGATGGTGGTTGGAGCCACTGGTCACCGTGGTCATCATGTTCAGTCACCTGTGGTACAGGCATGATCACTAGAATTCGTCTCTGCAACTCTCCAGTACCACAGCTGAATGGCAAGCCTTGTGAGGGTGAAGCAAGAGAAACCAAGCCCTGCCAGAAAGATCCTTGCCCAAGTAAGTGTGTCCAGGTGCTAGCTACTATTCACTAGTTTAAACAATGAACTTCCCAAATAGGAAGCTGCCATATAATGGACTTCTAGTAGTCTTTCGTCTTTAAACTTTAGTACAGGCTTGGTAAAATCTCATAGTCTAGTTTTATAGAAAATGGTTTAATTTTGTTAGCAGTTGTGATCTGAGTTTTCTATGGAGCCTATTAATTATGGCCACCATTCTGTGAATTAGGTCAGAACAATGTCTCAAGTACTCTTGTTAGAGGAGGAACATTTTGAAAATGGTAATTCTTACTGAACTAGAATCCATACAAGTGCCTTAATTTCTACTTTTCTTTAGTTAACGGCAACTGGGGACCATGGTCTCCATGGGATGCTTGCACAGTGACATGTGGAGGAGGACTTCAGAAACGCAGCCGTCTCTGCAATAATCCCGAGCCTCAATATGGTGGGAAGACTTGTGTAGGTGAAGCTAAAGGAACTCAGGTCTGCAACAAACAGGACTGTCCAGTTGGTGAGTATTCCTTTTCCATAATCATCTAATGGCTGTGGTCAATCTTGACTATGCTGCTTAAAAAATATGGCCAAAGTCTTTGAAACCAAAGTGCTTAAACTTTGGACTAGCATATTGGCAAAACACAATATTGCAACAGCATCCCTCATTTAAACTCTCATTTGTTTCTCAGATGGGTGTCTGTCTAATCCCTGCTTTGCGGGAACTACGTGTACAAGCTCCCCTGATGGTTCTTGGAAGTGCGGTGCCTGTCCTGCTGGCTACCATGGCGATGGTATCCACTGCCAAGATATTGATGAGGTAGGAAGACTAGAAAAGTTTGTGACTTAAAAGGGAGAAGAAAATGGGAAGGGAAGCAAGACCAGTGCTTTAATACACTGTTTTCTTTTATCTTAAACTCTTGCATTTCAGTGCAAAGAAGTTCCTGATGCCTGCTTTGTCTTCAATGGAGAACACAGGTGTGAGAATACTGAACCTGGATACAACTGTCTGCCTTGTCCACCACGTTTCACTGGGTCACAGCCATTTGGTCGCAGTGTTGAGGATGCCATGGCAAACAAACAGGTATTGTCAACCTGAGAGCTGTGCTGGATTACCGAACCATACAAAGTTGCTTTCTGCAAACAGTGGAAAGCAACTATGCATTTCAGGGAAGATGGATTTGGTACATCATCTGTAATTCAAAACAGTAATTAATTAATGCTTCTCCTGTTGGATTGCTGTATGAATTATAAATATCCTTTCCAGCCATGGAGAATTCTGACACTGCACATAATTTTAGGAGAGTAATTTAAGTATTAATTTACAGTAGAGCAGTACCCACCTTGAAGGTGCATTGTTCCACTTGAACATAAGAGCTTTGAACAAGAGAAACAGTGCTAGGACAGGTACTGGAGTTACAAAGTGAAGAGAAAATAATATATTAGGCTTTTTCTTTCCCTATTGAAACATCCTTGATGAAAATAGGCATGTATTCTTTGCCTTGTTAGAATCTCTGGATAAAAATGTGTGATAAAAAGATTTTTCCAGTGGAGTTAATTTGCCTGGTCTTCTAGGTCTGCAAGCCACGTAATCCATGCACAGATGGAACACACGATTGCAACAAGAATGCCAAATGCAATTACCTTGGCCACTTCAGTGACCCGATGTATCGTTGTGAATGTAAACCAGGCTATGCTGGCAATGGCATAATCTGTGGAGAAGATACTGACTTGGATGGATGGCCAAATGAGAACCTTGTCTGTGTTGCCAATGCCACTTACCACTGTAAAAAAGTATGTTTATCTAATATTCCTATAGAAGCATTCATTTAGATGTGTTCTATAAAAATAATTTGGGTTTAAGGTATAAAGCTAGTATCTATTTAGTTAGAGCAATTAAACTACCCTCGATTTAAAACTAATAAAATATCTGTCTATTGTTAGGAGGTTCTTAATGTTGCTTTAATCATTCCTACAACATGGGGGGTGGGGTGGGGAAAGAAGTCTCGTACAATTATAGGTGTTATAAATATTCTAGGAGTAATCCAGTTCTATCACATATACCAGCTTTGATCTGATAAATATCTATATTGCGGGAAGAGCAGGAGAGTAAGACTAGCTAAATCTTGTATTTAAGTGATTTTGGTCTACGGCATTCAAATACATATCCTCACTACAATATGGTTAACTAAAATCAAGAGACTTCAATAAAATAACATGTAACTGATTTTGCTATTTTGATTTGTGCATAATGATTATATCTGCTAAACTCTCTCTATTGTGCTCAAGCCAGGAGTAAGTAAAAATATGTACTTTATCCATGCTATAGGATAACTGCCCCAATCTCCCCAACTCTGGGCAGGAAGACTATGATAAAGATGGGATTGGTGATGCCTGTGATAATGATGATGACGATGATGGTATTTCTGATGACCGGGTAAGACAACAGAAAAGAACAGCCTTTTAGAATGTAGCTCTCCTGTTCCTTCACATGAAATTGCTGGCACTAACAGCTACCCTAGAAACCTTCAGATGTTGTATGCAGACTAACCTTCTGCAGCTAGTGAGCTTGGAAAATGAATCTTCATTATTAGTCAACCATTCCCACACTCAAATAAGCAGTTGTGTGTTTTGAGATAAAAGCATTCCAGTTCTGTCTGCTTTCCCTTCTGCCTTTTGCTGTTCCATTCAGATCCTGCTCATGCTGCTGTATGTTTAATTAGACTGTTTTTAAATCAACTTTTCTCTTGCAGGACAACTGCCCATTCATCTACAACCCACAGCAGTATGACTATGACAGGGATGATGTTGGTGACCGTTGTGATAACTGCCCCTACAATCACAACCCTGATCAGATTGACACTGACAACAATGGAGAAGGAGATGCATGTGCAGTGGATATTGATGGAGATGGTAGGTGTCCTCTGATTACACATTTACACTGCTGATCAGATAGGCCAAATGTATACAATGATACCACGGGTTTCATACCAGAAATTTATATTTGAACACACAAGATCCCATCTCTGTTTTCAGGATATAAAGACTATTAAAGTAGCACTTGAAGCTAATAGAAATTCATTTCGAAAAATACTCATTTTGGTATAGTTAAATTTTAGCTTCAGTTCTTACAGGAAGTAAGAATAGAGGCTAGTAACTTAGTCAGGTTTCAATCAGGTGCCTTTCAAAAGGCTTACAAAATGTTATCAAGCATTATCAAAATGTGTGGTGACTTTGCATGATCTTTTGAAGCATTTGGATATTCTGACTTGCATTTACAAAATCATCTTAATGTTGCAGGGGTCCTCAATGAAAGGGACAACTGCCAATATGTCTACAATGTAGACCAGAGGGACACAGACTTGGACGGTGTTGGAGATCAGTGTGATAACTGTCCACTGGAACATAATCCTGACCAGGTAGAGTATTTCTGTTATACAAATAGAATATTGTTGTTCATGTATGCTACAATATGCAAGATATTATACCCAAGTATAACTTAAACTTGAGTTGACATGCTATGCTCATTAATTTGCCAAACAGTGTCAGTATTAGTCTATTAGTCCTTCACAGTTCAAACATTGGCAAGGTAATGTTCAGAAAATTAATTCTAGAGAGGATCCATGAGACTATCGCACATACAACTCTACTTTTGTCAGTTGTACCTGACCCTCACTGTAACAGTATAAAATACCTGGGAGCATTTTATGAAATCAAGATAGGAAGGGAATATATTTTCAGTAGTTTAATGTATATGTAGCCTATAACACATGCAGGATGTTAATAGTACAGAAATTCTTAATTATTCAAGGCTCTATAAATCACTATGAACTGCAGTGCTTGGCTGCTTCAAAGCTTCATTCTCCTCTTCCTAGAATAGAAGCAACAGCCCAGAGTCTTAAACATGCTTTCAGGACTTGCAGGATATACTACACACTAAATGTGCTAGAAACAATTAACTGATCAGATATTAAATACTACTTGCACTTCAATTTAAACATTCTCTTTATAATCTATATCCTTCAATCCAAACCAGTTACATTTTTTTATAAAAAAAGTTATATTTTTCTACCAGTAAAGGCATCACAACTTGTCTTTGCCCTAGGGAAAAGGAGTATGACACTCTTTAACCTTCCTCCGAAAATTTAGGAGGAATCCAGCCTCTCGTACAACTTACTAGTTCAAAATTCAAAGACAAAAGTAGATAAAGCTTGTGCTGGCCCACCAAGTACAAGGCTGTAAGATGAATTGATTCAGGAAGGTAACTGGAATGACTGAAGGATTAGAAAAGGGATTACAAGTCAGGAGAATTTAGTTTAGAACCATCATGTAGCCTAAAAGCAGTGTTACTTGAAGGATTTAAACTGAGACTATAAACCTTCTTACTCTTATTTGTCATTTTCTTAACTGCTTTCTCATCTCAGGGTGAAAGGTGACCTCTTGCTTTCTGCCCCACGATTTACAGACAATGTCAAGATCTTAACATTCTAAAATCTTAATACTTCTTTAATACTTATATTTTTAGCTCTCACTAAAGTAAAGAAATCCCAATTCTAGCTACTAAGGCTCATAATCCACATGCTTTACGTGGCTTTTAAAATGTTCTTTATTTTCCTTTTTTTTAGGAAGATACTGACTCTGACCGTATAGGTGATGAGTGTGACAACAACCAGGACATAGATGAAGATGGTCATCAAAATAATCTTGATAACTGCCCTTATGTGCCCAATGCCAATCAAGCTGATCATGACAAGGATGGAAAAGGTGATGCCTGTGACCATGATGATGACAATGATGGTATTCCTGATGACAAAGATAACTGCAGATTAGTTGCCAACCCGGATCAAGCGGATTCTGATGGTAAGATGACCCCAGTATCACAGTAACATTTCAAGAATATCTTGCAACTGTTTGACTTTTTTTTTTTTAATGCTATTTAGGGTTGGAAAAATTCAAAATAAAAAGATAATCTGCACTAATGTTAGTGTTCCTTGGGAGTAAAGAATAAAAAGACCACTTATTAAACTGTCTTCATACACTTAGCAATATCAGGCTGGAGCAAAAGGGACAGTTCTGTCTTCTGTAGTGTCTGCCAGCAGTACTTGGGCAGTCAGAGCTCTGCAGTAAGGTTTTCACCTTGACTTGAAACTGGTGGTTGTTTGCCAGCATAATGTCTGATTGCTCAGAATACTTCTGTCCTCCAGGTGATGGACGTGGAGATGCTTGCAAAGATGACTTTGACCAAGACAGTGTGCCAGACATTGATGACATCTGTCCCGAAAATGTGGAAATCAGTGAGACTGACTTCCGAAGGTTTCAAATGATTCCCTTGGATCCAAAAGGAACATCCCAAAATGATCCAAACTGGGTTGTACGTCACCAGGGTAAAGAACTGGTTCAGACAGTCAACTGTGACCCTGGCCTTGCAGTTGGTAAGGAGAACACTAACTTTTAGAGGCATTACAGTGTCTGAGGGCAGAGGTGGGATGGAAACTGAGAAATTGTTAAGAAATTGTTTAAAAGTCACATCAAAAGCAACATCTTAATATTCCCCTTCTAATGCCCACATAGGTTTTGATGAATTCAATGCTGTGGACTTCAGTGGCACCTTCTTTATCAATACAGAAAGGGATGATGATTATGCTGGCTTTGTATTTGCCTACCAATCTAGCAGTCGTTTTTACGTTGTCATGTGGAAGCAGATTACTCAGTCTTACTGGGACTCCACACCAACCAAAGCTCAAGGCTACTCAGGTCTCTCCATCAAGGTTGTGAATTCCACCACAGGTCCAGGAGAACACCTTCGTAATGCTCTGTGGCACACAGGAAACACACCTGGCCAGGTAAAGGTCACACTGATAACCGTTGCTTCTATACTGCTTAGTGCACTGTAAGGCATATTGTTTTTCCAAAAAATTAGTTATGCTCAGGAGTCTACATACTGCTCAAAATAGGATAGCTACCTTGGCAAAGACAAATAAGTGTAATTATTAATAGGCAGATAGGCTTCTCAGCAGCAGTAAATCAATTGTTTCTGGACTACAGGAGTAAATTTGTTTATATACTTAAAAGTTAATTTAGATACAGGTGATATCAAAAAACCCATTAGAGAGCCTAATGATGAACTTCAAGCATTTGCTACTCATAAAGAGACCTGCATATCAAAATAATGGTTATCTTATTTCAGACCCTCTGATTAACTGAACTATTCTTTTGTAGGTGAGAACTTTGTGGCATGACCCTCGTCACATAGGCTGGAAAGACTTCACTGCATACAGATGGCGCCTTAGCCATAGACCAAAGACTGGCTACATCAGGTGAGCATTATCCTTTTAAGTAATCGTCCCAAAGAAACCACATGTTTATAAAAATAAACCTAACAGTAGGTTCATTTCTGACAAGATTATATTATCTCTTTGTAGAGTTGTAATGTATGAAGGGAAGAAAATCATGGCAGACTCAGGACCAATCTATGATAAAACTTATGCTGGTGGTCGTCTAGGATTATTTGTTTTCTCTCAAGAAATGGTGTTCTTCTCAGATCTTAAATATGAATGCAGAGGTAAGGAAAACTTTTTATTGAAGAGGCCCTATGTAAAAGAATTGGTTCAAGAAAGCTGCTCTCAAGAAAAGTAGGACAGGTTTTTAAAAAGTAGCTAAGAGGGAAAGATCATCCATTACTTCACATGGCTTCATCTCAAGCATGTTTTACAGACAGAAATGGGACACCTTTTCAATTAAGCTATTCACAATCTAAAAATCTGAAAATACAAAATCTTAATACCTCTGTCTTGCTGGTTCAAAGTATCAAGAGTTCTTGTGTCTATGTTAAGATATAGTTCTTTTCTGGAACTGAAATCTGTAAAGAAGTTTTGTAGAATGAATCAATACAGATGACAAACTGCAAGGTGAAAATGGAAAATACCAGCAAGAATAGTGTCCAATATGCAAAAGACTGACTTAATAAAAATAAGCAAAGTACAGTCTACACAACCTTCTGATCTTGCAGTTCAGTGGTGATATGTGCATGTGACTAAATTCCAAGTTGACCTAGTTTGCTTCAAATTATGATGTTGTTAGGTAATGATTACATGCACTAGATTCTTCAATTTAAACTCCAGAAAGTGCTGAAGTACTTCATTCTTTAATTTCTAGACATGCTTGTAGGAAACATATGGATAACGTCTTAGACACAATCAATCATGCATAACAGAAATGCCTTACCTTAATTCTCTCTTTTTCACAGATCCATAATGCCAAGATTACTGGATTCAGAGACTATTTTAAAATGCTGGTATTGCACCTTCTGAAACATTTAGCCTTACAAATCCTGGGACCATTATATTATTCCTTCCTTTCTTCCTCCTGCATAAATGTGGACTCGAAACATTACCTGCCTCAAGAGAATGGTTTTGAGAGAATAGAAATGAAACTTGCATCTGACCTCTGAAATGGAAGGAAACAAATGTCTTGCAAATAAGAATTGTCTTCACTGAAAATGCACACTTCTTTCAGTCAGAAAGACATTTGTTTATTTATCACAGTGCATTGTCACTGCATCTAACTGGAGGTCCCATGGAGTAGCATTTTGTAAAAAGAACATCTCTGGATGTGCTGTGGACTACTTAAACTGAAGACCTTTCATTGTGTGGGGAAAGGGATTTTGGGTGGGAGGGTGAACTCTCAAATCTTTTCTTCATGGGGGGGTGGAGTTTTTTTAGTGGGGTTTCTGCTACCTTGGTTTACATCCACTTAACTTGCAGAAATTATCCTCTTGTATGTTGCATCTTTTAGATGAAAATAACCCTTGACTTTGTTGCGGTGAGCTAGATCAGCTATTCTATAACACAGGACAAAACAGATATCCTAAAACCCCTCTCTGTAAAGGGAGGGGGGGAAAGGAGGATGCAATTGGCACAGTGGATCACACCAGCGTTGGGAGGACTGGGATTTACAACAAGATTCTGTTTCCTGGTTAGATGCAGATCTTTCTTACCTTTTAAATGTTTTCTTTCAGCTGTGGTGCGAGAACACCACCATCTCAACTAGCACTGTGCTGTCCTTCAGGAAGAAACCAGCATGTGCTTCATATTTTTATGGTTAGCTTCATATTTTATGGTTAAAAAGGCACAAAATACAACAGTAATAAAAACATTCCTTTTCTACATGCCATGGATGCTTTAAGCCCCTCGCTTCAGAGGGGAGGGGAAGGGGCCTGTAGATAAAATACTGAAATTGTAAAATATTTATTTTTAACTATCCTTGATATTGTAATGACTGAGGAATTATTGATTTAAAAAAAAAAGAAAGAAATGCATCAAGACTATCCACCATTATTACAAGTCTTCATGACTGTAGGATTGTAAATACAGATTATTTATTAACTCTGTTCTATAGTGAAACTAGAGGATTTTTTGTTAAGTGAAATCTTGTCTGGAGCAGATATTGGTGATGTATTAGTTACAAAGAGCAATTTTCCCATAATGGCTTTGAGGCACAGGGAAAAGCAGCAGGGTGGGGAATGGAATGTTTGTTTTTCTCAGTCTGAGCTCAGCATTAGCTTTTCCTTTCTTTGTGCAAGGCAGTTGGTTGCCTGGCAGGCAACTGTTCTGCAGTATTAAAACTCAAGTCCTTTTAGATGGGAGCAGTTCCTGTCTTAGCCATAGAGCTAGGGCTGAGACAATGTCATTTAGCATTATAGCAGTTTAGTGCTGTGAAATGTCAGCAGTGCTTTACCACTGGTCAGCAGGACTGACTTTCAAGCAGAACAACCAACCTAGAGGAGGTGGCAGAAAGAGACACAGTGACTACAGTCAGTAATCATCCAGTCTTGCTATTTGTGTCACTGCGCACAAATTACTGGAACTAGCAGTGTGCAGCTACAAAAGAAGGAATCCTTCACAGCCTAGACAGAATTTCAGGAGCTCTTTGCAGAAAAGGGGGAGGGCTTGATGTACATGAACAGGGGCAGCATTCTTATACCTATATCATTTCTTTGTCTTTTCAAAAAAGGAAAAGAAACACGGTGAAAGTTTTACGTACAAATATTACCTCATTATTGTGTGACTGAGAGAAACCTTTGGATTAAGCAGAGTTCAAACGTCTACCAAACTTTAAAGCTACTGTAGTTCTGAAGAGTTAATGCTGTACATAGTCGAAAAATTCATTGCGGAAAAATATATTCCCAGTAAGGAAATAGCATTGGAAGAAAAATGTCAAATACGATTTATAATATTGTGTTATATTTTTTCTTGACATCTTGTATACCATTGCTTGTGTTTTTATAAATTATTTTTCTCATTGCCATTGTAATAGTTAATCACATAATTGTGTAGATATGCTATTTAAATAATTTATCATGAAATGCTACCTGTAGAGCTAGTATTTCTATTTTTATAAAATATTTGCACACTGAACTGAAGTTTTTTGCTTCCTTCTTCCCAATGTTTTTCCTAGTTTTATTTTCTAAGAACCTGCTTTTTTTGTAAACATTTTTAACCATTTTCCATTTTAAAGTTGTGTAAGATGTACAATAGAACTTCTTACAGAGAACAATAAATCACCATGGACATTTATATTTACACCTGTGTCACCTAGTTTTGTTCATGCTTTGTACTATTTCTGCAGCTCCCAGTTACGCTAATATATTGCTCTGTTACCCTTGTTAAATTGGGTTCAACTTAACACCTCAATAATCTTCCCCTAAAACTGCAACAAGATAGAGCATGCAGGATGTTTCAGCCCAGGCATAACAACTTGTCCACCTGAAAGTATTTTTGCATTTAAGGGGCAGTAGCTCAATTCAATTTTAAAGACATTATTGTGGACTCCTAAATATAGTCATAGCCACGGGGCCCTTGATAAAGCCACAAGGGAAAACAACCTCTGAGGGATTTTAATCATATACTCCTCCCTAGCCAGGCCTGCCTCATGCTTTTCTTACACATAAAAAGAGGCATCAGGATAAACAGCTGCAGATGCCTATCTGTTCAAGTCTCTTCCACCCAGACTACTGCTGTAGTAAAAAATCTGGTGATGTGGCATCATCTCAACTAGAAGCAGTACAACCAGCTTCCCAGTCCTTTCTTGCAGCAATGGTTTGTCTCATGAGCTCTCAAATAAAGCCATGAATTTTCCTGGGCTCAATTCTAATTGTATCCTTATCAGCAGCTTTTCAGTAAATATCTTGTCACTACATTTTATCTCTGTTATTCTTGGCAGCCAATTCCAATGACCTTCTCTCAACCTAAGCCAGCCTTTCATACTACTTATACTGTGTAAATGCTTGTAATAAATTAGTGTAGTGTCTGAACTGGAGATGATACATGCCTTAAGAAAGACATGCCCAATGTTTTGTGTTAACACATAGGTTAAGTGTGCCCACTTGTTGCTTGGGGAATGTGAATATAAGAGGCCACAAAAAGCTACAGCTGAGGCTAGGTAGAGCACTTGCCCAAGAAACAACTGACTAAGAACGTTTTGATGTTACAGTGAAGACTGTAATACAGTAATTAGCTGATTTTAAACCCAAATGCATTTCAGAAAGGAATTATGAGACTATAAAAAGAGAGCATCTTAATACATCCTTCATAAGGTGATACCTAGTTCTTTTCTCCACCTTTTCTAGAAGTGAAGGCATAGGGGCACAAAGATGTATGAAGAAGCAAAGGAAGAGAGCTGATTAAAGAGAAGTGTTCAGCAGGCAAAGGTCTTAAAGATCGATAAAATTTTCCACAGGAAACCCACAAAAATATACAAGTATCCCAGAGAAACTCCGATTTTCAAATCGATACAAATTCTAGGAAGTCACCATTTTTCTTTAATTTTTCCACATTCAAGTTCAAGAACTGCTTGATTAGGCAACACATATTAGAGCTGAACTGAGAACTGCTTACAGTGTCAGTCTGCCTGGATGACTCCACTCCCAGAGTGAAATGGAGAGGCAATTTCAGTGCTATTGTAAAATTAGGGTAGAATGCCTCAGGCAGTACCCTTCCCACCAAAGCTATGCATACCAAATACACAAAGCAAACAATAGGAAAATAATGGCATAGGATGGCATTTCCACAAGAAGACAGCAAAGACAGCACATTTTTAAGTAGGGGTGGGGAGGAATTTTAAATCCAGAATATTTAGTATTACTTGAAAAATGTTACAATTATTCATGTACTTTAGAACTCAAATTAATATAGACTCACAGTATCCCAGTTTGTTATTGGGGTTTTTTTTAAGCATAATAAATAAGGTACTGCAGATTCAATTGCAAGCAGCAAAGTATTTCACATAGACTTAAATGGCAGGAAGCCTTTTATTCTTAATACTGCACCTGGATTGCAGCCAATCCCTCAATTATAATTGGATAACTGTTGGTTATGGCTTTAGTAGTATTCAAGTGTTTCTGTTTTATTTATAAAGGAAACAGTTTTCCTGACCTCTATATCTAGCTACAAATAAAGAAAGCAATAATTTTGAAAATTTGAAAAAAAAAATAAAAAAAAAAAAAAACCACGTTATTTTTCCTAGGTCTCAAGAACTTTCATAATTTAACAAGTTCCCAGGCAGAAGCACCTTGTCTGCTGCACCCATCAAACAGCACGATGCCCAGAGGCAGGCAAGGCTCCTTCGTGGTAACCACGCAAGGAAGCACTGTTGGAAAGGTAAACTGGCTAACAGATTTTGCACCAAAAAAGCATAAGAGGGGGAACCTTGTTTAAAGCTGTGGTAAAGACAACTTTCTAAGAAGAGACACAAAGAGAAGGGAGAAAGAGTATCACTCTATAAAATAGAAAAACCATCCTTGAAATTCAACCTCGAAGATGGGAGGGAGAGCACACTCTGAAGACATGCAGCAGCCATCTTCTGCCTTGGAAAGAAACATCTGGCAGAATTCCTGCGGGGGCTTCTTCATCTCTTTTTTTTTTTCCCTTTAAGATGGAGTTGCGAGTTTTTTCACCCCTTGATAGAATTTCTTTAAATTAAACTGGAATTCTGGACATACAAGAATATTAATCATAATTTCACTCTTTTTAATCTTTTCCACCTATAGTCATCAATGATTTACTTTTCATCTAGAATTTTAGCGTGTCACTTCTCTTTGAAAACAGAAAAGATCCTCAACTGCTATGCATCTGCCTAACTAGACTGAACTTTTGATACTGAAATCAACACTATTGCTCTTTAAAGTCATCCTACTCAGATAGAGATATTTCTAATACATATATTGTATGTGTATGAGTCATGAAAACGAATTACCCTTATTTTTCTTCTTCAGAGGAAAACACTTTGGAGTTTGTTATTTAAAAGCACAAACCATGCAGAACTGAAACACATCACAGTACACAGCGTGCTGGCCACCAAAGCCACCAGCACTATGCATATGCATAATCCTGAGGAGATTCAGAAACAATGGGAGAATAGTTTGGCCCTATACCACTGAGTGAATCAAGACAAGCAACCAAAACTATCCTTTCACAGGTTTTTTCCCCACAAGTATTACATTTTTGGAATGAAATTTACCTTGTGCTGTAAAATCTCAGTAGGAAATAACAGAGTATAAAACAATACAAATCTGTGCACACAAAACTTATTCCTCAGAATAAAACAGGCCAAAAAGTCTGAAGGATAAGGTCAAAAATCATGAATTGTCCTGGGCTCAATTTTGCTTTGACCCTGGTATTGGTGCTGTTTCATCAATAATCTCACTGCTATATTTTATCTCTATTATATTATACTTCTTATCAGTTAACTTGCTTTGCCCAATAATTTTACTTTCTATAGTTTAACATAAAAATAGAAGGAAAAAAAAAAAAAAGAGTTGATATTTCATCTGTAACATCAAGCATGAAACCATCTTTCCAAAGAACTTATGTGCAATACAATGACAGGGCAACCAAGCACAGGTAAATAGGGAAATCTTACACCATCAATAAGTGTAATTGCAGAGTTCCTATCAGAATATAAACATCAGACATCATTCAGAATAATGTGCTCACCCTTGAAATGTCAGATGTGAACAGAATCTGTATTCATGGCTTCAAGGATACTGAAGTGACAATGCTCTTCCTTGAGGATGCTTGGAGAAGCTTTTTCGTAACAGTTACAGAGAGATTTAAGACAACAAAATATACACTAGAAAAGTAAGAACAAATTATTTCTCTTAACATATATTGTAGGTATTCTACATATAAAATTAAAACTGAACTTAGTTTTCCTCAAAAATTATCCTAGCCTTTTAATATTATTTTAAGGAGGATTCTATAAAACACTAACTCCATGTGAAAATATAACTGGATTGTGGTAAGTTTACACCCAAAGGACAACCCTGCTATCCACTACTGAAAAAAGTTTGCTGGTATTGTTTTGATTATATTTATGGTACAGAAAATAAGATTTGGCATAGGTAGGTTTAAAATTTTTAGCTATAAGAAATACATTTAGTTAAGTAAAATTGCAAAGCTCTATGAAATCTGCTTAAAGCAATCCTTCCATAAAGACCAACAGGACAATGCAGAATGCTCATTATCTATGTGCTTGTTGTTATTGCTGCAAAACAAGTGAAATCATTAGAAAGTAGAACAGTATATAGTACTTGGTAATCACAAAGTAAATTACATTTCTAGTTAAAAGAAAGTAGGTTAGATTCTGAATGAGCACTGATACAGGAGCACATATCCACTTAGACTGGCAAGTTTGCAAATGAGATTAAAATCTTGGCCAATATGTGCATTGATTTAAACATTTAGATTAACTCCAATAGGCCATAATGCAGCCATTGTATAGTTTATGTTGTATTCATAAATCTGTCCTTGCTGAATATAAAATGGCTAATATTGCAGCTTAGGAAGAATTTTTCCTTTCTGTCAGATGAGACCTCATCAACAGTACTTTTGCTAAAATATCTCCCCTCTCTCCTCCTCCAAAAAATACCTCTAAAATAGAACATTTAATATCTTATTATTCTAACGTAATAGAGCATAACATGAGAAACTAACCACCAGCGCACAATATGTATGTAGAACAAGAGAAATAGTAGTTAAGGAGTAGTCAAGCAAAATGTTGTAATGAGTTGTTGTTATTATCTCATACACAAATGAGCTGTACCACTCTCACCCCAGTTAGCCATTGCTGCAAGGCTTCATGTTCCAGTCACTGTTAGGCAAACTTCTGAATCCCTTCACTTTTAGTCACACCAAGCTTCCCAAAGTGGCTGTCGTCTTTCCCCACTTCCTTACTTTTCTGAATAAGGGGATATGCCTGTTTGCCACAGTTTCAACTCTACAGGACCACAGGACAAACATAGCTGAACAGACTGGTTCCAACCCTGACCCAGCAGAGGAGCTGTTCAAGTCCTTACCTATAGCCAAGGCAACATCCAGCAGATAGGCATTGGGCGCTTGTGTCGTTCACTCAGGCAGGGCTCACAGGCAGTAAACTGTACTGAGATCACTGAGACCAGGTTCAAGCTGACTTCATGCAAACAGTACATCGTGTGTAAGGAAAACATCAACAAGAACAAACGATTCTATACATTTTACACCTACCTACATATCTAGATAGACAGACACACAAAATCATATGTGCAACTATTATGCACATGTATAATTATTATACTCATGAATTTTAATGAAGTGCAAGATTAAATACTTTGAAATCAAACTGCAACAATATATAATAATAATTTTCTCTTAAGAATTGATTATGTCATGGAAAAGTTTTCAATGATGAGAATTCATTCCCTCTAGAGTGTCTGAAATGATAGTAAAATACTACTGGTGGAAGTATAATGGCACATTTGGAAAAGCTGTGTAATGAAGCACACGGTCACTTTCTCCTCAATTTTCTATCATCAGTCACATGTTGAATTGCTGAAAGCACAATATTATTCATAAGAGGAAGAAGCAATGAGCAAGATCTACTTAAAATTTCTTACCAAAAAAAAAAAGCATACTTAATGTTAATAATTATATTTTCCTTAAGATGTATATATGATGTATTACAGTAAACCTGTATCACAGACTATACTATTATAGAGACTGTGAAACCAAATTGTGATAGATCAGTTTTACACAAACACAATTATTTGCTTACACAGCATGAACCAGGTGCAGAAACCCAGACAACCCAACTATCTATAGAAGATTATTCATATATGGGTATAAATCTTTTAGAACTACTATTATAACAGAGCTCAACTATTATCTTTCTTAAAAACAAACCTGACGCATTTCATAATTTCATCTGAAAATGAATTTGCCTCAAATTGGACTCCATTGGGATCTCCATTTCTCAATACAATTAGCACATATAATCCTGTCTAAAATAATAATAAAAAGTTTACCTGCAGAATACACTAGGCAACTGTACTAACATGATAAGCATCACAACTTCTCTCTTATGGCCACGAATAACTGTATAAGATGGAACTGTGTTGCCCTTATCAAAAACAAATAACACAATTCTGTGGAAAGGCAGAACTCATGGTTTTTGTGGGGTTTTTTTTTTTGTTTGTTTGTTTTAATATACATTTCTTTTTAATTTACATTTCTTTAAGCAGTAAACTGAGAAAAATAGTAAGAATGGGCTGCTATTTAAATGTTAGTTTTGGATACATATTTTAGGGTTAGACTAAATATTAACTGAATATAATAAATCTGAACAAAATTTAAACTTACAGATAAGTGCAAAATATTTGGCAGTAACATAATAACAATTACAAAGCTATGGAGTGTGTTTTATTTTGCACTTACTTTCATTCTGCCAAAGACTACTCCTCTTCACACCATTTTAAAAATCAGACTCAGACACAATCACTCAATGTCTGATGAGTTAACAACATCTATAAGGAATTTTCCTTGGTTTCATTTTTAAGTTTTCATTGAAAATGAAAAGATTCAGAGAATTCTGAAATTATGAACAGGTAAGAAAAATGACTATATACCAAGGATGTTTATTAACCACACAGACTGAGATCTGTATGGTTGAAGATTATGCAGCCACTACAAAAATTGATAATTAAAACACCTTATTGCATTGCTCTGACATAGTGTATGATTATGATTCAAATATTTTTAAAGTCACTTTAAAGACTCTTAAACTTTCACAATGAGATACTCATGCAGAAAACTACTAATAGCACATGCTTTGCTGAAACCTCCTTTCCCTTTTGTGCAATAAAAGTACCTCATATTGACTATGTCTATAACAACAGCATAATCAGTTACCTACTCATTTCACTATACACTGGCTACAGTGCAGGACATTTTACTTGAATTAATATACTCCATCTAAAAAAAACCAGTGTAAGAAAGAAAGATGGCGGACAGCTCTGATTTGTTTCTGACTATACTACTTTTATTCAGTAGTGTAAGTGAAGAAGAACCTTAATTCATGTTAGAGCAGCAGGTTAAGCATGAGTTTTTCCTCACTACTGACTGCTTGAGAAACAAGATTGTATCTAGCCACTTCACTCCTGCATCAGATGAAGCTGCCCCTGGCACAGGTGCTTCTCTTTGATTCTCCAACCATCATAACCACCACCTGCCTGTCCTCTGGAGTAGGCCACCTTCTTCCCTGTCTCCACTCTTCAGATGCTTGCATCTGCATTAAGAGTGAGGTTAATATGCAATGTTAGCTGAAAACAACCATCCCAAAGAATTGCTTTTCTTTAAGTACTGTATTTTCTTTCTGTTGAAGCTATAGCCTAAATATCATTACAGACAAATATTGGGTAAATATAGCAGATGGGTCTGGAAACTAAGTAAGTCTGGCAGCACAAAATCAGCAATAACAAGTTTTCTTATTTCCTGATAGGTGGAATCACTTTTTGTAAAGATACTATCATTCCCCTCACTGTAGAAACTGTTGTGATAATAATTAGTAATAACACAGTTAAGAAGTATCAAGATGCTCTTCTAAACTTCCACTGAAAGGAAAAAAAAAAAAAAACTTTCCACAAATTCTGAAGATACCAGTACAACAAAGATCTATTCTGACAATTTATTAATTTAAAATACAATTAAACTGTAGATCAAAAACAACTTCATACTGTCACAATTTTATGAAAGAAATGGAAGATATGGTAGATGTACTCGCCTGAAATCTGGCTTATTTAAACAGTTTGTTTTCCAGAAAGAAAAGTGATCTTATGCTAAAATATAAACACAGATTTAGACTGCAGTATCAGGATACAACAAAGGATATAAAAATAGAGATGTATCCAAAATCTTCTTCACTGGATAGGGTGAACTTAATTTTTGCTAGAAAAACTCTATTCTTCCTTTGCCGAATTAAAAGTATTTTAAAAAATTATGTATTATTTACTCTTTTTGATATTTTCTATACATAAATTTTAAATAAATTTGTTATTTTTAATATAACTAAGTCATACTTGTTTCTATACTCCAGAGTTTACCTTATTAAAAACTGGGAGAATAATTTCTCTCCACAGAACAGTGAACATGATTTCCTACTACCAGGAAGACAAAAAGTGTAAGCATACCATTTTCCAGTTGAGAGAACTGATCACCATCATTACTGTATTTCATAGGAGTTCTAATCTCACAGCCAGTTACTGTGAGGGGAAGAATCTTGATAAACATTCTGTTATTTTGCATTTGTTATTTCTGGCGTTTTATAAAAGTACCTTCTTGCCCTACCATAATAGCCAATGCATATTGGTGCATACCTTTGGTGAGAACCTGCTTGTTTCTTTCATCACAATCAAAAGCCTATTCTAAAGGATTGTTAAGGGTCTCACCTCCTTTGGTTTTCAGTGGTATGCTGAGAATGTCAGGCCCTGTGGATGGCTCATTGTTCATGCTGATGCAGTATAATGGTTCACCCAAGAAAGAAGGTTTCTTCAGCCTTTCAGTGTTGAGTGCTCTTGACATAAAGTAACCTTCAGTAATAATCTTATCTCTCATCTTCTGTAAACCTTCTAGGTCATCAGGTTCCTCTGTTTGGGCCAGTGAATCCTTTGATAAGTGACTATCAGCCAATGCTTTGCCTATATAGTAGCTAGGGATTTCACTCTCAGCATTAACACATAAGCTTTTGTCTTCAAGTCCCAGCCTTTTCCAGAGCTGTTAACATCCCTACAATATGGTCTTCAACTAACATTTTGGAAAGAGTAGATGTGGAGTGAAGAATGGAGTCTTGACTTGTGTAACAAGGGGGACTTAATCCACAAGAAAGAGATTCCTGAGACTTTGGCATGGTAACGTTGCTTATTGTTCTCTGAGGCTGCATACATTCTTCCAGAAGGGTTTTAAGCTGCTCTTCAGAGAGGCCCGTTTTCTCTTCAGTCTGAAAAAAATAGAAAGAAAAAAAAAAACAAAAAACTTTCTTCTGTCAAAATGTTATTAATGAAAAGCAGCACCATAAACCAGTTTTAGATACAAAAGCACTGGCAGAAGTCTTAAGTTTATACCAATGTATTTTTAATTCAAACTGAATTTAAATATACATTTTCATAACTGCATAGCTTACATAGTATCTCCACTAGGTTCTAGATAGATTAGGTGTTGAAATTTAGGAAAGAGGCTTGATATCCAAAAGGCAGCAAGAGGCCCTTAATTTTGCCAAGAGTCTTCTGCAAGATATCACTGGTTTATTTTTTCATATATTTTTGTTTGTTATGTATACATGCAGACACACACTTGCATCTGTGAAAGCAAAACAACACATTGCTAATAGTCTAAAAAAAAAGTCATTGCTAAAAGACTATCAGTGCAGTACTGGACATTTCTGAAAGCTCAATATTGAAGGTTATGACTGATATTAGCTGGTATGGTGAAGAACAGGGAAGGACATTTTGTTTACCAAGTTTTGCAATGAAAGGTTCTAGCCTTTGAAATTCTTAATGCACCTTGGTAATAGAGAAGAAAAATACTACCTGACAATTTCAAGCTGATAATGAAAAGTCAAAATGTATTCTAGGTACACATATAATACATCTGCCCACAAAATATGTGATATACAAAATATAATTATACATTTATACGAAAATATTATAAACACATAGATTACTCCAAAAGCAATGCCTCCTATTTCCATGGAAAATACAACTGATCCAAAGAGCACAGCAACACTATTTATTTGAACAAATACTGAGCTACAAAATAATGTGTTTCAACATAGTCGCCACTGTTAGCTGATCTGTGAATTTGTGCAAATGTCAGTGGGTGCAATTTTTTCTGCATGGAGGAATTCAATTCCACGTATTTGCTTTATAAGCTTTATAAGCACTTCCTGACACCATTTTGTCAGATTGCCCCTTTGCTGCCATCTGTCACACACTAACAAAATGTAATGGAATACTGGGAGGAAGGTTCAGCCTCTTCTGCCGTACCACCACCATCTGCCTCTGACATCGTGGGCCAATATAATGAAATAGAAGGCATTATTTTCAGAGCAGCCCCTGTAATTTGCAATATCAAATGGAAAAGATGCTCTCTACAACCAAAAGCTTGGTTTTACCCAAAGTCCAAGAGATAGGCTCAGCTGACAATTTGATAATCTCCCTACAGCTGTCCTGGTCCATATCAAATAACAACTTTATTCATTTATGAGCACTACGCATAACTGGAACTGCTGTCATTTCAGAGGAAAGATCAGTATCAGATCTCTAGCTGAGTTTTCATCCTGAAGCTCTCTTATTCATATACATACATGGTATGACTCTGATCACAACCAGATGAGATCACAGCCTGAGTGGCACAATGGTGTGTGGATTATGTGTGAAAACTACTTGTTCATGAATGAGGGAAGATTTCTGCCTGGAAGAAAATACTATTTTTTCATTAAAGAAAGCGTTATGACAAAATGCATCAGAAAGACATTTCATTTTACTTTCAATCATCATAATGCATTAAAATGTACACACATTAGTGATATCTAAGAATGAGTACTATATATTAATTACTATACAGTTTAGGCACTGGTTTTTGTACTAACGTACTTCATGTGTTTTATAGATTTGTTCAACCTTTCTTTTTTTCCATTAGTCTTTTCCTATATAAAGCAATTCCATTCATAAAGTCAATTTGAGTTCACTTAAAAAACACAAGAGCACCGTATTAAAGAAACAGAGACATTAAGGACCTTTAAACAATAACAAAAAGCCTCAAAAGACCACTGTATGTAGCTAGCTCTATATAAAGCTCTATATAAATGAACATAAAATCAGGTAATCATACTGAGATTCAGTTAAACTTGATGTCAGTCAACATACTTTTGATAACTAAAATCAAACCACAACCTTTAGCAGTGAACGCTTTATCAGAAAAACAAAAGACCTTCAAACTCTTCTATTAAGCTTTAAATTTTAATCCTAGTGTAAAAAATACTAATGAAAAATAAATCAGAGAAGGAAAATCAAAACATGTGAAAAATCAGAAATTAAACGTGGAATTTTTAGAATATTTCACTGTCTATTAGCATGTTGAATGTCTTAGATTTCTTGAGGGAGTATTTTAACTTGCAGACAATGTATGTTTACAAACAGTTATTATTGGAATAGAATTTCTGTAAAAACAGATGCATTCACTCAGGTATAGAACCGCAGTATAAAGCACTACTGGAAGCACAGCTACATATAGGGTATTATCACACAACAGAATATTATGCTATGTAAACATAAATATAGTTATGTTATAGAATATTCTCACATCTGAAAACCCACATGAATTCCCACGTTTTTGAGTGAGTGGTTCTATACTAACATATTTCAAAGTTCTTGGCCAAGACCATTTGGAGTTAATTTTATGTTAATGGCCAGGCAATTCACTCACTGCAGAAATAAATTCTGCATCTAGTGAGAAAGAATAAGAATAGAATGAACATAGTTAGGGAGCTTGTCTTGTTCTACCTTTCTTTTATTATTTTTTTTCCCCTACTACCCCCAGCTCAGTTATCTATAATCATCTTTTCCTTGGACAAATTTCTTTCTCCTTTTTCCTTTCAGGAAAATGATTTGGCTTCTACCACCAATTAGTTCAGAGTTTACTTTGATTATTACCTAAAGGTTAGGTGGGGAGATTTAGTACCTAAGGCCAATGGAAAGGAAAATGAATTTAACAGCTATAGAGTGAAAAATATTCATAATCGTGTGGGAGTCTTCCTCCTGAGCAGCAGGCTTGCAGGCAAAGCAATATAAAAAACTATTTGTTTTTTGTTCTTTCTTTGTCTCTTCCTCTCTTCAGTTCATTATAAAAGACATATTTGCAAGAATGCTTGTTTAAGGAACGTATTTATTTTTTGTGAGGTATTAAAAAATAAATGAAGGTTTACTGTTTGCAATTTTCTCCTGCCAAAATCATTTTAGGGTTAAAGAAAAGCATGCAGCTGGAGAAAAAAATAGTTCTTAAATAGCCATGAGTAATTTACACACAAACCAACAGCAAGAAACTTATATTGAAATGATAACAGAAAGGCTGCTGTTGAAATCAGAAGAGTTCAGAGAAGCAAGTATGTCCCTAAGGAGAGACATCTCACTCTAAAAAGGTCTGTGTCCCTGCAACTAAATGAGCATCTTAATATATGTGATCTCATAATACTGTAACTGTATTAGGAGGCTGCAAAGTCCACATTTGTATACATTGTAAGTAATCCCTTCATTGTTCACTTTATTAGTTTAGATTCACAAGACTTGGGATCAGTAAAGCAGCCTTTGGGAGACAGTAGATTCCATTTCTCCCAAGCCTTCACTGCCCTTACTGTAAATAATCTACAACACCTATATAGAAAAAATACTTAAAGATATTCCTTTAAAAATAGAAGGACATAAAATTAATGTAATTCAAAATGCAGAAACAAGGGAAAATGAGCTATTAGGCCTGTTTCCCATTAGAAATTGGAAAACCTCTTAATTGTTCTGGCTAATTTTTAATAGGACACTGAGTCCTATTCATTTCCTAGGCTTTTTATTGTTAATGATCCAAAAAACTAGTTCCTAGGCAGGAGTTGAAGAGCCTGCTAATGACCTTTGCTGTTTATGTGAGGCTATTTTTTTCACACACTTGTGGCACCTCTCTGACTGAAGATTTCTTGTTCCTCACCGAATTCCTTGGTGACATGGGTCTGTGGAGAAAGCCTTACTGCATGTGGTAGGAATGCAAACTTGTAGGCAGCTGTGGACAGACCTGCTGTGACTATGGATTGCAAGTTCAAAGATTTAGGATTGTTTTCCACATTTGCACAGTAAGAGACAGACTAACACTAAAAAGCCTCATCAGATTTTACCATGAGGAGAAAAACAAATTTCAGGATATATAACCATAAAATGACACACAGTACAGAAAGCAACTAGAAAGGCAGGACTATTTAAGGACTTAGATAGCTGGCAGGTGTTTATTTTTTGTTGCTTTATCTGAAAGTATCTTAAACAACAGTTCTCCTGATACTTGCTTGAAACAATTCACTTTGATGCTCTAATTTGTTGATATGTTTATGGAAACATGAGACTGCAGCAATCACTTTTGAAGCAACCGCTCTTTTTCTGAGCGAAAGACTCCATGCTCTTTTCCTCCATCTGCTATCTTCTTCTGTTTTGTTACATGTTCCTTTCTCTTATTTTTTCCTATGTTCTACTTGTTTAATGGCAGAAGAAAAAGGTCTGGTAGTTCATTTTATATAACTGCAGCTAATGGAAGTCAGAAAGCAGATGGGACTGAAGTACTGAGGAAAGAAAACAGGGAAAGGAACACTAGAAGAAAAAAAAGGAAAAAAGTATAGAAGAGATTAGTGGGCATCTGTTAACATCCTTGACTAAAAAGTGAATTCAACTTGTAACATGAGACACCATAACCAAAACATAATATCCATTATCAGGTGCATGGATACAAAAAAATACCCCATGAAAAAACAAACAAACAAACAAAGCCTTAAAACACCATCAAAGATTTAGAAGAGAATATGAATTTCATTAATAAATGGGAAATGGGCAAAAAAATAAAGGACTTTTTCCCCCTTTCTCTAATAGAGAAATCATAATATTAAAAGCGGACATGAATTTACGCAACTTTCTTTAGACTGTCAGCAGACAACAAGGAAAGTGAGTGAAACTGTGGAGAGACACAGTAATTGCAGCTAATTTCTTTTTTTTTCTTTTTTCTTTTTTTAACATATAGCCCACAGGGCATAAATGTACGGATAATTATGACAAGTCCTTGCAGGCAAAAACAATTTAAACATGCATATTTTAGTCATTACAAAGAGGTATAATAGGTTTTTCTATTTTACCTTTCTTAATAATATCCAATTAATTGCTTGTGGCTAAAATGTGCAAATAGTGAGAAACTGCTTCAGCATCTATGCCACACTCTGCAGACTATAGAAATAGAAAGCAACTGGCTGCCAGAGGTAAATTTAAAGTAACTTTCACAATAATTTTCTTTTCATATGATAATATGGACACTAACTGATATAACTCACAGCTATGGAGTTTTCATGGTGTTAGCCTAGGATACAAAGGGGCCAAAATCTCTTCACTGACTGAATTTCTGCTTGGAAACATCTGAAAACGATTTCACAATTTTGAAAATTCCAGAATGCTTTATTTTGAATTGTTAGAGCAGCTAAGATGCACTTCCTACCCTTCATTCTCTGTAGCTTTCAAGTTTAGTTTCATTTCACTGTAGCTTTTGATTTACAGACTGTATAACACTTTCCAACTGCCTGCATACTAGCAGTGAAGTTCTCACACATGGGCACCAAAATCTGAATTGTACATCCTCAAAGTTTTAAGGAGGTTACTTCAGAAAATTCAATCTGAAATGTCACACAGGTCTAAAGTTCCTAAAATTCCTATTAAGTATCTATTTATTAATTAAAAATAAATATTTTAAGTTTTAAGAGACTACACATCTATTTTTCACAATTGCATGCATTTGAAGAAGACTTTTATTCTGAAGCTCACTTTCATAAACTTGTTAGACTCTAAACATTGAGGAGAATGGATTCAAACCTACACCAATAAAACATCAAATATGACTCCATTAGTTTGCTGGCTTTTTCTTTTGTTTTAGGAGTTGTTATAAGAACAATTTGAGTTATAAAAGAAAGCTCACTGAGTTTTGAACAATTGTTGCAGCAAAATAAAATATTTTACTATCCAATTAACTTAGAAACTGTATTACACAACAAAGCCAGTCATTCATAAATAACAAAGGAAATTCTGAATATATTCTATACGATAGCTAAAGACAAAAGTAATTAGAGAGTAACAAACATTTTAAGCTGTATTTTAATGAAATTAGATATATTTTTCCTATTTAACTAATCTTTTCCTAAAATACCTGAGAGTGAAACTATGACTAAATCCAGTGAAGTGTCACCCTCCTAAAACATGAACTGGAATACACTAAAAATAATTTTTAAAAAGATATTAAAACAAAAACATTTTTGCTGTCCAAGTTATAAAAGAGTCCAATCAGTGGTTGGGAAGAGTTACTATCTAAGCAACTAAGTCTGCTGAGTGAAATGAAAGAGGCAAAGATGTACTGACTTCAAGTAAAAGGCATACATTATTGAAAGATCAACAAACCCTAGTAGTCACTAAACAATAATAATCAGCCATTCTTTACCTAACATAATTAAACATAACTGAAGTGACTGAAAAGTTAAAGATTGAAGACTTAAGTAATATTGTAAAAAATATTGGTTTAAAACTATGATAAAAGTCTGTGATGTAACTTCAAAATTAATCTACTTCAAGGCTGTGCGCAGGTGTTTCACAAGAAGTCAGTTCTAACTTCAGATTAGTTCAACACTTAGCTCATATAGTTTACTGCATTTAAAAATAATAACAACAATAAAAAAAACATTGTGCTGCATCAGTCATTGCACTGTATTTTCTCTTATTCCTAAAATCTTCCTCAACCAATGGATAATTCCTTGTTTTTACAGTACTTGATTCCACATTCTTTCAAGTATTCTTAGATTAGAAATCAAATTTAATTTGAGCATATTGACTACATTTGTAAAAACATAGGATAAATTCCTGAACTGGCATTTACTATCAACTGGACTGAATAAGATTTTCATTTTATAGCCTCAACTAAAGAACCACAGAAACAGTTTCCTAAACATCTTGTTTTGTGTTTTTAATTGTTTGTTATTAAGCATTTAACACATTTCATTCCATAGAACTATCTTCCCTGCACGTTATTAAATTGTGGCTTTAATTTGCAGCAAATCCAGTAGAGCAGACAAAAATGCCTTGATGTGGTTGCAGCTGTTTTCTGTTAAAATATATAAGTTTTTTCTTTTTTTCCTCATGATGGCTTTTATTTTTCCCCAGTAAATAGATACAATGCAGCATAATGGTACCATGGCGTCTTACAATATCTATTTTAAAATTCTGCAACTTGGGATTTTAAGAATACTTACTGATCTATACCTTATTGGAGAAAAATATAAATAGGAAAAAAAAACAATAATATGGAGATCCGTTTCTTCATAACATAGATATTTCATTGCAAGTGTAATAAAAGTAATAAAAGTACCAGTAAAAGTAAAAAATCCCTCGAACCAATGAGGAAAACAAGGAAGCCACAAACATCTAAATAACTTATGTAGTTAAATGTAATTTAGTCTCACTGTAAACAGAAGGGCTGCGACCCAAAGAGCAGTAAGCCATGAAGACTCACCCAAAACAATCATAGACTAAAGCTTAAAAACAAATATAAAAATGCATTCTGTATTCTAGGAGTTCATATGTCATTATATTATCTAGAGAAACTCTAAAGCGAATCTTACTGTAATTGGCCCTGTGTATCACAGCACCTCAAAATTCTGACCTTTTCTATATGTCATACAAAGATATACTGTGAACCTGAACTGTGATATGTATTTTGGAGATGGAATTATTCTCTTATTTTCACCCACTAGTGGAAGTATACATGAAGAAAGCTCTGCTGTATATGGAATAACAAGATGCAGCAGTGTTTGTTAATAAATTAAGACAGGAACCTACCTAGCTAAGTTAAAGAAAAACAACAGTTTCTTTCACAAATGCGATTTTCTTACCATTTTTTTACTCTGGCTTAGTTTTCCTTGCCTTGTTGTAGTTCATCCCACAAAGTAAATAGAAAAGTGCATACAGTATTGCAAATATGGGATCGTAATTTACTATTTAGTCCCCTTTCATTTGGCAATAGAGTTCCCACTGACTGCTCACAGAACATTTCTGACCCCTTCACTTCACAACATGAATATCTGTGGGACATTATTTCTGAGGAACATCCTACCAAAAACCTGCCAAATTGTCACTGCTTTTTAGAGAAAAGTCATTGCATGAGTATAGATGAATGTGTAAGACTAGGGATAATTTTTCCACATCTCAGTCTCTGAGAGGTCAAAAGAAGAATCAATACAATTGGTTTACTTTTTATGTCTGGTGGGGTCTGTCACCACAGAGCACGTGAAAAGTTTCTATAGGAAATGTTAGGTTGCAGCTATGCTTGTCAATGTGAGCATATATCTTACACAGTGCTGAAAAAACATTCTTAAAGAGCATAATGAACAATCTTTTCCTTTCCTAAAGAATGGAAGAGGATTTTGAAGTGAGATACCTGCACCTGGCTCTTCTATTTCCATTCAGAACGGAAAGCCAAAAGACTTCAGGAAGAATGTGACGAACAATACTGCCCCAGTGAACAGATTACATTTGGTGCTTCAAGCCTGTCTGCACCTGTTCTTGACTGGGTGTAATCCTTCCAGTAAGTACAAGACTATGAGTTTAACCTTGAAGTATTTCAACACACTACGTCAGAAAATTTATGTTTACAACATAATAAAAAAGCTAAAACCAAGTTAAAGCAAGTATTGACCTATTAATATTCTTGATGTTTGACAGCTATTGAAAAAAAAAATCTGAAATGCAAAACAATTGCATTATTCATTTTTTGTCTAACTACAAAGATCACTCTTCTGTAGGTCTAGTTAAAGTAAACCTTAGTTTTAACTGTTACTAAAACTACAGCAAGTTTTCCTCCAGCTTCTACAACAGATGTAGTAAATGTGTGACTGTATCCATGACCATATTCCTACTGGAGTGATGAATTTCCTGTGCTACGGTAACTGATCTGCCTGAATTTTATGATCTTGCCTAACTAGAAATAGCACAAACATTGTATGACTGGGTAGAAGAGCCAGCCTCTTCCTTTTTTTTCCAAGGGAGAGAGGGAAAACTTCGCCGTCATTTCTGCCACTAAATTCATAACAGTTTTAAATTCTACAGGCCTTTGAAATAAAAACCACTTTAAGTATCTCCTCTTGTTCTTTTTCTCAGTCACAGGTCCTGTCTCACATCTCAGAACAAAGACATCTAGATAAGTACACGCTTATTATTATTACTTGCATTATCCTGGTTCCTATAATGAGAAGCATAGATCCATGTATCTACAGAGACAGAAGACCAGGCCTTTACAGAGCTATTAGGTCTGATTTGACTACAGAAGCTATGTGCCCAAAGATACACGATGCAACAACGCAGTATGCATGTTTCCTTCTCTCCTCCCTTTTCCTTTCCTCCACCATTCCTGGTAAACTCCTGAGTGGTTAAAAAAAAAAAAAAAAAACAGATGGCTGCACTATTGTAAAGGGCAGCAAGGACGGCATTCAACCACTACAGCAGGCAGGTCCCTGTAGTTCTCATTTCCAAGTGACAGGTGCTCAGGAAACCAAACAGCACTCGTGAGCATGTTCTAAGCACAGACATACCAACTCTCCTGCACCAGCAAAAAAAAAATTTTTGTTCATGTAGTAATCTAAAGACTTTTATGGTAAAAAGAAAGGTATTTTGAAAACTATCTAGATGATGCAAGACTATTTTAGTATTTGAATTTTTCAACCATTTTCTGACAGACATGCTCATGCAGAAAACAGATGTAATTCAGAAGAGTTGTGTAAACACTGTTTCTAAGAAATTATACTTCCAAGGAAATTAATACAACTCCAGAAACAATAAACAAGTTACCAAAAATTAAAATAGTACAGCTGTTTGTAGCTTCCAGGAAAGTCAATGTTTGTACAATTTGAAATATGTAATTGCCCTAGGAATACCTTCAGTGTCTTTTAAATTATTCCACTGATAATCATTTTAAGTCAGAATAATCTTGCTGACTTCATTAATGTATGTCACTGCACAAAAAGGTCTAATATTTCTCTTGGTAAAAGACACGAAAACACCAGAAGATTCATGTTTTTCAGAAAGAAAGTTGTGTCAATTTATCATGCATTTGGGATACAGGTGACTCCATTAGAGCTGCAATCTGTCTTTTGCCCGTGAAGTCAAAGTTCACATGTTACTCAAAAGATCTATAAGATTAATTTACAAAAAGTTTGTGTGATCACATTACAAGGTCAGTGGCTTAAACACAAAGCCCTGTTCTTGGAACTTTCTTCACTGCACACTGGAATTTTCTTTGTCCAGTTGGGTTGGCAAAAAAAAACCACATAAGATAAAGTTCACAGCTGTGTTTCTGATGAATTAATGATGACATTGTTGGTTTTAGAGGACACTACGCTACTCTCAGTTATGTGGAATCACAGCTACTGAAAAAGCAGGCAATGACACAATCAACTGTTTCGTGTGCATCTTCCAGGCACTTAAGCAGAAAGCTTATGAATAAGACAATTTATTCATAAGACTAATTTGGATATAGAGTTCATGTTGAAACACACAGCAAAAAGAGCAGATCACGTTTTGAAACAGAAGAGCAGGATCTAAGGCTAATTGATAAATACACAAGAGATCCTAACATCCTTAACCAGTAACATCCACTGCCTACTTTAGCATGTTTTTCTTTTAAACATACTACTATTTTTATCTTTTTCAGGAGTTTCAGTCTAGATGCGCAAATAATTCCAGTTAAACGTACCAAGATTCTGATTCAAACACAATTCATACGACAAGCTTCAACAAGAATAACAGATGCTCCTAGGAAAATACTCTAATAGCAGCAGTTTCTAGCCTTCTTATACTGCCAGACTAGCATCCTAGAAGTTCTGTACATCTGTTTTTTTATACTAAGGAAAATATTAAAAATATTAAAATATTAAAAATAAACACATGCTTAACATCTTGTTGCTAGAGACATGAAAATCTATAAAAATACTAAGACTGGATATAGCTGCAATCTGGAATGACAGTGCTCTGTATTAGTACAGTCACTGCAATCTGATAAGGTCTGTACTACCCAGAAGGTACAATTTATGAGCTGCATATTATTAGTGGTAAAATAACTGAATTTTAATTAGGAAAACCCATCATGATTATGAGTCACACAATGATACTCTATTCTTTTTGGAGACATCAAAAATCCACTCCTTCCAGAATTTTAAGAATGCATTGTTGTTGTTCTCACTAGTTTCCATGGCAGAAGTCACAACCAACTTGTTCTTGTCTTGTTGAGTCTCTTTACCTGTGCAATCCCATACAGCACTAAAAACCCCTTGAGACTGGAGTACTTTTAATGCACCAAATGCACTGTATGTTTTCCTTTACCACTGAAAGTACACTACTTAAGTAATTTACTACTGGTTTTGTGTGAGGCAAGGCCACCTTGCCTAGTGGGAGCAATACGCTTTAAGTCCTCATCCTAAAAAAATATAATAAAGATGGAGTTGGGAAGGAATAACAAGCGAAGGAACATAACATAGGAATTTTTGTATTTTATATTTAATTCACTCTTGAGAAAGCTAGTTGAGACACTTCAGACTCCCTGCTTAGAGCTGGATGTTCTAAGCACTCAATTATAACATCTTGCATCTTCTCAGGCTTTATCTCTTTAGCTCCCCCCCAAAAATTGACATTCATCATATAACATAGCCCAACTTCAATGATAGCCATGAACAGTACAGTACTGCACCGAATCTGTTCTACAACCTGTTGAGGATGGATGGCTTTTCTTAGAAGATGACAAATGTATTTTCAAGCAGTAAACTTAAAAGAACTACATTTACTTATCTTGCGACTAGGCAGGAGTTTGAACCATAAGAGATATGGAGCAATTAGAAGTCATCCTTCTTGCTTGAAACAAAAAACATTTTACTTGTGTCCAGCTTTACAAAATTTCTCTAGTTTTTTTTCTGAAAAAGGCAAAAGCATCTGCCTGGAGCCCACAAAAAAAAAAAAAAAAACCAACAACAACAAAAAACCCTTACATTCCAGAAAACCTGAGAGTCCAGACAGTTTTGTTTCTTGTTTGAGGTTTGCTTGAGTTTTTTTTTTTTTTTGGGGAGGGGGTATGGGGGGGTTGGATATTTTTCTTGTTGGGGATGTTAGATTTTTTATTTTTTTTCCTATCAGTTAGCTGTAGGCTGTTCCCAGCTTAGTAAAGTGGCTGCTCTGAATATTATTCTAAGCCACATAATCCTTCCCCTGAACTGCTGACAGAGAAAGCCCAGGAAGTAACATGCATTCATTCAAACTAGCTTTAATTGACTTGCCCAAGATGGGAGAGAACCACCCTGATGTTCTTAGGCTTACTTGGTAGAATTTCAAATATCAGAATCTTGTCAAAAAAGAAAAAAAGTGCTTCTCACTGCACAGATGTGGGTGGACTGAGGCTGCATGTGAGCAAGTATGTACGCATATACCCACTATGCACCCCACTGAAATAATTCTAATCATTTACTAGTTTATTTACAGAGACAGGAATAAGATGCACACAAAAACAGGACAAAATAATACAATATTACAAATAAATTAGTAGGTGGATGTGCATGATGCAAATTCCTATTCTGCAGAATTACGTAGTTAATTAAATAATAATTTTTAAAAATCCCAAAATTTGGCTCCAGGATACGCAGAGAAAATCTGGATCACTGTATCTCCCAAAACCACAAAATAGACTCATATGTTAATGGAAAAGAACCATATGGAAAAAAGAAATCCATCTTTTAACTACATCCAGGAATAATAATCAGGCTCAAAGAATCTTAATCATTTATATAACATGGAAGATTTATTTTTCTCATGACACAGGAAAAAAAAACTCATGCAGAAAACTTTAAAAGATTACTCTGGGAAATTTAAAAAAAAAAAAAAAAAGAGTGGTGGATATCAACTATGGCACTGATTAAACAAACATAATGAGAAGAACTGAAACAGCAGCTTCTCAAATGAAGTCTCTCAACTTCGGATGAGCCCTTATTGGCTTAGAGTTCTACCAGGAGGGAATCTCCTGGCTTGTGAACTGTCCCATGGACCAAGTACTTTACTGCCTGAGGAAACACATGCATATGGTTTCTGGGAGTTTACATCTGGTTATAGAGATATTATATAAAACCAAGCCTGCCTGAAGTTAGAACATTTGTAAAATGTGCCAACAGCTTCTACAATACAAACAGTTTAATAATCAGTAAATTAATGATCCATTTCACTCCATCTCTATTCCTAGCTCAAAAGTAAATTTTAAAAAACAAGTGGCTTCTCTGAAGCTCTTTACAATAGTAAGTTCTATCTACAGTTTCCATCATGCATGAAATAAAGACCAAAGATAGCAACTGATAAGAGGATAAACTATGTCTACCATTCCGTTTTCATTCCTGGCTTTTCTATTGAAATTCTTCTGCTCAGTTATTTACATAACTTCGCTTTACCTATCTGAAAAATGTAGCTACACAAAGGAGTAAATGGCTGAGTTAAGAAGTTTTGACAGGACAGCTCTGAATTCTTTGAAACTAAATATTATATGATAAGAAGAAAGAATACTTTAACAACCTATGTGATATTGTATACGGAGAACTAAGACTAACAAACTACTTTGCACAATGCTCTTTTTTTAATTCATAAAAGTGCTTGCAAAACTGAGGTTACTACAAAAAAATACAGTTTGAGAAAGGCAGGTACAAATAAAAGTCAAACAATGAAGAGAAAACCGCATTCTGTATTTCTCCCAGAAGCAGAAACTAGAAATAGTTGATTAAATATTACACTATTTGTGCGTTAAAACAAAAGGCTTTATTGAGAACCATATAATGGTAAGTTTGCTACAAAATAATGGAAAAGAAATTTCGATGAACTAAAAAAAGTGACAGCAAAAAAAGGAAGGAATATTAGGAATATTTAACTCAACTTCCTCAATTATTACTGCCTTCATAAATTATTTCATATAACTTAGGAGCATATACTATCATCTTCTCTTCACTTACCTCACACAAAGAAAGATAACATAAGCAAATGGAGTACAGCCTATTCACCCAGCACGCCTCTTCAAATCTCTGTGTATGCATTGTCATACTGTAATCACATCTAATTTATTAGTGCAGTTCAGTGAATCCTTTATTGTTATTTAATCCTGGCTGTTATGTCCTACAACTGCCCAACTATCTCCGCAGTCCCTATTGCACAGCAAGTCTGACACCATAGAAGTACAAAACTGTACTAAAAAAATGACAGATTATTAAGCATCCTAAAACCATTTCTAAATATGAATACCAAAGGTAGCTTTCTAAATGCCATTAGCTTGCACATTCTACAATATCAGCTAAACAGAACATAGTGTTTTGAATATATGAACAATTCAAGTTATAGCAAATACCATTAGATAACGCCACTGCATATCAATGTACCCTTTTTTCCTGCTTGCTTCATTATTCTGGTCATATAATGACACAAATTGAGCAGAGCCACACGCAACATCCAGATATGAGATTATATGCTAAGATTTTTTAAAAGTATTGAGAAAAATCAGAGTCTACTGAAGATAAACTGCAAAAGTTCTAAGAAAATTTCTTTGTCTTTCTAATTTTGGCTTGTTCAAAGGATTGTTTGAGTTCGAAGTACTTCAGAAACATCACAGAATGACACACTGTAGTTTGATCCTTCTGTTCATCCCCTCTTTTGACACAAGAAATTCCTGCAAAATAGTATTAAATACCCTTTTATATTTTCTTGCTCGCGAGAAATTTTCTTCTACAAAACACAAACATTTTAGAGTTTCTATATATCCTTTCATAATTTTGAGAAGGATATTTTCCTCAACATTCAATGCAGCTCTAAAATACGGATATTTTTAACTTCCACTGTAGTCCTTCCCTTCTTCCACTCAACCCTTAATTAAAAGCAGACCCTGTAAACCAAATCAAAGTCACATGAATTTTGGCAAGACAAACTTTTAAGCCACTGGATTGAACAATTTCACATACTTTGTCTCTAAGAAGCTATGTGGCCACTTTAGTCATTCCAAACTTTCTGTATCTGTTATTAAAATATGAGCGTGAGAAGATGAAACTAAGCTTACATGGACAAGCTTAATTCCATTGTTTTTTATTTTCACAGAATGTTAGTAATGTCTAGTTCAAATAAATCTCGTTTGGTCTATAAAACTTGTTTGGACTTTTACTGAAACCAAGACCTTAGATTAGGTTACCAAAGGCCACTTCTACTAAGTCTATTCCCAAATATCTCCAGCAGGGGAGATTTTTACCACTTATCTGGCCAATCTGTGTAGCTGATCTCCCAGCGTAGAGTTATTTTCATACCAATATAGGATTTCCAATGAAGGAATTCGTGCCTATTCCCTCTTGTCCTGTCACCATACATCCATGTGAAGGAAGTACATCCATCTTCCCCGTACCTATCTCTTGGGTATTGAAAGACTGTGATTAGATCCTCCCCAATCCTTCTCTTTTGTATGTTTAAGTAAATCAATTCCTTCAGCCTTTCTTCATTTACTATGTTCTTCAACCTGGCAGCCTTCTGCTAGACCCTCTCTACTTTTTCAATGCCTCTCTTGAACTGGAGGGAAGAAAATTGGAAACAGTATCCCACTTCTAGTCCAGCAAGTACCAGATGGAGCAAAATGTTTACACCTCTTTGTCTGTTGGCTGCTCTCTTGATGCTGCAGTCCCAGATGGTTTGACTTTGTTGCTGCAAGCACATATTGCTGATTCATGAAAAATCTACTAGTCTTTCAGTAGAACCAGCATCTCCAGTCTCTCAGAGCCCAGCCTCTGATTTAACTCCCTAAGCTAAATCTCTCAGAAATCCAATCTTCCAGCCTGCTGAGACCTCTTCATGGTAACTCTTCCTTTTGGCATATCTGCCTGCCATCAGAATTCAGCATCATCCACAAACTCACAAAACGAGGGTACATTCACTCACTTCCTCACGGTCACTTACAAAGTTATTAAATAGTAGCAGATCCTGCAACAGCTTCTTAGAAATACCATTCTTGAATGGCTGCCAATTTGATTTTGAGCCAGCAGTTACTGAATTTTAAGTACTACTTATTAGGTAGTTTAAGTAGTTTTACACTGCCTTGTGGTCAGTCTTTCCAGTCCATATCTTATCTGAGTGCTTAGTTTTGTCCACTACATACATTCTTAAATATCTGCAATCTTCTGAAGATGATAAAATATAAATGGTGCCCATAATTCAGAAGCACACTAAAGCCCAGCAACAAAGCTAAAACTAAGGAAACTTCATTGTTTTAGGTAGCCACTGAAATGTACACACAGAATAATTTTATCTTGAAGAATGCAGCATATTAGGTCAAAAACAATACACACCTAAACGACTTTTGTACCAGTTTCTTTTCTAATTTCTTGCCGGAAAAAGACAAAATATGAAAATAATCCTTGTGAAGTATGACTTGTGAGCTATTCCCACTAACTGCAATATGATTTGGGTAAATCTGCAATAAATTTGAAATACTTACAAAGAAGTATCTGAAATAAATTCATGCAACGTGAGGAATTTAACACTCCTAACCAACAAAAGATTTTAAAGCCCTTTCTTAAAGAAAACTAGAAAAATATGTGCCACCATCAATAAGCACAAGGAAGACTATCTCACGTTTTTTCTCCAAATATCAAGTTAGATAATTTTCCCTTTAACACACTCAGTATTTTATATCAGTTTAACATCACACTGTTCACAAACATTTACATCATTTTCTAGGGTTACTAAAGTAACTATATGCTTCAGAAAAAACACCACCACCACCAGGCAGACATCTTAAAGTGAACTGCAAGTACAAGAAAGAATGAACTTCTAGTACAACACTGCTTTGTATAAAAAAAACCCCTACTACATATATGCAAGTCCAGCACTGTGCTGGTCAACCTACACACAAACTACCTAAAAAACAGCTGTTAGAAGGAAAACCATAGCAACAGAGAATTCAGTCTGGGCTAGCTATCTCAGAATCTATTCTGGATCTCCAGAGCAGCATTTGCACTTCATGCTGAATCCATTCTAATTACAGCTCTGTGATCAGTACCAGTACCATCAGTGCAGTCTGAGTACTGCCCCAAGTTGCAGTCCTAATTCTGAACTGCAGAGTCAGAAATCGATTGATACAAATCAATATTCTGTGTCCCATTAATCCATACGGAAAGTTTGTAATCTTCACCTCCCCCTCACCCCCAGATGGTTTTAAGGGCAGCTGATTTACCAAGCACTTAGTGGATTTGTGCTAACTATCATGGCTATTCCAACAATGCACAGGCAAGTGACTAATGAGCTGCAACCTCTCCCAGTTTCTTTCGTCAACCACAAAGAAAAAGCCCCAGAATGAAAGCAAGGAAAAACTCCAGAGATTCTAGTGAAAAAGTCTAGACATAAGACATCTGCACAATAAAACTAAACTGATGCTTTCTATATCCCCTCATGAAAACCAAGTGAATGGTATAGCTCAAAGGTTATTTTAATCCTCTCAGCCTTGGCTGAAAGCTCTGATTTTATTCATGAAACTGTAAACTAATACTGCTACACAACAGACTTCTTCAAAGCATTGTCTCTGCTGCTTTTCTCCCTGTCTCCTTTATTAAATATTAGTATAAAAATGAAAAGTTTGTCTCACAGATTGCTAATTCTGTGAGTTTAATCTGACCATGAGAAATTTCCCCGAGGTTTGCCTGACTAAAAACAGTTCAGAAGTGAGTCTCCTAATCACTCCCACGACAGAAGCATCAGCTACCACTACTTGTTAGTACCCCTGTAACACGGATTCAAGGTCCTCATAGTGATTCTACTTTTTCAAATGCTAGGTTTTCATTTTCATTTCCTGCCCAGACAGCACACCTATTCTTAATCTCAATAGGTGGTTAATTAGAGGTGGAACACAATCTGCTTCCTGATGAGAAATTGCTGCAAGCTCTATTAATGCTGATATTGCAAACTTTTCTAAACAGTTAGGATCTTTGTTCTTTGAATGTACTCTGTCAGTAAGCATACTCATGAATATATGGTAATCTAATTCCCCTTATCACTTTCTCATTAATCAAAATGAAGACTGTATGAATATAGAAAGATAAATCAAAATTAATATTTAAATAAATGTACTTTATCATGTTCAAGATGGCTTAAAATTCAGTAGCTTTTTTTTTTTAAACATCAGCCTTTGCTTGACTTTGTGTGCCCTAAAACTCACATCACCTATAACTAACAAGACAAATGCCAAAACATTTAGAAAGACTAAATGATTGGAGTGATAGAAAAAACATACTAAAGTACATTGAATATGGATACTAAGAACCTGAGGATATCATCAGAGGGAATATTCAAATTTCAACATTTAATATTACATGAATGCAGCAGAAAAGAAACCTACCGAGAGATTTTTTTTATGGCAGAACCAGAAGCATCTTTGTTTCAGACACTGTACAGGAAATCTGATTATCTCCTATTTCATTATTTAGCTGGCTTTTTGAAGCAAAAACTGATCTTTGTCATACAGAGACATGGAAGCTCTATCATACCATATCTATTATATCTTATTTAGAATGAGACAAAGTTGGAGTTAAAATCATGATAGAGAGATCCCTCGGTATTTTGGGCATATAGGCTTTAGTTTTACCACTGTAACCAAATTCTAGTGTGGATAATATTCTATTTAAATTCTTCCCATAGTTTCCACTGGAGAAGATATTTGCTCTCATTTCCTGAAACAATGCTGCTGCTCTGCTCTATTAAAACAACTGCTATAACTCTGCTAACATCTGTGAAGGTTTATGTTTAGTGGTGGCTTTGTTTCAACTTTTAATGTGATAAAAGACAGTAAAAGTCATTTAAAAGTGCCATGCTCTAGTAGAACAGAAGTCAGTAGGGCTTAGAAGTCTTATTTTATGTAGGAGAGAAGATGCAAATCTTTATAGGTCAAATACCAATCAGCATATTAATTCACTATTGTGAGAAAAGCCATTCCTATCTAACTTACCTTCCATTTGCTAGAAGTATTTTCACTCCTTTAATGCCCAGCGTGACAGTCACTGTCTTTTGGGGCAACTAGCAAGTTTGATTCAAAATTAAATACAGGAAGAACTGATTACAGCAAGAGCATGTCCCACACTTTCAAACACCTGTACAATCTTCCACCTTTTTAAAAAACACCAGCATAAGCTAGCAGCTTTCCTCAGCTGCTACTTACTGAGAAATAAATTCATTAACATGTGAAGCTTGTTCTTCACAGATCACAAAATGAAGTACCATATTGAACTGACACCTCTAAATACAATTTCCCCTAAACGAAGGGGAAGAAATTTAGAATAATAGTAATTGTTTTTCGTTGAAAGGCAACAATCGCTTGTGAATTCAACGCTTCAACGTCTAGTGCAAAAGCTATATTGCAGCAATGAATTTCATACATAAGCTTGCCTTCCAAAAAGAAGGTAATTTGTCAAAACTGAAGTATTAAAAAAAATCTTCTAGAGTGGACAGTACCATAAATTGCTGCAATGCTCACTACTTACTTTAGACATACACGAACAACATAGAAAATTAAGAAATAATTTTAAACAGGATATTATGAAGTAATTATAGGCAGATAATTTAACATTTACCATAAGCAAAACTGATGTTAAAATTATTTTTATAACTTGTTAAACATCAATGAGAAGATACCTAACTTTCAGAAATAAGCTGAAGAAAACTGAATATTTAACAAACAGATTTTAAGATGACTTGTTTATTCACATTTCCAGATGATGTGAGCACATGGAGAATTCTAAAAGGCAAATCCTGGACACTTATGCAAGAGGTTGTTCAGTTCCTCACCTGTCATTTAACATGTAGTCACAGACCTAACCTCTTGCTTTGGACTTCAGCTTGGTCATGAGAGTAACTCTCAACTTCATCTAGTCTCTTCATCTAGTTAGAGCAGCTGGTCTGCCCCTCAAGGCATCCAGAAACATCACCTTTGTGCTTGCTGAAATGAGAATTATGACCAGGTTACTTAGTGTTATCCAGTCAGGTCCTGAAAGTTTCCATAGATGAAGACAGCAAAATCCTTCTGGCCAGGCTGTTTCGCTGCATTATTCCTCTCATGATGAAAAAGCTTTTTCTTTCATTTAGTCTGAATTTCATTTCATATAATGCCTGGGGTCATACCATGCACTGGTATGAAAAGCCTGGCTCCTCATAGGTGTTGGAATGTTGCTATTAGCTGTCTTTTCTCCAGGTTAAATTAAGTCCAATTCCCTCAGTCTCTCCTCACAGGGCACAATCTATCTCCCAACCAGTCTGATGCCTCTCCATTGTAGTTTATTGACATCTTTCCTAAAAAAGGGAATTCAAAACTGGACACAAACTCTAGATGTGTTTTGAGAAGTGTTCAGCAGAGCAATCTATCACTTCTCTCATCCTCCTGATTGTATTTCTGTGAATACAGACCAGGATGCTGTTGACCTGCTTTGCCCTCAATGTACCCTGCTGGGTTCTATGCATCTCAACTCAACTGCCCACCAGGATCTCCAGGTCTTTTTCAGTGGGGGCAGATTCACAGTCAGTACGTTTCCAGCCCTCAGTGTGTACTGTTGCCAGCAATTCTTTCCCAGACAATGGCCTGCTTTTGCCTTTTCTAAATTTCAGAATGTTCCTGTTGTTTCTTCAACCTTCAGAAGTCTTTTGGATGGCATCCCTACCTTCAAAACATATTGACTGCTACTCCCTTCTCTCCATTTCATATCTGCAAACTTGACAAAAGCACTTTGTAGTACTTTATAATTACCATGAACAAAAGTAGGTAACCTTTGTAAATAATTCTTATCAGTTTTATCCCACTCTGAAAGTTGTTATCAGAGCTAAGAAGCCTGTAACTTAGTAAAATCTACATAAAATTTTCCTAGACTATCAAGCATATGTCCATATCTCCTTCCATCTCCAATTAGTAGCCATATATTTCTTAATTTTCTGAAGTGATGGAATTTTATGCATTAACTAAGCTTTACAACCAGCTTAAACCAAGTATGTTATTATAACCAAAGAACCTGAAACATGCCTCCTCTGACTGGCTGGATTTCTGCCATTCATGCTTACTATATAACACAATAGCATTAATTGATGTCACACCAGAGGAATTTTCCTCCCCTGGTATCACATATTTTAGGCTAGCATTCAGGACAAACAAAAATTCAGTACCCAACCTCAGATTTGTGCTGAAATACACCGAAGAGAAGCAAAACAGTACTCTAAATTAAAGTAAGTTCTCTAAAATAAGTGCTTCTGTAATTCATACAATATTTCCCCACAATACAACATCAGAAGCAACAATGGCCCAAGTCTTTCTCACTGAAACAGAAATATCCACTGGACAGAAAAAATAATGTTTAGTGTATCGAGAGCAATAACGCAAGAAACAACAGGAGTTGAAGGATTAAAATCAGTCTGAATTTAGAGTGAAACAGAGAAGGATACTAAAAGAAAAACTTCAGACTTTTTTAAAAGAACATATCTTAAAGCATTATACTACAGTGGTCCACTGTGCTCCTCTTACTTCTTATTTCAGTATGAGGAAAAGAATCTCAACTGGTAAGTATTGTGATATTGCAATTCAACAGGGCATTGTTCACATTGTTTATTCATCTCTGCCACCTGGTTTTGAATCTAGTCTCTCTAATGGCAACTAAAAACTTACTGAATTTAAAAGCTTCTTACACTACAAATGTAATAAGTGTGCAAGGCCTCATTGGAACTTTAAATAACTAGGCATTTTTGCTATGTTTTAAAGGATCATGGAAACTGGCATCCTTGGATTTACCAAAGTGAAGTTTTTAAATTTCAAGAACTGGAGAAGTATTCCACTGTTCTCAGAAGTCTAGTAACAAACCAACCATATAGATAGGGGCCAGTATCCATTATAACCATCTATTTATTTTTATCTTAACACTTGTTACAAGATTCAGCAACTTCTATTTTTAAAACACTGATTTTTAATTTCAGGTCTTCATTTAATTTTCCCTTTTTTTCTTTAATCACACCCACAAATGTATTGTCATATATAATTTTAAATAAAAATCAAGTTTCCAGTGTCAATTATTATTACAAAAATCATCCAGCTGGATGGCAGTAAGAAATGTTGAGAGCGCAATACTTAAAGAAATCATTGCACAAAGCACCTTGTTTTCATAAAATAGACTTTGACCTTTTAGTTCTGTCTTGAGAGTAATCGAGTCTGTTCATTTGGTCTGGGTACAGACTGGCAAGTTGTTTCCCTACTACAGGTAGGGATAATAGGAAAAAAATTTCCCATTCTATTTCCTTCTTTGCAACAACAAGAAGAAAAAGAGCACTAAGGAGATTCTATACTTTGCTCACAAACGCTTACAATTAATATCTTCTCTATGAAGTTTCTACAGTAACTAGAAATCAGAATTTTCTTGAAGAAGACACAGAGGAGAAAGACGCTCTAAAACAGAATATGTAGGGGTGAAAGAGGTAAGCTAAATAAACTTAAGATGACAATAGAAAGTGCAAGACAGTGCTAATAAATGAAAAAAAAACTGTAAGAAATGAAGGGATGAGCGGGTTGCAAACATAATGGTTTTAGAACAGCTCAAGAGATCATTACTACAGTGAGTGTATAATCAATGAATATACAGATGGTATATATATATATCCAGGAGCTTGGCTAATATAATTTATATTGGAGTAATGAGAGAAAGACTCACCCTGTCCTGGGCTCACAAGATTAACTCCAATGGAACAGATCTCCCGAGAGATCCTTCCCCACTGGCAGTCAGCTCTTAAATGGCTCTAGGAGAGGTGGAGCCAGGCTCCACCCCTTCCTGCAGCACAGGTGATTTGCCTTCACCTGTGCTCCTGTGGCTGACTCATTGCTCGCCCCAGGTGATCAATCAGAGGTTCAGGCCATGATTCAGCAGCCCCCCCATACAAGTGAGCAAAGAAGGAAAAAAAAAACAGGAAATCACAATAGGCAATTAGAAGGTGAATATGGGAGATAGTGATATAGGCAATAGATTAGTTTGTTTAGCAATAAGGATCAGTATATTCGTTTAAGAACTATGTATTAGTTTAGTAAAAGGAATGAGTGCTAATTCTAAAACTTCTTATTTCAACTTTGCTTGGTGTGTGAACAGCCTTGTTTTCTCTTATTTCTGCTTCACAAGAAGTACTGGAGTCATAATAGACTATTTTCTCTTTTGCGCCCAACAGGTGCAAGGACATCTTCCTCAGATTTCACTTATATTGTTCTAGAAGTGCTCATTACGGCCTAACAAGCAATGGAAATTTGCCAAACTGGGGAAAAACAGCTAAAGGTCAGCCAAAAGTCTCTGTGATGAAACTGACGGTGGAAAAATGGGAATACAGTTGATGAGCATACAACCATCCTAAATGCAACTGCACATGCCCAGAGGGACGTCAGCATATATTAATGAGTTCTTGAAAAAGAATGAATATGTATACCAATGCACTGCATATGTCGTAACTGTTTAAATGTAGAACCTGAACTCAGAAGGAGCACATTTCTTTGTCAAGTAGGTAAACATCTTGAGGAATAAATGAATGCTGTTTTCTAACACCACACTGAGTAAGTTTTCTTCCTGTATTTCTTACTACTGTCATCCAAAATTAAACAGTATTCTAATTTGAGAAACAAAGAGGGGAAAACAAAATTCTATTTTCCACTTAAAGAAAACATACGTTTTGCCTCAACATTTCACTAAGAATCATGAATTGGAAGCCATCACTCTGCTAATCTTAACTGCCCTGCTACTTTACCACCTGAAATTACCCATGGGATAACACAAGAGGGAACTCTACAGTAAAAGCAGGGCATGACATGCCAAAAGCAAATAACAGACTTGTAGAAAGCTGAACTCTGGAAGCTCTGCATCCCTTTTCAATCTAGCTAGTAATTCAGTGCTTTTAACATGATAATGTTATATTCAATAATCAGAGTTAGTAGTATATTTATTATGGATTCCTATACAGCATAGCACTTACTAAGTGACTTCCAGCCACAAATGTCTCACAGTTGTGCCTAAAATGAGATCTAAAATGTTCAAGAAGTGTCTGCCTTCAGCCATGGCGAACTAGTCAATAAAAACCAGCCAAAAAAAAAAAAAAAATAGTGTTTATATTTTCTTTTGTACAAATAAGACACCATTCTCTCCAAAAGCTTCATTCTTTCTTGAAGGGCACCTGCACAGTATTATTTCTTCTGGACTTGACAACATGAATTTATTTTTTTAACAATTTGCCAGTAAGGTAATTTACTCATGGTATAAAGACAGTAATAAAATAGTAAAATAAACTTATTTCTCTAAAGGGATCAAAAAACCCCAAAACAAAATCCTTGGAAGCAATCAAAGGAGGATAAAGCAACTACAATGAAGAGACAAACTGCTAACTCTGTCTTGACTATAGGAGACCAGATGATTCAGTAAGTCAGTCCTAATACAATCATCATCATTAACAATTATATACAGAAACAACTCTAGAATCCAAATACTATATCCCTACACAAAGATATTTATTAAAACTAATCAGACATCCAAATTCCAATGACTTCAGCATGAGCTGCATGTTTCAATTCCTCTACTATCCTGTTATAAACAGTGCATGTATCTCACTATTCCTTCTTCAGTAATGACAAGTTTGACTTAATACTTATAAATGATGCAACATTAGGTATCGTCTTCCCATGTTTTTAATGCTGTTTGCAAAAATACCAACTTTCATTAAAAATAAGAACTTTCTTAGAAATATAAACAATAATGAAAGACAGAATTTTTACATGTTCAAATGTTATTAGAAACTTTATGCAATACCATGATCCTGTATTAGCACTTAACTCAGTTTACAAATAACAATATTGTACATATTGTACATTTTAAAACATTTGTTAGCTATATTTCCCAGAGATGTTTTTGAACCCTTTCATGTACTTAGCAGATCATTACTCCAACTTCTCCAACCCAGAGAGTTTTACAGTAAACATGACAAAATGACAGTATTCCTCCACCCATCCAAAACCTAAGCTACTTGTGAAGATATTCTTCTAAATTAAAAAAAAAAAAAAAAAATCCTTATGGACTGCATACTTATATGGTGTGCTTCCTAAGAATAGTCAACACCTCAACTTGTCTCTCTGATTTTTTGTCTCTATTTGTCACTAGAATTAAAAAAAAAAAAAAAAAGGGGGGGGTCAAAAGTTATGTATATAACATAAAAATTGTGTAGTGTTTGTAATGTTAATAAGATAAAAACTTATCATCTGCCATCATGTATTATGATTGAAAATTAAGAATTAAATTCATTATAAGTATTAATTGTAAAATTTTCAAATCCAGGGAACATAGTTATAGTTTTCATTTAAATCTTATTCAAAAGTTAGATAACTTTGAAAACATGAGAAAATATAAACTACAGGGTTATTGCTGTTTCACCACAGCATATTTGCTTCATGCTGAATAATGGCTTGAAGATATTTTAATGAATTACTTCCCTCAGCTTCATCTTACTGCTATATGTTCCTCTTAAAAGCTGGAAACTTGAAAATAATACCTACAAAACACTACTTGTGAAAAGCGTGTCAGGGGTTTTGTTGGGTAAAATGAATATAAACTGCCATCTCCTTAAAATAATTATACATCTTCTTCATAAGATATTACACTCATTTCTTATTTATATTACATATACTTATTTTATAATATATTACATATACTTATTTATATTTACATATTACCATATTTGCAGCTCACTGCTGTTTTTAGAAATGCCTCATATCTAAGTCACAAGAATAATGTACTTAAATCTCCTAAGAAAGTGATGACTCTACATCTTGCAATAATTTTCTGAGCATCAGCAGTTTTCCACTGTTATCAACATAAGCAAAATGGATTCAGTATAGCACTTCAGTTTTAACTTTCAACACATAACCGAACTTGTGCAAAATTTATGGCAAACTAAAGGGAAGCACATACACATTTAATGAATGCTAATAAACAGCAAGAAACATACAACACTGAAAATGCTAATAAACCTGCACTAAAAGATTTTAATTTATTACCTATATTTCTGCTTTTTAAAAGTATATTTTCCCAACAAAAGATTATGCTATATCTATTGTAGTTAAACCTGCAGCCATATATATTCCTCGTAGCTATGTAATTTAAGAAATAATATTAAATCTTTGCAGTAAATCACCTTCAATATTTTGCATGCCTTTGGTATTGAATTTTACATCTGCAGTTGGGGGGGGGAAAAGGCGATTGTCTTGCTATTACTCAGCAGGATACAGATTCCTTTTTGTAAGTGGAATTCCAGACATTCCATCTGTTTCCCATAAAAGTAGAAAATAGCTTGTCTCAAAGTACATCAGTAATGTTATATCTAAATAGCAAAGGTACAAACCACATGCAGCCAAAGAACACACCTACAGTCAAAAATAGTTTTTTTTATTTCTTATACAAGCTCAGAGTTGTTGCTTGTGCTTTTCTTGTTGCTTGTTGATAAAATAATTTATCAATTGCATGTCAGAAGACTGATATTTCTTGACTAGTAAAGAAATAAATTAAGCTTTTAGAAGTTGTATTTAAAAAGTGACTAGATTCAACAAACAACTTCAAAACAGAAACAAAGGAGAAGCTATCACGTTTCCACTGTTTCAAGTCAGCCATCTTAAGGGACTACAGCTTACAATATTTCATCTGGTCATGCAAAAATTCTTTCTATGTGACTAGAGTTGTGCACCTAATTGTTTATGTATACAGAATGGATATTTTCCTACTGTGAAAGCAAAAGTCCTCACTACAATGTTTTAATGTGGTAACTGTATATGCAAACATTAATTTGTATGTGAACATGACTGCACACAGCATGTCTGCTACGCACAATTGACTGAGCTGGTAGTGTTATGAAAATGTAGCCTTGGTTTCTGTTGACTGACTAGACAAGATAGCATTCTAAGCGTGCATACATATCTAAATGTACTCATACACGCATAAAGCTAATATAATGATAATTCAGAAATCCCCAAAAACTCAAAATTTAAACATAGGACTTTCATAATATTTCTGTCCAGTTTTTTAGTGTAAAAATAGCGGGCTCAGAATGAGGTTAGTGTCACAAAAAGGAATAAGAAATCAAAGTATTCTATTTACTATATGCACTCAGTATTACATTTTTCTCACAGAAGATGTTACCTATTCCAGTTTTCTTAACAAATCCCTGTAATGGCCTAAAACTTTCGCAGAATCGTTTAAAATTTTTGTTACTTAAAAATTTTCTCCTAAGCGTAAGCCACAGTAATTCATTGTTACTTCTCTATCATTTTCATAATTTTTAGCAATGCAAATTACAGGCTTAATCCTAAATACACAAAGAAAACCTTCAATTATAAATTCTTCATTAAATTCATATTTCTAGCATGGATCTGCAGGATTGGGTTTTAAAATATCAATATAAGAAGCAAAAAGAGAATGACAATCCTTAGAATACAAGCCCTGCTTTCTTTCTGCACTTTAACACTGTTAAGTATGTGCACATAATTAGGATACAAATAAAACAAAGATCATTTTACTGAGGGCTGCACTTCCATTTAGGTGGTAAATGCAATTACATCACAAAAACATCTGTGAAACAATCTACATTGCAGAAGCACCCAAACATACAAATACCAACTATGTGTTTTAAATTACTATTGTTTGTTATCAAGAAGGAAAATAAAACAGAGGAAAAAGTTCTCTATAAATATTATTATATGTCTCCCATATAAGGACAAAAGAGAACAGAGTAACATTTATCTGATGTATTACTCTTTGAAATCAAATAGGAATCCCTAACAATCACCTGACTGTTTAGTTTACTTGTTAGTGCAACAAAACCCCATTTTTTCCTGCAACATTTCCCTTTCTACCCAAGGCTTGCTATGAAGATATATGTCAATAAAACATAGGATGCCAAAAGCCAGAGATTAACTGTTGACAACTGAGAAACTCTTAGCCACACTATCATCCTACTTCTGCTGTTATAAACAGTAATATAAGAGACACACTTTCATGACTTTCATGCATCATTACCTTTTCCTCAGAAAGTGTGCCTAGGAGATTTCCTATTTTTTTCTATATATGAATGGCCCTAATAAATATTAGAAAGAAAGAAAATTTAAGATAACTAGAATGAAAAAAAAGTACTTATATCTTCAGCATAGTAACAGATTCAATTGTTTTGTGATGCATACCTAGTTTAAAAAAAAAATAAAATCAAATGCCTTGGTGCAATCTATCTCAAAACCATGTATATGCTATTTTCTATATTGAACAAAAATATTTGTAATGATTACATAAATGATTTAAACAGCATGTAAGTTAGCAGATTAGAGAAGTACAAGACCCAAGGCCACTGTTTCCATTGTTGCTAGTTTTCTATTCCAGAGTTCATTGAGAAGGCTACTCTGCTCAAATACAAAATATATATCAAGAAGATTTATAAACACTTTCAATAAATTTAATTTGATCTGGAATCTTTTCAGTCAAACAGATATTCAACTCTTTATTAATAACAACAATAACAAAATAACAAATAATAAAGGCCTAGATTTCCTAGTTTGAACACTTACTATAAACTGCTCCAAAACCCATGAATATTAGAGCTCATTAAACAATTAACTAGTTTAACTGATTTAAAGATTAGTATGCATAGTTGTGTAGTGACAGGACAAGGGGTAATGCTTTAAACTGAAAGAGGGTAGATTAAGATTACAAAGAAATTCTTCATTATGAAGGCAGTGAGGCACAGGTAGAGGCTGCCTAAAGAAGCTGTGGATGCCTTATCCCTGGAGGCATTTGAGGCTGGGTTGGATGGGGTCCTGAGGAGCCTGATGCAATAGGTAGCAACACTGCCCATGGCAGGATGGCTGGAACTATATGATCTTCAAGGAACCTTCCAAACCAAGTCATTCTATGATTGTCTAAATAAAACTCTTTTCAAAAGAAGCAGTAATTCTGAGTGAGTAATTTAGAAAGTTCTTAAAAAGTAGAAGCAGCAGGAGAATATCAGTCTTCCCCTTGTGCCTTCCCCCAAAGAGATATTCAGGATGATATTATTTTGAATTCTATGCCACAGGTAATATTTGATTCATTCAAGATTTAGACGGCAATAAATGGTAAAGGAAATTACCACATAAATGACATTCCTCAAAACTAGATGGGCCTGAGAATGAAGAGTTGTTATTTTATCCAAGCAATAATGCTCATCCTGTATTTAAAATGCAGAATGGTATGCTGTTCAAAATGAAAGGACAGCACTCTACTTCCTAGTTCTTCACAAAGTTGGTAATCTCAGTCTAACAGAATATTTTACATTATTAACTGTAGTAATGAGCATAGATTGTGATTGGCTTTAGCTTAAAACTGACTGAAACTTTTGCAGCTCCCTCGAATAGAGAAAGAATGAAACTGCATGAATTTTCATATACCTTTCAGGAAAACTGATGCCCCAGCACAAACACGTACTCATGGACAGCACCTGAGGATACATGCAGCCTATAGCGACAATAGGCTACATGAATTCTGTTCACTTACACTGTGTACTTGTTTAAGTAACATCAAGGTTTTCTACAATCATTGTTCTAGTTAGCAATAGAAAAAAAAAATATGAATACAGATGCTTACAAATGATCTTATTTAAGGATTCTCCCTCTCCAAACTTACCTAGCACCTCACTAATGCTCAGAGTAGACTAATATGCATAAGCAACTTTGCTCTCTATACACAGGTGTCATGTGAAGGAACTGGAAGTTCAAATAAGTCTGGGCTTCTGATAGAAACTTAAAATGTTGAGAGAGCATCAGCTTTCAAAAGTATGATTTCAGCAGTGAAAGAAATCTAGTTTCTTTTTATTTTAATTATTGTTTAATTATTTGCAGACTGCATTTTTTGTGCCAATGTAATGCTAGCTCACCAAGGTGAAATAAGCATATTAACTACTTTAACTCATTCTACACTAGATGGCTATGCTAGAATAATTCCAAGAACTTACCTTCTATTTCACTCCATATTCATGTTAAGTGTGATTTTAAAATGTTTTCTTTTGTCTCATAGGAACAAGTTAACAAGATTTTTTTTTTTTTTTCTGAAGAAGAAACTTCTGATAGTTTTCAGCTGTTGCTGACAACAGGCTGTTGTGCAGATGAAGCAAACTCATTTGCAGGGGGCATTCATTTCACAGGCTTGCCTAATGATTTATTAGACTGCACATTAAACACTGCCCTACAGACAATGTTTAGCCAGTTCAGCTGGACCTACCTTGTTCAAATTGCTATATTCAAAATTCAGCTTCCTTTACCATAAAAGCCACAGGAATAGATAGAAGTCTTGAAATTTGCATATTACTGTTCCTATAGTATATTGTTTCTTACCTGCTTCTTCCCACTTTTAAAACTCTTCTTAAAGCCATTGGCAGTTTTATTGTATTACAGAGCTCCAAGTCATTCCATCTTTACTTTGTATAGTTAGTGTCCTTTTGTCACATTTGATTACACTCAGAAAAGGAATGTAGGCTTTTTTTATGGCAGCAGGTTTTTTTTGTTTGTTTTTAGTAAAAAATGACATAGCAAATCTTACGGATGTATAAACATGAATAACGCAACTTTATTTTCATGAAAACATGAATAAACTGCTTTTCTGCATGAGATTCTGGTATATCATATCCAAATAGTTTAACACTACTTAATCTAAACTTAAAGTTTACATTGTTAGTCAGTTTGCACGTAATTTAGGAGATGTTTCAAAGAAGTTACTACTAGGCGCATCAGTTTGGAAGAAAAATTGAAATGGTAGTATTAAGAATAAGTTGAATTGGAAATCATTTACTTCATGCTGTGTTCTAGAAATAAAATGAGAGGAAAACATAAATAAAGATTAAAATTGCACGTGAAGATTTGTTGTCCTTATTTGGAAATTTGTTTTCAGCTATTTGCACACCCAACAGAATTTTAAAAAGTGACCAATATTGTTCCATGTTCAAAACTGACTAAGCATCAGAGGAACAGCATTGAAACACATGCATTAGACTTCCACATCTACTAGGAGGCACGGAGAGATGCACTGCCCTGCTCAGTTTCATTACACCACTCACACACGCTAAGGCACAAAGAGAAACACAACTGATGATAATATATAGAAAGCAAAAGCTTAGATACATCAGAGAAAGAAAAACAAGGTGTCAAGATAACTTTCCATATAATCCAGTCTCTGGAGTTAATGTAATTGGTTTTCGCAGCATCTTGGGTACTCAACAAATACTTGGTGCCACAGCATCAAGGACAGTAAGTATTGTATTTACAAGTATTTTTTGTAAAAGAATGATGAGTAGAAAGTAATGCATTAATAATATTTAACAGAAAAGGATAGAGGTGGAATGCAGTTTTTTGTTGTTTTTTTTTTTTTTTTTAAAGTTTGCCAATACTCAGGCAAATTTTTCCCCACAAAATGTTGCTTCTCATGGTTTTTTGGTTTTTGTTTTTGTTTTTGTTTTGGTTTGGTTTGTTTTTTTTAATTACTCTATGGGATTACAGAGAGGTCAAATGTGAAAGAGCAAGTAAGATTTAGCCTAATCATTTTATATCTGGCTAAAATCCAAGTAATAAGTAGTATAATAAAATTGATGGTTTGGATTTGTTTTATTGTATGTATTTACTTGTGAAGCAGGTTCCACAATGTATCAGATTTTAACAGTGACATATTTCTAATCACTAATGGAGGTCTTTCCATACTCTCAACACTGAGTAACTGTTTTCATTCATTATTAACAACACACAGACATTCCAAAAACAGCTGTTTAAGCATTTACTGAAAGGTCTAGGTATCAAAACTAAGCAGTAATTTCAGCATTAAATTTTGAAATGACTCTGATCAGGCAGAGCTATATGACCACTCATATCCTCTATAAATTCCTTAAAGATTAAGTGAGATTATGATATGTTCTAAGTGATTTAATCTCTTAAGAAAATGGAAATCCAAAACAGCCCCAAACAATTACATAGTAAGACTTACTGTATAAAGCAGACAGACATACAGAAAAGAACTATTTAAACAGTTTATCTAATTTTCTCCTCAGAAAGTTAAAAAAGACAGGATTCTCCAAAACAGAACAAGTCATCTATCATCTACTATCTGTCTGGTAGACTGGAGATGTTTGTTCTCATTGTTTAACTATATCAATATGCTCACAAAGATTGCCCTAATATTTAACAATTCAAATTCAAGCTATTAAAATAGTAGTTTATTGTTATGTAGCACCTTTGTTTCTAAAAGACATTGAAGATCTGCATGACACTATCTAAACTTACTGATTAAAAAAAAAAAAAAACAACAGTTCAGCAACTGGTAGCATAAGAAAGAGGGAGTAAGAAGGAGAACAAACAACTGGCTGAGAAAGGAATACCTGACATCAAAGAGGAGTTACAGTAAGAATGGTAAAATTAGCTGAGCTGAAATTGGTTCTGATGTTGGCGTTTACTCCTACTGTACTTAAATATAATTCCGATATTTAAACGTTATAAATGCTACGATTTCAATTCTGTTTCACTGTTTAACTTCCTAGTTCCATGTGAACAACATTAAAGGAAGTCCCACTCCACTAGTTAAAGAAAACCACCAAAACAAAGTTTCATTTGAAAAGCACCTTGAAAATAGAGAAGATAAGAAATTTAATTTGCAAATTTGCATATGCTGAAGGTATATAAATGTAGTAGCTTCAAATAATTTCTCTTTGGAGGTGAAAAGATAAGCATAAAATTAAAATCTCTTATTTTACTGTCTTCCTTATTAAAAAAAATCAGAACAGTTTTCCATGAAGCAGCAAACAGTTTTGTAGGTTCACCCTTTATCTAGACACAAAATACCATACTGAAGCATTAGATAATTAGCTGCATCTTAACACTGATGGCATGAACTGGTCTAGTTCTTTCCATGACATCAGATTTAAAGAATAATGTATTGAAAGATCATTATTGTCACCAGCTTTGTCAGCATTTCACTGGGAGACTCCAGTCATGTTTCTTCATGTCCACTGTATCACAAATGTCATACACAGTTCTCTAAAATACTCTGACTCTGCAATTCAATATGAGGAAAACCAACCAACCAAACAAAAACACAACACAATTATGTAATGCACTATTTCCCTTCAGGAGCTTCTACTTTGCAACATTATTTTTCTGATTTTGAAAAGTATCAGGTGTTCATCTTTATTTTTTTTGCTAACTTTCTGCTATGCAGTTACTTAACACATGGAAGAAAATGTCTACTTGGTCAACATTATCTGAGTAATTTGCATTTGGACTCTTGATGTAAAAATTTAAGGCTTCACAGTGATCAGAATCAAACTGAATTAAGAACAAGAAGAAACAAAAATAATTCCATCACACATTTCAGCTCACTATCATAGCTAGATTTTCCAAAGTAGTTTAATCCCATTAAATCTCAAAGTAAAGCCTGTTGTGACACAAAAGAAAAGTGCAAAGCTTCCAATTTAAGGACTACTTACAAATCATTAATTAAGAACACATATAATTTGAAGCATTAGAATGTATGCTGAAATATAATTAGTGTCTATGAATCAAACCTGGATGGATTAAACTAATTCCTGGAATGTTATTATGGAGAGTACCTTGTGGAGAAAGAATGATCCTTCTGTTTGCACAGCAACTAACCAGCTTCAATTTACTTTTAAATATGACTTGAATAAAGGCCCACCATTTCAAAATGTGGCCTCCTAAATATAATCAGCCCGAATTATGCCTGTTTCACACTGCACTACTTGCAACCTGGTTACAGGCAGCAGGGATAAGGCTGCACTCCGCTTATTTCACCGCTTAATTTTTATGGTAATTACCACACCACAGCCAGAATGGAGAGCATCTGCCAAAACTGAAGGCCCCACAATAATAAAACTGACATGTGCTGTGATATTGTTGAAGTGCTGACTAAGAAAGTTCTTTTATCTCCTCTTGAAGCTGTAAAATGGTATTCCTGTTATTACTAGCAGGGAATTTTAACAGCCTTGCATTTACAGCAATTATGTAATACATGCACGAAACAATAGAGTTTCACATCACTTAATAAATCCTTGAGCTCTCTTTGCTCCAGATTTCTCGCTGGCTGGATTTTATGGTCTGGTGGTTCTATCTGACCTTCAGAATACTGAAGTATACAAACTACAAAAGCACCAGAAAATTATTAGAAACAACTGGCTCTTCTCCATGTTAGATCTATTTAATGAAGAGAGCATGATGCGTAATCATGAAGGTTAATTAAAGATTTGCTCACTCACATCTCTGTAGCTAAATGTTGTTGTGAACGTCTGGCAATAAAACGAGAGATACAGACATGATTCTTCTTACCAATAACATTCTTTTATCAAGGAATCCTTGCTTAAAAATAATTGAAATTCTTATAATGTGTAATAAAAATAAAAATAAATGCAATTTATAATTTAGCCTTTTGTTAATTTTTATGAGCATAAAATACATAATTAACATTGGGAATTTAAATTTTATACATACATATATTTATATAAACTTTTCTTTGTATTACTTTTGTGTATACATAGCATATGCAGTGTATAGAAGTATGTACGTAAATATATACAAATATTTTGTATATAATATATATAGGCTAGTCGTGCAACAGAACTTACACCAAAAGATATATTTACATGGCATAAATCCCTCCCCCTCCTCTTCTTAAAATTTATTTGACAGATATATCCCTACAAAAACAACCAACACTGTTAAATTTCAGAAACTTGACAGTAAGTCATACGGTAAAGAATTCACTCATTTCAAGTTTATTATTATTATATAAGTTCATTTTTTAAAGGTTTCTTCTCTCAATGATATCTGAAAAGTCACAGCAATTAGGTGAAATCCCTGATGGCTGGAAAAAAGGCAACATCAGTCCATTTTTAAGAAGAGTACAAAGGATGAATCGGGGAACTACTGACCTGTCAACCTCACTTCTGTGCCAGGGAAGATCATGGAGCAGATCATCCTAAAAACTAGTGCTAAGGCACAAGGAAGAGAGGGAGATGATATGGGATAACCAGCATGGCTTTCACCTAAGGGGCAGGTTATGCCTGACAAACCTTGTAGCTTTTTATGATGGTGTAACTGCATCAGTGGACAAGGGAAGAACCACTGATGTAATCTATCTGGGATTCAGTAAGGCCTTTGACACATTTTCCCATAACATCCTCCTCTCTAAATTAGAAAGATACGGATTTGATGGGTGGTCTGTTCAATGGATGAGGAACTGGTTATGAGATAAAACCCAGACAGTGGTGGTCAATGGCTCGATGTCCTGATGGAGATCATTGATGACTGGTATCCCTCAGGGATCACCACTGTGACCAATGCTCTTGAATATCTTCATTAATGACGGCAATGGTGGGATCAGTGGACCCTCAGTAAGTTTGCAGATGACACCAAACTGGGGGATGCAGTCAACACACCTGAAAAATGGGATGTCATCCAGACAGATCTAGACAGACTCGCGACCAGGTGAACCTCATGAGATTCAACAAATCTAAGTGCAAGGTTTTGCATCTGGGTCATGGCAACCTCTACTAGGAGCACAATCTAGGAGATGAAAGGATTGAGCACAGCCCTGCTGAAAAGGACGTGGGGATACTGGTAGGTGGCAAGCTGAACATAAGCCATCAATGTGCCCTCACAGCCCAGAAAACCAACTATGTCCTGGGCTGCATCAAAAGTGTGGCCAGCAAGTGGAAGGAGTTGATTCTGTCCCTCTGCTCTGTGCTTGTGAGGCCAAACCTGGAGTATTACGTACAGATGTGGACTCCTCAGTACAGAAGAGACATGGACCTGTTAGAGTGCATCCAGAGGGCCATAAAAATGATCCAGTGGGATGGAACATCTCACCTGCGAGGTCAGGCTGAGTGAGCTGCAGCTGTTCAGTCTGGAGAAGAGAAGGCTCCAGGGAGATCTGAGAGCAGCCTTTCAATATCTAGAGGGGGCTATAAGAGAGAAAGTAACAGATTCTTCAGCAGGGTCTGTAGTGACAGGACAAAGGGAAATAGTTTCAAAGCAAAAGAGGGGAGCCTTAGATTGGATAGAAGGATGAAGTTTAGTTGTTTTACAGTAAGGGTGTTGAGACGCTGGAACAGGTTGCCTAGAGACATAGTGGATGCCCTGTCTTTCAAGATCAGGCAGGATGGGGCTTTGAGCAACCTGATCTAGCTGTAGATGTTTCTGTTCGCTGCAGAGGAGCTGGATTAGATGATCTTTCAGGATCCCTTCCAATTCAAACAATTCTATGATTCATATTAATAAAAGATATATCATTCTGAGAAAGTAACCAGAAATCATCATGGCCCTGTACTTCAAATAACTCTTACGCAAAAGCCTTCCTTTGCATATAATACCAAGAAAATCACTTTTTTTTGTTGTTTCTTTACTATTTTAAAACTTTTCAGTTGCTTATTGCTATCGCTCTGTGATAATTTCCCCAGTACTGCTTTTTAACTTTGTCCTTAAATAGTATTAAATAGTATTAACATCCCCAAATTCTAGTAATAATGACACTAGTCAGAACTGAAATTAGATTTGATTTTCCCAATCAATTATTTTCAGTGACAAATTAGTATAAGATACTGTATGAGAATGACAGTTCTAACAACAAACAACTTTACCTTCTCAATTGCACAGGTAGACCTGTTAAACATATGACAATATCAAAAACATGCAATATTTACATACAAATGATCTTACACTAGTGTAAGAATCTTTGGAATTTTTATTTGTGTTTGTTTGATAGAAAGTACACTATTAAAAAGAACTGCACTGGAAAATTCTTCTTCAATAAGATGATTGTATGAAATTTAGACAGTAATATATATATATGGCTTCAACAAAAAGAGTGAAATCCTGTAGACTGGTCCTCACAAAGCAGGTGATTCCTGCCCTTTCTTACTGAACTTCTGTAATGTTCAAACCAAGGGCATCATACAGGTACAAATGACTGATCATGTTTGTACATGTTAACCAGCTTTCATCTTTTTTCCAGGAACTAAGTAATACCTTTCTGTGATGTTTTTGGAAACACTACGAATTAAATACTCATTTTAGGGGAAAAAGCAAACACAAAAAAACAATCTCTTTAATATTCAATGCACATGCATATTTCTACTACAGAGTATTACATAACTTTGTAACAGGGCCTTATAGAAAATGAATTCACTCAGACAAACGTCTACAGCCTTTCAGCTCTAATCAAAGACTATCACAGCACACTCAGGAAAGACTACATGCCATTGATATCAACAACCAGATCCCACCAGAAAGGGATGAGGAGCTCCCTGAAATGTCAGAAAAAGAAGAAAACTGCACAAAGAATTTGGAGGTGCTCTAACAAATGAGTGGTCACAAAGGGTATACAAAAACAAACAAAAACAGTCTGTAAAGCCTGTGAAGATATAGTGCAAGCATTCCTGAAAGAATAATTTAAAAGTGTGTAACTTCCAACTTCATATGTGGAAGAAATTAATATAAACCTCTTCACTCCCAAATGTAGTTGACAGATTAGAAAAATAATAGTGTATCATATAAGGAAGTAGAGGAAAACATTTCTTATAAAGTTCAGGTTACTATCTTCAGTCTTCCAATACAACTTAGTGCAATTGGCTGTTTCTAGTTACTATATGAATAGGTGAAACTAAGGTAAGACACCATTAAGCAAGCATACATCCATAAATATGCAGTCCAGGAGAAGAAAAATAGTTATCACTATCACACAATACTATGTACCAATGTACATTTTATAATAATTGTAAGCAGAATAGTCCTGAAATTGACAAATACTGGGAGGAGGAGAAATAAAAGCAAAAACTAAATTAGACAGTGGAAATGAGTCAGATAAGAACTTACAACCCCACTGTTAAAAATTAAGGAGAATTGTGTGAAAGACCAGCATTTGTCACAAAGTAGGCATGCTGTACCTTTTAGGTAAATGCAACCAGTTTGCCTAATGACAATTACACTTGCCTTTCATAATTACTGAACTACATGCCAAAAAAGTGAGTTCTAAACTCAATCTACTTCCCCTCTTTATGAGCAGAGACTTCAATGGCAAGGGTATAAGCAAGACTGAACAAAAACTTCTCTTCACAACAGCCTCAAAGCTAAGTAAAATAAAACTCATGTTTTTTGGTATCTTGATCAAAGATAAGACTGCTATCTCCAAAACAGTTACTAGACCCTACACTGGTTATACACTTTGGATGAAAGTATTTCAAAATATATATAAAGAAAGTATACATAAGGCAGTGTTCATAATGCTACCTTTTCTTCCAGAGAACCATTTCGCCCACCACTGGACTACAGTGGGATAACCAGCATAGCTTTCTCTAAGGGCAGGTTCCTACTATCATCCTTCTAACTCACACTGGACCCTGAATTTTGTGTTCCCGGATGAGTATCTTAATTTCACTAAAGGAGATTATGTCCTTCCTCCCTTTGAACTTGTATGATATAAGAGTTGGGTCATCCTCTTGAGTGCAGGAGAAATCTACAGATAAAGGTGAAACAAAATTGTTGAAGAAAGACTATTCTTTCTTATTGCAGAGGGTGAAGCAGGCCAATAGAAACAAGGTTTCTTTCCTATCGAATTTAACGATACTAACTGGCAGCAAGTAATGAACAATCTCTGGATTTCCCAATAAACATGTGTAATAACAGGGAAACACCTTCTTTCCTCAAAAGGACACACTTAAAAGATTGAAAAACCTTATGCTGCAAATACCCATACATACCAGAGAAATTATTAAGCATTGCTTTAATACCACCACAGCCAGAAGCCACAGTCGTTACACTGAACTACTGTGCAAAGTGATATATGAACACAGGAAGAGAAAGGAGTAAAAATCCCAAACAAATCTGTATCCATACAAAAACGGGTACAGAATCATAGAATCACCAAGGTTGGAAAAGACCTCCAAGATCATCCAGTCCAACCATCCACCTACCATCAATATTTCCAGACTAAACCATGCCCCTCAGTACAATACCTAACATTTCTTGAACATTCCCAGGGACAGTGACACCACCACTTCCCTGGCCAGTCCATTCCAGCATCTAACTACTATTTTGGAGAAGTTTCGCCTACCATCCAAGCTGAATCTTCCCTGGCACAACTTGAGGCTATTCCCTGTAGTCCTATCACTAGTTATGTCAGAAGTAGACCAAAAAAGAAAAAGACAAGAAAGAAAAAATAGTAGAAAAAGACAAGAAAAAAACTCTACAGTCAACTCTACAGAATAAAATCAAATTATATGGAAGATATCGGAAAAGAGAATGGTCACAAATATAGAGGCTTGAGAGCAAAACAAAAGACTTCCTTTGTTCAAAAGCTGCTGAGAGAAGCATGGGAAAGGAGTTGCTTCTCATTTTTCTCCTACGCCTTCTGATGCAAACCATTAGTAGAATCTTCCTCAGTACAATTGGAAAATACATTCTGAGATGAAGAAGATCAGCACATCAAATTAATAGAGAATCTGACCATTATTTTAAAACTTATTATATTTACACAGGTCTCCCTGAGAGTATCAAATGCCACCAGTGATTTCTCATATACAATATCAAAGCATAACAAAAATTTCTGAGTGCCTTTGATGCAAGTTCACAACATCACTTACTTTTGCTTGGATGTAATTTAACTGGCACTAGCATTTAGTAATTATCCACATAAAATAGGAGCATGAGTAAAATTTTAACTGATTAATATTTTACTATAATTTGGTATTAAATAGCTATTTTATAGACAACATCTGTTGAATTTTATTAAGTTAATGTAATTTGTTTTCAAATCATCTGTAATTAACACTTCCAGCAGCTGCTTCATTCTTGCCAATAGTATTGTGGAAAAACACTCAATAAAGAGGAAATTTTAATAATGAGTGGAATATTTACATTTTATTACTGCACTATTTAACTTACTACTCTCTTCATGTGTGCAGTAATTGTTACATAAGGAACATTTAGTTTTCATGCTAATATTTTCTCCCAGATGAAAACAATGCTATTTATCATACTGAAAAAATCTCTTAGAATCACTTACTGAGAATGAAATCCTGTAAAATTTGAATGAATGAGTTCAGTTTGAAACTTGATGACAACTTGGGAAGCAACTTAAGCACTTGTTAGATATTTTCCAAAGGAATAATAAAAAAAAAATGATACATCTCAAACTTCAGAAAAGTGGTCCTTCTTCCTTTTATTTGGTGAAACAAAACATGCATTACTAGAATGACTTTGGAAAAAGTTCTACTTTTAGGGACAAACGTAAATTTATTAAGAAACTAGCCTATTACATGATACTGTGGGGTTTGCTCTTCATATGTGACTGCACAGCACCACAGGAAGAGCCTAGAAAGGCTCACAATATACAGAGTAGTCCTCCTCAGAAAAAGTAATATGTATAGCTATGGTCTTGTGTTCAAAAGTTTTGGCAATGAACTACTGGAAAAATACTGTGACAGAACACCATATTACAGGATTGCAGAATTGACAAATAGCTCTGCAAATAGATGGAAGGATTTTATCATGCCCACTTCTTCCCATTGAGTGGGAAAGAGGAAGAACAGTAGAAGCCAGAAACAAATAATTGATTTCATCTGGTATTTGTCTACTACGAAGATAGGATTAGGTACACTGAATTTAGCCAGCTGCAGAAGAAAAGCTTGCATAAAATTATATAAATAACCAAGATCTGTCACTATCCTGATGCACATTACACCACAAAATGTTTTTTAAGATATTTTCCAGCAACAAATATTAATGAATTTTATCCTGTGATTTCCTTCCTCGCAAATACGCATTATTCTGCATCACAAGTTAAGAATCATTCCTTCTGGATTAAGATCCTGCAGGCAATATTTCTTGAAGCCACTGACAATTAATTATATTTACTGTCTTTGCATTTTCATTCCACATCACCTATTACAATCCCTCACCTTCCTGCAAAGTTCAGTTACTCAGGAAACTTCCGATTATGTATAATTTTATTATTACATGTTATGAGAAAAGGTAGGAATAATTAACAATCACATACAGAATTTGGCCACCAATTTGTCTAAACTCGTGGAAAAAAAATTCTAGGCATACACAGGCATCTGATGATACTACATTTAAGACTGATCTAACCAAATTTAATTTGTGGCTTAAAAGGATTCACTGGAAATAAGCAAATTTTTTCTTTTTAAAATACCAGTTTCTCAGTTAACTAATGTTAATATGTACACAGGTGTGTATGTGTATATATTTATATAATAAAATATATAATATAATATTATATATATATTTATAATGCATTTATAAGATGTGTACATGTAATGTATTTGAAGGGTATTTAAATTTATATATTTAACAAAGACATCAGAACAATGTGTGCTGTTTGTTTTTGGCATCAAGGAATGAGCCAAAAACAAGACATTAAAATTAACATCCTATACTCAGCAAAGGTGAAATTATCTTAACAGCTTGCTTGGACACACATTTAAATCTATCTGCTACGAAGAAATTCAGCACCTCACCAAACATGCTACTAGATTATCACACATGGCCAACTAGCAGAAGCCCCAGTTGAAAAATAACTACATTTATTATTCTTTCTATATAAAATTCTTTTCATTAATGCTCAGCAACACGCATTTGGCAGCTGAACATTTTTTGAAGCAGCAGTTAACAATGCAATTCACCAAACAAAGATAAGCTCAATGGTTTCCAGGAAACTGAAAGATGAAAGAATGTGGAGAGAGTCAGCCATGGTTTCAAATGAAGAACAAGTGAACTAAGGTCAAACTAAAGCCTAAAAAGAAACTCAACAAGGGCCCAGAAACCACAGTACAGACACATTTCAGTTAGACCGAAATTTCACAATGCATTTCAAAAGTGCAGACAATACATTCTTTGGTATATTAATCCACTGGGGACAATTTTTACAAAGTAAAGGAGAAACTCTGATTGCAAAGCCCAAAGTTTCTTTACTTCAAGCATATACTTCAGTAGATTTTCTATAGCGTTGCTGTTTTTTGTAATGACTGTAGTCTTATCTTTGTAATTATTTCAGTCTTATCTTCCAGTCTTGCTTTGTGGACTCTGTCTTTACTGAAACCATTGAACAGTACATACAAGATAAAGGTGTAGTAGAGGGATCCATAAACATTATTTCAGAAGTCAGCATCTACTAAATAGCCTGCTCGAGAAATATTATGAATATATTCTTCCTCTATGAAGGAAAGGGCAGAGTAAATCTGCAGTTGTACAGACCCACTTGAATAATTCCTTCATACTACAGCAGTGGAAGTAATGCAGCATTCTACCCCCAAGACTCTCAACATTTTGCAAAGTTACCTACTGCAAGTTACTCCCTAATACATTCAATTAAATTCTGCTGTTCAATCTATCCATCCAAACAGAACACAAACAAAAATGAATTACCAGAGAGACTTTTTTTTAAAAATAAATCATTAAAACTCATCCCTCAGCAAATCTGTAAAAACCTGTATTTTAAAATCCAATAAAAATAAAGCCCAGTACAACCCTACATCCAGAATTAACATTTTGAACTTCTGACAAATTGCCTCCTCCGGTCTCAAGCATTTATTTCCAGTTTTACACAGCAAATTACAGTGGTTTAGAAAATAGCACAGAATTTTAAATGCATGAATTTTAAACAGACAATTTAATTAGCTAAGATATAAAATTAACTTGTCAAAAATGAGATATTTCCCACAATCTGTATTTCAGAACATAGAAATGACATTTTCGCCAGTACAGCATTCCCTAGAACCATGCCTAGACATTCCTCCACTGACATATAGTGAAGAGTGCCACCTATTGAATTGCAAATGTTATCTCCTGAAATAACTATTTTGGAAATATGCCAGCATCTTGCATCAGGAGATACCATTCTATTTCATCCAATTATCCTTAGCAATATCTGTATATAAGGCTACATAGTATTAAGTGCACAAACCAAAAAAAGTAGCACCTTCTGATATTACAGTCAATTGATTTAGATTTCTAAATACACAGCCTAGCCAAGGAAGAATGTTCACTATGTTGAAAATTTTGAAAGTAGACTGATAACAAAATATACTATTATAACCTGATCAAGTCTTGGAACAGACCCATTTATATTCAAAACATCTGAATGAGTCAGCAGTTCACTGCATTTCCCAGGCCTGCTGCAGACCAGCACAGTTCCCAGACGCACTTCCTCAGATTGTGTTTGCCTCATAGACAAGGTCAGTGGTGATAAAAAGTGATATAAAGGTCAATGACCAGGAAAAGATGACAACACACAGACTTATTTTATCTGCCTACCCATTAACCTACTCAGTATACTGAATTTCTACATAATTCTTCTAGTTATTTGCTTCACATTTTTTAGCTAACTGTAACACAGTAGAGCAGATAAAAAGAACATTAAAAGAAGTTCTACTATTGTTTCAGTATTTTGAGCAGAAAAGAGCTATATATATTGACTGTTGTGGCATACATGCAAATGAATGATCTCTAAACTGATCACTGACTGCCCCTTTGTTCGATATCTTATTCCCATACGCTGCAAGTATGTAAAAGAAACTGATGCCAGTAAGGATGTGTGTTAATTGGCTGCTTTATTTTTCTTCAATGCAAAGATCAGGATGGTTGTATCCATGTCAGCGTTACACCTGCTAGATGTCTAATCATATCAGGTGTGCAGTTCCAGTACAGCCAGCACTAACACTGTGCATATAAACAACAGCAAAAGTTCTTGCAACTGTAGCCATAGCACTATCAGTAAATGAGATTATACCACTGCAGTCATGCCGTTATCTGAACCCTAAAGCTTTTGATCTGCACTGGAGATTCCTTTAAGGGGGTAATAAAAGACAACAGAAATAATATTTATCCTAACTCTGACTACTGTAGAAGGTAAGCCCACTACTGAAGCCAAAGGTGGACTATATGGATTTTGGTCTGCAAAGAAGAAATTTATTTACACAATATACAGCCATTAAAAAACTACCTTTTTTCCTTTCAATGCAGTGATCATAAAAAATTACCACCTGTGAAATGTGTACAAAATCTTGATCCTTTCTCTTGTAGAATCAAAAAATCATCAGGTTAAGGAGAACATAAGGACATCTCTAGTCCAACCTCTTGCTCAAAGCAAGGTCAGCTCTGAGATCACTGAAATACTCAACAGTTTACTATTTTGCCCAGTCAAGTCTGCAATATTTTTTAAGGATGGTATGTCACAGCATCCCCAGACAACCTGCTTCCCATTCTCAATTCCCTCAGAGGTAGTTTTATTTTTCTTTAAATTCAATTGGAAACTCCTCATTTCAATTTATGAACAATGTTCTCTTGTTCTCCCATCAAGTAAATCAGTAAAGATACTACAGCCCTGTCCTGGATGCAATACTCCAAACAAAGTCTAAAGAGTAATGAGTAAACGAGTGTAATTGTCCCCTTAATCTTTTGACTATGCTCATGATGACACGGTCAAACAGTCTGTTACTCTTCATACCCACAAGGCATGCTGTTTGCTCACAGGTAGTCAATGCCAGGTCCCTTTCATCAGACTGCTCCCTGGCCAGTCAGGCTCCAGCTTATACTGTTGTCGAGTTATTCCTCTCTACCTTTGCCCTTGATGAATTTCTTAAGGATCCTGTCAGTCCTCTCTCCAGCCTGCAGTCCAGGCTATTGGCACTTCTACCCTCCAGTTTATCAAGTAAATCTAGTCACTGCATCACAGAAAGCAGTCAGTTTGATCAAGCATTACTTTTGGTAAATCCATGTTCACTGACCCCAGCCACCAACTTTTCCATGTGCATAGCTGTTTCATCTTAATTATAGGTACTGATACCTCTTGCTAATGTAGCAAAATATTCAGGGTATCTAGTAAAAATCCAGCTTTTTCAGGTTATTATGAAGATAGGCTAGGGGAGCTGAGTTTGCTCAGACAGGAGAAGAGAAGGCTGAGAGGAGACTTCATTGCGGACTTCCAGTATTTAAAAGGGGATTATAAACAGGAGGTGAATCAAGTTTTTATGAGGGTAGACAGCGATAGGAAAAGGGGGAATGATTTTAAGCACAAGGAAGGAAGGTTTAGATTGAATGTTAGGGGGAAGTTCTTTACAGAGAGACTGGTGAGGTGCTGGCACAGACCAGAGATGCTCCATCCCTGGAGGTGTTCAAGGTCAGGTTGGATGGGGCCCTGGGCAATCTGGTCTACTACCAGATCTAAAAGTTGGTGGCCCTACCTACAGCAGAGGGGTTGCAACTTGATGATCTTTGGGATCCCTTCCAACCCAAGCCATTCTATGATTCTATCCATGCTAGCTTTCATATCGCTTTGGTTTCTCACACACTGCTGAACTAGTTTGTCTTCCCCACATAGCGCCTGCTATGGAGAGGGGAAAGAAAAGCCCTCCTATCTCAAAGCAGAAACATAACACTAAGTAAAGATGTTCACAACTGAAAAACAATGCATGTGTGCCCAATTTTTGGTCATTAGTGGCAGTTCAATAATAAAGTTTTTTTGAGCTTTCCATTAAAGATCTCATGTAAGACAAGCCTTCAAAGTTTTGCACAAAGGTATATATATTAAAATAATGAAAAAAACCATGATCTGAAGACTTTCATTCTCTGCTCATAAAAAGATCTATAAAGGATCCAGCACATAAACAAATGCTAACACTGGTTTTCAGACCAAATGAAAGACGTTCCACCTTAGGATTTCATCTAGCTTTGAATAATTTATATATTTCCTCCCTAGTTATCTTCTCTACCAATTGCTTCATAGCTCTTTAAGATTAAACAGCACAGATCAAACAGCACACTTATAAAGTATATGTCAAAGAGGACTTAAAAAAAATAAATAAATAAAAAATCAAGTCCTTGAGGTTTCCCCGTGACTAGATTTTTTAGTTATACTTCCTTATTGTAACTTGAGTAATGTTATAAATTATACTCATTGAAAAGAATTGTAATATACTATTTGAATGAGGCACGTAGTTCTGCAAGTTTGGACTTGCCAATTTTGACTCTATGACTTAGGAATAAACAGAATTTCAGACTAAGAGGTTAATAATAGGACCTTCATATATTTTAAGTTGTATGTTCCACATTCACTTTTACTCAAAGTAGTAACAAAGATGAGATGTGATGTATTTGTTCTAAAACAGTAATGATTATATTTTAACCACCATTCTCCTTGCATGCTCATATTTTAATGACTCCTGCTTCTAAGAAATTCATGTATCAAATGAAAATTGAATACAAAAGTATACTAAATGAATTTAGTAGAACTAAATCACACAATATTTTCACCAGACCGGGTCCTCTAACAAATACTGAATTATACAACCCCTAAAAAAAAAAAATGCTTTAAAGATGTATTTGTACATGTTTGTTTATAAATGGTATCTCCTCCTCCAGACAAGAGGGCAGAATAATTTTTTTTTCACTTTGAAAGGCACTATTAAACAGAAATAGGCATTACAAGTGAAAAACAACTCCCATATTAGCCAAGTTTGACTTTTTGCATGTGTATTTCCCCAGGAACTCTTTCAGGAATTTACAAAAGGTTTCAAAATTGGATTTTGTTGTTAAGGTGTAAGGTATGATCAATTCCAAAGTTTTCAAGCTGGGAAAAAAAAAAAAAAAAAAAAAAAAAGAGACTTACAAAATTTCTCTCTAAAGATTTCAGCTGATGATCTATTTCTTTCAGACGGTTTTGTTGATCACGATATTCTTTATTGTCTCGTAGAACCTTTTCACCTGGAACTACTTCTAGGTTTCTGTTTGCATAAACCAGAGACTCCTGATAAAAAGAATAGGCAGAAATTAATTTTTTTTTTTTTTTTTGCTTCAAAGCCTGAAAAATGTTCATTTGATTTACATCAGCAAGACATGGAAATCTATAGAATAATGTATAAGTTTCAAGTTTGGCAAATGCATAATTTTTATTGCGCATATTTTCAAATCCAATAGCTAAATGTTAGGCTGGGCTTAATCCAGTAAAAAGCCTTCATCACATTCAAAGAGGAATTTCCTTGATGCTTAAATTCTATGAGAAATATAAAAATGCATTGAGAAGTAGAGGTTCAAAAGCTCACCCCCTGATAATGATACAGGGATCAGAATTAGGCCGTTGCTGACAACTCTCAGAAGAGAATGAAAGAATCAAAATTGAAATAGGCCTTGTTTCCTGCACATCATGCTAAATTAAAAAAATACTCTCAGTTCGAGTGCAAGTTAGATGTACTACTGTCATTATACTCTTGGGTTACACATTCTCATATCCCACAGTAGTTTTGGATCAGATTTTGCAATTAATAACAAAGCTGAATACATCAAAAGTTCAGTGTAGTACTATTACATGCAAGAACAGAACGAAATTCAGATTATTAAGAATGACAACTATTTGCCAAAAACAAATGGCAAAGTTACATTGCAGTTGGAAAAAAAGCTGGGCTTTCTGTTGCAAATCAAGGATCCTATATAAGAATCCAAGTAAGTTGAATAATAATAATAATAAAAAAAGCTGTTAGTCAATTCAATCCAAAGGAACATGAGCAATCATTTACAAAAAACATACTTTTCATTCTTTTTTTTTCCTTTTTCCAGAAGCAGTTTAATAAACACATACAAGGAAAACAATTCCGATAGCATGTCTAATTGGAAAGGAAAATGAACTTTGTAATTTCTCAACTGCAACATACAAAAAAATTTTAAGTATCTGAAAGCATTTCTTCTGAACATTAAAAAAAAACATGAGCTCTCAGACTTAAACTACTGTGCCTGAAAATAAAATTAACACAATGCAATCTTTATTTAATATTCAAATCAGTGACAGCTGGCTGTACCACAATCCCAGATTTTTCCTGTAAGAGACATAGATACAAGCAGCAGTACCTGATAGTGACTAGAATTCCTCTAAACTGAGCTCAAGTTTAATGTGGACCACCTAAAGCCAAAATCTGTTAATAATGAGTGAGTGTTTATAAAGTTTGGCTTCTTTAAAGAAAGAGATTATTAATTAAACTTGATGCCCAATTGCAAGAAAACTACATGACAGAACATAAAACAGAGGACTTATTTAAAGTTGTGTTAATTAACACATGAAACAAGAATAGGGTCTTTATAACCGCAATATAAACACAAAGTCAGCAAAGGGGCCCGAAACAAACACTCAGTTTCCCTCTAGTAAGATAGATTGCTTTTGTATGACTTTATTCTTCCAGGGATTTTAATACGAGTGAAATAATTCTTCAAACCATTGGGGACAAAGAGGAGGATGGAAGCTAATAACTAGAGGAAAACATAAAGCTGGAAAGCCTTGCACTATTTTTCTGAAATTTCTTTAAAGGTCAGAGTAAAAAAATATTTATAGAATGCATTTGAAGAAAATACAACACTAATAAAATATACTTTTCCCTGCAGTTTCAGGGAAGGAAATGGGAAGGAAAGATGGGGATGACACAAATTGAGAGTGTAAAATTAAGTAAAAATTATTCCAAATTTTTGAGAAGAGAGATTTGAGAACATTTTCACTGAATTCCGTTCTGAAAATGCAGTTGTTACAGCATATTCATCATTGAAAAGTAATCCTTTGTTAATAACAAACTATTTTTACAGTGATCTTGATGAAGTCTTCAGAAACTCATAACGAACAAAAAGTATAAGAAAGGCTGTTTCCAACACTAGCCTATCTCCAGCAAGACCCTACAAGGGATACATACACACTGGAAAAGAAATTATCACTATAGATTTGCTGTTTCTAAATGTTCTAGCCCAGACTGAAACAACTGTAGTTCATAGACCTACTTCCATGACAAAGACTGTACTTCAACACAGAGCAGTCTTTGAAAGATCTCTGTTCTAAAAACGTGTTCACTTGTGTTTTGAACAATGTATGCTTTTGCATCTACAATGGCTTCTGGCAGAGTCATAGTTGTCAGAAAAACATTTCAGTTGTTTGAATCTGCCACTTTCTGGTTTCATTTGATTCTTCCAGTTCTTGCATTAGATAAGATGGTAAACAACTGTCAGTATTTACTCTCTCTGACACCTAATGAAATCTACTGGTACCATGGAATCTTTTTGAGTCATAAAACAGATTGACATGTTTACCTGCTTCTAAATATGCCTTGAAGAAGAGAGAGCTGTAAAAGTCATCTGTTTTGATGAGGATGAGGCATGGAATGCATGCTATGAAGCAGGTCATTAATGAAAATATCAGTGTGAATTCAGAATCTTTCATTCTTTTGACTAATTATTTGAACTGTTGACTATAGTTTGGTGTGGTAATTGAAAAACAGAATATTTTTCTGACAAAAGGAAGCCAATCAGGTATGAAAGAACTCATCAAGACTGCAAAAACATGGAAGTAATTAACTTCATGAGGTAAAAATGAGCAGATCTTTAATCATAGCCTCCATTTCGTTCTATTTTCAGGTAGTTTTCCAGTTGTTCAAGTTGGTAACTGTATTTCTCATACTCAATTTTACACGTCATATTCTTTCATCCTACCATTTTCCTGTCTCTTCTAGAATTATGTTTAATTTAATTTGTTCTTCCAAAAAACACTGAGTAAGACAAAAGCATTTTTTTAATTTTTAATTAAGTTGGCACCAAAACAAAGAAATGTTTCAGAGAGAAATTAAGTTCTGATGAGAAACATCTCCATGTAAAAGAAAACGTTAGTCATGAAAAAGCATTCTGAATCCAGCTGTTTTGATTGCACAAAAAGATGAATCTGTATGCGTCTCTCTAACAGCTCAGCTATGGTACTGTACAATAATTAAATCCAGTTGTTAAAGATTTCAGAGTTGGAGAATATTTCCTATATCCTACCAATGCATCTATAAGCAGCAGGAAGTTTCTCTCCCACTGAGCCAATGGTGATTAAGTGCTTGCTCTTTGAAAGTTATATCTAATGAAATTCTTGGAAGAAAAGAATGTGCTTCTTTATGATATGCAATGCTTAAGTTAATTTCATTTCAATTACTTCTAAAATTCTAAACAAAAACATAAGCAGATGGTTACACATTAATATTTTTTTTCCCAATATTCCCCATCACTAGTACATTATATTCTACTTCACCACAGCAGATGAAAATTCCACCTCATGGAAATCAGAAGGAATTTCAGCACAGACTTATGGAAGAGTGATGCCACTGATACCAGTTTCTTCTTTTCCAAATGAGACTTATTTCCTGTAACAACTCTAGACGCATTCAGAAAAAGTTGCCAGCAGTACTGAAGTACAAAAAGATATCAAATCAGAGATGAAAAAGGCACTCTTGTATAGGCCCTGCTGAAGGTTAAAAAAAAAAAAAAAAAAGATAGAGAACTAAACAAAAATGCACTTTATCTTTAAGATAACATATACAAAAGACAATTTAACTATCTAGATGACATCTAGACAGCTGCAAAATAAGCCAAAAACGCCATGTTCAAGAGAAGAGTTAGCATGATAATGGGTATCATGAATATCATACTTGCATCAGCCTCCAAAAGACATTCACTACAAAGAACTCTCATTTTTCTCTATGGCCCACCTTCTTTCAGATATCAGAACTGATGCTTTAAGATTTGAAGTTGTTAAAAAAAAAAAAAAAAAAAAGCATGAAAACTTCTAGTTTATAACAATATTAGAGGATATCAATCATGATAATCACAGCTGTTTCACGAAGACCATGAGCACTAATGAGTTTAGAACACGTAAAAAAGTATGCCTTTTGAAAGGAAGCTCTCCAGATTCAAGTTAGTTGCTAATTTGTCAGCTACTGAGACATGTTACTCCCTGCTTTTTGAAAAAGCAACTGTTAAAGGGACTTGAAAACAAAAGAGGTTTAGAATGAATTCACATAAGCAAACCCAGAACTGAACTGGCCGTTACTGTTCCACATATGTACTGAAGTGATGGTATCAAGGTACAAATAACCACAATCAAGAATGTAGAACTAAAAGATCCAGTACAAAGCTTTCACACTAAGCAGCCAAGTTTCTGAAAGCTGACATAGCTATTTTCTCCTCCACTTACCTTCAAAAATGTTAGCAGCTGAAATTATATGTAGATATATACAAGCACAGTCATGTCACAGCGCAAGATACAATCAGGCTGCACCTATTAAATTAGGCATCATGAAGAACTCAGCATTGACTTTTCTAACGTGACATTGGCAATGAAACTATGGCACCCACCAGGCACCCAATTCTCTCCAGCAATAGCTATGAAGATGCAGAGAAGCAGCAATGCAAGTGTCTAGGGAATTTTGGTGTCAGCTGGAAAGGCATAATGTCATGACACTTATGGAATTAGACAACTGCAGACTGCTGTTTTGGATTTATGCAATTTGCATCCTTCTAAATCCAGTTTTAAATAGCTATAGTACCTATCAACTTCAACTTATGTTTCTTTTGTTTAACTTCTCAAACTTATAAATCCATCTATAAATAGTTCTGTTCTTTGGTAACTTTCATTAAAATGACTCACACATTGTAGTCTGAACAACAACAGCAAAAAGACAAACAATTTTGTTTCCCAGTTCTACAGTATATAAAAAAACTTCTGCAAAACAAAGTTGAAAGATAAGTGCTTTTTACCAAGTATGGGTAATTTAAGAAACTAACTGCCTTGTTTTGGTTGTTAATTCTGATACTATTCAAAAAGGTAGTGTACTCCTTTTAAGAAGTATATACATAAATGCAAGTTTCTCTATTCAAATACTTCAGAGTATGAAGAAAACAGTGCAATAACGATCACTCCGATCAAACGTTCCCAAACAAAGTACTCATTATCACAAGCAGTATCACCAATTTCAAGGTGCTGCCTCTTATCAGTAAGCACAAGATCCAGCAGTCTTTGTCGAGTTCAGGTCCGTGAACCTGAAGCAACCACGTGGGTAACAACTAAATTTGCGTGAGTGATTAACCACTAGAGGGAGTTGCTGTTTCATACATTAAATGCGAGGAGAAAAATGATCAGCTTCAAATGATGGCTCCTCTGGAACTCAGAACAACATAAAATACTGCTTCAGGTCAAATAAAACCTAAAGAAGGTCCACAAGTCAGTCAATACAAAACTGGCATTAAAATGTTAAAATTTTGTTTGTTCTGGCTATGAACTGTACATTTTAATAAAGTGAACAGGTTTTGTGCAAATAAGTACAAAACAGGAGTTACGGTTTTTTATGTAGTTATTTCCCCCATCATACACCATGGACAACACTCATAGAACAAGGGAAAATTGGGTCTTCTATGTACAAAATTTAAACAAACATTTCCCAAGGCTGAGACTTCTAAGTTTATTACTCTTGGAAAGGGAAAAAGACAAAATCCTTTAAAAAAAAGACCGTTTCAATCCATTTTCTACAGTCTTCAACACTGCTTATCAATAATTGTTTAATCTTTCAGTTCACTTTCGAAATCCTGAGATAAGAAGAAACCAAATTCTAATTCCCAGAGATGGACCTACTGGTCCTACAGTGGTCATTTTGCAGTTCAGAATATCCGAAATACCAATTTTTGCACATCAGATTTCTTAGTTAACGCTCTTTTCTGTAATATACCTGGTAAATCTGGCTTGGAGGATTTGAGCAAGAGCTGGAAATTGCAGAATAATCACCATTAGACAGTAGTATTTGAAGCTTCCTGTCTATCTCATTTAGGTGATGAAATTCCATCGGTTCAGGTGTGTACCCTTCTCCTGGTGCTAGCCAGCCACATACATCCTCCTGTTGAAAGATACAGAAAATATTTAATCCCCGTTCCCAAAGGAAACAGGCTTTAAAAGCAGTTACACATCAAGTGTATTTATTTTTCGAAAAAAAACCTGTATTAAAGGACAATGTGCAAGTTCTCATCTCATTATATAGCTGAATTCTGACAGCATTCTTCTACCAAGCATATCCTAAAGCAGATATTCACCAATTAGAAGTACACATTTCTTTATTTGTAAATATAGCTAAGCAGCAACTTAGGTGGACTTAAAGATATATATTTGATACATTTTATTTTTAGAAAGTACACTTATCTACATGCATTGTTCAAACTGCAAAAAAAAAAAAAAAAAAAAAGTCTTGTGTTAACCTAAACAGATTTCTACACTTAATATACTTTATAGGAATAAATCCAAAACCCACATCTTCACTGGCTAGCCACTTAGAATCCCTGAAATAAAAGTGCTTACAGGCAGGTGCCTTGCCTCTATACCAGCCAGTGACAATAAACAGACAGCTCCACAAGTTCCCACCCATTCTTTGAAGGTTATACAATTCTTTCGATCAAGGTCTCTCTACATACAAGAAAAGCACTTTGGATAACTAACCCCTTTACCTTAATGATGCATTTCACTGTATAGCATCTTATCTAGGTTACATGCCAGCAAGTTATCATAGCTTCCATCCATGGATACAGACTCCCCTCTTTTTGTGAACTCTGCATCTGTTGAGCCTAGGAGTCCCAGCTCCCTCTTTAAGGAATAAGAGTTTACCACAGCCTAACATACACATAGATCTTGCTCTCTGGTGCTGTACACAAGCAGCACTTTTTGACACCAACGACATGAATATCCATCTTGGAGATGGTGTACCCCTTTGCAAGATAGTGCAAAGGACAGAAATTCAGAGGAAATTGTTTGACAGAGGTAGATCCATCAATCCTAAGACTGAAAACACATAGAAAGTATGCAATTATCTCATGTTTTCAGAGCTAATACTGAAGCAGAAAAGCTCTCATAAACTGCACTAAAACTATCAGTAAACATCATCCTAAGACAATTCAGTTACGCCTTGTTTGCACAAAAAGTATTATTTTGGGAATACTTATTACAACTGAAGTTGGACAAGGAATGGAGAATTGACTACACAGCAAACAGTAAAATATATTTATGTATTAAAAAGACAAATGCAAGTCACAGGTATAAAATGAGAAGCTCTCAACTTCACTGAAAAACAGCATATTGGCAAGCTGCCCAATCAGTTTTCACCTCAAAAAGAAATTCTGGCATCAACCACAGACAGACATCCTTTCTATAAACAATCATATATCCATTTTACATGCCCAATCACACCTGCACAGCAACACATGCTAAAAATCATTCAGAAGTCCAAATAAAGTGGAACATAATACACTGCTCTCTATTATCCTCTGAAGGAGCTGGTAGCAACATACTACTGTGCAAGTAAAAGAAACACAATAAGCAGCTACAACTAAAAGCACAGCAACTTTCTATCTGACAAAAGATCAAGAAGAAACACACAGTCATGGAGTAACTGAAGTGAGAAAGGGCCTCTGGTTCCATTTGGCCCAACCCCTGCTCAAGCATTATCACCCAGAGCAGGGTGCCCAGAGCCATGTCCCAGAAGCTTTTGGAGATCTCCAAGGACAGACTTGTGCCAGTGGAAGAGAGAAAGCCTGAGAAATCTTAAAATTAAATTTGAAAAGGTTGATGCTATGGTAGAAACTACCTGGAGTCAAATCTCAAACCAAAGAAATGAAATGCAATGAGAGAGTTGCATCCCCAAAGAACAAAATAAGAAACCCACAGTAAAATCTGAGTTCCTACAGGAACTGCTCTGAGATCAGTAGCCATCACCCTTGTAGCGTATCCAGTACATTATCACAGAAACACTGGGAGAGGTAGAAAGCAGAATTCACTTCCTGAAAGTGAGTTACATAATTTCTCACACTTGATAGCAGTAACACCTGACTAATCAACACAAGTATGTGTTCCCAGTATAGACAGCTGTATACCATGAGTGAATTTGTCCCACTTAACCCAAACAAATGAGCACATATTCGTAGATACTGGTTATCCACTGCAACTTGGTACTCTTATCTCACACCCTGGGAAGTGGCTCTGCACAACAACTATTCATTGAGAATGACCCTAGCAAATTACATCTCTGTCCTGATTCCAAAGAATCATCAGTTACAACCTCACAAGAACAGAGCAGGGAAATGGGGGAAGTAGAGAGCATACTGTTGATTTCCTTTCTTTATCCTAACAGAAGAGGACCATCACCTTACTTCAAGACTTCAACATCTGTCTTGCAAAGGATTCATGTCCATTCTTCCTTTACAGCTTCCAGATTAGCCCTCTGACTATTTGAGCAGCTGCATCCACACACAAGAAGGAAATACCAGCTCCAAACTACAATACCACTACTGTGAGGTCATCCCTGGCCATCCTCATTACTCTAAATCATGCTGGCTACAAAAAAGAAAAAAAAAAAAGCACACCCCGAACACCTGTCATAAATTACCTCCATTTTGTCTTTGTGAAACAAAATCAAACAAAAGTAGAATGAGGTGCTAAACTAGTGTCATGTTAACCATCCTCTAATCAGTGCACACACATACGACTCGGCAGGAGACAGACACATGAACCCAGGTGCAATTTTGCTCAATGTCTATTTAGCATGTTCTCACACCCCCTCCTCGCAGTATCTAGTAGCCACTTCACTCCAGAGTAAAACAGACTTAAACATTCTCTCATGTTTTCAAGATGGTCAGCGATTTAACATTTGTCTTGGAAAATAAGCGTCCGTCCTGCCACTGTTTCCAACATCTTAACTCAGAATGTTTCTGTAACAGCAGTAGGCACTTAGTACTATGCAACATCTGAAACAAATTATACCCCTGCTGATTTAACAATTGTATTAGCATGAAAATGCACTTCTAAAATACTTCAAATATCCATAAAACACTTTTATTTAAGTAAGAAGTACTATTTGGATATTTGGCTTATTCATTTATACATGTCAGACTATGTTACCTAATCTGCATTATACTACACAGAAGAATTAATACAGCATGCCCAGCTCCGCACTGATTGACACCCTCCAAAATATTACTTTGGCTAATGCAGTTGGACCACCTTTTTAAAAGTCAGAATAAAGCAAGATAAAAGCGGCCATCAGTTGGACAGTTGCATTGCTGGGCCAGCCTGGAACAGTCTAAATTACTCATTAACTGATAAGTTTCTTGTGATCTTTGCTATAAAGCAACCACAAGAAATGACTCAGACATAACATAATTCAAATGTAGCAGAAAAAGAATCTCTCTCTAAACTAGCCAGGTTTCAAGAAGCTACGTATTATCCTTTCTTTTATTCTATTTTGGCAGTAAATTTAGAAGCTATTTTCTTCAAAGAGGTGATCTAGCGGTGACTAGACTAACCCACAAATTACCATTCCTGTTCTCGTCTGTTATATCAAGAACATACAGCAATAAGCGCCTTCTGCAGTGATCTACTTAATAACTGATGTAAGTAGTACAAGCTCTTTAGATCCATGTCCAAAGAACAGCGACATGTCCCAGATATGAACTCTGGATAAATGTCATATTTTGTCTTGGTGCCTTAAGATTTGGTGCACAAAAAAGGGCACACATTGCTAGCCAGAATTTGCACTATTTGGAACAAATACCTGTCTAATTTGTGACCAGCTTTAAGAAAAAGAAAACTCAATAACCACCTACTGTGAGAGAAGACTTCTGCAATCAGTAAAATAACAAATTCTTAATTAAAAAAAAGTAATCACGAAAAGCAATCACTGTTCTTTAAGTCAGAAAGCTCTAATGTTTACTAGCAGAAGCCTATAAGGATTATCACTTATTTAAATGACAACATTTATGAAATGAAAGATCAACTCTTTCAAAAAAAGAACAGAAGGGACAGTATTGTTAAACACCAACCTTTCCAACATGAGAACAAAAACAACCAAAACAAGGACAAATCAAAAACCCACTCTCTACCAATATTTTCTTCTTACTCAAAGGCTGGATGAAGTAGATTCAGTCAAAGATTTTGATCATGAGCTCACTCCCTTACCTCGTGTTCTGAAACAATAATTTCTAAAAATGGATTTTAGCCACGTTTTGGAAAAGAGTAATGAAGAACAGCACCTCTTCGATGTCTCGTGGCCTTATCAGAAAATAACATAAGAGTAAATTATGGAAAAATGGAATAACAACAAAATAAAATAAAATAATGACCTGCAAAAGAATTCACCCCAAATCATTTCAGTAATATAAACAGAAGCTTAACCTAAATTTTTTGTTGCTCTTTCTACACAAAGTTCTTATCTTTCTTCATAGGCGCAGTGATTCAGTGTACGCTTACATACTGTGACAAAATTCATAATGTATTAAGTACTCAAAGTACATAGGCTTTGAGCAACGTACTTTTAAAGGTAAAACAAATTTTAAAGCTCATATAATTTCTTTGAACAAATCGATTATTTTTCCAGCATTATTCCTTACTTATAAAAGTGCAGTTTTCTTTAAATATAATATCAAATTTGCATTGAGGATGATCATACTTGAAAATACTTCTCTTTCACATGTTTAATACCACATATATTTGAAAAATAGCACAGGTTTACAGCATGATTCGTTTTTCAAACAAAATTTTATGTTCCTACACTAGATGCATCATGAGAACTTCCGTAACACATGAAGGTCCCCAACAACTCTACCACTGTGATATTTACATCAGAGGAGTAAACAATAAAGACTGTCTACCAGTAATGAGGAGATCAAAAGACTATTTGATGTGCTCACATTACTGGGAGGCATTCTGTGGCACAGTCTCCTTGACACAGTGATGGCTAATCACAATCACACATTTTGTTATGCTTTATAAGGAAAAGCGTTTCTATTTCTGCACTTCAGCTTTTCCTATCTAGTGCAATATGCAGACATCCACTGCTTGCTCTGTAACATTGTTATAATATAAATGTCTTATATTAAGTAGGCTTCTGGCTTCTTTGTATACTTTTTAGACAGACTGATTTGGAAGTCACAGCCATCTTTCTAAAAGCAAACATAAGCATCCTGGAATTCATATCCCAAGAAAAATCTCTGATTTTTGCGGTTGTTTTATTTTTTTTAGTTTTTTTTTTGGAAGCAGTTGCTGAACCCCCTACCAGAGACTATACTGCTAAGCACTCGGGCTGAGATGCAGCAACTTGACACCTTACACATAAATTACTGTACATAAAAAATAGACCATGTTCTGTTCTGAGTGGGTTTCTATGGCTCCTTTCACCCACTTCTAACTTTTCCTGAAAGATCTGCTTGCTTATTTCAGGCCTGAGAAATTTCAAATAGTAGAAAGAAAACAAAAGAATAAACAAACAAACAAACAAACAAGCAAATAAAGACAATGAAAATTCCAATTTGCAAACAACCCAGGTGGGTTTTTTCAGTTCAGCTCTCATATATTTGTTAGTTACTTCAGAATAAGACTAAAGCAAAAATCAAATTTAGATTTACAGTAAAAATAAGCCAAATACAACCGGAAAGTATAAATTGCAGTTGTCATACCTCAAGATCTTGCAGTGGACTTTCATCTTCTGTATCTTTCAACAGTTCAATTAACCTTTTCCTTTCTCCTTCAAGCATAGGTACCTGTTTTCCTGAATCCTTTGCTAGCTGAAATGTTTACATATAGAAAGGGAAAAAAAAAAAAACACAAATAGTAAAACCTTTAAAACTCCAATAACTCACACAATGTTTTAAAACTCTATGGAATTAAAATCTGATTTTTTTTTTATCATAATACAAATTATCTCTCTGACAGACAATATATATATATTATATATATATATTATATAATCTTTGACATAAGATTATAGACATGGGCAGGAGGTAACGCTAGATTAAAAAAAACAAAAATCTATAGATACTTATCTTCAGGGCAAAGAAAGTTTTAAAGTCAAGGCCTCTATTTCTGACAGAAGTCAGCCTTCTTTAAGTTAAAAGTTCCATGTGTGCTGTACATAAATAACCTGCGTATCTATTCTTCATCTTCACATAAAGACAGCTTCCTGTAACTTAATTGTAGATGTATTTCAAGAAAGGAATTCTTAGGAAACTCCACAAAAGAAGCTATGCTGGGCACAAACAGAATAATTCAGTTTCCATTACTCTACAGTAAATACACAAAAGCAGTATTAGGCCTATTGTGAAAATATGAGCATGCAATATGAAAACTACCTTATAGGGTTTTCTGCCATAAGCAACAATTTTTAATAGTAATGTTATCTTCATGTACTTCTTTCTAAATAGCTACTAATATTCCCGATAAAGTAATCCAGTTGTCACCAGAAGTGCTTATATACTACTTATATACATTAACATTTAATGAAATATTATTGATTTTTCTTTTAAGGCTTACCTCTACATTCTTTTTAATGAAATGCTGACTGTTTTTACTTTTATTCTGTGTTGTTTTTTCTGCTTGATTCAGGAATTTGTTTGTTTCAATCTCACTTGGATAATCTGAAGCTGGAAGGAAAAAACTGCTAAGTTATAATTGTTCCTTTTCTCTTTCAATCAGAGTTAAAATAACATTAATTTAATTTACATTTTTAACCAGTTTGTAAAGTCAACAGACCTAAAATTTTAATAAGCTGTTTTCATAATCTACATAAACTATATAGCTATATTTAAAAGAGATAACAATCATCAAAGACGAGTCTAGTCTCGTCTTTTTAGGCTATTATTATCTGAGATCGTACAACACTGGGAAGGCTCAAAATACTTTAGGATTTCTAACCTCAAAAATGTTAAACATGGTGGTTATAAACGCCCTGGCATTCCTTCGAACTCTATCACTGTTCCAGTTTTATCATCAGTACAAAACCAGACAGTAACTTCTGGGAGACCACAGAACTATCCGGAGCCATAACAATTACATTTTTTTCAAATAGAACAGCTGAGGAGCAGATGATATATTTGATATTATTACAACACAACTTATAAAAAATTGTTTAAAAATAAAACTCATCATGGAATTGTACAGCTGTTAAACAAACAGCCACATACATTATTTGTAACAATTAAAATTAATGATGTTCTGACAACTTCTCATGTAGGTTTTTCTTTTCAACAATGGATTTCTATCATATAATCATGAGCACATACTATGTTATTCAGAGACTTGTACTAGTTCTAAGGCAGCAATTCTTTCACAACCACCAAATATTTATCACATTAAGTAACAAGACTAAGCAAACACAATCAAATTCTTAATCTCAAAAACTACTTGAAAAGTATGCACGGTACTTCTTGGGAAAGCAGAGGTATAAAAAATGGAGTGGACTATTTCATCAACAAAAATAACCTCAATTTAACATGCTGGATTATAAAAGATCATCAGATTCTAGCAGCTTATTCTTTTACACTTGACATAAGAAATAATTCTGCAGGCTGAGTAGACTGCAAACTCAAAGATATAAAAATGAATTCAGTGTGTTCTTTTACCGACTATGAACAAATCATAATAATAAATTATCAAGTAAACTCTAATGGATGATTAGTATGTGATATGATCAAGAAAATCCCGATGCAGTTCAAATGCACAATTGTTTACTTAAAGCAACCCAAAATATCTTTAATGTTACCACATAAGACCTATCAAGGAATTGGATCATATTAGAGCAGGAAAATTTAAAACGTAGTCAAATTCTACAAAGCATCCACACTTGTTAGATTCTGCTGCCAACAACAGTTCAACCTTGAGGAACATCTGTTTATTACATGTTTGTCATCTTTGTCACCAGTAAGATATGTCCCTTCTGTTTACATGCAATGGTAGATGACAAAGAAATAAGCAAAGCTGATAGCAATGGCAGCTGAAGCCATTCTTCTTATGCCAACACGAGAGAGAAGTTACTCAACCACACATATTTCAATTTCAAGTAGGGAAAGAACAGAGACACAAAAGCACAATTCTATTCATTTTTAAATATTGATCACCATAACCACTAGTGCCTGATACCTCTAAGCAGCGCATGAAAACAAGTAATAGCTAAATAATGAGCATAGATGTTTGATCTTTACCAGAAAGCACTTACTACAAAAAAGTTACAGAACAGCTGCAAATGTATACAAAAACAATTTTAGATGATTTCTTGAATGTAAGTTAATGAATGAACAATTACAGCAATTTAGATTAACAAAGACAAGTTTTTACAAATTTTCATTAAAAAATGTTACATTTTACAATGAATGTTGTACATCTATCAATTTACAATAAAAAAACATTATAACTGGGAAGTATTTTTTGTTTGTTTTTAGCATATTGAATAAAATGCTTGGACAACACCCAAAGAAGTTCTTCCATTTTGTCATTTGCCAAAAAAAAAAAAAAAAAAAAAAAAAGGATTATTGCCATTCTGCCTTCTGTTTAAGCCCAATTTCTGATTTTCTGCTCAGCTACAAAAGCATGTTGTATTCCCAGATAATAAAGCTTACCCTTATTATGCTGGGTTTTATGGAAGGCATAATCTTCTGGACTAATTTGTGAGTGAAATAGCAACACTTGTGTTTCATCCTGTTTAACATGAGAGGGATCTGCAAAGAAATGTTTCAGTAAAATTCAATTAAAGAAGACCTAGTTTCATACATATTGTGCTATAAAACCTCCTACATGATAGTGATATAATTTATCCAAGTGCATTTTTAACCACTACATTTTTCAAGAAATAAAAAAGGAAAAAAGGTGCAGTGTCTCATGAATAACAACATAATAGAATATATATGTTGTTTCATAAGTGTTGAGCTTTTAGCAGCTGATGAATATACATACAGAAGCACATACATGACAATTACATAATAGAAAATGCAGCCCAAGGCCATGATATTTCAAAGCCTCCACAGACACCATGTGGTTAGTCACAAAGAGGTTTAAATGAGAATAAAGTATCCAGATTTTCACAGCTGGTGTCTGCTTCTACATGAATTATTTGTCTTCCAAGTGGCTTAGGTCAGGGGTATAGTCTAGGAGTGTTCAAATACATCTTAGGCATGCAAGAGTTGTTTCAGTTACTCAAGGAAAAAAAAAATAAGTCATGGCACAAACATATATCAACTGGAAGCCTAAGTTAACAGTACTAAACTACAGTCTAAAAGTTTAGCACTTAAAGAAAAAGACTCATATTGAAAATAACCATAAATATCACATACGACAAATATGTTTCTCACAATGAAAAAAAAAACAAAAAACTGTAATAATGAAGTTTAATGAAATCTACAGACAGTAAGATTTTGTTACGCAGAGCACAAGGAATGAATGTAAGGCCAATTAATTCCCAATTTACATTTCTGTCATGAGTGTCTGTCAAGCTTATGCATCATAAGCAAGCTGGGACACAGTAGTTATTATTGATTTGGTACCCTAAAACTTGTGTTTGATTTTAGAGCCACATTAAAAGCAGAAATTAAATAGCTCCTCTATATAATATACATAATGTAGCTCTTTGACAAGTTTGCAAATCTAAAAGCAAAATATATGAATTGTATTCCATTTCAGTATCAACCAGGGCAACTGTCAGGGCTGGCAGTAATTGTTAAGCATTTAAGTAAATAAAGCCTGAAAAGTAAAGCATGCGCATGTTACAGAAAACCAAAGATAAAGATCAGACTGGAGGAAAAATATAAATTCAAACTAAGGAGAGCTTTGCAATTATGGTACACCAGATGCACAGGACACATATGATCTCACATTAGGAGTTACCTTTGATATAAGAGAGGAATTGAAGCATTTAACAGTTGGAGATCATTAAAAATAGTCTAGCTTTTCTGCTGTTTTTTGCTATATGCTGACATCTACTGGAGAGTTTTAAAATATCATCCTTAAATTCCATGTTTTTCCCTTAATGACCGAAATTTAGTAAAGAAATGTCCTGTAGTAGTTTGTTTTGACATGCTTTGACCACATATTACTACTGTTATGATACACACCCTTGCACATATATTAACAAGCTCAGATTATTGCTCAGCAATATCCACGCAGTCCTCTAATTCTTGTGTTCTGCCCAACATGAAAAAAAGAAAAAACAGTTCTGTTTCCTTTCAACCATTTCAGACCAGAAACCCTTATCTACCATGGTTCAGAGATGAAGATAGAGACAAAAAAAGTGTGGACAACTGACTTAACCCTGGCACCAAGAGAAGTACTCAAATAGCAAACTTTTGAAAACTGCTCTTAGGTAGTTTTGGCAAACACAAACGATCCGGTTTTGTTTCTCCCACCCCCCACTAAAGACATGGTGTGTAGGATGCCTACGGTTCATTCCAGCGCCTTCTCCAGTAAAAGTCCAGGCACAGAAATAAAATGGAAGACATCTTAACAGCCAATGGTTTTTGTTTGTTTATTTTATGTCCATTGGGCATTCTTGAAGAAAACTAGCGATAATTCAAAACATGCTTAGACCATTTGCTGTAGAATTTCAACAGAATCATGCTGTTTTGACTCAGTAAAATTTCTAAGTAGCATTTAACTTTTTCTTGCCTATTCCATCTATAGTTCCACATAGTATTCTCTAATTTTAATGTATTTTTTGTTATGCATCATATCATTTGTTTACCTTTTCCTGAGAGGAAGAACTCAATCCTTAGTCATTTGCCTACCTTTGATGCTGTCATGGAATTTTGTTAATGTTTAATTCTTACTTAAGATGGAAATGATTATATTAAGTCTATCTGCTGTAAGATAACAGACTAAAATGCAAACACTGATTCTTATCAGAGTGCTCATTTCCACTTTGAGTATTTTTGTCTTCATATCACTTTGAAACACAAAAATTATCTGACTTCCTGTTCTTTCCTTCCTGAAAATAGTTTGATAGCATGTCTAACATAGTTTCAATTTTCAAAACACCCATCTGTCCTGAACTTTCTTTCCTAGAATTTTCAAGGGAGAAGAAAAATAAAAGCAGATTAAGGTAGCTAATTTTATGGTTCATATTCCATCTTTAGAATCGTGCCTTATATTATTTGATGATCTTTTCTAGACAAATTCTCTGTCATGCTAAGAAAGTTAAGCTCTTGGAAGTGAATTTAACATAATCAGTACCAAAGCTAATTTAAATGAGTCATATTCCTTTTTCTACTCTTTAAACTACATTCCAAGAACCATGGCTATGCATGCCCATTCCTACAGTGTTTTAAAATACATACAAGGGATGTTCCAAAAATGGTCAGAGGCAGATATTAGTGGTATGGCAGTAGAAGTTGAACCTTCCCACCAATATTCTGCTTGGCAGCAGAGGGGCAATGGCATCTGACATGGAAGTGCATATGAAGAAAAGGGGTGGAGTTGATTCCCTCCGTGTAGAAAAAACTGCACCCACTGATATTCATTAACACTTGCTGCACACTTAAAGAGACCAAACAGGGAATGCCATCACAATAAGGCAGTGGGTGGTACCTTTCAGCAGTGGCAACAGCAACATGAAACACAAGCAATGTTCCATACAAGCATGAAGATCTTTACAAGCACAGCATGCAGGCTCTTGTTTATTGCTTATGAAAATGCAAAGCAAATGGTACTGACTATGTTAAAAAATACTGTTTTGTAGTTGAGAGTTTGATCTATCAGTGTTATTCCACTCCTTGTATCTACTGAAGTTTCCACGGAAATAAATAGGAGGCATTAGTCTTGGAGTGACTTACATAGTATCATCATTGGGTCCCATACTTTTGTTTCTTTTCTTAACAGTTTCTGAAAAGGTACAGGCTTTCCATACCTCCAGTACTGGCAAATCATCAGAACCTTACTATGGCATTTCTACTGCTTCCTTCTCATCATCTCTCTCACTCCTATATTTAAGTTTTCTCCAAAACACACTTGCCACTTATGTGGCAAGTCCACATCCTTAGAACTTCTAAGCAACTCTTTTAGGCTTAATATACATTAGGCCTGTATATATATAGACCTAATGTATATATATATTTTTACTGCCAGCCTGTCAAACTCCAAGCTAAGACCGCCTGTGGCCATCATCAGCAACGTCAAAACTGATCTTGTAAACAAATCAAATGATTTCACAGAATCATTGAATCACCAAGGTTGGAAAAGACCTACAAGATCATCCAGTCTAATCATCTACCTACTACCAATAGCTCTCACTAAACCACGTCCCTCAACACAACACTTAAATGTTCCTTCAACACAGCGAGGGTCAGTGACTCCACCACCTCCCTGGGCAGGGACTTACTTACTGCCCAGACATTCCAAAACAATTAAGACATCCAAGTTTTTCAACAGGTTTCCACTCTGTGTTTTTCTTATAAGTACTTTCATTATTTTAATGTACCAGTGTTCTCAGTCATACATCCTTGGCCACCAACTTGAAAAGCGTAAGCTTTACTTATTCTGGACTTCTATCTTTTCAGTCCCTTGATATACTTATAAAATATTTTATTCTAAAAGTTTTAAATCTTTTTTTTTTTTTTAATTGTACCCGACAAAAAAATGAACATTAATCAAAGTAAAGAATAATTAGCTCAGCGTATTTAAATCTTTCCTACTTACCAGTTGTATCCTGCCACAATGAGATCAAAGTTAAGAAGAGTTTTGTGTTTTCTATCTCCTCATGGATTCCCATGGTACAGACAGACTATTTAAAAGAAATAAAGCATAAATATAAAAGATACTAGCATATATATACTTCAAAGTTACAGCAAAATCTTCTGCTTACCAGGTCTAACAAATGTTAGGATCTATAAAAAATTTTTTTCTTAGGTTTTAACATCTACTTTTTGGTTTGTTTTAATATTGAGGCTATATGAACACCTCCTGAAGTTATGACAAAGGCATCATGAAATTTCAAGGCCTCTATTCTGCATTGTCTATTTCATGAAGACACATTCTACATAGTAAAGAACTTCCATAATGGATATACAGCTCTTCATCCAAATGCACTGGCACTATGAGATGCACTGAAACCAACCACAACCCTGTCTTTTTAGCAAATTACATTTACATCATGAAAAATATACAATATTTTAACTTCTGAGGAAATACTAAATGTCATGTTTTAAGGCTTAAACCGAGATTTAACTGCTGGAGGCTATGACAGCAAGGAATTTGTGCTGTGGTGTTCTCATGTCTTCGTCAAGGAAACATCTCTAGCTGCTCTAATAAGAGAAAGTACCAAAGCAGATTACCTAAGAACTAGAACATAGTATTATTCTAACCTTAACTTCTTCCCAGAGCTTTGCTCTCATTTCCTTGCCTTGTTTTTTAACTGCTCTCTCTTTAACATGTCTTTTTGCCAGTATTGTGTCAAGCTTATTCATTTTCCTTATAGCTGCTTGAATCTCAGGATCTCCTTCTGCCTCTTCAGAATCCAAAAACTTGGAAGAGTTTGCTGCAGGTTAGATTTTAAATTGTTAGCTTGATGTACTTCAACTTACAACAAACAAACAAAAACCCACAGTACAAATAGCTTGATAACAACTGTAGATGAAAGCTCAATTATTCTTAAGAAGAGAAAAACAAAGTCTTTGTAACAGATTACTAAATCAAACTCTTAGCTGTAGCAGCCGGATATGGGGTGGGGGAAGAATACCCCATTTTGGGCAACTAGTTTAAACTTCACTGAAGAGTGATTGTATATCCAAAGTATCAGCAATAGTGGCAGACAAAATAAGAGAACAACTCAAGTTTTTCTTTCATGACAGCTACTAAAATACACGCTGAAATGTCCTTCATTAAAGTAAATAATTATGGGGTTAAGAGAGACTCAGTAAAACCTCTTCTTCTAAATGTTATAGGAGATTTAATCTTGACTTATATCTCAAATAAAGCAGAATCTGTTACTGGTTCTAGACAATATTTCTTTGACAAGAAATGGTGAAACATTATAGAAATTATCATTATTTAATCAAAATGCATTTTTGTTTTGTCACTTTTTTTCTTAAACATGCAGATTTCTATTTCCGTTCATTTTTAGCCTTTCCTCTTCCTACAGCATCCTTGTACTCATCTCTCTTTTCTGGTAGAAAAGCTTCTGTAGAAGAGAACACATTTGTAGCACTGCTCCAATCCCACAGGCTTTCAAATCTGAGTCCTTGCATTCTTTTTTCTAATGTTTATAGGTCAAAAGCTTTAAATGGTGCATTTGACCCCAAACATTCACACTAACACATTAGTCTACTTCGTGGTACAAAAAAAAAAAAAAAAAAAAAAGATGAATGACATAATAAGGACTGAACTATACAGAACTAGCCAAGCTCCAGGGAGGTGCCTATGAGAACAGGTAATTAATCAACCACTTATTTCAACCAGACAGAATGCTGCAGATGGATTTGGAGCTAAATTACTAAGTGAAGGTTTGAAGCTGAATTCTACATGATTTCTGTTCTGAAGCAAAGACTATTATGTGAGATGACCAACACTGCTGGACTAGATAGAGCCACCACTGGATTCTAATTCCTTATTAGACTGATCAAATCTACATAGAACACAGACACTACCACATAGCCAAGTTAAATAACCTTTAAACAAATAATCTATAATCTCTTGAATGCGACAATGCATAAATATTTTCAAAGAATGTTCACATGAAAATTAACATAAAAGAAATTTATTGCACCACACACTTCATAAAGCAGAAAATACCTTCTTTTGCATTACTTATTTTTCCTTGGGAAGGTTCACAAAATACTGAAGTCTGTTTTTCAGCGCTATCATCTCCAGAATCTGAATTAGAGACATATCCTGAAAAACACAGGAGAAAGCCTTTCACAATTACATAGATGTGAAAGAAGCTTTTAAAGAGTGTTTGAAACACTAACAACTAAGGAAAAAAAAATTTTGTCAGTGTGGGATTACCACTGAGACTCTATGGTGAACCACTCTCTTAGGGGAAGAAAAAAAAAAAGAAAAAAAGTTACCTACTACTACACTTGAGCTCACGTTTAACCCAGGAGCAGAAAGCACAGAATATCTTTTGACGCCAATTATGTAATGAATCTAAGAATGAGAAGAATACTGAAATTCTTTTCTTCACATTGTGGCTTTCACTTCTCTATTTTTAAATAGTCTGAAGCTTTGAGTAGCATTTACATAATGCCAAAATAATTTTGCCCAAAGCACTTCTATAAGTGCTTTCATTAAAATATTGTATATTTATATTTTAATTATATTATTAGTACTTACATTTTTCAGTTGTTAACGCTGAAACTCTCAAAAATATTTTTTTTTTTTTATCGATGGACCATTATTAGAATATAAATTTTGTCACAAATTAACATTATCTTTGAAAAGTTGGATAAAAACACTTTATTGAAAATACTTTCTATCATGGCTTCATGGAACAAATGCATATGATTTCTCCCGATTTTTTAGGTCACCAACCAGGCGCAGGTCACAGTTTTAGATGCCACAAGGCATACGCGGTGTTATCACAGCTATTACCACTGTATTTCAAAGATGAGACTCAAAATAACGAAGTCAATGAATTTTGACACCATGACCCCGTTTCTCTTTTGGAATTTCACTTGTTTGCACACAATGCTCTCCAGCAATAGAATTTTACGCAAACCATAAATACATGGTACTTAGTCCAGTCACATCACAAAGAAATGATAGGCTTTCCCACACCAGACAACTCATTGGGATTCAGCACAAACTCCTGAAAAATGGTCATGCTCTCTACTTCCTTGATATCACAGTTCCCCCCACCATCACCTTTGTTTTCTTCTGGACAGCAGTCTTCCAAGTTTCTTTGATGACTAACACCCAAATTGACAGGTGAATCAACCTATGAAATACAAATCAATCGCTACCATAAACAGAAATCTTGGGGGGGAAGAGGGAGATAATCCCACTAATCACATATTATTACAAAGGCTAATAATGCTTCTACACAAGACTCAAAGTAGCGCTTAAACAAAAAATTCAGATCAGAGTTCTGCTTCTTAGATATCACACTAGTGAATTTGTTTTCTCAGGCTCAACATTTTACAGACTCTTGGACTAGGAAGGAACTCTGAGATGCATGCTAGTTCTGCTATGGCAGAGTACAGCCAACCAGTCTGTATATACAACAGCCTCACACATTTCCCAGCATTGTGGGCACTCTGCACCAGGCAGCATCTCCACCTCTTGCTCATACTATTGAGTTTTTTCTGCTCTTTGAAAGGCTGATATGCTTGTATCTAATTCATCAGTCTCAAGAGATGGCAATTTTCATGCAATTGGTTAGGATGCTTAGGTTAAGAACTTGGACTCAAAGTTACCTGATGAAAGTTACCTCAAAATCTGACTGTGAATCTACAAAAAATTATTTTAATGCATTTATGAAGCATCTAGGCATGATGCCTAGAGCAGATGAATGAAAGGAAGTACAACATTGTGGGATATAAACTTAAGTAAATCAACCTAAATCTCAAATTCTCAAGTCTCAGTCCCTACATCTTAAAAACTGCATCACATAAACCTATTCCCAAAATTAAATTAATCCCAGTTACCAGTTTCCTCAGAGGATGGACAAACATCTTACTTCTTATGGAATTTATTACAGTCCTGGCGTTGATCTACAGTTCTTGGAATATTATGATTTTTATTAAAAAACAAATAAAAAAACGCTTTAAATCGAATATATTTTGTAATCTGATTAAGTATATAGAATCATAGAATCACCAAGTTTGGAAAGGACCTTTAAGATCATCCAGTCCAACCATCCACCTATCACCAATATTTCCCACTAAGCCATGTCCATCAGTACAACACCTGAATGTTTCTTGGACACCTCCAGGACCAGTGACTCCACCACTTCCCTGGCAGCCCTTTCCAGTGGCGGACCACTCTTTCAGAGAATAAGTTTTCCTAATATTCAACCCAAATCTCCACTGGTGCAACTTGAGGGCATACAGTAGAATACAATCCAGTTCTCCAGACTGCAATGTTGAACAGACCTTTCTGCAGCCATCTTAATGACTTAGAAAAACCGAATGAAAGATCACCCCACGCACGCAGAAGGAGCAGCCCACACTCACAGCCCTTTGCACAGCCACAAACCCCAGAACTCTCTGCAAAGCTAGGAGAGCAGAATTTTGTTTCTTCAATGTTCTAACAAGAAAAAAGGAAGCAGCTAAAAGTAACAAGAATTACCTTTGGCAAAAAAGGTTCTGGTGCCAGTAACTCCACAGAGACACTTAAATGCCTGCAGCTGGGATAAGCTCTTGAGCTACATGCAGGCTGTGAAATTTTATCCGAGCTCCCCCTTGTCATATTCATTGGGACCTAAAACCTGAAGGGAAAAAACAGCAAACAAACAAAAACCAACCAACTGACGACACAAACAAAACAAAACCCACCACCTTCCAAGCTCACAGTCTATTAATAAAACAAGAACTCAAGCCCACTTCAGGTGTAGCTTGAACAGCTTTCAAAACAATTCAATGCTGAGAGATCTTTCTGTGCTCACGTTCGCTGCTCAAACACACAGCTTTTATGCAAGTACAAACGCAAAGCAGCAGGTCAATCAAAGAATCCAAAAGTGCTTACTGACTAAAACAGTCCCCGTCAAATTGCACACATCTCAAATGGAACCGCACAGCCCTGCTCACCAGAGCAGCGCCAGGCGCCGCCTGCAGCACCGCGCGCTGGGCGGCCGTTGGTGCGCGTGCTCCCCGCAGGGCGCGGGGCCGCCGGCGTTACCGGTGCCGCGGCTGCCGTTGCCATGGCGACGGCCTGCAGACACCGCGGTCGCGAGAGCTGCAGGCAGACGGCTTAGAGCAGGAGAGTTGCTTTTCCTTCTGGCAGCGTGTCCAGCCTGCACGATAGGTGGTGTGGTTGACCTGCACAGAACTGAATGGCTGCTTTAAATAAACTCATTAGAACTTAAAACTGACGCTGAGATCACTGTTATTTACGTGACTATTCACTGTTAGCAAGGAATTATAACTGGAGAGTGGCATTACCTAACGTTCTAATCCCATCCGACCTTTTTGTTTTCTACATTCAAATAGAACGTGAGGATTAATTGCAGTGCTGTGACCAACCTGTAATTCCCAAACTTCTCTTCTTACCTACAATGCCCAGGGAAAAAATAAATATTTCTAACGACTGTTGAAATTCCAGCAATAGTGCACCCCAGGGACAAGGACCCGAGAGCAGTCCAACGTATCAGAGCCCTCCAAGCACCAACACCGCTGCTTGCTGCAGCGCGTGCCATGCATTGCAACGAGCTCAGCAGGGCAGCAGTAGCAGATCAGGCCACAAGCTTTCAGTCCTCTTCTTACAGATGAGTTTCTGTAAAGATCATCAAATATTAAAGAACCTCAAATATTATTACAGGTGGCAGGTATATTCATAATGAAGCTTGAACTAGTGAAACAGAGAAAGTATGTAATTTTCTTTTTCACCATTTTGGGAGTATGTCAGTTTTGTTCCATGATAGAGACTTATCTGAAGAATGATGGAATTGAAGAGGGAGGGATAGGGGACAGACTCAACCAGAGAAAACTGTTTAAACAGAGCACAACAAGAAAAGCACTCCAAAATGTGCTTTTTAATCCTAAAGATAGATTACGGCATCATGAAAACACGTTTCAACAAGTTGTCTCGATTCTGAGAACACAGTCACCATAGTAACAGAATTCGTTTATCCTTTTCTCCCTAATCCAGTCAAGGAGAAACACAAATGAGGGCAAAATGCAGGAAACTTGTTCTCCATACCACTGCCTCCCTGCTATTCATACGTCTCTGCTGAACAGCATTTTGCTACACAAACAGGCAGCCAAAGCACAACCTTCATTCGCTTACAGGGAGAATGATAAATCACAACTTTATTTAACACTAACTAGTTACTGGTCTCTGATATTTTACATTTTCTTTACGCACTCACCTGAAGTAGCTTCTCTTTGCAACAGGCAAAATGTTTAAGATAGATTCTAACAGTTCCACTACTCAGATCAGGACAAACAAACATATTAACTCCCCATGTTAGGGGAACAGACAGGCTCCTTTCTTGTGAAAGACATACTACATTCTCCTGATTGGCTTGCGCCAAGTCAAGGGCAAAACATCAGGAATTCTAGGTTGTATTTTGACTCTTCCAGAAATCCCTTTGAGGACGATCAGCATACAGCATTACACCCCATCAATAGGAGCACTACAGTAGTATCCTGCCAGATGAGAAAGAAAGGCTGAACAGGAATGCTGAATCCAGAACTGATGGTAAAACTCCCGTGGTGCCTAATAAATCCAGATTTTCATTCTTTGATTTGCATTAGGAAAGATCCCGTCTTCCATTCTGCCATACCTTTTCTGGAAACCAGCAGAATACGGAAGCAAGAGTCCAGAGCAGTTTGCACTGCACCGTATTGGTGCAAGGGGCCTGAAGCAAGGACATCCTCCAAGTCCCTGAGGAGGGGATGTGATCGAGGCAAAACTTACAGGTCTTGGTTGCACAGAAAATGGAGGTACGGGAAAAAAAATCCTGCTTATAAGCACAATGGAATTTTTCAAGTAAGCCACCATCTTGGTGCATTAACTTTAGCCATAGTGATAGCACATTACAGCTATGTTGAGAAACCCTCGCCTTAGCAAACATATACTTAGGAATTGGATCTAACTTGATGTTTCTCCTGCTTTCTTCAAAGGAAGTCCACTTAAGGAACAAGAGAGCTGCTCTTATGTACACACAGACAAGCTTTCATTGGAGCTGGAAAATGCTTCTGCATCCCACTCTTTGTTGTCCCTAAAGAAAGCAAACAAGAATATGTCTCTGAGCACTCTTTGCTCCCTTTGGCTCAGCTGCTTAAAACCAGACACAGCACACAGGAAACCTCTGGCTGCTTCCTGCTGCTCCTGCTCTGTGGCCCTCCGGGGCTGGGGAGAAGTCAGCACTGCACCTGGAGTCCTGCAGCTTCCCACAGGATGTGCTTTGTCTTGTGTTCCTGAACTGTCCTTGAATAATGAATTACTGAAGACTGCACTCATTTTATGGTTGCCATTTGATAATTAAGGACCTTGTTATAACTCATTTAGAAATCCTGCTAATATCCCTACTTCTGCACAAAGAATGTCACTGCAAATAAAATAAGAAGAGGTTTTAGAAGAGATAAAAGTGTTCTAAAGTGTTTAAATGCAATGACTTCACCCACACTCTTTTCTATGAGGGGGGGCGGGGGGTGAGGGTAATCTTCTGTGTCCAGAAGAGAAAAACAAAAACAAACAAAACCACCTCATTAATTATCTCATATCAAATCCTCCACAGCTTAAAGTATGCCTACACAATAACTCAAGCAAGATAAGATGGCAGGGATTTTGCTTTTCTAAAGTTGACACCTGTTACCCAATCCTGCAACGCAAGGTCAGAAGGCAGGAATTCCGGCTGGGTTCTGCGGGACATGCAGTCGTCTCCAGAGCAGATTGGTTGGTTGGTTACCTTCACAACAGCCATGGGACCTGCTTGATTCTCAGCACTACTGAGCTGCGAGTTCTCTTAATTTTCCGTCCACTCTTTGCCATACAGCTCATTCATATGGGAATCTTTTCCCAGGAAACAGAAAGCAGAATTAGACTAGAGAAATCCAGACAGATTTTTCTGCAAAACGTTATCGATAGATATATTTTGAAGTACCTTTAAAAACAGAACAAATGCATTCATTAAATTACCAGAGTTTCATAACAATTAGATCTGTTGGTTGCTACAGTCCAGAATGCTTGGGGAGCTTCTAGAAAACTGCTTTTCTCTGCACATTTATCCCACTGTGCAAAATACAGTGTTGCAAAGTAGCCAACCAATACAGCATTATTTGGTGCTGAAAGACTGTTTTTTTCAATTTTTACATCAAGTTTATTTGAATTTAACAATATTTTTGAAACAGTACACTGACATTGTTCCCTTAAGTCTTCTCCTTCTAAAAGATTCCTTCATTTAATATGAGCTCTGTTTTCCATTTTTCATCTCCAAGTGACGGAAAAGTGATTTCTGTCTTTCCTTCAAGTTTATTCTCCAGAATTAAGATTTATCGTTTGAATCTATTTTCACACAAATTACCCTAGGCTTTCCTTTCTTCTATTCCAACAGCTTTGTTTGGTACTTCACTTTCTTTCACCAGTAATCAGGAGAGAAAAATGTATCTTAAAAACAACCATTACAACAGCTGCTTTTCTTTAATACAATAATAAAGAAGAAAACAAGTCTTGATGTTTTTTTTCTACTGAATACCAAAGAACATTTTGCCTGGTAGAAATTGTTGGAACAACAAGCCAACAGGCAGCAGCACAATCTCAAAGGTATCGCTGCCTTCAAGGAAATCAGACTGCACAAATGTTCTGTCTTGCATAAGGCATCTCCTGAATTACTTTTCTGATTACAGATCTCTACAGAAGTTGCATTATGAATTTCACAGATATTTTTTGTTCTATGCAAAGATGGGCTTTTATGTATTTTTTCCACTTCTCCTAAAAACTCATATGGATAAACTGACCAAAATAAAATCACATTACCTGTTATATTCCAAAATAATTTCTCAGGTATAAAAAAAAAAACACCTTAGTTAATTTCTGCTTAAAAAAGAAACAAACAAACAAAAAAAAACAGAAACAAAAAAACTTGCACACAGTTCTTCATACGTGTCCTGTTTGAAAGAAATTTTGTCTCAGAAATCCAAAATCAACACAAATATCTCACTTTCCAGATATAGAAGTAAATTCTATCCAATTTGGCTTTTCATATTTATCATCAGCATTTTGTTCAACACAAGAGTTGGAAGGACAATACTGAGTTTGTTTTCCTCAGGGGAAGTTTTGATCCAAGTAACCATTTACCCACATTCATCAATCACAGAGACTTTGATCAGTGTCTATGTATAAGTAGGTCGTAAATACTGAATTTATTCTAAATTCATAAGGACACTATCTCCTACCTTGCTTTTGATGTTTGAGGGATGTCTTTAATGGACTCTTTATTCTATATTCAGAAATATAATTTTTTTTTTTTAAACAGTTCTTAAAAAAAACTGTATGCTATGATCCTTTACTACCCCTGTCACAGAAGGAACAGCTTTTCCTGCATTATTTCTTCTGCCTGATCTATGTCAAGTCATCATCTGCTTAGCAGGGCAGCTTGGGTCCCACCACCCATCTGCACCATTGAAGACTGCTCTTCCGCACTGGGAAGTTCTTGAACAAACAAAAAGTCAAAACCATTTACACAGTAATTGAGATTTTTTATTTTTATTTTTTTAATTAAAACATTTGCTTTGTGTGTCTTATAGAAATCCATCACCTCAAAGCTAGCAGAAGCAGCTGACTTGCTCCTACTCTTCAAAGGAAGAATATGCACCTCTACAAATTCTGCCTTAGCACAATTTTTCCCACACTTCTAACAGTAATCAATTGGATTTGGCAAATTACTGTGAATTCAGCAAGACGATTCACCTTGTCCTTTCAAAAAGCATTCTTTAAAGAAAAATACTTTCCCAACAGGCAATAATGACAGGTAAAGATCCAGCATACACCAAAGGGCTACACTACAGAAGAATCATGAGGAGTGCTGGGTGTCACTTGTGTTTTTCAGTTTTTCTCACCCAGAGTCAACAGTGAATACAAATAAGAAAAGAAGGAACAACTACTTCCAACTGACCAAAGGATTACAGCTGGGGTGACAATAGTTTCCTAGTCATCTAACAGACAGGTACATTTGAAATTCGCACAGTACCGAGGAAATTATAAGCTTGGGAGGATGAGCTGCAGAAGGATGCAAACAGAGATTTCTCAAAGGACGGCTGGTGTGCTGAGACCAGGGACTGTTGACTCTGATTTGATAAAAAATTAGGCACCAGATTCAGAGGTCTCATGTTCAGACACAGATTGATTGAGTCTTTGAAACAAGTGGAATATGATACTGGTATTTATGTTGATGGAGGTAAAAGGAAAACCTCACTAACAATACTGAGCCACAGCATTAGCAAACCTTGCCTTTTGGGGTCCATAATCAGCTTCCTCACTCAACAATTCAGTACAAGTCTGTAAGCAATTCCAACTCTTTTCTTCCATTTGCTACCTTTCCCACAAAAAAAAAAAAAAGCTGAGTGAACCAATAGATAGGAGTGAATTTTAAGGGCAATCCTTTGCTTATATACACAATACTTACATAATACTGTTGGGACATTTGTATGTACCCTTTATCATAAGATCAAAACGTTACATTTATGCCCTTGGCATATACATTCTTGTTTACTGAGGTCAGGGTTTGTCTAGCATTGTCTCCAGTACAGTTTCTACTTAGAACTACAAGAACGTTTTTTAAAAAAGAAATCGATTTCTGAATCCGTCATCCTTGGGTTTGTGACACACAAGACAATTTTGGTATCCTTGGCTCTGCTAAAATTTTAAACACAGAAAATATTGGTTTAAGTTTTAAAAAGGTGTAGTTTAGCAGATACTTGCTAAATAACAAGAGTCCAGCAAGTTTTACTTTTAATACTGATTTCAGAAACTGGCTTAAAAGATATACTTTATAGTTCTCCTTACTTCATTAATGAAACGTGCAGAAGCTTGCTGTGTCTGCTAACGTGAGGTTAGATCTTACATCTTGCATCCTCTCATGCTCTCTATAGCCTTTCCTATTAAGCTTCTTCAATATCCAGTCCATCTTAATATAAGAAGGTTCCCAGCAAACTGACTGCCATATTTCCATACATCAGCCAGAAGTAAACTGTTCCCAAAGCTACATGTACTTTCTGAAAGCTCATCAGAAATGTATTATCATAGGTATTTCACAAATAAAAATAAGAATCATGATCTTTCAATATATTACTTTCACAAAACCATATAAATAAAGAACACCTGTATGCATGTTTCTCTGTTGTTTAATTATACTTGGCACACAAGCACACACACACACACACACACACACAAAAAAAAAATCAGCCTGTAACAGATTTCAGCACAGCAAAGATCCATGGGATCACACATAAATTTAGGTGACCTTTGTCGGTCACTTAAAGCTCTTATTCCTCCTAAGAATCCACCTTGGGAAAGATACTGACTTTATTATTTCTGCTAATTTTTCTTTCTGCTTTACACTTTGGCTGCTTTGTCTGGATTAGCTCTTCAGGGGTGTTCCCCAAAGGAGGCAGGAGTCGCTTCTTACTGTTCCGACTTTCTGACAGCCACTGTGGAGGCAGCTCAAAGGGTCCAAAGCCAAACTTCATGGAATACTTGTCATTTCCCATATCAGTTTCTGCAGGCACAGCTGGTGCCACCTGAGCTGCAGAGTCTGCAACTGTCTGTGGTATAAATTTGTGAATCGAAGTCTCTCCTATCTCTGAACTGGTGACAGGAATTTGTTTCTGCTGAAAGTCACTAGAGCCAACAGATTTGGTTTCATTCTCCTCATCTTCTGTTGGCTTGAAGATTTGTTGCTGCCCAATATGAAACATCTCCAGAAGCTGGCTCCCTGAACGGGCACTGGGCTCCAGATTAGCATCTGCAACACCACCTGAGCTGACAATGTTTCTCCTGCTGTACCTCTGGTGCAGCTGTACTATCATCCCAACTAAGCACTTTCGTACAGATTTGTTAACAGTTAAAAATAACAAAGGATTGGCTAACAAAGAGACCTTGGGCAACCAAACAGCAGTGAGAAGCAAAAAGACCGAAATATCTGAAACATTGAGTATGGTACGGTAAATCACCAGAGTCACATAGGGGATGCTGCAGAAAATAAATATCACAACCATAGAAAGCAGCATGGCATGAAGCTCAGCTTCTCGCTGGGAGGCATAAGGGATTGAAATTGTATTCTGAGGGGTCCTTAAGGCAGCTATGATGACTTTTTTCTTCTGGCTGGCACTCAGTGCCCTGCGAATAAGAATCATGAAGAGAAATACCACAGCCACCGGTACAATCACAGTGGTGATGTTATAGATGACAACGTAGATCAAGTGGCCAAGGGAGTAACTCCAGGATTCAGAGCAGGTGGACATGGCATAAATATCAGACACATTGGTCACAGCAAATACCGGAATGCTGGCCACTATTGCATGGGTCCAGATGTAGATAACCAGGTCTCGGGATTTTGCATCAGTTATTTTTCTTTCCAGAGGATATAAAACAGAGTAGTATCTGTTGGGGGGAAAAAAAAGTCAATTTTAGAGTGTGTGCTTTTGAGAAGTCTCTCACAAGCTGTCTGAGCAAAATGCCCCACATCCCTCATTAAGCTTCCAACTGATGGTCTCCTCATAAAAGAAAAACACAAGGGTCTTAGCTTTATGGACAGGTCTGTAGAAAAAACCTGAATATCTATATTTCAAGATTACAGAAATGGTAAAAAAAAAAATATTTTACGTTGATGTACGAACATTATTAAGAAAAATTAATGACATTATATTGCACATAATACAATTATACATTATAGAGAATGTACATTATAGAGAATGATACTATACTTATCAAGTCATTAACATTAGAGTTACTAGCTACAAAGTTTGTTTTATATAGCTAACATTTTGCAGTGACACGTTAACAGACTAACGATAATTTTATCTAACTGTATGTAAATCCCACTGCTTTAGTAGTATAAGCTTCATCACAACAGCATCCATCCTTCCTTAATAATACCTTACAGCCACTCTCAGGATGACAGAGCTGTGCATTTAGGTAGAATCAATGACAGCTAGCAACAATAAGCAAAATAAATACAACCCTAAGACTTAGGCAGTCCAAAGGCCCACTTCTGTTTTAGACTGATCTACATACAAAATTTCCCTGAATTAATTCTGGTTGTATTAATAGTGGCTTTTTAAAAAAATAATTTAAAAAAAAAAAAAAAAGGGTTTTAAATTTGAAACTGGACAACCTACCATAGGCATTGCTAAATTCTTTTAAGATGCAATGGCTTTCAACTCTCACAGTTAAACATGTGCACTTTTTCTATAGTCTGAAGTTGTCTGGCTTCAATTTCCATTACTGACCAAGAATTATTAACAGGAAAAAAAGAAGGGTTAGAAACTCTTTTGAAGATACATTTTTAGTCTCAAAGTACTTTATAGGGATGAAAAGCAAAGCTTATCAAGGATTATCATCCTGGAGAATTTAACCTCTTACCTGTCGAGAGCAATGGCTGGAAAACTAAGGATGGTCACTGAGCAGAAGACTTTGTGCAGAAACTTGGCAATTTTGCAGAAGAGCATCGTGTAGATCCACCAGCAGCAGTGTGGACTGGCACTAAGAACAATGTCAAAAGGCACGCAGACTAGGCTGGCACAAATACCCGAGCAGGCCAAATTCTTAATGAATCGGTTTGTTACGGATTTAAGTACTGATGTTCTGCAAGTTGACCACAGCACCATGATGTTACCTGCGGGCAGAGAGAGGAACGATAACAAAGCAAACAAACTCAGCCAAATGAAAAAGAAATCCATCCCTCCTCTCTCCCCCCCCAAAAAAATACCCAGTAATTTCAACAGACTTGAATGTTCCCACATAATGCAAATAAAATGCACTTGTTTGGAGTTTACTAGGAGTTAGGCCAACACACTGCTCAGACTAAAAAGTCTGGACAAGTGTTAGCAGCTCTGTATGCCAGGTAAGTGGAAGCAATAGCACCTCAGCTGCCTTCTCCTGGCTCCTACTAATTAACTCCAAAATTCTCTAATTCATTAACTGTGTAGGAAGGATATCCAAAACATGTTTTCAAATGCTTATGTTGACTCATGCATGAAATAAGCCATTCTGAGTATCCAAATACAGATAGCTGCTGAGTGTTCATTTTAATAAGTACTGCCATTATTTTTTTTTGAAGACAATAGACTCTAAGTAAACAGATATAAATACATGGTATTAATCTGTGTCTGTGTGGAATTTCCTTTTCATTCCACTGGCCAATGTAATGGCACACACAGACCTCTGGGAAGTCACATCCAGAAGAAATTCAATTTTTTTTCAAGAGATTCTGTATATACATTACAATGTGCCACTAAACAAATAGGACAAGGAAAAAAAAAAGCCTACACACAACTTCACTAAAGAACCCAGAGAATGCAATCTTTTGGATACTCCAGCCCTTCACATTTCTCTCATCTATGGAATGAAGGATAGAAAGAAACCAGCATTAGCTAAAATACTTATTCTCATATCATTGTATCTTAGTCTATCTGGCTCTCAGGGAGACATATCACAACTTAGAAACAAGTTTTCCACACTCCAAATGCACGCTATATGATCCTGTGGACTCCATATAAAAGGAGTCCCAGAGCCAGGGGTAGCTGAAATCAGGAACTTGTCTTCAGTGAGCTCAGCTCCCCAAGACAACACGCACAGTGCTGCACTGCACACTGCACCATAGCAGCAGGGTACCTTTTCTGCTTCTGCTCATGGGAGACATCCCTCGCCCTCATCTGTGCTAGCACTGGTAGGGAAGTTAAGAAGAGAGAAGGCAGCAAGCAGCACACAGCAGCTTGTGCCCTCATCCTCCTGGCACTTACCCTCCCCCCTCTTCCCAGGCACGGGGAGCACAGCAGCTGTGGTACTCAAGCAGGACAGACTCTGCCAGTGCAGCTGAGCAGGCACACAGATAACCTGGCTGCAGCTGTCCACCCACACTGCATAAACGTGGCTTAGTCTCACGCTTCAGCACTTACAAAGTAAATTTTTTAGTGCTCTCTTCAGACAGTCTCTACAGACTCAGCAGCAGGAAACACAGACTTTCAGCGCATGCTAAAACTGGAACGCAGCAGAAGAACGTGCAAGGCAACCACAATAAGTTAGAAGCACATATTTTTGAAGTTATATGCAGGTTATGTGTTTCTAAGCAAGTTGTTCCGTTGAAACTGAAAGCTGCCTAATGTTACAGCTAAACATTTCTCACATAAACATCAAAAAAGCAACAAAAAAATACACCAGCACAAAAATACTGCTCGATAGGACAGCCCCTTTTACACTACTGCAGCTGGACAACATCTAGAGTTGAGCTTCCTACTGGCAAGAAAAGTCATTCTCACTGCAGGCTGTATCAACAACTGCTTGTTGTTAACAATATATATTACTGACAATTGAAGCTCCTCTGAGTTGAAACATAATTGATTAATGAGACGACAGATTTGCTAGTGTTTCAATTGGGTAAACAATAAACAACATGAGAGAAAACATCTTATGCTACTAACTGAGATATGAAAAAGTAGCTGCAGCCTCCCACAAAGAACAGCAATACCATTCTTTGGCTTGATTTTTCTCTTTAATCAACTAAAAATAAATAATAATGAAGATTTTATTTGCAGAGTACAGCTTTCCTGTGGTTGCCCACAGAACAAAAATGCCAAGAAGAACATAATGTTCACATGGTCAACATATATATCAAAAAGAAACAAACAAAAACAAGTACGAAGAAATAACAGACAAATTTAGCTTCTTGGTAAAGTGGTACCATTTCAGTAAAAGCACGCAGAATTAGCACTGAACTCTACCTCGCAGACATGCTATTTAAATCTGCAGTATTTAAATGCCATTTGCAATTTTATTTTCCACATACTGTGTCATTCATCTTCTGCAAATTCCTTTTTGGTATCTGACAAAATATTGAGTTATGTATTTACCAGCAGATGTATTTTAAAGAATGAAATTCTCATCTGGTTTTGGCAGATGCTACAATAGATTCAAGAGGCAGTATTCAATCCATTGTACTTAATGCCTCCAAAGTTGCTATGAGATATTCAGTCAGTCGTATCCCTGGCTTTCAACAAGTATCTCTAACTCTCCAGTTATTCTAGAAGTATTTCTCACAGAGTAATAATATATTATTACAATGCAGTAGGGAAGGTGCTGTTTTTTTCTCCCCTCTTTTTTTTTTTTTTTTTAGATTAGCATCTTTCATCAATTGAACTGATTTTATAACCTTTTGTAACCTTACTTCCAAAGCAAGTTTCACCTTCATTAGGAATAAATGAAAAGTGGAAGGGGAAAAAAAAATAAATAAAAATCAGAGGGCTTTTAAATAATTCTTTGGAAGCTGCTAAAGAACACCCAAGCCACACTTCAGGATCGTAGAGAGAAGCCTGATTAAAGATTCTAGTTTTTCAACTGTTGTACTACTTTGACAAATTATGTCACAGTCACTTATACATCACAGAGCCACAAATCAATGAAATTGGCTCTGGTGCTCACTAATCCTAGATGGAAATGAAAAAATAAAGCATAAGACACAGTGTATCCAAGATGAGGAAGAGCTCTTCAGACAGAAAGAAATAGAGCTTGAAAAGGGAAAAAAAGGATAAGCAGTGCTCGCTGGGGACAATGGAAATTAATGAGTGAACATCCTCAGGGAAACAACTTCCTCCCCCCTTGCAGCTAGGAGTAATTTGCAAATTTATAAGCCACTCTGACCTGATGAACCACATCAGTTTTCTGTGTACTGACAGCCTTTCCTGCTACGGCTTTCAAATCAAGTGTTTCCCATCATGGATTTTCAAAGCCACCCACTCAAGAGAAAAAATTACACCAGAAACTTCATATAGAATCAAATATTAAGAAGCTTAAGAACAAAGCACATTCCATTTTGTTCTTCCTCACCTTTCAGAAGCCACTCCTTCCCGTGGAAAAGGATAACAGCCTTCCAGGCAACAAGGTAATTCAACAAGTATTACAGCAATTGTGCTTGGAATCTTCTCCCATTATGTAGACCCTGTTCTCTGTTATTTCTGGACAAGTCATTCACTGCTGAACCCATGAACGTCACCAATCTAATGATACCCTCCATGGGCTACAACCACATTAAGCAGTCCTCACAGTGGACAAAACTGCCATTTCTTATCAGGGGCTCTTCTCTGAGGTGTTTCTGCTGAAAAACTGGCCCAGGGCTACGTAATCTTGGATTCTAAACTCAAGAATACGTGGGATTATATTGGTCAGCTGGGAAGTCAGGGTGACTGAGCAATTGGAAAATGTAGCATGTTGCTATTTACTTGCAAGTCAATGCCAACTGGGACACGAGAAGCATTTATAAACCATCATGTGTGACAAAGCATACCCCATATTGGTTAAAAGAAAGAAGATCAAAAGTGTTTTTTTCATTCCCAAAGAAGTATCTTAGGTCTTTATAGCTTTATGGGCTACATTTACACTGAACTCCTAGTACATCTAGATGGCTAACAACCTTAGCAGTACACAGGCTGAAGGAGGAGGAGGGAAGCATACAGCTTCTCCGTGCCTCTGACAGTATCTCCAGATAAAGAAGAATAGGAAATAACTAACAGCAACCACTGCATGAGAAGCAGCTCTTTTCATGTTAGAAACTAACGTCCGTATAGAACCTGACAAACAAGATCATTTTATTCTCTTATAAATATTAATAATTTCATGAAAACCTCCATGCATTAATTATACCATATTCAGATTGAAAGGATGATTGTTTCTAGTCATCCCCTTCATTTTTTAATTGAGAAATATCACAACTAGACAGCCATGTAATATACACAACTTCACATAAGTATGGTGAGAAAATAAACTGAGGAATAGCCTGACACATTGTGCTGCCCAGACAACACCCAACCTTCATGGTGTTTTAAGTTCACCGTACTTACAAGGAGTAATGTTCTCGGAGTATTAACTGTTATCAGGGTGTGTGTTATTTGATTCAAAAGAGCAAAAAATTATTTTTTATTCCAGACTGCACCCTTTTCAGATTTCACTGCCAGATACAAAGTGTTGATTTAGGCATCAACAGCTGAAATAGTTTTGCAGTAATAGCTCTTAGGCGTAATTCATAAAAGGTAAGAGACTCTTAATAATACCTTTAAAAAGCAGAAGGATGATCCCCATGGAAACCAGAGTTTGTAATCCAAAACAAATCAATTTGACATGCAGCCATCCCAAAAAAAAAAAAAAAAAAAAGAAATATTGCTCTTTGCCAAATCAGAGAGCCCAGTCCATTAGCTGGGTATGAAAATCATCTCACATAATTAACATTCATCAGCACATAACTGAACCAAAACAAAGTCCACAACCCAACAAAACCCTCCTTCTCACAGCTTGTTCTCCTCTGTATGCCAATTTTCCCCTCCATCTACAGTGGGGTTCACAGGATCCACACATCCTTCCCATCACAGAGCCTCCTGAAGACCCTACTCACATTCAATGCAACATCACAGGAAAGGAGCTGGCAGCACTCTGTTAAAAGAAAAAAAAAAAAAAGAAAAAAGAAGCCAGCAAGCAACAAAAAAAGCTAGACACAGGGCTTCTGTCATTATAACCTTACCTTAAAAACAAAAGCAATCTATTCAAAGACTCAGTTTCTACCCACACATTTGAAGGGAAAAAGATTTTCTTGTTAAAAGACTAGGATAATTACAATATTAAATTTCAAAAATTTAATTTTTTGAGGTGTTTTGAGATAGGTGTTTTATGCAGAACTTTCTGCTAAAAGATAAGCATCACTCAAAAGGTAATTCCTTGGAAACATTCCTGGCAATCCAAGGTAAGCAGATATCAAATACCTTTCTTATGTCACATGTATGTTGCCTGCATACTTGTCCCATTGCAAACAGGGATGTTCCAGAATACATGTTGGCATTCACAGCATGAAGAAGTGCATTATTTTATTGCAAAGAGGTCATGGCTGGCACAGATGTTTGGAGATCATCTGGTCCAAATCCCCTAATCAAGCAAATCCAGATTCTCGTAATTCTTTACAGTTACTGCATACTTGTTTTCAAAAAGATATATACACAGACTGATACAATTACCTTTATACATGGAGGGAAAAAACACACACAAAGAATACTTCCTGAAAAAACATCAAAACTTTTCTCATGTTAGCTTCCTACACTTGAACACATGATACCAAGCTGTTTGTCCTACTTTACATCTGAAGTATTGACTTAAATGTATAACACAAAGAACAAGAAAACTGGATTGAAGATAAACCCAAACAAGTCAAGTTAGGAATCACAGTCAAACCCAGTTCTAGAGGAAAAAGACGCTCACAGAAATAGATTTTATACCATCAATTAACTGGGGCAATTATATAGAAACAACAGAAATTTTGCTTTAAGATTTGGGCTTTATTCTAATTGAAGCCTTTCACTAAACTTGATTAGCGAGCTGCACTGGGGGAGATGTGTCCAAAAGCGCATATACTTCCTGCAAAATAGAACTGCCTAACAGAATAAAAACATTTTTCTGAATACCTGAAGTCCAGCAGTCTCAAAAATCTTAAAATAAATTTATGTTTCAACACCCACTAAAGTCTCTGAAAAAAATAACATAAAACCTTATTTGGCTGTTTGGCTCTGCTTTTTTTTTTTTCCCACTGGCAGCAAATTACTTTTTAGATATCATACACTAAAGACCAAACAAAACCACATTTACTACAATTGCCTTTGTTTGTTGGCTCAACAGTTCATAACTCAAACATTCAGGTCTTAACACGGTACCACAAAAGTAGTCTGCAAAAACGAACTCAGGACTGATGGGAAGATGTAGTAAAGTTAGAAATCGTATCTCAAGAAATTTTAAACTGCTCTTACAGCAAACATTTGAAACATCAAAATGACTGAGGGAACTCATCATTACTACAAATGAATGTGTAACTTCCTAAAATCTTGTCTTGAGTATTTCATAGATTTATTATGTAATAGACACATTCTAAACGAACTACGTTATGCTTAAGATCTTGGACACCCACTATTTCTTTCAGATAAATACACCTAAGGGGAGACAATAAAGCACTACATTGGCAATTGCTCAATTCCTCAAACCCACTGCCACTTATTCCATCTCACATTTTGTACTTCTGTCTCATTAAGCGGACACAATTTCTAGGCAGGGAACAATCATTTTCTGCTTTTCAATAAACTACAATCCTTCAACAACTGCCATGATCATTTAAGCCAATCAAGGAAGTAACCAAACCCACTCATTCTGCTGAAGTACACTTGACCTGACTGAACTCCTCACCTCTGTTTTAAAACAGGTGGCCTCAAAGAACCTGAAACTCCTTGAGCTCCACAGAACAATGAAAGTTCAAAAAATATTGCTTCTGCAACCTCAGGACTTAGACTGTTCCCACATCAGGGAAATATGACAAATGTGTAGCACTGCCTTTGAAACCTAAGCAAGGAAATAAAAAAACTGAAAGAGAACACCCATATTTACTACTCTCATCATAACAAGAATATAAATCTTTTCAAGGTTATTAACTTCTTAAGTCATAGAGCCTAAGGGACTAACTTCTTTTTCATACTGCAAAAGTACAACCAACATTTTTTTAAAGCCAAGGACTTTGTGTGATGCCTACAGCAGACCCCATGATGCAGAGATTAATTATTTTACCTATTCTGAATTCATTTCCTTCTAGTTAGATAGAGGTAAAAATATTTTCTACCTAAAAGGAAATGATTCAGAAGAAGTAAAAACATTGGCCCCTGCACCACCACCAGAGTAAATTATTTGCAGAAGTAGTACTTGATCCACATGTCCTCTGGCAGCCTGGTATGACACCAAGCCTCTCTGCACCTGGCTTTGTCCTAGCTGCCCTCAGAGAGCCAATCCAATGATCTCACTGGAACAGTTTGCGTGCAGGGATGCAAGCGAAGCACGTAATTTTTCTAACTATCTGCCTGGTTTTCATCATCCTTAGTAGAAGAGGAAAAGCTTTTGTCCTTCTATTTTATGAAAAAACTCTGAAAGGGGCCATTCTGAACCTGCATGTCATGAAATAACTTCCCAGGTGAAGTGATGCCAAGTAACACAGCTGTGTATTTAGGCTTTGCCTGACTGCTGTGCTGAAACTAATTGTAAGCAGCAGCATTAACACAGGAACAAGTGCATTTAGGATTTGTTTTTAAACCATCACCTTACCCCCAGACAGCACTTGGTTTGCAGATAGCCTGTAGCCACTTCTGTTGGCAGTCATGCTATGAATGCTTTGCCACATCTCTTCAGATGCTCCTTTATCTGACTTTGCTCTCACACATCTGCAATGCATGTACAGAGATGCTGGCACTGTTGAGATGTGGTCACTAACAGGTGATTTTTCACACCACAGATGCTCTCAGTTCTGCCTCAGCTACAGAGCGAGCTCCAGTCCAGTATCTTCCAGAAGAAGGACATAGCAGACCCTGTCCTATCCAAGAAGCCTGCTAACATTAGATCCAAGAGGATCTTGCTTGTGAAGCTCTGGGAAACTTAAGTCTTACAGAGCAACTCCAGCACTTGACCTGTGCTGTAAGCTGCTGTAACATCCATAGCAGCAGGAACCACATCTTTATATCTTCCTCCCCAGACCCCGCAACCTGACATGCTGCATGTGACTTATTTCCTCCTCCCCTCACCCTCACATCTGTACAAAACATGACCAGACCAGAATACAACAGATGATGTCCAGCAGCATCCTACTTATGCTAAATAATTTTTTCTGTACTCAATACTTCTTCAGCTTTTCACCCAAGATATTTAAGACAAAACTGTAAAACAAATTAGTTTTTGTGTCATAATGTAGTACAGTGGCTATCTGAAATTCATATTTTCTAATAGCATACACATAACTGGGTAATTTGGCTAAATTGCTGGTTGGTTGGTCTTTCTTGGCTTACTTATCACAAAAAAAAAAAAGCATAGATATACACAATTTAAAATGAATGATACTTAACAGCAGAGCAAAATTTTAAAAGCCTGCAGTAATTACTGGTAGTTGGAAGTCGGACTTTATATTATCATTGGTAATTGAGGCTATCTTGCACTCTAAAAAGGAAGAAATATTCCCATATAATAGAACCAATTTCAGCTCCTAGGTAGCTGAAATTATAGTTTGTAGCTGAAAGACACCTTAGTAACGGCTATTTAATGGAGTAGAAATTATTTTGTCCTACCACACAGTCTTGGGAGTTTTTTTTTTTTTTTTCTTCTACAACCCGAAAATATCTGAGGTCATTTCTGCACCAGTTTGACTATACTTGCCACTCTCTGAAGCACTGAGTTAACAGAAGCAGAATTGTATTCTTTATACATCTCAGCCATGCAGCCATTCATCAAGTCAGCAGCTGGGCATATTTGCTCCTGATTCTTTATATACAAATGTTGTCAGACAAATTAACATACAAGGCCTGTGGCATTAATGTTATATTCAGAAACATGCACTTCTTCCTTTCCCCTCCATGGGTGATTGCAATTAGTAGCAGTCTCTGCTCTCCCCAGTCGTGTGAGGGGATTCAGAAGAAAGAAGATGGAAGATGATGGAAGAGCTGAGGACTCCAACACACATTTCTGAAAGACTAAGTTACAAACAGGAGAAAATCAGTCTGACCCTAAATCAAACACTACCAAAAAATTCACATGGACTTCCTCTATCTGGCTACCACAGCAAAGTATTGCACTGAAAAAATACCAATCTAGAGAGACCTTGGCCTTCCAAAGGGAAGAGATGTGTTCCCACAGAATAGCTTGGGAAAGGTAAGGTGCTTCACTGTGAAGATCACTGATGTTTCTGGCGTTACCAAAAGCAAGACGTTGGCTTTTAGGTTTTGTTTTCCTAAAAACTTATAAAGTCCTGAAATAAAATTTGTGATTCTGTTGATCAAAGGTTTCACTTACAAAAACAATTCTCATGTGGGACTCTCTCCACAATGACTCTTCATTTTTCTATATTCCCCCAATCGCAACAGAACTTTGCTATAAGATACACGTAGCAACTGCTCTCCAGACGTCTTCTTTCAAAGAATTCTCTTTTCCTTGCTCAAAATCATCCCAGTAGAGACATTAGGAACATTCAATGTCACGTATTGTTTGGAAAATCACTGGACTTAATGACAAAGCTCATTAAAAAAACAACATGCTAGTCACTGTATCATTGTCCTCTGCTTTCTAAATACTCAACTCACTTATCATTACAAAACAAAGTATATATTACTTATGTTCCAGTAAATGCCTTTCATATATATATATATTTTTAAGAAGATTATAATTTCACTTCTTCTCTTTTGCTTTGCAAAAAAAAAAATAAATAAATAAATCTTCAAAATGATTGGGAATGCTTACAGGATGCGTTTGTGTAATTACTCCTCTTTTGTACTGAATCATCCACTGTCAGCTAACAAAAATGTTTCAGATTTCTGTTTCTACCACATGGAAACAAACAAACAGAACATAAAAACAACTCAGCAATTTCTCTCGACTTCTACAGACAGGTAGCAACAGAAATAGATGCCAAAAATCAACATTCAAATTTCAGATCTTCTGCAAAGGAACAAAAAAGTGTCCACTTACAGACAAAAATCTTTCAGTAACAGTAACATGATTAGTTCTAGTAACTTAAAAAAGGAACATACACAGATTTTATACTGTTCCAAGTAAATTGGAAGACAAAATGAAGTTGGCCCATTTCAGTTGTCCCTGGAAAACTCCTATTGCAAATCTGAAAGGTCTTCTAAGAGCACAGGGAAAGAAAAAGTCCTTTTTAATTTATCCGCAGATGTTTGACATACTTCAAGTAGTGACTTATATACAAGAAAAATGTGTGGAATCCTTTCCTGAGCCATACAGGAGAGATTTGAGACATTTGCAGCAAAAATACTGATCAGTCTGAATGGAAAATGGGTGAAATAACTGCGAATGTGAAAGCAGCTGCAAGAATTCCCAAAATGATGAAATGAAGGAGGGGAAGTCACCTAGTCCAGGAATTACAGGGGCTGAAGCAACCAGGCTGAGGCAGAGGACACTCCTGTAAAAACTGCTGACTTCCAAATAGTTTAAAAGACTTACGCAAACAAAGGTCCAGAGGAGAGCCAAAGAGATGATCAGGGGGACTGGAGCACCTCCCCTACAAAGACAGGATGAGGGAGCTGGGCTCGTTCAGCCTGGAGAAAAGAAGGCTGCAGGGTGACCTCATTGCAGCCTTTCAATACCTAAAGGGAGTCTACAAACAGGAGGGGAATCAGCTCTTTGAAAGGGTTGATGACTGCAGGACAAGGGGAAATGGTTTTAAGTTGGGGGAGGAAAGATTTAGGTTGGATGTCAGGGGGAAATTCTTTACAGAGGGAGTGGTGAGGAGCTGGAACAGGCTGCCCAGAGTGGTTGTGGATGCCCCATCCCTGGAGGTGTTCAAGGCCAGATTGGATGGGGCCCTGGGCAGCCTGGTCTAGTATTAAATGGGGAGGTCGGTGGCCCTGCCTGTGGCAGGGGGGTTGGATAGTCATGATCCTTGAGGTCCCTTCCAACCCTGGCCATTCTGTGATTATACAACACCAATCCCAAAACACAGGAATGCACTGAAGTTTGTTCATGATTCACTGATAGGGATTGAATGAAGAAAGACAAGTGTAAGTGACACTGAACTTCTCACACACTGCTCTAGGATACAGATACACTTGTCCCACATCCAGCTCAGCCAAGAGGAGTTCACCCATAAGAGGAATCCAGGCTACGCTTACAAAGCATTCTAAAACAAAAATTGATTTTGTTTTAGAGAACCCCACTATTACGTGACAAGGGTGAGGGTTTTGTTTGTTTATGACCTCAACGCCATATTTTATAAAAGTCATTTTGTTTGCTTTTCACCTCAGGAGCCTTCATAAGGAGCCTTACCTTGCTTATATCCATAGGCCACAATGCTAACAACAAATCCAGGCAAACCAAACCAGTACTGCATCTTCTCTAAGTCTTTAGTCCATCTGACTTGTTGCAAATGAAAAACTAAGCTCTTTCTTATTCAATTGTTTTAGCTACCTTCCCAAAGAAACATCCAAAAGCTATCAAGAGATAAATCTTATTTTTTTTTTTCTTTTAACCACAGTATTATCTTGATGCAGACAAAATTGTAATTCCTTCTAAGCACAACTACGTGGGTTAGTTTACAAAGATTATTTGAATTTTTATATGGGTTTTATTCCTCTGATTACATTCAGCAATGACTATAGAAACAAGTTAATAATGTTTCTGTTAATAATAATAATTAGTAATGCATTTACAGTGCAAAATCATTCCACGGCTAATAAAACATTTGTATTGTTTGGATTTGAAACGCATCTGAGTTGTTTTTATTTAAATAAGAAGCTGGACATAAAACTATTGTTGGGGACAAGCAAATCTCATCAAATATATTAAATGAATGGGGGAAAAAAAATAGGCAAACAGTGCAGCATGTGGTGCACGCTTACTTAACAAAAAAAGCACCGACAAGTATGTCATCCAAGTGCCATTCAAGTCCCCAAAGCAAACCACTGCTGTAAGTGCACTAAGAATAAGCAAGGAAAGCACTTCAAATGCAAACTAATGAATATGTACACAAGTTATTTTCTTACATCAATTCAATCTGGATAGGGCATTGTATTAAAAAGGCAAATTAATGAAAAGGAGTTAGCAATTTTCCTTTTCCAAGAGACAATGTAAGAAGCCATTCAGGTGTTAAGGTGCCTATGCAAGCTTAAGTAATGCTTAATGGAGAGGCAATCAAACAGCAGCATAGAGGTTACCTCTGATTTTCCAGTGAGAGATCACAGATTGGTACTGCATTAAATAGTTTTGCTCCCAGATTCATACTGAGGAAATCCACATTAGAATCACTCTATAAGTTTTGCAGAGAAGTTAAGCATAAGCAAGCACAGGGCTTTACCAGAGTGCTGGTTGATTTAGACTACTAGTACAAACACAGGTGGACAAAAATAGAACTCATCTGCCCTGTGCAGAACTAAACCTGATGGGGGGTAAGAGCTGCAGAAAGTCCCTATTTGCCAGATTAACCTGCCAGAAACATCTAAAAACAATTTTCAAGAGAGAAAAGAAATTCAAAGACACTTTCATTCAATCTCAAAATTCTGAACTAGTGTCAGAACAGAGAAAAGTACAGGAGAACTCATAACTACGTCAATTTCATTGTTTATGTACACAGCAGAAAAAATAGTGCCCTGTGTTCCAAGATATCTTAAATAAGGATGTCTCTGTTTTCACAAATTAGCATAAAGATTTCTTCCTTCAAATTGTTAAAATGATGTTATTTTCTTAAAAAATAAAAATTTATAAAAAGAAAACCTAAGAAAAAATTATTATTGACAAATTGCAAAACTCCACTGCTCTCCTAGAAAAATATTCAAAACAGAGAACTGTACAAAACCCCTCTATCCTGTCCTGCCAATCCCCTAGCACCTATGGAGAAATCCAGGAAAGCTCCATATCCATGATACATTTGGATCTAAAACTGTAAGATTACCACAGATCATGATGCTGCTTTAAAAACTTTAGTTTTCCCTACATATGAGAGGTTCCTTCAGGAGATGTCTCTTCTCTAAAAACATACTACAAGATGAATTCAAAAGCAAAAGCAGCTTGAAATTAAAACAGCAGATGTTCTAGATTGAAAGGAAGAAAAAACAAAACCACAGCATTTTACTGTGAGTTTCCACTTGCCTCTAGAACCCATTCAATGTAATTTGAAAAATCAGCACTATAGTGACAAGAACAAAATAGTTCCATAAGAACTCACTAAGACATTAAATTCTCACTCATTCTACCCCCACTTGAGGAAGTAGCTCAGTTCCAGAGGCACCAGCACAGCCTGCACACTGAGGAGTTACAGGAGAGTGCCTGTAACTTAAGTGAAGCACAATGTACACTTCCCTGACTCCTACAGATTTATTTTAGTGATGATTACTCCTTTTGAGGTTCATGCTTCAAAGTGTCTCAGCAACAAATAAAACAAAAACTTCTAGTATTTGAAAGATGGAGAGGTTAATTTACCATTTCAAGCTTTACTGGTAAAATGTGCTAATGGAAAGATGTACTCATATCTACCATAGTTAGAGAGATACTTCATAAAGCATCTGGAGCATACACAACTGCAAAAAACATCTGCCATGTCTCACTAAAATATTAATGGCAGCCACGTAGCTGTAGCTTACGTGCTTTCAAAGCACTGCAGACAACGCATACTCCATCATTTTTATGGTCCATTACAAGCATCAGTGGAGGGTATTACTCTCTCGAGGCTCTATAGAACTTGAAAATGATAATCTGCAAAGAAAATGGAAATTAAAAACATATTTTAGACTGTCCAGCACTAAAAGAATTGTGGAATGACCCAAAGGACTATTCCCACTTCTTGGAAATGAGCAGACTTAATTGGGGAGCATTTGTGTCACTGTCGATGCCAGGCTGCCTAACTTAGGAATTAGCTGTAACATATTTGATTGATCTGTGTGGGGTTTTATCACTTTCAACCCTTTGGGTAATTCTGTCTGTGAGCCAGGGCCTCAACCCCACTGCCACAGACTCCCCTCTTGCCGCCACTTCACTCCTCCCATCCCCTCAGCACCATCAGCACCCCAGTGCTGCTCTTCGCGGCCTACCAGGAACCAGAAGGCATCACCCGTTTCAAAATGCTATTTCCTTCAAACACCCCACTTAGCACACACTGATAATACAATTACTAGACTCACACAACTTTGAGAAATACATTAAAAATACAACTCAGCGCAACTGACACTAAAATTATTCCCTTTAATGTTTGTTAATATATTAATGATAGGTAACTTTCTATCAACGTTATGTGTTGCTGGAAAACAGAACAAATGTTGAAGAAGAAAAACAAGCATCCTCCTCTTTACCCATGTAAATATTCTCAGGGTTATTTTTTGCTTGCAAGAATTCCTTGTCACATTTAAATATGATGTATTATGAAGAGTTTTCATGCTTCCTCAGTTATAACAGATATTAATGGGTAGCTCTCTTTCCCCCCTCCCCCAATGTAAGCTCTTTCCGTCAAGTGTTATGTCTGCAAACATTATTAATTTACCAATTATTTTTTGTTCTTACTTTTACACCATCTAGGCCATTTGTTTATTTTATTTATAATTTTTCACACATTTTTAATACATGTAAGTGTTTTAATATATTTTACAGAATTGTCTTGGAATTAGTCTACAGGTGCTTCATAGCTTTTCAGAGGATGACGCAGAAAAAAGGAAATCTCAATTTACTGTTTCAGGATAACAAAAAAACACATCTACATAAAGTAGCAATGAGGCAAAAATAGTACTGGAAAGAAGTAGCTTTCATTAAACCAACTGCAAAGTTGGGGAGGGAAAGAAAGAGCAGCTTTCCGGCAAAAGACAGCCCTGCCTGGTGCTGATAGCTGTTTGGTCCTCTTTTCTCTATTATTATATACAAGAGCTTTTTTTTAAAAACAAAACAAAACAGGTTTGCAGAACCCCAGCATATTTCTCACTGGAACGCAAGTAAACAAAATGAAAAATACAGTGGAATTTACGGCAGATGTGAAAAACAAATAATCTTTCAAGTTTGTGATACTACTGATTCTGTTACTGAGTCAGATGCTGCATTAATATTGTATTGTGTGCACAGTTCACTTCTTGTTTTGATGGAATAATGGTACTTAGCTATTTCCACAGGCAGTTTCTAAAACATTTACATAAAAACGTCTACTAAAAATTTAAAATTCAATTCTCTACTAGCCTCCATAAAACATCACACAGGCAGAGGGAAAGCTCCAAGGTAACAGCAATTTGCTTGGTACCAGCAGCAAGATTGTCTGGAGTCCTCTATTTTGCTTTTTGTGCTCAAAATTGATCTACATTTTTTAGATTTGTAGCAAAAAAAATTACATTAAATAAAAATAGGGGAGCATATGACTTATCTATCAAGGAAATCTCTCATTTATTTATTTAATAAAGAACCCTAGAAGGGCAGGCCAACATTTCTTACTGAGGAACCTTCTGGACACCCCAAAATTGATTAATTAACAAAAGGAAACTACCAAAGTTTGCTCTTTGGTTTTAAACTCATGGTTACAACTTCTATGTGCCATTTCTATTCTATTTTGAAACCACTTTGCTCTGGTCTTATAAATCCCTCACAAAAATCTCCCCAGGAAGAAACTAGGGCAACAAATATTCATTGGTAGGAAGGGTCAACCTCTACTGCCCTACCATCGACATCTATCTCTGACATCGTGAGCCAGCTTAACAAAATAGGAAGCATTACTTTCAAAGCAGCCCTTGTATATGGCACTTTCTAGTGTGTTTCTTGGGTGAGTATTGCTGCAGTGCAGGTCCCTAATTTAATACTCCCTGTTGACTGCTAACTCACTGCTAGCATATGTGACTGTTATTACATGCTCCTCCTGCAGTAGTTACAAGACTGAAAAGATAACTCTCACAAAATATCTGATCACACCCAGAAGGCTCAGCAATAGAACACAGTCAAAAGGTTAAAGGAAAAAGATGATGAGGGAAAATTCTCCAGTCTGATGACTTCCTTCTCCACAGATCAAACGCATTTTCTGCTACCCACTTCCATAACTATAACCAGATTTCAGTCTTTATTCCATTTCTTCACAGACCTTGCAAATGCCAGAAGAAAAAAAAAAAAAAAAAAGAGTGGTATTTTTTTTAATGCACACTCCTGAGATGGTCTCAGTTCGCAATCAGTCTTTTGGGAACCCCTGAGTAGCAGCGAATTGTATAAGAGAATCCCCAAGTTATGGCAGAATTATTCCACACAGCGAGTATCTGATTGATCAGAATAACTCAAGGCACTCAACAGCCACCAGGGATTTTCTAATTAAGACTCTTCCAACATAGCGAATCATTTTGCAAATCAAGAGTTATTTTAAAAATAGCTTAATTGAAGCATAGCATTGTGATGTTTTTTGTTTATTTTAAATAAGCTTATGAAAATTTGATTCTCAGAGCTTCCGAAGGTACAGCTTGGCCACTAAGGTGAGAGATGAGAAACAGGAGTACAAAGATTAGATCACAGGGCTTACCAGGTAGCCATATTACTTTGGAAAGACCCTAATTTTGCAAGAGCAGATAGTGGTTCTGCGGACATCAAACAAATCTATTAGAGCCCTCAAATAACAAGTACTAACTGAATTTTCCCTTCCAGAAGAAATAAGACCTAGATTTGCCAAGAAAATAAGACATCTCTGAATCTATGTGGTATCTGATCATTTTTATTGACACTGGCTTAAATGCATAAAAAGAAATTATTCATGGGATCCATAGCTGACTGCAGACATAGCTTTCAATGTTAGAGAAAAACAACTGAGAGAAAACGGGAATAGGAAAAACTCTCCCCTACGGGCAGTGGAAGAGGAAGCAATGGTGTCTCAGAACAAATGTCCTCACCTTAAAGTCCCTGGTACGTCAAGGTGGTGCTGCTGAAGAAGATGAGGCTGATGACAATTCCCATCATATTTTTCCTTAGCAAAAACAGTACTTTTCATTAAAATCCTCTCAAACCTCCTGTCCACCACTTACAACATGTTAAGGCTGCATGGAGCACACAGGATCAGTTGTGAGAGCTGAACACTCACTGTTTGCTAAGCTTTATGCACAAATATGATTAAGAGATGCCTACTAGATATTTAAACAGCCATTATGTACTTTTGTATTCACTAAGTCTTTGTTTTTCTCCCCAGTGCTAAAGTTCACAAAACAAGAAAGTAGGGGCCATCTTCCCACCGATGGCAATCGCTTCACAGGTCAACCTGCACTATCAGCCTTGGGGTTTGCAAGTGGGAGGCCGGAAAAACAGTGCAGAAATAAGCAACTTGAGAACACGAGAAAAGTACTAAGGGCAGCATAGGTGAAAGGAACAGAACTGGAAAGGCCAAAATTGCAAACAGAAGGCCACAATTACAAAGGCAATATGCCTTCCTAAGCTTGGGAAAATGGGCAATCAGATGGGCACAAAAAAATCGCAGCACACAATGGCAATATGCTTGTCTCCAGGGTGTGCCAGCTGAGATCAAGTGGCACACTGACACAGAACAGCTATACTCCATCACCAGGTGCAAGACCGTTTGCACACTACCTTCACCTCATTCTGAAAAGAGGTGCTGACACTGAATAAGTTAAGAGTGATCACTTAAAACAGATTTACATAAACAAGTGCAAGTTGCTTGCAATGGTAACCTGTTTTCAAATGGTAATATATAAATTAACTAGTATATTGTCTGAATAAGGGGAGAAACCAAGAGCTTGCTCTTAGAACGCATATTAGATACACGATCTCAACTATTACTCGGCTAAGCATGGCTTCATGTTCAGCCTGTTTTACCAGCCACGCAAATTGGCTAATGGCAGTGACTACACTGAAAAATAGGATTTTGTAGCTGAGAATTTGCCCTAACAATGTTATTGTGTTCCTAGTATCTGTTGCAGTTTCCATGGAAATAAATAGGAAGCACTACTTTTGAAGCAACCTACGTATCACTTCATCAGTGATACTAGGACACTTACAAAACTGTACGATGCAAAATGCTACCATCTTGGGTAGCTCTTTATACGGCATTACATGAATAAAAGACTACTTACAAGTGACACATATAAATACTAGGGACTCTAAAGCTCTATTTGCCATTTCTGTACATTTCCACATGTAACTTCTTTTTAGGCACTACCACAAAGAAATGTCTTTGACCTCATAATTTGCATTATTAGCTACAAAGCAATCAACTTATGACAGCTAGATTAGGGACAGTAAATATAAAGCATTCTGAGATAGCTGCTTACTCAAATGTGTCCACATTATGCTCTCACACATTACTGGAGAAACAGAATCTAAACTGTAGCTCAGCATTTTTTTCAGCTCCTTTAGAACCTGAAATGCAATTTACTTTCATAAATTACTGAAATAATCACAGCAGGTCTCCAGGGGCTGGTTCCACATGCAGCACTGGTCTTTGCTAATTGCATGGGTGCTTTAGTATCTCTTTTACACAGATTCCTCTTTTTTGCTGACCACAGAGGAGGTGGGAGGAGGAAAGGATACCTTTGCTATGTTTACATAACTCCTTTGCAGTCAGAAGATTCGTAGTATTACAACAAATTATTTCTTTTTTTTCAAATTAATTTGCAGGCAAGATCTTAGCCAAGTCTTGAATACTACAAGCATGAATACTACTGAACAGTTTGGGATAAAAATATGGGATAACACTTATAAATGAAGTAAAAGAACATTCTGTAATACACTCTTGAGATCTGCAGCTTTTTCTGTACATAATACAGTAATTCCAGCCTGTACAGGACGTTCCTTACAATGTTCCTTTTTCCTATTAACATATCAGCGTTTGGGTGAAGTGGGCAGAATAACGGCAGTGTCTTTTAAAATATGTGCTCCTAAAAGGAACGTGGGCATGCAAAAGAAGCGTAAGTGGCAACAACCCATTATAATTTTCTGATTACTGTCAATTATACAGACAAAGTACTGGCCACATGTGTCGCATCCCAGACTTAACCTTCACGAGAGGCAGTAATGCATCTGCAAAAACCAGGCTGCACCTAAACGAAACCCATCAAGCTGAAAATTGTAGGAGAGTATTCATATTAAAAACTGGGGAAAGCCAGAAGGCAAAAGAAACTCCTGATTCACAGTGATACAGTTTCAAAGGGGTTGTACCTCTGAAAAGGCAAACCAGGCTACCTTCTCCTGCTCTAGATACTTCTTAAAAATACAGATATTAAATGCAAAACAAAACAACAACAACAACAAAATCCTAGCTCCCTATTTTTCTACTTTTTCCAGTTAATTCAGGCAGTAGCACTAGAAAATTTTCAGTCCTCTTAGGACTTTCTTGTTTGTTCTACAGGATCAGAGAAATTATCTCGTTATGCCTTCAGCAATACAGATACACAACAAAAATAGAGCCTGCTGGAATCCAAATGTGAGCCAAGTGACAAAAGATGCATAGAGACAAATACAAGCAATGACAGGAGAAGCAAGATTGCTTCATATTCTTCCTTTTGAAGAAATTGTTGAGTTCGTGAATGGAATTGCTTTGGAATAAGTCAGGGGTCATAGAGTAGAAAAAAATAGACAAAATCCAGAGCTTCTATTCCCTCAAAATTAGTTTTTTCCCCCCCAACACATTTGGCAAAATACAAAGGCTGCATTTGTTAGGAAGTACAGACTATTCACAATAGAGAATGTAAATTGCAGTGATGAATACTACAAGTGACAAAACACTTAAAACAGCAGCAAGGCTCAGCAGTCTCCCTCAATGACAGCAAAGGACTATGAGCAGATAGTAAAACAACAAAAAGCATTCCCTGCCACCGCCATTTCAGCTTAACTTCTGCTTCTGTTAATACTGTAACTGCCATCTGCACTGCCTGGCTGATCTAATACCTTGTTATGAGAGGTTATATGTTCCTTTCCAGACTCTTTTCCAATTCTGAATATTCTCTTCATTGCAATATTTTTATGAAATCTGGCTGGTTCCAGGGCACAATTTCTTGATTCTGCTTCCAGCTACTAAATCCAAATCAAAGATGTTAAAAACGTAACAGCACTAATAGGAAAGAAAGAAACTGTACTGCTAAAGAGATAGCATTTGATCAGCAATGAGGTGGAAAGGGGTACAACACAATAATTGTTTCTCTGGTATTTCTGCTATTTACAAACATACCAGCTGGTTCTTGTCCACTCTCTCAACATTTTAAGAACTCCTTCCTTGTCTCATACTGAGATAGTTAAGTGAAGGAAAGTTAACACAGAATTCCCAAGTCTCTGCACATGCAGATCAACTGCTAACTCAGTCAAGGTCTAAATCACATACCTCAAAATGCAGCCATTTACAAATTCTGTGATGGGGGATGGGGGGAAAGTACAGCAGGAAAGCAAAACATTATTTTGATCATTAAATTAAATCCTTAAATACATAAGGGATGCATATAGAAACAGTTTTGTCTTACCCACAAAACACTTCACATTGATAGGCCCACTAGTACACATACAATTTACTGTGTAATCTCAGAACCTCTTCTATAAGGAAACAGAATGTAAAGAAAAAGTTTTTTATAATAAGCACATTGAAGCAGTAAGCAGGTTGCCCAGAGAGATGGTGGATGCCCCTGCCCTGGAGACATCCAAAGTCAGGCTGGACCAAGCTCTAAGCAAACCGGTCTAGCTGTAGCTGTCGCTGTTCACAACAGGGGAGGTGGGTGAGATGATGTTTAAAAGATTCCTTCCAACTCAAATAAATTATTATCTTCAGATAATCAAAGAAGTGCAGTCTGTAGCTTACATTAGATAAGATACAAGCTCATCTCCAAGAACACAGAAGAGGACAGAAGCACAACCACAGCAGAGGAGACCCTGCCCGACCCTTCCCAGGCTGTGCTGGGGAGACTCTCGGGATCTCCTTTCAGACTGAGGCTGAAGGCCCTGGGGTGAGAGGGTCACTCTGGGATACTGTGAATGGGCACTGTGGGAGCATGCAACACCTGTGGGGGGTTGGTAAGCACCAAAAGCGGAGAGACAGTTCAGGTTACTTTGAGGAAGAATAAGTGAGCGCAGATCAATTCCCACATATGGGGCTGCTAAGAGAAGGCAATAAGAGCCACTTATAAATTGTAATCTGGTCGGCACGCTTGCTTCTCTGGCCGTGCTCTGCACCTGATCAGTACAATCCGTCCATTTGAGGAAACGTAACTCACAGTGAAAACAAAGACATGAAAAAGATCAATAGCAATAATTTCCACCCTGAACAGTTGGTTTAACATCCTGAACATGTGTCATGCATAAAGACTGCCTAACCTGCAGCACACACAAGGAACACTCCAGCAGACAGCATCACCAGGGCACTGGGCACTTGCAGTTACAAACCACCACATCTGGCAGATTTCCAGACAATGCAAACAGATGCTCTTCCCGCCCTGCTTCCAAAACTTGGTGCTGCTCCTAGGAGGCCTTGGCCAAAGCCAGAGGCAGTACGGCCATCTCCATGGCAACAGACCCACAGCCATGCACACAAACCCCTCTTTGTTGACCCCAAAATTCAATTTTTCTCCAATAAAGAACTGCTCTGCAGTACACCTGACAACACACAAAAAGCACAAGTACAATATTCCATGCAGACTCTACCAAGGATGCAAGCTGAATCAGACTTACTGCTGCAGGGCCCATAATACCTGAGGCTTGGAACCACTCAGGAAAACACGGAGGAAAATTACTGCTGCAATATTACAATACTGAAAGATGTTATTATTATGTAATTATTATTACATGCAAATATTGCAACTAGTGTGATGCTTCTTATTAGATTTGCTTTTTGAACTCTTTTTACTGCACCTAACTTAAGCTATTCCATCTGTCCTACAACAAAGTAGATGTGCGCTATGTGGTTTAGAAGGTTTCAGCCAAAAACAATTCCAGCTTTTCTCGGTCACTGTGGCAGAATCAAAACATTACATTCCTTATTCCTGAGCTTTCAGTGTACTTTATGCCCACCCCTTCTCCCCCCACCCCCACAGACAATTACATCCATTTTGGAAACAGGAATATAATTTTCTGTTCTGGAGCTACTGCAGACACCTCCCTCACTTTAAAAATTTACTCCATCTCAGCCTTAACCTTGTAGCTGCAGTATTCTTTACTGCAAGATTCCCTTCTTTGCTCTTTACAGAAGAGGCTTGTGGAAACCTCACAGATACAACTGTTTATTTGTTATGCTAGCATGCATTTACCAAAACAAACACATCACCTGGACTGCCAGTTAATTTAGGGTTGTACACAAAAAAGGATTAATGTCTTTACAAACTAGGTGCCATAAAAATCCCATTTTAATTTGCTTTGCACAAATGTCAAGGCAAACAGATAAAAATCAGCTTTGAGGGTAGAGAGACCCTGAAGTCAAACAGCTGCTGGGAAATCCTCAGTAAGAAGGACAAGCCCAAAGCCTCTGAGAGCTCCTTCTGAACACAGTAGCCAGCAGGGGTTCACTTCTCACTTGGAAGTCTGATACTTGTTTCAAAACACATCATCTTCTCTCCAAGGCTACCTCTCTGAGCATGTAGAGGAGACAAGGAGGTAAGTAATCCACAGCCTTCCAAAAAGTGCCCTGACCACCAAAGCTCACGTTGTATTGGTGCATCCTCAAGATTTCTTTCTATACTATACTGATTTCTTTTGGTACAATACACATTCAGGAAGACAAAAGAGCAAGTAACAAAGAATCTTCCCAAACTTCCATTGGCACTATAGAAATCTCTTCCTCATTTTGGTAGCCATCTAGCAGCATCTCGTTTTTGTTGTTTTTTTTTTTCCCCATCTGAATTTTTTTTTTTTTAAGAAAATATGTAAACAGGCAAACTGTGGAAAAAAATCTGCATTAAGAGACATAGAGCCCAAATCCTCACAGTTACCATTCCCAATCATCCTTTCCCTTTTCGCAGAAATATCAGAAGATGCTGCTGTCCACTGCATTTTACCCAACAGTTTCCAGCCCTCTCAACCTAAACTCACTACTCATGCTGCCTGCAAGTACCCTCTGGGGATCCTCTTCATTTCCAAGATCCTCTCCCAACACCTGCACTCAGCCATGGCCACATCCATCAACCTTTCCCCACCAGAGCTTAGAAGCAATACTCCCTCTTCCTTCTGTTGAAGGTCTGGTTTCTTGGCTAAATAATTAGTGCCTGCAGACTGATTATCTCTAATAGAAAGAGATACATTTGCTTTATTGTGTAATATTGCTCTACTCCTATGATCACAATAAATTTCATCTCAAGAATCCTCTTTGATAAAATGGAAGCTATTACAAACTGTATTGGCTTTGGAAAGGAGTCCTACATCACCTCAAGCCTTTAAAAGAGAGGGGGAAAGAGAGAGAAAAGAAAAGGATATTTGATTTGTCATTCAACATTTGTTACCTATTTAAAAGTCATTGTCCACATGTATTCTTCTTTCAAACTAAAGACAGCCACAGGGGTAAAAGCAGTAACTCCATATTCTCCTAAAAAATACTAATTTTTCAGTTATCATCTTCAAATACTCTCTTTTCGTAAGCTGTTTACTCACTTTTGAATAGCAGCCAAGAATAAATTAGAGCTTCTTGTTGCTTTCTTTTCATACTGAAAGAGGATGACACAGGCTAAGCAATTATTTGAATTTTAGAAATATAAATTTCTGATTAAAAATATTGTTAAACATAGAAATTAAATAAGAAATCTATAAGTTTTTTGCTCCACCCCTCTGATTTCAGACAAAGATCTGAAGCCTCTATTTCTTCTGAAGGCAAGCGGCCTTGAGTGACACCACCTCCATTTGTGATTCCCTTTGCAGGCTGTTTGGGTTACTGAAACATATCTCAGTACTATTTGTAGTCTTACCATGCTGTAGTCAATCCTCACAACACAGTACGTATACTTAAACTGCCTGAGATATGCACACTCCAGCTTCCGCCCCCTAAAAAAAAAATGAAATTATAGCACAAGCTTTATCTCACTACATGGTCCTCAAGATGAGAGAACAATTGAGGAACTCTAGAATGCAGCCAGCTTACACACACCTCAGACAGGGAACAACAGAAAACAAAAACCAAACAATACTTTCCCAGGGCAAAATAACAGAACTGCAGGCCAGAACGCCTCTCAAATGGCGGAAATTTCCTTACCTTAGGGTCCTCTTATTTGCAGCATCAGCACAGGCACCTCAGGAGAACTCCCTGTCCCTGGACCCACGTGCACAGCAGATGCACCTACCAACCTACCAGGCACTACAGGCAAAGTGACAGGTCTCACCTTCCTGAGCTGTTGGCCTCTGCCAGACAACTCATAGTCTTACCTGCGATAGGATACAACAGAACATGGTCCCTTTCTGTAAGCTCCTGAACTTACCTGGCTTCTCAGTGCGATCTGTGAAGACAAGCCCCATTCATCCACAGCACAGCTATGTGGAAGTCAGCACAGTGAGAGCTCTGTCTGTAACAGTCAGTGCCCTGCATGTCAGTAACGGTGATCACAAGTCATATCAGAGCTGGAGACAGACTGTTCTCCAGCAAGATGAACTAACTTCCCATGGACATAGGAACACTACAAATTCTCCCTCTCTGCCACTGAAACTGTCTTGTCAGTCCTCTTTGAAATAAATCCCTACAAGATCACTAACCTCCTTTTTAGCTTAGAAATATAAGAGCCCAATCAGAACTTCACTCCTAGTCAAAGAGTAGTAAGTGTAGAAATTCCAGAGAAAAAAAATTGTGCTTTTATTATCAATTTGTATCACTGACATTAATCTGATATTGCAGCAGTAGGCGGCAGTAGAACATCATGAAGTGGACAATGAGCAAAAAAGTTCAAAAAACCCAGAGACAGAGTAACTTAGAGGATTTGCTCCAGTTCTGTTCAGAGCTGGTAGCTTAAAGGCCAGGAAGTACCATTAGTATGAGTGCTGCCATTACCAACCTTGAAGCTGCAAAGGAAAATAGCATCAACAAAGCTTTCTAGTCCCTCACAGGCTTTATTTACCAAATGCACGAGTTGAGATATAAGTCCATCAGCACGTGCAAAGTATTTTAAGTATTTTCACTTCCTCCCAGAAATTCACCAATTCATATGCCCAGCCAGGGCAGAAGGGGCTTGCAAGTATTGAAGCTATTGTAAATCTTTCCTTTATACAAGTAAGCTGAGATGCCAGTCAGGAACTACAAACTGACTAAATTCCTCTATCCACTCTATCAAAATCTCCCACTTGAAATCTCATAACACATAGTACCAGTGACAACTATGAAATTCCCCTCAAAGATGCGCAGAACTATAGAAACCAGTAGTATTATTATTGCTACCGGAGAAGAACATTTTGATTACCCTGTCCTTTACAGACACCATGAAATACCCACCATAGCACCATCTTCTCACAAACACAAGCAAAACTAACAGGAATTCCTCCTACTGTTAGAAGTCTCCCTACAAGTCTCACAGAAATGCCTCCAACAAAAAAAAAAATAACAAAACCGTGTATCTCGCTCGTGACAGTCAATAGACAGTCACATATTTCTGCAGGGCAACATCCCAAATTAAAATTCACAATCTCAACTTCAGTTCTCTCTTCTTGTAGGACCTGAACCCCTCTGAGCTTCAGACTGATGCTCATTTCAGTATTCATCACCAATGCTGAAGCATATACATTTGCTCCCTTTCATGCTGGAAGCAAAAATAATCTTTTCCTTTCGAAGGGGCCATGCAATTTTATCCATTACCAACGCAGCATAGGCTCACACTGAGAATGTGTAATGCACAAGCCCAAATCACACATCCTCCCTATAATAATGAGAGTGCCCCTCACCTCATACTTAGCAGAAGGAGAAAACATGGCTCCTCTTGAAGGATTTCCTCTGCCAGGAGGAGTTTGAGACTCACTGGAAAAAAAATGTTGCTATTCTGTACGTAGCTCAACAGACTTTTCAGAGGCAGAAAAGAGTCAGAGACACCATGATTTCCTCTCTGGCTTTGCTCTAAGACAAGCTTTGGGAAGCTACTGATCAGCATCATCAGCCTCGCTGCAGCTGATCTGCAGATAAGCCGCTTATAACAGGCTCAAATCAGAGTCTGTCTCTCAAAAGCAAACTGCAGGAGTGCCGAACCCTTGACTTACAGTCAGTCTGGTGAAATTTAGGTATTTGGCTGGTTTGGTTTACTTTTCTTCGTTTTATTATGAAGCCTCCAAGCCACTGATGGCTTAATTACATCAGTGTCTATGAGGATCCACTGTCATGGAAGTAGGTCCGGACATACGATCTAAATAGACATCCTTAAGGCTCAAAGCCCAAAAGACAGAGAATAAGAACTGAAAAATAGGCTTTTCTTGTCCAGTTCTGTAGTGTTTAGGACACTGCTGACACCACTGGGGACAGGCTTGCTACCCTTACCTACTGTTTGCTGGCTGTCATTTTGTGCCGGGCACTAACCAACATGCTGCAACAAAATCATTTTTACACACGACCTACACACAAACTGGAGAGGAAAAAACAAAACCAAACCAACCAAGAACCACAATTACCCCCTCTGGATAAGAGGAATAAGTGAGGTCAAACCACTCTGCAATTGGCAGCAATAACCAGTACATCTTTCACTGAGCAAACCCAGAGCTCAGCAGTGTTCCAAGACAATGCTCATTGTAGTTTTAGAAAGAAAGCAGTTAGGTGATACGAAATACTATCAAGAGGAAATAAGTAGTAGAATGTATTACTGCAACCACATAAATTGATTTTAGCGCTACTCAAAACCAGACAAAACCAAAACACTGACAACAAGAGGCCACGGCCATCAGCAAAGACCTACTGACATTGCCCAGGAGAAAACCGAGGGCACTGGTACCTACTCCCAATGCCCTCAACAGCTGCAGCCTTCCTCACTGCTTTCCCAAGCAGTGCTAACCTGACTAACCAAATGGCACACCACAACTTCGTTCGGCAGGAAAATCACACCTGTTCCTAACAGCAAACTAATCACCTTGTAGAAACGTGAAGTAGCATGTGCACCCATCTGCACGCCTTCATGAAGTTACACAGAACAAAGCAGTAGTTTACTACCACATATCAGAAGCGCACGATTCCATACTGGAAGAGAACAGGCAGGTAAAACAGCACGTAGCTACACTTGCTTACAGCGCGAAGTGCTTCCGAAGGATTCGTGTGAGATCCGCAGCACACAAGTGCTGAATCACCATAGTATAAAGCAGATGCTCAGTAAAACTTTGGTAAAGCACTCCACATGCATTCCTATAAGAACCGGTCCCATTACAGTTGGGAATAAAGGTATAACCGACGCATTTTCTCCCGCATTTATTCTGATAGGAAAGTAACACACAAAACGCTCAGGTTTCCACTCGTGACAAGCACCTCGTCTTTCAGAGCGATCACTGGCACACACGGGAAACCCACCAGCCATCTCAAGCCGCAGACCTGCGGACGGCAGCTGCCCGCACTCACCCAGCAGGGAGCCCACGAAGATGACGAGCTGCGCGGCGGTGGCGAAGTGTCGGTATCCTGGCTCCCCACCGCGCTCCGCGCCGCCCCAGGGCCCGGCCGCGCTGCCGTTGCCGCCGCCCCAGGCCATCTGCGCGGTGGTCCCGTTCCTCGCCCCAAGGGCGACGGCGCGAAACGGGGCGGGCTCGCTGCCGTTCAGCGGAGCTCGACTCGCGCCGTGCCCCATGGCGAGGCGTCCGCCCCCCGCACCCGCCGAGCCGTTCAGCGAGCGAGCGGAGCGAGGGGGCGAAAACGCGGCGCTGCGGAGGGAGCCCCGGCTCTACCCCTCGGAGCCACCGTCACCGCGTTTCTGCGGCCCGGGAAGCAGGCTCGGCTTTTCGCGCTCCTGCCCTGCGAGTCGCTACGGCCAAAAAAGAGAAGGGGGTCCCGCCGCGCCATCCGCCGTCCCATGCTTCTCGCCTCGCGCTGTCCGGTGCCTCTCAGCGGGGAGCGCGGACGGGGACGGTCTCTACGGCGGCTCCCCCCCAGCCCCGCCCGCTCACCACGCGCGGCGGCCGTCCGCGAAAGTTACGGGAGCCAGCGCCCGGCTCCAGAGCGCTCCGCTCAGCCCCCGCGGCGGCGCCGTTCCGCAGCCCCGAGCGACGCGGCGCGGCTCTCCGCCCGCCTTCATTCTGCCCGCGCTTTCGACGGCGGGCGCGGCCCCGCGCGGCACGCGGTCGCCCCCACCCCGCGCCTGAAGCGCTGCTCCCGCCGTTCGCAGGGAAAGCGATTTGTTTGAGAGCTCCGAGGCGAGGACCGCGCGAGCCGCTAAAGAACGAACGCAGCCCCGCACCAAACGCAGCCCGCATCAACACCTCGCCAGCGGCGGGCGGCAGCCGGCGGCCGAGATCCCGCCTTCGCCGTGACGTGGCGCTGCGGAGCAGCCGGAGCTGCCATGTTGGGGGCAGCGCGGCGGACGGCGGCGGCTGCCGCCGGCGCCTCACGTGACGCGTTGGGCGCCGTGCGCTGCGTTCGACACGGGGTTCCCACAGAAAAATAAACCGGAGTGCTGCCGCTGAACGGCTGTGCGGGCATTGCCGGCCGGGAACAAGATGTAGCGGAATAGACCTGAATCAGGTCTTGTTTGGTACTGAGGTCGCGATGCAGCTGCAGACGCAGCGGTTGAGTCGCAATCCCAACCGGTACCCCGAGACCTGGGCTTGAATTAAAAAAACAAACAAACAAAAAAGAAAAACAGGGGATGCATGTAAACGAGTTTTTCAGGACAGGTGGAAACCCACAAAGGCTACCCTGTAGGGCAGGTCCCTCCTGAGGCGGCCCGCTGATAACTGACTACAAAGCGAGAAGCAAGCAGGTACTCCTGGACTCCTGCTTGCTGCATGCCGCTGCTTACGGATACGGCGGGGAGCGCAGCCGCTTCGGGCCCGCAGCGCCGTGAGGACGGGATTCCCGGCGCTGTGTGAGGTGCAAAGGCTACGGGTCGGGCTCGCATCCCGCGGCCGCCGACCCGCCCCACGCGCTCGCCCCGCTGCCGGGGCCGCCGTTCCGGCCCCTCCTCCCGGGGGGCGCGGCCGGCACCGGGCCGGCGCCGCTGGGAGCGTGGCAGCGTCGCGGGGGGGCCCGCCCGCATCGGCCGTCTCCCGCCCCCGCCCGGGGAGCTGACATGGCCTGGGCGAGCGGCGCGCTGCAGCCGCCCGCGGAGGTGGCCGTGGAGGCACCGGAGAGCTACCAGCTGCGGCAGGAGAACGAGCTGCAGGCGCTGGAGTCCATCTACGGGCGGGACTTCAAGGATCTGCGGCGGAGCCGGGCCTGGAAGGTAGCGAGCGGCGCACCGCGGCCGGGCGCTGAGGGCCGCCCTCCTGCGCTTTGCTTCCGGGCGCTGGGCGCTCCTCGGCGTGCTCCGTCCGCGCGGGGTGCCGGGCGCCGGTGCCGCCGGGCGGGGCAAGGCCGTACGGAGCGGGGCCTGCTGTCTGCCCGCCGCCGCGCTTGTCCTCTGGGCTGACGCAGGCGTAATTAATGCTCTGTGTGTAACGTGCGTTTTAATTAATTGCCAGCTTAAGAAAAGCTGCCTTTGAATTCTTTTGTTGGCTGACTAATTACAGGCTGCCTAACTCATCTCGGCGGCGCACGTGTTGCTGAACTCTGTACGTGCGTTCTCTGTTGTGGCTCACTGGAAAGGGGCTGTTTCCATCACAACCTCTACTTTCACTCTGTAGTATTGGCTTTTTTCCAGTTATTGCTAATTGCCCTAGTCTGACATGCAGTACTTTCTTTCCATCTCCCTTCCATGCCCACAATGTCGTCTTGAGATTTTTTTTTTCAAGCTGCATCTGGTGGCACAGTTTTCCTTAGCTGGAAGTACCACTCACTTATATCACCTCCCCATAACTTCACTGCTGCTGTCATCAGTTAGCTGCCTTTGGCTTTGGTTCCTGCAGAACATCATGGCTGATACTGTTTTTTTCTGCTGCCCACGTGAAGCTAGAATTCTTGCAGAAACTTCTGACTTATTGGGGTGGTGGTGGCATTTGATGGTAGCAGTGCTGGTAACTTGCTCCATTTTCACACGTGTGCTTGCTCTCTCTCCTTACAAAATTTGTGTGTAACCTTGCTTTTCCCTCTTGGAATTGCAAATTAGAGGGGATACCAACAGTCTATTAACCTGTTCTCATATTTGTGATATTATTTCCTTCCCTGTTCATCACGCTGCTAAGATCTCTTCCCTTAAAAAAAAAATTCTAATTGAGATGAAGAAGGTTGGAATGTTTACATAGACATGTTTGGTTGTTCTTTTTAAGGCAGACAGTTTCAAGGAAATGGTGGGCAGACTTGTTAAAATTTTGTTTAATGCCAAAAATAAAAAATATAAATACAAAAATTAACTGTTCCTTTGGCTGCACAAGATGCAATTTCACGGTCTGTTGTTATGTTGGAAAAGGAAATGCTGACTGATATTTGTTAGTGATCTGAAACAAAAAAGAAGCAATTTCAACCATACATTAAATGTGTTAACTTGTGATATTTCATAAGTAACCTGTCCAGGTGTCTTTACTTTTTCTTGCAGAGGAGGATTCTCATATGAAACTTCCTTTCTGCTCAGTCTGACTCATCTTGTTGATAAGTGCTCTTATCTAAAGAAGTTCCCAAGTGTGTTGGATAAGCTGTTGTAACGAACCAGTTCACTCTCATTGAGCATTATCAACATTAATGTATTATTCTCACAGTTTGGGTGGTCTGACCTGAATTCTGCTATAATAATGGGTGGGAGACTTGTGTGTACTAATTCCAGCTTTCATTATAGCAATAGAAACAAAAACGACGATGAAACAACCCTTTTAAATCTAAAGCTTCATTTTCTGTTATAGGTACGACAGCCTCCGGAAATTAATTTAGTTCTGCATCCTCAGGGATTGACTGGTGATGATGAGGTGTACGCCAAAGTTGATCTCTGGGTCAAGTGCCCACATACTTACCCTGATACGTGAGTGAACATTAAGATATAACCTTTTTTTTTTTTTTTTTTTCTCTGAGCATTTATTTGTTTTCATGTAGGTGGAAAAGACGCGTAGTTACATTCATTGTTCTTATTGTTGCTTTCTTCATGTCAGTATTTGTTCAGGCTGTGCTATTTTTAAATAGGCAACTGTAATTCTTTCACCTGAATTGGATGTGGTTTCTTGTGCAATAAGGACAAGCATGCCTGTCAGAATCTTAGTGCCCGCTGGAAACTTCTCCAGGCCATGATCTATTGTGCTTGAAAAAAGACTTACTTATTTTTGAAACCTCTTTTGTCCCATTTGTATCTGATATTCGTGTTTTGAGCTTTTGGAAGAGTTCTCCACAGAGAATGTAAAAAGAATTGCTAGAAATGAGCACTTCCTGTGTTTTGGGTTAGCAGATGTGTTTTGAGTGGAGTACTGCCCTTCCAGCACTGAGGAAAACGTTCCCCTCAGTCCCTGTGTCACTGGCCAAGTCCACAGTATTACAGCCTTTAGCCCATCTGTTTGCTGTGGGCCCTGAGCAGCATACAAGGGAAAGCACTGTTCGTAGCCAGGCAGTGGATCAGTTGTGCTGGGTAGCACAGGGCGCAGCAGCCCCTCTTGTTTGTTTTTGTTTCTTTTTAGTTTAAGTTAGCATAGCTATGGATGTCGTACTTGCTACTGTTATTGCACCTTTCTTTTTAGTTTTTGTCACCTGTATAGTGGGGATAAATTAATTTTAGCCACCTCAGTATTATGCTAGTAGTATTTGTAAAGCACTTTTATATAAATTACTAACAAAGATTGGAGTTGTGAGAGACTGCAGGGGTTTCCTTGCAAGTTCTTCTGTTATGTGTAACTGACAAGTAATGTGCAGCTAGAAATTGATGAGTATAAAATAGTATCTCTGGCTTTATTCTGTGTTATATATTTAATGTTTACCTACTGCTTGTTGACCACTAACTAATTGCCAAGTGATGATAAACTCCATTCCTTTTCCATCATCGATCATTTTTTTTTTACCAGCCCTCTGTATCTCTCATAGTTTTTTACATTGTCCACCTCTCTTTCTGTTCCTTCCCCTTCCCTCTTCCTCCTTTTACTTTCTTTTTTTTTTTTCTTTATGAGGACCTTCTTTATGTTCTGTTGCTGTCTCCCAGTGTTCCTGAAATACAACTGAAAAATCCCAAAGGCTTGTCTAATGAGAAAATAAATGAGTTAAAATCCAGACTAGCTGAACTGGCAAAAGAGTGCTGTGGAGAGGTAAGAACTTTTCACATCCTTGAGAAATGCACCCCTGTCCTAAATAGTTCTAAAAGAATGTATCTGTAATATAAGGAAATGCTTCCAGATTAGAAGTATGACTTACGCCTTTGTGAAGAATATTTCTATTAAATGAAAGTTCCAAGTATGAGCTCTTCAGTCTCCTATTGCAGTGGGTGGCAGCCCTTCCCATGGCAGGGGAGTGGAAAAGGATGTTCCTTTCTAACCCAAGCCATTCTATGATAGTGCATATTTAAATAAGGTGAATAATGTAAGACGTTATGTATTGGAGATGCAGTGGTCTGCTTGCACTGTGCACTCCGTGCTGTAACAGAGGAATGCTCCTACATCAATGAAAGCCTAAGTCCTGACAGGTCAATTGGTTGTCAGTGCATACCTCGCAAATCACGTGGCCCTTTCAGTGCAGCTCTTATTTTAGTTGTTGTCGCTTTATGAATGTGGAATGCCTTAAGTGGCTTTAGAGTTCTAGTTGTGGGGCTAAATTGTAGAAGAAGGATTGGATTTCACGTTAGCAATGAAGTAAGTGACAGTAGTAGTAGTAGTAGGTACAGTGATAGTGCAAAGGATTTATTCTGTTGTAGTTGATATGTCTTAAACATGTACCTGCGTGTAGAAAGATATCCATAAGAGAAGACAAGAAAAGGATTTTGTAGAGAGGGAAGGGGGAAGGTGCTTGAAAGCTCTCTGACAGTAATTTTCACCATCTGCTACTGTGGTCAGAGACTTTTGTGCCACAATTCATTAATGAGTAGATCTGACAAAAATAATAGAAGTACCTCTGGTAAGTAACAAAACAAACAGTCACACCTCACTGCTGTATTGTTTTTCCAAGCTGGGTATCATTTTGCTATGTTCTTTGAACTAGGTAGAGCTCTGCTTGCCATTCATATTTATTTTCTTTCAGGTGATGATATTTGAACTTGCAGGCTGCGTACAGTCATTTCTCAGCGAGTATAATAAACCACCTTCCAAGTCCTTTCATGAAGAAATGCTAAAAAATCATAAAAAAGAGCAAGAAAGGCTGGCGCAGGAGGAATTGCGTAGGGCACAAGAAGTTAAGAGAAGAGAGGAGCAGGAGGTAAGAGAAATTGAAATGTGAATAACTCCGTATTGTTTATTTTAACAATAAGGGTTTTGTAAATTATGCTGCATTGCCATGAGTTTTAGGGAATTATAAATTTGTCAGAGCTGTCAGCATCATTAGGTACTTGGTGAACTGTCTGCTGCTTCTACTGTAACAGCTTACTGATGAGTTTTTAACCCTGAGAAGTACTAGTGCCTGAAAAAAAACTTGTTGATTAGTGATCCTAAGGAAACCATTTATGAGGAAGTTCCTAACAAAAGTCTGAGTAAATGTGTATATTGAGTGTGTTCCACCTTAAACAAGGAAGTAGCAGCCATGCAGATAGGTAATCCTACCTATTCTTCCACCATAGGATGACTGCTGTATTCACTGTAACAGGCTTCTCTAGAAACCAACGTGTTTAAGCCAGCATGTCTTAAGCTAGAAAGACAAATTTATTCTGCCCTAGAGTTGAGGGGATTCATGTAGGTCACACAGAAACTTCTGATGTGAAATCACACTGTGGAAATACAAGCAGAATAGCTATTATTTTATTTCTCAATAAATGTGCTGTGTTTGAAACTTTACTGTTGGGTGTGCTACTAGAAGTCATTTTCTTTTGTTTACAGCTCCATTCACAATTCATACTTTTTTCTCTTAACTTCCTCAGAAGAGTTAATTTGACTTCTGTTTTGGTTTTTGTTTGTTCTTTGTTTTTTATTTGTTTTGTTATGTTGTTCTTCTTAGGTCTGTGAATACTCTCTAATACCCTTGAAAAGTCAATGCCCTGGATTTTTTAACAGGCTAAGATTAGCAGTTGCACTGTATTTACTGTTGCATATCTAACAGCACTGAAATTCATTTCAGCAACGTGAAATCCTTAATGAGATTCAGAGACGGGAGGAAGAGAAAAGAGAAGAAAGAAAAAAGAAAGAGATTGCCAAACAGGTATTCTTTCTGAGCATTGCAACAACTTTTTTTTTTCCTATCCCTGTAGCACATATTCATAGAATTCTGAGAGAATTTCCTGACTGAATTTTCTGAACATCTTTTCTTTTTACTTATCCAGTTCTTCTAAGAGACCTAAGTTAAGATAGCATCTTCTGTTCTTGGTTACATGGAATTTACTTCTGAAATAAAATCAACTGCAATGGAAAACAGCTCTTTTTTTTTTTTTCTATCTTTTTAGTGCACTGGGATGGATATTTTCAAACAAATAGAGAATAAAGCTAGCTTGTTAATGTGTTCCAGTTTCACTGCAAAGCACCTTTACATTCTCACCCACAGACAGTGCTAAAATGTACTACCTGAATCTTAGCATTTCTTCCTCAGCCTTATCTCTAGTGGAACTGTATTTTCCCTGGGATCTGATGACTTCATAGCATGATAGTCAGGTGTACCCACAAATTTTGAGGACAGGAGCTGTTTATGTACTCACTTGGTATTTTTTCTGATCTTCAGGAACGTCTGGAAATTGCTGCTCTGGCAAGTCAAGAAAATTCTCACAGGAGAGATACATCAGGGTACAGAGTTGCTTCCAGTTTTAATGGGAACTCTTTGGAACATGGAGTGAATAATAAACAACGCCCAAATTCAGTTGGGCGTTCAAAGTATGTATGTCAGTTTGCATGTGAGTTTGTTAGCACGATTTGTACTTGGCAGTTGTTTCTGTACAGTATAGAGAGTCCAGAAATCTTTTTTCCTGTGTCCTTGCTAATCTTAGTATACTAAAGTGAGGTGCTGTCTGCGCTTGAGGAAAAGAACAAATGTCTTAAAAGTTTGTTACTGTACTTAAATCCAGAACACATGCAATGTGCTTATATTAACTTTCCAGAAAACTATTCTTACACGGTCTTATTTTTTCTTGCAAAGAAGGACATAACAGCTGAGTTGCTTCTACTGACAATGATGATAATAAGCAAAAATGCTATAGAAGCATCCTGGTACCATATTTGTAGAGTTAAGCAAAAGCTGGCCCATTTAGTTTTCTGAGGTCTTTATTTACAAGAAGAGTGATGCCCTTTCTTTGTATGCTTATGAGGCCTGAAATTTTGCCTGCTAGGAGTCAAACTTTCAGAAGATTATTTTGGCCTATATTAATTTTATAAATGAATTATATTTTAATTCAGAAAGCCAAATGCTTTCTTTGTATGTCTTTTTTGTATATACAGCACTGGTGAGAATTGACAATTCCTATGTATGTGGGGCTTTTTCTTTGTTTTTTGAATCGGTACTTTGACTGAGCTTCTACTTCACTCTTTATATATCCTGTGATTTCTATACTGATTGCATTTATTTGGAGGAAATGGTAATATTTCTATTAATTTCAAAATAGATTGTATTAAGAAGTAATGGAGGTTGGTTTGGGATAGTGGTCTGGTGTTCTTTGTGATCATATGTGCATGTATGAGGGTTTGGAATGTACCACTTTTTTTTTTTCCCAAAATCTTCCCCTTCTTGAAGGATGGATTTGAGGAGTAAAAGCAAACGGGAAGCTCATTTTAAGTAGGGAAAAATAATTGAACTAAAGCTGGAATGAACTTTTCAAAAGTGCAAAGTGTTTGGTTTTTGTTACATTTTGAAAGATAATACAAGTCAAGTCAAACTTGCAAACTTTGCAGAGCAATATTATGGTAGTAGTAGTGGTTACCACTATTACTATGTTTTGCAAACTGAAAAGGTCATCCTGAGCTGTAGAAGTTTTAAAGTTTGGATTGAACTCCTTGCCAATCATTTTCCTGAATTGGAATGTAGAGACTGAGTGTAATTTGGTGTTGCTTATCAAATACTCAATTGCTATTCAGATGTTTATGTTTATGCCATCTTAGTGTCTTTGCTGGATGTTATTGTTGGATGCAGAAGGGCCGGAAAGCGTATCCTGTTGCAGAAGTGATATCTTTAGGAACTAGAGACTGCAACAGAGGTATCTTTTTGAGACAGTGAAAAATGTTATGTCTAAATTGCAGGCGAGAACGCCAGTTTTCTGTTGGTAATAATGAAGAGTCCCCTGGAAATTATGAAGTTCTGAACTTCAGCACAAGTGGTGCTGGGCAACTTACTGTGCATAAAGGAAAATGTCTAGGTAAGCAAAAACAATTGCAGTTTGGCATACCGTTTTGGTGGAGGTAGAACTTGAACAGTGCTGGCAGGTACAAAGTAGCAAGGGCAGAGAGAAGCTTGTTGTGGAAAGTGAAATGGCACAGCCAGAAGTGGTAGGAAATAATAGCAAGTTACTTTTTGGTGAATTTTTAAAATTTTCCTAAGATTAACGTTAGTAAAAGTTTACTTTTCCAGAATCTTACTTAGCTGAACAGCTGTACCACAAAACTTGCCTTCTCAAAATTTTATATTATCTTCATAGCTAAAATAATCCTAGAAACAGTCTGATTTTAAATTGAAATAGTGAGCTTGTCAGATATGCATGGCCACCAAGCAAGAAGTCATCTTAACTTTCAGTAATGTGAAACCAATGATAAGAACAGGGAGGAGTATTCAGTTATTGAAATTTGAAATTGTTTAGACGTGCAGCAGTTTTTGCCAATATGCTTTAGTTTTCTCTATTGCTAGTTTACTTTGTCTGCATAGCATTCGCACTCATCAGAGATCTTTTGCAGGACGCACATAGGTACAGATTTTGTTCAGTTGCAGGTAGATTTGCAATTCTCAGATTATAAAAACCAGTCTGTCTCTCTGTCTCTAGCTTTTGCAGAAGCTCCTCCTAGGCCTTTAGGGCAAAATAAGCCGTGCTCCTCTTTTTTTCCCTTTGTGTTTAGGCAAGGATGAACAGCTTGGTAAATCAGTCTACAATGCCTTGGAAACTCACAGTGGAGACTTTGTTTTAATATACGAGTGGGTTCTGCACTGGCAAAAAAAGATGGGAAAATTTCTTACAGCACAGGAAATAGAAAAAATAGAGAAGTGTAAGAAACAGGTAATACCTATTTCTTGTATTTGGCTTCATAAAGTTTAGATAAGTTTCAGTGATTTTGTTGAATTTGATAATTTATATTGAGAGGGTGGTGATGAGCCTCAAAATGTTACTGTTCAGAGGATTTACACCGCAGAGGAAGTTGAATATGTTGGGGTGTTTAGGAGTGTATGTAAAATACAAATGAAAGAAAGTGTATTTGTACGTATGCATTTATAAAATACTAGCATAATATTAAAATTCTGAAGGAAGAGGAAATCAAACATACCTGGCAGAAACCAAAGTTATTCTTGCTCCTTGTCTGCAATGCTTCATTCAATACGTTGTAGAGGCATTTCTGTCTATATGATCTCTTTTAGTAATTGTGCACTCGTGAAATATGACACAATGCACGTTATGTCGTTTTTCTCTTAACAGCTTCAGGGTGCAGAGACCGAGTTCAGCTCACTGACAAAGCTAAGTCACCCAAACATAGTACATTTCATATGTATGAACTTGAAAGAACGGGAGGATTCAGTTGTGGTGGACATTTTAGTGGAGCACGTAAACGGTTTCAGCCTTTCCACATACTTGCACAAAGAGACTCCAGTTCCGATTGAGAAGTTGCGCCATTATGTGAGCCAGATTTTGTCAGCTCTTGACTACTTGCACAGTAATTCAGTAGTGCACAAAGTTCTCTGTGCTTCCACTATCCTGGTAGATGCTGAAGGAAACGTTAAGGTGACGGACTACAGCATTTCCAAACGCCTAGCGGATATCTGCAAAGCAGATGTTTTTGAGCAAACCAAAGTTCGTTTTAGCGAGGATTCTCTTCCCAGCAAACCTGGAAAAAAAGGAGATGTCTGGAGTCTGGGCTTGCTTCTGCTTTCACTCAGCCAGGGCCAAGTAACCAAGGAATATCCAGTGGCTGTTCCTAATAATTTACCTGCTGACTTCCAAGACTTTCTGGAAAAGTACGTGTTTGCTGCATTCCTTTATCTTTCTCTTTGATTTGTTTTTTTAAAGACTTGATCCATGTTTTCTGGTGTCACTAGTCAAAGGTTTTAGAGAAGAGGCATTGTCTCTCTAGGATCATGCTGCTTATCTGGGATTCAGGAGAACGGGTGTGGTGGTCTCTTCTGCTCTGTTCTGCCACCAGCTTTGTGTGTCTCTATGGATAAGCCATTTAGTCTCTCTTGGCCTCTGATTCCGTCAGAATGATAAAGGTGATCATTTCTTAAATATAAGGAGATCTGTTTGAACATTTTGGCCCAATACAGGAGAGCTCTTTCAATAGTTCTCTTTTTGCTTTGCTAACAGATGTGTTTGCTTGGAAGATAAGGAAAGATGGACTCCTCAGCAACTGTTACAACACAGTTTTATAAACATTCCACGAATGAAAGTACCTGTAGCAGAAGAAAATCTAGATGGTGAGAAACTCATTTCTTTATGTGTTCTATTAAATAACTGGACCAATGAACTGTGCTAGATCATCACAAGACCATGTTTCTGCAAATGCCTTACAGTAACTAATTTGGAAGTTAAAGACCGTGCTAGCTTTTTGGTTCATGGAGAGGTGGGGTGGTCAGACTGCTGTATTCTCATCAGCAGAGGAAACTACGTGGTGTAAATGTCAGTCTTAATTTCTTCCTGGAAGATTATGTTCCAGTGAAACATCTTTTCTCACTGTATTCTGTTAGAAACAGTTCCTTTGTCCACTATAATTAATGTTAGTAATTAAACACCACATAAACCTTAATGTTTTTACCAGAGCTTTGCTCTCCACACAGAGCACTTCTATATTTCAGGTTCAGTTGCACTTGGTTATTTAGGGCTTATCTTCCTCCTATTGCCTCTTTGACAGTGCCTTGTGCCTTACCACCTTCTCCCTGTACTATCAGTGCTGGTAACTGTGATGTCCTCATTTCAGATTCGGTAGGTATAGATTGCATTGAGACTGTTGTGCCCAGCAGCCAGATATCCAGTGCTTCATTCTGCACGGAAACACAGAGACAATTTTCACGCTACTACAATGAGTTTGAAGAGCTAAAATTACTTGGCAAAGGGGCTTTTGGAGCAGTCATCAAGGTATGGTGTAAAAATTATTTCCACTATGAAATCCTTTCTGGGAATGAGTTTGTTTTCTCTGAAGCAAAACAGCATACTCAGTGTTTGTTTGGTTTTGTGTACGGCTTTCCAGTGTGCTGTACCTGTATTGTGCTTTTCATCTGGAGCTGAGTAGGCTGATAAATTTTGAGAGAGATTACTGGGAGCCTGCTAAGAGCCCCATACAGTATGGAGAAGCTTGTATTTCAGTTGTTGTTGTTTCCCAGGTGCAGGGAAAACTTCCCACTTCCATGAAATTATTTAGGGTCTGGCTGTGCTTGGTGGGGTGTTTATAAGCATTTGACTTCAGATTTATTCAAATTTTTCAGGTGCGAAATAAGCTTGATGGTTGCTATTATGCTGTAAAACGTATCCGCATAAACACTGCCAGTAAGCAGTTTCGGAGGATTAAGGGAGAAGTAACGTTACTTTCCCGTTTAAACCATGAAAATATTGTGAGGTATTATAATGCTTGGATAGAAAAACACGAAAGTCCTGTTCCCATTGTGTCATCATCTGAGACATCTGAAGACAAAAGAACACCCACCAAAGCAGGTCTCATCCTTACGGCAGAGGAGACAAACGATGTGGAAGCTAATGCTCCTCCCCCGGTTCTGACAAGTTCAGTTGAGTGGAGTACTTCGTGTGAGAGATCCTCCAGCAACAAATTCAGTGGAGCTGATCAGGAGTCCAGTGATGATGACGATGATGATGGTGATGGGGTGTTCTCACATTCGTTTCTGTAAGTAGTCTTCACCATTAGCACTGTAAGAAACGTTAGCATAGTCGAGTGTTCCAAGCTTGTGTCTTTTACCATTCTCACTTTGAAGCTGATTCCCTGCATTTTTCTTCAGTCCTCCGGTTAAAAGAAAGTCCTGTGTTTGCCAGCAGCTGGATAGCCAGGGAGAAGATTTGTAGTTACTGTAGGTATAAGAGGAAAGTGGGTTTGTGCTTCTTGAAGTTTCTTACCATTTGTTTCAGAATGCATGGCTGCTTATTTTCTTTATGTTGGATTTTCTTCCAACCTTAAGACATAATGTTAGTAATAAATTATAAAAACTAAACGTCCCCCCCAGATACCCTACTCATCCTTTCTTCTTTTGATTTCAGTAACGTATTCAATACCTGCCACTGGATATGGGATGGTTCCTTTGCTTGTGTTGTTCTTGTTTAAGCATTGTATTGCAAGTGAACTTACCGTTGTTTTGCTTACTGTGTACAGAAATTAAATCCTACTGATAGGAATATGTGCCTTTTTTTAAAAGACTGAGTTGTCGAAGTTTGCTTTGCAAGCAGGATGCATTTGCTTTTTTAAAGGCATATAGGAAGTTATTCAACAAAAGCTTTGATTTCTCTTCTTTTTTTCCCCAGCAAATATAGGCTCAAGGTTTCTGACTAAATGTTTCTTGGTAATGTCTGTTTAAAACTAAAACTTTTTTTTTTTTTTCTTTTTAATAGGCCAACTACAGACTCTGAAAGTGAAATAGTTTTTGATAACGAGGATGAGAACAGTAAAGGTCATCCTCCAGTAAGTACAAGGATAAAGCTAGTAAAAACGGAAATGTCACAGAATAGTCTTTGACAAGCAAACAGATCATTTGAGAGGTTTTGTTTCACATCTGGTGTAAATACAGAATCATGCAAGGTTATGTTAATGCCAGCAAATATTGTGCCATCATGAGCTACGTCAGAATGATTATCTGATGCAGCTAATCTGGAATTTGTTTCTCACAGTGTCATTGAGCTAAACGTGATCTATATTTTATAATCATGAGCCTGGTTATTGTAGGTTTAGGATTTTAGTATGTACTAAATTCCATCCAACTTTTAGGGGACTTAAACCAGTCTGTTCATTCACACTAGCTACTTTTTCAAACTGGTGACATGTTCGTAGCAGTCAAAAAGAGACAGAAGGTCAGAATGATGTGTGTGATGTTATAGTGGCTCTGATGTTGAATCTCACCACGTGCTGTAAAAAGTCAGAGGATTCTATCATAGAAACCTAATGGGCAGAATTTTCTACAGCATGTAGAATCTGTTATGGCCAGTCCTGAGGGTTTGTAAAGTGCTCTTATTGATCCTTGATTTTCTCCTTTCTCTTAAAATGTACGTTGGCCTGATACATGTTTAGTTAGGTGGCAGTGTACTTTCTATCAGGAAGGGATAGGGAAGACTGATATATTATACCAATGTCATTGATTTTTCTCCTTTTTTATTTTTCCTTTTACTAAGCATGCTTTATTTTTTATTAATTTCTATTTTAACCTAACATACTTAGAGATTTAGATTCTGTCCAGGTATTTTGGAAGTTTTATTCCTCCAGTGTCTAGTTATGGCAAAAATGTTATTTGTTTTCACTTCAAAAGTGAGAATTGGGTCATACCTTTTCTTCTAGCAGATGTAGAAGCAGTGGGTGTTATGAAAGCGTCAGTGTATTAGTTTGCTAATATTAAAACCCAGACATAGAAGATGAGTTTTCATTAATGTGTTCATCTCAATAAAAATGATAGGATGCGTAAAAAAGCTCTGGACTGCTTCCTGTAATTAACTGTTCTGTTACTTTTACTGCAATAAAGGATGAAGAAGGCAATGAAAAGAATAGCCACGAAGAAGAAGACAGAACACCAGTCATTCAAACAGTGCATTATCTGTACATCCAGGTTAGGCTGCTTGTGTGTTTAGATGAAAGGATGCTGTTTATTCCAATTAGCAAAAATAAATTGATGTTGGGTTGTTTTTTTTTTGCTTTGTTTTGTTTTTCCATGAGAAAAGTAATGAAAAGTAATTACATTTTAAAAACAAAATGAGACTAATCTCAGTGTTGTTTATGCAGTAGACTGGTTTTCTAGAAGGTTTGGCTGGGGGGAGGGCACTGTGCAATGCCTCCCGTTGTTTTGTACTGTACTTGTTGTATTTGAAGATGTAGTTCGCAGATGTGAAAACTTCCTCTTTCTTTTCAGATGAACCACAATGTATACACTATTTTTAACAGGAAATACAGTAATTTGCAAAGCCATTTTGTGACCCTAACAAAAGAAAATTCATTCAAGTTTGAACCTTCAGACTTTACTTCTGAAAACATGTCTTTTCTGTTAAGACTTAGACTAACAGAGAAGTTAGCAGTTGACTGTTTTGCATGCAGTCTTTTATAAAGCAGTTATTGGTAGCCCTTGTCTGGAAGGGAGTTGCAGCTAGAAGGAATTAGATATTTTTTTTTATGTTTGTTTTCATGTGCTGTATATAGCATAAAACAAGCAGTCAAGGAGTCAAGAAAAGTAAAGCCACGGGTATTTCAAAGTCTGGTTTGAACATGCATTATGGTTTCATCTTTTTTAATGTTGTGATTGAGAACAGACTATTAAGGAAGCTAGTACTGTTGCTCCTGAAAATGAGATAGGACTCAGGAGAGCGTATTTTCTAGCTAAAACACATCTGAGGAGAATTCCAAGCACCTGAATGTTTAGGTGATATTATCTGCTTCTGAACTGTGTTTTTGGAATCGGGCATTAAGGTTCTCACAGTTTCTCTTCTCTCACAGAAATTTCAGATCATTTTTTTCCTTGACAAAACTCACTTTCTTCCCTCTCTCTCCTACGTATGCACAACTGAAGATGGAATACTGTGAAAAGAGCACACTGAGGGATACCATTGACCGAGGGTTGTATGAAGACACCAGTCGGCTTTGGAGGCTTTTCCGAGAAATTCTGGATGGGTTAGCTTACATCCATGAGAAGGTGAGCAAGTGTGACAGTTACAACCTGTCTCTCACATATATGCTATGACCTGTTCTATTCTATTCCATCCTATTCTATTCATTTTGAACTTTTGATTCTACATAATTGCGTTTATTAGTGGTCCTTTCTCTTGCCATTTCTATTCAGTTCTAGGGTTTTGGAATTAATTTTCATCAATTTTAATTTTGCAATGAATCACTTCAGATTTTTTCCTTTTTGTCATAAAAAAAATTGCCTCCTTTTAAAAATGTTGCTTTAGATATGTGTTAACACCAAGGGTTGTTTTTAGCTTCTGGACTAGCAACTACAGTCTTCAAAATTAGTCATTGGTGACTTAATGCAATAGATTTTCCACTTCTTATAGAATAATTAATATAACACTGTTTTTCAGTCTATTATAAAGATTTACATTTTGCATTGTGTTTATTGTTTCTTATGTTATCAGTCTTTTTTTTTTTTGTTGCTCTCCTGCTTTAACAGGGAATGATCCACAGAGACCTGAAACCTGTGAACATTTTTTTAGATTCCAATGATCACGTGAAAATTGGTGATTTTGGTTTAGCTACAGATCATCCAGCAAATGCAGTGAGTACAGCCAAAAGTGAATTAAACAATTTGCATTTGGTGTTGTAAAAACCTGAAAGATGAACATAGAAGATAACGATTATATTGTGAATGCCATAATCTTCACTGCGTGTATCTCTTTTCCTCATTTCAGGCAGTCTCTAAGCAAGAAGAAAATCACTCGGATAGCTTTGCTAACTATGACCCATCAGGTTAGTGTACACAGTAGCTTGTTCTAAATGATTTTAAGCAAACTCTTATATATGGAAATCTTACGTACTCTGTTATAACTTCCATTCTTTCTTTGAAAATAAAACGTGTTTTACAAATAAAAAAAATGTTTTTTATAAACAAATATGTGTTTTTGTAGGAAAAAAAATGCAACTTCTAGATGGATGTGTTCCATATAATTTGGCAGTTTGGGCAGTTATCTGACCAAATTTGCTTCCACTACTAGCTTTCTGCCATTGATTGACACTTTTATTATGGTGAGATATATGGAGATCCTGTATATCTGTTCCATCTGCATTTCTATTCTCTGTATAGGATAATTTCAAGATTTGAGGATTTTTGTTTGATTGCCTTTGCTTTTTTTTGTTGTTTGTTTGTTTTGTTTTTTGTTTGGCTTTAACACTTTCCATATTGGGATGAATTTTGTGCTTTGAGAAAACTTTAGTATATTTTCTGTCATAAGATGAGTGCTTTAGAAGTGAAATGGAGTTGTGCTGACCTACTAAAATTCTACAGAGCAATAGATAGGATGTAGGCAGTATAGACAGACATGTACATTTCATGTGTGAAGTTGAGAACTGTTTTGCAATCTGTTCATGTCTGGGTATCTCTTAGAACAATCTGCATTTCATCCTGGAAAGAATGAGGACAAAAGACGATCAAGTTTTCTTGACTTTGATGCCACGTTTCCTACTTTCTTGAAACAAATGCTTTCATCTTTTGCTTTGTAGGTAATTTGACGGGGATGGTTGGCACTGCACTGTATGTCAGCCCAGAGGTCCAAGGAAACACAAAATCTACATACAATCAGGTATGATTAGACTTACTAAAAGGCAGCTTGGAATCTAAGGTAGTGGGTACAATGCTGGTCACTCATGCTCAACAGAGATGAAATCGAGATGGAAAAGGATATGGTGGGTCTGCTGAGATGAAGGGATATTTCTCATTCCCTTGCTTAAGAGTAGACTAAGGTAAAAGGATGCCTGTGCTGTGGCCATGGCTATATGCAAGCAACTTGATGTTGAAAGGAGCATCTTTATAAATGAATAGGTTAGAAATCTGAGAGTCTTTGCTTAAGAAAAACGTCATCATTAGAATTGCTCTCCTGGATTCTTAGATTGTCATTTTAGGGGATGGCAGTACTTTTTTTTTTTTTTTTTTTTTTAATTACAGAACATCCTGGTTATATGCACAAAGAAGCTGAATCTCAAAGCAGGAGTGTTTTAAAAGTGAAATGGAGTCCTTTATGTCAAGGCAGTGCTGTGAGGATAAAAGTAATTGAAGTCTAACAAGTCTTAATGGATTATGTCCCTTAAAAAGTTAAACAGAAAAGCAAATAAAGGCAACCCACACCTTTTACATCTTGTACTATAACGCAAAGTTTAACCAAAGCATTTTTTCTGCTGTCATCTTCCATGGAAATCTAAAAGAAACAGTTGTGGATTTTATATTTTTTCTTCCCTAGAAAGTGGACCTGTTCAGTCTGGGTATAATATTCTTTGAAATGTCCTACCACCCCATGAGTACTGCATCGGAAAGGATCTTTGTTCTTGGTCAGCTAAGATTAGTAAGTATTCAGGTATAAAGGATCAATTCTGAGCATCAGATAGCTTAAGAGAAGCAAAGATGTTTCCATGGAGTGTGCTTTACAAACAAAAAGAAGAAAAAGTAGAAGGGAAGAATAATTGGAAGAATTGGGGCTCCTAGTGGCATTTTCTTAATGTACTTTGGATTTCTTAATGTTATTGCCATTAGTCAGTGTTCTGTCTCAATGAAATTAATTTTTCTATTGCAAGACACTAGAGGTGTAATCTTCAACAATAAACAGATCATGGCTTTAGTACAGCTGGGTTTATACCCAGTGAGTTCTCAAGAACCAGTTTACTTGTTGTTGATAAGTGACTGAGAGTATGGATTGTCCGTCACAAACATACGTGCATTTCAGTAACATTCTTCTTTCTGTTAGCTCCTCAAACTAAATTTATCATGGTTTTTTGTTTGTTTGTTTTTGTTTTTACTTCCCCTGTGGTCAGAAACAGTGCTCGGTCTCTGTAAGACAGCTTGCACAAACAGTGCTGTTCTAATTCAAATGTGGTTTGTTTTGTAGCCCAGTATTTTATTTCCTCAAGACTTCGATGAAGTCAAGCATGCAAAGCAGGTAATTTTGAAGACATCTTAACTACTAGATAACCCTATCAAGAAACACTTGTTACTATTTTTCCCCACTTAATTCTAAATTAATGATTCCTGCCAAACTGTTACTACCTGACATTAGGACAAAGAAAGAAAGAGATCTCAAAAGAATAATAAAGTTGTCATGGAAACATGCTTATTTACAGAATTCCCGAAGCGCAGTCATGAAGAAATGCAGAATTTGCCTACATACCTTTAAGACTCTGAGGGACAATTTTTACCTTTTAGACACAAAGTAATTGCAGTTTTGTTTTTTTAACCCTTAAATGTTTGAAAGAGATCTGCGTCACAGAACGGGAAGAGATACAACATAAATTAATGCTCTAAGTTTGAATACTTCTGCCAAGAGTTATTTTGGAAACTTGATTCAACAGGTACTCAATGGATTCGAACAGTTTCTTTTTTTCTTTTTGTTTCATCTTATTTAGTTATTATGCCTCCATGGCAGAGGAAAGAAGTGATAAGGTGCAGTGTAATTTTTTCTGAATCATCTGAGAAAATTTTTTTCCTTGTGCAAATGGACTCTTTCTTTAACAGCATTAACTTTTTGTCTGTTTTGGTAGTGAAACAGCAGTCTGTCTCACTAATGCTATAAAAAGGTTTCTATCTTACACAGTATACTGAAATACACTCCTTAGTGTCTGTAACTCACAAACCTTTGTTATGCATGCGATTCTCTTTTCTCTTGATTTTGTTCATAGAGATGCCAGAGCTTGCATAGCATAGGACAATAAATGTCACAGTGTGGTTTTTTTTCTCCCCAGAGATGTAAATGGACTAACAAATTTCTAACAGTTTGTTCTAGTAGTTCTTTATTCAGGTAATACCACAACAAAAGATACTTGGAGTAAGTAAAGAATTACCCAACCTAAAGATTCAAACCCCGATTTCCTTTTTCTCCTATATAGTCTCAGTATCTTATTCCCGTGATGTAACTAAGAATGCTTATTTTAAGACTGATAGCATAAGAAAAACAATAAAATTTTGATTTAACTTGTAGAGATTGGTTATTACGTGGCTCTTGAACCATGACCCTGCAGCAAGACCAACAGCCGTGGAGCTCTTAAAAAGTGAACATCTTCCACCACCACAAATGGAAGAGTCTGAGCTTCATGAAGTGCTCCACCATACCTTAGCCAATGTGGATGGCAAGGCCTACCGCACTATGATGAGTCAGATATTTTCACAGCGTATATCTCCAGCTATAGACTACACCTATGACAGTGATACACTGAAGGTTTGTAGCTGTTAAGGGCTGTTGGGTTTTTGGTTTTTTTCCTCTGTTGGATTTTTAAAAATCAACCACAAAAAAAAGTTGTTATGGTTGACTGCAAAGCACGCATGAGATAATTGCTTTCTCTCTTAAAATCAACCTTCACATGAGTTACTATTTAGAGCTGCACATTTGCACTATGGGACCCACATAACCTGCTTTGTATTTAACCTTACATTGATTCTTCAATGAAGAAATAAGCTTTATTCTTAACCTCTCTTAAACTGATAGTACTTAGCATCTGATTGCCAACATAAATTGTTGGCTTTGAGTGTTTTCTCCCATTCTCATGATGGTAACATAATCCTCTAAGTTCTTAAATCTTTGTAAAGTGCAAGGTGACAGTAAAATGATGCTTTGTATAGCTATTGTTCTTTTTTGTTGTGGAAGCAATATAGTGAAAGAAGATAGTACAATGTTTTTTACTTATATTAAGTGGAATGTTCCTTGCATAAAAATTATATATGTATTTTTTATTTGTGATGCTTTCAGGGCAGTTTTTCTGTTTGGGCAGCCAAGATCCAGCAGCACGTGTGCGAGATTATCAGTCGGATATTTAAAAGACACGGTGAGCATGTTTACAAAACTTGTTCATTTCCCTTTTTCATGACTGAGTGGATTTAAGGGAAAGGAACGATTTTGCTGCTATCATGAGTCACCAAGTTTGTTCAAAAGTAGTTGTGTATTACTCGAAATTCTAAATTTCTAGCTGTTAACTTGAAGTCTGAATGATTTAAATTTTCCATAGAAAGAACGGTTAAAATCTTAATTACATCTTTGAATGTATCTGGTTCTGATGAACCTGTAGGAGCTTTCAGATGCAGAATGCTATGTTAAATTTAGGTATAAATATATGGATAGGCCTATAGTGAAAGACCAAACATCCATGTGACATCGCACCCTCCCTCTGAATGTAGCCAGAAGGCAAATGGCCAAGGAAAGGAAGTAAGAACAGAGCAGCCGTACAATGGTGCTTTCATTGATACTCTCTTAGAAATGATGTGCCATTGGGAAACTTCCTGAGCCAGAGCTATGATCTTCAACAGTCTTCAATGGTTTTTCTCTCTATGACTTCATCTAGTCATTAGTATTTGCTTCAAATTAGCTTTTAAAAAAGGAAGAAAACTTATATACATACTGTCCCATTTGAAATGTTTTACATGGTGCTATTGTATGGTTTGTTATATTTTCTATAAAAATGAGTAATCTTTAAAACAGAAACCGGAAGATTTCCTAGTATATCACAAACTGATTGAACACAATCAGGGTTTCGCAGTATAAAAGCAGAGAGACTGGGAAATATGAAGCCAAATAAAGATGAGTTACTTCTTTTCCCTCCATTAAAACTTATCAAACTTCTTAGGATTTATCAGCAGCTTGGAGATTAAAAGGGTGAAAAATTGTCAGATTCTAAGTCAGGGGAGCCGGATATATTTTCCTTTAGATTTTATCTGCCATCTGTAACAGTTAAAAACATTTCCTTATATTTGGAGCTTTTTAAGTTTTTTTTCCCCCAAGTATTTTTTTCTGTGATTAGTGATATTATCATTTATAGTAGTTTCAGTGAAAATTAGATTCAAATAGAACAATGGCTGCACTCTGAGCGTGGAAGACAGAACATCAAAGTCTGTTTGATAGGTTTCTTTAATAGATTTTCCATTTCCACTATTTAAGGACATTTAAAAGAATGTAATTTTAAAAGATATTGATCGCTGCAAAGTTGTTTATGAGTTTGCAAAAACAGATGTTACTTCTGAAATGGAAAATAATAGCATTTTGTTGGTTTTGTGCAGGAGCCATCAAGCTGCATACTCCATTGCTAATGCCTAGAAATAAAAAACTGTATGAACATAATGAAGCTTCCTATTTGATGGATCACAGTGGGATGCTGGTTATGCTTCCTTATGACCTCAGAGTAAGTAATATCTTTCTTGCTGGAAGTGCTGGGGTTGAAGAGTACTGTTTGTCCATACATTTAGCTCACTGAGTTTGGTTTAGGTGTACACTTTCCCTAACTGCTGAAGCAGTACATCTTTCAGCATCTGTTGTGGTTTTTTTAATACTGCCCTCCTGGTTTTGACAGCTGCAGCCCTGACAATTTAGGGAAGAGGTGCACTATTTCCTTTTCTCTTTTTTTTAACCAAAGGTAAAGGTAATGCTACATTATAGATGTGGTAGATGTCACTGCTGCTTTTTTTTTTCCTTGTGCGTACTTGAGACAAATAATTTTACCCATGATAAATGAAAATATTCTCATCCCTTTCTTATTTGTATGTCTTTCTAAAGAACATGCAACATTCTGTCCACTTTTATGTCCCTCTCGAACACACACAGTTGAGCATCATTCTCCTCTGAGAGGAACTGCTGCATGTGTAGCCGAAGTCTTACTATTCATGATTCAGCACTACTCAATTATAGGCAATATTAGTGTTGTTAATTGCTTTGCACTTAATTAAAACTTAATTGCTTTAAGTTTTATTTTTGTGTTTATTACTGACAGGTAAATAACCTGACCTTTTATCTCTTACATTAATTTAATATCAGTGTGACTCACCCTTCCTTTGCATTTAGAACATTCAGTTAAACAGTGTGATTTACAGTTAAGAACATGTGCAGCATCTACAGTATTTATCTCTCTTATGGATTTTTTTGTTTTGGAAAATGCGTTGATCAATGATTAATTAAACAATTTTTTGGGATCTTTCTCTAAACAACAAAATAGCCGATAGTACATTTTAATAGGCTTCAAGACAAGTTTATGATGTATTTCATCCTTCTCCAAGCAGTCATAGGAACATTTTTTGTTTTCCGTTGTTTTTTTTTTTTCGTGTGTGTGTGTGGTTGTTTAAGACCTGCCACAAAGATGATTTATGTTATTTGGCCACGGCAAATATTTATGGCACATTACTTGTGAGAGCAGAAATGCTGATGCATACCAGTAATTCACCTGCCGCTTAAGGACATCACTAGACTAGTTTTGTTAACAATTTTTATGTATTTTGTTTTCCAGATTCCTTTTGCAAGATTTGTAGCTAGAAACAATATATCAAACTTGAAAAGGTAAGGGACATGTGGATGTTGTGCAGAGATGCTGTGCTTGATGACAATGAATGCTGAAGATGCTGATTCGATCTTCAATGTTTCCCTCAGATACTGCATAGAGCGAGTTTTCAGACCTCGGAAGTTAGACCGCTGTCATCCCAAAGAACTTCTGGAATGTGCATTTGACATTATTACATCCACTGGAAATAGCTTTTTGCCTTTAGCAGAAACAATTTATGCAATTTCAGAAATCATTCAGGAGTTTTCAGTGCTACAGGTAGATTCTCTAATCATACCTTTTGATTTATGTATTTTTTTTCCTCTTTTTCCATCTTAAAATGTTAATCTAATGTACAGAACTTTCTGCTTACAGGTTTTATCAATAGTCATGTGTAGAACACTGTTGTGTGTTTTTGTAGGTGAACATTAAATGATGCGAAAGTTTGTGTGTGCATCAGAAATACTAGTTGCATGCCTACAGTGCCACTGAAATAGATCTGCCTTCTGTTGGGCAAGTAATTACTGTAGAATGGAGCAATCACTGCCATTCTTTATTTATAAATGAAAGGTAAGGTGATGGAAGGAGAGGTCTGAACAGTTGGAGATGTTACTGAAGGTTTAAAAACTGTCTGTGAGTTTTCTTCTTGCATGTGTGTTTTGTTTAGTGTTTAAGTAAATAGGAATGCTAATAAAACGTTCCTCTTGTTTTCTTCCTTTTTTTAATTTTTTTATTTTTTAATTATTATTTTTTAAACTCAGGAAAGAAATTACAGTATCTACTTGAACCATACTTCCTTACTGAAAGCTATACTTTTGCACTGTGGGATACCAGAGGATAAACTCAATCAAGTTTACATCATTCTCTGTGATGCTGTGGTAAGATATGAATTATTAAACTAATCTTCGTAGACATAATTTAGGGTATCTTACTTAGAGGAGCTATCTCTAAAAATGAGTAACAGTTCCTTGTTACACTGCCAGCGTAACAAGGAACATCCTGTTAGATATAAGGGCTGCCTACCTTTGAGCAGTGAACTCAGATTAATATGTTCTCTGTTACTTCTCAATTTGGATGTTTTGAGATAATTTTTTAAATAAGTATTCATGTGTAGTTGAGAACTGGTAAAAATAAATGTATCTTAATATCATAGGGTTTTTTTCCACTTAATAAGCAAAGAAAATAGATGAAATTAAATTATTAAGGTAGTATTTAAATAAAAAAAATGTATATTTCATAATGCTTTATGATTCAGTTTCTAATTATTTTGTTATCATTTTAATTAACACACGGGAATTCTTGTATTATTTACGCAGAAGTGCTTTTCAACAGAAGTTTACTTTTTTATACTTCTTCCTCTTCCATAGATTAAGCCAAATATGGCCTCACTAAAACATAAGTAGAAAATGTGTTACTTATCAGCTTTGCTTTTTTGCGGTACGATTGAAGTTTGTAAATAGAGCCTGTAATTAAAAGCATTGGAACCTTGTGTTTTAATTCTTCTCAGCAGTAATGTTTGCTGTAATGTACTTGCTCTGAATATGTTTGCACTTGTTTCTCTTGCAGACTGAAAAGCTAACTAAAAGAGAAGTGGAAGCCAAATTCTGTAATCTCTCTCTCACGTCAAATAGCGTGAGTAATTTTAATTTGTTGTTAAATTCCCCATAACTTGCCATAAGCTACTTAAGTTTTATTTACTTTGAAATTTACTCAACCAGGATAAAAAGAATCAACTGTTAAATCCACTGTCCAAAACAGATTAATCTCTTTGAAAGTGGTTTGAGTTTGTTCTGCTCTCCATTGAAGTATGGCTACTTTCCATGTTTCTCTCTTCTCTTAAACATATTTTTGAGACTATGGAAATGAAAGGACAGATGGAATTCTGTACAATGACACGTAGTAAAACAAACTGAGAGAAATTTAAAAAAAAAAAAAAAGTAAGCAACCGTTGATGAGCGTCAATACAGAAAGTTGTGTTGACTTCTGGATGCCCCAATGAGAATTGTACGTGTCCATTCTTTTCCTCAACTCAGTAGGTAGACAAAGGCTGCTAGGTCAAACAAGCAAAAAAAGGCTGATATTTTAATCGTACAGACGAATATTTTCCATTTTTCTCAAAGTGGTCTGTTATGAGCACCTTCACTGGTGCTATCTTTATTTGGTTTTGTTTTTAGCTTTCTCGACTCTACAGGTTCATTGAGCAGAAGGGAGAAGCAAGTAATGTATTTCCATTTTTAAACACAATGATAAAACAAAAGCCAGGTGTGACTCAGCTGCTGAAGCATGGTATGAAGGATCTAGAGGAAATAATCGGTCTGCTAAAGCAACTTGGAATAAAACTTCAGGTTTGTAGAAACACTCTGCTAATAAATCAGTTGTTTGTAGGCTTCTTGGCCCTGCAATTTATCACAAAACAAACTAATGATATTTGAGAGTAGAAAAAGCACACTGAAAGATCTTTGATGGCAGGTAATAATATCGATAGTCATTTTGGGAGAGCTGTTTGAAGAACAAGATCTTTTTTGTTTGGAAGTCTCTGCCTCCATTTCTATCTAATTACAAAGGGATTTTCTTTCCAACCAAGATTGAAGCATAAAGAAATGTTGAGTTTTGAAATGAGCTATAAATATTTTTTAAATGTAGAAAGCTGATGGTTACTGATCATGTTCCACTTTCCTTAAGGCTTGCTGTTTAGTTTTCTTGTGATGCGTTAAGCTTAAAGTATTCTTTCCTTGTTTTTTAATTGTATCTTAATCTTTGGAGATAATCTTTCTATATGTCTTCTTATGTGAGAACAGTTTTGTCAGCACATACACCTAATAGGAAATGAATTACATTAACCAGTAATGGTAGAGGAATTGTTCACGTATGTATTTTTATTTTACAGATTTCCATAAATCTGGGACTAGTTTACAAAATACAGCAACACAACGGTATTATCTTCCAGTTCGTAGCATACATCAAAAGAAGGCAAAGAACTGTGCCTGAAATTCTTGCTGCAGGGGGCAGATACGATCACCTGGTGTGTGTACATCTCTTCTAATGAATTTATAGGAAAAGAGAACACAAAGAAGTGAAAAGTGAAAAATCTTTTTGACATTTTCCAAAGATATCTATTTGGTTCTTTAGTTTTGTCTTTTTTTTTTTTTTTTTTTTTCCTTTTGTCTTTCAGATCCCACAATTTAGAGGACCGCAGGCAGTAGGACCGGTGCCTTCAGCTGTTGGAGTCAGCATAGCTATAGATAAAATAACTGCTGCTGTTTCCAGTATGGAGGATACTGTAAGTTTGGTGCCGGGGAGATGGGAATGTTCGTTTGCTTACTTCTGACAGTAACTTACCTGTAACCACAGATGGACAAAAAATAACAGATTAAGATGTGATCCAAAAAAACATTCTGAAACAGCACACATCAAGTTGACTTGTTTTGTTCTGTGTCTACACATAGCATTATTTAATAAAGCAAGGGAACAGGGAATCTTCAGTTTTATAACTTTTTAATGTAATGGGACTTTCCTCTGCTTAAGTGCTGTTTCAGATGAAAGAATACAACTGTGGATATTCAGCTTATTCTTATTTTGCTCTTCCAGGAAGGAACTGTAAGAAAATGGACTTTGTATGTCACACTATTTCATTTGGTTGTGGAACATGTTATTTCATTAACTTATTTGTAAGAATAAATTAACATTGCTAAGTTCATTGGGAAAGGAAGAACTGAATAGGGTAGGAGGCTTTGCAGGCTGAGGCTTTGCAGTTGCTTTTTGTCAAAGAGTAAACTTCAGCATCCTCCAAATGTGCTTTGGTGGCTCTAGAAAGAGGTGATCTAACACCTTTTGCAGGTTGTTAGGCTTTGAAAAATGTATCCTCCTTAGTTACTTTTAACTGCATTAATAAAGTGGAAAAGGTCTGGTGGCTAATATTGTCCCCCTTGTTCTTACTTTTCCTCCAGATTTCTGTCAGCTCATGTGACCTGCTGGTTGTAAGTGTTGGTCAGATGTCAATGGGGAGAGCTATCAATATTGTTCAGAAACTCTGGACTGCAGGAATTCCAGCTGAAATAATGTACGACTGGTCCCAGGTAGAATTTCTATCTACATGTATTAATTACGTTGCTGTTCTCTAAGATTAGAACAGGCCGAGATCATACTTTTTCAATTTTTTTTGAATTAGTTGTAATTGAATCACAAATTCAGAAAACTGAGAATGCAGGTTGCTGTTTGGGTAGATTCTCACTGTCCCTGCAGTGCTCTTCAGCTTCCAGACCTTTCAAAAATCTGTAGGAGAGCTCCTCACAGCACGGTGGAATTAAGTGACCTTCCCTGATTATAAACTGAGTGCAGAGTCCAAGGTGTATTGGAATAAGGAGAAAAGTCACAGAATAAATTAAATGAGAGCTAACTGGCCTCATTTAAGCACATTTTGTACCAGTGAAGGAGGTCACCTGAAGGTGCCATCCTAACAGAATGGATCTCCAAATAGACCTTGGTTGGTTCCAGGTATCTTCTAGATCTGTTGAAATGCATGAAAGGCATTTATAGATTACCGTGAAGGCAGCTGTACGTTGCAGACTGTCCTTGCATCTTCACTTACGCTGAAAGGAGACTGGACCGCATTTCACTTATCTTCTATTACTAATGATTCCTTTTGGAAGACAGATGGCAAAGAGGAAACAGTCATTTACCCCAAAGCTGCCTTGCTAAAAGGGCTGGAGAGCTGGGAGGTGGTGTGCTGGTGAGCATGCCTTGCCCGTAAAGTGGATCCAGCCAACCGTTCTGTGAAGGAACTGGGACTGCAGGGCTTAGGCAGACTGCCTAGAGTATAGACTTAAATTTTGATTCTTGAAGAATGTTAGGTGAATGTATCCACGCAAAATTAAGTTTCATCTCCTGGACTTGTTCTGAGCGAGGAAAGCCTTACTAACTCTTCATATTGAATGTAACTGCTGCATATAAAGTTATTATAACTCAAGATGGGAAACTGATTATTTAAGTGATCATTTTATAATTTGTTAAATTTCCATCCCATTCCTCTTTCCCTTTTTCTATTTCAGTCCCAGGAAGAACTGCAGGAGTATTGCAGATGTTCTGGGATTACATATGTAGCTCTTGTATCAGACAAAGAAGGAAGTCATGTAAAGGTAAGCTTGGTATCAGAGAACATTCAGCAGTGTTTCAGGTTGATAAATCTGTTCTATATTTTTTATTTCTTAGGATCATGAACATTACATTTTTCTATAAAGTATTTCAGTAGATGGAATTCAAGTAAACGTAGGTTTGGCTGCTAAGTACTAGAATGTTAAAAAAAAAAAAAAAAAAAAGCCCCAAATCTAATAAGCTCTTATTAATGTGGTATCTGCACCTCTGAACCATTTTGTTCAATGTTATCTATCACATGAGATAAAAGTAGATGAGATAGTTTAAGCTTTGGGAATGTGGAATAAATTAGTTGGTTGAAAATATATGGAAATCAAAGACTTAATGAACAGTCATTGATAGCTAATGATGACAGCTTCTTCCATATGACTGCTTCACCTTTAAAAGGTGAATAACCCAGTTTGGTCTAGAGACATTTATTCACATGCTGTTTTAAGAAACAATGTTAAGAATCACTGAAATACATCATAGGTGAAATCCTTTGAGAAAGACAGACAGACGGAGAAAAGGATTTTTGAATCTGACTTAGTAGATCACCTGGTCCAGAAACTGAAAACTAAAATCTGTGATGAAAGAGGTAGTAGGTAAGTAAAAAAAAATCTTTGCAAAGTAAAGACATAAATATGGTTTTCTTAATGAAATAATTATATACTCAGTTAAACCTTGATAGTACTCAATAAAGAATATGAACTTTACTGATTTCTTTTTGAGGGAAAAGAAAGCAAAAGGCTTAGCTACAGAATTTTATTAAGAGACTGATTTCCCTATAAGCTGTTATACTGAAACATGGTTAGTGCTTCACAAATTAGAAGACTATGTATGTATCCATCCAACTCAAATGCAACTAAAACGCCAGTATCATTTGTATGGCAGGACTGCCGCCAAATTCCCATTACTGACTAGAAGTGATTTACATTCATGCACTGCAATCAAAGAATTTAAGCAGCAGGTCCCTCTCATCTTGAGGCAGCGCTAATAGGGTAAAAATGAATGTGTGACTCCAGCACAACTGTACACCTTGACTGGCACAAGTGAAAATAACACCTGGCAAAAGACTCAGGGTATGCAGCAGGACTGTGTGTCTTTGCTGAAATTACTGTTTGTTGTGGCAAACAGAAATCATAGGAAAGGCAACAGTTACACTGCTGTGCATAAGCAGTAGAGCTGTTACACACAGACCTTATAAAATATATGCTTAAACACTCATTTATTCATCTGTATTACATATGTGTACATATGTATGTAAATATGTTAGTGATAGCAGGAACAGAGTGTCTGAATTCTAGTTTATATGAATAAGCCAACAGATTGGGTATCCATAATATTTCTGAATTAACAGTAAAGAAAATCTTTAAGCTATGAAACGCGTAACTCAGAAATATTGTGCACAGGTGGATGACATCTGCTACCCACCTCCTCATTCTTCCTTTATCTGGCCTCTGCCAGTTGTGGCATTTTGCAGCTAACCTAATTCTCATGTGTTCTGTGGCAGATCTGTAGGATCTATATATTCTTTCATGCTGTGAAAGAAAAGCATACTTTCTAAAGACTACCTTTAAATCCTGGGAGCAGAATACAGAGAAAAAATCATATTTGGTAATAATAAAAATGCAACAATTACGATCATAATAATACTGTCAAAACAAATGGATCCAAATAATCAAAAGCTTATTTTGATTTGTAAGATCTCAAGTATAAATACTGCTTTGGTATTCTGGTATCACCAGCATCAGCTCTCAAAAATCTGTGAGTTGATTAAGTTAATGATTTAGAAACAAAATTTTCTTAATATATTCTAGCATTAGGATCTAAATCACTCTTGAATCATGGGCAGCATAGCTGTTTGTAGCTAAAGTTAACACAAAGGTTGCTGTGCTGTTGACAAGCAGCAGTCCGATACAATAGCGGTACAGTTGCTTGTCATTTTCTGGGCTTGATGCATCAAATTTGCTAATGTAATCTTGTATGAGTTCCTGTCTGTTCCAGAACAGAACATAAATGTGTGTTGGAATGAAATAAGTGTGTATGTACCATAGCCTGAAACCATGTGTTATCAGAGCATGCCTTCATTATTGTTGTTTCCTTAACTGTCCTTGTTAACTTTCAGAGAAACTTCAGACAACCTCTCAGTACCAAACCAAAAGGGATCATTTGCTAATAGTTCAGGTATTTATTCTCCAGTTAATAAGTCACTGAAAATAATTTCTCTTTCTGTTGAGTTTTGTTAGAAAATCTTGCTGGATCATACATTCTAAAAGTATTGCCAAGGTCAGCACAGGGACATGTTTTCTAGCAGTGCATCTGCTAGAAACTCTTCCCCCTACACATTTCAAAGTGAATTAAAACAAACTGTCTCCTGGGTCTGTGCATTAAATGGTTTCTTCAATCTTACTGTAGCTTTCCTTTTTTGATACTACGTATACTAAGTTCTTTTATAAATTCTGTAAGCCATTTGGAACTTTTTAGTACTTTCAGGGATCTCTGACATAAAATATCAAATTTTTATTCATGCCAGCCAGCCTTTCACAGTCATAGGCATGCATTTTGAGAACTTATATGCATATTTCACCTCCAATGGACCTGACTAACTGTACTTTCCAGCAGCTTTTTGAGTCCCACACTACATGTTAAGCTTATTAATATTTGTGAATTTTCTGTTTCTTGCTGCTTTTTTTTCTATTAGGAGAGAATATAATGTAAAACTCTACATTTGCATTTTAGGTGCGTTTGAGTCGCATGGAACTCTTGTAGTGCCTAATGTCAGCGTTATAGCTCCTGAGAAGTTATCTGCCAGTGCCAGACGTCGCCAAGAAATTCAGGTACACCCACACCCAATAAGTATTAAGAATTAAGCCCCTGAAATACAGTATTATTGTAATGTAAAAAGATTGCACGATGTGATGATGCAGAGACAATTTCCGTTTGCTTATTTAGGGTTAGTGGCTTCAAGATATTGAAGTACAGAAGACAATATTAATGTAAGGCTGCAACTACTTCTATAAAATGCTACCTTTGCAAAATTATCGTAGCTTGCTTGCTATATAGCTATATACATATATATACTTGATGTATGTAAGTATTAAGAAGAATGAGCCCTACTTTGCTGTGCCCTCCAGTCAAAGGTTCTCACCTAATGGCCAGGAAGGCAGCTTGTAACTGCATATACCAGGCTTCACAACCTAATGTGCAGCCCAGTCTGCTTTGCAATACTGCTACTACCAAACCTTTATCATTACAGCAAGATTGTTCAGACCCAGTCTCTTCCTGTCTACTTACCAAGGTTTGTTGTGGATGTTACTGAAAATTATATTGATGGTGAATTTTAGTTTAAATGTGTAGTTCTGCGTCTTGTGCTAGAAGCAGCCTCTTCTGTTCTCATAATCTATGAAACAGAACAATTGTTCCCAACGTGGGTCACAAAAGCAGTGTGTTACTTTTGACCATCTTTTGTTGGCAGGTTCAAACAAGACTGCAGACATTCATTTCTAACTTGCAACAGAAAACAAGTGAAATTGAGATTTTGGCAGTAAGTATTTTGGCAAAAGCTTGAATTAATTTCAGATCTGTAATTGAATTGGATGATGCAGTCTGGAAGAAATTGCTACTACCAGCCTCACATTAGAGACAGCAAATTAAACCAAAGAAACTCTTGGCCATATTGTGCATCTTTAATGCTTGAGAAGTGTCTCAGACTGTATGTACTGTCCAATTGTACACACCAAAATGGAACAAGTACTTAGTTGTAAAGTCTTAAGCTGTACTTATCCTGTTGTGGTAATTTAATAACTTGTTCCTGCCAGATTTGTTCTTACAGTTAAACCGATCCAGCTGTTGTATATGGCTTTCAGGCTTTGGTGTATGCTTTTCAAGAAATGTACTTCCTATTTGCCTGCGCCTATTTGGAACATTCCATAATGGAATCTCTCGTTAACAGTTTAGTTTAAATGCTTAAAGCCTTTGTATATTCCTAGCACTGTCAGCATGAGTGCTCCTTTGGAACTGAAGGTGACTCCCCTTACTGCAGTTAATCTCCAGTTGGCAAACTGATGATAGAAATGTTAAATATTTGATTTCTTGATATTTCTGCAGGTAGATCTGCCAAAAGAAACTCTGATACACTTCTTATTATTAGAGGTAAGCAATTAAGTATTGTAGTTGAAACTCTAATGGAAGTACAGGTTATAAATTTTGTTCTTAACAAAACTGAACGTACGGTTTGCCTGTTGTAATTTTTCTCCTTTGAGGAGTTTGAATTAGGCTTTAAAACCTGAAAGCAATTTTCTGCCCAGAGAGCTTAACTGAGGCTAGAAAACCCTTTTTGGGAAATGCCCAAGTAACACAAGACACCATTAGGAGATCCTAATCCAAAGCTATGGATTTTTCCCAGTAGTTATCTGAAATTCAAACTTACTGTGCATTTTCCAAAACAAGTAAGTTTTAACTTGCAGTCTCAGCAAATGTTTCTTTCTTGAAGCTGTTAATGAAGGAGGACCCTAAACACAGAGGCATTTGATATGAGTACACAGCTGAAGCTTCTTTTCTTAGTGAAGCCAAGAAAGACAGAAGATGTATAAGTATTATAGGCCCCTTTAACAATTCAGAAGCTACTTGATTAGGAAAAAAAAATGCTGTAGACAAAGCAGTGGCTTTGAAGTCAGAAGTTCTTAATACAGTTGGAGACTCCTCCATTCTCCCCAAAAATACAGATGACATCCTTCCTGTAAATGGATGTAGATCTCATACTCCTTTTAACACCTTCCGTAATGCTGCTCTGAAGCAGTGCTCACGTGGTCATCAGACTTCAGTGAAACATAAGAACATTTCAAAATACCTATTACACCCAGTGTTCCAAAACATGGAGACAGTTTATCATCTCTCGCTTCAAAAAAGGGAACAGGCACATGATCAGCTTGTATCATTCAATTCTTACTGCCCTTATGCTAAAATTCTCATATTCCATCCAGCACTGCTAAAAGGACAGAGCCTCTTTGTTTGCTGAACTGTTTTAAGAAAGCGATCTCTGAAAAGCCTCGTTCTTAACACCTTTTCTTAAATAATGAAGGCAAGTTGCGTGTGTTTGCATGAATTACATTTATATCCTTTTAATATCCTGTTTGATTAAGGGGAATTGACATTACACTGTTCAGAATACTGAATCCTTCCAAGAGAAGTACTTCCTTCACTAGAGAATACTACAGTTTCTTGTCATTTTCTTCCTTAGTTTGATGGAGCCAGACATGCCTTTGATGCTACTGTGAGACAACTGATGTCACGATGGCCAAAACAGAGATGTTCATACTTGCAAGCAATTTGTGATGAAATTTACAGTATCAAAATGGAGAAGAGGTAAATCTAGGTTCTTAAAGGTACATGAAATATCCCATCGATTTCTGCATTTCAGCTTCATCTAATAAACTGCTCTTCATTTGTTCTCCTCTTCCCTCTCCCCAAGTACAAAAAAGAAATATTCAGGAAGTATGTCTGTTTCTTTAAGTGCTATTTTTGGCTAACATGAAACAAAATCGGGGGTTAACATCATCTAATCCTCACTTCAGGTAATCTAAATTCTACACTTCATAAACCTTTTCTAAGAAATTCTAAACTGCTCTCATTTATTTTGTTGCTTTCTTCAAACAACTGAATAGTAAATACAAATATGTTCAAGTATGTTTCCACTACTGTATTGTGACCCTCTTTCCTTGTGGGTGGGACTTTTGAGTTCCTCCTGTTTTGAAAGAATACAATTGGAATCTGACACAAATTTTAAAAAAATTATTTTTGTTTCCTTTGCAGGGTTCCTGTGCTCATCCTGTACAGTTACCGAGATGAATGCAAGGTTTTGTTTTAGTGCTTAAAGCATCTTTTATGGGATGCTCTTACTAACAGGCAATAGTGTTTTCCACAAAGGAATTTCATTTGTAATATAAACTGTAAATTTATTCCAAGAAATGGAAATAAATGTTTTATAGGTATTTAAGAAGCAGTCTGACTACAGCCAGAGATACGTATTACTGTGTAATTCTTGCTCCCTTACAATGGAAATTAGCAGCTGTGTAAGTGTAAAATGACTTACTTAAATTCAGCTTAGAATGCCATTTATGTCCTTATGCATCAGTACTGAAATGAGAATCTCAGTTCAAGGATTAGAGAATATGTATTATCTTCCACTGTAAATGACTTTTGAAGAAGAACTTTTCGGTAATAAAAGGTTTGGCTACTGAGCCTTTTTGAAATATGTATTCGAAAGTTTTGTCTTTTTTTAATTCATCTTAAATCTTTCTATAAAACATAGTAGCTGAATCTGTAAAACATATCAAGCTGAACTGTGCAAGCCTGGCTGCCTACATCCATCCTGCCCCCACACTTTCCCATTCAAAACCAACAGCTGCTCCCTGGGAGACAAAAATTGAATCCTATGCAGAAAAAGTTATTTTAAGCCTGAAGGGCCTGAAAGTAAGACTTCAGAGAAACCTGACATGCTCAGAAGTATAACAGAAGTTTTGAACTAGCAAACTTAAGTTTAGAATCCACATGAAGAAAGCCTTTGAAGACATAATGATTAAAGGAATTTTAATTTCCATTTTGAAGCTACAGCTTCTCAGTCAATGCTTTTTAGAATTACTAGTGTATGTATTTAAAACTAAACTGCAATACCAACACATCAAAAAAATAAGCTAAATAAATGTAAAGATGAATAACAGCCTTAGTTGCTGAATATAATGCATTATGTGTCACATCAATCCAATATACCAGAATATGCAAAAAAAGCAATCTATGCCTGGACATACACTGGTGTTTAAGTAACTTGTTCCTGCTTCTTTCTCTTAAAACAAACGCTTGTCCTCAGCGCTGCAGGATCAGTGCATTAAGGAATACCTATCTACTTCTGCCTTTTTCTTCTAGTGACAAGGAGGGTGAAATCGGGACATGTGAAGAGGTAACGTCAATGACAAACCAGCCCAAAAACCTCTGAGAATTATGAGGTTGCAATAGCAACGTACAGAAAGTAACTCTAGCGGTACTTGTCCTAAAGTCACAGATAACGGGACCATTCCTAGCCATTCACCAGACAAGTCACATCAGCCGTTACAACTAAATCCATTTCTCATTGTGTTTAATAGGAACAAGTAAGTATTCATCTTTTACATCTGCTCATATGAAGGAGTTACTTTACGATGTGAAAATGGGGAAATCCAGATCCCTGAATATGTTGAAGGATGAAGCCTTAAAAAACAAACACTCAGGTGACACAAGCATTCTTAAGCGATGTCTGAAGGAACCATGATGCAGCATCCTGCCCTCCCCGCCCCAAGCCAGGCTCAGCACAGCTGGGTCAGCATGGAGAAAAGGCACAGCTGCTAAGCTCTGTGCGAGCTCAAACACGTTCTGGCTGCCTTACAGACATCTGTACTGCATCATGTAAACAAGTCCCTCAAAATAAGACAAACAGGAAAGCTGCTGTTCCTGGTAATAGGTTGGCACCCGCTTTCCCTGGTATTACTGCGGCTTATCTATAAAACTGGGCATCTGTCACCAAGACTCCTGTTCCAGTCTCACTTTGCTCATGGTGCTGTGCATTACTCTTCACCCCTGTTATTCCCCAGATGGGTTTTGCACTGCCCACTTGTATAATACAAAACATACAGCAGTATAAGTACAAAACTAGTTGGCAGACGAGTGTAAAGCTATTTTGGTAAAATCTTGTAAATACTCCTGCCATACAACAATCCACAGAAAGCACCTTCTGCCTTTCAATTTAAACAAAAGTACTGATCACATCCCAGTATCCTGCTGGAAAAGAAAAGCCAAAGACAAGTGGTAACTCAAAAAGAAATGGACTTTGCTTTGAGCAAGGATCAAGTCTATTACAGTGATGGTAGGACACTGGCCATCACTGCGTTGCTTTACTCTTCTTGTTTTTGCTTTTCTTGTCCTTTTTCTTCAAGCCATCCATGTTAGCTCTCAGCAAATTAGAATACGCCTGAAACAACAATTAGAACCATTAAAAGAACAGACACTTCAAGTATATACTAGTTTACATACTGTTCATGGATGTGTTTCTTCATTTTCTCAGTTACAGACAGCCTTCCTCTACTACTCTGGGAAACTTGTTTCTAAACCAATGTAGAAAATTAGATAAAACAACTAGATTGTTTTACATGGATGGATGTGTGCAGTCTGAGATTAATCTGTATGTCAGTTCAGTGGTGAACCAACCTGGCCCCAGCTCTCCATTGCTCCTTCTGGCTACTCCCCAATACCTACAGAAAAGGAAAATAGAAGGCTTACAAAACTTACCATCTGGAATTTATTTACTTCCTTTGAGCTCACCTACAAAAGTAATACCAGAGGTTAACCAAGAGAACACTGGCTTCTATTACAAACTATCAGTACATATTCCCCATCAGTAGCTATCTCTCACAACATCACATATAAACAGTAGGCTGTACTGACATGCCATAATACTTCACTGACTTAGAAAACTGACAACACTCCGAATTAGATTAAAGCAATCCTCTGAAGGCTGTCCTTCCCAAATCCACGCGTTTTCACATAGGAAAGAGGTGAAGAAACATTCTAGTAAAGAATATTTGCTTTCCCAATGAGGCCACACCTTAATTGTAGGTGGAAACACGAATCCTCGAATGAAATGCTATAGCCCAGATTCCCTCAACTACTTCTAAAAGTAATGCTTTCCCTTAAATTACATCACAGAGGACATTTAAAGTCAGGTAAAGCCTTTCCCAATCTCTTATTCAAAATAAACACATCAGGTCCCCAACTTCAAAAGTTAACACTTCCTGAAATACAAGAAGTTCTGTAAATGGGGGAGGGGGTAATTTAAACAAACAAAGAAACCTAGGCAACCTAAGTGAGATTGAGGCTTCAAAGCGTCTGCCTCTTACCACATATTCTTGACAAGAAACAAGAATCCTTTTTCTACTATTTCAGTCAGAGAACATTCCCCTGTTTCCTGGCTGCTCCAGTAGTGCCAGGCCTTTGTTAATTCCATCAAGCTCTATAAGAAGCTGCCTCCATCACCTGAGGCTGACTGTAGAACCTTTCTCCCTGGAGCCATGACGTTTTCCTCACCCTGCAGGTTCCATCAGGCTTTCTGCCCACACCATCCTTATCTCTCTAGAAGCAGTTTTCCCTCCCCCTCCCTCAGCACCCAAGGTTGTGGAAAACACGCACAGTCCTTTCCTGCTTGCTCAGCAATACCATTTTGAAGCAAAATCTGGTAAAGAAAGTACAACTAAACAATTGTCTTATCTGTAAGACTAAACGTAAGTGTAACATTTTGGCATCCCAATGTCAGCTGTGCCTTCAACTAATTCCATGTAGGCAAAGGGGGCAGTTCTCGTGCAATCCACATAAGGCAGCTTCACTTAAATACGGGAGTGTTGCATAAAAGCCAAGTAGGGCAGCTCATCGTTCTAACACAGAGCTGTCACTCACCACTGTGCTGATTTTCTTCTTTCCATCAGTAGCTCTTAGAAGACACTTATTGTCTGCTGGCTCAAAACTTTCTACGTGGCCTTTGCGTGGAACTGGTTTTGTTCGACCATCATCTGTATTGGAAAATAGAGAATGTTTATTCATATTTCACTAAAATCATGCGATGCCTCCCGACCTGAGATGCTAAAAATTGCTCACGAGATCAGTAAAACACCTTGGAATTTAGAGCAGCCTCAAATGAATGAAAATTTTTCAGACCCCTCCCTCTGCAATTGCAGAAGGCTCCATCACATAAACTAGTTCTGCCTGAAAAGACAGCCAAGAAAAATACACAAACTCTCCCTCAGACACGCTGTATGGACTGCTTATTTCAGCAGCGCCACGCTTCAAATGCGATTCAGACTACGGCCCTGAGTACGTATTGCAGAAGCACAGCACGGCCCAGACGGGGGGGAATCTCAGATCACAGCCTGCCCACCACTTCTCGTGGGAGCAGGGCCCCGTCGAGCTGCCACCACCTCGTCCTGCCAAACCTGCAGGTCTCTAGTGCTGGAGGACCCGCCGCAGCCCTGAGGAGGTCACTCCAACCACCCACTCTCCTCTCACATTCAATTGGAACCCACCAATAACTATAGAGAAACCTAAGAAAGGTTAAGAATGTTTTAATTCTTCGTTTTCAGAAGCCTAAGAGCTTCCAACTAGCGTCTTACAACCAGAAAGCCCCCACGTGGCCCACAGCTCGAAACACAGCCGCAGGGTATCGCCGTGCCGCTCTCGCCAAACGGACAGCCCCATCTCCTAACGCACACACCAGCACCGATTTAAACCGGCACCTCTTCACGCCGCCGCCACACCGAACACTTACATTTCTTCAGCGTTATGAAAACGCTCCCCGAAGTCCTGCACTTCTGGAAGAGTCTCGTCAGCTCCGTGAGGAACTGCAACACAAGCACACACCACACCGCCTGGCTGCGGATCCCGCCGCCGGCCCGCTCGCCTGGCGCCGCACGCGCAGCCCCGACGAGGCGGGGGCCGGGCCTGGCGCATCCCGGAGTCCCGCCCGGCCTCCTCCCGCCGCGGCCGGCACGGGGACGCCTCGCACGGCCGGTGACCGGCCGGAGTCCCGAGCGCTGGGCCCCGCAGCCCCGACCGTGCGGCACGCGGCGCGGCCCCACCTGTTCGCTCTCCAGCAGCACCATCGCCCCGCTCAGCTCCACGCCGCGCAGCCGGGCCGGAAGCGCCGCGCTCGCTCGCTCACGCAGGCGCGCAGAAGCGCATGCGCGGCGCGAGGCGGAGCCGCGCGCGCGCCCCACCCTTCCCTCCCGCCGCGGGAGAGACCGAGCGGGACCGAGCGGGACCGGTGTCTCGCGCACGGGGGGCGGGACCGGCGCCGACCGCCCCGCGAGGCCCCGCCCCGCCGAGGGGAGCGCCACGTCAGCCCCGCGCTACCGCCGCCACGCCCCGGCACGGCCCCTGAGGCGCTGCGACGGGCGGGGTTTCGGCTGCCCGCGCCTCGGCCTCCTCGCGTGGCGCTGCCGGAGCGGGCCGTGTGAACGGCCGGCCCTGGGGTGGGGGGAGAGCCGCGGTCCGGGGCGACGGTGAGCGGCGGTCCCCGGCAGCGCGCGGTCTCGGGCCTCGCCGCGCTCCTCCCGCGGAAAGGCGATTTGTTGTCGCTCCCCACAGACACAGATGGGGAAGGAATTCCCTGCAGACAGATAAAAAGGAGATGTGCGGGTGGCTGCTCGACCCCGGCAGCGGACGCTGATCTCTGGACCCGGCAGTGCTGCGGGGAGGGCCGGCGTGCCTCCTCGCGTGGTCATCCTCGGGGGCGGTCGTTACCCAATACATTAAATATATAACGAACAAGCAATTTAGAACCGGAGTCCCGTCACCAAAACGTCCGCTCTGGTATCGGCAGTCGCTCGCTGTCTTCTTGCAGACAAACCGCGAGGCAGCAGAGGGCGCTGTGATCGCGCACAGCGGCGTTGCGCAGCAGCCGTCACGGCACCGCCGCAGCCGCCCGTCAGGGAGCTCCGTTCTCACGGCGGCCCAGCAAGTGCGCGCATCTAGCGCCGCCGTTCCCTCACCGTGGATGTCCTCATCCTCGTCGTGTTTTTCCACTTGTGACAGCTGAGAAGGGAAGGTTTCAGATATACAAATTTACTTGGCTCTTTTTCATAGCATAGAAGTCTTCTAAGCACTAAAGTGAGGAGCTTAGTTTGCTTAAGTCTTCCTGAAGTTGACATTCCCAGGAAACACAACCAGAGCTGTGCTCAAAGGTATGGACGGGCCAAAGCTCTGTCCGGGCTCAGATGGGGATGGTCTCTGCCCCTGCAGCCTGCATCCACAGCGAGCCGAGGCAGCCGCTGCAAGGAGTCACTGCTGGGATGTGCTGCCTCCAGCGCTGCCCGTTTGAGGAGCGGGCACAATGAGCTCTCACTGGAGAGGTCGTTGTCAGGGTTTGATTTTCAGGAGAGACCTGAATGGGAATGATGCGGTTGTGTTGCAGATTTTTATAGGCAGCTTGTGAAAGCAAAACAGAAATGGAAAAACTAAAACAATTGCAACATACTCCTCCTTGGAAACTACCATGGGCCACAGAAACCGGAAGGCAAAAGAAATGCACTTCACTCAGCTTGCCAAAAGAGAAGAAGGGTGGTCTTGTAGCTGAAGCACGGGGATTACAGCCCTCATCTGAATGCTGGCCCCTCTGTGCACCAGTGAGTTCTTGTGCGGTGTCCTCACTTTCCTGTACCACAGCTCTTCTCTCCTGAAGACAAGGGAAGATGCATGTTTACTCTCTCTACTTCTTAAGCAACAAAAACATTTAATGTTGTGGGATGAGCGCAGTTTTCCCCTATTTTGCATGAAAATCTCAACCTGACATCAGGAGCTGCCATAATTGTTTTCACTTTAACCTAGATATTCAGGCAGCAGTAGCAGTGCAGCTACCGTATCAGGAGCTGTACAGTTCTTTGCAGGAATTTGTAGTGCCAAAGGTTCTGATAGCAGTGTATGCTGGGAGAAGGGAGGAAGGGAAAACCTCTGTGAAGAAGCACTTTTCTGCAGACAGTCAGACACTACTAATTCAGGAAGGAGAGTAAGTATTTCAGAGCAGAGGAGCAAGAAAAAGAAACCACAAGTAGAGAGAACACACATTACAGACAATGGGAATACAGAGAAGGCGGGGACAACTGTTCAGAATTTATTGAAGACTACTGTGTGTTTCCAGCATGCAACTTACTGTATGCATTTAGAAATGAGAAAGGTTTAGGAATGCATGTTTTTGGAAGGCCCTTGTCTCATGATAGTTAATGTACCAAGCTACAGGGAAAAAAAAGAAAACAACCTGAGAAATTTGCACCCAACATTCTGATTGTTCAGTTCCTCTTAGCATTGCTTGGTGCCTGTAAAATACAGATTACGGGCAGAGGAACTCTACCATCTCCTGTTCTCCACGCAGGCACTCATGGATGTTCACATACTGTAGCTATCACTGCTATGCAAGTGTGGCAGACTCCTTTCTGTTCACGAGATACTGGGATTGCTTTTGTACAAATTGAAAGGCCTTCCCTCTTAATAGGGGATTTTACTGTTACGGTATAGAACTCAAGAGACTTGTATAAAGCTTACATTTTTCAAATGTATTGTTTTATCAGCAATTTTTATCTGAAAACCTTTGAGACTCACTGATAATAAAAACAGCAATTCCACTGAATTGCTGAATTTGTTTCCAAAAGAAGTGCAGCAGAGGGTTTGTTTTTTGTTTTGTTTTTTGTTTTGTTTTGTTTTTTGTTTTTGTGAGCTTGTCTTCCTGATCGCGAAGCTATTTTTCAAGCCAGAATGTCACAATTTAATTAGGAGAGAAGCCTTCATCACAACTTGCAAACAAGGTGAAAATGGAATATTTGTAACGGTTCTTTTCCAAAAAAAGAGATGGAACGGGGGAATGCTGACATTGCTTTAATTTTGCCAAAGGCTGCCAACATTTGGAGGGAATAAGCTATTCGGCTGGTGAAAAAGTGCTGAACAAACACTGAAGGAGCTAAAGGGATACTCCCAATCACGATACACTTGCTTTTCACTTTATCTCCTGCCCCAGTTTAACACCTTCTCCTTCACCCTCTGCCCCCAGAAAAAAATAAATAAAAAAAAAAGAGAAGATGGGTTGGATTAAAACAGTAGCAAGAGGAATGGCTGGATCTTGAGAGTTGGCAGGGGCATTAGTATTTTGTAACCCAATCTGTCATGTGACTAGAGCCAGGCAATAAAAATAAGCTTCTACCAGCCCTCCTGTTTGCTCAACTTTATTATATGGTGTCAGTAGAGACTGACTTTTTTTTTCTCTCTTTTTGGCAAAAAATTAGCAAATGAAGCCACCTGAATCATTAAATCCTGAAGGAAATCTGGCAGGGAACTGGAGGAGGTTGCTGCTGTGCTTCCAAGTTTTCCTGGAAGCAATCTTGTACTGAAAAGAAGCAGAGGTGAGACCTTCTCCTCTGCTAAGTGTGCTGGGAGGAGCAGGAAGAGGAAAAACAGGATTATCAAAAGTAAATTGCATTCTTGATCAACTTTATTAGAAGTTGGCAAAGACCTATTTGAATAGACTAGAAGAGGTTACTTCTCGCACTCAAATTCAGCTGCCACACACCACAGTGAGGAGATATGTAATAACATACCATAAATTACCGTTTGCTCATCACACTGCTCAAGATGAGTTAATAACAGATAATGACCCATAATTCACAAGTGGATCATTTTGGTAATTCACTTTGATGTGTAAGTTTAAGCACGCCACATCCAAGTATAACCATGCACAGGAAAAAGAATCAGCATTACAGCAAAACCCCAGTAATAGACACACACTCTCCTTGCAAGTCTGTCATTAGCACTGTAAAAACAGAGGTGCAGACCTCAGTGTTCTCCTAGCTTCACCAGATCTGAGATTAATGGATAAAGGAAAAGCTCTCCACAGCCAAAATTTAACAGCAGCTGCTTGGGCAGAAAGACAGTTAACGCTGAGATAGCTACCAAAATGTCCTCCAGTTGTGTGCTGGGGAAATAATGTAATTCTAATGAGCACAGTGAGCAGTTACTCTTTTCTTTAGTGCTAGGTTGATTTCTGACACAGCAATTAGCAGGTTACATAGGTACAGGTGAATGTCTGCCCCCAAATCTGCTCTTAACCTTTGTAAGTGGGAAAAGGAAAAGGACACGCAGAAGGGCAATGACCAGAGAGCTACTCAACACAATATATGTACACTAAGTGATATTATTAGCGTGATCAGCTAATAATAGTGATAATGAAAATGAGGTTCTAAATGTGTTATAGATTCAGGAAGAGAACTAAAGAAGACATTTTGACAGCTCTTTCAGAGAGCAGGATATGCCACCAGGAAGCTTCTGAGGCAGAGAGGTCAGCTTCCAGGGAGAAGCTCTCCATAAGAACTGGGAGGTCTTCCGTCATGTCTTACGAACAAGTTCTTGTGCCATGAGTGCTGCCCTAAACACTGCTATTTGTCTTCGTGAATACCTCCTGTTTTATTTAATATTATTTCATAGCATTGTTTTCAAAGAATTCAGCTTACTTTAATTGTGTAGCAGCAATGTCAACTTTGAATTATTTTTTGTGAGAGAGTCCAAGAAACAGAAGTATTTCTCAGAAGTCTAATGCATCACATTATTACGGTAGAGAAAACTGATAGTTTTCAGGGAGCAGGGTTGGGGAGGTGTGAGTGGACCTGTGCTGGAGACCGTGCCTGTGAGGTGTGCAGCCAGGCCACAGCTCTCCCCTGTAGGCTGCAAAGAACCGCTGTGCTGCGCCGTGCCTCACACTGAGGGGTTACACAGCCTCAGGTGGAGGCTGCATGGCCGAGAGCGCTGTGCCACATGGCACAGCCATCCCAAAGTAGTGACCCGACAGTGGCATCCCTTTGGAGTCTAGGCAGATGGGACACTTGTGCAGAGCAAGCCAAAATGACCAGGACATGGTCCTATACTTGCCACACATTTTCCACGGCCAACATTATAATAACTTGGCAGATATACCTCATTTATTTAATACTCTTAAAGCAAGCATATTATCAATACTTAGGGATGTGAGTTTCAGTGTGCACCTCACTTACATTTTTTTTAATATTACTGGAATTCTATAGCAGGTACTGAAATGGCAGACTCAGGCCTGCGTTTGAATCAGGAGGAAGTTTTGCATGAAGTTCAAGCACATCTCATGCACACACTTTGAGGTGTGGACTTTCACAGAAGAAAGTCAAAGACTTTCTGAAAATAAGCCATCAAATTCATCTCTCTTGCAGTCTCACTGACGTCAGTACAGTCATAGCGAGATACAGGAGGTCAGAATTTGGTAGCTGTTAGCATAACTTCTCTCTTTGGAGCTGTAAACAATAAACCACAATTTTATTAGGGTTAAAACTTTGCTATTATCTTTAAATGAGTTTCATGATATGACCTTGAAATCTGGTTTCTGCGGATCTTTGTAAGTCATCTGTGAACTCCAGCAGGTTGTCTGTAGTGCAGGAGAAGGCCTATACAATACGATGCACCTTCTGGGTGCTCTCGAAATGATATTTACCAAACCTCACAGCTCATCTCCCTAGAAGAGAGAAGATATATAATCATCACTTCATTTTGTATGGCAGATTTTTAAGCAGACATCGAATGTCTGGTTAAGAGCTGTGCAAAGCATCAGGGAGGTAATTAAGCTGGAGCTCAAGAGTAATGAGGTGACAGAGATTGTGTTGAGCATCATTTCTTTCACGTTGATGTGTCCTACTTTAAGAAACACAGAAATGCAGTTGTGAAAAATTTCCACCAGACGATCCCAGTGAGGTTATGGGATATTTTTTTTTATGTACACATTTTAAAGACAGGTTGAAGAATATCACACTATGTTGAAAGGCAAGGCAAGGCAAGGCAAGGCGAGGAGGAAAAAAAGAAAAATCAGTCAATGGGAATATGGGAATTCTAGGTCAACAGAATGTCACTAAGGAGGACGACATTGTCCTTGATATCAGAGAGCACAAGGGAACAAATAATTATAAAAGGAGACACAAGGTTCTTGCTGTCCTCCACCTTCACTCTTCTCAAAAGGACAGGCCTCCGAGCAGCATATTTCTCTTGACACTGTGGGGTATTGCTTTCTTGGGAAGAAGAGGGTCACCTATGAACTCACCAGCACCATTTCCTATCTCTGCTGAGACTGCCTAAAGAAACGAGAGCTGGCTGGACTTCTGAGGTTTAGGGATCGTAACACGAACTGCTGTGCCTGTAAAACAGTGTTTTCTTCACAGCCTGTGTGAGAATGCCTGACGTGAGGCTGCACAGCACAACAAAGAGATAATCAAGTTAGCTACCAGATGAGTGAGGTGACAGATTGGCTGAGACACCATTGCTCCCATTTCCACAATCCCTCATGTTGGATAAACAGTTTTGACTGTCATAACCAGATACTTCCAGTATGACTCCCTTCTTTTAAGACCTGCCAAGTTTACCTGTTTGTTCAAGTTTTACTTGTATTTTTCGTCTTCCCTAATGCTCCTCCAAATATCCAGATACTTTCTAGGAACATTGTGGTGGGGAGGCCACTCTAGCAGCTAGTAGCTGGGCTGCACTCCCTGGGTCAAAGGCTGAAGGCAGCAGTTTCCTGTTTTGCTGGTATTCAATGCCATTTAACAATAGGGGGAAAGAAAAAAACTGAGGACCTAAGCATAGCAAAGCTGTTTTCTTCATGAGCTGTCTGCCTGTTCCCCGCTCTGCCCCAGGCTCACCACGCCTGGTGGCCCTGCCTGGCCGGAGGAAAGGAGGCAGCAGGGAAAAGAGGCAGAGGCACTAGATCCTAAGGGAATGAGCGCTGGAAGGCATTTCTGCCATACAAGCAGCCTGGACAGCTTGCCAGCTGGTCTGAAATAGCAGACTGAATGTTGCTAGTTTTTGTCCTTCCTCCTGCCTCCCATGAGAGAGAAAATGAGATCCATGTGCAGCACTTCTGGAACATCACAGTCAGCAAGAGTCACTCATGCCTTTTTACAACACTCGAAGTTTATTGTCCTTCCTAGTAGATGGTTTTAACTCTGTCTTGAGATAACGATTTTCAGTAGTGGTCCATTCATTTGAGTAGGAACTGCTCTAACAGAGATCCTTCACTCTGCCTTTTTCAATGCCACCTTTCTCTAATAGTCTGCTTAGTGCCAAATTCTTAATCCATTTTTATCAGTTCACAACGTTCCTTTGGTCTCCTGCTCTCCTCCTCCTATCTCCATTCTCAGACAGTATCCCTTGCTACCATGCTGGAGCTTGGCTCTTGTGATCCCTGTCAAAACCCAAATCTTACCTCACTTACTGGCCTTATTTTTCACAAGGATCTCCTGAGATTAAGGGTTGCAGGGTGTAGCTCTGTAAAGTAGATTAAAGTAGGCATTGTAACTACAACTGGAGTTACTCAAAAACAGGAAACACAGGTATGAAAACAGGTATGAAATTTGAATTTGTTGCTATCCCTTTCCCTGTATTTCAGCATCCCCCTATTTTTCTGAATACATGTTGTCTTCAGACACACACTGAGCGACAGACAGGAGCCCCAGGGAGATTAGAAGTAGCAGGCTCTTTGTTAGCACTCAGGCTATAGAAATACCAAGTGAGTCATCCCTGCTTGCAGTAGCAGGTAGCCCAGCCATCACCAATCACAGATTCTTAAATACAACCCTGCCAAGGAAATTCTCAAAAGGAATGCAGGTACTATAAATGCAATCCCTTTGTTATTGCCCACAGCCTTAAAAACCTGTGACAAGCCTACAACTTTCAAAGCTCAGGAATGGCACTGTTTGATGATACGGCATTCAGGTAGTGCAGTAGGTTTACAGAACTGTATGCCAGAAACCTCCACATCAGTGGATGTTTTTTTCTTTTTCTTTTCCTTTTTCTCTTTTCCTTTTTTTTTTCTTTTTTCCCCAGGGGAAAAAAAAAAAAAAAAAAGATTAGGTTATAATACCAGCAAAGAGCAGGAACATTGTGATTTTTTGCATAGAGCTCAGTCATTGAGACATACTAGTATAGGAAGTCTATCATGCTTAAACCTTACAATGACCAAACAGTATTTTATCATCACCTGAACATGGCAGAAGAGATAAAATTCCACTGGAGGAAGAATGCTCTCAGTCCTTATGGGGAACGTTACAAAGATAAAGTCTCTTCCAAAATCCTCTCTTCATCTATGCTAAAGTTTTACCTATCATTGTTTTGTATTCAAATTATGCTTTCGTCTTAGTTTTTCTAGGCAATATGGAAGAATATGGTTAGAACAGTTCTCTCAGAAGGCTACCATCACCTGTCATTTGTGTTTGTGTGTCCTTACCTACGGTGTGCTTCCTGGGAGCATCCATAGTGCATGGAGGATCAAGAGTAATGGGCAAAGCAATGGCATGACAACAGCTACACATGGAGCTGTCCTTGCTGTCCTGAATGTTGCGTTGCGCTCAGTGCTGTTAGGACAAGTTAGTTACCAAGATAAAGGAAAATAATCAAGATAGAGAACAGCATCATTATTCGTCAAGATATCAGTTGCTATTTCAGGTGCCTGTTGCTCTTGCCTAGCCAGTTTGGTTGTTACTGGTGTATTAGTCAGCTGACCACATTTAACATCAATCTTTCACTCCTCATTATGCACTCAGCTACAAGCTATAGTATAGATTGCTCCTTCCTGTAATTACAATATATAACTCATTGCTATCTATTGTGTCTAGAGCTCAGGTTTCAGAAACAAATTAATTAATTGCACTTTCTGCACTTCTAGGCCGAGATAAGACTTTTTTGCTACTTTTCAATAAAAAGCTCAGCTTTTTCCCTAGCACAAACTGTTTGCCATAATAAGGATCCTGTCATCCTCTTCATTTAGAGGCAAGTAACAGGCATTTTATCTTCACAGGGCGCCTGATTATCAGTATTATACAGTTATCTTTTGGCAGAGAAGTCCTGGCAGCAAATAGCTGCTTCAGTCTGAAAGTGATTAGCAGTTCTGCACCAGGCATGCAGCCCTGGCGAGGCAGCCTCCCAGTGCACAGTGCAGCTGGGGCCGCGGGACATGCACCTCTCCAGAAGTCAAGTGCTTCTCCATTCGCCGTGGTGACAGGTGTAGTATTTCATGCCTGTCAGTGGCGTGTGAGTTGAAGCACTGGATATGAATCCAGTGACAACTGGTTTGCTGGATGGTAAATGTCAGGGTGGCCTTTGGACTGTCCAAACACAAGAGTCTAAAGAAAACTAGCATTTTTGCATATCTGTAAATAAGGACTTCCTCGCTCTGCAGATGACCAGACTCCAAACATGGTTTCCCCAAAATCTTGCTTCTTGAGGATGGATAGTGTGATCCTCCTAGAGATGCGGCTGCAGCACAGGACAGGTGTTGGTTGTCACATGCTCAGGCTACAGGAGGTAGCTTCAGACAGGCACCAGAGAAAAGGTGCTATTACTACCCAGCTGAACGAGGTGTTCCTCCTATGAATGATCTGATCACGTTCATCCTTTTATTTTCCTGTTATCCCACATACTATTTTTTTTTTTTGAGGATTTATTTAAATTTCTTTTTGCCTTCCATTTTTTTCCCTTCCTTTTTCCCTCTCCCTTTCTCTCCTCCTCATTATTCACTTCTCTGTTCCTAATTGCTGTTCTTCACTATCCCTTTTGTCACGTGTGCCTGGCTGTCACCCAGGAGGATTTCACCACGTGAAGCTGTAATTTCTCTGACACCAGGGGCCGAGTTGCAGTGTGACTGCCAGCTTTTGGAAAGTCCTTCTGCTATTCAAGACGGAATTGTTCTTGCACTGGAGGAACCTGAGAAGAAACAGCCATTGCCAGTGGGAGAGCTGTTGTGCTATTTCTGTTAGTGTGCAGTCAGTCAGGGATATTGTGGGAGTGAGGCACACCTCTATAAAACAATGGTTGCCTTCCCAAAACACTCACAGTTTTAAGTGATGACAGTGTTCTTTCATAAACCAAGCACGCTTAAAATCTCTAGTGAAATCTGACAGAGAGTGAGTTGGGGAAGTCCCACTGCATGCAGAATGAAAGTCCCATCTCTCTGGGTGAGAAAGAAGACGTGTATCACTTTCTCTCCTTTACTCCACTGTTTGGCTGCTGATTGGAAGCTGCTGGATGAAACCAAGATTTCAGGGAAGGTACAGACTGCAGCTTGTTCTCAGCTGATCCTGTTGCAGGGAGCAAGTTCCTGGCTATTCACAAGCAGTAAAAATAAACAGTCTGGGGAAGGCAGGGAGGAGGGAGAGAGACTGGAGGGTACTGAGAAAAGAGTAGGAGCTACAGCAGCTGGTGTTTTCTTTGCTGGTTCTTTTCAGAGGATTTAGGCAGGTTGGAGATGTAAGTGATTAATGTTGAATGATAGCACCTTGCCCCCTCCTCTTTTTGGAAGGAACACAAGTCTTTATGCGTATCGCTGTTCCCTCAGCTTTAACCTTTCCAAGATTTACACACTCCATCCACTCTGGTGCAGTGCTGTGGGGCTGACAGCACATCTGGGTGTATTAACTGTACACTCTGTGGTTTTTACAAATGTCTAGGGTTTGTTCTAAATGTTTTGAAAGGCTGCTCTCAAAGCCCTGAGACTTCCCCCTTGGAGCTGACCAGACTGAAGACAATGTACTGCTACACAAATTGCAAATGGGTAGTTTTTTTAGCTGCTTCTTCTGTGCCAACCCTTCTGCAGTAAATGGCATATCTAGAAACTGCTGAACTCCAGGAAAACTTCCCTCCATGATGGCTCCTGGATTGCCCCAGGACAAAGCACATTTGGGATGGAGGGACAAGAACCAGAAATCTTTTCCTGTCCTTCTTCATATGTATGTCAGCTGTTTGGCCAGGTACATCCAGTTATCCTGCCCCTGGCTCTGCTCAAGGGCAATGGCATCACAGCATGCTCCTGTGCTGTCTGAATCAGAAGCCTGCTTTGATCTTGCCTTTCTGGCACTGGAGAAAAGCACACAGCAGTTATTGACAGGCAAGGCACATCCATAGCTTCTATCATTGATAAAAAAAAGAACTTCAACATAAAATTTTTGTTGTACCTTAAATAACGAGGTTCCCACCAGGAACAAAAGTTAAGGAGACTTTTTTAATTCTTTATCTTAAGCAGGGCTGGTGGAGGTTTAAAAAATTAAGAGTGTGCTAATGAAATTTAATGAAGACACAAAGTTGAGATGTCTCATCAACAGAGAAGATGAGCATAATATCAGGAAAAAATCTAATGACTTCAGAAATTCACAGTGCAGAAGGTCATACACCTAGGTAACAGGAGGTCTTGCTGCAAAGACAGGAACACATGTGGAAGACAGTGGTGAAGAATGATCAAGATGTAGTTATCCACTGCAGGTAACCAAGCCAGCCATGGGAAAGGTAAATGCAATGACAGGATGTTTTAGACAAGATACTCTGAGCAATTAGAAAAGCATTACTGCCATTATGTAAAGCAGTACCAAAATCTAATTCAGAACAGCATGTACTATTGTCACCCATATTTACAATAATTCAGACTAAAGCAAATGACCAGGGAAATGAAGAGTCTGTGTTAGAATATCATTGAAAAACTCTGACTTATGTAGCAAACCAATGAAAACAGGTGAGCAGTGACAGGAGTCTTTAAGTATGTCTGAGGAAAAAACACCAAGAACAGAAAAACAACTACTTAAATTGAAGCATGACCTTAAGACAAGAACAAGGTGGTATGAAATAATGACTCAGGAGAATCAGCTTGTATTAAAACTTTCTACTAGATTTATTAGTGGCTAAGCAGAAAACAAGCTCAGAATGGCACTTCACAGTTAATTAGCACTGCCTTCTGATGTGGAAAACCCAGTAGGTCCCTTTCTATCCCAAGTTCTTAATGTGGACTTTCTAGATGCTTATGAACTAAGAACAGCATATGTGTTTACTCTGCGTGATTTAGCTGTGATGATCAGGACATTGATTATCACCCTTTTAGGTCCTGGGAGGAGAGCTGAAGTTTTTCATCAGCTTGGTTGATATCCAGACCAGGCTGAGGGGAACTGAAGGAGAACTCATGCTTTACCATGTGGCTGTTGGTTGGTAGCTGCTTTGGAAAATGAACTACTGTATCATGGCATCGCCACTACCAAATGAGAGTTTTGCTAGCAGTCTTTCTAGAAAGACCAAAAATTGACTAGATGTGAAGAACGAACAAGTCAGTAGCTCAGTGCATTTAGCAGTGGGTGTTGGGTGGAAATTACACCATGGTCAGCTGATTTTACCTGTCCTGATTTCAGAAAAAGCACCCTAGTCTCCAAGACTGCCAGCAAAGCACTCCTTAATTGAACTTCCCCAATTGAAAACATGACCAGAACCATTCTGGATGGCAATGCCTTGTTATTTTTAGGTGATGTCTGGCACATGTGATGATCTGCCTGTGAGGTACATGCATGTACATGCATTTCACATTTTACTTCTGACATGGTCCCGATTTATGAGGGCATGAATTACGTTTGCCATGCAGATGCCCCTCTGTTGTGCCTCCCTGGCGCATACCGAGACATGCTCATCTCTCAGTGTGTGCTGGGGCGGGACCAGAGGAGCCCTTCTGAAGGCTGAGTTAGTCACAGACACACTGGAGGTTTCTTCACTTTGAGATCCAAGACTGGCTTTTGCCAAGACAAGTGCTGGCACATCCCACGGCAGAAAAGGAGGGGAGCACGGAGGAGGTGAAGGGGGAGAGAAGACCAGAAGACACAACTGATTATCCTTTTTTCTACTGCACTGGTCCTGTGAGAAAGGAAGAATTTATAATGCATGTACACACTCCAGGATTTACAAAGACTGTCTTCAGCTATATATCATATTTCCAGGGGTCAAATGTTTATGCATTTTGTCTACAATAGTAAAAACATGCATTTTTAATACAGAGTGACTGATCACGCAAGTGAGCCAAAGAGAAATACATTAAAACAAAGGCCAGTCACTTTTCTTCTCCAGCAAGATTAGCTGGATGGCATAAGCTTCACACCCCACCTTGATGCAATGCCTTGACTGCATTGCATCTTTACTTCGAAACAAAACAAAACCACCTTGAACAACAGCTCATGAGACTTGTTTATTAGGTTTATATAGTTTTTGAGAATTCTTACATCTTTTGATATGTAGACGCTTTCCCTATTTCAATCTGCCCACATCACTTGCATAACCCACAAAGCACCTCAGCTGCAAGCAGCACAGCATGCAACTACACAACATGTGTGTGAATCATGTTGCAGCCATACCAGCAAGCTCTGTCTTGAAACATGACTGAAGTTATCAACTATAAAAAGAAATGCAGTTTTTCCAAACGATTTTTGGAGGAATAATGTAGTCAGATCTTCAATGCTGAGAGAAAGGGAACAAATTTACAGGTGACCACTGCACACAGAGCTCTTTTTTTACTTAGGAAATCCCAAGCACTGTTCAGATGCTCACCACAGGCCACCAAACACAGCGTATTATCCAAAAAACTTCTTTCTCAGTGGTGACCCTGCCATTCCTACTTGGGGCGAGGGAAGGATCTCTGCTTCAAAACACAAAAATTGCTTATGAATCATCTTTATTTTTCCAAATTTTAGGGAATATGGTGGAATTTCTTCTGCTAAAGCCAGAAGTTTCATTACAGCCTTGGGGAAAATAAGTAAACGTTTCAGAGAAAGAAAAATAAATGTTTCTCTCTGCTCTTCCTCAGAGGCACCCAAAGACAATTTCGTTAGTGCTGGGTGCTGGGCTCTCTCAGAGTTGAAGGGGAGGTGCTGCCATGAGACAAATTGCCCTGCAGCCCTTCAGACAGCTCAGTAGCCCTGCACGGACCACACAACACCCCACAAGCCTTGTAGTACCCACACAGTTCTATCTCTTCTTCACTCCAGGCTGGCTGGCACAAGGCGGCCTGTGCTAGGCTCTCCATTTCAATGCTCAGTCAGCCCAAGTTCTTCTCACCCAAAACTGCAATGTGTGGGGACTTCTTGAAGCTGCCCATAAAGTAAACCCACAAAGTCCATCCCAGCTTGGCCTCAAGCATCTTTCTGGGTCACTTACTGCATGCTAAACAAACATATGAACTTGCCCAATGGCCAATTCAGCAAAGAACATGCTGAGGTGTGGGCTGTTAAATAAGGGTGATTCGTAAGAGCTGAAAACATGCTTGGCACAGCACAAGGCACTGAGGAGGACAAAGCCCAACCTCAGTGTGAAACTGTACCCAACTCCCGCGTGTGTTTGTACAAGGCAAGTGGCTCAGGAGGACAGTGTCACACTTTCATGTGTGTTTACACAGGGCCTAGCACAACAGAGTCCTAATCCAAACCGGAGCTCCTAAGTATCACAGCAATGCAAATGAAATAACACTATGTATACGCTTTCCCCCTGTGCTCACCGGGTCAGGCTCAAGCACAGCTGTCCTTGTTCGGAAGGGCCAGGGCTTTGCACCACACTGAGGTGGCTCTGGGCGGGCTCCCTCAGCATGGCCTGGCTGCCATCCCGCCTCCTGCTGTGAGGTGAAACGCCTTAGCATGGGCCCTAGAGGAAAGCTAATTTCATTTATCTTGTGTTTGCCTCAGCTGAAAGCACGTGTGTGTGCAATTACCAGGGTTCAGCTAACGCTGGTATTTTAGTAAGCCACAGCAACTTGGCTGGGTCAATCTATGGGTCCTTTTTTTAGAAAACAGATAAAATGGAGTTGGTAGAGAAAAGCCTTTTGCTGACGTTTGCTGAAAGCAAACCCCTAGTACTTTATAAAGTGGACAGTGAAACTTTCTGTCATAAGATTTAATGAAAATTTTAGAACTTTTAGCAACCTGTTTCTGACTAGATTTAAAAAAGAACGCATTTCAGTCATTTCCATCTATTCTTTAATCCAACATTATTAAGTGGCTCATGTCCCACAGGCAGCATACCACATAGCAGGTAATCCTACAGACATAAAACTTGTATAAAGTTCACCTTCTGCCATGAAACTATGCTGTAGTGAACAAAAGCTGAGGATCCATACATGAGTATGGGCCTTACCCTTTCTAGATACAAGAGGCCAGAAAGAATTATTAAAATAATTAAATATGCACACCTACTTCATTAATCAAAAAGGACATTCCACTAGAAATCTGACCACTCGCTGAACTCAGCTGACAATGGAGAGCCATCTTTGCAAATAACAACATTGACAGCAAAACATAATTAGGAATGTTATCTGTCTGTAACATAGAAAACAGTGTGCAGCATTCAGATAGTTGCATCCAACAGATGCCTTCAGTTAACTGCTCATATAAGGGGGATATCATTTGAGAAGAGGTGGCTCCAGACACCATACGAAATTAACATTGTACCTTTAAAGTCTGTAAAATTTTAAATATAGAAGCTTTAGAAGGGAAGCAGGATGGTCATTTTAAAAACACCTTTTCTTCTTCTTTTTTTAAGGTGAATGTTGAGAAAAATAAGCAATATTAGAATAAAAGCATGTCCTTCAGTAGGACATTTGGTAATAAATTCTGTACGTAAATGAGGCTCACAGTCTCTTTCATATTGTAATAGTATCCCCAGTGGGATTTGCTTCCCGGACTGTTCCCAGTGCCCTCCCCCAGCACCAGGAGAGGAGAAATGCAGTGTTTTTAATGACTGATGCAGAAGCAATCTTGTTTTTGTGACTGCATCACCTCTCTAGGACACAGTTCAGTAGGAGTTTGTCATGTGGCTGAGCAGAAACGATGAATGCAGGTTTTATGAAGTTCATTCCCCAAATACAAAGGAACAGAGGGGTGGGGAAAAAAAAAACAAAAAAACAACTCACCATATTCTATTGCTACAGGATGCAACAGTATACAGTTCACAGCCTGAGCTCTACATTGATCACTGTCAAGCTTCTGGGCTGCAATACACCTGAGATCACTCTCCGGCCCCAAGCAGCAAGCCTTTACCTGCAATCTTAACCACAGCACCTCTCCCTCTCTAAGCACCTCCTGCTATCTCACCCCTCTTCTTCTTCCTCGAAGAGGTGGGGGCATTCAGTGCTTTAATGATTCCTGGTCCGGGGCTGGGGAAAACTAAGCTGGTCCTGCCTGAGGACAAGGAGATGTCTGCCAGTTGGTAACCCCCCCCTCCCCCCCCTCCCCAGAAACACACACGTTTCCTCCCTGCTGCTGTACGCTGCCTGCCTTACCTCGGGCATTGCTTCATTTCCTGTTTGCTCCCACCAGTTACTCTGTGCCATTATGCAGGCTAATATCAAACGGGTGGAAGAGGTAAACACTAAAAAAAAACAACCCAGTGTGTCCTTCCTCTCCTCAATGGGCACGATGATATTGTCAGGAAATCGGTAACAGCTGCAGGTGCTGGAAATGAACTGTATGTATAAGAAAGTCTGTGTGTTCAAAACATACATACAGACAATATTTACTGCAAACAGGTTATTTTGAACAGGTGAGCACTACCACAGAGTCTCCTTCAGAAAGCACCCTGTGCACGTGCTGTCTCCCCAGGGAGGGAAGCAGACAGGACAGCCCCCAGCATGGAGAACAGAGCCAGACCCTACACTGCCAAGTATGGCACTGCCACTTTCCAGGCTGCCTTATTCGCATCTCATTTCTCCTCACAGGATTTTGGGTCTTGGCTGAAGGAAGGGTGATAGGACTGAGGAAAAGCAAATGCCATCCTGCTGTAGCAGATCCATACTTAAGTCCGTGTGTACCTGGGTCTGCTATGCCAGTCTGATCTGACCACACGAGGCTTAGATGCTGGGCTAGGTTAGGTGCTCAGGGAAGCAGTTTTGCTATTAACTAGATCATTTAGGTTGCAGACATCCATGCAAACATCACTGCAGGCATTATTTTCGCTAGGAAAAAGGCAAGCAAAGCACAGCAATCGTAGGAGCTGTTGGCTTTACTTACTCTCAAGTCTGGGAAACAGTATCCCTGAGCCCATTTCATCGGCTTTCTTTTGGAAATCAGTACTATTGTCAGCTGTCAGTAACTCATTCCATTTACCTGCTCACAGCTTCTCAGGAGGACACAGCAAAGCCTAAGCCGGCTAAGGTTACTGAATGATAACAGCAATTCTTAAGTCAAAGGGTATAATGAGGCTCTCCCCAGACAGTGACAAGCTTTGGATTTCTTGCAGGGGCCGCTGATTGTGTCTGTGTCTGTTTGTGCCTGCTGGTTGCGAACTCTCCCCCTTCTCCTCCCCAGGTTTGGCTCCCCCCCCAGCCGGTTGCGGTGAAGCTGGGAGGCTATGGGCACTCGGTGCTGATTAAATTCTGCTGACTGAGGAAGATGTCAAATTCTACCCAAAGCAGAGAGCCGCCAAGGAAAAGCTGCTTTTCTTTGCTTTTGACAGCTGGAGCCATGAATTTAAGTAGAGGTCTCACCTTCAGGCAAATCAACAGCTGGGCTGAGAGCAGGCTTTCTTAAAGAGAGAGTGCACCGTATTTTCTGGAGTTCAGTGCTACCAAGAGGTGAACGAGTGCACGAGAACATTTTGTAAAAAAAACAGGTGCAGCTGGGGTTTTGTTGTTGTATTTTTTTTTCTTTTACTAGAGAAGGACCAAGTAACAAACAAGAAAGAGGAAATGAAAACACAGTCTTATTTCCCACCCTCAGTGTTTCTCTTCTTCCATTTCCCCTGTGAGTGCTTACAAAGGGGAGGCACAGCCTGTGTCTGTGCAGGAAGTTCCTGAGCCCTTTCCCTAAGAAGCCTCTGCACTGAGTCACATCTACTTTCATGTGTGTGTACCAGCCGTGCTGGAGGAAGTGGTGGCTCTGCTGAGTGCAGAGGAGGAACTCATGCACTATGGGGCCAGGCTCCGTGACACCTTATTTTCAGTCCCACGGGGAAGAAGCCAGAACCCTGAGGAGGTTCAGACCTCTTAGGAGGCAGGGCCAGGCACAGGTCTGAACTAAACGTAGAGGGAAATATGCAGTGCACAGCTACACAGCCACCATCACATGATTCATGTGTGCATTATGTATTAGCAGGTGCAGTTAGCCAGAAGTGTGATGTGCACCTGCTATTGGCCTTTACTACACTCCCACCTCATCAGTAACTCCACAGATACTTAGAGAGTGCTCTGGCCACTAGACAAGAGATTTCAGGGTACTTAAGTACTCCCAGCCCCTCTTGTTGAGATGATAACTTCAGGAAAGCATTAGAAATGAGTTGGACCAAAAGAAAAGTAGGTAACTGTTTAGTCTGCACTCACATGGTTAGGGACCTGCTGGGCTCCATATGCTGATTTCAGGGCTGCTCTTCATGCAGTAGCTGTTTAAACCATTAACAGCCCTCAGGCAGGGTGAAGAAGCCCAGTCTTCAGCTAAGCTAAGTGCCCTCATCAGTAGGGATCATAGCCATGGCAACTCTTCCAACACAGCATACCCTGTTGTCTTCCCATTGCCTGCTGAAGACTTACACAGGGAGATATGTCCTACCACAGCCTCTTCTCTAATCATTAGAAGACATCCCGGAGAGCTGGAAAATGTGAATTTCAAGCTCTTCAGAAGGGAATTAAGTCTGTCTCCCCAGTAATTTGGGGATATGAAACAAGAGCAGAACAGCACTTCTCTTGATAAGGATGGAAGAAATCTTAATGGACTTAATCATATTAAGATTGTCACTTACTTTGAGATTTCTAATGTATATACTGGGAAGACTGCTGCAACCACCAAGCTGTAGTGTAAAAACATATGACCAGAACTACTGTCATCACTGTTACTCCGGGAGAAGAAGAAAAAAGCAGGGACATCAATATCATGTGGAATCCAAGAAGGAAAATGAGGGAAGGGCAGAGAGGACATCATTTTAGTTTCCAGATCTCTATTTACTTTTGATGTGGGATAGAAGTCACACTTGTCTGACCTGCAAACACTGAAATGCTGGTAAGCACATGTAGTAATAGAATTTTAAGAGTGCTTAAATAGGATTTTTTGATGTTAAGAGTTGAAGTACCTATTGAACACAGGTATTTGCAGAGTTAAGCAGCAGTTAAGTTCTCAAAATTGCAATTTAGGGTGCAGGCACCAGAGCTCTATCAGCTCCTAACCTAAGCATAGACAGACAGGCATTATTTGGATTTAGCTCAATTCATGCAATATTTCCTAAATTTTTTTCATCTTTGCTTTAGTTCCATCAGTGGTAAGAGAAGCAGAAACTCCTGAAGGTAAGTTGGTAAGTTATTGCAACTGAGCTGTCTTGTAACTATTCTGCTATCACGACATAAGGGGAAGACGAAGTTCAGCTTTTGCCGTCATTCCAACTAGCTACTACTGTAAACCTCTGCTGAAACTTTTGCCAAATCTAAGTTTTTAAACATGGAAGTTCAAAGACATTTGAAAAAGTAACTGAAGTTGATTTCCCTCAGAATTGAAAAACAGAGGCTAGTTTCTTCTCTGCCTGAAAGCAAGAAGGATAAAAATCAGGTGCCATAATTCTTTCTTATTAGATTTTCTGCCCAGTTTTACAGCCTCCTACTGTTAAGGAGGGGTGCTGTTAGAACAGAAACTTGGAAAGGTAAATATTTTTCTGAATTTCATTTTTAAAATGCTTAAGGAGCACCACCTCAAATAGGAAAGATGCTGGGTACAGCTGAAACCAGTCAAAGACGTGAAACAAAACAGCCCCGTTTGTTGTGAGCGGTGGAGCAGAGACTGAAAGCTTTGTGATTTCAGAAGAGAAACTTAACCATCAGCACATCGTGACATTTCTGGTGTGATGCATTATGATGTGTGGGTGGATTGCCATGCCACATGTTGTTATTTCAATGCATTATCATCATCAGGGCTCTCTGAAGCATTGCTGTGTTTCAGCAGAACATCATTATCTTCTGCAGCAGCTTCAGCTCAGCAAATCCTACCAGGTTCACAGATAATCAGCACATTAAAAAAAAAAATCCAACTTTGCCTAAATTTGCATCTTAGCGTTTCAGAAAACTAGATAACTGGAAGTAATTTCAAAGCAAATGATTTCAAAATATAGTTTACATACACATGCATACGGGAACCTTGATTCTCATTTCAGTCATTTCAGGGAAGGGAAACATGCCTCGTTACTTTTGCAAACAATCATGCAGTTTCAATTTCAGACAATAATTGTAATTAAAGAATATACTAGAGAGGATTGTAATGCACAATTTGATTCCAAAAAGACAGAACTTTTAAATAATGAATTATGAATTCTAACTCCTGCCTACCTTTTGGGCACAAAGAATGATCCCACTGCAATTTTTTTTCAAGAACAGATGAAAATAATAGGATTAGCTTATGAAAAAATACATCTGATCTTGAAAATACCCTGGTAAATACCAGCTATTCCTTCCAAACACAAAGCTTTGAACTAGCACTGATGGAAATCATAACACAGAAGCTTTCCCAACTACACTGAAACTACAGGGCATATAATCCACAAGTTAGTTGAATTCAAAAGTCCATGTCCTGGAACTGTGCTGAGATTATTTCGCAAGTGTGAAGGACCTCTGTGTTCCTATTACCAGGAAATAGTTAATATTCTTTCCCACTGGGGCCCATACACACCTGCACAACTGTGGTGTGTGGTTTCTTCTTGCAGCTGCATCTGTGACTCTGCTGCTGCCTGTGTAGAGGTTTTAAAGCGTAAGTGGAGAGTTCACGAGACTGCCCTTCGGTGGTACTGCAGCCTGAAGGGCTGCTGCAGAAGCAGTGTAACTGCTGAAGTAGCTTCAGCAAAGTTTTGTTCCTAATTGCATATACTACATCCCATCTTTCTTCGGAAACATTAAAGCATATTGGACAACACTAAATAATAATTTATCCTCACAGTATCATTTCAGAGTCTCTGCCTGCTATTATCTGCTTTTGGGGGGATTTTTTGTTTGGTTGGTTGGTTGTTTTTTTTTTCTTCCAGAGGAAGAATGAAGCTGTGAAGCCTTTAATAACTGTTTCCCTAAGGGTCACTAAGAGCAGGCCTGTGGTGGAGCCAGATATGCAGTGCAATGCAAAACTTTCCCTGTATGTTGGCTGCTCAATCACTGCTGCTCCTGTAGTTTGCCATCTGAACCCTTTATGCAAGAAGACAACTATTTTTGTCCCAACTGTTAAGAAACCATGGTTCACAATATCTGCTCCTTCTCAGGAATGAGAAGATTACCAGGGTCAGCAGTCAGAATAGAGAGTTATCAGTTAGCCTGGGGCTGTGGGAGCTGCGATTAGGATCATCTGCTATTAACCTCAGGTGCATGCTCTGGATGCAGTGAGAGAAGCTCAACTCAGCTCTGCATTCAGGATCTGTCTGGTGTAAGGATGATGTATGGGAGGCAAGAGATTGAGTTCACTGATTCTACAAGGCTATATGATTTAGGAGAGCTGTAGGGTTGTTTTACTATAATCCAGTCGTGTGATCCCCTGAAGGCTCATATACCACCAAAGGATGATCAGAGCCAAAGAAAGGCTTGTCCTATTCACTCCTTATTTGCACCTTTCCTTCCCCCAGCATAATATCCCTGGTCTGGTCACGGAATGACAACCAGTTCATGAGCCAAATCACCAGCCTTTGGGCTGACAGATTTTTCTCCTCCAGGCAACATTTTTAAGCCAAAGATTTCAGAGTAAATCATACTTTTCAGAAAATGTGCACTGTTATGTTTAGTTTACAGCTTTCTGGAAAAAAACAGTAGGAGGAAAATGAGTGTGTACATGCCACACCTTATCACGTGAGGCAAGCAGACACATACAGCTACGACAAAAATTACTGCATGCAATTGTTGGTGCACTGTGTCACAGGAGCTTTGGTGTTTACACATTAAGCTGCTCATTTCACACAAAAAGATAGTGGGGCAAGAGACCTGTCAGTGGAAAGAGATGCTGGCTGTGTTTTCCTTGTGTTCCTTTCAGTGTAAGAATTCTCTAACAATAACTGTATTTTGGTTTAAAAAAAAAAACAAAACAACAACAACAAAAAAAACCCACTAGTAATAAAAGAACCCAAACAAACAAAATAACAACCTCAGCATAAATCGCCAAGGTTTTTCTTTCTTTTGAAGACTTGATTTCACACACACACACACACACACACCTTTTCTTGGCTTTATTTAACCTAAAATAAAAGTCCCTTGAGTTCTTTTGTGAATGAGAAAAATCCTATCCCTCTGCTGCACAGCAAGTGGCCCTGTTTATTTGTTATGGATGAACAAAAGTTTGAGGAAAGATTCATGGGAAATGTCTTATTATTGCCACAGACCTATGCCTTGGTAAGAAACCCATCAAGACGATACACCTACAAACACATAGATAACAGGTGTCCTCTGCTCCCAAACAACCTGCTCCCAAAGAAAACAAGGCATTTTCTCACAATAATGAGATGCAATGGAGATTTTGAAAGTCCTGCTCAGACTCTTAATACTCACAGTCAACCCCCCTGCTCAGCAGCATTCCCCCACCCTGCCTACACCATTTGAATGGCCAGACCACACTGCAGCAAGCTTAATTTGGACAAAAGAAAAACAGGGAACAAGGCTTCATAGTCACCTGCCCTTTATCACAGCCAGTACTCAAACATTACAGCTTCCTTTACAGAAATGAAAAGCCCACCTCCAAATTTTTGTTCTGGTATCTGGCACCTTTGAGGAGAGCAGGTTTATCATTCAGCCAACAGCTATTCCAGACAAGTCACTATGCTGTTAAAAATATTTTACTTTTTATAGCTTAACGCACAGAAACTCAATGTTCCCACAACTCTCCTGCAAACAAATACACCCAGCAGGACACAAGAGAATTAGATGGTTTTTTATGTGTTTTTTTTTTTTTTTTTCCCCCATTCTCTACGTTTATTCCATCCCTGCTCCATTTTAGGCTGAAGACAACAACTTCAGCAGGAAAAACCTTTTTACCTCTAATGTGGCCCACCTAGATTCAACATCTGTTAGTAGCTAGCCTGAATGGTGATTAAAATAAATAAATAAATACATAAATAAAAATTGCCCAGCTATTGTCTCAAATCATGGTTGGAGATATCCAGGTTGGACACCTACCTCTGTGAGAGGTCTCATAGCTGTGAGCAATGGGAGAAAAGCGGTGCCTTCCTCTGCGCTTCTGCAAGACTTGAGGCTAATGCTGCCAGTTGGCTAATGAGGCTGCTCCCTGCCTCTGCCCAGTTCTGTGGTTCCCTGCCCCAGGGAGAAGAAGCGGCTGTCCCTGCACAGTCCCTGCAGGCTCACTGCTCACGGGCTTGAGACTCCGGGCCCAGCTGAGCTCTGCAGGGCAGCTCTGCCTTCCTCTCATGTGCTGGTAGCCTGGTCATCCCATACTTGCTCCCTGTACCTCACAGGTGCCGCTTTTCATCTGTGCCCGATGCATTTCAAATCTGATATTAAATGCAATGAAGCCATTTGCCTCTGGCTGTACTGAAGAAATTCATCCTATTACCAGTAACACCAAATAAGGAAATAAAAGACATTGCTTAGTTTGCACAACCTTTTATTTTCCTCCCTAGAACTATTTTTAGTTAAACAATTTTTGTGCCAAAAGAGCTCTGTCTGTGTCCAGAGCTGCCCTGGTCATCGGCACTGTTACCAGGGACTTGAGCTTTATGGCCCTCATAACTGCAGAGGGCGAAAGGTCGAGCCGTGGAGCCTTTGTGTCAGCTCTACATTTCTCTTTAAACACATGTGAGAGACAAAGCTCCCCTGAGACCCCATGGAAACTGCCTCCGGGGGCGGGGAGAGGGTGAGAGAGCACTGGCCTGGCAGATAAAAGCAACATCAAAAGGAACGGGGAGCAGCTGTCCATCTGGAGATGCAAACTTTTTTCTTCTGTTTCGGAGAAAGAGACTGTCTTAAAGGATAGTCTCAAAAAATTTTGCATGGATGGAAAAAAAAAAAAAAAAAAAAACAACTCACAAGGGGAGGGCAGAAAAGCCCCCACAGCAAACAGAAGGAGGTGCTGCTTGGCAAAAATCCCAGGCTGAATCATTTAAATCACTTTTAGTGCCTCCAAATGCAACTCGCTGCCTCTGTTTATAGAGTCAGAGTGAGAGACCTGAAGAGAATACATTTCCCAAAGCAACATCTGAGCTCGGGAATGAATCAAAACCAACTTCATATGCTGCAAACCCCCTTCCTTCTGACAAAGCTTTTGTTCTGTTGCTGGGTTTGTCCTAAGCCTACATCTCCACAAGAAAAAACCCACAGCCTGATCACCAGATAGCTGATGGTGTTTACGATAGGGCATGTTTCACTGCAGACTCTCCAGTATACCTGATAATCAATAATAAACACTCCACATAAAGATATCTGTTGACCAGCAGATCAATGTAAGCAAGTCCTTCCATTTTCAAACTGATGAATTCCACTACTTTACCGTTGGTTTTACAGACACAAAAAAACTCTTGTCCCTGCCTGTAACTATAAAAATAGTTACTCAAACACAAAACAAAACTGCACTGCAAGTAAAATTCAGCAGCAAATTCTAGTCTGCATTATAAAGAGGAGCAACAGGACGTCCCGCTCCTGCCTCCTCTGAGATCTCTCATCACACCTACTTGCACTTGAAGGTACTTTAAAAGATGCTGCCAGTATATTCCACCTTTCACTATAGATTGAAAGTATTTTTTCAAAAAGGTGTATAGAAACTAAGAGAGTCTAATTCTAATTTTTTATAAATCCAGTTATGTTCGAATTATGAATCTGAAAATTTTTAATTATTTTAATACCAGAGGTTAGGCCAGGCTGCAGCTACAGACTGCAGCTTTAAAATTTTCTTCATTACACAAAGATATTGCAAATGGCTTGTAACACATTTATCCATCCTATAAGATTCCTAACGTGAAAATACATGTTAGGCGGTGCTAGATTACTGCACATAAGGAACTAGCACTGTATCTGTGGGGAGGCCCAGAGAGGTGAGGCCCTCCGTCATTATGGGCATGAAGCCCTTTGCAGAGGCTCTGCTCCTTCCTTCTACCACCCGGGGCCCAGTGCGTGGGCACCCCCATGCCATCCCCACTTACAGAGGTGAAGTGTGTGGCTGGAGCTGGTTTTGGCTTCAGTCTCCGTCATGTTCTGTAGTTCAGTTTGGGTCAATGCCCATTAAACTCAAGACATGAGAAGGGATGGATACCACAATGCTGCATATCTTCCAGATGCAGAAAGGCAACCACAGCACTGCATCTCTGGCCAGATATGCTTCCTTTCTTTCCAAAACATAGGTACAAGCTGTTGACAGGGGCAAGTATCTGACTGATCAGGCCGGCAGCCCGCTCTGCAACGGCAGACCCTCACACCACGGTTGCCTGACTGCTTGACAGAGTGCTGCTCTGCAGCATCTGCTCCGATCCCTACATTTTGTACACCAAGCACAAGGCCGGTGCATGCATTCCCAGCTACTCTGATTCCCATCTCATGCCTCCCTGCTGCGAGGATAATAAATTCCTCACACACGCGTGCAGTGCGCAGTGAGGCTGCGCATCCGGGGCGGCAGATCGGCAAGTCCCCGATGAAGCGAGCTGTGCTGGCTGGCAGGTGGCCAGGCCACCATGGCCTCCTGCCACAACCCCTACCTCTCATAGTACCGGTCTGCCAGACAAATCCCCGCCTTCCGTGACAGGCCACTGTGTTGTCTCACGTACTCAAAAAGAGTTGAGAGGTCTGCCTCATCAGTGAGAACCCCTGTATGGTCCCCTTTGCTGTCTCTACTCTGCATCAGGATTTAGAGAGCCCGGTATGTGAGTTTCCTTGTGGTTTTAGGCCAGGTCTTAGGCCAGAATGTCACAGATTACATCTGAGCATTCTTAACCTCCTCCTCATTTTGGTAGGTGGTTCTCTCTGTGGTTCTCTCCCTGCTCCCCACGTGTAGCAAAGCACACCACCCAGAACAAGCCAGCATCCATACCTACTGGGATTCTGCTGCCTCGTCAAACATTGGCATCAAAAATCAGTGAAACAGTCATCACTGGCTGGCCCCAAAGCCTTTTATCTGAAAGCTGAATTGTGTGCTAGTCCCCAGGTGTCAAACTGCTACTTCCAGCCCAACTTTGTTGATATGTCCCTTGTCCCACAGTGGGAACAGGCATAGAGCCACTGCTACCAAGCATTCAGACTCCCAGTCCCACAAGTTCTCAAGTTGGCTCTGATGGCTTTGGTAAGGAACAAAGAGATATTTTTTCCCCAGCACTGAGTTATCCTCCATAAACCACAGATTCAGATTGTGGTGAAGACTGGAACTACCCATACATCTAACGGTTTCAGCCATGTGCTCTTTTTCCACACATAAATATCTCCAGTTGGATTTTTGGGGATTTTTTTCTTTTTGACTTTATAGATTTTTCATGTTTTTCCAAGGCCCATCACGATAAAAGCCCCCTGCTGCAGATCTGAATCTCAGACAGGTGCCCAGGAATCACTCTGGAGTGCACGGGAAAGGCAATATCCCAACTTGTACTATCGTTCACGTGCACTGTGTTAAAAAAGCCACATTAAAAAAGCCCAATGCACAGGTCTTCTGTGTATGTACTGCCTTCTTTATCTATATACTGCTGTATCTAAAATACAAACAACAACTGTGCAGGGCGCTTGCAGTATATCTGGTACTTCCTGGAAACACCAGACTAATCCTGTGCATGTTATACTATGCACTTACACTACATCTGTTCGAAAAATCTTGGACAGAAATTGTGGAGCCTTAGAGTAGAATTTGCTGCAAATGTCTTATAGCTTCCTTGGTATACTGGTAGTGTCATCCTATGTGTGGTAACAGGTCACAGCTAGAAGCTAGTACTGGAGTGATCCCTGATCCTTTGTGATCATCTTCCATCTGTATCTAGGCTAGAAGCTTTTAACATTGCTCACTGCTGTTTTGGCCACTTCTGCTTGCATGGTGCATGCAATACTGTGGCTATTCATCATGACCCCATATACAAGAATTGCACCCCACAACTCCTGTGGCTTAGATGGAATTATTCCACAGGTAGTCAAATAAATTTTTGATCAGAATCTGACCATTATTTTAACTGCATGTATCCCTTGACCAATATCAAGTATGCTTCATCTTCTACAAAACTTTAAAATGCTCTGTGCACTGCTATAATGAATGCAGCCCAAGAACTGTTCTGATCAGCCGAACCTCAGGCTGAATTTGTGGATACAAGGTTTTTTTCTGATGGCTGGGCCGCCACTGAGCCACATGCCTCTGCTGGATATCCATGTGAGTCTGAATCTTACCCTTTTTAGCAACTTTATTTAAATATGTTAAAATAAAAAAAAAAAAACACCACTTGCAAAAACAACTGAAAAAAAAATCCTTGCAAACTTAAGGGTAACTTTAAAACATCAGAATACTAATTTGTTTTTAAAAGTCCCACCAGACCATGCAGAGACTCTGAAGAAAAGTCCCAGAGGAGCATAATGGACTGAAAAGAAAGCCTTATAGTTTGTTTCTTTCTTACTCTTTCCTCACTAGCCACTGCATATGCTCTGCAGAATTTGAAAGACCTTGAGGAAGATTTTTTGGTGTTGCTTCTACGTAATGAAAGTGCTAATGTTAATTTGGCACCCTCATCAAGCATGTAAGGCCTACTACACAGCCTCTAGAAACCCTTTTCCTGATTCTTTGTTTTGTTTTGTTCGAGCTCTGCCTGTAATGAAGGGGTTACTGTCTCGTACAATATAACAGTGGGGCTGACTTGGCTGGAACAGACATTAACTTCCACAGTAAATCTGGCAGGAGCTGGTAATTACAGAAAAAGCAGCCAGGGGTCATGGCCAGCCAATGCTCTGGAGTAACAGAGCAGAAAATCAAAACAGAGGGGGAAGGGAAATCATATTCATCATAGTCTTAGGGCTGAGGTCGGTCTCCTCCAAACTATCAGGAGCCTGTCGTCAATTGTTATGTTTAGAAGGAGCCTCTGGAAGATGAGGTAATAATAATGTTAAACATTAACTTGTTAGTGCTCCTGCTGCACTGGAAATTCACCTCCACCCCAGCACAGCTGGGAAGGGAGTGCACTCAGCCAGAGAACACAGTTCTCTGATTGTACTCCTACAATTGTCCCTTTTCTGTCAGATTTCTAATGCTAACACAGGACCCAAAGGTTCCTGCTTCACCTGTCCTGCGCTCTCTCCCCTAGTCCTGCACTATTTCAAAATCCCCCACTTGCAGCATTTCGGCATCCGCTTTTGCCCCTGCAGCCACTGCAGAGCACAGCAATGGTGAGGGCCTCTGCCTGCCCCTCAGCGCACATGCAGCTCCCCAGCACCCTGGCAGAGGCTTGCACATGAAGAAGGAGCAAGCATCAAGTACATGCATGGCTTACTGGTAAAGCCAGGGAAAAGAGAAGGCTGTGGTTGCGTTACAGGGTCCCATAGCAATTCTGAGGTTTGGACTCTAGTGTTTCTCCTTATAGTCCGGTTGAAATGAGCACCTGCAATATGGCTGTGCCTGAGAGCAACTTAATGATACCTGAGAGTCCATCCATGAACAAGTGAGGAAGTATGGGAAGGGTTATAAAAAACAGGGCAACTTACATATGAAATAGTTATTTTTCTTTGCCCCTGGAATGGAGCACTTCAGCATTCATTTGGTTCTCAGCTTGGGCTCTCACATGCACACAGACCCTCACTCTGCCCTGCTGAGAAACTCTGTCTCTTGACACAGTTGCCTGGATTAAACTGACAACATCTTACTGCAGAAACAAAGGGGGGGAAATGGACTTTTATTCCTGTCTGTGACCTAACTTGGCACATAACTGCTTAGAGCTATCTGTCCTCACCTAGTCCTTCTGTAAAATGGGCAGATAAAACTATTTTGAAGATATGCTGAGGCTTACATAGTCCACAGTAACAGAACACTGCTGACATCTTCAGAAGAAGAGAGCTGCGAAAATGGGAAACTGAACCACCAGGAGCAATATAAAAGAAGCCTAGGTCTATACATAGAGAAAGGGAATTAACCGATTCAGGTTCAGCTGGCCTCTGGAAGGTGTCATCAGCATAGGCAGCCTGCCTGGCATCTCCTCACACAAGTTATTCTGCAAGTAGTGCTGGCTTTGCAGCCATCCCATAGGCAGTAGGCAGGGTAGTGAATCACGCACCTGTTAGCTGGCAGAACAAAACAAAATGTAAATTACAGCCTTTACAGTTGCACACTGTTTTACACATGCTTGCTGTACCTCATATTTGTATTTATAAAAACTTATAAAAATAAATATATAAATATAAATATATATTAAAATATATTATATATATATTATAATATATGTTTTATATATTTAAAAAATATATCAATTTCAGACATGTTTTATCCACAGAGTTACAGCAGATGTGATCTAGTTACCAGGACATAACTTATGATGAGGAGATGGGGGAGAGGTTGCCTTTGTGCTGATAGTCACAGTGGGTGATAACCACATTGTGGCCTTGCCCACGATTCACTTGCGCATCCAGGCTGCTCAGTGGGCTCTGGTTCAGCCCACAGAAGGGCACCCGAGGGACAGGGCTAGGCCAGGCCATGGCACTCATGCAACAGTTCTCTGAGCTGCAGCCTGTACTGCTCACCTATAGCATGAATCTCCAGGCTGGTACTGGGCCTTGGTGGGCTTGGCAGAGGCCAGTCAGCAGCAGAGCTGGTGGGCACATGCTGGAGGTACTCACCTGGGCAGGGCTCATCCCATGTGGCATTAGTAGGCGTTCTCTGCTGGGATTCAGCATCTGCAGGATAAAAGTCACCTCCCTGCAGAGGGCCAAACCAAATGCCACTTGAACTTTATCAAAACATAAAACGTAAGGACACGCAAAAATAATAGTCTGGGAATCTTCAGATGATGTGGGAACAATTCTTACTTTAAATATAAATACAATTTTCTCTAACCTCAGTGTCATGATTCAGCATTTCTAAAGTAAATAATTTATAATAACAAAAGCAAGAAACTAACGGGTTTGTGTGGGATCAAGGTAAAAACAAGTTTTGCAATGTGAGGGAGATGAAAGGTAGATTATCATGGAAACAGGACATCTTGATCCCACCACTAGGGAAAAGCTGAATCCTCCACCACAAAACCCCGTCTGAGTCATTGTTTAATGAACTGAGCATTGCACAGAAACTCAGCTCTGAGCTCTTTTCTTTTCAGATAATAAAAACAATGCTGATATTTTTATATTGAGTTAATGGTCTTGAAGAAGAACCACAAAATAGTACTTCACTGTACAAACTCCTCCTAAAGAGTAGAAGTAAATCTGAAGAGTAAAAAAAGATTCTGGATGTACTGTTTTTGTAACATCCCAAACCTCTCCGTTCCTTCCCACACTAGCACCTAAACCCACTTGTGTGCTTGTTGGGAATTATTACAAGGTCTCTTCTCAAGGTTTGGAGTTTTGCTGTACAATTCAAATAAAAGCAGAAGCCGTTCTGCTCTCTCCTTGTGTTTGCCAGCTCCACTGACACTGAAGAAGAGAATGCCAACATAGCTTAAATCTCAGCAGACCTTTACAGAGCTGGCTCAGTGCTTCCATCCACATTTTACAGCTGGAGAAACACGTTCAAAGCAGGACCTTGACAATACCAGTGTGCTTTTACAAAACTAATTCAGCTGCCTTGGATTTAGAAAGATGAGCCCTGGCATAGGCACATCTCCATTTCTGGCAACAGAGTCCCAAAGACAGCTTAAAGACTCCCTGCCTATAGCCATCTCCCAGCAGCACTAACACTGCTGCTCCAGTATTACTAAGATGGGATTTTTACAAAAGTTTTGTATGGGTGGGGAGAGCTTAAAGCAATTTGCCCAGTATCAGAACCAGGAAAGGTAGCTAAATCTCTGGCTCTCTGCACTTAAGGATGTGTGTAGACAATTGGGCTGGGAGCTTGTCATCACCTCTTATGAGGAAAGTGAAAGGGGGAGGCCTCTTGGAGAGCATTAGTGCTTTTATTGCAGAGAGATATTACCAAAGATTGCACAGTGGAACATGTTCCAGAATCAGGAGGGAACTCAACCCTAAATCTTTTGATTCTTTTTGCAGCTGGAAACATGTCACAGCAGGATCCACTGCAGGTTCTAGTGGTGGAAAACAATGGAGATAAATGGTACAAGATTTTTCTCATATAAAAAAGTACTTTTTGTCTCTAACATGAAATTGTTTTTAAACCAAGTCTCTCCCTAACGCTAGGAAAATGACCACAACAGGTTGAGAGATTAGAAGCGGTATGTGAAATAAAAGGGAATTCAATAGTCAGTTAAAGAGATGTTGATAAAAATTACACTTCACTACCACTTTACTGCTTTAAAACCCATTTTCTTATATTTCCCTGAGCTTTTCTCTGACACAGATTTCCTTACTCGGACAGCAATATTTTGGATACCTGCAACTCTAAAATTCAGTGAGGAGCAGTCTGAGAGCTCGACTCCCTCACCTTGAACCTCCTTGGATGTGGTCAGGGCGTAGCCAACCACTGATGTGTGAAAGCCAGCATTTGCTTGCTCACTCATTTGCTTTCAACCTCCACCCCCCATAGCCATTGAAATGTTGCTTTTGGCAAGAACTGGGGCACTGGGGAGGGACAATTACCACGAGCACTCATTGTTTGCAGAATGTTTTTCTTAATGCCTAAGGAAAAAAAAAAAAAGGGTCAGGTTGAAAGGTCATCGGACCTCTTTGTTTTCTTTGGAATGAGAGATTCAAACCCTTCAGAAAATGTTTTATTAGCTCTTCTGAATTTCACTTTCTGCAGAGGTTTTCTCTCCAGGCAATAGTAAGAGGCACCAGCAAGGAATGCCCATGCTCATCAAACTGAAGGTGATTTAAGGAGAAGAACAAAATCTGCTCCTTGACTAGTGGAAAGCAATTATTTGATTCAAATCTTGTTATGAAAGAAAAACCCTACTTATTTGCTGTGGAGGAAGTATTCTGAGAGTGAGCAAAAGGCTGCAAAGTCAATTTTACCTTACCTCTGTTCAGCATGATCTGAAATACTCGTCTGTTTGACCCAATGATCAGATTACCTACACAGGAGCGTTTATAGTCTCATTTGTAGATAACAAATGTTTACATGGCAAGTCTACACGAGGCTGCACTTGGCATTTCAGCCCCCAAGGAACACCGCTGGGTGACAAGAGCACAGCAGTGCCCAGAGGTAGCCGGGTGGTGGAAGTGGTGTGACAGCAGGCTGGTACTGAGCAGAGCAGAGCTCAGGCTATGCTTCTGTGACTCCATTTCTCTGTATGGAAAGACACAGAAAATGAGATTCCTCTCCATTGTAAAGGGCTTTCAAACTTACTGACAAAAGGCAGTATTCAGAGTTGAAAACTATTCTTGTTTTTCTCTGGGGGCATTCAGTTCAGGACAGGTTGGGGATTCAGCAGTAAATGAGGATGATAAATGCTTGTATTGCCACTTACTGTGACATACATGTAAAATGAAATATTTTATGCCCTTCTTATGGGTAACTTTACTGACCACTATATAACTGGTAAAGTGTATTTTTTTAACAATCCAGGTAGTTCTAGTCAGGATAATGGCACTAAGAAAACCTGCTTTCTTCCTGCTTTTCATTTCCAGTGCTGCAGTCATTGCAATGTAAAAGTCCCAGGCTCCAAACAAATGGCAGTTAGGGCCATCACAATGGTCCAGGGGCCCTCTGAGACTGAGTTCAGGCTGTCTATGAGTGAGAAGAGAGAGGTTTAGTGTATAGCCCCCTTCTTCAGAAGACACTGAAAAAAAGTAGTTATTCATTCATACTTCTCAAAATGCTTCACAGTGGGAGTAGTTATCATGTCCTCTTCCACTGAAACTCTAGTATTCAAGTGCTAGGCCAGTCTGATGCTGCTAACATGTTTACAGCTTATCATGAGGATGTTGGTTGCAAGCATAGGGAAGCCTGTGTATGGCAGTAAGCAGACCCGTGTCAGAGATCCAAAAAGCTGGTCTGACTGAACCAGTACATCTACAAAGCTTGGTGCCACACTACGTGAAGAAATTAGCTCAACTCTTAGAATCAGGACGGCTGTGTCAGCTGGGCATCCATGCTGGAGTTAGCCCAGCTGATAAACCTTCTAACTGAAACTGTTGAAATGCTCTTCCAGTGTGGTTACCACATTTCCAAGCTGCAGAGTGGTGGCTCTTCTGTTCTGGGGGAGAGCTCAGGTGTTGCTGCATCATAGTCCATAGAAGCAATGTAGCCACAATTTTTTTTGTATGTGAGAACTGGGGGATGACTTTACCAGCTGTCCACAGTCCCCTCCTGTTTACACCTCCTTCACTAATGCGTCTGGGTGACAGCCTATGCCCAGTTTAGGAAGAGAGTAGCTTAGCGATGGCTCTCTACAGGCATCAGCTCCCTCCCAGTGCAAGACATGAGAAGGGCTTTTCTTTCTCTGCAGACATCCTGCCTTTGGACACAACCCTCAGCTCAGAACCAAGTCCAAATAAAGCTTTTCTTTACAGAAGCAAATCTGTCTCCTTTGCCCAAAATATCACTGCCCAGCTGCCTGCCCAGGCTGTCCTCTTGGCAGTACTACCAAGTCCTGTCTGACCCAACGATACCAGAGTCTCTGTAGGTTGGTAGGACAGGGATGGAGCACAGTGATCCACCCAGACAAATGTTCTGGTTGACTGCTTGGTTTGAGATGACAGTTCTGATTCCACACAGCAAATCTATGGGTTGCAAACCAGAGTGGTGTGAGTTTGGGGGACAGGCACCCCATGTGAATACGAGTTGCAAAAACACAGCCCTGACCCTCTCTGCAGGCAGGGTGACCAACGCCCTGGCAGCACGGTGAGCACATTTACTCTGTTACCTAATCTCCAGCTGTGGGCCCTGCGTCGTGCCAAGTCTCCTTTGGCTCTGTCTAGTAATAATCGTTTCTGGAGGGCCGCCAGGGGCCCGCTGCCAGTTCCAGTCACACTCTGCTAATGCGAGAGGCAGAGTTTATTAATTCATCGCCAAGACCCATTGTCTGGGACGCTGCCTGGCTGTTTATTTACTCCAATATGGTCTGTATTTACTCAGACAGAGCAAGCGAGGGGACTTTGTTTAACTTTGTAAGACCTTCTGCTGGAGGAGACATGTGACCTTATGCAGAACTTCAGATAAATGCTCAGAGCTTGGGAAGGACTTTTTTTTTTTAAAGTGTGGCCTCAAATAACACCGGTAGCCAGTATTGACAAACTGTAGCAAAGTGTAATAAAGGAAAGGAAAACATAATAGAATTCTCATCTGAAATACTTCTGCAAGTGTTCTGAAGATAAAAGCAGAAAAACAAGCGCGTGCCCTAGAACCGAGGACACCAGACACAGACCTGCGGCAAGGGGAAGGGCTTTGCCCGGAGAGAGGGACAAGTCGAGACATGTCGGCCTCGGGCCAGTCCCCGCCTCCCCGGGCCGCAGTGCCTGCAACGGGCGGTGCGTGGCCCAGAGGGCCGCCCCAGAGGGCACGCGGCCCGGCCTGCCCGTAGGGCTGTGCGTGCGGTGGGGGAGGGCACGTGAGGGGACGGGCTGGAGCACCCAGCAGGCAGCATTCTGTGGGGAGATGTCTGTGGGCGTAATCCCCGGTGTGAGTTTCTGCTGGAGTAAAGGTGTCTTCTGCTAATGCAATTGCAGCTGAAGAGTAAATACTGTGTTTTCTTCCAACAGTAAAACCTGCTTAAGGACTTCCTGCCTTCTTGCCCTTGCTCTCACCTTTACACCGCACCTTCGTTTGTTGTGACGTTGTGCAGTGGATGGAAGTTTTGCAGGATCTCGCTATAAGGAAGAAAATAAAACGAATAAGCTTTTGTTCCGAAGCATGTGGTATTTGCTGTCCTGACTAAAGCTCCTTTATGAGCACGTACAGTTCGTAAGCTCTGTCCGAAGAAAGGCCTCTCTACTATCTAAATTCTACTATTTATTCTACTGTTTTCTTTAATGTGGTAGAAACTGTGCATGCATGTACATGTGTATGTGCACACATGTATATACAAACATACCATGCAGTGTGTATTTGTAGGGAATACCTTTGAGATCAGGAGCAGGGAAAATATGGCAGTCTGCACCGTGCATGCTCTTGTCTGGCTTGTTTTAAGTCAGATCCTCCGTGCTATTGTAACACAGTTTTGTATTTAATTTCCTGTGTTTGTAACTCAAGCCAACTTCCAGTGTTGCTTGTGTGAGTGTTTGTTTGGGTTTCTCTGAGGGCCTTTCTTTTGTTGGAAAGTGTGAGGATTTTAACATAGCTGTTAACACCGCACTAAAACGCCTGATCTTGTTTTCATTGGGGCAACTGCTACAACACCCTTCTGTTGGCAGCGGCTGGCGCCGATTCCTGCTTCCAGCCTCGGTGTGCTCCTGTCAGGAACACTACAGGGCCCTGGGGAGGCTTTGGGCCCACGCCGCACCAGCACCTGACCCACACATCTTCAGGGCAGCAGCAAGCTGGGATGTTGCAGGTGCATCTTCCTTCTGCAGCTCTAGAGGTTTTCTGGCCACATCCTGACACCATTTGCTTACTGTGAAGCTTCATGAGGGACTATGAAGAGAAAGACGCGACACCCACACGTGGGCTAGTGCCAAAATGGCAGAGGAGGACACATTGCCTCCTGCTGGTCTGGCTTTTCCAGGCTGTGAAAGGGGCAAGGCGCAGTGAAGGCTTGCTGACCTTGGGTCTGTGGCCTACTCTGTGTGTGGCACATCATCAGTCCTTCATCTGCAACTTCCCCAAACACCTGGACAAGAGCAGGTCAGTTCCTCGGAGGTGAGCACCTGGGCGAGGCAAAGCTCAGCCTTCTCTGTCACACCACACTGTCACCTGTGCTCATCCAGAGGGCTCATACCAGCACCTGCTGGTGCTGTCAGCAAAGGTCCTCATGTGTGTTTTTAGGACCTGCAGTCAAGATGAGTGAATCTTCTATGCTTTCAGGGCCCAGGGCTGGTATTCCCCAGTGGTTTATTTGGAGTAGCATGCGAATCCTAGTGGATGTGTAATCTCATGTTGACCATTGGGCCTCATTTGTGTATTTTATTAGTTAATTTTTAAACATTGACCTACAGCTCTGGATCCATTTTAAAATAATCCAAATTATAAATAAACAGACTGCCTAGCATGGTCTTGGAACAATAAATCAGGAGAAAAACAATTAAACACAACAGAAAAAAAATAGGCCTTGAGAGAAAACAGACACTGAAAGAAGAAAAGGCACACCAACATATATTCTAGAGGGAGAGGCAGAAATAGTACAAGACTGAAAGAAAAAGCAAGCAAGTTGATGAAACTTCATATGATTAAAAAAAAAAGAAAAGAAAAGAAAAAGAAGGATTGCATTCAGGCCATAAATAACGCAGCATTAGCACATACATCTCTGATAGGCTTAATTACAACCAATTCATCTCAATGAAAAATCAGTGCTGTGGGCAGCCTTCACTGCTCATGCCTGCTAACTGAGCATGTGTTGTTTGCTGCAGATAGTGGAAGGAAATGCAAGGATGGCTTTCCATGTGGCCATCTGATTTTTATGACCCCTGAGTTTGGTGACACAGGTGAAGGCATTTTGTTTTTCCCTCAGAAAACATGTTTAGTCGTGTAGTGAGCAATAGCAATTTGTTGCCATCGTGGCCCACTCACTCATGGACCTGAAAAGTCATTCTTTACGTACTGTTTGTTTACCCTGATATCATGTCCCAATGCTTCTTTTTCCAGAAGATGCAAGAAATCTTCTGCAATAATCTGTGACAAGGAAAGCTGTTTCTCAATTGCCAATAGCATGAGTTTGTTTTATGCTCTTCATATCACTTCCTTAATCTAACATTAAAAGTCAGTTCTCTTGCACAGAAGCATTGAGCTTCGTTTATTCACCCTTGGACTCGGTGGCAGTGAGTTCCACAGACTTCATATTAGTTACATGATGCATCTAACAAGGCATTGCTTGGATGCCAGCACACCACTGGGCCAGCAATGGAGTGCTGAAACTGGATTGCCACCAACAGCACTGAAGGGAGCAAAGCTGCCACTGTCCCTCCTGAGATACATGCACTCACTGCTGATGTGCAGATGCAACACCAAACTCCAGATCTTTTGCTAGACCAGTTGAGTCACCAAGCACACTCTTCATTTTCTATCTGATTTACCTAGCAGTACTGGCATTTTCAAAGCATCACTCTCTTTGTAAAAAAGCATGCAGGACTCACTTCTCTTGAACAAGACCAGGAGTTTGCTGCCACTGCAGTTCTGCAGTAAAACTTGCACTGCCTAGACCAGAAAGAGGCCTGGTGGTTGTTTTGGTCCTCAATCCACTAAACACTGTATCCTTCAATTTAAATGGGCTACAGCATCATGTCTTCCCTGTTTTCCATCACTTCCCCTCTCACAGGAGGAAAGGCTGATGCATCCAACTCTTCAGATACCCACAGTAGCTTCAGCACACCCTGTCCCAAAGCTCCACATTTGCACAAGGAGGTGGTTTGTATCTTCCTGGAGCACGTTCTGGGTACACCACGTAGCACATTGTCTTTGGTGAGGCCCTTCAAACAAATTATCCTTCCACTTCCTAGCACAACACATAGAGTTTGGCAAAAGCAGTGAGTATCACCCACATCTGCCCCATCTCCTGCATGCTCCAGAAAAATCCTTGAGGTGGTCTCAGGTGGTAGTTAGGAGGATGTATGTTCAGGACCAGTTTCCAGCTGTGCACAAGTTGTCCTTTGAATCACAGAGGCTTTCAGTAATGCTGGTCCCACAGCTGCACATGCTTAGCAGCATGTTCTTCTCTTCCTGACTAAATTTCCTAACCTTCCTCCATGGGCCTGTGGGTTTACCCAGACCACACTCATTCCTGTGCCTTCCAGCAGTGGAACCTCAGTGCCTTCACTCTGCAGTCAGAAGTTTCCACTCCACTTCCTACAAAGGAGGAACTTCTTCCCCTAAGCTTTGGCCAAACAAATCTTATCCCAGACTGTCCACATGTACAAACAATTTTTTCAGGAGGGCACTATGCTATTGTGTCAGACCACACCTGACAGGGATGTGAAGCAGTCAAGGGCAGCAAACAAAGTTATTTTCACATATCCTGGGCGCTTCATGAGACAACACTTCCAACCCCCTCCTGTTAGCAAGGGGATTCCCAGCGGAACAAAGACAGACAGCTTCAGGTTGCAGAATTTTAATTCAGGGCGGATGTGGTGCTTCAGGCTGGAGAAGATGCATCTCAGTGATAGAGACAGGACCACTAGGAACTAACTAGTCTGATTGCTCTGAATGCCAGGAACTGAATGGAAGCACCCAAACTTCTAAACTTGTAAGTATTCCAGCTGACCACCTTAAATCAGATGTGTTGAATTGTGTTAAATACCACTTGAAAAACACTTTGCCAGTTCCTCCTGTGTTGCTGTGAGCTGCGTGGTTTAGCTGGCTTTCCTAGAAGTTTAACAAACAGGATTGATAGGTGAAAACACTCAAGTATTTGCTTATGTGAAATCTGCAATTATGAGGCTACCAGAGCACTTGGCAAGCTGAGGGCCAAAACAAAGGATTAATCAGTGTGTACAGGGCATTTGTGATTGCTTCTTTCTGAGAAGTGGTGTCCTGCTTGTCTCAGCATAGTGCAGCATCGTGAAGCATAATACCCCAAAGCACAAATAATGACTATTTCCATCAAGGAAAAATCTCCAGTGCTGGTATTTGTGACAGATGGTGGAATTTGCTGCCCCTGAGCTCCACTATACAATGCATTTAGCACATGAAATAACTACAAAGGGAAGTTTGAAAGCCGAAGTAAATGTTCTTAGACACCCAAGTTATGCCTACACTGTGAGCTAGCAAGAGCTAGCTTTAATTACCTCACTCAGGTACTGATAATGTAGCACAGATTAGCTGCTCAAATATTTACAGTTTTCTTAGGCCAGCTTTCCATCCTATGCTGAGTCCTTCATTGCTACTGGTTAGACTGCCAGTTCTGGCAGACTCTGCGTAAACAAGCTACACTACACCACCTTCCTGAAGCAGAAATGTGTACACAGCCTTTCACCCCTAGATCGATGATTAGAATCTAATACACCATGGCATCAATTACAAAACTATCTGAAAGTCCCAAACTGCATGCCATGAAGCTCTTCCCATTATCAGTTTTCTCCCAGGTATACTCCAAAAGAACATGGGGTAAAATTTCTTGAGACAAACACCAGCCTTGTGGATAATGTGGTGCATCAGCCTTTGGCACGATGCTCCTGATGCCTTCCATGAGTGCAGTGCTTATGGCCAGCATGTTGTTTGCAGATGTATGTGCAGTCTAAGGGGTTGTGGATCCAACACCATCTGGCTGAATAAATAGCAAAAGTGCCTCTTTGGCTGGGGTCAGACAAGTGTCTCCCTAAGTCACACAAGAGTGGCATGGGAGAACACTGCTTGGGAAGCCATTTCAAAATCAGTATGTGCACCTGGGCTGTATGCCCAGGTGGATGCTGGATGTGCTCCCTATCCCAACACCCAACCTGGACAAGGGTACTGTGAGTAACAGACAGACAACACAGCTCTGCAGTGCGACAGCTGAAGAGGAAAAAACTCCTGCTTGAGCATTCAAAGACCAAACCAGAATAATAAATACTACCATAAAGGGCTGAACTAGGGACTCCAAGTACCTGTAACATGATAATGCTTGGAAATGAATCGCCTCTGGAAGCACTGAGTAAACAGGTCAGAAGGTTCAGTGACTTCACGCAGTAGAGAGAATAAAAATTTCACATTAAAGAATGAGGAGGAGCCAGATAGCTCTCCTTGCTGACAAATGAAGGCCAAAATGGCAGCACAAGCTTCAGGCTATTAAGGATTCAACACTGGCTTTTCACAGCAGCCTCTGAGCACCTGCTATTGCTTTGTTATCTCCTAGAGGAAAGGATCAGGGCTTATTTTCTGTTTCCAGCTACCTTTGCTGACTGCTGCCTCAGTCTTCTTGCACAGACAGCGAGAAGCAGTTATTTGCTGGGTCAGCTTTAGATCCCTGGCTTCTCTATGAATCTCTCACTGGGCTACTTCTATTCTCAAAGAGCCTTCTAAATAACATATACAGTTTCAAGCCAAAAGGGAATTATGCTGTCCAGGCAGCTGTGGTTTATTTGTGTCAAGGTGGGGGCACTAATGTGTATTTGGCCATTCGGAATCACAATTCTTTCAACGTCTTCTAAATCTCAGCTTCATCATTCCTACAGAAATAGTGTCTGGTAACTATTCCAGCAGCTTAACTATTAAACTGCTGGAATCGGTTTCTTCTTTCTCTGCCTTTGTGTATACATTTTTTCTCCTAACAGGTTAAAAAAAAGTTTGCACATAACTTCCCCACCTAGGATCAGTGTGGTAAAACTTACCATTTTCATGTGGTGAGGGGTTTTGATGTTAAAAAGTTGGGTGCAAAATCACTTCTTTGAAAACTGATGTTTCTAAGCTGCTATCATTTCTCCAACTAATATTTCCTTCTGCTCTCTAAATTTTCTTTCCTTAAAGCCTTCATTCTGTGGCCCTGCCAAGCTGTCTATATTTTCTTAAATTCTCATTTCCTTTGGCACTCGTTTCTTTCTTACAGTTACAGTAACTTAAAAAAAAAAAAAAAAAAAGAAAGAAAGAAAGAAAGGCCATTTTGCACTGAGCCCAATTTCCAGGCTGTAATCTCCTTCTTTAATATTGCTTTACCACTTTCTGTATTCTCATGTTTCTGCTTGCTGCAGATTTACCTGCTAGGCTTGGAAACTATTAATTCACTTCATTTTCAGAGTTGTTCAAAAAGAACTAAAGAAGAAACATTCTGGTCTGACTCCCTTTATTAATTTCTCCTTTGTTCGTTACTGAGGGTATTCCCTCACTATCTATTCCCTCTTGCGCCTCACTCTGTTTTTCATAGCACCAGCATTTCTGTTTCTCTGTCTCTACTTCCTTACTGCCTCTCCCCAACATGAGCAGGGTACACGTGTATGTGTGTCATCAATGGTTAAGTCCAGTTCCTGAAATTGATGTTGAGCTTTCTGGAAGAACTGATTGCCTCTGAACACAGTGATGAATTAGATATTCAATGTACCATGCTAGATATGCTAGATACAAGAATGTTTTGTGGCTTAAGATTTTTCTGGGCTACATGAGTACTCTGTGCTTATCCTGGAAAGAAAAGAGCAGAAAAATAGTATTAGAAAAAAGCTGTGAAAGTACTACTCTTTTCTTATGGGGCATTAACACCATAAATCAGGTCAATGACCAAAGATTTAATTTATAACAGTATAAGGAGCATCATTTCCCTCCTTTTAGTCCTAGAAAGCTACATATAGAAAATACATTCTGTATCTTCACAATACAGTGAATAAATAAGTGCATTCTGGTCATTATTTACAGAGATAAGTGAGTCATCAAGATGTTATTGCCCAGACTTTCAAAACAAGTTCATGTTTTGCGCATTGAGTTCTCCATGTGCTTACCATAATTGCAGACTTATCACAGCAAGGAAACACGTAAGTGGGAGGCATAGTTTGGGGCACTCCCATTTCTCTGAAATTGCTGAGCCTGTGTTGATGGTGGGGCTGGGAAGGACCTGGGTGTCCTGCTCCCTCGTACCTCACAAAAGACCTACACTGCTGTCATTAATGTAATTCTATGGTTAGGACTTACAGAAGATTTTTGCTTTTATCTGTCTCTTGCAGAAAAGTATAGTGACATTATTTTCCCATGAAGAGTAAGAGAACATTAAAAAAAAAACTTGTGGTTTGGTTGCACCAAACCAAAATTACCTGTGACAGATCTGAGAGCAGAGAAGGATGTCCTTGCAGTTGGGACAGAGAGATAATCAACAGGAGGAGAAATGGGTAATCCTCATCTTTATGCTTTGTCTAGAATTGTCTCTCTCCCTCTCCTCCTCCTTTAACATTAAAAATGCCTGATATCCATAACTTGCTTCCTTCAAACAAGGTAGCTTATCATCTCTGATGCCAAAGAAGTCCCACCATGAAACTTAACAAAACACTGAAGCAACTCAGGGAAACTCAGATGTAGGCCACAGAAAGTTTGAAGTGGAACTGTATGAGCAAGCAACAAAGATATGTTCTACTGTAGGAGTAGGAGGGGGAGGAGAGGCAGAGGAGAAAAAATCCTAATTGCAGAATTGAAAGACTGTCTTCCTCGGGCTGTTCAGAGAACAAACTTGGAAAGATAAGAAGCAGGAAATGGCAAATATGTAAACTTATAGAGTTTGGTACAAGCATGAGTAGGTGGCAAGAAACCATAGAGTGCCACCATCAAAATGAGACCTTGCTGCCCCTTTGAAAGCTTGCAAGGAATATCCCTTTTCTCCTGAAAGCCTTTTAATTTGCATTACAGCAACTGAAACTTCAGAGCTGCTTGCCTTCAGCTGTTGTATTTTCAAATACAGTGGGAGGAGTGGTACTCATAAAGCATACTGCAGTTTTGTTTACTTTTGTCAGCTTCTGTTTGGAAAGTCTATTGGAAGCAGCCATCTAGTGTATTTTCAATAAGGTTTTCTGATCAAGAAGTATTAGAAATATGTCCAAAAGACAGAGGTAAATCAAACTGTTCTACGTAAAAAGTGAAGGACAGTAGATTTTGTCTCTATTTTAGTATTTTTCACTCTGATGATGAAAGAACTGATTCTGTTTTCAATTTTGTATATACTTACTATGTTGCTGACTTGAACTGTTGCAGATAGGACAGTCTCAGATCCAAGGAGGGAATTACTTAGCAACAGCATCTCCTTTCGGAGACACATCAGGAAATCTCTTTAGGGGTTGGGTTAGGAAAAGATGGTCAAGCATAAAGAGAAGGCAGACATATCCAAGAAAGACCCCCAAGGTGAATCCTCCCTGGCTATGAGTCTAAATGCTGTGCTCTGATGAAGATCTTTTACATTATGAGCATAGTACATTTAAAGCTTTCTGAGTCAAGCCACCTTCCTGTAACTTAATGATTTTTTTTCTGTGTGCATGCTACATACTGCAAAGAAAAACAAAAATCACAGTACGTTAGAAATTTGTGAGGGCACATACAAGCAGGTCACAGGAGACCACCGGGAGCTTAGGTGCACTCTCCTGGGCAGAACTGTTTTGGTGACTTTTGCTACAGGGATTATGCAGGGCCGCTTCTGAGAAGACCAGATTTCTGGGGTATTCACAGATCTTGATGGGGAGTGAAAGCTTTTGATAATGCTATAGGAACTTGGCCTCTGCGCATTTTTCTTTCTCTCTCTGGATAAAGTCTTGGCAGCAGCTCAGAGTCTATTTTAAACAAAGCCAGTGATTTCTGGAGAGATGGAAAACACATGAAGGGCACAATGGAAAACAAGCAGAAAACCTGACTGCGGGACAGGGGGAAACAAGAGTGATAAAGAGCACTGCTTCCTCCTCCGGCACGGAGACAGGACAAAGTCCCCAGCGCTGTACACCACCACTCTGCAGTTTCTCACTAAGCTGCCTTCTCAAGTCCTGCTCAAAACTCAAACCTCTCCTGGCTGATCTCCTCTGCCCATGCTGCTGACCTGTGCTTCATGGCACTTCTCCTGTGTGCCCAGGTGCTGCGGGCTGCAGAGGGTTGCAGATTGCAGAAGAAGGGAGCAGAAGCCACAAACAGCAACACAAAGATCAGGTCCATCACAAAAAAAATGGTATGCAAAAAGCAAAAATAAGTTATCGGTAGAAAATGCAATTATGGTCAAAGCCATACATCTGACTATGGCCGGGAAGATGCTGTTTACAACTGTCAGCACATACAGAGATGAACCTCTAATTTATGTATGCTGCAACATTATAATTTCTGATCGAGAAACCTCCTTTCCCATTGAAAGGCTTGATAACAAAGCCTTAGTCAGTTGGATCATGTGGGATACCCGCACAAAACATTTTACTGAGCTCAGTTTAAAACATAACTTATGTGTATAGCGCAACCAGAGGGACATGCCTTGGCTTGACGGCCTGTTCTGGGCCATTTCCCTCCTGTCCGTGAGGTTAAGTGCTCCCACAGTGGCCAAGGTAGCCTGAATTCAGCCCGAGACTGGGCTGTCTAGAAATCCCCCGTGCTGGGACAAGCAGGATGTGTGCAGGACCTCTCCTTCTCCCGTTCCCCACAGGAGGACAGGCAAAGGGCCATGGGCAGCACAGCCTCCAGGCTGGACCCAGGGCCAAGTTCCTACCCACACAGGGAACACCAGAACTATGCACCAGGGACTCCAGCAGGCAAACAGCAACCTGTATAGCCTCACACCTGCCTCTAGGTCTGATCTGTACAATCCATATAATCAACTGCCTCTGTTACTTCCCTTACATACAAAACATTGCTATTATGTGCCAGGTAATCACTGCTTGCACTGTAACCTCTCTGGGACAGGGAGGCTATCTTTGCTTTGTTTTGGAAGGCACCCAACTTACTTTTAAGCATTCAACAGGCAGTCAAGAAATGATTCAGATGGAGAAGCAGAAACTTAACTTGCCTGGGCTTGACAGTGCTTTTTATCAGCTCCTTGCTCAAATCCATTTGGGTTGGCAATGACTGAAAGTAGCAACAGTCTGGATAGTGTTTGGTAGCCCGCAAAAGCTGTTGTTATTTTGTTATTTTGGTGCAATTCTTTCAGGAAGTGTCCACAATAAATAAATAAATAATTGTATCACATCTGCTACTGGTTAGTATCCTCTGACACCACTGCAAAAGGCAGATCAAGGACTGAATAAGCACAAAAACTCTGGAGAAAGAAGAACTTCGGAGATGAAGGATTGGTTATATTAGGTTTGGCAGCATTATAACCTACCACAAATTTAAAAATTATGAGTCAGCCTCAAAACAAACAAAAACACAAACAAAAAATCTCCATTTAAAAACAGAACTAGAAAATTCTTTTAAAAATCTTTTTTTTTTTCCTTCCCTCCTGCATTCCCATTCCCAATGCTTCCTGCACATTCTTAGGGTCCCTGTCAGTTTACTAATATTGCCAACACTCCAGTATTTCTTGCAAGTGAGACAGCTTTGTTGAAAGTCAAACATCAGAAACCTTCCTGCTATTCTTGGCTCTGGGAGCAGATTGTGGTCTAGTGGTTACTAGCATCATGGCCAGCTGAAACACACCCATGTTTGGGTCATCTGCAAGACACAAACCATGGATGTCTCGTTGCAAGAGCACAATTTTCCATCCTTAGGGCTAACAGATCAATTGCTATTACAGAAGTAGGAACAAGGTCAAATTGCTCCACAAAGCTCTCTTGCAGAAGTGTGACAACATGGATTGTAAGAGGCCTTAATTTGGGATTTCCTTTTGAAAGATTATGTAGCAAGTAGCTGAGATGCAGTTGTGTGAAATAGAGTTGAGTCCTTTTCCAAGCCTTGCTCAAAGTATTCTCAAGTCTCCTAGTTGTAAAGTGGACTGTTACCCCCCTGAAGCATTAATATATGGATCAGCATGCTGAAGGGTGTCTCAGGCAGCATTTGTGCTGTAAAAATGAAATGATGGCTGACAAGGCTCTCCCTAGGCTTACTTCTTTTTAATAATTTTCTTCCTCTGAATTGTGGAAGAGCTTTTGAATTATCATCATGAAAATTCCTGGAGCAAAGGACAAACCACATTTTTTACGGCAGCTGGCAACACTGAGGTAGCACAAGGATGCCTGTGCTTTTAATGTCTGTGATGCATTTACCTGAAGATAAACAGAAGTCTCCATCCTTTCCACTGAGATTGCCACCCATCATTAAGTTAAAAAAATTATGGTACTGGAAAGGTAGGGCACTTTTCCTTATGTGTTTTAAGGGCACTGATTCTTAAATGAGTAACTGATGACCCATTTTTAAACCCACTTAAGACATGTTTTACTTTATATAGAGCACACATTCCTTTATGTCCTCTGGTAAGCGTACAGAAAAGTGTTGAACCTTTCAGTACAGCCAATTAATCACTAGCTGGCAAGATGAAGAAGTGCTCTGGACAAGTACCAAGTTAAAAAAAAATAAATGAAACGTTAGAAACCGTATCTTATAGCAGACAAAGAAGTGCAATGCACAGAAATAATGTCCCATTATAAAGCACTGTCTATTCTGAGATTAACAAAATGCACTACCCTATTTTACACAGTGATGAAAATGTAGAAGCACAAAGACAAAAGGGAAGATAACACACCAGCTCTGATCTTTCCAATGCTTGACTTTCAGGTGCCCAGCCTGTCCACCAGCTCCATTGCCCGGACTTGGGCACCTGAGCTGATCCCCAGGCAATGTCAGAAGCAGTAGATCCCTGAAAGCAGGAGGGCCTCTGAGACACGAAGAGGACAGTAGTGCCCAGTAAAACACTTTTTCTAGACTCTGGATACCTGAGAAAAAGTGCTTCCTCAGTCAGGGTTCAAAGGCTTGAAGCCTCAAATTCAACTGACAGTAAATAGTAACTGGAGCATGGATTTTTACATTCGTGCCATGATTTCCTGTCTTTATGATGGTCATGTTCACTCTTTCCCTTGTCACTGGCTACCATAATATCAAAGTGTTATGGCTTCATCAAAAGAAGTTCAGAGCAATATAGCCTGACCAGTTGCTCTTCTGGGAGCAGAGAGCACCAGGCTCAGAGCTCATCTAGCAACAGAGAACAACTCTGGATGGATGACACTGGAGAAAAAAGGATCGTCTTCTGCATCTTTTGTGAACACTAGTTTGGAGATGTGCTCTGAAAAAGTCCGCCCTGGCAGATACCTCAACTGAGAGAGGCAAAGAATGGGATTGGTCCTGAGATGCTCAGTGCTTCCAGCAGAAATTTAGGCATTTGGGAAAATTTGATGGAAATCTACTCTGCCCTGGTAAGGCCTCATCTGGAGTACTGTGTCCAGTTCTGGGCTCCCCAGTACAAAAAAAACAGGGATCTCTTGGAAAGAGTCCAGCGGAGGGCCACAAAGATAGTGAAGGGCCTGGAGCATCTCCCCTATGAAGAAAGGCTAAGTGAACTGGGTCTGTTTAGCCTTGAGAAAAGAAGACTGAGAGGGGACCTGATCCAGGTCTATAAATATCTAAGGTGTGGAGGGCAGAGTGGTGAGGCCAGACTCTTTTCTGCAGTGTGTGGAGACAGGACAAGGGGGAACGGCCAGAAACTGCAGCATAGGATGTTCCACACAAATGTGCGTAAGAACTTCTTTACGATGAGGTGACAGAGCACTGGAACAGGCTGTCCAGTGAGGTTGTGGAGTCTCCTTCTCTGGAGATATTCAAAACCCACCTGGACACCTACTTGTGCGACCTGGTGTAGGGAACCTGCTTTGGCAGGGGGGTTGGACTCGATGATCTCTGGAGGTCCTTTCCAACCCCTATGATTCTGTGATTCTGTGATTCTGTGATTCTGTGACGTAAAAAGCCTTTCCAGGGTTATGCAGCAGCTGGATGAGATTGTGGATATGGACTTCAATACCAAAAGGGACAGCTAGTTACCTATGCCCCTTGTTGGATATAATTCTGTGTCTTATGTTTGTCTGTCATAACAACTCTAATAAAGTGCGAAGCAGGTTGACTGACTCCAGACACCTTTAATCACAACCCAGTGGGACCCTAGCACTTGTAATCTACATCTAAGAAGTCAGGGAGACCCACTATAGATATGACCGTACTCCAGCAAAGGATATTCACCCAAACCAGCTCCATTGATGGGTGGTGAAAAGACAAGTGCTCTGCTTTGGTTCTTCTTCTTTCAAAGAGCAAAGTGAGTTCCTGCGGTGGTGATGAAGATGGCTCAGTTCTGGAACCAGCAGCTAAAAGGAACAGTGAGGTTTCCTCAGGGCACAATAACCAGGGTTGTCCCTTGGTGATGGCTGCCCTCCCTGCTGGTCCTGCTGTGGAGGTGTGGTGCTGGACAACCTAACATTCTCCACTTACCAAAAAAGCTGACTGCAGGCACACTGAAGACAAGTCAAGGAATTCAGTGAGCTGGGAGGTGCACAAGCTATAGGAATGACTTTGGTAAAATCTTGCAAAGTAACACAAGGACATGTAAGTAGGGTATTGGAATATAATTAAGCAGAAGACGTTAAGATGGATATTGGTGAAAAACCTTCTGTCAGTGAGATTTATTAGGAGGTACATTGATCTCCTGTGGGAAATAGTGGAAAGATGCTCACTTGGGATGTTTAAAATCAAACTAATGAAAGTGCTAGCATACACACCACAGGGAAGATGCAGTGACAGTCAGGGTGAGCTCTGTGACCCACTTCTGCTGTGAGAGCTGCATGGGGAGCTGAGCGAGTCACTGGTGGTGAGAAGCCATGGGACTTCCTGCAGCGCAGTTGCAGGCTGAACCACTGGGAAGGCATTGAAATGCTTTCTACAAGGACAGCATCACAACAGCTTCTTTTCCTTTCCTTTGCAAAATGGTGAAAGGAAAGCGGGAACAGCAAGTGATATGGCAGCAGGAGTCAGAACAGCCCACGTTTCCCCATTGTGTCTATGTCTCTGGCAGTATCTGCTGAGACCCAGCCAGGAGAGCAGCAGCCCCTCGTAGAGAACCATACCTTGTTCCAGATGCACTCTTTGTCTGGTAGTGCTTGCAGAGAAGTAAGCCTGACTTCAGCTGGACAACTGGTTTCAACTGTTTGTAAAGAAATTAACAAGTTGTCCCATGCTGCAAATTGTTATCAGTGTTCCTGCCCCTTTCTGTCATGTTCCCACTGGCATTCTGCTCGTCCTGCTTCCTGCAGGCTTGTGGTCTCCTCAGGAGGGGCCCTTCTTGCCACCAGGCCTCTGCCTGGAATCCATGGCAAGGAGACTGACAGAATCGAGAATCACAGAATGGCCAGAGTTGGAAGGGACCTCAAGGATCATGAATCTTCAACCCCCCTGCCACAGGCAGGGCCACCAACCTCCCCATTTAATACTAGATCAGGCTGCCCACAACCCCATCCAATCTGGCCTTGAAAACCTCTAGGGACGGGGCATCCACAATCTCTCTGGGCAGCCTGTTCCAGCACCGCAATGAAGACAGTGAAGTGCTCTGAAGATGGAAAGGTCTTATGAATGGGACGACCTGCTGCTATACTCCTGGACATAGCTGCTGGGCTTGGAGTGGTGGTGTCCTTCTGAGCAGCCCTCAGTTGCATGGAGGGATGCTGACCTGATACCCACTCCCCTGCCCTCACCCTGGTTGGGTTCACGGCCCCATAGCATGGTGGGCTGTTCCAGTGAATCATCTACAGTAATTGAAAAAGGTGGTGAAGTAACAGAATTGAAACAAGCGATTACTTTACAGATTCCATTAACTATTTCTGGCTCTTTATTTCTGCTGAAATTTTTGCAAAACTCATGTTATAAAAAGCTAAGACTCATTGTCCAGTTATCAAGAGCTAACTGTCTCCATGGAACATACTTTCATGACTGTTGCTGTCGTGATTTGAGCAGCAGACATAAACAGGGTCATCTCCAGCCATGGTGGGTGGATGTTTAGTTTATAGCGCTGAGGTTAAGAGTGAAAGCGTGTGACTAAGAGCAGAAAACAGAGGAGCCTTTGTATACATCAAGAGCCCTGAGGCAAAACACAGAGAAGGAGAATGCTGACACAGACTCTAATGGAGAAAGAAAAGAGTCCATTATAAATGTTACAGAGAACATAATTCTTTTAAGAGAAATCAAGATTTAAGGGGCTTATGTGGAAGAATATGAATATTGACGTCAATGCACTACGCCTGTCAATTTGTCGTCTGACTCCATACAACTATTAGACTGCTGTGCATCATGTCAGGTGGAAGACTCAGTGCCAGAAATTACCATCCGCTATTTGTTCAGTTTCTGGTGGAAGCAAGTTTCTTTCCATTCAGACTCAGGACTTTCACCAGCAATCACCAATATGCACAATGAAGAAATTGCATCTGATGTATTTTAACACCGGTCCATCCCCACAGGTGGCCAAAAATCATTTTCAGGACAATTTTTCTTTCCCAAACATTATCTCTCCATAAATAGCGATGAGGGAGGAGGGCAAAGGAAAGAAGTAGGCTGGATTGTTTTGGAATTACTCAGGTAAGAAAGTACCATCGGAAAGCTGGTCAGTAGAGCAGCTTCCAAGTTTGCACATACATTACGAAAAGTAAGGAGTGGCACATTTATTGCACCATAAAACAACAGTATGAGTACTTGAAAAATAGTCCCCAAACCAAGTGCTATAGTGGCTTCTAAACTTCAGCTGACAGAGTCATGAAAATGAAGTGCTTTCTGCAGTAGCTTGCGCAACCAAAGAACTTTCTTGTCCTCAGAGTGCTTTATTATTTTTAACGAGGCAGGCTGAGCACTTCTTGATAAACATTTTTTCCTTGATGCAGTAATCCTACTTAAACTTTTTACCTTGTCCCTACAGCATACCACTAGGAAGTTCACAACAGAACTCCTTTTCTCTTAAAGTGCTAGTCATGCTAATGTGTAAAGCAATGGACTCTGAGGTTTCCATAGCTGGAAATAAATTGAAAATGCTGTCTTAGTTTGAGGGCTTAAGGTTTTGAGAAGAAAACTTTTCTGAAGTCATCTTCTGTGATATCTTCTTTCTTTCAGACTAAAATATTGTATGTACTAACATTCATTGTGACAGGAATGTGCCAGCCTGTAGTTTTTGGTCCTGATGCCTACCCCTAAAAAGTTTCCACACAGTGATTCTGCTATACCATGGCTGGATGATGGACAGCAGGTTTTGATTGATCTAAACCAAGCAGCCAAGACTGATCCAGATCCCTGAAGAAGGAAAGCAGTCTATACAACTGTGCACTTGCTTTTGTTTTGAGCAAGGTGCATTGCATCCCACTGCTTTGGCAAATCCCTCCAGGGTAGCGTTACAGTAGTTTATTTGTAAAAGCTATTATTTTCTTGGATACAAGACTTAATAAAGATTTTAAGAGTGAGACTTTAATTAACGGCAAGAATTTAATGAGAAGCAGGAAAGTCAGAGCCAACACTCTCATCTAAGTCAATCTCATTTCTGTCCCCACGTATCAGTGTGTTACAACAGGCTCTTTCATAGTCACATGATACTGGCCAGGGGACACACTTTCAGCAGATCTAATATAGTGAAAAGAAAAACTGTCTTTTTCCCCCTGTGGTCTTAGATGCACATGTGGCTTTTCATACCACACACATCATGTGTTCTCAGAATGAAAGACCCTTTTGTGACAGGCACATACCAACAGAGGCAACTTAACATCGAGTAGGATTGTTAATACAGTTTCCTAAAGCCTCCCAATGAACACTATACAAACAACATCACATTGGTGGAGGCATGTGGTTGAAGGAATATGATCAGCGATATTATAAATAATTTGCAATATATGCCTCTCCATTTCTGCTGTACCAAGATTAACCGCCATTACATAATGGACATAAGTTTCTCTTTCCACATAGGGATGAAGTAAAACTTAAGGAGAGGCCTGATGATTAATAAAACGTATCTTGCTGTCACTTGTAATGGTCAAGTCATCCTCATTTTTGTGTTTGAAGAGGGTCATTACAAGTCCCCTGAAAGTTGCAGCAACCTTTGTCCACTGCCTTTATGCCAGAAGACCAGCAAGAATGGTACCTCTCTCAATTAGTGCCCTTGGCCTGACTCTGAATGTACTTGCCTAGGCACAAAGGAAACAGCCATCAGTCAAAGGTTACATTTTACAGATTTGGCATGCTATGTATGTCTTAAGAGAAACAAATTCTCAGGTTTCTGATTTGAAGCAGCAAGTTAATAGTGCAGCTCCAAGTTAACTGCACAGCTCCACCAGCAGCAGCTCTCTGCCCATTCATGGGAATGTTTGTCCTCAAAAGAATATTTCATAACTTGAATTGTGCTTGAGGATAGAAGTCCAGCCTGGAAATAAAATCTTGCCTTTGCTGTAGGGCTTGGTTCTTGGGTATACATAAAAGGATCAACCAGGTATTGTCAAAGTTGATCAACCAAAGATGTACCACCAATTTAAGTAACTCCAGAACTGGCCAGCTGTAGAAACACCCTTCATCTCTTAAAAAATAAAACAAAGAACACATAAACAATTTAACAATTTTATTAAAAATTGTACCAGTTATTAGAAAAAAACAATCCAAGTATTAAAGTATTAAAAAGCACCAAAGAAAGAAAGCACAAAGCAAATATACTGCACAGATTTAAAAAAAAAAAAAAAAAAAAAAAAAAAAGGAGCACTGCCCAGTCACCTTTGGTACAGGCAGGAGTCCTGGAGGCACACAACCAGGATAAACAAAATGCTACATTCTCACTGGGTCTCAGTCCATGGCAAAGAAGGTGTGTGCACTTCAGGACTAATCCAGACAGAAATCTCACAGGAGAGCATCAGAATTACTTCTGCAGCAGGACAGTATAATATTTTGGTGAACATCAGAAACTGTGGGGAAACCCTCCACTGTGGTCATGGGAAGTTTATTAAGTACACTGCAAATTCTAGCTCACTTTACCCTTTTGGTTTTCCAGATGAAGGACTCTGAAGTTTTAAATGTATCCTACAAAAATAGAAAAGTCATGCAAGAGGGGAAGGGAGAAAACGTGAAGCCACATTTCACAATATTCTCATCAGTAAATTTTATCTAGAAATGTGAGTGTACTCCATGCCACCAAAAAGAACAGAAGAAAAGATATGTGATTAGTTTCACAATAAAAGAATCCCAACAGTCTAGTCACCCAAACTCAAATTTAGTGTCAGGATTTTCAAATGCATCCAGTGGAAACAGACATTCAAATCCCTTGAGTGTTTTGAAATTTCCTTATTTGAAGCCTAGCTTCTGACTTTTATTTAAAAAGATACTGACAATGTTATCTTTACATCACACCAAGTCTCTCCCCTTTTGTCATCAATTTTTCCTTTCATAATAGTCTGATAAAAACTAGAGCTGAGGAAACCGTGATGATGCTCTCCTGGAGCTATGTCCACAAATCAGGGAGACTCCTTTAGATTTAAGAATAACTTTATACATGCAACATTTTCATAATAGATTTTAAAAACAGTTTAAGAATCTACTCTTCCCATCCCTCCATTTCCCAAAGGCAGCTAAGAGTCTGAAGACAGAACTGAAAACATGGCTTTAAAAAACAGCCCACAGAACATTAGGTTTCGCTTCCCAGAAACCAACTTCCAGCATAGGATTCACAGGAAGAGACCCTCCTTTCTGTGGCTAAGGAGGAAGGTGAGGCACATGGAAGAAAGAAGGGGTAGGGGATGTCAGACTGCATTCAGTTTAAGAACACACACACGCACCCACACACACCCACACACACAATTACATTCCAGTGCATTTGATGTGTTTGGTCTTTTCTGCTTTTCCTGGTGGAGAAGAACTGAGCTGTGTAACACCTGTGTGAACACATGCAAACCAAAGAAAAAGAGACCACTGAAGTCTTTAGGAACTGTAAAAGATTGTTCTGCGATCTTTTATCAATTCCTTGAGGTATTTCTTCTTGCTAAAACAATCAAAGGCAATAGGTAGGCATTTTTGCAAATGAGCACAAATGCCAGTTTGAAAAACAGACTCTTGAATGATATAAACCTTTGTTGTCAAATTATGCTAATACTCCATAGTGCTTGGTCCATGTTCAGAGCTCCCATTAACATGAATGAGCAATCCATGGCCCTTTTACTTTTAATCCTGCAGTAAATATAGCTGGTAAAATAAGGCAAGGCCTCCACATTTCGGCATTCTTGTTTGGCTTCTAGCACATATGTTATGTGCTGCCTGTATTTTTCCCTTTAAAAATACCCAATAACACACCATCCAGCATGTCACAGTCTCACCATTCCTACAACTTCGGCAAAGATATTGGTCAGGACCAGTAGCAGAAGGATGAAACTAATTTCGCGGAGTTGAGGGGGTCACACTGCAACAACTGCCTCAAGTAATATTCCTTTTTCTTAAAAAAGGAAAATCTTCTCCCAAGTCTACTAATGGGCAGAATATGTAGTTTCCCAGATGAGTGCCAAGACCCATACAGAATGAATTTCAACCTTGGCTATAGCTCCAGTGACTGCTACGGGACAAGTTGGGCTGTATTAACTTCACATGCACACATCTCATATAACTTTAATTCAGGTTTGAAGGGACAAAGCAAACAGCCAGTAGAAAGAAAGAGAGAAGTCTTCACAATCACCCTTTCTATATTAAGAAGGACTGGATTCCTCTACTCTAGTCCCTTGCTGATACACATCTCCAAAGCAAAGGCTGATAGGGAAGCTTCTTTCAGGATTCTTCTGCAGAGAAGAAGAAACAAACAAGCCAACAAACATCTAACCCACTAGGCTATTTAAACTGAGATATGTGATCAGTTATGCAGGAATTCAGCGCTACCAGAGATTATCAGCACCTCGGGAGAAGTCTGCAGCCTTGCGCACAAATCCAAAGGCAATCCTTTCTATGCAAATTCATTTATCTTCTGCCTTTTTTGTATCCTATTAATGGCAGCTTGCAGCTATCCCTGGGCAGTCACTTTGCAATTACTGGCTCAGCTTTCAAGAACTGCAGGAAACAAAAGTAAAATTAACTATTCCCTACTAGCACCAGGTTTACTGGATCCAGGGATGGCCAAGGTTACAAGATGCCCAAAAGGCTGAGAAGTTGAGAGTCTCTCAAGAATAGAGATCTGAGATCTGAACCCATTTTGAATATATGGGAAAAGCAAGTAAGATATTTCAATACTGCTGTTGTCAGCAGCTCAAGTTGTTGGGGTTTTTTTTGTTGTTGTTGTTTTGTTTGTTTGTTTTTGTTTTTTAAGAACTGTTAAAATTAGATATTTGTAGGTATTTGTAGGTAGAAGGAAGATCCCATTGTTTTCTCTAATTGCTAGACTGTAAATTTACGACACAGAAAAACAGTATCCCAGTTCTTTCATGAAGACAACTTAGTATGAAAAAAAAATTGATCATATTGCTTCACCAATAGAACTTAATCCATGCTCCTTGGACGTGTTTCCCCGAACAATTGGCCTGTGTCTGTGGTCACATTGTAAGAGGTTCTCTGAGAAGATCTCAATGCATGCTGAACAGTCCTTACAAACACAGGATGGGTGTCAAACAAAAGGATGATCACATGAGAGATGCACATCTGTGTATTTGTTAGCAAACATGTGAAATCTTTTCACCCTCCAGAGAAGACAGAATCATCTGACCAGGCCAGAAGGAAAAAATAAATAACAAGTACCCATTATTTCTTCAAGTAGGTGAGACTGTAAGCATGAAACAGCTCCTTTTCCTCAAGTGAAAAACCAGACTGCCCCATAATGTCTACAAGGAGCAAAATAAGAATTTTGGGTTGACAGAGTATATTTCCTTTCTCCAAGATATGCAGATATGGAATATAATTCAAATATATTATCAGTGGTTGCAAATCTCTGGCAACATTAACCACCGTGCGTATTGCAGGAAGTCAGCCTTTGTCTAGGAGTAGCTCTATGTCTCCAATGAAGTATTGTTGTTTGAGGAGATTTTAACTAAAGACCTTGGCATGACCAATTTTGATAAGTTTGTTGTTACAATGGGAAATACGGACTGGCAAAGTTGTGTCTTTCCCTGAGCCAAGTGATTCTATTCAGGCAGTCAGCCTGACTGCTGAACAATTTCAGGTATTTGTTTCTCCACATTAAGAAGAGTTATATGTCCTAGAATAACTGGTAGGGTTGCAATACCAGAAAGTGTCAATACCAGACCTATCTTTCCAGCTTATGTATTCAGAGCAGATACTGGCATTATTGGCCTGTTTCACAGTCAAGACAAAGCAGAGGGGAAGCGGGAAGCTCATGACGTTTTTTAGGTGTCAGATGCACTTGTTGAGTCCTTCATAGTTTGTGGGGCTGTTATAACGAAGCTTTGATCTACTGGTCTGTGACTGTGCCCGATAAAGGGGCCATGGCACCTAGGGGGAAAATGCAAGCATCAAGTCCTGGAGCATGCTGGCAGGCAACAGAGCTGCATTGCTCCCTGAGCCTCAGCACACCCACTACAGACTCTTTAAGATTTTCCATTTTAAGAGTCTTGCCCTTAGCATCCAGTTTCTTAGGGGCCCCCAGTTCAGTCTGTTCTCACACTACCCCTCAGGCTTTCCCCCCCATTAAAGTCCTTGTTCTCCAATAAACAGCACTTACTCCAAGCAGACTGCGCAAAGCAAGGTATGGAAAACCTCTTCTCTGTAAAACACGGGTAGAGAGTGGCTCCTCATACTGCTGCAACATAGTCAGCAACAGATAGCACTTGTATCCCTCTGGGTAACTCTGTAGTGCACATGCTTAAAGAAACAATTAAAAAACCAAAACAACTCCCTCCCCCCAGAAACCTCCCCCCATCCTAAAGCCCACCCCCTAAAATATTACTTGAGATTCATTTGCGTGAATTATTAATCATCCTGGACAAACATATTACTCTAGCCCTAGCTAGAAAAAAATAACGTAAAAGGAGGAAAAAAGCTCTCCTCACAAACTCTCATTATGTTGCGGGAGAGCGACTGTGAATATATGAAAGTGAAAAAGGCTTTGAGACCTCTTTCAGGGAGCTAAAGCACATTTTACCACAGTAAAGCAGGATGCAGATAAAGAAAATGGGGCTGGAAAAGAGGGAGAAAGTCCACATTTAAATGTGTTCAGCAAATTGTTACCATACACTATAGTGCATTGATGACATCATACAAAATACCAGAGAAAGCATGAATTACAGAAGGATATGCAGAGAAGAATGGAGGAGCAAGTGTATGTGCAAGTAAACTACTCTTCTCTTACAGTAATGCCTGTTTTTCAGGGTCAACCAAAAGCAGAAAAATTTCTCAACAGCTGAAGTTAACATTTGTAATGGGGTTAAAGAGCAAATCTCTGGACAGATCCTCCTTAAGCTAGTTTTGTAATTTGAGATCTACAACAAGGTGCAGTGGAGATATGGAAGTGGTCTGAAAAATGAAGTCTGTATTGTTTTTTCTGTTAATATTTTACCCTAGTTACCACTGAGTTTGTGAATGATATTTAAAGCTACACAGAAGAAGCCTTAGATCTTTGAGGCTGCATCATTTTGGTAAGGTTATTTTCCTCTGCTGGTCCAACAGTGTCAATCACATGGACAAATTTCTGAGTGCATATAAACTAGGAACCACTAGAAGGTCTCTCATGAAGTAATATTATTGCTGCTGGTCAGTGTATGCCTCCAAACACTACTTAGTGGTGTAATGGACAGATTGCTTGTACAGTGTGTGTGTCAAACCAGCTGCTAGTTAACGTTCACGTCAAATCCTAAAGCAATTCTAATCAGACGTCTGGGACCTAAGCCTTCCCAACCAACCACATTATGGTGACAAGAGAGAGAAACAAACGAACAAAACCACTCATCATAAAACTAATAAAAGCATTTACAATAGCATTGTAGAAAAAATGACGTGTGTCATATTCCATGGTTTTAAGTTTCATGGTGGCTTATGGGTATTGTGAGTACTCAATTGGAAGCAAAGAGGGACAGAAATTAATAGCCACCAGTAACTCCAGGAATGTTTTCAAGAACATTCTACTGAAACAGTTTGGTCTATTGGCAGCAATGACAAAGAATAACTTCATATGAGAGAGCTGCAACTGGTGCCCAATGGAAAGATTGAGGAGATTGTATTTCTTTGTGGTTCTCTCTCACATAAGATGCAAAGAAATAAATCCAGTCAGAAAACAAGTAACCTGCTGCATATAAGCTACTGAAATGTTTTCATTGTTAAAAAGAACTTTCATGATGGAGGCATCATCTCTGCTTGTGAAGACACCCAAAGTACGTTTGATGTTCAAAGTCATCAGTCCTCAGACATCCTTTTTAACTAGCAGTCAAAATGACTCTCCTGCACTCTATCATTGAGTGACGCACAGGGCAGAGGAAACTGTTAGCCTAATACCTGCCTCTCCTGCACAGAGGTTATTGGTGCGGGGAACCAGCAGCAAGCTTTACCAAACACATCCACATTCTGGCTTTCCTTCGACAGTGTTGGACAAGAGCTCCCCACCTCACAAGGCAGAGAGCAGCAAAGAAGAGTCCATAAAACCCCAAACTTGAAGACGAGTATAAGAATTTCAGAGTCCTCACATCCGGCCGGCGGTGTGCATGTCTCTCCCCCGAACCAGTGTTTGTTCAGTGCTCCCTGCAGACTGGATGTGGCCTGAAACAGGTGGGTGAAGCTCACCTCTGCCCAGTGCGGTTCCTGTTCGCCTCCACATTTAAGGCCAAGTTGTGTAGAAAGAGAAAAAGCTGCCACCACACTTGATTTCTGTTCTGCTGATGCTGTAGAGAACAGTTGAAACAAAGTTATTTATATCTCTAGAATTGCAACATACCACTTCTCTTTTCCAATAACAACTCAGTTACACTTTTCAAGAGCAGACACTTTAATCCCATCAGCATAACAAGGGGGTGCAGCAAGGGATGAGAGGAGAGAGGGAAATGATAAGTTCTCCAGAAATAATTGTAGCTCTAACATTACAAAAAGAAAAGAGCAGATCCTTTATGCATTGTGCACAAGAGGATTAAACTTTTTTTTGCTTGTAGGATTTTGCAGAGTTTAGCCAAGTGCTGTTTTTAATCAGATTGGCTTCTGAGCCTTTCAAAAGCCCCAGCTGCACGAACAAACAACCTTTTTTTTTTTTTTTTTTTTTTAAAAAAAAGCCCCCCTTCACCCCAAAAGTAAAAAAAAGTAAAAATATAACTGGTGATCCATCTGTAAGTGATTTGACACCGTGAAGGTCAAAGGGTTAATCTTCAATTTAAACCACACTGCTGAGACAGCAAAACTCTGATTTCATCTAGTACAAGAAAACACATTCGTGCACACACACACTCCCCCACCCTCCCCCCACCACATTTTCCTTCCCAGCATCTCCAAGATAATACTGCCCTTTTTATAGCCACTTTTGACAGTAAGCCATAAATAATCAGCCTTGGAGCCCTTTCCTACTGACTGGAGCCAATTAAACCTTAAGCAAGAACATACTTGAAAACACACAAAAAACCAAAACCAAGAGGTTATTTCAGGTCCCATTGTCAGGGAAGAAACATGGGAGTTGAGTTTCAGGGGGACACCAGCCTCTATAATGCAGCTCTGGGGCAGGGACACTGTCCCTTCTTTTGTTATGTATAATCACCTTGCAGAAGTGGCTCATATTATACCCCCACCTTCCCGCACTTTAATGACATCTCACAAAAACAGGTGGGTTTCTTTTTACATTGCTCAGCCTGGGATACTATTTCACCTCAATAACCAGCTCTCTATTAGAAGTCAGACTTTGTTTTCTCATCCAGAATTCCATATTTGTTAAGCAGGACTGATCATTTCTGGAAAACAAAACAAACCAGTCCCGATTCAACCCCTCCCCCAATCCCCAGCAGACAAGGAATCAGAAGACTGACTTCCAACAACTTTGCTTCAGTACACAGGAGTTCATAAAAGAGCACTGAAGCACATTATATGAACAAGATGTTTCAACTTAGATTAGCTCAACAGGGCAGAACAACGAGGTTGTAAGGCATTCTTTATGTAATCACAATTAGGGGAGAGCTGCAACTGGAGTTAGTGTATTAGAGATGAGCCCTCCAAAGCCATCCCAAATATTAAGTTATATTCATATTTAGGCACAAATAGGTCTGTGCCATTTGTATCACAACTACATACTGAACCGGCTTCAGAAAACCTGTGCTCATCTTGCATTTTAGCAGTGGTTTGTTCTCCTTCGCCTCAAGACTTAGCAGTTGTCTCCTGGTTTTAGAAGAGTTCGCACAGCTCTAATCACACATTTAAACACTAGCATGCTTGGTGCATGCACCACAGATGGCAAATCTAGAGCTTGGTATCATCTAATTCAAAGGAACCAGTCCAAAGGGTTCAGTCCATACAGACTGCCCAAACATGGCTAAGTTGACATAAAAAAGGTCTTTCATACACTATCCTCTAGGGCTGGGTTACAAACACCTAAATTGTTCTAAGAAAGCAAGATGTTTTGCTGCTTGCTTCTCGGTTTGACCAGGCTTGTCCTTCCTTGTCAAACTCCAGAGACCTTTTTCACCCTCTTCCACACTTCCAAACCTGCTCAAGCATACATGTGGGACCAAAATGTTCTGATGGCATCTAGATACCATGCATTTATCAAGTTATTATGGCTTATGTTGAATGCTCCTTTAGATCTTTATGGTAACATGCCAGTGAAGCAGCACACAAGCACAAGACCTTCGTCTGCAGTTACTGCAAACACTGAACTATACTTGGAGAGCAGAGTGGACAAACATACTACGGATGCTCCGAAGGGAATCCAGTTACTTTGGCAAATTATCTCATTTCATTGGCAAACAAAAGAGAAGATAAGTGTATTACAGGGAACTGGTAATGGAGATTCAAAATCATGATTAAAGATGCTAAACTTGAAATATATCTCAGCTGATTTGGTATCTGCAATTTCAACTACACCACCCTGTCAGGAGTATAACTATGTGTATAAATCCTGGTATTTAATGTCCCAGTTCATGTAGGAGACTGCTTTGGGCTTTTCACAAACCACAGCAGATTTCTGAATATTCTGTCTCCTTCTGAAGTTTTAAATGGCATCTCAGAAAAAAACAACTGTTACTTGCTATGGTAGGTAAGGAAGGTCACATTCAGGGAAAACCAGTGGAAGGACAGAGCTTCTCCTCCTGTTTTTTGTTAGATCTCTATTTTCAGAAGACTTACAGATGTGCAGGAGAGTAAATGGGATGTGGTATCACAAGCACTAATTCTAACATTAAAAAGCAATTCTGAAGTTAAAAAGCACTAATGCTAAAATGCTAAACTTTTTGAAAATTCACACTCTGTGTTAATTTCACTGCCTACTTGAGCTACTTTTTTGGTAAAGCATTTTCTTCTTTCTCCAGTTTAAAGTGTTTCTCAGTATTTGCAGGAGACACTCATTGAGATTTTCATACAAAGAAGAACTCAGTAAGAATCATTTCAAGCTGTTTCCCCCTTCTTACAAAAACTAAGATCTCAAACAACTTTATGAAGGATATTTACATCATTCATTTTGTTTTGAAGTGAAAAAAACTGAGCATGAGACAACTCACTGCCTACAACCTTCCAGCAGGCCAAGGACAACTTTCTAGGTTTTATGCTTTGACCACAGGCCTTCTATTTTCCTGGGTCCATATTTAGCCAGCATTTCCTTCCATGGGGTCGTAGCTCACACACACTTTCACTGGCTTGCAGACTGAAGTGGTCTGCTTGCATTGTCCTCACTTGCATTGCTACTGGAAAGGGAAACAGAGCAAGAAAATGATCAAGGCCAGAACTCATCTGTCAAAAAAAGCTACCTTTACTATTGATCAGGCCATCGTAACTCACCTGATCCATGCCATCACGTAGTCAAATTGATGCTTGTGCCAGCACAACAGCGAGGCAGCCTCAGGAGAAGGGCAAGATGGACTGCTTCCATCAGGGCAAGCCTAGCTAACAGGGCTTTCATAATTATGGTTTCACTTCAGGGCTGATCTGCTCTCTGCGGCACCAATTCAGCGTGGGATAAGAGCCACAGAATGGAAATGGTAGATATAATTTGCAACAGAGATAGATAAACCAATTTATGGAAAGAATTTCTATGCCTAAAAAAAGTACTTTTCACAAGTTTCAAGAGCTTTTCCCTAGAAACGCATTTGCCAAAACCAAAATACTCAAATATCTCAGAACTGGTGGTTTTCCCTTTGGTGGGGTTTTTGGGGGGACAAGTTTATAGATTTGTTTTTGGTGTTTGTGGTATAACTCAGCTGCTAGGAAGGGCAGAAAAACCAGGAGAATGACTCCATGAATTCTGCATCTAATTTTTTTCAGATGTGGTATGTTTCAAGTAAATAAGTAAATCCTTACAGTCTCCTAGGACTCAGGACTATTGCAGTACAAGACAATATTTTTCCTAAACCTTGCTATGCTGATTTGACCCTCACCAGATTATTTCAACACTCAGACTCACTGCTACAACACAGTATCAGAGATGAACACTTTGCTACTTCCATACAGTAGAAACACAACAAACATTTTGAACCTTCTTCCCTCAGACCAAAAGAAGCTCTTTCTGCCCTGTACACTAACCAAGACTAGAGTTTTGAAAACAGTAAGTCAACACAAAGCTGGAAACACATTAAAAACATTTCCTATTGCAGCTGCTTTTAAAAGGGATATCCTTAAGAGACTGTCTGTCTGAGATGTTAGCATGACTGCTTCAATGAGTCATGAGGAAAGGGCATTTTACAGGAAAAGTGTCCCATGCAGCACCAACAGCACACTAGCAAAGCCTACACCATGAGCTGTGCTGACAAAAGCCAGAAAACTGGTAAACAAAAAAGTGACAACAATTTTCCTGGAAGCAAATTGAAGGGAGACGCAACTGACCTGACATTTATTCTCTCCTCAAAGTTAATACTCCTACTATGTTTTACGCCATCAGTATACAGACGTGCATCTGTCAAAGAGCACCTCAGATATCAAAAGTTTTTTACTCCTTCCAAGCCCTTGAACATGGTGCTCAAAGGAAAATCAGTACAGGTAATACAACTTAAAGAAAACTTTGTCCCTCTGCCAGCTCCTTGAGTCCTTGGGCATAAATGTTTAAAAGATTAACTTTTTTTTTTTTTTTAAACCATCTGACAGAGGAGCCATTACTATCCTTGAAAAATAAAGAATGCCTATATGTTCATCATATATGCTCATACTGTACGTGGATATAGCACACTCCTATCACGTATAAAGAACTGTGCACCTGCCTGCCCTCCTCAGCTTATGGGCAATTTTCGACTTTACTTCACAGTTTAAAGATGATTAAGGGTCAAATTTTGATCCTATCTTAACTGGAAGGATTAAAATACTAACATAAATAGCAATATTATAGCAAAAGAATACTGGCATATATGCACATAAAAACATCATTCTTTCTTTAATGACTAATACAAATACCAGCAGTAAGTTGTTGGGATTTTATTTATTCACTGAAAACAAGAATACTTGCACACCAGGAACAGCTGCTGACTCATCTCTGAGGGCTGTTTTGGCTACCAGGTGGCTGGAGGCACATTGTGCTACCACAAAATGTGCTTCAGCTCACAAAGACTAGAAAGTCACAGTCCCCACAGCAACAGAGGTTACAGAAGGTGTCCCCACAGCTGGAGAGAGAAATGGAAATCAAATTCAGGTCTTTCCAGCTGTGATTGCTAATGACCAAAGAATAATGCATGTACTTTAAAAAAAAAAAAAAAAAAAAAAAAAAAAGGAGACCATAACAGAGAATAACAGAAAGAAAAGCATGGCAGCACAGAGGGAGAACAGGGAGCATAGCCTGTGGCTCTGCTGAACAGGGCAATATTTGAAGCTGAGGGAGACATTCTCCTGAGCAAGGCTCCCTCAGTCAGAGCCCCAGCAGGCTTTGCAATGCAAGACAAGCAATGTGTGTGCTTCTGTAGAGAAAGGGTTCTCCTCCTTGCACAAGAGCAGGAAAACATGGCAGGGAGGGACATGATTTGGGCAGACGAGGGACAGGCGGATCACCGAAGATGAGCGCTGGCCTGGTCAACAGGCCTCAGGCCCAGACCTGTTTTGGATGCAGGTGAGCCCTTCCGGGGCTGTCTTGTAGCTCACAAACAAGCAGGCAGCTGCTGGCCTGTGCCTTCCTCTTGGGCTGAGCCTGCAGGAAGTGGAAGCAGACAGGCGCCATGGCAACAGCCAGCTGACTGTGAGCTGGGAAGGGCAGCCACCGGCCAGTGCGTTCCCAGGCCCACAGCATCGGCCCAGGGCACAGAGTTATTTTCCACCACAGAGGCGGGAAGGAGAAGGTAAATAAGGGTCCTGTATTTCCACAAGCTGCACCTGGTGCTGCCTTGCCCTCAGAGCTGTGCCTGGGCAGGGCTCGCTCCCCACCATTCTGGGATCCAGGGTGCAGCAGAGATATCCAGGCCACCCCTCCACTGGTGTGCAGGCTGAGCACAGGAGCAGAGCACCTGGCAGCCAGGCAGTGGAGACAGATATGTTTTCTTAGCATTTAAACTCGCTTTAAGACACTGTGCAGTGCACGGGAAACACCCCCTAGTGATTACAGCGCACCTCAGGCTTCCAGCAAAGTAAAGCTCTGGAAGTTTTGCAGGACAACAGTCCAGCAGGATGAGCGCAGCAGCAGTGCTGCCCCGCGCCAGGGGGAGCAGGGGGCAGGCAGGTGCAGAGCCGCAGCCTGCGGGCACAGCCGGCTCTCGTCAGCAGCTCGGATGACTCACAGGCTAAATTTAGAGAGCGATATAAACACGGCAGCCGCAGCACAAATACTGCCCGGCAGATCCATTCTCACGCACTGCACCCTTGCCTCCTTGCTCGCTGGGGTCAGCACAGCCGTCAGGGGCTCGCTGCTGCTCCGGGGTCTCTTGGAGATAGCTGCAGCTCTCCATTGCCAGCCTCGGGTAACAGGTTACATCAGAAAGACTAATTTGGGGTAACAGAAGTTGCCTCACTGCTTTATTTTTAGATTGCTATTCTTTTGGCTGTGTCGTGGTCCTCAGAAAGATTACTTTGCCACTGGCAATGGTAGCTACCAAGAAAAAAAAGACAACAAAACAAAACAGACTATAAAAGGCTAGTGGGACATTCCCCTTCAGTGGCTTGAAACAAAAGACAACTCTGCAGTTGGACCCTCTCTTCCCCATCTTTCTACCATAAAATTTAATTGGGTAAATGCAAACATGCACACTCCTACCATAAATAATCACTCCAAGCATCTCATCATCCCCCTAAGAAACAACAGTCTCTCAATAAGATCAACCAATCTAAGCAGAGGGACTGTAGGCCGAATCGCTGGGTTCCCCTCTGCGATCACTGCGTGATCTCAGACAAGTTTTAATCTGTGTTTCCTACTCTCCCACGCTAACAAATAAGTGTAATATTAAGTGCAACTGTTCCTAAATTGAAAAATGATTTCTCAGCTGTTGCACTGTTATGAGTAGAAAGAACATTATCACTGCCACAGCTCACATAGCACTGTGAGAGTTGAAGAAATGCAACACATCCTGCAAAAAAACACTGCAATTTCACAGAACAAGAAGCACCATACGCTATTTAAACCACACAAAAATGCATCAGGTGATGCTAGAAATATTGAGAATAGCTCACTGTATATCACTTGTACTGTCCCCAAAAATACTTCGTATTTTTAATGGAGGGCAATTGCGATATTCTGAGACTGTACCTCTACTGCCTCAAAGAACCTCAGGTGAAGGAGGGATTCCCAGCAGCCTGTTATGCAGTCCTCATTTCTCTCCTGTCACTAGGCTCCCTTATCCTCTGCCCAGTTCCTCTACCAGAATCAGGCAAGAAGTTTTGCGTTTTTAACATTATCCACTTTTTCAAGCAGGAGAAAAACAAAAACAAATGTAATATACGTAAATCTTTTGTCAGATGAAAGTGTAGAGAAAAAAAGAATAGATTATGCTGACACCAAAGTTTTGTTTCTTTATAAAATTAATGTGTAACAGTTGCATGCAACTGCTGCATCGAGTTCATACAGCTTAGTCTCCAGGAGCAGCCTTGTGTGGCTGCCTGAGGAAAAGCAGAGGGCAAGTACATGCAACAGCTCCCCCTAATACTCTTTCAGCATCTAACTATTTTGAGCTTACGACTTCCTGAGTCAGATCTGGTTTCTGTTTACCTAGTGACCCTTTCAGTAGCCATAAACTTGTTCCAGTTACCCCTGAACCCAGGTAAAGCACTGGGATGCACAGTTTTTCTTGACAAGGAGTCCAAGAGCTATCTATTGCACAAAAAAAAAAACCCTACCTAATTTACTCTGAGCTGTCTCCTTGGCTTGATTTTGCCTTGTTCTTGTACTGGGAGAATCAAGTTTATCCACAACTTCATGTCACTTCTGATTTCAGATTAATATTGCTGCTTTGCCTTGTATATTTCTTAGGCTTATCAGTCCTAGCCCATTTTCTTTTCTCATAGAGAGATTTCAATATCTTTCTTTGCCTTTGAATCCTTTGCAGTTCTGCTGTTTCATTTTAAGAAAGTAAATCTGAACTATATGCAAAATTCAAAATATAGGAGAAACAAGGATTTATACAGTGGCATAATTGTGTTCCTGCTCTTCATTTCCATTCTCAGTGCAACAAAATATTTTATTTCAAGACAGAACTAAAAGGGTCAAGCAAGATTCTGTTAACCTAATGTCAAATAATCAGCTTCACAGGCAGCAGAATTTAGGAAGCATCAAAATGGATGCTAGGCAATGGGCAACAGGTTGCCATGTCATTTGCATGTATAAGGGAAGGTGCATTTCCAAGCTCACCTCTTTTTTTTTCTGTTTTGGCAAATGATATTGAAGAAATCTAATAAAACCAGGCCAAAAAAAAAACAACCTGCCTCCACTTCCCCATATCAAGATCCTGATTCCATCAATTGCATGAAGACCTCTCCGAGCATACTCCTTTCCTCAGACTTACTATTCCAGTTGAATAGCTTTGCCTCTCAATTTTACCCATTTCATATTCTGCCTCTCCCCTGTCCTCTACACTGGGATCACCCACTTACAGAATTCTTAGCCTGGTACTCTCCCATGCTGTGCTCCTGCACACTTAGCCAGACACTCAAGCCCTGCACCAACGTGAATCCCACAGTCAGCAAAGAACTGAACTGAAGATCACTGCTTTGTACAGCAGCAGCAGAGACCAGCCCACAATAGCCAGAAGCAGAGATCTTGAGATGTACAAACCTATTCAGGAAACAAATTAAAGCACTTACCCCAAGTCTCAGAGAGACTGCAGGTACAAGTAAGGAGTTGTTGGTGCTACAGACTCAGTTGCAGGCCAGTTTGGGAATTTCTACATTATTTAAAGTCTTTTCTGACTTTTTAAAAATGTGAAGTCATGTAAAGGAGAACTTCCAGAAAAGTTCAGTTAAAAAAATTAAGTTAAAAATTCCCTGAATATCCCCAAAAAACTATGAGAGAAAAATGGAGAAAGCCTGCTGAAGTTCTGGATAACAATTGCACAGGTAGTGCTGTGTACCCATTATGCTGAACTAAGAAGCTTCTGACAAGACACCCAGGCTCCCTACTGCGTAAGCAAAGGCATCTCAGGAGGCCTCAATAATTCTCATGAGACACAGAGGGGAAAAAATATGCAAAAATGTAACAAGTTTCACTTTCAAAGGAAAACAACATTTCCTCCCATACATTTTCAGTATCATTAAATCGAGACAACTGGTACAAGTCTGGTAGCATGTCCACAATTGAGGGATACAGGCATCCAGACTCCACATATTGCTTGGGTCCTCTGCACAGTGACAGCAAGAGTTATCTGCTGAATCAAGTTGGGAACTGTCAGAAACAAAATTTTCTATAGCTATATTCATGGGAGGTTTTTTGAGCCTGGTCAGCATATCTTAATCAACTGCAGGACTCCTAATGTGTTGGAAAGGGGCTTTGTTGTTGTTTGTAATGCACTTATTTACTCAAGAAAGCTCAGCTCTGATTCAGCATCTGGTTCTCATTGAGGGTCAGCTTTTTTTAAACCAAGCTTTCCAGATGGGTTGACTGAAGCACAAGGAGGTCAAGAGACTTGTCTGAGGTCATACAGCAAGTCAGTGGCTCTACCTGGACTGGAGCCCAGAACTGTTCAAGGCTACTACTCCTTGACTCTTAAAGACACAACTTCATTCCCCCATGAACTGATCACTACAAAGAAGACATGAAAAAAAATGGTCCTCTCAAAGCTGCAGCTTGATGTGATAGTTATTTGTTAAAACCTGTAGTGTTCAATGTCTGAATGGATCCATGTCAAACTAGAGGGATGCAATACTGATATACAGTATCATCCACTTGAGTCTTACATGATACACATTTTCCTATAGGGCAGCTCTGCATTGCTGCTGCATTCCACCCAGCAGTGCAGCAGATCATGAAATTCACTGTCAGGCAAATCTGAAACCTCTCCTCAAGGCAAGAGAGGTCAAGTGAACTCAAGACCTGTGGAAGAGCCTGAGCACTTGTTGCCATGGACAAGGAGGCCGGGCACAGGCAACACATCCCTGCTGACTGACCAATAGGGACTCTAAGCCCAGCTCTTTTCCTCATAACCACCAAGTACAACCTTCAATCTATGCCACATGCTGGACAACAGTCAGCAACTCAGACAGAAGGCACACAGATACCATGGCAAATGCATGCTTGCTCCAAATGAAGAGCAATGCAATTGCTGTTCAGTTCTCCCATACAAAGCATGACTCAGCTCTGCACTATTTTCAAAGGGGCAGAGAAAGAAATGTGGAATGGAGGAAACATTGCCAGAGGCTACACAGCCTCAGACAGGTAAGGGCTGCCTCTAAAGAGCTTTAGAAAACATAGATGGTCTTGCATCTTGCATGTCATTCTAAAGAGCCCTTCTGAAACTGGATTAACTCTAGCAGGGCTCTGATGCTCACAAACACTGAGCTTTGCTCAAGTCTTTCCTATAATAAATTCAGCACCTTAAAAAGATTAAAGCCACAGAGTGCTAGGGAATCTTGTGTTACTGCTCTAGCACTGTTTAAGGATTAAAAAGTCAGGTTTTAAACCACTGTATTCTGTTTAATACATTATTAGCAAATAAAACCCTGAAAACGGTGTACATGCCAAAAGCAAGCATAGGTGCAGCCAACTTTCTTATTCTTACAAGATGCATACCCAAAAATCTTTTGCATAGCCAAGAACCACAAAACAAACACCACATAGCCAGAGAGCACAGGGAAGAGATAACAGTGATTCTCTAGGGCTCCCAGTGTGGGATGGGGTTAGACTGTGCATGCAGCTGAGTCCAATGACAACTCAGTGACATCAACCTCAGCAGCAACTGCCTGTTCAGTTCCCTCTCACAGCCAGAGAACAACCAGCAGCATTTGTGTCAACACAGCCCTGCTGCTGCAGGAGCAAAATGAGAACCATACCTGAACTGCTGGATTGTCTCACAGAACTCAAGAGCCAAGTGAGGGCAACTCTTGAGCTGGCCACGTGACTTACTCCAACACTGGAAGTCTTTCCTAACTCCTGCTGAATGAGAGCATACCTTTTCTTTTCACAAGTTCACAGATAAGATGTTTTGTAGTCTCCAAGAAGAGGCACAGCTTGTTGAAAACCAGTCTTGCTCTCTCTCAGGATTTCACAAGACCACATTGGTGTGACTAACCTTGTGGTTTTCTAAATCTGATTCTTTAGATCTGATCAGATTCCTTGGGGTCTGATCACTTTGGTTTGGTTGGGTTGGAATGGGGCATCCAAATCTTTGTTCAGTTTTACAGCAAGCTAGATGACAGCCTGGTTTTCCATGTCTCAGACTGCCCCACAACACACTGTAAGCCAGTCTGTGCCTCTCCAGAGGCAGACTGCTCGCTTCTTCAGTGACAGGCTGGAAAAAGTCACTGCACACAGGACATAGTGGCTGCATGCAGCGACGCCAAAAGCCATAGGAAACCCTCCATGCAGGACTTGTAGGGGACTGGATATTTCAACAAAACACTCCATGGGGAATGGCGCCTCGGACACTAGTATACGGCTCAGTACTCAGTTTCCCTGACAAACAAGAAAGAGTCCCCCAGCAGATGTAAATGCCAAGGCCTACCCCAGGGTCGGGCTGTGGAGAACCACTGGCTGAACTATTCCATCCTCGGTTACGTTCCTGGATTTCTTCGGTTTTGTTTTCAAATGTAAATGGCTGAACAGCTCCCCCCCTTTACAACTTGTTGCTCTCCCAGTCCTAACAAAGACAGCAGAGCTCCTCCTCCGCTGGCTGCAGGATTGGGTAGTGCAGGCGGACGCCTTTGTTTACTAACTCTCCCACATGCTTGGCCGGCACGCATTGGGCTGGCCGGGCAGCCCTAGCCGCAGCCCTGCGTACAGCGCAGGAGGCTGGCAGCTACCCGCGGCCAAAGAGCAGCAAAAGCCAGACCAGGGGCAGCTTCTGAGGCCGCTTTGGATGGGCATTCTTGGATGCGTTTCCAAGGCACAGATATGAGGTAGGTTCGCTCCCCGAGATGCAAGGGGTCAAGTTACAACCAGTTCCACCACTTCACTCCTGGGCTCCTCCACTCTGAAGACATTAGCCTTCCCTTCACTGAGACAATCTGGCTGTAGATAGCTATTGTGATGAAAAGGTGGCGCTGGGGAAAACCCCGTTTCAACCAACAACACATGCTAAAAAGTTTGTGGTTGCTCATCGTTTTATGTAATTTGCAAACTGACATTCATAGCCCAATCCACCTTTCTACAGGTTAATCTTCCTGTTACATCTTTAACCTTCCGTTAAGAAGAGTCCTGTTTCCCCTTTCTCTTTCTTATCACAGAGACAACTAAAACTTTTCCCTGCTACAAGCCACATCCTCTGATCAGGGCAGAGCTCCTCACTTACCTTTGAGAAGAATTACAACGGACTCCAAGTTAACATCACCAACACATTTGGAATGAGATAAGCTTCTTGTCACTCTCTGAAGTCAGCAAGTGTCAACTTCTTCATATGCACATTTGGATACACACTGCAACACCTTGCTGGACTTGTATACAAGTAGGGAAGTGCTGCCAAACTCTGGTCACCAAACTCTGCATGGCTGGAATTTCTATTTCTTTACCATTCAGTAGGGAATGGAGGGAGAATAGAGAAAAAATCTAGCTTTTAAGGGACGTTGCTTTTATTTTCTTTCTTCAAAAAACAGCAGAGCTCTTCTTTTTCTTTTTTTTTTCTTCTTTCTTTTTTAAAGCAAAGTAAAACAAGATTCTGTTTTTCAGACCTGATGGCATTTTACAGCTGTCTTTTGTTGTGAGGAAGTTGGTCACAAGTCTGAAACACTAGCTAGGACTGTCTCACAGAGGAGTTGCTATCAAGTCTAGCATGATCATAATACACTCTAATATTTGAGACAGCTATCCTTAGACAACAAGAAGTGCCAAAACAGACTCTAGACTTGCTGTCATCTCCAAGATGAGGAACTTAAACAAGTCACAGCCAACCAACTGTATCACAGAAGACACGATGCTGGTGGTAAGGAGAGCAGAGAAGAAAAGTAAAATGCTAGGGAAAGCATCAGTGACCCTGTTGCTGATGAACCAGGAAAGCTGGAATAGCAGACAACAGCAGCCACCTTCCCAGACAATAAGTGCAGTTCTATACATGCTCTTCCTTCTACCTGTCTATCTTTTAAAGAGAGCCATCAATCTAGTATAAGCAAAATACATAAGTATACCATGCCGTTTTGTCACTGCTGGCAGCCTATGGCTGCCTTAGGCCACAGCTCTCTTAGCCGAAGCCTGGAGCACCACTCTTGGATAAGAAATACCCCACCTTCCCCTGAGGAAACACCCTACCCGCTGTATGTGGAGCCGGTGGAACTGGTCTGCAATGCACTGCAACTTCCGTGCAATCTGCACCTCAGTACGCGCCTCCCGCTGACCTTCCTGAGGCTCTTCTTGGAGATTTGGATCCAATGCAAAGCCAACTGGGGGGACATGTAAGCGGTAACCAGCATTCCCTACAAAATAGAGACCAGAAGAGTCATTCTTCTAGCACAAAGAATAGTTCTTTTATTCAGTATTACACTTCAGGCATACAGAAAGAGTTGCACATAATCCAAATTTTTTTTAAACTCATTTTAAAGTCCAGTTTCTGAAGCCCAAACCATGACTGCATGTACCATAAGCATGCAGTACAAATTTAATTTGCTCAGCTTTTAATTAGATTTATAACAATTAAACATAACATTGTGTTGCTTCCCCTAATCAAATGACTGGTAGGATCTTCCACTTGGTTCTTTCTGCTTGTTTATAGTTCAGACAAGTGCAGAGGTGTTCTTTTTTCTTTAATGACAATTTTACATTTCTTCCAACATCTTTGCCTTAAGTTGTCCCCCTTTAGGGATTACTGTATGTTTTCCTTCAGACTTTTCTCAGTCATTTTCTCTGGTGTTCAGCAGGACTGATTTGAATTAAAGCTGGATTGGATACACAATACTGAGTGGTGTCCCATCAGTTATCAATAAAATGCTACTTATTCAACAAGTTTAATTCCAGTAAAGAGCCTAAAGTCTGTACCATTAAATGGGAATTTTTGCATTTTCTTCTCTTCATTGCAAACTTTCAGGAGTTTTTCTTATGTGGATGAGTAGCACAAGAGGTTTTTAAAAAAAAAAAAAAAGTAGGTAAATGGTAGGATATGACAGATGGTGAACATTTTTATGCCTGGCAGCAAAATAAACTGACAGAATAAAGTGAAAAAGAAAAAAAGTAGAAGTATCAAGTACAGCAAAAGCAATCAGCAAGTGCCTAGTTCCTGCAGTGACAAGCAAGGGTAAGAAAATACAAGTTGCCACTCTTTAGGGAATAGGACAAAAGCAAAATAATTTAAGTCTTTTAATTTAAAGCTCTGGCTGGGGAAGTGCTGAAGGGACAGTTTCCTTGCTGAAAAGCTGGTGACGTTGGAGTGCTCTTACCATAGAAGAGTCTCCGGGGCTCTTCAGTGACTCCACAAGGCAACATAACATCCTGACTGGAAGAGGACGGGCTGAGTGTTTGAGTTGCCTTGTCCTGCTGCTCAGGATGCCTGACACCGGGACCACAGCAGTGTGTGAGGGGAAATAGTTGAAACCTCCCCAGAAGGCAGCTGTAGGACTGGTTCTGTGTGAAAATGCCAGTTGCAGTCATCTCACCAGGCTGACCTGCAAGTCCAAAGTCATCAGAGTGAAACACGTCATCGTCCAGCCCATCCAGGCTAGAATAGTCCTCTTCCAGGTAGCTGGGGCGATCCATTGCTCCTGCAATAAAGAGACATTTGAGGAAACAGCTAAGACACAAGAATCACATCCAGGAGACAATGCCTTCTGCTCCAACAGTAAAACACAGCTCTTGCTTCCACATCTGCTGCCCCCTCCCTCCCAGTGCAGTCCATCTGGGTAGGCATGAGAGGTGAGAGACTCAGTGGTAAAGACTGGGGCTTTGCAGAAAGTCTCTGTGCGCTTGGCCAGAGAGAGCCAAATTTCACATGTCTGAGACTCCACCCAGGGCTCCAATCCCACAGCTGGTCACAGGGCAGGAGCCAACCCCCAACTTCAGCACATAGAAACTGAAGACACTTGCTTGTAAAAACAACCCCAATCCCTCAAACAGCCCTGTGTCAGTCAGCTTCTTTGGGGTTTGCTATGCTTTGGCCTGCTCTACTTGAACTGTATGGTTGGCCCCATTCACTTTTTCCCCCACCTGCTGAAGTAGAGTTCATAATCACAAGGATGCCAAGTTTTTAAAAAACCCCAGTGGCTGCAAAGCTCACAGGATCTGGCAAAGCTGTTCATGTGAAGTTCTCCACAGCTTCTCCCAATATAAATCAACCTTCCATTCAGCTTCCCACTTCTTCCCTTGGCTCAACTCAAGACGTTCCAAACTTGGCAAGACAGCCACTTAATTCCCCCTCTTACCCTTAAGCCTACATGCACTGTCAGTGTGTCAGTTTGCCCTACTACTAAAGAAAAGAAGGAAAACAAACAAACAACAACAACAAAAAAACACATTTGCCAGTGTCAGGCTTTAAAGCAGGACTTCTGTAACACCATAGCAAATGCTCCTGAGCTCTGATGCAGCACAAAATGGGACAAAGATGGTGGAAGAAAGAACTCAAATAAACCCTAAATCACTGTTTCAGAGCTCTTTGCAAACATACAGTAATTAGAAGCAGATTTTCCAGAAAGCCACAAGTCCCTTTACTGTTACCTGTGCATCTAACCCCATTAGAAGACAGTCTCCTAAGAGATCCATCTCCAGGATTTCCACCCAGTTCCAAACAAGGCAGTGAAATTCAACTCTTCACGTCTCTTCCTTTGCTCTGGTTTGCGAAGCATTTAACAGAATGGAAGACAAGCAAGAGGAATTTCAAGCCTGAAGGAGACATTAATAATAATTTTATAAGAATGCATTCAGTGCTCCCCTTGGATCTCCCATCTCCCCCCAGGTGAGCTGCACTGACACACCGGTGAGAAGAGACAAAGGGCACAAGCTGTGTGCACAGGGCCTCAGCTGATGGGCATACATTTGGGTTACTGCACCCCAGCAGCTCACTCGGCCCTCCAGCAGTGCCAAAGGAAGCTTGCAGAATGGACAGCAGCACCACGGATGGATGACAGCCACGCTGCCTTCGTGTAACATTCACAACAACCTCATCAACGGTTTAAAGGCAGAGCACCAAAGGGAGTCACAGGTCCTCAGACGGCGGCACAGATCTTCTGCCAGCTCTGCCGTGGGAGCACATCTCCTGACGGAGAGGCAAAAATGACCGCGCATTTTATCTTCACAGCAAGGTTTGCCAAGTCTAATCCATCGGGGCCCCACTGGGACACACCGATCATCACAATAAAGTGCAACAAAGGCACCAAACGTTTCACAAAAGGAGGTTACAAAGAGCAAGATTTACTGGTCCTCCCACAGCTGAGGCAGACTTCAGATCCCTTAGGAAATGCTGCAGACAGAACGCCAAAGCAGCGTAGAGGACAACTTACCCTAGAGCTCACTTCAGTTCTTCCCAAGAGCCCAGAGCACAGCTCAGTGAGCGGCGGCCGCCGAAGCCGAGAGCCGCCCGCGGCAGCGGCGGACGCACCGCCCGGCCGCGCTCCCCCAGCGGCGCGTCAATGGGATTCCTCCGTGCGGCGGTCACATGCCGGCGCTGACACCGCGCGGCAGAGCCGGGGGAGGGCTCAGCACACGTGCGTGCCAGCGTCCAAAACAAAGCCGGCCGCTCTCGCTCCGGCACCGACAGCGTCTTAACTCCTCCCTCCCCGCGACACCGGAGCTCTCCCCCCCGAGAGACGATCGCGGCTCCGGCAGCAGGGGCTCCCCACGGCACCCCGCAGCCCGAGGGGCTCCGAGCCGCCCCAAGCTCCCTCGGTCCCGCGCTCCTCCCCAACCCCGCTCACGCCGCTATCCTACAAGGAAGCGAGCCCCGGGCGGCCGAGAATCGCGCGCGGTGCCCACTCAGGGGCAGCGGGGCGCGATCGGCAACCCCGGGCGCACACGCACGTAACCAGCCGCGCCCCGCCACACCAGCTTTGCCTTGCACCGCCCGGGCTGCCCAGAGGCGCACCCACACCCCGGCGGCACTGTCATGCCAGCCCCAGCGCGTTGCCGCCCCGGACCCGGCGGCGAGGAGACATCCCAGGCACTCACCGCCGAGCGGGCCGGGCCGGGCCGGGCGGGATCGGGTGTCCCGCGGGGACGGGGGCGCCCCGGGAGCCGAACCGTCACCGCGCTTCCCCGCCGCCAAACTGCCACCGCCGCCGCCGGGCGAACCGCGAACAGCTGACGGCGGCTCCGCCCCCGCCGCGCGCGCCCCGCCCCCGCCCGGCGGCCAATGGGCAGCGGAGGGGCCGAGCGACAACGGCCGCTGCGCGCGAGAGGGCGGCCCGGGAACGGCTGAGGAGAGGGGCGGCAGAGCCGGGGCCGATGGAGGGGTCGACCTCTGGGGGCGCGGCCGTGCCCGGCGCTGCTGGAAGTGCTGCCGTTCCTCCTCTGCTCTTCGGCCTCTCTAAGCGTGGGGTTGGCGCGTTCTTAAGTGAATGGTGTCACTGGTCGCGCGCCGCCCGTCGTCGGGGGAGAAAACGATCATTTCAGTGGCTCCCGGAGCACGGGGATAGCCTTCACGGGAGTGGGAGCGCCAGCCTCAGGGAGCAGCTAGGGCCTGTGCGGGAATGATGTCGGTGCTGGGGCTGGGCTAGAAGCGCCTCGCAGGGCCTGGCTGTTTTGGAGCGGTGCTATGGGGCCGCTCGGCTTGCGGGCTGCGGGAGCACCGCAGCGCTTGGGCGGGGGCCGCAGGTCCTAGCAGTACCGCAGAGCCCGGCCGGGGGAGCGCTGCGGGGAAACTCGGCGCGTTCGTCTGCCTTTCTTGTCATCGGTTTCTCATCGATTCGTTCAAAGTATGGGAAGGAGGCACGAGGCTGCAGAGGCAGAGCAGGGGGCTCGGCCAGCCCAGCTGCACTTGCAGTGAGGCTATGGCGTGCAGTCCAGAGACAGGACTGGTTAAAAAGGGGAGAGCACTCCACACGTAAAACTACTTTTTTTCGTGCTCTGAGGTGGGAATGAGGAGGGAATAAAAGCTTACATCTGTTAACATTCAGTGGGACTCGCTGTGCAAGCACTGTTGTGTTTAGAGCCCTGTGAAGCTGCTCTCAGCCTGAGCCTACTGCCACAAAAGCGATCCCAAGCCATCTGAGAGCAGAGCCATTGGCACGGATGGGCTGGGAAGCCGTTGGCTAGGCTTGAAATTGATGGGAGTTTGACTCCAGCAACAGCTAGTTATTTTCAAACAAAACTTGTGTTTCTTGGCTCTATATGACTTAGAAAATTCTCCTTCACTTTTAAACAATGAATGTTGAGGGTTTTAGGCTCAGGGAATACTCTAGCACATTTGGTGGTTATTCCTGCATATGTGCAGTACACAGAACTAAACACCTAAGCTAATAAGGATAAATTATCAACAGTGCCTCCTTTGAAGCCCCCTCACTAAGATGAAAGCAGAGACTCAATGTGCCAAACAACAGCTTGCTGTTGTTTTGCTTACTCCACCATTGTCTGTAGCCATAGTTTCCCCTGAGCGCAATAGCAAAATCTCCCCAAAATCAGAGGTGCATCATCAAGCTCCTCAACTCAAAGCAGCACCTTGTCAGGTTGCTTTTAAAACCTACATAAGGAGATCACTTGGAAGGGAGATTCTAAAGCCCAGCTGGTGGCTGAGAAATGTTAATTGCTGTCAAGTCTGCCACACAGTTATTGAGGTTTGTAACTTAAATTCAGGGGAGGGGTTTGATTGGAAACTGATTGGTAGCAAGGTGAGGTGAATTACCCTGTGTTCCTCATATGACATCCTCCTGAAAGGGTTCTGTGAGCCTCTCTGGTTAAACACTTCAGTCACTGTGATTTTGGGTGAGGTAGTTAAAATTGCCATTAATAGGTCAGCAAGCTAATAACGTGATCCCTCTCTAAGAAACCTGCTTATTTATGGTTCTTGTTCATTAGTTCATTTTTACTCTACGTTTGCCAGAAGGACTGAGCTGCTTCTTCATTACCAGAGGATCACTGCACATCTGACTTGTACATCACCATCAAGAGAGCAAGAAAAATGGCTAATTTCTTTCATTTTCATAAGTCTAAATCCTAAGTTAACAAAGCTTAGCTGCCCACTTTTGGCAATCTAGGGAATTGGGAGTGGGAGAGGAAGGGAATGCTATCAATAAAAGCAACAAAAGGCACTCTATATCTTCAAGATGTTCAAATTTTGTGACAGTGATGGTCAGGCACTGGCAAAATGCCAGACGCTGGAGGGCTACTTCTACTCGTAATTTGAATGTGCATTGCTATAAATAAAAAATGAATGCACTGCAATTCCAACAGCTTATGTCTTCCAGACTGAGTTATAACTGCCTGCTGGTTAGGCTCATTAACAGTAAAAACAGTACCTGATCGGCTTTGTTTTCATCTTGGTAAGCTGTAGTTGGGGCCACAATTTCAATCCCCAGAGGCTGCATTTTGGGAACTCCTACTGTGTTGAAAATGTATGGAGACTGAAATCTATGTATATAATCAGGCTGGATGGTAAGAAAGCTCAGGAAGGATATTTGTGCCTTTCAATGATTAAAAAAAAGATATGGCAGCATTTCTAAGAGAGGGGACTCAGAGGGATTCCTTGAGGAAATTAGACATTGTTAAGAAATGGCTCCGAGTAAGTAGACCGAAACCAAGACAGAGACAGTGAGTCTGAAATGGAAAATTGTGAACTGAGGGCAAGTTATACCACCGAGCTGGCTGCATTCTGCAAAGAGAATTTCTACAATAGCACGGAGACGAGTGTCTTACCTTGGAACTGGAGCCGCGGGGGCAGATACTCTGCCAGATTTTTGTGCTCATTAATGTACGTGGCAGTAAGTTCATTCAAGAAATTAATCTAAAATCATGTGGACTAGTGCTCCATTAACATCTGTGGAGGGAAATACCATGCCAGCCTATAACCCTTCGATTAGCCCACTGTTGTGCTCAGAAGACTACTGAACAGTACTGCTTCTTTTATTTAGTTACTCCATTACATATCCCCTATGTGTCTTCAGAACTGTTTCTCCTTTTAGTGACAAAACGCTATTGTCAGCATTGTTCTGTAATTGCAGAATGCACTGTAATTTTAGGCACGGGTCTTGCAAGCTGCTCTGCCTGGGTGGGCTCCTGAAATCCACACAGGGCCAACTTGACATTGGTGGGGGTAGTCTTTGCTAAAGCCCCACCTTTGGAAACCAAAAGCCTGTATCATCATCTCAGTTTTCATTTCTATTTTTCTAGCTCCCGTGGTTGCAATAGGGAAATTAAGAGTAGCCTAATGGATCATAAAGCTAAGCATGAACAGAAAAAATGCTTGGGGTTGATTATTTTGTTATCTTAAGGACATGGGGTCAATCTGATGATTTTTCAGGGAGCTTTGTGTGCTTAGAATTGGAAAACACTTCATTCTGCCCTGACACATACCAACAGGCCTACTAGCTGTGTTCTACTACTGCAGAAACATTTTACTGCTGTTGTATGACGCAGAAAAGCCCAGCTTGAATTTCAGGTTATGACTGTCCTTGCACATTCCTCACACAAGCTAGCCCTTGTGGAGAAAGCTGGCCTTTCTGTGACTGAAGGCTCACTGGGTTCCATGCAGTGCTGATAGGCACAAGTGCAGCAAATTGAAAAGGTGTATTAGAGAGCAGAATCACTTTCTGACTAAATAATACAGAGAAGATATTGCTACTGGGGCTTTCTTCTGCAGAGCATTTTAAGAAGGCTCACTGGGGCCTTTTAATTTCTCTCAGAGCAAACCCAAAACACTCTTTTCTACCCAGATATTGGCAGTATCTTGGGAAAATGCTTTACTTTTTCTCAGGCTTGTGCCTAGTTCTTACTGCAAAGAAAGGAGTTTGCATTTTGCAGTCAGTAGTGCCTCTTGTTAGCTCTGCCTCACAGGCAACAAGTCAAGGGAAACACCAACAACTGGGGCTGAGATGCACCTCTGTTCATCACTGAACATCCTCTTGTATGCTGGAGTCATACAGAGCTTTTCCTCCCTGTCCTTTCTCTCTTTCTCTTTCTTTCCTCTCTCTTCACAAAGACTTTGTACAGAACAGGATTTCTACAGCATGCTAATGACATAGGGGAAAGTTCCCATGTAGATTTATCTTCCTTTCCATTAAAAGAAACAAACAAACAAAGCATTTATTGATTTGACTTTGACTGTTAAATTCACTTGCCACTTAAATTCTCATATTTGAGTTTCTTCTACTGCCTGCCTTTTCCCTCTGATTCTGCACCCCTATCCACTTTCTTCTGCCTTTTCTTGCTACATTCTTATGTGTTTGCTTCTGCTTCCTCTGTCATGTTTCCCTCTTGCATTCTGTACCAACTCCTGCAGCATAAGCTCTCTCAGATGCTTGACTCTGCTACTGGGACTGTTCTAGATATTAACATAAAATAAGTGTATGGGGCTGCTGAATCACGGCCTGAACCTCTGATTGATCACCTGAGGCGAGCAATGAGTCAGCCACAGAAGCACAGGTGAAGGTAAATCACCTGTGCTGCAGGAAGGGGTGGAGCCTGGCTCTACCTCTCCTAGAGCCATTTAAGAGCTGACTGGCAGTGGGGAAGGATTTCTCTGGAGATCTGCTCCCTTGGAGTTCATCTCGTGAGCCCAGGACAGGGTGAGTGACTTTCTCTCATTACTCCGATATAAATTATATTAGCCAAGCTCCCGGACGGACGGACACACACACGCACACACACACCCCCACCCCCATCTGTATATCCATTGATTATACAATATTATACAATAAGCATACAGTGTTTACAGAGTTGCAGCTTCATTCCATAAATGCCTGTTTCACTCCTCGCCAAGGGTAAAGGAAAACTGTCTTCAGAGGGATATGATCTGGCTGAAATACTGACCACACTCTTGAGCATTGCTAGTAACAGACACTGGGAATGCTCAGGAATCACCAGATACACCTGCTGCCTGGCAGAATTAGGTCTTTTTTCTCTATTGCTGCATGAAAAATGATGGTACTGCTAACTGTCCCAGCTGCCTTGCGTAACCTCTGGGGCTGGCTACACACTCTTCACTTTGCCTTCAGGACTCTGTACCTGTATAAGGGTGTTTGATTCTGTGGCTAGAACCCTGCTGTAATCTATTCAGGTGGAAAAATCTGATTTTGAGATAAGTTAAAAACATCGAAGTGATACATGTAATAACATTTTTTAAAAGATTTCCCAGTCTACTTTCCCATTGGTTTTTGAATGAGTGGCAGTAATAAGCTCTATCCTGGGACACGTATTTTGAATTCCTCAATTTTTTATTATTCTCAGTGCTACTCACAGGATATAGATTAGAGAAGTCTTTGCAGAATCAGGTCCTAACAAAGGACACTGAGTGTGGTTCCAGAAGAATTAGAACATAGACTTGTTGTCATTCCATCTTATGGAAGAGGAATATCGCCTCAATGTTGTGTGTTCTGTCACAGCTGTCAGTGTGTGCACTGGGCTAAGTGGACTTTTGGCTGCAACCAGAACACTATACTCCATTTATTTTGGGAAATGCTCAGTATTACTTCTTGAGGTTTGACCTCAAAAGCATTTGGATGGAAAAGGGTGGAAAAATAGTTTGACTCTCCTGAATGTGAAGATAAAGCAGAGAAACTTGACCCCTAGCATGGAGGGTTTATGTTTTCTATTACATTATAGGACCATTGTGGGTGTTCAGCACAGTGGAGCATTTAAGTCCTGAATGCAATAAAGTTTAAACTGAAGCAAAAAAAAAAAAAAAAATTGGAAATAAAACCAGAATTGCCTAATTCAGCCAGTAATTCAAGTGAAATATCTAGTGTTAGAACCTGCCAACTGCTTGATGTTTTTATCTATTTATTAAAAAAAAAGAAAAAAAATATGAAGAAAGTAGAACAGAAAATTATAAAGAACTTTCATTTTGCTGCTACAGTAGAGATTTTCCTATCAGTTTCATAAAGAGTTTACAGGATGTTGAATATTCAAGTCAGCTCAGAGTACCTTTCAGCAGAGTCTCTGGAACTGGAGACACAGTTGTTTGTGACTTCAGTTCCCTTGTTTTCATATGCAAATCTATATTCTTTGTTTCACCCCCCATAGAATATTCTTTCTGATGTTTTTTATTGTCTTCAGCTAATGATGTTAATAAACTCTCCATGTGTTAGAAGTTCTTTTGTGTGTAAAACACAGAAGTTAATGATAGCTACGAAGGCAGAAAAAAAAATCCACTCTTCATTGGCAGAGTTAGATCAATCTCCTTTTGCTTCTTTGATTCTTTATTTTCACTGTGTTCATTGTTCATTGTAAATGTTGCTTTTTTTTTTAAATGTATACTCATTAGGACTAACAGCAAAAACTGACAACCTGATTCTTCACCTAGCAAATCCAGTGGTAAATCACCTCCAAATTCCAATAGGAGCAGATGGGTTAGACTTAACAGTTTTGGTAGGAAACAAGCAAACAAACTACTTTCTGAAAAATATCCAAACTTGGAAAACAAATTTAAAGGCAATTTGGTAGAACAGGATGTCTTACATTTTTTCCTGAAGGACTCTTTGCAACTGATGGTCCCTGAGTCCCTCACAAAACTTCTGCTCCTGAAAATCCATTTCCCACAGCAGCCTAGTGAGATACATCAGTTTTGGGAAAAGGTTTTGTTTGGACTTGAGATCTAAATGTAAATCTTGGCACTCAAGATAGAGAGCAACTCAGAGGAAACTCAGCATTTTCTGTGATATGTATAAAGCATCATAGCTCACCTGTTCTCCTTTGAGTAGCTGGGTACAGCTGTCCTGGTCCCAAGATCACAGAAAAACTTCTTCTGAAAGGCCCCTTTGGTTTGGCTCCTTTTTTCTTCTCCCCTTTTTAACAGCTGGTGTTTCCAAGAACAGACTTGAAAGGCTGAGATAGATTTTCATTTTTAATAACTGAGCTTCAAGTTCCCCGGGGAAAAACGTCCTCCACTGGAGACAAGAAGGTCCTGTGTCACCCAAATTCTTTATTTATTAAAGAGAGAGATGAGATCCTCTTACAAAACTACAGTAATGTCTCTCCTTAAATCTGGAGAGGTGCTCACTGTTCCTTATGATATTTGTTTCATTTCTGTGCCTCCCCCCCACCCCCTCTAGGAAAATCTGGCAGGTTGCCCGCTACTACTGGGACCAAGATGCAGCAGGCAGGGACATGGGGGGAGACCTGTGGGGACCAGGCCTGTGACCTGGTCTAATGACGACACAGCACACCAGTGAGAGGCCATTTGGCTACTACATGCTTCAGGTGCTACAGATGAGTGATTATTTAATGGAAATCCTTTTAAGTGTGCTGGCAGTTGGCACTGGCTGATCAGCAAGAGGGAGCTTACCCTCCCTTGAGCTTGCTCCAGCTCGCTGCCAGGTGCTGAGGGTGGACAGAGGCAGAGCAGATTAACGCATGTGGAAAACTCGTAACAGAACATGAAACTCTCTGGACTGACTTTCATTATTTCCTTCCAATTTTTTAAATGATCTATTTTTGTAAAAATAAAAACTGGGGGTTTGCTTGCTGAAAATAGATCAGTCTGGAACAACAGAAACAAAAGCAAAATACTAGGGTTGTCTCCTCTTTAAAAGGAGACATGAACATAACAGTTTCAGAAAATTCCATGGGAAAAGCAAGTTTTCAATTGGATAAATAGCATGCTTCATTTTGAAGAGCTGCTTTATTGGGAAGTACCATACCCCAATGGCTGTATTTTCAAGTGTCTGTGTGTATATTGGGTACTGAAGTCACACCGGGGCACAGACACATATTTCAAAATTCTGCCCAGAATTTTTGGTGTGAGGGAAAGTCGGTGGGAAAACAAAACTCTCTCTTTATTGATGTGAAGACTTTGCAGCAATAAAATGGGAAGGCTGAAAGCTGATCAGGCACTAATGAACCTCAGGGCAATGTAAGCTTTTGCCAGGGTTTCAAGTAGGCAGCAGGCCAGTTTCAAGGGAATCACTGGAGAAGGCGGAGGAGAGGGGATAATGGTGCTAAGAGAGCTTGTGGCTGGTCAGGAGGGTCAGGTCCCACCTCTTGGTGGTTAGCAGGGGTGAGGGAGAGATGTAGGGTGATGGAAATACAGCAACCTCTCTCCCTGTGCATGATGCAAGCTTGTTTGTTCCCCTGGGAAAGTGCTGTGCTGACTCACTGCTGTCTGTCCCGGGACTAACACTAAGGACTACTGCTGGCTAAGCTAGCTTTCATGTTCTTTTTCCTTTCTTTTTCCTTACAGTTATCTGCTATTTCTTGTAATTCTGCTGCTTCCCAACTCCCTTCTGCTTTGTGTTTTCTCCCCTTGGTGCTCCAGTCCTCTTTACTTCCATCACCTGGCCTCATTTTTCTGCTGGCTTTCCCTTGTTCCCTCCTGCCACAGAAGGGGACTGGGCACACCAGCCCGGCTTGCACCATGAGCAGTACTGACTGCAATTGGTGCTTTCTGTCGTCCGAGACTTTCACAAATAGCATAGTAACTGAGAGCCCTAGAGCTGTGATTGAGTTCTCTTTATTGTCAAGCAGGCCCAGAGAGCTGCCTCATCTCTGTGCTGACTGATTTTTGCCAGCCAGCCTTAGATGCTCCTAAAGTAACTGGGCAGGTTGGACAACTATGGCATTTCCATGTATTTTTTCCTGAAACATTTGCTTTTTCAGTATCTAGCACTAGCTGATGTGTCTGCCTAGGACACTTGGAATGCAAGTGATTGTCTGAATCCATTTGCCCAGCCTCAGTGCCACAGTGCCACTGGTTATGGCAATGACACTTTCACGTGAGCTGGCCTGTAGTTCCAAACTGCTGAGTCATACTATTGTGTTTTGAGCTTTTTGTAAAGCACTGTACTATTTTGGAAGGAAAATCACAATGGAGGGATATGTAAGGGCCCCCTGGGAATGCTTGGTCCCTGCAGTATGGGGCTTTGCTTTGTCTTGGTGGGTCTTGAGGAAGCCCCCGCAGCCACGGCCTAGAAGAATGAGCAGCTTGCTTCAATATTTCCTTTCAATTCACTGCGGCTGGGGCGCAACGACTTAGGAAAGAGCTGGATTACAATACTGAAGAAAGGTTACATCTCATGCCTTTTTGTTATTGGCTCAGAGCTGTGCTGTGACAGCAAGTTTTTGAGAGGATATTTGCCTACACATGCACACAGACTTTCTGTATATTAGATAATTCCCCCAAAGCTCCCGATCCCCAAACTTCTACTGTGACCTGTTGATTTCTGCATGCACAGATTATGTGAGCTCCAGTCCTTATTCCTTTATAGTGTTACATTCATTGCAGATAGAATTTTGGAAGTTTTTCTGAAGAATCATCAGTAAATTCAGTGGTCAAGTGAAAGTACAATTACATTTGTCATGAGCAGAAGGGAGAACATGAGAACGAATAATAGCTCCTAACAAATCCTTAGGGATTGTAGGCAGATCATACTGCCTGTCTCGGGACTTGGTGTCTCTATTGCAAAAATCAAGATGTAATTTTACACATCACTGTTATAACGCGTTGAGATCTGAAGAGAAGACATATTAAAGAAGTGAAAAATGTTATTACTGTTTTATAGCAGAGGTAAATTTTCTTAAATTGCAATTGAGCTTTAGATTGTATGCTTCTTTATATCAGTTTTATGCCCAGGTAGTTCCACTGACTTAACTGAATTTAAGTTACGCTTACTCAAGAACTGTAGCTATGAAGTCATGTTTTATCAGTAAAGCTCATGCCGTAATAATGTCCATGGTCTCAGTTTATTCATTGCACAAAACACTCTCCTCAACCTGTAAAGTCTTCAAGCAAGTAGGAATGTTACCTAAATTCCAGCAGAATGTGAGCTTCTGTGCTTAAGTAGTCTGTCAGTGGTTACTGCAGCCTACTTGTATGTTCCTTTAGACATTTCCTCTTGCTAGTATTTTCTCCAGAGTGTCCCAGATCTAGGAGAATCCTATAAATGATTCTTCATATATTTAATGTCTTAAGATGCTAAAAGAAAGATAATCTAGTGTTGCTGATCCACTGGTATAATGAATGTCTATTAGTAAGAAAGCTTGAAAACGATAAATTTGAGGCCTTTGTGTTTGACTACCATGAAAAAGAAGTAACTGCTCTTTTCCTGAGTATTTACACAAGAAATGAGGCTAAATAACCTGCAGAACTAGAAATAATTCAGCCTTCAGAACCAAGCATGTCTACCTACATGTTAAACAAAAAGAAAAGGAGAAAATTGAGAAAAAGATGCCACTGGAAAAATTCAACTAAAAATCAGTTGTGACCATTGTCAGATTACATTCTGTACAAAGGACCAAGGCTAATTATCCTTGCATTAATTTGTGATGAACTCCTCTGCCATTTTGCACTCTCAGGGTGCAGGCAGGGTGGTCACCAGCATGCCTGCCAAGAGGGATTTGTGATATCTGAAGAGCAAGCACCTTCTAGCAGGGTCTGGGGGCTTGGAGGACCCCGAGGGACACTGAAGAAACAGACATCCCAGCTAATGGCTTGGAGGTGGATTGGCATGTGCCTGGTAGAAGTCCTAACTATGAGGAATATGCTTACACGAAGGATAAGCAGGATTTGTAAAAACAAACATAGCTACAGACAGACACATTAAGCCAAATTCATTCCTAGTAAAACTTGCCTGGCTTTCACTGCAGGAGCGGATTTGGCTCAGAGTGTGCCCTTATCTAAGACTAGAGCTGTGACATCTAATATGTACAGATATTAACACTGTATATACTTGGAGTCTTTCATTTATAAATGGATTTGCAGATAAATTCTGTCTGGTATATCAAAATTGGGATCCTCTGAATCCATGTGCATGTGTACGTGCCACATGGCACAACCTATACTCTCTGTGCCTATATATAGAACGTAAATATAGGCGATTGAGGGGGGGCAGGGGAGGGCAGGGGAGGCCTTGGCCCTGATCCATTACACCTGGCCTTTCGAGCACACCATTAAAATTTCATGTTGTTTTCCTCTGGTGTCTCCTGCAGTCTTTGTTCCTCTCAGGCCACTGCTGACCAGCATGCCTCCTGGCCCAGCCGACAGAAAGCCATGGGCTCCAGTTTGTGTTTTGCTGCTCTTGCAACTTCTAATGAGCTGTCAGTCACTGGCCTTGTTTCTTCGAAGCTTATCTTGTGACTGCTGAGAGGGGCCAGGAGTGGGGGTACGTGCAAGTGAGAGGCAGAGACAGCAACAGCGTATTTAAAGTGCTCTCTAGTTTTACAACCAGCATTTCTGTCCAGATTATTGTCACGTTCAGGCTTTCACCATGAAAAAAAAAAGTCACTCTGGATTACACCACATAAACAAACTGTTGCTTTATTATGAAGGAAGATCACTAATCTGTGTGCCTTATCAAAGTCATCATATAAACAGAACAAATTACCTTGTATCAGACTGGCTTGCAGGTCACCTTTTTCAGCAGAAAGAAAGGAAGTTAATTTCTAGAGATGAGTCAAAAGTGGAACTGTATTGCTAACCCACAACAGTGTTGGGGAGCTGGTTAGAAAACACAGGCTAGTTCTGCTTTAGGCCATTTTTGTTGTGCTGGTTGCTGAGCTTCAGCACAAGACCAGTGGGGAAAAGTGGAAGGGGCTGAAAGGAGCTGTAGGGAGTATGCAGGCATCCCTCTGCCATCACTGTAATGGATGAGCAGCCTTCTCTGCCACTGCTTGGGTGTACCCTCTCCAGTTTCCATTTGCAGAGTAGAACCCTGACAACATCTGGGTGCTCTTTTCCACGAGGACACTGAACAGCCTGTCTGAAGGCATCACTGCAATGTCGCGCCTGAACTTAGGTTGCACCAAAGATATTTCATTTGATGGTGTCCTCCTACCAATTCATTCAATTTGATAAATTCTGAAACTGCATCTCTCCTACTTGGCAATACCTGATTATGTTTTCACTGATGTCCCGGAGGGAGTGGGAAGTGAAAGCTAAACTGAAGGTCCAAAAATTCATATTAACCAAGCAGCTTTGTTTCATACCTGGTTGAAGATGCACGTGAAATGATAACTTTGGTATAAAATAAGACAACAACACTCACATTTCAGTATAGCTGAAGAAGAAAGATGAGTGAGGCTTTTGTACACAGTGTTGTATCATAATTGAGTTGTAGGGTTCTTCTTAGAGAATGAGACATTTTAGTGCCTTGGTTTCCTTGAACAGATTTAACATAAGTAATCGTTTATTTCTGATTCCAGGACAACCCTAACTCTATATTACTTCAATTATGTAGAACAAATCTCAGAAGCCTTGCTGCTCCCACCCACCTCCCTAACACCACCTCTGTCTTCACTACACTTCTGCACAGTGAGAAGATGCCTCCATCTTTCACAGTGACCAGAAACTCGTGTCCAGGGAAGCCAAGAGATTTGCACAGGACCACATGGATAGCTGGTGGCAGGGGAGTACCATCCTTTTCTGCTTTGTTCAACTTTAAAATGTCAGCTACCATTCTACTCTGATTCCAGATTGTTTTGTGTGCTAGGTTTATATACCAGACAATCTTATAAACAGCTGAGCAACACTGTCAACTCATACAATGAATCCTACACTTCCACTATTTTTAAAAAACATGGATCTTTAAACAAACTTTTGTCTTTTTGTGGTTTGATTCACGATTGCTAGATATTTGGTGTTGCTAATACTGATATTCCCTCATACCTCTGTGGTGAAAATATCCAGTTAGCAGGATAACAGGTGCTGTAGTTAAACTAGAACACCTGGAGATAGCCCAGCAGTGCTACAGCTGCTGCCTTTTTATCTTGTAAAGCTCTGTTTGATTTGAACATGGCTAAAGGCTGAGTGATGTACCGTGCTGTTGACCCCACCTGCTCTAGCAGTCTGGCACAGAACAAGCTGCAAGCCTCCTGGATACTGACCATGGATACCATGGGCATGGGGGATGAGGCCCTTCCAGGTGATCATGGCACTACAGCCCTCTGCTCACATCCTGCCTTGCAGCTCACAGGGATGTGGCAGTGGCAGATCCTGACTCCTTATAATTGATTGTGTACAGGCACCATAGGGGTCATTCAGCTGTTGGGCCGTGTGTGCACTCCTGACAGCTGTTCTCCATTTCCAGCAGAGCAGAGGAATTTTCTGTGGGCAAAGCTTGGCCCTTGGGCTGCCAGTTTCACCCTTTATAGGTGAAATCTGAGACTTTCTGGGACTACAATGAAAAATCCTTTTCTAAATGTCATCTTTAATTATTCTATCACATAATACTTAGTAGTCCAGAAAGGCTCTGTCTGACTGCTCGCATGGTTGGAAACTCGGGGTGCTGCCTGCCGACTGTGCTACACAGAGCTGACTGCTGCTCTTTGGGCTGCAGGAAGGGATCTGCTCTGAGGTGTGCAAAGCAATGTGCTTTTGGTGGCTCACAAGCAACCTTAAGAACAGGATTTGAACAGTGTGTTTTGTATCCAATGGGTGAAGGAGAGTGAATCTTTCAGCGCAAAAAGTAACTTTACAGATATCGAGGTTTGTTTTTTTTATTATTGAAACACCTACACAGCATTGGTGCCTTGCAGCTCGTGTGTGGACTCCCCAAAGCTTAAGGAACAGACACCTGGAGATTTTCTCTTATTTAGTGGACAAAGTAGTTCAAATGATGCAAGTCTTTCTTAATGAGCTTAACCAGAACTGTCACTGGGCTTGCCTCTGATACTGACAGATTTTCTGTTCAAAAGAGTAGGATTGAGAAGTCCATTTAGAGTAAATACATGTCAGCTCTGAGACCTTTCTCTGTGGTTAGAGGAAAGCATACCTTATTTAAAGGAAAAGTGAGAGAGTGCGGCTGTCTGCATGGCAGGTAGCAGGCTGTGGCCCCTGTGAATTATTGAAGTGGAATCTGGAATACACACCGCCACGCCGGGCCTTCTGCAGACCATGTCTCGTCGGAAGAACTGACTCTCGCCAGAGAGGTAATGGAGAAGGTGCTGGCCCAAATCTCCATAGTCACGGCCTAGATGCTAGGTCAGGAGGCGCACTCCTCATTGCATGAAGTATGTGGGATCTGAAAACTGGGCACTGCTCCAAGGCCTAAACACCAGCTGACAGAGATTGTTCATTGATGCCAAGAGCATCCAGAAGCTTTCCCCTGGAGGAAAGGATTTATGAAACCATTCTGTGACAGATGAGAGACTCTAGAAATCTCCTCTTACCCACTTCAGCATGGACAGTCCCAGAGCAGAGCTGGCTGACATGGGTATTAGAAATACTTGTTGGCACTGCAGCTCTAAGTAGTACAGGCAGCAACACAGCCCCACCAGCCTCATGGTGGAGCGACAAATGGCTACGGTGGATGACAGCTTCTTCAAGTAATTAATGGCATTGCAGCTGGGCTGGCTCAGTGTGGGCAACACTTCCATGATAACTTCTGACAAAGTCTGTCTGGAAGCTGGAAAGGCTTTTCTAACTACTGAAAAAAACTAGATGGCAAATACTACCACTGAGATAGGAGCTTAAATCCCAGCAGAGTGGCACTCTTCTGAGCTAATTAATGCTAACATCTTTCTGAGTACTTGTGTTCCATAGAATCCATTCACTGAGACAAAATATGTGTCAAATCCTTTCCAAGGAAGCAGGTTCAACCTGTTAGCAAGAACATACTTTGTAAGCTTCCTAGCTCTCTAATCCAACATTATGCAAAACAAGATAATCATTCCTGTGAATTTTAAAAAGGAGTGGGACTTTTGCATATTAATTTTCAAAGTTTCACATGTGAAAGCTTGCGTATTGCAAGACCTAGTCTTCTTGAAATTAAACTCAGCAGCCATGCTGGACATTTAGAAAGGACCTGAAATCATATACCTACAGAGCCCCAGACTGCTGCCTCCTGGGGATAGAGAAGAGTTTAATGGGATGGGGGAACATGTCTGTATAGCTGCAAGTGTACGGGGAGAAAATGGTTTATTTAGTTGCTTCTCAATGTCATATCTTTCTTAAGTGTTTCTAGGATGCCCATCTCATTAGTATCTGAGCTCCATCTCAACTGTCTGGAAGGTAGTAACAGAAAACTGCTATTTGATCTCACTCCTTCTTATCTAATCTCATCTATCAAGAGTGTGCTCAGTAGCTTGGTATCTGAGCACCTCAGAGAAATTACATGAAGTCAACAACCTTCATTGGCATCTCCATTTTGTATTGGAAAAAAAATAACTGCTTTAGAGGAAGGAAATCCAGATCAGTGCTACGTGATTCAGCTGTGTGAATGCGCAGGGAGCATGCAGAGGATGAATGGGACAGCACAGCTCCTGTGGGTAGAAGAAGCTCCACTTTTGTGGAAGTCTTCCAACAGCCACATCATAAACACTCATTAATTATACAGATACAGAACTCGGCAAGTTTGATGTTCAGTGTAAATGTCTAAAGATGTCTAACAGATGGTGAAAAGTGAACTGCAGGTAAAATGTTGGTCCCAGGCTGCTCAGATAGCAGCAAGCCAGAGCTGCAGTCCTTGGGCCTGGATCCAGGACAATAAATTCTTTGTGCCAGACTTGATGTAGCCTGGCAAGGTGGCTTTATAGCTCAGGGGGTTGGTGGCCCAAGCTGCTCGGTGGCCCTGGTTCATCTCAAGGCACGGTGCAAGGAGCAGCTCTACTGGCACAGTTCAAAGAGAAGCCCGGGGATAAGAACAAGAACATCCACCAGAAGGAACATTTGTGAAATTTTGCCATAGTTCAGTGCTTGAATTTAAGCCCATTGATGAGACTGCTCGTCTCAGCTTCTGTTGCTGTAACTTCTGCTACATACATGACTTGTTAACAAGAAGTCATTTGCTTCATAAATTCTCATAATTTCTATCCTTCAAATTCATTTTAAGATCTGCTGTGGTAGATGTTGGCCTTCTGAGAAATAATAGAAACCTTGATTTATATCCTTACAATTACCTCTGTTAAGTACTCACAGCATTTAAAAAAAGATTTTAAAGTGGCCAAAGGCTATTCTGTGCACCTTTGGGTCCACAGTTCAAATGCCACATGAAGTTTAATTGCTTTCCTGATTGCGGCCAATCAGCCCCACTCTCTGCAGCAGGGACCTCACTTCCCCATGTGCTGTCAAGTGCCAGCTGAGACGGCCTGGAGCCTGTGCCATGTTATCTCAAGTCAGGCTGAGCTAGCAGTGCCTGGAATTAATAAGGGATCATGTGCTTGAGCTCTATAAATAAATGAAAGGGACAGAGTCACCCTAGGAGCCTCGTCACCTTTTAGGCACTCATGCATACTGTAAGTGTACTGGGCCAGCACAACAGTGCAGGAACAAAATGAGCAATTAATTAAACAAATGTACAGTAACAGAGGTAACAGAGTCACTATCTGTGGAGTGGGAAAGCTTCCCAGAGCTGTGTCACCTGACCAGAGCCTGGGTTAGGAGAGCAGGGTGGAAAGGAAATGAGTAAAGATGAACGAGTGGTATTTAAGCAGATGAAAGGCCATGACTGAAGCCCGGGAATGCCTCAGTGTGTCCTCGGGGTGCAGACACATTAAGTCATCAAGAGCTGCTCCTCAGAGATGTCTGTACACACTGTTCTACATGAACATGAAGTGACCTGAGATTGCCTGGCCCTCGGGGCAAGGACAGTCATGCCCTGCTCTCGCTGGGCAGGCTAGCGGCCTACCGTGTTGGCACCACTCGGCTGGCACTGCCACCCTTCGATCCATAGCCAGGTGCACCGTGTTGTGAACTGGTGCATCCTCATCCTTACTTACACCAATAAACTTTCTGGGGCTTAAGGGAGTCACAGTTGATTTTCTGCTAAAAGAGCACAGTCACATTGACAATCTGTGTTTTGTACCTGAGATGCAGTATCTCCTGACAAACAAGGCCTGCAGCAAAGCATGGTTCCTCTGAGCAGAAATCAGACTGGGTGGTGGCAATGTCCTAGTGAAATAGCAGGAGGTCCCACTGTATGACTGAGAGAGATCCTTCCATCTTTAAAGCAAAGACATCCGGGTGTCATTCACTGAGAGTCAGCCCTACTGGCTCCAGACAAGCACTGCAAGTTTCAGAGTCCAACATGAGGTGAGAGAAACACCCACTCAGTCTTTCAGCCCAAGATGAACAACAGCATTGATCTGGGAAAAAATGTTCCAGCACTGATGTCAGCAGAGATTAAACCATCCGACACTTAGTTTGGCAGAAGAAAAGATCAGTCTCTGATAGTGGCTATGGGAAATACGACTGAGCGGTCCAGAAGTGATGAATGCACACTGGGTAAGTGTTCCTTAAAATGATAATTATGTTGAAACATTCATTCTGGAAAATAGTGATTTTAAGCAACCGCGTTACACACAGGCAGCAACTCCAGTATAAAGGTATTGCCCAAAATGATATATGGAATTCACTGATTTCCTAGCGTAGATATGAGTGCAACACACATAGATGTTTCTTTGCATATGTCACCTCAAAGAGATATGCAAAACTTCAGAAATGTGTGATGAAACAATAGTTACTAACATTATTTGGTAGGAGTGAGAATTCAATATCTGTTCTAATAGTCAGCTTTCTAATAGTCTCGCACTGCTCACCTAACAGTAGGTGGATTAATGGTCAGTCTGAATGGAAATGCCAAGCACCTCACAGGGAGCAGAAATGAGAGCCAGAATAAGGCCAAAAGTTTTGTTCTACTCTCCTGACACTGTAATTCCACAGTGATACTCTTGACATTTTTGGAATAGATCATGATTCACAGTGCTGTGACTCAGTGGAATGGCAGTCCCTAGGCATGACATTAATAAAGGCGCTTTTTCTTTGATCTAGTAACAAAGCTAATCTCTGTACAGGAGCTGTAGAAACTGATTGGTCTGTATCTCCCATGATGCAATGTCCCTTGCAATGCAACTGATGCACATTTCCCTCTCCAGTACAGGAGATAACACAGCTTAAAACACAAAGACACGGAGACTACAATGATGAAGTTTCAAAATAAAAATACCGTGTTTCAGATTTTCAAGAAAATAGAGTTGCCTGGAAAAAACTCTCTCTACATTGTCTGCCTCACACATTTTCTCACTGATGAACAACAACAACAAAAACAAAAAAACAAACAAAAAAAAAAAACAAAAAAAAAACAAGGCTCTTTTCATTATGGTAGTAGTAAGAATTTTTAATGTTTCTGTGCCATTCATATCTTCAGTAAGAGCTTATGGTTCATCAGATATTGCATATCATGGATGACACATTTGAGTATGGAGGCTGTCATTGGGGTTCTGCCTGGGGTTGCTGGGGTGTGCTGTGCTGTTCACTCATCTTCCTCCTGCACTGGTAGAAGAAACTAAGAAACATGCAGAACAGAGGAAGCTTGCTGATGCTGGGATCTTCTCCACAGTTAATGACATACTGAATAATCCTGGTGAATTCACAGCATACTGAATTGCTGCTGCCCTTTATCTATAGCTTATAAAGGGAACATGTGGCTCTGATTTACCTTTCCCCACACAAATTACTGCATGGGGGAGTAGCAAGGGAAATAGAAGGCTAGACATAAAAATTACCAAGCAGCCTTTGCTATGTCTAAAGAAGCCCTCTAAGGGAAAAATTATAAGAAAGGCAAAAAAATTGAGCAAGAAGGTTGCAGTGTTATGTTCTGTATATGCAAAAGCAAGAAAACTTTAGGGCAGGCCCTTGGCTGCTGTAAGCAGCAATAGCTTCATTGCATAAATGGAACTGCGTTGATTTATACCATAGGTGAACTGTTATGGTGTTCAGCACCATTATAATTTCTAATGAGTGGTTTTCACTATTATTAATTCAGCTGGTATTACTAATATTGCTTTTGCACTGGCCAGAATAAGCCATTTTAGTCATTAAGAACAAGATTCCATATTATTATCTGAAGTTGTCTTTTGAGCCTCTGAAAGGTGCTTTTGAGGACTGCCCTTGTACAATGCCTCCAGGCAGATCTGAATGTCTGCTTGAAATCCCTGTCTAGACTGGGAAAATGAGCAGCCCTTACAATGTGCTAATGGGTACACATAGGTTGGTACATTTTAAAACACAAGAGAAAAGGAAGATGGTTGCTCAGGGTGTAGTTCCTTGTACAGCTGAACCATGTTAATGCCTTACCACTGACAAGGGGGAGAAAGCCTATCCTTCTCCCTTTACCCCTGCTCCGCAGTGCATAGCTGCCTGACTTGCTCACTGCTTTAAAGCCAGTGCTTTCTGGCTACTTTCTATGAAGCCAGTAGAAAACTGATGATAAAGAAGAAGTGGATACAGCTGAGGTGATGGAGTGAGCTGGATCTGCTGATGACACTGTGGACGTGCTTGGGCCAAGTACATGGCAGGGAGGTGCAGTAGGTGGGCAGGGAAGGAAGGAGCTGAAAGTCCCCATCACTCAGCTATGGCTATCAGGTGGGTTGCTCTGTTCTGCCCCTGGCATCTGTACTGAGTTTGGCATGCAGGAGCAGGGATGAGTAGGTAGGTATAAGGTCTTCTGGGCTTCACATGAGCCATTGAGGCATATGTGCAGACACCAGTTGCCTGCTTCAGAAATTATAAACTGGAAATGAAGCTGTGGCATCCATTTTAATTCCCCATTCTGCTGAACAGTTTTCAGATACTTAGGCAGAAAACAGTCTTTGCTCTTGAATGTGGCTCTTCACAGTTGGCTTCAGCCACTGCTGTGGTCTGTTCCTGTGGCTCTGTGTGGGGTATGGTTGCTCTTGACCCCACACAGCCCATTTCTTCCATGTAGGCTTCTGTAATTGGCTTAGCCATGTCCTTGCTTCTTCAACTCCCTCCTGCTCTGCTCCCTTCCACGCTTCCAGCCGTATTTCTTCCCTTTTGACCTACTCCAACTCAGCACCTCCTGCATCTGGGCACCTTGAGAGCTTAAAGCCTTTCTCCTCTATCTGCTGGGCTCAATGTTCACCCTCTGTACCAAAGCTTGTTCAGTTTGGGCCGTGTTCACTACTCCAATCCCTGTCCCCGCACTCCAAGAGCTCAGGTTAACTCAGCCCCTGGCTTGCAGGCTGTTGACACAGCTGTCTGCCTTAATATCTTTCTTTCAGATGGATAAAAACCGATCAAGGTTTGGCTCTTGGTGAATTTTTGTAAGGCATGTGGCCTATTTTTTGTTACAGTGTGTTTGTTCTGTTCCTTTTGGGTACGATAGGATCTTGCTTACTGGGATGCACAGTGCCCGTCTTCGCCTTGGCCTGGCTATCTGCATTCAAACCTTTTTTGCAATAGTCATAAAAGGAGGGGTATAAACACCTCGCCTGGGGCACAAGCTGTTAGTTCAATATAAAGAGATTTAAGTAGGAGCAATGGGAGAAGGAAACGGGCTGAATATCAGGAAAAGCTCCTGCCAGTGAGACGTGTTTGGCTGTGAAATCTTCTCCCAGGGGAAAGAGGTCAAAGCCTCATTGTTTGGAAGCAGAGCTGGTCAGCCCTGCGAAGCAGCAGTGGGAGCGGTGGGGTGCAGGGAAGGGCAGCAGCTGTGCGTGGTGGGGCAGATAGTGTGGGGGAAGCACTGGGTGCAGTGGGGAGAAACCAGGGGCAGGGGGCAACAGGAGGAGCACAAGGGGACAACAAAGGGAGCAATGGGGCGCGGGAAGGAGGGGGGACAAAGGCTGGAGAGAGCAGGGAAAAAGAGGCAGGAGCTGCAGGCACACAGGACAGAAGAGGCTAGTGAAAAAGGCAGAGTAATACTGGGCAGCGATGAGCACTAACAACAAGGTCTCCTGGCTTTGTTGTGAACCTGGTGGCCTTGGTTGAGCACAGCTAGGAGATGAAAGGGACAGAGACAAAGAGATCACATTTTCTCGTGACATTTTTTTGAGCATATCCCTTGTCCTAGGATATTTTTTGCAGTTTTCTTCTCCTGCATCTAGATTAAACTAAGACATTCAAATGCATTTCCTGGCAAACCAGGGACAGACAAACTAGGAAAGCCATGAGAACACAGTTTTACAGCATTAGCTTAGAACGTGAAGGATAGGCACAGGATCTCACCTTTGTTTATTGGCTACCAACTATTTTTGTTCTGAAATTCCACATGTTCGGTGACATTTCATTTCTCCACTAGAGTGAACTTCCCACCATGCAAATCCTATTATGATATAAATTGTCCGAGACTCTTTAGCCATCCCCACCACATATTCCATTAAAACTCATCGATAGTGACATGGCATTCAATGACCTTTTTGAAGCTCTTCAGTATCACCAAAAAAAAAAAAAAAAAAAAGAAACTCCCAGCTCAGTTTCTTTCACCATTCTGTTGTTAGTTTCCTTCTCTCTAAACCAGGCTACTCTGTTAATTTTGCTGAGGTCTGCTGCATAGTTTCTATATAGATCTACAACTCAAAACAACTCATAAGCTCCAGTTCGGTTGGTCTGCCAAAAACTCACGTGCTTAACTTTTCCCTGAGAGATCAGGAGAAGGGTGAGGAGATGCAGGACCTGCCAGGACCCAGAGATACAGTACAGGGCTTGAGCTGCCGTCGAGTCCTGATGGAATGTATCCAAGGTCCAAATCCAGGCCGCACTCCTACAGCCCTGCTCTAAACACTTATTTTTAATTCTTACAAATCTTTTCAAATGTCAATGCACAATGAATATTGTACACTGAATGCAAGACTTGCCAACTTAATTTGAAGAAATTGCTGATAATGACAACATTAATTGCCTTCTCATTTTGCTTCTTATCTTCTTTGTTAATCCTTTCTCAGAAGAAAAATCCTACTTGGATTACCAATGACAGTTTCTTTGTTCTCCTTATTTTTTTGTTTTTCTTAATTGCCCTGAGAGGACTATTTAAAAAGAATATTCATGGCAGAAGTACAAGCTGGCAGAAATGTCACATAAAGGAAAAGCCTTCTGTAATCTTATCTCTGGCGCAGTCACCGGGACCTTCAGAGCAATGCAGCTAAGCTGCCAGTTTCAAGGCTGAAATGGTTTTGTGATGGTTCAGCACAAATGGAACCAATCTGACATAAATCCATTGAAGTTACTGCTGCTTTTTTTTTTACCCCACGTTTACAGCAACGGGGATCAGAATCTGATGTTTGTTGGCCTCTTTCACGGGTGGAACTTGGAACAAGAGATAAATCAGTTTTGTTAAAGGTAAAGTTTGGGGTCATTTTGAGAAATGAGTCAGTGGAGGCCTGGAAGTGGGATGTTGCCTCTGCTTTAACTCAGATCAGGTGAAACGCATCAAGCAGTCGCCGCCTGAATGTGAAAGGTACCCCTCTCATCCCAGCGGGTGAATCTCTCACCAACTCGCAGTTGACGGTAAGAGGCTATCTCAGCAAAAGCACCAAGCACTGGCAGCAGGGGCCGTGCTGCTCTCCCACCGGCGCCGGTGGGGCCGGGCCGGGCTTCGGGCGGCCGCTGGATTCAGGCAGCCTGTGTTCGTGCGGCCGCGGGGCAGCAGCGCCGCTCGGTGGCACGTGCCCGAGTTAGCAGCTGTTGGAGAAATACCGACATTGTTCGGGACGGGCCGATAGAGAGCATTTGCGTTCAGGAAGAATTGAAAGGAAATGTTAAAGCAGGGTTGTATCTGTGCATGTTCTCGCTTTCACCCCGTCCATCCTTCCACCAGTACTCCACCCCTTTGGTTTTCTGCACAAGACAGAAAAGCGTGCAAGTTGGTAATGGAATACTGCTTTATTGATATGTCTAGTGTAAAAACCCTTTGTCTTTGATGAAGACGGAAATGATAGACTTGTATTTCTTCTTTCTTTAGCGTTCATTAATTAGGAAGTTAGTAGGTTCATTAGCACTTTCTCACAAGGCTGCAGTGGACAGCAGAAAACTGAAAGAACAGTCACAGTGTGTTGTTACCATACTACAGTGTTTTCTTAAAGAGGACTCAAGTAGAAACTGTGAGGTATTCTGTTTATAAACATCACTTCTGGTCCAAACCCATAAGAACCTGGCTCTGAAACTGGAGCTGCATTTCTAGAGAAGAGGGTAATGCAGGAGCAGCGATACAATGAAAATACAAACCCTCCCTCAATCTCAGAAGGCAAACCTGACTTCCAGAAACACTTGGCACAACCTTCCTCTGCTCCTTGAAGGTCAAAGCTCTCATTCAGATGATCAGAACCCTTGTTCCCATCACTGACTGCTGTTGGTAATATTAAAGGTGATTCTATACTATCTGTTGGTCATAATGAAGGTAAAGAAGCTCATATCTTCTGATTCAGGATTTTGCATTCAGTAATGCCACAGATTGCAACTGAATTTCTCCTTATTTGTATTACAAGGGCCCATGGGTACAAGGAGATTTGTCAGTTCACCTGGCAACAGGAATTACATTAACATCACTTTAAGCTCAAAGTTAAAGAAACTAAATTCAGTGCTCCCATCAGAAGTGGCCTTAGTTCTTCTCTTTACATCCCAAAAGTTATCTCTGTTTTCTTTTTCCTCCTGAGTCAGAAGATCCAGATGGGTTTAATGTTTACCTGCTTTGCTGTATTAGTTCTTTCACCCTAACACTGCTGATCATAGCCAGGCCTTCTGTGAGGAAGGGTCAGGGCTGCAGGTTTATGTGAGATCCCATAAGCCCCAGGGATGGGAAACTTCTGTCTGTTGCTGAGACTCCAGTGGCAGCATGTTCCTATGTATGTTCCTAAAATAAATGCCAGAGGAGGAACGAACATTGTTTTAAGTATCCTTGTGCGTGCCACATCCTAAGCCACACAGCCTGGTGGACTCACATGTATTTACTGGAGAAAGAAACAACAGAGAGTTAGGACCATAGCAGGCCGTGTCAGGCACTGCTCATGTAGAATGTGAGAAATGCAACTATACTGACCTTCCAACAGAGTCTTCTCCATGCATTTCATTTTCTCTAACAATATTCTGTTAAACAGCTGATAACTGTTGTTGCCAAAAGACACTTGTGTATAAGTCTTGAATAAATATAGTTGTGGAATATGCCTGTAGGTGTATGTATATGTATGCATACTGACACATTTAACAGGACATGAGATTTTTAAGCTGTGTGGGGTACATTTTTGTCTTTTTAAAAGATGATAAAAACTAGCTTTGTTTACACAGACAGTAATGATTCATAATGCTGTAATAGAGGGAACTAAAACAAAGAGAACATTTACTAAGGTCAATTGCCATTTCCATAGACGATTTCTATCAGCTACATGAATATTTAGTTTGTCTAATCTGTGATATGAGACAATCACAAAAGTTTTGTCTCAGCCACAGTCCGATATTGGCATAATAAACATACAAACACAGGACGTGTAACAAAGCCATCATGTAAGATGAAGTTCAACTTAAATCTACATTCATATTAAACCGCTTGCTTTAGAGGATCTCAATTTCTACCTCAGCATTGTTCTTTTAAAAGTCAATAGGTATAGGTATTATTTCCAACCTTTGATTCAATATAGAGGGAACCTACCCTTAAAAGAGCTCTGAGCCTCAGTCCCAGGGCTGGGAATCCAGCTAAAATCAGGAGTAAAACTACTGACTGCTACTGAACTAAAAAAACAGCCCTGCTCCTGGCAGTGAAGATAGTCATTATAATGGGAACATACTCTTGGTATGTGGTGCTGTTCAGGAGAAAAAGGATGACTGCTTGATTAAACTCTAGAGAAATGGATGTTCTAAATATATAGCGAATGGTCACCCCCAATTAATTTTGAGGGATGAGAACGCTAAATCTTATTTCCCATTAGGCTGGCTGGACAGCTTTCTGTGTTTGCTCATTTCTTTAGCGAATTCTTCTTTAATTGTATCATAGCCTGGGTGTTCAATACAAGGTGAAGTGTTGCTAATCAACAACAAAATCCTGACAAAATTGCGCTTGCAACAATAAAGGGCTTGTGGCTGCAAGGTAAGGAGGTGCTTGGGGTACCCCACAGACACGATCCCTGTGCTCTGGTCCAGTAGCAATTTCATGCTGAGAGAAGACCAAACAGTACATCTTTGTTCTAGGTGTCTGGGGCTACTCTGAAAGGAAAAATGGAATTGTAGACAAGAAGGACACTGGTTTTCACCTCCAGTGGTGACAACAGGGAAACCACAGCTGCATGCACTTGAACCACAATCCAACCTCTTCTTATTTCTTCTTACATTGCCTAACACTGAGATCAGACCACAGATTTTGGGAAGAAATTCCATAGACATGATCAATCATTCCCTTTCTCTTGAAACAGCACCAAAACTCCTCATGGACAAGACGTCCAAACTGTTGGAGCGCATGATAAAGCACGGCAGTATCTAAGACAGGACCCGTTTCAATGAAGGTCACACACAGAAAGTTTGAATAAACATCAGATGTTAATCTCTAGTAACAAACTTATAAAATGAAACAAAACAGATGTACTGTGATGTAAGAGTGCATAAAAATTTTAGTCGCTCCTTTGTCAACGGGGTAACTGTTTCCCAGAAATCTATAGATATAATTTATAAGTATGACAGAATTTTATGTAATGTTATCTACAACTTCTTGTTTAAATTGTATGTGTAATTATGTTTTTGTTTGTTTGGCTGGCTTGTTTTGGAAAAGCTTTAGGCACATTGTAAAATGTTTATGTCAGCTACTTCTATCAAACTCACTCTGACTTGATAAACATCCTCACAAGACCTCCTCATCAAACGGCAGAGCGGCAGAAGATGTGGCTGAACACACACCAGCTGTGTTTATATCTAGGCTCTGATCCACAAGTTGATAAAGAACCAAAATATTCATTAACTTCAGTGAGCACTTCCCGTCTTTAGAAGTGCATAATCAAAGCTGTATGAAGTACAGCCCAGATTTTTCTGAGCAGTTTTATATAAAAAAAATATTACTGGAAGATAGGTATATAAGTCCATGTATGCAAATAGTTTCGGATGATTTGAAACACTAAACTGTTGTATTTTACCTGAGAAAGGATCAATAGTAATAAAACTATAGTACAAACACTCAGTAAGTATGGTTAGCCAACCACTGAGATCAGGCTGTTCTACAGTTCTGCTGATAAACTAATGGAAAATGTTGTATTTGATTCAACAGACAGTTGGAATTTTGACGATTTTTCTATTTTCACATCTAACTTCTCCTGAAATTATTGCTGTTCTCTCTTGTCCTGTAAAGGCAAACAAAAAAAGACAACAAGCCTCCACAGTTGGTGTAAGGAGCTATGGAATTGCTTTGAGGACATTTTTGGGAGCACTGAAATGGAACAACAGGTGAATTGGACAGTTCTCTCCTGCCCTTCATGCTTCTGGCACAGAAGGTGACAGGGGGTCAGCAAATGGAGACAGGATTCCCTGAGCCCCAGTGTCAGCAGCTATTGCCAGAGCAGACTGGTACCAATGGCAGTGGGTGCACATATGGTGAACATATGGACTAACTGAGCTAGCAGGAACAAACCTGCCTGATGGAAACACATTTGTGAGAAAACAGAAAAGGCCGCAGTGAGGCTCTTACTGAAGCAACCCTAGTGCATCCAGACAGCTAGGCCACTGCCCTTTGCTATGGCTAGGAAATTTCCAATCTGCAGTAATTTTGAATGATTAGATATAAACTCATATGGAGACTGGATGTGGGGTAACACAATGAACTGAAACATGTACCTGGAAGTTTAAACCCAGCTAGGAAAAAGCACACTAAAAAAAAAAAATAATGGCATTGTGCTGTGGTGGCTTTTACACTGAATCTTCCTTCCTTTAAGCATTCTGTACACTTCACATGCATGCAGTGTTTTTCTTGATGTCTGTAAATATAGAAATTGAAAATGGTGTTATGACATATTTATGGGATTAAAATATATTCTAACCTGTAACAGGAGATGTAATGCTGCTTTTTGCATCAGCCAGCATGCTTGCAGCAAGAGCAGTCAGGGGCTTCGGTGCTGACAGAAATTGCAGTGACTCAGGGATGCAGTGCCTAGATCAAATTGAATGTAAATGTAGGAGGCTGGTTCATTTTATACAGATTCAGTGCTTCATTTTATACAGATAAATTTAGATTCAGTCTCTAAAATCGATGTACTTTACACTCAACTCCCCCAAAACCAGAATTGCATATGCCTGATAAAATCAGAGCACTGTAACTAGAAAACAAGTGTACCTTTCTATTTTCAGTACGAATCCCATTTTTTAAATTATTATTATTATTACAGAAGAAGTAAAATGATTTGAAAACATTTGTGCAATCAAAACCAAAAATCAAACAACTTTTTTTTTTTTTCTTCTAATGAAATAAGTTAACTGCTAACATTCCTTAACTCACATTTCTCCTCTCGTAACATAGTGTTGGACAGTAAACTCCTTTAGGTCTCTGATGCATCCTTTCAAATCAGACTTACATCACTGAAACGCTTTAGTCAACAGCACGCAAATAACAGCGGTTAACTAGTTAAGAGCTGCCCGCCGTTAACGAGAGGTGATTGCACTGATGGCAGTATGACCACCAGAGGGCATTTCCCCACCTGGGTCATGCCTGGTAATAACGTCCCACTCTGCTAAGCGCCTTCATAGAATAATTATTTTTATATTTACTGTCTTTTCCTGTCAGTGGGAATATCGCATCCTCGTTTGCCAATTACATTTTGAAATTCTATACCCAGGTTCTTATATCTCCAATAATTGCTATCTCAAAGCAGATGAAATGAAGGGTGGAAAGTAGAAATGATCACCGGGCTATCAAGTCACTTTCAACATAATAAAGGGAGCAGGGAATGAGAGGCAAACAGATAAGGAGGATAGAAGACACTTGTGGAATAAATAGGAGTAAGAAAATTAACTGAATAACAACAACAAAGGCTTGGAAAAGAAGGAAAAAAAGTATATCTAAAATTCTGATCTGAAAAAATGTCAAATATCACAAAAATGGGAATTCGTGAGCTTCTGAAATGTTATTAAAATTGTAAAAAACACTACTTAGAGGATGAAACACATGAAAAAAGGTGAATGCACGAAGGTGGCTTTGCCTTTCCTTACCTACTGTGCATGTTTTTGGACTGTCTGGGATCATAACAGTGGAACCAAAAAGATGCAGCTGGGTGTCAGCTTCAGGACACTGTAAAACCTCTTGCCAGCGCCTCCCAATTTCCACAGATGGTGGCTTAGAAGCTGTGCTAGCCGTGCAGATGTGCTGTCCTGGCCAATGGAACTGTGGAACATTTTATCTACCCTGATGAGTTTATTCCCTCTTCTCCTTACCTTCCTCTCTTTTTGGCAAGAGCATGTTACTTAAATTGCTGGATGATCTATTATTATTTTAACTGTGCATATACTATCCTGATGAGATCCCTTGTGAGAGTGTTAGAGAAGATGGCTTTTGTTGCTTCAGAAATAAAGTAACTGCTACTATTGCTGACATCAATAGGAGCTACAATTTTGCAAGCAAGGAACAGTATATAGCATTACATGCAGAAGCAAAATCAGGCCAGCTAGTCAGCATGCTTATAATCTCATTTAATATGAAATTTACACTCAGTCAAATAATTCTTCTCTGTCTCCTTATGTACAGGATGGCAGGCCTTATAATTCTTAGGCTGGTTATTGAAGCTTAGTTAATTGGTTCTTGTTAAGGATTTCATCTGAATTTCTCTCTCAGAGCAGGGCTAGAATCTAGAGGGTAATGGTTCTTTTACCTCATATCAGGGTTGTCACAGTTTGCAGTAGCAAATTGCTGTGTGCTCCCATCTCACTCAGAATCTGAGAGAAGCAAAAATAGATTCCCCTTTCCTACAATAATAAGACCTTTCATCAGTATTTTTTACATAAACATGTTTCTCAGCATCATTCAGGAGAAAAACAAGAGGCAAGGGTTCTGAGAAATGCTCACCAGGTCAGGTAACTGTGCATTATCACACCAGTGTAATAGCACATGCAAAAATGCTAAATCAGACTTGCACGTGCAGCTTGAACTTGAAAACTTCCTAAGACTTGAGATCCTGGCTTTCAAACCATAAGGTTATTTTGATGTGATCTTTTTAATCAATATTGAAGAGTCTTACATGTAGGTAAATGGATATATATACAGCTATGCTCTAATTAAGAAAAGGAGATTCCCAGTTTCAGTCTCCATTTGGTTCAGTTTACAGCTCTGGGAAGAGAACACTGCTATTTCACTGCCACAGTGAATTTCTATCTAAGAGATTCTTTTTTCAGTAACTGGGGCTAAAAATGCAGACTATTTAAGCAATCCAAATGTGTAGTATCCAGCCTGTGAGCTTTCAATCACTTGATATTCTCTAACTCAGATCATTAATTCTAGGCGCAAGCCTGCATATCTAAAAAGAGGATATCTGCTCTTGATTCAGGTTTTTTTTTTGAGTTATCACTATAAAAAGAGAAACTTATTTGTCCGTGCAAGCCTGTTCTGCATCCTTCCTTGTGTTGTACTTCTTTTATTTGGAGAAATCCTCACCTGCCTACTAAATCTGAAATGCAGTATTTCAAGCTTCCTTCCCAGTGCACAGCTCACTCAGTTTACTTTAGAGATAGAGCCAAGGAAGTGCTGTTCTGGATGGATCCCTCCCTGCTGAGACAGCAGCAGGGCAGGTCTGCCAGGCAGCATTGTGAAGGGGCAATCAGTGAGCAGCCTTTGCTTCCTTGCAGCCCAGGTTCCCACGCTTCAGATGAAGGCAAGTCATCAAAAACCAATTCACTTCCTAGCAATCATTGCCTGAAATCAAGCTGGTGACTTAGCAGCATCTGACATTCCTTGCTACAGCCAAGAAACTGAAGTTTGTCTTGCTTGCCAGTTCCTCTCAACTGTCTTAGTAAGTCTTAGTTGGTGCAGCAGTTTCTTGCAATCTTTTTATCTTCTTTGCAAGCAAAATGCTGGAGGAGACAGTTCCAGATGTTGCACTTTCTCTGAAGATGAAGATGTAGATGTAGCCATGAGCATTTATACACTCAATTTCTCAAGATCCTTTCATGACTGTCTCAGATTTGTCCAGTTAATATTAGCCCCCCAGCTATCTTACTAGACATAATGCCTTGCAAGCACAGAGTAGGTTCAACTCCTGCTTGAATAATCTTTCTCAGTAAAATAAACAAACCAGTAGGAGTGTAAATTTCCTACAAACTTTTACAGCACTTTCCACATTGTTTTTAACTGCACAAGACACACAATTGTAATTGGTCGAGGTGCAAATGCCATAGCACTGCACTACGTCATTCATCTTCAGACACTTGGTAACACAGCACCTGTAGTTTCAAGGACTGAAGGTTCACCAGCTGCTGGTATCTGTAAATCCCATCACCCTGCAAATTGCTGACTTTCTTACTCAGCATGCAGATCTTACAGAAGGACTACTGAGTACATTGTCTGAATAATACAGGATGTGCTCAGTGGTGTAAATGGTTTCAGTGAAGATAAAAAATGAGAAATTACTAATACCTTTCCTGCTTACAGCCAATAGAGCATTCATGCAGATAAAATGGGTAGAAATTCTTGTATAAAGGTATATCAGATATTTTCTATAGCATTCTTACTTCAAGCTGCCAACCATTTTTTTTTTCTGCAGAAGCTTCCAAACAGTTTATTAGAATTTCTGTATATGCATAAATCTATCTCTCTCCTGCTACAGTGATCTCTCTCTAAATTTAAATATGAAATTGATCCTTCTAAGGATTATCAGTATTGTATACTGATATTATATGGAATAATAGTATTATTGGTCTACATTATAACTATGCATATATATATGTTTATAAACAATCAGATATATCTAGGTAAATATACATGCCACAGCAAACTCCCTTAGGAGTACCAGGGCGCACAGGGTACATTTCAAGTCAAGTTTCAAAGAGCAGCAGCATTTCAGCATTTTGTTTATTTTTCTGGTAAAGACTTTATTAACCCACTACATCACACAGAACTACAATTCCTTTTCCAAATGTCAGTTATCATTAAATTCCAAGTAACTTAAGACTAAATAGGTAAAACAGGTTACAGATAAGTCTCTGAACTCTTTTCAAGCTCCTTCAAATGTTTTGTCATTGAACAGTTGTATACAGAGTGCTGCACAGGCACCAATATATGCCCTTTTGAGTTGGATGACTTCTGAAAGATCTGAATAATCTGATAGTGCAAAAGCAACTAGCAGCCTGTCTGTCACATCTCAGGGCTAAGGCGCTTATCTTCAGATGCCATTTTTCCTCCCACTGCACTCAGTATTTTCTGCAGCTGTGACAGATTGCAATCTAGAACAAGGAGACAGGTATGTGAAGACCACAGCCATTAGAAGAAAAGGAAGTATAAACATATTTAGCTTTCAAATATTGCATGCATTTCTTATTATTCTTGTTTTTCCTCACTTGTGAAGTTCAGCTCACCCATAATGCTCAAAAGGGTTTTTATGTAGGGATCCCTCAAAAACATTAATTGTGTTTAAGCTGTGATCAGTGCACACACACAGCATCAACTCCCTTCAGACCCAGATACACTCTTTCCTCCCTATGGAAACCAGAGGGCTGACATTTGGCTTTATCGGAGCTATGAGCAGGTCAGCAAGCTTTGATTGCCTTCATCAGCCTCACATGGGCCTTCACTCATTCACCTCTACCTGTTGGCCTGGAGGCTGCATTTAAGCAGATGGGGAGAAAGCTCTTGCTAGAAGGCTCTTATTTATGAGCAGTGTGTGAGCTGGTGAGTTCCTGTCTTCATGTTGCCTTTAGATCCTGCCTTGATAATATAGCTGTTCCAGTTGCTGGCTGGGCTGTGGCTGGTCCTGGTTACTATGTCTCTCCTTGTTTGGTGCTACGGGGTAGTACTTTTCATGGTAAGGGGGGTAGTTGCCTTGTTGTTTCCTTAGTTCTGGTTTGCCCTGCTATTAGTAAAGGACTAGTGTGATGAGCCCTGTATCAAAATAAGTTAATGGGGCTACTGTGTGGAAGAAATGTTGGCTTTTATATTATTGTGGGTCTTCTTTCCTTTGCTTACAGACTGTTTTGTGCTGGTACCTATATAGGTTGTAAGTAGAAAATACTGTATGAAGTCTGGAAATGAGTGCTGAACTTTCAATGCTAAGACAAAAAAATCACAGAATTGTTTGGGTTGGAAAGGACTTCTAAAAGTCCTTTAGTCCAATTCCCCTGTAATGTGATCAGGGACACCCACAATGAGAGCTGGCTGCTTTAGAGCCCTGTCAGCCTGACCTTAAGTGTCTCCAGGGGTGGGGCACCTACCACTTCTTTAGGCAACGTGTTTCAGTGCCTCACTATCTTTACTATAAAAAATCTTTTTAAGTCACCCCCCTCATAGTTTGAAATCATTTCACCTTGTTCTATTACAGCTGCAAAAGAGTCTTTTCCCTTCTTTCTTTGGTTCTCTCTTTAGGTACTAGAAGGCCAATATCGGGTCTCTGCGAAGCCTTCTCTTCTCTAGGCTGAACAGCCCCAACTCTGTCAGCCTGTCCTTGCAGGAGAAGTGTTCCATCTCTTGGATTGCTTTTGTGGTCCTCCTCTGGATGTGCTCCAGCTGTTCTGTGTCTCTCCTGTACTGAGGACTCTGCACTTGGACACAGTGCTCCAGGTGAGAGGAAGCTGTCTTTGAGTGGATGCAGTGGCTCACTTAGTGTTGATTTCTAGTTGTTTGTTGGAATACATAAGGCTGCTTTCTTACAGAAATTGAGAATGTATACTGACATCCAAATACTTATTTCATGTTTTATTTGTGTGCTTTGCCTCAGTGGCTAGTCTTGGTCACACCATTGCGATGAAGGCGGTTGTAGTCTAATGTAGTGAATAATGTATTAGTTTATTCAGTGTACTTTGTTCTGTTTTGGAAACATGTCTCCTGTCTGCTTATTGTATATGTACGCATTGCATAAATCATGTCCCCATTGCTGTGGCACTTAAAGATGTTTAGATGAATAGAGGTGGCCTGTGGCTCTGCATTTAAGGCAAAAAAAGAACAAACCAACAAACAAACCCAAAACAACAGCAATGCTATCAAGCCACAAAAGCTGATGCATCTTTTTAGACAGACTTGCGATTTTATAGAATTGCATTAATAGGAATCATACCATAATTTCCCTAGTGTGGTTTCCTGAATCTTATTGGTTCTTCTGAACAACATATAGCTTCTAACAGAACTTAGCATTTCTTCCTTGAAGACACCAGATGGAGTCTAACTTCTTTGTAACAGCTTTGTTTTTCAAGTTTAGAGACCTCTTATCCTAACAACTATCTTTCATGCTGTCATTTTCTTATGTTTGTGGTAGCAACAGCACAATCATGATGTTGGGTAAATTAGAGATTAAGTGTGCCGTGTTTACTTTCAGCCTCTTTTGGGCTGTGCCATACAGCACTGAGCATGTTTGCAGTTGGGTGCTCCTCATTTTAGTAGTGTGTCCTGCATTTTTTGAGTTTACAATGTACTGTCTTCTGTTTAACTGCACTGAATTTTGAATATAAAAAGATGTAATTTACTGGCAGTTTCAGAAAATGAAGTTCTTTGGTCATTTGTAACACTTCATAATAATGATTTTTATATTCTGTGAACTGCATAGCTAAAAGGGGAGTAGCTTCCTCGTGACAGTACAAGGTGTAAGGGTCATATTACTGGCATCAAACCCAGTATGGGTTTTACTGAAGATTTTGTGGCTGCAATCTCTCTAGCTGATATTCTTGTTACAGTGACATTTTGCTAGGCAGGAATTGTTTGTGACAACACTACAAATCTCCAGCTGCAGCCTGGTAGCTCAGCACTTACGCAAGTAAGTGTCATCTAGTGGGTATGAAGTAAGGTGACTGGTTCGTTCTGTCCTATAGGAATCCTACTGTCTCTCCCCTATGTTCTTAATCAATGTGGTATTACTTCTCATAGGACACTTTTGCTGAATCCTCCAAACTGACCTCAAAGTCCTGTGTTTCCTATTGTCAGCTTTCAGATATCACCCTACAGTTCTTCTCCCTGGTAGAAGTAGAGTTTGTATTTCCTATTATAAGGTAAGTTTCTTTATTCAAAGCTTAGCTGATAAGAAATGACTTCAAAATTAAATACATGTAGACATTTTGTTTTCAAATTGATTTATGATGCTGGCTTTTAACAAATATATATTCATGGCAACATTTGATGTCAGGGTGGAGAAGTACTACCCATGGTAATTATTGAGGGAACTCAGAGCTGCAGTTCAATGTGAGGATCAAAAAAAATAATTTAGGCATCAGAAGGTGAAAAGGAGTTCAACTGCAGGACAAAGTCCACCTGTACATTGAGAAAGTCATAAGACTCAATGCCGTTCTCTGGTGAGAAATTCTAAAATATCACTTGCATGCTAAGCTGATCCACTGGCAGGTGGGCAGCAACACGCAGCTGTGCTATGAATGTGAGAGTCTTGTACAAGGTACTACCACCCAGGCCCAGAGAGGGTAATAAGGGGGAAAGGAAAGTGTATAGTGACAAGTCTTAAGGCACATCAATTTCACTTTCAGACTGGCTTTCCCATGCTGCTTAGAAAATATTGACCTTAGCAGAAAGGCAGCAAAATAGACTGGCAAGAAGTTATTAGAGGTGCTATTTGAGAATGCCTGTAGATAAACTATGCTTGGAAGGTCCTTAAAACAATAGCTGAGATTACATAACTGTATTTAATTTCTTACTAATCTGTAGCAACATCGCTGCCTAGTGATAGCATTTCTATAGAATGGAAGTGCTACTGTAATTTCCTTAAACAGCTTTCCTTTAGCTGTGTCTAATGATACTTAATTTTTCCAACTGAAATTTTTTGTTATTGCTTACAGCAGTTCACCTCAGAGGGGAGTGAGCATTACTGTAAACAGTGCTCCAGGCAGCAACTAACATTTAAAGCAATCCAGCTCAAACTAGGGCTCTGTGACCTCCTATGTAAAACACCAGCAGCTGTCAGCACCCTGTTTACTCCAGCACTTCTGCTGCTTCTGACTGAGCTACTGCTTTGGTTTGTACTTAAAATAATCAGAACAGGCATTAGGGAATAACTGTTACTGCATAAGCCCAGAGCTATTACAAGCCTAGATTCACACCAAGAGTCATTTTAGAATGTACAAGTGTAGTAAATTTCCACTTGTATGCAATCTCTTAGTATGGCTAGGGAGCTCAAGCAAAAGCTTTTCCTGATGTAGACAGGCTCTGCAGCATTCTTGTTGCTTGGAGTCAACTCACTTGGGAAAATTTCCTTAAAGAATGATGAATACTGACAACCTACTACTGAGAGGAACAGAAGCTGAAATAACAAGGAACTTCTACATATTTATTGACTGTATATTTGTGTGTCCTAATTGCAGTCTGCATATAAGTCTGTCTGGTTTTGAAGCGGGCCACTGGTACGAGGCTCAGATTGTGGAAGAATAAGTGAAATAATGTGATACTGAACCAGTAGACCATACTGAACAGACGAGGGTGTTAGAAGTGACAGGCAGTGTTTGTAATTGAGGTGTCCCAGAACTTGGTTATTACAGGGGAAGAAAGGTCTCTGTTCTGAACCCCATGCTTGGCGATAGACTTGAGGAACAGCTTTATTGGCAGTTTCTGTGGCTGTATTAACCTTGTCTGTTAAAACTGTGAAGGATAATACACAAAATAGAATAAAAACTGAGAAAAAGCTGTTTTAAATGGGCTTTTTAGGATAATACAAATGACTGTCATACCTACCACTTTATTCAGGTTCTTTCTTGGGCACTGACAACTTACTGTCTGATGGGTGTGGTAAAATACATCAGGGTATGTGTGTGAGATAATGATAAGTCCTGGGCAATGGAGACCTGCGCCTGAATGCTGTCTTCCAGGTGTTTCTTCAGTGGAAGAACTTGAAGCTTTTGGATAAAAATATGTGGACAAAATAGAACAAACATTAGTGTGTCTAGTACACATGGGCAATGCAAGGATGCTGGAGTTTTTCCTTCCTTGTAGGTGTAAAAAGGCTGGAAAAAACAAGTAGCTTAGTTTGAATTAAGTTGAGTGATGTGGTGGTGAGGGAACAAATACCTGCTGGAAAGCTGCGCAGCCAAAGGTAGGACCTGCAGATATATGGAAGAGTACTGGGGGCTAATTTGTTTGAGGGTCTTAGTTGTAAGGCAAGTAAGAAAAATTAGGCAAGTTTGTCTGAAATGGAGTGCACGGGAGATGTGTCTGTAGGTGATCTGAGCCTAGGAGAGTCAGTGAGGGAAGAAATGCAGAAATAAGGAAAGAGGGTGCTTTTGTTAGAGGGTTCACCATGGCATGGCCTCCCTTACAGTGGGGCTGTAACACTTAGAATTTCTTCTTCTTGACAAAACTGAGTATCCTCTGCTCCACTCTGTGGTTCTTCAGCCCTGCACTTGTGCCTGTGTTGCCATATCCTCTTTCTCCTGCTTAGAAAAACAGCTTCTGTCAGACTTACTGCAGCCACTCCATGGCCACCAGTTTTCTCAGTAACTCTTGGACTAATGTAGTATTAATGTCACTCTAGCAAGCTGAATGCTTTTCCTTAGAAATAATTCTCACACTTTTTCTTGAATTGTTCACTTATTTACATGCATTCACCTCCTCTTGAGAGAAGATGGAACACCGTGTATGTTCTTCAGTTTTTCTATGAAGCGTTTAGAAATTCTAGCAGCACTGATGCAAGGAATGTACTTAGATCTGGAAGAATTGTTGTTCCAATGTGGCTCAGACAAACCTCAGTCCCTGAGACTTGACAAGTAATTCCAAAACACAAGTAGGAACTCAATCAGATTTCCAAATGGAAAGTGCTTGACTTCAGAATTTAAGCCATTTGTTTCAATAAACATGGGCTCATTCGCAACTGAAGCCTTAAGATTTCAAGTGCAGATCAGGCTGAGAGTCCAACAGTGGGACTTTGCTCTATACTTGGTGAGGAGCCATTTGCTCCTTCAGAAGGTTTTACTGTCCCCCAGACACAGTTTTCTTTAATGTTACTTGCAATTCTTGTAGCAAAACAGATGGTCTGTATTGCTTTTCTGTGTTTCTTGGCTTGGAAATGTTCACTGTAAACAACTTAAGGGATTTTTCTTCCTTATTGCTAAAGCAGGTTGTACTTCAGCAGTAAGTTCAGTTTCTGGACTCACTCAACTAAAATATAAATCTATGTATGTTCTCTGCACCAAGCAAAACAAATTTGTAATAGTCACTAAAGAAACCCTGTGATTAGCCTTCAAAATCTTTTGCAAAACATGCTGCCTGATTTAGTCATCCAGAGAAGCAACAGTAATTTGAGAATGGAGAAGCTTATTTAAATACTCTGAAAATATCAGGTAAAAAGCTGTGCCCTGTGGCATAGACCTGTTCTGCTTTATTTCTTGACTTCATCTATGTGCAGTGCCTTTCAGGGCATTTTGGCTACCCTGCTGTGAGTCCCAGTCAGAATAATATACATACATAATCACAAATAACCATATATACATTGGTCTGTGAAATTTGACTGCAGAGTTTTTTTGAAAAGCATCTCTTGAATCTTGCTGTGCTTAATCACTCTTGCCCACACTGGTAGGTGGTTTCACAGGCATACCTTCAGATATTTCAATGCTACCAGGCATACTTGCTGAATTCTGTGGTTTTTTTTTTTTTTTTTTTGTCCTCAAAATTAGGAGAAACCACTCACTCAGACTATGGATGCTATTTTGGTTTGCTCTTATGACTGTTTGCATCAAGATTTTTTCTATTACTCTTGCTACTGAACTCACTTCCACAGTGTAATAACCAGTATGGATCTGCCTGATCTAAGTAAGCTCCCTGCTTGTCCTTTCCATCCTTGCAGCTGGAACAGGTTTTACTTTTACTGGGACCCTTTTCCAGTTTTGGCAGCTGTCTGCCTTCTTGCTCACAGCAGTACTGCTTAGCAGGGAGTCCTGGATTTCATGGTTCCTCAGCTCTAAATTTAGACTGGTGGTGCAGATAGTACTTAGATTCATCTGGAGGCCCGTGTAAGTTTTCAAGACTTGTTCTATTATCTGATTTTTTTTTTCTTCCCACCCATAAGTAGTAACAGTGCCATTCTCTAACTTTGAGAATGGAAGTAAAAACTGGAAATTTTCTAAATTTGATTCCCATAACATTTAGGCACCTGGACATCAGTTTTCTTTATTAATATTCAACTTGCTTGTCAGCTGGTTTACACAGTTGAAAAAAGGAAGGGAAAGTAGCAGTGCTGCAGAGCCAGAGTAACAGCCTACCGCTATGGGAGGTAAACTGGGGATTTGCTGCAGGGAAACAGACCTGTAGCTGGAATGAGCACATGTGCTTTGGTGATGGCTGCGGTTATTTTCAGTTAAGTTTTTTCTCACATTATTTCTCCTTCACTGTTTAGCCATCAGGGGGTAGCAGCCTGTCAGTCAGCGTTCTCCTGGGTTGTTATGAAAACAGCAAATGCCATCGTTGGTTTTTCACTGGGGGGTGAATGAAGTGTTCAGTAAACAGAATGTTCCCACCTAAGGCAAATTTTGTTATGTTGAGAGGTAACCACCACTCCTTTGCTGCCTGTCATCAGTTCAATATATTAAACAGCAAATTTGGTAACAACTTGCATAGCACCTCTTATCTTGAAGAATCTCAAAGCTTTACGGGTGTTTTTTTCCCCTGTACTGTTTAAACACAAGCTTTAAGAGCATCCAGCAGCATGAATAGTGTAAGGCAAGAAGTGGAATACAAAAGTAAGCTGATAAATATTTTTTTTGTTTAAACAGATCTTAGCAGTGAAAAAAGTGTACAGTCTCTGAATAGCCCAACAAATTTATCTTATTGTACGCTTCCAAATTGCCGAAAATTCAGTCAAAAGTTCAGCCTTCACAGTCCATGTTTTATTTAGACTATGAATAAACTATTTTATGTTGGGTTTGTATCAACTTTTTGATTTCCATTAGGAAACAGCATAAACCCCAGAAACTGAAGTAATCATTATCTATGTCATGGTTGCTGTGTAAAGACTAAAACAAAAGGCTCCAGTCTCAGCCCTAAATATGCTGTGATCTAAGTAAACACATAAAGGAAACACTAGAGAAAACAGTGGCTCTCTATTACTGGTAGCAAAGGTAAAGAAGAAAAGCAAAGCTTACAACCAGAATCTTGAGATACAAAATAACTGTAATAAGGTCCTAATCCTTGTCTCAAACAGAGAGACTACATTAAAAGAAACTATAAGGTTTCTTGCATAGGTTTATTTGTATAACATTTTATTTGCTTGTATGTCCAGATAATTTATATCTGAGTAAGACTGAGGAGATAGTGAGATAAAGATGCAGATGGATTCTTATTAACTTTATTTCATAGCGAGTTAAAAGGGTAAAGAGACGAAAGTACAAGGAAGAGCCCTAAAATGTCAGATTAGGCCAACATAGAAAATGTAAAGGCAATATTACTTTATAGTTAACTAGATAAGCAATATCTTGTCAAGGATTTAAACCCTAATTTGAGTTGAAACCCGATTTTCTTCTGTTTCCTGTTGCTCTGCTGGCTCTCCTTCATTTGTAGCTGAATGGGAGTTAATAGTAACAGACAACAGTGAAAGCTGCCTGCGGCAGTTCAGGCGAGTGAAATGGTTGTTCCAAGGATGTGTTCTGAGCAGGCTAGTGGAGCTTGGAAGCCTGTGTGTATATATAACTGTCACTCACCCTTGGGTCACTTTTAACTGTTCTTCACATTGAGCCCTACAGGTAATAACTCTCGGTTGTCCTCTAGAACCAGTGCAGTAATCAGATATGTTTCTTCTTACTGGCATATTCCTATCTACAGATGATAGCATACATACATGAACAAGAACATCTGGGTGTCTTTGACAGGCTCTCATAGTTGAGGACTGTGCTGCTCAGGGAAATCTACAACTCATTGAGAGGTAGCAAGGCTGGGAGTCAGGCTGGGATGTTCAGCAGACCTTTCAAATTCACACTGAGAAGCTGTCAGGATGAAGCTGAGGAGAATCCAGTAGCATTTTAGATACAGTGCTCTTGAGTAACTGCTTTTTTCTAGGGTAGTTCTTCACCTCAAATTCTTTGAGCAGCTTTAAATGGATATGAGACTGGGTACCTAGCGCAGACCTTGCCAAAAAGGATGTCCTTATGTGCTCAGCTGCTCCTCCTTTTGCTTCTGCTAACGTGAGGGGAAAGAGTATTGCTCTACTCAGGCCTCCTCCACAGCACTAATCCATTATTAGTTGGATGCCTAGGCTGGGAACTGTTAACATTAATGTTAATCTTATTTCTTTTTTGTGTCAAAATTCAGATCCTCTAGGATCTGTGTAGCACAGAAAATTCTAGGTAGCGTTATTAGCATTTCAGACCTTTTTGTATGCTGTGAATAGAGGTATTTGATCTTTCTTGCATGTTCTGTTTCATGCACTGTCTCTAGACTAGCTGTCTTCCACTAAAAGGATTGTAAGTAATCATTAACTTTCTGCTATAACTGAACTAGCTGTTGAAGTATTACTATGCTGTGCTCTTCCAAGCTAACGAAGTCAAGCCCTGCTGTGAGCCTGAAGAACTTACATTTTTGAAAATAATACCCGCAGCACTGGAGATACAGTAGGGTAAGAGCTGATTATGCTGGGAACTAGGAGGGATCCCACAAGGCTCAGAAACATCTTTCTGCTATTTGGCAGATACGGAACTGCTTCTCTTCGAACAGAAAGAGGCATTAGTAACCAGCCGACTACTAGCATAACATGCCACTTCAGGGGACCCTGGCAATCAGCCGCACCTTCACTATGAGAATCTGGCTTGGCTTCTACTGTGTCCACTTCTGTGACACTGAAACTTAAAGTACTACTGCCATCTACAGGGGCTCCATTGTTGTTTTCGTGTTTTATTGCTGAGCTTGTCAGAAACAAAATATTCCCCCAGTATCTTTTCCATTGTTATGTCAAATGCAGTGGTTGCTTTTTTTGGTGTGTACCTCCTTTTCTCAGGCCTTGATGGATGAAAGACCAAAACTTCAAGCATATTGCAGATGGAATCCTCTAGTCTGTGCTTAGAACAACACATGGCAATTCAATTACTTTCCCTTTCTTAAAAATTTAATCTTCCTTATTTCTGTTACAATAAAATAGAATTCTCCTCGCCTGAGGTGAAAGCTTTCCAAATCTGATCGAACATCAAAATCTCACAGTGGGAGGTGTGACTGTCTGCTAACATGGAACTGTACTGCTGGGCAGCCTGATGGTAGTCTTCTAAGTGCTCTTGTACTTGTAAATTTTAAAGAAAGGGTGTCTGATAAAGAATCTAGGTTCAGGGAAGGGGAAAAAAGGGAGACAACACTAAAATTACATTTAGTGGATATTTCTAGGCTAACTGAGCTAATCTAGGTCCAGCTTGACAGAACATTTGGTGCTGGAGGTGCATAGAACTAGGTGCAATCTGTACTACTTAAATCAAAGGCAATGGGAAAACGTTGGCATGAGTTGCTGGTTGTATTAAGGCAGCTGGTGACAGATCAATGTTCTTTACAGAGAGAGTGGTGAGGAGCTGGAACAGGCTGCCCAGAGAGTCTGTGGATGCCCCGTCCCTAGAGGTGCTCAAGGCCAGATTGGGTGGGAACCTGGGCAGCCTGGTTGAGTATTAAATGTGGAGGTTGATGGCCCTGCATGTGGCAGAGGGGTTGGAGATTCATGATTCTTGAGGTCCCTTCCAACCCTGGCTATTCTGTGAATGGGGAAGAAAGGACAGAACTGAGTATTTGATGCTGTGATTGCATGTAAATTAGTCATGGTGTTGAGTGTAAACCTGTAGGGTACTACTGAAAGGCTGATGGACTTGATATGGACTTAGCATAAGATGTAGTACAGGATCGAATGTTAGATGAGGAGTCATGACCTCCTTTGAACGCTAAGATTACAGAGCTCAGCACAACTTGTTCTTATAGGTATTCATAATAGAAGCAAAAAAAAAAGTCGTATTTGGATAAGTATGAGTTTCAGAAATAACCCCATTATGTCTAAGGTCCAAAGACTGGAATAAATAATTGAGAGTTTACACTCAGTGGCAGTTAAGACTTGTAGCCGCTCTTATGCTGGGGAAAATACTGGTTGCTGATTTTTTTCCAATTGTGAAAGTCAAGCACAGAAGATAAATGAACTGCTGACTCCATCTAGTCTTCTCTCTGGCATCTAACCAGATTGTTTTTCTTTTCACTTGAAGAGCTCAGGTTCAGGCTATTTTCTATCTATTTCCTTTATTTTTGACAGGATTCTGTCTATTTTACATTCAGTACAAGTTCACTTTTGTATTAGAGATAAAGTAATTAGGATAGACAGGTAGGATATTTCTTCCCATGAACTGAAGGCAGGATTAGAAAGCAATATGAGTTCATTATAAAACAGTGTGTGAGTCCAAAGGAAGGCCAGAGTGCTTTTCTCCATGAGTTCTATTTTTCAGTAACCCTGTTTATTTGTACTTGCTTACCTGCCTATTGCAATTGCACTCAGAAGTCTAAAAAGATTGGATGTATGGGATACTTGTCTTGACTCTGCATTTCTATTGTGCACTGAGCCCTCGCTGAGTGCTGCATGAAGACAGATGGGATTAATTCCCAAATGGGAATAAAAACCATAACTGAAGTACAGCTGAGATATGGCTTCCATTTGTCAGCTGAAATACTGTTGTAACTACATAAACTCAGTAATAGGTCAGGACAAATGACAGAGAACTGTTCTCAATCAAATGAAACTTGAGGGGAAGGGAGTAACAAGTCACAAACTGCTGTAACTGTTATGTGAAATGAAGGGGAGTTAACAGTGATTCTTAGTCTGGAAGTCATATTAGTTTTGACTTTGTCCTTAAGATGCATTGTTTCCTAATTCCAGAAGGCAGTGCTTTATTGACCAGCACTGGACACTAATTTTTGTTATTACTTGAGATTATAAATGGTTCTTATCTGAACAGTACAAGTTATACTCTGTGGTTTCTTTAATACCCAAGTATTTATCAATACTGGTATTGTTTCAGAAGGAGAGAGAATATTTTTTTTTTTCAGGAGAAATATGCTTTTTTTTTTTTTTTTTTTTTTTTTTTTTTTTTTTTTTTTAAGCTGAGGAGAGAAAAAACAACCTTCAGAGATCTCAGAGTAGTGGATGTTGGGAACTAGCTTCCCCTGCAAGCCCCCAGGATGCCCTCCCTTACACTGTCCCATGACATCAATGTGTACATTTTTGCCTTGAAAATGAAAGGCAAAGATGTAAGAAGAGGGAGGAATTGAAAGGAAAAATAGGTCCCAAGAAAAAGATAGAGGGCAACAGTGGAAATTCTGTGTACCCTTGTTTTGAGCAGCTGCCTTCTTGCTAGGTGATAGCGTCATGCCCAAAAATCTTGTTACTTTTTCCAGAGCAGCTCTGCAGTCCAGTGTTGTTTCTACAGACACTGAATGCTTTCTGACCCATGGTAAATGGAAAATGCAGAGCTGCTCAGTGCATCTATTGGGTCACACAGCCATTGGGAGCTCATGAAGTGGGAGAGGGCCTGCATTCCCTTTTGGGGCACTTGGCAGCACAGTCATTACCTGCTTGCTGGGGCTGGTGTGCAAGCTCACAATCCCCCACATGTGCAAGTTGGAACCATCTGCATGTGTATACATCTATAAGCATGTACACATCTATAAGTATGTACAAAGATAACTCGCATTTTGCAATGGTATCCTGATAGGGCTTGAAGTCAGGCTGGCTGCTAGTCCAGCCATAGCAGGCGTATATTCAGGTCAGGCCCCCTTTATCAACTTGCTGGGCACGTACTGCTGCTGAGCTGCCCCTGGCCTGATGAGTGTTGCTGATCAGAGACAGGGAGCACACATTCCTGCACCTTGTCACAGGGTCCCTTCAGCTTTGGCATCTCTGCATGTGGCTGTTCACTCCTAAATGAGCATGCAGCTAAGTGGAGCTGTGAGGAGCTGAAAGCCCTCTCTGCTTCAGCTGTTACTTGGGCAGAATTCTGTCAGCAGTTTGCCACCTCTGACAGTGTCTTTAACATGCTGCTCTCTAGGCTCTATTGAGGTCTGTCTTAAAATGTAAATATTGTAAATATAGGCTGTAACTCTAGGCTTTTCCTCTGGACTGTAGAAAACTCAATTAAATCGTAAGTTTGCTTCTGCTTTTGATAAAGCATTTACACGCAAAAAAGTTTTATGAAATAAACTTATGCTTAGCCTTCTCTGTGCAGCTGTTCTGCTTTGGAGAGGATACAGTTACAGAGCAGGAGAAAAATCTTTTTAACACAGTGTACCTGTCTTGTTGGAGAAACAAAGCAAATGGTGATGGACTTAGGAAACTGAGGACATACTTAGCTCCATAGTTAAGACAGTTAAACAAACTTTTCATCTCTGCCATAGAGTTACACTAGTTAGTACAGGATGCCATAAGGAGTGCGGTATGAAGCTCTCTGAGCGGATTTAATTGGAATTAGTTCTTGTGAATGGCTAGCTGAGGTCTGTCTGGTCTGTAGCTTCTGCTGCAGAGCTGGTGGCAGAGCTGCACATCGGCAGCGTGTTGCCTGAATGCTTGCCCTGGGTCTGGGCTGGTTCTTCTGGGGGCAGCTGTGGTACTCCCAAAGCCACAGTGTGGCTCATGGGTGGCTCAGGCAACTTGGCCCATAGATAATGGGATGGGAACTTCAGGCCCAGGGATGCTGACCACTTTGTATGTCTGTATGTATTCTTATAGGCATTTCTGTATCAGTGTCCATGTTTTCAGATTAATTCCTCTCAGCTGATGTTCCCCTCTACCTTTATTGTTTTCTGCTTCTTCATATAAATTAACAATGGAGAACTTATTCATTCAGCTGTCATCCATGCTTTGCACCATCTTCCACTTCAGGCATTTCCCTATGATCCAGAGAACTTGAACAAGGTTATCATTGCATTCTTAAAATAAGACACCATTCGTTGTAGAAGACAGCAGGCACAACATCAGAACAGAAGGCTTTTGTTTAAATAATGCCATTAAAGCTTTGTATCAGAATTAACAGAAGCAGCATAGCTCAGGTCAGGGATTTAAAATGTTTAGGGACATCAGTAATAATTTTCAAACTTCCAGCCTACTTGCTAATCTTTTTTCTAAAAATGTCATTTTTACTATCCCTGTACCTAGTACAAGCTGTCTAAGAAAACATCCCTTCAGTCTTTTGAACTCTATAGAAGAATATTTTGGGCAGAAATAGTTCACGTTGGGTAAATTTCTCAACATTTCTGTTGAAACAGTGTATCTCACTCGCTCATGAGAACACTAGAACAATATTATTTGCCATGTAACTTTCAGATGCAAATGATGTCTGCAGCTGAAAAGCTGAAATTCTAGCTGTGAATTAATTCACTGTTTCCCAATCAACTATAACATGCTTGCATTCCAGTGAACCCAAATGTTTATGCAAGCCCTGGGCCTAGTTTAATGAGCTTGGAAAGATTCACAGTCCATGGGTGCTAATACAGTTGTTAATGGCAAAACTGTAAGAGATTATTCTTTTACATAATTGTCTCAAAGCTTGCTGGGACACAGATGGACAAGTCCAAGCAAGTCCTGGGCAAGGGTTGTGAAATCCGTTGTCTGAGGGACACAGATGGACAAGGCCAGGGCAATGAGAGAGAGATAAGCTGCAGCTTAATGGACATGAAGTGATCTTTTGTGTGGACTTACCTCAAGGAATATGGCCATCTTGTGAGGGGGGATACTCACATAACTCTTGCTCAAGCACCCAGGGATGTCACATAGGCAGGAAAAAAATGAGGATTTTGAAAAGAGGGATCAACAACCATGAGGGGAGATTTTCTGGCAACAGATTCCTCAAAAGAAGAAGAGGTTTCTGCCATGAGAAGCCTCTCTCCCTCCTGGACTTGCCCTGTGCTCTACCTGCATGCTGAAGAAGAACAAAGGTGTCTGCCATCAGATTCCTCACTATGGAATTCCTGCATGCTGACAGACTCTCCTGGGCCTGCTACCTGAGTCCTGCTGCTTTCTCCTGGATTAGCTTTGTGACTTCTTCCTGCTACCTGCTTGCTGCCCGAGGCTGGCCATGCCACTGCTGCTTCCCCCCCGCTGCTTTTGCCTCGGACCTTCAAAATGGTGTGCAACAGAACTGCTGCTGGATCCTGGTGGTGTCTGTCCCCGCTTTATGCGATTCTTGCTTCTTTCCTATCTTTTCTATCATCCTCCTTCCCTTCCCCATCTCCCTGATTAGGATTTATAATAAACTGGTTGGACTAGCATTTGAACCGTTGTTTCTTAATCTCACACACGTTCTATTAAAAGAACCTCCTCTCCCTCCTATAAATTGGAGCGAGAGAACAATCCATGTGCAAGCCAATTCTATCTTCCTGCAGGCACGCGCGCAGGAAAAACAACGCAAACAAGGAGAGCAACATAACCAGTTTTGTATTAACTGATGTTACTTCTATTTAAGCAGATGAGCTTTGGTTTTCCCACTGACTGCCCTGTGCCTGAACTTGCTCCATGGGCATGGCATGCCCATCCCTGTGCACGTGCTCAGCAAATCCCTGCCCATCCAGAAGCAGGGAGAGGCTTGACATCTGTGCCTTGTGTAGGTGGGTACTGTCATCCTGGTTGGGGAGTAGAGGCTGAGTTGTGCAGCCAGTCCCGTGTGCTGGGAAGGGTCTGGAATCCTGGCAAAGCAATGGCTGGGGGCAAGCTCCTACCACTGGACAGGATCACCCCCTCTAGCTGCTTCCCTGGTAACAGTAGAGCAGAGAGGAGAGACTTGGAGCTGGGTAAATGGCTCTGTTGACTGTGTATGAAAAGAGGCCTGGCACTTTTGGCTTTTCAGCTCTGTGTAGTCAAATGGTTGAGTACAGCATCCTTCACTCTACCTGTTAACTTCCATGGTGACTTACAAAGACAATTCTGTGCTCATGTCCTGACTTCTGTTAAAATCAAAGCTGCTAGAGCTGTACTAGGACAGCAGATGTTGGCAAAGGGAAAGGCTTTACATCCTTGCAGGCTGTTCTCTAGGGTGGTGAATAGAGGCTGTCAAGTATCATTTCTACCTCTTGGCTGCTGAGATGGAGCAAGCCTCCAGTAAACACAAGTGCAGCTGAGGAATTATTTCAGTCTTGTTACACTCAGAAGAAGAAAGGTCCTTAGTCTTAGTGCATATCAATCAAGTCAGAAGATCAGTGCTTTTTCTGTTTTGACTTCTGATAAGTTTTCATTCTGTGCAGAGAAGTTAATGGAGCCCTGTGGGCCCCTGCTCCTTTCACAAGAGCGGGCTTTCTCAGATTTGCTGTGAGCATCCTCCCTCTGTCCTGGCCCTATCTACTCCTTCGCTCTTCAACGGATCTCTCATACCTCTGTATCAGCAGCTTCCAAATTTCAGAAGCCTGACCCTTCCAACCTTGTGATCCTGACATCACACAAGTGGCTTTGAAGGAGCAGCAGCACTTCAGACAGTCTTGGTAGTGACACAGTGTTGTTCAGTTAACTTTGCTGCAAATTTGTGGCAGATGTGCCAGGTAAAATGTGAAATAACTATAACAAAGTGTACATTTCCTCTGACTCAAGTGGATAACAGAGAAGTACTACTGCATTAGAAGCCCATTTGTGTTCCTTTGGCTGTGGTGTAGCTGCAGTAATACCAAGGCTTTGCTGGCACTTGCCTGTGCCCCCTGGGCTGCATTAGTCCAACTTCAGCTGTGCAAAGGTGCATGAGGGGCATCCTTGCTGTGTGTGCAGTGCTGAAGGTGCGGCACACCCGAGTACAAGCAGAAAGTTAACAGCCGGAGCCAGCCTTTGAGCCTTGCTTCATTGCTGTTTGCTGCCAGTCTGTTCTCCCCTTTGGTGAACTTGCGCAGTTCCTGTGAACCATGTGCAGATCAGGCCAAGCTTCAGTAGCTGCCCTAAATAGAGTAACTTCTGCCTAAATAGAGTAACAGGCAGTAACATTCTAAAATAGCTTATGCGTATTTTGTTAAAAGGGACAGGAGTTCATATAGTAAGCTGCAGGGATATATGCCTTCTTACTTAAACTCAATAAAATATCACTTACAGGGTTTTCTCAGCCTATGCCTCTCTGTCTGTGGGGCTAGCAGTATGTAAACAAGAATGAAACAAAAATAAAAGCCTTCTGCTTCTATGTATGTAGAAGCCGAAAATGGGTGGTATGTATGTCTTATCTCCATTTTGGATCTATTTTCCTTTTTCAGCTGTTTTTTCCTTTGCTTTTCATTGTTCACGCTTTTTGTTACTTGTAGCTCTTAAACTGCTTAATTTCATGTTCAGCTCAATTACTTTTCATAATTTAATAAACCTTACATCTGTTCAGTTAACGGAAATATGATTGAGGAACAGTGCCAAGCTTGATCCAGGATGGACAGAACCAAAGCAGAGCAGCAGTCGGGTTAGGAGGTTAGTGCCTCGTCACTTCTTGCTCATTTTGTTTATGTAAAATGCAACTTGTCAAGTGCTGCAGTGTCTCTGCAGCAGCTGACGCTTAGTGGTTCCAACAGTGTAAGATGACAAGGAGCGTTCCTTCAGCTGCCAGTTCCTTCACTGCCAGCCATGCTTTGTCCTCACACTGAGGCTGCAGGGAGCACCTGGTGTTTCTTTTTTGGCTCCTGCAGGAATGTGAGGGTTCTTCTCTCAAACTGTGTCCCTAAATTGCCCTGTGAAGGCAAGCGTTTGAGTGGGGGTGCCTGGGATAAAGTGACCCAGGCAGCCCCTCGCATTCTGCTCTCACTCCCGTAGTTTTGCTATATGGAGAGCTAAAAGACAGGAAAATGCTGGTATTTGTAATAATGGAATCACAACAAAACTATTCTGTTCAAGAACAAAAGGGAAACACAAATGTGAATCAAACACTAAAAGCTACTACATGTTTGCATTTCTCCTTAAAAGCCAGAACTGTGGCACTCAGAACTTGAGGCAGCACTGGGAACACTGCTGAAGTGATGTTACATGAAGTGCCCATAAAGAAAGGAATATAAACCCTATAAAAATGAATTATAGATGTATGGAAGGCTACAGATTGATGTTTAGTGTCAGGGAAATGTCACTTCCTCATGGATACTCTAAAATCCTTGCAGCAAATTTGGGCAGAGCCTTCAGATTCAAGTGTGAGAGTGTGGAGGGCTGTCTGAGGAGGAGAGGCTGTATGCAGGACAGCAGGTCACAGCCTGACTCACAACAAAGAGCAAATGCTCAGAAGTGTCAGTGAAAGTTTCTACCGTGATATTCTGTAGCTACTGCATAACATGCCGTAAGTTTCCCCTCACGCAGAAAGCTTCAGTTACAACAACACAACTCTGATGTCTTTTGCAGTCTCTCTTATGCTGAGTGCTGCTGGTGTGCAAGGCAGGCTTGAGGTCCACTTTTAGTCCTGTTGTGTGCATGTCCTGACTCAGGAGGTGTGTGATCCTACAAACAATGAAGGGCTGTGGTTCTCTGTGTGCCTCTTTTCTCCCTTGCTTTCTCCCAAGGGCTGGCTGAGGAGGCTGTGGCTGGGAGCACCCCTGAGTGGTATGCAGGGGAAAAAATGCCTCGTTGGGTGATGCCGCTGCAGTTGTGAAATAAATAGCAGGACAACCAAAAGGAGGGAAATCACACATTTGTGTGAGCAAAAATAAATAACTAAAAGCTTGGCAAGATGCCCTGGTCTTCTGTAGATGTGTGAGATGCAGGCTGATTCATACATGGATTTTTGATCAAAACGGCATAGTTTTCTTATGGCAAGAAATGGTAGTGAACGTCAGCTGAGAATGCCAGTAGTTGAAGAAGAGGTTCTGTAGAGGAATTCAAAATATTTAGTGATTCTACAACAGTGCAGATAATATTTATTCTGATGATTTGCTGACAACATTTCAGGTGTGAAATAGTAAATAACTCCAGATTGTGTTCTGCAGGGAGGAAACGTTCTCAGTTTCAAAGCACTCTTCTATATCCTGAGATACTTCCAGACCTCACAACCCAGGCTCTCTCCTGGCTGTGCTTTCATGGCAGACATATTTAAAACACAAAAATGAGATTCCTCCTGTTTTTCAGTACTCTGTGCTCCCAAATGCCTTACTCTGCTCACTCTTTTTGTTTCTCCAACATTTGGAGAGTGGCTCCAAGATACTGCTAATTGCTGAGCAGTGATATCTTTGGTGGAAAACCTTCCCAAATACCTCCTCCATTGTCTATCTGTGATTCTCAGGAATGGGCCTGTTTTGTTAACCAATGATCCGTAGATTCAATTCAAGTTTATTCAAGAAATAGAGCATCACTATTATAGATATCACTATTATAGATAACACAGTCTCTGTGATCAGTATTTAGCGAAACCACATTATGATGCTTTGTGCTCCTGTAATTCTTTTCCCTTAATTATTTCAAAGCACCTGAACAACTGTATAACCCTTACAGCACCTGGTAATGAAAGAAATGTAGTCTTTCTTTACAAACACACAGCTAGAGCCAAAATTATCAAGCAGGAATGCTTAAATACGACAATTTGAAGTGCTGTTTATTTTAGTAAGTGTTAAGTGTGACTGTCACTGATTTTAAAGAAACCAGAAGGTGATTTCTGAGTTTGTAAAATAAAACTATTTTATTTAACCATGTGGGAACATAATTGTGCTTGAATTGAAGCAACATGTTCTTAAGTTCACTGTAGTTTATTGTATTCTTTAATTATGAAGTGTGTGAAATAAATATTTCTCAGGGCCTTACATTAAAGGATCTGAACTAAATGCATTCCAGTGCAACAAAGCCATTTGAAGTGTAGTTTGGCGACTACCTCACAGCACATAGGAACTTTACACAACACTGTACAGGACAAAGTGAAGAAGGCTTTATTGAGCTTCAACTGCAGGGAGAATCTAGGTCAGAAGGATGCAATTACTTGAGCTGACTGAGCAATGGAAAAAGTCCACTGGTGCTCACTTGAGCTCAAATGAAATCTAGGTTTACTTTCACTTAAAAAGTGAATTTAAGCAAAAGCTTAAGTACTAGCAAAAAAATATATGCTGAATTGAATCGTTCACATTATGCTTTAAATGTGAAATGTATTTGCAAGATTTGAAAGATGCTTGGTACAGAAACTGCATCCTTCGAACTACTAGCCAACACTGAATTAATGTATGTTATGTAATAAATATTCACAACAAACTGTTCACAAGATATTTGTATAGTGAAAACGTTTTCTAAATAGATACACAAACGTATAAATTACTGTGTGAATTTTCTGAGCACTTTGTGAGCTGAAGAAAAAGAAGTGTGCTGACTCAAGTATCTATCAGAAATGAATTTCTATTTTGTGATCCTGTTCTTACAGAAGGTATCCTGGGATTAAAGGACCAGCATCAGTGTAAATGATTTAAACTGGAACATCAGATGACCTGAAATACTGTAAAACAAACATTTCATTTTCTATAGTTGACTAGTATCCATTAATATGCAAGGTTGCCACTGTTCTTAATGCTACTCAAGTGAGGAAGAAACAGGCTAGTTCCCTGTTTTGAAAAGTGATTGAGCACTATTACCACAATAAAAGTAGGTTTAAAAAATAGCCGAGATCATTTACTGTGTGAAATCTGCTTGTTGCCTAGTCTGCAGCAGGCTGGAGCAACAGAACCAGGCACAGACTTCACACGTAACTGAACTACGGAATTTTTTTGGTCTTGCAAAGTGTCTTCTTTGGTAAACATAATATTCAGTACATGAAAAGAGTGTGCAGCAATACAGGAGAATTTAAATTTTGCTTGTTCTACATAATTTATAAATGTTTATATATACACTTATATATACAGATATATGCTTTATAAATACATTCTCAAGCAAAAAAATACTAACAAAGGCAGTGATAAATTTTCCAATGATATTTAGCTTGACTTCTATTTGCAGAGATCTAAATCTCACAGATATCTGCTGATGGGAAAATGTTAGAAATGCTATCTTCCTGTATCTCTGTTTTTTTTGTTTTTATTTTATCAAATGTAGTCAGTGCCATATCTGTCAAAATAACTAGCCACTTGCTTTACTGGTAAAAACAGTAAACTGGTAAAAAAAGGTTAAATTTAATGGCTACTTACATATTTTTAATAAAGCACATGGATGGCTTTACTGCTGGTGGATACTAGGACAGTGACACCAGTTACCAACTATTTCTTCTATAAATATAAATGAAGATTCTAGGCATTCTGACAGCTGTTCTAGTGATGGATTCATACATAGTGATGAAAAATAAGTTTTATGAGGTCTAGAAGGTGGGGTGGACTAAAACAGCAAAGACTTGAAATAATTTAGCACAGAATTCTACACTAGAAAATTATTTCTGAAGTTCCTTAAGAGTAATTCAATCCAATTTCCTAAAATGCATAAGATTCATAAGGGCTTTTGACTAAAACCAGTGTACAGGCTTCTACAAGCTTGTTGTATATGAAAACCATAATTAACTATGTTACAAACAGAAGCTTCAACATCAACAAAAATAAATGAAAACTGCCTTGTGTGCATTTCTTCTCACAGATTTCAATCAACATAGACCATGCATAGGACAATGTATCTAGATGCAGTCACTGGAGCCCCATAACGCAATGATATAAAATAATCCTAGTTGCAGGGGAATGTGGGTCATACAAAATAGCTACACGTTAAGCAGAGAAGAAACTCAGCTCTAGAAGACAGGTATATAATAGAAGTAGACAGGTTATATGCAAGCAGATATGGAGGCAAGAACTGGAAAGAAAGGGAAAAGCTTTTGTCACCAACTGGCTTGTTGTAGAAAAGCTGAAAGAAGAAAGACTCTTAGGAGTACAAAAGTTCAATGAGCTGAAGGCAGTAAAAGCATGGCAACAAATCCTCTGCTAACAGAAATAACACGAATGGGAGATTAGCTTGAATATTGCTGCTCCCAAAGGAGCCATTCAAGGGTGAAGTTTGTATTAGGAACTTCTGAATCCATTACAAAAGATTTTAGGGAAGGACATAACTGAGACAGGCCAACACCACAGTTTGTAGAAACGAGCAGTGAGAAGTATATTTTGCCAGAAGAACAGTTTTGGAAAAAGGGCCACAGAGCCAGCTTCACCTGCACCATGCTTGAAAATAATTTTTAATGTAAATTACCAGCTTAACTTCATGAAGAGTGAATTTTGCAGGAGTGAATTGTTGTATTTACAGTGGCTCTTCAGGCCTATGAGGTTTTGGTGCAACTTGAAGGTGTTAGCTGACATCCATAGGCATCTGCTGGAGCAAGGCAGCATTCCGATGGTGCATCCCCGTGAGGGAAGATAACTGCATGGGAATAGCAGAGAAAGAAGCAGAAAAGGTGGCATAAGGAAATATGTAAAAAAAAAAACATCTTTTTAGTTAATGACTGTAAAGCTGAGAAAAGAAAAGGGGCTCAAAGGTATATGGGGGTTGCTAGGACACAGCCTGAAGCAATGATTGGGCACCAGGTGAGAAGGCATGGCTAACCCAGGGAGCTCAGGTACAAGCAGTGTACCTGAGGCTCTCAATTAAGTGTTAGCAGCTGAGGGAGCAACATCTCTCTTCAGAGATCACGCTCTTCTCAAGACATCACTGGTCTTCCGAAAGCGTGAGTCACCTTCTTCTGTGTCTCTTCCTAAACTAAACATTAACTAATTCCTTTATAAGTGTGCTTCTATCCTAGAAGAGGGCATTATTATTACCTTACATCTCTCCATAGAAGGAAAAAAGAAATACAAGAAAACATTCACAAAGCATGAACAACTGCCTGCAGTATAATGATTTTCTGCTCTTTCCTGTCAGGTGTTCCTGTGTTTTGTCAGTACTTACATGGCGATTCCCTTGAGATCACATAGATCATTAACCTGGTGTTGGATATAGAAGAGCAATAACTGACTTTTTAGCTTTAGGTCTTTTAGTTCTATCTTTTTCTTTTTTAAAAAACTCTGTGTTCAGTCTGTCTCTTGTCACATTGGGAATAATAAAGCAGATACATGCATGGGTTAAGGGCTACAGGCTTTGTTAGTAGTCATCTCTGCTTCAGTACTGGTGACTTTAAGGCAAATGACCTACTAGGTTCTTCACATCCACCTTATCAGCTGATGGTAACCTACTGGAGAAAGCACTGTGGATGGCTGGAGCCCAGAGCCCGTGCGACAGTGGACAGAATGTGCCTCTGCTACTCAGCACCTGCAGGCTCTGTCCCTTGGACTTGGCTGATTCAGCAGCCCACACAAACATGGCTGCTGTTGTTCTCCACGTCACAGCCAGCGTCTGTTGCCAGCAGGATTCTTCAGAAGGTACCCAGGACACCTGGAGGTGACACTCCCTGGCTCCTGGCAGCTTGGAGACTGCTCCCACAGCTTTGCTCCAAACCTTTCACCTCTTCCCACCTCTACTGTCTTTCTAATTTTTGAGTCTCAGCATTTTCCCTGACATGGATGGGTACAATGTTCTCATCTTCTGGCCCAGCTTCTCACAAAGAGGGAAAGACATTGAAGGTCTCTCTGTGCTGTCTGCCTCTGAAAGGAATGCTCTGAGAGGATAGAAAACTATGTATTAATGGCATTTCTTGAATTGTAGAACTACTGAATGATGTTCTTCAAGTCTGTCAGGTTAGTGGAGAAAGGAGAGAATGAAACTGGGGAAATCAGTGAGGAAGAAGTAAAGAAAATAATATCCATGCTGAATATAGACTGCAAGAGAGAGCAGTGCTTTTAAGGAAATGGGAGAGTGAGAGTGAGCAACAAGGAAAAATATGCAAACAATAGCCTCAAAAAAAAAAAAAACCCAAAAAAACCCATTTCTAGAAACCTTAAGTGTTAGAAGAAAAGTGTATCATGCCAGATCTGACAAATCACACTGCCATTCATTACAAAATGACAAAAATAGAGAAAAACAAAATGCAGCACATTTAAAAATGTTGTTTCAAGAAATGCACAAGCAGTGTGTGACGCCATGCTAGGAAAGCGCATTGAAATATTAAAAAGAAATAGCTCTCCTCCATGTCCCAAAAATGTCATGCAGGAATACTGTTTTTTCAGCTACACACCTTTATGATTTTATTTGTAAATTATTGTCATTAAATAGATACTTATTTATTTATTTTTAATGCATAAACCTGTGATTCTGAATAGTGCTGTACAATTCATCCAAATGTATCTTTTTCCTTCAGATAGCATTATATGATGGTTAAGAGATAGCAGCTTAGAACACAGGCACAAAGACCAGTTAACAAGGATATCAGGAATAATGGAAAAATAGGACATGGAAATAACAAAGGTTCTCAAGTCTGATTCGAAAATGTTGGCTGCATACCACCTTCTTCCAAACATATGAGCAGATTTAAAGCCCCAGTTGCTTTCACCCCACCCATGCCTATTACATGCAGCCTGTGCTGCTTTCTCATGGAACTCTTTCCCAGCTCCTCCTGGGTGAAGGACTCTGCCCGTGAGCAGGTGAAAGCAAGGTGGTCTGCCCATTCTGCAGGGAGATGCACAGGGAAAGCAAACGCTCTGGTTCTTGATCACTTTGTGAAATACAAAGAAGTACAAACCAGATGATTTCCCTGTTCTTATTCGGTATTCAGTGCACATTCCTATCTCCTTCTTCAGCAGTCCTTGGCATTTTAGCTACCCAGATGCTGCAGCATTTAATCAATGATTCAATACACAACCCATGAGATGTGCTACGACACTTCAACAAGCAACTTCTATCTCTCTGTGGGGATAGAGAATCTGAGTTGCTGTCAGTCTCTTCTTGTCAGATATAATTAACCGTACAACCATTTACATACATAAATATTTATACACAAAGAGGAAACTTCCTAGTGTTTCATCAGATCTCTATTTATCGCAGTGGATTCTGATGGCAGCAAAACACAGTCTAGTTTTGTTAAAAACTCAGAGAGAATTTTGAATCTCATAAATGCAGATATTGTAGCCCAGATTTTGAGAGGCTGAGAACCTGCAGCTTCTGGGGACACCTGAAAATGGAAGATGCAGTCTCTCTTTTATTTTAAAGCAGCTGTCCATGATCATAATGCAGACACGGGGAAACAAACAACAGATCGTACAAAACTTTTACAATATTTTGCTTTTTTTTCAGGCTTAAAAAAAAAAAAAAGAACATTGCAGGTAAGGAGAGTGGCAAGGCAGAAGATTCATAACTAGTCTTTGGCAGCTGAACTGCATGGTCCACGGTTACGGCTCATACTGGGGTGGGAGCAGCTCAAGACGAGTTGTGTACATAGCTTAACTTCCACCAAATTGCTGGATAAACCAGATAATCTCTAGCATAAATAATACTTACATGTTTTAGAAATCTTCCTTTTCCTGCTAATCATTTAGATGGCATGTGAATTCAGTTAAAAAAAAAAAAAATAGAGAAGAATTTGCACTGGCCTTAGTTTAGCTGAGAAAAGATATTTTCTCAGGAAGTGCAAAAGAAACTTGTAGAAGAACTGAAGGACACCAGCAGTTCTTGGAGAGAGGTCAAGCAGGTAGAGTGGAATGTGGCTGTTAAACTGAAGCTCTTGTTCAATTTTCTTGTTTGTTATACACTGGAAAGTTTGGCTGCCAAAGCTAGGCTTCTAACTGCTAAATTAGTTTGTGCAGTCTAAAGTGCATCTGTTTTTTCCAGCTGTCTCATTTGCTGTAGTGAAATAGATTCTCTCTTGTAAAAGTTAGGCTGTCATGACCGCCACAGCACTCAAACTAAAAAAAACACTTTTTGTTTTCTTTCCTCCAGAGAGTGTGACACTGATGAACTGGCATTGCTTGTCCCACCTTGTCTCCTTCCAGGCTCTGTGTCCCAGTCAAATGCTGTGCTCAGCGAGCTTCCAGAGAGCCACAGCTGTTATGTTTAAGTGACACACTCCAGGGGGATCCTCACAGGGGATACAGGTGACTCAGGTAAGGAAATAATTACTTTAAGGGAAACTGAGGTCCCTTCTACAGGCAGTAGGCAGAAAGAAAGCAATTAAGCAAAGCAACCACTACATCATCTGCATTGTTAACGCACTATGTGTGATCTCTACAAAAAAAGTAGGCAGTAGGCCACCAATTTAATAGAATTTATGTTTAGTAACATCTTCTAGAATATCAAATAGTCAGAATGAGGTTTCTAAGAAGGGATTCGATATATAAAGTAGAGATTGGAGAGAAGCAGAAAGAAAAGTTTGATTGGAAGAAAGTTAGAGATAGGAGCACGAGAAATGAGTTAAGGAAATGAAAGACAAAGATAACTGTATGGGGCTGCTGAATCACGGCCTGAACCTCTGATTGATCACCTGAGGCGAGCAATGAGTCAGCCACAGGAGCACAGGTGAAGGCAATTCACCTGTGCTGCAGGAAGGGGTGGAGCCTGGCTCCACCTCTCCTAGAGCCATTTAAGAGCTGACTGCCAGTGGGGAAGGATCTCTCTGGAAATCCGCTCCATTGGAGTTCATCTCGTGAGCCCAGGACAGGGGGAGTGGCTTTCTCTCATTACTCCAATATAAATTGTATTAGCTATAAATTATATTAGCCAAGCTCCTGGATATATATACATACCATCTGTATATCCATTGATTATACAGATAACATTTATTTAATTTGCTTTAAAACATAAAAATATTTCAAAGTTCAAAGTGAGTTCAAAGGAAATATCACTTGCTGGCATGAAGAAGGGAAATTATTTTGCTGACTTTATCTTACATGTGCCACATCTTACAGTTCCTGCCACCTCTTTCTGCCCTTCTTTAGGAACAGAAGGTATTGGTTGCAGTAGTAATAGAGATAAATCAAAGCCTTCAAAGGCGGGGGACTCAGAGCCACTGCAAGTTTCTTTTAGAAACTCTTCCAAATTACCATTGTGACCATCTCCCACATTAACTTGGACACAAGGTGTTTTCTTAACTTCAGGAAGGGTTGACTAATATGAGACCTCAGCCACTGCATCCTTAGATTGTTGTAGAAGAAACCTCATTCTGCACTTCTTTGTATGTAGGCAGTTACGCATGGGACGCACGACCCATGCCAGTTGCTGAAGCTTAACTGTAGTCAGGTTTCTGGTGAAAAAAACAGTGTGGACAACTCATTTAAATCTTGCTCTGCTGTTTGCAAGCAAAATAGATTGTTTTTTTTCTGAAATTGCCAAACAACAACCAACAGCCAAAACCACACAGCTCTACATAAAACAGTTAGTTAATGATAATTGTTATTTTTACTGTATGCTCTCTCAAAATTCGCTTTCTGGAGTTTTCAAGCAATTCTGCACAGTGACATATAATTGGTTCCAGTTCAGTAAATTGATTGCATTGGATTCAATTGTTAATTGCAGTTACTGTTGCAGAAACAAAACACAGTTCATCTCTTTATGAAGTGCAACAGCCACCTCTCACGTGAAATAAACAATGCAGTTTTTTTAATTTGGAAAGTCGAAGTTATCTTTAGGAGATAAAAAGTATTAAAGAAGAATTCAAAGACATCCAAAGATAAATCAGGAGATTTAAGATAGATGGACTTAATTGCCTAAGCTGAAAATTTCAATATGTAACTGCTCAGTGCTGTAGTGGCCCAGGCATAGCAGCTGCCTCCTTTTTAATTCAGTCATTCCTCCAGTGTCCACAGTTCTGCTTTTCGGTCTGCCAAGAGCTGCTCCAGCTCCAACAACTATTCATCTGTTTCTTATCTAAGCCTGATGCTGTCCAGAAACCAGGCAAAACATCACTTCTGTTCCCAAGGAGTCTAATGCATGCCCACCATATGCTTCACATGGATTCAGAGGATTGGCCCGTTGTATCTTCATTCAAGGTAGTAATGAAGTTCCCACACATTGTATATTTAGTTTAATGACTAAAATTGTCACTCAGGTAGGAAGTTTATTTCCTCCTCAGCCTGCAAGTGCTCAAACCACCTGTTCCCACCTTGCAGGACGATCCCTGACAATCCTTGCTATCCCTCCATTTCTCCTGCTTGGAGGAAGATATGATGCAATGAGATGGGAATGAACATGAAAACCAGTGGTGCAGCAGAGAAAAACACTTGTCTCTATTTACCTCCTATTGAATTTCAGAAGCAAATGGTGATCTCTGCTATGTCCCTACTTTCTGACCGTAGTACTGCTAAACTCAGCAGCACTGGAGGCTTTGTACAGCAAACTGTGCTCTGTGCCAGAAACTTGTTACAGATTCCTTTCTGAAAGTAGAAAAAAAGCACTAGATTGATAGTCTAATCTGTTTCTGTCAGTAAACTACAGGCACAATGGCCTGCATCACTTAAAGAGGCTTTTCTTAGCTGACAAGCATGGTTTAATCACTGCTAAAAAGCATCCATATGGTTTTGTCTAAAATGTTTAACAAGGATTTTTCTTAACAAAGAAAAATCCATCAAAATCCTTGAAGAAATCCATGAGTGATGAATTCTTGTGTATGCCTTCTTACTTCACTGTGTCAAATGAGTGCTTGTATCTGTAACACTCTGTGTGTTAAAGAGAAACAGAGCACAAGAAGTAGAAGGAATAACTTATGAAACGATGTCCTGTGTTACTGCTTCGGTTGTAGAAGTAGGTTCCCTATGCCATGATTCCATGTCTCCACCCATTGTAGCCTTATTAACAATTTGAAGTCTTTCAAATCAACCATGAATCTGTGTTAAATAACTTGGAGGAACAAGGCATCCACCATCCCTGGGGGAGATTCAATCCTTTCGTTGGCCTGCATTACCCAAATCCATTCAATTCAGACTCTGATTTGGGAGCATTTTCTCTTTTTGTGGCTATTGAGCATATTTAATAAACATGTTAATATAAACATGTGATATTTCTATTGTCTATAGGCAAGAAAATTGAATGGGAGAGTTTTGAGAGCTTTGAACCAATTTCAAAATTCTTTATTTCTATGGCTTTGAATTAGTCATTTCCCTTCCTAGTTTCCTCAGCTGTAAAATGAAATGAATGTAACTAGCCTAGTTTTGGAATTAACTGACATTTCAAAAGCTCAGTGAAAAAGTCTGTCTCATTTTCACTTAATTCTTTTATCAGCAGTATCTGCCACTTAGAGATAGAGGACATCTTTGTACCTGAAGTTCACATAACCCTATGAGACCTTGTGTAAAAAAGAATTAACAATGATGTGGAACTTCTACTGATCTGAGAGGATGGATTTAGCATCTCAACTGGAACATGATAGGTCCCCTTTGTTTGAGATTTATCAGAATTGTGGTTCGTGTGGGTTTCGTGTCTATCACTAAAGTAATGAACTGCTGTGTACAGATATGTAAAGCAGAGCAAGAAAGAAAAGGCAGTAATGAAAGATCTGCCAAGTAACAATCTTGTGAAAATGTTAAGTGCAGCATTAAGAAACAGAGTTTCTTTCGCTTTCAGCATTACTTTAAACTATGCTGGAAACCTCTTTGAGCACCAGTCTTACTGCAGCTCTTAGATTTCTCCTCCTCATAACTAGCATCTTAATCCCAACCATTAATGTACACTCGACCCAAGACCAGTCTATCTGCAACATACGCATCCCGGTCAGCTGCCGCTGTTGGGATCAGTTGGGTTATTCATGGAAGTGTTCCTGATCCTATGCAGCATATGCACATCAGACACATTTTCCCTCTGAGACTGAGCATATTTATATCTATTTTCAAAGTTCTATTGAATTGTTTTTTATTAAGGCTGAAAATATTGCTGCCTTAAAAGCCTCTAGAACTTATGTATAATATATTAAAAAATGCACTTAGTGAATAATTTTGTGAGAAATGGCTAAGGTCTGAGACAAAGAACAACTAGTTGCTACTGTTTGCTTTTCATATACAGATGTAACTTGTGGGTATTTATAGAAGTACACCTGCCTCCAGACTATCGACATACTGCTTGTAAATATTTTACTTTTAGGGTGACTGGCACAGGCTGCCCTGAAAAGCTGCAGTGTCTTTATCCTTCAAAACTGACCAGATACATCCCTGATCAACCTGTCCCAGCTGGCCTTGCTCAAAGCCGAGAATCTGTACCAGAAGTTCTCCAAAGATCCCATCCGTCCTCAATCTTTGGGTGCTTCTAAGAGTGAGGAGAGCTAAGTACAGGTTTCTTTTTCATTGAGGTGAGCCTTACTGGTGTAGCGAGGCAGATGGTGACTACTCTTTTTCAAAGGTGTAAAGAACATCATTCCAGAGTTTGAATTAAGGGAGAGGCCAAGCACTTGCAAGGGTGCTCCATTTATAGGGTCTTTGCAGTCAAAAGAGAGAGAGAGTTTGAAAGTCATAATGAAAGTAAATTAAAGGGCCCACAAGAGGGCACTTAGGAGACAAAGGTTTTTTTTTTTCCAAAAAAGGGTCACAGAATGGAGTGCCTGGGAGGATACAGTAATGATGCGGTTTCACATTACAGCAATAATTCACTCACAGGACCAAGTTTAGAATAACCTCACTGTCACATATTTTAATTAGCAGCAAAGGTTCTTGTTATGCTGGCAGTAAAGGGGAGAAGCCTATTCCTCTTCCCCTGTCTTGTCCAGTTCTTTCCTATTGGCTGCAGCCATGAGCTAGATAATCTAATTGAAACAGAATATTGAACTGCCACAACAAAACTATTGTTACTCTGTTAGTGCAGTTCAGTGACTTGGACACATCCTGAGGATATTCAGTTGCTAGAGCCAGTGCAAGTGAGGGGAAGGGGAAACACAGCTGTGCGAGGTGAAAGAGGCAAGATCATCCACTTTGGCCACACGCTCAATTGGAACCAAGTGAAATATATTAGACATGAAAAAGAAAATGTTATCTGAAGTACTCTTGATTACAAGTGAGTGCCTGGTATGATTTGGCAGCGTGGCTGCAGTGCTGCTGCACACCCTACAGCAGTGTGCTCTGCTCCACACTGCAACAGTACCCTACTCACATTGGAGCTTCTTTGAAAACCCCAGGCAGGAAAAGTTTTAGAAACTACATTCAACCTGTTGCGAATTTCAACCTCGCCTTACAAAAATCCATCCCATAACTAAAAACACTCGTGTATGAGTCTAATACAAGTCAATGACAGAAGGCTATCAATATCTCCAAAATGTGTCTCAAAATCGTGGCACCATACAGCACTTACTCACCAGAACCTGCACTGACAGGCAAAGCAACAGCTCTTAAAACTGTACTTGAATTCTAGTATTAATTATGCTTTTTAACAGTATGCAGAGCATATTTTAAGGGATCTCTTACGTGAGCCTCTCTAGAGGCATATTATTGTGAAACTGATGATACAGTGAAGAAATACCACGATTTTCTTCTTTGGCAGACTAACCTTATTACCCTTATTTCTAGCACTATAATAGTAACAGAAACAAATAAAAATAATAAGCAAAAAAACAACCATCGCAATTCAGTGACCTCCTACTAAACTAAGCTGAAAATCCTTCAGAGGTCTCACCTACTAAACAGATATTTTTACATACTTAGAAGCTTTCTGAGTTACACTGCAGCCTGACCATGTGAGACAGGAAAGCCATTCCAGACATTTGAAGGTATTCTCCTGAAATGCATACATTGAAAATGAGTGGTAAATAATATCTTCCAAAACTAAGTACAATCACACTCAGGACACATTTAAGAAAAGTGTATTTGCAGACAGTGTGGTGGGACCCTAAGTAAAACAAATATGTACTACTTGCTAAGTAAATCAAATATGTACTACTTGGCTGCATGTAACCATTGTACTCAAAGCTGTAAGACAACCGTATTTACTGAGTGGTGAAAAGAACAATCTACAGAAGGATTTCCAATTAGCTCCCTGAGAACTCTCTAGTTGACCAACCTACAAAGAGAAATTAAAAAATATCTGATAAAAAATTGTGGAAAATGCTGTGCTACATGTAGTTAGATAATATCTATTTAACTAAATCAGACAGTGTTCTGTAAAAAGCTTAAACAGTCATGGACATCAGAAGATCAGAATGTTTCCTGCTCTAAAATATTATAGGATTTTCAGCAACTCACAGTTTCAAAATATGTCAACTGATACTGTGGGCTGCAAAGCCAAAAACACATTTATATGTAAGTTGCTCTGAAAGTAATGCCTCCTACTTATTTCCATTTAAACTACAACAGAGCACAACACTGTTTGATAGAGCAAATTCTCAGCTACAGAACACTACAGTCACCACCACTAGCTATGCATTTTCATCAGTGATAAACAAGCCTGCATGTTGTGCTTGTAAACATTTGTACCAGCAGAGTTGATCCGCTGCACCACGCACCACTTAATTAATGCACTGTTTGGTCTCCATAAATGTTCAGCAAGTGTCCATGGATGTCAGTGGATGTCATTTTTTCTGCATGACAAAGTTCAGTGACACCCCTTCACTTCATACACACTTCCATGTTAGACACCACTTTGTCAGACTGCCCCTTTGTTGCCACCTGTCACACAGCAACAACATGTCATGGAATAGTGGTGGGAAGGTTCAACCTCTACTGCCATAGCACCAACATCCACTTCTGATATTGTGGACGAACACCATAAAATAAGAGGCATTACTTTGAGAAGAGCCCCCATACATTTCAAAGGTAGTGTATCTTTCATTTATGTCTTAAGGGTCAGCCTGCTTAGAAATTTGTAACAGTTAGTGGAAGTATCGATTGTGATTCCCTATTCCATGAGATCATTGTTTGTCAAATAAGAAGAATGTAAATAAATTTTAAAAATCCCTAATATTGGAATACACACACATGCACACGCACACGTCTTCAAAAAAGTTTACATATTCACAGAGACACAGCTTCAAATGAAAATGAGACCTGAGCCTTCAACATAATATTCTGTATTTCGTGAAACTGCTGTCATATCAAAAAGTAAGACTATTTTTGTTGGGAGAAAAACATCTGCATTACTACTCAAGTTAATGTCACCTTAAAGTTAGTGATACCTGAAATCTGAGTGCAGTCTAAGAACAGCACTGAAAGTAAAAGGATACCATGCTCCCAGAACAAGTCTATTTGCCAGCTATGACAAACTTAGAAAGGTCAGCTGGCTGGAAAAATGCTTTCTTAGTAGTTGTCAAACTTGACAAGCTTGTTTGTGGTATGCAATTCTAGGGCCTAAAGATCTTGTCTCAGAAGCTGTAAACATAAAGAACACAGAGTTATGTCAATGGGAATCGAAGGAAATTTGTTGTGATGACAATTCAAAATCTGCAATGGTTTGGAAATAAGGCTGAAAGTGCCAAATAGAGCCCCTGTAGAGCTCCTTTATGAAAGAATAAGGATCATATCCAAGGTGGAAATAAAGTGAGGCAGCTGTTTTCTTTAGCACTCCCATCCACCAGATTGTCAAGTATCAGGATGTTGTTATCAGGAGCTATCTGGAAGAGGCAGATTATAGAGCCACAGGTTTTGAAAATGAAGGACCAAAGCTGCAATACATGGCTGAGCTTTCTGCTGTTAAAGAATAAAAAAATGTTTGCTTTCATAAAATGTAAGTATTCTAATACATTATTGTTAGCCCAAGCATAAATTGATAATCCTACTGCTTTGATTTCAGAGAGAAATCAGAACTAATAAATAAACTAATCAGAAAGGTGCTCTTAGTACCAATGTATTGCCTACATATGAGCTACACATTAAAAAATTTGTGTTTGAATAAGAAAAAATCAAGTTAACTATAGTTAACGTTAATTAACAGAAGATACAAGAGAAATAGTATTACCGATATCAATTTGTTGTTACTTGTGTGAAACTGATTAGCATGTTTTACTGAGGCAAAGCAGTGTACCCAATGTCCTAGAAAAAGCAAATGAATAACAGAAATACATTTGTACAAGTTATGAGTTTGATAAAAGCATATTTGTGCTGCAATATTACACATTTTAAACATGGAACTAAAGTCTGCTTAATAATATCTTAATGTCATCTGTTCTAAATAGAGAATGACACACCCTAAGAAAATGATAGAGTACAGCTGGTTACAAGTATTGTAAGGGAAGGCATGACAAATAATTCTACATAGGCAAGGTGTTTGTTTCAGATCATTTGACTTTGGGAATGCATAACTGTATTCAGGGATACCACGTGCAGTTCTGATCTTCAATACTTGTTAGAAAAGAGTCTATGCCATGCTACATTTAAATAAAAATTGTTAAACAGATCCACTTTCTATCCTTTGGTAAGAAGGGGCTCTCATCAATGTGCTTAATACGGTAATGCAAATAAGCTAAATTGCAATTAACACTTACCTGCTAGTGCACACTCACACATTCTAGGAGAGTGCACTCCTTTATATTGGTAGAAAGGAATATTTCTGAGCACAGAGAAAGACAAACTTATTTTCTATGTGCTTCCATGGGCTTTGACCCAAAGATCCCTTGGCTCAAGGCAGCTGACAGCTCAATATTTTCCTCTGGAATGTAAGCATCTCAGAAGATGCCCATCTTGCCTGGGATGTCAGTGTGAAAGCCGCATTGAAAGCAAAGGTTATCTGTTCCTGTAGTGAACCTGGGTTTATATATTCAGTCACAAGAAGAAAAGATTGAAAAGATTTACAATCAAGTGTAACAATAAGTGGAGTTCAATCTTTGTCGTTATGAAAGGCCAGCAGAGATTGATTGGGAACAGCCAGCTCTTTCACAAAGAGTATGCACTGTGATTGTGTTTCAGCAAATAAAGAATTGCATGACATTCCCTTTCCAGGGTGCAAGAGGTTTGATCAGCTGCCTGGAAGGATGCCAGGGTACTGAAAGAAATAGCTTAAAAACAAAGTCAGTAATTAAAAAGTCTAACAATAAGATTGTAGGTGGAAAAAAACAAGAGTGTGGCATTCCTTGAAGCACAAGCTGAGGTGGAACACTTAAAGGTCTATTTCAGGGACATGTAAAACAGTGACAGAAGTTAAAGTATTTAGCTGTGTCACTGGATTTGGAGTCCTTGAGTTAATTATCAAGAAGAGTTTCAATTTAATTCATACACTCTAGTTATCTGGACAATGCTATTCTTCAGAAAAGCTACTTTAAAAAATATTCAAGTAGTGTTTTTTGTAAGCCCCTGGGAAAGCATTCACCCAACTTCACCTCAAGTAAGAACTCATTCTATAGTATAATGGCTCTTGTACAAATTTGGATGCACTCTCATTACTTCAAAAGCCAAACTGGACAATTACTTCAGTTCTCCATAGCTGACTTCCTCAGTAAAAAAACTACTGAGACAGTTTTTCCACAAATTTTATCAACTTTGACTTTTTAAGTCTTAAGTCCCCAATACACTTCCTCTACAAATTTCTTCCCTTTTAGCAAGGCAGCGATCTACCTGGTTAGCTAGTAGATATAAAAAATAAATATGGAAGATTCTTAAATAACTTAATTATCACATCTGGTCTTTCAGAAATCACCTCCTTTTCACTGATGGCATATGCTAACAGAGAACAGTCTGTTGTGGAGTAAATTCTGTAGAAGTCTGGGTGAGTGACATCTATTAGATAATATATTTTGCACACTACCCAGATTACGGTCCGGGTCACTCATTTGCTTCTGGGCTATTTTTGTTCTGTCTTTTAAGTATCTTTTTTTTTCTGATGTGCTGGGTATCACTGGGCCGGAACACTGAATCTCTGGAAAACTGGATTCCCAAGTTCATGTCTGAAAGCCATCAGACACTATGGTTGCACATACATGCAATGTCCTCGGGCTGCCAATGCACGATTCACACAGCTGAGACCTCTCCCACACTTTCCAGCTGCTAGGCCTATATCTCTTGTACATGCAGCACAACAGTCTTTTTTAGGCTGTGAACATGTGAGGTGCTGCTGGATGACTTGTTTTACAGCCTGGGCATGTTCCATGAGGGCTCACAGGAACAGCACTTGCAGGATCAATCCCAGCTGCAGCTTTTAGGCTGAACCTTTGCTTTATCATGTGAGCCAAGATGACCTTTTCCCATCATATGACTTAGCAAATTGATTTGTCACCGGGGGAAGGGAGACAGTGGAAGAAATACATACCTATTTAAGAGAGCTATTGGAGATGATGATAAGAGGTGCATGCAGCAACAGTCTTTCTTTCCTGGAATATACTCTTGATGAGTATATTCAGAAGGAAATTTAATTTGGAAAGTCATTCTGAATACAGATTACCTTAATAATAAGGGCACAATTTACAGTAATTGAAAAGACTGTGTTTGTCATCAGCTTTAGCAGCTATGGCTCTCTCTTAAAGTGTTAGCAGTGCCCACACACAGTGGCAAAGTGCTTTGTGGATGAATGGTTGGTCTCAGGCTGTATTTCTTGAGCAAGCAATTCGAAAACACAGTGTAGGAGAGGATTCTTTGAAAGCAGACAAATTTCTAATCTATATCAAAAGCTCTGTAATTAAAGTGAAACACCAAGTAGTTTTGATGGTTTAGTGTACAAGACTATTGTATACTACTACTGTCTTGTTTTGTTTATCTGGGCAGCATGGATTTATCCTTGGAGGCTGGTAAATAAAATAAAAACCAAATGCTGCATTTCGCACCTAGACAAAGCTCCCTGTTAAGGTCATGGGTGACATCTGACTAAATTCAGAAAGCAAGATCAGGACTTCCTTCTCTGTGCTTACTTTAACATCTTGTGAGGAGTTTGTTGCAGCTGTTTTCAGCTCTATGCCTTGCTCTTTAGCAATTTTAATGGTTTCAACATTTTTTACACGTCTTTTTTACATGTTTTTCACATGATTAGTGTTTAAAGTTCTGAGGCTCTTGTTCTAACAGATTCAGCTGCTGTACTAATTACCATAGTTCTTGAGCACGCTAGAGATATCAGTACAATTAATATCTGTCACGTACACTTAATCCTGGGGGAAAGTGAAAGGAAGAAAGGTTATACTGAAAACAGCTGGCATTTCTGCAACATAAAATAATGCCTCTGCTTTCATAAGCAGCATGCCAGAGTGAGCTAGCCTAGCCAGTGGCTGGGCTGGGCAGGAAGAGTTCTGGGCACTTGTATTTTTGACACAATTTCCTAATCCTTAAGAGATGGGAAACAGAGCTTAAGTAGTTTCCAAGCGTTTCAAAATATACATGTAAATAGTGATACATCAGATACAGAGCCAACATCTCGTCTCTTCTCTTTCTAGATGAAACAACTTCTAGAGTAACTTACTTGCTGGAAAGCAAGTATGATTTCAAGTGATTCCTACCTTTCAAGTTTGATAAGTACTTAAAGTAACAGAAATGTAGATGAGAATTTAGAAATATTACAGTTAAATAAGGGAGCAGGATTGGAAGAAACAGTAAGATACCAATTTTTCTAATACAACTATCTCAAAGGAACAAGAATTTGATCATACAAGCCTCTGGTGTAGTCAGAAATACCATCTTTTTTCCAAACAGGTCTCCTTTGGGATGGCAGTCCCTGGAGTTGGCAAGCCAACAAAACAGACAAAAGAGTCAGATCTTGTTGCACCTGTCCAAATTTCCCCTGACCCCTGCATCCCATTCACGCTGATTACTGTGCTGTCTCTGGCACTCCTTAGACCCATCTGTGAGTTATTTTCCTGCCAGACTGTATTAAAATCTTTCACAGATTCCTGCTGTAGCAGTGAAATACATTAACTGATGTAGGAGTCTGATGAGCATTGCATCAGAAAGGAATAAGGATCAGGAGTGGAAAGAGAGAAGTACAGAAGAGAGGAGAGTGGAGCAGGAATGATGAGGAGCAAAACTTCTTACTTTTGGCTGCAGTGATGCATCTCAGCAGGAGCAGCACTTGCAATTTGATAGTCTTTCTCTCAAGTACAGCAGCACTAGAATCTGAAACACTCATATTTTCAAAAGACATTTTCACTTCTCTTTTCAGCATATGTTTTTTTCTCTTTGGAATTTGCCAGTATGACTTAATAAAAGTCGATCAATTAAGACCTACATGAAAATCAAGGAGAAATGTTTCATTTTGGATTTAACCAAATGCTTTGTTCAATACAAAATATCTTCTAGTATTTCTTATTTTACCCAGAAACTTCTGCATTTGCCAATTAAAATTTTAAAACCATCTCTTTTGGCAAAAGCAAACAAAAAAGAATTCTTTTTTTTTTTTTCTTCTATTTTTATTTTTTTCCAAATGGGATTGATTCTGTGAGAATACGTGGCTTCATTTAAGTAACTGTCTTCATTAATGCCGATAAGATTTAATGTGAATAGATTTATTTACATGGTTTTGATTGTAAAGTTCAGTACTGATAAATGGAGTAAAAAAGGAAAAGAAGGATTTATTTAGGGGACAGGGGGAGGGGAAATCATAGAGTCATAGAATCATAAAGGTTGGAAAAGACCACCAAGGTCACCTACTCCAACTAATAGAGGAGAGAGGGAGAAAAAAAACACAAATTTAAGTCATGAGTATGACTATCTAACTTAGAAGCACTTTCTGTCTCTGTTCCAGTTTTAGGTTAAATATTGATTAGAATCAGCATTAGAACTTGGGTCTTACATTTCTTTAGCAATGTTTGCTTAAGAAAAATTATTAACTCAAAGTAAAATGTAAACAAGAATGACTAAAAGGCTTTAACCCATCCTGACTGGCTGACAGCCTGCTGCCTAACATTCTGAGAGATGTAGATTTAAAGTTAGATTTCAGGCCAATATTTGACAGGAGATCTGCAGCAATTTCAAATTTCCAGGTCCCAGCTGAATGCTCTGTCCAGTTTCAAGTTTCTATTGAGATGAGACCCAAGAATATGCCCATGTGCTGCTTCGTGAGGAATCCCAGGAGACTGCAATAGGTCCTTAATCAAGAAACCATGATCCCACAGCATCCATCAGCAAGTCGGCTGTAATGCAACCTGAATAGCTCTGTTAGCCTTCTCTATAAACAAGAGTAATAGTGGCTTACCTTGCAGATGAATATGTTGGTTGTGGTATGCTTGGATATTATGGCAATTAGACTAGTATTTTAAATAATCAGTGCAGAGGGACAGATGGAAGTAAAGCCAGTGCAGGATTGACAAATGTCACGAAAATGAAAAAGATGTAAAGAAAGGTTTGAACTTAAAAGTGTTTTTTTCTTTTTCTTTTTTTTTCCAACTGCTACTTGAAGTTTGATTAACTGTGGAAGAGGTAGATATTTTATATCAGTCTGACTACATCAAAAGTTAAAGAAATGTCTGAGTTGGAATTCAGATAACAAAGTATTCTGGAGCAAGACAAAAGCTACTAAACAAAATATGCAGCCTTGTCCAAAAATAAATAAATAAATAAATAAATTACAAACCCCTAATAACACTGAGGTGATGTGTATTAAAATCTTTCTCTATTTAATACAACTACAATAATGGTGCATAAATGTACCATGTCATTTGAGCCGTCTGGTAGCCTTCTGTGTGCATATCGAAAATGTGCACAATGGCAAGCCTCATTTACTGAACTATAATGCAAAGATATGTAAGAAGAATTAGTAAATAAGGTAATAATTTTATTTTTGAGATACGGAAAACCAAGCAAACTTACAGAAAAGGAACAGATGCTATCCTTGACTAAGCATGAGCCATAGTACACATTCTTAGTTTTATAGTCTATGGATCACAACACAATATTAGTTGAGAAGGTACTGCTACTCACTTTTTACCTGAATTTAATTTGTTGGTATAGTTGCATATGTCTGAAGGCTAAGGAATACTTTATCACGTAATTCAGAGTTTAAATACAGTATTCTTCAAACAGTGTTGAATAATTTGATTACAGTTTTGCTGGCAGGAGGCTGTATCTGCCCTTTCCTACACAGTGTCCTCTTCTTCCCTAGAGGACTTGTTTTAGTATATTTAATGCTTCCGTAATATCTGAGCAATCAACAGGATAAGAGCAAGCTGTCATTTGTTCAATTTTGGCCTTGGTGTGTAATGATCGTTTGTTTGATGGCTACTTCATTCTGAAATATTATAATTTAAATGTGGGTTCAAATTCTTACCTTCCCTTCCCTCTTGCTGCCTTATTTCTTACAGTCTGAAGTTGTCTTGCTTATTAATGGAGACCAAAATTTCATACTTTTTTATTTCATCTCTCACATAGAAATGAGGAAATACAGAAAAAGGAAAATAATGTGTGGAAAAGAACTGATTCAGCTCATCAGAATTCTGAATTTAGTTTACATGAGGTTGAAAACATTCTCCAGCTTTACATACCGAGGTCCTTAATGAGGCAGTTTTGTCAAAGTGAAATTTCAAAAATAGAATGTTCCAATATGGTGTCTTTAAAATCTGTCTACTCTTTGTGTATGCTAAACTCATCAACGGCTTTTCTAAAATAGCTACCATTTTGTAGCAAATGAAGCACAGACAATTGAACGTGTCAACGCCACTCATGTGGAGTCATACTAAGATTCATTTATTTTTGTTAGACACCCAGACTAGTAGCTAATCCACTGAAGTGCATTTGTAGTCATGCTGCATGTAGTGCATACCTCTCTCAAAGACCTCAGTTCTGCTCTTAGACAGGTTGTTTGCTGGATGGTTGTCAGTAAGGACTGCAGTGACCCAGAAGAATTGGTAATCAGAAGTGTCAAGCTTCTCACTATCCCTGCAAAAGTCATGAAAAATTACCTTTGGCTGGTACCATTTCCAAATTTGCCCTTGTTTAATGTACCGTTCTTCAAGAAAGTCCTACTTTGGCAGAGGAAAAGAACGATGTGAAATACCATGTGTCTTCTTTAGGGTGATACAGAGAACCAGCTCAGTAAATGATGGACAAAAACAAAAGCTAAAGGATCTTTTTACAGGATCTTCAGGACCTTCACTGCTTCTAAATGACAGATTCTAACCCTTGGTGCCGAGCTGAGGGTGTGTTTTAGTTTGGGACCTCCTTGTTCCACACTTCTTAAATTCTGGCTGTGAAAGTGTGTATAGAAACAAATGTTTCTGCCTAATGTAACGCAAACACCTATGCCCTGGACGGAGATCTATGCAACATTAATATCCACGGACTGGTGGAGAAACAAATGTTTTTTCAACTGAGTAGCAAAATGGCAACATCTGAAATCTTAAACAATACAGTCTGGATCAGCTTTGTGCACTGAATAACTAAAAGATATGGTTTTATTATACCCTTACTTCTAAGCAGGATGCTGGGGAAGGAGTTGCTTTTATAGTTTCACCAGAGTATGAGAGGAAAAAAAATGACTGCAAAGGAACTGGGTTGGAGAGTGTTGTGTTAAAGACTTAATACCCACTTCGGTGCTACAGGTTCTATCATGTTTCAAAGGACTTGTAAGACCATTGGCCGCAACAACAAGAACTTTCACAACTTGTTTATAGAATAACATTCTGTATTGGAGCAACAGATTAGAGATTCTTCTGAATTGCCAATGATAAATACACTGCCTACAGAGAAAGTGTAAATGCCAATAATGTGAATAAAAGAGCTGTCAAAAAACATGTTAAACTATGGAATAACTCTATAGAGATTTCTAAGTTTGCTGGGGGAGGCACTTGGTATAACTTGGTTTAAGGATCTGAATCTTACCCAAGAGGCATCCCTGCAGAGAGAGGGAGAGGCTCAGCCCATTGACTAGTCCCAGAAGTCAGCTTTGTCCTCCTCATTTGTCTGCAAAGGTATCTTCCCCAAAATTCCTTCCCTCTTAGGCGATTTTTATCTTACTTTCAGGTGAAGTTTGAGTGTTTCTAATCATACCTATCTTTGTTATGATTGGTGCAACAGAAAATTGAAAAGTTGCTAACTCAGGATGATTACTATGCAGTTTATCAGTTCCATAATAACAAGTTCCCATGCCCATGATCTTATCGTATCTTATCTCTTTCTCTGGCTGGAGAGTTTTACACCTTGGTCCACCCTCTGTGCTGTATCTCAGAGTCAGCATACCCCATTGCTGTCAACAATTGAAGAGTTGCAGGTCTTAGGTTGCATAGGGAACTACATGGAACAGACTTCTAGTATATTCACTGCATTCCATCCTGGAAGTTTTTCTTCTTCTAAGCGGGGGGTATTCCAATAAGTTATTTGCAATAATTACTCCAAATAATCCACCCTGTGACTACAGTCACTCAAGTTTCTCAATATTTAGAAGGAACTGGGAAAGTCACACATGGTGTTATTATGAGAATTAGAGCTCAGGGGACTCTTTTTATGGGATAAGATGATTAGCTCATAGCCAGAGTAGTTAGCAGGACAGTGTTGGGCATAATGATGAGGCCAGAGGAGTAGGTTGGAGAGTTCACCATAACATGGATTTATATGGTTGTCACTACCACAGAGCCATCAAAATCATACCATATAAGCTCAATAAGCTTCACTCTGCTAGATGATGTTGTTTCTCAGAATATACATGAGGTTGTCTCCTTAACATATGGTGCCATTTCAAAAGTTACACCACGGCAGGTATCTGAGTAGGAGGAAACAGCGAAGAAAAGAGGCTATATGCAAGGATATCTGTACAGGCCATGCTTCTTTAGGAGTTTTCCACATGCCTGTCAGTGCATATATTGAAATTGGGAATGAGATATGTTGTGATGTAGTTCGTTACCAAGTGGAGAAGTTAAGAGCTTCTCTCATTCTGTAATCTTTCAGGTAGATGTGGGAAGTCTTTTCTTAAAAGACAAATCCGACTTTGCAAATTGTGTACAGTGCAAGGAATAATGAGGTTTTACCCTAAGCAAACCACACACTTTCCCTCTCACTAATGGTTAGGACAGTTTCTGAAGCAGGGTTCTTGCTCCTGACTGGAGGTGTAAACCCATAAATTCCTAGGAGGCATCTGGCAAGGATTGTGTGGCAAGGATGGCACATGGACAAGGCGGCATGGTCCATGAGGACATTTGCATAATTTGCTGGTCTTATATGACTAAAATGTGATGTGTGTTCCGTTCTTTCTCCCAGATGTTTTCCTAAAGGAAGAGATTGTTTGGAGAGATTGTCTCCTGTGCCTTCTTTTTTTTAAAGTGATGAATATTGTGCTGTATCAGTGGCTATGCAGAATACATGCTTATACTATCCTTTAAAATAATTTATAGATCAATACAGACTGTTAAAAACAGATCGGAAAGCAATCATGTATAACAGACTGACTTTAAACCAATGGCCACAATGAAAAAGCTTTGTTATTTAAGGTCTTGGAACTTATTTTCCTGACCCTTTATAGAATGGCATCAGTAAATTGGAGGTGGAAGTCTGTTTCCTATTACTGAACCACTGAGCCAGCTAGTCTCTTGACCTTATTTGGATTTGCACCAATGGCATAGAAATAAATTGTTCTGAATTCCAATAATGATTCATTAAGCCAATATTTCATGACTTCAGCTGGATCTATACCAATGCCATACAATCAAATAGCTGTGTCCCACTGCTGATCCAGCTAGTAAAATCTAAATAAAAATAATAAGAGTTAAGAAAATAAATTTACAGAGCCACCATGAAAACAACAACAACCGCAAACCAAACACAACAAAACCTAAAACTATGGAACCAGTTGGTCTGACAATAAAATTGTAGAAATATTGAACACGTACTCTAACTATTGACTGTCCTGTTCTGATAACTATCAGTGAGTTGGTAAAACATCCTTTCTCACACTGTGATCAAAAGAACAAAATGGCATCTTCCTTTAATCACACGAATCTGTTTTTTCTTCATCAAGATTCTAAACATAACTAAAGTTTGTGTTGTACATCAAAATTGTTTCACCCAAATGAGTCACTGAAATATGCCACAGCTAGTATTTATGATAAATAAGAAAGCCTACTGTGTCAGCTAGTAGACATGGAACAAACATGGCTGAAATAGCTTAATGAAAGGGCAATCCTTTATTAATGGACAGATATTGATAATTAACAACAGGCAGACAGAGCAATGTAAAACATTTCCTGAGAGGTTAGGAAATTGAGCTGTAATTTATGCTGGCATGACCAGGGCAAAATGTGACTCCCAGCTGCATATTGACTTTGATGACAAAAACTTGTTTTTCTCTAGACAGTCAACATGAACTTTGGTACGGACTGCCAGCACATTTCCCAGAATGTCTGCCTGTAGCAAAAAGACTTTCTCTCACAAACTTGTTTGCCATTCTGATGAAAACTTGATGGCAGAAAGCCATCCTCTTACAACCTTCTCTTGAGCTACTATGGATCTGCCTTTATATTAAGTCTAATTTATGAGAACTTTCATATCCCAACATTAAAACCCCCCTTGTATTGATTTCAGCCTCTTCTAGGCTTAGTCTTTTAAAATGTTGTAATCTTACACTATTTCATCACACTAACACAAACCTCTCTATGTTTCCATACAAAGAAATCCCACACAAATCCCACAGGAAGTGCTAATACTAACGTTGCCAATGAAATCTTAATTCTGCCCCTCCCTACTGTCCACAAGAGCAACACATCAATCACTTACACAGGGAAACTGAGTTGTCTGAATAAGCACTACTGCCTTTAGTGTGGGGTGTGAAATCCTCTGCGGGAAGCTATGAAGTGTCACGCTTCCTGCTTGTACTTCAGATAATTTCAGATGTATTAGAGAAAAAAAATCTTTTTGCTTTGTCTACAGTGAAATATTCAACACAGCTACCAAACCCACGAGGGAACAGAAGTACGAGCACCAGCGATGCAAAATCTTCAGAAGTCATGCTGTTTTGGGTTCAGGCTTACACCCACCCACATATGTTGTATTATACCATTGCATAACCAGAGATCTCAGCAGCCTGAATTCTCAGTCTCTGTGGCTGCACACTGCAATTGCTGTGCCAATATGAAAATAGTGGTATCATATGCTGATGCACCATCCCGTCAAAGTGCTACTAGCATGGCTTTCCCTGAGACACAGGGTATTTCTTCAGGCCTTCATTTCTCCACTAGAAATCCACCCAAAAAAATGATATGCTAAAGAGGAAATTTCCGAAAACGTTTGTTAATGGCTGCGTAAATTACAAATGCTGTCAGTAATTGCTTGTTAGTACAGAACCAAAAGGAGGATAATCCCCAGTCTGCTATTACAAAGGTAGTACTGAAATCACACCAACAACATATGAAAATATAAAACTCAGCTGAAGTCAGAGGGTTTGAACTTTGATTGTGGGTAATCGGCTGCATAGCATTATTGTTAACTGTGGAAGACATCTGACTGCATATCTGTGCTTGCAGAAACCAAACATGCTGAAAGTAAAGCATGACTTTATCCACAGGGGGTGTGATGGAAGTTCTCGGAGCAGAGGGGAAGAACTGAGGGGAGAGATGAGAGGGGCCATCGCAGTGCTCTGAGTCGCCTCGCAGTGACCGGGGGCCTACAAAGCTGCATAGGAACTTTTCTCCTCTGCTCTATTTCACGTCACCTAGAGCAAAGGCAAACCCTGTTTTCCTTTCTCACTATCGGAGAGCTCAAGAATCAAACTGTTAAACCTGCGTAATGAGAAGACAAAAGTGACTTCGGGTTCTGCGGCCCAAGAGCGACCCGGCTGAGTTCAAATGCGGAGAAAACACAGCACCTCGACTGTGCCGAGTGACACGGCGTTATAGCAAACCGGGGTCCGGCCCGGAGAGGGGCAGAGAGCAGAAGAGCCGCTCTCGGAGCGCGCAAGTTTGCAGCCCTACCCGCGCACGGCCGGCTCCGGCCCCAGCGTTCCGAGCGCCGAGTGGCACCGCCTGTCGAGGGGACCCCGGACCTCGGCCGGGGCCGAGGGGTCAGCCGCGCGCCCAGCCCCGGCGTCTTCCCTCCGACCGCGGCGGCCAACGGCGCGGCGCCGGGCCGGACGCTTTCAGCACTCGATTAGCGCCGCCCGTGCGGCGTGCGGCGCGCGGCACGCCATTCTCGCGCTCTGCGGCCGCCGCCTCTCTCGTGCTCGTAACGGCTCCGCGCGGCCGGCGCTCGTCCCGCCCCTTCTCGCCTTGGCCCCGCCCCACTCGCCCCCGCCCCTCCCCCTTTGCGCTCGCGCCGCTCTCGAGCTCGCGCCCCTCCCCCTCCCCCCCGCCCGCTGCTGTCAGTGCGGTGGCTGCGCCGGGCAACATGGCGTCGGAGGGGATGATTCTAACGAACCACGATCACCAGATCCGCGTCGGGGTGCTCACAGGTAACGGCCGTCGACGGGGCCCGCGTCGGGGGTCGGGGGGCTGCCGCGGGTCTGGCCGCACCGTCGGGCTCCCGGGGGCTCCATCCCCGGCCGCCTCCTGCGGCGCCGCCACCGCGCAGGGAGCCGAGGCCTCGGGCCGGGCCCGGAGCCGGGAACGGGGAGCGGGGAGCGGGGGCGGCTCCGGGTGCGCGAGAGCGGGCGGCGTTGGCGCCGCAGCTGCGGGCGGGCGGGCGCTGCGGCCCGGGGTCGGCCCGGGGCACCCCGCCTGGAGGGGAGGCGGCGCGGGGGTGGGCTCCCGTCGCGGGGCCCGGGGCTCTCTCCCTCCGGCGGCTGCGGCGGGGCCGGGAGGGCGAAGGCGTGGGGGAGGGCGGCCTGCGGACGGCGAAGGGAACGGGCGGGCGGGAGCCGGGCCTGGCGGCGGCGGGGGGGAGGCCCGGCAGCCTGCCCCGGGGGGCCTGGGAGCGCGGCTCGCCCCGCGCCTTCGGATGGCCCTTCCCGGCGGCGTGGGGCGGCCGCGGGCGGGGGAGGAGGGCCGGCGGGGCGCCGCTGTCGGCTCGTGGGTAGTCCCCTCGCGACCCAGGCGCTGCGAAGAGCGGTTTCGAGGCGGTGCGCGTGTCGCAGGCTGCGGGGCTCCCCGGCCTCCGCGGGGTTGCGGTTATCCCGGCGCGCCGCGGTGAGCGGCAGACGGTGGTGGCGCGGCGGGGCCGGGAGCAGCCCCTGGCCGTGCGAGTGTGCGATCGGCGGTCGTGGGGAAGGGAGAAGAGAGATGCGAGCGAGCCTTTCGCGCGTCGGGCTCGGAGCTTGGATGGAGAGCCTGGGCCGACAGCGGCGGTTCGAGCACCCGTAACAGTCTGTAGCTGTTGGGAGGAAGGGGCCGCAGTCCCTGGAGAAGGAGCGGGGAGTTGCTCTGGAAGTTGTGCGTCCGCCGCGTGCCGGAACGGGCCCGCCTGGAGCCCGGCCGCGAGATGGCGAGCAGCGGGCGCTGTCCGCAGCACGGTGCTGAAGGCGGCCCGACCGGCGGTGCGCGTGGAGGGGGGTGCTGGGGGAGTCCGCAGCTCTTGTGCTGAAAGCGAGGGCGGGCGTGCTGCTACCCGATATTATCGAAGTTAAAGCGAGCAGGAGGTGTCTGCCAGCAAAACGCTCTTTGCGTACTTGTACAGCTTCATACTACTTACCTTGGGTTATTATTCTGTGTTGATTGGTGACTTTTAACAATTTTTACCTGTAAACGTTCCCAGAATGCCCTACCATTTGTACTACAAATCCAGTTTGAATGCTGTTAAACACTCATACCTGTGTGCCATCATGTAAAATTCTGCTGAGAAGAGTGTGTGATCTGATTTTGTTTTGTCTTGTTTTCAAAGGGAAATCAGAAGACAAAAGAACAGAACATTTTTAGCCCTTTTCCCCCTAATGCCGTTGCTTTGAATTGCATGTTAAACATTTTTGCAAATTATTTTCCTATTATAATGGGGATACTTTATATTTCTAGCATTTTTTTTATAGACTCTTTTTGCTAATCAGTGTATGTTTATAGACATGAAGCCAAACTTTATATAAATGTGTTAATGAATGTCATATCTTTGGTCAGACTTGTTTTCCTCTCTGGAATTTCCTTTCACGGATGAAAGAAAACATTTGTACTTTGGGGGCATGGTCCACCTAGTTTCTGTTGTTTCCATTTGTGGAAAGACAGCAAACTGCGGAGTCCATTTTTGATTTTTTTCTCATAAAAATGGACTGATAATTGCTTCTTGTCTGATGAACAAAAGAGTAAGTGTAAGTATAGGTAGACTCAGTACAAACACTAATTCTTGTATTTAATCACTTAGAAGAGTACAGTGATTAGAAATTAGATAATTAACATGACTTAGCTTTTCTGGTTAGGATCATAGCCATACGTTTGGTTAGTTATCAATATATGTGATGTGGATTTATCATCATAAGCATTGATGTTCCTATCAGACATGGAACACTTACTTTAGCAAGTACCATTATTGCACCTCATGGTTGTATTTGGATGGAATTTGAACTCCTTTGAATTGATTTGGAGTCTCTGTTTGTTTTTTAAATGAGGATATAAAACAAATATTTGGGTGTGTGGCCAGCCTATCTTGATGTCAAGATTGAGGCACATGACTCTAGAGTATACTGATAACACAAAGTGGATGTTTGTTTTGTAGCTTGGATTTTGTTGTGTTCAAGAGAATGTATTGTAGTAGGTGTTGCTTAACAGAGTTTTGTGTTTGTGTGTTTATTGCTAGTTTCTTACTTACCTGTATTTCTTCGCTTGGGTCTCAAGTGCTAATCATCAGATTGGTAGAGTTTTCATATGGAGAATGAGCTAATGGTTGGTCAGCTCTGCCGTTTAGTGTTCTAGGTATCTTCCTTTAAAAAGAAACAAACAAAAAACAGCAAAACCAAAAACAAACCCCAAAGAAACAGGAAGGGTGAGGTAAGAGGTGAAAACAAGGAAAAAATGTGGTCAAAATTATGATAAAGGCTGCAGTATATATAGGCGGTCTGTGCAGTCTCCTAGACCAGTGCATCCTTTGTAAAATACAAATGCAGTTATGGCTTTATTCTGGTTGTCCCTTGCAAGCCTTTCATGTCTGGCAGATCTCTCATAGAGTGTTTGTTAATGGGTTACCATTGCTGTCAAGATATTTAACCTGGATCAGTAAGTAGTTCTGTAATGCTGAAATTGGCTGGGAAAGGAGAGGAAACAATCTTTGCAGTGCCTGGACTTGAACACCCTTCAATGATGGTGACATTGGTAAAAGTTACATGTCATCTGACCTTTCTTCTTTGGTGTGGCACCGAGCAGACCCTTGCCTAAAACTGAGCAGAGAGATCTAAGTGGTTGACAAGGTGATGATGTACAGCTTTCTACCTTAATGAGACTTTTTTTCTAAGTAGTTAATGTGTAAGGGGGTTTAGTGAAGTGCAGCACTTACGATTTTTTCTTCAGGTGCTTATTCTTCCACCAAGTAATGATTTGACTGACAGCAGTATGCCCTTGTGTCCAAGAAGGCTGATGTATCCAGGGGCACATTAAGAAGAGTGTGGCCTGCGGGTCAAGAAGGGCGATCATTTCCCTCTACTGTGTCCTTGTGATGCCACATCTGAAGTGCTGTATACAGTTCTGGGCTCCCCAGTAGAAGAAAAACAGGGAACTTCTAAAGAGTATTCAGCAGTGGGCCACAAAGATGATGAGGGAGGACGAGGCAGAGAGCTCTGGGACTGTTCAGCCTGGAAAAGAGTGAGAGGGGATTGTATCGTTGCTTATATATATCTAAAAGGGGGGAATCAAGTGGATGGGGCCAGGCTTTTTTTGGTGGTGCCCAGTAACAGAACAAAGGGCGGTGGGCACAAACTGTATCATAGGATGTTCCATCTGTACGTGGGAAAGAACATTTTTACTTTGAGAGTGACAGTGCACTGGAACAGGCTGTCCAGAAAGCTGTAGAGTCTCCTTCTCTGGAGATACTCAGAACCTGCTTGCATGCTTTGCTGTCCAGCCTGCTGTAGGGAACCTTCTTTAGCAGGGGATTGCACTACCTGCCCTCCAGAAGTTCCTTCCAAACCTTACGATTCTGTGTCAGCTGTGGCCATGGGCCTATACAACAAAGCAGGCAAAGGCTGCTGAATGCAGAAATTTAGGCTTTGGTTTACCTCTTTATATTGTAATGTGAAAGGTTACCTTAGCATCTTCAAGTGTATGAGGACATGTAGTTTATAGAAATAGAAGATACACATGATGTCTGAATTTATTACTTTGGAGTAAATGTGCTTCTGAGAATGTCAGAGCTTTGCTTACCTGGGAACCCTTTCCAAACAAAGAAATTGAGTGTATGTGAAGTTCAGTAGTGTACAGAAAAAAAACAAACCCAAACAAATAAAACAAAACAACAGCAAGAACAAAAACTCAACAACATCCAAACAAAAAAACATTTAAAAATTGTAAAAATTGTCTTTGAGAAAAATGGGTAGCAATATCTTTTAGATTGTCAGTGTCTGTTGAACATTGTTTTAGAACTATACACTGTTGATTTTTCCAACTGAAAAGTAATTTGCCGGTCTTCAGCATTATGAGGTAAATTGTCATGACTTTAATACTCTACATCACTAGCATGCAAGTTGTGAGATCTCTTAGTGGTGATGCTGTTCACATTTTGGATGTGCCTTACAGCTTATGGCAAACTTTCTCCCAGAGGTCTAGGTGGGAGGGTAAGGATTGGTTTGTTAGGACTTACTGTCAGATCTCTTTGTCTAAATGCAAGGGTCTTTTTTTTTTTTTTTTTTTTTTTTTTTTTTGTCTGTAATCTGCCTTTCTGTCAAAACTACATCTTGGTGGGCACTCATCTTCAAAAACACAGATTCAAATTGGTACATTTATGAGGAGCCTCAGTTCTCTTCCCAAAGCTTAGCTCTCCAAACGAGCTATAGAAATACAGAAAAGCCGTACTTCCTCCATTAATAGCAGTAGAACGTTTCGAGACTGACCAACATCAGTTTCCCTCTTTCCTGAGCGCAAGGCTGTCATAATGTTAACTTTGTCTGTAGTAACTACTTTATCCGTAGTAACTCTTCTGTTTGTAGCTGAAAGTCTTCATAAAAGCATTTCCTTCTGATTTTTTTTTGTACGGCTGTGGGAAAACCATCTATGTTTGTTGATTGTGATCCATACAAATGTCTAGTTTCCTTTTCATAATTTCACAATGTTGAATATGACTTTTAAAGTGGAAGTAAGTTCTGGATTTTTTCTTTCTTTTAAAATATTTTTTAAATATATAAGTATAAATATATAAGTTAAAAAAATGGTGAATGGAATCTCAGTGATAAGAGGTTTTTACTTGCTGTTTAATTTGCTTGCTGTGATAATTTCCTTTCGAACTGAAGGAAGCAGAGACTGAAGTTGAAGATATGTGAGGCAAGAGATTATTTCCCTGTTATATGCTGATGTTTTAATTAATACCTTCATATGTAAGTAATGACCATTAGTTTGGACGTTTGTGTGTTCTTGCAGAGCAGGAGTGAGAAGTCATGTCATCAGTGTTTCTTGATTTGAGTTTATATCCAGATACGTAGTTGAAAGGCTCCCATCTTATTCCATATTCCATGCCTGTAGTTTGTATATGGCTGTACAGAGTTTATTCATAACATCTACTTTACTTGCATTGCATTTGTTCTGTTTTCCAGTAAAGATGGGAAACTTCCTGTGTGTATCTTGACACTTATTGATTGCTTTCAAGTGTGGACCTAATAAGAGCTAACTTTGTTATGGCATAACCTTTAGTTGGTTTCCTATTCTCATTAATAGGGTGATAATGGAACACATGATTGTCAGTGTGTGCTTTAGAATGTGCGGCATACAGAATCCTGATACGTAGATACTAACTTTCTCCCCTTAATTTTGATTTAGTTGCATCTTTTTGTTTGCTTTTTTGAAGTTAGAGTAGGGTGTATTTGTTTAAAGGTTCTTTTATAGCAGAGTAGAATTTCACCATTAACCTTCCTAACATTGCCTCAGATGACCTTAGAACAGTGCTTAAATCTGAAAATGTCTGTCTTGAAATGTATAATACTTTAAAGGCAAAGATGTTTGTTGTGAAGTGTAATTGTGAAGTGAAAGTTAAAATTTTCACTTTGCTTTCATTCAAACTACGAAAGTTTATTTTAAATAAATGGGAGAATTGTTTTTTCTTGTTCAGATACTTAAAGTGCCTTTCTTGACAGGGTTGTAATTTTTTGGTTTTCATTTGGGAAGGGATGTTATTTCTTATCTTCCATCTGAGATGGGTACTGTGCATCTGGAGGACATGGTAAACAAAAATTAGAACAAATGGTAGCTCAGAATTTAGAAGGTCTTGAAGAGTGGGTTAAATAAAACAAAAAAAAATTGCATTCTGTTTCTACATGTAGACTTAGTATGCAACTCCTTACTGTTGTATTCAAATACTCTTATGCTGGTACGGTCTTGCTTATGACAGAATTCTTACTTAAAAGCGAGCAAAATGCCTGAGAAAACTGGTTTTTGTTTGTTTGTTTGTTTGTTTTTGACAACAGGAGGGTAATAATTACATGGGAAATGATAAGGAAGGACTTCTGTACGTGGTATGTTTTTATGTAATAAAAAAGTTTTTATAGTCTTTGTTTAAATCACAAAAACAATTGGGAATAGTAAGTTGGAGTTTACAAGGAGCAAGTAATTGCATAAAAAGTGCTTGGGAAAAATATTTATTAGGCAGTTATCTTAGAAAATCTCAATCTGCAACCAAGAGATATATATGTAATGTGTTTTCTTTACTTGTTTTGCTTATATACTAATTTAATTAAGCTTATTTTATGCCTGACTTGCAAGTCAATTGGAAAAAAAAATTAGCATAAACCCTAATGAATGTTCTGTGTACCATTTGTAAAATCTTGCAAATCAGGACTCTGTACCATTGCGAAGTGGATGATTGATAGTAGTGGCCTTTTGAAAGGAATGCAATGCTTTTTCTGTTTCTGGTACTATAAGATAAATAGCAAAACTTCCACTGGCGGCTGGCTTCAGTGATTTAGTGAATAGGCAGTGTATTACAAAATCTATTTTTGAGCAGTAAAGTGTTTTTGATGTATGCCAAGATCTGAAACAACTGACCCAGTACTAATTTAGTTCCATATGCGAGTCTGTTACTTAGAACAGTAATTGTTAAAAATGTTGTATTTAATATGACGCTTCATTATATACTTCACATACAAATTACATTAGTAGATGGATATAATAATACAGCAAATACTGCGCATGTGTTTAAGGCTGCTATTATAGAGGTATGTTTCTCAAACATACTGTTTAATTTTCTTATTAAATTATATTATTTGTTATGTAGTTGTGCAAAGAAGCAGTGTGTACAGGTGCTGAGTGATAATATATTTTGGGCTTTTGAGTGCCCAAAATTTATTTTTGAATACTTTGTTTTCTTGTACTGTATACTGGGGGAATTTAAATTTAATGTGGAATATTTTGACTTGATACTTTTTTTCTTATATTGATTTTGTTGGATTTCTTCTGTTTTACATGTGACTTTTGGAACATAAAATTGGGAAGCAGAAATCAAAGCATGTGGTGTAGCTTCTGGTGATGGTGGGTTTTTTTTGTGTGTAATTATTAATTTTTATTTTTAGTTTAATTTGAATTTGAAACATAGGGGATACAAATTTGTGTTGAAACCTTGAAGTTGTGCAACTCATCCCACTCTTCAGGTTCTGGATTCTAAAAAATGCCCATTTACAAAGCTAAGACTTTGAGTTCTGCAATCTTTACTGACAGAATCTTTAGTAAAATCATTGTAGTTACTACCTGTAGGTATGGTTGACTAAGGAAGTAGAATGGCTAAATTGCAATTAGCTCTTTGCATATGCTGTTGATAAGGAGAGGGATTTTCTTGGTGACTATTATTGTACCTTAGTGGTTGCTGAGGACTGTATCTGTGTGGTGCTGTTTTTGAGGACTTGGAAATGCACTGTATCCTACCTGAATGATGCAAGGTATTTACTAGGATTCTAAGCTGTTGCTTAGAATCATTTTCTGAGAAGCTGTATGGATGAAGAGCAATATGTGTTCTTTAGGGTTTAAAATGAATTGCTGTCAAGTATCCTGCAGGTCTGACTCAGAAGGGAAAGGTTCCTAGGATCATTGCAAATGATGCTGTAGGCAGAGATTGCAGTTAAAAAAAACAACACTCCCTTTTTCCCTCAGCAATATGCTGTTCATGCCTTGGGATAGGGTGTTTAGAAAAGGGTTGACAGCAAGATCTGAAATGAAATGTCACAAGTTAGTAAAGCCTTCATCCAGCAGTTCTCAGGAAGACCTTGAGATACCTGTGTGTGGCAATAGTTATGACTTTGGAAGACCAATCCAGTTTTTTTTGGCTACCTCTTATCCCTTCCTGATGCAATTTTCCTGGGGTTTTGATGACGGAGAAGGCTGTAGAAGAGAAGATGCTGGTGTCAGGCGGGTATGTATCCTTTTATTCATGAGTCTGGTCTTGCAAAAGTGTGGGTGGCGTTATATGCTGCTGGAAGAAGAAAAATTCCAGGAATTCAAATTAGATAGGTTCCCACTAACATGGTTCTTTTGTGTGCTGTAGCGTAGTGACATAGCAGGCTAGGTGGGTGAGAAGCCAAAGGTAACTATACGCTTCCTGTCAGAATCTGTATGTCAGAGAATAATCAAGAGAAAGTGGCAGGATTACGTATCTGGCAACAAAAATGCCTGTTGCTTCCAGGAAAAGCAGAAAAAATGAACATTACATATATATATATGTAGGTATATATATGTATGTATATCTATATATACATACATTTATATTTACATACACATATATTTATAAGTTTCATTTTCCTTTTTTTCTTTCTTTCAATTGTAAAAATAATCCAGGGAACACTTTAAATAAACCTAAAACAAATCAAAGATCCTCAAAACCAGCTTCCTTGGAAAAATGAGCTTTAAATTAAAATTACTGAGGAGGAATGTTTTGAAACATCTTTAGAAGGGAGTCACAGACAAAGTGGTTCTGCAGATAATACTTGAGAGAACTACAGAGATGCTGGAAAATTGTGTCCACAGATGCTGGTCTGCAGCTCCCTCTGGGTAAAGCTTCTGTATTGCTATTACTATTGCAAATGATACGTAAACTTGGGTGAGAATATTTCTGTAACCTCTAGATTCTTTTTTGTACCATCATCATGATGTCCTTAAAGGATTCAGTCTAATGCAGTCTTTCAGATGATGTTCCTTTGCTTTGGTGGATGGATGTAATAGATGAATGAGGTGTAACTCCCTAGTTACTAGCTCTTGCTAAATTTAAGTGAGAATAGTTCCAGTTAATTGTAAAATATACTTGATGGTAGGCTTTTGGCGATCCATTTGATTGAGTAGGCTGAGAAGTCTAGGGTAGGGGGATTTTCTTTCCTTCCATTGTGAGGGATTTCAAACCATTCTGGCATTTGTTTAGCAGAATAAAGAAAAGAAGAATAAACTGAAAGGTTTAGGAGGTTGAGATTTATGAAGAGATCTTAAAACTTTTTCAAGTAAACGTGACTACCTGATAGTGCTATGTGGCGTAATTGCTTGGAGGAAAACAAGGCTTGGAACTTCAAGAAGTTGGGAACAGTCATGTTAGTAAGATATATAATATTCAATTATTTAATATCAGAACAGCATTGGATTCTGTGATATGTCTGTTTTTAGGAACACACTCTGTTCCACAGTAGGGAGGTAAGCTATAAAACCTTGTGATTTGTACATGCCACTAAAATTCCAGTGTGGTAAGAGTTCAAAGGATTACTGACATCTCCAGTGTGTAGGACGTTGTAATCAGAGTAAGACACAGGCTTTTTCTTCTTTTTTTAAGCATTAAAAATCAAAATGGAAACTAAATTTCATGCTATAAGCAACTGCCTAAAAAAGCAACTACTGAAGAATCTCTTCGTTCGTTAAGCTTCAAGGATGCTCACCTGCCTCTTCATATTTCTTTATTCCAAAGGAGATGGCTCTAGTTTATGCACAATGGTTTCAGTACTAGACTTTTCTCTTTGGCTTAGTAGTTGATGAAAGGGAATTAGTGAGAATACTTGTTGTCATTTCACCATTGTTTTGTCAGAAAAGGGTTCCAGTAGACTTTTTTTGAGTGCTTTGATGAGCAGCACATCTTTCTGGAAAAGGCATCTGAGGCAAATTTCTGTATAGCGTTAAACTGGGACACATGGATTGTCGTTAATATTAGGAAAATCCCTTAATTCCTTGAGAGCCTGTCTTATATTTCGTTATTGTTATGTGTAAGATGCTGTGATGGCCCATTAAATCAAAGGAAGATTTTGGATATGAAATAATAATAATTTTCAGCATTTCTTACCAGAAATATTCCTCAATAATTTTAGCAAGTCCTAATAGTCAGATTATTCCTGGTGTCCTCTTCTGCACCAGAAAAACACCTGCTAAAAACATTCTACCTATATTTTAGACTACAGAAAGTTATTTCAACTGCACATTAGAACAATATGTAAACAAAAACAACAACAAAAAAAAAACAACAAAACACTTTAAATGGTTAAGTAGCATCTAGAAAGTATCTAGCAATTAGAATACATTGAATACTCCTGAATACATCTTATATTGAGGATAATGAAAACATCAGCCTAGAGCCACTTGGTGCAATAGCAAAATGTATAATACAGTTCATTTGAAGCATAAATTTAAACTTAAATCCCTAAATGTCAATGTTACAACTAGAAGCCATTTCAGCTAAAAAAAAAAAACCCAACAAACAATAACAACAACAAAAAACAACACAGCACAGAAGATACAGAAATTCTTTACGTTTGGATAACTAGATGCTCTTTCAATTCTGCAATCGTAAATACAGAGTTTTCTTTAGTTCTTTGGTTTGATGCTCTTTGTATGTAAGTGTATGGGGCTGCTGAATCGTGGCCTGAACCTCTGATTGATCACCTGAGGCGAGCAATGAGTCAGCCACAGGAGCACAGGTGAAGGCAATTCACCTGTGCTGCAGGAAGGGGTGGAGCCTGGCTCCACCTCTCCTAGAGCCATTTAAGAGCTGACTGCCAGTGGGGAAGGATCTCTCTGGAGGTCCACTCCACTGGAGTTTCCCATGTGAGCCTGGGTTACGGGTGAGTGTACCTGTTGTTTCTGTTTCCTGCTTTGGTGTAATAATATCATAGCCAAGCTCTCTGTTATACCTTAACATCTGTATATTTGTTAATTGTACACTGCTATACCATAACATTGGTATATTCATTAACTGTACAGTAAGACATTTTGTTGTAATTCAGTAAGGGAGCTTTTGTGATTTGTTTCAGTCAATTTTAGCAAAGTCTATGTTTGAAACTAGAGCAGCCTAAGAAAACCAGATTTGTAGAGCAGCATACTTAATACTGGGGCTCCACATCTGCATGATGGTTTGTGGTGGCTTGCTTCATATGAGCTCAAATAAGCAATAGTTGCAGTCCACAGGCGCACTCTTGGAGCGAACATCTTGTTTTGCTTTGTCCAAAAGGAGTTCTGAGATCTATGCTTTCATTCTTTCCTGCAGTGTGAACCAACACGTGGCAACTGTCAGTATTAAGTAACAGTATTTCAGAAGTCCAAAATGAATGACATGATAGCAGTTTTTTTATAAAAGCTATAAATGAAGTAATGACAGAAGAAGCTTGTTTACACTAATACTTAGTTTGAACAGGCCCTGCCTGTGCGTAGTCAATTTATCTGTCAGAAAAATATGTGCAACACTTTGTCAGGGATTTTATCTTTCTGCATTCCCTACATCTCAAGCTGTGCTATTTAGGGAGACTTTTCTCCTGCTGGAGCTGGCAGGCATCGGTAGCTGCTCACCTCCTTTGACCCTGACAGAGCTCTGCCCGGGTTTGCCTCTACTGCCAAGTGTTTCAGACTGTGTTTTTTCTTTAGTACTCTCCCACCTGTGTATTTACTTCTGTAGAGATACATGCTGTAATCTGACTGATGCCTGTTGTGCAAAAGTGTGCTGCTGCTTTTTGCTGCCCTGCTTTGCAGTTATGTGGCCCTGTCACTGCTGCACACTGGTTCTGTCCTGCTGTTTCTCACTTTGTGCAGAGCCAGGCAGACTGGCTAAGCCTGTGAAAAGCTGTGGGTTGTGGGTTTTTTTTTTTTTTTTTTTTTTTTGTGCAGAGGAGGGATTAGACACTCATTTTTCTAAGTGTTTTCTCCTCTCATGCGAGTGATGCTTTGTCAGGCCAGGTACCTTCAGTAATATTTGTCAGCTTACTCTGGCAGACAAAGAGGCTGCCTTCACTGAATAGCATGCTTCCTGTCCATTACAGGAAATTTTTTTCAGCAGAGGATAACTGCAGATATTTTCCCACTTTATATATAAACTTCTGTTTTGTCCGTGTGGTAGCCAAGGTGAAGATGAAAATGAAGAGCTAAGCATTTAGTAACCTTAGGACGTTTGGGTAACTCGGAAATCTGAGCAGTAGGCTTCTTCAGTGCTAAACTTGGGAAAAGGCAAATCCTGTAGTATGTATCTAAAGAGGAGTTGAAAGACTGGGCTTTTATTAACATGCTAAATTTTAATAGTAAAAACTTAAAACGTTTTTTTTTGCAAATTATTGTATTGGCTATGGTATCCTGATAAAGAGAACTCATTTAAAACTATGTTCACATTATTTATGTATGCATACCCATATTAAAAATAATATACGTAATATGAAATATGTCAAATTATCCCTTTCTACCAGTTTTTGCCTTCTGCTCAACAGACTTCTTTGACACTATTCAATCTGTCAGCTTATTTACGCTCAAAATAGTTTTTCTGAGAATATCTTTATCAGACAAATCAACTAGTATGCTAATTCTGAGGATGTTAACATGATGTGTGCAGGATACGCCACTTTGCTTTTCTTGGATGCCTGTATGTACATCAACTATTGGAAACATCTGCATGCAGGATCATTTTGTAACTTCACATCTGTCCTGCATACCTTGCTGATCTGAACAGAGTCATTGTCTTTCTCTTCAATGAACTAATGATGAAGGTAACTGGAATGACCAGTCACTGCTAGTTGGGTAAGTCAGGCTTGGGGATTCTTGACGTTACCTTCAGAAGGGGAGGGTTTGGGGGTCAAGTGACATAATTATGATCAGGAGACTCTGCATTTACTTTGGGCGTTATTTCTTTTCAAGTGAGATGCCTACTGGTCTGTGCATGTCCAATATTGTGTATATGTCTATGGTTTCCATGGCTACTGATTATGTATAGACTGTTTTTGGCATCCAAATGTAGTGCTTGGAGATAAAGCTAGCTAGCTAAACTGTATTTTAGAAGTTGCAACATAAGGAGCATCTTCCACATTCAAATGTGTTCATAGTGGAGATCAAGAGGAACTGTGATTTAAAATCACAGCAGAAAATGCCAAAATTCTGTTGTCAATGAAAAAGCAGTTCTAACATTGAAAACAACTCCTTCTAGAAGAGCAATTTAAAGGTGAATTATAAAATGGAATTTTATGGACAATGGGAGAAAAAGCAAATGTGAAGGAGGCTGTTTTGGCAATGCTGTATAAACGCTAGAATGCAGAGACTGGAGTTTTGTAGATGGGGTGTAAAGACTGTTATCATTGTGCAGATGTTTTAAACAGGAAGAAGATTTGTATGCTTAATGATTGTGCCTCCAAAAGTGTCTTGAAGTATCCCATTCACTTCAAAAGTTTAATACAACACATTAAGGAAGGCAAAACTAGAAAATTGTTTTCATTTTTTTTTAAAAAAAGAGAAACTGATTATACCAAAGCGTGTCATCCCAATTTTAAAAAGACTCTTTAAAAATCCTTCACCAGGCCTAATGCAAAGTTGACAAGAATTGAATCTTTTAGGAGTTCTTAATAAGAAATTTGTCTTATACTCTGTTTTTGTAGTCATGAAATTAATCCCACTTGGAGGAGTAATTTTGTATGTGATCTCTTTCTTATACCAGCAAAATTGTTGTTATATATGGTGCACAGAGCTGTCAAGTGATCCACATGCAAATGATTTTCCAAGCCAGATTTAATCAGTTTCTCTTAGCTTACTGTGGATAAATGCTTGTGCACATGGTGGTGATGGGAACAAGTTCCTGGCAGTAGAAATACAGTTGGATTGTTTCTTTTGGTAATAATACATGAGAAAAATAGATCTTTGACCAAGGCACTAGCACCCCATGTGCTTAGGGAATGAACTGTTGCTGCACCTTCAAAACTTATTTTCATGCTGTGCCGTGCTTTTGTCAAGCTGAAGTTGGAAAGATCAGGAGTTTCACTTTTAAGAAGACTGAATGGATAAAGTTACATCTCAAAGCCTCGTGCACTCGTTGTCTATTGATTGCAATTTCAGAATCAGTGGCCTGAGGCTATGTACAGTGGCCCAAAAATTAAGTTGCCTTCCATTTATATAGTCACACTCACAGAAGTGTTTACTATTTGTTTTTGACAGACTTCTTTTCCTTGTATATTAAATGATTAGCATCCTGTTTTTCAAGTGATTGTGCTGCTTCCGGTGATGCTTAATTGATCTGTGGATCAATTCCTACTGTATTAATGTGTTCTTTTAGGAGAACAAGTCATAGAATTGTAGAATGGCTTGAATTGAAAGGGACCTTTAGACCACCCAGTTCCAACTCCTCAGCTGTGGACAGGGTTGATATCCACCAGATCAGGCTGTCCAGGGTCCCATCCAACCTGTGCTTGGACATTCGCAGGGATGGGGTGTCCACAGTTTCTCTGGGCAGCCTGTGCCAGTGCCTCACCACTCTCTAAGTAAAGAATTTCTTCCTAATACCTAATCTAAATCTTCCCTCTTAGTTTTAAACCTCTCTCCCTTATCCTATCACTATCAGATTATGTAAAATGTCAGTATCCCTCCTGTTTATAAGTTCCCTTAAAGTACTGAAAGGCTATAGTGAAGTCTCCCCAGAGCTTTCTTTTTTCCAAGTTAAACAAGCCCAGCTTCCTCACTTTACTTTGCATTCCTGAATGACTTAGCTTGGATGAAATATTTTTTTCTCCCATCTTTCCTTTCTTAGTATAGCTGTGAGAATAATGTGTTTTCCAAACATAGCTGTTATCATTTTGACCATGGTGTTAACATTTTTTTTTTTAGAGACTTTATTTTCATTTCTCCTGTGTTTCTTTCATTTGGCAGCCAGAGAATTTACGAGTTGTCCGTTGTCCAGAAGGATGTATCTGATGTGTGTAATACTGTAATGCATTTCAAAGAATGTAACAGTTACATAGTAACTGAAACAAATCACTGAAAGGTGATGGTTGTGGGTTGACACCTTCTGGCAGCTAAGCCCACACCCTCTCACTCATTCTCTCCAGGTGGGGTGGGGCATGGAATCAGAAGGACGAAAGTGAGAAAAGTTACGGTTTCTGATAAAAGGCAGTTTAATAAATGAAGCAAAACTGTGCATATAAGCGAAGTTAAACAAAGAAATCTTTCACTACTTTCCTTTGGTAGGCTATGTTCAGCTTATTCCTGGAAAGCCTGGGGGCTTTGTCATGCATAGTGAGACAAACACCATAACCACAAGTGTCCTTCCCTTCCTTCTCTTTTCCATGAGCTTTAGTTGCTGAGCACCACATCGTATAGTATGGGATATCACTTAGGTCAGCTGTCCTGTCAGTGCCCCCCAGCCAACCTCTTGCCTACTCCCAATATTGCTAGAGTGACACTGGGGGAGAAAAGGAAAAAAAGCCTTGTTGTGCAAACACTCAGCAGTAGCTAAAACACAGGTGCATTACCAGTGCTGTTTTGGTCACAAATCCAAAACATGGTGCCCTGCTAGCTGTATGAGCAAAGTTAACACCATCCCAGCAGACCCAGCATAGTGGTGGTATTGACATAATGTAAAGGCTTTGACTTTTTTTTTATTATGGCTTCTTTATTTTGTATTTAAGCAATGGTCTTAATAAGCCTCTTTAAGTGGCAATATCCAGGATGTTTTAGTTAATTGTTGGAACATATACTGTTAAGCAGCATATACAGGTTCTGTCTCTGTTCTGTGTGTAGTTGTAACCATGACATAACATTGACATACATTTCTTCTGATTCTAACTTTTTTTTCAAATAAGTACGTACTTGTGCTAGCAAATGCTTCACACTATTCAACCAAATGTATCTGAAAAGGATCTAGGGTTCTCAGACTACTCTTTCAGAAGTCCTTTCTGAAAAAAAGACAGTTTTCTGCTTTTTTCCTTTCCTATAGCTTTAAAAGTATACTGAGAGAAGGGAAATCATTACAGTAAATAAATACTATTGCATAAAAGATTATTTTTGCAGCAAGAATAATAGTGATTTGTATTTTGTTTTTCTTTTCTCTGTCATCCCACTCTCAAAACAACACCTGTGATGTTTTGTGTAGTGATTAAGTTGACCTTGCTCACAGCTGATAGGCCCTGAGCCCTGTCCCATAACTTGCTGCCTCAACACCAGACTGAAGCAGCAATTAAATGTTGTTGCAGAGATCTCCATTTTATTTCTTAAAATGGAAATTGGAGAGCTTCATCTGTGCTTCCTTTTGCACACACACTTTTAACTGACTTACTCTATCTAAATTAAACTAATTTCCAGTAAACTAAATTAATAATGTAGAGAAGCTATTTGCAAAACAAAACAAGTCTCTGTGTGTGCAGCCTTTACTGGGCTATTCTACTTCAGTAGACATAGTCAATTCAAGTTGTACAGCTTCTCACACAGGAAAGTCGTTCTCAAAATATGTCAAATCTATTTTCTTTGTCCCAGAGTGCCCCTGGATGGGAGAGGAGCGTTTCTGGTTGTTTTATTAGAACCCAAGGGCCCGCACTTCCTTTGTGTGTTTTGATGCATGTCAACACATCCATGTGTGCAGGCAGAAGTATATTTTTCACTCTGATTTAGGATTTGGAAGAGAGGCTCTGCCCATAAATAATTTGAACCCTCATTTAAGAACAAGGGTTGACCTAAGTACTTGTCTTTTGGTAAGTCAGAGGCATGATATTGGATGCAGCTTCCTAATCTGTGTTGAGACTGAAGAAAATAAAATTATCTGTACAGTGAGCTACATAAAGTTTGAAGTCTGAAGGTGCAGAGCTCCTGTGCTTATATCTGTGCTTGTAATACATTGTCTTCATATTGGATTTTGCACAGCTTTACAAAAGTGTCTTGGCAGTATTTCACTTGAGTTGTCTGAAAATTCTTTGTGCTCTTTTGTGTCTTTTCAGCTACCTGAGAATACGTATACCTGTGTAGCTTTGCCTTAACCTGTCATTTTAATGACATCTTCTGTTAGTCTCTTTCATGACTGCAGCAAAGCCTTAGCATCAGCCTGCAGTTGTCAGCAAGAAACTCTTTTTTTGTCCTCTTTGATTTCTTAGATAACAGAACTGAAATTTCCAACCTTTTAATATCTCTCTTACTACTGTGCTGACTTCTTGTCAGATACTTTCTAGTACTTCTTAGTGTACATATTCTGTTCCTTTCCAGGCCTCTGCTGTGTGCAAATGGCACTACTGATACACAGCCCAGTCACAGAATCACTGAATGGCTGTGGTTGGCAGACACCTCCAGAGGCCACCTGGACCAGTCTGTGCTCAAGCATGGAAACCCAGAGCTGAGTGACTAGGCCCATGTCCAGGAAGCTTTTAAGTACTTCCTAGGAAGGAGACTCTACAGCTTCTCTGGGCAACCTGTGCCAGTGGTCGGTTACTCTCACAGTAAGAAAGTGATAATTGATATTCAGAGGGATCCTTCTGTGTTTCTGTTTGTGTGCTGACACTGGCCATCACTTGCGAAGAGACTAGCTCCATTTTCTTGCATCATCTCTTTGGATATTTGTGCACATTGGTAACATCTCCCTGAGCCTACCTTTCTCCAGGGTGAATAGTCCCAGCTCACCCTTCTTGTTGCTCGCCTCCAGGTAGACTTGGGGCCATTGATCACTAGTTGATTTTGTGCCCAGCCATTCACCAAGTTTTTAATCCACCTTCCTGCATGCTCTTCCTTTCTTCATCTGCTACTCTGTGATGATTTTATGGGATATGGTGTCCAAAGCCTTGCTGAAATATATCTAAACAGCATCTATTGCTCTTGTTTCATGTACCAAGCTAGCTATTCCCTTCTAATGTCTTTTTTTTTTCTGCTACATTTGTTACTTACCTGTTAGTCAGGTGGACAGAATAGTCTAATTCATCTCTGTATGGAGCCTTCGGACAAAAAGCATCTATAAGAAAGTTTATAGCTTGTTTCACTAATTTATCTGCTTGATCCCTTTCATTAGAAATTGAGGCCTTTTATGCAGTGAAGCAATGTCCTACTCTGTGACTTTACCATGGATTCTGGTATGCAAAATGTAGGTTGAGAAAAGACTACATCTGCTGTTGGTTTACATTGTTCATTAATGGTTTTCCAACAATTCGTCAATAATGTTAATTTTCCTTCTTACACCTCTTAGTTTTTATAGATGTTTAGGAGTCTTTTGAGATTTATCTTCTTTTCTTTTGCTTCAATGGCATCAGAAATGGAAATTCAGCTTCTGTAATTTCATGGAGTTTTCTTCATAGGAAGAAACTAAAGTGAGCATTTTAACTGTATTAGTTCAATTTAAAGCTAATGTAATACACTGGTAATGTTTCTCTGGGCTGTTACACAGCTATCTAATGTCTATTACAGTGCATTGACAATGCATCTTAAAATACAGACAAGGTTTTTTAATGATATTAAGTGAGTGTGATTGAAGAAAACACTTCTACTGTGTTCCCATTTCAGTAAGTCTTTCATTTAAACATAGTTAAAGCTCACAGTACTGCATGGATTATCACTGTTGTGTGATTTATTCTATACTAAATGTAATTTCAGATATTGAATTGTGACTGGTAGAATTGCTTGCTGTATAAATCTGTGTGAAGCTCTTTCTCCCAGTGCAGATCACCTTTGATTTATATGTTTTGCACATTTCTTTTCTCTCTTCTCCACTTTGTAAGTTCTTAGGTAAAAAATAAGTCTTGAAACTTATATGCAAGATAGGTTTTATGCTAAAACATACCTTTTAAAGTCTGCGAGGACAAAAACTGATAATTATTCAAAAATCTTGTATATTGATTTGTTGGATTCTTGTTCTACGTGGATCACTCATAATTAGATCTGCCTACTGTCATTTTTAAAACGTGACTTACTAGTAAAATACACTTGTTGGTTGTTTAAGAATTGCTGTAGAGAACTATTGTAATGTAGATCACAAGATTTCACAATCAGTTTGAGCTCTGTTACATGTTATGTAAGCATTTAAATCTATGGTAGTCTCTGTGTCCAAGGCCTACAATTATTTAAACAAACAAAACAAAAAACACTAACAATATGTAGTGGTTGAGAGTACTCATACAATAGCTACAAAAATTTCATTTCATTTGTAATTTCCTGTTTGTTAGAAGTTGAATGCTACTTTAAGATTTTTTTTCCATGCTTGGGTATTGTTTCTTACTAAGCCTTCTTGCTTTCAGTTCCTGGGTTTGAGTGTCTTAGAATTGTCACATGTGCACAGCTTTGCCCTAGGTCTCAGTCCCTTTGGCTCCTTAGTTTTTAGCAATTTGTTAGCTGAGTAGCTAAGATTCTGTAGATTTAGTTTATTTTGTAGTAAACAAAGGACTGTATCAATTCATCAGTCATTTCAAATCAGCTAATTCAGAGCACTACAATTTTGTACATTAGGAGTATGTAATGTGTATTTTTATCATATGCTTCCCTATCAGTGTCAACAAACTTCTGGTTTTCCTCATAACCTGTCATGAAGAACATTACCATAGTACCTTTCTGGATAGGAGCTATAGTGCAGACACTACACTAAAGGACAGACTTGCAGTAAAAATATTCTAACATCAATAATTGTATTTTTCTTTAATAATTAAGGTTTTCAAACCTTTTTACTTACTGAGGCACTGTTATTCCACTGGAAATGATATTCACAGTGTGATAGACTTCCTCTCTATTCAGAATTGATGAGGCTGTAGCTGGAGCACAGTGTCCAGTTTGGGCTCTCTAGTACAAGACAAATATGAACAGACTAGAGAAGTCCATCACAGCACCATGAAAAGTGGAGCCATGGTCTCCCCGATGCTCAGCAGCAGGATGTGAGGCGATGGGTACAAACTGGAACAAAGGAGTTTCCCTCTGAACATCAGGTAATGTTTTGTTAGGATATGGTCCTGGATATCCTACTAGAGGTGTCCCTGCTTGTAGTGGAATTGCTGAGTCATGGCCTGAAACAGTGACTGAGCACCTGGAGGGAAGGCAGGGCCAACCCAGAGGAGCTCAGGTGCATGCAATGACCAGAAGGTGTGGAGCAAGGATCCATCCCTTCCCAGACCTCATTTAGGAATTGGCAGTTGGAGATTTCTGCCTACCTGAGGCCTTCCAAAGGTAAGCAGCTCTCTTCCTTCATTTCTGTATCTGTGACTGCTGCATTTGGTCTCATTCTCATTTGCTGTAGCCAAAGACTTTGCCACCCTGCTGTTATTATCCCATTGTACCATTGCACTGCTTGAGCAGGGTAGGGTGTTGAACTAGATCATTTCCAAAGGTCCCTTGCCACCCAAACCATTCTGTAATTCTTGATAGATTTTTGTTTTCCTCTTAAATTAAGTTTTTCTTTTGTCTGCATCCCTCCTTATTCCAGGGAATAAGAGTTTGAGATGAGAAGTTGAAGATACGAATTACCGTTAGTAGGCTTATCTTAATGTGGCATTCAAAAGTATATAGTGATTTCCAAATGAATAATCAAACAACTCACAGTTAATTAACCATAACAGGTTAATCAATAGGTTAACCAATGAATTTCATGTGTTCTAAGGTTGGAGTGAAGACTTTTGGATGTATTTTGGGCGTAGGGAAAAATAGTACGTGATCGGTAAAGCTTAAGATGGTGAAAGAAAAGGTCTTCTGAAATTGAGGAGCAACTTTATAATGTGGTGATGTTGGAGGCAGGGGGAGCTGAGTCTTCATTTTAGACGTGTTGAGATGACTTTACCTTTTGGGATGCTGTTGAGAGCAGAAAATATTTTATTGATCCAGTTCTGCAAATACTCACCTGGGGATATCATAGTTGTTCCAATAAATGCAACAGTAGAAGTGGAAGATACCCTAGCATTTTGATTCCCAGCTGTGTAGTTACCTAACTTTGATGTAAGAAGCTTGTCTGTATTCAGCCTTTTAGTTTGCTAAAGTGTGTTTGAAGCTACCAGGGGGTGAAACCTACTTTCCTTGCATCTATGGTACTTTTTCAATCTTTAGTATGAATCTATAGGAGCAGCTCTAGGTTCTTTGTCCCAAGCCCTGGGTGGATGCTGGTGCTGCAGGTTGTGACAAACTGTTCTACAGTGCTGTCACACATCTCCCAGCAACCTTTCAGCAAATGTATGCTGTGCACACCTGGGTGTGCCTCTTGCCTGTTGTCTTGTGGAGCCTTAGCCTTCTAAGTAATTCAAATGCAGCTGGATGCTTTGTGAAGGACTAAAGGGTTTGAATTTCAAGTATATGTGAAAATGCATTATTTAGATGCTACCATACCTTCAGAAGCCATAAAGATAGACTATCACAAATGTTTATTAAGTATTTCAATGCTGATAGAGCAGGAGCTCTTGTTTTTGCCAATGTTTAAAGGAAAATATTTTAACATTTGGAAAACTGTGATATCGAACAGCCTGGAAGCTTTGGTAGTACACCTGAAAGGTGAAGTTTTCAGTTTAAGTTAAATGCAAACAAATGCTTTTTTTTTTTTTTTTCAAAGAGAAGAAAAACAGCTGCCTGTCTTGCTTAGAAGTGTTTTTATTCCCTGATTTCTCTGATGTAGTTGTGTTCCTTATCTTTTCTTAACCAAGAGAAATCCTGTAGGCTTTAAGTTTGTAAAAAGCAGGGGAAAAAACCATGGGGGTGAACTCTCCCTCAAGCTTCTATTTAAAAACTATATGATTAACAAAAAATAGTTTTCCTCATCTCAATTTTTGGCTTTATTTGATAAAGAAATCCGCTGTGCAGTTCACTGTGTTTTTAATTATACTTAAATACTTCGTTATTTTTTATCTTCATTATAGTTGCAGCTTCGTGTAAAATTGAAGATGAAATTGCTCAAAGTGATTGCTGTCAAGTTTCGTTTCTTTTCTTGAAAAAAAATATACACTGTCTTTGGCTTTCTGGATTGTCATTATTTTTTCAAAATTTGGTCAGGAAATCAATCCTGAAAAACATGAAGTGCTGAAACAACCTTGACTGGGTCTTAGCTAGCAGGTGGCTTCAGGATAAGACAGTACTACATCAGAATTTCCTGATGAGTTTACAGCATCATGATGGCATGTGCTCCCACTTGGAATCTATTTTGAGAAAGGACAGAAGCACTTTCTCGTATTTAATCTTGTGCTAAAAAATATTGGAACTGAAGAAAATATATATAAAGAACAAATATTAACGATTCTCTCAAAGAAATATGGCCCACTTGCTAGGCAGAACTTTAAAAAACTGTTTTAAGTTCATCGCTGCTGTGGCTGTTACAAATTGCAGAGCATCTGATCTCTTTGCTAAAGGTTGTTCTTTTGACACAGTTTTCAGTTTATCAAGAAAACAGTTTATTTCAGGCTCAGTGACTGTAAAGGGCAAGTCTTAAGATGAAAGCTCATCAGTATGCTGCAGATCCTGTCGTAGTCGACAACTGTATTTTCCTAGAGTGTAAGGCTTGTGTAAGTGTTTGAGGATAATCTGTGCAATTAATGCTTGTTGACTTGACCTTAATTAGGAGAGTACAGCTTTTATAAATCTGTTCGTTCAGATTAGCTGATAGTATTTTAAATCAAGACATAAAATATAGCTGCATAAAGTGCAAAACATTTGAGTGTGGAAAGCCTTTTGTTATAGCTTTGTACTGCACTTAAAAAGCAGGATAGCTGTGTGTACTATGACATGGAGTAATACAGGAGGAAGAGCCAGATGAATACTGGGCTAAATATTTTAAATTGACTATTATTATTATTCTTTTTTCTCATGGACTGGATTATTTTAACTACTTTCTGTGCTGTTTTCTTGCAGGTTTCTCCTTCTCTAGCTGTAGGTAATCCAGTATGCCATTAACATACCTCTTATCCTAAAAGGGCCTGTGGGAGTTATCAGAATTTGGGAAATGGAGCATGGGGAAGAATTTACTTTACCTAGTTTATTTATTTTTACAAAGTGGAGTTAAGGAATTTTAGGTCTCTATTACAAAGTTAGGACACTATTAAATGAAGGAGTGCACTTAAAACTATTTAACCATTCTATTCTTCTTCTTTTTTTCCTTTGATGGGTTTAAAAGGCTGTTACCTCAAAGTATCAGTCTGCCAGCAGACTGGCATATGAAAGTAGATGGTTTTGGGGAAAAAAAAGAAGCTTCCTAAAGAAATCTGATATATGAAGATTTAAGAAATCTATCAATATTACTTTTTCTAAGATTCAATTCATGGGGATCTGCTGTATTTAAAACTGAGGTCTTTGTTTACCTGGAAGCTGATATTCCAGTTTTTCAAAGCATTCAGTTCTGTACATAAAGATTGAACAAATAATACATTCATCCCTCTGAAGATGGAATTCTACATTTTACAGATAAGAGATTTGTTTGCAAGGTCCTTCCTGGCAGCAGGTTTGGCAAGTTAAGAATAATTCTGGTGGAGATAGATGACTGACTGAAATCAGGGTATTCAGAGTTACTTCAAAGGTGTGGTTTGTCACTGGTGTCCAAACAGAATGGTTTTGGTTGTTCTGTGTAAGCAGTTAGCCTGCAGTGTCATTCTGAGGTTTTTTTGTGTTTTTTGATGTTTGTGAATATGTGCATGTGTGTTTACATGTGTGTGCCTTCTGTAGAAAGGTGCAATGTATGCAGAATATTCTGAATTCATGGGGGGGGGGGGGGAAGCATAAAGAGAGATTTCATTCATGACTGATAGAATTTCGTGTGAACTGAATGCGATTGAAAATTTATCTAATAAATATTTTTGAAGAAATATTCTAAGAACTTGCTTTCCTTTATAAGCTTGATTCTGTTGTCTGTTCTGCTAGGCGGTTAATCTGTGAAGGCTTTCTAGGGGGGTGTAAATGAAGTTTCATGAAGGTGGGTGCTGACTGCCAAGAATCTGCAGACTGAGTGCTGTATTGTAGTGTGATTACTTTGGCCCCAAAAGCACTGTAACCCTAATGAAACAGAGCCTCGTCCAAGGGAATTCCTATATTGCAAGAACACATCAAATTAGCTTACTATCAAGTAGAAAACATTTTCAGTACTAGCATGGCTCAGGGTTTCTTTTTCAATTAAAGAGATTTTTTTATTTCTTTATAAAAACGTTCCAACTTTTTTGAAATGCCTGGACTAATTCAGAAGTGCTAAATCTGCTGTGTTTTAGTTGCTATGTATGTTCCTTTGCTGACATGTCAAAAATAAACAATTGGTTTGTACAAGTTAATATATCACTGTGACTACAACAAGATGTCTTTGTGTGTGTGTGTGAAATGCTTTGCTTCTACTTAAGGCACAGAATACTGGGAATTAACTCTTGATCAAGTAATTTGTCAGCATTTTCTATAGTCTTGTAATTTTTGAAGTTTTTTGTTTAGCAAAACCAGTTGAGGTCTGTAAAGTAGTAGGTGAAATATCTGTTTGCTTTGAAGAGAGAGAATTGATAAAAAGCAAGTAAATGTTACCTGGCTGGCGTATCTGTACATGCAGAGCCCTTGTGCACATACAAGCTGTTCCAGTCCAAAGTGTGTGTGTGTGTGTGTGTAGCTGTGGGTAGCCTCCTTCAGTAGCAGAGGAGAACAAAAATCAACTTTTGTCTATGGCAGCTCCTGGTTCTTCATGCTTTATTTATGCTTTTTGGAAGAGATTTTTCCGTGCCCTTTTTTGTCCTACTTGACTTAATGCCCAAGTTTCCTGAATTTCAGATTGTCTTTAAACTTATTTATAAAAAAAGAAAAGAAAAAAGTCCTTAGTATATGTTTGAGCCATTAAGGAGAAAAGGCTCACAACATAAAGAGATTTTGGTATTGTATTTCCAATTCTATGACTTTCCTGCTTTATATTCTTCTGGCACCTAGTCCACAGCATGACAAAGTCTTGTGTATGTGTTTTACAAGCTTAAAAAGAAGCTCTTAAAGTGCAAAACTTTGTGAGATTAAGAATTTATAAATTTACATTGAGTCAATTTAAAATGATAATGGCCTTATGTGTGAGATCAAGGTTTCTTATATTTCAGTAGTACAATACCCTAACTTTGCTTTATTCGTGTTTTATAATATACAGACTAATTGACTGGCCTTATGGTACGAATATCTTCTAGCATCTTTTGTCAGTAGTAATATCAAATGGTGATTAGTCAGTGCTGCATTTCTTGATGTGGAGGAGAACACTGACTTCTCACAAGTCTCACTATTTCTCTATTCAGAAATGATTAGTCGTGTATGACATCACAGATCTTCAAGCATATCTCTTCTGTTTGAGTGTTGCTGCTTTGAAAGTTTTTATTCTCATAAATTTGCACAGCTATTTATAGTTTTATGTTAAAATTTGGATGTTGGATTTATAATCCCATATGACAATTTTAAAATGCTTCAAAGGTGATGTTTCAGTTTAGTGAGAGGCTGCGAGCGTGTGCTAACAAAGAACACTGATTTGTTTTTGCTAGTAAAAAGTGTTTAAAAGTGAAATACTTCAATGTAGGTATTGAGCAGCATTCCTTCCTCTTTTCACTTAGCGTATCTTCTGGCTAAGAGTCTTACTGCAGTTGTCCTCCATGAGTTATTTTTCAGCTTTTGATTTTTTTTCAATCACTTTTGATAGAGGTATTATAGTATGGAAAATTCTAGGCATCTGTAAAGCACCTGTAAATATACTGAGATTTAACTTGAGAAAAAATGTCCTTATTAAACATTTCATTTGGTACTGAATGTACCTATGGCTGGCAGTGAGCAGTGAAACTTTTTTCTCCAAAACTAAGTGTTGGGTTTGGTCTATGGTGAGGTTATAAACCACTCTTGGATTGGATACTGTTGTTATTTTAATGAAACCTGTTGAGCAAACCTGGATTTATGCTCTCTGTTCAAGCTTTTGTCTCTCCTTGCAGTTATTCATGAGTTTTTCTTGATGTTATCTATATATGGAACTGATACTTTTCCTCCCCAGTGTGTTATTATGTAAAGACAAAATAGTGACTTAGGATTTGTCAGACTTAATTTGCTCTTCTTGTTACTATGCAAACCATTTTTCCCAATTGTGGGAAAAGAAATCAAAGAAAGGATATATGAAACTTAAGCAACTAGCCTAAACGGAAGTTAGGAAGAGCAACTAAAGGTTTGTGATGCTGTGGATCTGCATAAAGTTCTTGTATTACAAGCAGAACTAGAACACATACTGCAAATCAGAGCGCTTCAGTTAGCTGGCTATTAGCTGCTTCATGTAATGCAGCTTATTGGTCTCAGCTTTATCTAGATCTGAAGTCTCTTGCAGTGCATTGCACTGTTCTTTGAACCGGCAAACCTTTATTTCCATTCTGTGTAAGCCATGCTGTGAAGATGTGAAGTGGTCCTGAGTTTTTCCCAAAATGGAGTTGGCAGGTAGCCGTTGTAAGGGACGTTTCTAACCACTGAGAACACTCTTGCTTTCCCAGTTAGTAATGTAGTATCAGAAGGCCAGAAATAAAATTTGCCATGTTGAAACTCTGGGAGAAAGGAAGTTACTAGTAATAAAAAGACAAAATACAGAAGGCAAAAATAGATCAGAGGTCCAGTTGGGTCAAAAGTAAAACTAGTAAGGCAGACTCATAATAGACCATTGAGAATCAGCTTGCTAACAGCATAATGCCTAATAATAACTGTAGTTCGTGTGTAAGGAGCTGAAAGCCTTCCAGAATATTGGTGGGGCCCATAGGTGACCAAAAAATAAAAGGAGTTGTTGAGGAAAATCAAGTCATCAGACATTGAATGCATTCTTTACACTAATGCTCTGTACAGAGGCTGAGGGAGCAACTACTAATGAGGAGGTCTAAATTCTGCATTGAGCACAGCTCAGAAATGTGGCAGAGGCTGTCATATTTTCAGCATAGCTACTGTTGGGAAAGAATCAAAACAACTTTCCCTTGGGTTAATTCTGTTCAGTCTGCTGGAGGCTTTTTAATTTCTCAAGATGCCCTCAGTATGAGTGTTATGACATAATAAACTTGTACTTTCAAAATGTTTCAAAAGCCTCAAAGAAATCAAACTGCCACAATAGAAAGGAAGGCCGTTCTTAATATCTGGTTAATAATTAGGAAAGTGTTGGAATAAATTATCAGATTTCTCTGTAGAGGTGTTTGCCAGCAAAATTGTGCAAGGATCTGCACTGCAAGCTATCATACTTAATGTAAGTAAGAGAATACAAAACAGGTTCTGTACTACTCACCCTTTCTCATACTAAGAGTAGTAGGAGGCATAAATGAAATTTTGTTATTAGTTTCAATTATACATATCATTACAAAGTCTCTAAAGTTATCCTGTACTGACATAAAATTTGTGCTTTTAGTCTCTGTAGTAATGTTAAGTAGTGGTGATTAAACAACTTTTTAAATAAGTAAATGGGAAAAGACTTGCTTCCCATTTTAAGAACCAAGGTAGGATAACATACCTCTTCTATTTTTGTATAGTTTTATAGAGGTTAGTGCCAGCATTTATTAGGCTATGAAAGGTAATCATATAGCAGATCTTAAAATAAATAAACAAAATCAATTGCCTTTCTGGTAGTTCTGGTTTTATGCTCAGTTCCTGATTGGGGCTTAGGAAAGAATTTTCTCATGCTCTAGGTTAAAAACAGTTGACTTTTTTTTTATAGTAGTGGATATAATTATGGTTCTAAGATGATTTGAATTGCTAGCCATGCTTCCATGCAGTAATAAGTTCTTTACTTGGTGCCAAAGATGAGCACCAAGGGCTTGTAAGGAATTAAGCTGTGTTTAAGGGTCTTTGTATAAGAAACTCCCAATAAATGCTGATTCTTCCTGTCCTGGAATTGGAATTAATACACATAAGACATACTGTTTTTTTGGTCTTATTAATATAAACAGTATTTTTCCTTAATTATCCATCTATGTGTTGTGTGTGTTTTTTTTTTTTTAAGATAACAAATCCTAATCTAATTTGGGACCACCAACTGTTATTGTGATGCAGGGAATATTTAGAATCGAGAAGCTCTGTTGCTGTCCAATTTGATTCAAAGATGCTTCAATGCTGCTGTAATTGTGCTAGAAAAAATCTTGCTTAAATGTTTCTACACTTACGAGTAGCAGAGCTTTGTAAAGATTTAATTCTTGTACTTATTTAACACTGTGTTGTGAATTTTTCCATTAACTTAAATTAAGCAGATTGGTACTTTAAGTGGGAGCAAATGTGTAAGCCTTCACAGGATTGTATTTTAAGGAAGTGGTGAGGCAATATGTGAATACAGCTGGCAGAGCAAGAAGTATCAGCTTGTTTCGGTCTGCATAATTGTCAGTAGTCAGAGCACGTGAGTGACCAGTCTGCTGTTGCAGGTCCTTCTTTCATCTTAAACTGTAAATCCAAACCTTGAGTTTCAAATTATTACATAGATTTTCTAACTTCAGCAGAAATACATATATGTAACATTATCTGATCTCATTTTAATGTTTTGTAGATGTTTTAGAAGATATAGTGATTTATTAAAAAATATAGATATATATTTGAACAGTGAGCTGTTTAAAAATGAGGACCTTGTATGCTCTTTAGTCTTATTTACCTAGTACATTAATTTCTCACAGTGACACCACGGTCTTACACTGTTCCAGTTTTTAGGTACTGGTAACATTTATATTCAGTAACCTTTACAAATTAAGAGTGCATGTTTTTTTAATAAATAGTCAGGTGTATGAATATCTGGGTAAAAAGTTGTGAATTGTGAAAAAGTTGTGAAAAAGAAAAAAAAAAGTTGTGAAAGAGAAAGCATGCGTGATTGCAGAATAACTGGTGAAATTGAACTTGGAAAATGTATGAATACAGGGAGGGATTTGAATACAAAATTCCCTTCAGTAAAGAGGGAAAAACACGACAAAGCATGAGGATGAAGTGTGAGACGACAAAGGCAGAAAGTATCACTGCATCTCTTACACTTTCTTGTGCTAGTAGTAATGAAGGAAGAATCTGTGCAAAAATTACCTTAGGCATGAAATTAGACATTTGACTTAATTGGACCTGGTGAAAGACCTGTCTTGTAGGTTTATGTTTGCATAGTATGCGTTGATCAATCAACCTCTGACAAATTGTAAGTTTCATTTAATCTGAAATACCTGTAAATAAATCAGAATTAACTAAAATTGAAACAGTTCAGTTGGAAGGGATCTATGAAGGTTGAGTCCAACTGCCGGACTGCTTCAGGGCCAACCAACACTTAAAGAACTTTACTGAGGGCATTATATTAACTCCAATCACGCTGAAAGACATGAGGCATCAACTGCTTTGCTGGGAAGCCTATTTCATTGTCTAACCACCATCAAAGTTTTAGCTGTGCATTTCAGAACTCTAGGGCAGACCGTGGCACATTCACTCCATCTGTAGCATCATTCTTTCTGGAGATTTTGTAGGAAAATACAAGTCTTAACCAGAACAGGGCAGCACAGCATGTTGGCCATCTGTAAACACTGGCTTTCTGCCTTCTGCTACAGACTTTACCCTATATTTGGCAAGGAAGTAGAAGAATTCAGTTCTATTTTCATCAAGTAGTAGAAATTCTTGCCAGTTTAGCAATAGATGGATAGAAGGCTTGGCACTACTTTTGATGCCCATTCTTCTGCTTCCAATCTTGGCCTGGAGTTTTTTGGCAATATAGGCTTCCCATGCTGTGTATAACCATCTTTTTACTACAGTTTGGTGTGTAGATGTGGGGGAAAAATCTGTGGGGTAGGTATCACTTATTCAATGGGCAACAGTTTTGAGTCTGCTCAAAATACATGCTTTATTAAAAACAAACAAAACCAATGAAAAAAAACAACAAAAAGAAACCCTGCAAAAAAAAACAACAAACACAACAACAAAAAAAGCAACAAACCCCAAGCATTTTTGACTCAAACATAATTCTCCAGAATATCATGAGTTTGGATTTATTTTTTGAGGTATAGTTTTCAGTTGAGAGATAACAGTTAGTCCAGTTCTTAGGCTATAATAAATTTTGCTGTTGTAAATTTGCTAGAGTATGGGAAGTTTTGTGAAAGGAAACTGGTGTGTTTCAAGGAGATTTGAAGCTTCCAGTTCTGTGCAAGAAACCAACTGAATAAAGAGTGTTTATTTTTCTTTATAGTCTGTTGTAAAGGTTGGTGTTTTATCTAGCAATTTATTTTCTTACTGATATAGGGCACTGCCATGGAGATCATGGAGAGCAGAGTCTAGAGGATATATTGTTAGAGAATCTCCTTTCCTTATTGGACCTCAAAAGACTATTTGGGCACTGTAACTTGCTTGTGGTGCTTTTTGTGAGACTTCTTTAGCGTCTGTATTCTACAGATGATGAAGGGCTTCAATTTAAAAAACAGCTCAGTGTTCTACTCATTCTGATTAGAATTTTGTGGTTAACCTAAGAAATGATGTCTAAAAATTATTTGGAGAGATGGGCATGTATGGAACTTCTTACAATGCTAAACACACCTGTGGCATGTTTTAAGTTTTCAAAGTGGCTGGAGTTTAGAAAAACTTTGTAAACCTGCAGATGTTTTGCAATGTCTACATATAAAATATTGTTGAAATAGCTTAGGTGTGACAAGACAAAGATGTAAGGAATGTCTGTAAGGAAGAATGGGTAGCTGCTGTGCATCTATTTTATTCCTTTATTTTTCTTAGAGTTACTGAAGGTAAAACTGTGAGAGGTTATTGGCAGCTTTCCAGGGCTGGATGTGTATTCAGTAAGGCATGAACACAGCAGTCCTGGATTTCTGCACAGCCCTGAATTGTTATCATGCTGACCAGTCTGCACAGTGCTCAGCTGTGCCTTTCCTGTAAGCAAATTTGTGATGCTTCTGGAAACCATTGCTATAAGTTATGGAAAGGAGTTTCTAAAGGTTGATGAAGTTATTTTCTGCCATAATGTGGCTTTACATGTTTGAAAGTAGTTAAGTTCACCAGTTAAAGAAAGGTCTCGGTGGCATTTACTCATGCTGTAACACAAAATACTAATACTTCTTACTGATCACAGACTTGGGTATCTGGTAAAGTGCTGTATGATGACTCTTAGCTAGAGGAGAGTACCAAAAAATGCTTCCTGGCTTTTTAAAAATCTCTGCAATCACCTAGGCTTGAGCCTTGTTAACCTATTTTCCAAGGATGACTGAGTTTCTTAGCAATGGATGCATCTTTAAAGTAATTTATACAGCTGTGTACAGTTACAGAGGGGAAAATATTCCCTTCCTAGGAAAATGAGCAATTGTTGCCTCTTTAGATTTCGTAGAACAATGAACTCCGTCCTATTTAGATTCACAGAAATTGCTTGAATGGCACATCTGAAGGTCTCGTGTCCAGCCTCTTATCACTGTGTAGGGCTTGAAAAGCATGTTTCAGACAGATTTAAAAAAATTGGTGTTTCTAGTCACACGCAGGCAACACTGTGCTTCTGCTAACTAGAAAAAATCTGAATTTCCTGCTTGCTTGAGCTGAATAGTATCAGTAATCATTAGATTTTAAAACCTCATATTTGAGAAAAACTGAATAAGGAAAAAAATTCAGCTGTAATTGTCTGGGGGAAAAAAAAAAGGAATGAACTCATCTAGCTCCTGTATTGGTATAAGGAAGCCTGTATGATTCTGAATGGCAGGAAAATAAGTGGTAATTTCATCATGCTGGAGGCTAACCAAAAACTTAACACCTGAGAATGGGTACAAGCAATGTATTAATAGTCGTTTTAAAGAAAGAATATTTAGATTTTATTGTCTCTTGGATCCTATTCCAGAGAAGCTTTACTATTGAATCTCTTTGACAATAGAGACTTGTGATTCTAGAAGCATCAACTATCCCACAGATGTGACTGTTACCTTTGCACTTAAAACAAAACCACCAAAATGCACACAACTGGGTGTCACGGAGTTAACAAGATCAATTTATGCCTGTGACAGGGGGCGATAGGCCCCTGCCCTCCCCTCCCCAGCCCACAAAATGGGAAGGAAGGGAGGAAAACAAAAACAGCGGCAACAATCTATGGAGGAAAACGTATTTTACTAACTATGATATCAGAATGCAAGTTAACACAATATAATACAATCTGATTGAAATTGAGACTAATAAATAAAATAGGAGAGAGAGAGTTCCCGAGACCGATTCAAACCTGAAAAGCTTGGAATGGCCAGGAAAGCACCCTCCAGCACCCACTGCCAGGCAGTAAGAGACCGCCCCACCCGGAAGGGCCAGATCCCATGACTTCTGTAATGTATAGGGATAGGTGCCTGGAATTGGAGCATTAACACTTGAACTCCCAGTACACTACATGATGTTATGATGCGGAATACTGAGAACCAAAAACAAAAAACATAAAACCATGACATTGGGATACTTGCTACTGAATTATATTTCTGCTGCATAGCAGGCAACCAGATATATTTTATGAAACAGACCTTGTGTTCCTGTTACTAGTATTACCTGTCCTTGCCTGAAGCACCCACAGAACAAACATACTTGTGATCTGAGAACACTAGAAAATTGCAGTGGACTGAACTGAAGATCTTTTATTTGTGTTGTGCCATCTGCCAGCAGTGAGCAAGAAAGTCTTAGAGGCTTTCCCCCCCCACTGGATGGATAAAAAGGAGGTCTACCCAGCAAGATGTATCCCTGAAAGTCATGGTATTTACATGGCCATAACGTATATTACATTTAAAAAAAAAAAAAAAATTACAAATGCTAAAGCTGCAGTGTCATTCAAAAAAAACAGTTCTAACTGTGAAGTGTTTTGATGTCCTTTCCAGCAGATAGGTTATTTAAATACTTCTTTTTGGTCACCAGCAGTGGTAGTAGTTTTTTCTTTATTAACTCAGAACTCATGTTGGATTTTACCTTTCCTGGTGTACTTTAGTGCTTAAATCCCTCTAGTGAAAACCTGTATATTTTATATGTGAGTAAAATAAAACATCTAGCTGTCAAACTGAAGAATTCTTTCAAGTATATATTAAAGAGAGCCATAAATGTCAACCTTAACAGACAGCCTTTGAGAGTGGTCTAGTTTTGCTATGTGACCAGATGACCTTCAGAGGTCCTTTTCAAACTTAACCTTCTGTGATTGTGTGTTAGTTGGTTAGTAATGAAGTTCCTAAATCAGCTGTAAAATGAGCTTGTACTGACTAGCTAGTTAATAATACTGGTGGAAAGTGTTCTTTGAGTAAACATTCAGTGGTCAGACAATTTGAACTGATAGGTTTGATAACGATTACTGATAGGATGTAATCTGATGATCTGCAGTTACAGATGCACTTTTTCATATAAATATTTTTAAATAAGATTTTTTCAGTCAGAACTTTATTTTATTTGTTTTTGATATGTTTCTACCATCTTTTTTTCCCCTTGTTCTTCTGTCCCTGTTCTGATGTACTTAGAAAATTGCACTTGCCAAACCTGTCGTCTTCTGCAGATTCTTTTTAGGTCTACTTTGCCATTTCTTAAGAATGTTGCTGTTCTTGTTTTTCTTCTTTAAAAAAAAAAATCACTTCAGATTTTTTATTTTTAATTCACTGAAATGGTTGACATGGACAAAAATGGTCTTCTGATTCATGTAGTGTTACTTTTGATTATTTTTAAAAGCAGGAACAGAGACAGGAGAGGCTGTTGGATGCCAGACTCTCACGGGAGCTGTTGAGAGTCCAGAGCAGCCTTTGCTATATTCAGTCTTGTTCAGACTCTTTTTCCTGAAGTAACTACAGCTTTTACAGATACAGCTTTCTCTTACATAATATTCAAAGCAATTGGTAGTAGATCTTATTCACTCTGGAGACCTTGACAAGTAAAGCTTTCTATTCCAGTATCATTTTCTAATGCCTGGTGTTAGTTACATCTTGCAAACATGGGCAAAGCTCTAATTATGGATAGTAAATTAGGCTTTACAACCTCCAAGCTGTTCCAGGGACATGACTAATATTTTAATGGAAACGCTACTAGAAATCACACAACAGGAATGTGAACCAAAGTCAGTGAATGTTGGTACGGGGATTAGTATTTCTGCTCTGATTTTTCCAAGTGTATGTGGCATGTCTTATACAGAATATCTCCTGGGTAGGTGAGTCACTTTTTAATAATAAACCCTGTTTTCCCCCATCCCACAGTGGTCTAACATGAGCTTTAGAACTCTTTTTTTTTTCTTATTGTTTTATTTCATTTTTTCTAATTGCAAGGGTTAGAGACTATTGGTTGTATCCTGTATGATTTATTGCAAGCAGAAAGAATGTACTTTAATGAAATTTGATTAAGAGTTATTTCTGAAAATTAACCTGGAGTGTCTGGAAAGGCTGAATGTGAAAGTATGGCATAATTGTTTCTTTTTGTAGCAATTGCTGTTCTCTATCCTGATTATTGGATGTATGTTACATACCAAGGCCACCCCCAGCTTGTATCAGCACATCAGTTTGTGTGGAAGCAGAGTAAGTTGGATTTGTTTATACTGTTTCTGACTCTTTTTTTTTTTTTGATATCTCAGTGACTGTGTTTGGCTTATTGGTTGCTTATGATGTTACTGCAGAACTCTGGTGCAGATTAAGGGGCAGCAGGGAGAGGCAGGAGTTGGAAGTGAAGTTGCAGAGTGCACTTAGGCCTTTGTTCCTTGATGAGGAATGCCATCACTGCAAATCAACTGAACAAAAGACTGTGCCTGTGAAGTAAGCATTACAGTGTTAAGTTTTATCTGATCAAATATGTCCACTAATTTGCAGGTGATAGTGAATCCTGGGAACTCCTGTTAGAATCTCAGGGTGTGCCAAATTCTGTTTGTTCTTACTAAAGCTGCATGTGTAGTTATCTGCTCCTCTTCTTCAGTGTCTTAAGTGGCAGAACTCCTGTCTGTCAAAGGTATAGCTACTCTGAACTTTAAATGAGGAGGGAAAAAAAAAGCTATTTGTTTTTGTATTGTCTGTAGTTGGTGAAAATGCCTATCTCTAAGCTCCTTGTGGCAAATGACTTTCAAGGACATGTGTTCCATATAAGCAGTTTGGATCTAAGGGCTTTCTGTCAGAAGCAAACAAAACCAACTTCAAAGCAGAACAAACTATGGTAAAGAAATAGCAATTTGTTTTTGACATATGGTTGCTCCTTGGAAATGGTCTTCAATAGGTTTTGCACAGAATACTTGAAATACTGTATTTGTTTTTGATGTTTGAGAACATATGTCAGAGAGGAGTTGCCCTTGTTTATTTCTCTTAGTAGAACTTATTCATATTAGTAAGTCGCTTTGTTTTTATTCTACCCTAATTCCACTTTTGAGACATGCTTTTTTTTTTTGTAAGAAGCATGCATGTCCCTATCTTTCTTTAGCTAGTGTGGCCTCGTGTGAGATTATATTCTTTATGACTTTTTTAAAAATTGCTTGCCTTGCTAAGATGGTCCTCTGACACTGAATTATTATATTATTTATTTCCAAAATATGGTTAGTTTTCATCATTGCTTTGTTTTCTTAAGCATTTCATTAAAAATGCATTCTGTAGCACTTTCTTTATATGCTGGAGGGACAAGGAGCCTTTCTTTCTGAGTACTAGAGAAAACACCAAACCTCTATTTAGGCATCATTTTTCTCCACTTTGAAGCCAAAGCGGGTTTAGCTATTGATAATTCTTTGAAGGAGATGGTCTTGAGAGGAATTTGTTGTTTCCTTCTCTTCAAGAAGTGTAGAACTGAGATTGAGAGGAGGTTATAGGTCAGTTTTATTTCATATCGAGCTTATTTACTGTCATAGTTTGTTTTTGTTTTGGTTTGGTTTTTTGTTTGTTTGTTTTTTCCAAAATCAGTGTTTTGAAAATATCTACAGAAATACAGACAACCTAAAGTAGGGAGGCATGCATAGCTGTTGAGACCCAAGGAGTTATTAAGAAGAATAGCTCTTCAGAGATGTTCCTTTAGACCCCATGGTATTTAAACCAAAAAACATGTTAAGTCATACATCCTAGCAGGCAGAAGAGCTCTTATGTTATCAGTGTTCTTACATGTTTTCTTAAAAATAAGATTCATTTGCATAAGCATCCCAAAACAGATGACTTTGTGTGGGACAGAAAAGTTTTATAAATAGCTTTCTGCATGATATTGCTTTTCTTAAAATTGTATTTATTTTGTCATCAGATAGTCTTCAAGAACTTTGTTTATAGCAGTTCAGATCAAACTTTTGAATCATGCATTCATGTTAAATTGTAGTAATAAATATGGGTAATACTTCATGTTAGAAAAGGCAAAAATATACGCAGAACAAAAACTGTATAGATTGCAGAAAACTATTCTGGGAATAAACTTTCCTTCTGTGTGCTTCATAACAATGCTATATATAAAATCAATCTTAAAACAATCTTGAAATATTTATTAGAGAATTCAGTGTATCAGCATCAGAACTGTCAAGTATTAAAGGGTAATGGAGCTAAATTTGTTAGTGATACAAAACTACTGCCAGTTAGAAATAATTTGGTATTAAATAGGAGCATAGATTGTCACATTTTACCAGTTCTCATACGCTTCTACTTCACTGTCCTGATCTGTGAGAAATCAGGAGTGTCTGAGAACAGGAAAATCAATTACTTACTCAATTCTTTGCACATTTGGTATTTTTTATTTCTGTAGGTCATGGCCATTAAACATGAAATGCCCAGTACCAAATATCTTCCAAAATAACTTTGGTTCATTTAGAGAGCTATATATTGGCTGTTGCAAACTATTGAATTGCTTTTCCTTTTGGTTTATTGGTGCCTTGATGTGAGAGTTTCTGTGCTTATATTGCACACAAATGTTTTCTTTCTGTGCTTTTGAGTTTCCTGTCTTACTGAGCATCTCCTTTGTCTTGTACTGCAGTAGTTTGGAGCTACATGAGATTGTGGTTGTACTGTAACTTTTTGTATCTAAGCTTATTTGTTTTCAGTAATTATGACATATACCTCAGTATTTCAGATACATTTTTTACATTAACTATCTCTGCATCATTTTAAAGAATATCTGAAAGAGCTATGTTTATGCTGGTGTTGCAGGAATGCAGTTGCACCTACCATTGGGAATTTGTTTGAATTTTAAGTTGAGAGATCAGTTTTGTTTTGTGTAACTGTATGTAAATCTCATCATTTGTATAGAGTGCATACTTTTGTTCCAATTCTGAATGGAGAAGACAGTAAATCATGCAGAAAAGTCTTGAATTTCTTCTTACACAATAGCAGGGGAAAAACTGTCCTTATTCCCAGTAGTCTTTTCTTCAAACTTGAAGCATGTTTATTACTTAAACAACTTGCTTACATTGCTCAAGGTAAAAGAGGTAAGAGGACCTCTTATCTGAGGTAAGATGACCTTTGCAAAAGAGGTAACAGCTTGTATTTGAAAGAACTCTAAGTACTGTTGCACCCAAAAAGCAGGTTGTGTTAATTGGTGTTCATTTTGTATGACACTACCTCTCTCATAGTGTTATGCATTTATTTTTTGGACCGAAGTGTCATAAAACTTCAATGTCATGTTCAGTTTGAGTAATTGTTTTATTTTAAATTTATCCTAATTTATAGAGGGAAGGAAGACAGGAACTCAATATACTTGTGGAGCTACAATATCTTTCACATTTATGTAAACCCTACATACGTAGAGTGACTACTTAAAATGAAGAATCAGGTACTATAATAGGAGAATTCTACAACAAATTTCTGTTTTTTTTTTTTAGTTCGTGCTCTTTGATATTGAGGGAATTTGATGAATTGCAAGAATTGGTGAGCGAATGGCTTAAAGAATGGATACTGGCACAGTTATGTGACCAACAGAAGGGCTAAGACAGCTGTATGGAAGGCATAAAATATCAGGCAATCACTGTGCAGCTTGCAAGAAATGTATTGTTTTTAGGGGATTTGGGGATCTGTGTGATTTACAATGGGACTGATTTTCCCATCTTTAGCATTACAACTTCAGAAGAGAGTTAAGTGAATATCAAAATTGCTGTACAACATAGTTTTCATTGTGCTAGGGTAAACTTTTAATATAGATGATGTATAAATGCTTTTTGTACACAGCAGAATGATACATTGTTTTCTGTGCAGGTGCACTTTTTTCTTTTATGACAGGTGTGTGCGTCAGTTTATCTTGCAGTCTCTACCTATAGCAGTGCTCTTTTTTTACACTGAGGTATTACAAAAAAAAAAGACCCTGCAGAGGGCCTATTTACTATTCATAAAAGTGTTTCTACTATATATTTGTAAATTTAATTAGTACATTTCACTGGATGCCTATATCTGTACATGAGAACGTTGGTGTTTCTAATGACCATTCAACTATACTTTAAGACAATTTCAGGAATATTTTATTGATACTACTGATTTGCAGGCTATGTGTATATTTAGAGCGAATCAGAAAAGAGCACTCTTTCTGATAGAATATACCTGTGAATTTTTACCATCACAGCTGTTTTTATGGAAATTAATTATGACAATACTCAACGAATGGAATGTGAAATTCATGATGACTTTACAGGTAGAATACTTGCTTTCAATCTTATTGATTGGCATGATTAATGGGAAACTGAAATTGTGAGTCTTAACAGCATTGTATTAAAGTGTTTGAATGATTGCTTGAGTTCTCTCATTCTTTCAGTAGATTTGCCTACTTTATCCTTGTTTGTGTAACTAAAACTTGACCTGCAGCACCCTGTGTAGGTCTTCTGGAACTGCAGATGTCTTGGCAATGTCATTAACTGTTGGAAGAGGAGGTGTGGGAGACTTGGTAGGAAAACCAGCAAAGGAATTTCAAGATATCTTTGGCTTAATGAGGATATGCTCATCCCAGGTTTAACGCTTATAAAAACAAAGGCAATCCACCTCTTCATGTTTGTTCCAAGTACCCAGACTATACAAAATTCCAGGCCTTAGCTGGATGTCTAGCATATGGCAATTTCTAAAACCTGAGCTAGTCCCTATTGTTCAGAACACTAGGATATAATTTTTCTAAATATCATGCTTGTCATTTCACTTGCAAGATCACTTCAGCCACATAAGGAATTAATTTTACAATCTGGACTGTACAGCTGGGCCATTTCACCAATCTGTAGTTAAATATTTCCCTAACTATTTTTAGGGGGAATCATTTTTAAATGGTTGTATTTATATCCATTTTCATGTTGAGGATGAGTTTAGCAGAGGTGGAATATAAAGCAGATAAGGAGAATTTATGTTTCACAGCTACAGGAATGGCATTCTCAGGAGACTGGTTGTCAGTTTCCACTGATGATTGTCAACAGCAGAGCCGTGTGATCCATTAATGCCTTTCTGAGTGAGTCTTGGCATTTTATACAAGTTAGAAGGATAAACTGTTTTCTCTCAGACTGTCCACTAAATGGAGTGCATTGCACTCACCAGACTGGTTTCACCTTGCTTAGAAGTTAAGCATGCTTTCATAGATCTGGTCTTTTGTAGATCTGGTGATTCAGTACCTTCTTTTAGCCATGGGACGTTGCAACTGTTAATATTTCATGTGACTTGAGAAATTATTGAATAAACTCGCAGAAGAAAAATCCGTGAGTACTATTAAATGATGCTTCTTGCTCAGGAATTTCTTAAAACCAGAAGATTGTGAAGCTAGGGGAGTATCTTCGGAGGCTTTAGGAAGAGGTGGGTAATACATCAGGCATGGCATGGGGACTGGCACAGTGATACCACGGTGCTTGCTCCACCCTGACAGAGAGGGAAAACTCCCTCTGGGGGACTGCAGAAGCATGTTTGACAGTGTGAGGTATGGTCCAGGCAACAGGTCTGGTTTGCTCTAATTAGGGCTGCAGTGATTAAGTAGAAAGTCACTCAGTATAAATTACATGATCACTGCCGTCTAGGAAGATCTGCACCTTGATGCTCCTTTTCCACTTTTCTGATCCTCAGTTTCAGTTTCTTGTACTTCATTTTCTCTACAGCAATTGTCTTGCAAGTAAAGAACCTAATCTTAACTACTTTTTCCTCACTGTTTTTGCCAAATTAGTACCCAAATTTGTATTTCTGATCCTGTTCACTAGGAAGTTCAGTCTGATGTGACATTACTGGTAGCTAGCTCCTGCTGGCCTGGCAAGGTCCTGCTCCTCGAAAGGTGCCTGGTTCTCCTCTTCAGGTAGCTGTGAATTTTTGTCTGTTTCTCATATAACTCTGCATTCTGGCTGTGAAATCCAGCTGTTCCTTATGGCACTATTGGTAATTTCTGACACTTCACCTTCACACTAGTGCCCATCCCACTGGCAATGTCTCATGTCCTATGCAGCTTGCTGTGCTCCGGCCTGGGCCTTGCTGGCAGCCTTGCTGTCAGCCTTGCTGTCTGCCTGTAGCCCTGCTGGGAGGAGGTCCATGCCCCTGGGGGAGGTCTGCATGCCCTCTCTGCTCACACGTCAGAGCTGTGCGGCTGGTGCAAGTCTCTGAGGAGCTGTGTGTTCATAGAGCCACAGAAGAGCCTTTGCTCTCACTGCTGTAACTCTTCTAAGTAAAGAAACTGTGCTGTGAGGGAAGCATCAACCAAAGAAAGTAGTTTTAAGATCAGTGGAGTTGCAAGTGTTCATGATTGGATAGGATGAAGTAATAGAAATAATTTTAATTTTGCTACTGAGATTCCATAATTTAACACTTTGTTCAGAACACAGAGTGTCCCTTTCAGATACATGTTTCCCTAAGGAATGAGACTGGGTGGGCAGGTTTCTCTGTTGTATGCTGCAACAGGAAGGGGAAAAAGGAGGAGATTCCAGTAAGAATGTAATCCTGATAACAAGTATCGCTTATGTGGAATTTAATAAAAATTTTTGTCTTGGAAAATATGTAATATAATTTATTTCAGGAAGATTGAAGAGTTGCTATTAAAATATTAGGTAAGAGATGATAACAGAAATATGAACCCACTTAAACTTTTATTCATAATATGAGCTAATATTTACAAAAAAAAAAGTAATAAATTCATGGGTGTTACCAATTGTCTCTTGTGACTATAACCACAAGTTATGCGTGAGCTTAGTAATTAAAAATTATGTCAGGATTTAGAAATCAGTCTTACCAATTTGCAAACTTTCAATTAAACAGATGTGTTCTTGTTTGAAATCCATGTTGTGGATCATACAGTTTTAATCTGTAGAATGTGACTGTGAGAAGTACAGATCTGAGACATAATTTTTCAATAGAGCTGTTGGTCAGTCACATCAACAGATAAAGATTTTATCACAAGAAAATGGTAGCAGGGAATAGTAGTTTCCAAACAATGCAGTTCTTCTACTGCATTATTAACTAGCGACTTTATGGTAGGGTACAAGTTAATATACCACTTTACAGCAAATGAACCCTGGCATAGTGTTTTTATGTTTGCTGTAATGTCCTCAAAGTAGTTTTTCTGAGTTTAGGGATATATACTATGGAAACAGAAAGGAAATCCCTTTATAGTCTTTTCTCATGTGCTTATGTATGTTGAATTAGTCAAAAGGTTGTTGGAAGACAAGTTGGAAGTTGGAAGACAATTCAGTGTTTCAATAAGAGATGTAACGGTATTTGTTAACTGGTGTGCCCTTTTATTTATGATGAAATTTGAGAGGGATAAAAAGGATTTGTTTGTATACACATTTTTAAGAGCACTTGCAGAAAGCTTCTGTTATAGAGCTAATAAATTATTTTTCAGAGAGGATAAATTTGAGTGCAGTGAACTATGACTTCTGAACAAGTTTATGGACACTAGTGGTGGGTTACTGACAGTTTAAGAAAATAATAATAAAATAAATCCCACAGTTCCGCATATTACGTGTTAGAAAGCATTAAGGAATAATTGTATACTTGTTGGCTTTGATTTCCTTTATGCCTAAGGGGAATTTGCTGGTTACAGGAGAAAAACGCTGCACTTTTCAAATGTATTACCCAAATTGTTTTCAAATCTTTAAGTATTCCACCTGCCTTATGATGCAACTGTTCATTCTGTGCTGGGGTGAAATAAAAGGATAAACATCTAACTCAAAATCTAGCACCTTTATGGGTTGTTTGCATTCTTGCTTGCTGCAGGAGATCTGAGAATGCTAATAGTGTTTTATTGATTGCAGTGAACAGTTGAATGTTAATAACTGACTGCTGGTGTGGCTCAGAAAAATAGCATGAATCACCACTTGGCTACTAAGATCAGCGGTCTTTTTCTAACAGTGTAACTGTGTAATACTTGTTTTGATCCAGGAAGTGAATTAAAGTTGACAAACTGAGAGACAGGAAGATCCCAGCTCCTTCAAAGGCACAGGCTATGGTTTTGTCTTCAAATCTTTTGCTCTTAAGGCTGCATCCAGCAGATCTGACTTTGTGTATTTCAAAGTTTCCTTATTATAATTTATATTCTTAAAAAAAAAAAAGCTTTAGGGATGCAAAGCTCCTGCTGTGATTTCATTGTTCATATTTAAAAGAAAAAAATCACTTATTTCCCCAAGTATTGACTGACTTATGGATATGCCACAAGAGTTCAGAGGCCTTTAATCAGATTTTTCAGGAAAAAAAGACAGGAATATAAAATCTGAGATTTTCACTTATTTTTAAAGATGACTTAATCTAAGCCATATTCAAACTCCATTCATCTTCTAATTTTTTTGCCTGTGTTTGTAGAAGATATGATGGATTTTCTTGAAAGTTCTGGTAGTTTTGTAGCAAATACTTGCCTTTTTCAAGCATATTAATCCAGTCATACTTAGTATTCTGTTCAGGACCTGGAACAAAGCGCAGGTATGCATTTGTTGTGTAACTTAGCTGCTAAAATTCACAGCTGTGTCATTAGCAGAGAAGATCAATCTCACATCTGTAGAATCACTACTTTACATTTTTGTTTTATGCCTTATCTAGAGACAAATCTTAACCATTGTAATACTGTAAACATTTCTGTTCAGTATTTGTACTGAGAATTTCATTAATTAGTCATCTTGCTATTTTTGAAGAAATCTTTAAAATTTCACTTCAGGGAAAGGAATCTCTTGTAGCAGCAGATGCTCTGCCTTGTTAGTAATGGCAGAAATCTTTCAAATGTGTTTTATGGCCCTTGACTGAAAAAGCAGGATTTTAGAGGATGACGTGAAGGAAAGAATAGTGCTGTCTGTCATTGATTCTTATTTCAGACTTTAGTTCAGACTGCAACCTGCTACCTCCTTACATCCTTTTATCTTCCTACTTTTCAGCATAGTTTACTAATTTGGCCAGTAGCATTTGAGATTATAGCTGTTACTGTGCCTCTTTCCATTTAGTAATAGAAGTTACAATTAACATAATATTTATTACACACACTGCTCTTCATTGTATGCATGTCAAGAAATGGCACGACTGATTTGTGCCCGGAACTGCCATCATCCATCAGTCAGGTGGATAAAGCACTTGAAACAGCTTGGGTGTGGGTGAGCAGTCTCTGTCTACAGTTGAAGTAAGTTTCAGTCCTTATTTTATGAAAGAAGGTGCATAGAAGAATAATCACTTCCATGTCAAAAGGGCAAGCGGCATGTAATGGGTATGTTAGGTGCAGAAGTGCTTTCAGACTTTTGGGATGGCAAGAAGATAGGAACCCCTCATTTTCTATGGCTGGTGGGAGTTGGTTTAACAATGAGCAGACTTGGGTATAGAATAAAGAATTTAAATTTTCCAACTTGACTGACTCATGGGTTTTCTACCTGGGGGCAGATGTTCTCTGATGTTTCACTCAAAAGTAAGGTGAAGAATTAAATTTTCACTTAACAGCTGCCTGTCCATAACGATGTTTCTGTCATTAAAATTTAATACCAGCAAAGATGTGATTATCTGTGGACATTAAGGAAACTCTGCAACATACATCATTGCAGAAGTATCCTGTTAATTTGCTTGCCTGTCACTGAGTGAGTTATTTTGTATTTTTCTCTACTTCATTTTTTTCTTAGCTTAGGAAATGTGTACCAAGTATGCTGAGATTTGATCTAGAGAATTCCCTTGTGGTATTGCAGCTGTAGAGGAAGCAATAAGACCGAGACAGATTGCACAAGGAGGATTCCCCCAATACAAACGCATTTTATACTACCTAACCCATTTTGGTCATTTATTTTATAAAATTCCTTTGTTGGCAGAAGCACAGTTTTGCTGCTGTAATTACATATATGCTTGGTCCATTTTGTAGAACAGCAAGTCAGTTGTGAACTATGGTATTGCCTATTCACAACAGGAAAAGTGTGTGCTATCAAACTGCTTAGTATGAGGTGTGTCATAATATAACTGTTCCACTTTAGAGGAAAAACTATCTTAATGTTTAGTTTTTTTGTTAGGGAAACTCAGTTGTTCAGTCTCCCATTCTTTCATACTTCTTTCCTTCCCCTGGAGAATGGGTAAGAACTGTCATATAGGCTTTGTTATTCATGATCTTTGTAAAATGCTTAAAGCGTGCATGCACAAAAACAACTAAGAAATGTGCTGTTCTGTTCGTTTATATTAAAGAGGAAAAAGAGACATTTTTCATTCCTTTAGCATCTTTAATAGTTGAAAAATAATAAAAAAAATTCTGTTAACTTGCCTGCAAAATTTTGGTAGCAGTTATTTAGGTTGCTTAGGTATTGCAGATTCTGAAAGAAATTCTGTAAAAAAAAAAAAAAACGTGCTCAAAAATGTAGACCTCTTTTCTGATGAACTTCAAGTATTTTCTTGTCCTTAACCTCTCTGTAGCTTTTATCATTTTGATAGTGTTTTGCTTTCTGAAATGTGATTTTTTTCATTTGCTTTTGTGATCATCTGCTTTTCTGAGAATTCTTCCAGGTGATCTGTTGATTTATTTTATCTCTTAGTTTGTATTTCTTTGTTTCTTCTCCAAAAGGTCTTTTCTTACACAGTGGTGGGAAGAATATTCAAATAATATTTGTAACTATTACCTGTATGCTGACAATTCATTACTGGTGAACTGACTCCTTCATTTGAACTAATAGCCAAGGTGCATTCATACCACTTTGTGACTGTTCAGTTGTCATTTTAAACAGATCTGACATGTTAACTAAATATTATCTAATCTTCCTCTTACATGTTACTGGTTCTGTGCTTGACTGTTGACCAGCTTTGTTAAAATTATCAAAACATACAGGTTACTGAAGCAGAAAGGAAAAGTAGAACTCACATTCTGCATTTCTAAAATGAAAACAGATGTTTCCTAGCTAATTGTTAGGCTTCTCATAAAATCTAGCCAAAAATGATAACTAAACTTCCAAAAATACCACGCTGAAGAAAATGCTTCTGAATAGCATATCACTGTATAAGCTAAATTAACTCGTGCATATTATTTCAAAGTAAATGTGGGATTCCTACCCCCTTCAGTTGTAATTTATTCCGGAACTGACTTCCATGTTGTCTGTGCCACCCTACCAATTTTCTTATTATTCAACTGTCAGGTTTTCTCTCAATCACTTCTATATGTTTTAGGAGGCATTTCTTTCAGAGTAGTCCTCATATTTTATGATGTCGGCCCACAACATCAGAGATGGATGTTGGTTGTATGGCAGTAGAGGTTGATCCTTCCTGCCAATATTCCATTATGTTCTGTAACTGTGTGACAGCTGGCAGCAGAGGAGCAGCCTGACAACAGTGTCTGATATGGAAGTGTGCAAGAGTAAACATGTTTCAATAAATTTCTCCAAGTGAAAAAGATGGTACCCACTGACACTCATGGACGCTTGCTGAACATTATGGAGACTGAATAGTGGATGTGAGCACAGTGAGGTGATAGGCAGTGCATTTCAACAGGATGTCAGTGGGTCATCTCTGCTGGTATGGATTTTTATGAGCGCAGCATGCAGGTTCTTATTCATTGCTGGTGAAAATGCATAGCTAATGGTGGTGACTATATTGAGAAATAGTGTTTTGTAGCCGAGAATTTGCTTGATCAAGTAATGTTAGTTGTGATCTTTGTATCTGTTGCAGTTTCCATGGAAATAATTAGGAGGCATTACTTTCAGGGTTACCTACATATCTGCTGCCAATTATGGGAGTGTGGGAGGAAAATCTAGCCACTGCCTTTACTTTTTAAAATTTGTCTAAAAAAATTGCTTGGCTATCTGAAGCACAAAAATACTGCATTGGTTTAAAAAAAAAAAAAGACAACTTTGATTTTTGAGTGATGTCAAATGCTTCTTCCAGTTTGCTCCCAGATTCTACAATTCAAAGAGGCTATTTTTAGCTTCATTTTCCCATACCTATAACTCAGCCTTGTCAGCCTTGCTTACTATATAGAGATGTGTATTGGAAGGATTAAGAAAAATGTTAGTTTTTGACATGCTCTTAAGCAAAGAAGTAGATTTCTTTTGGGGAACAAGAAGATTTCTTGTCAGGGATTTGTTGCTTTAAATTTGCTTTTGTGTTGCTTGAAAATGATGTGGAGGTGACCATAAAAACGTGGCATGAATGCAGTCTGGTGTTGCAGCTTATTCATATAGTTGTTTCTTTGCAGTGCTATTAACAGAAGTCAAGTCATTGTTTGAGTCAAAGGAGGTGTTCAGGCATGGTGTTCCATCTGCACCATACGGTGCTTTTTCTTGGATGTGTCAGCAGAAGCCCTAAGCGTGGTGTCTAGCTCTCTTCATATCTGGTATTGATGTGAGTTTTAGCTTTTTAATATCATGGGCCTGGAGGATGAACTGTCTTCCAGTTTTTCTGAAAAACAGCTTTCCACCTGACTTCCTAGGTATTTTTCCTGTGTTTGGAAAGTATATTTGGGGCAACGATGTGAGAATTTCTATCCTTGATTCTCACAGAAGATTCAAGTTTAATTTTAAATTGCGAGTATTTAAGTAACCACTTACTTAAGTAACCATTCTTTCACTTCATCATAAACATTTTGTATACTAATGATGATGTTCTGACTCCTTTGGACTGCAATCATTTGATTGTAGGATGTGGGACCTAGGTTGACAGCACTGTGAAAGCACAGGATACAGTATCAGTGGGAGCCCTGAATACCCTCTGTGGCCTAGGCCTATGTGGTTGGCCTCTAAGCAGAGTAGGGTTGGAGCTGCTTCTAAGCACAGGCTCTGGCTCTTGTTCCTTACCTGTGCATACTGTGCTGATGGTGACCCTGCTTTGGTTGCTTGATTTCCTGGCTTGACCTCAGATCTGCTTTATTACTGTTGTGCTTCTGTACTTTTTGGAGGGTGCCTGGGTCATGGCTGATCCATTAGGAGACCTGATCTGCCCTGGCATGGGTACTATAGCACTGTGCTCCGTGTTGGGAGGTCACAGCCCTGCCCTACTTGTGAGATCTGTATTGCTACAAAAGGTAGCTGCCATCAAATGTAGTTAGCATGCTCAAACAGAAAGAGGTAATTATTCACATAGGTTGTGGTTAAACTGTGGAACTTCTTGCTGTACTGTGCTATGGTCGCTAAAGGTTCGTGAAGTTAATGAAGATGTTCAGTTGGGGAAAAAGAACTTCAGGTATTTGGTGTCTGAAAAGTTCAGGTCTGACAGAGTGCTCTGTAGAAATACAGAAACATACAATGTAGAAAATAGAATGTAGAAACAGGCTGGGCTTAATGCTTTTTAGGTGTTGTCTGTTTGCAACTATAAGAGATCCTGAGCGGAACAGACATTTGTCTGGTCCAGCACAATCACTCTTGTGTTCTTAATGTGAGGTTATTTAAATGTTTTGGGGACAGCAGTGGCAGTGATGTTATGGTATGCTCTTGAGCTGACGTTAAAGAAGTGTTACAAAACATTACTGCTATTCTTATCATGCTATTCTCAGTACAGTTCATTTAGCAGCAGTGATTTTTATTTTTTTTCCTCCTGCGACTAGAAGGTAATTGATCCTTTGTTCTGTTCAGTTATAACACTGCAGCAGCAAACAAAGAGATGACATACAGGATTAGCTAGAGAGCTACTTCAAATTCTTCCTGATCATTCATGGGAATTTTTTTTTCACTTCAGTATTTTTTATTGGGTTTTCTATCCATGTAGTGTTTAAAAATTTTAGCTTTTTATAATTTTATTTGGAAGTAAGTCATTAGTTAGCCATTCAGCGTCTGGAATAATATGTGCAAGAACAAGTCACAAATGATGCATTACTTGTTTGAAGACAACTGAGCTCCGCAAGAAGGAAACTTTATTATGTTTTTCATACAAGTGTGCCTCGCTTATATGGTCAAATGTTCAAGCAAGATCAGGCCATAATAAAGAATATGACTCAGTAAAGGAGAAAGAAAAGTTTAATATATACCAGTGAACGCATTGGTATACAGTTCCATTTAGTGCAGCCAAACACACACCTTCTTGAAATATTCTCCTATATCAGTTGAGGATTTAATTTGAAAACCAGGTTTTCCCTTCTCTCACTTGGTCCTTTAAAGCTTGTCCTCCCCAGGAGAAACAGTTGCATAGAGTTGACGAGCTGTTTACTTAAAGTTTCAAAGAAATCTGCTATCTGATTTTGCTTGGTTGATTCAAGAGAGGGTCTATACTCTTGACCTAGTATTTTAAGGTAGGTAGAACTAGATTTGGTGAAAAGCTATGGTTAGGTCACTAAAAAGCTGATCTATGTTTTACATAATTTTACATATTTTTTTGTAAAGCTGATTAACTTGTTACAATTTAGGTACTAACAAGATAGTTTTCTATTTTACATCTTCATTCCAAAAGTCAACGTATGTGTCTCTCGGAAATCTTTCCCTGAATTCAAGAAATTCAAGAGAAGGGGAAAAGCTGCTCTTCCTTTGTTCTTTCCCATCCAGAATATTGTGTTGTGGGTGAGGATCTACCTGATAGCAGCAAGCTAATTTGAGAAATAAAATGTATTTTGTGCTTTTGCAAATAATTTTGCTATTTCTGAAGCAAATGCTTGCTACTTTGTCAAAACCCACGTTCTGACTTGTTTTTCCCATTTCTTAATTTGGCTGAGTTTCAAATTGATTTAATAAATTAGGAACGTTTAAGATGTGCTCTACAAAGGGAGGCTATGAAAAATTGAATGTGTGGTTTTGTTTTTTTGGTGCATCCCTCTCCCAACATTCCACAAACTATTAAAAACAAACACAAATTGTCACTAATAAATACCTGCTAGCGATTCTGTAGTCACATTATTATTAATAATAATATTTACTGTAATGATTTGCTAGAGATTTCATTACTGGGTTTGAGTTCTATGCTGGAAAGAGGAGATGCTGGAATAATGTGATGCTGTTGATGCAACAGAGCCTTTATGCTGAAACAAATAGGAAGGTCTCTTGTAGTGTTCAATAAAGGTCTTAGAAACTAGTATTTACATACATGTTTTAATTCAACTGTGCTTCTTGGTGCTGAGTTTTGAGTTCATAAAATACAGTTCAAAACTTAATTAAATATGTAAAAACTTTTTTTCTGAAGAGAAGTACTTGGAATGGAGACTGAACTAGAAGTTCAGTTAATTAGCATAGGAAAGATTGCAATTAGGTAGTCTCTCTTTTGTAAACGACTAGCCAACAAATAGTGAACGACTAGCACAAAATATCTGCAGTGGGAAAGATAGAAGGGCAGTAAATAACTTGCATCTAGCTGTCCTAGCTTAGGAAGAAAGCCTAATTTGTGTTTTCTGGTTCATTGTGATTGTGCAGTCTTCAACTAAATCTGCTCTCTGGTATCAGTCTACCTCAGGAAGTGCGAGTATTTGTAAATAGGAAATACTTCCCATGATTGCAGAGTTGTTCCCTACTTGTGGAACTGGTCTTGGTAGCCTGTGGTGTTTGGGAGGCAATCACTTCCAAGATGTCATCCCCTTCCTCATCAGTTAGTCAAGCCAAGGAGATGATTTTGGCTGTAGAACATATACATGTGTTCATTAGATATTTTAAAGATAGCCACGCAGTTATATAACTAAAAAGGAGGGTGTCCACATACATAATAAATCCTTGCAGATATTCATGTTGTTGGGTTGGTGTCAGTCTAGTACTCCTTAAAAAGGCAGATTTGATTCTGACCCTTGAGCGTAAGGTGAGCAGAAGATAAATTTCACGGAAATTCTGAACCCTGATTCATCACATGCAGTGTGAAAGAGCATGCCTCTGTTTTCCAACAGGTGGCTCCCTGTAGGACTGTAAACAACATGTCCAGAGTACAGGTATGAGGTAAGGTGAACCTCCTATAATTGTTTTCTAATTGTGTGAGAGCTGGGAAGAGAATGTAAAGAATAGTTCATCTTGATGAATGTTCAAGGGCTGGGAGCTCTTTGAGCCAAAGCATTTGATTTAAAATGAATTTTGAATTTTTGTTAATTTTTCCCCATTTAGAAGGAGCGATAGTCAGACTATGGAAGAATGGGTAAACAGTTAATCTTCCTGTCCTGTTTTAACAGCTATAATTTCCTTTTCTTTTGTGCGTGGCAAAGAAATAAGAGGTACTGTGTGAACACATCTGAGCCTTTTGGAGAAGTTCTGTTTTGATGTTCTAATGTTATCTCGATGTAAAAGAGGCATCAGAATGTCATAGCCTTCTGTTTATCCCAGTTGGAAAACATAGCATGTGCATAGTATGGCTGACTCTACTTGTACTTTCTCATTCAGGGAAAGGGCATCAGGGAGGAGGAGCACAGTGTAGGGAGACATTTGCTGTTTTATAAACTCTGAGAATCTGGAGAAGTAATTTAGGCTCATCTTACAGTATGCTGGCCGCTTTATCTCTAGGTGAAAACAAAAAACTACTTGCCATCTTGAAGATAGCTTTTCAATATCTGCTGTGTTTTGGAATAACAGTTTGCAGGTGGGGAATCTCTGAAATTACTGTGAAATTACTGTTTTCAATAATAGTTTTAGGTTTTCCGTAGCAATACAACAACAGTAATTAATAGTTGCATAGCATTTTGGTAATGTAGCGCACCTGCCCCACTAGAAGATCAGTTACTCTTTAAACCACTTTTGGAAGGCTAACTGGCAAAAGCAAGTTTTGTATCTCAGATTATTCAGAACTGTTGATTACAATTTCAAATTCTAAGTATGAGCAAGTTTTTATGTGGGTCTGTGTATCATTTATTTGTTTAGTTAAGAGTTTATGAATACCCAAATGACTATTCCTCATTTTCTTTCAAAGATGGATGTTAATACCTATCATGGTATCCATCAAATTCTGTCAATATGAGCCTATTCTCCTTTTACCAACAAAAGTTACTGATTTTAATTGTAATTGGTACAAATTAGAAGCCACAGTAAATTGCACATGTTAATCACATGTTAATCCTATCTGTAGATTTATATAACGTGTGGTGATGAGTTTATATGATATGAGGTTTTATGCAAAGTACAAACACAAAACATACCAGACTTTAGGAAAGATAACATGGAAAAACCTTTGCATGCATATATACATATATAAATACATATAAATACAACTACTGCTGCAGTAGGCAAGAAAATCGTTTTCTTCCAGCAGCTTTTTTGCTTATTTATGTCTAGTTGGCATCAAGATTTTTGTTAAAAAGTTCTGATAGCTGTCAGGACAGGAAATGATTGCAGTTAGAATTCCAAAAGGTAATTATTTGCAAAACAGTTGAGTCACTCAATAATGCAGGAGAGGAGTTCTGAAACTGCTTTTTAAAAAAAGCTGGTGATCAGTAATCTCAAGGGAACAAAGAAAATGAGGGTTTGAATCCAAATGAAAACAGTATAAGTTGTGTGTATGTGTATTTATTACCATACACAGATCCTCTTCTAAGCTAACCTAAGGATGTAAGCCTTGCTTCAGAATGGCTTCTTGGTTCCACGGATGGGAAGTGTCTTTGTCTGACTTGTTGCACAGAGAATGAAACTTGCCTCAGGATGAAGAACCATTTCAAGATCAGATCTTATGTCACTGAGAACATTTCTGATAATTTCCAAGAATCCATCTTTGTAACCATTGGGTTTGGTGATATTTATATTTGGAATATTGTGAATAAATTGTTTAATTTGTGTTGATAATGTTTTCTGACTGGGCAGAATCCTTTGTTTGTGGAATATCCTGATGTGACAATCCTCCAAACAGGAATACTGGACAGCTCTTGCAGTTCTTGCCCTTGTAATACTATTTTTTCGAAGCATGCACAAGAGAAAAGCAGAACTGCACAGAGGTGTGTGCTGCAGCGATGCACCTGATGGATAGGATTCTCTGTGGAAAAAAATACTGTAGTGGCTGCTGCTGGGAAAACTCTTAGGTATTTAGCAATATAACAGGGGACTGTGTTTTTTCCCTTCCCCCCCAAATGTGTAACAATAGCTTTTAATTGTTCTTCTTTTGATAATAATATCTCTTTTAAGGATAAGTTCTTAATTTTTTTGTTGAAAGAATTTATAGGGGAAGTAATATTATGATGGATATTAGATGTTATGCAAACACTTCAGTTCTGCTATCTTATGTAAACTCTGAATGGGAATTCACGTTAGCCTTGTTCTTCTTTTGCAAAATTATATTAGTTTATTTATAAAGCAGAATCCAATTCTAGCAGATAGTTTGAAAATATATTTTTGTCAGGACTAAATTAGAATGAGTGGTGCTGTAAAACATTCCATAAGGAGTATCAAAAGTAGAATTACTGTAGGTGACAAAACTGTTTTTACTTTAAAAAAAAAAAAAAATCAGTTGAAAACAGTAAGACTTCTTTGGATTCATTTCTGCTTATAAACTCAAAAGAGAATGCACAGTGTTTCCTTGAACAGAAAAAAAATAAATTGTTCTGTAAAACTTAATGTACATGCATTTCCAGCAGTTGTTATTGAACCTAGGGATCCTGTTCAGCCTTCAACTTTGCATTTAAAAACTATGTTAAATTAACATTATAGAGGTTATAAACTTCAGCACATCAAAGTTGGTGATAGACTGAAATTTACAATGTTTGTCACCTTATGCCTGAACGTAGTCTTAATCTGTAATGATCAGTATTTGCCTTCCCTATGAAACTTCATTCATCAGCGCTGTAAATATTATAGCTATGCATTTCTTCATAATATCAGCACTTACTGTGATAGATAAGCCTCCTTTACAGTCACATGTATCATTATCTCTATATCCCACTGATATATCAGAATATTATATAAAAGAAATTTCATCCTCACATAAATGGTTAGCATATTATGATGTACCATGGAAATTTGTATATTTGATATCTGAGAAAATGTTCCGGTAAATTTCTTCTGTCAACTGAAAATGGAAAAGGAGAGTATGACATCTGTGTTGACTTTGAGATAACTGTACACTGTCAATGTGATATAGCAAAGGAATGGAGATTTGCAGAATTAGGTTGTGGTAAGCCTTTTTCTTAATTTTTTTTTTTCCAAGCCTTGAGAATTAGTCCTTTCATCTGCTTCAGGTCTGGAGTTCCTATCTCAGAAAAGATGTAGAGTAGTTGGAGTGGGTCTAGAGAAAGGTCATGAAGATGATCATGAAGGCCATGAAGGTGAAGGTTGGAGCACCTCTCTTACGAAGAAAGGCTGAGGGATCTGGGCTTGTTCAGCTTGGAGAAGAGAAGGCTTTGGGGGAACCTAATAGTGACCTTCCAATACTTAAAGGAAGCTTGTAAGCAGGAGTGAAATCAACTTTTTAAATGGTCTGATAGTGACAGGACAAGTAGGAATGCTTTAAAACAGGAAGAGGGGCAATTTAGATTAGATGTTGAGGAAATATTTTACTGAGAGAGTGGTAAGGTGTTGGTGGAGGCTGCACCATACCTGAAGAACTTCAAGGCAAGGCTGGATATGGCTCTGGGCAGCCTGATTTAGTGGGTGGCAGCCCTGTCCTCAGCAGTGGATTAGAACAAGATGATCTTTGAGGTCGCTTCCAAACAAAGCCATTCTTGATTCTGTTCTGGGAAGGAGACTGGGGACCAGACTCTGCAGAGTAATCAGCTGATTCCTTCTGAATTATGAGTTCAGTCACTGGATTGGATCGGACTGTGTTGTAAACCAGTTAAATTAGATGATACAAATCAATATGGAGCCAGGAAAGATAATAATTCTACTCTTTTGCACTCTTTCTGTGCAGAATTACTTCTTTTAGAAGGAAAGATGAGAGAGAGTTGTTTTGGCTATCACCAAAACACAAAGACCTGTGCAGCACACTGTAGCTGTCTGTCACTGGTGATTTTCCTGCCTCCTGTTCCTCACAGGGAGCCTGGGTATGGTCTCTGGCATGTGGCTACATGGCTGTGTACTTTTTCATTGAGTTGTAAGATAAGGTTTTAAAGAATAGCCCACTGTTTTCACCTTCCTCCAAGAATAACTTGGACTTTCTTGGTAGCAACAGTGAAAAGACTGATCTGTTTTGAAGGAAAAAAAGAAAAAAAATTCTCATGAGGAGGAAACTAAGTGTGCTTGTACATCCATTTAAGTTAGGAAATGGCTCCATCCCAGACCTTCAAATTGACTGATAAAAGGAATTTAACACTGGTGGCCATCAGCTAGATTATGTCAGGATTTTTCTTTACGCTATTTTATATGCTTCCAGACAACTATTTAAACAATTGGAAATCTTTATTAATGTAAGAGCAGTGGCTTCTACAGTTTTTTTTTAATATTCCTCTTCCTAAAAAAATAGGATATTGTGACTCATTATACAGAATGAAAATCGGTATGTACCTCTTCTTGGATTTTTCTTTGGACAAGAACACCCTTCTGGAATGTATTCAGATATGTGAATTATGGAAATGAAAGAGTCAAAATCTGTAACTTGTCCCAACAGAAAACATCAATTTATTCTAAATTGAATTTGAAATACAACTCCTTTGGCAAAGATGAGCAGATACTAATAACTAACAGCCTGGATGGTCTGTGTGTGCAGACTCTTAGGATTTACAGCAATGTTTGTTCTTTACAAATCTTATTTCCAAACCTGTTTGACTAGTTTCATAAACTTTTATCAAATCATGTATGTTCCTTGGAGAGACCAGTCTGATAGCAGCAGCCCAGAAAGTCCTTGTAAACAGGCTCTTAAACTTGCTAGCAGATATGTACCTGATTTAGCCAGAGGGAACGCAGACAGAAGAACTCTACAACCTCGGACAACTCACCTTGGGTGTTGCGAAAAGCCAGTAATACTCACAGATGTTCTGCTAAGGAAGATGTGAGATAGATAATGTTTCTTAAAGGTTTGAAATTCAAAGGAAGGCAACCAATGTTTTACTTTGACAAGTGAGTGTGCAACATGGTACTTACTAATTGCTGTGCTGGAAACTTCAGTTGTGAGAGTGGACTTTGATGCATTTCAGGCCATTACATAGCTTAGGAGGTCAGCACAGTGGCAGACAGACTGGTTTGCGCTCTACTTTCATGACTGGCTTTTGAATCATGAATCTGTGAATAACACTTATAGTCCAAGAAAAGCTAAAGATCGTTTCTCAGGCTGGAGACAGCTCATTTGCTGTTGCTGTATGACAAAAGCATGATGTTAGTAAGAGTCCTTGTCTACTCTTTCAAGTTAGTCTTCTTATGGGACAGTTTATGTTGTAATTACTTATTATCTGTGTTGCAGCAGCACCTAGTGGTTCAAATTAACGTCAGGAACAAACTTACATGGCCTATGAGGGCTGCTGGAAGGGCTTGCATTGAAAATAGAATGGAAAGAGTAGGATAGGAAGCCAAGGCAAAGAGCAGTGAAGTGGCTTATTAATCACAACAGCAGGGCAGAGGTGGAACCAGGAAAAGGAAGAGAGCTAAATATCTCTGCAGTGTTTAACTTCCCTTTTATATAGACAGATGTTCTTTCTGTGTAGCCCTTAGTAACTCAGTGCCTTTGGAAAAGAGTTTTGTTGAATATAAATGTATGTTTACTTCTATTCTTGGTTAGTCTATGGTCATAATGCTTTGGCTATGGACAAATACTGCAGCTCAGCTCCTGCTGTCATATGTTACTTTCTGAAATTCAGAGCATGGTATTAGGATTGCTCACTGCATCCCAATGCATAATGCATCTGTACTTGGCTCCTGTAAGATAGAGCTTCAGAAATGTATATTGTACATCTTGTTAGTATTCAACTAGCTTCCTGGAAAAGGATTGGTAAAGAAGGATTAGATAAAATTTCCAGGTATATGAAAGACAAAGTCATCAGGAGTAGTCAGCATGAATTCACCAAGGGGAAGTCATCAGTAACCAACCTTGATAAACTTCTGTGATGAAATGAATGGCCTGGCAAATGAGAGGAGAGTAGTGAATATTGTTGAAAATCTTACTTATGTCACAGTAAACACTATCTCTGATAAAATCTTCATGGAGAAGCAAAGCATGGGCTGCATAAGCTGATGAGGTGGATTGAAAACAGTCATTCATCACTGAGTGGCATAAAGTCGAGGTGTAAAACTGGGAACTAGTGGGGTACCCCGTGGGTTCAGTTCTCCTTAATATTTCTGTTATTGGCCTGAATAATGGAGCAGAGCACACGATCAGAAATTTGCTGATGATAGTAGAAATGGCTTATATACCAGAGATCTGGGCTGCCATCCAGAGGGACGTGGATGGCCTGTAGAAATGGGCTGACAGGAGATGGTCCTTTCCCTGTGTATCTCCTACGATAAAAAGGCTGAAGGAGCCGAGCCTAGTAAGCTTGGAGAAAGTTTGGGAGGTTAGCAATTTCTACACATACCTGAAAGAAGGGTGTGAAGAGGATAGAACCTGTGTCCCTCTGGTGTCCAGTGCTGAGACAAGAGGCTGAGAGTGCAAACTGGAATATAGGAGGGTCCCTCTGAATACCAGGAATGCTTCTGTGCTCTGTAGGTGATGACTGCTGGCACAGGCTGCCTGGAGGATGTAGAGTCTCCTCCTTGGAGACCTCCAAAAGCTGCCTGGATGTGGGTTTGGGTATCCTGTTCTGGGAACCCTGCTTGAACAGGGGTTGGACCAGATGGACCCAGAGGACCCTCCCAGCATCAACCATTCTGTGATTTTTATGAAATAATATGAACTTTTCTAGTTGATTTTTATTTTTGAGCTGTTCCTCTTATTCATGTAGAAAGTTCTTAAGACAACATTTTCAGTTCTGTGGAATCCTGAACAGCTTTAAGAGGTTTTTGGATCAGAGCCTTGCATCTTACTGATGTCTCCTTTTTTTCTTCTTTCTTTTAAAACAAAACTATGACAACAAAAGTCTTAACAGAGTTTAATTGTAATTCATTGGTCCTGGTGTTCAGGTGCTTAGAAGATAGAAAGTCTTCTAAGAAAATGACTTGGGAGAAGTGGAATTGCAGATGATGAACTAGCCCTCTATTACAGAAAGTATAGGAGAATATTTGAATTAGTGTTGGAGGAGGAAAGAGGAAGGAAGGTAAGAGGAAGATTATTAAAAAATGATTTTTTTATTAGATCTTTTGGGTGAGATAGTTACTTAGACTTACAGATTTCTACTAAGCCATATTGGGAGAAGTAAGGAAGGAAAAGTAATCGAGGACAGAAATAGAGGTTCTATACTTGCGACATAAATGTGGTATGCATGCAGCTCTTCTCTGCCATTTGTCTGAGGGTTGTTTTGTTTTATGAGAACCTTATATGTAAAACATCATTCTCTATGAAAAATTGCTTGTGTAGCACAACCTATTAAATTTGCCTAAAACAGTGGAGAAAACTAGGATAAAAATTTCACAGTAAGGATTATATTTTAAGTCCAGCACATTGTTCTAAGGATATCCTCAATGAAGAAAGCAGGATGGTGCTCTCTGTTGAAATAACTATTTTTTTTGTGGATGAGATAAAAGAAATTAATCCTTCAAGAACATTCATAGAGTCCAAGCGATTTGATTAATAAAGCACTACTAACATAATAAAGGAAATTACTTTGCAGCTAAGAAATAGCAGAATTTAAACTACTCCATGAAAGAATAATATACAGATCTCACTTTCTGCTTATATTTCTCTTGTTAGGCTTTCTACTCACTTGTTTGTCAGCTCTTTTCATATTCCTTTTCTTTCACTTTCTGCTCTGCAATGTTAGTGCATGGTGTAACCAATAAGAATTCATCTGCTGCTTCTTCCTATCTATCCATCACCTTTTTGGCTTCTCATATCCATGTCAATTTTTGCCTTGTTGCCTATTGTGAATTAGTTAACTTTTTTTTAATTTTCTTTTCTGTAACTACTGATTACTGGCCTGTGTCCAGAACTTAAGCTCCTTGCAGCATGGATCATCCCTCCTTGAGTGTCTGGAAAGTACTAGCAGATTGTGGCCACTAACATAGAACTCCAGGCTTAAAATCATAGCCTGCTGAAGTTGGACAGCTGTCTTGGAAATACAGTCTGAATTTTGGGTGATCCTGTGGAGCCAGAAGTTGAACTTGGTGATCCTTGTGGGTCTCTACTTGTGTGAGAGATTCTGAAATAATCTCTGGCAAGCAAGGATTAAGAGGAGGACTGGGAAGAGTTGCTGTCTGCAAGATGTGAACTTCATTGGTCAAACCTGTTAAACTCTAGGAGCATCTTGTACTTTAATATCAGGAAGAAGCTCTAATTTTACTTTCCTACTTTAGCTCCAGTAACTTTGTGATAACTTCTGGGATGATTACTAGAAATGGAATACATCTGAAATAATATTTTTTTGCAGAATCACTGCAATATATAGTGAAATAGAGAGATCTCTTTGTGATAAGAGAAAAGAAATGAATGTAATAATAGATTACTTCCTTTTGGCCTTTTTTCCAAGTTCAAAATAAATAAGATTTCAACCAAGATTGGAAAAATGTGCTAATTGCACCAAAATCAAGTTTGTTTACTACAAACACTTGCACCAACTACTGAGAAAACTGAATAAATTGAATTCATAGTGATGTATATGAGCTTGTGATTAAAGGATTTGAAATGGCAAATATCTGTGGCAAATTTCTCCACCTGCTATTGAAACAAAGACTGTTCTGAGCTTCTGTTGCTTTTGCACTTTTTTTTTACCCATAACACATTTGTACTGCTTGAGGTGCATGATATATCTGAAGTTAGGCAGCCTTCCAGAACAAAAACTGGAAAGGCTGTATATGTTGGAGTTATTTTTCTTCCTATAGTCTATTTCTACATTCAGTCCTCATTCTTATATAATCTTTTAACATCTATTAAAGCTTTTAAAGGCTTGTGTAGGGAAGTGTCATTTTTATACAATTTCATCTTTTTTTGCTTTAAGTCTGAATTTCATCATGTGAATTCATCAGATGCCTAGTAACGGACTAAGTAAAGAAGGTCAGGCAGATTCCTTACTGCTGCTAAACACTGCATATAAACTCATCTGTTTCAAAAGTAATTTTTATCTAATTTCTAGACAAATTCTATAAATCAAACTCTATTTCTTGATTTTTTTTCTCATCAGGAATTTTCAACAGAATTAATCTGTGCCAGTCTTTAAGATCTGTTAAAGCATTCATTTTTAATAAGAAACTACAAATACTGAAATTGAAAACAATTTGGTACCGTAAATATTATTTCCAAACTGGTGTGTTAGAAACATGTGCTTACTTTGTTTTATTTGCAATTAAGCCAAAAAAAAAAAATTCAGAACTTTCAGTGAGCAGTTGCCATGTCTTTAGTTTGATTCATAGATTCCTTTTTGACCTTTGCTCTTTGAATAACCATATCAGATAGGCTGTTGTGTATGTTGGCCTGTGATAGGACCATTAATAACTTTTAGAGAGTTAGTATCACCATTTAAAAGACTTTAGTTTAAATTAAAGAGGGCTTTTGTGCTGCACTTCTCAAGGACACCATTGAAGTAGACTTTACTGCAAACATATGAGCATAGAGACCAGAGGCTAGGAATGGAAAGGTTTCAGTTACGAAATATGGAAGACTAGAGTGCAGTTGAAAGAATTGTAAGTGTATTGTCTTGGCGTTGTGTTTGTTTCAGAGATGATGCAGTGGGAGACCAATATATGTCTGATAATTACTTTCACATTGGCTAAATGTTGAAGCTTATCTGAGAAGACTGGAAACAGTAAGACAGATATTGAATAATTTTAAATTAAATGAGCATAATGCATTTAATAAATCTTTGATCTTATTGTTTCTCTGGTTGGGTTACTACACTAAATGCTAGGCACGAGTACTGTACTTGGTGTTAATAAGCCACTGAAATGTGGGGATTTCCTTCCTTAACTGCATATGCCCTACAGTTTCAGTGCAGTCAGGACACATTTTTTCCTAACAATTTATACAGTATTTTATTTAACATTACCACTTCACCTTAAATAGAGTTAATTTCCATTTCTGAATCAATCGTGTTATTTCAGTCATGCATTAAGAAAGGTTGCATGCTGCTATCATTATTTCAGAATTTACCTGAATGCACCAGAGTTTTTCTGTCACTAATTTTTAATTGATGATAATACCCACTGTCTTCATGAGAACACACTGACTGGACACACAGTGGTATTATTGTGGCTAAAAAATACACTGGTTTTAAGTGGGTGACAAATTGAAAACACCAACCCCTTCTTTCCTGCCAAGTTTTAAGGAATATGTTATAAAACTAGAAGGAGAATATACCACTGAGGTACCACTTGTTTCTTTTCTAGAGCATTTGTGAACATGTGTCAGTGTGAATCTTTAGTCCAAACTTAAGTATCATCTTAAGTATCAGGAAACTGTGTTTTGTGAGTCTTCTTAACAGAGGGAAATAGAGCAGTTGAATTTGGTGGGGTAGTTCATGTAAGTGAAGACCAGAACTGTTATCATTCATACATGGTATGAATTACAAAAACATCTATGATGTAATTTTAAGGTGAGCCGGTTTAGAGGAGAGTTTCCTCTGTGCTGATTTACCCCCTTCTTCCTTTTTCCTTCCCCTTCTCTTCCTTCTCTTCTTACTGGAATGTATTTGTAGGAATTAGCTTGCTGCTGCTTTTTTTTTTTTTTACTAATATATAAACGTATGTATGTATGTATGGACAGCTCTTCATCAATTCAAACCACTTATTAGACAAAAACACATCTTCCAGAGAGTAACGTAAGAGCCAAGTCACTGAAGTCCGTATCTACTCCAGAGAGTTCAGTTAAAGTTCACTTGAATATACACTGTAGATGTGTCTAATTTTTAGTTTATCAAGATAAAAAATAATCTTCAAAGTATGCATTTATAGGCAGCAATCTGTTTGCCGGTATTGGTCATGAAAGATTTTGGCAAGCCAGTTAGTTTTAAAAACAAAAATGCAAATCCTTTTGTGGAACTGCGATTTTCAGTTGTTCAAAGAGGTTCTCCCTCAAATCCAGCAGTCGGGATGAGCTGAGATGTAGAATCAGGAGTGGAAGGGAAGGAGCTAAATGAAAGTTTTATGTGAAACTGATACTGTTTGTTTAGATGTTTGTTACTACTTTAGTTCTTTGCTGTAATATAGTACCTTCCTAAGATTTCATTCTTTGCAGAAGGTACTGAGTGGTATCCACTGACAGTTTTCCAAGAGCAAATCTTGGTGCAGCAAGCCAACATTTGTGTTTTGAAATGTTAGTTTTGCAGTAGATTCAGCTTTCCCTTGTAAGAGAATGAAAAAGCCTCCATTGGCTTGTTAGTGCTAGCTTTTCCTTGGTGTTGCTCAGATGTACTGTGAACTGATGCCATGACTTAAAGCTTGTCTGCCAGGTATAAATATTATTTTAGCAGGCTTACATAAAACCTCTCTGCGACTTTGACAACTTGATCCAAAGCAAGAAGTACCAGGTCACTGGCTGTGTGATGCAGTTCACGCTGTTTGCTTTATTTCAAAGTCTGGTTCTTGGATCCATCTGCAGGCATCTCACATAAAGAGAGTTGGACTACATTCATGCAGTCAAGCAGTAACTGAAAACCATATTTCCCGACTTGTATTTTACACACTACTTTTGAGAAATTAATTTTGGGCCAATACTTAAATCCTTGAAAAACTATTTTATTAAATTATTTCTGAAGATATGTATTCATTCCAGACCAATGCTATGGCACGTTTGTTTTCTTCATTATAGAACTATTTTACTGTTGGTGCTGAACCATGTAGCTTTATCTTGGAGTTTTTGGAAAATTGCCAGTTCACTGGCAGAGATCAGATTACAGAAAACAGCAGGTTGTTGAAAAAGCATAAAAGATGGTGATGTGAAAATTGATGGATGCGGGGATTTTGGGGGAGCCTTCATCTGGAACAGAGGTGCTATTGAGTGAATTACACACACCCAATTACAGAATTGTAAGGGTTGGAAGGGACCTCTGTTGATCACCTAGTGCAACATCCCACTGAAGCAGGTTTCCTTCGAGTAGAGAACAGGAAAGCAACCAGACAGGTTTTGAATATCTCTGGAGAAGGAGGCTCTACAGTCTGTTTGGGCAGCCTATTTCAGTGCTCTGTCACCCTCAGAGTGAAGTTTTTTGTTATGTTCATGTGGAACTTCTTATGTTCCAATTTGTACTGCCCCTTGTTCTGTTACTGGGCCCTGCTGAAAATAGCCTGTCCTCACCCACCTGACTCATCCTGTTTGGATGTTTACAAGTGCTGATAAGATCTCTGTCTTCTCTTTTCATGACTGAACAGTCTCTTTCCTTGTATGGAAGACATTCCAGAGTCTCCCTCGTCTTTCTGGCTTGGACTCTCTAGAAGTTCCCGGTTTTTCTTGAACTGGGAGCCCAGAACTGGACACAGCACTTCAGATGTGGTCTTGTCAGGGTAGAATAGAGGCAGGGGATCATGTCTCTCAATCTGCTGAACTCACTAAGCACTGTTAGAAGCCTTAAAGTTACTTGTTGGTGAGTCATGTTCTGTTACCTACTGTTAATGCTTTCTAGTGTATTCATTTGGTAATAAGGGTGTCCAATCCTGGCAACCAGTAAAAAAAGATTTTTGTGGAATTCACTACCGTTTAGCTTAGTAGTAGGTTTGCATTAATACTTGGACTGTTAAACGTAATTCCTTAAGAAAGTTTGCTTGAAAGCAATAATGCAGTACAAGCTCTGAGTGACATGCGGTTTTCTCCATTTATGCTGTGTAAAAGTCACCAAATAAAAAATCAAATGTAGGATCTGAGTAACCTGAAAGCGTTAGATGGGCTGAGCTTAGCATATCTGAGTGCAGTGATGCAGGGATGATGTATATGATCAATAGCTGATCCTTTGGTACAGTGGAACATGTGTGCACGGTCTTCTCTGGTGCTTGTTCAGTGCTGTGAAGAAGAATCTCAAGTAAGAGTGCAACAACGAGTATCTCAAATCTCTATTTTAACTGGAAACACTTTTTGTTCTATAATGACAAGCATGCCGAGTATGGAAGTCTTAAGAAAAAAAACACATGTAATATCTTAGGAGAAAAAAGAAAATGTAGATTAAAAGATGAGTCTACTGGAAGTCTTATTATTTTTGGGAGGTGACTAGGTGGTGGAGCAGTTGACATATTACTTAAAAAAAAAAAAAAAAAGCTTTTTGTTTCAGCTTAGAACTTACATTCACTCATCTTTCTCCTTCTATCTAAATTATTTTTTTTAACGATCTCAGGCTTCTCAGGGCATCTGGCTTCACAGCATGCTGCAATCACCTTGCCTTTGGCCCTAGAGGCTGAGGAGTCCTCCAAAAATAAATGGGAAAAGCCAGAAGCTGTCTCCTCAGCTTAGCATTTTTATTTTATTTTTTTTTAGCTTTGCTGAATGACTGGATTTGGTTGGTTCTGCGGTTCTGCTCTCCTAATGGTGTCTCTCCAGTGAGAGCTTCCCCTGGCAGCTGCTGCCTGCTGCTGTCTGCTGAGATGCATCCGCTGTGATGTTAAGCACAGCCACATCCCTGCTGCCAGCTCCCCTTCTCTTCTTGCTTATAAGGGCTTTTTAATTAGTAGTCCTACATAGTGTTGGCTTCTCGGCTAACTGTAGCAACAAGAACTGCTGAGAGCACAGTAATTCTGAGAACTGTTCTGAAGAAATGAACGTATTTATTTTTCTTGTAGCTCTGTTCTTAAAATGAAATTGAAGGAAATAAGCTGGTAGTAGAGAAAGCTGTAAAAACTCTTCAAATGCATAGGCAGGTCATCAGTAGACATGTTTTTCTTTCCAAGTATGTACGTGTTAGTTGCAAGGTTTGAGATAAGCACTGCTTGTTTCTATGCAACAGAGAAATGCACTGTTGCAGAAGAAAATTACTTGCATGTTATTTTAGGACTATGAGAAGGTATCTGATCACCATTCTGTACTTCTGAATATTTATATAGTTATATGTCAGCTCTTATCTATGGGTGGACCCAAATGTCCTGCCTGTGTGCAAGGTAGTGAGCTGTGTCTGTGCTGAAGGAGAAGCTGTGTCCCCAGTGCCTGCGCTGCCCCTGTGGTGCTGTCGGCTCGGTTCAGGCTGCGCACCATTGGTCCCTGTATGAGCAGAGAGTGTTTGTGCAGGTGGTCACATGTCTGTCAGTTTTTTCTGGTTTGTTTTTGAATTATTAACAGGGAGCTAATTTAATTCTCTATACGTCCATTTGGAACTGCAGAGTATCAGTGCGAAAAGATACTCTTTCAGTTTATTTAATGTCATTACATACTCATTTTTTTAAATGACTGAACTTCATCAAAGTCATAAGGGAAAATCCTCCTTCCTCTCAGCTGGAGTATGTAACGCTCTGGGGATTCGCAGCAGTTTCAGAAGACATCTTTCAAAGCTTTCAGAAAGTAAATAAGGTTCAGAACTCCTGCCTCACACAGTGTTTTGATTGCAATTTGTCTCTTTTCCAGATCATAGGATAGTTCTATTATTTACTGATCATAAACCACCGATTAGAATGGATGGTTTTAGACCTGTGTGCCAAAAGCAATTCTTCATGTAGACACCTAAAAATATTTGTTTGAATATGTTTCTTACATCTATTCTGTTCTGAAGTTACGCTGAGGTTTTGACAATAGGTCTTTTCTCTTTTTTCTGTTATTAAAAAAAATTAAAGATTTTTATACAAAATCTTTATTTTTTAATTGTATTAAAAAAATAAGATTTTTTTAGTGGATGTCTGAAGATTTCTGTAACCTCTCCTCTCCAAACCTACAACAGAAACACAGAAGGTAATGTGGAAATTAATAGCGTCATAGAGTGGCTTAGGTTGGAAGGGACCTTAAAGGCCGTCTAGTTCCAACCCATTGCTAGGGCCAGGATTGCTACCGTGCCTGGCTGGATAGCTGGGCTCAGAGCATGGTGAGCAGTGGCGCACACAATCGAGTTGGAGGCCAGGCACTAGCAGTGTATGCCAGGGAGAGTGCTGGTCAGTGTCCGCATTGATGAACTGGGTGATGGGGCACAGTGTGCCTTCAGCAGGTCTCCCAATAACACAAAACTGGAAAGAAAAGCTGATAATCAGAGCATTGTGCTGCTATCCAGGGGACTGGGCAAGCAGGGGAAACAGGCTGATGGGAAGCTGAGGATGTTTGATGTTGTACCCCCTAGCAAGGAACAGCCCCAGGTACCAGGACATGCTGGGGCACCCCATAGTAGAGCAGCCTGGCAGGAAGGGAGCTGAGGTGCTGGGGGACACTAATGTGCCAGTGAGCCAGCAGCCTGCCCTTGCTGCATGGAATGCCAGGGGTGTCCTGGGATGCATTAGGAGGAGAGCAGGTCAGGGGAAGTGGTTATTCCCCTTAGTTCAGCATGAATGAGGCCACACCTGATGGTGTGATTTTTTTCTTTAATTTTTTTCTTTTGTTTTTTTCACTTTGTTGTGAAAAACAGATACATCTCTTAGATTGGTTCTTGTGTGGTGAAATTGTTTTCACAGGTTAATGGATTTGGTTGTTGTAAATCTTTTATGTTCTGTATGATCTGATGTCTAACTTTAAATGAAAAAAGAGAAAGTGAGACAATCCTGCTGTTGCTTCTTGGGATCCCTGAAGGATGGCCAGCCCAAAAGAGAACTAAACAAAGCCAAAGGAACTTAGCAAGAATGTGAATTTCAAGAATATTTTTTGTTAGATTTGAAGTGATAAAATGTGATTTGTGGATTATACTAAGCAATGAAGTATTTACAAAAATGGGTGTGTTAATAGGAAGTGATGTTACTTATTTCAGCATCAGAAATACATCATTTGTGCATATAATTGTCACTCCTGTGAATTACTGTTCCTTTAGAACAGCAACAACAAAACAGGAAAAAAAAAACAAGATCTGTAGAGAAATTTTACCAGTATTCTTGTAGTGAAAATGGTCTATTAAAAGGACCTGTTCTTTGAACTTAAAGCCGGCCACTTGTCCCTGATGACAAGACCTACTTTGTACATGCTGCTTTTGGATAAGAACTTTCTTAATCCTAACACAAATCTTTAAAATATTTCTTGTTTCAATTTTACTGGTACAAGCAAAGAAATTAAGTTTACAGCAATAACCAACAGAGAACAATAAAGTTCCTAGTATGCTGAATTTATGTGGAAGCATACGTGGTAAAATAAGACAGCAGAGTTCTCCCATTATATTGTGTTTTAGCACGCTTGCCCTGACTCCCTATGTTGTTCATGATTTCTGGGTTTGCTCTTTGGTAGCCATCTGTTCACTTCCCAAAATAGAACTGCTTGTCTCACAGTTCAGCATTTTTCTCATTATCCATAATACATTTTAACTAACATTTGAATTAAACCAATTTTGATACTGTTCTGTTTTTTAAAATAGATTACTGAATCTTCATGCACTAAATAATTTAACACCAACTTTGGAATTCTTATTTATGCCAATGCATTTTGTGATATTGGACAGTGAATTCTTGTTTTTCTGTGTTTTCCGATGGCTTAATTTTTAAAATATTTTTCTAAATATTGTTTAATTTGGAACTAGTCAAATACTAAATCATAACTTCAGTTTGCTAGTGTAAGGTTATCACTCGATCACCCAGGAGGTAATTTCAGTTACATCCCATTTGCAGTGATTCAGGACTATGTATGTGTGTGTTTCTTGGCTGACTGCTGCTGAAGGGAAAAAGAGTTTGGGCACAGGGAGATGGATAGAAAAGCAGGCATCCTTGCTGAAGAAATTAAAAGTTCTTGTGTTTATTACCTGTGTGTATCAGTCAGAGCTCTTCTGTTAAAGTAATGCCAAAAACTTTATGCACTGTTTTAATTTATAGATGTTGATGCTTTTAAATTTTAGATGCCTACATAGTTCTTACTACTGGTAAAATTCTTTGGAGGAGCAAATGGCTCTTCTCAGTGAACTGCTGAAGTTGCAAGTGTGGGCTTCTGTTGCTTAATAGTGATTATATAGGGAGCTTTAACTAAGGGGTTAAGATTTTGATTAAGATATTTAGCATTTTCTGCTTAAGTCTAAAGGTTATTGCTTCTATAGACTGTCTGGAAGTATTAAAAGAATTAGGTTTCTCTGGACATGTGACACAATGCCATTTAAATGCTGTTGCTTTTCTTTCATTTGCAAGTTGCAATGAGTTCCAGTGCCAGTTTTGTCTTACCTTAGTTAGATGTGCTTTAATAGACCTTCTTTACTATAATATGTAAGAACTGAGTTGAGGGAGATATAGGAAGACTAAAAGATTCCAGAATGTTCAAGACAAATTGAGAAAGAAGGAAGAATTTAGTTACTCAAAGCTGTATTACGGAGATTCTGTACAGCACCCCATGAATCCATTCTAAATCATAGAATCGTTAAGGTTAAAAAAGACCACTAAGATCATCTAGTCCAGCCACTGCCACCACCATGCTGCTAAACCATGTTCCTGAGTGTTACTTATACCCTTTTCTTGAATACCTCCAGGGACAGTGACTCAACCACCTTCCTGGGCAGCCTGTTCCAATACATTACCGGTCTTTCTGATAAGAAATGTTTCCTAATACCTAACTTGAAACTCCTCTAGTGCTACCTGAGGCCATTATCTCTTGTAATTTGCTAGATGCTAGATGAACTGGAAGAAGAAGCCAACCCCCACCTCACCATAATCTCCTTTCAGGTCGTCGTAGAGGGCAATAAGGTCTCTCCTGAGCCTCCTCTTCTCCAGACTGAAAAAATCTCAGTTCCCTTAGCTGTTCCCCGTATGACCTTTTCTCCAGTCCCCTCACAGCTTCATTGCCCTTCTCTGGACATGCTTCAGGGCCTTGCTGTCTTTCTTGTTGTGAGAGGCACAAAACTGAACACAGCACTTGCAAGGTGTGGCGTTACCAATGCTGGATGCACAGGAATGACACCTTTGTGCTCCTGCTGACTGCACTATTTCTCATACAATCAGGATCCTGTTGGCCTTCTTGGCCACCTGGGCACCCTGTTGGCTCATGTTTAGTTGGCTGTTCAAAAATACCCCCAGATCCTTTTCCTTCTCATAGCTTTCCAGCTACTCTGCCCCAATCCTTTAGCATAGGATGAGAAGGTTGGTGTTAAATGAGCAGTTGCTGCTATATATGTATGTTTACTGGAAAGTGTGTTGGCCAGAGTAACTGGTAGCAGTGGATCTTCTCCACAGACCCACAGGAGGCATATGGTTGGTAGGGACATTGAGAGTTGTCTTGTCCAGCTCCTCTGGCTACTGGGCTGGCTTCCTCAGATGGCAGCTTTACTCCACGGAGTAATGGACAGTGCTGAGGCACACTGGGGAGTCCCTGAGGCAGTCAGATGTGGGCCTTGAGTCTCTGTTAGTACTGGCATACAAGTTGTCTTTGAAACAATTCTAATGCTACACTTGTGAATCTCTTTTATGAAAAAAATGTAGGCATTTTGCTGTTTTCCTTTGTTTATATAAAAGAGCAAAAATCAGCCCAAAGTGCATTTTATTCACTTTTCTTATGCTTTTTGATCTTTATTTTTCTTCTTTGTATTTGCATTTCTAAGGAGGCAGTGAATAGTCAGTATTGTAGTCTCCTTTATTCTTAGGATGGATCGTTCCTAGGCCAAACAAAGGATATTAGTGATTGATGCTTTCTGCGCAAACTTGATATCTGCAGGTTTTTTTTGCATATAAAATCTTTCTTGCATTTTCTTCACTGTTGACTAGCAGGAAGATTTTAGGTTTGATGCTAGTGGAATTTTTCTTTTTTCTGAATTTTATTTCAGAGGAACAAAACATGCAAGTCTGACAAAGAATTAATTGTCTTGAATGACATCAATGGTACAGAAAAATGTGTGTCATCCTTGCACTGCAGAGCATCTTTGAGTACAGTGTGTGAGTTGAGATGCGCTTAGTTCATTAAGTTGTTCAGGGAGAATATAGCTGGGTTTCAGTATGTTTAAAATCAGAAGCAGCATGCTGAATTCTGCTGTCTTTTCCCAGAAATGCCTTTGTTTTCCAGTGTGTAATTGCTGTTCTTGGTTGCAGTATCCTTCCACAGCCCATAAAAGTTTTAACCAGATGTGTTCATTGCATTTGAGGCCTTTTGGCTCTGGTGCAGTAATACTGGAGAATTTTTTTTTTTAGTTCTACTGTTTGCTGTATTTGTGTCTTTAGTATCTCTCCTGAGATAGGAGAACATAGCAGCAGTGCATTTCTTACAGGTTTGATGATTATTATTTTTTTGACAGTGGCTTTAACTATCAGTTCAACTCATGAAATCTTATGTATCTTAACACTATGTAAAAAGTGCTAAGACAGAATTATTCTTGCAAATCTACATACCGACTAATTTGGAGAGAATTCCTATTTTTCCTTGGAATATTGGTAGCCATTCTAAAACACAGGAAATCACAAATTCTCCTCTCAGTTTAGACTGTTGCAAATAGGCTCAGCAGAAAGCACAAAACAGATCAAAATACAGATCATAAGGAGATACAATGCAAATCTTGGTTGTTGGCATCATTGTTTTCATGAAAAAAATCCTCCCTGTGGCATGGTAACAGCTGACCGTGTTGTGTGAGAATTCTCTTTAAGGTGGCATTTAGAACTCTTCTGAGCTGATGAGCAGAAGTGCCATCTTTCAGCTTGGTGAAATGTTCACATATTAAATAGGAATGCCACAAACTGCCATTTCTTCAAAACAAAGATAAAACCTTTCAATATTTTAACAATTTTGGAAGCTACTAGGCTGAAATAAGAGTTTACACTCTGCTGAACAGGAGGAGTTTAGATACTCTCCCCAAACCTTTCCCAGTCTGACTCTCTGTTCAGAAGAGGAGATCCCTTAGCAGCCACGATGCACCTATGTTGGTGGCTGCTTACTCTGATCCCTCAAGAGGTGCACACAGAAGAGAACAGGGAGACCAAAGGTAAAGATGACTTCTGTACTTGACAGAGGAATACAGGGAATGAGAAGCCTGAAATTAAATTCTTGTCTACTAGCTTCATTTATCTCCACAGTTGTCTTCTAGATATTTAAAATGCAAGGGAGAATATGCAGTAGACAAAATGGGGGAACAGAATGCACTTTTGCATAATGAAGAAGAAATTCAAGAAAAGAGTCACTCATTTTATTATCAAAATCCTCAGTTATTTTCCAGTAAAAAAGTAGTAATAATAAGAAGAACAAGAAAGAACTGGAAATATCCTGGTACTTGAATGCCTTCATAAGTGGAGGTAATCCTGGAACTCAGTAATAGTTCTCAATAATGCTGAGGTTTCTGTACTGTACTTTGTGCTTGGTTGCCTTTTTAAATAGATATACTGGCTTTTAAATGTTTTAGAAAATATTATGGCACCCCATTTGTGGCAAAGTACGTTTTTTAGGATGTTTAGAAAATCTTTTAAAATGCTATTTATAGAATCTTAATTTATGTAGTAGCTTACCATCCACCTGTTTTTAACATCTGACAAAAAATTTCCGTACTTGCATTCAGTAGGCCTTCCAGCTCAGTTTGTTTTTATGCAGCACTATAAAATGTGATGGTTGCCTGAAAACAGCAATTCTGAAAGGCAGGCAATGCTTCTGCTGGCTGTTCTAAAAGCAAGGCAGGTCTTACAAATTATTTTAATAGGAAATTCATATGAGTTCTCAGCTTGTTGATTATCTTGCACAATGTAGCTAGAGGCTATAAATGTTAATGGTATCCAATGTTAATGGCTTTCCTTTCTCTGTTTTAGAAGCCAAATTTTTACATTAAATCTTACATTAAATATGAAACAGAAGCCTGCATATATAGAATCATAGAATAATTGAGGTTGAAAGGTCAGCTAGTCCATTCCCCTGCATAAAGCAAGTCTGCTAAGATGAGGTTACTGGGGGGTCCTCCAGAGTCTTGACCTCTACTAAGGATCATTTAATAGACATTAGATACAATTTTATAAATGCATACATGTATTTATTTCTATAAAGTCAGAATTAAGGGAGGAAAAATGTTAGAGTACAAAGGTCTTTCTTTGGAAAAGGTATTACTTTGTTGGAAAGCTTAAATTAGGATTTGTTCATAAATCTGAGGTGTAATCCTTGTTTTATCATTTCTACAGTCAGCAGTACAAAGAAAATCTCTTTTCCCCAATGATGAGAACTATTAATTTTTATTTATTAATACTTTTGAAACACTAAATGCCATTTTTTTCTGAGATAAAATCTGTTCCATTTCTCATTCTTGCTCAAGTCCTCTTGCTTAAGGTTTTATATGAGTGCTTCTCTCTGAGGAGAGTAATTAGCAAGAATTTAGCACAGTTGATTTACAATATCTGCTACGATTTTGCAATTTACTTCTGCAGATACACAAAAGCGAGTAGTGAAAAATGGGAATTCATGGAAACTGCACACCAAACATGCTTTTCATGTGTATCTGTAAATTATAAGACTGCCTTTTTTTTTTTTAAATGAATTTCTGGAGCGTCATAAGAGCATGTTAGTCTACTTGCCACTGCTATAGGTCTATCAGGTAAGCCCAGAAGACAACCAATGCAGTCTTCATGATGGAAGAGCTGCACGTACACTGCCTGTGAGCATGTCAGAGTCTGCAGTCCCAAATACAGCACCATGCCAGCAGGCAAGAGCACCAAGCCACCTGGTGGATCAGGGGCCTGCATTTGCAGGGAATGCTGTCTCCGTGGGCTTAGATGATGAGCGTGTCCTCAAACCTCTGCTGCTCTGTCTGCTTTTTGGAGCTGTTGCCTCACATAGGGCTGCTTCTGATTGCTCCTTGCTACAAATATAGAGACTGCTGGGTTACTTTTGAGCTACTAGAAATTGAAACAGAGGTTAGAGGAGCAAGTGTTCACAAGGGGTATTATTTTCCTACAGATGCCAAAATGTGTTGCAGACCTGACAGCAGGTTGACTTGATTGCCAGTATAAGCCAGCATATTATTGCTGACAGGCTGTATAGGTTTTAAAGACTTCTCCATTTTGTTGCTTGCTGCAAGCTGGGAGTGAAATATTGTTAAAGATTTGGAATCAGCCAAGAAAGGAAACTAAAAGCTAAGTGTAAGCAGTCAAATATCAGACAAGATTATCTCCAGAGAAAAGTATTTTCTGTTGAGGGGTTAAAAAAAAAAAAAGGAAAAAAGATATTGTGGGACAGCAGAAAGATGACAACATTTGTACATTGCAAACATGTAGTTGGGAATAGAAAAAGGCTGTGAGTCGCTATAATGAGACTAACGTAAATGAGCAGCATGGTTATGAGAAAAAATCATGTTTAGGTAGCTAAAATAAATGGGAGGAATAAGCTGCTTGCTGCTTTAGTGATTCTAATTTCATTGTAATTAATAAGGAATGCAATTTTGAGCATGACTGATATCCTATAGCTTGGAATACAGAACAAATAGCTAAGAGTTCGAAAACATGGAAGAATGTTCACAGAAAGGAACTTGGAGATAGAGCTCCCTGGCCTCCAGCCTTCCATGGTGAGAGCTGTTCAGAGCAGGAAGGCATTCCCATTTGCTGTTTCACAAAAAAAACCTGAAGACCCGCAATTAAGAAAAGGAAATTTTAAAGTAATACATTACTTTTAATGCAGTGCATGATTTGTCTCTTAAAAGCATTGTATTAAGATGCATGAAGTTAGTTGAGGTGTATTTATCTGACTAGTATTTCACGATCTAGGCTTAGATAGTGGCATTTGAGCGTACTGAGTGAGGGCTGCTCAGGATGTGCTTCTATGCTAGTCCTGCTGTGTCCTGGTTGGCCCTGGTATGGTATTGCTGCCTTCAGATCTGTGCTTGGGGAGGAAGGAGAGATCCTCAGTGTGTTTCTAACTCCTCCTTTCCCCCTTCTTACTGACCTTCTATCTTTTCTTCCCCTTAGAATTTTTTTTTTTTTGCAGTTTATGGCCAAAGAGAGGGCAACAAAGTCTTCCTATTGGAAGTGCTTGTTGAGAATAGCTTATTTCCAATACAAAGTAATGGGTCCAAAAAGAAGCATTCCATCAAGAATTCAATATTCATCATTTCAAGGAATTTAATTTTTTTGAGTGCGAACAATTACAGATATTGATAATGTGACATCTCCAAAGATTTGAATGTCCCTAATGGCTTGAGGTTTTCCTTCTGAAATTCACCTCTTCTTTTACAAAAGAGTGTGTTTAAGTTCAGGCTTATTAGACATGAAATGAACATTAGATTAAAACCCAATACAAAATTTAAAGTCTTAAGGCCACACAAATATTGTGAAATGTAAGCAATAAAAGATTTGAAAGAGCCATAGTCCATTAGATTAATGGAAAAAATAGCTTATTTAATTGCTGCTAGAAAATGTGAGAAATCTTGGTAGGGAGGAGAGGGGATTTAGATGTTTATTGCCTTTAGAGAAGCTCTAACATAAATTTTACCGCATTAGCAACTGTGGCGTAGCTGGTCTCCTGTGTTCAAGAATTCCTTTGCTATTTAATCTGTTACTGAATCTGTTTATTGCCAGTTTGAGGAACTTCTTTTCTGCACAGAAAAATTAATTCGTGAAATCTCAGCCTCCCCTTACTTTTTTTTTCCTGTACAACAGCATCCTTTATCTCTTCTCATGTTTATTCTGTTGATGTATTTATATGAATGCATCAACTACAACCATATAATGTGTTAATTTTGCTAAACTAATCAAGAAGGCTTTTTTCATCTTCTTTAAGATGTCTTCATCATTTTAGTAGCCCTTCTTTGCATTTGGCTTACAGGTGATGTTATTTCTTCTTTGTGTTTTCTGGGAAAAAAAAAAAATTCGCATTGTCTTTTTTTAATGTTTCAAATTATTTCCGGTTTATTATCACCCCATTTTTCACTAGGTCACCTGAACATTTCTCATCTGCTGTTCTTCCAGAAGATGAGCTCCTTTTTTGTTTTATATATATAGTAGTAGTACTTCATCAATCTTGTCAGTCTTTGGCATGTTATAGTATTTCATCTGAAGGGAAGGGAAAGAAGACTTGTTCTGCTCTGCAATCCAATAATATGTAGCTTGAAAAGCCTGCTATGGGATGTCCTTAAGGATGTCTTCTTGAAAAAAATATTTTTGCTAAACATTATACTAAATGTTTTTTGTAAGTCAGCGTATGACAAAAACTGTGAAAACCAAAGCACATGCCAGGAACAGTTATCAGGTGTGAATGCCAGATGTGTGCAGGGAGTCCAACTAATCATTACAGTACTTTTGTGTTTAAAATCTGTGAAATGACAGATAGCTGATAGTTGATCTGCTCTGCCAACCTCTATCTGGTCAGAGGGTATGAATAAATATCTTGTAGTGGTGTTCGCTGATATGGCAGAGAACATTTGCATTGGGTAGATTTTGGTGAATTCAATTAACCAAGCTAAAATGACTTTATTCTTGCTCTTGTCGACTGAGAATTTATATTTGGGAGTGGATTATAATATATGAGTTGAAATTTTATCTAATCTTGATAATACAACTAGTTCTGAATGCCCAGGGAAAATTAACATCACTGAGCTGGGGCTTTTGTATTTCAGTGGCTAATTTCAGCAGTATAATATCTTTCATCTGCAAAGTTCATCTCATAGCTTGTGAAAGTGGCATTTATCTTCCTTTGTTTTCCTATCACACATTACAAATTGCTTGTGAGACTGTACTCAGAGTGGTCTTTAATGTCTGAGTGCACATCAGTGATGAGAGTCATTTATGACATCAACAGTGGGATTGAGTGCATCCTTAGCAATTTTGTGGATGACATCAAACTGTGTGGTGTAATCTACATCTCTAGAAGACAGAGTGCTGTCCACAGAAACCCTGGACAGACTTGAGCAGGGGCCAAGGAGAACTTCAGCCTAGAGAAGTTGTGGGGGGACTTCATAGTGGCCTTGCAGTACCTGAAGGGAGCATATAGGAAAACTGGGGAAGGACTTTCTGTAAGAGCATGTAATAACAGGACAAGGGTTTAAAATGGAAGAAGGTAGATTTAGGCTAGATATTAGGAAGAAATTCTTTACTGTGAGGGTGCTGAGACACTGGAACAGGTTATCTAGAGAGGTTGTGGATGCCTCCTGCTCTGGAGGCAGTCGAGGCCAGGCTGGATGGGGCTTTGAGCAACCTGGTCTAATGGGTGATACCCCTGCCTATAGCAGGGGGTTGGAACTACATAGTGTTAAAGATCCCTTCCAACCTAAACCATTCTATGATACAGTGAAGAGTGGTGAGGCACTGGCATAGGTTTCCCAGAGAGGTGGTGGATGGTGGATGTCCCATCCTTAGAGACACTCAGGGTCTGGCTGAACCAGACTCTGAGCACCCTGATCTAGTTGTGGGTATCCCTGTTTATTGCATGGGACTTAGGCTAGCTGATCTTTAAGGGTCTCTTCCACCTCAAATGATTCTATGATTCATGTTGTTTCTTACAGTAATGATTCCCACTGGCCAATAGTGAGTTCTCAGGAAACCAGTCTGCATTATTTTTTGCCACTCACAAACAACATATTTTTGTAGCAGTTACAAGCATTTGCAATTTGCAGGCAGACAAGCAGTTTCTTTCATTCTATAAAAATGTCACAAAGATTTGTGTGCAGAGATGGAAGTAGTATGCTCTTATAATTAATTTTCTATCTTCTGCAATAGATCTGGTGAAGGTGCTACAAAATTTCTCTAATGTGCCATTTGTTTTTATGTATGTTTTCAGTTTGACATGCAGTCACTTGAAAAAAATGACAGTAGCAGAGAAAAAGGGCTCAGGCAGGGATATTCATCTCTGGTGAACTGTTCATTGGGCAGTTGAGATGCCTTAAGTGTATTTTAATGGTAATAGCATCCATCTTTACATTCATAAGGTATGCCAATAGGACAGGAATTCTGTGGCTGCAGGGGAATAGGCTTTTAAGGAAAGATTCTGACATCTGAGGAAAAAAAAAGTTGCCTTTCACATTCTAAAACCAAAACAAAGTCTTTTGTTTTGAAGTCAACCATATGTACAACTTTAATAGTGAAAACTGATTTCTTCAAATGGTGCTTATAAATTTAAATCTTTTTCATACAAAAAAAAAGTTTGGACAGAACCACTTAAAGCTGAAATGAAAACTGCATAAAATAAACACTTTTGCAAACTTGGGGACTTAAAAAGTAAAAATGATAACTTAAATTTTGAAACAAGGCAATTAAATCTTGGGCTGTGTTTTCATTCAAATGTTGCATTCAAAATAGTCTCCGATTGCTCTTTAAACACAAGGAATTAGATAAGCCCTTTGTGTATGTGGTACAATTAGTAGCAGTGATGTGGTTTCCTGTGAGAGCTGTTAGTCCAGCACCATTCTGCTGAATTATTTCATACAGGGCAAACTCTCCTGTTGCTGTCAATGCTAGAGATTTAACTAGAGATTATAGTCAAATGTTTTTCAGGAATTTTATTTTGGCGAATGTTAACCAAAATGCTCCAATTTCTTGATTCTTGAAATTGGGTCTGATATCTCTGAAATTTAGCGGAAGCATCAATGTTTTTTGATTTTTGCCTGGTAGGCTAACCAGCTTGCTTGCAAATTAGCAGCTTCTTGGTGTTCTGACTCTACAACAATAAAAAAAGAAAAAGAGGAGATGCAAGTGAGACCTGTATATGAAGTGTGCCTATACTTGATTCATGTTGAGTTTTCAACTATGCCAACAGAAGGGAAGCTTAAAGGTTTTCATCTTCATTCATAAAAATGGCATTATATGTAATATAATAATTAAGTTAGATCAGTAAGAAAAGGACAGCTGTACAATTAATGAATGTACAGATGTTATGGTATAGCAGAGAGCTTGGCTACATAGTCGTTACACCAAAGCAGGAAACAGAAATGATAGGTACACTCACCTGTATCCTGGGCTCCAGTGGAGTGGATCTCCAGAGAGATCCTTCCCCACTGGTGGTCAGCTCTTAAATGGGATCTAGGGGAGGTGGAATCAGGCTCCACCCCTTCCTGAAGCACAGGTGAAGGCAATTCACCTTCACCTGTGCTCCTGTGGCTGACTCATTGCTTGTCTCAGGTGATCAATTAGAGGTTCAGGCTGTGATTCAACAGTTCCCCTACAACAGCCATTGTCAAATCTAGACTTTCATTTTAAATGTTTATTTCAAACACATCTTTTTTTAATGAAGTGCTTGAATTATATAATAACGGGTACTTTTACTGATGAAATTTTGTTGTTACTTTTTTCACTTTTAAGGAAACTTTTAGATCAATTGTCATGTGCCTTCAGTTGATTTTTTTCAATGAAAGGATATGGAGGAAACAGGAAAAAGGGCATCACATTTAGATTAAATCTTTAATGCTTTAGAAATGCTTGAATTGTCAGTAGTGGGGAAAAAAAAAACCATTGTTGACCACCATTGTTGTTTGTGCTGTATAGCAACACATCAATACATCAGTCATGTAGGATTTAACCAGTAGTCAGAATATTGTGCTTCCTTTCATTGCTGAACATGACAAGAGACAAATACAAGTTAGACCTCTTAGCTTATGGACTGTTTTTGTCACATAAAATTTACAGTATAGGCTGTTTGATTCTGCTGATCTCTGACTTGCTTCTTTAGCTCAGCAGTTTGAGATTTTTTTTTAATGCAGTAGTGGACAAGGACATTAAAGGTTTCTGAAGGCCCAAGGTATTCAAGGGGAGCTTCATTCCCCTACGTCGCTCTTGCTGGCTTACTGCAGTTCAATTTCATTTTAGTGTAGAGATTGGCTCATTCCTCCAGAGGTGGGGGTCCCGGATGTGCTGCTGGATCAGCAGCTACTGTTTGACTGAAGATATGTAGCAGTTGCCTCAAAGACAAGAGCCTCTTTGTGGCTTTGGTATGGAGTGTCCTGAGGGGCTTTCTGGAACCACTGGTTGTTACAGCATTGAAGTGCGGAGAGGGTAAACCTTGAAGTTACTGCCATATACTGTTAGCTGGGAGAGAGTTGTAGTTGGCACTTGCTCCTAGATACCCCAGCCCCTTCTGGAGGCTTTTTCTCCAGCTTCTGTCTTTACCATCATCCTGACAGACTGTGGGCTGCTGAGGTATGTAGGCAGTGGAGGTAGGGCTATCACAGTGTGTATTTTACTCTGCAAATAAAGAACGTATTTCAGGAACGATGTGCATTTTTTACAATGTTGATGGTGCACATGAATACTCATAGATGTAAATCAGAGAGAGTCTCTCGCATTTAGAGAGCAGTAGGAGCACATGCTTTTGCAGATGGTTTTAATGCATTCCCTTTCATCAGCTATAAGCGAGGCTGTGTTCTAAATCAGAAAGTGAGCAGTATTGCATTTCTTATGAGCTTTACTCAGTCTGGCAGGTTATCTTGATAACTAGGGGAAACTATTCTTTACATTGATTTTTGTCACGTCATCACCTCTGTTTTTCAGAAAGTCTTGGTATAGTCATAAAAACCTATAATTTCTTTGAACTGATGCTGATTTATTACAGTGCTTGTGTTACAACTTTATTTCCACCTCACAAATTTGACTGTCCCACTGAGAGAAGTGGGTGCATGTTTGAAAAGAATACCTGTGCTGAGATAGTTAGCAAACATAAAGGAGTTTCAGAGCATAATAACCACATTAATGTAGTGGTATATATTAATATATTAATATATTTTAATTTTTTTTGCTATTTCTTTAAATTTTCCAATAAATACAGCTATTGAACTTTGTATGCTGATTGAAAACAGCAACTCACTCCTGATTAGCTAAGGAATACAGAGCTGTGCATGATTAAGGATTTTCCTCTTAGATATATCAATATCTGCACATACAATGTCGTGTTTGAGATATACTTTACCCAGAGATGTAGAAGTGTTAAGGACACCAGCTTGTAACCATTTAGTTCTTTATGTATTGTGATAGATTGTTTATCACTTTCCATTGAGATGACTTATCTTAAAATTTGTTGAAATGTCACTGAAAATCAGACCTTATATATGAATGTCAAATTACACTTAACACCAATAAACTTTATTAACTAATCAATAGAGCCACATTTCATTTTTAAATTTCCACCTCTTTTGTTTCTCTGTTTTGTTTTGTTTTGTTTTAATTTTATTTCTATTTTTTTTAGTGAGTGACAGTTGCTTCAGGAACCTTGCCGAGGATCGTAGTGGGATAAACCTTAAAGATCTGGTCCAGGACCCTTCTTTGTGAGTATCTGGCTCTTATTGCTAAGCAAAGAAAAACTTCATGTTATCATTATGAGTAGTTTTGTAATTATATCAGTATTATTATGATGAAGTTCACTTACTGCTTTAATGATAATATGCTTGCCAAGTTGTTAGACTTCAATACAGGCACATATTATTAAAACCATGTTTTCTACTTACTTCTGATCATAGACTAACATCAAGTGAGCATTTACAGTAAAAGGCACAAAGAGCATTCATCAGAGAAAACAGATTGTGCATGCTGGTATTTCTGTGGAGAAAGAGTATATATAGGTCATTCATCTTTGTTGAAGACTGAACCACATATAAATTAGTAGATTACTCACTTATCTTTACGTACAGCTGATATTCATTTATTTTTCCGCTACTTATTTTGAGTGTACAAGCATATGATCTTTTTTTTCCTTGTGGAAGACTGGAAGACTAGTGGTCATCATCCTAGTATGATATCTTCCTCTTAAATAAACCTAAATCTCATGAGCTCTGAGCAAGACTTGACATTTTGTCAAACTTGTTTTTTTCTCCAGTTAACTTTAGTACTGGCTGAAAATTTGCTTGCTAATGTGCACAAGTATATACTAACTGTTGTGGAAGAAAGGGAAGAAGGGGAAGAATTTACATCTCCTTAACAAGAGTGATAGCATACTCTACAGTTGGTCCTAACATGATGGGCATTTATGCTAGCAGTGCACATTCTTGTTTCAGTTACAGGGGATTTTTAGTAATTGAGGTAAATGCAGAATTTGTTTTGCCATCTTGATAAATGATGTACACGCGTACATACATGCATTCTTGGAAAATTTCTACATACTGTTTAATTTTTTATTATTAATGGAAGTACAATGGACAAATAGAATTAATTGTTGCTTGAGACTGACTGAATGCAGTAAGTACATTTTTAGTAATTACTATCTAAATGTCAAAATCAAGATTAATTCAAAAGACCTCATTTTCAACCAAACTTTGTCTTTGAGGTGTTTTATTTTCCTCTTGATAATTATACATGTTGTTTTGCACCACATGCAGGCTTCTATGCTACTGTTTTGGTTTTACACCTGTGCACCCTTCAGAAAGGATGGATTGTGTTTTGTGTTGAATGATGATTTTCCTTCCTTGCCATTTACAAAGATGATGAAAATCTTCTAGCTTCCTTCCCTGACCATAACATACAAGAACGTTGTAATAGATTATTGTAATCTACAAAAAAAAATTCAGTGTATTTCTGTTGCGTGTGTCATAGAAGCTTAAATGACTGCAAAGTGCCCTTTTTTATCACTCACTTTGAAAGATGGAATAAAGTCAGAAAGCATCTGCTGGTTCTCAAGGACTGTTGAATGCAAGAAATGCTTCTTTCTGGAATCGCAGAGTCATAGACTGGCTTAGATTAGAAGGGACCTTAAAGCACATCCAGTTCCAATCCTCTGCTGTGGACTGGCTTGTCACTCAGTAGATCGAGCTGCCCGAGGCCCCATCCAAGAGGGCCTTGAACATCACCAAGGATGGGGTATCCATAGCTTCTTTGGGCAACCCCCATTAGGAGTATATATATATATTTTTTTGTTTGTTTTTGTCCTTCCAAGTGGACACCCTTACCATTTACTGCTGAGTACTTGAGATCTTGCACAATGTGTAATTGCATGAATGAATCTGCAAAGGTAAAGAAACTTTCCAAGTAAGGCTGTATGTTCAGCCCAGTCTTTTGTAGCTGACTCTTAAGGTGCCATGGTTTCTGAATCCTTTGTAATGCAGGAATGCAAAAGGACAATATAGGGCTGAAGAATTACAGTGTCAGTTGGAAATATGGCTTAACCTTTTCTGAAATAAAATGAAGTTTAATTACAAGATTTAGAGAACTTGGCTAAAATTTTCACCTATGGTGATAGCTGAAATAACCATGTTCTTCCTATTGACAATTTAAATTCTACAGTTTAGGATTTCTTTGGTGTTTGTTCACTCTGCAGATGAACTGTCTCTTCTTTGTAATCAGGTTTTCATAAAGAAATTCTGGTGCTCTCTCTGAGTGAGTCTGTCACTCTAAAGGTTTGCATTGCATTTCTAATGTATGACATTAATAAAGCACTTTAACAAAAAGTGCAAAAGGTTTTGGGCTCAATAGCATGCAAATACATAATTAGTGTATACTTTTAACAGGAAATCACATTAATAGCAGGCAAGCATTTGAGGTAGAAATATAGTATAATACATACACAGAGCATAGTATAGCAAAAAAAAAAATTGTTTTTATATTAGGGTGGCTTAATACATCATGTAAAATGCATTTTGAATGGTGTCCATCTCTTGTGAGAGTTAGCTGTTTGGTAGTGTTCTAGACTGCATTGGCATCTTCCTTGTTTGTCACTTCTAGCTCCATCGCAGACAGAATGTCTCTTGTGTTATCACAGAAAGCTATCACATGGATGATTTCTCTGCAGAGCTGCAAGTGTGGCTTTACACTGAAATGAGACTTTGCACTGAAAGCATTGTGGGGTTTTGGGATTAATATCTGAATTTTATCTAATGTGCTTAACTATCAGAGTAAGTTTGGGTTTTTTGTTTTTTTTTTTTCTTTGCAATTGAGGTGTCAGCTCGTGCTGTATGGACTCTGTAAACTTCATCTGCATTCAGTTCTCATCATTGGTAATACTCTGCTTCACAAACTAGGATATTGACATTTCTTTCTATTTGCGTGTATCCTACTCTGTCAGTGAAAAATAAACAGAAATACTGCTTGAGAAAAAAAGTGTATCAAATAAACATAAAACATGGAGTTTACTGAGTCACTGTGGGAGAAGGAAGCATTCAGCATTGTACATTTCAGTCGCATTTTCTAGTTAATTACAGAAAAGTTGAATTTCATTCAAACATTGGAAGTTCAATTAGAAAGCTGATTAGAGATTTCAGTGCTCTTTATTCACTACATAAGCTGATGTTCATACTGTGTACAATGTCCAGTTTTGGAAAGGAACCTTTGAGAAAGATACAGAGGTATGTAAAAGAAGGGCAAGAGGAGAAGACAAAGTGCAGTATGTTGTGTAATTTAGTTTGGAGTAAAGTAGTGGAAAGGAGGAAGTATGAATTGCTTACAGTATATTAATAATACTAGAGCCTTTTCTTGTTGGTTGATGAGAGAGAATTTGTAGCAGATGAGATTGTTTGGATAGTTGGAAAAAATTCTAAGTATCAGTATGATAAATGATCTATTTCTGAGAATGTCAGGAAGGGCTGTGCAGGTTGCAGTCTACATATATATGATCCTATAGATATGCATTTTTTTCCTTTCTTCTAGGAAAAAAGAAAGCATGCTTTCGTGCAGTTTTGCATCAGCACAGTTAGTATGACCAAAAAACAGTAGAAATTACTACGATTGCTTTATAGGCAACTTATTGTAGGTAGTAACATTCAAGACTGTGATTTGGTTTAGATGACGCAGACACTCCAGGTCTGCCTACCAGTCAAATAAGACACAAAGATATTTAGAATTTTGCATTCCACAGGTGAGCTTGATCTGCATTAGAAGACTATAGATGTCTTTCCATGAATGGTCCTAAACAGCAGAGCTACAGACAACCAGGTAGTCTGGTTGTTGATGGTGCAGATATTCTTCAAATTACATTCAGCAGAAGTAAAATGCAGTTGAACAGCCTAAAATGCTAGCAAAGTCATGTTTCTTTGGGAAGATCTTTGAGGCACTGTAGCAAGACAGGAGTTGGTGTTCAAGTACAGATAGGATGTTGAGCAGTTGATTTCATTCCTCACTTGGAAGCAGAGTTGCCCTCTTTCTTCCACTCCTCAGCACAGTAGATCATTCAGTGTAGCGTTCTAAATTAATTCTGAATTTCTTTTAATTGTAAGCTACTTTAGGTAACTTTACTTTAGATACACCTCTGAAGCATGAATCCCATCAGGTCAGTAGAGGATTAAGTACATACATCCACCTAATTCAAGCAGAAAATCTTGGTGTAGATGTTCCCGAGTTTTAGCTCTTCTGTCACTTTTAAATGTTCCTTTGAGCTCTAGCCTACATATAGACGTACAGTTTGTAAAATAAATGTTTATATAGAAAGGAGGATGCTTTTAAATTCTCTGTGAAAATCACTAACTACAGCTGCACATATTCACTGATTCCCTTTTGTTTGGAAACATCTTAAGAGCTTCTTTGTGCTGAACAAAATCTGATAGGCCTTCAGTAGCTTCCTTCTTTTTTAGCAAAATGTTTTCGTATCTTAACCATGTTTCATATCTCCTTCGTATTAGCTGATGTTAATGAAAAGAAATACTGTATAAATCAAAACAGAAAAAATAGCTAATTTCTTACAGGAGAACTGAAGATGTTTTAATACCTATGCAGAAACTTAAAAATAATAATTAAAAAAAAATACTTGCTTCATAAAAGCCATGAGAAGAAATTTTTCTCTCCATGCAATAGTATCAAACAGTCAAAACATTAATAATATAGGAGTTTATCAGGTCTGTGGTAGATATTCCTGATTGATCATTGAATCCCACTTGCTGTCAGTAGAAGCTAGAAGTCATGACAAAAGTCATCTTTATCACTGCTTTGTTGTATTTCATGTAAGGAGAAGATACATACTTATTTTGGAAACTAGCTAAGAGACTTAGAAGTTGTTTCATAATCTTAATGACTGACAGTCAGTCCTCTGAAGATGATGAGGTAGTTTTTGAAGAATGCTGATTATTTATCTAATGAAAGACACAAGCTGATCTGTAGGATTGAAGACTTGATGAATACAATTTTAAGTCTGCAAATGTAGAATCTAACCATATCAATCTTCACTTGAAGGAAGCTAATAGCTGTTGATGATTGTTACCTACAGTTTTTTGAACAAGTCCCTGTCCCCCTGTTTCCTACAAACCTTTTGAAAGGGGCTTGCCGTTTAAGCATACTGATTATCTGAGAGAAATCCCTTTCTCTGATCTTCTCTATTACATTTCAAGAAAATAATTTCTCAACATACAAGACCCATTGGCAGATTGTAGTAAAAACTGCTAATATTGTGTGCATTTTTCTATGTCTCTTTTGGCTTAATGACTCATAAACCTATAGCACCCTCTTCATCCATCTTAAGCAAAACCTTTGCAGCAAAAACTTTAGCAAAGCAAAATGTCACAAAAGTATCTATTTTTTTTAAACATTTAATAATTTTCAACTAATTATTTTTTATACTCTGTCCCAAAAGTCTCGCCTTCAACCTCTGCAGAGATCTGTGTCAACTTCACCTACAAATAGTAGATTTATTCAGAACCAATTTTGTCTTCTCTCAAAATACGGCTTCCAAATTTTGCAGAGGAGTTTTGTTTCATTTCTTTTGCTGCAGCAGTGCTGTGAGGTGGCCCGTAACTTGAGGGACTTCTGAGCCACCCAAGGAAACAAGGAAGGTGCTGTGGAAGCAGAGGTTGCATGGCCCCAGCATTGCTGAGGTATGGGTGGTTAGCCTTGGTGCCTGATGGTGCACAAGATGGCTGCTATGTGGCCTGGCACTCCAAGCTAGTGCTGCTTCAGGGCTGCTAGCATAGGGCCTTTCTCCAGATGTGTTCAGGGAATTCTGTGGTTGTGGGATCCGCAGTCTTCTGTGTGAGGGGCTGTTTCCTTCTGCTCATTTGTTCTGAAACTAAGTTTTAAATGGCTGAATGTTGTTTATTGGAACAAATAGATCAGCAGTGGTTACGGAACTTTACTAGACTTTTCTCCTTAGCTAAGAAACAAATTGTGGTGGAAGTATGCAGAATGAATAGTGTAAAGATAAAAAGATTTAAAAAGAGAATTATTCACCATATTTCAGAATTCAAAATTTTTGACAGAAAAAAATTGAGACAGTAGATTTTGAAAAAATATAAGTACATACTCAAGTTTAGCTGAACTGAATATTTCATAACTCGCGTAACATGTGGAAACCTGAAGTATAAATGATTTTTTTATTATTTAAAAAAAAAAAAGGTGGATGAGATTATTGTACCTACACTATTAATAACATTCATGTAGCTTCAAGCTCAGCAAATCAGGAAATGAAGGCAGCAAGAGGCAAGAAGCATGCACCAGAGGACAGGTAATGCTTGATGCTATATGTTTATTCCCTAAGCACTTGTTTCTCAATTCCTGAAACAGTATATTGAGTTGTGTGGACTTTTAGGCAGGGCTGGTGTGGCAGTTATATACTTATTGCAGACATAATCATTTCATAAGAAATGGAGCACATGTGAACTTAGAACATTTTTGCATGGAGTCAGTGACAAATTGCCCTTGAGAGCAGAGCAGGCTTCCCCGACATGGCTGAAGTTAAATTTGGAACTCCCAGTAACAGAGGCACTCTCAGCACAGGAGTTGTAATAATTTATTATACAAGAGAAATTTTCTCTCCTTTAGTCTCACTACTGAAAATGACTAAATGCTCTTCTGAAATGCTTTTTCTCCCTGGACACGAGTCTTTTCATAGAACAGGATACATTTTGTCAAAGCTATAAATACTTGAAGGGAGAGCTTAATTAGACAAGGCTTCTATTGAATTTCTGTACGTATTTGCATATAGATTAAGTTAGCAGGGGAAACGAATAAGCTGTTTCTCACAGGCTGTAATAGAACTCCAGATTTCAGATGTAAAGGAAGTCTTAGCTGCAAATCTTAGGAATGACTCTGTCATTGAGATACGAAATTTGCTGCTTGGAAATGTTTTTGTTTTCATACATAGGCTGCTCCAAAAGTAATGCCTCCTATTTATTTCCATGGAAACTACAAGTGATACAAAGAGCACAATAAGACTATTTGATAGAGCAAATTCTCAGCTTCAAAACACTTATTCAATATAGTCACCCCATTAGCCGTGCATTAGCTGTGATGAACAAGAGCTGGTATGCTGTGCTCATACAAAATTTGCAGTAGAGGTGACAAACTATCACTGTTGCTGCTGCTGAAACACATCACTCTGCCTCACTCTGCTCACGTCAGCTGGTCTTCATAAACATTCAGCAACTGTCCATGAGTATCAGTAAGTGCTATTTTTTTCTGCATAGAGGAATTCAGTGCCATACCTTTGCTCCATACACACTTCGTGTCAGATACCATTTTGTCAGGCTGCCCCTCTGCTGCCATCTGTCATAGGGCAACAACATGTAATGGAATATTGGTAGGAAGGTTCAGCTTCTGCTGCCATATCACTGACATCCACCTCTGTTGTGGGCCAGCATCATAAAAACAGGAGGCATTACTTTTGACACAGCCCCGATACAATGCTATTTGCAGTATTAAATTATAGATCACTTTCTTAATTAGAAAGAAGTGTCCTAACATCATTTATTCAGAGAGACCCTTTAAAATTGTTTTAAGACTGTACAACAGAAATCTGTGCAGATGGTGATTTAAGAAGGAAGAAGTATATTTATTCCACAATAATCTTTGTGTTGTTTTTTGTATTCTTTTCTCACTTTTCTTTACTATAACTTGAATTTTATTGTGGAATCTTCACTTCTGCTTTTCCTCTTTTTCCTCTTTATCTGTGCTAACATATAAACAACACAGAGGAGGGACCAGGACACAAAGTATATTTCCTATGGATGATGGTTCTTTTCAACCCAAGCCGTTCTATGATTCGATTCTATGATGACAGCCTAGAAGTTCAAACAAACACATCAAGGATTCAAAAACTACCTCAACTCTCATGCTGCAGATAGTTATGCCAAAGAACCACAGTGATACAACAACATTGAATGCTTCCTTTACATCTTGATAATTCTTTTTAAAGCTTTTTGCTTTTTCTTTAGCTATGCCATCTCTTTTTACCTATAGTTTCATCGTCTTCATTGTATTCTAATAAAAAGTGGATTCTAACAGATTATTCTATTTTCTGTTAGTTGATGAGTTTTGGACTTGAAAGTCTCATTTATAATGTGATACTTTTGCTTAATTTTCTGTAAATTTCCATGAAGTTTATTCTTAATTTCATTTTCAAATAATTATTTTAGAGAAATTAGGTTGTTCCAGAGTTTTGTTGATGATCTGTCACTGAATTAGCTTTTTAAAAAGTACACAGTGAGAGATCTTTCTCCCATGTTTATTTAGTATGTTTCTCTCACTGTCACACACATGTACAGTTAACATGTTCTGTAGCTTGGTACCATATGTGGAAGCATTCTACAGAAAGTGTTCAACAACAAAATAGCTGGTAGAGAGAGAAATTCAGGAGTGCAAAACTGGAATGTCTTACTTTCTCCATTTTAACAAACCATTTGTTCTTGCAATATTTATTTATTTAACTTTCATGGGCTTTTTTGACTGTGGTATTTCATTTTTCCAAGTGAAACCTAAAAGATTCAAGTGTGCTTCAAAAGTGGGGAAAAAAAAACGCTTTTCTTAACACAGCATGGAAAGACATTCAGTATATGGATTACTATTAACACAGCAAAGGCATTCACTGTAATTTTGTTTTCATATACAGAAAGAGGCAATACAGGGTAGTGTAACAAAGATTTTTACTTCTGTTGTTCTGAGATCTTTGCATTGTTAACAATTGTGAAGCCAAGTGGTAGCACAAGCAGCTGTTGTGCCTGTACCATACCAGTATTTTCTCTGCCAGTATTGTGCACGGGTCTGTTTTGTGCCTACTCTACTGTATATGCTATATACAGTACATTTTACATTTGCTGTACATTTTAATTCCACCTATAATAAAAATTTTGTAGAAATCAGAACTTCATTTTTATCCAAGTCTGCATGATTTTTCAGGGGAAAACTTCTGAAGTGTTTTCAGGTTTTTGTTCCAGAGGACAAATCATTAAGAAAAATTCATGTATGTCTGTATTCTCACTAATCTCAAAACTGTCTTTTAAGTTAATTAAAACTTAAAACAGCATTCTTTGGATATAGTTTGCTTTAAAATGTATTATTTCAGTATCTTTGAACATTGAATTCGTTCTGAAAATAAAAATTTTCCAGAAAAAATGCAAAGAAATTCAGTTTGTACATTTAAGTGTACCTCTTCCTGACTGAGGAGTGAATGCTGCATGCTAAGCCTTATGGCTTTCAACGGCCCTTCTCAGTGTGGGTGGATGAAGAAATGCTCTTGATGGACTGATTCCTTTTACCAGTAGGCTCTGTATTGTTTTTCAAAAGTTTACAACATCAAAAAAACCCATCCTCAATGAATTAATTTGTTGTCTGAAAGGTAGGTAGGATAATAAAAGCTCAAATTTGTGTTCAAATAGTTGGGAGTATCCCTGTGTACTTCATTATTTGCTTGTAGATAAGCATTAGTAATATATGAACTATTAAAGATTTGGAAGTTTCAAATCACTTTACATTTTAAGTATTTTGCATTTCTAGAGAACATTCAGTTCTGCAGTGTGAAAGAACTTTGTGGAGTGTGTTTTTATGAAAGCAAAACTAAGATAAATTCTCCCGTTTTTGTTAGTTTCTCAGTCACAGCAAGATGTGCCTACTTCTGCCAGTGTGGTCAAGCAGAACATTTTGAAGACATACATGAAACAGAAATACCTCCAGTTTTTTCTAAACCACATAAGAAAAAAATAATGAGCTCAAGTTGTTACTTAGAGATCCCAGGAATAGATAGCTAAGTGATTCCTGTGTTTAGAAGGTTTTTTTTTTTTTTCCCCCCTTTGTTTCTTTCAGGGTCCCACTTGCAGTTCTTCTTGTACTGCCCAGTCCTATGCACACTTCAAGTTCCAGCCAGTGCTGTAGCTCTTGCACTCTTAACCCTTTTCATGTATATACCCAATCTATTTTTGTGCTAAACAAAAGGGTTTTGTTATTCTTTCTGTGCAGCATGCAATACTGATCATGGTTAAGAGCTAGAGCTCTTCTTTCTGGTCACAAGTTTTATCTTTGATATTTTCATGGTGGAAATGAGAGAACAAACATTATGTGCACAGTGCTATATGTATAGACACGTACAACCTATTTTTAAAATATTGGTAGTGGTCATTATAGCTGCAACACAGAGCTTATTGTAGACTCAGTAAGATTTTGTCGTAAGTTTTTATTTGGCTGCATGGTTATCAGTATCTATGCTTTTTATTAATTCACCAGATTGGATTTTTCTGTATAGCTTAATATACTGACATATTGCGAAGGGATAGAACTAATCTGTGGTAATGCTAGCAATATGTAGAAATGCCTTTCTATTTCTGTAATGCACTAATGTCATCCCTTAAAATTTGTTTCAGTGACATCTCAACTCAAGATTTGAAATACTTCAATTTCCCAACAACAAACCAATTTCATCAGTTCTTAATACTCTAACTTCAAATGAATTACAAATGTTTCTGTCCAAGATCTCATTTTCTGCAGCAGTGTAAAGACATTAATGAGATATGTCCTTTCTTATTAATTGAAAGTTCCTTAGTTTATCAGAGGCGTATTTATTCTTTTTTTTTTTTTTTTCTGTCTTTGTCTTAATATTCCTCTTCACTTCAAGGCTGTGGCATTGTATACAGAGCCTTCTCAAGGCTACGAATTTTTTTGTTACTTTGACATGCGAAGTCATAGTTTCTTTGTACTGTTGTTCTGTACAAGGCAGCTGAGAAAGTTTTTGCTTTCTGAGAATATTGGCTACCTTAATAGACAAGCAATTCTGTCACCTTATGCTCTGTAATCATAGAATCATCTAGGTCAGAAAAGACCTTCAAGATCATGAATTGTATCCCTAATACAGTGGGCTTCAGAATCCCTGAGTCAGAATTGTGAAGAAGGAAGAAAAAAAATCACTGAAACTTCATTAATCAGTGATCAAAAATTATTTTAAAATACCAGTTTTGAAACTGGTAATATATCTGGACAAGAACAGTTAAGTATAAAAACAAAGAGGTTAGGCATCATTTGCTTCTATAATTACAGTGTTACAAAGGAATATGTGCTTCCTGAGACACAGACAAATTGAGTAACGGCAAAGAACAGTCCCTGAAAAATACATGACAAGAAGGCTGATTGATTTATGTTTTCCAGAAATGATGTTCTTCAGCAGACAGACTTCTCTGATGGCACTTGTCCCTTCTATGTCAGCAAAAACTGCTCTTGAAAAAAGACGGTTGCAGAACGTCTTTTTGCGTTCTGTTATTGTGGAGGAGGAGTGAATGATCAAATACTGCATTCATATATATATATGATAATCTATCTGTACTATTCAGGTTTTACATCTGCTTCTGTTGCTATGTTTTAAAACACACTGAAGAAAATTTAACTGAAGTTACTAGGTATAATGTTACCTGGTATGGTTGCATTTTTCAGCTCAGCAGCAGGTCTACCTGTTTTCTATTTTTTTTTTTAACAATTTTTTTGTAAAACTCTTATAACAACCTAGTGAGAGAGAAAAAGCCATCTCTTGAAGTATGAGGCTTACAGGAGAAAAATCTAACAATCACTGCAGAAAGCTATCATACTGTACGTTCTACATCTTTGAGATAAGAAAGATAAAGGCTGAAGAGTTTTGTGCTGGACAGGGGAAGACAGATTGTTTGTGGAGGAATTGCTAAAAGTGAGTCATGCTGACCAAAGTGAGTCATGCTGACCAGAGTCTAATAAGCAAGGGTATTTCTTAAAGCTTAATTTCATAGACAGAGGTTGTGTTTGAAGCAGTAGAAAATAACATTCTGTGATCACTATTGCTGATTAGTTTGCTAAAGGAAAGATACATCGTGAAATAAGACTAATTTTGTTTTACAATGTAAATATTAATATTAAGTACTAATAGTGATTTTTATGTCTGTATATTCAGTACTGCTTGTGATTAATGGAAATATTGAGTGAATAACTTAAGTGTTAAGGGATCAAGTGGGGCTAAAAGTATCTGTCAAACACGAGGAAACCCTAATGAACGAAAAAGCAGATTGCAGAATCACAGAATGGTTTGGACAGGAAGAGACCATTAAGATCATCTAGTTCCAACTCTCCCTGTTACAGTCAGGGACACCACTCACTACATCAGGTTGCTCAAAGCCCTGTCTTGCCTGGCTTTGAATGCTTCCAGAGTGAGGGCATCCACAACCTCACTGGGCAACCTGTCCCAGTGTCTCAGCACCCTCACGGTACAGAATTTCTTCCTAATATCTAGCCTAAATCTACCTTCTTGCAGTTTAAAGCCATTTCCCCTTGTCCTGTCTCTACATGTCCTTATAAAAAGTCCCTCCCCAGCTTTCCTGTAGGCTCCTTTTAGGTGCTGGAAGGCCGCTATGAGCTCCCGTCCCAGAGCCTTCTCTTATCCAGGCTGAAGAGTCCCAGCTCTCTCAGTGTGTCCCTGTAGGGGAGGTGTTCCAGTCCTCTAATCATCTTTGTAAGCTTTCACTGGTACATTACCAGGTAGCCCTTAACCCAGTTTTGTAAGATCTCCAACTGGTATAAATGAGTCAAAGTTTCTTAGTCTTTATTAATTTAAATTATTCTCATGGAGAAGTTAACATACTATTTCTAACTACGCTGTTATAACATGCAGCATATTATTTACATATTATATTTAAATTGCATAATTCATATAAATTACATTGTGCCATACTATTTCCTTTTTGCCAGATAGTGATGAGCAAGTATAAAGGTGCTCTATCTGCACTCTGAGCTGGCTGGTTGTAATGTAGCTGTCTTCATGCTGAATACCTGCCAACATGCTTTCCCTCTCAGCATGGTTTATTGGTTGTGGCGGAGTGCCATTCTCATTGTGGTACAGAGTTGGCTGTCATCTGATGCAGGATGCTGGCATAGCTTTCTGAAAATAATAGATAAGCAGATCCAAGATTTTTTTATTCTTCTATCTCCTACATTTAATTGTTCAGTTGTTAACAGAAACCCTGAGAATCCTACCAAAAGAAGTGATAAGCGTGGTAATAAAAAAAAAAAAAAAAGCAAGCTTTTTTTACGTATTAGAATACGTAATTTAGATTACTGTCACTTGTAGTTGTTCAGAATTAGGATTACTTAAATTTATTCTGATGAGAAGACCATTAGTACTTCTTGCTTACCTTCAAAGTAATGTACAAAGTTGTATCACATGCTGTATTGCTGTATAAAGCAGATATCTCCAATACTGTGCAAGTGTTTCTATATTAAAGCTACTAGCTGGTTATAGTAGGAGGACAGATTGAAAAAAAAAAAAAATTGAGTTACAAATCTTCTATTCTTTGTTTGTGTTCATGTATGTATTAGTACAGTTCTGAGGATGAAACTGAGCTGGGGCAGGAGTAGAAAAGGCAATGAAACTACTGTGTTGTATGAAGTATCTAGTTTCAGGAGATGAAGATGGTGAGCTGCAGTTAACTTTTCCTGGGATGGAAATTTTGTAGGTACTTCTTGACTGCAGGAGATACTTTGGGGAAAATATTGAAGTTTGTTTAGAAATGATTTCAGGTCAACTATGTAGACAAGACCACGGAAATAAAAATCATCTGATGATTTGCTTGTGTCTGTCTCTTCATCTCTTCTGCAGCAAAGAGCATGAGTGTGTTGCATAGTGTTTGTCTGTTAATGGACTATTAGCAGTTCCCTGTAGGCCAGGTGTGGGCCACAAAAAACTGAAGATCTTGTTGATGACCTTCAGCTTTGACATATATGGTATCTCTGTCCTGCTTTGGTTTTTGTGACTATTCAGCCTTTGGTCTTTCTGTAAAGAACGTCAGCAAAAATCACCAGTTAGTGCTTATCTTAAATTGCTATGTGCATGGGCAAAATTTTTAAAACCAGGAATTGTTTAAAGGAAAAACTAGTATCTTCCAAACAAGTGTGTAATGCTGCCTTACTTTCCACAGAATAGTTAGTAGATGAAAGATCATAATGTTATGATTAAGGTGTGGAGATACTGCAGCTATGAAATGCATCTTGATGCTTATCTACATGAATCCTGTACATCAATGGGCACTGAAAGACAAGTGATAGGGCTGGAGGAAATACGAGCTAAAGCAATGACTACTGTTTGTCCTGCTATCTTTTAGATGACAATACAGTTTATTTTAAAATAACCTAATAGAATTTACCCATAGGCATTCTACAGGGACTGAAAAGGAAATCTAAGATGAGGAACCTAAGATGAGTTCTCTGTTTGTAAATGGTATTTAGTCCACATGCTCTCTAGATGTGTCTTTTAGGTCCAAGTGGAAGAGATGATCTGATAAACTAAGTTTTGTTTGATTTGATGGAGATATGGTGAGCCTTCTTCTCAGAATAGGCATTTTTCATTCTTTGATTTCTTGACCAGATAGTACTCACGCATATATAAGCTATTTGATCACAAATGTGAATCTTTAATGAAAACAATCTTTAACAAAAAGAAAAAAATTGCCTCCTTTTATCTTGGAATCAGATTTCTTTCTCTCCAGAGGATGCTGCAGCTACTAAGATTGTGCTTTTGCTGCAGTTTTCTTTTGGTCGACATTCAGATTCTTTAGTTCATGCTCCCTACCACTATGATGTTTTCTGTTTTTCAGCTTCTTGCTTTGGAAGTCTTTTTTTCATTTTCTCTAAAATACTCATTTTTTTTCTCCCAAAATTCTTTATTATTCTGTTCTCTCCTGCATCCCACTTCATTTTCCCTGCCATCGCTCTTCAATACTTCTCTCTTGTCTTTCACTGTCTCTGTGTTGGAGAATTATCAACGTTTTTTCCAGATGGTAGTCATGGTATCATTTTTATATATCTCAAGTTTTAAATTTTCTTTGAAATCTTACTATTATGAAGAGCAAAATCAATATTCTAATAGTATTAGAGTAATGATAGAGGAATCCTTATAGTGTTGCAGTGTCTCTCTCAATGTGATTTCTACCTTTTTTTAATTAAAAAGGAAATTGATCTTTTCATCATGTTTATCTTAATTCTTTAATTGTTGTGGTGTGCTATTTTTATATAAAACAAAACTAAATCTATTAGACTTAAATTTATTATTGATACACTTCTAATATACAATTATTACCATTGTTTTGCTTTTTTTTAATATCCTGTCCATGTAAGACTTGACATTCTCCTGAACTTCTATTTCTGCCTGCTCCTGTGATGTATTTAAAGTTGAATCATTTAAGAACATTTTAATTTCCTAAAAGGGGTCATTTGGAGTACAGCATCAATAAAAGATCCCGTTTAAGTCAGGAGCCTATCAAGTGAATGTTCCATTTTCTGTCCTGAATATATGCTTGTTTCCTTTGGAGCCCTGACAGAGTGAGAGTTCTGTTGTTCAGTTAATATATGTAATCTCAGTCTTGGCATTTTGAATGTTGCAGTCTGTGTACTTTGTATATTTATAAGAAATATTTATAAGAAGTAAAAAAATATAGTTGTAAGAAATTTGCTTAACTGTAGCAATCATTTATCCTTCTAAAGGATTAGTATTCCTTGACAGATTGTAAATAGAGGCCTATCCTAAAAGTTGAGGATCAAAGGAATAATGTATATTTTTTAATCTAATTCTTTTTTACAGCCACTTTGAACATTTGGTTTTTGTTCCAATTGCCATCTGGGAGTCCTAGATGCCGAGTCATACATGCTGTTATTTCATATGTTTTTTATTGTTATAGCACCTTAGTGCCCTAATTGTAAATTAGAATATGGCTGTAATAAACTCTGTGTAATTATAGAGCACAAGAACAGTGGCTGAAACAAAAAAAATTTGCAATGTCAGATAAAAGGAAACAGAGATAGATTAACTAAGAGAGAGATCACAAAAAAAAACCACAACCAACAAAAAACAATCAGCCAACAGTAGTAGAATGTTAGTGTAGAAAGCAATGATCTTAGATTGCCAAAACTTAATTATTGTCAGATATTTTCAGTAGACATTATAGCTGAAAAGAATGGTAAATGGAGTAAATTTAAGTAAATTAACCGGTTTTAAGTATGTTTAGGGACCTACGTTCCTCCTACATCTGTCAGAGGATAAGGGAAGTGGAAATCTCAGTGGGGTGCTAGGCTTAGTGTTGTGACTGGTTTTGCTTGCTGGCAGACAGCAATTAGTGACATCTCTCAGGGGTCAGTACTGGCATTCAATATTCTTTAATGTATTCCTTAATGATCAGGATGATGGAACAGATTCGACCCTTGCCAGCTTTGTGAGAGGCACCAAATTGGTGGAGTGGTCAGCATGCTAGAGAGGAAGGTTGCAATTCAGAGGCAGGAGAAAATGAGCTGACATGAACCTCCTGGAGATCAACAGCACATACTAGTCTTGCCTCTGGGATTGAGTAACTCTGTGCAAAAAATAGAGTACAGGCTGTACTGAGTAGGAAGCAGTCCTACCAAAAATGAGCTGCGGTTGCTCAAGAAGAAGCTGAACATGAGTTAGTGGTGTTACACCTAGTAGTAGGGCAGTCAACTCATCCTGGGTGTGCTAGAGAGAGTGTAGCTAGCAGATCCAGATGACTGGATTTGCTCAACTTGGAGAAGAGAAGGCTCTACAGAGTCAACTGAAATGAGTTAGAATGTAATACTCGGACTAAATACAAGAAATTTTGCGTTTTTTTTAAACCATAAAGCTGGTCAAACATTGCAGCTGTTAACCCATAGAGGTTGTGAAACCTCCAGCCTTGATGTTCAAAGGGCAAGTCTCTGATACATCAGTCTCACCGGAGCTGCTTTGAGACAGTCTCTGGAATTTCCTTCCAACGTACATTACTCTGTGATTTGAAAGTGGACAGTGATTGTTGGTGTCAGTATTATGCTCATGAATGAGAGAAGAGCATGGTCCTATGTTTCATAGGTTGGAATTACTTTTTAAGTTAAAACAATACTGCTTCTTCAGAACTTGAAGCTAAACAGAAATCTCTAAACCAATGTTGTCTTCTGACATGTATTCTGGCTTCAAAAAGTAATTTTTTCCTTATTATTTTTGCTTGAGCTACTCATTTTTTCCTCTGGAAAAAAAACGTTTAGGCTTCATGCAGACAAGAACTGAATATTTCTTAAACAGATAGAAATTACAGTAGTAACTCAACGGTAGGAGTTTTTGGAGGTCCATGTGTTTTCAGATTTTTTCTGAAGGCTTTAAGGGCTACTTTGAATTTAAAAAAAATATTTGCTATTATTGCTTCTTTTTTAAGTACAGAAACTACATGCAGTAAAGGTTTTCTTTTTAATAATACCTATTTCCTGGAACTAATTAATAGCCTTAATTAAGGATAGGTATAAAGTATGGTTGGATTTATGGGTAGAGGTGTCTTTAAAATGTTACGTGCAAAGAACATTGTCTTACACTATCTATTCTTAATGATTTCATGATTTATTTTATCTTACCTGTTGCTATATTGTATCAAGGAAAGAATTAATACTATTCAGGTCACAAATTAAGCAGTAGATGTGTGCAAAATGTAGAGTGTTAAATAAAAACTGCAGGAGCAGCATTAGATTGTTCATTTACTACTTAACTGTGAGCATTGTGTAGCAAAAGGAATTTATACATTTATTCATAAATAAATACATTTATTATTTGGTTTTGCTAATCTGTTGGTGCCTGGTCATCTTTAAATATCAGTATTCCAATATTGGTCTAAATTATCAAACTTGTGGAAATAATTATGAAATGCCGTCTGACCTCACCTGTAATGACAGTGATGTTTCCTTTTTTTTTAAGTTCTTTGTGAATTTTTTAGATAAATTGCACTTTGGTCTGAGAGTTTCTATGAAACTCTGAGGTTTTGTATACACTTTGGTCTGAGGTTTCTATAAAACATAAATGTTTCACTTATAAAGATGATAGAAAGCATAAAGTATCTAAAAATCCAGAGGAGAGGAAAGAGGAGGAATATGCATGTACTCCTCTGGGGCCTGTGATTAAAGAATCATTTTGCCTTTTACTCCAATTGCTAATTGTCCCTTGAGCTACTTTTCAGTGATGCTCTGTTCTGCAGCTCAGTTTCTGTTCTTCTTGCTAGCCATGTTGCCTTTGTGATGTGTTTTTTTTGTTGTTGTTTTTTTTTTTTTGGTTTGTTTGGTTTGGTTGTGTTGTTGTTGTTTTTTAATTTTCACAAATCATTGGAAAAACTGGTGTGGGAAGAAAATTACCACATCTTACAGTGGTCTGAATGGGTTCTAGTCATAAAGTCCAGGTATCACTATATACAAAACAATGTTAGGATATGAATATCTGTGAAGGCCAAACATACATACTGTCCTCAGTGTCTTTTTGCTAGTAGAATTGTCCTAACCATCTTTAATTTCCTTCCTGCACTGTGGTTCCAGAAGTACTGTGCTAAGTATTAACTATGTTAGTGTTGGTGTTAGTCATTTGCCTAGTAATAGGTACTTAGTCTTGTAATATATGGTTATTCAAGGAAGTAAAATCTTACTGTTTTTCAATGTGAATCTGTGATACCAGTTAACAGCCATATTTCAAGTGCCTCCAAGCTGTCTGTGGTATTTGCACAGGATTGCAGGATAAGTTTCTTTTAAGACTATTCTGCAGATTTATGAAAGGAATCATTGGCTGGAAAAGTAAGATCGATACGAGCATGCTGAATGTTCGAACGTCATTGCTGCTTTTAAAGATCCTATTATATGACGGAGAATTCTAGACAACATTTCTGCTTTGGAAGATATATCCTTCTGTCACTTTTGCTATCTTTATCCAGGCAAACTGACCACAGCAAAATGATATGGAATATAAATGGCGACACTTGAAGGAATTTATTTAGTTTACAGAAATATAAATGCCACAGTTCTGTTTCCACTCCTCTTCACCTGTACTGGTGCTGGAACTGAGGAAGAAATCAAACCTCTTCCTCCTCTGTGTTCTTCAGCTTGGGGATGGCCAGAGGCATGCTGAGGTTATCAGGGTTGTTACAGGCATTGTCACCCAAAGAAATATGCACAGTGTATACTGTGCATATGAGTACAGTATCATTGTGCAGTCATTGTCTTAAAATAAAGAAATAAATCTCAATTTCTGTGTAATAGCTTACTCTTCTGTCTAAATATTATACTTGCAGAAGCATAGTAATAAGAGAGGGGCAGCAGCAAAATGGAGCTGGGGGGATCGCTTTATCTAGCTGTCATTTTTACTTCTAGACGTTCATCACACAAAATAGAAAGCAGAAGAATGTAGCTGATAATGACTTACAGGGTGAGTTAAAGGCACAAGTAAAGAGAAGTTAACTATCACTTTCCCCAAATGGATTTTGCTTTTGCAGGCTATTTGAAAATAGTTATGGGTTGCTTTTTTTTTTTTAGTACATGAATCAAACTGAATTTGTAAATCCACACACCTCTGACACTGTCTGACATCCACATTTCCTTTCTTGCCATGTGTCTGAATGCTGTAATTACTTGTGACATGAGTTGAGGCAATACATCAGTAGCTTTTATATTCGTCTGGAAACATTTTATTGGCATTTAAATGATCAGCTGCAGAAAAATAAGGGAATGATAACTTCAGAAAACAAAAATAAGAATGCTGAAGACTCCTGTATTGAAAAAATTATTTTTCAGTGACTTGAGTTTGAGCTGTTGTACGATATGGATGATGATTTCACAAATGACTAGGTAATCTGGAATGGCGATAATTATACTAGGCTTGCAGTGAGGTCTCATTTTCAGTGTTGTCAATAATTCTATTTGTCTGCAGGAAGTTCTACTAGGTATAACGGAGGGATGGATCGAAAATGGATTTTTTTTTTTTTTTTTTTTTCCCCTCCCACATTCCCCAGCTCATAGCATACACTAAAATTCTATTACTGGTCACTGCTTTAAACACAGTTTAGTTCTGCTGTTTAGACCATGTGAGGTAATATCTGAGCAAGTATACCAGCATGTTTAGGAAAAAAAAAAAAAAAAAAGGAAAAAGAAAACCAACAGCAAATACTGCCTCCAAATCTAACTGTCTAAAGAAATTCAGACATTAAAAAAAAAGTTGCTATTAATTGTATACTGGATTATATTCATGCTTTATATCCTCTGGAATGTGGTGGAGAAAAATGTGACATTACAGCTTTGGGAAGGTGGAATATTTTGAAGAATGTATTTTGTCTTCAAGAATAAGAGCAGTGTTTGTTATCGATGCATCATAAAGTTTTTGAGGCCTTCTATTTGTCCCTTTTTTAGTTACAGATTTTGTAGGAAAAAGGGGATTGGGAATGTTCATTTTCATTGAATTTATTACAATCCAAGATACAAAAGGGAGAAAGCACACGACAAGTGATGTGATTTAACCTTCTTTCGAGCATTTCTTAATTTTAATTAAAATTGCTGTCTCTGAGACTTCTGTATCATTTGTGTGATTTCAAAATTGTTGGATTGTATTTGTAGAACAAATTATTTAAAATTTCTGAAGTCTTCTATCAACTCTGTGATTTACTTAAGTACCAATTTGATGTAGAATTTGGAATGATCAAACCATTTCAATGTATTCTCCGCTTTTTTTTTTCTTCCTGAGTTTGGGTCTTCCTGCTCTCACCTTTAGTCATTATTGGCAGTTTGTGGAATAAAAAGATTTTCAGGATGCTTTTCTGCCTTATCACAGAATGGACTGTGATCGCTCTTGTCAGTCTATCATGTACAATTCATTCCAGGTTATTCTCTAACATCAGGGGTCCCTGCATTTCCAGTATTCCACCTTTTGAGATTTCTCAGCTGAACTTCATCTGTTTTTAGAACAAACATTTAGTATTTATTAACCTTGGCATAACCATGTGCATGGACTTAGTGCTGGTAGTTTTTTAGCTTGATTTTTCTAAGGGAAAACAAAAGGAAGGGAAGATAAATGCTGAAGTTAGTGGAAGGAAAATACTGGGGTGTGAGAAATGCATTTACGTGAAGATATTTTGGCATAGGGTGAAGGGGGTCATATTATTTCACTCCATTTTTTAATGGATTATAAGTCTGCTGTAGAGGTGGCCAATGTTAAATTGTTTAAAAAAAAAAAAAAAAAAAAGGAACAAGCTTTACTACTTTTCTACTAGTTATGAGTCATCTTATCTTCCCAGGGAGAATCTTAGTATTTGTTTAAAATGATCTTTCTTTTACAGTTGGGAAGAAGCAATAGAACTCTACTAAAATGATTATCTGCAAAAATAGCTTTATCCTTCTGCTTAGTTTTCTGCAAGCTGTTATGGTAATTTACTAGTGGAATCTTTCATTTCCTTATCATATTGCCTAAATCCTTTAATATGCAGTGGCTTCCATGAGAAGCAAAAGATCGCTCTCAGGTACCCAAAAAAACCCTGCTTTCAGTTGAGGTACATGAGGATTTCATGACAGGCAATTGCTAGCAATCTATATGCAAATGCTGTGTATCTCTCCTAGGTATGTACTTACTAGAAAAATACCTGCTTTGCTGTACCACATTATTTCCTATAGGACAAAGTAAGATCAAATGTAATTGTTTTCTTCGCCCATACTATAAATACTTCATACAGTGTTTTCAAAGTTCTCAGCCTACCAAATAAATCCCAGCATGAGTATTAAATACATATTTCTTTATCTAAGTGGTGAGAATGTGATTGTTTTTGTGATAATGATTTTTGTCTGCTTTTGCATATTTTTCTCTGAGGAAATTTTAGACTTCTCTCATGTTGTTTAATGAGCTGGCTGGTCAAGCATCTGATGCCCCGGTGGGAACTTTCAAAGTCACTGAACACATTTTTACTTAAATCTAGCTGACATTTCTGTCTGTTTGATTTAATGTATGATTTCCATAGTCGGATTACCAATCAGATGGAGCACAGTACAGTCATTCCTGTGTGCTATAAACAAGCACTCATCCAGCAGAAAAGTGGCCTTTTTGCTGTTGCTCTATGTGAAAAGACCATTTTCAGATTCTACTTGCATTTGGGCAGACTTCAGAGTCAGATTTACTTGAAAATAAAATGCATCTATAGTGAAATAGTGAATTAGTCTGTGGTATTTCATTTTTAGCCCATTCCAGAAGCAGTCCCTTTCTCATTTGTAATCTAGTGTTAACTACACTATTACACAGCATAATATAGTATCTACAAGAGATTAATTGTTAACAGTTTTTTTTCTAGAGTATACATTTTCAGATGTTGCCTTATGCATATTTTCTATGCAGTGTTCTGAATGCTGCATTGTCTGATAAAGTTAAATGCCTTTGAGGCCTTAAAATAATTATTATTTTAGAGATATCCTTATTATTTGTATTTAATTTCATTCTCTTCAAAGATCTCAAAATGTTGGCCATATATGTACCTCGTTTCTTGCTGTGAGGTCTACCAATATAAATGGTGAGAGTTTTGAACAATTGTTATTAAATTTGTTCAGTGAAAATCAAAAGTTAAATAATTTTTGTGTCTCATGGAAGGTTCAGCATTTCTCTTACTTACTCTTCTCTTCATCCTGACAGTAAAAAAAAAACCCAAAAAAACAAACAAACAAAAAAAAACCAACCTGCAAGCAAATGCTGAAATGGTTGTACATCAGTTCTCCTCATCCATTTTGTTTCTTTTGGGCTTGCAAGCCCAATTCTGGCTTGCAATCCTAAATTTCTTGCAGATTCCTCTTCTGTGCCTTTGTCTGACTTTGTTAGTAAATAATCTGATAAGTGAGTTGAAGAGGGAGCAGTTTACAGATCAGTGTTTAGGCTGGCCACAGTAACACCCAAAACAATGGTAGGTGTGCCCCACTAAACCAGTTACTGAGACAGTGCATGTGTGCAGTCGTGTTATTTCTGTGAGTTTTTTGAGTTCAGCATGTTGAAGTTAGCCTAATAGGAATTTTAAAAAAAGTTAAAATTAGGTTTACACTGATCTAATTATTGGATCCAGTTTTCAAAAAGATTAAATGTGCTGTCTTCAACATGTATTTCCCTATATGCACCTTGAAATAAGCAAAAATGTTTTCCCAAAGCGTTTTGCAGGCTCTTTTCTGCAGTTTATTGCTGGCACACAGCCAGCGATGTGAGCTCTAGCTTGGCTTTCTCTAGCTGCCAATGTTCTTTTGTGTAGGAAGTTAGCCCAAAATAGTATGTCTTCTTACTGCCTCCTCTCAGGGCACTTTAACAATTTCTGAAAGGTCAGTAGAAACCAGTATCAATTAATGTTGCGCTGTGTGCTCTAATGTGTACTCATACTGGCAGCAGGAAGCAAAGCTCCTTTGACTTCAAATTCTGCTGCCTTTCCCGGGGACGCTCCATGGAGCTGGATCTGTAGGTGCACAATGATTTGCTGACGTCTCATGGATCGCCACTGTGCTGGCCCAATTGGGTTGGCTTCAAGTGCTGTCCTGGTCAGTTTGCTCTAGTAGTAGTAGTAGTGTGTATGCACATGTTCGTTCAGTAGCCTGGGATAACTTGACTATGCCTTCAGAATTAGCAATAGGCAGTCAAGCTCATAGTCATTTGGTCTGCTAAGAAGCATATTCTCCTGCTGCTGTTCTGCTTGGTTTATAAATCAATCAAAAGATCCTAATGGTAGATAATAACTATATTTATGAGATAAATTTAGGGAAAAAAATGAGCAAAAGTTTCTGAGTTTTGCTTTCCTTTTTAGAGTTTCACTGAGAGATTTAGTGACAGCTGAGTATCATTTAGACAGAGTAATCTATCTGAAGAAAGATTAATGGTAATTAAAATGGCATTGGAGAACTTCGGCAAATGACAGCAGCCAAGCTGGCTGTACTGATATTTTTGGAAAACTGACTTCATTGCATTCAACATGACTCATTTATTAAGTTAGAGTCAATAACTCAGCTTCTTATGGCAGTCACTGAAAGTGGAACAGTACATTAAGAGCGTGTTCTTATCTTTGATGAACACTGGGATTATAAAAGTTGAACAGAATTGGTTCTATGCAGGTTCATAAGTGTCTGCACAAGCATGTTGTAGTTATGCAGTGACAATGTATTGCATCCACCTTGAAGGTACATGGACAAAGGAGCAGGGGGGCAAGCCAGTGGAACTATAATGGAAAATAAATTTGTGGCTATTATAACATTATATCCAGAATAAATTATCCTTACTAAAAGAGTTAATTTTTCATTAAACTTCATTATTTTGAATTCTCTTCTGATTTACTAATGGGATATTTGGGCTGTGGTTCATTGTTTCTAGCCTCCATTTGAGCACACTTTCTCCTGGTTTTTAACTTTTCTTAACTTGGATAAAATTCAGACCTTCCCTCTTCCGTGATATTATGATTTGATTTGTGAAATAGTAAAGCTTCCATCTGTTCCAATGCAATTGTATTGACCTTACTTCAGTATAATTCCTGTATTTTCCTAATTTCTGAGGTTGCTCTCACAACTCTTCTTTGAACGTTTTTTTTAATCCTTGATGTGAGCTTTCTCCTAAAGTCTATGCATTACATTTCATCCTGAGATGCACTTTTAGAATAAAAAGTTTCCCCCCAAAAAAGACAAAAACTTTGTATGCTTTCACAAACAGTTATGTGAGTTTTTTCATTTCCTAATTATTTTTATGGAATTTCTGTCTAATCTTTTTGGATTCTCTTCTCAGAGACCTCTGCTAGTTTTGCCCAGTATAAGGTGTAATTCTTTGCTTTTCTTGTGTCAGTTCTAATGACTATATCTGGGAATAATTTTACTTCTTTTCTGCAAAGGGATTAGAGGAATTGGAGTGCCTGTTACTTGCACAGGGTGGGATACAAACCTGATGAGATAGATATGAATATAAATTGTGGGAATTTTCAGATATTATCTGTTGTATACACATACAAATAAACTGGAGCTAACTAGTGTTTGAAATAATTTCATTATTAAATAAAGTTTGGAAGAGGAAGACTTAGAGCATTTAGTCTCTTCAGACGGCTACTTCATCAACTTCATGAAGTAACTGGCTGTATATTTAGCATTGCTCTTGGTTTGTTGTATATTCATTCTGAGAGAAAATGCTACTTGTGCTCTAGCATGCTGGCTGTTGTATTGATCAGCTCAAGAAAAAAGCAATAATAAAAGCAGACTGTGTGAAAGATGAAGATTGAATCTGCATGAAAAATGGATCCCTGTTAAACTGAATTCTGGGCCTTCTAATATGTGCTGTGCTGTGTTATAGCCTGGTATACAAAATGTACTGTAGTGAATGTGTTCTCTTGCTAGCAGATCCTTTGCTTTTCTGATTGCGGTGTAATTACTTCTTGAAATACTACAATCAAAAGAAATTAATGTAAAATGTTTTAATAGTCTGTGAACAAAATCAATCTGCAAGAAAAATTGCTTTCAAGAAAATGAAAAAAATGACTGCCAAGTGCTCATATTTAGCCAGTCACTGTTGTGTATCGCTCATTCTGTAGGTACCTTGCATAACTGAAATCTGCCTGACCTCTGTTCTTTAAAGTGTCAGCGCTCAAGTTGAGGATTTGCAAAATAACATGTGAACTTTAAGATAGGGTACAATTAATAGTGACATGTAAATGTAATTCAGATAAATCTTTGAAATCTTATATTGCTGTTGTTTTTTATGATTCATCTCAATGTTTTTTGTTTCTCTCTGTAACTTTTTAATGTATATGTTTGTCACAATGGGCTTATGCTTCTTGGAGATATTTGAGACCTATCGGTAGGCCTACATGTGTGACCTACTATAGGGAACCTATTTTAGCAGAAGGATTGGACTCTATGATCTCGAGGCCCCTTCCAACATTTGCAGTTCTGTGATCTGATTGTGGGACATTTATAATAATGATATGGTAACACAAAACTGAGCAATTTAAAATTTGTTTTCAGACTACTTAACACGAGGCTGGAATAAACTGGGATTTATGACATTTGAGTGAAGAGTATGCAATGTGTTTCGCAACTACTTCTGCTTCCAACAAACTAGTTTGATGATTGAACTGTATGGTGTAATATTTTGTTTCTGAAATTGAAACAGACCTTAAAGATTTATCTGTTACTGTTAAAATACTTACAGGCTGCCAAATACACAGCTTAAATCATTTTTTTCCTCATAGATAGCTAGTTACGTAGTAAAATCAATTCTTTGCCTCACACATACAGTAATTACAACCAGCAGAAGAGTTCAGACTGTGTTAACTGGATCCTGCTGATTTGTGGGCTACCTTTAAAATTTTGTGAAACTCACTGCCAAATTTTGTACACAAAGTCAAATGTCTTCATTATGTTCCTCTGTATTACCAAATTTCCATGGCAATACTGGATCTCTCTTGCAGTAAATATAAATGAAGGAAAATCTTATGTTCTGAAATGAAGAAAGGATTATGGACTCTGAAGCATTTACAGAATTGTATATTTGTTCTTTTTTCAGTTTCAAATTTGGTATTATTTATTTATGTAGCCTGGATTTCCAAGCTATAGATTTCCTTGTAAAATTGAAAATGTATTTTAGATGTGGAGAGTTGGAGCTAAAGGTGCAAGGCTATTTAAACAGCATATCTTTTAATGTATTTTTCATTTTCAAAACTATGAAATTGTGATAAACCAACATTTTGAATGTCATCGCATTTTGCTATTTTGTGTATAAGGAAAATATCCAATTCATTAATGTACAACAACTACTTTAAAATGTACCACCATTTTGATTGTAACTTGGTGAGTTTTAGAGTATGGTAAATTCTTGACACAAACTTTGCAGAAATGTTTGCAGAAAATGATGCTCATTAATGCTTTAAGCAAGCTAGATGAGTTTACTGAGTCAGTTATTGCTTTCATTTAGTTTTTTTCCTGATGTTATGCAACTAGTAAAGGATTTCCTACTAGTGGATTTCTGGTAGGAGATGCTCTGTCTTTTCCTTCTGCTAGGGGATGCAAAGATGTAGAAGTTAACATTTGGGTACTTCTGACATGAATGGATCAGAAACAGTTAAAAAAAAAACCCACATTCTTACAGGCCGCATGCCAGTAGCAATCAGGTGTAACTCATGTTCATGACATTGAGCCATCCTTTGGCATGGTGCTAAAGGAAGCCTTTATCATGGTGTTAAAAGCAATTTTATTTCTTATTTTTTTACAGCTATCCCTGGCAATGACCTTAGAACAAAGATCAGCTACAGTTAAAAGTAAAACCTCACGTTTTTACTTGCAGTAGCAAAAAAAAAATCTCTTGGTTCTCTGCAATGTTCAGTAGTTCTTGTTCTCTTCAGTGTCTGCAGAGGAAGTTGCAGAGGACATAGGAAAGGCTATATTTTCTGACTGTCCACGATAAATTTGAATGCTGTAGCATCTGGAGATCTTGGTAATCATAGCTGATGCTATTTGGAGCACTGGTGAACTTTGGTACTGACTTTTCCTATGCAGACTTCTTTTTCTGTCTGAAGCTTTCAAACTGTTCATTTCTGAGAGTGACTGTAGAAATATTGACATGCTGGATTTACAGGGAAAATCTTAATGTATTTTCTCTGTTACTCTCTGTTTCCCTTTTTAGGTTGAGTAAGCAATGTGTATAACAATTTCAAGATGGAATATAAGGAAACACATCTGTGTAGAAATGTTGACAATTGTAAGGAAAAATCACATAACATGAGGATATGCATACAAATACACATTTGATAACTGTCTACTGCTTTACAGTAAATATTTTCTTATCTGATTTCCATTTCTGTAGAACCCAGAAAATGTCTAGTGTTGTTGCGCAGAGCCAGCAGGAAGGTCATTAATGCTGTTATATTTTTAGGTCTGAATTGTCACTATCAATGATGCTGCTTCATGAAATAAAAGAAGCCATGTTTGCATGTCTCTGGGGAAAATACAGTAGTAACCACCAAATATTAACCACCATGTATGCTACATGGTCTTTATTCTTCCTTAGTGCGTGGATGATTATTTACCATAAGCTTTTGCAGGATGCAGACGGAAAAATTGCCTTTTATCGTAGCTTTTCAGCAAATTGAATGTGAAACAAAAAAAAACCCAGTTTTTCTGTATCAGTGCTAATGATTTCACTTTGTGATTAGTGCTTGTGAACATGAAGCTGTAGAAACTGTGAGGTCTTTGAGGTTTGTACAGTTAGAAAATTTCAGTTTCTGGAATTGCATTTGTATGCACGTAAGGTACACTAACAACTTGGTAAAATACTGACACAAAGCACGTCAGGTCTAAAATATTTAAACTCTTCCATACAGCTTAGAAAAGAAGTAAAATGGCTAATGTCAGTTAATGTACTTTATAACATCCTGGCAATGGTAGTTCTGCTTGGTTGACCTATTTCTTACTGTGGAGCTTAGTGAAGGACATTGTGTATCTGAATGCTTATTTTAATGACATGAAGGAAAAAGGTGTTGAGGTTGCTTTGGCCCTTTTTTAATTTAATTTAATTTTTTTGCTGTTGTTTTGGGCTTGGGTGGATTTTAGCTTTGAATTGACAAGTGGGATTTTTTGTGTTTTGAAGTGGGTCACAGCACTGTTAACATGCTGTCCTTTGTGCTTTTGATTCTGAGAATATTTTCTTCTCTCAATTCCAGATTGGGTGGGACTATATCTGCATACAAGATAGTGCCAGATGAAATAGAAGAAATCAAGGTACAGTATTACTGCCTTTCAAAACTGATTTTTTTTTTTGCTTGGAGAATTACAGAAATGTTGCATAGAAAGCCACATTATTTCTTGCTTTGAGATGCCCCAAATGTACATAGCCTGTCTTTACTACCTGTTTGACAAAATCTGAAGACCGAAAACAAGAATGATCATAAATATTGCTTATCTGAATTGATTGCTTATCTGAAAAAAATCCCATAACTTAAAAAAATTAAATAAAATTAAAAACTTGTTCTTTCCAGACATTTATAGTCCTTGTTTTAATTGAAAAATATGTATTCGGTAATTATTAATCTTGGTATTCGTTTATACATCCAAAACATTAAGAACTGTACATTAAAATCTTAAAATTGTTTAATAGGAAATAACGGTTAATACTAGTTTCCTTCAACTGTACGAATTGATGAATATATTTACACTGCTGAAACATTTTATCATCCACTCGATTTTAATCTAGTATCACAGAATAATAAAAAATAAAAACCTAGATGTGATGTCTGTAGTAAAGTTCTTAGATTTTTTAAAGTTCTTAGGCATTTTAAGTGGACTTTGGCAGGATTGATGCCAAAAATTTCTGTAATTCAGTGCATCTGTGTTTAGATATCTGAAGACAGGTGCAGGACTATTGTGAACATTAGCATAATAATAATAAATAAATAAATATTTAGAGTTCTTTTGCTTCTGAAATCAAAACCATGACCAATTCTTTCAGTATTATTTGCGCCTTAAAGAGGATAAAATTAAATCTTTGGTACTCAGAATCATCAAAAGCTTTTTGATTTGGAAGGATGACAACAATGGATTTACATTCAATGCAATGTTCATTATTATGGACTTCATTTTAACTGAATCCACTTCAGCAATTTATATCAGTTCTTAAATGGGAGTGCTATGTGGGAATTTAGCTTAAATCTGCTAACGTGGTTTCTGTAATTGATGCTTTATTCCTTTCAGTTGGCACTCAGTTATTCTGACCTATTGCTTGTTCATTATTATTTTATTGTGCTTTTTGTATATTTGTTTTCATCTGTGCAAAGAGATTCAGTAGTATAAAATACAGTAAATGGAAGTGGTTGCAGAATTGTTTGATCTGGACGTGACTTCATGATATGTAAAGTTGTGAGGATTTATTCTTATTCAGTTAACATCAAACCCAATATAAGCAAATACAGTGCATCTGCTTCGAAATCAAAGCCATCACTTCATGATCAAAGTTTTTCCCACCTCCAATATACATGGGCTCCCTTATTTTAAATTCCTAAGAGGAACATGACTGATGAGTTTAGATCCAACATTTAGAATTGGGCAGTAGAAGAGAAGAAAGAAGGTTTACAAAACTTACTGAAGTTGACTGATATTTTCCTAGCATTCAGAAAACTGTACCAAAACTGTAAAAACAAAAATAATCTTAAACCACAGACTTTGTCCTTTTATATATAAAAAAAAAAAGGACAATAGATTTGGATTTCTTGAAGTTGAAGGTAGTATTTCTGGCTTTATTGTGCAAGCTGTGTTCAGTTAATGAAGAAAAATGGAGTGCTAGGAAATAAGAAATATATTTTTTAGGAACTTATAGAATTAGGTATGCTTGTTAGTCAGAGATTTGGTTTTTTTCCAATTGCCTGCTGAAGAAGGAGGTTTGTTCTGATTTTTCATCTCTGTCTCACTTAGCTGATGTTTAAATGCCTGAAACTGTAGAGAACAGCAAAAGGGTTATGAACCTTCATCATTGATTTCTGTTAAACCAGCATGTAAGTGTGAAGGGAAGATTGTATTGTTCTAAATCAGATCTGATAGGAAAAAAAACACTTGCATTTCTTGTTTGTGGCAGCTGTCTTGTCTTGTTCAGGTAATGCTTTTTTAGTTGTGACAGAATTCAGCCACCCCATCATACCTTATGTGATTGAACTTCTGAAACTGTTATGCAGTGTCTGTTTCATTTGAAAAAGGCACGGCTGGAAGATGCTGTGACACAGCAGCAGTGAGTATAATAGACAAATCTATATTGAAATGGAAGGCTGTTTGTGTGCATATTTTGAATAACAGCTACCAAACAGGGAGACTGACCATCCTTGCAGTAAAGACAGAGGAGTCTTAACTTCAGAAACATTTTCCAAGCAGATTAGAGTGGAAAAAGAATTAATACAAGACAAAGCAAGTGAGGTTATTGGAATGTTACAAGATGATGTAATCTTCTTCCAAGCACAACAGTTCAGAGATATTTCATCTGAGAACTATCCCTCCCTTATTTAAACATGAAATATTAAGAGAGTTAACTTGGTAGAATATGCAAGAAGAATAGTTCTGCTTTTATTATATGATTTATTTTGACAGGTTGCTGAATTAAATTAAAGGAGTTTGAATAATCATGTTTTCTGATCTCAAAAAATAAACTGCTTGCTTAAATGGCAAAGGAGGATACTTTATTAGGCAGAGAACAATAATTATCATGACAAATAAATAAGTAATTTTGACAGCATTTCCATATATTCTAGAAAAGGTGGTAGATTAACCTCTTTTACAGCTCAAAATAGCTTATGAGGAAAATGAGTACAGATTTACTGATTTCACTGATGCATGTAATTACTTCTTAGGTGGGGTACTGTTGTAAAAATAGATTCTCTCTCAGTTTGGAAAAAGGATAAACTCTGTAAGCATTAGTATACTTGTCAGTTGAAATATGTCCAGCGAAGTTTAAAAAAAAAAAACAACACAAAACCTGCGTAATGTGCCTCTGCGTGTGCGCGCATGTATATATATATGTGTGTATTTATAAGAGTTTACTTGTCCACATCACAGTATTCAGTAAATTTTAGTATGTTTACAGTTTCCATCGTGGAGTGTTCAGAATGTAGTCATCCTTGCATTTGAGTCCATATAAATGATTTTACTATGTGTATATTTGTACTGTGAGAACATATATTGTTTATGACTACAGAATATTGTCTATATACGTGTGTGCATATTTCTTCGAATGAGTATTTGGTCAATGCTGGGTAAAATCAAGCTGTGCTTCCTTGTTACAAAAGTTATGTAGTGACTTGGATAGGTATAGACATACGAATTAGGAGCATTTACGACAGAAGAAATAGTGTGTGCCCTATCCACCCTCCTGCACGTTTATCAGGGTTGGGAAGAATTGAGTGGAACTAATTGCCACTGCAGTTTCTCAGCACCTACATCGGTCTGGAACTGGATATGATGCAACTTGGGTTGCCTGTTCTTGCATCACAGGTGATAGGTTCACAAAGTGAGAGCATTCAAATGGTGATTGTGTGAAGATAACCATCACAGGTTCCCCCCTCAGAACTCTTCTAGAAGATAGAAATGTCTTCTATAACAGGATCTTCAGGAACAGTGCTTCGGTCAGAGAAACTATCAGAGCAGGAAAACTGGAGTGGATGCATACCTGTCATTTTTTCATTCCTGTCATTTCTCTACATTAGTTAAAGCAATAACACTTCACTTTCAATACTTGCTGCCTTTGGAATACTGCAGGAACTGATGAAGTCACGAAGCATAAGAATCACAGCATATTTCTGAGAAAGCGTAATTGTTTGGACTTTCTTTAGACATCTGTTTTCAGCAAAATTACTGTCCTGTAAGCAATGTTCCTTACAAACTTGAAAAAATACATTGGCTGATTTGAGCCTTGTTCGTTCACTGTAGTTCTATGTTGTGCCTAGAGGAGAGCTCTTCTAGGCCAAATAATGTAATGTACGCGGGGACTGGAAAGCATCAGGCAACACTTGTCTTGGAGAGCATCTTTAGATTGGAGGCGTAAAAAGAGCAAACAAACAAAAAACACTTTGTAGCAAACTTAACGTTTCTTTATTTCTATTTAGTGACAAACAGTGCTATTTTGCTCGTGATGGTGCTTTAAGAGAAAAGAGCAATTTATGGCTATTATTGATAAGAGTGTTTTTGTTTTGTATCTGTACATAGTTTCATATGCAAACAGTAATGTCTTTTGGTTTACAGTACCATGATGTGCTTTTTTTAGTTGCAGTATTCTGTCATAAATATACGATGTTGTGAAGGGTAGTTCTTCAAGAGCAAGACTTTATGAATGAAATTTCTTAAAAATATTTGATTTGCTCGAATTTGCAAGTCAGCAGAGACAAATATAAATGCTTTCCCATATATTTTTCATGTAGGATTGCATGCCTCTTACTGTCTTCTCAACACCATAAATGAATGTGACAGCAAGTGTCAAAAAGTAAAACACGTTGGCAATGAGTTTCATTCTTGTAATACTTGAGCTCTGAAACAGATATTTTAGTGTAGAGAATGAGATTAGACTGTTACTTCTTCTGGTGGTAAATTTTGAGTAATCTTTTTTTAGAACTGTGTTCTGTTATTGGTTGTAAATTTAAATGTAAAGAACTTATGGGCAAGGATCAGTTTTGTTTTAAGTCCATTTGTCCACTCTTTCACACACAGATATGCTTTATACTCATCAGAAAACACCTGTAATTTTTCTCTAGTTGATCTTCAAATGAAAGCATATATGCATGACATCTTAAAGGCTACATTCAAAGGCTCTTTCCCAGAGTAATGATAATTCTCTTTTCTTAGAAGCATGTTCCTTTATTGGTCTAATATGAGAAAAATTCAGTTCTTAAAGGTCAGTTACTTTAGATGACCAATGAATTTGTGAGGTTTTAACTTTCCCACATGATCATATTAATGAACTTATGAAGAAAACTCATTCAGTGTTAGTGCCAACTGCCTTTCAGAGCAAGGATGGACTTCAATTAAAAAAAAAAAAAAAAAAAGTTATTTGAAATGGTTGCAAATAAAATCAGTCTATCCAGAAGCATTCTCTGAGATCATCTGCTTTGTAGACCCCGTGGCATCACATGCCTACATAATATTGTACGCTAGAATCTTCCTAATATGCTGATAGGAGTAGCTGATGAAACTTACGCAAACTGTGGGCAGAAAAGAGACATTGGCCATGATGCCTCAGAGCATTTTCTGTTTATCAATGTGTGGAAAAATAAGTAGCAATTTGTCAGCTAGTGTGTTTTTGTTGTCCTGTGTTACACTGCATACTGGCTTAGAATGTGGACTTTCAATGCCAGGCTTGGCTGGGGTACTGGAACTAACGTCCAGGCACGCTCTTACTCCAACGCAATATGAGTGTTTCTATACTACTTCTATTTTGGCAGGGTCAGGCTTTTTTCTTTGTTGTTGTTATTTTCGGTCATTGTGGATATCAGCTTTGACTCTTGGATTTTTTCTTCTGCTCTGGTAGGATTGAGACTTTTTGATCAAAGAAGAACATGACTGTTCTCCATGTCCAGCTATTTCTATTTCGAAGTTTTGTTTAGAAGGTGCTTAGGAAGCACTTAAAGGGCTTAATTTACAGGAATTAAATCTGTTTCTTTAATCCTCTGTGGAATATGGATATTCATGGCTTTCATAGATCTCTCAACTAAAAAATCATATGTACGAAAGTAATGTAAATGCAGAGATGACCGAGGTCTGTGTAACAGTTCCTTTATTGTAGGACAAAAGATTTCAGCTCTGCCCTTGTGGATGTTCCTGATATTTGATGGGATTTCTTTTAGGCTCATGGAGTTGCTGCCATTATCACTATTATTGACATATTCCATTTTTCCCCTTTACCTTACTATACTGTCTGAGAGAGATGAATGATGTAAACCCAGCAAATGGGGGAAGTTAAGCATCCATTCCTTTTGGCATCTACTGCTGAGGAGGATGATCAACTCTTTATGTTATTTGGAAGGCAGCAGATATTTAGGGATGGCCCAAATTTCTTTACATCTCTTAGTATTGAGCTCTGATCACTGTTGTGACAAAGTGTATATCAAGCACTCTTCTGCTTTTCTGGCAAGGTCTCCAGTTGCCTAGTGCTCTGAACTAAGTGGACTAAGTATACTCTCTAACTTCCCACATGATGATATAGATTACCACTTGGTTTTCTGCTGTTCTCAATTTGCATTTCACAGGCACTCCTTGGAGAACTCATGGCTCCAGACATGAAGTTGAAATGCCACATAATCTTTTTAGCAATATTATTATTTACTTTCCAAAGCAAGCAAAACAGTTCTTTAGTTCTGTAATGAGAGAAGTGTCTCTAGGATGAAAGGGAAAGAATAGCTGAAACTTAATTGACCAGACAAATCAGGATACTGATGATATTTCAAGCCTTTCTGGTTAGTCAAAACTTATGCATTCTCAGTACTGTTGCCTTTATGAGAAGAGATTAATGTTCCTCAGATTGTTCACTGCTAAGGTTCTGTTTGCCTATAAAACTTTCTTACAAATGAACATTAGAAATGAGAAACAAACAGTAAGAGGTGATACTCTTGTTCACAAATCTCTTCTTGTTTTTCAGCAAGCTTAAATTAAAAAAGAAATCTTTGCTTTGCTTTTGTCTGTGACCATAGTAACCAATTTTCAATGAATTTCCTCCTGGCTTTCTTTCATTTTCAGTTTTTGCTATATATATATATCTCTGTATTATCACCTGGAATCTAGTTATGTTTTGAGACGTTTTCTTGTTCCTCTCGTAAGATCCAGAGTAGTGGGGAATGCTTTCTGTAGCTTCTGTTCTCACTCTTCTTGGGTAGGATCTCACTTAGCCTGAATGAAATGAGAAAACATGGATTAGCTTCATTAAACACCAGATTGCTTTTAGCAAGTAAAACAATCCTAAATAAAAGCCCTTGTCATTTTCCATGTGGCCTGTTGCATTAAGTTTTGTTTCATTATATTTGCCCCATAAGTATGTATTCCAGTAACTCTGTTTTAGAGATCTATCAAAGAAATGTAATGCTATCTCTTCACATCTGGTGGCATGACCTTTTTTTTTTTTTTTTTTTTTTTTGCACTAAATAGTTTTCTCTTAAATTCTTTATTTTGGGATTGCCAAAAGAGATGAGTGTTGGTAGTGTGTATGTACATGTGTGTATTCATATATGTGTATATATATATATATATGAAGAAAAGGAGATCAGTTGTTTATTAAAAGGAACTTTCATGTTCTACAGCTGTTTAAAGATGGTCTCATAATGGTTTCATAGTGATGTTACTAGAAGTGAAGTTACTAGATGTAGAGAGATTGAGTGTAATTAAGTACACTGAATTCAATAACTGAATTATAAAACATGTAAAGCAAGTCAATGTTGTGATGTGTATAGAAGGTGTGAAAAATCCTGAATTTGCATGTAAAATAGCAGATGTTGGTTGGACTACTGGAGTCAAGGAATGAGGTCTGAGAATTGTGCTAGTGTGCTTACTATTAGCTCAGTGTTCAGGAGCAATTGGAAAAAAAAGTGAGTAATTAGGAAAGGAACAGTTATCAGGACATAAGACCTTATCTGTTATCTGTGAGCCTCGGTGTCCCACCGTATGCAGTGGTGTGTGGAGGTCTGATCCCTCAGTCGCAACAATGGCACAATAGGGCTAAAATGATTTAGCATCAAGGTGTAAGAATGATCTAATTTATAGCACCACTTGCATATGAAGAATGTATAAAGACAGTGAAACTGATATAACAAATGGAACAAGAAGTGGTTCCTTTCTAGACTTACTGCAAATTTTAAATAACCTCTCATGCTTGATTTATGCAAATTGTAAGACTGAAAGCAGATTTTCAAGCTTTGACTGTATATATTCTATTGGTTGATAATTTACTTATTTTAAGGCAGTAAAGAATGAAATTCTTAATAATAGGTTTTTCCTAAAATTGCTGAAGTTGAAACCTTACTTCATCATAACACAGCAGTCATTTCTTCCTCAGAAACTGGTTTGATTGATTGCATTTTTTCTGAAAAAAAGATATATAGCTGATAGACTACAGAAAATTCAACTAAAATAGTGGAGTTTATTTTGCTTTCATAGAATGCTTTCTGTCTGGGTTCTTTTTTATGTTATGTTTTAATAACTTGATTGGGAAAATATGTTAGGAAGACACTAAAGATGACATGTGCCTCCCTGTGGTATGCAAACCTGTAATCTATATTAAGATAGTGATGCTTAATATTTGAATATGTTTACACCTAATTAAATGTTTCTGATGATTAAAATTTTTGTGATACCTTAATCCTACTTGCCATTATTTACCCTATCACATTTCTAATCCACTGACTAAAACAGCAGAGGAAAAATCCGAACTTCTTGAAAATTTCATAATAGAGGCATTTTGTTTGCTCAGATACTTTTATTGTCAGATGCAAAAGATGGATGTAGATGAGATTTCATACAGATGAAGCTATATTTGAGAATGTACATAAAATGGAAAGGTTTAAATGAATTCTCTGTGTTATTGAGTATGCTAGATAAGTGTCTCATCTCACCTCTGATGGTACAACAGAGTTCGAATGTTGACTGTTGATCTGCTAGGCTTACACAAATTGATTTCCTTTAGCTAAACAAAATCAGTGCAAAAAATATGGAGTTATAGTTTGAAATGCTTTCCTTAACCCTAGCCATCAAATTCCCACTGCCAAGAACTGGACATTTATCTTGGGCTGTGTCTAGTTATCATTTCCTCCAAATAGATGCAACTCTATATAGTAAAGCATCTGCTGCTGGGAAGTCAACATTTATATTGGATTCAGTATGTTTCATTTGAAACAGCTTCTAGTATGATTCTGTGAACTGTGTGTCTTTTAGCAGCTGGAGTGGATTACATATGCTGTTGAAGTTCATCTTCCAAATAAATTTAACCTGAAAGGATTCCGGTTCGTATATTTAAAGCCTACTTTGTGATATGAACCAAAGTCTGGGAAGCAGGCAGCTGTCAAAAGTATATAGCTGTCTTGGACTAGCAGGCTGTAGTAGACATGTCCTCAGCCTCCAGGACATTCTCATAGTACGATATATTAAAGTTACAGATGATCAGAGATTAGTAATATAGTGCCATCATTCCCAATGCACTGCTACTGCCTAAGCTTCATATTTGAGAGTGCCCAGCCATGCTGGCAGGCTGTCTCAAACAAAATGATAGTGTAGACCAGTGATGTCCAAACTTATTTGATGTGCACTCCTAGTAGTAAAACATTTGAGAACATGCACCCCCAGTACGTGTATATTTATTTATCTTTAAATTATACACATCTGCTATTAAAGTTCTAATTTTTTTTCCTGCATGGTAGTGGATCATCTTGTATATCTCCTAGAGTGTGTGCAGTCCAGATTGGAAATCTCTAGCCTCAGTTGTTGAAATAATTTACTGGTTCAGGGAGCATCACAACAGTAAACAATGAAAATAGCCATGATTCTTTTTAGCTGGTTTCTAGGCTGCTCAGTACTAATTTCTCCATAAATTATAGGATTCTTAAGAGTCATGTTGGATTCTCCGCCACTTTTGTTTTACATACATCAGGAGTTTCAAGTCAAGTTAGTTATTATACTGCCATTCTGATCATAAGTTTCTGAATATCACCCAGCATTCAATATTTCATGTGAGGTGTTTACAAAATTGCAGAAAAAAAATAAAATAAATGCAGAGGCATTACTTGGACACATTAGTAGCTATTTTACTGAACGTTCTCTTGATGATAATGGGTTGAAAGGATCCAAATCAAATTTGCAGGCTGAAAGGAATATAATCAGCTCCTATAACAAAAGCATATAGGAGGTTAAAAAACAAACAAACAAAAAAAACCCAAACAACTTTCTCAAGAACATCACACATTTATTTTGTGAGATAAAAAGCCTTATTAGTGTTAATAAACGTTGATAACCATATTTTATCTGATTGGCCAGTTTATGTTAGCTTGTGGCATGATTCTCTTCATGGCGTATACTTAGGGGAATTAAGTCACAGGGTGAGAAGCCTGACACAAGTGTAGGAAGCAGTTATTGCCTGCACTGAATGAGCCTATCTTGAGTGCAGGCATCAGGTGAGATCAGACTGCTCAGTTATCTCGGAGAATTGTGGTTATAACAAAAGCCAGTTATTTTTGCCATCACTTGTGGAGACATCACTTATTATGTATTTGATTAGATGACAGTAAAATCATATATTTTGCAATAAGATTAAGTAGATCGCTAAGAGAATTGCTCTGATATTAGAATGCATTTGATGTAGCTTGCTGTGGCTAAAGTCTGAATATTTGCTTTTTTGAACTATCTTTGAAAGTGTTTCCTAGTATGTGTCTATCTTGGCAAGAAACATAATATGCTTCAAGTTAAACACTCACAGAAGGTTGAAACTGAACGTTTCTCTTTTTCAGTATGTTTGTTCTTGAGCTTTTCATACATTCTTTTTCTGGATACCCCTGTGATAATATAGCTAGTATTTTGATTTTATTTTCTGTGACAGCGTTTCTGTACCTCTGAATTATCAGTAGGATTTTCAGAAATGATGTGACTAAACTGTCCATAGAATAATGTATAAAGAAGAGAATGCCACTGAGTCATCAGAGCTCAGTAAAGGTGCAGTGGTTGCAGAGTTTTACTTTTTAAAATATTTTCATGTAAAAATATGCAAGGATTTCTAGGACTGTTCTGTCAGAAATGTTTGCATTCAATTTCAGATGCCTCATCATTGTGACAAACTTAGGTGGAGTGTTAAGATTGCAAAGATAACATTTGCTTGTAACATTTCTGCACAGACTGCCATTTCTGTTTCCTGTTGTTATTTATCATCTGCTTTGTTACTGTTCTGCTCTGTCAAAATAGCCTTGTATTTAAGGATAACAAATATTCTAACAGTTGCAATGTCTTGCTTTGTTAGTATGATGATATAAACCACTCTACTAAATGCAAATGGTCTGCTTGCCTGTGGAAATTGTACTGCTTAGTACTGTCATTTGAAAGGCTGCTTCTGCATTTTTACCAGTGAAGTGCTCATGATAGTTGAATCTCATTTGAAAAAAGTGAGAATTACCTAACATTTATCTGTCTTGAAAATGAAGCTGTGTGTCTGAGGATATCTTATAAGATAATAGCTTAACATCAAGATGTTTTAAAGTTCTTGTCCTTTTTGACAAAAATAGAAAACAATTTGTTATGTATTTGGGGCAATTTATTAGCTTAATAAAAATTTATAGGGAATAATGTTATATAGAAAGAGGCAATGTTTAAAAATAAAAAGCAAGTGTCATTTGGGACGCTGAAGCTAATCCTTTGGTTTTACCAAGTACCTTTAGGCTGTAAAAGACAACAGACATTTGTCCTCGGGCTGATTTGAAGGAAAGATGCTTAAGCTTGAAATGAGAACTGAAGAGAACTGCTTTACGTACAAAAGTTCAATATGTCTCAAATATTGTGCAGAACTATGAATGACAAAACCGAGGGGATGACAGTGTTTCAAAGATGAAAAAATATATACTGCATGTGTTGTTAAAGTTTTATATTCATTATGTCCTCTCTCTGTTGGTTTCTGAAATATAGAAATGAGCAAAGATGGGATGTGATGAAGTCTTCTTTGCATACATAACTGGAAAGTACTCAGGACAAGCACAGATTCTCACTGTGCAGCCAGTAATTGATGTGCAGGCATGAAGCATTAATCATAATGGCACACGTCCCTACTTTTGCCATTTTACCTTAAATAAAACCTAAGAGATATACCTCATATTTTTAAGTATCCATGCACTTTTATGATATATTTAACATTTTTTTTAAAGTAGCTTATATTTTAGTATGCTGTCAGTGTATATGTTCAGAATATTTTGTATTTTAATAATTTTTGAATAATGTTATTAAACTCACATAAAATCCTCCATTGGGAGAAGTAGTAGTTTAGCAAAGGCATAATCTTAACAACACCAAAAATTGACCTAATTATGTTGCAGTTCTTCTAAAAGGATGGCAATCTCTTATACAAACTGAAAAATAAGGTGGAAAAACAAGGCTTTTCCTCTTAGGTAGAATAAACAGTTAATGTCAGACTAGTGTTTGTTGAAAATATTTTTAAAGTCACTCTGTTTGCTAGATCTCTACCAGCGCAAACAAAGTGGGCATGTTAGGCCATGCGTACTGCCTTCGGAAGATGGTTAAATAGTAGGAAAAGAAAGCTGATGAAAATATTTCTAATTGTACTTATAATTTTATCCCTTTTTATGATCTTAGTATACTAAGAACATGTTCTGTCATCAATAGGTACAACCTAATTCATTACAGTTAACAAACCGGATTCTTGTTTTTCTCTGCATGCATAATATGTTTCACTTAGGTCATTTCACCTTCTAGGTTTCAAAATCAGGAATAAGATGCAGTGCCTCAAGCATTATTTGTCAGGAAGTTTCATGAAATCAAGGATTCAGTGATTCTATGAAATTCCCTGACAAATAGTGCCTGGGTAGCAAGTTCATTTTATAGACAGCATAAAACAAATAGAAAGTAAAACCAGTATAATTAGTTTAAAATTGAAACTGCAGTATAAGCAGTCTTTCTACTGTTCCTTCTAGGAAAGTTTAACTTAAAATGGTTCTCAAATTGGTGCTGATTCTCTTTAACAAAAGTTTCCATGAGAATCTAGTTTACCACTCTCCGTTGTCTTTGATAACCAACAGTGAACTGAAAGTAACATCCAGAGTCTGCAAAAGAATTAAATATTTTCTTATCAAAGCCAAGACAGACATTGAAATAAATCCAAAGAAAAGAGTTTACTGATGGAAAATTTTCTAGAAGTTGATCAGTGAGAAATTCAATATTCCCCCACAAAAGTATCATTCTAATAAAGGATAGTAAAGGGCTGAAGTCTGCTTAATGTTAGCCTGCACTTGTTTCTTGTGCAAAACAGTATCATTTTGCCAGTACTGTAAATGTGGATGGCCATATGGTAACTTGCAAGTTATAACCTTCAATCCAATATATTTAAAAGAAATGGCAATCTACTTGTCAGTGCACTTCACTTACATCATGATTATTACATTTTTTTTTCTATAGACGTTTAAAGCCACAATATATCAAACTCAAACTTCCCAATATCCAAAGAATGGAATAGAGAAGCAGGTGTTTTTGTTAGTAAAGTTATTTGTGTAGAGACTAATGCACTGCTAATTCCAGTGAAATATATTTGCTGTAGCCAATGCTCTTACGATAATGTAAAGGTATTTTGAAATAGGGGTGACAGACCAAAAATGTATGGAATGTTTTTGGAGTTAGAAGTGAAAGCTGTAACAGCACCTAGAGAATTAATAGACTACTAAATGATCTCTAACTTTTATGAGACAATAGCTATAGTGGCTTGGAAGTTGGCTCCGTATTTTAGATTTGATCAGTACTGGTCATTACAGCTGCAAACTTAGAAGTCCTAAATGGACAAAGTATCAAATACTGCACCTAGGTTCACAGGTGCAAGTGTAAAGGCTCTTGAAATTACATTCCTTTGGAATTCTGAGTTTTCTGCTAGAGTTGGTCCTAAGTCACACATTTGTAACTCTTAAGAAAAGAACCTCAATCTTTTTTAATGTGTTCTAATATAAGAGATATTACTAGGCCTGTAGAGATAACTTTTTAAGGACATAAAGGACTTAATAATTGCAGGAAAGAAGCACAGACTTCTCCTGCTATAGAATCAGAAGTTGCACGCACTGAAATAACAAGGGGATTCAAAGTGTCTGTTTTTTTGTTCTGTACTGTGCAGGGGAAGACAGAGAGAGAGAGAGAGAGAGAGAAATGATACAGGCTTCTTTGTGGATCTCTCTAAAAAGGCCCAGCAACAAATGGCTAATAAAATATTTGCTTTCACAAGTCAGAATAGATTGGAAATTTTACATCCCTTCAGATACTAGGAACCCTGTGTCTGTGCAGCACTGGATGAATCCCCAGATGGATTTCTTCATGGCAAAGTGCTCTGATTTCATCTGTGGGTAGAAGTTCCTCCTTTTAGGTCCTTTGAGCTACTGTATTTTTTTCTTACAGACAGATAGCTATGCGTAAAGGATGTCCTCTTTAAGTCTTGCTACATTAGTAGCGAGGCCAGGCTGATGGTGTGACCTTCTGCACCCAGTGAGAGCTGTCTGTGGGCTCCTCTGGTACTGTGAGCTGTTGAGCTTCCCTTCAGCCAGAGGATCAGAGGATTCCCTTCAGCAGTGTGACACAGGCCCGAATGCAGTGCTGGACACAGCAGAGCTCTCCGTCTGCCTGTGCATATAACTATTAGGTAAATTACTAACTCCTTGATCTACTATAGCCTCTGTGTCACAATTGCTGCAATATTAGAAAGATTATAAGTGGAAGATTGTTTGGTCCTTAATTTCCAGAGGGCATTGCCCAGTTCTTGCTCACAGATACAATTTCTTGCATGCTTTTCTTCCTATGCTAATTCCACCTACTCTCTGTTACTGAAAATACAATCTGGATGACTTTTCTGACTGTGTAGGCTCTTCCTCGGTCTCAGCAGTAAAGTGGCAATTGTCTCTGCAAGGGAAAGTAGTAGTCCAGAGATAGCATGCACTGCATGCATCATAATCCTTGAAGTAGAATGTGGGGGAGATGATACAACTCTTTCAAAGGGGCAATATGATATTTTTACTTACTACTGAGGTGATACCTTTATTCTAAACTGCACTGAACAGATGCCTGCAATGTGACTGTAACATGTCCAGAAAGGGAAATTTTGCAATTAAAAAAATCACAAAAATTACTTACATAAACATTTTCATGTTGGAGACCATATGTTAAACTGGTATGTGTATAGTGCAGGTGGTTCATGGTGGAAACAACTCAAGTTTCTTTTGCCACTTTTTTTTTTTTTTAATATATAAATAACTCAATATTTTAAAGGTTACTGTTTATGTCTTCTTGCATCTTTAAAATAACGAACAAGCACTTCCTAGTCCAGAGGGCTTTCCGTGGTTTCACAGCTCTAGAAATGACTCATGCTTTAGCAGGGAGAACTCTGTTCCTGTGAAGCAGCAGACATTTCATATGCATAAGCTCCACTTACTGTCTGATTCAAGTGCAGAGGTAACAATGGGAATGCACTTTTTCAGCTGGAACCTGCTGTACCTACAACTATACTCCCTAAACATTTCTATAATTACTGAGTCTTCCTGTTTATCCATTTGGAAAGCTACTGAAAAAAAAAGAGGAGCATTAATGTATTCTCTCTCTATTTGTTTCTGAGGGAATCAGGAGGAGGGAGGCATGACATACCATTTATGAAAGTATAATGAGTAATTGCAGCATCTGTATGTTAATTGTCGTGCTTAAAAGAGTGACATCATCTAGATAGTTATGAAGGTTTAATAAAAACATCAGATAAAGTAAGTGAAAGGAACTTAAAATAACTTTGTAATTGTTTTCTTAAATACTTCTCTCAAAACCATTACTTATAGTGGGAAATGTCTGCTAAGATTAGCACAATAGAAGTCATTTGAGGTTTAGAATTCAATGTAAGAAAAACATTTCATAAAAAGGATACTCGAGTGTTCAGTTTTTCATGTGCTAAGGAGTTAGACTTCATAAATCATTAATTCCTCTTGAAGCAGACCCTGTAAGGGTTTCACTTGTCTTTTACTATTCCCTCAGTGCTGCAGCTTTTGGTTCTGGCACAGTTCTTGCTTTTGCAACTGGAGCATATGGTACAAAATATATTCAGTGCCAGACCGTTTAATTAATTAAGCAGTAATTCATTTCAAGATTAACTGTTAAGACTATCTGTAAATATGAAATTCTTAGTGCAGGTGTTTCTTACTCTGATATTGTAGTGTTTGATTGTGAAACCAAATGTATTTTTGGTTAGAACTGGCATGTTTAAGTTTTGGGACTGTAAAGCATTTCTGAATATAACACCACTTTCTCTGCAGGAGTCAAAAGACTCAGTATGATCACTACGAGTATTTGTGAAGCTTGTTGTTCCTGTAACAGAAAGTATTCTATATTTATCTCATTCTGATAGTACTGATTAGTATTTCTTTTATCATTTCAGCAAGTGAAGTTTGGCATTTGTCCACCAAAATGAGAAATGGGATGTGATTCAGCTTAGAATCGTCCTTTCCAGTTCTTTACATGTATTGATTTGAACTGTATTCATGTCCTACTTAACTTCTCTGGTCATGATAACTTTTTGAGACAAGATTTAGCTTGAAGCAATTGCTCTGTGAAGTTTCTTTTTACTCCATTTGCAGCAACCCTGCCATGTTAGGCATACTTCTTACAAGGTTATCCCCACCTCGGCCAAATCACAAAGATGTATTTTTTTTTTTAATATATTTAATATTTTAATATATTCTATGTATTCATGTAGGTATTATCCTCATCATCTAACAAAATGTCGGCATATCTTTCTGTATAACACTAAATTATTTCCAGTAATTTAGGGCCTTAGAAACAATGGAAATTACAGTACAAATAACTGCACAAAGATTGTAGGTTGCTTGACAATCTGCATATTATTTTGCCTGAGAGATTTTCCATACTCATGAAAACATGTTTGAACAACCTTAGTTTCCTAGCAGATTTTAGCTTTATTTATACCAGCTGCAGAAACAGTTGGAAGATGATTTTGAAATCTCTGTTGGATTTTGAATGCTTTTATTACCACCTGACTCCAAGTAATTCTGTTGTTAATATGTATCAAGAGAAATGAACATCTTTTAAAAATGTTCCATAAGAGAAATGACCAGAAAATTTCAGCTCTTAGAGGAAAAAAAATGTAATTCTAATGTGAATTGCTCTGCATCGATTTTCTCCTGTGTGTAATAATCAGCTGAAATCTTTAATTGCAGTGGGATCAGCTAATGCTGAGACACTTTTGCAAGCCGCAATGGAAGTACAAGATATCACATTCCGTAGTAATAGTTTTCACCTAGTATCATGGGTAATAGCTATAATCCTTTGAGTTTAAAAGAGAGATTTTGTATACCCTCAATCCTGTAAAAGTCTTCCCTCTGAGAGAATAGCCTTTTTGTTCAGAAATAAATGCCCAAAGGTTGTCTTACTACTTTGTAAACTTTGGATACTAATACTCTGGAGTTGAGGAATAAACTATATCCTAATCAGCGAGGTAGCCTTTTAATAGTTCATTCTGTTAATCTTCTATTATTTGCTGTAAGTAAAAACTAGGGACTCACAGAAAAAGAATTTTTCTGTAATGATCACTGTCAGTTATTTTTAATTGCCTTCAGCAGCAGTCATCAAGTTGTTTGCATTAAGAACCATTGATGAATCTCAACTGATCTTTATCCTTTCCATGTTCCTTTTAAGAATCATTTTCACGATATCCAAGATTACTTCTAATGAACAGATAATGAAGAAGTGCAGACAGCCTGATGAGTTCCAGAATACTTTAGTCCTCTTTCCTCTTACATACTCTCCTTGTTGATGTAATACTACTGCAGTAATTTATCATTGCAAAGTCTTCTTACCTTCTGTATATCTGGAGAAACGAAGTGCACTGCTTAGTTTGGAAATAATTTTTTTTTTTTCCTAGATGTTTTGGTGTTCTCTGGAAGCTACATCTGACATTGATCTTTAGACCTGGAAAATAATTTACTATCTCAAAATGGTTCTCTGTAACTTTTTCCTTATTTATCCGTGGCAGTAATTGCTCTGGGGAAAAATATTTTCATATACTCACCTGTAGTGACCTGATCTATACAAGGATCCTTTCTCAATCAAATTCCACACAACAGTCAGGTTTCTATACAAATGCCTTTTTATTTTACATTACTCTGGAAAGGTGAACACAGATAATTCCCATCTGATTTAAATTGAGGAAATAGATTTTGTTGTTTCTCTAATAAGCTTCATCATGGCAAAATAACACTTCTCTGAATTGGTCTGAACAGCTTCAGGATGATGATAAATGGTAGTAAGATAGTATCTCAAATTTCTTGATATGTATGAAGTAGTAAAAATTACATGAAAGTGATTTATTTTAAACTTTGTCAGCAGATCTGGTATAACTAATGATGACACCCCAGCAATGGCTGGTAAAAAAAAGAGTGACTAATTTAAGTGCAAAAGCTTTAAAAATGGATAAAGACATACAAATTGTCATCAAGGCTGTGAATTTCATAAAGTCCAAGGGATTTAATCATTGCAAATTCTAAGATTTCGTTAAAAGTGTGGATGTTGATTATGGGGACATCATTTACTTTTTTGAAGTAAAAAGGTTAAGTTGAGGTAAAATGCCAGAAAGATTTTTTGATTTCTGAAATGAAGTCAATTCATTTACAGAATCAAAAGGAAAATTTGTGCAAGAACATGAAGATTAAAAATGACTCACAGACTTAGCAGTTTTGGTGGATTTGACCACTCATTTAAGTGAGCAAAACATGCATCTTCGAGTTGAAAATCAAGTAGTCTATGCCATGTTTCAAACCATGAAGACGTTTGGAATGAAACTCAAATTACGGCACGCTCAAGTTACGACAAATAATTCTATGTATTTTAATACACTGGCTAAACATGGTCCTGTGAGCAGCCAAAAAAATATGCAGCCCTGCTTTCCTCTTTGATAAAAGAATATGAGAGGAACTTTCAAGATTGCAAAGAAAAATCATCAATTTTTTGGTATAATTGCAACTCAAATTTAAGTCAACATGAATACTTTGCCTGCAGATTTTCAAATGTAATGTATAGATTTGCGATCAGATCTTAAACTCAAGAATTTGATACTCTCTCTTTACAAGGCTTTATAAGCCTGATCTTACTGGAAAAAAATGTCCCTCACTTCACAATCACGTCTTTTCATGTCATCACTTTTTGGCATTACATATATTTTTAACAAGTATTTGCAAGGATGAAGTACAGGAAAAGTGAAATTTCATCAAAAATATCTGACAAACACCTTGAGAACTCGCTACGAATTGCAACCACTTCCATCAAACCAGACTGATGCATTTGTTTCACAAAAGCAAGGTCAAATATTCCACTAGTTGTATGTTTTTGTTGCTCTCATTTTTAAATGCTTTAATAAAAATATATTTTTAAAAGTTTTGTTACTTATATACATTAATTATATTATATTTTTAATGTGCAACCCAAGACATTTTCTATTTTCTCAGTGTGGCCCAGGCAAGCCAAAAGGTTTAGGCATACATGGTCTAGACATACATACTCTAGAGGAAAACTGTATTGTCTGTATGATATGTCTGTTGCTGCTTTGATCTCAGATCTTTTGGATTATTTATTTTATGTAGTTCTTTTGACTTCTTTTTGTAATTTGCTGAGGCTACGTGGTTGCTCTAAGTGTTTGAACGCATTCACATTCTCACACCTCGCAACCTCGAGTTGCCTAAAACAAGTGATGAGGACATATTGGACTATTTATGATACAATAATCTTGGAAAACCATTGCATTATATGGTTCCTTCTCCCTTGTTAAGCTCTTAAATTCTTATTCATTCTGCTTCTGTCAGAATGAATGTCACAGTGCATCCTGTGACTCAGCCATCTGCTGGAGAAGACAGATCCTTGTGGCTGCCATTTTACTAACTCCCTACCTATGTAAGGTATTTTCTTCAGTCATCCAAAATTTCTTCTTGAAGTAGCAAAGTTCCAAGAGCAGCCAGGGGATGAGTCCTCCAATACTCATTCCTGGATCTTATGCTTCTTGAATTTTACATTTCACATTCTTGATTTCATTAGGACCCAATTGTTTCTCTTCACACAGGTCTAAGTCTTTTACTGTGTTTGATTGCTTGTTGTGCTGTGGGGACGTCCAAAAGTTCAACTTGCTTCACACAACGGTTGTTCAGATAGTTATCTGGCTGCGTGTGGACTTGTGACTTGCACTTCCCTCCGTGGCCAAAGCAAATTCCTTCAGAACCCTGAGAAAACTCAGTATTGCGTGGTATTAGTATGCTTGCCATGAGGCCACCTGGAGTTCCATCTTTGCTTCCCTCTAGCACTGTGTTAGTACGATAGAATCCAGGGCTGTCTCAGCCTTCAGTGATGTGATGCTGCAGTTGTTTGTGTGGGGCAGTAAATGTCAAAGGTAACTGCTGAGCATGCGTCATTGCTGGAATGTACATGCAGACTCAAAGAAGAAAGGTTACTAGTCAGTAACTGATGTTCTTTGAGAGGTATGGTCTGCATGTACATTAGTCTCCTACCTGCCTTTCCCCTCTTTCTGGATCTCTTTCAGGTTTGATTGTGCATTTAAGAGGAACTGAAGTGGTGGCGGATGCACTCTGCCCTATATTTCATGCACCAAGCAGGAAGAGGGGAGGCGCTAGAACGCACCTCCCAGGACACTTCAAGGCAGGCCACAAGCTCGCCCACTCTTAGAGTATATATATGGACTAAATATCTCAAAGTACAGCAGCTATTGGTAGGTAAATTTTCTTTACTGTATTTTCACAGGTGAACTGGTAGATTTAAAAAAAAAAAATCATTCATTAACTCTGTGGATTATATGCGTGAATAACAGAGACATGGGAGTGTTTACACCAGAAACTGCATTAGATACATGAAGGTAGTTTCCTGTCTCTACAATGGTTTCGTCTCTTGTCTTTATCCTCAAATCCAAACTTTTTAAAAGATCTTGAATATTATTGATTTGCCATTTACATTGAGAGCTGCAGGAAAAAAAAAATGCAAAGTTTGGAATTTTATTTAAAAAGTAAAAGAAAACAATATCTTGAATAATTGTGGCTATACGTATAAAATAAAAATTGAAGATTGTACCTACTATTAGAAAATGGAGCTAGGAACTGAAATGGGTTCCACAAGAATCAGTTATATTTTTACAGTTGTACTGTAGATAAAACTTCATAGTTACAGAAAAAAAAATGTTCCCATTTGAACCCTTTTTCACAACTGGGTCCCTCATGTTGATCACAGAAGCCTTCTAGAGGTTTTTCAACCCAGTCCACTTACTGCCCATTAAACAGAACAAGTAGATGCAGAGAATAACTTGGCTTAAACTAGGGATGCAGATTGTTTCTGCTTGTAAATATGCACATGCAAGATCTGAGTGCTTTTTTTCCAGTACATTTGTCTGTGAAGTGCAGTTATGTGTGCAGGACTGTTGGAGAATATGATTCTTACATGTTTGTACTTAGAGTTCTCTGAGACGTATTGTCTACAAAGACCTACATGCTTTACTGATTCCTTAGATTTGAAGCATTTAGTACTGTTTTGGCAGCTCAAAGATGTTTACAGTTGTCTTTCTGTAGCTTTGCTGTTTCTGTGTTTTTAGCAAGATTAAGAAATAGGTTATCAAGTCTTGGTTACAACCAGCAAAGGTTGGTGAGTCTTCTTGTTTTTGGTGCGTGATAAGACCATGAACTTGTACTTGTGCTCTAGACATGGGTGCACGTAGAGAAAATACTGTAACAAACTCTAGTTATAGAACATTATTTACTTGTCTTTAACATCAACTTGCCTTTTCACATTCTGGGAAGAAAATCAGAAGTAAACAGTCTTAAACAATCTTAAATAAATATAAATGTATGCAAAGGGAAAGAAAGTATGGAAAAAGCCATCTTGTTTTGCATGATGAATGAGAGATTTATGGCTCAAAAGCCAACCATTTGTATCTTATAACAACAGGTCTTAGTGCTACTAAGAGAGAAAGAAGTTTTGATTTTTTTCTCTCTTCTGTTCATGTGAGCAGTTTTGAATTTATTTCACTCTTATATGCTTTTACCCTTTTCTTTTTATTGCAATGGGTATATTAACTTGTATCGTTTAAGGACACTGGAGTTGTATTGATATATTTTTTCCATGTTCTTACTCATGCTAATTTCTTCTAATTAAGATGATGTCATATCATTGTAAAAGAAAATTAATTTGATATTCACAGTGTCGTTTTGTACAACTCTTATTTTTTGATGTGGATTGCTAAGGAGAGTAATCACAGTTTTAAGGACATACTGTAAATAACTTATGTGTTTAGGAACATTTATTTAAAAGATACATATTTTTTGCTTGGATTTTCAAACGTACTTTCCTAGTGTATTATCCTAGTAAATAGGATTTATTTGTGAAGAAAGAAGATACATAATTTTAGATTCTGTACTCACCCGATGTACAGCAGTTCAGTCTAATGACAGTTCTGCATTTTGGACATTGAGATGCTTCACAAAAGAATATATGTCTGGAAGTCATGTAGCTATTCCTTGACTGAAATGGGTCGTAACATTAGCTAACATGTGGTACAATCAGATTGTATACCATGGCCTTGGATTTTAGATCTAGAGTATCTTAATGCACAAATTGCTATATAACAATTTTCTTTGTATAGCATCAGTCAAGCCAAGTATCAGATCAGTGATCTGGAGGAATTCTCATTTGAAAACAAAGTAAATTAGTGTCTATTGAAAGCAAATGGCATATATGGCTGGACTGCTTGCAGCAGGGAAGTGAACACAAGCGTTTTTTCCTCAGTTGATCAGAGTAGCTCTTCTTTTTTTTTTTTGATATTCAAAATATAAATGAGAATATTTTGTAGAATAAAATTTTGTGGGGTAGAGAGAAATAAACTCAATATCAGTTTCAGGTATTTTTCCATGTCTTTAAAAGGTCTTAGAGGTACATATTCTAAAATACAGTGAAATACTAACATTGCTTTGTAGACGAAAGTCTTATTGAAAGCTTATGCTTTTTTTAACTCAAAGTAGAACTTGGTAAATAAGTATATCTAAGATAATGAAACAAATTATATGCTCAGTCCACGTGAAAAGTCAAGGTGTATAATGATTTCTGTAGCTTTCTATATGCTATCACAATGTTGTTGTGGGTTTTTTTTTCTGTTAACTGGTATACTATTGAGCTGTATAAGAACAGATGAAGGAATTATTTTCACTTGAAACCTTGTTGGATTTTGTCAGGTTTTATTTTATCTAAAAATAAATGTTTCATAAAACCCTCGCTATGTCTCTCTTTGTTTTATGCTCACCATTTATTCCTGATTATGGTAATTTTCATATATATATATGTATATATGTATATATATGTATGTATATGAAGTCAAGCTCTCACTTTGCTAAACGACATTTCTATGCTGAAATTCTCTCAAGTGTTCCCTGATGTTTGCTGGTGTTGAGAGTCAAAGTAAATATGTCTTTAGATGATAAAAGCTCAGAGAAGATATAATCTGTTAAAAAAAAAACAACTTTTCTGGTGCGTATCTGTATTGTTGAAGCTAACAATTTCAATTGCTGCAGTTGCCTTTGTTTAACTTGAAGAGAATAAGGATAGCTGTATAACCAATCAGTCTGATTTCTGCCAATGGTTACTCTGCTATGTAATATGTGGGTACACATTAGTTAATTTGGAGCTCCAAGCAGATGCTCAGCTGCTTTGCTTGCCTGCTGTAGCATACAAAGGATAAGTGATATAATCACATTGAGGCTAAATACATTTTCTGCTTATGTTCCTTTTCATTTTTTTTTGTCACAGTTTGAAAAGTAGGTTAAAATGTCATTTGAAAAATGAATGCAAATCAAACTTAACATTTTTCTAGTATTATGAGTTCTATGGTACTGTAAGATACTGTAAGATTAAATGTACATGACACATCTCTGAAGCTTTCTTTTTCCAGCTTTGGGATCAGCATGTGCAGTCCTATTGAGATGTTATAAGAAATAAAGAAAAGGTAGTTTTAAGAAGCAGAATGTGAGTTGCTGTATCAGGTGTATTGTTACATCTTCTTATAGTCAGACTTACAAATAAGTAGTTCTTTCTTTGTTCAGGCTGTTAAAAAGTAGAGCAAAACAGAAACTAAAGTTATTGTTATAAAAATCAAGCATATAACTGGAATTAAATGCACTATTCTACTTATGTGTGTTGAAGAATTGTGTTTATATCTCAGAATCCAAACAAACACTGATATAAATGAACAACCATGAGTTCTTGTTTTCCATTTTGGGACAAGAGATGGAGAACAGAATTCCACTTTCCAGTTCCAAAAATATTATGACTGATTGTATTACTCTGCCATATGTTTGTTATAATAGCAGTTTAGTATTTGTTGAAAATGCCACGATTGGTTTTACAATTCCCTTGATTTATTTTGTGTGTCTCTGTTTATTTTCAAGACAATTCTTTAAATGCTGTCTGAGGTAAATGTATCCCAGCTATTACTTGCTAAATCTGGCAGCTTTCATCTTCTCTTTCAGGAGACGCTGATAGATTGGTGTGATGAAAAGGAACTTAATTTGATTTTAACAACTGGAGGAACAGGGTTTGCGCCACGAGATGTCACCCCAGAGGTGAGTTACTCCTGGAATAAGAAAAACATGCCCTCTGATGTAGAAATGTATGACTTGTGGGGTGGGAATGTTAATTCTTTCTGAAGTTTCCTCTGTAACTTAACTTGGCAGTATCTTTAGACAGGTCAGGTGATACACAATTTGGAAGGAGAATATGCTTTAGGGAATACAACACAAGAGAATTAATATGACCTTGGTTTCTGACCCAAAAGAGTTTTCAGTCTAAAACGTGACATAGTAAAATGGATTTCCAGTTCCAGTAGAATCATAATAGAATTGTAATAGCACTGGTGTAATTTTCCTTAGCACTGCAGTACAGCACTGCTAAGCAAAAACATACATATCACATTTCTTGTGCCCCATGCAAGAAAAGTGAAATGAAAGATTTCCTTTAATTCTCTCTTAAAGGCTTCTGTGTTGACAACTTCATAGGTTAGAAAATAGGAGATAGATTGCAGGGGAGAAAAACTTTGTAAAGCTGCTGTTGCTTCAGTTGAAACCACATCGTCAAAAAAGCTAAATGGGCAGAAATGGAGGTAACCTGCATCAGTAAATGTTGCATAGGAAATTCAGTTATTTTTCATTTCTGTGGAGCTCAGGTAAGGGAAAAAAACAAAACAAATCTACAAGAAGAAAACTTAACCAAATAACCTCATGGCCATGAAATGATAATTGTTATTGAATTACTTGGTATTTGTAGTTCTAATTTGGGTGAATTTGAACTTATAAAATCACATACCTCTTATGATATGCTTTGTTCACTGAAGGGCAGAAATACAACTCAATGCCTGAAGTGTTTATTTCTATAATTTAGCATATTTAGTTTTCACTTAAGTTCTCATTTGAGTTTATGATCGCATACAATTTTAAGAGTAGTTTTTAGTCCATCATAACATGCCTACAATCCTCTTTATTTACAAAAGTGTTCTGTTAAACCTGAGAGTGCAGTTTAACTTGTTTTCACTAGGAATATTTAAATGCTTTTTGTTTACTGTATAATATTAGTGTAACTAAAAGAAAAATGTAAACAAAATGCTTGTGTATTTCTGATGATTTTAGATTGTATATTAGAAACCTTAACTAAAAATTATGGATCTCTGTAAAAGAAAATGGAGACAGTACAAGATAACTGATAGCATACTAGCTAGTGAAAGTGAATTTGCAGGTGATTCACATTGCTAAAGCAACACAAAGATGAAAAGTGCATTGATTCCACCGGTCTCTTACTTGCAAAGTAGCATAATGGTTTACAAGACTGTATACCAGCACTGTGTAAAAAGGTGAAATTTCTGTTCCAATTTTTCTGATTTATTAACTTTATGCAGAGTTGAGTAGTAGTGCCAGAGGAAGCATTTCAAACTACTTAAAATGAATTACAGATTCTCAAGCAGTGCTGGAGCCAAGGAATTAACAAATGAGAACTTGACATTAAAATATCTGGTGTTCTCCTTACATTGATTCATTGCTGTTACTCAAACTAATTATTTAATTCAGGTGGTGATGATTTGTTTGGCTAGATTAGATGTTACAGAGACCTGTTATGAAAATGATCTTAGTTGTTTTAATCTTACACTATATAATAACAGCACATTGATATAAGTGCTTAAAGGGAAGAAAATCAGTTTTCAAACATGTGTTGTAAGTAAAATATCTGTTTTGGGTCCAGGAGATAGATAACTTGGAATGGAAAAATTCAATGTCAACATCAAATGTGCAATAAAAAACTTCCAGAAAAACTAATTGTAGGAATGAGTTAATAAAACTCATGTACTGTGTAATGAGTGGTTCTTATTATCTTTCATGTATGGTGTTTGTACTCACATGTCATTACTGAACTGTTACTTAAATGATTTGATCATGACACAGTGCTAGTGAGATATCATCCTTAAGACATGATTTTAAACATAGTAATAATTGAATCTGATTGGGGAAGACATTTGAACATTTTTCCTGAGAGTAGTGATAGCAGTCCATCAGGTTGTATTTCAATTAAAATGATTATATCCTGTTCTCCTTAATTGTTCTATAGTTTCAGTTAGAAAGCACAGCTTTCTACTTTCTTTTCTGATCATTGATACGTAATTGCTATTGTACTGTACAAGATAAAGTTGATTTCTGAGAGCATTTGCAGCCCAAATAATTACTTAAATTATTTTCATTGCTTAAATTCAATTTAAGTGCCCAGCATATTGTTTCAGAAATTTGTGAAGTTCAAAAAACCAAAATTACTGTTTCCCCACTCACTTTGTATTTTGAACACTAAAGATTATTGCATAGTGTCAGTGATTTATTATGACGTGTTTTCTTGCAGCAAAATAGATACTTGAAGGGTATTCATGCTATCTGATTTTGATTATCTGTCTATGGTTCCTGAATTTATTACAAAGGTCTAGCGAGTCGATGAGGAGAAGCTTTCAAGTTAGATGTTAGGATTTCTGTTTACAGTAGTGGATGTAGAGCTAAGCAGATGGAGTATCCTTTGCCTCCCTGTCTGTATGACTATAAGCAATGAATCAAATGTGGATAGATTAAAATAAAAACAGTCAGTGGATACCTGAATTTGAAGGAAACCCTTGTTGATGTAATTAATGAATGCTGTAATCCCTCAACTACTGTGACAGTTCTTGGTCAAAAGTAGAGGCTTCATTTTGTAGACTTTTTTGTTGTTGTTGTTGTTGTGTGTTTTTTTTTTTTTTTTTTTTTTTTTTTTTTTTTTTTTTTACCATTTTAATGTTGCATATTGTTTATGAGTATACTATTTCAGTCCATACTGGAAATGTTCATATAAACTTTTTGTTGATATATGAATGTTGCTGGACAGACATCAAGGTATTACACATTCTCCAAGTTACGTGGGGAACTTTTTTATTTCCAGTTGCAGATATTTTCCACTTGGAACTACAATACTTACAAAATTTTTACATGATGTTAATGAAAATATACAGTATTTTTTAACAAATATTTAAATGTGATAAATTTTTGATCACTAGGTTTCTTTCTGACACATAAACATGTTTTCTGTATTGCTGTCAATCAGTACAAGGGAAAAATGCATTCAGACACTCTGTTTAGTTTCCTGTCTTCTCTATTTTTATGTTTATTCTTTTGCAATATTAATTTGCCTATCTCTTAACAGTCTTCTGGCTGTTTTCTTCTTCTATATCTCTCCTGTATCTCACAAGTCTTGTTACCTCCATATAAAGCTAGTTTTATTTACTTAGGTAACAGCAATAGGCGGCCAACCTAGGCTAGACTGGTGCTAGAAATCTTTGAGCTGTTGCTGTGTATATTCACAAATAGTTCAAATACACTGCAGATAATTGTCAGCTCTGAAATTTTAAGACAATACTTTCAGAGAAGAAGTACAGAAGAGCTCTTTCCTATTATGAAAACCCCTGCAGATATTTTCTTATAGTTTTACTTCTTTTCTTCTGCTCTGGAAAAATAATGAATATGCCTTTTACTTCTTGCTGGTTATATTTCAAGATATTTACAGACTTTTAAAAAATATATTTCAAGACATGCCTGTCTTCATTTGATCTGAAAATATATGCACACCTATTTATTCTTTCATCAAAGAAGTCCATGGAAAAAAAAAAACAGCAACAAAACAAACACTATTCTCTGGAACTCATGTTTGTCAGCATTTTTCAGAAAAAAACCTGCTCAGAATGGATAAAATATTCCAAACCTAGCTATATAAGCACTGCCTCTATTCTGCAGTTCCCTAAGGGGTCTTTCACTATTATTGCTTCCTAAGTTTCTCCTTTGAATTTAGTGTGAATTTTTCTTCAAATAGTTCGCTTTCCAAATTCCAAAATTCCAAATTCCATTTCATTTCCACAGACTATTTTAATTTCACTGTCCTGAGGAGCATTTACAGTCTTCCTATTCTGTACTGTTTGTAATTGTTATATGCTTTGTCTCTTGGTTTGTTTCCCCTTCATTTTTGTTAATGAAGCAAGGTGCTTGTTGTTAGACAGTGGGGTTTGTGATGTTATAGATGTATTCTTACAGCAACTCATGTGTTCCCTTCAGATTAACTCAAATCTATAGAGATATTTCACATAACAGTTTTTGTTTAATACTTGATTACTTTAACTGTGAAGAATTATTAGGTAGTTTTTTCATCCTCCCTGGCTTAAATAGTGCCTTTCCAAACCAGCAAGATTTCTAGGAGCGTTCCTTATGAGGAAGGGAGCACTTCCATGCTTTTTCAACAGTATTCAGCTCTTCTTCGTGTGGTTACTGAGCCTCAAAAGACTCTTTTTACAGTGTCTGTCACTTCATGCTGTCTCATGAGGAGAAATGAAGTCTTCACCTCGTATGGGACATCAGTCATTTGATGAAAAGTAGAAATACTTTGAAATATACAACCTCTAATTACCCAGGCTGTTATTTCAGTTTTTCACTATCAATATTCAATTTCCCCACCAGTTTTAAAAACTTTTTCATCATGTATTTTTGTAGTCTGTCTTAGAACTGCGGTTTTCCGTATATCTCCATGGAGATTTCACTCCCTGTTATGTGTAATTTCTTTGTGGAGGTATTATATGATGAAGTATGCTGTGCTCGTATGCTTACTGCTCCTGTAACTTGCAGTCAGATCTTTCGAGAACTATTATACCCGGAATTTCCTTGGAAATCATGTTTTCAGCCTAGCTTGCTCCTTAAGGGTTTGAATTATGAAACAAACCTTGCTAGGTGTATCTAGGCAACAAAGAAACTTCAAGGGAGTATGCTGCTCTATGATAAAATCCTGAGTTCTGTTACATTAGACTTTTATCAGCAACTCTGTACGGCATCATTCTCTTTTTCTTAGACTTCCAGACAGTTCCTAGCTTAGATGATTAAGTCTTTATCCACTCTGATTTAGTTTTTTAATAAAATTAAAATTTTGAAACACTGTATTGGATGTTACAGAAATCCAAATATATTTGTGTGCTCTATTTATTTAACCAGTACTTCTATAACTAGGTTTTACGTCTCAGATTTGAAAGACTATTTCAGCACAACAATTGCAGAGCAGTTTTCACTAAGAACAGTTTCCAGTGTCCCTGAGAAACAGCAGAACACTGTGAACTTACAGAAACATCTCAATGTTAGAAAATTCCAAGCTGATTTAGCTGTCTCGTTAAATCCTGAAAAGCAGAGTTTTTCTTCTCTTGTTGTTGGAGCTTCTTAGGAAATCGTAGGTACGAAAGGCTCTAGTAGTTTGCTGAAGAGGTGTAACAACAGCTGTTGATGGGAAGCCTAAGCCAGAAAAATCCAGAAAGAAAGCAGTCATAATGGAATTTTTTCTGTGTTTGGATTGGCTTTGTGTGGATTTTTTTTTTTTTTTCCAAACAATGAGAGACTAAACATACAAACAAGTTCCATCCCCCTCAAAAATGAAAAAAAGAAAAAGCTATATTTTCTCTGCTTCATCTCTGTCAAATGAAAATTGATTGTTTGTGGAAGGGATGTATTATAAAAAACAAGTTATGTGGGATCCCTAATGAAAGTAATGGATGAGATTGAATGAGTTATGTACAGAAAAGCCATACTAGATTCTAAACTAATGTTCTGTACATGTTAAATGAAGAGACTATTTCAATCAAGTGGGTCTTGAAATTAGTGGATAAGCAATTCTCTGTCATGTTTCCAAAAGAATACATGAATTACTTCTCCCTCTTTTTTTGAAAATTCAAAAATTGATAACATTGGCTGAGGATGTTGGGGTATTTCAAAATCTTTACTTGATTTTTTAATCTTCTTTTAAAAGCTATTTGACTATCATATTCTAAAGATAATAATAGAATTCCTGTCAAATACTTCAGGATATTTTTGACGATTTGAAGATCAAATTTCATTTGCTTCGTTTTATCTCTCCTTAGTGCTCTGAGCTACGAAGTAGAAGTTCCACTTTCTGTTTTTTAGATAGTTATGGAATATTTACAAGTAAGTACTGTCAAAAAAAAAAAAAAAAAAAAGGAAAGCAGGTAAAACACCAGTAGGGAATTTACATGTTTCATACAGTGAGAAGCAAAGACACAGTAACATATCAGGAAATATCACTTTTGTATCATAAATTTTCCAGTTAAAATTTTGTTCCAAAGTAATTTAAGAATGAAAGTGAGTTGACAAATTGTTCATATCCCATTCATCACAAATACTTTAAAAAATACACCATTTTTTAAAAAACACATAGTGTACTGCTTATCAAAGGAAAGGGTTCTCCTCCTATTGACGTTACTGATACATTGTGCTTTTATTGTAGTGACCAGAGCTCATACTGATGTGTCTTCATTAGGTTAAATTAGCTGGCTTGGCTCAGTTAGCAGTGTAGTTACCACTGAGAATTGATCTTGCAGTCCTTTTTTCCTGTAACTGGAGAAGAAATCTTTGTTTACTTTGGTTCCTCTGCATAATGAAATTTCCAATTTGGGACTTTGGGAATTTCTGCCTTTTAGGCATTTCCTTTGGAAGATCTCTTCACAACATGTAATAGGGAACTAAACAAAATTAAACATCAGGTTAAAGTAAAATAATATTGAAAACATTATTAGGCCAGTAATGCCAGTAATTATGCAATTCTCAGCCTTAATTTATCATTTTTAACTGGTTTATAACAAATAGTTTGGTAGACATTTAATATGGAGAAAGTTAACAAAAACTTTCTGGAGGCAGCTTAAAGAAATGGTAACTAGAAGACAACTGCTAATTTGAATTTAAGATATATCAAAAATTGAGTTAGTTCTTTTGGCATAAGCTCCCCAGAATACCGAAATAATTGTGTTAGAATATTTTCTAACTAGAATAGTTTATTGTTGGAACTAGCGCTTATTGAACAGTAGAAAATTTCTCATTTGCTCCTTGCCTGTTGTGCAGGAGCACTTTCAGCCACTAATCAAAACTGAACTGGATGATGACTGTGCCTGTGCCTGCTTCTGCACATTCCAACTGCATGGAACAAAGCAGCTTCTTCAGCAAAGTGTTAATTAAAAGTATTTGGAGAGAAAAACATGACTATATAGTCACTCAGAAGTCTTAGCAAATATCGATTAGAAAATAGTACATTTTTAACCTTAGTTCAGACTCTTTACAGCCATTTCAGCTTCCTTGCACTTCATGCATATGCATATATTCTTTTTTCCCAGTTGTTTTGTAGGGTGAATATCAAAATTGGTAGTGAGGGGCATAATCTGCTCTACTCTAATTATTACTGATTTTTAAACTTCCACTGGGTGTAGAAAGTACAGTTTTTCCTTCCACAGTGGTTCTCTAAGATCAGTTTGTGATGGTTCATTTTCATTGAGCCTTGAAAGTTCTCCCTTTGGAGATAAGATGATAGCAATTTTGTGCTTAATGCGGTTCAGCTAACTCTAACGGCTGCTAGCCACAAAATCAGGAGTTGGTAAAACTGCCAGTATGTGCTTATGTGTTCTAAAATACTTGCTGCTTTGTAGTATCACTACCTGCTCTTCCTCAGTCATTTATACTATTTTGCTCCTGGCTAGTTTATGCCTTTACTAGTCATATAATTTAAATCTCAGCCTTCTCTGCTTAAATTTTCTGCTACTCCATTCCAAGCCCAGATAGTAGTGTTTGATACAGGGAAGTTTTGATATGGAAGAAATTTCTATTCTATGATTTCTACATCTAAGGTTATATTAATCTCTACCATTCCTGTGTCTTACTCAGCTGGAAGGCAACTGAATGGCTGGTATCCAAAGGATCAGTATGAATAATGAAGCCTGTTACTACTGTAATGTATTTCTCAAAAGCTTTGTTGCTTGTGAATATGTAGCTATGCTGTTTCGGTGACCTTTCCAATTAATAATTCAGCAGCGCACGTTAGTACTAATGATTCCTTTATTGTGTCTGAGTTTTTTCACAGTTTGCACAAGAGGGCGGAGTTTGCATCTTCTTGTGTGTTCTTCTCTGATCAGAATGAGTGTAGGTTTTCAGTATTAGTATTAGAAGTTAATAGATAGGCAGTTAAGTACACACATAATATAGGCTTCTAAGAGAACAGAAATTGCTAGCAAAGTTTGATTCCTGTTTGCTTTCCTCTTAGTGACTAGGAAGACAACCCATGACTGAAATGACAGATGAGTTAAATTACCAAATTTCATTACTGCTGTTTTCTCAGTTCTTACATTCTAGAGTTGATTATGTGTTTCTGAAAAAGAATTTGATTACAAAAGCAGCCATGTTTAGGAAGAGTGCTCTGTGCATCATATGTTGGATTTTTGCAACTCTTGCCATTGACTATCACACAAAACTTAAAAGACTGAAGCTATTCTGTACAGTATGAATTTATCTAGGCCAAATTCAAACACGAACCTACACTAGTGATGAGTAACAGTTGATAACTTGTTCAGTTTATCTCACAAATGGCCAACATTGGCTAATGGGTACTCCTCGTCATCTTCACAAGCTATTTTCCAGTGGATATGGGAATGAGCTCACAAGACCATTCCTTTTCCCCTCTTACACAAGTTGTGCTAGAGGTAAGTGTGGTTTGGGGAAATAGGGGTGGGATGTCATGAGATGAAAGTGAATGTGGGCTTCTTAAATTTTTCACAAACCTCAGTAAAGGCATGTGTCTGGGGATGAACAAAGATTCAGGTGAACTTTTACTTTTTGCCCAAAGAGGTTACCCAGTCCTAAATTTACGTGGTTTCCTTGAACTGGGAGTTAGAAATCCCTTTTCTCTTCTGTTTTTCTGCTGCAGAAATTCCCAACATTCCCATTATGTGGGCTCCAGAGAGGGGTAAGCAACATCTTCAATCCCACCCAATCATTTCCAAACTAATTCTTTGCTAGTATTTTTTTGCTTTTTAAATCATCATCAGAAATAGCTCTTAGATGCATTTTTCCCATTTGTTTGATTTTCTTGTGGATTCTCATATTTTTGTTTTATAGGAAGGTCCCACGGCCTCCCCAAGTGCTAGGGTCAGACTCATCTGCTGTTTCCATTTGTGTGCTATTCTCCCGTGGATTTTCATGGTTCACTCTGTTGATCTAATCACGTTATCAGAGGGTGAGCATCTAGATTCTTGGGACTTTTTCACTCATGGTACCTTAAGTTATTGCAAAAGCACTGTCACCCAGCTGCCTTGTCAGTTAGTTAACAGGCTTATGTTTTACCCTTGCTGACAGCTGCATCCAGTTATTCATGGGCATTGGTCTTCTGCTACCTTGCCTGTCTGGGGACTGCCTGGCACTCACTAGTTCTCTTCTTTGTACTGCTGGCTGTGTGACATTGTCCTCCCAAAATCTTGGCCCTTTGCCTGACTGTCTGGCATTACTTCTTGACTAGCTAATTGCTAGACACTGACTACCCCCCGCCCTACCCATCTGCTGAATGGCGTGTACTGCCTCCTTATTGTCCCTTCTATCTGATTACTTGTGGGCAATGGTTTTCCACTGCCCTGTCTCCCACTTGGAGTGCCTGACATCACCTTCCTGCTGAGTGCATCTGCTGACTGCGGAGTTGTTCTTCTGCTGCTTGGCACACCTGCTGTTTGGTACTGCTTTATCAACTTGCTGAATGTCTGGCATTTTCCTCCTGCCTTTCACATGCTTCTTGATTATAGTGTCCCCTTGCTGCTCTTTGAGTCTGCTTACTTACTGATACTTGCTCTTTTGCATTCCTGTCCACTTGCTTTTATGCCTGGCATTTTTGTCACATTGTCCTGCCCACCTGCCTAGATTTTATTCCTAAATATGCATCAGTCTGAAAAATTAAGAAGAAAAGTAAGGAATGGGGAAAAAATATTATCTGACTCCTTCATGATCTGATTCAGTTCAACATACCAGCCCAAAAACTGATGTCAGTAGCTGCATCCAGCTTTTTCTTACTTTGCTTACTCAAATCCCTCTCCCTCCTTACAAAAACACAAAACAAAACAAAACAAAAAAAAACCACCAAAAAACAAAAAAAGCCAGCAAGAAAAAAGAAAGGTCCTAAATCTTACTTAATCTTTACTCCATCACCTCATTTGATAGGTATGTTGCTGTGTGGAAATGCTGTGTTAAGTATCAAATTCAGCACTAAAACAAATCACTGATGTTACAGTAATTCTTGCAGAACCCATGGAAGGTAGGTAATAACAGGGAAAAAAAAAAAAAAAGGCACGCAGTGCATTACTGAGGTTCAGAGAGATTAAGGGCTGAATGTTGAGCTATGCCCAACGGAACTGAATCAAAGGAGTTAAGTAAGAAATTTTACAAGTCTCTTATTTGAAGCACAAGTTTGTAGCTAACCTAAAAAAAGGACACTGGATCAGTATGTGATTACCAAACTGCAGTGTGTTCTAGTTGTTGTTTCCTACTCTGCTGAACTTTTGGTACTGGAAGAATATTTGGTTATTAGTTTACAGAAACCTTTTTGTCACTTTTTCACAGATTAAGAACAAAGACTTGACTACACATGTAAGATCCATGGTGAGGATTCACAAATCATGGATAGAGCTTACTGTATGAAGTACAATTTTCTGCTTTTATTTTAATGCCATTCACTTGTCCTCTGTTTTCCTAGTTCTGCAACCGTTTCTAACATTTAAATCACGCTTTTGAATCCAGTATTAAGTAGGAACTGGAGTAAATACTCTCTCATAATGAATCCTGTCATAATTTCATGATAAAGACTTCCTTCTCATAAAATAATTGTCGTATCGTATGAATTTAAGCTCTGAGTACATTATTTTATGTTATATAGTATATGTTGTCTTCTTGCTATCTTCAGAGATACCCTAAATACACTGAGTAATGTCAAACCTGACCAGCAAGCCAGCACCCTTGACTGAGTACCTCTTCACTTGTGCCAGACTATGTGTTGGCTCTGAGAGGTATCTCATGAGATCACAGCTTGCTTCTGACACTAGCCTACCACTGGAGAATGGCTCCCAGTGTGGCAGACAGCCACAGTGAGAGCCAGCAGGGACTTTCTCCCTGATGTCACACTGAACTCTCAAAATCTGCTATACTGCTTTATTCAGCTCCAAGGAACTTCAGGACAATAACAACCTTTTGGTGTCCTAGGCTTCTCACTCTTACCGACTCTTCCCTGTTTCTCCAAACATATTTTTTCACAACTTTGCAAATTCTTAAAAACAGCAGGTTTACGGTCTCTCACTTCCCACCAACTTCGCACTGTTGAGGTTTCTGGGTAACAGAACAGATCTCAGTGGCAATTCACTTTCTGAAGGTTTTTAACTCTTGGTGTTACTTTGTTTTGCTTCTTTCCTAGAATGTTGTTTGAGAACTGGCATCAAGTGAGGATGAGAAGAGAGGAGGAGCATTCACTCTTGCACTGTAGGGCTGCTGGACAGTTCTTGATCTCATTTCTTACCCCAAGAACTGCAGGTCATATCATCACAGGTGTATCATTTCAATTAATAGTTTCTCTAAATTAATGTTATCTCAGAAAAATGGCTAGTTTCCAAATAACATGGATGTATAAATTTTGAACAAAATGCAGAAAAATTCTGAAGCTGAAGATAGATAAACACTATGCTTTTCCTTGAACATATGCTTTTTTCCTAGTTGAAAATTGGTGCAGTGCTGACTCAGGCAACTTCGTGGTAAAAAATGTCCAAGGAAATCAGCTTTTCATCTGTAGTGATCAAGCTATTGTAAAAATATTTTAGTCATTTTGAAAAAATATATGTCTAGTTCAAAGAATACACTGTAGTTTCTATCTTATAAATCTGACCCAGGAGTTTTGGGGGCAACAACTTCCTTTTCAAGAGTGAAAAAAGTGAATAGCTATCTGCCACTTTTCTATGAGTTGACTTCTCTCAGATAAGTCAATATTTATGTATACAGAATTAATACATGAACAGAAAATCCTAAAACTACAGTCTCTCTCTCCAACACTTCTACACTGGATGCAAATTTAACACTAGTGATTCCAAGGATGAGAAGGACAGAGAAAGCAGATTTCTTTGTCTCCTGGGAATTTTGTTTCTTGCAGAATCTTAAAGAGAAGCTGCTATTAACTCATCAAGACTCTTTTCAGGAAGAGAGTAGTTTTCTTTTGATATTTGAAACATTAGTAAGATGGACTTAACTACCCTAGCTGGAACTTGTGCATTTTTCTCAAATACTAGCTTGTCACATTCTTAAAACAGCTTAGTATTTTCCCCAGTAATGTTTTATATCCTTGTTTCTTTTCTTTGATTTAAAAAAACAAAAAACAAACACAATACCTCCCTCCCCCCCAAACAAAACAAAACAAAACAAAACGAGGATTTTTTTTATTTAACTTGGTTCACTCAGACCCATAGCGTTGGGAAATTAAACTTGCATATGGCTTCTGTGTTATTCTGCATTACTGTCTTTCATCATCCACATACACTATGTAGAATCCTGATGTCTGATTTTTTTCTTTAGTTAATATCTCTAGAGCTATTTGTGGTTGCTGTTCTCTGAATGTGAGCACATTGCTCTGGTAGTAATTGGAGGTAAAACAGTCATGGTCCATCTTTGAGAGCTATTGCAAAACAGTTGGATTATATCTTTGGATCTTACAGCTTAAAATGGAAAAGTCAAATGATAGGTAATGAACTGAATGTATTCTTTAAATACTATCTGTCAGTTACAGGACAGTTAGACCACGATAAGGTTATCCTAACAGTGTCATATTTCATCTTCTCTACGAAACTTTTTCATTTAATTATGTCCATGAGAATCTTGGAGACCAAAAGAAATTATTCATGCCAGGAATTAAATAATACTGTACAGGAAATTGTTAGAGTCACTTTTGCTTTCAAAGTCTGCTCAGTTTTTCAGTTCCAGTGAGAACATCACTCACGTATATCTACATCAGCAATTAGTCATGCACTGGACACGTGAATTGCATTACTGGATCTCACTGAATAATTGTTTTTATGGGTTTTTATGTTATGGCATTAGTTCCTGAAAGCTATTATCACCATATTTTACCACTTATTTGGACAGTGAAGATACTATTTAAGGCAATCTTAAGAGAAAGTGCTTTTAGTAATTCTTGAGTTGTCAAGGTAAATTTTTCGAAGGAGGTGTGGCAAAAGCTCGCCAGAGTTCCATAGGCATTGAATGTACTTCATGGATGGTAGCAAATAGTAGGAAACAACAGACAATGTTCCCACTGTTCTCAAATAACTACAAAATCATTTATTTAGAGATTGATTAAAGTTGTGTTTCAGTGCATTCACTGCTAAGCAGACTGGGCAAGTTCTTAGGAGAAAGTAGTATAGATTTCTGACTGGTGACTTCATTCTTTATGTGTGCTAATTAGGATCTATAAATAATAGGTTTTTGTCCTGTGGTATCGTAACCATCTCAAAAGGGGATGGTTTTGTTTCTCTTTTTAGTTCTAGACTGTATTGATTAGTACACTTCTTGAAACTAGTTTTACATAAAATTAAGATAATGCTGTTTGTTCTTTGATATAGGTGAATAGTCTAGAATTTAGTACACATAACCACGTGTACAACACAGAGTAATTTTTTAATGAGACACAGCTCCCTAACATTATTTAATGCTCATTACATTGTCAGCTGCAGTAATTGTAGAATTCTTACTGGTATTGATTATTGTTTCTGCAAGTTTCTCTTATTTCTACTCCATGGTTTTGAGGTTATCTGTGAACAGAATTTTTACCCTTCTGAAGTTTTGTTCTATTTTAATTCTTAAGAATTTTGCAAACGTTGTGACTGATAACGTATAGTCTTGCATATAGAGTAGCTTGAAGTACTTTGAGGGAAATTCAGAGGATAATAATATATACATACATTTTTAGTGGTGTTTTTGGAATAGCAGTGGTGTGTCACTACGTTTACAAGCTTGTCTTCGTCTTTTCTACTTCTGTTGAACACCTGGGGATTTGATTCTTATATGAAGTGGAGTTGAGGTGGGAAGCACAACAGTTTGCACATTAAAAATAGGACTGAAAAAGAAAATACCACTTGGCCCTGCTTTGGAATCAGGTGCAAGGACTTGCTTCAAACTATCATTTTCACAAGTTAATCCTATAACTTTTCCCAGTTGTGAATACTTTATCTTTTGACGCTGGCTTAGGGCATATTATTATACAACTTTAACATGCTGGATCAAGTGGGCTGTATAAATGCCTCCCTCGTAGAGCATAAAAGCATTTATTAAGTATTTTCTTTGCTTGATTAACTGTTTCCAACAATGAATATTTTGTTGGTTTTATCACAATGTATAGGGATGAGCAGTATTGCAAATGTAAGATCAGTTTGGGTGGTATAAATACTATCTGAAAATTTTGTTTAGCAGTTAAAATTAAAAAAAGATTGTTATTAACATTTAATATATACTATAAGTTGTATTTAGAAATTGCATATTGTTTGGTTGCCAAGTTGCAACAATTTCATTAATACTTTTATTGTATAAATGAGTTGGGTAAATCACTGATTTATGGTGTTTATGTAAATCAAATACAGCCAAGTTTGAGTGAAAACTTACAGACCTGGTGAGGTACAGATACAAATTACAAATCTACTGTATTGATTTAACTTTATTATATATAAAAATGTGAAGCATCTTCCCAAAAACGTTTTACAAGCTGTAAGCAAAAATGAAGCTGAACACTATGAAGTAAATCTGTTGAGTGGTTTGATTTCAGCTGAAGTAGACAAGGTCTCTAAGGAAAGTTACAGTAAATATTACTGGGTTTGATCTTTATTATCTTCTGTACTCCTAGGTAAAAAATAGCAATATCATTGGAGTCCAACAATTAAACATATTAATTGCTTAGTCATGCCGAAGTTATTGAGGCATTGTCAGAGGTACCTCTGTCAAGGAGTGGCATTTCTTTTTTGTACACACAGTGTAATTGTTTTGATTGAATCATTTGCTGACATTGTTTTATATACAGGATGAATATGGAATTAGCTCCAGGCTTCAGGATCTCATGCCATAGGCACTAGGTAACAACAAATGCTATCGTGAGTCCCAATGAAGAGAGTGAGGGAATTTGAAGGCAAGTTGCAAGCACAAGGAATCATGAATACAGGGAAATACAGAGAGTTGTATTTAATCTAATTTATCAGTAGTAATTGCTGTGACACTTCTGTTCCTGACACGGGTAAATTTTGTAAGGTCATTTTGTGAAGTCTGAGATCTTGCTGGCAGTAGAGTTCTTGTGAATATGCTGAGAAAGCAAGCAAACTTCGAATCAGTATTCCTGTGCTGCAGACCTATTGTTAGTGGAAATGTTATTGATGTGTGCAGATACATCAGTTTGTAGATTTCATTTTTAGTTGACTACATTAATCAGGGTTTCATCCATCTTTGACTGTACATTGATTTGAGGTGGGAGAAGAGAAGGAAAAAGGAGCAAGTAATCATGATAGAATTCCACTGAAGTTGATAGAATAAGCCACCATAAAGCTGTTGACAGATTTTATAGACCCATCCAAGCAGCACTCATGGATGGCTTGTTGCTGAGGAAACAGTGGCTATCAGGCTGATACTTTTTAAGTGAATATGGGCAGGTTCATTTCTGTGGGTGTGCATTTGGTCAAAAGCTCTAGAATGACAGCAGCCACCTGTTTATGGAATCCACCCTCTACAGGAGCAGCTCCTAGTTGCTTTTGGAGTGTAGACATTGTTGTTGACTTAAAGGGTCTGCGAAAACTAGTTTGACATCAGGAAGAAAGCAATAACCATAATCATGTATGTGTCACAGCTCAGCCATTATTTGGCGTGTGTCTGGCTGCAGCACCCCAATGCTGTGTTAGGGCTATTCACTGTTATCCAGAACCTGCAGTTACTGTGATTACAGGTGATATCACCCCAACATACTCCTGGACCTGACCAATCATGACGTATACTTCATTCATTTTAGGAACCTTATGCAACAGATGTACATCTTCTGTGTACTTCTGAATTCCAACTTCTCTTTGGTTATGCTACCATATTCTTCCTTTCTTGTAGCATGAACACTCGTGTATTCAGTATTAATAATGATAAACTCTGCCAGTTTGGCTATTTTTGTCTGTACAATATGACTGTAAAAGAACAAAGGATAGTCCTCTGGCAAATCCTTTTAGAATTCTATATTGGTCCTTGGCACAGAAATAGCAGGGCTTTTCTGAGATTATTTAAACTATCAACCCTGGGTTTGCCATCTTCTGTGCTTTAGTATTATTCCCAGAGTTGCTCTGTCTAATTTTTAGTGTAGTGTAGATGGTTTGAATTTTAGTATGAGTTTTTTGTTGGGGATACTCTTGTAGCACATTAGAAATGCAACAATTAAAGTTTCCATGTATCTTGCACTGAAAAAAAAATAAAAATGTTAAGACCTTCAAAGTACATTCAAAAGGTACTTCTATATAGAAGAACTGATATGAGTAGCAAAGATAGTTTATATCACGAGGAAGTTGCTGACTTTGTTGACAGTTTGGGTGACTTTTATAACCGCCTCAGCTTTGGTTGCAGTGCAGCAGTAGTATATACGGTAAAATTTATCCATTTTTCAAATTAACTGAATAGTCAGCCAAAGAAAGTTGATTTTGGAGGGCATTAGAGAACATGGTTCATGTTAAGCCTTCCATCCATTCAAAGGACACAATGTCATCACAGAGGATATTGGGGGCGTAGCATAACAAAAATTCAAGGAAAAACAGTATGATGGCAGGAATGAGTGATTGAAAAGTGATGTTTATCCAGTAACTTTCCAACACATTAAGAGTAACAAACTGCTGCAAGTTTTATTTGGTATTGTACTAAGAGAAGAAATATGTAACTGAATTTTAGATAAGAAGCTGCGATCAGTTTAGCTCCGTGTAAGCTCTATTTTCTCGCCCACAAGATGAGAGTAAGGAAGTAGGTGATAAACTCCAATTGCTGACTTGTGAAAAGGAATTAAAGCCACATGAACTCTCTCCAGCAGAGGTATACCAAATAATTTTTAAGATGGTATCTCATCTGCAAGCTGAGCAAGGTGGTTTTTGTTACTAATATATACACATCTTATACATCTCATTAACACCCATGACTGAAAATTCTGTTGCGCATTCGGCTGATCTATCTCCATATAGTTTCTTCATCCATTCTTTGGAGGTTTGACTTTGTGGTCTGAAAGTATTGATGAAGAGGGCAGATAGATAGGTATTTCTTTGATTTGACGTTTTAAGGACTTTTGTATTGAGTGTAAAACCCACAGTGCAATAATATGTTACCTATGCTAATTCTATGGCCTGTTAAATACAAATTTGTTCATTAATTTGCATAAACAGCTTTATTATATGCTATGCAGAATCATAGATTTGAAGTTTTCCAACAGAAATAATACTTCCTGACAGAGGCAATCTCGGTCACCTTAATTTAATCAAATTTATTATGACTTCTCAGTCTCATATTTGCATTTTAGTTGAAAAGATAGAATTATATTACTCTCCTGAAACTGCTGAAGGGTATATAAAATTATGTCTCAGATCACTACTTACTGGTAAGAGGTCAAACTTCACCATGTTTAATACCTGAAAGAGAAAGATACGGAGTTTCTGAGTATTTTAAGAAGAGTCCTAGGTGTTATAATTAAATCAGTCTGCAGTGGGTATATCCTTCACAAGCTGCCTGGAAGGGCTTTCACCTAATGTAATTTATATGAAGGAAAAGAAAGGCAATGAAGCAGCAGAGAACTCTCAAACCAATTGGCAGCAAGCCATCTGTTAAGCAACCACAACTACGTCAAAGATATCTAAAAATATATCAGTTGGTTTGGGAACATAATGCTCTAACTCCAATAAAAAGACACTTTGAATACTATCAAAAACATGTTTCAGAATATTTGGATCTATTCATATAGCAATGAGATACAAAAGAAATGTTCTCATCGACGTTGTTACTGAATCCTGAAAAGTGGTAGTTCAAAATAATTATCTAACTGTTAATGTCACTTATGTCAGGAGCAGAAACTTCATTTCTTCAAGTCCCATTTTCTCTTTCTCTGGTTCCCCTACAGTCTGACAGCTGTATAGAATTCTGTCTTCCATTTTCCTCCTTATGAGTTTTCCCCTCGTGTATTTTCAGTCCGTGGTACCTTGTGCAGCCTTATTCCCATCCTACTCACTTCATTCCCTTGCCCTCACTGTGCTCTCTAGAGAAGGTACAAGTGCCGTGGCTCCATGCAGCAGGCAAGGGCTGACTGGTGGGGCTACCAACAACTCTGTTGCAGTATTTTCTTTTACAGATTTCTGGGTTTCGTGTCAAACAGGGTAAAGTTATGAGATTGTTACATGTCTTAAAACTGAAAACCGTCAGATATTGTGACTTAAAATGAAAAAATATCTATTGGTAAGTCTGTCACACCCTGAAAACAGCTGATTACGTTTATATTAGAATGCTTCAGTTTTGTCCATTACTGTAACGTATATACTATTTTTTCTGTTAATATGCTCAGGACATTTCTTGCTCAGTCATTCTCTAATCCTGTCAAGTGACTGAAGAAAACTGAGTTGTGCTATAAGGTCTTGGCTTCAATACGCTAGGTGCTTACCTGATGATTTTCTTTATAAGTATCATTAAAGGCATCTGAAATTCCCCATGACACAAAGTTTTACAATCTTAACTCAACCTTGCTATAGTATTGGTAAAGCACGGAAGAGCTGGGTCACTGTCAGGCTTTAACAGGTTGCCTCTGTGCAGACTCTGGTGCCAGGCTGTAACTTCCTGGTGAGATGCAGGCAGTATGGAGTTTCTGCATCTCTCTTCCTCGCTTCCTTCAGTCTTGAAAGATGTTTTAGAAAACTTCTCCAGAAGCACTTCAGTATACTTTTAGGTGAAACTAACTGATAACTTACAGATAGATACAAACTATCTGTAAATCATTGCAGCATCCTTAATTTCATTCATATGTTTGTGTGTGGCCAGAACGGGCTTCCTGGTGTGATGGTGAGTCCATGTTCTGTACGCCATGCATTTAAAGAAAGCTATTTAAATAAAGCTTATTTAAGGACATCCCTAGAGCAGATGTCACTGTGAAAGATGTTTACTTAGCAGCAGCCATTTTGGTTACATCTGTGTCCAGTTAGACTGTAGGAAGCATTTCCCTGTCTGTAGAAGTCTGCCTGCAGAAATGAATACAAGCATACATATTTTGAAACAAGTATTTTTAGAAACTTATGTTGAGGGCTGTACTGCTACTTCGACTTTCTGCCCTTTCAGATTTTGCTGCTGCTCAGTTTATACATTTTTAATAATCACATTGGCTGCTAGCAGTGACATTTTGTGAAGGTCATTTTTCTTGTGAAGTTAGAGAATGGACTTGAATTTCACTGAAGGACTCCCGGAGCTGCAGGGTCATTGTTTGTGGAGCTCTTTTGCATCTTGTACTACCTTTGAAGCCTATTTAGAATTTTAACTAATGATATCTTCAAAGTGTCACTGTGCTCAAGGGCAGAAAAGAAATCTCAAAATGCACTTTATATTTAAAACTAGTCTTGAATATCTTTGAAGCATGGCATTAGCTGAAAATAAAAGGCATAGTATATACTTACTGTGTATGCACACACAGAGAAGAGACTTCCGTGTTTCACCAAGTTTTTCATTGTCAGCAAAATGTCCATACAACACTGCAGAGCATTTTTCTTCAGAATTTTTAATGTGTAATTGCTAATTTAATACCTCAGTGGTTGGGTACCTTTTAGCATTCTTCCTCAATGCAGATATTTTAATTTTGCCCATATTATTGAGTAGATTTGCTGGAAATAAGAGACTGTGCTATTAGCTACTGAATTGAAAGTGTTTGGTTTTCTATAAACCAAAGTTCCAGCTTCCCACAGTAGCACATACCAAGTTGCTTTTTGATAAACTATCTGATAATTTACTTGGTAGTTGCGTCTGATGCCTTCTGATACTGACATATTTCTCTAAAAAACATTAAATGTTAGTGGTAATATTTGAGAAGGGCCAGTGGAATACTTGTACTGCTTTTTTTGTTTTCTTTTGTTTTTCTGGTTTATGTATTTCTTTCTGTGAAGTGTTCTTGCTGTGTGACTACTGGCATGGGTGTCCAATCTTTTGGCTTTCCTGGGCCACACTGTATGAACAGGAATTGTCTTGGGCTGCATAGACTGGTTGCTCTGAAAGTAATGCCTCCTATTTATTTTCATGGAAACTACAGCAGATATGAAGAGCACAACGACGCTGTTTAATAAAGCTCATTCTCAGCTACAAAATGCTATTTTTCAGTGGGGTCATTACCATTAGCTATGCATTTGTAAACAAGGGCCTGCATGTTCTGCTTCTCAAAATCTGCAACAGCAGAGGTGACCCACTGTTAGGGTCATCACTGCTGAAATGCACCACCCACCGCCACACTGTGCTCACATCCACTGTTAGGTCTCCATAAACATTCAGCAAGCATCAATGAATGTCAGTAGGTGCAACTTTTTTCCCCATGGAGGAATTAAGGGCCACATCTTTGCTTCATACACTCTTTCATGTCAGATGCCATCTTGTCAGATTGCCCATCTGCTACCATCTGTCACACAGCAACAAAATGTAATGGAATATTGGTGGGAATTTTCAACCTCTGCTGCTATACCACCAACATCTACCTCTGACATTGTAGGCTGATGTCATAAAATAAGAGGCATTATTTTCAGGGTAGCCTTCATAAATATAACATAGTTCCTCTGTATAAGTAACATTTTTTTTTTAATCTTTAGTATTTTTTATTCAAATCAAAAAAGAAAAACATAAATGAGTAGCATATTTGACTGTGATTTTGCAGAACAAATGCATCAGTCTTGTTCTATGGAAGTGGCTGCAATTCTTATGAGTTCGCAAGGTCTCATCAGAGATTTTTATGAAATTTTCTCCTCCTGTGCTTCATCCTTGAAAACAGTTGTTCACTAATGTACGTACAGTCAAATTGATGACATGAATAAGGTGTGACTGTGAAGGGAGGGATTTTTTTCTCTGATAATATAGGGCTCATAACAAACACGATCACATTTTTCTTTGAGTTGCATATATGATCTCAACACAGTATGTTCCGTTTGAAAATTTGCAGGTTATTTATTTACGGCAATTGAAAACAGAATCACAAATATGCCAAAAAAAAAAAAAAATTAATTATTTTTTCAGCACTCTTGAAGCCTATTCTTAAATTTCTTTATCAAAACAGAAAACACAGCTGCATTTTTTTTTTTTTTTTGGCTGTTCACAGGACTGTGGCCTGTAGCCAATGTATCAAGATGCATAAAATTATTTCCCATAACTTGAATTGGCACTTCACTGTGCCCTCCTTGTGCCTTGATTTTAGCTCAGGCGGAGTTAATAGCACACTGATGGCTTGACTGTTGTGAGCAATGGGTATGCACCCAGTACTGGGCAGTGCTGCCACCTTTATAGTGCAGGGCAGGGTGGGCTGGCCAGAACTGAACCATGGCTTGGTCATGCCTGGATTGCTGGATCCTTCTCATAGGGATGCCATTGAAAAAACTTTTAAGCTGTGTTTTTCTTCTCTATGACATTGTTTTGTAAACTGGGACCTTATAAAAGTATTAAGATCTGAGTTGTAATCTTTCCCACAAAATCATTTGTCTGGATTTCTTCCATTATATTCTTTAGTATATCAAACTGCCGAGAATATTTAGCTTATTCAGTGTGTCCTTACATTTAAGACATGTTTTTCTGTCTTGGTAGCTGTGCCATTAAAGCATAGTAGTTTGACTGGATGTTTTACAGTGGATTTCATAGTTTTATGAGCATTGCAAATGTTTTAGTTGTGACAAGCAATGTAGAATCTTGAATCATAATGGGAATCAAGGTGTTCCGATGACAAGCATCCACTGTGAGAGAAAATGAAAGGAGGGTAGGATTGTAACCTTCCTTTGAGGTATTTTGCCCAAAAACAAATTGGAGGCTGGGAAACCAGAGCAAGTTGGGCATTTAAGAAAATTTGTGTTAGAAAGGAAAGACAGAAGTTTGTGAATATTCCTGGAAAATCATTTCACAGCTGATACCCTGTATAACAAAAGGACTTAACACAGAAGAATTTTCAGACTCTGCTTCCAGGCTTCTCACTGCCCACAGCATAGAAACTGCTTGTGAATAAAAGCCACCAGCTTGTTTGGAATCGCTGTTTTGCTGACATGATCAAATGGGAAGGCGTCAGCCTCTGGCCATTATCATTACCATTTTACTATTTTCTTGCTTTCCTGCTACATGGGTTTCCCTTTGCAATTTTTTTGTTTTGTTTTCTGCACAGACCTATTTGCCCTTCTTGAAGCTGGGAAAATCTCACCTGGAAAATGTGACAGATTGGGGAGAAAGAACAAATCATTATATACAGTCTACTCTTTGCTTATTCACAAATATTCTTACCTTTTTGCTAGAGGGAGTTGTTGTTCATGTGGTCTTCGTTAGTATTTCCTCCATATATAGGGTCTTGACTTTTAACATTTTCTGTAGGTATCCTCACAATAAATACAGCTAACAGTGCTTCTTCCCACCCCCTTGTCTTTCCCTATTTTACACAATCTTCAACATATCCTTCAACATATTCCAGTGCTGAGAGTTTATCAAGGACATCTTTTGGCTCTGAAGCAAATAAAAAAAGATTTTCCTACCCAAATTTAAGTTTATTTAATATTTTTCTAGTCCTTGTTATTTTTCACTTACTTTGCTATTTAATCTTTGGTTGCAGGCCACTAAAGAAGTAATAGAGCGAGAAGCCCCGGGGATGGCCCTTGCAATGCTGATGGGATCACTTAATGTAACTCCTCTGGGCATGCTCTCTAGGTAAGAATATTTCCTTCAGAATATGAAGTGAACTTTTTCCTTAGTAATATACAAGGTAGTGGGATGACTATATAAAAATAGATTACTGATGTTATCAGGACTAGAAGTCATAATTTTAGAGAAGTGGTCAGATTCCAACAATGGTAATTGCATTCTTTTATTTAATTCCCTCTATAGTCTCTCTTAAACGCAGCATCTTTATGTATTTTCTGTGCTAAGCCATTTGTAATATTGATGAATGCTGTTAAACAGCTTTTCACCCTAGAGCTGTGACACTTCAGTGGGAGTGAAGAATTCTTCTGTATGTTGTTCATCAAGTACTAAAATGCAAAAAAGAAAACAAACAAACAAAAAAACTTGATAAATATAAATGAATTGTTTCTCCTTTTATTCTAGTATCAGCAGAAGTTCTCTGGATACGCTTTCAGATTCAATACATTAAATTCTAGATTTTAGTGTTTCTTGTTGAATAGTTAGCAACAGATATTCCCCATGTTCCTGCTTATTAGTGACACCTCTTGTTACCCCGTATTTCATTCAGGAGTTGAATTATGGATCATTTTCCTATGATAGATTTATTAATATCAATATATTTTGTAATTTAGTTTGTGCTTGCATGTCATTTCAAGGTAAGGGGCTGTTAGAGTTTTTTTTTTTCTCATTGCATAATAAGATCATAGCAATAATTACATCAGTAATATATAAAGGAGACACTTTCAAATCTGTTTAAAACTCTCTATTCAGATGCTTTGATTTTTAGAGGACATCTAGATGAGAATTTTACAAATTCAGCAAAGTATTTGAAAACTTTATGTATCACTTTATGTATCTCAAATAACAGCATTACCAAGGTAACATTTTCAGATTCCATAAAAACAAGACAATGTTTTCATTTTTTCATCTGACATAATTTTTGATGTCATAATTTATGTATTTTGAAATTAAAGTATAGCAAAGCTGTATCAAAGAGGGGAACAGTTAATTTAGCTGTTCTGTTTCTGATGACGAGAAAGATACATGATTAGATGACACTGAATAACCAAGCTTGATTTAGGATGTGATGTGATCAGGATGGCTGAAAGGATGTTTTAATGGTAGTGAAACCAAAATGCTGGACTGCAACCTGTCTTCTGTACATATAGCAAGAAAATATTCCTTAATATTTTAACCTTATTAATCTTAAGCTCAAAGTAGTCATTGAAGACAATGGTGGAACTTAATTCCTCTGTGAATCTATAGTAAAAATGTTATGTCAAGATACTACATGCAATCATGTTAAAACTGTAAAAAATTTCCAATGAAAACCTTTACTTCAGGTCTAAATGTAATGAGCATACAAAGGGTCAGTATCTTTATAGCACTATTCAGATCATAATATTAAGTTAAGCATGTGTGCTGTGAAGGAGTTTTTTAGTGAATTTTTCTATCCCACGCTTGAATGTCGTTGACTTAATTTTAAAATGGGGCTCTTACAGATATTCTTTTATTCTGCATGTAATTTGCCAAAAAAAGAAAAACACAGAACTTCATTTTGCAAAATTAAGGTAACACTTTTGTAAATCACATGCTGTTTTGAAAACGTTGGATCACTTGAACACTTGTTGGAATTTTATCACTTGAACTTTTAGAAATGAAGTTATTGGCTCTCTTCCTGACCATGGGGCCAGCATTAGAAAGTGGTGGATTATTTTGTAAACTGTGTTCACAAATACTTATGACAGATGAGAAGCCTCTGAGATGCACATAATGGGGATCCAACTCTGAGGTCCAGTAGGGAGTGTGTTGGATCACAGGCCTTTCAGTGTTTCCTGTTTCTCTGTGACCTTCCAACTGTTCTTGTCCCAGAAATATCTTATTCCTTACCCAAGCCAATTATTCATGCCATTCCAATCCTTACGGAGGCTTTTTAAAGTACCCTCTGCCTTCTTGTGCATTTATTCTGCTTTTACAGTCATAATTTATTCCCAGAAAGGTGTTCCTTTCTTCCACTTTTGCATCAGACCTATATTTTCTTCCAACATCTGTTTTTTCTGTCTCTTTCATTCTGTTTTTCCTTCAACTCTCGTGATTGTATTCCTTTTTTCTCCTCAACTTCTCTATTTTTTAAAAATTTCTATGCGATGCATCAGAAGGCTGTGGATAATGTAAGATCTATAGCATCTACCTGTTGTTCCCCATTTTGAGGCAGATCATTAACTTCTTTCTCAAATTATATTGAATGCATGCACATATGTGTGTTTTTGTTGTGAACAAGCACTATTTTTTGCAAACTATTCAGTTCTTAAATATTTAAGCTTACTTTTGGAATAATAGAATAGAACATTTTACATGTTCTCATGAGAAATTTTTGGCAACTCCATTTCTGTCTTGCCCACTACGTATCTTTGTAATTCTTCAGTGGAGATTTTGTGGAGTTTCCCTTAATTTTAATATGTCATAAACTATAGTTTGATTACCAAAACAATAATAAATGAGCATTTTTCTTTAACTCAAGCTCTTCACTTCGTATTGTCGTAGAATGTTAGTCACTTACCTTTAGGGCATGTAATGTTTAAGAAGTGAGCAGAGGAAGATGGGGGCTTGGAGTCAGGCAGCATTCAAGCTGTCAGTTGAAAAAAAGACTTTTGGTTGGTTTGACTAGAATATCAGAGGTTAATCTTGTGGTACAATACCTGTCTCTGTAGTATTTAACTGTGAGCGTTAGGACAGCTGTCACTAGAATACTTGTTACTTTGCTTGAAAATGCCATGCTACCACAAAATGAAAGTAACTACTGGGAATTATTTATCTAAGAGAAAATGCGAGGAAGTCAGCAACTCAAGAGTTTGGTAATATCCCGTCAATATATATATTTTTTTCCTGTCTTCACTTTGGCTCATGTTCTTTGAAAAAGAGACTGTTACACAGTTTCTCTCCATGTATCTTCCATATTGTGGTTTGATTTTTGCTCTCAACCTTTTTCTTAACTTTATATCTTAGCTCTGTTTTTTTATCACTGTTTTGATAAACAAAGAAAAAAATCAGGAGCCACATGGCTTTTCCTCCACACAAAATCTAGAAGTGTTGGGCTTTTTTTTGTGGTGTTTTTTTTTTTTTTTTTTTTTGAAAAAAAAAATTAGCTAAAAGGAAGAACAGTTAAACTCTAAATGACAGAAAGCTTAAGAAGAGCCCCTTCAACACACGAGTGTATAAGTTCAGCACTGCATTAAAGCTGAAGAAAATCCCTGAAGACATAAAATGTTACATCTTCAGTAGTTCTTTTCTTCTTTTTAAAGGAGCAAGAGACTCTTAGGAAGAATTAGATTTGAGCTACTTAAGTGTAATTTTCACTTGAGAATTACTTCCTACTGTGCTTTTCTTATGCTGAATCTAAAAAGAATAAAATAAAAATAAAAGAATATATGTTTGAATTAATGCAACCAGCATGACTTTTTTTTTTTTTAACCTGTCAAGAGAAATAGTGTTTGATAACCATCAATTACATTACCAGGTAACTATTTGCTTGAGCAAATAGGAACTATATCTAAGAATGTATTTGACAGAAGTAAACAACAGAATTAAGAGTGCTAAACAAAACTAGAAAAAGATGGAAATAGTGTTTAGACTATCAATTAAATGTTAGAATTTTCCATCCCTTGTCAAACACTTTTTCACCTTCTCCTAAGCTGTTTTGTGAGCAAACCAGCAGCAAATACAGGTGTTAGAGATTGATTTGACAAATTCTAGTAGATTATAGGATTTATCTTAAATGTTTTCTTCTTTCTACAGTGAAGAAATTTGCCTACAAAAATTTCACTGTGGATTTCTTTCTTTTCAGACCTGTATGTGGAATCAGAGGGAAAACTCTCATAATTAATCTGCCAGGTAGCAAGAAAGGGTCACAGGTAAGAAGTATTCTTGCTGATCTGCTACTGAAGACTGATAAGTACCTCTCATTGTCCTGAGTAGTAGAAAGTACCTACTACAAGTTTTACAAAAGTTAATTGAAATGCATATTTAGAGAATGCAGCATCCCTGTCAGTCCTGTGATTAGATCAGAACGGTATTGTTCTAACTGAAAGTACTGTGCAACACTACTTAGCCTGCAGGAGAGTGCTGTCTGAAGCAGGCAGCGTTAATGAAGATTCTAATGGTCTCTTACACTTCCTTCTTGTTTTCTAGTCAGCCTGTGACTGATCCCTGTGTTTTCTACTGCTTACAAGAAAGCACTCTTTTTCACACAGAAGTAAGAGGAAAGCCTAGTGTAGTGTAGAATTTCCTGGAGAGTTAAGAACATTTCCAGCCTTGGTCAGCAAGAGGGGAAAATGGAGCATAATTTTTAAGAGTATGAGAAATGTTAATATTTTGTATATGGATATCAGACTTGACACTCTTTACAGTTTGTTTTCTTCCTACATTTAACTCAAGTTTGGACAAGAAAGTTAGGATATATGTTTTTATCCATACTTATTTTCTGACTTTATATTAATTGATATATATATGCTACATTCTGAGATTTCTTCCTCTGCTATCCAATCATTACTATTTACTAGTGCCTCTGTTATATGTTACCATTGAAAAACTGTGACCATGAGAAATCAGAAGTTAGATAAACATGCAGGTGACAATTCAAAGCAGTCAGTATCAACTTCGTGTTATATTTCTTCGTTTCTAAAAGACGGGCTACTCAAATATGCCTGATATACGCATGTGCTTTCACTTAAAGGGGGGAAAGATTTACTTTTTCAATGCATGCAAAGGACTTATCACACCTTTTTTCCCATATTCTTGGTGTATGGGATTTTAAGGTAAAGTTAATTCCTTAAAAAACTGTAAGGTCAAGCTAGACATCTGATAAAATAGATAGCTTTGCCATATGAACACTAATTTCTTGAGTATATGGTTGCTTTTGCTTTCTGGTTACTAATCTCGGATTAAATGGAGTTAACAGTTGATGTCAGGTGTGCCGTCTTCACATGGCACTCTCTTGCAGTGGCTCTGCAACTCATTATTGTCTCGTATAGTTGCATGAAGAGTACCACCTCCTTCTCATCTAAGTGATATCTCCTTTTGGGATTTTCAGATTGATTTTCAGATCCTTGATTGCCAGCAGCAAGCATCTATGTCCATGTACCTTCCTGGCCATTTTTCTAGGATTACTGTGATGCAACTTTTCTGTATTAGGAAATAAGAATATTTGCTGCCACTAGTAACCATAAAGCTTTCCCCTATACCAGGAAGGATCAAGGAACTACTAAGTATATTTTAGCATGAAGGAGAAAAGAATGGCAAAAATAGAAAAAAAAAAAGATGGAAAAAAACATAGAATAAAAGGTGGAAAATAATTTTGCTTTTGAGGAGGAAAAGGCCTTACATCAGTAAGTTAAAATAAAAAAATGATAATTCTAGTCACTGCCATCTCAGCTGTTCAATAGAACTTATTCATATGATTTTCCTGCTGCCTGTTTATACACTGCCATGTAGTAGTCCCAAAGGAACTATGTATGCTTCATATTGAGCAAGGGCTCGTGTCTGTGCAAAAATCTGCTCTTTATTCTTTCGACAGTTCGAAGGATCTTCATCAAGGTGCTGGCAGTCATTGTGTTATCCATTTGGAGGGAGAGTAAGGTGAATGAGTTAAGAGTGTATGTCGAGATATTGAACTTTGTGATATAAGAAGTCAGGGAATGTAGGAGGATGATAGATCTGCTGTCAAGATACAGCCACAATGCACAGCAAGAGATCAGAGGCTGCGGTGGAGTACGGACCATAGCTGGCAGAGTGGGGCCTGGATAACTCATTGCAAAAAAATGCCACAATTCCTTCCGCATCTGTAGCCATTCTCCAGCTTTTTGAAAGCCTGTCATCATTATAATCAGAAAGTCTCTTTCTTCTCTGAGAGAATTCTGATTCATTGCCTAATTATCACCCATTCCCACAACAGTGAAGTCTGGCCTAATACCCTTAGAATAAATATCAGCATGCATGTTTATGATGCTTGTTGCCAAACTACCTTCTCAAGTTTAGAAACTTAGCTTCAGACTTGCTTTTGCTGAAGGATATAATTCTCAGCCATGAGATCACCTTTATTGGCTTAGTGATCAAAAGATCTTTGATTTACCTTTTCAACTTCTTCCAGATAGGTCCCCTCACATTAGGGCAGTGTATTCACTGATGTATTCTGACAAGCTTGAGTAACTGAACCCCCAGGGAACAGAAACTTCATGTCACTGTTCTGGAATACAGATTGATATGAAATGGGCTTTTCATTTGTATCTTATCTTGCAAATCACGAAGTGCAGTGCCAATTCTTTAGTCTATTCAACAAGTGAGACATGACACCTCTTGTCATGTATATAGGAACTTGTTGTATACAGAGGGACAGTAGTTTTTGTAAACTGTGTGTGAGTTGATGTGTATATGATGTATTTATAAGATGTTTTGAAAACAGTGTTTTTTCCACCAAGATTAGTCAAGAGATACTTTCTTCAGGAATAAATATTTAGGACTCTTATAGTTTTGAATAACTATTCTGCTCTTATTTAGGGAGGAATAATTGCATGCACCGGTACAGGTTGGGGGATGAGCTGCTGGAGAGGAGCTCTGCAGAGAGGGACCTGGGTGTCCTCGTAGACAACAGGTTGGCCATGAGCCAGCAGTGTGCCCTCGTGGCCGAAAAGGCCAATGGCATTCTGGGGTGCATTAAAAAGAGTGTGTCCAGCAGGTCGAGGGAGGTGATCCTGCCCCTCTACTCTGCCCTGGTAAGGCCTCATCTGGAGTACTGTGTCCAGTTCTGGGCTCCCCAGTACAAAAAAGACAGGGATCTCTTGGAAGGAGTCCAGCGGAGGGCCACAAAGATGGTGAAGGGCCTGGAGCATCTCCTCTGTGAAGAAAGGCTAAGTGAACTGGGTCTGTTTAGCCTTGAGAAAAGACGACTGAGAGGGGACCTGATCCAGGTCTATAAATATCTAAGGTGTGGAGGGCAGAGTGGTGAGGCCAGACTCTTTTCTGCAGTGTGTGAAGACAGGACAAGGAGGAACAGCCAGAAACTGCAGCATAGGAAGTTCTGCACAAATGTGCGCAAGAACTTCTTTACGATGAGGTGACAGAGCACTGGAACAGGCTGTCCAGTGAGGTTGTGGAGTCTCCTTCTCTGGAGATATTCAAAACCCACCTGGACACCTACTTGTGCGACCTGGTGTAGGGAACCTGCTTTGGCAGGGGGGTTGGACTCGATGATTTCTGGAGGTCCCTTCCAACCCTTACGATTCTGTGATTCTGTGATTAGAAGTTAACTAAAAGTCTCTGTGTTTTCCTGCCTAGAGGCACTCAGACTGTGAAATTAGGTAGGGAGGATGAGGAAAAGAAATGAAAGATGTTAATAAATAGTTTAGCAATAGTTTGAAATATAAGTGATTAATAAAAAGGTAATTGTACCAGAAAATTAAAAAAAAAAACATTGATTTTCAGATAAAAGATTGCTATAAGCTTTATTTAATCCTGTTATGTTGATTATCTGTTCCGTCATGATTTATTTAAACATAAAACATCTTCAAAACATGAGATTTTAGCAAAGACTTTTAAGATTCATAGTGCAGAAAATGCTTCCTTAACAGTTGGGTTCTCAGGAACCAAATAGGGCAGGTTGTTACCTGGCATTGCTCTCATTTTTCTCCTTTATGACTTGCAAATATTCTTTCCATCTTATTAATACAATCAGGTAAGAAGCTTATATAAAAGCTATGAAATTGCACCAGTATGCTTAATTCATTAATAAAATACTAAATTTTAATGCAGCATGACAACAGTGTAAATGTCCATCTCAAAAATGGACACAATGCAAAATTGAAGGAAATGAAGGCAAGAGCAGTCTGAACTGAGTGTGTAAAACTCCCTCTTGCTGTATTTTCTCCTTTTTTATGAGCGCAGAATTCACTTAGGAAAGGAGAGCTGTGTATTCTTAGTTCTAATCTTGCAAATAAGTAAAATAAACCATTTTTGACTAGTGTACTATCTCATAGAGAAAGCATCCAAGATAGCAATTTAACCATTCCTACCTACACTTATAGCTAACTGAAATAAATATTTTGGTAGGCTCTTTACTTTGTGTAACACTAGTATGGCACAATAGAGAGGAAAAACCTCGTAATCCAAAGCAGAAAACTTGTTGATGTTCCAAGTTCTCCGTTTGTTGCTGTAGCCATGGCATTGTCATTGCAGTCATCAGAGATGCTATCTTGGCATTTCTGTTTCACTTCAGAGCAGCTCTCTATGCTCAGTTGCCTGCTAGAATCTCAAGCATTCTTTGCCCTGCTGCCATGGCAGTGAGCAAAAGGAAAAATGCAGGTGATGCCAAACATGTTTTCCTCAGAGAACTTACAAGGAATGTATCACTGAACACAGATTTGTCGACTACTTCAATTTTTGTGCTGTTCTAGTCTGTTTCATTTCATTTCAGCCTTTAAAAAGCTATATAATACTGTCAGAGGAGGCAGAGTATGAAATTACCAGATACACACTGAAGTATTTGGGTCTATGGCAATTTACATAACTGTACTAACAATTGCCTAAACCAATGAGTGTTAGAAATAGCATAGTTGGGGACTAACTCACCAACAGTTAAGTCAACAAGGATTTATTTCAATGGTAGGAGTGAAGAGTATGCTTGCTAATGAGTTAATAATTAATGTACGCTTTCATCATTTGTAGTCAGATCTCCTTGTTTACCAGTTGCTTGAGAATGGCTTTTTCACTGAAGAAAGGATGGTTGTATACCTCAATGTTTTAAACCACTTTTATTATAATATAATGGAGGTTCAATAACTCTGAGCCTCATAAGTTACATTAGAAATTGTATTCCTTTATTATATTTACAAATAGGTTTTAAATATATATTCATTAAATGCAGCAATTCGTGCTCATCTGCTTAGTCGCGTTCTTCAGAGTAACAAATCAAATGTTTATAGAATTTATGAATCTGAGAAACAGTCTGACTTTTCATTACTCTTAAAGTTATGATTGAAAGATGGATTCTTATTTAGAGGCTTTGAGGAAATAGTTTGTGAGTCATGTTTTTGAATTACAAAATGGCTCATATAAATTCCGCTATTCTCTGATGGATGGTTTGTTTACATAGTAATTTTTATGTATTGAAAATACTTGTTACTGTATCTGTTTACAAAATATTTATCATTTTTTAGTTTCTGGACACTTTGAATTCTAGTATTACATTTTCTTCCTTATGGTCTTCCTTACGGTTGAAATGAAACAAAAGATGAAAAGAACAAAAGGAATAGTATGAGCTTCCACTGTCAACTTGTACATTCTCTAACTGTACTGCCTTGGCAATTCATTTTTGTGACCTTGCCATCATTTTCCAGTAATTGAATATATGTATGCAGTGTGCGGACGTGACATAAAGAAAACCCTTTGTTCTAAGGTGCCTTAGAGAGAGACAGTAGTCATAAATTGAAGAAGGGGAACTTCCAACTGGATAAGAAAATAAAGAAAAAAATCACTATGAGGATAATTAGTCATTAGAATAGGTTGTCCAGAAAGGTTGGGGAGTCTCTGTTCTTGGATTTTTTCAAGAATAGGCTGAACAAAGCCCAAAGTAACTGGTCTGAATTTTAGTATTTTCAGTATTTTAATGACTTCCTGAGGTTCCTTGCAACACGAATGATTCTTTTATTTGGTAAGATAGCTAAAAGTAGCTAGAAATATGTACACCCATTGCAGAACAAGAATGGTTACATGGCATCTGTGTTTTTTCTCTTCTCCGACTATACAAAATAAACTTTTTGATTGTTTTTAAATCACAGAGCAAGGAGAGGTTTGAAAAATAGATCACAGAAGGTAAATTTTTTTGAGTTACTTAAAATTATAATGACATCAGTACTGCCTGTGATTCTTCCAGCCCAAAGGATAAATCCATGAATAAAAAGATGCCATAGCGTTATATAAAAGTACAGTTATGTCAGCCATTATGAAACATTCTCAAGTTGTGAAGGAGTGCAAAAGTAATTATATGAAGCTAATAACCTTGCAGAGATAGAGTTAGTGTTTTTATTCTGCATTTCTGTAGTATACTGCCAACTGCTATAAATGTGTTTCTGTATTATGTATTCATACAAAATTTTAACTCTTGCTTTCCTAAGTTTTAATCTAGTATTAGGTTAATTGCATTAACTCTTGACTATTGTACAGCTTACTATATTTGCATGAAAAGGAGAAAAAAAAAATATTTCTGAGTCCTTAGAAATTCTGGTGGTTTTTTTGGTGGTTGTTTGTTGGGGTTTTGGCTATTTCTTTTTTTTTTCTTTCTTTCTTTTTTTTTTTTTTTTTTTTCTAAGTGCAGTGGTAATGGGCATTTTGGGTTTTATTTATGATCAGGTAAAAAGATACATCAAAATCCCTAATATCCCCTAAAAGCAAATCTGAAAAATCCTTATTTGCTTCTGCAGGTAACTATTCATAGTCATTTCTCTTCTTGTGCATAGGAATGCTTTCAGTTTATACTGCCAGCCCTACCTCATGCCATTGATCTTTTGCGGGACGCCATTGTAAAAGTAAAGGAGGTACACGATGAGCTAGAAGATCTACCTTCACCACCACCTCCTCTTTCTCCTCCTCCAACCACCAGCCCTCACAAGCAGACAGAGGACAAAGGAGTACAGTGTGAGGAAGAGGAGGAAGAGAAGAAGGATAGTGGAGTTGCATCAACAGAGGACAGTTCCTCTTCACATATAACTGCAGCAGCCATTGCAGCTAAGGTGAGTCTGGCTTGTTTCCAAGGGACTCTTTAGCTTTGCTCAGGTACTTTCCACCAATATTCATTTGCCCATTAAGACTAAATGTCTATGTTGGTGTGCTTGAACAGGTATTTTGGATTTTGGGTACATTTCATAGAAATTTAGCTTTGTAAGAATATATGAATGTTTCAGTAGATGATCACAGATTTCATTGGAAGATGCATTTTTTATTTATTATTTTGACTATAATTTGCATTTTAATGACACTGTTCTGATGTGACAGAATACATTTAGTGTTAGGTTTAAAAAAAAAAAACAATCAGAAATACTGACTCCTGAATGTGCAATGTCCAGCGAGTGACCTATTAGGGAGGCACAGCAAGATTCACTAAATTGTATTTTCCATTTTGTAAAGACAGTATTGGTTTTTAAAAACATAAAAAGTATGACAGTTTTGTAGCAGGTTAAGTCATAAGCGATCCAAATTAAATGTCATCATGTTCTTTAGAGCCTCAGTGTAACTACTAATTATAGATCAATGTTACTTCAGCGTTACTCACACCAAAATTATGAATTGGAGACTACAAAAGGAAAAAGGATAACATTCATTTATTCCAAATTAATTTGCTCTGTATTTACTCGCTGTAGTTTTAATTCCAACTATGGGAACAGAAAGTAAGTAACTCAAAATGCTAATAAAGGACTTCTAAACCAAAGTGGCAACATTCTAACTCCAGAAGTGTGAATTCAGGTCTGACTCCTAAGACAGCTACAGCTGGAGGTCATCATTTTATAGAAAATCCTGATTGTATATGTCTTTAAAGGGCTGAATTAAGGTAGTTATCAAATGCAACTCTCAGCTTTTATTCATGCAATTTTTAAATTTGTCATTTTCTTTTAATATAGACAAAGAAAAATAATTTATGCAATTTTAAAGACAGAAATTATCTGACATCTAAACTGGCTGTGTTCGTGTGAGCTTGACATTTCATTCAGCATCACAGTTGTTTTCACCTCATTGCCTTTCATTCATTTGCTTGTTTGGTCTCATATTTTCCTGTCACTGTATTCATAGCTGTTATGTGTTGTGCATTAGAAACATCCATCCTACACCAGTTCAGCAGTTATTATGGCAAAAGGTGAACAGCCCATTCCTGGTCTCATCAGTTATTGCCATCATGCAGCAGGCAGTGCAGAAGAACCGGTAAGATGCACTTCCCAGAGGCTTTTGCACTAACAGTAGTTAAAAATACACTGCCTGCCACCTATTCTAACAGTGTTACTTTTTTTTTATTCTAACCAATACATATTAGTGCTATCTATCTTTTAAAGAACATGCTACAGGGAACATTCTGCTTAAGATACAAAGCTAAACAGGATAAATATAATGTGCTTTTCTGTCAGTTGGAATCATTTGGCTGCTGAGATAAAAATTGCTGTAAAGCCTGTGTTTCTGATTAGTCATCAACTTTATCATCTAATAGACTGAATTATTAAATATAATTAAAAGAATCTCCTAAAATCACTGTCTTAGAGCTTTTTCACTATCATTTAACTTGCTTTGCTTCTTTCTCTCAAAAGCTTGTTTGTCAACAGAGTACAAGATTGGCACTGGACATTTGTCAAATGTTTTCATTGCTTAGTTTCTATTTTGTTATTGTGTTTTGTTTAGAAGTAGAATTTTTCAAAAACAGTAAAAAATTGGAGTCAGGTACAGTAGATTGATAAATTATAAATTTCTGGATTTTTGTGAATAGTAGGCAACTACTTTAGTGAGTGGTAGGAATCACTACCAAAGGTTGAGTCTAAATTTGAATCAAGATAGAGTAATGGCTCCTAGTATCATTAGGGATTAAATATAATTTACCATATTTATAATTATAAGTTAGAGGAATCTGGGCAAAGCAGTTGCCCTAGCAGTTGTCCCATCCAATCCATTCTACTATCCACCATATCTGCCAGCAAAATAAGTGTAAATTCTTAACATTAAATCATTAGTTCTGTTTACCAGAGTCTACACTTTCTCAACCCTTAGGCAAATAGTAATTTAAATCACCAATCAAACTAATTTAAATTACCAATCAAACAGTGCAACACCTCTGTATATAAAACATGATGGCTATGTCTCTTGAAAAGTCATTTAGGAAATGTGAAGGAATTTAAACCAATGTAAAACTACTTCTGGAAAAGATGGTGTTAGATGAAAATTTAAAATTAATGACTGAGAGACATAGTGAATATTTCTCTGTCCACCATTTCTCATTCATTTCTTTTTCCATCAGTATGTTACAAGTTTTTCCACTCTGTTTAGCTGTAAGCAGGAAACATTTTTACCCAACTTCAGTTTTATCGTACCCCATTTGAAGAGTACCCCCATTTAGAGTTTTGAGACATCTATCCTTTATTAAATTTGTTTGAAAGTGAATTGAAAATATTTAGGTAAAGATGACATAAACACTCAGAGCATGACTTCATGAAAAAAACAAACATTTCATTATGATTATTATTTTTGCCTTCCACTTTTGCAGAAAACACAAAAATCTCTTGGGCTGATCAATCTCTTTAACAGCATTAATAAAATGCCATCTATACTTGATATGCAGGTAATCTGTATCTAGTATGCAGATTACCTGCATATGATTTATTAAAAAAAAAAAACAACAAAAAAACCCTTGCTAAATGTCAGTAAAATTAAACATTCCCCATCTTACATAAATTGGATGCATAAAAATATCAGTTACATTTTGATATCCCATTAATGAGCAATATATGTGCATTATATTTTTTTTTGATGGAATTTACACTTATGTGTTAGTAACTGCAATCAGCAGGTAATGGTGATTAAAGAGAGTCTTTTTTAGCTTGACAACAAATTTTGCTGTCACAGTAGAGAAACAGATCTCCTGGGAGCAACATTTTTAACTACAAGCTAACCTAAATCACTCATTAAGATTTTGAAATTGTGAAAGCTAGCAAGCTGGAACTTAACTGTTCTAGATGGGTTTATATATAGTTTTATGACAAATTTTATTTTCAGCAAACATAGTGATTAGGAAATAATCCCTATTGAAAAGTAATTCCTGTAATCATCTTTACTCTGTCTTTATCTTCCTTTGCTGATTAATGTCCTACCTGATATTTCAGCTAAATTTTGATTTTTCCACAGGCAAAAAAATGGTACTGCATGTGCATTTCAGTGGAGTCTGGAAAAGTCTCATATAACTTTTATTTTATTTTTATTTTTAAAAAGGTGATGCTAGATAAAATTCTGGCAGCTGAAATTGATGGATAAAAAAGCAGATCACTTGGTTGAAGGAAATGAGACAGTGAGAGATATCCAATTATTCTAGAGCAACCAGAGTTAACTCCAGGGAGAAATGGACCGTGATATCATTTGTAATATGTAATATTGTTTCTGTATTGTGATATCCTGAAGCATGTGAAAGATATAATAGGCCCATACCCAACTCTGTCAAGATGCATGCATCCCTTTATCAGAGAAGAGTAAAAAAAACAAAAAAAAAAAAACACAAAAAAGCCCCCTACTCTTTCAAAGAGTTGATTCCCCCCCTGTTTGTAGGCTTCCTTTAGGTATTGAAAGGCTGCAATGAGGTCACCCTGCAGCCTTCTTTTCTCCAGGCTGAACAAGCCCATCTCCCTCAGCCTGTCTTTGTAGGGAAGGTGCTCCAGTCCCCTGATCATCTTTGTGACTCTCCTCTGGACACTCTCCAACAAAAATTGTCAAAATGTAGGGTTTTGCTAAAACATTAAGATTAAAATAAAGTATTAAAAGTTGTATATAGTGTTGGAGCTATGCCAATATAAAACTAAGAGTTGCCAACCTTTTTTGCATATTTAACTTATTTCAAATAAAATTGCAGGAGAAGGAGAACAGAAAGGAGATTGGGCTTCTGAATACAATCTGTCTGATCAGAATACTGTAGTGCCTTCTTTCTGCTGCTTATACTACATATCTAAGATCTTATTTGCAATTTAGACTACTGCAAGTTGAGGTCAGTTTGGTACTTGTTTTGAGCAGAAGCAATCCCAAGCATAACCTTCCATAGTGAAGAGAAACTGCTTGTTTTGTAATTTACAGTGAAATTGCAAGACAAGTGTCAACGGTTTACGGGCTGGTTCGGCCCGGTTCCGTGACTAGAAGGGCGGAGGGATCCGCGGATCCGCGCCCCCAGAAAAAAAGAAAATAGGGGACCCCGAAATAATTGAAAACAGTGGCAACAATCTGAGGTAAAACAAAGTAATTTACTAAATATGGTATCAACAGAATTTTATAAGGAGAGAGAGAATGTGAAATTGATGGTGGATCGGCCTTACCACAACGCTGAGATGAGAAGCGCAGGCGAGAAGCGCAGGCAGAGAAGCGCAAGCGAAGCAGTGCAGGCAAAGAAGAGAGCATCAGGTGACCTTGCCGGGAGTTATATCTCCTCGCTGACCGCAAAGCCCCCTGGGGAAACGTAGCTCTTCTTCTCCTCTGGACAGGCACCCGGAACTTGAGCATCAGCAGTCAAACCCCCAGTGCATTGCATGATGTTATGATGTGGAACACCGATAATGAAAAATCATGAAACCATGACATTCCACCCCTTATTCCACATCACTACATCATGCTTAATATATACAAACAAAATATAAACACACGCACAAGGAATTACTGACTGCACTCCCTCAACATCAAGTTCCCTTGTGATACACATTGAACATCCCCGTTTTCCTGCATCACCCACCAAGTGGACCCAGGTCCCTGGGCAAAAACAGTTCCACGAAGAGGTTTGTCCTTCTCAGAGGCTGGAATAACCCAAACTGCCTTTCCCAACATATTCTTTACATGTATAACAGGGACTTTATCTCCCTCTACGGTATGTAGGGAGCTGGACTGGGTTGGACCACCACGATTGATAGATCCTCTGGTATTGACTAACCAGGTGGCTTCTGCCAAATGCTTCTCCCAGTGCTTAAATGTACCGCCTCCCATTGCTTTTAGCATAGTTTTTAACAACCCATTGTATCGTTCAATCTTACCTGAGGCTGGTGCATGGTAGGGAATATGGTAAATCCACTCAATACCATGACCTTTAGCCCAGGTATCTGCAAGAGAATTTTTAAAATGAGTCCCATTATCTGACTCAATTCTTTCTGGGGTACCATGTCGCCACAGGACTTGTGTCTCAAGACCTAATATGGTATTTCGGGCGGTAGCGTGGGGTACTGCATAGGTTTCAAGCCACCCAGTTGTTGCCTCCACCATGGTGAGCACATAACGCTTACCATTACGAGATCGTGGCAAGGTGATATAATCAACCTGCCATGCCTCCCCATATTTGTACTTTTGCCATCGCCCTTCCTCCCAGAGAGGTTTCATTCTCTTGGCTTGTTTAATTGTGGCACACGTGTCACAGTCGTGAATGATTTGCACAATAGCATCCATAGTTAAATCCACCCCTCGGTCTCTAGCCCACTTATATGTCGCATCTCTCCCTTGATGGCCTGACGTCTCATGGGCCCATCGGGCTAGAAATAATTCACCCTTGTTCTGCCAGTCTAGATCTATTTGGGCCACCTCAATTCTGGCAGCTCTGTCTACCTGATGGTTATTTTGCTGCTCTTCAGTAGCCCTATTCTTGGGCACATGGGCATCTACGTGACGCACCTTTATAACCATATTCTTTATTCGGGCAGCAATATCTTTCCACAGGTCAGCAGCCCAAATAGGCTTACCCTTTCTTTGCCAGTTGTTTTGCTCCCACTGCTGTAACCACCCCCATAGAGCATTTGCCACCATCCACGAGTCAGTGTAAACATAAAGCATTGGCCACCTCTCCCGTTCAGCAACATCCAAGGCCAGTTGGACAGCCTTTACCTCTGCAAATTGGCCTAAGTACTGAAAGAATTCTGAAGAAATTTTTAAAATACTGACAGAAATTGACTGGCAAAAAATACTGTCAGTCTAGAAACACAGCAGCAGGCAGCTGGTAGTATACTGAGAAGAAAATCTGTTGCCATAAAACTTAAGTTGCAAACACAAGAAAGTCTAACAAATGGAGAAGAGTTTACGTTCAGTACAGTCCACAAGATACAAGCCTATGTCTCTAAGTTAAGGTTGCAAAATTAGATGCAGTTGTTATTCATAGATGTGAAACAAGGAGGCTAAGGAAACAAAAATAACATAGAAAGGGAATATTTAGTGACTTGAGTCTTAAGATTGGCCATTTCAACAGGCCATTCAACAGGAATATAACATGAACATCTCCTACTTAACTACAGCCTGAAAAAGTATGAGGGCATGAGTAATACATTTATAGACAAATCATGTTTAATTAAATTTTAAATTATTGTAATATCAGTCCTATGACTGAGAGAAGACGATTTGTTTGCCAGTAAGTGTTACCAAGGTCTGAGCAAGTTCCTGAGGCATATGTCAAAGATACTGTAACTTCCCAATTGGAACAGCTTTGATATGTCACTTAGTATGCAAAATCAGCGGACCATTAAGAACATCCCATGCTTTTCCTAGGAGTACATGTCTATTTCATTTTACTCCTCTTTCAGTATCAGCCCTGCTTTGTCTCCACAACTCAGTAATGTGAGATGACTTTGGGACAAAGAATCCTGGGAGGAAATATTTTCTAGAGCATTCTGTTTGCCTTAAAGCCATACTAGGCAAGAATGCTCAGAAATGCCTAGATGCAAGCTTGTTAAAGCATATCCGCTTAAATAAAGATTGCAGAGAATTCTAGCTGGATATGGTTAAAGTAAGTGGTTTGGCTTGTCACATTTCTCATTTTCTTCTGCTGCTCACTACTGCCATTTCCCCCAGTTGCATTTTAGGTGGTACTTTTGGAACTTGAATGGCAGGCTAAACTAATAAATTCTTAATGAGTACAGAGATCACAAAATATGTGTCTATATACACACTCTTTAAAAAATCTGAATTTGGAGTTATTCTTTTACATTTTCATTTATGTTGTGATGGAAAATTAAATTGCCAGAATAATCTGATGTTAGAAGTGCTACTTCTGAATAAGAAATATGTTAAAATCTTGAAAATAAAATCAGAATAAAACTGTAGAGTGTTTAATAGTAGAATATATGCTGCATTTTGTATGTAAAACAGTTCTCCTATTTGAGATAGTTATCATCTGTATGCCTTATCATTTTATACAAAATAAATAAATAGAATCATGATGTCAGACTGGCAATTCAATCTATTATAAAGTTGTGTAATATTGTAATGACTAGACCGAAATACTGCAGTAATAAAAAGCAAGAGACTTCCTAAGACTCAGTGTATGTTAAAGATCGACTCTTAAATGCAGTCCTCTAGCTCTAGTCTTTGTGACGGATGTTAGAATAGAAAAGACAGAAGATTGAAAAAATACATTGATAGATTTATTCATATTATTGAAAGTATTCTTATTCTTAGAAGTTGTTGTAATTCCATTTATTTAAGTGGGTTAATAATACCAGCTAGAGGATCTGTTACTTAAAATCTTCCTCTTAGAAATAACTAGCTCTTAAGTATATTATGTGAAAACAAAGACTGAACTGTCTTCACAATGCATTTTAAACACAAGCATGGACTCTATATGGAGTTTCCTAGTACTTTTGCCTATAGTTTCTTCAGAGAGGCCGGCAGGTTTTTCAAATACACATTTTACATCAAGAATTTGTGTACCTGAAATAAATTCTTTAGTACATGGAATGAAGTGTATGAAGTGTCATTTTTTCCTAGAAATTTATTTACTGCATGATATTTCTTCAGAGGATTTCAGTCATTGCTAATAATTGGTTTTCTGTTTGGAACAGATAAAAAATGAGATCCGTCTGCATCATGGTAGAAGTCACTGCTGGTCATTGTTGGGCTTGAAAGGATTGGGTTTCAGGCTGAGGAAAAACAATCTTGTTACTTACTGTTACATCTTGTACTATATTGTATGCAAAGGCTTTCAGGACAAATAATTTCTTCTGTGCTTTTACAGTCATGATATGATTTTGCTTATTTGTGGTGGGTTTGTTACTGAAGTTACAAGAACTTAATGTTACTACTGCTAGCAATACATATGAGTAAATATGCAAACTGAGGACTGGTGTGTTCCAAAAAAAAATTTTATGTAAAAGTACGTTATACTTTTTTTCAGTAAAGTATATTATTGACTCTTAATTCCATCTCTCTTCTTTCAAGATTCCAGATTCCATTATTTCTCGTGGTGTTCAGGTGCTCCCACGTGATACAGCTTCCCTCAGCACTACCCCTTCAGAATCTCCTCGTGCCCAGGCCACCTCTCGTCTCTCCACTGCATCCTGCCCAACACCAAAAGTAAGTACCTTGCAAGTTCCATGCTCAGACACATGACCTATCAGATTAATGTATTGCCTCTGCTAAGAGAGGTTGGTTTGCATGCAAGGGATATATCATTCTCAGTAATAGATAAATCCAAGACAGTACTTTAGTCCTTATGCACTTCTGCACGATTTAAAATGTGGGTCTACAAACGTGTTACGATTACTGAAGTTTCATGTTAGCTCCTGCGATATCAGTCATGAATATGAAATCATTAATGCCTTGAATGTGTTTCATATCCCCGGGAACATAGATAATCCTGCCACTGAGTAGCAACATTAAATAAGTAGTATTATGTTGACAAAACGTGTGTGCAAATTTTTAGCCTGAGCTGGGGCAGTTCTCTGCCCTGCTCTATTATTGATCAGTTTAAGACAGTTTCAAACCAACTAATTTTGCTCAACCTTAGATATTTGCTGCCTGACACTTGGAAAGAAAAAACAGACTAAATTTAATAGTAAGAAAGTTTTAATGCCAACCTTGTGGGATTATTGTTCACTTCTTACTGATTATATTATGACATTTAATTGTTAAAGTGAACTCTGTTATCTTTTTAAAAACCTTAAATTGCATACATCAAGGACAAAGTGAATTGACCAGTGGCAAGGCCTGTAATGTCTACCTGCAGTAGGATTATTTTCGGCAGAAGAAAGCTCTGCCAGAATTCGCTTCATGTCTTCATGTCACAGTGATCTTTTTGCGGTAACAGATGCAGACGTACTAATAAACTCATAGCAGATGGTGAACAATAACATTCTTCCTTGTCTAATTTGTGATCCTTGAAGACTATTCTGCTTGCTAAAATGATTTGCCAGCATCTGCTAATTCTTCTTCCTGCTGTCTCATTCTTTTCTGTTAGTGAACAAGATTTATAGGCAACCACCCACAGAAATGTTTTGGTTTAGTCTGTAGGAGAGTTTTATGCAATACTCACCTTCACTGTAATAGAGTCAAAATTATATTGATAGACAGCATACTAAGCTTCACTATATTCTGCTTTTCTTAAGAAGATATTCAGCCAATTATATCTGCATGCAGTTTTTTTTTTCTTTTTTTTACTAAAAAAGCTGTCACTTGTCTGATAGCTAAAAATAGAAATTCAGAGCTTATTACATTAAAACTCTTGAGCAGAAGAGGAATACAAAACAGAAGAGCTGCACTGAGTTTTACGCCTCTTGACAAAACAGAAAAGTCCAAAGAAAACCTAAGGAGACCAATAACAAGCATAAAATAGTGTCAACATTGCTAACAGCTCTGGATTAAACCCCTGTGTTTTAAAGAAGGTATGGCTGTGGAAAGGTGTGTACCTTATCAGTGGTGAAGCAGAATGCATTCTTCTAGACCTGGCATGTCCAACCTATGGCCTGCAGGCTGCATGTGGCCCAGGACAGCTAATAATTAGCCCCACCATCCTGCTCTTCCCCACGATGTGGCCTGGCCCAGCCCCAGGCATGCACCCATCACTGAGCAACAAGCAAAACATCGGCTCAAGAAAATTCCTCTTCACTATGTGTGGCCCAGGCAAATCAAAAGGTTGAACATCCATGTTCTAGGCAGTCTTCAAAGATTTAGAGGCTACAGAAAGGAAACTACATGAATTTTGAAACAAGAGTAGAAAATCTAAAACTTTTCTTTGGGAAATTAGTTGAGATGAGCTCTTGTAATTGCATAACACTTCAGTGTTTTGTGTTAAGCCCCATTTTTCATGTATTACTGCAAGATCAGGTTTTGTTCAAAGTAGGAGGGACCATATCACTTTTAAAACAGGAATTGCCATGAGACATCTACCTAGTCTAGCTTTTCTTTAATGTCTTCCAGAAGTGGATAGTACAAGCTGCTTTAAGGAAGAATTAAGGAAAACTCAACTGTTAACAGCAAGAAAATGAATGTGAAGAATAATCTCAACTGTTTCAATTACCTGAAGTTTGTATTTTGCACAGAAGCACAAACTCGTTTTGCCAGTTAGGAAGCTCTTTGTTTTATGTATTTTGAAAAATGAAAACTCCAACTATTCTTGGTATCTTTCAGTCTTTTAAGTTACCCTCAAGTTCTCAAACATCATCTGAATTTGTCTAGAAATACGGTTCATTCACATTCTTCAAGATTGTCAATATGTCTAAACATCTTCACTTGCTATGTTTTTCCTTCTGGATCCCAGCTTTCTAATAATGCCATATAATATAATTTATACTAAATCACTTGGTCCATAGATTCACACAGTCATGTGTATAAAAAGGAATTGTAACATAACATCTAGTTGATGTTCCGGCTTTATTATTTCTTTCATCTGCAAGTGTGTACCTTTTCCATATTCTCACTTTCTGGTTCAGGATCTTACTTCAGGGCTCCTAAACATGTGTATGTGAACTGAAACAAAGAGGAAGTTTCATCAGAAAACAATTTGATTTCCTTTTATTATGGTTACTGTTTTGAGTGGTGCTCTAGCCAGAGAATTAGTGGCACTAGATTTCTTTGTGAAACATTCCAGTTTATTTTGTTGCGCCATTTTCTTGTATTTTTTTTTGTCCTAAATGTATGTAAACCCTTACATCTCTCTTACTGAATTTGCTGAATAGCAGAAATTGTGTCCCTCTCAGAAAACAAACAAACAAACAAACAAGCTTCTACAATGATGGGAGCACCTATATTGAATAAATGTAAGTAGCAGGTTACTAATGCATGAGTGTGTTAGAGACAAGATATGAAAGAGTGCATTACTGATCGATCTGTTATGAAAAATCTTTACCTTTTCATAATTATGTTTTGGAAAAAAATGATGTTGTTTATGTGTATACACAGAGTATGTAGACAGGCACAAAATAGATTTAATTTTAGATGTCTTTATTGTTTATACTTCATCTTCCATGTTTTCTGAAAGTCTATGTGTAAGAAAGTAGTAAACAATGAATAGTCATTTTGAACCTGTATATTTCAATCAGTCTTCAGAAGTTAAATTTCCTGAAAAAAGAAGGAATCAGAGAGGGATTGTGGGTGCCCATTTCCTGGAGGTGAGGTATTCAGGACCAGCCTGAATGGGTCTAATGGGAAGTGTCTTTGCCCATGGTAGGGGGGTTGGAAGGTGATGATCTCGATAGTCTCTTCCAACCCAAACCATACTGTGATTCTGTATTTTTTACTATAAATTCTTTGGAGGTTTTCAAGATGAATGTCCACTGGGACAACTCTATCTGTCATTATGTAATTCCACAAAACTAGGCAGACTTTCTTGTGTGAAGATTAATAAATCCCTGTAGAATGCCTTCCTTGTTCCATGAATTGTATTCAAATTTTAAGCAAAATCCACTGTGGCTTGAAGAGCATTTAAAACTTATTTATAGTGGAAAGATTCAGATAGAAAGGCAATCTTAAATTTTACTCCAGGGAAAACTGCGCTAACAGTCCTCACCTTTCCAGTTATTCAGCCCTCAGTATCATAGTGATTGTGACATTTTTATGCTTAACAATGTAGTTTTGGTCTTCTGAAAGTTTTAATGCTTTCTCAACAAGGTCAAGTGAATTTGCGAAATATTTACTTGACAAAAGTGTAAGATGACACAATATGGCTTGCAGGTTTTTAATATAATTTCCAATAGTTGCTTAGATTGTAAGATCTTCCTGTATTTTTTTACATTTCAAGTTCAAGTCTTTGCTTCTCCCATACATAAATGGTGTTATCACTATGTATTTTATTTTGCCAACACTGTGTGTCAAAGTCAAATGAAACAGATATAGAAGACCAAGGGCAAGATTTAAATTATCACCAAGAGTACATTTCAGTGACAGGAGGTGTTCAAAGTGCTTCACTTTGCAGGATCATCAGTCTAACTGATACTCAGTTCTTCCACTTCAATGTACAGAGTTTATTTCAGTGTACCTTTGATCATGAAGAAGCCTAAGAAACTCATTATGGTACTTCTAAAAATGATGTTTTTTCTATCTCACTACCTCATACCTTACACTCATTATATTCTGCTTAAAAAAAATTGTCTTTTTTCTTTTCTTGGTGGATATCTGTCCTTCCCCTATCTATCATTTTTTATTTGAACTGAAACAGATAAAGCCCTTAGTGTTGTTAATATACATGCTTACAAATTTGTAGTCATGATAGAGTTCTAGTTCCTACATGAGTTTGTAGGAATCTGCAAGCTAAAATGAGGAAGCAGGTCTTATTTTCAAAGTTGTCTTAGATATTAGCAAAACAGTTCTCTTGCCTATCCATCGCTCCATAAACATATTCTTCTTACCACAGTAGATTTAATTTTGCTAGTTAATCATTTTCTGTATCTTCTAATAAGAGTTATTGTCATCATTCTTGTTTACCTTCACCTAAAAACCTGATATTCTTAATCTGAAAAATAGCATATCTTTAAATTTGTCTATGCAAATGTTTCAGTTGTAAAGAATTTCTGAAATAAAAGCATTCAGAAAAAAAAAAAATTTAAACATAAAAGAGAAGAAGACAGAGAAATCTTATTTCTGTGACAAAAGAAATGTATTTGGTTTTCATCTTGATCATCTCTCACATTCACGTCAACTTAAAAATGATGCTTTGAGCACCTTTTGTCATGAGTCATAACTTTAATGCCGAACCTAGTAGTTATTGGTTCCAGTTTTCAGTCAAATGAGCTAAAAATTAAAACTAAATGTAATGATTTATGTTTTGGCCTAGTATCAGAACTTTTTAATATACAAGTGCCATGTGAAGTAGGGTTGGGAAGATGGTTTTTTATCAATTACTGCTTTTTCAATAGAAGAAAGATCAGGATGCTTACCAGAAACTATTAATTGGTGAGATGCTGTTCAGGACGTGATTTGCAAGCTGTAGTTTTATCCGTAAGTTGGATATTTCGTGTAAATGAGATACAATAAATTTTACTCTTTTTTTTTATCTTAATGTATACTATTTCTTCTTAAAATGATCACCAAAGTGAAAGCAATATTGAACATATTTTAACATTCCTATGCTAATTGCCTAAGTAAAGTTTTTTTTTTTATAAATTGGAAGTTTGTATATACTATTATATTTTCTGCCTAGCAACTTGCTTTTGGGTTGTTTAAATTGTTAGAATGATCTAGGTAGATGAAATCACACTCCAAGTACACCAAGGGTTCTTGCTTTTTTTTGTAAAAAAGGTGGCTCTTTCTAGACACAGAGGCTTAGTTATATATTTTATCCTGCTAGTTTTTTGTTTTTTTTTTTACTGTTTTGTTTTTTTTTTAAGTAAGGAATGATACTGGGAGAATGTATTCCAGAGTAGAAAGTAGCCAGGTTTGTTTAAGATGAGGAATCCTGCTTGCTAGCATACAGGCTACTGTATCCTCCCAGGTTCTCCTCAAGAATGTGCAGCAGTATTTTTTCAAATCCATTACGGATTAGAATTTAACATTATTTTACATATAGCCATTGCCATTTTTTACTCATCTTGTTTCAGTTTGAATTTTGTTTAGTAACTGATCGTTGTTAGATAAAAATGCAAAATTCCACAGATTTGAAAGTGAGACATTGTAACAAAGAAAGAAGCATCTTGCTGTACTTGAGAGCTCAAAAACAAAAACAAACAAAAAAAAAACACAAAAAGAAAACCATTATAAATAATGAAAGTAAAGTCTGCTAAAATCCTTCCTAAAATTAGAGGATTCACTTTGGAGAAGAGCTGAAAAATTGAAAAATATATGGGATTTTGCATGTTTGTTTGTTTGTCTGTTAATTCCAAAATAAAACTATCAACAACTCTCCAGAGAAGCAGAATAAAGACTTGTGCCATCAAATTTAAGCTGAAAATTGAATTTCAGTAGAGATACTTATTTGACTTAGGTTTTGTGATGGTTTTAAGTTGGTTCCCTTCTTTGTCTAACTTGACTAATGAAGGGTGTTAGCATAGTTGTGAATTAGTTATCTGTACTAATTTAGTGCATCCAGAACAGTTCTTGAATTCATGGAAATCAGCTTTACACAGAGTTCTGTTAAGCTACAAGATACCACTTTTTTAGTCTAGTGAAACCTTGAAACGCATCAGAAATACACTTTTTAGTCTTTCCATGAAAATATGCACTACCAATTCAAAAGGAGCATTCGAGAAACATGGAATAGAATTTAATTTCTTCAATTCAACAATATATTTATTTGTTTGAAAGGAAATAAAGTGGTTGTTTATCTGTTTTTGATCAATTTCACGTTAGCATTTCATATTCTCTGACAAGAATTTCTGTAGGCATTTCTTGATACTGAGATTTATGAAAACCTGCATGTTTCAGCGAAAAGCTTTCTATTTGAACCTACAAGTGGTGACTGTAGAAAGGTATTTACAGGAAAGCTCTGTGACAGATTAGGGATCCTGAAGGTCAGAGATTCAAACACATTTGGAACATATTTCTCTCCAACTGCTGCATTGGAAACTGACCTTCCTATTGAATGCCTTAAAGAAGATTTATGAAGGTCACTCGATAACAGCCAGTGACAAGTTTGGCAAGATTTCAGGCCAGCTGTTGGACATCTCTTTTAAATTTGCACCATTCATTGTAGTTGTTTTGTTGCCTGCTTTTTATTCCTTTTAAAAACGCTTTTACAAAATGCGAGGAGCACTTTGAGCTAGGAGTTCTGTGCATTAGCATTGCATATCTCATTTGCTTTGTGAAGTTCATGTGGAACAAAATTCACCTGGAGTCTTCTTGGACAATAGTTTCATTCAGAAGTACCATCAGAGTGAGCAGAGATTGACATGGATCACTAGCCACTCATCATCACATTGTTCTAAGCATCTGTAAAGTGAACTGAATCCAGGATGTTTCAGCCTTTTCTTCAGCTTCTCAGGGTATCACTGGACTTCTTGAACTTTATCTTTCCTATCACTTCAATGGGTACACTCTTTCCTGATATCCTCACAAACCCATCCACTTCTGATTTGCAATTGAACTCTTCAGGTGGCATAGATATGAGGAAATATATGTGACAAGAAGCTTTTTTTCCAAATGCATCTCTGCCTGGCAAAAAGGATAAAGTACAAGACACTACAGATATTTGAAAACAAAACTTAAATGCACTTGTCCTCAAAGAAATTTACTCTTCCCTTTAAAGCCCTACTGATCCGTCCATTTTCAGAAAGATAGAATCTTTCTTTTATGACATTGAGCACTAATGCATCTTCTTTTCCTTAATTCTGTTCCTGCCAGTTGTCAAAGAGAGCAACTTTCTTAGCTGATTCACTTAATAACATAGCTGTCCCTCCATTGAGTTGCTTGTGAGTGTCTTTGTTGATGTGACAACTTTCATCATTACCACCAATGTGTATTTGATGGAAGCTAGCTTATTGTCTAAAATGTTTAAAGGACACTGTCCTTTATTGAAATATGGATGTTCCTATATACACTGCAGCTCTTAGAATTTCAGTTCGACTTACGGCACCAAGGCAAAAGAACTATGCATTCATAACTCCATTGTTAGTTTGAGAGAGGTATATATACTTGCAATTCAGAACAACGTTGCTACCTTGGATTAACCATGCTTTTATTTTTTTCTTGAGCACAAACTTGTTCATTGCGTAGTGGAAATAACAATCTAATTTTCGCATGACCAGAAGTCCAGTGTAAATAAGATTTAGGATATTAAGTTACTGGTGATAGTGGCATAATATGGAATGTTTGTATTTATTGTAATCTTTTATGGCCCTGGCTACACATTTTACCTATCAACTTATGTAGATTTCTGACCACTGAGTTCCACAGAAGTCATAGATATTTTGCGAGAAATAAGCTGGATGTAAAATAACCAGTGTATTACCAGAGCTCCTGTTTAAGCATGGTTACATTATCTTTGCTGTTTCCTGAGTTAACAGAGCATCGATCTGCTCGTGAAATTCATGTACTAACCCGCAGAGCTGCAAGATAATTGCATTACTTTGTACCACTGTTTGGTCCACGTCGACTGCATTTATTCTCTAATCTGCATATGGAATAGTGTGAGTGATAGTGGATAGTGTTAACAAAATGTGTGATGGTAGGATAATGCTATGTTGGCATCAGGTGGCATTCGTGTGCATTACACTTCTATAGGTTTATCATATGCAGGAAGGAAGTGCAGCAGCCCTAATAAAACATTTATGTTAGTGTAATGCATACAGGAGAATTGTTTTATTGTGTGAGAATGTTTATCTGCGTAATGGAAGTATTTCTTCCCTTTGTTTGGAAATACTCCACCTTTATTCAGGAAGCCTCAACTAATTGGCACTTGTCTTGCCTAAAATTGCAGAAGTAAAACTGCCTTCAACTACAAACCTTTTTTTTATGCATGAGTATAAAATTTGAATGTAATACATTTTTTAACTTAAAAGAACCTGAGTTGCCGCAATATTAAAAATACATTAAGCTCTTTGTTAGAAGTCAAAAATGCTCACTTTATATAGAGCACTGAGAAGAAAATTGTAACTGGAGTATAAATTTCTGTATCAGTATTTTCTGCTGTTGATCAGGCAAGCAAAGTTTGTAGAAAATAATGCACATATCAGTATTTTTAGTCATTTTATCTCCAGCTAGTTCTGGAGTACCATGAACTCTGACAAACACTGCTAAGGGTCAGAAAAACATCTTAGACCTTCCTAATAATCTCCCTTGTATTCACTTCCTTACGGGGATCTGGCCAATACACCCGAGTTTTTTGTTCCCAGACAGCTGATGCAAAATAATTGTCAGTTGAGTTATACTTCTGAGATGCGTTTCTGATAGTGTGAATGGCGTGAGAGATTTCAAAGAAAAATAAAAAAAAATTCTGAAACAATATTGTAATAATATACACAGGATAGCTTTTATGATTTTTCTTCACCAGTCGACTACCTTCTTTTCTAGTCGAATGTGCTATTATCAACAGGAGAAATATCCAGCATTTGATAAAAATTGCCAATTGCCCCTAGGTATCCATGTTCTTAATGTATTTGGATCTTCCAGACCCTACTTCACGTGAGGGCTTTCTCAATATATTGTGATTCGAAGTTAATTTCTTGTCTGTGCATTTTAATGTTTTTTTCAGTACATTTATTTTAAAGATCTTTTTAATGTTGTTTTTTATGCATACACCTACTTTTTCTCTGAATCATACGTCTTCTCTTTAAGCTACATTAGATTGGAGAAAGTTTTATCCCATAACTATTTTTCCATATTCTGCCTTGACAGCTTTTGGGGAAAAGAGATAGATTTGGAGTACATCATGTTCAAGTGGGAGATTAGTTTTTATATAGTGCTAACGTGTCCAACAAATAACCTGAACTTTGTTTGGATGCCACATAAAATAATCACTTGTTTTTGGTTAACGGATTCCAGCAGTGCATGCCTGGACCATTACAGAATATAGAACTTAACATCTTTTTAAACTGATGCTGTAAATAATTTCCATTGCTGGTGTTGAATGTATTCAGTCTCTGAATTAAGTAATTTGATCATATTAAAAATGTTTTGTCGAACTGTGTATTAGCCAGGATTTTAGAAAAAAACCTGACAGAAATTCAGCTTTTTGCTGAATTTGGATATGAAAACACGCTTCTGAAAGTTGCAAAATTCTGTTTTCTTTGTCAGAAGCAGTAAGCAGGGAAATTTAGGAATAGCAAGAGCAGGATTTTATCATCAGAAATTGAAGGAGTCTACAAGTGAAATGGATAGTGCTAATTATTCTGCTGTTGTGGAACTCCTTCTTTAAATACATCCAAACAAAACATGACTCTCAGATTTGCCTGTGCTTTACTTGTTTTTTATTTATGACCTTTGAGTATATCTGCTGATTTACATATATTCCATTTCGTAAGCTCTTTTTACAGAAGTAAAACTAGGGATAAACAGGTCTATTTCTTATTGATGCTATTAGAGGATTGAGGAATAATAATGAAATGTATATGAGAGCTGTGTTTGGAAAACATGACGTGCCTGGTTTTTGGTAACCACAATTTTTAATCATCTTCTAATAAATCTATTACCAGTCTTTGCTTGCTCTTTGGGTCTGGTTTCCCTACTTCCTGAATTTTCTTCCACTGGCTTCCCATCATTATTCTCTTGTTATAACTCCATCTTGTGCTTCAAAGATCAGGAAGGACACCTGTGGCTTATCCTTAACTCTTAACTCCTATCTTACTCCCTTGTGAGTGAGAAAGGGATGTAAATATAATGTATGTCTTAACTGTTAGTGCATTACGCCCTGTCAGTTTCCTACATTTCTTACTTCATTACAACTCTTTCACATTGTTCCAAAACCTTTGCTTCTTTCAGATAACGTTTTGATAGTAATTACTTAGTATTGCTTCTGCCTTATCTCTTTATCTACTCATTTAGCTGTATTGTGATATAAAAATGATAAATAGTAAACATAAAACCAGAAGCTGAACATTGTGTTTTCAGTTTTGCTGTTCAGGTTCTTCTTATTAGATCTACATTTTGCTTAGAAGGAATGATTTTTTTCACTTAACAGATGATTAATAGAAAAATCAAAGGACTCATTTTTAGATCACACAAGGTACTGGTGGGGATAGATATAGATACACTTTTGATTAAGAATGTGTAAATGCACGATCTTTCATTCTGGTTTTGTAGCTACAAAAGGTCATCTGTGATAGGGTTCTTGTGTATAGTTATGTCTGAAAAATGAGGAGTGTATAATCCATGATCATTTTCTAAAATACTTTTATTGACCAACTTCTCGAACTTTAGACAGGAGTTGACCAGAAATAAGGATACACCTGAATTCCTTTCCGTGGCATTTGCCGTGAAAATAAAGTTTTATTTGTTGATTTTTGTTTTGCTTTTTTTTTCCCCCTAGTAATACCCTACTGAATACCCAGAACATAAGTAGTATAGTGTATGCAAATTTCACAATACTCTGGTTCACCCCTTGAGAATCACCAAGTTGTGTGCTTATATCCAGGTTCCCCTAGAAAATGTTACCATACGTAATGTTTGTTCCATGAATGTAAGACAAGAGCTGACCTTAAGCTATTTCCTCTTGGTTTTTTATTTTCAAGCATTTATTATTTCATCAATGTGATATATAGATCTTGTATATTTTTCTCTATGTATTTTGAAGAGAGAAAGATACAATTTCAGTTATAGGCGTTATCTCCAGACTAATTTCTAAGTCCTAAATCTTCAGAACAACTTGAGTAGCTACAGTACCCACACTGGTAAGTAAAAGAATAAAACTGTTTTTTTTCTGTGAAGGGCTTGCATATAGCTGTCTCTTAAAACTTTTCCCCTCAATTCTGTGATATATAGCATTTTTTTTTTATAATGTCCTGACTCCACGTAATTAAGATTTTGTAAGATTATCAGTATTTATTTGGAATTATAATTTTCTTTTTTCTAGTTCTCATTTTTTCAAAGCAAAACTGAAAACATTATATTTGAAAATGGTTCTATTTGATCATGTTATACTTGCTGAGATTGATAGTATTTGTACCAGGATACTGGGCCAAGTATTTTTGCACTAACTCATGTTCTTTGTTTTCCAATAAGGATTTCTTTTTCCTCCTGAGGGTGTCTTATTCGTTTTTGTTAGTTGGTATTTTTTTTCCTCTTGTTTTTGAATTAAGAAATATATAGCAACTAGGTTGAATCTGTGTTCTAAAGGAGACTTTTTTTTTTTTAATGAATACAGTTTTTTCTTGGTCAGTATACTGGAATTGCTTGGAAATTTACTCAGTTCCATCAAAAGTGTAGTGTATGTAAATATATATTTAGACACAAAACTATAAAGACGTTTTGCTTCATAGTTCAAAACTGATACTATTCTAATGCAGTAAGACTAGCAAAGGAAAGCAACAACTTTCATGAGTGTTTCCAATGTTACTTTACTATTACGTATTCTATTAGAACTAAATATTTTGATAATTAATGTTTTGTTTAGGTGCATTATTTTCTTCCCAGCCTAGTGCAAGTACAAAAAAAAAATTCTTGACTATGTTTTGACTGTGACATTTTTAAGTTTTTGAAGTGGCAATCTAACTTTTACTGGAATGTCCTGGCCAGCATAAAGCATAGTTAAATTTCCATGGTTCATTCAGTCTTTGGCTTCCTTGGTGGGACTCCACAAAGGAAAGGAAGTGTTTGAAAGATTTCACTTTGGTTGTGTGAGACTTAGTTTTACATACACTACGAAATAACCATCGGGTAATGGAAACTCAATTCAGGCTTGACTCAGACCAGCAAGCAGAAGGATATGCCTAAGGTCATTTTTATTGCCTTCATCCTTTCTACTTCAATTGACGTGATACCAGTTTAATTTATCATTAGAAAAGGTTTATTTACTGGATTCAGCAATTCTGAAAAGAAGTCTAGATGTAAATGAATGTTTTATTTTGTGTGCTTCTAGCAATACAAGGTGTTTTGAGCAACTACCTCATTTGTTTCTTCTACCCTCTGCGTCATCTAGGAAAAAAATTATATAATAAAGGAAGAGTAATCAGGAAGGAGATATGTGGGAGAAGTCATATATGTTGTATATTTAAAAGAAAAATCTGATATTGGTCTGGCATTAAAATTTTCTGGTTGGGCAGCATAATTTTTAACTGGGAAACTTGATAGCAGTGGCTAACATCTCTAGGACAGGGACAACTGAAATCTGTATTGCATTCTGTCAGGTATCAATAATGATACTTGTCAGGCCTGATTCTCCCAGTTATACCATACTATGATCATATTATTTGTAGAATATATAGTGGCTTTTTTCTTCAGTTAGAATTTTAGGACTTCGTTGTTCTCCATATATAAATCAGATAAGTAACTGTATTCATTCAGAAATAATAGTGAATTTAGCATGCAGAATATATGCCAGGTTGGTAAAATAATGAGAAAAAAATTCAACAAGGGAAGATTAAAATGACATGATAAATCACCATTTATTTCAGAAATTAGAGTCTGTGTCTTTGTCCTCTAGAGATGTCTCAGAGAGTCAAATTGATGTCTTGCATGTACTGCTAACTGATTGTGTGGAAATTTTTTTAAGTTCACTTTTTCTTTATTCTTCTGTCTTTTTTACCCATCTTCCTCCATTGTAGCAAATTAGACGGCCGGATGAAAGCAAAGGAGTTGCTAGTAGAGTTGGATCCCTCAAAGTAAATATGTTTCTAACATTTATTTTGCAAATTTTCTTCTATAGCCTACATTTTTCCTTTTCAAGGGGGAGGTGAGGGGAGGGAGGGAAGGGGCTTTTCCATTTCTCACCATCTCATCATTTTTATTTCAAAACTTTTATTGCTGTTGGGTCACATTTTGTTTGTTTGTGTGCTACACATAGAACAACCTACGGAAGGACAGATAGTAAGCTTTGAATGTCACGAAATACAAAACATCGACTTTCTTGAAGTGCCTATAATTTGATGATCATGATTAAACCACTTCTCTAATGTGTATTGTTTGTCACTTAACTGCCTGTTACATAAAGAAGTGACTTACTCATCTTCAGACTACTGCTTCCCATCTAAAACATAACTTTTATAGTGCTTGCACTTCTTGCATTTAAATTCTGCAAAAGACCATTGTAAGAAAGTTGAATATTTCATCCATATCTAGCCTTTAAATCAGAAAGAAACAGAGCAGATAAAGAGGAAGTGAGAGAGATTCATGTGAGACTAATAAGAATGGAGCCACTGTTTTTCTGATAATTAGTCCCCTTTTCTGCCTTTTTGTTTGCATAAACATACTCAAAACTTTAGAGCACTTATCAAGCAGGTATCTAAATTATTGCCTACCGTGTATAGTGTTACACTCTAATAAATGATTTAAAACACAGGACATAATCTGTACCAGGATGCTGATCACATGCAGTCCAGGCCATTCTGTTAAGATTCCATCTCAACAGTTGCCTCTTTCAGCCACCCAATTTTCCACCTTTTTTCCACTTTATCTCCTTTTAGCACTTTCTAAAGCGCTAACTAATTTATTTTTCTTCTGCACTCTCTTTCCCTTTCCCGCCTTGTTTTTTGATCTTTTGTTTTGTTCTTGTATGTGTGTGTACTGCCTTTGTTCCAGGACAAGCCATCCTCTCTGTTTTCTAACACTGCTCTACTGCTGCTCTTTGTGAAAATGTTATTTCACTGAGCATAAAGAAGGGAAGGGGAAGGATTAATTATGCACCTCTTTCCAGTAATGACACCATTTAAATTGTTATCAAGATAGAAAAGAAGCCACTTGCTCTTTGTTATACAAGTCATACCTAGCGGCATCTGTAGCATTCCTCACTGTCTGTGAGGCTTTATCTTTTTATCCTGTGTTTTGGGAAGAAGTTTTTGTTACAGTGTAAGTGAGAAGAGCCCTCTATGTGAATGAGGCACTGCTTCAGTTGCAGACGTTCAGTACCACTGAATGCACACAGGGGAAAAGACAAGACAGTGACAGTTTCTGTGCTGAGATTCATGTATGTACTTACTGCGACCTGTTCATCTTATTGAGTCATCGCATACACTTTTACATGCATAATGTGTATACATATGCAAAAAATGTAACTTATACAGGATGAGATTCACCTCCTATTTTATGAATGTTTATTGATACCTAGTCCAGGATTCTTATTTCTGTACCTGACTGCTCAGGATTTAATTTTACTGCCCCAAATATGTAGTTAGACACAAAATCTTACATAAATATCCATATAGTTGGATATCCTAACTGGGAATCCAGAACGTGAATGTATGCTCCTTTGAGATGAAAATACATTCTAGAACACTGCCTTAACAACAAACAAGCAAATTATCAGTGTAGCAGAGATCTAGTTGCTTTAGAACAATCAGTCCCTTGATTTTTTTTCAGTGTTTTTCTTGTGCTGAAAAAAGAGCCATGCTAATGATGCAAAAATATCTTATTTCCGGTTTTGAAGTTTATCAAGCTTGCATGTCTATGTTGTTGAAATGACTTTGATGTCTTGAAATATTTTGCCAGAGGCAGTGAGAAATGTGTTATCCTATGATTTTAAAACAAGGAACAAAAGAAAAAGAAAAAGAAAAAAAACATGACCAGAGAACAGGTTGCTTTTTCAATTCATTTTCTGATGTTTACATGTAGCTCCATCGAAAGCTGGAGGAGCTCAGAGATCACCTAGAAGGCAATGTCAAAGGATGCTCTCTCCGAGCAAATGTACGATTTCATTCAGTGATCTGTTTTTTTAAAACTTCCGCTGGCTGGTAACACTAAATCTGATTGGTTTGTCCTCTCATGCCCATCTTTTTCCTTTCACTCTCTTTCTCCCTTTGTGTTTTCTTTCTTTTCTAGCTGGGATTTCATTTTTAATGTGTTTTAATGTGTTTGAGAAACCTGACTTAATGTGTTTGAGAAACCTGACTTACTGACAGGATTTGTTTAAAAGAATATACTACTGCATTTTGATGCATTTGCCTCTGTCTTTGCCTTTGATTTTTTTGGAGTCCCTACGTCATCCTGCAAAATATGTTAATATTTGGTTGAATGCAGGCTACACAAATTTGGTTGGTTATTACAAGACTTCTCTAATACAAAAAGTAATGTTTCATACATCATACATCTTATTTGTTGCATTTCTTCTTTAATAAATGAAGTAGCTTGAAAAAGAATCAGGATCTATCTTATCAGTAGTGACATCCCTGTAAGGTTAACCATTTTTCACAGAATCTTTAAAAATTTGAGACAAATCCAACATAACAGTGTAGGCAGTAAGTACCTCATAAACAGGTGTTTCACCTCACAAATGCAGATCAGCCTTTCAGCAATTAATTTTACAGAAGACATAGTTTAAGCCACATAATTTGATGCATAACGAAAATCGGAAGACAAGGAACAGTTACAAGCATAACAGATATAAAAGATGTCAAAAGCCACTTATCCCTTTGAACATCCATCCAGTGACAATTCTTAGAAATTTCTTCAGATTCATGTCCCGTTTGTGTCTTCCATACGCTATGACTGTTGTCGTTATTGTCAGCATTACCATTCTAATGCATAATCCACTATGGTTATACAGCAACAGATGATTTTGATAATGATAATAATTTGGTAATTTCTATCCCTTTTGGATGACTTTGCATACCAGCTATGTATCTGACATAAAGTTGATCTCCGCTTATTGTCAAATTGAAATCTCTGGGCTTATAATCTTTTGCAGTTCAAATACAGGAAAACCAAGCTGCTAATACATTGCAGCATTCCACAAAGTAAATTTTGTGGAAGCACTGTATCTTGTCTCTGGCAGTTCTTTAGGAATCACATTTTTGAGAGAATAAAGAGTGATATTTCAGATTTGGTTACATGCTAAATTTCTTAGTGTTAATCAAACAGAGCAATTCTCATTCTTAAATTTGTGATTTAGTACTAGTGAATAAAGCCAGGAAAAAAAAAATGCCATGAAATGATGTATTATAAAAATGTTGTTCTAATCACACTTTATCCCATAGAATGTCACATTGAAAAAGGTTTCAAATGAGAAACTGTGACCATGTTAACTATAGTTATTATGAGAACTAATTAACATGAAATTGTCTTGTTCCTTTGTGTCATTTTATCTTACGTAGCAATACCCTACGTAGCGTTATTAAGGAAGTGAGATCATGAGCTAAGATATATTCCATGCATTCTGCTTATGCCCTTTAAGTTTCTTAAAATTTAAACAGGACGCATTGCAAGTATAATAACATATAATTAAAATCTATTGCTTTTTCATTGCAACTGTGATTCATGTTGTTCAATGGGTATTTTAAATAAGTCAGCATTTTAAAAGGCAATATACAAATGACTTGTCAATAATAAGGAAGTCCTTAGTAAACAGTGGACAGTTGGAAAGAAAATGAGAAATCTGTTAATACTTCATAATAATGAATATTTTTCATGTCTTTGATACTGGTTTTGGAAAGGGGTTTAGATGGAAGTCCTAGAGAAGTTACCCTACAAGGTAGCAAATGTATTAAATTGTGTGGGAGGGGGAGCATATAGTATCTGATGGCCAGCGCATAGATGAAAATTAAATGCTATTGCACATTACTATATGCTGTTAAGGTGGAACCTTTGTTTCAGAATGAATTGCGAAGAATTTTCCCACTTTAAAGGCATAGGTCATTGGAAATATTTAGAAATATTCCAGATTCCACCAGAAGTACAAAAAGCCAGCCAGGTACTTAAAATAACATTGTACTGAATATGTGCATGAAAATTTGAGTTAATTAAGCAGTTTTGAGGGTTTGAGGGCTTACAATTTTGTAAAACTACCAATATCAGCAGTAGTACATAAATATTTGTATAAAGGTTACCTGAAATGTCTTTCCATTTCCTTTTGAGTTCTCCATTCATCTAACCTTTGGCTATTCCGGTTGAACCTTTGAACCTCCCAGAGACCCGTGTTTGAAGCTGAACTTAGGCATTGTTTAGAAAAGTTAGTGTTCTATCATTTGGAATTGTTGGCATTTTTTTACCTGTTCAAATTAATGTAGCAGTAGCAAATAAATTGCATTAGCTGCTGAGATGATCAACAACGAAAGAGCTGACTGGCTCATGTTTTAGAACTCATAACATCTGCTTAAAATTGATACATTACTGAAAGCATGGGGAAGTTCAGCAGAGATTGATCAGAATAGTAGTGCTTCAGTCTGTACTTTGAAGGTTTCTTTTGGTTTTTGGTTTCTGTTTTTTTTTTTTTTTTTTTTTTTGTAAATGTGAAGACTAAATTATGCTTAGGTCACTATGAAAGTAATGCCTCCTATTTATTTCTATGGAAACTCCAACAAATACAAAGATCACAGTATCACTATTTAATAGAACAAATTCTCAGCTATAAAACACTATTTTTCATCATAGTCACCACCATTAGCTGTGCATTTTCACCAGCAACCAACCAGGCCTACATGCTATGCTCTCTAAAAATCTGCACCAGTGGAAAAGGCACAGCTGCTATAATGGTGTTGTTGCTTGGAAAATGTTGCTCATTCAATCCGTCTTTCATTGGCCTGAGCAGTTGGAAGTCAGAAGGTGCCAAATCTGGACTATGCAGTGGGTGTAGTAGGGCCATACAGCCGAGATTGGCAATGTATTCAACAGTCTTCAAGACTGTGCAAGAGAAAGGTTGTCTTCTTCTCTGGCCTGACTCTGGAAGTTTGAGCCTTCAGCTTAGCCATTGTGACGATGTAGCTGTCAGAGTTGATGGTTTGTTCAGTTTCCAGGAAATTCAGATGGATCATTCCTTTCCTATCCCAAAAGACAGTGCTCATCACTTTACCCAGTGAGGGCTATGTCTTGAACTTTTTCTTCAATGGGTAATTCACATCACCATTCCACAGACTGTCATTTTGACTCCAACCTGTAGTGGTGATGCCATGTCTTGTGACCAGCACAAACTCTGTAATATTCTGACAATGCCCCAATTGTTTGTAAATCATTGATGTCGATATTCAGCTCTTTACACAGTTCCATGGTCATAATCTACTGACTTACATGGATGGAGCTGATCACATGACTTTTCATTTTGTGGTGTGACAGTTGTGCATGGTTGTCTGGAACATGGATTGTCTTTCACGTTGCTGTCACCACTGTTGAAATGCAGCACCCACTGCCTCACTGTGCTCACATTCAATATTTGGTCTCCATAAATGTTCACCAAGTGTCCATGAATGTCACTGGATGCCATTTCTTCTACACAGAGAAGTCAATGCCATGCCTTCGCTTCATGTGCATTTCCATATTAGATGCCATTTTATCAGCCTGCCCCTTTACTGCCATCTATCACATGGCAACAAAATGTAACAGAATATTGGTGGGAAAGATAAACTTCTACTGCATATCTCTAACATCCACCTCTGATGATGTGGGCCACCATCATAAAATAGGAGGCACTATTTTCAGGACAGCCCTCATATTTTAAATACAGGTTTTAATTCTGTAGAAATACATTTTGGAAATCCAGTCAGGAAAAAAAAATCTAAATCTAAATGTAGATTCTTGACCATCATCTTTCCAAATCAAAGATTCTGTTTTTGACCATGAAAAATGCTCTCAGAATTCACAGCAGAAGCCAAATTCTGTCCATAGATGATCTATAATGAAACCTGGGTCGTCATTTCTCAGAATTGTGTCTCACAAAATCTACAATCTCCTGCATGTTTTGCTTTTACTTCACTTACCTTACTTTTGTTCTTACTTTAAGTACCTGCCTTCTTTGATCATGATAAAGAATTGCATTTATGGGGCTTTTGTTCCAGGTCATAATATTCAATTATTAAAGATCTGAGTCAAGGCCTTCAGACAAATAACAGATTGCTCTTGCAGCCTTTGAACCAGATTCTCAGTTGGTGTACATGAGCATAGCTCTTTTAAAAGTAATTATCACAGCGGGGGAATTTTTGTGACTGGCATAAATTCTGTTCCCCTTAGCTTAGGTATTTGCAGCTCAAACTACAATTTGCCTCTATTAAACTGGAACTATGAACCAAGAAAGAAAGGAATGATTTGAAGTGATTAAATATTAAGAGGAATAAAACCTATGTTAAATGTTAAGATTTAGATAGATATTAATTAAAACATGGCTAATTAGATCACAGAGTAATAGCAGTCTCCTCATAGGAAATGTCCAAAACAAGATAATAGATGTATGAAAGTACTTTGCATGCCCCTTGTAAATTAGTGTGAGGAATAGGTAAAATAAGCCAAATTATTCCAAATTTTAAAAAAAATTCTATAGCTCATATCATTGCTGGTTTCTTTTATTTAGTTGCTGATACTTAAAAAAATGGTGCTGTGTTATTTCTTGCTGTTACTGCATTCTTTGAATCCTCATCTTCAAAACTGAGGCTAAGGGATTTTCTTTTGCCATGCTATTGCAAGACAAAACAAGGGATCCATGGGCGGACATTATTGATGAGAATCTTGCTTAGGGAATCTTCTAAAAATCTGAGGTGAATAGCAGAGCCCCTGTTCTTAGCAAAAGCACACGTTACATTTCCTAGAAAGCTGTCAGTGTCATTTGTCTAGAAACAGATTTTGTATTTGTGTGAAAGGGGTTCTCTTTTTCTTCTGTTTTTTTTTTTTTTTTCAGAAGTAATTTTCTACTTGTGACTTAATCCTGAAAGCCATCTCACTATACCATATACTGATTTAAAAAAATAAGAAAAAAAAACAAGTGAACAAAGCTCTGAGCGTGTACAGACATTTAAGATGTCATGAAGTCACTCATTTCATTGGTAATATTATCTTTTCAGAGCAAATGAAATATGTACAGAATACTGGAAAGGAACAGAAATATTTGCAGTGAGAGAACTAAAAAATTGTCACTGAAGGAGGAACAAGTGTAGATAAAGCATGTAATGAGGACTGCTATGAATGTGAAATTTTCCTGAAAGTGGTATTTTAGATTTCAGTGAAGAATTAATGGAATACACATTTGAGTTTGAAAAATGTTCATGGCTGACTTTTTATGAATGTTATTTTTCTCTTTCCAGTCTATCGTAATACTCAAGTCAGCAATTTCTGTGAAAGTTCTTGCTGAGTTGTTTATCATAAATGTACCTCAAGTGCTGTGCCAATAGCAGTTTTTTTGAAGTCTAAGAAAAGTTTTTAGGAACTTCTGATTATTCTTTTTTTTACCTTTGAAGAAAATGAAGAGGAGATTTTTAATGCATTTGTAGGGTCGTGTCTTTTTAAATTTCATTTATTAGCTGGTTTTAGTGCTCATAGCTAGTTGTGATCAGATCATTAATCTAACAAAAGTTAAGGAAAAAAAAATCAGACTACTCTGTAATTTAAACATGAAATATTTTCAACCAAAGAAAAGATGTTTGGACTTACATTAGTAAAAGAAATCCATAAATAATTGGATACTTTTTTAAAAAATTTTCTGATCTAGAAGTGACTTTTTACCAAGTCTTCCCTTCAATACCAAGTATTGAAAAATGAATATCTTGTATAAGCAAAGCATTCCCAAAGCAATCAGTAAAAACTGTAGTCTTTCCACTTACTTGTCTGTGTTGAAAGCTTTTGACACAAGTGCTCTCCCTCAAGAGTCGCAACTGTTTATACTGCTGAAGAGACATAATCTGCAGATTTCTGCTGACCTGTATCTGACATTTAATCATTTAACTTTGCAATTTATTCTGGTTTTTTGTGGGACTGAGGCTGAAGAAAAACCTCTATTGCCAAAGATCTTGTTCTGAGCAACTAAAAGCGTAGAGGAATACAAGAAAGAAAAAGGTCTCTCATATTTTCACTTTACTCCTTTGCAGAGTTGAAATAAAATCAGTAGCGTCAAATTGAAGAGGCTGGTAAAGCTTCATTTTTAGAATATCTTGCTGTCCAAAGGATAGCTTTCTCTTCACGTTATGAATTAGATACAGGAGGGAGAATTGACAATTCAGATTCTTCCTTAGACTTAATTATTTCATAAATGCAAAATCTTTTATTTTTTTTCCTTTTAAGAAGCTTCCACCTTAAAAGGCATAAATTTGGAGTTTCTGAAATAGCTGGTCACAGAAACTTAATGAACCCTCTGCTACTATCTCAGTGCTGGAACCACCTATACAGAAAACCTTCTAAGACCCTGACTGTGCCACCATTTCTTTTTTAACAATGTTTTCTTTTCCCCACTGCACAACCAGGCTCGGCTCCCTTCGTGCTCATCCACCTATAGTGTTTCTGAGGTATACTTTGCACGTGTTCTCTCACACAGTCGACCTGCTCTGCCATCACACTTCTTTGGTTTTATTTAGTTGTTTTTTTTTTTGCATTGCACTGTGCACAAATGGGGAAAAATCAGCTTGCGGGGGCAGAAATTGCATGATCAACCTGCAGCCATGTTCAGCGTGGTTTTAAAATCATTGTACCAGTCTGAGTACGCCACGATATATAGTCAAGCTGGGGAACTAATTCATAGCATAGAGACAGAAATTATATAATTAAAGCATCCTTATTTATCTCTTACATTAAAATGAGAATGCTTTCATAATAGACTTACAGATGTCCAGACTGCATGAAGCAATGGAAGTGGAGGGGCTCTGTAGAAATGACCATTATATTATAGTAAGTTATTTGTCTAAATGTAGGTTGCCTAGAAGGATCTGAAGTTTATTGTTTCCAAAAACTCCATCCAGCTGCCTTCCCAAAATGCACGTCTTCTAGAAACTTCCATATCAACTTCACTATAGCCTTCTATAATAAAAGGCATAGTACCAACTTAGCAAGATTTTTTAAAAGAAAGATGCATTTAATTGTAGTTAGGATGAAAAAATATATAGATTATTTAAGACTGGCTTTTCACTCCTTTTTCTGGGGAAAGATGCTAATCATAGGATCAAGTCAGAATTTATAAAATATTGTCAAATTAGTGCTGTGACCAACTCTGTAAGGACTAGGCTTCAACTGTGAATAGTGAATAGTGGATGAGTATCAAAAAGGTGGACTTGAAGTTTTCAGTAATATTAAAGTAATCCTGAACACATAGAGTTCATTTATTTTGTATTTTAAAAGAATCCATTAAAGTTGACAAGATCTCTTAAAAAGAGTACAGTTCACCCTATCTCATACTGTTGGACAGGTTCTAGACCTGATATTAATGTTCTGTTGATGAGTATCTTACAAAAAGGAGCTCACCCCCTCCTAAGCAGGAGCGCATCCTAATCAGGATGAGCTGTGTGTAAGCAGTACCTTGCTGATACAGATCTGATTTATTCTCTACAAATTTGGCTTCTCAAGCAATAACTCCTAGCAATAACCTTTATCCTTATTATTAAAAAGTTGCTTTCTAGTTTCAGTGAATGACCAGACAAAATATTAAAAGTTTTTAAGAAGAAAGATGCTTAACGTTTTTTCTGTTATAGACAAATAATTGCAGTCTGGCTTCAACAGCGGACAAATTGTTTTAAGATGATCAAATATCGGTTCTTAAAAGCACCTGATACGTATTCAGCAATTTGAGCCTCATTACCATTTTCTATGAAAGCCTTGCTTTTTGATCGTGATTAACATCAAAACAGCGATGTGGAATATATTAATGCTATTCACATGTAGCAAGGCAGGGAGCAAGAAATGAAATTTAGTGCTTACAAATACAAAACAACTATCAACTCCACTTGACCTGTCATTCTTCTGAATGAATCAGTATGAATTAAAAAAAAAAAAAAGCTTGATGTTGCTTTGTTTCTGTATCAGATTCCCATTCTGATAGCTCTCTACTGCAAAAAAGTAGTCAACATACACTGAAATCGTGCAGGAAGTGAGCCACTTCCAGAGAAACTGTATTCTTGCTTTGCCTGCAACTTCAAAGCCATTTGTCCTTTTCTGCTCTGAAGGCACGCCTCTGAAATCCGAGCCAACACGTTTTCTTAAGTGCTGGTCAGTATGTATAGCTGTCCTGCTTGATCAGATTCCAAAAACTATTTTGCCTTCTCCAGAGCCATTAGACTGCATTACTGATTTGTCATTTTGGAATAGTTCAATTCTGCCTCAACTGGAAAAGGGAACTGGAATATAAGGTGTACGAGAACTTAGTGAACGCTGTTCACAAAGCAAGTCTTCTGTGATTTGTAATATGGAGTCTGCTAGCTGAAGTATCAAGGTAGCACTGTGAGAATGACAAGCAATTCATTCTTTATATTCTATTCGAAGGGAAGATATGAGTATCTAAAAAACAGATAGTCTGGCTTTGCAGCAGATCTTGCGATGCACTTAAATTTCCAGCTGATCAGTTCATGCTTATAAAACTTATGAGCAAGACATCAACTGCCTTCTTTTAAGCTGAAGGTGCAAGAAAACATGAATACATTCTTCTTTGGTGGCAAAATAACACCCTCTGCATTTCAGAACAGTCTGTTTGAGCTGATCACAGATCCATAAAAACAAATTGGTTGAAACTGACGATCTCTTACAGTTACAGCTATTTGAAGATGTAAGAAGGCAAGACAATGTTTTTCTGAAAGAGACATCGTAGATTCATCTTAAGAAATTTGCTTATAGTTCTAGTTTTTGAGAAAAGCTCTGGAATTGGATGCACTGGTAATTCTAGAACTGAGGTAGCCGGAAAGGAAAGTGAGTTTTACTATCAGAGAATTTGTTATGCTGTTACTTACAAGATCTTTAATTGAAGAAATAAAAGATCTTCCATCAAAAGACGAAGTTGGGATCTGTGCATTCTGCATTGTGAAGAATTTGAGGTAGAATTTGCTCCCTGATTTTCTTCACTGAAATATCCTTGTAAAGGCCATTTTTCATCTCAAAGACCAATAATTAGAAAAGCATCTTTTTTTACTGGTTGTTTTTTATTGTCACCAGTTTACACTGGTAAAACTGTGGATGTGATCAACTGATGTTAATTTGAAAGGAATGGGCAGAAAGGTTTTTTTAAAAATTTATGCCTACCTTTAGTAACACAGTTTTCCACGCTTTGCTGAACTCTAGACATTATAGAAGAGTAGTACTAACCACCTCCTTACTTTCAGTAAGAACCTTAACAATTCCACTTAAATAGAATGAGAAGTTGTCTCTGATTTTAGTTAATTAAAGCAAAGTGAATTTCTTTAAAAAGAGATTCTGATGTTGCAAGAGAAGTAGAGCTTTAATGCTCTAAAATTGTGTAACGGTATAATCTAAATTCATATTCCCTTTGAAGTTCACAAGATGCAATAGTTTTTCCCTCCTTTCCCAAAAACCAGCTAGCTTCATACTGGTAATTTTTGAGTTACCAGTTGTACTTAAATGATCCTTCTAAAAGTGGAAGTATTAATTAGGAACAGTGCCAAATTAGCACTTGTACAGTATAATATGTGTATTATGTATCTCTAATTTACTCCTTATCCAGTTGTTAGAAAACACAATATATTTTATTTAAATACCAGTAGTTCACTTAAGAAATTATTTAGATCAGATCAGTGGTAGATGTACTTTTTAGATGTACTTCGAGTTCAGCTTCTTTCTTAAAATTACTGTTCGTAAAAATGTAAAAGTGACTGACCAATCAAAGAAGGTCTGTAGTCTCCTGATTTATAAAATTACACATAGGTACTATTATGCAGTAGCCCCATTTTTTATATTTATTTGTATCTCAGACGTTTTCTTACCAGCATCAATCTCTCTCTTTCTTTCTCTCCCTCTCCTCTGGCTTCTGCATGTGCTGTGTGTTTTGGCTAAAAGCTTGATGAAGGAAACTATTGATCTGTCGGTTAAAAGTATAGTGGCAGTGAAATGCTATTGAAGAGCTACCCCCTTTTTTCTCTTCAAAAAAAAGAAAAAAAGAAAAAGGAAAAAAGAAAAAAGAATGATTTGCAAAGGGGACATTATCTGTTTTATTTAGGCTTATTGAATGGCTTGTGTTACAAAAGATCTGCAAATTTTTCTGTTATTTGTCTCTCCAGCAAGTAAATTATTTCCAGAAAAATAGTTTAGGAATGTGTATTGACTGTATAATGATTAATGGGATTTGATTGTTTACGTATCATTGTTAATTAAACAATAGAGACTTCTGTATCTTACTTGGTAATACAAGAACAAAGGTACCAGTATAAGGAATTAAGTACTCAAAGTATTCAGAGAAGAGGAGATTCTGTTTCCTGTAATACATAGTTTATCTGTTGAGTTCACAACTTCAGAAGTCCAGACTGCAGGAAGATTCTTAAGTTTCTAGATCAAAGTATTCTATACAGTATATACTCCACAACCTTGTAAATAACCAAGTCTTGTTCTTTCCAGCTAAAGACAGATGAGAGTCTATTCCTCCTTTCTAATTAGGCTCCATTGTAAAGAAGGTAGTGCTACAAGACTGGGAACTGCACTTCTGACTTTCAGGCATTAACCAACATCATAGAATCTAGAATTCAGTTTTAGGTAGAGGATTCTAAATATCTGTTTTAATATTTGCACAAAACGTTTATATGCTGCACTGCATAATTGGTTTGATGGAGATACCATTTTTATCTTAAGAGCATTGGGGATTACTTTTGGCAGTCAGATTCAAGCGCAACCATAAGGTGTGTGTGGTAAGACCCGCACTTCAAGTTTGCTGCCCATATGCGAATTCTGCATCCAGCGCTTCTAGAAGGCTTTTCTAACTCTTGCACCAAGGTTGTATGCCAGCTTCTTTGTGCTGGTTTGGGAATGTTACGACTCCTTATACTTCTTAGTCCTTCTTTTGAATTGGTTTTCTTATTCATTTTTCAATGGTAATTCTCCCTGAATTGCTAACTAATTACTAATTAATAAAATTTTTGAGTTAATTTATTGTGGTATTATAAACTACAGATTTCCAGCAGCAATTTGACAGATAAAATGTTAGAAGAATACATTTATCTACAATAATTAACTGTGCAATTGTCAAATAACTGAAAAGATCTCCATTCAATTCTTAGGCACCATAGAATGCTTAAATAAGTTTGTTGCTTTTTTAATATAATTATGAATATACCCTAATTGAAAGGAAAATTCTAAATGAATATCCACCCAAAATGTCTGACACTCACATTTCCATCAATAAAATTCTGTTTCTCACGCTGTTTTTGAAAATTGTTAGAATAACAGGAAGAAAAGTATGAAATAATTCTAAGAAATAAAAATGCAATTGAAATGTCATGCATGGTCTTTAGAGTTTCAGTTATAATGAGTAAATTACATGGTTTTGTTATTGGTTACTTTATTAGGTTGGTTTTGTATTCAGTGTTTATGCCCTTGTCTTATACTGTATTTTAAGCGTATACTAAACAGACTTGACAGGAGCAACTCAAAGTTCATATTTTTAATATCAATTAACTTCCACTTCTGTGAAGTAAATGTATCAGACAAATAATGAATTTACAAACAAAGATAGCAATGCATAGTAATTTCTGGAACAGAAATTTATTTGTTTGCTTTTTCTTTTTAAAACTTTTCAATCTTTATCCACTAGAGATATTGCCATTATTATTATTATTATTATTATTATTATTATTATTATTATTATTATTATTATTATTTCATAGTGAATTTTTATCAGAAAATTGGTGATTTTTTCACTTCATGTAGCAACTACAGTCACAGGGTGACATCATTTAAGTGTTTCAGGATGTGGAAGATCATGACCCCAAAGAGTGGAGCTGTGCCTTTATTTTCTCTACCATAAGATCACTCTTATGACATGAACACGGATTGTTCTTCAGCAATTAAGACTAAATCTTGGGTAGGGGAGACAAAGTGAAGTAAAAATAACCAGTCCCTCTCCATTCTCTGCTTTCAAACAGAAACACAGATGAGAGACAATTGGATTCTAAAATAAAAATACGAATGCATTGAAGAAAAACTGCTTCATTAAATTGGGGTTGTCTATTCCATTGCTTTATGAACTCCATAGAGTTCTTAGTAGCGCTCTTTGACAAGATCTTCAGCTTGGAAAAGAAGAAAACTGTCATGAAGAGATGTATGCCTTTATGTCTCTGTGATATCTGCAGGTCAAAAATGAAAGTAGCAGAGCCAGTACGAATATGCTAATCCTTTGGGATTCTGTGCAATTATACTGCTACAATCCAGTCCTCTTTTTCTGTATTATATTTTTGCAGTTGCTAATGGAATGGTGAGTTTTTAAATAAGATCAGAATTTGTAAGTATTTCTCTTTTAGACATGAACAAGAGTTCAAAGCTTTCTATTTGGTATTTGATATTTTTTAAATTATGTTTTTCTTTCTGTTCCATTTTGCTTTGCTGATAGTAGTACTTTCCTCTGGGCTTAAGAAAAAACAAATGGAGTAGAATTCTGAGTTTTAGAGAAACCTGGTTTCCTCAGGAAACATTAAAATGCAAAACTTTTAGAAAAGCCAGTGATCTAATATTCTTGTCCACTGAAAACAGCTGTACTACTTTTGTCTTCATTCTTTTAAAGCACAAATATCTTATATAGCATTCTTTTTGCCAAACCAGAACAGAGAATCATTCTTGCTATGAGAACTAGATGTCATATAAAGGAGTACATTTGTGACAGCTGAGGTGTGAAGGTATAGGAAAACTTCACATTACATCAAGAAGTCCATTACAGCAATTATCAAGGTATAAATCAATAATTTCAATTACTGCCATCTTACAAAAGAATTCATTTAATTAATCAATTTAATTAAAAAGCCTGCTTCTTTATTTGTAGTTGCGCTTTAAAAGCAATATGTTTGTTCATCCACTGTACTGCATCTTAGATTAGAACCATCAGTAATTTCTACATTCAAAATAGTGGCAAAGTTTTACTTAATCTTACAGTCTCACTGTGCATAGTACTTACCTTGTGATTTCTGTGAAAAAAATACCCCTCTTGTAGAAGATTTGCACTTGCTCTGTTGTTCTGTACTTCTATATTCACTCCAAGCAATGGGTTCCTTTATGGAGAGAACTGTCTAACATTCAGAACAGTGGTAAAAACTGGTCTTTTGAAACACATATTTCCTATTAAAGATATTGCTTTAAAACTTACCTACTCAACCTATCAAATTTTTAATTTTTTTGGTTTATTTTTGTTCTGGTAAAATGCTTGTTCACTGCATTTCTCAAAGGGAGAATGCATAAAATTCAAGTGTCAATTAGGAAGTATAGGCACTAAGAAACTGAATAATAAAATCACAGATATAGTCCACATAATATTCTATACATCTCTGTATTATGAGAATCAAGTTATTCATAAATAATTTCCATCCTTCTCCTCTTGAACTTTGAATTCTTTGGTTGTTTTTTTTTTCAATAAAAGACAAATGTTTCTGTTTCACTGTTAAATTTCCATTTGTGAATTTTCCCTTCCCACCTTATGGCAGAGATGTGAAATCAAGTTAGGTCAAGTCAGAGAGCTATGAATACCGTTTTTTTAAAAACAATTCAGACGCAGGCAGCTCACCAGAATAGAATAGAATGCTTACCATTTATTTGTATGCTTACCATTTATTTGTATTTTACCACTTAAATGCTTGTTTCAGAAGCTAGTCATTCATTTGTTCTCTTAGACTAGTAGTAGCTCTCATTGCAGCTGTTCTCTTGGTTCAGCTCCCAGCAGCTCCAGCTCTGTGTTTGACAGTTCTCCGTGCAGCATTTTCTCTGTTCCCATCCCCTTTCCATGGCTTATGAACTCTCTGAAATCAAGTTATTCATCCATGAGGATTCTGATTTCATTTTAAGGATTCTTCTCAGAGGAGTATAGTGAGTGTTTCTGCTTGATCAGACATGCAGAAACATAGCTCTTCACTGAGGTTGCTGTACTGGTAATTTGCTGCTCAGAAAATAAATTCACAGACTGAAGCTTTGTTTTTCTTACGTCTTCTTAGTTTGAATCTTAATTTAAAAGAATGGTGTTTTTTTTTATATTTGAAGATGTAAAAGTCTGAGGTTTTGTCTGACGACTGTATACATCATATGTAAGATTTTCATCATCTTTTTTTTATTGATTCTTCCTCTTAGACCCAAAACACTTCAAATTTAATGCTCCTAGCTCAAATAAAAATGGTAAACTTAAGCAACATCATAAATATGAATTAATTTGTGCAAAAAGCCATCATGTTATTTTACATAACTGTGGGGAACATGCTTTCTTTGTAAGGCAAATTTTAGTTCTTTATCACATGTGATGCTAAATGGCTGCTCATTGAAATTTAAAAAGTGATTTCTTAAAAAGCATTTCCTATTTGTCGATTCTGGATATGTATATAATTGCATACAAACATTTTGTGACGCAGATTTTAAAAATCCTGTCATTAAATTCAACATCATATGTTGGTAATGTTTTAATTTTCTTTGAAAACCAGAAAGACAGCATCTTTACAGTCTTAAGCTATGTCTGTGCCAAGAACATTTTTATTAGTGTAGAGTCATGTGGGGAAATAAATACTTTGCTCCAGCTTATAGAATTAAAAGTGTTGTTCAACCATTCCTTGTAGAATGATAAGTAAAATGTCCAAAAAAATTGCTTTTGAACTATGGAGAAGCTGAAATATAACTCTAGAAATGCTTTAAGAACAGAAGAAAATGGTTGATGCCCTTCTTGTGGGCTCCGGACCCCAAAATTCACTGACTGGTGGCATTTAAAGCATATCATTCCTTTAATGTTATTGTTGCTGTTCATGTGTTCATTTTTTTTCTAACAAATGGAAAGGACGTTACTTCAGTAGTCAGCTTCAGGAAGCTGGACTATAAGCATCAAACATAGGTCTTGTACTTTTTTAGAAATTGGAAATTTGATTCAAAGTTCTTCGAAATTCAGTGAAATTATGCTTTTTTTAATCCCAAAGACCTTGGATCAAAAGGGTCAAGGCCTTGGTTCAGGTGGAAACACAGCAGAAAATCAAAGTGCCAAACAGACCTTGTCCCTTCACTACCAACACATTTTTAGATACTGACAATATCTTGATATTAAAACTGAATAGTGCATCCCAGATGTAGCAGATGGGATGAATGAGGAGTGCAATTCTCCTCCTTTCAGTTAAGGTGATACAGTTGGCTGTTGGAAGAGAAAGCATGGTGCTGCACCAGAAAGCCCTGAGTGGGTACCGAGGAAGATTTTATTGCATTCTCTGTCTCTGTATTCATGCAAACTTTGAGTTTTATGCTGGAAAACCTTCTTAAATCATTTTTAGAGTTACTCATTTTCTCTGTGTCCTTAATGAAACATGTATTGAAGGATTTTTACGTATACTGAGTACTCCCAATGCAGTTGAAATAAATAGCAGCTCAGGGGCTTTGCATTCTGAAATAAATCCAGCTGTAGGCATGTCAAGCTAAATTTAGTCTAGATGTCTCTATTTCTCAGTTTTGTGTTTGTAGAGTAAAATTATCCCTCAGCCTCACAAAGATTTTATAAAAATAAATTTCTTCATGTGTATAGGGAAATTTATTATTTTAGAACAAAGCACAGAGAGAGTCTTCAGTAATTCCCCATTCAGGACAGTTTGGATAGTGTTTAATAAGTAACACATGAAACCACTTTTTGAACAGGGAGATTACAATGGAATAGCCTTATCATGTCTTACGCAGAAGTGCTACAGAAATTAATTATAATGGAATCACAACACCTACATGTCCAAAGAAAAATAAGGGCTGCACACATAATATTGATCTAATATTTCATAACTGCCAAGTGTTTAACTTAGTGATGCTATTTGGTCATTTTTGAACAAAAAAAAATTGTTTTAGAAGTCACAAAATCACTTTGATGTTTACACCATTCAAGAAAAATAGTTGATGTGTTTGGAGTAACTTGAAAATTGGGTTGTTTTCATGGTGCATTGGTATTGGCTGTTGCTGGATCAGGGAAGAGAAGTCAGTTGAAATTTCATGTAAAAGAAAAAGCTTCTAATAGAAATGAAACTTATTTTAAAATGTCAATCTTGTTATTGTATGTCAAGGGTTAGGGAATAATTTATAGTGTGCTTGAGGACAGGAGTTTTATATATCACTTCTGTATTTTTAGCTCATGTGATTGACAGTAGCTTAAAAAGACAGTTGAACTGGAATGAGCAAGAAGTTGAAAGAGTCTTAACACCAGTTAGGCAGAATGTAACTCGGACATCTAGCACTCACTTCTGTGGCTGATTGATCAGTCAAATTGCCAGGATATGAGACTGTGCCAAAATAAGACTGAAAGGCAGCAGGACAGTTTCACAGTGTACAAGATTCTCAAAGCTCCAAGTAAGGTATTTCAAAGGAAGGAATTCAAGGAGAGTATTTGTCTTGCTTTACCAGTAAATGTTCTTTAACAAATGCAGGTTATCTAAGTACAGTGTTACACATGACAGATAATACTATAAATTATTTTTCCCATTGGCCTGCTATTAATTCATATTCAAGATAAAGCCAGTAAGAGTTTAAAAATATAAACACCTGCATATGTATGTATTCACACATATATACAGCAATTGAGTTAATTAAGATTTCTCTTTGTCTCATACTAATGCTTTTAAACAAGTAATTGTTTTTAGTAGCAGGTACATGTGTAAGCCAAGCAGTTAGTATCATTTTTAGCTGAAAGAGAAAGTAGAGCTGTCAGGTGGCCAAGTCATTCCTTTTCTAGTACTGCCCTGAAAAGATGGGGAATAAAAGATGGAGAAAAACTGGGAGCAAGTATAAAGGCTCTCTGTCACATTGGTTAAATTTTCAGAATTCTTTTCAATAAAAACATGTATTCTTTTAATGATGTTCTATATGCTACACAAATAATTCCCATTTCTGTAGCAAGGGTGAAGGGCAGCAGAAATCCCCAACTCTTATATCTCTTTGGAAATAAAATTTGTTCACTCTACCTTTATTTACACAATCTACTTCTCAAATTGCATAATATTTCCAGGACATTTGGGTATTTCTCAAGATTTTCCTTCAAAAAAATAAAGATCTTGTTCACAGTCAGTAATACAAGCAGTAAGATTTTTATTTTAACCAAGTACAGTGTTCCTGGAGTTTTTTGTGCCTTACACATCCTGCTTGGATTCTGTTAGCACAGTTTAGAAATGTACATTAGAGCTTAGGCAGAAACTATTTTGACATTAATTTTTATGTCTTGATTTAAAATGGGCCTTAGCTTATATAAGATGCATGTTCTCTTCAGATTTGTGCATACTGCTTGTTGTTGCTTCTCTGAACAGAAACAGCATGATCTTGAATGAGTCCTAAGCAATCCCTAAAATGTCAAGAAACTTGCTCTTTGTCTCCATTGTTGTTCATATAACATATCCGTTTGGTGTCTCATGCTCTTAAAAACAAAATCTAGCTCTTGTTTTTTTCTTCATATAAACAAAATAGATGATTTTAAGGGTCCCTTCCAACCCAAACCACTCGACGATTCTGTGATTCTAAATGTAAATCATAAAAACTACTGAGAAGAAATAACATACTTCTTTTTTCTTTGCCTCTTTTTATTTTCAGCTATTAATCAAGTCTATGCTGTCAGTTTGCAGTAGTTTGCTTTCCCGTTTGCTTTCTTGACCAGCAGTTTACTATTTTGCTTCCTTTTTTGCTGTACGTATCAGAGTTCTTTCTTTTCTATCATTTAGGCAGGTTTTCACATGTAGTTTTAATTGATGCGTAAGATTTTGTTTGAAACCTCCTTTAGTAAAACCTTTTTATTTTGCTTCTTCAGAACAAGGCCAGTTCCAAGTGAGGGAAAATGTATAATCGTTATTGTATTTGCATCCCAGAAGACTGTCCTTTGCATTTTGATCTTATTTTGTTTCAAATATTGGATAATGTCTCTTATTACTGCTCCAGTGAAAGGAACCAAGGCAACCCTCTTGTTTTTGTGGTGCGTTCATCAATCCACTTCCACTGTCCTGTTTGAAAAGTGGTTAGTGTGAACACTAATCTGGCCATAAAATGTCACATGTTTATAGTCTACTGCAAAACAAGGATCAAAATCAAATAAATCTTTACATAAAGAGGTGGGAGACTAGGAAAAAAACTCAGAAAAAAGAATTTGGAGGTAGGAAGGCATATTCCAGGTTTGAAGGTGACTTTTCTTTAGTGTCCAGGCCACTAAGCATAACACTTAATAAGCAGCAAAAATCTGCTTCTGAAGTGATTTTGCCTTCAAAAGTTTTTTGCTTGTATCTTTCAAGTGACTGAATGAGTAACTCCACTTGTAGACTACAACATTGTTCATTTCTAAATTTTGGTGAGGAGATTCACCACCAACAGTGCTTCTCCTTTTTGAAAATATATTAATGATTAATATTTGCTGTTATCAGGGGGATAGAGGATTTAGCCACTGCAGTGTGTATGGCAAGAAGATATTTCTTGCCACTCAAATGTTTAGCAGTATAAAATTTTAAGTAACACTGATGTGAAACAGTAGTGTTCTGTACTGAAGGGCTATTCAGTAGCCTGTCCCCTGTTCTGCCTCTTAGGTAAATCACACTTAGAAAAAGCAGCTACATCCCACAGAGTAAAGTGTCTTCGTATTACTACTGAAGTTTCACATAGAGATTACACGAGTTATAGAGCTGCTCACTTATAGTGTATGCAGCACCTCTTAAACGGGTCTGGCGTTAAGGAGACTGTTAGAGGAACGGAGCTCCTAAAGCGTTAACTGCCGCTGTGCTTTTTGTATTCTGCTTCCTTCATTACAGCTTGGCAAAATCATTATCTTTCCTGTACCTTGGTCCTCTGTGTCTGTGTATGTTTGGGTTTCTGCTGGTGGTTCCACATTCTGCATGCTTTCTTAAAAGCAGAGCACTGTGCTCTCCCATAAATGATAAAGATCATGGGTTAGTCTCCTACAATCTCTGTACATTGAGAAATGGGCTCTTTCTTTTGGTGATAAATCATGTTTTGGTGTCATTGTTCTGAACTGTTCTTCATGTTGTACAACTGAGTTGAAATGTACTCGCATAAGAGTTAGCTTTTCATATTGGGCTGGAAACTCTTCATCTTTGTGTAGCAATTTGTTTTATTATAACCAACGGCTTCTAATTGCACCTCCCATAATGAAGAGCTGACTTTAATACTCTGTGCTAATCTTGTTATGACTTATAAAAGGTAAGTAATTTATCTCACCGTTCCTTATAATCATGGTAAAGTGTTAAAGGGTTTTTCGTTTTTTTTTTTATTATTATTATTTTTCACTCAAGATTTTCACTTGTAGCATAAACTTTTCTTTGTGTCTTTTTCTGTTTTTCTTGTAACTTTTTTTTTTTTACTTTTATTTGCAGTAAAACATACCACATAGACTTATATAAATCCAATTTAGTGCAGTCATTAATTTCCTTTTTCAGACCAATTGTGATTGATAGAAATTGTCAGCAGGTTTCTTTATTTTACCATTCCCTTAATTTAGTTTTGAGTACTTTTCTTCATGTTCTATTTAATGCCTCAGCCTGTGGGAGAAGGCTTACTCTACATTCTGGCATGATAAAATTATATCTTAAAGAACATAAAATCCAATTTTCAACTTGCTTTAAAAAAAAAAAAAGTTAAAAAGTAATGTGAGTTGACTGTTTTAGGTTTTGTTACATTCTGCCTGAACTACGCAGGAGAATGGAACTGAAAGACAGCCCGCTGTATCTTCTGCCATGTTACACTGTGAGCTGAGGCGTGGTAGAATGGATAAACAATAAAACTACAGTTTCCCTGTGTAAGGAGAGACAGCCACAGCATATTATTTCTGTAACTGCCTGTCAATGAGAATAATTATAGTAGATAACAGTATTACTGATCATTTGCCCCACTCAGTCATGGTACTATGTGCAGCGTGTTATGGATTCTTCACTTTGCAATAGCTGTGAAAATAATAGTTTTCTTTTGTAAATGTCACAAATGAAGTATTAAAACAAATAATGAGTACTATAAAAGGCACTTAGAGCACTGATACAAAGCTCCATTACAGCTAAAACTCTGTGTGTTAGAAAACTTGCGCGTTTTATTCAAAACTACATTTTACTGCAGTTTTATTTTAAAATAGCGTTTAGGATATCGATGTGAAGTTCATATTAAACAAGCAAATATTACTTAATAATTTTGATGTCAGTTATGTTAAAAACATGGTTTGTATTCTGCAGCTGTGAGTATAGGTTGGGAAACAATCAAGTCTAGCTGGTCAAGCCTTTTATTTTATTGTCATGGATTCCTCTTCCACAGCTGCTTTTAAAATTTGTGGGAAGCAAATAATTTCTCATACTGCATGTGTTACCCATCAGGTGAGTGATAAAATGTAAACTTTAGGTCGGTTGTAAGAAATCAAAAAGTAAATTTAAATTTGTCACTGAAGTCCTCTGTGTGCACAGAATTTAAAAAAAAATGACCTGTAGGCAGCTGTGTGAAGCAAGCTGTCTGTTGTTACCATGTCATTTGGACACTGTAAGAGCAAAACTTTGTCAGCACGTATTTTATATTAGAAGATTTGATCTGCAAATCTCAGCTGCTCTGTTCATTATAAATCTCTTGTTTTTGTCCATACACTAGCTCCACTATAGGTTGGAAGGGCTTAAAGATGAACTCAGGAGGAATAGAGGCTACAACTCGAGAGTAACTATTACTGCTCAAAGGAGCTGTTTTCCATTCGCAAACATTGCTTTGCGCTATGGGTTTGGGCTCCTTCTGTTCCTCCACTTTGTTGAAGACTCTCTCTTGACTTCCATTTTACTTCTTTAGCACTGTCTTTGTCTGCTAACATTTTTCCTCCTTCTCTAGTAGCTTTAATCTGTGTCCTTTGGATCACATATTTTACTTAGTTTATTTTAGTAGATCGTTTCAAAGTTTGTGTTTTGTATTTTTGTTTTTATGCCTTTTTTTCTTTAGGACTACATTATCTCACTGAGTTTCGTTCTGCAGTTTGCTGAATTGCTTGGTTATTTTGCAGCAGGCACATTCCACGTTTTCTCTTTTCATATGGTTTGCAGTGAGAAATAAGAGAGCCTCTTCCATTCTATACAATAGTCTTACACATATAGACCTATGTCTTCTTTGGCATACACCGTCTTTTGGCTTGCCACGTCCCATCCTGCTTCTCTATTTCTCTCTCTCACTCTGTGCCTCTCTCTGTTGTGCTTTCTGTCCAATCATTATACCATCCTTTTGGTCCAGAATTGTCCTTTGGTAAATTACAGATAAATACTTCTTTTACTTCTTTCAATGAGAGTTCATGTCATACCTTTGAAATTTGATAAAACAAGTCTGGGCCAAATTTGGGCATCATTAATTTTTTGTTTGCAGTTTTCTTGTGTAGTATTTTTGGTGGGAAGGAGGGAGGCTTTGGTTTTGATTTGTTGTGGTTTTTTTTAGACAACAGTTTTTTTTCAGGAAAGGACACCATAATCCACTCTAAGTTGCAACATTACTTTCCATAAGTTATTCCATTACAATAAATAGACTGTGTTGCGCTGTAGAATCTGATTTTTTATGTGAATACACATTTGGGGCAAGCTGCTGTGGAACGGAAGAAAGAGGTCTAGAAATGGGGCACAGCTCTTTTCAGCCTTAAATGGCTGTTTCTTTATGAAGACAGTCTTTTAGGGGCTGAGTGTGTATCATTCCTCATTAATCGTCAGACCATACATATTCACATTCAAAACAAGTTTTCTTTACCTACAAATTCTAACTGTAGTCTAAAAATAATCTGGATCCATTCCTTCATTTTTCAGCAAATATAAAAGTTTGGAAAGGAAAATTGCACCCTCAAGTGTCACCTGTGCTATTCCGCTTCTTTTACTATTTGTACTTAGTCTTGCTTATTATTCCTCCCAGAAATTTAGCAATGCAGTTGTCACTAAAGTAAAAACGAGAAGGATTCAGTTCATACTCTTAGTGGTTTGTCTTCCTGTGAAGTTTGTGTTAGCCTGTATGCAGCCAGGGGTTTGTCCACAAAAAGATCTCCTTATTCAGGTCTCACCAGCCCGGTCAGCTGGCCTGTCATAAGGCAGATTGCTGTTCAAATTAGTCTGTCTAAAAACTTGCACCCAGTATTAGTATATAGAGTGGGATCTTTTCAAACTTGAAAATTATCAAGAGCTGACATTTCAGTAAAGTTCAAACTGTGTTGTGTTTACAGGACTGATACACTTCAAAAACATATTTTTAAAAATCATGGTAACCAGATGGAACTCTAAATATCCCATGTTAATAGAGTATAAGACCAGCGTGAATCCTCCAGTTTCACTGCAGTCAGTCATACCTATCTGGAATAGCACAGTGGCAGTAAGCATTCAGGGAGGGGATTTATTGAGAAACCAGTTGTCATTCTCACACTATTACTATTACTATTATTACTATTACTTTAAAGTAGAATTGCACTGTGAAATCCATACTGAATGTAACATTTCTTTTAACTGAACAGAAAGAACGAAGAAAATTTATCTGGCTCCAGACAGGAGTGTTTATACAACTGTGAGCTGTCTGTGCAATTTGAAGAAGGATTATTGAATATTTTCAGAACCAGTTTAATTCTATAAAGTACCTGTACATTATCAATAATGGAATTTTAACACTGGGCAATAATAGTTTTTGTCTAATCATAAAACAGAGGACATAGATTCAGAATTACTCTAATGGCAATTGTACACAAAAATGTGGATTTTTCTTTTAAAACTGGAGCTTAACAAATAATTTTAATTGCTGTGTTCTTTGAGTTTGCTCTATTAATCTGTCCTTAGGCCATCTTGGGTTTTTCTTGAAGGGAAAGTTTAAATTGCCTGCATTAGATTCTGATCATCAGCTAGTACACTTGTGCTTAAATATATTTATTTCTTGTAGGGTAGGGACAAATGCTGCTGAGAATATGTAGAGCCTCTGTCTTAGATCCCAGGAGCTTGCCCATTTTATCTCTGTATTTTGCATTCTTGTTAACTTCTGTAGCTCATAGGCTCTGTGCTCTCTCTGCAGGTCCAGTCTAGGTGCAGCAGCAAGGAGAACATCCTCCGAGCAAGTAAGTACTGAAACTTCGTATCTGTGTTGTGCAACTAGCACTACCCACAAGACAGCAAATTATAGTCAGGTGAGAAGGATAAGGCTGGAATGAAATTTAATATCTTAAGGGAATGAATTTCAGTTCAGAAAGAAAATAAAAGTGTATATAGCTTATAGTGCTCACATATTAATTGATAGTGGCCTTCTAATTTTTCTTCTCACGTTGTTTTTCTGATTACACTGAGGTCCCTGTTGTTTGTGATGATGTATTGTTGTAAATGATGCTGTGTGTGGAGGTGTGTGCAAGGACATAAAGAAACAACACTCAAAGATGATAAAAACCTCAAGCTGAAAATACACAATTTTTATTTTTATACCTGAATGTGAAATTCAGTACAGAAATTCAGTTGGAGTACATAAAACCCAATCAAATAACAAAAAGGTTAAGAATTCAGATTTGTGCTAAATGACCTGGTTTCTAATTTGTTAAATGCCTTTAATTTCTGTTTTATGGGAGTCTTTCCTAGTTTAAAATTTATTCAACCATAAATATACATATAAAACAACATACATAGGAAACTGTATTGATGATAGGAAAGACAGCTGTCAGGAATTTTCTGCATTATACAACCAATTGACTTAGCTGCTTCAATGCTAGAGGATCATTTTGTCTTATAAAATGCTGCTTAATGTAGGTAGTCATCTGATATTTGTGAAAGATACTTGGGAAGGTCTGAGGAGTTATTTAATGTCATCTACGTGATGCCTTGAAACTAAAATTTAGCACGTGTTTCTAGGACAACAAATGAATAAAGGATTGTAGTTACACATGCATCTTCGTTTTTTTGTCCATTAAGGTTATTCATTTAAGCGCTAAACGGAAGGAATGCTTATTTCTGAGTGTTTTTTTTGTTTCTCTTGTATAAATACTGGGTGTTACTGCTGAAACAATGTTTCCTTGTCAGAAAATAGGATATTTGATCTGTTTTCAAGAAGTTTTCTAACTGGATTTTACCACAACCTTTGTCTAAACAAATGACATGGATTAGACACAGAGCTCCAAATTTGATGTTGTGCGCTTAACAACATTCAAAGCATTTGAAACCTCTGAATTCGTTCAAGATGGCTTTAAAAGGTCAAATGTTATTTTCTCAAGTAGTTAGCAGTGAATTTGATATAGCAGTAGAACACAAACATGTAAACATGTTTACTGGAAAAGACTATTGTTTCTAAAGAGAAGTGTGTTTCCATAGAGACAAAATTCTTTCTAAAAATAAACTTGAGGATTTTTTATACATCATTTATAAAATAGTACTTTATCAAAAGTATTGTAGTAGCAACTAGTGTAAAATAATGCATATTTTACTGTTTATTTGTGAAACAAAAGTTTTTTAATCCTGTAGGCAGTACAGAGGAACAACAGGAAAGGAGTTTGGTTTCTCTTTTTTTGTGTGTGTTCTTAGAGTAGCTACTGACACAGTTCCTACTGTTAACCAGTTAAAAAAGTTAATCAGTGCGCTTCTTGGAGGTACATGGGTCTCTGCAAAAGTGATGCCTCCTATTTATTTCCATGGGAACTACAACAGATACAAAAGGGCGGCACGTTCTCACTACAGAGCACTATTTTTTCCGTGTAGTCACCAACTTTAGCTCTGCATTTTCACCACTTTCATAATGGGATGTTGGTGGGAAAGTTCAACCTCTGCCATACCATGAACACTGACCTCTGACAATGTGGGCCAACATAATAAAATTGGAGGCATTACTTTTGTAGCAGCACATTGTTGCTAAGCAGATTTTTTTTCAGTGACATGTATGCGGGGAAAGGTCTGGGAGCTTGGACACTTTTTTTTTCTGTGCTTCAGAAATGCTTTATTTTCAATTTCCTCATTTTTATGAGGTTTCTAACAAAATACAGGCATGAGAATGCAAAAATTGTTGTTGAATCTTGGAATGCACCTTTCCACTAGTTACACTTGCATCTTACAATATAATTTTGATAATTTCTCGCTAGTTTGCTTGATAAGAAACTTACGTTTATGAGTGTGAAAAATCTTAGTATAGTTAAATTATATTTGATCAACTATTTCTCACTTCCTCGATATGACAACTACTATGTTAAGGGAAGGAATTAAATGAGTTAGAAGTTGTTTGTGCTAGACAAATTCACCTGCTTTTATCATCACATGATCTTCTAAGTACTTACAAAGATATTGTTTGAATAATTTCTTTCAGAATCTTTCCTGGGACTGGAATTAAGTCAGCAGTTTTGTTTGTCTCCACTTCTTTCCCTGAAAGATCATTACTGTGTTAATGGCAAAAAATGAATTAACTAAATCTCTCACATAGCAGATTTGAACAGTGCTGAAAGAAGTTTTGTGTAGACAAACATTACTGATTCAGCAAAATATAAGATTGCACGGTTGTTTTATAGGAAACTACACTTAGAACAATCATCTGGTTTCTTTTCCAGAATGTGAAGGCATGGACAGGAGAAAACGGGATAAGTAGAAAGCTATTGCAAAGCAAAATCGTGTCATTATTAACTGTGCTTTCTGTAATTTCTTAATACTATCTTAAAATAATTGATTTTGTTTTAGAAATAATTACGAATTAGCAACTGCTTAGTAGGATAGTAATGGATGGAAATAAGTTAAAAGCAAGTGAGTAGAGACAGAAGAAACTGGGAAGATATTAAGGATGATCAAAATGGGAACAGAAATACATGAGATAAAAATTGTCAATTAAAGAATACAACTGGACTGAAAAATGGCAGACAGACAACTTTTAGATCCTTTGAGCATGCTGAGGAACGTCGCCAGTAAAGCCAAGTGAAATCAATCATTAACCATAATCAGTGTATAAAATGTACATTAGAATTGCAGGCGGGCCTTACTACTGTGAGAAACTCTACTGAGGATGTCTTCTGCGTACAGCCAGGCATGAAACCTCATGATGCTTTAATGTCATTTTGTTGTTCTTGTTGTCCGGGTAGGGAAGGTGGCCAAGTGCTGATGATATTTTAGATTCATTTTACATAGAATTCTTGCCACATCTTGTACTTCTCTGAAGCAGTTCTTGTTAAAGTCCCTATTATACTCTTCATAGCCAAAGCTCCATAATTCAGTTTTGTTGTCTTTAAGCTGCCAGTTTCCTGGTCTTTTCTTAATATTCCAACAGCTCTTTCAATAAGACTTGTGTAGAATCACCTTTTTTTCTGGAAATCTCCAGATTTCTTCTGCTGTTCTACAGAGCTGTGTCCTTGATCCCCTTTCTTTATACTTTTAGACCTTACTGTGACCCATCAAACACAAATTCAGCCACTCTGTATGTGGAAATCTCCCTACTCTGTAAAGGTGTCTTGTTTTGCATGTCTCTAACATTGATTCTTAGCCATCCCCCAGTAAGTTTTACCAGTCACTATGGGCCAAACACAGTCCCCCTTAGCACTCTACACTGATATTACTTGAGCTTCATCTATGTCGTACACTTTGCTCTATTTTTCTGCAGTCTGTGCATATTTCTTGCAGAGTTGTTCTATACAAATCTTGAGATAGGACTTTTCCTCTCAATCTGAAGTTATTCTCAAGGTTCTTCATTTGTATTTCTAGATCATCTCATTTGGCTCCCACAAATACCCTCTTGTTACAGGCAGATCCATTCAAGATATTTCTAAAAATATCATTTTCTTAATCTTTTGGCTTGTATCTTTTACTCTTTTGTGCATTAGTGCAATAGTTCCTTCACTTTTGTTGCTCATCTTCATTTCAGAATCTTTCAAAGCTTGTTGTCCCTTGTTTATTCTCTCTCAGCATTAAGAAAGCACATACCCTACTGGCTTCATTTTCAAACAATTTTTTCACGTTTTCTTCCTTGTATTTGGGGAAAGCAAACTTCTATTGATCAATCGTTTTATCTTCATTCACATCAGAATTTAAACATCACTTATCCTGCAGTCACTTTGACTACAAAATCTTGCCCATAGATAGGATGCCCACTGACTTGAAACACTGTCTGTTGTTATGACTCCCATCTTAAATTACATTGCAAACTCACTGGAACAAGGTCCATTGTTATGTTTCATTTGTGCACAGTGTATTAATATGTGTTTGTGGAGCATGATTATACATATACTACTAGTAGTAATGATCTATGCTAAATCAGTAAAATCCTTATTGATTTCTGAGTTGCCAGTGTTTTAAAGACAGTATTAGAAATCCTTATTTACAGATGTTGGAACAGCATCAACAACCGCTTTAAATTTCCAGCCTTTATACGCTGCCAGTGCTAATGTCTCTTTTCTTTGTTAATTTTGACATTAATGTCTGATACAGTTGCTTGTTTTGTTGGGGCTTAGTCACAGTTGGGGAAGAAATGTGGTTTGTGTTTAAGTTGTGACATACAGAATCTTCTGTAGACCATTAGAGTCAAAGGCATGGTATATTAAATTTCTCTCCAAGGACATTATTGCAGATTTTGAATGGGAAATGGAGAAAAAGAACATATAATGGAACTCAGCAGGTCTGATTCTGACTGTCAGATTGCAGCTGCCCATCAGAAGGTTGTGGAAACAATCTAGAAAGAATGGAATGAGTGAATAATTTCTCCTGAGAAGTGGAACAGAGTTGGCTTCAGATTATCATCCACCATGTTAGATATTGCATCCTTCTTGAAATACCTCTGTTTCTGATTAACTGATCCTTTTATGCGTATCAAGACTTCTGGTGTATATTTCATTACAAGAAAGGATATACACTTTTATGAATGGTTTCACTGCTAACTGCTTTTTGTATTTAATCTCCCTTTTGATGCAATACCTTCCCAGCGTCTGTCATAAATGTGATAAGTAACTCAATTAATTTACCCCAAAGTGCTTAATGTATTCCAGCAAAGTGATTTAAATGAACATCACTGTTTACATCTACGCATAAAGGCATACATAACCATAGTGCTCTCTTTTCAGGTCACAGTGCTGTTGACATTACCAAGGTAGCAAGAAGACACCGCATGTCTCCGTTCCCATTAACATCTATGGACAAGGCCTTCATCACAGTTCTGGAGATGACCCCAGTGCTTGGAACAGAAATCATTAATTACAGAGGTACTTTACATGTAGTTAGATTTTTATGTGAGAAGTATGATGGTTATTTCCCATTTTTACAATCTTCTTAAGTGTTTGTCCTTCTAATAGCTTTTATGAGAGATCTAAGACTGACCTTCTCCAGCAGAAACTACTTTAGGAAATGACAATAATTGGAGTAGAATTCTCCTTTCAAAGTCAAGATAATGTGAACTAATCTCAATCTGGCTTCCTGAAGGAATCTGTAATTGAACTGTAATCAAATCTATGAATAAATTTTCTTATAATCTGTATAAATGCAACAAAGCTAAAACCAAGAAGCCACAGCTTGCCTCAGCGGTGAATGTAACACTGGATTTCTGAAGATGCCAACTGGCTTCAAATTGAACTGCAATGATTCGCTGAGTTCTTTCACTCTAAGAGTCTTACTTTCCCCCTTTCTAGTCTGACATTGATTAAATACTGAAATACAAATAAGACTGAAGTTTGAAGGGACTGGGAAACCATCAGGGATGCTTCCTGTTTATCCAAAGGTGAGGTGATGAGCAAAAAGATAGTGGCACCACAAGCCTGAAGAGTGAAAATGTTCAGGTCCTCAGTAGACTCCAGGTAGCAGAGAAGTACAAATGGTTCCTAATTTGGATATTCCCTCTTCTGTCTAGAAAGTTCAAAGATTACACGTCCTTCACCAAATCCTTATTCTGCTATAAGCCTTTGAGATGTTTTCACACTGACTGATTTAGTGTACGTACTTGGTAACGGGAAGTATATCTCTGTATAGATACTGCATATACTGCATTCAGAATAGCACCAAAACTGGACCAACAAGTAATACGCATATTACACACTGCTCTTTCATAATGGTATGCAGTTTGGTATGCCTAGGCATACCTATTAGACCTTCTTGGATAGTTGTCTGTATTCTGGGCCTGATCTTGAGGCTGTTTTTAGATGACAAGTGTTGACATGCATTTTGTGTGGAAGATGTCTGTGAATATAGGTAAGATACAAAGTTTTAATGCCATACATACTGCCAGTTTCAGTCCTGCTATCATTTGGATACTCATTTCTTTCTGACTTTTTTGAGTTTCTTGTTAAAGACTGCTTGCATTGAGAGTGATGAAAGTAAGGAATGGAGCTGCTGTAGTGTAAAACTGTTCCTCATAGCAGTTCTTTTTTGTTGTAATGTGCAGTATGAAGTCTACTACCTTAATTAATTTTTAAGAACGTGCATCCATTACTTGCAATCCAGGAATTTTCTTAATATATGTGTATTGAACATTGTAATAAAAATACAGAGGAAATATAAAGAGCTTAGTAAACTAGGACTGTTTATTAAAAAAGTTAGTCATTTACAGGCCCAACTTCCTTTTTTTTTTTCTTCCATTAGATTTAAAGGCAGCATTTTGTGGACAACATAATGAGTCACAGTGCTAGGTATGCTTATCTAAGAAGTATACATATGAAAAGGCATTTGTTGTAGATAAATCAACATGGGATTTAGTCTGCTAGAATAGTGGTAGCATACCTTGATAATATGTAGGCAAGAAAATATAAGAGAATATTGATGGGAAGGTTCAAGCTCTACTGCCATACCATCAGCATCCACCTCTGATGTCATGGGTCAACATAACAAAATAGGAGGCATCACTTTTGGAGCATCCTCATATTTGTGGACAGGAGCTTTTCTTCCAATGGAATTAAAAATGCAGCTAAAAAAAAATCTATTAGGGAGCCAGAAAATGAACATAATTCTCACATGGTACATGTAAGTTAACCATTTATTTATGTATATACACCGTTCTTATAGGCCCGTATTTATGCAGTTACAAAAGCAGTGAGTAGAAGTCTTCTCACATATCTAATCTGCAAACCTTTTCATTGGAATTATGGTAAAATTCAACAAAATCACAGCAAGTATCATGGCCTGCTGCCATATGCTTTGGTCAAGTTTTCACAATTCAATTTATTTCAATATTAAAAAATCAAAATATGGGCCAAGTATCAGGTTTTTCTTAATGCTGATAATGCTACCATACAAATAACAGAGTGATTCTGTCTAGACTGCATGGCCTTCAAAATGTCCTTACAGAGAATGAAGGTAATTGGTCTCACTTACGTGTTCATCTTCTGTATAGAATTTGATATATTCTTCTTTGTCAATGGCAATTTGATTGTTTCTGTTCTTATTCTATGACATGGGAATATGCTGTCAAGGTAAGAGAAGGCATTCTAGTATACCTTATAATATCTTATTTGATATTATACTTTATCTCTTCGTGTTACATTATTAAAGACACCAAATCTATGCTGATTCTGAGTCTGGAGCTGCTGCAGAGGTACATACTTGGTTTAATATTCATAATATGTAAATTATACAAACAAAGAATAATATTAACAAAGACGTATTCTTTAGTATCTTGGCAGTGTAGCATAAAACCACGTCTTATAAGTTATTTTTCAATAAGTATTTTAGTGGTGTAAGAATTTCTAATATATAGTATGAAATTACAGTATTGAGTCTTTAGGAAACATCCTAGAGGATACATCTTTGTGATACTACAGGTTTAATTATCATAATCTACAGATATAAATCTCCTGATGGGATCTCAGATCAAGTCTCTCATAAGATCAGGGGAGGATGAATAGTTACCTTGTGAAAAAAAGTCTTTCACATTGGTAAATGTATTGTTCAGTGCTTGGATAAATTACTTAACCTCTTTTATATTAAAAAACAACTGGACAGCCCTAAAACATTTCACACAAGCAGCATAAACCAAAGGTGTCTCAAGCTTTTTTCCGCCCACTGTTACCCATGTAACAGTGCTCCCAGTTAGCCTTGTATTCCAGCTAGATGCAGTTATCTAAATATTATTTTGTGGATATACAAGGTCAAGTCTTCAGACAGCATGATAACAATTATCATTTTCTAGCTAACAAAAGGAAGTTTAATTGATACCAAAAGTAGAAAGTAGAGACAACCAAGTCTTAACAGGCCATTAGACTTAAGCCTTGGAACTGAGGAGTTTTGCTAATTGAGTCCAATAGCCCTCTAACTTCTGTAGAGCTTGAACATGCTTTTCTGCTGCTTATTCGTTCTGAGTTTGTCAATTATTTTTATAGCATTGCATTTTCATATCACACTGAAGATACAGTAGTATTTATGAACTGGAAGATTTAAAGCTCTAGTACAATACCTGTCATCTCGCTACTTTATCCCACTACCAATACCCTTGAAAATCAAAATTCTTCACAGAACTAACCAGTTTCAACAGTTGAGCTTTAGAAAAGAAACACTTGGATTTGAAAAGTGCATTTCATGTCATGCTCTATTTTGCATTAGAATCAGAAAACTGTGGGCATCTCATGAAGCTGCTTAATGACATCAAAACATTTCAGAATATGTTTTGTGAATTGCAATTAATTAAAATAAATAATGAATGAGGTATTTCTTAAATGATTGTTCACATAAAGGGGAATAAAGAAGTGCTTCAGATTGTCCTTTAGTTGCTGACTACCTTCATTTTAAAAGCTCTGGCATTTAAAGGCTCTGGCAAGTAGTTCTTACATTTTTCTCTGCTTAATGGCATTCATTCCCACTACTGCCTTGCCATTTATTCACTTCAGATACTGCATGGCAGAATGCCAGGAACATACTGTTCAAATTTGCTCTGATTGGTGTGATTTTGCATGCAGACAAGAAGTAAAATGAAGATACGACGTGCCTACTAAAATTAGAAGCATCACTTTTGTATGAGATTCTGTGTGTCTGTGAGCAGAGGTTGTTTTTACCAGGCATTTGAAAGCTGGCTTTTCTGTGCTATAATTTAAATGTCTGCTTGTTCTTTTCAGTGCAAATGTTCAAGCTTTCAGTGAGCTTTCTAATAACTCCCATACTGTGTATTACAGTGATAAGCAGAAGTGCTAATAGCCATCATAAAAATGTTCTTCTAGTTGCTGTAATACGTTTTACCAGAATTTTCGTAGTAAGCTGTATTTCAAAAATACAACAAATATTTACTTGAGGCTGAATAGTTGGTATGTGAGTGCAATTATGTTAGAGTTACGATAATTACAAATAATTGCTTACTAAATCACATCGTGGTCATAAGTAAAATATAATACCACTTTGCTACAGCCGAACATTTCCAAAATACATAGGTCCACTTCTTGACAAAATATGTCTGTTTACTTAGAGACCCAGTCAGGTCTCCTACCTTCCTAGCAAATCCAGAGCGATGTAGATTTTCCTGTGGGGCTGCAAAAGGAGAAACATACTTCATTCAGATCTTTTGTTTATTGGCTTATCTGATATCCTACAGCATGCTTATCCACACAAATACACGTGGTAGGAGTAATTCTGAGTGAAAGCTCCCTCTCGTTCCTTCATGCTGTCAGGTGGATTTTGCCTTCCTGTGCCACAACAAGCTTCTGAGCAGTGGCCTCTGTTATAGAGGAGCTGCTTCTACTTAGACATACTGGAATCCATCAGACCCTTCCTACTCCACGTAGTCAGAAATGTAATAAATCCTCTTTATCACTGCGTGAAGGGATAAGATACATATTTTCCGTTCCATTCCACATTGTACAAGAAAGGCTCTTGCACTGTGAAAGCAAACAGGTAAAGTACATGAGACTGAGGGGGAAGTGGTTCATGTTGGTCTCTACAGTGAGGCAGAACCAAATTACAGCTCATCAGTCATGGTTGCTAAGTGAAGGGAAAGAGTATGTTTGAAACAGCTATTAAAATATTTAGAACTACTACAGCGTAAATTTACATAAATAAAACCCTAATTCTGACACTTATGTTCACTCATCCTCCAATAATCAGAAATGTTATCAGCAATTAGGCAAAGCTAACCTATTGCAAAACTCCTTTTTCAATTTACTGAAACATGTCCATCGTTACTGTTCATGTGCTATCCTCTGTGCTTATTCTATTACCTTTCATGTTTTGCACAAAACCTAAAAAAAAAAAAAAAAAAACCTAAAAAAAAAAATAAAATACAGAACCACATGCAATTTTAAGAGATTTCAGGATAAACAATATATTTTTTTCTGTTTGATCACATATCAGAGCTATTACCTCTGTGTTTGGTTACCTGGCTTTCAGATCAACTGTCAATGTTTTTACCATAACGGATCATTTACTGCTGCTCCTACAAAAAGATTCCAGTTTGTTTGTTTGTTTCATTTATGTGGAGGTTTAGACAGAAATTAAGAACCTGGGAGATCTGATCTGTTCATGAGATCTCTCACGTACATGTTTCATCCATCAGAGCACACTGCTGTCACACTGTTTTCTTTTTCACTAGTTCTAATGACATGGAGCATGGTCTTTTCTCTTTTCTCCCTTATAGATGGAATGGGCCGAGTCCTTGCTCAAGATGTATATGCAAAAGATAATCTACCACCGTTTCCAGCATCTGTAAAAGATGGCTATGCTGTCAGAGGTAAAATCTTACTTCCTTAACATGCAGTATAGAGCCAGTAAAACTACTTTTCAACATGTCTTTCGTTTACTTTCATGTTTTGTCAGTCAAGCAGGATGTAGTCCAGTAAGCTTTCCCATGGACATTATAAGAAAATTAACTTTCAGCTCTGCAAGATAGATTTGACCGGAGCTGTCTGTTATCCATGTGTGTGAGAGACAGGCAGACCAAAATGGCCAGTAATTTTGGCAAGAGAGTGCAGATGTAGCCAGAGAAATACAGGTAATATAGTGCTGAAAAAGATGATAGGGGAAGCTCTGAGTAGTATGCTGCTGACAAGGGCCTTGGGAACAAGAGAATTCTGTCTTGCAACTTGATTGCTACAAGGTAAGGGAAAGCAAAAGTTTTGTTTCAATAAACATGCAGAATGATCAGAATGGTCATGAACTCCGTTCTTAACAATTTCTGTGACAGATAAGGCCCTAATTTTGGTGGTGTATTCAAATAGAATAACAACATTATTGTTCTTGTAGATCTGTTATCTCAGGGTATGAGAAACAAAGCTTGTAGACTGAGATTATAAAGGATTAGCTCCAAAACCTTGTCTAGTTCTTCAAGCTGTATCAGTTTTATATCATCTGTAAACCTTGTCTCCTTATCACTATTAATTAGGGAATAAAATCTAATTCAGTAATATTTTATCGATTTTAAAATAATATAGCCATTAGGGATTTTTTCTCTTCTTTTGGAGGATCATCCCAATGCATTTTTTAGGTTTTACTACTATATTCAGTAGTATTACATGCATTATTCAAAGACAAGTAGTGGTAGAATCTCTCTGATTTCCTGGAAAAAAAAAAAAAGGCCAAATGTAGACAGATCTGAGAGAGCCAGAACAATTTCCTCATTACAAAAAAATTTGCTGTTTTACAAGAAGGTTTGATTTAGGTAAGAGTACAGTTCAGTTTTAATGCTATGCTGTCGTTATGATTCTGTATATTTAGCAAAGAAACAGCTAATAAACTTGAAAAATCAAATAACAGTTAATTTGTGAAAATCTCTGAACCATTTCACAAAGAAAGCAGTATTGCTGCTATCAGATGCTTAGGTTGGAGATTCCTATGTTTTTTGTGTTCTGCATTCTTTGATTATGCTCATTCGTATTTTAAAGATTTTTACTACAACGATGAAGACTAGACGCTTCCTTCATTTATAATGGAAACAGGGACTTTTTACAGTCTTTAAATTCTAGAAAGCTGGAGCTTTCAAAGAAAACATCACTAATGCAACTTCACTGTAAGACCTTTGAGGCAGGCAGAAGCTTGAACTTTGCTAGGATTCATGCCTTTAGTGTCCCTGTAAAATTACAAATCTGACTAAACTAGAAGTCCTGAAGACTTTCAGTTTGTTAAATCAATGATCTCTGACTTTTAATTTTCAAAATGTCTTCAACAAAGGATTTAAGGTAACTAGTTCAATACTACTTCCTAAAATTACAAAACAAAAACAAAAAGGTAGAGAATGCAGATTTCCAAAGCAGCCCTATTGCCCTTCAGAAAATCCAGCCAGTGTAGTTTGTAACCACTGCGCTTGTCCACATTCTCCAAAAGCAGAAACAGAATCTAGAAATGTCAATAAAGTAGATAACAGACTGTGTGAAAATGTGTGATTCCTATGTGTTGGTCTCAGAGAAAATTTTGCTCACAGTGGGACATTCTTATACATGTAAGTTCATGAACTCCCTTAAGTCTTTGTTATTAATGTAATTTCTCCTCATCTCTTAATCCTGCTTCCATATCACCAGAAATCTTCTGTTAAAAATCCTATGGTACCTGTAATTTTCATAAAATATAATATAATATTTATATAATAAAAAAATAATAAACGACTTAAAATCTAAAATGTTTGCAAAACTTCCATAACCTCTGTTGTAATTAAACTGAAGAACTCAATCTTAGATAATTCTTTAGCTCTCCCACTCTTAATTTCTATTACCGTCATTTGTTTTGGTTCAACCTTTACCATTTGTGTTGTCCATCTTAACAGCTGCAGATGGTCCAGGGGATCGATTCATCATTGGGGAATCCCAGGCTGGAGAGCAGGTAGGTACAATTTCTTCTCTCATTTTTCTTTTTAAGTGTATTTTTCTCTTGCAAGGTATTGCTTTGTATTTTTACAAGCCTCTCCAGGGCTTCCAAACTCAGTATTCTTGGAGGTGGCAGGAAGTAGGACACAGCTGTAAAGCCTCCTGCTGTGTGCCTTGGGACATGATTTCAAACAGTGAGGTAGTACGGTTACATAAGGAACTAACAAGGATATCCTAAAATACTTCAGAGCATTGTGCTGACATGTCCTATAGGAGCACATACAATAATGTTCTGCCCTAGTACAAGGTTAGAGGACACAAGGTTTCTTATGTATTACAGTTCATAAACAGAGAGAAGCAAGATTTAACCCTTTCTTGCTGACAGACATCAGCCCAGAAACTGTTTCCACAAAATGCTTGTATATGTCGCCCTGATTCCTGCAAACAGAAGTGTATTTAGAATTTTGTAAGAAGCGTTTTAAGAAAGGTAACAATCTGAACAATCTTGTGGAAGCATCAGAAGCTTGATTTGCCTCACAGGGGAGCCCAGCAGCATAGTTAGCACTACTGTTCCTTTTCTGTTTGTTTAAAGAGTCCTTGTCCTCTTTAGCAGATAAATGGATTGAGTTTAAGGGAAAGTTGGGGTAGCATCCATTCGTGACCTGCCGTGTCATATAAGTATTCATAAGTAGAGACTGTGATTCGCTGCCAAACTCAAGAGTACATTTGATAAAATTTCTATACTAATACTAGGATGACTGATAGAAAAAATAATCAGTTATGTTCTACCTCATTCATTATTCTGTCAATTTAATTATACCTGATACCCTCCATTCAAGAGAACATGGGTTATCTAAAATTTTTCTCCAGCTGCTTCAAGTCCCAGCATATAATTCTGATCAAAATCTAATGTATGTGAAATGATGGATAAACGGAGTAAGTAGCAGGCAAACAAAGCAAACAAAGCTTTGTTGAGGATTTTACACTATTATCTGTAAAACTGCTAAACCCAAAAGTCTCAGGTAAAATAGTTGCATTTCATACAGTTGTTTCAGATTTTAGAAGCATTACCTGTTGCAGGATTGTAGCTTTTTTTTTCCTTTTTAATGGAGTTGAATTGCCTATATATGCATAACAAATGCAACATTTCATTTTCCTAATCACGGTAGATACAGGTGCATGATAGATAGGTGCAGCATCTCCCATCCATTGTCATGAATTATACTATAGTGGCATAGGCATTATCTCAATAATAATACTCATATGAACTTAGATTAATGACTGTTATACAAAATGTATAAAATTACTAAAAATAGTAGAAATATGTAGATTAGTGGTTCCAGTATTGTTATATCTGGCTTGAATTTTCAGTCTTTCTGTCTGTATTTTCTAAAATACAGAAGATTGTCAACTATACCTACAACCTTTTATGTGATCATTATAAACTATCAAAACCAACAGAGCAATCTGCTGTATTATCATTTGTATCATTATTTATCTGTCATCAGTATTCTTATTTTGCTAGTTAAAAAGCGTTATGGCACAGCAGTGCTTGCAAGCAGTACTGGTAAAAAACTGTGTGCACTTAGAACTGCCCACAGGTCTGAGGGGTTTTGATGTCCTAATCAGTTCAGCAGGTTTGTAGTAAGGATGGAAGAACAAATGGAAGACTGTTCTCCTCCTACAAAATTTAGTAGCTCACAAATGTGTATTTACAGGGACAGTCTGTCCTACCAGATTAATTGGAATGGGGGGCATGCAGAGAGAGAACAGTTCTGGAAATCCCAGCGGCAAGTAAGAAAAATGAGGCTGTTGACCTCTGAATAATTGGTCAGAGGTTTTCTCTTGGGCCAACACATCTTCATGTTCATCTCCTTCCCAAGAAATGATTTATAGCCATGGAAGTCTCCTCAGTCTTATTTCACCCTTCAGTCACTCTCAGCAGCAGCAGCATACTGCTTTTCATGTTACAGACCAATTAACTGAATGATTCACAGCAGGGAGTTCAAAATAGGTTTAGATTTGGCTCCTCCTGTAGGGAGAAAAAGGTTATGTAAATGCTACTTAAAGAGGAAGAAAATGGGACTGAAAACTACAGAGCGACCACATAGACAAGCTGGACATTTCTGTATCAATCTGTGAATTGTATATTATTTTCTCAATTCCATTTCCAGATGGCCATGCTTATATTAACAGACGTTTTTTTATTTAGCATTGAAGAAAACTTTCAGGCACAGCCCTGCTTTGGAGAGCTTAGGACACATTTGAGAGCGCTAGTCAAGGGCCATCAGCAGAGACTCTGTGAAAAACTAGACCACAGGGAGCAATGATTTTCTTCCTATAGTTGAATAGCTGAGGATTAGAATTTCCTGGAAGACCAAAGATGTTTTTAAGAGGAGCTGTGACTAACCATAATGGATGGATGGAAACAGACATTTTTCATCTTTCCATTAACTTGACCCTTTTTACAGAAAGGAGCATGGGTCATTGTAAATCTTGCAGGAGAGGTGTAATATTGTGCAAGAGAAAATGCCTGAGATGAGGTTATGCTTGACAGATTACTTCTGGTTTTAGTCAGTGATTAACATAAAAACGCATTATCAGTGATGAAGGTGAAGGGTAGAATCCTGTACTGCCCTATTGCAGGTAGGTGTGAGATCACAGCGACCTTTAAAAGAGCTTCTGTGAAATTGGTGCATTAATATGCTTTCTGAGAAGCAGTAATCTCTTCACAGTGTCTAGCACAGAAGGAGAAAACAGCCCTGTCTTTTCCCCTGTCTTCTTTATAAAGTTCATCTGACCAAATTCACAAAGGACAAAAAGGAAATGAAATATAAGAGCAGTGCAACTGATTATAAAAACAAATGTTACTGCATCGTAAATTTGTTTAAACACTTTCATCACTACACCTCAAAAAAATTAACTTTATATGGTAATAAATTCCAAAAACACGGATATTTACTGCGCATTTTATCACCATAAGCACTATTTTCTGATGGAGTCCTATGCATGCATTTTTTGTCATTGTTGAGGCTGAAAAACTGTATTTTAAATGGGTGATTTTTTTATGCAAAACATTTCTCCGTTAAAATTTGCTGCTAAAAGACTAATTATTTAGTAAGTTCAAAACAGTATTACTTATTTGTAATGCACCTACAGAAATATGCAAAAGAGCTCCCACACTCCCAAGGCATAAGGTTTGCTTTTTGCAACGTTTGTTTTCATAAAAATCAAACCACCACGCTGGACAGGATTATTTTCACTTACTTTTAATTATATTCAGTGTAAATAGCTGCATCTCAGCTATTCATCAACAGTTCCTTGAATAATCCGTAGTGAGAATTCTGGTTGAAAAAATTAAGAAAGTATTTCTTTCATCTTATTTGTGTTAGATGCCTACTTTAAGATAACATCAGTCTTACTCGGAAAGCATATAAACCATGGCATGCTGCAACTGTGAAGTCTTTTTCCAGTTTATCTTTGCATTTTATGTTCTTCTCAAAGGATGTTAGATTTCCTTTACACTTAGAAAATGGCCAGTATTCAATCAAATCCAAACTCAGTGATTTCTTGGGATACATAGAGCATTACTGTGGTAAATTAGGTACAATCCATTTACAATCTTTCCTAGTGCCTTTGTGCCAAAGAAGAAAATACAGCAGCCTTTGAAATACACACATTCCAAAGGAATATTCACATTTCAGACATTACAGCTGCACTGAAATGGAGTAGAATAATGGACAAGGCAAACACAGCTATGTACATTTGAAACATTGGCCACCTGTCTAGAATTTACAGATGTCTAACAGCTTCCTGTCAAAAGTCGTAGAGTGTATCACTGCTGTGCAGGAGCAAATAATAGTGCTTGGGCATTACTACTTTGAAGTCTACGGGTAGCTATCAAATATGTGCTAATCACACTCAGAAGGAGAAGTCCTGGACACACTCCAATGTTGCATATGGAATATAGAGTCAATGTGTACAGGAATTATAAATGTGACATGCACAGAATATGTTGGATTGATCACAACTGTGTGTATCATGTATGCTAATCGCAGTAAAACCCAAATAAGTTGGCCTTACTGAGGCATTGTGTGGAGCAAACACATTCCAGCAGTAAAATCTCAATTTTTATACAGCTTTCTTTAGCTGCACTTTATGACAAAGATTTTTCTTTTCATTTCTCATGTGGTTGTGGCCAAATTACAGTTTTACTCTGGACTTTGTACATTTGTATTAAAATAGGCTTCCTGGTGTGAAACGTTATTAAAATCACATCACTTGTTTTATTCTGGTATTTTTCTGTTCTTTGTATGCTTCTCACGAAACTTTTTGATGTACTGCATCTTTATATAATTGTAGAGCATTATATATTTTAGTCTTTGCTAAAGTGACGTTTGCGAAAATAAGTATCCTTTGTGAACTGACTCTGAACTGTCTCTCATTATGAGGAAATCTGCTTAAAAATCAAGCAGCAGGTTATATCAGAAAGTATCTCTTTCTGATATAACCTTAGAGATTTAGAAAGGGGCCTATTAGTGACCATCTAGTCCAGCTGCTTGATCTTCAGGTCTAACCAAAAGCTACAGCGTGCTATTAAGGGCATCATCCAAATGCTTCTTGAACACTGACAGGTTTGGGACATCAACTACCTCTCTAGGAATTGTATCTGACCGCTCTTACAGTAAAGTTTTTCCTGCTATCCAGCCTGAACATCCCTTGGTGCAGCTGCGTGCTTTTCACTCATATTCTATCACTGAGTAGTGGGGAGAAGGAAATGCTGCCTCCCTCTCCATTTCCTCTCACCCAGGACAATCTCCATAGTTTTTCTGGGGACTGAAGTTAGACTAACAGTTTCTTGGATCTTGTCCTGTGTCCTTCTTGTAGGTCAGTATAGCAATCCAGTCACACAATATGTAAAAAAAGTAAAAAGGAAATTCAACCTAAGGATGCAGAAATGTTTATCTCCAGACATGTAGTAGATTTTTGCTCATGTAAATTTCTAAAGGTCTCCATTTAAGTGTGACATTTCTGAGCCAATCAGAATACCACCATATTGCTCCTGATCTGAAAGTTATGCTTATGATAGGAATCTAAGGAAAAATGAAGCTACCTGATATGTGACCTAAAAGCCAGGTTCCTAATGGTTTTCAAAGATGTTGGAGTTTGTTCCTGTCAATATCACTAGCAGTCTAACAAGATACATGCCATACGGAAGAATTTTATTCTTTCAGATTATCTTCATAATGTTCATATCATACAAGATTTTTCTATTCAAAACCCAATCGTTTTATTTTGTTTTTCAGCCGACTCAAACTGTGATGCCAGGTCAGGTAATGCGAGTTACAACCGGTGCTCCAATCCCTTGTGGTGCTGATGCAGTGGTGCAAGTGGAAGATACAGAACTCATCAGGGAATCAGATGATGTGAGTCACAAGTTAAAACTCATTTTGCTTTTGGTTGCAGCAGCATGTTGCTCATGGTGGAATCCTGTAGAAGACCTTTTATGTTTATCTTAGAAGTTCAAGGAGTTTCATGTCAGTTCCTAGTAGCATTTCTGTTTTTTTAAACCACAGTAACATTACCACAGGCCTACCTGTCCTGACCTTGATTTTTCTTTGTGGTTGTTATCTGCCAGCACCAAAGTTTTTGGGAGCACAATTGAGTGAAAAGCAAACGCCTCTCAGAGATCTGTAGAACCATAGAATCACCAAGCTTGGAGAAGACCTCCAAGATCATCCAGTCCAACCATCCACCTACCAGCATTATTGCCCATTAAAACATGTCCTTCAGTACAACATCTAAATGTTTTTTAAACACTTCCAGGGTCCACCCACTCCAGTGCCTAAGAGAAGTAGTATTTCTATTTCCTAAGGTTCAACCTGAATCTCTCCTGGTGCAACTTGAGACCATTCCCTCTAGTCCTATCACTAGTTACATGGGAGAAGAGGCTGACACACACCTCACCACAACCTCCCTTCAGATCGTATAAGATCTCCCCTGAGCCTCTTCTTCTCCAGACTAAATAATCTCCCTCAGCAGCCCCTTGTAAGGCCTGTGCTCCAGACCCCTCAACAGCTTTGTTGCCTTCTCTGACTACGCTCCAAGGCCTCAGTGTCTTTCATGTAGTGAGGGGCCCATGACTACAGTCCAGTTTGAGTGTGAACTGTATTCACATTCTGAAATAAAGAGTAGTGGCAATTAGACATTATATTTGCTTCTTTTGAAATGAGCTCATGTTCAGCAGCAGATCAATCTCTCTTACATATAGGTCACTCCAAAAGTAATGTCTCCTACTTATTTCCATGAAAACTACAACAGATACAAAGAGCTCAATAACACTATTTGATAGAGAAAATTCTTAGCTACAAAACACTCTTTTACAGTGTAGTCACTACCATTAGCTGTGCATTTTGACCAGCAAGGAACAAAAGCCTGCATGCCATGCTCATAAAAATCTGCACCAGTGGAACTGACCCACTGTCACAGTTGCCACTACTGAAACACATCACCCACTGCCTCACGGTGCTCATATCCACTGTTTAGTCTCCATACGTTTTCAGCAAGTGTCAGTGAATGTCAATGGGTGCCATTTTTTCCAAATGGAGGAATTCAGTGCAACACCTTTGCCTCATCCACACTTCCATGTCAGACACCATTTGGTCAGACTGCCTCTCTGCTGTTATCTGTTGCAACAATAAAGTGTAACAGGGTATTGGTAGGAAAGTTCAACCTCTACTGCCATACTACCAACGTCCACCTCTGACATCATGGTACTATAATACTAATTGTGTACACACAGTCTTAAAGCAAAATGCCTTTTTTTGATGGTGCACAGGCAGTGTCTGTAGACAACTGTATCCCAGTTTGTCTTAACTTACCTACATATTTTTCTCTCTTTCCATGTGTTTGGAGAACTATTTCTGAAACATTACCTTGACTTAGCCAGCTGTGATTTCAGGACACTATTGTAATGTTTGCCATCATCTGACAGTTTTACCAGCAAGTAGATGTCTCTTCTTTACACAAATTCTGAGTTCAGTTATGGAATGAAATGTATGCGTGGTTCTCTGCTCATATCAGCCTTTGCTCTGCTGCTGTTCTGACAAGCTGTTCCACTTCAGCATAGCTACATGCTAGCATTGCAGATGGAGCTGGCATGTAAGCACATGAGTTCTAGCATTTGCAGCTGAGGAAGAAAGCAAAAACTGAAACATATTCTCATTACTTTTTTTCATGCCTTCTTACTGTAAATACGTAGATTTTTACATCTGATGAAGTCTGCAAGCTGTCTAGTTTGGCCTTCTTCCTAACACAGAATTTCTTGCGTCAGTCCTGCTGTGAGGTTTCAGACGTGTATGTGTAAACTGTATTTTCTTGTAAAATGTGTCATTGACTTTACCACTTGTTAATCATTCCATTTCCTTTACTGAACAAGTTTTGCTTGTGGCCATTGCCCACATTATCATGACAAGATTATCACATTGCATAGCAGTATACATGATAACATGTTATTTCCTACTTCCTTTTTGGATGACTGCTATCCTAGATTCCACTGTTCACGAGTGTGTTCTCTGCATGTGGGAATAGATTATATGGCTGTGTGCATACATAAACTCTGTATTTCACAGCAAATGGTCAGCCAGCTTCACTGTCGTTTTCCTGCTTTTGAGAGTGAGGTAGAATCCTTCAATTTTTGCTTTTCCTTGAATATGCTATTCTGCTAATCCTGTAGTTAGTACCAATTAGTTAAAATGTTATTTTCATCTCCCTTTTTTATGCCTGGCTGGCTACATATTTGAAGAAGGCTTTTCTTTTTACTGTTAAGAGCTTCTTCAAGGCTGGGATTTAACTGAAACGAAATCTCTCACATCTGAGAAATGTTCTTCTGAAAAGACAGAGTACTTTTAAAAATGGCTCTTTGACCTCTAGTTGTGATAGCAGTACTTAAACACCATAGCAGGGATTCCCCAGATGGCTGTCGAAGTCACAGGCCTGAAAGGAATAACATCTATTCAGCAGGAAGAAAAATTCTCATCAGCTTGCCAGATGCACCATCATTGAGAAATTAGTCCTTGAAAGAACATTCCTAAACCCTTTTTCTTTGAGTTTTTATGTCACCTCCTTGAAAAAAAGGACGTTAAAGTGATCAGTGAAACAAGAGATCTGGCACTGAGACTGAACATCAGTATGCTGACTGTTAACAGCTATCAGAGTGAACCATTCAGACACAGTTCAAAATATACTAATTTACAGCATGAGCCATACTGCCTGATCTACACCAAGTGGGAGATATTCTCAACATGTCATATCTTTGTGTAGTCCCTACTTCTAGCAACCGTGAATTATCTTGTGTTTATAAAGCATTCTGGGACATTCATCAGTTCCACAAATAACAACCTCTGCACATCACTCAGTTGTCTACAGTCATACTTGCCATGATTCTTTCCAAACCTGGGGTTGCTAAATTTCTCAAAAGCATTTTTTTTCCTTGTTTCAAGTAATCCAGGGACCCTAAGGAGGACTTTTTCTATTACTCAAATGCATCAGTGGCACTTGTCTTGATTCCCTAGAAACTGCCTAGCTATTTTTAAAATGTTATCAAAGCTATGGAAAATTCACATCTGACCAACCATCCCCAGAGTGTCATGAAAAATTAAATAATTATTAACTAACTTTTCTTGCAGATTTTCATCACAAGTCTAAATGATCTTTTACAGATTCAGACAGAGATAAGGGAGATATAAGAGTGTCTTAGGCTCTAGCACAGCAATTTTGGACACTAGCTGCTGAAAATAGTCTTTTCTCTTCAACAGGAGGGACAGGTATTAAAAAAAACAAAATTTGTGTTGACAGTGTATCTTAGATATAAAATAAGAAATAAAAACTTTTCAGAGTTTGCTGGTGTTCTTCATTTCCTGGTTCTCAAGGGTTTAAATATACCTATTTTCACAATATACAAACAGAAGCATAGTTTGTAACAACACGTTACCCTTAACTTTGGGCTTTTTCTTTAAAGCTCTGAGGCATTTGCTTTGAACTCAGAAAATGCAGTCCATATTACCTTTAAGAAAAGAAAGCAAATCTAAGTGTCTGATACAACACTGTCTTCCCTGCATAGTATTCCAAATGGCAATGACTCACTTTTTTCCATCATAAGACTAGTATGTGATTTATAAATTTGAGGAACTTGAACTATGAAATACTGCATCATAATGTAAAGATACAACCTGTCCCTGCTTAAGTACTTGTAGATTCAGTGCTCCTGACAAGCTGGCACAATCTTGAATTTGAGTACATTTATCATAAAACCATTTGCAGGTTTATAAATTAAATATTAATGGTATAGGTCACATACCATTTATTGACACTGAATGAAACACTAAACCGTTGAAATTCTGGAAAAGTTAACTGAAATATTTAAGTAGGCATCAGACTTTTCAGGACTCTCTCCTGTTCACTGTAAATAAACATGATGAATAGGCCTCTTTTTGGTAAGTACAGAGCTCTCAAATAGAAGTTTCCACTACAAAGATGAAGATCTTGAAACAGTTAGAGCTTGTATCATCTCCCTATCTTTTTGTGGATGTAGTGGCATTTTGTCAGTCAAGTGCTCTTTTAGAAATGCCATCTTTGATATAAGGTTGGCTGAGAGGAAAGAAACCACTTGTAGACCACATCAACAAACAAAGGACATCACAACATAAAGGTATATAAATACAGAGGTCATAAAAATGGCAGGTAAAACTATGCATTTAGTGTTGGTCCTTCCTTGCTGAGCTCATCAAAGATGAGCTTCTTATAAACTTCTTTAGCTTTAACACCTATTGTTGCACAAATCAGGAAAACAGTAATACTTAAATCACAAGATCTCAGTGCAATGAGTACTGTGAGCTGCCTGGAAATCTGAGATATCAAAACTGCTTAATCTTGTTTGAATAACTCTGCTGACCTTATATGATCTCCTTGTTTTTATAGGGCACTGAAGAGTTAGAAGTTCGAATCCTGGTACAAGCCCGACCAGGCCAAGATATCAGGTCTGTAAACAGGCTGTTTCATGAACAGTAAAAATATCTGTAAGGAAAGAAGGGCTGATGATGATTTTTACAGTCATTGTTTAGCCTTAAGTACTACTGACATTTTGACAATTTAACTAATGATCATCCTTGAACACTTCTCATCAGAAGCCAGACCAATCAAGGAAAGATGCTTTCATTCTCATTCTTTTTTACATTTTGTCTACTATTGTGCTACTATTTTCAGACCTATAGGACATGACATTAAAAGAGGTGAATGTGTGCTGGCTAAAGGAACTCACATGGGTCCATCTGAGATTGGTCTCTTAGCCACTGTTGGAGTAACCGAAGTAGAAGTTAACAAGTTTCCAGTGGTTGCAGTCATGTCCACAGGGAATGAGGTAAGGAAAATAACTTCAGAATCAAGGTCTGAATAATTCTTACCTTCAGCAGAAGAGGAATGCTGTTTTGGATAATGATTTCCACTCTATTTCAAAGTAGACTGGCTTTTTGAGCTATTGTAACTCATGCTGAGACAACTCAGCTTATGCCAACATGAAGTACGAAACCTGTTGTGCTTCCTTCTTCCTTCTTGCTCTCTCACAAATCTCCCACACTGTATTTGCCAAAATTTGGTAATGCATCCAGCCTTGTGCCGGCTGCTTTCTTCTTGCCAACCAGAGAGGAGAACCTATGGGGTACTCAAGGCTATAATTTATACTGCCAGTCATGACTGGAAGAGTAATTTCTTTTGAGCAGCACTCCTCTGTAGCTGTTGTGTAAATAGCAGGTAACTTGTCTCTGAAAACTGAATGATACTGCAAATGCCCTTCTGCAGTACTGTATCTTAGTATTTTCATTATTTGTAGCCCATGTTGAAGTTCAGACAAACTCCACTAGCCAAAGCATCAAAATACAAGCATTCTCCACTTTTGTTTATTCTCTACCTTACTATGTAACATTATTGCTGATATATTCTTATTATCTACCCTCCTATGTTCTACAAAAGAATTCCTAATGTATGTAAAATGCAAGTTTACATATGTATGTTTTGTAGTAGAACTTCCAAAATACTCATATGAGAACAAAGCTCTTGTTTCTATTTTCCAAAGCAATTTGAATTACATCTTCATTATAAAGCTTCAAATTTTCTTTTAATACTTTTAAATCTGGTTAACAACATCACTGAAGTTCCTATAAAACCATTTAAGTACAAGGAATAACATGGACACTTAAAGTTTGTTTTGATATATACTGTTTGAGATTAGAAGGTTAGTAACCATGGGGAGAAAGCAGGTTTTGCAGACATGGACCAATAGAAACTAAGCAAAATGGAGAATTACACTTTGTAAGGACATCACATATCTTATTAATTTAAATTCACTAAATCACTTTTTGCACATATTTTACATCTGTCTGACAATGTCCTGTCTAATCTGAAGAAGAAAATTCTCATTCATTTAAAGAAACAATGGTCTGAGGAGATTGACTAATTGTATTCCTGGTTTTATAGCTACTGAATCCTGAAGATGATCTCTTGCCAGGAAAGATTCGAGACAGTAACCGCTCAACTCTCCTAGCTACTATCCAAGAACATGGCTATCCAACAATCAACTTGGGAATTGTGGGAGATAAGTAAGTACAATATGTTAGTAAGGATGTCACTTTGTATTCATGTGATTCACTTTACAGCAACTGTGGAGAAAAAGTATACCAGAGAAACTGTCACTCATTTTAAGTATCACTGAGTTGTGTCAGTGCATGTCTTGGAGGAGACATTTTACTCTTTTCATTAAGAAATATTAAGAATAATAATTTGATAAACTTTTTATTGGATTTCATTTATCTTATTTTACCTTCCGTTTGTTGAAATATTTATTACAGCTGCAAATTGATTTTATTGCTGCAGTGTCATCACAAGCACTGTATTTAGTACGTGTGAAAACCCATCTCTGTGGAGACATTTCTACGAGAACTATACTTTTTTCTGATCCAGTAAAGGGAGAATGAAGATTTCTCTCAAAGTTTATTTTCCAGGAGAAAATTAATTTAATGAATAATTTTTTGTCAAATGTTGAGACTTGCTAGAAATAGGTTATTCCTTGTGGATGATTAGAAGTAAGGCCAGATCATAAAAAAAAAAATGGAATCTCAGCACTCATATCTCACCTTGACTGATGACAGAATTCCCAAGCAGGGAGACAAAGTTACTGTTGGGGAACAGCTTTTTTCAAAACCAGTCTTTCCTAATGCACATCTTTAGCTTAACAGGAAGTATATGAATGATCCAACCAGTGTATGATTTTATGATATCTGAACCAACCTGAATGATGGCTTCAGGAAAAGCAGATTTATTTGAAGTCTTTGTACACAAAATGTGACACAACAACTTGCAGTGATTCTTGCGATCTGAGGGGAAGCAAACCCTTCTGGATACTACCTCTGCATCCAGACAGCACTCTTGTTTCTCTGGCCTGACAGAACTCAGTAATACCTTTGACACAGTCCCTCACAACATCCTTCTCTCCAAATTGGAAAGATGAATTTGAAGGGTAGACCATTCCGTGAATGACGAACAGGTTGCAAGATCATACTCAGAGAGTGGTGGTCCATGGCTCAATCTCCAGATAGGAATCAGTGATGAGTGTTGTCCCTCGTGGGTCAGTACTGAGATAAATGCTCTTTAATATCTTCATTAATGACATCAACAGTGAGATCAAGTACACCCTCAGCAAGTTTGCAGATGACACTAAGCTGTGTGATGTGGTCAAACATGCCTGAGAGATGGGATGCCATCTAAAGAGACCTGGATAATCTTGAATAGTGAGGCCAGGAAAACTTCACGAGGTTCAACAAGTCCAAGTGCAAGGTTATGCACCTAGGTCATGGCAACGCCCATTATCAGTACAAGCTGGGAGATGAAAGAATTGAACATAGCCCTGCTGAAAAGGACTTGAGAGTAGTGGTGGATGGCAAGCTGGACGTGAGCCAGCAATGTGCCCTCACAGCCCAGAAAGCCAGCCATGTCCTTGGCTGCATCAAAAGAAGCATGGCCAGCAGGTCAAGGGAGGTGATCCTGCCCCTCTACTCTGTGCTCGTGAGACCTCATCTGAAGTACCGTGTCCAGATGTGGAGTACAGGAGAGACATGGACTTGTTAGAGCACGTCCAGAAGGGAACCACAAAAATGATCTAAGGGATGGAGCACCTCTCTATGAGGACAGGCTAAGAGAGCTGGGGCTGTTCAGCCATGAGAAGAGAAAGTTCCAGGGAGACCTGATAGAGGTCTTTCAGTCTAAATCAGCCTTTCTATCTAAATCAAATTTGCTGGGAAGTCAATACCATCAGGTTAAAGTCTAACATAGGGTCGTCATGCAAAACTGTAGCCTTTTACTTAATTGCTTTCAAGAAGAATCTGTGGAGATTCATGGGCACAGAATGTGTGTGAAAAATAACTAATTTTGAAAGCTCTCATTAATAAGTACAAACAGTTTTAGTGATGTAAGAGCCAACTATGTTTTGTTTTTTTTTTTTTTACTTTTCTAGCATAAATATATGTTGTAACCCCTTTTTTACTTGTTGGATGAGAGCTGAAAAACAGCAAACATACGCATGCATCAAAGGGAGACAAGTGTTGCAGTTTTGCTTTCAGTTATGAGAGAGATTGATGCTTCTGAATTCTCCCTAATAAAGTCTCTGTGTCTTGAGATAATATTATCTTGGCCCTGTGGAGAAGGACCTAGGGGTTCTGGTGGACAAGAAGCTGGATGTGAGCCAGCAGTGTGTGATTGCAGCCCGGAAGGCCAACTGTATTCTGGGCTGCATTAAAAAAGGGGTGGCCAGCAGGGAGAGGGAGGTGATTGTCCCCCTCTACTCAGCTCTTGTGAGTCCCCATCTGGAGTACTGCATCCAGTCTTGGGGCCCCCGGTACAGGAAGGAGATGGAGCTCTTGGGGCGGGTCCAGCGGAGGGCCACTAAGATTATTAGGGGTCTGGAGCACCTCTCCTATGAGGACAGGTTGAGGGACCTGGGATTGTTTAGCTTGGAGAAGAGAAGGCCCCAGGGAGACCTCATTGTAGCCTTCCAGTACTTGAAGGGAGTGTATAAGGAGGACGGGAACTTACTTTTTACGAGGATGGATGGTGATAGGACAAGGGGGAATAATTTTAAACTGAGACAAGGGAGATTTAGGTTAGATATTAGGAGGAAGTTTTTCACGCAGAGGGTGATGACACAGTGGAACAGGTTTCCCAAGGAGGTTGTGGATGCCCCATTCCTGGAGGCATTCAAGGCCAGGTTGGATGTGGCTGCAGGCAGCCTGGTCTGGTGGTTGGCAACCCTGCCCATGGCAGAGGGTTGAAACTAGATGATCTTTGAGGTCCTTTTCCACCCAGGCCATTCTGTGATTCTATGAAATGTAATAAGAGATTCTTTTTAAGCTTTCAGTTTCATGCTTGGGGGGTCATTTCTACAGAGGTAGTTACTTTTAGTTCAGAGAATAGAAGTAGTGAGCCTCCAATTCTAGAGTGATTTTGTAATTTGTAGTAAGTTTTGAAAGAAGAATTTGTTACTGTTGACTTAGTGAAGAATCCTCATCACCTGATATAAGGACCTTACAAGTCTTTCTCCTCCCTTTCTCACACCAACATACCTTGTTCATAAATTTACATCAAAACACATCTGCAATCAAATGTAAAATCTGATTACATAAATAAGTTTGATAACCAGTATAGTGTTATTTCATTAGATAGTAAAGTTACCAAGAGAGTGTTGTCTGTGTAGATATTTCAGTATATATCTTTCTGACTAACACGACTGCCTTGATGGAGTACCACAGCACTTGAAAAATGCAAGACACTTACCAAAGAGATCTTATGAAGGTTACAATTTTGATTTTTTTGGTTAGCATGTCTGTGGAAAAGATGAGTAAGCCTTTAGTGTCTGTTAAATGGTTTACAGGAGTTAAACCATAGATTATGTATGTTTGTATGTGCTCATGTATATGTGCAGTTTATTTTGTACATATTTACATATGTAAATAGAGAGTGAAAAAGAGGAAGACTCTATGCCTGCTATACGTACAGAACAGATGTGATAAAAACACTAGGAAACTATGAACTTCCTCAGAAGGAAAAATTAAAACTTGTAATACTTTCTTCAAAGTCCTCACCGTTATGTATTTCCCCCTTTCTCATATTTCGTTGTTGGGGCTTATATTTTTAGCACTTTTTTCTACTTCTTTTTCCTTATACATTTTACATTGAGTAAATTTTTACATCTTTCAGGGAGCAGCACTTCCTATATACCGTAAGCACTGAAGCTAATAGGAAGCATAGTTGAGTATTATTATTGCCATAACAGGTCAATTTTCTAACGAGGTTGGAAATTCTGTCAGTCATATATAAGAAGCTAGTACTTAAGCATGAGAATTGTTTTGCATAGATAAAATTAGAGGTAAGTATTCCTATGTGTCATTTTAGCATATGAATCACTCAAAGATATTTATTTAAGAAAACAGCACATCCAGCTGAGGTGTGAACACAGTGACAGCTGCTTCACTGTGATACATGTGAACACATTCCAGCAGGGAATGTGAAAGGATGTAGGAGCACAGTACCTCCGCAGGTGGCTGCAGAACAGTTGTGTTCAACTTTAAAATGTCTTTGCATCTTAATTGTATGTTGTTATGTTTCAAACAGGCTACTCAAGTCACACTTCCATATTTTGTATTTTCAACTGTTAACCATTTTAACAGTTTCTGAGATTGTCATTGTTTCCATTCTCATAAATTGTATGTAGGACGCAGTATTTAAAATTAAAAACACAAGTCCAAAACACACAGATAAAATCTGCAGGTAAAATCATAAATGCAACCAGTAGGAGAAAAGAACAAACCTGGAAAATAGGTTTATAAGTAACATAGCAAAAGCTATGTTATATAGCTGAAGCTGTCTAAACGCCATTTTCTCTGTCTGTGGTCTTAACACATGAAAACCAAACTGTCTGAAGAACACACATCTCTGATTGTGTGAAATGGAAGATATTCCCACAGAACTACTACAAAAACAAAAAATATATGCAAAGTCAAAGAAGGGAGAACGCTTTTGATGTTGTTTTAGCTGCCGTACCTTGTGTCTTTGTCTGAATAACTTGTTAAAAGTTACAGATCAGCTGACCAGTTAAAACTGACACTCCAATGTACTTTTGTCTATTGTCTCATGTAGCAAGACCAGGTTAAAAAAGGCTTCTAATCTCATTTCCTTTTATTTGGTTCTGTGGAAACTATTGATAAAACAAGTGTTCATCTCAGTTCTGAGCTGTATAGCTCTACTAATCCAATGATCAGGATATTTTTGTGTCTGCCTTTCATTTCTGGTCTTCGTGTCCACTGTTTATTTAAAACTGTTGTTTAGCCGTAGTAAAACCTGCTATAGAGTGGGCCTCAAGTTTAGAAAGCCATCTTCCATTTTGACAGTTTTCTATGAATGAGAGATTCATTTTACTCAATTTGCCAAAGAATTTTGATGACATTTGCAATGAATTCAGTTTCCTCGTATGTTTTTACCTTTGAGTTCATTTTTCCCTTCTCTGCATTCTTTTCTCTTTTTAAATTTGCTTATCATCTTTTCTCAGAGACATATTAATAACATTAGCTGCTTCCAGCCACATTTTCATTTATGGGCTTGTGATTGCACAATGGAGATAGGAAGAATATCTTCTTCATTCAGAAGAGAAATCTAGGAAATTCACTTTATCTGCTCAGTTGCTTTAGAAACAATTATAAAATCAGCAGTGTTTTTTATGTTGTGTGATAAATTGGCATATGAGAGCTCGTCTGCATTAGAAGTTATTGTTTTCTCATTTATATACCTCTCTTTTGTGATACAGTAGTTGACACAGAGCTCGTAAGTGGCTGGTAAACTCCTTAAAAATCACCTTTCTTGTTCTGATATTACTATATGATATTCCAAAATACAATCTTTGAAAGAGTGTCTTCATGTTTTGGAAGGTAACTAAGACCTGACTCATTCAAGAATATAGTCTGCTTGAGTCTGCTTGAGTTTTGTATCTGTCATCCATAAAGAAGTTTAAGTCTTTTCTAGTAGTGTGGGTTGCATGTAATTACCAGCATTATAATTCAGATGGAACATCTGGAGTCAGGGAGAGAAGAGAGAGAAATTGCTCTAAAATTTTGCATGCAATATTGATTTGACATATATCATTATATGAGTTAGGATATGAGTTATAGGCAGAATTAATTCAGACACAGTATCCTAGCTTCTTCTCTGCACCGGTTTAATGTCTTTCTTGGGTACAGTCAAATACGCTTTGAATTGAAGTATAGATGTGTTATAATTCTTAATTTGATTTAACAAAGGACTGCAAGGAAAGGTCTGTTGTAAAAAAGGAAGTAATTCAAGTATTGTAATTTTTTTTTTTTGCTGAATTGGCTTGAGTTCTAGATCTGCTCAAATGATGGTGTTACGAAGTGTGGTCATAGCCTAATGAATCTAGGGATGCTGACTAGTGTTTTGAAGGTAGTTCAGAAAGTAAGGTCTACTCTTTCATCTGTCAAAAGAATATTCTGTTTTTCAAGCATAAACATTTAATTCTGTCACAAATCTTAATAAGCAGTAGGGCAAACCTCAGATACTTTGTCATATGTAACAAGTAATGTCATCTAATTCACATATTAGAATCGGGAAGCACAAAGAAGCATCTGAGCCAAGCCATAAGTGAAAAAAAGAACTTCATAAAGTGGGCATTGTGAGCCCAGGGAATTTTCTTTACTGGTAGGAAACCACATTGTGTGACACAAAGTAAAATTTACCCTGTAGAAGTGACTAGTGCTAGGCTAATGCAAAACTGTGTGTCATTCTTGTAATTGTCCACAACGGAGTCCTGGGCTTCTTTCTGAATTAGCTTTTCTAGAGTGACAAGCCAATATTAGAGCATGACACTGGACAACAAATAGATAAAGAGGACAAAATACAGTGAAAGTCCTCCTATATTTGCAATTGAAAGAACTTGGAACTGTATTTATTGGAGAAAAATAAAACCAGTTGTAATTCACTGTGGCACTCAGGCACATCTATAGAGTCAGATGACCTTCTTGTAGAAGATCTTTGTGACTACTTAAGTATTATTTAGATTTCACAGCTTGCCAGAAAAATTTCTTGATGTTTGAAACTGCTTTCCATAATGATGATTAAAGCAAAAGCTGGGATTGCCTATGCAAGTCTTTTGTATATCACTTCCTGAGACACAGTGACCATATACCAAGAATGAAAGACTGACTTTGTTCTCTGACAATGAATAGATGAAGAAATGCTGAACTGAAGCCATTTCAGAAAATGGCTATCTTAGGAAATCCAACAGAAAGAGACTGACAACTAAACTTATAACCTGAATACTTTTAATATTTTTCCATGACTGCCCAACAACTTTAGTAAGCATCTGATCTGAGAGACCTTTTCTGTGATGACCTATGAGGAGAAACCAGGCATGGACTTACAAAGGTGAAAAAGAGGATTTCAGACTCCACGTTAATAATGTCAGTTTGTATCCTTAACAGTATAACATAGTACAGTCATATTGGCCCAGTCTTGTCTTCACACAAAGACAAATCACAGGATCTTTGTGTGCAAAAATGTTATTTTTGAAATGATAAATTGCAGCTTTTATGTGCAAGATCAGCTGAGCCTGAGATGGGGTCTGGGGGAAGTTTTTAAGGCTCCAATCTGCTGAAAATAAGAAAGGGCTCAGGGGTTGCACAATGGCACTTCATCACTGAGTTCATTTCAACCTTGAACATTTTATTTTCATTTTTTAATACTGATATACATAAATCGTCATGTCAATTTTATTATTTTACATTTTACATGTAATTGTCTAATATTTTGAGACAATTAGAGAAATATCAAAGTCCTTTACTGCATAGAGAATATAAAAGTGCTTGTCTTTATCAAAAGAGTATAGAGTATATATTTCAGGTACCTAAAAATGATTTCTTCCCAGTGAAACTGACTTAGAAGAGGTATATGTAAAAGGAAATGATGACTTCATAAGAATAGAAATTCATAGCAAAACATTGTTTCAAATGTAGTCCTAACTATATTTTTTAAAAGTCCTGTAACTTTTTAAATTTGGGATGTTTTTTTCTAATCTTGCCTCGTGGAGTAGAGTAGCTGGATATGGAGCTTCTCATTAATGAAGTGGCATCCCTACTGACCATGAAAATGTAAAAATAAGATAAATACAACCCCTTTTCCTTTGTAGTCAAGAAAGTGACATTTAATATGCCCTGAGACCATTTTCCAGAATAGGAAGCCAGAAAGCTCTCTGCATTGTAATTTAATATACCACAAAGTGCTATAGGTTTCTATTTGCACCAAATTTTCTTTACTCCATTTTCCATTTTAGGCAGGAACAAGTAAAATACTTTAGCAGGGCCCTTTTTCCGTTACCTATGATCCTCCTTCCTAAATGTCAGGCTCTTTAATGCTTCATTTTGTTTTGCCTCGAAGTAAAGAGTAAAGAAGTATCTCCATAGCTTCTGCAAGGAAAGATGAACTACAGTGTTGGCATACCCAGTAGACTCTAACTTTTCCATAACTTCACTCTTCATCCATGTGAGAATCCTGTCCAAACTATCACAGAACTGTGCTCCCTTATAGCCCTCTCACTGTGTTGGCTGGCCTCACAGGGATGAAGTATTTCCCATGATTATTTTGAATATTTAGAGCTACCAAGGGGGACACAGCTGGACAGAGAGCATTACTTGCACCCCAGGAGCCTCTCTCCTTCCCAGGCTCTTTATTATACCCCTTCTGCTTCCTTTACCCTCAGGAAGCCAGATGTTTTTAAAGAAGAAGGGACACAGAGCTTCCAGAACTCTGCGGAGACAGGCCTACCAGATTGGTGAGCACCATTTTTAAAACACTTGGGACGTGGAGGCACATGCATGTTCACAGGCAGACTCGACTAGGTGTCTGTCAGTGCAGAGCTTTGAGCACAGATTTTACCAATGGTTGCCATAGAGGAGCAAGTGATATTTCATTCCGTCCGTTAAATGTTTATGCACCAGTGCATCCATGGCACCACAATGCTGATGGAATTAAATTTCTGTTAATAGCAAGAATGTTTACATTACTCATCAGTAGTAGGAGACACCTTTATCCTTAAAAACAGAGCAAATTAGGAATAAAACTGCTTGCAGCTATAGTGGAGTACAACTCTAGAAAAGTCACTGTTACGACTCTTCATTGCTTATTTTTCTGCATGCTTATTTTTCCATTACCATGCTGATCATCTCTAGAGCAGGCTAACTGGAATGTCTGAGAAATTTCTAAACAGTACACTATGAAGTTATATACTAGGTCTTATTAAGGGGCTGACAATAATACCTGTTAATTTACAGAATTTTATCTCCTATCAAAGGTAAGCCAAAGGGAGAGTAAACCATCTGTAATTTTCTCCATGAACAAAAATTTAAAATAGTTTCTATTGTTTGATCCATGTAGGAATTAAAAATGGGCAGAAAAGTAATGAAAAGCCTATTGAAGGCTAATAACTGAAAATTTCAGTCGTGAGGATTCTCACTGAGGTTAATTATCCTGTTTTTTATCAGAAAAGGTTGCAGAATTAAATTGTATGTATGTGTACAGTATGTATGCATGTTGTAAAAACAAGTTTCTGTACTTATTACTGAATCAATCTGTCATAGCCTTAGCCTTCAAAAGACTCGTTCTTGTTTAGCAATTGTTTGGTTATGCTGAAAACATATTGTCATAGATCTAGATCTTCCTCATTAAATTGACTATAGAGAACAGCTCACTAGCATCTTGTGCTGTATTCTGCATATCCCAGAAACTTAACTGCAATTAGCTTACAAGCACCTGTAGCTTTAAAACATTTTAATCTGATGTGTAGAACATGTCTGCCCTTATCAGAAGTGACTTGAAAGCTGGAATCTAACAGTAGCTGGTAAACTAGAAATTCCTTATACAATTCTGATCATGTATCATTACTAACAGCCTATCTAGAGGGCAGATACTAAATGAGTCTTTGCGTTCCTCTAAGCTGTGCTAGGCCAAATAAAAAATAAATAAATAAAAGCCCATTAAAAAAAAAATACCCTGCTTCTTGTAGCAGGAGCCAATGAAAAAATGTTCTTGTTTCTGAAGCAGGAGAAAACACTGTGGGCATTCTCTTACATGAAAAACATCTTTGTGCTTGAAAGAATATAGCCAAGTATTACAGATAGAAATGAAGTTGTAGTTTCTTCTGTTAACAGCTGTCAAAAAAAAAACCAGTTCATGTGAAACAAGATAAGTCTTTCTTCTGTTCCTTTTTTCCACTTAGATCTAATAAGCTATGTTTTATTCTTCTTTTAGAATTTGTATGTTTTAGTGTACAAAAATAACTGTCGTACTTCATATGACATTTCTTTAAAAACAAGTATTTGTTTTAAGACGTAGCTGACGACGAGGAAAACTTTTAAAAGGCCCTTTCATGTTGTCCCTGACCTGTGGGTTCCGGGTCAGTTTTCTCCTAAAGACAGACATTTTTCCACATGATTTTCCCAAGTTATGATTCTGCAAAAGGCAGTACTTTTCACAGAAAACCTTCATTTTGAGGCACTGTCTTTAGGGACTGCTTCTTTACCTATAGAAATAGAGTTGTGCCTACTGTAGTTCAAGGGCAATTACTCTAATTTACAGTGAGGATTAATTTAGCCCTTACACTCTTACTTAAAATTCAAGCTAAATCAAAATGGTAATAAGATAAGGAATTCCATGATAACTATGCCACCACGACACCGTGTGTCAGATATGTCTGCATAAGCAAATTCACATACTTCATGACTGCTCTGAGAGAGAAATAACTGCTAAACTGTATTCAGAGTCACCAGTGAATATCTGCAGTCATACCTACTGATGAGCAATGTCTTTGGCATTGATTATTGTATTGTGCAGTGTAATCTCCAGTCACATTATTTCAGCCTGACTAAATTGCTGAACATTTTCCACTCCAAAAGTAAAAATTTGTCAGTGAATCCATATAGACTAAGAAAGAAGATAAAATAGAAGTTACTGTCTTTAGTATTGAAATCCCATTCAACTTCCCAGAAAATCTAGTGAATTTCTGGTAAGTGTTGGAATTGAATCTCTAAGGTTCATTATCCTCAGCTAATAAAATAGCCAGGAATAACTTATTAATTAATGGAAACCAGCAGTTTGCAGATTCTTTCTTAACACACCACTCTGGACTTAGAGTGTTCAGATTCACTCTAAGCATCAGGTTTTTGTCTTCTGACACTGGGGAAATAAGTATCCAGAACCAGTTGCCCTAAAAAAAATGGAATCCTTTAACATTTTAATTTACATCAAGACAGCATTCTACCAGCAGCAGCACCAAAGTGCTCACTGGCTAGTACAGTGGCATGGCACCTGAACACCAGCAGCTACTGTCAAAAATGTGTTCCTTTTCTTTCAGTCTTAATGAAAAATATCACTGTAGTTCACAAGCATTTGCAGATGAATATACACAAGCAGCAGACAAATGTGATACAGATCCAGCCATCAATGATGTAATGCTTTCATGTAGGAATGTGCTTCATAGTGCATAAGCATCTGGCTTGTACAATATGGGGCCTTTTCCTGTTATATCCCTACTCCTATTTCTCACATCTCTGGTCTTTTGTCACTCTGTCATACATACGACTGGGACCCTACTGAAACAGTCCATGAAAGCAGTGGAGTAAAGTACATGTCATCCAGATATATTTAACAGATCTTATGGTAACTTCAATAAAATAGTTGAGCACTTCTAACCAAAGTCTTTTTGAGTTTGCAAATGTAAACATGAAAAAGCTAATTCTGGGAAATTGTATTCTTATTTACAGCAGCATCAATTAGAGCAACAGTTAAAAGTGAAAAAGGTTCTTTTGTGGTGCTGTCAGATAAGAAAGCTTTCATAGTCAAGTTAGACAAGCCAAGCACTATGGTAGTAATTCCAGCTTTCCTAACAAGCTGGCTTATATTCTTCGGAAGAACATTTTGCATCTGCCCAAAATGTTCCAGAGAAATACCCCAGAAGGAAGAAGGAAGAAATGTTATGAGAATATGATGGAATACATAGAAAATATTGAAACAAATACAGTTCAAGAAGAGTTTCTGTATGTTCTAACATACATCATCAAAGTTGGATCAGCTTCTACTTTGGAAAGCCATACCAGTCAAAACACAGAATTCCTGTTACATTCAAAATATACTCTACAGAAGTTGGCTTTAACTGGCTACACTTAATGTGCTATCTGTTCACTGTCCTGTGTCCTGCAAATTACTGGTATATAAAATATTCTCAGCCATGAGGTGACAAGTGGGTAACAGATTTTGTCTTTATGCCCAGCTGCATCCATCTGTTCATTTTGAAATCTGTCACCTCAAGTGAATGAGCGCAAGAAGAAAAACGAGTTAATCATAAAGGATCAAATCTATATCTTGTGTTTCCTCAAACAGAAGTGACATTGATCTCCGAGTACAATAAGTACCCTTGGCTTTTTTTCACTTGTTAAATTCTTTGTTGTTTTGGAGGTGTTTCTTCCTTTTTTTTTTTTTTCTGATATAAAAGTAGAAACTTTATTGGGATCTTTGCACACAAAAACAATTTCTAGAAGTTCTTATCATTGTTAAATAATTTTGAGATATCACCCTTCTGAGAGATCTGTTTAACAGAAGAGAGACCTCAAGAGATGCAAAACTAACACAAGCCACTATGGCACATGGATTTTTGAAGTTTGTGGTCAGCTGCTGTAGAGGAGCAGTTGATCTACTTTTGTCTTCAGCATGATTGGTGTAGAGCCACTGCTAGCACTTCTGCTTTCACTCTGTATGCATAAATCTCTAGCTCCTCTGTATCTTTGAAGAGTCATATTTAAAGAGGTGATTATTTCATCACATTAATGAAATGCATAAGATGCTTTCAAATGAAGTAAAACAGTAGGAAAGAAAAAAAAAAGCTCTGCCTTAGTAATCACAATGAAACACTTCTGCATGCATCATGGTGCATTATGGTGCATGCATCTTTTTGCATGTCCACTCAACATATTTATAAAGCACCGTGTTTTAAGGTTGCATGCGTCAGTTTAGCAAGTAGACTTTCCCAAAAGATCTGGATTTATAAAAGCCTGGGCTGGTGTACAGAAGAGTATGACTATCAAAAATGTTTCTTTTAATCATCCAACCACAATAGCTGTATATAGCAAAATACAAGGACTGGAAATGACTGTCAGATAATGAGGTTGTTTTGAATGAATGAGATTACCGTGGCGAGAACTTGGTGGAAATGGTCCTGGAAATCAGCAGTGAACTACAGATTCTCCACTGTCACAGTGGCTTGCTAAGTCAGTTCTAACTAAATGCCCTGATTCAGTTTTGCAGGGTTCATACATTTGCAGCAGAGCGGTAGGTGATGCAGCTCACAATTTCTTGTTAATTTGTTTTCTGAATTAAATGATAAAACTGAACAATTTAATTGCACGTATCTCAAACTATTGGTGTTAAGGGTTGTATCAAAGAAGAGGTTGACAGATTTATAATTAATAACATAAAGTGCAACAACGGGATCAACAGAAATGAATTAACAGCATAGATTTTATTTGAAAGAGAAAATTATACTGTAATTTGGAGTACTTCAGAATGGCACTTAAAACAGAATTCTTTGGTCCTGACTGTACTGTAGTTATTTTCTGATAGAAAGGAAGAAAATCTTGTATATGGTTTATGTCTTTTTTAATGAGGTTTGTATCATTGTCTAGTTCAAGCTCTTAAGCTCTCATGTATCTTTTCAATTCAGTGACAGCTCAGTAATCAAGTGCTGCATAACAGTTTTCCACAAACTAGTTTGATTATCAGAATTTGTCTTGAATATCGAAGGTGCTCCTATTCTGGTACACCACTAGGCTTCAAAAGTTCACTTCAAATTAATGAAACCAAGTGGCATGTCAACTATAATGTCGTCTATATATTTACCAGATTCTACACATGCTGCTGCCACTATAACAGTTACCCTCCAATTAATTTCCAGATTGTACTATTCATCTGTTTTATAAAAGTGAATAAAGAGGGCAGGAAAATAGGAGTGGTAAAATAGAAGGTCTGTTTATCAATTGACACAATTAGTGGAGAGTATTAAGATATATTTAATAGTACATTAAGTTATATTTAATAGTACATGAGCTTTTATGTAAATCTTTGTCTGCAGTTTCAAAAATGTGTGTACATGGCCTGCTCTGAAAGTAAAGCCTCCTATTTTATGATGCTGACCCACTATGTCAGAGGCAGATGTTGGTGGTATGGCAGTAGAGGTTGAAATCTTCCACCAATATTCCATTACATTTTGTTGCTGTGAAACAGATGACAGCAGAGGGGCAGTCTGACCAAATGGTGTCTGACATGGAAGTGTGGATGAGGCAAAAGTGTTGCAATGAATTCCTCCATCTGGAAAAAAATGGCACACATTGACATCCATTGAAGCTTGCTGAACATTTTTGGATACCAAACAGTAGATCTGAGCACAGTTAGACAAGTTGCATTCTGGATGGCCATGCAGATTTTTATGAGAGCAGCATGCAGGTTCTTGTTTATTGCTGGCAAACATGCATAGGTAATGGTAGTCACTGTTGAAAAGTAGTATTTTGTAGCTGAGAATTTGCTGTATCGAGTAGTGTTATTGTGCTCTTTGTATTGTTGTAGTTAGGAGGCATTAATTTCAGAGCAACCTACAAACATTGCTCGTATACTTGTGCAGACACAATCTGCTCTAGATGGAGATTTCTTCCTTTTTTGAGAGACAATTTGGGTTTGTACTTACTTATCTGTATGAATAGTTTCATAAACTGCATGTCACTCTTATAGAACAATTTTCTTCATTGTATTTACAGAAGATGCTGGGATGTAATCTGAAGCACACAGAGTATAGTTTCTTTAATCAATTCCATCGTGTTAGAGAAGCGCACACTCTTCTCTAGCACAATGTCACTCCGACTTTGAAAATCACCAAATGAAACAGAAGAATTTTGCCATCTGGAAATGAGACTTCCCATCAAACCTCCTTTACACTGATTAAGGCATTCACTATTATATTTGAGCACCTGTTACAGTCCTGTCCAGGGGAAAAAAAATAAATAAATAATACAAGAATAGCACTTTCAGAAGACATTTCTAAGGATTTATTGTAGTAAATTAGACCATTAGTCTGGCTAATCCAGTATCCTGGCCCTAGCAATGGCCAGAGTTTCAAAAGAAATCTTCTGAATAGTGAGTATTACTTCTCAGCTTTGTGGTGATTTGTCACAAGCCCATTAGAACAATCTTGTCATGTTATGCTCAGATATCAAAACTATTTTTTCTGTTCTTCCAGAAGTTAATAGTCTTCAGTTTATTGCATTTCCGTCTCAATATGGAGAGCTGCTCATTTTTTATGCAACAAATGAAATAAGAAGTCAGATCTTTTTATCTAATTATCAGATATTTGTTAGTGTGCAATTTGAATGATAATTCTCTCCATTAACTCCACTAATGCAAGGAAAATGTTTGCTACTGTGTTGACTGAAGATTACTCCACTCAAGAGAGGGCCTTGTATTATTAACTGCAGAGAAAGTAAAAATACCAGCGTTGAGTAGGATATAAAGAAGGTTCAAGAGACTTAAGCGAGAAAACTGTGCCAAATACAGAAAAAGAGAGATGCCTCTTGTAAAGACAAGGGATGAAATTCTCCATATGTATTTTATGGGGGAAAAACAACAACAACAAAAAACTAGCATAATCATTCAGTTTATTATAATATTTCTTATCTTTCATTTGGAGGAATCCAGTTGAATTTGCAACAAACTAAAGAGGATATACAGTGCTGTAGGTTGGAAGTAGCAGTAGATTTTAGAAATGTTTTTACATGTGGTAAAGAAGGAGATCTATTGTACAGGACATTCTACTGGAAATGACAAAAAAAAATTAAGTCCAGTAATCTTCACTTTTATATGGCATGTAATTTAAAAAAACCCTATGATTAACTACTCCAATGGTATGCTACTTTCATAAACAAAGCCTTCACCTGATTTGAGATTGGGCTTATACTGTTTTAGTTTCCTCCTTTGGTAAGTAATTTTATATTTTACAAATTTACAATTCAGAACATATTCAGTATATATGGAGCACTTCCATTCTATTTAACAGCAGTTAAATATAGACTTGTTTGCTTTATACTGTTCCTTTCACTGTTCTCAAACCACAACCAGAAGCAAGTACGCTTCCTACTTCAGAATTAGGATATCCTCAAACAAGTGGTCTTGCTTCCTATGAATAACCTTTAAATAATTAAGCAAGATCCAATGAAACAGCCTGGAGCAAACTCCAGATAAGATTCTCATCTGCATCACAATGTAGTGAGGAAACTAAACGTAAAACAGTCTTAACCTAAGACTAATGCCATGAGTATCTGGCTGTCACTGTGTTTAACGAAGGCCTATATCCACCCATATAAAGAATGTGTGTTCCCTGGAGCATACCAGCTTGCACCATCTTTGACAAGGATTAAGGAAGACTTGGATTATTGATAGATCTTTCCTATTACAAACTCTATAGTAATCTTAAGCAATATCTTACTGCATACAGAGTACTTCCTAGACCATCAGTATGAAACAATTGGTTCTGAACAGGACAACAACAGTAGCCAACAAGAGACTTGTTTTTTCTTATTGCCTTTGATAACTAGTGAAGATTTCTGCTGGTTTTCATGAAACAATCCTGAAATTTCAGTAAGGGCAGCTGAGAAAATGTTTCTGCTTCATAAAGAACAAAGAAGAAGATAGCTTTGTTTGAGTCTGTATGCTTTATGTTTCTCCCAAAGAAAATGGAGTTCAACCATTAATTTAAAGGCTAGTTAGAGCATCCAAGATATGCAGAAACCTAAAATAGCTTGCCATTTAACACACTATCCTGGAGTCGTCCCACGATGTGTGTAGTCACTTCTTCCTTTAAAAAATGGCAGTGTTTCATTATAGCTGACTGATTACAGCAAACACTGTAGCACTAGTAATTTGCCTTTCCTTCTACTGTAGCTTGTTGCCTACCTCTTAGAAAGAGATATACCTAAGGAGTGGATACATTAGCTTGCTCTACAAGTAATGTCTGCTATTTATTTTCGTGGAAACTTCAACAGGTACAAAGAGAATAATGCTATTTGATAAAGCAGATTCTAAGCTACAAAACACTCTTGTTCAACACAGTCTCTACCATTAGCTGTGCATTTTCAGCAGTGATGAACAAAAGCCTGCATGTTCCACTCCTCAAAATCTGCACTAGCGGAGGTGACCCACTGTCACTGCCACCACTGCTGAAACACACTGCCCACCATCTCACTGTGCTCACATCTACTGTTTGGGCTCCACAAATGTTCAGCAAGCATCAGTGAATGTCAGTGGTTGCCATTTTTTTCCAAATGGAGGAATTCACTGCCAGACCTTTGATTCATACACACTTCCACATTAGATACCATTTAGTCAAACTGTCCCTCTGCTGCCGTCTGTCTCACAGCAATAAAATGTAAGAGTATTGGTGGGAAGCTTCAACCCTGCTGCCATATTACTGATATCTGACATTGTAGGCTGACATCATAAAATAGGAGGCATTATTTTCAGAGCTTCCCTATTACATGGAAAAGCTATGCAGCATAATCACATGTGATGCCAATCGGAATGCTGCATAACTTACTGGAAATGATGGAGAAGAGGTTCTGAAGTCTTTCTGCCCGTAAGATGACAGAGGTGGAAAAAGCTTATGAGTTCTCTGGTGAATAGATTGAGTGTGCAGGTTTGCATGCACTTGAGTTACTTACTCAGTGAGAGAGTTATGCTTTTACCACATAAAATGTTGTGCATGCAGCACCATGCTAAGTACTGCATAAATCATATTTTAGCAAGGCATGGGCAAAGACAAGATGCTCAGAGGAAAGGCTTCCTCTGTCTGAAACCTATTGGAACACAGATTTTATTAGTCCCTCTGAAAGGTCAACCAGATCTTACACAGTATTTTTGGTTTTCCTGTTTCCAGTTCAGTCTCCAAAAGAACTGTGGTGATTCTATTTTGTATTGACATATAGCAGAAGTTAACCAAGTATAGCATACATGCCATTTGCAGCCTGAAAAGTCTTGATAACACATAAATGTAATTTATAATTGTAATGTGATAACTGAGACCTCGTATTCCAGATTAATTCCTTTGTACAGTCATTAGTATTACTGCCAGTTCTTTGAACATCATTCACATAAGGAATAGCCTCTCATAAAAACTGTTTTCAGGATCTGTGCTATTTGATGCTTTTGAAGGAACATGATATACAGTCCTAGCAATAGGTTAGCTTCTAGTCAGTTCACAAATGTTAAATGCAAAGTACACATTTAATGTCGTGTTGGTTTCCCTCAGCCTTCTTGTATAGTTTATGCTACAGAGTTTCTCCCCACATGCCTTTAAGCTTCCTGTTAGCACAGCACTCTTGCTAGATAGGTAATGGTAACTTGAAAACTACAATTTCAGTTTAGATTTTAAAAAAAGAGTTTTAAGACACTGAAAGTGTTGCAGTTAGTTTCTATCTTTCATCTTTACAATTATACTCTTCTTATGAAGAAACATGACAGATCTCTGCTTACTGTTTCTCATGAAGAATACATACTTGAACAAGATAGATTGTGGTTTTTCAAGATGAAGTAGATGTACAGCTGCCTTTGCTGCAGAGCCCTCAAGTGGAGGAGACAAACAAAGGATTTACTCCCACTTTGCACTGATGGAGGTTTGAAGTGGAGCCTTACCCCCATTTTTACACACATAAAATAAGTTAGGTAGTACTGCAGCCTGCTTGGTGGCCAGTAATTTTCATGGGTCAGGTCCCTCTGCATATACTGTCAGTTGACCTAAATCATCATTTGTACTGCTATCAGCTGTGCAAATGGCATGCTTTTATAGATTTGTATTGGTGTTCTTCAATCCCAACCTAGGCTATCCTATTCATTATACAAAGCTCTTAGGTAGAAAGAGGGCAACCTTTGTGGTGTCTGCTTAATACAGCTGTGGTTCATGAGCTGAATAGAGCAGTGTGGAGTCTTCAGAAGTATAAGATCTCAGTATTATCCTAGTTATGTTTCCTTTTTAAAGTGGGTGTGTGTATATACACCTATATCTGTGCAAAGAGATGCTTACACTGTAACTCATAGTAGCTGCGTGCCACTAATCTGCTTACCTCTTCTTTTCTGTAGCCCAGATGATTTACTGAATGCACTGAATGAAGGTATCAGCCGTGCTGATGTGATCATTACATCAGGAGGCGTGTCTATGGGAGAAAAGGTATGCTAAATTTAAGTATGACTTACTATAATATTTCTAAGAATTTCAAACCAGAGTCTGTCATCAGAGCTTCTGCTTTTGTATTAAAGTTTTCTAAAAAGGGGTCATTTTCTTTTTTTTTTTTTCTTTTTTTCTTTTCCTTCCTCCCTTCCTTTCCTTTCCTTTCCTTTCTTTCCTTCCTTTCCTTCCTTTCCTTCCTTTCCTTCCTCCCTTCCTCCCTCCCTCCCTCCCTCCTTTCCTCCCTTCCTCCCTTCCTCCCTCCCTCCTTCCCTCCCTTCCCTTCCTTCCTTCCTTCCTTCCTTCCTTCCTTCCTTCCTTCCTTCCTTCCTTCCTTTCTCTTTCTTTCTTTCTTTCTTTCTTTCTTTCTTTCTTTCTTTCTTTCTTTCTTTCTTTCTTTCTTTCCTTTCGAACATTTAAGTGTGAATAATTAAGAAAATAGCCTTCAATACTATCTTCATTTAATTTGTTCTTATTACTGTACTATAGTAGGCATAGAACAAAAGGGAAGATTCTTGTTCTTGATGTAAGTGATTTGCATTTTTTTAATTAAGGAATTATTTATATAGTTATGATGACAAAGGTGATAGGTTAATAGCACATGAAGACAAGAGACTTCTTTCTACTCTTAAAGCAGGAAAATGTAGGTAGAATAAAGCTACTTTGCAAGTACTTTGAAAAGCAGCTAAGTATATAAATAGTTCTTTCTTATTCAGTATATCTATTTTCTATATGTGCCAGAGCTGTATCTGTTACAAAAATAGTTTTATCACATTTTACTCCTGATAGTCCTACAGAGGCAATACATATGAGACACAATGAGCTGATATATTTGCCTTTTGAATCATTAACAGAATTGTTGATTGAGTTCCTGTTGGTAATCCCTGTGCCAAAACCATCAAAGAAAATAGGGATACACAGATGCTGGTGGGGCGTAGATGAACCTGCAGGACATTTATTAATCATGACTTATGCGAAGGAAAACTCAGATTACTTTTTGATCCCAGACTGAATCTGTGAGTTTGGCAGGTAAAAGAAACATCTCTCCTTTTATAAATTACAGATACTAAAGTCAGCCATTAGGAGATGACAAACATGAGTGCTGTTTTTGTCACTTTTCTGAGTAGAAATCATATTGTTGGATACATCATGGAAATGATTAACAAATTAAACCAGTGCCAATTACTTTAAATTCCATTATCCCTCTCAGTATTCCTAGAAAAATGTCAAAGGCCAAGTGCTGATCTTTAAATTGGGAGTGTGGTGACCTAGTACGGATATGGGAACTCTAGAAAGAAACTATATTGAATGAATGGTCTCACAGGCATTTACGCATTCTGGCTAACTTCTCCCTCGCCTGAATTTTATGCAACTGCATAAAGTCAATGGGCCCTATATTCCTCTGACAGTTCTCCCTCTGATACTAAGCATTCAAGACTTTTAATGAAATAACTGTGAGCATCCAAAAACTAAATAGCAAATAAAAATGTGGTTAATGCAATCAGTAACTGAGAATTCACGCCTGGCTGAAAAAAAGTTGCTGCTTTCCAAGTATTTGAACCAAAAAAAAAAAAAGAGAGAGAGAGAGAGAGAGAGAAATGGGAATTTCAGATTTACTGCTTCCAAAGTCTGTCTTAACAAATGATTGTTATGTCCTGTGTCTTAAGCCTCACTAAACCACTAAACACAACAGATAGTATACTGAATCTTTGAGCATAGCAATTTCCGATGAAGACTAAATATAATTCCAGTTTTCTTAACTGGATCGATAGTATTTATGTAAAACTGTTTTTGGACTATTGTAAAAGCTATCCACAGTTTTTCCTTTCTAAGAAACTTAGGAAAGTTAAACCTGACCACTGTGAATTATGCCACATCCCCAAGAAATTACAGTAATTGCAGTATCCTGGAAAATTATGATTTCTACAGTGCAGTCTTGAATTCGAAAGTACTAGGAGATCTCTTACTCTGCCACTGGATAGCTTCTGTGGCAAAAAGTTAAATAACCTGATGATTTTAAGGCTTAACTTTGAATCACAACAACACTTTTTTTTTTTTTTTTCCATCTTTGACAGACAGAATGTTCTAGTAGCCTCTTTATGGGGTCCTTAAAGATTCTATTGCTGCAGCTGACTTTTAAGTAAATATATTACTGTGTCCTTGTAGAGTCAGGTTTGGCACCAGAAATGAGTCTATTCTTCACGTCTTATTTTTGAAAATACCTTCTTTCAAATACTGGAAATTCCCAATTGAACTGTAGCACTTTCAGGATATAGCAAGTCTTTCATCTTCACTAGATATCAGTTAATTGCTTTGAACACTTAGATGATGTAAGCCACTTTGATGTTACTTAATTGATTTTCTTTTTTATAATTTAAACAGGACTATCTTAAACAGGTGCTGGATATTGATCTTCATGCACAGATTCACTTTGGCAGAGTTTTTATGAAACCAGGGTAAGAAATTTTTTTATTGAGGTAGCTTGGATGGAGATCATATCAGGAGCAGTACTGCCTATGTATCTGAATGTGTTCATCTGTGGACTATTTGCTCTGAAATATTGTCCCATTGTTAATCCTGCTATAAACACTAGAGTAAAGGGAATGGGAGTCACTAGTGTTACCAAAAAAAAAAAAAAAAAAAAAAAAGAGAGATCCTTATATGAAAAACAAATACAGCTCTGTAACAGTTTAATTTTGGTATAACTTACTGGTTGATTTAGCTTCTGACAGTAAGATAGAATTTGATTTTTTTTGCGTATTAATTCATCTACCCTTGGATATTTTCTCAACAGAAGCAAAATGACCATTTGTTTTATTTTCTAAATATTTTAAATAATAATGTAATACGTTCAGTCAAATTCCAGTGTAGATCATAAATTTTCTTTTTCCATAGCCTGCCAACAACTTTTGCAACTCTGGATATTGATGGTGTAAGAAAAATAATCTTTGCACTCCCAGGTAAGATGTTTTGTGGGTTACTTTTGTTGCTGTGCACAGATGACAAGATCTGAAACAGAATAGTGATGTTTCACAATACCCATGTCTGGTATTCTTACTCTTGTCCTCGGAATGTGCTGGTTGGGATACAAGCCTTATGATTTTTTCCATCCAACAATTTCCTTGGCTTTTGTTAACGTGCTGTGCAGGGGTGGTTTTTCCCACAGCTCCCTCCACATTACAGATAGAGATTCTTTGAATGTCAGCACATCCACTCTAAAGAATTGAAAGTGGAGATGAGATCTAGAGAGTGCCTAGGAATATGTCACAGAATGGAAGTTGTTAGTCATGTTCACACTTTGGAACATGAGAGGGCAGCAGTGCTTCACCTCTTGCATACTGGAGGAAATCAGTGAGTTTAGAATAAATATTTATTTGGGAATCCATCTACAAATCTCTGTCCCCTTAATTTTATTCTTTTGCTTTGGCTTTGCATAGATTTCTGACAACAAGGAATCCTTTTCTTGATTAGCTAGTGATGTTCAGATGTCTCTACTGTTTTTTGTCTCATGTTTCTCTCTCCTGCTTCAGTGTGTGTTCACCAGGTCAGAGATAATGGAACCTCTCTCTCTCATATTATTTACATTAGAACTGTCTTTTAGGGAAGACTAGATGTGTAAGACAAGAGGTATTTGACAGAAGTTAGTCATACACCTCTCTTCTTAGTCAACAGAAACCGTATAAAGCAGTAGAATTCTCCTCCACAATCATTTTAAAGCTTCTTGCAACTCTGTTAGGGAATAGAAAGTCATTTAATAATACCTATTTTTCCATTGGAATTGGAAATAATGAATTAATATCCATATGAGCTTGGACTTATACCTCTGCACAATGAACGCTGGCCCCACCTCAGATAAATCTAGATGTAATAAGAAAGGTGGCGGGAGAACAGAAGCAAATGGTGGGGCCTAACGAACAGAAAGCAGCTATGATCAGAGCAGAACTTCAGGACACCATTAGCCAGAGAGTATAGCTTTGAGGAGTTTTACTTGCCACATGCCACTCCAGACATAAGTGGACAGTTGTACGCAGCATGGAAAGTTCTTTAGAATCTTTAAGGTATAAAAATAGGATATTGCTTTCACAGAGTAAATCAAGATGGTTTCACCACCATTCTTTGTCCTACAGGTAATCCTGTGTCAGCTGTTGTCACCTGCAATCTCTTTGTTGTTCCTGCACTGAGGAAAATGCAGGGTATCCTGGATCCTCGGCCCACCATTATCAAAGCCAGGGTAAGAAGCTTGTCCTGTGTTTGAAAGTTCTCTCAAGTTGTTGAAACGCTACTGTTCAAGCTCAGAAAGTTTGGGGGATCTGAACGCTAGGCCAATTCTGACAAGTTGAAGGAATTTCACAGAAAACAGAGGCATAGACTTGAATCTGTTGATGTTAATATGCAGTCCCATAATTTCTAAAAGTGAGTGGCCAACTAGTGGAGTAATATTTACAGATAACAGATGCAGCCATTTGCCAGTCGGGCAGGGAGGACACTTCACTATAAAAAACATACATTTGTTTCAATCTGTGGTTTAAAAAAAAAGAAAAACGAGAGAATAACCTGGAAATACTTAAAGAGTAAGGTAGTTCCGTATCAAAAAGTACGAACATGAAAGTCTTTCTGTTCTTGAGCAGATTGTTTATATAAGCAATCCACATACCCCCACCTAAGTAATGTAAATTCTTTAAACTATTAATGCTACTCTCATAAGAAATGGTGGATACAGTAGCTCTTTAATAACTGGTCTTGAATCTGTATTAAATAATGTGTTAGTCTCCTATTTTTGCTTTAAAGAAGATACCAAAGAACAGATTACCTTTTTGCAGTTTTTCTACTGTTCCTGGCATTCCAGAAACTTTTCTCTTACTGCTCATCCCTTGTGTCTCTCTTATATGCTTCCTCAGTAGTCCATCTTTTTCTTTATCTCATAGCTAAAGTGTTGTAAGACAGACAGCAATTTGTAGCATTCCAGTTTTGAGGAATGTGACGCTCCAACATGACTCCCATGCATATATTTTGCAGTGTGCTTCCATTAAATTTCATTTTGAGCAATCTCTTGTACGTCTTTTCATTTCAAAGATTGGTCATTTCCCTTTTGTCAGGACTAGCAGTGCTTCGAATGTGAATAAATTTTTTATCTGTACAAAATGTGAGCCAGAGACTAGAAATGATAGAACTTTTTTTCCAGAGAGATAGTATCTTTGAACTCCCAATAAAAGAACAGCTTTGGAATATTCCACTTAACGCATGCAGACTTCGGCATACTCTTTGATATTGTAATATCATAGTTGTATCTCCCTTAAATAGTGCAGTCTCTACCTCCTACAGCCTTTGATCTTGCTCTAGACACCATGTAGCCTAGAAATGCAAGTTTTTTAAAAGACTGTTATTAAGGAAGAAAGATTGAACAGATGATTCTATTATCTTAGTGATATCTGAATACATGACATTTTCATTCTTTCTTTGCTTCTTCTACAGTTATCATGTGATGTAAAATTGGACCCCCGCCCAGAATACCATCGGTGCATACTGACTTGGCATCACCAAGAACCACTACCTTGGGCACAGAGTACAGGTTAGTGCCCAGTTACACAAATTGACAGATGCACTTGCAGGTCCTGTCAGTCTGCCATACATGCTTTAGAAGAAACGAACAACAAAAAAAAAACAACAAATCCACATGTACATGTATTTTCATACAAGTTTTGTCATGCAGACTGATTTTCTGACTTTTGAACATCCATGTATACAGTCCTGCTACCCAGTCATGATACCGAAATTCATGCTGTGTCTTACCAACTTAATTGTTAAAACTTTATCAGAATAATCCACCTTTGTACACACACATGTACTGTGTGCTTTTTGTAAATACTCATCTGTGCTTATTTGCACTCAGAGGCACATTTACTTTTACTCTTTGTACTAAATAAACACAAGTTGGACCATAGCAACAATTCAAATAAGAAATTGTGATTCTAACTGAACTGAAGAAGAAGAAACAGCAGTATATGTTCTCTTAGCACAGACTAAGACTTTTATTAATCATGTTTTCTATCTAGGGATATTTTAGGACATTCAGCTGCAGTTGAGATAAATATTATATTTGAATATTTTATCTGTTTTGCTGCACATTACTTCTTTCCTTGCTCAAGCAGACTGGAATGATTTATCTGTCAGTCCAAAAGTTTGAAAGCCAAGAAACTAAGGGGCATGATTTTCTACTGCATTTTCGTTTATTGGCAGTACAGCCAATACTATACTGTTTATTTCCAGAGTCTCTTATATAGCTCATATCCCAAAGAAACCTATTCTTTTGAGTTGGTATATTTAAAAAAAAATCTAGATTGCACTGGTTTTAGCCTCCACACATTCTGAACTAGATATACAAATTGAAAGTATAATTGAAGTAATTTTGATAGGATTAGAAACTCCAACATTAAAGTCATTTACAACAACAAAAAATGGAGTACAGGTAAAGAGTTAACAGAAAAAAATATGGAAGGCTGGATAGGAAAGTAATCAGCAAGGGAAGGAGAGTTTTGAAAACCAGAACAATGGAAAGCTGATGAATCTCTTCATAACTGTCTGTTTCTACCCACCTTTGAACAGATATATTGGAGCTCCATGAATATGTTAGCATATCTTTATAAGAGCAGCTCTTGCTTCCTATCTCATGTGTTGCAGCATTTGAAATTAACTAACTGAAAAATTAACTGAACTTTTTCTCTCACCCTTCTGTAGGGAATCAGATGAGCAGTCGTCTGATGAGTATGCGCAGTGCCAATGGACTGTTGATGCTACCTCCAAAGACAGAGCAGTATGTGGAGCTTCACAAGGGGGAGGTGGTGGATGTCATGGTCATTGGAAGGCTATGATGTCACCAGCAAGAGCGAAGCTTTGATGCATGTCCACATATCATTGACTGTATCCTGTAATATGCAACGGCACAGCTAGTTTTTCTGATTTGGATAAAAGTTGATCAGTATAGTCAACATCTTGAATTATATTTCAAATGGAATTTAAATAAATACCTTTTAAAAAAAAAAACTTTAAAAAGAAATCTTAACAAAGAAATTTATTCTGATTATATCAAAGCAACTTTTTCCTTTCCTTGCAATTGCTTTGTGTGTTCAATGCTAGTTCTAATAGCGGTAGCTTTTAGTAGACAGCAGTAGGTGCCTGCAGAACTTGTGTTTTTCTCATCTTTAAGATACAACTACTTATGCTCTTAAAACAAGGCTGTCTGCTTATTTATACTAGCGTAGACAACACTTGGATTTCCCTTCTCAGTATGCTTCATAACCGCTTCACAGAGAGCTTCTGCTTGTTCTTTATCTTGTATCTCGTGTTGATGTGCACAGTGCCAAAAGCAGAGTGGCTGCACTGGGAACCCAATGAAGCCCCGAGGTTTCCTCACCTCGCTGTGCGTTCAGGAATCTCTTTTGTCCCAGCAGCCACCCAGCTCAGTACTCTTGGGCAGTAACTGGATACCTTTTATTTCAGCAATCAAAAAATTGCTTCCTTAAGTGCTGACAGCCTTTTTAACCAATACATTTAAAAATGTACAGAACTAAAAACAAAAAAAAATCAAAGACTGATCTTGTACAGATATTAGTGTTACCAGCATTCGTGTGGAAATTAAATGAGCAAAGAAATAAAACTGATGTTAAACAACTCTGTACCATAACATTTTCTGTAATGATACTGAAACTTAAATGAATAAAAAAATCCTCAATCATTATTTAAAATTTCAATTGTTTAGCGTTGTTGTTTGAACATCAAAAAGAAAATACTGTTTTAAGAGGGTATTTTGGGTGAGGGAAGTGGACAAGAGGAAGGGAAATAGTAAAAGGAATCTAGAGCCTCTCCTAATGTGCAGTATCACAAGCAAAGTGAAAATACAGGGTGAGCTTTCTCAAACTTATCTCCCAGGGAACAAAATGGAAGTAGTGTTTTGGGAATTTATAATTGTACAAGTATTTAGGAGAATTTACAATTGTACCAGTAAAAGCTGGAGAATGCTTTTTTTTTTTTTTTTTTTTTTCTGTTTAAACTGCATAGCAGTTGCAAACAGCTCTTGTCCTACATTGTGTGAAATTTGATAGAGCTTTGATTTTTTTTTTTTCATAGTGTTCTTTCTCCTTTTGATACTGGGAATACTCAGCCCTTTCCAGATTATGTATTCTGGTCATTTCATGCTTCATCTGTGATTAAAATCATATTGTTGCCATATAGTATCTTGCTCCTTGGAATGCATGGGTCAAACATGATTCCATCAGCTCCATTCATGAAGTCAAAATATTTGTCCACAATACTGCTGGAGGACTTGGGAACATCAACACAAAACTCTGTGTTTAAATTTTGACTGCTACAGTGGACCAGATTTGTAGTTCTTCAATAATTACCGAAGGAATCCCTGAGACTGCTTTTAAGACCAAACTCTTAGCCTTGCAACAGCCTAAATACTCCCTGCATAGGCTTTACAAAGGTAGAAGGCAGGTGGGCATACTGGTATGATGTTCAAAGGTACTCCAGAGACTGATCTTTCAGAGAAAACATGAACATAACTTGCTGATCCTATTTCTTTATTCCGGACCCTAATATCCACACCTGTAATCTTACTGTTTCACAGCAGGATAGCATTAAGTTAAATTCATGAATGCCTGTGTTTACTGTACCAATACTGTAAAACACAGAAGTAGCAGGAGCGAAGAGTTAATATGTCTCGGAGAAGTCATGTAGAACATGGCTTATTTTAATGAAAAGAGTTCTTATATATCTAGGAGTTATAGGCAAATACAAGGCAGCATATACAGTGAAAATGGGAAATTTATAAAGGAGACTAGTAACAGCAATGAGAGAGAAAATTGTTTATGCAACTGGAAATACTAGACAAATATAAAAGAGAGATTTGGAGAAACTTAGCCATGAATATCTTGGGTATTACCAATATAAAAACCACTGCTCAGTGCAGATGTGGCTGAAAACGGGATCTATGCTATGCTGTGCATCACTCCATTTAAACCATATATTGGAATCATAACACTTAACCACCATGGTAATGAATAAAGCATGTAGATTTTAAAACAGTCAAGATTTTTATTTCAACTCACAGACAGCATAAACTCTTAGCCATCCTAATGTATTTTGTAATGCTCTCTGACCAGTATTCAAACTTCTGTGTAAGAAAATGAGCTTTACAATTTCTTTTTTTTTTTTTCTTTTTCCCACAAACTGTGTTTGTAGTTTTCTTCTTTTCACATTATTTTCTTCATCACCCATACATGGGAACTATCATATGTAGAAACACAGGCAGTGGGTCCTGTGAGTCCCTGCCATCCAGCTGGGGAAATCCTACAGTGACCTACCAGCTACCAGAACTTTGATTATACTCTTAGATAGGAAACATCATACAAAAATTGGCCTTTTATAAATACTAATTTCAAGACCTTTAATTATGGAAATTACAACATTAATTCTTTCTTGATATTAAAATGTGCTAGACATGAAATGTCTTTGATCTCTAGGTAGTTATTAGAGAGCTGTGTGACTCCAGAAATTACTAATTAGCACAGAATCTTCAGCTTTTTGTGACTCTGGAGCTGAAGGATTGCACTTAAATTATACTGCAACATAAACAGCACTTAAGGACAACATACAACTGGAATCACCTTGCAGTTCTATCTTTGTCCTCCTCATCCTGCTGCTCTGAGTATTAAAGCTCATCTCTTTTGACAAGTCTCAATCCAGATGTGGTGCTACTTGCCTCATGGACACTAAGATGGCCCCTAAGCTGCAGGCAGCCTACACATACCCTGTGCTGACCACATAAGTTGACAGAAGCTGGTACAGTAGCAGTGTTAAGGGCTGGCCCACATCCTGTTTGGGAAAACTCCCTAGGCTTTCTTCTGACAGCACTTGCAGGGCAGGGACTACATCTGGGAGCTAAGATTTGACAACGTGACATCTTAATTTGGATACCAGATACAAGGCGAAGATGGCCTAGCATTTCTATGGCCCTCCATTATCTTCCAGTACTTTGCTTCTTAAGCCCAGCATTGTCAGATGAACGGCTTGTGAGGTTTTGTGTTGGTTAAGAAAAATACACTAAAAGAGAAACATACCACAGGTGTGTTTGCTTACATCACAAGAGCACTGAGGTGTTTCCAGGTAACTGTATTTGCACTTTACAAAGAGAAGACAAGTGCAGAAAGAAGAATGGTCAGATAGCAAAAAGGAGTATTGGTTCCCATTAGGAGCTATGTGGGAGAGTATTAAGTGAGGAGTCAGAAACCAATTCAGGCTATAAAGCCAGCCAGTAGATTGGTCTGGTATGTAACAATCCTTACAGTCTTCTTAACTAACAAAAAAGTAAGAACAGAAAAGTTAAGTGTTAAGTGCTCATGCACAAAGTTTTCCCAAAATGAAAATTATCATTTATATAAGTTATATTATATTATTTATATAAATTATCATTTATGCTGACACTTTCCAAAAATTTGGTAGTTTCTTTGCTAAACTAGCCAACTAGCTGAAGTCAATTGGCTTTATTCCCATTAAAAAAAAAAATTAAAGGAAGTTTTAGCATTCCAGGTTAGAAGAGAAAGGACATTTATGCATATAGTCAGAGAAAGCACCGATAAAAGTCACAACTAGAGAAGAAAAAAAAAGGGGGGGTTGTTGTGGGGAGATGTGCAGCAAATGATGGTAGTCAAAGCAGCAATCTGTGGAGTAGAGACAAGGTACAGTTTCCCACAGCAGTATTTGGTCAGAAGGTTGCAATTAAGTGCTTTAACCTCATATTGAAGAACATGATCTCCAGTAACTGTACTGAATGGTTTGGCAAACCCCTTCACCATACTAAAGCTATCCGGACAAAAACCACAGAATTTACACCCCTTCAACATGATCCAGTAGCTTAACTTCTATATTTACTCAGAGTGAAGAAGTCACATGGTTGTTTCTTCTGTTTTCTTTTGTGGATTTTTTTTTTTCTGCTGTGAATTCTTCAGAATTAATCTTTGTTTTCTATTAAGTATATCCCAGCCTCCACCCAAAAGGTGAGTCCCCATGGCAGATTTAAAATGTGTATGAAAATAGAGACACTTCCTGGCTAATTCAAAAGCCTGTGGGGTTTACAAATGTTACAGCATCATGATATGCTGCCAGCTGTATGTGTTCTGAAAAGGGCTTAGTGACTCATATTCAGCATTAGAGTAAGACTTGCCCTGTGCATTCGTGCCATATTGCACACAAGCTGACAAAACTCTTAGAATAGAAAGCCTTCTGAGAGCAGTGCACACATGCTCAGTGGCTCTAGCTGGCAAACTGGTCTGGCTGGGGTTACTTGCTCAGCACAGCACTGCACGAAGACATCCAGCATGCTCTGTTTTTATGCAAAAACATGCATTTGCATGGATCCAACTTCAATTTGAAAATGCAGACAACAAACTTAATTTTTGCAGAATTAACTACAAGCAAAACTGAGGATTGGTTGTATACCAGTAACTCCGCAATTAATCTGAATATACCAGAGAAAGTAAATGCACTAGCATGATCCTGATAACCATTGATTTGAAACTAAAATTAAAGTAACTTCAAGAAAAGTATACGAGGAGAGTTTTCTGGAAGACAATTGTATAGCCATGTGAAAACTACCTTATAAACAGGGTATGGTTTCAAAAACCCTGATTTACTCTTTGTAGTGAACAATGATGGATTGTAAGAATCGTACCCTGAAGCACTTGTGTCTATAAGAAGCAGTTATATTGTCCAAGAGCTAGCTGAATGTGAAAACGTCTTAAAAGAGAGGAATGGGCATAAGAGAAACTGGAGTGAGATGAAATAGTCTGATCATGATTAAATTGTGTTACCAGTCAGGAGAACACCAGAAAACTGTCCCACTCAACTAAGAAGAAAGCATGCAAAGTGGCCTCCATCTGTGCCTGACTTTCTCTTTGTGGATTTTACAGTATCCTAAGGTGCACTGGTGGGATGCCATTACCAAACAGATATCTAAAAGATCAGCAGGACAAATGAGATCAAGAACACCAAGGACATAAAGCTTTTCAAAAGCAGTGTAGTGTTACCAGTTTGACGAGCGTTTCCTAACCAGGATGTTTGTCTGCTGTGGCCAAGTGATCAATCGCTTCATCATTCTGAAACAAGCTATTTGGCTTCCTCACAGGGACCCCACTTTGCAGCAATGTGCAAACTGGGCACTAAGCCAGGAGAAGCCAGCCAAGATATTTGCAGACACAACTTCCAACACTGGCAACGGCTGGCTCCAGCAGGAAAAGGCAGCTTTTGTGTGACAAACTCAAGAAGCTGCCAAGAGGAAGGCAACATACAGCCAGAAACTCCTGTACTGCATCACCTGTGAGCCTTTAGGAAAATAATAATAATAATAATAATAATAATAATAATAATAATAAAACAAATATTTCCCTGAAAAAAAAAAAATTATCTAAGAGGTCATATTTTAGGAAGAGAGTATAAATTCGCTGCAGATTTATAATGATACATCCTCCAAATATTCCCCCAGTATCCAGTGTTTGTTACAAGAATTACCACAGCTTAACAATATGAAGCATCGTCTCCGTTTTGTTCTGAATCTGCCATCTCCTACTTTCCTTTGATGTCTCTTAGCTTTCATGTTGGAGTGTGGAATAAGAAGCCACTCTCACTTTGCCACCCATATTTCTGTAAATAACTTTTGACTGGATTAAGAGTCCAAATCTAAAGAGTCTGCCCTTTGTGTGTGGTCAGCACTCCATCTTAAAGGACCCACGAATTGGATGCTTCTTGTTGCACCTCTTTGGACCTTCTTCAGCTTCACTATAGTCTCTGAGACAAGAAGACCAGAACTGCATGCAGAATTAAAAGGCATAACTGTCTTTTATAAAAGCCTAACAACTTACATCCTTCTCTATTTCCTAATATTTAATTATACTGTTTTTCAGTGTTTCTGACCAACATGTTTTTACAGATCTTAAAATAAAGGTAACCCTAAAGTCTCATTCTTAATTAGATGTGGTCAACCTAGAAAAAAGTAATTGTAGATGATAGCTAAGGAAAACATCTTCCTCATATGCATCATTTTACTTTTGTCTGTGTTGATAACCTCAACTATTTCAACACACTTCCACTCAATGTTGAGCAATGCATCTGTAGTTCTTTGTAGCTTTCTTTGTCTTCAACATTGCAAACATGTTAATATCGTCAGCAGTCTCTATCAGTTCACCGTTTGTCCCTTTTCTAATATATTTTAATATATTTTTAAATATCTTTATTAGCTGAAATCTTCTAGACTACTTCTCCCAGGAAGTTCTGCACCACAAAAGTAGAAGTAGGACAGGAGATATTTCAATCCATATTTGCTACTTCCTAACCTTTTCTCTTTCATGGGAGATAAGGAGCTCAGGAAAACTTACAGCAGCATCTTGACAAAAGGACACCTATAAGCATACTTGTTACCTGGAGCATGTACAAGCAATACAAACACAAGCAGCTACCAGGCTGCCATTATCAAAGCCTTTGCCAAAATCCTGAGGACATTTTGAGGTGCCAGACAACAGAGATAACACCAATTATCACAGATGAGGATCTGTTCTATCCAGTGTGAAAAGCCCTGCTTTGGTGATTTGGCAGCTGTGCTATACTATTGATGCTTTTCCTTATTATGCCTGATCTTTTACTATGGTTTATTACCAGCTGAACTTCCCACTGGCATGACAGCCTCCATGCTCCAGTTAAGGATGCTCTCACATTACTCTGGAGAACTGCCAACTGACCTGATAAATTCCACCTGAGACAAGACTACCCTCATCCATATATGAAGAAACTGCAAAGTAAAAAATGGGGCTTAATATTTTTGCTATATCTATCCTGTCTTTGCATGAAGTTCCTGCAACATGTAGCTCCACAATAAGTACTGCTGGGGAATCTCCTGGGATGCCTGCTGGTCAGTGAGCATGCTGTGCTCAGAGGGATTCACACACAGGAACCTGCAGAAGAACAAACAGGAGCAGTTGGTTGTGGTATACTGTGCCTTTCTGAAAGCACAGCCCTTTGGGCCAACACTAGGCAGCTGATCATCACAAAAGGCATTGAATAGAGAGAATAAAAATGACCTGAATGTGACTCACCCACCAGCCTTTCAGGGGAAAGGGGAAAGAGGCTCAAACAGATGCAATGCTATTTGAAGTCAGTTTAATACAAGGTTAGTTAGCAGTGTACATCCATGAGTGGCTTTCCGTAATTTATATCCTACTGGCCAAATCCAACCAGTTTTCCCAATGTGCTATAAAAAGCCACTGAACAAAGCAGAAGACAGGATTTAGTATGTTTTTGGCAGGCTGTGTTGCTAGGGAGTCATGCTGCAGCTTTCTCCATCAGCTGGAGTTTTTCTTAGAGGTGGTGGATAGTATTAGATTAAAGCAAAATAATGAAAATATTAGTCCTTTGTTAGGGTGGATGATGGAAAGCACAAATACGAAAGAGAACAGAAATGGTACATAAGAGAATCCAAATAACGCACTGCCTCAGCAATCCCAGGCCCATCGCAGGAACCTTTGGCATTTCAACAACTCATTTCCTCAAGTCCAGAGGAGTACGGGGCATGAGGGAACCCAAATTAAGGGCTGTAACAGGAGGGCTTGTCCATATGTGAAACCCATCAACATGAGGTAATGGAAGGGCTCCTATGATCACTCGTCAGACTACCTGGAGGCTAGAACACCTTATTGAAGAAGTGGAGATCATTTTAGGATTGCACAAGATTTTTTATGTGTTTTGGGGAGGAACCAGAGGTGGTGAAAGGGATTGGTGTAGCAATTTTTGAGGAGGAACAGATGAAGGAAAATAAAGAGATGAAGGAATAAATAAACCTGCCAAGTACAAACAGATACACTTGTCTGGCCATGCCCTGCGCCTTGTCTACACACTGCCATGTCTTACTCAATGTCATTTCTTTTCCTGGGTGAATAAGGAGTGAAACCATGCCAAGAGAGAGCTACTGAGGGAGCGGGGGAGTCCCAGGTGGCTCCTAGAGAGATCATGGGATCTGCGGGCAAGTGAGAGGTATGGTGTGGGTGTGGGTGTATGGGCATGAGTGAGGAGTACGTACCAACAGAGGAGGGGCTACAGCCTCAGCATCTCATATGTCCATGTGCCAATCAACTTGAGAGACTGGGATCCAAGGGCTAGCTACAGGGCAGGCTGGGTATTTATGCTTGATCTTATTGTTGGGAGCCAGCAACACAGAGCTGCAGAAGCTTCTCACTCTACATCTCACACTCCCAAAAACTATACAGAATTTATCCTGAAAAATAGCAACACCATTTGCAATAGCCAAACGCCAAATGGCTAAGGAATTACTCTACTGCTTCCTAACATAGTCTTAGCTCTGACTCTCATAGTGCTTATACTCTGTATTCCAGAAAAGAGCTAGCTAAGTGTACACATGTATGTGGGGGGGGTGGACAGGACTTGCAGCTTCTCTGGTTCAGGTAAACACTATGAACATTTGTCTGCTGAGTCAGTCTCCTCCAGCTCTGCTGTTCACTTGTTCTCATGATTAGAATCACATTTCCATTGGCTAAAGAGAAAAAGGTAATTTAGTTTTGGAAAAACTATTTATTCTTGTTGCTGTTGATATACCAACACTATTTATCTGTCTCTGTCTATGTCCACTACACAACTAAAATCCACCTGGGAAAGAAAAGCATAATTGACTTTAACACTGGATTGGAGCTGTGCAGTGGAGAGAACAAAAACCATTTTTGCTGGACGCTGCTGGGTTAGTGCATAGTACAATCAGACAAACTGTCTTGGGGGCTTTTACTTAAGGAAAGAGTGAATATGTACCTACACAAAGAAGACTGCAATACACAATAGATCTTCAAACTGTCAGACAACATAATTCCTATTTCAGAACATCAATACTCCTTCAGCCAGCCTGATAATCACTCATGACCCAAAACCTTGTCAAAGCACCAGACTCAGTTGAAACAGGTGTTATCACATTAGGGTGGGGAAAAAAAAAAAAAAAAAAAAAAAAGGTTAACATCAAGAGCTGATTGTAATGAAAGGTTATAGAAGCTGAAATCTACAAACAAGAGCAAAACATCTGAATATCCATACCACTTTAAACTGGCTCATTAACATCCTGGGCCTGTGCCAGGTTCCAGAGTGCACCAACAGACTTTAACTGCTCTGACAAGCCTCACCTGGTACCTCCACTCCCCTCCGCCCCTCTTCTCTCACACAACACTATCTCTCATCTGGGAGCTGCAGGGAAGCTTTTGGCCTGTGTCCCTACTCTTCCTCCGAGCTGGGTTATGGGTGTGTTTGTATCTATTCCTGACTCTAGGACAGATGTCCTTGAGCATGTATTACAGTCCTGTATCTAGTTTTATCTCCTCTTGTTCTTCCTGCTGACTTGAATCCTAGGATGGAGACGTAAGATGGGCTTGGGATTTCATTCCTCGCCTTGTCTCATTTCATTTTGCCTTGTCTTGCTTGGGTCCTTTAGTGGGTTCTTTTACCACCGATCCTGTTCGGTTTATTCTTTTTGGATCCTGTAGGTTTGAAAGATTGCCTTAGCTGTTGAGAGCAATATTTCTGTTAAGGTTAGACATGGCTCCAAGCTCATCATCTGTCATAGGTTTTGTCTTGTTCTTCCCCCTGGTAGCCTGCTCTGAGGACTGTATCAATGCAAAAATCTGTGGTGATATCACAGAATCACAGCACCACAGAATGCCAGGGATTGGAATGGACCTTGAAAGATCATCTAGTTGAATCCCCTTGCTGGAGCAGGAGTACCTAGATAGTGTGTTTGTGTTACAAGGAAATACACGCTGTTATCACTATGCCCTTACTTAACCAATAAACATAATTGCTGCCAGGACTGTTGAGAACACAAACCTAGTGATGCATTGTGATGCCACTAATGATGGGTTTCTAGTGCTGGGAGAATTCCACTGGGCTCCGCAGAAGGGATTACCGTACTCTTGTCCTCTCTTTCTGTAGGTATACTCCTCCAGCTAAGCAATGGATTTCTGTGAGTGAAACAAGGTATGAAAGGGAAGTAGAAGTCAACTACATCTGTTTTTGTGGGTTCTTTTGGTTTTTGTTTTTTGAGGGTTTTTTTCCCAAAAATACAGAGTAGGGATTTTCTATTCTTATTGACATTCTGTTACATACTGCGCAGTCTTCAACAAATCATTTGAGTTTGGTATCTGCTTGGGATAATAGCTTGTTAACTCTCCAATAAAGATTTAGGAAATGTCATTAATGAAATACCTTGACTTTCCCCCACTCCCAACACCTTGTGAAGCTATTAATATTATGTTCACAGAGTTCATTCAGTTAACTGCTAGAGAATTTTAACTTCACATCATCTCTATATTCTTGACTCCCAATAAACACATACGTGATCCATGAGACACGAAGATAGAAGTCACCATACCAAACCACCACTGAGAACAGCTCAAAGATTTCTATCACTTGCAAAATATGTCACTATTCACGTTGGAAAAAAACAAAAAACAAACAAACAAAAAAAACCACCATGAGAAAAAAGGGTAAAAAAAAAAAAAAAAAAGTATAGAACTGTGAAAAAAGCCCTATTAAGTTTCCCTTTGCACTTAAAATTGTATGTTCATAAAAATGAGTGTGCATAAGGGAAATGTTCTGAGTTTTAGCAGTATAATAAAATGCTGTATTTATTTATTTTTATAATCCCAATTTAAAAACTTTCCTATTTCTTTTCCTTCTAACATGTATATTTATTTTTGTTTTGTGGACAGGCAAAATAAGTAGTGAGTTTGACTCTAAAAAGATTATGCCAAGTAAGAAATCCATCATGGGTGACCTCAAGAAACTTCTTAACCAAGGAGAATATGCTCTTTTTGCCTCTGCTCCCATGCTTGAAAGCAGGTTTGTTCAGGTAAAAATAAATAATTTAAATGATTTTTTTTTTTGCATGCTCAATGTAAAATTGATCAAATAAATTACTTTTTTTTTTTCCTTCCTCTTCTGAACAGTTTTTCCTCATTCATTTATTCCCACCACACATATTCTCATTTAAAACAAACATAAAGACACGGATATACTGTTTCTCTTCTCATACAGTATCATTTTGCTCTCACTTTATAGATGATGGTCTAGAACCTCAGCAACAGCTAAGCTGAAAATTAAAGGACGTCCAAGAATGATGTTTTCATTCTTCTTTGTCAGTCCCTGCTTTTTCCTGTAGGAACTACTAGGACAGTGTTAGCAATTTTCTGGTTCTGTGCCAGTTCATTAAGGTTGTTTAGCCATCAAATTTAGTTCAACCTAGCCTAAAGAGCAGTCAACCTTCCTCAGTAATCTTCCCACTACTCCCTCTGTCCTTTCAGAACCCTTCATGACCCTGGCAACAGTCTGCAAGTCTACAATAATACATTCACAGTGTATCTAAAACATGTGAGTTCTACTTGTAAAATGTACATCAGTAGAGCTTTTTAATAGGATTTCATCACCTCACTGTGATAACTGCAACATCTTTTGTTCTTGCCTTGATTAACTCAATCTTGCATTGTTGGTACACGTGCAGAATGCTAATTAGCTGTAAGTCTCTATTTTCAAGGTATTTGATTGAGACCTGCTTTATTTATGAGACCCAATTTATTCTCAAGGAGGCTGTTGCCATAAACAAACAGCCTGCAAAAACAGCTTCATCACTGACTTATTCCCATTAGATGTAAAAAATAATAGCCTTTGATCTATTTTTTCATATTGCATGTCTCACACTTGGAAAGATCTTCTACTAATATCCACTAATTTAATACATGTTATCCCTCAAATTCCTTCTTAGAACACAGTTTTTTTTTCTCTGATGTCTACCAAAAGCAAATTCTAACAGTGGTAGATACTATGTGATTTGAGCATGCATATTAATTTTTTTCTTTGAATTTTCTCATTTCTTTTTCCTGTCATTTCATGTCTTACACGTAAGTTATCTGTAATCTTTTTCCATCCTGTACTTTTACAGCATCTATCAATATCCTGGCTCAAAATGAGGTCTCATTAATATCACAGTAATTCTGACAAAGACATTGAGTCATCAGAATCAGAAATTAATTTGAGATAGTAGCCCACAAGTCTTTTCTTACCTCAGCAGTCAAATACCTAATGATGGAGACTACAAAATAACCAGTGATCCTTCTTTATCCTGATTCAAATTTCTTCCTGTTTTCACTCATATATATACCCATCTCATTATTCCACGTTCCCTTCTCTCCTCAGCATTTCTTTACATAAGCTCTAGAAATCCTAGGCTGAATCACTGTGAAATATCTTTGATATCTCTGAGAATGTTGATTTTTGTTGTTGTTCAGATTAACCAAAGAGGGGAATTGATTAATCTCCACAATCGACCAACCTGTGTGACCATCGGCATCTGTGCTGCCCGTTCACCAATGCCCAGTGGAATGCTGCTAGCACACAAGGTGCCTGTGTCCCCACAGGAAATAATGGCAAATCTCCAGAAATTCTCAGAGCATCCATCTCAAGTGGAACAGCTAGCACTTAGCAGGTGAGTGAGATTGAAAAGGGTTAAATAAGTCTTTGAAGAGCTTCTCCCTTCCATGTGGTGTTTTCCTCTTTTTAAGTATCAGATTATGAACAGATCTCACATTTGCACTTTCTTCCATCACTAACCCAGTAAAGTCAGGATTATCACTGAAATTTAAAGACACAAATTTAGGCCTCGCTCTGGTCATCATTTTAGGCCAGTGCTACCCATATACATATACACAGATGGAAAATGACTGGAAAATACCTAATAAGTTTTTTTTTTAAACATATCAGAAACTGAAAACTGGTGAAAAGATTGGAGGTGCAGGTTTGTGAAGGAAAAAGGCAGTGGAATAAAGACATTGTAAAGAAGCTGACATTCTTTGTCTCCATTCTGTGCACTGACGCTCAGCATTTCTTCCAAAGTCAGCGTCACCTAAAGAGGAATGTCCAAATCTACTCAGCAGCTTTTCCCTATTCCAGTTTCTCGCTTGTAGTCTTATTCTATCTTCAAGTCTGATGACATAATATCTTCTTGTTTTTTCAGGTTCTTGCCCTTGAAGTTTGTAGAACTCTCTGTTCACAGCACAGATAAGAAACAACTCATGTTAAAATTAATAAATGGCCGTTCCTATTATCTAGAGCTCTGTGCTCCACCAGACCAACAACAGCAACTATTCCACCACTGGTTGAAGCTAATCTCTCTCCTGAGACGTCCAAAAGATACTACCAATACCAACGTTGACATAATATGTAAGGATTCTGGCACGAGTCATGAGAAAGCTCCCAGCCCCAACAAGCCACCAGACAATGTAAGTCTTTGGCAAACAGATATCAAATCTTCAAGCTGAACAATTAGAAAGTATAGTTTCTATCAGTATTCTTTATTGTCTCTCTGAAGCCAAACTTTTCATACATTTTAAAGGATCTACAGTTCTGTTTTTTGAAATAGCTGGCTTCTTGTAAACTCCCTGCAAAAAATGAGGGCAAAAGGAGTGAAAACGCTGGGTACACCCTAGCCCTGATAAAACTGTAATGACCTACAAATACCAGACTAAAAAAAGTTCAATTTTATGTTTAGTTTTTCCTTGCAGCTATGGGTATGCTCTTAAATGGATCTTTGGGGCTCAATTCCACAAGTAATTGGAAAAAAAAAGCAGAAAAAGAAAGACACGACACAGCTGAGACTTATACAGAGGCTGATAACAAATAAGCAAAGAGGGCAAGGACATTTGATCTATTCAAAGGACAGAAAAAGAAAATTCTTGAAGCAAATGCTACAGTGGACAGCCAGAAGGTAGAAGGTAGAAGGCAGCTATTTGCTGAATACTCAATATATAAAGGACTGGTATATAGGAAATTATCATCAAATTCCAGTTGTGTTGATCAGTGCTGTCTGGAGCATTTTTAATGTCTGTTGCAGCTGTATCTGTTTAACTTTCATTTTTCTGTCTAGAGCAACAACTCTCAAAACATGCCTAACACCAAAACAGAGGAAGAAACTGTTACTGAACAAACCTCCAACCAAGTTCCCAACTCAGATAGTGTGGGTCCCACCGAAAAGAGTGAAAGGGAAAGGGCAACTTTCAACAGCTCCCAGGAAGCAACCAGGATAGAAACCACCATGCAATCAAAGAGTAAAGATCCTCTGGATACAATAAACAGCAGAAGCAAAGAAAGAAGGAAGAGCAGGTAAATATGGTTGAGAAATGATTCTGGTATACTTGGTTTTCGATGCTGAACTTTGAAAATTAAAATGTGTTGCAGTTTTGGTTTTGGAAAATATATTATTGCAACACCTTTTCAGACTGCAATTCTCCTGATGTTTTAAATGTGCTAGGGAAGCTCAAGAATATTGGGTGGGGTTTCCAAATAGCCATACTCTGGCTTCTCAGCTGTTCAGGTTCTTTTGAAAGATAGCTTCCATGTGCCCTTACTTCAAAGCAAGGCTTACCACATCATTTAGCAATAGATATTTCTACTGCAGACAGAAAGAATTTAAAATAGCATCTATTTAATACTGGTACATAACAAGATTGTTAAAGTAAGTTTTGTTGTTGTCGTTTTTGTTTGTTTGCTTGTTTTTGTGGGTTAGTTGGCAATAGTGTTATCCCCTTGGTTATCTACAACAGCATTGTGTTTTTTCCTGAACTTTTTATTTATTTATTTTTAGGACAGACAAAATGAAGCCAAAAAAAGAGAAAACACCGCAACCTTCAGGTATGATGGGTTTTCTGATATTTGGCCATTTCCCCAGTGTTATTCCTACTTCAATAATAGATGAGGCAAGCTTAAACTTCATGAGCTGGGAGCTGTTTAGAACAATTTTTTTCTACATTTGTATTGCCAATAGATTAGCATTTGTATAAAAGTGAAATAATATTTTTAAAAAGTACTCTTTACTAGACCCCTGTTCTGAACACACCTTACCTTGCAGGGTTCAGTGCCAGGTTTCTTTTAGAAAAGCTTTGACTTGTTTGGCTGATGTCAGCTGTGCAACATCACTGAAAAATCAGATGAGATACACTCTAATGAGAAGGATAAGAAAGCTCTATGCAATAGAAAGATAATGTTGGCCCCTATTTCCTCTTCCAATGTGTCATAAGGCTTCCCAAAAACCCATGGTAAAGCATAAATTTGCTTCCGGGCAGGGTGTTTGCAGTACCCTCAACCATGAATGTGTGTTCCTGGCAGGATGTGGACCTATTTTGGAGTAATCTTTTCAACACCATAATGAGATTAGCATTAGTGTCCTTCTTGGCATTCTGCATTTCTGCATAAATCTCTACAGAATATTCAGCTACAACAAGCAGGCATCTCAAAGACAGTCTTTTCTTACTGTTCACCACTTGCCATATTCACAATTCCCAGTTTCTTATCAGTAATTATGCACTGTTACCTATGCCTGCCAAGAAATAACAAAGACTGTTGCTCTTAGTTTGCTGATGCCCCGCACCCTGTGTCTAAGCTCATGGTCATTTTGCATACGAGTGAATTAGTCTCTTGAACAAAAGCTTTCACAAGCTTACTACACAGACTTTTCCATTTTACTAAGTTAGGAAAGATTGAGTGATATCTTTTGTCCAATCAACCTCACTTTTTGTGAACATGATGCTACTGTGTGCTTCTCTTTTTAGCTGTGGGCTGCTTGCAATTCCTTCATGTGGCTAAGAATATTTCCCATTGTTCTCTCTTTTCTTTTTGTAACAGTCTTTTTTTAATTCACCCCCCTGTGTCTAATTGTTCCTTTCCTCAGTCACTCATATCTTTTCATCTTTCCTCTGATTTCTATTCCTTTTCTCTAGTTTTGGATTATCCTTTCTCTCACCTTCCACATTTCTCGAATCCTGTCCTATGTCTTTTCCTCATTTTGAACTACACCTTCCTCCAAATATGTAATTCTTCCACTGTGCACTTGTCTCTTCTCTTTTTCTTCATTTGCTGATGATACCTCTCCTGGTATGCATTCTATTACTTGCTTCTGGGCTTGCCATATTGAGGCAAAAGCAGCATCTGCTTCCCTGAGCTCACCAACCTGCAGACTGTGTTGACTTCTCAGCTTGCTGATCAGCTTTCAGTAGTGAACAGAAATGGTCTTCACATATCCCCAGCCAGCTGAGAGGTATGCCCATATCACGTCAACTGATACTAGCTATGCACAGACTTTTTACGCCTCTCGGGTGTTCAGCAAGGACTAGAGATTATTTCTGCTTAGAGATGAGTAGGTGAGAAGTAGTTTTTAGGAGCAACTGTAGGAGAATAGCACGGGAGAGACTGAGAAAAGGCTCGTTTGGAACACAGGGCATAAACGCTAATAAACTCCCCCACTATTTGTAAACTGAACAGAGAAGTAATCAGAAAAGTCTGAAGATCAGTTGCCTCTGGTCAGTCTTCCTTCTTTTGTGGTTCTTGGTGTATGTTTATCTTCTCCATCCTTTTCTCACTTTTGACTCCTGCTTCTTTTCCATTTTCTACTTTCCTGCACTGTTCTGAGCTCGTCCTCATCATGGTTTTGGTTTGCTTTTTTTTCAGGAAATCGAAAGAGTGGCAGTAAGTCAAGCATAGGCTGCTTCAAGTTATACTCCAGATGATTTGTCAGTGAGAAGGAATAACAGAAAATAAAGCAAAGCATCCTGTCATCAGATGCTTTTAAAACAGGGACCAGACATACCTAAAGAATAAAAAAAACCCTGATACTGCAGTCTTCAGTTCTACTATTTACTGCTGAAACACAAACCCTGTATTTTTCTGTATTTAATTCACAACTAGCAGTAACAAATATATTTTGTTCCTTGACAGTAGAATACATTTTTTCAGTGACTGAGGCCATTTTTCAGGGAGAAGACTTTGTAACATCCAACAGAAGGCAAAGAAATTGACACTTGAATTAACAGTAATGCTTGAGTATGGGTTACACATTTATGTAGCATTGGGGAAAGCAATTTTCAAATGCTTTCGAATTTCAAATTGCAAGAAGACAAGTGATAGTGAGCAATACCATGCTAGGAATGCAAAATCACACTAATAATACTATGAACTTCTAGATGAATGTGGGCAAATCACTGTTAGTTCAAGAACTTTTTCTACAGCTGTGCAAGCTGATGTAGCTGTCTTCCATCTCTCTGCCCACCATACAAAAAAGCATCTGAAGCTCTACTATGTTTACCAATTGAAGCAGCAACAGATAGTTACCCAAAAACCAACTAAATTCTCTGATACCCACTCTGTATATACATTCCCCACTACTGCTTTTGTACCTGGTGCTGGACATTTCTGTGTAGTTTACAGCATATGAAGTATTTAATGAAATTTTGAAGCATAAGTTCTTTGTAATCATAGCCAAGCATGGGAGATGGAAGACTCGGTAGGCTTTTCTGCAAGTGAGCACAGAGGATATACATAATTCATAGATTCCGAGAAGACAAATGCCAATCTAATGTTCCTTGAGAAAATAACTGAATACTTTTTGAGGCAGCCTGCACGTAAATAGATTCCAATCTATGATGCCATTATAAGCAAGTGGTAGTAAATTCAAATTCTAGATATCACCAAAACGTGAACAAGATTGAAATGTCATTCAGTATACTTGGAGATCCAGAGCTATTTTCCATGGCAGAAAAACTTTCCATGTTTTATTTATCAAAAGAACATAGCTGCATTTATTGACAGGAAGAAATTTTTAGGTGGTTCCTGAGAAAATGTTTGTACAGTATATTTTCTGTTTGAGAGACAGTAAGTTACAATGATACGTGGTTTATGATGTGCTGTTGTCAACTACACGAACAAACAAAACACTGCAAGAACAACAGTCAGTAACAGTAATTTCACAACTGCCTGTAGAGAGACTGGCTACAGATGCTTACCATCAGTGACTTTACGCAAGTGAAGAAGAGAAAATGAAAACTATGGATAACTGGAAAACTACTGATAATGTATTTTGAATACTTTTAAATAAAGCGCACTTATATGGGAACTGCTGAATCATGGCCTGAACCTCTGATTGATCACCTGAGGTGAGCAATGAGTCAGCCATGGGAGCACAGGTGAAGGCAATTCACCTATGCTGTTGAAAGGGGTGGAGCCTGGCTCCACCTCTCCTAGACCCATTTCAGAGCTGACTGCCAGTGGGGAAGGGTCTCTTCTGGAGATCCACTCTGCTGGATTTTCATAAGCGAGCCCAGGATGTGGATAAGCATCCTATCTTTTCTGCTTTGGGGTAATAACTACATAGCCAAACTCTCTGGCATACCTCATAACTATAACATCTGTACATTCATTGATTGTACAGTACTGCATTCAAAAAGTCTATGAAACAATTTTTTTCCTAGCACAGAAGTAATATCTATGACTTACTTCACATCAAGATATGCTGCATTGTGTTTCTCTTCACTGACTGAAGACACAGATACAGTCCTTTATCTACAAAAACCAAGATCAGTCTCAGAACAACTTACTGTAATACCAGAAACATTCACTCTTGTACCCTAACCTGTGGTCCCTCTGACAGACCTGGAAGGGACACAGAGGACTGCTGCACCATGCGAATGGTACTGTTCAGCCTCAGTTCACTGGAACACAATCTAAAGTGCTCTCAATCAATGCTGCAAATGTGTAACTCCAGAGTATCAGCTTTTCCAGATGATTGGGAAGATGGTTGAATTGTTGCACAGTAAACACAATAAAAATATACTATTGATCACTGAACCTGAAGCAAGGAAAAATAAATCATCATGGATGCTTGCTGGGTTACATACCAAAACAGTCTTACACTGAGCTAATTCATAAGATTGGTATGCAGTATTGGCTCAAGATGCCAATGCAGGCTATCAGCTCCTCTGAAAGACAAATAACTGGTGGGTGAATGACAGTCACTGAAGATCCTGCAAGCAGTAGAGCTATCAAGCATAATATGTTTGACTACACTTTTTAGGAAATAGTGCAAAATAAGGTGGTATTAATGTAACATGTTCCAAAACATTTTTCAGTTTGAATGACTTTTATTTCCTCTGCAACTTTCTGTTCGAGATGCAGATTCTTGAGAATGGTATAGAGTTTACACTGTAGCCCACAGATTTATCCAAGAATAATGAAGGCAGTCCATGTAGCTATGTGGAAATGATTAATTTCTGTCAGTTTGAAAACAATCTCTTCCTTCCTTAGAGATGACTATGTAGCTGCTATTGCTATCTTTAGAAAGGTAATTAGGTATACTGGCTTTGTTTATGGCAACAAATGATAAGTATATTTTGGTGCTGTCCAAATTTTCACAAATCAAGCATCTGAAAAATGCCTCTGCTGCCAAAGAAGAGGGAATGAAAATCTATTGGTATCTTATATCTGTGTAGAAGACATTCATTCCAAGCTGAGATCAGCATGGATATCTACAGAGGAACTGGATGCCATACCTTTGTTTCCTCTGTGACAAAACACTCTAGATTTATGCATATGTTACTGAGGTATGTATGAAGGATTTTTTTCTGACAGTATTCACCCAGCAACAACCCAGATGTCCATATTAATCTCGGAAGTTAAGGATTCTTGGCTGAGACTGGGTTTCTTAATGTTAGTACATCATGCAGTTGAGTGGACAGAAAAACTAAAAAATCCAAACTTCATGAGTTGTTACATGTTTTGGCTTCAAAGCAGCAGTTCTCAGCAAGAGCTAGTTAATTGACAGGCAATGAAGTACATGTGAGGACTACAGGGAAATGCTATAAAATTATGTGTGCTCACAGACCCAAACAGCTTTAAACTGGACTAATTCATGTCCGGATCAATATCGTTATTTATTATCAGTATTGATGGGTTTCAAGGTATATATCCAAAGTTGTTATCTATCATTTTTAGGGTCATACATAAAGCACATTATTTCCTACTAGCATATTTCTCAAAAAAAAGTCTCTTCTAATTTTAGTTTCAGAAAAATTCCAGTATAACTTAGCAATTATATATATATGCAGATGTTTAGGGTTCAAATAAAAATGATAGTAAAGATTGCTTTGGATGCTGGGAAATAACAGACATGTTGACTGGTAGTTAGCTGCTACACGTGTTGTTTATAATCTGTTGGAAGCAAGCTCAGTAGCTGGGCTAATAATCAAATGAAAGTTTTAAAAACAGTAATTCTGGAATTGATTTTCCCTCACAAAAATTTAACATTCAGGCAGCCATGTGGATACGCTACAGAATACCCACCATTTTTTTGTTGTTAGTCATTAATTAAAGTATAGCAGATATGCACAAGCAGAACTCCTATAGCAAACAAGATTGATAATATAATATTAATAATAGAGTGTGGAAGATTATTTCGGTGAAGATTTAGAAAAAGGGAACAAGAAGTAGAATTATGGAGCTGGTTATGTATGCCTTACAGCTGTCCTGCTGTATATCTAATTTACTCTCAGGAAAAATATTTGCTGCAATTTTTGTTCATACAGTATGGAAACAATATACTACAGTGACTTACTTTTGACTAATAAATACATAAAGCTTAAGCTTATAATGTAGCATTATAATGGAGGTGGGTCCCATTATTAGCATAATTACCATTAAGTTACCTTTCAGGAAAGAGGACCTCACCTAGGCACCACAAATATCTTCATTCATTAGGATTTACTACTTAAGTATTTTTCTTAGGCAGTGCAGTGGTTTAACTCTGGAAGGCAGCTCAGCACCACACAGCCACTTGCTCACTCTATCCATACTGTAAAGGGGCAGAGAATCAGAAAATAAAAGAACCTGTGGGTTGAGGTAAAGACAGTTTGCTAGGTGAAGCAGAAGTTGTATGTGTTAGCAAAGCAAAACACAGAATTAATTTGCCACTTCCCATTTGCAAGCAGATATTCACTGATTTTTAGAGAAGCAGGGCTCGTCCCATGTAATGGTTTCTTGGAAAAAGAAATACTACCACTCCAAATATAACGCCTTTCCTTCTTTCCTCCCAGCTTTTAATACTGAGCATACACCATATGGTGTGGAATATCCCTTTGGTCATTGGGATCAGCAGTCCTGGCCATGACCCCACCAAGCTCCTTGAGCACTCCCAGCCTCTCCTGGCAGAGCTAAATGAGAAGCTGATAGCTCTTGGCCCTGCGTAAGCACAGCTCAGTAACAACTAACCCACTGATTCATTTTCATCAAATATCTGAAACGCAGCACCAGACAAGCCTCTACAAACAAAAATAACTCTGTGCCAGACCAAATCAGGACAAGTGGTTTCAACCGTTTAAACTTTTGTTGATTCCTCCCATATTTTGCAATAGATCTGAGTTATTTCCTAGTTTTTTATTTCTTTACAAAGGTTTTATGAGCATAAGTAGCTCCACAGGGTAAAAAAGTAGATGTGAAAAAATAGCTTTTGCTCTTTATTCACAGATTAAAAAAAGTAATCAAACTGCCAGACAAACTCAGCAAAAGGTATGTGCATGTTCACACCAAGGCAGGTTCACACTAAATTCTGAGTAAAATCCTGTCTTGACTTTGGACTTTAAAATACATCCAGCCTCAAAAAGGGAATATGGGGAAGAACAAAGTGGATTTTAATTCAAATTAATAACTGATATTAATGGCACAGCAGGAGATAGTTTTGCAGAGATACATCAGTCTACTTTGGGTCCTTACAGATTAATTCTAGATCAATTTGACAATGGACAGCTGCACAGAGGAAGGCACACTGATGGCTGAAATAATATCAAAAAGTTAGACATGTATAAAAGTAAATTGCAAAGAAGAGCAGAAACTACACTTGGAAGATCTAGAAGCAGCAAATAGATGTAAAGAAACAGATAGATGAGGTAATCGTTTGTTTGAATATAACTCAATAGGGAAAGGCAAAATGATGCGTAGAAAATATTATTTTTATCATCTATTATCTTTCTGGACTAAACATTGTGCCCCAAGCCGTTCCATCAACAACTCCACTTCCAGCTTTACCCATCTTCTGGGTAATGGTTCCTATATCAGTGCTTAAGACCCCTCAGTGAGAGATGAGTAATACTTGTCAGACTTGAGACCTCTCTTCTGGAGATTAACATATTTTTACTGCTGAACTTCTGTTAGGTTTGTGACCTCATTTGTAAATACTGTGACTTCGTCTGCAATTTTGGATCTGAAGGATTAAGAAGTAGCAGAGGACAAGAGAAGCCAGAAAGGAAGATATTTCAGCCACCAGATGAACATGAATGCAAAATGCAGTTACTGGATAGAAAGGAAGAAATAGTTCTAGATGTTATCAAGATCAGAGCATGACCATATTTTAATCCTTCATATTTGCTGTCCAAATTCAAGAAAGCTGAAAGAACATTAGTTTGCTGTATTAATTTTGAAATTTGGGGTTTCTGTTGATATGTCATTGAGGCCAAGATATTTTTTTTCTTGCCTAGCTCCTGGACTTCTGAATTTTGCATTCTTCTTTGAAAGACTAGGTAATGAACTATAGGTAGACTAGTACTGGTATTACATTCTTTCAGATGACTGGTTCATCTGGACTAGCTGATCTCCAGAGGTCCTTTCCAAGTCCTATGATTTTGGAATTATGGTATTTGTGTGTCCTATTTAAAACAACTGACAGATTTGTAGTCAGGAGATATCATATTGCCATAAATCAAAATAGAAAGGATATTGTTATTTCCCCTGCAACACAGGGATAAGTCTGAATAGGAAGCAGCTCACTTTCATTCAAGTTCTGTTAAAAGTGACATTTAAATGTGATTATCCAAGACACAGATAGTCAATAACTAAAAGCCAAAGGAAGAATCGCTGTGAAGTTCCTAGAGGCAGAAGAAAATCAGCCTATTTAAATAGATGCCACACATAAAATCAGAGAGAAAAAAATAAGACAATTTCTCAAAACTTTGCAAGAATAAAAGATCAAGAAGGAAAGGGCGTTAAGATAACAACAAAAGCAGGAGAAAGATTAAGAAAAATGTATTAAGAGAAGGTTAAAAAAGAAGATGGGATACAGGCTCTGATATCAGGAATTCTTTAGAGATTGCAGAAAAAAGAATTATTTTGGCAGATAAAAAAGGGATGACACCGACTTGGAAGGAATCCAAGATGAAGTTGGAAGAGAAAGTACATCTGTTGTACAATAGTTGTTCAGTGAGTTTAGTGATAAAGCGTTTAGAGATAAAGGGGAGGAGAGTAATGGGGAAGACAGATGGGGATTAGTTCTCCTCCAGCCTTCACTGGCAAAGGCACTGTGGACTCTGGGGGGTTTTTGAAAGAGCATTCCTTTTTGCATGGGTAAAACTTAAATTCAGGTACACAGTGACATAAAGGGGAATTTTTACCTAATCCTTCTGTGATTTTTCATTTTCCCTCCAGAGGGCAATGGTTTCAAAGAAAACACTTTGTCCTATGTTTGGCTGATGTCTGGACTTGTCAAAAACATTTATTTTTCCTTTGATTAGAATCAGCCAGGTTTAGACTGATCAGCAGTTATCTCATTACCTTGCTGGCCAACAGTGACGCTACAATGTAAAACTCAGTTAACTGAAGGTAAACATATTCTTTGCAAAAATGTACGTATTTGTTTCTGGAATGAAGATACCAGCCTTAGAAAAAGAATGTTCTTCAGTAATAAAGCTGCCTGAATACCTTGTTTCTGTAGCTCCAAACATGCTTTTGTGGTCCCACAGCCACTGATAATAATACTGTTAAAAATAAACCTCTAAAATCAAGGTGTTCTAAGATCCAAATTCAAAAAAGGTTTTAGATGCATATTTCTTTTGTATTAATTTCTGCTTAAATTGAAAACTTTGAAGAATAGATGGAATGAGTTATTTATAATACTTTGGTAAGTCATTTTTTAAATTCCTTTGAGAACTGTCTTACTATATCCTCATATGAAAAACTAGGCAGTTAAGATGAAACAAATGACTAAAAGCTCTGATTTTCCCAGTCAGTCATCTTCTAATTGTCCTTCCTCATCCTCTTATTCACCTTCTTTCTCTGTATCTGTTTTCTAATTTGCGTATTTTGTTAAATTCAAGATGTTGATTTTCTCTCAGCATTATTCTCAGCATGCCAACAAACAGCATCCACAAGGCAAAACGAACCAGCAGGTCCATCCATTTAAATTGCTAACATAATGATTTAAAAGAGAAAAGTTGTCTGATGCTTTACAAATAATGCTGCTGATCTGGTGCTCTGTTGTGAAATGTTTTCAGGTATGACAGCTTCTTGGCCTGATGGAATATTTTAATCTCTTGGATAGAATTAGCCAAGTCCTCCTCATTCAAGCATCTTATGAATGGATTTGCCAGATGGGCAAAGGCTAATATTAGGGTTTGTGAAAGCCAGAGGGAGGAGATTGGTTACCAAAGAAACAAATAGATCCTTAAGCAGATATGTCCAAGAGATATCCCAAGCTCAGTCTTAACCTGGTCTGGCAATCCATTCTGGCAAAAGATGAAAACTTCAGCTACACATTCAAGAGAACAAAGTGGGAGGAAGAGAATCTCTAGAACTGTTGTGAATCCTTCTTTGCTCTATGAAAAACTGCACAATATATTGAAGAAAATTCAGTTAAAGTGGTATAAAAACTGGCGTTAGGGCAACATGCAAACTAGAGACAATAACACTTTCTATGAGGGAAGAAGTGCTATCAGTTGAGGGAAGCTGTAATCGGAATTCATGATTATTTTTTTTTAATCTCTTTATCCTAGCCTTGCATGTTGAAAAGACCTTAAACTAGAGATGGGTTTGGATGAGGATGTGAACAGTCAACTGCTAAATCTACATACTTTTTGCAGCCATTATATCTTATAGATAAGTATCATATTCTGAAAAAATTCTCAGACCTTTTGCCAAAAACTTTTTTTTTTAAAAAGGTTCATGTGAACTTTCACTATTTTCAAATGAGGGTAAAAAGAATGATCCTTGGTTCTGTTCGGACAGGAATAACTACAATCACATTTTCCCTCCCTTTTCATTTTCCAAGTAAATAACTGCAATCTACTGATATTTCAACATCATGTAGGGCTGCAGTTCTTCCACTTCTCACTTACTGGTCAAAGTGGAAAGACCCAGTTAAGTGCAGTTGCAAGGCAGCAAGGCATTACTATCCTGAGAAGGGCAAACAGAAAGATATTCTGAAAACTGCAAACAAAAAGACATCCCAGAAAGTTTGAGCCACATTGTGCAAAGGCAGAATACTTTCATTGTTTCATTCATAACTGGTTGGCTTTTATGTTAACGTGAAGTCAAGCAGAGTTTATACAGTAAGAAAAGTGTGGCATCTGGTTTTGTGACATAAAAATTAGTGTGTTTAGAGGGGACCAAAGAGAACACAGAACAGACTAAAACTGTAAGGAGTTGAAAGTCTTTACCTGAATTTCATTACGGAGAATGACTCGATTCAGAGTTAAATTATAAAGTTGTAAACGGTTAAACTGAAGAAAAGAGAGATGAACAATAGAAAGGTATCTGTTCAGACCTTTTTAGTGGCTTATGAAAGCCTTTCTATATTCTGGTTTTGTTAAGTGTAGCATTTCTTTTAATGCCATAGATAAAGATGTAGGCGGGCTAGCCTGAAAATCCAGGAGAGGGAATACAGACTTTCGCTCAAACTGAACTGCAGTGCTTATGTCTCTGTGAAACACCGTGGTTGATGCAGACAGCCCGGTAAAGCTGCTCGTAATGCCCGCTTACCTCTGCTGTTCCACACACTGCGTTCTGGGCCGCCACTGCGCCTCAGCCCTCGCTCACCCACCCACAGGCGGGCTCTCAGATGCGAGCAAACGTGTTCCTTCCAAGCCTGGCTGGGGCCAGTCCAGCTTGTCTGTCAGCAGCGGTGCAGGGAGAACAGGGGGGATGAGGAGGAGAGCGGCGGTGAAAAGGGCCGGTGGCACGGGGTGCCTAAGCACAGGCCGCAGGCAAACCGGTTCCGATCAGGGCGCGTAGAGCCACAGAGGTGTCCGACCGGGGGAAGAGAGGGAGCTGTGGCAGAATAACGGGGTATGAATGTGGATGGGAACGGGATCACCGGCCCTCGACCAGAACTGAGGCGGCAGCTCCCCTCCCCGCGCAATCACGACGGCAGCCATTGGGGGCGCCCGCTGGAAGCGACCGTTGGAAGCGGCCCCGCCCCGCCCGGCCGGCAGGGGGCGCGCGCGCTTAGCCGGCCCCATCCCGCCCCCGGCCTGTCTGGTGGCCAGCGCCGGCACGGCGGGAGCGGCTCCGCGCCTGCGCGCATCGGCCGGGCGGGGCGGGGATTGGCGGTCGAGCTGGAAGCGGGCGGGGCGGACCCGGGCCGGGGCCGGCGGCTGCGCAGCTCCGCGGGGGCTGTGGCCGGGCGTCTCCGCGGACTCGGTAGGGAGACGCCGCAGGAGGCTGTGACTTCCAGCGGACGCCTTGGACGGAGCGTGTTGGCGGCGGCAGTAGCGGCAGCAAGGAGGGAAAAAAGGTGAGCGCAGCGCAGCGCCCGCCGTGCGAGCAACAGGTCCCGTCCGCGGAGCCGCCGGACCCGGGAGCCTCCCCGCGGCGCAGGCCCGCGGTCCGGCCGGGCCGGGGCCGAGCGGGCGGCGAGGCTGAGTCCAGCTCGGGGGCTCTGCGGCGATCCCCGCGCTCCGCCGGCTCGGGCTGCGCCGTGGCCCCGGAGCCCGGCCCGCGGGGGCCGCTGCGGCTACAGGTGTCTGTGCCGCGGGCGCCCGCAGCCGCTGCGCGGAGCGCGGGGGCGCCTGGGCCGGGCCGGCTTCTCCAAGCCCCCTGTCCCGGATCTGCCGGCTGGCGGGCCGAGGCCGTGAGGAAAGTGCCCTGCCTGTGTGCGAGAGGACGCGTGTGCTCGCGTTCCGAGCTCGGAAACTCTCTTGCACGTCTGATCTGCTGGAGCTCGGCGCAGCGGAGTGATGCCCTGTGGGAACGTCGCCCTGTGCTGGGTTGGAAAAGTTTGCGGGCTTAGATTGAATTAGGTGCTGTGGCTACGACTTCCAGCATGTTTTATAACCTTTAGTGGCTCAGAAAGCCCGTACGGATTGCGTTCTTGTGGCAGCAGTACTTTCCTGACTGAGGAGCCGCGTTGTGTGCGGGCAGCAACAAAGAGCGTGGAGACTGGGAGCTCCTCCAGTCGGACGGCACCGAAACCTGAGTTTGTGGGTATGGCTTTCTGGTAAACCACTGGCTTTAACAGTGCATATACATATCTGTTTAAAATAACTTTCTTACTTATCTCTTCTATGAGACAGATCCTTGGGAAAAAGCGTAATGAGAGATGTGTTTGGGGAAGCATCTATTAGTGCTTTTGAGTGATAATTCTTAAAGCCACTTCAATGGAATTGAGCATAAACTAGCTATGTGGCTGACTGGCTATGACAAAATACTTGCATTGGTGTTGACATATGGATGTCTGCAGGCAAACTTTTTTAAAAAGTTCTGGTGTTGTTGTAAATGCCCTCTGCCTCAGTGTGCAGCTTCTTGTGCTTTCTAAGGACCCTTCTTCTGGAGGATTGAGATGCTTTTCCTGAATTTCTTAAAAATGAGGTAGTTTTTGATTGCCATTTGAGCCTGGCTGTGTTTTATACACATTAACTGTCTTCCAACATGCTGTGGTCCAAAAAACCCTCTGTATTTCATGTGTTAAAAGGCTAATTAATGGTTAGTTTTGTAGGTGGATTAATGAGGCATCAAATATTTATATTGCAGTACTTTGAACCAGCGTAGTAGAATGTTAAATATAATTAACGTGTCTGTTACTACAATAATACAGAATTAAGTGCTAGTACGTGATCACCTAACTCTTCGCAAAGTAATGCTTCCAGACTTCACATCCACTGCTTCTCATGTTGCTTTGAGTTCTGTAGAATGGTTATGGGCAGTAGTGCATGGTGCAAAGAAGATGATGATGGCTTTACCTGGATCTCATTGAAACTAGTTTCAAAAGAACCGAACCTACTTAAAAATGTAAATGGAAATATTTCTTCACTGAACCGATTTACTTCCTTCGGAATTTGGAGTAGTTGCTCAGGCGTTGAGGAGTGTCGGATGTCTTTCATTACCACAACAATACCTGATGTAGGAACACTAAACAAGGTTGCAGAGGTTACCATTCATACGGAGGGTTGTGGTCACAGAACACTTCGTGTAGTCTGAAGTTTATAACGATCTGTTTTCTATATGCATAACCACGTTTTTGTAACACCCAATTTGGTGCTTTTTAATCTAAGTCTCTTGCTGGAGTTTGAAGCTGTAGTTTTTTTAAAAATCCCGCAGAATTTTCGGATGTAAGTTGTGTTGGGATGTCTTTCTGAAGACTAGCTCATAGCATCAAGAATTAACAGTTGTGGCTACCTGTTTTAGCTGTTCTTTTCTTTTTTTCCCCAGTCTGCACTTGTGATTAACTGCTTTCTTTTTCAGTGGCTTTCAGATTGCTGTAGGCTAAGATTTCCAGCGATCTGCTACTTCTTAGGTGGCAGGATCCATGTTTGTATTCATATGCTATGGTTAAAATCCTCAGGTATTCTAGGAACGGGCTTTTATTTTTTCTTTTTTTTAATCTTCTCAATGCGATAGGTAGCGTTGTGGAAGGACTCGACATTATGGTTTTTGGAACAGTAGTGTAATTACAACTTTGGTCATTCATTAGAAAGCCTCAATACTACTTGTAAATATTAATTAAATACCGTTGTATTGTTTTCCTTCTATTAATGAACAAACAGTTGCTGGTACACTTGTGAGTGAAGAAACTGTTTTCAGTAGAGTGTTCAATGATTTAACATTGGGTGTGCTGGTACCATGTTTTATTATAATCTGGCTCAGAGTTTTTTCAGCAATTGTGACAGAAGTGTTTTGTCTATGGATCCTCCTTCCTGCACTTTCAGTATAGCTATATGATAAAATGTTTTAGGTTTAGTTACTATAAAATTTTATTTTAAAATTCCAAAGAGGAAAAACTATTTAAAAAAAACCTGTAAATATCTATCTGTATAGTAGTTTATATACCAGGCTATTTGAAAATGAGCTTTGTGGGCTTTCTGGTTGGTTTTGTGTTTTTTTGGTTTTTTTGTTTGTTTGTTTGTTTTTTTGTGTTTTTTTTTTTTGTTGTTGTTTTTTTTTGTTTTTAAGTGGAAATGATAAGCTGTGTGTAAAAGAGATGCTTATGCAGCAAGGGTGTTTAATTGCAATTAATACAAAGCTGCGTAGGAAGGAAAAAAGTGCCCGACTGGATGTTTGCATCAGCTACATTAGAAAGTAAGTAGATACTGTTGGTAATGGAGAATTGTACAAGGAATGCTTCTGTTCTTTAAAGTGGGAAACGCAGTAAGTTTGAGTACCTGGGCAGTACGTTGAGATTTGGGCTCAAATCCTTCAGCTGTTGGGGAGAACTTAAAACCTACATCTGTCAGTTCCAAAAGGAATGTCTTAAGTTCCAACCTGGTGAGTGTTCTGCTGTGAGACACTTCCCAGTGCCAGCCAGTTTTGTTCTTGAGGGATAATGCTTGGGAAGGGACTGGCTGGCAGGAGGTACGGTCAGGCACAAACTGATGATGTGAACCCATGTTCCTGCTTGTAGACACAGTTCTGAATGATGAAAAGGAGTGTTTTATTGAACATGATGCTAAATTCTGGGAATTGTTTGTTTCCAAGCTTTCTCTTTAGTTGGATTCCTGGCTAAATTTGCCAGTTCCTACAGATGATAAGCCTGACATTTGAACAGCATCTATAATTTGCTCTTGTTGTAGAGGGGAGCTTGGTTGTCTGTGGGCTAGTAGATGGCATGACATTTGGATTCTGTTGTGGACCTTATTCTTTCTTGTAAGATGCCAAATAATTAGATACAAAAATAAATTGTTTCATCGTATGGGCAATTATCTGTTACATAAAGATCGCCTGGATGCCTTGTGTTTCCTGAATTTATTTGCCTAATTGCATCATCTGTTTGTTCTGGTAGGCCGTAAGTGTCTTACAAAAAGTGCTGAGTGAGAAATAGTTACCGTGGTTTTATGCTAACAATTTTAGTTGTTGATTTTGGTTTAATTTTGGCATTTAATTTTTTTTTTTAAGATTTCTTCTCTAGAATTAGAGAACAGTCTTGACAATTGGAGCACGTGATAGTGCAGCTCATGATAACTGTAAACTTCAGTATTCTTTTGCTATGCTTTATCAGCACTGAAAATGAACTGAAAATGAACTCCCATCTCCCTGAAAATTCTGAAAGAAGGAAAGGTGATAGATGGACATTCTGGAGAAGGAGGTTCTTTAGAGAAATAAGATAGAAAACAAACTGTAAATTTTATCCTTGTCTCATGATAGGGGATTTATCTTCTGGGGAAGTCTGGGAACAGACAACTCAAAGATCCTCATAGGTGTTTTTGTGGGAAGAAGTAATTTAGCACTGGAAGTGATTTCTGATAAGGTTATTTTAGAAATGGTGGGAGAAGTAAATGATCTTTTGCAAAAGGCATAGAGGATACTCGAATATTGTATAGTCAGTGTGTCAGCATCTAAAACATATAACTGTATTTGGATCAGCTGTTGCGTGAATAGTCAATATGAATTCTCATTGTCACGGTGTGAAGTTCTTCAGTGGTATCTTCATACTCTGAAGTGTTGAATTCAGCAGACCTGAATCCTTCAATAACCGGGAAGTGCCAGTGCAACCTCAGTGATTGCTCTTTGGCCTGGCAGTGCCTGCTGGGAGGTGAATGTATGCATTCCTACCTTTCTTAGGGCTGGAAAAGAAGTATTCAGCACATGTAGTGTGGAGATGATTAGTTATGGAGTTCTGTTTACAAATATGTGATCAAAGGGAGACAACATATGCTGTTGCCTAAGAGTGTTGCTTAATTCAGTAGTATGCTGCTATAAATGTTTCTGGTGATTATATAGCTAAGATTATTCTTAGCTATATAATGGCATATGAGTGGCTGGCACTTAATGAGGTATAGGAAAGAATAATCAAAGTTCATCTTGTTCAAGGCTGAAAATCAGTAACTGGTAAAATGTAACTGGTTTGATGCCTTGGTAAAAAATACTGTTAAGAGAAAGGACTTCATTTGATGTTTCCCTGAGGCCAATTCTTGGTCTCTGAGTGACAAAGAGATCAGTCAGTTGAATATTAAAATGTAAAAAACAAGTGTTTTGAACTGAAATAATCTTCACAATCAAGGACAATGAAGGTAGTATGCCTTGGTAACTAATTCTCTATTTGTCATTTATTTAGGAGCTGGTCTTTGGAGCAGCAAAGGAGAAACCTAGAGAGAGAAGCATCTTTTTCTTCATGGCAGTTAGGGTACTGGGTTGCTAAATTCTGTAACACAGTGGATATCATGAAAACTTTGTTTTTACAGTATGATGTCACTGCATGTAAAACTCATGCTTGACCTTAATATCAGATGATTCAGTGTCCCTTTAGTGTCCTGATGGAAAATTATTGGTCACCCATGTTTATCGCCTTTAATCAAATTGCTCTTGCTTTGTCTACTACTGCTAAGGAAAGTTGAGATAAGTTAATCATGGTTTAATGTGCTGCATCTTGACTAAGAAAACTTAAGCTGCTTTTGTAGGGAAAAAAAAAAAAGTTAGATGACTGCATTGTGTTTAATAGATGTTAACTGCAAATCTAATATTGGCAAAAAGTTGTTTTCAGAGTGCAAATCTCTCCCAATGCATGAAGGGACGTGATCAGCAGACAAACTTAGTCCTGTGTTAGTGGAAGAATATAGTATTAGTGGAAATCACGTGCTCTCTGCAGAATCTGTAGGATCAAGCAGTGATGGAATTGCTTAGTGTCAATATGTAATAACATTTACATTTTGTTTGAATAATATTAGAAACTTTCAACTGTGGGGAAGAGAGTAAAAATTGAACTGGATATGTATTTAAAGGTGGTGATTGATGTTGTGGGATAATTAAACATAATGCAAGCTTGTACCATTTCATTTTTTTTCCAATAATCAAAACGTGTTCTAAATCAGTAACCTAATTACTTACAGGGAGGAATTAGCATAGTCCCTTAGAGTAAATGAGATAAAAGCTGATCAGGTTGGTATTGTCTTGTTTGTTGGGCTGCCTAAATGACTTAGGAGCCCAGTAGTATTTATCTGGGTTTTGACCAGCAGAATAGCTGTCTTTTTTTTTTTTTTTAAGAGCTATAAACAGCACTAAAAGTCTGTTTGAACCTAAGTTCTTAGTAAATTAGTGGATCTCTTTTACTGAATTATCACCTTGATTCTTGCCCATTCTTAGACTGTTAAGTGTGTGCTGTTTTCTTAATTCAAGACTTGATGGTCATCAATTGCTTCTCGACATAGCATGTTCCTTCAAGCTGTTATGAGTACTAGCTGAAGTGGTTGGTTACCTGACTTCAGTGGGAAGAGGAAGAAGGAGTCACCCCAAGGCTTCTGCTTAGGCTACCTTTCTGACCTTATATTTCTTCTTCATTGACTCATCAAGCAAGATGAAAAGATTAAGAACTGAAAGTATCTTAAGAAAAGCCAAAAATCCAAAAAAAGTAAATGGCACGTGTCCTGCTTCCCAAAAGAAAAAATCATGAGGGTGTTTTTAAGACAACAGAATGGGCAGAAAGCTTTTCAAGACTGGTTATTTCAATGTATTTTGTAGGTTGCTTCTTTCTTTAAGCTTTTGCCAGTTTTCAAGTAAGGAGAGGTCAGAATGACATGCAATGAGAGCTATTTCTTCTTGGCTGAGAAAGAGAACGCTGCACCTGCTTATATGATGTTCTGAAGTGACAGCTAAGTGTTACTTCGGCTTACAGCTTATGGAGTCATTTTTAATTTATATTGTTTGTACTTTGATATCAATATGTTGTTTAGACTAGTAAGCCTATTGCTATTAGGGAGAAGTCGTATGATCAATTTTGAGTAGTCCTGGTATATTGATTTTCCTTAGATCTTTCTGTTTATTGTGGACTTGTGTTTTTGCAGTTACTGTTTTTTGCAGCTTTTCTGATTTTTTTTTTTTTTTTTTTTTTAATCTTAAATTCTTCACTTCTGCAGCCTTTCAAAGACAAGTCATTCTCTGTGCTGGATCTCTAAATAGACAATATAGACAATATTAACAAGGAAACAAAGTTTTTCTATGTTGGACCACAGCTTTCCTATACCCTGGTAAGTCTTAGGACCTTTTGCTTTCTCTTTCCCATCAAGTTTGGTGCCTTGTCTCAAGGTTGGCTTGGCCTGTAAAACAGTAGCTGTACTTAACGTTTCATTTTGTGGTGCTGTCTGTGTTATTTAGATCTTCTGATGCTTATATTATATAAAGTCTCATTATGACTTTTATTTACCTCTTCTATTTCTGTGGTAAATTTCTCTGTAAGAATGAAGTTAAACAGGAATATTGCTTTTTTTTTTTTTATGAGGCATAATGAATAATAGCTAGTACATTGAGAAGCAGAGTATTTCTTGTGCTCCTGGCACTGAGCTAATTTTTAGCAAGTGTGTGGTGAGATGACTAGATGTCTATGAAGTGTAATAAAATTGGGACCTCCAGTGTCTTCAGAACTGGTGAGAAAGTTATTTTTAACCATGGTATCTGTTTGCAATACGTTGTGTTGTGGCACGTTCTGGCGTGCCAGCCAGAAAACTAGCAAAATACTGAATGTATCTGGAAGGGCATCAAGATGCGGGAAGACATCCCAGTGCAGCTATGCAAAAGCCCTACTATCTTCACTCTGGTTCAGGTCTTTGCATTTTAGGAGTACATAGCAGAATAAAAACAAAGATGGAAAAGGACATTGAAAACACTGAAAGGATGGAGCCTTCTCAGAAGAGATCAGAAAGATGAGATCTCTGTTTGAAGAGAAGGCGGCTGGAAGGGAATGTGTTGGACATTTAAAAAAAGAAAGCAAAGGGTAATGGATGATTAAGTACAGCATGACATTGATTAAAACTACAGGTTTGAAACAGCTAAAAAGAAAAAACCTGGTACTTCACATACTGGGTAGTGAATGGCTTTTATTGCCATAGGAACATATGTAAACGCCCAGTGTCACGTTCATACTGATTCCTTGACCATATTTGATGGTTCATATTTGAGAATGTAGCATTGATGTCTTTAATAAAAAAAAAAAAAATTGTGGATGCACAGGTTATCACTAAACGGTAGTTCTAGGAAGTTCTAGGAAGTTCTAGGCTAGATGGACCATTTGTCTGACCCAGTAAGGTATGTCTGAGATTATCCTGAACAACAGGAAATCTTGTTTTATGGCTTAATGAAATTTGTTCTATACAAATATGGCAGATGATCTCAACCAGATACTATATTGCATTCGGCTGTAAGTGTGTAATGTGTGTAACAAGCTGGAGCTGAATTTATTTATTTTCTGTAATGGAAATGAAGAGCTGGGAGATCAGAGCAAGGAAGAATCAGAATCTAAATATCTCTGTCTGTCTAGTAAGACACTCGAAGTTTGCCTGTAAACTCCTGTCTTCCAAAGCCTTGTATTTTGATTTGTGGAAGGTGGGTGGGAGGAACAATCTGCAGAGTTGGAGAATAAGGCCTAATAAGTATGTGCAGGCTCTTTTTGAAACTTTGAGTCTGCTTCCTGGCTGATCAGTGGTGGTTTTTAATTTATAAACCTTACGTGAAATGTTGTTTGTATTTAACCATAATGAAAAGTACGTGGGTAACAACCGCACAGTATAGATTTCAATTGTATTTAATAGGTTGTGTGAAATCTGAAATACCACCTCTCTGGAAGTAAAGTATTGAAGATTTGTGTATGATTTTATTTAAGTGAACAACTTGAGTTGCAAACCTGCATTAATGTATAAGCCACTTTCAGATTTCTGGTGAGAACTTCATGTTGGTGAGAACTTCATAAGGTTTCTCCCTCTGTCAACATTTTTGAAGTCTTTTTTGTACAAATATTTAATGACTGCAGCTGCATACCTAAGTGGCTGAGTAGTGAGTGTAGACCAGTTTTGTTTTCCGTCTTAAGTGTGCATTCCTGTCAAGTCTTAGATATTTAACACTGTTCTTTTGGTGTTATGTGTGTTAGAGCTGTTTATAACTTCTGTAGTTGAGACTTGATGTGACAATTAAAATTCCATGCAAGATTTCAGTTCTTGGATTTTAAAGCTAATTTGAAGTTCAGTATTCAGCCTTTAAGGTATATAATAATATGACTAATCAGATCCTGTCCAACTTAACGTGTAAACTGTTAAGCAATTAGTAATTATTTTTCCTCACTTTTTTGGTATTTATTTTCTTGATTGGATTTGTGATGCATCTGATTCTAGCTACTTAGTGAGACACTTACTTAGCTTGCAGCTGTAGCCCTATCAGTTGTTAACAGGCTTGGTGGTTTCTCTTAGCTTTTCAAGTTCAGCTCCTTTGCTTCAGTTTGTCACTTTGCAGGCATGGCCAAAATGCTAGTTCCCAAGTCATTCAAGATAATAGTGTGATGTCTAAGGGAGAGAACCCGAATAAAAGATGCCCAAATAAAAGACACAGTAAAGAAGTGGCTGAGGTGTCAGCACACATTGCCTTCTGCTAACTCTGCTTTTGAAAGGATCAGTGACTTCTGATGGGAGCAGAGTCTACAGCTGAGAATAGCAACTTAATCTGCTACAACGAGATTTGTTAGAACTTGTCTATCAACATCGTTAAGCTTGCTGTCCCTCCAGTTCAGCCTATTATGCAGCATTATTTTCTTCTTTTTTTGGAAAAAAGAAAAAAAAGAAAAAAAAAAGGGAAAGTAGTAATTTTCTTTATGATTTCCTTGCAGCAAATTATCTCTAAGTTCAAACCTGTATGTTGAGAAAGTTAGAAACAATCCAGTGTATTACTGCTGACCATTATACTATTCTAGGTATTGAAGATTAATACATGATTATGTTAGCTTATTCTTACAGTTATATTTCTGAAAAGTTGTATTTGGAGGTAAAAATTTGCACTGGCTTTGTTTTCTATGTATGTAGTGTAGCAGAAGGGCGTTGCATTCACTCAGTATGTACAACCACTGTATGTTAAACTGAAAGCAAAATAGACATCAGTTCAAAAAAACAAAAGAAAAACCATCAGCTTATTACTTGCAGTAAGACTCTGAAATATTATGCATAGGTACAGTTTGAATAGATGCTTAAAATTTACAAGAAGTCTCCAGGTATAGTGCATTGGCTTATCTTGTTAAAATTCATTAAACTAGTACACGTCCAGTATTTGTATTCAAAATTCCAGAACTGGTTTTCAAGGAGCAATAAGTACATGCTTAGAATTATTTGAGTTAGAATGCAAAAGTATTCATAAATCTCATTCATTTATCTCACTGATTTACCTCACGTATTAAATTCTGATTTCAATTTGTTAGATGTTGGGTTTTTTTTCCTGAAACTCAATGTATTTTTCGACTGTGAGTGTTGACTAAATGTCTGGAAATAATTATCCCTATTTTTATACAGGTAAAATTTTATAAATGTAGAATCAAAACAAAAAAGGTTACAAGTGCTGATTCTCCAGACAAATCTCTAGAGTAAAAATTTTCATTGTCTATTGTGAAATATAGGCCAGATTCAAATTGAAAATACATCTCAAGTTGTTAATATTGACAGACTGGATAAGTACATGTGAATCTTTTGGTTCTAGATCAAAACTTCTAAAAGTAATGAATGAAATGTGGCTGTCTGCATTTCAAGCTGTGTGATGCCAGAACCTGCATAGTGTAGCTCTATTATGCCCTGACTGCAGGAATAGGAATTGCTGCTGCCTTGGTAGCAGTGGAGCTTAATTCCAGTCTGCTTGCATTGCTGAGAGGATTGGCGGTTTCTGGAAACCAGAGGAATACAGTTCTTCACTAAACACAGTCTTTAAGTTGAATGGAATAAAACCATTTTATTAAACAGTGTCTCTGTTGAGCAGGGTATGTCAGAAGGACCAATGGCTGCTTTGGTTCCAAAAGCTGTAAATGTCTGCACCTTTAAAAGCAGAGTCCAGAGATGTGAGCTGGAAAATAGAAGGCATTTATTGTAGGTATTGGGTTCCTCAGCAATTTAGCTTTTTTCACTGAGAATCGCTGATGGCTGCTGTCTTATTATTTTCAAAGGAGCTTAAGGTGTAACCTGAACTAAATTGCATTGTAGCAATATAATTTGAAGTGGTAAAGTAGAAGTAATAGAGAACAAATATCCATATTCCAACATTTGTTAACTCTTATTTATGTGGTGGTAAGAAACAGTATGGTTTAGAAGCTCTGTCAAGACTCATAAAAAATCAAAATTACCTGCTTCCATTTGGCTCACGAATACTTGATTTGGTACTAAAGATGAAACCAGTGGCCAGAGTTGCCAGCTGATTGCCAAGTAATTGGTATGCAAACTGTTGCAGCTTTTGTTCAGGAAGTCAGTATTTTTCAGATGTTATTTGAAAAAGTGACTGCACTTTTATGTGCTTGGGTTCCAAATGAAATGGTAAAGTCATTGCAGCCTTCTTGGATTGTTCAAGAGAACATATGTAGTTCTTTAGATTGTGGTGTTGGTTTTTCTCTAACAAAAAAATTTCAGTAATTAAATGCTTCTTTAGCATGTTCTCACTCTGTAAAACCGTAAAGCATAATCTTGGAACCTTGCATTTTTTCCTTCTATCATTGCACAGAATGCATGTTACAGGTGCTCGGAGTGGTAGAGAAGAAAGTGATCTTCAGTGCTGCTAATGGAGAACCTCTGTGAGTCATTAGAACAGTTATTAGAGGAGCTTCTTTCAAGTAAGGCACTAGTGCTGATCACAGTGCTGCTGAGTGAGGAGATGGTCTGAACTGTCAGGTTGACTAGAAAAGAAGGAATACTGCATCAGAGTGCAGTGCTATCACTCTTGGTTATAAACTGAAGTAGAAAGAATTGCATTTCCAAAATTTATTTTACTGACTTAGAAGGTGGCATTTCTATTCTCAGTTAAAATTCTGTATTAATAGAACTTTCAGTATATCCACCTGTGCTTGATATTGAACAGCTTCACTGTTAGTATGATAGCTGCAGGATTGACAGTTGCATCTAGTAGTGAGTAGAGATCTTAAGGCCAGTGTCCAGATGAGCTCACAACTTGGGCATGCTGCTGCAGAGCCCTCTTGCATGCACTGGAGTTGGAGAGAGCATTCTGTTGTATGGTATGAGAGCCCTGTTACTTTTCTTTATTTGTGATTAGCGTAGTTAGCAAGGAACAGGCAGAAGTTCTATTCAGTGTGGTTTATTATGGTCGAGGCACTGATAGTTGTGATGGACCCAGGCAGTTCACTGTCACCTATTAGTTTTTTTTTCTATCTCTGTCCCATCCTCCAGTGTCGTATCGGCAGTCGCTGCTGTTACACAAAGCATCCCAATCCCTTCTGGCTCACTGGAAATGTTGACTGAAACCTTTCTATTGCAAGTTTAAAATGTATTGTATTGCAATCGTTATATTGAGTGGTAGATGGACAATTGTATTAGAATACTTGTTAATTTCAGTCATGCCAGACTTCTTGATTGTATTTACTCACCCCGTCCTATGGGGATTCTTTTTTATTTATTGATTGAAAAGTATTTGGATGTGTTCTTTGTTCTTTCACAAATATTTGGATCCTTCTGTGTATTGTCCTCAGTAAAATCTTGAGGTCACATCTTTGGTAAGCAAACCATTTTCTGCTCTAACTCTTTTTGAATAGCCTGTTGTTTGTTAAATAAAAAGTGTGTGATTTAACGTCTGTAGGCTGTTTCTTATCTGTGCATACCTTTTGTGTACTTCCTTACTTTGTTTCACGTGCAAACAAAATCACGGACTGGGCCTCTGGAGGTCATCTGGTCCAACCCCTTTCCTCAGGCACCTTGGTGCGTCCTGACGAACTCACAGCACTGATTTCAGACACTTCTGGCTCTTTCAAAGAGAATGAGCAAGAACTGTTCCACGTGAACTTATGCCTTGTTTGGTTTGTGTGAGAGAAACCTGAAACTTCCCAACTTCTATGAATTACGTTGGCTGATTTATCTTAATAGAGAGTAGCATAGTCTCCTTTTTAATAGAGAGATATTTTCCCCATAATGTGACCTAATACACTTGAAAAAATACCGATAGGTAACTTAAAATAATCTGAAACAAATCAGGTAGAATGCTAAAATAGTAGTCTAATATGCTTTGGATGACATTAGAGGACTGCATTTTAAGTGATATTTATAGTTTTTGTATTTGGCAGAATGCAAAAGCTCCTGTGTGTAAGTGGAACCTTACATTTCTAATCCTAGTCCTAATTCCACAGTTTTCAAACTGAGAAAGGGGGTAGCATTCACTGCCATCTGGATTTTTAATCTGAGTACATTTGTCTCTTAATTCCTGTTTGTCACCTTTGGGTATTTCTGTCTTCCTGAACCTTCTGTTGCTAATCACATAGCACTGTTCTGGAGTGCTTTTGGATTGTTTTGTTTTGTTTTTCCAAGCGAATGCTCATGGTATTTTCTGGTACACTTTGACTAATATTCAGATGTAAACGAGCTCCTGTGTACCCAATAGGAGTTGATAACAATTTGAGTTACGGATTTATAAAAGCTAAAAATTGCAATTGTATTGATGATGAAAAGAGACCACAGCTTTATGAACAGATGTTCTTGACATTACAGCTTTTTGCAGCTGAGAATGGGAGACTTCTGTCTGGTTTGTTCTCTGTCATTTTATCCCACCAAGTTGTTTTTTTGGAGGGAACTGCTAATGCCACGAAAAGTGTAGGGTAAGTGAGGAAAGAGGTTTGGAAAAATGGAAACATCATTTCTATCTTGCAGAATGATACCCTAAAGTCAAGTGGGAAAAACTAGTAGGAAGAAGTAGTGGCTTTAACAAGATCATTTTGATGCGTGGGTATGTGAGCAAATTTAGGGATGGATGGTGTGTTTTATTGCTTCTGAAAGTTGTTCAGCTGTGCTGCACTAGTGTATGGCAAGAACTTGCTGTTAAATCTTGAAAAGGTACGTTTAGGAAAACTGCTTTCTTTGCTTTGGTGATATAATAGTTTCCCCCCGTTACTAGGCAAGAACTGGAAATGTTCATAGTATGAATAAATTTTCTTAATTGAAATCCATTCTGTAAACCTGATTGTTAGGATGACTGCAGCGATGACTTGGAATAGACCATTGTGCTGCTGTTGAGGCTGTGGTACCTCACATGATATTAGGAGTTTCATCTGCAAACTTGGCTTCTTTTTCCTCTTGCTTACAAGACTGATGCATCAGACCAGTTTACTGCTAATTTCTACTTAGTTTTTCAGTTTAGCATTTGTCACATTTCCTATACCAGAATCAGAGAAGGTGTTCTCCCAGTAGTACGGAGAAAATAGTTTCTCTACCAGTGGATGAGGGCTTTCACTGTTTACTATTTGGCTGACCTCTTTGATCTGAAAAACTCTTTGACAAGACAGTGACTGCTTTCTGAAGGGCAAATAGAAAGAGTGGTGTTGGTGCTGAGCCATGCATTCAGGTTGTGATCTTGCCCATCTCAGTTTTATCATTTTAGCCTTGCTCATTGGCAGTGGATTCCACTCTTAGTGTAAATAGGGAGTTTCAAACAGTTCAGCTTTACTATTCTTTTCATTATTGCTTGGATGAAAAATTACTGAAGTTTCTCCCATTTTGAGCTTCGCTCTGCAGCACTTAGCTCTTGACTCTTCCATTTTCCTTCCCCTGCATTTTCATATCCTTCTCTGACTTTTCTCATGAAAAGCCAAGGTCCATCCTCACAAGCATTCATTCTCGCTTTTGACAGTGGTCTGTAGAAGCAACAATCAATGTCTTGATGCCTGATTTCACAATAGTACAGCAGTCCCAGACTGGTGTTAGATTAATGATTTTTAGTTTTTTTCTTTTCCACTATTGAAAGGCACCCATCTGTTGTCTCCGCATGGGAGGACAACATTCAGGATCATTGTTTTGTGAGAGGAATTACCAAGTACTTCTGCCATTCTGAATTTTTACTGTAAGTGTGAATTTAGGAAAGAAGTACCTAATGCCCAAAGTGTTGTGGTTCTTTTTATTCAGAGGATTAACCTTGTAAAACCTGACCTGTTAAAGACTAATTGACTGAAGGCTGTATTCTTTAACCAAAAGCAAAACTGCCAAATTCTTAGGTAAGCTAAATTGTGGGAAATACAACACCTTAGCGCTGAGTTTAATAGCTCTTTCTCTTTGGTTGGATGACAACAATGTGTTCTTATGAAGCTTGAACTTCCAAAGGAATCGGTACTGTAGTTCCTTTGGAATGCAGCTGACCTGCAATTAGTGGAGTGAGTACTACCTGAAGTAGCTGTAGATGACAGCTTTAAGTTTGCTAGCAAGATTATTTTGGAACACTGAATTTTCTGATTTAAAAGTACCTGATGACTGAGTTTTTAAATATTGGAGCAATAAAGTGTTTTTTTTTTTCTTTAAGAGATTTATCAGCCATGTTGGTGTAATACTTATAAACACGTTTGCCTCACTGGTATGCGAAGCTTGTACAAACTTTAGATATTTATATACCAGGTTGGGTGTGTGATTGATGCTTCTAAGCATTGCTCACTAACAAAGAAGGCCCTTTTGTGTAATACCTGTACAGTTTTCTTCACTGAGTGGTAAAGTGCAAAGATGTCCAGCATTACTGTTCTCTTCCATTCTCCCACTATGAAATGTCTGAGTTGCTGATAACTGACATCTGTGCCAAGAAGAAAAACTTTTTGTTATGGAAAAGCTTTTTTATCTTGCATCCACTAAATTGGACTTGAACTTGCTTATTATGCATGCTCATTTCAAGTAGAGGTAATGTACAAATATGCTACTTCTCTACTCTTCTGGTGAGAAACTTGTTATAAAAGATACACATGAAAGGTAAAGTGGGACAAATATCTGAATTTTGATCTTGTTCAGAATCTTTGAAGAGCAATTGGCCCTTCCTTGCGATTTCCATATTCGTATCCTGCTATGATTTTCTTTGCAGGCTGATCATTCTTGCAGTTGATCATAGCAAGTAATACAAGTTGATGGAACTAGTTTTAGTTGTCAGATGCTTCAGAAAGTTGTAATGATTGGGCAATCTCTATGCTTTTCTTTTTTAAAGAGTAATAGTATAATAGTATACTGGTTAATGCAGGCAAGTATAATGTATAGATTAATGTACCTTTCAGTGTTTATCCATTTTACTGGCACATGTGGACATTCTAGAGAAAGGCAGCGTTACTGCACCTCTACGTATGAAATAAGTTGGTCTCTGTTCGTGTAGAATGGGATTGTTGTGCATTCCTGTGAGGTTTATCAGTGTTCTCTTTTTTATTTTTTTTTAATTAAAAGAACTTCTACTTAAAGCTTTCAGAAATTGAATTTCATTTTATTGATTTAGCAAAGAAGTTGTACAGTTGTGCAGCCACGGTGGTTATTATGCTCATGTGTTCAATTTGCAGGAGTATGTTCCCTTTGGGGTTTTATCTTAATTTTTGTAACTGACTGCTAAAATTAGGCCCAACACTCCACTTGCACTTAACAGGAGAGAGACTTTTTATAAAGTATAGAGGCCTCAACTGTTATGTTTTTTTAGCTTTTGCAAAGCTTTTTCTTGCATTTTTATTGGAAAGTCCAGTGGTATCGATTATTTACAAAGCATCCAATTTTCACATCTTGTAGTGAAATCCTGCTCATAGTTTCTGTAATTTATTTTTCTTCAAGCTTCTCTTACAACCTGACAGTGTGCAGGGATGTTCTGCTTTTCAGTACGTACTCCTTTAACAGTGCTCTCAAGACACAGCTGTTTCAATTTACTGTTTTTGCTTGGGAGTAAATATGCTTAAAGATGAAAACACATTTCACACTCACAATGTTCAGAATTTGTTTCAGATTATCTCTTCTAAGAGAGACCAACAGATTATGAACAGCCCTTTTTACTTCAGGAAGAAATACCTACACCAATGATTGTAGGCGTGGAAGGTTATTGACTTAGATGTTTTTTCTAGAATGAAAAGCTCCTCGTATTTATTTATTTATTTATATCAGTAGCTGTTGCTTGTATTTGGGAAGGGGGAGAGTAGATGAATTCACAGAATATGGCTGTGAGATGAGCTCTGTCAGGGAGTTGGGTCCCTGGTGTCAGTTTGGTCACATTCCTGTAACCAGGCAGAAACCTGGTTACCATAAACTGTTTCAGCATGACACTTCGACCAAAAAGTAACCAGAAAAATGAAAACACTTTGTAATATTCTTCAAGCTTAGTGAGTTAAGGCAACTTGCAGAGACATCTGAAAGCTATAGAGCTCAGGTATTATCGGTTGTACAACCCAAAAGAGGAGAGGGTAAGGAAGCAGCAATTGAGAGAGGGTTTTGAGACTGCGCTCTTTGGCAGCAGTGAACCAGTTTAGCTTAATGGTCCAAGAAACCATACTGACAGGCTCTTTCATAGTTCTTGTCATAAACTATGCGATCTCTGTTTGGAAGGATCCAAAATTAGGGCACATTTGAAAGCCTAGTCAGCATTGTGCTGTGCTAGCAGTTGAGAGTTAAAGCTGTGCGCAAACATTTTTGTTATTTCCCCGAAGAAATTAAAACATACTGCAAATATTAAATAACATGACTGGCAAAGTGTGACAAAACTACAAAACTTTGCAGCCTCTGAATATTTTTTCCTGTATGCATAATTCTGATTTCTGTCATTGGTGCTCATAGTTTTGGGAATAAGAAACATTCCAGCAGATTTCATGGACGCAGTCACAGAGCATAACCCTTCTATGCAAAGTGCAGTTGTGACAGTGCATTTCTTTGGGGATGCCATGGCTACCCAAGGCATTTATTCTGTTTTAGCATGGGTTTTTGTTTGCTTGTTTTTAGTAATAATGAAGGTTTCTGTCTTTTGTCTAGCAATATATTTCAGCATAATAATATTGAAATGGTATCATAGACAAAACAGACGTCTGCTGTGCGGCTGGTATGCCTTGCTTACAGTGTCCTCCAGAAGAAGCAAGTGCAGATGGTGGTAATTACAGAAAACCTTGGGGGCCGTGGAGGAGCATGGAGGATAGCAATTGTGGAGTGAAAATTCTTGAGGAGAAAAACTTGTGAAATTTATGCAGCAAATTGTTTGGGATTTGCTCAGCAGAGCTGTCACCATAATCTCACGCGAGTTTAGGAATGGAGAACTTGTGACATCAGAGACCTGAATATCTAAAATAGTTTGTAGAAGTATCCTATAAATAACTAGAGAAGAGCTCAAATATAATCTGGTTTGTTCTGAGGGTGTGGTGAGCAGTTGACTGTGAGGTCTATAAAGTGCAAAGATTCTCAGTCGTAGCTTTGCTTTATGCTTTGTATTTCAGAACTTTTAGAAGTTTTCAGAATTTTTATAAGTCTGAACTTATTTTTGTGGACAGAAAAAAATGTCAGAAGTTGTTTATTCCCACCCCTGGTAACTAAGTGACGTATTGATGGAGTTAAGCAGGTTAAGGCATTAAGGATTGTAATTCAAAGGGGAAAAAAAAGAGATCACTTTCACCCATTCAACTAATGTTGCAAATAGTAAATATTTACTCTTTTACTATTTACTATTAATAGTGTTGTACGTAGTAAAGCATTAAAAAGTGTTGACTATTAAAACTTCTGTGCTAAAAAGAAAAACTTGGGAATTAACTTGATATCAGGATGCAGGAGTCCAAACCAAAAAAGATTCAATTTAAAGGGATGAGCTTGGGGGGGAAATCTTATCAGATATTTAAGACAGCAACGATATTTTTAATTCTACAGAGAATATAAGCTCAGTTTAAATCAAGGACTGGCATGTTTACCTTTAAAACAATGAAATCTGCAGTCTTAACTGTCTGTGAATAGGTGATAAAGAAATGGCTGTCGTCTTATCGTGTTTCTGGCTGTCCTGTGAGATCTTTTAACAACCCTTGGAATTCTAGGAATTCCGTTACTCTTCATTTGTTATGCTTTAAGGTTTCTAAACATTTGGCGTTAACTCCCAATTAAAGTAAATCTTTCTTCTTCCGCTACTTACGAACCTTTCCTTGCAGCCTGTAGATATTTGTGTAGTGCACAGTCATCTTTATATTAAATGTTAATTGTAGAGCAGGGGTAGATGGTGCAAAAGACTTGATTAAAACTGGGTATTCAGATGTGTATACAGTGGGAGCATTAATCTGAGTTGCAGTGGGATGCTGGGGTAGTAAATCTGTGTAGTGTTTTGGGGGTCCTGTGGACGTCAGACCATTCAAAGAGCTGTAACCTTGGTTGTGTCTGTGGGCTACTTTTTGAAACTGAACCTGTTTTCTTTTCTCACATTTTTAATTGATGTAGAGACTGCCCTCTGCTGTACTCTTTAGCTAACGGAGAGTTTAGGCCTGTGAGCACTAGGAGTTGCTGATAGTTGAACACTTTTTGATCATCCATGTAAGAGCTTTATTATTGATATGGGATAGCAAAATATAAACAAAGGCCAAGTAGTATGTTACTGAATTTTAAAATATCCTTTAAATGACCTTGGCAGATAACTGTTTTCTCTCCAGACCTGAATTTTGGCAATAGGCTACTTAAAGCCTTCTCTGACTTGTTCTTCCTGCCCCAAATGTGTCTGCAGTCACACCAACTGAAACTGTATTTCCCTTCTTATCTCTCATTAGTTTGGTCTAAAAAGGAGAAATTAAACAATGCTTGTGTGCAAATACTGGTGTATATTTAAAACAAAGGGAATGGTGGCAAGTAAAATGTTTGTTAGTGTTATCAGTAATTGTTTTTTTTTTATTTTGGTCAATTGTGAAAGCACTTCAGTTTTTTGTAATGGAGATCAAAGGATTTATATCCGGGTGGAAAGTTCATTTTGTTAGGACTACAACATCTCGTGCAGTGGTTCCGCTTGCCCTGCTATTGCTTTTAATAGACTAAAGGGGCTCACTATTGAGATACTAATGGACGAAGATTGCTGCTAACAGATCTGTCTTGCACAGAGACATTGGCAAGAATTTTGTGTTGCCTCCCTTTATATAAGTTTTTATTTCTTTTCTAAAAATCAACCTGTTCAATTTCTTAAAATTTAAACCATGCTTTTTCTAAGGGGTTTTGATTGCTTTAGACTTAACAGATTTAAAATATATTATTGAAATTAGTCTGTGGTGGTGCATCCTACGTCTGTCTTAACTGGTGCTCTTAGACACCTGAGTCACTGAGGCTGTGAGCTTTTCCTCAAAGTGCTGTTCTTCAGAGACCTTACTGGCAGCATTATTGCTCCTTACTGAGGTACACCCTCGGCATGACTCACAAATGGTGCTTTTTCACCTCTGGGTTTGAGCAGTCACCTTGCTCGCTGACAAGATTGGAGAAGCAGCAGCTGCCTCATCTCAAAACTGCAGGGTGAGAAGCAGAATGCAGTGAGGAGCCCCGCGTGGCTCATGTATGATGTAAATCCTGCAGCTCTTCGCAGGAGCGTGGTGGGAGCGGACAAAGCTCTTGCCATGGGAACGAGCGGTCCGCTCCAGAGAATGGCAGCGGAATGCTGAGCTGGTGTAAATGAGGAGCTGCAGCTGCTGCCTGGGAAGCTCTGGCTCAGGAGGAAGCAGAGGGGAGCTTATGTTACCTCCCTGGGCCAGGTGAGTGCCCAGTTGCTCTTCGGGGCATTTGGCAGCGAAGAGGACTTCTCTGATAATGACAGATCCCATGTACGGTATCAGTGTGATACATAACGTGCTTACAATTCCCGTGCTTGTATCTCAGGCAACCTGTACGTACAGTTTGTGAAGCTGGAATCTCAGTGTCTGAAATTTCAATTTCACAATTTTTATTGAGTTTTAATGTTTTAAGTTGACAGTCTTATTCCTCCTCCTGTACAAATGTAACATAGCAGTAACAATGGAAATTGCTTTCCTTTGAGAGTTTAGAGCTTTTAGCTGTTGATCCACATACCTTGCACACTGAAGTGAGCGTGGAATGCTAAAACCTTTTGGCATGTCTGATAGCCCTTTGAAATACACATGTTGAACTGAGTTACCGTGCTTGACAGGTTTTCTAATGAACCCTGTTCTGAAATGATTAGAAGGAAGAGCCAGCTGGAAATGAAGGAAATATTTTCTTTCAATACAGGACTATACTATAGCATCTGATTAGAGAAAATGATGTAAAATGTTGTAGACTAAAACAAAAAAGTATACTAGAAATCAGTATTGATTGCATTGCAAAGTTACTGCAGGGTATTTTTTTTTCTTTTACGGAATTTTTGAACTTAAGAAAAATGATGTGAAACTGTCATAGATTTTGCAACTTATTTTTGAAAAACATTAGGCTGCTCAAGTCAGGTATTCCAGATGCTACTGATCTCCATGTGACATCTGTGAAGTATTTTCTACCATACACTTCAATTTCTCATCGATTAGTGATAAAATTTGTGCTTTGCAAACTGATTTGTGTTGTGGTTTCCTTTATGCAATTTGGTTTCAAGCTTCTTAAGCTTGGAGTACTGTTGAGGAAACAAATAATGCTTGGGAGATGATGCAGTGAAAGCTGGGAAATTTTTTTTCTACACTGAATTCCATTCATGAAATTACTGAAATTCTACTTTACTGTGATAGCTTGCAATTTTGATGACTGAAGTTGCTTATTTAGAAGCCTGAGTAAAAATTCCCACTGCTAGTTGAGCCACTAATGGCTCGTGGTGGAGATGGCTGGCATAATTCTCTGCTTATATTTTCTCAGCGATTCAGATTATCGGGAAGCATCTTGTATGTGATTTTAATCAATCTGTTTCAAATGACTTCAGCAGTCTCCGATGCTTCTTCCAGTTGTTTCTAATGAATCTGTGACTGTGCCATATCTGCTATAGTTGTTGTATGTGGCTCTCATCTGATAATAAAATCCTTTGCATTGTGCACAATGTTAATATGTATTTCTTACATTTATAATTATAGTTCCATGCAGGGCTTTTGTGCTCCTTACTGTGCCAGAAGTAACTGAGTCTGCTGGCAGTGACTGCTGAACTCCCATGCAGTCATTCAGGATTTGCAGTTTTAATGAATTTTGGAAAGGGAACTGTCAAGCCTAATCATATTTTTCTAGAACTGAAAGAATTTTTAAACATCACCAAAACATACCATCTCAGCCTCTAGAAAATGTAACTTTTGCTTTATGGAAGTTGCTTAAGCAAAGCAGATTTAATTTTACCACATGGAATTTGGTTGCTAAAGCAATTGGGTTTGCTGTGCGCACCAGCCAGTTTCCTGGGTGAAAGCTGAAGCCACCTTATAGCATTTCCCTTCTGTTTCTGTCCATGTCGGCCTTTGTTTTATTTTAGCATCCGCATTGCACGCCAAGGTGATTACTTTCCTATATGTTTATTCTTCAGCGGAGCTTTTTGGGTCTCTGCTTTGCTGAGTAGTACATTCAGCATTTGTGGTGGTTAAAGGAATGATAGCAGCCTGGCACTGCTAAGGATTCAGCATGAAGGGTGGCTTGCTTATTTTGTGAAATACAGTATTTCAAAGAATAGATGTAGCTAGCAAGACAGTGGCTAAATTTTTGCTTTAACTTCTCTATTCTGAGCTTGCACTGGAAATTGTTTGATTTTCAGAATTACCTCACAGTGAAGTTCTTCTGTAATGTTGAATGGTGTTGGGAGCAGGTAAAACGCACCCTCTCAGTAGCTGTACTTCAGTTAGCAATTTGTACAAACCTTCTCTGGAGTACAAAAACTCGATAGTAAATGTGGTCTGCGAAGAGAAAACATTCTCCAGGGCCATATTGGTCAGACCTACTGCATGAATTTGGCAGAAGACCGTCATAAATGAACTTTATTTGGAAGCATCTGTTTATCACATGGCAACACGGAGGTTCCCCTGCTAGATATGGGCAGTTCAAAGGGAGACAAAGCTATGACTTAACTCTGTCAAACTTTTAGCAACCATTCTGTGTTCCACAGATACCTGTGTACGTCTAAGGGTTGCACAGGTTGCTAACGCAAAGTCCTAAAGCAGAATTCTGTTAAGTGCAAATATTCTTCCGTGTATTTTATACATGACAGTGAAAAACCAGTATTGTTGAATGTCTGTAAATTCTCCCTCTTGTATAAGAACTAGTGGAACAAAATACGCTTTTTCTGATGTCCCAGAGATCCACAACTTCCAGAGAGCAGACTTGGTATACCAGCCTTCCTTTACTGATGTTATTGTAGGGTTTTTAAATTTATGAAGGAAATCCTTAGAAAGAAAAGCCAAGTAAACTGTTCCTGTGCTTATTTATCATAGGACTTCTGATGTCATGCTCATTGGCTAGAATAATTCTTCCTGTTCCTATTATCTGCTTCTGCTTAATTATTATTTTTAACCTCAGATACAACATATCTTGATTTGAGGGCTGAGCTAATGCTTTGCCAGTGTCACGTTTTACATTTGAGTTCCGTAGAGAGGAGCTTCAAAACTGATCTGAAAGTTGTTTTTTTTTTCCCTTTTATGGTGATGAAAACAAATGAAATGCTCATTTCATTTGTTGCATTTGGGAGTAGCATTTTTCTATGAATTGTTGCAGATAAGGCTTTGTGGTATCTGAGGTAGGCTTCAGAAGGCAGAAACAACAGCGGGCTCAGAATTAGAGGGGTTAACCCGTTATCACAAGTCCTTTGATTAAGGGAAGTTATTCTGACATTCCAGACTGGCAGCATCCCTGTGCTTTTAGAGATTACTAATTAGGTATGTTTGGAGGACTTGGTTTGGTATTTTGGCCAAGTTGAACTTAAGCTTGCCTGATAAATGAGATTTCAAATCTTTTCAGTTACCTAGGTATGATTACTTTGCCTGTACTCCTTGTTACAGAGACACGCAATTTTCTGGGATATAAAAATTATTTTCTACTTGAAGTGCTCCTGAAACTCTTACTTTTTGATACCTGCTTCCCAAATATGGCTATTACTGAGACTAGGGGGGAACCCTGACATCCTAACGTTTGTTTCTTTCTTAACTGACTTAACTCAGATCTTAGGGACTGAAAGCGAGCTGCTGTTATTACAGGCAGCTCTTATGTCTCACTCCTTCAAGAATTTGTATGCCCTTGACATCTTGCATAGAAAGTGAACATGGAAACAATATTACTGTTGTCTGCATATTACTTATATTTACCTCAGATTATATTTTTGTTTTTCTGGTCTTCAGTGCTTATTGCTAAATGAAAGGGGTTTAAAAACTTCATTCTGTATACAGATGCATAAGTTTTTGTTGTTATTTCTCGATTTAACCTCAAAATATATTCTCTCTTAGGTAGCTAATGATTTTAGATTTGATGGAATATTGTTCATTTGGCTATCTGGGTTCATTGTATGAACTTCTTGTCTGCCTTTCCCTGATGTTCAGAAATCCCATTTTGACCCAGTGCTTTATATTAATCGCTTCTGAATACTGACTTTGTGACTCCATTCTTCAAAGGTTATTCCTTTTAAATTGGGCACTAAGAGAAGGTTTTACAGGCCCCAGCTGACTGTGCGGCACTTGCAGCGCTAGCCCCAGTGCTATGCAGCTTGCAATGGGCTTTTCTTTGCTGCTTGATTTTCTTCTTTATTCTGAATGAGAAAATGTTGAACATTGAAAACACTTTTGCATGTCAGTGCAGGGTACCTAAACGTCGTTAGAAGTCTCAAAAAGATTTTTCACGGTTGAAAAATGCTTCAATATGTACTCTTCAGATTTTTTTAGAAAATCTTAGTCATAATCAGTTGTAGTAGCTGGGCGAGAAACAAGTGAAGAAAAGTGCTTTGCTGTTGCTGAATGTAGCTGCATACCATTAATGAAAATGAAGAGCTGCACATACTTAGAATTGCAAGCTGGCAGTGATTTGTGTAGGAGTGTCTGTTGCTGCACTTCCAAAGCTGTGCTAATGATATTTAATTTTCAACATAATTACAACAGAAGGAGCCTTCTCTTCCTCCTCCAAATGCAAACATAGGAAAGGATTTCTTTTTATCTTAGTCCTTCCAGTGTTATTTGTGTAATGCAACTTCTGGGACATTTGTACTGTTTCCTTTCACTTGATAACACACAAAAAAAGCTTGAAAAATCAAATGTAATTGTAACTTTTTGCAGACTTTATTACCTTTTAGTTGGACATACTGAGAATAATATTTCTGTGGTTTTGTGATACAGAGAGCAGGAAGAAAAAGTGTAAGGCACAGGTATGTGTGATATTCAAGAGCTGTGTGGCTGCATTTTTTCCAACATTGAAGTTTTTAGCTTGAATCGGCAGAAATGAGAAACTGTACCAGAGTGGAAGGCTGGACTTGGAGTGTAGTGGAATGCCACTGTGTGCCTTTGAAAATCAGTTATTGTACACTGCCAAATAAATATGTGTGCGTGCACAGATGAGGATTTCTGCTCTTGTATTTGATATGTATTTCCTGCTTTAGAGCGTATCTATAGAAAGCATTAAGAGTAGCTGCTAACATAAGTCTTAGCATGAGTTTATCACTACTTGGAATTGTGTAAGTGCAGTTCCAGTCTGCTTTAGATAGTATCTTTTGGAAGAACTCTGTGCCAGACCTGTCTTCTCTGAAACCTGAGAGGCAGTGCTTACGTGGAAATGCTTCAATTTGTGAGCAATAAATGCAAGTATTTTTACATGTTTATAAATCCTCTTGTGAGCATCTTGTTTATAACAAATGATTTATATTTAGTGCTTGTACTACCCTAGTTTGTTGGAACTTTTAAGAGCGAAGGATGCGTTAGTAAGAATTTTCCGAAGATTGCTAATTTGCAGTTGTGTATTTTAAGTGCAGAATAATCCAGTTCTGTGATGTGGAATTGTACAAAATTTTAGCGTGAGTTTGAACTACTAATTCTCTAATGCCAGCATATGAAAATTTCTAAAACAGATGAATCAGATTGTGAGGGTTCTGTTGTTCTTAATAAGGGAAGAAGTATAATGTGGAGTATAAAGTTCGTGGTCTCATGCTTGGAGCACTAAAGAACTATCTTAGGTATTTTGTTATTAATGCAGATATTTACTAACTTTTTTTGAATGTCTTTCATTAGATTTTCATCGTGGATGCTTCTTTGGCTGCCTTATGATGGAAGGGATACATTTTTGAAGTTATAATGGATTTTACACAGCAGCATAACGAAAACTGGCCTAATAGCAGCATTTCTATTTGAAGAGAATAGGCCTAATTGCACATAACCATGACAACTTCTCATATGAATGGACACATCACAGAAGATTCTGATAGTGAAGCAAAAAACGTGGATCTTGCATCTCCTGAGGAACCTCAGAAGCACCGAGAAATGGCTGTCGATTGCCCTGGAGATTTGGGCTCCAGGATGATGCCCATGCGGCGGAGCGCTCAGCTGGAGCGAATCCGGCAGCAGCAGGAGGACATAAGGCGCAGAAGAGAGGAAGAGGGAAAGAAACAGGAATTGGACCTTACTGCTTCCATGAGGCTTAAGAAATTAGCACAGATTCCTCCAAAAACTGGAATAGACAATCCAATATTTGACACAGAAGAAGGGATTGTTTTGGAGAGTCCTCATTATACTGTGAAGACATTAGGTAGGTGTTGATGGAAATTATGAACAGGTTAATGGAAAAGAAAAAGATTTATTTGAATATTAATGTTCTGAAAATGTGATTTAGTTAATTCTTCCTACTGTAAGACTTCTGGTCCTTTGGGTTTGTGATTTTCTTCATTTAGCCAAGCTTAAATATGTGCCCCAGCAGGAGCTTCCAAAACTAATCCTTCTGGGGGACATTTAAACAAATTGCAGAGTACCATTGGGTTCATTGGATGTCTCCATCTCTGTAGGGTGGAGAAAACCATGTATCTGCTGCCAGATTTTATTAAGTTTGATGAAGCACATATCAGAGTAAGTGATGTCATATAAAATAAAATCTAAAAAAGATGCTAGGGCTTTTGATATTTTCTAGTGGAGCATGTCTGTTTTTTCTTATTCTGGTTGTTCTGTGTTTTCAGTTGTCACCTAATATCATTTGCGTTTTTCCTTTAAATCTTGGCCTTGACAGTGAAGGACTGCTTGCTTTGACTGTTAATCTAAAGATTTTGATGTAAATATTTCTAAAGCAAGTAATTTTTGTAGAGATGCACTCTGAAAACCTTCACTTCGTAGCTTTTGTTGCTTTAACTGAACTTCTGTAGAAAGTACTTCTTACCTTTCTTCTGCAAATACAAGCATCTAGTCATCTAAAATGAGGTGCTGTCACTGGAGTGAAAATAAGGCATTGCAAACATCCCAACTTCTTGGATTTTTGACTTCTTAATCCATACCTGTTTTAAGATCCTTACTGCTTTAAATTATATCTTTATTTTTAAATAGAGTCTAAAGACACACACAGCAGAAAAATTCACTAGTTTTTTGAGTGTGCATGGTCTGTTCTTTGAGCTAGAAAGGCTGGGACTTTTGAAGATACAGTAATGTAATTAGACTAAATTATGATATATCTATATATGTGACAAGATGAGGGGAAATGGCTTTAAGCTGGAAGAGGGTAGATTTAGACTAGATATTAGGAAGTAATTCTTCACTGTGAGGGTGGTGAGATGCTGGAACAGGTTGCCCAGTGAGGTTGTGGATGCCCCCTCCCTGGAATTATTGAAGGCCAGACTGGATGGGGCTTTGAGCAACCTGGTCTAGAGGAGGTGTCCTTGCCTATAGCAGGGGGCTGGAACCAGATGATCTTCAAGATCCCTTCCAACCCAAACCACTCTGTGACTGTATGATTCTGTGCACCAGGGAGTTCACTTAGGGCTTTGCAGTCAGGTAGAAACTTGATGTAATATTGACAGTCATGTTTGACAGGGAAATAAATGTAGTGTAGTAACAATTTGGATCAAGCAGACTGAGATTTAGGAGGTGAGGATTTGTTATTATTTCACACTCCTGAAAGTGGGCATTAGATTGCAGTCAGCTGTCGCGTTGAATTGCTGAATGCTTTAAGGAAGAAAATGCAGCTGAAGTGCTATAATCTTGTAACCTTTGTAGTCCATAAAAAAATCTGTTTCAGCCAGGAGTGCAGTAAAACTGAGTCAGACTTTTAAATTTAATTTGTAGCACTTCTCCAAGTAGCTTGGCCTCTTCTAATTTTTTTCCTCTATTCTTAAGCATGCCCTTTTTTTCCAGTTTCTAGTTTAATTGTTATAAGATCTGACACTTCCACTAAATTTGGAATGAAGCTGCTTGTTCCTGACTCTCGCCAAGAGCTGGTGAAGTTATCTTATGAATGCGTGTACATATAAAATACAGAATATCATGAAAAGGGCTGGAGTCCATTGAGTTTAGTAACTTCTGCTTTTTTAATGTTTTGGAGAGGCTGAAATTTTTTAAGTTAATATGTTCAACTTCTTGATCTCTAAAAAACTTGCTGGCCCGTGACTTAGTCAAAAAAAAAAAAAACAACACAAAAAACAAAACTTGTAGCATGTGAAATGTTTTGTATTTAATTTGAATTTCTGAAGCATGCTGCTTCTGACTGCTGAATTTTCACCTTGATGTATTTCCAAGCGTTGTTAGCAGAACTCTTAACCAGTGCTAGTGAATTACGAAGTTGTTAAAGTACTGTTTTCATTGCATTTTAAAAAATGGATTTTTAGCTTTGCTTTATTTGTTAAGCCATAGAATTGCTGCTAAAACGTACAGCTATAAATACATATTGTCTATATTTTTAGTTTTGAAAATGGCATTCCATACATGCTAATATCTCATTTGGTATTTCGTTGCCAAGCCTTCAGTCTTTTCATCTTAACAATTAAAAAATCAAGCGGATTGGATTTTGTTTATAAAGATAATATAGCACACTTAATTAAACCAGTTTTAAAGGGCATGTTTATTATCAAAACAGGACGTGATTTAGACAGCTGACAGGGTAGAAATACCTTTCTGAGCACCTAGAATATGTTCATTACTGAAGTGTTTAACAAGCTCATTTATAACTATGTATTTCTCTTAAGTGCAGAAAATAGTTTTTACACTGTGACTTATTCTCCTAATTAAATACGTAGCTGACGTTTCATGTAAGAAACCTTTTGTGGCTACAGCAAAATCTATTTTGTTCTCTTTTTTGTGGGGAAAAGCTGCTTTTTTTGTTGTTGTTTTTTTACTAGGGCAAAATTTACTTACAAGACGTAAAACATTTTGTTTTCTAAAAGTTAATTTATACTTATAAATAGTTTTGATAAACCAGTAGTTTTCTTAGTGCTGTTACTCAAGTAGCATATGAGGCATTCGAGAGCTAGCAGTACTATAGAGTACTCTAAAGAGATCTAAAAGAACCTAAGAATTAAGATATTGGTAGTAATATCCAATAAAGTCAACTACGTGCTTTTCAATTTGCTGCTTGTAACTTTTTGTTTGAAATGATCCTACATGTTAAGCAGTGACCATGGGTCCTCCCCTGCAGTTGCGTATTTTTTTGCTGGCAGTCCTTTTGATTACTGCGTGTATCACGCAGGGCTGTGTCACATTCCAGCCATTTCTTGGTCTAATGAGAAAAGACTGCAACGCTTCTTGAAAAACAAGAGTTGAAATTAATAAAACAGTTGATGGCTAATTGATCTGCGCTATAAAATGGATTTTTTCTTCCGCAGAACCTTGACTTTTTCTGTGAGTAAATGTGCAAGATGTTAGTTGTTTACTGAACTGTTTTCTTCTATACAACCCTTTAAATAGGGAATGTCTAGAGATAGAGTCTTGCTACTTGGCATTTATGGACAACAACAAAAAAAAGCCTTCAGAAATATAATCAGTGACTTAGAACTCATAAACAGGGACCTGGAATGGCTAGCTTTGATGCCTTCGAAGCTTTTGCTGTTCCTGGGAGAAGTGTGATATGATATTGGTCTTCCACATCCAGCACAGATGAAGATTGAGTGTACAGAGAGATTAGTTGGTGAGGAGAGTACTGTGGTAGATATGTAAGGAAGGGCAAGATAGAAGGAACTAGGAAAGTACTGAAGAGATAATGTGTGGGGGCATCTAAGAAGAGTACATCTTTTTACTATAGCTGTAGAATAGATGTCTATCGGTCTGTATCTGTTTCTGTCTTATATGGAATATACATTAGAAAGTATTTGTGCATGTACTTAAAGTCTTGGGTATATAACGGTTAGAGAATTCAGAAATAATTGAATAAAACCATTAATGCTTAAGGAGTATTATAAAGAAGTTGAGTTCTCTAATGCCTTGTTTCTTTGAACCTAGTAACAGTAACAACAGAGTTTTCAGTTGATGTTTGACTGAACAGGCAATAATAGACACCTGAGCATCTGACTGTTTTCCACGTATTTTTATTTTTTTAATACTTGAAAGCAGTACTCAAGTGTCAGGAGAAAAGATTGCTGAGACTATCTGCATACTCCCCTAGGCAATTAATCTGCCAGATTACCACATCCTATTTAGCAAATATTCTCGCCTGCTAGGTGTTAACTTTCATCGCAAACAGCATTTCCCTGTGCGATGGGCAGTAGGTTTTGTACACATTTCCCCAGTAAGATGCTGGCCTTAATTACTGTTCTGAGCTGTACTGTGTTTCCCTTGTGGAATATCCTGCCCTGCCTCTGTCCGAGCTTTCAATGCATCTTCTTACTACACTTTGTTTCCTTGGTGGGTTTAGGAAGGTGGGTAAGATGTTTTTTATGTGACTATGGAATGCTTTTAGGATGTGTTCTTTTTAATTGTCCTGAGATTATTTCTTTCCTTTTAATTATAAAAGTGTAATTTACTTATCAATCGTTCATTCTGTAAGCAAGCAATATGTTATATATGCACATGGAGTATTTAAAGTGTATTTAAATAATTTATTATACAGGGAATCAAGACTAGTTTAGCGAAGCGGTTGATTTCGTATTGCAAAATAGTTCTTCTTTAATGTTTAGTTATACACGAGCTGTAGTTATTGAATCTTTTACGTACCAGTGGTTTCCTTCAGAGATGTACTGCACCTATTATTTGAAATTCAATTTTGAACCATTTATCAGCTTGTTTCTTTTTCTTATACTGGCTTGTGGTCCTTGTTTTGATTCTAATATGTTCTGCTGATAACCATGAGAGAATAATAGCTAAGTGATACATTTGCATACATTACTGCTGATTTAAAAACTGAGCGGCAAAATTTTTTTGTAAAACTCTGAACACAAACATTACGACATTGTCAGTCTTTAACTTGTGTCTTGGTTTTGTTTTATTTCCTACCAGAAGTGGAAGAACTATTAACTTCCCTAAAACATATCCAACATGTTTTGGTAGACCCTCAGAGCCAAGAGGATATCTCTCTCATCTTACAGCTTGTTCAAAATACTGATTTTCAGAATGCGTTTAAGATACACAACGCTGTTACAGTGTACATGAACAAAGCCAGCCCTCCATATCCTCTCATCTCCAATGCACAAGAACTAGCACAAGAGGTATGTACAGTATGCATCTCATTGATGTGTATATGAAGCATGTAATCGTAGCTGTTGTTGAAATGTGTACTTGGCAAACTTGTCTGAGTTACTGCATGTTAAATAGAAAATGAATTCCAACAGTCACTGATTGCTGTATCCAGTTTTTCCATATTTCCAGGAAAACAGTAACTGGAAGAATATTTTGGGGTTAAGAATGCCCTTTTTGATGTGAGTATTGTGTAATAGAATTAAAACATGTAAAAGAATTAAACAGAAAAGGGAGCAGTTAGGGAAAACTTTTCACATTCACTATTCTTTAGTCCAAGGATTAGGAATTGCATTGCAGTTATCTGTTATTGTGAGTTTCTTCCAAGTTGAGCCCTGGTTCTTAAATTTGGAGGCATCTCTGAAAATACAGCTATACTAGAAACAAGCATTTTGCTTTAAAGTGAGCAGCAGGTGCCTTAGTACTTTATTTTTTTGATTACTGCTGTGATTGTCAGATCACATTTAATTTTTTTCTGGCATGACAGCTCTCTTATAAAGCCAAGCACATCTGTTAGAAATGATTAAATTGTGCTTTTAGAAATCTACTTTAGTAAGATTTAAAACTTTTATTTTCAGTGAGATCTTGAGTGTTTGAAATACTATTACAATTTTAGCTAAGTTAACTGTTTTCTTTGAGTCTTACTCATTTGAATGTAGATGAACAGTGCCTGTTTATAGTAGCCTTGCAGGCAGTAGAAGTAATTAATGGGAAATGCAGATACAACGTTGCAGATAACAGAAGGAGTATCAGCGCAAGTGCAACAGGTTGCATTCTGCAAAGCCAGCTCCCCAGGCAGGATAAGCGCACCTGCTCAGACCTTGCTCGGGTGCACTGGCACATTGCTCACAGATGCATCACTTCCATTTCAGTATAGCAGCAGGATGATTTTCGTAGAGTCTGGTTTTGTTGATCTTGCAAGTCAAAGAAAGCAATGTTGCAGTCTTAGTTCTTTTGCAGAATAAATTACTGATTCTTGAGAGATGTCTCTAAAACATTCTCCGAAGGCACAGTTTGCTGATTAATCTGCTGCTCAGGATTTTTCTGTTTATGCTCTCGGTAAGATTGCACCAAAACAAAGTGGAAGTATCTTTCCTGTGAGCTTGCCTATAGTTTATCAGTCTGCCTCTTGGCTGCTCCAGGATGCTTGCTAGGCTTCGTCCGAGTCTGGAAGAACCTTTCAAGTTAGCTTCTGTTTGTAAGCCACTTCCTCATACACACATCCTGCCTATAGACATAATTTGCATTTTCATTCAAATGCAAGTCAGAGTTTTTAAATCTCTATTTATGTATAGAATGTTTGAGATAAATATCATAAGAAATGTGATTGGTTTCTCTCTACCCCTCCCCTTCATGGATATGATATTTTTTTTATTGAGTGCTTAATGGAAGTTTTCAGGAGGAATGTATACCTTCCAATTCTAAATTTCCCTGCAAGACAGAATCTTCTGTTGACATCTGTAGTGGAATAGCAGAGCTTTATCAATGTCTGGAAAACTACAAGTCAGTTCTCCAATGTTCATATTCCTCCCTGCTGTCTTCCCGAACTCCCACATTCTCAGCACATTCCTGTTATTTTCAGGTAGTTTCATAAATCCTAAGATCAGAAGACAGTGCAAAGCCAGTCCTGTGTCTTAGCAGTAATATGTAAAGGCTTATAAGAATTAAATATTTTGTTTATCTGATAGAATTTTGTCAACACCTGGAAGAATATTACATAAAAGATCATGTATTCCTGCTCTCATTTTGATGCTTCATCCCCTGTCCGTGTTTTGTTGCAGCCTTGAAATTCCTGAAGGGAAATATATTGCATACATCTGTGTGCATTTTCAGATGTAATCTAGATTCAACTTCTGATTTATTTAAGCAAATTATATTTTGCAATATGCTACATAACATCCTGAAGTTATTAAGCTGGAAATTCAGGACAGATATTTCTGTGACCAACAAAAGTGTTGTAAGGAAAAGCTTGAGGCTTCCATTCACGTCATTCTTGTTTGAACAGATCTTATGCTCATTTTTCAGACCTGTTATTCCTTAATGAGTTTTTGCTTCAGGAAAAGTTGTTTTCCACATGCACACCACCCCTAACAGGGGCAGCATGCCCAATTATTTTGTAGTTTTTTTTTCTTTTTGTGCCTTTTTCTTTTCCCACCTCTAAATATAGGCTTAGGAAGCTCCCTCAGAACACAGTTCTTTAATCTTTTTGGAGCATTACCTACTTCAAGGTGTTTTTAAAGAGACACTTGGAAAAGTCTGAACAGCTGATAACATCTTGATGATACAAAACATTACAAGAAAGAAAAACAGTATATACACACATAACATTAATTTTAAATGACAAGTAATGTTAATGTGCATATTTCAGTGCACAGGTCATCAGTGACAGTGTACAAATCTGAAACTGTTTTATAGTGTGTGTCCCAGTTTAAAGCTACAAACTCTGAACTCTCTGGGGCTGGAGGCTTTATGGTGTACAAGAGAGCCTATTCTAGAACTCATACATCTGTAGCTCTAACAAAAAGAGACAAAAATTCTCATCCTCTGCTTAAAAAAAGAAAAAAAGGAAAGATTAAGATTTAGTATAAAGTAAACACCTTTTCTAAAGTGTAGTCTGGGAAGATTTTCATTTGTCACATTGAACTTAATTCAAGTTTCTGTTTTCATTTACTCTTAGAAAGTTTGCCTATTTGTAAAAAGTAATGTATTTTAACAGTGTTAGGAAAAATTTTTGCCTTTTTTTTTAACTTAAAATATTGAAGTGGAATGAGACACTTATTTTCTAGTCCTCTTGACTAGAGGGGATTATTTATATTAGTATATTTGTACTTTTCTCGTTTTCTTTGGTAAGCAGATCCCAACAACTCAGGATTTTTCTTTGCTCTCATTGTTAAGAAACTTTTATTGAATTAAAAAGGTGGAATGGAGCATTTAGACTTAAGGAATTTATTTTAAAGAGGTAATCTCCATAAAATGTTGCGTCTTAAATAAAAATAGCCAGTAAGCATCAAATGTAATTAAATCGATTTTAAATCCTTTTAAATTTGACCAAGATAGAGGCGAGGATTATGGGAACATGGTCTGAATCTTGACCTTGTTGCAGCATAGGAGACAGCTGGTAGTTTTTGGCTTGTAACACCACATATCAGATGCCTTGAATTTATTCTTGCTATTAAACATACTCAACAGACTCAATTTATATAAATTGTGTTTCTAAATACCTGATACCATTTACTTCTGGAAGTGTAAGCAATTAAATTAGATCTATTCTCCTGAGAAGGCAGAAGACACGTTTGTAACTTCCAGTATAAATCCTTTAGAACGTGGATATACATTGCTCCCAGCAGTCCTGCTCATTCCATGCAGCATGGTTTTGGAGGTGTGATTATATTCTGAATGGCCAATATGATTCCAGTGTGTGCCTTCTGCTATGTGTCTCGCACTGTGCCTCCAAGTTGTGGCTTTTATAGTGAAACCATATTAATAATTTTTTTTTTTAGCTGTTTGAGCTCAAGTTTATATAACTAACAATAAAAACTGGGCTGAAGGGTTAAGAAAATAATAGTGTTGCCACATGTTTAGTGTGGAATGCTTATACTGTCTGTGGTGTGTCACTTCTGGAAAGTCAGCTTAGATTCAGATTTCCTCGCCTGATAAGACGTGGAATTCTTTACCTTAAATAACAAAGCAATCTGACGTGCAGCAGTACCGGTGTAATAGGTGTTGCACATAGCAGACTGAACCTTTCCTAACGCTTCAACCATTATATTAAGCAAGTAAATAATGTATTTATCTTTTTCTTAGGAAGGAGGTGGAGGAGCTGTTAGTTTTTGAATAATGTAATTATTCAAAGAGGAAGTTCAGCTGCAATAAAGGATGTTGTTGCATAGAGAATGACTGACTGGTTGGGCCAAGTTCTAAGACATGGAAAAATAAAGGAGGAGGGGAGATGCTGTTCTTGGCATCTAAACATATATATGCCTTATTGTGTGCTTTTGTTTCAAGCTGTGCATCACGTAGCAACTAGCAAAGTGTTACTATAAATAATATATGGTTTAGGATTGCTTTTATGATAAATATTTATTGTATAAATTCACGAAGACGTGCGGATTTGGTTCTGAGGTACAACAATACCTACAGACGTATGTAGTACATTTTTTTTTCTGTCTAATACTTAATATCTGGCCTTCTGTTCAAAGTGTCTTGCTTGCAGGACTTCTAACTGGGGACAATAGCTTCCTGGCAGCTGCAGAGATATGACTTGGGTCAAACTGATGTGAAGCTGAATTCCTTCTGTTCTCTGTGGTTTTATCTAAATTAATTCTTCAACTTAGTTCTTGATTTTTATATCACATTTTTCATCCTGAGGAGTTAAAAAAAAAAATGCATGGGGGAAAGAACATTTCCATCTCACAGGAAGCTGCTGTTATGTATAATCTACTCTTGATTCCTCTGGCTTCAGTAATGCTTTTGCACTCACGACGGTGCAGATTAGACCGAAGATAATTGCTGTGGAAAGTATCTTCTTCAGCCTCGCCTTTAGATAAAGGGGAATTCCCTGCTCCTGGCTTTCCTTTAAAACATACAGAGATTTTCTGTATTTGAGATGATAGCAAGGCCTGTTTAACTGAACAGGAATGCAAACCTTTTTTGGCAACAAAAGCTACTTGAGCAAGAACAGTTGTTGTCTTACTGTGGATTATTCTTTTCCTTGGGAAAAAAAAAAAAATTATAAAAAATAGCTGAAGAAAACTGGTTTGCTGAGATGTTGATATTTTGAAGTTTTGACTCTTAAAGTTTCTGAGACAGATCTTCCAGCAAGTGCTGCAAAACCTGTTTTGGAATCTTTGGTCTTGCTGCTGGTAGAAATACTAGGTTAAAAATAAACCATCTGCTTTTAGGAAAAGGAAGTCTGGTCACATTAGAGAGAAACTAGCCCATTTTGAAAGATGTAGTAATATTTGCCAAGTAGGCTTCATTGTAGCTAATTATGCTGTCAGGTTTCTTTCTTAATTTTAACTTCTTTGTGTACATCTCTTGGGGTAGCTGAGTTCATTGTTAATTTCTGTTGAGAAATCCGTATGATATACTGGATACCAGTTTGCATTCGATAGAAAATCACTGAAGCACAGCATGCTGGAGTAGTCCTATGATGTCACTGCACATTTTTCTAATGTGTACTAGGCCAGGTTCAGTGCGTCAGTATAACAATTATTGTGCATATTTTATTTTCGTAAAACGAATAATTGCAATTAGGGTTTTGTGCTTCAGTTGGGGCATGAAGATTGATAAATCACTGGGGAGAGCGAGAGCTTTACTACTTTATTTCTTTTCAGGTTCAGAGTGTTTTAAAACCCAGTCACCACAAGGATGGGCAGGAACTTAATGCCTTGCTGAATGCCCCTCACATGCAGGTAAAACAAATTGTTGTGTTCTACAGCTATTACGAGGTAATTTTCACATGAGCAGGGTAGCATTAGATCAGTAATGTCAGTGGCAACACGAGCTACTTTACTTTTTTGTGACAGGTAAAGTTACTGCACTCTTATCGTAGGGTGCATAAAGGGAATTTTGTCCAGTGATGAAGAAAATTCATGAGTAGTTTTGACTGCAGTTTTTTGCTTCTGTATCTTCATTCACATATATAGTAAACTAATGTCTGACTTATTTTCAAGGATGAGTTATAAGTATAGTCACAACTTTGTATTCAAAGTAGTTTTGTATTATTTTCTAAAACTGAAAGCAAACTTTTTTGCAAGTAGAAACTATATAGCTGTAATAAATCTTTTCTATTGCTTGAGTCATTTTGCAGTATTTTGTAATTGTGTATAGGGCTTTCAAATTGCAGAATTTCATTGATTGTTACTGTTTTGTATGCATATGAAATTAGAATTTTTACTGTAATCGAGCTGATTTCGTTTAACACTAGGCACTTCTACTAGCTCATGACAAGGTTGCGGAACAAGAAATGCAACCCGAGCCTGTTGCAGATGAAAAAAATTTATGAAAATGTTGGCACGTATGGAGGGGAGACAGTTAAAATAGTTCGCATTGAGAAAGCTCGAGACATTCCCTTGGTAAGTGTTGGTACTTGCTCAGTTATACTTAAAGCAGGTAAGCAGTCTTTGCAGATAGCTATGAAAGTCTTAGAATTTCAATGTGAAAGCTATATTTAACTTAAGAATCATCTTCTTCCTCACCTGCCCAAATGAGATATGGTAATAAATGATTACTTAATGTGCATTTTGATATAGCTGTAAACATGTTACCACTTAGGGCCTGTATAGCTTTCATCATGTGGATTTGGCCAGGGTTTTATTATAGAAGTCACTATCCAAGCTTAGCTGCAGGGAAGCTTAGATCCTTGTCCAATTACAGAAGTCTGTGTTGTGTTAGTGTTCTTTTTCATCTTCTACTTTGCATCTTTCAAATAAGTGTTTAGGAAAGCTTTTATTTAAAAAAAGAAAAAAAAGAAAGGACTCTTATAGTGTAGAGTAGTTCAATTCTTCAATCTTTAATACCACTTAAAGAAACAAATGTGTTTTTTTGTAAACTAGAGCATTGCATGTATACATCCAAGCTGTTACATGCATTTTCTTTCAACAGAGAAATGTCTCATCACTGGCTTGAAATACTTACAATAGATGGCTTTGAGTTTGTGATATGTAATAAATTCAGAATTTGTTGCTACTATACAGGGTGCTACTGTTCGTAACGAAATGGATTCTGTCATCATTAGTCGAATAGTCAAAGGAGGTGCTGCAGAAAAGAGTGGGCTGTTACATGAAGGGGATGAAGTTCTGGAGATTAATGGCATTGAGATTCGTGGAAAAGATGTTAATGAAGTTTTTGATTTACTGGTGAGTTGTGGATTTCATTTTCCCTGAAAAAAATACTCGTAAGAGTGAAGTCTGTTAGCTCCGCTTGTCATTTGTAGTCATATTTAGAATTATTTTAGAGCAGTTTTTTACTCTCATACTTAGTATTCACATATGGAGGGCCATTTCAAGCTTGCTTTCTCATGCAAGGTGCAATTTTATTAAGTATAGTGGCAGTTAAACGCAAAACTGAGTGTTACAAATGTGAACAAGTCAAGCTATCATCTTGAGACTTGTTTTTTGTGACTTCCAAGGAAAAGCTTTGCTTAGCTGTGAAAAGCCATTGTATTTTTTTTTCATCTGTCTCAGGCTTAGTCCTCAGTTAATATCAATAAAGGTGTACCTGCATGATTTTGGTCTTGCCTGGCTGAGGTGGAATTCACCATCTTCACAGTAGATGGTCTTTTTCTTCAAAATCCAGTCTGTTGCTTGCACAGTGTCAAGGTGGTTTCTCTTCTTCATTCTGTCCCTTTCCATGAATAGGTACCTAAGATGTTGTGGTGGGGACAGTGAGGACAGATGTCCACAGTGATATTTCATGCCAAGTAATACCATGCTCAGGAAGAAAAAATGGACAATGAGCCATTTCTTCAGTGCTGATTTTTTTTTTAGTTCTGTTTTGTTTTAAACATTCATATGTTCTTGACCCATGAGTCTTTCTTGCTTTTGATCTTATGATTCTCTCGCATGCCCCTTTTGGGGAGAGGAGTGAATAAGCAGTTGGCAGTAGTTTCTGACTGGGCTCAACCCACTGCTAATGATTTCATATGGGACATTTACCTGACCAGACTTCTTACTCTTTCCCTCCTAACAAAAAACCTTTTTGTCTAGCAACCTACGAACAAAAGGTACTTTTCTCTTTGTTACGCTTGCAACATTCATAGCAAAGCTGTGCATCAATTCAAAAGCTACTAGATAAAACCAGCAAAAAAATCCATCAGGAACTAGTAAAGGCAGAAATGTTCTCTCTAAGTTCTGGCAAGGTAGGATGCCAGAAGCTGGGATTGTACATACTTCATTTTGCCCAATATTCCTCTGTTCCTATGTTCTTCCTTGGCACGTGCTATTGATCAGTGTCTGAGATAGGTCACTTGGAACCTTACTGTGAGTCTTCAGTCTCCATCAGAGAAGATCATTCTGTAAAAGTGAAAACGGATGAAAGTACATTTTTTTCACCTTTACTACAGACCTTTGGAAATACTAGCACATATTTATTAAGAGGATCTTTGGGGAGAAGTTCCAAAGAAATATATATAGTAAATATTTGAATTACTTAGTGAATGTGAGCTCTATATACAAATGAAAATCAGGGCAAAGACTTGGATTCTTCTGTAAGTTGCATTTATTATAGGAAGTACAAGCATTATCAATAAATGAAGTCTTCTAGTGTAAGACTGTAGTTTTTAATGGACGCTGTCCATCTTTTCTGATGGTGCTGCTGAATTAATGCATGGAGGGAGGCCAAGTGGAGAGAATTAGAGGCAGAAATGGCTTTCTTGAGCCATTTATTTGAAAAACCTTCAGTCTCCATGTGTTTTGGATTAGAGGTTTGTGAGATCCTTTATGCAATTAGCTCCGTTGCCATCCGTGTTTTCAAAAGAAGCCATCCATATTCAGCTACATCTTTTTGCTTTTGAAAAAAATGTTTTGTATGTGCTTAACAGATAATTAAACAGTAGCAGTTTAACTCTCTGTGGAGATCTTGTTCTGCACTTGAACAGGTCCTACAACTTAGAGTTACAGAATAAAAGATGTAATATGTATACATACGTATTATTTGTGTTACATATGTTTGTAAGAGCAATTGGTGAAAACCTCAAAATGTCCTAGTTTAAAAAATTAGTTTTTTAGAGCTTCATAATTATTTGTATGCTGACTTTTTGTTTTGTAATGTTAAATTTTAGAAGTTATAAGAAGTTTCAGTCCCCAAAGAATACTTAAGAACAGGAGAGAAAGAAATTTCTTGCATTCTAATTCTTGCCTCACCCCTTGTGCCTAAAATGATCATGAAGTGGCATGTGACTCCAGACAAGGCTACTCATGCTATCACTGTGAAATTCTGTGCATTCCTCAAGAAACTATGCATTCTAACTGAAAATGGTGGATTTTCCTTTCCTACAGCCTAATCGTATTATCCTTGGTTATGTTTACTTCATTTAAGCCTGAAGTGTCAATTTTTGGTGATACTCGTATGTGCTTTAGTTTATGCAGTGTCAATTGTTATGGTTCATGGAAAGTTGTATAGAAAGTGGGATGAACAGGCCTCTTCAGGATTTGGCATGTGTATTAAAATAGATGTTTGTTACATGCAGAAATAAACTGTGTTCAAGAGTACGCAAACAACTAAGGCTGCTCTAAAGCCAAGACATGTTTTAAGTTCGCGCTTCTTTGTAGATGCTGGCAGTTTCAATGTTAGGTACCTATGCAGAATTTGAGTTTTCTGTTTTTTTAAAAAACAGTTTGTTGTTAAATTTTTAAAAAGCATTCTGTGTACTTTGGCAGTGTTAACAGCATAAAACATAATAGAGATGTTTAGATTTAAAAACTGTTGCATTTAAGTAATTTCAGGGTTACAGTTTCCTACATATTTTCTACTACTAGTATAGATCTTCTTGGTATTTTTGAACTGAGCAATAGAATATACTGTATTTGGTCCTCTATTTGTCTCAAGTGTCTGCTTGATACAGTTGCAAGTGTTCTATTTAAAATAGAAATAGGTTATACATAATCTACATTTTCATAATCTGAATATGGGCATTTGGTTTTCTAATCTGTTGCTGAATCACTGCAACTGTATGTTAACAGACTTTTTTTTTTTTTATCTCAGGCTGACATGCATGGCACTCTGACCTTTGTATTGATTCCAAGTCAGCAGAGCAAGCCACCTCCTGCAAAGGAGACAGTTGTAAGTAGCTTTACATAACCTTGGTGATGTATACGCTATTTTTCCAGTAGAGCTTAGAACATTGTTTTGTAGGTTATTTATACAGCAAAACAAAAACCAAATTGCAATGATTTAAATCGTTTGTTACCAGACTTGCACCTCAGTTAACTGTTAAAAATGATTGACAGTGATAAGCTGAAACATATATTTCTGTTTCTAAAATAATAAGAGTTTAATAAAAGTAGCACCACTTATGCTTCTGAAAAGCTATTTGAAACTTCTCAGTTTCTCTATTTTATATATATCAATTGAATTTATAGAAGTTAAGTGTTCTACTGTAAATTGTAAATATGCTTTGTGAAGAAAAATCTGTATACTGGATAGTTTTGGTATTTAGTTAACGTAACCTTTCCTCAGTCCGCTTCAAGAGTTTGAAAAAAGATTGCACAGATTTCTATCAAAGCAAAAAAAAAAGAAAACAAAAAAACAAAAACAAAAAAACTTAAATATTTGATGGCAAAGTAAAGTATTTTTGAAGTGAAACTTCATCTGAAAGCCAGAAAACGGGTCTCATTCTGTGTGTTTGCTATTTAAATATAAGTAAATGAGAATATCTATGATTCTTTTTGAGTGCTAAGGGCTTAGATTTGTAGCTCAGGATTTTTTTTTTTTTTTTTGTTCCTAAAGTGGCGAAAAAAATTTGTAGGTTCTAGAATTTATAAAACTAGAAATTCAGGCTTTTATCCAATCCAACATCTTGTATATGCCCTAGATATAGTCTGCATTCTATAGGAGGAGCTTTTATATGTCAAACCTCATCTTTAGTCATGGGAAGATAGAGGTGTAACTCTTCTGAAGGTCACGGATTTTTCCTTTTTTTTACATTTTTATCTTCCACAGATACATGTGAAAGCACATTTTGACTATGATCCTTCTGATGACCCTTATGTCCCCTGCCGAGAGTTAGGCCTGTCTTTTCAAAAAGGAGATATACTCCATGTCATCAGCCAAGAAGACCCAAACTGGTGGCAGGCTTATAGAGATGGAGATGAAGATAACCAGCCACTGGCAGGCCTAATTCCTGGTAAATAAAGATCTAGAAAAACCTTGAAAAGTTGTTGTTCCCATAGTTTAGGAGGCACTATTTTGATATTTTTTTTTTTAAGAACTCATACCCACAGCCTTAAAATACCTGTGACTTTGAACATTTTACAGCAGAGCCCACTGTTGGTTTCATAATACGTTTATTTAAAAGGTCGACCTTTCAGAAGCATCTCCATGTATAAATGTTAAACATCAAGTAAAACCACCACTTTCACTGCAGTTCACATTTCTTAAATTACTCTGTATTTCCTTATTCTTTTATCCTTGCAACTCTGTGGATTCAGAGTTCCCTCTGCTGGCTACAGCGGCAAAATTGGACTTCAACTTGCTTGTTGCCTCTGGAGATGAGAGCAGCTTTTAGGTTTCTCACTGTTTCAAGTAGTATCTTTGAAAAATATGTTTTCAGGTAGTAACTTTTCTATGTATTCTCACTTAACCAAGAGCTTCAGTTATTGTAATAATCAAGCTTCCTTTCTAACTGCTGGAGGCCTTTGAATAATTGAAGTTTCAGAAATTGAAGTCAGTATACAATTTTTCTCTTGAAGTATGTAATGCGTTCCAGTTCACCACGGATCTTAGCAGGTGAACAGATGTTAATTTCATAGAATAGTATGCTGTTATTTTATAGTATTTGAATAAGATCAGGGGAACGCTGATTTTAAATGTAGCATATTTTTTTCAAGCTGAAATTTTAAAAATGTAGTATAAATATAACATACGTAATATTAAAAAATAAGAAAAATATATCATCACAGTGACAAAAATTTAGTCTTACCCATATTTTCAGTCTTCAGACAAAACTATTCAGAAAAGTACAAGGCTGTGCAATTTTCATTTGATGATTTTGTTTTGGAAGTAATAAACTGGTTTCTCATCAACTTTGACCTCCGCAAATCTTACTTTTTAGGATTTTTAGGCTCACTTCTTCCATCCATCCATTCAGACAAACTTTAGGACGTGATGGGAAGGAAATCAGCTGAGTCCTTAGTTCCCATTTCCTGCTAAATACAGCGTTGTTGCCAGTGTTAAGATAGCTGAAGAAAGTGATAGTTAAACAATATGAAAATCCTAAAGAAGTATACGATTGCATTTGATGATAGTGCTTGCTTAGTGGCTTGCTTGACAGTAAACATGGAAGTAGTATGTATTAAAAAAAACACCATATGAATACTACGAAATAACTGGAAAAAAAAAATCCTGAAAAATTGGCTGTAAATGTCACCCAAATTAGACAATGCTATAAAGACAACAGATGCTTTTGTGGACGTGAGTTACATCACTTCCAAATACTGTCAGCTTTGAAGGGTATTGTTAATGTACATGTTCAGATTAATTGTGCTCCTTGCTGAAGCTTAAGCTTGATTTCTGAGTTTCATTCTATTAAGGTAATAGAATTTTACATCTTTATGACAAGCAGTTTTCCCCAACAAGTTTCTATTTTATTACATATTCTACTAGAAGCTTCAGATTTAAAATCTTAACAAAATGAGTAAGTCATTACAAGAAGATATGGAAATGTACACATACTTATGAGTATACATAGTAACAATTTTCCAAAGTTAACTGCTTTTTCATTTTTCTTAAAAATGCTTTCAGGAAAAAGTTTTCAGCAACAAAGAGAAGCAATGAAGCAAACTATAGAAGAAGACAAGGAGCCAGAGAAATCAGGTTAGATCTGTGCTTTTTGAGGAAAAAGGTGTCTAACTAATGGTGATGTTAATTACTAGAACCTTGTCAGTGTAGAGTTACAGAAAATTCTCCATTTTTTATAATACCAATGTGGTGCTTGCTTGAAGTTCTTGATGTAAATGCAGGCCTGAATTTAGTTTCAATCAGTTTAGTTTCAGTTTTAGAATTTAGTATCAATTAGATTATTTTCTCATAATTATTATGCACAATGTAGATTAATGTAAGGGAATTTGGAGTGCCTCCTTTTTCTTAAAGAATTTTACTTTTAGCAAGACCCAGTTGAAGCTCTTGCTGTGCAGAATTTGCTTCATACACTCTACTGGTGTAATAAACTAAACCACCTAGTGTTTTCAGATCTGCAAATCCATATAGTCAGTAAGATAGGAGGCGTTTTCCCTCATGGGTATGTAATTGTGATGACTTCATTTTGATTAGGAAAACTCTGGTGTGCGAAGAAGAACAAAAAGAAACGGAAGAAAGTTTTATACAATGCAAATAAAAATGATGGTAAGTAACATCTTTTACATAGTGTGCATTTATAAGTAACTATAGAAAATTTAACAAATGCTCTTGTTTAAAAAGTAGAAACACTTTATTTCCTCAGAAAGAAAAAAAAAAAAAAGCTGTCTTGGCTTACTAGACAAGTCAATCTTTGAGGTTGTAGAGGGGAGCTTCCTAAAACCTTGCTATGCAGGACAAATGACACATCCAACAAGCAATAATACGTTGACCTTTTTATTGTTTTTCTTTCAAGATTATGATAACGAAGAAATTTTAACTTATGAGGAAATGTCACTGTATCATCAACCAGCAAACAGAAAACGACCTATTGTTCTCATTGGCCCACAGAACTGTGGCCAAAATGAATTGCGGCAGAGACTTATGAATAACGAAGTGGATCGCTTTGCCTCTGCTGTTCCCCGTAAGTTTGATAGGCAGATATGATTGCTTATTCTAAACATTGCCTACACCCAAATCCTCTTGTGATTAGAACTGTAATTAGAAATTAAGGGGTTTTGAGGAGGCTATAGTCAGCTCTTTGGTGAAGAACAAATTGTCTTGTGTGGCAGGCACTAGCCTTTGTAAGTAAATGCAAATCCAGTGTCCCAACATAGTGCTATGGAGGCATTATATGACATGCATATTTTTCAATCTGGATAAAGTCAGAATGAGTTACAGAAGGTTAAAGAAGTAACCGGCACATCTAAAAAAATAATTTTTGAACTAGTTATCCTGCATAAACTTAAATTTACATGGATTTAATACCTTTTCCAAACTATTTACATTTCACTGAATTTTATGTAAAATGTCTTTTCTACCCAAAATTAGTATTGTAAACAACCAACAGCTGTTTTTCACTTCCAGAATGCAGCTGCATGGGTGAAATTTATTCTTAACTGACTGTTTTCTTAGATGAATGTAAGAAAACATCTGAATATAGATTCAGTCTTTGATCAAGTCTCTCCAGAAGTATTTATTACACAGAATAAAATACATGTATTTCTTAGCTATTTTAATCAAATGCTGATATTTTCTTTTCACTTGAACAGGTATGTTTCATTCAGTTTATTTTTTGTGGTTTTGTTTGTAGATACAACTCGGAGCAGGCGAGAAACTGAAGTAGCTGGCAGGGATTACCATTTCATTTCCCGACAAGCATTTGAGAATGACATAGCTGCAGGGAAGTTTATCGAATATGGAGAATTTGAGAAGAACCTTTATGGTACTAGTATAGACTCCGTGCGGCAAGTGATCAACTCTGGCAAGATATGCCTTTTAAATCTTCACACTCAGGTATGGCAGAAGCTGTTGCCTGTTATGCTTCAATTTTAGCAGCTACTGTGAAAATCTAAAAGATATTTTAAGTTGATGTAAAATTAGACTGTCTGTTTCCACGTTTATTCCAAATTATTTTCAGTGGTGTTCAGTTGACTATTGTATGGGGCTGCTGAATCATGGCCTGAACCTCTCATTAATCACCTGAGGTGAGCAATGAGTCAGCCACAGGAGCACAGGTGAAGGCAATTCACCTGTGCTGCTGGAAGGGGTGGAGCCTGGCTTCACCTCTCCTAGACCTGACTGCCAGTGGGGAAGGATCTCTTCTGGAGATTTGCTCCACCGGAGTCTACCACATGAGTCCAAGATAGAGTGAGTGTCCTTCTTTCCTACTCTAGTATAATAATTACATCAGCCAAACTCCTGGATATACTATATCATTTATACATTCATTGATTGTACAATTGTACAACTGTATCATGTGTATATTCATTGATTGTACAACTATTTAGAGTGTTCTGTGTATTTTCAAACAAGGAACAAAAAGATTGCATTCATAACTTTTGTATCTGTGCTAAAGTTAAAAGGAATGTTGGTTTCCAGATATTTCTCACTAGCTCTAATTTTCTGAATTGAAAAATTATAATTTTGCTCTAATTTTTGCCATTATTCTATGAGCTCTAAGGTGTTAAAAGATGGAGAAGTTTTTGGAAAATTCAGATTACAGTCAGGTTCTTTTTATTTATGTCTTGATGTATGTGTAGCCTGGCAATAAATACTCTGAGCATATAGTGCGTTTGGTATCCTGTATTTTAATCTTCAAAACAGGAAAGGTTAAACTGAAATTTATTTTTTAAAGACCTCTTCTCTCAATTAAAAGTTTCTAATTCCCTCGCGTTTTAAGGAAACTTGCTTCAATTTAGATTACTTGTTTGATTTTGAAATTCTTGAACAAAAGTAAATGTTTAGAGTCCATAAATCTGAGAAATACTGGAATATAAATTTTGTAGGAAATGGTGACTGAATTCTGAGTAGTAGTAGCAATACTGTTACGGTTAATTGGATGGAAATTTCTTAGGTGTTCAATATTTAATACTTTTCTACAGTCACTGAAGACACTACGTAATTCTGACTTGAAGCCATATATTATATTTGTCGCACCTCCTTCGCAAGAGAGATTACGTGCTTTGTTGGCCAAAGAAGGGAAAAACCCAAAGGTAATATATCTAACACTCCTTCTGAAGCCATTCTGCTTTTTTACGTACGGTTCTGGAATGCTTTTGGTGAACAAATTCATATGCTCTTTTTTTTTTTTTGGAATTGAATGATGGCATGGTACTGACAAGTGGAGGTGGTTAGTCAGAGATCTCTGCTTCAGGCTAGTAAGCAGACTACACTAGCTGAACGTGAGAGGTGTGGGCCAAGAGAATCCAGTTGCTTGGGGCACAGTTAAGCCCTGCATTTGGGTACAAAAATTACGTTTCATTTCAAAACTGCAGAAGATACGACTTTGTGTTTAAGATAACTTGGGAATGATTCTAGGGAGGAATTTTTTTCTCTTGAGAATTTATCTGGCCTTGGAAAAGCAATTACTTAAAAAATGTATTCTAAACCTCTTCAGATAAAGTTATTTCTGTGCTTTGATCCTATATGATCACTTCTCAGATTTCATGTCACGATCTCAGCTTATCCAGTTCAGATCAACTATTTAAATGCAAAGCTAGCATTGACAGAATTGACACCTGCAAATTAAGCTAGGATGTTTGAAAGCTCTGAAAAGGTCCTTATTCCTTTATGGGACACACATTGCATCAACTACAACAACCCTAGGCAACTCTACAGGTCTTAGGCAGAGTGGCTGGAATGAAGACTGTATGGAAGAAATGGACTTGAGAGTGTTGGTCAGTGTTTGGCTGAATGTGAGCCTGCAGTGTGCCCAGCAGCCAAGAAGGTCAAGGGTATCCCAGCTTGTATCAGTAGTAGTGTTGTCAGCAGGAGCAGGGAAGAGATCATCCCTCTGTTCTCAGCACTGATGAGGCTGCGCCTCGAGTACTATGTTCAGTTTTGGACCCTTCACTACAAGAAAGACAGCAAGGTCTTGGAGTGTCCAGGAAAGGGCAGTGGTGCTGTTGAGGAGTCTGCAACACAAGTCATATGGGAAGTGGCTGAGGGTACTGGAATTGTTTAATCTGGAGAAGAGGAGGCTCAGGAGAGACCTTATTTTATTGCTCTCTACAACAATCTGGAAGGAGGTTGTAGTGAGGTGGTATTCAACCTCTTTTTTCCATGTGACTAGAGATATAATGAGAAGTTGCACCAGAGGAGATTCAGGTTAAACGTTAGGAAAAATTTCTTCTCCAAAGGAGTGGCCAGGCACCGGGACGGGTTGCTCGGGGAGGTAGTGGAGTCACCATCCCTGGGGGGAGATGTTGAAAAAAACATTTAGATGTTGTGCTGAGGGACATGGTTTAGTGGGGAAATATTGGTGATAGGTGGGTGGTTGGACTGGATGGTCTTGTAGGTCTTTTCCAACCTTGGCGATTCCATGATGCCAAACAATTGTATTGCTACAGTAATGGAGTTCTGTAACTGGATTTTGTAACTAGTCTACCCTGCAGTGGTGAATAGGAAGCACTTTTTTTACCACGGAGTGCTAGTTTAGCATAATGTAGTTTGCACTGAGGAAGAAACAATTGTTCTACTGTAACTGCATCTATTCATATAGGAGATCCTAAAACAGCTGTAATCAATAATCACTTCTCTGAGCTCTGAGTTTTGCTCTCCATCTTTGATTTAAGAGTGTGATATATTGTAAAATCTAAAAGAGCATTAAAGTCCAAGCCTTAAATGGAGGGTGATGGTGGTCGTTGCTTTATCTGGGTCAAAATTAATCATATTCTCTAAGTAGACATTTCCTCCTTCGTGGTTATGCAATGAGTAAAACCTTATTGTACATAAATATTAAATATACCCTTTTTTTTTTGTTGCAATAGTCAAGGAATCCTTCAACAACAAAAATATATTGTTATTGGTACTAAATTATACTCCTTTTCTTTCAAATTAATTGTATTGGAGTTGTCTTTCAGTTGGATGAAAGCTACTGTGTTAAATGCCTTCTCATTATGTAGTAAAGACTTTCTTGCATGTGTAACTTGGATTTTCTTAAGAATATGCAAAGCATATAGGAAAGAGAAATCTTTAAGTCCTGAAATTGCTTTTGAAACTATCTTCTTTATACCTGGATGTTCCTTTATGAAATACAAAAGATATGTTGCAGAAGAGGAAATCAAACATTTTTTAGAAATCAAACTTATAGAAATTCTTAAGTAAAACCATCTGTTTCTGCTTCTCCTTAGAATCACTTTTCTACTTCTACAGTTTTTCTGCTGTACCGTTTACTTGACTCTATGGTGATTCCACTGATTTCAGTGTGTACCTTTCATGGTGGCTCATAATCTATTATTGGTGAAAATATTCCAGTGACAGCTGCTGCTTTTGGCTGTTCAGTGTTTGTAGAGATCCATCTTCACAGGTGTGCAGTTCTGCACCATTCAGCTTTCACTTTCTGCTGTCTTTTGTTTTTTTCCAGAAAGATAGTAGGCTTAGCAACGAAACTGATTTTTGAGAAGCATGTTTGAGGAGCCTCGGTAGGATGTATGTCATAAAAGGAGCAGTGCTGTATCTTCCTCATTTACTTCAGTCCAGGACTGTCTTTTACTGGATTGCCACTTGTGGCCAATGAGAAACAGTTGCCTTTGGTGTTAAAATGTGCCGTAGTTCATTGTTGTCAAAAATTTAGCTATAAATACCTTGTAGCAATACAATTAAATATCCGTGCATAAGGCCTGAGTTGTTACTTTCCCCTTTCTTTTTACGGGACGGGCTTACACACATTCAGTAACTCCCTGTTCTTTATTTGCAGCCAGAAGAGTTGAGAGAAATCATAGAGAAGACAAGGGAGATGGAACAGAACAATGGTCACTACTTTGATACAGCAATTGTGAATTCTGATCTTGATAAGGCTTATCAAGAGTTACTTCGGTTAATAAACAAACTTGACACAGAACCCCAGTGGGTGCCCTCTACCTGGCTACGGTGAAAGAGAATAATTCCAGGGAACAAATGGACTTCAGCTGAGTAATCGTTCTAAGATCGCGTGTAGGTCTGCCCAGTTATTATGTAATAAGTGTCTGAGCTCTGGACCTCGTTGACCGTTGACTGCATCTTTTACAAGTGAAATTAGGTATTATTGAAAAAAACAACATTTAAAAAACAAAAACAAACAAACAAAAAAAACTAATCAGCTTGTGAGCTGATTTAACTGTTCTAGAGGTTGTCCAAATTTTCTTTTTCTGTGGTCTAGAAATGGAGACCTTGTCCGTACTAAATTCTAAAGCTTTAGATTTTTCTAGCATCAACTTTTATACATAAATCCTCCTCTTTTTTCTACTTAGTCACCCTTAGGAAAGCAAAGATTTTAAGTGTGTGTATTTGTATGTACAGTCCACGTTGTCACATAGTTATAAATATGAATGTTATTTAACGCTTAACTTAATGACTTCATATGGGACATGGCAGTAGTTTAGGAGTGTAATTCTACAGATTGTTGGGCAGAGAAATAATCTACGTTTGAAAAATGTGATTAATGAGAAATCTGTCCTTTTCAAAAAATTGAAGAACATAGATGCCACTCTGGTCTGGAGCTGCCTGGTGAGGCTTGAGTTTATATTCTAATTCTAAAAAACATTCCACTTTCTAATAGCACTGTAATTGGAAAATGTGTATAATGTAAATATTTCAATCTTTGTTTTCTTAGGCAGGCTTTTTAATTCTGGGTTGACTGCACATTAATTTTAGGTCCAATTAAAGATGAATTATATTGATCTTTTAGATGTGATATTTTTATTGAATTTTCCTTGAAACATCGGCTGATTGGAGCCGCTGTTTTCCACAGATCTCTAGAGATATTTAGGAAGGCAGAGATTATATTTTTATGAAAAATATGTAGTTATAAAACATTGCTTGGAAGTCAGCTGAAGTTCTCATGTTTTATAACAGAATACTGGCTAAAATAGGCTGATGTGCTGAACATTGGAAGGTAAGTGGGTTTTGTAATCTCTGCGAATGGCTCGTTTTGTGGCTGTTGCTCTAACAGTTAACTAACTGGAATTAAAATAGCTGAAGGTAGCTATTGTGTTATAAACAAGTATTGTAATTCACTAGCCAACATATTGTCCTGCATTTGCTCACTACTGCAATAAAAAAATGGGTGAAACACTGGTAACTGACTGAGAAGTCGCAACAAAGTGGAATACTTATTAAAACAAATAACTTGAAATGAGTGAATAGAAGGCAAGTCTGTATCCTAGTGTGTGCTCTGCGAAACAGATCAGATCACCTTTGCATCTTCAAATCAGCTATGACATTAGTTAACTACGAAGGCTGTGTCTGCAATGAGGGAAATTCTATTACTGAAGCTAACTGAATATTAGTATCTTGGCTGTTTGAGTTTAGGGTCACACAGCCCTTGAATGTGAATATCTTAATGTTAGCCATGGTGTTTATTACTTCCTACAGGTAAAACACGAGTTACGTCAGGTTGTAGTTCACTCCTGACTAATGCTGAAGGATTTAACAAGTAGTTGATTTTTTTCCATACTGTCTTGCATATACTGAAGTTCTAATGGAACAAACTTATACCTGTAGCCGAACAGAGACCTCCAAGTGTATGGGGAATATAAAGAAATTGTAAAATAACATTTCTAGTTAGTGAACTAACATTTTGGATTGAAAAATTAGTGTGCTCCTGTCCTGCTACAAAGCAAAAATTATTTGCTGGTTTAATATTTAGGGCTGAGAAGCAATTAAAGAAGTAAGTAGTGACCCTTCAGGAAAAAAAAAAAAAGGAGGGGAGGGGAGGGGATTGAAAATTCCATTTTAGGAAAAAAAAAAATGTAGCGTTCCAGATAATGATATAAGAATTAGGTACTCAAATTGATAGGTTTTTTGCCTCACGCTGCAGGCACATTTTCAGTTTAATCCATAGTTTGAAAACTACAATGTTCAGGTATATTGAATGTTTCATAGGTGACAAAGTACCCTTACCAATTCTACCCTTTTTCTTTTTAAGAAGATTGTAGATATATTAGGCTCTTTGGTATTGACTGTGTCACTGTGGGACAAGAAGATGGAAAGCTGTAAAATTTGTTACGTAAGGGTAACTTAGCTGCACAGACACTGTCCAAATTCCTGCAGCCACAAGCCTGCAGCTTGAGATGGTTGCTGAAACCCCCTTATGTATTCAGTGTGGTAGCCAGTGTCAGCCTCAGTAATTGCTGTTAATGTCTTTGATGTTTTTCTCCCTAGTTTCTCTGAAATGTTGTACAGAGGCTGTTTGTATAGCAATAAGTTCTTGAATGTAGACTTAAAGAATGTTGAGGTTCAGCTCTACTCTCCTAATTCCCAAGGCACGCAGTACTGATATCCATATAATGAGGTGCTATGATATTTATAACCAGTGTTAGCTGTCCTGCTAAAGGGCTTTGAGCAGCACTAAGAAATGGCTGTCCCATCCTGCCATCAGTTTGAATCTGGAACTACCTGGTATAAGAAATTACTCGGCCTTTTTTACTGTTTTTAATGCAGATTGTGTTTATTCCCTTGAGAGTAAAAGAGATATGCAAAACTTCATTGGTGAAACACTTTATCATGGGCCTTGTAGTGAGCTGTATCAGACCAAAATGAAGGTAATCTGCATTTTTATCAGTCCAGATTTAATTAAAAGTAAACATTAGTTGAATTGCGTAAAATTTTTGAATGTAATCGCGTTACTTCTTAAAATGTAGAGTGGGGGTTTAATGCCTTAATTAAGGTAACTTTATTCAGACCTGTGGTTAGCCCCACATTGTACTTTTATATGTGTATCTGCACTCTGTATTTTGAGACATCATGAACTGCACACTAATGTAAAAATGTAAAATATGTCTAGATTTAAAATAAATCACTGTACAATTTTATTACTGTAGTGAATCTTGGGAATTGTCTCACTGCTGTTTTATTGAATGTGTGAAAGATGCCCTAGAAGATGATCTCTTTACTTCCTTCACTAGGATAAGTGGTGTTGGAAGGGAACAAAATACATTCTTAGGTCTACAGATTCTCTCTGCAGTCTTACTCTGTTTATTTATAGCTGCTGCCTAATTTACTTTTAATCACTACTTCATTTCTGGTAAATTCAAAGGCTTCATCAGTCATCACAATTCATCACAAGCTTTAGGTATCCATAAGTTGCCTTGATGTGATACATTTTCACAGGGGGACATGCCCATCGTCTTGTTTGTAAGCCACAGAATGTCATGTGTCAGAATGCAGCGAGTTCCAGAATAAAATTTTGTTTGCTGATTTTTGGACCAGCATCCACTTTATACCAACTTGAACCCATCTTCAGCTGAATTCTACTCCAGATAAGGTAATAAACTGCTATACGATAAATTGCCATCTGTAGAAGTAGGAGGAATGACACTGTTACAAAGCTCTTAGTCTAAAAAGGTGCAAAAAATGGCTGTTCAAACAGCATGTACAGCCTTTTCAATGTTACCAGTAGGGGGCTTGGAGGAAAGAAAGGTTACTTGGCAATAGACATGGTTACCCAGGATATTGAGAAGGCTGAGGTATTAGTGACTGACAGTGCACTGGCACAGGCTACCTGGAGAAGCTGTGGGTGCCTCATCCCTGGAGGCATGCAAAGCAAAGTTGGATGGGGCTCTGAGCAACCTAATCTCTGGTGGTGTTGGCAGCTCTGCCCACAGCAGGGGAGATGGAACTTGGATGGTCTTTAATGTCCCTTTCGACCCAAGCTGTTCTGTGTTTCTATTAAATCAGTGTGACAGTTTCCAAGCTTTTCAGACAATCATCTTTTAGAATCAGGAGCCAGGCATAACGTATTCAACAGTTAGAACTTTTATTTGTTTCTACAGACAGTACACAAGTTGGCAGAATCACTAGTTAGAACCGTAGATGTTTTAGGCCAGTGGTAACGATCGTGCAACAGAAATAAATCACAGAAGACTATGGATTTCATCAACAGGTTAGAAAACAAGAGCTGCCTACACTCGCATTTTACTTCACTTGTGCCAGTACCTGCTTTAAGCAACTTTCACGTTAATTCACATTTTAGGAATAGAGAACAGTGCGTGCATCTCCCTCCTTAAATAACATTTCCCACTGCTTGTAGTAGCAAAGGAAGCAATTAAAAAGGAATCTAACTAGGCAAATCCAAAGCCATCCTCTAAAAAAGAACGGTTGTGGACAGCCATTCCTATTACGTGAAGAAGCAGGCTGAACACACAACAGAAGGCCTTCCTGATATTAAAGCACCTTATTCATTCTCTCCTTTTCTTCCAAATGCTGTATTTGAGTTCCCAGATTTCTAATCTCCCAGGAGAAATCCACAGTCTGGTCAACGCAGGCTTATACACCAAACTGAGAAGCCACATAAATATGATTGAGGCAATGTCCCAAATTATACAGTAAATGGGCATTCTGTATTTTGGGTCCCCTGCTCCAAATACAACAACTGCATCAGGTTACTCAAAGAGAAGGTCTTCATCCTTCTCTTCTGCTAAGAGATTGGCTGGTTCACGTTCCCCACCAGCAGCCCTCCGCAGCTCCCGTTCTTTCTCAGATTTTTCTTTCAGTACCTTTTTCTTTTCCTGGATCTTCTTTAACCTGTGAAAAGAAATGTGGCTTATCTGTGAAAGCAACATGATGTTTCCATAAAACAGACCAACAACAAAGATGCCATACCTCTTGGCTGTGATAAAGCTGCCTGGAGAAGTTCACCAGGAAATTATCACTAGATGCTGCACTTAAACAACATTCACCATCTCTGCAGATTGACTTATTTACCCAAATTCTAAATTACATTCTTGACCATAAGCAAGTGCTGTATTATACTACTCTGCTCTTCTTGAATGAAGACAATTTACATTTGTTTAATTTCAACTTTGACATCTTTTTCTCAGAACACTGGCTTCTGTGGCAGAGGTGTCCTTAAAGCAGAAGAACTCAGAGTATTGTATTCCATCATTCCCACGGGAGGAAAGATAAAGACAGCTATGTACAACCCAGTGGTAGAGCTACATATGAAACTGTGACAAGTAACTGCAGCTCTTCAGTTGCCCAGGTCTGGAAACTCAGTACACAGTAAGAATAGTGTTCTTTGCCTCATTTCTTGAATAATTTTCTGCTGTCCACTCTGAGGTACAGTCTATTTGTGAAAAAGAACACTCTGGTCTTGTTTTACATAGTTACCTGTAGAATTCCTCTCGTTCTCTTTCATCCAGTTCTGTGATGATATAGGAAAGAGTACGCTCGATCCTGGGAATAATCACTAAACAAATATAAATCAGGAAGTTGATGGACCACCGCTATATTACCTGGGAAGTTACCATAATGCAGTGCACAGAAGATTATTTAAAGTTATTCTAGTAATTCTTAATACCAAGGCTGTCTGGATGCCCACTCTGCCACCCCATCCAAATATAATAAACACACTGCCACCTTTCTACTGAACACCACCACCAAAATTTTGTAAGTTATGCTAGGAAATACTACAGAAATAGTTATTAAAACACCTTAAGACATAGAGACAATCCCCTCTTGTTTCTAGTATACACACTTAAAGAAGTAGATCACAGGTCAGTGGCAGACATGTCAGAATACGTTTCTGCAATCTTTGCTCTGCAGCTTCTCAGTACAACTTTCTAAATAATTTTGCGTATACACTTATCACCCCCTGTACTCCAGCCCCTTTGCAGTATGTTTTATTCTAATTGTACTCAGGAGTTCTTAAACTGGTTTCAAATCATATTAACAGGAAATCAGTCAAAAGAAGAGTAGCTTCCAGGACTCAGCTCCCCATCTTGCACAGAGACACAAAAGCACTATGCATCCCAAAAGGAAAAATACTCACCATGTTCAATTGCATTCACACGTCTATTTGTTATTTTAATGGCTTCATCCAAAGTAACGAAGGATGTCTGATGGAATGGGAACAAATAACAAGATGAACTCAGCATTTCCATCTATTCTACACACAAAACCAAACATTGCTTGGAAGCCAAAGCTGCTCATTTTACAGACTACATTCTTGATAGAAGCAGAACTGTTTCTAGAAATGTTGGTGCTCTTACTGTTTATTACCAGATTACATCTGAACCCTGAACTCTAGCAGCTTCAGCTACAAACTATACTCCAACCACTACCTCAAAATTTCTTCTTAGTGCTCTAGAATGTGAAGAGGTATTGTAACTGTGTTTAGTGGCTGAAAAAGGGTTGAAATTTGGTAAAAGCACTGGGACTAGAAGCCTATAATACAGCTGAAAGTAATGAGCTACAGTCATTGAGACTATACTTCCAGTTCAGAACTGAGAAATCAGAGACCCCCACATTTCTTTCTCCCATCAACCTGTAAGGAGGCCAGTTCCACAAGCAGCTCCACAGCTTTGGCATAGTTCCTCTTCAGCTTAGCTAACTGTTCTCCACCTCTGGCCAAGCCAGTCAGCTCATAGCCTGAGAAAAAAACAACATAAGGTTTGTTGCTAATGCTACCATGGTGTATTCTTACTAGATAAAAAGCAGTGTCTGCACTTTACAAACCAGAGGGATGCAGGCAGCTCAGAAAGTGGCAAGATAAAGCCTTTGCCTTCTAAGAAATCTACCTTCATATTGTTTGTGCTACTACAAACCACTGTTTGTCTATATCCACTGTAAGATCTGCAAGTCTCAAAGACATGGTAAATAAGGCTTCTCCTCATCTGAAAAACTCACTGATTTAGTAAACTAAAATCCACTATAGCCCATATTTAATCCCTTAATGTTAGAGAAACAGTACAAAGCAAAAATAGCTTTGCAAGCAGCAAAATATGGAGAAAAGAAATATTCTTGTGCCCATAATGTAAGCTGACTTATCAGCAAGGCATGACAAGTATTCTTCTATTAGCACAGAATGGCTATGAGTACACATAAGGCAGAATATGTTTTCTACTTACTGTCGCCTCCTTCCTGATAATGCTCAAAAACCGGCAAGGTTACACCTGACAAGAATGAACGCAAATTTGTGTAAAGGAACATAAAGGTTAATATATTTTTTTCTTTTTAAGTACAACACATTTGTAGTCAATATGCTTTTGACAAATTCTGTAAGCTCAGAAGCTTTGTTTCCAAAATCTTCCTATATAGTTTGAAAAGATTAAATTATGCTGATATTGCTATTTTAATATGGAATTTCAGCATTATGTTGAGATAATGGACCCAGATACGTGAAAAATTCAGAGTATTCCATTTTATTTAATATTCAATTTTATATTACTATTTTGTACTTAGAGAAATCAAAGAATCATAGGGGTTAGGAAGGTATCTGTGGAGATCATTCAGTCCAACCACACTACTGAAGTTAGTTCTCTACAGTAGGTTACAGCAGTGGATTCCCCCTGCTTAAGGAATATTTTCAATATTCCTTAATCATTCAATTTTGATTAATCTTTCTTGTTTTATTCAAAAACAATTATAGATACTTAATGTTCTGAAATGTATTTAATCTTGGTACTTTATTTTCTGATCTATTTTCAGCAGTGGAAGTTTCTCTATGACAATTATGCTCTGTTTGAAGATCTAGAAATTAGGACTGCAGTTTATGTACATTCATTTCATCTTCTGAGAGACAAATGACTAAACAAAAAATTATCTCCTGTATCTGAAAAATCTTAGCAAATTATAAGTGTTCCTACTGTTAGATGAATAAGAGAAACAAAGAACAGATGGTGTTTGGAGACGTTCTTACAGATTTCAGAATGTGCTCCCACAGCTCCCCTGAAAGTTGAAATGCCTATTGTCTACAAAAGAGTCACCTGCTACATTGTCTTTCTTAGCTCTGATCTTGACTTGAGCTTTGTTCACATTCTGGATCACGGTGGTACTGTAAGGAAGAAAACATGTATCTTAACCAGAAACACCAAAGTGGTCCATTACTTCATCATTATATCCAAAGAGAAATAGTTATCAGATAACATTGTTATCTGCAGCTAATGGCTTTCCTACAGTGTTTGGCAACAAAAGCAACAGACTTCACAAAATGTAACTCTGGAAATGTCTTAGACCAAGTACACAAAGCATTTCTAAAAACTAGCAAGTTATCTGATGAATGACACTAAAATATTTTAAGAACGTTTAATCTTAATCAACTTGAGATTTTCTCCCCACTGAAAGCAATTTCAAGGATTAAAAGCAGATCAAGACCACAACACTCTTCATTTCTACAAATTCATATTTATTTGTTCCTTCCGAACAGTAATAAGTAAGTTTGTTTACCCATTAACTCTTACTATGTTAACAAACTTGAGCTGGTACAACAGTTCACCCTGAAGGATTCTAAAGTGTCTTATGATCTTCCAAGAACAGGTTACTGTACCAGCTCTTCCACTGGAGTACAATTTACTTACAGGGTGGAATCTGACTATTGTTTATAGCTAAATACTATACCTGGTTAAGACAGGAAACAGCGCCATATCCAGATGAAAGGGCAAAAATGCCTTTTGCCCTCCAGCAGCACACAGGTTACTACAGTGTCTGATCACTGAGCTCTTCCCCATTAATTGGTGGTACCATCAGCTGAATCATTAACACTTCCCCAACTTTATTCCATAAGACTGACGTATGCTTGGATGAATTACACAAACAGCCTAGTTGGAATTGTAATTTATTAAAATACAATTAAAAGATTAGTTTCTCCTGTCCACAAAAAGCCCTCGCTAGCCCTAGTGAGATAAGTGGTCATGAGACAAGAGGCTAAAACAATTAGTAGAACCCCTGAATGTTTTACTGGGAGAAAACATCACATGTTAGATCCCGACCTCAAGTCCACAACAAAAATCAAGATAATGCGTAATCCAATACTCTGCTGAATATTCTTGTTTACCTGTGTTCTAGATTCTAAACTGAAAAATCCAACTCCTTCTCAAATCAAGAATTTGCACATAAATTCTCTTAATTTTTCAGCTCACTCTTCTTACCTGTTTTCATCACACAAATGATCGCTCTCTTGCAGTTGTCTCTCACCTTAACGTCCTACCATGTCCGCTGCCTTTTTTATCCTTGTTAAAAGTTCATTTAAGAAATTTCTTATTTCCAAAAGAGAAATCAACAATCAAAAAAGGATGCCCATAAGATCAGCAATCCTTACCTGAAATCTCCTGCTGTAAACTTTGCCTCAGCAAGTGAAAAGGCAGCTTCTCTCATCACCTCACCCATGAGCAACTTAGTCTGTTGTTTTTTTTTTAAAAAGAGACACCAAATTCAAGGTATATTATTCTTTTTCAAAGAAGAATAATTAACAACATAAAGAAAATAATAGGAAATATAAGAAAGAAGGAAAGAGAAAGAGAACTCTATCTCCAGTTTACTCTCAACCTGCTAATTAGAATTTTCAGATGGTAAAAAATGAAATACAATTAAAACCTATCCAATATGGTAGTATATAACAAGATCTACTAAGTTCTACTGAAATCTTCTAAATTTATATACTGCTGCAGCTAGGAAAGCAGAGTTATGCTCCCCTGTCCTCAGTAGCATCACTTACAAATAATGGGTTATCCACAATGTTGTCCTACATTCTGGTTTATCTAATGAACTTAGAAGAATGAGAATGCACAACTGACAAACAAATTTCAAATCAAGTGAGCCTAAGAGAGAAAAATTCTAATTTGCCTACCTCAATAATTTTCTTAAGGATCTGCCTGAATCGGAGTGTCAAAGCGTCAGACTTCTTCTTCAAGAGGTTGCGACCTGTTTGAGCTCCCTTCAAACGAGCCTTCATGATGGTCTGAGCCCTGTTACAGAAAAAGAAATAAACATGCCCTGCATCATCCAAAGGCATTAAGGGAAAAAAAAAAAAACACAAAACAAAACAAAAAAACTTATGACCATGTCAGAAAATGTTGTATGACTAATTATGAAGCAATGGAGAACATTTCATGATCAGAACATGATGTACATGAAGCCATGTACATCAGCATGGTACAACAGGAAACAATTTCAATTTATTTATTTCCAGTAGCACACTTCCAAGTTTCTGGTGCAAAACTATGAACTGAAGAAGCATCTAAATCTCTCTTCCCTCTCGGCTGTGGAGGATATTTAATTTGAAGAATCTTTTTGATTTAACTAAAATCTCAGTCACTACACTTACGCTAACTTAAGCTACTGCTTTGTTTATGGAGCTATAATGCACAAAGGACAACATTCAGGTCTGTAAAGAGAAGCCTACACACTTCCTCTCCGACCTTGGAAAAAATAAGCACAATTACGATCCTGTCTACACACTGAACACAGTCACTTCTCCACTCCACTGGCTTGATATGAGAATAACTCCATTGAAGTCTACAAGAAGCACACGCACTTTCTGAATGTTCATGAGAAAAACAAAGTCCAGGAACAAAAAAGCAATCGATGTTTCCAACAAACAGATCCCTGTTACCACCTTGAACTACCTTCACACTCTGCTCACCACCTGCCAGAGACCGGCTCCCTTTCTGGTTCAAGCAAGCCCTTACAGGCTAAGAGAGCATTAAAAAAGTCATATTTACCATCAAGGAGGCTGAGCAGCTTCTGTAAGCAATCGTAGCCAGCACAGCAAAGATCATGCCAGCAGCACGAAACAAATAAACCTTGAACTATTCTGTTCTGTCACTTAACAAAAAACTTTTTTGTGGAGATAGGCCACCTGTATTTTTAACATCCTAACTTACACTCCTGTCAAGGTATTGATCGATTACCTCACCGAAACAGATTTGGTAAATGTTAAATCCTTGTGGCAGCACGCAAAACAGATATCTTTTAAAAGAGACTGAGGTGCCTCATCCTCAGACACGTAAATGGAATGAAAAGAGCCAGAGAGCAGCTGACCTGGTAGGTGCTATCATTTACTTCTGACTTGAGGTTCAAAAGAGAACCAAGCAGCACATTAATCTTTCCATATAAACTGTTACCTCACATCTCCTGAGCTGAAAAATGAAGGAAGGGTTATTATTTTATATCTGAAGCTTCCATCCTGCAAAACGCCCTCCATACAGACTATATCCAGCCACCAACTTCATTTTAGGCAAAAAAATTTGAAACTGCCTTTCTCCCCGAGGCTGGAAAGTTCTAAAGAGGAATGTGATGGGACCATTAAAACGGCATTTCTATCAGTTCGTCAGTTTTAAGCGCTTGTGTTCATTGCAATGCCAGCTGCTGTGCTGAGCCCCGTCAGGAGACTCCTGACCGCATGACACACCGTCTGCTGCTCTCTGGGAAGCTACTGGAAATCTGACTGAACACCGCACTTCCCTTTTTGTGCTTTTTTTTCTAAAGGCTTTACGGCCAGCCTGTCTTACAACGACATCGGCGTCCTCTGTGGAGCTGCAAAGGGCAGCGGCTGTTTGAGTTGTGCGTTTTCCCCGACACACGCACTCTTATTTCGTACATGGAGTCCCGTGCAGCCCACCAGCAGCAGGGCTGTCTGTGCGCGCTGACGGCTGGCTTCGAGCCGCCCGAGGACCCCCGCAGCCTCCGGCCGCTTAAAGACGCGTTTACACAAGAAGCGACTCCGGAGCTCTCCCTCCCAACCCGGCGCCTCGGTCCCGGGGCCGGCCGGCCGACACTCACATCCGCGATGGGAAGATCTCGATGCGATCCTTGCCCGACATGGTTGCGGCGGCGGCCGAACGGGCCCGGTCCGGCTGTCACCTCCACGGCCGCCGCTCACGTGACGCGGCGCTACGCCCGCCCCGCCCCGCGGCGGAGGGAGGGGTTTCCCAGTGGGCGCCGCGATGCGAGGCGGTCCGGCGCACGCGCAGTGGGAGCGGCGGCTGGGCGCACGCTGAGGCGGCAGCGGGGGCAGCGCGGGAGGCAGTGTCGCGAGCGCAGAGCGGGACCCCTCGGCCGTCGCCAGGTAACGGCCGCTCCGCCGGCGCCGCGCGGCCTCTGTTCTTGCCCTACGACCGGACCGCGCCGGTCCTGCAGCGTGCGGGCTCGGGAGGGGTGCGGCGTGGCCGAGGCCGGGCCTGGCCGCTTGGGCCCGGACGGGGCGAGAGGAACCGGCGGCGCCCCGCGTGGCCCGGCCCGGCGGCTCCGGGCTCCCTGGACGTCTCCCGTCGCCGCGCTGCCCTCCCGTCTCCCCGCGGCTTTCGCCGGCGGCCGCGTCAGCCACGCTGCGGCCGAGGGAGGTGGCCGGCCAGAAGTCGGTCTCGTTTCTCCGGCTCTTGCTCCGGCCTGTGCAGCCGGGCGGGGTTAAAGCTTAGCCTCAGCATTTCCAGCGGCGTGGGAAGATCGTAGAGTGGTTTGGGCTGGAAGGGACCTTTAAGATCACCTAGTTCCAATCCCCTGCTATAGGCAGGGACGTCTCCCTCTGGACGGCGTTGCTCACGGCCCCGTCCAGCTTGGCCTTGAACGCCTGCAGGGAGGGGAGAGCATTTCCAATGTACGGGACTAACGCCGAGCGCTGGTGTCTGAGGAGAGCAACAAATGCACAGCGATCTGTCTTTGGTCTGTTTTCGCTTACTGCGTTTGATGGACTAGAAAAGTGAACTGTAAAACGCTGGGGTTTAAGCTTAGCGGTGGTTTTTTCAGGTCTCAGATTAGATGGAGTTACATGAAAGCTCCAGCATTTCTGTTGCTTCTCTGCTAGTTTGTATCCCCTTTCTGAACGTTAAAAAAGAAAATAACAATGCAGCCTTCTGTGTATTGTGTGGCTGTGTTTTCTGTAGAGCTTGGCATTATCATCCTAAAGTTCCGGAGCAGTGCTGTGACATGCTGATGTAACAAACCTGGAGGAAGTGTGTGTTTGACTCAGCCTTGTGAGCGCCTGCTTCTGAAGTGTTCTTAAGTTTCTGGATTAAACTTTCAGGTGTAGACAAAAGGAGTGAGGCTAACTCTGGTTAGCAGAGATGAGTGCATGCATCGCTGCCCTCATCGGGGAAGTGAAGCAGGTTAAGCATTTGTTTTTATTGCTATGTGGTTAAGAAATGTTAATGTGTGCTTTTTTTTTTAAAGTACAGTGAAGGAATTCTGTTTTGTTTATCAACTTATGTTTTTTTCCTTCTGGTTATCTACATGTTAGGTTTTCTTTTGTGTTGTTTTTTTTTTTTTTTAATTATTTTTAAAGTCTGTTCTATTTAGTACTTCATTCACATCAGGCTACTTCAACCTTCTGTTCTAATTCTTTCCTTTATTTTTTCGGAAAGCTGACAGGTGGCCTCAGGAGTAGTTCCTGCAAGACTTCTCCAGCCATCTTGTGCTGAGTTTAGAAAACCATTTTCTAGTGTTTCTACCCTCTCAGTAGAGGAGAAATTTTGCTCTACCTCTTACTTTCTTTGCTTTTCGCATGCTGTCTAACAGTGTTTATAGAAATACCTGTTAGCGCTGTGGGTTTCTTCTCTCCCATGTCCTCCTGTTGCTGAAGCCTAGTTTCCAACTTTAATTTTATTTTATGAACTGGATGAATGTAAGAGTGCAGTGCCTTCTTTTCACCACTTGAAGTCTCCTCTCTATCAGACTACAACATTGATAATGAAGTCTGGGTAGCAAACTTTTACTTTCTTGCAAAAAAGAAAAAAGTTGTGCTCATTTTAAAATACCAATTAATCCATAGCTTATCTGTTAAAACCTAACTGTATGCTACTTGAGCCTTATCCTAGTTTGCTCTTTCTAGTGTTAGTGTTCCTCTCTATCCTCATTGTTCTTGGCTGCTTTTTAACACTTATGTAGGCGAAGGCATTTACGTACTCTGAAATAAGTCAACCTTGTTTCTTTCTGTTCACATTCCAGAATGCCAGCACTAAGCTGTAGGTTCTACCAGCATAAGTTTCCAGAGGTGGAAGATGTAGTGATGGTCAATGTTCGATCCATTGCTGAAATGGGTGCTTACGTCAGCCTGCTAGAATACAACAACATCGAAGGCATGATCCTTCTCAGTGAGCTGTCCAGAAGACGTATTCGTTCCATAAACAAACTCATCCGCATTGGAAGGAACGAATGTGTGGTGGTCATAAGAGTTGACAAAGAGAAAGGTATTTGGGGATGTATGGGCTATATCAAGATAGAATTCATAAAGAGAAATGCGGACAAACTGGGCTGCTTAAGTATGAGTAGTTTTGCCAGGAGTTCTTTGTGTGAGGCACTTAAGCTAAATAGACCATCATCCAGCCATCTGATGTTTATGACCATTTTTCCCTTTGCTTATTGGGTTAATGAAGGTCAGTCATATCACCAAAGATTTGCTTAAATGGGTACTCGCCAGCTCAGTGTTTGGTCAACAAACTGTAGTGGAGTTTCTTTTTGATATCTGTGCAGATTTTAAGTCCTGACTGAAGAGAGAAAGGTCATCTAACGTAGTAGTAGAATGTAATGCTTGCAGTCTGTCCTGTGCTGCAGTGTCTTGAATCTTGCCTATAAAATTAATCATATGTATGTAATTATTACGTGCATTCTATAGAAGGTCACAAATTGATTTTTCCTGTGTTCTGAACATTCGAATCTTTGACTTTAAAGTGTTTTTTTAAATATATTTTCTATTTAGGGCATGGTTTTTGAGCTTAGTTCTTTGCATGCTAGTGTGGTTTTTACCAAACCAGTGTTCAGTGACAGAAAAAGGGGATCACAAATTGATGAAATACTATGCAAATTTCTTCTGAGTTGGGAGGGAAATTATTAAGGCACAAGCCTACAAGAATACAATAGAATAGTTTCTCTGTTGTAAGCATTTGCAGCTGAAAGAATAAGTTGATACCTTAATTTGGATTATGATTTGGTCAAAATCATTAACCTTCAGTTTTGTTACTTTCTTTAGCAGCTGATAGGGATAGTGTAGGCAGTGGGCAAGTCTTGAGCCAGAGCATTTGTTACACCTTTCACATGAAGCAGTTAGACTTGGTTTGTGTGGTGTCTGACAATTCCAAAATGGTTTTTCCCCGGTAGGTTATATTGACCTGTCAAAAAGAAGAGTTTCTCCAGAGGAGGCAATCAAATGCGAAGACAAATTCACAAAATCAAAGACTGTAAGTTGCTTTTCTGTGTTCTGGTACTGTATGCTGCTGTCTTCTTTCCTGAATGACCAAAGTACATAGATGTAACGCAGCATGAGGTTGTATTCTCATTTATTAGGCATACTCTGATTGTCATTTCCCATGTAATATATAACCAGTCTGTCCGAGTGCTGTGGAAAACTGATTATTAGGTAATTAATAGATCAAGTAAGGTGACAGTTGAAAATCTGTATTAAAAGGATGACATTTAAATGCTAGAAATCCAGAAACATCCTAGTTTAACACATCAGGCAAATTTTATTGGAGAAGGATGCAGATAGTTTAAGGCATTGCATCTCACCCTTATTGCTCTGTGGTCGTAGGTTTCTGAAAGGAATGCTTACTGTTATTTATTAATTTGACTCTGATTTTTTTTTTAAATGTACGAGTATACTGAGTCTTTAACAACCTGATTATACTTCATCTGTCAGTTTCCATGGGATAATTATTTTGACTTCGTAATTGCACAGCTGAAGTTTAGATTAATGAAGTGCTTTTGATGCTTTGTGGGCACATAGAACTCTGTAATCAATTGTTAAATATAGGGAAATATTGTTTTGCAACGTCATGCAGTATTTAGAATCCAAACACTGAATCATTGATATTTTTTACAGTGTTTTTATCAACTATTTGGGGTCTGGGTTGTCATCTGCAGGACTGAGCTTTATGCTGCACAAACTGAGTAGGAGTTGGTCATTATGTGAGAGTGGATAAGTGAGGGGGAGGGTTATTCCATTTTTGTTTTTTTTTTAACATCCCTTTTGTGTTCAAGGTGTACAGCATTCTTCGCCACGTTGCTGAGGTGTTGGAGTACACGAAGGATGAGCAGCTTGAGAGTCTGTTCCAGAGGACTGCCTGGGTATTTGATGACAAGTACAAAAGACCGGGATACGGTGCTTATGATGCATTCAAGCATGCGGTCTCGTAAGAATGTTTTTTGTCTTTAGAGATTTATTTCATAATGACAAGGAATTATTTTCTGGAATAGATACATCTTAATTTTTTTCAAGGATCAATCAGTTGAGAAGAATGTGCTGCTTGAGTACACTTATTGATTCTTGATCTCAGTCTTCCAGTTGCTTAGTGTAGTTATCTCTCACTACTTTGTTCAAGTTTCCAATGCTCTTGAGAAAGAAGACTCGAGTTGTTTTCTTATCTGTCTTTGAATATCAAATTTTGCCTAAGTTAGTCTTCTAAAAGCAGTAACAGAATTTGATATGGATGAATATTGAGGCACTCACTGAAGAATGTGTTTAAGAGGAAACAGATTATTACAAACACTGAACAGTTTTATATGGCTACAGATGAGCCTGTGATGTTTCTAGTAGAAGCAGCAGCACTAATACTGGTTTCTCTGTCAGAATTTACCTGTTCTTAGACTGCATCAGGTGTTCTTATCGTATATAGTTCTGTCTGAAGAGATTTCAGCTTGCTGCTCGTTTGTCTGTCACCGGCAGAACTTTTCTTTTATAAATGCAGCAGATGGGTTTGTTGGTTCCTTGCACATCCAAACTGAAAGAATGAAAATAGGATGATGAGTTTAGAAATGGAATTACAAACAGAAGAGTTGGAAACAGTGATTCTAAGCGAGTATGCACCAAGATTGCTTGTTGTTGATATTTTTTATTTATGATACTTTAATTTACTTTTTTCATTGGCTTAAAATCATTTTTTGTTGTTTTGGATAAGAGAAAACAGCTATAGGCCTTAGAGGAGCTGCTTTTTTATTTTCTAATTTCAGAGATATTTGGGATAAAACTAATATGGCAATAAAGAGAAATGACAGCGTGTGAAAAAATTTTATCTTTTCTTCAGCTGTGAATGTAGCCAGCAGATAGATCTCTCTGTGATCCAGTTACTGTTAAAAATTATTAAAAATTATTAAAGAGTAATGTGTTACTTTGTAGAAAGATGGGAATCTTTCTTTTGTATGAAAACTCAAAAACCTCAGGCTCATTGTGAGTTTATCTTCACATTGGAGGAAACATAAATGGCAACAGTTAGATGTGTTTCTCATTCTATATATAGTGTACAAGGCAGTAGACAGTACTGTTTCTTTGGTTGTTTGATTTCTTAGAGGAAAGAGGCAGACGAGGTAAACTGTCTGCTTTAAGTGCTTCCATTATAAAATACACTGTAAACAGATTTATTTTATTTTCTTCCACTATTTCAGCAGTCTCTTAAGAAGTTTGTGTGTTCTCTTTGCTAATAGATCCACATGATTATGTGTAAGAATATTGAAATAATGTCAGAGGTTCATGTGGTGTCGTATCTCACTTCAGTACAACTTCTGTGCTGTTTCTTGTCTTGGCTCAGAGATCCTGCCATCCTGGACAGCCTAGATCTCACAGAGGAAGAGAGGCGTGTATTGATTGACAATATTAACAGACGTCTGACTCCACAAGCAGTCAAAATCCGAGCTGGTGAGTTCTTTCCAGATCATTACTGAATAGATTTTTGACACTTTAAGTAGGCTGTATCTTGTAAACTATAAATTCATTTCAGACTAGTGGCTCGTGGTGCTGAATTTTGAGAGAAGCTGATCTTTTAGAATTAAGCTGTGTTCATTGGGAAGTGATAGCAGAATGTCTGTATGGATCCTGATTCCAAGTCCAAGCTGGTTTGACTTTCCCACTGCTCCCGCACTCCACATGCAGATTCCTTGGGACACAGAAGTAGTTCTAGTGTATGAAATCATGTTGCACTGGCACACAAAATACTTAAATATCTTTATTACGGATTCAGTAATATCTATATTTTTTTTCTCGTCATTGCAAGTGTTAAATTCTTTTGTTCCCTATTAGGGTGATTGATCTTTGTGTGCATGGCTAGGTCAAATGTCCTGTCCAATTATACATAAACGGAGATGATTAGTTCTGACTTTCCTCCAGTTGTATTTCTTGCTGGTTGAGTGCAAACCACTCAGCTGGACACATTAGTTTAAGCCAGGCTTGTGTGTAATGTATTCATAAAGTTTGAGCATCTTTGTCTCAGTAGCTCAGTGTTGGTGCAGAACAAGCATGCAGCTCCAGTCTACTTAAGATGCTATAAAACTGTAGATCTGGTTATACAGTTAACCAAACAGCTTAAAAGCATACTTGCCATTAAACATGTAGTCAGTGAGCAGTGTTGTGTTTTTAACTGCATTCAGAAATTGTCTTTGCTCTGCGAGTGTACACTGAAGAGCAGTGACACTTACTGGTTGCTATGGAGGGAAAAAAAGATATTCCATATCCATGTGACAATCAAGTTAAAGAAGGGAGCACAGAAAGTAAGATCATGAAAATTTTACCTATTATTTTAGATCACCAGGAGTTAACAAACTTCAAATATGCGAGTAGGATTTGATGGCCATGAAGAATGGAACTGCTAACGTAAACAACAGTTGGCTTAGCTTTGAAAATAAAGTATTTGAAGGGCATGTTCACATACTTTCTTGCCTGTTTTGTTCTGATGGTCTGAGCTTATTTGTAATTCAAGCATACAAATTTTCCGTTGGCTTATGGTCTCATCCTGAGGCTGAGGCTGACTGGGTTGCTTTCCTGGGAATATGTTTGGGTTGTAGCTGAGAATTAGGGTGTTACTGTCAGTCACCTGGGAGGGAGATTAACTCCTCTGTAGAAGTAACCTCTCGCACCATTGCTGCATAGATTTTAAAAAAGAAAAATAAAAATCTTTTAAAACTAATTAGGAAATTATAGATGTGACCAACACAAGCCTAGGCCTTCATTTCCTTTCCAAATGTTTATAAAAAGCGATAGCTAGCTATTATTTTAACTGTATCTTAATATGACTTATCTTCAAAATAATAAGAATTCTCCATGTTTCTAAGGTGATGTTTTTATTGTAGTTGTTGACAGACTTCTTTGAATTTGTGGCGGTGCACTTTCTCAAGTTTTGATTTTCCTGATAGATCTTTTGTTCCTTCAGTACTTATTCCTTGATCTCTCCATGTTAAATATATCATTGTTCTTGAAGAACAATTAAATGCGTCACTATTATCCTGTTGAGTTTATTGGACAGAGAGTGAGTGAATATGAGTGCATAATTTCATATCTAGAATTTTCAAAGCACAATGTCAAGTGGTCTAATCTAAAGAATTTAAGACATCTACATCAGCTTACAAGCCAAGAAGTTGAAATACTACTTCTATTTTGGAAGATACTGAGGGTATCATTGTGAGTAAACACTGGTTGCTAAGAAACTATATTAAAGCTTAAGTTAAAAAAAAAGTTTTAAGTTTCTACAGCTTCTGATAACTTTAATTTCTATTAATTTCTATTAATCTGTCCTAGATATCGAGGTTGCATGTTATGGTTATGAAGGTATAGATGCAGTGAAAGAAGCTCTGAGAGCAGGATTGAACTGTTCCACAGAGAACATGCCCATTAAAGTAAGTGTCTGTCTTAATTGTGAAATTCAAAGCAAAGCTTTCAGTACTGTGCAGTTGTCACAGTCACACAGCTGAGGGAAGCTGGGTCCTTGCTTCCTAGTTTTCCTGTCTAGCACATGCACAAGACTTCTTTTCTGCTATGTGATCCCAGTTGTTCCTGTGACTGTGCTGTGGCTTTTCAAGTTCATTCCAAGATCAAGAAGCTGTTTTTATTCTCTTCAATTAATTGTCTACTATTTGCATACTAAGTATTAGTGTTCCTTTATATAGCTTTACAGCAGTTAGAGAGCAAAAAACTTTATTTTCAGAAACAAGACTTTGTAAGGAAAGGAATATAAGGAATATTTTGTCCACATATGTTTGGAAGAAGGGCTGCTCATACCTAAGTATAAATTTTCCACTCCAAACACTGTAGGTTGGTTATTCACTTTGTTACTACTGAGTGTTTTGAAAAATCTTACAAGTGCTTGAAAATATTTTCTTACAATGATTTTTTTATAACAAAATAAATAATGTACCCATCCAGTTGTCTTTAGAGGGAAAAAAAAAAACAACCCACCTATTGATTGTCACAGTCTTCTAATTGAAAAATTAGTGATAGACTGCTTTAAACGGTGTGGGAGTTGGTATTCTCAGCAGTATTTGTCTAAATGAGCATAACACGTAGGAATAATTGGTTTTTGTACCAGGAATTAGACAGTCTGTGTGGTTTTTTGTGTGCTATTTTTTTCCAAGTTATGCATGCTTTCAGAAACAGCTTTTCTAATGGGAAAATGTTTATTTTCTTCTACTGAGCATGTTTTACTGTTGTTTATTTGGTTTTCTTTTCCTCCCTATGATGTGCAATAGATCAATCTGATAGCTCCTCCTCGGTATGTGATGACTACTACAACACTGGAGAGAACTGAAGGACTCTCTGTTCTGAATCAAGCCATGGCTGTCATTAAAGAGAAAATTGAGGAGAAGAGAGGAGTCTTCAATGTGCAGATGGAGGTGAGAACACTTTGCGTTCTAGAATGTAACTGATTTACTTCATTATACTTTGCAAGTAGAGTAAGATCCGTAGCACTAGGAGAAGTTTTAGCAAAAGGCATTAGGGAACTTGGAAAAAAAATAATTAAAGCATAAAGTTCAGTATTCCTGAAATAATCGAATGACCAAAAATTCTATGTTTCTTCTGTTTTATTAAACAATCTCTGGATACACATTTTATTTCTTGATCTAGAATCAGAACCACCAACCTTAATTTTCTTTTCCTTCTCAATCTGCAGACAGTGTTTTTTAATTGTTTTTCATGTTTTTTTTTGTTGTTGTTGGTTTTTTTTTCAGCCTAAAGTTGTTACTGACACAGATGAGACTGAGCTTGCAAGGCAATTGGAAAGACTGGAGAGGGAAAATGCTGAAGTGGATGGAGATGATGATGCTGAGGAAATGGAAGCAAAAACCGAAGACTAAATACTCTGGGATATTCAGAAGAGAAAGCATATGAAAAGTTAGAGACCCCATTGCAAACACTCTGGACTAAATGTTTCCAGTATTGAAAACTTCAAATGCAAACACTTGAAGTATGTTACTGGTTTTAAAAGACCAATAAAGCATCTCCTGAGTAACATTTGATGCAGCAACTTACAAATTGAATCCTTCAAAAGAAAGGTGCCAAGTCATATTCAAGACACAGATCTCAAGACCAGAGGGAGGCTGCAGCTCCACGTTTAACACTTAAATACATAACAATTCCAGATTGGTGATTGCAGCTTCTATAGGCACGAAAACCACACAGGTTGAACAACTCTAGACAGGATGTATTTGAGCAAATATCCAATAAAGTTCTGGGCTATGTAACCTGAAGCTTCTTTTTTTTTTTTTTTTTTTAATCTCTTGTTAAATTGCCTGGAGAACTATCATCAGTTGGTGATTCCCCTTTAATGCTGAAAAGGGAATACCGAAAAGGGCCTCCTTGTTTAAAATCAAGGCAAGAATTAGTGGAATCATGTTTTAGTGTTTTTGTGTGTGTGTTTGTTTGTTTTTTACAGGTTTGTTGATGTAGATTTCTTTAGAGGAGTGTTTTTCTTCTGCATTTAGGTACTCAGATGTTACAGCTCCAATAAGTATAGTTGATAACAGAAATATAGTTACTTTGTTCCTGTATGTGAATATAGCAGGAGCTTTAATGAATTTATTCATACTTCAAAATAGTGCTGTATTCTGAGCTAACTGTTGCATGACCTTCCAAGTCCATGTGTGCTAAATCTAGTTTACGCTGGGCTGAACTGTTTATCTCCTCAAAAGAGAAGAAACGAGATGGGCTTTCCATAAAGTGGGAAAAAACCTCCAGTTTGCCCTTGCCTGTGGGAATTGAGAGGACAGTTCTTTTTAAAAATGAAACTTGTTCAAATTGCTGATTTTTTAATGGATTTTTTTCATAGTTGTATCCTATATTGCACATCTTTTTTCCTTATTTTGTGCTGCTTCAGGAGTAAATGCATGAAAAAATGCATTTTTAGATGTTAGGACAGCCTTGTCATGTTTAAAGTTGTATTCTGCATATCTGATAACTTTTTGGTTTTCTTCCTCAATTCACTAAAACAGTGAATTGACCTCTGTTACTCACAATATGTGAGTGCTCTGACAAAAGAACAGAGTATTTAAGAAGTAAATATCTTCCTGTGATCTGTACTGAGGTAATGCTGTGAAAAACTGCATTGAAAATGAGCCAGCCTTACTTGTAATAGTGTTAGCAAGGGATTACAGTTAATGTTGCCTTTAGGAGCTATTTTGCTGTATTAATAGGTGGGCATTGTTTCTGTCAGTAACTGACTGGATTGCAGTAGCTGGAAGGAGGAGCTCTGATGTGGCTGATGTAAGGCTGCTAGCAGGGTACCTGAGGCAGCACTGAGCACAGCTTCATTCTACTGCGTTGGTTTGCATGTCAGTGCCTTGGGTAGCCTGTTGAGTTGAGGAACCTTAGCACTTGTTTCCTTCTGTCTCAGCCAGCCTGTTTGGTGTGTCTGTGTTTTTGCCTACCAAGCACTTCGGTAAGTGTTACGGGCTTTGTGTGTGCTAATCTTTGTGGAGTGTGAAGTCATGTATTCCTGTTCATTAGCAGCTGTGCTGCCTGCTAGACTGTAATTGCAGGACCAAAGTCTCTGCTACAGTGCTCATGTAGTCAACTGAAGGGGAAGGTGTGGATGTAACTGTAGCATCAGATGTGAGGATCTCAGCTTGATTTTCATTTCTCAAATTAGTTTTGTAAGCTTGGCAATTTGATAACAGTTTTGCTTAGGGAATCCTTTAAGGAGTCATTAATACAAAGAAACACAAATGTTAGATGGGATCAAGCACACCATCTGGTAATGCAGTCCTATATCCTGTTTCTGATTAGAGGAAGTAGTGGCTGCTAACGGAGGAGTGTCCAGCTTTCATGGGGTGGTTGTATTTTGTTTAGCTCTCAGTAGAGTGAAAATTCCTTGCTTTATTCTTGTTGGATTCTGGCCTTCATTATTTTTCAGATGCAGTGGAACTGGCATATTGTTCTTTGTAGCCAGATCTGTGTTTAATTTCATAGATTTTTTTGGTCCAGAGAACAGACAGCTGAACAGCTGTTTTCAAACACTGCCATGTTTATACAGCTAATTTACAAATGCTCTTGCATCAGAATACTCAGGAACATTTGCCATCTTCCACTTTCATCTAGAAATGTTTCATCTTTTTTTTTTTTTTTTTTTTTTTCATTTTATTTCATCCCTAATCCACTAAGGAACTAAAGATTTAATGGCATCCTACACCAGGGGGCAAAGTCTCAGCATTTTAAGAAACTGGGAAAACCTCAAGTATGTAATCCCCCAGTGTGATGCTGTTTACATCATAATATGCAATGGGAACTATAGAGCATGAAATGGGAGAAGTCCTTCGGGTGGGTTCTCCTCATCCTTTTCTTGTTGGGAGACTAAACGGGAGGCACCAGTAATAAAATAAAGCAATCTGTGTTTCCCTTCAATCATGAGCCTGTGATCCTGAAGCTGCAGACAGCTGTTCCTGGCCATCCTAACGCAAACTCTCTAGGATATGATGTATTTTGTGGTCACTTGAAAAGGAAAAAATTGTCTGCCACTCAAAATATTATGCTGACGTATGGAAAACACTGTTTGAATGGATCTGAGGAAACAAATAGTCCTTATGGTGATTTTCAAGTTCTGCCACAGGCTTAATTTTTTATGGCTTTCTAGATTTATATAGTTCAAAGCTCATCCTTTTCTTCTGAGAGACTTAAATGCTTGAACTTGCCTTCCCGGCACATGCCTCGGTATGACAGGCACATGCTATAGTATGATCTACTGACCCATTTCACAGTGTGTGACCCTTTTCCTACAAAGCTGAGAGATCTGTTATTACTCAGCCTCAGGGAGCAATCTATGGACAGTCGGTTAGCCTTGCATAACCTCTACAGAATGGGGAGGGTTGGATACGTGCGTATTACAAATATCCCAAATATCGAAGAAGTACTTCCAAGTGTTAGAGTAAGTAAAGGCTCCTGTCTATCAAAACTACATGGTATGGAACCTGTTGCTTGCTGACCAGTGGGGGGGGGGGGATTTTTCTTCACCATTCTTCATCAGTAGAATTCATTGTTAGTGGTAATTTTGCTGAAATACATCTGTAGGGCTGTGGGTGGTCTTCATACTGGAAAAAAGAAGTGCTCACTCAGAACTTGGACCAGGGCTGATTATTGTGTAATTCTGAGATCACTGTCTGAGCCAGAGCTCTCTGCAAGCTCCTGCCTGTCCTCACCAGTATGGAATTACCTTCCCCACCTGGTTACGGGCTGCCTGCAGTAACAAGCTGAACAACATGAAGGCAAACCTCAAGTACAGTGTGCTGGAACGTGGTATTCCTGGAGCCTGTTACATAAAGCATGCTGCTCTGAGAAACAAACTCAATATCAATGTATTGTTCCTACCTTGATTCATGGCTGCTTTTCCTTGATTCAGCGGTGGTAGCATCTTCAAGTGCCCGTTTGGATGAATAGCGTGTATGCTTTCAGTTACTGCCTGAAGTTTAACAACTGTGGGACAGTGCAGATGTGTAGAGGGTTAACTTTAATTCTGATATACAGATAATTTAGTGACATGATGTTATTTACTACTTTTCTGCTGACTACATCAGTTTTGCTCCCAAGATTCTGCTGAGTGCACACTTTTATGTATGCACCTATGCATGTAAATACGGGTTGTTCCTAAAGAAAAAAAAATAGTTCAGTTCCTTTGTACTTAAAGGCCAAAAAAACAAGCAAGCATTAGTCTTTATGAAAATTTACACTGATATCTTTGAAAACACCACATACCTGCAAGTGAAACTGATCCTCTGCGTGTCCTGTTAAGCTCACTGCATTGCTTCAGGCAGTCTGAGGAGCAATCTGGCCTACAAAGTGCCAAGCAGAGTACAGAAGGAACCACTCACTTCAGGGTGGGTTCCTGCTTTTGAGATCTCAGTCAGCATTCTTTTTGCTTAAATGGGATTTGGGGTTTTTAACTTTGACTAGCAGTCAGTTGCCCACTGTAATTCTCATTATTTATGCAGGGCCGTTGTATGGGAGGTCTCCAGTACGTTGTCATGATTAACACCTTCAGTATCTCCTTTTTCCTTTCTTAGCAGAAATGTAATAAAAAAATAAGATAATGACTTGCTTGGTCCATTTCCTGCATGCATGAAAGTGTGACCAGCAGTCTGAGCAGAGTGCAAACACAAGTGAGCTGCTTGAGAGAACGTGGCTGACTGAAGAACTCTATTTTTATTCTTTTTTTTTTTTAGTGTATAGCAACGGGTGCTCTGTTATGCTCTGTTGTGCAGTGCGTCATGCTTCTTATCGCAGTCTGTACCTTTATCTGCATTCATCACCTCCATTTGGCTACAAGTCAGGAAATGCTCACAGTACAAGCAGACTGTATGCTGCAGCTGTCTGAAATACTGTTACTCATTTTGACTGACTTCATCAGGACCTATCAAATATGTTTGCCGTGCCTGGGTTTTAAAAAACGAAATAATGCTCAGGCACAAAAAGGCACTGTTTCAGAGGTTTTCCAGAGTTTCGAGAGGTCACTGCACAGTGTTTGCCAATCAAACTGCCATTCTGAAAATCCAAGCAGTTGCTTCCACAGCAGTTTAGGTTGCTAAGTTGAAGTACACCCGTATTCCCAACTACACCTACTTGTCCAGCGACTACTGAAAGCAGGGCGGACTTTGGGAGACTTCGGTGCTTCTTCAGTAAAATAAATTTGTTGAAGCAATTTATTTAGGTTTGTAAAGCTCTCCTTGTGCTCACTGTACATGATACACTTGGAGGTGCTCTGATCTATAGCAGTCTTGAAGATACACTTACTAGATGAGGCGCTTAATTCCATGGAATAGCTTTGTCTGAAATGTTGAGGTGCGGTTCTATGGTGCTGCTTCTCCCCCCATGCAGTCCCGTGTCTCACCTTATTTGCCGTTGTGAAGCTGCTGCCTGTGTTGGCTTACTCACCGCACGGTGGTTTTTTATTACTCTGAGTTCAGTGAAATTCCTTTGAGATCCTTTTCAGACCTCCCTTTGTTTCTCTCCCCAGAGGGCAGGTAATGCACCAGAGCCAGCTCAATGTTTAACTAACATCTCATAGGTGGGAAGAAAGTGAGAAATAAGGGATGGGAGCATACGTCACAGTGGAGGAGGAGGGTCACGGAGAAAAATGAGCTCTCCTCAGCTCCAGGTGTGCAGAGGAACGGGCTGCCAGGGCCTGGGTGCTTCTCAGCAGGAAGATCTGCTCTTTGTGGGCCATGATGGAGGAGACCACTGGAGTCCTGAAGGAAGGCTTCCTTGTCAAGAGGGTAGGTGCTGTGGCCTTCTTCACGCTGTTCCCTCCATAGGGAAAAGCAGCCTCTCAGGAGCCTGTTGGTGTGGGTTTGAAGGCTCCACTGGGGAGCTGCAGGACCCGCAGGCACTGACTGCCCTCCTGCGAGTTCCTTGTGCTAGGTTAGCCCGGAGGGGAGGGAGCTATCAGCATGGCTCAGTTATCAGAAAATTGGGCACACCTCTGCAAAGAGCACACAGAAATATTGCCTGGCAAAGGTTACGTGGCAGCAGGGAAGTGGCCATGGGAAGGCTGGACGGAGGTGTTGGACAGTCTCCTCACACATCTTGTGCCTTCTTTAGCGGGCCCTGAGCAGGGTTTGCTGTTCCGTATGGGAGGATGGGGAACAGATTGTCCTTTTGTAAGAGAATGAGAGCAATACAAATGTAGGAATGCGTCTTAAGCAGGTACTTTCTTCTACAACTAGAGGTTCCAGTGTAAGAGATGAGAAAACAACTGGACAGTGTGACAGGTTTCAGCCTTTCCCAGTACTTCTCTTCACAGAACCGAGTCAGCCATGGCAGGGACACCAGGGGGCACTGAGTAGCCTTCAGAACAAAGGCTCAGTGACTAATACGGTCTTTGCGCAATCCAAGTGCAATTCAAAGGTTTGTTCAAAGCTTTGCCACGCCTTAGGAAATGCTTTTCTGCACTACGTGTCAGCACTTCTGGTGCTAACACGGCGGTATACCTTGCCAGGATCTCTGCTGGTGGGACAGCTGCGGGCCACGTGCGGTCTGAGCTGCTCCTCAGTACCCCTTCCACGGAGCAGGAGGAGCAATCCCAGCTCCTGCTCTTGTCTCCAGGCTATGGTCGCGCTCTGTGGCTCTTACATGGCTATTGGATTTGGGATGGGAAAGAAAGACACTGTATCTGTGAGAGGAATATGGCACTGTCAGCATGCTGAGCTGAAACTACCAAAAGTCTGTGAAATTGGATAGGAAAGAGACCAGAGAGAGGATGAATAAGGGAAATTGAGGGATGAGGGAACAAGAATGGGAGGAGATTCAGAGAAAAAAAAAGGGGGGGGATGTGATCAGGTAACGGAAGAAGATTTCTTAAGGAGAATGGAGTAGATACAAGGAGAAAGGCTTGATGAGTTAAAAATGATTGAATTAAGTATTGTAATGTTCTGTACTTCCAAAGTAAAATACATGAGAGTCAGGCAAGGTTAAAGAAAAAGAGAAATACCACCTCCTGAAAAAGAGGAAATCTCCAAGAAGGAAAGAGTGTTAACAAAGGAAAGATAGCCAAGGGCATTTGCAACAGGCGAGAAAGACTGTGAAGAAGGTGAAGGGAAGAACAAAACCAAGCTAGATAGACTGTGTTTAGTATAGACTCAAAAACATAAGATCTAATGTGCTTTTAGATTTTAGAGACTTGTTACGCTTCCTTTATTGGAAATTACTGAGCTTCTCCTTCACTCCTAGCAAGTTAAAGGGGTTTGATTCTTGTCACGACCGGACCTTGCATATTCCTTCCTCCTGGCAGTGCCTACTTCTCCCAGCCCCAGAGCTTCCTATGCCTGGCACTTTGCCTACAGTCCATGGTGCTCCCTCACTCACAGAAAGGCAGCCAGCTCCTGGCTGGGCCTGACCCGCAGAGCGAACTGAGCCTGCTGGTACCCCACCTCACTCATCATGCTCTGCTATGCACTTGGGCAAAAGGCAGCTGGAGGCTATTTACGGTGAGGAAAAAGGAAGTATTTTATTCTGTATAACCTAGAATGCATCTGACAGCAGCCTTCAATCAGTCTTTTGCTAGTAAAGAGAAAAACTCCTTTGCAGGAAACGGCAGCACAGGGAGTGTTTCAGCCTGGGAGGCTGAGGTAGCAACATGAAGGGATGCAAGGAATAGGCAAGTCACATTTCTACAATCACTCTGTGATTTTTGTGTAGATGGAGCTGTGTTATTTCGTTACTAAGTATATGTATTTTAGGGAGAACAGGACTCACAACAGCTTCTCATGGTTCTGTTCAGTTTGTTGTTGATTTATTGTATTTCACAAAAAAGAAGGAAAAAATCATTTTTCCGATGCTTGTGTTAATATGTGTATTTCTTCCCCTCTAGGGACATATTGTGCATAACTGGAAAGTAAGATGGTTCGTTCTGCTACAGGATAAGCTGCTGTATTACAAACTTGAAGGAGGCAAGAAGGAATCTTCTCCAAAGGGCAGGATCCTTTTGGATGGCTGCACTATTACTTGTCCATGTCTGGAATACGAAAACAGACCGGTATGGGTGGAAACATGTATCCCTCCTCAATGACACCGACTTTCTAATTTCTCCCTTATCTTTCCCCTCCTCTTGATTTCTTTCACTGTTGCAACCATATCACTGAGGTATATATTTCCAGGAGTAGGTGCAGCCAAAAGCAAACAGCCATTTGCAATGTAACCAGGGTTAGAAATTAACTCTTTCCCTGTGTCTTTGTCATCCCTTCTGCTCAAATCTTGGGCACATTCATCAAAACAAAGTCTCTCCTGTACACACTGGAACAAATGCATCAGTCTGAGTGTGCAAACAGTGGACATAAGCAGTTCAACAAAACCTGAGGAGGACTGGGAAAAAATGGCAGCTCATCACCTCAGTAATTGCCCTAAACCCAGCTGTCTCCATGGAGTGCTCCTGGCCAATTCAGATTCCCTTTTCCATTCAGTGGGACTTCACTGCTGTGGAAAGCTTCCAGCAGAAAGGCTGTGGAAGGGAAAGTGCTTCCCGTGTTTCTCTGCTCATCAGTGGGTGGCTGTCACACAGACCTCTCCAGAGCGGGGCCAGAAGGAAATGACTCTGTAAACTGTTTACTATTCCAGCCTTTCTCGTGACAGAGTGAGCCTAGGGAGAGTCTGTAATTGCTCAGAAACCAGAGATCTGGATGTGAAGGCTCTGTGGTCAGCAGAATGCTGCTATGTACTCTGGAATCTGGGTGATGTATTTTCTTCCAAGCTTGTGCTCCATGCACGCAAATGATGCTTGTAACTGAAAACTCAGGGATTTAGGGGGGAAAAAAGTTCTCTCTCCCCAAAACAGAGCTGTGCCCAGCATCCTTCAGGTCAATAGTTTCTTGCTAATACCCAGCTGGGATGCCGTAACACACCAATTTCTTCTAGTTGGACCGGTGGTAAAAGAAGCAAAATGCAAGTGAAGAACAAAAGCTAAACACTGTTACTGCTTTGCACTTCTCTCTTTGCAGTTACTTATCAAACTAAAGACAAAAACCAACACAGACTATTTCCTTGAATGTTGCTCTAGAGAAGAGCGAGACTCTTGGGCTTTGGACATCACTGGAGCTATTCATGCTGGTCACCCAGTGCAGGTGCAAGAGCTTCACAGAATGAAGAACTCTTTCAAACTGCTAGAGAACATCAGCCTCCAGTAAGTGTTCATGGTTTCTTCTTCCACTGTTGCTGTACTCTGCAAAGAACCTGAGCAACTGGATGGGACGGTGAAGGGAAGCTTCTCTCAGCACAGATCTGCTCCTTCATCACCAGGAGGGTCTACATTGGCTGCTCCCTCCTGGGTTTGCACACACTATAGCCAAGGCATGGGAATGCACTTCTTCCTAATTTTTGGATGTATGGAGGTTCTGCACAGGCACGTCACTGCTGGCTTTAAGGCTACTCAGCTGCAGAGATATTCAGGCTGGGGTGATCTGTTGTCTTGCAAGTTGTAACATCACAGAAAGACTGAGAGATGACTTTGTGCATGCCATGATGGTAAGCTCTCAGAGCTGACAGCCATAGTCCAGGCTAGGATTTTTAGGGTACACCATATTAAACAAGAATTTCTATTAGGGTACAGAAAAACGGCATTAATTCAATTTGTGTTGAGAAAGTATATGTAATTTGTCTCTGGCTTAATTTGAAGTGCTTTAAAATGAAGGACACATTATAAGGCATCCTGCTTAGTGCTCTGCATTGGGAGAATAAAGTTTTGCTACACCATACTTAGCACTAAGGGTCAGAGAGGTATGTAGGTTGTTTCACAGCTTTGTGCTGGTAATCTTCAGGGCATACTAAGCACAGACAGAAGCATGTGACAATTTCTGCCCATCTTTCTATTTATGTAACTTTGTCCTGCTTACTCTTTTACAGCCACATAGTGGATAAAATGCGTGACAGCAGTACTGGAATTAAGCTGACCCTCAATGTGGAGCAAGGCAACAGATACAAAGAGACCTTCACAGGTATGCCTGCTGCCTCACCTTGACATGTTGCAGGGACAAGGGAGATACAGCACTGCATTCATAATGGGATCAGTTACGGCCCAGTTGAAGGTACTGATGCAGTTGAATTGTCCAACGTCTTTTTTCTCTTGCTCATTGGATATATGGAAGCACACAGAGGACCCCTCACTTTTGTCACCCTTACCTTTCACTGACAGCCTTTGTGATGATCCCAAAGTGTTTCAGCAAAGGAAGGCTTGTAAGGCAGAAGACCATTTATCCGCCCTTGGAAGAGCACGTTCCCTTGATCTGAGAGCTGCCTTTCTCCCCACAGGTTCCGCTCTGGTGGATTGGCTCATCTCCAACAGCTTTGCCGTGTCTCGGTTTGAGGCTGTCACCCTGGCCTCCATGCTGATGGAAGAGAACTTCACCAAGCCCGTGGGGGCACGCAGCACCGGGGCCACGCGCTACAGTGACCTCTCTGAGCAGTTCCTCGATGACTCTACTGCACTGTACATGTTTGTAAGTGATGCGGCTGCCAATGGCTGCCAAATTCCTCTGCCCTTTGTCATGTGCTTGATTTGGGGCAGTGGTAAAGGGGACAGGGGACGTGCACAACATGCACCCATAGGCAAAACATGCAGGTGTGAAAACAAAAAGAAGGAGAAACTTCGGGCTTTCAGACATTTAGTACTGGAATTTTTGCTGGAAACAAACAACTGCAGGGATACAGAGAGATCTACATATCAAGTAATTTGGTATTAAAAAGGGTGTAGAGCAGAATTTGCTTGGGAAATGGTAGCTAAAAGTAGATAAAATGCAGAATCTTGTACTTAAGAGTGTATTTAGATGAAAAACAAATGTGAAACCATCTATTCTGTACTTGCAGGCCGAGACCGGTAAAAAAATGCTCAATTCCAAGGAAGAGCTACAATTTAACATCTCCGAATTAAGTGGCACAATTGTGAAGCAAGGATACTTAGTGAAACAGGTAAATACAGTCTTTGAACTATCACTGGGAAGCAAGAAAAAGGACAGCTGGTACAGCTCAGTGGAGAATGAATGCATTACACGAGCATGGCAGTGGAGTTTTGTCCCGCAGAGTAGATCTTGCCTACCATCATGAAGTGGAGAGTATCTGGTTATAAATATATGAGTTATTGAACTTGCTGCTCTGGCAGGATTAATTGGATATTCCGTATGTGCTGAGTATATACTGAAAGGCATAAAGCAACAATCAATAGTCCCACACAAATTCCACCAGAGCTGTTATAGTCACACCAAGTGCATTCACTGTTCCTCTGGTTTAACCCATCCTATGGGGATTTTTCAAGCAGCCACAGTATTCTGGGGACCATGGCTGAATTTCAAAGCTGAGCAATTTGGTTTCTGCATGAAGTGGACATTAACTTAAGAGCAGTCACTCAGACACTCACACATGCTCTAGGAGGGGTGTTCCCTATTTTTTTTCCAGGCACAATTACAGGTGTCCATGGTAATTGCTTATGGGACATTAGCTGTGAGCAAGATGAGGACCAATCCCTCTGGTTCACAGCAGAACACAGCCAGCCACAGAGGGATCCCCACCTGCACTGCACAGTCACATCAAATTAGAAGAGCGGGAGCTGGTTATGTAGTCTCTTGGTCCTTTCACTCTTCTTTCTCAGTTCTCAGCACAAGAAAGGAACAAGAAAATATTAAAGAGGAATATGAATAAGGAATAAGAAGGAGGTTAAGCTGAAAATCCTGGGAGTTATTAAGATGTCAGAAAAGTTTTTTTCTCTGTTGGCCGCAAAACATCTGTTTTTCAGCACCTATTAAGGCTGCCCAAGCAGCCTGCAGGAAAATGGTCATTGCAGGATGTATGTCCTGGCAGTAACATTAATTCTCCCATTTTGTAGGGACACAAGAGGAAAAACTGGAAGGTGAGGAAATTTGTTCTGAGAGCCGATCCTGCTTTCCTGCACTACTATGACCCCACCAAGGTATGTGAGTGGGGAGTTGATACCTTCAGAAATCCTCTTGCAGACCTAAATATCATAATGAAAATACAACACAATTATGTTGTAAATATTTCTCTCTCCCAGATCTCCTCCTGGATTCTTCTGTTGATCTCCTGGGGAGTAAGGCCTCACTGGCCTTACCTTTGGAGTTGTCCCTGTATGATTCTCTGTCCCTACGTCCCCTGCCTACCTTTTCTCCATTGAGATTTCTTTGCCTTAGATGTAGGGCAGCAACCTTGGGGTTACTCTTTTGCTGTACACACACAGTCTGTGACAATGTTCCTGCAGGGATTCTTCCTGGGCTGTAGTCTTTTTGGACTGGCATTCCATCATTTGAGAGCAACACTGGGATTTCCCCTGTTCTTTTTACATCCTTGAATAGGGTTCCCTTCATCTCAAAGTATTTACAGGAATTTCTGCCACTCAGATTTAAATTTGCTCAAGGAACAGGGAAGTTTATCACTTTATCTTCATGGATGTAACCACTGAAGAGAGAGTGAGCCAGAAGGGCATGTGGATCCATCAGTCCCGACACACAGGGTACCACAAAGCCCATCAGAATACTAAGATGAACATGTATAGGAATGTTCTATGTGATTTATAAAGAAAACAAATGGAGTAACAGTTATAGATTTTATGGATCTGGTTCACCTTTTTTTTTTTTTTTTTTTTCCCCCTCCTTTTCTTTTGATGTATGTGGGGAGGGGGGGGTTGTTTTTTGTTTCTTTTGGTTAGTTGCTTTTTTTTCTTGTCATTCATTTGTTTACATTGCAGCTTGCCTTTGCAATGCTATAAAATCAGACTGCAGAGTCTGAAGTTCAGGCTTAAGATCCTTTCATCTTACAAAGGAAAACAATTTTTTTTCCATAGAAGCTCAGTGAAAAGCTGCAAACTAAAAACCAAAATCTTTAAAAATAAAGATATTTTTTGTTTGTTTTAATATGGGTTGTTATTGATAAAGCTGCATAAGTTTGAAATGTGATTGTTAACCTGCCTTTAGTGCTTTTAAATTAGTCTCCACTGTTCTCAGCTATAGCAGAGAAATGTCTGAGGCTGAAACAAAATAGTAATGTACCAAATTACATGTTCTGATTTTTATGACTTGAATGTTTTGTATCCAGAAAGACTGGTGTTGCATCCCTACCTCCATAAAATAATTGATGTGCTCTGGGAAATGATTCTAATTATGGTACTTTGCAGCTAAGTCTTATCTCTTGTGTTGTATTTGTTGTTTTTGTTTGTGTTTTTGTTTGTTTGATTGATTATTATCAGGAAGAGAACAGACCAGTAGGTGGATTTTCTCTTCGTGGCTGTCTTGTCTCAGCTCTGGAGGACAATGGAGTCCCAGCAGGTAAAGAGTGAGCCTCTAGACTTTGCTACATATGTTCTTATGTGATAACATTACAGTCGCTGGGAGTGGTTTGTTGTTTGGCTGGCTGTACAAACACGGGCTAGCCTTTCTCCTCCCTTTGCAAGGGAGAGAAACTGTGCCATCAGGAATCCCCATACAGCTGGGCTGGGCAGAGGAGATGTTGTTGTTTGTTCTGTTTTGTTTTGTTTTTAATTGTTTCTGCATACATTGAGAGTTCCTTTTTTAATGGACTTTTAAACTTATTTAGGTGATGCATGAGAGAGTCTCAAGGAATGCATTATTATTCCAGAGTTAACAGCTAAAGAGGAAATGCCTTTTTGGATGTTACTGAACTCAAAATCTTGAAGAAACCCCTGATGCTGTCTTTTTTTTTTTTTTTTTTAATGTGTCTTCTCATTTGGATCTGCTAGAATCCAGATTTAGCAGAGACAGAATGGCTTTAGCTGTCTTATCGGTAATGAAATGGAGAGATCTGACACCTTAATTCACTAAATTAAAATTCTTCCATATCAGAAATTTTCACCTGCTGCAAAAGCTGTTCTCTGTGCACTTTCCTGACCTGTCACTTTTTTTTTTTTCTCTGTAGGTGTGAAGGGCAATGTGCAAGGCAACCTCTTCAAAATAATCACCAAGAAAGACATTCATTATTATATCCAGGCCAGCTCCAAGGCAGAGCGAACAGAATGGATTGAGGCAATCAAACCACTGACATGAATAAGACGGACTCCATGTCAGCGTCAAACTTGTGACCAAGTTCCCTGCTCTCTTTGTCTGGGAGTGATGGTTGTTTGTTTTTTTTCCTTAGACATTATATTTTTGTTACGTGTATTGTCATAGCACCTGGCAATTCCTGTCAGATCAGAATCCCAGGTGGCTAGGATCACACAGATCTGGAAGACCTTATGGTCTAACCAAGCAACAAAGAACAACAAGTGGTTACAAATAAATGACACTTTACAAGGACTTTACATCTTTCAAGATGGAAGAAAAAGAATCTCTTTTACGAGTATTCAGTCTACATCTGACAGATCCAGACTGTGCTTTATTCTAAAGCAAAAATGTCTTGCTCCTTTCTCCTTTATAAAGGGGCTTATAAACTTAACTATTTCAGACGGACTGAATCAAGGTGAATGAACTGAGTCACAGTCATGAAAGACCCTGGTGTCTGAGTCTGCCACACTGTGACAAAACCTTGCTCAAGTTTAGCTCTGGTATCATTAAAAATACATCATTAAAAAAAGTTCAGTGCATTCGACTCTCTTGTGCTTTTTAGATACCATGTTTCTGAGAGATCAGTAGGAATAAGTGAAAATAATGGTTTCATAGACCTTAAACTTATAGTACTATGGAAAGTGAGAAACTGTCTGTATGGCAGAGTAGAACTGAATATATGAGATGATTGAAACATCCAACCAATCTGCTGATGTGCTATTTTTATAAGATTTCTGTTATCTGAGTAGCTGTATCTGACAGATTCCGCAGTCACTAAACCACTCTAAAGACAGAACGCTATAGATCGTCCCTAAAGTCACAAAGGAATTTGGTAGTCCTCTATCCACAGAACCACCTCTTTCATATTTGTACATTTATTATAACAGCCATATATTTGGGACTCTTTTCTAAATCTACAGCAATGAAATAGCAGCACAACATACGCATGCATTCAAATATTTACAAAAGCTGGTAAAGAAGTTTGCTAGCAAAGACAGTTTTAATCATATGCAAAAATGGATGATGCAGTTTCAGCTACAGATATAACTACATAGGACTGGTCCAGAGAGGACTGTGAAATCCACAGCTGTTGAAACCTTTCAGTTCCTGAGAACTCTACTTGCAACAGATAGGAATGGTGATAAGGCATCCACTACTGTGTACTATGAAACACATATAGCTTTGTGCTGATTGTTCGGAGATTCCTGGACAAGCAGTTCCCTCCTGATAACATGAGCCTTGTTGGGACCCTCCAGACTCTCTTATTCACTTCCAAAGATATTTCCCACTTCTCCTTTCTTAGTCCCACTGCCTGCACACCACTCAATTCTAGTCACAAGACTAACAGCCACCACAAAGGACTGAGCTCCATTAGCTGGCTTGCCTGAAGGGCTAGGGAACCATGAGGATATGAAACACTACCTACCATCAAAAGTCTTCTAATTTTGGAGACCAAGCAAGTATTTAAGGATAGGGCTTCTGATTTAGCTGGACCAGCCATATCTCTGCAATTTTTGAACATGGATGAGGAAAAAAAAGTGTATTTCATCAGCAAATGAAAAAAGACAGTTCCCATTCTCCAACATCAGTGAGGAGAAAAAGATAAAACATTTCTCAGACAGAAGAAAGTGCATTTGTCTCCGTCCCCTGGTAATATTATGAACTCTTTTTTTTAAGCCACTTTGGTAAGCTTGACATCGCCTGTGATCTGCAAAGCTTTCACCAGGTTCAGGGGCTGAATGCGGTGAGTGAAGTCACAGAGCTGCCGTCCATCAAGCAAGACCTTTATTTGCTGATGTTCACATAAGAGCTCCATCTGCAATGGAAAAGGACAGGGGAGGGTGTTATAGGCCAGCAGCTGAGCTGATTTCACCAGTGTGAACTTAGAACCCCTGTGTAATAGGGACGATGAAGCACAAATTCTACCAGTTCCTCTGAAATGCCTCTAATAAATAATCTACTCTATGCTAAAGTAATACAGTAAAAAACTCTTTATAAAGAGCTCTTTCTGTAGAACTAGAGGAATAAATGAATCTCTCCTGCAAGGGCTTGAACTGTTGTTCTGTGCCATATGAGAATATATCAGTGTTGTTAACCCAGCAATTTCAGTAGTTAGTCACACAGCTCTCAGCCCTTCTCCCCTCCACCCTATTTATAGTACTCCCAAAATTACCTTAAATGTGTCCCCTGCTATAAATGGGAAGTAGGGTATATTCTTCTCTTCTATCCCCCACTTCCCATCAATTCGTGCATTTCGTGTGATGGACTTCTCGCTAAAGTTAACTGTGAATATCATCCCAACATCTTTGTTTGCATCCATTGGATCACAGAGCAGAGTCACTGAAAAGCTAGAAAACAATTAAATGGCAATGTAAAAGGGAGTGTGGAGCACAGCAAACGTCTATAAAGACTACAGATAACTGTTTAAGTCTTGAAAGATGGGACTGCTAAAGAGACTGCTCACAGACTTAGAAGCTGCAGAAAAGGCTGAGAGTAGGCCATGCTTTCTCTCACTTCCAGTTTCTAGAAGGACACTAATAAGTTCTGATTTTGTCTTCTGTCTCTTGTGAGTGAAGTAAAACAAGTATTGGTGAGTGACTGAATTCTAACATTTCACCAATAGAAGTGCTGGAATTGATTGCCAAATATGAAAAAAAAGTAATGATAGCACAGTTGCTGTCATCTAGATTAAACAAAGCAATGCACATTCACTTCCTGTGCCAAAACTGCTATTTTTCAAGTGGTTTTGATTCCAGTCACCAGCAGACAGCCTAGATACAGGTCCTGAGTTGAACCTGTTCCTAGGAGAGAAATGTCATTTGTTCACCCCCTCTAGTTCATGTTAGATAAAGGCAAGGAGTAGAAAATGGCGGTAGAGCAGTCAGAAAGTTCTAACAGTGAATTGTTGCTCCACTTTCTCATCTAAACCTAGGAGCAGGAAAATTAAATAGAGATATAAACTGTGAATCTGTATTACTTTCTTCCTTCCAAAGACACTAAAAAAAAATCTTTTGAATTTAATACAGATAAGAGTATACGATATGGATGACCTCTCCATCAGCCTCTTTACCTACCTCTTGGGGTTGGAAGGTACCATTCCTATGACAGTGAGTCTCATGGCAGGTCTCAGTCCACCTTTAATCTCACCAACATACTGCTCCGCCTACAGAGAAGAGGGGAAACTGCAGTTGGTCACCTCTGATCGTTTTATTGTATTTTTGTCTGTAAAAGAGAATTTGGGTGGAACTGCATTTCTCCCATTCACTCTAGTTGCAAACTCCCTGGAAGACCAGAACTACATGTACTTGTTCCAAGTAATTCTCTGGCTGCTTCAAGGGTCATTGGAGAAACTAATAGAGGCAATGGTTGGCAAGGAAAACTAAGTGAGAACTTGCAAAAGAAAGTAATGGGGGCATTTGGAGTATTATGCTGTAGCATGTAATCACCCTGTGTACATCGCAGTTGGAGAGAAGCTGCTGTGAAACACTAAGTGTTATTAGCAGTTTGCGTAACACTGATAATTTTCCAAGCCAATGCACAACAGACACTCTTACAGATAACAACGCGCTTCGTTATTCCAGTGTTCCAAAGAAAAACTTCATTTTCTTCTAGAAGACTTGCACAATATATATATGATTTAGTAGTTTGGCTATTAGAACCACTACATTTGCATGGAAACACATGGCCTTCCATTCAAGTGTACATTGCTATGGGTATTTCACATATGTTTTCAAATTCAGATGATTGGAAAATATGTCCAATGTTAGAATTTTGAATTATTGAATGCTAGCTTACTTAATGGGAACACAAATTCAAGATAGAAAGCATTTCACCTATACTGCATTTCCTAGTTTCAGTATACTAGCTATATCTTTTGCTAAGATGACCTTAAGCTGTTCTTTTTCCCTTCTTGATATTTACATCCAGTCAACATTTACCACATCTTAGATGCATTAATAAACCCCTAGCTCCTAACAATGCCAATGTTGGAAGAAATGAATGAAAAAAATCCCTTCAAAAGTGACACCACTACCACTACTGATGATTGTTAACAATGTACATTTACCCTTGCAGAGCTGGGCAGGTGACTCAATAAGTGTGTTATGAATCCTCATAACAAATGCAAAGTATTAGCCACCTGATATTTTTAGGTTAGGAGCAGCTCCTCAAGTAAGGAGAGCGGCTGTAAGGAGATACTTAAAATCAAATTGGAGAAAGCAATTTCAGACTAGCTAGTAGAGGCTAAATGAACTTCATCATCACACAGGTCCTGTGTCACATCACAATTCCTTTATTGCCTGTGCAAGATGTTACCCCAAACTGAAAGTACAGGTTGAAAAATAGTTGGCACACTGCTGCACCATAGGAAGCACAGTCAATAAAGGCATATGGGATCAAACTAGAATAGATCAAACCATAACCATAAGGTCTTAACATTTCCAGCTCTTCCAGCATGAAATCAGCTCAGGAGCACAGCTGTCTACATGCGGTCACTCAGCCAAAGCCGAGCTGTCAGTACAGGTGAGAAATACTCAAGATGCCACTAGGCAGCAGCAGCACAAGCTCCTGCAGCACCTTGCAGTTTACAGGTGTGTGTGCAGGGATATGGCCCCCTTCCCCTATTTTCCATTCAGGAGCCCTGGGGACCCCTTTGCTCACTTACTTTGGGACACCTCTCCTTCTCTGTCATCACTGCTGTGTCGTACACACTGCTTTCTGCTGCAGGCGTTCCTGGAGGAGCTTTTCTCGTGTGATGACAAAAACAAACAAAAAGCCCAGAATAAAGGGAGGATGTCAGGAGAGGGGGTGAGTTATCTCTGCTGAGCAGTATCTGGACACCACCCAGCAAGCAGCTGAGTCACAGCCTGCACGCCTGGGCGCACCACAGCCAAGGGAGTGAGCAGCAGCATGGAGCACCCTGCCACCCACATGGAGGGCCAGGCATATCCTTTGTGTCTGTGTGTACGTATTGTAGAAGTAGATATTGGCGTGTGTATTGCAAGACACTGCATTTGTTTATACAAATATACGAAGCTGCTCTGAAATTAATCCCTCCTGTTTGTGATGTTGGCCCACGATGTCAAAGGAAGATGTTGGTGGTACTGCAGTAGAGGCTGAAACTTCCCACCAGTAGTCTGTTACATTTTATCATCATGTGACAGATGACAGCAGAGGGGCAGTCTGTCAAAACGGCGTCTGACATGGAAGAGTATATGAACCAAAAGTGTGGCACTGAATCCATCCCCATGCAGAATAAATGGCACCCATTCATTAGCACTTGCTGAACATTTATGGAGACCAAAGAGTGGATGTGAGCACAGGGAGGTGGTGGGTGGTGCATTTCAGCAGCGGTGACAGCGATGTGATAGATAAACTATGTTCCAGATGGCCATGCAGATTTTTACATGTGCAGCATGCTGGCTCTTGTTCATCACTGGTAAAAATGCACAGTGAATGGTAGTAAGTGTGTTGAAAAATAGTGTTTTGTAGCTGAGAATTTGCTCGATCAAATGGTGTTATTGTGCTTTTTACCTGCTGGAGCTTCCATGGAAATAAATTACTTTTGGAATGACCTACGTAGTACACACAAGCATTGCGTCTTCTTGTAAAATACATTTTTTCTTCCACTCCAGCCCTCTTTCAAAGGAGAACACGTGCTACAGAGGGCAGCAGAGAGCCGTGCACACAGCGGTATGCGCACACACACATACGTACCTCTCAGTGCACGCCTTTCATCCTGTAAGGACGTATCACATATTTACTCCTTTGAGTAAGGACAGAAACGGCATCAAAACGTATAGTTATTTTTACCCCGTGTGCGTTTACTCACAAATATTCCCCTCTGTAAATACACACCCAGCCGCAGCTGTACCTGTCAGCCCCCTACATCATTAGCTGTAACTTTTGCTTAGCTCTGAGGCAACGCGGTTGATACTTCAAGGGATACTTCAAGGCCCCTTCCGACCGAACAGCTCTAACCCCAAACCTCCCTACACACGCGCGCGCACAGGCACACACACAGTACGTAACACGCACGTACCGCGCGGCACCGCCCACCTGCCGGGAAGCTCGGCAGAACGGCTCGCTGAGGGGGCGGAGCTTCCCGCGGAAGCCAATCGGAGCGGCTGTCAGAGGAGGGCGCGGGGCGTACCCGTGGATGGGGATGGGCGCGCTTACGGGGGAGGGCGGGGCTAGCGCTGCCCGGGGCCCTTAGGCACCGCCCGGCTCCCCAAAGAAAGATGGCGGCTTGTTTACCTTCTGTCCCGGCCCGGCCAATGAGCGTGCGCCTCCCCGTGCCCGCCCGGCGGCGCGGTCAGCTGAGGCTCCTCCCAAGATGGCGGCGGCAGTAGCGGTGCTTTGGTAGAGCCGGTGCCGCTGCAGCCCCCGCCCCGTCAGGTAACGCTAACGGGGGGATTGCCCGGCCGCTCCGCGCTGAGAGGCGGGGGGCGGCGGGAGTGCCCCGCGGGGCTCTGTAGCGGTTTAATCCCCCATCGGCGCGGCGGGAGGCCCCGAGGGCTGGCGTCGGCTCCGTGTGAAGCGGAGACCTGGGGCCTCCCGGCATCGCTCCGCGTGTCCCCTGGCCAGGTGCCGGGAGGATGCATCCCTTCGGCGAGGAAGAAGCGGCCTCTCTGGAGCGGCTCTTCGGGTTCTTCTGTGAATGCGTGCGGAGCGGGCGCTGGGAGTTGGCGCAGGCCTGCGTGCCACAGCTGGGCCGGTGGCGGGGCGACGGCCCCGGGAAGGTGGAGACCATCCTGGAGGCGCTGGTGGCCTGTCCGCGGGCGGCCGGGTAAGGAGTGCCGTTCTGCGTCCGACGGCTGCTGGCTGCGGGAGGCCGGCGGGACGTGGGGCGTAGTGCGGGCTTCTGCTCTGAGGCGTGTCGGATGTGTCCAGGCATTTGGTTCAGAGGAACGGTGCCTTTCTAGCGCTGCAGGGTGTGCTGCTATCCTCGGGAGGGTTAAAGCTTAGTGCCGTTTTGCTCAACGAGTACGTGGTCATACTTCACGTTAAGGTTTGTGCAACGGTAAAGGTTCTGGGAAAGGCTGCTATGCTATCTTTTTTTTTTCTGTTTTCTTTTCTTAGTTCCTTTGACAGTGCCGGCTTCGAATACTAACTTGGAAATGTCTGTATAAGTACTGGAGCTTGTGAAAAGCTGATGCAAGTTAGAAGGCTTTTTGTTTGTTTAATCAGTATAGTAGATTAACTTTAATTAGGATAGACAGCTACGCTTGTGCTGCTGTGATATAAGAGTTTGCTTCATTTTGGGGGCTAGAACTAGATGGGACAGGAAATAGCAGCTTGGCAAACAGTCAGATTTCAGAGAAATCTGCTGAAGCACTGAAAGTGGGTTCTACAGACTGAACTTTAGACCAGAAATACATTTCATTGTTTTGAAGGAGAGAACTATGGCAACAGTATTGGTTTCTCACAGATCCAAAAGCAGTTATTTACACAGCAGAAATAATTGAGCGACTGTGTAAGTAATGTTAATGTTCTGTGTTCTCTGTATTCTTTTCCTGCTAGAGTCTTCAAAAATTTAGTCATTAGAAGGCATAAAGAAATAAAAAAATAAAAGTAAACTCTAACTGTTTTCCATGATCTGAGAAAAGGGAATGACGTTGTATAGTCTGATATATCCATGTTTATTGCTTCTACAGATGTGGACAGAACTGCAGCCCATGGAGAGCTGCATGGCTTTGGCTTCTTGTGCTGGAAAAATGGCTTGCAAGGAATCAGGTACAGAAGTTAGTTCTAGCTGTCTTCCAAATGTGGAGTGTTTTCCTTGTTACTTGTTTGTAACAGTAGCTTTTCCTGCTGTTCATGGAATCAAGCTTTCAGGGTAGCTGGTCTATTGGTTTTTCTTTTACCAAACTTCTCAAGAAACAACTGTTAATCTTTGAAAGTGACTTTCTCTTCTGTGTGTTGGAAATTAAAAAGTAGGGTTTTTTGTTGTTGTTGTTGTTTTTTCCTTGGGTAATAGAAATTGTTTTTTTTTATCACTGAGTATTCCTGTAACCAGAAAGGCTTGAGTCTGTCAAGTTCTGCATTTGTGTAGCACCTTTCTTACCTAAATGAAGAAATAGTTCAGGAATCAGAGAATTCTTTATTAGCTTTTGATGCTGTGGGAGTTTAACATGTGCTTTGCTCTTTTCAGAATGACAGATGTGACCTGCTTCATGAGTGAAAGAGAAACTAGTCTTTTTCCTTATTTGTCTTTATTTGCATACGCTGGGTAGTGTGGTCATGTATGTGTTTTTGGTGGCGTGTGGGGTTTTTTGTTTTTTTGTTTTTTCCATTTTAAATTCACTTGTTCTTGTCACTGCTAAATTGATGATATTGTAATTCCTGGGGAAGTTATATTTGTCTCCTATTCCAGTGGAATCCACTGGTGCAGCAGCACATTCTAGATGTGGAATAGTCTTCAATTGAGAGTTAAGTTTCTTCAGAGAGATATTTGTCTGCCTTAAAAGTTAATGAAATAGCTAAGATTCAGTTATGATAGTACAGATAAATAAAGCTTATGTTGGTTAATATTTTCCACATTCTCTTTTACTGTTTCAGAAAACTGTACCTGTTGTTCTTCAGAGAGAAACAGAATTTTTATTGTTTTTGGAAGAATTGCAGAAAGATGTCTCTGAAGAAGTCCTCAAGGTGAGCTGCCTAGCATATCTGGCTGCTTCTTGTCAGTTATGCGGAATGTACAACCTTAACAGTTTTGTGTATATTTCCGTCTAACCTCCAAGATTGTAGTAGATTGCACTTCTGTCCTTATTGTTGCACAGAAGTATGAGATTCATCAACTTCATTGCAATTTCTTTCAGGGGTGTAATAATGGATAGTTATCTTTTGATCCAGCAAAAGAAAATAAAAAATAAGGGCATTGTGGACTTACCTTGTAGCGTTCTCATTTTGCTAAGAGGTAGAAGAGGGTAGTGCATCTGCCATCCCATAGGAGCTGCTGGTGTGTACTAAGACATTGGTGTAAACTTACTTATGAGCATATGACCAGTGAGTGTAGTGTAGTTGTGTATTATAGGTTTAGTTACATTTTGTTATGTATTTAAGCATATCCACTCTTCTAGGGGGACTACTGGATAATGTAGACTCCAATTACTGAATTAGCTAGTTAATGTCATGTTTCCAAATTGATTTATCGTCTTGCTTTCAAGTGTATCCTATTTGCATTAAAAAAAATAATCATATTATCTATGGAGTCCAGAAGGTGTAATTTTCTATTCTTTCCCTGTCAGGAGCTGTTTCAAGCGTATGTGTGCACCCAGAACAGACATGCTGCAGACATGAAAAGAAGAGAGGGCTGTTCTCAGAGGTTCAGTTTGGATGTTGTTTCTGCTCTCCGAAAGCTTTTGTTACGAGCTCCACAGAGGGCACAGGTCCTGCTGGAGTTCTTCCAGGAGGAACAAGACACACACAGCCCTTCAATCCAGCAGTACTGCTCTCTGCAAAACATCTTTGTGGAATTTCTTCGTGACTCCTTGAAATCTCTGCAGAGGCTTCAGTGCGGTTCTGAGATTTCAGAGCTAGATCAACGAGAACTAGTAGATATAATTTATTCTGTTCTCAGTATGGTGACTTTTGAGGTGGAACACCAGGCTGATGAACTGCAACACCTATTCAGGGAGCTCTTGGATGTATGCTGGGCTGAGGGAAGCCCACTGAGGGAGGAGAAGCTACTAAGCTGTATGCTGAGGAAGCGGAGCCGTGGTCTGTTAAACCTATATAGCAGTATTCTCGTAGATAAAACAAGAGAAAAATTTCTGGTATCAAAATCAATAGGAAAAGGTTTGTTTTTCTTCTTTCATTATTGTGGTTTCTTGTTTAACAATCCTATTTAGGCATTAAACAGACAAGGAATCAGGCCGTGCTCTTGCTGAGGTGCCTTTACTTACAAGCTGTGAAGTCCTGTAAAAGATGATGCTAAAATGACTTGAAGCAAGGATCTGACATAGGAATACTGGGTCTCTTCCTACATTTCTGCAATCTGTATGGCTCTTCTGTCTGAGCGTTTTCTTTACCACCCCATATTGTGCTCTGTTTTAATTTCTTGAGTGTTTCTCTGTTGAAGTTTTCTTTAAAAAAAAAAAAAAAAAAAATTGCTTGTAGAAAATTGGCATTCCACGTGTATGTAAAATTCTTATTGGTTCAATTCCAGCCTGTGGTGAACAGTGTTGGAGGATGTTTTATTTCAGGCCAATTTGTTTTCTTTCAATAATACAGATTGCTGAAGAGATGTTCAGGCTGGTGTGGTGTGGCAGATTGGCATGTCTGGTAATAACTACAGATAGGGCTTCCTTGTAGGGCAGAGAAATAGATATGTGATCCCATTCCTTCTTAGTGGAAGCAATTGAATTTTCACTTTGCACTGGTCTAAGACAAGGCTTTGCTAGGCCCTGCGAGCAGCATAGTGTCTCAGGACAGAAGTGGGAATTCATGCAACGTATAGGTAAGATTTGAATAACAGGAGAAAGAAATGCGTTATGACCTGAGCTAGTGCAAGCAACCTGTGTGCTGTACAGGCTTCTGCTATGTTCACAACTGTCCAGTATCCTGTTTTCCTATCCATCCTATTTCTTTTTTTACCATACTACTTCCTTCCTTGATTTTCTCGTGATCCAGTAACAGCATCTGAGCATCTTAACAGTTAACATAAAACAGTATTCAAGGAAATGTTGAGGGTTCATCAGTTTAAATTAACAGCAACTATGCTTCTTTTAAAGATTCTGCTCTATCTATACTGGTAGGTAATCCTGTGATATTTTTTAGGATCATCTGAGCAGCTGGATACAGAGCGAACCATGATGAATTTGTTTTCAGATCACAAAGAGGCTTCTTCATGGAAGACAGCATATTTCTACTGCTTGAGCAGTAGCAAGCACTTCCTGGAACAGATTCTGGTATGGCCAAAAAAAACATTTAGTTGCCAGTGGGGTTCTCCCTAAAGTCAGTCCTTTTATCTGGTGTTGCCCAGAAGAGTTTTTTTCAAATAGTGTTTATTAGGATTCACAACTTATAAGAACACGGAGTTGACTGATGATAACTCCCCTACTTCTAGTTGTATGATGAACTCAAAGCCTTCAGTGAGATTTTTGGAAAAGCACATCTGCATGCAGATCAAATCTTAGATCTTCAGATTTTAAGAAGTCACATTTTCCATTTTTGTTTGTTATGCCTGTTGATTTACTCCGTGGCCTGGGTCTGATTGGTTAGCTTTTCTGATGCTGATAGCTGGGGCAGTGAAACTCAGGAGTTGGCAAGGTAAAATTTTGTGTTTTAAAGAGTGTTGAGTTCTTACAAAAGATGCTCTGGTAAGATTTAAGTTATTTGAGCATATTTACATTGAAGCAATAGCATCCAGGTAGGTGGTAACTGTTCAAATGTGGATTTAAGCTATTCGAGTTGAATGTAGTTGTATTTCTAGATAAGATGCTCACTCAAGTTTCTTATGTAATGCTCTTGACAGAGACATAGTCCACAGAAAGCAAGCATTTGAAATGATGTTTTTTTTCCTCCAGTTTTATGGAAAAGTAACTTGATGGCTTGTGAAATACAAGGTTTCCTTTAGGAAAGTTTCAGATGCAGAGCTTCTCTATTTTAGTGAAGATAATGTTGAAATGACTTCTTACTTACATAACCCATTAAGTATTATGAATCTTTACATCTTGGGAAGATAAATGCTTCTTCCCTTTGTTTTCTAGGTGACAGCATTAGCTTTGCTGAAAAGAGAAGACTTCTCAGGCCTGAGCAGCTTATTGAGGAGAGAATTCAACCCCCTCAGCCGCCTTCTGGTATTGCTAGGATGGACTCACTGTCAAAGCTTGGAATCAGCAAAAACATTGCTGTGGACTCTTCACAAAACTCAGGTAATCAACAGAAAGCAAGGGACAGTGTCCCAGTCTGAATCCATTGAATCCAGTTTGTGTACTTAGGTTGTTAGTTGAATTTCTGTGTTTGTTTGTTTTAAATTTTCCTGTGATTTGCAAGAAAAATTTACAACCTCAAATTGTGAGAATCTGAGTTGCAGATTTTCTTTAAATAAAGAAAAATAAAGAATTTCCAATCTTTCTCAAAAGGGAAGTTGAGGAAAAATTAAGATGCTACAGTTGTATGTAAGTAATGCAGTTGGATGCTCTTCTTGTTACTCCTCAGCTGCGATAGGTGTATGATTGTGCAGGTGATCTTGAAAGTTTATCTTGCACAAGCTGTTCAGCCCTTTGCTGTCAACATAAGACAGACGGTGACAGTTGTTGGCTAGTTTTGAGAAGAGCCAAAGGACATTTGATCAGTGTTATTTCATCTAGTGAATAGTTTCTGGATGGAGATTGATTGTAGTCGGAAGTAAAGTGAGAAGTAACCTGTAACAAGGGAGCTTGGAAATTTCCCTTACCCCTTCTCAAAATAAGGTGATCAGTCACAGGACCTGTGATTGAAATAACCTCTTCGTTTAATAGTCTTCCTCTTTGATGAAGACTGACAGTTCTAAATCTGAGGATGTAGGTGCAGTTCAGGTGATGTTTGCTTTGTAGACAAGTGACATGAGTGACAGAGGTGATGAAGGGAGCCCTGCACTGCTGGATCTTAAGGGCAGGTCTAGTATGATACTGCTTCAAGGAAGTTACAATCTAACATTTATTCAGTAGCCTCTGCAAAATGAATGCCTTGAATCTGGTTTTAACAGGTAGGCATCTGCAGTAGAAGAGCACGTGGAAAAGGAGAGTGAGTGCTATGTAATTAATTCTAGAGGTCAAGGTGTGTTTTAAGAAGCATTAGCTTTGTTTTTGAAGGCTAACCTTGAAAAGCAGTGAATTCATGTTTGCGTGGTCTGTAAGTGAATTGTGTGGAGGCTGATGGATTTTAATGTTCCTTCAGAGTAGCTTTTTTTCTTCTTCCTGCCTTTGTAATAAAACTGGCAATTTTCTGCACTTGAAAGCTACCCCTGGGTAGGAGTCTTATGAACCCCCATCTGTGACACGAGCTTGTTTCTGCTGTTGGATTAGAGGATTTGTTGTAAAGGGATTCTTTTGTTTGTCTTTCTATTTAGGATTTGTGCAATGATTCAGTACTAAAAGATTTCTGTGATGGGCTCTGGGCTCAAGTGGAAGTTCTTGAATGGTGCATAAAGCAAAACAGGTGAAGTAGAAGAACTTTTTCCAAACTGTCTTGCTAAAGCTGCCTGCCTGTTAGTCACTGTTATATACAAGTAGAAATTGTGCTCTCTTCTGTAAATACCAGCTACTCATCTCCTGGTATCTGCATAAGCCAAGCTCTTGAAAATACTTTGTGGGCGCTACTTACATTATTTGTCTAACTTCCTAACTGCTGTAATTTGGTTGAATGCAAATTAGAGGGGGAAGTATATCTTTAAACATGGTAGAAGGAAGGACCTAAATCTATGTCACCTCTTTATTTGTTCTCTCTTGCAGTATTACTATCCCAAGAAAGGTTCTTTTGCAACACTTGCACAGTCTGGATTGCCACACTGCGATATACTCTCTTCACCACCTCACTAATCTTCTGACTCTAAATGAAGAGGATGTTATTGAGCTGCTTCAAAAAGTTCCTCCTAGAGACCAACAGTTGCAGGGTAAATGAGTAGAATAAAGAGAACTCAGGAAAACCCCTGGTCCTGCTCAGTATTTCTGCCAGGAAGAGTCTGTTCTTTTGACTTATTTCTGTAAATAAGGAAGATATTGTTTATTGATTCTTTTAGAGACTAAAACTAGAGATCATGTGGAAATCAGCTTAGAATCCTTTAGGAGACTAAACTGTCTCCTGGGAAGGAGCTGTGAGATCTCTTTAATCTCACAAGGACACACCTTTGTACGAATTTTTTCAAGGTAGTAGGATTTTGCACATGCTCGGAAATTTATATGCATTTTTTACATCTTGTTTCAGAAAAATTATATAATGACCTTCCTCTTTTGTTACTTAAAGCTGAGTGAATTCTGAAACTATTTTTTTTTTATTCACTGTTGCTTACATGTTGTATAACAAACATGGCTTGAACAGTGTGTTTTGAATTTCAGCTATCTCTGTACTTCAATTTAAAACCGAAGGACAAAACCATATGAAATTGGCAGTGTCTCATGCTGTAACATCTTCACTTGTAAAAGATATGAAATGTTGTTTTCTTTTTTGCTTCCTTTTACAATTAAATTTTACTAAATCTTAAGATTTACCTATTTACCTTCAGGCTGTCTTTATGTCCCTCTTTCCTATCATTTTCCCACATCCCAGTTCGGTGCCTAGAATTACCTGATATTGCTGGTCACATCAGTTCACTTAGAAGTGACTGTCCTTACACGCTTGTGTGCAGTTTATGTCCAGTTTTGACCGTTGTAATTTTAATACTGTTTTCTGACAGGGCCTCTTAACAATGCTACAGAAGCTCAGTCTTTCCAAGTATACCAGAAACTAAGAAGTTGCAACATTTCGTGTCTTGTTCCTTCTTTTGGGGGAATTCATGAATGTGCAGTTTCATCTCCAGTTACATGGAGAGCTCTTAGTGATGAAGCTTTTGATTGCTATCCAATATCGTATTATTAAGATACCAATTTCCAGTCCTGTATTTATTGACCTTGTTAACGTTGCCCCATGAGTGTTATCCTGAATAAGTCTTAAAAAAACAAACAAGAAGACAACCTTTCATGATTGAGACCCCTATATAGACTCCATATTCAGAGTTCTTGCTTTTTGAAAATAATTGTTTTGGTCAGTGTTAATAATAGATTGTTAATCGCTGATAACATGTAATTATTTTCTCTTTGACTTCTGTTATATATCCTTCGAAGTCAGGAAGAGGCAGTCCTGTCAGATCTTCTGGGAGCTGCGTGACTGTTGCAAATGAACTCTAGCTGTAGTTTTTCTTCTTTCAGATCCCCTTAATTTGCAGAACTAGTTAATGAAGGCAAAATTTCAAAATTTATTCAAAATTTACAGTATAATTAGATAATTGCATAAACGCAGATTTATAGAAACTCCTTTAAAATAATGTCTTTTGAACTTTTAAGGGAGGATTAGAGTAATGAAGTTTTAAGTTCCTATTTTATAGTGTTAACAGGCATTTTTTCCTCTCCTCATCCTACTTTCTTCCCCTTCTTCCTTCTCTTGCTGACACATCTGTCAGCTGCAGTAGTGAAACTGAAGTAGCAATAGTGGTTGACAGTTGGAAGGTACCCTTCAGAACGGTGCATTACTAGTTTGTGTGTCATCAGTCTCAGTAACAAAGAATTCCCTATGTGTGAAATAATTCAACAGTAAGATATTAACGTTTCTAGGGTAGGAAAGTCAAATGCTTATGGTTCTAGGTTGTTTTTTTCAGTACGATGCGAGGAAAAGGGTTGGTGTAGATGCAGATACTGACACAGGTACTCTCCATCTGCGTCTTTCTATGAGCATATGTGGAAGGCAAAACTGTACTAAACTTCATTAGATTACCACTGTCTATCTTACAGTGACTCTGGCTAGCGTCTTGCTTGTCATTGCACTGTATTTATCAGACCTCTGTCTCCACATACCTGTAGTTCTCTTAACACAGTGTTGAGAGCTTTTCAGGCACTATATAGCAGTGGAGATCTGGTGCATTGTAGTGGTACTCTGGCTATGTGAATTCTGAGAAGGATTCATGCTTGAGTGTTTTCTCATTTCTGTCTGTTGCTGCTACTGTTTTCAGCAGTGCTGCTGTGTTTTATAATTGCATTGGTAGAGAATAGTGGGTTTTCAACTGTATCGGCTCTCAGGGCTTTGTTTTGGCTGTTCTCAGTTTTTGGGAGAGTTCAGACTGGTGTTGTTTTTCTTTGAAACCACATCTGAGCCTTGTAGAGGACAGTACCAGAACACTTTCTAGGTAATGCTCTTCAGTCTCAGCATTTGGATGGGCACCTTACCAGTGCATGAAACCAGTCTCTGTTTAAAATGTTTTGTGAGTGCTTTCTCTGCATGACATTGGCAGTGACAATCTACCCCTTGTATAAGAATGGAGAAGAGAGGATTCCAGCACTAACTTATTGCTGATGTTTTTTAAAATTTTGTTTTCCATTTTTTACTTTTGCATAGTAACTTAATAACTCATTTAAAACTTAAATAACAGAATATATGACTCTACACTTCCTACGTGAAGGAGGTGCTGACAGGACTTTTGTGCCATTGTAACTACAGTGGAATATCAGAGTTGTAAAGGAACCATGTCTCTGGCATGTGACAGTGATACCTCCTTTCCTTTGAAAACAGCAAAAGAGGAAGGAGTGAGTGTAGTATTTCTTTAAGCTGCTTCTAAGTTGCACTCAATCTGTGGGACTGTACTTTTTGTTGCAGTTCATATATGGTAAATATGACCAGCTATTGTGGATAGAATCAAAAGGCAGCATTTATTAGCACAAATCTGTAGAAATGGTGATACTCTAATCTCACAAGTCAGTGACTAGCCAGTCTACACTGTCTTTGATGTTATCTTTCTACTTACCTATTGTGTGATAGAATATGAAACTCTAAAATGTTGGAACAATGTGTTGTAAATGCAAAAGTGCAGCTTAACCACTTTTCTCTAGTGAGACTTTTCATGAGAAGATTTTGATCGCTCTTGCTGTAGCCGTATCCTGTAGCACAGACTTGCAGAATATATTGTTTTAAAATGCTGTGAGGTAACAGTGAGGTAGAGCAAAGCTGGAAAGGAGGTGACACTGGAGGAGAAGTTCTTTATGGAGAGAGTGGTGAGGCATTGGAACAGGCTGCCCAGAGAGGTTGTGGATGCTCCGTCCCTGGAGGTGTTCAAGGCCAGATTGGATGGGGCCCTGGGCAGCCTGGTCTAGTATTAAATGGGGAGGTTGGTGGCCCTGCATGTGGCAGGGGGTTGGAGATTCATGATTCTTGAGGTCCCTTCCAACCCAGGCCATTCTGTGAGAAAGAAAGACCAGGAAAGTGTGGGAACTGCAAAAGGCAATTTACTTTTTTTTTTTTTTTTTTTTTTTTTTTTTTGACGCTTGCTACCCTCTCACCAACCTTGTTTTCTTCCACAGCAGCACCACTCCCTAGTGCTCTCAGCCAGCAACGCAGTCTGGCGCTGTTTAGAGCATTTTGTGCCATGAAGTATGCTATCTATGCTCTCTGTGTGAATTCCCATAAGCATTCCAAGTGCAAAGATTGCATACGCAGCCTTCTTTGTGATATCCCTGAAGACACAGCTTCTGGAGAACCAGCAGGTGACTAGCTTGCTTTCTCAGTTTCAGTGACTTATACTTTTGCATTTGTTGAGCTCTGAATTATCATGTAAGTGTACGTTCTGTGTGTACTCAGTGGGCTATGTGTGTTTTGCAAACAAGTATGTTGGCATTTCTGAGAGGTCTTGTTAACTTTAGTAAAGATGGATATGGATAGAACAAGTATCTGTCTTGTTCTAAAGCATTTATTAGATTAAAATATAATGCAAAAAGGAAATTATGGAATGTTTGTAACAGGATGCTTTTCTAAGAGCTCACAATTTCCCAGAAAGTCCCAGTCTCCCAAAATCTGGGATTTTTTTTTTTTGTTATGACTAGAATGTCTGTAATCTGAATTTGCACATCGTTGCCCAGGGTGACGATTGGTGCTGCTGAGAGGAAAGAGGAAAGTCACCATTTTGCATTTAAAAAGATAAACATACATGTTTATCACCTCTGAGCTACTGGGACAGTTGTCTTGGGGATTTGCTTAGGGGGCAGATATGGGAGGAAAGAACTCTTGGAAAACATTGTAAGTGTTCTTTATTTTTGTTTTCACATGTACAGATTGTTCTCCTGTCTTTTCTCAATATCTTGTGAAGTGTCACCAGTTCTTAAGGAGTGTTCCTGTCCCGCTGCGCCTGGAGGTTCTGGAGAACATCTTCTCCTTGCTTTTTGTTTCCTACAGTGACCTCCACAGTGACAATCTTCTACCTGAGGACTATGCAGAGGATGATGATCTTGACAAAAAGAGTTCTGCTGTGAGTGTAGAAGGCAGTGCCAGTCAGCGGTCTTCTGCATCAGAAAGTCCACAGCACCTAATAAAGGCTGGAAAGAAGTTAGAGAGGTATCCGTTTGCTGCTCGGACCGATCACTTGGACATTCAGAATCTTCCTGACTTGGAGCAGTGTGGCAAAAGCTGTGAATCCTCTAGGCTGAGCTACCCAGATCTGAAACACTTCACCAGCAGCGTCACTGGATTTTTAGTGGATGATGTGGCCATGGATGCCTTCCTCACATTGCTCCTCAACCATCTGGAAGAAATTCAGAGTTCTCTCCCATGGGACTCCAGTAATGTTCTTCGTGAAGAGCTGGAGCTTGTTGAGTGCTTGAACCTTTCTGCAAGCAGAGATGGCTTTGGAAGTCGTGTATTACAGTTCTCCAAATACCTTTCTGAAGCTCACTGGCGTTATAAGGTAGTGATGAGCAACAGAAATGCAGGTAGGATTTGTATTTGGCACTTTCTGGTATATGAACTCTGTTCAGTTACAGCTCTTCAGGCAATGCTCTCAAGACTAAGTTCCCTGAGCATCTTGGTGAAGGAGAATGCATTTTGGCAGATATTAGGAGAATGACCTAGTTAGGGATCACCTGGTTTCTGCACCATTCTCTTAAGAGAATTATCTATTTTAATCAAAGTTCAGATTTCCATTTCCCTCTCCCATCCTTATCCCCCCATTGCTGTCAGATTTTTGCCTGTATCGGGGTGTTGCGTATTGTATATCTTAGACTGTGCAACATCTGGGCAGTATGAACCTCAAATGGACCAAGCACATGAGTGTGGTTGTTAGAGGGAAAGGGCAGTTATATTTTGGAAATCTGTTTGAAGTGCTTGGGCACAAGTCTGGCACTGATCTCAGCTGTGTAAGGTTGTGTTCTGTAGTCACAGCTGTTTGATTGTAATTAGACCACCTCAGCCCTGTTGATAGCAGTTGCTTCACAACAGTGCTACTGAAGCAGGGCTGCTGGTGTCTGCTAGCTTTTATTGCACTGTTAGGGAAGGATATTCTGTTAGTGTTTCCAGCATGGAGTTCAAGATGCATAATATGCAGATTTTTTTCCACAGAGATGAAGGCTGCTAAGGGCATCCCGGTGTGTGTTATGCTACCGCTTTGCTTTTCTGGGAGCAGCTTTCCCTGTGTTCAAATCTTAATAGCAAATCTAACTACCTCTTTTGCTATTTTAATTCTTATTCTTTTTGCCTTGTTTCTAGCTGCTTATGTGCTTGGACAATACCTATTTTTCTGTGTAGTTGCACTCATTTGGAGTGTATGGAAGGTACAGTTTGTTCCAAGCAACATCAAATGCATATGTTTGAAAAAAATACATGCATTGTTGAATCACATCAAAATTGCTTCGAGCTACTGATTTAAACTCTACAGCAGAAGAGCTCTTTAGCTGAAATCAACTGTTTCCTTTGTTTGGAGATCTGCTATCATAGCTCTACTCAGGTAGATGTGCTGATAGATTCCTCAAGGTAGACAATCACTGTTATGGGCTGTCTAGCTATTTGGTAATTATTTGTTTAAATGTCTCCTTTTACAGAACATCAGCCTGCAGTTTCTCGGAGATGCAGCTCTTTAGTTAGGTGCACCAGCTTTAGGAAACGAGGTAGATCTCAAAGATACAGAACAGGTGAGTTGAAAAAATGGCTTGGAGAGGGCATCTCTGAAACATGCTGTGCTGAGCTCACAGCTTAATGCAATTAGACTTAATGGACTAAAAACAGAGAACTAGATTTATTTTTTTTCAACTAGTTTTCCGGCTAGTTTGAAGTGTCTTAGTCCAGTTCCACTTGGGCTGAGGCTGTTTCCCTAAAGCTCACTTGCAGAAATAAAACATCACTTATGTTAAATTCAGCTAAGGAAGTAAATTCTTTAACATGTATTCTGATTAGGGTTGGGGGAAAAACCTTACAACTTCTTTCCTCCTTTTAAGAATTTTTTCTTTCCTCCATTATATCCAATGACTGCTATATTTTCGTTCATATCAAATTAGTATTTAGAGTATGAATTCACAGGTACCTTTGTGACTTACACTGACAGCCATAAGATAAAGTTTTCTATTTAGATCTTAGAAAGTAAGCCTGGTTTCGGTTTAAGACATAACTGATAATTTATCACTGATGGGTTGCACCAACTTACAATCTCTTGCCTTTTTGTCAGCAGGTTTTTGGTTTTTTTTTTTTTTTGTTTTTGTTTTTTTACATTAATTGTTGACAGTCAGAGACATCTCATTTGTGGAATAATTTTGAAGATCTTTTGCTGTTGCTTGTTATCTGCAATAAATTTTAATTACCTTTTCTAGAAAAAGCGTGTTTCACATGCTTGTTCTGATTTGTTTTTATTTTAGATGGGAAAGAGGAAACTTCCAGTCCATCGTGGGAAAGTACAAGTAGTGAGCTGAGTGCCAGTACCTCAGGTATTAAGCCACAAAAGTGATATTCCTTTGTCTTGCCAGTGTGCCATGATGAAATACTTGTCTGACTGATTAATGTAAATTACTTCTCTGTACAGGACAGAGTTAGAACTATTCAATGTCAGGATTTCCATTTTTGGCTGACGTATTTATTTTCTAATTAGAATAATATGCATCTCCTCTTCTAGAATAAGAAAATAGCATTTTTTTTTCTGGGTATGTTTGGTTTGCAGGGAACTATGTTCTGACCAAACAGTGAGATCTTAAGAGAATCTTTAAGAAGGGGCTTATGTTACCCTCTTTACCTTAACATTTCTGTGTGATTCTGCTCCTGTGTTTCTGTTTGAAATACATATAGTGCTGTTATCTGGTAGCTGGCTGCTAACTAGTGAAATGTTTTGTTTTTCTATAATGGCTGATTCATTCTCTTGTCTTGCAGAGGGAAGTACCAGTAATGTGTCTGGCTCGGGTGATTTGGAAAGTAGAGGCAGACCACAGCAGCAAAATCCTCTAATTCCTATGATGCTTTCCCCACCAGAATCTCTGTTGGTTTCTTGTGTTTTGAGAGGAAACTTCACAGAAGCCCATCAGGTAAATGAGCTGTGTGTACCTTGTGCAATTTAGAAACTGGTTTGGTGTTGGCATTTGTGCTTATGGCGGTTGATCAAGTTCCTGCTCCTCCTCCATTAGCAAACACAGAGCTGAAGCATCTGCATTCCTTCAGAAAAGTCAGAAGTTTTTTTGACCTTTGAAAACTTCTTTTGATATACCCTGTAATAGCACTTATTGTTATTTGTGAAAGGTGGCTTTGATGTTCAACCTGGATACTTCACCTTGCTATGGTGAGTTGGTTTTCATGGAGCGCTACCAGGAGGCGGTACGAGAAATGGCCAGAGTGGAGCACAATATTGAGAATCAAGTGTCAGATGGTACTGCAGGCATCAGGAGGTCTGGCAGTGGCCGCTCAACATTGCAAGCTATTGGGAATGCAGCAGCAGCTGGTAAGGACTGTGGGTTTTTTTATTTATTTATTTGTGTGTGTTTGTTTGTTTTGAGTACTTCAAAAAGATGAGGGAGAAATACGAAACAGAAGAAAACAATTCAAGTATTGTCATAATTAGTGGAATAATTGTTCAGAAAGGTAAGTATCTCTTCTTTGATGTAAAAGGAAATCCAGAATACTGAAACACTGCTGGTGTTCTATTAGTTTCATCAATTCCACAGTAAAAATTTTGTAAAGCAGGCCTTCTAATGAACTACTTTCATAAAAGGTTGGAAAATAATTATCCTTGCCAGGATATCTGAGATAGAAATCCTGTGTAATTAGTGATTGTGTGTTTTGCTGACTTATGCAGGCATGGTGTTTTATTCCATCTCGGATGTTACTGATAAATTGCTTGCAACTTCTGGAAGTCTTGCCCCTACTCTCCAAGAAAACTTCTGGGTCAGCAACATCCAGCTGGAGCACACTGACCCTCTCTGGGAAGTCCTTGAGGACCTCAGTCCCTCAGCAATGGCAGCGTTTGACCTAGCTTGTACTCAGTGCCGTCTTTGGAAGACATGCAAACAGCTTTTGGAGACAGCAGAAAGAAAACTGTACAGCAGCCTTGAAACTCGAGGTAGGCTTTTGACTTGTAGAAAAAGCCTTTATATGAGCTGGTGTTTGTGCTAGCACCAGTGTTAGAATAATACAAACAATATGAAATTAGATTTTGTTTTCTCCTTTTTTTCATTCTTAACTTTTATTTTGTCCAATGACTTCTCCAGCTCACCGACCTGATTTTGTTTTGCTGCGTTCTGAAAGTATGAAGGGTTTCCCAGTGTTTCTTCAGCAAATAAGTAAAATTCTCAACTATTCCTGCACATCACAAGGGCAGTCCAAATCAGGTAGTGTACTTTGCTGATACAACTTTTATGTTTTAATTCTGTTGAATATTTTAGATTCTTGCCTTCTGTTGCAATGAAAGGTTAAGAAATTTTTCATTTCTTTACTGAGTATTTGATGAAAAGGGAGGGGAAGAACAACGAAAAAAAAAACATTCAAGCTCAGTTTTGAATTTATCGAGTCACTCAATCTGGCAAACTGGTGGTATTCTAATGCAGTTTTGATTCTGTGGGAATTTTTCTGTGCAACAGTATTTCTGTATTCATTGGTGTTTCTTTCTATTTCTTTGTAGAGCTCTCAGAAGAGAAAATAAGCAGTTATTTTCGATGCAGCATTGTAGACCTTCTGCAAGCTTGCTATCCTGCCTTGACTGAGGAAAGTATTACTAATGAGATTATTTTATCACAACGTTTGGATCAAATTCTAAAAGCACTGACACATGTTGAACGTTCTGTAGGTGAGTTATTTTTGTGGTCATGAAGACTGATAAAAGGATCTAGATGTTTATTGTCCTGAAAACTGTAAATCTAGTAGTAATGCTTTTTGACGCATGCATAAATGGGTAGGTTGCTCTGAAAGTAATGCCTCCTACTTATTTCTCTGGAAACTACAACAGATTCAAAGAGCGCAGTAACACTATTTCATGGTGCAAATTCTTGGCTACAGAATGATTTTTTTTTTAACATGGTCACAGTCACTGCCATTAGCTCTGCTTGTTTGCCAGCTATGAGTAAGAACCCCTTGCCATGCTTCTAAAAATCTGCACCAGCAGAGGTACCACTGTTGCTGTTGCCACTGCTGAAACGCACAACTCACCACCTCAGTGTGCTCACATTCTCTATCTGGTCTCCATAGATGTTCAGCAAGTATTGATGTCAATAGGTGCCATTTTTTCCACTTAGGGGAATTCACTAACCCACCTTTGCTTCATACATACTTCCATGTCAGACTGCCTCTCTGCTGTCATCTGTTGCACAGCAACAAAATGAATATTAGTGGGAAAGTTCAACCTCTACTGCCACCTACATCCACTTCTGACATCATGGGCCAACATAATAAAATAAGAGGCAGTCCTGTTGGGGCAGCCTCGTATGTATCTTTAAAATTATGAATACAAAATGTGAAATTTTGTCTGTAATTCTTACTGTTCTAGCATTTGTTATCAAAACTAAAATTGTAATCTTGCCAGAGAAGAATGGAAAATGTAAATTTGAGTTGCTATTTTATTTATACTATTTTCTTCATTCATAGCAAAGAAATCTTGGAAGTATATTTTAACCTGGTTGCTTATACTTAATTGGATGTATTCTTATTGCTGCTTTTTCTGTAGCTTTTAGAAAAAGAAGGTAAACATGTAAAGTTACTGTAATGTAACATACCTTCCAATTTTCTTAGGCCTAACAAAAAATGGCTCGTCCTTTTCTGAAGGAGTCTTCCAGGATTGTGTTTTTTCTGCCTTTTCTCGGAGTTCACTTAATTTAATTGTACTAGAATCTTTTTTTTTCCATTTTCTGAACTTTCAAATGGCATGTTTATGTTTAATGTTTATAAAATACTTCAATTATTTTAGTTTGAACGAGCACTGGGAGACTTGTAAGGGCTGAATGTTTTGGAATATAGTGCATGATCAACAGTTGTGTTTTGGAATAAGCTTATCTGTTATTGATATAACCAGATATATTTTAGGCTTTTCTGAGATGCTGTTTGCAAGGATACCAATTTAGATGAATCATGTTCATCACTACTAAACCACTTCTCTCTTTTTCCATTTTTTTAAAAAATGTACTTTCTCCAATTCTGCAACCACACTTTTTTGACATTTAGTGCTGGCTTAGTCTTGGATATGTGTTTTCTTTTTTCCTTAAACCAGACTCTAAAGGGAGCCTGCTTGGCACCTTGGTGGAACAGGCCTCTCTGAAACCTGTGGAACTGGAGAAACACCTAGTTTGGAATCAAATGCAGCTCTTGCTGAGAACCCTTGATCAGCATTTCCAAACCTCACCAGAGAGCAACACGAAGACAAACTTTGTGAAGATGTTCTTTGACTACATTGCTACACTGGCTGCTGTTGTGTTACGAAGTCTGAATACAGAGCTAGGTAAGGTGTTTCTGCCTGAAGCCTAAGTATAGGTGAAATAGCTAGGCTGTGTGGTTTATCTGATTCTGAGAGCTATATAAAATGTCTCTTTCCTAAACAAGCCTACAACCTGCACGTAGATCTTTTGATTTCTACTTATTATTGTACTACTTTATTTCTTAATATCTATGCCACCTAAAGCTAAGATAAAAGTAGCCAGTGGCAGTGGATAAATCAGAACAATAATGTTAACTGCTGACGCAGGTTCTGCACTTGGTTTGAATGAAATAAATGACTCCTGCCCTTCCAAGGTTGCTGCCCTACAAAGCAAGAATGATTTTTGCATCCTGTGGGGGTCAGTGTGCTGTGCACTTCTTGGCTCTCTTAGCAGTAACCGGTGTCTTGCTGCCCTACAGGATAGGAAGGGAATGTGCAGACAGTTGCACAGAGGTAAGCAGGCAGAATTTTTTCTTGTGAAATCACTTGCTGATAGTGGTAAATGAAAAGAATTGCATCATCAGCATATAAAGCTGTCAGAAGAACAGAACTGTTCACTGACAGGGGACAAATACTGCTTTGTTTTTAACACTGACTCCAACTGAGCTGCACTAATGTGAAATTTCACAGCATTGCTTTCTGAGAATACTTTTCTAAGAGGATAAATGTGGAGGGTAAAGATCCATTTCCAAACATGCTGATTCAGCTGAGGCAGCCGGTATACCAACTGTAGCCTCTATATAGATGTAATTCAGTCCTCATGGTCTAACTGCCAAAGCCAAAAAACGTGTAATATTTAAAGGCTGAGTGAGTTTCTGGGGAACTTTCTTGTTCTACAAGGTGAATGGAAATGGTAAACTTGTTTGCTGAGTCTCTGTAAACAGACTCTCCTAACTTAGTATGAAGGTATTTCAGCAAAACTAGCTGGACTTTCACTCCTTCTATAAAAGCAGCTGTATTTCTGTAAATCCCCCTACCACCTTTGCTCACTTTGACTTGAACAAGACATGAGTTTACTAATCTGTATCCACAGACTCCTTGGAAAGCAATACTGCGTACCTTTGTGCCTCACTACAAAGGCGTATTACGGTTCGAGTATTCAGTCAAGCGGAAAAACTGGAATGTAGATCTTAAAAGCAAAAGATGCTCCACCCTGCCAGTTCTGGTAACTGATCTGATGAAGTGTGAGCCAGAGCTGCCAGGTTTGTGAGGGGTATTGTAGTTACAAATCCCTTGCAGTTCACTCTGGGTTTACCTCACTAATGTGAACATGGACATTCATAAACTTAAGAAAAGAGATTTCAGACTCAGGCTGTTAAAATTTGTGTTCCTAATACAAGACTTGGTCATTCTGTTGAGCTGATGAGTATTGTAATAAATGTTCTATATTGCTCTGATTTATTTTTATTTTTAAAGACTTAGCTGCAGAAGTGAAAGTGGGGAATCCTTTCATATTGTTACAGCAGAGTCCATCTCAGCTACTTTCTCAACTCCTGTTTGAAAGGCAGGTTCAACCTGACAGGTTGGTGCTTTTCAGATATTCTTCTCTAGGTTATTTTGATGCTTGTGATTTTGGACCTTAGCCAAGTTTGAAGTTCTCTCTGGCTTTTAGCACAGCTTCCCTTTGCTACCTCCCACTCATAGGTCACTTAATGCTGCAAGGGTTGATCTGCAAGCATGTACCTGGTCAGTAGTTTCACTGCCATCATGAAAATTTTTGCTAGGGAGCACTAAAACTCCGTATTTTGGACAACTGCCATTTGTTTGGAAGAGGCAGTGTCTTTATAGAATTTTTTAATCAAACGTATGACAGTTCAGAAACTGGACTTGCACCTTAAATGTGTAGTGCAAAGTAAAAGATACCAGTAAGACTACTTAAGAAGCATTAATAGCAAAATGTTTTAGTGTTGTCACGCTTAGGTGAAAGTCAGTGCTTGAGTATTAAGCTTGATTTCTTTCAAGGAATGGCTTCATAAGCTCTGAGTTATCAATGTTGTGTTGTATAAATTTTGTAGTACTGCGTAGATAAAAGATATGTACTCTTGCCATAGGAGAAGAATCTAGGACTGGACAATTTGAAAGATTTTTGAAAATCTGTAACTGTAAAGTACTGCTTGTGTGTGTTGGGTAAGCTGGTTCTGTTTTCTGTCCTTGCAGGCTTTCTTCGCTCTTGGCTAGAGAAGAGTTGAGCTTGAATGTGCAGCAAGTTATTGTTAACTGTTGCTGTGAAAGGCTGTCCTTGTGCAATTCAAGGCAAAAGAGCCAAGCAAAATGCCTTCTGACAAACATCAGCAACCTAGCACACCAGTGTACTGAATGCTGTCTGCCAGATGTTGAAATACCTTTCTCCAATCGTGCAATAACCTCTGAGGATGTCTACACTCTGGCCTCGTCCTCTGTGGCTGACTTGAGCCAGAACACGCTCACTGCCTCCTGCCTGGATTTCCTTAAGTCTCAGTCAAAGCTAACAGCCACAGTGGCATGTCTAAGTGCATCTAATATACAGAAAATTCCCAAATCAAGTTTGTCCTGGATGGAATTCTGGGACAAACGGGAATTGCCATTAGGTTTGGAACAGATTTCCAGGGAGTGTGAGGCATTGCTGAAGGAGTTCCCAATACTGGAAAGATTTCTGCTTGCTATGTTTGAGCCACTTCAGAATCAACAGGAAGAAGGTGGCAATTTGGCTGGTGTCTTCTCTGGCAGGACATACATACCTTTGGTTCTCCTAGGATTGCATTCCTCCACAGCTGTTAAGGTATTAATGGAAGTCTTTGAACAAGCACTTGCTGCAAAGGATTGGACTAGAGCTCTGAAGATCTTGGATCTGTACAGTCAGGATGTAGAGGAGCTAGTTGATGTGAAGGATGCTGTGCTGAGCTGTGCAGCTGCTGAAGGTAAGGATGAAGTTCAGTGTTCCTCTGCATTCCTCTGCCTTCCTCCCTCTTTTTCATTTATAGAGAGTACATCCTGAAACAAGGGATGGAAATGGAGGTAGTGGTTCTTGAGCAAATCCAAAGACAGAGGCAGATCCCTCCCTATTCTTCATTCTAAATTTGCTTTCTCTGGTGTAGTTTGTTTTGTAAATCTGCAGATCTTGATAGTAAACGTAAACTAAACCAATGTAGTACAAGAGAACAGGAAAGTGTCTTATGTAACTTGTATGTGAAGACCTGAATATGTCAGGAAATACTAATTATAGTACTACTCTTACTGCTATAAGAGATGATCCGTTATAATTGTCACACTTGGATGATGAATCCTGTGAAAGGAAAGGCCTTTTAAAAGTCTAAGGGTAGTAAATGTGCTATGTTGTCTTTGATTACTTTATGAGAATCTGGCGCTTGGCATCAGTCTTATACTGGTTATCCCACTATTTGCTTTTTCTCATAGTGGTGCCATTCAGTGCAGATAAGGGTGTTTTTGTTCTGTTTCTTTTATCTCTGCCAAATCACACAAGCTGAGCATTAAACTGATGGTTTGTTTTCTTTGCAGGTAAGGATGGTTGGCAGTACTTATTCCCAGTGAAAAATGCAACACTGAGAAGTGTGCTGGCTCTGCGCTGTTTGGACAAATGGCCACTCGATGCCTGTTTGGAAATTCTAGCTTATTGTAGTTCTGATTTGGACATAACTGATGAACTGAAAGCAAATCTGCAGAGCAGGAAGAGAGAACTTCAGGTTTATCAAAAGGTACAAAGCCATTCTTAAAGTAACCAGTTTCTTTAAGAAACAGGCAGCAGGGAAAAAATATGCTTGCCCTTTGGTGAAAAAAGTTGTAGCCCTTGGATCTATTTCAATTGTGATGTGGTTGTTTTTTTTTTTTAAGTCTTTCAATTGAAACAGGTCATGTGTTTTCAGTACTATAATATCCAGCTAAAACTCTCTGCCATCTTTTATAACTTCTCCACTCTTCTATGATAATTCAAGTCTGCAAATAGTATTTTGTATTGTTTTTGTGTGATGCCACTTAATTCATTTTAATTTTTAAAAGGTTTTTGTTTCTCCATTCTGTGCCACTGTGAGAATCTTTAGAAGCTTTCCATGGAAAGTCATGATTTTTATTTGCTTGAGAGATGTAGATATGTATGGTGTACAGGACCAAGAAACATGCTTACATTGCAGACAGCCTTTCTAATTATGGGGTAGTTTAAATACCCAAGCGAAATCAGACTAGGTGGCCTGGAGTTCAGTACAGGCTGAAGACGGAGCATAGAGGAGTCATAAATCCCTGCTGAGCTCTATATGGTGGTGATTCTGCTAGTAATTAGTTTGGCTTTCTCACTGTTAGCATCAGCAATGTCTGTGGTGTACATGTACTTTTTCATCCATAGTTATTGCCCTGTAGTCTTTTGGAAACTTTGCCTTATTGTCCCTGCAAAGCAGGTTTGTGATAGATAAATACAAAGAAAATTAGTCTTTTTCCAGTTGGAAGTGAATTAGCATAAAGGGCTAGAGATAAATGTGTTGACTTTTTGTTGGTACAAAGTAACTCTTGATATGAGGTGCCCAACTGTTTTCCTAGATTTGATGATTGTTGTAGATAAAAATTTAAAATGTGTGCTACAATAATATCAAACTTTTTCAGATTTTGAATTTGCAAAATGAACCACTGTGGAGTGACTGGCAGGATCTGAAAAAAGCCTGCACTGACGATCCCCAGGCCATCATGAATATCATTCTGAAAGCAAAGGTTAGGCATTGTCACGTGAATTTTGTTAAGCTGGAACCCATTAGACTTTGGATTAAATGCCAGTTCAACAAATTTGAAAGAATAATCAGCAAATAATACCTGAAGAAGGATTCTTTTACTCAATTCTTTGTACAGAAAGCTCAATGTCAAGCTTTATGCACAGTTTAATAATCCTTCAACTCTTATTCTGAGACATCTTTTCAGTTAAAATTTTGTCGATTTTAAAAGTAAGACTTTTGATGTAATACTATCTTGATGATTATGTAAGTGCTAATACAGTAGATCTGGTTAGCTTGAAAAGTGTCTTCCAAGAAAGACAGTTTGCTTTCTGTGAGATGGGAAAGTGTTCTCAATGCAGATTGTGACTCTTTTAAACTGAGTCACTGTTTTCCCTTGTCATTTTAATTATTTGTGTTTGCATGAGAGAGAGGAGTCTGAGCTAAAGAATTTCTCGAAGCTGATCAGGTCTTTGGAGGAACTGTTGTATTGGACAGAAGAGGAGAAGAAGGTTGGGTTGTTTTTTTGTTTCTTTTCAATTTGCTTAGTTGCATTTGTTTGTTTTGTTTTATTCTTTAGGATTATGAGTTATGTGAGGAATGGGGGCACTTGTATCCTGTCCCAAGAGAAGACTTGATCAATCTTCACCGTGAGCACCTTCTCCACTTACTGGAGATGGGAGACATGGAAAAAGCATCACAGGTAATAGCAGGACTCTCTCAACCTTACAATTCAAGGTCAAGTAAGTTGAGAATATGGTATCCAAACTGTTGACTTTGTTTCTTCTTCTAGGGAAACTATTTTCTTAGATATTCTTTCAAAGTCCTGGCTTTTGCCTGGTCTGCTTTAAATGAAAATCTAGCTTTGCAATCCCATTGTTGGACCTAGAAGTTTCTATGTCTTCACAGCTATTTTAATTAAATGGAAATACAGGGCCCTTTTTACTTGAAAGATCGTAATGAAGTATTTTTGTGCTGCTTAAACAGAAGAACCAGAAATTAAACTACAAATACAAATTGGTCAGCTGTGCTTCAATGCCCAAATCAGCCAAGTGTGAATTCTTCTGGTTTTAATAATTGTGGAGCTGTTGATACTAACAGATTAAAAGTAAAATGCACTCACTTTGCAAGTTATGTAGAATGAAAGAATTTTAGAAGCAAGGAAGACTCTTTTCAGTACTACATCTTGTATCTCATTTCTTGATTTTTTTTTTTTGTTTGTTTGTTTTGATTTTAAAACTGTTTTGCTAAATGGAGCAAATAGGCATTGAGTAGTCTGTAAGTGGATGATCTAAATCATCACTGTGTGTAAGATACTTGTGGAGTTAATTTGCTTGCTGGACCATTGTATGGCAGCGATTTGTTATTCACTGACTAGTATAAAAAAAAATCTCCAGGAACATAGTAAGGATTTATTGTATTTTCTATGTTTCTAGCTGTTACAAAGAATAGAAGATCCTGGTATTTGCCTTGCTATCAGTGAACAGTCCCTTGACCAACATCCTAGCTTGGCAGCGTCTCACTTCTTAGCTGATTACCTCACAACCCACTTCTACAGGAATCTGACAACAGCACGTCGTAATGAAATCCAGGCACTTTACATGGGATCAAAAGTAAGTAAAACTCCTGTGTTGTAGGATTAACAGCAATATAGCTGTTGAAGTATCTGCCTGTAGATTTTACCAGGGAATTCTCACCCTGTCAAGCTCAAGATTCCAAGTCTTAGAATCCCAAGAAAGGTTAGAGATGGCCTAAAACCTCCTATAGTTCTTGTATTCTGAGGTAGTTGTAGCTTCCAATTTAAACAGAGCATTCTTCTTTCTGAGCTGTGAGGAGGTAGGTACCATGCAGACTAAAAGAAGGAAAAAAAAACACCTGGGTATTTATCAGGATAGTTGCTGAGTTCGTCTTAGCAAAAAGGAAGTATCCTCAACATAGTCTCTGATGTATCAGAAATGCCATGCTTCCTTCCTGTGTGTAATCTAATACATAGATTACTCTAGAAATGTGATCATCTGTATGGTGATCTTTAATACTTTCACAGCATGTTTCTTCCAGATGTGCTTCCAAAGGGAGTCAGTATCACTCCATTACTACAGTTTCTGTAGGACTGTTGTCTTGTAAATGTTCTGTGCTCGTCCTGAAATTGCAAATGGAAACCAGTAAGTTATCATAATAAAATACAGGATATCTGAAGAAAATGCTGGTGTTTCTGCAGTATACTCTTTTTCAGGACTACACATGGCAGCTTGCTCCAGTGCTTTGCACAACAGTATCAACGTTTGTTTCTTTACTTTTGAAAACATGATTTAATTCGTAAAGAGTTTATATTAACTTCTCATCTTTACAGGGAACTGCTCGTATTTTCATCCATCATTTTTTTTCCTCAAAGGATGGAAAGATAAGGATAATGCTTCGGGGTTTTTTTTAATAGTCATACCTTAGTAGCATAATGTATTCTACCCCAGTACAACATGTCATTAAATGCTTTCCTGTTTTCAGCTTCCTCTGAAATGAGACAGTGTTTGATGGAATCTGAAAGCAGGAGCTAAGCAAGCTGCTCACTAATTCTGTCACAGAGCTACAAATAGGCCCAATAAGTCCTATCTCCATTTTTTTTGCCTCTGTGTTATTTTATTCCTCATGTAAGCTGCTTAGTTAGTTTCTTGTCTTAGGCTCACACGAAATCAAATTTGGAGGTTGAAAAACTTCAACTTTGTTTTTATCTACTTCCCAGGTATTGCTGACTCTACCTGAACTCTCTCGTGTTAACTACTTCCACCTCTCATCCAGGCCACTGCTTATGGTGGAACAGCTGCTCATGAATATGAAAGTGGACTGGGTATCTGTGGCTGTGCAGACACTGCACCAGCTCTTAGGTAGACAGGAAGTTGGCTTTGCTGTAGAAGATATTGACAATTTGCTCTCAAAATATGCAGAGAAAGCCCTTGACTTCCCATTTTCATTGAAAGAAAGGAGATCAGGTGACTATTCTTGAGAATGCTATTTTCTTTTTGGGCAAGAAGGGCAAGTTTTCACCAGGCATTGCTTTTCCGTTTCTGCTATAACACTTCTAGATACTTGCCTTCAGTCTCCTCCTAGACCAGAGTATGTTCTGAAAGTCCTTGCATTTCTTGTAGGACCCAAGGGCTTCAAAACTTTCTCAGTTCATTCTGTTGCTCCATTCCTTCCTTCTTTTATTTAATGCACTTGGCATAGCTCTCTCCTGGTGTGTTAACCAGTTCTCATCCATGTTGCCTTCAGTTCTGCATTTTGCTGTGCATTTGAGGGTTTTGTGACTGGAACACCAGAGGGTGCTGCAGATTAAATCCAGTGGTTTCACTACATAAAAAATGCACGATGAGCATAATTGTTTGTATTTGTTTACCTGTTTCTACATATATGGTACCATCTTGCTTTATGCTAGTTTCAAAGTGTTGATGTCATTTCACGATTTAAAGATAAAGTTTTTGCTATTATAAATGCAGCAGACTTTGCATGTCTTTTCATGCAAAATGACGTTTAAAGTTGCACGTGTGTTCCTTCTGCTGCCATGTGAAACACTTAATATTTGCCATGAGCATCTTGTGTCAACTGATGGTTTTCACAAGTGATACTTTTTCTGTGCTGAATTATTTCTGAGCCTGTCAGTAGTCCATTGCTTTAGGGATCCCTTTCTCTGTGTTCTATATAGTATTGCTGTGGGATAATTTTTTTTCAAGATGATAGTTTGTAATTATACAGCTAATCCAGTTTGTACTAGCACTGTTACATATTGCTCTGAGTGAATTCTTGTAATCTTTGTAAAAACAGGCAGGTTTATCACCAATACTGTTCTGTTTTTGTTATTTTTTCCTGACCCAGATTCTGTTACACGTATCCAAGAAAGTCTCTGTCAAGTACTGGAGTGTGAAACAATGTCTAAGTCAGGATCATCAGAACTATCTCTTGCCAGCCTTACAGGTAAACTCTTAATGTCACTTTTTTGTGTGCTTTCTGGAGCACAGAGAAAGACAGAACTTTTCTTTGAGTCCATCGCTGTGGTAGTACTTCCTGTTCTTTGCTTAGTATCTTTTCTTTTCCATGTTAACTTTGGTTTTACAGTTGAAATCTCATCCTTGTGTCTATTTCCTTCTTTCTTTTAGTCCTTGAATTTAGTTTAGTAGATCTTGCTTGTGGCCTTAGGAAAAACAGTATATATTATTGTCTGAGGGGGCTCTACTTCAAATACAATGAAAACTATAGTTTAAGCCAGAAGAACTGAAGAATATTTGTTCCTTTAAAAGCAAGCACAAATTCTTCTATAGTTTCCATTCTGCATCTAATGCAACAGATGTGCACTCATAGCACATTTGTTGTAAAAGATGCAAGGCCAGTGCTCTCAGGAGATGACTAGCAAGGGTTATCCTCAGACTGGTGATTCTCAGCAAGTGGTGAGCCTGAACTAGGGCTTATCAGTGATATCCTGACCTCCAGTTCAGAGTTTCTGGTCCTGTATCCTGAACTGGAAATTCTATTGCTTGCTATGCCATACTATTCTTCTGATAATAAAGAAAAGTTTAAATCTTCAGGAATGTCAACCTGAAGATTGTATTTTGTGCTCTACCGCTTACTTGGAATACATATACCTGTGTGTTTTTTTCATTCCTCCTCCAAGTCTCTGTTTGTGATATCAGAATAGATGCTGAGAAGTGATCTTATAGTTTAATTGTTATGGTAAAGATCTATTAGTAACTAAGCAATCTTGGTCATTAGTATCAAAGTATTAGAAAATGATAGTCTTATAGTTTTAGCTCAAGAACATTAATGTTCCTTGCACTACATTAATATGCCATACTTTGTTGAAGAATAGCAGTAGTCCTGTTGCAAATCTCAGTAAGTCTGTAGTGTTTTCTGGTATTCGGGATGCCATTAAACAGTTTTAAATTCCCTTCCATGTTTGTCTTGTCCTGGCTTCTTTTAAGGTGTCACCATGTCTGCAAGTCCCAGAGAAAGAAGCCTGCAGCAGAATTTTTTGGAGGAATTTGTGCCACCTGAGAAGCCGCCTCCGAAGCAACAGTGGATACCTGATGACACTGAAACAATATGTATGGTTTGCAAAACTGAGCGCTTTACTATGGTAAGGAGCAAAAATTAAGTTCTCAGAATGGTGACCACTGAGTGTGAATCGTTGCTCATAGTGTGCTTCCAAAACTTGTTTTTTGCATAGAGTACTTAAGCAACTACATTAGTGCTCTGAGGGAGAAGATTAATTTGAGTTTTGAAAATGTGCTGGCTGTCTGTTATATGGGCTAGAAACAACAGAATTTATTCAAAATGTTGGTTTTGAATTTGGAAGTGGCTAAGGTTATGTCAGAAAAACAGTCTACGGCTTCTGACTTTTTCGAGAGGTGATTTAGGTATCTTAGTGATCAAATCTGGGACAACATTAGCAGTAAAAAGTCCAAGGCTGCAGCAACTATATTTAAACCCCCAGTTGTTCTGTGTGTTTTTGTTGTGTTTTTTTCTTTTCCTCTCCCTTCTTGCCTTGCCTTAGCCAACCTGGTAGGGAATTCTGTCAGAATCACTTTATAGTTCTGAAAAGCCTTACGACGGGCTGTTTCCTCTTGTCAAGTGAGCTAAGTTTACTCATGAGTGGAGGCAGTTAGATGTAGGAGGATGTGGTGGAGGCAGATACGGCAGAAGACTTGAGTAAATCCTTTCGTTTGCCTACCTATGACCTCGTGTGCTCAGTTTAACAGACGTCATCACTGCAGGCGCTGTGGCAGGCTGGTGTGCAGTTCTTGCTCTACCAAGAAAATGACAGTAGAGGCTTGTAGAGAAAATCCAGCTCGTGTATGTGATCAATGCTATAGTTACTACAACAGAGAACATCTGCCTGGCTTGGTAGAAGACACAAGCATGTAAGTCTTTCCATTCTATCTCTTCTTAATGGAATAAGGAAAAACTCAAATCCTGGTTCTATCTGGATATTGTGATAACATCAGGTTTTATGGCAGACAGCCGTTGTGTGTTGAAGGATCTACTGTACCTCAGCTTACTTCTCATACTAGAACACTAAAGAGCCAGTCAACAAAGTTCTTTATTTATTTCTTTAAGCATCAGTTCATCTTTAGACATAAAAGTTGAATGCTTTGTTGGAAAATGTATTCAACAAAAGCTACTACAGTAGGTCACCAAGTTGCTTACAATTTATTCAGCTCCTGGATTATTACTGCTTGGTGACTGGTTCTGCTGCGCATATCATTGTTTTAATGCTACTCTGCAGTCCCTTGGTTATGACTTCTTTAACTCAGGGAGATTCAGAATCAAGTTCATGATTAGGTAAATTTTGAAACTGTGCCCTTAACAAAAGGGTTGCCAGCTGTGATGACAGATTTTTGATATAATTGCTTTCAGCTGAGAAGTATGTTGAGATTCATAGGCCAACTGATGAAAATGTGAGTTTTACTATTCATGACTTCATCAAGCCTGCTAATAGAAGTATGGCAGTATCAACTATGGCAGTATCAGTGGACTTGCTAGGAAAAGCAGGTCTGAGAATATGAGCAGTCACCTATAGGTAGATTAGCTTGAGTTGGAATGGTTGCTTATGCTACGAGATCAGGTCAACAGAGCCTAGTTGTGAGCTTGGTCACATTTTAAGTGCTTAAGTGTTTTTTTTTTTTTTAAATCACCTTATTTGTATTAAAAAAAAACAAAAAAAGCCCCCACACCTAAGTCTCTGGATGCAGGTCTCTGTCCTTAAGAATTCATTTGAGCTCTGATGTATTCTGATACTGGGCAGTTCTTGTGCCCAGTGTTGTCTTTGTTGTGATAGGTGCAGCAGAAGGTTATATTCCTACACAACTAATTACTTAATGTAGTAGTGTAGTTGAAACACATTATTTAGAGGCAGAATCATGCATTTCCAGACAGTAGAGGGTAGGGACAAGGAATAGGTTGGGAAGGGTAGGAAGAGAAATACTAGATTTTTACAATACACTGTTCTGAAAAGGCTAACCATGTTGATCCTTTCAAATTTTTTTTTAAGTATGCTTTGTTCTGTGTGCTGGACTAGGCCTGACATTTCCTTCTTTCTATTACAGCACAAAGGAAGATCAGGATGAAGTGGAAGGTAAGTAGTGGAGTAGTATTAAAATGCAATTTTTTCAGTGCCTGATTGCAAGTGGAGTTAGAGGAGGCAAACTGACGCATCTAGCTGTAGCTAACGGTTGATCAAAACTTCAGTTGCAAAAACTTCAATGGTGTTTTGTATGAGCAGGCTGAAATTAAGCATTCCAAACTTCCATTAATGGGAATTTGTGATTTAGGAAAAATGTCTGAGCCAATCTAGAACAAGCTGCTTAGGGATGAAATGAAATAATTGAAGAAATAGTTGGAGAAGGCACCTTGAGTACTAGATACAGTCATGGGGAGGTTGCATTAAGAGTAGGAATTATTAGCCGAGTACAGAGCTGTGGGACCCTCCAAACAATTTCCAGGAGAAGGGTCAGTTGGTGATGAACCATGTCTCACTTCAGATATGGTCAGTGTCTTGGAATATGAAGTCAGTGAGGTGTCCCTGCTAAGGATCCGATCTGTCCGGATCTTGTGTAGAGAAGTTCATGCAAGGTGAGTTCTCGGAGAGAAGCTGCACTTTGGGTAGAATGCAAGTCACTTAGATATCTGTCATTAGAGGCATGAGGGGATGTAGGACAGTACCACTTGGAGCACAAAGTAGATGTTGCTAATTTCTTTTTCACCTGGAATAGCCGATAGATGATGCTGTTTCTTGTGTTCTAAGATCAATTTTTTACTTTCCCAGGCTTTTTTGCTATTTCTCCAGCTACAGCAGTCATTATCTGCTGCAGATTCCTACTTTGTCAAGCTGTTTTCCATCCTGCTAGGCTGTTTTTTTAACTTTCCAGATAGGTTTGTTGTTGCTTTTTCTTTTGCTTTTATTGAGGATATCTTGGGATGTCTCTGGTTCTCAGCTATCCAGGTGCACTTAAAAGATACCAGCTGTGCTTCCCAAATATGTTCTGGGTTCCCAGGCTTGCTGACACTTTTTTCTGTATTTCGGTAGGTGTCAACTTCTGTCAGTAATTTTCCCGTTATGGTATGGTTACCTTTAAGGCTGCTCTCATCACATATTACTGGCAGTAGTTTTTGGTGAAAGGATGCTGATGGTAGTGAAAGTGGGCCTAGGTGCAGTTTGGTAGCCTGCTGAGGAATGGAAATGTTTCTGTAATGTGTGCTGGACAGATGATATTGACAGGAACTGGTACAACCGAGGGATCACTGTTGAGCCTGGAAAGGCTGTGAGAATACTCTGCATTGTGAGTCTTTAGTCGTCGTTGTTGTTGTTGTTCATATAATGATATTATCTATTTTTTTTCTTCCTGGCTGCAGAAACTCCTAGTAATGAATGTTCCACAGTGGTGCGAATACCTAAGGCAGCTGCCCTTGAATGGCTTCTTTCCCTGAACGAAGAGGAGAACGAAATTGTACGCAGTGAATTTTACTATGAACAGGTGAGGCCTGGAGAAGGAAAGTCTATTATAAGCAGTTTGCTGGAGAATTACCTTAACAATCGTGTTTGTCTTTCTTTCCTCCAACTGTCAGGCTCCCAGCTCTTCCCTGTGTATTGCTATTCTTAGCCTGCACAGCAACAGCATAGTGTGTGGCCACCAGCTGATTGAGCACTGCTGCAGATTGTCCCAAGGGCTCACTAATCCTGAGGTAGATGCTGGACTCCTTATGGACATCATGAAACAGTTACTCTTCAGTGCCAAAATGATGTTTGTGAAAGCTGGGAGGAGCCAGGACCTAGCTCTCTGTGACAGGTGATTTATCAGATGTTCACTAGGATGTATTATCTTCACTGGGGAGTAGAGGGTGGGAGAGTTCCTTCAGATGTGCCATGGGCATTTTAAACAGGAAGAGAAATACATAATGTAAGAATAAGAGCTCAAGTGACAGAACTTCAAGTAATAACTACATAATAATTACTAAGAAAATTCTCAGAGTAGGAGAAATAATTTGCAATGATTGGGATAAAAATTTTACTTCTGTATTTTCTGCTTTAAGTCTGTATTTCAATTTAGGATTCTAAAGCTGTGCTTGCTGAGAACTAGCATATTAATCTTTCCTCAGTTTTTGTCCTGGAGGGCTTAAAGTGGCAGGTGCAGTATATGAATTTCACACATACCACTTCGATTTTTATAATGCATGTTGATGTCTGCAGTCACCCTCTTCCAGTGCATCACTGTATTTAGGAAGTAAAAAATAACCTGAGTGAGAAAATATGATAGAGAAACCTCATACTGGTGATTTAGGAACTATGTTCAAAGAATTGTCTTTGACGCAGAGTTCCTTTAAAATTCTTTGTGTGTATGTCAATAGTGAAAGCATATGCATTTGTTTAACTTGTTTTCCCCTAGCTACATCAGCAAAGTGGATGTGCTGAATATTTTGGTTGCTGCTGCCTATCGTCCAGTACCATCTTTAGATCAGATTCTTCTCCCTGCAGCAGTAACAAGATTAAGAAATCGTCTCTTGGAAGCAGAGTACTATCAGCTAGCTATAGAGGTAATGATAGTAGAAAGATGTGAATGTTAATCATCTTTCTCTGGTGATTTTTGTTTTTCTCTCATATGGGTGGGATATTTGTGAAACAGACAATATTTAAACTGTTATAAACTAGGATAAGTTTTTAAACGACAAAGAAAATCTTTTCTGAGCGCTGGAAAAAAGTTTTTTCTGAGAAGGAACATGCCTTCTGCTGTGGAGCAGGCTCCTAAAGGGAAAGATAGGGGCTTTGTTTCCTGGTACAGTTAAAATTGGAATGGAGGTGTTAACTACATGGAGGAGTCTTACATCCAGTAGAAGGGCTGAGGTATCCTTTGTGGCAGGATTTTATCTGAAGCTTGTTTATTTGATCTTATTTGTCTGTAATAACACAGCAAATATTAGTAAGGCACCTTTTACAAGAGTTTACTTAGAAATTGGCCATAATGGCAAATCTGTCTATTGGAGCTCATTGGGTGTGGTTTATCTTCCCCTCCTCCCAGTATTTTCTAAGTCTCTTTATGGCACTGCAGTTTCTTAGGAAGAGAATTATGATTTTTAAGGGATGATTTAAAAAGCCAAACAGAAATAAGTAACATATTTGAATAAAAAGGGTTCATGTTTAAAGGCAGATGATTGACTGAAAAACATCAGGAATAAATGTGATCAGCAGACATATATGAAGTAAAAATTTCCTGGCGGTTCATGAGGCATCTGCTATCGTTTTGCTTTTAAACCACAAACTCACAGTTCTTTATGCAGTTTTTCTATGTAAAGAAAAACGATTGCTTTTTATGACATTTTCATATCAGAAACAGATTGTCTTCTAAGTTTTAAAACTGCTGAATTGAAGTTTTCCAGACATGTGATTACTTAACCTTGTATGATTAAAAACATTGATTTGGACATCGTGGATGTTTCAGTAGTTGACATTCCATGCAATAGCCTAGAAATAATCAGCATGTGATGTTTACGTTTGTTCTAATGGGAAGTACACTTTAGGAAGGACATTTATATCACAGTCACGGACTGTGATAAGCCAGCTTTCCTATTTTCTGTATTGCAGTATTAACGAATTGCTTTGAATTTAGGTTTCTACAAAATCTGGGTTGGATCCGAGTGGAGCATGGCATGCCTGGGGCATGGCTTGTCTTAAAGCTGGAAATTTAAGTTCAGCAAGAGAGAAGTTTAACCGATGTTTAAAGCCACCAGTGGATCTAAACCAGCTGAACCACGGGTCAAGGCTAGTCCAGGATGTGATACAATACCTAGAGTCCACGGTGAAGCCTGTACTCATTGCGGTGAGGATATTCTGTCTGCTCTGAGTGCAAATAGCAAAACTAGTTTGCTTTAATACACATTTTGCAGCAATGCATGATACAGTATCAGGTACTGGTTTCTTTACCTCTTTTGTCATGATTACCTGCTGTAAACTAAATATTGCTGAGAATTCATGAACTGGTACCTCATAGTGAATTGATGACTGAGCAGCAGATGATAGAATTTTTTTGTAGTAACTGGGGATATATTTGGTACCTGTGGAAGAAGCTGTAGTGGTTGAAATACTATTACTAGAGTCTGAGAAAACTAAACTCCATCCCACCGATATTTTGTGCTGCTGCAGTAGGTATTTCTCTACTGAAGCACTAATGTAGCAGGAATTCAAAGCCAAAGATGTGATCTCACTCGTTTCTTCATTGACAGGGAGCACTATTATATGATTTGGGAGGTGTATCAAAAAGCCTTTTAGTATTAAGTAACTACAGAATCATAATGATGAAAGACCTTGAAAGTAGTAAGTATTTTCAAAAAATAAAAAGGCCTGTTTGAGCTAGGTTATTGAAGCAGCTGCTGCGGAGTGCTGTGTTATGTTTAATAAACAAGCTTCCTGTCCATTGCTGGAAAGAGAGTTGTGCTAGCTGCCACAACCTTCTGCATGTCTGTTTGTAGCGTGGTTCCAATCTAGTGTTTATAAAAAGCATTACTGGAGACTAACCCCTCCAAAATGATGACTGTTTTAAAGACAACAACAGAAAAACTTGGTCTGGTTGACAGTTGAAAAAAAAGTTTTCTTATTAGTTGTCACCTGTCACTGATTCTGTTCTAACAGCAGGATGATGATTACTTTGCCACATTGAGGGAACTGGAAGCAACATTGAGAACAAGAAGTCTATCCCTGGAGATGATGTCTGAGGGGAAGGTTCAGTACAACAGCTACTATCAAGAGTGCTTGTTCTATTTACATAGTTATGGCACTAATCTGGCAATAATAAGCTTTTACATGAGGCATGACTGTATGAGAGAAGCACTGCTTCACTTGTTAAATAAGGTGAGTAATCCAGTGCTCCATCACTTAAAATGAAATCCAGAAAGGAGTTGAGAGGTCTTCAAGGCCAGTTGAAAACAACATTGAATATCACAGCATTCCGGGTGCTTTTATGCACAGGCATTTTTCAGTGTCTTGAATGTTATCACTCAGGCTATCCAGTGACTACTTACAATTTGGTGATAGGAGAAAATAACACAGATCTTTAGGCCTTGTGTTTAATCTCTCTTCCTCATTGTGTTGAAACAGTGACTTCTATGGAGAAGAAAAGTGCACTAGTTTTCCTTTGTAGAGTCACTATTATCAACAGTGCTTTTTTTTTTTTTTCCTGCAGAGCAGAAAATTTGTACCCATTGTTAATACAGTTTAGAATAAGGAAGACTTTGAATTCCAACATGCTGATAACTTGAGACACTTTATCACAGTGACTCTGTCTGTTGGTACTGCTTGTTTCATCAGACGCCTGTGTTTGCACTTCTGGGTGTACTGGAAATATGAGTAAAGGACAGAAATCTAGAAAAGCCAGAAAGTGGTTTCTGAAAACTGTATATAATAGGAGGGCTTGAGAACAACTGGATAATACAGTTTCATTGGTATTTAATGACATTTAAGTTAAGAAACTACTCCAGTGAAGTTCTAGCTTCATTTAGGCTGCTTCTTAGAATGTGCGTTGATATGAGTCCGTTACATTTCCCCCGTTTGAGAGCTGCTAAGTGCGTGTGTGGTTGGGGAAGGAGGAATGATTGGCTTTGTATTTGTATGTTTCTGTGATTGTTTCACTTAATATTTTTTAATCTTGTTGAGAGTGTACAACTGTAAATACTGAATTTCATTATCTTCAATTTGCTTACGAGTTTTGTAATAAGTTGTTGCATAGGCTTTGCTTTCTCATTATGTCATCAATCATTCTGAGCTTGTATTCCAATCTGCATTGCTTTTCAAATGTGTCTTTTATATCACTTTAAAGAAAAGTTGCATGTTTTGCTGGTGGCACAGTTTTGCGAGTTAAGGAGCAGACATTGAAACTACTCTAGAATGACAGTGTAGGCTTTGGGCATGGAGGCCAGTAGTGATCATGTGAACTAGAGAGCAACAGTTATTACCTTAAGACCATAAGGTACTGAGTTTCTGGCAAAACATTTTGCATTTGATTTTTTTTGAATCTTGTTATAAGAAAAAAAAAAAAAGTAATAAGTCCATATCATGTCTTTAAAATGTTTATGTGGGCCAAGAAATAATTCATGCTTCTTTCCACCGTAACATTAACACAGAGTTCTGGATGATGATCAGGGCCCTGGAGAATAAGACATGTAGGAGTAGAATGGCAGAGATAAGGTTTTCTTGTTTGTTTGTGTTCTTTTGTTGTTGTTTTAAATTTGATGAAGAGCAAGCGAGAAAATATCTTGAGTGCTGATTTCAACCATTTTGTGGGTGATTGTGGAAATGGAGTTAGGCTCGTCTCACATGCACAGCACAAGAAGCAATGAACACAGTTTGGAGCAAAGGAAACTCCAGCTGGATACATGGAAAATGGGAATTTGTTTTCTTTTTTAATTTTTATTTTTATTTTGCAATGAGAATATTTAGACATGGGAGCTGGGGCCCAGGGAGGCTGCTGAATTGCCCTATTGGTGATACTCAGAATCTGACTGAACACATCGAGAGGCCACTCTTTGAGCAGGGGTTTGAGCCACATTACCTCCAGAGATCCCTTCCAGCCTGAGTTATATGCTGATTCTGCAGTCTATCACTTGATATTTCTTTTGTATAAGGAAGATCTATGTGTTACAGCTGCTTTGCTTTAAGCTACCTTCCTGATGTTTGTGTAGGAATCCCCATCTGAAGTATTCATTGAAGGGATCTTCATTCCAAGCTATCGAAGTGGAAAGCTGCATATGTTGGAGAATTTGCTGGAAACCATTGATCCAGGGCTGGAGAGCTGGGGGATGTATTTGATTGCAGCCTGCAAATACTTGCAGAAAAAGAACTACTACCACATTCTGTATGAGTTACAACAATTTATGAAGGTAAGATGAGAGTGTTTGCACATATCTTTCAGAGAGATGCTGAATGTTTTCAATCTGTTGTTTATTTACTGTGATATAAGTTTGCATGATGCGCAAGTATGTATTTTCCAATCCTGAAAAACAGAAAGCGTGAGACTGAAGGTGACCTGCTGCATATTTCTGTCATGGATCTGGCACACTGCGGTAGTATTAAGTATTGCTTTAGAGGGAGCATTGTCTGCTTTGTTTGAGCACTTCAGTAGAGACAAGGATTAGAGAACGTGGTTTCCTCTGATGCATCTTAGCAAACAGTATATGTCTTCTAGGATCATGTTCGTGCTGCCATGACCTGCATTAGATTTTTTACTCATGGAGCAAAATCCTACACCGAACTGGGAGGCAAACAGACATGGCTCATAAAGATCAAGGACCATCTCAAAGTCTACCTGCAGGAGGTCTCAAGAAGTTCAGGAAGAAAAAAAATGGTGTACACTTTCCGGAAGAAAATGTCTGCTACAGATGTGTCAAGGTATCTATAAACAGCAAGCTACGTTTTGGTTAAGGGGAAATTCAGACTTTTTGTCGTAATGATTGTGTTTGGGTTGACTTTAGCTAATGCACCCCAGTTGAGCTTGACCCAAATTTGGCTAGCTAGTTGCAATTGTAAGATTCCCATTACTTTTATATTACCAATAATCCTGTAGTTTAAAAGAGCGAAACGTAATACACAGGCAGATATGTTTTACTGGCTATATTTGTTTAAATTTAAATTCAGCTAACAGGTGTCAGACTTGACCAAATCCCTACGTTCAAAAATCAGATTGTAAATTCAGTCATATATCTCTTGCAGTTGGTTTTCCTAGGATTTGCTTTCCTTTCATGTTTTTTAGGCTAGACATTAAGCTTAAAGTTAGCGAGGGAGTGGGTGTGAAGACATCAAAAAGCGGTAGTCATTACTGATTTGGGATCCAGATTCTGGATTCCAGATTACATGGTCTAGTGGCAACGTGACAAGGGGAAGCAGCTCTAACCTAAGAGGAGAGATTTAAGTTAGATTTTAGATCGAAATTTTTTACTCAGTGGGCATTGAGATCCTGGAAAAACAGGTTATCTGGAGGAGCTGTGGATGCCCCCGTCTCTGGAAGCATTTAAGGCCAGCTGGATGGGACCCTGCCATAGCTTGATGGCAAGCCCACCCGCAGCAGAGCTGTTGGAACAAGATGGGCTTTAAGGTCCAACCCGTTCTGTGATTCTCTGAATCACTCTTTGGAATAATACAAACAGAGCTTCCCTGCAGCTTTTATGTCTTGAGTGCACGAATCTATGAAGAATTTATTGCTGTAGGATTTGGCTACAAAAAAGTGAGATAGTCCAACAGTAACTAAAAAAATGACTGTTCAGAAATAAATATGATATTTTGAAATGTGTTAATGGAAGTAGTAAGTTCAAAAATGATAATTGACACTTTCTCTGTTACAAAATCAAGTGAGATTTGTTTTTTTTCCCCTTCTCTAGACACATCAATACAGTTGATCTGCAAATGGAAGTAACTAAGTTTCTGCATCGATGTGAGACCTCAGGAAGCTCTCAAATGGCAGGTTCTTCCTTGCCAACACTGTTTGGAAATAACAACATGAAAATGGATGTTGCTTGCAAGGTATGTACCACTATTTCAAACACAGCATTATTTTTTACCTTTGGTGCTAATGTGGTACACAAGTTGAAACATTGATGGTTGGAGCAGCTTCATGAGCAGATCCCTTGTGCATGTACGCAACCTACAGTTAATGAAGAACTGATATTTTTTTTTCTCCAAGTAGCAGGGAATACTTAAAATACTTAAGCACTGTTGCTCAAAATTCAAGCTCTCAGAAGTAGAGGATCCCAAATACTGATAGAAATGTGTCTTTTGATTGTTTTGAGGCAAGGTAAATAATGCTGCTGTTGTTACCTTTCTTAACTTCAGCTCAGCTTCATCTGTTACTTACCTAGCATTCCACAGTGAATCAATGTAAGGTCTACTGCTATATATTTCCTCCACTTCTTGTTGGGATGGTACGGTTCTCTGTTGAAGTAATTTCACGTCTTTTGTCCTCTAGACAATATCTGTAAATGCAAGCATTATTATTTAACTGTAGGTCACAAAAAAGAGATGTGCATCCTCAGAGTTGTCTGATGTCTTTCTTTTCAGGTCATGTTGGAAGGCAAAAATGTTGAGGAGGGATTTGGGATTGCATTCAGAGTCCTTCAGGTATGGTAGAACAGGTATTACTATTAAAAAATAACTTCCTGTTGTTTTAAGCAGTTGTTTAAGCAAAAGACTTTTTTTGCTAGTTGCCTTCTAATCCACAGAAGGAGAAAATCTCTTACGAGAAAAGTCAGTAGTTCAAGTCTTAAATATGCAGAACAAGGTAGAGCACCTGTCTAGACTGAAAAAAAGAGCACATCTTAGCAGCAGCCATTGCTACTTTTCAGTAAAAGATTGAGCAGTAAGTCCAACTGCTTACCATCTCTTCTATTTTCTTCTTTCCTTTTTTTTTCTTTATTCTTTGTCTTCATAGCTGGATCAGTCTTCAGCTTATCTTTCTTTCTTCATATGAGATATAATTATCAGATGCCTTCAGTTTTCCAGGGTGGCTGCTGTCAAGGCATATAATGGGAGCCTGCTAAGTGAGGTAGAGGTGGGTTGGGTAGGAAAGATCTGTCAGAAGTAGTGAAAGATCTGTCAGAAGTAGTAAAATTGACTTTGCCACCCCGGAAAAGGAGGTGACAGTGTTCTTGTTCTTGAGCAAAGCTGAATTTTAGCCAGCTGATTATAAAGAAACTTTGAGTCAGTCTTGAGCAGTGGTGACTTGAAAATCAGAGGCCACCAAAAGTTTCCTTTTTTTTTTTTTTTTTTTTGGAGCATGTTATGATATTTTATCCTCAGCAGAGATTGTCTTATTTGTATAGAGCTGCTGAGACTATACTGGGAAAACCTGCTGACAGTATTTAACATGTTGCTCTGGTGTTCAACCTACCTCTAGGATTTCCAGCTGGAGGCTACAGAAGTGTACAGCAAAGTGGCCAAGCAGCTGGTGAAGCAGCAAAAGTACAGTGAGATCCGGCAGCTACTCAAGTGTGTCAGCGAGTCTGGAGTTGCAGCCAAGAATGATGGGGATACCATTATCTTAAATTGTCTAAGTGAATTCAAGAACATACCTGCTGAGGTAATTCTGTCCTGCCTTATATCCCTTTTGAAGTGCAATGGGTTGTATACAACATAAGTTACAGGGACTACTCTGCAGTGCCTGTGTTGCCCTTCTAGTGATTCAGATATTCTGGCATGTATTGTTTGAAGGTGAGAGTTGTGCCTTGTTCTTCCTTACACTAACTTGTCTGAGAGAAAAAGATAGATTGCTTAGTGTGCTCCTATGCTGCACTTCCCAAGTGTTTGTGATGGAGAGAGAACCTTTGTCTGTCAGGACCCTGTCGAATGCTTCAAACTGGAGTGGGAGGGGTTGCCTTCAGTGAAGCTTCCCTGGCTAATACAGAGTATGTATGGAAACAGAAACCTTCTGCCTTCATAGGAAGCCTTTTTAGGATTCCTTTTACCTGCCACAGCATGTTTTCTGTCCCAGTGAAGGAAGCATAAGTCACAGAATCTCAGGTTGAAAGAGACCTTGAGAGATCATAGAGTCCAACCCCCCCACTAAACAGTTACCCTGTGATAGGTTGCACAGGTAGGTGTTCACACAGGTCTTGAATATCTCTGAAGAAGGAGGCTCCACAACCTCTCTGGGCAACCTGTTCCTGTACTCTCACCCTTACTGTAAAGTTCTCCTGCATGTTGCTATGGAACTTCCTGTGTTCAAGTTTTAGGCCATTACTCCTTGTCCTATCGCTGCACACCCCTAACTTGAATGGTAGAACTTGTCAGGGGACAAGAGGTTCTCCCAAGAGAACACAAGAGGTGTTCTCTAGGGAGACCCCAGAGACTTGGCAGGCAGAAGAAGCTGTGGTAAAGGGAATAATTAGGCTTTATATTTTCTACATGTGTGGCGGTCGTTGGGATAATGTAAACATCTAGCTGTGATCTCAGCAGCCCTTCCTCTAGGCAGAGCTTTGGTTCCTTAAGGAATAAAAGTTTGCAAACCATTGTCACTTAAATGTGAACACCTTTTCCCTTCTTGGTTACAGGACCTCGATAATCTGATTCAGGATATGGACAGTGATGAAAACAAGGTAAGTAAAATCAGAGTAAGAGGAATTCCTTTAGCAAGAGCTTAAAAGGCCTAGGATACGTGCTCTCTTCCAGCATTTTCTCTCTCATTCTCACTCAAAGGTTTTGAAGGCTACTTTCTAGACTGTAGAAATCAATGAGCTGCTTAAGGCTGCGGTGTTTTCAAGTGTAGAACTGTGAGATGAAGGTATTGATTGATTTTATCCTTATAGTTCTTTGGTAGTCCTTGGGATGAGAGCTAGGCATTACCAAGACTGGAGGAAAAGTATTTCCTTGTTAACTCTGAGGTGGCCATTTCAGCTTACCATTCTTTCAAGATTTAAACTGCTTTCATTGTGGTAAGGAGTTAAATGATAAAATGTATATCAGAATTGAATTTTTTTTCTTAGAGGAAATGAGGCCTGCACTAATTGATTTCTTTGTTAGCTTAAATACCAGCCTGCCAAGCCTCTGGAGAGTTGCATATAAATAAGGAAACTCTGAGTGTGTATTTGTAGATGAAGAGGCTGTGGATCAGAGTTACAGACTTTTGTAGATTCCACATGGCATAACTAAGGAAATAATTTCTCACTCTACTCTTCCTTTTCCAACTGACAAACTTAGTGTTTTATGTAGATTGAAAAATAGGCTTTTAATTCTGCCTTTTATGAATGATTTATTATTGAAATATTCATGTATTAGCTGCTCCAGAAGAACAATAGAAGAGCAATAGAAGACAATGACTATTTTATAATCTTTGCAATGGGGTTATGGAAACAATGCACAAAATAAAATTACTAATGTATATTGGTGATGCTGTAAAAGAGTTTCCATAAGAGACAAATTTAATGAAATACACATCTGTTTATCTTTTACATTGGGATCTACACCATGCAATACTCTGCCTCATGTTATGCTCCTACTGTGTTCTATGATAGGCTCTTGAACGAGATAGTAATCCAGCAAATCCTTGCTTATTGTATTAGCTTACCTTAACTTTCTAATGGAATTCTGCCTGCCCTTTTCCCTCCAGATTCAAGCCTACCTGATGTGCAACAAGTTGCGTTCTGCGTATCTGGTCTCAGTGAGACAGGAGAAGAGCAGAGCAGTGCAGCTTGTCCAGCATGTGCGCCAGCTGGCTGAGAGCAGTGGAGAAGATGTTGTGCACGCCATCTGTACCCAGTGGCTCACAGTGCACCAGCCCAAAATGAGAAATCGACTTGGCCAGGGCAGCAGGAAATAACTGACGTTCACCATCATGCAGAAGGGGAAGACTTCAAGACACCTTAAAGGCATGCAGTGCAGCAATCACTTGGTAAAAGGGAAGTCTTCTAACTTGTGTCAGTAGCAAATGGAAGCTGCTAGTGTGCCTCTGGTTAAAAGGAAGGGAACTAAATTACAAGTGCCAGTAATCTCACAAATAGTCACTACCTCAGGGTGTCTTTCGATCCTCTTTGATTTGGGTAGGGGAAGGGTGGCAGTTTCAAACAGAACAAGCAAGATTTTTTAGGTCTGAAAGAGAGCGCTTGGGTTTTTTAGAAAGGCACTGATCTTTTTCCCTTTTTATTTCTAATCCAGACAACCTGCATAGAGAGAACAGAAAAATCTCAACAGCTCAACGTAGCCTAGAGTATAACACTTTCTGTGATTATGGGTTTCCTTTAAGATTGTTTTCAAGACTGCAGAGATCTTTTACAAAGACTGAAGTTCAGAGATGGTTGTTTTTAAAGCCTCTATACAAACTATTGCTAACTTCTTCCCCCACTCCCACCCACTGCAGTGTGCTCAACTTCTTTTATAGTTTGTTGGACAAAGTACAAGCTTATTCTTCATGGCAGGTTTCTACTTCCCAGTTGCACTGTCTGATATACGTATTGCACTTGAGTCCTTACAAAATGGATGAAATTGTGAGTGGCATATCCTGCAAAGGGCCTACAAAGGGAAAAATCCTTTAAAATAGTTTTTAAAAAATCACCTACCTCTTTCTTTGCTATAATATCCAATAAAATGTTGTGATGCAGCTTTATCACTGAGCAGATGCCAGTGAACTTTAGGTATGGCAGAAAATATGGAAAGATAGAGCTGTGGCAAAATTCAGCAGTCTGTATTCCTGTCACACAGGAATTTTAGTTTTTTTTTTCTTATGAGAATAACCTGTCCCTGTCAGGTACAGCAGAATGCAATAACTAGACATACTGTGTATATTAGAATGCTAGGCTGGAGTGCGTTAGGACGTGTGAAAAGGCAGTATTTTATAGTGCAAGGAATGGAACAGTGGATTCTGTGCTGAACTTGTGTGTGTGGTAAGGTGTTTACTGTGATAAGAAACAGAGCAGAGTTCTTAGGCTTAATCAGCAAACATCTGTGTCATTTCTGCATTGAAGGATGCTGAAAGAAGCAGCTGCTACTCTGCAATGATGATTTGGACATGTGAAATGAGCAGAAGAAAGATAGACAGCAGTAGGACCTTCTAAAAGAAGCAAAACTTGGCCACAAGAGTATGTTTGCAGTTAATTTTTAATTTCATCACGACATGGGAAAAATAGTTCACTTTTGTTAACTGTTTTGTTTAGCATTTGACTGACTTTTGAAGAAACAGAACAGTTTCTGCAAATAGTTTTAGTACATAGAATAACTGAGACTGTCAAGTATGGGTTTTGTAATGTCCCCAAACTCAGTGTAGTGACAGAACAGACTTTGATAGCATTAGAAAGGACTTGCTCCATCCCCTCTGGGTGCTCTGCTGCTACCACCATCTCTCCCAGAGGCGCGCTATTCACTAGAGCAGGGCTAGAAATGTCTCTAAGTCAAGTCATCAGAAATGACCACATTTAGATGTTAGAATCTCCCAATCACAGATTTGCACGATCTCATTAGTGAGCAGTACCAATGAAAGCTGCTTTTGTTTTCCTGGCCAGACTGACCTAGCTTGCCATCAGCTTAGAGCTGTTAGGCTAATCCTAAAACGTGACACTATCCATCTATTTGATGACTTCTAGCTCTCTAACTATGGGGGGAGGTTCTACTGTTCATGGGTATCCAGTTATGCTTTGCTGTAACACTGTTCTGCTCCAGTTCCTTATAGCTGTATAGAGAACAGAGAGCAGAGTTCATCATGCAGACTAGTCAGTTCTGTACCTGCCTTTCCTCTTGACTTCTTTGCACTGTACTTTATGCACTTTATAGTGTTTGTTGTAATTTGATGTTCTTAACCTGGAATTGTAGGGAATGTTTCTCTTACCAGCAGAACCGGAATTCTGATTCTGACCAACTGCCTTTTGTCACGAATAGTGCAATTATCAATGGTTTGAATTTTTGAGCTTCAGAAATGGATTGAGTATTGCCAGTTTAAAAACTTTCTATAGAAATGACCGTGGGCTGTTTACAATGGGGAGGGGGGGAAGGGGGGTGAAAAGGAGAATAAAGTGATATGACTGAAAGTTTCAATATATCGTTTGCTTTTCACCTCAGCATAGCTGAGTCTTTTGTTCTAGATCTGTTTTTTTTTTTTTAATGTGGCTATGTTCACCAGATGAACTACAAGGGGAAGAATTGCTGTCATACCAAAATGTGCCTTTGCTATCATGTTCTCAATACTTAAGAGTAACTGTACTATCATCACCTCTTCAGAGGTCGCCTCGGTAGCTAGCTTGGCTTATACATGTACTCTGGCAGACCAGTAATTCTCTCCAGGCAGCTCTGCAAGTTAATGCAACTCTCCCTTACAATACTCCCTTTAAGGCAGCTAAATGAGCTTAAGCTCTCATTTTACAGATCAACCTATAAAGTATAAATGACTTAGCCAAGGTCAGAGAGGGAGGAGATGGCCCTCTACAGTAATATGTAGTTAGGTCTTATAGTGACTCTAGGATCTGATTCATTTGTTTGAGAAAGACACTGACCTAGAAGGGGAAAACATGGCCTAGATATGCTTTCTGCTTTTTTTAATGGTTTCTGTTGTTCCTGAAAGCCCCTTTGATCAGAGCCTGCATGGTAGGTAAACAATCTACTGCTACAGTGTTGTTGAGAGAGGAAAAAAGGTCAAGCACAGGGAGAAAGAGAAAGGGACTTCAGAATATTAGCTAAAATTATTATTTTTTTACATGAGTAAGGCAATGCAGATATCAGCAAAACCAAGTGAATTGCATCGTTTCTGAAGAATTTTTCTTCAGAAAATTGCTGTAAAAAGGAAATGGCTTTATTTAGTATTGATCAGAGGTAGCATGGGACTGATGTACATGGATAGCTTCTCAGACATCATTAATCATAACATGAGCATTTGCTTCCCAACACTGGCAGTTGGTCACAGGAATGTTCAGACATGGGTCTAAATACTTCTGGATTTTTTTTCCAGAAAAAGATAATCCTGCGAGCTATGGCACTTGTTGAGTTAAGCAGCTAAAAAACCTTTTCAGAAATAATCTTGGATTATGGGTCCCATTATATCAATTTTCACTAGAGCTCCAAGGGAGTAAGCTCATGAGGATATGGACTGACTGAGCTGCCTTTTGACTGTTCAGGCTGGTAGCTGTGGCTAGCCGTGGCCCATAACTGCTCGGATTTTCTTTTTCTGTCCTGTGACTAAACTGACCATAATATCAGGATAGCACTGGCCTCTGCTTCAGCTATTTAGCTCAAGGTAGTTTGCTGTCAGAGCAAATTCAATACTAAAGCCTCAGTGGAAATTGTTGTTTTTCAGTGCAGTTAATTTTCTTTTTAAATAAATCTGCTTTTTTCCAGGTTTGTAAATCACTTAAGTACAGCTTAGATTTTATTAGGACAAGCTTTATACCATCTTTGCTTAGTGTTTCACAGCAGAGATTGTTAACTGTTTTGAATAAAATAACTAGCCATTGCCCAATTTCACCATTCCTGCAAGTTTTAACCTTCCAGTGAGCTGCATTGACAGCTGTGTTCTCAAAAGATGAACCGATCTTACTTCACAGGCTAGAGGTGTTTAGAGAACATGAAAAATAATGCTTGATCCTAGTTAGGCCAGGACTTGTTTCTGAGTGTTTGTGAGCATTTATATTACACGTAATTGCCAGAAACATGAATACTTGTACTCTGCTGTGTCAAATATTAGGAACAAAAAATGACCTTGTAAAGCTAGTTAGTGTCCTAACTTTTTACTATTACCAGTATGGAAAAAGAGACTAAAGCAAAAAGCAACTTTCAATACAGGTGATCTAAAGCTAAGATGATAATCTCCATTTCTATTCTAAAGCCACAGGACAACAGCCTCTAGCTGTTGTGAGTTACCAAAGGTTGGTTGCTCACAGTATTGGTGCTCTAATTCTCCAGCTACAAAAAGGGATGCTTTGCTTTCTAATCTCAATCCTTAAGTGTAACATTCCAGAAATTTATACTGGACTGCATCCACAGAACCATCACAAAGGGCAGCTGAAGTACCAGTGCTCTTAGCAGCAGTGGTCTTCCCAAGAGTAGCATCACTGTGCTCAGCCAGGTACACACAAATGGCTGCACTGCTCAGTCCCACTGGATGCCGAGGAGTTCACAGCTCACATTCCAGAGCTTCTTTGCTGTCTCATCATCCCGACCCCATGGAGATACATATGCTGGCTGGCAATCACTGTAAGAGGAATATTATTATTATTATTATTATTATATTTTTTTAATCAAAGATCTCTACCTGTACACTGAAATGGCTATGATAAAGCGAGGGAATTGCTTTAACCCATGAAGCTTCAAGACCAAGTAAAGAAGGGTAGGGAGGGCGGGAGCTAGATTGGGAAGAATCTTTTCCAGTGGCTTTCCCAGTGGCACCAAAAACTAGCAACTGACTCTAGCTCTATCTGCCATCTTGATGTTTACAGAACTTTATATATATTCTGCTGTATACTCATCACTGTGAGTTCTCATTAGTATTACTACAAAAGGTTGTAAATGCTAACCAGGCTGTGCAGGAGTACTTCTCCAGCAAATTATAACTAAGCTACTCAAACAGACCTTTGTTCTAAACTGGTTATCCGATCCTATTCATCCCACTATATTGCCACTGCATGAAAGGTAAAGCTGCCTCTGAATATAATACTGTAATAACCATATATGGTTTCACATTAATGCCATTTCCATTATCCACTGAACTACAGCCCCTTTCTTCTCAGCTCCTGCAATCAGGCAGTACATTGTCTGCACTGAGGATTGTGCGTTCTCAGCTGTAATGCTAGATGCTGCATGTTACATAGAAATTTAAGAGAACAAATGAAATTGCATCTGATGAAATATAAGATTTCTATCCTTTCTAGTGTTCTTATATCCCAAAAAACACAGTCTCTGATGCTCCTGAAGACTGGCAGGCTGCTTGTTTAATATACATACATTGCCTGGAAAGTTGAAAGGCTTTCAGGCCAATCCAGTGTAAAACCAGGCCTGTGCGAGATTTACTGTGAAAGCTTTTCTTTTCCTATCAAGTTCAAAACTCTGCTTTTTTATTACTTTAAAATCTACCAGACCTTTCTGTACTCTAGTGCAGTACCCCACTTATATTCTCAGGAAAACAGTGAGTCTTGCACAGAAGATTAAGACATCTATTTATATATTCAAGTCCGATTAGGATAAACAAATACCCAAGCGAAGATCGAAGTCATTACAGAGTCTAATCTGGTTGCTTATCACAAGAAAGGAGAGCTCTGAAAAGAAGCAAAGGCTCCAGTATTGCGATTGCAAAGGCAACAGTATTTTGGGGGGGGGGGGAAAAAAAACTATGTTAATTTCCTAAATACAGTATTGTTATACTGCTCTACAGCCAGCAAGAAGCTGACATACACAGCTAAAGGAAACTGCTGAAATTGCAGTTTCCAAATTTAGGATGATGACGACGTAAACTGTATGGAGCTGTAGCTTTATTAAGAGAAAAGGCATGATTATACAGTGTCCTGGAGTAGCTGAAAGGAAATTAAGAAACAGTCAGGTTTGTAGAGAGAGCTACAACTAATAGTTTGCAGGCAAGAGTGATAACCATCCCAGCAGGAGTCTCTTGTAATTGATGGTCTGTCACACTGGAGAATCAAGTTATTTTTGTCATGTGCCTGTCCTGAAAATCTTACCTCCTAGCTCTGCAGCACCACTAGACCTCCCCTCTCTTTGGGTGCACAGGCCCTTTATGCTCCAACAGTGTAAAACTAAACTGATCTCTCCCTGACTGCCTTAAGTGACCTCATTAACTAAACAGCTGTGCTGAAGACTGAATTACTGCAATCTAAGGATTAGAGCACTACAACTGTGACAGCCTTTCCTGCACTTGGAGTCCAGTAATATTCTTGGCATGAAAAAAAGTGTTGCATAGGTCAGGGATCCCTTCTAATGCAGTATCATCTTCAAGAAATCTAGAAAGGATAATGCTCTAGTATTTCTCTCACCCTCATTCCAGTAAGATTGAGTTATACCAACCACTTATGTAGTGTCTTCTTAATAATGACAGTAATACTCATTTTCTCAGATAGTGAGGTTTCCTTCCATGGTACATCACTCCATCAGCTTGCACCCACCTGAAATATTGTCCTGTCACAGATTCTAGCTCCTCTGCTACTGCACAGTACACACTGGTCTGAGCTCCTTCCCAGGGAGTCTTCAAGAAGAATGAGAATATCTTCCACAGCCACGTCATTACAAATGAGTGCCGGACCAGCTCAGAATGGACAGAGCCAGGATGGAGAGAGTTTGCTGTGACTTTAGTGCCTATGGTAAAAGAAAGTAGCCCAGGACAAAATGAATGCCTCAGATTGCCTTTAAACAATGGACTAATATCTTCCTCAATTCCACCTGCAAACATTCTGCAACTTACAGGAGAACTGCTGTGGATAAAGGGAAGGGAATATTAGTGAAATTCCTAGTGCTACTGCTTTCTGGAGCACTCCCTTGTCCCTTCCAAACAGTGCTGTCACTACATGTCTTCTGCACAACAGTGTACCAAGGAGCCTGATGCTCAAACAGCAGCAATTTCTATTGGGCTTTAGACAGCAAGAGATTTCTTTGACTTACTGTACTACAATTAGAGAAGACACTGCTTAAGTTTACAAAAAGGACTGAATAACAAGGCTGATACATATGTTGTAACTTAAGAGATAGTGTCTAGCCCTGTGTTCTGTTTTACAGGCCTTCACCACTGAAGGCAGCTACAACTGCCTTAGTTTGTCCACAGCAGATTGCAATTCGAAACAAGTTCAATTCCTTTGTTGTTGTTTTTCCCTCTTCAAATTCTACTCGCATAGCACAGCTGTGTGCTCAGATGCAGCCAGTTTTTGACAAATGCCAAATTAAAATCAAATCCATTCAACTGTGTCAAGGCAACTGACCTCCCATGCCCTGTTGCTGTTAAGACAATTAGTGCTTTAAGTTTCCTAGTTCCACGGATGAGATACTTTTTTCCTTCCAACAAAGAGCTGTCAGTGACCCTTGTCTCAAACCATTTCATTTTTGCACAGGCATTTTTTTCAACCCATCCTCCTCACCCACACTGCTCAAAAGCCAAGGAAACCACTTCACTCTCTGCTGGGACTTGCCTTGCAGCCGCCTTGCCAGCTCTCGGGTGAAAAGGACATTGGCCAACTTGCTGTGACAGTAGGCGAGGCCACGATTGTAGCTCTTCTCACCATTGAGGTCGTGAAAGCGGATTCGGCCTCCGTGATGAGCCAGTGAGGACACGTTCACAATGCGGGATGGTGCAGACTGCTTCAGGCGCTCCAGTAATAAGAAGGTTAAAAGAAAATGACCTGGGGGTGAGAAGAAATTCAGTTCTTCTCTGAAGGGTTTCCCCACTGGAATCACAAAGTACTTTCAATGTGCTGATGACGAGCTATAGCTTTCCTCCTTCCATTCTACCACAAGAAGGAAAAATGAAAGCACCTGGAAGCGGGATTTCCCACTGGCATTTTTCCAGAAATATGAAATGAAAACCTGACTCCACTGGCCTTACCAAGATGATTGACTCCCAGGTGCATCTCAAAACCATCGGCTGTCTTGGAGTAAGGGCATAACATTACCCCAGCATTATTAATGAGGATATGGAGTTCCTTCTCTTCTGCAAGAAAGAAAAAAAGACATCAATCATTAAATACAGAGATGGAATACAGACAGACACAAGCCAGACAAAAACGAAAACCAATGCCCAAGTTGCAGCCACACTGCCTCTGTAAAATAAGGATAACCACCAACTCGCCCATGGCCTCCGGCAAGCCCCTGCTATGAACCACAACAGCCAACATGGCACAGGATGCATGGGTCAGGAATCTGATGTTAGCTAAAAATCCCAAGCACCAGAACAGAACCCCCTTCTTGCCTGAAGACACCAACAATAACGGAGGGTGGAGCTGCCCTCTCATTTTTCTGCCTTTGCTCAGAATAGACATTGTTGCACAGAACAATTCCAGATACCACAAATGAAATCCATACAACAAAGGAGAAGATGCTTTCATAGTCACATCAGCAGCATGCAGCATTGTACAACACCCTCAGTTTCTGCCTTTAAAACCCGTGATATGCATGTGGTCACAAAGGAAGTCAACAGCAGTGTAGGAACAGAGCAGGGCAATACTCTTCCCAAGGTATGCTCTCTTGTACCCCTTCTTTAGCTCCAGAGAGCAGACAGCAGTTGCTGGCAAAATATGCATACTGAAAAAAAGGACCCAGAGGTCTTACCTGCTAGAAAGCTGTTAGCAAACTCCCGGATGGACCTGGTATCAGCCAAGTCCAACTTTTTCACAATGACTTCCTGATTGTCTGTCTCAGCTCGGATTTCACGTGCTGCAGCTTCTGCTTTTGCTATGTCTCTGCAGGCAACAATCACCCTCGCACCTGCAAGGAGGAAAAAGCAGAACACAAGCAGATGTCACTGGGAGCACACTGCATGGCCAGGGCTGTGACAAGGGCTGGCCACTCAGCGCTTACAATGTTTTGTTTCCTATGGAACTGACTTCAGTCCAGGAGAGAAGCTGACAAGCACAAAAACTCTTCTCATAGACTGTTAGCTCCAGACCTGTTTTCAGACCATGAAAATGCACGTCTGAAGTGCCTCTGTCCAGCTTCTCGCAGGTCAGGTAAGTGCACTGGAGCCCTGGTATGGCCAGTTTGTACATGTGCTACTAGGGCCTATAGCACACAGAGATGCTTGGACTTCAGCCAGAGCAATTTCTAACATGGGTAGTTTCATTGCCTTGATAGTTACCAAAAAGCATTTAAACTAATTTTGAAATGTGAGTAACTGAAACACACAGCAGCAGATCTGAGCCATTTCCCAGCCCCAAACAAGGAGAGCCCTGTGACTCCAGGCACTTGCCTGGTCCTCTCCAAGCGGCCATAGTGCTGAGTATTTCCACATGCTGAGACACAGTGTCTGAGCTCAAGCAGTGAAGGCAGCTGAGAACTGGGGAACTGCACTTCAGGAGTTACAGCCCTGTCTGAGGGAACTTCAGAAGGCGGCTCTTAGATAGAAGCACAGCCCCAGGCTCAGTAACTCCGGGGACCATCAGGCTCCGCACCACAATACGTGGTGCCAGATCACATCAGTTCCAATTAGCACCGTCTCTTCCAACTGCGGTTAAGGCAGGAGAAGGGATTAGCCCCCGCTGCGGGGCACCGACTGCGCAGAGGGAATCACGCCGTGATCCGACCTTGGGCGCAGAGGGGAGAGCCGCACCCGCTCGCAGCGTGACGCCGACTTGCCTCTCCGGGCGAGCTCCCTGGCGGTCTCTTTCCCGATGCCGGTGTTGGCGCCCGTGATCACCGCCACCTTCCCGTCCAGCCTGGCCGCGGACCTGCACCGCCCTCCGGCCACGTACCGCCTGCAAGAGAGCGGCGGGACTCGAGGGCGGCTCCGTCTTCGCCAACATCTCGGGCACCGGGGCACGGCCGGCCCGGGCCCGCCGCGACGCCCCGCTCCGCCCGCACCGGTGGGGCCACGGCTCCCATTGGCTGCCAGCGGGGCGCCGAGCGCCGCGTCCAATGGGCTCCGCGCGGCGCCGTGGGGCGAACCCGGGCCACGGGCGCCCGACCGCCCCGTGCCGCGGCTGCCGCCGGCCCCTCGACGGGAGCGGCGCGAGTAGTCGGCTGTCGCCACTCAGACACCGCCGCCGGAGCGGCGCTAACAAAAAAGCCCTTTGTATTTCTCCTCCCCCCAAGCAAATTGCCGAGCGAAGCAGCCCAAACGCGAACCCCGGCGGCACGGAGCCCCCCGCGCCGCTCCCCCAGCGCCCCGCACCTGACGTAGGGCGCTGCCGCCAGCATTAGGAGGGGCACGGACACGGCGGCGCCCAGCACCGCGCCCCAGCAGCTCGGCATCGCCACCGCCGGCTCCATCCACGCCGCGTCCGCACCGATCGCGCCCGGAAGAGCCGAGCCCGCCCCACTAGCGAACAGTGGGCGGTGGCCGCGCGTGAGGCGGGCCGAGGGCGGGCCGGAGCATCCTGAGGCGGGGCCGCCTTGCGGCCGTGTGCAACTACAGTTCCCAGCGGGCAGCGCGCTGCGAGGCCCTCGCTCCGCCGCGGCTGCCCCGGTGCCGCCCGCCGTCAGGGAGCGCGTGGACGCCGCGTTGCGCAGGCGCGGGACCCCGCGGCGGATGGCGGAAGCGCGGCCGGGTAGCTGCGCGTAGCCCCGAGTCGGCGGGAGGCGGCCGCTCGCCATGGCGATCCGCGGCCCCGCGTCCTCGGAGCACCTGGAGCGGCTGCACGAGATCTTCCGCGGGCTGCACGGGGAACTGCGGGCCGTGCCGGAGCGGCTGCGGGGCGGTGCGGCGGGTGAGGCGGGGCGGCTTCGTCTCGTCGCTTTTGTCAGCTTCGCGGAGGCTTCGTCCGCGGCGCGCGGGAGTACCGCGGTACGGTGAGGCGGTGAGCCTCCGCGGCCCGGCCCGGCCCGGCGCCGCCCGAGCCGCGGGGCTCGTCTGAGCGCGCTCCTAGCGTCCGGGCTTCGCTTACGCTCTCGGCTGCGGGCTTAGCGTACAAGGAGAAGTAACCGCGGAGGGCCGCCCCGCTACGGGAAGCACCGCCTGGGCGTGAGAGGAGCGAGGGCAGCGGCGCTGCAGCAGCGCGGCCCTCAGGCCGCCCGGTCGCCGGGCCGGCCTCCTTCTGCGCCTCGAATGGGTCCGTGCCGCATTTGGGTATAAAGTCATAAACCTGAGAAACAGCGGTATGCTCGGAGTACGGCAGTCTGTGTGCTCAGTGACACCAGGCTATGAGTATTGCAACATTTCACTTCTTTTCCCAGTTTCAATCTAATACCGAGTTAAGTTCAGGGTCGCCATCCTTGTCATTTCCAGAAAGTACAGCAGGAGAAAGACTTTCAAAAACTGCGAGTCACAGCTTTCAAGAAGAGCATGGCAGAAGGAAGAACAGGCTGCCCAGAGAAACTGTGGAGTCTCCTTTTCCAGGGGTATCTCCTGAATGCTTTCCTTTGCGACCTACAGGGAACCTGCTTTAGTAGGGGGTTGGACAGAGTGATCCACCGAGATCATTTCCAAACCCTACAGTTATGTGATTCAAAGCTGCCTTTATTTTGCTGGCAATCACCAAGAAGGAAAAGCATAAAGGAAGGCATGCCCTTTTGTGGAGAAGTTTGATCTGGGCATCATTTCCATTAAATTAGTGGGAGGTGGTTGCAGGGAAGGGTGAGTTTTTTTGCTGCCTTGAAATGCAAACTCAGCCCTGTTGTTGGGAAAAGAATGGGGAAAGTCCACCCTCACACGCATTGAAAAAATGCCCCAGAACACTTGAGTTTCAAAGAACAGAAATTTCCTTGCAGAAAAGAGGGTGATCAGTTTTGTAGAAAAAAGTAAACCTTTGCCAGGTCTCTGGATCTGTGATATTCCCAAACAAGGAACTTTCAGCAGTGGCTTTAAACAGAATATGAAGAGGCAGCAATTTCTTCCATGCTTGAAGATCATAAACAGACTACAAATTGATTTTTGGGACATACTTTGAAATGTTAATATGATGGATTTATTCCTCAAATTTGTGGCTGAAAAAAGAACACTGCTTTGGAAATGTTATCTCATTTTCTGTGAACAAGATTATAAATTCTAAGATCTGGAACCAAGCGTTTTCTTCCTTCCTAACTTATAAGAAGGCATTTTAAACAGCATCAATCAGTTTCGACTGTAGATGCTGTCCTCTGAGCAAATAGCTGTCTTTTTCAACTGATTCTCATTCAATTGATTGAAATGAAATTTCACAGATGTTGATGAACACGTGGGTGATGTTTCTGTAGCTGAAGTGCAGTGTTGTACCGATCCAACTGGGGTCACCCAAAGAGGGTAAAATACCACTTTAGGTCTCATTTGGTTTGAGACAGCAACAGTTGTTCTAAGAGGACACTGTATTCACCAAAGGAGTTAGTTAAGTTACCTGGACGAACAGAATAGTGACTTTAGAAAGTTGTTTGTTGTTGTTGTGTGCCCATGTCCTCGCTACCGAAGTGGCAGTTCAAGCAGTTGCATCAGCACAAACATACATGGCAGAAAGGGGGAGGAGCTGAGGGCAGTCAATTTAGGAACCCCCGAAGTCAGCATTTCCTGCAGCGTGAAACTTATTCTGTCTTAAGTGCACTAAAGGTCAAGCTCAGGAGCTTAATGGGGGTTTGAACTGAAAGGGAAGGGCCCTGGTGTGGGCATGGCACATCCACAAGATGAGCTGTTTTTAAGTGTTCTGGTCAAACAACCAATGTCATTCCTGAAAAGAGAAGTATTTGGACAACCTGATCTGGTGTATTGATGGTGTCTTTAATCTCAGAGTGCTCTGTAGGGTGCTTGTCTTGTTTGAGTGGTTGTTTTTAAAGGACTGGTCTGCAAGGATGCAAAAGCCCAATTTGCTGGAAATCAAAATTTCAAGTTCTGCTCTAATTTTGCCTGGGCTTATCTCACGTGTTGCTTTCTCTTCTGCAGAGGAGAAGAAAAAGTTAATTCGGGAGTTTGATGAGAAACAGCGCGAAGCAAATGAAACGGTAAGCTTAAGTCTGGAATTGTGGCCTTTCTGGCCAGCTAAAATGTTGATTGTCTTAGAATGGACAATATCCCAAGTTTTACTTTAATGTTCTTATGTTGGCAGACAAATGTTGTATTTTTTAATTTATTTGATTCATTGGTGTGATTAATATGTCTGCATTTGTATATAGAGAGATGCAGACAAGTACTCTCACTTCTTCTGTCCAGTCCTCTGGATATTGCCTTCCCTTTGTTGAACAAAAGAGAGTGGTAGAGCTGCAGTTAAAATTGCTGGACACTGCAGACAGGACAGACAGGGAATCTGCTTTATGGTTTTTTTGTTGTTTGATGTTTCTTTGTTTTTTGCTGCCTTACCTGCACATTAGTGTTAGCCCACGTTTTTCTGCAGTTTTTCTGGTGAATGGCCAAATGTCAGGGACCTTAAATGTTTGCAGACTCTGTTGTATGGGCTTCCTGGGCAGCAGGTGACATGGGACAGAGCGAAAAAACCCAAGGACTTGTCTTTCTAGACAAAACTGCGTCATGCTCTGTTTTCTTACTGATGTGCTCCTATGCTGACTTCTAGCTCGATGAGGGTTGTTTGCTTGTTTTGTTTTACCTCAACACTTGCAACAGAAATCTCCTCTGGCTCTTCCTAGGAGAACTGTTTCTGATAGGTTGCGCATTTATTTTTATGTTACTCACTTGCACTTCCGTACAGCTGTTTGCAGTACCAGATGGTTCTTGATGTACTCTGTCAGTACTCATGTACTGAAAAGTTGTGCTTTCAAAGCTATGCTCTTTCCCTTTTAGTAGGATAAAGTTTGGTTGAATATTTGAAGTGCATCTTAATAGATCTGAAAACAAATCTCTTACAGTGAAAGTAAAGCAAGTACCAATGGAAATGGCAGACTGAGGGTGGGTTTGAGTCACAGCTGGACTGGACTTTTGAGGCGTATCTGTGTAGATTCTGCCTCATACTGGGAGACAGAATTAAGTGTTGTGAATCCGCAACAGCTACCACCAAAAGTTGATGTGATAATTAATGCACCCAAAATCTCAGAGTATGTAGATCCAGTAGACAAACTCAGTGTGTGAGCTGAGCAGCTTGCCTACCTGTGCGGTAGATGTACAGTGTGATCTGATATCTACTCTCCAGATGCTTAAAAGATATGAAAGTGTGATCTGGGAGTTTTGAAGTTACAGAGTAACAGAGTTTCAAAAAATATCAGTCTTTAACTTTGACAGTGAATTCTTTTTCTTGAGGCACTGTACAGCTGAAACCCCAGGTGGGTTGAACTATGTTGGGAGAGTGGTGTGATACTGGGTGAGGGGCATGGGGTTAATCCTTCCCCCTCACACCCCGTATCACATAAGAACATGTGAATCCCTTCATCTAGTGATGAGTTCTGGGTACAGCTGCTCATAAGAATAAATATGGTGCTGTAAAATAAATTTTCTTTCCTTTAAGCTCCGGGAAATGGAAGAAGAACTGAAGTATGCTCCTCTACCGTTCCGCAATCAAATGATGAGCAAAATCCGGGCATACAGAAGGGACCTCTCCATGTTCCAGAGGGAGATAAGAAGCACAGATTTGGGAGTGGGCCCCGGAAGTCAAGGGGATATGAAATACGGAATCTTTTCCACAGAAAATGAACTGAGTGTGAGCATCTGATAGAAACTGTATTTAAACCTTCTGTGATTGTTTACAATAATGTTTCAGTGTTTCTACTTTAATTCACTTGCTTTCTTGTATAACTGTCTGTGTATCTGTGTGTGTAACATGAGTATCTTGGGAAGGAGAAGAAAGGCCTAGAACTCGCAAGAGAGCTTTTCTGTTCTAAAACACAGATACAAGTGTAATCAAAACGGTAACGTGGTTGATCACCTATGCAAGGTATGTTTAAGAGACTTGTTAAGGGTACTGAAATACTTTATTTAATCACTGCCCTGATGAGGAGAACGGTAAGCTGATCTCAGTTTTAACTCTGAAAAGGGATGAAAGTCACATACACTGTATAGGTTCTTCTGTAGTGTCTTCTCTTAAGCAATCTCAGGGTTTTTTTAATACTTCCTGGTAACTATTTAGTCTTTCTCTGTATTGTACAGTTAAACATACGTTATTTTTCAGACTAATCTGCAGTCACAGAGGGTGCTGCTTCTCCAGGGAACAGATAGTCTGAACCGAGCCAGTCAGAGCATTGAGCGCTCACACCGGATTGCTGCTGAAACAGATCGGATTGGCACTGATATCATTGAAGAACTTGGGGAGCAGCGAGAGCAACTGGAACGCACCAAGAGCAGGGTAAGTGGAGAACCTGTGGGCAGTGTGCTCACACAACCCAGGGTTAGCTTAGGGGGAAATGTATGCCAGTCATTGTACTCGGAGACACCCAGATGTGGTGAGCCGGTTGACGCTTAAACATACCAGAGGCTGCCACATTGCTGTGTTGTGCTCATAAAAGGAACATCTTCCTCTAGACTGGCCCAAAACATCTGCTACTGTGTCTGTGCAAGGCCGGGTGATTAAACCCATCTACTGCTGCTTAAAAATTTAGCATTGCTGGAAAAACTACTGATCTAAAAAATGCTAGGGAATTGCCCACCACATAAGATTAACAGTAAAGGTTTAGATCTGGGAGACATAAGTTCCTTTAATTAAATGAAATTTAATGGCAGCAGTTAACACTAACCTTGCAATATTTGTACGTTAGCTGAGGCAACAGTTTGGTTCATTTCTGAGCGTTACCAAGCTGAAATGGATCATCCATTAACAGTACAGTGGTCAAATCCATTGGGTCACACAGGCCTGTCAGAGCAACATGTTTATTTTCTTTGCTGGAAACTTAATTGCTTTTCAAACAGTTCTAGATACACACTAGAGGAGAACATGCTGATAACAGATGGTAATTGTATTGACAACTAGATTAATTAAACCGATTTAATAAAAGGGCCTCATACCAACTTTGTAATAATTATAGGTAGAGTGTTTGCAAATTTCATGAAATCTTTGTGTTTACTTAAAGGAATATATCCCTGTCAGTCTTATTTCTGCCTTATGAAGGAGACAGCTATTCCCTTTGTACTGTGCCCAGAGAGCTGTGTTGTCTCTGAATTTTGAGAATATATAGTTAATGTTGAACACATATGTTGGTGTTTAAATGTTACAATTAAGAATTGCATTTACATCTTTAGAACCGTATGTTTTTTCAAGTGGCAAATAACTTTTCTTTCTTCTTAGTTGGTGAATACAAGTGAAAACTTAAGCAAGAGTCGTAAGATTCTGCGTTCCATGTCCAGGAGGTGAGTAGCACCTGACTTAGAATGGTGCAGTGTTCAGAAGGTCGTGTTGTTGCTTACCAGTTTATGAAAAAAAATACTATAGTGTTAACTGGAACTCTGGGGAGATTTTAGGGCATGTGCAAACAGATTGTGTGGTGTGCTGATGCTAATTTGTATTTTTTCCTCTCTGGTAATTACTTAATGGAATTGTAGCTGAGTGAATTCTACTGAATTTGTGCTGCGAATTATTTGTATCCAGTTTTATTAAGATAATACTGGGGTTACAACAAGCAGGCATGATAGACTGTAGTGATGGGAGGGATTTTGACTAAATTACTGTCTATTTCTAAAGGTAATTTTTGAATAGTGTTTATTGGTTGGCAGATACTGTGCCATAAATCACTGCAGCATTAAGTGATTTAGATGTCTGATGACAGAGACAAATCCGTTTAGCCCGCAGGAATGCCTTAGCATAGCTAGATTGTTATTTGAGAAAGGCTGAGCTTGACCCTACTCTGTGTTGATGACTAAAGCCTTGGTTGCTTAAGAGTATTTATGGTTTAATTGTGTGGTTTAATTATTCTCATAAACCAGTTCATGGAATATTTTTTCAGTAGGTACTTATGGTCTAACAAGCTTTTTCCTTTATACTTACCCATAATTTTCTTTAGCAAGAATTTTCAAAGGGAAAAGTACATTAATTTGAGATTTTTAATCTTAATTCAACTGCGTAGTTTCAATTAAAATTAGCACAATATAGGATTTAAAGCTGCAGCAATTCAACTTAAATATTCCTTTGTGCTTAACTGAATAAACAGGCACACACAGAGCAGGATGCTTTGCCTTACTGGGGAATGGGGGCAGGAAGAAAAGAACAGAACTACAGTTATTGAAATAAAAGATGGAATAGAAAATTTCAGGAAAAATTAAATGGGCAAACACTAAGCTTGCCTTCTTGCTTGTTAAGTTCTATTTAAAATAGTACTAGCTGAAAGAGGGAAGCTACTTTTTGAAGGTAAGAATCAGCTTTTTTATTATAAAAACAACCTTGGATTATTTGTGTTTTTTATTATTTTTTAACTCTAGAATAGCCACTAATAAGTTGTTGCTGTCGATCATCATCATCCTGGAACTAGCCATCCTAGGAGGTGTGGTCTACTACAAGTTCTTTCGCAGTAGATGAACCTTTGTGACTTTGTTTTCCACTGCTGAGGAGTAGGATGGGATGTCTTCCCTGTGACTGTCTAAAACTGAACTATCTCATGAGACACGTGCACTGCTGAAACTGTCCTGACACGGGAAAGACAGTGAAAGGAAGTAAAATACAGAGACAGAATAGCAAACTACCGGTGAGATTACAGAGAAGGTAATAAATATTTTATTGCCTCAATTTGTATATACTTAACTAAATGAATAAATCTTCATATGTAATACAGTAGCCACTGATCAAATGGAAAAACTACTTTTATTTAAAAATTGACAAGTTAACAGTATTTGCCAAGTGTTGACAGTCTGTTTGCTCACGTGTCTCAGCAGAGCTCTTTAACGTCTAGCGTACCCAGCGTTGCAGGTTCTTAAATCCTCACTTGCTCTTCACTGTCAGATTCATCTGGAGAACTGGGTGTTGGGAGTTCATCAAAAGCGGTGTGTGCCCCTTCTCTTGTCTGTCCAAAGCATGTTGCTATCACATCAACTGCAAGATTAGCAGTTGCATTCACTTCCTCTTGAGAAGCTCCAAGCAGCGGATTGACTTCAACCATGTCTACAGCTGAAAGCATTCCTGTAAAAATTACGTGCGGCTTTGTTACTGTGTGTAGTGGAAATGCTAAGTTATGGTTTGAACCAGTGATTGATCACCTGGTGAGAAGGCAGGGCCAACTCAGGGGAGCTCAGCTGCATGCAGTGTGCCTGAGTGACCAGAAGGGGTGGAGCCTGGATCCACCCCTTCCATTTAAGGGTTGGCAGTGGAGGGGGGGGCATCTCATCTGGAGATCCCTTCCTCCTCGAGGATGTTACAGACCTTCCAAAGGTAAGCAGTTTTTTTCCTCTTGTTTCTAGAAGTGCCTACTGCTGTCCCATCCAGGCAGATACTCACTGGCTGTAGACTAAGACATTGCTGCTTTGCCATGTTGTTACACTTTATATCACATTACGCTAAGAAAAAAGGTTAAAGCTTTGATAGGGTTTATTTTACAGCTCTTCGTTCTTTGCAACAAGTCTGATGTATGAACTTCTGACCTATTATGTCCATTGGACAAGTAAAATTGGCTCAAGTGAGGGAAAAGGTGATTGTTTTTTAGATGCAAGTTTTTTTTCTTTGGTTCCTTATGTTGTTGCTACGTCTCTCCATCCATGCTGTTAGCATTCAGGAAAAATTCAGGAGTTTGATCTTTCACTTATAGTTCTGAGGTGCACTTTGTTACATAAGGTTATTTTATATTCTCTAGCTAATTTTTGTCATCCTGTTCATGATTCTGTGGAGGTCTCTGCTTTTTTTGATTTTTTTCCATAACAGTTTTTATTGTAAATAATTCATCACTTAAACTAAATGAAGTCTCTATGTCACAAGGAGAAGACTCTTAAGTTAGCAGTTGGTGAAAGCTTGATTTTTTTTTTTTTTTTTTTTTTTTTGTTTAGTTTAGTTTTGCATCCTAGAATAGGATCTCCAAATTGTTTAAAATTGTTTGCATCCTTTTTCTCCAAGTGTATCTGGTCTCACATGAGTAGGTATATGGGACAGTATTTTGTAGGATGACAAAACCACTTTTTGCATTAGTTGTTAATGTTTATATTTACTTTTGAGAATGTTGATGGTAGAGCTGTTTTCAACACCTCAAGTACTGCTCAGTGGAAGGAAACTGTTCTTCCTTTATGAAGGTTGAACTGAATTTTCAGGCACCTTGATTTTGGCTATGTACATCTTATTTGGTTACACGTGAAAAATAGAACTGCTATAGGCTTTATGTAGTCTGTCCTTTCTGGCTTAGTGCAAAAAAAGCTTGTCAGCTCTTACCTGTGTTGTGTATTTCCTCTGCAATGTACATGCCTTCTCTGTAAGTTAATCCACCCAGAACGGGAGTCCCAGTTGCTGGAGCCAGTGAGGGATCAAAAGCATCGATGTCAAAACTCAGGTGAATTGGTCTCTGTCTCCTGTAGACAACGGGACAAAAGTGATCTCAAAGACTTAATACTTTTTCTACATGTATTTTTTCACTGTCCAGGCCAATCAGCAAAGTAGCATCCTCTTGCATGATACTAAAGGTCTCTGCACAAAGTCCTACACCACGTCATATGTATTTGGAAATGTATATATTTTTAGTCTTTCGGTTTTCTGAAACATCTCTTACCTCAAAACTTTTTTCTAATATACCTTGGGAAAACAGAAGTTTGTCTTTCTAGCTTTACTGGGCATCTGCTTCAGTCTAAGGAAGAAGCCATTAAATGCTTCTACCTCATTCACTGCAGCTGAATTCAATTTACTGTCAGTTTCTAATATATATGCATAATTTTGAAAGGATACTCAAGACTCAGAGTTGATTCAACAACAGCAAAATACAAGATTCCTCAAGAAACTCGGACAAATAATATACAGCAGGATTTATTAGTTGCTACAGCTGTAATTCCTCTCGATTTTTGCCAAACACTGTGAAATGGTTCTGTTCTAAAATGTTCAAGTTAAGGATTCAAGTCAATGCTAAGACTTCATAATTGCTGGACACTTCAACACTTCTCTTAGGCCACCTTACATAATCAGTGACCTTCACTTACATAACTCTTGGGAAAGTAAGCCCATAGTTTGTTACCTGCCCATCAGCTGTTCAAATGTCCTTTCCATAACTTTCTGGATTCCAAGGCGATCAACATCCCTCATGGAAAAATACTGGATGTCATAGTTTTTCAAAATATAGCTGTTAGAATAAGATTTTAAAAATAATCATAATTATTAGTGGCCTAAACTTAAACTGTACAATTCTTGTGAACAGCCAGGTGTGGAAGAAGCCCGTGACTTCAGTTTACAAAAATCCTTTAAATCAACTTACTATTCAGCAGGATCCACATCCCTCAACCCAACATACACAATATCAGATGCTGAAAGACAGGGCTTTAGCCAGGAAAAGCCAGGAAGTTGTGGGACCTGCAGGCAAAGTTTTGGTATTAGATTAGTTTAATGACTTATATAACAAACCTATATTTAATTCTTCCATCAAAAACTTTACTTATAGCATCTTCTCTCTGCCTATATAGAGAAGAGTTCACTACATGAGTGTCTTGTTTCCTGATGTAATCAGTTCCTACTAATGTCACATCATTTCACTTCAGCTGAATACATTAATGGATGAAGTTTTTAATTCAGTCTGAGAAGGAGGAGAAAAAAGCTCAAATCCAATGATAATTAGTATCGGTGAATATATTAGGAGATTAGAAGAAGCAGGAAACCCAGTGTACTTAATGGCAGTGTGAGGTGACTTAGCCAGTATGTCCTACTAGAGTAGGATAAAACCCAAGGTATCTCTACATTTTTAGGAAAGTCATCAAGAAGCCAAGTAAACTGTTGTAAAAACAGGGTTAAAGAGCAGGTTTCTAGGTGGGGCAAGGAAAGGGAGGGTCTATATTAGGCTTTATTGTGATGTAAAACTCCAGAGAACAGGTCTAGAACAACAAGGCGGCAAATGAAAAAATGATGAGATCCCACTAAAGGTCAGCAATTTTGATAAAAAAAAATTTAGTAACATCTGTTAATTTCAAGAGTGCTTTAAATTATCACACGCTACTCCTCCTAGATCTGAATATGTCTAGAGCCAACATAGCAAGAAGGTTTTGCTTCCCTTGTATACTTCTCAATTACTAATTATATTCCAGCAACAACATTTGAAGTCATAATGCACTTATAGCCACACGCAATACTTTATATAAGTATTGTTTTGTTAGAAGACATACAACATTGTTCACCTTGGGTGAGCTTCAAAATTTTCTTTTGCTCTATTTCTCCTGCAAAAGCAGGCACAACTGCCAAATAAAAGTCATCCCCTTTAACTTAAGGAAGAAAAAACAAATACAGTAGCCTTCTATATTCACCTTCTCATGTTGTGGAACTATTTCATGAAGCCCTATTCATTTTGCATTACTTTAGGAATACTAGCAAGTTTGAAGTGACTGTACAAGAATTATTAGCAAGAGGAAAGTATTTAAAAGAACCAAATAATTATTCACTTGTAGATGGAATTCATTCAAATGAGCTTGCAGGAGAAAGGCAGCAGTGTTTTACCAGCTGAGAGCAGTCTTCCTATGCCAGACAGGTACTAATGTTAGATCTCTTCAACAGCCATGAAGACATTAAGTTACTCTTGATCTTATTTGGAAGAAACATTTTATCAACACAGCACCCAGGAGATTTATCAGGGAACAAAATTCAAGGAATGACTAGTAGTGCAAAGTTCCAGAATAAAATCAAGAGTCAGCTTTTGTGCAGATCCAGTGTCTGTTCCCAATATGCAGTTGCCAGTCCTGCTCCTCTCTCCAGCCTAAACCTTAGCAGAAACTTGTTACTCTAAGTTCTGACCCTAAAGGCTTCTGCTCCTGACAAGTGCATGGGACACCACTGTTCTGTCTCCAGTAGATCCTACAAGTCCTTGTAGAATCAAAGAACAGTTTGAGAGGGAAGGGACCTTAAAGACAATCCAGTTCCAACCCCCCTGCGTGGCAGGGACTCATGGCAGTTAAGAAAGCACTCAATGCAGAAAAAGTAAAATATTTAAAGGATTTCAATGTAGGCTGACTGTCTAAGCAAGACACTTACTTTATCTTGAAGTTCTCTCAAGAGAAATGAGAGAGGCTGTCCATGGAGGTTTCCAGACGGAGTTGTAAGAGGAGTGTTAATATCAGCATGTGCATCCACCCAGATCACACCGAGATGTGGGCACTGTCGTGCGTGGCCACTGATGGAACCAAGTGCCAAGCTGCAAGTACAGTAGCAAAGTCTTTACTCAATTGTGCAAAACATTATCCTTGTAGTTGTTCTGAAGGGGAAATAGGAAGTCTTCAAATTCAGACAGCATCATTGTCATGTTTTAACACATTGGACATCCCTGTGATGAACAAAGGGTGTGTGTTGTACAAACTACATGGCATGCCACTCCCAAATAACTCTGCAGGACAGTACTTGTAAGGAAAGATTAAAGAGAGCTCTTCTCTCTCCATTGCCAGCCTTCCCAAGCTAAATTTTGCGTGTTGTAGCTCCAAATGCTCTCTTAGGAAATCTGGTACGCTAACTCAGTAATCTGCTGTGTGCCAATTTTGCCATCTTACCTTCACCCTCAAATTAATTCTTATGTGCCTAACCTTCTTCAGTCACTTCTTACACTGAAGGTTAGTGAAAAAGAATGGAAAGACAGTCTCACATATTAAAACATCCATTAAAAAGTAGCCTGTGTGCGGGCATTACAGATCCATTCTAAGAAATGACATCCTGAGAGCTAAGGGGTCAAAATAGACATTTCACTAAACATTCACCAATTAACTGCAACAGTTCTTAAAGGGATCTGATCACACAACTTTCCCAAAGAGGAAAATCTCATTTGTATGTTTACAGATTAAGAACAGTCCGGAATTAAGCAATACTGCCTTAGAAGGCCAGGTTTTTGTAAATGGCTTTTATGTCGCATCCCAGAAGCCTCAGAAATCAAATCAAGATGCTGCTGTGGTACTACCAGGGAACGACCCCCTTCTCGCTACCCTTCTATTTTTTATTTAAATTCTTATACTCTCCTCTAAGTGTTAGCCTGTAAGCGTGCAACACAAATAGCCTCTAGTTTGTGAGCATACCTGTGATCACCTCCTATAGTGACACAGCTGTGTCCAGCAGCTACCGCTCTGCTTACAGCATCGGCCAGTACCTGGCTGGCTAACCCCACTGACCGTGGGTAATAAATCAGGTTGTTGTACAGTTCATCATTGGGAACTTGAGTGAAATTCAAATCTCCAAAGTCAAACAGTTGGCATCCTGGAAACACAACAACAAAAAGAGAAAGGGGAGTTATTAAACAAGGATCCAAAGGAAAACACAAATTGAAAATATGGTCTCTTCAAAAAATTAGTTTGTATGCTCTTGCCAACAATCATCTCAGAAATCAGAAAGCTTAGGATAATGTCACTTTGATTTATCAATGATATAACAGGCCAAGCATAGAATGGGCTTTGTTTTGATTATTGACAATTATAGCACAAAAAGGTATAGTTTGTATTGCTGCCTTTCTAATTAGCCAAGTTGCACGCAATCTTAAATTAGTTGCTGAAAGATGCCTAGAACTGTATTTCATCAAGTTTGAGTCCTAATAATTATTTACCATTCCCAGACCCCACAAAAACCCAGGCACAAAGTGTGCCAAGTTAACTATAATGGAGGTGGTGGGGTTTTTTTTTTTGTTTGTTTGTTTTAGAAGAGTACTTCCCATGCAACTGGTGTCTTGTAAGAGAACCTGACCATTTTTTCAAAACAAATGTCATAGGAGATACTTTAATTCTGGGACTTTGACCCCCAGCCCTCTTTGAGATCCTGTTGTTGCCAGTTACAACTTAAACAGCTGTTGAAACATGACAATGTTATGAATCTAAGACTTATCCTAAAAGAGCTTTCTGTTTATTTAACAAAAAGAAGTCCCTTCATAGACTAGGAAACAAGGGAATATTTTTGGGTATCATCTGCCTTCTCTCACCCAAATGGAAAAAGTTTATTAACTGGCCGCTTCTAAATTCTCTTCCATCTCAGTGCTCAACACCTTTGAAGTTCTGCTGTCCGATACCACGTGCTTTCATAACAGTCTCTCAGATCTGGCAGTCACAGCCTTTTAGTTTCAGATAGGCCAGCTGCTGCAGGCACTGATGAGTACTGTAAGAAGTATTTACAGCTATGCGAAGAGTAGCTTAAGACTACCCCAAATTCCACTCATGCCTCTCCAATTTGTTCCTCAGAATCACTAGTTGGTTCACAGTTCAAAGCATCCAGGCTGGAGCTTGACATTTTGCCTTTAGCCATTCAGTGACTAACAGGGAACTTTGAAAAACAAAGACAAGCAAATCAACATGTAGAAACATCCCGCTTGGGACTCTGTGGTTCCTGCCTAACTCCCATGAAACCATTAGCTGTAAGAAAGACTCTGAATTTGGTTCAAATAAGGTTGAAGTTGTACTGAGGAAAATATGAGCTCGTTATCATTTCAAAGAGTTTTTGGACTGATGAATGGAATGAAGGAAAGAGTTTGAGTTACTTGTGAGAATTAGGCTGCTGGGAAATAGGTGAGCATACTTTGTATATCAAGGACATATGCAAATGTAAATCTTCTAGGAGAAGCTATGGCAGCTGAGCACAGCTACTTGCCAAAGCATTCAGTAAATACAGCATCAGCTACTCTCTGGGAATGCTCGGTAACTAAGCTGGACCTACTACTACTCCATAGATTTCAAAAGACAGCACAGGCATACAGCAGCATTTTTCTCCTCCCTCGCACAATATCTAAGTTCTCAGCAGGACAACAGCTTTGGAATTTTGAGCTTTTTTTTTTTCCAGGTTTCAATGCGTTATCTGATCTCTAGTGCAAACATTTCCTCCCGCTGTTTCATTCTGTTTCCACACAGAATCAGGAAAGCATCACAACGTTCACTGTACATACCTTAAAGAAATTTTTTTTTTCCATCTGTATCTTTCTGCAAAACTACTTCTCAGGCACAAGTGCACTATTCCACTATTATATAAAGGATCGATGAAGGCATTTGAGTATGGTTGAAGATGAGTTTTATAATAAAACTTCAAGGTACCACATCAGTCAGTTGGTATCAAGAGCTTTGGAAGACTGTACAAATTAAAAGTCTTCCACATTCCTTTGATCTGATGCCTCTGACATGCACAGGGAGTAGATCTGCAGCTGAGCAGCCATGTTTGGTGATTTGCACAGTGAGGGCACATAGTACAGTGAGGAGGAAAGGACTGCCATTTAAGACTTGTTCTCTCTGCTAGGATTTTTACCCACTGAAGGACCAAAAAGAACAGAAGGCAATTATACCATGGTGCCCTATCTTTAGATCAGTGTAAAACAAAGAACTGACTATGCCTTCTTTCATAGTAATTCAGGGATTCTTTTCAGATCTCGAGGTTATCGTCAAAGCAGGGCAAACAGCAGATTCTAGAAGTGATGTTTAAAGGAGTATCAACTTGCGCCTGAGATCTTCTTTTTTGTTTGTTGGGGTTTTGTTTTCTTCTAAACCCCTGAAGTATATTCAAGTTCTTGGAAAAAGATGTGAGCAAACAGGAAAACTGGATTCTTTGAACTCATTAGAAGGCACAGCATGCACACCATTTGCCTGTGCAGCAGGTCACATCTACTCAGGAACAGCAGGGGACATACCTTGGCATTCACTGATTTGTTCTGCCAGGTGAAGCTTTGCTTTCCAAAAGTTAAAGAGAAAAACACAAAAAAGAAGACACACCAGACAGTTGGTGGTTGACCAGCAAGTTCATTGCATCTGTGACCTAATTGGAAGGCTATGCAGAATGAAAGCAGTTCCCCCCCTCAGCTCTACAGATTTGCCTGCATGTGTTTTTATTTCAGACAATCATAATCTTATCTGTCAAAAATATTCAGAAGGATAGATAAGAGTTCTTAACTGCTCAGATTTATTTCCTTTAATGTATTCATAGATGTTACCTCCTGTCTATAAGCATTTACCCTTAGATTTTTTTCTAACTCCAGAAAATGCAGTAAAATCTCACAGTTCCTTTCCTTAGCTTACTTTTACAGTAAAAAGCATCGGGTTATGTTTGTTTAAAAAAAAAAAACAAAAAAAAAAAAACAACACTTCAACCAAGTAGAATTATTTTCAACATCAGATTCTTTCAAATCTAGGCTTTCTTTTTAAATCAGACAGTACCGTTCAGTACTTAGAAACTAAAAGCCACAGCTGTTTTGCTCGTAACTAAAGAATATGAAGTTAAATATAATAAACAAAATTTTTTTTGCTCTCCTTCAGACCTCTTCACAAAAAATTATGTTAAAATGAAGAAATATGTTCTGTTCTAGTAATTAGTGAATGATCAATGCCATATTACACACACACACACACACACCCACCTCTAAATACAACTCAGCTTTATCAACACTGACTCACTGCCTATTTTAAGAGATCACTGTTTCAAGTGGGGGGGGGGGGGGGTAGAAAGGGGAGGTGGGATTTGATTCATCTCTTGCTGTTGTAGGAGCTTGAAAGGGGTATCAGGAAGATGAAGGTGTCAGTCTAAATACAAACACACAGTATATTTACATAAACAATACATGCATTTAGTACAACAGTTCTTCTGTTAGTATGCATGATTAATGTAGAGCTACTTTGGTGCACGTTTCAGCCAAAAAGGAGTAAGTTACCTTGGAACATTTTGCACAGTTGATCTTTCCTAGGTGCGGAGGAATTGGCAGGTCACAGCCTGAGCCAAGGGTGAAGCACCAGGTGAGAAGGTGTGGTTAACCCACAGGGCTCAGGTGCATGCAGTGTACCAGAGCCCCTGGAAGGGGTGGAACCTGAGTCCACCCCATCTCAACCTCATTTAAGGGTTGGCAGCCAAGGGAGCAGTATATCTCTGGATAGAGATTGCACATATCTTGAGCCATTACCAGTCATTGGAAAGGGTGAGCTAATATTCCTTTCTCTTTTTAATCTGCTCTTGTTCTGTAGGGTTTGTATCCCACTAGAAGGTGCTGTCATAACCTTCTTTTGCCATATATTGGGTCTGCTTCTTTTGACCAGAACAGATTAGGAGGTCAAACAAGCGTCCAACCAGCAGATGAGGGGATGTAGAAGCTTCTTTAGCTTACCGAGTCCGAAACAGAAGTTTACATATATCTAGTAAAGGAAATCAGCATTTTTCATCATGAGGAGCTTAACTTGTACTTAGGAAAAAAAAATAGAAGTACAAATTAAGAATATATTTAAGAAAATAAAGCTTTCTATATGCCTTTTCAGATGAACTGTTAACATCATAATGGGGCTCAACCCAATGCAAAAGCAGGTGACACTTAACTGAAAAACTGCCTGGGCACCAGCAGCAGGGAAAGCTTTTCCATCCTTCTCTGCTAGGATGCTGCACTCCAGACAGAAGCAAGGATTTGACAGAAAGAGATTCAGCCTTCCAAGTCCAGGCTATCTGCTAGCATTGCTGAAAGGCACACTGCTGTAATACAGTTATAACAAGTCTCCTAGGCAGCAAACAGGACTTGAAACCAAAGCAGGTGAAAAATGAGATTGTTTCTATCTCTTGACAAAGGCTGCTTACACTGGTTATTTGTCAACCACAGGTAAAATAGGACATCCTAAATTAAAATGGGAAATTTCTCTTAAGGGTTTTTAAATCTGCCTGGACTAATTTAAAAAGAATCTGGAAGTGCCACAAAGTTAGCATACTTCACTTTGTGCTATGCGTTATATAAAATTGCTCTTATGAAAGCATCACTCCTGCTTACACAACAGAGTTGTTTGCTCAGATTAGCCTCCTTAGTACAGAGAGGCTTTTCAGGATGTGATGAGCATTATGAACAGTGTTCATAGATAACGTTTTACTTCCTGAGAACAAAGGACTACAAGCTGTTACCATTATAAGCTCATTGACTAGTATCAACTTAATTTTGTAATGCTTTCTCAGAGATACAGGCAGTGTGTTACATAACAAACATAGGACTCATTCAGTATGAACAGTGCATTCTGAAACCCCTTTTAAGACAGTTTTAACCCCCCATATTCATCTGGGCAGGGGGGTGTAAGCGAAGGCTTATTTTTGTTTTATAGGAATAGGAAACTAGGCTAGCAAAGTTGCAGCTGCAAGGGTCTAAAACTTCAGCAGCCTAGTTTAATCAAATCTTTTTGCTTTGAAGTTCATTACGTAGAGTTTGAGTCTCTTTAAATAAATGTCAACACCTAATAGGAGATTTCTTCCAGTAGGTATGTGACGGTTCCCCCTGAAAATAAAATTTCACTAAGGAAGTTTTCATCCCAGGAAGTTCCATCCTGCTTTTTAGTGTTCAGACAGGTCTGGCTTAAGGTAAAGTAAAAGGCTTCTGCTCAGACAGCAACAACTGCTTCCTCACATCTATAGTCTGAAGGTGCCTCCTTTGCTTACTATTAGTCAAGAATTTTTTTTTTTTTTTTTCAGCCACAAATCAAGAAGCTACCTCATTTCCCCTTTGTAACTATGATCTTACGAAACCCAGTGCACTTGACCTGAAAGAGGTCTCCAAAAACGTCAGCATCAGGTGTTGGGAAACATTTGCACTGTAGCTTGCATCAGAGACAAGACAAGGGGACAGTTATGGTCTGTCACTCCGCTGACCAGCCCAGCACAAGTTCCATTTTCCTCCCAAAAAACTTAATCCAGAAACAGTTCCTGACAGCAAGTAAGCACTTAGGACTGTAAGAAGTTAATACCAAAACAGCTTTCAACAATGAAATACTTGAGAATGTTACAGAAGTGATTATTATATTAGTTAACCATCCAGGCAGTAACAAGGAAGGAAGAGCAGAAGTAGATAGAGCTCACGATTCCCTTGGTTTCTCCTTATCTGCTGCAATGTATCAGTATCAGACCAGCTCACTTATTCATGTTAAAATGACCAGGGTTGTTTCGGTTTTTTTGTGCCTTAAGCCCAGCTTTTCACCAGCTGGGGTTACAACTTCTATCCAAAAGCAATCTTTCATACCATGTCTATTGAAGTCCTTACCTACCATAGGTACCTTATTCTTGCAAGTCTACAACAGTTAAAAGTTTCAAAAGAAATAATGAGATGACATACAGCCAACATAAAGCAGACCGAAAACCAATTCATTGTCCAGATTTATCAGTCATCTCCCTGTGCATCTCCCCAATAACTTCTCTCCTTCAACACCACTCGTAATGAAAAAATTAAGTAGTACCTGACTTGAATTTATTCCAATCCAGATAATTTTGTGGCTGAAGCAAGTCAGCTAAGCCATGTGTTAAAATGAGTTTTGTAATAAGATGTCAAGATTGAAACGCATTGTTCATAAAACTAAATGAAATACAAGACAAAGAACGCCATTCTTTGATCCTTGTATCTCATCTTCCTTTTCTGAAAGGTTAGAAATAATTCAGTTTCCTGATCTGCATCAATTTAGTGTCATCAATGAGTATTTTTAAAGGTTTATTTAAAGTAATCATTTGTCATATCAGTTCAATTTAAGCAACCAGTGTGCTTTATTCTAAGTTAAGTTTCTTTTAAAGCTTATTTTGTAGATAATTCATAGTCTGGAATCTGCACCAAAGTGGGGGGGAGGGGTAAACATATACATAAAGAGTGACACACAGAGCTTTTCAGACTGAAGAAACAAGCAGATGGTATCTTCCATCAGCATGAGAAAGGTCAGTGCTGATTTTCTTTCCTATCAGAAGGAATGCCTGAACCCCACGTACATCCACTGCTGTTATTTCTCCAGAAATTTCTAAGCCTTGTGATAATCATGCAGACATCAGTGTCCGACATTTAAAAGGATAACCTATAACTGGTGTCAGAACATATTCTCCTACTTCTAGCTTAGCTTTCTGGGCCGAGGGCCAGCTGTGAAAAAGCAACCATGAAGCAGCCTCCCTGGAGATGTTCCCAAAGCAGCTCTCCTGCAAAGCCTCCGTGGGGTTCCTTCTGCCTGCATGGTTATCAGTCAACTCCTGGCAGTCAGCTGTCGTGAAGCAGAGCCATACCTGCCCTCAATGCATTCTTACAGCTGCCCAGATGTTAGAGGCATGCTGTAGGTACCAGTTAGGACCAGGACATTTAACTTTTCCTTGCCTTTGGCCATACAGGTATCAGCAGTCTGAAATTAACTATTTGTGGCTAAACAACATTTGAAAGGTATAATTTTAAAGAATGGTCTCTTGGATCTCTGTGTAAATAAGAGGAGGCAATTTATTCCAGTTCTAGAAATAAGCTGTAGTGCTTCATAAGCATGTTATACTGATGTTAAATAGAGGTTTTTGTGCATGCTTTTGTCTGTGAGAAAGGAAAAGGAAAGAAGGCTGCCATTTGCCTGTTTTGTTGGGCATGGAGAAGTGTGCCTGGGTTAAAAAAAAAAAAAAAAAAACAAACAAAAGAAGTCTTCCCAACCATCCCTACCATCTGCTTGGTAGGGCAGATGTCTTAGCTATTACTGTTAACAACCTTATGCTGTATCCTAACCAGTTTTTAACCTGAGAAAGAATACAGCAACTTAATAGACAGCTTTGACAGTATTGACAGCAGATGTGATCAGAAAGCACCCATAAACAATAGTATTTTTCATGTTGGCAACACAGGGATTTAACAAAGCATTCTACTTCAATTGTGAGCAGTAGTTTACTATTTTGTCTGCCTCCATTTTAGCCTCATCAACAGTGAAAAATGTGAATAACAAGACTAAAATAAAAGAGACAGATCTTGAGTTTACCTATGGAGGAAATTTAGACTTCTTTGGAATTCCACAGATTAAGGAGATTTGACTGGCTCTATTAACCTAGAATGCCTTAAAGGATATGAAATACTGAGTTTTGAAGAGGAACAATAGAAACAAAACAGTCAAGATCCAAACTAGATTAGAACAACAAAATACTTAATTCCTGACAAATTCTGTTGTTTTTAAATACAAACATGTATTTAAAAAAAAAAAAAAAGCTAAACTATCACCTTGACTTAAACTTAAGGAAAGCAGAAAGGAACAGTGTAGTCAAGTCTTAAGGGACACGGGCAGTTCTTTAATATTATTGTCATAGTTACTAGATGTGCTGATGGAAATTCTTTTCCTAGCATGGCAGCTGTAGCTGTTATCAGTCACCTCTGCTGAACTCCAGCACCAGTGCTTACTCTCTGTGTATAATTGAAAAGCTATCTTAAAAATCTTCACCTGAGAAGATGATGGTGGATATGTCAAAGTAGCTGCTTCATTATTTATTTTTCATCAATCCAGAAACTAGTCTTCATCTGAAATTATAACTTCATCCATTGGTGAGACAGAAAAGCTGAATTGCTATTTTAAAGAGCTGATGTCAGCAGGAATCCAGTGGTTTTAGGCAAAGCAGGAGCATATCTCCAGTCACATGGGGATTAGCACCTCCTTTCCTCTTTTAGAGGGGGTATCTCCTTAAGTTTTCTGATTCACTGCACTGACCTCTTGCATGCTATTACTAAAGAGCTTATTTTCTGTTAAACAGAAGAGCAGTAACATGATGGTCGTTCTTTTGGACAAGTCAAGCTCTACTTGTATTGTAGGCTTCGTGACTGCAGTCTATCAACTTGTCAAGCAAGCAACTCTGTTCCAGTGTTTTTAAATGCATTCTAGAATAGTAGAAACCCAATTGTGACTAAACACAGCAATCCAGCCACATTTGGCTCACTAAATAAAACAAACATTAGCAATAGTCAACATATAAAGTTCTTTCAAAGACTTCATTCTCATATCAGCATTATTTCCATGCAAGCAATGCTAATGGTGCTCTAGATCACAGCAGCCTTTGAGGTGACTAACAACAGCTGCTTAGTGCTTATTAAAAAAAAAAAAATTAATAGTCCTTTTTCAGGTAAGGGGACTAAGCAACACAGGATTTAAGGTTAATCAGATTCTCTGTATAATCTACAGCAGAGAGGAGGCGTCAAACAAAAACCAAACCTCTGAAAAGAAAACTTTCCACTGGAAGTCCAAGAACCTCCTATTTGTGCTTATTTCTATTAACTGCTAGAACAATACACAGCCCTCCAAGTTTTTGTGTCGTCTCTTCCACACCGCGGAGTTAAGAATCCCTATTTTCATGTAATATTTTTTCCTTCTCTGGAGAGATGGTAGAATCCTTTAAGGTGTTAATATTTTAGTTTCCCTTTGGAAAAGAAACCACGCCAAAAGACAAACATCACTAAAGTGATTAAGAAGCCCCACAGGCTTAGTCAGTTATGTTTTAATTATGCCTGCTACAGACTTGCACACCCACTGTTTTTGGCTTGGGAGCTGGACTCCTGCTACCTTAGCTCTCTCTTCTCCTGAGTACACCTTAAGGTACTACCAGAAGGTAACAGTGTTCTCACTCTAAGGAGAGCATAAAGGACAAGTTAATGGCTCAGATTTATCTCTGCCAGGCTAGTGATTCTATCTGCCTCTCAGCTCCCTCTTTGTATTTCAGCCTAAGCATAAACAAGCTGCTCAGCAGCAGTGATCATTCTAGACAGCCCAAAAGATACCATACCACATGCCTCCAAGTCAGTCTTTCAAGGGAAAGATCCAAAGAGACAGAAAATAGAGCAGCAGCTCAGGAGGCTGCAATGGAACTATAAAAGTATAGCTGTTAAAATAGAGCGAGGGGAACAGAGAAATCCCTTCCAAATAGGAGTGTGTCAAAAGGAAGAACCAAAGATATGGTGTTCTCACTTTCTCTGACATACCTCAAGCATTTATCTACCAAAGTTATTCAGTTAGATATATACGCATACAGAAAGCCATGCAGTTCCTTGATATTCAAAGTAATCAAGTATAATACACGTGACTTAAACAGCACATGGATCTTACTATCCAAGTGCTACAGTTCTTAAGTGAACTTAAGAGCATCTCCATTTTATGCAAGTCAAATTGAACATGTGGATGGAAAATGAGCAAGAAAAACTTTACAATTTCAGGCAAACAGCAGGTTCTAGCAATCTCTTCTACTTGCAAGAAATGAGTGAAGTTTTCCTTATAGGAATGACATTTCCTTTTCCCATTTGTTTCTTTTGACTTCTCTGAATCAACCTCACTTTCTTGCTGTGAAGCATCTCCCCACAGCTTGCCTCACTCCCAGCTCTAAGTTTGTAATGAAAAGGGCAAACGGTGCAGTCATGTCTATAGCCATCTCCAACAACCCTGGAAGGGGAAGCAGGGAGAACAAAACAAAACAGCACCTGCAACTTATTAACATGAAAGTTTCAGAAATAGACAATATATATGGGAAAATAGAAGCCTCATATCTTAGACATTATTTTTAAGGAGAAATCTTTTCTGTTGCAATTATCTACCTGCTCTGGAAAACGAGAAACAAGGACCCATGAGAACAACTGATTCTTTTAGCAGAACAGGTAGATACAAGACTCAAGTTAATAAGAGCAGCGCTGTTTTTTTGCCTTCTTCAATCTCAAGAAGAAAATGCAGTGTGCTAGGAAGGTGAAGACAAAGGAAGAAGTTTTAATGCCAGTTCAGCATACTGCAGGAGGCCAAGCAATGGCACTATCACATTACTCCAGGCAAAGCTATCTTGCCAGCTCCCACACAAAAACTGATCGTTAGTTAAGTTTCCACAAGCAGATGTACATAATTCAAAAGGCTGCATTGTAGTTCTCCTCAGCCTACCACCCAGCCCTCCAGCAGATGGTCTCTGCACTCTTAACAGTTCCTCAGTCCATGCCAGGGACATGCCCTCACACAGAACACGTTACAACGTTTGTGCCATCTGAGCCTGTTCAGGAGAGAGGTGCAGAGATTCAAGAAGCAATAAACATCAATGCCAAATGGAAAGGAGCACTACCCCAGTGGAAGAATGCTACAGGAAACTAAAACTGTAGGAAGAAAAAATGTCAGAGCCGTTAAAAACTTGAAAAGGAAGAGCAAGAAAGCATCTCCATTTACAATACCAACAAGTTAGTAAGCAGTCCATAAGCAATTAAGTAGTGAGAGTACTCTTCATCTTCTGTTTATTTCTGAATTTAGTTTGCTTCATTTCTGTCCTTACTTTTTGTTTTTACTGAAATCCTGAAGGGGATCCTTCTTTCTCCTCACTTTCTTCAAGTTTCTACTGAAGTGAGCATGTGTCATGAAAAGGAGATATTTCAAAATAAGGATTTCTATCAAATGCAAAGTATTATATCTGAACTACTTGAAAGAGACCCCAAGCTCCAGTAGAACTCTCAATAGAGTTGAGAAATTGATGTCAAACAACTGCCTGCCTCCTCACAAAGGATAACATATCCTTTCAAAGCTGCTAACTTGTTATTCTCAATAACTTTAAGGTCAGCAGTATCTTGACCTGTGTTTATTTCAGCAGCTCTTCTATTTTTGTTGCGGCTATAGATCACGATTGCTAACAAGTCAAATATTGCTAAGGGTATGCAGGAGATGAGCAAGACATCTATCTCAACTCGGCATAGGACAGGACAGGAAAAGAGCATCTATTCATTTGCTGGCAAATTGGGACTTTCCAGCTTGTGAATCATAAAATGCACACGATGAGCCCATAGGGCTGTACAGAACAATGGCCCTAGAACAATAGGTTTAAAGTGGTTTCATAATTCAGATTAAATTTGCTAGAAGGCTATTAAGCAATTATCTTTCCTCTGCACGCATCTGAATTTCATTATCTACAGCGTATGTTATGATTAGTGCTAGTGTGGTTCTTTCTGTTGTTGGTCCGCCCCTGCGGTTCATCTCCATGATAGTTTTCAGCACTACCTACAGATTCTCTAAGACCGCTTTAAAGATTTCTGTCCCTTATATACCCTTATATTGAATGCTGTCACAGTTGTTAACGAGTTCTTGGCTTGCAGAAACAATAGATGCAAGAAACTGAAGAACAGATATGCTAAGCCTTCAGACAGATGCAGACCTGAACGTTTCTCCAGAAAATTCTGAGTTTCATCACTTGAAAGTATACGACCGTTGTGGGAACAAGCGGAGTTCCTAGCAACGAATGTGGACAAAGACAAAAAAACCGAGCAGCGCGGTCAAGGGCATCCTTTGACTGCGTACACTGAATGCTTCCTACGCGGCCTGACGCTTCTCCGGCTTTTGGGAGCAGCGCACGCTCGCAGCCGAGCGCAGAGCGGATGCGGTCCCCGGGAGCCGGGAAGGCGGGCGGGCTGCGGCAGCGAGCCCTTTGTTCCGGGCATCCCGCGAGCTTAGCGCTGCGGCTCCGGCTGTTCGGTACGGGAGATCGGCGGCCGGCAGCCCCTCACGCAGCCTCTCCCGGCCCCGGCGCAGCGGAACGCGGGGCGAACGGCCGCTCCAACCCCCCCACCCCCGCGCGGCCGAGTCACCTCCCCTGCTGGGCGCGGGGAAGGGGGAGCCCCGATGGGGTGGGACGAGTCGGATCGCGGCCCGCGATGCCTCACCGAGCCCGGCCAGCCGCTCCACCAGCCCCGCGGCGCGGAGAGTAGCGGGGCCACGGTCCACTCCGCGCCGTTTCTGTCAGACAAAGAAAAAGGGACACGTTAGCGAGCGCCGCCCGCAGCCAGGCTGCGACCCCCCGGCCCGGCGCCCACCTGTCCCCTGGACAACGGGGCGCCCACCAGCGCTACCGAATGGGCCCGCCGGGGCGGCCGCAGCCCCGCGTCCGCCCGCTTGCGTAGGAGCCACGCGAAGCCGCCGCGCAGAGCCATGGCGCAGGAGATGCCGAGCCGGCGGACGATGCCCACCGCCGCCGCGCCGCTCCTTTTAGCCGGCTCCAGCTCCGCGCGCGCCGCCGGGCCCCGCCCCGCCCGCACACCCCCGGGCCGCCCGGCCAATGGCGGCGCGCGCGCGCGGAGGTGTGTCCCGCCCACAGAGCGGAGCGCGGCGGCTCCTGCTCACGCGCCGGCGGCACTGGGGTTTTTCCACTCCCGCGGCGGGGGGCTCGCGCACCTGCCCCGGGCGCCGTGCTCCAGCCGGGTGGGGATGCGGTGACCTAAGAGCGAGAGCCGGCGCTTTGGTATTGCCGAAGCTCGTACAGACGGGCTCAGGTTTCCATGCACAAATGCACGTGTTTTGAGAAAGGCCGAACGAGCGGCGGCGGCACGGGACGGCGGCACGGGGCGGCTCCCCGCCTCTCACCGAGGGATCGCCGCCGCCCGCCGGGAGCTCGCCCCGCTCCGTCACCTCGCACGGCGCGAGCTCCTGCCCCGCGCCCACCTCCTCCGCCGTCACTTCTAGCACCTGCTCTCCTCGTAAAAACGCGCAGCCCCCATCTCTAATGTTAGCGTCCCATTTTCAGCGTACGGAGGCTTTTTTTCCCACCGGTTTTCCCCTCAGCCCTCCGGCCCCCATTTTCGCCGCTCCTTTGTTTATACGCGGCACCCACGCAGGGGATCTGCAGCTGCCACGAATGCAGGCAGTTGCCCACGGAAAGTTGGTACCGGAGGGGGGCAGGCAGGGGGAAAACGCCTGCCCCGCTCCGTCACGGTGAGAGGCGCACAAGAGAACAACGCAACCGGAGCCCCTAAAGCCAGGCCGGCAGACAGGCTCCGCAGCTCCGCGCACGCGCCGCCCGCCCCTTCCCTTCCTTTCTCTTCCCGGCGGAAGCGGGGTGCCGTGCTGATGGAGGAGCGGTGCTACCGCTCGGCGTCGGGGGCGCCGCTGGCGCTGCGGTGCCGCCAGCACAGCGCTTCCTGCCGGGAGCTGGCCGTGCGCTGCCCCCGCCTGCAGCTCCGCTCGCTCAGCGCCGTCACCTCCGCCGTTTGGCTGGCGGCCTACGGTCTCTTCGTGCTCTGCCAGGTATCCCCGCTCCGCCCCGCTCGGCTCCTCGCGGGGACCCCGGTGGAGAAGGGCGGCGGGCGCCGCCAGGCGGGCCCTGCGCGTCGCTGCGCTCGGGACCCGGAGGGCGCCTGCTGGGCCCTGCTGAGGCGACGCCGAGCAAATCCGGGCTGTCCGCGGCTCCGAGCGAGCCGCGCCGTGCCCTACTGGAGCTGCGCGGTGCGGGACTGGAGCTGCGGCCGCACTGCGGCTGTTGTGCTTCGGTTTTGGTCTCAGCGGTCTTTTCCGTGGAACGAAGGCAGGGAGGGAAGCGGGAGTCAATTGGCAGCGGTTCGCTATGCGGTCGCTACCGCCCGCTGTGGTCCAACTCGGTTTTACATATGCTCGCGCGGCCCGAGTGTGGCTGCAGTCATTCCTTTATACCAGCAAACCGGGTCTGAATGCCTGTCTTCGTGGATTTCAGTGCCTGTAACTCATGGCTGCCTTTCCGTGACAACAAACTGTGGGAAAAGCTCTTTTCTCTTTGTATGTTGCCACAGCTTCTTTACCTCACATGGTGATAGAGTGTACCGTGCACAGCTTGCATGGCAGAGCTGTGCCGTTCTGGTAAAGCCTTGCAGTTCCAGCCCTTAGAAGTGGTAGGTTTAACTCAGGCTGATGAGTGTGTGGCCTGGAACTCTCTGAAACATATCCCAGAAAGCAGCTGTAGGTTGAAGACCTTCAGGCTTCATTACCAGGTCCTTCGTTGATGCTGCTGGTTTACTGAGAAAAGATGATTTGTGGAACATATATTTGTAAGCTTATGTATTGTCTTACATAGTAACAAGCCCCAGGTTGCAGCATGCAAAAGACAGTTTGTCTTCAGGTGAAGCACAGGAGGAAGCAGACATTCTTGAGCTTGATGTTTAAGGTGAGAAGAGAGACAAAGTTTGAATGAGTTTAGACTTCTCATGGTAAGAAGAAAACTTGAATCTCCTTAATAGGCCCAGGCCAGTGGTTTTTGATGAAAGATTCTTTGAATCACCAAGCTCAGTTCAGGTTCAATTTAACAACATTTCTCTATCCCTACAGATACCTGTATAATATACTGTCACTGATGTATACAACTGCATTTGGATGGGATTTCTCCAGTAACTTTACAAGGGAATACAATGTTGTTGCTGATTTCAGATTCAGTCATTCTTTCAGACCATCCTATGAAGGGTGATGTTTGGTGACTTAAATCCATTATGCACATATCAGCCAGCCTTTTGAATGAATGGACTCCAGCTATGTAAAATCACCTTGTAAATGTAGCCATTATATTATGATTAACCATTCAGTATTTACTTATATACTGGTCTATGTTCAATTAGTTTTAAGACTAGAGCCCTGTCTTTGCTTGGTTTGTGTTACAGAATAGTATGGTGCTTTCTGCCGCTATATTCCTCACGCTGATCGGCCTGATCATCTACCTGCACTTTGTGAAAATTGACCAGGAATCTCTACTGGTCATCGGCTCACTTGGCATTCAGGTGACTTCATCCTACGCTTCAGGGAAGGAGAGCACAACCTTCATTGAGATGAGCCAAGTGAAGGATGTGGTTATCAATGAAGCCATCCATATGGTAATCATATCGTCTTGTATATCTGTAGGGTACGCTCATCACATGTATTTTCATAGGAGTGGTTTGGCAGTGCAGTTGAACACAGCAGCATAAATACAAATGTGTAGACTTGACTGTGCTCTGGAGTGACTGGGAGATGGCAGACATACTGCACCAAGCTGCTTGCATCGAGGGGGGGGTGGAAAGCCGTAACTTCCATAGAAGGCTGAAGCAGGCAGCTTGATACCTCTTTAAATTGACACCCATAAATCCAGCAGATTAGTGTACCTGAGTCTGAAGTCATCTTCTGCTAGACTTACCCAAAAGAGAGTTGTTTTGCTTAAAGAGCACTGTGGGAAGACTTGAAGATTTGCATAGATCTGTATAAAGTTTTCCAGCAAAAGAAAACAAAGGTTTCTCATTATATGCAAGGAGGCAGAAAAGCCTTTGCACTTACTTGTCAGTTTTATGTAAGACTTGATGAGCTGTGCCACCATCACTGTTGAGTTCAAACAGAGAACTGAGGTTGTACACATTGTCACTGATGTGTGTGAAATCATCACAGATGAAAACAAATTCTTAGTAAGGCCCCGCAATCTTCAACATGGTCCAGCATTGTGTAACTTCTTAGAAAGGCAAAACAGGTAATTAGTAAAATGGTCTGCATCAAAAAAAGCATAAGAGAAAGGCATTGTCAGCAGGAATGTTTAAATCCTGTGCTACTTGTTGTTGTTTTTTTTCTGTGTTTTTTGTTGTTACTATGTTTAGTAATATCTTGAACTTCAGTAACTCGAGTAGATTTGGGTGAAGAATGACTTTATAGAAAGGATGGGTTTTCTGAAAATCCACCTGCTACCTTTTCAACTCGAGATGAGAAGTTCATGGAGCAAAACCATCCTGATATTTTTAAGGCTGAACACAAAGAGGATAAAAAAGAGAAAGGGACTGATTTCAAGCTGCTTTATTCATAACCTTGTATCAAGAATATTTACCCTCTTGAAACACTGTTTCTGCTGATTTATCTTTAGAAAATGTCACACACTTTGTTCAGCCCAATGAGTTGAAGCAATTCCTCTTTCTGTGATGACTCCAGGCACTTCGATAGCATTTTCAAACTTCAATTATTTGGTCTATTTGTCTTGTAGCAAAAAGTTATCTATTACCTGTGCATCCTCCTGTGCGACCCTCAGGATCCTCAGGGAGTATCTGAGATTGTGCCACTCTTTCAGGTGAGTGTGACTGAATAATGGGGCACTACAAAGCTGTGGTTTTTGTGTGTGTCAGATGCCTCGGCGTACCTTTGTTCTGCCACACGTGGAACAAAGGATTACAGCTGCCTTTCTTTGACTGCATATTCAAGTTGGATCTTACAGCAGTGTGCTGTGAGCAATACTCAAGTCTCACAGAATTAAGTACCAGGGAAGTTTTGTTCGTTTGTCCTCCATGCTGAGAATAGGGCGCTGTGTAAACTTGAACCTGACCAGTAGATTGCATGAACTAAAAGTCTTTGGCTCACGGAGGGTAATGAGGACTTGCACAGCTTTCTGTGTAATCTCTTGCTCAGTGTTACCTTCATAATTATATTGTCGTAGTTGATTTTTCTCTCAGCAATCTGTGCCAAAAAGATTTCATAAAAATCTCTTTGGCTTACAACGATAGCTTCCCCTGCAACTGCTGACAAAGATCACAGTACAAGCTGTGAGCAATTTGCTTAATGTATAATAACTTGTTTGTTTTACTCACATCCTGTCTATCTCGTACCCTGCTTTACTCATACTCTGTCCTTTCTCTTCTCTCACTAACCTGTTCTGGCTGTTCATAGTCCTGGTTTGGGAATGGAATTTCTTTCTATGTGCACCTCACTCAACAATACCCTGATCCTTGAGTGTCAGTAAGCAATACAGATGTACCTCATTTTCTAGACTTCTGGTGTCGTGTTTATCTTCCTCTCTGTTCATCAACTGCTTGTGAGTATCAGTTGCAATTTATGACTGGATACAGTTAAGTCTTCAGCTAAATTCTTATTCCTTTAAGTGCACTAATTCATAGATATTTACAGCTGACTCAGTCCCAAAGTTGTGAAGACGTTTACTAACTATAATATAAATGAGGTATTTCATGTATGTCCAAGGAGTACACAAAGAGTGTATTCCAGACAGCTGCACTCAGGATTTGTGTTCCTTTCCAGCTTCCTGGCATTAGTGTGTTAGGTTTTTTTCCCTGTTTTTTTTTTTTCTTTTTTTTTCCTCCTTAACTCAAGTCTGAATGATGTTATTTCTATGGAAATATCTTAATATTGGCAGTGTTGATTCCACCAGCAAAGGATTAACAGAAAGAGCTGTGTCAGTTTGCAGTTTGTTACCTGTCAGTAATTCTCACTTTAAAGTTACTTAGTTTTGAAGGAGCAGTAATTAGTAACTTTCTTGCATCTCCTTCAGTGGGTCTTTGCTCCTGTAAGGCATGTCAGCCCTCAGAAACACAACTTAGCATGTCAGTGCACCCTGCGCTGAGTTGACCTATTGTTCTCTTAAGCAATGGTTGCAAGGAAAGGCATTAGATAGACTTTACACAATAATGCTGTTTTGGGATCTCAACAGTCATGGGGCCATAGGGATCCCAGAACTGGGAAACTTTTACCTTCCTGCTGGTCCAGGTTAGGAATGATGAAAAATCATTATTCTTTGACTACCATTCCTTTGTTAGTGTGAAATGAATTGATGCTTTCAGTTAACCTTCAGTTGTCCTCTTGTTGACAGTAATAGCTGAGGCTAAGGGCCAAGCATGTAAGCTCCTTGTCCTGAAGGTCAGTTTTTCAGGGTGGAGGTCGTTGAGGAAATATGGTCTCACAGATAGGCTAATGGCTTGGAAGATGTGGATTTTCTTCTGTATTTTCACTGTATGTTGTGAGTTGAAAGGAGAGGATCTCTGATTTGGTGAGAGATTCAGGCTGACTGGAGAATGGTGCTGTGTGTTTTAACCTGACAGCTCTAGGGACTGGTGCTTTTCATCCCTGAGCTGATGCGGCTGATTCTTTTGTCACCAACTTACATTAAAAACCTCCTGGAATTTGATGAATTCTCGATGAGCATGTAAAAAGGAAATCTATTCTCAGTTGAGAATAATGTGAGATAGTAACTAGAGATATCTTACCATTGCATTCCTTATACATGCATGCTTCTAGCCATCAGCATTGTGTCAGCTGTCTCCACATTCCTTTCTCTGTCCAACAAATCTCTTTTTTTTACAACCGGTTCAGAGTGTGATTCTCTGTTGTTTGACTTGACTTCTAGAGTTCCAAACCACGTCTGGACTGCTTGATAGAAGTGTACAAAAGTTGTCATGAAATCCTGGATCAGAGAAAAACAGCTTCACAACCAGATGGAGTAAAATAATAAATAATCAAGATGGATAACTTGCAGCAGGACTTGGAGAGATGTATGGAAAAGCAAGCATATCTGACCCATGGCTTTTTAAAATTAAATGTTTAGAATGTGATGCAGTTGTAAGAATAACATTATAGCTAACAGCCTGCACAGGATCACAGAGCTGTTATAGATGATGTCAGCTGAAGCGCACAAGTGAACCTAGAAATTGACTGTTAAGAAAAACAGGTGAGCAACACTTTTAAAAGAGTCAGGCAGAAGAGGTTTTTCCATGCATCTCTGGAAAAAGGTATGGGAAGGGGAGACAAGAACATGCAGCAAATGTTTATTCTTTCATGGAGCCGGGATTTCTGATAAAAACAAATTGTAACCTTGGGAAGACAGAAAAAAATACTTTTTTTTTTTTTAAGTTTCTTTGTAATCCTTTCTTGGAAGGAGTATCAAAACAGAAGGGTGGGCTGGCTCAGTAAGCTTTCCTGATCCAATGGGGAATTTCAGATAGAGCATGACAGAAAATGAAAATATGCTGTCGCTTTGATTTATATTTATGGAATTAAGCATAGCAGAGGATACTTTAGTTTCTTCAGCAATCTGCTTGAAAGAGTCCCTTGGTATGGGACCCTAGCGAGAAGAAGAGACCAAGATCGACACTCAGGAATCACTTCCTCCAAGCACATGAGTAGTCCATCCCAACAAGTAAAAAGTCGAGCAAAAATGGCAGGAGGCCTGCATGACTGAGCAATTTATTCCTGGCAAAATTAAAATGCCAAAAGGTAGAAGTGAGGACAAGTAGCCTGGGATCAATATAGAGTTTGTCTAAGCGTGCGACTTATGTGGTTAGGAAAGCCAACGCCTATCTGGAATTGAATTTTTCTAGGAATGCCAAAGGCAACAGAAAGGCCTTCTGTGAGTACTTGAGTAACTAAAAGGCAAGGAAAACGTGAGGCCACCTCTGAATGGTGTAGAGATGTGGTAACACAAGACCTGTAGAAGAATGGGGTACTGAATGCCTTCATCATTTTAGTCTTTACTAGAAAGACTAGACTTCAGGAATTCCAGGCTGCAGATAGCTAGGGAAAGTTCTGGAGCAAGGAAGACCCTTGATGGAAGGTGATCAGGCTAGAAAATACTTAAGCAAACTGCATGTTTGTGAGTCCATGGAACCTGGTGGGATGAACCTACAAGTGCTGATGGATTTTGCTAATCTCAGAGGAATGGCTGATATGCCAGAGACGTGTACTGCCAGCCAGGGGGACCCAGACAGGCTGGAGAGATGGGCGTGCAGGAACCTCTTGTAGCTCAACAAAGTGTCCTAGAGAGGAATTACTCTGTGCTGTTCCTTCCAATACGTATTGGTTCTCTTTCCAAAAAGGACCTGGGGGTCACAGTGGACACCAAGTTTAAAAGGTGCTAGCTGTGTGTCCTTAGTACAAAAAGGCTAAGAGTGTCCTGGATTGCATGGGAGATGCATTGCTAGCAGTTCAAGGGAAGGGATCCCTCCCCTCTCCTCAGCACTAGAAGGACCACACCTGAAGTGCTGTATCCATTTCTGGGCTCTCCAGTATATGTGGACATGTCAGGTGCCAGAACGGGCTGCCCAGGGAGGTGGTGGAGTCACTGACCCTGAAGGTGTTCAAGGAATGTTTGGACATTGTGCTGAGGGATATGGTTTAGTGAGAACTGTTGGTGATAGGTGGATGGTTGGACTGGATGATCATGTAGGTCTTTTCCAACCTTGGTGATTGTGTGGACAATGAGGGGCTGCTTACATTGGTGTGGAGCTGGAGCCTGAAGAAAAACTGGAAAGCTAGAGCTTTAAGCCTAGAGAAAAGAGGGTTTGGGGGCAATCATGTATGTAAGTACCTAAAGGGAGGTTGTAAAGAGGATGGAGTCAAGCTTTTTGGGGGCTGGAGCAGAGCTCACTTCCAACCTCATTCAAAAGAGCCAGATCAATTACTATGAGAATATGAGAAAAATATGTTGTTTAGAATTATTATAATGACTATGCGAATAAAGTAAGTTAATGTGGAGAAATCTTCTTAGTTGATTATTTAAGTTACTGTAACTTTTAACTGGAATTTTTCCGTTCTTTTTCTTTTTTTCCATAACTTCTTATTAAAGTAATTAAGGCAATTGAAATATTGGGAAAAGCAAGAGCTAAACTAGCAAGCTGGCAGTAGCCTTGGTCTCACTCTTAATCTCCATAACAACACTGTGCGATTGTTGTCTACATTCCCTAGAATTAAGATGTGGCAGCACATCAACATCATCAACATGTAATGTAAAGTGGGTTTTTTTGTTTGTTTTTTTTGCACTGTGCTGCAACATACAGGTTAGCTCACGTGACAGGAGTACTCTGACTGTTGAAGAGCGAAGGGCAGTGGCTTTGGGACGCACGGTGGCATTTGGGTAACCTTGTCTGGGTGTTTAGTTTCTTCTCTGGTTTCATTTCTCACAGATGCTTTATATGATGGAGTTGGCTGGATTTTTAAGTCTGGTTCAGTTGCAATGCAAGCTGGTAGATCTGCCTCTGAGGTTAAAGATGCTGTACCTGATGTTTGGTGGCAAGTCCAGGCAAAGCTGGGGAATTGGGGAAGAGGCAGAAATTGGCTGTTGACAGCAGAAGTAGGCTCCAGAAATGTGGCTGCACTGGAGGTCCTTTGACTGAAAACCTTGTGGTGTGCTTGGAGCTGGGTACAGAGCTGCCTATAGGCCTGCTTTGGGCAGGTTGTGTTTCTTCATAGGGATTAGAAATGGTTGAGAACACTGAAGAGCATTTATAGCAGTGGGAAGATTTGCTGATCTGTGGGAAGAATGTGTCAGGAGAAGTTATTTCAGCAGAGTGGGCAGACTTGGACCTAAGAGTTTGCTGGGGACTCTGGCTATGCTGTAAAAATGTCATAGTCTTGAGAATGTGAACTAAAGAAATTAAAGAGAAGCTGCATCACAGGAGGAAGTCTGGAAAATCATTTTAGCTATCTTTGGGACGTCCCATTCATGTGGCAGTGCACTTCAGTGATCTGCTAAAGCCGAGTTAGAAGACAGAATCAAGGAGTGGGAGACGGGGAGCTTTGCTCCAGGTATGTCTTTGGAAACGAACACAGTCTTTGCCCACATACATTACTTCAGGGTTATTTTGGCTTTTAAGATAAATAGTTTCTTTCACTCTGTGAAGAAATACAAGTTCATTCAGGATAATTTCATTTTATTAAGATCAGAAATCTCATGTCTCTCCAAGACAGCCTTTTACATACACACAGCAGTTAGGGAAACAAAGGCTGTTGTCTCGTTCTATACTGTTGGGATTATCATTGCCAAAAACGTTGATTAAAATAAAAACTTTATCAAGGAATCATACAAAATAGGTATCTACATAGGGTTTCTTTAAAATTTGTTTGCTTTCTTTTAAAGTCAAGTAACCTATAAATAAGAGGTATATGTGCATCCATCAGAGTGGAGTGGTCTCTGAAATACTCAAGTATTAAAGAATATTTGGAAGAAAGACAGAAAAGTCCCATTTGCCATGTTTGTGAATTTAGAATGAATTTATGGCAGAAAAAAATGAACTTCATGACAGCTCTTGCTTGTTAACATTTCTGCTTCCTGTTTCCCCAGTACAAGAATGTAGGTGGTAGCAGTGCAAGGTAAGCACAATCTCAGAACAGTGAACTGGAGACTTTCATGCCTTGAGCATCCTTAGGACAGATGACAATTTCATTCTGAGGCAGCTTTGTTACTGGTGGGGCACAAGAAGCAGGCTGCCAAACAGACCTCCAGATGCCAGAGAAATTGTTTGTCGCAGGAGACTTAAGTAGTGAGGTGGAATAATGCTGTCTTTATTCCAACTTGTTTACCCATACTAAGATCAGGGAGAGAGATAATGTATACTACTGATCACTCTATGAAAATATATGAGAAGTACACAAGGAGATTACATAAAGAGACTAAAACAATACGTTAACATTTTTGTTGACTCAGAAAAGTTTTCAATAAGTTCAAGGAGTGGTTCTTAAATTCATGACAAACGGGTATGTTACAGAATGGACAAATCAGCTCTCTGTGTATATATAATCTCCTATTTCAAGTCTATTGTATAATTTCCACAAACCATTTTTTTTAGTGTTAAAAATATGCCGATAAGGGATTGATTAGAATGATTGTTGTCCCGTGTAATTTTGATTTTTGGCTTCGTACCCACAATAAGCTTGAAACAAAAATTTCTTGCAGTATCAGCTCCACCGTGTATTGGATATTTCAGGGTTGGTGACAGATACTAGGAAGTAAAAAACAACACTGGTATGGTTGGTTGGTTCATTGGTGAATCACTTTGGTTTGCTATTGCTGAATTCTTTATGATGGTTGGATTCACACTGTTTTAATTTGAGAAAGTTGCCCATGGATGCATTATTATGAAGTTACTTGGGTACTTTTGAAAGGACAGTTCTTCTTTATTTCTTAAAAGGCTTCTCAAAATAGCTTAACTCAAGCCGGATAGATACCAAGTTCTTAAGAAGAATGTCTGGTGTTTTTTTTGTTTGTTTAATTTTGCTTCCCAATCAGAACAAAGTCCCTTTGAAACCGATCAAAAAAACACTCTTTAGGAAAATCTGAAGAACAATATTAGAGTATATATTTGCTAACAACTTCCTCATTGAGCCAGTTGCACAGAAGAAAGCAGGAAATCTAAAGGAACAGCTTCTGTGAAGGACAGAGCTGGTTTGGGAAGGTCTGTTCCAGCTGCTGAAAGATATAAAAATTGAAAGTTTTGCTTGCCTTGTCTTTCTTTGTCTGAGGTCACATGCACATCATGAAACATCTGTAACAGTGATTAATGGAAAGAGTCTGAATGTATGTGGTGGTGTGGGGCATGTGACACTTCCAGCCCTGCAGCAGAGATCCGATGTTCATCAGTTGTACAGAGCAGCATCAAGTGTCAAAAGCCATCCGTTCTGCAGGAGTCAGGGCATTGTCTGACACTGGTCCAATCCCAGCTGTTCTGAGTCCTCAACGTGGAAGGACATCAGGTTTTAACCTTCATAAAATTAAAGTTGAAAAGATTCTCGTGTACCGCTGAATTCTTATTCTATACTCCCTATTCCAGGTCTTAAAAATCACCCCTGACATGGCATCAGAAGTCTTCTTGTCAGTTCAGTTCCCATTCCCTTTCAACAGCAGTATCTCTTTTTCTTTCGTGTCTGGGGCAGAGACTTGGAAAGTTTCTGTCTTAGAATTTTGGAAACAGTTTTAGGGAGGAATCAGTGCAGCTTTAGGAAAAAAATAAATTTATCTTTTTTTGTGTTAATCAGTGGCAAAAGTACAAAAAACTATCTTAGTCTCTTCAAAAGGACTATCTTGATAGCAAGAGTAGCAGCAGTGAATTTAAACACAGGTCAAAACTTTAATACAATGGCTATTCATAACCAGAGCACAGAGCTGAAGCTATGTCTAAACTATTTGATCAAACTACATCATATTAATCTTTACACTCTGGTAATAGCCTGTCAGTGTCTATCTAGTTTATGAGGAAGTGATATGCTGCTCCTTATGCAGGCAGTGTTCAGCAGGATGCATCCTTATACTTGGCTTGTGGCACAGTATCCAGAACCACCTGTCTAATTTTATTGAGACTGTGTGCTCAGTCCACTTCTGTCAAATTCAAGCTTACGCACCACTCAAACCTGCCCTGCAGAGGCTGCAGTCTGTTTCAGGTAAAGAGTGAGCGAGTCAGTGATTGATGTAAACAGAAGATTATTGGAAATAATGGGAATAATCAAAAGGGACTGATGAGGACAAGAAATCAGTAGGAGTTGAAAAACTAGGCTGAGTTCCAGATGTAGGGTGCAGTGCAGTGATTTAAACGCAGGTGCAAAGCTGAAAATGGGAAGGATTAAAGAAAGCGTGTGCTTGTAAACAAAGCTGTAAGCTCGGAAGATGGAAGAATACTTGCAGCAAAAAGAACCAGGGCCCTCATTAAAAGAAGGTGTGTTAAGTGGCAAAATTGTAGCAGTCTGCAATTTGGTACAGAGCAGTGGGGAAAGCAACAGCGAACTGCAACCCCACAAATAAAAAATTCCCAAATAGGAATGAGCCCTCAGAGCAGGGTGGGCCCCTTAGTGCTTCGGGGCATGGAAGGGAAAAAACACCGACTTTCAGTCTCCCAGAGCCTGTTGGCAGGTGTTGTGCTGCGGGAGGGCTGTGCGGAGGGTAGGAGCGGAGTTGTCAACCGGGAGTTAATATAGGTGGCAATAAGAAGTGTTGCTTCAACAATCTGGGGGAGAAAAAGAAAATGATTAACTGTAAGTCAAGGAGAGGGGAAAAGTGCCCTTTGAATTTATTTATTTATTTTTTTGAGAACCTATTGACCACGTAACATCTGCAAAAGATTTTTTTCTCACTTAGAGTTGTTAAGTTTTGAATTGAAGGTCTGTCTGTAAGAGGTAGAATAGGTCTCTCAATTAAAAGGAACGATTTACATGGAACTTCTTGACTGTACATAGCTAGTGCAGCAGCAGAAGTACCAGACCCAGGGCTTGTTCAAAATGCCCAGCTTAGATACTGCCAGCTGGAAAGATACTCACTGTTCATTTTGTAATTACCTTTGGAATTGCCATTGTGAAAAGGAGTTTTTCTGTGCTGTTTTTTCCAGAACTCCTTTCTTTTATTTGACTGACTACAATCATGAAGTCATCTCGACAGCCTCCAAAGGTCAGCACGGAAGAGTATGAGTAAGAGAACTTCAGGTGCTGCAGACAACAGAGAGATGAAGAGTCATACTTCTGTAAAAGACAAAATGGCCACCTCAAACTAGTGTATTTGCTATTTACTGCAAGCAGTAGTAGGCACTTGGCTGTACAGATAACAGCTGGTAGAGAAATCTCAAAAGAGAATTGCATTTCTAGGATTTTTCTAGCTTGCTCTGTGCCCTGATGCTTCAGAGCTAGGATGCAAACTTTGTTAACCGGATGGTAGTCGTAAAGCACATAGCACCTAGATCTTGCAAGATGCCTGTACTTGTTTGTTGCCCATCATCAAGGCAGTTAGCTGTTACGTAAAACTTTACCTTACACAGAAGCTGTAATTTTCCTTTGTTTATGTAGCTCTAAAGCATAGCCCTCGCTGCTTCATCTCTGACTTCTACAAATTAACTTCTGGATCCATTTGAAGTTAAACACAAACTTTTACTGACTTTAAGTGGATTCAGGGGAAGGTCTCCTGTGGGAGATTTTTTTTTTTTTTTTTTTTTTTTAAAGAGCGTTCCTCACCATACCATAGTGTTATAATCCAGTACGCTGATACCATCTTCATTCACAGCTATCCAGACTGGACAGTCTTCTAATGAGGAAGGCAAAATAGGCTAGAGAAAAAGAAAATTTTATTTGAGTCATTTCTTGAATACTGAAAGAAGCAGTTTCTGATACAAAACTTGAGTTTTAAGGATAAAGTGGAGGTGAAAGAATCCTCTAGACTTACTGATCTAACCTGATTTGACTTTTAAGAGATTTTTTTCAAAATCTGGAAAAGTATTTTCAGATTGACATAGAATTTGGGACACTAGCAGTGCATGAGATGGAATTTAATCTCAAAATCTTTCACTGTATATCAGTGTAGTTAAAAGTGAGGGTGATGCTGAGACAGTGACAGAATGGCAGTTCCACTCTGTTCTGGTTCTTGCACTACTGCTTTCCATCAAGCAGTAAAGCCCATTGGCTTTAATAGTACCAACGCACAGAGCCATCGTATCAATGCAATTTTCTTTCTTACTGATTTTGGCAAATGTGTCAATTATCTGTTCTGTCTAATAACGTGAATCTTTTCTGGAAATTTGCTGCTGTGTGGCTGTTTAACTCTTGAAAAGTTACATAGTGTGGTAGTTATCAGAAATACCAACATTATTTAACCTATTCTGCATTCTTATTCTTCACTGTCAAGTAACCCTTAAATACCAGTAATATTTCTGCTTTAATGCTGAAAGTGGAAAACATGATCTTTCTTTTAAAAAGCAAATTTTTGCATATTTACTTGGCTTCTCTTTTCACCATTAGATGTAACTATCACAACTTTCTCTTCAAAGCAAGAGACATTAACCACGGACAGGACACTATCAGACTTTCAATAGAGGAAGAGTTCTGTTGGGTTGGAGAGGACTTCTCAGCATGAGTGTGTTAGGACATTAGTTATGGCAAGGGTAATAGGTACAGAGCTCTACTCTTGGCTGGGCTGAGGGATGGTATAAGCTTCTGGAAGAACTATTCCCACCTATGATTCTTTGCTGTCCTGCTGATGCCCATAGGCTGGCAGATTACCCAATATATGCTTCACTTTTTACATTTCTGCTACAGGACGTTATCACTGCTTGCCTGTCCCATGTGGCAAGAAAAGCAGCCAACTCAGATAGAGAGCAGGACTGAAATACTTTCAGCTAGCATCAGCTGCATGGTGTGATTTATGGGGAACTCTTCCTTTTTTCCATACAGGGGTATGTAAATAGTACTTTTTAAGCTATTATTGTGGCTTTATGACCAAGAAAATGCCTACGTGTAAAAGCTTTGGCAAGGGTTCAGAGGTAGTATTTTGTATTGTGTTGAGAGGATAGTCAGAAAAGCTTCAATGTCTATTTAGTGAACGCTAGCAACCCCTAGTGTCTAGAATGTATGTCTTCCTTCTTTCTGAACAAATGTGGCACTAGAACTGTTCAGAACAGAGCACTGTTTGTTTTTTCCACTTCCTATAGGAACATTTTCAATCTGTGTTAACAGAGGAAACAGATATGGCTGTGCTCACAGACTTCATTCTTAGGGGGAAAAAAAAGGTGCACTCCTGTTACCTTAGCAGCAAATAGTTTGGTTCCAAAGAGAGGCCATTTGCGGGCCACTGTCAAATAAATTCGAACACATTCCGGTGGAGAGCATCCCTGCAGCACCATCCACTTTGTTGCCAGCCTGTCAACCAGTTGCCTTTCAGAGTTCAAGACACAAGACAGCACTATTTAATAACGTCTTTCAAGGGACATGAGTAAAATTATACCAATAACTAAACCTACCTCTCATTCCAAAGTGCTGCTCTACACAAGCACTGTGGACAAGGCTGTTAGAACTGTCAGTTAGGGTGTGTTGTACAGACTGAGTTTATTTGAGCAGTTTCTCTACTTTGTCAGTTATTTTGCTACTAGTTATACTGTAATATCCAGGAATCCCAGTTGCATACTGGTTGTTCATTGGTGTATATAGTCAACAACTGCAACAACAAACATTTGGGCAGCTGTTGCAGTGAAATCCTGCCCAGCTTCACATTCAATTATACTCTCACCTTCATCTTAACCTGCCTATAGTGTGTTCTAGATGTTCTGACAACACACTTCTACTCCCTCTTGATTTGCGTCGCGTAGGTAACTTAGTTCCACCTTTGCATCCCTAAGTATGTATTCACAAATAGAATTCATCTTAGGCTTAAACTTCTTGACTTGGGGAAAGTTAGTCTATGATTTGGCTGGTTAACTACTGTGGCTTTTTTTTTTAAGGAATCTTTTTTATGACACTGGTGTTTGTTTAAGCTTCTACACTGAAATAAGCTTGACAGGACTCCTTTAAACTTCTTAACTTTGAAGAGAGCAAATGTACCAAATTGTGTTAAGCGTAAAGTTTAAGAGAACAAACAACTTACTTGAGCAATTCAGGAGCAATATTTTTCTTGTAGCGTTTGGGGTAGAATTTATCTAAAACCTGATGGAGAAGATGCTGCATTTTGGAGTGTGATGTTCCCCAGGACTTGAAGATGCTGTCCGATCCAAATCCCCATATTCCACCTGTATGGGAACAGTTAGGTCATGGCCTGAACCAGTGATTGAGCACCTGATGAAGGGGCACAGCCAGCCCTGAGAGCACAGGTGGAAGCAATTTACCTGTATAGCCAGAACCTCCCTAACCTCATATAAGGGCTGGCAGCCCTCAAGGAAGCATTTTTTCCTTTGGAGTATTCAGCAAGTCCTGATCTTTGGAAAGGGGTAAGTTCCTCTTTTATTACTAGATTGTGACCTCTACTTTTCCTGGGTGATCCAAAATTGGTTTAGAGTAACTGTATCTTACTGCTTATCCATTCACCACTTAAGATAATGTTAGGGGTTGTAGCATAACACAGTGATGAGGTTTTTTTAGTGTAATAGAATGCTCCATGGATTCCCATACTGATACCTGCTGTGTTTACTAGTCCTGCAAAACAGCACTATCAGGATGGGGAATTTTTGTCTGTAGCATTTACTACAATAAGCATACAACAAAGCAGCAAGAGGGGACGTGACTGCTCAAGGAATTCTTTGTTGCTCTGAAAAAAAGTGAAACAAGATCTGGGCCAGCTACCCGTGTGAGAATGCTTCTGCCTAACTGCTAAACTTTTGAGTTTTGTTATCAACTGGCCAATTAAAACAACAGCCTGTTTGTAAATAGAATGGATAGTGTTTCCAGCTTCTTCACCTCAGTTTACATTGCTTTAACAAATGCAACAGTTTCAGCTTAAGGAGAAACAATTATTCTGTTCATCATGCCCACAACTCGTGCTGTGTGTTTTATATGGTAAAATGCTAAATATAAACCTGGAGATTTATTGAAGAATCCTGAAAAATGCTGTTTCTGAGTGCAATGGTGAAAACTTTTATTTCAGTATCCCTAGTATGGCCATGACTAAAGCAGTTTTGAGGACAGTCCAGCCTCACTGTGTTTTGTAGTATTTTTTGCAGAATGAAAGGAAACTTTTTCCTGTAGTAAATTTCCCTACAGCAAAAGGTGACCTGTCAGTATAGGTTTGCTGATGCAATGAGTCTGGCATAGTACTCCTCAGACTGCATATTTAATAAGAAATATCACTTTTAGTGCAAAACATAGCTGCTTCCTCAAGACGTTCAGTGTACAGGTGTACTCCCCAGAGGACAAAAGCAAGGATTTCTGCCCCATGTTTATGCTCACCTGAGCCATCAGAGCAACCATTTCCAGAGCTAATTCTTTATTAACTGGAAACCTTCCACTGGCTATTTCATCGCTGACTTGGAAGGCCAGCAGCAGCCGCTCACGGTCTGTCTCACCCTTGGCTTGGCTTCGAAAATACAGCCTAAAATGTAGAAGATTGTAAAGGTAAAACAGGTCATGAACTAACTGAGAATGGAGTTGTGAATTGTAAGCAAGGTGAGTAAAAATAAGCGTTTTGTTTGTTTTTGTTCTGAAGTGACTTTTGTGTATTAGAAGGTGATTAGAGAGAGGTTCAGAAGCTAAGGTATTTCCCTTATGATGAATATTTAGGCCAGGATGCTCAAATCATGCATCTACTTTGGCAGCTATTTGAATTCTGTGAGCCAACCAAGTCAAGACAGCAAAGCATTATTATACACAGGTAGACGAGCATTGTTCCTATTAACCATTGAGGCAAAACTTAGGAGATGTCATTCTCTGCTTACCACAGATTACAGAGTTACAGAGTTTTCTCTGCTGTAAGGCAAGAACTGTGTGACCTTCTGCATGCCAGCCTTGAAGACTTGTTACATTTGCCAACTTTGTTTTGACTGCTCACACTGAAATTGTTACTGAAAATTCTTCAGTTCGCTTCAGCAGGAAATACGAAACCCAATTATCAGGCCTTACTGCAAAAATGAAAGAAGCATTCTTGCAATACTACTAGGAAGCCCTGATTTATTCTCTTTACACCTAATTTCTTTGATCTGGTACAGCAATATGACTAACGGAGGCTGAAGATGCGAGTGTGGGGAATGCTTCCTGGAACGATTCCTCATGTGAGCTGTAAATAGGCATGCATCATCTAACTCAAATACTAATTTAAAGCTACACCAATGACTGTATGTTCCATGATGCCACACAAGATATTCATTCCAGTGGATCATTGTATCAATTTTTATGATAATTTAAGACAACACCATTAGGATCATGATGGCCTTACATGTCTTATCATGGTCCTTCAGAACAGTCCAACCCTGAAAAGACCTTATCAAAATATCCTTTCTGCCCAGTCTAGGCACATTCCAGTCCAACAAAATAATACTGCAAAGAGTTACTCCTTAAAAAAAATACTTCTTGGTCAAAAGTAATAACTTCTGCTTCTATTACTCTTAAGTTAGCTAATAGAGTTCCCAGTAATAGAGTTCCCAGAAACGTATTTCCATCGTTACAGTTACCAAAATCTTTGTGTTCAATATAAGACTTTGACTTTTCTAATTTAGGTGAGGCTTTATTTTCCCTGAAAATGGAATTCATGTGCAGAAGGCCATTACTTGTTCCTGTACACAGATTTCTATTCATTTTGATTCAGAATTCCTGTCTTTGTTATAAATGATGAACTTGTTCCAGTTTTTGTTTTAGATCTGTGTTTCATAGCTTTCTTCTCTATCTTTCATCGTCTAGCTTTTAACATTTCTCTCTTTATGAAGTCTGGGCATTGCTACTACATGTCTTCCCCACAGTCCCTGCCATTTATAATGTTGTTTTTGTATGCTTTTCAACTTCATGATTCCTCACTTAATTGCAAGTTTCATTTATAGTGGTGATATTTTTCCCCAGGTTTCTCATCCTCTCACCTAATTTTATTTAATTACATTTTAGGATCTTGGCAAACAAAATTTTGCCAGGTGTGTTTTATTGTACTATACTAGTTTAACCCATTTTTAAGACTATTCCACCATTGCAAAGTGTTTTTAGGTTTACTCCTAGATCATGTAGTCTCTTGTACATGCATACTGCACACATATAGAAGAAATTGCATCACATATAGGAGTTGACATCATATTTGCTAAAATAGCTTTCGTGTTAACAATATTGTACTTCACTGGCATTCTGCAGAAATACAGGCATTCTAGAAATGTTTAATTAACAAGAGGCCAACCTCTTGTGAGGCCAACAAAGGAAACACAGTACCTGTTCTTATAGGTCAACTTCACGATTCTTGTGCCACCTTCATATTTACCAGGATGCAATTCTTTTAAGGCTTGTTCCCATTTAGAAATGACGTCACAGATCTTTTAAAGATATTAAGGAGAGAGAAAAGACAAATGTGAAGTGTATAGTCAAGGCATGATGGGAAAGTAGGGGGGAAAAAAAGGTACTATGGAACACAGATTGTACAGAAATAGACAGGATCATTGTAAAGAAAGCCAAAAGTGATAAATTGATTCCTTTGTTGCAACTAAAAACTCCGTCTCTGAATCTGCAGAGAGAGATTTGTGAGTTCTGGTCTAGTACCAGGCTGTTATGTCTATGTTAGCAAGTTATGTAGCTCAGGGGGAATGGATGTACACAACAATGTGCTATTGTTGAGACCTTGAGCCCACACTATGGTGTTTTCCTCTGCATTATCTTTAGTTTGGTCAAAAGACTTGGAAGTCCGCTAGATTGGATCGCATTTTTCACCTTGTTTCATGTGAAAAGAATCCAGTTCCTGCTAAGATAGCTTCACAGTTTGAACCAAAGTATAGTTCATAGGAAAGATTGGTAGGATTGCTTCCAAAGTGCATTCCTGAGCCCACCAAAAGTAGTAATGTGTTTTCTGAATGGCAGTCACGTGCATGGTTGGCTAAACCAAAGCCCTGTGAATGTTCAAACTCTGGGAACATTTGGATCTAGATTCCAGCTTCATACCTCACATATATTCTTAATAACAACATGGTTAACTATTTTGGTTCAATTCAGATTTCAATCCTTTCACAAGTGGTCTAATAAAGGTCCCTAAGTTCTCTTTTGATAGCGTTTCAGTAAAAGGAGTGTGAACATAAGAAACCATGTGAAATCCATAACCAGATATTCCTGTCTTCTGTTAAGAAGGTATTGAAGTTGCCTTGGTCACTAAGTAATAACTTGTTAATAAGGAGTAAGAGCAATGCCTTTGTTTGTCTCCGTCTCCTTCTTTTAGTGTAATGCTTTATCTCTCTGAACGGTGATTTGATTTCCAGCAAAGCTTCAGATTATCTGATCTGCATCAGGCCATGAAAGCAAAGTTTGTTATTTGGCACTGTGTGGTAGTTTCCTTTTTAAATTGTCTAATTTAAAGTTATTGGCATCTACTCCGTATGTTGCCCAAGTGAAATTTTACACTGTGTATAAGTGAATTTTTATATTCCTTACACGTGTCAGGGCTTCTTTGAAGTTGTCACTGCCACTATATCCTCCATCAATACTGCACAGCAAATTTCTCTCACAAGTTAATACAAAAATTTGATGTCTTTCATTCATAGCCACTAGTTACACAACTCAGGTAGCTGTCCAGCTGCAGCATGAGTAAAAATCTCTGTATGAGAGACATGTAAGTTAATACTTTCACTGTTTTCCTTTGATCTAGGCACTCCTCTCTTAAAGTGAAGGTATGCTCAGCAGAGCTTTCTTCTCCTAAGAATACTCCTCAAGTAAAGTTATCTGGAGGAAGCAAAGAGAGAAATACTTCATAATACAATATTTAAGATTTGTATAAACATGCCAAGAAAATCAAAGCCTAATCTAAATTTCTCTCCATTGGTAGTATTATACTTGATGTTATGATATCTAATCATGTCAACTAACTCTATCTTGTTTTAATTCTGTAGTTGAGACAAACTAAACTTTAGTATGAACTAAAATCTGACAGTCTTTTTTTAACCAATTTATCACCCACTAAACCAACGTGCTTTGTCTTAACTAGTATCTCAGATGAGATATTAATATTTCATCTCTGAATACTAATCAAGGGAGGCAAGATCCACATGTATTTCATCTTTTTGCATTAAGAAAAACTTATTAGCCAATTAGCAGCTCTACAAAGATGTATGCTAGACAGATGTAGCAGAGAGGGGAAAAAAGAATTACCTTCATGTTGCCCTGCAGACAGTGTTCCAAATCCCTGCCAGAAGGATCATCTGTGAACAGAGAAAATCCCATGTGGGATGGTTTCCGCATTCCTGTCTCCTGGTTCAACCGGTGGATGAACTCATCAACTGTTGAGGAACCATCAAAACCTACAACCTGTGATGCAATAGGAACTAATTTAGTATAACTTCCAAGCTGAGTATCACAACTAATGAAACCTAATTTTCTACAGATCAGTGTATCATGATTGCCTGTGAGCTGCAGTGACTGCACTTATGTTATCTCCCTTAACATTGCATTCTTTCTCAGACTGAGACACCTTCAGTGTCTCACCCTAGCTACCTTTTCTTCCTAAGTTTTAAAGAGAAGGGACTAGATTCCTTTCCTGGCTAAAATAGCAAGGAAGAGAAATAATACCTATCTCTAAATGTCTGACATGTATAAACACCATGGTGCTACCAAATCACATGAAGGAAGCAGGTTATGGCACAGTCCTCTAGTGCCCAGAAAAGCAACCATGCTGACTCACGTGGTAGGTTCCATTCATAAAGTGCACTGGGATGCTGAAGGGGAGTGAGTGATGGTAGGGATTTCTCAGCAGGATGGACACAATCTCCATTCTTGAGGGCTTGGCTTCCCGTTCACCAGTCTGCACAGTGCGGTCCACTGATCTCTGGCAGTAGATGGCATACTTGCCTATTTCACTCCTAGGCAGGGAGAGGGACGGAAATAAGTCACAAACGTATGCTTTAAATATGTCATTTCCTTTCCTACTCCTATGCTGTAGCAAAGCATTCATCAAGATTTGGCTCAAAGTTACATCTCTGTGTAGATATTCTAGCTGATCTCAACTGACTAGCTCAGATGAAAAGTTACAACACAAACCTGAGCTCCACAGCTCTGTGAAATCCAAGCATACAGTGAGCTCTCTGGAAAGCACATGAGCGTTCCCTGCTCCTGGCTGGACTGGACACAGCATAGGAATGCCCTCTTTTGTACCTTGTTGACATCACAGTATTTGTTGAACCAAGGCCAGGTAGTTCACCCTTAAACTCACTATCATGCCAGAAGAACTTAGTTACTATCACTTTAAGTCCTGATAAGAACTAATCATAAACTATAATGAATTAGCTTCAGTAAAGGAATTATATAAACTTTGTTTATTAATTTGCATGACTATACAAACTACAGGTTTTCATTTATGAAGACTATCTGTCAGTCAACAGAGATTGTTCATTCAAGGCAGGTTTGATTTGTTGCTAGTTTAATACAGTACAGGGACAGTTACTAACATGATCAGTTTATTGCATAGTGAAGAGATTGCTCCACTGACTTGGACCCAAAGGATTTAAGTGTCTCTAAAGCCAGGATAAAATGGTCAATTACACCTGTAGGAAAAATGTTTAAAATGTATACAGTGAGTAAGTTCTGAAACTGAATGCAACCCAAGGATTTATATGGGTTCATAAACTTCCACCTCTTTGTAGGTGAACAGGGAGGAGGGCAGTTCCATTCAAGATGACTTCAGGAGTTCAGTACATGATTAAAACTGAAGCTAAACCCTTGCAAGCTATGTGAAAGTCAGATTGAGGTTTTCACTGCGCTAAGATGCTACTTGCTTCCCCAGTAATGTGTTTTCCATGAGGAAGAATGTTGCTTTATGAGAAGGTGCTGTTTCTGGCTTCCAGATGATCCTGAGCCATCTTCTTACCTAGAACTGTGCGCAACTTTTCTTCTATTTGTGGAGCATTAGATACATACTTCAATGTCACCTTTTATGAAAAGCAATACTTAGAATAAAGGTCTTGCCTAAATCTAAATAAGGAATTATGCAGTGTAATTTGGGAGATGGTAATGCACGTGTCTGAAGAAGTAGTTTCTGTTTTAATTTCTGAACAAAGATTGTTAAAACAAGACAAAGTGACATCTCTTCTCATGACCATGCCAAGGATGCAGTCAGACATGCTGAAGACCAGATCACCATGAAAACACACAAAGACCACACAGCATGAACACCAGAGAAAAGTTTAGTCCTGCTACACTATATATTATCCTGTGTAAGATGCTAAAAAAGTAACAAAAAACAATAGAAGAATGTATTTCAGGTTTGGATTTTTTATAGCTTTCTATGGTTCCCCAAATTGTTCTATTTTTGTACTGTCAGTGTTAGCTAACATGACATAAGAATATCATCACCAAAAATTCATTCTGAATTTAGTCTGTAACTATGAATAAAAGGAATCAGTTGCATCAGCAAAAGCAAGAAACAAACAAAAAAGCCCTGGGTACCTCTAATTATATTTGCAGAAAGTTCTGCTAGTTTTGTGAACTAGTTTAATGTAATCGATAAAATGAGTGTGGATGGCTGAAGAGGAACAGCTTGATATCCTTAGGAACCTTCCATCCCTTTCCTCAACTTGTTTTGCAGGTAGGATTACAAAGCAATTTCCATCTATTTCTGTAGCAGATGCAAAAGGCAATTATCTTAGCAAAACAAAAAAATGCTGTTGAAGCCTTTACCTGGGGTCTGCGTGGCGCTGCAAGTGCTGCTTGACATACCAAAGGAAGTGATGCTGGGGCAGGAACAGAGGAGCACATAAAGCTAGGAGCTGCCAGCACTGCAAACACAAAGCTTGGTCGTGATTCTTGCTCTGTACTTCCTGTCTACTGCCTTTCACAGAATATTATAACCAAAACGTTGGATGGTGAGTAGTGCTTTTGGGAGTAACCATTTTTAGACATGCAGTTCAAGTATCAAAATTCTCTTTCCTCCAGCACACTTTTAGCATTTTATCAATATTATCAATAGCATTAATATTTACACATTGGGATTCACAAAGAAGAGTTCACCTGAATGACTGAGTGGTTCTGGGGTTGTCTGCAATTCGTCTGTTTAACAAGCTGACAGAAGATTTCATTCTGCAGCTCAGTATGTGTCAAGCAGACCTGCAGTGCTGTCTGGGCGAGTGACACGTGGTAATCAATAGAAGATGCTTCCACGGGGACATTGATGAACAGCTGACAGGACTGTAAAGTGGGGAAGTTAATCAGTGCTGTTAATACAGTGACTCTTTGTTACTTTCCAGCCCAGATTCCCCAAACGTGTTACAGACAATTCTTCTAAATAAACCTGAAAGGAAACGTATAATATTACCTCTCTGCAGATGTGGCAACTGGAAAATTCATGTAGCCTTCTCCAATTGAGAAGCTCACAATTCAGCAGGAGAATCAGGAAATTGTGCTTCCCGCCTTTCATGCCCACGCTTTACTTTGCTGTGATTATTTAGTCTTAGTGCTGATCTTACACTTTAGAAGTGCAAGCTAGAAGTGCAGGCTCTGAGCACTGTGATCTAGCTGTAGGTGTCCCTGTTCATTGCAGGGCTGTTGGTCTAGATAATCTTTAAAAGTCCCTTCCAACTCAAACAATTCTATAATTCTGTGAATCAGATTTCCAATGGCTTCACCACTGGTGTTATTGCCACAATTGAGTTTGCCAGTACAATTTTTTCTTCAGTCCAGCTGATGGAGAGGAAAGTGGAAGGTATGGCTGAGTTTGAAGTACAAAGCCTGTGTGGAACATTGCTTCTAGCTTCAGATTCTCTACAAGGAAAAGTTAAACTTCTAAAAAATGAATGACACCTAATGTTTGACTGTAATTGAATGACCCAGTAGGCCTGTCTAAAGTAACCAACAGAGATGGTAAATGTTAACTACCAACATAACCGATGCTGTTGTCCCAGCAACTGAGCAAAATGGCTGAAAAATATAATGTCCCTTTACCTTGAAAAGTTTCAGAGCTTCAGTCTGCAGAGCTTCAGATGGCAGAGTGGTGAGGGACATGTGCAGCCCATCTTTACTGTAGCACAACATAGGGTGTTTCCATAGTGGAGAATCTGAAGTAGCAAATAGGCAAAAACATGCATTGTCAGAACCAGAAGATAGGTAACAGTCGTCATGTTGAAAAGGAGCCTTGTTGAGGAGGCAAAACATACTGGGAATCAGCACTGCACTATGCTATATTTATCTCTGGGGCAACTTGGCTGATCTTGGCAATGCCTCCTGTGAGCAAGAGTCCACCATCAGTGTTAGGCATCAGCAGAAAGAAGCACTTCCATCCATGACACAGAGCTCCTTGTCAGCTGGTTTCTGGTGAGAAAGTGCTCAGTTGTATATTTGAACAGGAAATACAAACTGCCAGGACACTTATGTGCTATGAGAATCTTTATTAATGCAAGTTACAATTCTACAGTAAGCAAGATAGGTGTAGGAACATGAGTGTGCAAGATAGAATATAAACAAACTTAGAACAATAGATAGAACAAACTTACCTGTTAATATGCATGCAGCCTACTCTAGGGAACTTGCTTTAGCAAGGGGATTGGACTTGATTGTCCCCAGAGTCCCTTCCAACCCCTACAATTCTGTGATTTGAGAATGTGGTGCACAAACGTACGTGAATGAGCGAGTACCAGAGACAAGGAGGAAAAGATGAGCATGGAGGTAGATGTTAGGGTTTATACATGTGGACAAAAAAAACAGTTCTGAAGGCAAGCATGTGTGTGCATATTTGGAGGAGAAAAGAGAGAATGTGTTTGTACAGTCAAGATTCCCTCGAAAGGGATACCAGGACCAACAAATATAGAAGAAAAAAAAAACAACAAAGCCCCAGTTATTTGAATTTCAATAAATATTACAGAAGTTTCAGATGCTTTGATAAAAGCTGTAACACTGTTACAGACCTGCTATGTCATTACAATGCCTATACTCTCCCAAGATGTTATTGTGCAAGTAGGAGTGAAATGCGCAGTATCATATGCTATTCTACTGAGAATCCCCTTTCCTCATTTCAGACTGAATTGAAACTGAGCATTTAAATTACTTTTCCTTATGTTTTGCTACTGTAAAAAAGAGTTTCATGTTTCTACTTACTAGGGTCTCCCTCTGCATCCAACAGTTTTCCAATGAGTTGTTCATACGATGTGCCCACTGTGGCATTCCTGCTACCAGCTGCTACTGTCAGATGGTACAGCCAGGTATCCTAGGCATGAGGATGAAAACAATATGGGACAACTTCAGTCTTGTTTTCTACACATAGCTTTATTCCCTATACATTGTCTGATACCAAAAAGTCTCTTGCTCTCCAAAAAAACCATCATTCATACCTTCTCCTGTTTTGTGCGAATGAGTAAATATGTGGGACTCTGGTCTTGTGGGTGAATCACCAAAGTGCAATGGGATGAAAGAAGTCCTCCACCAGTGGTTTCATAATCTTCATCAGAGTCACAGGAACGGTCTACTTCTTCCACTTTGGACTCACGCATAGGCAGATGCCCTAAGGGACACTAGAAAGATGAAGCAAGCTAGGTAACTCCAGCTAATGATCTGCTATGGACAAGGAACATTGGGAAAGAAGCTCTATCTCAAAATGTTAGCAGTTCTGTAATATGTGAGCAATGAATTCTAACTCAGTCCTTAACTTTAATAATAAAATTATATCATCTCACACTTCTACAGAAGCTTCTCCATGACCTAAAGTATTTTCAAACTCTGGTATTACTTCTACTATATTTCTTTTGGGGGCATCTACAGGTCAGAATGAGCATATGAAAATAAAAAGATGATTTTCCCTTAAGCTGCTTTCCTCTCATTAGTTCTGTTTGTACCATTGGTTTTGCAGTGTAGGATGTGCTTTCTGATGGCCAGCTGCCCAATATCCTGAACCCCTGGGTTCTGACTGTGGTCAGACTTTCTGGATACTACTGGAAAATAAGTACTTTTAGATTACATAAATTGGTAGATTCAGACAAACAGAGAATATCTATTGTGTTAGATAGATCTAGAATCTCTAGAAGTCGATCCCAAGTATGAATCACAATGTTCTTTGATAAGCTAAAACTTGGGTTTAGACTTTGTTTAGAAAAATAATGGAGCACTGGGCCAAGTTTTCTAGAAACAGAGGAACATTACGCTGATTAAATGACTTTTCTCATTCCATCTTGTCACTACTTCTTTTCATTACAATATGCAGAATATGTCCGCTGCTGTACAAAATAGCTTGCACTAAGGTTTTCACAAGACCAAATGTAGCAATTGAGAAACAAGATCCATGGTGATCTCAGAAACAGCAGTCACTTGCCTTTCAAGACTTTTGTAATTTTACATGATGCGGGTTTTTCCTTTAGATATTTCAGGAGATCATGTAGAAGAGACTATTAGAAGGAGAGAAGTATGAGCAGGGAAGAGTTAGAAATGTGAGAGCCAGAAGCAGTAGAAGGAAAGAAAACTTTGTAAATGGGAATGGAGGGCTCAAGAACAAGAATTACCTTATCCTCATGATTTCGGTAGTAGTAAAAAGTTTTTCCAATCAGTGCACACCAGACCAGCTTAGAGTGACCGTGCTTGACCTATATGGAGGACAAAGAAATGCATAATGTTTTTAACATCAGTGACGCTGTTGCCACAGTTTTATAGAAGTTCCATTTTCAATTAAATGTTGCTTATAGTACTTCTTGTATGTTAATATAAGCTCCTCCCAAAACACACAGCACCATTTCCAAAAGCAAGTAGGTAGATCCCACCTAAGTACATGGGACATAGTTGTTCGTGGAAATGTCATAAAGGAGAATAATTTCCAGAAACTGTACTTTGTACAAATGCAATTGCAGTCTGTTCTTGTGGAAACAAATCTTCTGCTAAAACCATACAAGACATGTCCTTAAAATTCTCCTACATCACCAAGTTCAGATCAGTTAAATGAGAAACTTTACACTTTCTTGGTATTTGTTTATTAAACTATGAAATGTTGTGATTTATGTTGAAGGAAAGCCTACATAAACTATGTCTGTTACTACTTTATTATCTGACAAAGTCAGTATCTCCTCGTAGCCTTGTTTGTCCCATTCCTTATCATTTATGTAAACCTTCATCTCTGACAAACATAAGTTTACTGCTAATTTTCTTTGTTTCACATTCTTCTAGGAAATATTAAAATACTAACTTCTTGCTGACATTTACTATACAAACCAAGAGGCTGGTACTCTGTCAATACTGAACAAAGCTGAATAAAGTCAAAAGTAGTATTTTACCTTAGTGAGCCAACCTTTCACAGTGGGTTTAGCATCACTGTGAGGAACTCCAACAGGACTGGTCACTTGCACTCTAAGAATACTCTGTAGGACATGAATCCATTCCTCCAGGATGTTGGGAGAGTCTGCTGTCAGGAAGTAGGTTCTTTTCTCTGTCATGAGCTGGAAGGAAAAGGAATGAGGAAGTATAAATCTGCACAGCTTCATTCTTGTCATTATCTGATGGTGGTTTCCTGGTGGTTGAGGAGGGATATTTTTGTGTAAGAAAAAAAGTGCTAAAACTCCAAGCTTGGATAGAAGATATGAAACTCAGATAGGTAACAAATTCCTGTGAGATCTCTTGCTGTTACTCTTAGATACTGCAGCTTTATCTGTCTCTCATCCTGTTTTATTTTCAGTACTGATCATAGAATTGTTTAGTTGCAAGGGACTCTTAAAGGTCATCTAGTCCAACTCCTCTGCAATGAACAGAGACACGTACAACTAGATCACGTTGTACTTTTCCTCTCTCTGCCCTTACTACTTGGTATTTCTGAGATAGCAGTTACTTTCTTAGGTCAACGAGTACCAGGACACAACGACCCCACTGATGATGATAAGTTTTCATTTTAAAGGCTGCCGCAGAAATATTTTTTGTTGCTTTAACTTTGTATTAAATAGTTTGGCAATCTAAGAAGAAAGACGCCATGAATTTAAGAGTATTAAGCCTTAGCAACTTCAATTTTGTAAATGCAGAAGGTAGTTTCCAGGCCAGGCTGTGCGCCTTTCAGCCCAAGTATGACAGAAATTTTAATTTCTCCTTTATAGTGAACTCCTTTAACAATAAGGACTTAAAAACCCAGTGAAGAACTGACTTTTAATGTTTGGAAACTGAATTTTAATAGGAATCCAAAGTTTTAGGTATTTCTTCAGATTCTCCATACATAACTATAGCATAGTTTGGGTAGGAAAGAACCATTAAAGAACATCTGGTCCAGCTTCTGCCATGGGTAGAGACATCTGGCACTGTATTACACATGTAAAGTCAGTCTGGAGATCTTGTGAGAGGAGTCTTGCAGAGGAGATCCTATGTACTCTCTGGCTTTAGTTGTTGTAAGAATGGCTTTTCCCTGTAGTTTACAAGTTCTCAAGTTGCAAAAAGGAAAGTGCTACAGTCTAAAATCAAATAAGGGAGAATTTCTTTCAACATCAAAAAGCTGCGTTTGGGTTACAATTTCTCCATTATTATTAAAACTTGTCTTGTGCCAGGAAACAGGAGCCAAAGTTAGCTCTTATCAGTTGAGATGTACAGTACCATTCTGCCTGAAATAAGTGCTCACTCACCCAGACATCAACTGTATGGTTACCTGCAGGATGAAAAAGCAGTGCTTACCTGGAATGTTTGGGACCCTTCACCTCTGACAATTTGGCATGAGGAATTTAGCTCCATCTGCCCTTGTGGTTTGCGGATAACATCACTCTGGGGAAAGAAAAGCAAACAAATTTTTAAGTAGGAAGAAATTACATGGGTTGCAAAGTAGTTAAATACAGCAGTAAATAAATGCTTGTGCAGGTTGAAATCTGAAAAGAACAGAGGTTGAAGATTGCAACAGTGTGATCCCTTTACAGTAGTGAAATAAATCTCCTTAGCAGTGACAGACAATACAGCAAGGGTAAAAGCAACAAGTAGCGTCTAAGGAATCTCATATTGGACATTAGGAAAAAAAAATCAACAGCAATAAAACTTTCTCACTAGGAAGGCAAGACAACTCAAATTAGGTGTCCAGATTTAATGACTTTCCACCTTTGGAACTTTTAAGACTCAGCTAAAGAAAGCCATGGCTGGTTTGGTCTATAGTTGGTGATAGTTCACCTTCAGGGCGCATCTTCCAGAATTCCCTTGCAAACAACAGTGGATTCTTTTCATGTATTAAATTATGTATGTATGTTATACATGTACAGTTTACTTGTAAATCATGATAGATAAACATAGCAGAAATAAAGATGATTGTGCACTAGGGTGTATTTTTGTACTGTCAGAATATGATGGAGAAAAAAAGTTGGAAATATATTTTATCATTGTTTCTGACTGTCTGGGAACTGTTTGATCACAGCCTGAACCAGTGATTGAGCACCTGGTGAAGAGGGTGGTAAGCCCTGGGATCACAGCTGAAAGCAATTCGCCTCTGTGACCATAAGAGGTGAACCTAGGTCCACTCCTCCATAATCTCATTTAAGGGCTGGTAGTCAAGGGGAAAATATTTCTATTTGGAGATAATTTCCTTCTGAGAGCTTTTCACTGTGTTCTTGCCTTTGAGACAGGGTAAGCTATTCCTTTCTTTTTTTTTTTTTTTTTTTTTTTTAATAGCTTATTGTCTTATTCCTATTTTATGTGTAGCTTTGTTCAAGGGGAGAAAAAAATAGGGAAGGTGAATATTCCTAAATTAATTCTCTAGAACTACAATAAGGTAACTTCACTTAGGATGCTTCCAAGTTATAAAAATATTTGGAAGGGTTTGAATGCTCTCTTGATATCCTTTCATTGATCACTGTAAGGGAAAACATTCCATATAAAAACTTATTTTAAATTGTATCCTACTTTCCTAATGCCTCCTCATCAATTTGGTAGGCTGTGAAATTAGAAAACTTGGCTTTCCCTTCAGTGAAAGCTTTTTTTTCTTTCTTTCTTTCTTTTTTTTTTTTTTTTTTTCCCCCTCTCCTCAAAGCCCCACATATTGACTTAGTAAGTACTGTGCTCTCCTGGTATTTTCCTTTATTTTCATCCTAAACCTTACCAAACAGTATGCCTTCTTTAGTCATCTATACAGAGTCAACCAGAGGCATCAAACACCTGCGTCTTTGAACAGCCCTCCATCTCCCAGAAGCTACATCTCCAAGATTTCCTGCCTGAGCAAATAATCCATAGTTGAACATGTGGGTGGAACACAAAACTCTCTGACAGGATGCTTTGTGGTAAGCTTAGCCACAGCTGCACATTCTGCCAGTGCTGTCTGGAACCAATTTAGCAGCCAGCCTTCCTTCTGTGCTTCCTCACACAGGTAAGTATCTCTGTGACTCACCGGAGACTTATAGTACATGATTTGTCTGTTTCTTAGTACAAACCATCGTCTCTTCCACATCTTCACCTGGCTGCCCATTTTCAGCAAGTAACCTGATTTCTCAATGGGTTCCTGGAGGTAAAAGAGCAAAGTAGGATTACCATGAACCTCTCAAAACACAAAGAAAAGCATGAAATTGAGCTCAAACATTTGCTGTATCTTCTTCACATTCCTCTTTACTCTGCCAGATGGAATTAGCAGCCATCCAATGTCAGTGATCTTCACTTAGTTTGGAAAAAAAAGCCCTATACCAAGTGTGTCCAACTGTTTGACTTGCCTGAGCCACGTATAAAATATATAATTAATATATATATGTAATAAAACTACTTCTAATTTTTAATTAAAATATTAAAAGAAGGCAACAAAAATGCTAAACTAGTGGGGTATTTGATCTAGTTTTGTGAAACTAATGCACAGATCAGCTTTTTTTTTTTTTTCCTCACACTGAAGATACTTGTTTAACTCTTTTAAATGGCCAGTCAAGTTCACTAAAACTGCTAAAGCTGTGAGTCATTTTAATCACAGAAGAGTAGGGGCTGGGATGGTCTTCAAGACATCATTGAATTCAATCCCCTGCTAATGCAGATCCCCTAGAATAGGTTGCATAGATAGGTATCAAGATGGATCTTGAATATTTCCACAGAAGCAAGCTCCACAACTTCTCTAGGTAACCTGTTCCAGTGCTTCATCACCCGTACCATTAATAAGTTCTTCCACGTGTTTGCATGGAACTTCCTGTGTTTTAAGCCATTGCTACTTGTCTTATCGCTACACACTACTGAGAAGAGCCTGGCCACATCCATCTGCTTCCCAACTTCCTTCAGATATTTATAAGTATCACCACAGCATGATGTTTAAGTGAAGAAGTCGCTATCCTTTCTTCTTCCTTTGAATTTCCAAACTTGCTTAGTCATAAAGGTATAAGGCTGTCACTAAAGGAAAATATGACTTCAAAAATACCATACAGATCATCAGGAAGGAATACAGTCCTCAGTGCTTATACTTTTCTCTTACAGTGCAAATTCCACCATCAGTGGAATATGATGATGTCCGTTGTAGCTTGTGTTCTGGCTCTGAGTAGTCACCATCCAAGGAGTAGGCATCAGGAGGGACAGCATAGTCACTTTCAGAGCTCACTGAGGACATAGAAACACCTGTTAAAAACGAAAGGAAAAAATTATAGCTAGGTAGAAGCAGGCACAGGTGTAACAGGTATTTGATACTGCATACTTCTAAAAAATTGAGTTCACCATTAAAGTTTCATTGCTCAATAACACATTATATCAGAAGTTGAAATTCAAAGCACACTAACCAAACTTCTGAGACTATTCTTTTTGTAGGAAAATAAGCTTTCTGTGAATGTTTCATCATTGGTGGGCATTGCTTACTCATCACAACAAATGTTAAGCCCACACGTAATGAGGTTATACTTTATTGACTGCAAATTGTAAATAAATTTCTACTCTAGGATCCAGTTTAGCCTCTCCAGAAAGGGAAAACTGCCCTAGCCAGGACACAAATTACTTGATGCCTCTCGAAGGTAAGAAAACTTTGTTTACTTTTCAATTAATTATCAGTAAGTGACAGATTTAAAAAAAAAAATTAAAAAAATCTTTAATGTGTCAATATTAACTTGCTTACAAGGAGAACTCATAAAAGGGAAGGGTCTAGAGCACAAGACTTATGAGGAGCAGCTGAGGGAACTGAGATTGTTTAGGCTGGAGAAGGCTCAGAGGAGGCCTTGTCATACTCTACAACTACTTAAAGGGAGGTAGCAAGATAGTGGTCAGCCTTTTCTAGCAGGTAACAGTGACAAGATGAGAAGGGATGGCCTCAGGTTGCACCAGGGGAGGTTCAGGTTGGATATAAGCAAAAATTTCTCAGAAAGGGTGGTAGGCACTGGAATGGGCTGCCTAGGGAGATGGTTGAGTCGCTGATCCTGTAGGTGTTCAATAAGCACTTAGGTATTGTACTAAGGGACATGGTTTAGTGGGGAAATACTGATGGTAGGTGGATGGTTGGACTAGATGATCTTGGAGGTCTCTTCCAACTTTGGTGATTCTATGATTCTGTGAAAAGCTATCAATGTTCCACTGTATGATGAATTTGAGGAATAATCCTTACCATCATCTTAACTTAGCAATTGTCTGGATAGAAAGCTGCTAGCAGCAAATTCCATCTAAGAGGGCAGGTTTCTGTTGAGTAGTTGTTGATGTCTTCATGCATGCTGTGAGAACTCGCATTTGCCTGTGTGCCACTGATGACGTTGTTCAGGACAATTTGTGGGGAGAACACATGTGCTGCTCAGTAGCAAAACTCCCACTTTACCTCTTTTTGTTGCACGAGGGCTGCCTGGCACACTAGCTTTCCTGTTTTCAGATTCAGCAGCAGAATTCCTGAAGCTGGCACGGGAACCACAATCATCATCAGAGCCTGAAGACTCATCTAAGAAAGGCACGTTGCTGATCTGTGTGGCTTTCTGGAAAACAGACCTATACGGTCAGCATGTGAGGGAGGAGTTTCTCCAAGACAATCCCTGTTCACACTGCTTTGACCAATACTGTTCCAGGGCTCCTTATTTTTCACCCTTTCACATTCTAGGCTACAACCACTATCACTACTAGGTTTCTACAATCTCATGGTGCAAGTTGCAACTTCCTGTACCAAAACTTGCTGAAGCATTCTGTATTTCCTTATAAATTTATCATTTCCTGTTCCTTCTACATTCTTTTGATCTCCACTCTTTAGCATTCTTTAATTTTCTTTTCCTCTCTGCACAGCTTCAATCCATACTAATTCAAACTAGTGGTAGCCCTGGCCCACGCTTTTCATAAGAGGGAAAACTGAAATAACTGCTTACCCCTTCAATGTAGTGTAGACTGGAACCGTGATGTTTCTATAGATGAGACAGGTAAATGGCCCAGAAGCTGAATATGAGAAATTTGAAACTAGAAAAATTCAGAGAGAGAACAACAACAACAACAAAATCTAATGGTGAAATGAAACAGGTTTTAATGAAGAGGTACACATATGTTTGTACCTCGTGTAGCCACTTGGAACACAATGAAAGACTGCCATCCTGGACTGTTTGGCCTCAGAAAGCCTAGAGGATGCGTTACTTGTTACATACTACTATCAGAGGCACCTGCAATGCTCCTTTCATTTAGCCTGTAATATGTCTAACCCCCCCCATGCTCCCGATGGTGTGATGGCAGTAGAGCAAACCAATTCTGAACAGGTTAAACCCAAAATGGGCAATTTGTTCCCTGCTTCACTGGGAACTTTTTCATGGCTACCTTTCCTAGCTCACAAACAGGGAAAAGTAACAGTGAAATCACGTGGCCAAAAGCATGTCCCTGACACACAGGGCCAGAACAGTTTCAGTAAAAGAGAGAGAATGGAATCCCCTGAAGATGTTACTGAATACAGGGGCTTAAACAGCTCAGCAACAGTCATTGCCCTTTCTTTCTCTGTTACGGTTATCTGTTAAATCAAATTTACTTTGAAAAAAGGCAAGTAACTGAAGAAATGTAAATGGCCAGTTGTTCAGGTCCCTACACTGTCACTGTAATTGCTCTCTAAGAATGGATCTTGTCTAGAACTTACAACAGCTTGGAGTGTCATTCACAGTGGCCACTTCAGACATCCTCATGCCAGACTTGGCCACAGCATAGATTCGGCTCTCCTGGAACAATACAATACCATGAACAGCAATGGTCAGATAAAACACCAGTCCTGCAAAAAAGAAGTGCTCATGTCACAGGATCACATATCCCTTTTGGGCAGGAAGGAATGGCACTCCAAGAAAAATTGTTCCATTCCAGCAGATGTTGGGTAAGTAACTGTTAGGGGAAATATGCATACGTGTAATTCCCTGAATCACAACAGATTTGGTGGACAAGAGTGCTGGAGGTGACAATTGCAAAACGGAGCACATACATAAAATTGTAAATAAGTAACTACATCTCAGCTTAGAATCGTTTTTTTTTCCTCTTCTTTTATAAACAATGCATTGAAATAATCAAGAACAACTCTAAAACAGGATAATTTATTGAGCCACCACCTGCAAAGGATTTCTCTTCTCCGATAAGGGAATGCAGGAAACACCTAGAATGATCTTGATGACCTTGTGACTTAGCTACAGCAACATAAAGAACTTTCAGTTCTAAAGATCTTCACAAATTATTTTCAATGGAGGAAACTTAAACCTGTAACTAAAAGCAAAGTTCCAACTAAAACATTAACCAATGTAAAATTGATAGAATCAAGGCTGGAAATCTAAATCCTCTTGCTGCTCCTTATAATGTACAATCACTATCAAGTGTCAGGCAACACGTGCATATACGTTACAGTACCTGATGACTGTTAAGTTGAGCATGCCAAAAAACAGAAGTAACAGGCTTAGTATTATTTCTATATTTAAGCAGTGTTATTCAATCTCTAATGAAATACATGCATTTTTTCCCCCAGATACTATTCAGGATACAAAATCACAGAGAGTGGCTAAGGCTGGCAAGAACCTCTGGGTCCATCAGGCTCAACTCCTGTTCCTTCAGGAGCATCCAGAAGGCGGTTCTCAGGCCTAAGTCTAGGTGGCTTCTGAACATCTCCAAGGAGGAGACCCCACAGCCTCTGGGCAGCCTGTGCCAGTGCTCCATCACCTGCACAGAAAAGAACTGCTTCTCAGTGTTCAGTCAATCTTTAAATCTTCTGTGTTCCAGTTTGTGCCCACTGCCTCATGTCCTGTCACAAAAGAGCACCAAAGAGCTTGGATCCATCTTCTTTGCACTCTCCTTTCAGGTATTTATGCACATTGGAAAGATCTCCCAAGCCTTCTCCCTCAGCCTAAGGGACGTTCCTGTCCCTTAACCATTTTATTAGGCCTTCACTGGACTTGCTTCAGCAGCACAGTACTCCAGGTAAGGATCATCTGCCTCAGCCAGCTGTCAGTGCTGTTCCTAATGCATCCTAGGATACCACTGACTTTGGCCACAGGGACACGCTGCTGGCTCATGGCAGCCTGATGTCCTGGTCCTTATTTGCAGAGCTGCTTTCCAGCAGGTCAGCCCCAGGCTTTTTATTCCTTCCTGTGAGCAGGATTCTGCACTTTGTTGAATTTCAAGAGGTTCCTCTCAGCCTAGCTCTTCAGTCTGTCAAGATCCTTCTGAATGGCAGCACAGCACCCTGTGGCACCACCCACTCCACTCAGTTTCAGCAGCAAACTAGCTGAGGAGAAGCTTTATCACTTCAACCAAGTCACTTAATGATTAATCTATTAATCTATTTAATAATCATACTAAGATACACTTCCATGATTCTGTTCTGAAGAGAAAATACTGGATTTTCTCATAAACTTTTCTTTCACTATGCTGTCAAGTTTTGTTCCCAACATGGTTCCATATGGACTGAATACAGGGAAGTTCTTTCAGAAAAACAGCTGCCTATACTGGGATTTAAACTGATATCATAAAGGACACATCCAAAGATCAAAAATTAAGATTTCATAGTAAAAATATTATAAAACATGAGAAATAACACTGCACCTTCAATTTGCATCTTCAATAAGCCACTTGTTTGTCAACACCTTTAAAAAAGCAAATTGAAAAGAATGGAATTATCTCCTAGGATACTATATTGATTTTTACCAAGTATCAGTATCAGCTGGATTGACAGATTAGCAAAAGGAAAGCCATCTGAATGAAATATTAAGAACATGACAACAGAACTAAGGATAAAGTTTCGATGACTCATAAGGATGAAACACAATGCAACACTTCTTGACTTTCTTTTTTTTTTCTCTTTACTCATTTTTTTTTTTTACTCATTTACCTGTCCGTATCTTGAGAACTCTTTTTCTTTGACTATTTTTTTCTTATAAAGGGACAAGAATAAGAAAACTATCAATGGAAGTAACATGCCCCATGATTGAAACTGTCAGAATAAGTGGTTCAGAAATGAAATCTATGTCCCCAGGAAACAGTTGTCTGATATCAAAAGCTGCTCTATTTAGCCACTGGGCACCTCTCAAAGATGAACAGCACCTCTTGGACTGTTGTCCCTGCATTTCTTACCCAGGAAGGAAATCTGTGCAGAGGTGGTGTGGGAGGTTTACCTCCTGGTTCAAGGACGCCAGCCTTAGAACTCACAACTTCTCTCTGTTCTGTAGGTAAGTGGTTAATCTCACACATTCCAGCTTCTTCCCTCACCAGGCCAGCTTCTGTCTCCATCTTCTCCAGCACTGCATCATCATCAATGTCTGTCTCCTCCACTGGCCTGTGATAGACTGGAGAATCTTTTATGGGCTGGAAGGTGCTAGCCTCGAAGCTCATTACACGACAGGAAGAACTAGTACCTGACTGTGGTTGACTGTAATGTCTTTTGGCTAGTTGGATACTGTCTCTTGGTATACTGGGAGTTCGTATTTTTGGAAAGGTCATACTTGTGCTAAGTCCACGTTCTCTCTCTGGACAGGTGGAACATGCTGTAACGGCAGATGCTGACACAACTAGGGGTGGCTCAGCAGTTTGAAGATGGCCCTCAAAGATGCTCATTATTTCTCCTGAGAAAGAAGAATCTAAACAGTGGGAGTGGAACCTGGCACTCAAATCATCAGGGAAGCTGGCTCTGTCCAAAGTCACTTGTTTCAAGGTGCTCACAGTGCTATGGTTACTCTCTAAAGATGACTGGAAAGTCAAAGCCCCTAGGAGTTTTGTGGGCTCGGTCGGAGGGTCCAGTGACGTGAGATCGGAACACCCCAGCCTGTGTTCTGAGCTTATGGCTGAGAACGTGTCTTTCTCTGTGGAGAGATTCCAGCTTGATGGGTCAGCCAAGAGCTTCAGTGTGTTCTGGGAAAGCAGAGATTTATCCTCTCCATCCTCAGTAAAGTTATCACTGGCCAGGACTATGTTTGTTGTTGAAAGAACGTGTTTGGTCAATCCCGTCTGACACGCCTGTCTGAAAGCAGGTGCAAGGAGCCTAGATTTCTGGTCTATCTTCTCAGGATAAGAGACCTGTGATGCTCTGGGCTTCAGAGAATTACAGCTCCAAAGAGACTCCAAAGGAGGAATGCTGGTCATATCTATGACGAAGGAGAATACATGGTTAGGGCATTCAAATTTTTTACCATAAAAAATGTTTCTTGCTAATGTAATTTGTTGCAGTTGTATTTCAGTAGCAGCCATATCAGGACAGGCTAGAGGAGAAACTCTGACCTAATTAGAACTATAGCCATCTCTCTTCCACAGGGACAGTTGTAAGAGAAGCGTTAAATATTTAGAATGGTACAGAAAAGATGATTAGGAAATGATTAAATGATTAATCACAGTTTCTTACAGAAATGGAATTAAGAGATACCTAATGAAATTAGAAGGCAGTGTGTTTGAAATTCACAAAAGAAAGGTTGCAGGTTTTTTTGTTTGTTTGCTTGCTTTTTATTGTTGTTTATTTTTTCTCCCCAGTCAACCAGAAGACAAGATACTGACCTAGACAAGCTTTCAGTTTAACCCAATAGAGTAGTTGTTTATTTCTTACTCTTATCCATATTCATGTCTCTTCTGTTAGAATTGCTCCGGTTGGAAAAGACTTCAAGATCATCAAGTCCAACCACAACCTAACCATACCACCCTAACTAATGTCCCTCTGCTAAATCATGTCCCTGAGCACCACATCGAAACAGTTTTTAATCACATCTAGGAATGGTGAGTCAGCTACCTCCCTGGGGAGCCTATTCCAGTGCTTAACAACCCTTGCAGTAAAGATGTTTTTCCTGATATCCAACCTAAACTTACCCTGGCACAACTTGAAGCCATTTCCCCTTGTCCTGTCACCAGTGAGAAGAGACCAACCCCGCTCTTAAGACAGACATAAGGAAATGCACCTGTCTACACAATGTTCTGTCAAAAATCATGTAGGTGGCCCAGAATACTGGTTAACGTGGATCTTTTGTCTTCAGTCCTTCCATTCATTTCTACTGAATGAGAACTTTAGAGGATGAGAAAGTGTGGATACAACTTTGAGTAGCAGAGGGTATTATTTATCCAAGAAACCTATGCTAAAGCCCTGCACATTTTCTGTGGCTCTTGCTCACCATAGCAAGCTCCTGTGGTATCTCACTGGATACTATAAACTCAGACCTTTATTTTCTAGTACTAAGCTTAAGAAAGAACACCACAACCAACCACGTTGTAGGTTCAGTCTTTCTTCTATACCATTAGAACAGGGACAACAAACCTCAAGGAGCAGCCATGCCTGAAGAGGAAATTGAGGGGAGGCTTCATGGTGGCCTACAGCTTTCTCATGATGGGAGTGGAAAGGCAGGTGCTGATTTCTTCTCTCTGGTGACAGCAACAGGACTTAAGAGAACAGCATGGAGCTGTGTTAAGGGAGGCTCAGGTGGGGACAAGGTTCTTCACCAAAGTGTGTTCAGGCACTGGAACAGGCTCCCCAGGGCAATGATCTAAAGTCTGCCAGAGTTCAAGCAGCATTTGGACAGCATTCTCAGACATAGGGGTTGGGTGGTCCTATGTGGAACCATGAGAGGGACTCAGCGATCCTTGTGGGTCTCTTCAACTCAGGACGTATTCTGATTAAACAACAGTGCATCTGTGCCAACACTTCTGCAAGGCTGAAAGAAAACTGGGAAGAAAAACTCCCCGAATCTCCCTGGGCCAGGCACATCTGTGTTTTGGTGGTGTTTTTTTGTTTGTTTGTTTGTTTTCTGTTAATCTGAAACCTAGAAGTCTAAAGCTTTGCCATTTTAATCTTTGGTTATGATAAAGTCCTATTTCATTTTATCATGTCTAATCTTCTCAACTACTCTTTTCTAGACTACTAGAAATTTCTGGGAGTTTAGCTATTATACATAATTTCCTGTAAGATGGGATGTGCTGTTCATCACTTAGTGATTTTCACTGACCTTAGCATTTATATACTGCCTTATTGAAAAGCAGCAAGCCATAACATGCTGTATAATTTGCATAAAGCTGTGCACATATTACTAAAAGTGCTGCCTGAACAAACTCCACAGGCATTGTTTAAACTCCAGAGAGATTTAAGAGGAAGTAGAAATACACCGAAGACACAAAGTAACAAAGGGAAGCACAAGCAGCAGAATAAATCACTGTTAATTGTGGAGAGGCCAAAGCCCACTTTTGGAAATACAGCTGAGAAAAAGACAACCGTCAGAGCTGTTTTGACTTTGGCAAGCGAATCCCAAGAAACTGGATGCTAACAAAGCTATTTCTAACACGCAGACCTGACATGCGTTTTGGTTAGACTGAAAAAAGGCCATTCATTTTAAGTAATATTGATGCTTTTGCAGCTTGCTAGATGTGACAGTAAACGAAGCAGAAAAGCTCTTACTATTAGCATGGCAAGCAAAAAGATTTGTCCCTCTGCAGGGGCCTCTGAATTTAGCCTGGCACGGTGAGACCAGTGGGGAACAGGGTAGAACTATTTACTGCCCAGAGCGCTGGGCTACAGGGAACACTTAATACCAGATTATTAACGCAGCTTACCAGCCATTCACTTTTTGTAAACAGCTAGAGCCAGAGGGGATGAGAAAAACCCAGCCAATAAAGCATTTAGCTAGAAACATGGTGGGATTTAGAAGGAATCTTGCCCTATTATTTATGGAGTAATGGGAATGCCAGAAAAAGATTTCTGCAGGAAAGAAGTACCCCCTGCCTGCATGCCCCACGAAGTTCTGAAAATTAGCTCATCTTAGGTGATCAAACCAAGCACAGTGAAAAAAAGAAAGAAAAAAGTAAGAAGATGGTAAATATTTTCCTCTTTAAAATGTGTTGCAACAAAATCTGCTGATTTCAAATTCTGGAGACTGAAGATCTCCATCTATCCTTCCTTCAGGAACCACAAAAATATGAATTGCTTTTTTCACCCCAACCTGATAGCAAAGAAGAACTTAGCTTAGAAAGGCAGATAAGACAGCTGCTGCCTTGGCCCATTCACTATTCAGTTACCCAATTCAGATGTCAGCAGAGGTGGCCGGCCACTGGAGATGAGGATGCTCCACATGAGAAAGTGAAGTGAACCACCTCAGATGTTTCTATCCTGCACCGCTGATATTTTCCTATGAAGTGCTTTTAATTCAGGATCTCAGTGGTTTACTTCATTGGCAAAATGGGAAGTCTACATTCAATCCTTCATGGAAAACCAATTAAGAGTATTTTAAGGCAGATAACATTGTTATTCCCATTTTAAAAATAGATCCTTTGAAAAACAGAACAACTATACTTCTTGCTCAATGATGTAAGTGTTCGTTTCTTACAAAGGAACCCAGGAAAGCTGACTTCTACTTGAGATGGTTAGTAGGCTACAACACCAGGTGAATGCAATTACCTTGCAGTGTGTCCTGAAGGGCTTCAATTTGCTCAGTCAACCTCTGATTACAGTTTTTCAGATGGTAATTTTCTAGCTCAAGCTATGAAACAACAATAACAAAAACTGAAAATTAATGCATAATGTGTATGTGCTTGTGTTCCTCTACACAGAACAAGTCTTCAACTTTACTTACATTCAAGTATCTGAACAGGAAAATGGAAAAAATTAGGTGAATTCTACCAGTCACCTCCTCCTCAGCAGCTCTACTTACACTTACCTGCACTTTCTCAAATCGTCTCTGTCTATTTGTACTTCTCAGATAGATCTTTTAGTTTTGTTTTCTGCTGTTTATCACTTATTCCCATTTCAGAAATAACTGTTATGAAAGAGAATCAAATAACAGCACTTTTCCTCTTATCCTGTATGTGTAAAACATAAATCCCCACCTGCTCTAAAAGACCAAAGAAAAAAAAAAGGTTATACATTTGCAATTTTGCCTTATGTCTGTAAAGGAATCGTTAGATCGTGGCCTCAACTGGAGATTGAGCACCTGGTGCCGGAATAGGCTGGCCCAGGAAGCACAGGTGCAAACAATTTATGTGGGGTCCACTGTCCCTCCTTTCCCAGGCTCCTTTAAGGGCTAGCTTCTAAAGGGAGAATATCTCCTAGATGAAGTCTATTTCCTTAAAAAGAGTGTTCCATAGCTAGAGAACTTTATTGCTAGCTGGGTGAGTTATTTATTTATTTATTTATTTATTTTTAATGTGTATGTCTATTAGTATTTCTAATGATGCTTTGCCTGATATTTTAAAGAATTTGTCAGAAGAAGTTTTACTGCTTTGTAGGACAATCAATGTCTTTGTGTGAAGCATATCATTGTACAATCTTGAGCACAACAATAGTGCACCCAAAGGGGCTTAATTTTTGATGAAATTAAGGCTGAAACTGTACTTGCGGTGCTTTCTAGAGTACTTCATCTGCAATGTAGATATTAAGTCCTTCTGTCACCTATCAGTTACATGTGTATGGTGTGCTCCTAGGATCATCACACAGCATGATCTTATTGCCAATAAAGACACAAGATGAATGCATAGTCCTGGATTCACAGCAGTTCATTTCAAGTCAACCCCTGGGTTTCCCTTAGGTTACATCAGCCAGTAATGTAGGTGCCCCGTAAGTTACCTCATATAGGCGAATTTAAAAAGTAGCAAAGTTTTCAAGCACACAACTACAGAGGTAATCTAATGAGTTTCTGGAATCATATCTCAGCATAACTAATGTCCACAAAGACTACTACTTTCAACTCCAACAAGTATTTTTTTATTTCTTTCTGGCGTAAATTCTGAAATGCATGGCTTTCCATTAGAATGAAAAAGAAAGGCTGGATAGACTCAACTAAGGCATATTTAAACCTGAGTGATGACCCATTGCTAGCTTTTCATTGCTCTAAAGAGTATTGAATTGCACCCAAATGAAGATGTATGTCCACAGGATGGTTAAACATGAGAGCATAGGTATGAAAGAATGTTAGGTAGAACAACAGGGATATAGTGTGTCGTGGATGGCAAACTATGGAAGAACAAAGAGTAATGTTTGTGTTACAGCTGCTTTGTCAGGAAGAAACACAGAAACTGCAATCTCAGAAAAGAGGAGAGTTAGAGGAAAACCGTGGAAAAGCTATTTGTGTTTAGTCAATGTAACAACATTCCACAGAGCCTGTGTTTGGGCACTAGTGACTTAGCAGTCATTCATAGTTTGTCTAAATCATTAAAATAACCCTCAGGGGTGACTCCATTCCTGTAGTTGAATGTGTGCACTGGGGAGAAAAAAGGCTGAGACTCTCTGGCAGACTGACTGTCTTCAAACTATTGTTCCTATAGAAGAGCATACAGGCAATGCAGCCGCTGCATCTAGCCATAGGCCTTGAAACTTGGTAGCAGGCTGCAGACTCACCTCTTTCAGCTTAAATGTTACCCACTCTTTAATCTTGGCAGCTTTCTCTTGAATGATTTTGGCTTCCTCAGTCCTCAGTTGTTTCTGTGCCAAAAAAAAAAAAAAAAAAAGGATTCTATGCATTAGGCTGGTACAACTATCAGTATTCTCAGTGGGTTACTGCATGAGTTGCTCACTGACAATCCTATTATAAACGTAAAACTTAAAACCCCTGTTTGGACATTACTATCTAGCTGACCACTGAAAATCAAGTTCTTTAAGTCACCTTATGTAGTCCCTGGAGTCAAATTCATAGGATTATTTTAAGAGCCTGTTGTGAAATAGCAAGCCTAGCTTACGTAATGATTGCCCAGCTCCCATGGTTTTAAGTAGTCTTCCAAATTTTCCTGTTTTAGGTGGTTTTGCAGTGTTGAGCATCTGTAGTGTCCTTCCTCTCACCACCCCACCCTACGAATTACACCCTGCTGGCTGTGGTTAATAAAGAATTAAGCAGTGCCAGAACGTGATTCATAAAACAGTGTAATTCTTGCAAGCAAAAGCAATTCATTTGCTGCAAGTACTTGTGTAGAGTACGGATACTAAAGACATAAGATGGAAACTAACACAAACAAATTATTAGTAATGTGCCATGTTCTCTTTGAGAAAGTAGATAAAATGAGTAAACAGATCTAAAAAGCTTAAGAATCTGATCTTGAAACAGTGAGATCTGCCAGGATGTTTTTTGTTGGTAGAAGTAGTTGTATGTTTACATATTGATGAAAGCAGTTTCTATTCTACGAAGAAGTGTTATGGAAATACTTTTGACTTGTACAATGAACGTTTTTCTCTCGAGTATCTGATTGAGCAGCATTACTATGTTACTTTTGCAGCTGTGTTTTCTCAGCTGCATTTTTCTCCTTTTCTGAGAATTTATTCTGCAAGGCACTAGATAGGTACTATTGTCACCTGAAGCCTTCTGTTTATCTCCTCTATGTGTTCATCAGGAGCACTGTCACAGAAAGACCTCCTGTTACATTGTGATTTAAATGACTACAAGGAGAAACTAGTACTAGAGACATGGCAGGGAGGGGGAATATAATCTGTATGATATATTCAGCCTTTAATTTCTTTCCTTAAATGGACAAAAAGTAATAGTTGATGTTAGCAGTTGATGTTGACTTTTATTATTTTTTATTTAATTTTTCTTTTATTTACTGATGTGTACAAATATCAATTATGAAAACAGAAGTTAATGTCTTTTTTCTTGTGTGGTTTTTTGTTTTGTTTTGTTTTTTGTTTAAAAAAAAAAAAACAAAACACAACACCTGAAGAACGTAAGTTCAGTTACTGGAACTACTGTGATTATATGGAGTTCATTACGTTTCCAACATCTTAGCATCACTCTTGATCACTACACGTTTTTAGTCACCATAGCTGCACATTTAAAAGCTTTTATTCAAATGTGCTTCCTGATCTTTAAACAAACCCTGGTAACGCTATGGGCAGTGATAAAATTTGTAGTAGAGCACAATGAAATAAATGTAATCTAATCACATGCTTCAAGAGGAGGATTTATTTAGTTGTTTTTTTTTTTTTCCTCTCTGAACATAGCTCTGTGTGTTCCTAATTATCAGGTGTCAGTCTTTGCTAGAGTAATAACATTATACATGACTGTTGATCTGAAATGATCAAACAAATATAGTGGATTTACTATAGTCCTCTGAATAAAAATCATATAGTTATGCTTTTGAATCCCTAATAATTCAGGAAGTAAGTGACAAGTGATTCAGAATATTGCTATACTACACAGTGAAATACAAAACCAGTATTTCATTTAGGGTCCTAAACCAGACTAGCAACATTATGACAGCATTGTGATAGAGCTTAGTAAGCCCTGTCTCCAAGCAGAACCAATTTGCTCAGGCACAGCACCCACAGATGCAGTTATTGTGCCTGAATATCCAGGAGCAGTTAGGGATTCATTATGTCCCATGCTATTGTGCGGTGCAGACATGACCTCAGTGTCCTTTTATTAATACTGTGAACTCTACAGCTTTCCCCAACCTGGTGAAAGCAAATAGAATGGCAACGTTACAGCACCAAATGAACTTCCAGAACTCCCACCATCTCATTCCACTTTGAAATTAAACCAGTGACCCAGAGAGAGCATTACTTGTCTGTAATTGTCCTCTTTTTGCTGAAATAAAAAGATTTCTACTAACAGAAATGCTTTTCCAACTTGTGTTTATTTATTTTAATCAAATCACACCCTGTATTTATGGGTAAATCAAAATTTCTTTAATCTTTGATTGCAATGACTGCTTCTAGACCTTGATCATTATTGTAGCTCCTTCTGAATGTCTTGTTTTTCTTCCAGAAGAAAAACTGCATCTATGTTGTGTCTGAGTAAGATGGACCAGGGAAGTGACCTGAAGGCAGAGACTTGGTGCCTGACTCCACACACTATACTTGATCTCAGTAAGTACTAACAGTTTACCAATCTACTTCGATTTATTGATTAATTTACTTTGATTTTTTTGAATTATTTATCAATTAGTTAAATTGAAACTGCAACTCAAACACCAAAATATTTTCAAGTAAAATTCTGATAAGGTGTTTCCATTAAAAAGAAAGTAATTTGCTTAGTAATACAAGATTATTTCATTCCTCATACTATAAAGCAGACTACAGGGCCAAGACCTTTACAAGAGCTGAAATTTCTGCTGTCAGTGTAGCTCCTGTCATCCACCAAATGAGAATGGAAAAGGCTAAGAAGTTGTCTTTTATATTTAAGGCATCTGGCAAGATAAGAACTATGTCAAAGAATCCCTGAAGACTAGGAAAAGCTCCTTCCCAAGATGCAGCCCACACTGAGTCAGAGATGGGCCTCACAATGAATCTGTAGAACAATCTATGCGCTAGGAAGCCAGACAAATACCATAACTAGATATGAGCATTTAGGGTCTCACCACCGATTCAACGGTAGCATAAGTCCTTGAATGATATCTATTAATCTTTTGTAATGAAGAGACTGAGGCTGAATGAAGGTTTTTGTCTGAAAAGAGAAAGGAAGAAGAAAAATCTCATTGAGGAAGACATCATTTGAGTTACCTTCAGATCCTCTGCAAGAGGCTAATGTGTAATACAGACAAGCTGTACCTTTGAACCATGTGTTACAAAGTCCCTCCAGCTCATGAAGTCTACAAATCTGCATGCAGAAGATGCCTTTACCTGTTTTGCTAACTGTATCTCCAGTCTGCTAATCACATCTTCCTTTCTTTGCACTGTACCCATGAGCTCTTGATATTTCCTGTACAGAGTGCTGTTTGATTCACTAGTCTTCATGTTGGCTAGTTTTATCTCCTCTCCCATAACTCTGACCTGTAAGGGCAATCAAAGGGAGAACAAAAAAACAAAACAAACAAACAAACAAAAGGCAAATGAAGGAGCTGCTTGTTTAGTGGTAAGACCCTTACTCACAGAATATTTATTATTTCATGTTTTTGTAGTCATATTAGGAAGAAAAAAACCTTAAATACTGTTTACGATAAGGATATTGTCCATTTGTTTGCATTGCAGAAGGTGTAACAGATGCAAACTGAAAAATGAACACAAACACACTGTGAATTGTTACATACTTACATGTTATCGGTCAGAGAGATGCAGGCACTACAGTCCATGCAGATATTTAAGCAAGGTACACATTTTTCTCCTTTGCATTATTATGGCCAGCTTTTTAACCCCATTCAGCACCAAAGTATACACCAGAACAACTTCTCTCTATAATCTCCAGCTTAAGATACTGTTTTGGTAACTTCTGGCAATTTGGTAAGTGTATTTTTATAGATGTGCCTACTCTTGAGCTCCTGTGAGTGCCAACATTTGGTGATTCTCCTGCTAAGATAAACAATGTAGTGCTCCCTCACGACTGACAGGTTTCAATGCTTTACAATTCAGCTGCTGCTGGAGCCTTCTAAATTTTTAATTGATTTTGTAAACTTCACTTTCTTCAAAATCAATCTCTCTCAATATCCCAGTCTTTTTTTTTATCACTACTTCATCGTAATGTATGAATTATAAGTCTTTCAGTCTTAAAGTGGATTTCTGCCAGCTTAATTCAAATGTTAAATGCAGTATTTAACAACAAGATGATGTCTGACTCCAGCGCATCCCAGACAGACTGAATCTGCAAAATAACCAGTTCCAAGTACTGTTAATTTGCCCTGAGTTTGGAACCAGGAAGGCAGAAGATGGGCACTTCATAGGGCCTGTGCTAGTGAGTTACTCATGCTCTGTTGAACAGACTGCATGTCATAGTGGCAGCTGCGTTTTGTTCTTCTGTCTCTCTACGTTAAGCAGAGAAGCACAATGCCTCTTCCTCATTCTGAGTAAGAAAGGTAGGCACTCAATATCTGAACCAGAAAACTAAGCCTGCTGAGTCAGATGTGTTTTCATTAGAGTTTAGGCTGATTATAGTTTAAAAAAAAAAAAAAAAAAAGATGGCTCCTTCTTTCTGTATGATGCCCAAATGTTGACTCTGTGCTAAAGGCACAGAGTGGGGACTGCAAGTATGTGATTTCTTTAATTGAGGTTGGCAGCTTCAGGGAGCCCATTGAATTAACAAATCCAATCCCTCAGAATCCTGAAGTGAAAGAAAACAAGGGATTTTACACTTGATGAAGAGCCCGCTCATTTGTAAGCTGCTTCTCATTCATTAGAAATACATTTGTTAGCTGAAAGGAATGGCCCTACTCCTTATTCTGTTGTATCTTCTGGCTGCTAGGCAGCAGCAAGGAATGTCTCTAGCAACATTTCTCTATGTGGGGCCAAAGGTGCTAGAAAGGCAGACTATATATCTTTGAAGGTTGCTGGTCTTTGGGACCTCCCCTATACAAAGCTACAGAACCTTCATTTACATTAGGGTACCCCTTCTACTCCTTCCCAGTCAAGTACTGTTTTGCTCGTTCTCTGATCTGGATTTGACTTTCCCTACATCTGCTTCGTGGTGTCATTGCATCTTCCTATATCATGGACACTATTCCTGATGCAGTAACAGTCAACATTACCTTTGTTCATCTGTTTTTGTGTGAACTTACTGATATTACTCTCATGAACAATTATTGTTCTTGGTTGACAATTGCTGATCTAGAATAGAGGCCAACAGCATGCAGTTAGTATCCTTCCTAAACTTAAGTGGGTCAGAATAAAGAAATCTCACCATTAATACAAAACTGATGGAGGTTTGCAAAACTATGTTTTACAGATGGAAGTTCCTAATTCTGAGGTGGTGTTTCCCAGTGCTTATACCAGTCTATTCAGTCCTTCACTGCCAAAATGCTTGACAGCCATTCCCAACCATCTTGGACGGTTCTTAGTTCTATGCTTTAATCACTGTCTCTATGCTCAGTTCTGCAGTTTTTGACCACCTGGAGGGAGCTGGTTCACTTCAAAGCCTCCCTTTAGCTGTTGCATGCAGTGATGCAGGAGCCCAAGTTATCTCGCCCTTCCTGGCTTGTGTTACAATACAATTGTGTTTTACAGTGCAGACTGTATAATAGTACGCTTCCTAAAGTTATATTATCCTTTGTCCACAAGCTGAAGCCTTTCTGTCTCCTTAGCCATTATTCAAGGAACATAGAAGTACTAGCTTAGAAAACACACCTAATTTTCCAATGGCTATAGTACAGTGCATCATATCTTGCTCTTACTGCTTTTCTCTGTCTCATTCAGTGCATTTACTGATGAGAAGAAAGACTAAAACAACTGATTGGTTTTGCAGAGATGCTATATGGTTCTTCTGCAGAACTTTTCTACTTCTAGACATTTTTCTACCAGTACTGTTGATATATTTGTTATCTGAGGACTTGCCAGACAGCTTTATCTCTGCAGTTTAATCCTGAGGTACTACATCCCCTAGCTTTTCCTAAAATAAGCGTGCCTGTCATAAGTGAGGAGGTAAAGGCTGTAAAGTAGAGTGACATATATAAAGAACTGGTTTTCACTTAATCTGGACACGTTTAGGAAGCTGTTCATAGTTCAGACTCAAAGACCAGGAAATATGACCTGAATATCCATTTAGTGTGGTAAATCAGTGTTCCCTAGTATAGCACAGTGCTGATGAGGTGCTATCTGTATGCTAAACTAGAGGGAGTTTAGAGCAAATTCCTAGTTAGCTTGCACCAGAGCAACGTAAGAGAACATCTTACCTGTTTCTCTGCATCCTCAGCTCTTTGCTCTGCTTCTATCACTCTCTGTTCCAATTCTTGCATCTTCAGAGCCAGCAAAGAAGTAAGGAAAAGGGGGGAAAAAAGAAATAATCATCACCTGGAGACTCATTTGTTAGAATTTAAACCTTCCATTCCTTAGGTAGGTCACAGATTTTTGGCATCTCTTGGGTTAACTGGTCAACTCTGACCGCGGGAAAAAAGCCTTTGACCTTTCCCAATCATCTGCCCCAGTCTGAATTTACTGGAACTGTTTCCTCATTAGTGAGCTTCATCATTCATTACACGGGTCAAGAAAATAGTCCCAAATTCTTGACCTCATCTCTACAATTTACGTGCCATAGGCTGTTCCTGCAAGAAGCCTGCCTACAGTTCACAGTTTTTTCCTGTTTTCATTTCATCTCAAATTTATGATGGTGAAGAAAATAATCACACCTTGGAAGTCTCATAGCAGGTTCTCTATTATGTCCCTTTATAATCAATGAATATTTTGGTTTAGCTTCAGAAGCATCCTAGACTTGTATCTGATAAGATTATGAATGTTTTTAGTTTTCATTTTAAAGAACTTTGCAAACTAATAGTATTTAATCTGAGCATTGCTTCTACTGAAACATGATCCTACAGGTAAACAAATAGCTTCATTACTTGTGAAATACAGATGCACTCAGTGTTATTATAACAACTTAACAGTACAGCTTTCTCCCCCACGCATCTGTCTTCACGTGTTTATTTTTAAATAGCAGCAGGATTTCATCTGATGTTTGCAAGGTCATCTTCCATCCTCTCCCATATTTGATGGGTCTCAGATTTTAGTCCAGCAATATCAATGTCACTAAGTTTCAGCCACTGAGCTACACTGAATTTTCAGCATTTACTAGTGTTTTACTCATGAAAGAATGAGAAAGAAATAGCTTCAGTAAATTAAAAGAATCATGCCTCAAGCAGGGAACTTGACTACAAGGGAAACTGAACTTCTCTTTGGTACATTTTATGACCCTGGATAGAAGTCAAGTTGGACACTATTAGAATAAGATCAATGCTTTTGGAAAGGGAACTTAATTCATCTTGAGTTGATTACCCTGAAGGCAGATGTCAGTATTCCTAAGTTTTCATTTCCCATTCTTTAGATGGCAACAAGACTCTTCTTCATATGTTGATCAAAAGAGCAAAGTGATACTGAAAAACTTATCAGAATTATATGCACAGAGATACATCAGTGATCACGTAACTAAAAAAAGCCATGGCAAAGAAATGCACACCATGGAAGTTAGAAAGTGCCGCATGTAGCATGATACCTATCTGATTATTATTATTTTTTTTTTCAGTATAGCTGTCAAGGACAGCACAGTTAATGGAGCTTAATCCCCAAATCATTGATAATCTCCACATCATTGAGGACACTTCCTTGGCAGAGGAGAAGAGAGATGCTACAAAAGATTACCCAGACAGCCAAAGTCATAGAAAAAGACAGAGTATTTGAGAAACTTGGTAGAGACTGAGTTCTAGGCAATTAACATTGCAGCAGTTGTCTGGGCACAAGCCTTTGTCCATTAGGAGCAGTGGTCTCCCAAGGCATTTTTCTGTCAGTCTTGGAATAGCAGTCACCATAGACAGGTAATAGCAAATGTGCCAGTGAAAGACATATGCAAACTGGAAACATAATACACTTTAGAAAGTGAAGGCTGTTTCTAACAGTAGCTTTTAAGTCAGTTTATACTAGTTTTCTCATAAACTGATGGGAGCTACGTTCTCAGCACAATTCAGATGAATCTGTAGACTTTCTCAAAGGCTATTCTCATACATGAACAACTGGATTCTTCACAATGGGAGATTTCCATGAAAGACTAAAGTTATTTTAAAAAGGCAGCATTGTTCTGGCAGAAAGAGAAATACTTTATTGTCCCAGCCTCAAGACAGTTTGTTTTTTATTAGTAGTTGTCCTGGTTCTTGATCAGGATAAAAAGAATTAAGTATGTTGGGACCATTCCTGATCACTAAAGGGTTATGAAACTTCTTGTGCAATCAAGATGATCTGGCTAAGTTCCAGGCAAATCAATTACATCCTGTCACCCTAATCCCCTCTGTAACCTTAAATGAACTTGCACTTTTCTTAACTTCCTCTACTACGTTGTTGGGTTGCCCTACTATGAACTGTTAAGTAACCACTGCTTTTCTTTGTAGACACAAAATGATTACTTCACCCATCCCTGGTGTCAACTATCTCCCTGGAGAACATTAAATTTTAGTACATCCTTGCTTGTAAGGCTCTTTCAAATCCCTCAATGAACTAATAGTAATACTTGTTATTTACATGGGTCCTTTCATTCAAAATGCTTTATAATTTGACAAATGCTACTCAGTAACTTGACCCAGTTCACATACAAAAAAATTAGTGGCAAACCAAATCCAAGTAACTCTTTTCCTAAACATTAGCTTGTATGAAGAGAGAAACAGGCCCACTTGTACAGCCCTCATTGCATGAGACAAAAGAGGCTTTTTTAAGTGTTCATTTTTATTGAATTAGTACAGAAACTGGTAAAAGCTAGCCAGATGGCCCTTCTAAAAGCTGCAAAACATCCTTCTATTTGCCATTCAGATAGGCTTTCCCTCTCCTGGCTGCTCAGAACATGCAAAATAAAACTAAGTAGAAAAAAGTTCATGCGTGTTTCAGCCTCAATTTCCTCTTGTTCTCTTCAAGAGCTCACTTGTAACCAGGTCATTGTGCTGCCAAGACAACAGCTTGCAGTGTCACTCACCAGCAGAGGAGCCAGAATGGAAATAACTGGCTGATTCCCTAGACGTTGGGCCCCTGCTGATGGCTGCACCAAGTCGGCATCCAGGGCTATTGCATGCTAGGGGAGTGCAGGAGGACAGCAGAGAGCTGCCTGGGGCACTGTGCTGAGGCACCTTAACAGCTGACCTGCAGCCAGGCGTGAGCCAACCCAAGCGGTGCTGCTGGAAAGCTGAGCCCAGGTTACTGACGTGGCAGCTCACGCCATGTGAACTCCGGTGCTGGCAGTGAAACTGCTGGGTTTTAAATTCTTCTTGTTCTGAACAATGATCTAGATTATTTTGTCTAAGCAGATTTTAAGAATCTGAAGGATTTAAAATGTTAGCATGCATTGTACTGCGAGTGATTTTTTTTAATTTAATTTTTTGAGTTAAAATAGTAAAATATGCCTTTAAGTCCAAAAATTACTTAAAGAATGATTTAAAGTTGGGAATCAGGTTTCCAAGCCTTCAATCAGTAGCTTTCCTTACAAAGCCATGTTTGATTTCAAGAAAAAAAAATATATATATCCCATTGCTAGAAACCATATTAGGGGTTCTCAGGGGCACCTGAGACCACGAGTTGGCCTCACAGTTTCAAATGGTGTCCATTTCTTGAGATTCTCTACCTTCCCTCAAAACTCATAAGAAATGCAGTACAATTTCAAAAATGTCTATATTTCTTCATTCTCACAGATGGACCCAATTATAAACAGAATCGCAGTTGCTATAGAATATGATAAAAATCCCTGGAATTGGCATTATAAGGCATAATACATGCATCTTTTTTGGTTCTGCATAACTGCCTATCTGAGTAGAAGGATGCAGTGTGGACAGGAGCCTTGACATACTATGGGGCCTGTACGGAAGAGAAAGAAATCTCTGAGGAAGTAATTGCAGAACAGTTGGGAATTTGAGACACAGAGATTTGCCAACAACTATGTTCAGTGGGAACATCATGTGCTTGAACACCTGCGCTAGGTTCTTGAGTCTACCTGTGTCAGGAGAGGACACGAGCTAACCCATGTTCCCTGGTGCTCTCCCCTTCCTGTATGACATTCAGAGTAGGGAATTGCAAGCCTGCTAGCTTTTTGACCCTCCAAGTGAACCTACCAGGGTGCTGTACAGGTAGTTACAGAGTAACCTGATCACTGAACCAAGTAGATCCTTAATTTTAACAGAGAGAATGTCGCTTTGACCAAATGGATGGATTAATTGTCATAGGGCCCCTTCCTTGAGCAGCCCCACATCACTGATTACAATTTTGTTCTCTGCTGTGGCTCACAGACATCCCTAAACAGACAGTCTGAGAGGTGCCCGGCAACTCTGCTCTCCAAAATATTGATAGATAGGTTTCTCTGTGTTCTGGAGGATAGTCAAGAGTTAACAAAGCACACAGCTACTTCTCCTGCATTATGGAGTCTGTGGAGTGCTGCATATCACAGCACAGTTACCAGACCTGCACCACATCCATACGTGATTCTTACACTCTTTTGTCTAAATCAACTTTATAGCTACTTTTAACATTCTCAAAGGCAAACAGTATCTAAGGTCTACCTCCAAATCTACCTTCAAAAGATGACCAGGGTGCTAGAATTGCAGCATTTCTTAAAACAACACGAGAGGTGGAATCACTGTCTCACATGAAGTATAAAGCATTAGCGGAAATGTAATTAGACTGAAAGCAACAATAAAAATCACTCCCCTCTGAAGTAATTGTCATTTAAAAACATGAAAAACAAAAACAAACCAGGCAGGCTTAAATACGCAGAAGTTACGTAACTCAAAATGGAGCAAAAGTGAATTAGAACACATCTATCATCAGGTATAGCTTAAAAGCATTCAGAGTAAACTGCACTCAGTCACAAAGATTTCAACTTTATTAGCAAAGCATGACTGAAATGAATTGTACTCACTTTAACACCAGTGATTGAATGGCTGAATAATCTTTAACTGGGCTGAAATATTGTAAGTCACATTTTGAAACAAGGAACTCCACAGCAAATTACAAACTTGGATAATGTGCAAATTAGAGCTTAATGAAAAAGCTTGAATTCAAATTGAAATGTAAACTATACTGAGATAAAGAAAATATACACCATGGTGAAAACAAACAATCAGACAAAAACAAAACAAATAAAACAAAATCCCCACCAAAAATACCTATGTCAAAATTTCTAATCTTTGCTAGTCCTCTCCCCTAAGATTGCAGGCAAGTTCACATAAAGCACTTCAAAGAGTTTGGTAGGAGTTGCCTCAAAATGAGATATTTTGCAAGTTTCTAACATTGTGATCTTGAAAAGCATCTCAGTTCTAATCTTCAGCATCTCCATAATGTTTTGACTGGTTATGCAATATTATTCTAACATTCTGGCAATACATGTACCACTGTCCAGTCTTACAGTATAATTTCTCATCTTACAAGATTTCTATTGCCAAACCCACTACTATAATTAGAAGAATCCACCTTTGCTCTGTAGCTGCCTCACACATTAGAGGTCCAGAATCTTGCTACTATGGTGTTTTCCAGTAGTCAGAATATCCGGTGATTTTCCAACGAACAAGTCCAACTACTTATTTTCACTAACACTATTTTATTCCACTACAGTAACATCTCTGTACCTCAAGAGAGAAGAAAAGTAAAATGACTTAGTGTAAATTAGAAAGAAATCCCTACTGTAGGTAGGACTTTGCTTGATGGTTCAGTATTTAGAGAATTTTTGCTTTCCTGCTATAATTCAGAATGAAGAAGAAGTCACCACTCTCACCTTCTCAGCTAACAGCTCTCGGATCTTGCTTGCCTGCAAGCGGAATTTGAAGAGCTGGGACTCCAACGCAAGGCATCGCTTTTGCCAGTCCATACAGCTGCCATTCTCCTCTGTGAGTTCAGCCATTGTGAAGTTATTTGTCCACCTGGAATACCTTCTGTGGTGCTCTAAAAATCCTAGAGAAAAGAAGGGAAAAAACCCAAAGATTTAAACTGGCAAACTTTTCATTCCTTAGGCTAGTCTTCCTCAGTTTAGTCAATAGGACTGGGAACAAAGGTGATTTCTTCCACAAGCAGACTATGAAGTGGTGCTATCCCAAGTTATAGATGTGCCCCCTGCCACAAGTTTCTCTTTTTAATGCTGTCATGGATAAACTGATCATACGACAGTACACCAACTTGCACTGACTTTGCTAATGGTCAGGATGTGGGTAATTATGTGAACTCAGGAGAACTTGCCCTCATCACCTTCTCAGTGGGGAGAGAATGATGGTTTCTAGCTGATGAGCAGGGATGAATTCCAGGGAGCAGTGATATCTTCCACAGATACAGCTGCATTTGGAAGAGGGTGGAAATCTAGAAAATGAAAGAGCAGCACAGCTGCATGCAGCTACAGATATTACAGATGAACATACTGAAGCATTTAATCATACAAAAGACAGTCATTAATGGGTAACAGATAAATATTCAAATAAACTTTTACCTTTAGACTGAGTAAATAATTTACTAGTGCATCGTACTGTAAATTTCACAGCCATTTTGCCATCCTTACAGCCCTGCTCAGCCTTTTCCTATGGACTAAAAGTGTTTTTCCTCCCACCTTCTTTGTACCAGTATGGTTGCAAATTCTCAAGTCAATAAAACTTTTAAAATATAACTCACTCATTACCAATTTGAGACACCAGTGTCTTACATCATGTAGACTGTTAAGAGAATGTGACATATGAAGAAACACTGTCCACAAATTGCATCCAATTCTTAGTTAACCTCAAGAATTCCTCTTCCCTTCTGAAGAGACAGTGAGGTGTCCTATCAGTTCTAAGTCTCAGAATGACTTTTCAAGTCCTTCTCTCTGGAAAATGTAAGGCAGTGCACATACTGCTCAGCACTGACAGCAGAGCTGGACACAAGGCCTAAGGAGGAGCTAGAGATTCTCTGTGCTTTGTAAGATCTATGCTCGCCTTGCCAGCCAGCTGGCATCCAGGTTTTGTCATATCATAAAATAAACCTTTCTAGCCTTGAACAGCCCCAAGTCTGGGCAGGACTCCTCTCCACCATTTTGGCATGTTTGAGGTTGCTGCAATAGGACCTGCCTACAGAGAGGGATAAACAAAAAATCAAAAGAAACAAAGTTACACAACATGAAACCCTGAAAGCTTGTACATTTTCTCATTGAAGACTCAGGTTAAAAATACAAACCTTTACAACACAATCATGCCTCTCATGTTATTGAGCACTGCAGAGAGTAGAAGAGAAAGCCTTGAACATTGGAAGCACTAGACACAGTTACTCAAGATGCATTCAACTCGGATTATTCTTCTGTACACATCACGTTCCTGTTTTACTCTCCAGGTACACATTTAATGCTGAATTCCAGAAATAAGAGATGGAAAGAACCTACTGGGTTGAATGAGGGCAAATCTTTTGAAGTTAACCACGGTCAAAAAACAGGTCCTATGTTTACAGCCCTTTCATATTATTTTCCATTAAATACATTTCTAGTACTTTTTTTTTTTTTTTTTTTTTTTTTTTTTTGGCAGCAGAAAAATCTGAAAACTATGAATATGCAGAAAGTGAACTCTCATTAGAAACCTGGTGTATTCCATGCTTTCAGTCAGACTGTGAAATAATATCAGAAGACCTTATCCAACAAAAAGACAAAAAAAAAGCAAAAAGCTTCTACAAGTCCTTATTAACACTTGCTGACTAAAACAAAGCTTGCGGAAGAATGGAAAAGCAAACTGCTGGACAAGACTGCTCATGAAAAAGATAGAAAGAAGCACACACAAAGAATCCATGCACTGAAAGCCTGTTTGCTGCTCTGTGTACAGGTTACCAAGAAAAGAAGTTGCAGCTTTTTAAACTAAAACCTACTTCAGGTCACCTGAGCATCTGCATATAGAAGCTTGCAGGAAAAAAGCTAACACTTTCTACTTCCCCCAAAGTGGGGAGGCAAAAATCTCTGGATAGGAATAAATTCACTTTTGTGGTAGCAGCAGAGTGGACATAAGGGTAAAGAATGCAAGGGTGCTACCACAGATGCTGCAGCAGGATCATGAGGCTCATGGGAAAAGAAAGGAGAAAGAATGTGACATGGATTTCCAAGATGCAGATAGGAAAGCATCGGTGCAGCTTTGGGACACAGAGCCCTCTTTCCTTCCTCCCCCCCCCCCCCCCCCCCCCCCCCCCCCTTGCAGCACCATTCAATCCCTCATTTCCTCCATGTCAACAGCAGCAAGACGAACCACGTATTCCTGCTCACACGTGCTGCTGTGACAGATGGTCCATCTCTTCAGCACAAACAAGCAAGCAGCTTGTGGTCAATTTACCTGAAGTGCCTTGTCCAGAGACAGCCTGTCTCCATCATCACTGCTGGAAATGACATCGCACAAGGAGTCAACAGACTTGAATGCTCTACTACTGTCAATTCTATTGCTGACCTGTTTATTTCCGTGTTTCATCCTTCCCAGTCTGAGGAAGGGCAATGACAAAAAATCCATTATCTCGAACATTTTGAACAATTTAAGTTAAGGTTTAGAGCATGCCAAAAGCTCCACCTTTACTATAACTGTTCCTGTGCCACAGAGAGCAGGCTTTAGTGACTGCAAGCATCACATGGGTGTCTTCAGACTGAAACATCATATGCAGAGCATTTTGTTTCCACATTTGTTTTACATTACTGTAACAGAATACAGGCAGTGAGAGACAGAAAACACAGTCTCTGTGCTCTGAACATCATTTTTACTGCAGCTTAAACATTTCACTTTAACCAATCTCCGCAGCCATCAGACATCAGGTGAGGATGACAGACAGTGGAAGATTATCTAAACAAGCACTTCATTAAAACAAAGAGATAGATCTCAGCTAGGAACAAGCTATGTCTGAAGACAAAACTGAAGATGTTGAAGACATCAAGAGTTGTAACTCCACAAAGTGGAAAAAGCTCTGGTTGTTTAATTTTCTTACTCGGTAACTGTTTAGAGGTATTATTGTGTTTTAAAATGGGCACAGATTATGTAAGATGTGCATAATGAGAGTGCCTTTAATCAAAATGAGAAGTGGCTGAGCATTCACAGACATTATAATACCAAATGAATGTGTACAGCCCAGCAACAAGCTGTGCAACACTACAAGAACAAACATTTGCAAAGCCAAAACAGTTATTAGTTCATCAGCTTCATTAGAACAATGAATCTCAAACTTAAAGGGACATATCACCTGCTCACAGGCAAACTCAGAACTTCCCTGAACCAGGGCCAAACCAACAGGCCAAGACCTGAGAAAGAGCAATGAAGCCACTCAGCCTTACTGCTTGTACATCTGACTTTGTAGGGTGAGAATGTTCAAGATGTCCCTCTGGTTGTATCTGCTCTCCAGCACAGCTGGCTTATATTTTGCATGTAGGAAAGCTTGAAGTTACCCAATTATATGTAATAGTATAAGTACACATAACGCAGCAGGCCACTTAACTCAGAACAGCAAGCAAGTAGATAAATAAAGGAAAACACATTTTATCTCCTTTAGCTACAAACATTAGCTGTTAGTTATTTTGTACATAGGTAGCTTTCTTCAGTAATAGCATTTTTCGAGGCAATGAGTTGGGAGGTGAAAAAGAGGGCGAGGAACAAATAAACAAAAATTCTAGGAAGGAAAATCAGCATTCTTCAACAAGTACCCACACAGCTTATAGAAATATAGACTTGTCTTTTCCACAGTCCAGCCCAGCAAATCACTAGAATCTCTAGTTCCTCGCCAGGCATTTTAACTAGGCTTTCACACACTTCACAAGAGTGTAGGATTTCAATCTCAATTAGAGGTATCAGCCATTCTGAAGCCAAAAGAAATGCACTAGTCATGGAAGGATCCTACAACACTAATTCTTTTTATTGGCACCTCTGTTCTGGATGTAACACTTCAGCTATCAAATGAATTCTTTCATATAGGCACAAAGATATTTTAGTCTTTATTCATAGAGTTTAAGTCCACTGATAGTCAATGAACCTGATTTACTGCACAGTTTATGTCAGAGCAGAAGTAACTTCCTCAGCTAGACCAAAACTGCTGGCTGAACTAAAATACCCAGATCTAAGTCTGAGACTAGGAGAGGTGTCCCAAGTCTGTAAGACTCATTCCCTCTCACTGTGGACAATGGCATCACATAATCCCTTTTGTAAATAAATGTAGCCATTCCCTAGAACTGCACAGGCATTTTTGCTCCCGCTATTCCTGTTGTTCTAAAACCTCACCCCTCTAATGAGCCGCCTTGTAATTACCAGCATAAATGTAATCATAACTAGCTTGTACCTGTTCATTCTTGCAAAATATTGCCCTTCAGCCTAACTCATTCCCCACCTCTCTCCCCTCCCTCATATTTGTCCCTTGGTACATTCATAGATATCAAAAGCTTCTCCTTAGAAAATTCATTTTGCAAAGCCAGAGATAAGGAGCTTTTCCAGTCTTTTAAAAGACTTACCACCCTCTTTCTGCACCTGTTCCAACTTCAGTGCACATAATATAAGAGGTGGCTTTTGTCTTTCTCACTCCCCTTCAGGCACAGGTGACCACAACTGCAGCTGGAAGACAATGTGTCACCAAAGCTTTCTGTGAAGACAATAATTCTAGAGAATATCACACCTGACCACATTTGCCTTTTATGACCATATTGCACTGGTGGTCAACACCCACAGACAAGGTAACACTATCAGAACAGAGGAATCGGAGCTAGCCTTGCCTTCACAAGTGCCAGATGTAAAAGTGCGGCCCCCCATCTCATTACAGAGATCCTGGAATAGATTAATTAATAAAGCACAGGTCTGCACCAGATTTCTGCAAGGTCAAGGATCTCTGTACTGCAGTCTATTTCAAATTTCAGCAGGCCCATTTTTATCCTATGATCAATAGGTATATTCACACATTTTCCTCCTCTGCTGTTTCTAACCAGTGACCTCCCAGGCTTTCTGTACATTTTGTTACTACAGCTAATGCACAATTTTATTTTGTGCCATTAGCATTCACTTCATTCTTTACTAAACCCTATTCAACTCTTCCAATAAAATGCCTTTCAATATCCTCTCTTCAGCACAGTGTCACATTCTTTTCCATCATTTCTTTGCACATCTTATCATTCTTCTATTAATTCCCATTTTCTCAACTTTTGCTAATCATTTTCCCAAGTGTCATCCTATCAAATGATTTCAGAAGACCAGAGATTCAGTTTAAATCTTCTTCTCTCTAGTAAAAGCCATACCTTTTCAGAGAAATACATCATATCACTCTGGAACAACGTCTACTACCTCACACTTATCTTCATCTGCTAAATTACAACTGTCCTTCAAACTTCTGAATTCTCAGTTGCTGTTGAATACACTGCTCCTCCCCACCTTGTCTCTGGAACAGAAGCATTCAATCTGTGCTTTATGAAATACAGTATCAACTTTAATCTAGCAGTCTGACATGAAATCTTTTCTATTGAGCATGAGAGTTCATATTATTTTTATTTAGTTTTTGTTTTGCTTTTTTTTTTTTTGAGAACTCTTAACCATGTTGATACACTAAGTTTTTGGATATGATTTTTCTTCAGATATTGGTAATTTTCAAATCAGATAGGGAATTTATACAGTTTTATGAACAATATTTATGTGGTTATATAAAACATTTTTTCCTTTGGCATGTGAAGAAGTCAGGAAGCATACTTTCAGGTGCAGTATACTTTCTCTGGGAAAGTGGGAAACAGAAAGCAGCCACACTATTCAGAAAAGCTGAGATCATCAAAACTTGATTCTTAAATGCAGGCACCCCTTGAAGAGCATCTTCATTTTCAGAGTGTTGAGTGTAAGCAACTTACAGTGAAAGTAACAGGAGATTCTCAGTTCTTAGAATCTTGCAGGAAACAAAGTCAACTGAACCTGAATGCAGATGTGAGACTTCTAGTTCTGACTTCCATATGTAAAAGTTTTGGTGATCATCAGGGACAGTTTTATTCCAAAGGCTATAACCAAAAGAAATGCAATTGGATTTACTTTGAGTGCCTAGGGTTTAATCCTGATGAAGCTAAAATGTCTAGCAAAAAGTAATGTTTTCTTCTCTAGACTGGATTCAATCAATATCCCAGAAGTTCTGAATTCTACATTGGATCCAGCGGCCCTTCAGACTTTGTATATTTTCACCTGAAAAACCTTCTGAGAATCCAAGGTAACCGATTACGATGAACATTTTCAGATATACAATATATACACGTGTGAAGTGTTTGCAGCTCGTTCAGTCTATGCAAACAATGAGAGAAGCAAAGCACCATTTCCATATTGCAGACGCAGGTGCTTGGGCAGCTAAGGAAATAGCTTCCTTGGGCTGCCATGGGGAACCCAGTGCAGAAGGAACACAGTTCTTAGCACTTGCTGGAAAAAAGCACCAGAATCTGCCTGAACATCAGAGCCAAATCGTGGTCTGCTACCACCTTGGTACAAAAAGGAATCGTCAGAAACATGACAGAGGTAACACCGAACGGGAAGATTTCCTCCTATGTTGCTGCTCTAGACAGGCAGCAGGCAGCGGTATGGGCAGCCGGCAAAACCCAGCTCTTCTCCTCCTTGTTTTTCACCTCACAGCCAACTTCACTCCCACGTTTTTAACCCCGAGGCCACTGGATCTGTTCAGCCACAGACTCTTTTTCCACTCGCTACAGTGGCTTGGAATGCACAGAGAAAGCACGGTGACAAAATGCAGGTAGGGCTTGCTGTACACTGGGAAACGTTTGGCAAAGGGGAAAAAATAAAATCTCTCTCCGTGAGCGCAAGGTGGCTTGAACAGAAATGTCACAAGGCTGGAAGAGGGCTCACGGCTCTCGCATTCTGCTGCCGAGATCTCGCCCTGCACACCGGGGCTTACCATAAAGCCCGAGCAGACGGCAGGACGCAGGTATAGCTGATCTCGGGCTGCATCTCCCTCCAGAGCCGTCGTTCCTGACCGCAACCCCGCTCCGCTCAACTGCAGGCGGGCAGCTCCGCCAGCTCCGCACGGACCGACCCGCTGGACCTCCACCTCCCTCTCCCCACCCGAGGGCTGCCCTGCGGCAGCGACGGGGCCCAGGCTGCTCCTTCCCGAGCTCACCTTGCCCGGCGCGGGGCTCGCTCGAGCGCAGGGCAGCGGCAGAGCCGCCGTCGGGTGCAGGCAGGTGCCCGACGCGACTTCTGTCCCATTCAGCACTTCGCCGTTCTCCTTCGAGCGGGAGAGACCGGCTCAAATATCAGAGCCAGCCCTTCAGAGAAGCGCAGGAACTGACATCACCCGCCACGGGCTTTAACCCCTTCTCGGGTTCGGCGGTGGGGCAGGTGGGACGGGCAGCCTGCCGCGGGGGACGGGGCGGACCCGGGGAGAGGAGTCGCAGCCGCTCTGCTCCTGACGGGACCGACCGCCCTTCCCACTACCCTCGGGAGCTGCCGCTGAGATAGAATGTGCTAGAGCGTGCCGGTACCGGCGGGGCATCCCAGGCCGGGCTCCTCTCGGCCGTCCCCTCGGGGCTGCCCCGGCTGGACGGCCATCTTGTTGTGCCGTAGGACAACGGCAAAAGTTGCTGGAACACACCCGCTGCGAGCGCCCTCTTCGGCACGTGGGATTCCCCTTGTAGTCATCTCTCTGCTTTTAAAGCCAGTGCTCCCAAACCATCCACAGCCCCGAGGCGCAGCAGTGTTCTGTGGGTGAGGCGAGCCCCGTCTCCCGCTGCTGCTCTAAGCTCCTCACGCAGCGGTGGCCAAGAGGCGCGCTGGCACTGAGGCCACCGCAGCGCCTCTCTGTCCTCCTCTGCTTCGTGGCCGAGTCTCCAGCTGGAGCCCCTCATGAGCTGCAGGCATCCCCAGGGCATGGGTTCATGTTGGAGAGATGAAAACCAAATAAGTGTCCTGAAAGCTCTCCTGGCCAGTGGATGTTATCCTCCCCATGTACTTGGCCCACTTCACATATGATTACACAAACACACCGGCCTGAGATACAAGCATTTCTACTGGGAGCTGGCAGCACACAGAATATTCTCTTCAAGGTTAGGGACATCACTTAGAGCTGCTTTACCCATAGCATGCACTGATGTGGGTACGTACTGACATATGTGAATACATATACTTGTTACATCAAACTGGCAAACTGGCTGCTGGGGAATGCCAGTTGCCCATTGCTGCCCTCTGCTATACACTGCTCATTGCCTCCCCTCCCTAAACAGGCATAGCTGAACAAATTCTTAGGTGCAGCTACCTGGCTTACAGGTATCACCTGGTCCAAGATCCACTGCTTATTAAAATGTTTAGGTTAGATATTAGGAAGAAGTTTTTCACACAGAGGGTGGTGACACACTGGAACAGGTTGCCCAAGGAGGTTGTGGATGCCCCATCCCTGGAGGCATTCAAAGCCAGGCTGGATGTGGCTCTGGGCACCCTGGTCTGGTGGTTGGTGACCCTGCATGTAGCAGGGGGGTTGAAATTAGATGACTGTTATGGTCCTTTTCAACCCAGGCCATTCTGTGATTCTATGATTCTACAAGATTTGCTGTAGACAACTAGCAGTATGTTTTCTCTGGTGTCTCAGCAGAAGACTAGTGAATCTAGTGAATCTAGTGAAGGCTGGTGAATCTCTAACCATGAATGAACAAAAACACTTCTGTGACTATGTGAGCAAAGATTCAAAATATAACTAAAACCATTAGGTCTAGATTTTGACACTGAAGTGACTGAAGGCAGACTCTGAAATCTATGCCTCATTATTCAAATAGACAGTCAGATTTTTAAAGACTCTGTGGACCTTGCGGTTCTCTCAAGATTGTCTTGCTTTGATTTCTCATCCGTTTCCAGTTTCTCAGGGTTTTGGCTGAATGCAGCTGCCTGTTCCTTTCTAGCTACTAGACAAAGCATGCATTTCTGAGCTGGTTCAGGCAGAGAGCGGGATAAAACTACACAGAGATGGCCAGTGAGCCAAGAGGAGATGGGGATAAGGCTGAAAAGAAACAGGCATCTGGCAAGGAGTTCTTCCATTTGGCCAACTGAGCAGGGACAAGCAGGAATACAAGATGAGATGGCTGTTGTGACAGTAGCTTTCTCCAGCAATTTGCAGCACGAGGGACTCTAATTGCCTGCTATCTCTATGTTTCATGCACGCCTGTATTGATTGGTACTCCCAGTGAATAAAGAGTTGTAATAAATAATCAGAATCAATATGTCTTGAGGCTCCCTACAGGTGTTTCAGCAGGGTAAAAGGTAGCTTCATGCTTCACAAAGTTTTCTTCTGAACTGAGACTGGCCAAAGACAAAATGGGAAAAGGAGTTATTCCCTTCATCCTTTTTATACAGTTTCTGATTTCTTCTGTCCACAGCATGCAACCACAGTGTTCCTTACTCTGAATTTTATGAAGTATTCTTATTCTTCCTTTAAAATTATTGGTCAAATTCTGTCTTTTGCACCAGCAAAGCCAACATGACTGTACCACTAGCTAAAACATCTGGCCTTGTGTTTCTCCCAGGCATTGAAGCTTGACTGCCAGGACATTCCTCAGCCACTGAACTTTATACAAAGTACCTCCCCAAGAACTGCCTGCACACACCTTACTTTAACCCCTGGAGGCCCAGAACCCCATCAGCGCTCACAGAACCATGTGCTTCCATTTCTGTAATGCAGATATTCTATAATGCTGTACCTCTTTATACCTGCTGACCCTTCAATTAAATGATTTTACACAATAATTATTAAAAAAAATATTTAAGTGCTTTCTATGATATAAAGCAGATAGAAAAATTGTTTTAACTTCAGAGGGAGGACATCATAAGAACAGCCAGTAATATGGCACAGTTCTCAAGGGACTTCCCTTGGCAGTTATCTTTAATATGTCTGCTCCAGCATTTTATGTCAGTTCTTCATAATTTGCAGACAAATCAGTCAGCAAAAAAAAAAAAAAAAACAAAATTTGCTATGAACAGCAAGTATCTTATTGACAAAACAAACTCTCCAGCAGTTCCAAGAGAACTAGTTTGGCACTGTTAAGCTATTGTTATCACAGCACAAACACAGACTGCTTTGTTAAAAGCACCTTATCTGAGATACCTAAATAGGGTACAAGGTGTCAGTAGATGAGAGCAGAAAAACCCTAGTAAGCAAAGCTGCTGCAATCCTGCAGATGGGAAAGAGAATAATGTTCCAGACATGGCACTGCTGAAAACTTACCGAAGGGGCAGGAACTCTGATCAGACCCAGTCTGTGTGTGATAACCCCACTGAGGGCTCAGTCCTATGTGGGAAAAAACTTTTTCAGTAACAAGACACTGCCTTGAAACATCTGTTCAAGGTACTTGTCTCTCTCCAACAAGAACTTAGGCTTCAGACTGTAGCTTTCTAAATTCCAACCAAGTTGTCATTTAGGGGCTTAAAGAAGTTAAAAATGGCCTTTGTGCTCTTCTCATGCTCTGTTTCTTGTGGGCTTGCAGTGTGCTGACAGATGCAACACAGACTTGCAAACTCCTGCCTTGCTTATCTTCTAATTAGCAAAGACAAGTTCATGCAGCAGAAAATAAGAGACAGGCAGCACTGATCACCGCACTGCATAAATCAGTTGCTTGTGGGAGGACCCAGTGGGAATGCCAGGAAGACATTGCCCTCTAGTAGGTACTATATCTGCTGTGTTTGATTGTATTATGGTTATTTCATCACATAAGACACATGGGACATAAAGGTCTCTGTGTGTTCTAGTTACACTAGATCTCCTGCTTGAGCAAGAGTGTATGTTTTGTATGCACAGTCTTGACTGGCAGAGAGCAAAACAAATGAGAATTCCCATTATCCTCAGGGAGTCAGTCCAGGGGTAACTCCAGTATTACTACCAGCATTAATAGGTTATGCCTTGTTTCATCCCTATGTTTCTTCTATTTCAACCTCCAAGTATCAGATTTCATTAGATCTTTTTCTGTTAGATTAAGAAGACATCAACTATCATGTGTGGACCGTGATAGAACAAACAATCAAACAACAATCCCAAATAAACAAAAACCTGAACAACAAACCCTTAACTTTCTCTTCTATAAAACACAAACTTAAAATCTTCATTAAAATTGCTTTATTTTGCCTATATCCTCATAGTTTTATCTAGATCATAGATAAAACAGCTGGAACTTAAGTAAATGTGAGCATTTTAAAAGTGTCATCATGCTTGTGTGTCTGTGTCAAATTGCTGTTGTGGAGGGGAGAAGAAAGGGGGACAGCACATGGGAGTCCTCAGGCTGTGGAGGAGGAAAGCAGTCATTACAAGTATATTTGTTCTGTGTGGACCTTCTGTGTCAGGCATTGGATGGTGCACAGCCCATTAGGTTCTCACATACAACATGCTCTTTGAATCTTTTTCAGAGTCCACATGCTACAGAATTAAATGCTGTGCTAGTGATGCCATACATTATGTATCTCACAAGAAAACTGTATCAAGCCCAGATGCTGCATCTAATCAGAGCTTGCTCAACTGCACTTAACAAAACTGAACGCTGCTGCCCCGAGGATGGGAGTCCTGAATGCTCCTGCCAATGAGGAGGCAGAGAAAGAAGGGGGAATGGAGATGGAATGAGACCCTGGGGAGAATCAGAAAAGTTGGACCTGCTACTCCCACAGCCCCAGTGATATGATGATGGTCACAGTTCTGCCGCTGCAAAAGAAAGTATGTATCCCTCGACCTCTACTTCCAGAAGCAGCAGCAGGTCTGCCAACCCAGGAGTGCAGCACAGGCAAAGTAGGCAGCAGTAAATGACTATTTTGCTTCTCCAGGTTTCCTGTGAAATGCCAGACTGGTTCTGGAAGCACAGTGCAAAAAGCTACACTAGAGAAAAACTCAAACCTTGTTGGGAAAAGAGTACAGGTTTGCACTCGGGTCAAGTATTAGAAATAAAATACTGCTACCCACTGACAAGCAGCAGCAGAGATGGCTTTGTGGTCTCAGCCCAATTCTTAAATGTCAGATCTCTGTAGGACATATTCACTAGGGCTGAGCACTGAAGAGACATTGGTGTGTGCTGCAGGTCACTGGACAGCAGAGCTCCACTGTATTGCAAACAACTCCACTACTACTATGGTTGATCACAGCTCATCATCCATTTCAACAATCAGCTTCTCAACACATTCAGACAAGATCATAAGGAGTGAATTGATGTCTGAACCCAATTGGTGCTGTGAGAAGAGTTGCAGTTGGACGGGAGAGAGTTAGCTAGGCCAGGTAGAATCCTTGTCCTTGCCACATCTGTGTGGCAGCACTGGATGGAAATTCCATTTCAGTATTATTAAATCAATACATTCTGTTAAGAGGAAAGTAGGTCCCAGCTCACTTTCCTTTTGGGTGCAGATCTGAGAACTTTGACACAGGCAGCTGGGGCAGCTCTGTGGCAAAAGCAGGAGATGCTGCACAGAGCATGACAGAGGATCCCCGCCTGTCCAAAACTGGTTTACTTGCTGAGGGTGGGGCAAAGAAGACTAGTAAGAGATGGAGCTAGTCTGTGGGAAAGGTTTGGCTGCCTTCCCAGTCTTGCACTGAAGTCAGGCCTACAGCTGCCAGATGTCAGGATGGGGTGTGGAGAAGAACGTGGTTCCCCACTGTAGGACTCCCACTTGAAAGAGCCTCTGCTGCTGAACCAGTGGGCAGGCTGTTCTACAGCAAGTGCAGGAGGGAGGCTACATTTCTGGAAAGGTTTTTGGCTCTTTTCCTGGTCTCACACTGGAGCCAGGCACACAGTTCCCAGATGTTTGAGATCTCTGCTCTGGGATCTTTCACACTTGTCAAGGAGTTGTGTAAAGAGAGGAAATATTTCACTCCTATGCAGAGGGCAGATATGCCAAGAGCCCCCCTGGAGGTCCCACAGCCTGCTTCTCCTAGGAGGGGTCACCCACAGGTGAGCAGCCTTGCGAAATGCTTCACCTCTTGGCAGGCAAGATCTCCAGACAAAATGCTCTGACAGCAGCAGTTGCTGAGCCTCCCTGGCATGGCTCTGTTCCTGACAGTTTCCATGGTGATTCGCAAAAACAGCAGAAAAGCACTGATCTCTTTTGGAAGGCAAATAATAGGATGTGATAGTGCTTGTGGCTGCGGAGGTGGGGACAACTCTGCCTTTATGCTGTTAACTGAGCGCCTCAGGGTCAATCCTGGGGCTTACCCCACAAAATTGGCAGGAAAATCATTGCTGTACCATTCCCAAAGGGTGAGTAGCAGCTCAAAGCAATAACTCCCGCTTACAAGCTGCCATAGGCAGATTCAAATGATATTTCAGACTGGTTTTATTTACAGCATTGGCAAATAATGTCAGCAGGCACCTTGAGCAAGCAGTATTTGATAGTGCTTTGACTGGAGGGGTTTAGTAGGAAGTGCTGGTGGAGAGCCATGATGTGCCAGCACGTGCCACAGCATGCAAGTACAGATGCAGGTATTACATGCAGAGAAAACACACGCATTGCCCTCTCTTCTGTCATGTCTGTAAGTACATGGACAGAATCTCAGACCTTTCGTCTTAGTCATAGAGGGAAATTAACCACGTGCAAAAAACAAATCCATAGTTCTTACAGCACAGTGTCATTTCACCAGGGCTTCACCCACTGCTCTGAAGCTCTTGCCATGTCTTCTCTCCATTTCAAATGCAGCGAGTGTTACACAACTCACTCTTCCTCATGCAGACCAGAGGTGTGTGCTTGCTTGATACCCACCCATTCTCTCACACACTACAACTGCCAAACAGCACAGCCTCCAGACAGAAATGACATGGAGGAGATGGTGGAGAAGTGGCTTTTCTGATCTGCACCATTTTTGTGATGCAGTTGAATATTTCCAGAAAATTCTAGAAGGATAGAGTAGTAGTGGTGAAATTGTTAAAGGGCAAGATGACTTTCAAACACAGCTAACCAGTGTCTTAAAAAGTAAATCTAGTTTTGTGTGCCTCCACCTTTGAGGAAAATGTTCTTGGCTCAGTTCCAGAAATGCTGGGAAATTCAAGGGTTGTGAATCTCTGAAAACAGGCCTCAGGGTGCCTGCAACAAGGTGACCAGAAAAAAGGGCCAGTTTTGAAAATTTCCTATCAATAAACACCTACTGACATGCTCAGGGACTGGACCAGACCATTCCACTTGCCTGAGGTCAAACTCCTGGTACAACGAGTCTGTCATCTTGGAGGTAGATTTCAACAGCGCTCGTACCTCATTGCCTGGCTGTAGCTGTACCAATGACTCCTGCTCACCTCCTCATACTGTGCTTCCTTGTCCAGAGCCATGCCAGCCTGCAGAGGAGCTTCTGCAGTCGCTGTGCAGCCTCTCCCTGTCACTGCGCTTCCCTCACCTCAGCCCCAGCATGACAGTATGCTCGTGACCTCAGAAACCCGGAGCAGCCCACAGAACAACAGCTAATTAAAACGACCCAAGAGTTCCAACACAAAGCAGAGCTGGGACCTTCTGCAAAGGACATCACGGGGTAGTTTTTAATTATTTGTTTAATTAGTGTTAATTGCACACAGCAGGAGAACAGAGCTCAGTCTGCAGTGCCCAGTCAGCTGGCAAGCACAAGGTCTGGCCGCTCTGGTAACTCCAGCCAAGGGCAGTGCAGGAGGGAGATGCACGCTCTGCTGCCATGACGGAGGTGGCAGTCGGTGAGTGAAATTCAGGGGATTTTTTTTCTGGAGCAGAGGGAGACCACGCTATCTGTTTAATTGCATAATGTCCGCTTTGCTATAATAATAAGGGTATCATGTACAGTAATCTGGAAAAACCACACAGCTCCCTTCGGACGCTCGTTGCTGCCTCAGGACCATCGCCCCTCGGCGCGCGCAGCCCGCGCGGCCCCGGCGGCGGCGGCCGTTGGGAACGGTTGGGCTGCTGGCGCCGTGCTGTCCGCAAGGCTGTGTGTTCTGGCGCCACCTGCTGGCCAGTGGCGGCGCTGCGGAAGGGTGGCGCCCGGCGGGAGCCGGGATGGGATTGAGGGTATTCTCAGATCTGTTTGAATAGATATCGCGGCGCGAAGCTCTGCGGTAGCCTCATTCGACATTGAAAGGTTACAGCGCGCGATGTTTAACTGGATCCCAGTGCTTTTATAAGCCATGGAACCTGTGTTGAGCTGCTCTCCTTTGTTTTGCGAGCCCGAACCTCGCGGCGGTCAGTTTAGATCCTCTGCTAATTACAGATAAGAGAGCCAGAATTCAAAGCCTGATGTTTCCATAGGAGATTCTTGTCTCCTCTCGGCCTTGGACTGTTTTCTCATGCAGACAAATAGAGTTTTTAGCGTTTGTTGTTTTCCCAAAGGTTGTTTGAGAAGGCACCACAGAAATTAAATGCCTCATATAAAAACTTCTAAAAATTAAGATCTTTAGCAAAATTGTGCTGGGGCAAAATTATAGTGTGATTCTTCTACGGATAAGAGTAGGGTCACCATGGCAAGAAAGAGTTTCTTTGAGATCTGAGAGAGATTTTCTTGTGATTTCTAGATTTAACTTCCCTCTACAGATATACAGTAGTGCAGTGCAGTATACTCTATTCAGATCTCCATAGTCTTTGCATGAAATCAGTTTCCACATTTTACAATCCCGGCTTTGATTTACTAGATCTATATTTAAGGTCTGTCATAGTAAATATTCTGAATAGTAGGCGTGCAAGCAAAAAAGGAGAGAAGAGCCAGCATTCATCTTCCTGCACAGGACCAGGCAAAATCCCCCACAGATCTGTGACTGGGCCGTATCTCTCAACCTCTGCAGAAGAGACAGCAGGTGTTGGATAGCAGCAGCCATACTCATTTTGCGAGCTCATATTCATTCCTCCAGAGACCAAAATCTCTGGGAACTGTTCTGATTTTCCAGTAGCTGTTTACTCTGTTATCATAAAATTGATCATAGATGGTGCTTTTGATGCTGGCAGGTTGGAAAAATAATATCTTGGCTTATATTCTGAGCACATCTGATTTAGACTCAGTGAGTGGAGTCGTGACTGCCCATCATTTTGTCACTGATAGGGAAACATTTTCCTGACTGCAGCTAAATTTTGGGCCAGTATGAACATTTTCAATTAAATAGCAAATTGGAACCTTAAATAGTTACACTTTGCCCTTGCTGTTTGGCCCTCTTGCATACCAAAGACTTAGCTCTTAGCAACATGAAATCCCATCCTAATTAGCTTCTGTTTAACAATACCACTTTGTACCATGCTCAGAATGCCAAACTCCTTCCCTTCTGGGGCTTTAGGAGAGGAGAATGTTTCATTTCAAGCCTGATGCAGTTTAAGATTCTTCCTACAATTTGTTGAAGTTTAAAGTAGTCCTTATGTTAAACCTCAACCACTTGTATGAGTAAAAATCACATTCAAGAAATAAAATACTTCTAACCAAACATAGTCCATAAGAACACAAATGAGAAGTTCTGGAATATTCAGCTAGAGAAAAAAAAACATGTATGATTCACTCTCTGAGGAGACAGTGGACATTTATGAAATGGAACAATTCTCACATGTACAAGTAAGCCATCCTTTGCATTTGAACCAACCCTTCCACCACTTCCCAAACACTTCAGTACCAAAGATACCTCTGTTAAAGACAACTCTTCAAAAAGAAGTAAGGTCTTGGCACTTATAATCCTATATCTCAAACAGTCACAGTTTCGTCTCTGTGCAAGATGACAAAATTTCCACCAGCAGTGGTGGAACTGCTTATTTGGTCTGTTGACAAGAGGTGTCCATGAAAATATAAGCAAACACACAAATGTTGAAGAGAAAAAAAAAGGAGATCTTATACTGAACCATTAAAACAATTGGCACGGCAGTGTGACCATCTAAATGTATTGAGCTGTGTGTTGGTTTTTTTTTTTTTTTTATGCCTGCCTTTTCTTTTCTTAAGGCCTGGCCACATGGACAATCACTATTAGAAAGCCTCAAGAGCTACGTATCTCCCTATAATAAAAAATAAACAAGATGCCATGTGAGAATCTGCCCACCATAAATGCCAATACTTAATGATGATCATGCACACGTACTGTTTTGTATTTGGTATTATGCTACTATCTGTATATGTATCTTCATATTACAAGAAGGTGTCTGCTTTCCATGAAAGTCTCTTATTTGCAGCTATCTGAAGATACAGAGATGATGAGGCAGGGCTGTTTTTCTTTTCATCCTTTCAAGAAAACTCTTAGCAATATATTTCACTCGATATCCTTGAAACTTTGACCTAAATTCCATCCCCAAGACAACGTTATTCATAATTATGAAGATCCTGTGATGGCCTCAAAGAGGTCTATTTGCTTTGAGTTTTTGTATTCTGTGATTTCTGTGTATTGTGAAGTTGTACAAACAACATAGTGCATTCCTTAAAATAAGGGGTTTTATCTTGCAAAGTAAATAAAAGTACTCCTTAAAATGACTTTGATGCCTATTTTAAAGGAAAAACTCCACTATCATATGACACATTCCTGTCACTGTATGTAACTATAGAGAAACACAGAAAAGAAAAAAAAAAATAGCTCAAAAATCTTTGCTTAGATAAACTTAAGTTTGCAAGTTTGAATGGATACTCAAGTCACTGAAAATTGGCATGATCTTAGTCTTGAAATATAATATCCAGCAAATCTTTATTTTTTAGATCTTTCTGCCCATAAAGATTTGGAGGCAGTGACTGCAATTTGTTGGGATAGTTTCAGCATGTTTTGTCTTTTACACTCAATGGCATGAAAACTGCAGACAGGAATCATGCATCAGTGGAACCTTTAACCTCTTGCTCTGTGTGGATGACAGACAGCTGTGTAGAGCCACTATATTTGACTCAAATGGCAGAGCTAAGGGAATGTGTGCATAGTCAGGTCTGGGCTCTGAGTAAAGGCCAGCTGGTGGAAGTTGCAGATAAGGCTGCTAGAAATTATCCAATGTCACAGAGAAGCCTATGTTAGCCCCAGTGAGTGACAGTTTCCATTTGTTACTCTGCTTAATAATCTGTACTTTTTTGTCATTCCTTCTTTTGGATACCCAGAAATCAGCATGGGCAAATGTCTGTTCTGAGGTTGTGAGAAGAGCTTTTTGCAGATTTTTCTCTTTCCCTCTGTCATCCAGCAGGTGGGAGGAGATAGACACAAATAGTGAAATGTAGGGTTCCTGAATCGATTGTTACCCAAAGATACCTTGTTTCCCTGTGCACAAGTCCTCTGGGCAGATTCAGTTGCCATAATTTTCATATAACTATCCACCAGCCCCAGGAAACACAACAGCACCAATTTTTACTCTTTTGGAAAGAAAGGATTTAGGTATCACAGTGTTAATTTTAATTAATAACAACAAAAGGACCCTACTCTTGCCCTACCAACATCCCAGCAATACCTACATTGAGGAACTGCCAGTTGATCTTAGAGGACTGGTATAAGCAGATGGGATATCAACCCATCTATCTGCATCTTTTCATTAGCAGTTTTCCACATTGTTTTTGGATGTTTCTACATTTATTTCTGCAAGCATGACATTCTGAGACATCTTCTTGGGGGGAAGTGAGGGACAGCATAATAATAATATGGAAGCAGGACTTGTGAATTCCTAATTTCATGATGTTTTATTTATGCCACAGGATGTTTGCAGATAAGTAATAGCTAAGAGTTCACACAGAATTATAAAACATAAATGTTTTATAGTCAGTGCAATATAGCTAGTATCCCAAATCTGGGATCATGCTGGACAAATAGTTCATTTGGAGAAGGTATAATATATACAAGGGTAGCTCTGAAAGTAATGCTTTCTATTTTGTTAAGTTGTTCCAAGACATCAGAGAGTGTTGATGGTATGGCAGTAGAGGTTTGTAGCAGAAATGCTAAGTCACATCATGAAACTGACCGAACACCTGGTGGGAAGGCAGGGCCAACCCAGGGGAGCTCAGCTGCATGCAATGTGTCTGAGTGACCAGAAGGGGTGGAGCCAGGATCCTCCCCTTCCCCAACCCTCATTTAAGGGTTGGCAACGGAGGCCAAGGTGCCTTACTAGAGGTGCTTGTCAATCTGATGTCATCTGTAGGTAAGCAGGTTCTTTGCTTTATTTTTGTGTCCATGGCTGTGTTGTAATTGAGTAAACTCTCACTCCCTACAGCCTGGGACTTTTCTACCCTGTTGTCATTGCTGTGCTTTCCAAGATTGAACCTTACCACCAACGTTCCTTTATGTTTTGTTGCTGTGTGACAAATGGCAATACAAGGGTAGTCAGACAAACTTGCAGCTGATATGGAAGTATATATAAAGCTAAGGTGTCTCACTGAGTTTCTCCTTATGGGAAAAAATTGCACTCATTGACACTTGATGAGTGCTTATGAAATCCAAACAGTGGATTTGAGCAGTGGGTTAGTGGGTGATGCTTTTCAGTAGTTGTGACATGGAAGTGAAGAACAAATCACCTTCTGGATGGCCATATACAGCTGTCACATGAAAAAATAAAGACTGATGTGGTCAGCTTATCCATGTGAGTTGGTGGATTACTACCAGAGAACTGTGTATGGAGCTGGATATCATCTTCAGCACATTGGAAATGATGCTGGTGGTGTTGAAATATTGCAGTTTGTGTCAGCTTGGTCCCCTGTAGGCTTACACAGGGACAGAAAGAGCACCCTATGCAAGTTTGTTGGGACCTATTGATCTAATATGAGGCTGAAGGTGACAGGCTCCCAGGTCACATTGTTACTGGTGAGGATAAGTGATGTCACAGCTACAAGCTGGAGCCAAAACAACAGCCTATGGGATGGTGACATCTGAAACCCCCTTCTAGGAAAAAGTTCAAGACACAGCTTTTAGTGAGTAAAGTGATGAGCACTGTCTTTTGGAACTGCAAAGGGGTGATTCTACTGGATTTCCTGGAAATCAGACACACCATCAACTCTGACTGCCACGTTGTGACACTGGCTAAACTGAAGGCTCACCCCTCCAGAGTCAGGCCAGAGGGGAAGACAACTTTTTCTTGCAGTGCAATAATGCCAGGCCCTGTACCAGTTTGAGCACCATAGAGAACATTGCTAGTCTTGTCTGCATTGTCCTACCATACTCATCTATAGTTTAGATTTGGTGCTTTCTGATTTCCAATTGCTCAGGCTAATGAAAGATGGATTGTGTGGGCAATGTTTCCAAATGGCAACGCTATCATAGCAGCTGTGACACAGTGGGTCACCTCTACTGGGCAGATTTTTGGGTATGACATGCTAGTTGTGACGACTATATTGAAAAAGTGTTTTGACGCTGAGAATTTTCTCTATCAAATAGTGTTAATATGTTCTTTGTATCTATTGTAGTTTCCATGGAAATAAATAGGAGGCATAACTTCTGGAGTGACCTATGTAGTTTGTACTCCTGTCAGAATAGATGACTTGTGGTTGAGCTTGTACCTAAGAGACTGATGAATAGAGCATCCTTAATTGCTTGCATCTGTATAGACATCCCTTAAAGAAAAAAAGCCTGATGAAAATACAGCAGACTCCAGAAGTATCTTATATGCTGATATCATCTTTGGCTGTGCTGAACTATGGTTGAATATTTCTCTCTAATAGCATGCCCACTGCTAAAATGAAACTTCAAATGTTTTTGAACTGAGAAGCAATTACAATTTTTTTTATTTTTATTTTTTGCTGAAGCACTATTCAGTACCGGTACTTTTATTCTCAAATTTGCCTCCTATTGTAATTTTCCTTTGGAAGGATATAAAAGAGGCAAATTAGTTTGTTTACGAAGTCAGTTATGCAAAAAGCTCTGATGGCATTGGGTGGTATAGGAGTGATAGAGGTCAGCTTATGGAACAAATGTTATTTACTCATGCCTAATTGGGCTTCTTTCTAATCTTCATTTAACCTGTTTAGGATCTGTCTTGTGTAGTTTGGCAGGGTGTTATGGGACAGAAGTTATCTAGTTCAACCATCAGTGTGGGATTAGATTTCCTGTAGTCGAGCAACTTGTCTGAACTTCTCATCTGGCATTACATATCATCAGTGGAGAAAGGGGAGTTTGTTCCATCCACTTAGGATTGGAGTGAGTCCATCCAGAAGCATCCGCATCTCATGATTGAATATATAGGGAGTTACAGGAGTTGGAGGGCAGCAGATTACAATATTCTTCTAGGCAAATGACTTTCACAGCTGGGGAGACAAAAAAAAAACACATAGATGTCTTTGCTCAAGTTTTACTTCATTTAATCTATTTTTGTGCTTGCTTTTCTGAGGTTGGCTTCTTGTTATCGACACTAGTTATACGAACTGTAACTGAAATTTCTGTAGGATTACTGATTGGGATTATTTGGCATCTGAAGCATAATTTCTACTCTCTATTAGAATCGCAGTTCTTCCAAAGTAAAGCTTTAAATGTCACTGCACTGGATGTTGTTGAGCCAACATTTTTAGGCAGTATAGAAATATCTGATAGTTGTATATTACGACACGGTAAAGTCTCATAATACTTTTGAAAATGCCTTGAACTAAAATGATCTTTGGGGTAGACATGTACTTGATCCTATTACATTCTTCACAAGAAGTCTCCTTAAAAACTTTCAAAAATACATTCTGTAGACTGCATGATCATTCCTATGCAGTCTATGCTGGGGTGACGCCTATTGATAGGAAGCTTTGTTATATTAGATAAAGATGAATATTTGATGAAGTAGTTATTTATTCATTGTATCTTAGAGGCAGAAAGACTTCCTCATGTGATTCTTCCTAGTCATCAAATGATTTGGGACCATTTGTCTCCTACTCCACCTGACCTATTGACATTTGTTGGGATCATCTGTCTGTTCTGGGACTACTGCTGAGATGATGACAACACCTGGAAGGAAAAGAAGGAAAGGAAGAAGCTACCTTTTCAAAATGTGAAATAATTTCATGGATTATCACTTTGATGCATTATTTATCATATAAATGTATGCAGGTAAGGTTAGCTGCTCATCCAGGCCTCTGGGTATTCTTTCCAGATCTTTGTGATGAGCTTCAGAAAAACTTCTCTGCACTTGAGGTGACCTGCTTGAGCTCTTAATGTAAATACACTGTAGGAGCTCAAAACCAGAAGTATTTATTGCTAAGAAGAAAATTAATTTAATCAACATTCTGAAAGCTGCTGAAATGATTTTTATATATAATCTCCTGATTTAGTTTCTCTCCAAGGAGAAAGTGAGTAGAAGAGGAAGAGACAGAATAAGGAGGATATGCTTTATGTTAAGGACAGTGATTACTTATTTTAGAATTCTAATAACCAAAAACCACATGCTCTTGAATGTACTAAATAATATCAAAGCATAAAGTACCATTGGGGGAAAGGAATCTCTCAGAGGCCATCAAATCATATTAGAGGGCAGGATGAGGTACTCTACAAGCACATCAAAGCTGACGAAGAGAAGCTTGGACAGAAAAATATGAAAGATAACTGAAAGCTGTTTAAGAAGAGTTACTAGATGAAAAGAAATAAGTGCCTCAATGTCATAAGCATAATAGAGTGTAGCATTGTTTAAAATTCCATCCTGGGTTGATGTGTGAACTGAAGATATAGTTAGAAAATAAAAAGCCTACATAGCAAATGGATAAAATGAAAATTCTAATTTATATTGATTAATATATAAGTTATACAGTGTAAAAATAGACAGAAAAAGACAACACAAAAATTACTGTCTGGCAGGACTTAAAATGAGTTAAGAGTATATTCAGAATAAAAAGTTCTAACGAGGGCACATACAGTTGCTTGATGGAGATGATAAGATGAAAATGCAAAAATATTCAATAAGTATTTCTGTTCTCCATTTGGAAATAATAAAAATGATGATGCACTTATATCACATGGGCTGATGGAAAAACTTTCCACTCCATTAGTGACCGGGAGGAATGTAAAGTATGTACTGGGGGTAAATATTTTAAAATCAGCAGGCCTAGAAAGCTTACAGAGGAATACCAATAGAGCTTATTTAACTGATTTCTAGCCTGCTGGTATTGATATTTAATAAATTCTGTAATAGGGAGGTAATATTAGATTAGTAGAGGAGTGTTTATTCTGTACCAGTATTAAAAAATGACAAAGTCAATCACAGAAGATGTGTGCCAGCAAGGTTAGCAGCAGTATGGGAGGGGGAGTGTTAACTGATAAAGAGTCATCTGGCAAAGAATGAGAAAATTTAAGGATATATTTTTCCAACAACAGAATAATCTTGGATAGAAAAAATGTCAAGAATTAGCATCAACATTCTTGCCTTGGTAAGGACAACGACTAGGATGTTCATAAAGTGCTTTCCAGACCCATTTTCTGAGGTCCCACAGTGAAATAACATGGTTACCAACAGAGTCCTCACTTGATAAGAGTCAATGTATATAGGCAGCACTGGATCTTTGTACCCTATGAATTCCCCTCACTGAGAGAAACATGTGACAACAGGATTGTTATTAAAAAGCTCTAGCTTCAGTTTTATTCAACACTTTATTCATAACAGTAAATAATAATTACAAGCTCACTGGTGATAAAATATGCAGATATATAAAGCCTGGTGAAATGGTAATGATGAAGGGAAAGCATTTATATAAAGCAGGCTCAATCACTTGACAGATCAGACATGTTGGAGTAAAAAGCCTTTTGTTACAGCCAAATGCAAAGTTATGCATATGGGAACCAGATAGGAGGTTAAGAGATGTGTAATCAGAAACTCTACCCTAGAAAACAGTGGTCTGAAAGGGATCAGGGTCATAAGGAGCAGTTTCACTCCAGCAAGATACTGTGGTGAAAAGGGTGAAATCAATCCGTGCATGCATAAACAGGGAAATGATGAGTAAAAGTACCAGGATGCTTTATTTTGCTTCTGTGGTACCGGTGAGGCTAATCATATGCAGGATATTTATTTTTGAAGGCTGGTGAGAAACTGGGGAAGGTGCAGAAGAAGCTTTGCTATTATTCAAGATGTAAAGAAATTGCTTTACTGTATTTAAAAAACAAAAAACAAAAAAACATGCAGTGCTCAACCTATCTTCCTAACTCAGAAGGAGATATCTTGATTTATGGCTTGATTAATCAATTGGTACAGTTGGAGGAGTAAAACATGAGCAGGAAAGGTCTCTGAGCAGAGTAAATTTTAGTGAGGGCTTAGTGCAGGGATTATAAAGCCAGACAAATTCAAGTGAAGAATGAGATAGAAAATGATTAACCACCAGAACAAGCTCACATGGTGAATCCTTCATCTCCTCGTGTCTTCATATCAAGATTAGATGTCTTCCTTACCAGCCAACAGCCAGATACAAATTGTCAAGCATGATTTATAGTGTTTAACTGGAATATCTCTGTGAAAATTAATGGTCTAGGATATCTAAGAGGTCTCTGTAGGTGATACTGATATCTGGGATCCATAATGCCGCAGGAGAGCTATGTATTTATTATGATGATTATGTCAGTAAGCTGTACCTAAACATGCGACTTTTCTCATGTTCTGTCCTTTAAGTGCTGTCGTTTAATGATAACAAGATGAATCAAGTTAGTTGAGGTAACTAGTGAAAGAAAACTAGTGAAAGAAACTGGAGAACTCTAAAGAGAAAAATCTGTCGGGACTTTTGTTCTAATATTCCTGTAGGTGGCCACTTCAGCAGGTGGACTGCTATTATACATATGAAATAAAAGTTGCTGAGTGATTGCCTTTTCCCTTCCTTCCTCTGTCTAGAAACTTATTTCTTTAGCTGTGACGTGCACCAATGGCAAGTAAGTAACAGCTGCCTGCATGCATCATATAAACAAAAACAGATGAAGTCATTCTGAAAGACATGAATGGAAGTTGGGATGCAGAGGAGAAAACAACAGTAGGTCATTGGACATGCTTTTTGACATTATTTAGGTGCTTGAACACAGGAACCTTATTTGCCAAACTGTTATTTGATATTTGGATCACCAAAATGAATAATCATGAATTGCTGCTAAGTTGCTTTTGAAATTCCCTATGGTAGTGACCTGGGTATCTGGGTGCCTAACTACTTTTATGATTCAAGTCCCTGAAAACTTCTTTCCTCCCAAGATCTTGGGAGGCCTTCGTGGCTTGATGGCAAAGCGTGGATGCTGCTGATATTGTGCAGCCATTCCAAATAACAATTTAGGAAAGAAACTGAAGAATCTCATCACTAATGGAACTTCAAAGGAAATTCAGGCAATGCAGAATGGAAAAGGGAGGAGCAGATAACGTATTTATAGTAGACAGCTTATCCGACAGATTTAGCTCCTCTTGCTGCTTCAGACCTACTTGTGAACAGCTTTCATTCATCCCAGATGTTTTTATTATTCTAAAGTTCTTGGCCTGTAGAATGTTCTCGAGCAGCTCCTTCTGAGTATTTGATACATGAAAGTAAAGAGTCAAACTGATTCTTTGCTCTGAATAATTCCTATGTATTCCTTTGACTGATCCACTTTGCACATCATTTCAGATCTCAGAGGAACGCTTTTTCTATTTCATTCATACAATTTAATTGCTCACAACATTCTTTATTGATCTTTTTTTATACTGTAATTCAAGTCTTTTCCATCATTTTCCCCATCCACTCCTCTCCTCTTCCTGGTTTATTATTATTACTAATATTACTTTAATTATTACTAATATTACTACTAATTATTAAAATTACTTTTTTAGAATTGTACTGTAATTATTCAGAGCAGGCACTTGTCTTTTTACTGTTGTGCAGAGCACTTTGCAAACATGTCGTGTTGTATAAATAAGGATTACAGCTACAGAAATAGTCTCTCAACCATTTTGCAATATAATGCATACCAGAGGTACTCTATGAAATAGAATTATTAATTATAATTATTCCATCTTTGGTACTGACACTGAAAAGTATTTTAGGTGAATCATGCTCCTCTATTCTTTCTGTTTTTTAGCTGGCTCAGACTTGCAAGGTATGTTGGAAGTGATAGCATTGGGTTGCTTCTAAACACTCCAGAAATCTTTGAATATAACATCTCCTTTCTTTTCCTGCTTTCTACTGGTATACTTCTCAGCCTTTGAGAGAGGGAAATGAGTTTTCGTTTACAGCTGGAAAGCAAACAAAGAGAGGTAAATCTGGGGGCTCTTGGGGATGCCTGAAGCACGTCTGTGAGCAGAGACCAAGTCTCCAATGCTCCCATCACCTAACATTTTTAATGGGCAATGCTTTCCCACAAAATAAGCCATTGGATTGAGAAGGGCTGTGCATGTGCACTGTTGTATAGCGGCTTTCTCTTCTCCAAACCGATGTTTGAAATTTGTTAAACCTGGGAAAATAATGGAAAATAGAGATCCCTCCAAACCCTTCTGGGTCTGTGATTTCCACATATGTGGTATTTGCTTCTGCCTGGCAATGAAGCCAAAATAGAAACCGTAAGAGCTTATTTATTTTTCCAAAAAAGGTAAACAGAATCTTACTTTGTGAGGCATCAGTCATGATGCACCTTGCCTGCTGCTGGTTCTGCAGCTCTTGCTGCTCTGTTCTGGCTGATACCTACTCAGTCCACCTGAAAGGGTGATGGCAGCAGTGCAGGATACCAGCACCAAACAATTTATCTGTCACTCCAAAGCGGTGGTCCCTAAACAACACCTCATAGGAAACTCAAAAGCTTTGGTTTCTGTGAAAATGTTCTGCTGCAACATTCCTTCCTGTGCACATACTGGAGTGGAACACTGTCTTTCCTAAGTAGGCTGCCTGGACAGGAGGAATGCTTTGCCGTGTTTCACTTTGGTAGGATCTCTTCCTTACCCATCCTGCATAGTGAGAGCTCAGTTCTAAAACTAAGCCATAAGATACTGTAGGTATCTACAGCAGAAAGAATGCCTTTTAAAAAAGCATGTAGCCCAAAGCATGCAAACTTTGCTCTGGATATCAATTGTAATAGTAAAGTGCATGCTCCTGGAAGGGAATTATTTTAACAGTTTCAGAGAGGAAGGGAAGCATTTTCAAAACATCTGTCTCTTTTGTAGTTTGCTGCCTGGCCTCCAGCATTTTGAGGCTGACCCCAAGGGCTGCACCTTACTGGCAGAGTGTGGCATATGGTCCCACTGCAGAGCCTGGCATGCACATGGTTAAATTAACAGGTGTTTAAAGGCCTTGAACTTGGCAGAGAGATAAGAACCTGTGTGGACCTAAGTCCTACTTCAGTCCCTTTGCAGGTCATGGATCTTGTCAGGAATGGTATGATGTTAGTGTCTGAAATCAGGAGAAGATAGCAAATGTGCTTTGGTAGGGCCTACAGTTGGGGGGGAAAAAAAGTCCAGCTACATGCAGGGGAAAAAAAAAATGAACACATTGCATGAGGAAATCTCCACTTTGAAGGTTTCACATTTGAAAAACTAGATTTTCTTCAATGAACTCCCTGGAAGTGTGAAGGTAGTGAAAAATCCATGGCTTATGGATTTTTCTACCTTCACTGAAAAGATAGAGGGAGCAATTTTTATGTTAAAGCATTAAAACCTGTACAAGCAACACAAAAATGAAGTAGGTTAGTCTGCTCTGAAACAGCACGTGACTTGTGGTAGTCTTCTAAAAAACACTTCCTATTTCTGTCTGGAGAACATGTGGCAACACAGTGATTGGGCATCCCTCAGAAAAAGGGGAGGGGGGGAAGGAGGAATGAGTTTCTTCAACTTCTTTGTAAACTTCAGGATTGTTCCTCAGTTTTCTGATAGAGAAGTTTTGAATGTACATCTGTGGGGGATTTATTACATAGAATAGACAGGAGATGCTCTGTGTTTATTTACCCAGAGAGATGAAATTCTCAATTCCCAGTTGCAGGACATCTTCAGGCATGCAGGAAAGGGGGGAAAAAAAAGGGGGCAATTTCATGAGCTAGGTGGTTAAACTTTTCTCTGGAAAAGTTTTTTCTTTGGGAAGTCCAATCCTCCATTAGTTCCGAAGTAACAGCAGACAAGTCATGGAATTAAAATGGAAGAAAAATAGGAGTTCCTGATTTCCCAGGTGCTTTTTTTTTTTTTTTTTCCCCCACACTGAGGCTGGATTTACAGAAGGGATGAGTATTCACAAATGAAATGTAAATATAAGAAGCTGTATGAAGCAAAAATCTCTGGAGGAAGAGAGATGTGACAAGGCTCAAATTTATGATTCCTTTTGGCTATGACACGTCTGGGCTTCAAACCTCAGTCTGCAGAGTGAGATCTGATTTCACTGGGGATGACTGTGCTCACAGTGGTATTTGTGATGCACTCAGACACTGCTGTGATGACCGCATTAAGAGTCCCTGAAGAAATAAGTCATCCTTTTTTTTCAGTCTGACAACTTTACCATAAATAAAACACAATTTAGAGTGGGAGAATAGACTCTGCTAGTCTGGGGTGAGTGAGGAACAAGCCTGAGTATGTCCATGCTGTACTCTGAGTGTGCCTGAAGACAAGACTGTGGTACCAAGCAGATGTGATTATGCCACTTCTTGGGATGGTTATGTATGATCAGGTGTGATGCTGCACCAAATGAATAAATCCTTCCAGAACTGGTGTAGTGCAGAGACCTCTGGCTCTGGATGCACATACAGAGGATCTAGGCCTGGTGCTGTGTATGATCTCTCTTTTTCTAGATAAAGACAAGGCACTCATGGCACAGTTGTAAGACAGTTAATAGGATCAGCTGCATCTCTGCTGCCTGTTTATAGATGGCTACAGAGGTGCTGGGGCCATCTGTACGTCACTGCAAATTTCCATCTCAGAGCCAGCTTCCTGCACACGCCTGGGTGTTCTGCAGAGGTCAGTGCTTGCTCCTGGCTGGCTCTCAAGGAGCACACAACGAGTGGGCGATTCTGGGGATCCCTATGCCTCTAGGCTCATCTTACTCCATATTTCAGCATTTTATAATTTTGGTTCCATTAGCTTTTCCATTACTAGCTCAAGAGCTAAAAGAACGGAAGCTGGATGGAGAAACAATAGCTTTTCTGGACCTGCAAACACAGGCAGGGGCCTGACCAGCCCAAGGGACTCAGCACCACCTCAGGTGCTCTCTGGCTGTCTCCCTCCTCCCTGTCACTCAGCACAGAGCAGTCCTAGTCTCCATTCCCCTCACCCCCTGCCTTGCTGCCGCCTTCTTCCTTACTCTTGGAGCCCTCTCCTTCCTCCCTGCTTACTGTGACTAGGGAGGAGAATGCAGATTTATATGTTCCCTACGTGTGCTTCTCATTTATTCTGCTCTGTCTCTGGCTGTTGATTTCTACTTCTTGTAGGTGAGTGTCTCTTAGCTCTCATTTTCCTTTCTCTTTGACCTTTCCTCTGCTCCTTGTAAGGCATTCTCTCCTCTCCTGCTGTGAAATATTCGTGCTGGCTCATGCTGTGAAATGATCTCTCTCACGCTCTCTCTCTGGCACAATGCTCAGCACTTTCTGAAGGATGCTGTTTCACAGTAAATACATGAGCACAGCATCTAACTGCTGTCCTCTGCATATGTTTGATCAGATACAGTATTTTAAAGGTGCTTCTACAACATCAGAGATACCTTATCTATCTTAGCAGTTTCCTTCTCAGCTCTTTTGAAATATACATCAAACAGTTTATTTTTTAAGCCAGCCTGAGGTCACTGGCACATGCACTACCATCCCAGCTGGCAAAGCTTGGCTGGGATAGGGCTGGCTGTGTTATTCTCCATTTCCCCTTTAAAACACTCCAGCTCTCGCAGAGAGATTGTGTGGTCAGGTGACGCTCTGACAGGCGCTTTGCTGCAGTGTGGCATCCTCAGAGCAGCCACAGCTCTTTGTGCACAGTGTGCGGGCCCTGGGAGCACTGGGATGGGGCCACGCATCCATGTAGCACCTATGGCATCAGTCTGTGGGGAGGCTTTTTGGGAACCCATTCCTGTGAGCGCTTCAGGCCTGAGCTGCTCTGGTGCTGCCTCATCACCATGACTGTTTTTTATTGATCTCTGAACCGCTGAATCATTAAACAGAGGTCATGAAAACATCTTTATTCTGCTGAAAACATGAGCTCATTCTTCCTGGTATTGCAGGGGACAGGGGAGAGTAGGAGACATGGGGGCTGGGAAAAAGAAGGTGCAGCAGTGACCTGGGCAGAGTGGAGAGCTCAGAGATGAAGTGGCTGAAATGCGGGACCGAGAGCCAGGCCGCTTCCCATCCCAATCGTGTTACTGGAGGTAACATTAGGTTCTCTCTGTAAAATAACAGACACAGAAATCTTTTTCCCTTCTAGAAAAAGGTACCACGTTAACCGGCTGCTGCCCACCACAGCCCTCCCAAGTGGTGGCAAGTCTGATGTCTGTTCCTCAGCTCTGGCTCAAGGTTGCAGACTCTTGGTTTCTAACCTTAGAGAAAGGCGCTTCACTCTCCCATGTCCTCGTGCTGCAGAAGAGTTAATGCAGAAGGAGAGAGGAATTTAATCTGCTCTACTATTTATGCCTTAAATTTATTTTCTTATTCTCCTTCTTTAGGCCATTTTTTTTTCAATCTGGAGAGATCCTTCTGGGTAGAAAAACACTTCTTGTGGGGATTATATTTCACTCTTTACCAGCTAAGCTACAGACAAATATTTCCCCTGATAGCGGTGTTAGACGTCCCTCCGCTCCCGGCTCCAGCAGCAAGCGGTTCAGGCTGAGCCCCACGGCCACCCGGGCTCTGCGGGCGCGGATTCTTTCGGAAGGGTAAATACGAAGGACCGCACCGCAGGTACCGCGCACCCGCAGAGCAATCGCTCGGGAGCGCTCCCGGAGGGCTCGAAAGACGGGTTCTGCGGCACGCACCCACCGCGCCGTGCGGGGAACTCCGGGCCCGGACCCCGCAGCCCCTCCGCGGTGCGGGAGGGGCGGAAGGCGGTGCGAGGCAGTTGGGAAAGAGTTAAGGGAAGGTGGCGGGGAAGGCCGGCTGTCGGAAGCGAGCATGTGCAGATTGCAACCGCATCCACACTACGGGCGAGTGTCACGGGCGCGTTTCGCCTCTCACTGTCGCCGGTCGCAGGGCACCCATGGACCCCGGTGAGGCGAGGGCCCGCGACGGGAGGGAGCGCGGCGGCCGCCCGGCACCTGCCCGGGACGCGCGCCGGCGCCCGGCGGCCTCCCCGCGGCCGGAGATGCGCCGCCCGGGGCGGAGGGCGGGCGCACGGCTCTACCGCTTTCGGTTCGGCGGCAGGGGCCGCCGGCACCGCCGGGCCGCGGCCGCGCCTCCCGCTCGGCGGGCGGCCGTAGGGTACCCGGGCGGGCGCCGGTCTCGGGCAGACAAAGGCGGCGGCGGCGGCGGGGTCCGCAGTCGCCCCCTCCTGGGAGCGGCCGTGGGGAGCCGCGACCCCGAGCGTCGCCGCCGCTGTCGGGGGGTGCGGCGGTGCGGGGGCCCGGCGGGAGCTGCGGGGATGGGGAGGCTGGGGCTGCTCTTCTTCTGAGATGTGACGTGTTTTGAACAAAGCGAGGTGTTGTGAAATATCCCGGTTATATTGGTTTCAGTTACTCTTTGTGCTGGGAAAGGACAAATCCGTGCTCAGCCCCCCAGAATAGGGCGGAGGGTGGGGGCCTACAGCCCCCTCAATGATTCCTCTGCAGCCCCGGGAACCGCTCGTGCTGCGGTGCCGGGAGGTCAGGAACCCGGATATCAGCGCCGCTGAAAGGAGGATATCCTTCTGCCGTTGCTTTTACATTTAAATCGGTCTCGGGATGTTTGCTCTTGTTCCATTTTTGGTATGGAAAACATCCAGAACAGCTGAATTTTTGCGAAACGGAAAATGTTCTTCCTCCCGCCCATCTCCTGCAGCAGGGTTCTGACTACTGTCCCCTGGTTTTGCGGCGCGGGGACGCAGGGAGGATCGTCCTCCCCCCTCCCCCGTCCCCTCTCTGTCAGCTGCTGTGCAACGCGGGGCTTCCCGGGGAGCTCCGCATCGCCGGCCCGGGGGGAGTGCCGACGTGCGAAGTCCCCCAAATCATGCAGCATAGGCAGCGCATCTCTGTCAGATGGAACGTTTGGTATTGTTCTCTGGCATCATGTGCTTGACAGGTTTGTTCTGACTCCCTCCCATTTCCCAGGAAGAACAGTACCTGCAGGGGATGGGGATATTTGGAGGTGAGGTGGTGGCATTTCCACGATGGAGCCTTATGTTGGGATTTGCAAAGGGACCGGATTGCCCAGAGTGTTGCTCGTGGCTCATGAGTACACTGATCCATCAATACATGAGCTGCATCAGCTGAGAATGGGGCTTACTGCTGCTTGGGGGTAAATAGAAAGCCTTGAAAAGATGAAACGTCCATAGAATAGCTAGGAAATAACGAAAGAGGAGTGACTGAGATGCAGGTGTGAGCCTCTGCGGCCACTTTTGCAGGTGCTGGGGAACGCACAGCAAGAGACCTGCCCACAGGGCACCGCCATGCTCACGGTGCCCCCTGAGGGCTCCCAAACTGTGGTGCCCCACTGTAAATGTGGTTTTCTGTGCCTCTGAGGCATGATCCTGCTGCAGGGCAGGAGGCTGAGGCAGCTTCGTCTGAGAGGTCTGATTTTGGGACTTTGAGTGCCGGGTCCCAGGGCAGGCTGTGGGATGGGACCAAGGGCCATAGTGTGAGTCATGGGCAGTGGTGGATGGGGACTAAGGGCAGCACAGGGCTCTGCATAGGTATGGAAGGTACCTAGTCATGGGACTCTGCAGTTCTATTGGCAGTGTCATAGTGTGAGGTAAAGATCAACTTAACCTTGAAGCGAGGGGGGAAGGGTTCTGGGGGTGAGGTGGTGGATCTGGCAGTGTTTGGAGCCTTCAGACTGAGGTACCTTTTTAACATCTGCACTTCAGTTCAGCAGCTTGAAGAAGTCCTAAGGAATGCAGATGCAGGATCCCCTTGGCCTTTTAATTTGTTAGTCTGCTTATTCCTTCACGTCAAGAGGGTGAGTTGTGCTGCAGTGTCCTGGAGGTATGCACATCACTCATTCATTTGTGTACAGTGATGGCTGCACCCAGTTCTTACACTACAGGAATGTGGGTGATCCCTGTGCTGTGCAGAAGGGTGCTCTTTCAGTGCTCAATTCACTCCATAACTGCAGGTCTTGCTTTCCTCTGCAGCACCAGCAATGAGCCAGGTAAGGCTGATTGCAGCGGGAAGTCTGGGGAGGTGGGAGAGGAGGTGATGGCCCTACCAAGAGCCAGCACAGGGATTTCTGGTCATGGAAGACGAAGAGAAGCAATTGGAACAGTGTCCAGAGAAGAGAAGCCCAATGCAGTGGTATGAAGGAGTCCTGATGGCTGGCCTGGGAATTGCAGAATAAATGGGAAATTTTATTGTTGGCATTTGTGCATTAGGACTCTTTGTTTCTGTGTTGCATTTAAGGATGTTGTGTTTAAGGAAATGAAATCAAGTTGTTGTTCTTTTTTTTAGTTTTGTGGATTTTTTTTCCCTAGTTTCGGGTTGCTGCTATTGCAAGGTAAAACAAGAGAGCTACCAGCATGACTAATTAAAGGGCAGCAGTGTGTCATTCCCCTGGGCTAATTATTCTGTAGAAAATGGGTCAATTACTTGGATAAATTGTTTGCCAGCAGAAGGCAGGAAAAGGCCCCACTCCTCCCTGCAGAGCGCTGCCTACCTCCAGGTGAAGGCTTTGGAGAGTTGCTGGAGGCCAGGGTGTTCAGATGCTCAGTGCAGACCAGGCAAGGAGTGGAAGTGTCTCACATTGTACAGCAGAAATAATGGGTCCTAGAGTTTCTGTGACAACACGTGAAACAGGAGCATCCAGATGGCATCTGAACTCTTGGTGAAAGGAGTGTGCAGGCAGCCAGAATAAGGCTAGTGAAAGCTTTGGCTCTCTGGACAGATGATCAACACCTCTGCTCATTTCTGATTAGTCAGAGTTCCTGGTGGTAAATGGACCAATAAGATCTGGTGCAAGATAGAGCCTGGACACTTCATGGGCTGTCGAAGACAAAGCTGAAGGGCATCTACCTGCAGGTGTATACTGCTCTTTAACGTGTCCCCATAGGCTAAGTAAAAGCTCAGCTGCTTTAGAAGTTTATTTGTAGGCATATCTGAATGAGATTGTCGTTCATGTATGAGTTCAGAGGCATCTAATTGGTCTCTATAAAAGAGAGTAGCATTTTGTTACCTTTGTTTTGTTCTAGATTTTTATTGCTGCCAGCACACAAGTTTGCCACAACCTTATCTCAACCCCCTCCGCCCTCGCAGGCTTCTGTCAAAGCTGGATTAGATTACAGAGAGAATCTTCTCTACCACAAATGTGTGCCGTCTTGCTTTCATTGCATAAGATCCAAGCATTAGGAGTCATTGGATAAGTGCTGATAGCACGAACGGCGAAGCAGGGAGGGCTCCTTCCCAGCTGCCCTGTGCTCAGGTGCGCTGGTGCTGAGCCTGCACCGGGGCTGCTGCCAGGCACTGTGCTGTGCTTCTTGACTCATGTGGGAGATGACGAGGTATTTCTGAAGGGGGAAACTCTCTCCTAGTATGGACAGCTGTAACACAGCGTGCTCCCAAGTGCCTGCTGGGTTCACTGTTTTCCTTGGTTTGTTTTCACCCAGAATATATGCGTGGGAGATGGTCAGACTCATCCAGCTCCACCAGCTTAAACTTGGCTAAGAACTTTTGGCTGAACTGCATCCATACGCAGCTCTAGGTGGGGTGGGTTCTCGCCGTGATTGGTGGTGTGGGCAGAGGTGGGTGTGCACAGCCTGCAGGATGCTCTTCAGCCCAGGAGTCCTCCTTGGATCTTGGATTGGCTGAGGCTCACGGTAAGGATGTTTCCAGTATGTCCCAGGAGAGGAATGATTTCTTTTTGTGATGCCTGGTGTTTTCAAAATGTGCATATGGTTTCCACTAGCAGCATGATAGGTGCCATGTGATTGGGTTTATTTTGATCCAGCAGGTCTTTTCAAGGCAGGTCTCTATTAAGCCTTTAATTGGTCGTGGACTTGCACAAGAGCTGCAGGATGTAGGGCAGAGTTTATAAAATTGCTCTAATGTCTACTAGCAAGAGAGGAACTGCGGTGAAGGTAAGATAATGGCTTGGTAGCAGTATAGAGGTTGGCTGTCCTTGCTTGGGGTTTTTCATTGCGGGTTAATACTTTGCCATGGGAATGAGATACTGAGTTTCCAAAACTTCACCTTTGGTCACTTCAGCTGACAGGGACTGTGTGCTGTAAGTGGAGCCCCAGGTAGCTGAGCTGCTTTATGTGCAGTTGAAGACAAAGGTGCATATATAAAGTAGACACTTTATGTTTTAATGGAATATATCTCATGGATGTGCAAAAGATCTACCTCTATGGTGCAAGTTCTTTTTAGAGCTGATTATAACCTTTTGGAAACAGTGCCTAGTTTTGATATTTGTATTTATTAGCTATTACTGCTCACTGTAAAGGCAGCTAAAGATTCAATTCTTTCATGGATTAGCTAGAGTGTAATTAGGTTTTCAAAGAGCAGATCGATAGGTACAACATGTTCTTTTCTAAAAATGCCATGTATGCACATGTTCTGATTTACCTCTGCCTTTTTGTAGTAGCAGCTCCAGGAGCTGGAACAGTGCTTAGTACTGCAGCCTCAGGTGGGGGTATGTACCGTGGAGTGGGGGGGAATTTGGGGTTTTGTTTTCTTTTTTCTTTCCTAGGTAGTGAAAGTATCAGATTCTTGTGATAGAATTGTAATTTGCATGGTGTGAGACTGGACAGTCCTTGTTTCTCTAACAATGTCATGACAATGATTAGAATTTGCTGCTCTTTGGACCAGGGCTTAGCAATGTTTGGAGTACTAAATAAGCTGTAAGTGCTAACAACAATGCTTCCTCAGCATCTTTCATCTGAAAATCTTACTGTTCTTAATGAATTTTGGTGCCTCTCTGTGAGGAAGGAATTACTAGAGTCATTTTGCAGACAAGTAGATAAAATAAAATGCTTGCATAGAGGCATTCTGAAAGCCACTTATATTCAGGAATATTAATGCTTCAACTCGCTTTTGAGCTACTATCTTGTCCTTTCTCTTTTGCCAGAAGAGCTATGGGCATTAATTTTGGTAGAACTTTGGTAGATTTTTTTTTTTTTTTAATTGGGTTAGGAAACATGAAAGTGAGACGTTATTATGCAACGTCTCTAAGTGTGCATGTGATACTTGAAAAATGGTAATCAGATAAATTGCTAAGCAACTGTACCCTGCCTTCAGTTACCAAAAAGCCAGTGACTTCGCTTTCATGATGTAACATGCTCTATACTTCTCCATGAAGCACGTGTAGGTGGAGTTCTGTGAGAGTTGCTCCTTTTAACTCCCCTCCTGCTTGACTGCCATATTGTGAGGTCAGGTTTGACCATAGTTTTACAGAAATGTATTCACAGAACCTGAAAGCGACAGAACAAATGTTAGAAGAGCTGTTCAAAATAATGAAGTGTAAGTAAGTGTGTATATAAGGAAACAGCCATTCTCTCCCACGGGCCTTCACTAGCTTGTAAAGAGCAGGCCATAGCTCATCCTTGGGAACACAAGAGGTAAGAAAATGGGTGAGAGACTGATGTTAAAAGGCACACGGCAGGGAAATGTGGCAAGCTGTGGGAAACCTTGGACACCCACAGCGATCCATTTGCCCCAAATGTTGAGAGATGCAGTAATGCACAAGAACCTATATGTAGAGCCAGCTGATTTGTTCTCATTGTCTTAGCAAGAAGGGAATGGCAGGAACATCAGCAGAGAAGTGTGCGTGGAGAAACAGTAAGTAGAACTCCGATAACATAAGGCAGATTTAGGGGATTTTGTTTGAAACCTGACTAACTGATAGATCACAGGATCTGTCTTAGAAATTCTGCAGGGTAACTGCAACGACAACAAAACAGACTCTTGCTGGTTATTCTAAAATTCTGCTTCTTGTTAGTAACCATCCACAGCAGCATTTGTAGTTCCTGTGGCTTGTGGAGCACCTGCCCAAGGTTCTCCAGTGCTTGCTGGTGCCAGCGCTTTTAGGAGCAATGTGAGACCGGAGGCCACAATTGGCTGATGCAGAGGTATTTGGGAAAGGGTGCTCCTGACCTTGGAGATGCTTTGTTTTTTTTGCAGATGGCTGAAAGTTACTTTTTATGGAGTTTTGTAACCTTGTTGCTGTGCTCCTCTTCCAGCCCAGACATCATCTCATGGGATGGTGCAGCCCTACCTCCCGCCTTTGAGAAGGGGCGCCATGTTCTGTGCTCTAAGTGCCTTGCGTGTGGGGATCCCGGAGCCTGGCTGCTCCATGTGCAGCTGGAAACCCCAACCAAAGGACAGAGGGAAGGGCGTGCTAGGTTCGTTTGGGTGACATCTGCATCACCCTCCGTGGAGGTCTTGCAGGGGTTAGAGAGCGGGGGTGCGTTGCTGAGAAATTGTTTGCTTTCTACTTCAGATAAACTGAATCTGGGTGCAGCTCAGGGACTTCTCTGTTGGTGGAACGTCTTGGTTTAATCACCAGGTAGTGGCACGGACCTGCGTTTTCTTCTCAAGTGCACTTTGGAAATCATGAAAAGGTGTAAGCAAACAAGTGAAGGAATGCACAAGTAGCCACTTGGCAGCCAAGAATTTCATTTCCATCCAGTTCTCACTGGACGAGTGCTGCTCCTTCACTTACTGAAGTGCAGCCTCTGCCTGCTGGTGCTGGCATTTGAGAGGAGCCGAGTCCTGCATAACAGTGTGCTTCAGATTCTTTCTTTCTTTTTTTTGAATGGCCGCACCACTGCTGAATATTTGTTGTAGTTGTTGATTTTTGCTAATACAAACATTACACCTTTTTAATCATTAGCATTTCAGTACAAAAAGTTCACTTATCATCTATGTGACCTTTTCTGACCAGCCAAAGTGCTGTGAACTCCAAGGTCAAGCCTTTATCTTCAGTGCTGCATTTCTGCTCTTATGTTACGACACAGTCTTTGCTAACAAAGAGTTTCTTTTTCTTTCAAGTGTAGATACATGCGCAACTAAAGCTATGGTTTCTCAAACATTTTGAGCTCATAGAAATGAAGGTGGCTTTTTTGTTTGCTTTTCGTATTGAAAATAAGGATCTCTTTCCTGCTGGGTGGAGGCCTGAGAGCCAGATCTGTGAGGTGATATGGCTGAGTACAGGGAGGTTTTTGGTAGCAGTGTTCAGATGAATGACGAATCCCTTGATTGGAGTTTCTGTGACACTGTGGGCGGCTGTAGGGCTGGTGCTAGCAAGAGAGGTGAGCTGTGCAGCAAGGTACAGGACAGGACAGAGCTGTCCTAGTGTTATCCCCTTCCCAGGAGAACCTCTCAGCTCCGCTCTGTTCTTCACTCCCATGCCAAACCTTTAAGTGAGATGGAGCGCTCACACCGAGATACACGGAACTCATCTGGCAATAAATATACCCTTTCAAAAATGTTGTACTTTGTTTTTTTTTTCCAGGGTGTGCCCAGCCTTGTGGCAAACAGTGGGTGTATGTGTTTATTAACTGGGTTCAGAGATGGGAAGCAAAACAAATGACCCAGAGCACAGCTCCTGGTTTAAAAGCAGTGGTATGTTTTTAGGTCTTCAGGTTTGTGCCTTGAAGGAGTCAAGAGTGTTACAGCTGCTTATTTTGTATCATTTTGTTCTTCACTCTTTTACAAAATAAATTATAGTCAAATAGATCTGACTAGATAAAAAGAGTTCTCAGTGTTCTTTAAAATGCATTTCTAAGAAATACTTTTTGAAGTTTTGTATGCAAGCATCTGATAAATAGCTCAGTAGAAACCTATACTCTCCTGTAACAAAACGCATACAGTGAAAATAGCATACGTGCAAAAAACTTACAGGAACATCAGGTTTAGAGCAATTTAAATGAGAGGTAATAAACAGCAGCCACTCTTTCCAATGTGACGTATAAGTACCTGGCTGTTAAAATAGCAGCTATTCCTCATGGTAAGAGAGGCTCCAAAGCAGACGTACACATCAGTGCATGTGCAGGAAGTGCTTGGTGTGTCTCATGATACTCATGTTACATTGATTTAATTAATGGTTTTATGCTATTCATCACTCTGCTAATCTTGGTGGGAAGGTTTTGTTGGGGGAGGATTAGTTATTTAATCTGCATTTTTTTTATTGGAATGTTTTTGTAGTTCATTGTAATCTAAAGACAGATGGCGGATTTCTTCTATTGTTGTTTGTATTGTGTTTCTTTGTTTTTAAGAGAAAATGTTTCTCTTGAATTACTGTTGGATTTAGGTGCCCAGAATTTTACATTCATTGGGATCTGATAAATGTTTATAATATCTAAAGGAGGTGGGGTGCAGATGGATGAGGCCAGGCTGTTCTTGGTGCAGCGATAGGACAAGGAGAATAACCTAAAACTTGTATGAGGGAAGCTCCATAATAACACGTGGAATAACTTCTTTATGGTAAGGGTGATGGAGTGCTGGAACAGGCTGCCCAGAGATGTTGTGGAGTCTCCTTCTATGGAGATACTCAAGACTTGTCTGGATGCCTACCTGTGTGATCTATTGTAGAGTACCTGTTTTAGCAGAGAGGTGGGACTCGATGATCTCTTGTGGCCCCTTCCAACCCTTGCAGTTCTGTGATAACATGAAGATCCTGTTCGTTATGCAGTCTGGCACATAGGTGTTCTTGCTCTGTAACTTCGTCACATGCTATTAATCTAGAAAATTGCTGTGTGTACACAAGCCCACAGAGTGTGAGATCTGTGAGACTGAAGTGGGTATGTGCTGGATATTTTTGTGTTGGAACAAGCACCTCAATGTGTGACTTCTGCACAAAGCAGCACTGTGGCACCCTGAGCGACAGTGCCTGAGAAGGGAAGAGCAGCTCAGGCATGTGGCTCTGCTCACGGTCAGGGTCTGATGCGGGCCAGGTGGCAGCCTCCTCACCAGGGCAGGGGGAAACAGGCTGGGGGCTGGAAAGGGCTTGCCTATGTGAAGGTGTGGAGCAGAAAAGGGAGGGGAAGGAATATGTGGTTAGAGGGGAGATAGGGAGGCAGTGTTAGGAGGAGGATTGGGATGAAAAGAAATCAGCAGCTTACTTAAAAATAAACAAATTAAAAATGGTTGATGGGCAGGAAAAAAAAACCTGAGCGAACACTTTCTGGTAGATCCTCTATGGTTAACTGAGCCCTTGTTTGAGATGGCAGTGGTGAGGAACCTTTGGTCGTTGGCTCTAGAGACATGCTCCTCGTGTTTGTCGTGGCAGGGATCCAGAAGGACAGTGCAGAGCAGAAGGACCCAGCCCAGCCTGGGGAGTGGCTGCCAGCAGCCAGTCTGGGACTGGGGCAGGGGCAGCACTCATCTGCACTTGGTAGAGGTTGGCCATCCACACAGCCAGGTGCCAAGGCTGAGATACGTACGTTGCTCTTTGGGTGTTGGAAGCCTCTCTCTCATTGTGCCGCATTAACATTAACCTGTGCTGCTTTGCTTTACGAAGGCTGCCTGGTCGCCACGTTAGCTGCTGGTTGCACGGTCCTGTCTCGAAGACAGCAGCTGTCTGAAGTGGCTCGGACCTGCGGGGACAGCCTGGCCTCACCGTGGATGCTGTGAACTGGGAGCTGGCCGAAGTGGGAGAGCTGCCGGATCCCTCCCAACAGGTAGGGTTGGGGGATGGAAGGCAGGAGTGGGCTTGCAGCACAGCAGATATGTAGAGCTGGTGAGTGTGGGCAGGAGGTGAAATTATTTCCACGAGTTCAACCTGCAGATTGCTTTCTGGAAGCATGAGTAAGGTTGCTGTTTGCATGCATTGCCCTTGGTTTCTGTCTGCTTCATGCTGCGCTGTTCTAATCGCTCATAATTTATATTGCCGAGCTTATTCCAGCATCACTGTCACTTTAAAACCTCACCCACAGATAGTCTGAGGAAGTCACAGCAATCAGGACAGTGGAGCACTGCCTGAGCTAAAGAAGAGCAGTAGGTAAGGAGCAGGGGCTGTTCTCTGCACAGGTGTGAGTCAGATGATGCAGAGCCTATTCCTGTCCCTGAGGAACAGTGCAATCTCTGCACTCGATTCACCAATGTGCTACTCTGCTGATCACAGGCTCCTCTTGCCTGTACCTACTGCAGCGGCTACACTTGCACAGAGTAAAACGCTATCGAAGTGAAGAGGTTTTATATTTGAGCGAAGACTTGCATTGATCCTGGTAGACAGGCTAGGCATTGTGGGACCTCAGCAACAATCCCTGGACCCTGCAGTGTTCTCAGAGTACTCTGCAGCACAATGCCCTAGTAGGAGGCAAAATACACGTGCTCTGGTGCAGCTTGCAGCAGTTTAGAGTACAGTTTTGTTTTCTGGATTGTGGCTAAGGCCCTCATGGTAGGTCATGCACAGTACTTCTCTGACTGGGAAATCACTTTGAGTTTTCCATGCATAGCACCTACATGTTCATATTTACATAGCACCTCCACCATAGTCTGCTCTCTGTCTCAGGGGTCTCATGGCCCTTTCGTAGTGGTGGTGTCCAAGGGATCCCAGGTGGTACTGCCCCAGTCTCACAGGTTGCCTTGCTTGATCCCTGCCCCTCTTCTGGGAATGGAGAGCAGTTCTGGACAGGTACTGAATAAAAGCAGTGGTCTGAACAATGGCAATGCTAGCGGTGTGGGTAAGCAGGGTCAACAACTGCTCCAGGCTCTGCGTGTGATCTTGCTGCTGGTTGTGCGGTTGTATACAGGCCCTCAATTGTTTCAGAATATCATCTCGTGAGCAGCAAGGTTCAGGCCAGTTCTGCAGATTATGACAAAGCAAGAGTCAAGAGCTATTCAGGAAGGTTGCTGCTGCTGGACTGAGCCTTGGAGTGCACCCAGACATTCTGTCAGTGATGCAGCCATGGGTTCTTCTGGAGAAAGCTGTGTCTGGCGTGTGCCCTGCTGTATAGTACCATTGCTGTGAGCAGAGCAAATGCTCCTTATCGCCTGCCCTCAAGAGCTATCAAAGGAGGCACAGACGTCTCCTGTTACTGTTAAAACAAAAACTGAGCGCTGTGTGGGCACAAGAAAACATAGATTCATTGGCAGCAGAACAAGACTATGAATAATTAATTCCTCCTTTGCCTCCTGTATGTGCCATCCACTTGGGCTGCTCGGAATGCCATCTGCTAGAGGTGCAGACAGATCTGCTCCCAGAGCCACAGGGACATGACCCTGCAGACTGCATCACTCTTCCACTCAGGCTGCCCTTCTCCAAGAAGCTGTCATATGTGCTGTTGTGACATTCTCGAGGACACAGAAGTAACCTTTGCTCATTCTGTGGGCTATTGGTAGGAACTTCCATAACACCAATGGAACTGGGATGTGCCTGGAATGTCTGTGGGAGGGAAATGAGTTAGGATCAAGAATGAAGCACTGACGGCTCCCTTTTGTGAAAGCTGGTAGGGGGCAGCACCTTTAGTGTGGCTGCGCCTTGTTTTTGTACGAGAATTTATGCTATGTTAGGTTGTTTCTATCTATGTCCTACTGAGAAGCCAGACTGTCATCTACCAAAAGTACTCTGAGCACAGCTGGACTTTTCCTTCATTACAGAGTACCTTAGCATAGAAGAGGGTGCTTACATTCTGTAAAATATATAGCTTTTCTCAACTTATTTACTAGTGGGCATTTGCTCCATAATGATTGGAAAACTTGTTGGCAGCTGAAGCTGAGAGGTGCCAAGGAGTGAAGGTACTACAGAGGCTAAATTCTGAGCTGCTGTGAGCTCATGGGACATATGAGCTGGGAGGTCAGAGAGAGTTTGCTGAAGATTTTTTCAAAGGCTGTTCCTCACCACAAAATGCACATACTTAGACACAGGGGAGAATTTATCCTCTCTGACATGTTAGTATGAAGATTCTATCGGCTATTTCACATACCTGGGCTGCAGAATGCACAACTTATTTCAGACTTCTAAGTATTGTCCCCCATTTTTCTTCTGCATCTTCCAGATTTGCTCTTGGCTGTCAGGCTTTTGCTGAGAGATTTAGACTTTTAGTGTGGGAAAAGTTACCTTTAACCAGCAACTTCTGCAGAAGTAGCGGGCTTCTTTGTCAACAGTTCAACCCTTGTGTTTGCAGCTGCCTAGTAATGTCATCTACCTTGATTTTAGAGCAATTCAAATGTTCTTCCACAAAAATGAGCTTTGAGGAAAGAAACAGGATGTTTCAATCTAGGAAAGATACTATAGCTCACATCCAGAACAGTTTTCAGCTTTCTATTTAAGCCTTCTCACTGAATTTGCCCTAAAAGTCACTTACCACTAGAAGTCACTTACCTTCTGGACTTCTAGTCCAGAAGCTGAGGGAAGTTGTAGGTGGGAATCAAAAGTGAAATCCCAGCCTGGATTTGGAGAGTGCTTTTTGAAAGAAGTGGAGTAAGTGTTCTGGTGGAAGTCTGCCCAGTTATGTGGAGAGGTGGGGCCTTTCACAGAGTGGCTCTGAAGGAAGAAAGTATTCTTCCTGAGGCAGGTAAAAAGTGTTTGTCTTCCTGTGGTCTGGATAGAAGTGTGGAGATTGGAAAAATAGGTTTGGGTTTTGTTTTTTTTTTTTAATCAGATAAGGAAGCAGACAAACAGAGCAGGAGGTGGATGTGTGGTTTCCATAGTGATGTAACTGTGGAAGCTTTAGCATGCTGAGCTTTGCCTCACTGTAATCACACTTAAAGGCTACAAGTATTTAACTCTTCTGCCAGGGGAATGTAAATGTATGAACACAGAAATGGGAAAAATGCAACTGCATGGCCAGGAAGATATGGATGTTGGGAAGCTTGATTTTTGTCATGGCTTGTTTCTCATTTATCTGTTCTGTGCTGAGTCAACAAACATGATAGTACTGTTATAATACCACAGTTCTTGCTGTACCAGTCCGTGATATGCTGACTTGTGTTCTTAGTTTTCTTCTCATCTGTACACGCGCACATTCCACAACACTGATAGCTGTCGCTCTGTTCACCCACACCAATTTCAAACAGGTACTGATTGAGAAACATGTTCCACACTCTTTCAACATACCAACTGATCAGAGCACCACCCTCTGCAGCTGGGGAGAAGGTACTTCATGCTGCTTCTTACCATCACCTCAGCTGTTCCTGTAGGCTGTGGAAATGAACTGCATGTGACATTAAACTGTGGTTTATTGGGGGAATTTTTGAAGTGTTTTACTATTAAAAAAAAAAAAGACCTTTGGGGGATTTTTTTTGCATTTGGAGAGAGACGGTTATGAGCTTAAGTGGCTGAATTTGAAAGCATTCAAAAAAAAGATGGGGTGCCAAATTTTTCAGCATCTCATTTTTCAGCTGATGGATTATCAGCAGGTCATAGAGGCAGATAAAAGAATATATCTGTGTGCAAATGCTAGATGTACACATCTGACAACTAGACACACACCAATCCTGCATACCCACCTGCATAGCCTAGTCTTCATGAGTCACAGGCATCTGTGCCTCCTCAGCTTCCTCTTTTAATGGCATTGCTGGATGCTTCTCGTGCTCTTCCTCTGAAAAAAAGTCCCTTACCTTGGGCATTTGTTTTGCTTGTCTAATGGATGTAATGGGTCATCTGTTCTCTTTATAGAAAGGAATGTTAATTATTTTCAGAAGGCTAATTAGGTTGCTAACGAGAAGCTCTACTACAGTAATATTTCCTTTAATTACTCACTCTTAAGTGCTGTACAGAAGAGAAGAAGCTTATTGAACATGCTGTTAAATATGAATGTGTGAATCCACTCAGAAATGCACCTCCGGGTGCCCTGGAATGAAAAAAATGCCTTGGTGAACTCCAGCATCCACGAGACACAGATGACAGAGTAGACAAGGGTGATGCTGGAGCCTCCCAGTCCTGCAGCCTTTCTGACTCTATCTGGATCCAGTAGTGCTGCAAGTGGCTGATTGCAGTTGCCCTCTGTGTTCCACTGGTGCTGGGTGGTTTTTGGCAGTATCAGTAACCAACTGTGCAACCTGCCAAACCTATCTGTAGCTAAATGCAGTTTGTGTGGCAGCCAGAGGCACAGGAAAGTGGGGTGATTAATCCACAGCTGTATCTCAGAGCACTGTGAACCTCAGCAAAACAGAGGTTTCATGAGTCCTCTGTTACTGTGCTGTACTATTTAGCCCCTCACATCTCTCTTGTGGCCACTGCATCTTTGAGCTTGCATCAGTTTGCACATTATTTTGTGAGGCAGCACAGCTTTAAGACACCCAATCCGTGTGTTCACATTGGCACTGATTTAGGAATACCATTTTACTTCTCCATTTGAGACCTGGGTGCTACTCACTTGTCTAATTTTTTTTTTTTCTTTCCCCACCCTTCATTGTAGAAATCTCAATGGCTTTTAGAATTGATCTGGAAGAGCTACAGTATTCCAGATTTAGCTGTACCTCCAGAATGAGAGACGTTGGGGTAGATCTCCAGTATGTCCCAATTTGTAAGCGCTGAGCCTCCATGCAGCATCGCATCTTTGCAGCATTCTCTGACGTGTAGTCCAATTCCTGAGACTTCATCCCAGCCTTCTAACACCTCTGCCACTTGATTTCTGCTATGCTCTCAGTCAGACTCCCGGAGTCCTTTGTGTGCCATTGCTCTGTCAGGAGGGGAACAGTAGTCCCTCCCTGTGCCTGTATGCTGATCATCACAGAGCCTATCACAGACTGAAGGGAGGTTCTGCCAGTGTTGTGGCTGCAGTGTAGAACTTTGTACGTTATCATGTGCTGTCAGTGTCTAAATTCAGATGACTGGGAGTGACCTAAAGCCTGAAGTGAGAAATAGCTCAGAAAACTGTTACCAGTGTAAGGTTTTAGAAGTCACCCTCCAATTCTAGAGTGTTTTCAGGTACAGATGTACTCTGTTCTGTACTACACACGCACTTGTTTAAAAGTTGCTTTTACATATGCAATGTGTAAGTTAACTTTGTATATTGTTGCAGCTATGGGAACTCTGAGAAACAAGGAAGATAGAGTGAAGCAAGTTGGTTAGGTGCAGGATAGGTTCTAAGTTAGAACAGGTTTAAGCACGAGGAGCACTCTTGAAAAGTGCCTCGATAGCCTTTCTAAACATCTTGGCTTCTCTAGATGCTTCTGTGCAAAGTCATGGCACTAGCACTGGTTGTCATGAGTGCAGTGTGACAGGTCTTCTGCTGTATGGACTGACACTAGTCATATTATGGAAGCACATTCAATCTGATTTAGCCATGGTAGGTGATAAGAACTTACATTCTTACTCATCCTACCAACAGTGCATGCTCAGATACCTGCTGATTGACATAGAAGTCCTCACACACTGCCGGGTGTAAGTGCCTCCTGAGAGGAACGGACAGGGTGACCAGTGTGTGTGCCTCCAGGGCTGCCAACAGCAGATGTGTGATTGAAATGACAGCTCTTAAGCATTTTACATAAGCAGAGACAACATATGCTGCTGCTCTGGTTCCATTTGCTGTGGATCATCTGATGCTCTGTTGAACACATGTTAAAGATGATTTTAAAGGAATTTAGGTATGCTTTTTGTTTGTTTTGGAGAGGTTTTTCTTCTTTCTTATGTTTTTGGTGACCGATGTGAGCAGGATTACACAGAAGAATTCTGTATTACTCCTACCACAAGATCATTCCCAACACACAGAGGAGAGCTGTCCCTTTGCCCAGAGGCATGAGGTACCTATTGTTGCCCCAAGGAAAATAAGGTAAAGAAAAAAATCTTTGTGTTTGATAAGACCTGAAATTATCCCACTTAACCTTGGGTATTTAACTGGGGTAAATAAATGATGATTCTACAAGCTTCAGGTGCCTGTAGGGAGGTATTGGGAAGGTGCAGGAATAGTACCCTGGTGGTACCAATGTGCAGACTCCACTTTGGTTTCCAGTATGTCCACCTCTGGCTGCCATCACAGCTTGAGTTGACTGTTAGTGAAAGGCTGCAAAGACAAAGCTTGTAGCCAAGGTACTTGGGAGTGCCTGAAGTTCTTGAGTCCATTCTGGTCTGTATGTGGCGAGAGGAAAAGTTTATATGAAATTCAAAAGCTGGTAAAACTGTCATGCAAATAATTTGTCAGAATCATGGTCTGCTGTAGTAATGATGTAAAGCAGGTGACTGGAGCCTGAACCTCAAGGAACAGGCCCCTATTAAAGGTACTTTTCAGTTAATGTTAATGAGAGCTCTGTGCCTGCACAAAGGAGAGGTCAACTCCTCACTGCTAAACTAACAGCCGTGTCTCCTAAATAACATGTGGTGTTGTTTTTTTTTTTAGAGTACGTCTTTATCTTTTATTTTCAGGAAATTGCAAAATAAAAGCTGAAAACGTAAGCCAGGTGTTAGGGGCACTCGAAACAAAGAGCTGAACAGAAAGTCCCGAACAAAAAATAGTCTGGCTCTGGAAAAGCCCTGCTCTGCTCTGGAGCCAGGGATGGGTTGCCAGCTGGGCAGGATGCTTCTGTCACCTCTGTCCAAGGCCATTCTGTCTGAACACAAAGGGACAATTACACAGTAGCTGGATGAAGCATTAGGTTACAGCAGGATAAAACAAAGTCAAGTGAATTGCTGTTCAATGACAAGGTAGAGACCACACCATGGACTCCAGAGGGGCAATTTGCCTCCATTTTGCCCTCCTGCTGCACTGTGGTGTGGCCACGGTGTTCTTCTTTTCTGGGTGTACTCCCCAGGACTCAGGGGGAAACTGAGTCCTTCCTACCAGGTGCAGAGCACAATAAGCTTCCTCTGGCAACGCCACAGAAATTAAGGGACACCTCGGTCATTGGGAGAAACTGGTTATGGGAGGTATTAAGAAAGAATTGAACTCTGTGGGTGGAAGCAGCGATCTGACCACTTCCTCTTACACATACGAATGGAATGTAAATGTCTCTGTGGATCTGTGGAGTGCAGCCTGGTAGGGAGCATCTTTTCTCATCTTGTAGCTGACAGCGTCCTGTACATCACAGGATTTGGTCATTAGGCTTTGTGAAACTTTCAGAATTCTACCCTTGGGAACTGGGTGAGGTATTTTCTACTCAGAACTCCTTTTCCTTTGAAGATCAAGTGCAATAGGGTTTCCTAAGGAGTGGTAATATGTTTGACAGCAGCTGATGCTGGTGAGGTGCTAGAGCAGAGGTGAACAGTAAGATTCGGGTTCTCGGGCTGTGTTTGGGCTTGGAGCTATTTGTTGTGTCAGGTTTCTGTCTCTGGTCTGATCAAAGTAATAAGATCAAAAAGTTACTGAAAATATGTCTGGGTCTGTGGTGGGTCTGATCCTCTCTGGCACAAGCATCAAGCATCTTGCCTGTGGAGCCCAGCAGTGAAGACAAACCACGTGCATTGCAGAGCTGAATACCAGCCAGAACTGGCTGCCAATTGCTCCTCCATACTCATGTCCCTGTGTGTTTTGGAGGGCCTTGTATGCCCATCAAAGTGTTTTTGTCTCTCTTCTGACATGGCCAAGGTTCCTGGCTAATTAGTGCCTGTGGTTGGATTATGAAGAAGCTTTGTCAATCATTTGAAATATAAGAAAACATAAGAGCTTTGTGTCTTGCCCAAATAGCAAAATAAATAGGATTCTAGATTTTAAATCTCCATCTTCCTGCAGCAGCAGGGAATTAAGAAAGATGATGTGGTTTGACATGTTGTTTTATGTACAGACTGTTTGCCTTTGTGTGTTTGTACTGGCCTTTGTTACTTGAATTTACTGATACCTGGTCGTATCCTGTGATAAAAATACTAGGGGGGGTGAAGTGTTCTGACACAAGCTGGGATGCAAGGAACTCATCTGTCTTAACAAACTTCTACTCTAGAGAGATGTTTTTTCTCTCCTTTCTTCCATTTCATCCTCAATGTTGGCATCTGGGACAGGCAGATGCAAGGCAGGATCTGGCATTTGGCAATTTCAGTTGTGATGTGTGCTGCTAACCCAGGGCTGAGGCTGCAGGAGATTATGACAAAAGCCCCCTCCTGCCTCTTTCTGCTGGGCACTATACAAATGATAGCCATGCCCCACTGCAGCGCCAGGTTAGTGGAGATGGGATTTAAACAATTGACTTCTCTGTTTCATAAGGCCAAAGCAGGTCAGTGCACACAGTCTGGCTATACTTGGTCATTTTCTGTTCTTCCTGCATACAGCAGCTTCTTCAGACAGAAGGGAATGCTGAACTAGAGAAGCACAGAACAATCCTGCCTGCGGAGCAGAGCAGAACTTACTTTTCTGAAACAGTGTCTAATACCAAGCAAAACTGTTCTGAAGGCTGTTGACTTGAAGTTGGTAGTCAGAAGTAGGGTAGAACATGTATGCAGATTTTATCTCATCACTGTAGCAGCTGTGAAGAGCTATGGATCTTCATTATTATCTGTGTAGGTGAGGTTAGTGGTTATGAAACAAGTGATTTCACTTTCCCAAAATCTGGCCCCTGCAAGGATTCTGCTTGTAATCCACTTGAAAATTTACTTGTGTGTGTGCACTATTCCTCGTTTCCTTCAATTCTACAAATTGTCCTGAGTCTTTCCAACTGTCTTCTTTTGAGCCAGATTTTGTTCTCAATGCAAAGTTCTCATGAAGTCTTTTTTTCCCACGTTATTTCACCAAATCACTGAATGGCTTATGTTGGAGGAGACCTTAAAGGTCATCTATTTCCAAGCTTCCCCCTCTGGGCAGGGTTGCCAACCACTAGACTGGGCATTAGATCAAGTTGCCAGGGTCCCATCCAACCTGGTCTTGAACACTTCCAGGGATGAGGCATCCAGAACTTCTCACCAGCTTTCCCTCCCTTTCTATGCTTTGACTCCTGGGTCTTAAAGGAGACAGCACAAATATGGTAGCAGTTTCAAGCAAGAAAATTGTACTGCCTTTTACTGTGGCAGCTGTGTGTATGAACTCAAATCCAAATCTCCCTTTGTCTTTGTGTGTTGACCTTTTGTGTCTGTGCCATCTTTCTCCAGCTGAGAGAGGAAGATATTTTCTGTGTGAATTGGCAACCAATAGGAGTGAAGAGGTGAGTATTGTTTTTACCTCCTTGCTGAGTTTAGGATTAGAGTTAGTAGTTCTTAAGGATTTTCTGTTGTAAGGTGGAGGCTTCCTAAGGTGGAGGCTTAATTCCTTTCTCAGATGTTTATCAAGTAAGCAGTATTTACATGACACAGTTAATTTCAAGTAGTTCCAAAGAAAATGTTTGTTAGGTACTATTAACTAGACATGGTTTAGAATTTTTCTGAAGACTAAATGTGTACATCAGATCTGGGATAAGGGACGAATACGAGTAGGCTTTCAGCACATATCACAGCCATAAATGGCCAGATCTTCAAAGCAGGGGTATTGCATTGTTTTATGATTTGGGCCACCCAGATAATGAAATCTATGAATGATTAATTCCTGGACTTGTCATACAGCAGTGTTCAAAGCATCCCTGTGCACATACTTATAAACACGTCTTGTGTCTTATTTCAAGAAGCCTAAAGGCTTATACTGATGTTGACTAATAAATATAGGCTATTTTTCAAAATGCTGTACTGCATCAGAGTGATGAATCCGTTCACTGGTTTTATCAGGAGGACCATTCAATAAAGCACTGTCATCTGGGCATGCTGCAGTCAAAAAAGGAAATCCGAAAAAAAGATGGAGATCTAACATTGAATGAATCTGCTTTCATATGAGATGTGCAAAGGATGGAACTGGGCATTCCCTGTGGAGCTGTGATATGTGGTTGGCAGGCTGCAGGCAGGAATCCTGAATCTAGCATTTTTATATATCTGTAGGTAGATTTAAAAATTGTGTAAGCATAGTGGGTTGATTTGCTTTAATTAAAACAAATCAAGATATCTGTGGTTCAGTCCTAATTAGAGCGTGAGAGAACAGTTCAGGTCTGTGATTTGGGAGTGAGGCAGTATGAAGCTCAAAAAGAACTGGAAAGGAACCAAGGTGAGGTCAGCTGCAGAAGGAAGAGAGGCAAGGCATCCTTCTGACCCAGCTCCCTGGCTCACAAGCTGGAGTTTGTGAAGCTGCAGCTGGGAGCACACGTTTCTGCCTGGAAGAACTGTACTGGGAAACATTTCTGGGACTTGCCTTCATGAGGTGAGTGACTTGAAAAGGAGGTAGATGTAGGGTGAGGCAGTAAAAGCTTGAGGGCCAATGCTGAGTTAAGAAACTGATGCCTAAAGAGGTAAGAGGTTTCTCTGAATAGCAGGAAGAAGCAGATGGCCAGTTCCACATGAAGCACAAATGTTGAGTTACTCTTTTATTTGAAAAAGGCTGTGAGCGCTTGGCCTACCTCTTCTTGAAAGTTGATGATTTCAGTTAGATTTTCCAGTGGGAAGGTGCCACCTTCTTGAGGCACAAAGCACATAATCAGATGGATGATTTTGATCTGAGAAGAAATATGAACCAGTGAATTTGAGGTTTGTGACAGATCTGTTTCTTCATTGTTACAAAAGAAAAAAATGGCAAGAGTGCATAAAAAGTGAAGATGGTATGTATGTAGTTGTAACCCAGATAGAATAGAATCATAGCCTCATTAAGGTTGGAAAAGGCTACTGAGGTCATCTAGTCCAACCATCATCCCACTCCCACTGTACCCACTAACCATGTCCCTCAGTGCCACGTCCACTTGGTTCTTGAACATCTCCAGGGATAGTGTCTCCACCACCTCTGTGGGCAGCCTGTGCCAGTGCCCAACCACTCTTTCTCAGAAGATATTTTTACTAATATCCAACCTGAAGATAATAAGCTTCCTGATACTTTGAGGAAATAACAGTGCTGAAAATGTAAGCATTCTTTTTGCAAAGATGGAAATGGCAACTATCAAATGCAGTGGAGGGGTATGTCTGCTGTGTAGGAATTTGGCCATAGAACCTAAGACTTTGTTGTTTTTCTTTTCAATTTCTTATTAAGGACAGAGAAATTTGAGTAGTCTGTGAAGACAAATGTCCTTAGTGATAGCACTTACAGGCTGCTTGCATCTCTTTCTGAATTGAAGTAAACCTGAACAATAGAGGGTAAAACTCACTGCTAATTTATTTGCTCATACAATGTATTTCAACTGCTGATTTTTGTGCTCTGCAAGCCAGTTATGGCGTGATTCACCCCTATGATAAAATGGAAGCTGCTTCAGAGGAGCTGTCTTCCCCAGCTGTAGGCAGGGGTGCCTACCTCAGGATTTTGTCTGAGCCGGTGGTCAGTAGGACTGTGAGACTTAGCTTCTTCTGCCCATCCTTCCCAGATCATTTGTTGCCTCTCAGGATCTGCATGAATTTGAAATGAAGATGAGACAGCCACCATCTTGGGGGCTCCACTAAGTTTTCTTCCTTGAAAGAAAACAATTTAGCAATGTGAAATTTGTGAAGCTTCCTCCTGCAAGGCTGTTAGCAGAAAATCTGAGGCTTTGCAGCATGGCAAAAGCAGAGAGCACTTTGAGGTTCTCATTACTTCACATTTCAGTGGTAGTTTGATATTAGGAAAAGTGTGTAAGTAAATAAGGAAAATACTTATTCACAGAATATTAAAGGAGGAACAGTTAAGGAAGAAAAAAAAATGTAGAATTGCCATCAACAGACTTCAAGAAGTTTTCTTCTCTCTTTCCCCTTTTGATGACAGTCTAAGGTCCCATTTCCGCAGGTGCTTGAAAGTGTTCTCTCTTCTTTTTCATCTATCTCCATGCAGCACTTTCTGCCTGTGAGGCTTGAATCTATCTCAGCATAAGCCCAGATGCTGCACGTCTTCATGGTTTGCAGCAGATGCTGTTCCTCTCAGGTGAGGAGTGGCAACAGCTGCTTGCTGTGGGTGCTTACACTGCCCAGTTACCCAATACCATCACTTCAATAGTAGGGATTTATAAAGGTTTGTGTGCTGGAGAAGAGTAATATAAGGAGAAGGAAATAGCTTTTTGCAGCTGTGTATGTAGCAAGAATTTTTTGAGGCTGCTCTCTTCTTCTGCAGTGAAATAAGTACCAGACTTCTGAAATGCTGCATTTAGTTTCTCCTGCAGCAAACCAGGAGACACTGCCTCGGATCTGCCAATAGTTCTAATGTTTGGGGTTTTTTTAGTCTTCTTACATACACAGTTTCTCTTCACAGTTTTAGGTGACTTGGATTATCTCACGGTATTAGCAAGCAAGGATTTTACATACTTTTACTTCGGTGCCTTGATCACAAGATTCTTTTCTGCCAACCTTCATTTTCAATGCGAAGTGAGTTTGAATTTCTTGATGTTCTAATTGCCAAACCTGGCTTTCTTCCACTGCATACTGATTCTGGCCTGTAAGTGAAAATTTTTCTGAAGAGCTGGGCTAAGTGCTTGTTTGTTAGGACTGGTATTGATCTCTGAGTTGTCTAAATCAATTTATTATTGTGAGGTTGTTCATCCAGAGTGGACTGGTGTGTATGCTTTTCATTTTGCTTTGGAAAGAAAACGAGAGGGGCATTTACTAAGAAGAAAAAGAAAATTCCGAAAGAAGAGCTGCCTTAGATTTCCTTAAGAAATCATGTAAGTTAGGCGATACGCCTTGATCTTAATGTTTTTTCTCCTTTGTGTTTGCTGGTTCTTTAGTGGCAGAGGAAATGATATTGGCTGTGGCTTGTAAACTCTCAGCATGTTCTCAGGATAAGTTGTCTCTCCACTCATCACTCTGTTTTGGTTGCTTTTCCTTGTAAGCCATGATGTGCATTATGTTCTCTGAATGTCAGATTTGCTTCAGTCAGCTAATGCAACATGTTAAGCCCAAGCTTTCAAAATCAGCCGTGAATTTTGATTGCTACTGTGTGTGAGCACATCGTTAGAAGTGCATGTTCCTGGCCCCAAGAAGTGAGCTGACAGCTGCCCACCAGGAGCTACCAATGCTCAGACCTGAAGTTACGGACTGTAAACTTGCAGCAGCTTTGGAAAAATCATTTCTGGAACTCAGTTCTGCCCTCACTGCAGAGAATAAAGTAAATTTGGGCTACTGTTAAGACTAAAAAACCTCTGCAGGCTGATAGATGCTCTGTCTACTCCTACAGCTGTGCCCTGGTTTCCAAGTCTTCTCTGTGCTGGGGCTTTGGTGGACACTTTCCTGTAGTGCCAGTGCATACCCTGAGGACTCAGGGCAGCTTTTTCACATGGGACAGTGGCAGATGAGGCAGTGTTCTAGCAACCAGCTAGACAGGGACATGATTTTGCCCAAAAGATTTGGACAGACTGAGTGATAATAATTCTAGGTGTTGATTGTGATCTCAGCCATTTTTCACAAATTTGCCTTGTGAGCATGCTACTTGCTTGACTCTGAAGAAGCTTTTTGTCTGGAACATAGGAAGCATTCCACTTGGTCACTGGAATTGAAGAGCTGCTGCCTTAGCTTGCTCTCAGGTTAGGGTGGTTGCTGTGGGCAAAGGTCCATTCCGGTAACATGAGGCAATGCATGGTGCAGGGCATGGCAAGTCTCATCTTCCTGAGCTTTTTTTACCATTCAAGGGATCACATTTGTCAGAAAAATCTTTAAACTAGTAATGCCTTCTTGTTTTCTATTTGTTCCTTAAAAAGCTCCCTCCAAAGAAACCCCCATCTTTTTCCTCATTATGAAATGGTGCCTTCTGGGCATCCCACATAGGCATTACCGGTAACAGCTACACTTCCCCATCTCTTTGGCTTAGTCTGGTAATTGGATTCATTTAATCTTCTTTTGTCGTCATTCCTTTTTACTGAATCCAGTCCTCTTTGGAACAGATTTGAAAGATAGGCAGGGATCAGAGGCTGCCAGCAGATACAGAATGCACAGGGTGAAAGAAGCAGAAGATGATGTATCTTGTAAGGAGAAGGAGCTAGAAACAAAAAATGAGGGAAAAAAGCAGAAAATTGGCTTTCTTCCTTGCAATACAGTAGACCTCAGAAGAATGGAGACAACATATATCCCAATGGAGCTGGAGTCCAGAGAGAGAAGGAACAAAAACAGATCAATATATTCAGAAGTGACCAAAATCCCAGAGCTCCAGATCCATCCTGAAAGTGCGATGAGTAAGGAAGGGCCATCAAATCTGTCAAGACACATATGTCTGTGGCTCTCTTTTAGACTCATTATGAGGTTTGATTAATCGATTTGCTGGAACTGTTCCACACTTCAGAAGAACTAAAATTCTATTTTCTGAGATGCAGTTAATTGAGGCTCTCAGTTACCTGGAGGATGGCTATCTCCTCAGACTTATGACTTCAGTGCATAAGTACTGCTGAGACTTTGCTGCATAAATCTTTAAACACTAATGAACTAATGTCTTGGGGCCAAATCCAGCACTAGTGTTCCGTAAATCTTTACTCCTAATGATTTGTGTGAGATTTATACAAAAACATTGAAGATAGATACAGTTGCAGCATGTTAATGGTGTCCCGGTTGCACAGGCATTCTGATTTGGAGCTTACTCAGAGGGAAAGAAAAAAATAAGAGGAAGAGATATGCATTTAAAAAGGTATTGCCTCTAAAATGTGTGTTGCTTTTCATCAACATATATTTGTTGACCTACTCTTTGTTAAAGCAAAAAGGCTTTATTTGATTCTCTCAGCCTTATTGAATAGCACAGTATCTTCAAAGATGTCCCAATGAAAATCATCGATAAATTCATTAAGAACAGTTACTTTTATGTAAATACTACTTTGATAAGAAGGAGCATATCATAAGCAGAAGGGTTTTTAATAAGGGAGTGGCAGGTGCCACTGTTTCAGAGTTGTCTATTCACAGTTGTCTCATTTGGAGAAAGGGGAAAAAAATGGACAACTGCAAGGGAGGATGAAAGTCTTCCTCTTGCACAAAGGATCTTGCACTAATATTTACATCCTTTCTGCTTATGTGGCCTCATGCATCAGGTTTGTCTGCATCTTGCTCACCCTAAGCAATGATGGATATCCCATTTGGAGCTGATATACTGAAGTGTGGAAATATGATCTTAGTGCTGATACAGTATTGTTTTCTTACAGCCCTATACCAGAATTCTGCCCTAATCTTCTGAACCAGGTCTCTGTAGAGAATCAGCCCTTCACAGTTGTCCTCTGCTTGACCTGTCCTTCCTTGTTGTAGGCAGAGGAGCTCTTGGCCTCTGTGCTACCTGCACAGGCAGCACGTTCCTCTAAGGCCTGGGTGTGGTTTCCATAGACTTCCCATTTTTCTTGTAATTCTATCAGCAAGTTGGAAAAGAAGGTCCTACTTGAGAAAAACACAGTGCTCAGTTTTTGCTCAGTCTTAATAATAACACTGCATTTTGAGTGAACCATTTCTCTAGCTGCTTGAAATACATTTTTCTGGTGGAAGGTACTTCCATCATCTCAAGCTGCTGTTAATGTGTAATCTCCATTACTTACTCTGCTGAGACAATTGCATAGATGGCAGCTGTATTTCTTGTTTTCTGGAAGCTGCTGCTCATTCCACTGGAGAGACCTCACTGATGAATGCCATTTGTTTTTCTCAGGGGACTGAACAACTATCATATACTCAGAGTTTTTTTTAATCTGTATTACTGTCACTCCATTAAAAGTCTTGTATCACCAAGATCAATTATCTATTTCAAGCTTTTCATAAATGTGCATCAGTTACAGTCTTGGCTCTCTGTCTGGATGCTTGTGCCATTAACAGCCTGTAATTACTTTGAACATGGTCCTTGGGCACTAACTGCTATCCAGTAAGACAGCACTGTTTTCCCTCATTTCCCTTTTAACACCATCTTTCTCTGTATTATCTGCCAAGCATGAGCCACTTTGGTGTGGCTGGGAAACAAGATACTTGGGAATTGTTAATTACTTTTGTAATTGCTCAGGCAACTTGTCACTATGACACTGTGCAATCCGCAACTTGTACAAGGATGTAGCTTCTTGTATACACTCTTGGCATTGTCCATTCTGTTATATTTTTTAACGTATACTTTGGTGTTACCTTGAATTGAATGTTGTGCAGGAGGAGCTGCATTGAGTGAAGGACTTATTGCCTATCACAGTGGAACCAGATTACATTTGGGCTGCCCCAGTTCAGCATCTGCCCTGTCTCCAGGTGCTTTTCATCAGCTGGCATCTGTGAGGATTGTCCTTCAAGGACATCAAGAGCAGGAAGTTCCCATCAAGCTTGTGCTGACTTGGCACCTGACAGTTGAAGGGAAGTGCTGAGACAATGTCAGCACTTTGACGCTTTACTTCTTGCAGTTACAGTGAAAGGCTCGGGATTCATAATACATCTGTGGTGGTTATAAATGGGTTCATCATACTGTAGAGGTTGTCTCAGACCTGGTTTCAGTTCAGCTATTAGCCAAAAATTTCAGTGTCAGGAATTGATACTTTGCAAAGTCTTTCACCCACAAGTTCAAAATGTGCTGATGACCCAAATCTGTAGCATTTGATGATAGTTCAGTACTATATGTGAAACAGATTGTGCTGTTAGGAAAAGAGACTTTGTTCATTCACATCATGTGAGCTGACAAGACTATGATTGTTTATAAGTGAGTACTTAAGAGAGGAGTGAATTCATGGATACGGTTCTGTCCTTTCCACTTTCAATATTTCCCATTGGTTTTCATTGCTAAGAAACATACCACAGTTCATCTCTCCTCCCATAGGTACTTTTTCAGTGAATATTCTCTTTTGTGCTCTCCATTTTCATTATTCTACTTCCATTTTCCTGATGATTTCCTGACAGTTTTAGTCACACTGCATGTTAATATTTTATCCAGAGAGGCAGTGATTACAAAGCAGGGCAGGAACAATCCACTTGGAATTGCACACAGGACATAGTGTAGTCCTTACTACACTATGAGGTAGTAAGGGTTGACAACCTCATGGTACGTGGGGTACCATGGGTTTGACAAGTGCAGAGCAAATGAATTAAATAATGTCTGATGAAGTCGAGCAACTCAGCCTGAAAGAAAAAATTTTTAAAATCCAGAGGATGTCAAATTCACCCTGTAGCATAGGACTCCCTTCAGTAAAACAATATCTAATCAGCTTCTGCCAGTGAATATAGTGTGGTAAAGCAATGCTTAGGACCTTGTGAATCTCTACAAAGAAGCGTGAAAACCAACTGTGTTTAAACTGCTCAGCGATAAGCAAATTATGCCCTCTCAGAAATCTCTTCACCAAGTTTCCTCCTGTAGAGACAAATAGAGTTTGTTCTCATTTCCTATTTATCATGACTAACCACCTCTCTCTCTGCTCAGCTGTTTTTTTTATTCTCGTTCTTTGTGCTTTGCTGTCCTGAAGCCAAATATGTATGGATTTCAATGGCTCTCTTGTCCTTTTTGACTTGGTACTGGGCAGTTCGATAGCATAAGAGATGATTCTCTAAATCCTAGATATGATGCCAGAATTCTCTAACTGAAAGAATTAAGAAGAAATAACAGTTCAGCTGAATGGATGCAAGGTGTATATGGGAAAGTGTAATACCTCTGAGACTTTCTCTTCTGGTTTCCTTTCTGTAGCTTCCATCAAATCTCAGTCATTCTCTACAGTAAACTTTCTGGGTATGGAGTCTGTAGGAGACAGATGAAAAAGGCTCAGATTTTCAATGCTGTGCTCAGCTAATCTTCATTTTAGAGATAGAAATAAAAGCAAAGGACAATACTGTTTCTTGAAAAGAGCAAAAAGATGATGTGTGCTCCTTCTGAGAAGCCTGTATTTTTCTGCTGATGATTGCATCCAGTAAGTTCTTTAGTAGCCTCTCTCCTGGCAAAGTCCTTGAAACTTTCAGTTCCCTCTTTACCATGAGTGCAATACCAGCCACATCCCAGTCTTTAGTCAGAGTAGTCCAGATGCATTCTGAGACTCAGAGCCTGAGAAGATGACACTTTTCCCCAGAGCTTAAATTTGCTGTAGTAAAAATGATACAATTTTAAATGCACGTTTCTTATTAGAATTTTCTCTTTGTGGATGTTAAGACCTGTGCATGTTGCAATCTAGGTGGTAAGGACTTGAATTCCTCACTGATTCCTCTCTCTGTCTTTGTTTCAGAGTGCCTACCAGGGTGTGTGCAGAAGGATGGCTGCGGCAGAACCTCTGACCGCTTTCTCGCGATGGTACCTCTATGCCATTCATGGCTATTTCTGTGAGGTCATGTTCACAGCTGCCTGGGAGTTTGTGGTCAACTTCAACTGGAAGTTCCCAGGTGTTACCAGTGTGTGGGCACTCTTCATCTATGGCACCTCCATCCTCATTGTGGAGAAGATGTATCTGTATCTCAAAGACAAGTGTCACATTTTAGTGCGCTGCTTTATTTACACCCTCTGGACGTATCTCTGGGAGTTCACCACTGGCCTCATCCTACGCCAGTTCAATGCCTGCCCGTGGGACTATTCCCAGTTTGATTTTGACTTCATGGGCCTAATCACCCTGGAGTATGCCATCCCATGGTTTTGTGCTTCTTTCATCATGGAACAGCTGGTGATCAGGAACACCCTGCGCTTGAGATTTGATGAGACTGCCGAGCCAGGGGCTCCTACTGTTCCCGTTGCCTTGGCCAATGGCCACGTGAAGACGGATTGAACCGTGACTCGGAGCCACCCTTAGCAATCTGAGAGAGCTCAGACCTCTACCACAGGCTGTTAGCTCTGGCTTTGAGGTACTGCTCCTTGCTGTATGATAAGATTCATATACCCCATTTTTCTAATGGGGGTGTGCATGGGATATACCAGAAAAAAAATGGAACCAGTAGATTTTCTAAGGATTTTACTCTTTGGGTTCCAAGGACCAATATCAGTTACTTGTTAGTTAGGTCGTTTCTGATTTTAACTTATTACAGATGAAAGCAGTCCTTTTGCTTACACTTTTGTGTGGAGAAAGAAGGAGGGAAAAAATGCTAAAGTGGAAAAGCATTCAAAAAAGAAAAATGTAATCATTGGAGGATGGTCATGGACATGCCAGCAAAGTCAGTGATCGGCTTACTCCATTAGGCAATATTCAGGTGCTTGCTTGCAACCAATACCTCCCATGGGACCTGAGATGCTGCAGGAACAAGGAAAATCTGTCTGCTATGGAGAAGAACCTAAGGCTGGCAGTCTGCTGGGGAGGTAGATGGTGTTCCCCTCATGAGGTCCACTGGCCTACCCCGAGGTTCTTTTTTTGCACCACAATATAATCTGGTGCTGGACATCTTGCTGAATTTATACAAATCTTGTACTTTTTGAAATCTCATTCCTGATAATAGATTTTTTCTTTTTTTTTTTTTTTTTTTCTTTCTCTCCTTTTTTTTTTTTTTTAAGAAAAAGCCTTTTTTGCTGAGTGAATTTTACCATAATCTGTGCAATCTGAACCTTGGCAAAAGGCACAAAAAATATGTAAGTCTTCCCATCTCCTCTGTCCCCCCAAAGCAGAACTTGTCTGAAGGGCTGCTGCAGATTCCAGCTCTCATCCCAACCATGCAAACTCTGTAGAGACTGTACATGCCACAGGAGTCTTCTGCCTTCCTTCCCAGGGATTCCTCTGTTTCTGGTGATGTTGATGACTTAATCTGGCTGCAACTCATTGTACTTGACCAAAGGTCAAAATTTTTGTGTGACTGGAGTGGTACCCAGCATTCAGTCCTCTAGCACTGATGGTCACCCTCCATCAGCACTGGCAGCCCAGTGGTCTCCTCAGTGTTTCAAGAGGATTTGCTCTTCCGTCCAAATTCTATTCTAAATAACCACAGCAAACCTTTCCCATGAGAATAACTGCAGGCAGCAAGAGATATACCATGCTGTCTGATACAGGGAGACACATTACTTCCAAAACCAAACACAGTTCTCCCTGAAGAGCTCTTTTTCACAGTTTGAGCAAGGTTTTCGGTTCTAGTGTCAGAGAAGCAGTAGAGAGCTGTAGGAGCAGGGAGTGCTGTGGCTCCATTTTGGAGCTTCTTGCATGGGGGCAGTTTGAAATTTAACCTCTTGGGAACTCTTGTGTAGTCTGGGAAAAGTTGTAGAACAGGAAAGGTGCCTGATACTGGCAACCACAGGTTAAATAAGCCTTGGCTGTCAGAGTTAGCCCAAAAGTGGAATTTCCTGTTGTCAGAAATATCGTGCTCATAGCAGCTTTACTAGGCAGGTTTGCTGTAATTGTCTCATAGGACAGATTAATTTTGAGTATTCCTATACTGTAATCAGCAGAGCTGCAGCAGGAATGAATTTGGCTTGAAACACACGTGTTTATGTGGTTGTGGGTTTCCACTCTTGCATTGGAAGTAGCCAGGTTATTTTTGTGCTGCTCCTCTGTCTGAGGTAGAGCTCAGCTGTGAACCTGCTCTTTGTCCTGGGGAATCCACTCCCAAAGGGAGAAGCACTTCTAGCCCTGTGAAGGGAATTATGTGTCTGGTTCTGCCCTTAGAAAGCCAGTGTTAATCCCTTCTGTGTTCCTCTCCTTCCCCCTTCTCACATGACATCCATTGCTGGCAATGGACACAAATCAATGGTGTCAAGGAGCTAATCACCTTACCTGCCCTAGGGTACACAGCGTATCTAAAAGCACGCTGAATGTTTAGGTGGGTATTTAGGGTTTCCATTTTATAGATCATTAAATTAAAAGAGAGCAAACACTGAGTAGATGTATATATTTCTTCCTTGCTGTGATGCCTGTATTATAAAACCAGAGAAGCAGTATGTTGTTTGTCAGTCCTGATGGTCTCGCTTGTGCAGACCCAGGCAAAACAGTCACTTCATGTAGTGCAGGGGGGCAAAAAGAGATGAGCTCTGCTGAATTAGAATAAGAACTGCAAGGTGTAGATAAGAGCCGGGATCTCATCCCATATCTGAAGGCGTTCAAGGCCAGGCTGGATGGGCCCTGGGCAGCCCGATATGGCAGCCATGCCCATGGCAGGGGGTAGAAACTAGATGATCTATAAGGTCCCTTCCAACCTAAGCCATTCTATGATTCTGTGATGTCCCCGCTTCGGCCCTAGTTCTGTCAGGGTCATGCAGTACCCAGAGCCGGGCTGTTCTCTCACAGCACAGCATGGCTGCGGTGTGATACTGCCTCTTATCTCCCCACACCATCTGAAACCCTCAGTTTCATAGAAGCATTCCTAGGATCTCTGCTTTCTCCTTAGCTGCTACAAAACTCTTAAAAGTGTTGAAAGGAGCTAGCAGCATCATTTGGTGACTCCATACCAGCTGCAGGTGGGACTAAGGGAGGAAGAGCTAGCTTGGTACGCAGCCATGTGTTGTGACTGCAGAAGCTTCCACCAAATAGTACCGTTCTTGCACAGTGATGTAATATTTAGGTCAGGCTATGGAGGGGTCTCTCAGCAGCATACAACATCTTATTCTATTATCCCTATTGCCTATGCCATTGTAACCACTACCCTGGTTTGCTTTCTAGCGATGTCTGATGCGTACCACCTAGATATTGCATCGTTAGACACTTGTAACTTACACCCAGAAGTGCACTTTACTTGCAGTTTGCACACCAGAAACAGGAAGGGACCCAACAAATTATTAAATAATTTCAAATAATTCCCTGGACAACTAATGTTATCGCAGGGTTTGCTTTAATACCATGTACCTAACACAGCAGGGTTAGCTAGACTTCTTGCTAAGCAGTGTGGCTTTGTCTCTTCTGCAAAATCTCTCTTTTTAATACGTGTGATGCTTACAACATCTTATATGAGAAGTGCCCAGAGCACATTACCGGGGTCTTGGTGGCAGCTCAGCATGAGCTCAGGAGCTGGACTGAAGTGACAGAGATACTTATATTGTGAAGGAAAGAAAAAAAAAAACAACAACGCACAAGGCCTAACCATTTGTTTGTATGTGTATCTTCCTTGGTAGATTAAAGTTGCCTGTTTTGAGTTCACCAGCAATAAAAAAACTTGTGAGTTATCCACCTTGTCCTAACTCTGCAGCAAGGAGAGAGGGGCCCTGTGCTGCTTTTTGAGGAGGGTGGGGAATGGGAGTGGTGGATTTTGGGCTCCAAGTACCCCAGGGTTCTACTTCTGACTCCCTTGTATTGCTTATCCCTCACTCTGTCCATCCTAAGGGGTGCACACGTACATGATAAAATACAGTTCTGCATCCTCGGCACATGGAGCAGTTCAAGCACTGTTGTGATGATGTCTGTGCACATCGCAGTGATCTTGCCAGAGGGAAACAGTTGGTTCAAAGCAGGACTAGACCACATTTTGATCTTGGCATTATAATTGAGAGAAATGTGTACATATGTACCAGGTATAATTATGCCTTTGGTGTGAGTGCATTTTCTAATTAAAGCAGAATAATCGAATCAACCTTTTGCTTGACTAGTCCTATGACTATAAGAGGTACAAAAATGGCTGAAGGACTCAAGCTTCTGGAGAATCGGGAAGCTGGTGGCAGAAGTTCTCCTGCGGTCAGTAGTGTTGTTCTGCTACTGACTTTTTGTAAGCCGCACCGAAAGAAAGGGGATTTCTTCATTCACAGGAACGCCTGCCCTTTCACTACTATGAATAAAACATGAACCACCACCAAGATGTGAACTGAAACCAAATAGATTTCTGTTTTATTTTTTGCTGGGCCCTGAATGTGTGCACAATACCGTGAATTCAGGGGGACCTGCACTCTTTGCTTCAGGCTTTTTGCTTGCAAACTGCAGCTGAACCACCAAACAAGAAAACTGCTCTCTTCCCCTTCCTTCCTGTGTGTCTGCAGCTACCGCCTCCCCCTGTAGAAGGAAATTCTTCCCTGGTGCATCCCTTCTCAGACAGAAGTCATTCCCACTGTGACACCTCACCCAGCTGCTTTAGCACCCATGCACAAATAGGCTCATGGACCTGGGGAGACATGAGGAGTGTTGGCAAATGGACACCTCTCATGCCTGCCTTCCTTCACACCCCTGATGTGTCTGCTCACAGCCCCAGATGTCTGACACAGGTGCTGGAGGAAGAAGTGCTGTCTGGAAGTAAGTCCAAGGGAGGCATAGGTTTGTTGGTGTCCAACCCACCACTTCTTTAAAGACAAAGCTGTCCTTGCCCAATGAGTTCCTTACTATAGGTGGCAATGCAAAAGTTGTCCGCTCACCCAGTATATATTGCCCAAACCTTCTCTGAGGAGGAAAGGAGGTTCAAAACCTCATCTTTTTTTTTTTTTTCTCTAGGAGATTCTCTGCCTACAGCTCTATGGAAAAATAGCGATAAGCGAGCTGTTGCTCGTTCAACTCACAGAGGTACTGAAATGCCCCCAGCTCTGCACCCTATCTTGGTAAGGTAGCCATGCTGAGACACAGGGCACTTCAGCCCTTGGGATGCTGCCTCTGGCACTCTCAGCACCTGGATTAGCCTATGAGCCTACTCAGGAATGCATTTTGCTGTATAAGTTGTACTCTTAATTCCATGGGTCCCGAAGGAAATGTTTTTCATGGAAAAGCAGGAGGTTAAAAGAGAAAGACTGATATACAATACAACTTCATTACCATTTTTGATCTCACTTGACAGCGTTTTGTTTAAAGTTCCAGATACTTACTTGAGCCTCTAGATAACAAATGTGGGAATGTGTTTGTCAAGGCCATGGAAGATATCACTAGTACCACTTAATGCAGGTGTGCAGTGCATGGTGTGCTGCACTGCCCCAGCGCAGCCAGGGAGAGCTTCCAGTGCACGAGGACTACGACCAAAACTGCTGATGTAAGTGCTGGGTAATGGCAGCCCTGCAAGGCCTGCTGGTGACATCTACATTCCCAAATCTTCAGGATCTGGACGGGCTGGAAGCAGCTATTTCCTGTTCTCCGTGTCTGGGACTTCTTGCAGGTGGAAAGCAGTGTGGCAGGGTTTGTTCTGGCAGAAGCAGAGCATTTCCTTGACTCCTTCCTCTGGAGCCCAGGCTGCTCGCTACTTTTGTAGCCATTGGATTTCAGATGTGAAGGGCCTTTGTCAGCTCCTCAGAAAAGAGCAGTTTTTGAATGGTAGTTATGAATGCTTGATGTTAGTTTGTAGAATGGTTTGTCAATTTAGGAGCTAAAGACACGTATGTATCTGCAAGTGTTTATTTATATGACTGAATGGCATGCTGTCCTGCTTTGATGCTATAAAGAAGGAGAAAGAAATATACTCTCTTTGCTTTTTAATAATTAAAAAAAAAAAAAAAGTAAACATGGAGTTGAAACAATATTTGTTATATAAGTGAACACTATAAGCGTGGTGCTTGTAGATATCTGGCCTTTCAAACTCAGGACATTTTCCAGCTCAGAATGTGTGACTAGCTCCCATTGCAACATGTCTGTACTGTTACTTTGTCATGGCTCTTCTCATCGTGTTTTGGGGGATGAGGGGAAGGAAGGAAGGGAAGGGAGCTCCCTGTACTAGACAGAGACTCACCTAAGAAGCCGGGCAATCCCAGGTTATGGCATGACACAGGGACCCCTGGCACAGTCTTGCTGTAGAGAAACCGCTCTTTAGCAAGAGTTTGGACTCGACGATCTCCAGAAGTCCCTTCTAACACCTCCGATTCTGTAATTTTGTGGTTCTGTCATGATGCACTTAGTTGGAATTTGGGAACCAGTTTAGTGCACTGCATTAGGGGAGTCTTTTTTTGTAAGATGTGTTTATTCTGCTAGCCTGGAGCACAGAGTCTTTCCTTCTGTTTTCAGAAGGCTGTTATGTTCTTTACTGCTTGGTAAATGGGGTTTTTGATAAATGCAGCAGTCTGCCTTCAAAGTTACCATTCCTGTATTTGAATCAGCACCTTCTACTCTCATCCACAGCAACTTCTATCTCTACTTTTCCCATTTCAAAGCCAAATTTGGCATGCTTTAAGCCCTATGCTTCCTCCATTGGTGTGCACAATTTTGGTTCCAGACTGCCCTGTGTGTTACAGCCCTGGGAGCAGCAGGTTGCCCACAGGTCGGAGGCTTGTAACTGAAAAAATTCCTTCAGCTTTTCATTGGAGAGAAGATGCCAGCAGCCTGCACGCAGTCTGCCCATGTGCAAAGCTGGCACATGAAGGGGCTGTCAGAGCTGATACATAGCATGGGTCTATTATGTTCAGAATAGAACTGCTCTCCCTCCCTTTCCTACATTATCCCATCTTCATCAGCAGGGTACTTTGGGGTACGTATTGCTAGGGGCAATAAACCATATTAGAGACTAAAATGAGATGATCATCTGCTCTATCAGCTCTAGTTGTTGCAGTTACTGCAGAGCTTATCTACATTGCCCCTTCTGCTGTCATCTGATGCCACAGCTCTTCTTTGTGCCGTTTCTCCATCAGCAATTTTGGCAACCTGTCACTTTCTATGCCTTACATCCATTTTGCAAACACAGGTATTCTACTCTTCCTTTCAGGAGCTTTCCTTTGGCAATTTAACACAAATGTGCTGATTATTGATGAGTTGCAGCATCCATTGAAGCCCACAAGAGCTGCAGTTGTCAGTGCTTTGGAAGCCCAGAGCAGAAAGCACTTTACAAACCTGCCTTCAGGCACTAGGATAGCTGCAAGCTTGCAATTAATTTTCAGTGCCTTTGCTATCACATCCACACAATGGCATAAAATAGGCTTTCAGGGCTAAATTCAGCTAAAAGGTTGCCTTGTCAGTCTCTGAATTTCTATGTGTGCAGAATAATATGTAATTTCAAATGATCCTTCTCACAAATGCCTATACACATAGTGAGTGCATGTGTGTTTAGATGCACAAACACAGCCAAGGGCCTCTGTACTGCACCACTGACTGCATCATAGCTTGTACTGGTGAGAAAGAGCTGTAACTGCTTAGTGCAAGCAGCACTCTGGCCCATTTCCTCTGCTCCTCCCTGAACATCTAAGAACCAGAAAAGAGTCAGGATGAAGCTCTGCATGCTCATGGGGCATGCTAGGAGCAAATGCTGTATCTGCATGTTTTACATGGGGCTTTAAAATCAGATTAATATCTAAGACAGACATGCCACACCCCTTTAAAAAGAGGAGATTACTGCTGTGTGGACGTCCTCATAGAAGGACATCTTTTACTTAATTTGAACTCATGACAGGTCCCCCGTTAAGGTAGAACAGGTCATTTCCAGCGGTACACACTGACAAGCCATTTCCCCATGTGCTTTGTGTCAGTGGGATGAGGACACTGAGGGCCTGGGGCTCACATGCCCCAGCGGGCTGAATGGCTCCCTCAGGTCACTTCAGGCAAATCTAGGAGGGTTTGCAACTCCTCTGCACGTGGCTTCTCAGCTACACGTTCTTGCTCTATGAACATCACCTCCTCAGGCCCGTTGGTGCTCTCCGTTCCTCTGTATCAGATCTGAGCATTCTGTGATCCTTTGAGAAGCTCCTTCATGCTTCCTCAGCCTTTCTGTTTCACCATCTTGTCCTCACCCCTGCAGTCCTCCTGCTGTATTGGTGCTGCTGTTACATGTGCCTGTTTCTTGTTCCCCATCCCATATACAGCTCAGCTGACCTGTCAGAATATAGCCTTCTCCCCATTCCTGTCTGTCATGCCAGCCCTACAAACCCCAGCAAATTAGATCATCTGCATATCTATTTCACATATTTATGAGTGAGATGCTAATCCTCACATAGTGGAAGGGTCATAGGTACAAAAGGGGAAGCAAGGACAGCAGCATTACAGGGAGAAGTGGGGGAAGGGAGGCAATGATGAGGGAAGGGCAGATGTCAAGGATAGTAGTATTGGAAAAAAATACATAAAAATGAAATGTATAAAGAAGAAAGTAGCAGACACCACTCATCTCTGTGTCTTTTTGATACAGACACCCCTCGTTCTCTTTCATTGTGGCATTAGAGCTGCTCTGCCACACAGACCCACATTGCAGGGTGTCCTTGCAGAGCCCTTGCCTAACATCTGCCAATTCCTTGGCTTCCAGTGCAGCCACAAGCCCACTGCCGGGCTCCCTGCAGGCGTAGGATCCACAGCTCCATCTCCCATCTGTTCTTCCTGAAGCACAGAGCAGGTGAAACCAGAGTCACTTCTTGGGCTGCAGCAGTGGTAAAACAGCAATTCTTAAAGAAATAGAAAGCTCCTGTATGGTGGAGCTCCTTGCAGGAGGGGCTGGATTTTACTGCCCTTTAAGGGATTCTGCAGCCAGTGATCTGGGGATTTGACAGTTGGGTCTCAGTCATATTTAATATGATGCAGACAACAGATGCTTCAGGAAGATTATATTTCTTCATGTACATCAGGTCTCTGGGGAGATTACATGTTCAGGGTTGAGGGCTTTAGGGGGCAGCCCCAGAGGAGGATTTTTCTGTTTCCAGCAAAAATATCTGTAAGTCCAGTGTGTTCTACCAAGCCTTCTACATGAAGTCAGCAGGAAATGCTGCTCCTGAGGGAGATTTCACCTGCAGGTCTGGCAGAGATAGCATTTATTATAAACAGAGCAACTGATCAGGTATCCTACAGAGTGACAATACTTTGCAACCTGAGCATCAGGACTGATCCTGATCCGAGGAGCAGCATAATCAGGTTGCAGAGAGGTTGTTTATGTGAGTAGAAACTCTCTCACTCTAAAGGCAGGCTGTAGCAGGCACTCTGTAAGATGCTGTAGCTTTGAACTGCAGATATCTTGGCTGAGACAATCAGCTGTCCAGCACAGATTTTGCAGGGGAAATAATTATGCCTGAAGAGGCAACTAAAGTGTCTTTGCGGTACACACTGACAAGCCAGAAATGATCTATATCTCTAAGAAGCTTCACAAAGAACCTGCCTCCCCCTCCTCACAGTCCTGCACCACAGTTAATTGATCTGTTCCAGATATTGAGGGATTAAGGACCAAGCCAGCCCTACTGGGAGGGGAATTTCAGATTCCACATGTCCTAGAAACACAGGAAACAAGTCCCTCTAAAAGTCACTCCTGGGAACACCCACAGCTATCAGTAACATCCAAGCACAGTGACAGGCGCCCTTCATCCCACAGCAGCTGCCATGTGCTATGGCCCACTGCCTTGCATGGGAGTAAATTTAGCCTTGAAAAAGGATGGCTCAGGATGTCTGTTTAGATATGTTTTCCTGGCCCCTAGCCCACTCCTTTCATGGTAGCAGCAGCACGGTGATACCTATCTTTGGGAGCTGGGCTACTAGGACATCCCTGTGACACCTTTAGGAAGAAGAGATCTGCAGTCATTCACTGAGCTCTCCTAGTCAGCAAACCCAACAGAAACACCACTTCTGGCCACGGTGTTTGGATTCAGATCTGGCCTTTTTCAGTCTTGGGAGTGAACATGTTCCTGAGGGGTATACATGGGACAGTTATTCAAAAGCAATATGATAATGCCTTTCATTTTACTCATGTCATTACTCCTCCCGCCTTGGTGTATTCGAGCACAGTCTTGCTCCTGCTGAACTTCCTCAATGTCTGCAGTTTTGTTCTTTTTTTCCCCTTCCCTATTCTGAGCAGGCAGAAGGAGGAACAGGAGTGCTGATAAGCAGGTGGAGGTTGTAAAGGGGAGGAGAGATTGAAGGAATTCTTGTTCATCCTAAACTATATTTTTCCATTTCTTCTAAAATATTGAATTTAATGTTATATGTTGCCTCAGATTTTTTGACAGATTGCAGGAAAAGAGCCTATATGCTACACTAGGCATTTTTGGCAGATACGCCGGAAAGCTATCAAGATCAGCAGCTAACCCACAACAAAGCTTAATCTCCAGCCAAAAGCTTAATCCAACAGAAACCAAACATCTGCCCTTCTTGAGCATGCTGGGATGGAGACAGCAGCCTTGGCTTCTGGGGCTGCCCCAGAATTGTTCCTCTCCTGTCTGTCTGGCTGCAGAGCAGGGCACGTGTGCTCACTCTGTGGATTAGGTAAGAGATGATGATGTGGGGTGGCAGATGCCAGGCTCTCAGAAAAGCAGCCACAAAATCCCAGAATGAACCATGCATATATAGATTGAGTACAATTACAGTACCTCTCCCTTGCCCTGTAAAACCTTCTGCTATTTCTGTCTTTTCTCTCTAAGAGTCTCTTTTCATACACAACAAAGCAAGTCCATTATCCCAGAAAAAAAAAAAAAAAGTGTTCATGCTGCTTTTCTTTGCTGTATCTCATTTCTGATCTCTGCTGCTTTTTTTTTTACTATTCTAGGCCTTATCATACAGAATGGAAAGCCCGAAGATTTTTCTTCATATCTGACATTCATTCATCCTCACCACTTCTTTATCTCCCCGTGAGATTAAAAGCAGGGAGAAAGAAACAGCAAAAGTACTGTGGCCCATATTTTTATACCCCAAACCCTTATCCTTGTGTAACTATTCATTTCACCAATGTAGTTCTGGATCCTTCCAATGTAAGATGGAATATATTTAAAGAGTATTTATTTTAAATACAAAATCAAGAGTTAAGACAAACAAGTCTCATGGTAATCTGCCCTTTTTCCAGTCCTGATGATGATGTACATTCCTGAGTTTATAATTCAAGCCCAGAAATATGAAAAGTGATCACAGACTTAGACTCAAGTCTTACCAGTTTAGGACATCTCTATCCTGATTTTCAGAAGGCTCCAGTTAAAAGCATGGCAACTGTGTACTCCTGGGGCTGAAAGTATTTCAAGTTGGAAGCTCAAAAATCGAGACAGCTTGAATCAGAGGCTTTTAAAAATCCTTTGCCCTTGGTGTCTGAGTTGGTGGTGGATGCAAGCAGGTCCTAGTGCAAGCTGAATGAAAGCCAGATGAGTTAAACCTTCGGTTTAACTGTAAGGTTGCTGGTCACACAGCCCAGGGTTCACTTGTCCCCACTGTTGGCATGATAGCACAGCTATAATGAAAGTCAGACATGAATGCAGAATGGCTCCAGCTTCCATCATCTCAGGAGCAACTTTCCTTGTGGTGCACTTTATTTAGCTGGGGTGGGAGTACTGTCATTTCAAGCTTTGTTTCCTCTTGGACATGAAAACTCCAAAGGTTTAGGAAAAATATGCCTTCAAATGCTGAAATAGATTGGGCTGACTGTGATGCTTCTAGCAGATTTAAAAGTTTACATTTGAAGGACCATCTAAAACAAAAGTTCAATTATCTGACAATTAATAGGACCTTAGTTCAGCAAAACAGCTAATCTTGCATTCATCCTCTTGCTGTACAAATGTCCTATTTTACTTCAAATAAGTATATGCTTAATTTGCTACATCTTTCATTTAAATCATTATCGCATGCTGCAATGATTTAAAAAATAGCTGTGACACTGTAAAATCAATTTGTTATGGGTAGTCAGTGTAGGGTGATGATAATATGATCACAGCGGTGGCATCATGCCCAAACAGTGAACAGCAGACATGCTTGCCTGGATGCTCTATAGTAGTTGAGTTTGGGGTAGTGCTGTCCTGGGGTGATACTCAAATTATTGCTGTGTGCTCATCCCAGTAAAATGGTTAAGAACTCGAGGTAAAAAAGTCAGCACAGAATTAATTTAATTTCTACTTTCCTCTATAAATTCTTCTGTAATTATCCTTTAAGAAGTCTCTCATATCTGTTCCTCAACACTGGTGAGACTCAGGATACCAGGTCCCTAGGTCCCTTGTTTGATCAAGTCTGCCAAGTTCCTCAAAGGAAATAGGTGAGAGTGAGTGGCAAGGCATGAAGATGTCTCACTCCTTCAGGGCTAGGCAGAAAACTGTAAAGCACGAAGATGTTGAGAGGGGAAACTTACATCGGATTCCTCTGCGCAGGTTTGGTGGTTTCTTCTCTTCCATGCCACTCAGCCACCTTTGGAAGCAGTTCAGCAACATCTGAAGAGGATGGGAAAGCCAGGACCATGCATATGTTTGGAGCAGTTTCCCTTCTAGTCCCAGCAAAGGGATCTCACTGGAGGCTTTTAAAATGAGTACAATTAAAAGCATGCAAGAACCAAAATCAGACTGAAATGATTCATGGAATGAAGCACGGAATGCATCCTTTCCCTTGCTGGTTTTTGTGCTTGTTGTTTGAAATAAGATCTATACTGGGCTCAGTTCAGCTACTGGGTTATCAGAGTGATTAATCTGTAACAGTGCAAAAGTGAAGACTTCTTTTGCAAAAACCAAAGCACTTTCACTACAATTGCTGATTTGGAATACGCTCCTTGGGCAGTGATCTGAACAAATATGTTCACACTGGGTTGTTGTTGTTGTTTGACATTGTACATGATTTTTTAATTTTATTTATTTATTTATTTTTTCCTGGGCACCACTGTATTTGGCAACTGCACAACGAGAGTGTCTGGAAGTTGATTTTCTCTGCTGTTGTCCAACTAGAAAGCTCCTCCCTCTGCAGTGCCCACCTGCTCCTGTTTATTGCCACTGCAGATCTCTGTGGAAGGAGTGAGGGCTCAATCTGAAAGGAAAATATGTCCTAATGGAGCCATGAAAGCTCTGCAGGTACTAATTGTGGTGATGTCTGATTCTGTGTGTACAAGGGGTACATGGTTCCATTTCTCTGCTCATCCCCATGAAATGCTTGGATCATCTCAGTTTAATTGCTGCTGCTCAATGGAGACTGGATGCTGTGAAGGATCACAGGGTGACTTGCTGGATGCACATCTACAGAGAAGTGAATTGATCAAAGGAGAACCACGGAACTACTGAACACTACGGAATATCCTGTATCTGGTCACTGCAAAACAAGTCTGCTTCATAGGACATAAACCCTATGTTCTAGTTCTAGTTTCTGAGTAATAGGACATGTTTTAGTTTCGTGGTTTAGCAAGAAAAAGCTGCAGTGGACACCAAAGGATTACCTGGGTTTTCTTTGTGCAATGCTCCTAAAGGTCTACTGCTGCAATATTTATCATTTCTTAGCAACTCAGGGAAAGATGCAGGAAATGTGGTATGAACAGCAAGGCTGGTAACTGCAGACATTGCTACTGCAGTAAGCCTAGTTCCTCAGTACATAGAACTTCAAGACAAGACAGTAAAATGGGTGATGATAAGGCACAGGTGAAAGGCAGGATGAGGTCAGGTTTGTCTTATGTAGGATAAATTGAGTTTAGCTTGTACTGGTAAAGATAGCAACAACTTCACCTGGATTATTATTCTGCTGCTTTGTTAGTTCATAGATCTCTCATCGAATTTAAAAGGAAAATGTAAAAAGCCCAGAGACTTGAATGAATCCTGCTGTCCCTTAAACCAGGAAATGCTAATGAAGTAGGAAGCTGATCTTGCAGAGCAATCTGCTTAGATGAGCGCAATCTAAAAGTGGAATAATCCCTGAGGTCTCTCATTTTGCTTGCTATAATTTGGGCAGAAAGCAACCACGTGTGAATTTTTCAGAGCTATCATGTGCAGGTGGTTCTGTCCTTCTGCCTGCAGTGGCAGTGAAGGTGGCTGTTCTGCTGTTCAGTAAAAGGGTGGGAGGTACAGAAGCTCTTTCAAAAACTCTACATTGCCGCTGAATATTTCTGAAACTGTTTTGAGGATGGTGGATAATTCTGAATACTTCCTCACAACAGCATCTGTGAAGAGGTAGAAAATGGAGAAATGCCTTCTGATTATCCTGAGAGATAAGCTTCTTTTTCCTGGCTGTAAGTGTGTACGGTTGGACAAGTCCTCATTAATACCTGAGGAGGATTCATTATAACTGGTTTTAATCCTTCCTGAGGTAGGAGGAAAAAGGTTAATTGCCTGGTGAGAGGCATTTAACTGGCCTACAGACTGCTCAGAGCAATAGGGGAGGGAGGAATGGTCAGAATGAGAAGATGGGCTGATATTTCACAGCTCTGTTGTTCTTAGTCTGCTTATTATAGCCACTGATAACAGCAAGGTTGTGCTGAGCAGTTTGTAGAAACAATAGAAGGATATTTTCCTTTCCCCCTGCTCCATCTCTACAGCACATGCAGCTGGGAAAGTCTCAAGTGAGGTAAGGTGGCTTTGGTAAAACTTGCCAGAGTGCGTGTGGAAAACGAAGTGTTTTTAATCAGGGTGTAGGCCTCCTTGTGATATCATTTCAGTTCTCTCTTCTGAGATGAGGAAAATACCAAAGAGTTGGAAGTAAATCTCCATCTCCTTCGGGGAGATAGTAATGGACAGAATATTTCATTGGCGGTTCCTCTCTATGTCATTACTGAGAAACCTCTTGGGACCTTAATATCGGGAAAGAGTGAGATGGTCTCATAACTGCTTTCCAGTCTCAAGAGCACATCAGTTGCTTTTAAGAATGTGCTACGCATTAAGTAGATATCACCAAGAAATAAGAATACATTAGACTAATTAAGCACTATTCAGAAAACATAAGGTAGGGAATTGCTCTGAATGTCTGAATTACTGCTGTGAGTCAGAGCTCTCACTGTATTCTCATGCACTCACTGTACTTTGGTAAGGAGCTGTTTTCCTTTCACACAGGTAGTAGAGCACTGCTAGTTTTAAGGCAGCAACTGATAGTTGGAAAACTGTAATTAATCTGAAGAATACAGTCAATATCAGCAGGCTGATGCTGTTTTAGAAATTAAGTGAATAATGTGATAATGCGAAACTTTCCAGCATGCAAAGCTATTGTCTGAAGTTACCCATAATTATATGTGTCTGTCTTAGGTTACATGAAGACCTTTTTTTTTTTTTTTTTTTTTTTTTTTTTTTGAGGAAGGAAATATTTTGCCATTACCTTTTGGATTCTGGAGCATAGCAGAACTACTTAACTGCTGAGAATTTATTTGGATAAGGATTTATAAGCATTTCATTCTGTGTCCTTCAAATCAGGTTCTTGCCCCCTTTATTTAATTGTAATGTTATTGTTACTGCTGTGTTTGTTGATAGAGCACTCTGGTTCTATGAATTTAGTAGTTACTGCTGTTACGCTTTTCCTTTCTGTAACATTCTTAGTCCACCACTGCCAACTTAGCGGACCGTCTTAAATCAGTGAGGTGAGGCTCAGTCTTACAAAGTAATCATCTTCTCTTAGCTTTTTTAATCCCTTCTTATTATGAGTTCCAGGGGCTGCTGAAGGCTTAGACTGGAGCAGAGCCCTGCTGTGCCACAACCAGCACATAATTCTGTTGGGCCAGCAGGGCTCACTGTGTTTACAATCTAAATAGGTAAAACCAAAAATGAAAAAGAAAACAGATACCCTATCATTACAGAACTTGACCAAGATCACAGAGCAGAGGCAGAGCTGTTAGTCGAGTGCCCCAATTCCCCAGTGACCAGTGATGCCCTTGCCAAACACGAGTGTGATGGTCACTGCTCTGTTGCTGCTTGGGAGCTTTGGTACACGTAGGTGCATACTTGTCTGAGTATCCTCAGGATATGTAAAAGACTGAATTTCTCAAGTCAGATGGAGAAGACAATGCATGATTATTTCCCAGTAGATTTGGAGGTGTATCTGAGCAGTCAAGAGTGGAACAGCTGTGACCCCGTTGAGAAACATGACACAAAGAACTCTGTAAGCAGAACTCGGTTTTGCTTACAGATCCTCCAGAGGAGCTATATGGTGAGATGTGCTCCGGCAGATATCTGTTTTTATGGAAGATAGGAAGGAATCTGTAGCCCTTGCGGTAAATGGAAAGATCTGCTACAACATCACCAAGGTAGTGTTACTTTTTCCTCCACCTCTGATATAGAGGTCGGGGTCCTGATGGCATTAATAACAAGCAGTAAATAAAGACCGTAACAGATTTATGCTGCAGTCACGGCCCCTCTTTCCACAGAAACGAACACGCAGCCACAGCCAGCCTTTCTTCCAGCACCCTTTTTATCCTGAATTGCGACTTCGCACTTGGAAGCCAACTTTTACAGACAGTGTCCAGCAGGAGGAGCTCTTTCTCCATTCCACCTGTCTGCGCTCAGCCCGCTGCTCCCCGTACCCCGCGTTGCTTTGTGGACTCTGGACTTCCCTGGGCGGTGAATCCAGGGGATCCGCCCAGGGTACGAACGAAACCCCGATTCTAGGGAATCTCTGCTATTACCGCTGTCGGGCGCACAGCCCGCAGGCCGCTCCCCCAGCACTACCAGTCCCGACGTGCCCCGCGCGCCGTCGGCCATCAGGGCTGCGCGCCATCGCCGGGAGCGCAGCCAATGGCGCGCGCGGGCCTCGCCGGGCGGCTCCTCCTCAGCGCGGCGGCCGCGGGGAGACTTTGAAAAGTTGTGAGTCGGGGGCCTGACGCTGTCGGACACTCTGAGGTTGCGGCGCGGTTGGGTGCCGGCGTGGCCCGCTCCCGGCAGGGCCGAGCCTCCGGTTGCCGCTGGTGCACCGGTGTCGGAGGGCGTAAAGCCGCATTCGGGCTCCAGACGAGGCGGTAGTTTCAGGCTCTCCTGCGGCACCCGTGTCGTTCGGTGTAAGTCCGTACCGCTCTGTATGCGCTGTGGGTGTTTCTCCCGGCCCGGGCGCCATCTGCGTGGCCGCCTGTTGCCCTCAAGCGGGGGCGTGCGATGCACGGCTAGGTGTGGTGCGTGCCAAGGCGGGCGGTGCCCGGGCTGTGCGGCCGTCCCGGTAAGGGCTGTTAGCGGGGCTCCACCGGCACCCGGCCCTCCGCCTCTGCTCCGAAGGGGGCTGTGTAGGGCGGGCGCCTGCTCTCCTTGCGAACGAGCGAAGGTCTGCGCGTCTGCAAAGATGTAGGCAGTGCAGGCTGCTAAGAAACCTTTTGGTTTCGAGTGAACTTCTGTGTGAACGAGTAACAGTACGTGTGAGATGTGCTTGAAAACCTGCTGGCGGAGTTGAGTACAACCACGTGTGGCTCTGCTAGCAGGATGGTACAACTCTCCCCATGGAAAATGCACACAGCTGGGGATTAGGGAGACTTCACAGAGCAAACACAGTCGCTTAAGTTAGTCTTAGGGATTATCCAAACTAAGCTATTCTTTAAAAAGAAGTCTCAAAACAATAAATAAACCTGAAGTGACTTGTCTACACCACAATACCTCGTTACAATGTTGTGTTGTTTTTGTTTTGTTTTTTTTTTTTTCCTTTCTGTTTTTAATTCAGTAATATTTACATTGTAGTTCTGGTGTTCACACACTTAGCTTTGACCTCTAGTTTCTTTTATGCGATTGGTTAAGTAAAAGAACCCCTTTTTAAACAGTACTTTCTATAAACTTACATAGAAGGGTATGAAATGGCTCTGAACGGTTTGTCTGTCTTGAATCTTGCATGCTAAAGCATGTTTCCCAACCTCTGGTTATTCTTTTGTCTCCATCCTGCATCCTTCCCATCCTTTGACATCTCTGTTGCATACCTGGTCACCACAAGCATATTGTATTTTAGCAGTTCTAGACCTAAGTAAATCCTGTCATTATTGTTCAATTTTAGCATCCTGAGAGAACCTTCTTTCCTTCCGATGCCATTTAGCACAAGGAGTTCCTTTTCAATTCACTGCTGATTGTTTTTAGGCTTGCTTCTTTCTCAGAAACCCATGTCATACAAGCACTGTGGATTCTTTGTTCTTATTGCTGTGATCTCCTACTGATCAAATACTAGGAGATGTAATTAAACAGAACTGTTTTCTGTGTTCTAAGATTATTTCGTGTGACTTAAGCTTTTTATACATGATATCTTCCTTCCTACTCTTTAGCAAGGAGAGGTGTAATTATTGGTACGGGCATGTTCCAGGCAGCTTTCAAAAACTTTTATTTGCCTTGTAGACCAAGCAAGTATGGCTGCTAAGAAGCTGAGAAGAGCAAAGTTGTCTCAGGAGCTGTGTGAAAGACTAAGCCGCTATCAGATCACTACCTGCCAGGTGAAAGAGTTACTCTATGGCTTTGGATTATTTTTATTTTATTAAATTTCTATGTTTAATTTACATGAAGCTTTAGCTTCTAGTAATGGATGGCTAAGGCATTTAAATGTGGATATACTTAGTATCTTTCCTTCTGGAAGAAAAAAGAAAAAAAGATACTTATTTTAGGAGAGGTGTGTAGTTACTTCCTGTATGAAGTCAGCCTTCATGATTCCTCTGCAAAAAATCACGTACATTACATAATCTAGCATCTACGAATGTGTTATGAAGCTATTCTATCAGTTATGGATTGATTCATCAATAAACTCAGAAGTTGTTGTGTATGTTTCTTTAAAGAGAGGAGAGGCTGTGTATTTCAGCAGCATGCGTGGTAGGTGCAAGATCTATTCCTAGAATTGCAATGTAAAAAATGGAATGCAATTTGAATGTTCTTTTGGGTAGATAGACACCTCTGTGGGGAAAAAGGTGTTAATTCATTAGAACTTCATCACAGTACTTACATTTCATGCTGCGTCTTTTAAAATAGAAATACAATTTCTTCTGTGATAACCTTATGATCTTTAAGGTCCCTTCCAATCCAAACCGTTTTACGACTGTCTCGTACTGGTATAAGAGAAGGGTAAAAGAGGTATGAGAAAACACTATATAGCATGGCACAGTTGGTAAATCTGGCCTTTGGAATGTATACTAGTAATGTATAAATTGTATTAGGTTAGTCCTTAGTCTTGATCTCCTGGTTAAGCTCTCTGAACTGTTTTATCTTCTTTCAGGACTTCTTATGTCTTTCTCTCTTGGAGCTAATGAAAGTGACAGGACAGAGCTACAGAAATGTGCAGAAGCTTCTTCGGAAAGTCAGCCTAGCTTGTGCTCCCAAAATGCAGACCGTAAGTATGCTTGTGTTGGTTCTATTTTCAATTTTTTGTCTGAGAAAAAGCTAAACAGTGCTGCTTATGTTTTTATCAGAGAGTAGGGTGATCTAGCTTTGTGGTGTCTCAGTTTGATTGTTATAATGAGATAACAGTTTTATGTCTAAATTTAGATCCATGAGTGACTTTAGTTTGACACGGCAGCTTCTATTAGACATTTTAGCCTAAGGAGATTGTTTAGACTTACAGAATTAGTCCTGAGTCCCATAGGGTAATATACCATTCTCTCTTGCATTCCAGCATATAAAAATTGCTTCATTTAAAGGAAGCATTTACTAATAGAAGCATGGAATAAGAATCACTGAATGAAGTCTTAGAGTCTATGTTATTCAGGAAAATGAGACTGGAAGATTGTTTCCATAGTTAATGTAGAAAAGAAAAAAATACATATTGCTTTACAAATCCTCCTTCATCAGTGTCTATGTTCACTCTTGAGTGCTTCAGAACGTAAAATCTTAATGAGGTAAAATGTATCATTTGTTTTGGCGTGTTTTGTGTCCTGAAAGCTCTCTTGTGTGTATTTATCTTTAATAGAATAACAGCATATATGAAAGATTTTGAAGTATTAATCTAATGTGCTCACTCTCATAAAATAAGGAAAAACTGTAGTATGAGAAAGGAGAGTACTGTATAAAATTCAAGCTGGTTTACTCTGCTGGTAGAACTAGCTGAGAATTTTTCTGATGAACTTTGTAGAAAAATTGCTCACTCAGTGGCCCAACAAGTACTAAAAGATCTGTGATTCAGTAGCATGGTTGGTTGCTGATGATTCCTGTGGAGATGCATCCATAGTGCACTGTATTTCTAGCCGGCTGGTCACATCGTTGTCTGGGTTAAAACTGATGCCGGTATTTCTCTTGGGGATACAGAAGTCTCTTGGAGTTTTAGGGACTGAAAGCCTCACAGAATGGGAACAGAGAGTACTTTTGAAACATTGTTACAAAACTTAATGCTTAATGTTGTGATGAATGAGGCACAAGAAACAAACTTACTCTGTGAACTGTAAATAGGATATAAGTCTAAGGAAGGCTAATGGGATGGAGTAGGGAGGAGGAGACTGTAACTGAAAATTGGAATAGTTAGCTTACTTGCAAGTACTGAGTCAGTCTAGGCTGATGAAAGCAAATGTGAGAATTTCACAGCTTGAACTACTAATTGAGCACCTGGGGAAAGGACCCGGTCAGCCCTAGGAGCACAGGTGAAGGCAATTCAGCTGTGTGACCAGAAGGGGTGGAGCCTGGCTGCGCTGCTCTTAGACTCCATTTAAGGGCTGACTGCCACTGGGGTAAGGATCTCTTTCTGGAGATCCCTCCTCTGTGGAGTCCTTCCTGTGAACTTAAATCTTTGGATACAGGTGAGCATTCCTTCCCTGTTTGTTCTTTTTCCTATTTTCATCATGATAATATTTCCAGCTGTAAAAAGAGCATCTTCTAATCTATGTTTTTTTTTTATTGTTGCTTTTTTTTTTCCTGTTGTAGGCTTATGAAATGAAAATGAGGAGGTCTGTTGATCCCTCTGCAGCCTTTTTACCCACCTCGCTGCATAGTCTGGATAAAGTCTTGCATGGTGGAATACCCTGTGGATCCCTCACAGAGGTAACTTTTTAAATGTATTTTAATGCAGTTGCACACCACAGCTGAGAATCACACATCACTGGTTGGCCTGTCTTGTGTCAGACCGTTTAAACACACAAGGAACAAACAAATTTGGATGAGAAGCACTTTTGGGGGTATTTTTTCTGCAGCCTGTCAAGTAAGAAAATGGAAACAAATAGGTGATTTGGTGACTCCATTTTCCTGTGAAAAAGATGCTATGGATCTTTGGATTTTATGGTGAGAAGGGTACAGTGTGGTTTAGTGGTCAGAACATGAGGTGCTGAGTCAGAAGCCCATCTGTTTAGTACCTTTTCACTGATTTACTAAGTCTTCAGGTTTTGGGAAGGAGAAACAAGCAATTAAGACAAAAATGTGAGGGATAGAGGAGTGGAAATTATAGATTTTTGTGTAAATATAACTGATCTTTACAATACATACGTAATGAGTAATTTTTTGAAAAGACGTTGCAGTTAAGGCTTGTATTATGTGTATCTATTTTATAACACTACAAATAGCATATTTACAGCTATTACTGTAACTGCCTTTGAATGCAGTGCTACTTTTTTTTTTTTGCTTGATATTGTCCTTTAAGAATAAAGAAGTGTTTCATCTTTTAGTATTTGAAAGCTGTATGGCCTTGCTTGTACAGTTTCTATAATCCAGAAATGCAGAATTAACTTAAATGCTTGTAGGGACATTGAGTTTTATAAAAACTGGATCCAGTCTCTGGCTTACGAAGTTTCTCAGTCCCAGATGAAGGTAGAAAAATGTATTTATTGAAGGAAGTATCAATGTATGTATGCCCTGTTCTTACTGTGTTTTCTAGCCATCTGTTGTAGGCCTTTGGTAGAGACAGAATCCAGAGCTGGATGGACATTGTTACTCTACAGTGTGATCATACTTGCCTTCTCAGAGTGAAGTTCTGGAAAGACATGTCTCCTATGCTCTAAATTCAAATAGATTGAAATGCCTTTTCCTTGAACGCTTTAATAATTCCTCTAAAGTGTTTTCTTTGTCAAATTTCAACTTGCAAATTGCTGTGGCAGAGGAGTAGAAGTGAGAAGATATTAAAAAAAAAAAAAGTTCTTTTTTCCATGCTCCATAATCAGGGTGGGTTGATTTTGATCACAGAGTGAAGTTGCCTACAGAATCTAATGGAGACCTCAAACATACTAGAATTTAAGCAATGCTGATTTTAAACTATGACAGTTGGTGCCAGAAATTAGAAGTAAAAAAGTATTTTGTTTTTCTCTTAGGTACTAGCTTTGTAAATTGATTAAAGTACACATTAGGGGTTTCTCTGCAAGTGAGAGGCAGGGAACAATTCACTCCGTGGAGTCTGGTTTCTGTCATTTAAAATCTCATTGTGGAGTAAAAGCATTTTTGCAAAAGTCACGAGACCGGAATTAGTTTCAAAATTGGCAGCACTGCAAGTATTTTTCAATGTGATTGTTAGATGAAATTGCATTAGGAAGCTATCAAATGTCAGTTGGTGCCGCTGTGATGCTTTACAGTAGCTTGTGAACATTTCACAGGTTGTGTTCTGCTTGAACTCAAATGATTTTGGAGCTTAGTTATTCTAATTTGCGCTTCTGTAACTTCCTGGAGCATAGCTGCCCAGCAGATTATCCTCTGGTATTTTTGTTGTTAGGCAGATGTTCCATGTCTGAGAGAAGTTCTCTCCAAAAGTATGTTGTGTGCAGTACTTAATTCCTGACTGGAGCGGCTTAATCTTGCCTTCCTCTTACTTTACCCAGCAGTGAGGGTGGCTGGGAACTTTAAAACTTGGAATTTAAATGGTTGAGCCACAGAGTCGAGTTTCTTCTAAGCCAAACCTACTTGCTTTTTGAGTGCCGGAGGGATTTGATTTGCATTTCACTGTCTCGGATCGCTTTTTCCCAAACCTCTTTTAGATTTTAAGTTGGAAATTAAATCATAACTGAAATTTTGTGGTTAAATGTCAGAACTTTTTGCCAACTCCCCTGAGAGAAAATTAAAGTAATGACTTTGTGAATACTGAGGATTTGATTCCTGGATAGCTGAAGGAGAATTAGCTCCTTGTGACTCCATCCAAGCCCTTCATGAGTGCCAGGGAAAATAATATATAACCTATTGAAAAATAAAAGTATACTTTATTAGACAGAGGTAAATAAGCTGTTGTATTCTTCACGTTTCTGCCTGGTTGTATTTTTGATTTTCAAAATAAATTTAGAGTGTAGCAAACTGAGCAAGTTTTTTGCAGTCATTCACTTTAAATTAAATCAGAGGCAGCTAAGGCTGTGTTTGTGGTGGTTTTTTTTTTTTGTTGTTTGTTTTTAAGAATGAAGATTGTATTGATGAAAATGCTTGCTGAATTGGTGGTAACCATAATAAAATGTGATATCTGCATGTAATGTTTGTTGTGGATTATTTTAAATCCCACAGTAATGCACTTAAAAAGAATGGTGATAAAAGATGAATCGTTCAGGGGAAGTTCTCTATTGCTCCACTGGATTGCTTTCTCATACTATCTATTACTGCAATGCTCTCTGTCTTTCTTTGATCTGATGCACGTATTCTCAGATGTGCTTACAGCATCTCTGCTGCATTAATTACTGCAATGAGAAGTGAAATAAATGTTGATTCTGAGGTACCTCCCGGGCAGGCCTCAAACTACAAACTGTCTGAGGTTTCCTCACATCTGTCCAGTTATTTTAATTTAGTATCTGGATTGATGCCCTTCTCTCATTAATTTCAAATCTTGTTAACTAGAAACAGCTGGTAAGACTCCTTGACTTTACAGTCTGAGAAATGTGTAAGGTTTCTTCAAATCTTATACACATTCTGGGTTCACGTGAAAAAGTGGCAAATAGTATGGATACAATATCTTGTAATTTAAATACAGTGGATGGATGATGGATAATTGCTGAAGTACAACTCATTCCTGGACTTTAATTCACTAAATGCAGTATGTGTTTCCAAACAAATGCTAACTCTTCTCTTGTGCTGAAGCTTGAAGTGGATTGACTGATACAACTTGGTTTTCAAGCCTTGTTTCAACTGAAAGTGATGCAAGAGATTTTAACTCGAGAACAAAAACTTAGTTCCTATTAAACTGTAGCACAGGTGCAGTCAGTGGGGCACCTAAAATCTTTCTGATGTGTGGTTCATGGTGCACATTCAGACTACTTGGGATACAAGCTATTGGTGTTGTGATTTCCAGGTTAATCTTGATTTTAACAGAGGTAATGATAATAGCAAGTTGTGAATTTGCATCTGTGAATTCAATGGCTTTTGACTGACTTAGAGCTGTAAAGATAATTTGATGTTAAGTGAATGTCAGCTGTGTATCTTTTAATCATGCTCTATTATTGAAGGTAGCACATGAGGAGGTAGAAGGTAACTGGGGATGGCCCTGGGGAAGATCTTGTAAGAAGGGGGAGAGAGGACCTCAAATATGGGAGAACTAAGTAGGGAAAGAAGGATGGTAAAGAAAGTACAAGCAGAATACTGCATGTGAATTATTCTTTAGTCGTGATGATTTTGACTGCAAGGCACAGATTCAACAATAACTGCAAGTTGCTCTTTGTGGGCTGCATTTTATCTTTCTTGTGACTGTTGTCTTTGATACCAGGAGGAGCAGAAGAAGAAGCATTCTTGCTGATAGGCCTTTTTTAAAATCCAAATTAGGGTGAAATGGATGTGACATCTCTTGGTTATGATGTTACCAATCTTTTTTCTTCTAGTTAACAAGCCCACCGGGTTGTGGCAAAACTCAGTTTTGTATTACAATGAGTGTTCTGGCTACGCTGCCTGTAAGCATGGGAGGACTAGATGGGGCTGTTATATACATTGACACAGAGTCTGCATTCAGTGCTGAAAGGTAAGATGCAAAACTGTAAAATACACACTTTGAACTTCTCTAGCACTTTTTATCTTGGAACCTTCATTTAATTTCTGAGTGTTTATAAAATAAATATGGCGGCTATTAAGCATTCATCTGATATATGCAATTGCTCTGTAAGTTATGAAACTGTTTGAATAGAATGCTTTGCTCACCTTCCTGATTTGCAAGGTGTCCTAGGTTCCAGCTGTGCAACAAGCTGGGTAGCACTCTTCTAATTTAAAAACGGTCTTAGCAGTGCCATATTGAAACACTTTACAGTTCAGTTTGTGAAATTAGCAAGATTTTGAAGGTGTAAAGGCTCAGCATTTTGAGCAGCTGTAATTTATGTATTGTCTGTAATCTATATATTTTTCTGTTGCAAAAAAGCTGTAACATTGCAGGTGGTGTCTGTTCAGCTTTGTCAGAACATGGGCGTTGGAGCAGTAGATGGAATGGCCATTGTGATTTTAGAAATCACATTTGTTTTTATCAGTTTTGCAGCAGTTCAAGTCACCTCTTCCTACCTAGCTATTAACTGGAAATGCACCAAACTTCTGTAGAAAGTCTGAAAATACCTACCCTTCTAGCTATGTCTGTTGTCTGTGGGTAAAAACACAGGATTCAAATTTCTGTGAACTAAAGCTGAGAACAACGATGGATTTTTCTATCCTGTGAATCTCTGCTCTTGTAGCAGAGAATGTGTTCTGTGCAGTTTTTAGTTTCATAGTGACAAATAGGTTTTATCTTTTAAAGATCTTTACACCTACCTGGGACTGTGTAGATAATAGTGTGATCACAGCAAAATTTTAGTGTGTCACTCTAGGACAATTTATGTAATATTGTTTTCTGATATGTATACCTATTAGAAAGTGTAATGAAGTTTCATTTCTTACGGACTACTGAATGACTTTCAAATGGAATGATTGTTACCCAAAAGGTTTACGTAATTAACTGTGCAAACGTAAGGAAAAGATTCTGCCCCTGTGGAAGTTTAGGACAAGTTTATATATGTATGTATATGTTACATATATATAAATATATATATAAGTAACATATTGAATGAGTTTCAAGTTTCATTGGAAGTGCTTGTTCAGAATAGATATGTTAACATTCAAGCCTACTTGTTTTAAAACTCAAAAATAATTTAAGAGATTTTTTTTTCTGAAATGGCTTTTATTGAAAGAGGCTTAAATAAAGATGTCTGTAGACATAACTTTCTGGTTATCCACTAGGTGTCATTCTTCTCAAGCATGTGGGCTGCAGAGTAAGGCAGCTTAAATTACAACTAAGTATTGTGTTTCTGTTCTCAAATCAAGTCTTCATATGGGTAGAAGGGGGAAATGTATGGTGCCCTGGATTGTAACTATCAGTTTCTAAAATCTTGGATTAATCTGTAAGGACCTAGATAAAATTGCCTTTTGTTCACAGGTGTGGAATTTCTTTCTACTAACTAATAGAAAATTAGCAGACATGATAAAAGTGTGCTTTTTGTGTCTTTGATTTCATGTATACAAGTTGATTGAAAATGTGGAACCTCTCATCATTAAACTTCTTGTGTAAACTCGGTGCGTGGACTTATTATGTCTTTCCTAAATGTACTCTTGACTCTAGCATCACTGGGAGGAGAATCTAAATGTTCTAATTTCCAGTATTTCAGTCTGCTGCTCAAGTAAACTTTCCCTTTGAAAAAGATTTCCCGTACTACATGGTATCTGCTTATCATTCAGAGCTTTCATTTGTTTACTTTGTGAAAGCTTGACGCCTTATTACCTATACGTGATTCTTTTTTCAGTGTTATGCCTTTTGTTTCTTCGATAGGTTGATAGAGATAGCAGGAAACAGATTCCCTACTTATTTTGACTCGGATGAAAAGCTATTTTGCATGACCCGTAGCGTTCATCTGTATCGAGAGCTGACCTGTGACAGTGTACTGAAGAGGTATTCTTTTCCAGAACTTCAAGGGGATGGTGGGAATGAATTTTGGCTGGGTTGTCTAAGATAATATATCAAAGTTTTATGAAGAGTAAGTCATTATTTGGAAGCTTTTATGTTGATAACAGCGTGGTTCCCAAAAAGGAAAATAGGAAAATCGCTACTAAAAGACTGGTATTGCTTTTCTCATTTCATAGTGCTCGACTAATCCACTTCATGTTTTACAGTTTCTGAGAGAAAATTTCTATAGAATTTGATCATCTTAAGCTTTTAAAGAGCAGCGTTTGTCTGACAGATCTTGTCTTGGTTTGTGGAGATACCGTAGTGTTAAGAGTTCTATGTTTGCTGTGAAACAGAAAGAAAGTATTGCTCTTCCAGAGTGCTGCTTAGTTCCAAAAAGACCTGGACCCCTCTAACAGTTGAAGGGAGGAATTGCTTAGAAGTCATCATCCTGAAGGCAATGTTGTATTGTTGTCTTGTTAATTTATGTTGATTTCTGAGCATGTACTGTAATGAAAATGAAAGTTGAGCATCAGAATCTTCTTGTATATTTTGTTAGAGGGAGAATTATTGTAAGAATTGTTCTAGCACAACTTTATCACAGAAAAACAACTATTAGCATATTACCGACATATTAAGTTTGACTTACCATCTTTGGAGGCATATAGAAGCAGATCTGACTTTCTGCATATGTAGGCAGCAGATATTTTGGTATTGGCAGTGGGATGCTGCTACTGTAGGCAAAAGGCACTGTCTCAATTCTCGCTTAACTTGCTGTCTGTGCCATTCAGAGATTATGGAGTGTTGCTAAGCAGAGCGTCTTCTGAATCTCTCTTGGAAGGGCTTGCCCTGGCTTATGTGGCTGTTGGAGCCTGAGATTCCTTTCTAGATCTTCTCAGTGTTTGCAGATGTTAGTGGGGGCAAGCTATGAGGGAGAGAGTGATTGACTTAAGCTTATTAAAGAAAACCTTGCATTTAAATAATTTCAGGATTATTAAACAGTTATATTGTATAAATAATGTAATCGATGGCTTTTTATTTTTTTTTTTTAGAATTAGGTCTTTAGAAGAAGAAATTATTTCAAAGAAGATTAAACTCATTATAATTGACTCTGTAGCTTCAGTTGTCAGAAAGGAATTTGACACACAACTCCAAGGCAATCTGGCAGAGAGAAGTAACTTTTTGGCTAGAGGAGCATCACTGTTGAAGTATTTGGCAGAGGAGTTCTCAATACCAGTAAGTTCTTCCTTTTTAAGTTTCTGCTTTATGGTATCAAATAATAAAATGCAAGAAGAATGGAAATGACAAGATGGTGAAAGGATAGGTAAAGCTCCTACTACAAATCTTCAGGTGTCTGCTGAAAAATAGTACTGGAACAGAAAATAACTTGGTGTTGCTCGTATTGCTTTTTTCTCAATATTGATTTTAGTCTTCAAATAAGGATTTACTGATTGTCTTTCCCGCTGTTTTTTTTTTTTTTCAGTGCTTTGTTGTTCAGTTTTCTTTTTAAATATCATGTTTTATTCTATTGGTATCAAATATAGTTTACCCTGATGGTTCCCATCCTTTGCCTCTTTTACTGAACCTTATAGAATCTTAAAAGTCTTTATACTCTGAATTGTGTTCCTTTTGCAACTGATAATGCATGCCAGCTGATGTGGGAGGGAAAGTAACAACTCAGCAAATCTATGTGGATTTCCCCATAAACTGCTATGGAAGGGGCTGAGGCTTTTCTTTGTGATATGATCTGTGGGTAATCAGAAGCAGCAGTCAAGAGATGTGATTGAAATTGAGCTGTAGGAAATATTTTGTAGCATAAGTAAACTTCTTGTCACTCTAGTGTAAGAGGGAAAGTGTCGAGATCCTGATTTTTAAACTGGTGAGGTCTCTTCCCTTTGCTTTTGAGAAATATACCTGTCAGAGTTGTGGAACTGACTTAGCTGAAGATGAATGGATTTCCTTCTGCCATGTAATTGATAAAGGTCTTTTGTGGTGAGAATTAAACCCTGCTTAAGTTCCTTTAAGTTCTGATACAAAAGATAGTGTCCTAGTTAGTACAGCAAAATGAATATACTGCTTACAAAGCCAGGAAAGATGTGCTACATTAAGAGTGTACATTTCTGTATTTTGTGAAATAAGATGAAATCCTATGAAAAAGGAGATAGGTTTTATGGGTAGATATTGTTTTTATTTATTTTTTCTTTTAGAAACCCCTGTCCTCCTCACCTGTCTACCTCAATTAAAATGGTAAAGCTGAGTTGGATTGCAGCCTCTTGACACTTCAGACTGCTGCCCTGCTTTCATTCAAACAGTGTTAATTTACAAAGGTCTTAGAATTAGACAACATTAAGTAGTGTAAGACTGATTTTTTTTTTTTTATTTCATCCTATGTAGAAAGGAAATGAAGGTTGAACACTTAAAGGTTTCAGTTACATTAAATCTAATGTGTTTGCTTCGGGATATTTGTGATGACTGGTGTGCTGGTTCTGTTTTTGTTTCCCATTGTGAATGCTCTGGTAAGGAGTCTGGAAATCTTGGCCAAGAGTATGTGCTTCTGACCACAACTATCCTTCTGTATTGCTCTGTGAGGTGTTTTAACTTTTGAGTAAAATCTACAAAGTTCTGTGTGCTTTCTAGGAAGGCCTTGGCTCAAGATGGAGGTTACCACAAATGCAGGTCCCTGGGCAGTGCTGCGTATGTGTAAGATGTGAAATGCAACAGCAGAGTGTTGTGTGTCTGCAAGTGTTTGTACATACATAGAAGTAAGTCTATCTTGTGCTAACCTCTGCTATTTCAGATCAGGGAGTATCTGACGTTCTTACTGTAAACAGCTGTGGTGGGAATTTTCTCAGATGTTCTTTCGTATCTGGAAGATTATAGATGTAAACTTGAGACTTAAAGAACATTGGGAAGGGTTGCAAAGTGACTTAGATCATTAATAAATTGAACATATGAAATATGTGATGTTTTATGGCGGTGCTAGTGCACCTAAATATTGAGTTGAATGGCAAATAGGTTGTCTGAATTGAAGGCTCTGAAAAAGATGTGGAGGTAATAAATGATGGGACTTGAGGTCAGTTCTTTAGATTGGTGAAAAACTGAGGAGGTGAACCAGGGAATCTGAAATGATGACAAATCAGGGTCCGGGGACTAGCCTTGAAAAAACTGGGGATTAGGGGAGAGGAATTTCAGTAACAAAGATATAAGAATCTTACTTTGTTTAGCTTGGCTAAGTAAGTGTTAAGATGTTTTTTTTTTTTTTCTTTAGTCAATACATACTTGAGAAAAGGTATTTGATAGAAAAAAACCTTGTCAGCTAACAAAGGTATTCTACAGTTCTGTGGCTGGAAGCTGAATTAAGTAAGTTCAGACTTCAAGAAAGGGGTGTGTTCTCAATGAAGTAATTAATCATTGTAATATGTTACTAAACTGAAATAGGTTCTTGTCATCAAGTATTTTTAAATGGATTTCCCCCTTCCCCATTTCCTAAAAAAGAAATTGATTTAGAGAGGCTTTGATTTGGGAAACCTTGTACTACCATGTTATGCTGGAATTCAAATGAGTTTTATGTAGATCTTAGCATTATAAATGAGCTAATGAAGATGATGTACTCATGTTGGACACGTGCTGTGTTTCGTTAGCAAAAGTCAATGGCATTCATAGCTGAATTCAAAGGGACCCGTTTCATACCCAGGTGGCTTTATATGTTACGAAGTATTCCAGGGGGGAAAATAAAAACCAAAGCATTTTACTGCCTCAAAACTGATGGTCATCATTCAGTAATTTGTCTGCACTTCTGTTTTTGGCTTGTGAAATGGGAGTTGGGCTGTGAGCGTGCTGAGGAAAGTTATTGTTACTAGTTGTTGTTCCAAAAGCGGACTGTATTGTTGAGCAACACATGGACCACCACTGGAAAGTAAAACTTCCTAAATCCACTTGAAAATTTTAAATAATCTGTAGCAAACGAAATTCTAATCCGTTTCAGAAAGTGTGGAAAAAATATTAAACATGTTAATTGAAAGGCTTTACCACTGAACTAAACAAAATGAGAGTATTATTGTGTGAATTGTTGCTTGGCGTAATTTCTTTTTTAATGTATGGACAGTAGAAATTAGTTCTTGAGAAATACAATATGATGCCCAGTTTCCTGTTTTCATTCTTACTTCTTCCTAACATTGTAGTAAATTTGGTTCCATTCTAGGTGCTTTAAGTGGTGCCAGGATGAGAGGCAGCATGCAAGCGAAGTTTTGATTGCTTCTGGGCTATTGACAGGCTGCCAGGGAGCTGTGCTGATGACTGAACATTGACTGAATCTTTTCTCTGTGGGAGATTATGTAGCAGTGTCCCTTTCCATCCTTCCCTGCACATTGCAATGACTGAGAACTGTTCTGGCTGGATTGATTGAAACAAGTCAGTCAGCCCAAAAGTGATTGCTGGAAACTGAGGAAGACAGTTTGACTGTAAGTCAAACAAAAAGCCCCTCTATTGTTGAAATCTAGTGAAGATGTAAATGTACATGAAAGACTCTTGTTTTAGAGTGTTGTGTACTCGAAAGCATTTAGATCTGAATGTTTTCTGTGACAAAAATTCTGGATTGATGCTGTCTGCCAGATGGCATGTTTAAGCAGCAATCATCAGTCCTGTATCTCTAGTCATTTCCTGAAATCCTTAGCCTTCTTAAAAGGAATGGGAAACAAAATATGTTCTGGATATTACTTCTCTTTTTCTTCCATGTTCATAGGAAAATATTTATTCAGGAAAAAATAGGTCAGTGTTCGTGCTGTTTGGAGGAAAAAAAAAAAAAAAGCTCTTCACTGAAATGGAGGAGCTATAGATGAATAACAGTACGACTAGAATTGCTCCTGAGTTTTAGCTGCTCAGCTCATAAAAGTTATTATTTATATATTTATAGAATCTGGTCGTCTTGTTGTTAGTAGATGACAAAATGTGTGAAGCTGACTAGACATCTCTGTGGGAAAGCACTCCAAAAGCGACACTTGCAAAACTGAACTGCCTTAAGTATTCTTTTAAATGTCAATTTTTTTTTCAAATTTTTAAATTGAGACTGAAGATTAAACTTGATTTGCAAATCCCTAAGGCTAATAAAAAATTACTATACTGTCTGTCCTTTGTTCTTTTGTCTGGATTTTGTCCTTAAATCCATGAAGATAAACTGTTATTGTGATAAACATACTGGCTATCATTACTAATAGCAAATGTATAATGGTATTTATATTTTTTCTGCTGCTTTTGAGAATATAAAATAGCTTAAGAGGAACAGCTTTCTCTTTTCATTTGTAATTTTACAGTGCAAGTGGAAGGCAAACTTTGATTAATCTGTGATGGTTTTTAATTGCTGTGTGAAGTTAGCTGTAATCAAGAAGGCCTTTATCTCCACAGGTAGTACTTGGTTCCTTTAGATGCAATGTGCTCCTTCTGAAAACAACAGAATTATCACTTTATCGGTATTAATAGTGGCAGCAATTAAAGCTGACAGTTTCTTTTGATATTCTCGGTTTCGCACTTCTCACGTCAGTACTTCCTGCTCAATCATCTATTTTGTGAGCTTTAGACACAAGGTTTTCATTTGGTTTGGAAAGCTGAATATTCAGTACACTTGTTTTTAGGCCTGTGAGTTTTTCTTCTCAAAGCCAGTGCATTCATATGCACAAACTACTTGACTTCTGCAATGCCTTTTCTGCTGTCTTCTGTTAAGTATGTTTAAGTGCATCAACTGGGCTTCCTGCAGTAAGGTTTCTCAAGATTTAAGTGCTTCTGTTGTCAAAGAGAAGTGATGTTGGAGCTGTTAATTTTCATCCTTTATAAGCAAGTATTTCCATTGGGCACCATCCTTGGTTCTTTTTTGCTTTGGCTGCTTATATTTCCTCTGCACCTTTATTATCTCTGTTGTGATAATTGAAACTATTGGTTTATGGAGAGCTAAAGAAATTCCAGAATGGAAGGTTTCTGGAGAAGAGTTGTGTACCAGTTCAAGAAAAATTGTATTAATGAAATTAATGAAAGTTGAGGAAAAATGTATGGAATTAGTTTTGATGTTGCTGTATGTAACAGTGCTGTATGCAGGTGTTTCCAAAACTGTGGAGATGCGTTAGATTTCTAGATTCATTTGTCTGCATCTGGACCATAAGCTGCTGAATTGCAAATTTTGTATTTCTACTTTGTTGTATTTTTTGTATTACGTTGTCAGGACTATAGGAATGTTAATTGAATTATCTTTGCGAGTTGTTGAAACCTAAAAGAAGCAAAACTTTACTTTAAAAGCATAGAGTTGGTTCTGTTCTGAAGTTTTCAAGGAAGAAATATTTTAAAATAAGTTGCACCGCATCAAAACCTGGGTTTCTTAAATGAGGAGCTAATCTTATCAGGAGAAAGCTTTCTACAACTGAGTTACTGAAATTTTGCTAGCCATATTTAGACCAGATGTGGTTCAACTGGTTTGCACTGGTTAGAATTCAGTAACAAGTATGAATTCTTTTCTGTTGAGCTGCTAATGTGTATGAAAGTGTCTTGTCCTTCAGCTTCCAAGTGTAACTTGTGTTGGTGCCCGTATGCAAATCCCCTCCCAGAATGATGCTTAACTGCTGGTTGCAGTACTGGTAGTTGCTCTGCTGTTTGCTTACTGCAAAATATTGAAGTTTACCCAGTAATGTAATCCTCCTTTTGGTGTGGGGCTGTTTTGTTGTTTGTTTTGCTTTTATGCTTTTATTTCCAGATGAGTAGCTTTGGTAGCTCTCTTCATGAAGTCTGTATTTTTTTTTTTTTTTTTTTTTTAGGGAGCAGCATGAAAGTTAAAACAGTTTAATTCCTTAGACTGAGAAAGCACTTCTGAAACTGTATTATTGAATAAGCCACTAACTTACTGGAGAAGATGACTTGTTCTTCTATGATTTTGATAGGGTGGAAAGACATGATTGTTTCATGCTGACCATGTTTTGAAAGTTATCTGTAGAATAAATACTTGAAACTGGGTAGATGCAGCAGAACTTGCTATTTGTACTGTTCTGTATGAATTAAACATCGAATAGCTCAGCTGACTGGCAGGAGAGAATTGTGTTCATGCTAGCTATGCCTTTTGTAACTTCTTTAATATTGATTTAAAACATCCTCTTTGCTGTAGAGGAAAATAGCTAATCTAATTAATCATGTTACTTCAGTCTGAGTAACAAATGGTTGTGAAACAAAGCATTTTATATTAAGGTTTCCTTCTCTGTTATACCTAGCTGTATTTTCATGCCCAGAGCTAAGTCTGCAGCTTTGTTCTTTTACCAAGGATTGTAGTGTTTCTCCCCTGCTTTATTTTTCCCTTGCAAAAGCCTGCTTAAAATAGAAGCATCAGTTTCACATATATATTAACCCTGTTCTTTGTAAAATGCGGTTTGGAATGAATTTTAATTTGTTGTGCTTAATTAGGAAAACAAAATGGCTAAAAGGGAAATACAGACTAGAAGTCTTTCTTTACTCTAGCTATAACTTAAGAACAGTTTTTGTTGTTGGCATACTGTTTAAGTAGCGCACCCCATGGTACTGAGCAAAAAATAGTTCTGATTAGAAAGGAGTTGGTCTGACTGCAGTGCTGTTACAGTGGCAAAGTTAGATGGTTTTGTTTTCTAGTGTGCCTGTTTAAAAGAAAAAAGTATATATTCTCAGGGCACAGTTTGTTTTGGTTTAAAATGGTTGTTGGAAATGTAATTGCAACTATCTTCAGTACTGCTACCATCTGTGTACTCTTTTGTATGTGTCTGGAGAGTATACATTTCTGCAGTTTTGGGCCTGTCAGTGTTCCTTTCGGATGTCTACACTCATAAAATGCTCAGTATTGCTGAGGAAAAGGAACAAGTAGTAGTAGAGCAATGTTTCCTGTTCCTGTGAGGTGGTGAAGCATAAAAAAGGCAGTTTAAATTAGACTGGGATTAAGATATCTTTTTCTTATAAAGCAATCCCGTCATTATTTTTTTTCCCACTTCATGTTACAAGTGACTTTGTTAAAAGTGCAGTTTTCCACTAAATTTTGCATCTGGTCTATAATAGCTGAATGTAGGTTATACTACTCTGGTTTTCAAGTAATAGACACATTAGAGATGCTCTACTACTGAACTAAAATTTACAGTATTTGTTTCTGGCCTCCCACGTTTTTGACAACACAGACTAACAACAACAGTAGCTGTGTTGGAGTCTTTCATGCCTTTTGCTGGGAGGTCAGTATTTGCCAATATGAATGGTTTTCACTGTTTAAAAAAAAAAAAAGCCAGAATCTTTAGGCCAATTGCCTGCTTGACCCTGCAGAGAAGTACTTCACTTTTGAGTAGACCATTTAAGTTTTTTAGGAATATTTCCCTTTAGTTTTATGTAAACTGTAGGCTTTTTCAAGGAATATCTCTGTGTTTGCATAATGTGTAAAAGAAGGGATGCTAGTATCTCAGTAGGGTAACAGTGCAAGCAACAGTTCTCTAGATTAGAAGTTGTTGGATAAACCTTATGTAAGCCCATTATAGATTAATTAGTGGTTTGGTTTCCAGATATCCTGAGTTTGTTTGCTTTGTGGTTACTTGGCCCCGGGGCTCCTGGGAGTAAATAGGATCTGCTCTCCAATCATTGCTCCTAAATCAAATTGTACCAGCCTCCTGAGGTGAGAAGGGATGCGGGATGAGATGAAACAGAGCAATGCGTGTGATGTTAAAATTACAAATGTGCTCATTGACCAAAAGTTAAAATGTTACTTGTTTGAAAACAGTAGCAGATGTCTGATAGACCCAAAAAGGAAAAAGTTATCTTGAAAATTATCGTTTGTATGGAACTGGGTGTGCTGCTGGCTTTTCATTAAGAATGTTCTAAAAGCTTCATGATGCAGTCATGCTGCTGTTAACTAGAGAACACATCTTTTTGAGCTTCTGCGGAACTTCCTCACCTTTCACTGAAGAGTCGGATGGTAATAATGGACAACCAGAGCAAACTGTTGCAGATAGACATCGTATGGTCCGGGGCTGATTTGGAAATAGGATCATCTGGGCTAATGGGATAGGCTTTTCAGCCTGCGCTTTCTCTTCTGTTTTTGAGGCTCCTGTGATCTATAAGAGTTGTGGATTTTGCTCTGTTCCTCCTCCTCTGTTTTGTGGTTGAATTGGAATTTGTCTCCTGAGTAAGTTCTATGATTTTTCTACAAGAAGGCTCCATCTTTTCTACTGAGAACATCTGTGTTTAGCATCGTTGCTCATTGTTGAAATAATTTTAACTAAATGGGGACAAATCCATTGAAATATCTGCCGGTTTGGTGAATATTTTAATTGTCAAAAGTTCACTGTAATCAAATTGAGGGAGACTCATTCCAAGCATGGTTTCCACTGAGAATCTACATGATTTTTGTAACTTCTTCGAAACTATTGTATTAGCTCTCACTAAAATGCATAGCTGTATCTCATTTGAGAATGTAGTACCTCTGTTGTAACGTTCTAGGAATAGTGTAGTCAGAAGCTTTTGTTAAACAAGCCTGAAAAGTCCAACTTCAGAGCTTTAATTAGAAAGGGGTAAATGACATGAATGAGCAGAATGAAATATTGTGGGTTTTTTTTTGTTGTTGGTAGGACTAAATCTGAATTGCAATAAGACGAGCTCTTTTTCCCTCCCCTGATACTCTGCTAACTTATTTGATGCTGTGATTTGGATGAATTGCCCTCTCCCTCTCAGAATGCAAATGACTTTTGTCTTTGGATTCCAGTATTTCCTGTTCTTTTGTACTTATCATATCTCGTAGCTTTGACCTGAGGCAGAGAGTACTTTGCTCTTCAATGATATCTCTGAAGTCTTGACTAAATTCTTGGCAGACTTCAGTATCATGTTTTTCCATGGTGAGCTGGTTGCTAATACATGAACTAACTGCTACTTTTGAAACGAAAACTCATACTTCGTATAGAATAGTGCTTACTGCTTAGAGTGGTTTTTTGTAACTTCATATAGGTGCACCTTGGGAAAATGTTGGCTTGCTTATGGATGCAAAAATATACTGGTGCTACAAGTATGTTATTTCTCAAGATCCTTAGTTAAAACAAAGCAAATTCAGATGCTGACAGTCTTGGAAATGCCAAATTAAAGTTAAGTCTCCGCAAATGAAGTACTGTGAACTGTTCTAGCAAGCTCCAGTAGGATAATGAAAAGCTTGATGAGGATTGTGTCTGTTTCTCTTTCACTTTTAGTTTTGTGTATCGCCTAATGTGTGCTTTTTTTTTCCCCTCAGCACTTAAAGACCATGCAGTGAAAAGTAAGTATGACATACTGATGTGACTTTAATGCCATTTTTACCTTCTGCTGTTGTGCGATTTCCTGAATTGATGTCTTACTCTACAAAGCCTCAAGTCTACTGGAGAGGTTCCTTCATGTCTTAAGCAAATTCTCTCTGGGAATGGTAGAGAGACCTGCTGTGTGTTTCTCTTACTTCTAGTGACATGTTCTTTCTTACATCATTTCCATGGGTAAAGGCTCTTGTTTGGAAAGGAATTCACTGGTGTAACATCAGTTTGTCAAAAAATGTTTCTGGGGAAAATTTGTGAGGGGGAAAAAAGAGTTTTTGAATATGCATTGTGGTAGGATTTCTTGGAGGTTATATACAGCAGTTGCCAAAGGCTAATTTGTGTCTGGATTGCTTACCTTTCTCCACTTGTATGCAAGAGTTCTACCATGGCCTTATTTATTGTGATAGAAATGGTCGTGCCTGGGCAGGCATGGCAGTGAGTGCAAAGTTTCTGAGGAGGCCTTGGTACAGAACGTGTGTGCAGAACTAGTCTGCTGTGAATTAGAACAGATACGCCCTATTTTGTTTCTGTTATAGCTGTAAAAAATGAGGCTATTGGAAGTGGACAGATGCTGCTGAAACAGTGCCGAGTCTGCTCCTAAATGTCCTGCTTTCCAGGTAATACTGTTGGCAGTAGTGAAGGATGTTGTTACTGGCTGGAGATGCTGTTGTAGGGGTAACAGCAGCGCTGGGTTCCAGAAGCAGCTGGGCTTCCTTTTTCAGTTGGCTGAAGGAATGTGTGGAAGGTAGGGGCTGGCAACAGCTTGAAGCTGCTGCCTGGAAAATTCACTGACCAGCAGCCCTTTTTGAAGCTTCCCCTGGGAAAGAAGGCCAGCAGATAAAAAGCTGTAAGCAAAATATCTGTGAAAATCATGAAATTGCATGTTGCACACGGATAGCAAGTTAACTGAGCTGGTGTTACAGAAAGGGTAATCCAAAATTAAGAGCTTGTCAGCCACTGTCAGGTTAAACAGTGGAGACAAGATGTGCATTTTTTTTTCTAGCCTATCTACATGATAATTCACTGCAGTGTTGAGTTTGCAACTGTCTCTCACCTGCTGATGAGAAAAACAAGGATAGAGTGTAACTGGAAAGTAACCTGGAAGAAAACATTGCTCAATTGTTGCACAGCTGAGCAGGCACTAATATAGGCAGAAAGGAGGGACAGGTAGGTGTGGGTTCTGGCAACTGTGTAGATTTTGACTGTGAAGGTGCATCTTCAGTTTAAAAGAAAAAAAAGACTAGAAGTGCTGAGCAGGTGAATACTGAGAACAAGAAAAACATCATTAGGTGCTTAACAGCATCTTTTTTTTGTCTTTTGGTAGCTTTAGAAAAGATTTGGCTGCGTATTATGATGTTTTGTATTTTGAGAGTGAGCACCCAATCCTTATGTTACTTATGTTTTTCTTTTTTTCATCATTAGGTCAGCTTTCTGGTTTTTAGTCTGTGTTCTGGTTTTAAAATACATTGTAATATGGTGTATTTAGAGTTGTAATGTATCCATGCATAATGAATTTTAGCTGAGGCCAGAAACTATGCTGAGTAGTAGGTTTTCAAACCACGGTATTTCTCCTTATACTGAAATTCAGAATGAGGTGTATAGCAATCCATAAAATAGCGGGTAGGATTCATGACATGCTTGCATTCTTTCATTATTAATAGTTTCATATCCATTTGTCAGCATGCTGTGACTAAACCATTACCCAAGTTTTTGCAGCTGTCGTTACACAAGTCTGTAAATGTAGTTATTTCCAGCTCCTGTTTTTTGTCTATCGGTAGGAGGAGTCTTTATGGAGAATGTACTAAATTGTCTAAGACTAAATTCACTTCTAGGCAAAATTCTGTGGTCTTGACTTGAACTTGGTCTGCAGCATTTTCCTCTTGCTTCTCTTGTTTTAACGGCACTGGTTGCAGCAGTTGTTTCAAGTACTGTTTTGTGTAATCTCGTTAAAATTCTGCACATTGTTGTAGTTCTGTGTGTTTGTAGTTGTGTTTTTAAGAACGTCCTTGTGAAAATCAGTTGCTGATTTGACCTGAAAGTAAGGTCCCTAGAGAGGTCTATTTTGAGATGAATGGGACTGCAGGTAGTGTGTGTGGGTTTTTTTGCTTTTTACTTCTCCAATCAAAATGTGGATGAACACTGTTTGTACTGAAAATATCCGTGTAGAGTAGGAACCATGTAGAATGCTGCACTACTTTGTGTGTGATACTGAGCAGCTGTTGAATTACAATTATTTCTCTATTGTTATTGTTTATAGTAGTTACTTGGAAATGCAAATTTCTAGAAGTGTCTGTGTGTGGTCCAATATCCGTGTGTGCACTTGTAAAAATTTCACTTCTAAAAATTTCCAAGGCTGCAATTCATGGCTCATGATTCATATCTGTTTGTCTCCCATTTTTGGTGCCAGATAAAAAAAAAAAAAAAGTTAAGATAAATGTGAAATTTCTAAATGATTAAGTAAAATTTATGTATGTGTACAAGGTTGTGTGACCAAGAATAGCATTATTTATGCTGATAGAATCGAATGAGATCTTTGCTGTCTTATAAAACACCGTGCTAGGAAGTAAATTGCATTTTGAATATTTGACTGTCCCATCTGAGTTCAGTCTTCTTGCTTCTGACTGTGGACTACTAACATGTCGAACTCCTCACCAGGTTAATACAGTTGCTGTTAAAATAACAAGCTGTGCTTCCATTACTTTCCAAAATTTAAAGCTTGTCACTTTCATACCTAGATTTAGTTGTTACTGGACATGGTTTGAGTGAAGGTGCACCAGTCCATTACTAGACTTGTAATTCAGTTGCCTTAATATCTTATTTTTCTGGTATTCCTCAGTGGGGATTCTGATGTTCAGTGGGGCTTGTTTGGAAGAATATTTCAGTTACTTTCATACTAATTATTTCTTTTTACTTCAGGTGCCCTTAGAATAAGATCAATACTGCTATTTTTAATGTAATCTGAGCCTGGCTTCACAGCTAAAGGTGTAATTGACTAGCAGTAATACTGATTTGTTTCTCCTCTTGAGAACAATTTGTGCACAAGATTGTAATGTTTCTACTGCAATTGAGACCTTCCTCTGGATGGTAGAGATAAGGTTTGCATATTAGTAAATATGCTACAAAGTTTTGGAATTATGACCTAATTACTGCTTTTCTAATATGGACTTGCAAGTGTAAAGAGAAGTTAAACAGTGATCTGTGAATAACTAGGAAAGGAGAGCTTACCTAGCAATACCATTTACAAAAGTTAATTTGCTCTTTCCGAAGTACAATCTCTGTAAATGGCAATAGTATGTTTGGAATTAACAGTGCAGCCTGAATGTTAGGTGGTGCTTAAAAACATGAAACTGGCTGCAGTAAACTTGTAGAACTTCTTGGAGTTTGGGGCAAAAAACATAAGATCTGAAGCCATCTGCATGTTAAACAGACATTCTTACAGATTCTCTTGATTGTAACATCCATCTTTAAGTAAGATTGGGTTTTTATAGCTGTAATGTTCCCCAGATGTTGAGAATATCCAAGAAAATGCTGGGTAAGTAAGAACAATCAGTCATGTTACCCCAGTTCTTCTTCGAAGGTTGTGTTCCTGAGCTTTAAAAATACATGCGAACTCAATGACTGCTATGTTCTTCTGTCAAAAGCAATATATGAAATAACAAAATTATGTTTTTACCAATGCCAAGGTTTACAATGGACAGCACAGCCTAGCATCTCAGAATTTTAATTACCACAGCTTTTTCACTCAGCTTCAATAGGTCTGCCTCTTGGTTTAGAGTTGTCACAACTGTGAAGAGGCAAAGATAAAGTGAAGAAAGATTGTTAGGGAGTAGTGTGGAAATCTTTTCCTAGCTGTTACCAATTGAATTAATAAAAGGGAGAGGTTTTTCACTAGAAACCTGAGGAGGAACCTGGAAAAGCCTGTCTATCAGGTAATATTATATATTAAAAAAAAAAAATACTTCTCCCTGTGAAGTCTATCTAATGTGGTTGAGAGTCTTTAGAGTTATTGATGAACAGAGGCATTAGACTTCCATAGCTTCCCTACCAGAAGTGTCATTTACAAAAAAAATTCTTTTAAGTTGCATTTTTGTAATATTTGGGAAGATGCAAATGTTTGTGGGCATTTGCATCCTTTGCATATGAGTAATCTAGTATGGTACGCTGTGCCAATGTGCTGATCATTTAGCATCAGTGATTTTTTTTTCCTTTGGGATCAGCTCTTGTGGAGAAGGCTTGTGGAAGGATAAGGTCAACAGTGTTGGGGTTTTTAGAAAGCATTGGGAAGTAAGATAATCTGTGGAGTGGACAGCCAGTTTATTTTGATGGTACTAAAATGAAAGCAGAAAGCTAACACTTTCCCTTCCTGCATTGAATTTTTAAGCAACTGGAGGTGAAAACTGACACTTAAAAACCTCTCGTTCTTTGCAGTGATCACTATGGTTGTAATGTATGCTTGGTGTTCCATCTGTTGTATGAAGTAGCTGAGAACATCTGCATTGCACATAAGGGTTTTCTTTTTCCTTTGCTTCACTTTGTACTCCAGGAGCAATTAGAGAAATCTGCAAATTGAGTCCTCTTATGAGGGTGGCTGTTAGTTCTTCTTTCATTGACTTGTTTTCTTTAACTTCTTGCCTCCAGTAAGGTGATAAGAATTTGCTTTTTAAATCTAACGTTTGTATTATCAGTTACAGCATTAAATCTATTTAGTAACATCAGGACTCAGTTGGCCTTGGAAATGGCAAAGAAAGTAGCAGAATAACTTCAACTCCTGTGTTTTACTTACTTGTCTTTTTTTTTAATTCTTTAATGCTTCTTTTTGTCTCATCTTTTGAAGGCTGAGGAGCTGTTAGCCATGTATTTTGCAACAGCAGTCTGAATATGCAGTAAATGTAGAGCACCTATTGAATTTCTCAGACTAAGTTTTCTGAAGCAAACAAGATTGTGTCTCAGCTGGTTGGAATGACAATGTGGATGGCTGACATTCAGACTGTATTCATCAGATTTAAACTCACTGATTTTTGTTTTTTCTATTTGTGAGTGAAGGTGAAATTTCACTTTAAACTCTTTGACACTTTAAACTCTTTTCTGCCCTCAAGTATCTATCTGGTCTTTTGAGATGTTGGAGACTAATCTTATTCTATCATATTCATGTCATTTTTGGTGCTGATGCGTGAGCCTTCTGTTGGAATGGTGCAGGGGACTCTGTTATGGAAGGAACAAACAACCAAGAAGGTTCAGAAGAAAGAGGAGGTATTGTTTGAGCCTGTCTGCGAACATCAGGCAGGAGTTTGTTCATCTCTCTAACTGGACTATACTAATTGGACAACAGATGTGTTTTTCAGTGATGTGGATAAAACTAAACTTAAATGTACTAATTCTTAGATTTTTTTTGTGATCGTAAATGTAAGTATGGCAGGTGATTTACGAACAATTAATTTCATCCATGATCTTTATTCAGTCAGCTCTTGTAGCTTCAGTATAATTAATCAGAACATAAGGACTGAATTAATGGCCTGTGCTGTAAGTTTTTCACATTTTCTCTGTTTTTAGGCCTTTGGGAAAAAAAACCAAACTATGGTAACATTTTCAAGAACTGTAAACAGATTTCAGTTCTTGAGTGACTTCTTTTTTTGCTCATTCTATGCAATCTGCATACACACTTTGGCAATGATGGTGGAATGTGAAGATGAAGAAAGAGCCTGACAAACTTCTAGAAGTGTAATTGCAAACATCTTTTGCTTTCTGTTCTTTCTGAATTTTGACTATACAGATCTTCTGAAGTATGCTGTTATTCTGTATTCTATTGGTACATTCATTTTTATTGCATTAAACTTAGAATGTGGCCGCAGCATTTTGATTGGGTGCCTAGACACTGAACATTTGGATTACTTTCTTAGCTGTTATCTGGTATCCCACCCAATTGAATATGCAAAGTAAAAAAAAAAAAAAAAAAAAAATTTAATGGAGAGATCTGTGAATGAAAGATTTTGTTTGTGGCAAAAACCACTTGCTCTCTAAATGAAGTACAGTTTTGTTATTCTAACTTCCAGTGTACTCTCCCATAAATGCTGTGTGTATTTCGGACAAAAATAATGGGCTGTGTTTGTACAGTACCTATTAGAGCTCACTTTTGATGTTATTTGGCTATTGCTTATGGAAAAATGATAAGATAACAAATAGAAGTAATGTGCACTAACTTATTTATAGCACAAGTTAAATTCCTTACTTCAGAAAACTAGTCAACTTCAGTTGACTTAATTTTAGAAGAACTTCAGTACTTGCTTTGAGTCTAAATATAATAGAGCTTTCATTATCCGCTTTGTTAGACAGAATGCTTTGTTAAAATATGCTCTGATATTTTTTAATTAGTGATTTTCTTCATCATACCAACCTTTGGAATTTCTGTTGACAGAGATGGGAAATAGCTGTACTGGATTTTTTTCTTTCAGCCTTTCTCCCTGAAAGGGAGCAGCCACAAGGTGGTGCCTTTTCATCACTGGAAAGGGAAAAATATTTCAGTTTTCAGATGAATTTCATGTTGGCTTTGGGCCTGTTACTTGGCAGAAAGGGGAAGCTCAGGTACTGAAGTGACAGTTTTGATCTGTTTTGATCCTTTTCTCCCTGAATGCGTAGGCTCTATTGTGCAGTGTTTTTGCCAGCCTTTAGGATTTAAAAACTGTTAGATTGTGATGCTTGAATGTTCAAAACTGGAAGTGAAAGGTAGTGGCTTGTAAATCAGAATCAAACAAAATCATGAGAAGATTGGCCTGAGAATACTGAAGTTGTGTAGGCCAGGGAGGATGTAGGTTGCTGCTGTGAAATAAGGCTCAGAACTGCAACTTTTACCTGTCATATTTAGGCCACTTCAGTGGGACTGTGCAAGAGCCTGGAAGTGGAAGAAGTGCCTTATGCAAGTCCTACACAGTTCAGGGGAGTGTGGGTAAAGGTTAACTGGCACAGCACTGATGATTCATGTAGTTGCATCGTAGCTGGTCTTTGCAAATTGAATTCAGTTAAAGAGGGAGACAGTTGGAAAAAGACCTGAAATATTAATATTATCCTTTATTGCCAAATAGGACCTCACAACAGAAGTATATGAAGTCTTCCACATGACCTGTATGTAATTCCTAGCTGTGAGCCCGCTGGCAATGAGTGTGAAATCCAAAACACAGCTGATAGGGGAAAAGGTTGTTGTCAGCCCAGGCTGAACGCTTGAATATTCATTGTGCGGTACTTTTACAACCACAGGCTGAAGTACATTACAGTAATTAGCTTTGAGATCTGAGCAGAATGTCCTCCTAGCTTAGTGCCTTTCCACACACAGTGATGATCAGTGCTGAAGGAGAACCAGGTGTGCACCACATTATACTCATTTTCCTCCAAACTAGCAAGTCCTCCACTCCACTCCTCCCCCCTTCATACCTCTTTGCCAAGTTTCCTGCTGTAAATCGGTATTACAAATTCTTATGTGTACCCTATGACCCCTTCAGAATATTTGTGGTATTTTTAAACCCTCCATTGTGTGCACGACACAGTGTTTAGTTTGGAAATGAAGTTTAGTTTAATCGCACATGCTGATTGTGGTGTTTATTTTGGAACCAGTAAGTGGGAGGCACTGTTTTGTTTTTTATTAGTCTGGACAAATTCTCCCTGTTACTTGATAACCATGTATAAGCTTGAACTAAAAACTGATGTTCAAAGGAGTGCTGAAACATGGATGGCATTTGAGTACAAACTCTTATCTACTTTGGGTTAGGATTCTGATGGAAAACTTTTTGGATATCTGTGATTGACTGTGGTGATAGCGATAGAGCGTTCATTCTGTTTTTAGAGGATCACAAATGGTTCCTCTCTGCGCCAGCTGAGCTGTTCTGGAAAGAGCAACATCTGCATTGGAGGAGAGACCTTTGCTGTTTGCCTTGTGCATCTGCTGCAGACAAATGGGGCTGTGTTTGTTGAGGGAGGTTATAGATTTGTGACCCTGGCCTCGTTTCATTAGTATCCCACGTGGCTGCATTTGCAGCAGAGTTAAGCAGCTATTAGAAACTGATTTTCTACCTTCTCCCCGTCCCCCCCCACTGTCCCTATGACTTCCCAGCAAAACTGCTCCCATGGTCTGTAGTTAATAATGCATGTGGTGGTGATTCTGGCCCAAAATCTTATCTGTTGATGAGTGTTGAGGGGCTTGGAGGGGAAAAAAAGAAGAGAAAAAGTAATGAGTTTCCATGAGTCCTCTTTAATAACATGTAATAGAAAAAGAAATTTAACAAAGCACGAAGGAATGTACCAGCAAATTTTACAGTATTGAGAGGACACTTGTCTCTTCAGTGTTTTTGACTGCTGAAGCACAACGATTTTGATGCGTAGTTCAGTATGCCATGAAACAGCAGATGCTGTATGAGAAAGTTGGAGCTGTGTTATGCAACTAACTCCCAAGCTGTATTTTTTCCTGTAATAGTCTTCTTGTGATCTTCTGTTAGAAACTTCCCTTCAGGAGAAGTACTGGATCTCTCTCCTGACTTAACAATGCAATTAAAAGGCAAGATTTACTAATTGAGGGTTTTTTTGAGATAGCATGTGTTTTTAATTCCAAACTCGAATGTATCAGAATAACACAGTGTTATTTCCACCACAGATTTCTGGTGACTATTGGAAAAGGCTGTTGGTTTTTTTTGTTAGCTGTAAGTTTTTTCCATGTCTGCTTTCCTTGTTAAAGTAAGCTGGGTTTTATAGAAGCATGACTGAGGTGAAAAAGAGGCTCACTTTTGCTTTTACTTAAATCTAACTCTGAAGATCTCCTTTACATTGTTATGTTAACTTGGATTACGCATCAGAGGTGACTGTATAGTCTTCTCTGCATAGCATGGGTGCTAATGTTCGAGGAGGACAGTATTTGAAGGTATGCTATCAAATTTGTCATAGAATGGAAGACTTATTTCTGTGTAGCTTTTCTAGTAATAACTTTCATTTGTTGTCTGTAGAAATACTGCACTTGAGTGCAGACACAGTAGATGGCACTTGAGTCATTAGTTTTGCAATGCTGGAAATAAAGCGAAGCTTGGTTATGAACTTAACTGTTGTAGAAACAGGCGTATTTTACTGGAAGGTGAAAGCAGAAGTTTTGAAGCTGTCAGTTACGTAGAAATAGAAAACAGTAAAAGAAGCATCTTTTTTCTTCAATAAAAACATCTGTTCTCTCAAACTTTTTTTTTAAATAAATGGACAGGACATGATCAGCATGAATCATAAATATGAAATGACAGATTCCTCTTAAACACATTGCAAATGTTCCTTTTGGCTTCATAATCCATTATTTACAACATTCTCTTAAAAAAAAATAAATTCATTTCTTTCTAGTCTTGCTTATGTCATCTGATCATTTGTGATATGACCATGAGAGCAGGGGAAGGGTAAAACCTGCCAACAAAGTGGAGATTTTCTAACAATATCAACTTATCAGAGTAGCTTACGTCCTGCATTCCTTCCTCTGGCAGCGTCTTACAACCAAGGCTAACAGTGTGTCAGTAGTTCTGTTAATCAAAATGTAAACAAATGTTTGACAGTATTCTAAAGTAGTTACTTGGTGGTGTTCAGTACTGCCTGCCTGGATGGTGCTACTTGGTCATTTACTTATTCCCAGTGTTTTCCATGCTGGCCAGCAGCAGGCAGTGGATTGGTCCTGTAAGCTGAAGCAGCAGCGCGCAGACTTCATAATATCCTGTCACTGTGATTCAGCAGTCATGTTTATTGCTGAGTTAAGGAGGTGTAGTTAGACTTGGGTCATGATTCATTCTTTGGCCTTTTTGCTGATGCTCTCCTTTTAATAAGAGCACAACTGGACTTCAACCTTGGAACTACCTTCACTTTTCTCTAAGTCATTTTACCACTGTCAATTGCAGATTCGTAGAAATGCTTGAAAGCCAAAACAGGATGTTTACTTGTTAAAATCCTCTGTCCTCTAGCTTCATTTTGTTTAACCACTTTTTGTAAAATAGAGGTATTTATATGTACTTCTACGGTGTTTATGGTATTGCAACTACCTTTTGGAGAAGTGTTGCAAATCAAACAGGTGTTACCTGAATTGTTTGATCAGTGTAACTTTGTAAGGAGTGCAAGAAGCTTACCCTTGGAACTCACTGTCTCAAGTCAAAACAAGCCATCTGTCAGTACAGTTTTCTGACTGTTTCTGATTACACAGATATGTACTGGACAGAAAATTTAAAAACTAAGAATTGTTAACTTCATTTAAAGGCTTAAGTGATTGTGGAGAGGTGGGGGTTGGCCGCTTCTTCCAGGTAACTAGCAGTAGGACCAAAGGGAATGGCCTCAAGTTGTACCAGAGGAGATTCAGGTTGGATATCAGGAAAATTTTCTGCTCAGAAAGAATAGTAAGTCTTGGAACAGGTTGTGCAGGGAAGCGGTGGTGTCACTGTCCCTGGAGGTGTTTAAGGAAAGGGTAGATGTAGGATTTAGTGGGCAGTATTGGTGGCAGGAAGACGGTTGGACTAAATGATCTTAAAGATATTTTTCCACCCATAATGATTCTATGATTATAATCCCTGGTCACGTGATCTTTGTGCTATGATTAGGACATCTCTAGGTACTGTAGCTGCAGATGTCCCTAATACAAAATGTTCTCTTCAGGTTAGAGAGCAATGAAGTCCTAGCAGCTAGCTGGTTCTGTTAATGCATTTTTTTTTCTTCCAAAAGGCCAACTTTTTTCCTCTTTGATTGAGACTCCCCAGCAGGAGGTACCTTTTTGCTTTGCCAGCTGGAGAAAGCCCACATCCATTTACATAGACTATACTGGAACTCGGAGGCATTTCATTTTAATTCCAGGCAGCCATTCCCTTTGCTGCTGCCTTTGGAACAGCTCAGCTGTGGAAGAAGTGAGCTAATCTGGAAATTTGAAAGTGAAGTACTTAGTGAAGCCCTGGGGTTTGCAGTTGAAGTAATTAAGGACAGGAATAGCACATGCTGTACTTGATTTTTGTTTTAATTAGTCTTCCTTTGATCTAGTCTCTCAATTTAAATTTCAAGTTTTAAATCATCAACCTGCCCCAATATATTGCTTAACTCTTCTCCTTCTTAGCCTGTAGAGGAGATGTAGGGTCTTGTTTATACTTTGTTTTGTATTTTGTTGCAGGAAGGTTTTGGCTGTCACTCCTGCTTTTTTTTTTTCTTGTTTTACTGGGATTCTTCCCTCCCTCTTTCAGTCATACTCTCCTTCATTTTCTCTCCCTGCCTTCCAACCTACTTTCTTTGTCCTCAAACACTTCCACCAACTTTCTATTCAGTTTATGATCCAGCTGAGAATTGTTGTAGCTTTTAGAAATCTGCTTCAGGCATCCTTGTATTATCTCCTTCACTATGAATCAGTCCTTCTCTTTGTTCTTTCAAGTGACTTCTCATTTGTTGGAAGAGTTAACTTCTTTGTGGCTGTTGCCATTTGGAATTAGGCTTGCTGCACTTCTCTGCCTTGCTGAATAAACTGTTTATTTTTCTTTTATTCCAAAAGACCCTTAAAAAGCCAACCTTGTTATCTGAACATCTATTTCTGACATGAATACATTTGAGGCTTATGTTTGTGTGTTGCTTTTGTGATAGTTTGTGAAAATTTATTTGTGCATCTGCAAAATGTATGTTGAACTATGTCTAAATGGACAGTGATTATACTATTGATGAACCATCTATGTTTTTCTAGCAGATTTTGGTGGTACATTTTATGGTCACTGAGCAGGACAGAAAGAAGCTACCAGCTTGTAAGGAGAAAGCAATTTAAATTAGGAGCATCAGGCCAACCATCGTTTCTTGGAGAAAGGTTGAGGAAGAAGTTGATATCGACATGAAACAAATAGGTCTTTGTTTTTTTTAAATATTGTTGGGAACTCTTTCCTGCCAAAAAGCTGCTGGGCAAATGTGGTACATGGCATAATAACCTGGTCTATCTGCTTTGGAAAAGTAAAATATTATATTGATGTTACTGGCATTTCAACTTTGTTTCTAGGAGTAGGTTTTTTCTATAGTTAATCTAGGCTATGTTACTATGAAATGTATTATCTCTGAGTGCATACATGCTCTTTTCTATTTTGTAAATAAGCAGAAGATATTTGGAACTTCTGTTACAGTTCTGCCACAACTTCTGTTACAGGAAAAAAAAAAAAAAAGAAATATTTAGGGATACATGCTGTAGTTGTGATTTGTTTTTGGCAACCAGTTTTTTTTCTTCAAGACAAGACAGTTCTACTGACTTTTCTGGGGCTTTGATCACTGATACAGTTACCCTCTTTTCCCTTCCAAACTGCCACATGTATATATTCCTGCTAGCTTCTAAATATTCCCTTGTCTGGGGATCCTGTTTTGCCACAGCCAGTGAGAATCCACAGTGCAGCCACACCATGGCTGGGGGAGGTGCTGGCTGGTGAATGGAAGGGCTTTCCTGTGTGGTAGTGGACTCTGACTACTGCTTACTTTAAGAGCAGCACTGCAAGGTTGACGAGGTCTTTTGGGTTTCTTAAATGACATCTGCTTTTCTAATTACATCTGTCCCATTTTGAATTGACAAATCAGGATGAGAATGTGTAGAATTTTTTCCTGAATGTAGTAGACTATCTGTCATAACTGGCATTTCTTTCAGCTTTGATAATTTCTTTGTAGAATCTGATACAGTTTTAGTTGCATGTGATTTCATTGTAGCAGTATGCTTGGTTGAAATACACCAAGTATATTTTTTCCCTTCAAATGATGAAACTGCATGTTCTTATGGCCCTATGGCAAGCAAATAAAAACATAATGGTATGCTTCAGAAGCAACTGGGGAGAGCCATGTTGTTGGCTTGTCATAGATATTTCAGGCAGTTGCTTCCCAAGGGTTGTCATAGTCCCTACCTGGTAATGCCAGTGAAGCTTTCCTGCTGCTTTCAAAGACTTTCAGTCCTGCAGGTTGTAGGAGAAGTAGGAGGGAAGTAATTGAATCTTAGTGGGCTGAGGCTTTCCCTTTATCTGTACCTGGTAATTTGAAATACAGGTTGTAGTGTATGTAGCTGGTTGTGATGGTGTCTAAGGGTTGACTGGGAAAGGATTACAAGAGGAGGAAGACACAAGTGGGAGGTCTCTCAGTTTTTTGTTGTGCAACCCAGAGCAGAAACTTGTTGTATCTTATCTTTTGAATAAAAACTGGTTAGATGACAATAGCTATTGTCATAAAGCTTTAAAAAATGCATTTTCTTAAGCCAGAGATCTTTGGAGGTAGTGCTGAGCAAGGAGATAAAACATGTTCATACTATATTGGCTCTATTTTAACTTGGAAACAAGAAGTTCAGACAGTAATCTGATGAACTGTATCAGTTCTGATAGAGAAATCAATATTCTTTTCTGCTTTTCCTTTTGCTGTAGGTTGTTGGTTCTATCACAGAAGGAACTGAAAAACCTCACGCATGTACTCATGCTTTGTGCCACAGAAGCATTCTGTACTGTTTTCTCTTTTGATCTTGCAGTTTGCTACAGGTTTCTCCTCAAGTACTTGAAGTACATTTGCTTTCTTTGAGTAGGGCTTTGATTGTTTGTTATAAGTTTTCTAGAAAAGAGCAATTAGATGAGAGGCTTAGAAGTGGAACAATAGAGGCTAAAAAAAAGGAGCTATTCCAAGGTTTTCATTTCTGAAAGATTAACAATTCTAATTAGTCATAATGTAATACAAGAACTATACAGGTACAATTAATTTTCACAAAAATACAAATAAAAATTATTTTGAGTACTTGTTTTTTAAAGTCTCTCTTGCATGCACATTTCTACATGCTAAACATTAAAAAACATAACATGTGAATAAAATGAACTTTTCCAAAATGTGGGAAATGTAGGAAAAAAAGTTTCTGCTATTTTAAACACAGTGAATTTGAAGTACCACATTGTGAATTAAACGCTATCTTTATTGCTTGATTTTTACTACAGAATGCAAGATAATGTTTTTCTGACATTGACCTTTTAAATGAAAGTTCATAGTATTACAACACTGAGTGAGTCAGTTTAATTCTAGGTTTTGAAGAAGCAAGAGTGAGGGGCAGTTACAGCTGTTGTTTGTTCTGCCTTAATATCACATCAAAAGAAGTCTGATACCTGAACTCTGAAGAGATCGTGAAAGTTTAGGATCCAAATTACAAGGAAATCTCAGACTATTTGGGTATGATGATCAAACCAGTCGCTCTCGTGCATAAAACATCAATACCTATGGTCTCTCTCATTTAAGTCCATTGTAGAGTAAGTTAGAAGGAAATAATATAAAACTGTTATTTAAGGAGTAAGCTGTTTTCCCTGTAACCTGTCTATCTTTGTTTAATCTTGGAATGCTATTAGCTTGAGTTTTCCACAGTACAGGATTCAGTGGGAAAGAGCATCTTAAAGTAGAGTTTTTAATAACATGACATGGTTTGTTTATATCAGCAAAACAGGTGTTCTTCGGTAGATGGCATCGGATCTTTTGACCTATAATTAGATTGACAAAAAAGTTTTCTTGTCTTTTTCCAAAATAAAATCACCTGGTAGCGTGACCCTGGAGCTTAGGTTGTAGTGATTGTGCTTTACGTTCTTGCTTTATCATAATTGGTTTAAGGCTTTTATTTTGGGTTTTTATTTTTGGGCTTTTTTAAGACACTTTCCCTTTTCTGATGTGCTGAGAACAATAGCAGTATGCTACTCTGTATGACATTGAGCATTTTGCTTTGAAACTGATTACTTTCTTAGATGAGCTTTCATAGCTTTTCTTAGCTCCTTGCAAACAAAGTGCCAAGACTACTTAATTTGTGGAGGACACAGCAACTAATTTAAGGGAGCTATAGGGAGAAGGTCATTCAGAACTGATAGAACAAACCTGTCTGTTCACAGAGCTTTAAACCCACTTAAGCTGAATAATTCTAAGGTTGTGAGGATGAAAATGAGAGCTACTTGAGTAGATACAGTGGGAGAATTGGTGTGTAGAAGCAGAAATTGTTCATTGGCTCCATTTTCATGGTAGCAAAGTCTCATGGTGCTTCTTCACGTGCATTTCTTGTGCGTTTTCCCAAAACTGGTTTGCCCCATGCTCCATGCTAATAGCACAGCTTTCAAACTTTTTGCTTTTGCTGATTTCATTCTCTTTGGAATTAATCCTGTGCTATTTAACAAAATGTATTAGCTTAACTAATAATAATAATAATTAGCTATTACATACTCTTCCTTCTTTAAGTGGTGTATATCATTAGTGTGGATGTGTCAATGGGGAATTGGATGTTTATGTGAGTCTTTGGAAGGGTGGTATCTGGGGAAAGGGAGTATTGTTTTTTCCCTTCAATTCATAGTGTCTTTCAATGGATTTGCTTTGTACTACAACAGTAGAAATACTGTTTGCAACAAACAGATTGCACTTATTTTGGTAATAGTGTCAAACCTAGTATGTGTACCTCAGTAAATCTCATTTAAGAAGGAACTTTTCTACTAATGAAAGATGCTTGTCTTCACTAGGTGACAAATATTATTAACTTGTTGACAACAACTGGCAAGAATAAGCAGACTTTCTCCACCAGTTTGATCTTATATATAGATGTATATGGGTCTACTATGCTGTTGCAGTAGTGCAGTCCTCTGAGTTGAGACAGCAGTCAAACAATGTGGACAAAAATATGACTGATTTTAGTCATGTCCATTGGTTTCATTAGAAGTGCCATGAGGTTTTTCAAGTCTCATGTGAAAGATGACAAATAGAATTAAATTCTGCTTACTTTTGTTTGCATCCCGCACAGGTTGAAGCTGTCGTTCCAGAGAGTTTAAGTACTTGAAACCTAAGGCACAGAGTTGTTTGTGATTTGCTGTACCATTTAATGGAATGATGGTGCTTTGCTATAAATCTAATTAGACATCAGCTAGTAAATGAAGACAGGAAATGGAAGAAAATGAAAATGCTGTTTCATTTTAATGTATTTATGCTTTTGTTTTCAAATGCAAATGCCAAAAGGAGGTTTAAGAAGAATAATAAAGATGCTGTATCCCCCCCTTCCCCATTTTCACTACAGAGTAGATCTTTTTAACTAGTTGTCAAGTGTTCTGATCCTTTAATATAAAGCCCACAAAGACTGGCTGACTGTTGGAAAGTTTTGGGAAGGGAACATAAAAAGGGGGAAAGTAAAGTGAGCATAATACAACTTTACTTATCAGAGATGAAATTATAGGTACAAATGCAGAACCGGCTAAGAATTAAAACTTCAAGGAATGGACAAAAGTTGTGCTACTTTGAGTAGATGCTGTTTTCCCTGTAGGCATTTGAATCTGAGTGAGACTTGTTTTTGTGTAGCTGAAGATTTATGATTTCAATATGCCCAGTGGGCTAAACCCTGGAAATCTTTCATAACAAAGATAACCAGAATATATGGTGTAGGATTCCATATTCATTTGAAGGTGAACCTCAAAGTAAACATCACTGGCTTCCTGAATGTTTAAGTGGTACTCAGCTATGTTTGACTATTGGGTGTTGCAAGGCTGAGAATCTCACGTAGCAGAATGGAATTCATAAAGAGTAACAGCAAGTGAAACAGTCCAGTGAGATCTCTTTAGTATAACTTTCTTGTCCTGTTTGTGAATTACAAGGAGATTATAAGTGATTAGTGTGTAAGAAAATATTTGAAATTTAAAATACGTTTTTGGATGCTTAACGTAAGTATTTAATCTCTTAAAAATACTGTTCTGTTTGAGAGAGAACTTGGTGATAGCCCACATACTTATTTTAACATGAAATACTTTGAAGATTGTAGGAATGGAAAAAATGCCTGTCCAACACAAACGTGTGGTCTTGAGTCTATTTAAAGGTAGGCTATTAAGAAGAAAAATGGGACTATTGCTCAGAGTTTTGAATGGGGAGCAGGCTTAAGTATCATGACCTGCTCTGGTGTTACAAGGCAGTACACCTTTTCTTCAGCTGAGTATAATTTGCACCTTTCAGCAGCAAAGCAAAAGAGCAAGAATATTGAGGTTTTGCTGTAGATGGTATCTGATCCTTCACTTCATTATTTTCCGTGTTAGAAAAGCTTATTTATTGCAAAAGGCTTACGTTCAACTGACAGCAATATATTTTATGACAACTATTTTAGGAAAACTATTTTTAAACCCATCCATTTAATGTGGATAGTCTGGTTATAAGATACACATCAGTTGTGAGATTATCAAGATAACAAAGGTCTTGTTGACCCCTCAGTGCCTGAGATATTGCAAGTAAGCACCAAATATTACTGATTTCTGACCTGTGAGAGGGAAGTCTTGCAGTTACGCCTGTGAATTGTTTTTCAATATGTTTCTCTTAACTTACTAAAAAAAGTAAATTTACCAGCTACAACAGCAGTATCATAGAGAACCCCTCAGCTATGATAGAGTTTAGTTGACCCACTTTGTGCTGAATTTTGCCAGTTTGGATACTATTCCTGTTCTTAATCTCCACTGAAACATGCTTGTGATGGCTGCCTGTTACTTTTCATCCTTCTGTGACTTTGTACTGCACATAATTTTTTAAAGAGAATAGGGATGGTTCTTTCATATCAGGAATTCAATGGACTTCAGTACTGAAATCTCAGCTGAGAGAAAGCTGGCTGGTGGAAATCAGGCATGAATTCGTTTTAGATCCTTCTGTGGAAATTTTAAACCAAAGCAGTAAGATCACATGGCTGGAAGGATGGTGTGAGCAGTTTACAGCATGTTTAGTTTACATGGACTTGCTCTCAGTACACAGCTCTTAAAGTTACCTTTGTGTGCTCTTATGCGCATACAACTGCAACAGTGCAGAATTTACTAGCCTTGCAGAACTTGCTGGACTTGTTTGGAACTTGAAGTGAAAAAATGGTTATGGAACTTGTACAGTACAGTTGGACACTTTTTTGTAGGTACATGGTGCTGCATAGGGTGTGATGTTCTCTTTACCAACTGTACCTGTATTAATGGCATTTCCTTGCTTTCCAGATCTATCTGATTTTTATTGGGAAGCGCCACTGACTTGATATGTCGTGTGTTAGTGACACAGGTATATCCATGTTTGTAGGAACATGTCTAATTTCCTTCAGCTGAAGGTAAATGTTTTAATGTATCTGTACTTGACACCTATGGACTGTAAATTGTCAAATCTCTTGGATTAAATTAGTGGAATAAAAATAAACGATAGGTAGTAAACACGTATTGTTTTACATGTGTGTATAACTATATATTACTGGACTACTTCCTGTCATGCTGAATGTATGTATTCATTTCAGTGTCTGGAATTGTACTCAAGATACCAGTAGTATCAATTCTCAAAATAGTGTTAACAAAATTGGAAACTAGTGTCCTTTGAGAAAGTAGTTAATTTTCAAATGTTACTAGCATCTCAACAGCTTTGCAGTACCTTTCTACAAGATTTTTCTGTGTAAAGATTATGATAAAAGAACAAAATACATGCCTGCTGAAAGGAATTGAGAACAGAATCCAGCTGCTTGAATTTAGCAGTGGTGAAGAGGCTTCTGAGTCTGAATCTTACACTGAATCTGTACCTCCTAATGGAAATTCCGAAGGATAACTACTTCTGTACAGATGTCTGAGGTGGTTGTTGCATGTTATTCTTTTAGTTTGATTTAAATATTGTGACTCTGTCTTCTGTTATTCAGCACTATGAAGTTTGGAGCTACAGTCATAAGCTACTTTAAGATTTAGAATTGTTTGCTGCAGTAATGAAGTACGAGGTCACCCTGACTGGTTTGTTTTCATTCACAATTGTTAAATCTTGTTTTTCAAGTTTTATACTTATATAAAATCTTTTTCTTTTTGTCTCAAGGCTTTTGGTATCGTGTTTGCGTCTAGTTTTGCTTTTCTTGGTCCTGTTTTCATAAAAAGAAATCTATAATCAGGTAACAAGTATTTGGATGGTGCTGGGGGGGGGGAGGGACCTGAGAGGCAGATCTCAGTTTGCACTGGCAGAAATGAGTCATTTTTTTCAGTTCGTTTGTAATCTTTACTGTTCCCTCCAAAAAAGCAATAATTTCTTCAACAATGATGTGTTAATATATGAAAAAGGACATAACCTAGTTTTCAGATCTTGTGGCCCACTCAGACCAGCAAGTTGTTTTATCTGGTTCAGAATAGATAAAGCAAATTAATACAGTAGCATAGAAACTGGTGTTTGTTAGATATAAGTTGAGTTACTCTTCTGGTACTGGTATGCTAAATACAAGGCCTACAAACGAAAGTATGATTTTGGTAAGCATGATTAAGGCAGGGCTTGGACATTTTTAAAGACACGAACAGCAACCAGCTTAATGTTCTGTATTTCAAAATGTCTAAATATAAGACATATAAGTCTAAATAATATGTTAGATTTCTACTGGTGATGCTCATGAATGTGTTGGTGTGTGCTATGGAATGTGATAGTGATGCTTGCTTTTGTTTCCTTTTTTTATAATAAAGTCTATGTCATGGCATGAATGTTGAGCAAATAATTTCAATCAAACAACACAAGCTATCTTTCTGTACAGTTATCTTTTGTGACTGGCATGAGTTTTCTGAAGGGGATGAGGATAATGTGTGTAGTTTTTGTTGACCGTATGCATCTCAGGTTTTGCGAAAACTGCACTAGCACGTATTAAACATGAAATTAAAATATATTCTGTTGCTTTTTCCAATGGATGCTATTTATCTGAGTTACATGCACTTTGCTCAGTCCTTGTTGGGCAGTACAGTCAAGATAAAGATCATGATTGTAGGTATCTATTCTGAGATGTGGTATAGCATAGGCAAACACATGAAATGGGAAGTAAAATGATTGATGTTTTTATTGATCCTAACAACATCCCTCCACTCACAACTGATCCTCTACAGCAGCCTTATTTGTGACCCTTTTTGCATGTCTTATAGCTACCTCAGAACTCCTTTTGGAGCTGCTGTATTTGCACTCCTGGAAAGAGCATGGAAAGCCTTTGGATGTAGAAATTACTTTTGGAATATGGTACTTTTTTTTTTTGACACAATGTTAACCTGAAAGAATGTTTTTCTGAAATAATGCTCGTCTTCTGATTTGTTCAAATGTGTCTAGATGCTAGTATAATGTGCTATTTGATGGTTTACTTCACCTAAAAGATGTTAGAATTTGGAATTTACAGGTTTTTGATCTAGATGTCTTACAAATACTGATACTTAGGAAGATAATGAAGCAGTTCTGAAAGAACTTCTCTTCATAATGACCATTAACATCTAATGAGGGAAAAATAATAAGTAACTCTAACAGGTTAATTAAGTAGTTTTTTTTGTAGGCTTTCCCTTACCTGGCTATTGTTTCGAGCAATGGTCATTGGTCATTTCCATGCGAATCCAAAGTCGAATGCATTACCAGCTTTCTTCATTTAAATCTAAATCAAAATCAACATTTAATGTAAATTTACTGGTGTTTCTTGGTGCAACTGGCTTCATTTTTTTGCAAAAACAGCTTAAAGTAAAATTTGCTATTTCCAGTGTTTTTGTTTCCAGTGTTTTGTCGGGTTTTTCTGGTATCTAGGAAGTGTTTTTGATGCACTTATCTCTCAGAATTTAGTGAGAAGCATTCATTAACTGAGAGTTGGTGCTGCACTCTGAGCTTGGGCTGCTGACAGAAGAATCCTCTTCTCTGTTAAGGGCACAGCTGTGTCGTATGCCTGTGAAAATTTATATAGGGGTATGTTATTTCAGTCCAGAATAGCTTGCTGCTTCTGCTTCATGTTAGCAGCCTGCCTGAAAGATATTCTTTGTCCTAAAATGGTGTTTCAAGTTCATTGGCATTCAAGTATTACCTCACGAGTGTGAAGCTGTTTCAGGAAATGATGAGTCTCTTGGATCCCCTACAGAGTTGGGTAACTTAACATCCAAGGAAGATGTCTGCAAGTCCTTAATCCGTGAAATGTGTAAAGAATCATGTTTAATGCACCTCCCAATTTCCCAAAAGTGAGAAGGTGAGCTCATTCTCTCAAATGTTTAGTGCCAACAAAATCATAGAATAAAATGCTGTTCACATAAAAGTGGGAAACAGCTCAGGGAAATGCCTCTCTTTGAGGAGGTCTGTACAACTTTGTGGCATTCTTATGTTCTTTATAGTATTAAGGGTTTAATATAATTAAAATATATTTATGCTAGTATAAAATGAAATATCTGTCTATCTGGGGTCTTAATGGATTAGGTTCTTGAGCCAGTGTCCTTGCCATGCTACCATCTGCAGTCCCCAGCAAGTATGCCTGGCTGCCATGACCTTACGTAGAGAAGTAGGAGTAATGCAAGCTCTCCCTTAAACATTTTCTACTTGAGGGTATGAGTAGATGGTAAGATCTAGATGTTTTGAATATGGAAAGGTGTTTCTGGACATCTTGCCTTAATCAAAACTTCATTCACCCAGATTCTTATGTGTCCTTCTATTTTAAATGGCAGAACAATTCACATCATCTTACTGTAGATACAATAGATAGAGAGAAGGCTCTGGTGATCTTTTTAAAGGTCTGCTGAATCCTGAATGTTCAAATGACATAAGAGTGAACTAAAGTAGTATAGCAGTGTTTTACTGCTGTGTTGCATTTATCGATTCTTTTTAAGGTGATTTTTACTCTCCCCTCCTCTCTGGCCCGCACACACAGTTCAAACACTGGCAATATCCTGAACTGAACATCTGTAACACGGCTGGCTGGAATTCGTTGCATCCTCCCAAGGTGACATTATGCAATTTCTAGGGCAGCCAGAGAATGTTTTCACTTTATTTTTTTTGAGATCACTTAAGTCTAATTCCATATGAAGTGGCAGCTATCTTAGTATTTGTCAGAGGGGAGCATGTGATACAGACAGTAACTTGGAGAAGGAAATAGCACATTTCTCAATTGCTGGAATCTTTGAGTTGTGGTTCATGTATCCAGTCTTAAATGCAGTTTTTCTTTACTACTTTGCAGTGTATGGAGAGTGGTAGCTGAGCAAAAACCTCTCTGCTCTGTTGTCATGAAGATAGACAAATCATATGCGTGTGTCTCAGATACTGAGGTCCCATACCAAGTCTAGGTATCTCTACCGTTTTGCAAGTGGCTTTGCTATGAATTTCTTATTGTTCAAAATGGTTCCCAGAAGCCCTTTTAAATTAGCAGTGAATTTCACCGAGAGTATCTAATGTGATAAATGTCAGTGTGTGGGCAGAGTCAGCATTCAGTATGCATTGAAATGTCTACAATTGACTCAGAACCACCGCCTGAGAGCTGAGCTCTGATCTTGCTCTTTCAAATGATACAGTTCAAATTGCTGTGGTATTTCTCTCTTTGTGTACTTATTTTGTCTGCTGTTTACAGTTACCTGCTTAAATGCTTCTACGTAGGCTTTTTGCGTGTGGGTTTTTTAATAAGCGTAGGTCAATTTTGGAAGAGGAATTATTGACACCACCTGATTCCTACTATGATTGGAAGGGAAAAATAAAGCCCTTCTAAAACTATTAATTGAGAATGAAGTTTTCAAACTGAGTTTCCTGGGCAATTGTCAGTTGGTTGCACAGCCTTAACATAAATTAAATGTAGTTTGCTTAAGTTGTCTTTAATGAATAAGAGGAGGTTTGACAGATATTTGAATACTGCTGTGTGCTCAGGAAATGCTTTAGCTTCTTAAACATGATATTTGGCCACATATATAACAGAAATAATGGGTCTTACTTGCTGGATATTCAGGAGGGCCTTAGAAGGAAAATACTCAGTCTCCAGGAAACTGGTTAATCTATTCATATACACCTTTGGCCCATTGTAAAGGATTTAAACGCTAGTTGAGGGGGCTGTCTCAGAAGGCTGTATTTTGTATTGTGTTTCTCTATCTGAAAACTTGTGAGATCCTATCTGGTAGGTATCTGTATCCTCATGTTCCATAAAGAAACCACAGGTGATGGGGAGGGGAGGATGACTTGGACCAGTAGTTTCTAAAACCAAAGAAACCTGCAGCAACTCTTGGTGATAGAAGTAAAGGAGATTAGCAGCAGAATACTAGCGGTGACCTGGAAATGTTGGAAAGTCTGTTTCTAGTGCAGAGCACTAGTCTTAATATGTACTAGAAAAAGAAGAATGTGTTCTTAGTCTTTAAATGGGTGGAAAAGGAATGATGGTGGTCTTGGTGTATTTGTGAGGACGAAAGTGAAGATTTGAGTTCATTTACTGAGTTTAAGTACTTCAGTCTAGACAGAAGCAGAACTCTGTAAGAATCACAATGTAAATCTAGTTCTGATAGACAAAAAGTAAGGTGCTGCAGTAAGCTTTATTTATTTTAAAGCTATCTGCTTAGTTAATAACACTTGCAAAATGTGGTGGTTTGCAACTGTATTCCAAATAACTAAGTATTTTGCTTGAAAAAACTGTAAAATAAAAAATATACATGTAGGAAATGAAAACTGATTTTTTTTTTTTGCAGCCGTTCATAATTCCATTGAAATCTCTGCAGGTGTTCAAGGATTACATTTCTGAACAAAAGACTCTATCTCCTTATCTCTTATCTGGCTTCTTTAAGCTGGTAATGTTATTTTTCTGGAGAAATTATTCTTTACTTTGCTCTGCTAAGTCTTCCTTCTTTGTGTGTTGGCAAGTTGTCAATGTCCTTTTCAAGAGCTGATGCACTTACGTGCTCTTTATCAAATTATTTGTGTACTTACTAATGTAATGAAATACTAAGCTCATTCTTCCATTAAATTGAAAAGCAATCTTTAGGTTTCAGATAAGTATCTCTGCTTGACCTTGTCTGGAAGTAGATTAAGTTTTTCTAAAAGGGAGCAGATTTTAGTTTGAATTGAAATTTACAAACACAAAAGGAATTTACAAAGCCAAAAATATGGATTCTTGCAGATTGATACATATGAGGAAAAAGGCGATAGAGACGTGTCTTCTGATGATTTCCTCCCTAGTTATGAATAGTGAACCAAGTTTCCCTTGTCCGAGTGCCAGAAGAATAACAGACGAAGTTTCTTTTCCAGTATTCCACAGCCATTTTCAGTCAGTACTTAACCCAAAAGTTCTCTGTAGCGCTTTCAAATTCTGTGCAACTTCCTTTTCCATTTATTTCCATCTGCTGATTTATTTATTTATTTTCCACCAGGGAGGACACTGAAACATCTATTCCAAACAATTATCAGCAAATGGTTTTTTTCTGGACTCTCTCAAATCTTTAGTTTTCAGTAATGTTTGTAAGTCATTTTAGACTTCTTTTGCATAACACTTCTGTCATTACAGTAACTTAAGTACAGAATATAATCTCAAACTTGAATAATGTTTGATTGCAATTAAACTACTATTTTGCAATTTTTTTTTATACTGTGAAGGCAAATGTGTCCACTTAAGATGAAAGATTTTTTTTCCCCTCAAAGTAGTGCCGTAGAGTCTGGATAGACAAGATTTAATTACATCTTATCTTTTTGGTAACAATCTGACATCAGAAAGCAGAGCAAGGGATTCCTCCATTATGTGCAAACTGGAATAGTAACTGTGCTACTTTCCCAAGAACCAGCTGTCTACAATTGTGGTGTTGAAAAGAATAGTTTTTTAACAAGGTCACTTGCAGGAAGAAATAATGGATCTTCATTGTCTTACTAAAAATATCAGGTGTGAAACAGCATTTTTCTTACCTTTGAACAGTTATGGGAATAGGTTTCAGATTTCTCCAACAGGAGGAAATTACACTTGAAATTAACCCTCTTAGAGATGCTTCTGACATCTGGATTGTTCACAATTTACCAATTTCTGATTTGGTAGTTCTATGGCAAAGCAGGAAGAGTGTAAAAAAACAAACAAACAAAACAAAAACAAAAACAAACACCCCAAACTTGCTTAAAATGTAAGAAGGTCAAGCTTTGTGTAGAACTACTCCTCTTTGCAATGCAAACAAAAAACTTGTTTTTGTGTGTGGACTTCACTATGAACTTAAGATTCTAGAGGACCTGGTTCAAAATCTGATATTTCCATTTGAGGCAACTTCGAGTCAAGTTTGGAAGCAGTGTAGTAAGGGCAGTATCATAGAATGATTTGGGTTGGAAGGTATCTCTAAAAATCATCCAGTTTCAACTCTGTGTTCAGGCTGGCATGTGAGTAAATATACAGTATCTTCAATTGACCTCAAAAGACTAAGGGTCTTTTATTTTCTGTAACACTGAGAACCAATAAAATGTACTTATTTTTGTCTTCTCTTGGTGGATTGGCCCTGGCCAGCAGCTAAGCACACAATAGCTACTCACTTGCTCTTCTTTCCCCTTCAGTGGGATAGGGCAGAGAACTGGAAGACTAAAACAGAAGTCCTCAGTGGTCCAGACAAAGGCAGCTTAATGGGTGGGGAGCAAGAAAACATAAGTAATGCAGAAGCAGTTGCTCACTATATCTCATCAGCAGGCTGAAAAGCCCAGCCTGTAAGCAATAGCTATCTCCACTGCCATCCAAGTGTTATTGCTAAGCCTGTCTGATGTTATCTATTGTTGAATACATGTTCTTGGTCAATTCAAAACAGTTCTCAGCTGTGCCCCCTCCTGGCCAACGGACTGAGAGTAGACTGTCCAGCAGAGAAGGCCTTGATGCTGTCTGAGGCTGCTCAGCAAATAGCAAAAACACCAATGAGTTAAACACTATTCTAGTCACAAGTCTAAGCAGCTCATATGGTGTTATGCTTGTGGAGTTCGCTCTGGCCCAGCCAGATATAGTGCATGTGCTGATGAAGCTCAGAATCATCTTAATAGGGTATTAGGAAAGTTATCTTCCTTCTCTGATCATAGGATATGCAAATAATGAAAGCTAGTGTCAGCAGGGCTAAGATGTGGTGCTGTGGAGCAATTTTGTTTTAATAGTATTGCTGTACTGTCTAGCTTTTAATTTTATCTGTGTGGAATTTTGGAGAAAGAACATCAGGACAGGACTCTACTGCCACTATATAGGATGCAATGGAGAGGGACTGGCTAGCAGTTCTGTTTAAAAACAGGTAAAAAGACCAGTGTAATTTGCCATTTGAGTGTTGAGTCATTTCAGTATTTTGGGTAATTTTCAGACCAGTTTGTTTTAGGTTAGTGTGCACATTACAGGGGAATTCTCATCTGCTATTAAGAACAGCACTTATTGCTAGGATGAAATAAAGTTGACTTCTTTTAGGTATTTTTACATTTTTATTGAGGTACGTCAGTATCTGTTCTGCTTCTGCCTGCTGTTCATTGCTTTAGGAGTGTCAATCTTGAATTTATATGCACTTTAGTAAGGCTGGTGTTCTTAAGTTTAAATATTTAAGTTTAGTTGTTGAATTAGGAGACTGAATTTGCACTCCACTTGAAGTTTGTATGTTCTCTGCTCAGAAAGTCGAGGCACTGATATTTACGTATCTTCTGCTTTTCTTTTTTTGTAACATGACTTCAGAACAGCTCCTCTTTATTTTTGTTAAACTATCCATTTGCTTCATAAGATATTTTACAAGATAAAGTAATGCTCTAATAATTGTTTTGCTAAAATATTTCGTCTTGATCTCAAAATGTTTTGCAAACGGTGATGAATAAAATCTCCTTTCATTTCTGTGAAGCAGATGATGGTATTCCCATATAATGTATGGAATGGAACCCAGATGTATTAAATTACAATCCTGTGCCACAAGCAGCAAATCATCTCCTCCCCTCTATTTTTTACACAAATCATCTCTGCTTTCCAACTCTTCACTTTATGAGATTTTTAAGTGCACAGAACAGTGATTTACTGTTGATTATTTTTCTAACATTTTATTCTAAATGAAACAGTCCTGTACATTACGAGTTGCCAAATGACAGAAAACAGGAGCTCCCCCAACTTCAAGCTGTTTTAAAGACTGAAGACTTACAAAAAAGAAAATAATTAAGTGAATGGTGTCAGAAAGGTCTGGGTTTTGGTTTTAAGCTGTCACTGACTCAGCTGTTAACATCTTTGTATTGACAAGTTTGTGGTACTTGCTTCCCTTATTAAAACTGCTGAACTCACAACTGACGTGGAGATCTGTCCTTTCTGATTTTGTAAACTATCTTTCAGTCACTCATCCTAATGATGTAGCCATTTTGTCTGATGGCTATAGCATTGTTTCAGAATTGCTGACATGGTTTTGAATGAACTTACTACATCTGTGTTGTTCTTTAAAGCGTTAAGGAGGAGACAAATATCTGTTCCTGTGAATGTACTTAATGTGTGAAAGATGTTTATAAAAAAAAAAAAAGACATTGGATTGAAGTAACTGTGTCTTGTGGAAAAGTTTCTTACTGGTCACACTGCTGAGAGTCTACTTGACTTGAGTTTGAAGAAATAATGGGAGATACAGGCATTTGGGGAGATTCATCCTTAATCTACAGAGCAACAGTTGTACTTGAATATAATCTAATGAGTTAATCCCTACCTAGTACTTCACTTCACTAATAAAGTTTGGTTACTAAACTTCAACGCTATTGTAGAGCAGTGGTTTTGGAAGGCTGTAGTACTGGGGTACAGGAAAAGCTCATAGATGCATCAGTAAGCAATTGCATTACATTCTGTTAGTGTAATCTCAAGACACCTGAGCTAGCTTAAACTGATCTTGACACCAAAAAGCAACTAAGAGTGATGAGTTTGTCTTTCACCTGAATGGATATTTTTAATTGTTTCTTGTTAAATGATCATCAGCAAGGCCAAAGTGGAGGATGACTTATACAAAGCTCTTGAAAAATGTAACGCTGGTATATGAAGAACTTCTCTCCTCCTCAGCACTTTGAAACCACTGTACTTTTTCCAAAATAGAGCATTAAAAAGAATGAGGAAAACTCTACCCCTACAACAAGCTTTTTAAAAATCATTATTGCCTTGTAATTGAATCACTGAAGTACTGGTCAGTGGGCTTGTGCCCTCTGACAAGGATGGCGGGGAGGGGAGAAGCCAAAAGTTAAGAGACGGAATGGAAAGGAGAACTTTTCTGTAAAGGCAACACTTGAGAGAGAGCAATCATTAGGGAATTTACTCTGGAAACCAGTCTGATTTCTTCAGATTTCTGCTAATACCTTTTTTTTTTAAAAAAAAAAAAATTGACTTACCTGATGATGAAAATACTCTGCAAACATTGGCTGTGTTTAAGGAAAGACCTCATAGATTATAAGTAGACTTTGTAGTTACTACTGTGTTTCCTGGTGCATGAATCTTGGTTTCTTACATTGGCCACTGCCTTACGCTTGTTAAGAAACAAAAAGTTAGTGTGGTCAAGGGGATCAAGTTCAAAGGGATTTACTTTTAATGTGCTCTTTTGTTTTATTTCCTCCTACTGGAAACAGGGTTAAAAAGTAGAAAAAAAACCCTACAACATTCAGATTCTGTGCCTGCTTGCAGAAAGCTAAATGTTATGTATACTTTTTAATTGATGATGTGAAGAACTGGAGTGGTTGAATTTGGGGAAATATTTTTGAAATAAGAATTGTTTTAGAGTTTGATAGTAGGCAAGCCAACTTTCAGCCTGGCTGTGTTTATCTATACAGAGGAAAATTACTATTTACTAAATCCAAAGACTAGTGTAGATGAGGTGTTGATAGTGGTGATATTATAGCTAGGCTAGACTGATTCTAGGTTCAGGTCTGGAGGCACATAAAAACTATTTTAATCTATAGAGGAGCTCAGGAGGCTGTTCCAGATCTCCCTTTTAGATTGTACCAGATGTTTGTTATTTTGCTGAACTGGTTACTTTGTTCCTCTGACAGTAATGGATTTCTCTGCTGATATCTTGGGAGATTGCATAGGTTCTAAAAACCGATAGCACGATCTTGTATTTTGCAGCAGGATACGGTGCCATAGATACTTCCTTCTGATTAGTGTAGTCCAAATGGCTCTGTAAACCAGCCTGTCACTTAGATAAGAATAGCTCATCAGGAATTTTGTTGCAATATGGACTCTTTCTTGTGATATATGCATAAACAGGAGCTGACTTGACATTGAAGAGGATACTGTGTGACTTGCAATAAGGCAATGAGATGGTTTCAAAGAAGGAATATGCTTTCAGCTGACAGTAATAGAATTGCTTTTCAAGTAATCTTAATTTTTCACAGAACTGAAGATGTAAAAGAAAAGAAGAACATTGTTTTAAAGTGTGCTTTATAAACTTTGTAGTACTTAAAAAATGCCTGGGGCTCATGCAGCTCTTAAAGGTCATCGTGATCTGGTGCCCTGTTAAGGTGTTGAGGCTGTCCACTGCCATTTTATACGTTTTCACAGATTTGTAAAGAATTGTTCCTGAAGAAATATGTATGTCTTGGTTAGTTAGAGTTTATTGAAGGAATGCTCCTTAGATACGAGTTTCTCAAGAACTAACACTGGAATGGGCTGCCCAGGGAGGTGGTGGAGTCACCGACCCTGCAGGTGTTCAAGGAACATTTGGATGTTGTGCTGAGGGTTTAGTGAGAACTATTGGTGAGAGGTAGATGGTTGGACTGAGTGATCCTGTGGGTCTTTTCCAACCTTGGTGATGATATGATTCTATGACAAGTCACTTCAGGAAAACAGAGAATGTCTTTGCGTTGAGAAAGCATAAAGTCTAGCTATAAATGCTTACCGGGAATTGCAATAGTCCACTGTAGTCCACTTTCACAGTGGAGACTGTAAATAAGCTCCTTAAGAGTTTTTTTTAAAGTTTATTTTTGTTGGCAAGCCAGTGGTACTTGAATGCTAATAACTGATTGCTGAGAATGCACATTCAATGGCCATTGGCTGGGACTTGGTATAAGGAGCTCTGCCATGCTCTGCTGACCCCAAGATGGTCATAGCAAATGACCTGAGAATGCAGATGTGTAGTTCCACATCTTGCTGCAACCCCAGCTTTCACCTTTTCTATCTATTGAATTTCAGCATTAGGGTTAGGAAGCTGGCAGCTTTGTGGTTTACTTTGGTGGGCACTTGTTAAAGTACAGTTTTTGTTTTTCTTCTACTGAAATACATATTGTTAGTTTAAAAAAGCAAAATATGTAATACAAATTCTTCCGTAATTACAAAACTTCTTGTTGCTAATAATGTTCTGTGTTTACAACCTTTTGTATTTATTCCTCAGAGGCGGATGGTATCACAGATGAGGTCAGTTTTCAGCAATATTGTTGGTGCTGGCAGAGCTCAGTGATGCCACTGTTAACTGGAAGCCTTTTAAATTCCCTGTTAAAAATGTCAAAGGTCTTACCAATTAGGGAATGCCCCCTAGTATGTCTTTTTGCAGAGCTTGTTCATTGTTCTAGTTGATGTGAAATAACAAATACAGTGTAGAAAACTAACAAAAACTCACAGTAGACTCTCACGTTCTCTCCCTGCACCTAATTAACCTAGACAACTGAAAGAAACAGGACAAATGAAGCAAGCCTCCAATAAAAGTATTTCTGAAAAGTTAGCTAATTCTTCCGGGCAAGTTTCTTCCTCTCCCTGTTCTGAAAGAGAGAAGGGGAGAGGTTGCAGGAAATGAGAAATGTGAATAACAGCAAATGAACTTTCCAAAATAATTCAAAGCAAGCTTGTTGAAATAATATCCTTTTAAAAAATGTTTTGTAGCTTGTAGAGTATTCCAGTATGGTCACAACAATTACCTCAAGTTGTGCTGAAAGTATCTGTAGTGCGCTCCACCCAGCACCAGCTCAGTTAGTTGGCTCTAAGTGAGGGGAAGTATGTTACTATTGAGATTAAGAAGCCTAAACTACAGCTGTTGTCTATGCTGTGGTTGGGAGCAATGCAGTGTGACCTCTGCCCTTGTGCTTACATTCTTAAGTTAGAGGAAAGCAGTTTTTCTGTAACTTCCACTCGATTGCACCTTTTTTGGTGATTTACTTGAATAATTATGCTTTTCCGTATATCAAGTCCAATTAAGGCAGTAGGACTCTGAACCACCAACTTCTATCTTGGTTAAACAGTCTTTATATGGGGTAGAACACGGAAGCACAACCTGGTAACAGCTGCAAGTTCTGTTGATTAAACTAGGTGCAGACAAATTTACAAGGGAAAGCATTCTATGAAAAAAGAAAACCAGTTCTGGCATAAAAAGGTGTCCTGACTATTTTCTTTCCCATTTCCACAGTGTTGTTTTTTTTTGTTGTGGGTTTTTTGGTTTTTTTTTTTTTGGCCAAGAAAAGCATAAGACTTCTAGCAAAGTGTTGACACTGGAGGTTCTAAACGCTGAATGTTTTATCAATCATTTGGGTTTTCTTGAATCTTGATAAACAAACACGTGTCCATGCAGACACCTGGAGTTACTCTTAGCTCTTGAAGACTGCATTCTTTTTGAGTGAACACTCAGATCCCTGTGTGGCCATAGCAGATTATCTTTGCGTCATCTACTGAGAAGCACCACAAGGTAATGCAAGTTGCAGGACATTGTGGCCTAACTTTTGATCCTTTAGTGAAATTTTTAGGGTAACGATATATGCAAATAATTTGGACAGAAATGCCATATGTGTCCTGACCTTGTTAAGCAAGACTTTAAACATTCTGAAAACTTAAGATATTTTATATTAGTGTCTTAAATCACACTGTAAACAAACATTCCTTTAGAAACTTGTTTGATAAAAAATAGATTATTCTACAGATAAACTAAAGTATGGAGTGAAAAAATGCCTACTTCAAAGGTCACTGAGTCAGTGGCAGACCAGCATTAGTTAGGAATGTCAGATGCTTTGAACATAGTCAGCAGTGAGACCAAATGCAACTTGAAGTGATAGTGTCAAATACATCATGTAAAAAATGAGATCAATTTTTTTTTTTACTTGTACGTAAGGACCCATACTCATCTGTCATATTTGAGTATTGGGCTAAAGATAAATACATAAAACTATTTTGAATTGCTGTTATAAGCTTGATAATCTGCTTTATTGGTCTGATGTGTGTTTGCAATACTCAAAAGTGACTAAATTCCACTTGCTTGGTCTGATATGCCAACCTGAAGGAAAAAATTGTGTTGAAGATCAGTGGTAGGGAAGGAAGGCAAATTATTAAGAGTTGCAGTTTCTATTTCTCAAGTTATGATTGTATGTATACACACAGGAGCTGGAAAAAAAAATAATCCATACTCTCAAGAACCTAATGGAGAATTTGGTACTGATTCAAGTAATTATGTCCACTCAGATATCTAAACAAATCATGCCAATGTCAAAATTACTTCACTGTTTGTAAAAGCTGATTTTCTGAAGTGAATAATGTGTCATCAAAACAGCTGAATTCTTCCTTGGAGAATCACATATGCCTTTGGTTGTGTAACTGTGCAGAAGCATGCTTAAGTATTGGTAAACTATTCCAAGGTGTGTTTTTCATAGCTGATCACTGATAGTACCTCTCATTTTCTGGATACTAGATTTGTGGGATTACAAATGCTCACACCTATGAGTTCAGTAGAGGCCATTTTTTTTTAACAAATCAAATGTTTGAATATGCCATATTAAATTGGACAGTCGAGTCTTGAGTGGCTCAAAGCAGGCACCCAAACCTCTAACTTAATCTGTCTATGGCTCCATTCCCTATCTGTAAACTGAGTTAATCCCCTTCTCAGTACACAGGTATTCTGAAGGCAAAGTAGCTGTGAAGCACTTAATGTTGGTTTCAGAAAGAAAAGAATGATTTGGTGTTCATGACAGAACTTTAGCGTGTAGCTTGAGCTTAGATTACGAGCTTCGGAACAAAGAGGAAAAATTGAGTAATTTCTCCTTGAGAGCTATTCTGCACACACGTAATTGTCTTTTTATAGCCTTGCTTTAAGCTTGGTCCTTGAAAATTAAAACAAGATGACTTTGGTCCTGCAGAACGTTACTGAATTTTAAAATCTTACAGAGGGAAGTTCTAGCTAACATGTACTAACCGTACTAACTCTCAGGTATAGGAGCCTAATGTATATACGTATATTTTTGCTTAGACTGCATTTTCTTAAGTGGAAGTCTTGTGCAGTAAACGGTGTTATAATTCTGGCATCTTCTTGTTTGAGTACCAAAAGAAAAAAAATTGTCCTCTTTTCTGAAAACTTTCTTCACGTAATGAACTTTCTGTGAAAGGAGATCGTTATAACTCTTTCTTCATTTCACTGTCTCCCACTGCATTAAGTATAAACTACTGGTGTTTTGTAGTAGCTGATACTGTTAGGATTATATTGGTATGCAGTTTGAACTTCTGTTAAATCATCTGTGATGGACATAGCATTGTAATATTGGGGACAGGAGAGCTTGGTTTAGACGGAAGTTCCTGCAGGCAGTGCTCAGGAAATACAGCTTAAATGACTAAATAAGTCTCTATCTTCTGCAACATACCGGAGAACTATTTAGGACTGAAAGGAGAAACCAGTATGCTACTTCAATCTGTTTTGAATAGTCTTACATTTTTCAGTTTTCTCCTGCTGTGGTGCTTGTGAAGCCTGGGGTTGACATCATTGTGATTTTTCTCCTCCTTGAATCATTGAAATATTTCAGAAATACTCATTACTTTTTATTACAATGTTCTACTTAAGAATGCAAAAGTTTTTAACATTACTAATAATTATACAATACAAAAGAAATACCCTTTTTGAGAGCACCTCATGTCACTGGTACATGAGTCACATAATGTAACGTAAAGCTGAGGCTCGTAGCGTATGTGAAGCAATTTTGTTTTGTTATTTATGAGAAATGGAGCACGTGTTTTCTGAAACAATTTTGTAGCGTGAGTTAATTTGTAAAGGCTTTTAAACTATTTTCTACAGATGGTAGTGATATTGAAATAGAGTAGACTTTTCAAACTTTTTTCTCTTTGAAATAGTTCAATGAAAACCATGCGAATTACTCTGCTATTGACCTAAATTTACTACTGAATTTGTCTAAACTTTTTCTTATGTATCTTTCACTGCACATACTGCTGCTTGTATTAGCCAAGGCTGAATTCAGTGGCAGTTAAACGCTTGTGCTTAATTTAGATTTGACAGTAGGGTTTTTGGGAGAATAACTCATGTTTTTAGCTTGGAATTGTTCTTGGAGTTGCTTTGCAGTATAATAGGGGAAACTTTGCAGCCCATTCTGAGCCTTATATAGAACTTCACCGTCCTGCCAAGTCTGTAAAGAAAAATATTTTGAAGGAGGCACGTACCTGACTGGCTGTGCTTGCTCTGCTGGTTAGCCAAGTAAATCAAGCATAATACGTTGTCCGCACATAGTAAACCTCAGAACAATGACTCAAATCCTTTCTTCTTTCTGAAATAGTTGTTTTGTAAAGTAGGGGTCCAGGATATGAAGTGTGATAGGGTATAATGTAATGGTATTTTATCTAGAGATGCCAGTGTCGTGAAAGCTGTACGAATGCATTTTGGTGTAGAGAAAGTAGACTGTGGTGTTGATATTCCAGTAGCAATAGGTAGGATAGAACTCAAATGGGACCATACTCTGTGTGCTGGGACCACATCATACTGGATGAGTGGAGATTTCCTGTGTTTGGCGATGTCATCTGTCATGGGAGCTTGCTCTGATGTTTCATGTCGGGTTGTTACAAATAATATGAGAGCTGTACAAAAGCAGCTTTTTAGAGCCATCTGGAATCCAGCTATTTTCAGCTGCTGCAGGTCAGAGACTAACTGATCTTGTTGGCAGGTTACATGTAATGTAGCGGTGGAGGTCTAAGAGGAAAAAATCACTTTTGTTTGATCTTCCTGTACTTGTTTCATAGGCATTCATATACCACTCAATAACCAAGAGCACAGTTAAGTGCTAAGGGAAAGGAAGTAGTCCAGCTGCGATTGCAGTCCTCAGCATACACTAGGAATTCATCATCAGCTGTATAAACAGACATCACAATAATCCAATCAATGTAGTTTCATGGGAAGCGGCATTGCATACCAACTATACCACTTCTTTCCCTCTGAGCACGTAGGGAAGTATTACCCTAATAAGCATATTTGTGCATCTTTGTGCCACAGAAATGGTAACCATGTGGAAGTCCACCAGCAATTGCAGTTGCTGAGATGTGCTGCTTCTGTCTGTCAGCCTGAGGTATTAGCTTGAAAAGTTCATCTCAGTCCTATGGATCAAACTCAGCTTGTTTTGCAGAGTATCCAGCAAGTCAGCTACTTCATTTTCTCGTTTTTCCCACTCAGCTTCAACGTATCAGGAGGTCACTTGTATCTGAAAAAAATGCAGTGAACTGTTTTGTACTCAGTTGGTCTCCCTGTGTGTGACAAGGATTGTAGCATGTGTAAGTCTAAGGCTCTTGCAGCAGAAGCTCTGTTGTGCTGTCTTTATAGCTCAGCCCTTCCTAATCTGGGAATTTTTAGTCTCATTCTTGTCTTCCCGTGCTCTGTATTTTCTTGTATTTTCTTTTGGCCTCTCTTGTTCATTTAGAAATATGTTTGTTTTGTATTTGCTTGTAGACCATTCATGAATACTTAAACTGGTGGTTTCTGGGAAACAATGCATTCATGAAAAGAGTTTCTGCTTTGTAAGTGAAGTAGATTACATTACGTTCATAATGTAATCCTCTGCTTTTTGTAATATAAATGTAAAATAGTTTTGTAGAGTGTCTATATCTTTGGTTGTGTTTTCTATGTTTATATAGGTGCCACACAGAATCATAGAATAGCTCAGGTTGGAAAAGACCTTAATGTGGCACCTTGGTCTTGGTTTGCCCTGTAATTTTTTTTTCCTCTGGCTTTTAAACTTTACCTGTTTATTCCCTGCATGTTTATTTTTATTTAACTATGCTGTTTTGCAATGTTTATTCTCTTCTCTGGGACTTTTGCTTGTGTTTGCATTTCCGTATGTCCTGCTGGTTGGCATGTGAGTGCCTTTCAAATTGTGGTATGCATTGCTGAATACTTGTTCATATATCTTTTAGTTAGTATTTAGGTTAGTAATCATATTCACTGGACTCTAGTGTCAAACCTGTTATCTACTGCTTCTACAAATTTAACAATAATTTATAGTTCATTTAAAGCTATTGTTATCTGTTCTATCCAGCTTAATAGCAGTGATATTCAATTATATAACAACTTATTCTCCTATGTAATTTTTTAAAAATCTTAACTATTGAAGAAAACTTGTATGCTGTGGCAAAGCAAGGCTGAATATATGGGTAAATTTTGCGTATCTCGACGAAATGGCTGAAGTAGAGTTTGACAGTTTACCACTGTCACCTGGCTAAAGGCATTAGAGATTTTATGTTTATAATTTCTGATATAACGTATTAAAGCTAACATTTACAATCACAGTTGTGATGATTGGCAGATACATAGGTGCTGGGGTGATATGCAGAGTCGATTAGGAAGTTTTTTGCAAATGAGAAAGAAACCACCATTGTTCAAACTCAGTTAAAATATTTTTCAGATGTCAACTGCAGAAGTGACTGGATTATAATCCTTGAACGTAATCATGTCTTATGGAAACAGTTTTCCATTTAGAAACATTGTGAATGCATCATATCCTTTCAAAAGCATCTAATCAGTTAGTGTCAGTAATGTATTTTCTCTCTCAAGTAGGACAGCTGAAAGCTTGGCTGACACGATCAACAGTCTTGACGCTTGTGAAAAACCACTTAGTTTGCAGAGCATTAATGTGTTGCTTCTTCTTTTCCCCAAAATAATTAGTAATCAGTAGTACTTAAGCACCAGAGTTCTCTCCCGCATGTTTTATACTACTGCATTTTATTCTTGTTACTGAAGCTATTTACTTTCTTTTACTGGATATAAAAAGAAAATCAGATGTAGCAAGGTAAAAGATACTATACAATATACGTTGTAAGCTATCTGTTGACCATGTCTTGTTAATAGTCATATGTACTGACAGCTACTGAATTACACAGTAGAATAAAAAATGCTAATAGCTAAGTTCAATAATGCTGGTTTCTTTAAGCTAACACAGTATTTTTCATCAGTTTATATAGGTGAGTGATAGTCTTTAGAGGTCAGTGTTCCATGAAACTGAAAGACATCTCAATCTTGTTTGTTTTTAAAGAATGAGTCATTCTTTTATCTTCTATGCTTGTATACATATGCCTATAGATTTTCCTCTTGCTTTGACGTCTGCTTTCATGAGAGAGCTGCTTTACTCCGAGTTGAATAAACAGTTTAATAAGTGTGACTTTGTTCTACTCTTGGGGAAACTCAGACTTATCAGCATGGGTCTATTGAGAAAGGTGAGCAAAGGTCTTCTGGGAGTGCCAAGTCAGCAGTCTGTACATGCTGGGGCCAAGAAATTAATAAAAAGGCTGCAAGTTTAACAAGTCAGGACGTTTTAACTATTTCCATATTTATCAAAACTGTCAAGGAATTTGGTCACAAGGCCTTTTAGGGATTAACTGCTCTGCTCTAGCAGTTTGATTGTTTCATGTTTTCATTCTTAACGGTGACAAAAGCCAAGTTTTCAATATGCAGCAGTACTTTCATATCCATGATTGTGATGAAAGATTGTCTAATCTTGGAGATCTGTTCTGAATGACAGGCAGCAGACTCTAAATGTCTAATTGCAACCTGCAGCTGATGGGGAATTGTGCTTTGAGAGGTGACTTGTATTTTGGCATGTTTCCCGTGACCAAAAGACCAGAATAAATTTTTTGTGGTGTCTGTAAGTGTAGATCAACCAATCAATAATACTTTAAAGCATACATGAAATCAATCTAGTGAATTTAATCCCTTTAGGCTTGCAAGTGTTATCAAGGTACTTTGAATACTTTGGTTTAATAGTGTGCACAAGATTTCAGATATCAAAATGGAAAGGTTCTCTTTCTACCAATGCTGAGAGCTAACTAGAAAAGAACAAGAAATAAGGAAGCCCAGTCACATGGGAGAAATGTGTGTGTGAACACATGTAGTTAGTGTGTGTTTGCAAAATGAGTTTGATTAGCTTGTTCACTTCTAACTCTGGGGGTTAGTCAGCAGATTGACTTGTCTCACTGGTGCTATGCACTTCTGCATTAATTCTGAACGGGATGATGGTAGATGAAGTGAAAATTCTATATCAGCTGTCTAAAGGTGAAAAATGTATAGGTAGGTATTGGAGCATGTGGAAAGATTTTTACTGGTGCTCTATTTTTTTGTTTTCTAAGAGCTGTATTCTCCATGCTTGAGGTTTACAGTGTGAATGATGTTCCTGTAAGGAGAGGTATAGGATTGCGTGGAACCATGTGCACACGCTCATCAGTATGCTTGCAGAGTTGGTTTTTTTTTTGGCCAATTTAAGACCAATCTGACAGAAGATGTGAAAATTAATAAATAATTTTAAAAATCTTTAAATGTTGTGAAAGTAGATGGCCAACTTGGGAAGATGAAGAAAAGCTGTAAATGCCCGTAACTGAGAGAAAAAGAATCAAGAAGTCCTCAAGGGTCTTAGCTTGTAACAAACAAACAAGGAAAATGGGAAGGACGTGCTTAGATACTGCTTTTCAAATATGAGAATGAGACTCATGAGTGTGGCGTATCCTGTTTTGGCTTTAAAACTTTTGTAAGGATGAGGATGACTTCAGTTTGAAGAAGTGTTATGTTCTGTGAAAAAGCTGTGAAATAACTGGAGCCCATCCAACTTGTGCGGAAATGTTGATCAAATATAGAAAGAGACCATAAAACAGTCGTTTTTATGTTAATGATGTGAGTAATGTATTGCATATTATTTTCATCCACAGTGGTTAAAATATTGACTTCAATTAGAATCACGAGGGTTTTTTCCTTTTTTTTTTTTTTTTATGTGTGTGATTTAGAGGTTTGCTAGAGATGTAATGTGAGCAGTTATTTGCATTGAGTACAATGCCTTTCTCTTTTCCTTCTCATCTTTTCTTGTTGCTTTAGCATTTTGAGGCATGTTTGTGTTGTTTCTTCAAACTGTTGCATTTATGACCATGTATTTCAGCTGCTAGTTGAAGGGCTTGTTCTGTGTCGCACTTAGTACCCCGCTGCTTTTTCCTGGAAGGGTGAGGGCGTCTATATTAATGCCATGCTTGCAATTCTGAGACCTATGTATGGGCAACAGCTGTAGCCCAAGTCACCTCCTTATCAGCATGTAAGAGGAAGGTAGAGGTGACCCTCCTGGCTGCACACTCGTGATTGCTCTTTCAGCTGCTTGTTTCTGCTGAGAGGTGGGGCAAGTATAACTAGCAGAGGAGATGTTTTGAGCTTGGTTGAGTTGTTTATAAAGCAGCATAACAGTGTGCACGAGTTTAAATAGTGAGTTTGGAAATACTGTTTGGATTAGTCCTTGGTAGAGTTCTCTTTTGTTTGTGTTTTCCTGTAGCAATTTTTGACGGAGAACAAATGTGGCCAATGTTGGTCATAACTCTGACTATTAACAAAATCATCAACTATGATGGTTCAGTGATTTTATATTTATAAACGTCCAGAAGGTGCTCACATAGCTTTCCTAGTTAGTATAGGAAGGGGAACGTAAGCATGCTACAGATTTGCAGTAGGTTAGCACATGTTGGTAGTACTGATTTTTAAAAAAGGAACTGATGATGATCAGCGGTGTCTGCCTCCACTGGTTAAGAAAAGTATTTTAGCATCTTCAGGTCGCAGCCTGTAGCTATATATGGTTCTTGCTGAGACAGATCTCTGATACGTACTGGGCGCAAGGATGAAGTAAACATTTGCTATTAAAATCTGTGAGAGAAATGAAAACAGTACTACTTCTACTGTTACATAGCACTTTTCATCTTAACAATTTCAAAGCACTTCAATGTAATTTAACCAAGCTTTAAAATAGCTCTCTGTTATAGATTGATTTTTGTTCCTTATTTACAGAGAGGAAGAATATAGGTCCAGTGCAAGATGTTGCAAAGAGAGCTTTTAATAACAGTCAGGAATGAAACCCCAGGAATCTTAACTCTGTTTTCTATTTTGGACTTGATTCCTGCAAACACTTCTGCAGGTGTTTTAATTCCTGTACTGCTCATATGATTGAAATTGAATTCTAAAACAAGTACTTGAAGGATTGGTGACCTAACAATTAGGATTCTTGTCTTTTTCAATCTGGGAAGGGTAAAATGCCAAACATTTCAAGCTGTTCTTGGATTTTACACTCAAAAAAGTATGCATTTAACAATAATCCAGTGAAAATTTATACTACTTAAGTGACTATTTTCTTTTAAAAGGAAAAAAAAAAAAAAAAGCAACCCAGCTTCTTATCTAATACAAATTAAAATGCAGAAATTTTAAGTACCCCCATGTAAGTCAGGATGCATTCAGATAGAAAAGTGTTCTTAGGTCCTGCAGCTAAGAGATGCTGAGTGTTCTAAAGGCTCACATTTCTCATGTCTCCTGTGCCCAGTAATTTGCACAGCACTTATGTACAAGGCTTTAAATATCTAAGAGTTGGCATTGTACAACGTCAGATGTATTTTCAGCCCTTCTTTTTCCTTGTTCGTTATGTTGTCAGTTTGAAAGTGTGGGGCTGTTGAACTTGCACCACCACTGTGGTTTAACTCTCCCGTCAGAAATCAGGACAACCACTTCTGTAAACTTGGAGGTATGCCTCTGATACTTGGAGATTGTGGTAAGGTGGGGACAGAGTCTGAATCACGTGGTATGATAGCAGAAGTAAGGAATGTAGTTGGCTGAGTAAGGTGCAGGCAGAGTAGGGTCACAGAGCTGCATCTAACTCTTCACTTCAGTGCCCCTGTGCTTTTTCCAGTGCTTTTTCCTGTCCCTTTTGTGCAGAAAATTCTTTTGCAGGTTCCTATGTTTGTTTTTAGTTCTTTTTGGATGTAACTGCTTCCTGCCATCTCTTCTGAGAAATTCAGAGAATAAGATGCTGTCTCACTAATACCTGTACTTGGAAGAAATAACGTTATCACTGATGAGAAATAGAATGCGTGGAGTTGTGTTGCAGTAGGCAGGTATGCACACAGTGTTTTTTACAAAAGGTTATTTTTTGTTTTGTTTCCTTTCTTTAAAAAAAAAAAAAACAGTAATGAAAACAACTACTCTTTTCACTAAACCTGCTCTCAGCCAAGGTCACCAGTGTTAAACTAATAGTAGGAGCAAAAAATTTGAATAGCAGCTGTATTCTCACCATTGATGACTTTGTGAGAAAGCATGGATCCAGCTGAAATAGGGGAATAAACATCCACAGACAGAAGCAGGAGGGGGAGGAATGATATGTATGATCCACTTGAGTTGGAGCCAACAAAAAGCCCTCTGATTTCCGTTTTCTTCCCTAGGGTAACATGAGTGGAAACATAAGCAGCTGAGGTAAAGGCAAATATAGAAAAGGCATGAAGGTGGCTAGCTCAGTTGGCTGAATCTGTAGTCACCTGTGCAATTAAGTCAGTCACACATTTCTCTGCCTCACCCCCTGCTCTGTCAGCTTCCCGTGCAACTCCAGGCACTGGGTTTGCAGCAGCAGCCTGTTCCTGGCCAGGAGCAGCAGGGCCCCAAGTTGTAGCAGATCCTCTCCTAGGATGCTGACAGCAAATCTGTTTGCCAGTAGCAACCAGGGAAAATAGTGAGTGGAAGCAAGTTAGATTTTATGTCTGAATGAGTGAATGAAGTGTTGAGGTGGGATCTTGCTCACAGGCAGTTATAAAACATATGATTGTCTTGTGCTGTATTAAAATTTACGCTATTATTTGTCTTGGAGAAAAAAAAAAAGTCATGCCAAGTAGGCTGGCTGTACTTAGTTTTGTAATATTTAAATTTTTTTTGCTCCAGGAGTAGGTATTATTGCATAATGTGCCTAAGCCTGGGAGCCCATTAGGCATGTACAGCCTATGTGCACTGGGTGAGATGGTTTGAGCCACAAAATTCTTACAGTCAAAGCGAACAATGCAGTTTGGGTTTGTTTTGAAATCTTAGTTCATACAGATGAAAAGAAAAAAATAGTTAAAATGCAATTTAGAAATTCTTACGGCTTGGTATCATGTGTTTCATGGCTTTAATTTCTCAAGAAAAAGATCAATTAATTGAGCCTGTTGCTCCATAACGGTTACCTGTGTAATTTCTTCACAAGATCCTCTTGTAGAAATCATTGCGGTGCTTCTACATGAATTATATACTTGAGAGAGATTTGACTTTCCCAGCATTTCAACTATTCTGAAACTTTTTTCTTAGTTTAAAGCAGACAGGCCATTTTCAGTGTTTTTTTCCTTTGTGTGTGAATTGCTTTTTTGTTTTAATAAGCCACTTTCAATCATACATTAATAACTGTAATTTCCATATCCCTTCTCTGAACACTCCCAACTTTTGGTGTGGTAAACACACCAACTGTTTGGTGCCCACTGTGTGCTGCAGGCGTAATATTGATTACAACAGCTGCTGAGATGTCTTTGGCTAAAAACCTTTCTATTTGGTTTAAGTGAGGGGAAAGGGATGTCTTGTGCTTATTTATTTGGGGCATAATCTACAAATTCTGTCCTAAATATAATTATTGTTGCACTGGGTTTTGAAAATACATGGAATGAATCAGATGTGGATGTTGGTTCAGACTTTCTTGGCTTTGTCACGTGGGGAAGGCAACCAAACAAAATGGTGTCTTCAGAGAGGTTTCTTCTGAGTTCCTGGTCAGTTCTGGACAAGTACTATACTGTTACATTTAATACAGTTTCGTATATGTTGACTAAAATCTGCCTATTCATTCTCAAATTCTGCCACAAAAAAGGACAATTAAAAAAATATTTTTTTAAAAGTTATTTAGACTTTGTGTTCTGTGGTGATGTTTTCCATATCCATTCACTGGAGAACATGTCATGAAAACCAGCTTCTTAACTAATATTTTATTTTCCCGTAGTAGACCCTTTTGAAGGCACATTTCTGATACTGGAAGCACTCAAAAGACTGATCTTTTAACTTTCATTAGTTCATGAGAAGCAAAAAGAAGTTAAAAGATTAACCTGCTAACGGAACTCTGCTTTCAGAAATTAAAAATAAGTCATGACCAAAACTTCTAATATGATTTTTGCTGGTATTTATTTAAAATATAGCTCAAAAAGTATTCTACCAAGGTTTGTGATATATTTAGATGAAAATACATGCTATGGCCTTTTCTTAATCTATACTTAAATCGATGATTAAAATTCTGATTTGTGCCAGAGTTCATCTCTCTATTCTGTCTTTCATCTTCTGTCATTATATTGGAAATGTTTGTTTATAGGAAACAGCAACAGGAAGCCAATAGGACCAAAATGCATGGATCGCTCAACCTGAATGCTAACTCATGGTTTCTGTTCCTCTCAGATGTGGAAGAATAAAGATCTGTGTATCATTTGTGGGTGAAAATCGTGTTTGAACCATGTTCCTCTAACACAGTACTGAAGTAAAGAGTTGGACAGGATGGAGTGGTGTTGCTGTCACCAGGCTGTAAGCAGAGTTTGTCCATGTCAGGAATATACATGTATGCTTCTATCCATGAAGCAGATTCTTGTTATAAATTCCTGTCAGTAATAAGCTGCCTTCTTAATGGAACAAATACACATAAAAAAAAAAATAAAATCACTAGTTTTCCTATCTTCATATCTTGGAATCTTTTAAAAATGAGCTAGCTAATGAATAATTTCTGCTAATTCAGTCTGAAATGACTTTAAGGCAGTCTTCATCTTTAGAAGTTCCAATCTTATTTGTTGCTTGATTTCACTTCATCTAGGCAGAAGGAATTTTGTTTTTTAGGATTCGTCTGTTCAAAATGCTTTCAGCAGACTACAAATTAATGCTAAATTTTATATATGCCAGGCAGTTTTGGTTTTCCTGTTATGTGTTAAAAATAACTCTGCCAAATACTGTAACCTCAGAAGCAAACATAAAATATAAATATTTGCCTGGAAGGTATAGACACATAAGGGAAAAAAAATAATTGCTGAAGCTTTCAGCATTCTAGAATGTTTTAGTCAACCTTAAGATTAGATTTATTTCTGTAGGCCAGTTTCTTTTTTTCTGACAAACCCAAAGCTGTACTGGAAATGCACTGCAATAGAGACAGAAGACACTTTAATAATAAATATCTAAATTTCCATTTGAGTGGAAACTCAGCTGGGAAAGAGGCTTCGCTGCAGTTTGAGTGATTGCAAAAAGGGCTTTAGAAAATTAACCTTATCTATAGATGTTTCACATGCCACCTCATTAACATTGCAATCTGATGAGTCTTTCTATTTGTGACTTCCAGAGCTGGAATTTCTAGGGATAAGGCTGCAGCTATCAAAAATACAATTAGATCTAATTGTTGTGAAATAAGTATTTTATTGGCACAGAGGACAGAGTTGAGAAATATACACTCTTTCATCTGTGCATTTTAAATCACTTTCCAGCTGAGCTAATTAGGCCCTATAGATAATCAGATGCAATTTATCAATAAATAATGGGAATTGACTTGTCTAGTATCACATAGCAAATCAAAAACAGTCCAAAATGAAACCTGGGAGACCTGGCTTGAAATTTCCTGCTATCAGCAGGCAGTCAGGCTGCAGTTCCTGATGTTGCACCTAAATAAAATATATTTGCACGAGATCATGAAAGTTGAGGGCAGGAATTCTCAGACCTGTGCTGCAGCTTGTTCTTCAGTGTATGGTGTATCTCAGGACGGCTGTGCGAAAAGAGCAGAGCTCCTTTGTCAAATGAAGTCATGCTTATTTAAAAAGGCAGGCTTGGTCAAAACCAAAAAAAAATATAGCGTGAAAGCCACTATATTCCTGCAACAAGGTGGAAACTTTGATGTTCTTGCTTTGAATCCTGCTTTGGGAACAGTTTCTAGGTTAAATAAACAGTGTATTTAGGTTCCTCTAGCGCAGTGGGTAGCTTTACCTGAGGCACTACCTATTCTGAATTTTTTTTTTCAAGCAGAATATAACACTGATGTTTTAGTTTTCCTTTGCTTGTGTTTTTTTTTGTTTTGGTTGTGGCTTCTTTTTTTCCTTCCCGCTGGTGGTTTGTAGCATAACTTCCATATTTTTCCTGATACAGTGGACTGATATGTCAGTAGATTACCTCTTCTTCTTTTTCCTCTGAACGTTCTCTCAGAATCCAGAGTCTGAACTATTGTTGCTGGAATACTGATGATATTGACAGACTTTTTATACTGTTTGTAGTGAAGACAGCGAAGATTAACCTTCCCCCATGCAACTGCATGCCTATAGTTTGGGATTTATTGAGGCTCCAGTGCCTCATATGTAAGAGATTAGCATACCTGGAGCTCTTGTTCAGAGCTTCTAAGTGTGAAAAGCAAGCTAGTGATTGTACAAAACTCAATGGTGTACTGTATGTAATGACATTCAAAAGCAGAATACATCACTGTGGGTATCTCTTCTATTTTTTGAAATAAACTTTAGAAAGGCTTAAAACAAATGTTAGGTTTTGGCTTGTTTTTTGTTGTTTGTTTGTTTTCCTGTTTTTGTGTGTGTGTTGTTTTTTTTCCTAGCTGGCTGGTGTTTTACTTTGGTGCATGTGCACCCTCTGTAGTACCCACATGCAAAGAGAAGGGATACTGTGCTGTGTTGAGCCTCTTGAAGACAGGAAGGGTTTGGACTTCAGAAAGACTTCTAGCTTGTGAAATTGTATCCAGCTTATTTGAAGTTTTGGTGGGAGTTGGTGGGGGGAGGAGGAGCAGTTTCAGGAGATTGATTATGTTTCTTAATCAGAAATCAGTTTAGATTCTAATGGAAGGACAGAATTTGTATATTTTCATATTATGTGGATCACAAATTATTTTTAGATGGTGTTTTCCATATAACTAAACTTAGAACTTCATAATGATTATGTTTCTGAGGATAGTATTTTGGCATAGCCTGATTTTTCTTGATCAATAAATAAACATACAAGTTGTGTCTCCAACGAAGAATACAGCTCTTTGGTATATACTTTTTTCCTTTCCCTGAAGTCAAATACCCTGAAATGAAGTAACATGAGAGACTCTTTCAAATTGTAACTCAGAATTGATAACTTTACTTTTAATTAATAGGAGTTGTGTTTTGCATAGAGGGATAAGCATTACTTGGCAAGAACTACTTCTTACCACATAGCTTTTAAGGTACACCAGTAGAAGGGCAAATAAATTTCTCATGGGAAAAGTGTTGTTGATGAATGTATGCAGCAAATCAGGGTATTAATTTAAATAACGTTCATAAACAGACTGAGCGAAGAAGCAGTGTGAACTGTAAGGAGCAGTGATAAATTAGTTTATGCCAAAGACAATTCAAAGACAATTAAGTTAGAGACACCATAAGAAAAAGAGCACTCAAAATAGTGACTGGTTACCAGGCAGCTCTGCTGTCTGTGCATTCTCCGTATGGGGATGTTTATATGGAGAAGTTTAAATAGTTGTGTTAGAACATTGGTTGTTGAATCTGGGACTTCTTATACTAGCAGTCTACATTTCCATTGCCCTTCCAGAAAATTATACTGTGTTCTGAAATACAATTCTGTTAGCTTCACTGGTGCTACTTTGCACAAAGAAAGCTACTGGTTAATGTGAGTAAGGCTCGCTGGCTTTGAATATGTTGTGATGTTTTTAAATTTACAAAACTAGTACAGTTGCAAGAAAAATTAAGACATTTGAAGAATTTCTAGCTCAGTTCTGATTTAGGATGGAACCCTTTTAGGTGTCAAAATAACCAGTAACTCAGTGACTCATTATGAGGGCTGCATTCTGTCCTCTCACGTTCATGGGAGATGAGGAAAATAGAGACCAGATCTGAGGAGTCAGCCAAGTCAAATTTGCTGCTGAGAGCAACCCTGCTGCTTTTTCTTTCCCCCTAATTTTGATGCGATCTGTGCCCTTGGGCAGCTGATGGAGGTACTGACTTGCTGAAGGTTTTCAGAATGCCTGTCACTGCTCTTATATCCAGACTTCAGATTGGGACTACACAAGGAAACCAATGCCTAGACAGTAATTCTGTCCTACTGGCCTTGAGTTATTTATACAGCTGGAGATAATAGACATTCTGCTGGTACACTGGATGACATGGGGATTTTGAAAGAAATCTTGTTTGTGAACAGGAGAAACATACTACTTCTCAAAGCCCATGTTTCTTGTTCGCAGGTATTCTACCATCTTTAAAATTATTGTGGTTGTTTTGGGCAGAGATAGGCAAACATGTAATATCACAACGTTTATGCTGAGGCATTGGCCCTGCAGTCAGCCATCCTGCAGCCCTTTCTGGGCTGTGTTAAATAGCCAAGTTCTGCTATGTGTGCTGTAAGTGTACCAACAATATGTGCAATGCCCATCTCCTTAAAGCTAGAACTCTTTCATGAACTGAAGCCATAGCAGCGTTCCCATCTTTATGGTTCCAGGACTATGTCTGCATTATACTGTGTTGAAGCCTTGAGGATGTGGCACTGTCTTCTTGTTGCCATGTTACTGATTTCCTTGTATGTCTAAGTGTAGAGTACTACTCCAGTTGCATGCTTCTCAGTAAGCGTTTACAAAGTGAGAAGGCAGGATGAATGATCTTCTGGGGCCAGTATTTAAACTTAATAGACTTACGTATGTGATTATAAACATAAGCATATTAAATTAGTCGTTGTGTATGACTTCTGTCAGAAGCTTCTTTCAAATAAAACCTGAAACAAATCACAGGTTTACTGAAGTACCACGAAACAGGACCAGGAACGTAGCATTAATTGCACGTTACATCAGTACAACATTCCTCCTTCCTGAGGCAGGCATCTCACTGATACTGAATTAGGGATTATTCTTTCTTTTCATTTCAGGAGCTGTCAATCATAGCTTGCTAAAGCTTCTCTGTAGGAGTGCTCATACCTCCTGCCTACACAGGTCCCACAAACAGTTAAGCATCTGCCCTGTGAAGTTATTCTCAGTTTTCTGAATCTTTGGTTAGAGACTCATTTATAAATGTCAAGGTAAATTCAGGTATCATCACAGATCAACAAGCCCCCTGGGGCGGATTCCACATACAATAGATGTGTTTATAGTAAGCAGAGGTAGTCTTGTGGCGACAGTCTAGGAATAGATATCATAAGCTTTGTTTCTGCCTTGTTGCTGGACTTAATTCTTAGTTCAGAGAGGTCACAGCTCATCTCCCCTGTGAATTAGGGGTTATACCATAAGTTTGTTATCCTCAGGAAGGAAGGAATGTTGTAAAAGAAGTGCAAAGTGCCATTTCAACTCTGTATTTCATCTGGCCTCCAGATATCCAGGGTGAGGGAAAATGAGTATCTGTTTTACTGCTTCTGACTCCTTTGGATCCAAAAGTACTGCAACTGGGAAAAGACTTCTCACCTAAAGCGTCCATTTTTTCTTCCTCCTCACTTGTTTTGAAAGTGTTCTCAAGTTGCTGCATCGTCCTCTATCAGTTATACTGATGAACTGTTTGTATGCTGCCGCTCTCTTGACTAACATGTTTTTCTGTTTCAGACATGCCATACTTTTTTCAGTGCTTGGACTCAATGCACTGCTCTTCACGTGCTACAGCAGAAGCTGTGAGTCACTTTATTAATGGCAACACTCTCTTTGCTATTTCAAATTAAAATACAGAAATAGGAGGAATACATGTATTAGTGATACTTTTCTCTTTGTGTTTCTGTCCCATGGGGACTTTTGACTACAGAGCTAAATGTTTGTGTAATTTTATACCGTTTTTGGTATTGGTATGGAGATTTTGAAGCCACTGAGTTTTGGCTTCTTTGTTTTGTTGAATTGCTCCTTGGTTTGGCTTGTATGAACTTCCCCACTCAACTTCTGTTTTGTCCAGTGCTTTCTTGCTTTGCTTTTTGTAAGGAAGTGAAAAAAATGAATAAGTTTTTAAAACATAGAAGTATTGTCCGTGTATTTGATGCATATTGGAACATTTAACACTGTGCTGTTGGCGTAGAAAACTTTCATGACTCACTGGTACTTGAATTTGGAAAAGGCTGCTTCTGTTAGTCCAAGGGAAAGGTAGAGAAAGGTGGTGAATTCCTCTTCAGCCTTTTCACATGTTCAGTTTTAGTACTCAGTACTTATGAATGGCCTGATTCTCTGGCTAGCGCCTTCCTGGGGGTGCTACCAAACCTCCTTCATTGCACTGAAAACTTGAATTTAATATTATACTTTAGAAGAGAGAGATAAAGCAATTAACAAGACTTGAATAGCCTCTTGATGGAACAAATCTGTTCAGATACCTTTACATGCTGTTTGTAAATTGCTGGAATTTTGCTTTCAATGCACTGTATTTTCCACTTTCTTTGTTTTGGTAACTTTCTGGAGTAACAGACAGATTAACAGGTTGTATAAATATCAAAAATACCGTATTGCTCCTTTTTTTGGAAATCCAGATTGTTGCTTAGGTGCCTGGTAGGAGTTTAGAATAACAAATACCCATCAATGTTGTTCTGGTTCAAATGCAGAAGTGCATAGCAGTGCATGGAGGTGGATACTTTATTGGGAGCAGCATATCTAGAGAATTGTATCTGAGCCAGAGTGATTTCAACAAGCCATACAGGAATTCTTTCCTTGGAACCTGAGCTTTTGGCTGATGTTCCTCAACCTCTAAGCATGTAATTGGGCCTAAGGAGATATTCTATTATTTAACACTTGTGCACATTATAGGTGTATAAAGAGCTGTGAACTCAATCGGAGTATAAGCAGCATGTCATACTTACCCAGCTGTTTTTGAGCTATGCATATTGCTATTGATGTCAGTGTTAAGATCAGTCAGCTCTGAACACTCTGAAGTCTTGGCTATGACTGCCTTAGAAATGTAAGTTAAATACAAACATCAATCTGGTTTCTAGCAGCTTTGTTTATACTTTTTCCCCCTACCTCTTCTGTTGGTGTATTAGTAAAAATTACTGTACCTTACTTGAAGGAAATGGAGCAATGATGATTAACAACTGATAGGACTTGTAACCTTTTTTTTTCTTAATTTGTTTTGCTTAGGCAATGAAAGATCTCATTGCAAAAAGGAGAGGTAGTACTTAAGAATCAATTTTAGCCTTTAAAAGGAAAGAAAATAGCAACACACAGAAACACTGGGATGGCCAATTTCAATTTCAACAACAGATAGAAAGTTTTAAGAGTTTGATGTAGCAAACAGTGAGCTGTAATCTGTGGAGAATCAGCTTTATATAAATGGACTAACTGAACTATTAAGGAATAAGAGATCTCTGTCCAATAAATGTTCATAATGTTTTAATTGGGAAGAAGTATATAAATATTTGTGGTTCTGAGGAGCTTTGTGTTCATCAGAGGGGTAAAATCGAATAATGCGGTCTTTTATTTGCTTCTTTTTCTCAGTAATTTTGAAGAACCACTGACACATAAGTGTTCGCTGTAGTCAAACAAAAGACAACCCACTTTTCCACTGAAGTCAGGATCAGTCACAATAGGAGTACAGTGATAAAATGCTTTGGAGCTTGAATAGGAATAAAAAATTATACACACAAAAAAAAAGTGCTAACAGGTATTGTTTTTTTGTTTTGTTGGGGGGCAATGTTTGTCACCATGCTTTTTCCCTCAGTGATTATTAAGCTGAGATTTTTCCTTTATGTTAAAGAAAGGAGTTGTACCTTCAGATTTCCTTTTTATAGAGACATGCCAGCAGTTTTTTTGTGATTATTTTCTTCCTCCAGGTTTTTTAATTATGAACATTCCACTTTTTAAATAAACTTTTTCATTTATTATTTAAATATTAGTTATTTATTCCTTGTTCACATTTTTGGAACTTTTATTGTTATTTGAATTTTCCAGTTTCCAAAGATTGGGAACTTGGCCTGAATCTCAGGAAATTTGAAATACCTGCTTGTATCTTTGATAACTGTTGTTGACTCCTCCTGATGAGCTTTGAGAAAGGCTTTGGTCAGACCTGCCCCTCCTGTGGGAGGTTAGAAAAGAGTTGGAGTTGAAGCTTTTTTGCAGTGTGTGTGTATAGGCTCAGCTGTGTTTTAGGTTTGTGCATGATCCTGACCTGGCTGAAAGAGGGACTTGTAGAACCACAGTTCAACCTTATTACTTACAAAAGTAGTTATCCACAAGGATATCCTTAATATAAGCAGTAGCCTTTGGGTATTCTTTTCAGGATAAAAGCTACCTTTGAAGGCTAATTATACGCTTCCTACACTGTTGCAGTTGGTTGACCACAGCAGGCAGCTCCATTGCTTTCTCCACAGAAGGACAAAGGAGAAAATCTGAAGGATGAAAACAAGAAAAAGATAATTGTGGGTTGAAATAAAGATGGTTTAATAACTGGGTGGAGGAAAAAAACCAAGCCATTATACCCAGTGATACAAAAGCATTACTCATCACCAGATGAGTGGTGGACAGATTCCCACCCAGTATCTGAACAGAAGCTCTTTTGGAAAAACTCTCCTGCCCCTTTAATTTATGACTGAGCACAGCATTATGTGATATGGACTATCTTTTTGTCAATTCAGGTCAGGTGTCCCAGCTGTGTCGTCTTCCAACCTCTTGCCTATGCCCTCTGACCACAGAAAAAGGCCATAGAGGCCTATGTCTTCTCACTTTGCTGCCCTAGTAAGTCACAGAGAGGGAAGTGATGCTGTGTAGGCACTGTTCAGGAATAGCTAAATCACTGATGTGTTAACAGCCCTGTACTGGTCACCAGTTTAATGCACAACACCATCATGGTTGCTGTGGAGAAGTTTACTCTGTCAGCCAAACCCAGTACAGCTGTGCACTGTTACTGTCAATGAGTTTGCTTCATTTTAGAATTTGTCTTATAGCTGGTGCATATGAACAAGTTTGTGGTCAATACTGAAGATTCAAGCACTATGTATTGTAGTGTATCCAGTCCAATAGCTGAAATCAGACCGAATTCTTGAGTTAAATGGCTGAGTTTCTAGCATAATGAAGTGGGAAAGACCTGGAAACTGAGATTCTCTGGTTCTGCTTAGCTTGTAGCTTAATCATTATTCAAACTTGACTTAAATATTTATCCTCTTGGATTCAGTATCCTCAACCATAAAATGATAGTAATGATAACGCTGAATTCCTAAGTGCGTGGTGGTAGAAAGGTAGTGGTGCTAAAGGTAGTATTTCTAAGGATCCTTTATCTCTCGGGAATAGCAATCATTTTTTAAAATCACTATATTATTACCATCCTTGGATTTTCTTCTTCTGAAGTAAACATTCTTGGCAAATAGCCATGAATTCTCAAGTTTGCCTTTATCTTGAGACATTTGAAAGCAGTGCCAAACAACACTGGCGCTATTGTTAGAAGGGAACCTGATCTTGTTATTGTTCCACTTAGATGGAGTTGTGTGAGGAAATGCCAGCTCCCCTATTGAGGGAACTCAATCAACTGGAAGAGTTTTTGGTTTCTTGCAATAGTAGCTGCCAAACAAATAAGAACAACTGATTTAATTCAAGTATGACTGCCTACTCAACAAGCATCTCTTGGAGTCACGTCTCCTCTGCAGAGATTTCTGGACTGTAAATCACAAGCAGGAAACAAGTGGGTTTTAAGCTGTTATGTACATAGATGAAACTCTGTATCTTTTAAGATGTGATGAAATTAACATAAAGTGAGTCAACACAGCGTTTCAGTTAGAGTATTAGCAGGAAAAAATGTTAGTTGGGATCAGTTGCATTTCATGGAATTCAAAGTAAATTTATTCTACTCTAGAATCTTATTTCTCAGTGTTGCAGTAGATAGTATGTGGCTTAATTCACTCCCAAATCAGGGGAATAAACAACTTCAACTGATTCCAGTGACAAATTAATTGTCCTGAAATTGCATTGGTTTTTCTTTTAATTTGGATTTTGCTAATTTGGGCCTACCTTCTTTTGGAGAAAGCTCCCATAATAGTAAGAGAGCTGTGTGGAGTCCTGGAGCTGCAGACAAAACAACATTATTGTAAGAAAATTTGGCAGGCCGTAGTTGCCCAAGATGCTTTTCTATGCAGAGACTATTATGGAAAATACTGCTTAGCACTAGGGCTTTGATTTCTTTTGGGTTTACTCTCTGCTTATCTTCAGCTTCTAAAAGATGCACATAGGGTGTTGAGCAGAAGTTTGAATGCCTCCAGCTTTCAAATGGAAGCAGCACCAGCGGCCAAATCAGCAGGAGGTCCCTCTGCTTCAACTGCTCCTGCCTACTGTCTGTTCCCAGTACCTTCTGCTGATTTCTGGTCTATATTTTCAGTGGTGGAAGATACCTGGGGAATACTGTATTAAGCTGCAATAAATATTTATTTAGTATAGTGAAGACTATGAATTAATTTTACTTACATTCCTATTTGCAGTACTTAAAGGAAGCTTCAGCTGCTTCTACAGAAGAGGTTTTTGTTTTGTTTTAAGGCATGCATTAAATTTGAATTTTGGCTTTTGAATCAATGAGTATATTATCTTTATTCTCCAAGTCGTCGTCATGAAACTGCCTGCTAGCTTTTTACTAAAAGCTTGTTTATTTTACTTTCATATATTTCAGAAGTAGATAAACTCTGTCAGCGGTAAACTATTGATCCCCAGATTTTTTTAGAACTGTTGATTTCACTTGTATCATTCAGCTGCTTCGATTGAATTTGATATTTAAGCCAAGATCTTAAAGCAAAAAAAGAAAAAAAAGAAAAGGTGGTGTTAATGGAAATTTGGGAGAAAAAAACTCTCACAAATTGCAGCATTCTGCAGGTTCTGAAGATTTTCTGCAGTTGAGTAAAGCTGAACGATTCCTTCTGTAAGTTGCAGTAGCATAGTTTTTAAGATGCATTTTTATTTACTTCTGTGGCAAGTGTGAGATGTCTAGTCTTCCACGGCATTAATAGCCTCCGAATGTTCAAGTCAGCAGTGTTAAAAGTTCCCTCTTTAGCTTCAATATGCATAGTATCTTCTCTTTGAAGTCTGTATCCTAAAGTACAGGCTAGAATTGTTTGTAAACAAAGAGCTTAGGGGTGTGTTATCACAAGTAGTGCCGTACAAGTAGAGCTACTGTTTGGTTTAGATTTTTGGGAAACATGCTTAAATAATGTTGAACATAGCTAGAAGTTTCAGTGCTGCTTTTCATGCACGCTAACTAGTCGTAGTATAGCAAGTACAAGGAAGCAAACAAACTTAGTAATCTTAATTATTATTAACTTTGTAACAGCATTCAGTTTGGTGTGGCAGATTTCCTGAGGGTAAGAAGGAAATGCAGTTAATGGGGTCCTCCCACTCCTTCAGGGACTGTACAAGAGCAAGAGTGCTTGCATTGCAACTGCCACAGTTCATTTATAATTTTGTCTTATTTTCCTGAGTCTGGAATTGGTTTTCAGTTTTTTTTGGGCTGAATCCAGCGCATACGCCTTGTTTCACAGGATTCTATGAATATGTATTCTGTGTACAGGAAAGAAGAACTAACACAATCTTGGCAGAATTTCAGTAATGTCTGTGACAATCTCCGAATGTCAGCATTCCAGTATGAACAACCAGTTAAACAAACGTGTGTCCCTTTCTCTTGCTGTAGCCATGAGCTGTGCTTAGTGGTATGGCTGCACTTCCCTGCAGATAGTGTCTCACATAGGCGTGGCTCCCACTTGCAGCTCCTCGAGGAGAATAATGGTCATGTATTTCCAGAAATGTCAATTGCACTATGTGCTATTTGTTGTTGTCCACACTACAGACCAGATTCCTCGCTGACCTGTCAAAGCAGAATGGGCTGAGCAAGGCTTCCTGACTGCCTGGTCATCATCAACTTGCTGGGCAACTGGTTCATTGCAACCAGGACAAGTGATCCATTAACACAGACAAGTCCCAAAAGCACAAGCCAGTGATGTCAGATGAATGAGTCCATGCATTTTTTTTAAATTTGGTATTTTGAAGGTCATGACGTGCAGAAGTTCCAGTATTTCCTGCCAAGTCCTATTTAAAGGGCAGCCTCAATTTCTGTGTGAATGGAAGTTCTGGTGGGTCAGCAGTACTTAGGAGTAGATAGTGTGAGCTTTATGCTAAATTGTGGTCCTTTGATGACCTGATTGGAGGGTGGGAGCTTCACCCAAGGGAGTTTAGCCCATGGTTCCTTCATAATTCAGATGACTATATAGTTGTATATGCAAAAAAATGTTTTAAAATGAAATTTAACTATGAAAAAAACGCAGATATTTGAGTAGTAGAGAAAATATGGAGATGCAGTGAGTATAATGATAGTTACAGAATGCTGAAGAAAGCAACTGGATATGATGATGTGGATTTTATAGTATTCTCATATATGAATTTCTGGGTGGTTTTTCCTGCATATGAGAAAGGCAGAATTGGGGAGAAACTTCAGACACTGAGCAAAGAAGAAAGATATATTTTTTTTTTACCGAGCTTGGAAGATCTAGGAGTGGTACAGATGAAAAAGGGAGTGTGAAGGGAGAAGACTTTGTGAATGGCTGGCAGTGGAAATGAGCCTGGTTTGTTTGTGATCTCTTTTCCTCCCTTTTCCTCTCCCTTTCCTAGTTAGCAGTAGTTTCCCTTCCATCTCACTGATTGCTCAGCAGTCAGAGCGATGCCTGAGAACAGGCAGACAGGCTCCTATCCCTTTCTTGCCTGGTGGTTATCTGCTGAGCCGAGCCTCCCTCAGCCCTGGGAAGGGTCTGTGGTGGCAGGAGAGGGGTCTCACCCCACCCTTTCCCCCCCAGCCTGCAATGGAGTTGTCTGGAAAGGGAGGAATGCAGGGTGGGCTCACTTCTCTGCAGGGTTGCTGGCCCCCAGAAGCCCCTCACCTGATGGAAGTTATTCTAAAGCTGTCCTTTTATGGGAAGGATTTGCAAAGGACTTGACACATTTTCAAGTACTTATTTTTCTGACAAAACAGGAACTGCTTTATCTCTAGGCAGTATCATTGTTGACATCACAGGCAGGCTTCAGTGCGGGTATAAGCAGGTGCAACTTATTGGCTTGGGAAAAGTTGCACACATTTTTGCCAGAGGTGAACATCTCCTGTTTCCACCCACATAACAGTTGGGTAAATAATGATGCACAGAGTTCTCATAAGGGGATTATAGCAAAGCCACAATGGGGTTTATTCAGTTTTGATATGATCAAGTGACTTCACTTCGTATGCTGATAATGCGATTTACTGCTGTAGCAAGGATTCAGGTCTGAACCAGGTACAACTCGTTTCGCTTGTGCCTACCAAGCATTTAGCTGAGTTTGGGATGTGTTTTCTGCCAGCTCATTTGAGTTATTTAGTGCGAGCATGTTTAGGATCAACCATCCAAGGTCCCCTTGTGTCTAAAATGGACTAAATTAAGAGCTTGTGATGCAGCAGTTTTTACTGGCATCAAATGTATACAGGGGTAGAAATAAAATAATAAACTTTTCTCCAGGCATGTCTTAAGTCACATTGGTGTGTTTATTTGGGATTCGACATGCCCCTGCTTGTCTTTCCCAGGCTCCGTACACACTTCATTAGGGTTTCTTTATTTATATTGCAAGGTCAAATGTGACCTTGGTGCACAGGCCTTTGACTTAAACAGAAATCCCCTTGATTGTCAGTGAGATTTTTTTTGTTTTCCCCAAGTCACTTTCTGATGCTTAGCTTGATTGAAAACAGGCAGAAACTGGCACGGAACAATATTATGTCATCCTTTGCTTATATTTCCTACCCACTCTTTCTTTATTTTAATGTTATATGAGGTCTTCAGCAGAGTGTGACATATTGTTATAATTACATCATTTGGAAATGTGTTTATCCCCAAGAGTCGTAATTTGATTTAGGAACTGTTTTCCCTTCTTTCAGTCTGTTATTCATAGCGTGGCATGAGCAGCAGGCTTCTGCAGCAGGACTTGACACACCACTTTAAATATTTGCAGACCAAAACACAAGAGCCTATTGATGCATGCGGGGAGGAGAGAAGGAAGGGGGACATGATTTAAGAGTCGATAAAATTCTTGCAGGTTGAATAAACTCTAATAATATTGTGGTAGTTTCTGTCTAGGGTATTAATTCATTCATATCTCTGCCATATAAACAAATGCATTTTTATGAGTGTTTTTATATGTTTCTGTAGGGTGCTTGTAATGGAACTGAATGTCTGGCCCTTGGCCTTGTGCAATGGGAAGCAATAGCTCTTCAACATATTTGTTAAGAAAACTGCTGTGACTTTTAGCCATGGCTTTTGATGCCTGCGGAAAAGAAATATATTTTATTAGAACAGAGAAGCACGGAAATTTCAGAGTAGTGTTCAAAAACATTTCAAGATCTGCCTCCTGAATGGGACAGCTGTGTAAATGTGGTAAAATGCAATTTTAATGATGATAAGAACTGGAGTCCCCTGGCGCCTGTCAGGGTGGAAGAGCTGCCACCAGGGGGGTATCGAGACCCTCCAGAGAGGTGAAGTTACAGCTCGGCCCACATCTTTGGGGTTGCTGTTACATGAAATGTTTATATCATGAGAATATATCCAAAGGCCCAGGAAAAAAAAAAAATGAAGTGTGCCTTCAGTAGGAAACTGTAGCTGTTCCTGCAGCATTATTATGCTGTCTCTGGTAATTGTTAAGGTTCATTGAACTGCTTGCTTTTAATCTTCTTGCTTAATAAATAGTTTTGGGGGCCTTTTTATATTTATATACACAACATGAGAGAGAGAGGGAACATTGAAACAGATAAATGATTTAAGGCCTATTTCACCAATCTCTTTTGTGAATAGTTCGTGATTACTCATATGAAAGGAACTTTATAGTTCCTTTCTTTACTGTACCCGTAACTGTTTTGTTTTGTATCAGGTTATTAGAGCATAACACTATATTTTAGTAACGCTCTCCTTCAAGAAAGAAACATTTACCACATTTGGATCAAAACCTACAGTTCATATGCAGAAGGAAGAAGTGTAGTTCATCTTTGCACTTGATTCTGAACTGTGTCTGCACGCGTTTGTCTCAGTGCTGGACCTGAGAAGGTAGCAAGCATCAACTCCTGCCGTACTGTTTTTTCAAGATACCCAGCCCAACACGAAGCAAGCAATCTAGGCATTCTGCACAGTGCTCTTAAGCAGATCCCTCTTGGGGAATTTAGGCTGCTCTCAGCCAGTGAGACACTCATGAGAACCCATCTCAGCTTTACAAAAATGTGTTGCTAAAATCTAAGAGTTTACTCAAAAGGCAGTGTTATGACTCTTTGCTGCCTTTTTCCCATTATCCTCAGGGAACAGTATTCATAATTGTATTCTAGAGAATGCAGATATATACAGACCACTGAGAGAGAAATGAAGATCACTTATGAAGATGTATGCTCATCTTCCAGATCTGCTTTTTCATCTCCTAAGTGCCAATTTTAGTCATGGACTTAGGCTGCTGAAGGAATGCAGCTGACGTAGTGTCTTGCACCATCCTTCTCGTCTCCACTGTTGCTGGATGTCCAGAATTGAGGTGCGAGGGAGGCTTTATTCTGCAGGCTGTGCAGTCGAGATCTGAACTGCTGTTATCCCATGAACATATAAGCATGTACCTTGGAGAAATTTAAGTGGATGAACTTAATTTCTGACTTGTATCAGTCTATTGAACAAATATAAGTCTATATGAACAAATAACAAACATATTTTTATAATCCACTTACCAGGTACCATGAGTTTTATATCTGAACTGTTGGACTCTTCATCAGCTCAGGCATGTGTCAAACTTCCTTGTAATGCTATGTCAAGCTCCTCTTAGAAGGTTTTGGTTTTGCAGCTTAGGTTTGTTTTATATCTAAGCACAGGAAACAAACTCGTGCACTTTCATTCTCATTTGTTTTTCAGTCTACTCTTTCTCGTGCTATTTTTACACTGGTTTCCAGGATCAGCTTTGCAAGATTTCCAAGTCATAAACCAACCCACTAAAGAAATGAGTTTCATATCTGCATGGGGAGAAACCTCCATGTTATCATGTTATTCATAACATATTCATAACACGTTGTTCTTTTTATCCAAGCTTTGCAGTTAGGTGCATGTGTATGAATGTGCCTTGCTTTTTGCACTTCTTAGAAAATGGACAAGAGGTGTTACGGTAATAATTTTCATTTTATTGTACTGATTGCTTCTAGATACTTTTTGTACTTCCTTTTGCCTTGCAGTGTTACATTTCTTCTTTGACCGTTGTTTGTTCATCACCGTCATTTCAAAGTAGTGCTGCAAAGTACCCATCTTTCTTTAACTAGGATTTTGCCTTTTTATTTATCACTTGGGAGGCTGCTGTGATTGGTTTCAGACTAAAGCATAACATGCTTGTAATAACGCTTGGCTGTATCTCTAAAGCCAGCAAGGATTACTTATTCGGTCATTCACACGCAGAACTTGAAACGATTTTGAGAGTTACATAACAATGAAGTGCAGCACAGCTGCTGGAAAAGGGCTGGCTGGAGGTTGGTGTTAATAACTCAGAAGTTATGCTGGGTGGGAGCAACTGGGGTTCTTAATCAAGAAGTCTGTTTTGACATTGCAGGATAACACTGGTGGATAAGGATTTTTTAAAGAGAAAGCGTAAACATTATATTGGGTATCGTGGACTGTTTTCTTTAAAATTCAAATAATTAAATAAAAAAATAAAATCAGAGTCATTGAAGCTAACAGAAGCCTACTGTACCTAGAACTTCTTTTATGTGAAAAAGCCTTTTTTTTTTTTTAATGCTATCATACTAGATGCTACCCCATCTCCAGTGTCGTCTTTTTTTTTTTTTTTCCCCCCTCTGGCTTTGTAACTGCACCTGTTGTAAAAGGATGAATATTCAGGATTAATGAAGTGACCTCTTACATATTTTGATGTTTTAAAGGGATATCTCAACATACTTGTTTGATTAATGACTGACTTTCAAATGAAAATCATTGTAGCTTGGATCCTAGGGCTTAAACTCTCCATCAGAAGTTAATTTTTAAAGATTAAGGGACCATGAGCAAAATAGTTTCTTTGAGGCTCATTTTTGTCTTGGGTAAAATGGGACCCTGTCCTCCTCTCCAAAAAGTTAAGTATTAAATAGCTGTTAGATGAATGTACTCTGTAACGTGATAGTGTATTTGCTATGAGGTCATCAAACTTTTTTTGCTCCTTTGCATATCAGTCTGAAGTTTATTCTGTGTGGATCTGAAGTCTGCCAAAAATGTTTCATCTTGAAATATTTTTTCTAAATGATTTTATTCTATGAAGTGGTGGTTTATGTTAAGATAAGTGGAATTTGTTGTTGTCACCTCATTTCTGCTGTGCTTACTTGTGATAGGGTATTTAAAAATTACTTGCTACAGATATTTCATGAATGTCATGGTCAGAGTGGGTCAGCGAAGAGTGGTTGTGTTTTTTCTTGTCCGGTTTCTGGTATTAGATTCATATTTATAAGTTGCTGGATAAGATATGCTTACAGGAAAAAATTCTGAAGAACATGAAATGTTCACCTCACAAAATGAGTTACAAATCTCCCTTTTGAGGTAGATGTAGATATACTTTTGCTACAGTTGGTTAGTATGTATTGACCAAATTAATCTGCTGTGAAATATTTCACTAAAACAAGTAAGGTTATATGAAACTAAACGTGATCTCTTCAGTGTGGTTGATTAAATAATTAATGCATTTCTCTGGGCAGAAAGAGTATGTGAAATCAATGAAACTGTTCTTTTTTTCACTAAGCTACCTTACACTTAACCTTTGTGTTTGTCCAGCTCAACAAATTTTCCATACTTTTCATTAAGGCAGTGTTTTCATTACACAGCAAAGTGAGGGAGAGTAAGTGCTTTCTGTTTATTAGTTAGTTGGGAAACCTGCAGTTCCTAAACTAAATGACATAGAATGACTAGCCACTAGATGCTGACTTTTATTACTTCTCAAAATTACATCCAAGGTCCCTTCAGCCTCAGATTATCAATTTTTGTGTACAGATGTAGAAGTGTTTGTTGGGTATTTTTTCAGCCCCGTGTTTTGAAAGCACTCAGGACGAGCAACGCATTGTTGTTACAGAGATACTCATGAAAGAATGCACTGAACAAACAAATGCTTAAAAGGAATATGTCCAAAACCCAAGCTTTTCAGCCTTGTGTTTGTCATCCTCAGGCTCTTGGCTAATTTCTAATTGTGTGTAATGTCTCAAACCCAGGGCTCTAATTCAGAGGTAATTATCATATGATCAAGCTGTAGTTGTTATTTTAGTGCAGACTTGGGAAATAAAAGCCTACAGCTGTGTTCCAGCTGCATTTCATCTGCACTCTATTAAAAAAAAAAAATAGACAGGAGAATCAGCAGTGGCAACTTTGCAATGTTTTCCATCATTGCAGAGCTCAGTGCAGTTGCCTTATCGGGTTGCCCTGTGAAATATTTGTGATGTGTCTTTAGAGCTTAAGTAAATAAAACAGGTAAAGAAAGTTCAATAAATAGCTGGAAAGTCTGTAAGACATAGGCAGAACACACAAATACACGTAAATGCATTTGACTGTGCTGAATGCATGAGATCGGCTATCAGTTCCTGCTAAACTTTTGAGTAGGGTGGATCAGAGGTTACCCAAGAGGTCACTTCCCTTAAATAAACCAAGTTCAAGACACATTCCGTGACTTCCTCTACATGACTTATTAAAAGCTGTCATATAATAGATATTTAGAAAAACAGATTTAAAGCTTTTACTAGTCTGTTTTTTCTAAAAGAATAGCGTTGGGTTGCTAATGTCTGAAGTCGGATATACGATTCCTTAGTCAAGAATGAAGTTCTTGATATGTTTAATGTCCTTGGATGCATGTGTATTTACTCTTAATACAGAGTTCTGAGGAACAGATCATGTTAAAAGTAAAAGCAAAGCTGAAAGTTTCAACTGTAACTGATCACTCTGTAAAAATGAAGAATGCTCAAGTTCTGCAGATAAGAGATGAGATGCTGACAAGCAACCTGGGTCATTTGACTTGCTTCAAGTTAGAAGTATTTGACCATCATAAGGATAATCCTTTTCAAAACCTGTTGATACAGGAGCTAAAATTCCTCTGCTGTGCGGGATTGTATGTTAAGGTGATGTCCTGTAGGTTGTGGTTGCTTTGATGCAAAGTTTTCTAATGGTTTCTGTTATGGTTTGCTGTGTTTTTCTTTAGGTCACTTAACAATTATCAATGTGTATTTGTATTTCAACTGAATTTAAAAAAAAAAAAAAAAAAAAAAAAAAAAGATTGTCATGTCTTCTGTCCACTAATGAAACCTGAATCCAGACACACTGTGTAATTGAAAGCTCTTTTTCTTTGAGAACTGGGTAAAGCATCTGTGGTTTGAGTATTTGAGAAGTATCAGATGTTTGATTTCAGAATTATGAACTGAAGTACTTGATATTTCAGAACTGCTGTTTCTCAATTTTCTCTCCAGTGAAAATAATCTGTTTTCTAGTGAAAATAAAGATGGCATTCCTTTGTGCTGCTATCATGTAGGAGAAGAGATCTGTCTGGAAGAAGTACGAACACTGTGGTTCAGCTCTGGAATGTGAATCATTGTGCATCTGATTTTTCTTTTCGTACCTTGTAATTTGTCATCAAAACTGCAAAGGCTCGACTCAATGAATGGTATAGCTATTCATCTAATCTTCTAGTGCTGACTAGAACTGGTGTACTGTTGTGCTGTGTGAACATTGGGCTTCTGTAAAGAAATGTTACTCATTGAAATCGAAGCACAATAGCATGAGAATGTGCTTTCAGGTTACAGAACAAGTGAACTACGTTGGTAAAGAAGTATTTGGTTGATACTCTTGAGCAACTTTGAACTTTGAGTGAGGTTGATGAATAACATCCACAAGCAGTGTGTGCAATATCCTGACAAGGTTCATGGCAGCTGAACTGGCCATCTCTGCACCTTCCTTTGCTGAATGTTGCAAGATGCATCTTCTTTGGTGCTCATGGGTGGAAAAAAAACAACATGGTACAGCCAAAGTTGTCCCATTCGTTTCTTTGCTAGGTGCCCCTAACTCCTGCTTGTTAACACAGAATAGCATGACACCAAGCAATATCTTGTGTCAAGAAAGGGAAGTATTGGAAGCTAATTTGTGATTGACCTGTCATGTCCCAGGGTCATGAAGGAACTGGCTGATGAGGTGGCCAGTCCACTCCATCATATTTGAAAAGTCATGACTATCAGGCAGTCTCCTGGTGACTGGAAATAGTGAAACATCATTCCCATTTTCAAGAAAGGATGAAAGACAGGCTCACAGAACTACAGGCTGGTGAACCTCACCTCTGTGCCAGGGAAGATCATGGAGCAGATCTGGAAGTGAAGTTGGTACACATGTGAGATGAGGAAATAATCGAGGCAAGCAGCTCAGCTTCGCCAAGTGCCAGATCATGCCTGGCCAACCTCGTGGTCTTCTCTGATGGACAAAGGAAGGGCAACTGATGTTGTCTGACAGGACTTGGGCCTTTGACATGGTCCCACACCACATCCTTATTTCTGAATTGGAGATATACGGATTTGAAGGCTGGAATATTTAGTGAATAAAGATTGCAGCAATGGTTGCAGTAAAGGGTTGTGGTCAATGTGTCGATGCCCAGGTGGAGGCTGTGATTGTTCCCTCTACTCTGCCCCTCATGAGGCCTCATCTGGATAAAGGGGACAGCTGAAGATTCTTTAAGGTAGTTAGGTGCTGTTTTTTTTGATAGCATAGTCTAGATATCTCTTTCAAATGTGATTCGGGTCAAGAACGTCAAACCTTTTTAAGACAGTGGGACGTTGCGAATTAATACTTAGGCCAGTTTTGAAGAGTTGAATTCTTCAGTTAATTGTGTTTCTGAGTAGTGCAATATTTGTGTTACCTCAAGAAATTTGTTCTAAAAAGCCTGGGAATTTCGGCCAAGTCTATCAATCTCATGGCAGTCTGTTGTAGAAAGCGTGTTTAGTGACAAACTAATGCTGGAATTATAGTACAGCCCTTAAAATCTGGTCTGAAGTTCATATTTGTTGGATGCAATGCCTTTCATCATTTGTGGTGATTTCTCCTTTTTGAGGCTCATGCATTTTTCTTGACAGGTTAGCTGAAAAGCAGGAGTGGCCTGTTTGACCTGATAGAACACATCTTGTTGTTTGGGGACTTCAATGAATACATTGTGGAACATTTTCCAGCTGCTACTCACAAAAGGAAAATTATCAGGGCCTGTTAACAAGGCAGTTATTTTCTAAACCTGCACTAAACTCTGTGCTGTGAAACCTAGTAGATAATTAAACAGCTTGTTGTTAATAGAAATAATTCCAATATGGCAAATTTGCAATCAGAAGGTTGAAAATTCCTTAAATTTGTTCAGATCTGGTGTGACAGGACAGCCTGTATAGTATGAAAAAACACAATTGTGTATGACATGCTATTTCCAAGCTGAGATTTCTGCACAGTCACTGCAGCTTTGGGGAAAGTATGTGATGACTAACAAGTCAATATAGGTGCTGGTTACATTTTTATCTGCTCATTGACTACTGCAGAATTACTGTGGGTAGAATCTTTGATGTACAATCTAATCCATGTAGTCTTGTCAATATACTTCATCCTAATTCCTAATCTTGCATTGTCATCTTTATGCTTATGTTTTGCATTTCATTTCTTGTTAGTATTGGAACTTGTGGATGGCTCCCTGTTAATAGAAGTGTTTAAAAATAGGTAACAGCAGAAAGGGATTCACCTCTAGGTAATTACATTCTTCATTTCAGATCACATAAGCTCCAATTAAGTTTTTCCCTTTTGTCTGAGCACAGATCCAGGCCTACAAAACTATTCTTTGAAACCAGTGCACATAGCAGATGGAGTGTTAGGTCCTGCCTGCAAAAGTCAAACCAACATTTGGGAAGGAATCCAATTCCTAAAAGATTGTTCCTTATTATCATATGACAATATCGGATTTTGCGCTGAATGCATTTGAAATGAACGAGCAAGTACCAGAGAAGAAGATACAATTCAAATTGTCCGGATAGGCAAGGTGAAAAAAACCATAAAGTTCCACATACTACTTAATGATCTTGTATAGCTGAAGTAGCTGCTTTTACTCAGAAGAGCCCTTGTCACGTTGGATGTAGCGGATGTTGGTGCTGTTGCTGTTGCTGGAGGGTTAAAACGATGTCTATGCTGTCTTTTTTCACAGCCTTATTACTTGGTTCAGCACTGATTCACTTTAAAAGATACTTCTATGTGTGTGACTGGACATTGATAGCTAACAGATTTTTTTGTTGTTGTTGGTAACATTGGATAATTTTTTAAGTCAATGCGGCTTAAAAGCCAAAATTTTCGAAGAGATTGCTGTTGGGCTGGAATGATTTCAAGACAATTCCATGAGGATTGAGACTAGTATCAGGGAATATTTCAGACTTCTGTGCAGTACTAGTGTCAGGCGCTATTCTGTACAAAATAGGTATGTGACCTTGAGGCTTAATAGTGGGAGGTGACTTGATTTAAAAGCAAGGATGGGCTTGGCAGATATCTAAAGCTGAAATATGAAGGAGTGAGCCAGAATATAAATTAGCACAAGGGTATTTTTTCAGGGCACGTATTCAAGAAAAGGAACTTTGGAGTCCAGTTTGGCAGAGCTAGGAAGAAAAAAGGGTCATAAGAGAGAAAAAGATGCAGATACTTCTCTATCCACTGCAGTCTATTTCGCATGTTCTATCCTTCAGTTGTTGTTTAAAAAAAAAATCAAAAAAGCCACCGGATAATTTTTTTTCCTTCCAGTGTCATTGGGATAGATGACATACTGTTCTAGCTGTGATTTTTTTCTTTATATGAAAGAATCTCAAAATCTAAAAGCAAAGATTTTTTTCTTTAAACAAACGAACAAGAAGCTGTTTTAAACTGTGTGTGGTATGTGAAATAAGTTGTGGGGAATGAAAAAGTTTTCAGTGAAGATGTTTTCCATTTCACTGCTTTTCTTTAATATCATTTTAAAGAGTGACAGACTTCATTATCACAGGGGTGGAAATTAGAATCGTGAACACTTTGTGAGGCAGTTGACATAAAATTATTTGTTTTGTAAATCTGCCATTAAGTTTTATTGCATCTTGAAAGTTTATGACCGCAGTGGATGGATAACTAAGAAAGAGCAGCCGAGCTTTCTACAAGTGTTGTTTTGCTTAGTCTGCAATAATTCTGCACTTGTGGGAGGAACCCGGTACTCTCTGTCCCCTCTCCCAGTCAGGAGAAAGGTGCCTTTATCACGTAGCAATAGGGTTTGCTCACATAGCAAATATTGCACAATGTCAACTCAACTTTTTGTCTTACTGAAAAGTGCTGAGGAGAAAAACTGGAGTAGTTGCTCTAGAAATCTCTGGTAAACTTTAACACACTCAAAGCACTGTACAACACTGAAGAGTGAAGGAACAGCAGCAAGTGAGGCACTGCAGTTCTGGGCCATCTCAAGGAGGTGTTGTGTGACCCCTGCCCTGGACCTTGAAGAAATCTAGTCTGCTTGTAGGCATGTTTTTTGATACTCAGTTTGTAATAGTTTAGTCCTTGAATAGCTCTTTACTTGTCCGCCTTTCTGAAAAGATGACTTAACAGGAGATCTGAAGTCCTTATATTATACTCTTACAATGTGTAATCTTGAAGGTTTGGATGTAAGCTGCTATATTACCCAGTGCTCATCCTACAAAGTTTTATGGCTTTCCTCAGGTATTGCTTGCCTTCTCTTTGTTTCCTTGAGATCCTGATGGCAGAGGCAGACCACTGTAGCATTTTTAGGTGGAATAGCACAAGAAATTGCCCCCAGTGTTGCTCGTTATGCAATTTGTTTGCCAAGTTAATGATAATAAGTACCCTTTGGACTATTCATCAGAAAGTCATCTGGATTGGCTTAAGATAGCTAGCACGTGTGAGTTTGCACTGAAGCAGACAAGGAGTTCTTAGACCACCTGATCTGTTAAATTCACTGCAGAGGTATAATGACCACTAACAGAGGTCAAACTGCTTTTCTTTTTCAAAAGATGGGATTTGTCTTTGTCCTAAATTAACACTGACCTGTACTATTTGTCTTGTGAACGGGGTGTAAAATAGTGCAGTGAAAACTAATTCTGCTGTCATTCATTTCTTGGCACCCATCATGTGAAGAAGACTTTTTCTGAGTTGTTGGGTAACTCCTTATATAAGGAGTTTACTCTGAGTATTGAAAGCCACGTTATATTTTTAATTGCAGACAGTACTTCTATGGATTAGTAGAATTTAAAAGGCACAGTTTATTTGTCTGTAGATATTTGGAAGAGGATTACTGCTTATGCAGCTCAACTTGAACTGTGATCTGCCCTGGGGAAAAATTGGGTGCAAACCAAATATTTCATGGGATTTTGTAAGAGATTGGGATGACCTCAGCCTGCTGCACAGGACGGAGTTGTTGTGCCAGGTGATGTTATCGATTGCTCTTCACAGAGCTGCTAGTTCAACTCTGTGTTTGTTTGAAGTTTTTGCGCAGCACCTTCCATCCCATCTAACAGACTGATTTGACAACTAGTAGGGAATTAAAATTAACTTTTTTTTAATCACCACTTGCTTTGTTCTTTGATTCTGTCTGGTGCTCTTCTTGAATTAATGATGAGGGTACATGTTATTGAATAGTTTGGAAGCAAGCTTTTTCTCCTGTAACATTTTGCTCACAAAATTAAAATTGCATTTACAGAATTCAGATAATTTTCCACCATTGTGTGCCTAGCAGTGGCTCTGCAATACTAACAACGTATTACTTCTTTTACCCCTTAGTACCTTTTTGTCTTCTTTCTTGCCAGCAATCCTTTCTGATGCTGAAAAGCTCAGTTCTGAAAGCTGGCTGGTGATGGCTTGCAAAATTTGTTTCCCTTGGAGGAGAGAATGCAATGCAAAGCACAGTGGTCATTTCCAAGCTGGTAAGAGAATCTGTTAGAATGAATGATGCAAGGAAATAACCATGTAAGGAATTTTGAGCACTCTTAACTTTGTTACCTCACAAATGTGCTTCCTTTGATATATTCAGGACACTTGGGTTGGATGTTAGTGTTATATGCAGTGTGGATGATCTCCATGAGAGCAGCTGCAGACCTCTTCTGAGAATTTTCCTCAGTCCTCCCTCTTTAGTACTTGTTAAAAATGTTCTACTTTCACATTTTAATTGCTATATTTTAAGCAATGTGTTTGAAAGAGTCTCTTTTTGACTTTTTCTTCAGGACATCTTTGGTTCTGCCTTCTTGCATTAAGTATTCATGTCTTTCAAGGCTCTACCCTTTCCACTGCCTATTTTTGTGATCCTGTGATATTTTCTCTTAAAAGAGGAACTGCTCTTTTAAGACTGAAAGCTTTTAGGCCTGTTATGTTCTATTTCAACTTGAGTCTGAAACTATTCCTGAATCTTGTACTTAGATGTGGTGTAGTCTCTAAATCCTTGTATCTTTTCCTTTCCACGGTTTCATGTGTAGAAGGTGAATACCTGACAGCATTTGAGAGGTTCTTTCTGAGAAGGAGTCGGTTTGTGATTCTCAGCTGAAAAATGAACATCTGAAATGCATGATAGGTGAGGATTGATTTGGCTCCTTCCTGACATTACAGCTGTGCGGAATGAAACTGGGAAACTAAAAAGCTACACAAGGGTTAACTTTAGTTATTTCTGATCAGAAGTTCAATGTTGCAGAGCTATTCCATCAAAATATATCTGGAGAATCCTGATATTGAATGTGATGTTGGTCTTAGTTGTTGTTAGCCCCTCCTTCACATATAGTATATTTCATTCTGATAGGGATTCACTTTCAACAATAAGCTTGTTGTTCTGCAAGACACTGTGAAATAAAACATAGTTCAGATCGATATTTACAGTTCTGTTACTTCTGAAACACATTGCCCAGTTTCATTGCAGCAGAGCAGCTTCTTGTGTTTCAGAAAGTGATTCACAAGCATTTTATCTGTCAAGGAACCTTCAAGAATGGTTTGTTTTGTTTCTTTCAAGAGTTTTAACTTCTTTCAGAGTTAAAACTTGTATAACTTGCCATGCTATTGCTTATTCTTGTACTCTTTTTCAGAAACCTTCCAGTGGGAGTATTATGCTATAATTCTGAATTTTAATAGCAGTATCATAACAATTTTTCCCCATTAAGTTGTTTACACCATGGAATGCATATATGTGACAGCTTCTGGTGCAGTTTTTAGGCCTTTGTAGTTGAGCGTGTGATCTTAGCTCTCAGTAATTTTATGTGTAGGATTCAGTTACTATTCTGTACGTCCATCTCCTATGTCCATGCAACCCGCTTTAAAAGCTGTACTTGCAAGTAGGTGTTTTATGTACAAATGTTAGCAATTCAATGAGGACTGTTCTGAAACCTTTTTCTCCCCTTACTTTAATTTTTTCTTATTATTTCTATCAATTTCTGCTTTGTTTAGTATTATTCTAAACCTCTGCAAAGCTTGTATTGTTTGAACCCTGAGGTTTATGAATTCTGACAGAGTTTAAAGATTGGATTTTCATGTGGTCTCTGTAAGGCAATGCAGACACGTGTAGGGTAAAAACAGAGGCTGAACCTTGTTTTATCATAAATACAAGATGGAATAAGAAGTTGTCACACACAGCTGTTTTTTGTTTTGTTTCTTTTTTCATTTTCTATCCAGACTGCTTTGTGTTTTAACTGTAAACTGTGGCGTTCTGTGAAATTCAGTGTTCAGCCCCGGAGCCAGAGGAGGTAGTGTGTGTTTTCAGATCATTGGACATGAAAGGCATGGTGGAAAACTGCTATTGCTGCTTTCAACCCGTGCAATTAACTACTCTTTAGGGAAGCAGAGCAAGATAAGAAATTAGTTTGACCTCAACAGAACTTAGGCACAGGAACGTATGTCTCACTGAACAGCACGACCCCAACACAAATATTTCAAGGTGGGGTGAGCAGCGCAATAGCAACTGAACTGTGCTATTCACTCCTCTGATTGAGAGAGGCAGTGTATTTATTAAAGGAAATGACTCTGCCGAACTAGTGCTGGTGCTGTTCCAAGTCAATTGGTGATTACCTTTTCCATGGGGATTGAAATGAATGTGTTATATTTTAAAATAAGCTTATTAACTGCTGCTGCTATTCAGAATTTCTGTCTGTTAGTTGTTTGTTCAGCTGGACATAACAGCTTCTGTCTTAACTGCACAGAGAGGCACTAGCTCAGATTTAAGTTGGCTTAGGTTCTCCTCCCCTTTTTCCCCTTCATATTAGTGAGCTTATTTTCTTTCTAATCTTCAGCTCTGTAGTGCATAAAGGATGTCTGTAAATTCTAACCCTAAATATAAAGTGAATCGACATCTATTCTGCATGACTGGGAAAGAAATAATGTGCTAATTACTGAGATCCAGGAAGTTCTCCTACATTTCTGATTATTTAACCCAGACCTCAAAAAGCTGCTGGGCTAGAGCCAGCTGGTGTGTGTTTGGAGAGGATAGGGAGCAGCAGGGAGGAGAAGATCAAAAAGGGGAAGTCGTCTACAGGATCAAAATCACCCATGTTGCATCTGGAGTCTGATTCAAATCTAACTTTCCTCAAACAATTAGGGGAATGACCAAAGACTGCATTTCAAGTGAGCAGGCTTGGACTTCTAAAGGAGAGACCATTGTTTTAAGGTTCAATTCTGAAATCAGAAATGCATCAAAAAGGGTACAGTTAGAAACTAACTTTAACATTTTGGTTCATGAGAGTCTCTTGTTTCATCATTCTTTACTGCGTCAAGATAGTAGTAATCAATAGTGATGTCCACACTGTGTTCCAGGCTGCTTGAGCTGTGCTAGTATGTGAATGCAGATGATTTTGTCAAAGAACTGTGTTTATAAGTAATGGCATGTTTCATTTCATGCCCCATGGAGAAAAAATTGCTATCTGTAATAAGGAGTAAATTGCTGTCAGTTGTTTAATTGGTCTTCATGTAGAAGAGGTTAACTTTTTTTCCCCTGATGATTTAATCTCAGCTGTTTGTAAAGGAGAAGACAACCTTAGAGTTTTGATTAGGTTACAAATAAAGAAAGCTTTTGCATTGTCCTATGTGGTCAATATTTATGTCTAACTTTCAACAAGGACAAAAAATGTTTCTTTTCATTTGCATAATCTAGACAACACAGATCTCCTTCTGGGCACATGTGTTAAAGGTGCTGCAGTGGTATTTTTTAAAGTAAATATTTGGGTTTGATGAACTCTTCCAAGGCACCAAGCTCAGTGATGGATAGCTTGTAGGTAAGGCTTTCTATATTCAGACCTGTTTCTTCTAACTTATCACTCTCTCCTGGTTTATGACAAAGGGATAGGATTCTTTAGTGATGGTATGTGATGAATAAATCACAGAAATAATAAGAAGGATGGAGAAGGTCTGAAGTGTACACAAACTAGTTCAAGTTCCTGTTTAAAATAAATTTGCAACTCTGGAGATACCTAGTGTAAACCAAGTCAAGTAGATATAATGTGAACCGTTGCTTTCTGAACATACTGTAAAGGCAGCTAATCGTTACAGGAATTTTACATTATTTGCATGCCATTGTCTTGTGGTCCTGGGTACACTATTTAAGATCTGTTTCTTAAAGAATGAGAATCTCATTGCTACAGCTTTCTCAGCAGATGATCATGGTTAATTAGATACTGTTAAAAACTGTTATTTGCCAATGCTAGATACTTGTTCTTCTGTGTTCCAGTGAACTGATTTATGAAGAGACTGGATAGTTGTGAAAGTTGAATTGCATATAAGTTACAGTATATAGGAAAAATGCTAATAACACAGCAGCACTTCCAATTTATATGTTTTGTTATTGGAGTACCGTTAAATACAATAAAACAATATCGTTTATTCGTGGGCTGTCATGACAGTTGAGGAGAGTACCACTGTCTTCTGAAAGGCCATTTTATAAAGTATAGTACTTGTGAAATGCAGTAAATATTCTAGAGTATGAAAAACTAGTAAATTTTGCCTGCAAATCACTGCTTTCTTCACTACTCCTCAAAGTCCGCTGGGTCTTCAGTGTCCTTCAAATGTTTCCAGATTCTGGGAAGAGCCATCAACTTCCCTTTTGATTTGATTTTCTATTTTCTTTTCAACTGTCTTCATTTTAATGACAGTTGTCTTTACCTTAATAACTTTGTGGTCCCTTACAACTTTGGTAAGATAACTGTACAATAATTTTTCTCTACTCCCAAGCAGCAACTGTCAGAGCCTGTATTCTTAGTACTGATGGCCAAGCATTACTCTTTTTCTTGTCTTCCAGCATTTGTAAATTTGCAAAACTACCACATTCTGGTCACATAGGTAGAGATTTAATAAACTCACCTGATTGATAACTTTTACTAAAAATATACTTTGTTTATTCTTCTGCCCATTTTTACAGTTAAGGAAACAAAAGACAGAGGAACATAATGGGTGACTGGCTTGCAAGTGAGAAAATTCTCTTTTATTGGAAAATAATGATTTATATTAATAAGTATGTAAGAGTTTTTGGCACAATTTTTTAACCCAAGTACTGCTTTTTTAATTGGCAATAAATTAAGTTCCTCGTTTTGATTCGTGTTTTGCCTGTGATGGTAACTCGTGAGCCATCTTCCTTGCCCTTATCACAAGCTTTTTCATCCACAAGATTTTTCATCTTTCTTACTTCCCTGTCCAGTTGAGAAGAGGGGTGAAAGTGTGAGGAGCATCAGGAGGAGCACCTGATGACCAACCAATGTTAACTCACCACACTGGGGTATTGCACTGATGTTTAACATGGGCCAAATATTTATAGGTAATTACTCAATTGTCTAAACAAGATGCATGCACCAGGTTGGACTACATTATAGGTGAATGTGAAGCATTGTTACAAAGCTGACGCTATCATCATCTGTTTCTGGAAATATGAGATCTAAAGGAAATAACCTCTTTGTTAATGTGTCATTTTTCTTATAGGACAAGTAATCAGTACCTGAGCATCTTGAGGAGGGAATGCTCAAACTGGCTGTGAACAGTCCAAAAATAAAAGCTGGAGTAGAGGATGATGATTGGACTAGGATGTAACAGGGCAGAGGGAAGGGGCAGACTAAGTGCAAAGGAAAAGAGGTCTGGAACAAGACCTGAAAGATACTCAGCTTTTATGGTAGCTAATGTTTATGATCTTTAGGCACTACTTAATAATCAATTAAGATTAGTAGCATATATAGAACATGGGTTCAAATCTACTGTTCTACTTTATTGCTACTAAATATTTCCATGGGTAACATTTGCATGCTTTATTGCTGTCTGTATACAGGATGATATGTATTATGGTGTTCTGGTTTTCCCTCAGTCTTTAGGGTGTAGCTCCATACTTTATTTCCCACAAACAGCATGGCACCTGCCCTGAAAATTTTTCCCACCCTTGTGGAGTTTTATTCAAGCCTATAGGATGTGTATGTTTCTCTAACATTTGACTTTTCATGGTGTCTTAATGAGAGTGGAATATTTTAATCGGCATTGAGACATAAGGCAGGTAAAACATACAAATTTTGAAAAATTAGTTCATTCTGTTTTGAAATACCTTAGCCTGTGAATTAATGAAGGTGAGGATAATTTGTAGGCAAGAAAGAGAAAAAATAAGGAAGCACATTGCATTGGGTACAGGGATGACAGAATCAGAGCTTCACACATAATCCAGACATTCCCAAACTTTTATATTTGACTCCCAAAGAGCGCGAACGCTGCTATGGTAGTACTGAATATTTTCAAATAGGAAATCAAGCATTATGATATTTATTTTAAAACTTAAGTAATGATACTTTTTGGAGGTATTATACCATCAACATATCAGAACTGAATTTAACTGTTATGTAGTACTGTTGAAACTGGATATATTAGTATCAAACATTGAAGTATCTCATATATCTGTATCCTTAAAGAATTGTGTTTTCATCGTGTTTTCACAACTCCAGCTTTCATCAAAAGAGCTGAGGAACAAAAATAATAACTTCTAACTTGCAGGGAACCAAATCAGAAATTCCAGGTAAATTCTTCCTAAAATTAATTTTACTCAGCTGCTCTGCAGGTGTAGAGGATTTTGGCCAGAGCTGCAGTTCGTGAAGACTACAGTTGTTACTGAAGCTCCTGAGCACACATTTCTGTTGGAATGCAACTGATGTCATGGAAAAACAGGACCTTCCTGGTAACACTTAACAACCAGAAGTATAGTAAACAGTAAATGTTACCTCCTCCAAGATACTGGACTTTAAAGAGGCTTAGTGGGATGGTTTCCGTGTGCCAAGAAACATAAACTTTTACTGATTTAACTACAGTTTTCCTAAAAGCACCAGCCTGCTGCTGATGTTTAGCTATGATTTTGATATGCCTAATAAAACTAGAAATAGTTCTATTTAAATCTTCAAATACCTGAATTTACTGTTCTTTCCACCACCAAACAGTTTTATGGTCTTTCACATTAGAAATCAGTAATGGTATGTTAGTTACAAGGGAAATAGCACTGTAATTTTCACGATTTGCAAAATACTGTTTCTTTCCAAGGTATATTTTTCCTCTAATTAAATGAATGAGCTGATTTTTTTTCATACACAGCTGTATAGAAGTGGAGAACAGTTCAACTCCATTTTTTGTTTTCAAAAAGTTTGTTCCCAGCTTAAAACTGTTTTGCTCCTGTAGCGTTACTTATGACTTGCAGGACAATTTAGAAGTTTGCCATCTGAGAAGCATTCATTTATTTACAACATCTGTATTGTTTACTTTTTCATCTGTCGATAGAAAACCACACCACTTTGACCTTGCAATATAAAACTTCTCTTTTTAAACAGACGTAATGGAGTAGAGAAAGTTGAATAGCCCAAAACAAACCAGCACATTGTCTTTTTCAGAGCACCAGTATAGCTCTTAATATACTTTTTAATGACCAAATTGACTATGAGATACCATATGCTCATCTGGTACCTTTTGGCTTAAATCTTGAGATTGTTGTCAGTGCCTTTGTGGTTCTAGAGGAGATAGACAATAAGTGTTGTCACTCAAAGATACTTTTGGAGGACAGAACTAATGCTCTTTTTATTGGCTTCAAGCCATGCTTTCCTTGTACTTAGATGACAACCTGAAACAACTTCCTATAGTGTAACAGTGCTATAGGTCCAGTTTAGCACTGCATGCTTCAAAAGCTTGATTTGCACTGGAGTTGGTATTCCTTAAGATAACTGCAAATAGGACTTCGAATATAGTAGTAGAAGACTTAAAAATAAATAAAAATGTAGGGAAACACTGGGAAATATCCAGCCATTATGCATAAGGTTTGATCATGCCTTAGAATAGTAAGAGAAATGAGGGTTTTCTTCTCTAGTTTTCAGAGTTTCTTTATTTCCAATTGAGTGTCCAGCTCTTTTTTGAAAAAGGATGTTGCAATGCGTTCACTGATATCTTAATGATTGGCTTTGTGAGTCAGCTTATGTTTGTCAACATTTATCTGGCAAGATCAGATCTGCTGTCTGTGATAAGGTCAAAATACTGCTGATTCAGTGATCTGGTATCTTGAGTCTCCCCAGCACCTTGGAAGAGAATGTTCTATGTTCCATTGCAAAGCTGTGTGCCTCCTCTTTCTATTAGAATTAAGTTATCTGATTCTAGTTGTGACAAAATAAGCTGTTGTGACTTACCAGAACATTAGGAATCCATTCTGTAACCTTTTTTTGTCACTGCTATGTGCTGTAATAACTTGCATGTTATAATAACACAGTTTTTCATGCTTACCCCGTTGGAGTTTAAAGGACAATAATTTTTGAAGTTAATAGAAAACTGACATTTTGGGGCAGAAGAATGAGAATGAGGAAACCATTTTTGGTAAATTTATTTATTTTAAAATAGCAGCAGTTCAAGTTGTTTAAAAGTTAGAAATATTAGAACTAGACCTAATATTATTGAGCAATCTATGAGCAGAACAGTGAAATGATATAAATAGGAAAAAAAAAAAGCCATTTCTTCCTTAGAGTGTTGCAGAGTTCAAACTGCATGGACATCCCTCACTTGTGTAGGCCTGTGTCACATTCAGTTCTGGACAGACACAAAAGTTGGATATTTTATGATCTAGAAAAGAGAGAGAAAAATCTATTTTAGATCTTCTGATCATCCGAACAGCATTCTTCTTTTAAATCATTGGGAAAAGGAGAACAGGGAAATCCAGGAAGAATCTTAAGAATCAGCTGGGCTTTCCAAAGGTGCCTTCTATGCTAGCAGTCAGTACTGTGGGACTCTCTTTATTTAACCTCTGATAGGCAGGGTCTGCAATATCTCTTTTTGCTTAGTGTTTTTTCTGAAGTTCATATGCTTTCTGGGCAGTCTGGGGAACTTGTTGGTTATTGTATCCTTACATTTTTGTTTGCTTAAATACCTGCAAAGGGTTGTGCTCATAGCGTTGAAATTGATTATCAGTGGCTGTAAAAACTTGAGTGTTCCAAAACCTCTTGATTTAGAGTAGCAATTGTACCAAATACTATTCTCTCTTTTTTTTTATTTTATTTTTTTTTTTCCTGGAAGGTTTGCAAGTACATTCAGGTGAAGAGGAGGCTTTTTTTAGTGGTATTACTGAAAACTGCTGCTGATCTCCTGGCCAGATCCTGTAGAAGCCTCTGTACACATAAACTTTCATTCTTGGAATATCCAGCTGTCCCCTTTTCCTGATATTGCAGATTTCCCATGCTTTTTTCTTAAAGGACACTACAATTAATAATTTTCCAATTCACATAAAAATGTGCCAGATTGTTTTCTAGGTAACCACCATGTTTTTATTTCAGTACTTCCTTGTGCTTGATTAGAGGAGGAAGACTTGGAGTGGGTCAGGGGAAAGTTGCGCTCCAGAGTGGAGGGCACAGTTTGCCCAAAGATGACTTTTCTGACTGCTAGGGATTTCTTTGTGCAGTTTATCTCATGTGTACTTCTAATGCAAATTACACATTAAAGGTTAGTGAGGAGAGTTGCATAGACAAACCCTAGGAGGATCTTTAGCTCCAATTTCAATCAACTCCTCATCACCTTTTTAAAAAATAATTACTGACAAAATGTCTATTTTTCTATTAAGAGCAGAGAGTCCACTGACCTAGCCCCACCTGGGGGATGAACAGAAGGGATTCCGAAGCAGTTGAGCAGGTTCAAAAACACATTTTTAAAGACTAGGATTTGTTTCCTGTTTAGAAGTATAGCAGAAAGTTTTTGAGAACATTTCACACGTCTCTCTCATTTCTTTCTCCTTCTACACATTTGTAAAATTTACTTTTTGTCCTTCTGCAAGGAGCTGAGAGACTACAGCTGGCAGAGAACGAAACTTTTTTCAGACATAAAATATCAGAGGCAAAAGAAACTTCAGTGAGTCAGCGATTTGAGCACTTTACTCTGTCCTTTATTTTTGTCTTGCTCAACAAAGTGTACTCCTTCAAAACCCACAGCAATTTAATGTCTGTGAACCTGCTCTGTCTTCAGTAGTGAAAATAATTACCAGTTACATTAAAAATTTCAGTCAATTGTTTCCTCTAGATCTAGAGTTTTCTCAGAATTGGAAGCATCTCTGATCATTGCTGTGCTGAGAACAGTATCTTGCACTTCATGTAAAATGAACAGCTGCAACCCTCATATAACAGCTTAGAAGAAACTAAGCCTGTTGTTCATACACTTCTGAAGATTTCTCTTACTTAAGCAATTTGCAGCAGTTCTGACCAAAAAATTCACCAAATACAAGATTTAAAAGATTTACTAAAGCAATCCTTGGAAAGATGGTGCAGCACCATCTGCCGTTACCTGTTGCTTTCTCCAGTATTAAATAAGGAGCACACTACAAGCCTTAAACATTCTGAAGCCGAGGCAGCAATCTTCAAATGTAATAATGGCTTAAAAATAATTTTAAAATCTGCAATATCCTGAGGTTCTTTATCTTGCTACCTTTTTGTGAGTTTTCCGTTTTTCATTTACGTAGTTGAGGTCAAAAATGCTTATGACAGTAACAAATGTGTTACTGAGTAATACATAGAATTTAAATATCAAGAAAATACCAAGCATCTGAGACTGGCAAAATCCCCATATCAAGTGTTATCCTCTGCCACAAACAATGTGTTCTGAGCAGAAGCCAGCAGTTATGAAGCAGAACAGCTGTATCCCAAGGAACAGGCTGCTGGCATCTGCTGGCTGCGCTGCCCATGTTCTGCCCCAGCATCCCCAAGAAAGTGAGATTCTGTCTGTTGTTAGGGGGCTCCTGGAAAGCGTTCATTAAATACAGAGAATCCCCTTGCCTATTCTGAGTTTTACTGACTCATACAGGTGCCCTCAACATACTTTTGTAAAGTCTTTGATGTTTATCATTAGGATGTTTCTCTTAAATTTATGTGAGGTCAGGCAGAGGTCAGAATGTCCTGTCCAAATACCTGGTTTGCACACCTCTAGCAGTTCAATAAAATTCTTGCAGCGTCACGTGGTGGTTTGCCCTTGCAACTTTATGTGACAGGCTAGGGAGGCATACTTTTTTTGGCATTTGAATTAACTTGTGCGCACAATGACTTTGAGTAGATGCACTGTTGTTCCCATTTATTCCTGGGGCTATTTATACATTTTGTTTACTTGCAGTTAGGATTTTAAGCACTATTGTGAATGTGACTACAGGCAGACCCATTGCTTCACTGCCTCTCATGAAATTAAGTGGTATATGAAAGTATTTCAGTCTTTCAATATCACATGGTCTCCAAAATAATATTCTCTAACTTTGGAATCATTAAGTTTGGAATCATTAAGCAGGAATCATTAAGTCTGCATTGTGGTGATAAGAGGGAATTTGTGCCTCAAATCTCCAGGGCAGGCTGAACGCCAGTGCTTGAGATTTGTAGCAATGCCTTCTGAAAGGTTATAACCAAAACTTTCTAGGATCTAGGGAATTAAATGGAGGCAGCTGGTGGAAAAAAAAATGCCTAATTTATACTGTCAACCTGTAGTGGAGTGGTTTAAATAAGATTGTTCTGTTGTGTTCACTGGGGAAGGGAAAAGATGGCTTAATTCCTTTTTTACTTCTATGGATCCTAAAAAGAAATGAAGACAATTGTGTCAACTCTTATCACCTGCAGATTGCAAAATGTTGAACATAGGACAGCCAACTACTTGTCTGTGCATACAACGCTATATAAGAAGCTGTAGGTCACTGCAAACTTTCTGTCCTTTCTGTGAAGTTTCGGGCATTGGTCATTGCTAGAAGCAAGATTGCAGATTAGGTGGTCAGTGGCCTCGGTTATCCAGTTTCTATGGTCATAAGAGTTATGAAGAAATATTAGTCAGGAAAACCAGAATTTGTCTCTGCTCTGCATGTCGAAGTTTGATATACATCTGTTATTGTTTGACTTCATCTGCATTGTCTTTAGTATGCACTGGAATTTAGATGATGCAAAAGCCATTAGAAATTAAAACCTGCTGCCTTGCTTCTTTTTAAAACTGAAAACAAGCAAATTTCAAATTTAGATTTCCTTTTGTAGATTGTTTACTGCAAGCTGAATGGAACATTTTTACATACTAGCAGAGGAATTCACATTAGACAACTTATTTTAAAATCTTCTCACATATTTGTTTAGATTAGAAGGGAGGCCCTTGTGATCATCTAGTCCAGCCCCACACTTACCACATCATCTAAACATTAAGCTATAAATAAACTGATACAGACCACATATATTATCAGTCAGTGTTGTATGCATTTTTTCTCCCTGTATTTACAGCAGATTTTTGAGGAGATAACGAAGAAAACAGTTAACAAAAAAGCAGTAATCCTAATGATCATACGAGTTCTTAGAAATCTCTTTGATATGAATCATGACTTCTTGAGCAGTTTTCTATTTCGTTTACTTTCCTATATAACTAGATTGTTTTAACAAAGAAAAGAAGGATAGCATTATCACTGGCAAGCACTTTGTATGGCGTTTTGTACTGTGAATGTGGCGCTCACAAGGTGGGCTTTTCCACACGAATTGTGAATGTGTCTCTGAGCTTACGGATGTAAAACCCCCTGATATTTCAATCCTGGGCTCTTTGTTGTGCCTGTGAGCCTCCCATCTTTTTCTGCATTTGTTAAACACTTTCCTCTTACCATATTTCCATATTTCTTTAAGACAATATATTAACTTGGATATTTTTGATGCTAATGTTAAAGTTTTCAGCATTTACTTAGCTGTGGTAACTTACTTTTTTTTTTTTTTTTTTTTGTGAAATTGAAATTCTCAATAGCAGCTTTAGTCTTAGGAAGATTCAGTCTGCCCAGCTAGTTGAGTATATGCATCACAAATGTGTTTTTTTTCTGCAGCATGGCAATGCTTTTGGCTTAGGTACAGTATTTGGCCATCAGATACAGATCATAAAAACTGAAGTCTTTCCCTGGAGAGGATTATAGTAGTGTTATTCTCCATCAACATATCTACCTAAATGCTGACACAAAGGAGGACCAGGTAACACAAATGACAGGGGAAGCAAAGTGTTGCTCCTTTTGATCACAGTGGGCTTATCAATTTAGGCAAACTTAGTAAGAAAATATCCTTCTATGGAAATAAAAGTATATGAATGTGACTTAAGTGCTGGAGTTCTTTCTCCCATTCTCAGATTACGAAGAAATTGTCACTTGTGAACGAACTTTTCGGTTTGAGCTATGGACTCCTTTTTCTGATACCTTCTGGTATACAGACAGTTTATACAGCACGTAGTACTTTCACCCCTGCATTTAGGTTAACTGGAAATATCTGCTGGAGATTTACTACTTGCTTTATTGCAGTCTCTCCTTTAGATCACCAGGTATAATTCCAGCTGGGAAAGAATAAATTGGAGAACATTTAGTTTGCACATGATGTCTGATTGTTCACCAGTTGGGTTGTTGAGTCCAGTAGTAATTTAGTTAATAGGCAATATAGGCAATATAATTTCAATAAAGCATGTAAAGAAATCTATATTGCAGTGAGGCAGACTTTAAGATGGTGTTATGGCTGATGTTCAAAGATTAACCACACATTTTGTGTGCAGGCAACTGATCACTTCCTGTGATTGTTTTAATGTGTATTAAATAATACCAAAAGCGGTGGTTTTTACCACAAGAACACTGTGAACTCTCAGACTTTATTGCAGGCTGTGTATAAGAAACAAATTTAGTGTTTTCTCTTAATTGTGGTTCCTGGTGCTTGCTACCAAAGCCACCAGTTTCCAGACCGTGGTTTGGGAATCAGTTCTACAGGGAGTGGTTGGAAAAATGATGTTAGAGAGATGGTGAGCCAGAGTGTGTGATGTGGAAATAAGAAAACAAATACACTCTTCAGGGTGTTTGACCTAGAGAGTCCATGTAGATAAGGATCAGAGGCATCAGGAGATGGCCAAGGGATGAGATGGGGGTGGCTGACCTGTGGCTGTAACAGCCCTGTGACGTGAGAGCTGTCAGCCTGTGCAGCACCATGACACCTGGCCTGCCTGCACATGGGTGGCCCTGTTCTATCATGCCCAACGAGTGGTCTCAATCAGGTGCCCATTGGGTTTATTCTCCTCTGGAATAAAGAGGAACACCTTGGCAGGAACCCAGTGGAAGTGTCAAAACTGGTGGTCATCTTCGCTGCCACCACGTACAGCTCCTGGGGAGCTTTGTCCTTCAGGCTGTGGTTCATTATCTAACACCAGAAGCTGCTTCCTCCCTACTGGCCTGCCCATTTCTCAGTTACATGATGGGAAAGAAGCGGAGAGAATGAACAAAGTGGCACGTATGCTCATACCCACCCTTGTTTAGATCAGTCCTTGAGCTGCAACTAAGGATTTGAGAGGCTTAAGACCTTGTGGATGCCTCCTGGATTCCTTCCTGCTGGGCCATTTCCTTGCAGCCCCGTCTGGTTCTTTAAGCTCACCTGGCAGCGTGTGCAGGCAGTCAAACCCGTATTGTGAAAGAGAAATGACACACTTTACACTGGTAATAATTAACTTCCATAGCCTTGTTTGCTACCTCTTTGTCATGTTTTTATTGTAGCTTGTTTGCTCAACTCTGAGGAAATTCCTTTTGGCATTTTATCAGTTTTTATGAACCTGAGTAAATGAAGAATTAAACCATGGGGCTCAGGTGCAGAGGAAGATTTTCTTTCTTTGGTAATTCACCTATATAAACACATATCAGGAATGGGTGGAGTTCAATGGCAGCAACAACGGAGTGGAAACATAATAAACAGGTTTCCCATAGTGTTTCTTGCTAATAGCCCGCTTGAGAAAGGCCTGATCATATACTCCAGACTGATAACCTCCTTGTCCTCAGCTGGGCGAGAAGGACTGGGTGAATTGCTGTGCTGTTTGTGTGATAGGTGCTGAGCTCTGTGGAAAGGTACCTGTAATCTGCCCTTGCCTATGTGGACACATCAGGGCAAATAACTGCTGGCACAGAAAGGCTGAGTATTGAACTTCTGGGCTCATTGGCAGGAAATGCTGAAAACCGTCAGCTTGAATGTGTGAACACTGTGTTATCTTCATCTATATTAGAAAGAGAGTCTCTTCCATGGAGACTTTTTAATGCAGTCTTAGTTTGAATGTCTCTTCTGTATACACGCATTGCTTTGCAAAACATTGGTGCACTCCTAGCGAAGTGTTGCTTGGCAGCTGAGAGAAAGGAGTAGGTCACAGTGTTTGAGGCATACTTACTTCAGTGTGTGAGCGTGTGGATTTGGCAAGGAGGGGAATTTGATCTTTTGTGATTTTTTTTTCTATTTATTTTTAAGAGGAATGTAATATATCTGGGAATTTGGTGTAAACAATATTTTTTTATTCTGCTGCAGACTGTATCAGAAACTAGACTTGTTTCTGTGTTGAAGCACTCTAAATTGACTTTTGTATGCAATCACATTCTTCTAATCTACCGCTACATGTACAGTGGTGAATTGTTTCTCTATGACTTCCCATAAAAATGTTTCAAAAGAATTCAAGAGACTTGTGAATTCAAGGACGACGTGAGCTGATGCAGCAGTCCCTTCACCCAGCCTTTTGCTTCTGTGGCACACCTTGCTCTAGTTTCTGCATTCATTGTACCCAGCAGAACCAACCCTGGACAGCTTTTTAATCTGCCCTTGCACTGGCTTGGATGCTATCAGCTCTTCTGCTGTGCCACCATGTGCACGAGCACAAAAGAAAATACAGGCAGCAGAAAAATGCAGTTAACTCTGTAGGGTTATCAGGCTGAAATGCCTTAGTGTAGGGTTCAGTGAAATGAGAGGTCAACAGGAGTAAGTGAAAACACTTGAGGTAGGGGTCATGGTATGAAAATGTACAGAATTCAAAGTGCCCTGGAAGCTAAAATTGATTCTTTGTGTGTCTGTTGCTGCTGCTAGCACAGACGCTATTTTGAGATTTCATTTCCTGTATGAACTTTGTGGATTTGCTGGAACCATTCTGCTTTCACAGGCAACTATGATAATCATCCCTTTTTCACAAGCTAGCAAAATTCCGTCTCAAAGCTTGTTAGGAGGTTTCTTCATGTTTCTCCGGGGAGGAGAGGAGGATATTTTAGAGCCCTAATTCTTAAATGAATACACATTTCTTTTGTGTTTTCTAATTTACGCCCTTTTTTCCTGCCTAGTTTGTACCTTTAGGAATGTATTGAACATCTTCTTTTGTGTATGACATACTTTGTGCCAGTGTAATTTGTTTTCCTCTTCTGAGATTACTCCTTGGATGTATGTGTTAGTGTTTCAGTGTGGTCAAGTGAGGTGGGCTGTTCTTTTTGCATTCGATTCAAATTCTAATTCAGATTAAATTCATTCCTTGTGAGCTAGATTCTCCATTCCACTTTCCAGCAATCCTCTTCTGTTTTGAAGTGCGTATTATTCCAGGTGGTATCTTATTGATGTCTTGCATAATACTATAATACTTTCCCTAACAAATAGGAATTTCAGAAACAAAATAACCTGAGTGAAACTGAAGGATCAATACCTGGTATAGATTTCAGATGGTAATAGGTGATAAGACCAGAATATATGCCAGCATAGTACATACAGTAGCAAACTTACAGTAATGATCAATTGACTAAACAGATGATACCTAACTTTCTAGCAATCATTTAATGTTTTAAGTGTCGTTTTCTTATTTACATTACTAGAGAAGAATTGATTTTGGAGCTTGAAAATGTTTTTTTTATTACAGAAGACTGTATTCAAAATATTTTTTTTTCTTCCTTTATTTCTTATCCTGTACCTGTAAACAGGAATAGAGCCGTTAATAAAAATTCAAGCCAACTGATGAGGAACTTGTTGGAAAGGCTTTTTTTTGTTTTGTAGTAACTTGTGCCAGCTGATCTCATAAAAATAGAATTACTGCTTTCAACGAATTTTGCTTCCTTAAATCATTGATAAACGGTTGGCGTTTTCTTTTATTTGTGCACTTGATTTATCAAAGGTTTAGAGGTGAATACAGCTGTTGGTTTGGGATTTAAAAATAAATTAAAAAGGCAAACTCCTTTATAATGAGAGCTGAACTTTAAGGTCTACTGACTTCAGTGCATCTGTTTAAGCTTCTGCCTGAACTGTAGTAATGAGGTATAGTACAGGTAAGTAGTTTCTTTTTTTTTTTTTTTGTATTTTTTTTTAATGGGGCCAGTTAGAAAGGTGAATATTTGTTCTTTCTGTTTGGGTTCAGCATTGCTTTAAGTGCTTATTGTTTCACTGTGTGGCACAGTTTGGGGAAGAAATCCAGGCTAAAAATAACCTTCTGGAAAAACATGCCAAGAGACATTAATAAGTAGGTGAAGGTAAGCAAGGATGTTGCTTTTTAAAGTCTGCCTTGCTGCTGAAACAGAATTCTCATGTAACTCCCTCCCATCCATAAGCAGTGCAGATATGGCTGTGACAATCTTTGTGGCATCCCTGTGCCCTGCTCACCAGCGACCTCTGAAATGTCACTTCTGGGCTGTACTTCTCCCCTCCTCCGGTCAGCAGGGCTGGCACACAACTCTCTGAGGCCACCAGTGGGCTGGGTCAGAAACGGAAGTCAACTAGAACAACTGATCAAAAAGCTGGAAGGGTGGGGTTAGTTTAAATTTTGAGCAGTTCCTTAGCTTGATAAAGCTGGAAATACTATTGATGCAAGCTGCTCAGGTTGTCACTGCCACATGGGGAAGGAAACAGCTGTGGGAGCCCTGCCTGAACTGGCTGCTGTGCTTGGTAGATGAGAAGAAACATTAACTCTCAAACTTTAAAAGCATACATGTAAAAAATCAGTATATCTGACTGCATATCTGCCATTTCCTGTATACAATATATAAAATAAGGTTTTCCTGGCAGTTAGAATGTAGTAAACCCAGTCTAGTATAAGCTGCATGCTTAAGAATGTTTATACACGATGAAGGGTAAGCACGAAGTATCTCCTAACCTGCAGTGCGCAGCTCAGGCTGTAATATTTTATACCATCTTTCAGTATGGACGCTTACATTACTTCAAAATTCCTATGCACTGAATGTAGGAAAAATGAGTAATGGACTTCACAGTTCAGAAGAGAAAAGACAGCCAATAACACAAAGGAAGAACTTCAAGCACTTCAGTTGTTACACTGGGGAAAGATTCTTCTTTAAAACTCTTCTTCCATATCTGAAATATTTCTGTAAAATGTTATAATTGTTCTTCAGTATTTCCTAAAGTATTGCAATTATTCTGTGTCCACATGCTATGCTCAATGTAAGTAACATTTTCCACGCTCGTGGGTGTTCTTTGCCTTATGCTGACATCTCAGTGCATGTTACCTATTGCTTCTTAGAGTTTCGTGGCTAGAACATTCCTAATTTTTGCCCAAAACTGCCCTGTAGTGTTTGTAACTGAAAATACACTGTGCTTCAGCTTTGATATGCAGCTATTTCTATGGGTTTACATTTATTTAAAACGATAAAAATAGATCTAACATACTGCTCTCAAAATTATCACTGATTTTCCTGTATGTTGGCCATTACATCGCAAGGAAACCAAAGTGTGCTATAAGAGCATTTTATTTTTTTTCCCCCTCTTCTCTCAAGGTGGCTGACATACAAAAGGCAGCTGTTGAACAGTGCTCATAACATGAGTAGAGGAGAAATGAAATATTGAGAAAAGTTTCATCCATATCCACCAATACAGCGTAGTAAAAATTAATAGTATTAGTAGAGAAGATTATGAGCTGTATCTCTCTTCCATCACTTTCTGCTCCCACAGTGGCCCCATCTGTGCCCAGATGAGCATGTGCGGGGGATGCTGCATGTGGGAGCTTCCTTTGTGGCCATCTATTTACTCTTGGTGAATGAATACAGGAACTGAAATTGCTTTTATTCAGAACAATTTATTCAGAGGCCAGTGGATAAGTAAATAGCTTATGATCTCCTTTAATTGAAGTAGTAAATAAAATGCCTTAAGCCACCAGATGCTCAGCTTTTTTCAGAGGATTGCCTTTATTGCTATTGCAGGTCCAGTTGAATCCACTGTGATGTGTGTTTTGAGTAATTGTCTGTGGAAGACGAAGGTCTGCTGAGGTTAGAAATAATTTATTCTCTTCTATACTAAATAAATATCTGCTTTCTGCTTGCGAGAGGCACAGTTCAAAACCAAAACTCACCCAACCCACAGAGAGTTAAAATATTTTTGTCCTAAGTCATCACGTCTGGCTGAGGAGCGACCTCAGCCTTCTGCTCTGAATCACTGCTTAGATAGCCACGTGCTCTAAATAGACCACCGCGGATTGCAGTGCCAGAAACTGTTTGTCTTTTCACGTGGCTAAACGAATACAACCTTGACATTGTTAGAAAGGGTGCAGCTACACCCAGTTACTGTAGGTGTAGTAGCAGATTAACCACTCTAACTGCTTTCATGTGCGTAATCTTTCTAATCTTGATCTGGTGGCCATGTTGCTCTTCTCTTGTGGCACGTAGGCAGTGCTTGGCTGTGGTTTTAATCCTGAAGCTGTTTTCACAGCCGTAGGTGCAGACAAAAAACTCCATTTCAAGGAGTTCAAGCTTTGCAAAAAACGTTACATTGACAAGGTTAAGCTGCATTTATTTGAGCCTCTCTGCCCCCAAACAATATATTTGAATTGAAGAAAGCTATTGAAGTGATCCTTCAACAAATGTCTGAGAGTGATGCTTTTCATACTTAACTTGAGTTCTTACTGTGAACTCAAATTCATGTAAGCTGTGTTGTAGTCAGTCTCTTAAAACCAGCAAGCAGTTTCTGGCTGTAGCCGAAACTAGTGCTTCAGAGGGAGAAGAGATGCTGGAAACAAAGAAATTCTTTCTTGATTATTGTATTCTTGCATTTACAATTAGAGCCATAACTTGCACAATTCCAAAGCTTGCTGTGAGAAAGCTATCAAAGCCTTCCCTTACTATCACCCACTTAAGCATGAATGAGAACTTGCTGTCTTTTAAAAACAGATGGAGGAGCTGTCCTTATCTCATCCACGTAGTTCTATCTAGGCTCTTTTGAATGCACAAGGTGAATATGCTTAGGATTTTATCAGTTCAGTTTTCTCTTCTGACAGCAAAGAAAAAAAACTTAAGAAATTTGTTGGTACCTTCTTAGTAGCTTCCAGCTTTTTGTTTCCTCCTACAAGTTTGTGAGATGGTGTCTGAAGTTTCTGATTGTTCTTCTCTTTCAGAGATACAGTTAACCTAAATGGCATTGTTTTCTTTAGACAGATTTCCTGAGCTTACAGTTTTTTTGGAATTATGTTGTCTGCTCCTGTCCCTCACTTTGTACATTCACCCTCTTCGTGACCAATTCAAAACATATCCGGGACTGCAAAGGTACAGTCTAGACTGCGGTGAAAAGCTCTAGTGAAGAATATGTTGTAGTTAAAACAGGAATACATTAATTGAGTAGCTAAGTGCTGTGTTAACTATGGCAGTAAAACTGTAGTTATACTATTCTTGTAGTTTGGAAGAATAAACAAGAAGTTTTAAATTTAGAAAATGTGCAGGATCAAATAAAGCAGCAGTTGCCATTGGAGTTGCATTCATAAACTTCTCATCATGTGGCACAGATACCCTATACTCTTCTGCTTCGTGTAGGTTCTAATGCTACTTTGACACTTGTCTGAAGATGAAATTATGTTAATATCAGCAATCCATTAAATGCTTTTATTAACAACTGTTTTATGCAATTTATTCTCTTTCGTATGTCATGTACTGAAATGTGTTTTCCAACATTTGGAGATAATTAATACATTGTTTATATTAGATGATGTCTGTGAGGTATTCCTTATGTATGTTCAAGTATAAAACATTCCTTTGCCTAAAATTGTAGAAGAAATTTCCGCAAGAGCTGTAACCATTTGTTGCCCTTGTGTCCCTTGATAGAAGGGACAGTAAGGAGCTGTGAAAGAGAAATAAAACACATCAGGATAGAGGGTATCTTTGTATAAGCATATTTTTTGATTTAGAAAGGCCTGCAAGAAAACTGTGCCAGGTAGCCAAGCAGCTGTGCTAAATGCTGGTGCAGAAGCAGCTAATGTCCTCTGAAACAGTCCAATGGCTTCAAGGTATTTGCAGTGCAGAGTGGGTGTTTCTGGACAGAGTCTGCACCAAAGTATGGTTGTGTGAGGTATAAGATGTTTTCACTGCCCCTTGTGTAACCAAATCAAACATGTTGGAGATGGTAAAGATAAATCTGTGCATAAATAGAAGATCTGGCTTTTTCTTGCACTTTTTGGAAAATAATCACTATAATTAACATTTTAACAACATTGAGGTGGACATAGTCTGTTAAATAAGAGAGCGCTGGGAGCAGGGGACTGGAACAGGTTGAGGTGAAATTCCATCTATTTTGCTTCTCAAATGGCACATTTCTTTAATGCAGTCCATGTGTTCAGCCTTGCTTGACAACGTGGTAGAGTTTTGTCATAGGAGGAGGTAATATTTGCAAATAACTCTTCTGCAATTTGTAACTAAGATAGCTATGCAGGTCCCTTTGCCTTACACAGGGGAGAGAAACTGCTGTTATTTGAGGGGTTACTATTTGGCTTGATTCCAGTGCTCTTAGTCACTCAGTGGCAAAGATGCCCTGATTGCGTATACGTTGTGTGAATAAAAATATGAACAAGACTGAAAGCAGGTGTTTGTTTTACAAAGGGGAATGTTAGAACAATATTTATCAGTTATTTGTTGAGTGGTGGTTGGTGTTTTTTTGTTGTTTTTTTTTTTTTGCTTGTTGTTGTTTTATTTAGATTGTTTGTTGTTTTCTACTTCACCTTCTACCTTAAGTAGTAATTCAAAGTCCAGTTTTATATGGAGGGCCAGTTTCAGCCCTGCTACAAACCTTCACTACTAAATGGTCATTCACATAAGATGAATTAGTTCTTCCTCACCCCTTAATTTTTAGCTTATTTTGGATTCTTCCAGTGGTACCTAATTCAGGTGTTAAAACCAACTGGGGATACTCATAAGCAATCCCATTTGTGTATAATGGAAATATTCAGCTTTCATCTGAATTGTGAAACTGGTCCATTGTTGTCTTTGTCAGTGAGGATCAGTGGTTGAGTATGTTTAGCCAGTAAATGGATTTGATGTGTTTGCTTGTCCTGTACTAACTGCACTGAATGAGAGTACAAGACCTGAGAGACGCTTCTGTTTGTTCTGTGACTGTAAATTGCTTGACATGCTCATTCATGTTGTTTTGTGAAAACAAGTGGAGGGTGAACCTCTTCAACTGGAGGGATGCTGATAGAAGATAGGACGAATAGATGAGTTAAAGTTTAACTAATACGTATGGGCACAACACGGAGAGGAACTTAATTAGAAACAATAATCTTTATCAACTGACAAGATCATTTGCTCTTTTTTGTTTTGTTTTCAAACCCTATGAGGAATGTATTTCATGTGTTGGCTTAGTTACAGAAATAAATTTTATAGATTTCAGGAGGGCTTGTATGACTTCAAGAAAACAATAAAGCAAGGCTGTTGGTTTTTTTTTTTCATGAATAAATCCTTAATTTAGCAGTGAAAAAAGTGATTTATTACTGGCCTCATACCAGAGACGTGACTCTGTGTAGAATTTGTAGGTGCTTATTATTTTAATAAAGCCCACCTGGGTATGTTAGACTGGAATCAACAAGAAAAAATGGCATTGGAGCCTTGTCATGTCATTTACCCATTTGGTTTTCTTGTAGAAGCAGAAATTGTAAGATGGAGCCACGTTCAAGAAGGGAAGAATTAGCTATCTTTCCTGGGAAGTAACTTTTAAATTTTGTGAAGCGCACCTACTTTATTTATAGATGTGAAGAGAAAATGGATTATAACTTTATATGCATTTAATATCTGAGTATAGAATTACGCTTAAAGGGTTGTTTGGAAAGCTAGTTAGCAGTGCAGCATGTAATTTTTAAAATCCTGATCTTGTGTGCTGAGGTTTCCATGACACCATTCTTCAGATACAGTACATTTGTTATTGGTGGCTAAATTGTTTCCCTTTGCAAAAATTTGCAGTCTTTGAATCTCCCAGTGGCTGCTATCCAGAAAGAGTTGTTGGTTCTGCCCAGCGTCTGCAGATGTGTGATGATATTTATATCCATTGAGATGTTTTCACTTCAGCTAGATCTGGTAAAACACTTGTAGCAAAGACTGAGACCTTTGAAATCAAGTTCTGTCCTTGAAGGCGGGCTGTGGCTTCCACTGCATCCCTAGTTACAGGATGGGAAAGAAGGTCATTCTAGCTGGGTTGGGATCAGCAAACTTTTGGAGAAAGAAGTAAAATTCAAGGCAAAATGGTGTTTAAACATCAACAAAAAAAATATTGGTAACTTGAAGACAAAGCTAAGACTAAAAAGGCACGGTCCTTTTTAAGTGCTAAAGTCTTTATAACAAACTTCATTCTACCTAGCAGCAGTGTCATGTCAAAAGTTTTCATAGATGAGACTTCTAAAATCAAAGGCTACCTTTCTCTTCTAATATTTTTCTAAGCTGCTGACAACAAAGAGACCGATCATAGAATCAGCAAGGTTGGAAAAAACTTCCAAGGTCATCCAGTCAAACCATCCACCTACCACCAATATTTCCCCACTAAACCATGTCCCTTAGTGTAACATCTAAATGTTTCTTGAACACAAGATTTTTCACTTCCATGGGCATTTCCAGACCTTCCTCTTTTCCCTCTTCAAGAAGCTTCCACATAGAAAAAAATAGGAATTGTGTCAAAAATCCTTTGTTTTGGGAAGCATTTCCGAATATGAAAAGAATACCATGTTAATGTTCTTGAAAAGCAATTTTTATTTAAATTGACAGCGATTCACTTGATCTTCAGCTGACATTTCTTAGAGCTATTCACTGCTTCCTTCAGATATGATTTAATAAAATAGCAATCTGGAGTTTTTCTATATGGTGTTCAGTTTATTTAAAAAAAAAAAACAATCAAGTTTTGGCTCTATACTTGAGATATCATGAAGAAAGGTTTGTCATTACTCCTTAAAACTTTCTGACCTTTGAGTTGGACAATCTGTAGTCTGATTGGTAGATTAAGGTATCATGCAGATTTAGCCCCATTCTTAGCTTTGCTGTTTATTTTTCTGTATAGTCTTCAGTAATGCAAGTGGTCAATCTGACTGAAGATTTTCTAATATCTGAAAAAGGACTCACAGCTGCCTTAAAATGGAAATCAGGAAATAGGCACTGAAGTCAATGAAAACTGACTTGGAGATTCTTAGAAAGATGTTGGTGCACGGAAATAATTTTCCTTGAATATGCATTCTTTTTTAACTTACACTTTTCAAATAACTTTTATGGCATTAGATGTAGAAATAATTTGTACTGGATGAAACATGTTGCATAAAACTTTTTGGCTTAGTTCTGTACATGTGATTGTCACTGGCTGAAAATCCAAGTACCACTGAAAGGATGTGGTAAATTTTCCTTACAGCTGGCAAACGTTTCTGTATTTGGAACTTTTAAAAGCAGACTAGATTGATATACTGGAAAATATACTGCAAAGACAGTGCTTTATTTGTAGGAAAATAGGGTAGATAGTCTTGTAGGCCTCTCTATGTATGGCCAATGAAGTTGTAAATGATAGTTATTTTAATCCACCTTCGTTTTCCTGGTTTTGTTGGATGTTGCCAACAGAATGACTGAAGTCCTAAGTCTGATGCCAATGAAAATGGCAATTGGCATTTTCTAGTTTAGTTTCTCTTGTTCAGTGCAGAGTGAAACTTCAAGGGTGTAGCAAAGAAAATATTGGTGGTTTTTTTTTTTCATTCTTCATCCAGATGAAAACTTGCAAGCATTTCCCCAGTGGGGCAGGGTAGAGAAGTTATCTTGATTGTGTAACTTCAGTCTTTGGCTCTGCAGCCTTGAGAACACTTGAGCAATAGCTGACTGCCATTTGCTGCGGGCTAGATAATGTTGTTTCTAGGCTGTGGACTGCAGACTGACTCTAACATGAGCCAATGGCATGGGGCTTTCCCACACTTACAACATCCCTGGTTTTCCAACAGTGTGACACGACTTGTGTACAGAAGTTAAACTTCAACTGAAATGCCTTCTGCTCAGGTCAATCATCAGTTGGGCAAAGCTGTGCTCCTCACTTAAGTCAGCACAAGTTCACAGTGTACAACAAAATCATTTTGAAATACTACACCATAGGGTTAAGGCTATTATGTTTTTTCAGCCTCAGTTTCTTAACCAGCTCATCCCCAGCATGAGTTTGTGGAACATCTCTCTACAGCTAAAATGACATATTGCTCAGGGATTATAGAACCTGATGTAGTCTGCGGGAATGATTTCACTGAGTTTGGGTCAGAGCTTTGGAGAGAATTGGGCGAGCAGGTGCAGGTGGACAATGCTATGTCCAGCAGGAGATGGATGCCTGGGCACACAGGCTGCTTGAAGCTGCTGAGAGACCTATTGCAGAGGTCTGTGTGCATGCATGGAGTATCTGTAGCGAGGCTTTGGTTATGTCGAGGTGGGATTAGACTCTTCTCCCAGGTGATAGTGATAGGATGACAGGTAATGGCCTCAAGTTGTCCCAGGCGAAATTCAGGTTGGACATAAGGAAAAATTTCTTCTCCAAAAGAAGTGATTGGGCACTAGAATGAACTGGGCTGCCCAGGGAGCTGGTGGAGTCAACAGTCCTTGGAGGTGTTCAAGAAATGTTTAAATGCTGTGCTAAGGGACGTGGTTTAGTGGGGAGATATTGATGGTAAGTGGATGGTTGGACTTGGATGATCTTGGAGATCTTTTACAACCTTAGTGATTCTATGATTCTGTGACACTGTTCATGTTACCAACATTGCCTTTGTTTTTACCTGTGAGGAAGCTGACAAGTAACATGAGTAGTACAGTAGTTCACAACTATTTTCATGAGATAACTCAGCAGGATTTATTGTCTGTGCCAGGACTAGAAATAAAGGTGAGGGTTTTTGAACACTCTTGTTATTTGAAGTAGAATAAATTAAGTAGAATGAATTTATGGTACTTGTGCCTGTGGAGATATGGTTACAAAGGGTTGGAAGAGAAAGGAGGAAGTATTGAGCTGATGTTTTCAGTGCAGGATAGTTTGGATCTTCTGTACTTCTCTCCAGCCATGGTTGCAGTCCTTCTCCCTTTTGTGCATGTAAATATGGCCTTTTGGGTAGTGCTCTCATTATGTCAGATTTTGTACACACTTCTGTCAAGGATCAGAAAGTTCACTGGTCATTTTTTATCTGCAGCTTTGAAAAATGCTCTGGTTTCCCAGAAGGCAGTAATGCCGGCTCTTTGATGTTTATTCTAGCTGGTTTTCCTGTTTAATAATCATAGCAGGAGGAAATGTGTTGGACTAGCTGCATGACAGAAACAGAGGAATTCGTTAAAGAAAGTAAAAGGAATTCTACTCAAATTTCAGGCTTTGGGGTTGGAGTTACAAACTACTCATCATTCTGGTTGTTTTTAATGTTTCTTCTGTGGCGCTTTCCTTGTCCACGAAACTTATATTTACCATTAGCGTGGGTGAGCCTGAGAAAATGAGCAGTGTTGTTGAGGCTTTGAGCGGTGTAAACGTTAACCAGTACCTTTCTTTTGTAGTCTCTGATGTGTTGGTCAAGGCTTAGGGAAAGAAACTGAATGAATCAGGAGATTATGCAACCTTCACCTGTAGTTTGCCATTTCAATTACATCCCAGCTTGGTAGTGGCTGGAATACTTTACCAACTGATGGCAGTTTTATATTCTAGGTGATGAAAATCAGTAAACATTTGCCTTCATGCAAGGTGTTAAAGAAAAACTCTGAGTCTTGGAACAAGATGGATCTGTGGGCCCTTTTATCTGTTTTGAAGTTAGAGCAAGGCATCAAATCTGTACCATGGCAACACATGCAGTTTCTTACTTGTAGCTAATTTACTTGCCAGTCTCAGATCCAGGGAGCACATCTTTTTATGTCCAGCTTTACACACATTGTAAAGCACATACATACATGTTAGCCCCTGGTTTCTGTTTATCCTCAAGAAATAATGCTCCCTTGAAAATACTTCCATCCAGCTTTGAAGGAATCCTGAGAAAGTAAGGATCCCAAACCTGCATCATAACTTGTTAGTGGAGCTGGATCTGAGTTTTCCCCACATTTTCTTCCCTGTCTACAACGGGCAGTAATGTTTTATTACTGTAAAGGCAAAGATGATTGATTACTTGATAGGCATTTATGTAGTTCCTTACTATCACAACATGTATGTGCCTTAGACTGATAAATAACAAGCCTACCTTGAAAAGGTAGCTGTGTAAACATGAGGAAGTGCATTAGCTGAGCATCTCATGCATTTGAGTCATGAATTCAGCAGGGTGACTGATGGGACTGCAGACCACTTATTGCTGTATGATGTAGTGCCCATAATCTGAGCCACTGATGAAAAGAGAGTAAAATATGTGTTCAAGTATGTGTCAGTACGTAGTTTTGAGTTTTTGTTTCAACTATCGAAAGAAAATTGTACTTCGTATGTAGATCCTCTGCTGCTTTTGTTGAATTAAGCAAGTACCAAAGCCACAGTAGAATAAGATGTAGTAGCTGAACCCTAGAGCTGACTTGTCCCATATCAACTTTACTGACTTTGGCATATTCATCCTGGCATTCATATCTGTACAAACTTTAATCACTCAGGGAATATGTTTGAATCTGATGATGAGTAGCTCCTGTATCTTATTACAGAGGAAGCATGTATGTGCAAGTCTTTTAAGTTAAAGAACTGGACAAACGATGTTTTACCAAAGAGTAGCTTGGAAATCTGCAAACAGGAGGCTGGAAATAGGGGATTAGTTGTGTTATTTATGGCTAAAGAATGTGTTTCTGTTAATTCCAGCAGCAGCGGTCAGAAGAATTTTAAAATCAGATTTTTTTTCCAATATTGAAAATGAAAAAGCCTAAGGAGAAGCCATCCATAAATCAGGTGCTGCAAATGGGATTAGGCAAGTTCATGAATACACGGCTCTCTGGGTCGCACTCAAGGGGCAGTGACTGTGGGTGAGTCTCTGGACTGTTCGCCAAAGGCTGCAGGCAGCAGCCTGAATCCAGGTCTGTGAGCCACTGTCTGACTGCATTCTGTTCTGGTGTTAAATTTGATCATGGTGGTGGTGGTGTGTGTGGTTATTATAGAAGCGATTATTAGAAAACTGCAATTGAGTTATATGTTGTATTGTGAGATGTTAACTGAAGTATTGATAACGTGATGTTTTCTAAAGTGTTCCTGAGGACATCAGTGATTCTGCAGATTTGGTGGTTTTGATAGCTATTGGTTTTCACAGTTCCTGTAGGACAATACTTTATATTTCATATCAGTCATTTTTTAGCAGGCAAATAGGCCTTCCTTAAGGTTGGTGTTGAACCACAGCAACATCCTAAGCATTATCATAGGGTGTTAGAGTTGATGGAACTGGATGCTAAGGAAGTTTTCCTATTCAAAATGGAAACATGCATGGACAGCTCTAAATAGTTTTTTCATTAATATCCTTACAGAAATTGGAATTAAAAAGCAACAAAGGAAAACATTTCAAATGCTAGTAAATATTTCTTCCCCCCTACTAGCTTCCAAAATTCCAGTCAAGTTTTTTATTATAGCTTGATTTAACTCACTGCTAGAGGGATACGGCAACATGTCCAGCATAGTGTGGTGTGGACAGAATGCTTCTGTGGTCCATAACATGCTTTGCAGTTGCTCTGTTTTTTTTGGGACAACAAAATCAGATCCTGGCAGCGTTAACCCTTTGTCTTTCCATAGTAGGGATGAGTATTCCAGGGCTCTGAGCATCTGCCGGTCTTCCTCCTCTGTTTATTTTTCTTCATCTTGGTATTCCATTACTGCAAGGTTAAAGAAAAAAGTCATCTGGTAAACCTCACTCAGACAAACAATGCATTTCAGGCACCTTTCTCTAAGGGAAACATAAACAAGGAAATGAATCCCGCCAAAAGTGCAATTCATTGTAGAAGAATAAATAATTTGTCATTGATATAGTGTTTTTTTTTTAATTTGCTTTCTGATCTCCTTTCTTACACTTTGAATTACTATTTAAAGAGGCCACACACGGTTGTTTCTTTAAATTTCTCCCTAAGCTCTTTCAGCCATTAAAACTGACTTTTTTTTTCTTTCTTCTGGAACTTTTTTGTATCCCTCACTTTCTCAGAACAGAATAGAACATGGTGTGCTGTCTGCTTTAAAACCAACTAACTTCTTTGTGCTAGGTCTGATCTGCCTGCATTGCCTGCGCCAATGATGAATTTGCCAAACAGGATAAGAAGAATGGGCTAGGACAGGGTTTGAAAGAGAATCCTAGTCTCCACAGAAACGTTAGTGTGTAGGACATCCCATCATAGTGGGACTGTAGATTTTGGAGTATGGTTTTGGAGAATTCTAGTTTTAAAGGTTTTTGTGATGAAGGATGAAGCCAGGACCCAGACTAGTTGATATAACTAAAGCATTTCTTTTAGGTTTTCACATAATTTGTTACTGATTTTTGCCTACCTCTGTTGTTCTTGCTGTAAAATTTGGCTTCTGCCTTTCTGTGCTGAACTCTTGGATAACATGTGTACTGCTAAAAGGGGCTTTCTACCAATCCCAGGTGTGGCTACACTTTAAAGACAGTAGAGAACTTAGGTTTACACACAGGGTTCATCCTGTAATGTCCAGGCCTTAAAAATACTTGTCTATTTATGTTGCACACAGTTTTTGAGGTTAAAGCGGACAGAGTTACTAGAAAAATCAGTGCCATCCTCTCCACCAATTGGTCGTGTATTTTCTCCCTGTTTTTAAGGGAACAGCACTATTGGTCTAAAACAGGTTAAAGTCTTCCTTTCAGCGTCAGTGTCACTCTATGCTTGTGTAAAATGTGAGTGGAAACCCAGCCTACAGGAAAGCTGTGGAAGTAGCTCTGTATAGTTTTGTATTTTGAGATGAAGAGTCTGAAGAAATTAAGATATTCGTGTAACAGCTCTTGGCATGCTGTGTGTTATAATCCAAATCTGTTTCCTTATATGAGCAACTTCAGATCTTAAACCAATTTTAAAGGTATTTTCTCTGCAGCTCCTGACAGTGATTACCTGGAGTTCAGTGGGATTTGGAACAAACTTGGATGATATGATTTTTCTTAAAATTCAGGAATACTCATACTTAATTTATGTATGTATACCTTAAGGGACTCACAGAACAGGTAGACAGCAGAGAACCATTCCACTGAGCTTCATTTCCCCTTCTTTCACTGCTGGATATGTATACATACATATTTAGTTGTGGTTTTTGTTTGGCTGTTGTTTGTTGGTTGTTTTTTTTTTTTGCTATTCAAAACCTGATCAAGTTTTGTGCTGCAGTGCTACATTTTCCACTGGTTAAAAAGTTGTGCACCAACTTTAATGGAAGACTTCAGGAACGCCATAACAAATTACATTTTGTAGCATTGTCCATTGTCCATTATTATTTGGCTTATTTAGTTAAAAATATTTTACTTCTGGTTGATTAATTAGTCATAAAAGCTTCTTATCTTGTCCAAAAAGATTGCAAGAATCTATTTTGATGTGTAGGGAAAATCCTCATACAAATGTGAATATTGGTTGTTTCCTTTCCCTTCTTTTTTTTTTTTTTTTTTTAATTCGGATAAATATCTCTTGAGATAAATATATTTTCCCCGACCCTCTAATTTCATCTCTCCATTAGAATTCCTAGCTTCAAAAGAAAAGCTGCTACTTTTGGAATATGGGACCATAACAGATTGATTTCTTGTTTATTACATTTACGATATATCTACAATACTGCTTCAGGCAGAATTGCAGCATGTGTAGGCACACCTGGACCAGCAAACTGACTAGGTACCCCTTGTTCCCAGCAGCCTGAGGAGAGTGTCCCGGAGCCTCTGCACCCTCTGCACCTTGCCCTGGCTGATGGGGTGGAAAAACTACCAGGGTGGCTGCCTCTGATGCTGTCATCCATTTGCAACAAAAATGGAACTTTACAGTATGCTTAATGCAGTATACCCATTTTTTACTTTTTTTACTATTTTTTACTTACTTTTTTGTTGTTGTTCAGAAAGCTTGCTCCTTAAAAAAAAAAACAAAAAAAAACACACACACAAAAAAAAACCAGAGAAAGAGAGTACTTTAGGATCTTCTTGCTACTGATCAGGCTGAGGGAGGTTTCAACCAGCTTTGCCAGGGATTCCAGTTGTCTGCGCTTCCTTGACTAATACAGGTTAAGAAGATGGATTGTTAAAATGTCAACATACTTTAAGCATCTAGAATATGGCATGTCCCCTGAAAGGCTTCATCTCTGATACACATCATCAGATGAAAGAGGTTTCCTATTTATTCAAGTCTGTATACAGCTGTGCCTAAACAAAAGAAATCGTAGCTGAGCAAACGACAGTAATCCTACCATAATGCATCCTTACCTTTTCTAATGTTGCATAAAGGATACTGTCAATTAGGTTCTTGTACATGATGTCTCCGTGCGGATTTATCTGTTTTGCCATGTTACTAATCTTTCTAACAATCCAGGAAATTCTTAATTTCCTATTTATTGCAATGATTTTAAGTCTATGCTTATATAATGAAAAATGATCACAAAAATCGTGATCTCCAAGACACATTGCCTGTCTGAACTCCTGTATCAAACATGCATAGTCAGCTATGCAGAAAATACACTTTATTTGGCTGGTGTTACAAATCCAACCTTGGTGATTCCTTGATTCTACAATTCTGTACTTTTGAGGATCCTGAGAAGCAAGATGTATCCCCTGAAAACTGGGAAAGGGAGGGGTATCGTGGAAAAAAAACCAAACTGTGGCCTAAAAATATTTATTTCACAGTCATTGCAAATGATATCTAAGATTAAAATGGTAAAGAGATTAGAGAAAAAAAAATGTTTTTCTTTCTTTATTAGCCATATTCTGTTTTCTTTAATAATCTTATACGTTAAGTCATTATTTTTGTCTGGATAGTTAGGCAGCATTCCCACAAAAGTTTTGGTTGGTGAAAGAAAAGGTGCTGAGAACTTGAAAGATTATTTGTTTAAATCCGTTATTAAAATTATAAGCTACCAAGAAAATCCTTAAAATATGTGTGTGAGCATGTATTATTTCAGTATTCATTCCCTGATGCTGGAAACAATACAGTCCAGCTTGCCTTGCTGTAACTGCTTTGATGCTGTTTGGCCAAACTGAATTAATATATTGAGTTAAAAATATTTAATGATGGCATTTCACGCTATGGCTCAATGAATGTTCTTCTTGGAAATATAAGGAATCATAGAATGGCTTGGATTGGAAGAAACCCTTTTAAAGATGATTCAAATTCCAACCCCATGCTGGAGCAGGGCTGCCACCCAGCAGCTCAGGCTGCCCAGGACCCCACCCTGGGGTCTGGAGTGCCTTCAGGGATGGGGCATCCACAGCTTCTCTCTGGAAAAAATTCCTAATATCTAATCTAAATCATTACTCTTTTAGTTTGAAACCATTGCCCCTTGTCCTATCACTATCTGCCCATGTATAAATTTTGTCTCCCTCTTATAAGCTCTCTGTAAGTATTGGAAGGCCACAGTGAGGATTCCTGAGAGCCTTCTATTCTCCAAGCTGTACAAGCCCATCTCCCTCAACTTTTTTTCGTAGGAGAGCTGCTCCGGCCCTCTGAGAATATTTTGTGTGTCCAGTCCTGGACCCTTTTCACGTTTAAGATCAGAATGAAAACATTCCAGGTTGTTAAGGAAAAGCAAGTCTGCCTTTACCATATGGTTTCCTTTAAAGGTATTTTTGCTTGAAAAGTCTGTGTTGTATTAAATTTGAAACTGAACTTAAATGCTGTAGTGTTTGGCTCTCTTTCAGAAGGACAGCCTTTGTAACATAATTCTCTAATGTAGAAAACCTGCTGTTAAGCATTGTTGTTCATCTATAAATAAAGTTATATAAAAGAGATTTTGCTTTTCACAGCTTTTGTTAAAACAAATTAAAACCTAGCAAGTGTGCCATGGGTTGGGTCATGCCCATCCTTCCGTTGAGCCTGATGCACTAAGAGAAGAAATATTTTAAATTTTTATGGATTATAACCTTATATAATATCAGAGTAAGACGTTAGGACCAGATCTACCTATAGAAATGATCATAGCCATAAATTTCATGTGCTTTTCAGCTGATATTTGTAGTCAGGCAAATTATCAGAGTGAAGAAAATATGTCACTGTCCTAAGAGCTAAAATTTCTGCTTTCACTGTCTGCCGAACAGAATGACAGAGCAGAGGCATTGCAAACTTTGCCTCTTAAATAGGCTAGCTATTATCTCGTCCTGAAATTGTGTCCAGTTCTGCAGGAGGGAAAGGCTTAGACATTCGATTTCGTTTGGTCCTTGGCCTGTTGAAAGCTACTAAGAAGGGCCGTGCAATTGGTGCCAATTTGCAATGTTTTGCTTTTTTTTTCCCGTGATCCTGAAAAATGTCTAGTACAAACTGAACTGTGACCACCCACTCATTTCACATGAGCCACAGACCACTTGCCAGTTGGCACAGAGTAAGAAACATGAGCTTTACTACAGCAGATCAGTCTGTCATCCTGTCTGCTGCTTTCTGTTGAGCTCAGAGTAAGGCTGAACTTAGTTCCTCTCCTGGCTTAGTAAGCATCTCATAATGGAAGGGAATGGGGAAATATCCCCTGGTGTCTGGAGCAACTGTTGATGTTCAGAGGCAGGGCATTTCATTGGGCTCTGAGTTTGCGTGAATATGAAGTTAGCTTTGGCTACAGTCAGTCAGCTCTTTTCTTAGATCAACACTGCATTGTAATTTTGTCCCAAGCTGAATTATAGAAAATAAAAACCTGTAAGGACCTACCCCTGCCCCCCTCCCCCCAAAACTCAAGAGGACTGAAGTAGTGAGAAATATTTCTGTTGTATAAAACCTCTATTGCAAAATGTGTTTTTGAGTAATGCTCCTTGACGACTTGCCACGCAAATGTTGCTTTATTAATGATAATGTTCCATTGTGAACTGACTCAAATGAAAATTCATCAAAATTCAACTGCTCACCCTGCTTTTGTCCAAGCTGAATGAAATGCCTACAGTAAGGATTGAGGTTAACTGAGTTAAAATGGAAACTGTAATATGCTGAATGATATCGTTTTTAGTAGACTACAGTTCTGTCCAGGAAAATTCAGATTTTTAATTCACTGAGCATTAATACATGGTCAAAGCCTATACTTTTTAGGTCTTTTTAAGTCATGCTCTCTGGAGAGGTCAGTATTTTTGTTTCACATCTAGAGAAGTGGAGCTAACACAAAACAAGTGCATTATAAACTTTATACTTTTCAGACATCCTAATTTTTGCAGTTCTGATGTCTTGAGATGTTTATATGTTTCTAATCTTGCAAAAAAAAAAAAAATCTAAAAATTATTCCAAATACCCTTATTTTATGTTTTGTCTTAGCTACTGTAGATGAAGGATTGTGTGCTAGAAGAACAAAATGGAAGTGCATATCCTTTCCTCCCATTTTGAGAAAGGATGCTTTTAGGAAAAGGTGGGTGGGCCATGTGTTGCATGCAGTTTGTGATGAGATCACGCTTACCTTGGTGTATTCAGAGTCCTGTGTCCTTATTTCTTAGCTATATTGCTGCTTCATCATTTGTAATGTTCTGGGGATGCCCATGTCTCAGCGATCAGAGAATATTATTGGCTTAAAAGCAAAGCTTTGAAATGCTCTGGAGAGGGAGAAGTGGAGCAGGTAGCCTTCTTTTGTGGTGATTTCTTGTTAGTTGATCTTGCCTTATAAATAGGCCATTTGATAATTATGGCTACTGGATGAATCTCACCATTGTGTCTGAGGAGGAGGTACTTGAGTGGTGTCTCCTGGAGCTGTTTCAAGCAGACAAAAATTGGAACAGCTTTACCCGATAGGAGAATTGTTTTTGATCAGTAAAGAGTACCTTTGCAGTTGATAAACGTGGAATTGGTGTTAAATCCAGCCAAGCTTGTGAACAATTCTCTACACTGGTTTGAGAGACAGAACTCAACAGTAAAAGGCCAAGTCAGCTTTTTTGGCTAGCTACTTTTTCCTGTGTGTTTTGTTTATTAAGATGATCTATCTTGATCTAAAGTAGGCTTTCACTTGTGTCTGGAACAGACCACTTGATGCTAAACAGAAGTGCAAGACGTGCAGGCCACCTTGCAAATTCTCCGGTGGGTCTTCTGTGTGTTCATAGAAAGTAGGTCTGGCAAGGACCAAGCAAGTCACAAGAATCCTACTCTCCCAATGCGAAATGCATTTGTGTGTGTACTTGCACACAAACACTAGAGAGGAGAAGACATGGGCTTGTGCTTTGCTTAACTTAGTCACCTTGAAAGAAGAAATTTATCCACTGCAATTGTGTGTGTGAGCAGCTTGTGAGGGAAGTGGGAGCCAATAAAGTAGTGCAGAATTCATAGTGTTAGAGCCTTTGTACTAATCAAAATCACTTCATAATTTGAGGTGATGAAAACTGCCAGGAGTTCTTACGTTATAATTTATGCCTCCTTAAATCCTCTAAGGAGACTCCTTTGTGAAGGTCAGCTCTTAAAGAGGTGGATAAAGGCCCACTTTAGCTAGAATCACTACCACTTGTTTCCTACTGATTTTTTTCACTAGTAGGCTTTTTGATAAACTCAAGAGCATTGAATGACTTTCTTTAGGAATGACCACACTGACCAGGGTTATGGATGATAAGCTGCATACTCTAAACGACATACTGATACTTCCAATATTCTTTTGAGCCTAATTTTCTCCACCTTTTGAGAATTGTAAAGGGGGAGATTGCAAAGTCTGTAGGACTCTGTATTTTGAATTTGTTTCAAATGACAATCCTGACAATTTCAAATGTAATTGTAAAGAGATTTGCTGAACAAATTACAGCACAACTGTAACTCTTTGTGTGTGTGTGTGAAGGACAAAAAGAATCACAGAATGGCCCAGGTTGGAAGGGACCTCAAGGATCATGAATCTCTAACCCCCCCGCCACAGGCAGGCCCACCAACCTCCCTATTTAATACTAGCCCAGTTTGCCCAGGCCCCATTCAAGCTGGCCTTGAACACCTCTATAGGGACAGGGCATCCACAACCTCCCTGGGCAGCCTGTTCCGACACCTCACCACTCTCATAGTAAAGAACTTCCTCCTGACATCCAACCTAAATTTTCCCTTCCTCAACTCAAAACCATTTCCCCTTGTCCTGCACGGAATTTAGATAAGCTGGACCGCTGGCATGAGGTTCAACAAGGCCAAGTGTCATGTCCTGCACTTTGGCCGCAACAACCCCAAGCAGAGTTATAGGCCTGGGGACAAGTGGTAGATGATTGTGAAGAGGAAAGGGACCTGGGGGTGTTGGTTGATGCTTGGCTGAACATGAGCCGACAGTGTGCCCAGGTAGCCAAGAGGACCAACAGCATCCTGGCCCGCATTAGAAATAGTGTGGCCAGCAGGAGCAGGGAGGTGATCATCCCCCTCTACTCAGTTCTGGTGAGGCCACACCTCGATTATTGTGTTCAGTTTTGGGCCTCTCTCTACAGGAAAGATGTTGAGGCCCTGGAGCGTGTCCAGAGAAGGGCAATGAAACTGGTGAGGGGTCTGGAGCACAAGTCCTGTGAGGAGCGGCTGAGGGAGCTGGGATTGTTTAGTCTGGAGAAGAGGAGGCTCAGGGGAGACCTCATTGCACTCTACAACTTCCTGAAGGGAGGTTGTGGTGAAGAGGGGTTTGGTCTCTTCTCCCAGGCAACGAACAGGATCTGAGGAAATGGACGCAAGTTGTGCCAGAGGAGGTTTAGTTTGGACGTGAGGAAAAACTTCTTCTCTTAGAGAGTGGTCAGGCACTGGAATGACCTGCCCAGGGAGGTGGTGGAGTCACCATCCCTGGCAGTGTTCAAGAGGCATCTGGATGAGGAACTGCGAGATATAGTTTAGTAGCTTGTGGTAGCAGTGGTAATGAGAAGATGGTTGGACTAGATGATCTTATAGGTCGTTTCCAACCTTGTGATTCTATGATTCTATGATTTATGCAGTTATCAACCCTTTCAAAGAGTTGACTCCCCTCCTGTTTGTAGGCTCCCTTTAGGCACTGAAAGGCTGCAATGAGGTCCCCCCACAGCCTTCTCTTCTTCAGGCTGAACAAGCCCAGCTCCCTCAGCCTGTCTTCATAGGGGAGGTGCTCCAGGCCCCTGATCATCTCTTTGGCCCTCCTCTGGACCCTCTCCAGCAGCTCCCTGTCTTTCTTGTAGTGGGGGCTCCAGACCTGCACACAGTACTCCAGATGGGACCTCACAAGGGCAGAGTAGAGGGAGACAATCACCTCCCTGTCAAAGAAGCAAAGAATGAGAGAGCAAGGGAAATAGTTTGCTTTTCGAAGTTTGAATAAAAAAATCTAATCTTATCAGTAACTATTTACTTTGGTGAGCCAAAAAGCAGTAAACTAGAATCTTTTAGATCATTGATTATTGTCAGGTGATGGGGAATCAGAAATTACTGTTGTCCTTTCATATTCAAGTGAAATGAGTTTGAGGTCTTAGACCTTACTAGCTTGATGAAAGTTGCAAGCACCATCATTTATTCAGCACTTGAAAAAACAGTGTATTGTTCATGGGCAATGAACTCTACCAGAGTGATCTGGCAACTCTGTCTTAAAGGAACATGGAAAGAATATTTTGCTATGTCCTCGCAGTAACTTATCTCTGTAGTAAAGCTCTCATTGTCTGTGGCTATAGTAATAGTGGCATTTGGAAGCAATAATTTTTCTTAAAAACTGAACAGAATACCAAGGACAAGATATCTATGTGTGTATGCGTATGTAAGTGTTAACATTCAAATGCATATTACAAAATAGGTAAGTACGCAGCATATGAAATGAAGAAGGATTGACTTTGCCTTTTTCTCTTCCCTGGAAATGAAGCAATACATCATAGCACTTTTGGTGGTTAGGATACAGAAACTAACTGTAATTTCAGTGCTAGGCTTCTTTTAAAGCCCTAATGCTACTAATGCTTATATTACTGCTATATGATTTGTATGGATGGGCAGCTAGCATTCTTGTTTTCTGTTATTGTCTGAGTCTGTGCTTTATTTCCCTTGAACCTCCAGATGGCATAGGAGAAAGGCAGAAGCACCTTCCTTTGCTTGTGTTTCTTCTAAGCTAGGCAGTGGAAGCTGGTGCAAGGTACCTCTTCTAAGTCTTTCTTATTTACTGCTTGTGCACACTATTTTCCACCATACCAGTATCAGCAGTATTACGCACTGTGGGTTTGCTGTGCGTCTGCTTTGAACTTGTGAAAAAGTCACTGTGTGTTGGCTTGGTCTTGGCATTGCACTGACGTGATTTCCATTCTGCTGGGAGCACAGGCACAGTGGTATTGTTTGCCTGCAAAAGGTTGTATAGCTGTATTCTGTAGAATCTCCCAACTGAATAAGGTATCAAAGACAAATAGGCATTGTCTGTCTGCTGTTAACATCACGCTGCTGAAAGAGAAAGAGCAAAGTATCCCATTGCTGTTGGCCTGTGGAAAGTCCCAGCTTTCCAAATACTGCAACCTGGTCTTTCTGAGGTTTTACTTACAGCAGTTTTCTCACAGCCTTTAAACCTCTCCATGTAGATTAATCATTTTCATGTCCTGACTCATTCAACCTTAAGGAAATAGCTTCAGGTTCTGGTGTCATTGCACTATAGATCAGGCAAGCTGGATAACAAATAGGCTTGTTGTTGATATGTGGAGGAATGGAAGTACTGCCAGAAGTGTCTCAGCATGTTGTGCCGAGATGCTGGCAGACGTTGCCAGGGGCTGCTGTAGATCAGCCATGTGTTCAAAACAGAATGGTAATTGAAAAGCCTTTTCATACGTATTATGAAATGTTTGTTTTCACATTTTTCAGGTGCTGCAAGATGTATTCATGAATAGGTTGCTCCATTTACTCTTTCTTTAATGACTCCACTTAAAGGTGCATAATGTGCAAATACATAGCTACATCACCTCAGGCTGTGATTTTTGTCACAATTCACGAGGTAAGTAGGGTTGAGTCTGGTCAGTAAATGGATGGGTAACTCCCCCCTAACTCAAGGGTTGTGTGTGTGGGTTGCAAACATGCTCCAGGAGCTGTTTCTGGCAGTTTGGTTAGAGGCATGCTTCCCTCTGAGTCAGGTCTGAGCCAGTGTCCCAGGGTAAAAGATTACTGCTGGAAAGGACACGTGATCAATGGGATGCAAAACTGTGATTTCAACATCTTACGCTCAGTAAAGCACTCTTCTTTCTCCTCATCTCCCTCTCTCTTTCTCTCTCTCTCTCTCTCTCTCTCGTTGATTTTTTGTTTGTGCGTTTCAAATCTAGCTACTCCAGGTAAATTCCAAAAGAGCATCTCTGTCTTCCTCTGTGGAATAGTCTTCCAGTTTGACTTCGGTGAAGATTTTTCACCTTCCTATTCATAACTATTGCACTGTTTCTTTATAAAAACTTAGTGACTGATTTTTTAATACACTGTACTGAGCATTTCTGATATTCTTTCTCCATTATGACGTCACAGCTTATTGGTTTATTTATATATATATATGTGTGTGTATGTATGTGTATATATATATATGTATGTATGTATGTATGTATGTATGTATGTATGTATATACATAAGAGTAAGAGATCTTAAGAGTTCCTTAAGGACTTAGCTCCAGCATGGCCAAATGGCTTTCCTTTTGTCTTGCTTCTGCTTAACACTAAGTTAAAATGAGTACCAAGTCAAGAATGCCTTTACTCTTATCTTACAGGAGTCTGTCATGTGTAACTTCTCCCGCTATCAAATCCAAGATAATTAACATTTTAAATCAGCGGGGGCAGTCCCACAGCTCTGAGCTGTCACCTGCTTGACCTCTCTTGTTACACCTTGTCCAGGTGTGTTCCCTTTCAAAACTCAGGTCTCAAGTGTGATCAAACACAGGTCAGAGAACAAATTGATAAAATGATATGGTATGGCCTTGGAAGTGCACTTTGCTTTATCATAGATGATCTGTCTTCAGAGCAGAAGAGTCTCGTTATCCCCCTTGTTGAAAGGAGCAAGAATTATAAAAACAGAAGGAATAACATTCCTTGTGGAAATTCCTCTGGGAATGTATCTTGTGAGGGAAAAACTCCAAACTCAGCGTAATAGAATGCAATAAGGCAGGCTGGAAGAAGTGATAGTTGGCTTTCATTTATTGCGCAGACAAGGAAGTTAGGTTACAGTAAAAACTGAAACATCTGCATAAGTTCTTAATGTAATAACTGCATTTACATATGCAGAAAAAGATAACAAAATTCAGAAGCAGAAAAAATATTGTTTAGACAGGATGGCCTTCCATTTTGGTACAGAGAACACAACTCTTTGAAACCAGATCTAGTAAAAACATCTCTATTTAAAATTGATTTTTATGCATATATGCACTTTTTCCAGGTTTATTTAGTATTGATTACAAAGGGAAGAGGCCAGGATCTCTACTGGGACCTAGCTTTGCTACAGATTTTTCTTTGCCTTTTAATGATTATTCTGCTTCAAGATGTAGAGCTATTGATACTTACCATGTAGGAGTTATTTGATGCAGATGGAGATAAAGTTGATAGGCAAATATAAATACATTAAAATTTAGTTAAAATCTCATTGCTGTGCTATACAAATTAAAAATAGAATTTCCTATTGAAATGAAAACCGGTAATACTGCAGGTCTGCTCATTGAGCTCTGTAATGAGACCCAGTGACAAGAAATAAAGGCCGAAAGAGAAAAAGATGTAGAGGAGCTCATCTAACTCTGTCAGCGAGTCCTGCTCCAGCTCATCGCTGTGCGGGAGCGGCACAGCCACTGCTCTCTGCAGCTGCATTGGCCCTTTTGGCTGGAGCAGGACCTGAGCCCTTGGCTTGAGATCGAGACTGTGTGCTGCAGCAGAAAAAAGAAATTGCTTGAAAACCTTAGTTGTAAGAACATGAACTTACTGTACGAGTGCTGCTTTGCAGAAAGCAGGGGGTTGGCCACCAGGTTGCAGGATATCAAAAGCCTGGAGGTACAACTGGCTGTTGGTTATAGGTGGGTATCTGCCATGCTTAGCATGGTAAATGTCACTAAAACCTTGGTCTAAATGAAAACCAGACAAATATGTCTGCTTAATATAAGCAGTGGTTAGACACACTGTCTTGTACTGTGATCCCCTCAGGTCGCGTGAGCTAAGTGATTTCAGTGCAGTGCTGTTGGGATGGAAACTGCCAGGGATCTCCTGGCCTGATAATGAGAGGAGACGTGGGACCAGGCAAGCGTGCAGCAGCCTGGTGTTTGCTCTGCACAGTCAGTGTTTCCTTCTGTGAGGCTGGGAGAGCTTTCTTGTCACTGCCATGTTGTTAGGAGGACTTGGTCAAACTTTATAAATCCTCAACTGTATTACTGCTAGTTGAAGGTATAAGAGAATTTACCTTTCCCCAATACTACTGGTAATATTTTACCTACATCCAGCTCATGCAGTGAGTGACTGATGAATTTCAGTATTACTCTGAAGAAAGAAAGAAAAAAAAAAAATTGTTGTTTTGATGCCTCCATGCGACAGTGTTTAGGGTCAGAATTTTAAGTTTAGGAGACTTTTAGACAATTTTCCCTATGTGAATTTTAGAAGATTCATAAAAATACTTAGTTTTATGAAGTTTTCTAGATCTTTTTTAACCAACCATGCTTTTCCCTTTTCCTCAACCTCCCTGCATCTTGGCAATGCGCACCATTTGGTTCCCACACTTAAGAAGTCAACAAGGTCATTAGTAGTTCATGGTTAATAATTAGATTATTTTCCCTGTAAGGAAATTACCTTTTTTTTAAAAAAAAAAAAAAAAAATTGGATTTTTTAATAGTAAATATAGTACATTAAAACGTCTAGTGTATCCAGAAAGCAACAGTAGGTGGCAGAATAATTTCACTGGAAGTCGGTTTCTTGATACGCTGAACTTTTTTTCAATCAACTTCAAGAGAAAAAGAGGTGTATCTATGTGAGATACGAACAATTACTACTCTAGATGGTTGTCTTGAAAGAATTGATCAGACAGTTCCAAAACATGTGCTGCAACCATTAGTCAGATTTTAATGATTGCTTGCTCTCCAGTTCTGCAGAATACATAAATGCTTGTGAAGAATATTTCAGAAGAGCTTGTACGTGGTGCCTTGCTGCTGCCGAACATGCATGTGTATTAGTCACCAGCTGAAGCGTAGCAAATAGTATTTTTAGAGGTGTACATAATACATCCATATAATCCTTTCCTTTTAGAGAAAAGCACTTACATAAACATATTGCTATGGAATGTATTGCTCTACAGAACAGCTCTGCTGTCACCCTTGATGAAAAAAATAAGCTCCTTGGGAAATGGGTAGTAAATCATGACTGAGATTCTTCAGCGAAGAGTAAAGCATCTATGGAAGATGTCACTGGCAGGAAGAGCGGGAGAGAGAGGTTGCAGCTGCGTCTTGCATTGGATGTATCATGGACTCTGTCTTTCTCCTCTGTGTCTCCCTGGCAGTAGCTGTAGCATTCAGAATCATGAGCACCTCCAAACAATTCAGTTTAAAGAAAATAGAACAAATAGACACCTATGGGGAAACTACTTCCTCCACATTTCTAGCAAACCATGTTATTTTGAGGTATGCCTTGGCCTACAGCCATTTTTTCAGTCACAGCTGTCTGATCTAAAATTTTGAGAACAGGACCAGAAACAAAGCTGTAGATCAGTGGTATTTTACTTCATTGTAGCTATGGAAAAGAGTCTAATGTAGAATCATAGAATGGTTTGTGTTAGAAGGGACCTTTGAAGATCACTGACTCCAACTATTCTATATTTAATCAGAACTTCTGTTGTCCCTCAAACATCTGCAATCATCCCATCTTTATTCCAAGTAGACTGGGGAACTGACCTGAGTTCAGATCACACACAACTGATTTTGAGCCACGTCAGACCCTTTGGCCAGTTCACCTCATAACCACACAGATGTTTTGATGCATGGCACAGTTTGGGGATGAGAATGAGAGACAGAAGAGGGCAGGATGGCTTCCTCTTACTGTAGTGTTGCCTCGTAACACCTAAACCATATGTGAAACTACAGTCTTACCTAGCAATTGTTCTGTGTAGAAAAGACACTAGAAATAGTTGTAAAGATTACAGAGTTGTTGGGTTTTTTCCCATAATGGATACCTTTGAAAATATCCCCAAAGGAATGTGTGAACAGTGGAGGTGACCATGGTGTGCTTTCTTACTTTTGAAAAATGTCTAAAATGAATTTGCTGAAAAATTACTTCTTATTCAGATTGCATTTTGACAGCTGCAGTGGCTGGAAATGGCCTGTGTACATAAATGACAAAACCACAAAGATAAATACTGCTATCCCAAAATTATATGTATGATCTTTATAATACAGTGCGTGTATTTAAGTTTAGCATGGGCACACATAACGAAGTGTTATACAAATCGAAGGATAAGGAAAACAGTGCCCAGATTCCTGGGGACTGATACCTGGGTCTGAAGAAGAGGCAGAGTGCTTCATTTTCTCTGTTCATTTCAGGAGGGTTCTGTTGGGATGTTCTGGTGACTCACCAGCATTCAGTGTTACACTGTGGTGTGCATTTGGTGCATCAGATGGTGATCTTGGGAAGATCTAGAGAAGAATGAGAGGAGAGGAATTGTAGCTGAGATCTATTGTGGCAACACATATCAGGGAATTTTATTTTGTACCGTGAAAAACAGTAATGCTACAGAGGGTAAACATACAAATGGGCAAAAATATGGTGTCTGTATAACGTGGGAAAATGAACTAAGGCATGTTTATGTGTGAGTGTTTGATACAACTCCTTTACAGTAGATTTTTAGTCCGAGTTCCTCCATTCTGAAAGTGAGCTTTGCCAGGACTCACAGGTGAGTTCTGTCCAATTCTGTTGATGGATTTATCTTTAACTTGCCACTTCAGTATCTTTTTGATCTGATTCCTGGCAATACCTCATCTCTATTATTTGAAAATAGCTGTGGGATCAGGATAAGTATTTGTGTAAGTTCTGTTTTGTTTTGTTTCACTGAGGACATATTTAACATTTATTTGATATTATTTTTGTAAGTGCTCCTCGTCCCATTTCTCTTTTTCTTCCCAGCAGATTCTTTGTTTGCTTGTCTCAGCTTTGCTTTAGGAATTTATTTGGTTTTATGTCTTTGTTTATTTGCTTTTCCAGTTTCACCACAGTTCTCTAGATTTTGTTCTTACATGTCAATTGCTATTATTTATTTTCCTCTCCATCAGCTGTATTAGTTTGAATGTTCATATTCTAGAGTCTGCTTGTCTCTTGAAAATCATGTTTAAACATCTCACTTGATTTATTATTAAGGCTGTCTGTTCTTTGAGATTAATGTTTGTATTATACGAGGGCTGCTCTGAAAGTAATGTCTTCTGCTGTATTATATTGGCCCATGATGTCAGAGGTGGACACTGGTGGTCTGGTGGCAGAGGCTGAACCTTCCCACCGCTATTCTGTTACATTTTGTTGCCACATGACAGATGGCAGCAGAGGGCCAGTCTGACAGTACGGCGCGGAAGTGTGTATGGAGCAGAGGTGTGGCACTGAAATCCTCCATGCAGGAAAAAGTGGCATCCATTGACATTCGTGGATGCTTGCTGAACATTTGTGGAGGCCAATTATGGAGTGGATGTGAGCACAATGAAGCAGCGAGTGGTGCATTTCAGCAGAGGTGACAGTGTATGTGGGTCACCTCCACTTGTGCAGATTCTTACAAATGTAGCATGCAGGCTCTTGTTCATCGCTGGCAAAAACACACAGCCAGTCGTGGTGACTGTGTTGAAAAATAGTGGTTGAGAATTTGCTCTACCAAACAGTGTCATTGTGTTCTTTGTGTCTGTTGTAGTTTCCATCGAAATAAATAGGAGGCATTACCTCATGGGGCAACCTACCTACACAGGCCTTTTGTCACAATTACAGGCTTTTAAATTTACTTTTGTGCTGCTTTTGACTTCATTTCTTTTCTGAATTAAGCATCACTAAACTGGCTTCTGAAGTTTTTAAACGGTGGTCACAAGTATCAGATGGTTATGCACTTGTAATCTTCTTTGGATATGTCAGATATCTCTAAAACATTCCATTCTGACCCTTGATGAAGTAACTAAGAATAATAATCCTAATAGGCTTAATTACCTTGGTTATTCTTATAATTTGTCTGAATTTTTTATGCTTTGTGTGCATTTCTTGTACATACAGTATGGAAAAGAAATACAGCATTTTCTATAGAAATACAGAAAAATAGTTGTTGTCTTCTAATGACTTGGGCTTGTATTTATGAAGATTTAGCAGTATGCCACATTCTCTGCTATTATTTTAGTATAAAATTACTATGGTCTACCTGAAACCTAGTCACTCCCTCCTATGTGGTTAGAAACTGATTTTTCTTCAATAACCTTTTTTTTTTTTTTTTTTTTTTTCCAACTTGCTTTAGCATATCTAGTTTGCCTAAATCCTTTTCTGTTGCTCCATCCTTTAGCTAAACGTTTTTTTCCTTTGAGCTCTTAATACTAGGACATATTTATTTTTGAAAATGTGCATATTTAAAATATTTGTTTTCTTGAAGCTTCAACTTAAAACACATTCTTTCTATGATCTCAATCTGTTCATGTTCAAGTTAAACAATAGTGTTTTTCCCCCGTTGAAGTAATCTTTTTTATGATTCTGTGCAGTTTGGTAGCTGCAATGCACACTTACAAGAACATTCAATCTCTGCCTCATATGGCCTCCTACACAATAATGTCTTTTGCATTGCAATATTAAGTAGAATGCTATAAATACTGCTATTTTTTCATTAACATCTGATTGAATTATTTGACCTCAACACAGGGAAGCACTTAAATATATTTTAATTAACATTTTAAGTTTATACTTAAAATTGAATGCATGCTTAAGTGCTGCCCTGACTCGGAATGCTTTTTCAGATTGTTCTTTGGTTTTGTCTCTCTTTCTTCTAATAGTTTATTTTCCAGAAATATACATGGGTGCTGTACTGTTAACTCTTTCTAGGACTTATGTTTTTTGACCACTTCCAATGAATGGAGTTCTGACTTCTTCCTGTTCCCTGGGTCTCTTTAGGTAAATAATTGCATTACACCCCAGAAGTACTTCCTTTCCTCCGTAGTCATAGCAGAGTGCTAAAATCTATACTGTTAGACAGCCACGTGAGTTTAGGTCACTTTGGCTATGAACAGTTTGCTCTGAAAGATCTTTTTTGGAATTTGGAATTTTTATTTTTATCTCTCAGATGAGATGCCTTCCTTCATCATGATCTCCACTTTCTAACAGATTGTTGTCTAATTTCCTGTTTTCTTCATAGAAAAGAGAGAAATCCTGGGTTTTGTGCTTTATACATTTTGGGAAAAATCCTTGTTTAAATGTACTGCTTTGCATCTTCTGAATTTGATTTCCATGTTCAAAGAAAATTAGAGAGCTTAGTAGAAAGCCTTAGCAGAGTTAAGAGGTTTAGCTTCATGTGACACTGGGGAAAAAAAAACAAAAACTTCAGGTGATTTTGGAAAGCATAGTTACGTCTCCAGTTCCTCCTTAATCTTTAACACTTTGGTCTTTAATCTGCTACAATTTGGCGGGTGATGTTCTTCTCTTTTCCCCCTTTAATACTGGGACACAGCTAAGTCAGATAAGTTTCTTTTATCTTGGGAAGAATTCTGGGGAAGGCAAGCAGTTTTGACATTCAGGAGAGAACATATTCATAGGTATTTCAGCTCCCAGCACATTCCCTAGCAGTATCAGACAATGTCTCTCTTCTGATGTTGTTCTCTTTAACCATTTCTTAGTTCTTCAGATTCGCTGCCTTTTTATTGCTGTGTATATGTTGCTGAGCTGCCAAATATTGATACTCTTTTATGTTGATAAGATCTTCCAAACTCCTGCTTTAAGTTTTCTGGTCTGCAAGATGAATAGAATAATTCCTGTCTACTACTACTATTGAGATTCAGTATTTAAATGTGTGCAGTGTTTTAAGAACATCTGGAAAAATATTGTTAAAGGGCCAACATGGAGCTGAATTGCAGTGCACTTCTCCATCCAAGACTGACATACTGCAAGAGAAATGTTTTTTAGTTCTGTCTTGGCCTGTGAGGAGGTAAGGAAGCAGTGATGAAGAGTTAGCAAGCCTGGACAGCACTAAGTCCACACATACAGCATTTGTATGCACGTGTGTACAATCATGGTCACAGGCTTCAAAACTGAGGTATGTCGTGGCTTGACTTCCTGATAAATTGAATTCCTACTGCAAACAAGCCCTTTATCGTTAGTTCTTTTTTTCCTGTTTTGTGTTGCAAGGTCTCAAAAATTTATTATAAATCTCACCCTATTTGTGGCTTGAGGTTATTTCTGCGACTTCTGCGCTCATTTCAGAGTTACTCTCTCGTAAGAGGAAACGTTAATCTCCAAGATTGGAGAGAATCTGAATGCTTATGACACAAAACAGAAGGCAAGTAAGAGTGCAGTCCTACCTTTTTGACACTTTCTTGATGCTCTCAGAGTACTGTGAATTCTAAGGAAAAAGAGTGGATGTTTGACTTCACTAATTTGTCTCAAATGGATCTTTCTGATGTTCTGGTCTACAGAACCTAATGTTGCACATCTGCACAATGCAATTTGTAGCTATCTGCATGTAGATTATCTTTTAGTCACCTTAATCCCATGGTGTGGACACAGCAAATTAGAAATATATTGCACAAATGTTTGTTATTGAATAATGAGTGTGGAATTTAGGCTCCTGTAACCTCCTGAGCTGTTTGTTGTTGAGTATAAGGGTTTGAAGTGAAGCTCGTACCCAGCTTTTTCTCAAATGCAGAATTTTACATCTGTAGATTGTGAGTTGGTCTGTGTTCTGCAGGTTGGTTCCTACTGTCTTGTAGTCAGAATGGAAGTGATTACAAAACAAATGGTAGATCTTCCTGCTGGTGGGCTCACAGACATATTGAATGCTTCGTATGGCTGACAGTTGGCTTTTTGCATGTGTGAACAGCTCTCCTGTTCACTGCCTTGCTCCTTGGAGCATAATGAAACTTCAGGCTCTTTCTTTGCCTCCGTATCAGCCCAGTTTTCAGTCTGACCCATCATTTTTATAAGTGCTGATTCCCATGCTTCTACTTGTGCTTGCTGTTGGTATCCACTGTGTTTTACATTCTTTTCAGAAGTTCTGTGTTAGTTATTCATAAGTCACACCTTCTCCATAGCTATCCATGACTCTTTCCCTTTCCACTTAAACTTCCAGTGCAGGATCAGCTCTTGGTGAAGTTGTCTCAGGCTGCAGTTTTCTCAGCAGCCAATCCTATGTTGCGTATTTCTCAGAAAGCTGTCAAGATGGAGCTTGGGCTAAAATCTATATAATCTCTAGTGTTTGTTTCATCCTGTTAAAAGCCAGCTTTTATGTCTGAGACAGTTTCTTACTTCAGCACTCACTTCTCTTTTTGTGCACGTGAGTCTCTCGCAAAGGGCCACTGAATATTTTTCCATGCTACTTACACCAAACATCTCTAGCTCCTTACTGATCTTCATGTTTTAAGAGTAGTATGAGGTCTATCTGTTGGTCTTGCAACATGCTGAAGAATAGCTGTTATTTGCCTTTTAATAGCACAAGAAATATCTGAACTACCCAGTTCAGAAAACAAATTAGCACAAGCCTGATCTGAAGCTATGCCGCATTACTCTTATTTTGTTATCTTCACTGTTCTGGATCTATAATGTAGTTCTTTTAAACACCATCAGTAAACTCAAGAGTCGCAGCTGGTTTAGATAATAAGCTGGTGTTTGTTTGTTTCTTCTGTTTCTAATACAATACTAATGCTTTACAGTATATTGTACAACATACCAGAAGTTGAGCCAAGAGTAATTCTTCAGATTTACCCTCCCCAAACATGCAGCACAAACCAACAATACTTATAGTCTTGACTCACTCAAAGAGGAAAGATTTAAAAATAAATTAAAAAAGAAAGAAAGAAAGAAAGAAAGAAAGAAAGAGAGAGAGAAAGAAAGAGAGAAGGAAGGAAGGAAGAAAGGAAGGAAGGAAGAAAGAAAGAAAGAGAGATAAAGAAAGAGAAAGAAAGAAAGAGAAAGAAAGAAAGAGAGATAAAGAGAAAGAAAGAAGAAAGAAAGAGAGATAAAGAGAAAGAAAGAAAGAGAAAGAGATAAAGAGAAAGAAAGAAAGAGAAAGATAAAGAAAGAAAGAAAGAAAGAAAGAGAAAGAAAGAAAGAAAGAGAAAGAAAGAAGAAAGAAAAAGAAAGAGAAAGAAAGAAAGAAAAAGAAAGAGAAAGAGAAAGAAAGAAAAAAAAGAAAGAGAAAGAGAAAGAAAGAAAGAAAAAAAGAAAGAGAAAGAAAGAAAGAAGAAAAAGAAAGAAAGAAAGAAAAAGAAAGAGAAAGCGAAAGAAAGAAAGAGAAAGAGAAAAAGAAAGAAAGAAAGAAAGAAAGAAAAGAAAGAAAGAAAGAGAAAGAGAAAGAAAGAAAGAAAGAAAAAGAAAGAAAGAGAAAGAAAGAAAGAGAAAGAGAGAGAAAGAAAGAAAGAATGAAAAAGAAAGAGAGAGAAAGAGAAAGAAAGAAAAAGAAAGAAAAGAAAAGAAAGAAAGAAGAAAGAAAGAAAGAAAGAGAAAGAAAGAAAGAAAGAGAAAAAGAAAGAGAAAGAAAGAAAGAGAAAGAAAGAAGGATTTCTTTTAGGAAGAGATTCTGAGAGTTTACAAGACTTACAACCCCATGCACGGAACTTTTAGCAGTCAACTATTTCTACTACATTCTATCTAGATATTGCCCTGCTGAAAACACTGGAAATGTCTTAAAACACTCAGTGTTTTTATCACCCTGCATGCAGTAAGTTCAAAGCATCAGCAAAGCACTTTTATAGGCTACGCATTATGTCTACTTTGGAAAATAGAGTACAAAGAATTCATTGTATCACTAAGCTGTCACAGCTACTTAGTGACAGAGCTAGCATTAGGAAATGTGTGCCTGGACTTCTCTCTCTCATTACCTTTTGAGAATGAACCGAGGTGTATGCAGAGTTAATGGTAAAAGAAGTATGAACTTTTTTTTTCTCTCTAAATGTATTTAGGAACAAAAGGATGAAGGTGTGTTTCATATTGGTGTCAAGTCTTTAGGGCCAATAAAATCAGATCAGCATTAAATCTTAGTCTGGAATGAAAAATAACATCAATAAAATTTAAGATAGGAACTTGTCGGGCAGCTTCTACATTGAAGTGGATATCTAATACTCTGGAGAAGGAGATTAAGAAGTAGCTGTAGTGCAAGAAGTGCACAGCATGATACTCCTTTCACGTACTCATATTTAAGGCTTGGTATAGTAGTCATGGGTTATTACTTTTTTATAGATATATTTGACAAACTATTTTATTGTAAGACCAACTATAGTTATCCTTAATAAACTCAAGGTAAAGCCAACGGCAGAATAAATTTGTTCAACTAACAACACTACTACTGAAAACACTTTTCTAGTTGCTGCATGTTTTGATGGTTCCAGGACTCAGACAGCACCGCTGGAGGCATGTACCATAACTGCCATATGACTGCAGAAGCTGTGTGTCTCCACACCACGTTAGCCATTTTGCAAATTAGTGTAGCCCAAAATATGGAAGAGTTTTTACCAAGTTTTGAATATATTTGAGCAATTATCTTTCACCTGTCACACACACTGCTCTCCTGCTGCGCCTTGAAGTCCAAGCATCTTGTTGTGAATTATTTTAATCTTTGTCTTAAGAACTCTACAAATTCATCCTATCCTTCCCTGAGAAGGTCTCTTCCAGGCTACTGTCTCAGCAGTGAGTGGCATGGCAATTTCAACCATAGCATCCAGCAGCTTCTATGCTCCTGTCCCAATTCCAGATCTGAAGATACGCTTCTAGTCTTACCTGAAGAGCCTGTTACTGTTTTACTCTGTGTTTTCCACAGTGTTTGCTGTGGAAGGAAAGCAGTGTCCTGAAAATATCCTGTCCCAAAACACTTCTTTATCCTCAGCTTCCTTTCTCACATGTTTGCCCATATCTATCTTATCCTCTTGGAAGAACAGCTAGTTCAGCAGTGGGACCTGCAGAAAGCCTGTTGCTAAACATCAGCTATCCAAACTAGGGCATAATTTGCTTCTCTTCAGTTTTTCTCAAAATTGAATTAAAGAAGTTAGTTCCTAACATTACTATATTTGCAGTTTAATATTGAACTCCACACTGGAGGCTCAGCTGCAGTTTCTTGAGAAATACTTCAGACTATGCTGTTATAACGGAATCCAAGAAAAACGCATGATTTTGTGAATTTTAATAGCAAGCATATGAGATATAAAGAGTTGCTAGTTGCAGTGAGCAGTTAATCTAGAGCTTTATCAAAATTGCAACTGATTGTCCAGAATACATCAGTTGCTGTCATTGTGTAGTTTGTAAAATGCACAGCGTGAATCTCAAAAGATGTGATCCAACTGTGTTCACTTGGGTTAATTTGAATGATATGAAAAAATAATTCAGTACTCTTAAGTTTAATTCTTAAAGAGCAGATGCTTTGTAATTGGGAAATATCAGAAATCTTGTCCTAACATTGTTTACTGTTACTGAAGAGGGCACAGTCTATTTTTCATCACTTGACAGCAACTCCCAGCTGTGGTTCCAGTAGCATTTATGATGGTGTTTCCAAATAGTTGAATAAATCTCTTCTTTTTTTGTTCTTGACATTTTCAAAAATTTACTTAAAACTAAGATACCAGTAAAGGAGAAAAATAATGCTGGTAGACCCAATCTCATTTCTGGTAGAGTCAGTGTGGAGGTCCTCAGTTATCACAAACTTCCAAATGAAATTCTCTTTTTTTTTTCCTCTCTCTTAGAGAACACCTCTAGGCTTGGATTGACTTGGTTTTGTGTGAATTTCACTGTTATCAGTCCAATTGTGATTTATCTTAATGTTGGAGTAAGGTTTGCCAAAATAACCTGCAGGACTGATCTTCTCTGCAAAACAAATAACATGCTTCTATAGTGTGCACATATTTAAGCAGTGACCTTGAAGAGTGGGTTGTTATCCCAAGTAGTGAGAAATTACCTTGAGTCTAGTTTCTAAGGTGTGTGATTTTATTTGGATAATCTCAAATGTTATTTTTTCCTCTATTAACCAAAGCCAAAGGGGGATGCGTCGTGCTGTGATCTTAGCACAAAAATGGCTTCTTGCGTTTTTCTGAGTTCATTTTCTGTTCTGAGTCCTAACTTTCAAAGAGGTTTCTTCTAATGATTCACATTTCCATTTTAAGTAAGTTATGTAAATAGAAATCTGTCATTCTAAAATTTGAAAAAGCTCTTATTTTATCAGGGAAATACTAACTGTATTTCCTAGAGAAATTATTAGGAAAAATAAGATGCAAAGAACAAGATATTCCAGAATTTTAGTGACACTACTTTGAGCCACAAGATATTTTCCCCTCTTTCTTTTTCCCCCCAAATATTGATGAAAAGAGACATGGCTGATTTATGTCGTCTCCTCTTCTTCCCTCTGGGTAATATCAGACCAGACATGTTTGGAAAACAATAATGCGCACTCATGTATTTTGTTCTACTTTATTATGGACTGTTTACCTATAAATTTTAGACTCTTTCTATATTATTTATTTGTCTTTCCCGATATGCTTTTGTGGAATAAGCATTTAGGATAACCAAGCCACTGAGTAGCAGGGCTTCACAGAGCGCTGTGAGAGATTTCAAAAAGTGCCAATAAAACTTCTTAGTAGAGTGTACCATTCTATGTTTTTAATAAGTTGCATTTCTTTTTAAGACAAATTGCTTAAGAATACCTTAGTTTATAAAAGTGTTTATAAAAAACACTTAACACTTATGTTAAGTGTTGTTAGTGGTAGGAAGTTAAAGTTTAAAGCCCTTACATTTAAATTTGCAGGTTTAGGAGATAGAAGAAATGCACCCAAGCAATTTTCCCTTGTATAAATGTATTGCAAAATATTTCAGATATCAACAGCTGGATGGTAAAACTTCCAGTTCAGTTGGACTAAAAGATGTTGACTATTAAAACAGCCTCAGCCCGGTAATTCAGACTGCTGTGTGCTTAGCTGGCTTATTTTTCAAGTCTGTTGCATTTTCAAACTGAAGCTATTGATTAGTTTGAAATATTACAGATATTTTGGGTAGAAAGAGATTACTGGCGAAATTGCGGATTAGGCTGAAAAAGGTGTAAATGAAATTCAGTAGACAAAGATCTCCGTAATTAATTGTTAATATGTACCTACTGTATGTAGTACATATAGTTCACAGCTGTTCATTCCCACTTACTCTTTCATATATTTCTGAGCCTGAGGTTGCAGAGAAGCAAAACTTGTGGTGGTTTAGGAGGGGCTGTTGGGTTCAGCATATGGGTGTTTTGTCTTCTAGATGATTTCTACTCCCTTTTGAAGCCATTGCATTTATAAAGGATGATAATTGAATTTTGTTTAACACTTTGAAGTAACCAGGGATCTATGTGGGCCTTACTTGCACTAAGTGACTCACAAGTTTTTTCCTTCCTTTCTTAATAACCACCTCATTCTGTAAAAGATTATTGGTGTATTGGTTAGTCATTGGTTACTACCCTAATACTCTACAGAACTGTTAAACTGCCCTAGACAATTGCAGATGGAGTCATATATCCAAATTCTCTCTTCCTCTTGTCTTCAAAATTGACTGACTGTTACATACAAGTGCATACAAGTAAAACTGCATAATTATTTAAGGATAGCCATTATAGGTCAGTATAAATAGCCAGTCTGTGTCCAAAATGCATTCGGTGAAGGTCAGCAATTACCACAACACAGCAAGAAAAGAAAATTCTTTAATGAACATTGTAGAAAAAGTGTTCCATGTAATCCTAGACAAGAATTACTTCACTTCTGTGACAATAACAGAATACATTGAGCAGTAAGGACATAAGCTAAGCGATGTTCCCTGGTGCTTGTAGTCATCTGCCTGTAAAGACTGATTAAATAGAGGGCAATTTTTGGACCAGGGAGAGTCAATACTCCTGTAGTCCCCTGTTGTCTGCTTAAAAGATGAATGGAAAGGCAAATAAATGTGGTTTGTAGGAGAATTAATAGTAAAGTGCTGAGGGAAATTCTAGCACCTCCTAAAGCCGCTTTGTGCTGCTTCCTTGCAGCACCAAAGAGAGCAGCCTGAACAACCACTGTCCTCCCCTCTAAAATGTTGGCACTGTGTCACAGTGTGAGATACGATGGGGTTAGGGAGAGTGTTTTAAAATGGTTCAGAAAAGATGTGTAATTACAGCAGCCCATTGAGTTGTTCCAGTTTGCTTCCAAGACACGAGTTTGCTGTAACCCACTGTCTTTGAAGGCCTGAAGGAATTAATTGGGAGGAATCTACAGAATTAATGAAATTAATGACGTTTAGTTGTGCCTTACAATCCTCTCCACACACCTCTCCAAACTTGCACGTCTGTAATACTGCCTTTCTGATAGGCTTGTCAAGTCATCAAATAAAAATGCTGGTACTGTGAATTATCTGATTGAAATAGGCCATGAGCCCTAAATAGGCTTTTGTTAAAAGCATTGCATTAGTTTAGTTCATATTCCCGTCTAGTTGTTAGGAAAGAAACTAGATACAGAAAGGTACAGAAAATAGATAAAAGCTAAATATAGAAGGGATTATAAATACATAGCTTGCTAGATAGATATTAGCTCTCTCTGAGGTGTCCTGAAATGTTCATTTGAGTGTGGGGCCTTTGTATCCACCTCGTGGATCCAGGGTTTAGGAGTGGTGGTAATGATTGGTGATACCTTTAGTAAGTTCACTCTCTTTCTGAACGTTTGTCTCTACATCAGCAAACAGGGATAACAACATGTTCATTCCCATGAAGGTATTGAGATTTAATGTCACTGAACTTAGGAAGGACTGTGTAAATTTGAGGCACTGAAGCAAGTACGGGAGGTGTGTGGCCTAAGATCTGCACTTGTTCAGCAAAAAAGCAAGGACCATTAGCAGCTGTTGAGGATGCTAGCAAGTATGAATGAACTAAACTGTGTTTTTTACTGAGGAAAAAGGAAGTGTAGATTCTGACTTTCTTGCAGTTCTAATAAGGAGCAGGGGTTGTGTCTAGCTCTTCTCTCAGCCTGGAGCATGGCGGTCTGGCAGAGCAGAAGTGAGGCACTACATTTGGGACAATGCTGTTTACTCCTGTCTATCAGAAACAAACAAAACAACAAAAAGCCCTTTTGCTGAGAACACTGTGTGATCTAAGAGTGAGTTCAGATTTTATTTATTTATTTTTTTTTTGGTAAGACATTCGCTTTTAAGCTGTGCTGTTTGCTGTTTGGAGAGTGAAGCAGGTCTTGGCTGTAAGATCCGTCTGTAGTTGTTTTCCTGCAATGTACTCCAGCTCAGCTAGAATCAGCCAGAGGCTTTTACCGAGGTAGATAGCTGACTTGGTGAAGGAGTAAGTTGAATTCAGAGAGCTGTCGTTACGCAGAGGCTGCAGGGGAGGGCGGAGGAACATCAAGGCCTGTTGAAACTAACTGGAGCTCTGGGCTGTTGGCAGGGCTTGAAGGAGGGTGGCATTTCTTCTTGGGGGATGGCTTACACATGCAGACAGGTCTCCACAGGCTGAGGCAGCACACAGTACGGGATGTGAAGGCCTTCCGGGCACACAAACCCTTTTCATGGAGCAGGGCAGCACAAGGGTGCAGCAGTGCAGATTTTGAAGGTTACATTTGTGTTGGCTGCCTTCCTTGTTCCCAGAGGAGGAAAGGCTAAAGACCTCAGGCTATCTCTGGGTGGTAGCTGTTTCTACTTAAAGGCATGTAGCTGCTTGAGAACAGCATGCTTTTGTTTTGTTTCTTTTTTTCTCCTGGTGGAAATTTTATCAATTTATTATGATAATTTTTAAGCAATTGGTGAGATGTGAATACACACTTCTCCAGAAGGAGACTTGCATAACTTTGTACTTTTCCTATGCAAAGCAGAATAAATTGGACGTAAATACAGTGGCCAGTTTCTGAAAGATTCCTCAGTTTCTTCCAACTCCTATTTATACTCAATGAAATCCAGTGCCTATAAAATTACTACTGCTGCTGTGAATTGCCTTACTGAGGGAGGAAAAAGAAGTTTGGGTAGAGATACCTGGCAAAGCAGGAGCTGGAAGTCCTGTCCAAGGAGCTCTAATGTGCAGCTAGCGGCAATGTGTCTTGTGCAACAGGTCTCTAATCTTCTTTCTTCTAAAAGGTGCTTGTGAATCTTCTAGAGAATCATTGCTTTCATGTTTTCATGCTGTTGGTCTGCTTAATCAACTTTTTTTCCCTGGATGTGATGAACATGAAAATAGGAACAGATGAAATAACACTGAGGCAAGGCCATTGCTTTTTGCTAGATTGCTTATTGGATTAGGAAGTGTTTCTCGTTAGTTTATTGGTGGTTTATTTGTGTGTATATGTCTGTTACTCAGGGAGTTGTGCCAAATTCTGTTGACGTTGGTTGAGAATACAAATTGTAACAGCTTTCAGCATAAAGACCTTCTCTTTGCCTTTAGTGAGGGTAGTTACCGTGCCTTCCTATCTGAAAACATCCATCTAACATGAGTATCACCATTCCAGCCTACGTCTCTGTCGTATATAAATGTGACTCTTGTTTCAATTGATTTGCATTAGCAACAATTACTAAATGTGAGCACTTGTCTGTTGTTTATGTTGTGCTTTCTTTGTTAGCCCACAAACATTTTAGAACAATAGGTAAATACCTTTGTTATTTAGGTCTTGACCAAGTGTCAGAAGCAGCATTTGATTTTGAGCATATTAATTTTGTATGTTACAAGGGTTGGTTTTTTTTGCTTGTGATGACTTGTCTCGTAGCATGCTTGATGTTGTCTTCGTTCATCCCTACAGAAACTCAGTGTGATGAGGCTGAAGATTAGATCAACTTGGGAGCATGGGACTTCTACTTGAAAGAGTAGTGATTTGATGTGGTGATTTGCTTAAATTTCAGAAGATAAGAAGTTGGAATTTTTCTTTGTATGAGTATATATACTTTGTATGAGTCAAAAGATGTACTAATAGTAATATTTGTAGTAATAGTTGTGATGTAAATATGCTTGGTTTGGTTCTGGAGCTCAGGACTGTCAGTTGCAGTAGTGTGAATACTTTTCATCAGGGAAGCTAGTTTTCCTTTGGGATGAGCCCCTGCTGAGCAGCACTGCACTTGACGTTTTCTCTTGAAAACTTTCATTTTGTGTAGGAACCTCAGTGTTGCAGTTCAGGCTTTGCCTCTTTCTACCTGATTTCACTAAAAATGCTCAGTTTTATAAGAGGTTTCACCCTTGTGAATATTTTTTACAAGTCCTGCTGAGTTCATTAGGAACTCTGAACAACTCTTGTAGCAAATAGTAGTGATGCTGAAAAACATCTCCCTGATGAAAAAGGAACCAAAGAAAAAAACTAATTCAATAAGTAGCCTAGTTGAATATTACAAGTACCCTGCTAATTTGACAAACTGGTAATTTAGAGTTCTTCCTCTGGTTAGACTTATGCTGGTCTCAGGGAGCTGCAGCAGGTTCCTAAGGAGAGAGCTGTGGTTCTCACAGCTGTTTTGAAGTGTGCTCCCTTCACTCAAGTTTGCTCACTGTTCTCTTTTTCTGTTTCCAGGCTTGTTGCCTGCCCCATCTGGCTTTGTGGTGTTGTTTGATGTGCTTTCCCTCCACTGGCCTACACACTGCACCATTGTTTTGACCTGTTCCTCAGTGCCTCACTAAAAGCTCTATGCTTCAGGGAAAGGGAGAGGTTCCTTCCTAAGGACTGGTGTGAAAAATCGCTGGGGAGCAGTAAAACTTCCTTTCTTTCTCCTCCAGCATGCTGAGTCAGCACCCCAGCCCTACTGGCTGTCATTCTTCAGTTCTCTACAGACGTTGAGTACAGTGAAAACCACAAAATACGTGACTAATAACGGTAGAGTAGTTTGAGTTTATTGCAAGTCTTCGTGTGCTTACTCCTACAACTCAATAGGAAGACTTTAATAGGTGTTTTCCTAAATAGTGTTGCTTGAAAAATGGGGAATTCTGCTCAATTCTTTTAACAAATAGCCATTTCATGAGAAGTTGTTTTTTCTTCCTCCTCTCTTGGTACATTCCAAAAGACCTTATACCTTTGCTGGTAACTGATTAATAGTTCTGCACTGCGCTCCCTTTAATTTTGCAATAAACTAACAAGGAGGCCGAGACCACAAAGTTTACAGAAAATGACTTATTTACTCAATGGGATTTACAGGGATGACAAAGTCAGATTTAGTAGTTGCAGTGTGGTCCTAGGAAGGGCAGGAGGAGGAGTACTTGAAAAAGTGTACTGTATAAATAATCAAACAGAAAATAGTTTGCTTATTCTTCCATGTAAAGCAATCATATTTCAATTCCTAGGCCAACTCTATCCCAGGACCTGCAGAAGTTTTCAGCATATGCAGGAACGACACTATTCCCAACAAATATTGATGCTGGGAGCTCACATACCTTAAATAAGTGTTTTCATTTTTCTATTATATTTCCAGAAGATTGACATTGAAATTGGCATTGTGCTGAAATCACACCACCGGAGGAAGATGTTATTTTCACCATGGATTAATCTTTGAATTAGAGTCTTAGAACATGACCACTGCTTTCCTAGAGGATTTCTCATTTCCCTTCCTATAAAGATGAGGGAGATAATCAGAGAAGCAGGCCTTTTTTAAAGCTGTCTAAAATTAGGAACTTGAAAACGCATTCTCTCTATCCCTTTGTGTTTCTCTTCATTCGTTTCACCAGCTACAAGTGAATAGACTGAAGGGTCAAAAGATTTATTGACTTTCCTTGGAAACTAACTGAAGCAAATTTCCAGTGTTACTGAACAAACTAGCTGAATTTTTGTTTTCATGTACAGTCATGGTCTGAAGAAGTCCCATGTTCTTCATTTGTTGCCAGGGTAACAGGAAGCAGTAACTTACTGTTGCACATGGGAGGACACAGTGATGTGCAGAGAGATGTAATGATTTTGGTAACTGTTAGAGGCAAAAGAAATGAAAGTACCTCTGGTAATAAAAATATTTTGTTCCACTGATTGAAGCTGAGAACAGAAGCCGCTATTAAAATACTATGCATTTTAGTGTGCTAACATTAAAACGTTGTGTAGCAGCTTTCTTATTGTTGAGTATTCTGCTGGAAGAAAACAAACACATGATGGGCATTGAGCCTCTCAAGTGGAAGCTATACTTGGCTGGTAATGATGTCCACTATCTGTGGAAAGAAACTGCGACTGGGGCAACTCCTTCTTACCTACCTAGGCTATGGATTTGGCAAGTCTCCTGTACTAAGCAGGGTATATCTGATCTGTACTTCAATGGCAGATCTCCAAGGAAAAGTTGAGGAAGTGCTACTGTTCATTCAGTGCAAGGCACGCTTTCTAGTAAATCTGCTTGGACTTGTGACCCCAGGCTGTTTCTAGGCACTGTTTTGCATGAAGAGGTGGTTTCTTTCAAATGTGACCTCTAGCAGATTGAAGGAAAATATTCTAACATTCATTCTTCCAACATGAGTTATTTGTGAAATATGGAGATATTACAATCAGAACTGAGTACTCATTGTTCTTCTTTGAAATACAAGTAATCATGGAATGGCTTGGGTTGGAAGAGGCCTTAAAGACCTTCCAATCACAACCCAGTGCTGTGGGCAGGGCTGCCTTTCACCAGCTGAGGCTGCACGGGGCCCCATCCAACCTGGCCTTGAGTGCTTCAAGGCATGGGGTGTCCAGAGCTTCTCTGGGCAGCTGTGACAGTGCTTCACCTGCCCAATGAGCAAATAATTTCTTCCTTATGTTTAATATAAATCAGTCTTCCTTTAATTTAAAACTATACCCACAAAGAAGTCACACAGCTTTTGCACTTTATATCTCTTTTGTCTACTTGTCTATTTTCTCCCCATCATACCCAGACTTTTTAAAAATTCTCTGAATATATTTCCTTCCATCTCAAATGGTATTCATATATCCATTTCAAAATAATGGAATTAAAGTACATCTTTTAGATTGATGAAAGAGAGTTTGGGGAAAAGTTAACATATTCTTTAGATGCGATAGTAGAGTCCTGTGATATGAACACTCAGGACTTCAAACAATGTCTGTAGGAGCTGAAAACATACAGCTTTGCATGCCAAAGTATCATTGATGAAATTTTTAATCTAGGAAAAATTAAATAAACCTTTGCAATTTCCAGTAATGATTCTGTCATTGGAGATATGAGCCTTTATTAGAAGATGTATGTATCCAAGGAAATTCTCCTAAATTAGAGCATCCTACCTTTTTTTTAATTTAGAGATGGAGATGAATAGGGGTCTGCTTTTCTTCTTTTAGCTTGTAGTTTGTGCTTGAGTCAGTGAGTGCTTGGAGCACTGTGCATACCTGCAGAATGAGATTCAAACTGCTTTATATTGTATGCACAGAAATAAATATTGGTTGATAATACAGGAATGCACAGCTGCACCTGATGGAAGAATTTTGCAGTAAATGAGGCTGCAGAAGTGTGACAAAATTTAATGCCACGTTAAGTGCTTAGCTAACAGCCTCTTGATTTGTACTTCCAGGAGAGCTGAATGATTCTGCTGGCTCTGCCAACTTGCAGAAGGGAATAATAATTTTTAGTTAATTCCAAAATAAGCATTCTATACAAGCATATGGCTTCATCTCAGAGGGTGTTCATTTTCAAGATAGTATTTAAACATATGTTTAAGCAGTATGTTGCTATCAGTGAAGTCATGGAACTAAGATTACACTTAATTCCCATCCTCAAAACAAGCGAGAGAGGAGCATTTACTTGGCTAGGACTGCGCCTTTTTAAAGTCACTTTTTAAACAGGTGTCTAGGATATTGTTAGTGTTGAATGCTTATTGAAGGACATATCAGAAGTTGAAAAGTACATTCAGAAGTGTAACCAGAGTTAAACATAAAGGGTGAAAAAATATACAGTCCTACAGCTAACAGAGCTGTGGAGATCCCAGGTGAAGAGGAAACAAAAACATCTGAAAGATTTAAAAAAAAAAAGCTGCTGAATTTGTCTCATTCATTTTTTATTTTGATTTTTCAAGTGTCTAGAATTAGTTTTCTTTGAAGGTGAGCAACAAAAAGTCCGCTTAAGTTGTTTCAGTCTTTTTGTGTCTTAAGAATGAACTTTAAATATGGTAGCTTTTCTTCAGTATGTGATACATAAATAAAATACATGATGATACAGTATAAGATTATCTTGGCACAGGTTTGGGATGACTACATTGCTTACAGAGCTTTTGACACTTGTGGATAATGCAAAAGTGTGCCAGTGAAAGGCTTTTATCCTGCCAGTATGTATGTGATGGAGGTTTTTGTTAGTGTGCTCTGTTTCAGCACATTTCTTAGTACTTATTGTGAAAAGCTTTCAGTTCTATGTAATATTGCACTGTATGCTTGGCTGCCAGAATAGCCCCTATGGCTTCAGATTTTGTGACACGGTAAAAACAAGCAGCTGTGATCTATTTAAAAGGATAAGGCTTGCATCCCATTCTTTATCTTTCTCTGCTCTTAGCTGCCCGCTTATTTCATTTGCCTTGAATCAGTTTCTTGTGTGTTTGGCAGTATTGCAAGATATACCTTAAGAACCTTGGCCTAGGTGCCAGACCAAATAAGGCTGTTACTCACCATGTGTGCATTCACTGCAGTGGTCATAAATGTCCTGTCCCAATGGTGCAACCTATGGTTAGCCTGGGAAGGGTGGTGGTAACCAGCTGATGTTCCAGCAGAGCTTGCAGTCTGTGGCAGAAGAGCACGATAGATATTACTGTGGGACTCTGATGGTCCTGAACTCCTTTGAGTAGATCAAGACTTGACATGAAGCTTTTCAATTTAGTCCTGACTGATGCAGTCTGTAAAGGTCTTGGGCAGCACCATGCCTGCTACCAAACAGAGATGGGTGGGCTGAAATGAGTGGGGAAGAAGAGTGGCAGCCTTGGAAAAGGCTGTGCAGACTCCATCACATCTCTGGTAGCTCACATTGTGCTGGCTAGCAAGGATGCAGTGCCACCACTGTGGCTGTGACTGTGGTCTGACAAGAGCTTATGTGAGATCATTAGAAAGGGAAAATAGTGTCATGTCATACTACTTAGTGTTAGAAAGCAGGAGGAAGGCATGATCAGAGGGAGGGAGATGCAATGGAGGAAAGAGGAGAGAAACTTGTCTTCCTTTTAGCAGTATCAAGCTATTAAATTATTCCAATAGCATCATGAAACCACATCCAGTAGCATGTAGGATTGTTGTGGTTTAACCTGGCAGGTGGCTCAGCAGCACACAGTTGTTCACTCACCTTCCCCTTCCCAATGGAATGGGAGACATAATTGGAAAACAAAGTAGAACCTTTGGATTGAGATATAGCTATTTACTAAGATAGATACAATGAAAAGGATAATAGTTATGACTATATAGAGATGACTTTTCATAACAAGTGATCCACTGCCTGCTGACAGGGGGAAGGGGACAAAATGAGGACCACTGGGTCTGAGGGGGCAGTTCGAGGCTCCGAACAAAACTTGGTGGATGGAGACAGTGGAGTTCAAAGGCTTGGAGAGGGGTGGGGAGATGGTGCTTCTCTGAACCGCTCTGCATCATTTTTGAGAGGTCTTGGATAACAGGGGAGGTCCCTGAAGGCTGGAGGATAGCCAATGTCACTCCGGTCTTCAAAAGGGCAAGAAGGAAGATCTGGGTAATTATAGGCCTGTCAGCCTCACCTCTGTCCCTGGAAAGGTGATGGAACAGCTTGTGCTGGATACCATCTCCAGACAACTGGGAGAAAAGGAGGTTATCAAGAATAGTCAGCATGGGTTCACCAAGGGGAGGTCGTGCTCGACCAACTTGGTGGCCTTCTATGATGCTATCACATGCTGGGTGGATGGGGGAAGAGCGGTAGATGTAGTCTACCTTGATTTTAGAAAGGCATTTGATACTGTCTCCCACGACATCCTTATAACAAAGCTGAGGAAGTGTGGGATAGACGAGTGGACAGTGAGGTGGGTTGAGAACTGGCTGACTGGCAGAGTGCAGAGGGTCGTCGTTGGTGGTGCAGAGTCTGGCTGGAGACCTGTAACCAGTGGTGTCCCCCAGGGGTCTCTGCTGGGTCCAATCTTGTTCAACATCTTCATCAATGACCTTGATGAGGGGATAGTGGCCACCCTCAGCAAGTTTGCTGATGATACGAAGTTGGGAGGATTGGCTGACACGCCTGAAGGCTGTGCTGCCATTCAGCGAGACCTGGACAGGCTGGAGAGCTGGGCAGTAAGAAACCGGATGAGGTTCAGCAAAAGCAAGTGTAGGGTCTTACACCTAGGGAGGAATAATTGCATGCACCAATACAGGCTGAGGGATGAACTGCTGGAGAGGAGCTCTGCAGAGAGGGACCTGGGCGTCCTGGTGGACAACAGGTTGGCTATGAGCCAGCAGTGTGCCCTCGTGGCCAAAAAGGCCAATGGCATTCTGGGGTGCATTAAAAAGAGCGTGTCCAGCAGGTCGAGGGAGGTGATCCTCCCCCTCTACTCTGCCCTGGTAAGGCCTCATCTGGAGTACTGTGTCCAATTCTGGGCTCCCCAGTACAAAAAAGACAGGGATCTCTTGGAAAGAGTCCAGCGAAGGGCCACAAAGATGGTGAAGGGCCTGGAGCATCTCCCCTATGAAGAAAGGCTAAGTGAACTGGGTCTGTTTAGCCTTGAGAAAAGAAGACTGAGAGGGGACCTGATCCAGGTTTATAAATATCTGAGGTGTGGCGGCCATAGCGGTGAGGCCAGTCTCTTTTCAGTGGTATGTGGAGACAGGATGAGGGGAAACGGACATAAGCTGCAGCATAGGAAGTTTCGCACGAATGTGCGTAAGAACTTCTTCACGGTGAGGGTGACAGAGCACTGGAACAGGCCGCCCAGGGAGGTTGTGGAGTCTCCTTCTCTGGAGATATTCAAATCTCACCTGGACGCCTACCTGTGCGACCTGGTGTAGGGAACCTGCTTTGGCAGGGGTGTTGGTCTCGATGATCTCTAGAGGTCCCTTCCAACCCCTACAATTCTGTGATTCTGTGACTGATGCCCAACTAGCCCCTGAGCAGCAGAAGGGAAAAAGCTGAACTCCCACCCCTTTCAAAACTTTCCTTCCACGTGATGTCATATGGTATGGAATATCTCTCTGGCCAGTTTAAATCAAATATCCTTATTCTGCTTCCTCCCAGCAAGTTTTGCCCCCTTTTGTTGGTAGAGCAGTAGAAAATTAAAATACAGTTGGCTCTGTACGGCAACAACTGGAAACATCGGTGTGTTACCAACACTGTTTTTCTCCTAAAACTGAAATATAGCATTTTACCAGACACGATGAAGAAAAGGTACTGTGTCCCATCTGAAACTAAGACAAGGATTCCAATTTCCCTTTCTCCTGTCAGATACAACTGAAAACAGGCCGTTTCACAGAGAGTTTGTCAGAGTGGAGACTGTTTTTGATGCAAGTATGAGAATCATCTTGATTCTTTACAGCAAAAAACACTACATACTATTTTTTCTGTAACTTCTATCGATCAGCTAAGCAAAGACCAGTTGTACATGCAGAAATGGCAGCCACATAGAGGTCCAAAACAGTTGAGGGTCAGAGTAGGGAATTGTCTGAATGCTGCGCCTGTGCCTGAAGCATTCCAGTCCTTCCTGGGCTGCTCTCTGCCTTCCTAGATCTATAAAGATTAATTTCCCTTCCTATCTCTGCTTGTCTGTTTGCAGGTTATCTTGACGAATCAGATTACCACATCGTTGAGCAATGGCCTTGCAATCCCAGCAGACCTAGTGTCTCCAGCTTACGATTTGTCCCTGTCTGAAGGTAAGAGATTGCTCCTATTAGAACTGAAACTCTATAGTGATACAAACCCATATTGTAAGTTGCAGTCTTCAGTATGATGTATAGAGGTCTGTGAGAGTCAGGTTATCAAGCCTAACATAAAATAAAGGGAACAAGTTATTTTTCAATTACTTTGAAAATTAAAAAAACAAAACAAACAAAAAACCCATGAAACAAAACAACTATTAACTGGCCCTTTCCTAGGGGCCTGGAACAAATTTTCAAGCTGTGTTCATTTGTAATAATGTGCTACTTGACATTCTACTTTCATTTGCATATATTTAAGATGTTATTTTTCTCCTTCTGGACTGTAAGTAGAGTTAATGCACAGGCTAGGCCACAAACTTAATTTTTTTAATGATTATTTGTGATTCCAAAGAGAAACAACTGAACACAAAGGAAGGGCAGCAAATGCTCATTCCTGCCACTTCTATTATGCTTGTCCTGTTTTTCAAACCCAGTGCCTCAAACTGCAAGTCTCAATGTTGTGTAAATGTAATAAGAGTTTTTTGTGTGATACCATGTACTGCTTTACGTCTTCATGTAATGTAATGCTGTAATTTCGACTCTTCCCACTGGAGTAGCCAGAGTGCCCTCAATTAGGGACTGATACAGAGGAGCTTGTTACTTAGAGTTATGTTCAATTGTAGGCCTAAATGTGTGATGATAAGCAATGCTCATCTTCCTGCAAAGGCGTGATAATTGAATGTTGAAATTCTTCTTTGTGTAATATGGTTTTTTATTTCCTCTCTTTCTCTCTTCGTTGAGCTTCCCGGTGGCTCTAGTCAGCTCATCTTTGTTCTGGCTGATCACGGCAGCCCTGTCAAGCTTGTCTGACTTAATGTCAGAAAGGCTCAGTAGCAGTAGTAAAAGCTGCCATTATTTCTGCAGCTCAGTAGATGAGAGGAAGACGTTGAAGATATATTAAATGGAAAGTCAAAGAGCAGCAAATAACTCCACTGTAATGCTTTGACACTGACTGACGTGTTCTCTTCATAATTTTGTCAACAAGAGCCTGGGCAAAACACGGCTCATTAAATAATTTTGAAATTGTGCTTGTGAGTTTTGTTGGCTCCATCCATTGATAAAGCATCTCTCAATTTCATTGCTTGAATTTCACTCCCTATCTCTGTCAGAGAGTTGAAATTTGGTAACTAGATTTGGAAGGGAAAGGCATCATTTTTTCAAATGTATGATTTCTTTCTTGGTACAAATATGTTACACGTTGACTAATTGTCTCCCAGAGTTGGTCTGACATCCATAATATTTATTTCTATTTTGCAAGGAAAGAGTAGTTAGGTGAGTAGTCCATGCACACAAAGCAAATATGTTGCAGTCAGAAATAGACGCCAGATTCATGACTGTGTTCTTACCTCATTCTTCCTTTTCACTCATCACTAACTTAAGCTGAGTTTGAACCAGTGACCTAGATGTGAAAGGACCCGTAACACGTTATTAGTTCTGTAAGCAAATCAGACCTCTTGGTTTGTATATGTCTAATATGTTGTTTTAATCCTGTCTGAAATCAGTCCTTCGCTGAAAATGGTTTGCTAAAAGGGTGATCTTTCTGAGAGGCAGAAATGAAAATTTCAAATTGAATGTAATGTTAGAAAGAAATGAAATGTTTACAGTAGCTTTTGGTTTTGCTTCTGATCATGCTTTAGAAGGGAATTTTGTGGGTTACGTGTTAGATTAGGCAAGGAATCAAGGAAGCTGTTCATTTGATGTGTGACAGAAGGTTAATCTGATGAGCAAGCTGAAAGGACATTGTCAAGCTGTTTCAGGCTCAAAATTTGTCTTCTTTAAAATCAGAATCTAACATATGAAAACTTGTCCTAAAAACGTTAGATGTTTATGAGAACAATAAAGGCTTTATAAAAGCAGTGTGAAATCTCCTGCACTTAAGTAGCAATGTAAGAGTTGTTGAACTGTGCTTGTTGGTATTTCTTGTAGGAAATGGTTATATTCAGCTAAATGCCCAGATCTGTGCATACTTCTACCTTAAGACAGAAAAACAATGCTTAGTTTGTTGCAAATTAATGTTGAATAAAATAGGAAAGTTTCTGTAGCTATGGACTGAGTCCTTGCATTCATTTGGCCTTTACGTGTTTGCCAGGTTATCCTCTGAAGTTTGGTATGTTTCTCTGCCACTTCAAAAGGTTCAGACACAGAAGTCTCTAACTTCTTTTCTGAAAGACAAACTTATATTTATTAGACATACTGTTCTTACGTGGCAAACTCTGTTATCATAGGGGATAGACTTGATTGAGCATGATGTGAATGCTGCTATTTGCTTTTTATGCTTGCTTTGTGGATTAGCTTTTTAACTGTTCTAGTAAAAGACAAGTTTGAGATGCCTTAAGATTATTTTTAATTGTGGAGATGTCAGACCATTCCATGACTATCACTAGACTTCAGAATGTGCCCTAAATAATTATTTAAATAATCATCTCTCTAATAATGAGAGAGGTTTAAGCTGTATTAGGCTAGAGGATTAAGCCGTTTTTTGTGACTGTAACTGTATTATTTTTATTTCTGCAAAGTTCACATGACTGGATTTTACCTAATATAGAGATTCTTTAGAAATGAATTCACGGGCAGTCTGTTTGAGTGCTAGCTGGCAGGTGATGTTTCTGTGTTTCACAAGTGTTAGTCTTGGAAAGCCCAAATTTACCAAAATTAAGCATATTGTTCTGTGGCACAAAGAGATAGGATAGTATGACCTACTTGATGTCCTTTCTAGTCCACCACTGCCTATCCTGTTAATATATCTGTCAGCTGCAAGCTCACACTTCCTCTTGCAGACATCAAAGATGAGCCCCACCTTTCTTGGAAGAAGATCAGGAGTGTGTTGGCATGAATGAGAACAGAATCCTCCAACCATGTGCAAAATGTAAGGCAAAAAACATCTGTCTCAGGCTTCTTCAGTCTCAGCTGGCACCTTCAAATGTTTATTTGAAAAAGTCAGAATTATTTTTTGTTTAAAATTGTCTGTAAACTCATGCTAACTCTGGGGAGGCCACCATTCAGTCTTCTGCCATTTGTGTTCATCAAGCAGTTTGTCATACGCTTGCACATTGTTAATGCACAGTGTGAGCAATGAGTTTAGTTTAGTCTGACCTTTTCATCTTTGTTGCTGTGATCTTGAATTCTTTTAAGATGTTGAACAGAAGTACCATAATATCTCCCACCCACAAAATTTTCCTACTTGTGATCATGAGACTTCAGTCTACAGGCAGAACATTTTAAATTAGAATGTTTGGCTTCTTTGGTTGCTTTGCCCTGCCCATTCATCTATCAGGTTGTTGAAGCATCTTACCCTTCAAGCCTTGGTTTAAAAGGTGTGGGATATATTTTTTGCCACTTTTTTGTTGGTTGTGTTGTTGGTGCGTTTTTTTTTGTTGTTGTTGTTTTGTTGTTTTTCTTTGTTTTTGTTTGTTTTCTTTTTAGTTTTTCAAGCTACTTTCATAGGGAAAATAGTAAGTTGACCTGCTGTTCACCTCAGAGTAAGATCAGTTCTGTTGTTTACTACTACCCTTCCTTCAAATCCCCTTTTTCAGTCCTGGTGCTGAATGGGGAGAAAACAGTGAAGGAATTGTCAAGAGAAGTGAGGGAGCCCCAGAGATGAGAGGCTGTTGTTTGGTTTTATTATTTTTTTTTTTAATTTATTGATTTATGTGTATACTATGCATTTAAAAATGGACCTACAGGTGACTTAATAAAAATAAAAAAGAATATTCTGGAGAATCCAAACATTGCTGTTTTGCAGGAATTGTGAGCTTATGAATAGAGCAGCTGTTAAATAAGCTTCTAAAACACTTCTTCCTTGTAGCTTTAAAAAAAATGCAGAATAAGTCATGTAGTACTCCAGATTTATATGAATTCAAATAAAAGTATAGTGCTTTGACATGCTTTAAGCCTCTAATATTTTAACTGCATACTCTCTGTTGTAGGCTGATTTACACAATTTTTTATGATAGAGGAGGTGGTTTCACTTGTATCAGTGAAACACTACTGTTATTTAAAAAATGAAACTATCTTAAATGATAAAATTCATAAATTAATATCTTATCTTTTTAATAAGAATCCACCCTGGCTTTCTGAGACCCAAATATTTGGGAATAGTTATTGAAAACATTACTTTTGTCATTTTTGTTATCATTATGGAATAATTTGGACGTGTGGAGATCTCTAGGCCTGTTTATGTAACTTGAGTACAATTTGTAGGACAGAGGGAGAAAGATCTTTTAACTATGACCTCTTATGTAGATCCTGTCAAGGTTAGTGGATTTTAAATTTGCAAAAAATCTACGAGTACAAATAACACTAGAGATACTTCCCAGGTAACCTGGCATTGAATTCCAACAATTAATCCACATCCATGCATACCAGAGGTATGTTACCCAAGGCTGATGCGGTTGTGTGAACTCTGAGGACTAAAACACATACCTGAAAAGGTAATAGAGTTCTCTATTTTTTGGTTTATCTTGATAGTGAAGTATTCAAATACGTCTTTTGCCCTCTACTGTCATGATGGGGCAGGGAGATATAGTGAGATTTGTATCTGTTTTTACTTCAAATATAAATTGCCACCTTCTATGTGATGGTACTGTTGCCAGGCCCAATGCCATTTTCCCTCCATGCTGGGATAGCAGAGCTACAGAGATGTGCATTTAGGTCTGAGCCCTGGGTGTCTGTGACTTTGTGTAGGAGTCAATCAACTTGCTCAACTCATTGATTCCAGTTCATGTGAAGTGTAATGGAACAGGTGGAGTTGTTTCTTTCTAGTCCTTTATTGTGCTGCTGGACTTCATATCTCAGTTTTCTCCTAAAAAACTACCCCAGCATAGACCCTGTGATCCAAGTCAGTGACACTGTGGGAAGCTTTCTCTTCCTTCAGTCTGTTCTCTGCCTTTGAGTTATTTCTTCAGCTTCAGGAAATCTTAAAAAAAAAAAAAAAAAAAAAAGATTAAAAGGCTCGTATGCACTGGAAGGTATGGAAGGTGAGAAAAGAACTCATCCTTAACCTGGTAGGAGCCAGGGTAATATGTAGCATTTTCACTACAGGATAGCTAAGCAGTAACTGCCAAAAAAAGCAGGCACCTTTATAATTCCTATTGATATATGTAAGAGAGAAGAAAAAAAAAAATCCTGCCTAAGATAATGGGATTTCTTTCTTGTGCTTGGACTGTGTTCATGTTTCTGGTAACTGCTCCCAGTAATAATGGAGTAGGCATGTCAGTGCTTTGAGGAAGTGCACCATCATTACAGGGCCTGGAACAAATGATATTAACCATTAGGGGAAATGATATTGTGATTGTTTCTACATGATGCAGAGCTGTAGTGGTATATGGAGCAGTTAGATTTCATGATAACATGTCAACCTGTACTGATCTTGATTGCTGTATTTCAACAAGTGGGAAGTAGTGACATTTAACATCCAGCCAAATTTTAATGACTTTTTAATTGAAAGATAAATCTCTCAGTAAAACAATGGTGCAGAGTCTGTACATGTTTACGGAGGTTTCAAGCTGAATGACAGATGTAATCACTTGATCTAGACTACGAAAGGGTTGAAAACTGTCAGCAGGAGCATTCGAAGGCTTCTATATATCAGCTTAAGAGAATCTTTGTCCCTCCTTTTCTAATTGCTGAGATGGTAGAATACCAAGTTTTGCTGCTTTGTTGTGGTTTCTTTCTGAAGGTGTGATATGACTTCAAATCTTTTAAGTACAGTTTGTAATCCAAAATCCCTTCAGGTATATTTGTTGGGAATCACTCATCTATACCGTTGGAGACATGATAACAGAAGTGCTTACAGTCATAGTTGAGTAGTTAGAAGATATAGCACGTCAGCTGAGACAAAGCAAGACCAAGTATGTCTTGCACCATACAGCACAAAGTGAGATGGATTTGCATGAGAATTCTGTTTCCCAATACTAGTTCCTGTTTTCCTTCAACTGCAATAAACTGAGCGCATGCGCGGGTCAGTCAATGAGTTTCATGGTATATAGCTATAAAGCATTATTTCAAGATTGCTACTTGTCGTATCTTAAACATTTTAAAATGAGATTAACTCATGTTTCAGTGTGGATGAATATAGACACTGTGTTCTAGTATAGGTTGGAATTTAGAATCTTATTTATAACGTAACAGTAGCATTAGGAGACCTGGTTATATAAAGGTAGTAATTCCATCTCCTTCTCCTTTACCCTTGCCCTTTCTCTCCATTATATGTGAAATAGAAAAGAACCTGCATTTTTCTGTGGTCCTTCAAACTGGTGGCTTAAATCAGAAATACAAGACATGGTTTGGGTCTAGACTCATTCTGCAGCCCTACGTTATACCCCAGTTTTCATGGAATAACTTCAGGTTGACTTACCTTTCAAAATATGTTGTGAAAATGAATTCAAGGGTAGGAATGAAGTAAGCACCTTTTGTGCATGCACCATGACCAATTACATTTGTTTCATGCTATTCTTAGGTTCTTAAGTTCTCCTTTAATCTGTACAAACAGAGGCTCAGGAGAAAAAAACAAATCTTCATTATTTGGTAGCATTCAGTCCCATGTCTTGTGGAGTTCCATAGTGGATCTCTCTCCTGGTGGGACTCACAGGGATCCAATTAATTTCTGTACCTGAGGAAAACATTACAGTGAAGCACCTGAATTTGGCCTGCGGCATTACATGAAGCATATTGCTCACCTTCAGAATATGAATCATTTAGGTGTGACCTTTGGTACAGATGTTATGCAGAGCATAAGAGGCAGGAAGAGAAGACTGAGAATGATTTCAAAAGTCAGATGTCTATGTTCTGGTGGTAGTTCCAGCTGGGTTTCCTCTGGATTTACTGCAGAATGTTTGAAAATGTGGCTCCTTGTTAACCTTGAGCAGCCTGTATAATTGATGATTCCCCTTAGTCGTAAAAAGAAGACATTGGTGTTTCTGCTTAATTTGTGTGTATTTCCTGCTTTATTATTGTAATAATGATTTATTTTCTTAGATGATGGAAGTTTTATAACCTATTAGCCTTTTTTGGAGATTGAAGCTGGGTGCTCTGCTATGTGAATGAACTTCTTGGTAGTGATGTTCTGCTGCTAAAAGGTTACATTCAAACCCAAATGTAACAAGATAATAAAAACACAATGTATGGTCGGTGCACAGTCTCTTAATTTAATGAAAATAGGCAGCTTGAGTTTGAGCAGATTTTGCATGCTCCACAAGGGGAAAATGCATCTAATCTAGATTCAGTTGGTTTCCTCATTCAATATACTATCAAAATAAAAAATAAACAAGCATTCAGAGAAGAATAACTGGAGTAGTCATACTGCTGTAGAGAAAGATAGGTGAAGAAGTGATAGAAAGAAGAAATGCCTGGAGCTTAACTAGAGGAGGGCTTTGTGTATCCCAGTTTCTACTCCTAAGTTTCCCAGCATTGCTCCAGTGTGATAGGCAAGCAGCAGCCTACGGAAGATCCCTGGCTGAGCTGGTAGCTGACAAGGCAGATATCTCTGAAGAAGGATAGAAAAGTTAGAGGCTTACACATGAATGATTTTACTATTAACTATTAATGGAAAATTTGTTAGGAAATAAAAACCTAAATCAGATGCCACTACTAGGTAAGCAGCCATGACTCTTTGAAAGTAATTTGAACTATTTTGATACCTGGTAGGGGAGCTGTTGTTTCAGGCTGGCACATGGACATGTAACAGAGTCTCACGGGCACAGCTGAGTATCAAGAAGAAGCTTCCGCGTGTGAAATCTGTTAGACCAGCTGTTCCCAAATGGTTTCTGTTTGTGCCTCTGTTTCTGGTGATGAACTCACTCCAGCCGAGCTTGCGACCCTAAATACTAACATAAACAATCGAATCTCTGTCAGGCTTGCAACCCCACTCTGCGCTGCCCTGACCCTGCTGGAGGTTATGACCTCGGGTTTGGGAACCACTGGGATAGACTGCCAGATAGTCCTGCAGGGGAAGTGGTGATATGCCCCTTCCAGACCAGGATCATCACAACAAATGCCTTTAGATCGCACAGTAATTTGTAGGCCCCTACCACCAGTTGGGGATTGTAGCCTATTAGAGCTGACATGTCACTTTAGTACATTAGGAACATCTCGGAGATCAAAAGGTCATAGTCCTCCCACGCTGCTAGAGCCTTTCTTCATGGACTCTCCCCTTCCCTCGCTCCCCTGTCAGTTGGCTGGCATTGAGCCCCAGCTCCCAGGCGGCGTGCTGACTGGGCCACCAATGCTGAATGCCTACCAGCTGCAGCTATTGCCCTGCCACCTCTCCTTCACCTTGCTCTGCTCCCAAGTCACCTCTTCCAAAATACTTGTTCCCAAACTCTCCTTGCCCATGTTTCTCTTTGTTGAAATAATTAAAAGCTATATTCAAAGTAATTAAAAGCTATATGGGGCAATGCTAGCAGAGGTGTGCAAAGCCTTTTCCTGTTTTTTGTAGAAGTATAATTGCTACTTACCTGTAGATGCAAGCACAACCTTCCAGATGCAGAATGCTGATGGCAAAATAAACAATAGATGGCCTCATGGGGATGTTGTTGTGGTTTGTGAAATGAAAAGCTTTGAAAAGGCTGCTTGCATGTCTTAGTAATATAAAATGCAAACTTAAAGATGGCCTAGTTGGAGATTTTTGTGCTTTGTTTTGCTGCAGTCTTACAAGAGGTTTATAAGCAACAACAAAAATAGATTTCGAATGGGTTTCTCAAAAGTACTGTTTACCAGAGTGTAAGATAGTGACATTTTAATAGCTAATTGATTTGATAATCAAAGGCCAGTGACTTCGTCCTGTGCAGTCATGGAAGTTAGGGTGTGGTACCGCTGTGTGACCTGGCAAGGGTGGGGCCTGCAAAAGGTAATTTATTTTGACATTTTCTTTTTTGTATTTAGACCTTAAAAAATGTCAGTGAGTGCAAGAAGGAGAGAGGAGAAGATGGTGCAGAAAAATTACTTAAAATTTGAATTAAAAAACGATATTGCATAAAATTGTACTCAATTTAGTCTGTACAAGTCCTGAGTTTGAGCTCTATATAGAGCGCTTTGTTTAGAGATGTTGCTGGACTGGTTTTCTGTCAGGCTGGTGCACAGAGAGCATTCAAGTGAAAATGAGAACAGAAAAATCAAGTCATGGAGCTCATAATCTACAGTGCCACTCAAGGAAATAGTCAGAAAATCTTATGGAAATAGTTACTGTACACAGCACTTCCATATAAAAAAGGTTGTTTGAAACTTTTATCTGTAACTTGATCATTCCTTAAAAACTAATTACATGTCAGAAAGTAGAGCATAAAGTCTCCTCCATCTGTCTAGGTTTGGATATGGTGCGCAAAGGAGCATATCCAATTCATAGTACCTCTTAGGTAATCAGATTAATATCTCTTGAACTGAATTTACCCTTTTGATAGTGAGTCTTTCATATGCAGTGTTTCACATATCACATTCTGTTGAAGCCTTTCAGTAATTTCCTTGAAATCTATATCTGGTATGTCTACACTCTTTGGAGCTGTTTTTGGGACATGCATCAATTAGATGTGTTTCTGGCACTCTCTTAATGGCATAGTTTCCCTAGAGTCAAACACTGCTCCAAAAACTGAGATCATTTGTTTAATTTAAAAGCAAAATGGTATGGAACTACAATTTAAAGCTTCATCAGCTATCTCCCTGTAGTTTTGAAGGAAAAAAAAAAAAAAAAAAGCAACTAATAAATGTGGTGTCTTTACACAATAAATAAATAAATTCTTGTGTTCTTCTTAAAATATCTGATTTCATCCTTTTTTTTTTTTTACTTTCCTTTCTTAACAGTTAATTTTAATTTCTTTTTCTCTATGGTAGATTTTCAACTTCTTATCAAATTTCATTCTTTGTTGGTTTTGCTTAGCAAACCAGTGGACTGAATTTTGTCATCTGCTACTAAGGAAGAACTGTAAATTATGCAGGTTGGGTCTTAATTAAAATTACTCATAATCAATCTGAATCCAGAATTACATTTTATGTGGTTGAAGTTTTTGGCTCTGAGATTCTCTGCAAATCCATATTGCGTAGGAGTTGGCTGCTGTTCTTTTTAAAAAAAACACATTGTCAGTTATATGTATGTAAATTCCAATATTCTAACAGATCTATCCAATGAGATTCATTCTGTGCCTAAAATACCTCTTATCCTGCATCTGCATTAGTATTTGGATTGACATCACTAACATGGTTTTCAAGTAAAGCAATTGAGGACTCAATCTCATCCAGCCCATGCAATTAGTATGATTTTGAAATTATTATGGTTTCAGCCCAAGATTTGATTATTGTTCTTTTGCATCAGTATTTAAGGTGGGAGAAATTCACCTGCAATTCGCTGTAGTGACTTTAGATGTATTTCAAGCAAATAAATAGGTTACCGTGTCTATAAAGCAGTGGATTTTCATCAGGCTTCAACATGATAAAGCATTTCTTGTTTTAATTATGCTGAAAATTTTTGCAACAACAGTAATTTCCATGAAGAAAAGTTTGATCAAGTGACATGTTTTGTGGAGTTATGTTTAGCCTGATAAAATATGTCTTGAAGATGAGAGGAAACTAGACTGAGGTTCTTGGTCAGAACTAGAAGTGTTACACCAATTAACATCTGGGTTATTCTCTCTCTCTCTCTCTCTCCCCCTCACCCCCCCTGCTTCCTCCCGCTCAAAAAAATGTTATTTTGTGAGGTCTTTGTTTTGCTATATTTTTGAAGAATATAGTGAAAATAAAATTGTTTACCTGACAGCCTTGCTTCTTACCTCTATGTGAAATTATGTGGTGTTTGTCCTGCATTTTGCACAGATATCTGTGGTAGTGCTATACTATATTATCATCTCTCTTATTAACAATTGCCTGCTGGTGGTAGCCTTGCGCATAGCTATGAGCAAGCTCTGCACTCAATAGTGCTATTGAAAACGTTTGAGAGCTTACTACCCAGTTTTGGCAGTTTAATTACTAATGATGTGTTACTGCTTCTAAATTAATAGCTGTTTCTGGTTATGATAAAGTTGCTTTAAACCTGCAAGCTTTTTTAAACTGAATTTGTTGCTTCCTCTTTGCAGTGTGGTTTCCTCCTTTGGCACCTTTAGAATGTTGTGGTCCCGGGTGTTGCTGAGGTGGCATGTCATATTTACACTCTATTGGAAAAGACTGCGTCATGGGCACTTGAAATTGTGGAGTTTTCTTCGTTCAGATACTCAGAGTTGACTTCCTGTAACCACATGATTACTTATTTTGAATGCTAAAATGTTTTTCTGTATTGTTGTATTTAACTTCATATCTATACCTATCATCTTTTTAATGATAACACTGTGCTGCCTGTTATAAAGTGAACGGAATGATTATTAATGCCTCCCTGGTAGTGTGGATAGTTGAGTTCAAAAGGAATCCTCTTACTTGTCTCCATTACTTCTGCTTCCTTTTCAGTCTCCTCTCCAGCTTCATGGCCATGATTCCATATTGATTTAATTATTGAAGCCTTTGAAGGAATAAAGCAACATCTAAAATATCAGCCCTTGTCTGTCAAAAAAAAAAAAAAAAAAAAGACTGCAAATTCCTTTTTACCTTTTGCTATTGTAGCATCTTCCAGTGCTTTGGTGGTGTTGCATTTAAACTCTGTAGGCCAGGGTCTTGCATCTTCCCTTTCTAAGATTTTATTGCCCTTAACATTTTGGTCCTATTTACATAATAAAGCAAATGATGATGATTTTGTTCACCCATTTTATCATCTTTTGTCTTGACCATGTAGTGGCAGCAAACAGGATATTCACATGATGATCTTCCTTTGCTCTATCTCTGATGATATTAGAGAAGCCTGTGCAAGCAAGTTCTGCAATCAGAACAGTTCTAACAGAACACGTAGTCCAGGAAACAAAACTTGGAATGTTTGTCTGAATGTTATAATCCATTAGCCACTAAGTATGCTCCTGCCAAGTTTTTCTGCCATCTCCCAAATCTCTGCAAATGAAATGAATAAGGCAGCCACATGCTAGATGTGTTTAGCTGGAGGACTCTTTGTCAGTTTCTTATCTGAGGGAACTACAGAGCCAGTCAGCATATAGAAAGTATCATTTATTGCTTATCTTCAAAGTTTTTAGCAGATCTTCTACTTTTTATTCATCATTTTCTGTATATCTTCTTCACTGTTGTGCTGCATTTGTTACATCTGTTTATTAACCCATACACAAAGTTATACATTTTGATGACTCTCTAATATGTATTTTATCTATTAACCCAGGCCTTATGTGAAAGAAAGAATTTAATTCTTTTAATCTCCAATTCCTTAATCATAAATTATCGTAGTCTACTGCTGTTAAATGTGCTGGTGGTTTGAAGATTATCTTCTCTACCAACTTGGGTGAACAAATACTTCTTAAATTTTTAGAAGAAAAATTGTTCTGCCTAAAGGTGAAAGATCAAGAATACTGTCTCTGGAACCCTCTGTCTGATGTGCGATTGTTGAACTTGAAAAAAATCTGCTTTTCCCCAAATTCTGAACTCAGCAGATAGGATAATTCTGTCCTTGAAATAAGCAATGTATTTTTAAATGGAAAAACTGCTTTTATTGGTATGCCTTAACTAGTGATTAATAGCATACATACAGACCTAGGACATCCTGAATTTTGGCCTAATGAGAACTCTGCCCTGCCAAATCTCTTGCAGTACATATCCTCTCATAACTCATAGTCTACTTTTCTCCTCTCTTATTAATCCCAGGATAACATTAAACTACCAGTAAGTCATAGCCCTCAAATGTTGACATTCCTTGAAAAAGTAACTGGATATAACGCCAGTGACAATCTTACTGTAACTAACCAGATGTAACCAAGGTGTGTTTTAAAAGTGTTTTAAATACCACCTCGTGGTCAACATTAATGTTTTCCTGACACCTAATATAGCCTAGATGAAAAGAATCTTGTTCTTTCAGGGTATTGACACAAAAAAACTATGCCTTGCACTTCCATCTGTAGTTAGGAAAATATTTGCTGAAAGCAGACAGTACTTCATAGATTTTAGCATTACTGTAAGACATCAAGCTGAAAGCTATGTAAACCATAGTTGTCTTTTTCTTCTAATTGGACCACTAAACACAAGAGCTAGTAGCAGAAGCTGTTTTACTGATTTCTCGTTGTGTTTCAGCTTTGATCTGGAGACTTCACTACCAACCTCAATCAGAAGGGAAGCTCAGGTTCCCATTCCATCTTTTGTTGGATTTTTAAAGCTGTTGGAAAAGCTGTTGGTGATGTAGATTGCAGCAGTGAAAGCACTGTCTCCTTGCATAGCCTATGAGCTGTAGTACAGCAAAATTCTGGGTTCAAAACTCCATGTTAACTACTGCTGTTAAGCCTAATTTTGTTCAGTTTTAATGCACCTGGGCAGAAAATACTTCAAGAAAGATACAGCCAAAAACTGACAGGTCTGATTTTCTGACCATCTCTTACTAACGTTTCCCAATTGTTGTCCTGGGTTTAAGGCCTTCTGTATGATACATGCATGTATGTAAGTGGATATGTTTATACGAGGCTGTTTCATTTCTTCTACTTGTAGTAATTTCCTTGTTAGTTAAGAAGGAATGTGTATGTAAACAATGGCTTTTGCTCCTTATCCAGATTTCTCCTGGTAGTCCTACTGATAGGGTAATCCAATGTCTGTGAAGTTTGTCTGTGGCAATGCCAGAGAGTCTGATTCAAGCTGCTCTCTGAATAAATCTTGCAGGGCGTAAGTCACTGATAAGGGGGAATCGTGATGTTTGCACTTTTATGCTTGCAAATGTAGTTTTTAAAGCGTATTTGTCCTTTGGCCTTTACAAATAAATATCTCACGTACCAGAGATGGATATGTTTCCCAAGCAATTTCCAATATGGGGACTGGGATTTAAGGGTTTCTCCTTTTTCACTCAACAAAATACTTGTGCACAGCTTTTATAGGACATCCTCATGGCTTAATGGATTATTCCATTTATCTCCTTGTCTGGTTTGTGGCTCTTTTTTAAGGATTAGACATACATCTGTGTAGTTCTACTACATCCAAATAGTGGCGATGTGAATGAGAGGAAAGAATGCAAGTTTGTGCATACAACATAAGAAACTGACTTAAACGGTGCTTTGGAGATTATTCTGAGGTGGGAAAGTAGTTGAAATTTCCTCAGCAGAAACAGTCTTTGCTCATCAGCTTTGGCAAAGAGCCTCTTAATGTGATCCTAATACCTTTTATCAGAATTGCCAAGGAGAAAAGAAAAGGAATGCTATTTACCAGTCTTGGGTACAGTAATAAACTTCTGTTGGAGTTTGTCTGATCCTTGGACTTTGAGGAGGATATGAAAATACAGGAGGAGAGCTCAGAAGGGGATCACAAAAAACAATCCATGTCATAGCAAGGCTTTCCAGTGCAAGGCTTCAGGAGTTTGGTGAGAATGAGAGACTGTAGAGGTCTTTATGCTTGGGATTGCTATTTGGTAATTCAGTCTTCTCAGCTGTGTGTCTATTAATGTGAGGTGAGTTGAAGAAGAAATGGTGAGCTTCCACCTTAGAAGACAGAGCTTACTAGCGGTATGGTTGACTGCACTGTAGGGCGGCTCCTGTGGGAAGCTATTACACTAGCTATTGCTTCACGTATTTAAGACCACATTAAACATCTGTATAAAAACAGTCCTTAACCCAGCTTTTTGCAGTGCAGACCAGTGTAAATGTTCACAGGAAACTCTTTTGGCTGTACATACTGCCTTGATTTTACAGTAAGGAAAAATGAGATTGGAAAATGAAAGGCTGACTAAATGTGGTCCGTTTGATACATCTCCTAGGTGAAGGCACAAAAGTTTTCTTGAACTGTAATCATTTGGTTTTGGCAGAGCCTTGTCAGAACCTGGCAAAGAAGTTTATCTGTGGAAGAAATTAAGATCTGAAGTCATATTGAGGCATGAAACAAAGTGCATACTTAAAACTCTGCACTTCTCTAACAATATTTATATGAGATTTTCTAAAACTTTTCCAAGGAAAACTTTTATTTTGCTTTTGCAGGCTACGTGTTTTAGGAACAACTTATGCATCTTCTCATATAGCATATATATATATACTGCTCATCTCTGCGTGCAGTGACATTAAGCTTGGTGAGGTGCACAAACCAGCCTTGTGTATCTGTGCTTTCTTTTGAAATGTGTCCTGACTAAGCTTTTGGGATTTTGAGAAGAGGAATGCATGGATGCAAATTATAGTTTCCAGTCATATGAATCAGAATTCTCGTAGTGACATTTTTTGAATTGTGTCATGGAAGAGCTTAACTTCTTTTTTAGTGACTCTACAGGCAGAAGTTTTTATAGCCTCTCACTGTATACAGCTTTTCCTGGACACATGCTGCTCAATCCTTTGTGTTTTTAGTGGAGATCAAAACCATAGGAAAGCTCCTTTGAGCTGTGGCCAGTAATATTTACCAAGAGAGAAAAAAAATTATTCACTCAGACACTGGATTGCCAGATAGCTCAGGAAGATCTGCATGTTTTCCTGTGTGCTGAATACGGAGGGCTCAGATGAAGAATATGAGTGAGATTTGAAAACTTGGATATGAAAGATATGGATTAAGGTGTGACTGCTGTCCCTGTTCTCATGGGACTATTTGAATTATTAAGCTGATAGCTGTCATTGTCATTGTTCAGGTTGTTTACTTATCATCTATAGACATCAAAAATAGACCCAAAATCATACCTGCCTCCAGCCAAGTGGGATTTCTGAATTGTGCTGAGACCATCAACAACTTCCATAGCAAGCAGTAAATGCTGTTGCCCTGGTTTGGTGGTCTTAGATCTCTGGCGCAAAAAGTTCTGAGGCAGTACAGAACAAGGTCCTGATGAGACTAGCCACGTATACAAACTGTGATCTTATTCCTTTCTGGTTATATAACTCTCAATTTGCTGTAAAAAGTGTTTTTGAGGAATGTCCCTTCTTCTGCTATGGCTTATGAACACAGGCAATTTTTAATAGTCCCCTTACCTTGAGGAGGAGAATTGAGATGCTGAACGCAGAATTGCACTGACTCCAAAATCTGTAAATGCTGATGAAAAACTCTGAGCGGAAGAACATAGCCCAAATGCACGTGTATCTTTCAAAGCAGATAAACTTTGTTTTACTCCTATAAAAACACACGTCATGATACAGTTCATAAATTTATTCCTTGAACTCTCCATTTAGGAGTCGGCTTGGTATATCTGAAATTAGAATGTTGACTTCTAGTTGGAAACATTTGACAGACTTTGGAGGTGTGTAATAGGAATCTTCTCCCATATTATGTCTTGTCACATGAAGATATTGAAGTTTTATATATGGAACCAGTATTAAAGCAATGGAATTGATCCTTAAATCTTGCTTGCCAGCTAAAGAACTAGTCAGCTACTTGTCAGTCGGGAGCTCATATAGAGACTTTTGGTAAGACTACTTACAGAAGCAAAAATTTTTCAGTCAGAAGATGGCAAGCATAAACCACAGAAGAGGACATCCTCTGGATTTATCTTTCCTTTGGGTGACCAAATTTCATGTGTGTCAGATTAACGAGATAGAACCTAAGGAAATGCACAAAAGGAAAGAGGAAACTTTGGAAGCTGCTTCACTCAGTTCATCTTTCAGAACGTCCAGAACAGTTCCTTATGATACAGAAGTGTTCATACAGTGACTTGTATAAGAATAGCTAGCTATCTGAATGAGGTGGGTTTTTTTGATTGTTTGTTCGTGTTTAATTTTCTGAATCAAACTTAATACCACTTACAATTTGTTCACCTTCAAAATGTTCTGTTCAGTGTATGGGGTTGTGCATAGGATGGGAAGAGGAAAATATCATTCATTGAACATTATGGTATTGTGTGTTTTTTGTTCAATAAGTACCTTATAATAAAAGACATAAAGTTTATTCAGCAGGAGAAAGTAAAGGATCATGGATGAGAAGAGATGAAGGGATCCTCTTCTGTTAACAGGAATAGGCTGTAGCACTTATTTCCCATCATGCCTGAGCTCTGCTATGTTTGGAAGCGGAATTCAGATTAAAAATGACCTTTTTTGTGACTTTATGCCTTCAGAAGGAAGAAGTTATCAGACTTGCAAATGACACGTTCTTGCTACAGTTGGCAAGAAGACAGGAGAGTCAGCAAACCATGGCTATTGCTTGTGTCTAATTCTGAATTAGCATCTCATTTTTTGATTTGGTTTCCTGTTATGTCAAAACTCTCTTGTGCAACTTCAGTTCCTCTAGAAATAACTGTCTCTCCTGAATATCTCATGGTGAAGTGGTGGTTTTAACTTCCTTTTGACTGAGTTCCAACTTAAGTGATAATGGATCTTTCTTTTCTCTCTGGCTGCTGCTCTTCCTGCTCATTTTCATAATCTTTTATTACTGAAGCTGCAGAAATTAGGTTTATTTCCCAGTACGTGGAATGGTGCCTTCAGATGTCAAGGAAGATACTTTGAAATGTTCACTTACTTGATAGGACCTCAGGAAGCCTGAAAAAGCAGGTGTGAGAGAGAGTGCCTGCACCTAACACATGGAATTCCAGTTCCTTTCACCTTTGATGCCTTGCTTTTAGCCTTGTTGAGTGATGTTCATATCATTGGATCAAGGTCATACCAAATTGTCTTAATTCTGCCACCCAGGGATCAACAGATACTTACCACGGCAGTGCTACAGACTACAATCAATGCAAGTGCTTTCTAGTCCTATTATTTTAATCCTTTTTGCATACAAATGTTACCTTATACAAACATGACCCCTTTTTTCCTGGATTTGGTATTTTCATCTTTTTTTCTGACCACTTGTTGTTTGTTTTTTGTATCTTTAAGTGTTCATTACAGAAAATAATTCAATTTTTTTTTTTTTTAATTTAAAAACTATCCTTGAAATCATAGGCCTGCAATGGTGGAGGACTTTTTTCTTCTTTACTAGAACAACACAGTCAATGTGGCCAGTTACACACAGCACCATATCAATAGGTAAATTATCTTCTCTTATGGTACTATTTTAGCACTGAATATTAGCGATGTTTAAAAACAGCTTCTCTTCTGAAAAGACAAACCTACAGAAAGGACTAACCTTTAGAGATCTAAGCTTCAGTTTTGAAAGAAGTCAATATAGTATTGTGAAAAAATGCTGGAAGTTTTAGGAACTTAGGTATGGTATTGAGTTTTTCTGAGAGGTGATTAAGTCAAAGCTCCAAATAATAATGGCTGCGATATAATGTTTTCATAGGTGTATTTGTCGGAGCGACAGAATGTCGGAAGGTAAATTAGAGTTCATAAATACAGGTTTTGCTAGCACTGGCACTGTATTTCTCTATAAAAATTCTCTCTGACTCTGCTTGGCATCTCATTGAATACAAAGTCAGGCCTGATATTGTGTTAATCTTGAGAAATAAAAAAGTAAATATTCCTTCATACTGGAGTTATGATACACGATATTTTTTTCTTTTTTCCTTGCGGTTTAAGAATTTCAAATTAGCTAATAAAGTTCTAGAATCCATCTTCTGAAAATATGGAAGATAATTTTAAATTTATCTGGCAGTCAGCTGCTGGTATGACTCTGGTGCTGCTTGCAATTAGCCCGTGATGATTGTAGTTTCTGCATTCTAGCCAGGGTCACTTTGCGAAGCAGAGCCCATCTCAAAAAGTTAGTAAGTTATTTCTGAAATATACATGGTCTTCTGAGCATGAAGGGCAGAAAAGTCAGAGGAAAAGAATATATATATTGTGAACTGGAAAGAAATCAGTGCCTTTGAAATTGTATCCCTTGCTTTGCCCTAACTCTGGCTGCAGCTTTTAGCTTCCACCACATGTTTACATTGGAATCTCTCTTTGTGCATATAGAGTTTGTTCTCTTATGAAATTATGTCTCAGGGGAAGGATAATTTAAAGCCATTTCCATTTGTTATGTCTGGACCGAACTAGGCTATTAGAGGCAGTTAATGCTGGATAAACTCAAAACCTACAACTACCTTAATGTATGGATTACAGAATCTGTCCAACAAATTGCACATTGATATTACTAGCATAAGGAATTATGCACACTTTCAACTTGTAGCTGGTGCTTGGGTCATTTTATATTGTAGCCCACATCAGGGATGTGCTGCTAGTGACTGATGGGCATCTGACTTCACTTTAGGAAGACTGAGTTTATAAAGGTTAAGTCTGATGATAGCCAATGTAATTCTAGGTTTCTCGGTTAGGAGCTCTTGCTGGACAGCCTTTGAGAAAACTTGGAGTAAGTTTTCTGTAATTCTAGACCTAGCATAATCGTATTTTGTCTTTTTTTTTTTTTTTTTTAAAAGGGCTAATTATAAGCTCACGCACAGCTGTAAGCATGGGACAAGTTGTAAGCTGTAGGCTGTGCTTTGAGTGTAACCACAGACAGCACTGGAAGCACACTGCTAAGCTGAAGCTTTTCTTTCCTCTTGTCTTTGGCATAAGAATGATATTGTAACACTGTAACATTCACTTATTTTAGCAATGCCTTACCATTCCTTTGTTGCTTCAGACAATAGCTTAACGAATGGCATGGCTAGGAGCCAAAAAATCACCACATTCTCTTCATTCACTCTGCTCCTATTGTAGTGGTAAGCCTGATTGACTGCATTGATACTGGGATCCAAGACCCAGAGGCTACTGGTGCCTAGTTTGAGAGACCCTCATTCCTGCCTATGAGTGTGTATTCCTAGCCAACTGTAGCAATATTCTTATCAAAACTGGTAAGTTCAGACACCAGTTATCTGCTGTTTATAATTAGAAGATCTGTTCAGAAGACTTATATTTGTTGCAGATGAATGCTTTTATAAGTATGTCTCTGTCGCTTATCTAAAATAGTGGGCTACAAACATCACAAAAGCTTGTTTTCTGGAGAAAATCTGCTGCATTTTCTTTTCTTTGACTGTGAGATGGAAAAACAAATCACTCCTTTGGTATGTCCCAGATTACTCCAATCATGCAGATACATAAAGGTGAAGAAGAACAGAACAAAGCTATAATTCACAGAGTATGAAATCTGTCTTACTTAAAATTTTCCCATTACACTCATGTGGTAATTTTCTTAAGGCAGTAAGGGCTTAAGGCATCACTGGGCTTCTAGCTTCCCTAAGATGCCTTGGACGTTTTAGCTCACTATGAATAACCTGAACTAAAAGGAATGAAATAGCCTGATCAGTGATTATTATTTATGGAAGCTTTAGGAGCTTGCATTGTTCTTAAAGTGTTCTGATTCTCACTTAATGAAATAGAAGTTGTAAATTGTTTGACTCATTCGCATAGATTACCATCAGTGACTGTAAGTAAAGCATGTTGATTTTGTAATTCCAGAAATATCCTGCATATGAAACACAGTAAGGGGAATGAGGGGAGTATTAGTTTTATGTTCCTAAGTTTTCCATCAGAGTGGTGTGGAAAATTGTACCTACCAATTTCCGGTCAGTCAGGGCAATGACCCTGATGATACTGGATAGCTGACTTTTGTCTGCTTGTACAGCTGTTGATTTTTCTCTAAATGCTATTTGTGGCATGTATGGAGTTTTAAAATCAAATTTATGTTATTAAATTTCTTTGCCTTTATAATCATAGTATTACTAAGCTTACCTTGCTGTTTGAATGTCTTCCTTTTTTGAAGGTGAAGGTGGCTTTCATAGGAAAGTTTAGTATTGCTTCCTCCAGAGCACAGTCAGGAGGAATTCACATGTATTTCTCAATAGTGCATCAGTTACAACTGCAATGTTCAACAGAGGTGGGGTTCTTGCTTGGGAATGATATCTTAAACCTTTTCTAGCTGGATTGTATTAAATATAGTAATCAGTATCAACTGTAATAAATGCCTATAAATGAAATTTTAAAAACTTAGGGGAGACAGGGATTTAAAATTCAGTAGAAATTGTTCCTGCTGCTCAGAAAAGAATTTAGTCCAGTTGCCTTAATCATTACTGGTCGTTTGTGATTTTTGACAACAATTTCATATTCAACTCCTCAAAGTGTGTCTTTAGGAATCAAAATGACAAATACATTAACAGTGCTCTGTTCTTCGACTCTTTTTATTAGAGTCATTGTTTGCATGTTCTGTTTTTTAATCACTCCTATCCAAGTAGTGTGGTGTGTCTGTATAAACTCACAACTTCACGTTTGGCATTCCTCTGTGTAATGAACTGCGTTCACTGAGAAAGGTTATCCCAGTTTATGAAAGCCAGGGGCTTCTTTTTGTGTAAGGATGCTGTGTGGAATTTTGAACTTGTGCTCAAGGTAAAAGATCCAAGAAGTTAATTATGAGGAAATTAATCTTCCCTCATACTCTCTGGATAAAGATCACAGACTTCAGGTTTGGAGGAGACAGAATAAAAAAATTCTTCACTGTCAGCGGCCATGAGGCCGAAATGTTTTTATTCTCTGGAGAGGCAGAACTCATCTGCAACTTCCCCTCATTTAAACTCATGACACTTCAGTTTCCTGTTTAGTTTGCATCTAAGTGGATTTTCTTTTAGATTGCAGATAGTTGTTTGTGTATTCTTTGCTGAGGATTATTATTTTTTCCTTTAGCTGGTGTCTTGGGAATTGCCTAAACAGTGTTGCTTTATTGAAAAGGATTATGTGCTACCTTGGGTAGGGACCCAGAGGAATAGATATCACATAAAATCAAAACACAGTGTTTCAAGGTTGCAGGTCACTGGGTCTCTCAGCAGTGATCTAACTGAAGCAATCTTGAGGGAAAACAAGTGTTTAGAGGTTCTTAATTTCTGTAGCACCACTCACACTGGCAGAACATGGAGAATCTGTGTTCCTTTTTGTGGGGCAATCATAGTCTGACACCCAATTGATCATGGTGATGCAGGGCTGTCTTTTTTTTTTTTGGTCTGGATTAATGTCTTCCATCAGGCTGTAAACCATCTCAAGTGGGTTTTTACATTCATTTTGTGGCCTTCATCAACTTTTTTCTTCAGAAGACCATCTGTAAGGCTAAATACAATTTTTCTAATGTCGTAAGTCTTCAAATTTGCCCTGGAATTCCTGGTTGAAACAGGAAGACGGTGTTAACAAAACTGATTTATGTTGCCTGGCTGTAAAAGAGAGGCTGTGTTCCGTTCTATTCATGCTGAAGCTCCCCATGCAGGCCACTTCTAGTGGATTCTTCTAAGATATTAGCTATCCTGGGTTCTGTGCTTCTTTTCTAGCAGAGAAAAAATGCCCCAGTAGAATGCAGTTTTCATAGCTCATATTGCCATTTTTTTATGGAGGCTTTGTAGACTGGAACACTGAAGATTGAGAAGTATGCTGTAAATGGTTCTTTTCAAAAAGTTGCAAAAGCATGGCTTAGAGTTATGTATTTCAAAATACAGCAGGTAAGTCCATTGTAATTACTAGGCTATCATCAGAGGGAGGAGGAAATAGGCAGTTGCTTCTCACTGAAATATGCTGCTTTGACTTCTAAAATCTACAGCTGAAGTGTTCATGTGCTCCTCCTTTCCTAGTAGATCTGCTATCAGTGCAGGATCACAGAATCTGTGGCCTGTATTCTTTTCAGTTTGACTCTTCATTGATACCTTAGTATTTAGTTTATTTCTAGGGAAATGAGTAACTTGTTCTTGTGGCAAACAAACATTTGCAATACCTTGTAATTGTCAGCAACAGCTCCAAGCAGGCTTGCACTGAGAAGAGGCCTCTACAAAACTAAACTGAAAGGACAATACTCTAACAATCTACTTGATTTCTAAGCCAATGCTGTCACACAAGTGTTCATATTGGAAGGTGCTCCTCTGTTGTTAGGAAAAAATCCTCTGCTGGATTGCCTAACTTGGTTTCATAGCGGACTAGAACTAACAATCTATTACACATCTGCGTATGCGCTGTGGAAGAAAGGAGGAGGACATAGGCACCAGAGACAAAAAGAATGGAGTTTGGAGAGAGAAGAAAGAAAACTCATCCGGGCCCTTTTTGAGAGTTTGAACTTTGCTACTGGGACCCAGGATGGAGAGAGCTACAGACTGTAAACCTGATTTTTCAAAAAACATGCCTCTTTAATCCTCTGCATCCGCTGAGGGCCTCTTAGTATTGTTGTAAAAGGTCTGTTTTGCAGAGTGATTTGATTCCCATAGCCATGGGCAAAGGCACCCAAGCAGCCCTTGTTTGATTAAAAAGCTGAATTGTTTGCTGATGTCTGTAAACACAAACAGCTGCTTTCTGAAACCACATAAAAATGAGGCACAGATTGGTACTTCTGCTTGCAGTACAGAGCTTTAAACAACTTGCTAGCTGAGAATATATTCTTTTGGAAAATTGTTGTGATGCATGTTAATAAATGCAGGCTGAAAAGCATATGTACTTAGCTCGCCTTCCCTCTGCCCTGATTGCTTATGATATGGACTGACTCTCCTGTGTAAGAACAGAACAAAAGTGACTGAGCTTGCTTCAGGTAGTAGCCTTAACAGAGACTTCAAAATACAACTGTGATGAAGAATATGTAAGATTTACAAGATCGGTCAACACTGCCTGTTTTCTGTTTGGCAGTGACTTCATTTGACTTGGAAAAGAGAGAAGGCGTGATCAATGCAGGCCTTATTACACTGAAGTAATTCTTCTTGAACTGATTTTGTTGAATTTATAATCGTACTTTTCTACCCACAGAACACTCAAACAAGTATACTCTGAATATACTCAGAGTGGGTATAACCATGCTCAGGGTGTAGTCTCCTGGTTTCCATATTTAGATTTAATATAGTTTATTGTTCTTTGCAGCTAGGTATTCCTAAGATTGTGGGCTGCCTCTCACATGCCACTGCGTAGCTACTGTCCTTAGCAAATATTGTTTCAAAGGTTGTGCAATCATTTTAATTAACTTTATCTATGTGTAGTTACATATTGAAAGGACTGTCAACAAGATGAATAGAAAACATCAGACAATTCCCTACCTAAGATTACTAGAACCAAAAGGCTGTGCACAGTCTTGTTTACTACTTTCTGTTGAAGTGGTTTTTCATTTCACTCAGAGTTCTTGTTTGCCAAGAACAAGGAACATGAAAGGCAGTATGTAAAGCGAGCTTTTTTTCAGAAGTGTAACTTTGCATTTCTTAGACACTAGCTCAGACCTCTTCACTGGGATTGGATTTCCAGCCTTTCAGATACAGCCCATGTATATAATGACATTTTTTTATATGGAGATATTGCTTCCATACGCACACAAGTCTTTTCAGAAGTATTCTGAAATTACAGGACTAGCCATCAGAGACCTGGCTTCTGTACGTGGTTTTACCATAAACTTCCTGAAGGACTTAGGCAAAGTTGGAAAGTTTTTTACACAATTACATTGGACAGTACATAATTCTGTTCTGGGGAATAACACTGTCAGTACAAATCTGTATTTTATTGTGGAGACATCTTCTCCATCAATGGACTGTGAAAGTTAAGACTAATGAAGGCTTTCAGCTTTTTATCTTTCTTGCCACTTGATTTTCTGTGTCCTGCAGATGTTTTTATGAACTTAAAATAATTGAGAACAGTTTTTGTTTAGCTCTGGGTATTTCCTGAATGCATATGCAAGTCAGACAGTGTAGCATACTAGGCTTAAAGCCTGGCTCCAGCTTGAATCTTATTAAACTAAACAAAGAAAATGTATCATGGAAACGTATATAACACTTTGAAAATTTTCAAGATGTAACTAGTAGTGCTGTTGGTAACAGTTACACACTTGTAATTGAAAATAAAATCTATTATAGGATTGTCAAAAGGAAAAAAACGACTTTGCAATACACAATTACTGTATGCGCTACTAAACTGTCTCAGCGTCCCTTAAGTATTTTAAATACAGACATAATGACAGCAATCATACCATCTTCTTTTTCAGCCTGTAAAGAAGATAATTACTTCAAATGTTAATTAAAGCATGAACTTTCTAGCGTATAGGTAGAAGTTTTGAAGAAATTCAGGGCAAGCTGAATCGCTGTTGTCTTTTGGTCCAGGAGAATTCCTTTCCTGGTGCAGCCAGGAGCATCCCCTGGCTCTGGCAGCCTGATTTGTGCCACACTTGTGGCTGGCTGAGGGACTACAGAGATGTGATTACTCACAGAATGTTGGCTGATCTACAGATATAATAAGCAAGCAAACAAGATGAAAAGTCCAGAAAGAATAAATGTGGATGTTTGGTATTCAGAGTAGTTCAGCATTTGAGTACTGTTTAGGTCCTCTGCTCCTCTGAGCATCTCTCATAATTGGCGTGGGATAAACATCAGCTCTAGCCACTTCTTTCCTCTGTTTGCTATGCATCCTTCTTTCTCTCACTTCTACAGAATGCTTCCTTTACTTCTTGTCGGTTTCTCTGTTGATTGATCTCTCCCTTCTTACAAGTAAAACAGGATTCTTTATCCCCTGTCAATAATATGAAAAGGTAGAATCAAAAGAAGGATGTCTGGAGGACACTTCCAACCATTAAGCTCAAGTAAGCAGGGTGGTAAAACTCTTTGTGCTGTTGGAAGAGGCAGTCCTGTCCTCCCAGCTGAGACTCTGGTTTTGTTGCTGCCTGGACTGCAGCAAAGATTTGGAGGCCTGAGAAGCCCCGTGCTGTATCCAGGGATGGCACAGTGGGAATATCAGTGGAAGAGGGGGCAGTGCAGACACTGGTCCTCCCACAACAAGGCCTCCCTTCCCCCTTCCTTTTCTTCCCCAGTTGCACACAGTGCTGTGCCTCAGAGGTCATTTGTTTCCCACAGCTTCACAGAACACTGTAGCAGAAAGGGGGACAATGGTCTCTTACAAGGGGCGATGTGAGGCCGCCTTTCATCTCTAATAAGCCCCTTCACTTGCACTGGGAAGCCTGTGGTGCGTGTGTGTGCATGCACAGTTCCAGTGTGAAACAATCTACAGCTTCGATTGATGTAAAGCATCCAGGTTTTTTTGTTTTGTTTTATAAGCGGGCAACTCTTGGCTTGTTCCAGCCTGAAGTGGGTTTTCTTTTCAGTACAAGCACATCAGAGACATCCCTTCTCCTTTTCACATAACTGTTAAAACTGAGACCCTGTCTGGTCAATGCCAGTCAGCAGAAAGACTTAACTAGGAAAGCTAGGAGAGGAGGAAATGACTGTCTTTAGCTTCCCTCTGCCAAACATCAACTCCTCTTGTTGATCTACCTAAGAATGTTTGCTAACAGAGCATGGCAGGAGGATGGCAAGTTGTTGAATGGGTTGTCCCGTGGATGGCAAACTTTTGGGGAATCAATAGTGAGAGAGACTAAAAGCAGTGATATCTATCCAGTCCAAAAACAAGACAATTAAACTTCTGTAGCTGCTCTCTTGAGTCTGCAAATAAAATTGCTGGTTCTTTTGACAGTGATGGAAAACACAGTATAAAAGACAAGAAGCTGGGATTCCACCTTGAATCCACATCAGTCTTTCCGTGCTTGTTGACTGAAACACTTAATCCCTTTTATTATCACGTGCACACAAAGGTGCAGATAGGTCTAGCACCCTTCCAACACCCTCTGACTTCATCATAGGTGTATCTACTCACCCCTTCATCCCTTCAAATTCTCCTTACTGCTTTGTTGTGTTCTAGTGAAACTAAGCTTATAGGAAGGTTTTTAAATAGAATAAGTATTCATTCTGACAAGACAGGTCATTGTTTACTTTTTAGGTGAAGTGAGGAAGCAATCCAGAGTATCTCTTTTGAGAACATCTGTCTTCATGGAGGGATATTTAGCAACCCCATACTAAAGTTTCCAATTGATATCCACTGCCCTGTTAAAGCACAAAAAGACCAATCTCCAGGACTGAATGAATCAAAGACTACAAAAACCTCTACAGAGGATTTTAGAAACATGACCAATACAATTTAATTTTAAAAAAATTAAGAAACTTGATAAAAACTAGTGTAGCTGATGGAAGTGTAATAGCATGACATAAACAAATAACAAGTTCATTGCTATATGAAGTTTCGAGGGGTCTTAAGCTCTTGTGGCTTTCAGCTGGTATGCTAGTATCCTTTTCCCCAGAAGAAAACCATAGAAGTTGCTTAGAACTGTCTGTATATTTTGCAGTCTGACCTGTGAGAGATTTAAACTTCTCTTGGAGCAATAAGAGAAAAAACAGAGAAGATGACTTGTGGATCAGTGCTCAGTTCATTTCCAGTGTTACTATACTATCCTTCCAGTTTTAAAATGTACAACATATACTGTTTAAATTGTGCTTAAATTGTCTTTTCTGTTGTTTTCTTGCATGCACTCAACATGCTTATTGCTTTCTACTATCTTCTCAACTTCTTGTGATGCTTTGCTAGCTCCGACCTGTTTGCCATTCCCTCCTACCAGGCAGTTCAGCTCAGCATTGACTCTCCACCCTGTTCCCCTTCCTTCTGCTGATCCCATTTCACTCTTGCCTCTCCCCTTCAACTGTAACATTTTCCAAATGTTCTCTTTCTCTGCCTCCCTTGCCACTGGTGTATTGTAGCAAAAATGCTAAGTCGTGGCTTGAACCAGTGATTTTAGCACCTGGTAGGAAGGCAGCGCCAACCCAGGGGAGCTCAGCTGCATGCAGTGCACCTGAGTGACCAGAAGGGGTGGAGCCAGGATCCTCCCCTTCCCCAACCATCATTTAAGAGTTGGCAGTGGAAGGGAGGGTATCTTGCTGCAGATCCCTGCCTACCTGAGGCTATCTGCAGATAAGCAGCTTCTTTGCTTTATTTCTGTGCCCACAGCTGTTTCATTTGAACAAATCCTCTCTTGCTGCAGCTTAGGACCTTGCTGCTCTGCTGTCATTGCTGTGTTTTCTATTGCATTACGTGCATCCACCCAAAAAGATAATGTATGTGGATATTCATGCAAGATTTGTGTGTCTAGGTACTATCTAGCAACGAGATATACCACAGAGAGTGATGAGATGTTCAAGAAGTAAAGATAAATGATAATCCGAATATTTTACAGAACGGGTTACAAAGAGGAAAAAGTGAACTTGTTGTACAGAGAGCTGTTGATACGTACTTGGGAGGGCAACTTAATTCCAGAACAGCAAATTAATTTATTTGTACATTGGGCCAGCATCTTCAGACAAACAAAATCCTTCTGTTAGGGTGTTTTCCATCAAATCCATCCAACAGTCTTCTTTACTCAGGACGTGTTTATTCTAAGCAGCGTGCATGATTCATCCCCCCTGGGAGGTAAGGCAAGGTTTGGTGCTGATCTCGGACAGTTTTTCTTCCTCCCACCTCCCCCTCAATCTGACTGTATGAAGCAGTTTTGTACTAGGAAATTACATCACTGACAAAATCTCTCAAGGGCAACTTCCACCGTGTTATAGCATAGAAAATAACAGAGAATTTTTGCTGTTGAGTAGTGGTGAGGTTAACTTATTTAAGGCTATTTTGTACAAGGCAGCAGGCACTGTAGGTGATGGAAAGGGTGACTTTAATATGGAACCTCACTAAATCTATAACACAGTGCACAGTGTTTGAGAGACCCATAGAAGTATCACAGTATCTGAAAATTCAGTCACACTTCAGATCCCTTGAGAGTATAGTTCCTTTGCCTCTGGGAACTAGCTACATAATAAGACTCTAAATAATCATTTTTTGAAGGGAATGTAGCTCTTTACCTTTCAGAGAGCGTGGGATGCAGATTTGTAGTGGGAAAACAAATAAATACTACATATTTCCTTACTGTACCGGAGCTGGTGGGACTTAAAAGTCCCACACGTGTATACTTGATGTGACATTAGTCAATTAAATGAGGCATACAAGAAGAATGAATAGCCAAGTCATTAACATTCCTTATAGTGTGTTTGTTGTCCAGCACTGTCCAGTATGAAAGGGAAATGGTTTATAGCTGAGTTGATAAATATTTATTTCAGTGATATTTATTTCAGTGGTTTGCTCAAATGGAGAACACGTGCATCCTGAGCAGCACATTATTCTAAACCAATGCTGAAATTGTGCGTGTCCTTCACAATGAACCAGTGCTGCTAGCTATACCAGGTTTACTATGAAAAGCAAAACTGAGTCCCCAGAATCTTTAAGATCATTTAGAAACTTATGCTATCAAAACCGAAGCGGCATATTAATGGAATTAACATGGCAAAGCTCCCATATGGGTAATATCCTAAGCTGTGCAACATGTTTGCCAGAAAACCCAAAAAGTACGCTTAGAATTTATTTGTTTTAGAATTCATTGCAAACTCAATTAGTCTAAGGACTCCATACAGTGTATTAAAACTATTCCTGGTTTTAAGTCTTTATTTGGTTTTGATTCTATTTCGATTAAACTGTTTTTCAAGTGAACTTTGGTGTAGGTTTTCCAGAGTGTGTTTGCGTCTGTTGCTTCAAAATGTAAATCCAGAAACATCGGCAAGGTAGTGCAAGTGCCTGCCTTGTAGTTATCCACTTAAAATTAAAACAAACCAACCAAACAAACAAAACTACCCAAGATTTTGACTGTTATAACAGGGTGGTTAATTAAATACACTATATTATTATGTCTTTATCTTGCTGATTTCTAGGATGTGTATTCAGTGTGACAGGCAGAGTTCACTGGGCTGTTCTGCATGTGTACGCATTGCTTCTTCCCCACTGTAGATTGTTCCAAAAGTAATGCCTCCTATTTATTTCCGTGGAAGCTCCAACAGCTACAAAGAGCACAACAGCACTGTTTGATAGAGTAAATTCTTAGCTACAAAATACTTTTTTTTTTTTTTTTTTTTTTTTTTCATTGTAGTCACCGTCATTAGCTGTGCCCTTTTGCCAGTGATGACCAAGAGCCTGCCTGCCATCTTTATAAAAATATGCACCAGTGGAGGTGACCCACTGGTCACCACTTCTGACATCGTGGGCCAATATGATAAAAATGGAGACATTACTTTCAGAGCAGCCCATGTGAATGTAGTGTGATTCTTCTTAACCCAAGCTTTTAATGTAGCTGTAAAGCTGCTAGGCAGGTATTTACATTCCAGCTTAAAGGAATGGCATTAAGGGAAGTGAATTGTATGCAGTAAGGTGTGTAAACATTCTTTATGTATCAGTGTCAGTGTGTTCAGACTTGTGTTCGTCATTCTTGCTTTACAAATAAACTTCAAGTCAGAATACATAAAAACATTAAATATTTATATCTGGTTAGAATTGAGATTAAGGATAAAGCTGTAAAAGTCATAAATCTGAAAAAAAAAAATCCATAAAATTTAAAGCAGTAAAGAATCAACACAGTTAAAAAGAATCAGTTACTATCAATTATTAGCTGCTAGATTTTAGAAAGTAATTTGCTCTACCAGCAATCTACCTGGCATGTATCAATATAGACTATCAGAAGACTTACTGGCATCTACATGTTTTCACAAAATGTTAATCTATTAGCAGAGTGATTTTTTTAATTTATTTATTTATTTTTACCAACTTTGGTTTGGAAATATTTCAGCATAGCCAGTATTTTGGAGCAAAGAATGTATGTTATACAGTTCAGTGAGTATGGTCGTAGCTCTGGATGCAGGTTGTTGGTATGTTTCTGTTCAACAGAAATGGCTGGAAGCTATGCATAGGAAACAGTTCAGGTGACTAGACCCAGATCTGCTACCAACTACATCCTTCCCAGTCCCACTGCCTGCTTTAGCAGCTGGCCATAAATACCTACCTGCAGGTGGCAATCAGTAAAGTGAGCAAGTTAAAGTGGGTGTTTTCATATTCTGCCTTGTAATGCATGAAGCTGTCACTTTAGTAACAAACTGTTTGGGAAAGCTGGAAGGGTAAATTTCTTACACTCTCAACAAATTCTGCTCTTATGTTTCCGTAGAAAATTGATGTTACTGACTCTGACTTCTGAATTGCGCAGAGAAATATTTGCACGACTTATTTTTGTTTTCTGATCTTTCTTTTTATGATACTAGCAAGGTATCATAAGCCTGTGTTCTTATGGGTCCAAAGTAAATTATGAAAATTCTGTTGCTCATTCACAGAACCTGTTATTTAATTCCATAAGATTCATTTTCACTTAATAATTTTCACAAATCATCTTGAGAATTACTTATCCTTACTAAAAAAAAAAGTATGCTAGGTAAAGAACAGTCCATTCTAATTATCTAGTTCAGATCGTCATGAGTCTCTTCTAGCAATTTCTTTGGCTAGAAATGCTAAAGCACATCCTTTAAAACCTACGTATAAGGCTTTCAAAAATCCTTGGCCTCCAGTAGGTATAGATATCTGGACATCCTTTATTTCTGGCTGAAAGCCTCAGTTGTCTAAATAGATACTGCCATGCAAAGCGCTTATCACTTGCAGCCCTTCTGACAGGAATGGAAGTTACAGTGTCATGGTAACCAATAATATCCAGGGGATGCCTTCATAACAACTACTTTCTAAAGAGTTTTCATCATGTTCATAGCGTGATTGTGAAATGAAGAATGTCCTTGAATTTAGAATTAATAGTAGATTTTATATTGTATGTGTGTAGAGTGTATTTAAATATACGAATAAAGTGCATTCATATCATATCAAGCCAGCATATTAAAACTATGACTAACCTGAGATCCAGCAACAGGCACTGCCTTTAGGAAGAATGTGTTTCTTCTCTGCTGCTATTTCAGGAATTCTACACAGTGTCACTGCTCACTAGACTTTGTCCTTTCCAGGTCTTCTGTGGCTTAGTAGGTGAGCCTTCCTTCTTCATACAGCATCCTCAAGGGCCAGTCCTAAGTATGCATCCTCATCTTAGGTTGAAAGACAATGAATGTATCTTTCCACCTCCTCAGACCTTGTTTTTAAGGAGAAGTTCATTTTCTATGTTACTTGGACCTTCAGTTTTTTGCTGATGCTTTAGTTCACAGATGAGACGGGATGGAAGCTTTTGAGATATGCCTGTGTGCTACTGCAGAATAGCTCTGAATTTCACAGTTGTCAATCTTTAAATTACAGAAACTTTCTGCCAATGTATACAGTTTTTCTGAGAGCTCATGTAAGAACAAAATTTGAAGTTGTTTTCACAAGAAAGAAAATGAAGTTGCTCAGCACATTCACTAAGACACTCAGTCCACATTCAATGCTACATTGTATATGTCAAGTTGATAGTATCTTTAATTGTACTCTTATTTGGAAACAGAGTTACTAAAGTACTTGTTCTCTTCTTAATCAGCATTCTTTTCAAAGTCAAGGGCTCACAACCTTATTACAAGTTCTACTTGAGAAGCATGCTTAGAATTCCCCAGAGATTATACTCTGCCATATTGCTCAGATTATTTGTTTTGTATACTTCTAACCCAAGCGTGAAGAAGTTTGAATGATCTGAAAGTGTAATCAAATTTTAGAGTTTATAAAATAGGACAGACTGCTCAAGAAGTGAAAAAGCGTCCCTTAGCTGTTTCTACTATGTGGTATAGATGGACTCTGTCTTTTGTCTCATTGAGCAGAGTGAATTTGCCCATGATGTTCTTTTCCAGAAACAGAAATCAGTTAGCTTCACTGACACCAAGACAGCCATGAAGCCACAGTGATTTTTATTGGAGAGGGATGGATTAAATATGTACATGAATGAGATATACCATGAATTACATTATTGGTTAATGACTAGCATTACTTTCTGGCAATTAAGTTATGCTGGAAAAATTCCACATGCACTGGATGTGCACATGTGCTAGCTCTGCTCCTGTATTTCAATCTTCAGAATTTTCTGTGCAATGTTAGTATTGGAAGGACAGATTTGGTACGACCTAAGGAGCAGTCCTTACTTGCAAGGTGCTGCTGGCATAATCATCAACCCATAGCCATTCTTCTGGTGAAAGTAACTAATATATTAGTAAAATGATGTATTACTTTTTCATGTGTCTTATAGTCTTGTTTATTATGAAGTGGAAGCTGTAGCATAGCATTTTCTCCAAATCTCTTTCACATTTTTCACTTTCATCCCAAGCTGCAGTTTTTGCAGATTTTATGTGAATATGATTTTGTGTGATTATATAAGTGTTAATTTTGCCATCTGAAACTTGAGAGGAATGAAGTTCTTGAAATACAGCTTAAACTGTACTGAGTGTTCCCTTTCACTGGGAGAAGACATTATCCTCTGTTAATTTGAATAGTGATGTGAAGGTTTAAAGTCATTTGGATATTTTATACATTATTTTTCATGCAGGAAAAAAGAAATCCAGACTCAGGTGATTGACAGTGTTATAGGTATCATCTCATGTGAATAATAATGTGTGCAAGTTGGAAAAAAAAGTGTAGAAATGATCCTTAGTGTTTGTAGATGCCGTTTGTCTTTCCAGGGGTAGTATCAGAAAAACAACTTATTATGTTACTTCCTGAGACGCAGCGTGCTTCCGGTTTTGAGAAACCACATAGAAATGGAAACTGTAAGGGTGTTGGCAGCTCATACTAGAGCTGGATCTTGAAAGACCGATGACTTGGCTATTTTTACAGCTGTTTATTTTACTTCTATAATACAATAATATATAATTAAAATCCTGTAGCTTTCTAGCTTGGAGGATAAGACAAGTGTGGAACACTCTGTCTGAAGTTATCTGGTCTCAGCTGAAACAAACCAAAAAAAAAACCTTACATGATTTGCAGGAATCCATTGTAGATAACGCGAATGTGTAACTATTACAGCTAGGTAGATTCAAAATATATAGCAAAATCAGGTGACTGCTTAGAGTCACATAACAATTGATCCAGTGTTCATATCATGAATTTTAAATTGGAATAGTAAAGCAAGTTTGATAAATCTAGTACCTTAAGTTGCTGTCGCTACATCAGTATTACTAAACCTTAATAGACTCAGAAAATTGAAATTTAAAATGTATACGTATTTGGGATTCCCTCACTGTTCAGATTCCATTTTAACACTCTTAATGTTGCCATAGAGTCATCAGCGACTTAAAAATATTTTCTTTTATCTTTATAATGAAATAACATCACTATTACAGCATCATGCAAAGAAACAAGATCAAACGTAGTTTCTGAGGAAAGGCTGTCACATCCTCACTAACCGCTGCTTCTCTGCACTGCTGGGCTTTTCAGCTTTCTGCCATGGAAGTAAAAGCATAAGAACTGAACATGGAAGGGCTAATGAAGCCCTAGGTAATACCATGGCAATAACCAAGATAATACCTTATGAAACTTGATGAAGGAATGCAGCTGTTCTCTTGGGTACCAGAAGCAATTTATCAGTGTTAGTATGGTGTTCTGTCAGAAAAAATCCTCATGCTCTAAAGGCAGCTTGAGCTTACCTCTGAAGCTCTGCACTGTACATTACAGGATAGTAATGTGTAATTTAATACAAGCGCTTTCTGCCCAAGTGTTTGTTAAATGGTCTGTCTGATGCGCTGTCTAACGAGATCCCCAAAAATAAGCTTTTGTTTGGACTGCAGAGCACTTTGTGAAGGGGCTAGCTGTACGCCTCTGAAGTGGTTGGTTGTGTAAAGTCATCTAGTGACATATCTGTATGCTATGTACATTCTGGAATATAATACATTCTGTTTCTGGAAAGATAGAAAATGATATTTCTGGTAATACTGGTGAAAATGCATTAAATCTTATTTTCTTTAGAAGGATTCAGTGAATAGGTTTTCTAAACCTTTAAATAAGTATGAGATATCGTTAGCAGGAATTCTGTTGAAATCTACTGTAGGGATTCCTTTGGCCATGCTGCATGTTCTCATGGAATTACCATCTTGGCTATAGAAATTCATTGCAGAGTGAAAATGAAAAATGTGCTTTTTGTACATAATTACAGCTTTTATTCCGACTTTTCAGTGATCTTTCAGCCTTTGGGCAGTCCTTTGTTCTGTTGAGTTAAACATCTGTGCTTCCAAATTATTTTTTAGAAATGTTGGGTTTGCAAGTCGAGTGAAACTCACGCAATTCTCACCTCTTGGACACAGCCTGGTGTGCTCCCTGATGTCCATTTCTCAATTTCCTCTCTACTCTTCCCACTTCTCACTGTCGTACCAGCCTGCTAAAGGCCTCTTGGGATTTATAGTAAGGAGAAGAAGTTTGACACTATTAAAAAAAAAAAGCTGAAAATCCCTTCTTCTTGGGTCTGTTCTACTTTTTATTTGCCCACTGTGTTCTCAGCAAAGGCATCACCTCCATGTGCGCTCTTATCCAGCGCTGTGTTGCTGCTGTGCACTAAGATATTGTGCCTTGCAGTCAGCATTGCTCTAGGCCTGGAAAAAAGTAGTTGTCTTCCAGTATGATTTGAAGTAAGTTTGCTTGTATGCTTAACTTCCAGTCCTGCAGTCCTGGCACCTTGATAGTGCCAAAGCTGCGTGTCCTGATAGTGTTTGAATGCAGTCACACAGTGACATCAGTTCTCCTGAGGTTGTGGGTCTGTCATGCTGAGACCCCAAGAAATATTTATCTCTGGCTTTGAACAGGTTTCTTTTGCTTTAAAAACAAAAAAAAAAAAAAAAAAAAAAAAAAAAAAAACCAAAAAAAAAAAAAAAAACACATCCATTTATTTGTATTACATATCTGTGGAGATCTCAATTATACTGCTAATCTCTCATATGATTTAGTCACACTGGCAAAGAGCTTGAAGGAATGCCATTATATTATTGGACATGACATTGGTCATGCAGCAGGGGACAGTCTCCTGTCACAGTCTGTAACAAGGCAATACCCAGTGGAGCTGCAATACAGGTAGAGCCAGACATGCCAGCTTCTGCACTGAGATGCAAACCAGATTCACAACTGCTTGTAGTTACTGCCATCTCATAACATTTTTGCCCTCAGCGAAAGTGTTAAACCTCACTACCTGTCCCAGCTACAGCCTGGCAGTCGTTTTCAGCTCCTAAATGGTAGCTTAGTAGTTGAAACACTGAGTGCTTTTCATTTCTTGGTCTCAGTTCTTGACCAGTGGCCCTCCTTATCAGTGAGGAGAATTACTTGCAGCCGTTTACTTGTGAAGTACATCTGATCAGGTTCGTTCTTGTAAGGGGAAAAAAAAATAATTCAGTGTTTCCCTAGATTCTGCTCTGTAGGCCGTACCCAAGCATTTATATAAATCTTACCCATGTTGTTTATTAGTGAGTATTGGAAATGATTTGGGTTTTGTTGTGTGTGTGTGTTTTTTTTAAAAAAAACAGAATGGTTTGTATGGTCATAAAAGTGTAAATCACCTTAATTCATTAATTTTTTTAATTTTCCTTAAATTCAGATACACTGTGCTTTAAAAAAAACAAACAAGAAAAATACGTACTCAAGTTTATCATGTGTGCTATTACAACAATCATAAGTTAATTCTGAAGTTATCTTTTCTGTCAGGCTTTCTTTAATGCTGTACCAAGTGACGTTTGAGCTCTTTTTTGAAATTTATCATCTTGTCAAAAAGACAGAACTCGTGGCATAAAAGGTCAGTTACTATGTTATATATAACTTTCTGTTTTCATCCCCTCTGTTCTGGTGGGGAACTCAAAATGCGTTAGACAACAGATGTGAAACACTTAAAATATTTGGAATGTGTGGGAATATACTGAGGGACCACCTGTCCTGCAGTGTGACAGAATCAGTTTGTGAGCCCTGTTCATTACATTGACAGCGACAGAGAACAGGAGACATATGACAAAAGTAAAGCAGAGTGAAAACTACTGCGCAATTCTTCGAGGTTGGCTGTACTCAAGGAAGTATGGGAAGAAAGGCAAATTAACAAGTTTAACTTCATTAATACTCAATAATCAATATTTGAGATTCCCTTAGTAAGGATAACCTGAAGCAGTTGTTTTTTGTTTTTTTTTCAGTTCAGGAAGCTAACAACTAGGAAGAAAATAAACAGATTTTATCTGATTTAACCTAAATAAGGTATTTTATTTTTTTACTACTTCTAACAGTCAGATCCTATCTATTTAGTTATAAGTTAACAGTTACAGCTAATAATAGCTGTATTGGATATCTTTTATGAAAACAAAATCCTTTACATAGTGTAGAAAGCCGAGACTTCGATAGTAGTTTGGATTCCTATGGAGCCTGAGGATTTTAAGGTTGATTTGTTGCTGGTGTCTGTTTTTCTACATATTTAGTATTTATTGACTAAAGTTAACAAGTGCTGTTTCACAGATGAAGGAACAAAGGCCCAGATAGGATCAGCATGCAGCATTAACATTTCTTCATTCTGAGTTCTGGCATGTGAACACCCACAATTCTTTATTATCTTTCCTTCAATGATTTTTTAAAAAGAGGATATTAAAATTGGGATGATAGCTATTTCCCTGCCCCAGGGAAGTGTTGGGGAGATAGTTAATGTTACATCCAGGGCCCCCTCTTTTCTTCCCTCCAGTTCCTGCATGAGATTGCCACTGCTTCTGTCTCAGTTACAGAGCAAGGGGAAGGTGTTGCGCAGGGGTTCTGCCCGTGGACAAGGATAGGCTGGGAAAAACCATGTAGCATGCTCTGCTCTAAATAATAATTTTTTAAAAAATTGTATAGAAATTAGAAAGTTACATAGATTCATTCCTGCCACTCAACACTGATAGCGAATCCTGATTGCACTGAGTAGCACAGGTTTCGCTGTAAATGTTGGGAATGGATGTGAAGCTGACCTTCAAACTATAATCTGCCTGATACTAGTTACACAGAATCAGTGAATGAAACAGCCGTTGCTGAGTTCTCTTGATGAGGACCGATGAAAGTCAGGACATAGACGAGCTGTTTCCCACAGTGCGTACAATTCTTCCTGCCCTCCTATATAATGGCTCACTGCTGTACACTGTGCAAACAAATTACATGTACTGTGGGAGCCACAACTTTAAATTTCTCAACCTTTTTGCATGCAAAAATCTAGAATTAATTATACTTTCTTACTTTTAAAGTTCCTCTTAGCTAGCTGGAGGGAGGTCTTTGTGATTAAAGGAAGCAGGTTTCACAGAGTTAGACGAGTTGTGATCTGTCCTCTCTTTCACCTCCCCTCAGGGCAAAGACCAACAGCTTGAGGGTGACCCCTTCAAGAAGTTTCACTGAAAAGGAAGATGAGAAAGGCTGGACAGGCTCTTTCTAATGCTCTGCACTGGAGCCAGGAAGAGGCAGCTGTTTCTAGCCTTTCTGCTTTCCTCCCCCACTCCCCCCCTTTTTTTTTTCCTCCCTTTTCCTGATAGCTGAGATCTGGGCTTGCTGCCATATCTGTTTGTCTGTCTGTCTCATGTTGTTTTTCTCAGAGAGCTCCAGAGGCCAGTTGCCCATAGTCAGTTGCTGGGAACAGAGGTTGTTCCTTGTATCGTCTTAACTCCCCATGCCAGTGTGTTCATGCTTGAATAGGAAACAGCAAGATCTGTCAAAATAGCCCTTTTCTTTGGAGCTTTGAGGCTGCATTCTCCACGGCCATCTGTTCCCTTTCACCCTTTTGGACAATGTTGCTATTTGAAACCAAGGACTCTTTGCTCTCTCCCTTTCCCCTTGCCCTCCCCTCCACCCCCGAATCTGGGAAAAAGGGGTAAAAAAAATTTGTTTCTGGCCTTGCCTGGCCCCTGGAGCGTTCAACCATTTTGTAGTCCAAGGATTAAAAAGTGATATTTTGCTTTTTTTTTTTTTTTTTTGTTTTTGTTTTGTTTTTCACTGACTTTAAAAAATGTAATACATCTCAGGAGAGAAGAGTCACTGCAGTGAGAGATTGTTTTGGATTTATGCATTCATGGAGCACTTCTGTGTAATGTTGGTGCCTGGTACAGCTTACAGCAAAAACCTGGCACGTCTTGGAATACTTTGTGTTATAGCAGTAATGGAAGGAACCTCCTATAGTTAAGGCCATATAACTGTTTCCCTTCTTACTCTCTGCATTCAGTCAGAAAAAGCTTATCAGCATGATATTTTCCAGTCTTGGTTCTTGTCCAAAATTGAATTTATTTGGTTATTTGGAGATAAAGTGAGTCATTGCTTTTTGAGAATGAGAAGAAAAAAGAATTTACCTCCTCAGGGCCTAGATGGGAACTGCAATGTGAGGAGAGGGCTGGGTGGGCTGTGGGTCTCCTGCAAGGTCTGGGTAACTGAGGACAGGTGGCCAGGACCCCATTGTCCTTCTTTTTAACATTCTCCATGTTATGTAGGGAAGTACATATATATGATTTTTCAGCCTTGTAAAGGAGCCCATTCTGAACAGTGTGAGGTTTGCCAGGACAGCAAATGAAGCAGAGTAGATGGGCATCAGCCTGTGGCATAGGCCCCAGTATGCTGGGAGATGGGTGCAGCCAGTGAGAAGGATACTGACAAATACAGACTTGTGGTTAAATGCAAGTTAAGACATTCCACAGCCAGCCTTGATACTATTTGTTGTGAAAAGTAAGAATCCTTATTCTGTATTTGATAGGCAGAGTTACAGTTGCATATACCATTTTTTTTATACTCAACGTTTCTTTTATGTTTCTTATCAAATAACAAAAATATTCTTTTAATTTGTTGTTATGTGGTGTTTCATTTTTTTTGTTCTGTTTTTCTTTCTTTTTTTTTTTTTGATGGATAATACTGAGAGTTTGGCCAAATCTGAACTCCAGATGTGAACAGCTGTAGTTTGCGAACTGTCGTCTCTAGGCCCCAAATGTTTGGCTGACCTCTGCTTTCTTGTTACAGGCTGAAAGAGAATTGTTTCATGTTGGAATTTCTTTTCTTTTTTTTTTTTTTTTTATAGCTTTGGCTCATGATCCAAGCTGTACAGCTCTAAATTCAAACTGTTGTTTTTATTTACACCTGGAGAGAACTGTTTTAATTGTTAACTGTGTGACTGATGTTAAGAACAGTGAAGGCTTAAATTTTTAGATAAATGACTGCGGTCATAATGCAAATTAAAGCAGTTTACTCAGTTTGCATACAAGAAAGGTTGTTAAACATAACCCTTGCGGTTAACAGCCCCACCCTGAACTCTTAAATTATTGGATGTTTCAACCTTTTACATCAAGAAATCGCCGTTCACTGAGATTTGAAAATAAACCTGAAGGAGGACTGGTGCTGAAATAATCCTGTATCTACGAGTATAAAGGGCAGAAAACTTCATTCACCAGTTCAAGTGCAAGCCTGTGATCAAAAGCTGTTGTTTGCTAAGGCTTTTTTGTCTGTGCTGAGTATTTTGAGAAAGGTGCAGTGGCTGGATGTGCCACTGTGAGCACTCACGTTAATTGAGCTAATTCACGTGGTGGGTTGGCTGCAGCAACACAGCATCCTCTGTGGCTTCATGGCAGAATATGTTTGCCGAGGCAGGCTTTAGCGCACATTTAAAACTAGCTTACGTACCCCTACTGTCCTTTTCCGTCCAGCGTGCAGACGTGCCATCAGGCTACTCTCTGGGAAGTAGACGGCTGTGTCAGAATCACCCTCAGAATTGTAGCGCTAATTGGTTCATTTATTGGTTGCTTTGATGGAGAACTCAATGTGTGTTCAAAACTTGACTCTGTCCTTTCTCCCTCCCTCACCCTTTGTGCCCTGCTTCTCTAATGTAATTTAAGGTTCGTTTGCAGACTGGCTCCTGCCTTGCCTGAAACGCTGCTGCTTTTGTCTGCACTGTGTCAGTTTTGTGTGTACCAGAACTAAGCTGCCAAGACGCTGTTTCTTTACCAGAATATATTTTATGGAAAAAATGTCGACTGTGGGAATACAGTCTGTGCCTCAGACCGCAGTATCCTACAATGACCATAATGCTGTGCACTGCATTTTGAAACTCACTGCTATTTCAAAATTCCATCCCTCTCTCCTCCCCCCAGCTGTATTAATTTTTGTTCTGCCTTTCTGGGACTTAGCTGTTTAAAACTTCCAGACTTCAGACTGTTATGTTGGGATTTTTTTTTGTCCTTGTCAGGGAGGAGTGTAGCAGCTGGCTCATTTGGTTCTAGCCTGGAAAGTTCGGAAGTGGCAAATCCAGATGATGGGTAAACACTAGCAGAGACTGATGAAGTTTAACAGCTGAGATTAAGCATCCTGGGAAAATCAGATACTATAATGCCATGGCTGTGTAGGTCAGAGGGCTGAGGCTTGCAGCATGCAAGGCTTCAGTTGCTTTGACAGTGTGATTTTAAATCTTCGTTCTTTATTTAAGTCTTAAGGGGCCAACACACGTGTAACTCCAGCATTCTGCCCCCTCTCTCCTACGTGCCTTCTGATTAATATCATGATCTGTTTAATTCCCCGAGGGAACTTAACAACAACAAAAAAGCAGCAATAACTTGTAGTGTGATTAGTGAGGTGATAATTAAAAGCATTTTCTGGTTCGCAGGGCCCCTGGCATTGCCAGACACCATGACTGGGCAAGCTTTGTTTTTCAGCCTATGCACCCTTTGTATGTGCAGGGAGGCAAAATTTCAGGGTTTTTTTTTTTTTCTCATCTTTGTCAGTGGCTTGGGACTCTGTTTTTCTAATCTTGGAGAGGCAGGAAGAAGTGACTGCAGAGGACATGTTAGAATGAAGAAGTTCCTTTAAGTTTTAGTGGTGAACGATGTGTGAAAGAACTCTGGATACCGAAAACAGTGTAAATTTAGGACAGTTTTAGTTTTTCTAAAATTTCTCAGCTCTGTCATTAGAAAGGAGGGTGAGCTAAGGAAGAAAGTATTTTTTCTTTGTTACAGAAGAAAAATCAACATACAACCACTGTCTTCTACTTGGTCTTCACCAGCCGTCCCACCAAATGACTTAGTTACTTGCACTCCAAGTGCAGAACAGTAGAGTACTGAAACCAATCAGTTGGTGGTACGTTGTCAGGCCACAAAGCAAACAAACAAACAAAAACAAACAAACAAACAAAATGTACACTGCTATCTAGAAAGTGTCTGTTCCCAAGCATGCTGACTCCTTATTTCAGGTTCTGTTTCAGGTGCTATAAATCAGCTGCCTTCTCACCTTCACAGATCTCCTGAGACCTGAGCATTTCTTTCATGGCTGGTAGATTGTCTGGCAAGAAATGAGACCAGCTGGATTTTCTCATTTCTTAATGTTAGTTCCTTTTTTAGGTCAGCAGACAGGAGTCTCAGTACTAGCATGTGTGTTTCCCTCTCTGTCCGTCTGTCTTAGCTCAAAACAGAATCAACATGAACTCACCGAGGTCAGGAAATGTGAGCTGTTAGTGCAGCACACACTGGTTATAGTGGGCACACTGGTCAGCAGCAGTGGGAAGAGATAAAAACAAGCCAGCATCTGGCCAATTCTCTGGAGGACCCTTCCTACATCTTTGGCCTGGATTGAGGTCCAAGCTGATTTTTCAGGACAGGGTAATGATTAATGTTGCTTGTTTGAAAAAGCTTCTAATGTTTCATGGAGAATACTGAAAGACCCAACTTACTGAACTGTCACATGCTTTGGTTTATTTTCCATCCTTCTCCAGGGAGGATTGCTTGTAAGTGGCAAATAATCAGCAGCAGCTAAAAGACTCTTAAATGGCAATTCTTCTGAAAAGGAGATATTTAAGTCAGGAGCTGTCTTTTTCTTCTGCTTATACGGTCCTTGTGTATTGCAGATGAGAGCTCTAGGAGCTGTCAAAATAGCAATAATAAAATAGCTGTAAAAAAGCAGAAAGGACCTCGTTTTTTCATGGGACATCAGATAAGAGAATGAACTGTTTAAAGGAGAGAATTTTTTACATGGCTAGTTCTGTGGCCAAGCTTGATTCCTGCAACAGCTGGCTTTCCTGCTGTATGTCCTAAGTAATAAAAGACTATATGAAAGTGATGCTGTATTCCAGCAAGTAAGTTTTGATTTTTCTCCTAAGACGAACTGTTTGCATTCCTGCATAATGCATTAAGTGAAACAGGACTGTACAGCTGAAACAGAGACAACATTTTCTTCAGTGTCCATACAAATTAGTAACTCATGTTTGGTGATAACCTAGTTATGTGTAGATGTGCTCTGTCTCAAGTAGGTGATTGTAAATGGTAGTCTAAATATCTGCCTTATATTGTTTTAAAGGACCCAGTTTTTATCATCCCCAGTCATATCCTCTTAGTTCAGTGTGTGCTGAGGGCAGAAAGCGTATGGCAGGAAGTGTTTGGGGTATACCATGGCTGACCAGTACAGAGTGAGACGGTCATCACTGTAGGGTAAGAGAATCAGAATTGCCTTTTGCCTAAAGAGATCACTGCAGAGAAGGGCTGCAAATGGCAGAAGTCAGTGAGTGGGAGTTTGAAGAAAGCTGTGGTTAGTTACTTCACAGATGAGTTTGTCTTGTGGGTTGTATTTTCACTATGTGATGGGTTTTTCCACCATTGGGTATTTTTATACTTGTACTTTCTGAAGAGGTGAAGATGGAAAAAATAGATAGGTGGTTGTTTTGGGGTGGTTTTTTTTTTTTTTTTTTCATTTCTTTTTTTCCCCTCTGGTGTCACTGTTAGAGGTCTGCACCAAAAATGCAGACTAAATGCAATGCAGGTGAATAGCAGTGATCTTTATGAGCTCTACCAGTGAACCAGAACATCCATGCAGGAAAACTACACAGCCTGAGTGTGAAAGAAAGTACTTTCTCATTGCAAGATGTTCTGTTTTTGTTATGTGCCATTTTTTGTCCATCTCAGTAGTTTAATTCTTTATAAATATTTTCTCTGTACTTTTGGAGGGCTTTTCCTCCTTTTTGATAAATCAGGCTTTCATCAAGATGAGTTTATGTTGAAATTTGGAGATTCGTAGCTTCTGTGTTTTGTTACTTCCCTGTCCTAATGTGTATCAGTCCCTTTTTGCATTAATTGAAAAAAGATTTTTAAATTATGAAATGATAGAGATTGCAACCTACTATGCCTATTCAGACTATCTGTGGCATTAATCTCAGTGATAAGGAAAGTCTTTATGAACGTTCGTTTAAATTGCACTGATGGGAGAATTGGACAAAATGAATTTAACTTTTGTGTATAACTGGGCTAAGTGCTGTTGCCCAATTCCTCTGACAGCTTCTACCAAGGCATCAGAGTCCAGAAGATATGCACCTCAACATCTGTGTGGAGATAACACTGAAGCTGATAATCCTCAGTTGAAGAATCACCCTTTCTTCTTTGGTTTGTTTCTTCCCTGGTTGTGCAGATGTGCAGAGTCATTCACTTTGCAAACCACAAGAAGCTTTATTTTCATTTGTGACAGCTGTTGAGTGAGAGTGAAGGAGACACTTTTTGGTTTGTTCATGTTTTCCAGAGCATACAGTCACTACTAGTGCCTCTTGTAGTGCCCTGAAGAGCCCAATTTCACAGGAAACAGCAGAACAGGTATTGAGTGCAGTTCTGCCTGCCAGTGTGCACTTTGATCCCTTCAATGCTAGTAGTTTTTGTGTGAGGGAAAATGGAGTGTTTACTGGAATCAAAGTCACTACTGCATTTCATTTGAGCTGGATCTGAATTCATGGAAAAGGTTTATTTAGAGGTCTTCTCCTACCCTCCTACCATGCACCCGCACCACCCTATCCTAGGTTCCCATCTCTGTGCTTCTGCACGCCCACTCCCTTTTCATATTTACTGTCTTCCTTTTGTCCATCTGTGAACTGAGATCTGCCACCTCTCTCTCATTAGGTCGTCAGCCTGCCCCTTTTTCTTCCTCTCCCTGTCCCTTAGCTCCCTGTATCTGCCATATCCTGAGCAGAAACGGTAGTGACAGAACTGACTGGGGCATGAGTGCGCTGACCAGGCTGGCAAGATGGAGGTGCTGCCCGTCAGCTGGGACCTGCTATTCTGTGCCTCTCTGAGTGCTTCAGGATGGACAGTGGGAGGACTTCTGAGCAGAGACCTACATCCTTTAGAGCCAGGGAACCTCTAGGAGCCAGGTTCTTCTTGGGCCAAGGTTGGTCTATCCCAACCCTAAATGTGAAAATGTCAGAAGAAAAATCAAGGCAGTACATACTAAAAAATATCACGATCTTTCTAAACAGTTTTATCTATTTTCCTTGTGCTTTTCATTAATGACTAAGTAGTATTCGAGTAACAGAAAAGATAAACTTGGGATTTGAAGGCTATGCTTGAATGTAAATATATTTTCTTAGTATATACTCTTTCCTTCTTCTGAAATCATTGCTATCTTTTTGTGTTTAGAGCAAGGGGAAGGAAAGAAGAGCATACTGTCACTGACCTTGAACTTTCCTGCAAGGCTGGTGCTGCTTTCCCTCCATTAAGCTCGCTTGTTGCTGTGCTCCTCCTTTTGCCCAATGCATCATTGCAGGACCATCCCTTATAAAACGGAAATCTTTCCTGTGAGGAATTCCTTTCCACCCTGCAAACAGTCTTCACTGTAAATGTGCTCCAGGCTTACTAACCACTTTGGACCAGTCATAAATTTGAATAACTTCAGAGGAGAAGATTTGCCTGAAAATGGGTCACAAAAACAGTCCTCTTCGGATGGGATGATACAGTGTCGTGCAGCAGACTTTCTCCTGTATAATAAAATGAATATAGCAATTAGCTTGTTTATTCTGCCGCAAGCCTTATACTTCTAATACTTTATTTTGGTACAGGTTTTAGGCCTGCAAGAAATGCAGAATTAGGAATCATTATGGAGTGATACCTCCTGTATATCACCAGGTTCCATGCAGTTAACAGCAGCTGCTTAAAGCCAGCAAATAGCTACTTAGATAGTGTCTGATGTCCCATCAGTGTGGATGAACACTGCCCTGTGGAGTGAGCAGGGCCTTCCAGCTGTGTGCAGGAGTATGCTTGTATCAGCTGTGAGGAGACACCTCCATACCACCAGAGCTCACTCTGTGAGCTGCCTTAGCTGAATTTTGTGATTCCTAACCATTGCAAGCTGGTGGGAAAGGACAGCATCAACTACCAGTGAAACTCAAATCTTATTCCACGAGAGGAGAGAATTGCAAAGCCTTAAAGCTGCTTCTCTTTCTTTTATCCTCCTGTAGTCTGTTTATACAGTGATGATATTTTACTTTTGATATGCATGCAGTTTACAGAACTTAATGAACTTAAGTGACTTGGCTTAAATAATGGAATGGAAGACCTCCCAGCACCTTGCTTTTAACACTTGGATCTAGTCTCCCCTCCAGCAGGCAAATTAAATCAGGAATGCAGGTAAAGAGAAATTATTATTGTCAATACATCCACCTTCCCAATACAGACTGGTTAGACTGATGAACAGAATAGCTTTCTTGATACTGAAACTTCCAGTTAGGAGCTCCTCCCATGAGTTATTCATGCAAAAGTTTGATGCTTATCAAGATAGGGGTACTTTTTGTTCTGAGGAAAGGAAAGCAGTCATTCTTTGTTGGTGGAAGAACTGTAGACTGTTTTCAAACTGGAATACATCTTGTTCAGGAGAAGTGGTCGTTGTGCATGCTGCAGTGAGTTACCATGAGGGGGGAAGTAACTCCCAAGTATCGAGTCCAGCTCCTATCAAACTATGGGCTTGAAACAAGTGCTTCTCCACGTGCTTTCTTTAGTGCACCCTAAACATTTAAAGACCTAATCCAAGTTCCATCGATGACATTGTAAACCTAAATTATTCAGGGAGGAGGGCAAGGGGGAGATTTGATATCTATAGATGAGTCCTTGAGTGCACTGCAGTGATTCTAGGCCCTTGTCTCCAGCCTGCTACTCTCCTCCCTAATCCATTCTCTTGTAATTATTTGCAAGCTACTAGTAGTGATACAAATAATGATTTTTACTGTGGGTTTGCACTTTTTGGTCTTGCCTTTTCTAGATATTTTTCCAAAATAAAAGCTTTAGTGAATGAAGTAACTATGCTTCTGCTCTGAGTAGTTGGAGGGAAAAAGTAACAAAATCTACAACCTTAGAAATGTAAAAGCAGTGCAGGGCCTTAGCCTGACTCTTCCAGAAGCTCTGCTGGGGTAGGAGATAACTTTGTCAGCCCAGTACAGTATTGCTTCCAAAACCTAGTACTTATTATTTAAGTTTTAATATTTACTCTGTTGCACTGCTGATAGCAGTGCTGATTGCAGAAACATAAGGCTTTTCTGCAATTTGTAATGCAGTCATTGCCATACTCTTTTCATAGTCTACTTTAGCCAGGTGAAACACAATCTACCCTGTAAGCAAGGTGAAGAATTTCTTTTAGCTCTGTGGCTGGCTCTATGAGAGTATAGAAGTTAGTGTGTTCCTGTCATATAATCTGCTTTCTTCCACTGTTTTTTTCTCAAAGTCTTGTCTGATGTAATTTTAATTGAGTCTCTTGACAAGGATTTTATCACTATCCTGGGGAAGCAGTTTTGGCTTTTGCCTGATATTGCAATTTTTGTTGTCTTCATTTTGTGGCAGGTGACAGGAAGTTCCCTGACTTCAAGTCCAGCTTTTTCTCATTCAACTTCAGGTCAATATTCATCGCTTTCAAACCCTATCAGTCTATCCCTGTCCTGGAGTGCATACACTGACTGTCACAAACTGTTTTCAACTTTCAGATTACCATGAGTATCTGCAAGTTGCGGTCATATCATACATCTTGTATATCTGCAAGTAAATTCACACAATTTGGATTTTGTTTCCAAATGTCTTTGATTTGCCTGTTTTGCGCTCTCTTCTTAAAGTGTCATTTGAAGTATAAGCAACACAACCATCTATCTTTTCATCTTACGCAGAATTTGTGGTAAGAAAAGATGATGGTCTTGGACACCTTTCTGCTTGTTTACTGATATGTGTGCATGAATGGTTTCTTTGGTTTCAGTACTAGAGAAATCAAGTGAAAAGGCAGTTCAGCAAGCTGGGTCATGCTGCATTGTTGGAAGCACTTTACATTATCATTGCTGATCACAGCAGACTGCATTTTCCTTTACAGTTATAAAAAGTTCAGATGATCTCCAAGACATCAGAATGGTATTTACCGTTAGAAGGCTCCCTTTCTAAATGTTAGAAAACACAAGGGATGCCTGCTTGTGTGAAACAGTATATTAATTTTTGGATCAGAGTATCATGGCACCACATTCTTCTCCTTTAACTTCCCTTTTTATTACTGACTTATACACTGTCATGCTTGCTTTACTGTGCCCATATAAAGCTGGTTTGCTGGGGCACACTCGTCTTTGAAAGGAACAAGACAAGTGTGCCCCAGTGCATCTCCAGATATTTAGGAGTTTTATGCAATACTGTCATCTCTTAAAAACAAAATTGTGACAGCCTGAGATGATTGGTTAGAGTTTCCATGCTGAAATCTTTTCTGTGGTGCTGTCCTGATGCAGTTTCTTTCGTAATCAGTTTCAGGAGCTTCTGGAAGTGGGAAGAGGGAATCTGCTTGTGTGACAGCAGCCCTTGGTAACACATGGAGTCACAGTGTCAACACCAGGCTCATCCTGCAATATCACGACTTGCTGACAAGGCAGGTGAGAACTTAAATAAAGTCGTACAAGCAGTTGTTCGCCAGGTGGGTAACAGCATGACTGCCAGCGTGGTTAAGCACCGTGCGGTGAGAATGGGCCAAGTGCCTACCTGGGATGCAGGGAGGTCACTGTTCTTTGCTTTTCAGGGATGGCCAGTCCTCCAGTGCCTCCCTGTGTTAGAATGGGCTTATCTGAATCAAAGGATCTGGTGTGTGTTGGCACAGACATGCAAATTCCTTGAGTTTTTGGGGCATTGCATATTGTGGAGATGAAGATAATCCTTGTTCTCCTGCACAGGGAATTTGGGACACAAGTGATAGCATGATTGTTTTGCTGTCGCATCTTTCCCACTCTTCTGTGCCAAATTTCTTCTGTGACTGTTAGGACAGGGAGTACTCCATCTTCTGCAGCTACTGTTTGCAAGTGGAGGCCTGCTGCCTGTACCAGCAAACTTATTTTGTGCATTAAGTGTGGTAGCAACTTTCCAGTAGTACGTCTGCAAAAAGGAGATGGTTAACAGTTTTACTGAGGGACTTCATGCTTTTGAATGAACTACAGTAGCTTTTCTTTTTTTTTTTTTTTTTTTTTTTTTTTTTTGCCTGGCCACGTTCACCTTTTAATTTAGAAAAAAAAAAAAAAAAAAAAAAAAGAAAGGAAAAAAAAACTGAAAAACGAGGGGATAAGACATGGGGTTTGATTGAGGGAATGACTCTTCCTGTTTTTAAAACATAATAACACATGATTTCATCTGTCCCTTGGGATATCCATGGTTAATCTCTTTTGGCTTCATCTATTCTATTTTTCATTGGAGTAACTCTTTTTGAAGGCTGTGACCCTTAATGTTATTGATGTTTTGTCCGCTACGAGTGCTGTCATAAAAGGTGTTATGTGACTTTTTTTTTTTTTTGACATATTTTTTTCTTTTAAATGCAAGAATTCTTTTTTCTTGGTCACTTTACTGCCTGGGGAAGGTCTTTCTGGCTCTACTTTCTTTTCCTCTGAAGGTCATAGTGACAGTCTGGGAGAGATTTTCCCATATGTCTGACTTGCATGGTAGTAGAGCCAGGGTGCTTGTCCTTGCTGGGAAATCTTGCCCCTCAAGAGCAAAATCAGCACTTGAGGTTTGCTGGGCTGTGAGTCCAGAGGGTAGTATTCTTCAAGATGTGAAGATAAAATCTTTAAGGAGGATTCAAGCCAGCAGTTTGCAAGAAATACGTAGAGCACAGCCCATTGGATTGCTTGATGCTTGTTCTCAGTCACACAGCATTGAGTTCCGGGAAAGCTGAAGGTCAGTGCAGTAGTCCATAGACCTGAAACTCAACAGAATGCCAAGGCAGCAGGTGGCATAAAGAGTATGCAAGAAATCTGGGGAAATCAAGTATAGAATTCTTACACAGGAGTTGTTTTTTGGTTTTTTTTTTTTTAAGCTGAGTAAAAGATTCTTTCTTTTTGTTTGTTTTGCAGCCATTTTTTCAGCCAACTGTCCCTTTTTCTACCCCACCCTTTACATGTCTGTTGAACATTAGTAAGACAACAGCCAATTCAGCAAAGTATTGAAATTTCTGGAACATCCCGCCTGCCTTAAAATCTGTTAGGTTTGCTTTATTGCTTGGATAGGACCAGGTTTCTTAAACAGATGAACTTTCCTCTTTTTCCCACTTTCCAAAGCCTGTGTTCCAGTTTCATGTTCCTCTAGCAGAGATGCACTGCCACAGGTGGGAGGACAAGCGCAGGTTTCCAGCCTTCTCTTGGATTAATTGCGCCATCAGAATCCATGAGCTTGGGTTGCAGTCATTCTGCTGACTACTGAGGTAGGACTGAAACTGCACGAGGCACAGAGCAGTATGGAGTCATAAGGGCTTGGGAGAAAGTGGGAGAAGTTAATCATTTCACACAAATGTGTTCACAAAGGGAATTTGCTACTATCAGTCCAGTATATGGATAGTGATAGTTGTTTCTCCCTGAGGAGTCTTGTAAGTCATTAACCTTGACATGTGTTTTCCTGAATTCCATACATAAACATGCAGGGCCTTTGAGGTTGGGCCAAAACTAACTAGGCTGTGCCACAAACTATGAGATTCCTCAGTTGCCGCTATGCTTATAATGATCCTGCTTTCCTGAATTGGAGTCAAAAGGCTTCCAAGCTTACTGATTTCATGTGTGCTCAGCTGTCTTTGGGGGACAGCGTGGTAGAGTTTAATAATTTGACGTGCTATATTTAACATTTTATTCTTGTCTATTAGAGGCAGGATGCTGGATTAAGTGAAACACTGACCAGATCTGGTATGGCAACTAAAATGTGCCTGGTTTATTTTATAGTTTCCAAGGGATTTGTGAGACTCATATTGTAACACTAATGGCTATAATGTGTTTTGAAATTCTCAGATGGAAAGTGCTGTGGAAGCACAAGGTGTTATTATATAACAAATCAATATTATCGCATGGTATTTTAAAGAACTTTCAGGATTGAGATACGAGATGGGACTAGGGCTTTCAAGCCACGCCAGGTAGTTGTTGTACAGCTGTTTTCCTGCTTCAGGTAAAGTGTTTCAAAGGGATAAGTATATGATGACTCAGTCTTAAAACAAAACAGAAAGCCATCTCTTATTCTGACTAATGCCAGACATAACTTTTATTGTGTCCTTGGTTACAGACCAGCTGTTTTGTCTTGGTCTGTTCAGTATCATATGAATAAGCCCTGAATAAGCATTCCAAAATTGTGATGGCGAAGTAACCATGGTACTTGCTGGCATGGAGAAGGGCTGGGAAGGAAGGGGGGCGGAGATGAACTTTTATGTGTATGGGACTTAAGTCTTCAGAATAAAACTAGATTTATGTCACCCTGTAAGAGCTTTATGGTAGTTGTTAGATAGGCTCTATAGCTGTTGGATAGTTGTCCAGTTTTTAAGATAACATCAGTTGAGGTTTTCATCTATAAAAAGGGGAAGCAAATAAACCACAAAAAATAAAGCAATTACAAACAAAGCAAGTAGGCTGAGGAAGAAGCGTATGCTAAGCGCTGTCTGGGTTTAAGGCCTTCTAATTTTTACCTTAACTTAGGCAAGAGAGAGTACAGTAATGAAATCTGGAGAATAGAATCAAGTGTTTGCATGTCAAGGCTCAGTGGAAGTTTGTAGCCTCACACTATGAAGACTTCTGATTACTTTTAGACAGTAATATTTACTGGGAAGAAAAAGAGAAGCAATGAAATGTAACGTGATGGAATGTGCTGAAATCACTGTGAAATGGAAGGAATAAGGTCTGATGTAAATAAAATATAGTGTGTGTTTTCTTCTGTTAATTTTGTAACAATTACAGATGCATGCTAAACCAAATGAAGATGCAGAAGAAGCAGTGTAAATATATTTTTCAGTAGTCTTAAAATACCTTTGAAATCATATGGGGAAGCTGGAGGTGGTTCGTTCAATGCAGACAGAAAAGTTTTCACCTACTTCAGCAGGGCTGATTCAGTCTTTGACTTGGTTGGAACAAGAAAAATCCCATGGACAACTGGGTGTTAAAATCAGTGTTTTGCCAAAGAAGGTGACCGAGGATGTGCGCAGGTTGCCTGTAGTTGTGTGAGATGAGAAATGTAGTTCTTTACGTTCTTTACATGTCTTTTACCAAGCTAGGATTTGGGGAGGCTCAGAAAAAGAAATTTCTGTACCTTAAGAACAGAAGAGAGCTGTGGATGTGCAGTTCTCACAGAAGTACTAGAACAAATGCAGTGCTGTTTACTAGCCTCAATCTGCACTGAGAAAACCTGACTGCATATGCTACATGAATCATGTACATAGTAATGTCAATTATATACATAATTCAGTTATTTTTTCAAGTGTGTAGATGTGAATAAAATCCACAGATGATGGCAGGTAATGAGCTTCAGTAAGCAGTAGTAGAAAAGAGATGTGGCTATTGGGTTGTTTCAGAATTGAAGTGTTATAAAGTGTTTATCTGTTGTAAGCCACTTGTTATATAATAAGCTTATCGTATGGAAAATCAGCTCTGTGAAAGCACAGAGACTTTTTAAGACAAGGAAGAGTGATGACATGGAGTCATGTAAAGGGTAAGAAATTTTGCAGAAAAGTAGTTTTATTCAGGTGAGAATTTTTTTTACAAAGAACATTGCTTTTAAAGAAATAGCTGATGGAAGACTCCAAAATCACTGATCTGAACTCTGTAAACTCTTCCACTTAAAAACAAACAAAACAACAAACAAACAAACAAACAAAAACCAAAAAGCCAAACAAGCAGCTTTTTCTAGGGCTGCTTACTTTAGAGAGCTTTGTCTGTTTCTGCCTGGCCCCTGTCATCTTTTGACTCTTTCGAATCCAAATGCATTGAAGGTTTTTATAGGCTCAAATTTCAATGTGTGCATACAAACCACATCCCTTAAATTGATGAATAAATAGCTTATTATATTTTTCTGATGACAATATCCCTAGACTGGTAACTCTCACAACAAAAATCTTTTGCTAATCCATAGATCGTATACAAGCATAAGCAGCAATATGATATTGAGTTGCATGTGAACAGGATGAAACTGGACAGTGTATAAGTGTAGCATAAACAGATGATTATCGAAACAGTATCATAAGTGATTTACTCCAGCAAAAGTACCAAATGAAAAGATGCCATAAAAATAAATAAGATTCATTAACAAGTAGCTAGAGCTCAAACTTCATTAGGTCACTTTCCCAACTTGTGTGTTCATGTTGCTGTTGTTTTCATTACGCTTTCTGCATAATGGACTTGTGGGAGGTGGTTATACAATATAAGCATCACTGCAGTCCTGTCCAGGGTTGGATTTATGGCCCCTTCCTGTTGACAGCACACTTCTATAGAGAAAAACTTTTCCATCAGTCTTGAGCAATCACTGATTTACTCAGGTGCTTATATAACACTATTCCATTTGTTATCTAAGAATCTAAATAGAATTGAGAAGACAGTAGGTAAAACTGAAAATGGAAGGAAACCTTAAAATAATTTATATTTTTCTGATTATTTTTTTTATTAGCTTTGCAGTTTTCCTTAATGAAGGAAATTAACAGCAGCAGCTGTTAACTTCAAACACACAGATCTGTAGTTCAGAGCACCCCAAAGAAGCAGGAATCATAGAATCATAGAATCACAAGGTTGGAAAAGACCTTGTGATCATCTAGTCCCTCTTCTCATTACCACTGCTACCACAAGCAAATAACCCTGAATAACCCTGAGGTTGCAAGGGCAAACTCATTAAGTTCTACCAAGTCTTCCTCCTGAGTTTGGTGGTACAGGTGGTCACTTGCTACCTGGAACTGAACCTGTATGCGTGATCCTTTGTTATTTTTTGCCTGAGAGGCCACTTAGCTCTTCTTTGGCTGTTGCCAGGCTGCACTGGTCATGGAGTTAACCATGTCATAGTCAGAGGAGATGGGAATGTATTTGTACCCTTGTATCAAAGCTCTGAAGGCACCTCTGGAGTACTGTATTTGGCTTTGACATTTGTGTTGAAGTAGCTGTGTTCAAAACAAGTGCTATGACAGAATAATGGGAATGGAGCTGCTGCTCTGAGAGAGCACTTGTGTGTGTTAATACGTGTGATGTATAGTGTTCGGTAAAATGCGTTTGCCTGCAGTAGAGAATTAGGTTTAGTAATAAAGGAAATCTCTCCTACTTTGATATTCCTGTCAGAATAATAGTCCTATGACAGTACTATGAAAAACTCATGGTGAAGTTTCATGCCTGTTCTCTTTGTATGTGTTAATTTATAAATCCAAGGTGATTTTTCTACATTGAGGATTTTTTGCATCATTAATTGTATTTTCTTCTTTCTTCTCTTTCCACTTTCTTCCCCGTTATGGTCTGCGCAAGGCAATATATTTCTTGACATTGCAACAACTTTGAGTTACTGGTAAAAATGAACCTCAGATAAAGTTTGTCTGGTTTTTAAACTTTGATATACTGACATTGGTAGGCAAAATGCTTTGCATATGTTTTGAAAAGGTAGGGATCAGACATGATCCCTGTGATCCAACGCAGTACAACTTTAACGATGCTTTAGTCATATTCAAGGAAAATCATCTAAGAAGTTTATATATCTAGGATATTACACTTTGAAATATTCATTTAATGAAATTTTTCACTTATTTCACCCAAATATGTTCTTGCTAGCTGAAATCTGAGTCTTGTAGAAAGATTGAAATTAGACTTAATTTTACGCTTATCACCTTTTCTCAACACCCATACAGTATGATAGTACTCCAAATGTGCATTCATTTCCTCTGTGTTTATTAGCTCACACATCTGTTAGTATTTTTTCTTGCCGTTATTACATGATGCACACTGAAATCTAAAATTTTCTACTGAAGCTCTATTTAAGATAATACTACTGTCTTTCACATGTGAATTTAGCAGTGGTGTTGTTTAATATATATATTTTTTTCCCCTGAAGACTTTGCTTTTAGGAACAGAACAAAGTGCACACACTCAAAAAAGCTGGAAACAGTTCTTGTTTGTTTCATATCAAAAGCATTTTGCAGCCATTAGTGTGGATCAAAAATATTTATGCTTTAGTCTTGGACTTGGTTGAATTCCATCTTTTTTTGGCCCATGCCTAGGAATTTAGAATCACGCCTTTACATTAAGGAGGTATAAAGGATGTTGATGTCTGAAAACAGTGAATACAAGATGGCAAGAGCGCACTTCTGGGCATCCCCTTTTACAATATACTAATTTGCTTTCAATTTGTAAACAAGAATCTTAAGGTGTTTTCATCATTTATTAAGCTAAAACAAAATGGAAGAAGGAATGAGTATTAACTTAAAGATTTGAAAAGCATTAGAAACAGGGATAAGGGTTGAATTTGTTGCAGATATTTTTTAATCTGTGGAATTATGTTAAAACTATCATGAAGAAGCTTCATAGAGATCTGAAGAATAATAAAAGCAGTAAATCATTATGGCAACGCATATGCTAATTACATATTTAAGAATGTATGTTCCTTATGTTGTGGTTAAGACTAATATCAAGTTGATCTGTTCTGTGTTATGGTGGGGACTGGATGCTGGTTAGATCCCTACAGAGACTAACTTTTTACGTAGTCTAATAGTTATGGGACAAGGGGAAAGGTTTCAAACTGGAAGAGGGGAGATGTAAATTAGGTGCTAGGTAGAAATTTTTTTTACTCAGGATGGTGAGGTGCTGGCTCAGCTGCCCAGAGAGACTGTAGGTGCTCTATCCCTGGGAGTTCAAGTCCGGGTTGGATGGACCCTGGACAACCTGATTTGGTGGGGAGCAGCCCTGCCCACGGCATAGGGTTAGAACTGGATGGGCTTTAAGGACTCTTGCAAATCCAGACATTTTATAAAATGCGGCTCTGCTGAGAAGAGTGTGCAGTTACTGTGCTTCCATACTTGTTTCTCAGCTCCTTTCTCTCAGGGCAAGTCTGGCAGGCATAGTGGAAGCAGCCATACATCCTTTGGTGCTATTATGCTGCTGCTCTCTTGTGAGTCTTTCCAGATTTGGGATGCATGATGCAGAGGATACAAGATACTATTCCAGTATGTGTCATAAATAACTATTACATCTTTCAGTCCTCTTTTTATTTTTAGAACCAAAGTCAAGCTAAACAACATGGAAGACTCTGAAAAGTTTCAAAAACTGTTTCTGTTCTTAGCCCCAGTGAGTATACCGTAAGTCCGATGAGTGACCACGAGCTGAATGACACAGGAGAATTCCCCTAGGAGGCTGTGTTTATGCTTTATCCCTCCCCAGCACCATCCCCAGGTTCTTTTTCTTAGTGCAATTTCTGTGTGGTGACTCGGACATGCTGGCTGCTTTCCCACTGAGTAAAAGCTGCAGGCTTCTTCTCCTGAATTACCCTTCATGTTGGACACTTACCAGGGCTTTGGGCCTCAACAGTTTTATAGCATAGGAAATCTTCAGGGCCAAGTTTTGTGAAGTATCCTGACCTTTTAGAGGACTCTCCACTGGGAAAATTTGGAGAGACTCACAAAAGACAACAAAATTCGGTGTACAAAATTGGGAATAAGGTACGTGGCAGGGAGACAGAAAGTGATTCTGGGAAGAGGAATTTCACCGGGTCTGGTGTTACATGAGCAAAAGGGGGCTGACTGGCCCTGCATACCAAGCATTTCACAGTGGGGAGCTTGGACCAGATGCCCCAGAAGCCAGAAGTCTCTATGGCTTAAGTGGAAGCATACTGGAGGCAGCCTGGTTTGTACAGTTCCCAGACCAGGCTGTTGCAGTTCAGACACGGTTTGGATAAACATTTGGGAATGTATTTTCTTCTTCGGTTAAAACTTGAAATGGCCCAATGTTTGCCTGGGCAGTGCAGTTCCCTGCCTCTGAAGTTATTGTGAATCCTTAAGTACTTCAAGCAGAAAAAAGGCAACCTGGCTGCAAGAGCGCAGGGCTGTATTCACAGTCTGGGAGAGGACAAAAAGCCAAAGAAGCATTTTGTTCATTTGGCCTATTGCAGTCAGAACAGTCGTCGCTGTGGAGCACAGTGGAGCAGCTTACCTTAGAAAGCTGTGTTTTTCTTGCCTGTGATTATCTTTGATACTCATTTGAGGTTTCCGTGGTTTCCTTCCATAGAAATTCTGTTTACTCACTCCAAGGATATTTGGAGCTCTTCACTAGCCTTGAGCTAAAGCAGAGTCCGAACGGCAACACTTACGATATACTGAGCTTTTCACTTGAAATCCAGTATTTGGCTAGTATTTGCACACTACAAGGACTGGAACAACTTCCAGACTGATCATCTGGTGTTAGCGATTACATGAATAGGATAGATTCAGGACCTAGAAAATGTGGTAAATTAATCTCCTACCAGGAGTATCTGGTGAATGCTTCCTGCTTATGGGCAGTAAGCACTAGAATTTGAAGATGAAATCATTTGGAGATAGAGGAGAATATCATAGTCAGCAAGTGCCTTTGCTCTGGTTTTATTGGGGCTGAGGTGGAGAGAGGGTTGGAATTGTCTCTACTAGACTTGAGGAAACAGATAAGAGTTGTTGTTAATCGATTCTTCTGCTCCCGCCCCTGTGTGGGAAAAGTAGGCTATCTCCAGAGCTGTGCCTACCTGGCAGAAAACTAGTATGAGGTTGCTGCAGATATATGTTCCCATGCATGGTTTTGGACTCAACCAAAGGAATGTGATTTGCTCAATGAATCAGTGGGAGAATTGGGAAGAGTTCCTGATTCCTAGGTGCTGGCATTGTGCGCTATGAAAAAATCTTTTAAATATATATTGCTTTTTAGAAGAAAGAACTGAAGCCAGCCAGGTATTGCAGAACTTGGTGTCCTTGTTCCTGAACTTGTTTCTTAAAAGATTCTTGGTTTTCATTTCTATCTCCTCCTTTTGTTTGTTTTCCTTCCATTTCTTTCATTTACAAGTATTGAATGTCTCCTCTGGGAGTAAGCCTAGCCACATGTGCGTGCAATGATGGTTTATTTTTATTGGAGTCATTGCCTGTGACTGTTATTCATTACTGTAGGAAGAACTGCACTAACAAACTGCTCTGAACCTTTATTCTTTTTTTTTTGGGGGGGGGGGAGGGGGAAGAGGAGAGGAGAGGAGATGGGGGGGAAGGGGCAGGGAGAGTGTAAAAACTCCTGGTTTGTACATAGCTACTGAGAGTGTCTCCTGCCATTGTTAAGATGCTAGGAGCTTAGAGCTTGGATTCTGATGCTGCCTCCAGATCATTTTGTCATGTCCAGGGTTGCAAAGCAGAATTTCAACTTCTCTCAGCTTTCTTGCAGTTGTCTCCTTTCAGACAACTTTCTAACTTTCCGAACAACTCTCTGCTACTGAATTGGCTTATGCTTATGGAATAATTTGGGGTTGTGCAAGCCTAGTGCAGTCACTGACTACACTGAAGTTATGGCTTCTTATGGTAAAGGCTACAGCTAGAACAATTGCCTATTAAGGACTGCCTATAGAATGGCTGATCCAGAAAAGGCAAGTCAAAAGTTCTGGAAAATGCTTTTATCTCACCTGTACTTCCAGTCTTCTCTTGACACTGGTAAAGTAACATGCAGTCCTATCTCCATCACTTTATTTCTAGTTAGTGCACATTTCTGTGCCACCGTGGGCAATGCCACCATCTACTGTGGTGTTCATCTCTCTTGAAAGTACTTCTTTAAGATTAACCTATGGCATAAATAATAAAATGATTGGCAGTTAAATCAGAAGCTAAAGCTTACCAGAAATATAAGTCAGAGCTCAGAGATGGAAGAAGCCCAATTGGTTTCTTATAAGAAGTACAATAACGTAAAATCAATTATTATTAATTAATTACTCTTGAGATCAGAGTGGAGCACAGTGAGGACAGAGAGCTGATTTGCCTATGCTTAACCAAAAGAGCACAGGACCTTTTCCTGAAAATTAACATTAAGACAAAGCAAGCAGACAAGAAGCGATGTATCTGACTAACATTGCATAGATTTCTAGAGATTTGTTTAAAATACTTCAGAATCTCAATTTCTGACTAGCAGTTACATTTGACTCTTAAAATCAAAAGTAACCTAATAGATTTTTGATGAGATTTGATCTCTGTTTTACCTTTGTTAAAATAAGTGTCATGCTGCTTATTCAGTTTTGAGATTTCTTTGCATTTTTCATCCCATCTGAATCCATCTCACATTTTCCATCAGACTTATGAGGTCTTTCCTTTTACAAACTTTCTTACTCAAATCATTGACTACCGTAACTATTTCCTCTGCAAAACTGTCCTAAATGCTCATATTTCTGCCCTCCTACTCCTTCTGCCTTTCTTTTTCTTAAGATGAGAGCGAAGTACTGTTTGACTTTGCAGTCTTAGCGATGCATTTCAATACGTGGAATTTCTGTGCATCACATTGAAGGAAAATGTAGATGTACTGGTGTGTTTTGGGACTTAGACAACAGCAGGATGGTCAGCTATCCTTTGTTCATTTTCCAGTTGTTTCCAGATGTGCTAACGGACATTTTCAGGATATACATGCAAACTCTACTTACCTACTTTCCCATAGTAATTGGTTTGGATTTGTGGAATGCCTCTCATAAAGCGTCTCTTGCTGACGTTGTTGCTTTTCTATAAAATAGTAGAAAGGAAACTCATTCCTAAATGGTTTCCTCTGGACAGGATTTTCTTGTGGGGGAGGGAGAGATGCAATCCATTTAAGTTGCTCCATAAAGAGTTTTATTGAGCTGTGGCCCATTAAATTGGACTTGATGAAAACCTTTCCAAACAACTGGACTTCAGGGAGCCACAACTCTGAAGTGCTGTGCATAGCACAAATTAAACGATGCTTTCATGAGAAATCATTTTAATCCAAATTGTGATTTGTTTTTTTTTTTCTTTATGTGTACAAAAGTTGCAGGGACTTCTTGGCTATTTCTTGCACTGAGACATGTTCATAGTCCCATCTCTCATCATTTGTTCTCATGCTCAGGACATCTTAACCTTTCCCCATTTTCAGTTCACTAAGTCTGTTTTTACCAGGCAAAATATATGTGTGGAATCTAGATGATTTGGAGGACTGCAGGATAACTCTATGTATTTCCCTCAACCTGTCTATTTTCCTTCTTTATTCACAGTCTGCGGCCTTTTCTACAGACAAGGAAAGCACCCCAGAAGAAGCCTTCTGGTGGGGCACAATGTGCAGGTGTGGGTGGTACTGCTGGGGTGTCTCAGCTTTATCTACTTGCAAACAGAGAAGGTCTGTGCATAGAGAGTTTGCTTTGCAAGCCTTACTAGGATTTGGTGAAGTTTGGCAGAAAACGCAACTTCTACCTTGTAAAAGACCATTGCCCTGAAGGACATTTCTGTGCAGAGAGGGAGCAAGGAACAGCTGCTATGTGAATCCTGGATGCTGCTGTAGAGCTAGTGCCTGGAGAGAGCCCCTGAATCTCTGGAGGCAATGAAACCAGTGAAACTGGAAATGAGAATAGGCCTGGGTACTGGGTTACAATTCCTGCTCAAAAGCAGATGACCTACAGAATAAGGACCACTGCTTTCATTTCTAGAATAGATCAAATTCCTGCACAGAGGGCCCAGGAAGAACCAGCAGTGAGGGGAAGAAAAACAGTCCTGAGGTCTGCTGGGATATCTGATGCAAAATCAACTTTGTTGTTTTCCTAACAGGCTTTTTCCTGGGCTCAGTTGCAGCTGAAAAAACAACCCTTGTAATCTATAATAAGAAGGGAAATTCTGGCACGAAGATTGTCCACACAGACGTTTTGGCACAATTAGAGGAAAGATTTGTTTAGCTTAGCACTGCTTTTATTGGTATGTAAAACTAACCGAACCTGCAGAGGTAGTCTTTCCTTGTTGAATGATAGTGTTGGTAGTGTAGGCTTCCTTCGTGTTTCTCAGCTAAGCTATTCTGTTCTTCTGCAATTTGTGTCTCCTTGAAATGCTCTGCTAGCAGTGATTTTTTAATGCAATAGGACAAAAACATAAATTAGCAAAAAAAATTCTAACAAGACTAAGGAGTTCACTAAGGAAAACTATAATATACAGACTGAAAAAGTACAGGCTTTTTTCATAAATCTGTGTTATTTGCTAATTTGTCTTTTATCTGAATTCCAAAGTATTGGCTGTTAGTGTAATTTGTTATTCACTGCCATCGTTAGTGCAGAAGTAAGTATCTTCAAGCTCTCTAGGAGTACAGAAGATGAGATGAGGTAAATTCAGCAGAAAAGGATATCTAAGGAAGAAAATAAAAAAGTTTAAAAATCGGATGTACTTTAAAAGAAGCTTTGCAAGCTTTTGCTCATGTTCCTCAGTCATCACTGAGAACCTATTCCTTAGAATAGTGTCAATAAGGGGAAGGTGTATGTTTTCCCAGTGCAAACAGAAATGCATTGATTTTATTAACGTTTCATTAAAATATCAAAAGTCCATCACTTTTGTTAAAATCATTAGTTTTCCATGATAAAATCTCGGGGCTTTTTTCTTACCATATGAGAGCTCATAGCCCAGTTAAAATCATCTTATTTCATCACTTAGTTTATCTTCCTGGCATTTTCATAACTAATTTGATGTATGATCCCATCCCCTTCATCTTTTCTTTCTTTCTTTTTTTATTCTTTTTTTGGTAAGGCACTGGCTTGATTTCTGGTTATTGGACTACTTCTGAAAGTCCATCCAATATATTTTTCCAATTCACTGCATTCTCTGCTACTGACAAGGGATGTTGTCCCAGTAATTAGTATTTTCTGCTGGACTTCTGCAATCAATTTCTGTGATTCATCTCTTTCATAAAGATTCTATAAACTATATTAATAAAAAAGCTTTTCCTAATTAAAAAACAAACTCTAATGTCCATTTTTCTGCAGTCATCATCAGTTCTCTCTAAGCCTTTTGTTTCTCAACTGCTCTGCCTGTCTCCCATTTATCTTCCTTTATCTAATCTAATGACCTATCTCCAGTTTCTATTCACTTTTCATCAAGGCAGTATATTTTCTCTTCCATAATACCTTTGTGTTCTTAACTTGCCTCGTGACAGAAATCACTTCTCAGTTATTTAATGTTTATTCTACACTGTTCTCAAATAATAAATAATTATTACAAACCACCTGATGGGGGAAAGGCAATGCTAGAAGGGAAAGGAAAATAGGAAAGGAAGAAGGGGAAAGGAAAATAAAAGGTTTGACCATTTTCTAAAGTTCAGAGTTTGAAAAACTTAAAATAGCTTGGATTTCCTAAATTTCTCATCCATCTCTATCTTTCTCACTTCAGTAGGATTGCTGCAAAGAATAGCAGCATCTGCTACTTATAGTCTATTCCAGAAGTTCATGGATAGTCCATTCCTAGATTAAATAGTACTTATCAGAAGAGATGTTTCTTAGGCTTGTCTGGGTAGGAGACAAAGCAATAAATTCCTTCACATGCATCAAGAGCATTTATAGGATTGTATATTCCTCTATCTTCCAGAAGTGAAAAGGAAATCTTTTCTTATGTTTCTTAGTCTAAGTTTGGGAAAGTATGTCTGTGGAAACAGTTTTTGGGCTCAGCATACTCTACAGCTAACCTGCTATAGAGAATTTATTTTCAGATTCAGGTTCAGGTAATGCACCTTTCTATATTCCCTCCAAATTTTGCCCAGAGCTGATTTAGAATTGGAGCAAGACATATGATTAAATGTATGTCAGTTATAGAAATGCTTCTGAGATATTCTGGAAGCCTCCCTGTGTTCTCCCCATCCTCAGCTGGTTGCTTGGATTCTTAGGGAGAGCAACAGATGCTCAGCAGAAGATAGGGAGAGAAGACTTTAAATAAGAAATTCTATATTTGAAAACCAGCTGGGTTTCTCCTTTAATTGACTGGTAAGATCCCTGGTTACATGCGGACCTTCAGTTGTTCGCCTGTAGGCTTCCAGCTCTGTCAGTTCTCTTAGCATAGAAAATGAATTGGTAGGGCTTTTGTGCTTCTCAGTCTGCACGTAGCACTTGAACAGATTTGATAGGTTATGGAGCGCATCACAGGCGCTGTTTCTTATCCCTATCATAAATATTTTAGTCTGAATACTGAAAACAATGATTTTTTTTTTTTTTAGCTTTGCTTCTTTGAATCAAAGGCTGTTCCAGAATCTTACTTTACTGATGGTTATAAACTTTCAAATTTCCAGCCAAAATGTATTTGTGGCTACATGTTTGTTCCTGTGCCAGTGTTGTCTTCCAGTCTGAGAAGCTCTCCTCTTTCTTTCCCGCTCCATTCCCTCATGTCCCCATCCTACTTGCTCACACAGACAGCAGACAGCCGCCTTTCTGGCAGGATTCACTGAGCTCATGTTTTCTAGTGGCCTTTCCATGGCTGCCTTCTCCTCAGCAGCACATGGCTCATCTCTTGAGTTTGAATTCCTCAGTGACCCGTGCTGTGCCTCATATTCCAGAGTAAAGCTTCTAAGTGCCTTGTAAATTGTGCCAGTGCACTGTACAGTTGGGATTGCTGTTGTCCTGGCAATGTTATGGGGTGGGTTTAGTAATCTTGCAAGGTACCGCTATAGCTAAGAAGTGTTTTCTTTTCAATAACTATTTTCCCTTTTGTCTTGCAGCTTCTGTGCTTATTATTTTCTTTGTCATTAATTATGATTTAAAGCTTTGCAGAGATCCAAATAGATGAGATCCAATATATATATTTAATTTTTCCTAAAAACAAACAAAAACAAACAATCAAAAAAACCACCCTCAATATCTGTCAGAGAAAGATGTCCAGTATGTTTGGCATGACATCCATGTTACATTCTATCCTGTTTCCAGAGTCTTTAATTATACTTCCCTTCAACACTTCTTCTAACACCCCGCATGGTACTGATTCAGATCACAGGCCTCAATTCACAAGTTTATTTTTTTTTTTTTTCCCTTTTCCATTTGAGGTCTACGTTTGCAGCTTCTCAGTTACATTGCATCATTTTCAGTTTCACAGGTGTATGACAAATACTGGCTCTCAGGCCTAAATCCACACACTGATTCTTACAATTTCTTTTTTTGTTTTCAGTTGGGTTTATCTGTTTCCTCTTGAATGTGCTGAGCTCCTGGGATTTTCTTTCCAGTCAGTTGTTTCTGCATCCATGGGTTTGTCTCCCCCATCGCTTCTTGCCTTTCCTCTTTTTCAGCATTCTTCTGCTTGTTGAAAACTGCGTATTTCTTCACTAATTTCTAGAATATGATTAATCACTATCCCAATCTCATTTGATTATAACTCAGATTTTAATTTTCTTTTTGATGATGTTAATATTGTTTCCAGTGTCACCAGTAGTATGATTTTTGGCAATCCACATCATGGCATCCAAAACACCATTCTCTTTTTTGATCTGTATTTCGTTCTGTGTTTTCTGAGATCCTTGAAAATGCTTAAGAGCCTACTCTGTGTTGCCCTTTCCATCCTGAGGATGGTTTACAGTGACTTTTATAGTATTTTGTTTCTCTTTGATCGGAAAACAAATGTAAATATGTAGGTTTTTTCAGTTTATGTTAATACAGACTTAGTTGTTACAAAAAAAAAAAAAAAAAGTGTATCTGGTTGTGAGGTGTACAATTGTACTTTAAAGGTTCCAAGTAAACAATCATTCAAAATAATACTAAAGGAAAGCTAATGCTGAGCCTCAGAGGTAATTGGAGCAGCATCTCAGAGGGGGCCCTGTGATGTGCTGCTGAAAGGACATGATTTATTATGTTTTTTCATTGCTATACTTAGTTATATGCATACTGTAACTACCTAAAAATGCAGTAACAGAATGTACGTAGGGTTATTTGAATGTCTATCCGTTTGCACGTACAACTGTGCCTTGCGCACGTTCGTGTGTAGGTTAGTACTTACGTGCAGAATGCTGTGCAGAATGCCAAATATCTGACCTTAGACATCAGGTTTGTAACTGTTTCGCTTTGGGCCTATCTGATTAAACATCCAGCTGTTGTGGGAGACTGTAGCTGAGCGTTTGCACAGTTTTTCCACCCCATCCTCTCCCTTGCATTCTCAGAGACCAGCAGTTTCGGCCCCGCAGGCAGGCTAAGCACCAGGAGGCACTCTGCAGTCTCTCTGGTAGATAGTCTGTGCTTCCCTGGGAGGGAGGAGGGCTGTCTCTCTGGGAATCATGATGGAAAGGAATTCTGATGGAAAGGTTCTGTCAAGGTGCATCGCAGATGTGTGATGGGACATGCTTCTCCTTCCTCCAGAAGTTTGTTGCTGTAAGAGTAATAATTAACATGCAAGAAGGGAAAGTGCTAGCACTGCAGTTTTCCTACTTGGAGTAGTTCACAAAGGTTGTGTCACATCCTGGGGTAGTTTTGCCAGCTTCATAAGAAAAACATTGATATTCAGACTAGTCTGGTGTTCTCTGGCTGTATTTATGGTCTTCATGTGCCTTCCTTTATTTTTTACTATCTGAAGAAGAAAGGATGACTGTATTTGGTTTAAATTCTGAAAATCATAAAACCGTTACCTTGCCGTGGGCACACGTGGGTTGTGATGGTTATGTTTAAGGACCAGGTGTGAGGACTTTATTTCTTCATCCTGTCACAGTTGCATGAGACAGACATGATCATGCTGAGATTTCTTGTGATTCTGCAGACTACAAACACAAATGAAATCTACCTTACAAATGGATGTCCTTAACGTTGAAAACTGTGCATGTCTTCCTTCTGCAGCATAATTTGCTGCTGAATCTCTTGTTACATTAAGTGTGCTTTAAGGCCCAAACTTCTGATGCTTGATGCTGTTAATATTGCACTTAGCAATAAATATTCTAGATCTATATATCTATCAAGTGGTTCGATACTGTCTGACATTTTAGGGAAATGTGAATAGTTTTGGGGAGTGTGAACTTCCTCATTTTTCTGTAATTTCTCTGAAGTTTTATAAAACACAGTTTCCTGTTTCCTGCTGATCGTTATATGCCTCCAACCAAAATTTGTATGCAGCAGTCTTAAGCCATTCTTGAGTGTTTGGTGGAATTAGGGCATTACCTTTGGAAATAATATTTTTTTTAATTCCATTTGAAATCAGTAGGAGCTATTGGTGTTCTACACCTCTACAGACAAAAGCGTTGTTGTCTGTAGTTCTGTGAAATCTGGATTAAAATGCTTCTGCCAGAGATTGCATATCTCGGGCTGATGTGGTGCAGTGTACCATCTGGGGAGGCTTTGGAAATGTAAACACTGAGATGTGTGCTGCTTCTAAAATACTGCACTGGGAAAGCCGTGCTGAGGTTGAATGAAATCAATACACTGAAGAAAAGGTAATAGACCCAATGGATTTCCTGATCAGTTAAGACATAGGCTCTGTGCATAGAACTCTGGAAGGGATTGAGGCGTGTCATGTGGGAGCAACTGGGTTTCATGGTGCCCTTGGGTGGATAGGCTGTTATGACCTGCATGCTGGGAGAGCAGGTCTTCAGTTCCTGGGTGATGTGGGGATCACTAGACTGGTGTTTGTGTTGACTGTGCTCTAGCCAGACGTTATTAACTCTGTCATGTAGATGACAGAGTGGGGGTTATTTTCTGGCAAGCTCGGATGGAGTAGTCCTTAGCTATCAGCAAAAATCAAACAGAAACAGTAAAACCAGGCATGTTTGGGTGATTTGGGCTGCACTATGGATTCCACATCCGAGCCTTGCTAACATATCCTTTTCTGTCTGTCCAGAGCTTTGCTGCAGTTCATCCTCAGTAGTGGATGGTTCCTCGTAGTGGAATGAGGAAGTTTGGCAAATTTCTAACCTGGCCAGCATACCTGAATACCAACCTAAATCCAGTTGCGCTATAAAGCCTCGGGGAATTTCAGATCATTATTTGAGACTGCAAGGACAAGATTCTTGAATAAAATTCTACTTAGTCACTGTCCCTTTTTCAAAAGAGGGCATCCAGATCACTGCAATGCTGTGTCACCTTCCCTAAGATGATGACCTGCAGGTGGATTACACTGCTTCTGCGGCAGCAGAAACATGGTAGAATTCTTGGAGGAGCCAAGGATGCACAGCTGTAGGAGTGTTAATGGCAATTAAAATTATATTGTATACTTGCAGTTAGTGCTTTGCTCAAAATTGTCTCTTGCCTGAACCAGGAGTGATTAGGCTTAACAGAATGACGGTAAGACAAACAAAATGTTCTGTTTGTATGATGGTAGTTTTTTTATTACCTGTGAATCCTTTTAAAATTGCAGCATAATCTCTACGTTCCTACGAGAACATCTCAAGTACTTAGAAGTGACAGGCTTAAATCAATAGTACCTTTGTTATTTCTGTGGTCTGCTTTTCTCTTCTGGAAGTTAAATCTAGTGAGATTGTCCTACAGATTTGAGCTCCGATCAGTACGTGATAGAGACATGTACTTACAGATTGTTTGTTTGTTTTGCAGATCCTGGTTGCAAAATCCCCTGTTGCTCCATTTTCCACATTTTTCTACACCATTGAGAAATCAGGCTTGGTTCTTCAAGGTAAGATGAGAACACTATTTTGCTTTTACTATAAGTATTTTAAATAGGCTGGAGGGAGATAAAAAAAAAAAATAAGTGACTATTGTTGAAATGGTGTGTTTTAACAGTCTAGTGGAGAAGGGCAATCTTCTGCTTCTTTAACTGTCTTGTCTTGGATTGTATCGAATTAGATGTTGCATATTTAATGCTGTACAGTCCTAAATGGACATGGGTGTCCAATCTTTTGGCTTGCCTGGATCACATTCAGTGAAGAAGAATTGTTGTGGGCTGCATATAAAACATATAACTTAACTTATACACAGTTATATATATATATATACACTTATACACAGTTAATGTGTATAAGTAACAGAACTTTTAAAAATATGTATTTTAAATTAAAATGTAGAAAAGTGAGTAGCAGAAACATGTAACTAGTTGGATATTTGACCTTGTTTTTGAGAAACTAATGCATCAGTGTCAGGTTCAATGGCAGTGGTTGCAATTCTTAGTGAATTCTCAAGGTGCTTGTCAGAAATTTTTAATGAAATTTTAATCTTTCTGTACTTCATCCTTGAAAATATTGTTTACAAATGTACATACTGCCAAAAAGCGATGACCTGATAACACATGACTGTGATACCGCAGATATTTTTCTATGGTAAGAGAGGTCATGTAAAGGTCTAGTAAAAAGACGTGATAAAATTGTTTTAGTTGAATATCTGATTGCAACTCTATATTCCGTTTGAAAATTTGTAGCTAATAAATTCATGTTGACTGAAAATGGACTTGCAAATATAAAAAAATATATATATTTTTTTTTTCAGCACAGTTGAATTTTTTGCTCTTCCTGGGACTGTGTTTTGCCAATGTATCAAAATGCTTAAAAATTATTTGCTGTAACTCGAGTTAGTACTGCACTTCCTGAGTCCTGGTTTCAGACTGGGTGGTGCCAATTGTACAGCAGTGTTTGGTGGTTGTGAGCAATGGGTATGTGCCCAGGGCTGGGCTGAGCCATTCGGCAGGGCAAAGCTGCTGCCACAATGGTGTGGGGCAGGGAACAGCTGTGGAATGGGCTGTGCTGGGCCAGATTGGACATGGCTGCTCCAGGGTGTGAGTATTGTACTAAAAAGCTGGATACTAAAACCATGATGACAGAGAGCTAGAGTTCTTTGTGTCCGTCTCCTAAAATGTGTATTTTTAAAACTATGGTGAATAAGAGAAATGCAGTCCTTCACTTCTTTTCTCCATTTATCCCAATAAATGTTTCTTCAATGTACCTGCTTTTTGACAGATGTTCATAGACGAGCTTTGTTGAGTTGCTCGCTGTTGATGTGCAGTCTGGCTCCTGGTTGCTGCATCAGTTAAGCAGATCAGATAAAACTAATCAGTACATGTCAATTTTTGTTTGGAGGATACACTCTCATATGCAGTTATGGCATTAAGGAAAAAAAATTCTTTTGCTGTTTCTCAGGTTCCAGTGATTGAGAATCACTGATCCTATAAAGCACTAGAAACCTGAAGTATGTGTGAGCAGTATTCTTTCTAATTGCCCATTTTCCACTTAGAAACTGGCTATACCAGACCAGCAGCATGATTACATTTATTAATGACTAGATAAGCTTAGATATCTGGTGATAAAGTAACTTAAGAAAAAAAAATAAAAGGAACAAAACTTGATGCATCTACATAGTAATAATGTGAGGGTGCACTGGTTGTTTTCTAAGTCTTTAGAAATTACACACAGTATATTCTTAGATGGCATTCTGGGAATTTGATATGCTTTATTTTGACCAGTAATTATAAACAGGCTGCAATATCTAGATACAATCTTTATCAGTTTAAACTATGATGGCTTGCAGAACTTGCTCTGGACATACTTTGATTCAGGATAGGGTATAAGACATGCTACTTTGGGACTCAAATATCTTCTGGGTTGCAAACATGTTTCTGGTCATGATGAAATAATTCTGTTTCCTGTGCTTTCTTCAGGCAATAATGGGAAACTTTGGGAAAGAAACATTTCTCATGTCAGAAATGGCAATCACTTATTCAGAGAAGATCTTTATTTGTTTCACTTTGCTTTTGTGAGCCAAGTATACAGCTTTCTAAGGACTGAACGCTACCTTTAGAGAACAAACCTGCCTGATAATGTGTAATGATGATGGAGCAAGGTTTTTTGATAGAAGGATTCTAGAAAGACTGTATTAGCACTATGGCAATTGCTCTTCTCCCTGTTTCTGGAGTGCATATCAAACAACCTTCTTTGTTTTTCTGAAATCAACTGTATCTCCATTAGGCATTCTTTGTGTAAGCTTTTTCTTAGTTACTATCTACAACATTGTTTCAATTTCAGTTATTGTTTTCTAAGATAGTGAGGATAGTAAGCAAGGTCTTAATGGCTATAAACTGGAAAAGGGCAGATTTAGACTAGGTCCAAGGAAAAAATTCTTCACTGAGGATGGTGAGACACTGGAACAGGTTGCCCAGTGAAGTTGTGGGTGCTTCCTCCCTGGAGGCTTTCAAGGCCAGGCTGGATGGGGCTGAAAGCAACCTGGTCTGGAGAGAGGTGCCCTTGCCCATGGCAGGGGGGGTGAATCTAAATGATCTCTAAGGTCCCTTCCAACCCAAACCATTCTATGATTCTATGGAGCTCTTGCTGCTTTCCAAAGAGAAGCTGGATTCAAGTAAGACGTCCCTAAAGCAACTGGCCATGGTTTTTTTGTCAAGGGAGTTGTTCCAGTGCTGCAGCCTGAAGGATACTGTACAGTGTGAACAAGCAGAATCTGTCCCACAGCCTGATTGCAGAGGCAGCCTTCCCTTTCAGTTTTTGTTGTTGAATTCAGTTCGTGTCAGGAGGTGAGCATATTCAGGGTGTCTGATGCGAACAAGTGGATGGGTGTGGGAACTGGTGAGAAGCAGCAGCTGTCTGAAATGCTCAGAATTCTTTCTTCTAACTCAGGGGGTCCCATCCCAAGACCATTAACCAATAGGCCATAAACAAAATTGATATCGGAAAATGTGGCTTGAAGCTCCTTGATTAGTGAGGGTGAATAGGGAATGAAAGACAAAGTGAAAGTGCGATTTAACAGTTGCACAAGCAATTTCCATTACCACCTCTGAGGGATTAGGATGTGTAGAATAGGCTAAAAACGAGGAGGAGCTCCCTCCCTTTTGTTCTTTGGGCCGGAGGATAATAAAACGGCAGGAGAGGCAATGCGGCTAGTTAGGGATTTCACAGACTGCTATTTGATGCAGTTTAAGGAGCCCTTCTGCTATTGTTGCAGTTGAAATGGGAAGCGGAACTGTTCTCCATTCGCAAAAATCTCCAGCCTCCTCAGGAAGAGGGCTGAGAGCAAAAGGCTATTAAGATGGTAATGTTGCCCCATTTGGAGGAGTGTATCAAAATCCTCTTTGTCAGTGTAAATCGCTGCTCTGTTTCCCTGGTGTCTTTTGCATCTCATGGCCCTATGCAAGCACAGAAGCGTTCAGAGGAGACCTAGTGAAGGAAGACCTGCTCCCCTCGTATTGTCAGAGTAAATCTCTAGGCTGCCCAAAAGTGCCACAGATAACTTTTTTGTTTTTACAAGCTTAATGTGTTTAGGGGTGAAAATAATCTAACTATTCACTCCTTCTTTTATTTCTGCTTTCAGTACAGATAAATGAAATTTGATTATTGGAAAACAAGAGTAGCTAGTGAGAGATTTAGCAAGGAAAATTAGCTTTCAGTCTCTTTCTTTCATGGTTTCAGTATGGTCTGTGTTGTGGAGGAGGTGGAGTGCAAACCCAAAAATACCCTCAGTTGTCTTTACACTGCAATGCGATGTCATGTGCTGCCACGCTGCACAGTATGACTCTGTAATGGACCTGAATTATGATTGGAAAATCTAGTCTCAGTTTTATAAAGCTTCTTTTCTTAGAGGCAGAAGCCTGAAATTTAAACACTGCAAAATAGTGGAAATTTTACTGTCTGCATGTGTATTCTGTTTAAGCTGTTGCATTCCTAACACAGTTAAAGTGAATGACGTGATTCTGTTCAGAGAAGAATTGACAAAGAAAAGGCTTCAGATCGACTTACTTAGGGCTGCAAGTCACAGAATAATTTTTGTCATTGACAGCGACATAAATTCTATTTTGGATTGGAAATGATTAGCTGGTACTTCTGTTACTGATGTGTCAGGCAGAGCAGATTTGGGGCTGATGTTGCCCAGCTGTAGCTTCAGAGAAGCTGAATACAGTGCCTACTGGGCTGGGTCAGCTGGACTACAAGATGTGACTTGCGAACATGCATGCGTGTCCAGAGAGGAGAAATTCTGAATAGCCAATTTTAAGCTGTGTTCTGTGGATGATCTTCTGATTTTGGAGAATAAATACAAGCTAGCAACAGACCCTATCTATTAGCAACTGGCAACTCAGCTGTCTGAAATGTCTCATTCCATCTCAGCCCTGTAAATACTCTCTGTTACCAAGAAGATGGTGCGGCAAAGGGTGATGGGAAGCATGGTGGCTGCTTGCCAACTGGAGAGCTTGTTGGGACTTTTCACTGCATGCTTTTACCTAGTGATTAACATTGCTCTTCACAGAATGAACTCAGAAGCATTGGAAACATAAGGCAAATAATATTAGTGAGCTGTGACTTGCTTTAGAGTAATGATTTATTTTCAGCTTATAGGGTTTTTAAAGATGGATGGAATCAGGAGGTCATCCAAACTGACCCACATAATTCACACATTTCCTTCAGCAACCTGATAAGTTATGTTACAGTGAAGCATTTCTTCTAGAATTGCATTCACTTTTATTTGGAGATATCAAGAAATGTTCCTGCTTTGTCTTGAGAGTTTTAGCATCTTGTTGCTAAATACTTGATCCGTACTTTAGATTAGAATTTGTCTGCCTTCAGCTTTTGGCTTCTGTTCTCATTATGGCCTTCCGTGCTAAATAAAGGAGCCCTTAAATTGTTGCAGTTTTTTTTCATAAGTGTACATGACCTCAAGATTTATCCTCCTACATATTTGTTCTTCCATTTGAAAGAAAGTTGTAAACTATCTGCAAATTTAGCCTCAAAACTTTGGTGTCTCATGCCAACCGGCTCACCTTGCTACCTCAAGAAAGGAAGACGACTTTGTACTGCCAAAGTGAAGAGTTTCATTTCTGTCTCAGCAGGACTGGATAGTTAGTTGGTTGACTAATTCACTCTTTCTCCTTCCTGCCCTCTCTTCCACAGCACTCATATTTGTGTACACAGCCACATTCACATTGCCTGTGATGCCTTATCAAGGAAAAGGACTTCTCTTAAGTTGAAACATGGCACTCTGAGGAGAGTTTCTTAGGTTTTCAGTTTTACAGAACTAAAGAGCAAGAATTCTAGAAACAGCTAAATCTCGGCAAACCCTGTTATGGTACATTGTTTCATTTGTCAGTAATATAATGAAAGAAGCTCATTTTGGTCTCAAAATAGCACAGTCTGGGTTTGTAGTGCTGCATGGCAAACAGTCTCCAAAGTGCTATAACTAATTTACGTGGCTGAAGCAAGTGAAAAGTGCCCCATTTTATTTTGTAAAGAAATGTTTTGGTAATGAGTAGTGAGGTAGAAAGAGAATTCTGAAAGAAAGGGCAGCATTATTTGTATTGTATTGTGTGAGTCTGAACAGTGAGAGACAATGATTTACTGCATCAAAAGCATTCATTCAATGGAAGAACTGTAACTATAAAGTGACCTTTGTCTGGAGCAACATGGATATAATCTGTAAAATGAAGCAGGGTTTTACTTGATGTGTGAATGGATAGAAGACAGATTAATGGGAATGAAGTTGTGCTTTGCTGTTGAGATGGTAACAGATTTGCAGTGCCACTGGTAATTTCCGGCCCTATTGGAGGGATAAAGATGAACTGATCATTGTTAGGATCTCTGTGGGGTGGAACAGTTTTTGCTGAATTCCCCACAGGGCACTGAAAGGCTCATGCTACTTGTAACAGTTTTATAATAATGGAAGCAACAAAGCATGGTCGGTTTGTAGGCTAGGTCTGTCCTGACAGTAAGGAATGTGGAAAGAATAGGACCTCCATCATTCCTATGCCAGTAATCATCCATATTGATGCAACTATGATGGACATAAAAAAAAAAGTCCAGTTCTCTGCATTCTGGAGAGCGGATCACTAAACCTGACCCAAGAATGCTGGTCACTTGCATGAGCAGATCTTCGCTAGGTGACTTTGCAGGAGTTGCTCTGCTGCTGTGCAGCTGCAATGGCAAAGCCTCACTGGAGTAGCCCAGCTCCGCGTCTGTCACATGAGGGAATCCAAAGGAACAAAGTACAGAGATTTAAAAAAAACAATGAAAAATGGTAATGAAGAAAGAGAGAGGGGTTTTTTTTAATTGTGAAGGAAGATTAGAGGTATCTTGTGTTTAGATCTGACAAACAAAATAAATCCTGTCATTTTAGTAAGTTTAAGTGTTCTTGTCTGTGAAGGTGGTCTTTCTATCTGCACAGTAGATAGGCAAAAGGTAGTTAAGTTTCTGGCCACATCTTTTGCTGTGATTGTAACTTTCAGGAGGATGTTACACTGAATAAATCCAATTTATCATAAAGTATTTAAGTATCTCCTTATTTCTGGATGTGTGTGTGGAGGTGCTGGAAATAACAGTACAGCTCTCTTGCAGCAAAAGCCAAACATACACCTAATTGACAAAGTAACAGCATTTTATTTTTCTTGTTTTGCTAAACGTAATATGAAAAAAGCAATGTGTCAAATCTGTTCTTATTTGTGTCAATGACAACTAATTTATTTTAATCCAATGTTGTTTAAAAAAAAAAAAAAAAAAGAGTATGAGTCTCATTTGCAAAGATGCAGCCTCTCTTCAAGACTGGCCCATACTGCGGGCTTCCTGGGACAAAATGCTCTCACTTCAGAGAAATCATTTCCATACTAGTCTTGCGGTAATGAATTCCTGATCAAAGTGGGTTGCTCCCCTGTGTTTTCAGCACAGTGCTAAAGCAAATGGCCTCTTTTCCAAAAGGCCTTTAACATAAGGAGTGAATGTGCATGTTGATTAGAGGTAGTATCTGTGATTTGTGACATTATATTGTTCTGGGACCTAAGTTTTCTCGTAGAAGTCCAAGACTCTACCATTGATTGCCTGCTTTTGACATAAATGATGTTACATCTTTCAAGCTACAGATTTGTATAATAAGGACAAATGTACTTACAGTGTACTTAATGTTCTTTAGCAAACACATTCATGAGTAGGAGGCCAATAAAATGTCTGTCTGAAAACATGTTTTTCAGACAGAATAAAGTCATATGTTTATGTGTGCAGCTTAGGAAGGTAAGAGGCAGCTAAGTGTTACTGTGACTGATCCCTTTCTCACACAGACACAACTAGATTTCTTTTACTGTTCTCAAAGTTTGTCTGTTCTGGCATTTCTGCATTGGCACTAACATGCTTGTTGAAGCCACCGCTACCTTCATTCAATCTTGTAAAATGATAGTTAACGATGGAGGACTACGTCTAAATGACTTAGCCTTTGTAGTGTATACAACACTTCTTTTGCTGTAAGACCTGATGTGTTCTGAGCATTAAAATCTGAATGTACAGTTTGATTGCCGAAGGGAACTGCTGGAAACTGTGTCATTCCTTGCGCTGAGGAGGCGAGAGCGGTGCAGAGATCCAGCGGTTAGCTCCAGTCTAAACCTGTACGTCCCCACAGTGCAGTGCTGTGTGGACTGGCACATTTGAATAGCACTTCACAGAAACGGGAAAGCTTTGCCTGAGGGTAGGCTTATTACCACAGGGATAGTGCTTGCAAACAAGGTTCCTGCTGCTTTGGCCCCAGCACTGTTTGTCTTTGAAACTTTCTCTGTGTGTTCTAGGATTAGTACAGAATGAACAACCTCAGGTATCTCAGCATCTGATGTGCAGACTTGCCCTGCCTTCAAAACTGGACTAACCACGAAATTTAAGTGATTTTATCACGTGGGCTTCAGTCTCTCTTGATGAGATGAAAAAGGAATATATGGCACTTTAATGCAGACAGATACATGTGATACACGCTCCCAACAAACAGGTTTTTACTTCAAAAGGTTTTTCTCATTACAGTCTTCCCTAAAATTAATAACACTGAGTGGTTGTGTAAAGTGTTTTCTGTTATATTTATCTGAACTTTTAAATATTTATCAACCATGTGTTTGTACCCCTTTTCTCTACCTTTCAGTATTCATAAAGGATAAAGATAAAAGGTAATGTACTAGCTAAGATTCTGTAACCATCCAAGTGTTGCTGTTAGGGAAAGGCAAATCTCCATATCATAATCAAGCGTGGGCCATGGAGCATTCTGGATACCTAGTAAAAAGCTAAAAAAAAAAATAAAAAAAATTACACTACATACATACCTTGTTAAAATAGGCTGAACATTACTAGTGAAGACTTGCAAGAGACAGTACAATGACAAGCTATAAAATATTATTTACCTACAGAATTTATTGAATTATTAACTCAGTTTACAGTAGGTCTGAGCGTAATACTAGTTATATGGTGCTAGTAGTTGTTATAGCATTTCTCCTCACTGTTTGTGTTGTAGTGAAACTAAAATCTGACCCTTTGTCATTCAGTTCTGTGAAGATCCTTGAAAAATTTGAGAGATTAAATTTCAGGTCTGGATTGAATTAATCAAGGGCTAGAGAGATAACGATTTGTTAGAGCGTGGTATCAGCCCTGGCCCTCCTTTGTTTGCCACCTGAATAACCCTCCAGGGTCTGCCTGAAGTGTAGCCAAGGCAAGTCACAGCACACATGGCTGCGTGAGTGAAGAGGAAATGTGGCAAGGTTATACTAGAATTAACAGTTTATCAAGAGGTGTGTCTGAGACTGGTAAGGAATGTTCAAATCAACATGAGGCAATCAACACACTGAAAAGATTTTGCTCTACTCAACACTGGATCTGACTTTGACTTCCTAGTTTTCCATTACAGAAACAACGTCATATATTAGTCCAAAGCCCTGTGAAGGTACACTCCCCAGAAGCAGTGGAAAAGATGTGGGAAGTGACATTTCTAAAATATGTGCCATAACTGTAAGAGCTCTCTCAAGCTGTCTGTGATAGAGTGACTTCTCAGAGTGCCGTATGCCATTCTGAAAACTGCAGCTGCAGGATATGCAGTGCTGAGTGAGTAAGCTTAGAATAGGCTTCTGTCCTAGAAGTCTGGTGTCCTGAATCCAAACGCTGTAGATGTTCTTAGCTTTTTTGCTTAGCAGTGCACAGAAAACATAACATTCTTCCCTTAGGGTGCATGCATTTGATGAAGGACTTCAGTCCTGAGGCATGTTAGGTTGGAACTGCATACTACAACTAAGTCAATTTTCAATGAAAAATACCCTTCCTTGGACTATTATTCTATATTTTTGCTAAGAGTGAATTACCTGGAGCAAGCTATGGGTCAGCCAGCCACATACATTGTAGTTGCTTGTTTGTAGACTGTATCCTGTCTGCCCTGATAATTTGCTGGGGTTCACCCAAGAGCGGCACATCCTGTTTGTTTCATTTTCTTTTGTCTGCCCTGTACCAGCACAGGGAGAATATTCCTATATATCTTTTCTTTTCTGCTCTGCAATTGGATCACAGTACTCATGATTGTGTTCAATAGCTGGAAATGCTGAGGATATCCGATTGCTGAGATCTCTTATTTTAAACTCCATATGCCAGGAAAAGTATGTGGGATCCCACCAGCTTAGCACTGGAGGGTGCAGGATGAATCAACAGGAAAACCAAACAAAACATGAAGTGAAATTCATTTGGAAAGGGAAGGGACTCATATACCACCCATCAGCAATGTTTAAACTATTTGTATCCACACTATAGGCCTCCTATTTTCCTTGAGTTCATCTTAATATGCAAACTATCTCAAATTGATTTTTAGAGGTGCAGCTGTCACTAAAGTCAGGGGAGCTGTAGATGCTTGTTACCTTTGAAAATCAAGCCAGCATGTTCTAATGTAGACAGCAAAAGCCAAAACCATTACACTGGAGTGGTTGAACTGTAACTCTTAGTCCTGTAACGTGATCCCCAGCCACCTTTGTATGTCATGCAGAGGCAAGGCCTTGTGCTGTGTACGCCAGAGCCCAAAGGTGAATTGCTCTTTCTCTGCCCTTGGGCCCTCTCCTTCTGCAATGTGTGGCCTGAGTTTAACAGAGCTAACTTGTGTTCATCCAGAATACTTTCATTTCCCTGCGAAACAAGCATGCTCTGCAGTTTTCTCCACAATAGGCAGTAGACAGTACTGGGGAATGGTCAGTTCCCATGCTGACCTGCAGCCTCCTGCCCATCATAACCACAGAGAGCTCTAGCAGCCACCCTGAGGCAATGCTGGATTTTTACTTTGAAGATTTTTTGTGCCGTGGGAGAGATTCCTAAGCAGCAGCCACAAAGCAGAGCAAGGCCAGATCTCTGAGAAATGAACTGAACTCTGCTGTCAAGCCTGAGTGGGGAGAAGGGCAGCACTCCAGCTGGGCCCAGCTGCCAGAGCTCAGCAAGGACACTGCTCATTACTGCAGCACTCAAGGGCACAGGAAACTCAGTATACAAATGCAGTCTGCAGAGGGGTAAATGAGCTGACCCACCTGAGGGCTGCAGCTGACACCCTGGCATTAATTGAGGCCAGCTTGCCTCTTGCTCTTTCAGCCTCTGTCTTCTACAAACAGATCTCTGCAGGCTGAGACCTTGCTGAGGATGAAGCTGTCTGACTTCCCAAAGCTGGCACATCTTGCAGAGCAAAAACTGGGTCTGACTGAAGGCATATGTCCAAGAAATAGTTTATTTCATTGCCATTGTCTTTATGGTTATTGTGTGTCAGTTGATACCTGTTTGTGCTCTGGGTTGGGGCAGGGCTTCGGAGAGGTTTCACAGACTGAGCAAAAGTGAGAGGGAACCCTTTTTTTTGTTGTTGTTCAAAGTATGTTTTCCTGCTTGATCCATGTAAATAGCCTAATTACTGTATGCTTCAGTTTACCTGTCTGTAAATAAGTTGTAATACCTTCTGTCTGGGTTTCTACGACTGTCATTAGAGAAACAGATGCTCATCTCTAATACAATCAAATATACTCTACAGGTACAGCTTAGGAAGCAGCTAGAAGGAACTGAATACGTGTATCAGTCTAGCTGCTGAGAGCTAGGTAGCAGTTGTAGGTATTGCTGTGTTCAGAGGAGTTAACCAAGGTTAACTTTTGTAAGCAGTGCCACGTACTGTGGCAGGAGAAGGCCAGAGGGCTGGAAACTGGCTGGCAGCTGATTGCCTGGAATTTTCTTCCTTCCTCCGAAATCAGGCAAAAGAAGGGTGATGATGAACCAAGACTTTCTTTTCCTTTTGTCTTGACCAGAGTAGATTAATGAGAAATCAGTCTGAGCATTTCAGGAGCTGAAGCTGAATTTCCTTGGCTTTGCCTGGATCGATTGTCCATAGAGGACTGCAAAGTTGTTATTAAATTTGTTCATCGATCCTTCCTTTAGTATGAAGAGTGAGTGATAATTTAGTCATTTGTCCAAAATGATTAGTTGTTCAAGAAGAATAAAATTTGCAGGAGTGCGCAAATGATAAACCTGTGGTAAATAGGGTTTGACAGCTGTCTGTTACAGATCAAAGTATATGGATTTTGCTGAATGTTCTAAAGGCTTTTTTGTTCATAAAGTAATGGATGTGGCAGGAAAAGGTCTACAGCTAACGGTGGCTTCAGGAATTGTGATTAGTATATTCCAAGTCTAAACTGTGGTCCTCTTGAGCACTTGCTTGAATAGTTGCTAGGGATTAAGTTGTTTTGCTTTTCTTTATTACTGGTTTGTTTCTATTGTTTGTTTTTTTCTTAATGCTCAGAATCAATAGCTTGACTGGTTCAGAGAAAGCTATTTTAAACGGTCTTTTGTTGCTGCTTGCACCCTAGATTGGCATTTTTCACAGTTCACTGGTTCTGTAACGTATTTTTATAGTATCACATATTAGTAAAATAAGAAGGCTTTAAAATACAGGAAGTGGAGGTAATGTTGATCTTGAAATACCAGCAATTGAAAGGACCATTCAGAGTTTCCTTCAAAACAAAACCAAGTGGTAAGATAATGCTAACCAGGGCGGTGTGCCCAGCAGAGCATCATATTAAACGTCCACTGTTATTGTTCAGCTCAGTGTTTGTTCTTCATGTGAACAAAAGGAAGGAAGAACTCTGTTATCAGGCTAGAGAGGAAGGAGTCTTTGTTGCCCTTGGCTACCCTAACTTTAAATGTGAGGAAGCACAGGGCACTGCAGCACAACCTTTCTGCAGTATTGGACAGGAAGAATTAATAGTTTGGGAGGTTAAGGGCAGACGCTCTCTTTACTAGAAGAATGTTTCCCTTGCATGATAGCCCCAAATCAGGTATGGCAATCCTAGTATTTTATTTACGTCATGTGGAGTCAGAGGTTTCAAACCCTGGTTCCTCTGCTTTGCTGTTTCTCCTACTGTTCTGTTCTTCCTCTGCGGTGCTCAGCATCAGAACAGTAAGGGATGCCATTCCCTTATTGAGTGTGGCAGGCCCTGGGTGTCCTCAGTGCAAAGTTCAGACTTGTTGCTGAAGCATCAGGAATGTATCTGCTGGAGATGAAACGAGACAGGCTTACTGTACTTTGCTGCTGCTGCTCCACCCACAGAGTTGACTGCTGAAGCGACAGAATCCCTGCTATCGCTCTCCCCCTCCTTCAAGTCATGAGGCTGACATCTCTCAGTTTAATGAGGAAGTTTACCGTGCTCACAGCCATTGTTTCAGAGCTTCAGATGATTCAGACAATGATTGAGTCATCAGCTATGCCTGTGTGTACTCTTATTTTAGTTTGTCTGGTCTGTGTTCCACCTCCTTAAGTATCGAGGGACATTGGAGAAGCAGATTTCATCCCACTGGAGGCAATGTTCTGTTGTTAAGGTGTTTGAAAAACATGAGCATGAGGGCCAAGCTCAAATCAGATATATTTCTTGTATGGCAAATCTGGATCTGGAGGTGATCTACTTGTGTGTAAAACCACACTAGATGCAAGAAGAAATAAAATACTCAATATTATTTTATTGGTATTGCGGCTCTGTAAAACCATGAAGTTCAACAGAAAAAATGGAAAGAAAACTTTAAATGTCCTGGAAAATAAAATTAAGAAATAAAACGAACTCAGACCACCCACCAAAATAACTTTGTAGAAACAGATTGATCTTTACTTCACATACTAGATGTGAAAGCATAGTAAAATGCTGTGCTTTCCCCTACGTGTAGCAGTGAGGGGGAAGACACTGCTCAAACTTGTTTTTTTTTACATTACTAGTGTCTTAATATGTGGCAGTTCTTTGAAGAAAAAATCCAAGATTAAATTTAGGACATCTCTGTCAAGCCACAGCAAGTATACTCAAATTGAATACATGTGCTTAGATTTTTTTATTTTTATTTTCTAGCAGCTAATATTAGAAATTGTTGTCTAAAAGCAGAAATAGTTATTTCCTTTTTATGTATCGTGAGTGATTTTAGAGGCATCAACTGTGTCTTCCATGTCAGCTAAATCTGTTTTCTGCAATTAGGCCAATCATGGAGTTTTTACCATTTGCAGTTACAGTTTTTGTACTTGAGTGTTAAAGCTAAAGTGGGACAGAGGAAATAAAATCTACTTTTTTTGGGGGGGAAGGGGCATTTGCTGAACAGAACTAGTAAGGCTGGCTGAGGACTGAGTTCATTAGTGTGACTGAAGCACAACAGATAAACTTTGGAGTACTGTGAGGGAACAATTTAGGTGCTGTTTTCATGTCTCTGCAGTTTGAGCTGGTTAGTACTGCTGAGGGGGCTTCTTTCTCCTTCCAGGGCTAGGTGGCTTGGCAAAACCCCCTCCAGGATAAAACTGTGGGATATTTCTCTGTAATGCTGCACCTATTCAGTTTCTTGGAATGGACAATCTATTTCTTCCCTTAGAAATCAAAGGACGTCTCTTAGTTATAACCCCCTTTTCCCAAGATAGAGACTTACTAAGAGGAGAAAATGGTAGTAAGTTTTCAAGTGAACTAATCTGGTTAAAAAAAAAAAAAAAAGACAAGAATAAGGCAGTGTTACTGCAAAACAGTGTTTCTTGAAAGAAAATGATGTTGTTTCTATAAGGTAGCAAGAGAGAGAGATTGGTTCCTACAGCAGGGGTGCAGTGGCATCAGATTCACCAGCCTGGTTGTTGACTGGTAGGAACACACTGGATGAAAATATTTTAAGTATTCCAGAAAGAAAAGAGAGACTGAAGATTTCACCGTGTTTTATTAACATTCTCTTTCCAACACAAATCATAGTGAAGAAGACAACAGATAAATCCTGATTTCACTTCATTAATAGTTGTTGAGATATGCATTTATTACGAGAAATGGGAAACAGATTACACCAGCAAACACATCTGGCCTCAGATTGGCCTTCAAGCCATCCAAAAAGAAGGAAAAAATATGGTGTTGTTTACAGCCAGGCTCTTACAATCCCACACAGCTGTGGGGTGAGAGGCAAACGAATAAACTCTCAAGACAAGCTGACAACAGCTCCACTGCTGGGGTGCCCCTTTTACAGACGAGACAACAACAGATGAAGAAATCTTGAGTGACCCAGAGCAGTACTCATTAGTGAATGAAGCGCAGGCAGGAAATGGGACAAAATTCCTTTTGTCATAGTTTTTCACCCAGCTGTCCACCCACCCCACTGCCACCCACGTGCAATCAAGTATAGTCCTGCTTGTAGTCAAACCGTGGAAAAGCTAAGCAAATAAAATCTCTGGTGGTTTCATGCAGACCCCTTCCAGTTATGTTTGCCCATTAGCAAAGAATGAAAAATTGTTGAGTTTAATTCAGCCATGTTGATCACTGCAATTGAGATTTATTATGAGAGATTGTATTCAGGTAAAGATGATTAGGGTTGTGCAATTCCTCTTAGTCATATGTCTGTCTGTCCATTCCTCTGTGTATCTACTGTGTATTATTCATTACCAGCTCTTTTGCTATGTCTGTAGTAATTCCTTCATGTGGCAAAGCAGAGATTTTTATTTTATATAGGTAAATACTCTCTTGGTTTGTCTAAAACAGATGCATTTGATTCCCAAAAGGACAGCATTAGCACACATGCAGAAAAACATTTCTGGAGTTCTGAAATAGATTCTCTGAGGGATCAAATGCTTTTTGGAGATTTTAAAGTTGTAAAGACGTAATGATCCGGCTTCTTGGAATCTTTTTGATTGTGAGTACAGCTCACTAAAAAAAATTTTTTCTCGCATATTGAGTGTAGATTTTTACTTGTATTTCTCAGCTGAAGTTTAATAACAAAAGTCTATAATAGACAACTCTGTAAAGGACTCTCCTCCTTCTGAGTGGTTTCCATCCTATTCTCCAGGAGGACTGTGACCAGTGTGTAACTGCAGTCTACTCCCCTGTTAGTCACAGTCCCTTCACACTTGACTTTGCCCCTCAATAGTTGTTTTTAAATAGAATACTTTGGCTATTTGTCTTTAGACAAATTAGATAGGAAGAGGTCACAATTGCTGATCAACATAAGTTTAACTTGGAAAGGATGCTGCAACTATCAGAACTGTCTTTGCAGCATCTGATTTGCTACTTTCGGAGTCTCATTACTATCTCTTCTATGTTGCCGAGATTGTAATGGCAGCTATCAGATAGCACTGGATCTCCTCTTACCAGTGTATGCGGGCTTATTATCACTGGAGCTTCTTTCCCCTGGTAGCTCTCATTTCTCATCTTTATTTGAATCACAGGCTTGTTCAGCAGGTCAGCTAATGGAGAGCAGATTTTTTACTCATTCTGTTTCATTTTTTCTCCTTTTTCCTCTATTTATATAACACACAATTTGTAATCTTTTTAAAACTAAAGAAGAGAGAAGTCTTGAGTTCATCTAGATTGAAATCAGCTGCAGACCATTAATGGACTAAGCCCAAGACTGAGACTTTAGGAAACAAAAACACTGGACTAAATTAGACTGAACTGGCCTCTGTGTCCTGGTGAGGGGATTCATACAGCAAAAGGAAAGGGGAAAAGGGGGGTAAAGGGAGAGGATCTCCATGTGGTTTTAATTCATTTTGATTCTCTTCCTTAAGTTAATTTACCCAACACAAAGGCTCTGTAGTGGTCAGCCAGCTTTTTAGAAGGTTGGCTTTCACTGATAAACAACTCTATTCCTGTTCTGAAGGTTTGAGATAGCTCAGACCTGCGTGTAATCAACAGAGGTTTAATGTGGATATTTTGGTACAGGATATTTCGGTTACATATTAGAGCTCTTTCATCATCTGTCAGATTGTATCCTGAAGACTCTCGGATAATTGATCTAACTTCTCCATTCATTCCTCCCCAGAAACAGACAGTGAATTGTCCCATTGAAGAACCGGATCAGCCAGGGATGGGTCTGTCTCGCCACAAGCACTTCCACTGCATTGTCAGAAAGCAGTGCTGAGCTTGTTCTGGGCATTGGAGACTATGCCATCGTAGTGGAAACACTGGTGCTGAAGGGAAAATACTAGAATGTTCTATTCATCCCCTTTGCTATTAAATCTTTTTAATTGCATTCTTAGCCCCATTGGTGTGCATGTAGTCCTCTACTAACATGCAAGAAATTATATCATTGCCCTTAAAAAGCCAGACAGTGGGTGGAGAAGAGAAGCAAACAGTAAATAATTAGCTGGAAATGACTTAAGTGATTGTTAGGCACAGACAGTCTTTAGTTACAGTCTTCACATATATAGTGACAATAACTGGTAATCTAAGCAAAGCTAAAAGGAAAATGGGAAGATAAATGGAGGCATGGAGATGGAGGAAGGAGTGGAACCAGGCCTTGAAAGGGAGGGCTGGCTGAGACAGTGTGTGTGTGTGTGTGTGTAGTTTTGCTGTGCCTCAGTCCCACGTGCAAATATTTGTTACACTAAATGCATATATGCAGGGTACTTACTGCTGACTAGCTCATGAGCCGTGACCATCCAGCACAGTTACTTGCTGCTCTTTAAAATGTACACCACGAATGAGTAATATCAAAGGAATATAGTTCTAAGGTTGAGATCTGAAGATACATGGCTTCAGCTGCCAATTCTTGCCGTTTTATACTATTAGTATTCCACATGCTTTGAGAGACAGCTAGCAAAATACCAAAGTACTAACTATGGTAGTTTAATGCATTAAAAATGATGTACTTAACATAGAGTTAACAGTAAGCCTCACATTAGGATCTTCATATATTGAAAGAGGGATACCACATTCATTCTCAGTCCTCCTATGCAATTGATTAAGGTTCATCTGTTCTGCTCCTCTCAGAGCAGAGCTGTGCTATTCCTTGCACTGCTGTCCACATTTGGGGCATTTATCTGTTCCTGTGATTCACTTTGTCTTGTGAGATCCAGATTCTGCTCAGCCTGTTCTGCTGAGTTTTTGTGGGGCTTTTTGTTTGCTTGTTTTGTTTTGTTTTTGAGTCTCTTGTTCTTAGCAGTTGCTAAACAAATATGTACACAACTGTTGCCTTATTTAGCTTGGAAGAACTCAGTAGCGTGAGATCTACAGGTTTCTATAGGTTTTAATCCTGCTCTGTATCAAAAAGCCACCGTCTCTTTCTTCCATTAATCAAAACCTGAAGAAACCAGGAATGCTCAAACAAAAACCTCTGGGGAAAAGTATGAGATTCAGTGAATCATTTCAAGTCACCAAGATGTGACATGGAAGTTATTTGTGAGAAATCTGTTTTAGTGTGTTTGTAAAGACAGACAACTTAGTCTATTGCTTGCGTGATATAGAAGTTGTCTTCACAACCATAATGCTAGCATGTTATTCCGTTATGAAAATTTTATCTTGATCTATCCTGAGCCTGTCCATTTTGATCCTTCCCTGTCACACAGAGTTGGGTTAGCAGTAAGGTCTTGATCCTGGAGATTCCCAGAGACATGATACACCAAATGGGATGTGTTACCTCTGACTGCCTGTACTAGACTGAGCTCAGCTACCCTTGCACTATTAAGAGCCTGTAACTCTTGCTCATTTTTTACACACAGAGAGGAAAACCTCACAAATTTCCAGTTTTTACCTAAAAAAAAAGATGAGAGACATCCTGCTTCCATGGTCCTTTAAGCAAGCAACACAAAATCTGTGCAGTCAAATGCACACACACAGTTCAGTGCCCTTGTGCACGCTTGGGTTACGTGAATACAGAGTAAGCTCCACTCCTCTAGCTGGGTGGCTGGTAACAGAGTGGGAAGCAGGGCCTGTTGGGAGGTTTTGTTTTAAGAATCTGCTGTACAATTTAGGTTCCTTTCGACTGTAGTGTTCTTTGTCAGCATATGGCTGTTTTCTTAGGGATTCTCTTAGTGAGATGTATGGCTGTCATTGTTTCTCATTTGTCTTGCTGTGCTTCAGACTAAGGTATGGTTTCAGATCAAGCTGAATCTTACATGGTAACCAACAGTATTTCACCTTAGCCCATAGATATCCGACCTTTTAACTTGCCTGGGCCACAATTTGTGTAGAGGAACTGTCTTGGGTCACATACGCATAGGTTGCTCCAGACAAAATGCCTTCTATTTATTTCCATGGAAACTGCAACAGATAAAATGAGCATAGTAACTCTGCTTGATAAAGCAAATTCTCAGCTATGAAACAATATTTTTCAACATAGTTACCACCATTAGCTATGCATTTTCAGCAGCAAAGAAGAAGGGCCTGCATGCCATGCTCATCAAAACCTCTACCAGCAGAGGTGACGCACGTTCACTGGTCAGTTTGGCTGGATAGTAGTGGCTGCAACTCTTATTGAGTTCTCGTGGTGCTTGTCAGAGATTTTTTATGGAATTTTACTCCTCCTGTGCCTTCATTCTTGGAAGTAGTTGTTCACAATTGTACATACTGCCAAAAGCAATGAGATTAACAAGGTGTAACTGTGAAGGGAGAGAATTTTGTCCTCTAAGTCTAGTAACGAGACATGATCAGATTTTTGAGTTGAATATGTGATTGCAACTCTTTATATTCGTATATTCTATATATTTATGTCAAATGAAAATGGATTGCAAATATAACAAAAATGATTTTTTTTTTGCAGTCTTGAGATCTATTCTCAAATTTCTTTTATCAAAACAGAAGACATGGCTGTATGTTTTTTACTAAATTGTGTTTACACAGAATTGTGTTTAGCCACTGTATCAAAACGCATAAAATTATTTGCCATACCTGGAGTTGGCACTGCACCACGCTCTCCCCTTGCCCTGATTTCAGCTCAGTCAGCATTAATAGCACACTGACAAGTTGGTTGTCATGAGCAATGGGTGCGTGCCTGATGCTGGTCCAGGCCTCTCAGGGGCAGAGTCCCTGCCTTTATAGTGCTGAGCAGGGCAAGCTGAGCTGCGTGACCCATGGGCCGTGCGTTGGACATGCTTGCCCTAGCTGCTGTCAAACCTTTTTGATTTTATTTAAAATTTCTTCTACTACTGTAACATAACTTAATTGAATAAGTAAATATAAATAAATTAGGCTGTGTTTCAATAGCCTGCCACTATCTTACCATAAAATGTATGCTCTTCAGGAAGCATGTACGTGGGGAATATACTTTGCAAAATGGTTTATGAACAAAAGGCAGAATAGTATAGAAGAACATCCTGTAATATTTATTTTTAAAACTGAAGTACCATTCCCTCCAAGCAGGGAATTTGTCCTTAACCTAGGAGTTTTACTGCTACTCTCTTCTAACTGTCATCTATTATCATGGCCTGCTGGGTGAACAGTGCATTTTGAGTTATTTGTTTGCTTCCAGCAAAATGGTGGATAATGAAGTTATTGGCTTTAGTCATCAGGAATTTCCAATGAAACTCTAAGATGGCTCACTCTGGTGCATTTACCAGGAGCTGGACACATCATTCATAGCTGACAATGATTTCACGCTGAGCAGCACTTATTTTGGGAGACTTTTGTACCCACAGGCTTACAAACAATATAGGCTTCCTGGCACATTCCAAATTCACTTATGCTCTGCATCTTGTTGCTTGCAATACTTTCCACAAGAGTTTCCCAGTATTATCAGGTTATTTGTTTTTCATCCTAATTACAGTGAGTTCTAAAAAATCTCATACTGCTCAGAGAGTAATGGGCCAGAAAGTAAAGGCAGAACTGAAGGACAGTTGGTTGGACCACAGCTCAGAGAGTCAAGTCATGCTGGTTTTCTGAGCCTGCTTAGCGTTTTCCTTTGATGTGTGAATTCTGCACAGTGAAAGGTGAGCACAAAAGTAGAATTCTGGTACTAGCCCAAAACTTCAGATGTTTATCATCTGTTATCTGAATTACACATACCTGCAAAACTAGACTTGAGAAGTCCAGAAGGGGAGTTTTCTTTTGAGATATTTACTTTGATTTGGGTTAGATCTATCCAAAAAATGTCTTGTGGCATATTATTTTAATCGTTGCAGTTTTTTCTGCATCACGAAATAAAGTTCCTGAAGTTCTGAGCCAGCAGAAGAAGGTGAAATAAGGTGGAAGATGATCATGTAGACAATTCCACACATGTTCAGAGGTTTAGTCTTTAGATTTTTGCCAAGTCTGAATAAAAGTTTGGGCTGGCCCTGATGTCATCCACAGTGATTCATCTGCTTCATGCTGTCTCCCAAGTGGATGAATCACACTGTATATCTCCAAGACACACTGTCAATATACACAGACACAGAGGTACACTAGAAAACTCACTGTTGTGAAGTCAAACTCTTCCCATGTAGATGACAACCATCAGATAAACAGACATGTTCTTTCCTGGCTTTCTACGTAGTGTGTTTTTTATTCTCTCTATCTAGAGAAATGTGAGGCCTAGAGGAGAGCAAGCTAACATGGCAGAAGAGTAAGTTTCTTTCCTGATACTGAGCACCATAAGAAGATTATTTTCTCCTTCCTCCTAAGTTCCCTGGCTCTTTTTTTTTATTTTTTTCCTTTGACAGTATCCATTGGAGAAGATTTTCCTGTTTTAGATAAAACCTTGTTTCATTCTTATCCTCACCCCCCTCATTTTTATTTTTATTTTTGTCCTAGACCAGAAAAGTGCATCATTTGAAGAAAAAAAATCAAGCTCCTATTTCTACATCTGCTTTTCTCCTCCATGCTTTTATCTGTTGGCTTGACTGATTTGCAGCTCTTCCTTCCCCCCTTACTTTTAACTAATGGACTTTGGTACTAAGCCAGCCTTTCAGAGCATACCACCATGCCAACGCGAGTGTGTGCAGCTATTCTGTCTGCTTCAGAAGGCTACAGATGCGGCCAGAGCTAGAACAATTCCTGTATTGATCCCGTGCTTGTCAGTTAATCTGTCATAAGGCATGGGAATCGTAGCCCCTTCCACATCTGCTTGCATAACTGCAGGGGGAAAACCAATTCTCTGAAGCTCTCACCAGGAAACGAGAAAGCAAAGAGAAATGGGAGCTTGCTGGGAGCACAGGCTGCAGGCCGCTGGGCTGCAGGCCGTGAGATCGCCTACCTGCTCCACCCTTTCCCTTCCTCTCTTTTCATCCTCCTGCAGGTCAGCAGGATCAGGTTTATGTTAGCGAACCATGAAGCTTATCAAATAAATGCTGCAGCAGCAGGTGTTTGGCTGTCTCCACAGGCCAAGTCTAACAAGGTTGATATTGTGTCTGTGGCCAAAGTAATGCAGTAATTACTTTTCTGGGCTTGGAACCCCCAAGAGGTTTCTGGGAATCGGTTAGAAAAACAAACCTTACTAAGAGCAGGGGATTTTTAGAAAGAACAGTAGTGCTGCCTGTGCCAGAGTAGAGGACGGGCATTTCAAGCACGGTGCCTGCTTTCCCCTCAGCTTGCCTCACAGGGCCAGGACTGGGGCAGCGTGTGTAGGGCTGATTGGCCCCAGGGGCAACTCCTTAGGTCCCACAGCAGCGTGTGGAATGGCTGCTGCTTTCTGCAAAGTCCTGAACATGGTGCTGCGAGGACAAAACTCAGGATAGGGGGACCTTAGAGTGCTTGCAATTCCTGCAGCATAATTCCATTTGACCAGGAGTTGTATAGCATAAGTTGCCACTTTTGAGCATTTCTCTTGTAAGTTATGAATGCAGAAACTGAAGTTTTGACAGCAGTACAGCCTCATTTCACCAAAGGACTAATGTGATTGCTGCCACACACCTCTTTGTCTCTGGTCACGTTTCCTTGGCCGAGAAGAAAGTTAAGGCTTCTACAGTGGTAGTGCCTTTAAGCAGCAACTTTCATTGCTCCTCTTGGGAAGATATTTATTCTTTAGTTCAGAGCTTTTTGTATGAAGCTGTTTATTGTTTATGATAATGCCTTCTGTTGTAAAGTGATTTAAGCCAGGTCCAGTAATTGAAAAATGTTCCTGAATTACTGGAAATTTCTTCTACTGCTTCATGATTGTCCGACAGACCACAGTTTAAAAGTAAGAAGAAGAAAGCAAAACTGTTTAGATATTCATAGACATACTAGATTTGAGCCTGTTATGTCTAAAAAATGTTTTCTATTAAAAAGAGCCTATAAAGTTCTTAGAACTTGTAAGAAATTCATTAGATGTCCTCTGCTGTCCATTGAAGGCAGAAAGCAATAGCTAAACTATGGTAGTTGATAGCAATGAAGGTACTTTCTCAATTTAGGAAAGTTAATATTTCACTAGTGTCTCGCACCACTTTCTTACTGTTTATTTTAAGCTCTGTTTTTGCATATTAGCTTGCATTGCAGAGATGTAGAGCTTAGGTGATGGTCGAAGTGTATTATGTTATTTACAGTGTTCTTCATTGTTTCTTGCTTAAGTTTTTGGGTTTGGGGATATTGTTGTGCTGAACATATTGTACTGAATGCTAGTCTCCAGTGTTTAGTTTTGTGTCAGGAATACTGTGTGCTTGCAGGAGTCCTACAGGTAAGTTGGACACTCAGTTCATCAGGGTATTCAGTGTCTTCACAAGCAGTGCCTGAGTGTTAGCAAGCAGAAAAGTGCTGTGCTTGGTCTGTGCTACGATTGCTTCCACAGCAAATTGTCTATGTTGTGAATGCATGACGCTAGCCAAAAATCATCTAGTACAGCTCATCCTGGTTCATCAGGCAAAGTATGTACTTACCTCCTAATATGGCCAAGATGGTCCTTATGGAGCTCACCACTTTGGTTACACAGTATAGATAGTTTTGTTTAACAGTGGTACTTTAATTTGATGTGCTATTTTTATCGCTAAACCACTTGTGCAACACAACTTGCAAAACAGCTTAACTAGGATAGATTTTCTTCATTGTGTATTTTGCAAATGTTCAAGAATGAAAGTTGTAATTTGGAGGAAGTGATGCTGCAGCATTTGGTGCAATTATGTTTCTGTACTGATGCTAGAGATTCTGGGAGGGAGATGAAGGCCCATATATTTATTTTTTTCTGTAAAGAATATCTACCAACAATGGCCAACTACAGTAAGTCGTGTATGTTATTAATGCTGGAGTTGGATAGCAAGAATCCATTCAGGACTGAGGTGTATGACGATGTCAAAAAGAGGCTGAGGCGTGTGAGGAGTGGTGTTGTAGTGGCAGAGCTATGTATCAGGGACTCACACATGACTTATCAATGTTCACCCGAGTGTAACCAGACATAAACCAGAACATATTTGCTATTAATATTACAGCTGTGATTTTTTTTCTTTTGTAATTAGAAGAATGTGCCAGCTTGTGTGTGTGTTCTGGCAGGGGAAGGATGCAAGTGCGTACAGTTTTCATATGAAAGCAAAAGCGTACCTTTTCTAGGCCCCAGGCATTAAAAAAGTACCTCATAAAGCTCAAGAAATAATGGCAGAGAAGGGAACAAGTGGCAGCAGGTTAGGCCAAGATATTTTATGTACTGTGATGTTTTTGTATAGTCATCTGGAAAGCAACAGAAAAGACCTTTTGAAGATCATTGATTGGAAACAATCTTTATTACTGATCAAGTTCATCTTTGTCAAAAAATTGACTACTTAAATATTAGACATCTTTTACTCCCATGGCACAAAACTGATTCAAAGACTTGACCTGATATATCAGTTGCTAAATGGCAGATTAGATTAGATAAGAGAGTTGGAATGTATTTGATGTTAATAATACATCCCTGCATACCATCTGATATCTCTCTTCATCTATCATCCGATGAAATATATTACCCTAGTATTGGATGTCATCTGTGTGTTCTGTAGAGTCTTCTGAAGGCTAAGGATTGGATATTTCTTTTGCTTTTACTACTTTTTTTTTTTCTTTCCAGAAGAAAAATAAAATGCTGTTGGCTATAAACAAAGAAAAACACAGAAGTTTTCAGGAATTGGTAACGAACAACAAAGTTCTCAACTAATAGTCAGTGTACATTTAAATCTGGCCTGCAACAGAAAAAAAAAGAAAAACTAACATGAAAAGAAATTATTTCATTCCATTCTTTAATGGAGCAAATTATTCCTGACCTTTTACATAGAAGTTGCCAGTATGAATGGAGTTGCATGGACCCCCTGCAAAGTCTCTTCTCTTAAATCATAGAATCATCAAAGTTAGAAGAGACCTCCAAAATCATTCAGTCCAACCGCCTACCTACCACCAATATTTCCCCACTAAGCCATGTCCCTTAGAACAACATCTAAATGAACACTTCCAGGAATGGTGATTCAACCACATCCCTGGGCAGCCTGTTTCAGTGCCTGACCACGCTTTCAGAGAATAAATTTCTCCAAATATCCAAACTGAACCTCCCCTGGTGCAACTTGAGGCCATTCCTTCTAGTCCTACAATAAAATAAATAAGATATCATGTATTGTCATTTTTCATCAGATTCAAAATTCTTAAGCCCTTAACACACCACATGATTTCTGATTCTGCTGGGACTCAGATCTCATAGTAACATATACAACAACCCTCAGATGGAGTGTGAGAGTCTACATGTTTTAGATGTCATTTAGCTTTCCCTGGTATTTTCTAAACCTGTGATAAATATCAATAGTAGTTGATCACTTACTAACATGGTATTTGCATGTATTTTTTATTTGAAGCCAGTCCTAATGTGACTGCGAAGTATGTACAGAGGTTGCTTATGCAGAGATTTCTCTTCTCCTGAGTAGAGTTGTATATAAAGCTTTTAAACGTCATTTGAACATCCCTCCCAAATGCTTTTCTGTATTCTCAATGTGAACTTTTTTTTTTTGTGACCTGCTTTCAATTAAAAATGATAAAATGGGTCCATGACATGTTTATCATGAGCTGATTTCAAGTGCTCATATATTCCGAAAAGCAAGTCTGAGGCAATAGTTGGAAGGCACTTACTAAAACACGCAGATACAAACTCTTAGAATAAGAATTCTCTGGGGAATCTGTCTTGAACAACTGCTTGTGCAGAATTGTTTCTTGTCATCCCTACAACTGCTTACCAATGTGATTTAAAGACTCTGGAGAGAGTGAGACAATCTTTAGGAAACATATTCTGCAGAAAACAAATAGTGCCGAGGCCTTTATTTAGGTTAATCTGATTAGCCTTGTGAATACATACAAAACTATAAAACCGTGAATGTTGTGAGACTGGGTATGACTCTATATTTTAAAAATTTGAATAAAATTTCTGAAAGTTCTAGCTGGCATGGTGAAAGTTTCCCTGTTTGTTTTTTGGATCTCAGCTATCTTATAAGTTGTTCATGCTGTTAATGCTAAAAACATAGGAGTTTTGAGAACCATTTGGGAAATACGCAAAGTCTGTAGAGTCAAAAGGAAGTTCAGTGTATCTGGAATTTATAGAATCCAGTTTTCCTTGTTAAACTATCAAGTTAGTCTGTTTTTCTCCTTTTCTGAAGTTGTCTTGCTCCAAAATCTCACTTTACTGTTTTTCCTTATGTATGTCTTCTCTGTGCTAGTTTTTGAGGAAGTGGTAAGAATATTAAAATACATTAAACAATCTGTATGTAATTTGGTATATCGTATATTTAGTATTAGCAGGACACACGTCAATAAAAAATTCCTTATGCTTTTTGGAATGATGGTCTTAGGCCACAGTTAAGATTCTTGTTTCCCAACTGTTTAATAACGTGGAAGTTTAATCAAGGGTATTAAGGTATGCCCTTGGCTACTTTGGGAAACAAATGGTAGGAATGGTAGAGGTTGGAGGTCCTTTAGTGTGTTTTCGTTAAACAGGCTAGAAACAAAGCAAATATAAAAGAAATATAAAAGAAAGCTAAAGGAAAGAAAAGAACCATAGGGGAGAAAAAAATTAAAATGACAGTATCCAAACTGAAAGGTCATCATGGATAGAGAATCAATCGTCTGAGAAACTGAAGGGTGGGGAATGGAAAACTGGAATTAAGAGGGGGCCTTAAAAAATCAGGCCTAACACTTTATCCATGCTGCCAAAAAGTTTATTTTGTTCAATTTTGGCTAAGCAAGATGAACGTTTTTTCTGGCAGGTATAGGTTGTGGCTCAAATTTATTTGTTACAAGTGGGTTGAAAAAAAAATCTTTCAAAAATGCTTTTGCCTAGTCTTAGTGAATTGTGCTAACTCATATTTTTACTCTGAGTCAAACAAATTCGGCCCCATGGAGATAGGCCAAATGCTGAAGCAGATCAGACACGGTTGGATTTCGCAGCTGTTTTTAAATTCTGTGGTTTTAACTGTGTGGATGCGGCCTAACTGCAACATCCCGTCAGAACTCCCCAGGAAGACGCACCCTGAGGTAGCATTCTCCAGCTCTGCCTAACATCAGGAACCGCCTAAAAAGGGAGATTCAGCACTTCATAATCTTCATGTCTGTAGCATAAAATCATGACAAACATGCCTGCAGCAGGCTGTGCAACACACACACACACACACACACACACACACACACAACAACAACAAAAAAAAAAGCCAAAAAGGACACAGACAATGAATATGAGTGTACTTTTTCTATGTATCGTGTGCTTGACTCCATTTTGTGCAGCTGTGGTGGGGGTAGGTCCCAAAGCAGAGTCCAGGTCTCCCTGGGAAGGTGGTGGAGTGGAGGGAAGAGGCCAAATGTTCATTTTGTCTTTGGCTTTGTGAGATTTTGGTACTTGCTCAGAGTTGGCCTACACAGGGTGCCTGCTGTGTGTTCCCATGGGGCTCTTTTGCTGAGCGAGGACCACAGGGTGCAGAAGGTGAGGCATCACAGGCAGCTTTCAGGTGCTACTAATTCTGATCTCTAAACTTATGATCACCAGCGGTTGTCCAGCTGAAGGCCAACTCCTGCATTAATTCTGGTGCTTGTCTAGGCCCAGAGGAGGTCAGAAATCTGCTCAATTCATAGTTACAGGCTTTTTGTTGCTTTTGCTTCGTGAACAGACTTTCTGAGGAATAATATGAGCATTAGTGCAAGGGAAGCATCAAGGTAGGATGAGAGAAAGAGAGGTGGAGGACAGCACAGGCCCATTAATTTTGCCAGCTGTTCACAGTTACAGTGATTGGCACCAGTGTTACCCCTCATTTCTGAAACCAGGAAGTAAGGCTTCCTCTTTCAGGAAGGTATGCCTTCAGCTCAGGTGTTGCAGTGGTGCAAAAGATTGGCAGCACAAGCCCAATGACATCTGTGTGTTTTCACTTTTTCCAATCAGAGAATTTCCATCTTTTTTGGAATCTCTTACAAACATCTGAGTGTAGTAAACTAAGAATGTGTGGCTTGGTGCAGATCTGTACTTTGTGCTCAGTATCTACAAATTCTCTTGCAGTTGCCATAGTTAGGAGTATCCTGTGGATTTAAGGTCATCTGGTAACATCTACAGGAACTGTCTTCTCTACTCAGCATTGATTTTCACTGAATTTCTGTGACCTCACAAATGTCTGAAAACCTCTAACGCTTTTCAGACTTAGGTGAAAACAATCAGTGGTTGAAAAGTTTGTAGACTGAGATATAGAACGTAATTACAGTGTTGTCTGTGTAGAAAACCATACTAAAAAATAGGAGTTAGGAGGAAGATGACACAACTGTATTGTTTGAGTTTAGTGACTGCAAACATGATTTTAACATTTCTTCCTTCAAATAATGTCTAAATGTCCAGCTGTTCAGCAGAATGTTTCAACTTGAACCTGATTTTTTTAGTTGAACTGACAAAAGACTGTACTTACAAATGTGGATCTAATTATTATTATTATTTTTTTTAATGTTGGTTTTACTATATACAGAAGAATAAGAACTTGTTAAAGTGATTCTGGCCTCTTCAAAGGGGTCTGTATACCTGGTCTGTAGCTGACAGTAGTACCTCACAGGATGTAGGGTGTTACTTTTTGAAAGCTGGAATCATAGAATCACTCAGGTTGGAAAAGACCTTAAAGATCATCAAGTCCAACCACGACCATGCTATCCTAACTCTAACAACCCTCCGCTAAATCATGTCCCTGAACACCACATCCAGACGATTTTTAAACACATTCAGGGATGGTGACTCAACCACCTCCCTGGGAGCCTATTCCAGTGCTTAACAATCTTTTCTGTGAAGAAGTGTTTCGTGATATCCAACCTAAACTTACCCTGGTGCAACTTGAGGCCATTTCCCTTCGTCCTGTCACCAGTGAGAAGAGACCAACCCGCTCTCGCTGTAAGCACATCTCAGATATTGGAAGAGAGCAATAAGGTCTCCCCTCAGACTCCTTTTCCCTAGACTAAACAGCTTCAGTTCCTTCAGTCTCTCCTTGTAGGGCATATTCTCCAAGCCCTTCACAAGCCTTGTTGCCCTTCTTTGGACCTGCTCCAGCATCTCAACGTATTTTCTGTACTGAGGTGCCCAAAACTGAACACAGTACTTGAGGTGAGGCCGAGTACAGAGACAGAATTACTTCCCTAGTCCTGCTCACCATACCATTCCTGATACAAGCCAGGCCTTCTTGACCACCTGGGCACATTGCTGGCTCATAAAGGCATCTTTGTCGTATTTTCTCAGGCATGACTCCATTGATACATAACTGGAGGAACAATGGTGAATTGAGGTGCTGAGCCTCATTTTTCTGACAGTCTGAGTACCTGGTTATTGGTTGTTTGTCAATAGCATCTCTGACCCCTTTTCAATTTTCAGAGCCCTGCAACATAAGGCACTATGTGCATGCAAAGAATAAAAATATGGCCCAGTTCAAATGTGATTTATGGTTTCTCCAGCAACTCAGTATGTCAAGCAACATCAAAACTCATGGCCAACAAAATCATAAACCATGTGAAAACAAACTCAGCTTAAAGAGACCATATGAATCACCATGTGAATGTTGTCCTGTTGGACAGTGAAAACATTTCTGACTTCTGATTGGCATATTGATAAACTCCTACAACCAACATCATGTGACAAAAGGGCAAACCCAACATCCAGTGTTTCCTAAGTGATCGTAAATGGCATCACACTTCTTTATGAGCATTCAGAAAGGGAAAATAGACTTTGAATTGCACTACTGGCAAATAGAAAGGGCAAAAGGGGAAAACCAAGAACAATATCTTCAGTTGCAGTAAGTGCCCAAAACCATAGAATGAATACCAGTGCTTTATGAAAGAGTACTGCAGACAATTTGAGCAGTCCATTTTTCTTACTGACTTTTCTAGCCATAAGCCATTCTCCATAGATGAACAGTGATCTCCAGTCTTTGCCAGACTAAGAGAAAAAGGGAAAAAAACTTTGTGCTTAAGTTGTTGTGGTTCTTTTAGGACTTGCAGGAGTTTTGCAAATCAGTGCGCACAATCATTCATTCTGTTTTCAGCAGTGTCCTTGACCATACTCCCTGCCAATAACAGGGCCTTAAGTCCAAGAGAGGAGAGAAACATCTTTTTTTTCTTTTTTTCTTTTTTTTTTTTTCCTAACCAGCTAGCAGAGGATGTGCTGAGCCAAACTAGAAATAGCAAGGTCAGGTCAGGGCAAGGCCCTGCATTTCATTAGCCAGACCTGGCTAGGAGTGATTAAATGTGTACAAGAGGCTTTGACTAGATCGGGAAGGGAAGATGACATTGTGGAATACAGAAAAATTCTTTAGTGCAGTCAACTGACTGAATACAGGATGGCACTTAATTAGAGAGATAAAAGGAATTTATTTTAATTGTTTTAATTTTGTAGAAGAGAGGATTTTTTTTTTCTTTTGAGTCTTTTGTAAGAGGGGAAAAGAGGATCTGGACAAAAAGCACAAGCCTGGATTAACAGAACCCAGACAGCCCTGAGGTATATGTTAACCTAGCCTCCAGTTCTCATGGTTACAACTCAGTGAAAAGAACAAAATCATACTGGTAATGTAATGAAGGTCCTGTTAAATTTTGAAGGTGCTCTGGCTTGGAACTGATGACCTTCTGAGCACATTGCGCTGCCTGTTTCATTAGACCAGTTAGAGAGAATTTGAAAAAAATGGAGCTTTGAAGCAGAATAAAGTACTGTGTCAAGTGGTGCATCAGCTGCCCAGTTTGAATTTGTTGTTGGGATTGCCTGACTTAACTGACTTTTTATAGCTGTATTGTAATTCTTGTATGATAATTGCATTGTTGCATAGGCATCTAAGCACTGAATGCAGGCTGTCTGTAGTCCTTTTCCATAGAAACTAGCAGCCCAGCTTGAAGAAATGAGACTATATTTACATCTGTCCAGAGCCCCTACAATTATGTCTTTGCAAAAGAGCTTTTTTCTTAAACTATAGGAATTTGGATCTCAATTTTATACCTCTTCTGGAAGATGATCCCTCCAGAAGCATGTCACTGCTGGAAGGTAGATTCAGCATCAGCTAGAAATTTTTGTACATTCTTTTTCGCATTAATTTAATTTAGACACTGTAAAAGACTAGATATGGTTACATTAGTGGAATCTTTCTGGACAAAAACGTATTTACAGACTGGTAAAAAGATATTTGTAACACGGTTCTTGTTGCCTAAATACTGCATTTTTCATCCTGATCTGATACATCTTGACTGCATAGTAATTGTTTCTTAGTCATATCTTCGTTGCTGTACAGTAAATAAAGCTTATAAAAAATCTTTTCTGAAACATTTGACAGCGAAGCTGACATTATTGGTCACTGGCAGAGTATTATTGTTTTATTTGTTTCCTTGCTCAGATGTTAGATTAACAGCCCTGGGAACAGAAATACTCAGATAATTGCCCAAACATGCAGCATAGTGCAAACTTTGCCAACCTTTCACAGTGATAGTATCTTGATCTTTGAGCGTGAGAGCATATCTAAGCCTTCAGAGGGCATTCAGAGCTGAACCCGATAGGGCCTAAGAAGTACTTTTTGTTAGATCTCATCATGATTCATGAAGGTAAACAATGACCGTGAGGTTCTTTTGTATAAAGCAATTGAACGGCCGGCCTGCCAGCAATAGCTGGGAGTCAGAATTAACAAGAGCTATGTTTCAAGCTATGGTAACTTTGTCCTAAACGGTTGCAGATCACATTTTCAGTCCCATGAGTCAACACTTGCCCCCAGTCATTAGATCTAGCCCAGTTGTTCCACTACCCGTAATGATTTGTTGTGGGCTTGAAAGTTTAGGTTGCACATTCTTGGAAGTTTATAAAGGGGCACTAGTGTAAATTCGGACTCAGAGGCTTGGTTAGAAGCAGTATTTGTCAATAGATGGTTGCTGAATCAACATTGCTGTCCCCATGCACCCATCACACCAAGTTTGAAATGCTGGCTGATTGTGAAATTCCTTGTTCTTTCTCTGATTCTTTCCATATTTGCTCTGCTCCTCCTATATACCCTTTCCCTCTCCCATTTCTCATCCATTCCCTTCCTCATGTCCCTTCATCTTCCCTCCATTCACACTTTTCCCCTTTTTTTTCTCCTTGTTTTTGTTAATTCCATTTCTTCTGCCTGGCCTTGTTCTCATTTCTCTCCACTTTCCTGCATCACATTTTTTCTCACTTATTGCTCTTCCTACTGCTTCCTATTGCCCTCTCCTCATCAGCAGGAGTAAACAGTGTTGTTATGATTTGACAGCTGCTATTAGCAGCATTGTATCAAACTATCCTGCATCATTCCAGTTTTTTGTCCTCATAATTTCTTGTTGCCAGTTGCCTTAGCGGTGACATAACTAATATACCAGATTTTATTATTTTCCTTTCTTTCACTAGAAGGAAAAGGAGGGGCGGAATGAGGATATACGTATTTGTCCTTTTCTCCTCCCCTGAAGCTCAGACAGTTCTATCATGGCCTTTTTCTATGTGTAAGAAGGGGTAGAGGCCCTGCCTTGAAAAACTTGTTTTTTTCCCTCCCTTGAGGTTTTCTTCCAGGTCCTTTTTTAAGTGAATGGAGAGGAGTGATTTTCTTGTATCGCCAGCATTCTTTTCTTTCCCTCCTCCCCTCGGTGCAGTCACGTCCCTAATTAATTGAATTCCCTACTAGACCTTTTGTGAGTCATTTCAATTACCCATTAGTGAAGCAGCCTGGGATTTCTGCTGTGTTTTCACTCATCTTCCTGGAATTTCTCTCCTCCTCCCTCCCCCCTTCCCCTTTTAGTCACTCTGGTCTGTGAAAAGCATTAGATGGACTTCAGTGCCGGGTGCCTATATTGTTTGCAGGCCCAGCTGCATACTTCCACACTCTGCCTCGTGCGTCACAGCTATTCATCTTGTTTTGTACTTGGCTCCACTGCAGATGCTGTAAATATGGTAATTTTAGATTCCCTGATTGGAAAGGGTTGCAGGGCGGGTCTAAGTGGTAGGAGTGCTGCTTGATTTACACTAGTTCATTCTAGTTTCATAGGGTTTGGAGTTTTGAGGATACAGTTGAACTAAAACGTGTTTTTAAGTGCAGTTTCTTTTTTAGGGTAAGGAGACGGAGAAGGGTGAGGATAGCTTTGTGTACTTGCATGCTGAAGTGCTTCCTGAGAAACTTCAGGAGACTGAAAGAAAGAAAAAAGAGCAGGAGACAGTACCACCTCAGATAACATCAGATACCTTCCCATGGATAGGTGAAAAATATGCATATATATGCCTGAAAACTGCAAAATGAAAAAGATCCAAGACAGAACTGTGAAAGGCAAACCTGGAACTTGACGAAAGTGTCATCAGTTCTGAATTCCTGTAGATGGCAAACTCTGAAGAAAAAGAAAATTATGCAGCTTATTTCTAGAAGATTTTGGAAATGCTGGGCTGGGTAGGACTCTACCAGATAATATGCAGTATGTTCCTAAGGAATGGGATGCAACTTTGGACAGTGATAAGGCCTGCTTGCTAAAATTATGATGGATGCAGTGACTGCCTGAAATTTGATGTCTGGAGAATCACATTTCTGTTATGAAATTGAATTTGTACAGCACATGAATCTTTCAGACTCAGGGTAATTCTCAAGTGATGCGAACATGCAAAAAGCATCACCAGGAGTCAGCGTGTCGAAAGTGTGCCCCATGTGTCCGAAGTTACAAAAGTAATTTACAGTGCTCAGGCTATTATGATGCTTTCATTTTGTTATGATAGTTGGTCCTGTGAGGTTGGCGTATTTCACAAGGGAAGTGGCTTTGATAATCAGACTGTTGTGAGAAGGCTCCCCCTCCCAGCTTCCCAGGGGGCTTCCTTGTCAGACCAACGGGAAGTGAATTTATGAGGATTCCCTGGTCATCAGTCTTCATAGGCTTTTTTTTTTTTCCCCCCTATATTCTTATCCAGTCAAAGGAGAGTGGAAGGGAATGGTGTAAAAATAAGCTCAGTATGGATGCATAAAGATGTTATAAGAGACCTGCTGGATGGTATTTTAGCTTTCATGTCTTGAAATCTTGTGACCCTGGTAAGCAGCAGTAGATGTCAGGGGTTCTGCCCTCTGGAGATCTGCGACTTCATGGGGTCACATTATTCAGGTTTAAAACAAGAACCTGCCAAAAGAGAGGAAAGCAGACAAGGAGGAGCTGTGTACAAGAGTCCCCTATTTCTGCCTGACACATGCAGCAGCAGGGCCTGTGCCATTTTATCTGAAGTATCAGGCCTTGACATCACCTGTGTTAGATGTCTCTCATGCTGAAAGAGGTTGTGGATGCTCCGACCCTGAAGATGTTCAAGCCAGGTTGGATGGGCCCTCAGAATTCTGGTCTAGTGATCTGGAAGTTGGTGGCCCTGCCTGTAGCAGGGGGATTGGAACTTAATGATCCTTGAGGTCCCTTACAACCCAAGCCATTCTATGATTCTATGTTCCTCTATTTCCTAGCCCACAAACCATCGCTAGTATCATGTTAAATGCTGTTATGATTTGGCAGGTGTACACCTTTTTATTTCTTATGGATCCTCTTAGGTTGAGCCTCCTCCTGTGAGTTTAGAGCCACAAGGGCTGCACCGGGCTCCTGGCCTGCCCAGCAGCAGGGCTTGGGGAGCCTTGGTTCTGCTGTCACATCACCTGATGAGGTGTCTGGTATGTGCTGGAGGGTGCCAGCATGCACTCACTGAACTACCGGAGCCTTGGGTGGCTTTCTGCATCCTTCCACAGCACTGCTTTTCTTTTCCTGGTGCCCAGAGGAACAGCAAAGTTCCAATGGCATGCACTGAGAAAAGCAGCTGTTTGTCACAGAGCAGGACAGTGTGATGTGCCCCAAGAGGCAGCAGGGAGCCTCTGAAGTCTGGATGACTCAAGGATAGCTGCCCTGGCCCAGCCGACCTGTCCTGGAAACTTTATCACCAGAGCTAACTGCAGTGCGAAAATAACAACAGACTTCTTTTCTTTTTTTAATCTTAGACATTCTGGCTCTTACAGCACTGAGAGCATACTACATATGCTATAGGTGAAAAACGTCTTAGCCTTTCCACACCAAAATGCATCTGAATTCCATTTACCACATGTGCAGCCTAAATTCTCCTCCTGTAATATTATTAGAATTCTTTATATGGTTTTTGCTGTTGCATAGCTCTGCTTGGCTCTTACAAAGGACTGCTATGCTTTACTCCTGAGCTGTTCGCATCCTAGTAGTGGATTAGAACCTGAAATTGACAAAAATGTTCTGTTGGTTAGTAAAGAAGCTATAGAGATTTAAGTTTACTGTATTCCTAACCTCTCTTGAAGTTTTCAGTGTTTCTGTGTGTTTAAACAAATCCACAGCTGCTATAGCATACATTCTATTGTGGAACTATTTTTGACTTGCAGGATTCTGGGCTGTAAAACTCCCTAGAGCTTGCTAGATTCCCAATTATAAGTTATGCTGTTACTATAGCTCTTCTGAGAGAGCTGCAAGAAAAATGTTGATTGTTTTATATTTTCTAAAACAACTGAACAGTGATGGAGTTTTCTATTTTTAGTTCTGTTTTGATGCACAAAAACTAGGTTTACAATACCATACTGGCTAAATCCCTCTTCACTGCAAAAAGCAGATGATAAATATGATTTTAATTCCCCTTGTCTCAGGACTACGCAAGGGACTGGTTCAGTTTGCGCACACATAACACGTGCTAGTGCTTGACCTAGCATATGCCCATTTATAGCATTTCTCTAACTGCACCTACTCCCTCCTCAGCAATGGATCACTGCTCGGGCTCCAGATGAGGTGTGCTGTTTGGAAAGGGACTTAAATGTGCGTGACATGAGAAACACAGTTGTGCCAAAATAGTTTCCAAGGAGCTTTAATGATTATAGCAAATTTACTACTAGCTAACATGTTATGAAAGCATACTCATAACAGATAAAGAAACATCATCTGCCCTATCTTTTCCATTGCATGCTGGCTGATTACTTAATAGGATTGAGGCAGAAGCGGTCCTTTGGGTGAGATTTGCCAGAAAAAAGAGAATGGCATTGTTGTGTCATCATAAAAAGAATGTTCAGCTGTGTGGTTTGTAGTTACCCATATCTCTACAAGAGGTTGGTTACTCCTCAGAGCTGTGTAGCTGAAGACGGGATGTCCCTATGGTGAGTCAATAAGTAGGGAGGGAAAAGAAGGGTAAGGCTGGTGAAAGAAGTGAAGGAGATCAGGGAGAAAAGAATGAATAAAAAGAGGCCATTCAGGGAAATAAATGATGATGTAATTATGGGAAAGAGAAGATCTTGGTATCTGCATGGTTTTTGGAAGAATAGGGGATCAGATTAGGATAACTGGAAAGATCTGGGAGGAATAGCTAGTTAACAAAGACCAAGCATTTAAGTACTACTCTTTGGGTGATCTGTTGGATATATTATCTATTTAAGTAGGCACATGCGTGTAAAGTACACGTTCCCTGATATTTTGTGAAGTGACAGTTAATACTCCATGCAGAGAGTTCTCAACTCCTCCTGAACTTTCCAAACCTTTAAAGAACTACTCGATTATTTGTTTTGTTCCGAAATTCATTTGCTTCAATGCCACCCCCAGCTCCACTGGTAGCCATCCCCAGCACTGAGTTGCTCAGCACACACGTGGCAACTTTCAGGAGGTTGGGCTTTATCTGCATACCACTTGGAAGTAGTTTGGGATGCGCTTGCACAGAGTGAGCCCATTGCCAATTTAAGTCCTTCCCTTACCTATTGTTCCATTGCCATGTAACACGTGACAGTGATGCTGAACTGTGTGTCTTACCTGGTCATAAACTGGGTTAGTATTTGAGCGTGAGATGGTACTCGAGCCAGTTTAATTCAAAAATTCCCATGTCCCAGTTCTATATCTAACTTTTCTACAGGTCAGATGTCTAATCTAGTCTGTGACATTTGTTGGGTTGTAAATGGCAGGCCACATTAATATAGGAAACAGAGTTACTGTGCAGTGCATGTAAAAGGGCATGCAGTTTATGGGGAGAAGATGGGAAAGACCTCATTTGAGTTGATTCCCCTCCTCACCAATGAACTGTAAACAAATTATTTCCTTACAAAATAAAGTATTCCTCCCACCTTTTGTTTCATTTCATTTTGATCTATGCGCAGCTTGATGAGAATACAGCCTAATCATCGATTTCTTTCTGGGTCTTGTGTTTGATTTTGCAAGCTTTTGGTACTTGAAATGAGTCAGATTGCATTCCCCTCTCTTTCCATTATGCTGTGTGCTTGGAGGGGTTTGAGTGGGCCATCATGCTCAGCTCCCATGAGATCACACATCTGGTAAGGGATGGCGTGTGTGACCCCGCTCACAGCCTCTTCCTTACCTCCAGCCTCCCCCCTCCCATCATCTGAGAAGGTTAAACTATAAGCAACATCTATGATGGCAAAGGTCCAAGTTTGAAATGTGGCCATTGTATATGTTCAGTTCAAAAACAACATATCAAGGCGAGTGCAGTCCTTACAAGTAGCACCCCTGGGCCTTCTTTTATTCCAAAGCAGAGATATTTACCCAAGGAAAAGAGGGAAGTGACGGGGTAACAGAGTACACATGTTGTGAAAATATGCAGGCAGAGACTGAAGAAAAAATAACATTCTGCCACAAGTAGCTGCCTTGTTCCTCAACTTTTTTTTTTTCCTTCAGATTAGAACCAGCCATTTCTTGTGCTCTTTCAAGCACCTTCTGTGGTTTCCTGACAGCTGGCTGGAGTGGATTGAAATCTGGCCTAAAAAATGGGCAATGGGTCATGTTATTTTCAAGACAGAAGAAGCAAAAGTTCCTATAATGGTCTTTGGGGTTTTTTTTGTCATTGTTGCTTGGTTTTTGGTTTTTGTTTATTATTATTATTTTAAGAAAATCAGTAGTGGACATTTTAGTGTATAACTTTAGTTTGAAGTGATTAATAAAGAACATCCAGGAAATCATCTCTTTTCTTCCTGCTGGCTGATTTATAATGGCAAGGAGTATTTAGTGTGGAGTCAGTCTGTGCTTTTAATCAAGATTGTGAGAGGAAGGAGCTCAGCTGTATAAAAGAGAATGCTGGGGGTTTATGGAATTATTTTGGGTTTGTTTCTTTTTTGTTGTTTTTGTTGGGTTTGTTGTTGTGTTTTTGTTTTTTGTTTTTGTTTTTTGTAATGATGATGTAACACTTCTCTTGCAAAAACTGTTCCATTAACAGAATGAGAAGCCTGAGTAACAGCATGCAGGCTGGTGTTCTTGTTCTTGGCTCTCCTGAGCCTGGATTGACAATACTAATACATTCCCTGCTTTATGTTCATCAAATGGTTTCTGTTAGGAGTTATAAATCTTTCTTTTCTTTTGTTCTCTGGTGAACAAGTTCCTTTTTTCAAATAGTTTTCAAAGAGAATGCTTAGTTCACTGACTTGCTAACTAACTTGACCTGTATTGCAGAGCACAGGGCTTCCTCTTGGGAGCTGGGCTGACTAGCCAAAGAGCACAGCCCAAAACAGTAGTGCTGTCAGCTAGATTAAGGAAAGAAGGGAAAGAAAGCAGAAGCAGAGTGAGAGGTAGAAGAGAGAAATCTCAGCAAGAGACAGCGAGTACAGAAATCCAGCTGTCATGGCCTGCTGTGTGGAGAGAGCCAAGAGCTCCAGCACAAACCCAACTGGCTGTAGAATGGAAGGAAAACAGGAGTGTTGCTTGCTTGCCTCCTGACTTTTGAGTGGACAGAGAAACAAACAACCCTGGGCAGTTACAGAGCATGCCTGTGACAGCAGCAGTGGGTGTAGAGAGGTTGCAAGAGTGGAGACCGCATCCTGACATCAGTGTATGCTCTGTGTCAGCAGCACTGTGTCTGCTCCTCCAGCATTGTCCTGGAAGCAGCTTTCTGTGCTTTGCTTTGAAGTGTTTATAGATCCTTCTATGGTTGGACTGGTTGGGAGAGTACTCTTTGTATGGTACAGTCTATCTGTAACACTTGAGGAGGCTCATTTAATGGTACTGTTAATAAGAGTGGTTCTTTATTTGGAAACATTCTCTAAGAATTGCAATGGAAGCCTGCTACATACAGTTCACTGAATAGAGGGTTTCTTAATGGGTAAATCAGATAAAAATAGTCATCCATCCTTAAACACAAGTAACTCTTTTAGAATGAGAACAAGCAGTACAGTCTAATGGATAGAAGATGTTGATGGACACCAGGAATGCCTTAGTTCTAAAGTTCACTCAACTCTGCGCTTGTTGAGTGACAGTGGATAACAAGCATGGGTCAGCCCTTTCAACCAGTAGTTAATAATTCTGAAATCCTGTGTGAAAATCTGGGGGATAAATAGTTAGCACTTGCAAAATGTTTGGAAAATATCATTTTCCATATTTCTGTTAATTATTTTTGACAGTGCACCATGCTGCATGATGTAAAAAATATCTGTTAAATTAACTAAAGAGATAAATGGGTCACTTCAAATTCCCTCATGTCCATGCTACAAATGGTAAAAGCACACTAATAAAAGATGAAATTGATTCAAGCGAATTTCTTCATCATGTCACTGAGTTGCCCTGATTTATATGAAGCTATGTCCTTCATTACTGATTTGGCTTACTGCGTCCAGTGTATTCATAAACAAAATTTATAAATGCAAAATTCATAAAGTGAGAAGGTCTGCTCTCATTGCCTATCTGTATTTCCAGTAGGGATTTCTGCACCAGAGGTACAAACATCATTGTGAAAGGATATATTTTTTAGTCTTCGGCTGCAGAATGAGCCCTTTCAGTAGTACTAACTCTCCCACACTCACACCAGAAAGTTGACTTTACTCCTGGAAGTAGCACCAAATGCCAAAACAGATTACTTCCACTCTATAACCAGCTTTCACCTGTTTTTGGGTTCAAAGGCATTAACGAAAGAATTCATCTTGGTATGGTTTAATGGTTAGAGGAAGATAGTACGGTTCAAGGCTTTATTAGGCAGTAGCTCAGGTCCACTACAGGGTTGCTGAGTGAAGTGCTCAAACTATTTGTAAAATACATTTCCAGTCAGAAAAATGGGTGCAAGAATATTACTATTCTGCTGGCTTTGTTGCTCGTAAGCTCTTTGCAGAGACTTCATGCATTTTTTTTGTAATTATTTACTATTTTTACTGTAGTGTGAGTGTTTAAAACTCTCTTTTTTCTAGTTTTTGTATGATTGGCTATCATAGCAATAGCCCTGTTTTTCATGTGACATACTGTACTCGCTATTGTTTGAAATGGCCATTAGAACACTTGACAATAACGTTTTCTTTCCCAACTGGTTTGTATTTTTTCCAGCACTGATTTTTTTTTTCTTTCCTGTTTATCTCAAGTAGCTGGAGGAAAGCGACACATTGCGTCAAGGCTGATAGGACAAGAATCAGACCTACTGTATGTGCTGCTTGTATTCAGGCCTACAAATGCTTCCTTTCTCCTCCCCCTATGCCCAAAGCCAGCTCTGCTCCATTCTTTGGAGCCAGCAGGATACTAAGCATTGCAAGACCTCTATCCTTTGAAGTACTGGGAGACCAAGGTTCTCGTGCAGTTCTTCACAAAGCTTGTCCCTGAGCCTGAGGAAAATAGGCAAAAGGATGGCGAGAACGGAAACCTTCATATTCCCCACATTTGAAATAGTGGTGTAAAGAAACACAAGGTTTGCTGTTATTTGGCACTTGGGATTTGTTACCATCTAAAACTTGGTCTAGGCTTAGTGCAGAGCCAAATTCTTATGTGATTTACTCCTCCTGTGTGCATGTTTTCTCCTGCGTGAATATGTATGTAATGGCAGAATTTGCCCTCCTGGAGTTGCAAAGGATTTGTTAACACATAGAAATCCCACCAGTTTAATTTCAATCAGTTTAGCAGATTTAGTGAAACTCATGCCACACCCATGCTTAAGCTAAATTTCATGAAGTGCTTACACAAGCATTTACAATAGTTTAAGTATATTGGATACAAACTGTCCATTTACTTAAACCAGTGCAATTACCAGATGTAAACAAGATCAGTCCCAGCTGCTGGAGGACAGTCAGAGCTTGGGCTAGGCTATAGCCTCAATGACATACAGGCCAGGTTGCCTTCAACCAGCTCATACCTTACCAGTTCCTACAGAATGGAAAGCTTATTTAATTTATGAGCCGAGGAGCATCAGCTTGTATCCAACACTGTGCCAGTGTTCAATCTGTCACATGCCAGGAAATTTGTCTACGGTAAATCATTTCCATTTTCCAGTTAGTGCAGAATATTCAGTAGAGGAGTTTTCAGGCTGACTCCAAAGTGACTCAATTTGCTATTTCTCTTACAGTAGTTTGCTCTCTGTAATTGTAATTCTGGAATACCTTTGTATGGCTGTATTTTAGTTTTACTACTCATTTGTTTTTTGCCCTGGTTGCCATAGCTGCCCAAAAGCTGCAGAATTTCTTTCCACTGCCTTCAGTGGAAATGAGTGGAGCAGGGCTCATTTGCCTCTGTTGAAACCAGGGAAGATCTCTTATAAATATCTGGAAAAGTGTTTTAGCATTAAGGAGTGAAAACATAGGAGCTCATGGGCTAAATTCAGTAGATTTCCAAAGTGAATCCAATTGTTTCTTCCTGTGTTTTGCTAGAGTTCAGCCTTGTACAGTTTAACCCAAACATTTTGCTCCTTGTTCAGCTCCCAGCTGTGTGCTCCCCTCTCGTCTTGTACTGGCACTGGCACTTTCCTGACCTGAATAATTGCAGGAACTGGCTTAAGACAGCTGAAAAACAATCTTGTGAGATTTTTTTAGAGCATTCAGCTGGGACTGGTGGAAAGTGTTGTGGAACTGCATCTTTAGATAATCGTTCATCAGTTCCTCTAAGCTTCCCAGCACAGTTTCTGAATTTGGTGGGTTTGCTTCATAGCTGCTTTACAAGTATAACTCTTCAAAGCACCTATGACCCACCACAAAGAAACAGCAGTATATATTGTTAAAACATTTTTAAAGAGTGTCCTAAGTTAATAACTGTATAGGTTGTTTAACATCAGGAAGCGTTTGATTTCATGGGGATGATACAAGGCTGCAACTTACATTAGGCATTGTTTTCTGTATGGTTGGGCCTACTTTAACAAATAACTACAGGAAACTATCAGCGTGAAGGTTTTTGGCTTTTGGAAGGGTTGATAGACCTTTGTTTGCTGTAGCCTGTTTCTCTCCCCAGCCAGCAGAAAGTTGTTGGCCACCTTGGTGGCTTCGCCACAAGGAATTCTCGCTTTATGTGGATGCAGAGGACTGCAAAGCATACCTAGAACTGAGCTCCTATAACTGATCTTTTGTCTTTCTGAAAAGAATCAGGGGTGCCCTTGTGATTAACTAGAGGTCAAGACAGGAACTCTGGCTTTGATGTCAGCAGAGTAGTCCCTAACTGAGTGGTCGGAAGCCGGAGATCTTGTTTGTAGCTTTTCTCAATCTGATTCAGTCACCACAGACTGGCAGATAAGAGAAACTTCTGCTGCTGCTCATCCATGAAGTGTGTTTTGCAGTTAGAGAGCTTCTGATCCCAGTATTCTTAGGCTTTTTACTTTTTATCATCTCTAAACTAATTTTCAGGTAGAATAGAATGAGAAAATTTACATCAGGCAATCCTAGTTTGATTTTGCAATGTTTTTGCCATTTGTTGAGTAATTGATGGCAAAAGAAGGGTGCTGAGGCATTAACAGAAAACTGTTTGTAAGCATGAAAGTATATATCACTACACTTGCAGAAAAGTGATTTATTTACCACAAAGGCATCACACAAAAGCCCAGGCGTGACCTCCAGAGGATACCCATGAGTTAAGACTAGCGCACATGCAGAGATGGAATTGCCCCTGTCATCCAGGCAACTGAGAGCGTCTGGATAGATTGTAGTGTCCCTAAGTTAAGGAATTTAAGGTTAGTTTGGACATGTTTTCTTGTTTTGTCATTTGGAGTTGGTGTCCCTGCATAGCTGATGAAAAGGCAGGCATAGCTACCCAGGTCGCCGCAGTTGTCTCCTGCATTCCACTACCGAATCTTGTTTTCAACTAATTCTAATTTATCGTAGCATTTGGGCCAGAAATGTTTATGAAAGGGACTTACTTATGGTTGGTTTTGATGGCAGGTTTCTTCAGAAAGTTTGATAGTTTCAATGTTGTTGATTAAAAAATGATTAAAAACAAGTCTCAATTTTTTTTAATTTTTTTTTTTTTTAAAGCTGTATTTGGAGTACAGATTGCATTTTACTGATGGATGAAAGGAATATTAAGAGGGAAAAAAAGGGGAAGGATTTTTATTTTAACTGAAAATTTATCCAGAGAGTAATATTCTAAGCATGCTCCAGATCAAGGTAAATCTATCATCTTTTGAAATTCTTTTTTCTAGCCTTTAGGAACTGTTGTGTCACAGAAAGGCGGTATTTGGGAAATGGAAGTTAAGTTGTGTCCTTCAATCCATGGTACTATTGAAGGAGCAAGAATGGAAAGCAGCGAGGAGTGCAACCACAACAGTGATAAGCCAGGAGCTGAGCTGAATGTAGGAGACACAGCTGTGAGGATGTTTAAGATTGGGGTGGGATAAGGAAGAGAACCACATAGGGAGATACAGTTTAAAGGGACTCATCTCCAGACTTTAAGTTTACACTGAGGCTTTTAAATCTCACCTTTCACTGTTACATAACAATTGGCTGACAAGATACTTGCTTCCTCTCTTGCCTTTAGCAGTATAGCTGATATTTGGGCAAGCAGTTAAATATCAGCATTTTTCTGTGGTGGAATGCTGGGGGGTAATACGATTTGCCTTTTGAAATTAGTAAGATAAACCAAAAGCTGGTATTTTGGCTTTAGATTTTTGTCCATCTAACACAACTGGAAGATAATAAATCCAGTTCTTTTGAAAATGCCTTGTATAGCAACAAGGCCAGCTCCTGATGACTTTTCACTGATAGTCCATTCAGTGAAAACATTATGGGCATCTCCTATATGAATTCTTTAAAAACAGAAAAGCAACAAGCAATTCAGTAGCTCAGTCCAGAGTAAGGACTTTTGGAAAGCTAAAAGGCAATAATTTTACCAATATAATAGTTTAAATTTTAAAAATCTCTTTGGTAAAATGGTACCTGCTTCTTCAGTACGACTTAGTCCAAGATGAAGGCATTTTTTTATTTCATCAATAACTGCATTTACTTTTTTCCATAAGTTTCTTTAAACTTTTGTAGTATTGCATATGTAACTGGGGCTTGACCTATTTCTAGTAATCACAGAACTCTTACTTGCTTCAAATTCCGACTATTCTGAAATGCTCTGTTTTGATATTGGCAGCGTATCAACCCTTCTCATCTTCCCACTAAAACTGGAAACTCTCTTGATTTGTGAGGGGTAAGGAGTGGCCCGAAATGATAAAACCGTCTTAGGAGACATAAAATTTATCATGAGACGGAGATCTATTAGCCTGTAAAATTTTCTTTGGCTTGATTGCATCTCAAAGTTTACCAGAACATACACAAATAGTTTCTAGTTCTAAGAACTGTGCAGACCTCAGTTTTGCATATGGCCGTCTCTCCAAACCACAAGTCACTGAAGAATGTCAGTGTGATGTCTGGCTGGCTGGAGGAGGGCAGCTCTCCTACAGCAGGCTTGTGGTTTTATCCCCACAGTATGATGTCTCAAACGTTAGAGAGATTATTTTCTTTCACATGTATTACAATTTATTTCTTTTCCACAGTCTGAAGTAGCAGCACCTGTGTAACCTTATTTAACTGCCTTCACACTTCTTCTTTCCCTCAGCTAGTATTCCACCAGTACGATAAACTTTCCTCTCTTTGAACTGCAGAACCCAAGGAAAGTCTGCATCTCTCAACCTTGTCCAATAGTGTGAATGTCTCCTGTGCATTGTGGGTGGGGACCTGCCATTTTACTTACGCTGCAAAAACGTGACCACTACCAAGCAGAATAAATTTGACAGCTAAGCTGTTACTGTTTGTTTTTTATAAAGATTGATACATGTAAGGATCTATTGTTTCCCAGACACAGAGCTTTGCAGATAATTCATTACTGCTCTTTGGTTAAGAATTCTTTCTCTGGTAGAGGCTGAGAGGAAGCTATATCCACACATCTGAATGCAGTCATGTTTCCTTACCTTTGTGTTGACAGAAATAAAAAATAGCATACTTTATAATCTTTAAGTCCTTTCGTACCCTCTGAGGTCCTGAAGGATGTTCATTCTGTTTCTTGCTTCCCCACTCATTCTGCCAGCAAGGGTCAGCTAGACTGGTGCATTAGAAACTAAACTGAGACTTGTCACGTATTTAATTTCAGTTCTCAGGGACGCTGCAGAAAAATTGTAATTATCACAGTTTGCACCCTAACCAAGGCACCTCGCCTCTGTCCCAGTTTATTTTCCATTCCCAAGTATGTATCCTCTTCTGTCTCTATAGTGATGATAGTTGTCAGCAAATGATGGACCATTTGGGTAAGTGGCATTCAATTCCTCACTTGCTGCTCTCTGCCATCTGGTGCAATTACTTTGCTATCTGTTTCTTCTTATCCAGACTGACAGAGCTCACTGTCTCTCAAATGGCTCAGAATTGATTTCAAAGAAATGCAAGACTGTAAAAAGATAGGCGCAAGTCCCTAGCAAGTGGAGGTAATTCATAAACAAATTCATTCTTCAAGTCCAAAATACCTGCCTTCCAGTGACCAGAAAGCCTTACTCTTACAACGAGCAGCCCTTTTGTTAGAGCTCTTAGCAACAGAGGGAAGGGAATTTGTTAAAATACTAATTTTATTTCCGTGCTGTCACTTTAAACATGAGCCAACTCCTTGTTTTCCTGAAAACCAATGAGGCTTGAGATTTTTTTTAATTAAAAACCAGTGAAGGTGGGGTTTGTATTTCCTCTCCCATAGAACACATTTGAAGCACCTCTGTCTCCAGCTGGCTGTGGGAGCAGAGCCAGCCCATAATGGTTCCAAGCTCAGTGTGTGCATGGGGAGCAGGGCTTTCAACTGATTAATGGCTCTGAAAGTGTGCAGCACAGTGCTGAAGCTGGTAGCACCAAGGTTGTTCAGAAGTGAAGGGAGAGAAGGTGGCTGTGTTTTTTGGAACCTGGCAATTCTTCTCTGTCAAGTGCAGTAAATGGTGCATGAAGGGGCTCATTTCATCTGCTTGTGGGTGCTCTGCTCCATGAAACCTTTTGAAGTGGTTGCCAGAGGATGCTGCTGAGATTGGTTGAACTTTCTCAGTGTTTTTCCCTGGCCCTACAGCCATTTTTTTGGCTGGGCTCTCTGAAGCTCTGTTACTGAGGCTATATGGGAGGCATTGGTAAGAGTAGGGAATGAATATAAATCATTCACCCTGATATCTCTTAAGAACTTAAAGTAATGTGATGTCGTCCACAGTATCAGTACATTTTCCAACTTTACATAACATTAATTACTTCCCGGGCTTCATCTCACTCCAGTTTTAATCTGGATTTCTTAGGAAATTCATAGTATCTTTATCTGATCTGTGACACAGTGGCCCTGTTGTTATTTCCATAAGTATGATAGTGACATTATTGCCCTAAGTGACTTAATCATTGCTTTTAGGGCCTTGCAGATATCTCTGTAGCACATCACTAATGGCAATACTTCCAGCATTATGTTGGAGAGGGAAAAAGGAAATGTCCTTCTTGGTCAAGGAGCCAGTGTCCCTGTCACATGTGGGGCAGTGGAAAGTGCATCTTGGTCATGTTCACAGGCTGGGGAAGTAGGGAATAAAATGGGAGTGACCCCCACTGTCCCACTTTCAAGGACTTTTCTTTTTCACGAGCAGAGTGGAGAAGCCATACTTGAAATTATGAAAAAGAATATGGAGAAGAAATATGGAGACTAGAAAAAGGGGAAGAGACTGAGGAAAGAGCACGTGGCAGGGTAGCATAGACCTTGCTTACTGGAGTACTTATCTGTAAAAATGGGGCTGAGGAGCAGAAAATGTGCTTTTCTGCAGGCTTGCAGATTTGGGCTTCTTAGCAGCTCAGAAGCTGAATGCGTGGCTTGTTCCATGACAGCTGAGTAGTGCCGGGTGGACCCGTAAAGTGCAGACACGCTTGAAGATGGGCAGGTGGCAAGAGAAATTATCTGAGCTTTATTGAAAGCCAGAAATTCTGGGAGACAGACGCCTGATTTCAGTTCTGGGCAGATGCTCAGGTCGAATCTTATTTTGTCCAAACCACTTCCCCTACCCTTGGGTGTGATATTTTCAGAGTGAAAGGACAGGCAGAGCCTGGGGAGATTCCAGAGCAGGGCTCCCTGCACAGCTGCTCGGGCCGCACTTGCCGGCTGCAGGGCAAGATCACTCTCCTCCTGTGGATAGCCAGGGCCTGGGCTTGTGCACACACACAGAAACATGCAGACGCGTGCATGTGCACACCAGAAAGAACCAGTTCTCTCCTGCCTGCTGGGGAGGCTTTGGTTACAGGCTCCAAAGCCAGAGATTGTGCTTAAGCCATTCTGACTCAGAGCGCTACATCCCTGCCTTCCTCCTTCCTTTCTCAGCAGAGAGCCAGAACAACACTCCTCCTCCTCCCACCTTTGCCAACATGCCTGACACAAAAAGCAGAAAGCAGCCCAGGCTGGCCGCTGCAGCTGGTGCGTGTCAGCCAGGACACACACATCAGGGCAGCCTGGGAACCACAGCGCGACAGCGAGGGGAGCGAGAGGAGCAGGGCCGCAGCCCTTTTTTTATCGTTATTATTATTATTGTCTACTCTTTTAGAAAGGAAAAGGAAGAAAGATTACAGCAGCTTTTCTATTAAATGAAAAGATTAGCGTGCCGTGGATGCTTTGCTGGGGCGTGATGAGATTTGCAGCAGATGAGCCTGTTGCTAGGCAATGCTAATGAAAAGCAGGCTTTCAAAACTGTGTGCGGTGAGGGCCCAAAAGTTATCTAGCCTCCCGCCTGCAGCCCCCCGCCCCGTGCTGCCTCCCAAATGTTTATCAAATCCTCACCGGGAACGGAAAGACAGAGGCTGGGCCAGACAGCTCGCTGTGCTGGGGCTGCCCGTGAGACACGCACACGCGTGCCCAGAACTTTGCTGATTTTTCTTTTCCTCTTTACAAAGGAGGAGGTAATTGAAGACAAAACAATGGCTTAAAAAAAGAAAAGAAAAGAAAAGAAAAGAAAAAATAAAAAAGAAAAGAAAAGAAAAGAAAAGAAGAAAGAAAAGAAAAGAAAAGAAAAAAAAAAAAGAAAAGAAAAGAAAAGAAAAGAAAAGAAAAGAAGGGGAAAAGGGGTGGAGGTGGAGAGAAGAAGCAAAGTGAGCAGTGGTTCCCAGACCAGCTTGGGCTCGGGTTGTGGAGATCAGGCAGAGAGTAAGGGCTGTGTGCGTGCTGGGTAGGTGCGTGGTTGTTCTCTCCCACTCTGTGCTCCCAAGCTGGGCTCTGTTGTGCCCTGCTCTGTCCTCCCGCGAGCTGCTTTCCCTTTCAAGGTCTTCCCACACAATGGGCCAATTTTCCCATGCTCCCGGGGAGCTGGGCTACGTGCATGAAAGCTGCAGCCTCTAAGGACCCTTTAAATACAAAAGTTGAACACTGCTGAAGTTACAGACAGGACTTCTGCTATTTTTACAAATGACCCGTGTCTCACTCCCCTTCTCAGAGCATCAGCATTCTTAGATATCTTAGCAGCTGTTTCACTCAGTTGTTTTTTCAAGTGAGCTTAGTGTTGTGACAGTCCTGCAGACTGATGCTTTCTGCTTTTACCCCATGTTCTTCTCACTGTTGCCGTGCCTCCAACTTAGAGCAGAGTAGCTTCATAGCAGCAGCAAAAAAGGTAGATTTCCATGGGCTGTTCTTGGCTAAAGCTGCTGAGGAGTTTTGCGTTACTTTAGGATTTAACAAGGTCTCATTCAAAACAACCTGACCAAGTTGTACAGCTCTGTGATGATAAAGCCCCGCTGACATTCCTGAACTGCCTTGGTCCACGGGATGCAGTTTGGCCCCTGAAGCAGTGGCCCCACCACACAGCCCACTGGACTTTCATCCTTCCCTTGCCCCATGGTATCATGTTCAATGGGAAGGGCCATGTTCTCCCTTCAGTGCCAGCGTGTATTTTTCATGAGTGCTTTTGGGAAGGCAAGAGGTTAGCATGAACAGGAAACAGAACTTAAATTTATTGTGGAGAGTGAATACAAGAGTCTCATATGGTGGTCCCATAAAGGTAGTCCAGCTCAGAACGTTAATGATCTTGGTTGAGGTCTGCAGAAGCCACTGGCACTTGGCTTAATGAAAACAAGAGCATGTGGGCGTTTTGTGGGATTTTTTGTTTTGTTTTGATTTAAAACATACTGTAGCAGCTCTGTTTTTCCTGGATTCTTTCACACTGATGCCAGTATAAATTGCTAATCAATAAGAAATTCCTTGGGCAGACAGATTTTGGGGGGCTATATTACACCAACCTCTTTACGCTGTGTTACCCATGATATAGACCTATATGTTTGGGTAGGTTTTTTTCCCCTTTTTTCTACCCTCAGCACTGTTTTAGTCATATTAAATGAGATGTTAAACCAAGGTCCTGATCGTGTGTGGTCATTAAAAATCTCTAGGTATTCTCTCCAGAAGTTAATCTTTCAATTATCAGTTAGGAGAATTAAATTTTGCTTCCATAAATTCTCCTGCTGTTTCAATTAAATAGGGATGGCCAATTTCTTAATGCTTGGGAATACAGCCAGCTGCTGTGTGTAGGCTGTGGGATGTCTATTCAGGTAATGCTCCATTATTTGAAGTGTGAATCCTGCAGGACATGTTACAGGACATGTTAGGAAGTACAGCAGGGGCAGAGCAGCTGGGGGCTCTCCCTCCTGTCCTTTGTCAGGCCTAGCAAAATGCCTGGAGGGCTCCACAGTTTTGAAGCCCGGCTCCAGGCAAGCCAGGGCTGCACTGATGTGCCTGCAAGGTATTGCTGACCACTGTATAGGGAAAAATATTTTTCCCTTTTTTCCAAAGTTGTTGTGTAGTACTGTTCAGGGAGGCCAACTACTACCCCTAGAACCATCTCAGTAGTGGAAGTGAGTATTTCTTTGTGTAGTATTTCGATGTCTTCCAGAATAAAAAGCATGTTCAATAAAGGCATTTCTGGAAACTAGCCTTATGTGATGTTATATGTTCTTAAATCAAAACCCAGCATGTGCCTTTTCCCCATAGTTTTGCTCCCACCATAGCAGTGTCCAGGAGCCATGCGTAGCTGGGTCAGTCTTTTGTCAAAGTGCTGCAAAAATGCTTTGATTTTTGATGTTAACAGAATTGGGTGATGAATGTATAACATGGCCAAACAGTTTTCATTCATATGAGACTGAATTTTTCACTTTTTTTCACTTTTATACAATCACCTACTGAATTTTGATCAGTCAGGCCTTTACCAGTGTGATGGTTCATAGGAAGCCCATTTAATAGTCCCTCTGTGACTGCTGTGTGTGCTGTATCTTGTATTCCACACATACAGGAATTCTTGAAGAAAGTGCTTTCCCCTCCAGGAAAAGGAGCTACATCATGTGGTTTATCTGTATTTACTTGCAAGAGATAAAATAGGGATAAATCTGGTGAAATATATTATCCTGTAGGCTTCAAGGTGTTTAATGTGTTTAAAAAGTAGCTGACACATTCCTAGTGTGTACCTGGAAGCATTCCTGATGGTGTGACCCTTGGACTTTCTGGGGAGTAAGATAGGGTGTATAATGGATTTGAGGAATAAATGCTTATAGATCCATACAAGCAGAACCACTTTTGCAGACTTAGAGATAGCAAAACATTTAATTCCTCCCTACAATAAATGCTGTGTAACTGAAATTAGCTTTGCTGGATTTCTAGTTCCACAACTGCCCCTACTATCTCTACCAGTTGTTTAAAAAAGGTCCTCTGCAGATTCACACACACTCAATTGATCACAAATGAATGTAAGAGCATTATTAATCTTACTGCCTGGTTGCACTCTAAACCCCCTTCTAATCCTGCCTCTGTTCACATAGACAATGACTGCAGTGAGATGAAGGCAGGATCAATGCCAGCATGTAGCTGCCCTTTTCAGTAGTTATCATGGCAGGGTTTTATACATCAGCAATAGTGAGTGGTTCTCAGCATACTGGGGGGAGAAGGGAGTGAAAATGAATTAAAAGGGTCAATCGTCATGCTTCTGAAGGGATGGCAGAGTCCCATCCTCACTCTTGGTCTCTGGTGAATTTTTTGATTCCTTGTATTTAATGACTGACCTAATGAGACATTGCAGCCCTACTGCCCCTCAGAGATCCATGAAGAGCTGAACACAAACTAAGAAAGGGCGCATTGTGTCTTTGATCCACTAGGCAGTATTTCACAGGCTGGCAGATTTAATAAAATCTCAGAGGAACCTCAGCTCATATTTTAAGAGGCTTAACATTGAGTTAAAAGTTCCTGCATTGTTGGAGACTGTTCTCTTCCTGCGTGCAGCCAGAGGACCTGTAGGGAACTAGGGCTTCGTGAGCCCAGATTGGAGGTAGGCAGCTGTTTGAGACTGGTTGGAAATCTGCAGGAGGAATAGTGGGAAGCAAGAGGCTTCCTAATCCTTTTTGTGTTTCTTATTCTTTGAAGTTCTCCGCTGCTTCACATTCAGTGTGAAAACTTTGCTCCATACCTGAAAGGAAAGCCAAGCTGCTGATAGGGCCTTTTGGTCAGTCATTTTGAACCGTGTGACGTGATAAAGCTAGGTCTAGTACTGCTGCTTCTAGGAATGTTATTTGTACCACTGCTGACAGTAAGTAGAGATAACTGACTCCACAACCAGAAACAGGGTTGCTATCAGAGAGTCCTCCCTGACATAGTGTTTCTAGAGATAGCCAGAAACCAAGTGGCAAGGTGGAGAAGATCTTAAAAAGGCTGATAAACGGATCCTCAAAGCTTCATGTGGTACCTTGGTTTCTTATCCAAAGCTGCCTATCTTATGGAAAAAGCAAAAAATGGTGAAGCAGAGAGCAAGGCAGGCTGGAAGAGAGCCACTCAAGCAGCATGCTTTCTTTGATGTTCAACCCTGAAGACCAGGGGTATTTCAGCCAGGAAGCAAATCACAAAGTGCCAATTTGGAGTGCAGACAGAGGTCAAAATCTGAAAACTGATGAATAGTGGAAACTGCAATGTTTGTTTTTGAGTATCTGATCACTTTAACCACTGCTCTGCTCACTCCCACTCTGCTTGCTTCTGTTATTGCTACAGAGCTGGTGGTTATGGGCTGTGTGGATAATATCAGAGCAAGAGTGCCAATCTAAATCATATGTCAAAACTTCAATCTAGCTTTACATAGAAAAACTAGTGCTAGGAAAATGCCAGTTCAAGGGAGGGGCAGGATTTTACTTAAATTTTCAGAAGTGCAGGATAAATAGTTCTGAAATCCCAAGCACTTCAGTACTACCATTTTTTGAGAAGTGAAATACAGTTCTTATGCTATTTCACTCATCACTACCTCTAAAACAGGATCCTTTATAAACTCAGAAATTCACTGCTAGGTTGCTGCCCACTCACATGGATAACACAGGCTGCTGGAGTTTTGGATGTGAAACAAAAATGGAATCTTCTACCCAGGGACTAGTAGTTAAAATTTGCATTGCCATTGACTGAAGTTTGTCTTTTCTGATGGATGAAGTTTCATACTTTAAAAAGCATTCACATGACGCGGTAAGCAATTTGCCAAAATTGACATCTGAAATGATTGGTGATCAGGAAGGGAAGGCTCCAAACTTGCTTATAAGAACTTGTGCCAATTTATGCTTCTCTTGTAACATAGCAGCTGTGGCCTCCATTTCATTGAGCCTTGTTCTCAGAACCGTGTCTTCCTGCAGACAGATGCAGATTTTGCAGAGGTGTACAGACTACAACTTCCACAAATATTCTTAACTCTTAACTCTTTTCTTGAGAGAAAACAGCAGAAGGAAAAAAAAAAAAATTCAGGTAGAAGAAATAGCTGTTTGCAACTGTTATGCCTAGGGGTGGTGCTGAATATCAAGAGAAAATAAAATTGAATAAACTATCGCAAAGGAAGAGGCAGTCATGTAAAAGGCAAAGATGATTTGTGAGATTTTGCAATACCTTCCCAAGGGGAGTAAGGCATTCTGCTTTGAGACATTTAAAATTAGACTGGACAGGGCAATGGAAATTCCAAGCACTGGCCCCTTTGGAGCAGAGGGGATAAGCCACTAGGTCTCCCCTTGCGTGTTCCTTTACTCTTTTGTAACTCTTCACGAATACCTCCATTCCAAACAACCATTTGTCTTCCCTGGACACCCATCCTGGCCCTCTGTTCCCCCTTTCCCCTTTAAGAAAGGAGCAGGGGTTGATTCATGGTGTCAGTTCTCTTCCAAGCTCTGCGCAGATCCCAGGGGCAGGAGAGCAAGGGGCTGATGAGGGTAGGGGTGATCAACTACAGGCTTTCCTGTTGCTGAGCTTGCTGCAGGCCTGGCCGTTTTTAAGACTTCAACAGATGTTTCTGCTTAGAAACTATTGGCATCTTTATGGACTGTTTTTTCCATTCTTCCCTCCCAGTCCGTGTCCCTGCAGCAGTGAATTATGTAAGACTACATTCTAGCCTTTTCTTTATTAATATTTCTGTAGACACATCTCTAAGAAGTGTATCGGCAGTTCTCTCTCCTAGTTTTAGGTGCATCTGCTTTCTCTTTGACCGAAACATGCACCTACCTCAAAACATTCCTGTGCCTTTTTATTCTCTTACAGACACAGATGCCAAAAACACAAACACTGAAATCCTTGCTCCTGGCTTCAGATTCAAGGCATCTCTCGCTGTTCATACTGGGATCTTAATTGATATGCCTTGTGCTTAAAGGTTAACCCCTTGGTATGGGGGCTGCCTTTATTTGTCTTTTACCCCACACTGATTGCGCTGCTGGTGCTTAACAAACAGTAATTAATAATAAGTAATGGAAGGAGATTTAGAAACTGCTGTGAGAGCTCAGAACGGCTCCAACGAGAATCATCCCCACCTGGCTTAGTGGTTTAGCTGACAGTTATTAGAAATGAACCAGTTTTAGACAGTCTTGAGTGGAATAAATGCATTGGACTGGTTTATTTGCACTGTTGATAAGCACTTGTAATCCCACAAAATACGCAGTTTAATGCGTGCAGGGCACCTGATGCAGTCTGGGTAGACTTAACCCTTTTACATTGGACAGGAAAACTTCAAAGCTTGAAACTGGAGAGATTAAGTTTCTTTACAAGGTGATGTAAGTAATATATGCAAGACCACATACAGATTACTTTAAATAGGGAGAATGAAACTTTCTGCACTGAAAAATTTGACATGGCACCACCAGACTACTCCTTGATTTCAGACATACTGTAGTAGCAGAAATAAGCAGTTGCCTTCTTTGGAAACTCAGTACCAGAAGGAAACAGTAGCCTTAGCCAGTGTGCCACAGTCAAACGTGCGATTTTCATGCAGGCCTATATCTAGTTATTACAGCGAAAGGTTGCTGTAAATCTCTTGATGCACTTAGCAACTGAATTCCCACTGAAAGGAAAGCACATCTTTGCCGATACAGTAAACTCACATTGTTGACCACCTCGAGTCCTTTTTGTAACTGTGCTGCTCTGACAAGGCACATCACTGCAAGTGGTCCTCTAGCATTTCACCCTTTCGTGGATTTAATGTCAATACAAAATTGCTGAGTAGATGGCTTCCTTTAATTTATAACATGTGTGTTCTCCACTAACAGCCAACCAAATTCACCTTGTCCTACCAAGGTGCTTCCACACTGGTTTTGCAGGACCATTATGATGGCTGGAAAAAGGCTCGGTCCTTTTTTGACACCTTGTTTGAGATTGCCCACCGAGAGAGGCAGTGGTACTGATGAATGTGATATGACTTTGGACCACTGAGGAGACAATCTGGAGTCCCTCTCCAAAGTGAGCAGAACGTGGTACAGCTCAGATGGCCTAGGTGACATGAACTCCCTCATCTCTCAGATTTTAATCAAACTCCCATGGATTTCACTCCTGGAAGTAGAGCAGTGAATCTCATCTGGTGAGAGCTAAAACATGTATGTTGTAGAAGAATGAGAATTAAGCTTTGTAGCCTTTTTCTCTCTCTCAGTGAAAAAATACTACAAATATTGCCAGATCAGCCAGTCTAGCATCTTTCATCAGTAATGATGATAAGAGACTCGCATACAGTAAACACAGTGATAGATGGGAATTTTTAAACTTCAGTCTCTGTTTACTGGGAGACAAGGCATTGCTGAGGGGAGCAGTATTTCCCCTCTTTTGAACAGGGAGTGCCATTACAGTGGGCTGCATTTTTTTGACTGATGTAGAAGAGAAACAACCTCCATGCCCTCATGTCTTCAGAAAGCTTGACATTGCACAAACATCCTTGATGTACATCCTCATTGCTTCCTAGTTTTGCAGTTATTGTTATTAAATAACTAATGCTCTCCTGGTGGAGAGTCACATAGTGAAATAGCCAAGATCTGATCTCAAGAATTCCTATGCTTGCTCCTTTAGACCATGGTGTTTTTCTTAGGAGAATTTAATTCACTTCGGTGTCCAGGAGAGTTGTGAGCCAAGCTATGAACTGTTATCCACTAAAAAAAAAAAAAATCTACAATAACAGCAAATGGAGCATGTAAACTGCCTTGCCAAAGAGCTCGATGCTCTCTCTTCTCAGAAGTCTCTGTGCTGAGGTCTCCCCAGATCTCTCCCTGTTAAATATGAAATCTTCTAGCTCCTTAGGGCCCACTACTGACCCCTTGGCTAATGGCTTTCTGCCAGTCCTGCTTTGCACGGTTATTCTGTTGGCTAACGTTGCATTTTTACAGTACAGTTTTGTTTCTCATAGCCTTAGAAGTGGCCATTTGCATTATCAATAAATGCATCTCTTTGCCCAGTACACAGTATTCTCCTAGCAGTTTGGTGCTCAGACTGTAGGGAGCTGTAAACAACACTGTTTATACTTTCTGCTGATACCAGAACATTAGCATATAAATAGGGGAGAGATTTAAACAGGCTAAAAAAACCCTAGCCTGGCCTATTGGGAAGGGCGGGCAAGCTGCTTTTCACTCTCCTTGCCAAAGATGTCAACTTTTCTGTGGGACTATTGCAAGAATGAAGGGCTTAAAGAGATGGGAAGCTTTTATCTGACAAAAGAAAGGTCGATGAGCCTTAGAAATGCAGAAATGGTCTGAATAATAGTCTGCCTGTTGAGATTTCCTTGTAAGCACTGTTGGTGTTAGCGTGGGTACGAGGAGTGAGGAAAACTACTCACTTAAAAATCGCTGCAGTGTGGGATAGGAGCTTCCTTTAAAGGGGGGTGACTTGCAGTAAAATTTTAAAAATATTATATGTGCAGCTGGAACGAACTTACTTACCTGAAGAAACATGTCATGCAATCTTCAGCATTCTTTTAGCTACAATATATTTCAGTAACGTGGTACAGCCAAATACTAAAGCAAATAATCTATCTGTTGAATTATGAAAATTCCTCTCACTTTTGGTGTCACTGAAAGACAGGCACAAATGCTGCAGTTTGGTTCTTTTTTCAGTTGAAGTTTTATTTTATTTTTTGTAATAGAATATGTGAAAGGGAGTTAACAGAAGTGTAGATAGAAGCAAGGGAGAAGTTCTCAGTTTAAGAGTCCTTTGGAAACTTAGAGACCAAGAAAGGGTGAAAGCAAGCCATAAATGTTGTTTCTAGATGACAAACAGATTTTAAAGAAAGCTGTCACACAAAGAGTGGAAGTGAAACAACAAACCAGAACTTACCTGTACTGGAGATCTGTCTTAGGCTTTGGAGATGTGCCTCAGTGGTGCCTTTCTGGAGACTTTTGGCTCTCTAGACCCATTCTGGGACTAGAGATTTTTGGGCAGAGCAGCCTCTTGTTCTCTTCCCTCTGATGAGAGGGGGAATGTTTAAGATGGTTTTCCTTATCAGAAGCAATGAAATATTGTGTTAAAACAAGAAGTTCCTATGATCGTTTTGTACTATCACCTTCCTGAAGCCTGTGGAAAAAGTTGGTTTCAAAGTTAAGACCCCAAAACTAGAAGAAGTACTGGGATTTGTAGTGTTTAATCCAGAAAAGTTGCTGCAGACGTGCTGTGTAGTCACCATAAGTGTGACAGTGAGAGGGGAACGTGAAAAAGAGGGAGATGTAAACCAAGCAGGCTTTTATTCTCTTACTAGAGCTATTCATTTAGTACATCTGTGTTTACTCCTTCTAATGCCTTCCTGGCTGATGGGTCAAAATGAAGATTCAGACCTGGAATAACTAGCAGTAGTGGTAAAACAAATCAAAAGGCACTTCACAAAACAAACCACAGTGCACATGCAAGCTTGCTAATATAGGCAGGAGATAGATCTCTTTGCTTTGAGGTGCAGGTTACCAGCAGATAAGCAATGGCCTTTGTGGTAGAAATCTCTGATTGCATACTGCTGGAGTTGCTCAGGGAGAAAAGGAGATATTTCTGAGCTGTGGGACCATGAATGTTCCAGAAAGGGTGAGGCATTAGATGTTGAAGGCTGCAAAACATTCCTGTATTTCAGAGATCTTGATCACAGAGCCACCATGTTCTCCCACAGGATTAGTTGCCCTTAGATTAACCTCATTAAGAGTAATTATGAACTCTGACATGTTTTCCTGTCATCATTTCCCCTGCATCATGTTGTAGGACATCTTTCTCCTGCTTCTGTCTTTTTATCTGTCTTGTAGATTAGTGTATGGGAACTGCTGAATCATGGCCTGAACTTCTGATTGATCACCTGAGGTGAGCAATGAGTCAGCCACGGGAGCACAGGTGAAGGCAATTCACCTGTGCTGCAGGAAGGGGTGGAGCCTGGCTCCACCTCTCCTAGACCCATTTAAGGGCTGACTACCACTGGGGAAGGCTCTCTTCTGGAGATCCACTCTGCTGGAGTTTCATGAGAGAGCCTAGGATATGGGTAAGCATCCTTTCTTTTCTGTGTTAGTGTGCTCTCTGGTACATCTCATGACTATAACATCTGTATGTTCATTGATAGTACAATTAGATATGAGAATTCTTTGTTATCTCTCAGGCTTTTTTTTCTGCAATGTAAACTGATGAGTTTAAGCTCTATATTGCAGTGTTCTCAGTTCAGTGCCGCACTTTTGTTGGTCAAAACTTATATTTCAGATAACTACTTTAAAGCTATCAGAAATACAACTGTTACTTGTCTTTAGGTTGGGTTTCCATTAACCTGGGTTTTTCCCAACCTTTAGTGAGCACAAATGTGGCAAAATGCTCCCCATCTAGTAGGGTTCCTGGGCATCTGCTGGGAAAGAGATAGCTAGAGCATTGGTGTCTTGGTAGGCTGAGGAAATAAAGTACTAGAGGGACTGTGTTTAAGGCAGGGTGGTCAACCAAAGACTGAGCAACAGAGAGAAGCTAGCAACTGCATATATAGCTTGCCAAGTTGGCATATTTTGAGGATGTGTGTGTGCGTGCCCAAAGGACAGAGAACTCTGTTCCTGCTCTATTCATTTGAGTTATGTTGTACACAACAAGATCAACCTGGAAAACATAAGGGTTGAGAAGACCCTCTTGTATATAGTCCTCTCACCAGAGAGCAATGAGGTCAAGTTTCTTAGTGCAGGACTGTCCAGTATCACATAAGTGATGCTGCTTGTGTGCTGAAATCCAAAGAACACCACCTGATGCAGCAGCAGTATTTGAATAGAAAGGTGGCACTGGGTCATGGTGACTTATGCATAACAGGTAGCATACAAGCAAGCAGACTGACCCAGTTGTCCACAAAAAATCATGATAGGTGGGAGGACTTGGCAATAGTCACTGCAGGAGAAACTGTTGTTCACAGCTACTTTGTGGCAGAGAAACTTATCTGCATCTCAGTAAATCTGCTTCTGAAGTGGCTTTAATAGTCTGCATTAATTAGCCAGATGCATTGCAAGAACAACAGGGTTGGGAGACAAGACTTAAACTCAAAGCAACTGAAGTCAACTTGCAGCACACCTCAAGTGTGGAAATGCTGTAATGGATGGGAAGGGAAACTGGAAGCGGCCTGAGCTGGTGCCAGTCCTTGGAGGATTTAAAAGGGGGCTGTTCTGGATTGATTCAATCAAAAGTGAATAGGAGAATCTAATGGATGGAAATAACTGCATTTGTAATGTCTTCATTTTTTCCATTACCTTTCCTCATTCTATCTGGAGCACTGCTATTGCATCTCACAGAGCTGAACAGCTCAGCTAAGACCTGGCACTTGGTATTCCAGTCAGACCCGGTCTTTTGCAGAGTGCCAAACAGCCACAGTGTAGATGCCTCAGCCCTCCCCCCCAGCCCCAATACACACAGACGCATCTATGCAAAGCCTTACAAAGCCTTCTAAATGCCTTGCAAATAGGACAAAGATAGGAGGAAATAAGATCTCTTCTCAGATTTCAAGAGTCCCTTTAAAAATTTCACCATGTGGGTGAGCTGGAGTTCTCACCAGAAGGCTTAGAGAAATGAAGCTTTTGCATTTGGGTACTGGCTCGGCTTTGATCTATGAGGATACTTGCAGCTACAGTTTAACACTTGACTCAGACTACTGAAGAAAGGCATGTTTGGAGGGTGTGTCGAGGGATGGGGAGACTTTCTGCGAAGCCCAGTGGCCAGGCTGCAGCCAAATACCATCTCATTGAGACATTTCTAGACAGAGAGGGCTGAGAACAGGACAAGCTAAGCCATGGCCCAAATCATTGCCCGTGGTGACAGCTTTCAGGCTCCAAGGCTATCGGTCCTCCACTGTCCACGTCTATAAGTGTGTGTGCTAGGAGAGAGCTGGCCTGGGAAGATGGCGGTGGGGCCAGGCTGAGTTTGGGTGCCCCGCTGGGCCTTCCCTTGCTTGGGATTGATAAATACCCCGTGCCTTCCCCCGCCCTGCTGCCCATTTTCCAGAGCAGAGAGCAGGCACAAGGGGACCCTTTCATCTTGGCACATCCCCTTGCTGATTAATGTGATGCAATGTTCCCACAACAACACTATGTCGGCCATGTAATTAGGCGGGAGATAATGAATGCTTCGGAGACTATTGAGGCAGCAGTGCCCGCCTCCCTGCCGAACAAGCTTCTTTCTCAGCAGTGAAGCCAAGTGGAAGGAGCGACAGCAGAAATGCCATTGGTGGCAGGCCTAATTGTGCAGGAACCGGGGGCTCTCGCAGCAAAAAGAGAGTAAGGGCCAGTGTGGGAGAGATGGGCAAGTGGGTCTGCTCTGGTATCTCAGGGCCAAACTTTTTGTTGTGTCTTTTCATGTGTTTGACCTTGTGGCAGGAGAAGCCTTAAATGTGCACATCTCTGGCTTTGTGTGTGCTTTTTTTTTTGTTGTTTGTTTCAAATCATTAGGGAGAGCCGTCATTTAATAAGCATAAGAGCCTGTCTTCTCAGTAACCCAGAGGCAAAGATGCTGGTGCTACTCAGTGGCCTTTGAAATGTGGGAAACACACTGGGGACACAATAGGCTTATTCTCTTTTAGGGGGCTTTACAGTTAAGCTGCCATTGTCTAGCTAACATTAGCAAGAAGGATACTCCCCTTCTTCCCCCGACCCCTATGTAGACTCTGGGAAAACAACCAATTGGTTTAAAATTCACTACCCAAATGTCTCCAGATGCCCGAGAATAAAGCCAGCAAGTAGCTGAAAGTCTGTCTGATCAGCTGGAAGCCAGTGAATCTACTGTCAAAGGTCTTAGCAGAAATCCATTCTTCTGCTCAAACTGCTTTCTGCATTTTTTTTTTATTGCTTGCTTGCTGATGCAAAATCTTTTTAAACCTCCTATTGGAGTATACAATGTACTACATGTAGGCAGTGCAACCTGGTGTAAGCAACTGGTAAAACTTGTCCTGAACCTTCTTCAGTAGTTATGAACATAAAAGGTAATTGAAGTTGTGCGTGAGGTGCAAGTAGGCAGGAAACATCAATTTCTGATGGCAGTGAAGCAGGAAAGAAAGAGAATTGTTTCTTAGCAAGAGGTCATTGTACATTGGAGCTATCAGAAAGTAACCATTCATAAAATCAAATAATTCATATGCACGTTCATACTTAAGCTTGCTTCATTCCAACAAGTTCTAAAGCCATAATGTGCCCTTTTGTAAATACATACGTTCCCAGCGTGACCCATTGAACACTACTGAATTAAATGATGTACTCCTTTTTGCATTCCCTCTTGAAAGGCAGAAGTATGTAAGTTATATTATTCTTCTGCTGAGGCCCATTTTCCATTTTCTAATCAGTTTATTATAGAAAGTGCGCTACTTATCACTGATGCACTTTTTGACTCTGCATCAGATAGTACATCAATATTCTTAAGCCTTTCTTGTCTATGCAGTGTCAAAAAAAAAAAAAAACCCTCAGATTTCCCTGAGAATCTTTCAGTGCTGCAAAGTAATGGAAGAGTTGTGATGTGACCAAAAAAAAAAAAGTTTTGGCAGGGAGAGCAGCTTTTATAAAAGGCAGTCCATTCCACTGACATGTTCACAGAGCTGTCCGGTGGTATGCTTAGTCATGTGCCTCTGTGTCATGCAAACACTGCATTCATTTGTGCTATACCATTGTATCCTAAAGCAAACGCACGTACTCTCACTATAACCCTCAGATCATGTGTCCTCTAGTTCCCCTCCCTCTGTCACATGCACAAACACAGCCTACAGGGTCTACGTGTGAAACAGAGCAGGGAGTGCTTCTAAAATTGATTATCAGCATTTTATTGTGTCAGGGCCTCAAAGATTTAAAAAACAAAAAAAAAAAAGATGATCTGGAATGAAGGAGTCCAGTTGTTAGTGCCTGAAACTGAAAAAGACCTCTGTCCTGAAAGGAGATTAAAATGTTTTAGTTCTGTCTGTGCTGCTTGCTGGCCAAGTGTGCTCTAACAGGAACTTAAGTTAGTACTTCTCCCAGTAGCACAATGTCCTCCAGAGGAACATAAAGTCAATGTCATCAAACTGTATCTATATTAATGAGTGTTATTCCTTTAAATTGACCTGGCTGATGTAAAGACATTTTATTACTATAGTGACCCCGTGTGGGGTGGCATCCTGTATCAGGAAATGCATTTAAGAAATATCAAGCGGAATGATCACAGATACAACTCATGCAGGATCTATGAGACCAGCTTGCTCTCATAAAGTGGAATATCTCCTTGTGATCTCTCTTCTCCCTCTGTCTAATTCAGTAACTAAGCAAATTGTATCAAACTCCAGCAAGAACTACACATCTGGGAGAGGAGTTTCCCATACAAAAGCCATTCAGTCACCAAGAGTTCAGTGATGTGACCTTTCTCAGGGCAGCTTTCATATAGATTGGCACTCCTAGAATTATGTGATGTTGACAACATCTGGAGTTCAGTTGTCTCCAGCAAAAGCACAGATGTTTTGCTTCTGCTGGTCACAAACTTCTCCCCATGTTACTATTTGAATTTCTGTTTAACATTGGATCCAGCCAAGAAATGAATATAAATTTGCTTGGAAACCGTCCCAAAGAATTTGCCATCTGAACTTGAAAATGTTTTGCTGCTTTACTTGGTTTTTGACAAGCTCTGAAATGTGTCCAGACCTCTAGTTGGAATGGAATTTCTTTTGCATCTCTTCTATTGGCCCAAGTGATGCAAGGACTATCTCAGTGAAACCATGATACTGCACTAGCAAAGAACAGGATGAGGGAAGATGCTGTCTGATTGTTCCTTTCTGCTCCCAGATTAATGCAGCCATCTACATTCCCAAATGATACTTGACTCTGTTTTGGCCTATTTTGACTGTTACAGAATAAACCAAACTCCTAGAATAGGCAAGAGTTCATACTCACTTTTCATTTGCTGTGCAAACCATTTACCCTTAGCTATTCAGGCAGGGCAAAGTTTCTGGACCAACATTTTCTGGATTGTTTCAAGGTTGAGAGATCCCAAGACTGGCGTGTGAAATCGAACCAGGAGACACAGCCAAACTACTTCTGCTCTTCAGCAAACCTCTGTAGCCAGGACACGGCTTTCAGCACAGCTTGGAGCAGGTGTGAGAGCATTTGTGCCAGGCACGCAGTCCAAGTGCTGTGCTGTAGGACGAGTTTGCTGGGAGTAGGGAGAGATGGGGAAGCAGCAGGAGGCCTTGTGTGGTGCTGGGCCCAGTGCTGATTGCTTTGCAGTGCTGGCACTGGTGCATTCCTGGCCCTGAGCTCTCTGCCCTCTCATGCCCAGCATGATACTGGCCACATGAGAAACTCCTGCTGACTCACACCTATGGCCTGGCATGATCTTGGCTTTGCTTGGGTTCAGTTCTCTGCTCTGACAGCATGGTCACATTCTAGTACAAACTCTCTCTGCCAAGTGTCTCCCTATCTGTTACTGTGCTATTATGTGTATGCCTATTGCCCAGCTGAAAAAGGTGCTGTTGACCCACCTGCTGCTAACTCCCTCCCACTGTGGCTTCCTATAAAAATGTGTTTGCTGGGCCAGGAAGGGGGCTGTGGGAAAGCAAAACAATGGTGTCAGATAAGCACCCAAGTACAAGAGGGTAGCCAAAGCAAGCCTGCAGCCTGCCTTGCTCTGCCAGCTCTAGCAGGCAGCTGCTCAGCCAGCACAGAGTGCAGAGATAGTGGAATGCGAAGGAGTTAAACAGGCTTCCAGGGAAGATGGGCTGGGGAGAGGAGGCGCAGTTCTGAGTCGTCTTGTGCACAAACTTTCTAGAGCCTCAGTAAGCCCCAAGGACCCACAAGCCTATGCATGAGATGCCTATTTATTTAGATCTGGTTTAGTTTAGATGTTTGGGGTCTAAATAGTTTGTGATTTACCCTAAAGGTATGTATGGTGACAGGATATAACTTGTCACAGCAAACTGAACCGTGGGGAGTGACTGTAATTCAATCCTTAAATTCAGCTTAAAATCCAGCCTGATAGCAAGGGAGTCCTACAGTCATATTTAGAGACAAGCAGTTGTTTGCTGTGAGTCATTAAGAGACGTGAGACGTGAGAAAGTACCAAAATAGCTCAGACATGTACCTATATGCATGTCATGCTTACACAGATCTTACTGGTTGCTACTAGTGGGCCTTTTTTTCAGTTTAATTTCTTCTCATTACCCATAGATAAACCCCTTGTGCATTTATTTTGTTAATGAAATGTTGGCTCTATTGCAATATCAACTCTGTAGAGGTTGCCAGAACATATAAAAAAGAAAAGCCATAAACTACGTTCATTATTGTTGTGGTATAATGCCAGCTCCAGTACTACTTCCAGAAAGCAGGAGAAAGAGAACAGAACTTAACATGTCCCTGACCTGTCCAGAGGGACAAAACAGAGAGCTTTTATTTTATTTGTTTCTACAGTGACTCAGTCTGTAGTAACTGGGTTAAAGTCCACTTAGAAACGAATAGAACAAAAGGCCTCCTGTTAGTGCTGGACATTTTCCTTCTTCAGATATCACCAAAAGGATTTAGAAAAAAAAAAAAAAAGCCCTCCAGCAGAATGCAGGAAACCACAAGTTTATGGGAATGTAGCAGCACTTTGGAAAGGAAAACACTGCCTCAAACTTTCATCTGCAGGGCTAGCTAGCTTTTTTTTTTTTTTTTTGGCTTTTTGTTTTCCTTACCTTCTTTTCATCTCCTTGCAGCTAGAAGCATTAGCCAGGTCAACACAAAGAAAAAACACTTGTGGGGAGAGGAGTTTAGGTTGCAGGAGGTCATTGCCAGAGGGGAAAAATGGGTTGTGCAGATCTCTGCAGTCTGCAATGGGGATCCAGCACAGAATATGGTGCTGCAGTTTTGTCCTGCACCTTCCAGTCCTTCACATGGTTGGCTGAGGGCCTTTCTAGGGTCAGGCTCTGGATGCTACAGACCCTACTACAGGGGAGAAGAAAGGCATTTTCTTAATTTTGGTTTAGTACATCTGACCCGGGTTTGTTTGTTTTACTTTGTTTTTAAAGCTTAGTGACATCTTCGTAACAATCAAATCGCATAAGTGTTCGTTAAGATATAAAAAGTATCTGAAATACTTTCTCTCCATTTGCTTTCCAAAATTTTCCTTTCCTTTCTCAAAACTAAACAAACAAAATCAAAGCTACCCCAAACCTTTGGAAATCTGCAGCTGTCTAACCTGAAATGGAAGAGTGAAATTCACTTCTTACTCATAGCTTCAGCTATTATTGTGATCCCAGATTGTAGAAAAGGAATATGTTACCTTTTGTTAGGTGTTCTGTGCTCACCTAAATCAGTAAACAGCTTGACAAATGGTCTAATGAACAATGTGCTGGGTATAAGGAAGGAAAAGGAATGCACAGCCAGAGAGCCAGGCCACATAAGTCGACAGCTTAATTTAGACTGCTGCAGAGCCATAATCTCAAGTGGTAAGCTTCTGAGCGACTTGACCAAGACTACATAGCACATAAGTAGTTACCTTACTTAGTTGGGTGACAGATTCTATACCAAGTTAGAGAAGTTGAAGTCTTTTGTGTGTTGGCCAGTGTCTATCTTGTACTGCTTGGCTTAAAAGTAAAAACAGTACTCTAGTATTTATTAATTAGCACATGGTTCAATGCTATTTTGTCCTAAATGTGACTAGCTGTGATCACATTAAAGCACACTTTAAAACTCTGTCCAAGAGCTAGAAAATAAAGCCTGACTAGCCAAGATGTTTGAAAACTCATTTGAGACTTCTAAGACTGAAAAATTCCAATATCTTACACCATTTATTAACTGTGCACTTTTGAGCACTTTGCAGAAATAAGAAGGGTAATCATTCCCACCTGAATGGTTTTTAGCTCACATCCTAGGAGTTAGCAGCTCTCAGACATAAGTTTAAATATAGCCATTATATTTAGCAGTAAACATCAGTAAGCAGATGTTTTAACACAAAACCATCTTCTAGCATAAATGAAATTGGAGCATGCTCAGTAGCTTTTGCAGTTTATTACATGATGTGCTTTGATCTCATCCTTATACATCAACTGTCCAGCTGGAAATAGAAACATGCTGCTGATTCATAAGGGAGAAGGCTTGCATGGCTCTGGCTAATAATGAAAAAGCAGAGAATGTCAGTCTCTGCGGTGTCACTGTAAAATCATTGCATTGTCACATATAGAAAAACACATTCATTGCTTTGTAAGATCCAAACCATCCCCAATAACCAGTGTTGCCAAACAGTGCTCCCAGGGAATAAGGAACAGTGAACATTCCTTGTAATTTGTTTGAGTTCAGAGCTTCTAACTCCACCTTTCTAAGCCTCGAGAGAGAAGCATTTTTCCTCAGCTCCATCTGGTTTGGCGCTCTGGAAAACTTCAGCTTGGCCCACGCCCTCCTCAGCCCCTGAACTTTCTAATTTTTCAGCTGCCAGAATCACTAACTGCCCAGTTTTATGTAACTCCAAATATCTGCAGTAGAGCTGGAGCATACACACATGGAGGAAGTTCTGTGGCTTTTAAGCTATGCCCATAAGTTTGCCTTAACTTTCTTTGGTGGGAGGGGGGAGGAGGAGGAGGAGGAATGCAGTGAGGGTATACATAGGACTTTTCAAAATAGATCAGAAATTCTGTCTGCAGGGAGGATAGGTGTAGTTTTGGTTTTGAAATCCCCTCCTTTTTGGAAGGGACTCAAAACTCGTTCCTTAGTTTGAGTGTTTTTGCTGTTATGTTTGTTAAGTGTAAATACTCCAGTAAGAATTCTGAGAGATTTTCAGTTCTTCATGTCTGTTGCCTGTTGCTCTAGGGGACCAAATCTAACACATAACAGCTATTGCCAGTGTTTGTACAGCCAAAAGAGCCAGTGGTTTTCCCCAACTCTAACTAACAGCTTCCCAGATCAATCTGCTGCGCCTGGGCTTCTGCAGCCAAGCAAAGCAAATGGACATGCAGCTTTTATGGCACTTGAAGCTTTACACTCCAGTACCACAGAAAAAAATGTCAACCACTCAGAGGAGTCAGGCAGGGCATGGAAGCTGGCATTTTCAGGGCCCAGAGCCCCTTCCTTTTCCCTCATTCTCTTCCAAATTGTTTGCAAACTCCAATGCAATTTTTGTGTTTATCATTTCAAAATAAATATGTTGTGGTGATTTGTGTGTTTGTGTTAAAGATAGCAATCTGGAAGAATGGGAGAATGAGGTTTAGCACTGTAATAACAAAACAGCAAACAGCCTATCAAACCAGAGACAACCCTGCAATAAAGTAGTGTATCCAGACCTGTAATCACAAGTGACCTAGCAATAACAAATCAGTGCATGCCTATGTGTGTGGGAGAGAGATGAGTAGAAGCGAGAGAAATACATTCTTAGGAGAGTTAAGAGAAAGAGAACAGAAGAAATGAGGTGTGGAGAAGATAAACAGGAGTAGCACACGCTTTATGCATGTCATTTTTGCATGTACAGCATAAGCAGATGAAGTTATAACTTTCTTCCTGTTTGCTACAACATACAAAAACTACATGCTTCTGCCAAATGCTGAAACAGGAGCAAAAAGTCAGCCTCAGTTCCTCTTGAAACAAAATTGAACCTGCATGCAAACAGGTTTAACACACCATCCAAGTCGGAGTTGCTATCTGCAGGCAAGTTGTGCCAGTGGTCTGTAGCCAGAGGAGCCAGCACTAGGAGCTACCATAGTCATACAGGGATGAAACTAATGAAAAGTAAAATGGATGCTTACAGAAATAGGCTGTCAGTAAGGTTAGTTTTAAAGGGATGTGGTTAAAGATAAATATCAAACTGTGCATAGCAGAGCTATGTTAATGAATTGCAGTCTTTACAGTGACAAAATGAGAGTCCTTACACAAGTCAGATTGTAGATGTGGAGGTGTGATGCTCTTGCCATATAACTGAAAAGTTCCAGTCTTCTCCTAGACTGAAAAACTATCGTCTTGGATGTGTATAAAATTGAGCTTTTGGCTTGGACAGCTGTGTCTCTCCCAGGGAAGTGCCTGAAACATCAAGAGAAGAGTAGATGTGCTTACAAGTGCAGAGATCATGACCATGTGTATACTCTGTCAGTGGGAGAAACAAACGTGTCAGTGCAAACAGAATCACTGCTTCAGACTCCTTAGTGGGATTTGTTTCTGAAACCCCTTTGGGACCCTGTTGTTGCACAGCCTGTGTGCTGCAGGCTGAATTCATTCCTGAGTGCACTTAGTATTTAAAGACATTAATAATTTAGAACTGTCTGCCACAGCTTCATTTGGTGTGATCGGAGCTCCTGGCCTCTTCAGGCTCTAATTCCCAAAAAAGAAAGGGACCATGGCGTAGCACATAGCTGTAGAACATGTGTACCCATGGGTGAACCTTCCAAAGAGGCTGAGTGTCATTAATGCATGGTGAGGATGAGAGATATGTTACCTAAGTGCTACTTTTTTTTTTTTTTTACCAGATGTCTTCACCATGCTGATTTCACATAGTCAGAGAGGTTAGAGGTGCGAACAGTGTTGTTACTGGAGCAGACCAGCTTCCTTCCTGACCTGCTGGATCTCCAGCATAAAAGCCCCTTTCTCAGCACTGCTAGGTGTGTCCATAGCCATCCCAGGTTCAGAGGGCAAGAGTACAGCCTCAGAAGGCTCAGATAGAAGCAACGACAACACTGGATTCACAGCTGAGGTCAGGGACGAGAGAGCTGCCCAATTCTTGGAGAGGCCACAGATGGTTGTCAAATTCAGATTCTGTGGAAAGCACCAGAACAGTATAAATTGATGTGTTTGGCTTTTTCTTTTCTTCCAGGACTGAGTTGAGGGGCCAAATAGCTGAGAGCTAAGCATATACTGAACCTTGTACGTTCTAGTCAAGGTACTGATTAAAGCTGGACAGTGGCACTAGTTGTGTGGAAGCAGGAGGTATTACCCTGTGTTGTCACATTAAAGGCCTTTTTCTTCTGAAATCGAATGTGGGCAGTGTGTTGGCATAGGACTCCTTCCTTCTCCACCTTGTCCAGGCCAGCTGGCTCAAGTCTCTAGAGCTTGGCAGATGTTTCTTGGGCTGGGTGCATATCGGCACTGTCCTCCCTCTCTTGAAATTCCACCTTTCTCTTGAACTACTGTTGACATAGTGGAGTTATTTGTACAGAGGATGAGGAGAACTAAAAAGAAAGATGAGGTCAAGAAGTGCAGCTTTGAGCACACATGCAGAGCCACTCTGAAGTGGAGGCTGGAATGACAGAAATGACAAGGGTGGCAAGCTTGGCTCATGGTGCTGACATGGGGCAAAGGGCCAGAGCCCTGTCCTTTCCCTGAAATTGCACAGGAGAGAATGGCCCAGGATCACTCTTACCCTTCATAGTGGGGTGGCTGTGAGAGGACTAGGAGGTGGATGTTGGTGGGGCACATTACTTTTGAGGTCAAAGTTGCCCCACGTCCCATTAGCTGGGGAGAGGTGTCTGCTGGGAATTCTCTCAACACAGCGAAGGCCTAGAGCAGGCCCTCACAACCTTTACCCAATTGCTTCTGCCTTCACCAACTGCCAATTGGCTGCAGCCAAAATCGACCTTGCCTTATGGTGCCAGCCCCAGCTCAGAGGATGTGCATATATTTTTCTAAGCTACACAAATTGACATAGCAAATAGTTCCAGCATGGGAGGAAAAGGTAAAACTCTGTGACCTCATTTCAACAAAATGTAGTAATTAAAAAGCATGGTGACTAAAACATGCCAGCAAATATCTTCAGATCCTAAGTCACTCATGCCCAAAATAAGCAGTGCATGTGCACATTTGGAGGAAAAGGTAGTGCTGGGTGTTTTCCTCCTTCAGCCTATGCAGCTTCTGAATCCTGCGCAGTCAGTTTGCTTCTTTGGATTGCTTTGTCCAGGATAAAAGGTTAATTCAGGAAAAACCTTAAGTTCTGTCTCTTTGGATGATAAAAACGATGAAGAAAAGTTACAGTGAGCTTGATGTATTGGGAATGGGTTCATGTCCCAACTCCTCATCCTGGAAATTAGCACTTTCATAATGAGAACCTACAGTATCTTGAGAGATGGGATGTGAAAACTGCAGATAGCACGTTCTTGTGAGATTTAGCAGCAGCCTTCTGGAAGGTGTTCTGTAAAACTTCCTTTTTTATTCTCCCTTTCTTATTTTTATTTTCTTTCTGTTTCTTCTTCTGCTAAAGATGAAATAACAGACTGAGATCTCTAGCTTTTGGGGAGCGTCAAAAGTATTCACATGGCATAACAATGGGTTAAATCAAAACACACACACAAAACCAAACATCTCTGTTTTCTAAGAAAGTTTGCTTACAGATCCAAACATCATATCTAAATTAAATTCTTGTTTCCCGACTACTAGCCAGAAACCATGGTGAGATAAGTAAGATCAGATGGGGAAAAAAAAAGGTTCAAATTTATGGCAGAAAAGTTCTCAGTGTAATAGCATGTCTTTGGCTGCCCTGTCAAGGAAGGAAAAAGAGGAATCTTTCTGTCTACTCCCATTTTACAACTGGCTAGGTGCACTCACTTTTTTAGCTTTCTTCTGAATGAGTTTTGCTGGGAACAAAATATTGGCAGGATCTGGTAACACAAACCTACGTTCCCTTCTGCCTGGCCTCTCTTACTGGGAAGATCAAACTAACTTTAGATGAAATGCTGCATCTCTTCTCTGTCTCATGCTCAGTTACAATCAATGGCTGAGTTATACAGGAACTGAAAGGAAAACCTCAAGTTCTTACCATGAGTCTCACCCAATTGTAGAAAACAGACTGTGCCGCAGGGTGTGCGAGGAGGCCAAACAAACGGCCAGGTGGAAGGAGTGAATGACAGGGGAAGTGGAGGCTGAATTAAGTGTGCATTTGACCTCTGCAAATTCTGCTGGGAAAATTCAGTTCCACTGTTATTTGTGCTGAACTGAAAAAGAACAAGAAAATCAGTGGCAGCGAAGGGAAACAAGATCACATCAAATTGGAGATGAAAGAATACATCAGTGTCTCTCATTTAAGGTCCTGGTCTGTGCATAGACTCTAGGATCCCTCTCCCACTCTTTCCCACAGAGCTTTCTGCACAGCAGGGCTGAAAGTGGAGGAAGGAGCGCACCCACCATACGTGACTGTCTGTATGGCCACTGTGGGAACAACAGGACTGAGAGCCAGAGTCGCACAGTGGGTCTGGCTGTCTCCCGTGACTGTTGCCGAGGGGTGCAATGCCATTAATTTAGCAGATCCACACTGACTTGTGATAAGACGTGAAAGAGGAATTCAGCTGAATAAGTCCATGGCAGTTCAGGGAACACTTCTGAGGGCCTTGCAAAATTTTGCATTGTGACTTTGCATCATTTTATATCTGTATTGGAAAAGGTGCACACAAGCCTTCTGCAGGCAAAACCTTGGCGGTGTATTCACTTTCCTGGTACTGCTTTGGCTGGAATCTCCTTGCTCGCTATCTGAGCGCAACTTCTCAATGCACAAGAAACCACGAACGTGCTGAGACATTGCTGTCACAAACTGAACACAGCATGGCCACATCCGTGGGTATGGAGCATGGGGTTCTTTCCTCCCCCTGCTCATCAACCAAAGCACAGACGCTGTCAGCTGTCCATTACTCCAGGTTGATGTGAGCCTGTTCCCTGGGTCTCCCAAAGTGCAGCTTAAGTTTCCAGCAGGAGGGCTTGAGGGACCAAGAAGGAGACCTTCTGCCCGCTCCAGTGACTCCAAGTTGTGCATGCCTGTTGCTGACCTTCCCTGCCCTTTGGCCTCTGCCCTTCCCTCCTGACCTTGCAGGATTATTCCTGCTGTGCCTGCTCCAGGACAAGGCCCCTTGGCTGCAGCTTTCATGTCGAGGGTGACTGCGAGAGGAAAGCAGAAAATCCCCCTCTGATGAGTGGTTTTTGTTGCGGGCAGTAATCAATACCCTGCTCCAAGTGCAGTGCTGAGGAGAAGTGCGTTAAGCCTCCACCTGCTGACCTTCCCCAGGTCGCTGTCCTCTTCCCACAGCACACTTCTCCATCCTCAGGATATCAAATGATGCCTGTCCTGCTCTGTTTTCTGGTTTTGGCCTTAGGAGCAAAATGGGAGGCAGAGTTCACCCTGGAAAAGCTGGCAATGGATGAGGGGAAGCCAGTCCCCTCACTCCTGCACCATAGGCAGGGGCCATTTTGTGTTTGTTTATTTGCTTTTCTCTGAACCCTGAATTACTGGGCAGTGCCGACGGCAGGTCACCAGACTCAGCAGACAAGATCTATTTTTGCAAATTCTCCCTCCCTTCTTAGCAGATCTTGTGGCCCCTGCATTATATTCAGGCCATTCCAGTGGGGGAGTGAGAAACTAGGCCTGCATATTGCATCGGTGTCTTTTCTTGGTCATGCTGGTTAGTTATAATGAGAAAATACTCCAAATTCCTAGTATAAATCCTTTCTTCCTTTCGTTATTACTGGGTCAGACAAGCTAAGCTAGCACTGCAGCACTGGATGGTTGGCAGTGGTGTCATGGTGGAAGGTAGGACTCCCAGATCCCCATCCCAGCTTTGTTTCTATACTGTATATATTTTGTATATAAACCTGAAAATCACCTAACTTGCTGCATCTTCTGTTGTAGTGGGGCATGAAACAGGATCAGCAATACAATCCCAAATGTTTAAAGCCTCAATTAGCTAACGTTAGTGAAAAGATCCTTCAGTGAAAGTGATTGAAATGCGAAGTGGTAGGACTTTCTCATACTTGATTTCTGAGCAAAGCTGATTTCAGTCGCAGCAGCATGTATCTTAAAAATTCCCAATCCTCTTCTGCTGCAGAAACTTAACACGTGTTCTGGACAGTAGATAGGATTCAAAATTGACAAAGGCTTCAAATTCCAGGTGCCTTGCCTCATCACTGAGGCATAACCTGTGAGGTGTTGAAGCTGGTAGCCAGCAGTGCAAAATGCTATGGAGAATGTATCAAATAAATCTTCTTGCTGGGCTGTGCAGTGCAATCAATTAACTCGTTTTATTATTTTGCAGTCACAAAATGTAGCATATGCTCAACAGAGGCTAGAAGTTTGGGGACCCAAGATCTGTGTATATGATATCTTGTCGGTCCCTGTCTTGGTATGTGGAGATAACCTTAGATTCCTTTCCTGCATATCTTCTATTTCCTCTTTTATTTTCACTTGTGCTTCAAATAACAATTTTCTCATACTTTCTAGTTTTCTTTAAATATTTTTAAAACATTCTTTAGCCTCAGAGTGGTCCTTGTGAGTAAACGTAACATAAAATTAAATATTTTACACATGGGGAAACTGAAATACAGAGTATTAAATAATGTAGTAACTTAATGAATTCCAAACCAAACAAACTTTAAGATATATTTCTCTGTCAGCCTATATCTTACATTTTAATATTAGAAAGCCATCTTTGAGCATTCTTAAAGTGAAAAATGATAATTGTGTGACAATGGGCAAGGTACGGATAGTGAACATAGTCACTTCGGAGGAAATCTGTGGGAATTCCAGATACTCCTCATATCTCCATGTAGCCAGAAGGTCATATTTTATATTACATTATTTCCATTGGTTTTTGAAACAGTTTTGAGACATTTCCAGATATCTTGATTGGGAAAAGTGCAGCTAAAGGTTGAAGCCCTGATAACTGCTATAAAGGTATGCGAATCTGATGGAAAAAATACATACCTCTCTTTCTTTTGGTGTTCACATAGCCCCTATCCACATAATGTCTGAGCATCTTGTACGTATTCAAAAATAGAAATAACAATAACAAACCCTACATCTCTCTCTTCCTTCCCAGACTGTAAGCGAAATAACTATATCTGTTCAAAGGACTTTTTCCTTGTGGGTTCTAAATATTTAGCCGTGGTTTTACACAGTTTATCTACTGTTCCATTACTCCACGAAGAGGGGGGAAAATGATGCCATTTCCATTATTTTGTAGAACACAGAAAGCCACAGTGTTATGTATTCCCTCTGCTGATTCCCATGTAGAGTTTAACCAATGCCATTCCCAGCTCTGTTCATTCATTACTTTTTTGCTGCACAGCCAGGGATGTTTGGGGCAGGATTAGGTGTTGTGTAGGCCACATGTGATGTCAAAAGAAAACTGCTGTGTTTGCTAATTTCAGCCATTCAGAATACTTACAACTTGATAAAGTAACATTTTTTTAAGCTTTTTTTTTTCTGCTTTGTATTTCTTTTTGGCCTTCATCACCTTAACATAAAGCATGCTGTTTTAATAATCAACTTCATTTCTCATTCAAATTTCTCTTTTGATGTAGTAGTGTGTACAGATCCATGTCTTCCAAATTAATTATTGTTCAAAACACACTGTATAGGAGTGTAAAGGATTTTCCTGAAGACGCTGAGATTTATGACCACTGTTAAACCCTTTCCTAAGGCAATTCTGAACATTCATCCCTTTCATGTGTCAAATTTCTTACGTTCATCTCCCTGAAAGGATCTGAAAGTCTTGAACTGACCAGGTAGTCTGCACAGTCAGTTGTGCTGGAGGAATTGGGTTTGTTGTTCAGCCAACAAGGTGCTGCATGAGACATAAATTCTAACCTCTTTAAGTCCTCCCAAATGTAGCGACTACAGAAAGCAAAATTTGTGGCTGTAGAAGTACAGTTCACACTGTGTTGCAGGCCTCAGTTGGTCACTCACATGTACATGGCCTCAGACATCCAAGCGGGGCCACGTCCTATGAGAGTCACCATCTTAATCAGCTTTTTTTTTTTTTTTGCTGTTGCAGTTGTTTGTGTATCCTACATCAGGGAGGCCTGTGGAGAGACCTTGACGTTCTGTGTCACTGTGGCAGCAGCCTGTTCTTTCAATACAGCATGATAATTACTAGCATGTCTAAAATTTCAATTTCACCTCTCTGCCAGCATTGTCTGTATCTTCTTTTTTTTTTTTTTTTTTTCTGTTTGACTAAGCAACGGAGTTTATCTTCACCTTTTACTTGAGCTTAGGGATTCAGTTGGATGGGAAGTAGTGCTATCGTTTTGTGAAGACAGCATATAGATAGGTGTCACAAATACTCTCCTGGCATCCAGGGGTGCTGTGTCTCGCACATTTGTACTTACCGAATAGTATGGGGAAGACTGTGGGCTTCTGTGGTTGCAGAAGTGTCTCCACTTATCATGGGAGGAGAAGGAATGTGAGACAAGTCTAGTTTATTTTACATTCACATACAGACGGGCGTTAAACTGAGACAGCCGCATCTTGTGATCATTAGAGCTGAAGGTTGCTGAGAAGTCCTATAATCTGAGTACTTCCTGCCTCTTTCCTCATGGTTTAAGACAAATTTCCATAGCAGAAAATATTTCTCTTTCCAAACTGTCACATTATTTCCAAGTTACACAATCTAGCAGTAGAAAAAGTAATTAAGAATAATACTCGGTTCCAGAAACAGAACACTGATACTTGTCTGAATGTATCATCTGCACTACATTTCATGGAACATCTGACTTTCCCATAGGAACCTCCATGCTTCATCCTGTTCCTTTATACTCCTAGAAAAGCAGCATTCTCTTCTGCTTTCCAAAGAAGGATCTCACAACTAGTAACAACTCACAACTAGTTTTAAAGAGCTATCAGAATTTAAGTGAAAACTTCAAAAATTGGTTTCCTTCTGTAAGCGAGTTCTGCCAAAATATTCATTTTTCTATAATTAATTATTGAAAATAGTATTAATTTGGGAACAGGAGGTCTTCTGGTTAATCTGCTTGCAGTATCTAATTATCAGTTTTCTGTTTTCGGAGATGATTCTCTAATTCTTTACAAACTCAAGCATGTCCAAATATTTCAGCAAGAGTCTACCTGTTGGTATGCACAAAAACACCTGATTTCTCCCATTGCTATTCTCCAAAGTCCTTTATGTACTCCAGTCAATTTTGAGACCAATTCTGAGGTCACGCTCACTGGGGTAGGAACATGTGAGAGCCTAATGGAGGCTTAAGTCAGTGCCCTTATTCTAGCTCACTTCTCACTCACCATGTACCAGCCCATGTGTACACTTACCCACCATTGCAATAAACTTCACCCTCTTCCACCTTCTTTTCTCTCTGTCCACCTTATTCCAGATACCAGCCTCAAATACTTCCCCTCCACCTGCGCTCAAACTACACTTTAGGAATATAGGAGTAGGAACTCATACTTGGAGTATGAGAGCAGGAACCCAGAAGTCCTGTATTCTAATCCTACCTCTGACATGAAGATGTTGGGCAAGATGTTTTAGCTTTCATCTCCTGGTTGTTGTTCTGGATGGCTAAGCAGGAAAATAATTCCTAGTTAATGCTTTGCAGAGGTTCTGTGGGCTTAACTATTTATCTATGAGTTAGCAATATTAAAAATACAGACAACTTTGTAGCTGTTGAGGATTTTAACCACAGTCATCTCTTTCAGTGTCTGTCATTTTTTTAATTAACCGAAGTTAGTCTTTTAATTGTATAACTTAATAGCTTTACAGCTTAGAGTCTCTGAAAGACACCATAGCAGATCTTCTGAAAATGTAATTGTGTGTTATTATAATTATGGCTGAGAACTTTACTTTGTGCATTAGCAGAACAGGAAAGCAAGACTGCTTTGCCCTTGCTACTTGGCACAAAAGCATCCAAAACCGTGTAAATTTATGCCTTGGTCCTGCACCAGATCTGTACACCACATGTTATACAAATGAGAGGTCCCTTTGCCTGCTTAAAGCATTGCCTGATTATAGACAACACTTTTTAGCAATTCATCTTGCAAGATATACACCAAGAAGAGCATGTCTTATTACTGTCATTATACTGGATAAACTGCATAATACAGTGCATTGCAGAAAGTGGCATTAGCTAACAGGGAGCTCCTGCCTGCCTTCTACACAGTCTAACAAATGGGCAGTAAGAGCAGTCTCTGCATCCTTTCATTTTACAGTATGGAGATTGAATGATAGTTCTTGAAATAATTTTATAATTACTTTTTATAATTACTGCTTAAATCAAGGGAAATACATAAAATTACAGCATCAATAAGGACCGAAAAAGTTTTGTAATTCTTTCGTGTTTAATTGCTTCTGTTGTTTCAGCAACGTAGATAAGATATTTTAGCATGTACATCTGAACCCATTTGGCCACAACACATACTCAGCCCTCTGTGACTGAAGTTGCATGCACGTACAACAGGGCAGAAATGCATGTCTCTTTTAGATTTACTGTTGTGTAGGACTGAAAGGGTTAAGAAAAACTTCTGCGCATACCTGGTATATAAAACTGTCATATAATCAAATGAGAGGAATGCACTCCACTGTGTACATTAGCAAACACTCCATGCAAGCTGCTGGCTGAGGCTCAGGGTTTTCAGTGCTGCCTTGCACTACAAAGCCCTTCTTTGTTCTCTCAGCTCTGTTTTAAATATCTGATGACTATTCCACACCATGTGGGTGCCAAATCTCCTGCTTCACTGCAGACTCTTTACAACAGCACATTGTGGGCAGATCGGATGGGGATGGGCTGGCAGAGTGTGGGTATCTCCCCTTTCTTTGCTTCTCAGGCAAGTCCTCTCGCCAACTCATATCCCCCTGTAATTTCTGTAGCCCCTTATGCAGCCACCTGGATAGTTTTCAAAGCCAGAAGGAGTAACTAAGGAGTGCAGAAATTCAACTTGGATCCTGACATGGCAGCTGCATTCTGTGAGTGTGCATCAGGATGGGTGTAGTCAAGGTTCAGCCAAGGAAGGCAAATGAATCAAAGAGTGTTCTTGCAACAAATATTTTTGTTGAAACTTGTTGTGCCTATACTGTTGTTGGCTGGATTTTGCCTAAGCTTGTTAGCCAAGTGGGATTGGGCTTTGAAAAATATTAGATGAAAGATTTCCTATGAACATGCATACATAAAGGCAGGAAGTAATGCTGATGACTCAGGAGATGGTGATGTTCTTTCTTGATTTGGAACCTAACTACTTTCCCGGAAGGTTTTTAACACTGCAGCACATATCTCATCCTCTGTTAAATGAAATGTTGAACCAGGCTCTCATTAAGGATCCAGTACTCGTACTCATTAAGGATCTAGTGAACATTTTCATATCACTTCTGTCTATATTTTATTTAGAAAGGTGATGTAGCTTTTTGAACAAGGCAGTTCTGTGGTGCTGCCTTAATTGCTGCATTAATGCTGGTTCTGCAAAAAATATGTATTTTTCATTTCGGGGGGAAAAGAAAGAAAAAAAAGGCTGCTTTTGTACAAGGAGACCTACAATGGGAATATAACATCTTCTTTTTGGTCCTAAACCTACTAACTGTATTCATGAAGAGTACGTCTATTTTTCTGGATAAATACAGGGTTAATGTTATTTCCTCCAGTACTCCAGGATTTCTGTGCATACGCACTGGAGTAGGAAATGAACAGTGAGCTTACTGGGTTAAGAGAAGATCTTATACAATATTATTTTAGTAGTGCTGCCCACTTTTGGCGATGTGAAAAGATGCTAAACTGCTCGATTTCCCATTCTGTTTCTTGTTTCCCTTCCTGAAGCTCCTTGGCATCCAGTTCTGGTGTGCTGGAAACCCTGCCCTGCAGTGGGTGGCTGCAGTGCCTTCTAAAATAAACAAACCTGTTTTCATTCAAATGTCTTCGTTTCACATGCAAATATTTCCTGGTAGACTCAGTAAGAAACCTTTTTCTAAAGTAAAACGTATTTATTAAGGGCCACTTGAAGGTGCACTGTAATGCTTTTGCTTAATCATTTAAAATCCATGAAAGCTTAAATCACTGAAGGTATAGTTTACAGCACTGTAGAAGCTGTGCAAGGCTATATTCTCCATTAGAGCTCTTTGGCCTAAATATTCCCATTCAGCCCACACTGCATTACTGTGTATTAGAATCCTGCAGGGGACTTGCTGTGGCTGCTTGGGATATGCAAGAGCAATCACAGAATCGTAGAATGGACAAGACAAAAGACAAGTCACTCTTGTTTTTGCTGTGTTTGTTTCAATAATGCAGGACCAAGTACTTCACAAAGAGAAATGAATTTTCTCTGTATGGTAAAGAATGAATACATGATGGGGAGGTGTTACTGTCATCTCACTCAGACGTGATATAGCAAGAGTCAGAAGAACTCTCCTAGTGGTGTATATACATCTGTACCAGCGTCGGAAATTGATTCCATATGTCGCATGATCTATTTCAATGCTTTATTCATTTAACCATTGGTTCTCATTTTGTATACTACCGCCCATCACATACGCAATCACAGGCAAGTTCACAAATGTGATCCTGTCCCATTAGGCAGAGAGTAATCAGCCAGTGAGAGCCTCGCTTTTTAATACTGTGGCAGGGGCTATGAACATGGTATGTGTCCCTTTAAAAAAAAAAAAAAAAGAAAAAAGAAAATACCATGATATATTTTTAATTTTCCCCCAAAGTTTGGTGGAAATCAGATTAATGATTATTGTTTTTCCAAAGATGAATCAATTAGCTTTTTTATGATACGTTAGGATATTCTTGCTTCCTCTCTTTCTCTCTTTGCCCCAGCCTCTTCAGTGTCACTCCACAGAGGTACGTCTTTGGAAGAGAGCGGCCATCCAAATTGGTCTTGGTCAGATCTCCATAGATGAATGAGCAAGACCTCCAAAACAGACTGTCACTAGAGAAATCTTCTACTGTATGTATCAGATTCATCCTTCTGGATTCTCCAGAACTTTTCTTCCCTCTTTTCTCATCTTTATCCATCATTGGCTGCTCAGCCTCCCACTTCAAAGCCTTTGCATATTCCCAGTGCCTTCCCAGCTGCTTGCATAGTGGTACTCCAGAGAGGGACAGGCATTTCTGTCACAGAGGTAAGAATTCGCTCGTTTGCTGCTATGTTGTTGTTATTTAGGTCTATTATCAGCTTATTTATATGGTGGTTTTGACCATCGTAGCACAGGGAGATAGTATTTCTCTCTTCCAGGTTTATCATTCACCAGAAGAGTATTGATTTACTATATAAAGGTATCTTAGGTGACTCTCAGCAATTACAAAAAAGTTAGGTTTTTCAGAGACAAGGCTAAAACCAGTACCCTACCTTGCAGACAGATGCTTTGTCTTTCAACACAGGCTGCCAGGAAAAAGGATCAAGTTAGATCTGGAAGGACTTGGGAAACGCTCCAGCTTTAAAATGCTCTAAGAAGCAAGTTGCTCCTAGGGGGAGGGCTGCAGCTGACATAAACCAAAAGATACTACAAAGATCTGAACCAAAAAGAAGCAGTTAGAGAAAGTAAAGACAAGGCTGTGTATTTAAAAGCTAACTATATTTTGTTAGGAATGACAGAAGTAGGCTGTTTTCCTGGCAGTCCCTGTTTGGTAGGACTGAAAGAATGAGTATTATGCCATTACTTCCGATGGGACTTCAGGGAGAAATTAGTTTTTTTGCACTCCCAAAAAACTACTCGGCCTGAACTCAAAAGTAGCGAGCTCAAGAATGAATGCAGAGCCAGAACAATTAGTATTCCTGATTCAAGGTGATTGAAACTGAACAAAGAATGACCACTTCAAGCGGAGTTCTCTTCTAACTGCTAGTGAGGACCGTGTGCTCCTGTGTCCCACATCAAGCTTGCTGGTCCTGTTTTCTGTCAGGCCAATTGAATGTCATGTGGGTTTATTTTCTTTCTTTGATTTGGTTGTGTCTGAAAACAACTTTTGTTGCCATTCACAAGAAGATGCAGTCTTGATGAAATACAGCTGTATCTTTCCAGCTGCCATACTCATCTACTGTCATCTGCTCCATACCAAAGCAGAACCTCCCACTTTGCTTTCAGTTTCCATGACTTTTCCTACTACAATGACAGACATCCTTCTAACTACATCTCAGCTTCCAAACTTTCTGGCACCGAAGTTCTTTGTCTTTCCTGTGAGTTTCTAAATGTTTGGGCTCAAACCTTCAGTCCAAGGAGTTCCATGTAAGTCAGCCATTGCATAGATCTCTGCTGTTGCCAGGCTCTCTGCTTTTCTCCAAACACAACTGAGCATGGAACTTTTATCAACTGGTGGAAGTTGAACTATGAATTGGAAGAAGAGCTAATGAATGAAAATTCCCCAAAACGTACATGCAGTGTAGGAAAAGCCCCAGCTAACCATTGGCTGAAGGAAAATTTACTGGATAGAACAAAGTGAGAACATCCTTCCGTCTTTCCAGTGTAAAAATAAATGCTTATTAATAAGTAGATAGTGCTGGGGAGATATGTTGTGAAGTGTGAAGTTTTGTTTTTTTTCTGAGAGTACCACTATATTGCTCCAAGGAAGAAAAAGATTTCAAGTGGCCTTTCTCCACTTTGTTGTCAAGTCAGCCTCTGAGTCTCCCAGGATAACAAGAGTGCCTGATACACTGAGCAGATGTGCCTTGAAGGATGTGAGGATAGCTACTATACTGGGATCAACAGCATACTTTTTCTCTCTGCAGCATGTAAACATTAGACCTGATAAATGCTAGATCTTCTTAATCTGCCTCTTCCTTTCTGTTTGTCTTTAAAGAACATCTGAATCCCATATCCATACATTGAAATAATATTTTATGGTGAGTTGAATGAGTTTTGCAGCATTAAGAAAACCTATTGAGGTCAACAGCGACAGAGTTTCAGAGTGAGCAGCTGCAGAAAACCTTACAGTGGCTGGATGCTTATTACTTATTGGGAAGTCTATCTACGTATGTTTTCTGGGGAAGTACTGTGTATGTTTGCTCAGGAAATCCAAGTGAAATTTAGATGTGTAAGAGTGTTGGTGGAAGTTTTATGTTGATTCAATTTACATTTAGCTGAAATACATCAAATTGGGTTGCCTACTGTAGTAAAAATAAAGAGTTTTATTTGTACCAGTAATGTGTAAGCTGCAGTGTGCTAGAGGCTGTGCTGATAGGACCTCAATTCATTAACAAGGTATTTTTTATGCATTTGTAGTGTTCTGAGGGACTCTTATGGAATGACACTTCCTCCAGCAATCTCTCTTTAGAAATTTTGCACTTTGAGATATACATATTCACAAAGTGAGTGAAGGACTGTATTCAGTTGCTAATGATTTAAACAGGAATGCTTTTCATTTAAACAAAATTGGAAGGTAGCATAACTGGACAATGTTTTATTCCTGGGACATATTCTGAGTATGTACTGCTCATGCAGTGCTGAGTCAAACAGCAGCCATCTGTAGGTGCAACAGAGCTGAATGAAGGTCAAAGAATAGATTCTGCAGGTGTCTTCCCTGAGGGAGCTTTTCATACCTGTTATTCTGTGCAACCTAACCTATTATATAAGTGAGAGATTTGCTCTTCTGAAGAATGTTAATGATCCTCAAGGACCATGCTGTGTTGGCAGGAATGATTTAGAAGGATTCAGAGTGAATGTGAGAAGCAAAAAGCAACCTTCATCTACTGCCATATGTTGGATGGTGCTGTTTGACTATGAAGGTGTCTGATCCTTCTCCAAAACATCAGAGATATAACTGCTTTCCAGCATTAATAGATAAATCAGCAAGGAATATATATTTTCTTTTCCCTTTGTGCCTATTTTAAATTAGTTTTGATCCTGATGAAAAGCCCTGGAGTGACAGACCCAGTGATTTCATTCTTGTATTCCGAAACCACAATGAGTAAAAACCATGGGAATGCAAACTGCACTGGCATTCTGTGGAATGACTTCTCACTGGAGAAGGACATGTCTTTTCATATAGCTGGTACCCCCTAAGATACAGTCTGGAGCAAATCTGGTTTATGAGCTGCCCTTCTGACAGTGGCAAAAAGAGGAGGGAAGGTAAAGACTGTGCTGTAGTACTTGGCAGAGGGACAGCACACCAGCCTTTGAAGAATTGATTGCAGTTACAAAAAGAACTGGGTAAGGTGGCCATTTTGTATCTTGTTTCATCTTCTCTCGGTAGTGCTAAATAACCAAAATACACAGTAAGTGAAGGCTAATATCAGTAGGAACGCTATGGACAATGTGGGAGATCCTGGTATTGAAAGAATAATTGCACTGTGTTGTAGAGACAAATTCATTATAGGGAACTGAAATGCATGGAGTTTCAGCCAGAACTAATTCAGCCATTGCCTTTGAGTCAGCTCTTACAGTTACATTACTGACTAGAGGTTAAGAAAACCTTTTTGTTCTACTATAGGATCTCTCGGATCAGTCTGTCAGTGTTTCTAATGTATGCTTTACCTGTTCCTGCTGCAAAAGGACTGTACTGCTGGCAGCTCAGTACATCCCATGCACAGCTTTATTTTCAACCTCTGTTTTTTTGCTCTTGCTGGAATAATATCATACAGAAAACAGCTATCTTGAGTAGAGAGGTAATGCTGGTCTTCCGACTGAGAAACCAACCCCCAACTTACAATACAGCATATAAAGGGCTGTTGTAGATGGCTCCAGAGTGGACACTTAGACATTCATCCACTGGAGGAGCTGTGCTGACATCCTGGACCCTGAGAGGGCAGCTGGGATGGTTTAAGAGCAACAGTGAAGTTTTAAGAGGAAAGCCAGGCTTTTGTTATTTACACTACAGTCAGCAATTGTTTTCCTTCTTGTTTTTCTCAAGATATTTAGACATGTCTGGTGGGCAGGAAAGTGAAAGGCTGGGAGTGCCAGCTCTGGGCAGCCACAGCACTCTCAGGTACTCTGCAAATTTCCTCAGAATAAGCAGGAGAATCATCTCTCCTCTGCCTTGTAGAGTTCTGTGCAGTTTGTTTCCTTTTCATTTTTGCTGAAATTTGCTTTAATTGCAGCCCTGTCCCTGCTGTTTCAAACCGAAGCTGTAGCTGCTACCTGAGCATTTGGTCCTGAATCTCACAACTTCTACCTCCAGCCTAACCTGCACTTGTTTGTCTAATTTTGGTGTGTCATCCCACACAACTCTGTCCAATCATCTCAAGTTTAGTCAAGAGTGGCTAGGCCAGGATGTGTTTTAAAATGAAATTGCATGAAGGGTGTAATTATACAATGTTCTGTAATGATTTTATGATAGCAACTGAAGACTAGTGTGATCCTTTAATTTCAGCTGTTTCTTGGACAGACATGAATACCTAAATAGAGTCTTGCTCATTAAATTAGTCTTCACAGTTTCAAAAGGATACTATTAATGAAAGCAGAATATCTAATGTTTGTTAGCTGAATAGAACCCAGCAATGATTCTCTGGTTTCTTAAGTCACGTGAAAGTACAGAATGACCTTAGAGCTGACAACTACCCAGTAGAGAATTCCTGCTTAGGAATGAGAACAGCCAACTGCCCATCCCTCCCCCCTGTAGTAGGATGTGTATAAGAGAATAATTTGAAAATAATTTGTACATCCTTTATCTGTCAAATTAACTCTTTGTGTGGAGTAATTCTGTTATGATCAAGAGCTTGGCAGCTCAGTACTAAATATCTGTAGATATCTTCTCTCCCTGTGCCCTAACTTCTCTTCCAAGCCACTGTGAGAGACGGTGAAGAAACAAGCCCATTTTTACAATATTAAAAACATTTGAATCATTGCTATTATCACAGAACTCGTGACAGTTCCACCAATATCCAGACGCTGATGTTATGCTATCATAAAAGTGTTGGGACCAGCTTCTTTGCTGATATAATCCACAAGGGGAAATTGAGCCATAGCATGGATTGTGTTTTAGAGAATCAGATCACTGCATAGATTCATGTGCCAAAAACTCCTTTTATAGCACTTAGGGTGACATCTTTCTTCCACATTCTAGTTTGCTCAGATTGTTTGCATATAGCCAAATATGTGCCCTCAGTTTTCCATGCTAAGTAAAAGTAATCTAATTATAAAAATAAACTCTCCTAATGATGGAGGCGGAGGATATCTGATGTTCAAACAGGGCACAGATAAAGACTTGACTTGCTACCCTCTGCCATCTTGTGTATTTTTTTCCATTTCTGAAAGGCAAAAGCACATTGGCTAACCCCAAATATAGGGTCCCACAGCAGAGAGTTGTGGGGTTTGAATGAAAACAGAACATCCCACATTGGTCAGAGTCAGCTGCAGAAGGCGTTAATGTGTTGACTTTGATAGGAGGGGAAAAAAAAAAAAAAAAGAAGAAATAAAGAAAAAAAAAGATTTTAAAATAAGAATGTTAAAAAAAAATCTTGACTCCCTAAGCTACTCATGTTTCATCAGCTCTGTCATGAATGCTAGTTGCAAAGGTAGATTTCTAGTTTGAAAGACTAGTGATATGTCAGTGCTAATATGCTGGAGCTTCATGGACTGCGTATCAAACTCCCAGGACTGCTGTTGCTGGCTCCCTGCAAAATCAGTGAGAGATTTTAGGTATATGGTATATATCTAATATTATAGATAAACTTCCAAGCAATTGTATTTATTATTCCACTTTTGACTCCTGAACAAGGAAACAACCAAATGCTCTTTACCTAGGATACTTGTTTCAAAACGGAAGAGCATTCACTTTACCATTCCGTTCTATTATTTTCATATCATTGCTGGTTCACAAAGATACTGCGCAGGGATGAAGGAATGCTTTTAGCCTCCTGCACCCAGTATCTCTATCATGAATTAAGGTGTTATGCTGATGGAGCACATTGCAGGTGAGCTAAGCAAAATAATAGAGAATCTAGAAGTGGATATCTTACCTGTTAGTACTGCCCTTGTAAGAAAGAGCCTGATGGAGTTTGATGAATTGAGCCAGAAATGTTTTATGTCCACTTTCCTCTAACTACAGGCTGTAGTGAATACCTGGAGAAGCTGTTCCTGTTTTGTCCAGTTCAGTCTTCCATGCCCAAAGCAGTGGTTTCTTTTTACTTTCTTCTGCAGAGTTGATGTTTTTTGAGCTCTTGCTGTGCTTACTGTCTGTGGGAAGTGTCTGCTCACACCTGGGGGAAAGATACAAAGCCTTTAATTGCTTCTGGAACAGTACAGAGAATTGTTTAGACTAGATTTACTTTTCTGATTTGTGCTTAGAGACAGAGCTGACCTCTACCATGACTACAAAGAGCACCCAGCTGAGATGGTTAACATCTCTTAGGAAACAGTTCAGGAACGAGCCTAACTCACTGCCCAGTGCTGTAGTGATTACAGTAAATCCTCATCTTCTGCTGACTTCAGCAGGGTATTTGTAGACAGCAGTTCTGACTCTAACAGGATCTCAGAGCCTAAAGAATGTGAAGCATGAAGGCTTCAGTATCAAAGTCTGCTTGGCCCTTTTGACCGTTTTCTTCAGCAGCTTTCATTTTTAATGCTTCAAACTATATGTTTTTCCTTTAAAGCGTACATGATATACGTGAATGCTCTGCCTGAGTGAGGCATGAGGAAGAAGTTCTTCATCATCTTTAAGGAAAGCTGTGGAGTGTTTTTATCTTGTGTCTCAGGCACTGTGAGCTTGCCTGGTGGAACAAGAGAAATCCCACTGGAGAGCTCTGCACAGCCTCTTACTTTACCAGTTAGATGTCCTTATTTCCCCAGTCCTTGTATCAAGTTTAGGTTTGCTATAAAATCTTACATGACTGTTTTATAATGTTGCCCTTGCACACTGCATCATGTGCATTGCTACAGTTGCTGTCACTGCAAGTTAAATCTCTAGCTGTTATCTCAATCTCCACCTTGTTTTATTTGGCATCCTTGTCTCCTGGTCTGTATGTTGCCTCGTTTCTCTTCTGCTCCTACCGTACAGAAGGTGTCCATTTTTCTATTCCCCATCCTTTCTGTAGCTCCAGGTATGGCCCTATAAAGAGACACACTGCTTCTGTCATTCCTTGTCCTGCATTGAAAAATTACAACATTTAAATTATACATGTCTGTTGTATTACTGGTGAAGAGTGTGTGAGCGCACTGCAAAATGGTACCTCGATTACTGCTTTGCAGCTTCTGTGCATTGGTTTGGCTGTGCTCCAGTACCTGCGTATGTGTATCACAAATGCTGTTGGGTTAGTTGATGGAGTACAGCCTAGAAACTATGTATTTAATATAGCAGGAAATAAGATCTCTCTTTTTTCTCTTAGAACAGCCCTGTAGGGCAGGGATGAAGGCCACTGGCATACAAGTGGTATTACTGTCTAACATACCCAGAGCCAGGAAGAGTGTATCTCAAAACAGCCTTTATCTATCTGTACACGAGGCACATGAGAGCATACTAATTTAAGACAGCCACAACATGAAGTTTGTCATTAGGTGAATATACAGATCCCCTCAAATGCTAGCTAATATTGAAGCCAGATAGATGTCTGCTGGTTTTTACCTTCTCCCCAAACTTTCCATTTCAGACAGAGACTCTTTTTTTCATTCTATTATTTGTATATACAAGCAAAATAAAGATGGAAGGCTAAAACAACCAGTCTTGACAAACAATCCCTGCTTCTCCTCAAACTGCCTCTTCAGTCTGTGCTTCAAAGGCAATAGGCTGCTCTTCTCCTGGTACTGCAGGGAGCAATTGGATTCCTCTGGACTCCAAGGTCCCACTGTCTTGCACCATGTTCCAGGGACCTCATTGCTGTGCAGTGGCACTAGATGCTCACTTTCAAAAACTCCTGGCAGCATACTGCTGCTTAGAAGCTGTAAGCTAGAATAATTAAGCACCGGAAGATGCTTTGGCAGTTACAAGTATGACTGTCTTTCTACCATTTTGTCAGTAATGCTGTTTGTTTTCATCTTAGTTGTCCTTCTAAACTATGTGAGATAAGACCTCAGCTTTAATGAAAATAGGCTCCATTTGTTATTTGAGATGTCCTTTTAAGAACTAAAGATGGAGAATCTAAGGTACTGAGATCTCAGGTCTGAGAAACCACCTGCAAACAAGAATGATACTGAAGAGAAGGAAATGGTCAAATCAAGCTGTGTAAGCTGTGGAACGGGAACGTAATTGTTCTATGTCTTGTTTTTATAACAAGATATGATGAGGAATTCAGAAATTTTAGATAACTAACTTTTAAAGTATAAGATGAGGAATTTAGAAAGTATTTTACTATCTTCATTTTGAATGTGCTGCATCTGTGGAAGGTAGTCTTCATGGTTTTCCTGTTTACAAGGCCTAGCAGAACACATGGTAACTGAGGCATACTTGATGAAGAGTTTGTAATGCATTCATGGACTACCCTTGTAGTTGCAATTACCTTATGGAAAAAGTTTCCCATGCACCACTAAGGAACATATTTAGGCCATTTCAGCCACGTAAAGGAAATTAATGTACAGCAGAGGTCAATGCTCTAACTGTTGTGTGCCAGAAATCTTTTGTACATTTTTTGAGGTGGTATTTATACTCAAGTATGCATTATCTGTAGCATGTTTATAAATATGCCTGCTAATTCTACACAGTGTTTCTGCCTGTAGAAGCTCTTATAATAACATATACCCCAGCGTTTAACTTATCCTTTTCCCAGCTTGATTTTCTTTTTTCTTTATAATTCATTTAATTGGCTAACACTGGCAACATAAGTTTCGTTGGTTTTTTTTCTCTCTCTTTTTTGTTCTTTTCTTTATTTCCCCCTCACAAATTATTGCAAGTCATTGTGCACTAAATATAGTTCTACTTTCTGTTTTCCAGATGCGGAGAGCTTGGCGTACATCCTTAGAGCATTCCAGTCTAATTCTTTCTCTCTCTTTTTCTCTCTGTCACAGACACACAACTATTCAAAGAAAATTTATTGAGTTCTGCGCTACAAGAAAATCTTGATAGTCCTCTTTGCAGAAAGGAGATTAAGTTCTAGTAGAACATATGTTACATTTTTTGTGGGCTTTATGTTCAATTGCTGTACTCCATGTTCGTTGTTGTGTTGGTCCAATACATGGTTCTTGTTGACTGACCTAGTTCATGGAAATTTCCATCTACACACACTTCGGTATGTATTTTAATGATTTAGACCTCAAATTTTGCAGTCTGATCTAGCTGGGCAAATTCCTCTTTTGATGCAACTGGAGTACAATAGAATATCAGGGCCAACTTCAGAGGTGTTTCAGCTCAAAATATGGAAATTCCACAGCAAAAGTCAATAGAGCAGAAAAGTATATACACGTCTGAGCCACAGCTGCAAATTCGGTTTGGATGTGATTAGAACTTATTACAGTTATCCAAAGCAACATTAATTTTCAGGAAAATTAACTTTCTGCTCTATTTCTTTTGAGAACTAGTGCTGGTATCCCCGTAAGGCAAGTGACTGGTAATGATCAAGTAGTTCATACATTAGGATATGTAATTTTCCTAGCTTTTAAAGCTATTTAGTACAGCAAAGCACATAGAAAACAAGTATTTCATTTTGATTTTATCAACAATCAATAGTGCCTTGCACCAGTATATTTTTATTTGAAAATGTCCCAATTTAAGACAGGTATTTATGCTGAAATTTGTTAGGATCAATTTATTTGGATCTTCAACAGCCACTGAAATGCAGCTGTGATGCAACATGGCAGCTGTTTGTGGCAGGAAGCAAGGAAAATGTGCCTAATCAAAGCTGCAGCGGGAATTGATTGGCAGAACGTATTTACCGTGAAGATGGGTCTATCCTGTCTAACACATTGGGTAATCCTGTCTGGGGCTTTGACATACTACTTTAGTACAAATGCAAACAGCTCTTCATTTTGAGACTTAGTTAAAGCACCGGGATTAAATTTCTCGGCAGTCTTTTCTAAACTTCCTCAAATCTGTGCTGATCACAGCTCCTTCTCCCTCAGGATAGCACTCTGTCCCCTCAGCGTATCTGCTGGGAGAAGAGCGAGCCCTGCCCCACCATTCACCCCTTCCTTCTGCTCTTGCGGAAGGGAGCAGCCTCACTCGCTGTGTGCCTGGCTGGGAAAAGCGGAGGGCTCTGGCAGCATGCCATTGCTTGATTTCTATAATGCTTGCTTAAGGTCATAAACATACAAAGCCTACAAAACATCAGCAAAGCTGAGAGGCCAGATAAATCTGGTTCCTAGGCCTGATACGTGCAGTGCTCAGCTGATGATGAGAAGCTTCCCAGGAGGCTTCCAACCCTTGGGATTCCAGAGGAATTGTAGTACCAGATGCCGCTGCCGGGGCCATCCCACAGCAGCTTGTGCAGGAATTGTGCCATGGCTTGATGATCACCTGCTTTTCTCCTAATACAAGGAGCATGTCATTCCCAACAGAAAGTACTGCAGCTCAGCACAGGGCTGGCAGGCAGGATCCCGCAGGGCATGCTGCAGAAGGCCACTGGCACCCTACTCTGCTGGAGGCTGGCTGCCGGGCGGGGGCTGCAGGAGAAGGCCACTCTCACAGCCTAACAAGGGACCGCATTGTTTCGGGGCCTATCGGCTGGTTTCTGATTCACCTGCGGCCAACGCGCCATGATCAGATCACAGCTGGCCCGAGGATATGCTTTCCAGTGCATTTAGCACTTGGAACAGTCCCAAGTTTCGGGAACACATGGGAGGAGGAAGGGACAGCTGTGAGACAGAGAAGGGAGCTGATTTCTGCCTTCCCTCAGGATGAGCTTTTATTTCATAATTTGATTGAGTTAGCAGCACTTGAGATTTAAATTTATTTGAAGCCTATCTAGGTTTGGAAGGAGGGGTAGACTGGGGCAAAGGGGGATCAAACAGGCAGCGTACTCTGTCCTGCTCAGCTATGGGCACTGCTTGTGGCAGCTCTCAGTTGGCTCCCGGGTACTCACCTGCATCGTCTTTCAGCTCACGGCAGGACAGCTCTGCTTCCCTCTGCCCAGTGGGTTATGTAGCAGCTGAGATGGTGAGAGCAGGGAATGACCCGAGCATGACTGGGAGCAGAGCTGGGCCTCAATGCCAAGCTGACCTTTTCATTTATCATTGCAGCACCGCACAACACTTTTGAGTGATTCCTGACATTTTTGTTTAGATTTCCTGCTAAACAGTAAACAAACCATTCCTCACCTTCTAAACTAAGCTCCCCTGTGTTTTGCATGCAGCTTTGCTGCTTCACCTATGGGCAGCTGCAGCTCAGGGGGAATGAAGTGGTGCCCGTCCGTTTGCAAGTCCTTTAAGTAAATCTGGAACCTCCTTGTGATCTACCAAGTCCTTCACTTCCCAACTGAAGGCTTTGTCATTCCCTGCCTTGCTTCCAGAGCTGATCCAAGAATGGCAGCTGTGATTGCAGGTGTTGCCATGAGCTTCTCTGCTCCACTACAGAATTTCAGTAGTAATCTATGGCTTGTCAGAGAAATCCGCAGTTCTCTACCTGTGGCCTATACTATCTAGGTCTACAGAGTACCATAGTGCTTCAAAAAGTCAGTCTGTTAATCAGCAAAAATCGTAAGTCCACTTTTTTTTCTTTCCCCTTTCAGGGCCTCAATTCTATACAGTCATGGAAGTTAAACCTTGAAAAAGACCTGCAGGGTAGTTGAGTACATTTCCTAGTAGTGAGGGATTGTACTATGTTAAAGATTTCTATTAGTATGTCAGTTTGGTCTTAAATAATCTCTGCAGTATGATTTACACATTTTCTTGAAATATTATGTTCGGCCTTACACATCCCAATTTCTTGAAGATTTTCCTGAAAGTTATCTAAATGGTTTCTTTAAAAACTAATGCAGTTTCTCTCATTAAACCTTTGCTCTCCTGCCAGCATGGTTCATTCTACCAAAAAAAAACAGTTCAGTTTTCCTTTAAAAGGACTACTGGGGCAGCCAGCCTTCTATTTGTCTGGGCTGCTTCCAGATCTCATTTCTCAACCCCACCCTTCCCCTTTTCTGAGGAGGAGGGGCAGTCTTCATATTTTCCCTTTAAGCTGAGCTACAAAAAATAACTGTTTGCCAAAATGTTTTACCTTGGTCATATACCTTTACTGATGTTTTCTGCAGAATAAACAAAGCAGCAAAGAATGTTGAGGGATGGAGGAGGCGAGGTGGTTGGGGTGGAGGAGAGATTGCGCTGGAGAGTTACAGCTGCAGCCACTCAGCTGTAGCCTGCCTTTCAGAAGTGCTCAAGAGCTGCTCCCACTGCTCAAGGAGCAGAGCCAGTTGTAAAATCATGCGCAGCTTGATATAACATGAGCATTCAGCCATGTAGTCTAAGCATATGCAATGCACACGTCACCATGGCATGTGTGCAAATTAAGAATAGCAACAAATCTGCTGATAATACCAAGATCTCAGCTGTTCTTCAGCCATTTTCCTGTTCCAAGAGAGACAGTGCCAGCCATTGCCATAAGGAAATAGGAGAATTTCTGAGAATAAATGTATTGTACTTCATGCCCTCCAAATTGTGAGCTCTGACTTTGTACCCTAAGTAATAATATTAGCAGTGCTCCAACTAGGGCTTTGCCACGGGCTATGCCAGCTCTGTGTGTCCAGGTACTGCTGTTGTCTCAGGAAATCAAAGACAGCCTTGTTCACTTTTACAAGCCTTGAGTACCACAAACTTGTGACATAAGAGCATTTTCTGGAGCAAGTGAAAGATCCTGAATTTTGCTGAGATTCACATTGTCAATTCTGCTATCTTTTGGAGCAAGCAAAATATCCACAGAACTGTGAAGTAGGTTCCACCTCCTGGTTTTGAAGGCAGACAGGAGCTGTTGGGATCAAGACCTCATGTGAAAAGGAGAAGCTCTTTGTGAAAGAAGTATTTGTAAATGTTGCTGCTGATTGAATGAATTCAGTATGGTTTTGATGACGTTTTGACAGCAGGAAATGGTGGGGGTTATGCAGTTGTTCACCTCTGTATTGAACAGTGCTTTGGGCTAGTGGAAAAGTTTTTACTGTAAACAAAATCAGTTATTGTTTAGGAGCCTTGAAAGCAGATTCGTAATAACCAGTGTAAACCACTTAGTGCAGATGAAAGGGGTCAGGAATCTGGGCAATTCTTAAACAATTTGAGGCTTGAGAGGGAACCTCAAAATCTCCGCTGTGGTCACATACGAATCACAAAGAACATACTGGTCATGTTTGTGTATATCCCAGAGGATCAGCTTGTGAGCTCTCCTGCATATGCTGGTGGGTTGAGAGGCACCAGAACAAAAGGGACCATGGTTGGAAAGATTTGCATATTAAGGAAAAGAATGTGGAATGTATGTATTATGTGTAGTAAGAGTGTGGAACTAATGGCTTATGACAGGGATACAACTATGGAATTAATGTGTTTTGGCAGCCAGGCATTAATATGGAATGGACAATTTTGGAGGAAGCAGAACTGGAGCACATAAGTAGTTGAAGCTCATCCTTTGCATGGGAGCTGTATTGAAAAAAGGTTTCTTGCAGATGTATGTATGCAGTTTATCCATATATCATTGCTAGGAAGTAGATAAAAATATTTATTTGTATTTGTAGAGTGTGAGAAGCTTTTACTCTCTGTTGAGTTAACATGAAGAATCCTTTTGAGTGCACATCCTGCCTTTTTGTGTGGTTACAATTTAACTGCCATCATAGTTTCATTGTTTAGGATTCCATTAAAAATGTTTGGGCTTCTCTATGAAGAAAATGGAGATGGATGTATTTTTGTCTATCAAATCAGGATTATGTTTAAAGAAACGGCAGAGATGAGGATGTTGCAACACTGTGCAAGCTGGCTATGAATGGTGGGGAAAATGAGTGTGCCAGGAACAAACCATCAAAATCATAGAATCATTGTATAATCGTAGAATGGTTTAGGTTGGAAGGGATTCTAAAGATCATCCAATTCCAACCCCCCTGCTGTGGGCAGTGTTGCCACCTACTGGCTCGTGTCCAGCTTTCTGTCCACCAGGACCCCAAGTCTGTCTCTGAAGGATTGCTCTCATTAAATTTTTCTCCCAGTCTGTACACATATCTGGGATTGCCCTGACCCAAGGGCAATACTCTGCACTTGGCCTTGTTGAACCTCATTATTTGCTTGTGGGCACACTTTTCAAGCCTGTCCAGGTCCCTGTGAAGAGCGTTCCTTCCTTCTATTGTATCAGGTGCAATATTCAGCTTATTGTCATCAGTGAACTTGCTGAGGGCACACTGAATCCCACTGTCTAGGCCACTGATAAAGATGTTGAAGACTAGCAGTCCCAAGACTGATGGTTGAGTGGAGTGTGGCATAAGGTGCAAGGGGTGGTGTCGTGGAAGGAATTGTCACTTATGTGCATATAACTACTCTGTTAGCCTGGATAGAATTGTCCCACTGAACTATTAGTTAGAACTCAGTCTCTGCTGTTCCATTTGATGTGGGAAGCAGCTAGATATAATTGACTTGAGACCACACAAAAAAAAGTTAAGGTATATGGCAGCCTTCGACTCAGCTATAAGCTTGCTCTCTCTGAGCAACACCTCAGCATACCAGTAATGCACAATAGCATTGTTGCTTTCACAGCTGCTATAAAAGTGTCACAGGAACACTGCAGGAGCCTAACATTTTCTTTGTTGAAGCATTGGCTGCATAAGGGAATTGAGCAGCATCATTTTTCCAGAAGTACTGCTGCTTCATAAACGGTATTTTGTTATATTGCTGCCATCCAGTCTCTGATCAAGAGGAGGCATTACACAAAGGACTCTGTAGGATGAAGGCCTACAGATGGTAATATCTATCACGCCTGGAGTGGTTGGAGTGGTTTGTGTAGATGTTACCATCCATGGGCTTTTGTTCTGCAGAATCTGTCTCAAACACTGCTTGTCAGCTCAGCTGTGCAATCCCTATGAGACTCAAGGTATCACAGAAATGCTGGTTAGAAGAGAACTCTGGTAATTTCTAGCTCATCATTCTGCTCAAAGCAGAACTGTTGCCTGCACTTGAACAGGTCAGCAGTGACTTTGTCTAGCCAAGCTATGAAAATGTCCAAGGATGGAGAATGCACAACCTTTCTTGGTTGTGCATTTTGGGACTGTACTACTCTCCTAGCAAAAACCATAATGTAAGATTCTACACATTCATTCTGACATAACTTAAAGACCTAGAGGTGGAATGAGATGTACTCAGTCCTCTGAAATATTTCCCTCGCAACTCTAGTTTCTTAGTAGAAGGAAACACTGCTTTGAGAACAGTGTTTCTGCCTCCTTGTCATCTGTCCCACTCTACCGCTAGAGACTATAAAATGTCATCCTAAAATCTATGATGAATGAATCGAATGTCTCTCTCTCTACTACCTACACAAACTGTCCTTCCCACTTTCCTTTTTCTAAAAGAAAGTTGTCCCTTTCTGTTTTCTTAGAAATAAGATCACTTTCACATCTGAAAAAAAAAAAAAAAAAAAAAAAAGGCTTAAGAAATATCTTCAAGATGATCCCCGGTTGAATCATCAGCACCACTTCCTGCTTCACCCTCCACCTCCTTTGAGTTCTCTCAGTCACATACCTGACCTGATCCTAATTAGTCTGTGAGAGTTAGAAAGTTTGCCGCCCGTGGTGTGGCTGTGGGCCAGGCAGGCAGAGTTCTCAGTGCCTGGTACTGTAATTGTTGTGAAATCTTTCTTGATGGACAGAAGGTTATTCCTTGTTTAAGATTTTTTTTTTCAACAAATGTTCTGGAAATGTGCAGGAGCACATTTTGAAGCTCAGAAAGTTGACTCTTTAGAGGCCACAGTGGCAAAAAGAAACCCATGTCTTTAATGTTGCTCTCAGACAAGGAGGATCAATAGCACTTTTCTTTCCAGGAATGTTTAAAACAATCTTCACACATTTTGTCCTGCTTTTACAAAACTCCTTATTGTTTTCTAAGTTCTGTTTATGCCTCTTGTCTGTGTGACACACTGGAGTCTTTGTTAGGTCCCCAGGAGAAGTATATGTATTGCTCTTGTTTCTCTTGCTTCTCTTTACCAAAACATGGGCTAGTTCTGCAAGACCAGCTCTTATAAACAGCCATACTGAACAGTCCTATTGACTTCTTCAAAACTGCTTGTGTCCATAAGGATTATGGCATTGAGTGCTGCTCCTAGGCTGAGATACATACAGCCCTAGGAACTAAGTATGATGTGGAAGGATCTTCCTGCCTTCCTAGGAGATACAGGATCGGCCACTGGTCTTTCCATCGTGCTATTACACTGCTGTGTGTAGAGGCGAAACAAAGCACAGCCTGGTGGTTTAGGCCACTTCATTTGTATCTTGTTCAACTGTGCTTTTTTCCTATCCTCTACTAACGGCTCTGTAAATCTTCCAAGGAATGTACTTCTGAACAATAAATGTGTCCATTTGTTTGCTTGGATATTGAAGTGCTGTAATCTTTCCTACCTCCTGAATCGTCAGTTTCAATATCCATCAACATTTTTGTTGGGGGAATGAAGTACACTGAAAGCACATGCCTAACAGGCGCTGAAGAGTGTGAATAACTAACATTAAAACCATTGTATCAGTGGCTTTAATTCCATTGTCTGTGGATCCATCAGGGTGCACTGACTGCTGAGGAATCTGCAAAAGATAACTGGAAACAGCAAAAACATTTTCAGGAAACTTAAATTCGCAACATAATCATCACTTCTCCTTTGGAAAATGTCTCCTGTTTGTTCTAGGTAATTTCTCCAAATGAGCAGAGAGCTGAGTAGCAAGGAAGAAATGATCAGGTATAGATCATTATCGTGTATCCAGCCTCAAGGTGCTGGGAATTGTTCCCATCTGATAACAATTTAGGCACCGCTATAAATGAGTTGTTTCTGTCAAGGTCCTTGAGAATGGATGGCTGCATCACAAAAAGCAGCTTTACATTTTGGATTAAATGGATTGATGATAGTAATCCCAATAGAAAAAGACTAAGAGGAGAACTGTAATGGGAGCTCAGCAAGCCTCTCAGTTCTGGAATTGATCCATTGGTTGGGAGAGTGGTAGGGGCAGATTGAATGGGTCTTGAGCTTTCTGCATTAAAAATGTATTCAACTTCTTATCAACAGAAATTTTACGTAAAAATGAAGGCTGCAAAAGTTACTTAGTTTTAAAGGTCTCCAGTTCTAGAAGTGTGTTCCTATCTTTTCTGTTATCTTTGGAAGTTGTTGCTTATCCAGCATAAAAAAATTTGTGGACAAATTCTGCCTTCAAGATCTGTAAACCTGATCAGTGTTTTTAAACCCCTGGAAGCAATGCTTTGTTTATCTCCAGAAGTCCAAGAATAAGCTGATTTTGCTATTTTTAATCTATCCGGAAATATGCAAAGAAGAGAGCTTAATTGCAAACAGACCAAACCTTATATAGGAAATGGGTATGTCCCTTGGGGGCACCTAAAAAGTGAATGTCTGAAATTAAATTCAAACACTCTTCTCCCTTGCTCCCTGAAGCACGTACTCTTGGAATGAAAGAGAATGTTGTATGCTAGCATAATATCCCAGCAGTTTCTTTCCATTATAAAACTTAGGCTATCTTAATATTCAATTAACAGATGTTTCTCAGCATGTATGAGCTCGAGGTGACTAGTTGGATGTGTTTGTAATGAAATCACAAACACAGAGAGCAGAGAAAAATAAAAGCTTAATTGCTAAGATCTTAATTTGGTTACCAGAGAAAAATGAAGCAGGAAAGTTGCGATTCCAAAATTGCACCCACTCTTTTCTCAAGAGAGTGCTACCACACTGAGCCAGCAAACAACACTAAAACTTGGCATCGTGAAAGTTCTTCCCGTCACCTGCCCAGTGATTCTGAAATTAAATTATACCCTGTCATAGTTAGCATCCAAAGATGGACCAGACACGTTTAGCTTAACTAAAAATCTCCCCCCGCAGGAAAAAAATAAAAGGAATTACATTGTTTTTATACAGGCCCAGAAGCAGACTCTGACTGTCTGTGCCATTTTAGTGTTAGCTCTTCTACAATTCACAGCAACACCATTGAGCACATCATGTTATTCTGTCTGGATGTGCCCTACACCATGTCATGAGGTTTGGCTAGAGCATTGGACCAAAGCTGTGTTCCTACAGGTTTGGAAACACCAAATCTGGGATGTGCTCATCCCAGGCATTCTCACTGTTGCACATCTGTCAGTAGGGCATGTTTTGCCATACTCTCACAAGCTGAAGTTGCAGGCAGGGCCACCTGAAGAGCACAGCATGCTGACCTGCATGCTGAGTACTGCCTTCAGTGCAGAACGGTCTGCCATGCCCCACATTATCAGTAGCACTTCCATGCTCTCTGCATATGGTGTCTCTTGAATCTGATTCCTAACCTCCCTGTTCCGTGGCCTAATAGCCGTAGTGGTCTGGGTAACATCCTGATTGCTGAGCGGCCTGCTGGCAACAGTGCACACAGGGGACCCAAAATCTGTAGATTTATTGCTTCTAAACCAAAAAGTATATTAAAAAAAAAAGAAGAGATAAAAATAGATGGGGAGCTTGGGGACCGGAAAGGCAGCCAGTGGAGATTAGATGCACTGCTGGTTGACTCATCCAGCTTATTTTATTGTAGCACAGCTCCAATAACGGCTGTATTATTTCAACTTATGTGCAGTGAGCAGACATTTGTTTTGCATAGAAGCTTTTTCACATAAATGTGTTCCATTTTTCATTTCTCCTTGCATTTCCCAGCTTTTCAGCTGGCAATTGCAAATGGGAGAGGTGATGGCTCCAAAAGGATGTTAGCCAACTTCTCAGCTGGTATAAATCAGTAACACCCCCTGGTCTTTAATAAAGCTATGCAGCTTTATACCAGTTGAATCTGCCCCAACTTTTCCTTTAAAACACGTCCCACCTTATAAAGGGCTGTGTTTTCGTCAGTGGTGGATTCTGAAATTAATGAAAAGTACTGGCCCAGCTGCCTCAGAGAGCAAATACAGTGTGCATCTTGGCAGGATCAGCTTTCCAGTGTGTGGCTGCTTTCAGTCGGAGGGACTTCTTTGCCAGAGAACAATAACAGCCATCATATGCTGCCTGTGGGACTTGAGCCGTGACCGAATATCCTGCAGAAGGTCTGCACACGGGCCAGACACTGCATGCTACCCACTGCCTCCCAACGTCTTTAGCCCCTGCTTCACTTCAGTTCATTAAAACTGTTGTGTGCTTGCATGTAAGTGGCTATGAGGAGTAGTTAGGGAGAAAAGATGTGGAATGTGTGTCAGTCTTCATTAGCTGTTCTCACCTTGCTTCACAGCTTGAAAAGTGCTGCCATGCCAAGTTGGGCTGCATTCAGAGGCAGAAGAGTTTGGAAAAAAACTGCAGGGAAAGAGAAGAACAAGCATTTATCATAACCTGAAATCAGATGAAACTACACCTGCCTCACACGCTGTGCATTTGTTACAAGATGGTGGTGTTTTGCAGCTTTTAGGGTGTATACAGACTGAAGGAATGCTTTAGATTCTGTGTAGCTTTTTAGAGAAGGTTGTTAAAGGGAGATTTTCTGGGACAGAACTTTGTGATCAAGAGGGTCATTTCTGACCCATGTTCCTGTGCATCAATTCTTGAGCAAGCCAGACTGTGATGTGGGGAAATGCTGTGTGGCTATTTAGCTGTGGTAATGAGAAAAAGAGCCTTTATCTCTCCCATGTTTGCGTGGGCATTTTTTTAGCTGAAGGAAAGCCTGTGGAAGAATCTGCTAAAATGTGACTTTTTTTGTCAGAATCTTCTCCCTTATTGTGGAAGCTTTATGGTAACAGGCTTTTTCATGGCAATGTTGTGACCAAGGTCTACAGCTTGCATCCCATCTCTACCACAGACACACACAGATCCTTTAAAAAGAAGAAGAAAAACCTGAAAATCCAGTGTTGCCATTCTGACAGCTATCTAACAAAAAAGATGGTCCAAATTGATATACAGTCAATTTATACAAGTGCATATGAATAAATTTACAACTACCTTTGTAACCATCAACTATTTTCTATCTTTAAAAAAATGGCTTCATTGTTTTTTCATAAACTTGTCAATCTCATGAATATCCAGTGACAGTCTTTTACTGGAATAAGTGGTGAGGTAACAGCAGCGTTGTGTAGGACTGGGATAAATTTGGGTATGAAATAAATGACGACCTCCATAGGAGGTAGAGTTAGGAAACAAGTGTGTGGGAAAATTGGAGTGAGTGAGAAGGCAGCAGGGAAAAGGAAGCCACAGTACAAATTAAAGATTGGAAGTAACAGGGCTGGATGCCAAGAGCCTCAGAAAAGAAAAGAAAAAATATCCTTGATTAGCTAAACTGTTTGCTTTACTATATAAAAACTGACCTCCTCAAAGAACCCTGGCCTCCTGGGTGTCTGAGTACGTGCAGGCAAGTTGCTGCCATGCTGATGGCAACACAAATACTTCAGCAAGAATCTTCTGCCCCATGGATTTCCAATAAGACCAGGTGCAAACACTTCAGCTGGCAGGAGCTCTGCCCACGTCAAGCCTTACATTTTATTCAACCTGGCAATACATGCTTTCCTTTTTTTTCCTAAATTGCTGCAATAATCCTGGTTCCATTAGCTATGTGTGACTGTGCTTGTTGAAGGGAACTGCCATCTCTCTGAGCAGCCCAGGCATGACTTCCAAAGGGACCAGCTGACAGCACAGCCAGCGTAATGAGCCCACTTCCCCAGCTGAGCTGCACACAACCACAGGAGGGACAGGTGCGATTTCTCCTGCACTGAGGCCTCCATAGGCCATTCCATTGCTGCAGCCAGCAGGATCCTCCGCTGCCCTGCAGGTACAGAGCTTTTCTGGTGCCCTCATCCTGGGTCCCCAGGGATTATTTCAGCTCTTCTGACCTGAAGGCTTTGCCCTGCCCAGGAGATGCTTTTAAGCACTATGTCCTCATGGAAAGCCGTGGGGACCAAGCCTGACACCATCTTAATACAAATGGTCATTTGTATTACCCACTGTTACTGATAATGTTTTTCTCCCACTCATCCATTCACAATGGCATCACCAAGTTGAGTCCTCCCTGCAGAGAGGGAAATTCAAGAGCTACAGGGAATGTGCTTGAGCACCTAACATGTGGGTGTGCTTCTAGCGCTTGCTGATGCTTTTTGAATGGGAATTGTTCTGTCAAAGATACAACATGAAAGAAGAGCTATTGCAGGCAGAGCTGCTTAGAGAGCACAGCCAGGGAGCTGAAACCTTTTGTCAGCAATTCCCCCTGTTACTTGCTCTCTAAACACCCATCTTCCATCACTCTGTAACTGCAAAAAGCCCTAAGAGGCCAGCTTGTGAAACAGCTTGGTACAATTTGATTAAATAACGTAAAGACTGCAAGTGAAAAACTCTTTAACAGGGGATGGAAACATTACAGGACTTCTTCATAATGGAACAAGATTGAAACAAGCAACATTTAACCTTTGTAAAAACTTCTAGAAGTGAACCTCTCTAAACACCTCTATTACAGTCCCAGTTTTATAGGTGGAGAAACAGAGAGGTGATTGTATTTACAAGGCCTCTAGAAGGTGTGTCTACGCACATAGTCTACATAGAGCTCTGGTCCTGGAGCTAGACTCTTTATTCAAATTTGGGACTATACCTGGAATCATGTCAAAAACTGGAATCATGTGGGTATCTAATTGCACATTTTTGGCCATAAACCAAACCTTTTAACTTGTACTAAATAGTTTGTTCAAATTGCACAAGGCTACAGGGTGTGCAGAACATGCTTATATTGAACTGTTCTAGCTTTCCTTGTTTGAGTATATTAAGAAAGATGAAGAAGGTCAGATAAAGGCAGTTTGCAGGGACCTTGAATGCAAGGCTTCCAAGAACTTGAGATTTACTGTACTTAAAGGTGTGTTCCAGCATCCTTCCTGAGGAACAAAACAGATTTTAAGCCCAACCAGAATCAAGTCCCTCAAACAAGCTTAGCTCAGGAGTGTGAGAGCACAATATCAGCAGCAGAGGGACGTCACTAAAAAAGGAAGAAATAATATCAACTGCTTTCTGTTCATACTAGATTGTTCTTCCAAGAATCTCAAAAGTCTTCTGAAATACAAGTAAACTCTCAGTACACCCTTTGGATGGCTGAGTGTTACAGATGAGGAAACAAAAGATGGGAGGCTGTGCAGCCATTAGCGTGACACAGTGGCATTCGATTTGGGGTGAAGCTGCCTTAGGCAGTCAACACATACTTAATATAGACATCATGTGATACCTATTTTCAGATGTACTGTACAAGACCAAAGGTGGTCCAGGGCTTCTAATCTCCTTATTTACCTATGAGATTACACAGTCACTTCAGACATTTTTTTCAGGCTTTAACAAAAAGGAATAGAACAAGTTACCAAATTGTTCCAGAAGACTTCTCAAATCAGGAAGAATTTGCAACTGTTGGTGTGTAGGTTTGTTGTTTCTGCTGAGGCAGGAGAGCATCACAGTAGAAAGTGAAGGCAGGAAGGGCCCTGAAAGAGATGCTCATGCACCACAAAACAGAGCCTAGAATGTACTACCTAATGGGTAAAGTACACTGAGTGTTCAAAGCCACATTAATGCCACATGAATGTTGGCAGCCAGTTGTTGGCCAGGAAGAGAGAAATGGAACATTAACAGTTTCTGAGCATGGGCAGAATGCACACATCGGAACAATTTCCATTGCAAGTTTTTAATTCTGCTGGATTTTTTGAAAGTATCTGCCTGCTGTTCCACCACGATCAGAATGAAGATGAGGGATTGCAGTATGATTGGCACAGCAAAACTAGGAAAATAATAATACAAAATGGGAGTTTGTCACATAAGTAGAGTGTATTAAACTGATTCTGTATAGTATTTTCATCCCAAAGTGCTTCAGAAGTTTGCATATAAATGAATTACTTCCCTGTGGCTTAAGTGCAACTACATCTGGACTGAAATGCAATTGTCCTCATTGTGCATCCAGTGCTTAAGCTGCTTGTGAAAGATTTGCTATGTTATGCATTTGGTTTAGTCCAGCTGTTCAGAATAAAATGAGGGCTTTGCAACACCTGATTCAGATTCACAAACTGGAAAAGGCAGTTGCTAATGCCAGAGGTCCTCCACTGAATTTTCCAAATCAAAATTCAGAGATGTATTAATACATGGCTGTAAACAATTACAACCAATAGCCCTGCATGATGAATCTTGAGGAACTGGCGGCATTGCTTGCATCTCTGAAAAATCGCTCCTCCAGTTGTTACGGGTGGCAGGTCATTTTGTTAGGAGTTTGCTGTGTCCTGGACTCTCTCTACTCTTCTTCCAAACACCTGTGACTTAAAGGGAACCCCTGAAGTTAAAGGGAATTGAGAGACTAAAGGAATTAAAAGAATTTCATTTTATTTTTCTATCATACAAAATGTCAGTAGTTGATGCACTGCCTTCACGGGTTCCACCTTTATATAAGAGATTTGAAACAGCCTAATTCCACACATTTTCTCAGTAGTTCCCAACTTCTTTTGATACTATTTCTTACCTACTCATTTGATGAGGAATAATGAAGCTAGAGTAGTAGTAGAACTGCATCTGTATATACTGCGGATGTCTTACATTTATTTATTCCTGCATTGTCAGAGCTTGTTTCCCTTGGCAAGTACAGTATGTATAGTAACAAAAAGCTTGATGTACCCTGCCATCTTTTGTACACTAGTTCCTTATAGTAAAGTTATCTTTACGCAAGTAGAAAATAACAATCAAGAGAGCTGATATCATTTTTTGTACATTCATACTTTTTCCAAAGTCAGTAACAAAACTGAGACTATTCTGTGATTGTCTCTTATATTTTCTGCTGGATTTCATCCCCACCATTTTTAAGCAAATCATCACCTAGAAAATCTAGCTCTGGACTTTGCATCATTGTATTTTCATCAAATGCTCCAGGGATTAAGTTTGAACCTGCCAAATCCCTCCCAATCTGCAAATCATAAATTTGTAAGTGAAAAAAATTCTTTGTGTTTGTGAGGAGAGGGGGTTTGCCAGGCCACTTTGGCAATCACAGCAAGTGGCTTATGGTCAGTTCTCTTAAAAATTAAATAATAATCCAGGAAACCTTTTTACACTCGTGGACAAATGCCAAATCCTTTCTCTCTGACACTCAGTTTTTGTTAGTATTCATTGCACAGAAATTACTGTCCTCCAGTTGTGACTGTATGGCAAGAGGATTAGCTCAATTCTCTTCTGGAGACAACTCTGTCTCGTGTGTGCCCTTAAGATACCATGGGGCTGCATCCTCTTCAATGACCTCTTTCATTTTCTGCAATTGTTATCATTTGTAGTCAAAGTCAGCTGAATGTCTTAGAGCAGTGCCTTAGGTTTGTCAGGTCACACGACCAAGTTGCACACATCTCCTAGGGCTCTCATTTCAGCAAGTCTTTGTGCCACTGCTTCTGCACGCATCTCAGCTCCTCTGTAACCCTGCTGCATACCTGGCTCTGACCAGTGTCTCTCCCCAGTGTTTTATAGCTGCTGTGAGAAATTAGCATTTTTGTCTGTCTAGCCAGCTTAGTTTCTTCTCAGGCAGCTCTGTAGCCCTTTACCATGTTATTCTGTGTTGGTTTTTTTCTGCTGATCTTAACATCATCTGATCTGTGTAAATGCTGAAAACTTGGTCCATCATCAAACATCTGCTGTATTTTTGGAGAAATGTCTCAAGTTTGGCGAAGCAATCTAAATCACCAGAAACTGTGATTCTCAATTTGCACAAAATGCGTGTTCTGTTTTTTAAGGGCTTCTGCCAGACCCTGCTGACACATGAAGCATAAGAAAATATTTGGCATCAGCCACTTCCCCAGAGATTTTTCCTCTTGTAGGTAGTGGAAAATGATCCCTCTGTACACATGTATTCAATTCTTTTAGGTCTATTCGTAAGCAAAGGTTTTGTCTCTTTTTTTAGAATACCCATTCTGATGGTTTCACTATGCAGTTTGCGGTAATGAATATATTCACCTCCTATTTTTGCCTCTGCTTTAGGGCACGGGGAAACCATGCCAGGGTTGTAGATTGTGGATGTGTTGGAGACTTCAAACTCTTTTTCAGGGACTTCATTCCCCCTCTTTCCAAAGCAAGAGGCATCTTGATAAAGCAGAAGACTGCCTCCCTTTTCTTGTACGTTATTGAGGTTGCTTGCCTGCCTGCCTGACTTTCTAATCCTGTTGCAGGACTGAACTCACCGCATTACTCCAGATTTTTACCAGTTTCTGTTGCAGCATGGCTGCTGGCAACACACAGGCTCGCGCACCAGTAAGTGCCTTAGGGCCAACACATGCCACTCTGTTACAGAGCATTGGAGGCTCTTCGTACTTCAGACACCTCCATAAACCCTCTCTCTCATAAACTCTTCATGGTGTTCAGTGCTGCTGTCCTTCAGGGCATGCATCTACTGGTGGCACCCTCTAAGGAATGATGAGGTCCTTCCTGTTTACGTTCTCTATCCTGGCATATGCCCAACACCTCCACTTACTGAGAAGGGACTTGGGTTTTTGTTGCATGGCAGGGAGAAGGGCCTGCTGTGAAGCTTGGATGCACGATTCCTTTTCCCATCAAGTTCAGGAGAGATCCAGGTCCAGGCCCACCTTTGGTTACCTAGGAAGGAAACAAAGCAGAGTTGTAAAGAGAGCCAGACGCAAACGATGTTTAGGGCTATGTGGTCCCTTCTAATAGGACTGTGCACTGTCAAATCTCAACAGCTCACCCTTAAAGTCACATCATCATGGAATATGAACACACAACTGTTGCTAAAAGAGAGGGAGTGAGAAAAAATAATAAAAAGAGACAAAATGCAAGAGGCTTAGGAGGCCCCTGGTTTCCTTAATGGAATTAGCCCTTCCTTTATGAATTCCAGGGCTAAACGCTGTAAATGTGATTCACATACTCCCTCCCCTCACCAAAGCAGAAAGATCTGCTAGACACATGTTCTGAGTGGAGCAGGGGAAGATATGATGTGACTCAAGAGCCTGGAAGGCTAAAAGGAGTAGATGGGGAGAGCACTGCAGCCCTTGATCTTTGCAAGATTTACTGCCTTTGCCTCTCGCAGAGATCTTTTTTTTTTTTTTTTTTTTTCCCTGGAAAATTGCTAGCTTCTAGCAATTTAAAAAAAAAAAAAAAATTGGCTGGGGCAGTAAACAAGATCTTTGAAGGGGGAAGGAAGCCAAGAGAAAGTCAGGCCCATTAGTCACGCAGCTGCATTTCCTGTCACAAAGGACCCCAGTTGAGTAATCACTCAAAATATGCTTGTTATTTTTTTCCTATTTTACTTCAACTTTCAGCTTGCCAATATCTACTGTAAGAAAAAATTAAAACAAGAAAAAGTATTTTATTCTCAGAGGAGAAAACAATGTAGAAACAGACACTGATTTACATTATTTTTCCTTTCTTTAATTTTCGTGGTCTAAAAACACTTCAATCATTTGAGAGGAATGTAAGTAGCTCTAAGTCTGAGGCAGTCCTGGTGTTTTCAGGGTATATCATTTCAGCACGAGTGTGGGTGTCAGGATTCCTTGGCTCCATGTCCAGCTGCTACCAATAATTTGCTGCAAAACCTTGATTGAGTCATGAATTAATTTATCTGTAATTTATTTTGAGTGTATGAAAGGTGAAGATGATAACAGCTTCTGCATAATTGGTTTGTTAAGCTTCACTAATAATGCTTATAAGTAATATTGGGTGTTCTGAAACTTTTGTTCAAGTTTTGGCCTAGTATTTGTCTAAAGAAAAACTGGAGTGAGGACTAAAACACATAGCCTTTTAATTTAAAGCAAAACATTCTTATGAGCAGATTTTAAAAGAACTCACATGAAAAAACGTTGAAAATAGGAACTGGACTATGAAATAGGAGAAGGAAAATCTTGCTGATACAGTATCTTGAGATGCTTAGAGGTAGAAAAATAGAGCAAATGTGTCACACTACAACTGCTTTCACAGTGTTGGAAGAGGGTGTAATTGACCAGTAGTACCACTTGCCCACATCCAGGTCTTAGATTTAAAGATGGTGGCTCTGATCAGTCTGGAACCATCATCAAAAAGATACTAAGAGTACATGAAGAAAGTAAGCCAGAAAAGTGCCCCTTTTCCAGATTGTTAAAAAAAAAAACCCACCTCTTTTACCAACATGTAGAACTCCAAAACACCAAAGCCCACATTTTATTTACACAAAACTAATGAGTATGGTGACCAGGCCACCTATAAAGAATGACTGTAAGCAAGCTTCAGGGCACATAACAATTTGTCACTTATATTCCTGATTGGAGTACCTGCCTATATGACTACAATGAAAATGACTGCAAAGAAGAAATTCCTGTTTGGATTGTTGTATAAGTAGAGAGTAGGTGACTGTAGTTTATGGTACATAATAACACAACTTAAAATACCACACAAAAAATGACGCTTACATTTGCATGTAAGTGACTGGTAATGTCATATAATTCTCTAATTTGCACACATTTGATACCACAGATGTGTGGTGTTTTTAAAACCACAGCTTATGAGTAGATGTGATTTACACAGCAGTGGAAATCACAGCCTCCTAAAGCTCATAAAATGGTGCAAACACAAACAAATGTGAGACTTACGCTATTTGATTTAAGAGAGACTTTGAAAAGCTGTTTCTACGTATTTTGTAAAGCAAGTCAAAAGTAATCATTTCTGCTTATTTATACTGAATGGAAAGGTAAGAGTCTTGTAAAGCATGATTCAAATATGAAAAATCCAGCTCCAAATTATGTTTGTAAAGTTCATCCTGTGTCTTTCCAAATGGCAGGCAAGGCGGATGGTACTCCTCGAAAGGGCACAAGTGGACAGTCCCTGGTTTGTGGTCTGAGCTAGCACCAGGCTGTAGGGGCTCTCTGCTGTTCTCACACCAGATGACTTTCACTGATACATACCCCAGCCTCCCAGATCTACATTCTGTGCAACGGCCATAGTTTTATGTTTCTAAAACTTGCTCTGCTGTGATGTGGGCTTATAAAGGCCATTTCCAGTGATTGTTGGTATCCTCGTAGTTTAGAAATTATATACTGGTATACATGAATGAATGGAAATAATTAGTTTACAGAAGCAACATAAACTTGGAACATCCTCTTTTACGAGTACCACTGTATGTGTACTTAGTGTTACAGGGGCATATAAATCACACATTCGCTACATCAGACTGTAATATAAATAGCCATCTATGGGATTAATTATTCCTGACAAGTATTTGGGCAGCAATTAATATTTATCTATTTACTTACCTGTTTATTTTAGAAATTTGTATGGCTCAGTAGATATAGTACTCGAGTATCTGCAGACCTCTGAACTTTTGATGTATCTGTTCTGTCCGCACAAGTCTGAGGTAGATTAATACAATTAGCTCTGTATAAGTGTGCCACTAAAATCCTAAGACGAATGACTAACCCAGAATAACATCAGAAGGGTATGACCTCTTGATCCACCTCCTGGCTGCAAATAATTTCTCTCAGGCTTACATGGGAAACTGAGTCATAAAGAAAAAGATCAGATGTGCCCATAAGCACATAGATGGCAACAGAGAGGGAAGCAGACCTCAAGACGTACAGATCCTCAATCTTCGGTGTGTGTATTAAATTGCCCTCCCTTGTCTTCTGTGAATTGATGGTGAAATTGCTCATGTTGTTGGCGCTGCAGTACAGTGCTTCTGTGATGTGCATAGAGAAGATCTAGAAAATAGTCACTTATTAAGAAGCTAAGTTAACTTGAACACAGGGCAGTTGCTTACTACATTAACAATGGAACTTGTCAGCCTTTCCACTAAATTGCTGCATGAATCTGGGCAATTCCTGCACATCCACATGCTGCCATTTTTGTAATTTAATATAGGGATAATAACACACTTGGAGGTCCAGGCAACAAATTTGCTATATAGTGATGCTCCAGTTCTCATTTAAGACAGTGAAATGAGAACAATGGAAAGGAACAGAGAGAATAGTAGTTTTCCCATTGAGTTAAATGAAGTTTCTATGATACAACTCAAAAATCTCACTCTGGAAGTAAGTGTGGCTGGTGAGAACAGTTGAATTTCCAATCCAATGTTGATGCAGAGCTGTTGTGCTAGCACGGGTGCAGCTTTGCAGCTGTGATTTAGGGGTTCTGCACCCCTCATCTGTCATCATCGAACAAGACTCTTGAAGAGAGGCTTGTGGTCCGTGGTCTGCAAAATACACAAACCTCAGGGCTGAACAGAGCTCATCTTGGAACAGGGGAGAGAACATGGAAAACCTTAGAAGTGGAGTCTGCTTCTGCATGTTAACATCTATTTATTAACATAAAAAAAGATGTTGAAACAGAATCCTCTGGGTCTGCCTCAGAGCTGGTTTTCCTTTCCTCCAAATGCAGTAGAACTGAGCTGTATGTAGATACACTTTCAGAGCAAAACTGACTATGAAAGAGTTAACCTTACTCATGGCAACACTTCAGTAAAAGTGAGAGAGGTGGAACTCAAGTCCCAAGTCTTAATAAAACACAGGTGTTTTATTGTTAGGTTAAAAGCTCCTAGTCTAAGACTTCAGCAAGCATTTAAAAACAAGGAAAAAATGTGTTGTTGAATAAGAAACTTGGAAAGGCTACAACTGGCCACACTAGGCATTTATGGAGAATGCATCATTCACTGGCTCAAGCCTACCATAAAGTTCACAGTGGGAAAACAAAACACATATTACATGAAGGACACCTCTTACAAAATGCATCTGGCCTCCAATGTGTTACACCTGGGATTAACTTCTGATACTCTCCTTTCCATCATCCTGGCTTTGCTCTTACTACACCCTGCAGAGCGCTCAATACTATCATCTTCCAGCTCTTCTTGTTTCCTGGTCTGTTTGTGGAACTTATGAGGTGATTGGCAGCATGAACATCACAGTCAGCACACTGATAGCTCAGCTCTTGCAACTGCTTTTCTGTCAGGGATGGGACCTTTTCCTTTGAAGGAGAGAATGGTTGCTACTGCAGAACTAGTCAAAAGATGTAAGGAAATCACTCATCACTGTATTCTCCTTTTCCCCATTCCCTCCATATCCCAAGGAAGCAGAAAGTCTTAGGGAACATCTTTCAGTAAACTTCACTGAGTTTGGGTCACAGTGTTAAGTGATTGGTGTGAACTTTGAGCTTCAGCTTCAAGTTCCTCATGAATTTTGAGAACAGAAGTAGTTACAACTTATTAAAGAGAAGTGGAACATGAAGAAGTGGGGAAGTCCGAATGTACTTACAGTGGTCCGAGGCCTAGGATTGCTGCATTGCCAGTACTTGGGCTTTTAATTGTGATATGGAGATGGGCTGGGTATTTTTGGTATCTGCATAGTGAAAATAATTAACTAACTGCCCTCAAAGAAACTAATCCACCCAAGAGAAAGTCAGGTATCAGTTTCACTGGTCTTAGTCTTAGTGATAAAAATCAACTGTCATTACTAGAAGAGGAGAGAAATAGTCCACGGAGGACCTAATAGGACAAGAAGTAGAAGAGCGGCTTTCAGGAATTAATGCAAGAGTTTAACAACTGCAATTTAATAAGAGACAGAGAGGCAGAAGTGAAGATGGTCAGAATTTGACTTCTTCATTCCCACCCATCATCAAAAACTGATGTATTTTGAAGAAGCGTCTTGTGAAGATACAATGGAAACACAGACTGCAGATTAACAGAGGCCTGGGAGTAGAAATCTTCATTTAGAGTATCCCAAAAGTCGTAATAGGAATCTTTGTGTCAGCCTTAATTTGCCTAGGATGACCCCCATAAGGACAATCAAGAGAAGTTTCTGTCAGCATCTGCTAGGTGCTCCTAATTTTAGATCTTCCCTGGCCTTTTCCTTTCCTCCTTCACCTTCTAAGACTGCTTTTCGTCCCACTCCTTTGCAGCTGCTGGTTCCTGTTACTAATTTACATCAGCACTTCTCAATCTCAGACAACTCTACTGTCGTTTGTGCTTTGCTATGTGAGGGAAACAACCCATGCTTTCTCTTCCTTCCTGAAAAGTCACCACACCTCAAGCTCCATCAGAGATAGGCCAGTCCCTGTTCAACACAACCTCTGGCCAGCCCAGCACATCAGACTGCAAAAACTGACGAAGCCACTGGTCTCAGTGCTGGGAAATAGCCAAGATCAAAGCTAGAAGCTCAGTTTCTTTTATCTCTCATCAAACTGGCCTTTATTTTTTCTTTACAGCCTTAAAATTACTCTTATCTTTTCTGATGTGTGTTATCACTGTTAGTCACTGAGAAGTAGAGGACAGATTTCCAATAATACGTGTACAGTCAGACTGAAGTTTTCTCAAATTGGCTTGTCTCAGCTCTGAAATAATAATGATGTCAGTTATTGAAATATTCGAGAGAAATACTTATATTTGACTTAAAGTGAGCGATGAACTTAGCATCCCATTTCTTATTATTCTCTTTGCATGTTAATAATTCCTTTTCTGAATTTCATTTGCTTTGTGCATAGTTATTTTAAATGCCTGGAAACAAAAATCCTTTACAGCTTTCTTCTTTATTTATCAAATGATGCTGTTAACTGCTTGTAAAAGAAGCAAGGATCCCGATCTGAGAGAATAATAAATAGGTAACTCATTGCAGGAGAGGGAAAGGAGGGTGACAGGACTGAGATTTTGCCAATAGCACAGAGAGCAAAAAAGATTAAATTCAGAATACTGAAGAAAGTCAAATCCTTTCCTTTTTTTGGTTCCCTATCTGTACCATTCTTGTGGGTATGTTTTAAGGAACAACTAGGATGTGATTAACCTTATTCTCCTTTTTTTTTTTTTTTTTTAAAGAAGTAAAGAATGTTTACCCTAACTACTCCTTATTTTTTGTTTATTGTAGCCTAACCTAAAAGATTTCAGCACCATCCCTTTCATAGGTGATCTGTAGCTCTTCTGTGGGGAGTGAAAATACCTGAAGTACTTGTATGTAGAGCAGCAGGATCCTATGGCCTTCTTTAAACAACGGGCTAGAAATGGGTTTTAGGGGCAGCGGTGCAGATGGTTCCATCCATGGCAAGGCTCACAAGGGATAGGTACAAGTGAGTACAAAACTATTTGTTTTTTCTTTGCCTTGCATTACTGTGGGATACTTGCAAACATTTAATTAAAGCTATTGTATACATGCTTAACTTAGAGATGGTGGTTCCTTGAAACCGTTACACAGGAGCACCAAAGAAAATACAAGGGAGTCACTGAAGGAAAATACAAGTGAATTAGAAAAGCATAGCAACCAAAGAATACATTTCCCATAATACAACAGTCAGAGGTCATGAGGTCCCAGATGCTCAGTTGCTCATGCATATCTTCTATTCTCTCCACTTGCATGCCTACTCCAGAGAGGGCAAAGATTTAATGAGGATGGGGCTAGCTTTAGCAGTTCTCACCCTTCCTCACACCCTACATCTGAAAGACCATTGAAAACCTCTTTGAAGTTGGAATAGACTCAAATTGAACTGTCCCAGTGCACATATACAATTTGTTTTTTTCTCATCAGGTAGAAAAATACAAGGTAACTGTTCTCTTCCGGCAGTCCTGGATACAAACAAAGCTGTTGAATCAAAAACTTATTGAATTTAGGGTGGAAAGGAGTTTCTCCAATGCATCTGTATTTTCAATCTGCAGTAGCTGCCCTTCTCAGAGTCAAACAGTTTCTACTAGCCAGGACATTTTTTTTTCAGTCCTTAAGAAGAAATCCTGATCAGTCAAAATAGTGTACTATTTACAGGAAAGTTGGCAGGGTCAAAAAGTGACTGCAAAACCAATCTCTGGTTAAAACACATACATTATCTGCTCAGATGTAGATACCATTAGAACTCAGAAATCTCTGATTTGCTATCAGGACCTTGAAGGTGATTTCAGAGTCAGATTTGTTAAACTTGGCGGCAGTATGAACATTATCATTTGTCATTAGCAGAGCTAACTGAGTTGCTCCAAGTCCCACTTAATCTATCCAGCTCACTACCCTACAGCTTCTGACCTACTTAGTCATTTCCTGTCTCTGATTTTCACCCAAAAACCTCTTTTCTGTGTTGGTCTGTGTCTGCCATTTAATCTTAATCAAACTTCCTTGGGCTTCCATTACTGTCAAGTACAACTCCTCTCACTGCAACATGCACACTTCTGAGTGCAGGAAAGTTGATTTACAGCCAACAGTCTACCTCTTCTCTTACGCTCTAAGTTCATCTTAGCTTTGTTTTTCTTCCTGTATGAGTCACTCCTTCCCCTCTTTGAGACACCATGCCACACTTTCTGATCCCCCTCCATTCTCAGGGGCTGAGAAGCTGCGGTATACACTATTCCTGTCAAGATCTGGATAGTTATTTCCATGAGTGCACAACTACTGCATGCAGATTCAGAAGAAACTGAAAACTAAGAAATTGAGTTGGCCACAGGCTGATACAGCAAGTCAAGTATTTTAATGTGCTTTTGCTTCAAGCCAGAAATTATGATCTATTCTTTCCCTTTAAGCCTTTCTTAAGAGCTACTGAAGCAAAGCACAACCACTTTGTCTGTGCCTCCCAAAACTTGCATGTCCCCTGGTGCTTCTGGGCACCTATTACAGAGATGCTGTATTACAGAGATTAATGCTGAATTATAGAAATGCTGTAGACTGGGCACCAGCATACAGACTTTCCCAGTTGTCGGGGGTTTGCTCATGATACTGTAACATATCTTTGAACCAGAGTTCTTCAGGCAGTTTCCCTTTATGACCAGAATCCAATTTAAAGATGTTAACAGAGTGCTATGGTGACTTTTGCTTGCACAGGGGCACTAGTGAGCTGGCCAGGTCTGTTGTTTCCACAGCTTCTTTCACCAGCACAATGAAGGTCAATGGACTGGACCCTGTGTTCTCTGGATGTCACACACAGAATATTTGAAGGCAACAGCGACTATACTATGTGTAAGCTATATGAGAGACGTGCTTAGTCTCTCCTTACCTTGTGCTCTCTCACAGCACTGTTTTCAAAATAAGCACTTTTGCTTTCTCCTCTTTTTCCTGTACTCATACCCACACTCTTGATTCTTTATTGTTGATGTTAACAAGCAGAGGGTATATGATCATTCACTGAGGGTAGCTTCCTAATAAGAAGAAAAATACCATACAGATTGAAAGGAGGAATTAGCTACAGGCTGTTCTCATTAAGCCTTTCCTTCAACTTATCTCTGCTTAAATTGTATTTTTGAACTGCAGTCACTGTATGGCATTGTAAGTTGAAAACAACTACTTGGGTCCTTTCCAGTGAGGCTTTGAGTGGCCCTGATACTGTGCTTGGAGGAGAGATAAGCAGCACATTGAAGTTGTGGTATCGCTGTCGGCGGGGAGTGAATGGAAACATAGCCTCCCTCTGGCACTGCCTCGCTCTGGCTGGGGGGAAGGATCAGGCCAAGCAGACCCAGTTCACATGCAGCAGGAGGCAGCGGCCTCCCAGCTGATGACAGATTAGATTCAGGGCCTGGGTAGTGGGAATACTGTGATTGGGCCTCAGCAGCATCTGTCTCCAGCACTAAAGGAATTACTGCTGCAGGCTGTGATTTTCTCAGCAAACTGTAATTATACCAGGAGCTTCATTCCTGCCATTTTTCTTAACAACTTAAGTGCAAAAAAAAAAAAAAAAAAAAAAAAAAGTGAGGGAGCAGAGAAGCAGAAATTGTGAAGGGAACTGGAAAAAGACATCTGTTTGTTTTTATTCAGCTCATCTCAGTGGCTTTCTCTAGGCTTCTTAGAGCCACATGAATCAGAGCCTGTTTTCCTCAGAGTCCAGTGCCAAGGTGTAACTCTCAGCACTGCCTGCACCCCACTGAGTTGACAGGACACATCCTCCCTGTGCACTTAGGCCATATTAGCCAAGCTGAGTGTGCCCCAGCACCCCTGGCCCGGCAGTATCCTTGACCTGTAGCAAGGTCCAGACTCCAAACTCCTGAGAAGGAACAGCTAGGGGCAGTAATGGGACCATGGGAGCAGGGGAAGCTGGGGCCTGGCTTCCAAAGCTATGTCTAGGATCTGAGCATTGGCAAGCATTGTATGTAGTAGCTCTGTGTTTTAAAAGACAAAGGAAGATCTGTGTATGTTTGAATTCTCATTTTGCCAAAATAATGATGTCAAAAAAGAGCAAGAATGTTTGTAAGACTTCTCTACCAGAAGAACCTTTTTGTTTGTGCAATTGTAACTCCATAAAAGCTTGTTTGCCATTACTCTTTTCTTTGCTCAGGATTTTTTTTTTTTTTTTAAGTGATTTAAATCCAGGAGAGTAGGACAGAAGTATTTAAAAGTAGCGTATGTCAGCACAGCTTCACCATCCAATACTTGGAAGGTAGACAAGGTCAAAACAATTTAAACTAATATATGTGCTCTTTTCGTAACTTACCGTGGGGCTTTAATGCAATCCAGTATACTGTGAAGGCAGGAGAGCCTTGCCTGTGTCAAACAAACCACATCAAGTATCTCCTCCCCTGGAAGAAGGCAGAGCCAGCCCTTGCAGTGCTCCCATCCATCCAGCAGGATGTTGGGGGGACAGCACAGCAGAAGGCTGCAGACCCCTGGGCTGAGAGCCCTGCAAGCAGCAAGTTGGCAGCAGATCTCCATCTGCAGGCTGAAAACCTTCAGATAGCTGTGGGAAAGACATACATCTAGAGTTGTCTGAAACTGGCAGAAAAAGCTTGAGACAAAGAGAAGAGAAAGGAAGGATTAGAAGGAAAATGGAAAAAAATACTTCTTACACATTTCGCTTTCTTTTCCATCTGCTTGTGTGATGTTGCTGTGAGCTATTAAACAGATGCAGTGCTCTGCCCCCAAAAGGGGCTGTGTTTCAATAGTGAGAGAATGAATCCTACATCTGAGTGCTTTGGGAGCCCCCTAGAATGAGCAGGGTGATAGAAATGTGTTTCTTTGATTTACTATAATGCTAAACACACTGGGAGCAGGGTACTTGGGTCATACAGAGGCCTGCTGGAGCTCCTCACACCTGAAGCCCCTGGTACGCAGCACCTGCTCCTGACCCATCCCTTGTGCAGTTGGCAAGTCCCTCTTCTCTTTCGTCTTCCAGGCAGAAAGCGAGTGTTGCTTTCCAGCTCTCCAGAGCTGGTTCTGAAATCTATGAAGGGCAGATTGCTCAAGCAAAAGGTGTTTGCTGACTGCAGGACTTTGTAGCCTGGGAAGATAAGGGTCGTGTAGGAGGACTGGAAGCAGGAGGAACAGGCATAATGCAACTGCCAAGGACCAAGCAAGAGAACTTTTTTCTGCATCCATTCAGACACTCAGCTATTTCCTGCTCCGTTCCTGCAGTCAGTATGCTCCACCTGCTTTTACTTAACCATTTCCTGTTTACTGCTTCCAAAAGCTTTCTGGTGCAATCAGTACTCTGCCGCTAGACTTCTTTGTAGTCCTTTTTTGACAGGCTTCACTAATTTTCTTCTTTCTTTCTCTTCTGTACACAGACCTTTCATTCTGAAGAATTGGGGGCGGGGATGCATGTATGCATGCATGCATGCCTGTGTGCGTTTCCGATGGCTAAATTCAGTCTCTAGTTTTGTCAGGAAAGTATTTGTTTGCTCACACACTCGTTCTTTCTCATTCCATGTACTTTGTCTTCTTATCCTCCTGCACATTGCTTTCTGCAGACTCACCACAGAAACAAGCAGTATCATTGTAAGCAGGTTTACATTTTGTAGAACAGAGGACACAAGATAGAAGACTTTACTTTCAAGAGTTTGACAGTTCTCCCACAAACAAGAAATTTATTTCCTGGATAGCTTGCCGAAGGTTTACATTTTCTAGTTCTGAAAACAGTAAGGCAGTTCCTTTCAGTTTGCTGTTCAGTTTCTCAGACGGGTAATGCAAGGTGTGAGGAGGCAGAAGGATCACACAAAGAAAAATAAATCCCTTTCTACGTGTAGATGGCTCCCACAAGACCCCCATCCCACACTCAGACATGTCTTAAAAAAAAACACTACAAAATTATGTATGCTTCAAGCCTGCTCTTTTGCCATACTGTAGATAACACTGCAGCCAACACTAAAATTAAGTTTATTTGTTACTGCTTTTGCTGTTTGTTTACTTTTTGTATTTCTCTTCTGGGGCTGTGAAAATATATTCTCCAGTTTCCTCTCTGGTTCTCATGCTCTTGCACAGCACTGCAATGTTTGGGTTGCGGTGAGCACTGCAGGGGAATGTTCCCTTCTTAAAATAAATCATGGAAACATTTCTGTTGGAATCAGGGCTTGTAAAAGTTTATGGGTTTTTTTTGTTTTTGTTTTTGTTTTTTAAAGAAGAATGTCAGGACAGTATTGACCTGCCAACAAATCCTTTTAAAGGGATCAGGCTTGTGATGTGTGTCAGTGTATATACGTTTCTGTCAGTGTATATATGTGCACACACATACCAGTATATATGCCAGTTATACTGATATAACTGAGCGCTGAAAGCATCCTCAAAGAATGCTTGATATATTGTCCCAGCCTGCATCAAACAGATCTGCAAATTCCTCTGCTAGCCCTATTGCAAGTTAATGTAAGCCAGTGGTTACATCAGCTTAGGCTGATGGCTTTCCAGAAGGCAGCAGAGGTCCATGAGCGTACATTGGCATTGTCTCCAAGCTGTCCCACACTTTTGAAGCGAAGTTGATGGGCTCATGCTCACATTTCTGAGTTTCTTAAGAATATAACACTAGAACCATCCTGTTCCAAGTACATCATAGGGTGGCAACCATGCCCATGACAGGAAGTTAGAACTAGATTATCTTCAATGCTCCCACCCAAGCCAATCTATGATTGATGCTCTGGTTCTATGATTCTATGTACAGATAGCTCACCTGTGTTTGCTAGGAACATCACTGATATGCAGAGAGCTATCTGCTGTAGGCATAGCACAACCCCACTTAAATCAAAGTTTGCTGAAGCATCATTCAAGCAGTTTGTGAGCAGCTTTTGAATTTTCTTTTTAAGCAAATGTAATATAATATGATGGAAAGCACAGCAATAATAGCAGAGTGACACAATCCTAAGCTGCAGCAAATGAGAAGACAAATGCAGCAGCCATGCACACAAACAAAAGAAGAAAGACTGCTTACCTTTGAAAGGCCTCCAGTAGGCAGGGATCACCAGCAAGATACCGTTGCCTCTACTGCCAACCCTTAAATGAAGTCCTGGCTCCACCCCTTCTGGTCACTCAGGTGCATTGCATACACCTGAGCTCTCTTGGATTGGCTCTGTCTTCCCACCAGGTGCTCAATCACCATTTCAAGCCATGACTTAGCATTTCCACTACATCAGGAAAGGAAGCAGTTGTTTTCTGCACAGAAGTGTCTTTCAGATTGGCCCAAATATGTAAAATGTCTGCTTTGGTTCCCATCCAGCTCAATTCATTCAACAGTTTGTGTCAGGGTACTTGCCATCAGTAGCAATTGCCCAGAGTGAGTCACACCCATGCAATGATGTGTTTTCATCTTCATTTTATAGGGCACAGCCCTGGCAAATTCGTGGCCGTATTGTATCACACAGCTCTTATAACAGCAGCTCCTTTTCTTCTATCCAGCTGTCAGTCCAAGGGGCAGCTACTTCCAAAAGAGACTCTGTGATTCAGTGCCCATCTTTGTTTTCCAGATGTTTCTTTCAACACTCTGTTTTCCAGTTACTTTGCACATTCTGTGCATTCAAAATATTTTTGCCTCTCTCCCACCCCTAAAATGGTGGAAAATTGGAATATATGAAAATGTAGGCAGAATGAGACCAGGACTGCATAGAACTCTTTCCAGGAAATGGGTAGAAGGTTCATCAGATGAGTCACTGAAACCTTAGATGACTAAATTCTTGTAGAATAAACTGTCAGGAATATGATACTGGACAGGACATTTAGAGGGAAGGAGAAACTTCTCAAATAGCTCTTGTTTGTTTTCTGTTAGTGATTCATTCCTAAGGAAATTGCCACATTTCTGGCCGGGACGGCAGCAGCACAGAGACAGTGCCAGCCTTCACGTGCAGTGTGCTGCAGCGCCTGAGGCCTTGCAGAGCCCAGCGTTTGGAAGCATCACTTGTCCTGCCCCTGGGTAGGTCCTTCAGCTCCCTGTCCCTCCCACACCGCAGGAAGGCGGATTCGAGGCCTGACATGTTTGGGTCACCCTGAAGATCTAAGTTTTGAAGGCAGGAAGCCTGTGAGAGAAGTCTGTACAGAGCCAAAGTGAACAAAATAAGGCTGGGTTACCAGTGCGCTTCTGCCATCTGAATCAATTTGCCTCTTTCTTCATATACCAGCAGGTATGAGACCAACAGGAAATGAAGGCATTAAACCTCCAATTTCTAAGCTCCTTTTAAAAATTTCCCTTCCTCTACCTGCTCCAACCAGTAAACCAAGTTGTATCAATAAAACTGGACCAAAGCTCTGAATGTGTGTTTCAGAGAAGGTCTAGAGATTTTAAGTGCCAGTAACAACAGAAGCAGTCAGGCTCCCTCCACAGTTACCTCCAGAGGAGCTGAACCAGCATTAGCAGCAGCGGGAAATGTTTGCAGTAGTATGCGAGTGTGGAGAAACCCCAGCATTCCAGCAAGCTGCTGCCAGTTCCCATTTTGGTGAGTTTGACCTAGAGCATTTAGCATTGCAACATCAGTTCTGCGTCTCATAATGCCGTTTACGTAATGAGCTCTCATTTGGTTCCTATTAAAATCACAGTCTTTCTTCTGCAAACCACTGCTTGTAAAACTCAAGCCACCCAGTTTTTCATTAGATTATAATATAGGAAATAAATAGTCCTAAATAGTAGGATGCACACCATAATCATTAGACAGAGAATAGGTGTCAATTTTTCCCCTCTTGGGTATACAAACTTCAGATCTCAAAGTAGGAATGAGGAAGATCTGTTAAGGGTTACTGAATCCATCTCCTGCAAAACCACTGTGTAGTTACACCCCTATGGTTATTCCTCAAATAATATACTGATAAAAAAGAGGGCCTACAGCTCCTCATAGTCACAGCAGCAAGAACTTTCCTAAAGGCTGCAGAAATGGTGTGTCGTTCTTTACGGATTGTCCCAGAGCCATTACCTGTCTGAGGCAGCGCAGAGCAGTTCTTTATATTATATATACCAGCACTTTGAAGAATTCCGTTTCAAATGTCTCAAACAATGGGGGTTTCACCACTTCCTGTGGGAGCCAGTTTTGCAGCCTAACTCACTCCACCATCTGGAGTGTTTTCCTGACTGTCTGCCTGCTTGTAACTTTCTTTAGTTGTGCTCCCACTCTTTCTCCATAAAGGTGACTCGCTAAACCTTTCTGTTCTGTGAAATTCATGCTACATGGTGCTTTTTTTCTTTTTTATGATAATCAAGAAAACCTGAAAGTTTGATGGTTTCTTGTCCTTGCTCTTCCTTCCTCAGAAATAAGAGTAAGTTATAAATAAATTATTATGGCTTTTCTCTTTGCTCATCTCAGAGGTTTACCAGGACTGCCAGTATGACTGCTCTCTTTTTATAGATGGGAGAACTGAAGCACAGAGCAGGAAACATCATTCAACGAGCCAGTGGCAAGACCTGGGTTTTTAGCCAGGTCTCTACAATCAATAGTGCCCTACTTTTTTTGATATGTTTTTTTTTTCAGTCCAATCCAATTCCTCTGGTGTTGTTGGAATACCTAAAACAAGCTTTCTGAGAACTTTATTCAGAATTCTAACTGAAAGCTCATCCTGCTGAATATTTAACATTTATTATCTTTCTGATGTGTTTGTTAAGCATCCTGATTAAGTACTGATATATAAAAACAACAAAGCACTTTAACAGACTGATTCAGTCCCTAGGGCCTCCGAGCAGAGTTTCCTTCAGATAGCCTATGTTTTCCTGGTTGCAGATTGTCCAAACTGAACGCAGTGTATAACAAGCATGCTGTTATCAGTGCGCTGCAGAGAGATTTCCTTCCTCCACAGTGCCACCATGCTTACTTCACCTGTTGTATTTCCCTTAGCAGCGGTTTTCGGTAAGCCCATTTCTCAGAATCTGGATAGGTACTGCATTATAAATCTTTTCACATGGGACAATAAGACCGCAATCAGTTCAGCACAGAGTACCGTGTAGAGACTGATACCCAGGCTGGCACGGAGCTGCTCACCTGGGCCTCAGTACAGGCTGCCCTCAGCAGCATAGCACCGCATGGGCTGCTTGCAGCCATGGCATTACACCTCCCTGAGGAGGACATGCCTTAGGGTCTCTGCCTGCCCAGCTTGTCTGTGCCATAAGTGTCTCTGCTAGATGTGCCTGAGCACGCGACACTTGTCTTTTCCCAGCCCCCACCTGGGGATGACGGTGACAAGCTACGTCAGTGTGGCTGGCAACGTGGTTTCAGAACTGTGCCATGCTGATCCCACACTGAACTGGTGACACGGATCCTGTGCCCAGTGCAGCACTTTGTATGGCTCGAGAAATGGAAGTTAGAGATGCAGTAGGCAAAGTCATGTACTGTCACCCACTTTTGAAGCATGCCAGTAAGTGAGTGAAGCCCTTACCAGAGGAGTCGTTCCCCCACTTCTCCTCCAGGCCACCTTTATTCCGGATATCGTTGAGCCAGAGCTGGAGGATTTACCGAAAGCTGCGAGGCTGTTGAAGGTCACTGAGCGCATTGTCTTTGCTTTCAGATTGAGTTTGAGAAATTACCGGTGGTGTCATGCCTGTGCCTCCTGGCCATGTGAATAGAGGAAGCTAACGAGCAACAACAGATTACATAAAGCAGGGAAATCCCCCTCCAACTTCTCCCCTACTATCTCAAACTGAAGTTGATTTGCATACATACACTACAAATAACTGCAATGGCTTCTAGCCCTATGAAAGAATTACATGTGCTTGCCTATAATCATTTAGGCCAGTTCCACCAGTTGAATCACTCATAGAAAATAAAAAAGGCTGAATGAGAGCCTTTGTAGAAATCTAAGCAGTTTTATGTAGCATCGGCCTACTTCAGATAAGGACACAACTGGGTAATGCTATTCCATGTGAAATAAACAGGAACTGTTCAAAACCTATTAAGAAATAGTGGTTATTCTAGAAAATGTGTGCTAAAAAACTATATTAATGTTTATAATTTGTGGTTATGGTTGGACAGACAGATGGGTGGATGATGTCTTTCTTTAGCTAAACTTGCAACTTAGCTTCCAATGCAAACGCTGCTTGCTGGAAAATGAACTTTACTGAAATCCGGAAAAAAAACTGCAGTATCCTATCAATGAAAATGATAGCCAGCTACTTTACAAAACCTGAGATTCATTAGGCCTAGCATTCCTGAGCAATGCTGTTCAAGAAGTGGCATTAAACATACCTTTGAAATTCCTGTGATTTCTTTTAAATGTTGTGGTATAACAGAAACAAATGAGCAATAAGGAGATAGGATAGTGAAAAAAAATGCATATTTACTGGGTTATCTCTGGTCCAGAAATCTACTTGGTTAATCTGACATTTACAAAAATCTTTTACGTTATCTTTAATGCTCTAAGAATGGCAACATTCGTAAGCCTAGTACATCATGTCTGCAGAATGCTTAGATTCTTTTTGAAGAAAGATGATACTTTCTGTTCTTTTGCTGAGGGACTTTGCCAAGTAAAAATAATGTTATTTTTCCCATTAACTGGTTTCTTATTTTGTTGAGTTTTAGAGCTGAGGGTTTTTTCACTGGTGGTTTGTTGTTGTTGTTGTTTAATTTATTTTTAATAGATAAGAACATAAAGTTTCTAAACTTTGGAAAGACTACTGTTCTACTCACTTTCTTAGCTTTCTGCTGAAATAGTTCTTCAGATGCATTTACTGTTAATCATCTTCCAAAGCTAGACAAAGTGCAGACAACTGCACTGGTCATTCTTCTCTACCAATGAATTCACAGAAAAGATCTTCTGTACATTTTCTGAGTTTTCAAGCAAGCTCTACATTAAAATAAATAAAGTTGGCTGGGGATATAATTTTTAGCAATGCTATAGCTGTCTTACAGTAGATAGCAAAGTTGTTTTAAACAGTCACATTTGTATTGAGGAATTCATCAAAGGTGTATAGGCCAAAGTGCATTATGACTATCATCACTGTCACTATAGTTATACCCGTTTGCTATAGGAGCGACTCTTTTCTAGGGTAGCCAGTTTTCATATAGTTAACAAGGAGGGATAGAGAAGACGAGGAAAACTGAGACACAGCTTACCTTTACAACCCGTGTAAGTCTTCTGATTCTTCTGTGATATCCCCTCTGTTAATATGAATCATGTCATGACCTGTTGCAGAGGAATACCTTGCCTTTCACCCTCCTCCTTTCAGCATTATTGACTTTATTCAAAGCTTTAATGGAGCACAATAGGGACCTGCCCAGATGGGAGTTGGCTGTTCTGCAGAGCCCTTGGGAGCTGCCCACTCCCCGGGCTACAACAGAACTTGTCACAATGGATCAGCTGTAGAAACTAGAAGAGAAGTACTTATTTGAGTAGGAGCATGATACCTTGCAGTGCACTTGATAGCAGCAAACAGGAGGACACGATGGCACAGTGTGACTGCTTATTCATTTTTACCTTGGATATTTTGGTCTTAATAGCTTCGTGTGTCTCTTTGGTTTGTGTTCTTTCCTGTCAATTTGTAGGTTGATCAGCGAGGCAACAAAAGGTGCTTTTTTTTTTGTCTCCTCTCACTAACAACAGTCTATTTTCAACACTTTAGTCACAGTAATATAATATTCTTTGTATAAACAGTAAACTACATCCCAAAGCACTTTACAGCCACTGACATGGGACTAAGACTAAAAGTGGAACAGCTCATACTGGTTAGGAGGAAGGCTTTGCTCTCAGCCTAAGTATTACAAAGGCAGATAGGGTGCAGCCATAATATTTGCTCTGAATCCAGTACAATTTGCTAATAGTTGGAAAATACACTGGTATAAGCTGTGCTCTGTTTAACTCTTAGAAACATGTTTGAATTGTAAAAAGCAAACTGTGATAGAGATGTCAGTCCTTTTGCATATTCCATTCTCTATTCATAGGCAGCAGCTACCAAAAAAGTTTTACTGGGAAGCTAGAGTGACACAAAGGTCCTCAACAGAAATGCACTGGCCCTGGGAGAGCTCTGCCAAAGAGTCAAAATGGGAGCTGGACCGTGCAAAGGTTTGGCTCCAAAGCACAAGAGTAGCATCAGAAACTTTGCTGCACAGGTTGAGTCTGGATATTGGTAACTAAAAGGACAGCCAGGCAGGCAGCAGAAAGAGGACCTCTAAATATAAGTACATCCATCTTCAACCAGTCCATGAAATTTACCTTGATTTGTTTCGTGAATTAAACTGGTTTCCAAGTGGCTGGAGGAAATGGTGACTTTGTCATTTCATTCTTACATGTTGTCATTGAGGTGTCTGTCTTTGTTGTGTGTTTCAGATGGAAAGAATCTTTCAAATTTACCTTGGGATGGAACCAATCCTGCCCTGCAAACCATACAAGTGAGAAACACTGCCTTGAGAAATGCTTTACTCAACATCACTGATGAGACTCCTGGCGATACACCCAGTCTATAGAAAGGTCAAATGCAATCTTCACTGATAAATGAATGAACAACCCTGGTTTTTAAAAATCCAGTGAAGCAGATAGTTAGGCATTCTTCTTTTGCCTGTTTAGAGACTAACATAAAAAACAAGTGCTGTTCTCTCTACATGTGGACCATATTAAACCTTTGGAATTATGAATTTTTTGAATATTGTTCAGGTTAAATTAAATTACATAGTAATAAAACTCTATGAACAACACACACGTCAGTGAAGAAGCACAGAGCTCACAAGCCTTCCTAATTCACCCTGACACCTCAGCAGTCTGGAGGAGCAGGCAGTCAAATACATAGAGCACTGGGTTTCAACTGCATTATTTACTCACACCTTACTGAGACTGAGAGAATGTATGACTTGCTAAGGGCTGCTGAAGGCACTAGCTCAGCTGTTACTGACATCAAGTTGTTCCCTGTATTCAATCCTCACATCCCTAAGGGAAAGCTATGTATGTGCTGAGTTAGTGCTGATGGCTGATGCACAGCCACCATTAGCCCGAGACATGGTTCAGCGCCCTGCAATCATGGGGAAGGCCTCACTGAGCAGCATCATGGAAAGCAGAGCACTCCGCACAGAAGTGTGGGAGGTTCAGGTAACCCAGCAAGGGGATCAGTGTTGGGGTGAACAGGTTGCCATCTGCTGTTTGCTGGGCAGGTTTGGGGTGACCAAGGGTGTTCCCAGCGAACACAAGGTCCCTGTTAAATAGCACTGTGTACGCTTACAGCTGCACTGTGGGTGGCTGAAGAGTTGTTGGGGTGAGGAAGCCAATGTCCTTTTGCTTGCAGCCACCACGCAGGCTGGTGGGGAGAGGGCTGCTCTGTAACTCTCTGCTCACATGCCTGCTCAGGCAGCTTTGTGCTCTCCTTGAGTAAGAAAGTTTCCAGGTTTTCATCATAAGCAGGCTACTCCATTTCAGTGTTACTTTTAAAAGCTAATAGGTTTCAATGTGAAGAGGAGCAGTTCTCCAGCTTTACCAATTTTATGCTTTAAAGAGATTTTTTTTTTTAAATTTCATTTTAATTTTGTTTTAATCAAAGTTTAGACTTCCTTCTTGCCGGTGTTGCACTGCTGTCCAGTCAGTCAAACACTGCTGAACTTGCTTGTCGCCATTTTATCTGGATATCTTGTAAATATTTGGTAGAGCACTCAGACACAGAAGTGGTTTTTGCTCTTACAGTCACATGCCTGGTTCCAGGACCTTTCAGAAGTACAAAAGACCGAAGGCAGGGAAAATTCCACTGAGATGCATTCAAGTCTCCAAGGAGCAACTGGACTCTGTTTAGACTAAAATTTCTTGCTGCTGATTCTCTCTGTTCTTTTTTCTTTATTTAAACATGGAAGGATAGAGAGGGGAAGCTGCAGGGTTAGGGTGTTTTTCTATTATTATTATTATAAACACTGAAATACAAATGCCGTATCACTTGTTTCTCTCATATTACAGGAACATTTGCAGTTGGAGAAGGAGATAAGCTTTTTAATGCTCTCTGCAAAACCTGGGAAATTTCCACCTAAGTTCTAAAAAGCGTTACAGATATTAATGAATTAAAGTTTAATCCCCTTCTTCTCAGCCCTGCGAAGTAAGGACTAAATACAATTTAAAGACACGGATAATGAATCTAAAAGGTTGTAAGTGCCTTGCCTGAAATCACTCAGGCAGGGTGGCAGGAGGACTCAGGTCTTTGGGTCCCAGCCTTCTATCTTACACCACAGCCAGCATAGTTCTCTGCCTTTTCAAGGTTAGCTGTACTTGCCCTTCTCAGCTATAGTGAGTACATGCTGACATAGTACCTGGACATATCCTTGCTTTTTCCCCCTTGGAACACAGAGACCTTCCACAGAGTCACTCCCGTGAGATTAAGATGTTGAAAAGATCAGAGTGGGATGTAAACAGGGAAAAGGGAAAACAAGGCACTGCTCTGCTCTGAGCACATCCCACCTCTGCTGTGGCAGTGGAGTTAGTGAGCAGCCTCTAGCTTGTGCTCCCACAATGGGTTTAGGTAGGGCTGTGGTAAAATTTTTACAGTCAGAGGGAGATCTTGACTGACAAGAACACTGGACAAATGAGCCAGTGAGCCACTCTCCTGTATAAATACCTATGAATTCATTATTCTCCTCATTGTGAGTCACAGTTCTTATCAGAATTCCACAGCTATTGCTGCAGCCATTCTCCGGCTTCTCTTTTGAAGAGAGGGATAATCCCACCAGTTCCTCTTTGGTGGCATGAGTCAGGTTTTTACCAGGGCAATTAATGGACAGCTGAGAAGAGCAATTCCAACAGGGATGAGCCAAAAGAAACGACCACATGACTCATCAAGTGAAAGAGAAGGAAAAAGGGAGCAAAACCAGTTAAGAGCCGGGCAGTCCCTGCTGCCTTCCCCATGGCCTAACCCTGCAGCCCCTCACAGTGCCTCTGCCCTATTCGTGCCCTGGCCAGCCACAGCACTGTAGCAGCTCTCCTGCCAAGGACCCAGAGTACTCGCAGATGCCTTGCACAGCACTCACTTCATTCTTGCTGAAAGGCAGCCAGGCCCAGGCTGAGACATGGCAAGCGCTTTGCTGCGCCTGGCAACGCTGCCCAGATGCCGAGAACAAATGGGGAAGAAGGGCTGTGTAAAAATGCAGGGGAATTTTCACATAGGCAGGATGTAATTAGCAGAGCTGGAATTTGGCCAGGATGCTGGGGTTAAAGCACTGGCTTGCAGGTAGCACAGTGGGAGCTTTCATAACTCTCACGCTCAGGATCTCCCATTTCCATCTTACCCAGACGATGTCAGAGGACTGCTCCCCGTTTAATGTTCCCAGACAGCTTTCTGAGCTCTGACACAAAGGGAAAAGTGTCAGAGAGTGCTGCAGCTGCAGTGTGCCATGGTGACAGCTGGCAGGACCGCACCCCGATGGCCTGCAACAGCATCACAGCAAAGCCTGGCACTCAGCATCCTGCCTGTGGGCTCTTGTGAGCATGCACCTGCCTTGCTCAGCTTTAGGTCCTGAGCTCCCAGCAAATAGATAGAAAAAGGGATGAAAAAAGGGCAGCCCCTTATATATTAATTGTGACAGGGGGAATACTGCTTCAACCCTATTCCCTGCCACAGGTCAGAAATGACATCCAGCACTCCTTCCCAGTGAGTACCACTGAGCTTTCCGAATGTGCCTTGCCAGTAATAAACTGCACTTTTTAAAAGCTCATGCCTCATCTGTCCTTCCAGCTGAGAAATCACATTCAAAGCAGCAAAACATTTTGTTTCCTTTTGTGACCTCACTTTCCATATATGCAATCTTTGTGTTTACTATGAGGATGCTGAATGTCCACAAAAGGTCAAGGAAGTCATGCAAGAACCTCACGTGTGGAAAGTCCGCACAGCATTCTTACCACAACTTGATCCACAATGTGAAAAACCTTGCAGCAAACCAAAGCCCCTGGGAGTGGCAGCCCTGAAGACTGGCAGCAGCCCCAAGTGCTGCCTTCCTCCTCACATGTGTGAGCCAAGAGGGGTGCTGTCCCCGCCCTGGGAAGCACCGCCTGTGTGTCACCTCCCTGCATTGACCTTGGACTTGGCGTGGGTTTACACACAGTCCCCCTCTCTGTTATGTGTCAGGAAGGCAACCACTGCTCGAGCTGGGTGGGAGCACCTCAGTGAGCAGGAACAGCCCTGCAAGCTGGAGAGGGGAAAGTACAGGCAGCTGCAGGCAACAGGAAATCTAGCGCTCATAAATACTACGTCTTACAGCCAGAAAGAGGAAATAAACAGCACCAGTACAGGCAGAGAGAAAAGAAGAGAGGAACACAGCGTAGCTGTAGTGCAGGAGTCGCTGCATTACAGTGAGCTCATTTTCACAGACCATCATCCCAGTTTGCTGTGTGTCCCGACTGCAAAGATCAGTGGGGGAGTGGGGACTGGTCAAAGAGAGGGTCTCTATCAGAAGTTGTCAACAGCTGCTGTAATTAAGGAAGCAGCCAGAGCACACACAACCTGAGTGGCCGCCAAACTGAAATGAAAGCATTTTTTGTTTGCAGCCATAGCCCTGAAGGATAATAAAGATAGCTACAACGTGCCAAGCTGGGAGCTGCATAGACATCGTCTCTGAGTGGCAAATGCCCCACTCCAGCTATCCAAACTCCCATGCTATGGGAACGGATTGCATGCACTGCCAGCATACGTGTCCACAGCCACCAGCTTGGGCAGCTTCTTGCCAGGCTGGAGAGCCCCAGGCACAGCAGAGGTGACAGGTACAGCCTCTGTGAGCTCTGCCTGCTGGCTGACAAGTGCTGATAACTGTAGGATCCCCTCCTCAGAGCTTTCCCCTCAAATGCCACGGATCACCATGGCCTGTGGTTTGGCCGCCTTAGCAACAGCTGCTGTGCTTGGAACATAGTGGCTGCTTTTTGTTACTGCTCCTCACCTGGGCCACCGCAGCATCCCAGGCAGCTGGTATGCAGAGCCAAGGCGGTGGTGGGACCTCCTCAGCCATGAAACGCTGCTCTCAGGCTTTCACCAAGCACAGTAGAAACTCATGTGCAGGTTCAGCAAAAGGAGAATAGTCATTCACAAATTGTATGCATATTTCTTCATTCATTCATTGAGTCGGGCTTCCCTTTCATCCCCCAGCCCTGCACACATTGCTGGCATTCTCCCACAGTCCCATCTAATAATCTGAAGGTCTCCACAAGTCGCTGCTTGCCAATGGAGAGCACGGCCACCGGCCTGGCTGCTCAGTCACAAGATGTTCCATGCAAAGGTTTAACGCTCCTTACCAACATCTGCCCTTTCCCATGAATCCCCTGCAGTATTTCCCTAATCAGGTCTCAGGGAGGCTTTGCACAGTGCAGGGTGCTAAGAGGGTGGCTGTGAGCTGCAGCATTTCCAGAGTCCCTGAGCACTCCAAGTCCTTTCCCTAGAGCTTCCAGTGTCAATGTCTAGATGGCACTGCAGGTGCTTGTTGCCTATACTCACAACCTGGAAGGACAGCAACAGATCCTTCTCATCCCTCCTGTCTGTGAGGCATAGAGGAGATGCATGCTTTTGGAAAAATTCAAATTGAAGTGATTTTTTAAATTAATAATAGACAAAAGGCAAAAATATTCAAAAGCTGTTTTGGATATACAGGCAACAAAAGTGTATTCCTTACTATTGCCATGAAGTGAAGGTATCTCTCTGAGTGTTCTTCTCCATCTGATGCCTCCAGGTTGCATTTCACTGATGTGCCAGCAGCGATCTGTGGGCTGCAGTTCAGGTTTGCAAAGACAGACATCATGGCTAGCTCACAGGCCCAGTGTTCATCTGGGGCTCATGTGGCCACCCCACTGGACAATCAACAGAGTGTTTGTCTTCAGGTTCAGTTCTCCTTTTGGAGGGAGGGGGCAGGCTAGTCATGAACTGCACCCTGTGCGTGTGTTTGGTGGTGTGAAATGAAAAGATATCAAAGTTTTACATTATAGTCTACTTAGGTTGTTCTGCTCTTAGTTCCATCGTTACCAACATAGCTTCCAAAACCAAACCGTATATAAATAAAATCTGCAGTATTTTTTAAAATTCTCTGCTTTTCTCATGCATTCAAAAGCATAAGCCTTTTCTGTAGGACTGGCTGACTGCCCGATCATTGCTTTTTATTTTATGGCATTGTTTAACTGTACATCTCCCAAATCATAACATCTGAGTTCTGGTCTCAATATTACATTCAAATTTTACTACTAAAAGGTGTCTAAATAATTCTTCAATACATGTGGCTGTTAATACAGTTTCCTTAAGTTGGACATTTCCAACTGGAAACAAATGGCAGACTTGAGAAGTTCTGCTGCTCACAGACAAGAGTATACCTGGAAAGCATCAGAATGACTTTCCTCGCTGAAAACTGTTATCAGAATGCATGCATAAATGCTGGGATTTAACCAGCCAGTGCTGTCTACTTGTTTGAAGAAGTGCATGTAACCCCTCAGCAGAGGCTCAGACTTCCAGTGAGAACAGAGATCAGTCTGAGCACCCAAATGGTGACATTTTCATAGGAAGCATGTGTGGGTCATCTGTGCCAGAAGAAGGGCAGGACACCATGGGGAGGCTTTCCCATTTCTGGGAAATAGTGAAATGGGGGAGCCTAGCGACCACCAAATTGTCTTTCCTTCCACAAAACGATGTCTTCAAGATACTCTTTGATATCCATCCAGTCGAATAGTTTGACAACTTGAATAAACAAGCAGAAAACGTTATGGATTTTTGACCTTAGTGGGCCATCTTTGAAGGAGAACAGAAACCCGGCATGCCTTTGTCTCTGTGGATACCCACACTTGAACGTGGCCACATCACCGCGGCCTGTGTGGGGTGCGTTCCACCGTGCGTCACGCTCTGGTTGGCAGCAGCAGCCCTGCCCTCCTGGGGAGTGGCACAAAAACCTCTTTATTCCTGAGAGAATAGCGAGGGGATTGCGGGAGGCCTCTGGGAGCCTCACAGCAGTGAAGTGGCTTTTGTCTGCCCATCGCAGTACGATGTCCGCACAGCGGCTATGCCGCCAGTGACATGCCAGGAGGGGCCGGTGCATGGGGCAGCATCAGGTGGATGACAGGCTGGGATATGTGGACAGGAGAGGAGTTGGTGGGAAACACCCGAGGAAGACCCTGCATTACCTCTGCAGCCTAAACAACACGGGAAAAGTGATGGTGGATGGCAGAGTCTTAGAACAGCTCTGAAGTCTGAGTCACCACACTCTCATCCCCCCAGTGCCAGCACTGCCGTGCAGAGAGACACTCTGGTGCTGGCCTGGCTGGAAATTAACCTCCTGCTTAGTGTTTCTCTGAAACACACAAAAAGGGGCTACTTCACTAGAATGTCTCAAAGTTTCATCAAAAAAGAAATGCAGATATAAATGTATTAGAAACTGAAAAGTGCAAAAGTAAATAGAACTTTGAAACAAAATGCAGCAGACCCTCTAAATACAGCTAGTTAAAACTCTTCTTACTGCATTTATGCATCACTGCCTCCTTTGCCAGCACCTCATCCTGCACAAAGCAATAAGCCTAAACAATGCAGATATGCTAAGCAAAGCTGCTCTGAACACGGCTCCCAGCGTAATGACTCACGGCCTTATCCAGTTCCCATGAACAGCATCGGGAAAGCTTCTCTAACACTAAGAGACAAGAGATTGGATCGCAGAATAACTACATAACTTTTGACCAAAACGTGAAGTTTTCATAAAGCGCTGATAAAATATTCATGCAGAACAGTGTGGCAACTCTGACCAAAACAGTCGCGATGCTAAGAATGTTTCAAGTGAGCCCAATCGGTTTTGGAGCCACACTCATTCCCACTCCTGATGTATGCTCTAAGGGGGAAATACAGACCAAACTTTCTTTTTCTTTCTTTTTTTTTTTTTTTAAGAAGAAAGCATTTCCAATGTCTTTTTTATGGATATGCAAAAGACTCCCCTTCTGCTGCTGGGAAACCCATTTCCAGCTCCATAAGCACTAAAGTGCATCCTAAATTTTAGAAAGCATTTGTTAGGCAAAGCAGGTCATTTTTTAAGATTTTGTTGTTGTGGTGGTTATAATTGCAGCCTTTCTGTTGATGCCAGCTGCCTTAGTTGTAGATATCTCCTGGGAGATGGTGTCTGTCATCCGGCCCCACGTGGGTGTCCCTGTGGCTATCTCCCATAGCCACCCTCCCTGTAAATCACAGCATATTAAAAAAAAAAGGGGGATAACGTTGACATGTGAACTAATCCCCACATCAAAGGGAACAACTCTCCCTCCTCTAAACAGCCGCCCCACTCTTTTGCTGGGAAAAGTCTAATGCCTAGAAGGTGATTTACACAAAACTTCATCCCAGTTGTTAGGAATCTTGCAGTGCTGCTTATTAGCCAGCTGCAGAAGAAACCTGGGAATCAGGGAACCACAACAGCTAGCCTGAGGGTTCCAGCATTTAGCAATTCAGGGGGGAAAAGAAAATTGGCTTCTTATAGCAAACTCGTGCATATGTTGGTTGTATGGCAGGATAGGCGTGTAAATGTGACAAGTAATGCTGACCTGCGTGGGCACAGTCATATCTGCATGTGTCTGCATATACTTGTATATGCACAGGAGTGCCTGTTCTGACATACAGATGCACGCATATTTACACCTATCTTTTTACCTCTTTGGAACAAAGAAGAAATACAAACGGAAAATGCATGAGCATATATAATTGTGCATCAGGAGTAGGCCTGGAGAGGGCTATCCGCAGCGTATGCTCTCTTAGAGCACACCTTTGTGCCACAGGCCTGGTTTTGAGCCATTGGTTCAAATGCTGGGAATATGTGGGCAAGGTGGATACATCTGTTTAAGTCAAGATTCAGTCATAAACTCTCTCCTGTCCTTACCCAGGCAAATACTCCCTGTGTGCTAAGCATATGAAAAGCTTCCCAATAACATACTGTCTTTGGGATGCAACAGAAGAGAGGGTTGTATCCCTCTCTGCCTGCCCAGATAACCATCTTTTTCCAAATTAGCTCTGAGTTTGCACCGGTGCTTGGCACACTCCTCAGCAATGCCAGCAAAGCAGTGCCAACATCCTGCACACAAAAGATATACCGGTACTTAGAGCCAATAAACAAACCTACCCACCCTATTTGAAATGAGCTGTGTTAATGAAAGTGCATGAGTACCTAAGTAAGCACACATAAATGAGGTACTGCAGGCCATCCCTTGCCCTGGGCCAGAGGGCCACGAGCATCCACATAGGCAGTGCCACCTGCAGGAGCTGGTATCATTCCCAGTGCAAGCACTGGTGTGGTCTGAGAGTGAATTAGAGCAGGAAACTGAAATGAGTTAAAAATAAAAAGCTTCCTTTTTGTCTCTTGGTCAGCTGTAGCTCAGCTTCACTCCCCCATGCACCGCTGTACAGCTGCACAAGTGGGGGCTTGGGAGAGAAGCAATGGCACAGCACCAGGGCAGTGCCCGGCTGGCTGAGTGTGTTTGTGATCCCACTTACACACGCTCCCATGCAGCCTTGTGTGTGTCTGTGCCTGTCCCTGCCCCGTGTCAAGTGGAGAAGATGTGAGAGAAACCCCGGCATGGTTGCAACCTTCACCTCCAGCACATGGAAAAATAAACACAGACATTCTCCTGTTTGTTGATTTAGTGCAGGGTGCTCCTTCCATTACAAAACCATTTCCCTGCAGGCAACGGGCTCAAACCTATTTGCTTATTATTCCGCAAAAGAAGATGAGGGTTTGGGGAGAAGTGCAATCTTCAAGCATCTGATCTGTTGATAGAGAACTTGAAAGGAGGGAGTCCTCCCAGGTTCCTCTCAGCCAGCATGGCACGTTTCCTGGCTGTGCATGGCTCTTCGTGGTTCCTAGCTCAGGGACGCATGCCACATGCTTCTGTTTCTCCTCCACTTCTTTTTAAAATATAAATCTAGTATGGGAGAGCTTTGTGCTTAGAAATGTAGCAAATGCATCACCACAGGTATTCCCATAGACACAGCTCTGATCACAGAAAGCTGCCCTCAGAGCTACAGTTTCCAGCACACCCACCCTTCCTGTGCATCTGCACTTGTCACAGCTCAGTCCCCAGGCATGAGCACTGCTGGCACAAGGAGCTCCCATCCTGCTGCTCGGGCTGGTGGTCCAGTGGTTACCCCTCATAGGACAGGGCAGACACCAAGTCCATTACTGACCTGGAACAGCAAAGCAGGACTGTGTGTGTGAGAAGCAAATGCAGAAGAAGCATTTGCAGAGTCCTTCCTGTTTACTGGTATTGATCAGATGCTCCCAGTGGCATTTCCTACTGCTGGCTGGAATGGGACTGGGTGAGCGCTGCAGGAGGAGCAGCACAGCTTATCTGGAGCTGGCACCAGTTTTGGCACTCAGCTAAATTAGCTATTTCTACTTGAAGCCACGGCACTTTGTTTTTGCCATCCTCCCCCCCTCCCCACCCTCCCCATAAACACACACAATTAAACTGCACTCAGCACCTTATTTTCTCAGATAAAACCACCTCTCCTACTGTTGGCTCCAAGATGGACAAAAATCACACTCTTCCGGCTGGTCTTTTGGATGGCACTTCAGTCTTTGCGCAAACCCAAACTAACTGCATTGAAAAGGAATAAATTTATGAGGGGAGACATACAACAGACAATGTCAAAGGAAAAGCAGATCAAAAAGAATTGCTGGTACAGGATATGTGGGCTGTCCTTTCGGCTGCTTTGGGACACATCCTTTCAGCACAAGAAAAGCTCAAAGGAATCTAGCTAATCTGTTGTCAAACACAGCACTGTGATGGGAGACGGGTCTTTCAACAGCCCAGCAGAGCTGAGCACGCCTGCAATAGCCGTGAGCCCCAACCCTATTCCCAGCTTTTCGCATCCATGGCCACAGCCAGCTCAGTGCACACAACAGCACCTCACTCCACCCAGCATTTGCACCTTGGCCACCTGAAGGCAGGCTCCGTTTCACAGCCACAGCAGTTGCCCTTGGAAGGGCCTTGGTTCACTTGAATCCCACAGTGAGATCCCAGCCACAGGCAAGAATGTATGTGGGCAGGACCAGCCCAGGCTGCGTACAGTACAATGTCCCATAGGTCTGCAGCTCCAAATAGCGAATAGGAATGGTGAGCAGTCCACATACATGCTGGCTGAGATACCACAGCACCACGTGGAGGTATGCAGAGAGGATAACAGAAAAAATTACTAGATAAAGAATATGGGATTCCATTGCTTTCCTTCTCCCCTGCATTTCAGCACAGCACTCCAGCAGCATGTGCTACATACATAATGGGTTAATTCCCTTCCCAGTGACTCACACTTCGTCTTCTGACTAGGATTCAGCATTCAGTGCCACCAGTTTGGACATCCCTGCATGGTAAGGGCGAGCAGAGTGCTGAGCTTGGGCAGCAGCACAGGAACGTTAGAGTTTGTTTAGCATTCACCACATATCTTCCTAAAAAGTCAATGTGCAACCCCCCCCTGGCTCAGCAGACCGTCTGAACACTGCAGAGCAGTTTGTTCAGCTTTTGTTTTAGAGCATGAAGGGTACTGTCTCATGAAAGGGTACCTTCTTATTTAACTTTAGTGGCAGACTGTGTCACTGTAATTTGATTTTAAACTATCCACTATTGAGGCTTTCACAAGGGAATCCAACACACATGCATTTGCTGCATGACAAATTTGACTGTCTGGAGAAACAAAGGTTGATAATTAAGCTAACAGCGGATTATCAGGATGGGGTCTAAGCACGGCCTAAAGCCTCAACAAGTCAATGCCTTAATTTCTGGATACTTATCAAAAGAAAACCCTCTACCTGCTGCAGCTTGCCCATTCTGGCTGATCTGGCTCAGCGAGTCCCATTGCTCGCTGCCGGGCTGTACCACTGGGACTCGGCACCTCCTTGCGCGACGGAGGAATGCTGAACAAGCAGACACCACTCGGGGGTAATCAGCCGTGCCAAATCAAATGCATAATTCAGCAAGATTAGGGCTAAATCTGGGAGATACGTGAGACCTCAGCACCTTTTGTAGTCTGAAATACCGTTAATTAATATTTATCAGATGTAAAACACGACACCAACTACTTCATACAATATGCCTTGAAGCACTGTATTATTATTCCTTTTAAAGCGCATGTTACAGCCAGAGAGACCAAGAAAGATGAGCACAAGTGTCATCAGCAACAAACATCACTCAGCTGGAAGCCAAATTTTGAAGTCCACCCATGGCTGCACCATGCCATGCTGTGCCATGCTGTACTGTACCATGTGCAAGCAGTGAGGGCACCTTCACTCCCTGCTGCCCAGAGCTGACCACCAGCAGCACTCGCTCTGCCGCCACGTTGAGAGAGCCCAACATGTGTGACAGCACAGCACCTCCAGACCACCACAGCACGGGCTTCCTGGCGGTTTGGCTCCCAAGGCTGAAGTCTCTGGATAACTTCCATCCCAAATGTATGTCACATTTCCTCCGAGTGAAAGCAAAATATTTACACTAATCCTGGGTCACCCGGAGGCCACCCCACTATCACAGGCTGGAAGCGGCTGCGATACTGTAAACTGAGGGGCACAAGGGTGGAGGGGATTAACGCCAGCCTCCAAAATAAACCGTGCGACCGGCTGGTGGCTGCTGCTGGATGACGGTCAGCACTAAGGCGGACAGTGCCTGACCAGAGCCTGTGCTGTGGGACACGGAGGGGCTGGGCTGGGAGCCAGTTAAAGATGAAGGCACAGGGTGGCACAGCAACCATCGGGGTTTTCTCAAAGCTGAGATGAGCAGTTGCTGGACCTACCCACCTGGAGAGAACTTCCTGAGAAGCCGGTGTCCCATCTACCTCACTCAACCCTTTCCAACAAAATCCCAAAGTTCCAGTCATCTGGATGAGCCCAAGCAACTTGCTGAAATCCCTCAGAAGGGCAGAGGGATTCACTAATATCCACAGAACCCAGAGCGTCCCTGCAGGCCACCCTTCCTGGCCGTTCTCTTCAGTGCCCGGATGGTGGCTGCAGGTCCCCCACACAGCCCCAGCACAGCGCAGCCAAAGCCATGCTTTGGTCGGCATCTGAGGTGCTGGCCACACCAACACCACTTCTTCACCTGCCTTCAAGAAGCTGTTTGGAAATCAGAGAATCACAGAGAGTTTGAGATTAGCAAAGACCTTTAGGTCCATCTGGTCCAGCCTCTGCTCACGCAGGGACACCCAGAGCAGAGTGCTAAGGACAATGTCTGAAAAAATACAACATTTGTTCTGCAAAAGTGTTCTGGGCACAGTTAAACTCAAATGGAAAATACTGGGCTAGACTTGCCCCACAAAAATGCATTGAATTCAACAGTTTAAACACACAAGCTTGAAGTACAGGCCTCACAGCCTCTGTAATTCCCCAGTGTAGAGTAGAGAAGATCTTTCTGAGGCAGCTCTTCCCATCTCCTCATAGCCCAAATCTCTCTTATACAGAACCAAAAGTTTCTTTTTTAATCCATACTATACAAAAAAAAAAAAAATCTCTGCTGCATACTATAATATATGCAAATGAGTCTCTGGATAAAACACCAGGAGCTCCTGGCTAGCACACCACCCATCAGATACCACTGACCTCTCCCTGGCTCCTGCTGTACTGCTTTCTCACAATGGTGACCCCCAGCTGGGTTTCACAGGTAAACGTGGCACATAGACAGACACTGGGAACTCTCTGCCAGGCAGCAAATGACATGGTACTTCTTTTGTATGCCCCGAACTTGGCATGGGGGTAGGACACCAATCCTACCAGCACCTGAGCTGCTTCAGAAAGCCCTCACCCAGGTGCATAGAAGGGAGCTCCAGATGTGAGACATAGTGGGGATGAAGCTCCTTCCCATTCACTGCTGCCTGATAAATGAGCCCATGAAGAGTGCAGTTTGATCAGAATGAGCCCACAATGTCTTATACTTGTTGCCAGCAAGACTCACATGAAAACTTGTGGAACAACCGAAATATTAACAAGCCATCCCAGTTATTCTCATCTGTCTAAGCAAGAGATAACTGCACCTTTTGCATCAAACCATTTTCCTCTGGCACTTTTCACCATGACAATATCAGTATCTGAGGTGTCAGTATGGGGATGAAGCTGAACAGGGTGACATCTGTCCGCTCTCTACTGCTTGGGTTACATGGCTTTCCTCAGCTCTGCAGAGAAATTGTCTTATGCTGATGTAAGCTATTAGGCATGCAAGACATAACTATATCAGAAGGGGGTTTCTGTGTGGGACGAAACAGTGTGATTCAGTTTGGCCTTGCGAAACAAAACGTCCAAGCAACAGAATATGCTTTTCTTTTTGGACATTCTGTCCTGTGCCTTTATTCTGCCCATGCAGCCACAACCCCAGTGCTCTGAGATCTTGCAGCAAGCAGGAGGACTAGTCAAGAAAAGGGGAATTCACAGAAGCACTGAAATGACCTGGTACTCCCCTATCATTTCCCTCATGAGAGATATCAGAAGCACAGCAAAGGGAAGGAGGGAGCAAAAGCTCCACTCAGGCACCCAATTGTCACTTCTTGTAACAGATCTTTGAGACAGGCATGGGAAAGTCATATCAGGAATGCTATTCCAGCTTTGGAGACCTGCCCGCTTTGCAGCCCACCCAATATCTAGCACACAACACATGGCTGAGCATTACTCACATACCTACTGCGTTGCGCTCGTCGTTCAAAGGGATTCATTACTGCAGCTGAGGTAAGAAGTTGGCCCTACTGTTGGGTGATTATTTTAGAACAGCCTTCAGGAACATATCGCCCCTCATTATCTGGGATTGCAAAGGAGGATGGGAACAGTACGCAAAAAGAGCTGATTTCAAGAAAAAGTATTCTAAGTTGAAATTCTATCTCAGACTATTGTCATTATGTTACTGGTTAAAAAGAATTTAAAAAGCCTTCCTGGAAATTTTATTAAAAATAAATTGAGATTCTTCTCTGCTCCAGACAAATCAAATTTAAGTTAAAATAGAATAATTTCTTAAGTTACGGAAGTTCACAGTGAAGGTCCCAGCCTGCCTTTCCCAACAGTGCCCCAGAGGAAAATCAGAGCCATCCATAACAAACAGTTCCACCTTATCAGGGACCACAGAAAGCTGGATGCCTTAATCGCACTCACAGAGGGACTGGCCAAGTCCGGCCGCCACTGTGAGCATACAGAAGTTTGTTTCTAGCACATTGCTGACAAGACAAATGGCATACAGGAGACAAATGCTCTTCAGCAGTCTTCTTCAAGGCTGGCTCAGAAAGTCAGAAGCTTGTGCACTGCAGTGGTATGTGCCATATCTGAGTATCATTAGACGCAGCACTAGGATGAGGCTGTGCATACTCTCCTAGTCTTCACGCATTCTTCTCACATGTGACACTAACATAAAAGTTACACTATTGCAGGTATGTTATTATGAAGCCAGTTTATAGTCAGTTTGCATGTGTTTCATTTTCAGTACTTTAGTCATCCTCAGAAAAGGAGTGAGGGGCAGGCTCCAACTTGCTTACTTAATAACATGGAAACTTTTAAGGCTCAGGTTACAGTACATACTTTGGCTCTAAACTCCAGCTATGAAGCAAACAGCCCACAGACTCTTCCCTAGAACTGAAGTGGCAAACTCCAATAACACCCAGAGTGCAGTGACAAAGGGCATGAGTGCCAAAAGAACCTACTAGTTATAACAAAAATAATACTTTTTAAATTATTAATTTTAAGATCTCCTGTCTCACCAGCAAGCATCACCCCACCTCCATCTGGAAGCACCTTGGGGGCTGAGATGTCCTCCATTCCACATACCCCAGCACATGGGTCCCACCTGACAGCAGCTTGCAAGTTACTCCCTCGCGAACGCTGGCTCTATACAACAGTCTGGCTTCAGTATGAGCTGGCCTTTGCACAAGTCATATGCCACCACTGCAGTCCAAGGAAACGCTTGATGGAACACCAGACTGACCAGTCCTTGGTCTGATCCGGTACAGCTCTTGTCATCAGCCCAGTATAAGGAAGTTCTTGCAGTGCCCCAGCGAAGGCATTGAACTCTTGCAGAAGACCATGAAAAATGTAACTCCCAAGGAAACACAACAATGTATGATACTTGATAAATCTAAAATACAAGGCTGAAGGTGTCAAGGGTTTTGCTACTGAGTTTTATAAGGGAGTACAGTTAGGCCTTATTCAGCCTGTCCTTGGCCATGCTTCAAGCTGCCCTGTGGGGCAATTTCCCGTAAATAGAGAAATTGAATTATGCCGACATGAAAAGGCCATCCTCTTCAGAGCCTCTAAACTTTCTTCCAAACGGCAGTACTTCCTTTTTCCAGAGCTACATACAATATGATGGTTCAGGTCCTTCCTAGAAATGAAAAGGTCCATTCTCCCTTAACATCCTCATTTCTGTGAAAATATGTATGATGAGAAACCACATGCACACGCACATGCTTTGGCATGAGCCCTAATGTGGGCACAGTCGATGAGTCTAAATGAACGGGTACACAAAGGTCTCTGTGTAGGTAAGAGCATTTGGCACACGCGGTGCTAGGAAGTGCACGCATGATTCCAGTTAAAACTGGCAAAATTGGCTGTCAGATGCTTTAACACAAAGATCCACTCTGATATGTCCAAACCTGAAGATTTTGTGATATTGGGATGGCGTAAGCTGGAGTTTGAAGATAAGACAGTTAGGAAACAACTTCTAAATCAATTTTTGCAGTGAATTTCTGCAAGTACAATAAAGGTGCCTACAAGCAGACAAGGCCATCAGATCTGAGTCCTGTTTATGTTATTTTTGCAATTAGTACCTATTTTACAAAGTGGTAGACAAATCATCAGCTTGCAATGATCAGATATTAGACCTGTGTCCCTGTTCTGCCCATGGGAAGAAGTCTTCATTTCAGTTTCAGCAAGACAGATTAAACCCTTTTGCATATCACACCAAACTATGTATTGGACATGGGGTTTGATGTGGCTTTTACAAAGTCAGCTATGGCAGAGCTCGGTTTGCTCAGTGCTGGTGGCTTGCAGAAGTCCCCTAAAGGATTCTGTGGATCTCTGCCCTCATATTGAGAAATAAATTAAGATCAAGTTAGGTGAGCCACATATGAAAAGGAAGGTAAAGCCAGAAAGAGAAAAGGGTGACAGATTCTTAAACTGACTTCAACTATAATATTGTGTGGTTGTTTAAGGAAAAGTCAACATGAGCCTTATCCCTGATATGAGTGAAACAATGTATTTCACACTTAGAGGAAAAAAAAAATGTATTTGTGAAGCCATTAACTGAATAAATTAATTCATTTAAAAATCGGTCAAATCCCATAATATTTTGTTTCATGTGTTCTTTCTCCTGTTCTATTTCCATTCAGGGACAATATATTTTTGATAGGCAAGTAGTCACAATTTCCACATTTTCATTCTCTATTGGTCTCTAAGATTTCTCTTTCTAGGTAGAATCAAATTACTAGCAGGATAACTTCTAGCACAAGAAAAAAAAAAAGAAAAAAAAAAAAATCAACAACCTTCCTTCTCTTCTTCCCCTTCTGTCTTCAAGACATTCTAGATATCCCAGGTGCACCAGTGGCTAGCCCCATGCGCTGCCTCCAGAAAGGCTTTGCTTTCTGGTCAGCAGTTCTCTCTGTAGAAGGGTTTTGCCCAAACTCCTCTGGGTACAACTGAATGATTTAGGTTCTTCACAGTCATTTTGATCAGTCTGCTTCTGCAAATTGCACAGAACTGGAAGTTGAGCTCCTTCCCACACCTTCATTTGACCAGTTTTGCTTGGGGATGCTGCTGGTCTTCAGTGTGGGAATAGGAGCCCAGAGCAAGGCTGAGCAGGATGTTCTATAAACCTGACCTGGATGGGGAAATACACTTCCCTCAAAGATATTTCCTTTTAGAAAACTACTGGCCCAGTTTCTACTCAGGTTTCCTGAAGCAGGACGGCTCCTGCTCACCCATAAGCTGTTGGTTATATATAAACTCTTTCCTGAAGCTTTTTCCGAAGCTCAGGTGACATTCACCAGTTAACTGCCCTCCTTAGTGAGGGAAAAAAACAACCACAAATCCATGCCAGTTTCAGCACCTTTGCCCTTATGATTGACACCTTCCCTCCACTGCTGGGTTAAGACCGCTGCAAGTGGGAATTCCTTCTCCTGAATTAATTAACTCTGTATTGTTACTGCCTTTGATCTACTGCCATAGGAACAGAAGCAAGCACTGGAAAACCTCCACTTGTGTGCATTTCTTACGCAAATAGCTCTGGACAGAATATTAAAGGGACTATTGAGAAGATGGTGGGCAGAAATTTTCCCCTCCCCAAAGTTGCCTCGAGGCTTGTGATCGTGGAGGAAACTGCATGGGAACAGTCACAGACCTCTAGTGGCTCTGTTTATATAGCTTGTCTAGTTTCCTAATTGCTCACCAGTTCAGTATTTTGGAAAGCTGTATAGAGATTTCCCATAAGGATTACAACACGGTGTCATTTCGTCTTCTCTGCATTTCCCATCCCGTTGTCTGTTTGTTTTATTTTCCTCACCATAACATCTGTCCCACGTCGCTGAGAGATTTCACAATTGCAAACCTGCTATAAATTATGACACACAGTTAAAGGACTTCAGTGTTTGCTCTCTGCTGGTTTTTTTTCCAAGGGACATTGGGTTAGTCACCTCTTTAAAACGAGCCTCCTTTTTTTTCTATTTATATACTGATGTTTGTAAAAGCAGTCTTTGGAAACTAAAAAAAAAAAAAAAAAGTGTATTTCTGTCTTTCTCGTACCCTTTTCCACTTACCACCCTTTGAATTCCTAGAGAAGTGCAAACTCCTCTAAGCGCTTGCAGAAAATAATCTCTAGCAAGCTCTATCCCTGAAGCCCTGTGGGGACTCCAGACAAAAAACAATCGCTCACATTTCTATTCCCCAGCATCTGATGGAGCCTGTGGCAGCTTTAGCACTGCTAGTGCCAGCCTACGTCACCAGTGCCAGCGCTGAAGCCTGAACAGGCCTCTGGTTCCCACCAAAATGGAGGCAAACACTCTTGTATTCTGTAGATCAGGGAGGCCAGCTCTGCTTGGCTGCAATTAGCATGCAGGCACAACGGGAAGGATGTCTTATACTGATCAGTGCTTTCAAGGCTAGTGTCGTGCATCATCACTATGGTTAGCTTCAGAGACATATAAAAGCAAGAGAAACCTTGCAATATGGTATCCTCATAATCTAAGGAGGTGTCATTCTTTGACTGCATTACCTGCCACTAAAACCATTTTCCTGCAAATCCACAAGCAGCACATCTTGCTCCTGCAAAACTTGGCTCTCACTCATGAATGAAAACGTCACAAACCACAGATGTGGAGCACTTGTAATCCTGGCATTCTTCAGCAGATAGGATAGAATCTGAGATTTATGTGGCTGGAAGGGATATCAAATGATCATTCAGTCCAGACTTATATCCTAAGACAAGATCATTATACTTATGCCACTCTTGACAAATGCTTGCCTAACCTCATCCTAAGCACTAAGGATGGTGATTCCACAGCCTCCTCAGATACTCCTAGGTGCCATTATCCTTACTGCTTTCTTTCTTCTAACATCTTTGCTATAATTTAAGCTCGCTACTTGTCCTATCCATCAGGGATGTGGAAGACAACACATTCTCCTTTTCCCAACCACCTTACGCATAATCAACAGAAGGAGCCCCATCTCCTTCAGCTTTAAGTAGACTAAATAACATCACTTCTATCATTCTTCCCTCCTAGGTCTTGTTTTCAAGAACTCTGATTATTCCCATTGCTATCCTCCAGACTCTGTCTTGAACATAGCACCCATAACTGACCTATGCCCTCACAGAGAACTGAGCAGAAGGCTTACTTGTAGGGCCTGTGCCTATTTACACATCCTCAGATGCCATTTGTCCTTTTTGCATTAGCAATTAACTCACATTTGGATTGTGATCTGAAACATTTCTCAGATATTTTTACGTAGAGTTGCTACTTGGGAAAATATTTAACTACCCTATATAAGCAAAATTATTCCCAGCAATGCTTGTCTACATAAACTTACAACCTCCTTTACTGAAATGAATCCTACTTTGGAGACCATTTGTCTAACTAGTTTTTAATTGTAGTTTTATATTTCAGTATATCTATAGTTCCCTTTCAACTTCGCGGTAGACAAGAATATGATATTCCCTATTCCATTGTTCAAGCTGTTCATAAGCACCTTAAATCATGCTGACCCAGTACAATCTCTCAAACAGCTCTTCTTGATCCACCTTTCCCTTTCTAAAGGATCACTACCAACTACTGTGTGCGTGGTTTTCCAACTAATGTTGCATCACTCTAGGCCAGCCCCATCTAGCACAGGTTACCTTTATTTGCTTACGAGTATCACGTTACGCTGTGATGAAAGCCTCGCCGTAACCAAAATAGAGGACAACTATTGCTTCTCCCTTATCAACAAGGTTTTTTACTCTGACATGAAAGGAAGTTTGAACCATTTTACACAGTTATTTGTTTTTGACAACTATATGTTGGCCATTATTCATCTCTTTGTTTTATTCTACACGCTCACAAAAGTTTGATTGTTTGTTCCAGTATTTTTCCGGGAATTGAAGTTAAACTGAACAATCTGCAAATCCTGGCTCCTCCTTTTTTTTCCTTTTAAGGGCAAGAACTATGACTGCACTTTTCCAGGCTTCTAAGTGCGTCCTTCGGGTCTGTAACATCCTAGATGCTAGGCTAGGTTATGGCTAGGACTTAAATAGTTACCTGGTGCAATTACCCTACGCTGATATTCTTCTGGCCCAACTGACTTGGACACTAACACAGAGATTTTCTAATTCATTCTCTACTCTAGTTTTTGTGAGCTCGTCCCCCTTCTGTCATTGAAATCAATTGCAATAATTATATAAAGGAAAAAAAAAAAAGGCAAGAAAATGTATGAAACACCCTGGGAGTCTAGCCAAGATCTGTCCATAGACTGTCTTCTCCACTGCAGAGCAGCTCCTGGGGTTGTCCTCTTGCTGCTATAGTGGTAAAAAAAAAAAAAAAAAAACTACTTGTTCTTTAAAGTCTCTTGTTAACTGGATCTCATTTTGCTGCTTAGCCTTTGTGATTTTGTCCTCAGATATCTAGCCCTGTTTATGCATACTTTTTTCCTTGAGACTAAGATCAAAGACCTGATGGTTTATCTACTTATTTCGTACCAATTGCCCAGTTTGGGGATAGCCTATGCTCACTGCTGTTCTATCTGAGATGCTTTCCACATCATTAAAACTTTGCACTTGTCTAAAGCCCCAAATGACATGCTTTTAACTACTAAGTGACCTCAACAGAATCACAATTGCTTTATCTTGGTCTAGGACAGAGCAAAAGCACAACCTCTATAGCCACCAAACGCTAAGCCCTACCTGGGCACACTCCATTTCTGCTGGTCTGTTTCTGTTTAACCTTCTGTCATTATCAGAGGCTATGGGTACAAGTGACAAGGTCTCCCAGTACAGATCTGAAATTTAAATACTCCTAAATGCTAGAAATGTTTACGGCCAGAAGTATCCATCAAGTTTGTCGTAACCGCTCGTAAGAAAAACATCTGTTCCTGTTCAGTACATTTTTTTGCTGGCTTCCCTCTCAGCTGGCCCTCCAGTCTTGACGGCAGAACCAACTAGGCTGACGGAGTGAGGAACATTTTTTTGTTCTCATACATACGGAAAACTCACTCCACTAGTAACATAATCATGCTAAACTCCTGCCTGCACAGAAACCTCAGCTTATCTGCTATCATCACATACTCTTCACATCATTAAAGACAGGCAAAAGCTCACCGCTTAAGCTGTAGCTGTAAAGCAACACTGTAAATACAGCAGTGTTATAACACTATAATGGTGCTCTTTCAAAAGAGCAGCACAAGCAGCCAAAAGGGGAAGGAATTCAGACAGCCTTTCTGTTGCCCAAGCGGAAGTGAATTTCAGATACTGCTCCAGTTTCCTTTAGTTATAATTCCCCACAAATGAACAGCTAACACATCAGTTGATAGTAAGGACATTGCAAGCAGAGACTTCCAGAAGTGGAGGCTCAAAGGAAAAAGCAGAAAAGCTGGCCACTTGCCTAGCTATGAGTCTCCTTCCTTTCCATTCTGATTCTTTTGTTTTTTGGGTTCCTGCACGTTTTGCAGTGTCAGCCAGTTGTCACAGCTGAGAGGACAGCAACACATGTATTACAGCTGAGCCCACGACCCCAGACACCTCTCGTGGGCTGGGACATGTACACTGCTGTTTAAACCAAAGCAGCGATCTAGGATCATAAAGCAAGTGACAAAACATCCTGCTGATAAACTACAGAATGTGGAAACCTACACATTATTTATAGATTATTAGAGGTTAACATTAGAAAGAGCAAACCATAATGGCTGTGTTGTCCTCCTCCAGCTGTCATCCAGCCTTATCATGACAATTTTCCACAGTAGAAAATAAAATCTCTCTCAGCCTGGGAAAATCAAGCTGACAGCAAAGTATCCCCCTGTCCAGCTACTCTTACACCATGCCTTCTGGTTGGAATTCATTGTACTTTTAGCCATTTGATTTTGTTTTGTCTTGTCACGCTTTCCCCATGTCAGTGCATGAGTTACGTTTAGAGACTGATATATAGAGGCAAATTGTGTACCAACATCTAAAAAGCAGGCGAGCATGACATAGGCATTTCTCATCTTTATAAGACTACTTGCCAAAAAAACTAGAAAAACAAAAAACACCCTTGGAAAGAAAGGTGAGTGGTGGTGTTGCAAGATGCAGCAACATGTCAATGCTGGTAAAGGCAGGCAGGCATTAACCTCCTGAAACAACAGACAAGATCTCAACTGTCCTACACACAATGCTGCTATTAACGTCAAGTGCAAAATGAGTATAAAACAACATTAAGATAGATAGTGATGCTGGGTAATGGATGATATCCCTTCTGCCAGAAGAAGGCAACAGAATCTCCATCTCTCTTCTACAAATGTACATCCAATAGAGCAAACAAAGGCTCACTGAGCTTACATTTCCTCACTCTGCACAAAACACTCGGTGAATGGAAATGGGTGGAGCGAATGAAGAAGGAGCATGCTATCCACTGCACGCCCATACATGTGAACATATGAGGACCAGCATTAATGAAAGGTTACCAGCAAACCAAACTTCTCTCTACCAGTACATCCCACTATCTAAAGCTACGTTTATGAAAGGGATGCATTTGCGCATTGAGATTATATTACAAAACAGCCTGTTTGCAAGCACGGCTCATTCAGGCAAGGTAGAAGGTAGGGGACAACTGTGACATCACTGCACCCCACCTGAACATGTCTCATCATAGTTCTGGCAGCAGTCATGCTGGCAGAAACTTGCTATGCAGATCTGAGCTATGATGGGAAGATTGTGGAAAGAGAAAGGAGGGTGGGGGAGGCGTTAAATGCCAAAATCCTGATCCTTTTTCAGAGGAAATCCCTCAGCAAAAAGGGATTGTCTTACGATAGCCTGAAGAAGGATGGCCTGATACATGAAAATGATTAAAACTAAAACTGTACTCAGGCTGAGCTGCCATGTGGAAAAATCTGGCATTCTCTGTGCAGAAATGGTGCCTGTTTACTCCTATAGCCAGATGGGAGGGAAAAACTACTGGAAGGAGGAGAGACTAATAAAAAACTATTTGCACACTTAAAGGTTGACCTGATCTTTGGAAATAGCCAACCTCCTCCCTTTCAATAGAAGTGAGAAGGCCATGACCCTCACCTGTACTGCAAGACAGGAATTCTTGGCCAAAGGGAGGTATTAAGGTGGGAAGAAGGACCCCCAGGCAAGAGAGTTTAACATAATCATTTACAATAATAGACTGCTCTTCAAGAACTGAGGCTTGAAAAGTAAACAAACAAAAAATAACTCTGCCTCTTTTGGGGCCTACAGAGGTACCGATCAAGTGAAACCAGAAAGACTACAGAAGTTTTCCAGCTAAAACTAACATTTGAGCAGAGAAAGCGTGCCATTTGCCACTGCTGTGCACTTCCTAGCACCTGGAGCTGTGCTGGCCAGCAGGACCACAGTCATCCACCCCTTTCCATGACCTCAAGAGGAGAATCATCACAGCAATGCAAGTGCTCATCCCTTGGCTTTCTCAGCAAGTGGATGTGTAGGACAGGTGCTTGCTTCTGTTTTGCAACCCATCATTCAGGTAGACTCTCAAAACATAGTTCTGATACATTGTCTGGCTGATTTTTAGATTAAAAAAAAGAATGCACTGCCAATTACCACATTCCGACATTGTGATGGTTGCCAGCAAGGTTTTAAGCCCTACCCTCAATTCTTCTGTTAAGCACAGACCTTCTAACAAGCTTACCTGTCAGCTTGCAGCTGCCTGAAGTCTCCAGCTCTCCAAGATACCCACGTGCTAACTGTAACATGCTGTGGTGGAATCCTTGTTCTTCTGAGGCAGAAAAAAGAAAAAAAAAAAAAAAAAACTGCAGGAGACTTTCCTAGAGCACCTTGCTTGAATGCAGAACCACATGCTCACTCTGATTTTGTAAAGGATGACACAGATAAAAGTCAGAAACACTGCTTCCAAGATAAACAGCTCACATTTACACTCAGGGTTGACTTCTGCCTTCCTGGAGCTCTGCGTGCCCTATGTAACTTTCACCTTCTGTTTCCTGGGAGTCTAAATGAGATGAGGAGGAAATGGTAACAATCCATGGGACTCTCACCTGCAGCATATATTCAATCAAGCAGCACACTTCCTGAGGCTCCAGCTTGCTTCCCAAACGTTTAAAGGGTGGATTTACAAGAATTCTCAGGAAAAAAAATTATACTTTTATTTCTATCAAACATTTTATGAGGAAGTCATCCTTCCCCACCAGTTTGATAAAAGTTCTCTATCATAGGGATGGCAGGAGAGTGAAGTAAGGTGAATCTACTCAGCTGGCCTCAATTTAATGAGATCCTTTAGGCCTTATCATTCACCCTCTACTTTCCCCCATTGTGAATTTCCTATCCCTATCTAAAAGAGCTTTTTTTTTTTTTTTTTTTTTTTTTTTTTTTTTTTCCACAATCCCCCACACCACGCTGGAACTAGTACCAGTGGAGCATGTCAGCATGCCCTAGCAACAGGGAGATTAAGGGAGCCACCAGCTCTGAGGAGTGCTGGCTTGGACTCACTAATTAACTGCAGTGAAAGAAGAGAATGAGAGCAGCCCTTTCTTTGGGGCAGAGAAGGCACTAGAGGTGGATGAAGGAGTTTGGCTAAAAGATTTCCCTCCCCCAAAATGTGTCAACACTCAGACCAGTCTTTCCTCAATCCCCTTTGGGGATTGCTTGGCTGACAGCAGCCTTTACAGAAGGCTGATGCAGAAAAACACTGGTGGGAGAGGGATCAGGGCACCCCTCTGTCCCACTCAGCTGCGTCCCACTGCAGGAGGTGGCTGTTGAGTGTGGGTGCACAGGTGTTCTCAAGTGATGCTCCTCCCCCAGGCCACCTCACACACAGCACTCAGCCATCAGCTGCTGCTGCCCCTCTGGGCAGCAGGCACCTGGGCCTGCCACTGGGTCATGGCAGTGCTGTAGGAAACACAAGCAGCCCTCCATCCCAGCACCGTGCTGCATCTGGCCCCTGCCTCTGGGGGTCCACTTTGCGCAGGGTCCCTTCTCACCAAATCCCCCTCATACCCTGGCTGTTGTTAGTCAGCCTCCGCCACTGCAGGGAAATCTTTCAGAATTATGAAATACTTGTCAAACATCTCTCCTTAAAAACAAAACAAATATATATATATATTACTTTGTGTTCTTGCTGCTTTGGCACTTCAGCTTTGGGCTGAACTGGAAGCGAAACTGCTGAAATCCCACAGGAGCAACAGATAGAACACAGGCACGGCTTCCTGTAACTCACTTACCCCTTTCTCTAATGCAAAAAGCTGAGATAAACTGGAGAGGTTTGCAAAGCTGATGCAAGGCTGCAGTGTGGGAAGCAGGACGGGGCCTGTTGGGCCGCTGCAGCCTTAGCCCGGCTGAACCCAGGGCCCTGGGACGTGACGGCAGGCAGGGATTGCTTGCACTTCTGCTGACAGTGACAGCACCCGAGTGCTCAGGAACTGCTGGAAATGGCAGCTCTATTTTTCTGAAGTTAACTGCCACTGAGAAGGAAACTGTAACAGCCTCACTCTGAAAGCGTGGGCTTTCTGTGAAAAAAAAAAAGGCTATGGAAAAACAGTACTGTCTTACAAAACAGAACATGCGCCTTTGCATATTAGCCACGGATCTGCTGGTATTAGAGACAAAGTCGGATTTTATTGCTTTTTATTTCTTTCAGCCCTGCAGCACTGACACAGACGAGCCACATAATGAACTGCAGAACCTTTTCTTTCTCGAGTACCAAAGCGAATTCTTTTTTTTGCTCAACACTGTCTCAGCCCTAACTTTGCTAACATGCTAAAGCCATACATGGCCTTACGTAGTTTCATAAAACCTGCCTTTTTTTATTCAGGTGTACTGCTTTCTAGTGTACTGCTTTCCAGAGTTAACCTCTACTAATTAAATTTGTGAGGGCTGCTGCTGCTTTCTCTCTCTTTAACGCTGTGAGATCTCGCCATATGTTGTTTGTACAGGACTATTTCTTGGAGCAGACCTGTGCTTGGGCAGTGCAGCGTGCTGGTGCCTGTGAAGGGGGGAAGAGAAACGGCTCCCGGGCTGCAGCTTCCCAAGGGAAGCAGAACAGGGTTAACCCCACAGGCTGGCTGCAGCATCCCAGACCCCTGAACCTCAGATGCCGAGAAGGGACGTGAAACAAAAATCCCTCCGAGAATGTGCTATATAATTCAAGGCTAGCTTAAAAAAATATATTCAATCTTTTCTTGTAACAGCTCGGCCTTTCTTAATATAGCTTGGAAGAGCAGGATATTTGGCTGCTTTCCAAAAGTCCTTGTTATGGTATTTAATGAACCCAAGGGATCATTACACTATAAATATGCTTCATGTTTATATAGATGCACTGGGCAACGTATTACAATGCTAGGGATTAACAGTCTATTCCATGGATTCCCAACCAAGATAAAGTCATCCACACCCCTGAGGTGAATACTATTTAAACCTGTGTTTGTAATAAAGAAGGCAATCAGACTTTCCAACACCTGAAAAATGGGCCGGTTTATCTGTTATTTATCGTTCAGGTTTGGCTTTTTTATGTAAACGTGTCCGCAGTGGCTGCGAGGACAGGTCAGTGCTATCTCTGTCCTAAGGCTGTCCTAGGGTCGGTCACTGCCCCAGCATCCATTAGGCTAGCAGGCAGCAACCCTGCAGCTGGAGGGAAAACCCAGCCCAGTGCTCCCCTCCTGGGGATGGGCTAAGAGGAGCGGCCACCTCACCTGTCTCTGGAGGGAACCAGTTCCCCTCCAGCCACCAGGACCTGCCAGCAAGGGCTGGGCAGAAATGGCAAGCTCCATATAAGCAGCACATGCACTGCGTGGTTGTGACTTGTTTCAGACTGCTTCTGAGTTTACCTAGACTAATATCGTGGTAATGGAGTTTTCTAATGGTATCTACATGAAGCAGGCTATTTTAACACATGTGTTTACACACATGCGGAAATATCACTGAGGTGACTGTTTTCTGAGAAAAGGACTGTGGGTTGAGACCAAATGTGGAAAACATTACCCAGAAAAGTGTTGGAGAAAAAAGGAACAAAAACCCCACGCTACACGTGTAGTAAAAGTGGTCACCACGTCTGTCAACAAACAGTCCCACAGGCACCCATGTTGGCAGCAAAATGAGACCTGGGGGGGAAGCAAGGCACCTCATGACGGTGAAGAATCACAGCAAAACATAAGGCAGAATCAGGCAGGTATGGAGCAACGCGGTGCTCCTGTTGCAATGAATGGGGGGAAAACCTGACTGCTGGTGGTGGGGTTTGGTCAGGGCCTTAGGCTGGCAAACAGCTATTCTCTTCTGAGGGAATAAAGTTGACTTTTAACCATGGCCAGTGCTCAGGCCACTCATTTCACAGCTGTAACATGCCTCTTACTAGCAATAAACTTCAAGCTGCTTTCCTGTGTGACAAACAAGTTGCTTCTTGCATTCGCCTCCCCTTATTTCCATGGAGCCCACGGGCAAGCTGGAAAGTTTTGCTTCCAGAAGCAGAGCATACCCCAGCAGCAGCAGGGGTGAGAGGAGCACACAGCCATCTTCCATGCACACACCGGCTGCCCAGCTTGCTGGTGGCTTTCAGAGCTGCCAGCTACCCTTGCCTGCTCCATGTCAAGAGGCAGAGGTGCGTGCAGTGCCAAGCAAACTTTAATTCACATTACATCACCTGGAAGGCTGGAAATCAGCTGCCCCATTCCCTGCATGGGCGATGTGAAGCTCAGCCAAGCTCCTTGGACATTGCTTTCCTTTCTCCCTCATTTCATGTGTTTTCTTTTTTTCCCTCTTTCAATATTTACTTCCAAGAAGGGATTAGGTGTGATGGGTGTGGGGTGGATTGCACTGACACAGTTCTGTGAAAGGGACTCATCCAAAGGAGAGACATGGGTTGTTTATTAGCAGCTTGCAGAAATCCCAGGGTACCATTACCCTCTGCACCATGGCAGAGCCAGTCCAGCCTCAGACATTAATGCAGCTCTGAGGACAAAACTTCATTCCACGTCTCCAGTGGAAAGCTTTTATAAAAAGTCAAGTACCCACATGGGATTACAGTAATAATAATGCCCTGCACTGAAGTATAAAATATAGGGTGTGAAATCAAGCGGCTGATCAGTGGTCAAAATTACTACCACATTGACTCCTCAGCTACTTTATTCCATTCAACAAGCTGGGCAGTTTTGATGTGGGCTCTTCCAGAGCGGGCACATAGTGCTGCATCTTGATTTTAGGAACAGGAAGTGTGGAACATCAACAAAACTAGCATTTTTCTGTCACAGATCTGTGGAAACTGCTTGCCTGGGCAGACAGAGGTGCTATAGGAAACCCCACAGCCAAGTTCTGGGGCAGTGGGTGGCTCACAGAGCTGGGGAGCCCTGCAGGGCCACAGGAGGAAATAGCTGCAAAATCTCTTTATCACTACACTCAGCAGCTGCACCTCCGCATAAAGAAATCTGACCTATTTTGCCAGTCACACACACCAGTTTTACACCAGTGTCAGTCCAGTGACATCAGTGTGGTTACTCCATCCCTGCGTAAGATAAAAATCAGGCTGAAATAATAGCTTAACTGAGCAGAAAGAGGCTCTTTTGACATGCTCCAGTCCAACCACTGGACTGATCCCAGTTTTTGCTGGATGTTTATTCATTTTCTGTGTAAGAGCATTTGGGAGCTCTTGGCTCCATCTACACCAACTCAGGACACTTCCTCACCTGCTAAGAGATCACAGTCAGTAAAGGGCCAAGCTGCAGTGACTGGGGTATCCCCATGACACCAACACCAGCGCAAGTGAGCTGAACCGAGAGCCACCACCACCACGTGGTGGACACACTGCTGCAGTTTCTTTTCATATTCTCCTTCCATTCATGTCTCCTGTTTATCAGTGTGGATCTTCAGGCAGCCTTTCAGCTACCTGTTTTGGGGATGCTGGAAGCCAGGCCAGCAGAGTCCCTGGAGCACTTTAAATGAAGTAGAAGGTGAGATCGGAAAGATGGCCAGAAGCAGAGAGAGCATGCGGTGTAAGATCAAGGAGATAAAACCTTTTGTTTTAGACTGCTATTGCTGCCAACAGCAATCCAGCCTGTAGCTGCCAGCAGATAGGTGTGCCACCACGCCTTGGCAGACGAGACAAGGGATTCTCATACCTCTTGCCACATGGATTTGGATAGGCTGTAAAAGCAGTTTAAACCTAAAGACATTATGTCTGTTGACTGCCCCTTACATAGAGCTATGCTCAGAGATCAGTAAGATTGCAAAACCAAGTTCCTATATTTAGAAAAAGTCAGGCTTGTGCTGCTGGTGAAACCTGAACTCCGTGCAGACGTTGGAATGCTTTCTTGCTCAAGCCCCTGCAGGAAGCCCGTTGGAGTGAGAGGCAGGACAAGGCTGAGGGGGCTGGAGTGGGCCCTACTGCCCTCATCCCAGCCTGCCTCACCACCCACATGGGCTTCCAATGAGGCAGCTTTTTGTAGAGCAAATAGCGTGTGATCACATAATTACAAACTGCCATAATGCCTGTTCACAAAAGAGCTGAATTAATCCTGAGCAGGCAGTTACAAGCACTATTACATCATTAGACTAATCGCTCCTTGGCTGGCCATGAAGGACCTCATCCTGTTCCCACTGAAGCCAAAAGACCATACATACCTCTATTGGCTGCAATGGAAGCTGGCTTGGGCTCGCCCCAAGGCTCATTCATGGCTGTTAGCTGGTAGTTGAGGCTCTACCCTTAAACACATTAATCTTTTCATGCATAACTCATACACCACACCTAACACTTGCACTTTCATTCAAGTAGAGACTTCGGTTCCAAGTGCTGTAGGTGGTGGAGTGAGCGTGAGGGGAACTTGCCCTGCCACTGTGCTTGTCTTACCTGTTTGGCCTGTTAAGTTGTTCATTGCCCTCAGCTGCTGCAGAGCAGTAGGTGGAGGCCTCCTTGTACAGCCCACAGCTGAAGCCCTTCTGGCCACAACAAAGCACCCAAATCTGTTTCCCCCCCCCCGGCACACAGGTGAGAGCAGGGTGTCCTGGCAGCCATGATGGCATCAGCTGGAACACAGTGGCAGAAGATGATGGAGGTGGGAGTGGAATAGGGATGTGTGCCCTGGTGGCATCATATCACAAAGACAGTGCTGTGCTCCTTCAGGCCGAATGGCAGATGTGCTGTGGGGTTAGTTTCCCAGAACAGTTCTTACCTTCACCACATCCCCATCCTACCTGGCTTTGTAACTTTTGCAAAGGAGCTGAATGCATGAGATTTCTGGGGAAGGCTTTAGTGGGTGATAATGTATGCGGGAACAACCTTTACATATGAACACATCTTAGCATCAACCCTCTTGTTTATGTTCTCTAAATACTGCAAACAGTCATTGGAATTTTCCTTTACAATAACCTCACCTGTAGCCTTTTTATCACCCCAAGAAACCTGCCATCTGACAGCTCTGCCCCCATTACTTACCGTGTGCCAATTTCAGAGTGGCACACAGCTGCACTGTCACTCCAAAACAGCAGTGTGCAAAATGCCCAATCATTGCCCTGGAGAAAGTAATTATGCCTCAATCTAACAAACCAAGGATGTTATTCCTGTTATTTCATTTCAAGCTTTCCTTTGTTTAACTTGAACTGATCTGGTTTAACTCTTTTTTTTTTTGGTACCACGTGAAATAACTCCATGGCCTTCTGTTTATCCACAAAGGAATGGATGAGATCATTTTATATTGCTCTTCAAACCCCGAATGTGTTTGTGGATATATTTCACATGCACAGAGGAGGGGGGGGAGGGGGGAAATAAATAAATAGAAGAAACTGAAAGGAAAAGGAGTGGAAAGGGCAAAAGAGAACCTCAAATTAAAAACAGAGAAAGCATATGTACACATGTGTGCATGTCCATACACTCAGGCTCACATGGTCTCACAGACACCCAGGCAACTTGCTGTTAAGGCAGCTCAGCTGTTTCTAATACATAGCATAGAATTCTAGCTGGAGAAATATTTTATTTTAACAGTGAATCACTCATGACAAAAATGTGGGTGTAACTTAGAGGGAACAGGGCTGGGGAAGCTCTATGAACGCTAATTTTGCAAGCCCCCAAAGAGGAAGATGCATGAAGCTGATCAAGGTGCAAAGGGTATCCCATTTGGGCCGTGGCTGGATCTGTCCTGCCCTGGAGAAGCCTGCAGAGATGGTGGTGGGAAAGCTCTGCACATCCCCACCGTGGCAATCCCAGGTATGGCCATTGCCTGCATGGATGTTAAGCGGGGCCAACAATGCCAAACACAAGGGCCATCTGCTTTATGCAAAGTTGTGCAGGCCAGAGATGGTGCTGTTGGATACACGTCCTTCACTCCAGAGTAATTCTGATTCACTTCACTGCCAGTGAGACTGGGATGCAGCCCAGGGCTGAGGGTCCCATTCCAGCCCCTTAGTGCAAGCACTACATGCACGGGAAGTCATTGTCCCAGCACCTCTAAGGCCGGGCACACTGAGGCTGGGAACTGTAAACATGTAGTCGGGTTGTGAAATACCCACTGTTTCTCAGGAGTGTAATCACCATGGGAAGAAAGGTGGTTGTTGCTTAGGAGTGACAGCTCGAAGATCAGGTGTTCTCCCTTGGCTGTCCTTTAGTCTTTCTATGAGAGTTTGAATTCCCGTGTCCCAGTTTTCTCACCAATAAATTGGTGACTAAGAGGGACCAGCCTACTCAGGAACAGCTGAACAATATTAGTGGGTACTGCACAGAGCATTCATGACGGCTAACATTCTTCTGGTGGGCAAAACCTGCTGACACCCAGAGTTATATTGTTGTTAATTATTTCTTGGTGTGATTCAAGGAGGCATGGCCAAGAATAGCAGCAAAGTGAACAGCAGGAGACCTACCAGGAAATAAAGCGTAATGGTAAAATCTCATAGAGCATGGAATTGTCTTCTGGGGAAAAAGTGCTCTGTTCCTTAGGCTGATTAAAAAAGGCATCACCACAAGCATTTTGTAGCAGCAGCGCTTTTTTGCTTGTTTAGAATGGTCTATCTGTCTCAACAAAGAGGAGGCTGACTCCTAGAACTCTGCTATACCCGTGTGACTGTAAAAAGATGTTTTTTTACTCTGATTATATTATTCCTTATATACACCAGGATTAGTGAGAGAGAATTTCTCCGGGTCTTTTCCGTCTGTTAAGTTCCATGGTTTGTGATTCACTGTAAAAAAACAAGGGTGGTAGAAAAAAAAAAGAGTTGTTTTGAGCCATGTGGTGATGAAATACAGTAACTGAAAATTCTGTGGGTTTTGAGGTTGGATTTTGTGATTAAAATATTGTTAGGTTCAGGGTAGGATTGGCTGGTAAAATGAATTACAGTAAGACATTATGTTTTCACCTCTAGAAAGTTCAGTTCAAGCCCTGTTTAAGATCACAAAACCCGTAAGTAGTTCAGGATGATTAACAGTTTCTGAATGGCACAGGGCAGGAACAGCAGGGGCCGAGAAGGTCGGATGGGATTCCCACCATGGAGGCCAAGGCCTGCAGCACAGCAGGGCACCACAGGTGAGGTCAGACTTCTCCTGGCATGGGGGTAAGGACGAGTGCAGAAGGGGGCTAAGGGGCCAGATGAAGGCTGTGCGGCTATGTGGTTGTGGCAGGTGCCACGTGAAATGCGTGCCCTGCCATGCGCTACCCAAGCAGTGACAGAGGCTCAATACAGTTTAGTCCCACCCACCTCAGTCAGATTATGAGCAAACAGAGATGACGCTACTTCTGCACAACGGTGCAACATCAGAGGCTCCTGCGCAGATAGCCACTTCAACCCATACAGCAATTACATCTGTTAGGACCATTTTGCAATTTGTTTCCAAGCTGCTGATTCAAGAAGCTGAGTTGCAGAAGAAACCCTGCCAGGAACCCTCTCAGGTTCATCTCACTCAAGCTTTCAGTTTTAACCTATCTCAACAAGATGTGTATTCTCATCAAAGGCACCGCTTGCACGCATGTATCCCAGACAGCTGGAAACAGCACTGATGCCCTTCAAGCTGCTAAACACAAACCAGTGCAGCAAGCAGATTTGCTTTTGAGCTGCCAGGCCAACCCATTAGCCAAGTACCACTTGCTCTTGAAATACAATATAGATAGGGTGTAAGTGATGCATCACTGCCGGTTTGGTGTTCTGCATTTACCCTAAATGCAGTTAATGTGGTTACTGTTAACAGAGAGTTACAGATCTACTCACAAGTTAACAGCTCTGTTAAGATCATCTTATCTAGTTGTCTGGAAATAAAACTGAGTTTTTTTGCATAGCACAGTGTTTATCGGATGTTTTTGGTTACTTCTGAGATTTTGTAAAGTACTGTGACTGGGATATATTGTTTTTTCTTTTTCTATAATTTCAATAAGTCCTAGAGTGAAACATGAATTCGATGCAATTTGAGCTTGAGTACTTTTTGTACTAAAAAACCTTCTTTTAGCACTCAAAATACTCCCTCAGTTTCTAAAGCTTATCTGTATGCTTATCTTACACAGAGCGCAGCAAACCCATTCGAAACCACAACATGCTTCCAAAGTGCTTTAGGGAGCTGGGAATTATTTGATCCATTTTACAGACCAGTCTCCATTTCTGCATAGAATGGAGCCCAGCTCTAACACCATGTACCTACGGTAACCATCAGCCCACAGTACCATTCACATGAGTTGCTCTCAATTTGGCTTAGCTAGGCAGGGGTTCAGAGGAGCTGTGTTTATTTACATTTCCTTGAGTAAAGGACAATCTATCCAGAGCCCTGGATAACCCAAAATGCAATTAACAAATCCATTCAATTTCTACAATAAGAAAATACTTTGCTCAGTAGGAAACTAATCACGTAGCACTTCCAGAAATCCCTTTTGATGCTTCCCTTCTTCTGGGGATTAAAAATCATAATGATCCACAAAACTTCAGTATCTCCGAGATTTGGCTTTACGAGGAGCCCTGAAAAAACAGCAAATTCAGCTGTGTCCAGGCAAAGACGGTGGTTTCCAGCATCCTGGTACCCCCGTTGCCCTGCAGAGACGTACTCTTTCCTAACACGGGGACTCTTGTGCAGAAGCTCCTGCTAAGAGCTGCTGTGACAGTCTGTAAAGGGAAAGGAGACGCTCATTAAAGCCAATTGTGGGCCATTCAGGTAATTTACAGGAAGCAACCAATCCCCGACCCTCCTGGAGCCCGTGAGTCATCAGGAGATATCCCGGAGGTGCAGGAATGTCGTGTGCTCCCAAGGAGACGATGCCCCAAACAAACGCACCGCTGTGTTCCTGCAGTAGCTGCCATCTCCAGATGGGTGTAGGATGTGACCGTAGGAAGACACACTGCAGCAGCCTAAAGTTGCTGGCTCTGCATATGTGGATGACGCCCCATCGAAGGGCAGTGTTGCAAAACTAGTGCATCGCACAGCCCTTTCCAGTAGAACAGTTCCCAGAGCATTGTTCCCTAGACTTTTGCGTCACTACTCCTTGTGCTCTCCCAGGTTAAGTCGCTGTTTTCCCAGCGCTCTCCCCACATGGCACCTTGCACAACACTGGCAAGACTCCTTGGGAGTACCTGAACTCAGCCAACAGAAGTGAGAGCTCCCAGAGGATGCTCTGTCCTATTTCAGCTCCCACGGCCCCTGAGCTCTCCGTCCCTCCCGGTAACGACCTGAAGCACAGGGCCGTGTGTGACGGCAGAGCCAGGGCGGCCCAGGCACCCTGCGAGAGGCACGGCGTCCCCCCCCCGCCCCACCAGCCTGAGCTTGTGCAGCAGCACAGGAACAAAACAAACCACAGCGGAAGTGTGGCTAACAACGCCCGGCACGCCGTGTTCTCAAACGCGTGGCTTTGTGCCGGAGCACCACAAGGTTTGGCTGGCGAGGCGAGCACTGTGACGGGGCATGCTGTGGCAGGCAGTCCTACGTGCGGGGCCTGCCCCGCGCTGACGCACAGAGCTGTGGCTGCAGGCACAGGCCTTCCTCGGGCTGCCCTCCCACTCTGCAGCCCGGCCCAGTGCCAGGCCTCCATCGCCGCTTGCCCTGCCCTGCGCACTCACGGACACAGATAGGAGTTGATCCTGGTTGTCATTAGCAGCTGGGTGCAGGCAAGGAGCCTGCCCTGGCATTTTCTGCCCCCAGTAGCAGCAAGGCCTGGAGAAAGGCAAGGCAAGAGAGCACCTTCTACGAGGGTTCCAGGGTGTGTGGCCCCCACCTGCTGCCAGAGGCTCCAAAGAAGAGATGAAGTGTGACTACCATCACAGCTCTTGTGACCACACTCCTTTGCTCAGTGTTGCGTCTGTGTAACCTCACGTCACAGGCATGCAAGCTAAAAACCTCTAATGGGTGCTGAGTCACAGCTCAGCACTAAATCAGCACAGCGTATTCTGGCACAACTGGATCCCCCCATAGCATAAAAGTCAGGACAAGCTCCAGCATGGGAGTATTTGGTGCAGTCATTTGAGCTATGTCCACCCATCTCACTGCCACCCCAGGACACATCCAAATTCCACAAATAATGTGAAGCCCACACCTCAGAGCCGAGCAGGAGATGGCAGCATGGTGGCTGGGGCATAAGTGTGAGGGCACCTTCCTAGCAAAAGGGCTGTGGCTAAGGCAAGCCCTGCACTGACTTAGCCCTGTAAGTCTACTCAGCACTGCTACCAGTGCTGAGAAAGAAATTCCTTTAAGCCTTTTAAACTCACACTTTGCTGTTGTTGTTTTTTATCTTGAATACACCTCGAGGGAAATTCTGAATCCCTCCATGCTTGGGCCCGCTGGTATTTATATCTGAGCAACAGTAGTGGAGCCATGTGAACACTGATTACTGTTCCAGGCAGATTGCAAATAAAAAGAATTCAGTTTCCTCATTGAATGGAACCTTCTTTTTTCCTCTCAAATAGGAACTCTCTACTCAGAAAAGCGCCAAACATTTAACCTATTTGTTTCCTTTTTTTTTTTTTTTCTTCAGGTTTGTTTCATTTAGCAACGATTAAAATGTAACCAAACTCACTCCTGACAAAATCATTCTAAAATGAAAAATAGCATTTAGATGCCACAGCACCTAAGCATGGCAATATTTCTGCTTGTTTCCTGCTAAAGCCGTTTGTAGATATGATACATTATGCTGGCCCGAAGGAGCACGGAATCAATTATTTAACAAAGTAATGTGCCTAGCTCTACTTGATTTTGTTCTTTCAGTACAACAACATTTAGGTAGTGCTAATAAAAAATGCTGCCTTGGTGCGAGTGGAAGCGGGAGATCTTTGTTTGATCACTGTTTCCCAGCATGAAAAAGAGCAGTGCTAACTTCCCTCTGCTGTTGTCAAGGCACCTCCTCGGGACGGCCCGGGGAAGCAGCGGGAAGGGGAATGCAGCTTCCATGACTCATTCATTCCTCGGCTGCTCTCTGGAGACGGCCCGCAAGTGGTCAATCGGTGGCAATTGTCATGGGGAGTTTGTGATGTGGGTACTCAGACCATCAGCATATTGCACAAGAGCCGTTCAAGGGCTTTCCTCTTGAGGAAAGCAGGTCCAGACACTGTCTCTAAACCTGAGAAACTCCACCTGTGTCTCTCACCAAGTCCATCTCAACCACCTTTCAGGGTGCTGTTTATACAACGTTATTTTTTTATAGTATTTTTAGCAATGATGTGAGTAAATCAACCAAACCGCTAATGAAAGAACAGAGCAAGGCCAGATCAGGGTTATCAGGCAGAGACAAACCAAAAATACTTCAGAAGAGGAATGTTTTAGACAGTACTGCAGGAGAAGGCATTTAAAATTATTCCACCTTCTAATCAAGTCTTTCTCTAAGCTTCCCCCTGTGGCACACTGCATTCTCGGTGTATCCTGAAGTTCGCAAAGACCAAGAAGTATGTCCAACAAAATGGAGAATAACAGTGTGCTTCAGAGAAACACTTTTAGCTACCCACACTAGATATGGGAGGCATTCTGCAACCATGAGGCATAGCTGGGTTTAGCTAATGCTCTGTCCAAAGGGGCTTTATTTCCACCAGACCCCTTTTCCAGCAATCCTCTTGAGCCAGACCAGCACTGAGTCAATTTTCCCTACTTGCCAGCTATAAACAAACTCTTTTTTTCTTTTGTTGGGTGGTATTCAATCCCCCATCTCCCTTGGTAGCAGTGAAGATTTATAGCAGCATGAAAGGCCAGCCTAACTATGGCAAGTGTTTGCAGCAACTCTGCCTTGAAGTTCCAGCTTTACTTCCTGGGGAGTGAGGAGATACCTGTGATGGGCCTCAGCTCATGCCTGTATTATAACTGTATGCAGGTGCATGAAAAAAGCAGACGTGTGCCAGGTAATTCCCATGCACATGCTCTCAGTGTGCCGTACTCTGTGACACAACAAAACCTTTGCTCACACTTGTACCCGGCGGGTTAGTCATACCAACCTCACTGCCACTGGAGCTGCACGGGTGGGTGGGAGGTAAGGACGAGCAATTTGTGAGGGCAGCAGGAGTGTAGTGAGGCTGCATCACTGCCTGCAAGGTGGAGGCCTCTTCTGGAAACCAGCTCCTGAAGAGTGAGAGCACAGAGCAGGACTGGTGGCCAAAATCCCAGTGCCACCTTGTCTTCCCATTCAGGCAGAGGTAGCACCAATGGACAGCTTGGCCACAGCAACAGCTACCGACTCCTGGCAATGCTTCCCCGTTCCCCAGATCCCAGTACAGATTTGTACATCTCAAACCTTCCAGAGTGGAATCGGGGAAGCTGCTCCTCGCCCTGGGTCACGGCACAGCCATGCCCTGCATCGCCCCGGGAGGTGGGTGCTGGGCCTCAATGGGGGCTGTAAAAGGACACTTAGCATCCTTGTGCTGGATGGCCCTCCTCTTGTTGCTATGCATGCATTCAGTGCTTAAATCCGGCTTCATTTCCCTCTGAAAGCTCATCGTGCAATTTGGAAAAAGAAAAGAAGAAAAACAGCACTTAAAAGCATTGACTGTTTTTAGAACGATTTTGTAGTACAGCAGACTCCAGGCTCACTTGTGCTAGGTGCTGTGCAAACATAAAGGCAGCTCACATAAATAAATATGGCCCCGTATGATCTTCCTTTGTCTGAGACATAAAGCTGCACTCGGAAAGGCTGGTAATCTTTTTCCATGGGGCTATCCAGGTCTGAAATAAGTGGGGTGTGGTAAATCTATGCTGACGTAAATGAGAGAAGGTGTTTTGAAGAACCCGGGACAGGGAAGGCAAATTGAAAACAGAGCACTCTGTGAATATTACACAAGAAGAGCCTGGTCTATTTTCTGTTTCTTATTTCTGTTACTGCAGAAATTCCCCTCGTCTTACATTAGAGAGGAGGCCAGGAGGCCAGAGCCATGTGGTTTGCTGCTGTGATCTGGCAGTAACCGAAAGAGGAGACCAAAGTGACTGAACCACCCAGCCCTGGACCTTGATGTGAGGGTGCAGAGCTCAGCCAGACCGACAGTTGGCCCCTGCCTCATGTGGAGTGAGTCCAAACTCCACAGCCAGATCTGAGGACATCTGGGCTGGCTGGGAATGGGGACTGGTACCAAATCACCAGTGGTGCCACTTCTCTTTAAGGCAGCAATGGTGTTTTGGGCTTCTCTCCCCCTCTCACTGCTGCAGAAAGCTGCGAACCAGACTATTTCTACTTAAATGAAAGGGTAAAAACCTCCTCCTCTGAATTCATGTGCTAAATAGCGTGATAGTTTACGAGAAACATTTCTTAAAAAGCTGTTTGGGCTTGATTTTTATATTTCTCTTCCTCTAACAAAGCGTCTGTGAGTTCAGTACAAACAGATAAACAGTCCTGCACGGCGGGTAGCCTAGCTACATCAGCTTGTGCTCTGAACTACTGAGGTTTTGGATGATGTCAGTCTGGTCTCCTGAGGGCTGCTGTTGTCATCAGATAGCGAGGTTGATAAGGCACATGTTATGATGAGGCATGCTCTTGGGTTTAACCATAGTATCGTGCGCGAGGCAGTCAAGAAAGCGGAGCATTTCCTGGTACAGTACCTCGGTAAGGCTGCCTTCATAGGTATTTCCATCACACTGCCCTGTGCTCAGCACGCAATGCACTGCTGACAACCCAAAAGACCAAACATTGCAAGGTTTCAAAAATCCATTTCCTCTAACACAAACATGTTTGTTTGGGACTTGTTTCTTTTCCTGATATCAGTTTCACTGTTCTTTCCTTTTCTCTTGTTCCTTTTCTTTCCCTTTCTTTCCTCTGCTTTTCTTTCCATTTCTTTCATTTTCTTTCTTCTCTTTTCTTTGCTTTCTCATCTTCTCTTTCTCCAGAAAACACTGTTTAGAGCCAATGTAAAGACACTTTCAGGAGCAGTTTTTCTGCTGGTCCCTCAGCCCAGCTGCACTGGAAGCACCTGAAATCCTGCACAGTCTGTGGGCTGGAGGCCCTTGTCTGGATTTGGAGTCTCCAGCCCCCACCAAGCATTGGTTTCCCCACTGCTCAGATGCTCACTGCCAAACTGCGGTTTCTTCCCCTCTTCTTGTATGACTTTATATTGAATATTGTGGTTTGTTCTATTGGCAGACTGAATGATAATAGTTCAGGATCAGTTATACGACTCAAGGAGTATTGAAAAGGAGATTGTGCATAGCCTTTACCTGGAGCTGAACTGAATTTTACTTTTTTAGCATTCGATTTCATGTATACTTTTCATATTTCACTTAAATGGAGCAGGCTGGATCCCTGACCACCCTTCATTGCTGGACAGCTGGAAGATCAGGGCAGCCCCAGTCTCACCAGAGAGGCCACGTGCAATAGATGTGCAAAACCTGAAGTGATCCACAATTCTGCCAGCTCTGGCCTGCCCACAGCTAATTTCCATATACTGGAAAAAGGCAGAAAATGCATTGTTTCAAAATCCTGACTATATACATTATAATCTTGAACTCTGCTGTCTCTCAGTCTTCAATATACCAATGAATAAAGAGGCCATTTCACTACCTAAATAAAGCCTCTGGGACCCAGTAGGAAAGCATTACATCTATGTGAAAAGAGCAGCAGTTAATGTGACAGCAAAACTCCAAGCTGACAAAAGCATTACGTGCAAGCCCACAGCTTTGTGAGGAGCAGCGATAGACTGGGTATGACGGCACTTACTGTAACACTTGGGTTTTTCCATCCCCTAAAGGACTGAACTCAGCATAGCTTTTAAACTTCTTCAGGCCTTTTAGAAAGTAACTAATTGCGAGCTTTTAGACTCGGAGGACAGGAGGTCTTGGCTGAGCCAAGGATAAGGTTTGCACAGCCGGTGTGGCCATGCTGGGAGCTGAGAGACTCCGGGAGCTGGAACCCACACTGGGCACATTGCTATCTGTCACATAGCTCGGTTTACTGCTGCCATGAGTCACACATTTTGAAACCCAGCTTGTGTTCCCTGTTGCCCACACAAGACAGAAAACATTGAATGCACTTTGTATCTGAATTGAAAACCTCATCTCACACTCTCTGACCTCGCTCTCCTCCTCCATTCACAGTACTGTGGCATTCAAGGCTTAATTGCTTGTAGTTCTATCAGCCAAGGTGGTTATACTTGCTGATCATCTTGCATGTGACAACACAGTCATACACTGAATTAGAAAGAAATATTGAAGGAACAGATAGAGGTGACCTAGTAAGCATTCTGTGGGCCATCCATATTTTTACACCAATTTTGATAAGGTCTCCTATAAAGATTGTAGGAGGGCATAAGTAACATCAGCCGAGGGCCAAAGTTTTTTTTTACGGACAATAAACCAGCAGCATGATAGGAGCACAACATAGCGAGGAGCACAACAGAGCCAATAACCTGCACCCTCCCATTCAGCCATTGACAGAAATTAGGTGTAGGTACAGCTGCCAGAAAATGGTCAATCTGATATGGTTGGTTATCCAGCTCACTGACTGTAAGGACAGGCAGTTAGATTCGTAATTGCTGGGTTTAGTGCCTAAAATAAGATAGAATTGACTCTTTTTTTTTTCCCCTTTCTTTTTTCTCTTTTGGAGACATTAGGCATCTAATTGTCCTCTTTCTTTACCACAACTGGAACCCAGATTCTCAGTGCTGAGCTCTTACCATGGGTCAAGAGCAATTCACAAAAAGCAGCCAGTCTGCCCTTCAGCTTCCAGGCAAGATGTATTATAAAAAATACTTTAGCTTGCAACAGTCCCAGAGGTGATCCAGCATCTCCAGAAGACCATCACTTCCTGTTTCCCAACACAGAACTTCATTTATGGTAGTTGCCAGTGAGAAAAGCTGAGCAACCTAAATGCAAGGGCTGGGCAGAACAATTCAGAGCTATGGAGTGCACAGGGAAAGACCCAGGGACCAACACTGGGACACCAAGCAAGCCAGTTGTTGCCAAAAAAAGGGAGACATACATCTGTGATCAATATGAAGGAATAGTTTATTTCCCCTCTGCATGCTCGCCCTTTGGAAATGAGCTGATCAGTGAGGTCACAGGGCCAAACTCTACAGCTGACTTTTTTTTTAAGGACGGATAATTTTATGGCCACTGTTAAGCGCTGTAATTTATGTAAACAAAGATAATGATAAGTGGGAAGAAATCAACTTATGTTTCAAAGCCTGCATTCCCTGGGGACAGGGATGAGAATCTCTCCTTCAGAAAGGAAAGCTGAAGGGCAGGAGCACAGCTTCCTCTGAGTATCTGACAGTGGAGCATGGCACTCCCATCGGAGCTGGATATTCCTACATGAGTGTCCATGCACGCAACCCAGCAGGGATACATTTCCAAGAATTTCCACAAAATTCTACAAAAAACAGAGGCAGAATAGCATCAGTGAGAAGAGAGCAAGGATGAAAGTGAAGCACAGGGCTGTTTTAGGACACGTTATTCATGGCAGAGACATGGGAAGGGAGCAGGGCAGAAAAGTTTGGAGAAGCAGATCCCCTGGGACCAGGCTGGTGAAGAGAACAGCAAGGACTTCATCTAGCAGCTGAGCTCTAGTCTTGTTAAGCAAAAGGGATGACCATAAACCTCCGCAGAAGACATTTAGAGGAAATATTAGGTGAAATTATAGAGGTTATATTAATTTATTATTAATATATTAATTTATTATTAATTTATTATTATTAATTATAGAGGTTATATTAAATTATAACAGCCTGAGCAGTGAACTATCCTGAGATGGGAACGCACTGGGGACAGCAAGGCTAAGGCAAGACAACTCTCTGTGCCAGAGAGGTGGTTTGGGGATAATGAGAGCAGTCCTGTCATAGTTAAGTTTGAAGGTCTAGATGACTCACTAGAAATCTCTGCCAACCTGGACGATACATTGATAACCCCATGGGCTGCCTGTCTCCAGCCTCCATCACGAGATCTCTGGCCTTGTCCAGCTGCCTGTCCTCCAGTTCTCTCAGGCTGCCTGCTTTTGAAACAAGCTTTCAGAGCGTTTAAAAACATTTCCAGTGCTGTTTTCATGCACGTTGAAAGTGTTTTGCTGGTTCAGAAAAGTGCCAGAAGAAGGAAAATATCTTGGTCAGCAGATTCAGCCTGAGAATCCAAAGCCACATTAACTAAATTTAGAGGAAAATAGTTTTCTGCAGTTCCCCTAGGTATTTTGGCTGTGCACTCTTAAGAGAGGGTCAATTAGGTCTGTTCATGGCTTTTCAGTCCCCTGATAATTTTGCAAGTCTAAAATCACGAGGTTTATCGTAAACATAGCACACAAGATCTGAGGCTGAGAGAAAATAAGCAGGGGACCGCTTTGCACATTTTCAGTACTGACCCTTTTCCAAGCAAAAGCACACTTTTTACACTCTTGTGTTGGCCTTGGACATAACCTTTCCTCATTACTTGTGGCTGCAACATGTTAGTAAAGCAGGACTTTGCTCGTGCCCCAGAGTCCAGAGCCAAGAAGTACATTCTCTCACTGTAGCTATAATTGGGGTGAATCATGATGGCTCCCACATTAGACTGCTCAAGAAATCTCTTTGTAGCAAATACAGCAATAGCTTCAAGAAATAACTTCACTGGCGTTTGCTCCATATGGATTAATGTCTCCTCAGGGGCCGTGGCTACCATCCCAAACAACATTTCTAGGGCTTGCGTGGCTACATCCTTTTCCTGTGAATCAACGTTGGCATCTGCTCATCCAGAGCATTCAGGAGAAATATTTGCTGTTGCCTGGAGACTAAGACAGGATAAAAAGTATTGGGAGCCCTAAATTATTTTTGCAGCTCTTCCTCTGATGCCGTGCCACTCCCAGACAATCTCTTTTACTTAGCTGTTGTGTGTCTCACGGGTTCTTCAACCTGTGGAATAGGTGCAGTTATACTCGCCAAGTGCTCAAAGCACTTGAAAGTCCTCCCAGGCTTTCACGTGAAAGGAATCATATAGAAGCACATCCACTATAAGGGCCGCCGAGACTCTGTCTGTCTTTGTCAGCATCATCATTATTTGTTCCACTCCAGGAAGGTGATAAGCCCCAAAGAGACAGAACAGCCGCACTGAGAAGTGGCCTTTCACACCACACCGACCCTCGCTGGATATGTGCACAATGAGGAAACTTCCTTCCACCCAGAGGTGCAAGCAGATTCTGGAGCTGGCAGTCACGTGTTGCTCACAGCCTCACAACCCACAGGATCCTGCATGGAAAAATTTCACTTCCATGTGTTGACTGAGTTAATGTGGTGGGGAGAGTGGGCGGACATAAAATGGAACTACGAAAAGAGATTAATTTGCAGCTGAAGGCCAGGCAGCGGGAACGCGAGCTCTGTGTTTGCTCAGAGAACAGCAGTTTAGACCAAAACCCAGTTGAAAAGAAGAGGTTAAGGCAGTGGTAGTAAAAAAATCAAAACTGGGGAAAAAAAGCAAAAGTTAAGCAAAGCCTCTCTGGAAATTAAGACGTGGAATTCAAAACATTCGCAGTATAATAAACCCAGCCGAGCCCATAAAGCTGCACCAGCCAAAAGGAGGTCTGTTCTGCCTACGAGGAAACACGAAACCGCGTCATGCCTGGCAGCAGCCGCCCCTTAGTCCCGTTTCCTCCCCACTTTATTGCAGAATTGTGCTGCTGGGTGCCCTCGGCTATGTTTAACGCAGCGTCTGTTTCCACTCTAACCCCTTTGCTTTGGAGGGGGTGGATATAAATCAGCTGCGGAGCTGCCCACAGGGCTTAGTCACAGCAGGTATTGGTTTAGGGTGTCTTAGAGGAACTTTTTTTTCTTCTGCAAGTATTCTAGGGAATAAGCGCAGGCTTTGTGAGGAACAGGCATTGCTCCACGGGCCAGAGTGTCCAGACAAAAGACATTTTACATCACCCAGAAGAATCCTCTTCTAACATTTTGGGCTGAGTGCTCCAAAGGCTGCTGCTCCACAAGGCCCCAGAAGACGCTTGTCCCCAAATCCCCACCAAGCGAGCCTCCCGTCCCTCCTGGCACTCACAGGAGCATGCCTGCCCTGTCTGCTGCCCCTCACCTCAAGACATTCTCTGTGCTGGGTATCTCCCCCTTCCTCCCAGCTTCCTCCTGCCCAAAGCCCCTGCACGCAGTTGGCACTGGGTCCAGATGCCTCTCCTACACACACACCGCCCGCTGCACCTCCTTCCTTCCAACTCCCAAAGCGTCTTTCTCCAGATTCAAGCACATGCCAGATTTCCCCAGTGCAGGCCACACAAATTGTAGCAATTAGCAAGTGTAAAGGGCATGCTGTGGCTTTCTCATGCATTACTGCATCCTTACTACTCATTCCTATCCCTGGGCACATTCATCAGATTGCGTACAGTAAGCAATATTATCCAGGCCTTCCCTATACCGCTGCTTGAGCCCCACTGCAGGGACCCAGTTCATAGCATTTGTGCATCCAACCACCAGTAGTTAGGAAGTCTTCAGACTCAAGACAGCATGGCATCTCCCACCCCTGCCAGCCCTGTGTTTTGTGGACTTGATCTCTTTAACTTTTCTCGTGCTTCCCATCTCTAACCATGTCCCTTCAGTTTCTGTCCCACCACATCTCTGTTTTGTGATGGATGGCACAGCCCAGCCTTCCCTCTGTGATTTGCAACAGCAGCTCCCAGCTCCATTTCGGCCCAAGCCCTCCCAGCAGGAATCATATAGATTGTAAGTCCAGATTTGCTTTCAACAGGCGTATTTCTACTCGGAGAAGAAGTTTCTCCAAGTTCTTTCTTTTCTGCCTCCCAATCTCATGACAGTGCTGAACTTTCAGCATTTCAAGGGTTTTTAAAGTGTTACGTGCAATCGTGGCACAACACACACTTATCAATGAGTGGCTTTGGGCAAAGGTCGGCCAAAACTAGACCGTAACCAATGACCTTTAAGAACAACAACACAGTAACCCTATTCCACTTCACACCTCTCACCTACAGAGATGCTCGAGAAATGAGAAACTTCATTTCCACAGCCACCAACTGCAAAACTGAAGGTGTTTCAGTACAAGAGCTATATGTGGCCCATTAGCAAGGTGGCCTAGTTTCTGGGACACCTACAGCTGCCATCAGTGCTGGGAAGGGAAAGGCAGCTACCAGATGGGATATGAGCCACCTGTAGCTCTGCAGATCAAAGTCACCACGTGCCTCCTGACTGTATGGCACAGACAGCCATACTGCTGGTTATAATTTCCAGGGACAACTAGGTACAGTAAAGGTGCAGCTTGAGAGTGACTCAAATTCTAAGCCAAAAAATACATATCAGCTAATGTTTGCTGCCCAAAGGCAAGGACCCAAGCCCCTGTCAGGGACACAGCAAACATCCATGACTGTAACCAGAAATGCATGAGGAACAGCCAGACAGATACCTTCAGTGTCCCTTTGTGCAGCAGCAAGAGCTGTACGTGCAACTTGAAAATTGCACCAATGCACTCATGTGGGAGTGACTGTGCCAGCACACAGCCCAGCCAGCCCTTTCCTTCTGGCCACCTGAGAGTCCCATGCAATCAACAAATGAGCCAGAGCATCAACAAGCCCCTATATCAGAGGAGTGCGTCCCTCACAATCTTCCTTTCAGGAAGGGCTATCTACTCTTCTGAGTTTTGGTAAGGATATTACAAACACGCATCAAACCTCTAGTGGAGACGGATGAGAACTCTGTAAGAAACAATACACTCACAGCTCATCCAAGGGAACAGAAGTCTCTCCAGACTATGTGCTGCCATACACCTGAGCCACAATGAACCTTAATGATATCAGATAGGGCATATCCCATGTTTCTGTAGGCTCTCATGTGCACGCACTCTCTCGTATAAATTATTACATAAAATGCCTGATGGTGCTTACTTGGCTCTTCTCTGTTCTCCATGTGACCGAGCTCAGGGTTAATTTCAAAAAGCAAAGCACCAAGTGACAGAGATTAAACTCACTGAAGAAAAGTAGTGCTGGTATCCCAGAACCAGTGCCCTGGAAAGACAAGGAAAGCATACAAGCAGCACAAAGACCTACTTTAAGCACAGCTTCACAGTTGTTTGTCATATCAATAGCATCGTGGAACTGTACAGCTATTTCTTCATCAATTATTAACTGTGCAAAGATTGTTCGAAGAGCCATGCAGAAAGTCCAAAGAGGAAGCGGGCAGTTTCAGCTCCACATATGCGCCCTGTGACAGGCTCGGGATCCTCTCCAGATCAGACAAGCCTTGTGCATTGGGGCCAAGGCTCTGCTCTCACAGCTGGGAAGGAGCAGGTCCAGGCTGCAGCTGGGCACCGGCCTCCCAGGCCACAGCACATCCTTGGCGTAGGCCATGGAGCAGTACCGGGCTGTACCTGAGGCTCTTCTCTTACATGCAGACCGTGCTGCACGCTAGTTACATCAGCATCTGCCAAGTGAACTCCCCATGCAACTTTTGTACTGCTCATGGGAACCAGCCCTTAGCAATCACGCTCCCCTTCCACCATCTTTCCTCCACCAAGCTCACCTTCATTGCCAGACCACACAAGAAAGCGCATTGCACAAAACCAGCAGCAGGAAGGTGTGTTGGTGCAAGCCCCGAGGTATCCCGCAGCTTTTGTTTTGCAGGAACTCTTCCAACATGAGTTAGGAAACATCTCTCCCTAATGTTGAGGCATGTCAAGACAACTGACCGAGCAGTGGTTCAGCAGCAATATTCCACCCCCGATTTAGAAGCGAGCTGGAACAGCTTCAGATGCAGAGCGCCAAGCCTCCTCCAAAGAGCTCGAAGGTGAAGAAAACAAGAGCTGCACCATGAGCAGCAGTGGCAAAGAGGAGTCCCTAAATACAAACACTGGCTGCAGAAGTTTCTGGGATTGGTGGCTGGTGGTCCCATGAGTCCAAGGCCCTGAATGCAACATTAGGATCAGCTGCATGTACTTTGCTGGCGATCTACATGCTCCTCCCTTGCAAAATGGGACTCCACCTCAGCCACTCTACCACCAAGGCCCACCACCACCACCAAGCTGGGCCAGAGGTCTGGGAAACCTACACCACTCAGCACCCCACCAGAACCCCACCCAAAGCACAGCACGGGCCATCCAGCTCAAGGCACAAGCTACACTGAGCAGAGAGTAAGCCAGCAGGGACAGAGGGGGCGAGAGGAGACAGGTGGAGGGGAGGAGGCTCCCTAAGAGACAGAAGGCTAAAGACCAGGGCTGGGCACTCACCGGGGCTGACCTTCGTACCCCCTGAGCTGGGTGGCTGACCAGCTGCACCTGCAGGAGTGAAGGAAGGTGCTGAGCACCTTGGCGGGTGCCTCACAGAAAGGGAGAGAAACAGCTGCACGTGAGTGGTCGCCTAAAGCCAGCGCCTTGATTTCTGCAAGTAAAACCACTGTCATTTTCTTGAAAAAACTTGGGGTTTATTGATTTAAACTGCAAACAGTCGTTACAAAAGAGATTCTCTTAAATAAACTCACACAAAGAGGAAGAGAAAGCAATGTAGTGAACAGTAACAGGGGGGAAAAAAATTACATTCATTATTCTCTTTGTGCCAGTCCCGTTCACCTCGGCAAGGAAAACTCCAAACTTGGATACAGAAACGCAAAGACAAACTGTATTTGGAATGTCTTCAGATAGGCACTTGGAGCTCAAGGCTTTTCTCCTTGAATCTATACAAAAAGAGGAAGAAAAAGGTCTTCCTTCCACACTGCCTCGCACAGAGCTCACATATGTACATTCTGTAGCCCACTTGGCAAGACCCAGGGCAGGGGAAGAGGAGGAGGAAAGGAAAGGCAAAGAAGCACATTAACTCAATTTGCAGTCCAACACAAAAAAAAAAAAAAAAAAGGGGGGGGAAATTCTAAAATAAATAATCCAAACACAGTTTTTTGCATTTTTTTAAATTAATTTTTCATTTTTTAAAATAAAATAACCAAAAAAAGTGTAAAGTTACAAAAAATGTCATTGTAGTATAATATATTAAACTGTGGGGGAAAAAAAAAGGAAAAGACACTTCACAATCTTAAGATTAATATGGAAGATCATAATTTAAACATAAAAGAATATATTCTATGGATTCATCATCCCGATAAATATGAACAAAATTAACAAAAAAGCATAGGTTTCGGCAATAAATACGTTTTGATAAGTTAAATAAGCTTTTTTATATTGTTGTGCAGTGACAAGCAAAATTTGCTCTCCAATTTCTGAAGTTATACAAAATTAAAAACCCAGAAAAAAAAATAATAATAAAAGCTTGGCGTGAGTGCTCTAAGATAGGTCTAAGGTACTCTAGAGCAAAACCATTAAAGCTATGTCTACTGGAACTTTGTTTACACGAACGTGTGTATGTGTGGAATGACTTCCGTCCGCCCCACCCCGTTTCTTTATTTGTTGTTAAGATGTCACACGAATACACGAGGAACTTTTAGCACCAAAATCGAGTCTCTCCCAGCACAGTCCACCTCTTTTGCTTTCTGCCATCTTTTTCGCTCGTCGTCCTCCCAGCCGAAGTCCCGCTCGTGTCACAACCGCTCTGTTCTCAGCTCACCCTCCCCGCAGGCAGGCGGAGGGGCGAGGCAAGGGGCTGGATGTTAACGCTGCCACGTGCCTGCAGCCGGGGGGCGGTGCAGGAGGCAGCCAGCGGGGGGAGCCGGGCGCGGGCACATCCTGCACATCTGGAAGCGCGCAGAGCTGCGGTGCCCTCTGCAGCCGGAGAGGTAATAGAGTCACAGTGAAAGTGTTACAAGGCACTAATTTTGTAAACGTTATTGCTTCTCGTCGTAATTTGGCACTTAAGGTTGGAGCCGATGGGTGTGCGACAGGCAGGCGGACGCGTTAACATCCAGCTGGGGGGGTAGGGGAGGGCGGGGGGGTCAGCTTAACATCGCCACCGAGGGGGGAGCGGGAGGAACCCGCTTAGTCGTCGGAGATGGAGAGTCTGCTGAAGATGGGCAGGCGCCTGGAGGTGTCCAGGATGGGCGAGTCGGAGCCGCTGTGGCTGCTACTGGAGCTGCTCAGATAGCCCTCCTGGTCGGAGAGCGAGTCCTGAGGGCTGGGCGGCGAGTCGAACATGTGAGGAGACTCGGACATGGGCCTGAACAGGAAGGCGGTGGGGGAGCTCCCGCCGGGCACCGGCACCCCCACGCTGGGGGCAAAGAGGCTGACCAGCTCCTGGCTGGAGAAGGTGAAGGGGTTGCTGGCGCAGTCGGGCAGCGTGGGGGAGCCCAGCAGGTCGTCGGCACTCAGCATGGGCGGCGGGGTGACGGAGGTGGGGCTGTCCAGCAGCCCGGGGGCGGCGGCGCTGGGGAAGCCGGCGAAGCTGAAGCTGTGTTGTAGGCGGGGTCTGTCGGCAGGGGGGGGCTCCCGGCTGCCCGCCACCGCGCGCCGCTCCTCGGCGTTGTGGATGAAGTGGCAGCGCGGCCCGTAGGGGCAGAAGCCGATGGTGTGGAAGGTGCGGCAGAGCTCGGTCTTGTACTTGGGGTGGCGGGTGAGGCTGCGCAGCTCGTGGATGCCGTGGGCGAACTGGCACTTGTCGCCGTACTTGCAGGCGCCGTTCTCCTCGAAGGGGCGGCACAGCTCCGTCTTGTAGCGGCTGGAGTTCACTTGGCCCCCGGGCTGCTTTTGCTGCAGCAGCCGCTCGCCGCCCTCCGAGAAGGAGCGGTCTCGAAAGCGGCTCTCCCGGGGGCCGAGCGCGGGCGCGGGCTCCCCTTTGAGGCCGCCGAGGAGCTGGCTCTGGTGGAACTTGGCGTTGGGCAGCGTCACCGAGTGCCTCCTAGGGAAGCCGCCGCCGGCCGGGGTGCCCACCGCCTTCCTGTCCAGCAGGCACCCGCCGACCCCCGCGGGGCTGTAGTTCAGCATCTTGCTGCTCTGCGGGGGAAGGGGAAGCAACCACCGGTCACTCGCACAGTCCGGAGCGGAGGGGCCGCGGCCGTCCCGCAGCGGAAGCCCTCCCCACGCCCGGCCCCGACGAACGCCCCTCGCGCAGCGCCCGCTCCGAAGGAGGAAGCGCTGAGAGCGGCCGCGCGGGACGACCGCGCGCTACGGTGCAAGCCCAGCCCCGGCAACGTGTGCTGCGCTGCGCCGTGGCCCGACCCTACGGGCGGCCTTTGCGCGGCCCGGCTGGAAGCGTTCCTGACCCCTGCGCTAACGTCGCTCGCGAGCAGAAACCGGGAGGGAAAGGAAAAAGAAAATAAAAACAAAAAAAAATGCAACCACAGCAAAAGGCGCCCTCCCGAAGTTGGGAGAAACAACGCCCCGACGGCGGCGCTTACCTTGCATAAAACTTCGCTCAGGTCGAAGATGGTGGGCGACACCAGGGCCGTGGACATATTGCCGGGCGAGCGCGGGACGCGGAGGGCAGCGGCACGCGTGGAGGGGTCGCGCTGCGGGAAGGGCTCGGCCTCCGCCCGACTCTGTGCCGCCCCAGCCCTGCCCGGCCCCGCGCCGCCCGCCGCTCACTGCGCGCCCGGACGATGGCACTTATAGAGTTTCGGCCTTACCCCGGGAGGAGGGGCGGTGGGAGGAAGGGGAGGAGGAGGAGAGGGCGGGGTGAAGAGCGCGGCGGCTGAGTCACCCGCGGGCGGGGCGGCTCCGCAAACTTTTCGAGAGGAAGGAGGGAGGGGGGAGGGGGTAAGAAAAAGGAAAAAAAAAAAAAAAGAAAAAAAAGCAAGAAAGGGGAAAAAAAAAAAAACGCGCGTCCCTGCGAGAACGGCTCCGAGCTGCGCCTTTTCCCCCCTCCCCCGCCCGTGCGTCTCCGCGCGGCTCTGCGCGCTCAGCCCGCGGCCATATGCCGGCTGGCTCGCCTCCGCCTCACTTTAGGTTACTAAAACACAGCTTTAAGAAGGGTGCGTGGTGGATTCTACCTTTTCCCCCCCGTGCGCTGCCTTTCCGCTCCGCAGGGCTCTGGGCTGTAACCCTGCCGAACCTCACCGCGACACCGCTCGCAGGGTGTGGGCACGGCGGACCCTAGGCCACCCCAAGAGCGCGGCGCGGCTCCGGGACGGCTCCGCGGGGGGGGAGAGGGGCGCAGCCCCAACCAACGGCTGCAGCGCGCGGGGCCGCGCTCTGCCCCCCTGCGGTGTCGGGGGGCGGCCGAAGCTGCCGCGAGCCCCTCCGGCTCTCTTTTTGCACTGTTGCCGTTGTTGTTTACTTAAGGGGAGCAGCCCGTGTTCCTCGAGCTCCTTTCCCTGCCCAGTTCCCCTCGCCCCGGCCGGCGGCGGGCACTTCGCCGCTCTGGACGCGGTGCCCGTTCCCAGGGCTCTCAGTCTCTATAATTAACCACGCGGTAATTGCCGAGCTGGAAACGTCACTGCGGGGACTTTCCGAAGCTCCCGAGAGCCGCCAGCGGTCATCTCTTCGCTACCGCCCTCCGCAACACCGCCCCCCTCCCCACCCCACTGTGTGCTGCTTTGGGCGGCCGGGACGGGGGCGGGCGGGAATCGGCGCGGCGCTGCCGCCGGGCGGGGCGGGCAACGCGGGAGCTGCGGAGCCGCGAGGAGGGGCGGTGGGCGCGGCAGTGGGAGCGCGTTGTTACAGGAGGGCGCGGGGCGAACAAATGAGTGCGCAGTGCACTCGGCGCAGCCTGCGGCGTTCCTGCGCCTCGGTCCTGGTGCGCGTTCCGGGGCGCACAGGGATGGAGTTCCCGTCCCATGCATACACTGAACACGGCGATTAAGAACTGCCGTCCCCATCCAGAATGGCCAAAAGCAGGGAGCGAGACGAGGAATTGCAAGTGACGTGCTGAGCCGGGAGGGGAACGTTCCCCACAGTGCACGCACGGAGCTGTGGGCAGCTGGCACGCAGTGCTGCGGGGTCATACAGTCACAGAATCATAGAAGGGCTTGGGCTGAAAGGGACCTTGAAGACCATACAGTTCCTTCCCGTGCCGTGGGCAGCGCTGCCACCCACCAGATCAGGCTGCCCAGGACCCTATTCAACCTGGCCTTAGACACCGCTAGGGACACAGCACCCACAGTGCCATTGCCTTACTTCCCTCTATCACCTAACCTGAACCTCCCCTCTTTTAGTTTAAAGCCATTCTTCTTTATCCTTGGACAGAGCAGAGGGGAGCAATCCCCTCGTCTCCTTGCTGGCCATCCCTGTGTTGATGCAGCCCGGGATGCAGTTGACCTTCTGGGCTGCAAGCATACACTACTGGCTCATGCTTTTCATTCATCAGGATCCCCAAGTTCTTCTCAGCAGGGTTGCTCTTAATGAGATCTCCTGATCTGTACATATATATGGAATTGCCCTGACCCGAGTGCAATACTTGGCCTTACTGAACCTCATTATGCTCTCATGGGCCAACTTTTCAAGCCATCCAGGTCCCTCTGGATGGCATCTCTTCCATTACATCAACTGCGCCATTCAACTTGGTGCCATCAGCAAACCTGCTCAAGGGTGAGCTTTATCCCTCTGTGTAGGCCATCAATAAAGATGACACAAGTGTAAACAGAGTCAAATAAGCCATCTGACAAATAGCTGAAGGAAAAGTCCCTGGAGAACCTGCTTTGGCTTATTCCCACCGTGGCCTATTTCTGAGGTTCCAGGCTGGAAATCTGCTGTCGCACAGAGATTCCCTCCCATGGTTCTGAGGCACCCTATAGGCACCCAATGCTGTCCCGCAGCCATGCTGTGTGCACTTGGGGCTCAGCACGCTGCCTGCCTGCAGTGCTGCTGGGCTGCCGAGTGAGCTGGTGCAGGGCAGCCACACCTCATACTAAGGGGTCAGGTACTAATTTTGCTGGCTGTGCCCCTGGAGGTGCAGAAATGTCCTTCTGCAGGCTGTGCTGCCCCCTCGTCCCCCCGGTCTGGGTACCTTTGCAGCACTGTGGCTCTTAAGGTAGAGCAGGTGTCTGTCAGTGGTGCCAGGCAAATATTGTGAGCCCTTAATCCTGCAAGCTTTTCACTTTTGAGTGACCAAAGCCCATTGTGCTAGGATGTCCTCACGTAGAGGACAGCATTGCCAGCAGGTAACTGGGCTGGCTCTGGGCTGGGTGCCTGTGGGTAGGGCTCTGTGCCCCAGCAGCTCAAGGCTCTGTCAGGCACGAGGGATGGAGACAGCACATGGCCTCGAGGAAGAGCCACACGGATGTAGCACCGTGCTGCTGACAAGGTGCTGCAGTGGAAAAAGCAGAGGTGTTCTTCCAGCGGGCACCCGGTAAAGAAATTGGCTGAGCTCTATTGGCCCAAGTTACAATTTCCAGTGGAAACGCCGATGTGTTTGCAGATCACAGGACAGCACGCCCACGTCCCACTGCTCGCCATGACCACCCCCAGCCCCACACTGCAGCTGAGCTGGGCCAGGGATTGCTGCAGTGGGGTGGGATGGAGAGACGGGAGAGAAGAGCAGGAGCGTGGCAGTACAGCTTATAGCAGCAGGTCAGGATTCACAACTGCTTTCCTGCACTCAGGCCCAGCATAGCAGTGCAGTAGCATGGCAGTGCAGTAACACAGCAGTGCAGTAACACAGCAGCATGGTGTGCCTGGCACCCATGCCAGCTTCCAGTGGGAGCAGCTCTGGCTGCTGAGCTGTTCAGCAGATGTCAGAATAGAATATTTCCATGATATTTTCCTCCCCTGAAAGAATGTGTTAGGACTAAATGCTTTCAACTTTTTCTTTTCCTTTTTTTTTTTTTTAAGAAAAGGTCTAACACCCCTCGAGGGCCTTCAGGCCTCACTGTTGACCTGCTGCATGGTGCTGTGTCCCATGTGTGAGGCTCCTTTTGGACCCACTCCTGGGAGGGCATTCCTAGGGAGCTCCCCTGTTGGCACCTTTGTAACAAAGGCTCTCGGAAAGGATGGGTTTCCTCTCACCCAGATTTAGATGCCTAAAAGTTAGGTGTTTAAGCCTAATTAGTTGGCCAGGCTTCTTGCATAGTCAATGGAGACAAATAGGCACCTCCAATGTATGATTCACCTTGGCTATCTGCAGCATTTATCTGAGGGTCTGACTCACTCAGGAGTAAGTGAGGAACTGAGTGCCCGCTTCTCTCTGCAACTCTCGAGGAGGTGGGTGACTCGCTTAGGGCTGGACAGCTGATTTGTGGCCACCCCAAACTCAGCCCCCACCCCACAGCCTGGCTCTGGGACCCCCACTCCATTTCCCTTAGAGGCCCCATGTCCAGCCCTGCCGAGCAAGGCTTGGTTGCAGCCTGCCAAATCATACTGTCAGCCCCTATCGCCTCATCAGACCGAGTTAAATATTTATAAAGCTGCCGGGGCAGGGTCCATGCCTTGCTATGTGTCTGTGTATTCCCTAGCATAGTGAAGCCCAGCATCCCAACCCCTGTGCGATGTGGGATGGAGACTCTGCGCAAAGCTGCAAGTCCTGACGAAATGCAGTTGGGAGTGCACAGAGTGCTCGTGGACGTTGGGAAATAGGCAGGAATGAATCATAAGAGTCGGGAGAAGCTGCTAATGTGTGGGAAAAAGGCAAATGTGCTACCTCTGCACAAACATATAATAAGGAAGTATGTAATAATAATTATTGTTATTGTAATACGGTCTGGGTGAGCATTTGGGAAAAAGATATCTAATAACTGACAAGCACCACGGCTCGGTTTGTTTTGATCTGAAATTCAAACAATGGCGATGTTTATAAGGTAATAATACACAGGGCACAGAGTGCTGGCACCGCACCAACTATGCACTCCACAAGTCGGGTTTATATAGGTCATGCCAAACAAATAATAGTGTTCTTCAATATAATTACTGATTCATTAAGAGAATGGGAGAGAATGTAATTGAGTCTGTTTGGATTTCAGGGAGGTGTTAGATATGGTAAATTTATACATTTGACCTTGGATTTTGGAGACATTACATGCTCGTCCAGCTCTGCTCCTCTGGAAGGCAGCGGTGACATTCCTGTTGTGGTCTTTGCAGCCAGTGCGGGATACCTCTTGCTCAGCCCCGGCAGCCCCTGGACGTACCTGAGGAACACAAGGAAACACAACGTGAGGTGGCTCAGCCGTGAGTCCACCATCCCTCATTCCTATTGCCAGCCTTGCTGCTGCCTCCTTGCTCCTGGTCCCACCAGGGAGCAGCTGCATTTTTAGAAAAAGGCTGAGCTGAGCATAACATGGGGCTTCTAGGAAAACAGGGGCCACGCCAGCCCCATCTGTAGATGCAGGAAGGGAGCGGCTGTGAGCTGAGATGGGTAGAAGCAGTGTGGTCTGGAGCCGGAGTGAGGGCATGTCCTAAAACTGCACTGCCCTGGGGCTGACCTCTGCTCTGGAGGGAGCAAAACAGTAAAGGGAGAAACAAAACTGCTGAGCACAAGCAGCATCCAAAATAAGTGGGAAGGATACGGTGATAATAAGCGAAGGCAGCTTTTTGTGAAGCTAAATCATGCCCCTCTTGTCAGTTGACTTCTCTGAGCTTCTAAAAAAGGCTGATCAGGAAGAAGTAGGGAGCAGAGTAAATACAGCCTTTCAAAAGGGTTTTTGATAAAGACCTTTCCAAGAGTGAAATAAACTTGGCAACCGTGGGATGAAAAGTCCCGTCATGGATTAAAAAGTGGGTCAGAGCTGATAGGAAGGAGAAAATCCATTAGAAGGAAATGGCCAGCAGGGTAAGGAAAGCCTGCTGAGGGGGCCGGTGGGGCCGTGTGTGGAGGGGTGGAGGCAGCCCTTGGAACGGGGTGTCAAAAACAGAGACAGGGAAGAGGGATAACGAGGCAACAATATTAGCTGCCGGCAGAGCATTATTTATTGTACTTCAAGCATGGCTGGGCAGGGCTGGGAGGCGCTCCAGAAGCTTCTAACTAAACTAGGAAACCAAACCACAATGACGGAGAAAGTTCAGCTTACACAAGTGCCAGTGCAAACCGTTTCAGAATAAAGTGGGCAAGCCTCTTGCTCTGAATTAGAAGTTATCTTGTAGGGGTCAGCTGTGGCACGGGCACTGATTGCTCAAGCCTTGCTCAAAAAAGGTCAGGACCCCAGATCAGTAGGATGAATCTGTCACCGTGTAGCCCGGCTGCACGTTGCAGTCCCTGTGTGCCTGCATTGAAGAGTCATAGCAGCAGGGCCTAAAGCAGCTTCCTGAGAACAACCCCGCTGGGTCCATTTGAAAGCCCACCAAAGGCAGAGTGGGTGAACAGAAATGGGATGGGATCTGCCAATAAGCTCACGTCTAGCCCAAGCCTGACCCAGCTGCCAGCCCACCTGTAGTGGCATGCCTGTCCCGGCTGCGGTGCTGCGAGCCAGTTTTGGTAGGGCTGGTTGCGGCTGCCCTGTATCTCCAGCCCCTGGCACCAGCAGGCGAGGCCCAGGCTGCATCCCTGAAGCTTACCCACTGTGGGTGTCCGGCCATCACGGCGCAGGAATGGCTTTGCTAGCACAGGCGCAGATCCTGGCAGGGTGTGGTTGCATGAGCCCCATGCAACGAGAAACGGAAGGGGAGTGCATTTGTAAATAATTTACTAGAATGACCTACATGCTACCAAGCCTTTGTTCCCTTTTATGCAGTCAGTAGAGAACCACACAGCTTCAGAGAATGAAGTCTGAGGACGAAACGCTGAGAGGTGACACAAAGCAGAGGCATCTGAGCCCATCCTGCAGAAAGGCAGCCTGAAGTGCCTTCAGAGTTTACAAGATTTTCCAAGCTTTGCGGAGAAGTGGGAGAGGGGGAGATGTCCCACAGCTCTGTGGAGGGAGCAGGGAGGGGACAGCCTGTTGATGGTGCCTGTCACATGTTTGGAGCTGCCAGCGCTGCACTGGGGCGGCAGCTTGTGCATGGAGGGGGAGAGCTGTGGTGGAGGAATCAAGGCCCGGGCTAACTGCCTGCAAAGAAAAGCAGATTGTGCTCTTCGTGAGAACAGAGAAATTGGGCCTGGTGTGTGAGCTGCATTTGAGAGCTGGTTGGAGATGGGACCCAATGATGCCCAGCTGGATAGCAGAGTTTCCTGGATGTTACTAAGCCCTGGTGGCCTTGGGGATCAACAGCAGGATGCTTCCTCTCTGCAATCTTTGCCTTCTGTCCTGGGATAAGGTGTGGTGCACAAACATGAAACATCGATCACTAGCCACTGGTGGGGCCAAAGAAAGGCTACCACTTGTGATTGTTGCTTCTTTTTTCTTTATGATTCTGCTCTGTAAATAGTGTGATTATAGGAGAATCTCAGTTTTCAGTGTGCTTTTCTTGCTGGTTATTGCAAAGACAAACCTGAAAATTCTAGAGTGTTGAGCCCAAAGACTGAAGAGTCAGAAGATAAACAAGCACAGAATCCAACGCTACTGGTTTTCCAAATTTTTAAATTATATTGTTTAGGTGACTGACAGTATTTTGAAACCCAGCTCTCAAATGTTTGGGATTAGCTGTCCTGGAAAGTAGAGCATGTTGGCTGCCTAGTGCTACTTGAGAATGTCAAAATCCCAGCCCATGGATCTGCAGAGCTCACTTAGTCTCGCTTATTCAGAAACTCAGGATCACCTTCTGGGGCTCGGAGAGCAAAGCTGGTCAAGTTTTCTCTCTGAGCTCTTCTGCATGTGGCAGTCTAGCTGGATAGCCTTGCCAGCAACAGGAGAGCTGTGGCCACACTATGGCTATCTGGCCTCCCCTGTGAAGCAGAAGTAGCACTGGCATTTCTTAGTGGGTGAGGATCCACCCAGCACACGGCTGCAGTATCTGGCATCTTTGTGTCTGCCTTGACCATTCCACTCAGTACCAACAGCACTGCACAACCTGCTTCTTTGCTTTTGGCTGTAGCTTCTCTGTGTACAGACTTGCTATCTCTGGGCCTAGAGAGATGATTCATGTTTCTCCATTTTTAGACATAATAATAAGAAGAATAAGAAAAATAACCAGTGGCTTCTGACTCCCACTTGTGCTGCCCCTCAGTGTGTGCATCTCGGCTCTGGGAGCTGTACAGAAGCTGTACCCACTTGTTGCTGCTGAAGCTGGCTGACCTTAGTGCAGGGATGGGATGCGGGGTGGAGGTGTGCAGCTCTTCCCAAGTCCACATGGCTCAGATGGATTGAAAACCCACAAATTCACATTGTGGTGGATGTGACTGTGTCCGTTGCAAATGCAGCTGTTCCAAAATGCAAACCAGAATTTTTAAGTGCTGCTGAAATGGTGAAAGCCCTTTGAGGAGCAGGTGTGAGTCTGGTGGATGGCAAAACCTTCCTCAGTGAAACTGCTCAAAAGAGCAAATCTATTAATGTACCAGGAAAGTGAAGGAACGTGTCAGTCTGAGCCTTGCTTCCTGAAGCAGCACAAAGCTTGTCCCAGGAAGGAGGGCTGCTGCAGCAACAGAGCGGTGCGATGCGATGTCTGCCCCAGAGCTGTGCTGCGTGCAGTCCCCGAAGTGCATGTGGGCAGGGCTAGTTTTTCCATCTCTCTTTACTACCAGAAAAAGTAAAGCGTTCACTAGAGTAGGAAAAGCGTGCACACGCATGTGTGCATGTGCACAATGCCGCGCACGTGAACAGCGGTCGCAGGGTGTCATGGAGCATGCAGCCCACGCAGGGCTGAGCTGGGCGTGCTGACGGCAGCGTGGCTGTGGCAGGCAGGGCTCCTCTGCACGCTGATGAAATGCAGCTGGGCTCAGCAACCGACTCACTTGGTAGAGAAGAGTCTAGAAGGGCTCGTGCCAGCTATAAACAGAGCCATCAGCATACACAGGATGTGGTGAGCAGCTACAGGCGTCCCGTTATTAACTTCACTTTTATTTCAAGGGGATTCACTTCTCTGTTCTGTTTCCCATTTGGGAAGTGAAACCTAAGACCACGGTACCACTTAACAAAAAAAATTTGGTCGCAGCTCATCTGTTTTTCTACTTTATTCTTTTTTTTCTCTTGTAAAGGTTACTTCGCTGTTCCTTTGACGGAATTTATTGAAATTACTGGCAGCGCACTGATTCTTCGCTCTCTGTTTCTCTCCTGAGGAATTATCTCATTTGTGCTCATTGAAGACTGTTGACTCTGAGGGGAGTGTTTACTTGAGGACACCTCGCCTGGAGGAAGGAGCAATGTGGAGAGCGAGCGCTGGTTCCTCCCAGTCACAGCCCAACCAGCCTGTGCTGCGCAGAGGTGCTTTGTAAACATTTGTTCATCCTTACACACACCTCCCACCCCCCGTAAGGTGAGGAAATGTTATTGCCACCTTTCCACAGATGGAAGAAGTGAGCACAGAGAGGTGCAGTGACTCATCGGCCGCAGTGGAGGCAGAGCTGGAGCTGCGGAGCCGAGCTCCCAGCCCTGACATTGCCAGGAGTCATGTTCCCACCCGGTGCTGGGACGTGGGCAGTGCCAGCCCCATCCACCTGCCGCCCACCTGTCCTGGGAGCCAGCAGTGTGCATCTCACTGTGTGCAAAATGAGATCAGATCACCGTGGCTTACTCCGTGTACTGGTGTCATCACAGCATGGTGTGCTGTTATGTCACGATGTTATTACGCCTGAAACTAGCACAAGGCTGCTCACAGTAACAGGGCAGGCAGCTGAATATGACTGCGTGCTGCTCAACCACATCACACGGTACACACACGCTACTCCAGGGTGTCAGTCAACCCCCACCACACTGCAAGGACCTGCCTTGATCTGCGTGCTGGGCAGGGCTGGCCCTGGCCCTGTCTCTGTCTCCATCCCTGTCCCTGTTTCCCCTTCTCATCCAGGCCTGCATTAGTGCAGCCCCACACACGCAGTGCAAGTAACTAAGAGGAAACGTAGCTCTGTGAAGCAGTGAAAGGAAAGTATTTGTCTTTCCGGTGGAAATGGCTCTCACAGCACACGGTCATAAGGACTGCAGCCCATGTTCTCAGGGGGTGCTGGCTCTTGGGAGTGCTGGGCACTTGTTGGAAGCCAAGCTGCCCTTGGTGTGAGCGCTCAGCAGAGAGGCACCTAATGGCAGCTGTACGTTCAGGGCTGTATGTTGCCATTACTTGGTGGCACCTATTGCTGTTTACAGTCTTCATCAATATCGCTCCCCTCTCCCACGCAGAATCAAGAACAACAACTAACACCTCCGCTCCTTATCACCTCTGCTCGCTTTCCACGCTGTCTGCACAAGCGTGATTTCACTCTTCCCCAGCTTGGTGCGGGTGAGTTCACATCACTCAGTTCCACTTTCTGACACAGGTCTGTCTGTCTGTCTGTTCTCAGGTCTGGGCAGGATGCGCTGTGATCAGATTCACCGTACCCGAGGGGAGGGTAGAGTTCGCTCTACACATCTGTTCATTTTTAAGTAAAACACTTGGTACTTTCTTCTTCTAAATGAAACCTTTGAGGCAGGTCATCCTGATTAAGCTTGCACCTAGCTGCCTCTTGCCTAGCCAGCTGCAAAACCAGTGTTCATTGCCACGGTGAAGCCCAAAGAAGGAACCTCTTTGTCATCTGTGGGCTTTGGGACAGTTCAGGAGCCTGGTCCTGCATGTTGTGAGGGGCACAGCCAAACACCCATGAAATTCAAAGCATGAGAAACCAGGGTTTGAGTGGTGCTTAGGAGCATGAAGGATAGGCAACTGAGTACTTGGACTGTTCACAGGCCTCCCTGCATCTCATCCTACCTCGGTGTGTGATTCTGCAGAGCACTGGGACCTTGTAGGTGTAGTGGTGTTGAGGGGAAGATGGCTCTTTCTTTGGCCCTCCTTCAGGCAGCAGCACCACCTAAGGCTACAGAGCCAAGGTTCCCTGCCTTTGCTGAGGGTCAGGCTGGAACTGCAGGGTGTGGGGAAGGCAGGCCAGGCCATGAAGGAGATGGAGAACGTGGGTCATTGTGTTGGGGAGCCTGGAGTCAGCACCTTTTATCTGGAGAAACAGAGGGCCCTCTGTAGTGGAACTGGCAGAGTTAATCTCATAGTTAAACTGTTACCGGGCTTCACCTGCTCTTATCCCTCCATGGTGCAAGGGGCAAGGGGCTCAATAGGTCAACTGGCACTGGGACTTCATAGCAATTAAAGGGACCCAGCCAAGGCCCAGGATTTGACCCACGCTTTTTTGGTTAGGTCCCTTTCCACACCATGTCAGTCCTCACAGATGTCATTTGTGCTTCAGTGTGGTTTGTGCTAAACAAAGTAGAGCCCTGCAAAGCAGCACACCTGGCCCAAAGCCAGGGATGCACCACGTAGAATTCACAAGCCACCCTACAATAACATGCACAGAGTGCTCACAAGAGCAGCCTCAACATAGCTGATGGGTATGTGGCTGTCAAGTCTGAGCAAAACATGGTGCCTGAATGTCAGGAGTCCCAGAAGGGGAAGTCAGCAGTGCCAGCAGTGAGGTTTTGAGAGGTACATAAAACAACTAGTTGAGAATCCAGGGCAAACGCCCAGGCAATACCCCGCCTTCTTCTCATAAGAGGCATATAGCCAACACCCCATCACACTGGTAATCAGGGCCCTCGATAATGTGGGGTTTGTTTGCTGCGAATATAACCATTGTATCTACCCTAGCTGCAGAGCCCTGCTCCTGAACTGACGCACCAGGACTGCAAGTTACAGCTCTGCTGGCTGAGAGCTTTCTGAATGGGAACACAGAGCAATCCTCCCTATCTCTACAGGTTCTAGCTCAGCAATGTGTGCTACACCCATTCATCTGAATGCAGAACTAGCTCTGAAATTAATGATAAGGCCTTAAATGCCATCACACAGCTCATTTATTTCTCCACTGTCCCACAGTGCTTCCCAGGTGCTGAAATCCTGTTTGCCAAAATCTCCATAGCCTCTGCCGACAAGCTTCATCAACATATCTCTGCACTGCAGCACCTTCCCTACTGCTGCAGGCAGGGTGCTGCCAGTGGCTGTGTTCAGCCACAAGGCCCCAGGAGGGTGGTCGCTGTGCCTGGCACACAGCTGGGGAACTGAGGCCCCTAGGGGACATGTCATGTCCCCATGCAGATGGGAAGCATGTGCCAGAGCAGCAGCTTCAGCTCGTGCCTTTCTTTTTCCATGCGTCTGTCCCCTCCTCAAAGCAATTTAGCAATTTTCTTCGCCTTGATGCCAGTGGCATTACATAAGTGTAAACTGGTTGTGAGATCACGATACGACAGATCGATTATCCAGGGAGGCACAAGGTCATAATCAGCCTGAGGAAGGAGAGGCAGGCTGTGCATACACACAAACACACCTAAGTGGATGTATATAAACACACGTGGGCCCCTGGTGTTCCCATCACAGATGTGCTATGCGTGGCACATATCTGCCAGGGCAGGCTAACTACTGCTGCTCGTGTTTCTGCATCAGAACCTTTCGGTTTTCCCTTTCAGGCTTGGAGTTACTTCTCTTTTACAAAAATAGCACCACTGGAGGCAGCCTTCCCGATAGGTGGAATAGTTTCCCCTTGAGAAGGAACTGGTGGAAATCCCCTCTCTTGAGACATTTTAACTCTGCCAAAAAATGTAAATGGGAGTGACTGCTTTAACTAGCAAGCTGACTTGGATGAGCTAATGGATTTTTCCATCACTAGTGTCTAGTTCCAGGGATTTCCATGAATTGCTGTCAGGACAGAAGAAGGCAACAGATTGCAACTGCGGGATCTGCTGTTTCAGCTCCACTGACACGTCATTCCCTCAGGACACCCAGTGACCTGGTTAATCTAGTTCCTTGCTTCTGACTTCTCCTCGTAAATGATTTATCAACTGGCGTGGATCCCTGTTTGCTTAAGGAGGCGTGTGACGACCTCTCGCAGGCTGGCTGCACAGACCCACGGCTGCGTCTGGCAGCCGACTGCTGGCCGCAGCTCGTGACCCTTGGCTGGGGGAGCAGGGGATGGGCAGCAGAGCCTGGTGGGTGATGTTTATGTGGCTCGCTGGAGGGTGCTGGTGACCAAGCTGCAGGCTCAGCAGTGGGAGCACTCCCCTAGGACCTGCCTCGGCCCACTCTGACCCCCACAGTGCCATGAAGGCACGGTGGGCAGAGGGCTGGCACGGGCTGTGGTTGCCCGCCATGGGAGCGCCAGCTGCCAGAGCCATCCTTGAGGTCCCTGTGCTCCATGAAAGAAATAACGCCCACTGCCTTCTCCACAGCGAGGCAGAATCCATGGAGTGACATCAGTGTCACGTCTGAAGCAGATGCAGCTCTGGAGGTCTTCCTCATGTGCACACATAGGTCAGTATGCGTGTCACCACACACACAGCGCTGAAGTAAGAAAGAGATGGTCCAGATCTGAACTCAATCAGAAGCCAAGGAGAGAAGATGAAAATGACTCCTGCAAGCTTTACATCCTGCCTTTGTACTGGGCTAAAGGAGCATGGAAAGAGATCAGATATCACAGATTGGGCACCCTTCTAAAAAACTGTCTATGGGCAACTCCCCGCCTTCCCTCCAGGCCAGTTATTGCCGCTTCCTGCTCTGATTGTTTCAAATCCGGTTATCTGGAGTTATGCCTGTTCTGGCAAATACGGTGCAGCAGAGGGGAGGGACTGTTCCAGCCAGTGCTGTATGCATGCCACAGATCACAGAGATTAGCATGGGAGGAACCGCAGAGATGAGCTGCTTGAGGCAGATAGTGGGAAGCTTACAACAGAGCTGCTTAACAATTACAGTCATGAAACTGTAGGACAAAATCTTTATTTTGGGTATACAAGGCCGTGCTGGGTTTCCAGCTGGCAGGAGGCTGTCTTGTAAGAGCAGCACATGGCAGTAAGGTGAGAAGGAAGCCCACCACAGCCAGCCCTCACCCCAGCAGCACTGTGTCGCACCACCCAACGGCCACACATCATCAGGAGGGCTGGGCTGCAGCGAGGAACCTGCAGCCACATGCAGACAGAGGCAAGGGTGTGTTCCTTCCCGCATAAGGGTGGGTCTGGAGCAGCCTGCAGTTTCCTGGGACCTCAGGGGTGGTCGTTCCTCTTAGCCCACAAGGTTGGAAGTTGCAGCTCCTGTTCCCTTTTTCGGGGTCACACCACTTGATTCTGCCTCAGCAGAAACCTCTGTGTTCACACCCAATGTGCTCCCACTCTGCACCTCCTACAGCAGACCAACAGCATGGAAGGACAGACAGCTGACAGGGTGTGTGAGGACTAATCCCTCCTCACCAGGAGCACCATAGCCACTCTGCTGCTCAAATCACAAGCCCATGTCCCCAAGAATAAGTTCAGTCCAGGCTGCTCCCGATGTGTCCCATGAGATCCTCATCACAGTAACAGAGCAGAGAGGTAGGATGGGAGAAGAGGCAGAGGCCATTGAGTTATCCCAAAATCATACTTCTAACCTTTTAATATATGTGGACTTACCTTTGACATAACTTCAGTCTGAATTCCCAAGTACTAATAGACTTGTGAGTGGATAACTCAAAGTTCAGGCTTCAAGCCCAAGCTCACTGACTGTCCTGTCCCATACACTGTCTTGCTCTCTGAACAGCAGAGAGGAGCCTGGTCCATGTAGGAAATGTCCTTCCAAGCAGCACAAGTACTCCTGACTCTAATCTCTTGGAACTCAAACACATTTACCAAGGACAGCACAGATGCAAATGATGCAAGTATAAAACTCCCCAAAAGCATTCCCATGTCCCTAGGGCACTGAAACAAGAGCCAGGATTTCTCATTGACCTCCTCCGTGGCAGGTGCACAGGTTTAGCAACTACACACCAAAGAGAGCAGCCAGAAACTCTTTGGCAGAGACAGGGCCGGAACCTGCTTCCTCATAGCCAGCTGCCCAGGTTGCTTAGAATCATAGAATCATTAAGGTTGGAAAAGATCACTAAGATCATCCAGTCCAACTGTCCACCTATTACCAATGTTGCCCACTAAACCATCTTCCTTAGTACCACAACTACACATTCCTCGAACACCTCCAGGGACAGCTTCCAAGTGCCTGTCTTTGTTCTGGTCCTGGCAACACAGGGTGATTTTCTGGTCTTTCTTTTGTATATCCGAAAGGGTTTTTAATTTGCATTTTCTACCACAACCAATCACAGATATTTTCATTGAACTGTTCAAGCAGAAACCATTTTATTGAGCTGTTCTGGTTTTGGTGTGCTTAAATCATCCAGCTGGCAGAGCAGGCTAGTGCATGACAGAGTGAAGTCACATACCCCTCTGTTGGGTCTGACTGTAGGAGATCCTATCAGGTCAAGGTTGCCGCTGTGTGTCACGCAGTCATGACATCCAAAGTTACTGTCACTCTTTCAGGAAGACTGGCTCGGAGCAGAGAGGCAGCTGACCACAGTTTCTTATCCAGGTCCCCTGCTGATGAGGCTCAGAATAAATATACTGGCAAACTCTAACAAGATTGCAAGCAGAAGGACACAGCTATGGATAAATAGAAGTGAGGAGAATAATAGCCTGTTTTTCTTGGACTGGGTCCAATATTCACTAAGGGGATTCCCATGAGCATCAGTAGGATTCAAATCAGAATACAAATTTCTTATAAATTTTCTTCTACTTTATTAAACCATAAAAAAATCAACCCTGCCTCCCCTCCTTCCCCCCCAAAATCACACACACACATACAAAAACCAACCTAACAACTATTTTAAGAGCTGATTCCCCCTTTTCTTACATATTTATTCTCCTTTCTGCTCTTTCTCAGTAGCTGGAAGGCCATAGTGCTCCTCTGACAGCTGCCCACAGTCTGAGCAGTTTGCTTCTGACCAGGTGAGCCAACCTGCTGCGAGCTGCTGCAGCTCAGTGCATGAGCACTTGGGGAACATCCAGCTTGCAGGACAGCTATTCACTAAGGGCCCCAAGAGGACATCCTTCCTGTATTGGTATTGTCTCCCTGATCTATCAGTTAAAAAGCATGCCACACTTCTGTACCCTGTGGATGTCATCTGCCTTCTGTGCGCACACACATCCCACTAGGAGAGGTACTGTAAGTATTGAGGTATTAAAGACGCCAGAGGGGCCCAGTGGGATTTCAAAAGGGCAGCGGTCCTGACTGCTTTGAATTTCAGCGCAGGTCAGACGTGTAAGCTCCAGGCCTTGCCCCTGGGGCCCCAGCACCTTTGGAATCTGGTTCCCTCAGCTCCCTCTTTGACTATGGCAGTTAGCTCCCAGGGTATTACCAGGATGGAAGAAGTAAAGGCTATGAGTTCTCAGGAAATATTGAAACGGGGTCAACTAAGTAACGTTTAAGTCAATTAGAAAGACAGTCTGTTAACAGCCTGTTAATAGCTGGCTGAGATGGATTCCCATGATTCCCTGTTCCAGCATCTCTGCTCACACAAGGAAATATTTATGACTCTTCTCCCTCAAAAGCCTGGTTAACCTCATTTAAAGTAGAGAGCATGAAGATAGATCTATCAACATGAGGGACATTAACTCTCCCTTTTTGTCCCCGCGATTAAAAGAGAAGACTTCAAACCTTGAAGTGGGAAGTGAATTACCCAGAGTGGCTGCAGATGGGAGCCATTAAATGCCTGGCTGCGTTTTTTTTTAATTGAAACAATACAGCAATTTAGTATACAAATAGCTCTGGCAAAGCACTGCTCTGGTTCTGTGGAAGTTGGCCACCCCACATCCCGCGGGTCACACACAGCAGCACAGCTCGGACCTCCTGCTCCCAGCAGTGCCGCCGGCTCCCGGGGCGAAGCGCATCCTTGGGCAGAGCACTACAGCTCCGCCTCGCTTTCCAGACGACTTCAGGAACGTCGGGACGAGTGCCCAGTGGCAGCTCCAGGCCCATTACCCAGTACAGAGTCCAGAGGGAAGCAAGTCCTTACTCCTCCTTTCGGGCCAGGCGATGGGAAAAAACAAACCCAGATGGGCCCCACTGTAATCTTGACTGCCCGCAGGTTTTGGTTTGAGCTCCCGAAGTTTTAGGCCTGCCCGTAAGTCCAGCTTTGAAAAGGAAGGCGTTTCTGTATGTTCAGTTTTCTGACGTGTGAGTAATAGGGGTGCCATCTAGAGGCCAAAGCAACTTTCCAGCACATTCCTTCGGACAGGAGTGGCATTGTCAATAACCTCCTCCTCCCACTACCTCCTTATGAAGGAGTTCTCGTTTCTAAATAAAATTGTCACAGTACAAAGCACTTCTCCATCCACATCACTGCCCACGGCAGGGGGCTGGAACTGGATGATCTTTAACGTCCCCTCCAACCTAAGCCATTCTATGATGCTGTCATCTCTCATTCAACAATTGCAAATTCTGCCTTAATCAATCCAGCTTAAGAATGAGCTCTACAGATAGGTAATCCATGGATCCACTGTAGGAATGAGATGCTGGAAGCACTGGCTCTATGAGCCTCAAGCCCATTCTTCCATCCCGTCCCTGAGCTGAACAGCACCAGCCAAGCTGGGCCAAACTCAATGGGATCCATTCTGGATCCTGCCTTACATGGAAGTCAGTTGCTGCGAATGTTAACAGGAGGCAGGTGCAGGACAGCCACGGCCACACACTGCTTACCACGTGCTGCCTGCCCACTTGCGCTAAACCCTGTGCCCAAATGGAGCAGCCCATGCAGGGAAGCAGGAAGGGAAGGCCGTACTCTGCTGCGCAGGCCTGGCAGCAGAGGAACCCCACTCCAGTGCTTTGCAAAGCACTTCAGTTTTGCTTGCAGACTGCCTGCCTCGCACCCCACACCCACCAATTGCAAAATCCCCTGTTGATATGACTAAGAGTCACACTCTGCAGGCTCAGCTTTGGGTTCTACCTCTCACAGTCCTGAAATGGGGACAGGGAAGTGCCAGATGCTTTCTGTTCTCCTTGCCCAGGATTCTGTGACCACGGTGTTTTTGAGTCAGCAGTGCTCAAGGGACCTTTCAGTCAGTGCAATTGCATGAGTGGCCAAATAAAAACAGACCCAAACGCCATAGGCTCTGCTTACATCAAGGAAAGGGGAAGCAGCTCTTCTACAGCGAGTGCTAGCAAAGTTCTGCAAGAGGTGGCTAAAAATAGGGCTGCCCCCTACAACACTTCCGTCCTGCCTTTGACACGCTCGCAGCTTTCACGTCCCATCAGCCCCGCCATTTCCTTGCCCCACACTCAGCATTGCCCCGCAGCCCTTCCTGCCCGCGCAGGGCTTTGAAGCATGGGCAGCTCCCTCACGCCAGACGGCAGTGGCCACTTCCTCTTCTTTCTTCACTCTATTTGTGTGCTTTGGTCACAAGTGAGAAGTGGGGCAAGTCCCGGTGAAGGTCTCACCCCAAGAAGACGCTGGAAGTCCCAGAGGTGCCAAAGACAAGAAAAGCTTTCCACAGTGGAGTGTTTTCAAGGTGTTTTTCTCAGTAAATGAAATGATGGAAAGTGTTTCTGTCAATACCTCCAAGACAACATTCCCAAGTATTCGCTTTCAGTTTTGGCATTTGTTCTTGGAGAACCAGGGGCTGAAAATGTCATAAAGCTGCTTCTCGGAATAAGAAGGAAGACAAGCAAGCAGTGCAAAGGAGAGGATGCGAAGGGGCCAATGCCTGTCAGCAGGCAGTGACACTGCACGGCTGCCAGATGATGGCCTGTGGAAGATGGCAGGAATGCAGCAGTGTGCCATCAGCAGCAGAGCTCCAGTTCTACCACCATGTCCGTGAGAAGAGGCACGGGACAGAGCTCAATGTGGGCAGGCTGTTAAGCTGAGGAAAAGGCAGTGATGTCTTTTACCCTCAATGAAGCAGACTGTTGAGAATGTCCTGTGCATTTGCCCAAGGTTTTCCAAATCCTGAGTAAATAAAATCCCTGAGAAGCTGGACCAGTTGGCACCTCATTTACCTTTGTCTTCCCTGCTTTTCAGCCCAGCAGGTACACTGATGTCCTGATAAGGACAAACAGGATGAGGCAAGCCCACATTCTCAGGACCATAAGAGGATGGAACAGCTCACCACCGTGCTGCCAGATCGCAGGAGCTGAGCCCTGGTGGTCTGGGGGCCAGCCTTCTCCTCCAGACGCCTCCTGTCTGGCTGTTGTGTCCTCATGCTCTTAGGCAGAGGAATTTGGTCTTAAGAGGGAGCCATTTTGCAGCCCCCAGTTCTGCCCAGGAGTGAACCGAGAGAGCCAGCAGAGGTCCCTTGCTGAAAAAGAGCTGATGAGGAAAGAGAACAGCCCGGGCCTCCGCTGGGCCTGAGGGTGCAGCCTCCCTGGAGCCCTGAGGCAGGAGGCTGGTGTGAGCACACAGTTCTGGTTCTGATATGCAGAAAGGCTGCCTCTGGGAGGTTGTTTAGAAAGGGTGGAACAGGAAAGGCACACCTGGGGACAGAGCCCCTGGGCAGCTCGAAAGGCAGCCTCCAGGGAATAGCTGCCCTGCTGTGAGAGGACTACTTTGGGCAAGGGATGTAAAACAAAGCAGAAAGCCATCAGCTCAGAAGGCACATCCAGAGACACTTTCACCAGACCAAGCCAGAAGTGACTTCCTGAAGCCTCTTTGTCACCAACCTGCTTGAGAAGAGTGGTACCACTGAATGACACTGGTGCCGACTGGAACAGGGCCATGGCAGGAGGCTGCCAGCTCCAGTCCTGGGCAGCTCTTGCAGGCACATGTGTCTGTGTGTGGGGTGAGGAAGGTGCTGGGGGGGCTGGCTCCTCAGCAGATCCCTGGTTCAGAAGAGGAGCATTTGCAAACTCTTTGCTACTTCTAAGCCTCAGCGAACACTCTCGAGAACAGTCTGAAGGTTTCTGGGTGGTTGGTTTGTGGTTTTTACAGTTGTAATTTAGTATCTGGATCTTACTTCAACGTCCCCCTCACTCCTCCAAATTGCTAGTGGTTACTGGTGCCTGCTGTGAAGCTGTGCCTGCATTCTTCAGGAGCTGCCGAGGAGCTGTGTGACAAACAGGCCCACAGCCCTTGGGTCACCCTCTGGGCCCTCATGGCAGAGGAATGGAAGTGGCACACAGGGCTGCCACAAATCCTGCGTGAGCAGCACACACCTCAGCTGAGTGCTGAGGCCCTGCTCCCCTCCTCTTCCTTCCGCCCTCAGCAGGTGAGCATGCCGGAAACCACACGGAGGGAGGAAGGCAGAGTTTCCAGTTCTCTAGGCAGGGGTGCTGCTATGTATTTTTGGTATACAAATATATTTTTTTTCCACAAAAGTGATGGTTTGGGTCAACAGGGCTATTTTAAGATGGGTTTTGTGTTTCCTCCATAAAGGGCCTTTCCTTGAGGCAGTGTTACAGCACCATCTGGTGGGTCCCAGGGAGCCTCGAGCAGCAAAGGGACCGTGCTGCTTGCTGCAAATGTCCGTAGCACTGCCAGCAGAGGGGCCGGGACCATGCGGCCCTCTGCAAGCAGAGTCCTGTCCACGGCACACTTGCCCTCAGCAAGGGCTCTCGGAGATGTGAATACTCCTTAACTCTCTAACCACTGCCTCATCTGGCCCACAGGCGTCTGCAACTCCATATTAAGGCTACAGGAGCATCTGCAGATTTTGACACCTTCAGCTAGACTGGCAGGTGCTCACAGTTGTGAAAAAGCATGACCTACCACATCTTACCCATGCCAGCCATATCTGAAGGCCTCGGAAACACAAGGAGAAATCAACTACCTTAGAATTGTTGAGTGATAGCTGTTGGGCAATAGAAAATAAGCATGCATGTAGGGTTCCACTGGGCCTGATCTCAGTCTCCAGTGATGCATCTCATGCATACACACACACGCACACACACACACACACACACACACACACACACAAATACACTGAGAGCAATTCCTGGTCTGGACTGAAGCATCTACTCTAAGCACGCTGATACACATCTTTCTAGCTCAACTTGTCACTGCTGAATACCCATGCAGCACACAGGTTTTCTAAGATGGGGAAAGAGATTCAACCCTGGTTACTGGTGCCACTACACCACACCAGAGCATCATTCAATCCCAATGAAACTCTTTTATTTTAAGCCCCTGATTAATCTTTAAGAGTGGCACTTACACTCTTACCTCTCCCTCATCACTCACTCACATGTAGGCCCAGTAAATCAAGAGCAGTGATCATCCTTTGAACGTCTTAAGTATACCCAGACCTACAGAGCTGCCACTACCTAGTATTTCACTATAGCATATTTGGTGTTGTTTTAACCCAAACCCCCAGCTTGTTAGGCCATGCCCTTTCCTTCTGGTTCTCTGTGCAGGCCTGGAGTGGCTCCATACATGGAGTCAGCGTACCTGCTGCATCCCCACTATTAACTAATGTGCAGAGCACCTTGCTTGTGTGTCCCCCAGGTGCAACTCCAGTAGGCAGGTCAGTGCCAACCCTGATTGGTAAATCGCACTAAGTTGCACAGTCTGTCAGGCAGATTCCCAGCACCACCTCTCCCACTCAAACCAAACAGCTTCCTGAGAGATGGCTACTTAAACCGGAAAAGTCTGAGTTAGCCTCAGTCTGAACATTTCCCAGCTCCAGGCTGCTTCCCAGCACATGTGGGCAATGCCCACCGCTGCCAGGCCATGTGGCTCTGAGGCCTCACAGCTCAGATTGCCTTTCCGTATAAGTTAGCCTTGCCTTCAGCTGCTCTTATTGAAAGGGGTTGCTCCCTGGGGCTGTTACACCTCCTAAGGGACACAAAGATTGTATTTAAAAAAATAACAGACACCCACAACTGCTATAGAATTCATAGAGAAACCGAAGCTACCTACACTATTAAAAATAAAATAATAAAAAAAGAACATATTAAAAAGCAATCCTGAAGCCTCTGTGCATTCTTGCTCATAAAATGAATGGCAAATGTCCTTCTGCAAGAGTAAGTTCAGAGCTGAAGAGGTGAGGCTGGCAATTACAGTGGCATCTGTTCCCAACACACGAGCTACTAGCAGTATTTCCTAGGACTACGCTACTTACTCTTGACTCCACTTCTTACTCCCAAACACCCTGCTGGCCCTACAACTACGCCCAGCTTTGACTGGATGTATAGGGCTACAAGCAGCTGCTAGGAAAACTCATGGGTAAGAATGAAGAGTAGCATCTTGAAAAGAACTGGAGAATTTAGGGAAATACAAATTATATAACCTTTAAGAGGTAGGAAAGGATGGCGAGCATACTTAATGAAGATGTCTGGTAACCTATTTTGTACATTTCTCTTCACTCTGAATCACACTTCTATTTCACATCAGTTTTCACATGAACTTTTTTTCCTCTTCTGAGAGGAATCAAAGCCCTTCCATGCCCATCCCATGACTCCACAAGCAGTGACAGCAAGTTCAGCCATCAGATGGCACAAGTCAGATGAACCAGTTTAATGAGGAATTCTGGCCTTTGCTGCAGGCATGTTCCCAGCCTGCTCCTGTCATCTTGCTTTTCAGCTACAGGTCAACATCCTTAACAACCACCACTTGCTTTGCTTTTCTCACCTGCAAACCACTTTTCTCACCTCAACCACACAACTTAAAGCAAGTTTAAAAAGCAGAAAACTTTTATTAGTACATATAGCAATTCAAATCTATGGGTAGACTAGGCTTTAGGTTCAGAAATAAGATGCATTTCTGGTGGCATTAACAATGAAGATTATTAACTTGTGTATAACCTCAAGGTATATGAGGTGGGGGAGGGGTTAGAAGGAGATAGGGGCATTATTTGGTCTACATTCATCTTAATTATTGCCACTGCTGAGAGAATCAAGAGAACATTATGAACAGGACTGATGATGTACAATAAAGAATAAAAAATGAATAGCAACATTCACAGACTCTATTTAAACAACATGCAAGGTAATCACAAGCACTCAAGATCTCCAGTATTGTGCTTGCCAATCCCTAGGCTGGGCGACGGACATTCTGGAAGGTTTTTGGTAAGGTTACAAACTTAACAAAGCAAGGAACACAGACACTTAAAGACAAGTGAGCATATCCCAGCTTTCCCAACAGTGATGCAATGTGAAATTCCTTCAGAAAGTAATTGCTATTTGTTCATTCCGTTTTTCCTGAAGTGTTAATATATTCAGATAACAGTATGCCAAACATGCAAACATGATGAGCAGTAGCTTGCTACAGTAAAAGTATCTGTCTTGAAGCCTTAGATAAAGAAATGTAGCACAGATAATAAAAGAATTCCTGGATCTGTACTTCAAATATTGCAAATGGTTTTACTTACAGGAAAATCCCAGTATCTTTTGCATGTTTGGCTGATGGTCCTTCTGTTGAATTGGTGGACAAAATCAACCACACAAACATATCTGCAAGGACAGCAGAGATACTATTATTTGCCATTGATTCAAACAAGTTTCTGAGCCACTGATGGCCATGGCAATATAGTCCTTCCCCGTCAAAGTATCTGTAGTAACTGGGTTCTAGGTTACATTTCATTTGTATCTTTACAGAAACACCTTCAAATAAGTTTCCTTGTGATCATGTCCCCAAGACTGCTACCAAGTAACATCGCTACACAACATTGTAACGTAAGCCAGAAAAAGGTTTTATTTTACTAGGATTGGTACATTTCAACACACGTAAGACTTTTGAGTTTAATTTACACGTATTTTTTCCAAAAACGCTTCCCTTCTTTAACAATCCAGAAGTTAAAAAAATCTTATTCCAAATTATAAGAACAAACAGTATTTGCAGTGGAAATTTCTATTAATCAAAACAACTGTGCATTCAGGAGATTTAAAGAAATTATCCTCCTTACCCTTTAACATGATTAACTTTCGCTGTCACAACTGACCATGCTTTACCTGGGATTTTTTGCTGCTGTTCTTTACTAAAATAACTTTCTGTTCCATCAAGACTATTGCTAGTCATACACACAATACTCAGTATCATACTTCTTGGTATGAAAACTATGCCACTTTTATAAACATTAAAAACATGGACATGCATACTGACATTTCTGTGCAGTTTTATGGAGTCACCTGTCAAATAAGGCCTCTACATACAATATCACATACTAGTGAATTACTGGAAAATTAGTATAATGGATTCGCAATAACCCTGACACCTGGATGGTACGACTCATTTTAACAGGAAAATCCAGCTTTTATTACTGGTTAGCATTGTATTGATTCACTAGCCAAACGTACAATATTCAACTGGCCGAGGTGTATTCCTGAAAGTCTGTTGCAAATTAAGCATATTACCAAGGTCAATTAAAGCTGGAACTTAAACAGCCTCTTAAGCCAAGCAACGGGGAAAAAAAGTGAACTCTAAACTAAATTCAGCTGGTCCATTCATACTCGCACAGAAAAGTAGCCACAGAACTTTAAGGAATAAAATGTATACTTCCTGTTCCTGGACTCTGAATCAAGGACAAAAGATAACATACTGTTTTGGAAGTCAAAGGCCTTGAAGGTGGAGGGGAATCCGGGGGCAGGAGAGGGCGAAAGCAGCGTATTGTCTCATCCCATTACCTCAGCATTATGTGTACGTAATATATCTATAATAGAAACGTTTACTAATAGCAGGAAAAATAAACAACAAAAAAGACTTCCCACTCCAGACTTCACTGAAAGGAGAAAGCTGGCAGCCCCTCCTTGCAGAGACGGCCTATTTGATGACAGGCACTTTGGCAATGTAAAAGGAGGTTACCTTTCCATCACGTTAACTCTTCCCCTCCCAGTTCTCATGTGTAATTTGTCTCAAGTCTTCAAGAAACTTGAATCAAATTAAATGTATTAATACATCTCTAAGAGCAGGTTAACTACGGCTATGAGCAGAGCTCGACCTAGAACGAGATTTCCTTTTAGAAGAGGAGGGAGATGGGGAAGAAGCTGGCAAGCTGGAGCGGTGACTCTTCTGGGAGTAGCTCTTCTTAGGTGTACGGCTGCGAGAGCGAGACCGGGAGCGGGACCGGGAGCGAGAGCGAGACCTCGACCTGGACCTGGACCTGGACCTTGATCTGGACCTGGACCTGGAGCGGCTGTATGATCTCGAAGATCCTGTAGACTTGGACTTGCTGCGAGACCTTGAGTAACTCCTTGATCGAGATCTGCTTCTAGAGAAACATGATTACAAGCTGTAGTCTCATCTCCCACTAAGTTTTAAATATTCAACGTCCATTTTAATTCTCAGCTGCTTTGTACACACAGCACTTCCAGCTGAACATCTGAACGCTATGCACTGCATTCAGTTACTTCAGAGAACAGCTAAGTTTCTATTATGTTCTGAAAAACAGTATCTTCTTAGGCCAAGGAGAGCAGGAACTGCTAGTCATGGCATTCTCTGCTACGTGACAAAACAGAACTGCCTAATGAAAGGTGCCTGCCTTCCCCTTTTCTACCCTCCTACTCTCTTCCCTCCTGTTCTCCTGGAGCAGACAAACAACTTTTAGCCATTTATCAACAAAAGTAAAGAAACGAAAATTCCTATCTGTGATATTTATTCTTTCTAGAAACGTCTGTGTGAACTACTTAGTGTTTTTCCACAATATTAAAAAAGTCTCTAAAGGCACCACTACACTTTAAGGCTCAAGAGTTTAGCACAATCCCTCCTTTTCATGAAAAAAAAAAAAAAGTTTTATTTTTAAGAGACTTAATTAAAGAGCTACAGCTAATCTGCTTGGTTTTTTTTTTAAGACTAAATGGCAGAACTGTTTTAGAAATAATCCATGGAAGCGAACATTTTCTTGTATTTTCATGAAAAGAGTCCTTTCACAACAATTTTCACAGGTCTGTGAAGCAGCTTTCTAATAAATTAAAAGGATTTTAATGCCAAAATCCACAGTGTCTGATCTTTTTATTTATATGTTTTATTTTTTTAAATCTTACTCTTATCCTTGTGTGTTCTATATAGCCTATTTTCAGCAAGTTAGTTCTTAGGTAAATCTATTTACAGTGCTAGAAAGTGGTTCTCTGCTGTATCTAGCTTGGGGCCAAAGAAATAGGTAACTAAACTTTGGCATGAAAATAACCCGAATCCATGCCCTCAACAGAATTTTACCTTGTCAGGCAACATACCTATGCCTCCTGTGATCCTCAATCAGTTTAATTCTGCGTCCATTCAGCTCAGTGCCATCCAATTTTTCCAATGCACTCTTCATATCGCTGTAAGATGCAAATTCCACAACCCTGTATACCATAAAAAAGAAGAAAAAAAAAAGTTACAAAGTTGAAAAGCAAGGAGAATAAGTTTAGGCTTTTAAAAATCTGTTGATTCACAGCTTGATGTTTGATCTTCTCTAGGCTATTTTTTAACTTGATGACAGGGAAATATAACCCTAACAGTCCTATTGCCATTCATACCTTTTACATCTTCTCAGACATTACTGTAACTCTCATCTGCAGTGATGTGATAAAAATCCAAGAAGCTAATGAAACCTGCACCAACTGTGGAAATATCTTTCAGTCCTCCACTAAACTGCATTTTAAAGCTGTCCAAGGAATAAAAACTTGCAAAGCCTGCCGCTCCATTTAGATTTTTAACAGCGAATAAACAGAATCCCCTCTTTTTTTCATCTCTTTTCCTTGGTTATGTTCATTTCTCACAATTCTGCCTACTGAAACAGCTGCAAGATACTGGTTGATATTTTTGCCTCAGATATCAGAATTAGTTCATAAATGATTATATATAAGTAGCTAAGACTACAAAACCCAACGGTTGACTTTTCTCCCTTCTCTTTCTGTTCTGACATTGGCTTCATTCTCAAGAGAGATGGAGTTCAATACTAGTTCTGAACTCCTATTTACTGACAGGTTCATTATTTTTAATTGGAGAAATTTCAGCCAGTTTAAGCCAGACTAAGTAGCTATGTTTCGTTTCTTTTTGTATTACAGGAACGATGATCTTGCTTTCAACAGTTTCTGTTTTTGTATACATCTATAGACAAACATGAACTTACCCTTCATTCCTGTTGTTTCTGTGTGCATCCACATAGGTGACCTCCCCTGCTTTTCTCATGACATCTTTCAAGTCCTGCAGCAAAAGTTAGCATTTCAGCCTTAAACAGGACACAGAAGTCAGCTAGCAACAGATAATACCCTCTTAGAACTTTCTCCTCACAAACTGCACAATGCTTTACTTTCTCTCTACATATACTAGAAAAATTAGTTTCTGAAACTCAGTCTAGGTAACAGAAGCTATATATTGAAAGAATCTCTCACTCACAACTACGCAGAATAAAATATTGCTTTTAAAATAGTCCTGCATCACAAAAAGAGCTGTTGTGGGAACAGTGCAATATCTGAAACACTAACATATGCATTGTATCAGAACTACACCTGGCAGAAAGCAACACAGTATTAAACGCAAGTTTTCACTCTGAGGACAAATGGCCCAGTTAAAAGAATTTTAATACGCTTAGATAAATTCATTCTATATGCTCTCCTCCCCCAACTTCACAATAAAATTAAATGCAAATAGGTTTAACTAGTATACAAATAATAACTTTACAAGAGGATTTCTTTCCTTAGATGTCACTAGAATATTCCACCACGCTACAGTGCCATGTCAACAGACACCCTTGCACTTAGCAGAGGCTGAACTTGCAGGCCCCGTGACATTACTTGCTCCAGAGCAGCATAAAGCACAAAAATAAAAGGTCACTAAAAATCTAAACATTTGTGTAACTTAAAACAGTACTGTTGCCAAACTGTATCTGGTATTTGAGAGCCCCGGACTACTTACCGCAGCTCGCCACAAGTGGCAGATGATATAAGGTACCTTAAGCAAAGAGTTGTCTGTCCAATACCTAGCTGGCCAAGAGGAACTCTCTTACATGAGAAAGGCAGACTGATGGCTCATAGCAATATGCTTCACGGAGGTACCAGAGGCCCTGAAAGCACTGGACATAGTCTCCAGAAGTGGCTAAAGAACCCGAGGATGATCTGTGCTAGCCAATCGAGATCAAACCCAGGCAAACCAAGATCTAGATCGCCAAAAAACAGGAGTGTCATAGGAACCAAAAGGAAAATTCAGAACAGGCCAAACCCTAATTTCAGTCACTAGAAAACCCCCAAATCTTTGCTTCTTTCTCCTCCACACAAGAAAAATGAGGTTAACCAAATCAAGGTTGTTAGAAGAGGTTCAAAACACACTTGGTTAGAAATATGCTTGAAGAAGAAAAGACTAGAAAACAAAAAGCCAAGAAAAACTTTAGAATATTTGCCACAGGATATAGAAAGGCTCGGTTTTAGCTCATCTTTTCAATTAGAATTCAATAGTTCAATTTTAAAAACTGGCACAAGCAAACTAGCAGATATTTCCCTTCTTTCATGTGTGCTTCTAACAAATAAACTTTATTTTAATAGCAAATGAAAAGTGGACCCAAAGTCATACTCCAACCTCAGTATCTTTAGCCCAATTTAGAGGTAAGAGCAACATTTTGGCTCTGCTGAAGTCAACACAGGTTTAACCAGACCCAGATCAGTCAATCAAGAAGAAGTTTAAAAATGTTAAACTACATCATTATTTTCTGATTTAAAAATGTTAGTTCTTAAAATGGGGGCACCCTTGCCAGACATGGCACCACATGTGGAATCCTAAAGAGCATCATCATGAATTGTCATTTGTGGTAGCAACATCAATGTGATTAAGATGCCAAAATTGTTTCTCAGAAGAGACTAGCGTGCAAGATCCATAGAATATCTGGTATTATGAGGGGAATATTTTAAAGTTATCTAGTTTTATTTAGCAACAACAAAAAGTAGTAATGGAATGGCCAAATTTTATCCTGAGTTTGCTGTTCTGGGTCACCTTAACCAGCACCAGAACACCCTGTTGTCCTTAGCATCATAAGAAAATAAATGTAGGACAACCATAAATAGGAAGTGCACATATTAAAATTACATCCTTACATAACATAGATCTAATTTTGCCAACTGCTTGAAAATAGACAGATGCAGAAAAACTAATGAGAGCCATTGGAAAGCTCTGAACATGCAGAAACGCATTTACTAAAATAAGGAGGATTCTGACAGAACAATCTACTATGTACGAAATTACCTTCTGACAAGATAGTCAGCAGTTTAGAAAAGTTGATCTGAAGCTGTTTTTTTGTGGTGGTGTTTTGCCACTTTGTTTTTTAATATCTCAACACAGTAATTTTTAAAGGAGGAAGAAGTTCTCAAAGCACGGGGATCTGCACACACCAAAGATGAAAGCACGCACGTAAGCTTTAAAGCCTGGTTCCATATCAATTGTGGCTGCTAGAAGGGATTAGAAAGGAGTAAGAATGCTCCTACTGTTAATGTGTTACATACTAGAATCTGCTGTGTAAGTAGCAGAGCTAAAAGAAGTTAAAAGGCTACAGTCAGTAGGAAAACAGTACAGCTTCAAAGCAGAACAAGGCACATGCATTTTAGGTTCAAACGACCTCTAGGCAGGAATCAAGAAGTAAAATCTCTTATGGTAACACATGTATATATAAAACAGTCATTAAAACATTTAATTGAATCCTACAGAATCATTACTATGAAATCTGCATTGGGTGAGCTCCAGTCTAAAACAGTAAGTATACATAAAGCCATTATAAATATTTGCAAGTAAAAGAAAGTTAGAAAAGAGTTCATTTTTTTCCAAGTTATAAACTTAACAGCATTATAGGATTTACTCTCTAACACTATTCTAGCTTAGTCCTCCAGTCCCTATTATCATTTCCAAATATTGTTTGTTTGCTTAATAATAATAATAATAATAATTGCATGTAAATAATACCCAGAAGTAATTTAGATTGGATTCACTTACTCATTACATCGACTCAGAAGTTGTCTTTCCAGTTATTTGGTACATAACACAACTGTACAATTACAAGCTTTTTGAACCTATCATGCAGAAGAACAAACCTAGTTTTGCCATTTATCTGTACCCAAGCTCTTATGGCACACATCAGCTGAGCTCCAGGTAACAAAACGGCCTCCTCATGTGGACCTCCCTGCAAGACCAAGTCTTGGAGCGTTCAACCGTTCTACCATGTTTGTCAGTACACTACTTAGGTCTGTTCACTCAGAGAATATAAAGGTTAATGAACAAGACTGAAATGCACTTGACATTCACTGTATGTAAAAAGCATCTGCATGTATGCCCTTAAAAATCACACTTTCTATCTACACAGACTGCATGCTATATAGAACAAGTGAAGAAATTGAACGTGCAGTTATTCTGTCTTAAAGCCAGCTAGAAAAAAACAAAACAATAGCAAAAGGGAAAACAATAGAAAAGTGGTAAGAAAGCTGCAAAAGATGATTACTGAAAGGGATTATTTCTAGTATCTACAGCAAGCACACTTTACACAGTAGCTTTCTTAAGACTTTCTTTATTAATGATGCATTACGACTTCTCAATCGTGCATCGTATCACAAAGATATTTTGTAAAACAGAGGACCACGGATTTCATTCAGAACAAAGGCATGCACTTCCAGGTAGAACAAACAAAAGGATGACACGGTTTGAATAGATGTCACTCTTCAGTAATTTAGAAAAATTCTAAAGTCTTTCAAAGTTCTATCAGTTGGCAAATATGAGTAAGCACAAATAGATCCTCAACTATAAAATCTATTTACTGAACCATTTACACAGCTTTGAAACCCAAGACTTGCTTTGAATACTGACTTTATAACTGATTTTATTGCCTACTTTTTTTATTTATAATGAATATTTATGATGGCTTTAATAAAAATTTCAGCTGAGAGCACTAACTTGCAGGGTAGGAAAATGAAGAGTGAAAAAAAAAGAAGATAAGATAATAACTCACCTGCCAGCTGATACGGGATGAAAGGTTTTCAACTATGATCCTGTGTTCAGTACGAACAGGTGGTCCATACCGGCTAGAAGAGTTCAGAGAGAAAACACCAAACCTTCAGCTTAAGCTTTTAGATCTTCAGACATTAAATGTTCTTTGTACTTTGCTGCAAGATTTGAGTCAAGCATTTCTCTTGTTGCTGGACTGCAGATTTGATTCTCCCTAGTCAAGAATATAACTAAGAGTCCACTACAAGAACAGAACTGTAACTAGGGGAATAAAAAGGATTTTGATGATGAATTTTATGCAAATGCAGTCAATACAGCCGTCATTTTTCTAGATATACTGAAATACGTGCATAATAAAATGAAAGTACTTTAAAGAGAATTAGCTTAATTTGGGTAGGCATCTTAATTTGTGCTTCTAATTGCCAAGTCACTTGTGAACAGTTATTTATGCCACCACGATCTATATTCAGTGTTCTTGTGGGTAGAAATACTTATAAGGACCCTCGCAAAAACAAGGACATGGCTAAAAAATATTCAAACAGAAAAGAACAGCAAGACATCTGGAGATACACTGCCCTCGCAGGTCACTATTGACCATAATCCTAGTTGTTCTGAATCCAAAGGGACCTGGGAGCTACGGCAAACATACCCCAGCCTTTTGGTAAGGAATGCAGGATTCTAACAATGACACTACCTCATATTGCTACAAAGATTTAAGAATTAAGAATGCTGACCTTAGAGCAAACTGTTCTTATCTTCTCCTCCCAAAAACACGATCCTAAATCGTGTGTATGGATTCGTACACTGAAGCATAGGCAATTTCATTTCAGTGCATACCTCAAAGTGTCCCAATTTTTTTTCAGAACATCCAGATCTTCAGGGCATTTAAACAGAAGCCCCAGAGTCCCAAAACTGGCAGGCTGAGTTTCACCTTATCCATTATTGCAAATCAAAGCCTCTTCCTGTGTGGCATTGGCAGTCTGACACCATGAACATGACTACAACGTCAGATACCCACGACCTTCAATCACGCTTCCTACTTTAAAAGTCTACTTTTAGCCTAGACCTCAGATCAATTGTACCTCATCAAGGTTACTCCCACTGAAGAAAACACAATCTAATTAGCATACTTGCATATGCAAATCAGATGTTCCAGACACTGTTTTGTAACTGGCTGCCTTTGAAAGAAACGCAGAGGTTTTTGTCAGGTTAAATCTTTCATATGCTGCTCTGTGTAGGTCACAGCCATAAGTGTTTATTCAGAGTAAATGACTTTATGCATATTTACTTCGGATGGGCAGACATAAAGCACAGACGTGCAGTGCAGTTCTTCTGAGAAATATATGAATCTGATGAACGTCACAAAATCCATTGCAACACGGCACAAGATTCACCACTGGCTCAATTCACTGAGAGTAAACACTTCCATGAATACTCCGTGTCCACTACAGGTATTCCAGATCGAACTATACCCATTTCTCAGATTCTGCTGTTGACCAGAGGTTCTCCTTCAGCAGGGAATCTGTCCAGTCACCAAACACAGTATTTAAATGCTTCTGCACGTGCTAATTATCTTGAAACCTGGTCGTGCTTCTGAAATGCCGTTCCTTTTGTATGTTGTGCCAAAGTAAGCATTTTGATAACCATACAAGTGGAAATGTGACAGTAAATATCTTGGAGAACTACTGCTTTACAATCACTCTACTTAGCCTGAAAGCTCATTTTAACGACAGAAGCCTCGATAGAGCAGCTCCGGCATTTTCCTCAATTTAGTGTTAAGTCAGGCAACTCCACTGCAGCATTATCCCTTCGCATCATTTACGCAAGGGTAGGAAACGAGACCAACGCAGTGCCCACAACATGGAGAGGGAGCTTTCCCAAAGATGTGTGTGAATCTCCATTGAGCCAGTTAAACCGCCTTAAAGACCGCATTCTCCTCAGCCAGAGGAGGTAATGGATCTCCAATGTTGGAGAACATAAAGTCTCTTCCATGAAGCAACACGAAGAAAACAGTGCTGGATCCCCAGCTCCAGCTACCGATACCAAATAGCACTGCAGTACACTTCTTCTGCTTGAGGAAACAGACCACCTACCTAGATCCACTCTGCGAGTAATAACTGAACCGCTGTGCGAATCTGCCCCTTCCTCTTCTGGCTCGAGCATGCTCAATCGTCACCCTTATGATAGCAACAGAACAAACAAAAAAACAAAACAAAATGCATACTTTCAAGTATTTGACTTGAAATATTTCCTAACTGGAAGCACATGTGAACAAACAAGAAGCGTCTTGCCCTGACAAGCAGTACGTAATAATACAGCCTTCCTTAAAGAGGCAGAACAATACTGTTCTCCTGCCTCATTCATCTCCCTCAGACTTTCATAAAAATGGTCACAGGTCTGTAATTTAGGTTGATATTCCAAATTTAATTGAAACAGAGCCCAAAATTCATTGCAGAGTGAAAAAGATAGCAAAAAAAGCTAAGGTGACCTAATAATTTAAAAACAGTTTCCACAATCAAAACAAAAGTTACCGTAACATCAAGGGCTGCTCTGAAAGTAATGCCTCCTGTTTTATGAAGTCAGCTTATGACTGAGAGGTAGATGCTGGTGGTATGGCAGCAGAGGTTGAACCTTCCCACCAATATTCCATGACATGTTGTTGCTGTGTGACAGATGGCAGCAGAGGAGCAGTCTGACAGAATGGTGTCTGACATGGAAGTGCGGATGAAGCAAAGGTGTGTCACTGAATTCCTCCATGCAGAAAAAATTGCATCCACTGATATTCATCAACACTTGCTGAACATTTACGAAGACCAGTCAGTGGATGTGAGCACAGCGAGGCAGTAGGCAGTGCGTTTCAGCAGTGGTGACAGCGGGTCATCTCCACTGATGCAGATTTTTGCAAGCATGACATGCAGTTTCTTGTTAAACATTGGTGAAAATACAGCTAGTGGTAGTGATTATGCCAAAAAACAGTGTTTTGTAGCTGAGAATTTGCTCTATTAAATAGTATTATTGTGCTCTTTGCATCTGCCGTAGTTTCCATGGAAATAAATAGGAGGCACTATTTTTGGAGCGACCTACATATAATCACTATTATCTGCCTAGCTGCCAAAGGGCAAGACTCCAAATGATAGGAGGATTACCATCAACTTCTTTCTGAAGCCAACAGATTCAAATGAATCTCTTCAGATACAGTTATGGAAGGTGTATCCCATTTCAGAGCCAGAACAAACAGGTGTGAGCAGGAGCTAATGTGCCATATCTAGATGCAAAATACTTACGGGAAAATAGTCAAGCTTACCTTTCATCACACAACTCTTTTCCATTCAGTTCATAAATTGCATCATCAGCATCCCTGTGGTCTTCAAATTCCTACAAAAGACATAGGAATAAACAACCATTTTCCACTCATAGTGTACTAGAAAATATGCTTTCTTTATAAATGTGCAACTTTTGCTGCAAAAACTTTGAACAAGGAAGTGGACTCCTACTACATTTACAACTGAAAACTCAAGATGTTCCCATCTACAAGCATTTCTTCTGCCTCTACCCTGCATGCTTCTTTTGGCTCCCTAAGCTATTCAGTACAGTTATTTGTGGGATCTATGGAAAATAAATCAAAACATTTGCTTTATTACAGAAATATCTAAAATACATTTTCGGGCAGGAGCAAGGGGATTTTAAGGGATATAGTTTTAAATCACAGCCTTAAATGCAGGGAAGTACTATATAACAGCTTGAGCTGATCCAATTGCAACCAAAAGCAGGAGAAACGCACACTTCCAAAACCTGCTTAAGAATCCTTACTGAATTGGCAAAGAAACAGTAAGCCAGAAATAAAGGAAAAGCCCTTCTGATTTTCGTCTACGGTAATTCAGCTCACTGATCTGGAAAAATGGTTCTTATGTAAGGAGAGTAAGAAAGATAAATCCCTCTTCAATACTGGCAATCAGTGGTCTGGATCAGCTGCAATGTGCAATTCCCTAGACTGTTGCAATGGAATTTGCTGCTTCACTTCTGGCAGCAATGCTGCTTTAGTCAGCTTGAGTAGACCCTGCCCACTATCCAGCCCGCTGCTTCTTGGCAAGGCTGTTTGTACTGCTCTGCAGGAAACTAGGTCAAGAAACCTATCCAGATGAAAAACTGCACACTTGCTGCAGAAGAGGGGGAAAAGATTGTTATTTTTCAAATATATCAACTTCTTAGGTAGGTTTATCATGTGGCTGAGCAACTGTGGTAATGTTGTATGAGGACAAGGGAAGAAAGAAAGCAATAAGAACAAACAGTTGGACAGGGATTGCTTAAATCAACGGAACATCACAGATAGAAAAAAAAAAAGAAGTCACAGAACTGCAGCTCAAGAGCAATGAACAGCAGAGAAAGAGCTTCTCAAGTTGAAGAAAGCATCTGCTAACTACAAACAGCTTTTCCAGAAGCAATACTGGCTTCAGCTTTCTTCTTCGTTTTGAAATCTGCTTCATGGCACAATCCTGTAAAATGATGAAGACATTATCCTGGGAAAAATCATTTAGGACCATCATTTAAGAACATCAGTAGTTAGCCTCTGCATCTCTCACTGATTTCAGCTAGTTCCTAAAACACTGAATTCCTGCAAGTCTATCTAGCTTTAGATACTAGCTTTATGGTCTGAAGTTTGAAAACATTCTGTATTGAAATCTACAGAAAAAGCAAATATAATTTGTTTCAAAGATCAAGAAATGATTCAGATTAAAATATATGTTTTGTATTTTAACACTCAACAATGTTAAATAAGAATTGTTTTTAATACATAAAAGGTTTTATAAATGCAGATTTTTAAATAACCAAAACAAAAGTTGAACAGCCACAGCTGGAGTATCTCAAGAGCTAATACTATTCAATGTTTTTACCAATGATCTGGATGAAGAGAACTAATGAACCCTTACCAGTTTTGTGGGTGACACCAAACTAGAAGCAAGAATAGATAAGCCAAATGGAAAAACCACCACACAGAGAGATTCTCATAGTCTGAAAGATTGTGCCAACAAGAATTGAAAGCTTTAACAAAGGTAAAATATAAAGCCATGCACCTGGAACAGATTCATCCCAAGACACAATACAGGCAGGGGTCTGAGCAGCTTGGTTATAGCTCTGCAGCAAAGGACATGGGAATTCTCACAGAGTGTAAGCTAAGTGTGAGTCAGCAGCATGGCCTCATAGCAAGGAAAACAAATCATGTCCTGGGCTGCACTAGCAGATCAAGGGATGTGTTTTTCTGCCCTACTTGGCACTTATTTGGCCACACCTGAATGCTGTGAACTGGAAAGAGGAAAACTGGACAAGAAATTCTTTGAAAAACTGGAGCAGGACTAGCAGAGGGCCACCAAAGCTGGTAATTTTATGAAGGAAGAAAGGTTGAGGGAGTCATGTGCGTTCAGCCCGGTGAATAGAAAGGTCAAAGGGATCTAGTCGGAGTCTTCCAATACCTAAACAGTCACATGGGTGCACAGGACAAAAGGCGAAGAGCACAAGCTACACTGGGGAAAATTTCTTTCAGATGCAAGAAAAAAATATTCCTCATCATCAGAACAATTAATATTTCTGAGAGTTATGGCACAATTATTCAATATTATCACCGAGTTCTGAAAAGAAAATGCCACTACCGGGGATCCAGAGAAGAAAGGAAGGAAGGTTGGCTGACTCATGTACAGCAGTTGAACAGACTTCTTCCCTGAATAAGCCAACAGCCCTACCCAAAAAAAAAAGAGGAGAGATGCCCAGGGAAAGGCGACAGAGAAGCAGCGGCCCATGGAAAGGACATGCTGAAAAAAAACCCTCACACTCAACTCTTAGAGCAGCCATCTACCGCCAGATATCAAGAGGAAAGTAGTTGACTGCCCGTAAGCAAAAAGAAATACCTCATAATGTGGTGCACTCAGGAACTGGTATGTGTAGGAGTTAAGAGGCAATATTCATTTGAAGTATAAGTAGACAAAGACTACTTCTTTTTCTTTTCCCACAGCTTCACACAAGGGAATGATCTTGGAAGAATGAATGGCTCGAGAGCATATATGTCACTGTATAAGGGCGACATAAACCTTCCCAGCTGGAATACAGCACTAGAGAAAGGCTCATTCTCAGAAGATAAGAACCAGGCTGATCCACAGCCAGCTTGTAAAGATTCAGACAACAGTTTTAGGTACTCAGAGGTAGGAAAGTAAGATCCAGTAAACTGTGTGTTTCATTTAGTAGTCTGAGAGACACATACGCTTTATGGACATACACTGATGGTGAATACACCTACCTTTACCTGAGTGACAGTTAAAGCTGTGCTACGTGCCTACGTCCAGCAAGCAAGCACCTGTTACACACTCATAGTTTTAGCTAACTACCTTGCTTTTGTGTCAGGTCATTACTTAGAGATATGACCAAAGAAACCAGAAGTAAAACAGAAATAGAAGTGAAGCCATAAAGACTTCTCCAGGTCAAGACTTTGTTGAGTTTTATGATGCCATAACAGACTATATATACACTGTCTTCAGAAATAAGGGATAAAATCTAAATCAGAAGAACGCATTCTGATTCATAATGCATTTAATGCAGCTAGAACATTTCCAAGACCTGGAAGGAAATAAGGAAAAATGTAACTGAACAAGAGAAAATTAATCACATCACCTGAAAAGCAATGTGAAACATACATCCATATTTTCCATTTCCCATTGGAACTATTATTCCCCCAAGTATTTGCCCTTCCTTGACTCCAGCCTAGCAATGTCAGTGCCTCCAAGCAAGAGAAAGTAAGGTATGACTTACCACAAATCCAAATCCATTTTTCAGATGGATTTCTCGTATGCGTCCATATCCTTTGAAGAACTTCTCCACATCCCGCTCCCGAGCACGTGAGCTTAAGTGCCCAACGAAGACACGGCAGCCACTCATCTTAAGTGTGATGCTACAAAAAAAACATCATTGCTAATCAGACTAACAAACTTAGAGAGATTAAGATCGCGTTCACATCTCAGAAAGCTTGGTTAAATGGCATTTGATTGTATCATCCTCAAAGTATCTGTGTTAAAAACCTGGTTCTCCTCTACAGCCAGAAATGTGACAAATTCCTGTCTTGCTGACTTTCAGCAGAATCTGTACAGAATTCCCAGCTTTGTTGTTTTCAGTCATATAAATTTAAAGTCCTCTGGCAGTTGAATTAATGGTTTCACTAGCTGCTAGACTAGAGAGGCTTTTCCACCAGACCATAAAGACAAACAAACAAACCCATTCCATAATCTCTAAGATGAATCTACAGGGCTAACAGTAGTCAAATACAAAAAATTAAAAAAGAGCTCATCATTGGGATAGCAACATAAGAGAATGCCAAGCTCTTGCTTTCACCTGAAAGGACTACTGCAATTAAAGTTATATTTGTGTTCAAAAGATAAACAGCAATGATAAAATTATCTCAATTTGCACCAACCATACAATTCCGTTTTCAACAGTCTCTCAAGATATGAAGCTTTTAGTCGCGACAAGATTTCAACAACGGCAATAAGAAAGGCTATTCTGCATATTCAGATTTTGAAAACTATCTGCTGATCCAAGATAGATCACTTGAGACTTCTTGTGGAAGCCACATCGTTTGCCTTGACTATATCATCTTTTCAGTGCAAAGGCAGCCTCAGTCCAGGACCACAGATGTGACAGCACGCATCCTTCTTCTTGTAATATTGGTTTGCTGATCCGAATAGTTAAAAATTAACTAGGAAGCATCTGAACAAATGTGAAGTTCATGTGATTTAGAATTTTTTCATTTCTTGTGACTAGAAAATTTTAATTATCTGGCTCACTCGGTGAGTTTGCCGTCATACAAAACACAAAGAACATAAGCCCCAGGGAAAAGAAATACAGCTTGTATCTTAACACTGGGCTGTAGAGCAAATGGAACGCCCTGCCAACACACCAGGTCAGCAACGTAAGGACACTGGTTGCAGCATTTGAGGTTAGCGTGGTTCACATTCTGCGCTAACGCCCATTAGGTTTCTACTGATGATGAGCTTATTCACTTGTCTTACTGTGCCACCGGAGAAGCGCCTGCAAGGAGGACACTGGCCTTCTGCTGGGGGTAAAGCGCGGCCGACTGCACCTATCCGGATCAGTCTGAAGCGTCAGGGATGCACGGCCCGTGACGACAGCTCTCCACGCCACAAGCACACAGGTCCCCTGCCAGGGCCACCCGCCCTTTGGAGCCCCCCTCGGGCTCACAGCAGCCGAGGCGGGGTCAGCTCGGTCCCTGCTGCAGCCCTCCACGCAGGGTCAGGCCACGCTTACGTAACTGTAACCGTCTGCCCGAAAGCACGGCAAGAACCAGCATCGTGGCAAGGCACTCGTTTGAGGAACAACGGATTGTGCCCGATTAAAACGACCGCGTGACTACCGCTCGCTTCTTCAGGTCTAGAACACAACGGGCGGACGAGATGGGACTCAGAGGACGGGCGGATGGGGCTGGCCGCCTAACACAGTCCCGCAGGCAGCGCTCGAGGAGCGACACGTCCGCCAACGCGGGGGATCGCGGCGGTCCGACACCGGCACGGACATCCGCGCGTCGCAGCGCCTCACACGTCGTTCCCGGCACGACGCGCCGCGGCCGCTCACCGATGACGGCTCCCGCGATAGCGCGCACCAGTGGAAAAACACCGGGGGAGGCCGGGCCCGCGCCGGGCCGCATCCCAACGGGCCGCGTGCTGCGCAAAGAGCCCGGGACCGCGGCGCGCTAAGCGGCCGCCGGGCCTTCCCTCCCGCCCAGCGGCGCCGCCCGGCCCGTCGCCCCGCCGCCGGCTCCGCGCTCTCCTCGGCCGGCCGCGATCGGCCGCCCCGCCCCGCCGCAGGAACGCGCTGCGGGGGTCTCGCGCCTCGCCGGCGCCGCGCCTCCGCTCCCCGAGCGCCCGCTCCCCGCTGAGGCCTCCCCCGGCGGTTCCGCTCCCCTCCCCCCCCCGCGGCCGGCGGCGCCGCGAGAAAGGCCGGGCCCGTCCCCGCCCCGCGGAGGCCGCACGGCGCGGCCCGGCCTCGAGGAGCCCGCTCGCAACCCTCCGCCCGGCCCTCCGCCCCGCGCCTCCCTCAGCCGGGCGGGAGCGGCGCCGCTCACCGTCGCCGGGCGCTGAGTCCTGCGGGCCGTGAGGAGAGAGAGCGCTCTTCCCGGCCGCGGCGGCAATGGCTGCCTCGTTCCTACGAGAGACCAGCAACGCCGCGCGCCCCCAACGGATGCTGCGCAACCGCCGACGTCCGACTCCAAGTCCCAGCGTGCCGCGCGGCGCGCCGCGCCCCGGCCCCCTGTGTGCCGCGCTGCGTGCCGGGGCCGCGGGCTGACGCCCGGATGGCGGCCGTGCCGCTGCGCCCGCGCCGCGAGGGGGCCGCGCGGGGAGAGGGGCGACTGCGGGGCCGTGCGGGTTTGTCGGTGCTGGAGAGCCGGCCCGATCGTGGCGTTCTGGCGCTGCGGTTCGTGACAAGTCACGGTGCGAGGAGCGAGGTGAGCGCTGCTGCGTCCTTCGTTGCAGCGCAGCTCGTTAAACTCGCCATCTGGACGCCGCGGGTGTGTCCGTCTGCCCCTTTGATTGCGCTAGGCCTGGACTTCAGCTTCGGCGCCTGCCGGAGATGTCCGGGGAGGGGATTGCCTGCCCCTATAACAAAAATACCGGTGTTGTCGTGTGCCTAACGCTGCCCGGGTGCTGCTGGCCTTTGCTGCATGGTGAACTTTGGTAAGAAAAAGGTGTGATCTAGCAGTTCAGCAAAGCTGTCCTGTCTGCGGTTAAAAAAGTAGGCAGTCATAGCCGGGGAAATATGTCTTACGACTCAGAACACACCATTCACTTGTAAGGCTGTTTAATTTATTTCTTAACATTGTCCAAGACACCCAAAATGGCACAGCTGCATGACTTTGTGCAGATATTCTATGCAGATAGCAGAGCTGGAATATTGCAGGAGTACCACCAGTCTCAGCGTGTTTATGTGCTTGAATTGCTGTGTAAGGAGTTCAGAAGCAGAAAAAAAGCTCCTTAGGTGGCAGTCTTGGAATGGTTTGAGAGCAATAAGGATTGGAGTTACTGGCAATAATGAAGATAAGTCATGCCGGAAGCCCAATTAAAGCGTTTTGGTTTAATCCTGCAAATCATCTCTGCACTCTGGATCATGTCAGTGGGGAAGAATGCGGTGGTGTGTCTGGAACAGAGCTCTGAGTGCACAGGCAGTGCTGGGGCCAGGCTGCAGTCCCTCTTTCCCTTTCTTGGATGTGGACACTGCACAGCAGCAAAAGGCATGGTGTACAGCATTTGAAGAACCTGCAGTGTTGCCTCTAGCAAGCAGGTAGTGTTTCTGGATGTTATCATGTGCAAAATCAACTCTCACGGTAGAGCTGCATCTTATTTCCTAGTTATTTTGAGAAGCTCATAGAAAAGCCCGCTGGGAATGAATAGCATCCTGACTCCACGCCTACAAATGCAAACAAACACTCAGCTGGATTTCGCATGCTTAAATAACATAATCTGATCATTATGAGGGTACATGCATTGCTTTCTTTTTCCTTGAAGAAGACATTTTATTTTGTCTGTGGCAGAAAGCAGGACGGTGTGGTTTGGTGGTACCGATGAAAGACTATGTCTTATTCAACTAAGATGCAGTAGGAGAGGAATTCTTCATTAAAGTGATGGTGGCAGTGTTGAGTGTGCCTTATAATAAAGAAGGCATAAAATGTGTTCTTAACCCTGCAGTTTAAAAGTTGTTCCTGGTTTTAGGCAAACATGTACAACCAAAGCCACAGGATCCACACAGAAAGCAGCAACAGCAATTAGGGAACTAGGGGGAATGGTCTGGGAAAAGGCATGGGATCCTTCAGGGATGCCTGTGGCACTTTGGAATGTGACAGAGCTGGGACAGACAAATGGCTTCTGGTTGGAGACACTTAACTGAGCTGTGCTCACCACAGCACCCACCTCAGGTGCAGCAGCCCAGAGTCCAAGATGGAGCCCAAGACCTGGAGTCAGGTCCCTGCACAGGACATAGGGGTAGGTGTGGGTCACTTAGTGACCAAAAATACCCACATGCTGAGCTGCCAGGAAGCAGTAGTGAGAGATGTAGGACTCTGTGTTGTAGCATGGAGACACCCAACTGCAGCTGTGAAATCAGAGCCTTGTTTCTTTGGGATCCACAGCTTGGGGCTGTCTAAGAGAAACATGCTGATATCTGTTTCTGTCAAGAGGTTTTGCTATGGCTAGTGAACATTCTGGCTATTTTACTCAAGTGACACCTAGCATGATGGTTGCTAGGCTGTGAACTATTGACAAGTGGCAAGGTGTGAACGAACTAGCTAAGAAGAGATAAGACGATTGCATTTTCTACCAACATATTTTCATGCATGTATATCCCAGTAATCAAAGCATAAGTCAGAGCACAAAACCAAGGAACTACTTCCTGACTGTTGTATGGTGTCCAGATAAAAGAGAGGAATCAAATATTTTGTTGGTGAGGTGTGTAGGTCTATATTGTCTCTAAGTCCACAGAATGTAGAAAAGATTAATTTTATTCCTTCCCTTTCAGTAGACTTAAGCTGATGGATTTATCCACCTAAAATAGCCTCACAGATGTCATTCCCGGAACAGAGCCTGCCGGCCAGCTCTGCCCCTTGCAGTGGCTGTCTTCTCTACTGACTGCTCATTGAACACATTTCCTCAGAGCATGCTGGGGAATGCTCTGGTTACCTGTTTGTCTTAGGGTATGCCCTATCCTTTGCTAATCCAAGTTTATTATGCTAAGACTTTCCCAGAAGCTTAAGGCTTTTAAGGATTTTAAGGTCTTATGTAGTAGTGACTCTTTTGGTAGTCAGAGTTAACCAGGCAATTTGATTAATTCATTGGGATGAAGCACTCTTAGTATCTGTTCTACCCAACATGTTATGTAAATAATTTAGTACAAATAATGTTCTTGTTATGGTCTGAAAATCGTACTTGCATTCTGGTTTCTGAAGAAAGTCATTTTAATGCAGACTTTCTGTTTTCACAGCCATTAACAGCCCTCTTCTTATTACTCCTTGCTCTCCCTGTTAGTTTACGATAAAACCAGCCAATCTGATTCATCTGGACCAATCCTCTGTGGATGTATGAATGCTTCTTTGAAACTAAGTTCATTCAAGGTTGCAGACCAGTTTCCTTTCATTGTCTTCTGAGCCTCTTGGCTCTGCTCTTCCGTTCCAAAACCAGATGCTGGCAGCACTGAAGACAAGCAGCAGTCACAATACACATTTGAGAGGCTTTTAGAAACATGGCTGACATTCTGGCAGGCAGGACAGCTCCTTGTTTTCTGAGCACTGATCTGTTTTTGTCCCTGGGCCATCATGCAGTCATATGCAGGGGCAGGTACCGAGATCTCCAGAGCTGAAGATGTCAACAGCCATGAAATGACAATGGTCAATTTCTGGGAAAAAACATTATTCCAAGGCTGTGCCTGAACATGGGGAATCCGACAGACTGATGAAAACAATCAGTTCATCTCTGAATGGGAGATGTGAACTTGAGACACGCTCTGTGTTGCTTCTGTTCTTGGCAGGGGTGGGGGCAGTCACTGAGCTGCTGACAGCTGCTTCCAGAGAGGAATTTAATGGAGGCTGATGTCAGGATTTGGCTGAAGAGCGGCACATTAGCTTCAAAACCATGATCCTAACACAAGAAGCTGTTTTCAAATTTCAGCATAGTATTGCCAGAGACTGCCACATGAGTGCAAGATGCATTTTGTGCCACATGTGAAGAAGGCCAATGTGCTGCAGCATCACGGAGCTCCTCTGCGGGTGCTGTGGGGATGTGGGGGCTTTGTCTGCCACCTGGGTGTCAAAGACTGGGTGACATCAGCTCTAGCCAGTTTCTCAGAGGCTGTGCAGAAGGAATACCAGTCCATGTGCCTAGAATTATCAGTACACTTCTTGCCAATATTTTAAGCTGTATTCAGATTCTCAGAAACACAGGTGAGCCCTTTCTGATGCTGTTAACACCATAGCTTCAGCCAAGGATGCAGTTCTGTGGTACTAGCACAGCAAAGCCAGCATTGCCATAGGACACATGGTGCCACAATTTGTGCTGTGAGCAGGGCAGAGCCACCTGTTTGCTTTCAGTCTCAAAAAAACAGAAATGCTTACGCCCAGCTGGGGTTTTGTGTGAATCCTGTTGAAGAGTAAAAACACAAACACAGCTCATTTAGCTTTTTGTCAAGACTTTTGAGATCTCTATGCACAGACTGGCAGAGCGCTGTCACTTGGATTGCTCAGGACACATGGCCCACTCTCATTGCTAGCACACCAGGGGAGCTGGACAGCCCACAGCACACTGTTTTAAGATAACACGGCTCTTTTCTCTATATAGTGGTCACTCAATACTCCAGTGGTTATTTCACAGAATCACAGAATGGCCAGGGTTGGAAGGGACCTCAAGGATCATGTATCTCCAACCCCCTGCCACATGCAGGGCCACCAACCTCCACATTTAATGCTAGACCAGGCTGCTCAGGGCCCCATACAATCTGGCCTTGAACACTCCTAGGGACGGGGCATCCACAACCTCTCTGGGCAGCCTGTTCCAGCACCTCACCACTCTCTGTAAAGAATTTCCCCCTGACATCCAACCTAAGTCTTCCCTCCCTCAACTTAAAACCATTTCCCCTTGTCCTGTAGTTATCTACCCTTTCAAAGAGCTGATTCCCCCCCTGTTTGTAGGCTCCCTTTAGGTATTGAAAGGCTGCAATGAGGTCACCCCGCAGCCTTCTTTTCTCCAGGCTGAACAAGCCCAGCTCCTTCAGCCTGTCTTTGTAGGGGAGGTGCTCCAGTCCCCTGATCATCTCTGTGGCTCTCCTCTGGACCCTCTCCAACAGCTCCTTGTCTTTTTTGTACTGGCGGCTCCACACTTGGACGCAGTATTCTAGATGGGGCCCTCACTTTTTGCCTCACTTCTTGATACTACTTTTTGTAGTTTCTTTTTAAAGTATGCTAGGCTATATATATATAGGTTATACCTAAAAAGCTTACTTGAAACACATCATGAAGTGCTAATGAAGATTTTTGTCCTTAAAATCCGCGACTCCTAAAAAAGTTGTGGGAGGGCAAGAAATGTATTTGTAATCTCAGCCGACAAGGATTAGCCCCTTCCCTTTGCTAATTTCCAGGCACGTGCGTTTGCATATACTTTGATTCATGAAAGGTCCCAAAAGAGTTGTTCTGAAGGCTGGTTTCTTTTGAATGTCTACTACAAAGGCGTTCATGAGTGGTGGAGGAATTTATAATGTCAGAAGATATAATATCAAAAGCAGTGAGCTATCCAATGCTGAGCATGGAATAGTGGAGGAATCCTTCATTAGATGGTTCAAAATGTGGTGATTGTTTGCATAACTGTGTAATTAATTCTGTGCTGTTTTTAAAGGAATAACGAGGATATTGTCCTGGAGATATGTGAGTGTCAGGGATGATTAAAAACAATATATCTAGTTTAAAGTGGCCAGAAAGCTGTGTAATGTCCAATTTAATTCAACAGAAATGAAAAGGTTAAGGAGGCAGGAAGCTGACATTTAAAGGACTGTAATTTCAACTAAAAAGTGTTTCAGATTCTCTTCGTGTATGTGGTTTCAACTAAAGAGAACTAAGCATTCACTATACAAATGAATAAAGTCTAGATTTGTTATCACAAGAAATTTTTAATATGGTTTGTGACAAGCAATATCAAAGTTATCAACTCTCAAGCTTCATCTGAAACCAGACAACTCTCAGCAACAAAAAATGTTGTGCACTGATAAACATAGGAGGCATATTGTATTTTTTAATTAAATATGAAAACATGAGCTGTGTACATTATTTTTTCCCTAGAAAACACAGCAATTCCAAAAGTTTATCATAAAATATTTTCATGAAATGAGTGAACCAGCAAACACATGCACTTGTGTGCCTTCCCCCCTCCAAAGATAAACGTGATAAAGAGACATACGCAAATGTAGAAGTTAACAGAACAAGTGGCGTTTTGTTGTTGGTTGGTTCTTTTTGGAAAGGATGGAATGTAACATTGTGCTCGACTTTCTATGTCACAACAAAAAATATTTGGTGCAATATTTGAACATTTTCTTTTTAAGTTTCAATCTGGTGGAGAAAAATACCCTTTTCTATAATAAAATATGTCTGTTCTTTTTAAAACGTAACTTTTTTGCACAAAATAATTTTGTAAACTGTCATTTCAAGGGCAAGGTAGGCGGTCTCATGTCAATGTCCTCCCCCCCATTTAAAAACGTGATCTGTTATCTGAAGCAAAACAGGGAAACACAAAAAAGAGCGGAGCAGAGGCTGCTTTGCAAAGAGAAAGAAGGGTGTGTTGGACGGGGAGAGGGGAGGGTTGTGTGGTGGGACAGAAAAAAGTTAAAGGTCACTTTCGCCATAGAGCGCCGTGGAGAAAGACATGTAGTCCAGGGCACCAGGTACAGCATCACGGCCATTGTAGGGTGCCATTCTAGCAATGCAGTACTCAGCCTGATCAGGAGGCAGTTCCCGCCGTAACTCATCCACAGTGATGTAGTTCTGCAATGAAGACACAGGATAGGATAAAGCAAATGTTATCTTCAAAACACCAACATCCATCAGAGGGACCCCACTGCCTGCACCCACAGGGCAGCAGTCAGGGCAGTCAGGCTGACCACAATAACGAGACTTTTGCTGTGTGCCCATAAACAGAGCTCACTGGGTGTGCACCTGTCAGGGAAATGTAGTTGCTCTCCTTACTGTTTGGCCACAAAAATGTTTTTACAGAGGAGAGGAGGATTGTTTTTGCAGGAGACATGCTGGCATACCTAAAGAAAAGACCTGGTGGGAGTTCAGATAAATTGTTGTACCTTCTCATTGAAAGTGGAGGTCCAGCTTAAGGCAAACAGGAAGAAGCAGAAATTTCATTTGGATCCTGCCCCTGGCTGGCAGCAGTTCGTGCTGCTTGGGAGCTGCCATTCCCTCTCCTCAGAGCGTGGAAAGGAGCCAGCCCCACTAGCACTGGCTGGTGGCACCACTGCAGGCAGCAGACAAGTGAACACTTGGAAGCTTTCACGGCTCTGCTAATAATTCTTCTCTTTCATGGCAGACATTTTTAATAAGCAACTAAAATGTCTTAGATAAATTTGGCTTCTGGAGATTCATTCGGTTGAGGTTCTTTTCATGCAGCTAGTAACAGTAACTGCCTGTTTGCTAACCAGTAGGTTGTGTTTAGCTGACTCGCTCGCAGTTTTCTGAGTAACAGCTCAGGTTTCACAGTATCTCTCTTTCTCCTTTTCCTTTCTATTCCTTTTTTCATGCCTTCAATTTCGTGACTGGAATGAGTAGGAGATTTTTCTTCAAAATGAAATATTGTCTGATTCATGTCATAGTCAATACAGCATACTAAACACCGAAAATTATATTTAATGTACTGTAAAGAATAAATGAGTTAGTAAATAACACTATATCCCCAAAAGCTTCCTTTCTCAATGTTTAGCCCATCACAATAAGCTGGAATTTTCAGGCCTTGAAAGACAGTAGAACTGGCTTTAGTCAGGTACTGTGCCTTAGAGAAAGATGGACACTATGGGTTTCTACGTTACAGGTTATGAAAAGATGATTAGCGAAGCAAGAAACCAACACTGGATGAAAGAATAACTCATTGTAGCCTGAGAAATAGAATCCCATGTTTCACATGAGATGAATAAAATCATCAGAAAACACAGAGACTCATTAGTATTAGAGACCACTTATTTTTTCAATTATATTGAAGACTAGTGGGAATTTTTATGTAAGAAAATTAAGAATATATAATTTTTTATATCATCTGGTTCCACTGATGTTTCAAATTTAGAAGAGTAATATGTCACCATCATCCTGTGATTTTTCTTATTTTCAACCAATTTATTATTACAATATGCCCTTCTAAAATTGCATAGCTTGCAGATATAGCATATCTTTAATGACAGTCTAGTCTCGCCTCTCGGCCTTTTGGCTAAGATCATGTGTAGTATTCTTTGATTGATTGTGCCACAGATATATCTACAAAGATTGTCTCAAGTTTATAGCTGTCAATAATTAACTGTTTTTCAAGAAGATTAATCAAGAATCATCTGTTTAATCTATTCATACATTTTAAAGTAACAAATTAAAACTAAGCTCTTAATCAATTTTTTAATGCAAGAGTGGGTAGCACAGTTCTGCTGATCTGCTGACAGCTGAACAGGACTTTCAAGTGCCTTGGCAGGCTGCTCATTAACCCACACTTCAGCCTTGCACTCCTCTAGCACTGCAGTGTTCCTGTGACAATGCCCTCCTTGCTAGAGAGTGCTTCCTTCGACACTTCCTCCTGCAGACAGAAGGGAGAAAGGAAGGCAGGAACAATATAGATTGGAAGGAAGACCATAGAGCCTCACCTTATCTCCAGCCAGGATCTTGAAAGAAGCCATAACCTGGTCAGCAGTATCTGTATCTGCTGTTTCCCGGGACATGAAGTCAATGAAGGCCTGGAACGTCACTACACCCATGCGATTAGGGTCGACGATGCTCATGATGCGGGCAAACTCTGCCTCTCCCTGGAGAACAAGAGAGTCATATAAGCCTGGACACTTGGGCAGCAGTGCCATGAAAGTGAGGAGAAACAGTTCAGCAGCGCATCTCACAGCTGGGAAGGCAAAGTCCAACAGAAACAACTTCAACCTTTCAGTAGAATACTTTTTTTTTTTCAATCTGGCTGTTGTGTGCCCCCCACACAACTCCCACTCATTTGTCCTTTGGAATAAAATATTCTCAGCTGTGCCCTAAGATAGCATCTAACTCCAACTAGCTCTAGGATAATGCTTCTACTAGGAACAATATCATACAGACTTGAGGGGAAGATGCAGCTTTCTCTGTAGTAGATGCTGTGCTAGATGTCTGTAGCAATATTGGAAGATCTGTATTCATTACAACCTTTTATTTCCTAAACTTTCATTGTTCTCTTCTGCTACTAGAACAGAATCACCAGCAGAAACATCTCAGGGGCTCTGAATGTTTTCTGGTTATTCTAACGAGACAGGCTTTGGAGAAAAGGACTTCTATATCTGGAAAGGCTCAGGGAAGTAGCTTTTACAGGAAAAGTTCTACAGATAAGTTTACTACAGAAGGAAAAAACATGTTGTGAGTTTTCTGGTTTTCGGTAGGTTTTTATTTTTTTATCTTTTTTATATAAACAAAATATTATCTATTCATCTGTGGGAATTCCTTTCTCCCCAAGCAAGGAGGAGAGGAAAGCAGGGCTGAGTATTCTCCTGGGTACATACTCTTCTATACCTCTAGATCAGTATACCTTCCAGATTAATTGAAGTATCTCATCAAATGTTACTGCAGATTGGCACACTGCATCAAAAAATGTCTATGTTTACACTGGGTTGATAAGGAAGACAAATAAACACTGCTTTGCCTGACATCAGAACAAAGATACTGAGAGAAGAGCTCAACATTTTTGCAATGAATATCAGTTTTTGGAGAAACTCTGCATTAGTTATTGTGCTTCTCAAGGTGCCACATGAATGTGCAAGTGCTTTGGTGAGGGAAAAGCTACAGGGAGAATGACTGGGACTTGAACCTACTTACATGAACAAAGACATGTGAAATAAATGGCAGGAATGAGAGGAGCAACTTTGATTGTGTTCAGAAATCAGGCTTCCAGAAGAGTTCAGTTGATGCTTAGGTCTGGGGAACTTATGTGCCACTATGTAGAGCATATGCACCAATATAAGAAAGTTTATTGTTTCTTCCACTTGTAGCTGCACAGTTTGATAAATATAATTCTCATTTGAAATACAAAGAATTAAGACAATGATATCATTTTTTAATTTTCAGCTGCTGCTGCAGGACAATTTTACATGTACTGCATTGAACATCAGTTGCTGGAAAATAAGATCGTATTTACCTTGATTCACTCACTACACATTCTCCCTTTCTTTCTGAAGGTGGCTAAAAGAATCACTTTGAACAGAAGTGATAGAGGGCTCTACATTACCATATTGTAACCCATGGAGATAAGGCAGGCTCGGAAATCTTCACAATCCATCATACCAGTCTTCTTCTACAGAGTGCGATGCAAAGATGGGAAAAGCCAAGAGAGAAAAGGAAGACCAGTCCAGAGAGAAATGAACCCACATGAGACATTACAGAGAATGAGTTTTAGGGAGGAGGAGATGGAAAAAAGTATTTACGGGACAATGAAAACAATGTAGCAAAGATAGTTTGTGAAACCATGATGTAAAAGTTGTTTTGGACACAGAATAGTTAGCAGACATGGGAAACAATGACGAAAAAGCGGAAGATATTACGCAAGACACAGTGAGAGATGGACAAGAGGAGTGGTAAGTGACACAGAAGTAAATGGAATAGTTTAAAGACATAAAAGGAATTCCCACAAGACAAACCATTACAGAATTAAGAAGGATCAGATACCAAGGTACATTTAGAGATAAAGTAGAACGGAAAAGTGATGCATATATAGTCAAACACAAGAACGGCAATGACAAATAGATTAAGACAAACAAGAAAAGAAAGGAAAAAAAACCGTTATTTTTTCATAGCTTAATATCTGTCTGTGTTCACCACTAGCATTCAGTACCTGTGCATCGTTTCCAATATCGTAACCCAAGCTGATGAGACAGGCTTTGAATTCCTCAGGGCCAAGTGTGCCGGAGTGGTCCTGGTTATGCGGTGTGCCAGGCAGCAGGACATGCAGTGCCAGTGGGGTGACGGTGTGGGGCAGAAGGAAGGGAGACACAGAGGAAATCAAAGGGAGGTGGAAAGACGACAAACAGGTGCACCATGCAGTGGGTGAGAGGACAGGGAGAGGAAGAATGACATGCAGATAGAAACACAGGAAAGAAAAATAAAAAGTGCACATTAGATATCACAATGACATTTCAGGATGTGCTAAAAATGCTCTTGGAACAGTTCCTTCTGAGAAAGCTCATCACATCTTGAGAGTGTTTGAACGATAAAAACAGTCATTGCTTAGAAGCCTCAAGACCTCCACCTCCCAAGTGAATTACTTGCATCACTGCTTGTTATCCACAGTGCCAGAAGCCCTGTTTTGCTAGTAACCTGGAGTGCAGGTAAGCAGGAAGAGGCAGTGGGAAGCATTGCCTTATTCTTTTAGTCAAAAGTCCTACCAAAGGAGTAGGTGAGGGCAGGTATGTTTGGCAACACACCCAAAGAAGCTGAGCTGTCAGGGCATCCCAGGAACAGACAAAGAAAAACAGCTGAAGCTCAAGGGAGCAGTGTTATTGCTGTACTCATGAGACCTGCACATAAGGTGGAACTCTGACTGGCAAGCTGTTTGAAGTGTTCAGCTCTGAAAAAAGCACTGCTGTACAGCATGGCACAATGAGGCTTGGCAGCTGCTCTTTCCCTTGCTTATTCCCTGCTCTCCCAGTGTCCAGATGTATCCACGATCACAAACTACCACATGAACTGAGAATCCCCATTTGCCCCACAGAATTTTAGCTCAGGACAGCCCCAGGTACTGAAGAGCCCCCACCAGCAGCCACCATCTCTGGCCATAGAAAGGAAGCTACAAACATCATTGTGGGGCCAGTTCCTGTGACTTTTCTCAAACAATCAGCTTTTTAAAGGCAGCGTTAAGCCCTTGTAACTCAAATGCATAGCTGAAGATTGGGAAAGACACAATCTTTTTGCATTATCATTCAGACTGTTGTGGAGGAAAGGGCAAGTGACATACAGGTAAAAATGGTAAATCTACAGGGCTGGGGCCTGCTAAGGAAGGAAGACATGGTATTGGTTTTCCTTTGAAAAGCTAGAGAGGAGCTCAAATGTGCTCAGCAATCTGAAATGCTGTCAGCCTCTGAGAGGGGAAGCAGCAGCCCTGCTCTCAGGAGATCTTTCAAACAGTCTGGCTCATGCAGCAAATGGTGGAAGGCACCTACATTTTCATCACTGATTTAGTACCTGCAGGCTGATCATGGATTTCCAAACATTGAGGGGGTTAACAACTGAACCGACAGCCAGTCGTGAGATGGTGTCAGGTTTGGGCTGCTGTCTCTGCGTGAAAGTTTTCTGATTTGGTTGATAGAAGGATGCTAGCTGATGGCTTCTCACCATAGAAGGAAGAGCTCCAGGGAGGGTGGATAATAACCAAGGGGAGCATTTTCTTTGAGGAAATCTTTTCTTTTTGTATCTGTTAGTGCCTTGACATGTATTTCCACAGTAAGGCAAGACAGGCTTTACATCAGGTTTATTTACACTTTGCAGTGTCATGCTGAGCATAGATGCTCCATACAAAAGCAATGCTGTTTTTTTCAGTATCAGTTTATGTGATAGTCTATTGGAGTGGAGGATGGCTGCTCCAAAGGATTCTATAAATCAAGATAGTGAAGCTGAGCTAAAAATCTAATTTCCTAAATAAGCCTTCAAACATTCTCAAACTTTATCTTTACCAGGGATCTTTGAATTTCAGATATCTTCCAGCCTAATGATCACTTCTCAGTCTCCGTGCTCCACAAGAGTGGCATTTTTAAGAATCAAACATATTCTATTGATCTAATTTTATCATGGTGACTGTTTCTTATTGCACTGTGCAGTCTACATGGAAGCTTGCAGCTTACCAAGCTGCAGTCAACACTGACTTACCCTGTCAAAATGGTTGAAAGAGGCTCGGAACTCATTCATCTGTTCCTGGCTTATTCCTTTGGCATCACGGGTCAGAATCTGGTTTTCCACTTCATTAATAGTTCTAGCAATTGTTGTTAATAGCTGCTCCCAGCCCACTCGAATATGCTGGAAAAAAAGAGAATAAGACAATTTTAAAACTAAAAAGTAGCTCTAGCTCCTCTAAGGCTACTAGATCAACGTGCCACTTGTGGCAAATTAAGTGATCCTGATGGCCAAGGCAGTCTATTTGCTCAGAAGAGCTTCCTTCTCATCTGCCGTGTGAGCCAACTGGATGTTTAAAATGTGAATTTTGGCAGGAGAAAGTATTGAAGAGGCCGCTTTCTGCTCATGATAAAGTCCTGGTCCTATTGCAAAGGTCCTTTCCCTTGTAGCTTAGCACAGTGGGGGCCTCATCACAAAAGATGATGCTTATAGGACTTACTTGGACAGAAAACTCTCTTTACATGAACCAAGAAAATAAGTGAACCACAATCCTTGGAATATACTGATGCTCCACAACATCTGTGGCCAGAGCTAGCCAGAAACAAAAAAGCAAGTTTCAAAGCCTGTCTGTGTTTTGATGGACTCCTGTTGAATTCAGGTTGTTTCCATGAAACCTCATGTTGTCAACAGAAAGCCAGACTCTTATCTTGAAAAGGTCCTGTTGGACTTTTTTCTTCTTCCACGCTATAGCAGCTCAAAATCACCAACACTTGTCTGGGCTTTCTAATTCCAGTTAGTGGGCTAACATAGTCAGCATACAAGACCAGCCAGTTTTTCAAGCAATACCGTTGATCTTATTTAGGTTATTTCTATTGTCTGTATGAAGTACAACGGACTGAGTTGGCACAAAGTACAGTAAGGCTGAAAAGAATTTCAGTGACATGATGTCACGTTCTGTCAAGCTCTCCACTTTCCTAAGAACCACAACATATTGCCTGAGTTGGATGCAGCTGGTGCAACAACAGATCGAGCTGTCTGATCTGCTGGCACTACATACCAGCAGGAAAAAGGCACTGCAAAACATTTACCTCCATGGTGTAGTTGGTGTGCTTGTTGTCAAAGATAAGCGCCTCCTGGATCTGTTGGTGGTCTCCTTCCAACTGGTCGATCTTTGGTTTGTAATTCACAATGCTTTTCTCATATTGCCGCAAGTGGTTGAGCTGGTCCTCCAGAGTCCCATGCATCTCTATTGAAATACGGCCAATCTCCTGCATTAGCAAAGCCAAAGGTATTAGACCCTGTTAGAAGGAAGAGCCTTCACATGGCTGATATTTATTAATGCAGCTATTTCATGCTTACACAGGATGATGAATCAAAACAGAAATACATCTCAGAGAGAAGTTACTCTAGATGAGCAGACAGTGTCAGCAAAAATTTCAGCAGAGCCTTGAACATTTTCCAAGTGGAGTGCATCATATAAGACGCACCTAATCTAAGGATGCAAAAGAAGGAAACTGTAGTTCATAAGCTAGTACTGGAGGAAGGCAGAATTTTTCCTGATGCATTCTCTGCCACTATGTTAATACTTCTACAGAGTAATATTTCTGTAACTGCTCTCTTCTATCTCCTATCCTCATTAACAGCTTCATAATTTTCATCTTACCAACTCCTATGTATATACTATGTATTATGAATTATATATATTATGAATTACTTTAATTCATAGTTTACCTAAAGAGAGAAGATCTCCATTAAAAATGTTTCTCTTCTGCTGATGTTCAGCACACTAGATGTACTTATTTTCCCATGTGTAACAAGAGCCATGTGCAACTGCTATGAAAGCAGTTCCATAAAAATACGCTTTTGATGCAGGGTCTTTCCCATGCTGCATATAAATTCAACTCTATTAGCATACCAGTGTTCCCCATTCTGGGTAGCATTCTTTACTAAAGAGTTAGGGGAAGAAAAGTACAAGCATTTTGGTAACTGATACCAATCTTTGGATTCTCTGTATTTTCTATAAAAGTTTCCCATGTAATCTCAAGGAATAATGACTACATCAGTAGTAAAAGGAGAATTAGAATAAAAGGATGAGTGAAAAATTACAGAAAAGAAAATGAAAATGAGAAAAGCCATACCTCCATCTTGGTCTGAATCCAGGGACCGATGACATTGGCTTGTGCACCAAACTGCTTACGAAGTCGCTCATTTTGCTGCTGGCGAGCGTGTTCTTCCATTAGGGCTTGATCCCTTCTAGGAACCAGCTGCCGCACCTAGAGCAAAGAGTAACAAAGTGTGCATTTCATACATATGAAACCAAATGAATAATAACTCTAGAAACTGACGCAAGGAAAGGGAAACAGAGAAAGTGCAGAGTCCCACTGTGAGGGAGCTGCTAAAAAAGACTCAGAGCTGCCAAAAGTGCTTAATCCTGGCCACTTTTTGGGGGAGCCCCAGGTGGAGTGGGTGTTGGACCTGGGCACTCTCTACGGATAGGGTTAGGTTTTGGAGAAAGCACAGAGCTTCTCTGTCAGTGTGGTTGCAAACAGGCCTGTAAGAATAGGGAGAGGAGTGCTTGTTCTGAAAAAAGGCAGTCATAAGCTTCAGGCCGTGCAGGGAGGCTCATGGAATATGAATCCTCTTCAGTGCAGGATGAATTCTGCAAATTCATCTCATGCCATGAAAAGCAGCTTTCATCCACTATCTGGGGTTTTGGTGCCTGTTATTTGCTTAAATGCAGTAGTTGTAGTCTGCCATTGATTTTGTGGTAAGAACCATCAGCACAGGCTGGTATTGAGAGTAACTGCTCTGTTAGTACTATAGCATTAGAAGGCTCCTTGTCTTTGGGGGCTGAATATCTGAAGGGTTGAATAGCAGAGAAGGACACTGACTCCCATACTATACTTGCTTTTCAGGTCAACTGAGAACTTAAAACCTCGAAGTTCTAATTTCACATCTTTCCCTACAAAAATAAGAACAAAAAAAGATCTGACACCCGTAGGCGTTTATTTTAAAGGTCTCTTCCACTTATCAAGCACGTGGCATTTGAGCCAAAAACATATGGCAAACGTGCAAAAGCTCAGCAGTAAGCGTGAGAATAACAGAGAAAGTAATTCCCTTCCTAGCGCCCTAGTGACTGAGCAGCAGCCTTCCCCACGCTAACTGCAACGCTGTAAAGAACTCACATGTTCCCATTTGCCATTGATCTCCTGTGGGGTGATTGTAGTGTAAGGATTCGTTCCTGCCATGTTGACGTGGTACGTTTGGACAATCTTTGAGACTTCATTGTGGATTCCCAAGATGGCCTGTCGCTCCTTGTCGGCATCTGGCAAAGTGGCTTTGAACTGTTCATGGGCAGTGGTCAATCCCTGTGGAAGGAAGACAGCAGCCAAAAGAGCATTAGTCACTGAATTAGTCACTTGACCAAATACATCTCTGTTGAAGTAACTGCAAAAGCTTACACATTTCCAGGATACAAAACAGGCTACTCTAACAGACTTCCAGTATCTCTCAGCATCACTAAACAGGTTCTTTTAAGTAGTTAAATGAAGTCTCCTTTTCCCTCTATTTGTTTCTGTTCCATTTTCACCAGAAAAAGAGATCACATCCCAAAACATGCTGGAATAATTCTGGCTCACAGTTTAAGGGAAACTGTTTCTCCAACACTGCTGTGTGACAGGCTGTTAGTCCCCTTAGGGAAGACTGAACTGCTAGCATTACTCTAAAGTGGCCATATCTCATGAGCCTAAATGCACCATACAGTTCTTCTCCCACTAGATATGTACTAGGTCTACAACAAATATGACTCCAGATGAATAACAAAGTCAGATCCAGTCTGATCAGTGTAAGTTAGAACTAGATGAAGGTCTTTCAGACCGCAGCAAACCTGCACAGGCAACATAAGCTCCTGCTGTTGAAAACTGCTCCCTCTCCCTGTACACAACAGGCTCTTTCTGTTCCCCATCTGGCTGTGGTGCCCAGACTGTGATCCAAAGACTGAAGGTGGGGGCATGCTTGTTGGCAGCTTGTGGACAGCTGACAAGCCAGTTGGTCCTGGCTCACTTCCCACTGCTTCTCTAGGCCTTTAAGATGTTTCATCCCAGAAGTCTGGAAGATCAAGAGTAGGGAAGCAAACACAGGGGAAGAGGCAGCAAAACAGATGTGAGACAGAAACACGTGCAGGGATAATGGAAGGAACGGTGTGGACAGAAGAGGGAATGAAAGTAAACCTCTTAACTGGCCACTTTCTTACAACACATACACTGTAACTACTTTTGTAAAATTGCTTCCTTACATGGTGACTCATTATTTTGCAGCTGCTGCAGTGCCTGTAGAAATATAATGCAAGTCTGGGAGACCTGGGGAATATTCTGCAGTCACAAAGAGATGATGGAAATGTTTAAATGCTCTTCAGATTTGTTTTGCATTATGAAAGACTTAGTGAACCTCCTGCTGGTTTCCCACTCACTGCCTCACTGATGGCCATATTGCTGTCAACCATTCCTACAAAGCACTCATCAGGTTTTGACAAACTGACCAGGTCCTGAGAAAGCACAATGTCAGGAGGAAATTACAGCAGTAGTGCAGCAACTGCTAATTGTAAGAAAATCCTGACTGTACATGTCAACCGGCTAAATCCAAATGAATACCTAGATTCTTTTCAGGAGCCTATCAAGCAGAAGAAACAGACTCCCCTCTAGAACCCAGAGAAGGATAATTCCTGCTCTCAAAGGTCAGAAAATTACCTACAGATACTTCAAACTCCTTTCATTACACCCTCTCAGAAGAGGAGGTCCCTGTTGTCTTGCAAGAAATCTTTGGCTTCAAATGGCAATCTGCTAACAAAGAGCAGAATCCTGATGTTTCCTCTGCTCAGCACTGAAACCCAGCTGGCAGCTCAATAGTCACCCTCATGACACATCACATAGGACCAAATGACCTGAATATAACATTACATGGGACAAGTGAGCCACAGAACCTGACAGTAGTAGTTGTTCATTTTGATTAAAAAAAAAAAAAAACAAACAACAAAAACAAACAAAAAAAACTAACAAATGCAAGACACTAAAAAATTCTCTCAGCTTTCCAGCTCTCATTTGTAAGACTGGAGTCACAATGAAAAATCCACTTTCAGTTCTTTGTACTCAGCTAGGATAGCATGAACTTGACTCATATCTGCTCAGATACAGGTTTTTGGAAATAATCAAGGAAAAGCATGATCCTTTTTGTTGCCTGTGCCATGGCTTATTCACTAGAGCATCATCATCAAAACATGACCTAAAAATCCATCACCATTAGGAATTCAGGTGACCTCTGACTTCCCTCTATCCCAGCACAGCTGGTGCAAATGACTGCTCTGTACCTGGATCTCCTCAATGGTGTGAACAATGAATGTGTCCTGCAGGTCCTCCATGGCCCCTTCCATCCAGTTATTGAAGGGGGCAGCTCGTTTGGCATATTCCAGGTACAACTGGTCAATTGTTTCCAGTAGCTTCTCTGTCCTCTAAGCATGCACAAAAAGAAAATCAGGGAAGATAGTTAGAGAATAAAAATCACACAGATACATGGGTTCTTTGAGTTGCTCCTTCCTTTCAGACCTCCTTGGTACTCTCAGGAGGGCACTACAGCAAAAGTCTCTGTTAAGACATTACACACAGGATGGATTTTTTCCTCACTCTGAGGAAAAAGTATGAGGTCCTTTGAAACAAAACAAACCAAGTCTTTTCAAGCAGAATAAAATTACAAACACAGAAGACTAGAAACAAACCAATAGCCTGAGCAAATGAATGGCACTGTAATTGGGCTGGAAACAGAGAAGGAGGTTAAATATTCTGAGACGCAGCTCTGGGTTACAGTCTGGGATTTCTAGAAGTGAACAAAAGGGCTGAAATAGGACATTCATGCCCACTGTAACTTGTTTCCCACAAATGACCTACTCATGTAATCGCAAAGGTTGTTTTGGAGATTTGACTCACCTCTAAAGCTTCTCTACGTTTCTGGGTTAGGGCACCCAGATTATCCCACTGATCACAGATCTTCTGGCACCTGGCATTGACACTTGGAGAGTCATAATAGTCCAGCTCACTATGAGGGGTGGAGAAAAAGAACAAAATACCAAATAAAGGCTTTTTGGAGAAGAATGATAAATACATTAGAAGTCTTTATCAGTTTTAAGAATAGATGCAAACTGAAGATTTGTGGTCTCTGCAAATGAAGTATGCCAGGAACACAGTAGTATCTATCTTTGGAGACACTGGCACATCAAACAACACAGAACAGGAAGAAAAATAACCACACTCAAGGCTGTTCTTAGCTACCTGATGGGAATTACTTGGCACTGGGAGAAGGGAGTAGAGTCTTTACTTGGGTTGGGAATAAGCAGATTAAAAGCAGTAGTATGCTCCTGTACTCTGCTTAAGAACATCACATAGGCTAGCTATATGCATGTACATACATCAGGAGAAAAGGCAACAGTGATTTCGTTACAAATGCAAAGAAGCCACTTAAGATTATTTTAAGAGGAGAGGTGGCAATCTGCAGCAACAGTTTGTTTATTTAGGACAATTCCTGAATTACAGTGCAAGTTTCTCTCCGATATGCCAGACAGATGGTGCAATGTCCGTAGCCTGGCATTCCTGGAAGAAGGGCTGTTAAGAGCATGGCTGGAAAATGGGGGGTAGGGGTAGGCCAAAGCTTATGGTTTTGCACTGCATTTTGCTCTTGGTTCTGCAGATGATCAAAGAGGGAGAAGCTTGTAGGCAGAGGGAGACAAGCCCTGAAAACTGTGAAGTGTCACCCATGAAAGAGAAGGTGGAATAACTTGCTGAGCTACCAAACGACCCTGGGCAATATGATGAGCATTTCTCTTAAGCAGTAATACAGGTTTCAACAGTTTCCTCCTACTTCATTTCTTCCCATCATTGTACTGCCCCTCCTGAGGTGTGTGGGCACAACTGTTGGTAGTCTTGCAGGAAACCAGTCATGAAACTGCCTTGGGCTAAAAATAACATTTTCTTTGCTGCGTTTTTAATCCAGATCAGTTCCTTGATCTACTTTGCTGCACAGCAAGCACTGCAGCTGAAATAACTGCTCCTGAGTCTTGCCTATAATGCACTCAGATCACTTGTGCTAGGGAGTCAAATGTGCCCATACCCCCACACATGCCTGGTACAAATGGTCACAGACCTTCTTGATCTCCCTGGCAGTGCATCTGTTTGGGGAAAAAACTGCTCAGCCATGTATATTTGAAGCCATGGTGTCTTTGCTAATGTGGGAGATGGCTTTTGGAAGGATGGTAGAGCATTCTGTTCTCACACTTCGGAGGAAATTACCTCTCCCTCAATTTAGGATGCATCCTTTCCTGTCGCTATTAGAGTTGCAGCTGTTTTGTCTGGCACGTAGCATTTGCTTTGGAAGTGACAGGTCAGCTAATGCTTGCTGACTAACTAGCCTCAGTTTTAATCTTACTGACATGGAGGATTGCCTTGAACTCTCCTCCTGTTTCAAGGTCAATCCTCCAGTGGCAAAGGGAACACTTCTTAAATCTGCGTTGATAAAGGAGATAATGATCTTGATCCAATAATCCTGATTTTTTAGAGAAAAACAGTCATTCACCCCACGGGAGCTGGACTCATCCAGACAATGTCTAACTTGAGATAGGTTGATATAATATGGAAGTATTTTGAATTATAAGAAACAAAGTGAAAGCCAAACTGCTTGGACTGTTTTTGCCAAGAAATATGCAGAGCTTAAAAATCTTTCCCTGCGCTCCCCCTAGCAATCAACTTCCCACTCTGATGAGACACCATTTATCCTGGTGACTGGTCGCTCCTCACTCCAGGAAAAGGTGTGGAGGTGAATGTTTCTAAACCAGGGGGAAGCCCAGAGGGAACTGAGTTACTGGAAAGAGCCCTGGTGCATGGATGCACATGGTGCATTATTCTTGGAGCAAAATGCCTGCAGTGGCAACAGAGGCCATGATGGGCTGAAATAACCGGGTTTTTTTCTTTACTATTTTTGATAAAGCAGAATGAATTGGGAATCTCTAAAGTGTATGCTATCCTCTGCTATTTCCTTCTGTTCCTGGAAAAGCACAGTGCTTCAACTCTGAAACCTAGCAGGGGCCAGAGACAGGTTTCCTCTTTAGGAAAAAGTTCACAGCAGCATAACAAGCTGGAAAAGAGTGGAAACTTGGCTTGAGAATGTAATTCTGCCTCCCCCTCATCAGCACCCACAACTCAACCATTTCCTGGCCTGCTTTTCTGGTGTGTCTGGATACTGAAGAGAAGTATCCTAGATACAGTTTGGAAACACTTGGACTTCCCAACATTTTTGTGTGGGAATGATTTCATGGCTGTCCAGAGGGCAAAGCTGATCAGGCCTCTCTGGCCCCAAGGATCAGATGTATGTTGGGGTGCCGTACTTCAGCTCTTGTGCAATAGCAGCAATCTGTTCCACGCGGTCTTGGTGTGCAGCCAGGTCGCTCTCAAAGGCCTCGTGTTTCTTCAGCAGGGCCTTTATCTCCGAGAGGGTAGCAGTTTCATAATCCTTCTGCTGCAGCATCGCTTCCTTACCTGGGGAGGGAGCCAAAGGACAGGAGAATGAAGGACTGGACCCAATGCTCCCAAAGCCAGCTCCCTTGCACCTAGACAGCCCTGGGCCCTCCATTTTGCATTTTCCCCACTCTAGACACTTCCCAAGTCTTGCCCTCACACATACCTGCCTAGAGTTGCAAAATTATAGCTTTCAAACCACTGAGAATGAGTTTGCCATGATCAGCAGAGATGCAAATAGTGCAGCAGCTCAGGTCTCTGAAGTCATAGTTTATACCGAACTCATCTTATTAGGCACAAACTGCTGTGCTGGTTCTGTAAATGTCAACTGCAGCATTTACTGTACAGCAACCTCTTCTCTCCTCTGCAGCTCTATTTTATCCAAGAATCTCACTCTGTCAGCTAAGGAAAGCAGATGCAGTACATAGATCACAGTGATCTTCATGATTTTTTTCCTACTAAAGTAATAAGTGAATCCCTGAAAAGGAAAATCTCATAAAAGAACCCATATACGATCCATCTCTTCCTCCCTGCATAACTGACAGAACTATGTCAGGCAATAGAAAGCATGTAGGCTGGCATTTACCATCTGTCCAGGACTCGTGAATAGATGCCTTCTGCCGGAACTTCTCTGCCAGGTGATCCAGCCTCTCTAGCCTCCGGATCTCATTCAACAACCACTCCTCATAGCCCTTCTCAGCCTGCTCTAGGCCACCCCAGGCATTGTTTATATCCTAGAGACAGAAGCATGGGAAGAAATAGAGGTGAGAAGTTAGGCTAGAAGTACTTCAGAATTATTCCCAGTAGGCTACACGGTTCAAATTGGTTGGAGAGAATGGGTGTGGGCTTTTAATCTCAGAGGGTTGTGCAGACAGGTCAAGAAGACAAAGTGTCAGACTTAAGATAAGCAGGTCTAGTAGTAATCGGGATATTCTTGTCTGCATGAAGAGAACTTCTCTAAACATTCCTGCACACAAAAATACAGCAAAACTCAACCATTTCTGAATTAGAAAGAATGAGAGGCACCTAGACATCTCCTCATAAAGGCACGGACCTTGCGAAGAACCTCAGAGTCTGGATTAGAGACGGAGGAGCAATGTTTTCTTACTCCTCTCTTATCATGGAGTTACTGAACTGTATTCTGTGGGATTCCTACTACAGAATAGTTCACTCTGAAGGTGGGCATTGCTCTGCCCACCAATAGACATAAACAAGTTTCATTTTTTAGAAACAGCTTGGGTATATACACTCAATTGCACCCACTCACAGAAACCATTTTCCCTTCTGAAGGCATGAAGGCTGGCCTGTTGCTGAGCCGTAGCTTGGTCTGCAAGGTGTTGAAATTGATCTCAAGTTGGCACTTCTCTTGGACTTTGGGGGGCTTGTGCAGGCGGCGGTAGTCCCGGAAGTCTTCCAGTTTCTGCTGCATGGCTTGCATGGTGTTCTCTGGTGCTCGATTCTCCAGCCAGGGGATGGTGCGACGGATCCACTCCAGCAGCTGAAAAAAGCAATGACAAGAAGCCTTGAATTGAAACTGTGTTAAAACTACAGGTGTTGATCTGATCTTACTAGGGACCGTTTACTTTTGTTTGTTATCAGAAAGATTCTACCTACAGCAGAGATAGTAAAGAAAACCTTGCCAGCTTTTTTGGGATTACATATTTTTTCCTTATAAGCAGCCCATTCCTTACCACACTGTAAGTACTACAGTAGTACTGCTTGTACAGCACTGCAGTACAACATGCTTCAGTCATGGCTTTCACACAATCAGGACCAAACAATGTTCTTAGACTGCACTAAAGCCTGAGAATTTTGCTGGGCTGTTGCACAACTAGGGGATGCTGTAAGACATATTAGCTCCAGAGGTATCTGGAAGGAGAAAGCAAGTTGCTCCCACTAGTTACGCTTTTCTCACTCTAGCTGCTTAGAAGTCAGCATTGCCCTTTGAGTTGTGGAGCTGGCAAGGTGGCAACAAGCGGTCTATTGCGTGAGTGAAGTAGTATCCTACACTTTCCAAACCAGGCTGAAAACAGGCTTGGGGGCTATGTTTGACCTATGTTTTCCATCTTTCCCTCCATACTTATCTTCCACAAGCATACTCCAGACCACATTTGGTCACTTCTGGAGTTTCACTGATGTCAGTCTGTCAGCCTTCTCCATTAACCAACGCAGCCTCAGACTGTATTGTACACAAATTCTTTCCAATTATCAGCAAACACATATTTCTTTCCTCAGTTATCTACCTCTTGACTTCCTTAGATCCAATTCCTGACTTCTGCACTATGCTGGCATACAATTTGTATGAAAGATATCATTAGACGTATATATAGATCTGAGCAAGACAAGTCAAAACAGCTTGATTTTTCCTTCAATTTTATTATTGTTGTGGCTGCTCCTAGTAAATGAGAAACTTAAAACTGCTACATGGGAATTTTCCACTTAAAAGCCAATTTTTCTTTCATTTTTCTCAAGCTAGAAGGGAAAGAAAGAAGATTCTAGGAAAACACAGGCCAATAGCACTGCCCAGGATTAGCTGTAAATGTTAAATGCAATTCCTTTCTACATAACACCACCCAGAAACCAACAGCACCACAAACACCTACATCACTGGCCAGTTTTTCATAGTCTTCCATGAGCTGTTCATTCTCTTGGTTGACTGCCAGCACCTTGCAAATACGATTTGCTGCTGTCTCCGCCTGCCAAAGAGAAGAAAAACAGGAGAAGGGGAAAAATGTGAAAAAGTTATAAACCAAAGTTTGCTGCTTAGCTTCCTGCTACGTACCTGTAGGCAAAGTCTCCTAATCTTGGCTCTTGCAGCCTGTCTGTGCTTCAACACATCTGTCCTAATCTCTCTGCATGTTATCAGAACTTCCTTAATATTTTTTTTTCCCCTTCTAAGGAGAGTACATTCCTTCAGAGATTCTGAGCTTATGTGATCCCAGCCCTGTGTGTTGTGAGACAATCACATTTCTACGCTTTTTCAGAAGCTCTTCTTGCAAGACTGCCCTGCTGTTTCCTGCCAAAGGGACACCAGCTACCTCTTTATAATGACAGTTTCTGTCATCACTTCCACTCCTCTCACCAACATGCAGAGCTGCAACACCAGGAACTGCATGGTGTCAACCTGATGGGTCTCTCGACTTACTTTTACCTATGGAACATAATACCTATCTGCAAGAATCATAAAATGACTTAGGTTGGAAATAATCTTTAAAAATCACCTAGTCCAACTCCACTACCATCGGCAGGGACATCTTTCACTAGATCAGATGAATATATTTATCAGACTTTGGAAATGTTCTAGATTTGCTTCGAAGATAAAGTAGTAGATATCCTTGAATTTAAATTCAACTCGTCAAAGATGTCTTCCAGCATTCCTTGTATTTCTGGCACCCATAAGAGGACGATGTCCTCCAGCATCTTGCTGCGTGACACCTACCAGTTAGGTTCTTATGATCTAGCTGAAAAGAGGATTGTTTTTCCTCCTTTCTTGGTAGTCTTTCTGCTTACTCTCTCAAAGTAAATCTCAAGAGAAAAAAAAAAAAAAAAGCCTGTTGTTAATCCATAGCTGTTGGGTTTTTTGTTTCGTTTTTCGGGTTTTTTTTTTTTTTTCCTCCCCCCCCACATTATGTGACCAAAACCTGTCTCTCTGCAGAGAGCTGGACATGTTAAAACATGAATTTGGAACACAGCAATGCTCAGAAAAAATTCCAGCTATGAGCTCAGGAGTTAACAGCCTGCCCCAGAGTGCCACAAATGGTTGGCAAGGGCAATATACAGCAAGCTGATTCATGTACAATGTTTATCTGTGGATCTTTGCAGCTCCCCTTATCAATATTTTGGCAGATGTAATGCCGTAAAGCCTCAGAGGATGTGGCCCTGTGATGGATGTCAGGACAGTGTTAAGCACCCTCTTACTGCAGCACAGCTATTGCCCTGGCGCCTGTGCGGATGCTAGAGCTACCTATAGGATCCCTACAGAGGAGTTCTCCTCACTGAGCCACAGAGACCACGTGGAGATGAAGAGAAGGACACATGCCAGCATTACAACAGGCCAATTGTCAATGCTGTGCCCTGTCTTAAAACTCTGCAGGAGTGATGCCAAAAGAAGCTTTGCTGAGCTTATAGCTGGCAAGTTTCAACCTCTTTTTATTTGTAAAAGGCCTTTTACTATCTGTTTACTCAATCTTCAAGGCTGTTTGAAAAAAAAAAAAGCTCTAATTTTTGCAACTGATGTGAGGCAGCAACAACAGCAATAAAGTCACAGGCTATATAATGACGAACAGATTGCTGAAATCTCAGGGGACATGATGATCTAAGCTATTTTTAAGAAGTTCTAAAAATGTATATTCAGTGATCCGCCCCTTCATTAAAGTCGGTCAGTTAGCAGATACACAGATATTAACTAACTAGAAACATATCAGAGCAAACTGTACAAGAGAAAGCCATTTCATTCCAAAAAATTGCTGTAAAAAGTGTAAATAATGGTTCTATTTATGAAAGCTTGTACTTTGATCTGTTTTTTACCAAAAGTTTGTACTTTAATGGGTAACTTTCTGTTAGTCAGAGAAAACCTTACAGGCATGGGATCTGTCAAAAAAAACAGGGCTAGAGCCCTACCATGATGCACCTAGTGGCTGCAGGGGACCAGCAATCACAAACGTTTATCTCAGTCTTCCCAGGAGAGGAGCTCTCTGTACGCTCTTAACTCTCCATTTCTTTTTTATACCCTTAGAGCTCATTGGAGCAGCAGCTAGCTGTGCAGGAGGGACCCCATTTGGCATAGGCACATTTACATCTATCTGACAATAGATTTCTTCCAGCTGCCTGGGATTGTATGTGTATATACGTGTTGAACATCTGTCCAAACACAAAAGCCCTCTGAATGTCAGCAATTACGACATTATTTGTGTTACCCTAATGGTTGACACACAGAGGCCAATCTTCTTCCTCTCCTGCACCAGCACAAGCTCCTCTGGGGTTCTTGCCTACTCCAGACACGCTGGAGGCATGGGGCCGCACTGTCAAGATGCACCATCCTGGGGTCTGAAGTCTGCATAACTGTATTCGCCAAGGACTTGTGTGATCTGATTAGCTTTGGTACAGCATGGCACTGACACATTATACTACTTTCTGTCAAACATTATTTGGAGGGCAAGCCTAGGGCACTCTGCTTGATACTGCACTGCTGTGAGATATGCATGTCCTGTTGGGCAGGCTCAAACAGAAATATGAATAGCCAAAGAATAGCAGAAGGAGCAGTAACTTCTCTGTTTTTGTCTTTACTGTAACCCTGACCTGGACTGCTTAAGTTGGATGTGGAATTGTGTCTCTAGCTCTTGGTTCCAGGTCTCTTCTTACAGAAGGATGATAAAGGAAGGCATTCTCATAGAGGACTACCTAGGGAGAATGCCTGCCTGCGGTCCTCTGGCCTCAGAGAATCATCCCAGAATACTGTATGTCAAACACAGTCTTTTCACAAAATGGTAAAACATTAGTTAGAAATTTTCACCCCCAGAAATCAGGTTTATATTAAAATATTATATAAAATATATAAAATATTAAGCTGACCAGTAGTAAACAATCATGCATTTAGTGTGAAAGTCAGAAGCAGTTAGAAAACAAGCAAACCAACCAAAGCAAGTATACCTACAAATATATATATATAACAAAATGGCATAAAGAAAAAGCAGCCATCTACACACACATCAGGCTGGGGACCCTGTACCTTCAAAAGCTCGGTACAAGAGAGTGAAAGAAGCAGAAAGCGGCTCATGGGACTTCCCCTTCAGGACTGGTGGCAGTAATGAAAAATCTGAATGAAAAATGGAGTGATATCACAGTCAGTCACCTAACCGTGCACGAGGCGGCAACACGTTACAAGACACTTTGGGCTGGGGCTTTCACTCAGTCATCGCTCTGCATTTGCCCTGGGATTTGAATCTGTCACTTGGCTAAAGTATGGCTGGAGAGCTCCAAAAAGGAAATGTGCTCCTCCTGCCAGGTCACTGCTAAGGTGCTGGACCATCAGGCTTCCTAAAAGTTTAATTAGTGATTAAATCTATAATTTTCTGTATAAACAAATTACACCACATGGGTTTTAAGAAGTTCCATCACTAGTTTTTGCCCTGTCTACTTGGTTCAGGTCCTGAGGCAGGAGAAGATTGTTTTCAGTTATCCCAGCAAACCTAGCGTCCATCTAAACAGCTGAAGAGAACATAGGACCTGCTAAGCAGGTTTCCAAAGGGCAGAATGGGCACAGATGGAAGAGAAGTGGATTGAAGAGGGAATGGTCACTTCTGCAGGAGGCACTACCCTCCTCGCATTTGTGGTTTGCTCTTTCTTTAATCTGGAGTTCTTTGGGTTAAGCATGGAGGAGTCCCTAAGGGGCACCTGGCAAACAGCATGCCTTACCACTGCAGCATGAGTTCTGAGGATACAATTGTCAGAGGCAAGTATCAGCTGGATGGAGATTGTAGCCTGGTGTTAAGGGTTTTGAACTATTTACAAAGCAGGATCCCAGTGGAAAATTCATGTCTACATAAATCATGCCAAGTGGGCAAATGTACTGCACTGCTGTGGATCTATTTCCAATTCACTGGAAAGCAGACAGCATTATTAATATAGACGAAACAAGGCAGGGAACAAAAAGCTTGACCTGAAGAGCTGCTCCCTGTAATCTATTGCCTGTTTGCCCTCTGAAAGCAAACATGAACATGGTATCTGCATCAACAGTGAACCATTAGCATCATGTTGTACAAAAGAGATGGAGTCTTTCTGGAGTCAAGCTAGCCCTTAAGCTGGGCAGCACATGGACTGTGCCTCAGGTAGGAAAGACCTGGTGAGAGAAAGAAGTTATGGAAACAAGGACATTTTACATCCTTTTTAAAATGAGAAGGATCTGGTCTTGAACTTTGGATTTTATTGTTTCAAAGCTCACAGTTTGAACTTAGTGATGATCTTGTGGAAAGGCTACAGCCCACTCAAGCTATGGCTTGGGAAGAAAGGATGGAACTTTTTCTTCCATTTGAAGGACTGCAGGGAAATAGATGTTTTGAAGGAAGTTCATCCAAAGAATGTGACTGTGAGTGACTACTTGGTTCCTCTGAGGACAAATGTCCCAGTGCCAGGCAAAGAGACTGGAGTAACGAGGAAGCAGAGGAAGCATGACTGAAGTTATGGGAATGGGAAAAGCAAGGGAAAGAGAAATAAAACATACAGGTAGTTTGGGAAAGAATGACCACAAATTAAAAAGAAATTGAGAAGTGAATGTACTTAGGAAAGCTCAAGGCCTGGTAGGCATGGACATTGTGGCTGGAGCACAAAAGTGCTACGAAAGATGCTACTGCTAAGTAATCAGTTGATACAATACAATCTAGGGAAAGACACCTTAGCTATTGAGGGCTGAGTATGAACAGAAGGCAGGCAGCGCAAAGGGACCAGGCTGCAATGTGCTGGGCCAGGCTGATCTGCTTATGGTACTTCTGGAGATGAATCACCTGGCCAGGGTAAGGCCCAATAGTCACTAACGTGGTATACTGACTGTCAGAGCAGACATTCTTCTTTCTATGCCAACTTCATCAAAACGCTTTCTCCACCACTGACAACTGAAGAGAAGGAGCAGCTCAAATGTGTTTGAAAGGATATCTAACCCACTTCTCCAGCAAGGCTGGAGCTCACGCATCCAAACACAAGGCTGGATGGGGCACAGCTGAGACTGCTGAGCTGTGCCAGGCAGAGGGACTGGAGCTATCTTTGGTAAAGAGAATCAGTGGGCATGGCAGGGATGGGGAGGGGTTGTTAGCAGTAAAGTCTCACCTTCTGTGCCCCTGAGAAGGCGTGGTAGTAACATGAAACATAGGTCATTATGGCCTTCTCATCCGGCCTTAGCGTGCCTATAATATCTGTGCAGAGAAGGAAAAGAGGTTGAAAGGATAAAGTAAGAAGCAGCACATAGAATAAAACAAAATAGTCATGGGTGGCGTGAGAGAGGGGGAGAAAACTTCCCATCATGCATTGCAGGACAGGCCAAACAGATTTCCATGCGGAGAGCTGGGAGTTCGGATCAGAAGGTGGCTAGCAGCGTTGGCTTGTGGCTCGAAGTGGCACCCCTGCTCCCTCCTCCTGAGTCCAGGAGGGTCCTGAGTGAGGATCCACGCTCTGCACCTTCACAGCTGTGGTCTGAGGATATAAAGAGGCTGCTGGAAGGTTTCAGCATCCATGCCCAAGGCCTTTCAGCACAGTGGGGAGCTGTAGAGATCAGAGCCCTCCTATGCAGTGCAATTCCTACACAGTGTCTGCTCTGCTTCAACGTGCACTGTGTGCTCCTACAGCACTGAAGTAAGGACAGCTTGGTTTTGGTGATGTTTACAAGGTCTCACCTGCAAAATTTTTTCCTTAAGTGACTAGTTACCATCCGGAAAATGGCTAAGCCAAAACCAGGAAGGACTCAACTGCCCCATTTCCAGCATGATGGATGAGGAAAGATTAAAAGGAATTAAATAACAAAACCAGGCATCTCAGTCATGATAAACAGTGCTCTCTTCGCCAATCACCACAGAAGTACTCATTAGACATGTTCTGTAAAACCCAGGTGAACTGGGACTCAATTTGTGGTACAATTCGAGACAGCAGCAGGTTCGGATCTTGAAGCTAGAGTGTGGGAACCTGCAGTGCATATAATGTAAAAGACAGAGTTTTGGATATTCACTGAACCCTACATAAAAACACTAGGTTTTTTGTACCCATATTTAAAAAAGAAAACAAAAAAAAGTGAATAGATATCAGCATTACTGCCAGTGGGGTCAGCTTGCAGTGTCCTGCTCAGCAGAGCAATCCACAGTCCCCATTTATGAAATCAAGCATCCTAGCTCAGATTTCCCAGGAACAGGGGCTGCAGCTCCTCAGTCATCAGGGCAGTAGTTTGGAAGGCAAATGGAGAAAGTAGAGCTCCGTGCTTTATTGGGCTCTATGTGGATGCCAAGACATTGGCATATGTAAGTGCCACTGGAACAGGAACACTGACTACAGGGAAGTGGGACTGCCTGATTGCTCCATGTATTGTGTCTGGGGCACCACTTTGAACCAACAGCCAACTCTACCAAAAACATAATAAAGATGCCCGTAGCTAGAGAGGAAAGAGAGAAAGAAAATAAGGTTTGGACATTAGCAACGGCACCAGGTGTGCTCTGTGGAGGGAGCTTGGGATCCTGCGATACCTTCTGGGCTCCTGAGAAGGCGTGGTAGAAGCTAGAAACATAGGTCATGATGGCTTTCTCGTCAGGACGGGCAGTTCCAACAATGTCTGTCAAAAAAAACCTCACGTTAAGAGCATAATCAATTGATGGAAGGAAAGTAAAGGAAGGGGAGAACCACAACTGTCCCGGAGGCCTGCTGGAGTATATGCTTGTCATAGCAACTCTGGAGAGATTCCCAGCCTTCCCCAGAAGATATGTCTCTCTCAGAAGTCAGGATCACCCCACCCTCAAGAAATAATTGCTTCTGGTGTCTGGCCAAGCTAATGCAGTCATATGTCAGCATGTCTCAAATCAGAGCACATCCCTGTCCTGAGAATATTACTGCAAATGTTTGGTTGAATCAATCCAAACTAGCAACGAGTTGGCATGTTTTTTTATAGATGTACCATACTGCAATTCCTTCATGAAGTTCCTCAGGAAAGATCCTTTCTCTCTTCCATTCAGTGCCCTCATTCTCCATTTCAACACAATGATTTGAATTTCAAAATGCCCTTCCATTAGTTCCAGGAGAAACTCAACACCTTCAGAGATCAGAATTAATTGTGTAGAGGAATGTGTATTAGCCCCAGTCCGTGAGTGAGGAGACTGATCAAGAAAGAGCAATCGGAGCTCTTGTAAGTGACCTTCATCATCACTGTTAGACTTGCTGAGATCTGAAGCTAGATACACTTATTTTGGGGGTGGCTTTAATCCTACAGTATAGCAGGAAATGCTCCAGTCTACTCCAGAAGCCTCATGATCTTTTGTGATCTCAGCACAATGAGAATAAGGAAAGCAATTCGTTCTTGGGAATGAAAAACACTGCCTAAGAATATGAACATCCTGATTACTGAAATACATGTTGATTGGGTTCAGTCATCCTTATCCCATCTTTCTCCTTTGTTCCTCTCTCTCCTTTAAAAAAAATCCTTTAAATGCTTCTCCTGTCCAAACCAAGCCTGAAATACAGCTTCTACCACTGAAATCAGCTGGCCTCAGGTGAACAGCCCCCAAACCAGTGAATTATTTTAGGCTGTTGTTTATACTTCAGAGTTACAGTCTTTAAAGTCTATTGCCAAGTTGGTCCTAACAAGTCTCAGAGAAGTAATACTTGCTGTCCCAAGTGGTCTCTGGAAAGCTGTCACAGTCAGTAGCAAAAGCACCTCTGAAAAACATGGATTTCTCCCATGGTCTCAGTTAGAGAGGGATCTTCAGGCTCAACACGTTCAAGTAGTCAAGAAATAGTTTATAAAACTCGTATTACACTCCCAAAAGGAAAGCCAACAGCAGTGTCAGAAAAAGCTCAAAAAGGAAAAAATTCTGGAGGCAAAAGGAATACAGTCCTACACCATACATTATCTCTGTATTATTTCTGATTCTTGAAAGGAAACACTTTAGTCAGCTGTGGACACAGCCAGGTGTTACTCATCTATTCCTAATGAATCATCCCTGGGTTAAAATCTCCAAAGGTACTAAACTGAGACAACTGAGGGGCACAGAAGGAAGAGGGAAGCAGAACACATGATTATTCCATTGTAACTTTTTTCCCATACATTTGGTAAGTAATGATGGAAGGAGCACTCTGGTTACAGAACTCTCGTGCAATACAAATCTACCTAAAATAAGTGGGAAATTCCCTGAAAAAAAGCAAGTTAACACCCACTGCATGTACTTTACCTTCTGCATCCAGCATCTTGGGGATATCCAGATATTTTTCAGCTACATCAAAGGCTGTGTTTAGATTAGTGAGAGGATCATCCTGAGAAAGAAACAGAGCCACAGAATCAGCATCAACTCATAACAAGGTTCTCTCAACTCATAACAAGGTTCTCTCAACACAGAGCAATTGTGCTTGATTTAGTTCAGGTAACTCAGCTGTCCAGACAAAATTACACCTCCTCATTAGCAGGACAAAATAATTAGCTTTCTTTGGAAACCAGAGCCTGGAGACTCATGATATGATAATAACATGGCATCTTTGCACTCGCAATGAGAATAATACACTTCATCTTGAACGTAGTTTAAAGTTACATTAGCTTCGCATCATACAGATAGTAAATGGCCATATCACACATTTAGATCTCGTGCTTACATTAGGTTTTCATTTCCCATTTTAAAGAACTGCAGAGCAGCGTATCTGTTAGAACATCTAAGCAATACTAAAATAGTAACAACATCTGCAGTGTATGCTGTCCTCAGCTAGCGCACAGTTTGTTGAACACCAGTTGAGTGGGAGGAAGAAAAACGTTTTAACAAATCTCTACAAAATAAATACGAAAGTACCCATTTTGTCTGCATATTAGTCTTCTCCCTATGTGCTGCACAGGACTTGCCGTTTCCCTAGTGTATTTCTGTTTCTCTATATACAAACCTTCTGCTGTGGCAGGATGCACTTCAGAAACAGACATCAATACACAGTAATCAAATTCTAAACAAAGTTGATTGTGACATGAGTCATATGACAAAGGTAAGTAGATTTTAGAGAGCTGAACAAGAGAATGTGAAATGCAGATGTCACTGGAAATGAAAGACCTCTGCAAATTGCTCCCAGCATTCAAACATAACTACCAGCAACAAGACATTTAATGACTAGTATGAGACCCTTGCACACGCCTGATTCCTATAGTCCTTCTGAAATTCCATGGATGACAAAGGACATTTCACTTCTCATTTCTACTGTTGAGAGAAGTGGCTCCTGCTGGAGAGGAGCTGTTCCCAAACTACTTGCATTTAGTCACTATGTTTGCTAAGAGGATTTCGGGAGGGAGAAAGGATGGAATGTCTCTCTCCACATTGTCAATTGTGACGCACAAAATGAGTCCTGCCTTAACAATTAGGAAATAAAAAAGTATAATCTTATTATATAAGCCTTCTTTCTGAACCAGCATATGCATTGTTTCTTTTCTATTTGAGAGTATGTACCTCCATTTAGCACTGACTTGGAAGATTCAGCTGTGCCTGAATTTCAGTCAGTAGGAAACTATTTGAACCAGGCAGCATGAAAGATGAAGTTAGGCAGGCCTGGGCAGACTGAGTGTGGGCATGCAGGAAGGTTTCTTTAAGGCACTGGTCACTAGGTAGCCCTTGGATTACAGCTTCATGAAACTAGGAAGTCAAGCCCTTTTGAAAAGCAGTTCGTTGCAACAGGGCCCCAAGAATTAACGCATGCTTTAGGTTGGCATCCCATAATTACTCATGTTCATTTGGATGAATGTCTCTAGGAGACAGCAATGTTTCACCTACCAAAGGAAACCACAAGCAGAGGCCCTCCAAACAAACACAACATTGATTCATACTTAGTCCACTGGGACAAGTCAATATTAAGTGAGAAAATGTTGCACACTGTGATGAGACCAGCAGCTGTCACACGTGGTAAAAGCCATCATTTCTCAGCATCACATAGAACTTGATCTCTATACAGTATCCTTTCAGTAGTGACTTCATCAGATACATCTAAATCCACCTTTTCAAACCTTAGTGGTCTAGAAGATTTTACATATCCTCCAGCCATAAGAAACCACTCTGTGCAATGGAATTACAGACATTGGCACCAGTTCAACATCAGCATACTTGTCTTCTGCACATGCTGTGGAGAAACCACTAAGAATCCAAAGAGTAACCAAACCCCTTGTCTAAGGAGCTGAGACTAACTGGAATATAACATACCTTGCTTAGTACATATAGACAAGCCCTTAGCTCCATTTAGTCTTAGAGGATGGAAACATAACTGCCTTTCTTTCACTTGAGTGAAATCTTCCCACAGTCCACGTGCCATTTTCTGCTTCTGTAGCAATGTCATCACCACGTATTTAATTTCAACCCATGCCAACCATGATTCCATAACATTACTAACCCCCCTGAGAGGGTGCCTAGTATTACTAACCTATACCCCTCCTTAGCACAGCCCCATCCGTGCAAGCTGCCCAAGGAGCTGTCAGCCTCTCCTAGAGGAAAGGGAGGAGCAAGCCCACTGCAGATAGCTTTCCTATCAGTCTACAAGAAACAACACCAGGAGCAATGTTGCCAAAGGTTAAAAAGAAATTGTAAGTTGAAAGTTGGGAGAGGTTTCCTGATGGGAAAACTTACTGGTCTTGGGCACTCCCAGAGGAAGGGCTGGAAGTCTTAATGTGTGGGAAACTGAAGACTCACCTAGATGATGCCAGCTATTCATATTCTATTTCATATGTAAGAGAGATGTGTGATCACATAGTCTCTTGAGAAATTAAGCTAAAGATAATGCTACTGAAAGCAAGCTACCTAAGGCCAAGACTTGCTCACAGATAAGCAGAGATCTAAGCCTGAGCAAAGTCCTGTTACCTGTGGGAATAACTTCCCCCGCATGGACTGTGGAGTTGCTCATCACAAAAGTGATGTTCTTTGCTGCAAGACATAGGTTTCCCTGTGGCTTGCCCAAGCCTAAAACAGGGTCTTAAGCCCAGGGAATTCCTCTGAACACCACTACTTTCAATTCTACACCACTGTACACCAGCTATTCGTTATTTCGAATTTCACCTTTCAGTCGACTCCCTGCAAAGAGGGAAAGATAAGTGAAGACTGTAGCAGCGTAGGCTTCTCAGAGCAGCACTCCAGCACCATAGTTGCAGGCACCATTTAGTGACCCAAACGAAGCAGAGCAAAAAAAAAAAAAAAAAGCAGAATCACTAGTCCCTGTTCCTTTCACAGTTCAAGCACTAAGATGGGATTCTCCAGAGGTGCCTTAATTCCCAGGCTGCCTACATGAACACAGAAATAGAGACAAGGAGACACGAAGAGGAGCAGTAACTTGGAGGCTGTCACTTGGTCCACCAACAACCAGGAAAGATATAGTTTTCCACATAAGAATTATGTTGTTTTAACAGTGGCAGACTGCAACCTTGCTCTGAACAAACGCGTACCTGGCATGTTCGCTGCTTTTGCTGACGAAAGACAACCACAGCTCCTCCTCTTTGAGCACAACCCTAACTCATACAAGGAGTCATCTCTCCTCCTCCAGCTAGTCCCAAGTCCCCTCAGCATACAAGGTTGCCATGGCAATTATTGCAGTGTGATAAAAAAAAAAAATCTTCTATTAGCTAGCATTCGGGAAAGGAGATGGAGGAAAATAAAGAGAGTGTCAGCACTTCTTATATGTGCCAGAGCTGAAGACATTGGGAAAAAAATCCTGTTCGTATAATTCATGTCTTCAGAAACCCTTGTAAGAAATTAATCCAGCAGCAATACACAGTCGACATTTCTAGATGGACTGCAGTACATGGGGGTGTTTGAGCCACCATCCAAGTGCAATCAGAGCTAAAGGCTAGGCTCTGAGCTAAGTTCTTCCCAGCTGTTTGCAGAAGATCTTAGTTCTGTAGAGTTATCAAACATGCATTTAATCTCATGCCTTTAAAGCAATCTAAGCAGAACAAAAATAAAAATGACACAGTAAGTCAGAAGACTACAGGAGGGCAGAAGGAGCTTAATGAAGGATGTGATAAAGGGAAGCGGAGCACAAACAGTGCCAGTTCCCTTTACCTTACTCCAAGGAGGACAAATCTCTTCCCATCAATACTGATTTTAATTAGAACAGTTACATTATCTTTCACCTTAAAAGGCCCACAGATAAAATGACAAAAAACCTTTCATTTTCTTTCCCTCATTCTAGTTTTGCTCCGACTTGTCTTAGGACTTTGTTGGTAATGGACAGCATCGTGGCATTTACCCTGTTGGGTTTGTCAAATGTTGCTTAGCTGCTTTTATTTTCCAAAGATCAGTCACTGAAAATGTAGTTAGTTCTAATAATTCTCTTTTTCATTGGTGCTGTTTATGTAAACACATAGAGCCTTTCCACACCATTTATTCATCACATACTGACTCCAGACACTAAAATTGATCAGATAATATAATTGACTGCTCTGCAAGATAGTAAAGATCTAAAAGGTTATTGAAAAGCAGATCAGGCATTGTATAATTCATTGCCTCAAGGATGCAGCTAATTTGATTAAACCATTTACATATTGTCCATTTGCACAGTGATTCAAGAGCCCAGATCTATTAGCGATGGGATTCTACGCTTATTTCCCTATCTAGTTTTGAGCATGACCACTTTGTAACAGGCAGCCCACGAGATCCAATGGCCATGCGTATCAGTATCAGTAATGCTCTCGCTGAGATTTCACTAGACTTGTGTGCACAGATACAGTAAAAACAGGACCTAAGCGAACAGTGGGAATGCAAGAAGGATATGAATCCAGTTTGCTCTGCTGTCGCTAGGTTTGGTCAGAACACTGCTGGCAACACAAAGTGCTGAGCACTTATTCTCATCATTCACTGAACAGCGTTGTTTCCAAGACACACGGGAGACAAACTCTGGAGCAATTAGATGCCGTGTTTCCAGAGGCAATTTGTAAAATAAAACTGAGTGTTAAGGCAAATGCTTTTCTGGTGCTTGGCATCTACATGCCAAGAGACATCCAGCACTGTAGATGGCTCGGTGCTAAGCTGGAAGCATGGGAGAAGCATCCATTGAGGGCACCTCACTGAACTTTTGCACTTGATCACCACATAACCAGTCTCAATCCAGTTCTTCTTAGAAAAATTAAGTCTGATCTGACTTGCAAGGCTGTGACGTTAATGCAGAATTAGATTCCCATTTCAGTGACTGAATTCAGCTCTTTTTGCTAATCAGTTGCGATTGGAGCACGTGCAGTTCATTTAAGGCAGTCTGAAAGCAAGGAAAGTCAAGCAGGCAGCTCATTAAGTTCACGCTTCACTAAGAAGTCTGAATGTTCTGATTCATCCCTCCTTCCCCCCTCCTAGTCCTGCAAAAGCCAGCTTATGCTGAAGTTCTCCAATTATCTGCTTATCAAGCTAATTATTCTCCCTCTTTATTTACACAGGCCAAGCATTTGGTATGACAAACAAATTGAGCTGTACCTTTCGTAGCTTCCCGTAATCAATGAGCTCTGGACGATGTCTGTGAATTAAAGCGCAGAAACCAAGGCCATCTTTCCAACTGTGAGAGAAACAGAAGAGAGCAAAATGAGAAGGCTCAGCCAGGGAGAGACACGGTGATGGGCAGGAGCAGGAAGGAAGACACCAGGATGAATTATCACGGCTTAGTTTCTAGCTAGCAGTGTCTCTCTAAGAGCTGGAAAGGATTTCTTTCAAACCCTACTATAATCTGCTGCAATTAGGACTTGCCCTTTGCATTGTCACCTCCTTTATGCCAGCTCTCTGCTCTGAATGTCTACTATACTGGGGAGCATGTAAGAACAGGTAGAGAGCTTGAAAAAAGGCCGTAGAGAAAGGCAGACTGAGGAGGAGGAGAATGACTACTGATGGCTATAACCAGCACTATACAAGCCAATGCTTTGCCTCCCAGCCTAGTCTGGACTTTTGAGAAGAATTAGAACCAGAATTTCTCATTTCAATTAGTAAGATTGTTTCTTACAATTTACTGAACCTGAAGACTTCATCAACTAATCTGGGATGTGAGACACTGATCCCCTTGATTTTCTCAGAGGCATTTGTGCACTCAGATATAAGTCTTACGGCAAGTCTGTAGCAAGGTTCACTACAGCACTGATTGATGTGGACAGAACTTAAGCTCTCAAAAAAATGCTTTACCTTTATATGATTCATCAGTTCTCCAAGATGTGCTGGCAAAAGCACTAGTACACAGAATCTTCACTAAACACCTGCCAGTTTAGAAATATAAAGAGCAGAACAAGAAAATCTCTCATCCTTTTCCAACTCTACTATACTAAAAAGTTTCTGATTAAATAACGGTTTAAGAGGGCCTTACTTCAAGGTTCTAAGGTAAAAGCAGTCTTGCTTAGCCTGTTACATATACGATGCTTTCAGAAGACTTCATACTCTAGAGTTTACAAAAGCAGCACTTGTAACTGGAATGAAGAATTGGATGTTGGTACTTGGATCTTCCTACAACCTCTGCTTTTAATTTCCTACGTGTCTCTTTGGACTTCTTTGTTACTAGATCTCTCAAAGAAATGCAGTTGCATCAGGAACATTGTTGAATGTAGCAAAAAGACATCTGAAAATAACACAGATGGTAAAGCTGAGTTCTTGCCTGTTCTCACCTGATATGGAAGTTTTGGATGTTTACATTTTTGTAGGGGGCTGTCTTCCTCTGACACCATAACAAAAGTCCTTCTTTAGCAGATGTCTCTAAAGAAAGAGAAAATGCACACTAATCAGTCCATTTTCTCAGAAAGCAAGAGTTGCAGAAACATATGCTAGATAAGACCAACTTCTCTTTAGGAGAGACAGCACTGAATCACATTTTATTTAACTTCATTTGTCAGAAAATTCCTTGATGAAGAGTCTACTGGAATAGTGTTGCTATTGTTATTTTCTTAATGAGGTTCTGTAATAAAGAAATGGTGTTTTGAGATTAGATTTGTAAAACTTGTAAAAGAAAGGTCAATTTTCAGTGCAAGTCCTTGCATCAGCATGCAAGAATAACAACAGATTCCATCATCAAAGTTGACTTTCCTGTTTAGCCATCTTTTTGAGCTTCTCTAAATTATCTTTCAAGAAGAGAAGCTGAAAAACTCTTCTCAGCATATCTGAGCCTGGTCACAAATGTCAATGAGACCACAATGGCAGCTCCCTGGGATCTCCCAATGACATATGTACAAGCACATTCTGAGCCTTTTAAGTGGCAAAGCCATGTGGCAATCCCAGGTTTTTGTTGATTATCTGTCGTTGGGAAGAATGGAAGAATTCAGATTTACCTTCAACTGAGATATCCTGAATGGCAAAACGAAGGATGATGGTCCAGATCATTCCAAGAGTCATTTTAACATTACCATCCACAATTTCTAGGAGGGGAAAAAAAAAAAAAAAAAAAAAAAAAAAAGGAGAGAATTAAGAAATAGAAGGCATCAAGTTGCAAATGTAAAAGTAAAATGGTACAATGGAAGCACTGGGAAACCTTCCCCTTTGCAGAAGTGAAAACCAGAATTCCAGCTATATTTGTTCTTCTCTGCCTCCCCAGATACTGATGGTGCAGCACAGTCTTGTGCAGTAGTACTCACTAATTACATTGGCTTTCCTGCATTTATTAGTGAAAAACAGCCACTGACAGAGAAATAAGGACCAATCTATAGCAGTATATTTCACCTGAAGAGTTGGTTTTGTAGCGTGAACAAAATAAAACCAAGAAATGAATTTTTATTTCAAACAAACCTAAATGGTCCAGATCCTGTGTAGCACCTCTTTCAGACATGTAATTGCCAAAAGTCTCAAACGAGCACTTCTCAAAATAAATGCATCATGCTTGAAGAGAAAGCAAAGACTCATGCTGATCAGAGTATATTATAAACTAAGATGTCAAGCAAATTGTGTTTTATTGTTCACTGGACTCTGCAATGTAACTCATTCAGGGTCAACAAGCCTGAAGGCTTTAGAAAGCAACTGCTTGCACATGTGAGGTATAAAGGGATAAAGGATAAAGGTTCTAGAGAAGGTGCTGGGTGGATGTTGACCCAGAAAGGGATTTATACTGCATGCAGATGAGCACCAAGCAGCCCAGATTGCAAGCAGCTGCAGCTGGGTCTCAAGAGCTGATCCTCAGAAACTCTGTGCAGATGATATTTATTCAGATTATAAAATTTACACTCTTCCGGCTTTTTCAAATGGTGAAAATAACTTATCTATCTTCTCCTAGCCATTCTCTGGTAGTTTCCTGAAGAGCAGGTGGATGTTTCACAAGCAACTAGCTGTTTACAAAGGTGTATTCAGTAAGAAAAGGGTTAGAATTAACCTACTGTTTGAGCTAGAATAAAGCAAGTCCTAATAACGTAGCCAGAGACGTTTGTAGTACTGTACACACCTCTGTGCACTGCTTCCATTAAGCAGAAACACATCATGTGCATTTGAAATTTTCTAGTTAAGTTGCCTTGTGATTTTGTGATGCCTGTGCTGCAATTTCCAGTGTAAACTGGAAGGATAATTTCTGTTGCGCTTTGATATACTTCTGCATTAGGGATTTACAAGTTTCAAGGATATAAAACTAAACATGCTAGCTTGTACTACTCCAGCACACCTCTGTGTTCATTTGTTCTTGCACTTACAGCTTGGTGTGGCATTGGTTTGCTCAGTATGAACTGGCCAACAAACTTCACTGCAGTACGAAAGAACCACAGTTATTTCTGGAATGAAAAACTTTTTACTTGTTGATAAATTTTCTAAAAAATGACTTTTTTACAGGTATTTTGGAGTCAGGGACTTGTATTCAGGACCAATGTAAGAACATATCAGCGATGGTGAATATATTCAGTCCTGTACTTTTTGCATTCTCAATCCCTCCCATGAAGCACCACAATCAACATTACAAAAAATCCTTACCATTGCTAAAAATACCTGAGTTAGCACAGCTAAAATATAAAAGAAAGCATCCATGTTTTCACCTTGTCTTGCTGAAGTGTGGAGATGTAAAAACGAATAAACAAACAAATAAAAAAGAATACTTGTAAAAACCACAGCCATTGGCAGGAGGACCCTAGAGTCTATTTGAGATCTGAAAATAAATTTATCTTTTTCTTTTAATGGACTAGATTAAAATCTGATGGCAACACTTGAATGCTGAAAATGGTTTATGAACATTAATGTATCAATCAGTGAGCTGGAACAGGTAATTGATATTACTGTTCCATGTATTTTAATTGGAAATAAAGGTCAAGACACTTCATAAAACCAGATGGTGTTAAGTTGCCAGTGTGGCATTAGAACTCAGCACTATGTTCTGGTCATGTTCTCAAATTCCCATTTTTATAAAGTTAGTTGTAGAGTTAAGGTGGAAAGTACCCCTTCTCCTTCAGTCCTCTTCTTTGCAAAATTCATTTCAAAAGAAAGATGTCTGCTCCCTGCTCCCATGTCATTTTCTCCCTTGGCACTTTACCAAATCAAAGCTGCTCTGGAAGAAGCCCAAAGTATTTCCACCATTTCATCTCTACAGATCACTTTGTTTTTTTCTTGACAAATAGAAAACTCACCATCTACCAAGCAGATGGTACCATGCAAGTATGATTAGTGAGTGATCCATCCTGGGTTGCAGTTTTAACCTACCACATTATCCTAAGTCCTTGTCTTCCTTTTCATCTTTAATCTTTTTTTTTTTCTTCTTCTTTTAAATAGAGTTGACATAATTGTGATTCTTTGTTAGAAGCAGGCAAGCATTTCTCATTTCCAGACCTAAAAAACTTCTCCCAGCAACCTGGTTACAAAATATAACCAGCTTGTTCAGAAAGAGCCATGTGCTCTTTGGCCCTGACTCATTCAGTTTCCCATCCTTGTATTTGTCAATGACAACCTATTTTTCCTGAGGATTCCTTCAATACCCTTTGGCTGGTGCCAGTCTCCTCCTAATACAATGAATACAAGAAGCAAAAGTGAAAAACAGGTTTGCACGGAGCCACCTTCTTCCTGGTGATGACGAGAAAGAAATTCCACAGAAACTGTTAAAATGTTGAACTTAACACTACAGAGTTGGAACAGTTTATTGCTTATTTAATTGAAGATATTCTCTTTGTTCCCTCTGATGTAAGCAACACTCAGTTAACATGAGAGTAGTTCAACTATGCCATTAAAAAGCTAATAGACAGAATCTTCTGCTTGACTGCTTTCTAAGCACTCTTCCTATGTAAAACAAATATTCACTCCTTAGGAAAAGACTGGCTTGCTACATAGATGTGACTTATAAAATGCCACTTCAAATCCATGAATTCATTTTGAAAAATACAAAAAGGACCAGGCTTACTTTTCTACTGCTGGCCTGAACAGTTAGAATAATGCCACAGAAACTGATAACCCCAACTGTAGCTAAAACTGAATTGTCCATAAGAGCACAGCACATGGCTACCCCACTGAACAAAGGACTTGCAGAGGATCAACTATGGGCAGAACAGTGTTGGGATTTCAGAATTAAAGATATGCCACTAGGGATGGTCCAGCCAGATTCCTGATGGAAGTGTGCCTTTCAGCTCACTAACTGTGAGTGGGCAGGAGATGGGGGCAAATACAAAGCTATGTTTCAATCACTGACATGGAGAGACCTTATTTTTCCTTTCTTTCCACTGCCAGATGTATGCTTGCTCTGCCCAGTTGTTCAGGAAGTGTTTTGCTCAGCTGAGATTTCTGCAATTGTTAAAGTCTTTATGTTTTATTTCTCCTTTCACTTATGCAGGTGAGAAAAGGGATCAGCAGTTATCTCTATGTTGAAGCTATGTCTGCATAAGAAACCAGTAACTTTCTGTGCAGATTAGAGGTGTAATTAAAACAGTCGCAAGGTCAAAGACTTAACCTATTCAATCTGGTAAATCCTTCGAGCATTTGATCCTAGTATGGAATTGATTACAGCAAAAGATACCTCTTGAGATATCAGATGAAAAAGAGATCTAAAAGCAGATGAAGAAACATTTGAGAGCTGCACCATTGAGGCTTGACCATTCCCTGATCCTGGTTTACACAGATCTGTTGTACACCACAACTGCTGTAAAAAGCAGCCCTTAAGCCTCAATGCTTATTCTGTTTGCTTAGTTCACTTTCCACTTAATGTGGACATGGAACATGTCCCACACACATGCTGTGTGTAAGAAACCATCTTCTACTCTGGTTCTCGTCCACTAGGACAAAGCTGCAAAGCTTGGCTTGTAAGCAGCATAGAGGGATCTTCAAATGCAAGAGAAATACCATGGAAATTTTTTCTCTGGCTTTAACTCTGATTAACCATGGTTTTGCAAGGCTTAAGTTGACACAATAGTCTCCCAATGGAATTCTTTCTTTCTCGTGCTTATGTTTTAACTACAAAAAGAGAAAAAAGAAAAGGAGAGGAAAAACAGAACATAGATGGCCAATGCCATTTATCTAGTGTATACAGAGAAGTCTGGCTGGGCTGCAGACCTTTCACACAAAATTGCTGTCTGACAGATGGAGCAAGTGCCAAGGTGAAGAGTGTGCTGGCCTAGCCAGAACCCTCTCATGCTGCCACAAGACACTAGTTTTCCCTTAGGGAAGAAAACTTCCTAGACCAGTCCTGCCTGCCCGAGGCATTTACAGCTCATTTTCTTGGCACAACATTACGACTGCCTCATTGACTTTTACTTTCTACTTTGCTACTGTGCGATGTCTTCTTAAGGCCTGAATATTATACCTTAGCATTCACGCTCAAGGAAGGCTTATAATTCCTTCAGCGGGTGGAGCTACTGCCATTCTGTTCAAAGCAAAAATCCATTTTCACAGCTGATGTGTAATTTACCAGGTACGCAGCACTTGGATGGAGCGGGAAGAAGCCCTGCTGCAGGCTTATGCCTCCTGCTGACACAGCCAGAGCGGACTGGGCTTAGCTCAGGAGCAAAGGCAGGTACTGGGCTGGGGCCCTCTCTGGGATCATGCTTGAGCTTGCATCAAAATGCTCTGTATAAACACCAAAACTTAACATCAGTCCAAATTTCAGTGCTGTCAAAAGCCAATTCATCAAGGTGATCTATTAAAAGCCAGACCTTTTGGAGGGTATAAGGAAACCCGTATTTGGTTCACCTCACATTTGCATGGTTGCCTGGGCACCAGGACAAAAGAGAGGCAGGAAGGTTTGGCAGAGCAGATGGGATCACAATTTAGACTAAACTAAATCATGGTGGCTATCACAAAACTGCACCTCAGAGCCTATTTCTGAACAGGATAACTGCTATGAGTCAGTACTGAGTAATGAGGCCCTGGAGATCATTGGTCACAGAGTCTTTTACTTGTAAGTGATTTGTAAGTGCTGGAAGGGTAGTCATAGCTGATTCACGAGAAGAAAAATCCAGGGGAAGTAGAGGAAAAAGGCCAACTAGTGACAGGGAAACCAGAACCAGAAAAGAAAGAAAAAGGCATCAGAGCAGTGCAGATAGGTTTTACACGTGCTCTAGGCTCCCAGAAGGATACAAATGTCTGTTCAAGATCCAGATGACAGCTATCTTCTCTTAAGGCGGGAAACCTACATCTTCATGTCCAATTTCTAGTTAAAAAGGAATGTCATACTGATATGGAATACTGAATCAAGACACTGGACACATCTTGTAAGGGCACAAAATAACCGTACTTGTGGTTCTGTGCCTACATAAACAGTACTCAGGGAAAGCAACACCCTAATTTGCTGTTGTGGGAAAAGGTGAGAAAACTGAAAGGAAGTTCTGCATGCAAGTTATACCAAATTATTTCTCTCTTACATTCATCTCTTAAATGCCAGACACTGTAAAAAAGCATCTCTGCAAATTATTCTGAAGCATTTGTAACATTACATTACATTAACAGGATTAATGGAGTAAGGTAAACATAAACACCTCCCGGAGCTGAGGTATTCTGCCTGATCTCATACAGAACTAGTGGACCACAGATGACCTCAGGAGTGTGCCCAAGAGGCCAGATCTCAGGACAACACCCCAACATTGCTCTGACCTCCTGGACTATAAACAGACAGATCTCGGCCTGTAGTCCTGCAACTCTGACAGAAGATGAGTGCTCATCCAGAACTGTACTATGGGCTCATTTCCTGGCTGTCAAGAGTTTCCATGGAGAAACCATGCATTTCCATCTGTAAGATGGAGATAACAAACCCCCTCATTTTCCATGGTCACTGTGAAGGCAAACCTAGAAATACCACAGAAGCAGAGTGTCTCCACAGCAACAGTGACAAAAGGAGTCCAAAGGCAGAACTCAGACAAAGGTCTAGAGCAAAGGAAAATGAGTGTCATAAAAACACAGTCCAGGTAAGATTACTAATTGCTAAGGTTTATAGAAGTCAGAGCAAACTATCTTACCAGCCCAAAAGCCTATCTGAGTCTTGCAGTGTATCTGCAAACACCTGTCATCTTTGCCAGAAAGACAAAAATCTTGCACAATTCCGTGCTGCACAATCAATCTGCAAGTTTATTCTGAGGGCATCTCCAGTGCTGCCCATAATGACCTCTGCACAATGGTACACAGGCTTCCAGCCATAGCACTCACATTTCTAGAATGCAGAAGAAGCCTGGACACGCTAACAGCTGAAGTTTCTGGGATCCTTTACGTGTGTTGGTGATTGGCCTTAGCTTTGACCTATGAGAAGCCCTACAGCAAAAGGAGATCTTTCCCAGCAGCTTTACAACAAGCTAAGTATGAGCAGCTGCTCTATTTCAATTGAGAAAAAAACATCCTGATGAAAGCTGTTTTCCGTGAGTCGTGAGAACCAGGAGAAAAGAAGGAGAAAAATGACCAATAAAGGCCAGGAGGGAATTAAGTTTTGCAGCCTGTTGCGACCTACCAAAGATCCAACATGTCCCTTTTCTACTACCATAGTTTTTTTTACAAGAACATGGTAGAGCATAGAGCTGTCTGGGCACAGCTTGGACCCACACAAATCAGCTGGTTTCTTTACCTTCTGCTCCAATTGATACTAGTTTGACTCCTTTGCTGGCAATGAAATCCAAAGCCTTGTTCACGTTGGATATTTTGTGCACTCGCATTTTGCCTCTTTCAGGCTTAGCCAAACGTTCACCTAAGAAGAAAAAAGAAAAAAAAATATTAGAAAATAAATCTGAAGCCTTTCCTCTCTTATGGATGTTTTCCCATCCTGGTGGCAACTACTGCTCAGAAGGGCACAGGGTAGACTTCCCTGCATCTTTTTTTTACACTTACTGCTAAGTACCCCCAGGAAGAAGCAGATTCCAGATAATTTCATAATTGAGGACTTGTCAACACTAGATCCTTTCCACTGTAGGTTTGTGTCAGAGGTGTCAAAGTGTTTATAGAAATCTTTCAAAACCACACTGAGCCCAGCATTGAAAAATTAACCTCTGCACCATTAACCACAGATAATGGTGCCTGGAAAGGAAGTTAACTTCTCCTTCCCATGAAGACAAGTGAGCAGCTCATCTCCAGTGTTTACAACATGCAATTTACAAATCAAATCTCTTTTCCTCAGAATTCCCTACTGTCAAATACTAGGATGAGCTTAAACCTCGCTTTCTTTTCCCCAGCCAGGATACAGACCTTGTATCTCTCTAGTCTTTGCACCAAGTGGTCACAACTGCACCGACTAGGAAATAAAAGTCAGTTCTGCAGTGAGCAGCTTTATAAGGATCATCACCTCTATTCCTTTTCACTAAATGCATTCAGTGTATTTCTAACTCTTTGTCATGCTTTCGTACACAACAGTATGCATTTTAAATGCTTATAATGAGGCAGAGAGGGAAGCAGCATAGCTCTGGGATAACGGAGAGAGTCTCAAAGCACCAGATCTTTACTGGAACTATGCTGGAAAACTTGGAAAAGCACTTTCTTGACCTTGTTTATTTAAAAGAGTTGCATGAAATGAAGTTGTGTCCTTCTTGATTGGCTGCCTGCAACTGCTCTCATGGCCTGCTTTTGCTCATGCTAACCTAATACTGAGGGTAAGCAAATTAAAGCACAGACAAGTGGGCTTTGCAGTGGAATCTCTACTGGAAATATAGACAGGACATCAGGAGGCACCTATATGTGGCCCACATAACCAGAAATTAAACAAAGCAGCTCAGGTTTCAGGTCAAAGCTCCAGAATACAACAAACACAAACAAAATGCAAGGTTTTGCATTCTGAAAAAGAAGGTATGTAATAATTAAAAAGAGATCAAATGGGCAAGTTCAGGCAAGTAATGACTTGGATCCAATTCCAAGAGCCTCCTGCTATATCCCGAGCATGAATATTTAAATCAACATGAGCTGACTCAAAAGCTTTTTTGGAGGCTTACGGGTGAGAAATAAAAGCATTTTTTGAGCTCTTTTTTTTTCATATTAAAGTGGATGGCTTGTTTCCTAACAAAGGAGGGAAGAAACTACAAGGGGGAAAAACAAATTATCACCACAGCCATGTCCTCAAAAAGAAAGAAGTCTGGAAAAGAAAATCCTTTATTACTGTAGGCTAGTGTCAGCTTAAGGATAAAACCAGATTCACTTTCAAAATAACATAATTTAAGTAAAAAGATGTATTTACAATACTAGCTCCTTCTTAGGATTAAAAAAATCTCCTTCACTTTAATGGACCATCAAGTACATGTCATGGTGAGTTGCTTTCTTTTTCCATCTGGATAATGCCAGTCATTGTAAACTGAAGTGGAAGCACTTTTTGTGACAGCTTCATAATGTCATTTTTACAAATGTAGTTTCAGAAAAGACTTAAGCTGATTTATACTGCCAAACGTCAACAAATGATTTGAGTCAGCTAAAAAAAATGACTGTTTTCTTTAACTGATGTGACTGCAAAACAGAAAAATGAAGGAGGTTGGGTTTCAGCTGCAACAGCAAGCTGATCCCATTCACCTCGTGGCTGCATAATGTGCATTGTCCACAAAGGGAGGGTACCAACTTACTCAGCCTGGGGCTGGGGAGGGCAAAATCTCTCCTTCTAACCACATCAGGGTCCAAGAGAAGCCAGCACTATTAGCAAAACTGCAGTCTCCCTCTCCGAAACAGCGCAGTAGCATATTTGTCTTAGAATAATTTTTGATCAACTTAGAAAGTCCCCAAACCCAAAGACTATTACCCTCAGTCCTGAACTTTATTACAAATTTAGATTTTCAAAGCAAAGCTTCATATGGTTCCATGCCATGCAGTATTAATGAAGTAGACCGTTAAAAACGGAAGCCTGCTAGAAATATGTTCTACTTTCAGCTGTTTGCATTACTGCTCTATTTCTTAATACTTCTCTTAGCTCAGACAATGGAAATGGCCTACTCACTTCCATTCTCCAGCTCTCATGTATTAGCCCCAAGGCTGTTTATTAAAGCCAAATAATGCAAGGAAGTGTTGGCATACACGTTGTTTACAGCAAATTTTTTTAGGAAAACTTTCAGTTAGTCCTCCCTTCTGTTTGGTAGAAAAAAAAAAAAGCCTTATGATTTTATTTTAAAGTAGTAAACACAGGCTCAGCCTTTTCGAGTCTCATGGTATTTTTAAAATGGCTTTGTCAGGGAAAGGAAACACACACAGTGAAAAATGAAAGTGTATCACACCATGCAATTTCTGTGGGGCCCACCTGTTACTTCCTACCACGAGCCAACAGGACGGGATCAGCACTGCTCCCCCTCGCTTACCTCCAGGCTCACTGCTGAGGAGCAGGTAGCACTTGGCCCTGTGCAGCTCTTGGCCAGCCCGGCTCCATGCTCCCATGGCTGAAGCCTCCTCTAGCTGTTGCTCTGCCCATGGCTAAGCTGGCTTAGAGAAAAGAAGTAGTGCAGCAATCCCACCCCTGCCAAATTCCTGTCAGCAGCTCCACAGTTCTTCAAAACAAGGGAAAAGGAAGGTGTGTGGAGAGCCAAGAGTTGAGGGAAAAGCCAGAGCCTGAACTAGAGGGCTAAGAGTATTCCAGAGCCTCTCCCATTTGGCAGGCCATCAGCAGGAGCCATGGCAGGAGCATGCAGGCAAGCCCTCGCCAACAGGGAAGGCATGAGGAAGGGACTCATTCCCCTCAGGCAGCTCCCCAGGTGCTGCTGCTTCCCAAGATAAAGGTCAGACGTACGGCCAGCTGCTGCAAAGAGGCTCCAGGAGAAGAGTAGGAAGGATGCTCTGTAGCCTGAGGCCTACAGCAGCTCCCCACACCTTTGCCCGCTGGTTACACTTGTGAGTGGGCTCCCATCAGGACAGCAGCACTGGAGGGGTGTGAGATGAAGAGAGGATATTAAGCTGTGTGAGGCATGAGATCTACTGTATCATCAGCCAGCCTGCTGTACTCATCCACCATCCTCCATTCATGTTCCCTTTCCCTATCTTCCTTCTCAGCAATCAGAACCAAAGCCATTAGGGCCCAACTGCCCCAGCTTCCTGGTTGCAGCCCCTCCTCAGGAAAGGACTAGTTCAGCAAAAAAAATAAGCACAAAAAAGTAGGACTCTGCCTGCTAGCTTCTCACAGACACTGCAAAAGCAATGCTCTGAACTTTGATCCCCCCAATCTACTGGCACAGGCAAAAGCTCAAAGGTATTGTTTTATATCCATAAATTCTCAAGAGTATTATACATTGACAGCATCTTTGCAAGAGATGGAAAAGGTTAGGAAAAGAGGGGCAGCAGAGGGAAGCTAGTCTGAGTGCCTCTCTCATGGCAATTTTACTGCAAAACATACCAAGAAGCTCAGGGGTGCAAGTCATAGGGTCGCTCTTACTGACTGAAAGCCACCAGGAGAAAGTCTGTGAGCATACAGCCCCAGTTTCACACTCTTATCCCCCATGACGCCTCCCACAGTACTTTAAGGTATTTATTTCATCAGTACATCAATAAGAATTATTGCTTATACAAAATAATCCTTGTTCAGGGAGATATCTGTCAAATAGTGGGACATTTGTGATAGGGAGTTAAAACAAATCTGACCTAATTTGGTCACTGTTTTTATTTCAGATAGTTTTCTGGGATTTTGTTTTGCATTAGGTTTTTTTTTTCTTTTTTCTTTTTTCTTTCCTGAAGGCCTGAGCACTAAGCTCAGATTGAAACTAGAATGGAAAAACTTCAGTCACAGCTGAAACTGAATGACACAGAAGATTTACTGGTCTGACTTTCCTCTTTCAACAACTTCCATCCTATTCCCACTATCATGTGGCTTTGGTATGATTTGCCAGTGTAGCATTCCCACACTCTTTCCAGAGCTGCTTCATCAGCTCTGCCAAGGAGTGAGAGACGTTGCCTGAGCCTTCACAAGAGACTTTGCATTCCTGGCGAGTGGAGGAAAGCCAGAGAGGCAGAAGCAGGAATGCAATGGGCAGCCTGCACAGGCCATGAGGCTTGGAACACATTCCAAAAGCACATTCATGGTCACTGCTGGACACAAGATATTCGTTAGAGAGAATTTGTTCTGAATCAGAAAGCAGCTGTTCTAGTTCCAGCAAAATCTACAGCATTAGAGCCCTTGCTGTGCCTGTTCTACAAGAAAAGGGGAAGACAGATTTCAGAACAGAGATGCTAAGGACACTTGAGAGCACCACACACAACCTCTCTCACCTGAAATGACTTCCAGAAGTAACATGAGTTTAAGACCATCCCTGAAATCTTCCTCTATGTTCTCAATCTGTGTCCCAGCCTTGCGGAGGTGAGAATTACACCATGCTGTAAATGTCTAAAACACAGGAAAGAAGAAAAAAAAAAAGAGCAGTCAGTAATCTTCCCAGAAGCCAAACAGCAGTTCAGTACTGAAGAAGTGCTGCTAGGGGTACTGTGATACAGAATGAAACACAAGTTAGATTATCATCTTTTTCCGTCTTGCAGAGCACAAGTGTTAGTACATATATACCCAAAGGAGTTGCAGAGTGCTCTTAGGCAAAAGAAGTCTGATAGATGTGGTCACTTCATACCTCCAGGGTGCTTGATTTTCTGGAAGGGCCTCTAAACCTTGTGGTTGGTTTACATCACACTGAAACTTCTAAGGTATGCTAAAGGCTCACATTATTAGGGACTCCAGAGGTGTTAAATGACACGTTAACATAATATGAAGGAAAAAGGAAAACAATATTCCAGATCTCTTTGTCTCTAGGTTGGTGCATTAAAAACAATGATTTTTTTTTTTCCTGTCAGCTGTCTCCAGTCTATTCCAATTCCAAAGGCTGCAACTTCGGAGGGGCACTGAGCAGCAGAGAACTCAACTATACAAACCAAATCCCAGTAGCGTCGGTCCTGCTGCTGCTGTTCCCATAACCCACTGCTGAGCAGAGCCTCTCTCCTGCCTGCCCCCTGCAGCTGCAACAACTGCTTACATGGAGAAGCAAATGCTTTCTGAACCACCCATCTCAAAAGAAGCACAGGTCCTCCAAAGGCTAACAGTAAGCATTACCTATGCTACTGTCTAGCAGAGCCCCAAATCCTCAGTGCTTGACTGCCTCTGGCAGAGGGATCACAGTCACTGCATAATCAGTGATATGATGCAGGACCACGGCAGTAATGTGTTTGAAGTGGAGCAGGGCCTGAAGTCCAAATTACAACACAGTCAGTGGCTTTTTGACCAGATAACACCCTTTTGGGAAATGCCTTCTGACCTCAAGTGGTCAGAATAAGAGAATCTCTCATATGAGAGAAATGAACTTTGCCACAAGTGATGACAGCACACATTTTCTGTGGATGTGCTCTGTCAGCATTTGTTCTGAGCAATGGGCACATGGACACTGCCCAGGGACAAGACAAGCTCGTCAATTATAAGATCCAAGACTGGGTTTAAATTTGTAAGTGGCATGAGAATAGAAGTTATCTCAAAAGAGCAAAAGCAAGTCTGAAAGAGAAAAGCTAGTGCTATCATTGGACAGTCAAATATAAAACACTCTCAGCGTGGCATACCCTCAACCAGAGGAATGAAAGAGCCCAGATTGGAGATGCAGGAGTTTGAAACAAAAGAACAAGGGCGGACAAGTCTAAGTACTGATGAATGAGGTTCACAGTATTTGTACAGGACACCAAGCAAACCTTTTTCTTTGTACAGATGGATAACCCTTCAATCACTCCTTAAACGGAAGGGTGAGTTACTCAAAATTTAAGCAGCTCCAGAATCTGAGTCCTACCGCAGAAAAGAAGGTCTTCTCTCTCTCTCTTAAGAAGTGCTTCCAGAGCCAACTCAACTCACTGACCCAGTGAAGAACTGCTTTCTTTCCCCGATATGCCAAGTCTCCTGCTGAGCTAGTGTATGGAATAGTCTGGTGAGACTTTGCAAGAGGAAATTGGGCAAAAATGGAGGATAGAGCAGACCACAGCACTCATGCCAACTTAGGCTGTTGCACAACCGCAACAGGAAGGACCCTGTTGACACTGAAGCACGGCACACCAAAAATTCAGGAATGCTTCACCACTGCTAATACCATATGCTGGAATTCAAAATAAAGACCACCCCAAATGGCAAAGAGCATCAAGGCTTTTCTTTTTCTTCTAGAAGCTGGGCTTCCTGTGTTAACCTGCTTGCATTCATGCTTACACCACTGCAAATAGTGTAGAGCAGAATGTTTCCTAGGAAGAAGCATGACTTAGCAGCTGCTGGGCTTTACATTGTTGTGTTCTGGCCTTGCTCTCTGCTGAGGCTCTGGGACAAGGCAGGAAAACAGTGCAGCTGTAAATATTTTCATGGCAACAGCTCTTTGGATGGGTAACATGTATTGTGAAAGTCTGGGATCTCCATTTTCAAGTTGGTCTGGTTTCCTTCCAGATTTGGAAGTTTCAAAAAAGAGTAAGTCATTAAGTACCTTTTATTGCTTTTTATTGTTATTCCCCTGAGAAATAGAAGCGTGGTTTGTTTGTTGTTATCAGAACAAGAGTGGCTTTACTTGTAAATAGACTCTGCATCCCAAAGTACATCCTTTCGGTACTACTTTCTTCATTCTACCACCTGCACTGTCTTACATGATAAGAGGATCATTTACTTGGCTCATGTTTGCAGCTAGGCTCCTTCACTCCTCCAGAGGGACAAATGAGAGCATAGATGTTTTCAAACGCTCTACCAAATAGAGTATCAAAATATGAGAGCAAGTTATGTCAGGAAAGTCATGGATGCCCATACACCTCCCCTTCAGTTGTGAAAGCAGAAAGAGGAAGATACCTAGTTAGTGACTGGCCCTACTTCACAACACAAATTTGTGTTGAAGCGAAAAGGAAGACTAAGATCTACTTCACAGGCCCCCAGACTGCACTTTTATTTCTTGTATGACCCCCCTGAAGACAGTTTTCTTATGTATCAGCCTAAAGCAGATCAGAAATCTCTGCTCTAAATCATGGATAAACCCAGCATAACTAGGCCTCTTTTTGCACATTTTGAAGAAAGGGGTGACAGGGTCTATGTTGCCAAGAAACACATTAAAACCAAACCACAGACCTTCTAAACTTTACATGCTTATAAAGTTTGGCATGATGACCACATAACTAAGATGACTTTTACTGGTGCAAGAGTCTCTTGAACCTTGGTGGAAAAACTGAGAGCCAGCCCCCTAACTGTACTGCTGGAGCCACCTCCACCACTTCATGTGGTACCCTTCAGGTCATATGTAAACTCCCTAACACCACAAACAGTACACCAATATATGGAAACAGCAAGAAACAGCAGCTCTACGTGGATGCATTAGGCCATTTTACAAGCAAGTCTGATTACGAATGCTTTTAGTAAGAATCGGCATTTATAGCTATGGGATTCACAGAGTACTCTTTGCAGACCAACCCTCAGCAACATCTGTCAAAACAGAGTAAGCAGGAGACTGCTTTACACTACATCTGCTGCACACACTGCTCAGGAATAAAATATCTTCTTATTTCCAAGTAGTAGATTGGAAGGAAATGTGACAGACAGCAGAAAGAAGGCTGAAGAAATGTGCTAGAAAAGTTGGATGGGGGAGTAGGAGAAAGAAGAGCTGAAATTTCTGGTGTCCGCTGAGTCTTGCAATCCTGGCAGTCTTGTTTGGAGTCATTTTTACTGACTTGGCTTCATGCAACTGCACAAGATCCTTTTTGTTATTCTGGGAAACTTACTGAAACCACCCACTCGCCCCATCCATCTCCTAGCACCAGATCCCCTCCTCCCCACACCCTTAGTCACAGTGGCAGCCATCGGCTGAGCTGCTGAGCCCCTGTGCTGCCTGTCTTCAGGAGCGAGGGCAGAACTGCAGTGCCGAGCACAGGCATGGCCTCTGTAGCCATGAAGTCACACCACTGCACTAAGCATCAGACATTTTCCTCACTGTCTGCAGGTGCAGAAGCTTGGAATTATCTTCATGCTTACCTCTGGTTCTCTGTCCCGAGAAAAAGAAAACAAATACTCTATTAATCTTGTGATTTAGGAAAATTTCACAGAAATGGAAAACTACTTTTACCAAATAACAGCATGAGAAGATGCTGCCATGTAGATTTTCTTCATGTGAATCTCTCTCCATACATTTTCTATGGTAACCTTAGCAGAGGTGCAGACAGAGCTGTTTTCTTGGCCCCTGGATCTTTCCATAGACTGGACACAGCAGATCCCCCTGAAGCTTTGTTTCTTGTTCAGTGCTCACAATGAAGGAATGCCCTAGAAAGAAGTATGTGTGCACATATGCACTTATCATTGCTGCTCTCTGCCTCCCCTTGCTCCCATCTATAGCTACAATTTGTACCTTTCTGGTATCTGAGTGGCTCACACAATATTCCTGCAACTTGGGAAAGCAAGACAGCAAGCCAGCATTTTAAGTTCAGAGACAGCTTTTGCTGAGAGTAGCTATAGTGAGCTCTTTGCTGCAAGTAAACAGCCATAAGGCACTTCAGCCTCAGAGCAATTTTAGCAATGTAAATGTCAAAGCTACCACAACCACATAAATGACAGTGAAAAAATAACAAATGGGCAGTTTTATCTCTGTGTGGCTGTGACAGTGACATTCCAGCTTTATCTGACCTTTCCAGATGCTCTTCACTTCTCTCCTTGCTAAATCCCTCTTCCGTGCAGTCCGTGGATGAGTGTAAACTTCCCAACACAGCCAAGAGCCTGTTGTTTTTGAATGGCAACCCCAGAGAAGCTATAATTGATCTTAAGCGGTGAGTGCTGTTTGCCTCCCCTCTGACAGCAATGAGATTTGGCTTAGGCAACCAAAGAAAGAATTTGTTGGAGCACTGCTTCACTGGCACGCCAGAACCATGCTCCAAGTGAGGCAGAGCTCAGCCACCAGCAGATCCTACTTCCTTGTACTTATGCTGGGGGATGAGTTTTAGGCAAGTATTTCAAACCAGTTCTGTTGATGCAACGTGCCCACAAAGCTCTGGCTCCTGTGAAGGGGGAAATGGTGCTACTGGCACGCAAACAGTAACCAAGGAGCACACTTTTACACTACTGCATGTGTACCTGCATAGCAAGGTCTTGAACAGGCTGTAAGCTGCGAGCACAGGTCTAGGCTTTCCTCTAGTGTTGCAAGGGAAATGACAGAAAGATTCCCTTTTGGAACACTAGAAAGAAAAGGAGGATACTCACACAATACATCATGCACAGCTGGAAAACAAAATCAATTCAACCAGCTGCAAGTGCTTTTCCTCTGATGGCCTGCATCCAGACAAGCACACCTGGGCTTCCGCAGGCACAGCCGCAGCGGTGTTTGCTGCCTGGTCTGAAGGCAGCATCACTGCAGTGCCTACCCAGCATGGCACCATATAGGACAGTGCCACTCAGACAAAGCCGCTTGTTCTTGCAATGCATTCTACATGCTGCAAGGGATTTCATTTGAATGAAATTATCTGGAACAAGGATTGAGGCACTCACCCAATAACGGCTAACAGTTTTTTAAGAGCGGGCAGAAAACTGCTGCACACGAGGTTTCTTTAAGCCCTGGAATTACTACTAAGCACTTCCAGCTGCTCTACAATGGGCTTCCTTCCACCCTGGTAGCCTGGGAGCTGAACACACCACATTGAAGAAGATCCTAGCCTACAACACCTCAGCCTCTATTTCCTCCTCGACCAGACAGATGAGAGAGCTCATGAATGGGAACTGTTTGGATTGAGGGGTCAGGAAACAAATCCCAACTTCCCAGCCCAAGGTCCCCAGTGCTTAGCACCAACCCATCACTAACATTAACTCCAGAGCATCACACGGTTTCTCTCTCATGGTGCTTCTGGTGCTCCTTTCTTCTAGCCACCCTTTCACACCTAAGGAACTACTGGTGGTCTCCCCATGGCCTTAGGTACACCAAAACCACTGTCTGTGATCTGCCAGCAGAGAAGCTCTAGGGATTGGAGATGTTCTACACAAACCTCATTGCAACTCTGGGTAGTTCCCAAAGGGCTTCTTGTTTTCAAATCTGAATCTTTTCTTTGGCCATACTATCCAATTTTGTCTTCCAACCTTAAACATAGCCTTGGCTTCTCTGCACATTACTCTACATTTAATGCCACCCAAAAACTCCTGAAAGAAGAATGGCATTTGATAAATCGTTTCAGCATTAACTCTGAGTCAATTCTTCAGGTGATTTAAAGAGCCTGGTTTGTGTTCAAGGGTTCCACTGTCAGAAGCTGACCTACAGAATTACAGATCTGATGGTCAATGAGACTAATGCTCATTGAGACAACAGAGAACTTTACTTTCCAATGGAGTTAGCCCATTTTCTTAGGAAAAAAAATGGGTATTCAGAAAAAAATCCTTACAGAACCACAGCCTTATTTCACCACCTCCACAAAAGGAATTTAGTACCACGTGCATCAGGGATAATGTCCTGTTTTGGTCTAATTGCAGCTGTTGAGTTCCAAGTGTGGATGAAAGACAAAATGCAGCTCACACTGCTCCTGAAGTACTACATACTGAAAAGGGGAGGTGTCATTACATTGTACAGCACACTACTAGCACCTAAAGAACCATTTGGTGACTGCCTCAGGAATTACTTGCATCTTCCAACTCCAGGGAACAGTCCCTAAACTTGGAAGGATAAAACTCAGTCACTTCTTTGAAGCTCGCACCACTTGAGCAGTTTCCCAAAACCCAACTCTGCAGCTCGGGATGAGAACAACATTAGGGCAGGAGGAGCCCAGTCCTGACTGCATCCACATGAGCCAGGCTAGATTCCCACCACCAAATCTCTCCTTGTCCAGAAGACCTAGGAACAGGAGCACAGGGAAAACAAAACCCTCCTGACAATCAATCCATTCTTTTGGGACATGGCAGTGAATCAGCAAATCACTTACAAGAAGCTTAAGAAAATAGTCAGTGTGGGAGTTTTTCATTTACACTCAGGCAAATGGAGCAGAGTCTTTCTTCCTTCCCATGGAAGAAAGGAAGAAAAAAAAAAAAAAAGAACAAACCACAAACAGAGCACCTACCATGCTGGCTTTCCTCTGGCATGGTATTAACTGCCCTCGAGTCAGAGCAATCCTTTTATTAGCTAAGAACAGGCTGAAGTGATGAGGGCAGAGATCTCAATCTAGTGCACTTCCCTTCCATCACAGGGTAAATATTTGTTCTTCTCTACATTCGTTCCTTCAGAGCCTTTAACTCCACTTCTGTACGGAGCCGCACCATTTCAGGCATTTGTTTCTGCCATTTGAAAGCTCCTGGACATTAAATCAATGACTCAGTTGGCATTTCAGAGCAGTAAAGCACAAGCACTCTTTATCCCAGGGTTACCAGGGAGCACAAATACCTAGGAAGTTACAAGAATTCTTCAGACATGCAAAAACCATGCAGAAACCAGCACGATGAGATCAACTAGCCAGTAGTATGGTCTTTTACAGTTACAGATGAAGCTCAGACTAGCAAGTCTCTTCATTATGTTCTTCTGTCTCCTAAGACATGAGCTCATAAATGTCAACTCGCTTCAAGATCTCTCATAACAAAAATTAAACAGAGCTGGTCTCTGCACTTTATATGCTGAGCTTCCCAAATCCTTTATAGCATTTGGGGTATAAACCGAAAGAAATCATTTTACTGAGCACTGGGATGCAACTATTTGTGGACTGGAAAGTGGCAGCAAACCACTGCAAACAAGGCTGTTCAGCCCAGAGAGGCTGAACTGCAGCCACCCGGCACAGAGCTGGGCCAGAGCACTGGGATGAACACATGCCTGAGCAGCTTTACACGCGATGGCAGGCCTGCACTGTAAATCTCACCACACAAAGTTTCTCAAGTACTTTACTCTGGCCCTACATTGATTTCAGTGGGTGGGGTGTCACTCAGGCTAGGGGAAAAGCAAAGGGTTATAATAAGTTTCTACGAAGACCAAAAAGCCAGCAGTGCAGGGAGCTGAATCTGGCTGAGAGCTGAGCTACCAACCAAAAGAAAAGAGCTGTCAGGGCTTGCTTCACACCTGTGGCATGAGGAAACACACTGTTAGCATGAAGAGGCATCTCTCTCCAGGGCAGTCCGTGTGTACACTGGCTTATGGCAATTTCTGACTTGGGGCTTTAGGAAGGCCTCGTGCAGCCCAGGCTCAGATCATGGGACTGCCCCATGCTGCCAGCCGGCCCACTGCTGCCCAGAACGGCTGCTCGGTGGAAGGGCTCCCACGTGTTCCCTTTTCTGAGTCTCTTCCTTGGCTGTTTACTTTGTTGATGAAAGGGAAGGCAGGAAGAGGAATTCACAGCTTCATCTATCCAGACTTTCTAAATACAGAGCTAAGTAAATAGGAGGGATAATTGAAACAACGTAATGTATTTGTCCACTGCTCTGTACAGATGCTGCAAAATTAGCACAGGCAGCTGGCTTTTGGTCTGCAGAATGTCAGTGACTGCTGCATTGGAGGGAAGAAACTTGAAACTCTGGTTTTCTAACTGGTGGTGGTGAGCATCCTAGCTAAAGAAATCTACATCATTTCCAGTGAGAAATGGACTCCAAAGAGATGTCTGATGTGAAGCCTGAGCTCCCTGATGAAGAGCAAGGAATCAGAAATGATACCTGTATACCCAGAGCTCCCAATGGCACATATTTTGGCTTCAATCCCTATCACTAGTGATCCAAACATCTGACTAAAATGTATGGCAAAAAATTGACCAAGACTAGTGCCCATCTGAGTCTTCCGCTTCCACATCTTTCAACAGTGCCATCCACACAGACACCGTCACCTTTGCTTCAACTTGTCCTCTTGGTCATCACCTCTCTGCCTGACAAAAGGTGCTGTCATTGTGGGGTCTCACCTCATTCACAGCTGTGAAACACAGTTGCCAGCTCCAGAGGATTCTCCTTTCGAAAAGACATCCGCAGTTGTTCTCTTTTTGAAAAAAGTCTGCACTCACTTCAGATGGGATTACTGAAAACCTAAAAAAATTGCTCCCGAGTCAAGATGACACTGATGCACCCATACCACCATGGGCAGAGACCTTCCTGTGCTCAGGGATACAAAGACTGGTAGTGAAAAGCTGTTTGTGCTCCAAAAGCACTTTCTGTGTAAGACTCAGATATAAGAGCAGACACAGCACAACTCAGCACGAGACAACATCAGCCGGGGTGCTTGGCAGAGGGCTCAGCACACCCACAACCTACCGCTCATCAAGCTCTTTGCCAGGATCATGACAAAAAGAGATTTAATCCAAAGAAGACAGTGAGCTAAATTACACCATTCCCAACTGTCCTTCTGTGAAAAGAGCCACAAATAATTAACGTATCTATAATCACAAGCTATGTAACTGCATCTGAAGAGCAGGCTCCTATACAAGACCCTGGGACTGATTTCCCCACAGTGGTTATGTTTTGATGCTTCCACCTTGCTCAAAAGCTACAACCTCCTGCCACAATGCAATTTACTCTCATTGGTCCATGTCATTGGTGCTGGCAGCCTAACTGGAAGGGAAAAAACAAAACTGCAAAACTGTGACTGTTTCTAGCAAGTTCCTTCTCAGTGAGAGGCAAGGCAAACAAGAGCAATAAAATATTTGCAAGAAGGTGTAATGAGCAGGCTGCAGCAGATAGTACCTGGTTCCAGGCTGATAGATGTGAGAGAACCCAGCACAGACAACCGAGAATGGGGAGGCAACACAGAGCCAAGTAAGCAAAGACAGGCACCTCAGGTTTATTGAGGTGAAGAAAGAAGAGCTACAGGAGAGATGTGAACCGAAGAACATGACTGTAAGTGATGGGTTATGAGAATTATCTGCTGCGTCTGTTTGGATGAGTGTGAGTGTGACTGGATTGCTTCATCGAGATTGGGAAGAGGATGCTGCAGCTATTTAGACATAATATAACTGCAAGCCCATGTGGGAGTTTTAATGGAGATCCATCAGTCGTTCTGGAGGGAAATGAAATGTCAGGCCAGAGAAGGGAAGGTTTTAACTGATCTGGGTGTAGATTAGATTTTAGATATTTACATAGAGACACTACAAAAAAAAAGTCTCATTTCTATCTCCCCGAGTTTTAAATGTCTTTTAAAAAGAAAAATGCAAAACTGAGCACTGAGGACTCTGGGCTGGAACCCCCACTTTCCACCCTGAGGAACTGAACAATGGGCAATTTAAACTCCAATAGACTTTGTGAACAGGAGGATTTGCTCCTTTGCACACCCCTAAGTAGATGAGCTCTATCATTTGCATACACACAGAGGCAGCAACTGCCACTTCTTACAGCTGTTGCCTCTAAGAATCAAGATGGTGCTGAGTCCCACACCTCCTCATGCACAAGGAGCAAGTCCTTACTGGGGTTCGCTCAACCCACAGGCCTCCAGCAGCATACACACAGGACAATCGAAGCCTCAATGAACTACTGGGAGCCAACCTTGGGCACATCCCCTCACAGGCTGCAACTCCTAGGTGAGTGCCCGCATTTGCACAGCTGTAGGTTCTAGAGTGTTTGTCTGTGTTATGTATTTAAGTCACAACTGAAACAGCCAAGAACAAGACAAATCCAAACATATGAGCGTCTGTGTACTCTACATTCTGGGAAGAGGTATTTATTAAGGTAATGGTCATGTTCAAATTTGAATTGCATCGTGACTTAATTGGATACCAAAAGCACTAAAGTTTCTGTGGGTGGTAAGATTATGAAGACGGTCTTTTCTGGGATCTTAAGACACATTCCCTGTTGAGGCATGAATGTCATCTAAGAGCATGGATAAAACAGGATTTAAACTGTCTACACTAGCTGTAAGTAGCAAGCTGCTCCTCAGCGAGCATCACAGAGCAAGGAGTGGTCTAATTAGTCTTCATGGGCCCTAGGGCTTCTGCATGACAGCACAAGTTTCTACCACCTTCCCCCTGCACACAATGCAGGCACTGGGATCTTGTATCCTCATGGAGCACACACACCCTGGATGTGCCGAGGTGTGCTTTCAGACATGCATCAAGCCCCTGCGGGTACACGTGGACATCACCATACAAACTGGTATAGAGGTACCTGGGTACCTGAGACCACAAAGAGCACTGAGGGAAGTCAGGCTGAGCCAGCACTGTGTGAAGCAGCAGCTGTACCAGAATACACAGCAGGAACAGGAACTGCGGTGGAGCAAGGAGGCAGGGGAGGTCAGGCCAGGTCTTCTCAGCATGTGTGCTCAGACCAGGATGAAGAGCTTAAAGCAGGAGCATGAAAAAAAGGAAGCGAAGATTAAAAACTATGATAGGGGAATAATTACAGCAGGAGCTTTGTTCCAGGCTGCTCCTGGTTCAGTGGTTCTGTGTTTCAGACATACTGAGACAGCAGCAACTGTATCAATTGATGGAGGCAGGGCTGGCTTCCCCAGCACAACACCTGGCTGAGGCCAGCAGAACATTTGTCCTCCACTTCCCTCAGGATGCTCTGTGCTCAGTCTCATGCTTCTTTGCCTTCCCTACAGCTGCCAGGACTCCAGCCTGGGAAGCAAAGCAGGAGATAACTTGGCTTTAAAGGGATGCATCTCTTTTAGTTTTCTTGAACTGATGACCAAAATCTTTTTTTTTTTTTTTTTAAATAAATTCTGACTAATTATTTTGTTTGTCTCAAAGCTGTTTGTGTAGTTTATCAAAGAAGGAAGATTCTTTAAAAGAAATCAGACGTTGAATTTATATCAAGGATTAAAAGAGAAGGAGAACCATTGAAGGATTTTTTTTTTAATGCTCTGATGTTTTATTCAAGCTGAACCATTAACAAATGCATTTTCAGTTCTTGGTAGCACAGTAGCTCTGAGCTATTAGAAAACCACACATCATTATTCTTCCTAAGTTTCTACTATAGTTTTACAGTCTGGTTTTTTTTCAAAACTTTTATGAAAAAGTAGAAAAGGAAATGATGTTTAAAGACACATACAGCAGGACCATTTCAGCAGTTGTCCTAGCTGAGACCTAGAAGTGCAAAACAAACCTCCTGCATCTGGCCCAAGGGCTACCAAGGAGAACATTTACACTGACACCAGGGGTTGAACCAGGCCCTGCTCTGCAGAGCAAGGGCAGAACAACAAACGTGGGGACTCCAGCCCAGCCCAAAGGAGCCAGGACTTATTTAAATGCTGACAGGCACAACACTTTACTAACAGGAAGAATTGGATCTATCTTTTTAAACCAAGCAATGTGATTTTCACTTTCCTGATGACAGGAAAACCTATGGGAACACAGGGGAAAACACATTGCAGAAAGAACTGGAAGCCAAACACAGCTACCTGCCAGTTCAGCCCCTCAGGAACCATTTGCTGCTTCTGCTTTTCCACCTCAAAGCGCCAGAAGCCTCAAACAGCATTCTCCAGGGAACAAAGGAAGAGAGGAGGGGAAAGGAAGAAGGGCGGCTCCAGCAAACAGAGCTCCCTTCAGCCTGTGAGGACTTGGGGTGTCCTCAGACCAGGATCTTCTACAAACATGATCCTTAGTTGCCCCACAGAAAGTGCAAGAAGCCCAAACGTGGTAGTGGTGCCTGCTGCACTCTGCTGGGCATTAACTCAGCGAGCAGGGCCCAGCACCAGCCCGGCTACCCTGCAGACCAGAGCAGCAGCAGTGCTGGTGGCAGGGGATGGGGAGTGATTTACACCCTAACCACGACACGTTCACATTCCTGCATTTGCTCACTTCTAGGAGATGAGGGCAAGGAGCTCACCACAAGAGCACACAGATGATGTAAACTGGATGCTGAATGCCAGCGCACATTTTTCTTCCCTGTGCACCACACATCCCAGAGCCTTGCCATTTATAGGAAAGGCCGTGGGTACAAAAGGTGCATTCTTCAACAGGCCACAGGAGGAGGCATCGTACTGGGTACAAAATGCTAGCAGTTTATAAAACTCTGTGCTCCAGGTTAAGGGATGAAAAAAAAAATAATAAAAAAAAAAAAATCACATTTTCTTACTCTAAGGAGGAGTTTTCAGGAGGCCAGAACACTGGAAGAGAAGAGAGATCTTTGAGAAAAATCAGGTATTTCCAGCAAGAAAAATGAGCCTCAGAGATAAAGTCTTAACTATTTTTAATCAGCCTAGGCTAGAAGAGCATTAAGAGGATTCCTGCTAGCCATGCTGAATCTCTCAAGGTGCTATGCATTAAGGCAAATATTACTTGGGAAAGAGAGAAGGATGGGAAGATGACAAACCCATGGCATTCAGTAAAATCCTTCTCAGAACCACAAGTTAAAGTGAACTTAGTTAAGCACTTCTGTATCACCTTGAAATCATTAGGATTGTTTCTTCCTTTCTGTAGCTCCACTTAATCTCTAACTACATTCCTCACTCTGTTCCAACTAAACTAAATAGTGCTGCCATCCAATGTCAGCGCAGCTCTGATAATTTGAGATATTGGCTAGAATTAATCAGAAACATTTTTCATGCTGTACAGAAAAAAAAGCCTGTTTTCAGCAAAGGTGCAGGTAAGAGGAATAGTTTCTCATGAGCTGCAGAATGTTGCTTTGGTAGTAGTAGCCCTGGCACATTGTGCTCCCACTTTCTTTCACTACACAGGAACTCTTGCTTAGAGGCTTCTTCCACCAAGGACAATGGTATGCAGTACAAGTCTGGCAACTGTACTTTGTGGGAGACTCAATTGGCTTGGAAACCACTCTACAAGTACATCTGAACTACTTAGGTGCACACCTGGATGCATTTTGTAGCAGGGCAAGGAAACTGGCCAAAATATTTGGGATTTCCAGAACCTGGCTTTTGAAAACAAACAAACAAAAACTAAGGGTTGACTTACCCCCCCTTCCCCCCCCCATGGAAAACACTTTTCATTAAAAAGCTGTTCTGCAATTGAACATATATCCATTTTTGGTCAAAGAACGTTTCCCTAGCATTTCAAGAAGAACAGACCCTTTGCAGTAACCACATGGGGAGGATCAGTGCCTCAAATCAAACTGACTGAGAACACCCCTAGGTGCCAGAGTTTTTTTTCCTAAACCATCATCATGAGAAAGAGGCATGGCTTTGCTGGTTTTGCCATCAGCACGTGGTTCAGAAACACAGTTATTTTCTACACCCTTCCAGCAGGACACCACTGGGAAGAAATGAAAGGCAGTAGCTGGGAGAGGATGACAGAGAGGCAGGGCTTAACTTCTGACTCACCTGGAGGGAGATGCTTTTAGCTATGGAGGATGACTGGTGGTTGAGGGGCATTGATTTGAACAGAGTTATGCAAGGATTAAACAGCAGCAAAGGTAAATAATCAAGAGAAGAGATTGTGAAAATTGCAAGAGGGAAACTGCTGCTGACTTGTCCTGAGACAGGAGGAGGGAAAAGGAGAGGTGGAGACCACTTTTGTTTGTTCTTGGATGAGGGAAATTGCAAAAATAGCTGGGGGAATAGTTTATTTCTGCTATGAGCTTTAATCTCAGTCTTGCGGTGGTGGCAACAGGCTTTCGTCCAGCAGCAGCTGGAGACAACAGCCATACCAAAATCTACATTTTACATGGAACATAAATCCAAAATTTTCCATTCCTCTTCCTTCTGCCTGGATGCATATGGCATCTATTCCCTAAAGTTTCAAATAACCAGATACTGAAATGATCACTGTGGCCTAGGAATTATTTTTTCAATGATTTTAGATCTAAAAATATGCATTTATTTCATCCTCGAATATGATGAACTCTCACAATGCTTTTTAAGATTATTCAACAAGGTATGACAATTTTTAACCTCAGTGCTAAGCGGAGTCCAGGTGCTCACTGCTGACTCCAACAACCATACCTGCTCAGAACACACCACCAGAGGGGCTGCCAGCCACCAGGTAATGCTCTGTGAGGTGTGCAGGCTATGGGTGGAGGGAGCAAGGAGCATCTACACAGGTTGCACAGACCTGTACAGACCTCTCCTCCCTTCCAACACGTCTCACATCAACTAACACTGCTACATTTGGGTTTCCTGTCAGAGTCTCAAGAGAGAGAGACCACAGACCATGCTTCGAGAAAGAAAGCACAGAAAAGAGAAATTTCACCACAGCTAAAACCCAGTCACCCTAAAGCTCTCCCCACCTCCCATGCTGAACAGGAACTCTCAGCCTGAGGCAGAAGTGACCGGCCCTCATCAAAGCACAGCAGCAGCCAGCATGCAGACACATCAGCAGCTTTACAGCCTCTGTAGGCAGCCACCGCTCATACATCTGCATGCACTCATAACCAAGGGACTATTTGCCTCCATTCCTGGGCTGAGCAAGATGGGAAGCAGCCAGCACAGTGAGTGCTGTTGCAGAGCTCTGGTAGACAGCTGTGCTCAAACACCCCAGCGCACCCAGGTACCAAAAGGGCTGGTTCAGGAGCCCAGGAGGAGGCATGGGAGCTGCAAGGTATGGCAGGGGCTCAGCATCCCCTAAGAACAACCATCATGGGCAACCCCCTTCCTTCCCCCCCCACCCCCCACTACACACACAAGAGCTTCACAGTAAACACATCCTCCACTGAAGCAGAGAGTACTAATATAAACCAGATGCTGCAGGGAATTTTTTTCCCTCTTCGTCTGCACTAAATTTAAATACTGAGCTCTTCTTTTGCCAATTCCTTCTTAAAGGGCCTGCACGCTTCTCTTCATCTCTGTCCCATTCTTCTGGGCTTAGAAGCCCTCCCCACGCTGTGACCACTTCAGGAAGGACACGTCCTCACAAAGCCTCTGAGCCTGAGACCAGGCTTTGCAGCTGCTGCGCAGAGCCCTCCTGACTCCTCTGCCATTTTCCTGGCACAAAGGAAGTCCTGCAGGTGAAGTTGTGGAGCAAATCATTGCTCCAAATGCAAACACAAAGGGATAGATACAGAGCCACCTGCTCAGCCAGGTTCTATAAAGGATAAATGATGCCTCACACAGTCATACATCTCAGCCAAGCAGAAGCACACAAGCAGCCATGTAATTGCACACTGGGTAATGATGCTTCCCAAAGGGTTTTTCATGCTTTAACTAGAAGGTAAGCTCCAAAAATCAAACAAAACAACAACAACAACAAAAAAAAAAAACAAACCCATATTCACGCCTGGTGGCGGAACACTGCCGTCCCACTGAGAGGTGCAGCAAGAAGCACGTGCCTGAGCCTCAGCTGCTCCACCTCCAGGTTCAGTCTTTGTTCAAACCAGGTGTGAGCACTAGGAAAGTTTTCCTGTCCTTCAGGTGTACCTTACTCCAGCTCTTTGTCTACTGACAAGTGATGTGGTAGAGTCAACACAGAAACTTAAATTCCCACCTCCTGTACGTCAAAGAACTGCAACTAGCTTTTAAAAACTGCACTCTACCTGGCCAACATGAACAAAGTCCCACCAAGAACCTAGTTGTGATGCCAAGAGCAACCCAGCAGCCATCCCAGCCGGCCAGCAGTGACTGGAACCAGCATCCATCCCATCACAGGCCTTGCCTTCTTTCCAAGAAGAGTAATGGAAACCCAAATGCCAATGAGGCTTCCAAGGTCCTACAGATCCTTGGGCTTGATGATCCCTGCAGATCCCCTCCAACATGGATGTTTCACAGCAGAGGACAGTAGAGGAGGACATCCCGGGGGTGCTGCCTTTTGAGACCACGGGATCCTGCAGCATCACCAATTTCATCTCCAACAGCGCAGCTGATCTGACTGCATCAGGAATGGGCATTCATCAACACCATCTTCTTTGTAAATGCTTTAAGTGCCTATCTGTCATTGGTCACGGCTAACCACTAAAATGACACTGGATTCATACATCATACACACTGTTCCCCTTCCCTGTTACTATCAAAGCCCACAGCTGCTTTGGTTATATTTCAGGAAGTTGCCTTAGCCTCCTAGCACTGTTGACCATCAGCTGCCCTTGGCAATTCATAAGCAAACCACTGGCAATTTAATGGAGTATGCCATTCTTGGTAGATACAGTAATGCTGGCATGCACTTTTTTTATGTATAGTTGCATTAAATTGCTACTTCGTTTCGTCTCTTCATGAAAACACCTCACCCCAAAGTCAAACACAAACCTATTTATTTTTGATAACACACTGTTCAGCAAGCAACGGAACCAATGAAGCTGGCTTCCTGCTTGGCTCTGCGGTGAGCGCTCTCCGATGCCTAATAAGGAGCAAAGCTCTTTGCCTTCCTCATCCTGCCACTCCCATAGCAGCCAGCGTACAGACAGCACCTCTCTTTGTTGCTTGTTTTCCCTGACTTTGTTGAATCGTATCATCGTCGACACTTCAAAAGTAAACAGTCATGTTTACAGTAAGAGAGATGTTCTCTCCTGGATTATAAACTAGCTAAACAAGAGAGAGAAAATGAAGGCATAAAAAGGCCTCCATCACAGAGCAGAGCATTACCTACATTTCATGCCAAGTATAATTTAATTATTAGGAAAAATAGAACAATCACACATTCCTGTTTATAGAGCCTAGCTGTGAAGAACTAGATTTAATCATATAGGTGAGTAACAACGACAAACAAGACACTGGTGATAAAATTCCAAGGAACTACTCAAATGTCTAACTGGATCCTGAATTAACCCAAAAGGAACAGGGACAAAACTGTTAAGAGCCCTCATCAATTCACCTCCTTAAGGCAAAGCAATATCCTAAATGTAAAGCTGCTAGGAAAGGTGAAGGAATGGCATGAAAAATAATTACAGATAGTGGAGTAACAGCTCTGCTCTGTGCTCGCCTGCACATGAGCACAGCAAGGTCCTGAGCCTGCACAGTGAGGGAGTGAGAACAAAGCATTTTTGTAAGCAAACTCCTTAAATCATCTGAGATGTTCAATTTACTTCTGCTTTACAGTTCAGTAGGAAAGAGCAGAATGATGGAACGATGTTCCATACATCCGTGGCAGATTTTATGTAGAGTTTGACTTAGGTGAAGGTCAGATCTATACTATGTGGCTTACAGTTGGTTTGTTTGCCTTTTTAAGGCAATACAAAGTAAATCACCCTTTTCCTGCCCCTCCCTTGCTGCTCTCGAAAAAGACATTGTCAAGGTACAGAAATAATTGTTTAAATCTAGACTTTCTGTGGACACAGTGGTTGCACATTAACTACTGGGGAGAACTGCCATGGACAGCTTTGAGGACTGTTTGGGGAGCAGCCTTTCTGCCATATACAGAAGTGAAACCATTCAAAGGATAGGCTGCTTTTTCACCAGAGCTTACATACAACAATTTTGAACTACTCTCACAAAGATACAGTCATTTTGGGCGGATAACAGAACTGCACTGCTTCAAAAAGCAGCCCTGATAAAATGGAGCATGAAAAACACCAAACCATCAAAACGTTCTATTTGCCTAAACTGAGTAAGCATGCAATCATATCTTTAACCCATATCCTTCCTTAGCTTTTGTCTTTCTAGTAAGCACTGATCTCATCTGAACTGGATACTATCTAGCTATAAACTCCCCAGCTGCACATACTGCTCTTGAAACTCCCAGCTGTTGCTCCCAACCACATGAAACAACCTGTGATCTAGTCCATCAGGCAGAAGAAAGCACAAGGATGCCCAGGGCTTTTAGCTTGCACTTAAGTATCTGCAACCACCAATTGCACCTAGAAACTTCTCAGGACACGGGCTCATCTTGTTTTCTGTCATGCATGAAACACTTGCAGGTGCCTCAGTTCTGGTGCACAAATTATTTGAAGTAAAAATAGGAGTCAGCCATCAAGAAATAGGGTCCTGCTCTAAATCAGGAGTCCTAAGCTGCTGCAGCAGACTCTCACAGTAGGATGGGATCTTCCTCCCCAGGGACAAGAGAAGCTCTGAACCCATGCAGTCATTGAGATGAACATTTCAACATCCAAACAACATTTCTTCAAACATCCCTGCTTCTTCAGTAAGTAGTATAGGCTTTATTCAAGCCAGAGATATAACAAAATTCCGGGCGGTTTTAGGTCTCATTTGTGGCGATTTTGGAAAAGCGCGTGGATCCAAGCAATGTGCTGGCAGTAGACTGAAATTGAACTCATTAAGGCGGAGGAGGTGCTCTCTACAACCAGTGCTAGGAAAGGAGTTCCCACAAGACTTGCACAAGCACCATAAGGTTGCTTTCCCTATAGCTGCTCTCTCAGTTGCTGTCTCTGTTCCTGAGCAAGCTCCCAGAAGAACCCACTCAGTAAAACGCCAAGAGCCAGAGAGAAGGATGCTTGTCCATGTCCATGGAACTCAGCTCCCAGAGCCAGTCTCTAAACTCCTACCCATGCTTCCTGACATGGTTCAGCTGATTTCTTTATTAGCAGAGAGGTTGCTGAAGCTTGTCACAGCCCCAGTACCTGCCAAGCTCCCTGCATGGTGAACAGAGACAAAGCGACAATGAAAAAGCCTGTAAGACATGTCAGCTGAGGGTAGGTGAGGCAGCAGGGACTCCACTTTTGTTTGTGAGCTACTGTGGCTTGCAGAAATGAGGATTCCTGCTAAAGAATCACAAAAACAAACAAACATACAGAGCAGCCTGAATGACAAAACTCCAAAGCAGAGCTAGTGGCACCAGTGCTCATTGGACTATCTCAACCCACCATGATGAGGGACGCCTCTTTGGTGTCCCTCCTCTGCAAAGGACAAGCCTTGTAGAAATATTCAACTCAGGTGGGAAGAAAACTTCAGAAGATATAATACATTACTAAAACTGGATTTCCCCCTAGGCCCTTTGAGATCAAACATGTGAGCCCTCAGCTCAAGAGGAAGGTCTCTAAGATATGGTGTCATTCCCACAAAACACTGACCCCCAAGTGCTTCACTTGGGGCAGGCACTCAAGAAGCAGCAAGTGCCCTGGTCCCATCTGATGCCAGGTCTAGAAGGGCAACAAAAGGATCTGACACCTTGCTGTAACACTGGGCTGCTAGGAAAAGCAAGACCTTAACCCCAAGGCCAGGCAAGCAGTCTGGGCAGACACTACAAAGCTATATGGCAACTCTTCCTTACAGATCTTTTAGTCTTCCATCTATTTTCTCATCAATAATAAGAGTCTATGAAGCACGTGCCAATAATTCTCCCACAGACAACCCAGCAGAAAGGATCTCTATGCATCTCCTGCATGCCAATTCAAGGCAGGATTCTTTTGCCTTTAATCATTTCCCCCATGAATAAGTAACGCCTAATGAAAATACTCTTACCCTGGCAGTACTGGTATCCTGATACCTAGCTGCTGCTCATACAACAGTCCCATGTTAAGATCACAGTGCCAAGGACAGGCAGGAGACATGTGAAAGCAGACATCTAGATTGCCACCCAAATTCTTCATTGCTCCCCAATGAGGGGCCATAGAAGTTAATAACAGGCAAAGCTCTCTGACCCTGCAGCCTTTGTGAAACTGCCTAGAGGTATCTACAACTCTCAAAGCCATAAGAGCCCTCATACAACTAGGGGATTCGATTGTTTATGCTTTGATACATATTCATAAGTGCCCATATTCTTACTTGCTCATAAGAAAATACCAAATCATTTAGTCAGAGTAACACATCAGAGTACAGCTCATCACTTAAAAGGAGCATCTTCCATACTCACTCCTGACTTAACTGTTCCCTGACAATTTTCCTTTGCAACTGTTGCTAAGCAAAACATTTGCAATTCAGCTTACTATCACAACTGATACATGGTGATTGCGGATACATTGTAAAATTCATGGCCGCTTAGTCTTGCTCAACTTAAGGCACACCTTAGCTTCTTTTCAGATCTGCGACACTCAGGATTTTATTCTTTACCTACGTAACACCTAAATTATTAGTACTGCAATGTATGCATGGACACATACAGTAGGTATAATAAAAGTAGCAGATCCTGCGTCATACTACATTGGGGAAAAAAAAAGCACTTGACAAGGAATAGATGAGCTAAGTGGCAGCACGCACAGTTTCTGTGTAATCTATAAGTCATCACTGTCACGATGTTTGTCATCTGCTTTCTTCACTAAGGAATCATCTGAGAGAGGCAAAGTGCATGCGGGAAGGTGGCATTCAGATGAGAGATAACAGTGTTAGTTACCACGTGGAAGCCAAATGACACCCTGGAACAAAGAGCCAAGGCACGTTGCTTATTTCTGAAGCTTGTTTCAGAAAAAGTAAAAACTCATCCCAGAGCTAAACATCATCCCACAGATCAGGCAATAGTGACTATAAATAGCTATCTTACTAGTACCGTAAGATACCCACCATGAGTCTGTCAATTAGAAGATTTAGAGATTATTTCTACAAGTCCAAGTGGCTTTCTGTTTCTCCTGCATTAATCTAGTTCAGAGCAGGACCAACATGGAAAAGTTCATTTAAGACAGCCATAAGTATTAAAAATACAACAATTACAGTCTAATAAGCAGTAGCCTCAGCTTACAGTCATACCTAGCACTTGATGCAGTGGGAACCCAGAGCTCACCTACTGGCCAAATGTACAAGTGACACCTATACAAACCCTGTGGCCATAAGGCACAGTCCCATTTCCCAAACCAGTCATGTCATGCCTGAACAACCTCAGACATTCATCCCAGAAGACCACTGTGCCTGCCAGAACTCCCCAGAACATCTTTTGAAAGAGATCAGGTTATTATGGAATAAGTTAATTCCTGGCAAAGGCTCGCTGGCTTCAAGCTTGCAGCAAAGATGAATGCAGCCCAGTCCAATCTTTGTTCCTAAAAACATCCATTTTCTGCTCTCCCCATAGCTTCCTCAGAAGGCTGCTAGAGGAACAGGTCTCTGTGAGGGGGCTTATGGCAGAACGCACAGCTTCACAGGAATACCAGCATGAAACACATTGTTTCAGGGTCTCTGGTTAAGTGCTAATCTTCTTCCGGATTTGGATGCCAGCCCTGATTATGAGAAGTATGCAGTAAACACAACCTCGCCATGTGATAGGAGCACTTAACCCTCTTCCTGCTGGCACCTGCACTTCAGCACAAAGTTGCAGTGGGAACAGCAAAACCTCATTTCCACAGACTGGCTGGTCTTTTGTCTTCAACTCAGTGCTTGCTGCCATCTCCTTTGGAAAGCCATGCTCATGCAACGGAAGGGTGCAAAGAATGAATGCGATTTCCACCATAACCAGTCCCCTGGAAGCCAGTTTTGCACAGTGGCTGTCCCATTCTACCCAAGCACATGACTGGGCAGCAGCCACAACCACGTCAAAGAAAAACGTCGGTTTATGTGCAGCTTCACAGCAGGAGGTTCAAGCTGATCTTGTCTGCGGGCCAGGAAGAAATAATCCCATCCCAGCACACTGAATAGCCAGGGGGTGGGCTTGAAGTGCAAGGGCACACTTGTCCTAGCCCTTTCTTCAGCGAGCAATCAAGTAATTGTCACACATTGCAGCAGGAACCAGCCACTGCCCAGTGCCCCACATCCACTGCACGAGCATCTGGCAGAAGGCACACCGTGTCTGGCTTCAGCTGCCGCAGGAGGTTCCCACTCACCTCACTGTAGCCAGCCCTGCTGCATCCTCCCAACAGGGAAGTGACAGCTCTAAAGCAGAAGGAGTCAACCTATGGCACAGCCCTTTGCTCCCAAACTTCCTATAGCAGCCTTGCCACTCTTTAAAGATGGAGATCAGACTACCGGTACTTGCTCATGGAAGAAGCCTGGAATCCTGCAGAGCAGCATGGCAAATTCTCTGGGCTTTGAGCTTTCAGACTTGGCAAGGAAGCTTTGTTGCCTCAAAGCTTCAACTGTGTGAAGTGCAGAGCTCAGACGTGCTCTGTGGGCCCTAAGAGGAGGCACTTAATGTTCCCACAGAGATGGCAGAAGCAGCTTCTCTCCTAGATTAGCATCTGCTCCAAAGTGTTTCTTTGATTAGGCACTCATTTCCAGAAAGAGGAACACTGAAAGTGAGACAGATGCCAAACCCCAGTCCAGGGCCAATGCTTGGGGAATCAGGTAATGTGATGGTCAAAACACAGATCCACTGATACTTACTTCCACAGCAAAATCAGTTAAAAATGGCATGGCTACAGGTGGCTTTAGTCAGCATCCCTACCTTGGGAGAGCTGGTGGACAGTTTACTCTTTTTGCATGCAGACTAGAACTATCACCTGGACCCGTAAAAATTCAAGGAATTTGGGCAGGGCTTAAAGAGCGAGAATGTGCTGCTTTGCCTTCCAACATAATAAGAGCTATTCAGAAGCTTCTGTGTTTGCTCCAGCTCCAAATACCACATAGCTGAGGAACTGGTTCCATGGTTGGCTTTAGCAATTTGCATCCAGCTGATAACAGCTGACATAGGTAAGAACACTCAGGGTGGACTGAAAATTGTAAAACTGAACCTGGAGTGAGTCCTGCCTCGAGCAAGTTTTGAGAGCACTCAATATTTGCATATGCAGAAGTTAAATAAATGAGGTGCAAACTGTTAAGATTTTGTCACGTCTTTGGAATCATCAAAGACTGTTAACTTGAAGATACCTCACCTCACCTCCTGACTATGTAGAACACACTTTACAGACTGCAGTTACTGTTCCTACTGGAAGGGTAGCTGTTGTTGCAGCGCATCAGTTTCATGACAAATAAGCACCCTTAGAAAATCTTGTTAAGGATTCACATGAGAAGAAGTCATAGGAGAATGAGACTTCCCAGTCCATCATATGGGAAGGTCAGAGGGGAACACAAGCAGAACTATGCTTTGTCAGTACCTCGTGCTTTGCACTAGTGTCCAGACAGCCTGCACATTCACAGAGGCACACTTGTCCAAAGGACAGCTCTTAGCATGTGCTGTACCCAGTGCCTGCTCATTCCTGGAGAGCTGTTTCTTCAGATAGGACACGTAGACAGAATCCACACCCCACTCTCCCACACCCTGGATGTGCTCATGGAATGCACTCCCCTACTTCAGGCCTGCCTGCAGCTGCTCTGCTCAGAACCAAAGCAGGGCTCACCTAGTGTGGGGCTGCCAGAGCTCGCTGCCAACCAGAGACTTCAAATTAAGCTCTGAAGAAAAATCTAAGTGAAGGAGATGAAGATAACTATAAAAAACTTATTAACAAAAAGTTTCAAAAGTGCATTCCAATACCATATAATTTTGTTAATGTATCAGACCATGAAAGTCAGCAACCTACCTAAGCAGAACAACAATCTTCAACCTAAAGCATAAAGCGTCCATCAGTAAAATGTCAGAGTAAGGCAAAAGAACAGATTTTCCTTTCCAGCTCCTGTTAATTAAGGTGGGGCAATAAAAGGGAGGGAACAGAGGAGGAGGGAGTATTTGGGACTGAGAAATATAGGAAGAAAAAGAGATATGAAGGAATACCACCTGAGGCTTTCAACTCAATGCTAAATTTAATAAAAAACTGTATACTTCTGTGCATTCAATGTATGCTCTATGGCTATATCACACCAGCAACTTGCTACAGCATACTCCTATACAACCTAGCTGAGTTGGAAAGGTATGGAGAGAGGCACATCTCCACTTGCAGTTTTGGAGTGGCACACGAAAAGCAGCAGACAGCCAGAACCAAAGACAACAAATCCAGACAGAAAATTAAGTGCATGGTGCTAGAACAGAAAGAATCAAGAATATTTTTTCATCTGACTGAAGAGAGTTGTTGTAAGCAAAAGTTGCTTCTCTGTGATACTTATTTGCCATTACTGATATAAGTGGCTTTAGGAAAACATTTAAAATCCATTCTTATCTTGTCAGCTCTCGGAGCCTTGCAGTGTCTGGGAGCCACGCTCAGTCATTAGAGATCTGCAGTGCAAGGTACAGGAGGGCAAAGGAACAGCCCTTTCCTTAGATACCTTACAGGCTACCAGCAAGCACAGCAATTGTTGGGAGGAAGATGCAGACACAGAGGCAGGAGTACAAAGAGGCAGACTGCTGCTCAGGCCAGCAGCCAGCAACCGTGGTTACAGCCTTGGGGCCCATCCCAAAGGTCTTCCTGAGCACATGGCAATGAACACAAGATCAATATTCCACAACGCAGTGACAACAGCAGACTCCTGGGGCAGTGAGGCAGATACACAGACAGCAGCACCAGAGGTTGACAGCATGCAGAAGATCTAGAGGGGTGATAACACGTCTGTCTTTGTCACCTGAGACCCCGGAAGAAAGCTCTCTAACTCCAATGTTACCTACGTCACCCTCCCAAGCTAAGTCCATGGCACGCAACATGAACTCACAGAGGTTTTTTCTCAGTTCTTTTCACCTGCTGGGAGCCAGGATGCAGACTGGGATCTCGTTGTACCTCAACTCTCCAGCACCAGGCAGGAACAAAGCCCAGAAGAGCAGCAAGGTGATGGCTGAAGAGCAAAAATGAAAACTACGACATGATTTTTTTTTTATTGTTTGTTTTTAAACTCTGCCTTCACACTGAACAGACTTCATTTTTCTGACCTTATCTCAGGCCAAATACTACAAATGAATCCCCTGCTCAGCTGCTGAGCTCAGTGAACCTGTCGGCTGATGGCTGGCAGCTGGGTAAGTAGGTATTTTACTTTGCCTTGGAGGAGGCATTGAGTCTGCTGCAAGGTTGGTTTATTCAATGGTAAAAAAAAAATGCCTAGCGTTAAGTTCTGCTTATTACACCTTCACCACTGCCAGCAGCCTCACACTCCTTGGCAGGACTTGTAATGAGAAGGCTCCTGGCTGACAGAGGAGCAGCAGATCACCACGTGCCAGCCGCAGTCACTGTGCAAAGCCCAGATTCATCTCACATGACAGAAGTGAGCCTCGTGCCTCCCTGTGCTGCTTTGGGCAGATCAAGGAGCCAAGCAGTTGGTGCTAAGCAAGGACCCAGTAAGTCAAGAAGCCTCAAAGCATTCCCAGCTTCAGCCAAAGCAACCTTGAGGGCTTGCTGGTTCACCTGCATGGGGGCCTGAGCTCCCACCAGTGTGAGAAACCCATAGCACCGGGTTCACGCCGGCACTCCCCCACCCCTTCCCAGACCTTCAGTGGTCATTGCCTCTCACAGCACAGGAGGCAAAAGTTGTTCCAAGCTCTACAAGCTGCAGAAGGTATTAGGCTTCAAGTGTTTTACTTACTGTAAGCAGTTCACTAATTACATTAGTAACGATTGGATTATGGACAGTTAACAGCTTTAAAGAAACAAGACATTATAGGAGGAGGAGGGAAATATTGCTCAGGGTCTGGGCTGAAAGCTTCTGTCAGATTTCAGCAGTCCACCCATGCTTTAAGAGCTGGCTGGGTCAGGCCATTTGCAACAGGCTCCAACAGCAAGGCATGGTGTAACATGTCACTAAATGATAGGCTGGTGCACTAAAATTATTAGTGTTGCAGGAGGTGTACTCACAGAAACAGACAGTCCCCTGCTCATTCGCTGCTTCCACAAGCTTCAGTGCCTCCAAGTGAGCAGGCCCAGAAGCCTGCAGACAGGCGTGCGCATGCTGCCTGCTGAGAGTACCATGCCTGTGATGCTTTGTTTCAGCATGCAGCACTGTGACTACAGACACTTTAGATACTCTTTAGCAGAGGCCCAATAGCTTCAACCAAGCAGCCGGATGCAAACACCCACAGTATCAGGAGCCAGAAGCATTCATCAGAAACAGCAGCTAGAAATCTCCTTTCCCTAGTGATTTTTGCCAGCGCTAGAAGGACCACATTAATTCCTTCATCCCTTCAGTTCCTAAAAGTTCATACAAGGCACAGGTCTTGCCCAGTGAGAGCCGACCCCGTCTGTCCTCACCACTGTTGTCCCCTCTCTACCCAGCTCAGGCAGAGCAGGCCATTGTGTCACCCACAGCCACCTCCAATGCTGCCACCCACCCCGAGTGTCTCCCCAGCACCCTCCTGCCTACTGCTTGGTCTCCTCCTCCTCGCTGAGATCTCTGGCTGAGTACTGGCAGAAACTTGGTTTGGTGTTGCGGGCCAGAGGGTGAGGATTTCTGGCAAGAACAAACAGCAGAGCTGGGCATCCTGCCCAGGGTGAGTTCACACTTGGCTCCCCACAGCTGGAAATAGTCTCATCCCTGACCAGCATTCCCCAGTGGCCCAACAAAGCCCAAGGAAACAGCAGGTTTCCATGCACTGGCCATTTGGTGGCAAGCTGGTGAGTGTTGATGAACATAACCCCTGCGCTGCCTGCAGCCAGCCCGCTCCATACAGAGCAGCCACGTGTGAGCAGCACTGTTAGAGGGCACACAGTGAACAGGCACACCACTGCCTGTGATGTGGTGTAAGGCTACGTGCAACCAAGAATGATGCTTCCTGCACAGATGCTCTTTCTTCCATAGGCAAAATCAGAGGGAAGGTGAGGGCTCAAACAAGTGTGTTCCTGCATCCTTCTGCCCACTGCACTCCTGCAGCAGGGCTGCCACACTCCCTTCCTTCCTCAGACATCTCATCTCCCAAACCAGATAAAACATGTAGAAAACTCACCTGGAAGCATGAACACATTTAAAGAGCTGCAACTGCTTTTGGCTGCAATCAAAATTTTCCTACGGAAATTAAGTATTTTCCGTTGTGATAAAACCTGGCACAGCCAAGGTCTAAGCAGCTATAAACAAAGTGCCTTTTCTTTTACATTGTTCAGTTGAGAAATACACTTATTTGCTTTTTTATGGCAGTTTTTTTTTTTTATTTAAGGTTTTTTTTCAAGTTTTCTTGGGGACATGTAACAAGCAGATTTACTGAGGGCTATGTTAAAATACCCAAAGGGGATGGCAGGTAAGCATGCCGTGCAGCAGAAGAAACTGCCACTACAGAGTGCAGGAGCCCAGCCAGGGATCTCAGCCCTGGGCAGGCACATCACTTTCCATGATGAAGAAAACTGCTCTGCTGGGTGCAGACACCATACATGGATCTCTCTCTGCCTCATCTCTTGGAGGCCTTTACAGGCGAGCTCCTGGAGCAAGGATGTAACAGCACAACTTCCATTTACAGCAGCAGCAAGTTACTGCTCGGCAGCATACACTGCAGGGAGCAGCCACAAGTGCCCTGACTGCCTGATGCAAAGACCATGGAAAACCAGAGTCCTTCCTCAGCTGCCAACTGGCCATGGATCAGCACCTCTGTAGGAAGGGAGGGAGAGTTGTCCTCAGAATTGTAAAAGGAAGCATGAATTTTCTGTGCAAAAACTCTCCAGCACAGCAGCAATCCAGCATTCAGTTCATGAAAGGAGTGGAACAAACAGCCCATCCACAGGATGCTGCTTGGCACAGAGATGAAAGATTTTGCAAGAGTCCCCTTAAAAATGGGGGCCAAGCATGGGATGTGCAAGCAGAGCCTGGTTGTGCCAACCTGAAAGACAGCAGTGACTCTCAGAACCAGGCCTTTCTGCTCAACAACCACCCACCATCAGCTGTGAGGGCTTAGATTACATTTCCAGGCCAACTTCTCTCACTGTCTTGAGTCCCTCCTCACCCAGCAGCACCACTCAGCTATGATATGGCTGTATAGTGAAACCAACAGCTAAAGCAGCAGCTAGCTGGTATAATTCATCCTGCCTTCTCGCTGATCGCATAGGCCATCCAGGAGGACAGGGAACAAGTCGTTGAAGTTTCCCCTGCAGCACCATCTGCCTACAAACTATCCACATTGTCACGCTCCCATAAGACTGCCCAGAAGTGCTGGATCTCTAGCATTCAAAGGTTGACTTGAAATCACTCCAACGTGAACAACAGGAGACATAGGGAGACTTGTGTCAGTCCACTGTAGTGAGTGTTCATAGGCAAGGCATGGCCTTTTCACCCACCAGCACATCCCACTCACAGCAGAATTTCAAATCCAGTGCAATGGAAAGGCCACACCACAGGGATGAACTTATTTCCAGGAGGCTTTCAGTCCACATAGATAGAACAACAATAAGCTATCTGAATGAGAGACCAAAATCCTTACTGTTCAATCATGCATAACCCGGTCCTGTCACTGGAAGCTGTTTCAGTGTACTGACAGCAAAGGAAGTCTCTGCACAGCCTTGATCATGCTGTAGTGCTTCCAAACCAGCAATAACCAGTATGTGTTATACAGAAGAGTGAATGACTGCAGGTGAAAGTACCAGGTCAGCTGCAACACTGGCACAAGGGCTGCCTTGCAAAGGCCTGACACAGGCCTTACCAGTAGAATGCATGCATTGCCAGTTGAGTAGGAAGGACACAACAACAGGAAACCAAAGTAGGAACAAAATGGTTCTGCTTTACTGTCCGATAGGGTGCTAAGAGGTTAAACTGGCACCAGGCCATACCACAAACATCCTATTGGCCAAGTTCTTGCTCTGATGCACTGAGGAATGACAGCAGGGAAGATGACAGCGGAGAACAGGAAGCTAGCTCATATATTAATCATATTAATGCTACTCACTTTAGTATTTTGGGGGTTGGCCCACAAATTCATCAGTTGTGCCTCAAAGATCTGGGTGACTGTTCAGAACCAGGCAAGACTGATGTACAGTACAGGAGAGGTCAAAATGCAGCGCTGTACAGTCCCGCAGATGTAGGTAACACAGACTGTGTGATACGACATGTGTCAGACTGAAGGTCCTGCTGCTGACAAACCTATCTCATACTCTGCACCAATTCACCCAACAGATCCAAGTTCTGTGTAACATTCTTCAGCCCCAGTATCCCAGAAACAGAGCAAATCTTAGGCTCAGAGTCATCTCTTCTTAGAGGTGTTTCTTGTTAAGATCACAGTTTTTCCACTGAGCAGCTGCCAAGCACACTACATCCAAGCTTCCCCCTTTACAGAAATCAGCTACAGTTTTGAGAGAGGGGACGCCTTTACATTGCAGACAGGATTTGTAGAAGTCATGCTAAGCATATTCCTTATGGTAATCATCACATTTCTAATAGCCACATGTGGCAAGAAATCAGTTTTTTTAATACAAAAAAGTAGAGTAAGTTCTGTTACACTCTATTTCACATCCTCCCTCTCTGACACCACTGCTTGGACTGTACTAAATGCCACTAGAAATCATAGCAATGTATCCAACAAGCCCTGGGGTGAATACATTATAAGTCCACTCTACTCTATTTGCTGTACTTTAGCAGCTCCCCAGGGTTTCCCCAGACAGAGTTCCAGTGTCTTTTCCACAGCAACTGCTTTCTGTGCCTTACCATGAGCAGGAGCATAGCCATCCCCTGCTAGCACAACTGTGCCCCAGGGAAGGGCTGAGGTGTCAGAGACAGCAGTGATAATGCACAGGCAGCTGGAAGCACTTTCAGTCGTCCTCCTTTGCACCTCATGCTAAGTTTCACCTTCTCTGTCACCTCTATTTGTGCCAGCCTTAAGAACTCCAGTCCAAAGTCTTAAGTAGGTCCCAAGGAGGCTGCAGAGAAAAGCACTGAGGCTTAGAGCCTGGCTGAGAGGGCTGACCAAATGCTGCCACTCCTCCTGTTTGAAATACGTAGGACGTGGTGGGCTGTGAAATCGCATCTCACATGCAAAGAGCAAAATCCCAAGGAGCAACTGGGGCTCCTTAAGATGGATGGTGGTCACTTCAGCATTGCTAAGAGCAGGCAGCATTCACCTGGGGCTTCTGAGAAAGTGATGTGAGAGCTCATGAAAGCCAAACACTTACTGAGCAGATTCACTGATGCACATTCTTACAACTACACTTGATTTTCATAGCAAGGGAACGCCACCCCACACAGAAGCACCCATTTCCTTCTAAAGGGACAAGCTCTCACCAGACAGCCAAGAAAAATGAAGTTCCGGACAGCCAAGAAAACGGAAGTTCCTGCTTAAAGACAGTCTCTGTGGCAGGCTAGCAGAGCAGATGCCTCAAGCTACAGCAGGCAGCAGCACAAGTGGTCAAGGAGGAGGACAACGTCAGCACCTCAGGCTTTGCACCAACAGCCTCATCTCCAAATCACAGGCACAAGAATTTAAACCCATGACCTGAAGCAGTCAGCAAGAAGTTCCTCAGACAGACACATTTTACATGATGGTAGCTGGATGCCTTTGAGGTATTTCACCCTTCCCTAGAGGATAAGGAGTACGAGCAGTTCAATCCAGTTTGGTGAGCATTTCTGCACACCTGCGGCTCTTTGGGATCAAAGAACCCGCAGTCTTCTTTTTAACCCATGCCTGTTTGCTCCCCAGTTTTTCCCTTACAGAGATACCAAATAGGTAAGTCACTGCAAAGCCTGCATCCCTCATGCGTCAGGAGGCGATGATGAATAATAACGTTCTTGTCAAAAACCCACAAACCTCACTTCCTGACGAAACCTGATCACAGAGAGCAGGAGGCAGCTCCCACACTCAGGGCAAAGCAGCTGATCTGAAGAGCCAGATATTTGCAGAGACCCCCTACAGCAAATTCTGAGCTTTGTGTTTTAAGAGCAAGTATTTGGCAACAAGCTACCTATGTTAAACAGCAAAAGCTTGATCTGAAAGATAACAGATATCTAGTGACCTATATTGCCTGCCTGTATGACTGTAAAACAGCAGCTGAGAGAGCAGCCTTAAACATTCTGCCATTCTGCTTCCGCACTGGTATCAGTCTGTGCTAAAGAAGGCACGGAGAATCCCTATGTGCATCAGGGCCAGCCTTCCTACAGCACATCCACACCTCAGAGACCAGAGGTCCATTTCTCGCCATGACTCATCTATTATCATCAGCGTCACTCACGCAGAGGGAGCCCAGGGACCAGAGCTGTATATTCATCAACAATATGTATTTATTTCACTGCTGAAACTGTGGTGGGACTGAAAGGGATATTAGCAAGCAACAGACAATGTGCGGTACCACATCTCCATGTGGGTCCACAGCAGAACCACAGCTGCCCAGAAATCCAAGCACACTGCTCCAAGCAGGCCGTCTGGAAGGGAGGACACAAATCAAGGCAACTGCAACATCTATGTTCTGTCAGCTATTAGTCACACTCGTATGAGCCTGTTACGAGCAGGCCTGGAGGTGGGGTGTCTCCACCAGGGACCTGGGCTATGTTTAACGAGCGTTTTCTATCCTTAACAACCAGACACTGAGACGATTAGCACAGCAAAATTCAAATCATAGCAAGAGCAGCAAGACCTGCTGCACGCTGGCACAGCAGGGCCACGAGAGCCATAGGTTTTTCTACTCATGTGCATCTTTGGGTGTATCTCACACAGAGAGGTTTGGGAAATAGTCATCTGCTTTGGCGAATTCCAGCAATTGCATGAATAACTATACTTAGCACTCCTTGAGGGCAGAAGAGGTGCTCCCCACCACTGTGCTATCATTGCTTCAGTAGCAGTGTGAATCTGAAGGCTCCAGCTCTCTCAAGCAACAATATCATTTACTGATACATCGGCACAGAAGCACCAACCTGCAAAGGCAGAGCAGGCACGTTTCTTTCACTGGTATTTTAAAGAAAAGCATTCCCACCATTCCTTACAGCACTGAAGTCGTATATGGCTGTCTTCTACACGCTGCAAACAAACACTACTTCCTACTCACATTGCCAAGTCAGCAGCTGTCAAGTCAAAAGCAATTCAGCATTTAAAGGGGATTTTTCCCCCTCAGCTCTGCAATTTGGGCATGTCATTTCAGGTCACATTTTAAAAGAAACCCTACACAGGGTGTATCCTAAGCAGCCAAGTCCACAAAACAAGTGCACAGCAGAACCAGGAGTCTCTCCAGCACTGTGAAACCCCAGACACTAGGTCCCAGCACCACTAGCATCACCCCCTCCATATTTCAAGCACTACCCCAGACAGCCAAGGCTGCTGTACCCATCCCTCAGGGCAGGCTGTGAAGCTACTGAGAGCTCAGAAACTCATCCTACTTGCAGCATAATGTTCCTGTTGAGCACAGTACTAAAACACGTATCAGCAGTTCTTCCTGCTTCTGAGGCCTGCCACGAGGCTCCACTGAGCCTATAAGGCTGAGGGACAGGGAGACATATTCAATTCTTCTCTGAGTAACATCCCCAGCCTGTCTGCTTCCCAAGCTCAATTGATCCCAGCTGCACAAGGCAGACAGGGTTGCACAGCAGCAGCGATCCCCAGCCTGCAGGGCCTCACCAACCTGGGACGTGACTGGCTGGCCTGAGACAGGCAGCAAAGCTCAGCTGCTTCCCACAGACATCTGTTCTCTGGCGGACCAGAAGTGCCACCACTTTGGAGGTATTACCTCTGCTCCCAGACAGTTTCTAAGCACCAAAGTTTCAGATGCCACTCACTGGGTGGCATCGGTGAAATCCTAATATTACATATATGTAAAAATTATAATATTATAATTTGAGAGAACTTAAATCCCTGCACAGACAGATTTCCTCATATCTCTTTCCCAGTAAGGAAGTTTTGGAGTCTATTATTTTTAAGATAGGAAACAGAGCCTCACTCATAGGGAAGTCCTGGTCTTCTGCATGCAGGCAGTGAAACATCAGCGTTCTCCCATCTATACAAGCCATTGACTGATGGCAGTGCTGAAGCAGGCACAGCAATTTCTAAGAACTTATTGTCCAAACACCTATTTATGTGGGCAGAAAAACCCCATCTAACTACAAGACTCATAAACAGCAGAATTAAGCTCACAAAACAGTATCTCACACACTTACAAAGCAATTTTCTTCTCGAAACTCACTGCTCTTTTATTTCAGACAGGCAGGCTTTTAAAATTTCTCTAGCTGTTCTTTGGATGGGAAAGAACCTATGACACACATCAGCCTATTAGAACAGCCCAAGACAGCCAGAGAGAGCCAACAGAACACTTGGGAGGCACAGATCTCTACAGTTCCCTTTGGTAAGCCATCCATCACAAGCGTAGAAACAAACATTTAACCATAATTACTGCAGCAATTTAATTTTGTTGGCGAGCAGCATTACTACACTGCACTGCGCCCGGTATGTATTGTTAGCTCCCCATCCTCAGAAGGAGGCAAACGCCAAGGCCCCAGCAGAGCTTTTAGTTGCATCCAGAGAAGAGGAGCAGGACACCTTCAACACCTACACAGCCTGCCCAGGCTGCAGCCCCATCAGCGGCCCCTTAGAAGGAAGTGCTGTCCAGCCAGACCCCACCTTCCTACCCACAGGCACTGGAGGGATGGGCCATGACCAAGCTACAGATTTGCATCCACCACAGAACAACTTCAAAGGGAGAAACATCCCAGTGACCACATTGTGAAAGAAACAGTGTTCAACAAGCCAGAGAACGACAGTCTGCCCACCATGTTCACTGGCAGCAGATGACCACCAAAAGAAACTGGCTTGGATTATTTCAGAGTACACACGTGAATACCTTCAAAGTCTCCCCTGGCTTTTCCCCTCTGCACAAGTAACCCAGGTTAATACAGTGGCTCTCTGTCCCCCTCTTGTGATAGGATCAAGAGGACTGAACATCTCCTGGAAGGAGGGAATTTAAAGAAAACACGGCCTTTGAGGCACGTACCACTTGTGTTTTGGGACCAGAGGTTTGACACCTGCTTCCAACAATCACATCAGTGTCCCTCTCCACATAGAATACTCTCACCGCCCTCACCACCCCACGAAGGGGAAAGCCCTACTGTATGACACCCATTTTCCCTCTCAAGCTGTGATAAACAACCGCCCGTCCTGACCCGGGCCTTATGAGCTGCTCCCAGCTGCATATGGGCCAGACACGGGGGCAGCTAGAGATACAGGTCACTGGCAGGACTAGAAATATGGGCTGTGGTCAGGCAGTTTTCTTGGAAAGGAAAGAACTTCCTTCCCAAAAGGGGCAGAGCCAGCTTGGCAGATGAGCCACCCAGTGCTTACACCCGACAGAGACTGCATTCCTCTCTTTCTTCTTCGTTGAAACGTAAGCTCACGCACTATGAGCTCTTTCTCCATTAAACACCCTCGTTCTTATGTTTTATTCGTGTGTTTTATTCTTATGCTGTCTCCCCTCACCGTGCAAATCTCCCCAAGCGAGGAAACTGCTGACAGTAACTCTATGCCTCTCCCCTCCAATTAACTCATCGGGCTCCGGGGGAAAGCCTTCCCAGCAGCAGTTTTGGTGGCTATAGACAGGAGAACCTGAAAATCCTCGGTCTGAAAACCGAGAAGCGTGCTGGAGAATGGGAAGGAGAGGTGCCAGAGAAGAAGAGCCCTCTCAGCGGCAGTCCCTCCTCTCCGCTCGCTCCCAGCTCCTTCCAGGAGCACAACCGTAGTATTTCACTCACTCCCGAGCGCTCCGTGTCCCCAGCAGGGCGGTGCGGGGCTCGGGGCGCACACCTGGATCCCGGACGGCCGGGAGCAGCGCGGCCGCCCCAGATGCCCCCGCCGCGGCCGGGCTCCGTTCCGAGTACGGTGCTGCTGGACCGCTGCCCGACGGAGCGGCTGCGGCGGAAACGTTTCGGGGCTCGGGATATTCCCGAGCGGTCTAACGCGGGATGCTTCGGGCTCAGAGGAGGGGGAAGGATAAAATAACGAGGGAAAGGAGCGAGGCTGCAACTCCGCCGAGCTCCCTCCCCACCACCACCCGCAAGTTTAAAAAAAAAAAAAAAGGCCGAATGTTACCATTTTTGGACATGAGCTCCGCGCAAGCCCTGCCCTACCCCACACCATTCAAACGGGCGGCGAGGCACCCTCCTGCCGCCGGAGCCGCCCGGGAGCGGCCGCCCCGCCGCCGCCGCCCCTCCCGGCCCCGGGCCGCTCCGGGCCGCCCCAGGGCACACCTGCGGCCCCGGCCCGCCCGAGGCGGGGGGGTGCTGGGGGAGCACGAGGCCGCCCCGCTCGGCACCTGCCCGCCCTGCCGCGCTAAGGGGCCCGCGCGCCGCGCACCTTCCGCTGCTGCTTCTCCCAAGCCGGGTCGAGGAGCAGGTCCCGGTCCCAGTCCTCCTCCGGCTGCATGTAATCGTTGGTCTGCTGCGGGTCGTAGTGATGATCCATGGCGGCGCCCTGTTTGTCTGATCTGTCCGTTCGTCCGTCCGGCTATCCGCACGCACACGCACGCTCACCCCGTCCTGTGCCGGTGCTGCCCGCTGTGCCCGGCCCGCGGCCGCTCACCCCGAGCAGGCGGCGGCGGCGCCCGCTCCCTCCCCTCAGCTTCAGCCACGGGGACGAGCCGAGCCGCTCGCCCGCCCCCGCCCGACTCTCATTGGCCGTCTCCCGGCGACGGCGCCCCGCTCATTGCTCGTCTTATCTGTCCGTCATGACCCGCTGCCGCTACCATTGGAGGGTTGAGGATGCTCCGCCCCGCCCCCGGCAGCCTCCCCCGCGGCGGCGGTGTCCGCGGGCTCGGCGTGAGGGAAGGCGGCAGAGCGGTTCGCGTCGGGCGCGGAGCGTGGCGGCGTCCGTCGGAGCGGCGGTGGGGGAAATGGCGGCTGCGGGCGTTGGGCGGGAGCGGGACCCGCAGCAAGAGGACCAGAGCAGCTGGTCTCCGACCGGACCCGGAGCATCTCTGCCCCGGGGCACGGGTGGCCTCACGGCGGTCCCTGTGAAGCTCCCCCACCCTCGTGGTTTAAGGGCACGTTGTTAGGTTGCTTTTCACGCCTTCCCAGACGTGCCGAGAGCTGCCGCTCAGTGAGCGGTGATTTGCAGCGTGTTCCCGGGATGCTCTGCACCACGGAGATGCAAATCCCGAGGCATACAGCGCTCTTCTGTGATGCTGAACCTCGTGCGTTCCTGGCAGTTGTGCTAAAAGCTGCTGTCCCACAGTCACAGCGTGCCTGCTTGCTGTGCAACGTACAGTGCGACCTCCTTACAGCTCTGTAGTGCTACCAGCAGAAAAACGCTTCTCATCACCAGCACCTGCAGCCCTATACGTGTACCAGTCACTTCTTGTAAAGGATGGTTGATTTAATGTGCAGCGTCAATGCAATAGAATGCAAAGAAATCACAAACTGTGGTGTTTCTTAGGTATTCTAATAATACCTCTCAGGTATTATTTAGGAGAGGCTGAACAGCCTCTCCTAATCATCTCCCCTTCTTATTTCCTGATCTTCAATTCCCAAAATTGTTCCCTGGGCTTTTGGGAAATACTTTAATTTTTCACTCTTTATCCTGACTTTTTTCAAGGGCTCCGTAACAAAACTGAAAGTGTTCTTGGCCAGAGTTTGTGAACTTACGGGTAGCAGCTGGGGGCAGAAAAATAAATAAATGCTTTAAACTCGGGCTTGTTCCCGGATCCACTTGACACTACGCCCTTGTGAGGAATACCAGCTCTGCAAAAGGGAACAGAAGAGCTCACAACAGGGAGAGGTTTGCACGGTAGCAACAGGAACAGCAGAAACTGGTGCTCCTGACCAGATGCCTGTAGCCACAGCTGCACTCTGGTTTTCCTCATTTAGTCGCCTTTTAGTCCCCTGGAGTTCTGCTCTGTACAAGACTGCTGCTGACTTCCTTGGGCATCATTCAAACAGGTCTCCAGCAAGGTCCTTCTCATCCAACAAAGGGGGAGGGCCGTTTCCCAGACAGCAGGCAGAGTCACCGTGGGAACAGCTGGCCCTACTCCCCACTTCTCCCGCCTGCAGCACACTAGAAGAGGAAGGAGCCAAGGGCATTTCTGGTTACCGTCTGCTGCTCTTTTGCTTTGTGCTTAGCACATTAGCGACAGGTCATGAGCTTCCCTGGGGAGATACCTGCTTTCTTGAAAAGAACACGCATAAGCTTCTGTAGGGAGGGCCAGCAGCTGGGCTGGGGCACTGCACAACAATGCACAAGGCTGTGTGGAAGCAGTCTTTTATTCTGGGAACTCTCACAGCCAAGTTTCATCATTTGTATTCTGCAGATAATTCAAAAACCTTGTTGCTCTGGGATTTAGCACTTAAATTTGATCAGCTCATTGCAGGGGATGCCTGGTGCCCAAAGATTGCGTGCAACTTTTGATTTTAAGGAGTACCACAGGACAACAGTGTCCATGCTGGTCATCCAGGGATAGCCAGGAGTAAGGCAAAAAAGGAACAAGCAAGGCACAGACACTGCATTTTAGAGGAAAGGGAGAAGAGGCCTAAATGAAACTCTTATGTACAAAACCTCTTCATACTGGGAATGTGTGTCATTCTGTGACCATGTGTGACTGTTGTTTACTTACTTGCCTTTGCTTCCTCCCTTCTGCTCTGAAGAGGAAGGTGTTTACTGTTCATAGGAGCATAGGAGCATCACATGTGAGCCAAGCCTGCTTAATTCAGGCAGCTGCTGAGCTGGTTCTAGACAGGGATGCTGAGATAGAATCAGACAGATGGTACCTGACATATGGAACCTATAGTTTGGGCACAGCTGCTCGTGGTTAGGACTTCTCATTTTTGTGTTGTACTTGCCAGTTGTCCTGTACTGAGGAGCAAGTCTTCATGTGCTTGTTTGCTCAGACCTTTTGGGTTTTTGTCAGAAAGGATGTCCCACTTCATGGTCCCAGCACAGTTCTTCTGCGTGGCCCAAACATAAGTGCAACAAACCTGGTCGTAGAGCAAGCATGACAGGCTTTGGAGGGAAGTGCAGTGAAGTCCTGTGAAAGGGAGAGGCAGCATGATGGCAGCAGGAAGAGAAGTGCAGAGCTTAGCCTCTTTCCGGGTCACCCTCACAGAAAGTCTTTTCTCATGAGAGAATCACTGACCTCTCATTAGTTAGCTCCAACTTAAGAGCTTCACTTAAAATCCATTCCCTTTGCTTTGATGTTCTCTGTAATTGAGGGTCTGCAATCTTTTAGAACAAAGCATGAAAACAGCAGTGCTCCTCACATGCAGCTGCGCTGGAGCAGTAGTCCCCTCAGGCTGCTTTCTGGGGAACCCCTTTCTGCCCAGAGCTGGGGATGACTTTCCTGGCAGGCTCCAGCAAGTGCAGAAAACTATAGAGAGCAATGGATGGTAGAAATGTGATATGCTGCCAAATCCCACTGCTGCTTTCTGGCCTTTCCCAGGAATCCCATGCCTGGAAGTGCACGTATACATCGGTGTCACTGGGACATGAGGCCACCACATTCTGCTTCCCTTAGCTGTGGGATGGAGTGCTCTGGCTTTGGGAGCCGAATGAACAGCAGTTGGAAAGAGTCCAAAGAGAAGTAACAGGGAGGCTCAGAGGTCTAGGAAGCCTGCCTGACCTTTGAGGGGAGACAGGGAGATCTGGTCTTGTTTAGTCTAGAGAAGGAATAGCTGAAGTGAGATGCAGTAGCAGACCTCAAATATATAAAAGTTTACTGCAGAGCACAAGGCAATAAACTGTTTGCTATAGCTGCTGAAGGACCTGCCAATGGTCAGCACAGCTAACCACTCAAGTACACCAAAAAATAAAGCTGCCAAAGACTTTAAAGAACAGGTAAAGAGCTATAAGAAAAGGCTGAATTTCTTGAACAACAGATCCTGCCATGAGTCTGGAGGATGGGAACTGTGTCACCTTCCAGGGACCCTTGCAGCTGTTTCATAGCACTGCACCACAGTCTGCTTCAGAGGGTAACATAGAACTGCGATGCAACATGACATGGTTGTAAAGTGACTAGTGATGTTGGAAAAGTAAATACAGCTGCTGGGAAAAGGCAGGGATGTAAAATGTAAAAGCAGACACATGGAACCTGACCTAGACTTCCCATTAAGATGTCCATGTGCAGAACGCATGGCAACAGAGATGCAGCAGGAGCTGGAGTCAGCTGAGAGAGGTGACTGTGGTGAGAGGGGAAAAAAATACAACCACACATTTATGTACAGACAAAGACTGCTTTAAATCCACTTTCTAACAAAGGAAGATGCAGTCCTCCCACGTTAAGGCCAACAGCAAAATTCACCATCACAATTCCAAGTGCTGAAATGAGATGCTTCACTCCTAGTTTTCACTTTTAGATGTGACTCTCGTGGCCACTCCACCTCTCATGTTTTTAGCATAAATCATTTGTTTCAGTAGTGAGACAGGTCACAGTGATATCTGACTGCTGGCAGCAAGATGTATCTACAATCAGTGCTCAGGTATGAGGCCACAATGATGTAAAAAGCTGAGAAAATGCAGATCTATAGGACTGAAAGGACCTCACCCTCATTGTCAACAAATAGGACATAAGAGCTCTTAAAAATGGGAGTACTAATTCTTATCTGTTAGCAGCAGTCTTCAGGACACATGGCTCTTGTAGCATCACCTACTGTCCAGGGGCTGCCTTGGGAGATTAGGGAAAGAAAAGTCATCCTGCATTCATTATGCTTTTCTCCTAATCAGTCCACTCTCTCTGTTGTTTTTTTCTTGGTAGAGTGAGAGCAACAACATGCAGCTATCCCACATCAAACCACACAGTGCAAAATCACCTCCTTCATCAGAAATCTTTACGTTCAGGCAGCAGCAGCAAACTTCACTCCCTTATGTTTGCAGCAGATCCACCGCAGAAAGATGATACTTGTGGAGCACTACATCCAACACTGCAAAATGGAGTTTGGAGGCGACACATGGCAAGTGAGAAAGTGCCAGTGAGCAGCACCAACAGCACAGGGCACGGCCAGCAGCAAACAAGATCAGTTACTCTCCTCAGCTTCCTTTCATCTCTTCTCTAGTAGGATTTCCCCTTCCTCGCCATCTTCTCACATGATGCACACCTGTGATCTCTCTTGTGACAAGGCTCCAGGCCAGCAACACCAGCCTGGGGCTCCCTGTAGTGCTTTGCCTCTAATGTTTTTTACTGAACAATGCTTCCCTACTCGTGTCTTCCCTCCAAGCCTACTATGAAACGAACTTTGAACCACAGCAAGTGAAGAGAGTCATGAGAAACAGCCAGGGATGCTTGCAGGCTGAGGGAAGGAGGCTCCTTGAGCTCTGCAGCCAACACAGGTTCTCGGCTGCGACAGCCTGCAGCCCCACAGGCACTCCGCAGCTATGGCCCAGCAGCCAGGGGAAGGGGCTCAGGGGCCATCTCCAAGCCTGGAGTCTGGCTTCTGTCTCCTCATTGCTCATCCCTAGCTTTTCTTTTTTTTTTTTTTTCAGTGACTTCATCTCAGATGGCATTTTTACTGCAGTAATCACTGAGCCCGAAGGTATTTGGAAGCAGAGTTTCAGAAAGTCTCAGCAGAAAGCCTCCCGTGGCCGTTGGCAGTGCACAGGGCCTGGGGCTGAAGACATCAAAGGTTTTCCTCTTGCAGCGGTCAGTGCGCAGACTATGCACAGCGTACCAAAGTGCTGTGGCTAGAGAAGCTGAGCTAACAAGGCAGAAGGCTCAGAAAGGCTCATTGGTTGGCTGTAGTAAGGAGTCATTCATGTCCCGTGGATGACAGCTCTAAATTATAATCCCTCTTTCTCTACAGCAACACCCAGATGAAAGGAAAACTGTTGTGGGACAGTCTGCTTCTGTGTTTATAAAGACAGTTAGATCCTTTTTGAAAGGCAGATATTTTTTTGAAGGGGCAAATCTGTGAAAAAATCAAGAGGGCTGCCAGAGTTGTAAAGCGAACAAAAATATCTTTTGTGAATCACTGTGATGCTCTTCTTTGCTGCAGAACTAGACAAAGCAAATCATTGCAACTATAATGTGTCCTAATGTTCATGACAATCTCAGGTACAGAAACAGAAAACCTCTCTCAGATAAACAATTCTAGTTCTCTGCTGCTAGATATCCATTTGCAACCAATGAAGCATGCCTTAATATCCATCTCTTTTTTTCTTTCATACCCAAAGTACCTGAAGTACCTGGAGTGCCTCTGAAGAATAATGGGAATAGAAAGCGATGAAGAGACAACATTTGACTACGTACTTCAGGGAACTTACATGCAAATTATTCATTTGCAAACCACTGCCAAGCCCATGCCAAATTCTGCCCCAGTACTACAGAAATATAAACTTGGTGCTGAATGGCTTTTCTGGGGATTTCTGGTTCAGTTCTGACCTCACAGCAGCCCTTTGGGTCATCCTTTGCAGAAAGAGTCAAAGTGAATCAATTTCCATGACCGCTCTGTGCACATATTCTGTTCCACGTACTTGTAAGAAAATAAAGATAAATATGAGTAAACAATTAATAAAGATAAATATTTATCTATCGCTTGAGTCAAGGTTCCATTTTGGATTTGGAAAAACATCCCTCGTGCTTGGTTTGGCTTTGCTTGACTTGAGTAAGAGGAAAGGGGAGATATATAATAAAAGTTACAGGAATATCATTTCGTAACATTCTCAAATGACATCTACTGATAGTTAGCAGAACTCAGTGCAGCTCCTGGTATGGTGGCATCCACGTCCCCTCTACCCAAGGTTGAGGCTGAGGTGGTAGGGATGCTGGAGCAGACTGCCTGTGTCTCACTGAACACGTAAAAAACCTCACCCCTTTCCAGTTCTGTTTACTTAAAACAGCAAATTAGCCACAAGGTACATTGCTTTAGCTAAAAATAAAATGTTTTCTGCAGACGTCTGGTCTCTGTACGTGACACCTGAGATCCCCACAAGTGAAAAACAAAGTGGAAGGCTCAGGGCTCCCTGTTTTCTCCACGCGTTTGTGGTTTGTTTTCTCTGGACATTTGTCAGCGCTGTGCAATTGCCGAGTTTCCTCCCCAGGGCCACTTTCCTTGTTTGCCCAGGTCTTTCAGGTGGGGAGAGAAAGCACCGTAGCGATGGCACAGCATCTTTTCTGATGATAGCCGGTCTGGAAGGAGCCCACTAAGCCTCCTTATTTTACAGCATACCCCATCTCAGCACAGTCGCACCCCAGCCCAGGGGCACTCTCTGGGAGTGACTCGTTTGCATCATAGTTTTTGCACTCAAGCAATGAAAACTTTCACAAGGGAAAAGAAAAAAAAAAAAAAAAAGACCAACAGCCAACACCACACAACAATAGTGGTAATTATGGAAAGAGCAATTAAGAAAAGAGAGAGGGAGAAAGAGGACCTGGGCCTGGTCCAGATTGTGTCTAACTAGTAGCAAAGACTACCATTATAGAACAGGGCTGAGGCTGGCATCTTCCTGATTCCCAAATAAAGCTACAGGAGAGGGCACACCTTGGGTTTACAGCAGTGTTCTCTCTTCTACCTACTTAGCTGTAACTTTATATGTACGTTCCTACATACAAAATGCAGCCAATCCAGCAGGTTTGAAGGGAGCATATTCACAGCATGTTGTATACATCTAGAACACCCTGGGAGAAGAAACTAACTCCAAGAGCTTCTAAAACATCAACAGACCTCAGCTCTGCCAGAGCATTGGTTGGAGAAAATTAGAGATGAGTGTGAGCAGCTCGAAAATTCCTGCCACCCTTCTCCAGCCTGGCTCCGCTGAAGTATGAATCTCTGTGAAGCAAACTCGTCCCCACAAAGAAGGATCTGTGGAATATGGAGGATCTCCACACTCCACCCCCACTAGTAGTCTGGATACCCCCCAGCTCTCCATGGCCAGCATTGATGGTTTTCAAGCTGTATTCCCTGAAGACGGCCATAGGCTGGGTGTGCTAACACCCTCTAGGGTAGTGAGGCACTGGCACTGCTGCCCAGAGAGGTTGTGGATGTCCCCATCCCTGGAGATGTTCAAGATCAGATTGGATGGGGCCTTGGGCAGCCTGAGCTGGTGGGTAGCAGCCCTGCCCGTGGCAGGGGGTTGGAACTGAATGGTCTTTGAGATCCCCTTCAACTCAAGCCATCCTATTGTTCTATGATCCTCTCACATCTGCCCCATCCCTTTCATTAAGCAGAAGATGACTTGTAGACCAACTTGTTCTCAGTGTGTCTCTACTTTCAGATAGCACCTGGGAAGGTGCCCCAAAGAAGGAACAGGGACAGTTCCTCCATTTCACTTCCTCTGGAAGACCAGAAGCAGCATTCTTTCCACACTCAGCCCTGCTGAGAAAAAATCAGATTTTGCTTTTTACTCTCTTCCCTTCCAGCACCAACAGGGAGGCCTGGAAAGATCTCCTGCTGAGGGTGTTGCCGTCGGAGAGGACGTGCAGAAGCACGGCTGTAGGGTGGGAGGAACTGGCTGAGCAACAGGGCTGGGAGGGCTGCCGGGAGCCCTGGACTGCCATGTGGGCTGCTGGAAAATAAAACCAAAAAGCCACATCAAGTGCTGGGCTTATAATGTAAGAAAGCAGTCGGAGTGTGAATCTGATTCTCAGTGTTTATAGAACTTCGGGAGTGGTTTTCCTGCAGGCCAACAGGCCTGTTATTCTTCAGTATCGCAGGATAATTTAGGTCGGAAGGGACCCCTGAGGACATCTGGTCTGGCCGCCTGCTCAGAGTCGGGCCAATCTTGATCAGGTAACTCAGGCCAAAAAAGCACGATTCCACTAATACTTTCTTATTCATCCTCTCTGCTTGCTTGAGACTGGATTGTGTTTTTACCACATTTCAGTCGCACTCGCTGTACAAAAGCTGCTGCAGCTCTCCCAGCTAGGGAGTCAGGTTCTATTTTTCTTTCTCCTGGTTTAGTAAAAATAAAACCAAAAAACAACAGGAATAGCTAAGGGCTCAAACTGCCCTCAGCTACACCAAAACAATGGCCATTGTTCTGGAAATAAGCAAGTTGCTCTGATCCCCAGTATGCTACTTCTAGTGGCCCTTGTCTCTGATAATATAACCCAGGGCTACTCTTTAAAAACTTGTTCTGAGCTCCTCTTGAAGGACAAGACTTTCAATTAAAATAATAAATAAATCTTGTCTGAAAGGCAACATCTGCCATAGCACAGGCTCATAATAAGCCAACAGAATAGCACTGATAACCTCTTCCTGAGGTACCCGGGTTTACTTTGGTGACCTTCTGGCCAGAGAGCGTTTCTGGCTCTGTGTTGCCCTCAGACTAGGTGGGTTTGTGGTCCTCTCACAGCCCCAGTCTTGGAACAGCTCTTACTGCAGTCCATGGACCAGGCAAGGGGGAGATGTGGCATCTGGTTTTCCATCAGGCAGTGCTGAGCAGGGTAAGCATCATTTTGGCTGAATCCTAAGACCAGGAGAAAGGCTCTACAGGAAGAAATTCACTGCTAGGCAAACAGAGGGTGTTTGGTAAAAGGCAAATGAGCTGTTTCAACGTCACAGTGTATCCTCTGGCATGGAAAGAGGGGTAGAGGCTGCTATCTTCAGCAAAAGCTGCCTGAGGGAAATTACAAGTAACTGATGGATTGAAAAGTTTTTGTTAAAGTCCTCCCTCATTCTCCCCCAATTCAACATCAGCAAAAGGTCAAAAATAGGGATGGCACAATGTGAAAGTCTGTGAAAACTTGGGTTTTGTCATTTTCCCCTACAGTCAACAGAATTGTGTTTCCAGTCAAGTGTTTGTAAAGCCAGTGTCGTATTGATGTCAACAAAATCCTTCAAAGAACAAATTAAGACACACACAAGCAAGCAGGCAGACTTCCGAACAGTCTGGCCTGCTTACATCATTTCCTTCTCATAATTCACCCTGCGTGTTGTACCTCTTGTACATCTCTGGCTTCCTCAACATAAGAGAGAAATTCTTCTTGTATCACACGAACTTCTTCAGCCTTATCACAAATCTCTCAGATAAGAGGCTCATGTGAGGCAATCCTCGCCATCCTCACATTCCAGTCTTCCAGGAGCACAACATGGAGCTTTTCCACCTTATAAGGATGAACTTCATCACTCACTCAAAAGGTACTGCAATTGCTTTAAAAGGTCTCAGATTTGCAGAAGGAAACATTACCTGGTACTCACCATACTGAGCTAGCTGGGGACCAGGCACGCTGGGATGCTTGATCAAAAAGCATCTAAAAGGCTATATTGTAAACCTTTTGGTTTTTTATAGATAATTTTTTGTCCTTTTCCCAGCCTAACCCAATGTCTCCTGCTCACAATGTTTCTGTGGCAAATCAGAAAACTTTTCTCAAACTCTGTTATCCCCCTCTGAGGTCTGAACTCTGGGCTCTGAGTACACATTTGTTACTGCTGCCTAAAAAACAACTAAATGTTTGTAGATAGAAATAAATGTATTTCTATCTAGAAAATCCCCAAAGAGTTCATTTTTTACTGCATGTGAGGAAATCTGGAATGTAAACATACTAACAAAATAAGCACTGGCATTTAAAATGAAGCAAAGAAACCAGATGCTTTACCTTTCTCTTTTTGCAAAGCAAGAAGAAGGGTCCTGAGAAACACTGAGAAACATCAAGTTTTTGGATCAGAAATCTTTGCTCCACTTGCAGGAAAAAGAAAAAAGAAAAAGAAAAAAAAAAAAGTTTTGAAAGCAAAGCAGTGGGGAGGATGGGAAAAGCTCCCTTTTTGGCAGCCTAGCTGAACATCCGGGCTGCCCTGATGAGTGATGCTCCATGGACGATTTCATCACAGCCACGCTGCTCTCCCTGTTTCTTACAAGCCTCCCTGCTCACTACAGGGAAAGCCCAAGGGCACAGCCTCATCTGGGCCACACTCCCCTTTGGGTTGTGTCACCGGTGAGACCAAGATGAGGAGCATTTGGCACCCACATCCCACGTGGATCACATCACACTGACATTGTTCTTATCAAGGCTAACTGTTGCTGATAGGCCTCCAGAGCAGGAGTGGAGGATGAAAAGCAATGAGGAAAGCTTCAAGGCTTTGCCCCTCTCAGAGAGCCAAGGCCCTGTGTTGTGCCCTCACCCTACGCCCCTCTCCCAGCCAGCCCTGTGGGAAGGAGACCTGTCACATCATCCTTCCCAGCACAACGCAGCAGATGTAGGCAGGGCTCACAGCACAGGCTGCAAGGCAGGATGAGGCAGGACAGCTCATGGACAACCCTGAGTGCCTGCAGCATAGGGATCACCTCAGCTGGAAGTGAGAGTGGAGGCTGAAGGCTGACATACAGCCCCAGCAGTCTCAGCCAAGGCCAATGCCAGAAGACAAGTAGGTTATTTTTAATTAAACCAACAACAGAGGAGGACCCATGATATTGTTCTTGAATGAAGACTATTTAAAGGAATAAACCATCACTATGGAAACGGGGAGCTTTGCCAGAGAGAGGCAGGAAATGAAGCTCAGCAAGAGATACTGAGGAATTTTCAGCCATGACAGCAGCAGAAGCAGCTCACATTGGGGCTGCACCTTTGGGCCAGGATACACCAAGCTGCCTTCTTGAGCCCGAGGCAGCTGATGGCCCACACTTGTGGTAGGCACAGTGGTTGTGCGTGGTGACTCACTGGGGCTGCACACACTTCAGGAGGGATGTGAGAAAGAACAGAGTCTGTGACAGAGGCTGCAATGGGATTTCAGAAGCAAAACTAACTACACGGGGATTAGACCAGAATGAACACAGAGGGCTTGAAAGACTTCAAATGTATTATCAGCTTGGCTGCTTCTTGATCAGGTCCAAAGGCACATTCTTTATCTGGGAGTCCTAAAGAGGCAAGGACAAGAGCTTAGCTGAAAGGCAACAACCTTTTCACTCCACTTAGGAGTTCCTCGTGTCCCCTACACTCATTCTTGACACTATAGTAAAGTTATGGACACCCCATTCATGGCTGTTGCAATTGTTCATCAAAAATAAGCCTCCTAATTTAACAGGATGGTTTACACAGCCATCACAAACCTATCAGCAACTGGTCCTCCTCCATGAGCCATCAGGGATGCTGAATCCTGAGCAGACCTGCTCTCTCAGTATGTTTTTGGCCTTTTGTGAGCCACTTCCACAGTAAGGAGTCCAACCTGAGCAGCTGTCAGCTCCTTCACTGCACCTGAAGCCAAGTGGGATATACGGGCAGTGTTCTTTGTTGAGTGCCCTTGATGCAGTTCCAACCACGACTGGGTGTGCAGCAGAACCTTAGCTGAACAGATGGAAAACCTAGAAAAAAAAAGTGATTGCATAAAACAAGGTGGGGAGGTGGCTGCGGCAGTAGCCCAGGCAATGACAAGGTGGCAATGGCAAGATGGTTAGGGAAGCCCACAGGAGCAGCACCACCCATGCAGGAGGAGCCAACAGCCCCTGTTCTCACTTGAGAGTAAGCGCACTCTTTATCCGGCCTACCCAGCACTTATCCTAACATTTAATTGCGTGAAAGAAACAAGATGGACGAGAAACTCCATCACTCCTGCATGGAAACCGGTCTGTGCAGAGGAGCTCAGAGGCAATCTCTGCTGAAGCAGCAGCCATTGTCTTCAAGTCAACCTGCAGCTTTGCAGCCACCAACTGTGTCTGTAGACGCCTGGAAATCCATTCTGAGCAGGAGCTCAGGGCATGATGGAAAACATGGGACCTGCCGGCAGCTGCAGATACCAGGATTAGTCCTCAGAGATGACAGGGACCGCTGTCTCCAGGCAAATGGAAGCAGAGCTGGGAAACTCGCACCTGAGGAACAGCTGGACTAAGTGTAGGGGCAGTACTAGCATTCAGCAGTCTCACCGCGCGGCTCTCTCCTTTTAAGGGAGCAGCAACCCCTCAGCAACCTGGGGACACGTCAGCACCGGCCCTGGGGGCAGCCAGGCTGCAGGCGTCACAGCCCAGCCAGAAGGCTGCAGACCAGACGGAGGCTAATGTTACTCTTCCCAGAGGTTCAGCAGGTCACCACTTCATCCTGTGAGCAATGCTGAATTTCAGGGCAGTGAGAGAATTGTTTACATTGGCTACTTGTACAAATGCTGGAAAAAAAAAGAAAAAAAGAAGAGTATTATGGGACTTCTGTTCTTTAATTCCAAAAAGAAATCAAACATGTCTAGACTGTTGCATGCATGTGGCTTTCTTCCAGGCTTCTCCCACCTGGAGCAATAAGCAGGCTGGAAACTCTCCACAAAAGAGTTTTCAACATCCATTTAAAAATGCTCCCACCCCGTGCACACCAGCCAGCACTGACCCGCCAAATCCCATTCAGAGGCAGCAGCAGATAGGGGAAGTGATTTCAGGTGCAGGTCACAGAACAGTGCTGTGGTGTCTCTGCTCTCCTTTCACAGCAGAAGGATTGGGAAGCAGCTGGTGGAGTGCTTGCAGCAGGACGGGCACCATGGGACACTCCTATGGGGCCATAGGAGCTGCCATTGCACCAGGACAGGCACTGCCCTCCCCCCAGCATCAGCTCACCCCGCAGGATTGCCCTGCACCAACCCATGCTACCCTGGGCTGCAGTCCAGGCGCAAGTTGGTCTTTGTCTTGTTATCTGGTGAGCTTAGAATTGCTGCTGACAGGAGACGTCTGAGCTGCTTAGGGTGATGCCATCTCTTAGCTCAGAAGCAGCTGAGGCTTCATCCTGGCAGCTCACTGAGAAGCCGTGGTGGCAGAGCTGGGGCAGCACCCACAGCCAGGGGAGACTGAGGCTCACTACTGGGATCTGTGCCGTGTTCAGTCTTCTGGCAAACATTTCTAGGCTCTCATTCTTCCTCTCCTCCCACCTCCTAGTGTATAAAGGAAGATCCTTCTTAACACTATACTGTAGATGCAGAGACATCTCTAAACAGCAGAGATAGAGATGAGCATCAGTATAGCCACGCAACCTGTTGGAGATGGGAACTTTCCAGCTCCTAAAAGCTGGTTCCCAAAAGCCACACAGCCTCCCTTTTCCTAGCAGAGAACATAATACTGGTGGCAAAGTTCAGCCTCACTGCCACACCATCAAAATCTGCCTCTGATGCTGTGGGCCAACATCATAAAATAAGAGGCATTACTTTTGGGGCAACCTTCTTAATAACTTTGCTCCCTTGTACTTGGTAATCCAGAGTATAGGATTTTTGCCACCCTTTAACCAAACACAAGGAGAGCACTGGATGTGCAGGGCTGCAGGCAGCACTGACATGGGTGCACAGTATGAATATGTGCCAGGGGTATGCATGCAACTGGAGGAGGAACAACGAGGAAACAAACAGAGCTGGGTTCAGGCCAGGTCAGCTCCTTGATCAGCTCCAGCTCCAGCAGACAGGGACAGGAGCCCCTTGTCCTACAGCCTGAGATTTCCCCTGCTGAGACAGGGTCAGACCTGCACTGGGGCTGCCCTGCAGCTGGACCCTATGACATGGGAGAGGGAGGCTGCAGTGGTGTCAGGCCGCAGGCGGCCCGCATGGCAGTCGCAGTTTGCCATCTGGCAGGGCGGATGGCTAACACCGTGGTCACACAGATACTCTATGTCATGCATAATTCAGGATTTGTGTTGACGTCTGTCAAGCCCTGTGTAAGAATCTAAGCTCCACACATTACCAAGTACCTCACCAGGGACCACATCCTGCTGCCCCGATGCCACCCCGCAGCCCATACCAGCCCCATCCCTCAGTCCAACAGTGCTTCACCATCTCCGTGATGTTCTACATCTAGAAACAACAAGGTCTGATGAAGACAGGGAAATTATCATCATCTAAAAATGGTTTCTTTGGGAACCTGAGTAATTTGATCAGGTACTTCCATTTTCTTCCACTTACTGTCCAGGGCCAAGCATGCTGCTGCCTTCACCAACAGGACATGGCAGTGTTAGCATTATGGGAGTTTTAAAAGGATGGATGAGTGATACCTATAATTTCACTTCATTTCCTGCATGGAAAAATAATTCAATTTATTTAAGAAAAGAAAAACAACGGAGGCATTATTCATTACAAAGAGCTCCACTGGGAAACATTACCGAGCTGAGGAGAAAAGGCTGAGCCCCAGAGTCAGCGCTTTGTATTCATGTAACAAAATTTCTCCGGGAACATCCATAGCTCTCTCACCAACGCTAATTCAAGCCTCTTCCTCCATTTGTGTGGCAATGAACTCCCTGGCAATCAGCTCCCCTGTTGGGAGAACTGGGCTCGGCTCTGTTGGGTTTGCTGAAGGTGCTCAGAACTGCCTTAATGCCTGATATTTTGCAGAAGAATCTTCAAGCTGCTTTTCTGAGAGGAACAAGAAACCTGGTGATGAACTTAGCAGACACCACCACGGCTGTGTAGTGAAGTAGCTTAGGGTGTACTCGGATAGTAGGGATGCTGCCATGGAAGTAGATCGTGTTGACAGAATGAATCCCTCCCCAGTCTGTCACTTCAGAGAACCCCTGTGGACTATCTGCTGTTGTCTGAGTTAATAGGTTTGAAAATACCAATTAACAACTGACTAACAAGTGGAGCTTTTGTCTCTGTACACAGGGGAACCACAGCTTTCACATCCATCTACTTGCAGGCAAAGACACTCAGCAGCCCCAGATCTGGGATGCTCAGGCTTAGCGCAGCTTCCAGGAGATGCACACAGCCTTGATACCCGAGATGGCATTTGAAATGGTTGGGCTTTTTCAGGAGTTCCTCTCTCTGCCTGCCTCTCCGGTACCTGAGGCTGGTGCAGACTTACCTCTGCAGAGCATTGTTCACAGCACCACTAATTTCAGTGGGAATCTGGGCGGTTTAGCACATGAGTTATGGGGAGGAATGCCTGCAGTGGTAGCATTACCACAGCTGTGTCCCTCCATGTGCATGGGCTGCACTGGCATGGCTCTGCTCTGCTCACAGCACACACAGCATGGTCACGCACAGTGAAAGGGAAACAAGCCAGGTCAGTCAAATACACACTTGTGCCTTCTCTATGGACAGCCAAAGCCAATGCTGCATTGATTTCCCACAGGTGAGGCACTGGCCTCACTATCCCAGTGCTTCCACATCTATTGGTGGAAACTGAAGCCTCATAACATGTGCCTAGTTCAACACAGCCCGCTTTCTATGCTATCAGCTCACCTGTTAGTTAGCCACAGTATTTTCTCCGTTTTGTTTTAGCTCCTGTCCCATACCAATCCTTCCATTGTGCTGTGAGCATCTGGTGGACCTAGAAGTAGGTCACCCTGCTTCCGTGGTGCTTCCCAGCCCCGATGCTCCCAGACTCCTCAGTCCCCCCCATGGCAGCAGCTCAGACACCTCCCTGTGCCTCACTGGGGCTCCGCTGCATGCTGCCTGCTCCAGGCTTTGCCTTCCCTCATTACTTTCCCATATTTCCTCAACTCTAAATTGTATTTATTGCTGTGAGCTTTTCACTGCTTGCTAATTATAAATGTGTTTTATTATCACATTCGCTGTCCCTGATCCTGTGCTCGTTTGCAAGGCGCTCATCTCTCTCAATGTGTCTTTGAGGCTTTCTAGGAAAACATCCTAAAACTATTTTAAGTCAGGGCCAGAGGGAAAGGAGGCAGCTATGTTATGCCCTGCTACTGGCAATGAAACTGTGTCTTTGCGTCGCGACGGCATCAGACCTAGAGACTGCCAGTCTCCTCCCTGCTGGGTCAGTCACTTCTGACCAAGGCAATGCTTTAGAGGAAGAACCTTCTCCCTCTTCCCCAGTCCAGCCCAGCCCAGCCCAGCTTCCACCAACTGCTCTGCTGCTCCCTGTGGGGTTTTGCTTGAGGGCAAACCCACAGAAACTCCTCAGCTCTCCACCAGCACCGGGGCACCTCAGTGCAGCAAAGGAGCTTTATCCCTGCAGCAGCTTCACAGCCTCAGTTGCTCATGAGGCCATCAGCTCCTGCTTATCCAGCGTACTCTTTAAAATGGCTTTTTTCCCCCAACTGTGCACAGATTAAATCCTTCCTTTTCGGTCAGTGGAACTGTCACTTAGGGTGAACAGCTGAGAACTTCATCTAGTTTAAATTTCACAATAAGCAATACACGAACTTGGAGTTCTGTGATGTTTTTCATCTGGCAAAATTAAAGTTAACATAGAATTGCCCTTGGGCAGGAAACAAGTCCTAGCTTCAGAAACAACAACATAACGTGGAGAAACATCAGAGGTATTACAGGACCAGCAATGTGAGAATCGAGATGTGTCACTCTGACTGAAACACTCCTATTTGTGCCAATTTTACATGTAAGATAGCAGCTAAGTGATTAATGAGCCGTTCCTCTTGCTACAACTTGTGCATCTCCAGCAAGATGATGTCCCATCCAAATGGGCTCATCAGCTGCCAGGACATGGGGCCACACAGCCTGCATCTTTTGCATCCATATCCTTAGGGAGACAAAGGAAGAAGTGCACCCTGGCTGGCAAAACATATGGTAGATTAAAACTGAAGAGCCTGTCAACTGGGTGACAAACTTCCACAGTTTTGACTTAAAAGTATGTATATGTAAACAAATATCTCCATCTAAGGCTTTAACTGCTCCCGCTGCTCCTCAGATAGATTATCCTAGCCAGGAATTGACTTAGGAATTCAAAACATTGCTGCAGACTTTCCCAGCTTAAAAATAAGACTTCCACATCATCGGAAGCATGTAGGAGCTAAAAAAAACTTCTTTATGGAAAGTGGGAGATCTGCCCCAGAGGGCACACTGAGTCAGCCCTCCATTCTTGCACTGAATTAAAAAGAAATACAGGGCTGCTGCTGTTCTTCATCCCCGTGGGCACAGAAGTAAATAGCATGGCAGAGCCAGCCATCAAACCCCAGTAATGTTGAGAGCTTCAGAAGGACTCATGTACAGCTTGAAGCACAGGCATCCTTCCATTCCAGGTTAGATCACCTGCCTTTCTCTCCACTCCAAGGTTGCATAAGTGAGAATTGAGACATTTCTCATGCTTTGGAGAAAAATTGTATTCAAGGATATGATCCAAGCAAAAAATTCCAGATCCGACCATCACAGGCAGGAAACGTCATTGGAGCAGAGTACTGCAAGTTTCATTTTTACTTGCCATTCCCTGGGACACTGTATGCCCTTTGAGGTCTTTGTCTGGGGGGAAGAAAGAGGAATTAGGTTCTCAATATAGAGTGGAACCTTGAGAAAGGAGAAGAGCAAGTGAGAGGCAGCTCTTGTCTTAGAGCTTCTCTGTTCCACTTGCAAGGATACCCTATTTTTCTTTCCTCATTTCAACAGGCTGCATAAAGATCACCCTGAGACCCCAGAACTTCCTTCTGAGGTCCAAAGGCAAATGTGAACTAGAAGTGTCTATCACTACAGATCTTTTGTTAGTAAGTCCCAAGTGATACAAGGCTAACCCAGGCAGCTATAGGAAAAAGACACCATTAGGTAGCTGACGGGGAACCTCAGTCAAGCTCTGCTTGCTACTAAGAACCATTTGCTTAGTTCTGGCTTCTAAGAGTCAGATTGTGATGTAGCTGATGAATTTTCACCCAGGAATCAATGGGTATGTAGGGTATAGGGATATTGTTGGCTTATTTGTTTTAAATACATTTTGGTTCCTTTTCCCCTTTTCTGCTAGAATTAATTCTGGAAATTCATGCATTTTTTCTCTCTCAGCTGTATATTCCTAAAGAGTTCAGAATTTATCCCATTAGGATCTAAACTTAAATGCTGAGCTTAAGCCAAAGCTCCTCCAAAACATAGGCCAGGCTTTCCTCAAAGCCAATTTTCTTCCAAAAAAGCAGAACTTGGCCCTTTTAGTCCTCATTCTGGAAGTAGGACGCACACGCAAGACTTTCCCAAAGAACATATGGTTTACTGTTTTGAAATGACTAGAATGCAAATCACCAGAATGCCTGGGAAGCAGCGACTTCGGCTGCTAACGCTGTTGTAAGCAGCCATGGTTTTTATCGTCGAGGCCTGCAGACCAGAAGCTCATAGTAACATAGTCCCAGGGGTGGCGTGCCTGGAAACGAGCAGCCCTGCTTATATCTGACCACACAAGTGCTGTGCCTACAGCCAGCAACACCATCGGGTCACAAAGTTCATAATCAGGCTTTTGGGTTTTTTGGACTATTCATTGGAGCACATGAAATGGCTTTACTCATTTGTACTGCCCACTTCAGCAATGCAGTGACTCAGATAAGCTCTAAAAGCAGCACCAATGCCAACTTGCATCCATGCAGCAATTCCAGCACCATGTAGGTGGGAGTCTATGCTTCACACTAAGCCTGAATGGAAACACATTCATGAAATCGAAAATGGGCAATTTCCAGCCATATCACACAACAAGCAGCAGCTCATGTACTCATTCAGGAGGAAGGAATCACTCAGCAAAATAATAGACAACCCTTGAACTGCCCTTTCAAGAGAAATGAGTCGTGCACAGGGCCAGGTCTGTGTCTCTCTGATGCTCTATGGGCCAAAAAATGCTGCATATAGCAGAGAAGGCAGGAAGAGCATTTTCTGACATGCTCTCACTGACTATAAATCCACAGAGATGTGTTTAAAGCCCTGCTTTGGTACTGCTGGAACTACCTTTGTTTGCATTTTGGACAAAAGCAGGAAAGAGCCCACTCCTGAATGATGCAGTGGGCTGTGCTAACAGACTGCAATGGCACCCTTCAGCAGCACCCCTGTAATTGAGGAAAGCTTGCTAGTATGGGGCACTGGGGGTGCCCCCTTCCTAGAGGCATTTAAGGCTAGGTTGGATAGGACTGTGAGCAACCTGGCCTAGAGTGAGGTGTCCCTGCCTATGGGGAGGGGGGGGGGAGTGGAACTACACAATCTCAAAGGTCCCTCCAACACAAACCATTCTATTATTCTACGACTTTAACTCAATGAAGGAATCTGGTCCTGTTCATGCAAAATGAAAGCATTCCAAGAACACCACAACATCAAGCCACATCAGCTTCTGATGGCCACAAGAGATCTAAGATGCAATAACACAGAGAAGTACAACACCCAGAAGCAGCCCTCACTGCTGCTTATGTTCCTTGCTATATTTCATGAAGAATGGTTTTCCAGTGCTCAATGGACACAGCTTTTACACAGGCATTAGGATCAGGTTTCAATTACTTTAAAGTGTTGTGTTACAAAGTTTAAGAAAAAAAACACACTAGTTTTAGGAGAAAATTATTTTCTGAAATAAGGTGTCCTTTCCAATTAGTACTACAAACTGAGGCCAGCTGGCCTTCAGAGCACTGTCACTGATGCACCCATGGTCAAACCCCATGCTCCCCCTTTCTTGGGTCAGCTGCACCTTTCCAAACAAGCCCTGTCCATCAGACACAGCCATCCAAGATGGCAAAGCACCACCTTCACTGAGCTGCTCACCTCAGAGAAGAATCCAGCAGCACTCTGATCTGGCGAATGGGGAACTGCTGGCACAGAACAGCCCCCAGCTGAGCAGGAGGGAGGGGCAGAGCTCTGCACATCGGTCAGTGGTGAAGCAAAGCAGCTTCTGAAGAGCAGAGCAGCTCTTGTTGTCCACCTGCAGCAGACATGCTTTTTTCTTTTTTTTTTTTTTTTTAATTTATTTCTTAAATTTCTTATTGTCTTTTCCAGATACCATAGCTGCCCAGTACTGATAACATTACTTACTTCGGCAAGAAGGTGAACGTGCTGATTTGGAAACTACAAATCTTGCATGCAGTGAAACTTCCTGTGAACAAAAGGTTAAGATTGCGACCTACCTTCCTGCTCCTGTTCTACAGAAACCAGAAACAACAGGCATGTAGACAACATGGGAGGCTGCCTCAGGGAAGCACAGCAAACCTGTTATGCCCTATGCTTGTAGGAGAGCATGAACACCAAAACAAGGAGCTTCTATTTTGCTTAAGGCAAAGACAAGAACCACAAGGTAGGTGTTTGGGAAATGATGAGAAAAGGTGGCCATGGCCATGTCAAGAAGACCAGGGATGCTCTCAATAGCAACTTGGGCATTCTTTAGAGGTGGGCAGGAAAAGCAACTGTACTAACTGAGGGAAAATCCTTCCAATATAAAGAGCTTACTTAAAAAGAAAAAATTGACACAGCAAACAAGATTTTAGCTAGAAGACAGCATTTACAATAATGTGTTTGCATAATCAAGTAAACACTCCTACAGCTGATTGCAGCGATCTAAAATATAACCAGTACACAACGATTCTGTCAATAAGGGAGCAGTGTATCAACTCCATTAATGCCACTTGCAGTGGTGTTTGGAAACATCCCTTCCAGCCTCCTTACATGCTTCTCAAATACTGCACCACATGCTTATTCTAAGTTCTCACCTAGCAAAGCAGGCAGGCAAGGGAAAACCAGCCATCAAACACAGTAGCTGCAACATGTTTCTGGCTCACGCTCACCCTCCCTCTCATCACTTTACCTCCTAGCATCTCATCTAAAGTTCTCCTTTCATCGTGTTTTAACAGGGAGACTTTCTCCCTTCCTCACATACGAGGCAGCTGTCTATAGGAAAGAATTATTCTGAGACCACTGCTCAATGGTCTTGTACTGCTAGAGTCCTACTGAAAGCAAAAACCTCCTTTTCCTTAAGATAAGCCAGTCTTATGTCAGTGCAGGGCTTGAAAGCCCATAACAACTACCAGGGTCAACAGCAGGGTCATGTTTTGTCCTGCCAGCACTACAAGGCACAGCCTTCACAGCCTTCATATGTGGGTTCTTTTCCCATCATGCACTGAATTTTCTTACCTTGTTACCAGGAAAGCAAGCACAGCTCCCCTGACTAAGGCCTGCCAGGTCTCACTGGATGCTCCATTATAAACAGGCACTGGACAGTGATGGATGTAGCTCCCAGGGCAGACACTGGTGCTGCTCTCTGGCATGCTCACACAGGGTCACTCTGCCAAAGGCCTCCTACGTGCACCTCACATTGCAGTGGAGCCCACCTCACCACCTGCCATTTTAAATGTTGGCAGCACTTGTAGAAAACCAGCCCTGATCTCCACTGCCAACCACCTTCAAGCTGAGAAAGCTTAAATAGCAGTTTTCAGACTGTACTGCGTGCTGTCTTTAACTGGCATCACAATCTCTGTCCTTCCACTCTTGCCTCTTTGGCCTGCTGCCCCCCGGAAATGAGACATGGGCATAGTCAAGGTACATCCCAGCATTCAGAGCTGTATTCTGAATAATGACGACTCGCTGTGCATTAAGCACACAGAAAGGCATGCCTAAGAGCCTGATTTTTGATAGCCCTTGGTTAGAGCAAGGCCTAGAGCAGCATAATACCCTCTTGCCAAACAATTACATTTCAGTAGTGATAACACTGTGCTATTCTGTTATTTTCTTTAACAAAACCCACAAAATTGAATGTCACCATGGGAACAGTCTAAAGTTGATTTTGGAAAGAGGCTCACTTCCTATAGCTTATCTGTTGGCATAAAAAAAAGTCACTGAACCATATCAGACGCAAGAGCTTTATGAAGTATCATCTCTCAAGGTATTAGTAAGCTGTGAAAACATCCACCCCAAGGGCTGCAGTTCTTCAGCGTCTGAAGTAGAATAAAGAGGCCAGAAAGCTTTATTCCTCATTTTCCTCAACAAGAAACACAGCCCAAGCTACCACCAGTGTGATCTAATTCAATCATTCTTCAGTCTGTAATGTGTAATAAGTGTCAGAATGGAAAAATTCCTTCTAAGAAGAACAATTAAAACTTAAAGCAGTCATCCTGGTTGGCTGGTTGAACAAAAGACACATGTTCACACAAGAATAATTCAGTCAACCGTCTTAATAAGGATTTACTTTAAACAGAACCTTGTATGGGTACACTAGACTCAGTCTCATTAAGGAGTAAGTTGGATTTTTATACAGCATGAACCATTGGCAATCTAAAACAGACCCACTGAAGAATGGAATGGAGAATCAAACTCAGTGTTTCAGATCCAAGCTCTGTGTGCCTTTAATACTTTCCTTTTTTTTTTTTTTTTTTTTTGAGAGAGAGAGAGAGAGTGCACACTACGACAGACATTTGCATTTATCATGTTTTTAACTTCTTTTCTAAGGATGATTTCTCTGAATCTGCATCTTCCAGCTCCGTTCTGTGTCTTTTCAGTCCTCCACGAGACTGAGTGCTCTCACTGCCTGCAGGATGCAAGTCAGCAGTATCCTCTCTTGTGCTCACATTGTAGCTGTTGGAGTCCATTTCAGACAGGCAGCAGTCTTTGTGCAAGGTCACAACCATCTGCTCAAGGTTGCCATTATCAGTATTTGAGTGCACCTGTAGTCCTTGAATCACAGCCTCCTGTTCTCCAAAACTCTGTCCATTGCTGAAGCATGAAGGGCGAAGATGCAAGTGGCCGTTATTGTGGTTAACACAGGAAGCGTCGAGGCTCCTTTCCTCACTGTCATCAGTCTGGTTTCTGGAGCAGTGACCTGACAAGCTGCAGATGGCAACAGCAGAGAATGGAGGGACCAGTGAGTGATGGCTTGATGCTGGTTGACAGTTCTGACTGTTTTTCTGTTCCACAAGTCCTGCAGTCTGAATGCAAGCTTCTTCAGTACAACTATTTAGCCCTTTGCAGTTAGCTTTTCCATTCAGCTTTTTAGTCTCAAAAGAACGCTCCATACCTCCGCTGGTAGTGTCTTCAGATGCATTTTCTTGACCCTCCATCCGCCGCTGATTGTCACATTCATGAGTTTGACCATTACTAGAATTTTCTACCAAACCGCATTCTTTTAAAGTTTCTTTGTTGTGGTTTTCAGTAGAAAGAACTGGGGAACCTTGAGGAACTGCTGAACTCAAGTTCCTAGCATCTTCCTTATTTAGCGAGTGTGCTGTATTGTGCCTTCCACTAGTTCCTGGTTTCCCTTCATCATTCACTGCATCTCCTCTGGAGGATTCACCATCTTTATTAGCTGAATACGATATGTAAGAATAATGCAGCCATTTGTAGGCTTTATAAATCTTTCTCTCCACTGATTCATTGTCCGAACAAGGAGAGGTCCTTTCTTTGAGAACTTCTTTGTTGGCTGAATTCCTTTCCGGTGAAGAAGCTGGTGAAGAAGAAAGATCATCTACTTTGATCTGGGGGTAATCATATATATCCTCACCTATGTATGGAGTCACACTCTCTGTGTTAGTACTAGTCCTTTCCTCCTTTTGCATCTTCTGTCGGCGCCTCAGCGCATTGCGTTGCCTCATAGATGTACGTCGTTCATTCAGTTCCTCTTCATCTTCTGTACTACTGCTGCTGCTGGAACTGCTAGACTCGTTCTCCTCAGGACTTGGGGATCGCGGCCGTGGGAAAAGGTCTGTGTCCAATTCTGCCTCACGGGTATTGTCATCAGAGTCAGACTCATTGGAGAGGGCCAGCAGACGTTTATCCTGATACTTTCTCAGTGCTGAGAGCCTCTGCTGACGGGAAGCCATGTCTTCTCTGCCCGAGGGGGATTCAGCTGATCTTAAGGCCCTTAAGTTGTAGGCAGTTTCAGCAGACTCTTCAGCCACGTGTGGTGGGGAGTGATGCAAAGAGGCGGAGGACTCCGACTCGCTGTAAGCGGAGCGTTCACTTACTCCCGCGTGGAGCTGCAGGATGGTGCTCTCACTGAGGTCGCTGTCCGAGTCAGAACTCCAGCCCTCAATCTCTCGGCGTACCAAGGAGTCAAAAAAGGCCATCATCCGTGGATCCTCCTGCACTGACTGGTTGGCATAATCATGCGACAAACCACTACCGCTGTTCAACACAAGACTGATGTACTCTTCATGAGTGTAGAGGCAACGTGAATCGTCCTCAATTCTACCATCTAGATCCCCCGTGCAGTCAGGCTGTTTATACGGACTCCAGATCTGTAACAGAAAGTAAAAGAAGCAAAACACATGGCTCTGAATTCATAAACTATTGAAGCACTTGAAATAGGGCAGTAGTGCAAATACTACAAACAACTGCAAGTTGCAGAATACTTATTATTATTATTAATAATGTTTACCCCTTAAACCCATGCTGGCAAGTATTCCAGAGGTTGTTTTTTTTTTCCTTTGCAAATTTGTTTTTCCTGCATCTAATTCACCCATCCAGAAACCTCACTGCATCCACCATTTCAATACTTCAGCATGTAATAATTTCTCCCAAACTGCAGGACTCTATTTTTATGTGATAGGTGATGCTTACTCACTAACCGTAAGAATAGTTTGTTGCCTACAATATAGTCTTAGCACTAATGAAGGCACTTGTTTCCCAGGAAACTAGAGTTGCTTGTGCCAGTGATGTAGAGCAACACTTCATCCAGCTCCACAGTCACACCTGATAAACAGGCAGGGAACTGAATACATGGAGGTAGAAGGTTGGCTTGCACTATTCCCTTTAGAGAACAGTTGTGAAGGGAAGAAAGCCTCCAGCAGCTTCGCAAGATGCAGCAGCAGGTTTAGTGGGGAAAGGTGAAGGAGCAGACTTTTAATGAAAGCTATTTTTGAAGTGGGGAGAGGTAGTAAGGTTGCAAAATGAAATGCTTTCACCTGTATCAGCAACCTTGACTGTACTGCCAGCCTATCTTCCTCTCAATGTTCAGAGCGTCAAGAAAAAAAGAAAAACATTTTCGACCTAAGAGAAAACCCATCATGTCTTTAAGAAACTGCTAATCTATAGCAAACACAAAAATGGTTCTTCTTATATTTCTTAATTTTATTCATAGATTCAGGGAAATACGATAAAAACACTCGTTTGGACAACTCCTACCACCCTTCCTCTAGATCGTTCCTAATCTAACCGCAACAGTTAGTGTAGGCATAGCTTATCCACAAAATTGCTTTAGAGTTCTGATAAAATATCTGATTTCAGTCATGTAACATGCTAACAAATTCAGAGAAAACTTTCCTGTGCTAGCTGTCTACACTAGGATGGTCTTTTGGAATGGAACTTGGCAAAAAAATCCAAATCTTTTCCCAATAGAAATCAGACAACTTTTGTTTCAAGAAGAGAAAACCACTAACAAAAACAGTATTTTGCTTTTGTAAATGGGATAACCGCCTTCATTTCAAAGATGCACAGTTAACATTCCTAACGTATATCAGCGTGACAAGCACTCTAAAAGATGCCACAAGACTGCCAGTAATTCTGTATCCAGTTTTTCAATAGTGAACAGCAAGACAAAAGAACAAAATAATTTTGTAGCCAATTGTTCAGTGCAGTCAAATTTAAGAGGTAAAGGTAACCCATATTTTAGAATTCTCCCAAACTCAGGCATTTCAGCGAGTAAATGGGACCTCTTTGTATTTAGGAAACATGCCTTCTTGTATGCTTCATGCTGTATTCCTGGACAAGCAGACAGGCATTTCCCTTCCTCAAACAGACAGACCTAGCTGTACTAGACTGATCACTAGGTTTTATAAAAACGATTGCTCTGAATATGTTTTGCCTTCCAGTTCAGCATCTCACGTACGTTTTTGCATCTTCAATGCAGAATTGCCATAATGATTACTGCTGGTTTCTAGCTTATAAAGGGAAGGGCTTCCTGTTTCGCTTGTCCCTGTTCCAAGGATGGATTCCCAGATTTCCTTCAGGTGCAGTTCTACCTGGACAGTATTTACTTTTAATGAAAAGGTCAAGTTTTAAGTATTCTTGGGCATGCAACACCATTGCAAATTAGCTCCTAGATTTTGCCAAGACGTTTTTTTAAGCAAGACTCTTAGATTCTGTATGAGCCAGAGAGGATGTCTGCTCTGAAATCACACTGGGAAAGGTATATTTTATATACCTTATGTACTTTTCATCATTAAAAAAAGTGAACATAAAGGTTTCATATTCTTGTTATTGTCATCAGATCTTCCTCCTCAGTTGACAGCATCAGAAAAGATAAATCTAAATATTGAAAATATAGATTAAAAAAAATAAAAAAAAATAGTCCACAGTGGAGCTTTTCCCTCCTCTCAAGAGGGACTATATAAAAAAGAGAAGTCAGAGAACTCAGGATTTATCCCCATGAATGCCTGTTTGTACAGGATCAGATGCCATCAGAGATCCAGCTCCCTGCTTTCTCGACATTTTTCTGTGAGAGATTTGAAGGACCTGCCAGAGTCCCAGAAAGACTTCAGGCTAAAAACGTCTTGCCTCAGCAAAACTGGGAAGCCTTTAAATTGATAGCACTTGCCCCGAGCTCTCTCTGTGGCACCTGAAATGGGCTTCTTTGTACATGGAACCTTTTTCTTATCCCCGACTGATGCCATATCAGAGAAGAAAGTGAGGAAGTGAGAGAAAATAAGTTGGCAAATCATCCCACTGAAGCAACTATCTATCAAGAAGTTCTTCCCTTGTCAGAGAATTAAGGAGCTGAACATTAGTCACTGATGCCCCAAGTACAGATACAAAAATAGGAACAATAACAGAGTACAGAACTAGTTCTCTACTTCGACAGAGATGCTTCAAAAAGCATCTTTTAATTTCTTGTATTCCATGGTGGCAAAACCCCAAACTGTAAAAGTAGTAGTTATGCTGTTAGCATGAGGATAATTAAAGCCAGCTATATTAGATTATCTGATTAGGCAAAGGCAGTTAGCTACAGTGACATTCATCTGTCACCATAGCAACAAGGGCAAATAGACTTTGCTATCTCTGACATACTGATGATTGTTTAACAAATGGGTCCTGTTACAGTCGTCCTCAAAACTACCGTTACAAAGTACTCCATTTCCAACACAGAACAGTATTTATTGCTAAAAATCCTTACGCCTTTCTCTGTGGCCCACCTCTAAGCCCCACACATTACAGGGAATGCCTCATTCATTCCTCCTGTAATGAAATTCATTTTCCTGCCAGCACATCCCAATGCCTTACACTGAACTGAGGAAAAAGAGGTATTTTTTCCTATTTTGTGTTGCTTAGCCTTAGTGGTAAATGCTTGCTGCAAGGTGTTAATTTTAGTACACAGCTGTGCTTTCTCATACTGTGTTTCTGAGGTTCAGGTCTCTGAAATGGAGGACAACAAACAATTCAGCTGGTCAATGCATCCAGCATACATCTGAAGTCGAGGCTTAATTCTCCTTTATTAACGAGCTTCTAAATCTCATTTTAGATTTCTAAAGTCTGACTTGAACACACACACTCCAAATTAACCACTGTATTCTCATTACTAGCAGAAATCAAATCTTAAGCTACAGAGTTAATTATATTCCTGCAGGTGCCTTAAAACAAGATTAAAATAAAGCAAAAAAAAACATTACCAAAAAGGTCAAAATCATTCTTGTTAATACTATCAATTTCAGTGAGACTAGGCTTGAGATGAATTTGTATCTCATTTGCAATCAGCATTAAAATAGCAAGTGTGTTGGCAGAAGCACACGGCATTATTGAATGGCTTGTCTGTATCATGCCTTGATGCTGGTGCTATCAGTTCTTTGCTTCTACAAGTACTAAAATTAGGCCAGCTCGTCTAAAAATTAAGGGCTCAGACAAACCAACCACTTGCATCCACATTCTAATTCATCACAGTTTCTGCAACAGAGAGAATGGAAGATCAGACAATCACTATGAAGTTCTCTTATGATTTAATTCCAGAGAGATTTTTACAAGACACCTGAAGGACAGACACTTCTGAAGGAGTTGATTAAAACAAAGGGATATTAGCTGCAGTTTTTATGTATGGCTCTTCCTCTCATCTTCTCCACTTCTAGAGGCAAGCACTTCAAGCATCTGTGCGGGGGAAAGACAGCCATACACAGGAAGGACTTGTGTGCTCAACTGTTTTCAATGCAGTAAATAGCACTGGTTGCAGTAAACCCCTTCCACCGCTTATTCAGTTGTCTTTCTCAGGTGTTCGATTCATCACTTCCTTCACCTTGCTGCCAGTCACCGCCACCTTTACTCATTTATTTCCCCTCTCAAGTGTTCTCCTTGCTCCCTCACTCCTCAATCCATACACATTTTTCAGTCACATTTTCCTCTGCTCCCTCAAGGTCCTCCCTCCTCAGCCTGTTCCTGCATTACTGTGCCACGCAGACCCAACAGTGTCTCAGAACTGCTGGTGCTATTTTTCCTGTTCCCCCCCCCCCCCCCCAGAATCACAGAACACCAGGGACTGGAAGGGACCTCAAAAGATCACCTAGTGCAATGCCCCTGCCAGAGCAGGAACACCTAGATTAGGTCATCTAGATTTTCTCTACTGCTAGTGGCTGATACTATCCTCCAATCTGTTTGTAGAAGGAGCTGAAATGCAGAAGAAACCACCAGCACCTAGTCACCTGCAAAATGCTCTTTACTAAGACAGTGCTGTAAGCAGTAAAGTCATGCAGATCAGACAAGACAGGAGCCTTAAAACAATCTGATCACCAAAGAGGACACAATATACAACAAAAGGTAAGAAGTTCTGGCTCTGTCAAACTTCCTACACCTTTCCTTTGATTTTTCTCTAGTTTGCACTGTCCAAGGAGTTGAGTTGCTCAAGGTTGTCACACAAGTTTCATTGCTCACACTGTGACAGAACAGGCATTCCCTTTTAAGGAGGCATTCAACCAGAGATGTCTTTCAAAGAGTTACACAACCTGTGACAGGATCCTCAGTCAAAATGGCCTTTTAATCACTAGGCAGAAAAAAAAAAAAAAAGGCAACAAAACAAAGCAAAAAAAAAAAACCAAAAAAAAACAAAACAACCCCAAAACAAAACCCTGGCAGAAGTACACAAAAGCAGCACAGAGGATGTTTATACCAATGCTAATCCAATAGTCTAAGCACACTCATGCAGGAAGGATCCGCAGGGTGAAGGGTCAGCAGATCTAAAAATCCAAAAGAAAGGCTTCAGAGTGCACAAATCAAGTTCCCAAAGCAAATAAATTCCTCTGGCCAAACTGCTTTTAAACAATGGCAGATTGGCTGCTTGGAAATTGAAAGGTCAGTGAGCTGCTACACTTACTCAATGCACTTTTGTTTAGAGCCTGTATTCGATAGATTTATGACCAAGACATTTGCATACAAACCTGACAGAGGGACAGATGAAGGAAAATACAGAAAAGCAAACTAAAGTACCAGTAGAAGACAAAGAAGTTGAACTAGGATCAGATACCAAAGGCTTAAAAGCAAGTGGTGTAGCAGTGATTGAGCCATGGTCCTAAGGAATTAGGGCCACTTCTGGTCTGTATGCTGCAGACCATTAAAGTATTCCTTCTCAGGACAAATTAATTCTGCCAACTTGTAGCTGCTTAAAGTATTTGTTATTATTGAGACGTAAATGACCTCATTTATAGCCGTATGCAGGAAAGATCTTTATGAAAATACTCAACAAATGTGAAGCAGCAGCACTGGTTATAATCCTACTTAAAAATTAATCATTCTGGTTTCTTTCCTATCATTGATAGACAAATAATTTATATAATTTCTATAGCATAATCTCGAGAGCAGCAGAATGCAAAGTGCATTACTGTATCATAATCCCCTGCCTCTCCACCTTCAACCTCTACTGTCAGAAACAACAACAAAAAAAATCTGTCTTGCTCCCACAATATTGGCTGTCTTTCTTTAAGGAAAAAAGAAAAAATCCAGAGCCTAACAAACTTTGCCATCTCTCTGCATTTCATATAACAAGACAAGCTTGCTAAAAATACAATCAATTGTCATATAATTCAGAGAACATACACAGTGTCTGGAAGCCACAGAACTTTATGTTGAAGTGATTTAATGCAAGTGTGCACAAAAATTACAGGTGTCCCTGAAGCAGTAGCTGGACTAAGTTCAGGTCAGGCTATGCTAAGGCTCAACTGTACCATTCAGAGAGGATGAATTAAATTTTTCACACACAGTATTAGAAGTCTTAAAAGACCACATATTATGGCTGTGACCAAACTTTGTACAGTACTTCAAGAACAAAGAACGAAGCTGGGAAAAAGAAATACTTTTTTGAGGTACAAACTCGCGAAATCCTGATCTTACCTCTTACACCTTCAAAACTGAAATAGAGTTTAAAGTTGAAAAACCCAATAAAACATTTGCATTATCTTAACCAGGCAAATGAGACACAGCTTCTTAGAAAAGAACGCAATGAGAAGACAGAGGGGCTGGAGAAAAAAATTATCTGAAGGATTTGAACAAAACAAAACACTTCTTTCTCAATTAGTACAAGAACACGTTTTCTGACAACTAATCTTACCTTTATAATCTTTTCAACACCAGAAGAACAGATCATGTAAGTGTGAGGATTAAACCGGACTTGATTTACAATTGACCGATGACCTTTCAATACCATAAAGGCACCATTGACAACCCTGCCAATGCCACCTAGGGGAAATAAAAAACAACTGAAATTAATAATCACATGCCCATATTGCTTTCATTTATAATCATATAAAGTCATTACATTTGACAACGTGCTTCAGCTTTTGGCAATACTTAAGGCCTGTGCTGGCTGCAGAATTCCAGTTTTATGAGTAATGCCCCTATGAAAAGCTGCAAGTTTGATGAAATGCATCCTTCCTGTAAATTAGGACTTGGAAGTTAGCTTTAGTTCAACCATCTAAACAAAAATATTTTTGACCCAACATGACAAGTGTGTGAATAAGAACAACATACATACTTTATGAAATCACCAGTGAAATTTTACTGCCTAAGGCATGACACCACTCAACTTGTGAATGTGGAGCAGAGAGAAATAAAGAAGTTGACTTTCTAATAGCTCTATTTTTTTTTATATATTAGCAATTCATTGCAGTCATAATTGACCCTAGTCCGATGGATAAGAATTTAGGGGTATCAATTTTAGGACTAGTAGTTTTAATTACCACATTACAGCTAGACTTAGTGCAACCTTCTCTAGATTAAATTCTATATCAGCTCATATTTCTGTGAATCAAGCTTAAAGATGGACCTGAAATAACAAATCCGACCAGTGGTTGTATAATTCTTTTCAAAAGGATAGGGGATTAGCTGAAGTGCAATACTATTGCAGCAACTATAGAATTCAAAATGAAAGCTAGACAACTTTTTCTGCCTGGTTATTGACTCTTACTAAGTTTATACACTGAAGAAAGAAACTCATCACACAGCTGGTTTCAATTTTTTTGTTTGTTTTTATTAAATATAATCTGTGAATATATATATTCACATAAATAAACCATAGATACGTTGGAAAGCATATCTCCATATCTGAATAAACAAGATTCAATGAACATGCTATGATTAACACTGTAAGTGAAAAAACCAAGACTTATAGAAGACAGAAAGTAAAAGCTGAAAACCACTTCAGAGGAAAACAACCTTGCTATTTACAAATCCAAATGCTGTAAGGACACTGTAAGTTGTTTGCTCTTCTCCTTTGTCCTCAAAGAGGAGATCTTTCAGCTGAAATAGCTGCTGGTTTGAGCCCTAAACCCAATGTTGAACAACTTGTCTTCTGAAACAGGAGTTCTCCTACAGAACAAGCTTCCTGAGGAAAAGCTTGCTTTATCACTGAAGTATAATATCAAAACAGAATTGTCAAAAAGAAAAAAAAGAAAAGAGAAAGTTCCTGTATCACCTTCTATTTCTTAAGTTACATAAATGACAAAGAACCGAAGCTTACATCCATCTCCTCCTCTCCTCTTAAAGGTACTCCATGCCTTCCACCCATAACTAAACTCAAAATATCAGACTGATGTGTACAAACTGTGATAAGGATTCAGAAATGGGAAGTCACCCAACACCTAATAATCTCAGGCCTGTCTACAAACAGAAAGGTTTCCAAAAGCTGTAAAGATCTATTTACTCAGATCATTTTTTGCAGATCAAACTGCAGTATCATAACACTTCGAGACAGAAAGATAACATACATGAAAAGCAAAAAGAGACGGCGAGAGATGAGGACCAAGTCAAGAAAAAAGCAAATAAAACTTTATACATCAACTATGTCTACAAAATTAAGGCTGATTTAAAATTCAGCTAATTGGAAAGCAAGATCATTCCAGTTAACTTCAAGATGCATTCACTAGAATTGCCGTGAGACTGAGCTACCTGCGATAGTTCATTAAATGGGCTCTTTTAATTTTCTTCTCCTTTCTTTCAGATTCCTCACAACCTTTCATTCCACTCATCCCAACAGACGTTCATGACCACATTTGTGGCTGATGGCAAGTTGCCCTACTCCCACAGCATTCTTTCCAGACAAATCATAGTTGTCAATCCAATTGTGTCTATCAAGCCAACTGTACATGGTTACATCAAGTCCAGTTCTCAATGTATTTGTCTTGACCTAGCAGACAAACGTTCCAGGAAAGACAGCCTCGGGACCTAAGGGACAATTTGCTTAGGAAATGTTTCCAAGCCTGTAAGTAATGCTGAAAATAAAGTTGTAATCAACCACAGGCTCTAGCTGCCTGAATTCAGTAGAAAACAACAAATATGCCCAATGAGACTCTTACAAAAAAACTCAGAAGTTAGAGGAACAATGAACAAAGGAGGAATTATAACAGAAATGAAATACAAATTTAGGGCATCATAACTTGGGCTGCATTTCTAAGTTTGTCATTGGCCACTTGTGAAACCATCAAGCATTGAGTTAACCCATGATTATTTATCTAGTAGGTCAGTGTTAACAGTTAACCATCTTCTGAAACTTCAAATGTTTATAAATTCATCAAGAGCACTGGATGAAGAGTACACAGCATGCCACATCCAGAACACAGCTCTCCCTGGGCCTTTTTCACATTCAGTCAGTGCGACTGAACTCCAAAGCTCTCTGCTTTAAATACTGAAGTTTCCTAAATTAAAGATTATAACTTTCAAACTGTTAATAGTAAAATCAGATGAAGCACAGTCCTAGAACATACTTCACTCCTTTTACAGTGAACTTGATTGAACTTCTCCACAAAACCCCTTAAAACAACTAACTGCCAATTACAGGAAAAGTCCTCATGAACTTTGTGATTAGCAGAATCACAAAGCTTAGCAGTCTGCCTTTTCCAGTAGTATGAAAGGTTTCAATTATTTTAAATAAAAAGCACTGACTTCAGCAAGGCCCCAATAATCTCAATGTTGAATGTAAGAGAGTGCCCCAGAACCTCACTTTGGAGAATTCCTTTGCCTGATGCAATTTTAGTCTACCAACTCCTACAAACTTCAGTGATGTCTCTATGCTTAACACAGAGTCTTCTCTATCCTCCCAGTGGTCCCTCCACATATCATAGTAGCTCAGCAAAGCTGATATCCTATTACATGAGTATCTCTGCAGCAGACAACTCGTGTTCAGACTTGTCTGGAATGCCCCTGGTCTCTCAAGAATCCAGGCTCAGCAGAGACTTAGCTGCAGCCTTACAGTTCCTAGCCATCTCACAGCATGAGTACTATCTGCTTATGTCTGCTGGCAGAAGAAAAAAATATGAAAAAAAGGGAAAATAAAATGCATCTGTACATTAAGTTGAGGTTGGCCACTCAAATTCCTGATGCCATCTTCCATTCTAATAGCATATTCAGAACTGGAAAAGACCCATAAGGATCATCGAGTCCAACTCCCAGCTTCCCACAGAGCCACCTAAAATGCAAACCATGCTTCTAACAGTATTAGTTCAGAAATTCCTGTCTATTCACGCTGCAAAGCAACATCTCAACTGCTTTCAAGCAAGACTGTGATGAGTAGCATGCTATGGTCAAACCATCATGTAAATCAAACTGGTTAGTGGCACAGTAGCCAGAACAGCAATAATCAAACTGGTGTTGCTGTCTTCACTTAAAATGGTATTTTTATTTGCCTGGTTTCACCTCTGTTATCCCAACAAATCTCAGATTTTGTTTTTGAAGTTTGTTGGGGCTGTAGCAAGGGGCAGCTTCTGAATTTACTGGCATGCACAGGTCCTGCAGCTGGGTTAGCATGACAGCTTTTATATTCCTAGTTACACATTTGTATATGCAGTATTCATACAGAAGCCATAGATAGAGCTGTCACATATTATTATTAAATAATTTATTTACTTTAAAATTCTTCACAAGCTGATTATTCATGCAGAATTTAGAATGTTTCTAACTTCCTAACCACTAGGAGCGGGGGATGGAAATACAGTAGCTGGTCTTGCAATACTTTCCAAAAATTGCTATGCCTAAAAACAGTTCTGACTAGTTATTTAGTGTTCTAGCTGTACTAGTCAATGTTTTTTTGTTTTGATGTGGTACACAAAGTGAAACATCAAGAAAATCCCTCCTTTCCTACACCCTACAAATAGGTGCTCTGAAGCAATACAAAGTCTCAAAAAGTTTTTAAATAATGTCCTACTATGCTATTTGACAGCTGGAACAAACCACTTGTTGAAGTTTAAATTTGAAGCGCACGTCTTTATAAACATACGTTTTTAAAAGCTCCTTCTTCTGCACACGTTTGACAAGATGGTGGTAACATCAAGGCATATCTACATGCTACAGTATGGACAGAGGGAAACAACAGTATAAGGCCTTGAAAGTAGTGGATATCTTCTAAGTTACCAAAGGGATTACATATTGACTTGTTTTATTATTTGCGTTTTAAATTTTATGCTAATGAAACCCTAATAATTATGCAACTTTGCATATTTATGAAAATGAGTTGATGCTCTCAATTTAAGAAACATGCTTGATGGTACACACCAACAAATTAAAAACAAACAACAAGCACATGCTAATAAAATAAAAGTGAGAGCAAGCTATGTGGGCAGCAATCTGACTTCCCATGCATAAGTTTCAAAACACATAGCAGTATTTAAACCAAATAAACAACTGAAGAAATTATTTGGAGAATAAGGAAAAGAGGAAAGTGTATATTACGAAAAGCACCTCAGTGCAGAAATCCTCTAAGAACATAAAACAGTCTTTAAAGTAATGAAAGCTGCTACGTTACAAATATTTTTAACAATTCGAATCACTGGAGAATTTCCTGGGATAAGGAACAATCTTCACTGCAACAGAGGAATTAAATGACCTCATTAAAAAGAAGTCCTTCCTATCTAGGACACTGCAAAAGCAGCCCTGCTGGTTGTTCATATAAGGTAGAAAGATGCTCCATAGAGTAATGCATAACTTCATACACGCCTTGTGAATTACTCAAAGCGTTGAAAGCTCCTGAGAAGAACCAGATATATACAGCTGCTGCCAGTGTGCCACAGCATGCCATTTGACTGTAGTACTTGGCACTGCAGTAAAAATCTAACATAAAAATAATTTGGTTTTCATTAATAACAATACAGGACACATTTAGACCATAGGCCACAACCCCACATTTGAATCCTATGAGGTCACAATGTGCTCATGGGAGAGAGCAACAGCACGGCCGCATGCCGAAGAACTTTGACATTGCTTCATGTTCTTGCACCAGTCAAGCAAACAAATATTTCTAGCGTACAAGACCTCTGCCTTTGGGGTAGCTGATTATGTTTAGAGACCTTACAAAGTCTCTGGTCACTCACAAACCCCCACTTGTTTTGCTCCTCAGAGACCTGTCTGTCTACAGTGAAACACTGCTGCCCAGGCACAGGTTCCTGCAACACCTCCACCATCAGGACCAGGAACCTGATTCCAGCTGTGGAAGCAGCCAGAGCAAACTCGAAGATTCCCAGCAGAAGAGGCAGAACTGGCTTTGGTCACACCAAAGACAGGGTGAGAACAGCAAGGCTAGTTGAGAATCTGTTTCCTCTCAGCAAGGTAAGGAACGGTTTGGGAGACACACCAGGGAAGTCTGGCTTAGCACTCCTGCTGCTCCAGGAGAAAGCAAAAGGCTGTGTCTTCCATAAGAAAGCAGCTCCAACACTAGGTGCAGGCTGTCACCTTCATCACCTTCCCACCTGCTCACCACCACTCAGGCCAGGTGAAAGGACCAGTGAAAGCACATGCAGTGGTGGCTTGGTATCAGCAGCTGCCTTGGGCAACCTGCCCTTCCAGGCAATCCCTACTGCACTTCGCTGGCCTCGAGCCAACCCTTTGGTGATCTCAGACCTCTGTAGAGCTTCCAAAAGCCAAAGAAAAAAATAAATCACATTTAAACATCTAAAGAATATGTGGAAAGCTGTAGTAGCAGAGGCTATTTTTGAACATCTGTTTTGTCCCTACTTTTTTTGTTGCTAAATACCTGCAGTATCCATACCTTATCTATACCAGCCATCCTACTATTGTTGCTGGCAGAGACAAGCAACAGTGGGAAAGCAAAAGACAAATTTACTATAAAAATGAACCTTGGCACACCCTTCCCACTCTGATCCCTTTCTTGCTGAGAGAGATGACTCCCATGGCTCTGCCCCACTGGACACTTGCTGCAATCACTGCACAAATGTCCCATAGCACACTGCTGCCAGCATTGACGTGAAGGAAGAGACAAACTAAAAGCAAAATGATCCCAAGATCATTGCTCACAAACAAACACATTTTTAATTGAAATTAAAAAAAAAAAAAAAACAACAACAACAACAAAAAAAACCACATCAAGCTTCCAGGGCATTCTCCCCTGGAAGTGGAGTCAGAAGACTGATCCCAAGTGTGCACATACATAAAATCTCAAAAAAACCTAGACATTATGAAGCAACTAATCGTTGATTATTCATCTTCATCTGTCAGCCTGCAACTCAGGAAGCTGAAACCACAAGCTGTCCCCAGTGAGACAACCCTGTTCAACTGTTATTAAAAGATCTGTTGCTGAATTCTTCAATCTAAAGATTAGTGCATTTACAATGACCAAGAAAAAGGGAAGAAAAAATTGCATCAGTTTTGCTGCAAATTCATGCAATTAGTTTAGTATCTGTACCACAACATTGGACCCTTTCTTGCTAGCAGTTGCAGCCAAAGACAGAATTAAAAAGAGATTCTGAATCAGTTTGCAGTTCTGATTTAGCAAAGTTTTTGCAAAGTCTGATAAGAGCCTGACAATGTAACTTGAAGGATTGCAGCCTGCCTTTTTCCAGTCACAACTAAGTATCACGCACCTCACACAGCATCTTAGAGGAGTTCAAAGGCAAGAGAAAAAAAGCTCTGAATTAAAAGATGATTCAGAGTAGCGAGTGAGGAATGTAAAGCCCTACCAAACCCTCCATTACTTCACAAGACATGCCAGGTTCTGTCTTGAACAGAGATTCTTTACCAAGAGACCATGTTTATGGGAGTTTGTTCTAATACTACCTGAAGTGTTTGTGCTGTTTAACAGACTTGCTGAACAGGTCACTTCTCACTTCTAGCTTGCCTTGAAGTCAGATAAATGTCATGGAAACTCAGGGCTGCTTTTCTTCTACCAGGCCAATACATATATTTTGCTAGAAACTTTGCCTCTAAAGAAAATAGAATAAGTGCTTTAAAGAGGAAGTTGGCTAACAGACTTACCAAACAACTGGCAATTACTTCTGAAGCAATAGTGGAAAGCTGGATGGAGAAGGAAGTGGAATAACCAACAAAGTATTCTATTTTCAAGTAAGGACAAAAGGTGATTTAAAAGCAACTCCTCTTTTGGCACTGGAAGTCCTGGTCTGTTTAAAACAATCTAAACTTGGAGAGAGAGAGAGTAAGCGAGACTCTTCAACCAAGAAGAGCCTCCTAAGCAGCTTAGAGAATACTTTTTCCTCCTCCCCAGTTTTCACACAAATCCTGTCTTAAAAAAACTAATCTGAACAAAAGCACTGGAGGAATCCCCAGTTGAAGGAGAACAACTCAAAGCAGCCTACTGGTAGGATATCTTTGAATTGTGATTATTTACAAAAAAATGCCAGAATTTGCTCAATTTTCCAGGCAAATATACAAAGCAGGTAACTGGATTCCTCCAACATGAAATAAACTTGCAGTTGCTTGACTGGTGTGTTTCTTTCCATTCCTTATCTTTTTTTTGTAACATTGCTAGCCTTTAGATAGCAAGTAATAGCTATACCTGAGCATAACCACAGGGATCTGTTTTAGAGCTGTCCCTAAGAAGACAATCTCTAGAAAGATTTATGCTTGTAAATAAGTTATTTACTAATAAATGATATAATTTAAGGGAGTTGGACCATAAATATTTATAGCAAGTGTCTGAATTCAACAGACATCAGTTAGGGCACTACTTTTATTTAAAACAGTGACCAACAGGACATTATATCATCCTGTTTCGTTTGTGAAATATTTAAATGAAAAACTACATTCCACCCCTTAATATCACAGACCCAAATATATTCCTAAATTAAGCTAGAATGTGAAAATAAGGAGTGTTCCTCTCAAGCAGAAGGTTTCTAAGGTCTCCACATCCGATAGCAAGACTTCTTTTCCAAGAAGGAAGTAGAGCAAACTCTACAGATGAACTATTATGAACCACAGGATCAGATTTTAAAGAGGGTGTTTCATCACAATCAAAACAGGCACAACCCTTCAAGAGCTGACTGAAGAAAAGCTTCAAGAAGACTATCACAGGTGACTTGGATGGGTAATGTGTTATTTGCCACAGAAACAGAATTTCTGTGTCTATCAGAACAAAGCTTATGAGCCTTTTCAAAATCTTCCAATAAATCTCGTGTAAATTGAGCAGTTCTCTATGACACGCAGGTTCCTAGTGCAGGATCTTCTGATCCCATTAAGCAAGTACTGAAGGCAATTGACATTAAGTAATTAATTTTGTAACTGAAATGTTGCAAGTTTACTGACACCCTTCCTCAAGTTAGAAGAATCAGAAACAAAAAAGCTGACTGAAACACATATGACACTGTTTTGAAACAATTCTAGCTACCACTCTGTGCAAAGATCCCAGATAAAAAGTTCGTCATCTGCAGTTATCTGGAAAAAAAATTCAGGAGCATTACAGCCAAACACAAAAAACTTAATTTTATAAATGCAGTCAGGACAAGTAACACGCATAAAATGTAATTCTACAGTGCTCAAATGAAAACTTACTGATAAATAATATTTAAATGTACGTAACATTTGTTTTAAAGAGAAGGAAAGTCCATAATTAACAGAAATATAATAAAACAAAAAGAGAATCATACAAATTAAAAGCTAAGCAGAGGGACGTTTCTATAAAACCCATAATAAAGGACACTGAGGATTTTTAACAGGACCATCTTCAGAACTTCTGGACTGCAACACCAAATGTTCACTGAATAACCAATCCAAGATTCAAATGACATTTTACTCAAAACTTTGCCTCTAAAAGGTTTGGTTACCAGTAAAGTATCCTCTTAGCTTCGATTGGTGATGAATGGCCTTTTAAAATGGAACAAGATCTTCTCACTTCAACTCCATGACAGATTGTAATTTGCTCTCACTATTGCTAGAGTACCTCAAAATCATGAAATAACACTTGGTTGTCCTTAATGCCACTAAGATGCACGATTTAAATTGTGAAAGTCATACAGAATAGAAACAGTAGATTTACCCGGAGATTTAATGAAAGTACAAAACCACTCCAACATTTTAGAGATGCTGACATTGTATGGCCCAGAGGAAATAATGGATGATGCTGTATTGCCAAACTCTACATATTACTGAATGATATAAATCAGGCACTGACCAAGAGTAGCATTTGCAACACTATTGTTGTCTCCCAGCCTGTTGCTTTTCTTTACTCAACATCAGCTCTTCAACTCTTTTATACAGATTTTGCTACAATTACTTTCTTCGCATGTCTGCCCCACCTTGAGAACAATCAAAAATAGCCCAAAGCAGTAATTTCTACCAGCAACGGCACTCCTCCACTCAGAAAGTCCAAGAGAATAACTGCACTGTAGTAGAATTCAGTGTGAAGGTTTTGGGGTGGGAGGAAAGGAAAAGACAGGTGGACTGTACAGAACAGACCAACGTACTAGAACTGTAAGGTGCAGTCTGGAAACCCAGAAGCATTTTATATTGCAAACTTCTACCTGGGATGAAATACCTTAGTAAGACCCTATGTATTTCAGTGAGCTTCAGCAGCAAAGTTGGTAGACAGGAGGGAGAAAAGACAATCTGCCTCCAGCCATAACTCCTTCCCTTTATCAGCTCCTCTGGAAGATTTACATGATAGTTATATTGGAACAGAAATAAGAAGAAAATTACTATATCACAGATTCACATAGCATAGCCTATTACTACCCTTACAGGTTTCACTCAAATAATTTCTAGAATAGTGGCTGAGTAAAAACAGCAATTGTTGAAAATCGAACTAGTATATCAGACACATTCCCCACCTAAACCCAAATTTCTGAAATAATAATAAAAAACTTACCTGCTTCTGGATCTGGAGGAATCCTCCACATATACAAATTGAAGTCATCAGAGCCCGAAAGAATGTACTGTTAAGAATAAAAATAAAAACAGTTTATCACAAGGTAACACCCGAATTAAATTATTTTTTATCTGCTTTCTCCAAACATAAAAAGAAAGAAAACAAAATGATTTTCTCATTCATTCCACTCACTGATCAACTTACCTTTAGATAGGGATAAGGTGCAACAGAATAACGCTTTATACTTGTAAATGGACCAAAGTTCAAAAGTACTCTTACATATATAACACCCAGTGCCCAAAGAGTATGGCTTCTTTGCTAAATAAGGCTATAGATAATGACTGGCTTTAATGCATACAGGCCTAGATCAAACTCAGATCTTGTAGTTTGCAACACTTTTTTTTAATGTTTAAAAAAAAACATTTTTTAATGTTAAGTCATTTGTTCTTTTTTCCCCCTTAGCTCTTGAACTACAGAGGAAAACTTCTTCAAACATGCACCTAAAAAGAGAGCCAGCACATCCGCTACACACAAGCACAAAGCGCATGGCTCGTGGCAGTCTGCTAGAGACCATCAAAGGTCAGTCAGTGATGGTGGTATTCTTGAACACTGAACAAAACCAAAGTTGAACACTCTTACCAAGTATCAAGCAGTCCAAAAGAAAACATGTGAATCACCCTGATTTTATTTTATTTTTTCCTGATTACATTTACTCTGAAGAGATGGACAGATGAAAAGATTTAGGCAATACTCAATCTGTAATAGCCCTACATAATATACTACAAACATGCACAGGAATAACAGCTGACATCTCACGTGGAAAAAAGCTTATCCCCTCAGTTCCAAGAGGCCATAAACTGTGCCATGTCTTCAAATATCTCTTCTCCAGTGAACTGTAAATCCCAGATTAGTGATGAGATGACATCGATGATTATTGTGGTCCTTTTCAACCTAGCCCTTTCTATTATAGAATCATAGAAACACAGGCAGATACCAATTCTAGTTACACACGTAAAGAGAGAGTAAATCTACCATCCTCAACAGACTTGCAACTTCTGCTTAATCAGCCAAAAAGATGCTTTTTTATTTTATTATAATAATTATTTGAACATAGGGAAGGAAGAAAAAGAAACAAATGGAGCAAGACCATCTTTTTTCTAACCTTTGATAAGAAAGAAAATTGTTTTGTTTGGCTGAAATATAATTGGTTTCTGTCTTTCATTCTCCAGGGATACATAAACTCATCAGGCAAAGTATCATCAGGCAGTGAGAAGACAAGAATAACATAGGACTGAGAAACAAATAAACAAAAAAATATATACCAACATAGATAAAGCTGATACAAATTTGCATATATTCTGTTTGCAATGCTAATTACGTTCCTGCAGAGCTTGGATGTTTCCAGCCACAAAAAAAATGCAATTACCAGCCACTGAAGTTCCTTCTCTGGTCTCCAACTATCACAATCCAACCATTCTTCTCTCTTTTATTTTTAAAGACTAAGGATGTGAGTAAGCATTTATGAATGCAATTCTGTTCATTTTCTGGTAGGTAAGAAGCACTGATCAAACACTGGTCCCATTAAAAACTTGTGTGCACTCGTTCTGCATCACTCATAGACCCTTCCTTTCCAAGCCAAAAAAGTAATTTCTGCAAGTCAACATGTTCAAGCACTTACACAGCTAACCTCTGCCAAAAGGACCTGACAGTGCCAGGAATACATGCTTCTTCTTTCATTTGACTGCTTGTAAATGTTAGACCACAGCAGGCTGAACTGCGGTGCCAGATCTACACAAATTAAGGCTCTCATAGGCAACCTCCCAGCAACCAGAAAGAAAGCAACTCTCACACATTTTGTTACACAGAAAATGAATACTTTAAAGAAAAAAGTCTTGCTTAAAGTTATGAAAATGTTGTCAGCCATTGGTATTTACTACCAAAGCACTGCAGTTTAAGCAATGACTAGTTCACCTACAAAATGTTAAGATAAATGAGAACTTCTAAAACGCTAAGTATCTTGAACTTATGACCATAATGCATATTTTTTAAAAAGTTCCAACTCCTTAATATGAGAGCAATTTAGCACTTTATGCAATAAATCAAACAAGCCTAACAATGACAAGCCCAGAAGTGACAGAGCATCCTTTGATTTGCAGATGAAAACACAGTGTAACCTGTAAATTCAATGGCCAATTTTCTAGGAAATCTGGCATGCCACTCACTGCCATTTGAAAACTCCTGATTGAGGATATTCTCTCTTTCTTTAGAGGAAAAAAGATAAGCATGTTCTCCCGGCAATGGGGACTAATGGCAATGTGACTGCATTATCTTGAATGTGGAGGAGGTCAAGACAAATTATTATTCCCCTTACCTGTCCCTTGAGAAGCCACATCTGAGTACTGGGTCAGAGAGACCCAAGTGGACACAAAAGCAACACTAATAAATTGGACAGAGTGGAGAAGGACAATTGGGGCTGTGAAGACACACAATCTACGAGGAAAAGCTAAGGGAACTGGCCTTATTTAGCCAGAGGAGAAAGTGAAGGGATGGATCCCAACAATCTTCTAAGTGCCCAACAGAACAGAGCAGTCAGGGATGACTCTTTAAGGGTGTGCAGTGATTGCTCAGGAAGCAACAGTCACAAGTCACAGCAAGTGAAGTTCCAGCTGAGTACTAAGGAACAACACATTCAGGAATGTGAAAAACATCCCAGCGATGCAGGGGAATCTCCATCCTTTCAAATACAAAATTTAACCAGACAACTCCCTGAACAGCATGATCTGACTTTGAAAACACCTGCCCTGAGACACAACTTACAAAATATGGCTTCCTGACTTCTTCTCTGATGCAATTTATTCAATGAAAAAAAAAAAAAAAAAAAATCTCAGAATGTTTTTTGTTTTTTTCTCTTGGTTTGGTTGCAGAGGGCAGAGGCAGAGTCAGGAAAATGCCTACCTGAATTTTTATAGTACATCACAACATCATGAAAATTCCAACAGGAAGACAAACTTCACCACACAGACAGAGACATAAGTTCAGTACAAAGACTTGCATAAATTCTAATGTGTACAATTTGGAGAGTTTAATTAAAAAAAAAAAAAGATTGGCACAGTACTTTAACTAATTCACACATTCACATAAAGGCTGAGATCAACAGAGATCTCCAAAGGTCATCTTTCGCAGTGCTCCTGCTTAAGCAGGGTCACGTAAGATCTGGTTGCCCAAGACCACATTCAGACAGCCAGCTCTAAGTAGATATGAACTATTTCTGTTAAAAGCACCATAAGGTCCTTCAGTTAGTCATACCCTTGTAGCTTTATAACATTTGCAACAACCAAATGTAAATATGGCCAAAGTATTTTGAAATACATTAGGAGGCAATGAAGATGAATGAATACAGCAGTGTTACAATTTATGTTTAATCAAGGAAGAAGCTCAGCTTCTGAAGAAGTTGCTGTGTCTAACCTTGCAATTAAGTTAGCCCTCAGTTGGTGCCAGAAGAATTAACTGATATAGTCTTCTATACAAGATTAACGTTTTAAACTATAGACTATTTTTAAACTATAAACTACAGTCAACTGTGAAGTTTTTACAGAAATTTAAGTTTTATTTCAACAATTAGCTGGACTAGTAATCCCCAGAAACACCATGTTCTGCAAAATGTCCAACAGTTTGTGGTCTTCCACTACCACCACTGAAGCAGCAAGCAGGTTTTCCATTCTCTTATCATGTTAACAATACCACTGGAATGCATATTCTCTTGATGTTCTCACAATATAGAGCTGAACTCCTAGAAGCAAAACACAGCTTTTCAGCTGGAGGCAAAGAGCCAGCCACAAGTACAACTTCATAGCTATGGCCAGCTGAAGCTTCAAGAGCAGGCATTCAAGCTGTTAAACCCAGACACAGCCATGACACTTAAAAGAGAAAGTCAGTTCCAATGAGTAGTATCTGCACAAGACAGCAAAAACCCAAGGCTCCTGGAAAGCACAGCTGGACATTTACATGATCATCTATGTAAATCTTTATTTCATGTATACAGTATTAATATACCAATAAGTCAATAATTTTCCCCACACAAGTTGAGAGCTATAGGATAAGGATTAAGAAATTAAAGTCATCTGACACTACCAGAGAATTCAAAGAAATAATTGCTGTGAAGTACACCAAGCCCTTGTTAATAAGGCTGAAATCCTGAGGAAAGGGAGCAGACTTTTTAAAAGGAAGAGAAAGAAAGAAAAGGGCTTTGGAGTAGAGTAGATGAAAGAACACCATGTTGCATATGCTTAGACTCCCCTTTGTGTCCAAGGATTTTTGATCCTGAGAGGATGTACAAGGAGTAATTCCTAGGAGAATACCTTCCGCTACTTGCTTCAAGAACAGAAGCCCAGATAATCAAATCACAGAGGAAAGCTAAGAAGAGGCAGAAGTATATGCACTCACAAAGATGAGTAAATGCACAGACAGGGTGCACTCCCCTTCTACTCTCCTCTCAAAAGACAAACTCTAAGCAGAAGGTAACCCAGAAAACCAGTGTTGTGCAGAATTCTGCATCAGACTAGACACTGAGCCAGGAGTACAGATGCTCAGATGTCTGAGGGGAGAGACCAATATTAAAACCACCTGTTTCATTGTCTGCATTTTTGCTGCTGTATCTAACTAGGACTTCAGAAGACAACATTCAGCATATTCACATGTACATAAGATTAGAGAGAAAAGCAGTTGCTAATAATTATTTTTTATTATTATTATTTTAAGAAGAATCAGCTTCCATGTCTAGCTGTTAGTAACAATGACAGGAAAAGGCTTCCAGATGACTACAAGCTGCTGATTCAGAAGTTTGCCTTAGAAGGAAGAAAACTCTCAGGCGTGGTTAGAGTCTGCTGCTAGAGAAAGAACAAATTCAGTCTGAGCTTCATGTACACATGAACTACTCAAAATGAACTGCCATCAGGAATCTGGCAGAATTATGCTGGACTAGTGCTTCCCACTCATTCCACTGCAATGCGTCTCCTTTTCTCTTTCCCCAAGGAGATTAGAACAGCTGATACAAAGAGATCTAATCTGTTGCTACTATAGTCTCTTAACAGTAGCATTAGCATTGCATTTTGCAATACTAGCACTCTGGGGAATTTACTTTTATTCTTACCACTGCTTTCAAAATCCCACAGACTACATTTACTCAGGTACTACTGAATATGGAGTATTTCAATAAAATTATATCTAGCCTTATTCTATAATTTGCAACATCTACGCTTCCTGTTTCCATAAAATTCCCCGTTGTTTATGAGTAAGATCAGAGATATTTTTAAGCTTTTGGCCCTACAAATGGACCAGCAGACGTGGATCATTTTTCCAAAAACATGACTGAATCTTTGGGTTGGGTTTGCTGATGTAGTAGAGAATAAGAAGAACTTAGAAGAACTTGTCTTAAAATGCACAACAGAAAAACATACAATCATCATATCATTATATATGGATGAGTAAGACCATGGGTAACAGTATAGAGAAAATAACAACGATTTTAAGTAACTAACAGGAAATGCCAAACTGAAAAAGCCATATATCTACCAATGCCCAACTTAGGGTCACTCCTCCTAAAGACAGCAAGAAGTCTGAGAGACACAAATTCCATGCTGCTGCTTACCATTTTGCCAACAAATCAGCTCTGAAAGAGATTAAATGTCAATTCCCACTCACCTAAGCATGTCTATCCCTTTTTCAATGGGGCCAACAAAACTTTAAACGTGAAATATCAGATTAGATAAAATTTTTCTCAGGCTTTTAGGGAGACATTCCTTATTTTCTTTAAGTACATCAAGATTCACATGCTAAGGAAGAAGTACAGAGGCATCCAAAATTTGAAGGAGTTCTATGGTGCTTTGCATAGCTCCTTTAAGAAGCAAGCAGTACAGGCCTCCATACATTGCCTTAAATATAATTAATGACAAGAATGCAAGTCTGCTAGGCTGAAGTCTTAATTGCTCTTGACCATAAGAGATATCTTGGACATCTTCTCTGCACCAACTTGACACAAAGTCTGAAAAAAATGTTAGCTGTTTATCCAGGAGATGAAAATTTATTGCAATCTGCACTTTGAAGAATATAAAAATGGAGTATTTTTTCCCAAAGGATAAAGGTTTCCTAAAGAAATAAGACTTGGCTATTTTGTGCTCTGTGGCACCAATCTGACTTAAAGAACCTTAAAGACTTAAAGTTTCAATTCTGATAGAGGACCAGAGGGCCCCAGAATTATCAACTTATTTTAAACAGTCACATACGTGGTGCCTTGTATGCAGGCACTGAGCAAAAGACAATACCATAATCACACTCCCACTGAGCAACAGGAAGCCCAAATAGAGACCCACAGAATTGTAGATATTTGCAGGGACCTCTGGAGTCCAGTCTAGTCCAAACCCCTACTAAATCAGGTTCCCTACAATAGGTTACAAACTGATCCTTAAACTAAACAAAATGCCTACAAAATCACTATGATCTACTTTTTATGAAACTATTTCAAAGGAGATTAAAAAGCAAACTACAAGAAATAAAAGGACCAACTCATAACTGTGTGTATATGTATTACAGATCTTGACCAAAAATAAAGGTCTCACTATGCATTACACATTTAGATGAAAAATGTTTGATGAAAGATAATCAGTTTCTTCTATTTTTTCCAAATACAGCTGCTTCTTTGGCAGAAGTCTCATTTATAAGTAAGATGCATAGAGCAGTACAGGCATCTCAACAGGACTAGAATTTTTTTTAATGATATATATATTGAATTCACAATTTGAATACAGTTTAGTGCTATGTCTGCTCTTTTCTGCAAGTCCACAGATTTATTTCTGTATCATTTTTCTGCTGCTCAGAGCGCCCACAGATGAGGAAAACAAACAAACAAAAAAGTTAAGGACATATACACAGTTGATAGTCAGACTTAAAGATCTGAAATGTTTTTTCTAACCTAAGTGATTCTATGAAAAGAAGCAACTTTTTTTTTATATTCAAAAAGCAACAAGATGTGTGCATACACACACACACAAGCGAGATAATGCAATTTGTGTGACGTGGGCAATTCCAAAGGCATAAAAAAAAGATTTCCCACAAAGCAGACATACTGCATTTTTCCTTTCCTCAAGCAACCAAGAAGTAAACAAAACCCAGTTGGCTAAATATTTCTGTCTCTTTTCACGCCCTGATCTTTGCATCAGGCTGTTCTTTTATGCTGACGAATCTAAGCTTACAGTATGGAGTTCCTACTGAGCACGGCTTGAAGACTTGCTCTGATTATCTGCTGCCTCCTCAATAGGTATGCTCCCACCTACAACCCTTGTAGCTCTCATAACACAGTAGCAGCCTGGGTCAGTACAATTCCCGGGCTTTATTTCAGCCAGCTTGCACAGGGTTCAGGCAGGGGCCGGCAGAGCGCAAGTACAACACAGGACCTCTCCTCTCCACGCCACACTGCCTGGTGTGCCCCCTCACACTGCAGCCCAGCAGAGCGGCTGCCTCTTCTTGTCTCTGAAGTTCTCACCGCCCTCTGCTAAGAAATTCCTTCCCCCAGGCGAGGTAATCAGAGGGTAGGGTGAGGGAGTGGTGTGATGCAAAGAACAGCCCACCTGTGCAGGTGGTTCTCTTGCTGCTGTCTCAATGACAAGGTCTAAAAGTAGGAAGAGAAAACTGGGAAAATTACTACTAAACTGTGTTTCAGAAAACTTATTCTTTTTAGTAGATAAATTATTTTCTGAATCATATGTTTCTTTCATATCCTTCCTTGCATTAAATCCTGGGTCCTGAATCCTGTCCTTTGTGCAGTGTCTGACTATGAAAGATTCACCTTACAATTAGTTCTCATAGCACTGTGGTGTTAAGGAACACATTTGCTTTCAGAACAGTCATATTCTTTCATGCAAGCCAGGGGAGCAGCTTGAAAGCTTCATTTCTGAAGACTGTTGTTCAAGAGGGTTCAAACTGGCACAAACAAGAGCTTAAGAGATTTCCATCTTGGCCTGAGAATCAGGCAGGTACATTCAAAAGCATTTTACAACAGTAGCTTTGTTCCTCAGCGCGAAGCATGCCTATCTCATGAACTGGCAAAAGAAAAGCCATGACACAGGAGAGTGGAGAAATACAAATTGCTTCTAGTACATAAAGTTCAAAGCCAAAATGTTGTATTTCCAGTCTCTAATCCTTAGCCTCAGGAGCAGCCAACTCTGCCAGGAGCAGCTCTAAACGCTTACAGAAGCATCATCAGGAACAATCCATCAACATTTTTACAGCTACCTTTTTTGCTATGCAGAAAGGCCACAACAGTGATTTTATTAATGGACAAAAGTAACTTCCTTCAAAACTTTTACTGCGGATTATTAGGGTAAGGAAAATATTACATTCCAAAGAAAGCAACAACATTATATGAAGGGGACTCCTCTTATAGGTGGCTGAAACTGCACGTCCCCCAGTTGCTGTTTTGCTCTTCCCAGCCACCTGCTACATTCCTTTTTTTAAAGACATGCTAAATCAAATATTCTACTCATCAGGATGATCCAGAATTCACAATCACTTTTTCAATACCTAGAAAAGGCTGAGTGGTCTTGTTTCATAATTCAGTAAGAAATGTTGTCAGTGTAGTCCCTATTGCTCATCATTTTTAACATGCACTCTGTTCCTTCTTCCTTCCCTTTCCTGGGACCTATACTACTAAGCTGCATGTCTCCCGTGATGCATCTATGCGTGCAGATCTCAGTTTTTCTAGTTAGGGCTCTAAAATTAAAATGCAGTTTCAGAATGGTTCCCTTTGAGTTCATGCCATACTTCCCAGAGGTCTAACTACACCCACCAAGGGCTTGTGGGAATTCAGAAGAGAAGAGGGAGAAGAAGTAGGGCTGGGAGGATGCCCCAGGGAACAGAGGAAGAGGTGTTCAGAACCAGAAGGGCTAGAGGAAACTCCCAGCCCCTCCTGCCAAGGCCCAGACTCTGAAGAGCCTCCCAAATGTTGATCCCCAAAGCAATGGGGAATAACTAAATCCATAGCCAGATGCATTTTTCATGTCTGTATTTTATACGCATGTGACTTTATGCATATACCTGTGATTTCATGTGCCAATCAGATACAGTAAAAAACAAAATATCACCTCATCACTAATTCTTCAAAGATGCCAACTTCAGACAGACAAAGATACTAATTTTCTTTTTATCCAAGGATAGCAAAATATTTGCAGAGACTGCTTTGCATATATATTAAGTAGTAATGACTGCAGGAAGCTACTCTTCATTAAGAAGTCTTCTATGCAAAGGAAACAAAATGCACTTCTTAGAAAAAGGATTTGTCTTTTTCATTTTTCAAACTAGACATTGATAAGTATTACTTCCAAAGATAAATGGTCCTTAAATCAGATGACAGAGGAACACAAAAGAAAAGTTCTATTACTTTAGAAAAGCAGTGTACAGCAATGTAAGACCTCTGGCACCTATGCAGCCAATTCTAATTCTAGTCTTAGAAGGTTTATGTTCATGTAATAATTCTGTTGTGTCAAAACTCTGTTGTCCCTACCTAGGGCTATTTAGTGCACAGATTTGAACATAATGAAGGCAGTAACATTATAGGGTTTGCAGCAGACTGCAGTGCCGTGAGTGGTACATTCCTGAAACTCTCCTCTACCAGTGTAATGCCAAAAGAAAAGGCTGAGTGGTGATGTAATGTCTGAGGGCATGCCAGAGTTAAGACTGTGTTTGATTCACAGGGCATAAGTTATTTCTCTCCACTATTTTTTGATGCAGGCAGTTTTACAGCTACAAGTGCTACAGAGTCCCTGTACATTAACTGCATAGGTAAGAAACAAAACAAAACAAAAAAACCACACCACAATGAAATGATAACATTTGTCACTGTGACACAGACAACAGCTATTGAGCAAGAAAAACTTCTAGTCTAGCCTATTTTTGTTTGGAGGGGTTTTCTCAGTTTGAGGGCTTTTTTCCCCCCTCATCATCATTACAAAGCTCCTATGCTTAAATACACACATGAGTACCTGAAGCTCCATAATACTTCCTGTATCCTCAGACCCAAGAAGCCAATTTCTGTACTCGTCTATCAACTAAAAATCCTTACTATTTAAATAAGGTTTCCCAAATTCTGATGCTGACAAGTAGAATGGAAGCTCCCCACCAGTCCTACTGGCACAGCTTGAGATTCTCACATGTTTTATGCTTTGTATGTAAACTAACGCTTGTGTATTGTATAATCAGTGGGAGTTAGACAAATAAGAAATGGCTTTAAGAATCTGGGCCTGGATGTCTGTACTAGAAAGATGGTCAAATTACGCTCTGGTCATCACACATGATCCATCTAGCCTATCTTATCCTTTCTTCTTTCACAGCTGTATGTCTCAAGTGAGCTCCTGGATACAGCAACAGCATACAATTTTGAACACATTTATCTGCCAACATCAGAGCTCTCCTACAAAAAGAGGAAAAAATAGTGGCATGTGAATGAGGTCATTTCACTCATAACATAGACAAAAGACAGAGTTCAGAGAGAGGCAAATGAAGGCAATTATAAATGGCTGCAAGCAAAGCACCAACTAAATACCGCCTCATGTTTTGGTAGTAGGAATAAACAAGACTGAGGCATTTCTGGGGAAAACATTTGCATATATTATTCACTGGTTTTCAAATCAACTTGACAAGGGCATGAGTGCTTTTGGAGGAAAACACCACCATGTAAAAACACAAAAAGAAGCAAGGCTGTTCATCCTCTCTTCATCTTCAGAGATCTTTGTTACCTTGCTTGTGCTGCACCCCTTGCCCCACATCTGTAAAAACTCAAAAGCATTTAAAGCACTTCAGATTGTGTTGCTTTAGACTTAAATAATAACAAACTAAAATAAATAAATCACTGGGATTAACAGGTGAATCTTTACGGCTTTTGTTCCTTAAAGTATTAAGAGTATTTCATTGTTAAGAGGTTTCAATTCTACTTGCATCACAGGTGCTATGCAAATCATTGCAAATCTGCTAGATGCAGGTTCCCCTTTTGAGTGGCAAGCCAGGAGAGCTTGATTCAAACTGCTGAGTACCTGTGACGACCGTCAAGCAATGATGAATTAAGGATATACCTTCTCTCATTAAGGTTAAAATAGAGTAAAAATGTAACTTTATCAGAACTAACTGTTCAGAGAACACACAATAGTTCCTGAGCAATGGAGAGTCACATTTTTAAATTACTAGAGACAGTGTATGAAATATTAAAACCCAAGTATTTAAGACACTTATTAGAAAGATTGAATTATCAGTTTAATGAAGATGAAAAGAAAAATCAGAGACAGATAATACAGGAGGTGCAACAAAGGAAAGTTTTGGAGGAATCTTTCCTACCACAAGTGATACTCAGTCTGAACAGAATTTTTTTATCCCTACATTCACTCAAACAACCCGTGTGCAAAGAACCTTAGCCTACATAGTTTTGATTCTACACAGAAATACAAGCAAGGAATTCTATGAAACTCAGTAGGGACTTCATATGGATCTCGAATGAAAGACTTTCTTTATTAAGGCAAAAGACAGCAATATTAAAGGGGGGGAGGGGCTGGAACCAGACTAAATTGGAAACAGACTTTTTGTTGTTATTGGTAGTTCCAATTTTGGGGACAGTTCTTATATGCATTATTTCATTTTCACAAAACAGACCAAAAAGTAGAGACACACTAGTTGTATAGAAGGACTAATCTCAAAAAATATAAATTTGGTTTCTTTTCTTATTCGTCTATCTTCAGTAGGTTCCAACCCTAACTTTCTTACCTAGACAAACCTGGAAATGGAATTGGGTTTTCTGTAAAGGACAGCATCTAGAGACCTCCTATACTGCTGATAAACATAACCAGATGAATTTGAGCATTACTGGACAGTTTTAGACATATACAACTGGCCCACATGTTGGTACTTCCTGCAGATTCATCATCTTTCTTTTGCTCCCATTGAATGATAGGTACAAGTCTGTATCTAAATATCAGATCACACTTCTCTAATGTTCCATATTAAATCTCATCTTTCCTATTAGCTTCTTATAGCACTTGTAAGGAAATAGAGCTCCTTTTGCTCTGATTTCTAACTCACTAATACCATTGTGTACTGTTACTTATCCAAATTAAAGGTCCACCCAGCCAAAAGAACATCAAGCTTTTAAAAAAAAAAAAAAAAAAAAAGCAGGCTTCCCAAGCACACCATCAGCCCAATACAAAACAGCCGTATTCTTCCCTTTAAAATAAATAACCCTGTACCCATGAGAAAATTCCTTAAACGAAACAGACACTAAGGCTTCTTTCTAGACCTTCAGTAACAAACAGGTAGCTAGATTGTTTGTCAGAGTATACACAGGCTCAACTCTGATTTCTAAAAGAGAAAGCTGTGCCATCTTTAGGCTTAGACCCCAAATCATCAACTCTTTTTTTTCCTTCAACAATACATGTGTTTATCATTCTTTACAGCAAATATCTGTTTTTTCAAGATGATTTCAGTATTGAATTATCATTCTCCTGCCAAAATCCATGTAAAACTCAGAAAGAGCATGCAACACAAAGACTTCCCATATCCATTTGTCACAATGTTAAGCTCAGTGACGCAAATGTGTTTTCTACTTGTTATGTGAAAAAAGCTCAACTCTGCTTCCTGCAGCAGCAATAGAATTAATGACTGACTTCTGACTGCAGGACCTTCATTGATGACAGCAAAGAAATTTTCAGACTTCAGTTTTGCAGTATTGTGTTTTGAAAATAAATCTTTTGTCCCTGAACATTGTTATTGGTTATTAAATGCAGCTGTCCAAGGACAATGTTCAGCTCTAGAAATATGTAAACTGCTGTTAGTCACTTTATGTATGACCTATTAGTAGGGACATAGTCCTGCCACTGCCAGTCAGTAGAGGAACAAACTATTCCTTCGTAACCGCCTTCACCATCACCACTTGCATTACATTGAGCAATAAAGATCTATGATCTGATCCATCAGTACAGAAAATAAGGGAATTTGAAAGAAGAATAAAGGATTTTTAAAATTCACGGTATTTACATTTAGGTGGGATTGTCTCTACTACACTTGTCAAAAGCAATACTGAAATGAAAGTAATTCCTTATCACACATGAATGCTATTGTCCAGTCATGGTTCTAAAATCATATTCAGAGGACCTAAAAAGGCTTAGAAAGAATTTTTCTTAGGAATACAACCTTCTGTCAACCAAGAGGTAAAATTTATCACATGCTTTAATATACATTTTTCTTCATTCAGAGTTTATGTTGCAAAACAGTTCTGAAGTAACCCTATATATATGTTCTGTCTCCTGTTTTACCAACCGAAACAAGCAAACAAACAAAAAAAACCACCAAACAACCCCTACAAATATGTTTTCATCCACTCCCAGAAGCTCTGTAGACTCTGGAGAGCATTGCTTATTACCTGATCACGATCACCTGCAAAGCAGCAGCTCTTCATGGTACACGAGTTAAAGTACCCCTGGTTATCAAACTGGAAGACAGGCAGTCGGCAGTGGATGTCATAAAGAACAGGGGGCAGGCGCCGACGCAGTGCCAGCAGTTGAGTTCCATTGCTGTTGAACCGGACACTCATGGCACTCTGAAGAGAGAGGTTTCCACCATAGCGCAGCAACGAACTGGGAAAAAAACAGAGGGAACAAGTGAGATGTGCTGCACATATGAACTGAGCTGCTTATAAACAGAAATCTCCTTCCTGAGTCATTTCAAAGAAACAGGCCCCATAAATTCTAATCTTGTGTAGCTTCTGCTACAAAGCATCAATTCCTGAACAAATTTAATTCAAAACCTTCCAAAATGCTAATTCTCCAGAAGAGTGAAGTTGAATGATGTGAACAGTACTATATATATTTCCTGCATGGGAGCAAAATCTCACAGAGTAACCATAGGCCTTAAACAGTCATTCTTGTATTTCTGGGATGTCTGGCCCTGCTCTTTGTGTTCAGACGGTGCCCTAATCCAGCCAAGTCAAACTATCCTTTCTCCCTCTACTCAGGCACTAGATGGTATTTTCTCCAACTGCAGATTCTCTGACTATTATCTCACTTCCACTTCTATTTACATCTCTACAGAGCATCAGAAGATGTTTGAACTATAAAATCAGTTCCAGCTGAGAAAAGCCACATTACTAACAAGTTATTACAAAAAATGCTAAAATAAGACACTTAGCTAATTTCAGTCTTGCTTCATGAACAAATAGGCAGGACAATTATGCTAAACACATGACACTATTACCTAAAAATCTCACATGGTTAAGATAGCTGGTTTCCTTATTCCATATAAGGCTACATGACCAGAGCTAGACTATCTGTATCAGTTCTTACTGACATATACAATACAAAATAGTCATAATTTTCTAATCTTTTTTTCCTAATCTCTCTCTTTAAAACCATAACAGAATATGGAATTTGTCCCATCCAGGAACTTAACAATAATCATAGCATGTCTGAAATTCAACTTGCATTACCCAGACTCTCTTCTTAAAGACACATTCAATTCTTTTACTCAAAATCATTATGTGTATGGAGAGGGAGACAAAGAAAGAAGATATTTTCCTTGTCGATTTGTGGTTTGTTTTTTTCCTCCAGCTGAAACTTCCTTAAGAAGTACCGAATCTGGATTTTTTGTTAACAGGTTCTGAACAATCTCTATCAAATATTGTATATTAGGAGCTGTGACTTCTACACACCTTCTGGACCAGACAATGCATACCAGAACATAAGCTGCAAATTCTAGAAGGAAGGTCATTCATTGGTTTTAATACATAATGTTTTCTGATGTAGCCCTCTGCCTCAACATTTGTGAAAAATGAGTCACTCTGCTTGTATGAGAAGGCACATTCCACACAGGTTGAAGCATGCATTATTACATGAGATACTGTAAAGTTAAAAAACTATTGTTCATAATAAGCCATAGTTAAACAAAACAGGAGGCTAGACTCCACCTAATAAGGGCACTAGAAACACACTGCTCCTGGACACATGCTTTTTTAACTCAACAGTCAAAGCCATAGTGCTCAAAAGAACTAGAAATGCCTTTTCAAAGCCAATTAAGAGTGTTTCAAAAGCTAGGCAACAAAAATTTTTAACACATTTTACTGTCTTGCTTCGAGCAGTGAGACATATGGTTTAACTTTTGATGAACATAGATTTGGGCTACATGGAAACCTGGTTCAAATAAAATGTAAAAGAACAAAACATAGGAGAGCTGCGCTGGTTTGTCTGCTCATTTCACTCCCTTCCTCTTAGGCACTAACCACAGTCACTTGCTCCTATGACTTATCTGTGCCACTGGACAGTTCCATGAGCCAAGTCAGCTCAGCAACATGGGAAAAAAAGAACACATAGCTTTCCTGTTGGACAGCTGGTTCGTGCCAGCTCGTCAAAGAGCCTAATGAGTACCAGAGCAGGTGGGTAAGAAACAGGACAAAGCCAGTTGTCCAATAGCAGGGAAAGACAGCCCTCACTTGGTAACAGCAAGCTATCCCATCCCTTCGATCAGCTCACCTATTTCACCTGCAGTTTCGTCACCACTTCACATCAGCATAAACCAGCCCACTGCTGATAGAGCAGATGACACCTTCACCTCCTTGGTGTGGAGCAAACCACATCAAGAAACTGATTTAGGTAGAAAGCAACCATACAAAGAAACAGTTAAGTTTTGATCCTACTCATTTCCCCTTTCCTGCTGAGCACACAAAAGCTGATGTCACCATAGGGCAGAAGCCATACAAAGCCAGAACAAGCTGAGATGAAAGCAAGTAGGCCTATTACACAAGGCAGTCACGCCAGGGGAAGGGTGCTCACTCAGACTTGAGCTGAGCACACCTGTGCCCACTGGGGCAGAAGAGGCCTGTGAGCATCTCCCTTGTGTCTCCTTCTCTCTCATAAACTTACGCTTCAATCTGGTCAAACTAATTCTAGAGAGATGGAAGGTGCAGCCAGACATGACCTCTGTACAAGCTCTCCCTACGGCCCTATGATCACGAACACCAGCAAAGATGAGCTGAGAACACCTCACTGGTGGCAGCAGATTTACATCAACTTTGTGCAGTTCTGACAGCACTCCCAAACAGCTGCCAGTGCACAGGGAAACGTCACAAGTTAACAGCTTTAAGTGCTACTTACCTGTTAGTTTTAGTACGTATAGAAACAATTCTCAATAGCAATTAGCTTTGCCATTTAGGTACAAGATGTGGAATTAATATATTTCAAGAGGATCTACTGTGAATGTCTGCATCATCAGGAAGAGTCCTGCCCTCTCACTTGTGCATTCCCCTTATCCTAGATAAAGTTGCTGAGCTTCTCTTAATTACATTTATGGATTTTAATGAAAACATGAAAAAAGTAATTAAAAAAATAGAATAATATTAGAAAATAATTGAAAATGGTATGAACTGTAATCTTACAGATAAGGATTCAAGATTTCCACATTCCCAACCCTCAGTCAGCCCTACTTTAGTTCATCAAGATTAAAAAAATAAATAAAATACTCAGCAACTCAAAATACTCAAAAAGAAAAAATACAATTGGCCTGTTTTTCTGCTTTTTCTTTTCTTAATCCAGAAAAGTTTTGTCAAGACATTTCTAGTTTCTTTAAAAAAAAAAAAAAAAAAAAGGAAAAAAGTCAACAGCATCAGAAAAGATGCAGCAGAAGAGCAGAAGAAATAAGCCCATACATTTTTTGCTAACAAGCATCAGTTTTTCTATTAAAAAAAAAAGTTATCCATCTGAGTAGAGCACCATAACATACATACACCAGCCAGAGTTTGTACAACACTGACCTGCATCTTAAGACCAAACCCAAGCCCTTTTCCTCAGCACCGATTCTCCTTCTCAGCCCTACTTGCAGCTCACGTAGACGAGCAAGACTACCAGATACCCCATCCTTCCAAACCTCTAAGCAAAATTACCATGGTTACTATTATTATTTCTGGTCTGAAATATTTTGAGATTATATTTTATAGTAATAGCAGTGTAATATTAAACTAGCTTCCATTCTGCATATACATGTTTTTATTAGGCTCCTACAGCAGCCTAAGCTATCAAATAAAACACTTCTTGAAGGAGAATTTTGTATCATGTTTCAGTAACTTCTTTGAAATAAAGCTCTAAAAGAACACTATACTACTGAAGTTAACTGAAGTGAAAAAGAGCAGAACTTCAGAAATTAAGATCACGTACAAATATGAGAAGCCTAGTATTACGAAGTTACATAGTTAAGACCCCTCAAAAGTCTGATAGTTTTTGCCTACTTCACACAGCTCAGCCACAAATGTAATGGAAATCATTTGTGCTGTCCTAGACCACAATATTTGCCTCAAAGAAAAAAATAAATAAAAACCACAGATTAAAAAAAGACTGCGAGCAAAGTATGGCTGATAAAGAAGTGCTAAAATAGGCATTTAGCACTCACATACAAGAGCAACATGCTGACGGCTTTCTTTACTTGTCTCAATTCTGTCTCCAGAATCAAACTTTTTTTTCCTGCACTAAGCACATAACAAGAGTTCTCTGTTTTTCCCAACCTGCTGTGTTCTGCTTGCTCCTGTCTGCCTCTCTGTAACTCAACTTTTCAACCAGAGCTCATTAAAGTGTTTGCTTTTAACAAGCTATGAAAAAGAGGCAGTACGTAGTTAAATGAGAATGAAGAGAAAAAAATGACACTAACCTCCCCCTCCTCCCCAAACATTAATTTCCTGACCAAACATAGCAGAAGTATTTGTGCAATCTCTAATCTTAAGAGAGAATGTCTGAGAAATGTGGTTAGAAGTATGATGGAGAAAATAACTCATGGGTCCATACTGGTGAACTGAGTTCATGCATCTTATGACATCTCTCTGCCTCTGTATTTTACTCCAGGCAGCACACACATTAAGTATCTAGAATGGAGGTGCTAGTGATCTTCCATTATAGATATAGTTGATTACAGAACAATCATACTGCCTTCAGAAAAAAATTCCTAAGACATCTTCTAGCATATTTTGTCTCTGTTAAAAGAAAAAAGAAAGGAAAAAAGAAAGAAAGAACCTCCAAGAAAGAAGCTAGGGAAAGTTATGTTATTTTTACAGTATTAAAACTGTTACTAATAGTTATTAATACTCAAGAGGATGCCTCGGTCAAGATTCTCTACAGTCTGCAATGAATCAAAATCAGAACCAAGGCAGTACTTGGAAGCAGTAGGGAGAGGAGAAAAAAGCTGTACTTCAGCACATCCAGTGGTAAAATGACTACCCACACTTTTTGGATGGCATCACAATGCTGCTTCATACCTTTACCTGGTGTTACTTCAGGATTTTTTTCTGTCAGGACTAGGTGGGCCACTGTAGATATACTTGGATACATTTTTCATGTTAGAACTCCCACTTCTGCCTGCTCTTTATTTCATGCCCCAACAAAGAAATCAACACCTTGCAGTTACAAAAAGCACATCTGATACGTCAGACTAAAACCAATACACTCATCCTAAAGACCCAGACCGGGACAGCTGCTGAGAAGTCTGAGGGCAATCCTAAAAGGGCATGTCTGAGCAAGATGGGCAGCACCCACTCTGTGCCACAGGCATCACCTTCACGCACCACTCCCAGGCTTCACCTGGCATTAGACTTCTTCCAAATTTGGTTCGCCCAGGTAGCTGTGGAATGTTAATGTTTGCCTACCAGCTCAGGAATCAACATGGAAAGAGACGAGCACACTTCCGAATTTTTTAAAAGCCGTCTTGTGTGATTAAGAGAAATGTTTGGTCCACAGACGGAACATCAGAATCCAAACACGTGTTGGTGCTGGAGGGAGGTTGAGGAGGGAGAGAATGACCACACTGCATACAACTGTCCACTTCCACAGTCAGATATGCTGGATGCAGACAGCACTCAAGCGTTAACTAAACATCAGCTCAGCCAAACAATGGAAGGCTTTCAATCCAAGAGTAGCACTACTAATGTAAATAAATCCATTTCTACTGACAGCTTGTGGGGCAAGGGAAGCAGCAGTCTCACCGCAGTCAGAATTTGTACCACTTAAACATTTCCTCTGCAGGAAAAGACTATACCTGAAACAAGAGTTTCCCTCTTCTCCTCTCCCCTACCTCACCTTAAATAAATAAATTATTTAATCCTTTTTTGGAAGGTCAGTTGCCTGATTGGCAACATAAGTTTAACCCAGACTATTCAAGAGCTAGTTTGACAGACAGCGGTCACTAGAATTGAAAGATCAGTGTCCAGGTAGAATTAAAGGATGTATGCATGACAGAATTAAATAGCACCATTAAATACAATTATTGAGTAGTTTTTCTCGATAGGCTACAGATGCAACAATGAACTGCAGTACAGACACTGTACTTGGGAAATAAAAGTCATTTAAGAGGGAGAAGGAAGGAAGGAAGGAAGGAAGGAAGGAAGTGAGAAAGTGTTGGTATCATAAACAGCAGTGTGTGAAGCTAGCTTAATGAAAGAATGACCTTAAAAGGAAAAAAAATGTGTTGAATGCTTGTAACTAATACATATGATTGCATACAACTGTGTTTGTCAGCATTTCAGTAACCACTATATTGAGGAACTTAAAAAAAAAATAAAAAAATCTTGGCATACCATGCTGGAAAAAAATGCAGAAAGGTTTGGGCTTTTATTTGGAGGAAAGAAATTCTGTGCATGTATAGAAACCCACACAGTTCTTAATCTGGGGCAAACACTTAGGAAGAGCCCAATCTAAGGCAGCCAGCACAGCTTCACCAGGTGCAGATTGTGCCTGACCAATCTGATGGGCCTCTACAATAGAGTGACCACATTGGTGGACAAAGGAGGGGCTCATCTTCAGAAAGTATACACAAATAAAATCACATGCATCCATCAAGATTGGAAAAGTAGGGAATTTAGGGTGAAGATTCTGTATGTTCAAGAACATGTCCCTCTTTCTAATCTTTACTGTTAGGCTCAAGAACATATAAAATTAATATAAAAAAAGGAATCCCCAACATTAATACACTTTTGTGCTTGGCAAACTTTAAAGTGAACAAAAGCTTCATCTTTTCCTTCAAGCCAAGAAGGCAATAATTATTACTATTTAAATAAGGGAGATTCTTATCTGATAATTGACTTTGGAATCTGGAACTTTATGAACGTCAGACATCAACACATTTACGTATTCAGAGCAGCCAGACCTTGTAACAGCAAATGCTTGTGTGGTTTAATCTTTATTATCTAGTTGAGCAGCTGAACACTAAAGTAGTTTCATCAGTGGTCTTAGGCAATTCTCCAGAAAGCATTGTTTTCCTTTATTCTACCTTCATTCATAAAAACAAACAAACAAAAACCCACAACCTGCAGAATTTCATTATTTTCAGTAGGATGACAGAGCACAGGCATAAAGTGTACTCTCCCCCTCATCTGTATTACTTTTATCCTTCCAGGGCTTACGGCTACTATAGCAATTAAGCATTCATTAGGATATGACAACAACAACAACCTGTCTGAGTATTTCCCATTCTCCTACAGCTCTTAGTGTTTTAGACTTATTACAGACCTGTTCGCAAACATTCTCACCAGCCTACCCTTGCCTTCACTGCAGATGTGAGTCACCAGGCACAAAAGTGCCCTATTCTCATTCCACTTGAATTCTCTAGGTGTTACTATAATTTAAGTAATAAATAAGATCTAGTAGTTAAATAGTTTTGCAAGAAAAAAAACATTTAGCCAGATTAAAAACAAGAAAATAGACAACACAAAGTAAAGATCAACTGTCCAATATCACAAGAAAGCCATTTAAATCATCTCATAATTATTCTTTTTCTGATCTCTGAATTCTACAGGCTATTACTCACCCCGGCCAGAAATAGCACCTTGCAGAACTGAGTATAGATTGTGTGAGAAACTGTCTGAGAACAATACCAAAGAATTTAAAGCTGAACTACCAACAGTTACTCTTAAAAACATTAGTTGATCAACTTGAGTTTTGGAGTACAAACCATCCGGGGACATTAAATGGTAGTCAAAACTCTACTGGTTCAAAGTGGCAACCACGAAGAGTGCAAGTGCAGGAAAGTGATCTGCTCAGCAGAGATATCACTCATATAAAGCTTTAATAATTGTAACCATTTCTCTTTGTGCAAAGTCAGAAAGGTATATTTGAAAGTTCTCCCTTTTTCCTTCGCTACCCACCCCTTTCTAAAAAGGGGAATTTGTCATCTGATTTTGCCTAAAATCTGTGGCAAAGTTTGGAGATTTATTCATGATTGCAATGAGGAAAACAAATCCAAAAAGCATCCCACTAAAATACCATACCATAACCATTTAACAGTTCCTTCAACACATTCCAAAGATTTCCATAAAAGAATAATTCTTCACAAACTTCAGTGATAAATTCACTTTCTATAACAAAATAAAGAGTAAAAGAAATAGTAGAAAACAAATGGAGGAAGAGGTGGGGGAAAATCTATGTTTATTTTCTGTGTCATTTGGGTCATTTGGGGCAAGTACACTAAATTGGAACTGGTCAGGAAATCTTCAAATTCCAGGCTGGGACACAAAAACAAAAAAATCAGTTGAGCTGCCTCAGTAACACAGAAGTAAATCAGACCAGGATTCTACAAATGCAAACAAGTTCTATTTCCTGAACTGCGAGAGAGGATAAATAACTATTTAACTATTTGAGGTGGTATGGTTGATCTATACCATTAAGTGCCTAAAGAGAATTTAAAATTGATGTTCTAACCTAGCTAAATCAGTTACTTTAGGCAGCACAAAATGAGTCAAAATTCATTAAAAAAATGCTTCAACTGAGAAGGGAAAGAAATGAACTGTTAAGCTTGACAAGGAAAAATGGTTACCAAGAAACACACATTTTTCTTCCACTCATTGCTATAGTGCTCTGCTCAGAACAGGAGTGGCAGAGGTCTCAAAACAGCAACACACAGCACGTTATTACTGCACTGAAATAATTCAAACAGGTAGCTGGAGATTCAGCGATAGAGAGAGGATTCCTTCTCCATCCACAGGAGCTTTGGTAATGCGCATGCATTGGGATTACAATTGATCAGTAGCATCACAGGCTTCCTTCCTTTACATGCAGGGTCAAAATGGAAAATCGTCAAAGGAAAACCTTAAACCATCACAAATTCCTGTCATCCCAAAGATTAAAAATCTGTAAGTATAGAACAAATACAACCAAAGACATTGCTTTGAATGAAGATTCCCATCCCATCAATTTTATCCTCCTAACAACCCCAAAGTTTGCTGTCACTAGCAGTGCTCATGGCTACCCCTGGACTGACATCTCCTGTAGCACAACCATCAACGACTGGATCCCACATTTGCAATTCCAGAAGCTCAGTGTATTTCAGTCAGCATACCAGACATTTTGGCAGCACACAGATCAAACTAGGTGACAGCTACTCACTAGAGTGAGATCCAGAAGGTAAGCTAGAAAGGCTAACAACACTTAGCAGCTATTTTCTGAGGAATGTTCATGTATATGCTTTGCTCTTCTGACATCATCTTTAAAGAGTCAAATAATACCAGGACCAGGTATGAGTCTGGAAACTAAAACTGACAACTGCTGGAGATCTGTACCTAAGGAATCAATTACAATGATGGTTTTACAACCTTTAATATCTTCCCTGCCACTACACAAGTTCTCAACACTCTTTTCTGTTCCACAGACAAAATATACCATCTGTGGCACAGGCAGAACAGAAATACCCATCATCTCCTTTTCTTCCCTCCTTCTTGTACTCCCACCCACCACCACCACAAGCCTCTATTATCCAGCCCTCTTTTGCAAAGATGGGCTGCTTGATGTGCATCTAACTAAACTCTGAAGAACTATTCTATAATTTACATAGTTCCTTCCAAGAGCTACTACTTATTTTCCATACCTAACAAAGGACTTGTGAACCCTAAAGTTCACCTATCTTTTCCAGTTACACATCAGTATGTCAATCCAACGTCAACCTTTGCAAGACTTCTACTTCCCTAGACTCGTATGAGTAGAGATTCTTGTATTTTAACCTAATAAAGCTATTAGCACAGAAGAAAGAATACTCCTTCCCATCATCTCTGCTAATCACTGGGCCATTCCAGGGGAGGGACAAGAAAACCCACACAGCTTTGACTCCAGGAAAAAAAACAAAAAAACAAAAAAACAAAAAAAATACCGAAAAGGTCATGAAGCTATATGAAGGAGGAAGAAAAAAAAGAAAAAGATATGGGAGTAACAAAAAATACCGTGAGTAACATTACTGCTTGAAATACATATGTAAACTGAGTTGCTGAGTTGACCTCAGCAATTCTGTAACAATACATAACCACATGTATTTTTTGTGATACGCAGAAGTGGCTTTCTTGCACAGCTTCTAGGCGCCATCTAGTGGTGTGAGTGCCTTACAACAGCTTCGCTAATTAACATCTTTAAGCTCTTCAGCTTGATTTTAAAAGATGAAACAATACAGTTGGTAGCAATTTAACATGCACGTGAATAAGCAGCAATACTTCAAAAAAAAAAAAAAAAGGAAAGACAGTATTTGAAGAATCAGTCAACTCAAAATCATGCTGGAATTCCATGAGTTCCATTTTAAGATGCATCACACACTGTCTTTGATAAGCCAGCCCACCACATTCAGATCCTATTAATGCTGGAGCAGAGATGGTAAAGACTCTCAGCTGTTGCACTAAGATTACCTGAGACAGAAGAAGAGACACCAAACTGTGAGTAAGCTTTGAAAAAATGCAAAATTAACCTGCCTTGGGCAGCAAGACAGAAAGATCAGTGTTTTGTAGCTGAGAATTTACTCTATCAAACAGTATTATTGTACTCTTTGTAGCTGTCATAGTTTCTATGGAAATATATAAGAGGCGTTACTTTCAGAGTGACCTCTACATGTTGCAGGTTCATCTTTGTGGCATCAAAGGGTTATTTGTGGATGTCATTTTAGCTTTGGTTACAGTAAGCGGAGAAGAGAACTCGCTGCTTCCAGGTGCATAACCTTATTGCTGCAGTTGCAGAAAGTCATTAGAATGTGATCATATAAACTGAGTGATCAGTATGGATGCTTGGTTCTACAAACCACAAGAAATTATGAGCTCAAACTTCTTTAAGAGGACTTTTACTTCTCTATATTGAAGACAAAAAAGAAAGTTAAATATGTATTAAGACACACTAAGTCTTAGTTTCAAAAGCACTAACTAAAGTAAGATGGTGAAACATTTTGACCAAACTAAACCTCCAGAAAAGATGACTTTTGGAAACAATTAAATTCAGTATCTCTGAAAATTAAGAGTTTAAAACTGCACAGTCAAGTAGCCATATTTTACCAACAACCACGTTAAGTTATAAAGATAACAGCAAATCATCCTTTTTTTTTTTTTTAATTTGACAGTGCATCATATCAAACAAAGACTATATGTCACTTGAGGACCTCTATTGATTAAAAACAGAAGTTTCACATCAAGCCTGATCCCATTCAAATGAGCCAAGGTAGCTGAATCCTGTGGGAGTATCAAACCCCACCTGTATCTGCAAAGAGTATTACTGCACTGCTGCTGTCAGCTGTAGTACATGTTAGGTGAAGTGTATTACAAGGTACTCACAATTCTAGGCTTTTCATTTGCTTTCTGGATCTTGTAGGGTAGAAACACAGGATTCCCCAGAACAGTCTCCAGTTAGGAAAAAAACCAAGTAGAGCACATATCAATTTAACTCTGCTTCCATCTGATATTTGACAAAAAATGGAGCAGTAGTTTTGGGAAACCAGAGCTGCATCATCAGTTTACACAGATTGCTTTACTAGCACAAAATTACTAACAACTTACAGTGGTTTCACTTTTCCTGTAGCAGAATGCTGTACATATGCACAACCCACTGGAAATTACTGTTTTGGCAATGTACAGCAAATCTCTACAAGCACATGCACTACTTCCCCTGTCTATCTTCAGCCTCAGATCATAACCCTACTGCTACACACTATGACAAAACATCTAAAGTTTATCTGACCAAGTCACTTCTGTTGGAACCACAGGTGGAATGACATGACTGAAAAATTCCCACAAGATCATCAAGAGGAGTTCCCTTAACTGCTTAGAGTGTAGAATAGTCCTCACAAATACTCTTCATGCACAGAAATGGAAAATTTTTTCTTTTTTTTTTTTAAAAAAAGATAGCTATGGGAAGGTGTAGATCTACCTAGCAATTTTATAACTATAAATTACATAGTACTACAACAATCCCGGCAAGTTACTACTTCTACATCATGCATCAACAAAGTCTGTATTCCCCTCTTCCTTCCCACACCTTACATAGCATTACATATTCTTAGATACTTCTATAAAACAACAAGAAGTAGATAATTTCTACCATTAGCAAACTCTTGACAACAAAAAAAGCAACTGATGCAGTAACCCTTCTTGCTGTGCTAGTATTCTGGCATGCACTTACACCAGCAGCTTCCCGTTTATTCTGAGATTATGGAGAACTTCAGGGCTGTTAGCCCCTTACCCCTATAAAATTTCTTATCCATCAGAAGGCTTTTGGAACTTATCTTACCTGAAATTACATTTTGTATCTTTCAGTATTACCATTTATAGAGAAAATAGATGAAAATTGACTCACATAGCAACTCCAGTTCTATGTAAAGTTTATCTCAAGTACTTACAGCACCATGTGGGTTACTTCACTCTTGATAGGTTTTTTAAATTTCTTTCTAAATATAATTAAGTTCGCAGTATATTTTCTCTAGAAGAGATGGTAATAAATTAAGAGCTGACAACAAAAATCTGAATTTTGGCTTCCATTTGACATTGTTTGGAATGAGGATTGTACCCTAACTGATCTATACATTATAAAATTGCTTCCTTACCAGACAAGGTGAATTGGCTCCAAATATGTTACAAATCAAAGTTCCATGATCAATAAACTACATCAGCAGATTATTCATTTTAGTTAAATCTGAGGACTTGGCTTTGGCAGCAAACCAGCATAACATGGACAGCCCATTCCAAAGATTCCTCCTTCTTAAGAGTTTCTTGGAATCAAATTGTAATGACAGCACAGCACCGTAGGCCACTTTCTTTTCTACCACCAAAAGATACCCTTTTCAACATGTTTTATGCATCTTTCTGGTCATGCAAAGGAGGAAAGCTGATGCCCATCCCAGAAGATGACAGCTAAAAGTAAACTGTTTTCACCTGCATTAATTTACAGCCTGCTCAGTCCAAGTCTCCAAATACCACTTAATGTAAGAAGGGCACTTACTATTCTTTTTGCAATTTCTCAGACCTATAGAAGGGAGAAGGCTGCAGGCATGATGCCCATTAGTCACAAGAGACTATACATATTTAGGTACAAATGCTGTCAATTCAGTGTTAAGAATCAACTGCAAGCTATATGTCGTGTACATCCACCTGTAAAGTGAGGTGTTGCAAACATTCCCCTAAACATGGAAAAAAGCAGCATGACCTACCCACCCAGGAACTTCAGCACAGTTGTTACAATGTATGGTGTTTCAGTACCAACACTTTGATTTTTAATTGGAAAGATTTACTTTGATCAGATTAAAACTCAGAAGAAAGTAGTTCTTGTCCCTCAAACATATGCATACAACTTCCACCCACTTAATTTATTCAAAGTTATAACCTCAGGCTGAAGGCTTAAGGTAAACTTTCATCACCCCCTTCATCATTCAAAGAAGAGACAGTAGAATTCAGATTTATCAGAGGTTAACAAGTCTTTCATACATGTGCTAAAACTGAAGAAATACAAACTGCTTGCCAATAAGCATTACCAATTCAATTACATTATTGATTTAATTATTTTATATTTGCCTTGATCTAGCACCTTCCTTCTAGTTAATTTAATCAAACTTAATGCAATAGCAGAATGCACAACAGCTGGTACCAGGAGTGCTGGCAAAATTTACAAGTGAGAGAGTTTTAGAGTCACCAGCATCAGCAATCAAGTTTTGATTCCAGTTTACAAACAAAACTCAACTCAAACCATTAATGTTTACAGTTTAGGAATAATATAATCCCCTGAAACCATTATTTCGTTGCTGTTGTAATGGATGCCTAAACATTTTGGATTTTTTCTAAGCCAGTTATAAGCAACTCCATATGATATTGCTTTTTCTCTCTCTGTACAGTACAAACTCAATTATTTTTAGTGATTCACATCTTCTAGATATTCCATGAAGTTTGCTGATATACAGAAAATCTGATGTATTCTATGGAGGATTTTAAATAGTTGAGCCTACTGTATCATAAAAAACCTACAGATTTCCTTTCTTTTCACTTCATTGTAATTAATCTGTTTCCATTCGTAACTGGGAATTTGCAAACATAAAAGTTGTAAAAATATATTTTTTTTAAAAAGGAGAAAAGAAAAAGCATCATTTGCTTAAAATATATACCTAACTCCGGTATCAGACATTGCAAAGTTCATTTTAGAATCCAGTCTAACCACATTTCATACTGTAAACTTATTCTTGTTAGATGTAAATTTGTTTAAAATCCTATGAAGCCAAACCGATTATCCAGGTATCTAGGAAGTCATATAAAACTCTTTGAGGCTGTGCAAAAAGCTGACTCTAGTTCCAGCCACTGCAAATATTGTTGGTTTGTTTGAAACAAACAAGCAAACTGTAAGCCAAGTAGCACCCCCCATCATGGTTTCTTCTATTCTTAGCAAGCCAATGCTATACATAACAACAAGAACTTGACAGCCTGAGTTAATCCTGCAATGACAAGGCCAGGTAGCTTTCCAAAACATCACTTAACATTGAAGATCTAGCCCCACGTGCAATCCATACTAGATAGCATGCGTAAAAAGGGTAATTATGTAAAATAGTTTAATTCGGCATTACTAACATTGCTGTTAAGTACATTTTGCATCCTCTTCTTATTACCACATAGCCCAACTTAAAAACAGTGGCATCACTTCTTAAGAGAAAAAGATTACATGGCCTAAAAGCAGGACAGCCAAAACTTACCTCTGAGGCCTACGAATATCCCAGAGTCCCACACCTTCCTTAGAGTTGGCAGTAGCCAGTAATCTGGGTTCTACTGGATTAAACATCACGCTGTGAAAGGCTGATGGGTAGTGTGCCAAGCAGAAGGGCTCTGTTGAAAAAGTGATTTCAGACATAAGAACAAACAAAGCATACAACTGCTTGATTCAATGAGTTTGGCAGCTCAGCATGGAAACAGCATAACAAGATCTAAAGATATAGAGACATGCTCAAACAATTTCTAAAGCTGACAAAACCAAAGCAATATAAAAACTGAGGTTTTAAAATCCACCCACATGTACATTAACTTCGTACAAATACAGAAAGGTTCATACTGGATTTCAAGGTGTTGTTTTGCTTATGAAATTTTGAGTTTAAAAACAGCCACATACAAAAATAAAGCATTTGAGTCTTCTTAAGGTTCATGACCACGTTGTCATCTAAGAAGGATCATGTGAGGGACTTCTCAAAGTTTCCTAGCAAAGACTACGTATGTCTGGAAGCCTCCACAGCCATTAATGATCACCCAAACTATAAATATAGTAGCAATTGCTTACGTTGGAGTATAATACCACAAAAAGTGAGATAAGTTGTAGGGACAGCACTTTAAAAGCAAGTTGCCGTCCCTGGAGAAAGAGAGACTTCTTTAAAGTGCTATTCAGCAATTGTACAAGTATGCAAGAAGAGAGAGAGCTCCACTAACGAAAACATTAATAGTTGGGTCTGCTATTCAGATATAGAGTTAAAAACAAGCTCATCCATACTCTTCCTCTCAGCTTGGGTAGGATAACAAGACTGTGCTTGGCTTGCTACTCTGCTGTATTCATTCCATCTAAACGCTGCCTCTACAAAGAGTGGGAAAAAGCCTTGACTTTGTCATCCTTTTCTGTATCCTTCTGCTAACTTTATTGCTTTAGGCATAGCTTAAGTCTCTGTTGTGCACCTCTTTTGTGGCATGCTGCCATGCTTTCACTCAACTAAGAAACAAGGCTATGCCAGTCTTCACCACTTCACTGTTTGATGCAATCACTGTGTTGCACATGTGCTTAGGAGACTGTAACTACCCCTATTTAGGTCACTGTGTGCAGGCACCTTTAGCCCCACCAGCACCTCCTAAGGTGCATCATTTTCTTTACTCACATTTCTTATTAAGACATGTTTCAGGCAATCCTCCCAAATACCCTAATACCTGAAACTATTGCATAGCAAACAACTGAGACAGTCCAGCCCCCATTTGTATCCTTCTCTTATGCTCTGCTACACCTTCACACCTGTATTTCAAATAGCCTGGAACCACATATCAACCACATAGCAAAAGATGCCTTTCAGCCTGACAAATTAAAGAGATATTACAGCAGCCAAACTAACAAGGCATTAACTAAGTCACTTTAACAAAAAATAGGGGGGTTCAAAGAACCTAAGACACTATTTCAAAGAACCCCTGACATACTACAGCTAAATTTATTTCACACTATTTTCCACTGGAGAAGAATTTGGATTAAAAGTCTCAGCAATAGTAAAGCAGTAGAAAGGTTTAATTGTAAGAAAGAAGGGCAAACATTGTTCCATACAATTTCAAAAACTTAGATGAGATCATGCATTAACTTATAATACTGAACAGTTTCATACAGATGAATTCAAGTAGGGTCCACTTCCACCAACTGTCAACAATAGGCAGCTCTCCTAACAGATCTTTATAATGCAGAGCTCAGGAGAATGCAGTAAGTAACATTTTGCCATTTCTAACTTGGAAGCCACAGTAAGTGCCTAGTCTAATCACCTGGATATTATAAAAATAGAAAAATGGGGATGAAATGAGAGACTTGGATTTATCAAAGTTAGAACAGCCACATCAGACTAATTTAGCTCTTCCTTTGAAAATACAAGTGACCTTTTACTTAGGGAAAATATGGCAGTTCTAATCAGGGCTACATTTCACACGTGGTATACGTTTAACTACAGGCAGTTGGGAGTGGTAAAGGGAGTTCTATGGTGGGTAAGCAACTGGCTGAAGAGAAGACACCACTTCACTGCAATAGTGAGGGATTTCTGAGCAAGAGGAAATGTACTAGTACATTTCAGAGAATGTACTTTGTACATTGTGGACATTCTTATTAAATGTCCCACATCTGAGTGTTTTTCAGAAGTATTAATAAAATTATCAGATGGGACAGAGATAAAGGGTATAGCAACCACACAACAGAATCAGAATTCACAGTAAGACTCAGAAATTAGATGGGGGGGGGGGGGGGAGGGAGGGAGAGAAAAAAAAGCAACAACCAACCAAAAACCCTAGTTCAGCTAAACAGGAAGTTTGACTCATTGAGAAATGTAAACAAATTGCCACAAAAAACTTTCTTGCAAGACCAACAGAATCCACAAACTGAGGCAATTGTATTTAGTCATCTTACAGAAGAAATGCCTCTTTAGCTATGATGGAAGGGAACCAGATTCTGTATGCCTGCAGACTGCTCATTTTTAATTATCAGCTTTGTGCTCTTTAGGAAGGGGTGAATACATAACTTAATTTACTGACATAGTCATGTACTGAAGTATTTCACTCCAGAATTATGTAAATACAGAGCTAAATTGAGATTCTCCAGGAGAAAAACTAAAACAAACGAAAAATAGCAAACCACTAACACCCAGATTGTTAACCATTTTGAGAAGCAGCAGGTTTGCTATGTAAACCAACAGTACTCAGTTTCGTTTTAGAAAATTAAGGTTGAAGTATAAAAATTAAGCTCCTTAGTTGTTATGTCATAAGGGCTCTAAGTTTCCACATTAATGCAAAAACATTTTTTTTTTTCCAGATAAACTGATTTTGCTCTGTCAATTTTTGCCTACACATCACAAGAGAACCAGAAAACACACAAAAGCAATCACTAGTGTAATGGGGAAATCTATAATTAGCTCTGGAAAGTTTTTCAAATGAAAGTAATAGCTTCCTGAACTTCCAAAAAAATTTTTTTTATCCCAGGCTACATACAAAAACGATGTTCTAAAACAAACACCTGACCCACTTTCCTAATTGGTTTCAAGTTTTGCTAGATGTTTTTTTATTGAAGAAACACTGCTTCATTAACTCAAGTTAAAACCTATTCCATACCAAATTCTATGCTACCCTTTGCTATGTGCAGGTTCTTTATGAAGTCATTTAGGACAGTAACAATGAACTGTAAAAACTACAGTTTACCTAAAATGGGTCATAAGAATTACGCATTATTTTCACCCTTCTCCAACATTCTCTTCTTTGATAATCCAGATAAAAATAGCTTTTGCTTTCCCTGCCTTGTCCATATCCCTAGTTCTTTCCACATCCATGATCCTTTTCTCTGAATATCTCACCTCCATGAGAAGACTCTCGGATATCCCAGATAAGAACACGGCCATCATCTGATGAACTGGCAAAGATGTTATCATTAACTGGGCTCACTGAAAGGCCGTACACTGCATCTTCATGGGCAAACACATCCAAGGTCTCGGTGCTGGAAGAAAGACACAGTTTTACCTATATGGTAATAGTGATAAAGTACATTTATATAAGAAGATCCTCGTGTTTAATTGGGATAAGCCCCCCCCCCAAAAAACCAAAAACCTACCACCACAATGAAAAGCCATGTAGAGTGACCAAGAGGTCAAGGTTATAGTGCTTAGACTGGTAAGGAAAACAATACAGAAGTTGATTCATTAATACAGGCTTCTGTATCACCCAAAAGTTCTGCCAAAGTTCACAAAAGAATAACTTTCCAGCTGACTCTTCAGATAGGTTTACTTGGGTCTCCAGGATAAATCAGACCCATGCTTTTATCTCATATAGAAAAAGCAGAAAGAAATACAAAAAAATAAGTCAATCAAGTGTCTGAGTTTCAGCCATGGCACGGGGAATGTTCTTTAGAGAATATACTTTGTATAGAGACTCTACATCTGTTGGATACTCCACCAAAATGACACCATACAAAAATCAGTGTTTTGCCAATATGGTAAATTGCTCCTCTTGGTGAGAGATCTAGTTTTGTTCCACAGGCAATTAACAGAAAGCCCAGAAAAACAATAACAGCCATTTTAAAGAATGAAAAAGCAGTTGATGGATTAAATATATACACTTATAAGACAATAGAGCAGCTTTCTAGAAAATTCAATTAGAATTAGTGTCAGACTAATAAAGGTTCCTTCCATTCAAAAGATCATGCAAGCAGCTTTATAGGGAAGAATTATATATAAGATTAAAACTAGACTTAGCACAGTTAGAGAAAAAAAACATACAATGACAACAAATTGATAACAAAAGCACATTAAAAATACATCAAAATTAAAGAAGACTTGTTTTAACATCTAAGCAAGAGTAGAACAAATATACAGAAAATTGTCAGCAATAAAGTTCTCGTAGAAGCTTGAAAAATCACAACAAACATCAGCATCTAAAATTCTGACACTTCTAGATTTAATTAAAACAAGCACAGCTGCCTACTGACAAGTAGACAGAACAGCATTATTAGAAAGCATTAGAAGAGCAAGGCAAAGTTACTTTTGTCCAACTCTCATCCAAGATTTGCAAGAGAAGTAGATACTATGTATGATGGAACGTAGATGTACAATGAATTCAGACTAACCTAGCAAGAAGTATGTCCAGATTATATCAACCAGGATTTAAGAAATTTAAAAAGGTTTAAGGGTTTATATTTCTCTGCTCTTTCATTTCTCTCTTCCTGTTTTTTTTCTTTATACTTGATTTTCTTGAGTAAATGTTATTTCAGTGGTCATGCTTAAATCTATAGAAGTTGTGAGTACAGATCAGAGTTTTCACTTACAGATTTTCTTCTTCATAAAATAAGCCTAGTCTTGAGTAATCAAGGCTCAATTGTTTTTGCTTGATTGAGATTTTTTGTGGGTGGAAAGGACAAAACAAACAAAACACCACAGCACAAACAAACAAACAAAACACACCTGTGTGTCAGAATATTTGTATATATGCCAGATTAATGTGGCTCTGAATCTACATAAAACTTGCTATGGGGCCCATAGGAGGGCATATGTATTCAATAATCACTCTCCTTACCAAGGTCAAAATAATGCGGAAACCAAATAAATTAATAAATGAGGAGAGGAACACTTTATTCCAGACATGAATTTAAAAATGCACGTTTCAGGATTAAATCAAAACTATGATCTTCTCTCAGACCATTAAAACAACAACCAAACAAATTCCTCCAATGTGGAGCTTATGAAGCAGTAAAAACAAGAATTGTGTTTACTGTTTACCTTTCAACATCATGGAGTATAACTTGCTCATCATTGCCTATAAAGAGAAATACAAACAGTTAGTATGATGTTTCAGTGATTAAAAAACATCCGGGTGAGAAAAAATTTTTAGAATGGGAATTTCAATTTTTTTTCTATTTTGAAATTAAAACCAAAAGATCAGTGCTGTCGCCGAGTGGTCAGCTCTGCACTCAGTCTCATGAATAGCTCCTGCGACATTTCCAGTCACAATCAAACACACCAATGCATTCCATTTTCTACTGCTTAACAAATACTTCTACTGAACTGCACTACTGTTCATCCTTCATTCAGTTTGAGCTTGAGTAGGACATCTGTAGTAAAGAGAAGAATATACTGCAAGGCAGCAGAACACCTTTAGGTGCATTCAAAGGTGAGAGCTTTCTCATTGCTCTGAGAATGCTTCCTAAGAAGGTAATGCAGGGTGCAAAAAGGTGCCATAAGCAAAATGCATTGGGCTCACATGTCAAACAATGCCAGCTCATGCTGCCAGCCTTCAGATTTTGGCAACCTTTCAGAAGGCACAAACGTGACAGCATGAATTGCAATTTCTTTTGTATTAACAAAAACCAAGCCAAGTATGCAGACAATCATGTCATTTTTCTTTGATTGCACCCAATGAATACAATGGTAACTAATCACATGCGTGCAGAATAAGATCACAGCTACAAAGTAATTCCACTGGCTTCTGTTGTGCTTTTCAAGGGAAGGAAAGTACTTTTTTCCCCCCAGTTTCTGCACTGAATATTAATTTACTTAATTTGGCACCGTTTAAAAATAATCAAGGAAACACACATTTTATTCTGAAGAATAAAAACAAAACCAACCAATCAACAACAAAAAAAAGAAGTTTTTATGCTCAGTATATCTTTGTAGTTGTGATATCAAGCTGTGAAGCTTTTCCAGTGTACATTAAAGCCAGAAGTTCAGGAGCAAGACTATCTATTGCGATTTTTAAGTGTTCATATGACACAATTTCCATTCATCCATCTATCTTTCAATTCATTTGTCCCAGTAGAATAAATACAAGAAAGTTTCTCTCTGACTAATGAGGCATCAGAATTTTCAATGCCTACTTGCTCTCTGTACAAGCCCTGATTATACTGTACCAGCCATGGATTACTGCAGTAGCTCATCTTTTCTATATAATTTTTTTTTAAATGTATAATGCATTAAAAAATTATTTAAAAAAAAGTATAAAAAAAAAATGACTCACTTATGGGTAAGTGTCCCTTAACCATTAATTGCAATGGAAACTGTCCATTATATGCTACAGGCAAAATTTATATCTAGTAAAAATACACTAATGTCTATGTATTTCATCAATTAAAAACGTAGGTTAGTTTCTCCAGTTAAGAAGATTCCCTTGTAATTTTATATGCAACTTTACCATATATTATTTCTGCTTTTGATAGCAGTAGTTAAAATGATTGAAAAGACAGAAAGTATCTGCCATTCCTTCCAGTTATACTTATGAGGATGAAACAGTGCAGACTACATATAGAGGAGCACAGTTAAAGTGTCCTAAGCTGTCATAATACGCCTGCAGAGAAAAATTGATTTCCCTGTAATTTCAATTTTGTGTATACCTAGAATTAAAAAAAAATAAAAAATAAAAATAAAAAAATAAAAAAAAATCCCAAGTTGTTTAACAAGAGGAGACCTTCCACCTCTCATGTTTCACTGCTCCCAGTGTTCATGGATCAAGAAGAGACAGGAATTTCCTTGGTATCTTTTTCTCCTGAGATTACATGCAACTACTATCCACTCAGTTCCAGCCGTCCATTATTGAAGCAGCTTAATATGGTGCCTGCTACACAGCCACTCCTTCAAAGGAAGGATGTTTGAAATTCTTTGGATGGAATTCAATTTATACTGAAGTAGAAAATCTTTTCTCCTTCACTTTTTTTTGACAGAAAACTCATCAGATTCTAAGCTATTAGTTGTTGGCAATATTATTTACACAATGAATGAAGTTATGTACCCTTCATGCTAGTTTCTATATTTTAATTTCTAATTTTTTTGTAGTAGTAGTCAGATCATGGAAGTTATATTCCAATTTCAACTTCAGCAACTTATAGAAGAGGGGGGAATCAACAGATTTTAGGACCTGCTCTTCTTTCAGGCCTTTAAAAAAAAAAAAAAATCAACATTTTTGAGTGAATAAATAGAGTCAGCCCCATTTTACTGACAGAGAGATAACAGATGGTACATGTGGGCCATGCAAAGCAACTCTTTACAGAGGATCCAAGAGTCAGACTTGCAGCCCTGGCAGATGATCTCTGTGAATTTTGATGGAGCAGCTGAAAGAGTTCCTGACTCCTCCAATGGAAATAATTTCTGGCAGAGGTGGAGCGTGTGTATGTAGAGAAGCAGAAAGAGATAAGAACAGCCAGTTTGTCTGTGCCTCAGCTGTCACAGCTCATCTAATTTGGCATCTTAGCAATAATATACTATAATCAATTATACAAATCTGTAACTACAGGCGTTAACCGCTGTGGTAATGTTATCTGACAGCTTGGACCAGTGGAGAGAGGGTTGACTTAGAAATGGAAAAGTATCATCACAGTTGCTCCAGCAAGATTTATCACAGTTCATCTGCCAGTTAATCTCTTGAATATTCACATAAGATTTGGTTTGTCTAAATTCAAACTAAAATAAAATGGCCCCTAGCAATATTTCATTGGAATAACTGCAGGCCTCAAACAAAAACTCATTCGAGGATGGCGCTGACTGCTGTTTCTCACAACAAATAGCAGTCTCAAGAATCAGAAGACAGATATCAGTATTCAGCATTATTGGGGTCCTCTCTACCTCAGCTTTCAATACATCTGAATCATTTCATCCCTGAAATTTGACACTATCTCAAGCTTCGTAATGTCCTCTTCCTCTCACCCTTTTCCCCTCTAAGGGGCGCTATAGTTTTAACGCATCATTAAAGGAGAGGAAGTTTCCACTATTTACATATCCTTAAAACCAATTTAAGGCACTGATATGCAGTTTGAAAAATCTTGCTAACAGAGAGGCAGTGAAATGCTCTGGTCTGATAATGTCTGAAAATAAGTCTAACTGTACATTTGACAGACACTGATACAAGATAAAAATCTCTATCCTTCAAATAATCACGTCAGAGAAGTATAATAGAAAAGGATGCAGACTGCATTTTGACAGTCTTAAGTACTTAAACACCTCTCCCTTTCCTCTCATTTCAACTCTTCTTCCTACCCCAATATATTTAAAAAACAAACAAACAAACAAACAAAACAAAAACAAAACAAAAAAAAAAACACCAAAAACCTACCCAAGCAATGAGAGTTGAATGAACCTAAATTATAGGGATTATCACAGAATCACAGAATGGCCAGGGCTGGAAGGGGCCTCAAGGATCATGAATCTCCAACCTCCCTCCACAGGCAGGGCCACCAACCTCTCCATTTAATACCAGACCAGGCTGCCCAGGGCCCCATCCAATCTGGCCTTGAACACCTCCAAGGACAGGGCATCCACAACCTCTTTGGGCAGCCTGTTCCAGCACCTCACCACTCCCTCTGTAAAGAACTTCCCCCTGACATCCAACCTAACTTCAAACCATTTCCCCTTGTCCTGTAGTTATCTACCCTTTCAAAGAGTTGATTCCCCCCCTGTTTGTAGGCTCCCTTTAGGCACTGAAAGGCTGCAATGAGGTCACCCCGCAGCCTTCTTTTCTCCAGGCTGAACAAGCCCAGCTCCCTCAGCCTGTCTTCATGGGAGAGGTGCTCCAGTCCCCTGATCATCTTCGTGGCTCTCCTCTGGACCCTCTCCAACAGCTCCCTGTCTTTGTTGTACTGGGGGCTCCAGACCTGGACACAGTACTCCAGATGGGGCCTCACAAGAGCAGAGTAGAGAGGGACAATCACCCCCCTTGCCCCTGCTGGCCACCCCTCTTCTGATGGAGCTCAGGATACCATTTGTTTTCTGAGCTGCAAGTTCACACTGCTGGCTCATGTTAAGTTTTTCATCCATCAGGACCCCCCAGGTCCTTCTCTGCTACTCTCAGACTAATATCCTAGAACAAGTATACATCCACTTTCCTTAAAGACTGAATTAAACTTCTTGTTAAATGTGAACATGCATTCAAAAAATATGAATATATCAAGGTCACTTAGACTCTAACATTCCAGCAAATCTCAAGGACAGACACTTAACCAGTAGGAACTGAAATGAGATCTGAGAAAAAATGACCCATCAACAGATGGCAACAGCCAGCTGAGGGTACATTATAGTCAGTAGCAGCAGAGTTGTTTTAAGGATCAAGCTAGAATGTCAGATAGGATAAAAGATCTGCTCTGAGCACAGTTAAGGAGTGACAAAAATGATGTTTCACAACCTGCAGCACAAGTATGTGTAAGACAGGACCCAAGACTCTCATGACAGCTTGTGACACAATACCCCTACAACAGGATTTGGGGAAAGGAAAAAAAAAAACAAACAAACATGATAAAGTTGAGAATGCTGTGCTAGCTAAAGACTTCCCTGTTCCCAAAGAACCTTGACCTGATGATTAACACCACTTCCAGAATTCTAGGGGATTATGGAAAAGACCTTTCCCCTATAGAGTAGGATCTCACTTTTGGCTCCTACTGGAAGGTAACCACAATGCAGACTCTGGCAAAATCAGGTGCTCCTTCTTACCTCCAGAGAACACTTTTGTATTGCCACTGTTGAAAGCTAGGCAAAAGATATTGGAGTGATGCTCCCCTTTCAGCTGAACTGGTTTGACTCTTGAGTGGATGGCTTCTTCCATGTGCCAAAGTAAGACCCGGCGGTCATCACCTCCTAGAGGAGAGGAAGGAAACATTACTGCTTGAGACACGTGTAAATTGGTGACAGGCAAGTTATTTAATTCTGCAGTTACTCATAGAAGAAGCTCTAATTAGCATTAAAAGAAATTATCACACCTTGTAATAATTTGGATACATAAGCATTTATATAAAGACACCATGAAGCTGGGTATTCAATTAATATTAACGACAGCAGAGAAAACAGCAGGAAGTTTGGAATAAAAAGCTGCTATTCTGCCAATATATACTGACAAGCTATAGCAACCTGGGGATTTGAAATTTTACTGGCATGTAAAATTCTGCAGAAAGCTGTAGATAAGTTATATGCCAAACTAACATATGCATGTTGGCAGAATGCTTCCATACCAACTTCTTATTGTCAGCATTGCTTAAGTTATTCATGAAACAGGCGTGTTTTTTTTTTTTCCCCTCTCTAACCAACAGCTATATCTCCACTAACAGTTTTTTTAAAAGTCCCCCATCACATAGATTAGTAATGGGACTGACATAGGGCCATAAAAAGATTTTGTCAAAGCATTCAGGAATCTTAAGCGTGTCAAGTCATGTCATACTTCCAGATCTGTAATGGTTAAGGCAGATATTTCTGAGGTGAACTCCTGATAAAGAGGACAGCCAAATAAGTTCAAATCTCTCTTGCTTCTTACCTTTCTATGCTTTTTCTACTAGTTTGCCTATTTGCAGTTAAATCATAGAATCCTTAGAGTTGGAAGGGACCTTTAAAGCTCATCCAGTTCAACTCCCCTGCAATTAACGTGGATACCTACAGCCAGATCAGGGTGCTCAGAGCCTGGTCCAGCCTAGCCCTGAATGTCTCTAGGGACAGGGCATGCACCTCCTCTCTGGGCAACCTGTGCCAGTACCTCACCGCCCTCACTGTAAAAGATGAGTTCTCAGTTCAGAACTTCACACAGAAATACATTTAAGTGCCTCCATCTCTATCTGGTAAACAGAAACAAAAGTATTAGATAATGTTTGTGCTTTAATTGCAATAAGGAACGGCTTATTAGGAAGTAAAAGAAAATGAAGATTCTATTGTATTTGATAGTGCTGAACATCAGTTTTGGATGCCTCGTAAAATTCAAATAAAGATACTTAAACTTTGAATCAAAATTTTTTTTTTATCTTCCTTTCAATAACAAATGAAAGAAAGGCATCACAAGTTAAAAGCACCACTAGAAACTTGCTTGATTCACTTGAAACATTTTACTGCCTTTTTCACAATTGAAAGCATAACCTCAGTGCCTTTTGAGTTCCCACCCTGAAGGAAAAAAGTCACAAAACAGAGACAAAAGGAAATCAAAATTGTTCTGTTTTACTCCACAAAGAGGCAAATGCATAAATAGAACTCTTCACTACTGTTATTTAGATTTCTTTAGAATTTCACACCATTTGATTTTATTGGGATCTTTTTCCATGGAACTGAGTTATATCAAATATCCCTTAAGTTAACAGTCTTTCATCCTTTAAGTCTCCTAAGAGATTTTATGACAATCACTTTGATAGACAGTACAGCTGCATGTTACATTTATCCATTCTCCATGAAATTAATATTGTGTGTTCTTCCCCCTGATTTGGTACTTTAGAATGCAAACAAGTAATACATCATAAAAAGATTTGTAATGAATTTGATAACTAATGAGAACAAGAGTCAAATGTGAAGTCTCCAGAAAAACTCGGAATTTATGGTAATTTAAATCGATACAAGCTTAGATTCCTTTCTGTCTAGAAACAAGAAAGCTGTACTTGTACTCCAGCGATTGCAGATGAGCTAATAATAAGACACAGAACTGATGACTTGTGAAATACATGGCCACTTCAGTCACACTAAAATAAAGGAGTGACTGTCATACTCAAAGGGGTCACTTCCAGAAGCTGCCAACAGCCAGGTCTTAACGTTATCACCATCTGACAAATAACATAAGCAACATTTAAGGCTACTGCTTCTATCAGACTGCATCTATTGTCTTTCAGGACTTTTGCAAAAGACATTTCACAGCAAAACATAATAACAGTTTTATTGTTACCATAGCAAGGCAATTTGCTAAACTCCTGCTTTAAGTCTATGTGTCCTCCTACCCAATAGCACAACAACTTAGGAACCTCACTTCAGCAGAAAACTCTTATTTACTTTTGTTACCTACCTAGTCCAGATATAAACAAACAAACAAACAAAAAAGATCATCAGTTAGAACAATCATTGCTGTGGTTTTCAACAAACATACAGAACAATAAGAGAGAGAAATTGCAGCCTGTGCAGAAAAGTCTTTGGCCTTGATCAAAGTGATCATAACTTAAAAAAAAAAAAAAAAAAAAAAAAAACCAACCTTCTTATTTTCAATGCTCGTTGCCTACAGTTCCAAATAAGAAACTACTCTCCCTAATAAATCTCTGCTCCCAAACACTTAGATTTCCACCAGGCAAAGGGCCTCACTACTACAGGGGTCTGAGAATTATGCTTGCCCTTTTAGTGGCACATGTTCCACAGCTTAGGAGCTTGAATGCTCTTCACACTCACAATTCTGCCCCTTCTCCACTTACACATCATCTTGCACATGAGTTTCATGACTCAGTTTTATTCCTCTTATACTCAGTAAGACAAAAAAGCTTAACAAAATGCTAATGTTAACTGAGTTGGAAATGCATTGCCTTCTGCCTCCAGTTCAGCTATTCCAGAAATACTTCTGATTGCAAGCCAGTTCTACCAGAAACAAAAATCTGTTAGAAATCGAGGAAGGGAAGGAAGGAAGCATAAGACAGGTACGCAAGGAGACAGCAAAGAAAATGTTAAGACACGGAAGGAGATGGCTCTGTAGAAAGGAACTATGATTCATGTGACACAAAGTGCACATGCGTTATGGAACATAAGTTACAAGCCTGAGAACTACAGAAAAATTCATGCCTACAGCATTTGCTCCGTACAGTTGGTCAGTGAATAGCGATTAATTAAAATAATTTCAATTCACAGTGGACTTATTGTGCACACACACCAATTGGGCAAGAAGTAAAGCTCAACGTCGCTCAACCCTTTCCAGAAGCACTGGAACCACTGTGCAAAGTTGTGATGACTCTGCAACGCTCTCCAAATGAGATTAACTGTGTATTACTACATGATAGTAAGCATATACCAATAGTAACAGGTTTACTACACATTCAAAAAAAAAAAAACAACAAACTAGATATACGGGATCTCTGGAAAGCACCTTAGTACCAGGCTCTTCTGGGGAATTTTCCAGAAATTAAGTCCCGCTTATCCATGACTTTGCAATTTTTGTGCTCCTGATGTCACGTGGTCTGAAAAATACCTTTTAGAAAGTTTCAAAGAATGTGTTTCAGAATTCTGTTAAGAAAATCAAGCAAAGATGCAAGAGATACCTAAAAAATACTAGCATTGATTTTCAAGACGATATTATTTAAATATATTTAACTACACAGAATTCGAATGCAACCTACCAACAAGTTTAGAACGGTAATGGCAATCACTTTCCTGCACTGCTTTCTTACGTTATGATACCATTAATAATGTTTGAACAAAGTTCAGAAGTTTGCTAATGACAAAGAGTTGCAAGTATTTGCAGGTGTGGATACAAACAGAAGACTATTTTATGGGTTTCTTGATCCTTTAGCACTCATAAGCTAAATAGTTAATAGCATTTTGGAGGCTCTTTCCTACTGGGCTATGTAGTTGCTCATTGAAATCCCAATAATTCAAACTGTGAAAGTTACCTGGGACAACGTAACTATGAAAGTGCTAGAAGTAAGTAAGTTTGACATCCACAAAATGGGAAGAGATTCACTTTCTTCTTACTTCAATACTCCTGTTCAGGACTGTGTGACTGACAATTTGAGAAGTGCACGTTTGTGTGACCCAGCTGAGAATGTCATGCCATAGCCACTTCTCAGAAAGGAATCATATTTTAAAAGACTTAATTAGCCAAGTGCTTCTGTGTTCATTATTGGTCATACCTGCTCCTACATGTAAAATGGAAGTCAGTCAGGAAGAGAACTCTGGCCAAAGAAATACTTGTGGTCAGCAAGGCTGAAAAGTATATCACCTTTCCGCATCACTTTCAACATAGAGAAGAAGAGTATTCCAATTATTATTTTAAAAATAAATAACAAGAATAAATGAATGAAGAACAAATACACATGTCTTCTCCTATCCCAAATCATTGGAATACTTCGTTAATGTTTAGCCTTTTCTGTCTTGATGAGACACAGGCAGGACAGAGGATGCACAACATAGCTAAAAATAAAGCTTTCATTTAAAATCTTAGGACAGATATTCTGAAATAGATTTCTAAGTAAGTAAACATTGTGTTCACCCTTGACAATTTTCTGGTTCCTGTCAACCCAAAGAGGACCTCAGGGAATAATTAAAAACCCTTTTACTCTGTGTGCCCACTTCAGAATGGTTTGTGCTTACTGCATACCCCAAGAGTTTGCGAGAATAAAAGTAAAAACAGCACTCCAAAAAAAAAAAAAAAAAAAAACACAAAAACCAAAAAACACCCCCTCTCCCCCCCAAAAAAAACAAACCACACATCAGAGATGATGGTTCGTTGTTTTTAAGTAGCATAGACACAACATGTCTATTTTAAATAACCAAACTGATCCAAAATGAGTTAGCATGACATATATTTAAGAACAAACATTTCACTACCTTCACAGTCTCAAAATCAAAGCATTCAATTTTGCCCCACTTTTGGGCTAGTTCTTCCCTAATACATTCCCTGAACTGGCTACCTTCAGAACAGGCAATCTGTAAATTCACACACAATTAACTCTGGACGAGAATTCTACTCCCATAGTAGTCTACCTGAACTGATTTAGTAGTTCTCAGAAGTTTGAAGGAGGCCAGTGCATACCCTTGCTGAAAGCCAATCTAGCCTTAACAGGACCTGCATAGCTTATGAAACACACTTGAACTCTGACATGTTGAGAGAAGCATTTAAAAAAAAAAATAAAAATCATACCACTAAGGACTTAAACTGCAGTTTAAGTGCATTAACCTTATCAGTTGCAGACAAAGCTTAAGATATTACAGTTCTTTCTCCTGTATGCCTCTTCAGGCCCAGTCACTGAAGAACCAACATGGCAAGTGGGCAACAGCTCTGAATAGGAAAATAAGATTATGTTTATTGCTTGTATCTGGTCAAGAAGCTACAAGAGTGACAGAAAGTATAGAAGGCATTTCAATAAGTCAATCACAGGCAAAATGACAGACTGCCTGAATTACTCACAGTAGATGTATATACACTTAAAAAAAACACACAACCAACTCCACTGAGGTAGACTTGACCACCCTCCTTAGGCAGCCTATTTCAGTGCTTCATTATCCTTGCCATAAGGCAGATTATCCTAATAGCTAGCCCAAGGGTACAGTTTGACGTGACACATAATCCCACTCCCCCTTGCCATGTGTGCCCTGCTGTTTTCTCTCCCTCAAAAAAAGCACTGATGCAGCCAGCAAGTAAATACTTTCAAGTTGACCTGATGGAAAACCAACTGTCAGACAAACACCCTCTCTCTAATCCTCCACCTATCCAGATACTTCAGACAAACTTGTTTATGACTTTAAGCCATACAAGCACCACACTACAAACAAGAGGAAAAGAAAAGGAAATGAATTACAGGATGAAGGGAAGAGGAGAAAAAAGGCCACCCCTGTTGGATGTAGACATGAGTTACAGCAGATTAAGATCAAACCACACCTAAACTCTTCCTTGCTATAACTCATGACAGAATTTTTGTCCTATTCCCAGTGGAGAGAGAGAGAAGTTTACAACTTTATGCAACAACAATTAAAGCACTTTTATATGTTTTAAGACTTGTCTCTCTAGCTAGCTTTTCTTTCACAGAATCACAGAAACAGCAAGGTTGGAAAAGACCTACAAGATCATCCAATGCAACCATCCACCTATCACCAATGGTTCTCATTAAACCATGTCCCTCAACACAAAATCTAAATGTTCCTTGAACACCTCCAGAGTTGGTGACTTCACTGCCTCCCTGGGCAGCCCATTTCAGTGCCTGACCACTCTTTCAGAAAAACAGTATTTCCTAATGTCCAGCCTGAATCTCCCCTGGTGCAGCTTGAAGCCATTCCCTCTAGTCCTATTACCAGTTACACAAGAGAAGAGGCCGACCCCCAGGTCACTACAACCTCCCTTCAGGTAGTCATAGAGAGCAATGAGGTCTCCCCTGAGCCTCCTTTTCTCCAGACTGAACATTCCCAGCTCCTTCAGCCACTCCGTATAGGGCCTGTGCTCCAGACCCCTCACCAACTTTGTCGCCCTTCTTTGAACCCGCTCCAGGGCCTCAGGTCTTTCTTGCAGTGAGGGCCCAAAACTGGACACAGTACTCAAGGTGTACAATGCTGAGTACAGGGGGACAATCACTTCCCTGTTTCCTGCTGGAAACACTATTTCTAATGCAGGCCAGGATGCCATTGGCCTTCTTGGCCACCTGGGCACACTGCTGGCTCATGTTCAGCTGAGCATCATCAATACCCTCAGGTCCATTTCCTCTATGCAGTCTTCCAGCCACTCCGCCCCAAGCCTGTAGCATTGCCTGGGGTTGTTGTGGCCAAAGTGCAGGACCCAGCATTTGACTTTGTTGAACCTCATCCCATTGGCTTCAGCCCAGCTATCCAGCCTGTCCAGATCCCTCCGTAGGGCCTCGCTACCACCAGGCAGAATGACACTTCCAGCCAACTTGGTGTCATCTGACACCAATATCTGAGGGTGCACTCAATGCTGTCATGCAGGTCGTCAATAAAGATATTGAAGAGGACAGGGCCCAGCACCGACCCCTGGGGAACACCACTTGTGACAGGTCGCCAGCTGGATTTAGCTCCATTCACCCCCACTCTCTGGGCCCGGCCTTCCAGCCAGTTCCTTATCCAGCCAAGAGTGTACCTGTCCATGCCACAGGCTGCCAGCTTCTGCAGAATACTGTGGGAGACAGTTTCAAAGGCTTTGCTGAAGTCTAGGTAGACTACATCAACAGCCTTTCCCTCGTCTAGCAGATGGGTCACTAGATCACAGAAGGAGATCAGGTTGGTCAAGCAGGACCTGTCCTTCATGAACCCATGCTGGCTAGGCCTGATCCCCTGGTTGTCCCACACATGCCATGTGATCTCCTTCAAGACAATCCGCTCCATAACCTTCCCTGGCACCAAGGTCAGGCTAACAGGCCTGTAGTTCCCCGGGTCCTCCTTACAACCCTTCTTGTAGATGGGAGTCACATTGGCAAGTCTCCAGTCTTCTGGGACCTCAACAGTCAACAAGGAGCGCTGATAGATAATGGCAAGATTCAACAAAATCCCTTCTCCCAGGCTTTCATTTTCTTATACTTCTGATCACTACTCATAACCTTCTCACTCTCCTATGAATATCCTCAAACTAGGCCACATCTTTCCCAAAATTCAGTGCCCACAATGGAGCATTGGGGCCCCACCAGGGCCAAACAGTGTAGAACCATTACTTCCCTTGCTTTATCTAGCATTAGTTATGCTGTGGTCTACCATCATATTTGGATTCTCTTCTGTATGACTACTGCCAAGTTTCCACGGTGCAGTTAGGGAGTTGACATTTTTGAAATATTCTGCACTGGTTCCTATCAAGCTGCATGCCATTTTTTCCAGGTAATATTTTAATTTTGAATCCAATTCTTATCCTCTGAAATTATTGCCACCTTTCCAGGTACAACCTTTAATTTTTTTTTTTATTTTTTTTTATTTTTTTTATTTTTTTTTTTAGTTTTTCAGACATTAATGATAATATTATGTAGTAACTGGATCTAAGATGACTCCTCATTCAGAACTCTATATAAAAAGGCTAAGATCAGGAATAACTCTATTTAAACCATACTTGATACACAACTTCCTTAATTCAGAAGTAATATTCCACTATTTTTGTGTCTGCTGTGCTAGGCTCATATTCTTTTGGATTTACCTGGCAACCAAATGACACATGAACTACGAACACTTGCTTACAACCCTATAAATTTACGATCATGGAGAAGCTATTAACTTCTACATTATCTGGGAAGGAGGGGGAAGGGAGGAGGAAAGAAAAAGGTGGAGAGACGGAGAAAAAGAACACATGCATGGATTAAATGAACCTCAGACTACAGCATTTCCAAGGGGTTATCTTGAAAGTACACTTTGGGAGGGGGGGAGAGGGAGGAGGTTCTGATAAAGATACTTATGTTTCTAAGAGATAGCAAACATGAAAAATGTCAGATAAATAAACAGAAAGACTCATCCACCAAACTTGAGGATGAGGGAAAGCAAGCTTATTAGACAAACTAAATGAAGACGATTTTTAAAGTTAAATTGCAGAAGGAGTTGCTTGGCATATCTGAGGGAAGAAGTCAGCTACTTATCGTTGCATACTGAATTTAATTTCCGTGCACTGACAGTCATGTGTTTCTCAAACTGTTAGCAAAAAAAAAACAAAAGCAAAACAAAAAACCCACCACCTAGTATATAAAAAGTTGCAACGAGACACTGTGTCCAGTTAAATCTTTCAACTCCATCCAACAGATAGTTTTAACAATTTCAGCCCCAGCTACACATTTCTTTTCTGTAGATCTTTCTTCTTCCCTTGTGTCATTCTACAAATAGGTCTTTTCTACTTGTTACATTGTCTCCTGAGTATCCACTTCCTCTTTTCATTTCTCTTAAATTCATTTCCTTATGCCTGTCCCTTCTTACAGCACTCCTGCCCTAGAACATCAACATTTCTTTTTCTCTCCCTCTCTGAAGTGAGACTGTTAAGTTCCACACAGGCAGAGCAAAAGCCTACAGGCCAAAAGAGCCCATCTAATTTGCTGACCTCAACTTTTTTTCTAGTGCCCAAAATGGCCAAATGCATCCAGAACATAGGAATTTCGTAAACAAAACAACAAATAGAGTGCTATTCAAAATTAGTTACTATTAAATGTGAAATCACTAACACAAGATTTAATGAGGTTAGGATACCAAGAACTTCTAAACATGCTTCCAAAAAGCTTGCTGAAGCTTGTCTACACTGAAATTCACTCCAAAATCCTAACAGGAAAACTATCTGTAATGTAAACCCTGTTTAAGCAGTTTTAAACAGTTTGAAATGTTTACTGAAACAGTAATCATTAGCCTTACAGTCTTCTGGGAGATATGTCCAAAAAAAAAAAAAAAAAAAAAGAAAAAAAAAGTGGGACACATACTCAAGAAAAGCATTCCAGACAATACAGATGAGAACGTCACTAATTTGGATGCAGGCTAGTATTTAAATGCAATCAGTAGAGCCAATAGGAACACACTGTACTTTATTAAAACAGCTCCAATGAGGTTTAAGCTGTTAACAAGTCAATTAGCTGAGACAGATTCCTCAATGTTGAGAATATACATATTACTTAAAACTGAACATCAGAAAAGACTGCTTGCACTCTCCTTTTCACACACTCCAATATCCATCCCTGTTAACTCTCTTAGCTGCTACAAGCGCAGATGGGAGTATCTAACATCTCATCCTTACCTCAGCACACTGACTATTTTGGGGGAGGACAGACCCACATGCCATCTATTCTAAGGCTTTATCTACATTTGGAAGTCTTTTGAAGCAACACTTCCACAAAATCTTCAGATTAGAGGCAGCTTATACCCCTCCTTTATCTTCCTTCTGAGCACCCCTTCTCATTGTTTTTGCCATTTCTCAGCATTTCACAATTAAGTGTGACTCTAAAAAGTAGTGTTTTGAGTGTAATATCAACAAAGCCTGTACTTATAACCACAAAATTTAAGAGCATTCATAAATCTTTTGCCTTTTAACTTTTTATTCTTGAATGATGAACAAAGCACCTGCCTGTTTTTGCTATGTCACATAAAGCATTCTAGATCTTGTGGTCACAGATAAGGCAAAACTTTGTCAAAAGCAGTTACTGTAATTAGGACCTTTCATTTTCTCAGGGCACCACTGCAAGGTCAGGCTCTTAAGCAGGTAGTTTGCTCTTAATTACCCCAAATACATGCACTGCTAACACAAGTAACTTAAATGAATGCGAAGAGGAGGAGAGAATGCTTAACACCCCCTCCTCTTTTATTTTTTTAAGAACATTTTTTTTACTACTTAGTCATCTTAGGAGTTTTGAAAGGTACCATCTCCTATACAGTAAGGGAAACGTCCACAATATGAATCTTAAAAGAAGTTGAGAAATCAAGAACCGAACATGGTTTGAAAGTCTTCCTTTTATCGCTTCTTTACACATCCATCTGATGGGAAAACCACCTCCATTATCTTGCTGCCCCTATTTTGACTCAGGCACTTGGACAAAACTAATTCTTGAAGTCCCTTCCAGCCTTCAACTTTGTTTGCTTCTACCTGAAGGATGGATGTCAACAAATCTAAGTGCATCAGTGATATATGACAAGACTTGAAGTGCCTCACAAGACTTTCTTGAGCAAGAATTGAAAACTCTGATGGCTTCTCTATCACTGACTACATAAAATAAAAAGGAATAAGATATGTGCTCTTCGTAGCACTTTAGAACAAGAAATGCATAGCCTGCTGATGGAAAAGGACCAGTACAAACCAGCATGCCAGATCTAGCACATCTGAGAGCTTTAGATGAATCATTACTTCCCCAACACAAAAGCATACATACATTCACATGACAAATGGATGCATGCTTTAAAAGTTGTGAACACACATGGACACAAGATTCCCCAAGTAATGCTTATTCCAGAAGTCATCGGACTTATACTTCAAAGTTTTTTCAGTTAAAAAAGTTAAATTGAGGAAGGTCTTGGTACATCAGATGGACTCCACAGGGATACGCTTTTTGCTTTTATTTCATCCTTGCTAACAGCCACGCTAACTTTTCACTAATCCCGACGTTACTCCTGGAGCCATCCCCGCTATCTTTGTGTGTCAGATGCCTAGCAGACACAGACGAGGCAGCGCACAGCCTCCAGCCGTGCCTTTACCCACTCGCCCAGCCCTGCCGCTTCTCACAGCCCACCCACGGGAGACTGAGCAGCACCGCGACGCTTGGGCTGCTGCCCGAGGCCGTCACCCAGAGGGAGAGACCGCTCCCAACAAAGCTGCCGAGGCCTCGTGCCCAAGAACCGGGCGACTCCGCGACCCGTCCTCCCGCCCGGCAGCCAGCCTAGGCCGCGAGAGGGAGGGCAGGCCCCGGGCACGGGGGAGGGGAGCTTCCTCCGCCCCCTTCCCCTGAGGGCGGCGGGCTCCCCCGCGGCCTGCAACGGACGCCGCGCCGGCAGCGGCCTCAGCCGGGCCGGCGGTCCCGAGGGGCCGTACCCCGGTCCAGGCCGGGTCCCCCACGGGAGCGCTGCCGCCCCTCGAGGCCGGGATAGGCCCTCGATTCCCCGGCCTGTCGCTGCGAGCCGCCCGAGGAGAGCGCGGCCTGCAGCGCCCGGCCAGGCCCCGGCCTGAAGTTGCCCGCTTTCCGCCGTCGCCCCCGCGGGCCCGAAGGCGGAGAAGGAGGAAGAAGCACCTGCGCCGAGCGCTGCCAGGGTGGGGGGAGGCGGGCAGGCGGCTGCTGAGCCCCGCAGCCCCTCCCCGGCGGGGAACCGGGGTGCGAAGTCCCGCAGCCTTCCCCCCTCGGTGCCGCAGCTGATGCCGAGCCCTCGCCGCCCTCACCTGACAGCATCACGCCTCCCCCAGCCCCGCGGGCGGCAGCGCAGCCCTAACCCCCTCCCCAAAAAGAAAGCATCGCCACGAAATAGTCCCCCTGCCCGCAGCGCCCTGAACGGGAGGAAGGGGGCAGGAGGAACAAAACAAATGCTCCTCTCCCCCAAAAGATGGGGAGGGTTGGGGTGCCAGTCCCCACGCCTCGACGCACCCCTCCTCGCACTCCCTGGCCACCACTGCTGGCCCTACTCCTGGCAGGCACTGACCAACGTCACTCCGCTCTCCCCGCACTTTTGTGTCCCCTCCCCAAATATATATACGTATGTTAATATATAAAAGGGGGTAAACCCAAAGGATCCAGCAAATAAAAGGGCACCCCCCAGCCTCCCCCCCCACCAGTGTCTTGGAAACATTCGCGTCAAAACTTTGTCCAGGGCTGCCCCCCTTAACCCCCTCCCCAGTTATAACTGCAGAATTTAAAACCTGTCAACCATTTTAGGTCCCTACACGGGATGCACAGTTCCGGGCCGGCTCCGGGCACGGCTGCGGGCGCCGCGACACCTCCCCCCCCCCGGGCCGAGGGGAGCGGCCGGGGACGAGGATGCTTCGCGGGGAGGGGGCGGTGGGAAGGGGGCGAGGGCCGGGGAGCGCCCGCTTTACCTGAGACCAGCCACTGGCCTCCATTGTTGGAGAATTCAATGGCATTGACACAGCCGAAGTGGCCCAGGAGGTCCTTCTTGTAGAGGTTCCTGCAGCCCCGCAGGCGTCGCCGCTGGAAGTCGTGGGTGAGCAGGGGGTCCCCCTCCAAGCCCCGCTGGGACAGGAACCCCACCACGGAGCGCATGCTGCCCCCCCGGCCGCGCCTCTTCATGCTGCCGCCGCGCCGCTCCTTCCCCGCCGCCCCTTCCCCCGCTGCCGCCGCCGCCTCCCCTCCCCCGCTTCCCCCCTTGTTATGGTTATGATGATTTTTCTTTAGCCAGCCATGGCAGAGAGGTGTTAGACACTCCGCCGCTTCCTGATCCCGCTGGCTCCTCCCCGCTCCCCTCAGCAGCTGATCCTCAGCTGCAGCCCGCGCCTCCCCGCCGCCGGCCCGGCTCTAACGTCGCGCCGCCGTTTTTAACTCCGTAGCGGCGCGGGGGGGCGCCGAGAAACTCGCAGCTCTCGGGATCCGCGGCCGCTCTCCGTGCGAGGCTCCCCGCTGCCAGCGGGCAGGTGCCACCGCGGGCGGGCGCGGCTCCGAGTGGCTCACCGCGGCGCTCCCCTCTCCTCGTTTCAAGTCCCACTCCCCACCACGTCGCTTCTGGAAGCGGACCGGCCGGAGGCGGCGATGAGCTGTCCATTCCCCCCACACCCGCTCCGAGCTGCCGGCCCGAGGAGGAAACTGAGGCACGGCCGAGTAGGAGCTGGAAGGGTGTGAGGGTAAGATGCCCACGTGTGTGCTCCTGGAACTTTATCCTCCCCTAACCTTGAACAGCTTCTGTGAGATTTCCAGCAGTATGTCTGCAGGAACTTGTTGATTTTAAGTTTCTGTGGGGCAATGTGAGGTGTGGCTGCTTGCCCTCTCCGCCCTCCCCCCACTTGAGAGCGGGGTGCTGAGAGGAGGATGCCCCTTGTGCTCTCAAGACTCTGCTACAGGGGAAGCAAGGGTGAATCTCGTTCTACTTAGCAACAGAAGAACACTAAAAGACGGACAGTTAAACAGGTGGAACTGAACTGTGTTGTACTTAATGGATTCGTGAGGAAAAACCATGTTCTTTCTCCTCCTTCACAGGAGTGTGTCTTCCATGTTTAACTCCTGATACTGTGTGGGGGCAACAGAAGCATCATCTGGCAAGTGGTTGCTCTCCCACACATGTAAGGTATGTAGTCCCACAGCTGCAGCATGAAACTGTCAGGTCTGGATTTTCTCATAGGTGCCTGAGAAGCAGCACCGAGGGAAGCTGTGGTTTGGGAAGGTGAGGAATTGGCCTGACAGCCATGACCTGCCCTGCGCAGCACTGTGCCCACTGAGAACTGGGAGTCCCCAGACTTTAAAAAAAAAACAAACCAAACCCCTTCCTGACACAAACTGTGCTGTGGCAGCAACACCTGGTGCTGCTGGGATGCTGCCGTGTTCAGGGCAGTTTCTCAGCAGGAGCTTAAGCAATTTCACTAGAGAAAGTTGAGTGCTTGGGATTTTCCTTTGCTAGGACTACTGAAAAAAAAAAAAAAAAAAATACACCGGTAAGCCATGCTGTTTAGTTGGCATCACTATCATCTTGCTTTTAACAAAGTAACAAACTTTTGGCTTCTAATGGAATTTAAAAAATCACTGAACACCTCTTATATTTCAACTTTTCCATATGTGATATCAATAGGTGTAAAGATCAGAACTTAAAGGTTAATGGTTAATTAAAGACACAATAACCATATAAAGGGAATATCTAGACACAGTCTGTTAAATGTTTTCTGTTGGGATGATGGTTAGAAATGTTAATATGGAAATGGAAACCGAGAATACTTAATCTTTCCTGTAACTGAGCTGCTCGGTTCCAGCTGTGGAGAGCCAGCTATTGCAGGGTAGGTGTGTAGGGAGGCAAGGGCCCTGTCTGTCATGATTTGTGTTTATTACCCTAGCTGCAGGCACAGGTGAATTGTACTGGTATAAATTCTACTTTGTTGCTCTTTTGCTTGCATGCTATGAAATTCAACAGCATTACAATTACATCTGAAACTGTTGCTTATTTCTAAATTCCCAATTTAGTGATATTATGTTTTTCTACCTGTGGACTCTGAACTGACTCCAGCAGTTTGTATTCCATTCTCTCCTCTGTACTTCCAATGCAGCTTGCATCACTGTATGATCCGAGAGCCTTCCAGAAATACATTACGTAATGCGGCTGTCACTTCTGTCACATGTGGTTCATTTTCTCTCTTTTTCTGAATTATTGGGTAGGTCAGATTTTTTTTTTGTTTCTAAACTGAAACAAATGGATGTAAGAACCTTTCATTTGTGATATGGCATAATAAAATCTCTATAGGTTTTCCTTCATGTACTGAATCTAGTATCTAGGAAGGCTGTGTACTTGCATGGTCAGATGTAAATAAATTAAATTACTTCCTAAAACTCCATTGCCAGGATTTTCAAGAAAGATTTCACTGAGGCTTTTTAGTCACATTTTTAAGGATTCAGAAAGAAATCATGATGTTATCAGAATTTGAAAGAAAACCAATAGCAGACTGCCTGCCTCTCTTGCTAACTGCAATATTGTTTCAAGACCATATAGATTAAAACTGTGTTGGTATTTCTTTTGCATTGCATTCTGATTCCCTTGTTTAAATTAATTTTGAAAATACTGAACACTTAAAATCATTGTGACCTGTATGTGGTAGTATTTTTCTCTGAAAATAACATGTTGCTGTGTTAGTGCCTGAATGCTGTAATCTCATCAGAATGTTTGCACAATGGGTCTGAATCATGCTGGAGTGGCATCAATGAAGTGCCTTTTTCTAGCTCAGTGAGAAACTTCTGCAGCTTGGAATGGAACAGAGGTATGGACAGTACTTTTTAAAACCAACTCAGCTTCCACAAATTCCTATTTTGTGGGACATATTTTCATGTAGGGAGCTGTCTGAATACTATGGTCCAAACTGGCCTAGGTTAGGCCAGGCTGCAGTTTGGAAGGATAGTTCAGGGTCTGTTTGTATACTGACTGCTTAAGCAGCTGAATTTTGTAGGATGTTTGTAGTCTCCTCCATGCCTCAAAAGCAGCATGAAATAAAGCATAAAAATGTTTTGATTGTAACTTTAACAAGTGGACAGTACAAAGGAGGAGCCAACTGAAAAGGAAATGGGAGATAATGAACAGGGAGTGACTTTCTGTGGAGGCTCTTGGAAATGTAGATGAGTAAACAATGTTTGATGCAATACAGAACAAGGAACTATCAGAATGTTTCCAGCAGAGAAGAGATGTGGTCAGAGTAATTATCTACATAAATAATCTTAGGCTGTGGTTTCAAAGTTGCTAATTCTAGGCCTGTGTACACCCAGATCTCCTAGCACAGCTAAAATAGTCTAGACCAGGTATGGCCATGCTGTCATGTTGTTCTCACATCAGTTTGTGCCCATTCTACAGAGTTTTTCCTCTGCCTCTGCAGGGACTGACAATACCTGATGTTGTTTGAATGTCTGCTGGTACAAAATTATCCCATCAACATTTCTACTGATGAAATTTAAATTGGCAGAATGAGTTAAAATTGAATTAGTGGTTTCCATTTGATGGCTGTGGTGTATTTGATCGTTAATGGGAAGACTATAGTCAGCTTTACTGTATTGTCAAATCATGGCATTTACAGCTGTTAAAGGCTGTTGTGTTATGAGCTGTGCTGGTTAATGCTGGAGGGAAAGGTGTTTGGAGCAATTCAGTTATGGAAGAAAAAGACCTAAACAAAAGTCTTAGTTGTGTGGATGGATCAAAGGACTTTGTCTTACAGGTGCCTTGTAGCACAAGTCTAAATTTAGGCATAGCCTGGATGCTAGGATTTACACAGGTCTCAGCCAGAGCTAAAAGTTGACATAGAAGCTTGAAATGGATGGTAGGCTGGTGGTGTTATCCGCTGGTAACACAAAGAAAGAGTACAAAGAAGAGGACATCCAGGGAAGAGAAAGAACCAGGTTCTAGCTTTGCTGAGCTATTATGTTCTGCTAGTCATCCACAGAGAGAGAAAATGGTTATGATTTGAGTTTGTATAGATTGCTCTGGGGAAAGGAGAAGATCTGTAAATCATCTGCACAGAGATGGTAGTTGTATTTCAGATGTGATAACTCTGGGAAAAAAAAACGTGGGAGGATAAAAGCAGAAGACCAAGTATACAGCTCTGTGACGCAGCATGAGGAGAATCTGTCTAAGAACACTTGGAAGGAAGGCTAAATAGGTAAAATGAGATTTAAAGTGAAGCATGTTTAATTATGTCAGGTCAAAGACAGTGAGGCTCAAGTACATTTTTTTCTGAGCTCTGCTGAGCCTCTGAATGGCTTTGGTTAATCCACAGTGGAAATGGAGAAGTTTCTGGTAGTTTGATGTCTGTGGAGTCAGTCTACAAATGTGCCAGAGAGACAGATAGATAGGGAGATGGGGGGAGGTAAAGGCTTTTATTTATTCAAAACAGGCTTGTTTTTTTAAATTTTTATTTATTTATTTATTTATTTTTGGATGGTGGGAAGTATGGGGAGATAGAAGGAAAAGGAGAGTGAGCAAGAAGATGATGTTATATTTTAGCCATAACATTAAAAAAAAAAAAAAAAAAAAAAAAGATTATTGAGTTTATTCCCTCTAACAGAAACTAGATAGCTTCTGGGTTTTTTGTCGTTTGCTTATTCATTCATTTCACAGAGCTGAAAGGTGGGAAGAACAAGCCATTTTCCCAATCATCCCTTGGGGCTGTTCAGCTTAAGATGTAGCTTTAACATGCAGCCGAGTCTATTTAATGACATGTAGATTCTGTAAGGAGGATTTACTTTTCTTGGCTTTGTGTTCTGTCACTTTCTTTGTACTGGTGCTGCTACTCGTTGGACCTGTTTGTCTACCACTTTGCAGAGTTCATTTGGCTCACAGAAGTGTCCCGATGAGTGCCAAAATCAGCACAGGCCAGTCAGGAGTGTGTAGCTGGGAGCAGGGTTCTGGGATGTATAGTGAATGTCACTTTCTCAGCAACCATGAGCTGAGGCCAACTTACTTTATCTTCTGGAACTAAGCCATTGAGGTAAGGATCAGCTCTTCAAGAAATGGAATTGTGAAATTCCTCTCCATTCCTACAGTGAAAGAGTAGGCAATTAATGAAGAAATATGTTGATGATGATTCATGTTAATACAACTCATCCTCATGGGATCAATCTGGCAGCTCACACCTCTGAGAGCTGATCAGATTCTTTGCAAAACATGCAAACTCTGGCAGATTCCTGCACTGACTGAGTTGCAGCTGATTCATTCTTTGGCTTAGGATATAGTTTCACTGAGATCTGGCTCTATGGTGAGCAGTCCAAGGAGTTAAACCACAAGAAAACTCTATTTTTTGCTACTAGCTTTCTGTTCACTAAATTCCTTGAATCAAACTGGCACCCATGTTTGTAGAAGTGAGGCAGCAGAAGGAAGGCTACAGGCAGAAGAGGGAAGCAGAACTGTTTTTTCCACCAGGGGCTAAGCCTTTAATTCACCTTGTTGCATTGTGAAACTGAGCCTTTAGGATGTGGCTTGACAGTTGATTTTAAACTGATGTCATTCTGACTTTTGACAAAAGAAATGGTCCTACTACTTCCCTGATATCAGCCTTATTAAAACAAATCCTGCTCAGAATTACTTATTTGAATATATAGTCATGGGGTTACTAGCATCCACAGGAGGAAGATAAATGACATTAGCAGTTGAAATGTGAGTTTGGCTTTCTTGTGTAGCTTGAGATGGGGCCCCAGAAGGAGTGTTATTAATGAGCTAGTGGGGACTACATGCAGCTCTCTGCTCATTGTCTGCTTACAGCAATTTAAGTCTTGACTGGAGCCTCTTTCCTTTGATATTCCACGATCATTGATTTTCCTTTGAACACTGAGTCATTTACTGTACTCTTCCCTCTGTTAAAGGATGAGCTAATGGGATTATAAAAATAATAATATATATATATATATTTTCTGTGATCAGCAGAACAAGCGAAGTCTGCTTTCCTATGGACTTGTCCTGATGTGGCACTGCTGTGTGGATTCTCTGATGTATATTAAGCAGTGTCTGCACATGCTCGCCATTTTATCAGTGGCAATTTTATTACGGTCTATCTCATTGACTCGGCTTTGCATTTCACAGCAGTCACCTTTGAAAGCTCTATCTCTCTGTACAAATTTAGATGGAATTGGGCAATGGCTTAGACATGCTTTTATGGCAAGGAAAGGGAGAAAGAAAGGGGATCCACAGGCAGAAGCACCAACAGACTTCCTTAGAAAATCAGGCTAAAAATGAATCTTCTGTCTGCGGGCTCTTTAAAAAAATCTCAGATCAGGTACCAGAGAGAGAAGAAAAGGTAAGTTTAGCTGTTTAGCATGTAATAGCCTCAGTTACCAGCTGCAACAGATTTCCCATAAGTAAGGTTATGCCAGTAGTTGGTGTCTACTCACTTGGTTACTTTTCCACTTGGTTACTTTTTACTCACTTGGTTCTTTTCTTCTGCAGTGTCCCCATCAGGCTTTGGGATTTTATTTTATTTTTTTTCCCCTGCCAGAGCACACTCATGCATCTGTTACTTTCATTTATTTTTACTTTAACATTCACACTTGAATTTATCAAGTATGTAGGTAGTAAGATAAGCTGTTAAAGAGACTTGTGGTTTACAGGACTCTGTTGATGTCAGTGATACCATAGAGAACAAAGGTTTTAGATGCAGCCAAGGATATAATTCCATTATTGTTCAAAAGCTAAGCTTGGGTATTACATCGTATCTTCTCTGCAAGACTTTCATTGTATGATAAATGCTAGGGCATTTTATATCCCCCTCCTTTATGATTTTACACAAAATTCCTATCACCTTAGAAACTAAAACAAACACTTTGTAAAAGGAAAGACTGGTCTATTTCAGATTTCTAGGTGGATGTCAGTTTATTTGTAACAGCACACTTCTAATAAACTTTGCAGATTTGTTCAGATTTTGTAAGTTCTTGAGTCTCTGACAGACTTTTTACAGATACCCTTCACCCCCTGACAGGGCAATTGGGTTCTGCGGTCTTCACAGAGGGGTTCTGGGTCGTCTTCCTGTCCCTTGCTCTTGATAACATGGTCTCTGAAGTACATGTGTAGTGTCTCCAGATGTCAGCTTTTTTCAGCCCCAGCTCAGTTCCCTGTGCTCCTGTCATTAAGGAATGCTGGTGCTGCAGCAAAGGAGCAGGAAGTGGTCAGTCAGGCTTAACAGGAATTGTGCTAATATCCTAGTGGTGCTCCAGGTCTCTGCTAGGTGATGATGACCCTGTAAAACAAAGCAGTACATGCTCTGGAGAAGGCAGGAGAATGAAGAGTGGGGGGTGGGAGAGAAGAAAAGGCAAAAGAACGTCTCCATCTGTGGGAACTCTCTGTTACAGGCAGTCCCCATCTAACTGTAGGAACTCTCTGTGACAGGCAGGCTACTCCAGTGTGTCCTCCTGTCTGTACACTGAATCATGTGATGAGCTTCTGAGTAGCAGCATCCTGCCCTGTGACCCGCATTTCAGCTCCCAGCTGTGTCTGCTACACTGATTGGCAAGGGGTGGGTGGAGAAGCCACAGCTCTTGTATGGCCGTGAGAGAGAAGCCCCTGTTTCTTGTGGGGGTGAGTGAACCAGGTGAGAGTCACTGCAGCCTGGCAGATTGCACTGTTCTCTAGGCCCTGGTGAATAAATATAAAAATGAAGACAATTTTTTTCCCCTGTAGAGCAAGACTGTGGGGCTTTGCAGAAAGATAGCATGCAGGAGCTGTTACTTTCAGTTAAAAAGATTTGTGTGCACAAACCAGGCAACTTGACAGAAAACAAACTTCCTGAGGTGATCCCATCAGCTGTGAGCTCTGATACCACCTCACTGTGCTTGGGCTTGGGCCTGCTTCCCAGAGCAAGCAGCAGCTCAGGCCGTGACTGATCTCCCCCAAACTGAGCACTGCTCCATCTGCGCTTCCCCTGGGGACAGCCCCCATGCCGCAGCATTCTGCTAAACGCCAGCTGCTAGGGAGTTCTGCAGCAGGCAAAGAGTAAAACAGAATGGAGTTTGCGACGGAGTCAGAGCCATCGGAAGCAGTAATTCCTGTGGCTTTGGGGTCTCCTTTGTGCAGATGCAAATAGCTGGGGTCTGTCAGCACAACATTTGGTAATAAGGGGAACTGTGAAGAAATGTGAAGGAATGAGGCGCTCTGGCGTCTGTGAGCTCCCATGAGATCGGGGCTGGGAACTCGTTTGCTGTCACCGAGGCCCAATGGTGACAATCCCGAGCTGCTGCAGCCGCTCTCGGCGTGCCGGGCACGGTGTCACGTCTCCGCGGTTCCCCACAAGTGGTTCTCCCGAGCTTTGACAGAAAAGATCCCTCTCTTAAACCCTTATCCCTCTACACGCGATTTTCCCCTTTGTTTCCCTAAACCTGTCTCACACACTCCCTGCTAAGCAGGCGACGCTCCCGTTTCCATTTCCCATCCCGCCTTTGTTACTCTCTTCTCCCCACCGCTTCCTGTTCCTCGTTATCGCTCCGCTCCCCCGCGGCGCAACCCGCCGCTTCTCCCGCAGTCCTCCCGCCCGCCGCGGGCCGCCACCCCCATGGCCGCGCCCGCAGGACCGGAGCGGCGGCGGCACCCCCGAGGCCGGCTGCCGTACAACATGGCGGCGCCCACAGACCGCCCGCAGCCGCGGGGAAGAGGAAGCGTCCGCCTCTCTAAGCGTCCCGGTGCGCGCCGCGGCCGCCCCGCGAGGGGTTCCTGCAGCCGGTTCCGCGGAAACGCAGGTGGCTGGCGGGCCGGCGGGGCCCAGCTGGGAGCGAGGGGTAGCGGTACGCGTCCCGGGAGGAGCCCCGAGCGACCGAACGTAGTGCATCGGGGCTCTGCGGCGGCACCCGCGGGGGCGCTGAGCTGAGCGGCGGCCGCAGGGCTTCGCCGCCGGCGGGATGCTTCCCGTGCCCGGAGCTCGCTTCGTCCAGCTACGGACGTGGGTGTCTCGGAGCTCGGAATGCGTGTCGCTACGTCGTCTCTAACGCCCGCCTCTCCCTTCTCTTTGCAGGCCATGATAAAACCCGACCGCACCGCTCCGAGAGGGTGAAGCGCAGGGTTACAAAATGCCCAGGCAGGCGGCCGTGCCCGTGGCTCTGGCGGCCTTGCTGGGTATCGCCGCGGGGGGGCTGGTTCTGTGGAAGGCCGCCCAGCGCCGGAGGAGCAGAGCGCGCTGCGGGAGCCTGCGGGAGGAGGCGGCGGGGGAGCGGCCGGAGGGGAAAGAGAGCGAAGCGGGGGGTAGGGAAGCGCTGCCGCTCTTCGCGTCCCCCACCTTTTCCTGTGTGGAGAGGAGCCTCGGCGCAGATATAGTGATCGTGTCGGAGCGGCAGGAGTGGGACCGGGTGGAGCCTTTGCTGAAGAAGGAGCTGGAGAAGTGGCCGGTGCTTGGAATGGACTGCGAGTGGGTGAGTGATCGGAGCGCCTCTCCTTTCAGTTGCGAATTGCCGTAGGAAGTCCTCTGGGGAGAGGTGAGTCCGTGCCCGAATGGATACAACTTGGCCAACCGTTGAAACTTATCCCTGGCGGCACCAGCGAAGTACCCGCTAACGGTGATTGTTCTCACGTTTAAGTCCGCCGATGGTGGGAGTTAATTCGCTAGTTGTATTTGTTTGCTGGGTTGTTGTGATAAATCTGGTTCTAAACGTGTGGTGATCGTTGAATGGCTCAAAAGCGATTTGTGTTTTGTATCATGTTTTTACATGATATTTACAAAACGTGATTTTGTAAAAGTGGTTTGGATTTACTCTATCTTAAGTCCAGCTACGTACTGGGGAAAGTATTTCTCAAAGATAATAAACCAGAATTGGAGATGTTCTTATCTACTGATAGTAGCTAGAGCTCACTGGCTGTCCCAGGGAGCAGGGCTCTGATTCCGCCTGCGCTTTTGCTTATGTCAACTCTCAACGCAGATTTGGAGTCATTTATGAAGCTCGACTTTGCCATTGTTTCTGGCTGGAAATTTATTCACACCACATTCCTTAGTATAACCGCAGTTAAACAATGTGTTTGCCATAAGCACTTACGTGGTGGGTGGCTCTGTGCTGACGAGGATTAAGGAATGTGTCTGCCAGCTCCCCCCCTATGGGGGGTAAGGGTTAGAGGAGGGAAATTTCTCTTGTAGGAGTGTGGCAAGAAGTAGCTGCTGCGGAACAGTAATAATAAGCTCTGGGACAGATCACTTAATGTTCAGGGGAAAAAAAGATTAGACACATGTAACAACTCTTGACTGTGTATTCTGACAAGTATTTCCCGTCTTTGGTGGCCTCTTCTGTAATTTGTTCCAGCTGCAGTATTGCCAGTAATGCTGAAACTCAGCCTGTGATTTTTGTCTTTCTTTCAGGTATCCGTAGAGGGAAAAGCAAATCCCGTATCCCTCCTACAGATGGCTTCTTCCAGTGGCCTTTGCATTCTTGTTCGGTTGCCCAGGCTTGTTGCCAGCGGACAGCCTGTCCCAAAGACCCTCCTGGACATCATGGCAGATGATGCTGTGTTGAAAGTAGGAGTAGGATGCTGGGAAGATGCTTGCAAGTTACTTCAGGATTATAGTCTTCCAGTCAAAGGGAGTGTGGACCTCCGGTATTTAGCCATGAGGCAGCGGTGAGTGTCTGAAGACAAAGGCAGATGTTTTGAGGGCATCGTTTGTATTGTTTAAATATTTAAAAGATAGTTTCTATGTGCTGGATGATACCAGGCAGGTAGGTCTGGAGTTCTCGAGGTGGTGCACTCTCTTGGAGAGCATAAGCATTGACAGCAGCATCCCAAGAACATGTCATGCCTGTATTCTGTGGTCTGAAAGAAAAGGAAACCTTCATGAATGTTAATCATGTCAGTCTTCTCCTGTAATACCCATAAAGGCTTTTCTGAGTATCATGCTTCAGCCTGTATAAAGGCCAAGTACCATGATATAATGCAGGCAGAGTGATCACTGTGTATGCAGATGCTGAGTACGCAGCCTACCGGTATGGGGTAAATATGCTAGTTGCACATAAGTGGAATTGCTGAATGACAGGATTTCTTGAAAAGTGACTAAAACTAGTTTTAATATTCTTTTATAATGACACTACTTCCATTTATAGGTTACAGTTGTGATGTCATTCCTCATCGCTCCTAAAATAAAATGTTTTACTTTGAATGTTCTTTGAATGTTTGGTATATGTGTGATATTAGTGGTATGGGGCACGCTCTTGCTCACCTGGTGGTGCCTTTGTATTGTGGAGGATGGACTTCTTGTCCCTAGAGGCCAGGACTCCTCTCGAGCCATTCCTGGCTCTTGTACTCCTCAAAAAATGTCTCCAGGCCCGGCTGTTGGGCTACCAGCCTATGAATCCCTGGGGCAGACAGTCCATCACTCAATACCAGATCTCTCTATTTGGTAAGCAGGTAGTTCAGAGCAGGATACTTAAGCCTTAAATGTTATCAGCTCCCAGCCTTGTCTGTTTTGCAGACAGTAGATAATTGCCAAGTCTAAGGTGGACATTTTAGTGGAGGGGGAGGGCTTGTAAAGCTGACAGGCAGCTAGCTATATACTGCTTGAGTGGGAGTCATGCATCAAGTGTACTCGGTTCTGGCAGAATCAGGCTGCATGAGGCCATCCGAATTTGCATGAGTGTTTAGTTTTGTTTTTAATATGTTTGTTTCACTTTCTTTGTTAAAACTAAAGGAAGGATCTACTTCACAACTGCCTTAGCCTTAAGTCTTTAGCTGAAAAAGTCCTGAACTGCCCGCTTGACAAGTCTCCTCATATGCGTTGCAGCAACTGGGAGGCAGAAGAACTGACACAAGATCAGGTGTGTCTTCCACTTTAACTTAGTGTTTTGGGAGAAAAAGGAACCTTTTTATGAGAGGAGAGGCATTATAATGTGGAGATCTGTGCCTTCTTTGAGTTCTGCCTCAGTCGCTTCTGCGTATCTGTGATGTGAAGTCAGTTACGGACTCTGTGCCTGAGTTTCCCTCCTTTTCTGTGAAGGTGATTTTCTGTAATTCTCAGTGGATTTTCGACTCTTGCTTTCTTTTAATTCTTGAAGATTTTTAAGGCAAGATCGCTGGAAGTATTTGTGCACCCAAATCTTCACTTTTTTCCCCCTCCCATACATAGCAGTCAGTGCAATATCAGAGAAATGCTGAAAACCAAAGCTGTGTTCACCAACTTTATGCTATTGCGGTTTCCCTAATTGCTCACATTCTTCAGTCATGCTGCGGATGTCTACAATATCAGTGACCAGTAGAGGGAGTGACAGGACAAATAATCACGCTGAATGTTAGTAAGTAGCGTGTAGGGGCACCTGTGAGCATTTCAGGTCTGACTGACCCTAAAATGTGGCATATGCGCTGGTATGAAAGTGTCACTTAACTGCCAGAGTTTTGTGTGAGTTCTGAGGGAAATAAATCCAGCTTTGCTGGATCTAGTGTTAAAGACTCATGGTACTTGGAAGTGTTTGCCATTTGCCAGAATGTCAATGTCTATGCTTTTCTGCAGGTTCTCTATGCTGCTAGAGATGCCCAGGTCTCAGTGGCTCTGTTCCTCCATTTGTTGGGATTTGCCTGTCTCCCTGCTACATCTAAAGGTGAAAACTTTGTTTCTGTTTGGGAAAAAGTATTGAGTAAATGCCAAGGCTTGGTGGATATCCCATTTAAAGGAAGAAAAAGTGGCAGCACAGGAGAGGACAAGAGTGGAGAGGCACGTTCTCCTCAGAAGGGAAAGAATCGGAAATCTTTGGTGAATGTCCATTCCTCTGGCAGTCAGCAAGTGAGAGATCCTCGGAGGCAGAAGCGAAAGCCTCTGGGTGTGGGATATTCTGCAAGGTAAGTATCTAAGTAAATTTTACTCCTTGAACCACAGCTGAAAACTGATTGATACTTCCTGCTCTATTGTTAAATAAAGTGGATAATCCAAGCAAGGGAGGGAAACACAAGTCTCAGCAGTCATGAGAACCAGTTCCTATTTCTGTTTTCCCAACTTTTCTCTATTGAAAGTTGGCAGGAGCACTCAGATCTGCATTAGGTCTTGAAAAGATCCAGAGGATATCTTTGGTTTTTACCTTTCCTTATAATATTGAGACATTAGCTCAGGAACAAAGTCTCAGAAGGAGGGAGTTGGCTGCTCAGGTGACGTTTCCTGCCCAACAACTGTGCCCTGTCTCCTCCAGGGAAAAGGTGTAAAACTGGGTAGAGCAGATCTTGTGAACAGGGTCTGCCTCATGAACTGCTCCAGTTCAGAGGTGTCAAGAGACTGAGCAGACCTGAAAGATGATGTGAGGTGCCAGGCAGTACGGGAAGAACCATCTGTAACAGTGACAGTGTTGCATTTCTGTGTGGGCCATGGAGAGAGGATGTCCTTGCAGAGGTAGCTGTTGCTGTATTTAGGATCCCCAACCAGCAGGCTGTTTTGTAGGGCAAATCCTAAATTCCTATGGTCTTTTGCTATTGCAAGTTCAGTTCTTTTAAATAAAACAAGTAGGAGAGGTCTCTTTGAGGTCTCTTAGTGCAGTAGGAAACATGGAGAACCAGCATGTTTGGTTTTGTTAAGATGCACTCTAATAAAATGAATCACGTGGATGTGATTTTCTGTGAAATTTTCTGTGACTACCTGTATTTAGGAAGAAAAAACATTCGTTTCAGTATTTGTTTTCTCCTTTTCAAGTTTACTGGATTGGCAACGGAGACATTGTAATGTAATGTATAATACTGATTTCATTATCAGTCATTAACAATATTGTGTTGTACACAGTAAGTCCCTTCAGATTTTTTTTTTTAACTTGGAACCTGTGTCATAGAAAGCACAGAGATTGCACCTCATGGGAAGATTAAAATTTAAACAAAGTTGCATTCCAAGCTAGAATGAGAGCTCACTGTGTTTGCTTGTTTATTTATTTGTTTTTAATCATGATTGATTTCATGAGATATCTGTAGACTCATTGTTTTTATATTATCTTCAGCACACTGTTCTGTTGTTCTGTAGTAAGATTGGATGTGATTTCAAAAGTCATTTTCTTCTCTTCCCTTCTGTAAGCATGTTTAGTTTGAATATACTCTCACTTATGATGTTATTAGAGCTGAAGTGTTGCTGTGTGGTGGAAAGATTCCTCCTGTATCATTATTGCTGCTTTTTCTTTTTCTTTCTTTCTTTTTTTTTTTTTTTTAAGTTGATCTCCACTTAGTGAATATACAGTGGACTGAACAAATACTGTGTGAATTCCCTGTGCTCCAAGAGTGGGTTTTTTTTTTTTTTTTTTTTTTTTTTTTTTTTTTTTTAAACATTGCTCTTGGAAGAATGAAGTAATTACTCTTCACACTAAGTTTTAAACAAATTATCTTATTGAAACTTAAAAGTATGGTCTTGGGTAGCTGGTGCTTGATTTGCAGGTGGCTGCAGTATGGAGCACATCACTATAGGTAAATCTGTTATGCTATCATAGTTTCTGCAATGCTGTCCTTGTTTACAGAAAATCTCCACTGTATGACAACTGCTTCCTCCATGCGCCAGATGGACAGCCCTTGTGCACCTGTGATCGCAAGAAAGCTCAGTGGTATCTGGACAAGGGGATTGGAGGTGAGAGTACCATTTTTCCAGCTGGTGTTTGAAATACTGCACTTTTGTACTGTATTTCATTCACAGAATTTTTCGTACCTTTTTATTGAAAATGCTGTTCTGAATGTCTCTTTTGTTCTAGCATCGTTATCATAGATTTAAATACAAATTTGTCTTGAATATTCTCTTTGCCTTTACTCTTTCAGACCTAGTTAGCACAGACCCATTTGTTGTGAAGCTGCGGTTTGAGCCTTCAGGACGTCCCGAGTCTGAAGTTGATTATTATCTGATGGTTAAAGAAAACCTGTGTGTTGTATGTGGCAAACGGGAGTCCTATATTCGGTGAGTTGTTTAGTGGGATAAGAGAAAAACACATAAAACAGGAGTGAAGTCTGCATTTAGTTTGGCATCCAGAAGTAGTTGCCTGAAACACTGTGCTTGTTCACATCTTGGATGGTCCACTGCTGTTCAGATGCTCCACCTCAATTACATCTGGGTAAGTTTGGTGCTGAACAGGCCAGTCTTCACCCTTCTTACTGAGGAAGGAGCTGGCTCATGGAGAGAACATGTATGTCTTACTATTCTAATTACAGGGAGCAGCAGTATGCAAACACATGCTGTTCCCATGGTGTGGGAACAAAATAAATATACTATTTCTTCTAGTACTTGGTCCTTAAATTTTTGAAAGGCTTATGTGACCTGAAGTCTGTGGGGTCACAACAAGTTAAAATGGAGATATACAGAAAGCTTGTGGAGAGAAATACAAGTAAGGAGTTGCAGATCCTCTTAGTGCTTTGTGAGTCTTGACCCTTGTGTTCTTTGTTTTCCTGGACCTAGAGTATTAGTTGTACTTTAGTACAACCACAGTATTGTTAGTTGTGCTTTGTGGGCCAGAGAAGGAACTGGGGAGTAGCAGTTCCAGGCAAATTTAGTGAACCCTCTGTTTCTTCTCCAGAAAGAACATTGTTCCTCATGAGTATCGAAGGCACTTCCCCATTCAGATGAAGGACCATAACTCCCATGACGTGCTCCTACTCTGCACCTCCTGCCATGCCATCTCCAATTACTACGACAACCATCTCAAGCAGCAGCTGGCTGAGGAGTTTGGTGCTCCTATTGGCTCTGAGGAAGGAGTACGTCTGCTGGAGGACCCTCTGCGCAGGCAGGTGCGCTCCGGGGCCCGAGCTCTGCTGAATGCAGACAGCCTGCCAGACCCTCGAAAGGCAGAACTCCTGCAAGGCATCAAGGACTTCTTTAACGTAGAAGCTGTGACCCCAGAGATGCTCCAGGAAGCAGCTGGTCTAGAAACCAGGTATGATGAATCCAACTGTAGATATAACATTTTAGTCATTTATGTTAGCGTGTGAATTCAGGGAAAGAAAGTCTACACAAGGAGCCTTGGGTAAATATGAATGAAACAAAACAAATCAAAATCCAGCAGCATTTGCAGAGCTGAGGTTCGTACATGCTGATGTTTTCCTGCTACGCCTTTAAACGAAGAAAAGATGAGACCCATTGCTGGTCTCCTTGGCATATGAAGTATCTTTCATAAAATAATGTCAAGTTAAGGAAGTTCTGAATTTGAGACTAGGAATTCTGCACAGGAAAAATAAGCCTCTGAAAACACAACTTTATCGCTTGTGTAAACCTGCAGAGTCTGGATTTATAGTACTCTGATAAACTTAACTGGAAATCAAGGAGAGAGAGAAGATAACGGTCTGTGCTGTATCATGAGTCTCTAAGCAGACAGATAAACCCTGGATTTCTTCCTCTGTTTTTATTTTACTGCCTTTGCCCGCACCCTGGTGGTATGTGGACTGTAGACCTTGTGTATTTTATTTTTTTCCCCCTCTTTCCATTTTTTTTCCAGAAATCTCCATCTATTCTTACTCACCCCTCATCCCTTCTACTATTTTCTGCTCCTTTTAAAGGACATGTCAAAGTGGGAGACTGCTGGTATGATTTGTCTTTGCCTCCTCTACTCTTCTTTCTCTCAGCCTCCCCAAATATCTTTTAACTAGTATCTGGTCTCTCACTGCATGAAGATATTTTCTCCTTGTTAAGCTCACTGTTGTTTGTAATGTGCCAGTGTTACATCTCAGTACATATCCAGGCAGGGAGTCCAACGGGCAGGATCGAGGCTCTGGAGCAGCATATTGTTCTTGCCTTGGAAATTTGCAGTCTGTCTCCTGGGGAGCATATAATGGGCCTTGAGAGCTTTATTTAGTATTGCTATAAAAGAATAACACTTTCTCATTTCAAAGAACCTGGCTTCCCACTGTAGCTGTGTTCCAGAAAGCAGTCTGGCACTGAAGCAAAGTTTAATTCTCCCTCCTGGGTCCCCTCCTGGTTAACTTACCATGTGGCTGTAATTAAACCAGGCAGCCGAAGGCATCTTAAGCATCTTGCTGTTCCTTTTAGATGAGTCAGATGGAGTCTGACAGAGGACTTGTGTGAAAATAAACTCTGCTTTTGTCCTGGCAGGATCTGCAATGAGAGCTACATGCCACATGGACTGAAGGTGGTACAGTGTTGTGCTAAAGGAGGCCTGCGCTCCCTTATGCAGTTGGAGAGACGCTGGCGGCAGCATTTCTTGGACAGCATGCAGCCCAAACATCTCCCAGAGCAGTGGTCAGTGGACCACAACCACACAAAGCTGATCCGAAAGTATGGGGAGGATCTTCAGGTCGAGCTGTCATGAAACTAATTTCCTGGACTTATAATAGTGTCTAATGGACGTATGTAACTGAAAGTGGAAAGACTATTTTCATTTCTGTTTCTCCACTAACATCAGAGCCTGGCTTTGTGAACAGGCAGCAGTGAGTTGACATTTTACAAAGAGTTAAGCTGCTGACTTGAATTTTATCAGGTGGTTTGGAATTTTTAATCCTAGACTGTCACTGGATAGTTCAGTGCAGGAATTATATGCTAAGGGAATTTTTCTGCTCTAATTGATTATTGGGAGTTATTTTCTATCCCTGGGATGTCTGGTGCCTCCAGACCCTCTCTTTTAACATAGAGCACAATATGTGAACATTTCCAGGTTTTCGAGAGATAGATGTGCACCTTGGCTGCACCACCAGCATCTCCTGATAATAAATCTTTCTTTGCTTTCAGTGTAGTTGTACTCAAATGAGTTCTTCCTGGAGAAGATGCCCCACTAGAGAGAGATTCCTTGTTTGGAAGTAGTGAAGAAACCTTACTGTTTTGTTTTGCTTTGTTTGTTTCAGATTCTGCAAAGTTTTTGCAGCACTGCAATAGGCCTCAGTGAGTTTCCTGTTGCCTGAGGAGAAGTGATACTGTTTGATTCTGGCAGCGTGGAAGCATCTATGTTGAGTCTTTTTTTTTTTTTTAAAAAAAAAAACAGCTTCCAGCAGCACGGAGTCTGTAAAAAGTGTTTTTTCCCCAATTCCACTTGCTTACTGTGAGTAGCTCTTGGCAGGTACCGTTTCACATTAGAGTGAAACTCAACCAGGTGTCTTAAAAGGAATAAGAAATAAACTTTATTTAAAGACCAGCTTTCTTTGTTTTTTAAGAAGTCAGATTATGTGTGGCAGGAAACTAGAAAATCAAGTGTTTTCTTCTTGGATTTGATTTGTGGTGATGATCAGATCGTACTCTCCATGCCTGTTTCCCTGTCTCTAAAATGAGACTAATAGTACTTACCTATCTCACAAGGTGTTGTGAGGATTGATTAATCAAGGTTTTTGTAAAATTCTTTGAAAACTTAAGGTAGTGTGTTCTAATTACTATTGTTGTTATTAAAAATGTGCTCCTGTCTTGACTTTCTTAAATATTTGTGATTTTTGCCTGAGGTTAGACCATAGTTAAAATACAACTTTATAAAAATAAATACTCTTTTCTTTGAAGTCAGTTTTGATGATTTTGATTGCATGAGATGAATTGTACTTCTGAATGAGACTGTTCTCAACCTCTATAAGCCTCTGTAAAGAAGTTTCAGTATAACCCTTGCTATACTTCACGCTATGCTGTGTATTTCTTAATAACTTTTGGACAGAATCCTGGACTTGCTGTGTTTATGGGGGAAAGTCTCCACTTCTCCACTATCAGACAATTCAAGAAATTTCACAGGCCAGGAGTGAAAACCACCCCTGTAGCAGAACCTGCTTGAGATAAAGAGGAGCCATGGAGAAATGGTGCGTTTGTGCCATCCTGGAGGAGCTGCTGTAGCAGCCTGAGTGAAAGGAATCAAAGATTCATGATAAATAATTCTTATTGCAGAACTGCAAATTAGACCATTCTCATTATAAGGGAAACGTTATGCCTTTCCTTGGCAGATCTTAACAAAAAGTGATCTATCCAAATGTGTATACCCTGTGCTCATTCACATAGCTGATGGTAATCTCAGTGAGACCCTCCTGTCTACAGCAGCAGCCTGGGTATAACTTTATTTCTTCAAAACATTTTGAGCGTATGTTCAGATACTGTTATTTCCTATCTCTGCTGACTTCAGGCAGCGAGAGCTCATTGTGTGGCTCAGAAAACCCCTTTCAACAGTCTGGAATACCAAGTATCCATCTCACTTCTTTGCTGTTTCATTTTTCTCCCTTTGTTCTGATGCATGAACTGCTGATAAAGCTGTCTTTCCTTACAGGAACCTAAGGGCTGACCACAGGGCTGCTGTCATTTCTGTTTACTGAGGAAAAAAAAAAACCATTTAAGACAGTAATTGGACTAAAGGTCCCTGGATTTTGACTAACCTGGTATCTCAAAAGACCTTTTTCTTTTCAAATCACTTCAATAATAGGAGTTTGCAAGGAAAGCTTTCCCATAAAATATAAATTAAGGTTCCTTGTTGCTGTTTATAAGATATTCTTAACTTGCGTGATTTTAAGTCAACCTGAAAGAAGAGAGAAATGGTATATTTACTGTGTAGAAATACATTATTTTTATAGATGATTGTGATTTAACATTTTCTGCCTTTTAATAGAATGTTTGCTTTTTACTATTCCGTAGATTTTTGCATACGGTTACCATGGGCACTTGCTGGGCTTTGTTGGTTTACAGACTAGCAGGGAGAAACATCTGTTTCCTCCTTGTAGAGCTGATTGAACTGTGGCATGTACAATGGTCAGAGGAAGACAAAGGCAGTCTACAGATTAAATTTCTGTATGCATCTTCATTGCTAATTGTTACATTCAGTATAAATCTGCTCTTTTGCCAGACTTACCACTAGTCAAGCTCTTTTTTTTCCTTTTTTGCACGCTTGCTTTTTCTCTTATTCCAGCTTGTCCTACTCCATCTTTGTCATTCCTTACATTAATATCTGAATCTATCATCTGAAGTTTGCCTGAGGTATGCTGCCAGAAATGGAGGGATGTTTCCTTTTAACCTCTCACTTGCTACCTACAGGTTAGTAGAGAGGATCCTACTTGGTTTATGAGTTCTCCACAGGCATTGCCTCCATCCTTTCCCTTTCAGGCACTTTGTCCTTGTGAGATGAATGTGCTTGGGGCACCTGTCAGATTTCTTCTGGTCTGTGCGAGACCTGAGGAAGGCTCAGAAGAAAGTCAGGTTTTATTCTGGCAAAGCAAAGAGTTAAGGTGTTATTTCAAATTTGGGAGTAGATTTACCTCAGGAAAATATAACGTAAGTGGGATCTCAGGGCTGTTCTTCTGTGTGGAATCAGGTTGTTGTGCTCCGATCCTGGTCGCCCACTCCAGCTCAGCAGCATTTGAAGCTGTGCAGGTTCTTCTGCCGTATGAGATCTACTGCTGTTGTAAAATTGGCTGTCAAAAGTGGCCAAGCTGGGATGCCAGAACTGTGTCAAAGAACTTTCTAGAAGCCCTTACTCCAAGACTTCTTGGAGCAGTTTTAGATGCAAACCATCTAGGCTTGAGGTTAGGCTGTGCCTTGCCAAGCTGACAGAGGGTTGTGCTGTGGGGAAGGGTGTGATAAAGAAGAGGGCCATCAGGCTACAGCCTTCTTCCTCTTGCTCTTAAAATTCAGTGGGCTTACTCCAGAATTTTTGCCAGGGATAACAACAAAATAACTAAAATGTTTATAACGCTGCTGGGAAACTGTGAGGTCTGTCTTGCTGCTCTGGCACTTACAGCTTACTCAGCACTTTTCTGAGCATGTCACTGGGTTCTGTTTCGAGAGATGCTCCTCTGGAGCTGCAGGAACAGCAGTACCTTTGGTGTGTTGGTTTGCTTTCCTGTATGGGATGCAAACTGATTCCTGTCTTCCCAAACACTATGGTTTGCCTTTTCTTGACTGTGCAGTGACTTTGGCATAATTCCACGGGGCAGGAAGTGCCAGGCGAGCAGAGTTTTCCACAGCCTGGAGCTGGAGCTGCAGTAAGTGCTGCACTTGCAAACAGATCACACATGACATGTTAATTATGCTGCTGACAGGCTTGGCGTTTGGAGGGCCTCGATTTCCTGTGACAGCTTTTAAAGGTCTCAGCTGTCACCCTCCGTGACTGACAGGGCTAAGGCAGCATATCCCTGTGGGCTCCTTGTGTTTCCTCCGTTCATTACTCATTAATGCTGGGGATGGAAGCGGTTTTCCTGTTGCATTTCTATTACTCTGGCTCCCTGGAGAAGATCTGAACGCCGCACTCTCTAGAACAGGTTTTATTTTACCTTACAGATTTTACTGTTTTTTATTTTTTGTTTATTTTTTTTTCCTCCTTCCCTGTAAAGATATGGTAACCCTTGAGAAGGTACCTTGATACTCTGGTCCTGTGCCTAAATGTCTCTGGGGACAGCGACTTTGCACAAGCAGAGGACAAAGAGTCACCACTGATCTCAGCAGCATGCAGTGTGCTGATGGAGTGGCACCTCTGGTCTGAACCAGCAGGTCGGGTTCCACTGCTGCTCCTGGATCTCCTCCTTTCTTCAGGCCTCCAGGAGGACTGCTTCCCAAGCAGGAAAACAACAGCAGTCCTAAAAGGTGACTTCAGATGAGCAGGCTGGTGCATCTTTGCATGGGGCAATGCTTCAGTAGCTCATGCATGTCCCTAATGGCCTTTCTCATTCCCATGGTCTGTTGCAGGCTTCCCTGCAAAATCCTTCCCCCAGTCTCCAATATCCTTTGGTTCTTGGGGAATAAGGGCCATTTAAAGCACTTTCTCACATTTGTGTTACATTATGTAAGTGATATAAGGGCTTTTCCTCATCCTCGGGTACATTGCTTTGGAGTAAGGGGAGGCATTTTGAGAGAAATGCAAAGAAGACTTATCCCTCTTCCTCTAGGAGTCTTCCAGAGGGACACAGCTTGCCCTTTTTTATCAGCCCAGCAGCAAGACAGTTGTGTTATATGTTCTTATGGGTAGAGTGGGTAACATAAGAGAGACAGTACGGTTAACTTCAGTGGGGGAGAAGCCAAAAAGGGGTGGATGAAACATAATCCCCTGCATTCAAAGCAGGCTGCTCTTCCACTGTGAATGGCAGGTGTAAGCTGTGTAAGCTGCAGGTGACTGTGGGAAGGTAGTTCTGCACCAGGTTGTTGCTGCACTCTCACTGCCCACTTAGCTGCCCCTGTGCTGTTTGTCTTAACTTCACCAATGTGATGCTACCTCACTAGTGCTGGTCGCCAGGAGACAGAGCCAAACCATCTTTCTGTTGTTACTGGTCTTTGCAAGCTATTGGATGAGTTCCATTTCCAAGATGGGGGAAGAAAAGAAGACTGAAAAAAATAAAATAGGGCTAAGGCTTTCACTGTAAAAATAATGATGTCATCTACTAGTAACAAGAAACCATTTCCCGATACAGGAAAACTCCAGCTTCAGATATAAATGATATAAAATATGGCTTCTGTCTTCACTTACAATGGAAATTTTGTGTGGTGATTAGGGAGCAAAAGGGAGAAGACGTTTATGCATCTCAGCACCAGTGGGGCAAGTATGAGAGAAAGGCTGAGGTGAACCTGTAGGCTTAAGGGAAGAGCTGTGTGTCCAGGTCCTTTCCTCCCCAGAAAGCTTTTCTCTAAGGAGCTGTTCTGCACTGTGGGTGCTCTGTGGGGATCTGACATGTATTGGTTTCATACTGATTAGCACCAGGTTCTTTCTGATAGATCACCCTTTGGGAAATGCTGAACGTACTTTGCATCTGTCAGACAATCTGGACATCTGTCAGTTGCTCTCCCCTTTTCCTCTGTTCTCCGGTTCCATCCAGGACATTCAGCTGTAAATAAATGCAGAGGGACTCTGCTGATGGCAAACTGAGAAAACGAGAGTGGGACCTCCTTTAAACGCATTGTGAATAAAAACTCATTATCCTAACTTGTTTAGCAAGGGCTTGGGGAGCCCAAATCTGAGCTCTGTTTGCGTGTGTGGCTTTATGTTGTATTTGTGCTATTTGGATAATGTTTTCCATATGTTTTACAGCATTACACTCTCTTTTTCCCCCTCTGGCTCCCCTGTGATAAATGGCAGCAATACTGGATGTCGTTCAGCTGCATATCTCAAATCGCTCTGCTGATATCTTAAAAGAGTGCCTCTATTTTACACATATTTTCCCTTTAGGAAAAACATCTCCTTCTCACAAGGAAGAAAGTCAGCCCAAGCAATGAGATTAGAACTTGATCCATCCTTACTGAGCCCTGGAAAATGTCAGGCTAGGCTGCATGACTCTTGACAAATTGGTTATGGAGAGGAAAAGCGTCATAAATCAAAGAGACCCGCTTCGTGTCTCTGTGCGTGACAGCCAAAGGTGACGACCACTAGATGGTGCTGAGCATTAGACCCTCGCAGATACCCGAGCAGTTTTGCTCTCTGCAGCGTGAGTGGGCTCTATCTCCATTATCTTCTTGCGTTCCAGTTCTGCTCTGCTTTTTTCGAGGTTTCCAGCTTGCAGGGAGTTCCTTAAGGTGCCCTTGCCCCCAGCAGTGTACGAGTGCTGCAGCAGCTTTGGCCAGAGAAGCCAGGAGGTGCAGTGAGTACTAGTAGAGAGGTGGGAGAGCTGACGCCTCCTACTGTGCTTTAAAAACAACAGCAAAAGTAGATAATCATTTCACTCACTTGAAATAGTCACCTTCAGTCCTTCTGATGCTCATTGCTTCTTGGCACAGGTCGCACTGCTTCCTCCCAGGCGGCTCCCCAGTTGCAAACAATCTGCACTGCCAAATTTGGTGGTGATAAAGCTGAGAATATGTCCTACCTTGCTCCCACCCACACTGTGTGCCCTTCACTCACCCTCTGCCACACCAGCCACGCAGCTCTCCTCTGGGAGAGCTCTAATTAATGTGGTTTTTTTTTGCTCTTAAGAAGCCTCTGTATGTGTATCCTACACCAGAGGGAGGTTTAATGTTGCTGTTGTGCAGCTGCCATCACTGCTGCTGCAGATGTGACCTTGGCATGCACTCTTCCCCTTCACTCCTCGCCCTGTGTTTTAACACCAAGCTTTGCTCCTCCAGACAGATGCTGCCAAAAAAAAAAAAAGAAAAAAAAAAAAGATCTCTGAGCCAAATGAGTTCTTTGAAAAGTGCAGCTTAGTGCCTTTCCAAAAATCCCACTCCCCTGAGAAGAAACTGGACCTTCAGCCATGATGGATTTTCTGATGCTAAGTAAATGCTCATTTTTTAAACCTCAGAACTTTATTTAGGGGGAGAACATGGACTAAGTAACCTCAACAGCCTTACTCTCTTAGAGATCCCCTCTTGTTGGTGTATGGATGTATGTGTATCTTTTTTAACTGGGAAATGAAACATAACTGCTGAGCAAGGAATTGTGCCAGAATAAAGATGGGAAATAGATGCCAGTAAAGCCAGGGTGACATTTACACTTCTGTCCCTCCAGCACTGTGCTTTTACCTTGAAGAAAGAGGAAGCGAGAAGCCTGGCGAACACAACGAAAGGGGATTTCCAAAGCAGTGTGGTGCGTGGTGTGCAAGGCACGCAGGAATGATGCCTCAAACCACCCATGAGGGTGAGGAGAGGGCTGTATGAGTGCTGTGCTGGGTGGAAGCCTGGATCTCGTTGGTTCAGAGTCATTTCTCTGACCATTACAGTCAGTGGTGAGAGCTCAGTTCTCTCTAGACAGTTTGTGTTTCAAGCTTTGTGTTTTCAGGGATGGCAGAAAATTGAGTGCTATTATTTGTTTGAGAGGAGCTGGGGAGAGGTGTACTTTTTAGCAAGGCTCCTATCACTGAGAAACATAGCCAAACTCCTGGCAGATCTGAGATGAATGGTTTTGGCAAAAGGATGTGAATGCATCTTCAGAGTTACAGGAGCAACCCACGTTGATATTTAATACAGAATCCTGCTTTTCTGCTCCAGCATGCTTCTCTGTCCTTCTTCCTATGTTTGCTGGTTAATTGTGGTGATAACGGCATACAAAGGCATTGGGAAATGGTGTCAGAGAGCTGTGATCTCAATTCCCAATTACAGTGTGTAGTAGAGGGATAGGAGCTCCCTCTCCATGTGTGCACTGGCCTTGCTGCCCTGTGGAAATGATGTAAAGGGGACACAGAAGTAATCCAGGGTCCTTACTGCCTCTGCTGAAACTGTGCTTAGGTCTTGTTTACATGCTGCTAATTATTATTTTGATTGGGGGTGGATTTTTTGATAGACTTTTTGTTTGCTTATCTAACTAGAATGTGATTTGATGCTGTTGCAGTGTCGGGGGTGGTACAGAGGTTGTTATGTGGTTATAGCTCATTCCCCTGGCACTGCAGTGCTGTAAACACCTCAGATCCAGCAGCTGTGTCCATCCTGAGGGAGTTGTACTGCTTTAATGCTGTCAGTATATTAAAGCAGTGTTGCTTGTGTATCAACAGGCTCCTCTTTCTGTCAGCAGTGAAAACATGCAGTAAGTAAATACGTTTATTTTCTGAAAACGGGGAATAAAAGGCATTAAATCTAAATCCGTGCCATGGATTCTTGGCTGGATGCAGTTATGCACTGCCAGCAGCCTGGAGCCTTGCAGTACCCAGCAGCCTCAGACACAGGAACCTGCAGAGGAACCGGGTGCTGGAATGCCACCATGCCAGGGTGGGCCATCTGCCAAGGAGCCAAGGAGCAGGAGAGCAGTCCTTGGGACTGAGCTCCTCCTCCTCCTCTTTGTGGTCATCACTGTCCTCGCGGTTCAGCCTTTTGCTCCTGCTCCCTCCGGCTTGCCTGTCACGGAGACCCTAAGCACATGCTATCAATATAAGAAATGCTTTGTTGCTCCTTCATATAGCTCCCGTGGGAATACTGGTCCTGCAGAGTGTCACAAGGCTCTTTTCTGAAAGCTAGGATCCTCAGAAAGCAGCTGGGAGTTTCTGAGAAGCAGAACAGATCTCCTTTCCCACTCACTGGAAATATCCATTTTTCATTTTTTTTCTTCATATTTTTCCATGTCTCCTCTCTGATAAACGTTGTTATTGATATCCTCTAAGAAGGAGAAGCAGGTTTTCCCTTGCTAGCATCAGAAGGGCTCGCTTAGTCTCAGGTCATTCCCTGAAAATTGTTAGCTGCAGTGTGTTCTGCCCCAGCTGGGAGAGATGAAACATGAGTGAGAAGAAATAGCCCTCTTCAGAGCAGAATTCAGTGAAATCAGATCTCTCTTTTCTGCAACAAATCAAAGCCGAAGTTTGGTCTATCTCCAAACACTGGAAGAATAAGGAATGTCCTGAGGGGTGACGCAGAGAGGAGGGACAGCTGGAAAACCTGCATGTGGGAATTGAATTTTAAAGTTAAGCTTCAAAGACCTCTTTCAGGGATGGAGTGAAGGTAGCATCAAGGGGATTGGAGCTGGGAAAGTGGAACCAACACCACCACCACCACGGTCTGAGCAGCTGCCCGTCTCCAGACAGAACAAGCCCCAGTGCAGGGAATTGCACAGCAGGCTTTGGAGATGGATGTGGATGTGATGCCGGGAGAGTATAAAGTAAAAGATAAACCAGATGAAATATGCTGACCTAGGTCATCTTTGTGGAGATGCATCAGTCTCTGAGGGCTGGAAACCCATCAAAGTGAATCCATCCTTCCAGCTCAGCAGAGCCCAAACACCTCTACAAGACACCTGTCCTCAGCCACAGCTGCTTCCCAAAGACAACCTGGTGTCCCCTCCCCTTCTCTGTTTGCACTCCCCAGTGTGCTCTTGGAGCTTTGCCTTCCTTCTGCTGTGTTTCCTTTGTGTTCCTGGTACCAGCCTTTTCACAGAATCATTAAGGTTGGAAAAGACCTGTACAATTTTCTAGTCAGCCATCCCCACCTTGCCACTAAGCACGTCCCTCAGTGCCACATCTACATGTTTCTTGAACACCTCCAGGGACGGTGACTCCCCCACCTCCCAGGACAGCCTGTGACAGTGTATTACCACTCTTTCTGGGAAGAAATTCTTCCTAATAGCCATCCTGAACTTCCCCTGGCTCAATGTAACGTTGTTACCTCTCGTCCAGTTACCTGGGAGAAGAGATTGACCTGTTTTCAGACAGTTGTAGCTCCCTGCAGCCTTCGTCCCTGCACAGAGGTGCTGAGGGGTGAGCTCCTCCCATCCATGGAGGAAAGGGATCGGGGCTGCTGGGCAAGGAATGGTGCACGAGAGCTGTGTGTGGCTGAGGTGCTGTGATGGTGGAGTCTGAGCTTGAAGCAGTAAGAACAAAGCTATGGAGCGTTAAAGGTTGGTGTCACACTGATGGATGGCAGTGTGCTTCCTGAGAGGCTGAGGCTGCACAAAGCTCTGCACGGAGCTATGAAACCCAGGACTGGAGGCTACTGATATGGCTGCTTCTGTCTGTGTGGGCTTCACTGCGAAGAAATAACATATTAGTGTTCTTTAGTGTTCCATTAAGCAGCGTGATTATGACTGTCACGTACAACATCTTTCATCTTCTTTCTGTGGAGAAAAGTGCATTGCAGCAGGCACATTTGTAGAGGAATTGCACGCACAAGCCATTATACATATTTGCTGGAGATGGCACATTCCTTTAATCTTGCTCTGACCTTCAAACAGAAATGGTCAGGCTCGTGCTGGTTCTGAGCTCCTGTGGGAGAGGTCTCCTTGTCCTCAGCCAGCAGTAGAAGATGCAGTCAGTGACTGCTGGAAGTTCCAATTAGTCTGAAAAACAGGTCTGAGTGTATGAAATGCATTTGTACGAGTGATGATGCATCTCTGCATCTGAAAAAGCTGAGCGTCTCTGCAGACACGCAGGCTCTCAGATGAAATAGTATCACTTCTGTATGTGGTGGCTTTAGCAGTTCCCCCATTTCTCACTCTCTTTCTGGCTGCTGTGTTCCCACAGTGGCAGCTCCCTGTTGCCAACCCTCACGTTCAGGTTCAGGAGGTAATTACGAGAAAAACAAGGGGTCATTTTTCTTAAATGCAGAGTTTCTTTCTGCTGCCAACAGATGCAGAAGGTTATAGACTGCGGGTCCATTAACAGATCCCATAGGGAGTAGCAGGTAGAAATGCTTCTATTTCCAGCAGCCCTTTGGAATGTTTTTTTAATAGATACTCCCTAATGTCAGGTGCGCTCTCTATGGCGCTGTCTCCTCAGACACCAGCACTTGGAGAGCTTCAGAGGAAGTCTCTGCCCCCAGGTTTGCACCTCCAGATCTCACTTTGCTCTCTGTGGGACCTGATCTGAAACTCAAGGAGCCCCATCTGCCTGCCCCAGGACTCAGAAAGGGCCAGCAATGTGGAGATACCAAGTAGAGATGATGACACGGAGTTGTTTCCGTGGAAGCTCTAGAAGGAGATAGCGGCGTGTGTATGGAAGATCAGGACAACTTAGATCACTATTTAATGCAATGGAAAGGAACACTGCCAGATTCAGGTTGTGGTTTTTAGTCTCTAGTCAGAAACAGTGCCAACTGACAGTTGCCTGCCTGACAGCTCAGGGAGCTGGAAAGCACAAGTACCTAGGATTTCTCTGCTTTTTTCCAGCCTAACATGATGGACAATTGCTCCTGATGTCCTTTGGATTCCACCATTTCTCTTGGCTTCTCCAGTTCCCCCCAGGACATGATCTGGACCCTGGCTGGACGTGGAGGCAGTCTGGCGCACTTCGGTGCCTCTTGGGCTTCCAGGTTAATGGCTCTCATTCCTGGCCCCTCCTCAGCCTGGGCTTTCTCATGCTCAGTGCCAGGACTGAAATGTTTTGAAAAGTTTCCTGTTAATTGTACAGGTTATTTTGAGTGATGGAGCTTCAAAAATAAGTACGTTGCTGTGGCTCTAAGGAAAACTAAGCATATTTCAGTGCACTTGACTTGAACCCAGTTTGCTCCCTCTCTTGAGGGATACGTGAGAAACTGGGTAGGACATTTTTCATGGGTTACTTCCCAGACTGCAGTGTTTTTGTCTGGAATTCCTCTGTAGTGAGAGACAGGAACTTCATCACTTTGCCAGATGAGCACTGCAAGCTGCTAAAAGGGCTGTTATGAGCACCAACCTGATAGTTATATTGAGCCTCAAAAGCTTAGAATTTCTATGAGGATTAAATTGCTGTTCAGGTCACAGTACAGAGCTGCCAGTAAAGGAGAGCAAATAGTCATCAGATTGTAATAAAAGGATTTCATTGCTAATTGATTCTGAGCACAATAAAAGAGTTACGTGCTTTACCATAAAGGTGGGAAATAAATCCCCGTCCTAGAAAAAATTCAGATACATCAAGTAAGAGAAGCACGTGGCCAGGGATGATGATGATGAAAACAGTAGAAGGGAGAATGAAAGCTTAGGTCATTTGTAAAGCTGGTCAGGCCGATTGTTAGTAGGCCTTCTAGTTTAATCATTTGGATTAATATATAACTATTTCTACTTAAATATTTATTCTTTTTCACGGTAGAGATCTCACTATGTGCGTATGACTCTATGGCATTTTCTGTGCCTCATTCTGCCCTGACTCTGCTAAAGCAGCCTTGAGGAATGGCAGTGAAGGTAACACCACTGTGTCCTCCGAGGCTGTGCCCAGCCCTGCAGCTGTGCAGCTCCTGCAGTCAGTTACGGCTCAGAGAGGGTTAACAGCACCTCCTCCCCAGGGGGTGTCCTGAGTCCCAGGTCACCCTCTCTGAAGACTTGCCGGCCTCCTTCAGACTGCCAGAGGAGATGCTCTGGCCAAGGTTAGCCTTCAGCAGATGCTTCTCTTGATAAGCACAAGTATGTTGTAGAACAGTTAATTACATCTTATTGAGAATCCTTCTGCTCTCATTTTCATTAACAAAAAGGTTCATGAAGATAACTAAGGTCACAGTGTCCTTATATAGCACTTAAAAGAATGTTTACCAGTACAGTTTAATACAAATCCCAGTTCCCAGCTGTGTGCTCTTTGCCTTCACTTTGCCCTGGGTCATTGCCCTCTGCTACCATGCTACTTGGATATCGGCCAGTAACCAAAGGCCAGGAGGCATTTCTATCCTTCACTGGCATGTGTGCCATCCTAGGCAGCACATCTTCTGTTAAAGGCAGGAATCATCCACCCCCCGTGCCACTTCTGACCAGGCAGCAGAATAAATTAAGGCTGGAGCCACTCCTGGGGGCACAGTTTGTCTGAGCCGTTCATAGTGCCTGTGGAGATGAGTGGCTGCAGGCCACAGTTAAAATGAGCTGTCAGACCTCACGTACGCCTTATGTGTTTGTGGTGGTGGCTGAGGCCAAGGATGTGCAGGGTGACAGGTGATGAGAGGCACAGTAACAAGGGTTGCCAGAAACCCACACTCTGACCAGCATGAGAAAGCTCTTTCAGATGAGGAGAGTGTTTGGGGCGGTTTAGGAATTTGGCGAGCTCAGCTGAGTAATGCAGAGGACATTTTTGTCCTCCGAAGCCATGCAGTGCTGGATGGTGGCACAGACATTGCTGCCTCGGCTCTGCAGTGGGGCTGACATGTCTGAAGGTTCATGGAGGAACGGTGTGGGTCTGGGTAAAGAGCATATGAGGTGCTGTGCTCAGACCGCCAGAGCTGCCATTCATTCACTATGGGGGAAAGATTCTGAGGCTCTTTGTGCCCAGTGGGATGAACAACACCTCTCTTCTCAATTTTCCAGGAGTTTCCTGGGCTGGTCATGGCTGAGCTCAGAGTCCTTCAGAAGGTGAATCGCTTTGATTCATTTCTATCCCGTAACTGACCTGGAAGCACTGCCCCTGCTCAGAGGGGGCGGAAGCTTCACCAGGGAGAGTGTGTCCAGCCCAGGGAGGGTCCGGTGGGGGAGGAAGGAGCCGTCGATGGCAGCAAGCTCAGAGACAGATGTTTTGCCTTATTCTCCCTGTTAGAACGCTTTGCCCATGCAGAAGGATCTCACTAGGATCAGCCTGGTGAGAAACCCCTGAGCTGGGGCCGGTTTTCACCCATATGGCATAGCAGGATCTGCTGCAGAGGCTTTTCTTAGAAAGTTCTGCTGCCGGGTTGGGGCAGGGTGGGAAGATGGAGCCTCTGCCCGGCGAGGGTGCGGCTGCGCTCCTCAGCGCGGAGGGACCCGCTCAGGCCCCCGAGCCCCTGCGATGGGTTTTCTTAATACACTCTTAGTTAAACTCTGGGTATCTTTCTTTAAACCGTTTCTGGTGTCCAGACAGACCTTACGTTCACGTTTCAAACAAACGTGGATGTGTCATCCCACAGCCGCCTCGGTCAGAAACTAAGGCTGAACATTCCAGCACGGAGTAACAACCGAACCCGGCAGCGGCGGTGGCGGTGATGGCACCGCGCCTCAATTGCGTGAGTTTCGCACAATCTTGATTTGTTTCATCGATTATAATTATGTTTCTCAGGTCACCTGTGTCAGAAAACGGGCGTTTATTGAAATTAGCCGACGCTTTTGAGAAAGTCAGCAGCGCAACGTTACCGCTGTCGATGTTCATCGTACGCCTGCGTCAGAGGCGGCACCGAGATCTCGCCGGGCTGCTGCGGGCACTGCCGCCTCCGCTATCTGCGGGCGGCGTCGCCGCTTACAGCGCGGCCACGGTCGGGGCGGGGACCCGGTTAGGTAAAACGTCGGCCGGGGGCTTTCTCCCGCTCCAGGCGCGGCTGAGTGACCGCACTGCCCCTCGCAGGGCACCGGCAACACCGCCGAGGAACCGCGCGCCTCTCGCACTACTCGGCGCGGCAGGACCCGCGCGGGGCGGGGCGGGGCGGGCACGGGAGGGCGGGGCGCGGCGTTAGGACCCGGCGGGCCGGGGCGGCTCCATCGCAGCGCACGGGGGAGCTCCGCGCCGCCGCCTTCCTCCGCCCGCAGCCGCCCTTACTCGGCGCGGCGGTGCAGCCCGGCTCCCGCGGGGCGCTCGGCATGAGGAGGATCAGGGCCAATGCCATCGCCATCCTGACGGCCGCCTGGATCCTGGGCACTTTCTACTACTTATGGCAGGACGGCAAGCCGCGCTCGGCGGCCGCCGGCGGTAGCGGCCGCGGAGGGCAGCGGGCTGCGGGGCGGCCGGAGGCGCGGCGGGAGGAGAGCGCCGTGCCCCTCGGAGTGAGTGACCGAGCGGGGCGGGCGGAGTTGGGGCTCTTCGGGTTGATTCCGGCTTCCTCGCCGTAACCATGGCAGCGGGGAGCGGGACGGGAGGCTTCGGGGAGCGGAGCGGTGCTCGCGGAGGGGCGCGGGCTGAACCGTCGGCTGGGGCGGCCGGGAGCTCCGGGTTCGCTTTGCCCCGGGGCAGAAGCGGCCCGGCAGAGCCGTTCCCGGCCGATGCGGAAACTCCTAAGTCTCCCCGAGCCGAGGCTCCTGGCTCAGCGAGGGTGTTACTGTCGCGCGTCGCAGCCCGGAGCAGCCGTGCGGATGCTCCCGATGCCCCCAGCTCCCTGCAGGCCCGCCGCGAGCAGAGCGCTGTCCCGCTGCCGGGCGCTGCCCTTAGCCCCGCTCTTCTGGAGCTCGCTCTGGCACTTTTATTTCTTCGCTTCCCCGCCTAGCCTTCTGTTGTTTGTTTTTTTTTTTTGTTGCGCTTGCTCTACTCGTTCTCTCGGGGCTGAGGTGTGTCACGGAGCCGCGTGCCCTCCCGCCCCGTGGGGAGGACGCGGTGCCGTGTTGGATGCCGCGCTGCCCGGGGCAGCAAAGCTCCGCGTCCCATCCTGCATCCCGGCTGGGCCCGCTCTGGAACCGCTTAACGGAGAGAAATTCTCTTCCTTTGCCTCCTGGCCCGACTTGTAGCCGGGTGTCCGCGAGGCGCTCGCAGACAGAGGCTGTGCTATGGGGCCCTTTCCTGCCGTGCCCGACAGCTGCATCTGTCTGCTTGCACTGAGGGGTGGCCGCGCGGTCCCGCGATGTCTGAGCTTCTCTCTCGTGCGCTGTGGCAGCGCTGGCCAGGGGGGCTGGCATCCCCAGCAAAACCCCGAAGCACCGGGACAGGTTCCGCCTGCCGTACAAGGCGGCACTGGGTGCCCGTCCCTCCCCCATCAGCCGGGGCTGCTGCTCTGCCCTCTGCCCCTATCCAGCCCGGGAACGTGCCGCTCCCAACGGCTGTCCTGTGCGAGGCCCTCGGCCCCGGGGTAGCCAAGCGACTTGAGCTAATCGACGATGTCAGCGTTGTGTAAGAGAAGCGCGTGCATCCCTTGCGTGCTGCTCGGTCCCTTGGCCTTCCACAGCCTTCGGCTGGCTCCCAATCTCCTCCTCTCCCTGCGAGCGATGATCTGGAGCCCAGGTCTGGACTCACTGCGGGTAGGGCTGACTCATGTGACTTATGGCTCTCTGGAAAATTATTTCGGCAATTTTCTGCAATTGGCTGCTTCTCTTCCTGGGGGAAAAAATTAATCACGTCTCTTGGATGAGCGAGCCCATGAGTTCTACTCTTGTGTCTGTACCATGGCATTTCAGATCCTGGGCAAATTACAGTGAATTGCACAGTTTTAAAAAGCTGAAGTACTTTCTGGGCTTGACGTGAAATGCGGATCTCTTAATTATTCTCTACTGATGCGAAGAATAAAGTATCACTTCAGGCCCTGCAGTGCTTCTCCATGGGATCTCGGCTATGGCAGTGGGCGAGCACCCTGGGAAGGGATCGCTGTGTGACTGCTTCCCTGGGGATGTCACTGCTGGAGTAATGCTCAGTGACAGTTTGGCAGCCTCATATTTTATTTATGATGTTTATCTCCGAAATGCAGGAATGCCATTTGCCTAAACAGCAGAAAACAATTGTATTTAACTTGTTCCTTTGGGCCTGTGTAGGGCATTAAAAAGTGAAATAAAATAGATGGTTTGCAACAATACTGTTAATATAATCAGTACAGGGGTACTGAGCCTCAGCACCTGTCGGAGCAGATCTAAGCAAAGCTGTGCCTGTCCCACCCATTCTGTGTTTGGATGGTCCAAGTGTGGCCTTGGGGTGTCCAGCTGCTATGCTGTGCCTGCTAGGTGAGCACTTGCAGTCTTTCAGACTGTGCTGGCTGAGTAACCTTGGGAAGGGCAGGAAAATTAGTGCTCCTTCAGAACTGGCTGTGGTCAGCACAGAGGGTCCGCTGGGAGGGGAGGAGGTGCTCAGAGGAATATCTTGCCTCAGAGGGTTTCCCCAGCATGTATCAAAAGCTGCTTTTGGCAGCGTGTGAAAGAGATGCAAGGACAGACCTGCTGGCTCATGTTGGAACAGGTACACATCCCAGGCTGCGATGCCGCGTGGGCCAAGAGGAGGTAGTTCAAGTGGCAATGAACAGCACTATCCTTGCAGTGCAGGACATGGATTGAGTCACATCGGCTAGTAGAGGAAACATCTGCCGATCACCTTGTATCACTTAGCTTCTAGCATTATTAAAAGTGCTAATTGTAAATTATTCTTCAATTTTTGGAGGCTCAAAGCCTCACTTTCAGTACAGGTGTGCTGGAGTTGAAGGGATACCTGGTGTGAAGAAGGAAATGACTGTGCCTGGCAGAGTGAATGGCATGCAGGCTGTGTGATGTTCTCTCTGCAGCTATTTAGCTGCTGGGCTGCGCAGCTCTGTTTTGTGGTGAGCATTGCTCTGCCCTGCTGCCCCCTGCACCCCAGGGTTTGTAGCACATTGGTTTCAGTGTGGCAGTGCCCCTACACAGAGCCCTCTTGCTGCTGGTAGCCTGGGGCAGCTGGCTCACCAGCTGTCACTCTCCCGTGGGAAGATTGGTAGGGATGCTTTTCTGTAGGGACATCACCAGAGGCGTGGGATGTGTGTGCAGCTGAGACCTTTCCATCTTGGTGTCCTAGATAACAGGGATTTAGTCCTCCCAACCTGTCACAGCCTGTCTCATTTTTTCTCTTCTTTCTTTTTAGTTGGAGGATTATAACTGTGGCATTGAGTTTAAAGAGGATCAGAATGCCCTATGTCTGCCTTCTGCTTCTGCCTCATCTCTCCAAACGTGCATCCTAACAAAGGGCTGGGGATGGATTAACAGACGTTAGCATTGCTACAAGCACTGAAGAATGGTTAGAGAGCTCTCTCTTAGCTCTCGTGCCCCCATCCCAGTGGGATCTGCAGGGGTTGCTCTAGGACCTGCTTGGCTGTGTCAGCTCCCTGGCGCTGTGTCCGTGCTTCATGTGTGGAGGATTAGGAGCTCCCAGGGGGTGGCTCGCAGGACCAGCAGCTGTAGGGCAAATAGTGCCATTGCTGCTCTTCTGTGCCTCCAGTGCCCTGAGACTCTTGTAAGGCGTTATTTGAGTTCGTGAGTGTACCAGAGGCACTCGCTGCTGCTCTGTGTTGCGTGTTCAGAAAACACGATACGCAGATGTGCCTGGTTCCTTCAGCTGCACTTCAGCAGAATCTAAAGCTGTAACATCTGAATTGTAAATGAAACAGTGCTAGTGAGCAGACGTGCAGGGTGACTGTTTGAACTCCAGTGTTTATGTAGCAGTGAATCTGAGAAACCAGGAAATAATGCAGCACACAGCATTTGTTAAATGTCCAAGAATTTGCTCAACCGAGTCTTGTGACACATTCATTAAGAGTAAGTAAGCTTCGGGGATCCGCCTTCCATCATTAATCTTTTTGTCTCGCTTTCCACTACCATGGTTATGACTCCAGCAGAAACACACCTCCTGCTGCTATATTTAACTTGCCAGCCCTGTGTGAAGCATTAATTGTGGTTGTCACTGCTCCGTGGCAAGGACTGTCAGCAAGCATGTTGCCAGAAGGTTGTGTTGAATCATTAGAGGGAATTGTTAGCTTTCCAGTTTTGAATCTGAATGGAAGATGCTTCTGTTAGATCAGGACTTGCTGTTAGTCATCAGTATTTTTCTTCCCAAGGTAAATTCCCATGTCATTTTCAGCAGGAGTATCTGATGCAGCTACTTTGAGATGGATTTCAGTTGCTGCATCTCAACTGGTGACCTCTAGGAGCCACGTGGGCTCAGCACCTTGCAGTGAGGGATCACACCTGCTGTGGGGCAGGTCAGGGTGGGACTGCTCAGCATGGGATGGGGAAGACTCTCTCAGGTCAGAGATAAGAGACTTGGAGATAAGCTTAACTGATGTGGAGTTGAGGTGAAGCCTCAGTCTTTGCTGATCGAATAGGAAAAAAGATTACATTCATTATTCAAATCTGCATGCCTCTGGTAATTAACTCCAGTTTAAATACTAGTGAAGTCGAGACATGGTTAAGTGGTATGGCAGTGGTGGGTTGGTGGTTGGACTACACAGTCATAGTGGTCTTTTCCAACCTTAATGGTTCTGTGATTCTGTTATCTGTGCCTTGTCAGGGCTGTGGCAGATTGGTGGAAATAAATTCCGCCCATGATAGGGGGTGGCTCAGGGATGTTCTACTCCCTGAATTATTCCATGTGCCAACTCAGGTTACGCTTCTCTCTGCTGTTCATCTGAGGGAAGGAGCATTTGAGAATAAGCTGCTAAAGTGGGGAGACAAGCTGGAAAGCTTAGAAATAGTTCCTCTGTGTGACAATGTTAATCATTAAACTGTGTGCCGGCCGAGTTTGCCCTGCATGCTGGCTGCTGGCACAGGGCTCAGGGGCTACCTCAGCTGTTTGAGGCTCCTACCACACTCCCAGTTCCACCTTCAGAAAGTTAAGTTCTGTGCTTTGCCCTCATAAAGTGAGGCTTTTCATCTTTTGTTGATCTTAATGTAAAGTGACATCCGTAACCAGTGCCTCAGACCAGTGGCTCATTGCAGAAAAAGTGCATTCATCTGGGAACGTGCTCCTGGCACTTGTGGTTCTTGTTTTTTGCTGTACCAATGAGTTCTTTAAGCAGATCGATAACAGCACTGTGAATCCTGCATGCTTACTCCTGTCTGGTGACACAAGGCACAAGGTATAATGGGCAGCCCCTTGTGACTGGGCATATAGCTTTTTGCCACAAGTTATTCACAGCCAAATGCAAACTGCAGCGTTCATTTTTATGAGAGCAGAATTTTGCAGGTGTGGGTTCAGCTGGTTGTTGTTACTTCCCCTGGAGCAGTATATCTGCTCCTGCCCCTCAGCTTTTGTCAGGAGGGCTTTGTAACTAATGTAGACTGGGCAGCATGGGCAAAGTCTGCTGGGTGATTAGAAGTCGGAGATGGGTGAACAGGCACTTTCCCCTGTGGTGCCGGTGAGTAATGCTGGCAGTTCAGGCCCCGAGCTTGTGCTGTGCTGTGAGCTGGATGACCTGCTCACTGTGGCAGCAGCAAGGTGCCACCCCGTGAGGGCTGCTTATAGCTGCCAGCAGCTTTGTATGCAGTGTTTAGGAGAAACCAATTCAGCTCTCAGCACCTGTAGTTTATATGCTGCAAACTTCAACCGAGAGTCTTCAGTTGCTGGGGGAAAAAAGAGAGGATGGCAGCAGTCTAGTCTCTGGAATCTTTTCACAGGGTTTGACCATGTAACATGCTTTTGCAACGTTCCGGTGTTTGTACAGAGCCAGATTGAATGCTGTGAAACCTAAAGATGCTGGGATCATAGAGCAGGGTTCAAGATAATTGGGCTGGAGCTGGCTGCTTTTGCCGTAGGAGCCACATTCCCTCATTGAAAGATGTGAGATTTAGGAGGAGAGGACTGCTGCCTGCTCCTTCACAGCTAACCCAACAGGCTGCCCTCAGTCAGGCAAAGGAAGCGTGGTCAGCGGAGCCCTTCCTGTTGTGTTAAATGACTAAGAGACCCGACTGTATGTCATGGCCTAATTGTAATGGTAATATTGCAGAGAGTAGTGGGTAGAGGATGATTTTTCTTGAATATTTTCTTTGTTGCCTGGGAAAGAAGCTCTTGCCATCTGATTCAGCTGCTAGGCAGACAGATTTCTTTCTGCAGGTCAGTAAACAGCAAGTGCTGCTTTCTGCACTAGGAACTGGGATGCTGGCTGCTACACTTACGTCTTAATGTATAATGTCACATTGGTTGGGAGCTAGATATTGCATGAACCCAAGAATCTATCTAATAGGGACGTACAGGCTGAAAGCTGCAGATTTGTAGCATCATCTGTTTTACCCTTTATTAGTTAATTTATTTGTAGCAGGGAAACAGCTCAGAGACAGTAAGACCATGACGCTTCAGTTATTATTTTGGGTAAATATTTTTCTGTATTGACATATCTGTCTGGTGTACTTCACTTAACACATTTCTGGAAAGCCCTTGAGCATCTTTTACAGAAAGGTTAAAGTCTTGATTTACACTGATTGCTCAGGCTCTGACTTGCGCTGTGGACGTCTTTCACAGTGGACACTTGACTGACATTGCTTCCCTGGGGCTTCAGAGAATGTGTGAACAGCCATGGTCATTTGTGAGAAGGGATGGTGGTTAAGGAAAATAGATGAATGTACCCAACTGATGTACAGTGCCAGGATGCTTTCACCTGTGGGGATGGTGCTTCTCTTCCTGATGTGTTTTTGGAATGCAGCATTGAGAGTGCTCAGGTCTCTACTGTGCAAGTGTGACGGCTTGCGTGCTGCAAGGTGAAGGCCCTCCTAATGAGTGACTTGAATGAGGCAAACAGCAAAGAGCTGTCCAGGGATGGCTCATTGGCTTTGGCCTCTCAGAAGGACACGTCACTGTGATTTGTGCTCACCTAGCCATGCAGCTGAGTTCTATCCTCAAGCTGGGTTCTTGGCTAAGATAAAGCCCCTGGTGAGATGCATGCTATTTGCATGGGGTTCTTAATTAGAAGAATTAATCATAAACATTTGTGTCTTTCTCTCGTTAATATAGTAGGGGATAGATTAATTACATCAGCAGAAATGTCTGTTGTTGTTTACTGTTCATGTGAAATGTCTGCAGACAGGGATTGAGTTCCATGTGATATTGCTGTGCTGTCACTATTGTGTTCTTAATTACTTAATGAATTGCTGACTTTGCACTGAGATAGCTCTGCAAGGCTTGCTCTTTGCTGATGAGGAGATGCTTAAAACTTACATAAGGCTTCCAGATCTGGAGTGATAAAAGCAGAAAATCACGCCATATTTAAATTCTTAATAGCAGCCCTCTCCTAAAACATCTATGTTCTCATCTCCTATACTGCTGCTTGTGGAGGAAAAGATAGGGTGAAGAGATTTACAATGGCAATTTTCCAATTAACAACATAGTTTGTGGCACAAGTGGATTTGTGCCCTGCTTCTGTCCCCCCGTTCCCACTGGTTCAGCTGGCCAGGTGGTGCCATTCCACTTGTCTGGAGAAGAGAAGGCTCAGAAAGTTGTGTGCAGAGCTAAGGAATCAGAGATTAAAAGGAATAAGGAATTGCTTCTTGGATAAGTGCCCCTGTACTCCAGGTCCCCTAGACTCTTCCTAAAAGCAAGGGCTTCATCTTCAGCTTTTTCTGTTCTCTGGGTCAGATGTGCCTTACCACAAGAGTTCTCCACACCCTTCTTGTACTTCTCTTTGGGATTCAAGTGTTAAGAAAGGATTTCTCTTCCTCTCCTTGTGCTCTGTGCTCTCCTGCCATGAGTTAGGATGGAATTGCTTCCCTCTGCCAAAAGGAGTCCTGATGGAAGGCTGTCCCTGCAACATTTCTCTGAGTATGAGATTTCTTAAGTTTCGTGATGCTAAGTTGAAATTTAAAGAAATGTGTCTGAATGAGAGAGGGTAGAACAAGTGTTTCTGCCTCTCCTTGTTCTCAAGTTCATGGAGCAAGGAAATCAGAAGAGAAAAGACTATGGAGTTTTTAAGATACACTGGCCTGTGGGCCATGGTGCCTTCTTTCTTTTCTCCAGAAAAACTCCTGGAGCAGTTTCTGTGCAGTTTTCTGTGTGTCCAGCTTGTAGTTTGAAAGTCCAGACATGCCAGTCTTTCTGACCTGGCATGTGTCTGAGGACAGGAGTTGCAGCCTAACAGTCTGGAACGGACAAGAACTTCTGACAATTCTTAGCTTGTTGGATTCCTCTCTGTGAAATCTCATGTACAGCACTGATGACTAATTGATGGAATTCTTGTCTAAAAAAGCTGCTTTTGTAAGAAGTGAGCAATGTAAAATTGTCTTACTGGCTTTAAAGAGCATAAAAATGAGTTTAAAGTGACTGTTGCTTGGCAGAGAACACTTATCTACTTTTAATTATAGGGCAATGTATTCATTTTTAAAAAGTCCTTTATATCCTTATAGTGAATGGAAGCAGTTAATTAACACGGTTGCTTGAGGTTTGAGATTTCAAGTCTTAGATGGGGGCTCATAGAAACACCTGCTTCCAGATCTTGCCTGCAGCTGTGTCCTGCTCTCCCTTTGAGCCAGGGTGGATTAGCTGAGTGCTAATCATTACTCGAGCTCCGCAAGATATTGATGTGGTCCTATGGAAACATCACTGATCATATCCTCTGAAAGATCTTGGCTTGGGCCATTACAGAATGGTCAGGGTTGGAAGGGACCTCAAGGATCATGCATCTCCAACCCCCTGCCACAGGCAGGGCCACCAACCTCTCCATTTAATACTAGGCCAGGCTGTCCAGGGCCCCATCCAATCTGGCCTTGAACACTCCTAGGGACGGGGCATCCACAACCTCTTTGGGCAGCCTGTTCCAGCATCTTACCACTCTCTCTGTAAAGAATTTCCCCCTGACATCCAACCTAAATCTTCCTTCCCTCAACTTCAAACCATTTCCCCTTGTCCTGTAGTTATCTACCCTTTCAAAGAGCTGATTCCCCCCCTGTTTGTAGGCTCCCTTTAGGCACTGAAAGGCTGCAATGAGGTCACCCCGCAGCCTTCTTTTCTCCAGGCTGAACAAGTCCGGCTCCCTCAGCCTGTCTTCATAGGAGAGGTGCTCCAGTCCACTGATCATCTTCGTGGCTCTCCTCTGGACCCTCTCCAACAGCTCTCTGTCTTTCTTGTACTGGGGGCTCCAGACCTGGACACAGTACTCCAGATGGGGCCTCACAAGAGCAGAGTAGAGAGGGACAATCACCTTCCTGCCCCTGCTGGCCTCCCCTCTTCTGATGGAGCTCATCATGCGTTGTGATCCTTTCTTTTGTTGGTAGTGTCTTAGAAAAATCATGTAATATTGCTGAGTGCTGCTGAAGCCTTAACCTTTCAGCCTCATGTCAGCAGCACTGCTCCAAATCTACAGATTGAGAATGTGAAGCACAAAGGGGCAGAGAGAATTAATTGCTTTGTGTTGATTTTGGGAAATGTGTGAAAGCATGTCTCCATTTGTGCCAGTAGGTAGTATAGGCTGACCCTTCTTGTGAACTACAAGTGTTCAAGGTTTGTCTGAAAGTCAACTGCTGGCCCATCTCTGTATGGACATCTTACTAGCCAAGTTTACTTCTTGCCAGAAGTATGTCTATAACAGAAGAATTGAACAAGATTGCTGGCTAGTGATATAGAGTCCAGGTCTCTTTGTAAAAGCAGCAAAAGAAAAAAAAAAATAATAAAACTATTAAAATTATCCACCTTTGGATGACTGTAGGTGAGATGTTAGAAATGTCTGCGCATATGGTACAGGCAGTAGGCTGGCTGCCATCTTTTTCATCCATTACTCCTCTCATTTTTGTCCTCTCATGCAGAAACTACATGCATGGTTTCTGAACAATATGCCTGGGAGATTTGTATGTGTGTACATTGGCAGGCTTGAGGTTCATGTTGCAGCCCAGCTGCAAGTGCATACTGTAATGATATTTTAATTGTGACAACTTCTGGAAACTTTTTTTTCAGTACAGAGGGTTTTCATCATCTCTGAAAATGATATTTTCCTGGTTTATTTCAGGTAGTGACCCAGAGAGACCTCATGTTTCTCTTACTGCTCTATGGAGTGGTACAGAAGAAAGGACAAGCTGTTTGATCTCCTGAGCTAAACCACAGGAGGTCAGAGGGATGCCTCATGGTATCTACCAAGGAAATGGAAATAACTGTCTGAACTAAGAGGCTAAACTAGATTAGTCTGTCTGACATGGGAGATTTGTTGGCACTATTCTCTCCTTGTTGAGCAGAGGATCACCTTGGATGCTTTTACTATACAAGCCCCAGAGTTCTTCAGAAAGGGCGGGTGGTTGGTGGCTCCTGGGACTGAGTTGTCTTTCTCACTCTTAGATTTCACTTTTTCTGGGAGTGTCCCAGAGATGGAACCAGGCCAGGTTACAGTTCCTTCCAGTGTGAGGATTGCCCAGAAGGGGGTGGCATGAAGTCAGAAAGGCAGCATTGACTTGCAGTAGGTAGAGCCCTCTTTAATGAGAGGTGATGTAACACAACCAAGTCTTGGATTCTGAATTTGTGCAGCTGCTCAGAAGAATCTTTCACTATCTGCTACCTCTTGCAAGGCTGCTTTGGGAGTGCAAACTGCCCTGGCTTTTTTCCCCATCCATTTCCAGAAGTCAAAAGGCAGGTCAAATGTTCAGGATTCAGCTCTGCATACCTCTGTGTCACTTTATGCATATAGAGTGTGCTTAAGCTTTGGAACAACTTGATACAAGCCTACAGGCAAATCTGAAATTGGATCATTATTGGTAAATCCCTAAACTACTTGGCATGCTGTGACATGATTGAATGGCTGTCTTGATGCTATCTCCATAAGTCTGGGGAAACAGAGATGGAAGAGCACTCTCATGGTTAAGCTGGAGGGACCAGGAGTTGGAACTGCAGGGTTTTTTTCCTATTTGGCTGCAAACTGAGTTTCATGGCATCTGCAGTTGCGTAGGCCCTATTCCCCAGAGCCATGGAGTGTGTGGGCTGGTATCCTCACAACCACTGGCCCTCAGCCACCCCATGGAGCAGCTAAATGTTCCCAACAACAACCTAGAACTGAAGCTCAGTTCTAGAGACTCCACTAGCAAAAAAACATCCATCGCAGATTAAAACTGCAGTAAGTGAACACCTGCTTGTGACAGCTAAGTCAAATTGTAGCATCTGAAGCCATGAAATTGTTAGATGTTCCCCAGTTAATGAGCCTCTTTCAGATGTCAAGAGAAAAGGGAACCTCTCACGTTTCAGACTTTACACAGTAGGATTTGAACTGTGTAACACTGGCTAATGCAGTGAGAGAAGTTGCAGTTGCATTACCTTTGTTGCGGTGCGTGGTCTGTGTCAATTGTTTCTCTGCAAGGCAGCCACTTTCAGAGCACTCCATTGCACACTACAATTACACTTTCAGTGAGGAAGATCCCTTTCTGCAAAAGGAAAAGTGATTTCTTCACTAATCTGTAATACTGTCCTGCTCTTTTTTAATGGAATTATTCTATCCTTCTACATGACTGACAGATCTATATCAACCCCTGACCTCTAGCATCGCAGTGTTGTGCTTAAGGACTGATTCTTCTCACTGGTAACAGGTGACAGGATGAGGGAAATGGCCTCAAGTTGCAACAGCGTAAGTTTAGATTGGATATCAGGAAAAACTTCTTTACTGAAAGGATTGTTAAGTACTGGAATAGGCTCCCTAGGAAGGTAGTTGAATCACCATCCCTGAATGTGTTTAAAAATCATTTGGACATGGTGCTCAGGGACATGATTTAGTGGAGGGTTGTTATTTAGGGTAGTATGGTCAGGTCATGGTTGGACTCGATGATCTTTAAGGTCTTTTCCAACCTGAGTGATTCTATGATTCGTGTGCAAAAAGAGTGCCAGGCATTTATCCGCAGCACACCAGCAAGCAGAGGTGATGAGTTCTAGCAAATCACGGGGACAACTGGACAACTGTTCAAAAATTGCTCCTTTTTATAATGAACACACATTACAAAGACCTGATCCTGTGAGATGGTTTTCTGTTGTTTAGCTTAGCAGCACACTCTTCATTAGAGAATAGCAGTTAAGCTCTTCTGCTCCACTGAACTCAGGGCATTGTTTGCTAAAGGGGCAGCTTTCCAGAATTGCCTGAATGGACCAAGAATTTGGGTCTTTTTCTTTTTTTTTTTTTTCCTTCCCTTCTGGAAGGGTTCTCCCTTGGGTTTCCCTAAGTCAGAACATGACCGCAGCTATACTTCCTACGAGATTTGGGGATGAATTTCTGACAGTCAGCTTATTTAATCTTTGGTGTGTCTTTTGGAGTAGCCCACAAATAATACATTGAAAACCATGCTGTTAACCAACGTATGTTGGTATGGCAATTCTGGAAAACACCCTTACAGCAGTTGTATGTCAGCTTCTGTAGATCACTCCCATATCCTTGAAGCAGGCTGTAGTAATGAAGAAATTGCCTTATTTTATTCGTGCTAGTTCTGTAGGCTGATTTTGGAGAAAAAAATGTCTGGGGAGAAAGGCTGTTTAGAGGAAAAGCTGCAAGCTCAAAGCAATTTGCTGATTGTCCTGGGAGAGGCTGGCACGAGCTCGGTGAGGAGGCACGGCAGTGTGGGCAGGCTGTGACAGTGAGCTGGGAGCAGGTGCTGGATGAGCAGCATGGACAGCGGTCTGCAATTGCAGTGAGGAGGCAGGAGCAGAGGCCCATGCCATGCTCCCAGCTAGCAGATTGTGCTAATTTCCTTCTCACATTACTGGGGACTGCCCCATTTGCTGTGGATGACTACATAGCTTAAAAAAGAAATAAACAAACAGTGAACAAAGGCAACGAAACAAACTAAAAATTCCTATGGTATTGCTATGGTAACAAACATCTGAAAAGCAGGCCTGTATCAGCTATGAGCTCAGGCTTTATAGCCTCTGCCCCAGTGGTTGCATACTCAACCAGAGGCAGAAAATGATGCTGTGAAGGAAAACAGCAGCAGGCTTACCTTGGGATCTTTCCAATTAGGAGAGCTATTGTTTCCCACACCTGAGGCAGGCTGGGAGCAGTTGGTGCATGTCTGAGGCTGCTTGTTCACTCCCTGAGTAGGTGATAGAGGGGAAAAATGCACTGCATGGTGCTGGTACTGCTGAGCAGAAATGGGTAACCAATGGATGGGTATTGGAATATCCTCTGTCTTGAGTTTAGGAATACCTTGACCTCATCAGATTTGTGGAGAAGACCTAGATTCAGTTTGCACTCAATTCCGTGGTAAGCCTGGCTTCAAGCCCTAGGAGAATGCAAAGGGAGTTTCAGCTTCCTGGTATGGTGTGGTTCTGGGTTTTGCTTTGTTTTCTATTTTCATTCTGGCAATATTTATCCCTTTAAAATCAGTGAAGCAGAAGAGGAGGTGCCAACAGCAGAGATAATGAGTTTCTGGCTGAGATGGAGCAAATTTTTCCAAAGAACACCTAGTACATTTACCATTGTGGTAGCTCTTCCCCTCCACAAACATCACCAAAAAGCACAGCAGCACCAGGCGTGGCTTTTGAAGACGAAGCACTAGCCAAGCAGTGGTATAGCTTCAAAATGCTGCCTAGGAGAACAGGTCTCATTTCTCTCAGCCTTCCATGAGGGATGCTCCTGAAAGGAGCACAGGACAGTGTGTTTGTGGAGGGTTGTGTCTGCCTCTTGTCGTGCAAGAGTTCTGTGCCTGCTGCTTCTCCAGCTCCCTCGGGGCACAAGTCACAGGCTGGTTCCTCCTGAATACCATCTCTAGCATTAGATGAGTAGGAACTACAACGTCTCCGGGGATGTGGTCTGGATGCTTTTGACGTGCTGCTTGTTTCCATTCTAACTTGCATGCTGTTGTGGAGAAAAGGGATCATGGTAACTGTACTCCCAGTAGCTCTGTCTCACACGTTAGGGCACGGGTTGGCGTATCATTATGGGCAGCCATGCCGCTTTGTGCTTATCTTGGATGTGCACAGCAGAACTATGTGCTGAGGCTTGTAATTCAGGATTGCCCTTTGTGCTGAGCGCTTGACTCTGCAACTTCCAATATCCCTTTTAATGTTGGTTTGGGAAGGAAGGGGTAAGGGAGAGAGCTACAAGAAATAGTGCATATGTTGCTATGCTATGTTCACTGCTATGACACTGAAGTGCCCTTCACATAAGGTAGATAGATGCTGAAGGATGTGCTCCTGTAGAATTTCTGTATATTTCTCATCACTGGCTTTACAAAGCCAGAGCAGCTCTTGTTGCCTTAGCCTCTGTTGATCAGGGAGGAATAACTGAAAAATCCTGCCCTGGCACCTAGCTGAATCCTGACTAAGTGTGTGTGTGTGACTCGGTGAGTATGAGAGTTACTGTGTGTGCTCTGGCTCACACCCTGCAGCTGCAGCCATTGGAGTGGCAGCTACCCTTTGTGCTGATCAAAAAATCACATAAAAAAATAAAAAGATCAAAAATCTCATTTTGAACAACCAAGCCTGCTTTATTTGGTAGGTGTTGCTCTGCTAAGGAGTTCTGCTCTCTGTTGGAGTTGGGTGTGTTGCTATTCAGACTCCTTCAGCAGTGTTAGCCCTAGACAACCTGAGCTAGGTTTTGTGGGTGAGTGATGGGTGGGGTGCTGTCACTCCATCATCCTGCTATATTCCAAGTTGTTATTCAGAATGTCTTTTACACCCAACCAAGTGTGGTAAGAAATGCCTGTTGCAGACTGTAATACAGACTTGAAATCTATTCCTTTTCTTGCTCCTCTTTTCTCATTAAAGGATAGACCTCTCTCATCGTGTTCCCTCTCTAACAGTTCTTTCAAGTATTTTGGTGGTTGATTTTGTTTGTATTTTTTTAATGTGAAAACTTTAGTGCTGTGTATCCCTATGCTTGTAACCACAGCTCTATTGTTCGCTTTATGAATTATTTTTTTGAACAAACCTGTCAGCTAGTTTCTTTTGTTCATGTTAGTTCATCTCCACAATCCGTTTTGGAGCCAGAAAAACTAAAACCCGACAGGAGTGAGCTGGATCTGTGAAGAATGTCTCTGTCTTTTCCTATTTGGGAGAAAACGAGTTGTGTTGGAAGGCTCTGTGTATCTAACAAACTGTTTTGCATTTATCCTTTAGCTCACCTCCACAGTCTCCATCTAGACATTTATATGTATCATCTCTGTAATGAAGGCTATTTAACAACATATTATTTAGAATTTTTTCTAAACGCAATCCCTTCCCAGGGCAAACATAGCAGAAAACTGATGCCTTGATTAGTAGAGTGTCTGTGTGTTTACATATAGTATTGTGGCTGCAATCTTGTCCTGCTGATGTGACAGGGAATTTTGCCACCGGGATTTCATTGGTAGTTTATGACATCTTGTGCTGTGTTCTTGTGAGTGTGAACAAAGCATTTGTGCTTTGTGCTGCCTTCTGAAAAACTGGCAAGGAGAAAGCAGAGCTCATCCTCTTAAGAAACTCTGTGATTTTTGTGGAATGGATGATAGGATTATATGTATATACTTTTTCTTTTCCCTTCATATTTAGGAAGGCTACTGAAATGAAACCTAGGCAAGATGCCTTAACTGTCACAGTCCTGGTGGCTTTTTGGAGCTGTGCATCTCCTTGGTGAAATAAATTTGTGTGGTGAAAAATGCACCTGCTTGTGCTCCTAGGCAATGAGGGTGGCTAGAGCATCACACTGTCCAAGAAAGTGAATGGAGCTCAACAGCCATAGCAGGGAGAGGCTCTCAGGAATGCTCTTGGCTGTGTGGAGGAAGCAACACCTGACTGCAGGCCTCCTGAGAACCTGCTGCAAATGACATGTAGGCAAAAACTCCCTAGTGGAGTAAGCGGAGAAAAATGTCAGACTTACTTTTTAATAAATGAACACAAAAATACCAGCTCTCAAAATCTGCCTGATCAGACCTATCATTTAGCCAAGCCAAAAAACAGCTGTGGGCCAAGATTTCTGTGTAGCTGTGTTTTTGCTGACCACAAACAGTCAAAAGTAACAAGATTAGAGCTGTTTATATTGGATGGGAATTGATGCAGTAATGGGTTTTAAAGATCCTCACTGGTCATATGGCAATCACTGAGGCTTTTTGGGTGCAGTTTGCACCTGCATAATGAGGCAAGTGGCCGTATGAGAGATTGTGGGACTTGGTGTATGGGGGAGCTGTGGGTTTCCATGAATGATAGCTTGGCCATAACCTGTCCAGAGTATTTTGAGACTCAGATGTATGTATTTTTGTGGTGCCTGCTTCTGAGGCTCAGCTCTTTCTTATATACCCAACTCTTTCCTGGTTGACAGTGATTAAAAAGCAGGCTGCAGAGGAGACTGCTATTCATAATGTGATGGAAGTCTAGAGTGACAGAAGCCTGGATGTGTAACACAGTTTTTTCATATTTGACAGGCATATTCAAGCCCATTGCATGATTTTTCATTGGTATTCACCATCCTTGATTAAATTTGCTGCTGGGGAGATGAATTAGTTTTTGCAAATGGAGACCCAAGCAGGAGCACAGCACGGCTGTGAGGGTCTTGTCAGCTCAAATTGATTGCTGAGCCCTGGAATTGGGGTAATGCAGTAACTGAAAAATTAATCAATCAATTAAATCGGATTTCTTCTGGCTTCTAAACAAAATGTCAATGACCTGATACTCTCAAATCTTCACTGACAGAGAATGAGTTTTTTGTTATTAGAAGACTATTGCATGCTACAGAGCTGAATATATGGCAGGGAACGCATTCAAGTGAACTGCTTTGTGCAGGAGGACTAATTTTGTAATAAATCATGGGTGCATATACACCGTATCCGTTGTCACGTTAGAAAGAGCATTAGAACAGGTCCCTGAGGACAGGTCTTACATTCGAACCTGCAGTATACGAGTCTTTGCCTTGTGAGCTGAAGGTCATTTGTAAACTTCCCCAACAAACCAGGCCAGGATTCAACAGTGGTATGCAAAGTTATTCTAGGTGATTCTGTAAAACACCAATTGTGTTGTTGGTTTATGGACAAGTTGCATTTTAATATTGGGCTTGGCTAGCTCCCAACCATCAGGTCCTGCCAAGAGCCTTTCTGTGTGATGCTCAAAAGCTAATATGAGGAGCATTATGGTAAATTACTCAATTCCTCAAGGTCGTATCCTACCCAGATGTTATTTCCTGGGAAGATGAGCTCTATGCAGTTTCTAATTGAATGGAATGGGTCTGAGGGCCAGCCTACAGGACCAAGTCAGTACCCCAGCCAGCACAAAGGCAGGAGAGCTGCTGCATGAGGCCAGACTCCAGCTGGCTGAGCCCACGAGACTGCAGCTATCTCAGAAGCTGTATATCACAAGGTCTCTCTCAGAGCTGGCTTAAAGTAGGGAGAGGAGAGAGTTGATTCTGAACTGGATAATGCTCAGAACTGTGAATGAACAAGATCCACCAACAGAAATGGAGTAGGAGAAATTTGTGTCCTGCTGTGGGGCTGGGTATCGAAGTGTCCCTTTGTCTTCCTGTCTCAGTTGTACATGATGCAGCACTTCTCCAGAGTGTGAATATTTGCCAGTTGCAAAGCCGCTCTATTTTATTCTTAATTTTCCAATTCCAGTTTTAAAGCTGTGACTCTTGAGGATGAGTGATTAAAGAAGTACTTACTTCAATTTTCTTTCTATAGCCTTAGCAAAAAGCTCTTACAGTATGATCTTGAAGGTAAAGAAAATGAGCCCTAAGCTTAATATAATTAAATATTTTAATGCTTTGGGTGAGCAGTGCTCACTGACTTCTGCTCATCTCTTAAGTAATTAGTTCACTGCTGTCTAAATTAGCAAAAAGCACACAGCAACTGCAGGAGTTGAGATGAGAATGTTTCAGGGAAGCAATGCTGTTTGCTTAATTATTGAAGCTTTCTGATGTTTATTTATTTATTTTTAATAGTGAAGTCCTTACTATTGGGGAAACTTCTTCATAGCTTTTCAGAGAAATAGTATGTAAATGTAGGCTATATTCTTAAACGTTGTCGATATTCTGTGCTGTATGTTCTTTGTGGAAGGCTAGGGGCTACTATAGTTTCATTTCCCCTCTATCTTGAGGTATGCAGCGATTTAAAAATGCAGTATCCTGACTTCCTCTGGGGGAGGTTAGTTTTTATTAGCATTTCAACTGCCTACTCAGCCTCCTGTTCTCCATGCCACTTGACTTCTGCCTTCTGTTGGCTTGGGGAATAACACAGCGTTGCCCCTCATTACCACCTTAGCAGATCTGAAGTTACTTTCTCCACTGTGAAAATATCTGTGGCTGCATCTGTCACTTTAGACAGCTGTGATTCACTGGGAGAAAAAGGCTGGATGTAGGTCACTTGAGTTCAAAGAGAATAGATTAGTGCAGCAGCACAGGAGGCACACACATGTCTGTGTAGATAGCATAGATGGGGGAGTGGGCATAGGGAAGCAACTTGTTTGGCTGAAGCATTTAATGAAGACCTAGTCCACACCCATTTGAACTGACTTACTGATGTTGTAGGTGCTAGCAGGTAACCAAGAGGACATTAACTATGTCTTGATATAAAGTGAGGTGCTATAAATATGAGTCCAAGTACTAAGTATCCTCAGTACATTTAACACTTAAATAACAAAACACTGCTACTTCTTTGTTTTAATCATTCAAAATTATTTGGACACTGGGACGTTCTTAAGGTGTTTATATGTCTACAGAGACAGGGATGCTTTTGGGGAAGAACAAATGCAACAACCTGTAGTACCTTTTTTACAAACCATGTATGAAATGCAAAGCAGCACTCTTATATACAACAAGAAGCCTAGATGGCTTTTGCTAAGGAAGTGAATGCTGAGCAGATATCAGAAAGCAGACAGCTTCATATCTCTGTGGCCATTAATTTTCTGTAGAAAAACTTCATTCCCAGAGGTACCCTGTCCACAGTTACTCACTGGGACCTCTGACAGTACTGTTGTTCTGCTAGGGGTGCCAGTATCAGCTGCCCAGTTCTTTATGTATTCATAGTGTGCTGCCATGTCTGTATTCTCTCTGACGCCAGATGTTATCATAGATATTTATGGATGGGAATAGGTGTGTTTGGGCAACAAGAGCTGTTTTCTGGGAAAAACAACTTCAGAAACCTCACTCTCCTCTCTCCTGCTGGTTCCTAGTCATCTTGAAGACTTTTCCCTCACTTAATTTTTCAGAGTTTTCTTCATATCGTTGTTTTCCCAGAGATAAATGTAGAACAGTGAAGAATTTCTGTCAGCTAATACAGTGGCGTTTGTGTTACAATAAAATTAACCAAATAGGGAAAAATATGGCTCTACTCCAGGGAATGAGATGAAGATTAAGTGAGTACTAAGCCAGATGTATGTGTGTATATAAATTCAATGTATGCGAATGCCATAAATATGTTAAAACTAAACATCATCGCATAATTTTTTAAGTTTTGCATAATGGACATCTGTGTGCGTTAGACTTCAAACTGAGAGAAGAAATAGGTGCTGGCAACTGGTTCACGTCATCTGAGGCCTGTATTTCCATAGTTCTGAGCAGCTTTATTTCCTCAGAGCTGTTTGGAAGGGAGTGCCCTCAGGCATCTTTGTTTGAAGTGCTTTTGGCTTCCACTGTTGCTTTACGTAACGCTAAAAACAAAAAACTCGAAGGATGCCCCAAGACATCAACTCCCCTCTCTCCAATTATGGGCAATATATTCTTGCTTCTGGGCCAGAAAGTTTTGCAGGATCCAGACTATGCTAACTTCTTCAAGACCTGTTCAAGAATTACATAGCTGGGTCGAAGATGTATGTGCTTTATAGGGTCACTTTCTGTTAAATGTAGGGAAAAATCTCCTTGGGCAGGAAAGCATAATTGTATCACGCACAGTATCACGCACAGTATCACGCACTTGTCATGTGAGGGTAAAATAACTTCTTTCTTCTAAGGTTTCCATTTTACAATGAGTATACATCAGGGCAAATGCAAACTGTGGACTGTATCCAGAAGTAAAGCCATGGTGTTGTGTATGGACTGTTAATTTACACGGGGATGGAGTGGGGTGAGTTTAGTTCATACTGAGGCCAGTTTCTGCATGTGAAAATGATTTGTTTACGTGCAATGCAATGCTGAGCTCATAACCAGCATGGCAATATGTACCTTGCACTCTTTTGGCTGCTGTCTGCAAAATGAATGTAGACTGTCTGCTTCAGTGCTGTTATTTGTGTGCTGCATTACTTCTGGCAATCAGCCAGGTGTTATTCTATGCTGCTTTGCATACCTGTTGGGACCTAGGCAGAGTGATCAAGGTGTTCTTTCTGGAAGCATTTCAATCTCTCAGATAAGGACATGCAAGGTCAGGAAGAAATACCATAAGAATGTTCCTCCACAGAGTCACTAACAAGATGTCTAATAGGATCATTAGGTAGAGGTCACATAGCTGCCTCAAAAGCAAGGTTGTCAGTTCTTAGACATGAAAGCAAAGACTGTGGTAGGATGAACCATGGCAAGTCTGTTTGAAATGTAGCGGTCAGTCCTTGTCTATCAACCCACTGCTGTGACCTGCAGGTCAGCATCATCCCATTTCTAAATCCTTTACACCAGAAACTTAGAACATCCAGCTGCTTGTGACCGACACCATGTGAGGATGTGATGATCGCTGCTTCCAGACTGAAGGTAATGCCATGGAAAACACTGTGCCATCTTGTGCCTCTCTTGGAGGGAGCTATGAGAGTAGTATCCAAAAAGTGATGGGTGTAGGGAGAAGGTCACTGTAGAAATCAAACACACAAAAATATTTACTTCTCCTTTCTGACCTCTACAGGATTTCCACCTTTTCAAGCCAGATGCTTGAGGATGCTTTCCATGTCAACAGCTTAATGTCTGGTGAAGCTGAGGAAAGGAAAGAAAAACAAGTCAGAAATGCTTGGTAGACTCCTGTGAATTTCTGGCTATGAAAGCAGAGACAGAACTTCTCAGGGCTAAAACAAGAGTAGAGCAGAGAATGGCCTCTGTATGTGCAAAAGGAATAAATACCAGGAAGCAGTGGAAAACAGTAGGGAGATGCGGAGACATCTTGGGCAAATTGCAGCACTGAAAAGGAAGCCCCAGCAGACTCATGATACTTCTTACTTACACTATCCCTTGGGTTAGAGTACTAAGAGGCTACAGCTCTCTTTGTCACAGTACTGAAGAACACCCATGAGTTGGCAACTGCAGCTTATTGGCTATAGCTTCTTTAAAGTAGGCGATGAAAATAGGTTCTGCTGGGAACCCATCACCAGTCCTCCAGCCTAGTTTGGAAAAGGTAGCAGGCCTCAAGTTAGTCCAGAGCTGATGCTGGTAGAAAATCTCTCATGACCAGTTTTCTGGTGTGGGAACTGATCAGTTTAAATTGCTTTACTTCTTCCATTGTGTTACTCCAGTTTGTGCAATATGCAAACAAAACATTCAAATCAATTTCTTTGCTCCTCTGTCAGCACTTGTACTTCTCAGAAAAACAAACAAACAAACAAAAAAAGAGGATGGTTCTATTTAATTGTGGTCACTTCTATTAAAGAATTGCTGTTATGAAATGTTAAGAGCGTGGTTCCCAAACCACATTTAAAGTGCTTTACACAGTTAAACAAGGCATGAATAAAATAGGCCCTACTGCTGCTAGGCACAGCCTCTTTACATATTCTGTGCAATTTTTTGGGGAAGTATATGAGTTATTCCATGAGGCATAACAGCCATGTGAATGCTGGGATTCATAAACCCCCTCAGGGAATGCAGCACCCCCCTCTGAAACAGCTGCCTCTAGCAATTGACATTTGAGACATCTTGTAGATTCAGCCCATCAACAGTAGCCTGCTCCCTGGCAAGTACTCCCAGATCTCCTGGGAATTTCTTGGGATCTTGCAGCTTTCTGAACACTATGTCATTCAGAGTCCATGTGTAGCATCTCCAAGTGCTGCTGCACTTCTCATCAGCTGGTTGCTGGTAGCAGTGCTGCGCTGTCCTGTCTGCTCTGAGGCTTAGCATCAGGTCACGAGAGCTGAGTATAGAGCGGGAGGAGTGAGTTCGTTCAGGAAAATCTCACTTGTGGATACCAATAGCTCCACAGTGGTTTACAGAGGTGACTTGCTCTGAGTGGAGGTGATGTGCTCAGCCAGCCAGCTACTGGCTGGTAACTAAATCCTAAGGGTAGAAGCTAGCATTGGACCAGTTCAGAGGGGAACACCTCTGCTAAAGGGGTTTGGGCCGGAAAGGCTGGAGGGAGGGAGGTATAGGCTGTGTGATAGATCACCTTAAAGCCCATCTAGTTACAACCCTGTGCCATGGGCAAGGACACCTTCCTCTGGATCAGGCTGCCCAGGTCTCCATCCAACCTGGTCTTGAATGCTTTCAGGGATGGGGCATCCTTAGCTTCTCTGGGCAGCTGTGCCAGAGCCTCGCAATGTCTTCTGAATATCTAATCTAACTCCTACCCTCTTTTAGTTTAAATGCATTACCCCTTGTCCTGTCACTATGCTCCCTGATAAAGAACATCTCCCATCTTTTCAGTAGGTCTCCTTTAAATGCTGGAAAGCTGCTATGATGTTTCCCTGGGGCCTTTTGTTCTCTAGACTAAATAATTCCGTAAAGATGTGTAAACTGCAAAGTACACATCCTGTTGTATAATACTGCTGTTAGGCTAACTTCACAGTAACTGTAAAGTGATGAATTATAGTTACTTTTGAGAGGATTGCAGACCTTACTCTGGATGAGTAATGATTGCTCTTGGCCTGTGGAATATGGTTATCCTTTTTGAATTTGGCAAAGCCTACTGCTGCAAAATAATAATAAAAATAATAATAATAAAAAATCTTGGGATCTGAGTTCCCAAATTGCTGTAATTTTAGTGGTTATTTCCTCAGTGTTGGAATTGGTGTGTTTGTATCCAGAGGCAGACAGCAACAATGTAGCTAGGTGAATGTCTTGCTGTCTCAGGACTGATAGGCCTACAAGTGTATCACTATGCTAGTTGAGAAATTAGGTCCTCAAATTGTCACAGATATGCATTGCATTAATTCCTTTCCCTTAATACCCTGCTTATGGTATTAATTTCACTGCTTAAACAGTTGCTGGTCCCTTCAACAGTCTCAAAACATAAATAACAATGTGTTTTCAACATCAGGAGAGCAACTAGGTCCGTTCTGTCACTGACAGGAAAAAGTGTATGTGCGAAAGAGAAGCACTGGAATGAGACTAGAATGTTTACACTGTTTCCTGAAATGTTGGTATGTGAGTTGTGTTGGAGGTCACAGCGGTGTTTGGGTCAAACCTTAGTTTGTGCAAGCTACTTTGCTAATCCCTAGTCTAGACGCTCAGTTTTCTAGTGCCTGTTAATCTTCTGCATTAATGTAGTGATATTTTTTTTTGGTCTGTCACAGAGTATCAGTCAGAAGGAACTGGGCACTCCTGCTCCTGTAACTCCCATTTGTAGTTTCAGCCCCACGCATGGGGATCTGGGGTGTGTAGCCGTAAAGCTTGTGGCAATGAGCTGTCCCGATGATTTTGTAAAAGCCTTGACTTAGCACTCAGCTGTACATAGCGTGCCTTTAACATACCTAAAGCTCATGTATGATTACATTAACTTTTTCCTGAAGTGGGAGAAGTTAATGTGAAGGGAGAGAAAGCAGGGGGGTTGATGTCAGTCTGCCCAACTCAGAGGAATTTGTGAAGGGCTGTCTACTATTTCATGGAGATCCTGTGCTGTTCCTGTTAAGTGGGTTTTGAATTAGTAGTGATAAATGTCCTGCAGTCAAGCATCTATATATCTAGGTAAGGAAAGCAAGTCAGTCCTCTAATGATAAGCTTTATATTCACTTTGCTAGGCTTTTTTGTAACTGTCTCTCTCAGACTCAACTCCAGGATAGTGTTTGCTATCCTCTCCTCATTAAACTTCGCTTTTGCATTCTCCATAATGAGCTGTAATTTCTAAAGAACTCTTACTTCCTCTTATTTCCTCTGTGTTTTGTTCCGCTGAACTGTAGAGGTTTGCCTTTATTGAATTTCATGTATTGTTTTCAGACAAACGAAAGTTGAGATAATTTTCAGTTCTAATGTGGCTCCCCAGTGTGTCTGATATTTTTTGCTGGATTTGCCTTAGGTTTGATAAACCTAAGACCCAAGCCAGTTATGCACAAACCCCTGACACCTGCGCACATCATTGCTCTCCTGCTCTGGCAATGAATAACTGGCAATTCAGCTCTGATGATGACTTCCATCAAGACTGTTATTTCTCTATCTTGCTAATGTTATCTTATAAGACCATATCAAAACCTTACCAAAGTTACGATACGTCATATCCACTGCTTAATCACACTCATAAGACTGATTACTTCATTTCAGGAGAAAATAAGATTGGTCTGACATGATGTGGTCCTGCCAAATCTCAGTCTGCTGCTATTTGTCATCCTTTTATCTTCTTGGTGCCTGCAGATCATCTGTTTGATTACTTGTTGCAGTGTCTTTCTGGGCACTGAAACTAGGCTGTCCGAGCTATTATCTTCTAAATGTTCCTTCTTCCTGTTTAAGGACAGTATGAAGACTTACCAGTCAAGATAAAGATGGGAGATGTTCTTAACCAACACCTGATTCCCAGCACTCCAGCACTCATACATCAAATTTAGGAAGAAGTAATGTCAGAACTATGCTAGCTAGATGAATTACCTGTAATAGTTCAAGTGTCAGTGTGTCACTGCCCTAAAGGCACTGATGGACCTGCTTGTGCCACCCGTGGGCCTATAGCACAGTATGGCCATGGCCTATGCCCAAGGGAGGTGGCTGGGGGCTGCCCTGGGGAGCTCTCCCAATGCTGTGACAAAATGGCTTCTGAAGGCTTGCTGCTGTTGCCAGCATTTTGTGCAACATTTGTGGCAATAGAAACAAAAATCCAGCTGTTGCTTTTCCAGGGCCTGGGGTGACAGAGATAAGTAGTAAAGGTCTGGTGAGTGACCGCAAAAATATTTAAAGGAGCATGGTTAGCTTGGCTTTTGCTTCACATCAGTGTTGTTTTCTGGGTTGGGAATTAGAAATGGAAGCTTTGTTTGATGTAACTTACAGCGTAAATTAAAGGAGCCAATCTTCCTGCTTGTGCTGAAAATACAGCCTGAAAGAAGAGTCCAAGAGGCAGGGGCCAGCACCCCCAGTGAAGTGCCTGCAGCAGTGGAAGAGAGGGTTGTCTGCTAAAGCATGCCTGAACCAAAACCAGAGTAAATCCATATGCAGCAGCTTGATTGTGCAGTGATTGAGTATGTTGCTTGGTACTGAAAGTAGTGCAGCTTTATTTCCTGTGCTGAGACATTTTCTTCGTACTTCTATGATAAGAAAGGGAAACATGAGCATCAAGTTGACCTCGGCCATAGTAGGCATAATTTTATGGGACTTCTATCATTTTTTCCCCCTCACTTTATTCATCTTCTCTCCAAACCGAATAATCTTAACCTTTAGTTTCTCTTCATCCCCTAATAATTTCTTTCCAGAGTCTGGCTTGACAAAAATCTGTGCTCTGGCCACAAGTTCTGAGTTGTCACTGATTTTTTGTATAACAGCATTCATGATAGTTTGTTTTCTCCATCCTGTCCTTAGTCTGCTCTTGTTGTTCTATATTCCCCCTCTGCTGACTGATTGCTGAGTTTTCCTCAGCTGTCCATGGAATTGCTCAGATCTGTAACACGAGTGGTCACGGTCAGTTTGCAGTTCATCAGTGTGCACAAGTAGTTGAATTTGTTTCTTCTAATGCACATTACCTTGCACTTGCCTTCACTAAATTCCATTTACTGTCAACTTATTCAACTGTCCATGTCTCTTAGGGTTGTCTGAACTGCAGAACAGCCCTCAGAGATGAGTGCAGAAACATTTTTACCTCAAAACACTCTGCTGCTTTGGGAATTTGCCATGTGCTGGGTCTCTTGAGTTGTAACCCACCCTATTATAATGGATTAAGTGAACTGCTGTGTGATATTGATGGCCAGCCTGTGGTCTCTTGCCCTCTAAAACTCTTAAAAGTAGCCATATAGCAGAGGGAGAAGCATGATCAAATCTAATATTAGAAGATATCCAAACTGTTGTAAACAGGGGGATCTTGAGATCTGGAGGTTTTTTTGCCACTTTCTATAAGTTGCAGATATGCCAGAATCTGCCTCTTCCAGCAGCTTTAGGAGATCCAGCATACCTTCATACAAGGCTAGAAGCATTTTATGACTTCTTCATGATTCCATCTTTCAAACTGCTACCATAGACAGTTTGTTAAACAACTTTTGCTGTGTAAATTATCCCAGTTTCTCTACCAGTGGCTGTAGTGAATGGTCCTCAAGTGCTGGCTCTATGACCCAAGAAAGGAAAGTTAAGAAGCCTTTAAAGAGTGGAGAGGGGATAACCCAGTTGTTTTAGCTTGTGTGTAGGACTGGGAATGGTCATATGCAGTTTTCAGTTTTATTTTGCAGTTCTGTGAAACTGGATGGTGAGGCACAGAGGGGAACCTGCTGAATCAACTGTGACAGTGTTTGTATGCAATAGTGATTGAAGAAAAGCTGAAAATGTTTTTCCTCGAAATATGAAAACGTCGAATATTTTAGCCACATTGGCTAGAGTTGCTCTCAAACCTGTGCTGTCTGGAAGCACTTCCAAATGCCTGCAGTTTCACACATTCAGTGTAACAAGTGCTGCAGTGAATTTGGCTCTGCCTGGGCTATCAGAAAAGCAGCTTTCAACCCAAGCTACTCAAGTCTGCAAGGATAGTAAGGCCTGCAATTTTCCTTGGAGAAGGCAATTGTAACATTACATCCATAAGGTTTCCTCCTTTCTTTTCTAAGCTCTTGCCTGTCCTGCCTTTCTCCATGCTTGATCCGCTTTCAGATGTGTCACAAATGACCTCCCTTCCCTTACTATATACATCTGAACGTGTTACCAGAGTTGAAACATCAATCTGCTGCTCTCCCTGATGCTTATCTCTTTTCTAGGTGACAAGGGCCCCCCAGGGAGAGAAGAACAGCAGGAGGGCTTTTGATGAGAAGGCTTATCTGTCCTCAAAGCTGCTGAAGGCTGGAGAAGACCCCTACCGCCAGCATGCTTTTAATCAGCTAGAGAGTGACAAACTCAGCAGCGACCGGCCCATACGGGACACCAGGCACTACAGGTACTGTGCAGCCCTTGCTCCAAGCCGTGGCTGCTGCTTGCTGTGGGGAGTCCAGAGCCTTCCTGTGTTCTGCCCTGTTAACCTGAAGATGGTTTTAGTTTTTCTTTTCCAAGATCTGTCACTTTGTTTCTTGGTTAATCTGGAAAGTTCTCAAATGCATGGGAGACCCCTGGCTAATTCAGTCCTAGTTTGTTGCTTTTTTAGCATATCTTCTCCCAGGTCTAAACGCCATCCTATTACTTCAGCATTTGTGTTTCAGCACAGCCCCCCTCTCGCAGCTCAAATTGCTCGACCGGAAGCTGTTTTTGCATAAAATCCCCCACACTCAGGGTTTCTCAGTGAGCCTCTGTCCTATCTGCAAGGTACTCAGCTGTTGTAGCATTGCTTTACTTTGGTGTTTCTCACCTGCTGTGAACTGGCTGTCTAAATCTCATTTAGTGTGTTCTGAGTGTTATGGTTTGGATGAACTCTGCTGGGGTGGGGGTGAAAATAATGAGCTTTTCATGTTCAGGCAGTGAATATTTCATGGCTTGCAAAGTACTCCTTGTTCTGTCCTTGTTTCACTGGGGTGAATTTATTTTGCTGACTAAGCTCATCTGTAAGTTACTACCAGAGCTCAGGTAATTATTTTGTTCTTTCTGTAGTACGGAAGGATAACACTGTACCTTGAAGATGATAGGTTTGATAGTAATAGAACAGTGCAAAGCAACCTACTTCAAAGAAGAAAAAATAGAAGCAAAGTAACCACGTCAGAAGCACTGGTGTCTATTTGAAACCTAGATGTAGTGTTCCAAAGCAACACCTCTTAACTGCTGGGAAGGGGAAACCAGGCATCTAACTTGATTGAGACTGCAAAAAGGGTGTCAGGAGATGTGGAGCTCTGTGAGCCTGCCAGCACTGACAGCCATCATGGTGCTTTGTGAATGGAAGCGTCTGGGACCTTGGTTAGATGAAAGTCTTGTGCTTCTGTTCCCCAGTGTAGTACTCAGGATTGGCTTGCTAGTGACTCAGAGGCAGTGGTGCATGTCCTCTGTTACTGGCAGTCCCTCTGCCATGCAGAATCGCTGTTTTCTGTTAATCTGCTGTCATGTTCTGGCCTAAACCAGCACCTTTCAAAGATAAATTATTTATTTTGATCTGTGATCTGTAGTAGCATGCAGAGGATGCTTTTTGTGAAAAGTTCTACCTGTGCATTTCAGTCTAAAGACATATATATACTGTTCCATGGAAATGTATGGCTACTTCAGCCTCAGCTGTACAGAGATTCCCTTTAGCAATGGGGACTCCCTAAGCAGCATATAATCAAGGCAGATAGATCTGTTATCATGTTCCTCCTATTTGCAGGGGGATTGGTTTGAGAATGAGGTGTTGTTTTTGAGTACCATGTCATATAGCAATATTGGAGTGGTTGCTGTGATGACAGCTTAACATAAGGACTTATTTCTGCTGGCAAAAGTGAGATGTGGTTTGAGAAAGCCCTTCCTTCTGTCACAAATGGCTCTGGCTCAGGTCAAGGAATCAGGGATGAATAGGTCACTACTGTATTTTTCTTTAGGCACCAAAGCTCAGATAAGGCGTATTTGAATCTACATCCTTCAGGCTAATTCTAACTGAAGATGTAGCTAGCTAGTTTTTGATCCGAAGCAAAGGCAGACCCAGCTTACAAGCACAAACTTCATATTTGTCCCCTGTGATGCTCTAATAATGCTGAGAACTTAGAAAGTCTGTCTCAAATAATGTGCACACCAATATCTTGTTTTTCTACTTGCTGGTGACTTAATGCATTTTACATTCATTAAATCATGGAGTTATTTTGAAACAATAATAAATGTGATATGTCTGGTCCCAAGCTTTTTATCAAGGTTTCCTTGTATGCTTGAAGATTGATGGAAGAAGTCATTGTACCCTTAACAAATGCAATTTGTTACAATGAAAAATAACAATAGTTTAGAATAGTTTTAAACTAGCAGTATTGAGCATGATGATAAAAATAGTTACAGTTTAGTAATAGCCATAGAAGAATGGTAAGTAAACGTAGAAGTACAACAAGTGGCTTTAAGAAATAAATCGTATTCTGTCCAGTGATGTATTTAGTCCAAGCATGGCCTTGAGTACTTAAAAATAAAAATAAGGCACAATTCCATAGGAGCACATCAGTCCAAATCTGCCATTTCTAGCACCTGCCAGAACTGGATCCAAGATTCATAGCCATGAGTTGTTCTCCAGAATGCTTGTTGTCCACAGGGTATAAGCAGCCTTGGTGCAAGCTGATTCTTCATTCTGAGTAGTGGATGAGTGTACATACCTAACATTATAAAATGAAATGAGAAGAAGGGAAGAATTAATTTCTGTTGCTATCTGAGGTATTAATGTTCAGAAGAAAAGCTGAGGAACCTTAGTAGGCCCAAAGAGTTTGAATTGATGCCTGGATCTAACAGCTTTATGCATCCTTAGCATGTGCACGTCCTATGCATGAAGGAACTGGAGTTTACATGAAACACAGGCAAATTCATTGGCTGGAATCCACAGTGTTGAGCATTTGTTCCCCAGGAAAGTCATGCGTTCTCATCCATAATGCATGCAGCATTATGAGTTTAGGTACCAGAGCCTCAAAGCTTTTGCCTTTTGGCAGGCAGTCTGCTGTCCTTTGTATGGGGTTGCTGAGGCTTTCCTTGCTGCAGCCCTGCTGTGCTGTTTCTGTTTTTAGCATATTAGCTCTCTTCTCTTCTGGAATTTGTAGACATGTTGCCCCAGCAGCTGCTGGTGGAAAGCGTTTGGCTCATGCTTCTGCTCTTCTGTGTTGCAGGTGCACCTCTGTACGCTATGATGCAGACCTGCCAGCTACCAGCCTCATCATCACCTTCCACAATGAGGCCCGCTCTGCACTGCTCCGCACGGTGAAGAGGTGAGTTCAGCAAGAGGGGCTGGACCCTGGGAGGGCACCACTGCAGGATTAGACATTTTCCAGTGGTTATGCAAACAAGGTGGATGGATCTCCCCTGTATGCTTTGTGATCTGTCCTAGACGTGGCCCACGAAGATGGGTCTGGGACTTGGATTGGAGATGTGGGTGTTTCTTCAAAGTGTCTGCAGGTAGTTACTGTATAGTTCTTGTGATGGGATCATTAGCAGCAGGAAAGGGGCTGCTGGGCCTGCTTCCGCAGATGGGGAATAGTCAGTATGATCTTGGTTGGGAAGATTGAGGGACAAGAGGGGGACAATGTGGGCTTCTAGATATAGCTGAGGGGAGGGGCATCGGGAGAGTGTATTTTAACAGAAATATGCAGCCAGTCTCCTGCTAGGTATATGTTTCAGGAGGAGGGGCTAATAGCCCACCAGCTCTTCCCTGGGGCTTTTTACACAGACCCTGTTGTACATACAGGACACTTGCTGTCTTGTGCCAGTACCTCTGTGTATCATCAGTAGCCAAATCTGTCAGGTAAATAATGACATAGAGTCTTGTCCCTAAGCAGAAGAAAGCGTGCAATTATCTGTACCACAAAGCAGTGCTGCACCTTCTCCTCCTCATCATCCCTGTATAATCTGGGGAGGCTCTTTTCCTTTTCCTTTTCCTTTTTACATAAAAAATGCTCTTTGCCCTCAGAGTTATCAAGCCTTTGTTCAAATGGTCCCTGAAGCCTGCAAGCAAGTCCAGGAACAGCTTGTGAAGGCTGAAAGGAGATTGAATTGTTCAGGTAGAAGGTTGAATTCATGGTTTCACTAACAGGAATGTATTATTCATCATCATCACTTCTCCTGTCTGGTCCTGTGGGCTTAGAGAAATGTGCGTTGTGAATAAATAACAGGTTTTTCCAAGTTGGCCTCATGGTTAGAAGGCTATGTTTCAGTCTGCCGGGTTTGGTGCTGCTGTATTTTCAGAGTCCTGTATATATTGCATTAACACATTTTGCCTTTTCTTATCATTCTCTTTCCATTTAAACCATAAAATTAACCCTACATAGCCACTGTTCAGAAAATGAGTAGATTTGTTTGGAACTACAGTGCTGCTAGTAGGACAGCAGCAGGAGATTTCTGCTGATTATATCATAGGTCAGACAATAAATCGTTAGGTGCTCAGAAGCTGTGGTAGTGTGATCCTTAAGAAAATCTCAAGGCAGCCAATCAAATAGAAGATGCTATGATAATAACATGTAGAGAAGATGACATTCAAAACAGAAGTAACCCATAAAGAGAGGAATTGATATCCAAATCCTCTAGGTTATGTGTACTAAGGACCAGATGAATGTTGCCAATGCATAATGCCAGACTTGCTCAAAGCAGGATCAGCTTGAGTAGGTTGCTGAGGTCTACGTCCAGTTTGTTTTGAGTATCTCCAGGGAAAGTGACTCTGCAACATCTCTAAGTCTTCTCTTCTCAAGGCTAAACATTTACAGCTCTTGCAACTTCATCTCATACATGTGATGCTCAAGTCCTTTACTCATCTTAGCTGTCCTTTGCTAGCCATGCTTCAGCATGTTCTTGTTTTTCTTATCGTGGGATAAGACTGAACACAGCACTCAAGCAGTGGTCTCACCAATCTCTTAGATGTGATGTTCTGCAACCCCGAGTCCCTAGCAAAGATCCTGCAAAGCGGATCTAGCTGTTCAACCCTACAGTCCTGCTGCCACCGAAGCAGCCCTGATGAGGAGCTAGCTGAGGTCAGCTGCAAAAAAAAAAAAAAAAAAAAAAAAAAAAAAAAGGTCAGCCAGCTGGCCTTTAGAATGGTTTGGTTTGGAAGAGACCTTGAAGATCATTTAACAGATCTCTGGCTATGGCTGGAGTCTTCATTGCCAGAGGTTTACGCTCAGTGCTCCTGATCTACTTCTTGCTTACATCAAATGTCAGAAATGTTCCTGATTTATCCCTGTTTGTTGAGTGGTCCCAAAGGATGAATTCTTGGGTTCTACAGTATTTTCAGTGGCACACAGCCAAACATTGGCTAGTAGCCTTCACTCCAAATCAGAGAAGGCTTGATAACCATAAACAGAGAAGATAATTTTAGAGAAGAAAAAAGAAAAAAAAATAAGAGATGGTATCTGTGAACTGATGGGAGATGGACAAATCAGCAGAGCAGAGAAGCTATTGGCAATATTGAAATGGTGTCATGGGACAAAGTAAGGGCACAGATATTGAAAGAAGAAAGTTGTGAGAAAAGGAGGGTAAGGTATCCTTGAGGTGAGGGGAATAGTGTCTGTTTCTGCTGTAAAAGAGGGATTTAGCACTGGATTTTGGAAGCCTAGTAATACATTCTGTGCCTAAGAGTAATCAATTGTTGTGCCGGTGTATTCACCTCACTGAAGTGAAATAGTAGACTGCTGTGTTCCTTGTTAAAAAGACAGGCAAGACAAAGTACAAAGAAGATTAAGTACCTTTTCCAAGGATCCACAGCAAATTATTGCAGAGCTGAGAGCAGAACTAGGCATCGAACAATAAGTAGTGAACTCCTCAAGAATATTTCTTTTCTGCTGGGGGACTGAACGAACAACTGAGGAAGAGAGAACAAAGTGTATTGCCTTTTTTCCAGTTCTGTTGAGTTGGAAGACCTGAAACTTGTGGAGGAAATGCGAGTATTGCTAATAGCGTAGTGAGAGAATGTGTAGAATACCATTTTACAGCAGTTATGCTGCAGGATCTGGCCAGTCAGGATTGTTAATGTTTTGTGTTAAGTCTGCACGAACAAGAATTTCAGTGCAAGGCAACTTTGTCTGTAAAATATGCAGATAATAGCTATTCTGGGGTAAGGGGCAATCATAAATGCGAGAAGGAACATAGCCCCACCTTCCACCTCACCTTCCACCCCCTTATGCAGTTCTGAAGTATCCAGAGGAGTATGAGCCAAGAGCAGCAAATAAGCTTCAGCTTTGAAAAATGCAAGCTCGATCATCTTGGGATGTGTAAGCTCAAAATACTGAAATGGAGTAGGATGTGATACTGAGCAGCAGAGCAGATGTGATTTTGCACTGTGAGACAGTGGAAAAACAAGGAAATTTGGGCTTTGTGTGCAAAGCCATTGGTGGTGCTAATTACCATGCAGTAATTTCTCTCTCTTTAACCTTAGTAGTCTATGCCTGGGAGTATAGGTTTACTCTTGTTATGTTTCCTATATAAAAGAAACCAAAACAAAGAAGCAGCAAAATAAACAAAAACAATTGAACAAAATAAGATAACCCAAATATTTAAGCAACACTTTCTCTAAAATTGCTTGAAATCAGAAGAGCAAGCACCACTAAAATGCTAGAACCGGAGGACAGAGTTTGTCTCTGGTTTTTAAGGCTGAAGTTTGCAGAACTGTCCTCTTCACTGGTGTGCTCAAGTGTAAGCGATGTTCAGTATATGAGCCACCTTATTGAAGGCAATAAGGACCTGCCTGTGCATTTGCGGAAGGAGGCTTAAAGAGGGAATATACTGTGTGGTTCTAGTAAAGCCAGAGGAGGAACTTGAAGAGGTTTATGGAAAATTAGTTCAAGTATTTTAAAACAAATGAGAGGAACAAAGAGGTCAGAATGAAGATGCTGGAACTCGAGAGTACTAGACTGTATTGATCTCTGTGAAGAGTGTAAGCTCTTATCCTCCTTCCTTATATGTGAAAACCTGCATCTTGTAGAAACAAGCCAATTGCAGCTCTGGGGGTATTTCAGGCCACAGTGGATCCCAGCCCAAGGAAAAGTCTGTAGTCTCGGCAAGTGACATGGCTTGAAAGAAAGGCAAATAACAATCAAAAGAAGGGAATAAAAAACCCAAACCAAAACAAGTCCAAAATATTGCCATAAAAGAAAATTGGTTTCCTCCTATAGAAGAGAATAATTGAGAAAAGACTGAGAGTACTCCTAGCTGGGAAAAGTGACAGCTCTCTTTCTACTTCCCAGTAGTGATGAGCTTTGTTCAGAGTCTGGTGGACAGGAACGGCTTCCTGGCTGCTGCAGAGCTGTTAATGCTCTCCTCTTTGTCTTTCAGGAGGCAGAGAGCATGCTTCAGCATCCTTTGCTAGGTGCTTCCAGGCAGACCATACAACCATCTTTCTAGCTATGCGGTCCTTCTCAGGTTTGATTGAGATGCTGTAGCTTTCTGGGATGTTTCTGCTTGCAGTTCAGCTTCCAATGGACCCTCGTACAAAGAGCTGGATTACTTCTTCCACATTCCACATCTGAGTTTGGTATTCCTGCTGTAAAACACGGCACAGCAGACTTGTGTCAGTATTACCATTATTATGGCAACTCACAAAGACTGTCTTTTTCTTCTCTGGATTCCTGCAGTGTCCTGAACCGCACCCCTCCCAACCTCATCCAGGAAATTATTTTGGTAGATGACTTCAGCTCAGATCGTAAGTATGGACCTATTTCCCTTTCATTCGTTTTTTTCTCCTTCTGTTCTCCCTCTTTTTGGTTGCTTTATTTATTCCCTTCTTTCACAGAAGTTCCATCATGTCTCTTTGCAAGGGAGAAGGAAAAGGGAGACGGTATTTCTGTGCATAGTTTACGTGCGTGGTAGAGGCCATTAGGTATTAAAACCTGTGAGGGCCTCAGAGTCATGTCTGGATAAGGATTGAGCTGCACCCAACTACTGAAGCTGGGTGTTTCTGAGCACCTCTAACATAGAGTCCTAAGTGTCTCACATTCAGCACCTGAAAATTCCAATACAGCGTCAGTGGCCAAAGTGTTCCAGATCAACACAAACGGATCTCTGGTGCCAGTACTGCACAGGCTTCAGCCACAAACTGCCATTTAGGCACCTAGGTAGAAGAATTTTTGCAAAGCCCCATCCCATGGTAGTTCTTATTTTTCTTGCTGGCAAACAGATATCTGTGGTTCTACAGCTACTCTACTGAGGCATCTGAACTTTAGTTCACCACTTTAGTACCTGCTTGAGGACTGACACTTAGTTTTAACATCTGCCTCAGTGTCTGCAAAGATAAAGAGTCCATCGATGCTTGCAAGTAGTGATAAGTTCCACTCCAACAGAGTAAGTGATCTGATATGGATTCTTGTACGTACTTAAAATTGTGGCTTAGCCAAGCTGAGTGATGCTTTCCCTTGTAGCAGATGCCCAGCAAAATCTCAGTAGGCTTTAATTAAGAGCACCTGCCACTTCACTTGGATAGTGCAGCAGCTGCCAAAGTGCCCATACAAGAGCAGTATTTTAGATTGCATGCATGTATTCTTGAGAGTGGAAATGCTCTTGCAGGACCATGCCAGGAGATGCACTTTGGCTGATGGCTTTTGTGTTATCCCTGGAGCACCACATCCGTGGAAGGATGGCAGTGGGAAAGAGAGGATGTGAGACATAAAGAGGAAGATGGAACAAATGGAGAAGTGGGACATTATGGTGGAGAAAGGGAAAGTAGCATGTGCTAGAAAGTGTTGCTTCTGTGGATGGGAGTAGAGAGGTTTGTAGGCAGCATAGCCTGTGGCATCCTGCATAATGTGGTGCTCCTTCATATGGCTGGGCTGGACCCAGTAGCTGTTGCTCTCCATCGTGTTCCCTGAGCAAAGGAAATGAGGGATGGCACAGCTCCTGGCAAGCTGCCAGCAAAGCCCTCAGTCAGACATCCATGCGTTAGTATAATGGTGCCTCCAGGGAAGCAGATCTACTCTCCGTGGCTTTTATTAAATAAAAGTCAAGCAGAAACTGCCCTAAGAACAAATGTTGGGAAATGCCCAAATGAGCTGCTGAGGGCAAAGAAAATGGATGAAATCATTTTATATGACAGGATTCTCTTTTACTTGGCACTTCTGCAGTTTGCAGCTCTGGCTCCCTATGGTCCCTCCGTTTCATCAAAGCCATCCACTCAGTGCCATGTTGCCAGCACGTGCCCCGTTATTCTTGTGAAATGCTAAGTGCAGGAGGATGGAGGCCTGGACTACCAGAGCGTCAGGAGGCACAGGCTCAGCTGTCTGAGGTGGGCAGTGGGCAAGCAGTGCTCTTTTGTGTACCCTTCAAACAGGAGGACTGCGGCCATCAGGCTGATATTAAGTGAAAGCAGAAATTCCCCTCCCATGGAGATACAATAGAACAGTTAATTGGAGCTCTCTATTGAAGCCAAATAATTCATGTGTATGTACCAAATGTTTTTTGCCTTCCTTAAGCTGAGGACTGTCAGCTCCTTACCAAGATCCCCAAGGTCAAGTGTCTACGAAACATCCGTCGAGAAGGTGAGTGTGGAAGCTTTGTAGGTACAAAGATTTGGTGGATTTGCCCACATGGCCCTGTTTGCCTGCCAGCTGTGTGCGTGTTGTTTCTTACCGTTATGGTTTGTTTTTATCAGTATAAGGGCTTGGTATCCTAATGTTGGAAGCTCTATGAACAGAGAACCTGGTTTATCAACTCTCAGTCTTCGGGGCTCTCAATTTAAATAATGAGTGCTGTCCAGAGACCCTGGGTAGAACAAGGACTGCATTTTAAGATCTTTGTGAATATAGGTGCAGACGGAAGTCCTGTTTCCAGGTTAATTTCTAAAGCTGTCTGTGTACACTGGGTCTGGAGCAAGGATCTGAAAGGGGAGATGGGAGCCACTGTTCAGTGCATGAAAGTTATCTCAGGTGGCAGGGTGTCTGTAAGAAAGTGTGGAAGTATCTGAGAGCCAGAGTGGTACCTCTAACCACAAGGCAGAGTAAAAAAGGAAAGGGAATAGATAAGAAGGAAGAAAGGCAGTGAGAGAATAGAGTGTGTTCCTGTGGAAGTGGTGAGAGAAGCAGCAGGGTGCTCTGATAGAGAAGACACTGTGAGAAGGGCTGGAGGGGTAGGGAACTGGCATCAAGGCAGGAACCAGGTGAGAGTTCAGTGGCATGAACAGAAGTGGCAGATGAGGTCATTCCTTGTGTGTTGGAAGGGCTCATATTTGATGTTGCTCCCAGGCGGTGCCCTGCCAAAGCTGCTTTCTGCTCCTGACAGAGGTAAAGTCCACAAAAAGTATTTTGGTTTCTGCAAGACGCTCAGCTGTTTACCCTTCTAACCTTTCTTCCCTTCTTCTGCTGTCCTTTCCCCCTTGCAGGGCTGATTCGTTCTCGGGTGCGAGGAGCTGAAGTGGCCACTGCTGACATCCTCACCTTCTTAGACAGTCACTGTGAAGTCAACAGTGAGTGGCTGCAGCCCATGCTTCAGAGAGTGAAAGAGGTGAGCACCATCTCTCTGCTCTGAGCTGGACAGGGCTAGCGTGTTCTGGGACTGAAGAATCCTGTGCTCTCAGGTGCCTTGAGCAGTGCCAGCAAGGACAGAGCCTTACCAAGTAGCCTTTCTCAAGCAGATGGAAGTACACCCTGAGCTAGATGGGCAGCAGATTCCTGATGGGCTTCTTGCATTCTCTTGCCAACATAGCAGGGCAGCAGGTGCTGAGTGATGAGATGCAGTGGTGAATAATTGAACCACCAACCTGTACCTCAGCTGTCCTGCAGGTGTTGTGCTTCTGTTCTGCCTGTACATAGGATAGTGACCTCAGCACACGCTGGGCAACTTTTCCATGGCTGCTATCTCCCTTGTTGCTGGACCTTCCCCTCTGTCTTGTCACTGCCAAAACTTTCCTTCCACTAATGCTCCTGCTGAGCTGCCAACAGAAACCACCTGCATGTAGGCAGCTTCCCAGCACAAAAGAACTGCCTGTGCATGTGGGGATGTACCTTTGCTGGTTCAGTTCAGAAAGGATTGGTGTGATCTGGACTGTCACCCTGGTTGCACTGTAGGGCTGGAGAGCAAAACATGGCTCTGCTAAAAGAGAAATGGGAGGGGTAAAGGGAGAAGTGTTAGCCCTGCTTGCAAGAAGACTTAGCTCTGCTTGCAAGGGGCTGGGATTGTTCCCCTCCTTTGAAACAGAGGATTCTATGGAGTAATGGGCTCCAGAAAAAGGAGTTTGAGTCTTTTATGCTGACTCGTATCCATGTCTGGCTTAAACTGGAAGAAGGTGAAACTTCAGGAATGATGACTTAAAAGCTTCCACTTTTTAGTCCTGCTCAGTAAATCCTCTATCTCAGAAGCCCATAAATATTTACTTCTGCCTTTTAAGTCAACATACAACATGGGGTTCCTAAGCAGTGTGAGTGCTGTGCTGCCAGGATAGGTTTAAGAGCAGGATTCAGGCCTTAGTGATACACTCTTCCTGCAGTTGTCACTGTGCGAAGGGCAATCTGCACGAACAACAGGCTTTTGATGGTTGTGCCCTGCTGGCCAAGCAGAAAAAGCTACTGTAAGGCATAAAATGGACGTTTGGTAGGAAGGTTTTGGAGGCTGTCAAGTGATAGCAAGATACTGGCTTTGGCATTACCAGCTCTCTGTTTCATCTTAGATTTCAGCTTTCGAAAGAATTTCTTCAGTGCTGTGGTGGAAACCTATTACAATCTCAAATTCTGTTTATTATAAGGATTGCAAAGTAAAACCACCCTTACAGCCAGTGAAGTATCCCAATTCCTTAATATTAAGATATTATATATTTTTCAGTTTGCAATTGTTTCTGGTCTGATCACAATGAGTTAATTCAAGGATGGCTGAGCTGAAATCAGTAGATAACAAAAACAAGCACAAAACCTTTGGGACAATGATTCATGTCCTGTATCTTGGGTAGGAAATAGAGCTGTGTCTTGGCAGCACTTCTGGGTATGTGGGACCCTTGCCTCATTCTCTTTATCCATGGTGTACACTTGGCTAATACCCAACCTTCTCCATTTGGACATAGTGTACATCACTCACTGTTCAGCTGTCAAAACTATACTGGAAAAGCCAAATAAAAATTTGCATGCTACATGTTTTTTTTATGATCTCTAGCAGCTTTTCCAGACCCTCGAGAAATACCTGACTGCTTTATTTACCCCCTTTCTCTGTCCCTTTCAGGATTATACCCGAGTGGTGAGTCCAATCATTGATGTTATCAGCCTGGATAACTTTGCCTACCTGGCAGCATCAGCAGATCTGAGGGGAGGTAGGTATAATTAATGCTTTTGTGATAGTTAAGCCTGAGGGATGTTGCTTAAAAAATAATTGATGTCCACTTCAGCTTTAAAAAAAAAAAAAGAAATGATGCTCTTTTCTGATGGGTTTTCTGTCCTCCTTTTCCTGGAAATTGCTAAGTTGGATATTTTGCAGAGTTGAAATAAAGTCCAAATATGGTTTTATTCTTGAGCTTGCATCAGCATCATGGTATTTTGCAGTTTCAGGGCTTAGCTAACTGATATGCTTTATCAGTGTATCCTCTGGCCACTTCACCTCCTGTCAGCAAGTGAACAGTAGAATTTTTGGGCTATGGCATTCAGGCCAAGCAGCCAGACGTGGAACACCCTCCTCTGCTTTCACATGCTCATAAACCAGGGAGATCACTCTTTATAATTTACAGTAAAGGAAGAAAGGTGATACCAAATAAAATAGGTGAAAGCCACTTCTACAAACTCTTCTCTCTTCTTATATTCCTTGTGGTCCATCTGGCATCTTGGGCTGTTCCTGTGTGATGCAATTTGCTCCTTGGGAAAGACCCACTAAAATAATGAAGAGGAGATTAAATTCTGCACGTGTGCACAACATTGCCAGGCTCTGTCTACTCCGTTTGATGTTGAAGTGCTGTGGCAGTGCTCTGGTTCTGCAACATCACATGGACTGCATGTGAATATGAACCTTTGCAATCCCTTGGAAGCTGCTCCTTTGGTGCTACTGCAGATGAGGATTCAGAGGGCATCTGAACTTCTGTGTGTATGTTTTTGGACATGAGAGCAATTCACTTCCTGGTAGTTATTCAGGTAGCACATACTGCCTAGGGCTTGTCCTGCCTTCTTCTCTGCTAGCTTTCCCAGGCAAGAATTGCTTTCAGCTTAGAGTTCAGAGAAAAGCTCCTACCTTGTGTGAGTCTGGTTTGCAAACAGGTCCCTACACTGTATGTATATTGGAGTCTGACACTCACTTCAGTTGCTTGCTTCTATTGCCAGGACTCTCCTGAAAACCACCACTCTCCTAGCAGCTGAACCCTCTTATGACTGTTCCTGTGGTTGCCTGTAGTGTTGTGGCTAGAGGAAATGTAGGTAGCTGCATTTCACTGCTGCACTGCTCGCTCACTGAAGGCTACTCACTCAGTGGCTAACCTCAACAGGATATAGTGCTAGTGTCTGTGATGTGCTCAGCTCTCCACCACAGGCCAATTATAAATAAACAGTAGGCTTGGATGTTAAAATGGTTAAAATGACCTGCAAGCCTTTGTTCCCAGAATACATTACATCCCACAAAGTGCTGTGATTAAAGCCGAATAACTCTGGCAGACAGGGAAGTGTAAAACAGACTGGCCAAAATGCAACAACCCTAATTAGTATGTGTCACTCTGACAACACTCTCCTGAGCATGCGGAGTGGAACTGATCAGTCCTGTACAGCTGAGGGATGAAGATGCCAAGACAAAATTGGCAACTTCTTGGCTACATTAAGATAAACTCTTCCCCTTTTGGCTGGACTGCAAGGGGTGTTGAGAAAGGAAAGTAGGTGCTGCCTGTGATGTAAAGGTGGGGGCTGAAGCTAGTAGAAAGCCAAAAACAAAACCTGTCTGGCGCGTTTCTTTTCTTCTCAGGATTTGATTGGAGCCTTCACTTTAAGTGGGAGCAGATTCCTATAGAGCAGAAGATGTCCAGAACAGACCCAACTCAGTCTATAAGGTAGCTATCTCTGATGGACTGTGTGCAGACCTTCAAATGCCTTTACTGAGCCTTTGCCTTTATGGCAAGAAGTGCAAAGGGTTGTCTTGCTGGGGATATGATATCACTGTTTTTACTTGATAAAGGCAAACTTTTCATGTTATTTCTAAAGAAATCTTGAATGCAGCGATACCCTAATTCTTCGAGTATTGCTTCCTGAATACTATAGGAATAGCAACTATATAGTTTCATTGGCTTGTAGCTGTGCTATCCCAACAAGCCACCTCTTCCTGTTCTATATTTGTTTTATGGTTTCCCGCAACACTCTGAATGCCTCCAGAAATCATTTTTAATTACCTCTGTCTTCTAGGTGAGGAATTAAGGAAAGAAGCAGCTAAACAATCACCTCAGGAAATGTAAAGCTGGGCTAGGAGCTTAATCTCACATATTAATTTGAGCACAGAATTAACCTTCTCTCCTAAATAAGTGTGTCCACACAAAAACAGATTGTGTTGGCTGCAGCGGTTATTGCCAGCCTTGCTGCTGTGTGTGTGGTTCTGAGGGATGTAGAACATGAAAAATCCTGGTATAAAAAATCACAGTGCTCAGCTCCCTGCTTGTAACAGAAGTGCCATTTTATTCCTTTGTGTAATTTGTGAGTCTCTGTTTTGCACTCAAGAAGTATCCAGCAGTACATACAGCCAAGCCACTCACACCATGTCTAGTTGGTGAATGCAGCCATCAGACAATACCTCTTGTCATTCCTACACTGTGTGTATTTGTATAAATGCAAAAGACACAGCATTATTCATGTAGTGCTTGCAGTACAGTCTAACAAAGGACAGGGGAGGATCTAGCGAGGGGCATCTCAGCAAAGCTGGAACGTGATCAGCAGACTTCTGTTTTCCTGTTTTGAATGAGAGAGATGGTTTGTCAGGCCTGCACAATTGTCCCCCTCTAAAATGAAGATGGTAGTGATGGTGGTGCTGTACGCACACGAGTATGTATTTAATACGGGCTTGTGCTTTCTTTTCCAGAACCCCTGTCATAGCAGGAGGCATCTTTGTGATTAACAAATCCTGGTTTAACCACCTGGGAAAATATGATACTCAAATGGACATCTGGGGAGGAGAAAATTTTGGTAAGCTTACAGTGTCCAGGGAATGACACACTAATGCAGACCATTTCCCAGTATTCATTACTTAGCAGAGCTCTTCTTTCAAGATCTGCATGTTGATAGAAGATTACAGATATTATCAGACTATCACCACTTGGGTCAGAATTTTATGTCAGTTTTGCACAAGGTAAACAGAGGCCCTTTGATATCAGGGCTATCACTGTCTTATATGCATATGCAGCATTGTATGAGTGCATCTACAGTACAAACAAATTAAAAATAGTAATTAAAAAAACCCCTCTCCTAATGTTTAAGTTGTTGCTTATTTTTGGAGAATATTCCTGCAGTCAGCCTCTGAGCTTCACCTGTGTAAAAGCTGAAAATCCCCAAAGCAGTGAAAGAATACTTATTTAGGCTTTTCATTGTCTGCTGCTGCCCATCAAGGAGCCTAGCACTGTTTTTTGGTGCGTATGTCCATAGCTGATGTGAAAGCAGAGCTCTCTGCAGTAAGTGGCAGTAAATTACCTGCACACCCACAGCTTTTCTTGCACATAGAGGTGATGAAAACTTCTGCAGAACTGTTTTATTTGCCTTCAAACCGCTCTCATAAAGCCTGGCAATGGCTGGGCCAGGCTGTGTGGGATTGGGCTTGCCAGTTTTGCCTTGTGCAGTTTCCATTAAGTTTGTTGCCCCTCATCACTTGGCTCTTATCCTGAACCTTGACTCTTTTACAAAAGCAAGGCTCAGTGCACAATGCATATAATGGGGTATATTGATGCGTTGCTACAATGGCAGTGTGATGATGGCAATGGGAAAATATTTTACTTTATTTTTTCCCCCAAACTAACATTTCTTCAGCTCTTCAGCATAATATGAGGCAGTAATTTCTACATTTAGCTTGTTTCTCTTACGTAGCAGATGAACAGAAACAAACAATTTCACAACAAAAAGTTCATTTTCCTTGAAAAGGTATTTAGAATGTTCAATTTCCACTTTGAAAGAAATGTTTTCCATACTTAACGGAAATCTAGTTTTTGTGATGAAGGAAAAGTGTTGATTATGTTCTGAAACACTTTTTTACTACGCATTACAATTTTGAGTGGAAAGCAATTGTTTAGATAAGGTCACCTTTTGATGGGTGAGCTGAAAGAGTAGCTCTGACTAGTCTGGGTGGGTGAGAATGGCCACAAAGGCCATTTTCAATAAACTTTTCCTTGGAAACTTTTTTCCTGTGAGGAAACAATGTAAGAGAAAGTTTTAAAAGACACAGAGCTGGACAAGCAGGTACATAGGAATGGTCAGGTAGTGATTATCAGCTGCCAAAGTATTCTTCCAGTTGGATGTGAGTAGGTAAGAACATTTTTCAAGTATTATGGGGAAAAGCCACAGCAATAAAATCATTTAAAGCATATACGGGCAAGGTCGGGTGCTGGAAAATACATAGCAAAAAAATCTCGTATGTTTTTCATTAAAAAAAAATGGATGAAAGTCCTTAATATATTATGCTTGATCTCCATTTTCTATTTTGTGCCAAAAATCTGCATCCTTTCTCCCCACTGTTAAAGAATTGCCATTTGCAAACCTGGTCATGCAAAGTCTTGGGAAATGGACATTGCTTTAAATAAAACATGCTAGCTTGAGAATTTTGTTTTTGTAATAGGCCAGAATGAATCAGAACCTCATTTGAGGAGGGCAATTGCCACCTGGACACAATACCAGATAGAAACTTATATCTTGTGTTTTTGTTGTTTTTGTTTTTGTTGTTCTTTTTGTTTGTTTGTTTTTGAGTCCTTCCTCTCTTCAAAGCTGTAGGAAAAATTGAGGGAGAAACTGCAACTAGTAAGAAATGACACAAACTACAGATAACTACGTAGAAGTTGGATTAAATACACCATCTCTTCCTCCCCTTCAAAAAAATCCCACAACCATCCAACCACCAAACAGCCAGACAAGTAAACTACCATGCTGTTTAAACAACCTTTCCCAGGAGCTGTAGAGGAAAGCTATGGAGAAAGATGAAGGGTGGGATGATGTTAGTGTGTGCGCGTGCTTTGAAACAGCCATTAGATCTGGATGCACTGTTTCTTTTTTAATTTCTAAACATCAGAGCCATAATTCAGGCAGGGAGACCACAAGTGAAAAAGTAAAACTTTTGAAGTAATCAGTCTATGTAATCTGAAGCTCTCGTGGCAGAGGCTTCATCTGAAGTCCCAATCAATTACTCAGTTAATTTTCATAGAGGACGTGCTTCCTATGCCTTCATCTTGTTCTCTTCTTTCTCCTTTGTCTCCTAAACTCCTTCTCTTCCTCATGTGATTTGCTTCATCTAGTAAATTCTTCATTTGTTTTTCTTCCACTCATTTTCAAGGTGGGTGAGTTGCAGAAGCTCAGAGCAAGGTGGGTGTGGAGGTGATCTTGATCTGTTACCGAATGCTGTCCTGAAAGCCTGAATACAGCCGCTAGGATCTGGTCAAATGGAAAGGTGTCTCACTGAAATGCTCAGAGGCCCAAACAGTGGAGTGGTATTGGAGAAGGCCAGGACAGGAGTTGCCTGTTTTAACAAAAGGCAGAGGGATTTTTCCTCTTGTACCATGGCATCACTTTTTCTGGTTTTACTTTGTAGTAAATACATCTAGAGCAGAGGGACAAGGATTTCAGGCACACTGCTGAGGTTACTCTTTTTGGAAATGCTGATGATCTGATTTCAACTGTATGACTCTTCGGTCTCTTCCAGAGCTCTCTTTCCGAGTGTGGATGTGTGGTGGCAGCTTGGAGATTGTTCCCTGCAGTCGCGTGGGACATGTGTTCAGGAAACGCCATCCCTATGACTTCCCTGAAGGCAATGCACTAACTTACATCAAGTAGGTGGTAACAGTCACGTCACCTTGATATTGGGCATCTCTAAATCAGCCTGAATTCTTTATTGTCTTTCTCCCTGCTGACAGAGAACAACTTGTGGCTGAGCATCTGTTCTCAAGGGGAAGATGAGTTGCTGTTGGTCTATGCACAATGTTCCCTCTCTGTTCCCTGTTGTTTGTATTACTACATCTTGCTTTTCCTCGCTCTGCAATGGTGGAAGGGAGCAATGCCCCAGGGAGAGACCCCGGCCACCTCCCAGTGACACATACCTGGGTATCAGCACTCCTTAGATGTCTCTGAGCTGCTTTCAAGTCCAGAGATCCTACTGAGCTGTGTGTGTGCTGAGATGAGCCCTGTGGACAACTTGCAGGACAGAGGGGAAGAGAAAAATGATGAGACCAGTGAAGTACTGGAGCAGAGTCCCAGAGAGGTGATGAAATCTCCATCCTTGGAAATTTCAGAACTCATTCAGGCAAGGTTTTGAGCAGTGTAGCCTAGCCTGAAGTTAGTTCTGCTTTCTGCAGGAGGATTGTATCAGGTCATAACTAGAGTTGCTTTCCAAGCTGAGTTATTCCATGGTAACATTTTAATCTGGAGAAAGGGGGCAGAGTGGTGGCGACCAGTCAGACCAGTTACTTCTACAGTGGGAGCATATGTGAAAGAAATCATGATAAACAATGTTTTGTTGTGGTTTATTTATTTATTTATTTATTTATTTTTATATTCTGAACTGTAGTATCCCCACAAGGCTTTGTAGAGTTAACACATTCAGTCTAAATCTGACTGTGGTGCCCACTTTATTTCGTATCTAGTGCTATTCCCAACTCCCCCCTGGCAGACAGGCCCTGGGTCTGCCCGTGTAGCTCTTGTTTGACAGGAAGGCAGGTTCTCCAGCAGCACTCAGCAAAGCATCCCCTTGTTCCCATGTAGGAACACTAAGCGCACAGCGGAGGTGTGGATGGATGAATACAAGCAGTATTACTATGAAGCCCGGCCATCAGCCATTGGCAAGTCATATGGAAGGTAAGCTGCTCCCAGACCTCACTAGGAGGACTCTAGTAAGCCACTTGCTAGCAAGAAATATTTATTGGATCTTCTCTGGCTCTGAATGTGGTAAAGAGAAACAGAGATGCTCTGAATTGCTGGCTTGCCAAGAGTGTTACAGCTCAAGTGTCTGACTAACATATTTTCTTCTAATTCACTTCATTTTTCCTCCAGTAGTCCTGCATAAATCATTTGTTAGGGGAAGGCCAAAGTGAGCTGTAGTGAAATTAAAATGCCAGGCTTTTTAAGGGGATAAGAATATTTTCTAATACAGCATGCATGTGTTCTGGAAATGTGAGCTATGCAGTTACTAGAGCTTGATGTACATGCAGAACCCAGGGCCACGCAGAGCTAGCCGGCACTCAGGGCAAATTGTTACCTGGTGTGCTCCCCTCTTTGCTGATGAGTGGATGAGGTGGTTTGCTCATTTTGTAAGGTTGGACAGAGCATGGCCAATGGTGAGACATCTTGTGCTGAAACATAATCTGGTTGTGACTGGTCTCTAGCACCTTCTGAGCCCACTTCTGTAAAGAACTGTTTCTTGCCACATCCTAGATCTGCTAGATAACACATATATATATCTGCTAGATATGTATCTGCTGGCCACGTAAGTCTCACTATTATGGGCTTTTTAGAGTTGTGATCCGAAAATCATTGAACATCAAAATTTGGGATGAGAGGAGAGCTGGTTCTCTGTATCAAATACCTCTGATTTCCAGGTGAACGTTAAAAACATCCTTGGAGGCATATGCCTCTCTCTTGTATCCCCTGTGATCAAATGACTGTTGTATCAGCTGGAGGACTTGTCAAATGTGATGGTGCCTCAGATGTGTAACTACATGCACTGGATAATGATGCATCTACTACTTATGTGGTAACAAGCAGGTTTGATCTGGCCCATACAGACTTCTCATTGTACATCCTGATATTGCCATGACAATAGCTTTACCTACCTAATTTTTCTGTCTTTGTATTGACTGCAGCAGCCAGACTGAGGCCAAATAGTAAGCAGTGCTCCTACTGGTAAAAGAAACTGTAGTATTGCATATTGAACTTGCATATATCACTATTGTGTCTTAGGGCCTGAACCTGCAGTTTTTGTTTGCATGTATTTCCTACCAGATCTACAGACAGCAATGGCCAAGTAAGAGCTGAAGCAGATCTGTTGGTTTTCGATTTGGGGTGATTTCTTGACCTGTAGTGACAGCCCTGCGAACCTGCATTATTTATCTAGATTTAGAATGCAAATGTCTCTGACACCATCAAAAGGTCCGAGAATTGACCTTCTTTCCCCACAATTTAGATGCAGCTGTAAGATCCACATAAATACACCTGAGATATGGATGGCCTCTGTGGGCTGAGGATGTCAAGGAACATATCGGGTATATCTGAAAGTCCTTTCCAAGACACAGTTGTAGCAGTATAGCTTGAAGAGGATGGTCCCTAATTTCACTACTCAGTGGGACTGCTCAAGCCATCCAAAGCCAAGGAGGTCAGAGTTGGAAGGACTGCTACAGCAGGCAGTTACAGGGTGCTGAGTTAATTTCCTCTTACCTTCTTTCTCAAAACTGCCTAAGAAGAAATCGCTTTGGTTTATAGGTTTGCAGTCTAACCTGAGACTACAGCTGCTGCCATGTCCCCTTACTTCTGGCAGCCACAGGGATGAGCCATTTGTGTATACCATAAGGTAAATGCTTTCTAGGCCTTTTCAGGAGCTGATGGTTGTGTAAGTTTCATTGAATGCTTCTACAGAGGCACCCGGAGGCTGAAATGCTTTCTCAGTCTTACAGTACGTTTACATGCACTGTGTTATTTTAACATTGTAGAACATGGACCCTAGCATCTTTCTGAACCAAAGGAAGTGCAAGAATTGCTCTCCAAAGGCATTTGTTTCTTTCTTTTCAATGTTCCCCTCCTGCCTGTCTATTCTTCTTCACCTCAGGTCACTGCTAGTGCTCTGAACCCAGTAACAACTAGAAGAGAATGAGCAAGGGTGGAAAACTATGCAGTCCCCCTCAGACTTCTTGGCTGCTCTTGATTGTCCCCCTTCCTCCTGGTCACTGTGTGTGTCTGTGTTTTCAGTATTGCAGACCGAGTGGAGCAGCGCCGCAAACTGAACTGTAAATCCTTCCAGTGGTATCTGGAGAAGGTTTATCCTGAGCTGAAGTGAGTCCGATCTCAGTTTCCAAAATTCCTGAAGGAATTGGGGGAGGTGGTTCACAACAAGAAACTGAGCTGTGGCAGCAGCAGGCAAAAAAAAAAAAAAAAAAAAAAAAAAAAAGAGACTTGGAAATGATCTTCTCTGTTCTTTGTGGTTAGAGGGGGCTGTGTTTCAGACAGGGACCAGTTATGCTTTTCTAAGTATGTAAGTGCTTTGTACTTCTTTGTTTATTAAGTGCCTTAAAACTGTTATTCTACTTCAAGGGTTCCTGAGAAAGACTTGATTCCAGGAATAATTAGACAAGGAGGAAACTGTCTGGAGTCTTGGGCACAGGATACCACAGGGAATACGTTGGCTGGCATCGGAAACTGTAAAGGGACAGTGAACAATCCACCCGTCACTCAGGTAAGATGGGCTTTAGCTTGGTGCTTTCCTTCTTCCTCTGCCCCCTTTATGTATTGCCAGTGATTGAAAAGGTATCTCTGGCCTTTTTGGATTTGTATAGAGATGAATAAAAGAAGAATTTGGCCCTATTAGTGGTTTTAGTAATAAACAGGAAAAGAAGCTGTGGCCATCTCAGAGCTCTGCTATCTCAACAGACACAACAGTTAGGCATGGGGTAGGAAGGACTTTGTCATTCAGACAGAGGCAACAGGTAACACTTGAATGTTCAGAGGCCTGACTGGTCTGTGCAGTAAACTCATGGCCAGAATTTGAATTGCGTGGTGATCACTACTCAGACCATGGCTTGGGTACGCTCTGCTTCATCTCCTGCCCTTGGGGCTATGACTTTTCTACGAGAACCAGTCCTGGGGTGTACTTGGCTGGTACCCAGGCATGCAGGCTACGAGATTTCCCCAGGATCATAAACGTTTCTTAGTCTACCACTTCAGCTGTAGCTGCAGGTGGTTTGAACTGTGCGTTTTGCAGATGTGTTTCAGTGTAATGCCCAAGCAGAATTTAAATAGACAAGACCTCAGCTGCGTTAATTTGGTGCAGCTCCTCTAACAGTAGAGCTGTGCTGGTTTATATCAGCTGAGGATTTATGCTCAGTCTCTTCTTGTGGTAGTCTAAGCAGCAGAGAAGCAGCTTGAGAAAGATAAGTGTCACAGTGGGATATTTTATGCCAGAAAATACATATTCACATCTGTTAACTGTTGGAAACCAGTTTTCAGCCAGAGTTCAACATGCCATTTAATCTTACTCATTGTTCCATGTCATTACTGTTTAAAATCTCCACAATGTACTGCGTTTGTGTTTCCTCTTTGGAGAATATATAATAAGAGTATTTGATTGGGTCAAGCATCCTTCAAGTGAGAGAAGGGAAAAATGAAGTCTGAGCTTTATGTGTGCTGGTGATATTTGTAAGCCCATAGATATCGTTACATGTGTTTTGCTTCATTTGATAATATATAGATCTCAGTTACTCATTATAGAACATGTTTGTTATGTAAAATATGCAGAAGCAGTTGCACATCATGTAAATCATGAGGCTGGTGGCCTCCATGCTATATAGGCTTGACTCTGTAAAGCTGCAGAGCATGGAGTCACAAGGGATCCAAGGTTAATCAAGCAGCTCAGAAGGCCAGAAAAGCCAGCTGTAGGTTTTGAAATAGTCATGGTGTGTCAAGACAGAGCATAAACTTCTGATCAGGTGAGGACTTCAGCCGTAGTCTTTCCAGGGAGCCTTTGATTAGTGTTGAAGAAAATATTCAGATTCTTGTACTATCTAACAAGAGAAACAAAACAAAACAAAACAAAAAACAAAAACAAAAAAAAACCACACAAAAAACTTCTTTCATTTTGTCACCATTGTGATCATAATGGAACCTTTCTTTTTCCCTTTCTTTTGCCAAAGGAGTGGGCATTCAGTGACCCTCTAATTAGACAGCAGGACAAGTGTCTTTCCATTACTTCCTTTTCTACCGGCTCTCAAATCACACTGGAAGCCTGCAATCAAAAAGATGGCAGACAGGTAACTGTGCACCTTTGTTAATCTCTTCACTGTCACATACCAGTGTTCCTACAGCGGTGAGTCTGCAGGTGCAAACCCAGTATTACCAAAGTGTGTCAAAGTCCCTGCCGTCTCTGCATCTCCCTCTCTGGTGTGCTTCATATGAATGGACATATGACATTACCTGCGACCAAAGAGAATGCAGACTACCCCGGTGTGCGAGTATCCAGCCCAGTGGCACCCACTGTCACCGTGAATATAACGGGTAGACTCTTTGTTTAGATTAGCCTTGCAAGGATATCCTAGGTGAGCTGTGCTTGCCTGCTCCTTTTTCCTTTTTCTTGTTGATAACCATTCACCCTCTTGCTATGTAATTAGGTCACTTAGCTTCCTCTTAGGTGCCTTGCAGCATTTTCCTCCCTGGCAGCAAAGAGGACTCTAGCAGCTGCCAAAATCAACTCTTTCCCTCCTCCTGTGTCATGGAAGGACAAGGGCCCTCTGGAGGGGTGTGGAGTACAGGCTCTATTAGCCAGAAGAGAGATTAATCCACATTTACACATCAGGTTCATTCTGCCGCTGGAGTGTAGGATTTATTGATCCTTGATGTGGTGATTATATACAGGCTCATTATAGAGACACGCAGGATGTGATCTGTTGTTTTCCATTACCTAATGTGAACAAACTGCACTTAAATCGAGGACTTGACCTGGCAGATGATTTAGCTGACTGACTGTAAGCAAGGATTTTGTTTAAGCATTTCAAACAATTAGAGACCGATTTGATTCGCAGCTGCCATTCCAAATCCTGCTGTGGCTGAGTGGATGAGGTGGGGATGAAGTGGAAGAACAGCATGTGAATTCTTAATCTAATTAGGGTTAGTATGCTCTGAAATTTTGGGGTTGCCTGGAAGAAAGATCCCGAAAGCCAGATCCATACACAGTGTTCAAGTCTGTCACGTTCTTGGGGAATGTTGCTATGGTATTTTCCTTCCATAAACACGACAGTAATAATAGTTAATATTGGATTTTAATTAGTTAAAGTCAGTCATCTTTGCAAACTGACCCATTCTTTCTCCTCTGCCTCACTTCTAGGAGGACGACATGCATCTAATGCAATGCTTTCTGCTCATTTTGGGAACTGACTTTCTTTGCCAATTCCCATTTAGAGTGGGAGGTGAAACTAATAGCTCTTACATGGGTCATCTGGGTTAGCAAGGCAGGGTTCTGGTGACAAAGAAGCAAGATAGGGAGACAGTTTGCTCCTCCTGAGCTGGCAACTTGCAGAACCCTGCCTAGCATGTTACCCAAGCCCAGCTCTCAGTGTTTACAAAGTTCAATTTCAGGATGACATCAACTGCTATGAAATTTTAAAGCTCTAAATGGAACAGCAAAGCTGGGGGAAACAAATTCCCCCACTTTACAGCTTGGCAGGCTCCCCATGGGTGTGAGGTGTTAATGATGGGGCATAGCAGTCTTTTCAAACTACGCATAGGTGTAGCCATTCCTCAGTTCAAGCAAGCTTCTCAGAACATCAGAGAGGCTGACCAGGGATCAAGGAAGGGAGTTGAGCTACCTCAGAGAAGTGGAAGTGGCAAGGGAGAACCCTGAGTGGAAGAGAGTGAGCACGTGTTATCCTAGGAGGGAATGGCAGCATGATGAAACTCAGATTTGATCATCTCTGGTATCACTGTTGTAAGAGGTCTTTGGTGGAAGGCATTTGGGCTTTCCTGGATTTAGATGTCATGCTTATGGCTGAGTCACTCAAAAGCCAAGATCTATGACAAAAGGCAAGACAAGTGATGGCTTTGTTTGTTGCTGTCACCATAGCAGGTTGTTTAGATCTTTACAGCAGCACCATAGAGTTCCTAATGCCGCTTTCTGCTTTCAGATGTACTGAATCTGTGCCCATGCTACACAGCTGTTGTACATAAAGCTTGTCCACAGGGAAGAGAATTTTGTTGTTTTTTCTTGAGTGCTAACAACAATCTCATGTCCATCTGACATATATATACTCTTGCTTTAAAGCATTATGAACTGTATCCATGGAGTATTATCTCGAAATAACCCTAGAGTCTTGCAGGCAGAATGATGCTAGAGACAATGCTCCAAATTTAGATGATTTTTTATTCTGTTAGGATCTTTCCTTGGGCTGAAAGGAACCAGCAACAAAACCTATTAGCGCCATGATCTTGTTGATCATTCAACAGCAGCAGCCGGCTCTGCTAGCACAAGATCAGCCAAGAGCTGTTGTGCATAATCAGAACTAGATTTCAAGGCAGATGGATGTAATCCATAATGTTATTTGGAGAACAGCATTTTTTACTTGAATGCACAGTAAATTATTGCCTTTAGGTTTTGTTTTGGCTCTGACTGATAGTGGGAGTGGTATTTTAATTTGTATTATAGTGAGGACAAATAGAAGGCAAAGTGAGAGTCAGACACTAAAACAACAGAATAAAAATGAGAAACATTGGCACAGTATTTCCCAACAGAACCAGAAACGTTCTGAGAAATCTTGTTAAACAGCCATATTTCATGAAAATGTGCTGAAGTAAGTGACTCCTGCCTGAAAATAAGGACATTTGTTTTTCTGGTGAGACACCCAGTATATGAAGTGCTGTGTGCCTTTCGATGTGATTGAGAATTTTTTCCCACCTTTCTTCTCAATGTCTCCTATTATCTGGGTGCAAATACAGCTTCATACAGACTTTCGGAGAAAAGGAGTGAAGACCTGTCTGTTCTGGAAGCAACTTACTCAGCAACTTCATGATAATAAGCAGATAAAACATTTCTTGCAATATGCCATAGCTTTGAAAGCAATTTTTAGGAAACAAGATTTTCTTTTGCAGTTATGCAAATTTAAGAGCTCAGAGTTGGAGATGGTACCTCCTGGATGCTAGTGTGAGCTTTTCTATCACACTCTCTCTGCTCTCTTGTTTAAAAATTAGTTCATTGTCTTCAACACCAGCTTCAGGTTGCCCATGGCTCTGCAAATACATTCAGTTATCAGTTCTCCCTATGTCTCTGAGGCATCTCAGTCCTAATCAGCAACATCTGCTCTTCCCAGCCGTGTTTCCTGAGCTTGGCCAACTCCGTTACATTTTCAGGGTTACATGGCTGTTGTCAGTATTTGAAATAAATCTTGGACTGATTGGGTTGCTGTGGATTAAAAACCCTTTTGATTATCCTGAGAAATTACAGTACTGTTAACACTTCCATCTCTATAAATTGGGCTGTATTTCACCAACTGGTGGATGAGAACTTGCTGTTTCTGTCTTTTCTCTTAGTGACTGCACACCGAGTTCTTCTATCCAACAGCCTCAAGGAACTTTACATGGAATGAGGAGAGCAGAGGGAGGGGCAATATTTCAATCAAAATATTGTTTCTTTTTTCCATCTCCACTCCAAACCTGCTGTAACCAGTAAACTGTATTAGCTCCATGTGCATGTGGGAGATTGAGAAAGATTTTCAAGCCAAAACTTTTTCCAGCTCTTCCAAGAGCTTCCCTTGTTCCAAGTACAGCCCAGTCAAAGCCATCTGTGGATAAGAGAGAAGATTCCCAGTAAAGTTTGGCTGTGTATACAGGAATTAACTATTGCTTATGCTTTTTTCTATTTTCCCTAAAGATGAAGACCATTGCTGCAATTTATAAGCTAGCTGTCCAAGCTCTGATTGTGGTCTTTGGAGAAAACTGAGCCCTCCCTGGAGGTGTTTGCATTTTGGGCCTCTCCTTAAGTATAACAATAGCTGACTAATTTAGACTTTGGTGCCCAGCTCTGAGGGGACTGAAGGTGAGAGACAAACATGTAATCTCCTGTTTCCATCTATTTCTACTGCCCATCTTCCTTAAGGGTGTGAGATGGAATATGTCCCTGTAGGGTCAGCTCCTGGGCTGTTGCTGGCAATTCTATGGCAGTCATGCAGCGAGGTCTTGTGAAAGGCTCAGGTGAAATCAGGGGAGCTTATTGGGTTTGTCATGGAGAGCAGCAGAACAGTTTTTGAGCAGGATGAGCAGATGTCCATCATTTTGAAAATATCACCTCTGAGAAATGAAGGAGCCCAATTTTAGCTTTGACTGGCAGTGTGCTCTATAATAGCTTCGTACATGGCACCTGCCAGAGCCTGGATGAGGTTCACGTTTAATTCTGCCACCTTCTCAGTGTTTGTCCCCTCTTCCCTATCCTTACCATCCTCTGCTGAAACAGAGGGACCTAAAGTGACTGGAACTGTGCTGCTCACTGGAAGCTGATTGATCTGGTACCGTTCATTAGCAGCAGAAGTTGTGCTCTGTTGAGTATTTGCTGGTGTCTTGCTGTGTCTGTTGCTGTAGACTCTTTCTGCAGGCAGCACAGAGGGTGTCTGCTCAGTATGGAGAGACCACTCAACAGCAGGTCTCTGATCTGGAGGAATAATGTGTGAGAGTCTCCCACAGCTGCCAGGTTTCTCCTGAGCAGCTGGGAGAAAGAAGAAAAAAAGCACCTCTTGTACAACTACAGAGGCAGGGATGAGGATGAAGGGCAAGGAAGAGTTTCCCTTAGCACAGTAGATATGCTTTGAAGCAGGGAGTTGGGGAAGGGCAAAAGGCTCTTTACGGAGGTATCTGTGACCCTGGGAAATGGTGATAGGCAGGGGGGCATTGCAGACAGATAACACCCGCTAGGCAGCATGTTGCTTTATGGTATTAACTCTTCCTCAGCTCCGTGCAGCAAAACTGCTGCCAGATGAAAGCTGGATGGCTCTGGGATCTGTCTAGACACTGGGATGCAGCACCTGGTGAGGGTATTGGAGGCTCCTCTGTAAGCACAGACTGTTTTGGGTCTTCCTTTGCATCACCGCTACCTTTCTCTGTATGCCTGTTAAAATCTTCTTTCTTCCTGCTGTACAAACAGTACTCCTTATATAGTGTCCCATTATTCAGGACTAGCAGCCATGACAAAGTAATCATCCACCTATTATTTAATCTTGAAAAAGGAATATGAGATAAAAAAGTGACATTACTCCAGGATTTGCAACTGCCCTGCTCTCCAAGAAGTTGGACCAGAATGCAGATCTGAAAGAAAGCTGCCAGCAATATGTGAATGTACCTGGTTGTCTTAAAACACACAGCACGTGGTAATCTAAGCTGCTTGCTGTGTTACGCAGGAATTAAAATGTCGGCAGGTTTTGACATCATCTGGATATCACGGGATTTTTTTTAATCCTTTCTGTGTAGCATTTCTCCAACAGACTTCAGGTCCATCAATGCTGCCAAGGTGTTTCTTTTTCCTCATCAGTCACAAGAATTAGCCAAAACATCCTCACAGTACCCCTCAGCTGTTGTCTGATTGAGTCGCTTGTGACAGAGTGATGGCAAAAATGCCAGAAGCCTGTAGCACTCAATCTAATAACCTTAATAATCTAATAATCTAATGCTGGTCCTAGGTGTGCTCCATGGGAGGGAAATGGAACAGCCTCACCTGGGGGGTCCTAAGTCCACAGACTCTTTTTTTTTTTTTTTTTTTCTTTCTTTCCCCCACTATTCTATCACCCTCAATGGTCCTGGTTCTTCCAGCAGAGACGGAGGGGTACAGCCTTTTCCCAGCAGAATTTGCAGTGCAATGTTAGGAGATATGTTTTGTTTCCTGAAAAGCAGCAAAAACAAAGTAGGTCTTCAGGAAAGGGTTGTGAGGGGAGGTGTGTGGAAATGCTCTGATAGCAGCTGGCCCAGAGGACACTACTGCTGAAAGCAAAGTGATATGTGCTGAGCAGCTGTTGGATGGGCACTTAGAAATGTTTTTAGGGCAGATAAGATTATGAACAATGAGCTGATGAGGATGCAGGAGGTATGATGAATCTTCAGTGTATTTCTGATTAAAATCTTGGATTTGATGAGAGAAGAGATACAATCTAATCAAACAGCAAGTAGTGTGATCTTTGCTTTCTGTGCATTGGAAAGAAACCAAAGAAGTGTTTCAAAGTGATCTCAGTGCTTAGAGGTGCAGGGCATAGAACAGTGGGGAAATTTATAATACTTTTGGAAATGCCATGAGTTGATTATTTTGTGTTGTCTGCCTTTTAGATGCTTCTGAACATCTGGTCCTATAAACCAGATGAACTCAAACTTGAGATATTATTAATACAAGAAAACAGTGCCTTGGAAATGCTACCAATACCCAGATTTTCCAGTTTCCCCACTTGTTGAGGTGTATTTGAGGTTTATGCTCAGCATTTCTCTTCAAGCATGAAGGCACAGTTACCTAATGAAATGGAAGTAACAGTGTACTTCTCTCCTCACAGAAGTGGAAGATGAAAGGCAGTTTCATTCAACACTTTGTCAGCGGTCTCTGCCTGGAAAACCAGACTGGGAGAGTGGTGACCAACCCTTGCCAAGCAGATGTACCCGGCCAACAGTGGGAGCTGCTGCAAGCAACATGATGGTAGCACAGAGATCTCCTTGTTTCTTTGTGCATGAGACTTTGGGAACAAAGAGGAATGGTTTTGTTTGTCTGACACTAAATGTTTTCATTGTGCCCATCAGCAAGCCACCATTTCAGCTGAGCACTTGGTGTTTTTGAGCTTTCAGAGAAGAAGCTGTGGGTGAGAGCGGAATGAGGAGAGTTGTTGAAATCAGCCATCTGTTGTTTTAAGTTCTCCTTTGCAGCTGATGTCCATACACAACAGCACCCAGAGAGGGGAGAGCACCTAGCCTCTAATACTCCAAGCGACCAGAACTACCTTGCAGCTCTCCCCCTTTCCAGTCCTTTCTCTGCATCCAGACTCCATGACCCTCAGTGCAACAGCTTGGACAATGCTTGTACAAACATGGGTAGCTCTTTGTCTTCCCTAGCATTTCACTTTAATGTCATGCATCATTCATGCATGTGTGCTGGTGTGCTGCAGTGAAGACTGGCCCGAAGAGAAGCCAATGTGATAAGCGGAGGTGCGGGGCCTGAGGGAGGTTTGTAACATGTCAGTGGGAGGCCCGCACCTTCCTCTACCATTAGCAGCTGCCCTTCAGCCAGATGGACTGAGCTTGGGAAATGGGGTATAAGGCTGACCAACCAGCTGGAAAAGGGCCAGCCTGTTTTAGCAGCATAACCAGGGATTCTGGAGGGCACTATTCCCTGCTGAATTCCTGCGTCCAGTTTTCTATGGGTGGTAGACCAGCCCTGCCTCTCTGAGCCCAGCAGGACCTGGGTTTGGGGCACCATGCTCCTGGGGAGCTGCCCCTTGATGGTCAGTGTGTACTGGTGCTCTGGGATACTAGGCAAGCCAGGGCTGTTCGCTGACTGCTTTTTCTGCCCACAGTACCTCACACCAAAGGCAGTGTGTAGTCCTTGTGGGAATGATCCAGTATGACAAGCCATCCAGCCCCTTTGTCTGCTTGCTTTTTCCCCTCTATCTGAAAGAGGAGCTGAAAAGACCCAGAGCTGATCCACTTGCAAGGCTTGGCTTCCCTTCCAGGAGGTACCCTGGGGGAGTTGGTTGGTGAAGCTGAAACTGCTCCAGCACAAATACTGCCACAGTATAAGTCTGCCCTGTGAAGTGTCTCCTCTGTATGCTGTAAATACTGATGGCAGTGGTGTCTCTAGCTCGCATCCCAGCCCTGTTCCCAGTTACCACTCAGCTGGGATGCCTATCAATGCAAAGAAAGGGACACAAATAAATAAATCTCCACAACATTGCTTTGGCGCTTCAGTTTTGTATGCCAGCTCCCCCTCCCCCCAATCCTCCAAGGGTTATACAGGGGCCATTTTCGGAATATGTTTGTCTGTGTCCTTTCTAGTCAGGTATAGAAGAGGAGGAGGATCATTTGTGTTCTGAACAACGGCTATGTTTGATCATGATTGTCTCCCTTTCTAATTCTTTCTTGTAGTTTGGTATTACGCCAAACAGATGACAAAAGAACAGATACTGTTCTTCATACATATGTTTGCATGTGTTCAGAAGTGCTTGTGTGAGAACTGGAGGAACTTTTTTTCTCTTCTGGCTTGTTGTTTTATTTAAAAAATGAAGTCGTTCAGGTGCCAGGAGCCTTTTTCCCGTTTCCACCTCCACTTTGACATCAGCTCACCATGTTGACACCAGTTAGCTGGCTGAATGACCTGCCTGCATGGGGAATGCTCAGGAGACAGTTCCCTTTGGCCCTGAGCTTGAGGCATGCTGCAGCTGTACTTGTGTGTGGGAGCAGTGGTACTGGCTGCAGAGACTTCTGTTTCGCTGTGGAGATGCTTTTGGGCCTGAACCACTGAGGCCACAAATTTAGGAAGCAGGAAAGAGCAAAGAAGGAAAGAAAATGGCTTAGGAAAGGAAAGAGGAAAGACAGACCCATTAGGAGAAGCTATCCTACTACAACTGCATTTTTAAACAAGACTATGATGCTTCCAGGAGATATCATTAGGCAGTAGGAGACACGAATGGTAAAGTTCTCAAACACCTGGCTTGAAAAGAATTGATGCAAAGACAGATGAAAAGCCATTGAACAGGTATTGTATGTAAGCTCTGTGTACAGTGAAGTGCTAAACGATTAGTTATTTTCATCAAAATATATCCTCAGTGAACTATTTGAGCTTCCCCTGTCTCACTCTCCAGTAGCTTATGGGTTATCCACCAGGTACTGCTTCCTCCCTTCTTTGTCCCACTATATGTGTGCAGCTTTCTTGCAGTTCCTTCTTCATAACCAGACTGGGACCAGGACCCAGCTCCTCAGCAAATAATTCTAGTGCTGCACACCACAGGAACTCTGCTTATGTACAGCCTGCAAGCTCTGCGCCAGCCCTAGTTCAAAGGGCTCCAGTTAGATTAGACAAAGGCATGCTGGCTGCTACATTGACTTTGGCTCCAGTGCTAATTCAGGTTACTGATAGCTCCCAGGGCAGCAGTTCCTGGGCTGGCTGTGTTGGTTTGCACTTCTCACCGCTACTCACCAACTGGCCAAATGAGCTGGCATCCATGTAGGGCTGCAGGCTGGGCAGGAGAAGACTGGACATTTTTATTCAAGTGCTCTAGCCTGGGGAGGAACAGGGAAAGGCTGGGCAGATGCTAGTACCAGTAACTCAAATTGTCCCCAGACTTTGGGGCTCCCAGAGCCTCAAATGTACCAGGTTTTGAACATGTTATTTGAAGGTCACTCCTCTACCGCTGTACTCTGCTGCCAGACAAGGCACAGCCCAAGGGGCCTTCCTGTAGGCCTCTCCCATGTCACCTTCTTCAAGTCAACGGATTTTAGCAATTGCTGAGACATAGATGCATGACAAAAGTCTGCTTCTAAAGGTGACCAAATAAACTTTTCCTCATGATAAACAAAGGCCATCCAAACTCACTGCTGGCATGCTTTCTACTGCCCTAGAAGGTAAGGGAAGGAGGAGGAACATCATTTGCTTTTTTCCTAAGATCCAGGAGTTTGGAATGACTCCAGTAGGGTTTTGGAAAGAAAATCAACAGAGCCCTCAGGTTCAGCCTGGTGGTTTGTATTTCAAACACTCAAATCAGCAACTGCTTGCCTTTGTTTTTCTGTTTCTTTTAAATGGGCCCAAGATTGTGAAGTCAGGTTTGCATTGATAATAAGAAAGCTGGTGCTGTTTCAGATCGCTCAGCGTGACTTCTTGTGCTACCAACCAGTGGTTTATTTAAGAGGAGCTGAAACTGCTGTTTTACAGAAATCAATTCAGAAGGTTTATTTTCCTCCACTCAGTTGTAAGTTGCACTTTGCCAGATGTAATTTATGTGGAACCCAGATTTGTTTTCCCTTTTCTTTAAGAAAGCATGTTCCAGAATCTGTCTAATGCCTGGAATAAAACCCACTTTAAGACAAGTGTGAGTCAACCTGTTCTTGCTCTCCTGGCTTCCTGTTGAAGAAAATCCCTCCTTCTCATGCCTGGTCCCTGTCTCTCACCAGATTTATGTTCCCAGCTGTGCCCCAGTCCTTTGCATGAGGGATGTTAATTCTTCCTTTACCTCCTTCCTGGATCTCTCCATGCTATCAGCTTTCCTGCTCTTTATAAACTTCCCAAAGGCCTTTCTGTTGCCTACAGCTCTAGAGGAAGCAGCAGCACAGCTTGCTGGCACAGTGCTGTTGGGCTCAGGTGCTGTGACTGCCAGTGGACTGGTAAAACCTGCCCACACCTGAAACAAATGGACAAAAACAGCCAACAGTGCCAATTTGGAGGCTCCTGATGAAAAAGTTTTTGTATCTCCCTCCCCTGCAAGGGGCTTCGCTCCTTTCTTGTGACTTTTGAACATTTTAGGCAGTAGCAAAGGAGTCTTGGAGAACTGTGGAGATCTTTGCCTGTGCATAGTTGGGAGTGCTGCCCCTTCTGCTTAGATCCCACTGGTGACTGAACAGTGATCAAAAGCAGGGCAGAGCCAGGGAGTGCTGGAAATGGCACAAGTGGCACTGGGTGAGTATCCTCTGAGTCAGGGACATCCCGTCCACATGGAAACAGCGGCTTCTGCTTGACGTCTCGACAGAAATTCTGCTTAACAAATCTAAGTCATTAAAATAAGTCCAACCTCATCTGTGTACTGCATAGTACAAAAGGAAGAATGAGAGAAAAGATAACAAAATAATCCACTTGGGACAAAATTGTGTTTTAATACGATTTTGGTGGAAACCAGCTGCTCTGGCTGCCATTTCCATGGAAACTAATAGAGCAGAGCTGCTCACTGCTGCCCACGACAGGGCTGTGCTGGGCAGAGAGCTGCCCAGGGACACTTGGATTTGCAAGCGTGAACCGAACACTGTGGAGCTGCTGACCTTAAGGGCTCCTCTACACCCATAGAGTGCTGCAGCCATAGAGACTCCTGGGGAGAACATGCACTGTGATGTGGCTGGGTCTGCAAGCACAGCAAAGGGTGAGGGTATGATGTGGATGCTTGGTATGGTTCTTCCACAGCTCCTCTTGAGGGTTCACTGCAGTGAGGCCCATCTTTTGGGATTCTAATTCTCTGAAATGCTGTTGTGTGAGGTTTGCTGTGCGTGTTTTTTAGCTAGAGGCTGCAGGCAATAATGCTGTTGACAAGGACAACCAAATGATGGCAAAGTCCTTCTCATTATCCCGAGCTGAAGCATCACGTCTTCTTTCTGTCTCTGCAGATGAAAGCAGTGCTCAAGGAGCCCCACTCAGCACTGGAGCACTTTCCAAGGGAATCAGCTGCTCCAAGCTCCTTTTCCCCTCAGCAATCTAAATGCTAAATAGATCTTTACAGTAATTACCATATCTGAGATGAGGAACGTTTTCCCCTGCAAACACCTGATGCTCATTAGCAATATTTAACCTGTCAGATGTCACCTCCGCTTGCTCTAAACTTTCTTGATGGGTGTTTGTCAGCTGTCTGCAAGTGCTGAGTCTCAGCTGAAGCACAAATCCTTCGCACTACGAGAGAGAGAGAGAAAGAGAAAGAGAAAGAGGGAGAGGCTTTGAGTTTCTGGGAACCACCTCCTATTTGCTTTCCCTCTGTGATCCCTGCAGTGCGGATCATCTGCAGATATTTTATGTGAAATATTTGTGAGAAGAGCCTCACAAGAGGACATTTGGTGTTTTGCGCCCTAATCCCTCCCACCAGATCCAGACAGCTGTGTAACTGGGTGAAATGGGGCAGACTGTGAGGGGAGAGCTCCCTTTCCCATGGTGAAGGAATTGAGAAATTGTCTGATGTTGAGCCCTGTATTTTGGATAGGATACTGTATATCTTCACATACCTTAATGCACACTTCTTGAAAGTCTTAATCAAATGCCTCATTTGAATAATGTGTGCTTCATTACCACAGGGGCTCTTTATCCTGTAATGTACTATGAACATCTCGAGTTAGTGGAGTTCAGGAGACCCTTCCATGGGTGTGCTGCACATGGTGATGCTGTTGTCCAGCTTCTGCAAAGCCCAGTACACCACACAGCATTAATAGAATGCCCCAGATAACCTCAAAGACTTTCAGTGTTGCTAAGACGAGAAGCAACAGCTGCTGTAGATGTTCCCACTGAATTAGATAAAAGTCATCCCAGAGGCTGTGAGCATGTGTGGGAAGGGCTATGTGTGGCACTGCTGGTACCCTGAGGCCCACATCAGCTGATCTCTGCAATCAGAGTTCAATTGGACCGTAATCCCAGCAAGCCAGTGAAAGGAAGATAGCAGGAGACTACAGTGCCTGCTGCATCTATGAGTGACCAAGCAGATTCTGAGAGCTGGGAAATGTCTAAAAGGCTTTAAGAGGATCGATATTCCCTTCACTCTCGTTGCTAATTGGGCTTTATTGCAGGGCTCTGATTCATGCAGTTTGTTAAATGGACTCAGATGGAGTTTGCACAGCTGAGCTGATGCTCGTAGGGCACAGTAGCGAAGCAGCAGCAATTGCTAAGGCCCCTAGAACTCATATAGAGAAGTAATTGCAGGAGCATTGAAGTATTAGGCTTCAATGAGATAGGGATGTGGGTAAATTGCTATTATTAATTGCTTTTTAGTTTACAAAAAAGTCATCTATCTGCTATGTTAACTGTTGCTTTAAAAGCCACTCAGTGCCGTGAAGTAGATCAACTGATTTGTAGAGCTGTTTGTGCGCTGCAGGAAAGGTTTTCCAGGTCTTCAGTTACTCCGCGAGCAAGCAAACAGCTTTTACAGTCACTGCATCAGCCAGAATACGTCACCACCTGTTCTCCTCACCATGCACAAAGCTCTAAGAAGTGATAACAATGAGGAAAACAGCCTGTGGCAACTCCTTGTCTTCCTCCGATCTGCATACCTAGAATCATAGAATTGCAGAATGGCTTGGGGTGGAAGGGACCTCAAAGCCACCCAACCCCATGCCATGGTCAGGGCTGCCTCCGCTGCTGCTCACGGCCCCATCCTGCCTGATTTTGAGGGCATCCACAGCTTCTCTTTCCTCTTCCCTGTAGAACATCTGTACAAAATATTAGCCAAGTTGAAAAAAAATTAAAATTAAAACCTTGTAAGTGTGTATCTGGTTGGATAAAAGCTCCACCTGATCTCTTAAACTACTTCTGTCAGTGACCAAAACCAAGGGGCTGGGGGAAGATGTAAGAGCAGGGCAATTGTATGATGCTGCTCTGCCAAAATGCTCTCGGGATCCTTAATAACTTCAGATTTATTGACAGCCTGAGCCAGGGATAGCATCCTCGAATTAACAGCCTCTAATGGATTTCTCTTTACTGAGCTTGTCTAAATAATTAGGAAAAGGGGTATGCTTCAATCCCTAGAGGATCTTCTTTCTGCTTTAATTAGCTCTGCTTGTTCCTAGTTATGGTGAGCTGGGGTTTTGTGGAAACTAGGGCAGGCAATGCCAGCTGGGTCAATGCACGCATAGTGAGGGCAACGGGGAAAGGTGGAGTTGGACCCAGGTGCTCCACATGGAGCTGGCTCAGCTGTTACTGGCCTGGGGCCTGGATTTTACTTTTTCATGGCTCCAGCAGCTGGAAGAAAGCCGGGGTGAGTCACAGAGGGGGATTTTTCAGTCTGAATTACCTGCCAAGTACCTTTGAAGCTGGACCTTTCTCTCTGCAGTGAGATTTATTAAAACATCTGACTTCTAACGGCAGTGTGCCTGGAGTCGTGACTTTTTTACTGAAACAGTTTAGATGGAGAACTCAGATCTGTTGAAACAAAAATGCTTTATTTGAGGTGTCTGGATAAAAACTCTCTTGCTGTTCCTCCTCATGAGCCACCTGTGCTTTGGTGCTCAGGGAGTATTGGGTCTGGGCAGTGGGACGGACAGAAGGCGGCATGCTGAGCAGGGGGCTGCCCAGTTTATGCAATGTGCTAATGAGATGATTGTTCATTAATTAAAAGATGGAGGGAGGTGTTTTCACCTGGGAATTCTCAGAGGGGAAATACTCCCTGGAGCTATGGCTGACCACATTTGGGTGCCTTTCTCTCAAGACACATCAATGCAGTTTTGTGATTAACGCAATCCATGTTCTGCTCATTTCAGAGAGGCCTTAAGTTCTTTGAATATTTCAGGTGAGTGCCCTAATTAAAATTAATTGCTTTGTTATTCTTGCATGTCTATTTCTAAGTCTTTCTAGTTGAAGTTGTTTCATTTTATATAACTGTTTTTAATTGAAGATCATAGAGAGTGTACTGAGTTGCCATGGGCAATCAAAGGTGTGGCAAACCTTAAAAAACATACGTGACTTTAGGAGGCGTTAAATGATTTGTTCTTGGTTGAGATTAGGGAGATGATGTTACTACAGTATAAAAGATTGGTCACTTCGTGTAGAGCTGTGGTACCAGGAACAATTACTGTATTGAACTAAAGATAAATGTAAGTAGGTGAAGAAGATGAAAACATGAGAACCTACTGTAAGGAGGAGAACCTACCAATGAGAAATTGGTTTAATATCTCAAAAACTGAGACAGAGAATGATTGCTTTCCATAGGAGGTGAGGGAGGAAGCACTTGGAGAAAGAACATAAAGAGGCAATACTAGCACAAAGTCAATAGACATTGATCATAAACTCACCTTGACTAGAATCTGTGAGGACATCAATGAGCTGCAATCTGGAATAGCCATACAAGCAGGTGGCGAAAGCTGTGTTGATTTGGCACAAGCTGAATTCTGGGGATGATGGCGATGAGTTTGGGAAATGCACTTCAAAGAGGAATACTGACTGGTTCTCGCGTGTTGGTTATGTCTTGATGGTTGTACTAAGTGCCTCCTCTCTCTACTGTCACACATGGTCCCTTTCTGCCCATCCATTGACATTTCATTGTGTCCTCAAGCTTTTTCCAAAAGAACATTACTGAATTTTAGCCCTTTCATGTAGAAATACTTTAAGCAGTTGACAGCTGGAAAGGCATGTGGGTGTGTTTTCGGGGCAAAGGGTGGAGGGTGTGATGACTTTCCAGGACTTTTTGACTCATGTGACACAGCTGCACAGAGTAACTGTGTGCGTGTCACTGATTGCTGATGCTATGAGAACAGTGTAAAGTAACAGTTTTGTTTGGAAAGACTGTGGAGATCTTAAAGGGGGTTGTAAGAAGGGGACAAGCTTTTTAGCAGGGTCTGCTGTGATAGGGCAAGGGTAAGTGGTTTCACACTAAAAGCAGGGAGATTTAAGTTGGATATAAGGAAGAAGATTTTTACAGTAAGGGTGGTAAAGCACTGGCACAGGTTGTCCAGAAAGGTGGTGGATGCCTCATCCCTGGAAACACTCAAGGTCAGGCTGGATGGGCTCTGAGCACCCTGATCTAGCTGTGGGTGTCTCTGTTCTTGGGCTAGATGGCCTTTAAGGGTCCCTTCCAAATTATATGATTCTATGATACTGCAGGAATTGTAGGAGAACGTTAACTATTGCATGTACACTTAGAATTCTTGCTAACGCTTCACAAGCAGTGACACTGATTGAGGATATGCAGCAGGCAATTTTGCTTGCATGTCAATTGCAAACTGAGCGTGAATAGGTAGAAAAGCTATAAATTGGAGCTGTGCCCAGATAAACTATTCATACAGGCATAGCTCAGATTACAGTAATGAGAAGACTAATTGTTAGAATCCACTCTTAGTCTGTAACAAATCCAGTTGGGGCTTATTTTAACTTCAATGATATTCAGACATAGTGAAGATAAAACATTTATTAATGTGTCAGAATGGAGGGCTGTCTAGAACTGTGTAAAAATCAAGTATCTCCATTCAGTGTATTTCAGTGGCAATTCATTCCCCTGCTCATTCATTCCCAGTGAGCGGCACATTCCAATCAACCAGCACTAAGAAACATTAAAGCAGACGTGTAGGTAAAGCTCAGAGAACTGATTAATATATCACAGGTTTAAAATAATTTTCTATTTAAACTGATTTGCCCTTCCAGTTTTGATAAGTAATTTGTGCTAGCTTAGTATGCATTTGCAACAAATTTTAAATCCTTCCAAACTTCAAGGCAAAGTGGGCACACCAGGCAAGCAGTGCAGACACTCAGTGCAGCTTGGGGTCAGTCACTGGCCTCAGCCACAGCTGCTTCTTGTTGGGGAGCTGCTATGTAAAGCTCCTTGACCCTTCAAATACGTTCCTGCTCTCCCTCCACAACAAATATGTGTTAATGGGAAGACAAAGCATTTATAACTTATTTAATACTTTAATCCAGAGTCAACAAGCAGACAACTTGGGTTCTAGCAGGCAATTAATTTTCATAGCAGTTGAGAAGCAAGAGCTTGAAATTACTTCATGCTTGTAATCCAGTAACTGTAGATTTCCATTGTTTATTCATTCTCTTGATGGATTGTTTAAAGTGCATTTCTCCTAGCATAGCTCAGTTCAAATACAATCAGTAAATCAATACAATTTGCAATTCAGTGGAATTTGCAAACGTCTGTAAGTGTTTAAGTAGTACAAAGCTAAGTAACTGGAGCGTTCCCTCTTCCTTCTGACTAACTCACCTTTAGAAACTTCCACGTGTTTCCAGTGCATAAGGGCCTATCTCACTGCTTAGCACTGGGTAACGCCATCACGACCAGCAACTTTGTAACTTTCTTGTCTCATTTAATATAAGTGAAAAATCAGGTAGTTCTTCCAATCTAAACAATACTATGAAGGTGAAGTCTCCTCTTGCTGTTTTTTTGTGAAGCACATCTGTTAGTTACTTACAAAGATAACAAGGTGGTCTTCACTTCTTTTTCCCACTATATGTGACAGAATTGCTAAGCGTGAGAACAAACTGATCCAGTGAGGATGCTGCTTTCCTGCTGTGCTTATGGTGTATGGTCTTGGAAGTCAGGATTTTAGACTCTTAGAAAAAAAAATAATGTGATGAGACAAGAAACTGTACACAAAGGAAACTATTTTAATCGCCTACCTTATTTCACCCTCAAAGAAGGAATAAAAAGTCAATTTTGCTTTTCACAAGCCCCGTTTAAGTCTTCAGCATCCCAAAGGAGGCTGCCAAGGGGGATTCTTCTATGAGCAATGCTGCTAGTATGACATCAAATGCAATTAAAATTTTAATCTGGGTGAGATTATGTCAGACCTAGGTCCTTGAACTAGCTACAAAATTTTAGTCTGTATCAGGAGTAATAAAAACAAGCAATATAACACTGTCAGGCATCCTCTTTGTCTGCCCCAGTCTATTATAAAGAAAGAGTATGCAGTGGCATAGGAACAGGTCCTTCATGTATACAGCCCTTCAGGTAGTTTCTGAAACCGCATTTACATGCTTGACTTTGCATCTTTGGATCTTGGAACAGTCATTTACTTGAGGCCAAAATTTCCCTGTAGTTCAGGCTCTGATTGTAGGAACCATTCCAATAAGTCAAGGTTGGCTAAGAAGGCACTGGAGCACTGGCAGATACAAGATGGAGTCCTATGTGACATATCTTTTGGGGTGGAGTTGTCCAGCTTGGTGCTCCTTTCACCTGTTTTAGACCTGCACTACAATGATCAGGCAGTTAGATGATGGGGAAAAAAAAAAAAAAAAAAAAGCTTGAAGGGGCAAAGCTTCAACAAAAAGCTTGGCTCAGATTATTTTTTCCTACCTTGAAGAATAATTTTTCACCTAGTCTCTTAGTAGAGTGCCAATAGACAATTGTAGGCGGGTGTCAAGCAGGGAAGTAAATTTAACATGGTGTATAGACCATATCTTTGTATTCGAAGACCAAGTCTAGCTTCAAGGGTTTAAAAAAAAAACAAAAAAAAACCTTATATGCTGAAGACTGAAAAATTGCATCTTAGCACCTTAGAGTGCATTCAGTACGACTTGATGCATTTAATATGAGAATAGTGCGATTTTAACAACAACAAAATATTTAGCAGTAATAAACCTCAAACATTTTAGCAAAGGATAGATGCTACTTTACTCTTGCTATGTAGGAGAATAAGTTATGCAGTATATATATTTAAATAACACTGCTGATGTTAATTTGAATGTCATTATGTGGGGCAATAGTTAGTGAATTATTTTTGTGTTAAGCAGAATTTTTTCCAGATTTAAGTAATCATATATTGACCTACAGCTTTGAAAATGTTTTAAATGAAGCATGTTTTGAAGTCGGTAGATTGTAGAGATAAGGAATTGATTCAATCACAGAGCTAATAGCTCTTATCTCCAATTTATACTTAGGCTGACAGAAGTCTAACTCCCTCTCCCCTCAACAAGCCTAAGAGTTTTTCTCTCTCCAGTCATTTGAATCCAAGTCTTCAGCAGCAATTAGTTACTTTGGCGAAGTTTTACTATACACAGACCATTAGAACTTGGATTCTTGTAAGCCAACGCATTTGCTGTGAGGTCTAACAGAATCTATTGATGTGATTTAGGAAGCTATATGCACTGGGAAGAACCATATTCCTCTAATCCTCCAAATGATCTTGGCTGTGTATACTGTTGATTCTGATTCTAGTTTGTACCACAGCTGACAAGTTCTGCGCTAATACAAGCACAAAGCACTAATCCAGCCTTGCTCCCATACTTGCTATTTGGTCTATTATATCTTCCAGCACTAATTTCTTTCAGTACAGCAAGATTACAAAGTCAGCAGCATCCAATATAGGTAGGGAGGTTATCATTTTGCAGAGCATGCAAACAGATAGATCCTTATCTTTTGTAAAGAGATCATGGTTTGGGTCAGACTCCTGCCAAATAATTCATTTTGCCTACTTCTTTTCTCAGGAAGTTTGGAAATAAAATTATTCATGAGGTTTGTGACACGACGCATTAACCTGTTCTTAGCTATCATTGCTCCCAGAGAGCAGACACACTTACCTGAACTTGATTCTTCTTAAAAGACATTTGTCTAGAGTGCAAAAGCAAGAGTTGCTGTGCTACCCATGGATCCCCCAAGAAAGACAGTAGCTGAGGCTAGGCTGGAGAAGTTAACGGGCAGACCAGAAATTAAGCAGTGATGTAATGCAGCAGACGACTATGGTTCGGTCCATATAAGATTTAAGGTTCCTTCAGCAAATGAGCAAGAAAGGCTTACTTTGTTGTTTGGCAACACCCGCCCCCTCCCTCCCCCCCCAACAAAAAATTCAGCACTCAAATTTAACTAAAGGGTAATTTATTTCCTGTTAAGACTGCCCCAAGGAAAAAACTAAACACTGGAAACCCCACAGAAGGGCACATACAATAAGTGTGGTGAAGTACAATGTGAACAGCCCCAGGGGTTCAAATAAGGCAGGACCATTAGTTGACCAGAGGTAAAAACAACAAATTAAAACTTTGCTGAAGATGCTGCACTTTCTTTTTCAATTACACTGGAAAAAAAAGAGGTCGAATCCAACAAAATCCTTGCATCTCTAACAATACATTCAGGCCTGACTGAAGAGTTTAACAAGATGGCAACAGGATGACTATAATACAAAACTTTCACTACTACACTCTGTACACACCTGTTGTCCAAGCCCTCCCCCAAACCCACATAAGGATGGTGTCCCCATTATTTGCTTGCTTGCTGAGCCTGCCTGCGGAGGAGGACGTAGATCTTCTCCTTTATCCAGTCTTTATTGTATGGTTGGTATGTCTGAGTATCAGCACGGTAACTAGAAAAAAAAAAAAGAATTAACTTAATATTGGTCTATCCCATAGAACATTACTAGAAAGACTTCAACAATTAACTGTCTTCAAGTTTACGAGGCAGAAAGTTGTGTACAGAACACAAGTAATATCAGAAGTGAATGATAGCTGCCACTTATCAAAGAGATTTGTCCTGTTTCCTTAAAAGCAACCCTGCAGATCAGTAAGAACCTGAAACAGAACTAAATACTGTAAAGACTATTAAGAGACTGCATTTTGCATTTAAATTCATGAATATAATTAACTACTTATGGGAGAAAGCAAACAAAGCAATTTAATATTCTGAAGCTCAGGATTAAAAACTAATAGTTGCACCATGAAACATTATTTAATTTGTCTTAATGAGCCAACATTCAGCTTAACTTCAAGCAAGCACTCGCGTAATTTTTCAAGTGTTCCTCTTCTGTTTGGATTTAAAAAAAAAAAATAAAATTAATGAAAACACAACTTTCCAGGAGTAAAGGAAGGCTAACAGGCAGATGGTAAATGATTCTTGTCAGCTGGCAGCAGAGATAAGCTTCCATCGAACAAACAATGACACTTCACAAAAAGAAAGCTAAAAGCAAGAACCCACAGGTTAATTTTCTTTGCTACTTGGGGACAGGTGATAAAAGTAGACTACTGGCAAGATTTCTCCCCAGAGCCAAAGAAGTTGGTTATACAAGACACTGCTGATCTAAAGAAGAATTAGAATAAAAGATGAAAGCACTGTGAAGATTCACTCTCTCCTTTCCCCTTAGTCCTCCAAGTTGAATGTTTTTTGACAAAAATAGCATTTTCAGTGCATGTTACAGGCATTACTGAAGCCCCAGCCAGCCTCTAAACACTGGTACCGGTATTTCTCATCATGTAAGAACACTAAGATGGTCATCAAAAAGCAGCTAAGTATAAATGCAGAGTATTTTACAGGTTTTCACTTGAGAAAAACAAGCATACTGTTTTCAAGAAAGCCTTTTTAATAACCTGGCATAACAGATTCAAAACTTAGGAGTTTTCATGCATACCAATATTTGCAATCTTAATGCAGTGTAAGAAAAGCTAGTTTCAGGAATTATTATTGATTTTTATTTATTTTTTTCTTTCTTTTTCCCAATCCATTCATAATGCTACATTGCAAGACCAGATAGCAAGTACTTTACAGATCTCCATGAGCACAAGCCATGTGTGGTACGTTATGTGCTGTGTATGCCATCTGGTGGAAAACCGCAAATTGAAACAGAATGTGGTGTGACATTAAGTTTGTAATCCTAATAAAGAAAGGAAGAAGTCTAGTAGAAAACATTTGCTACTTAGAACAAGTAGCTAACCTCAGTTTGTTAAATATACTAAAACAATGTCTTCCAACCTGCATCAGCCCAGTAGTATAACACTAGATCTAACATGGCAGAATAAGGTAACTTTGCAGAAATTGTAATAGTACTTCATTTATTCAAATGAAAACTTTAGTAAACAGTATTTGTTCTAAGTCACTATCAGTAAGAGATATAACACATGTGCATCTAGATGCAAAGGAAAATAATACAATGCTCATCTTTTAGCAGTTTGTTTTTTTTTTAACTGGGATTAATTGGCAAAGACAGTTAACTGTGCAGCTGCAAAACACTTGCAGTGGGATTTAAGACAACAACTGTAGGAACGTCCACACTAGGTATGTACTGGCTAAAAAAGAGATCCTAGAATTTGAGCTTAGCAAGTGAAATATCAGTACGTGTATATATGTATCTTCTGGTTGAATGTGAGACCTGTATCTGTATTCCTACAGAATTTTTGTGGAATTGGATAATACTGTTATCACAATTGTTACTCTGAAACTTTTGGTATGGCAACTAGCCTGGATCTGGACTAATTGATTTAGTTACCATTCTAAATACTGAAATTCGGCATTTGATTTACAGTACAATCAGAATAGAAAGTGTTCACTATCTCCTTTGTTTGCCCACAACTTTAACACACAGATAAGAACCAGAGATTTTGGTGTATTCAGAAGAGCACTCAAACCATTAGCTAGGGATCTTTGGATAGGGTCTTCAGTCACTTATTCAGGATTTACTGAAGTTTCCATTTTGCAGCACCCTGATCAAAGTAAACTCTTGGTTGCAAGTGACTTCTGTAGACTACCACCATACTGATAACACAGCCCTAAGCCAAATAAAATTCCTTCTCCGTTCTGCCTCCTTAACAATCAGATCAACTGCAAACGAAGCAGATCCAGTCCCAATTTAAACAGGTTCCAGTGACTTGTAATAACATGTGAGATTTATATGGACTTCTGAATTCTGTAAGCCATTGAAAGGACTTGTACAACTAAACTTACACAAGACAGCTGAGATCTGCCAAGTCATCAATGAAGTCAAACAACTGGCTGATATCATATGTAATGGATGGACTGTTGGGATTCATTCTCTTCAAATGCTCTTCATACATTTTACAGACTCCTGCAGAGAAAAAAAGATTGATAACACAGTAACACCAGTGGGGAAAACAAACGAGCAGAAAATCCCAAAATAACAACAAAAGCCAAACGCTTGTACTTGCTGGGGTTGGTTTTTTTTTTTTTTTTGATATTTTGTTTTTCTTCTCCAGATATGGAACCACAGATATCAGCTAAGTTTATATGTGAATACCATGAAAACCAACATTAGCGTATTCAGATTTTGCAGAGTTAAAATACTATTGTTCTAGATACTTGCATTTGAAGACAATACCATAAAACCAGGTAAGATGCATGAAAAGAAACATTTTCATCATCTAGAACAAAAAGTTTTAGTTCTATCACAGACTACTGTTCTACACAATAAGTTCCCACTGAAACCCGAAATTCCTTCTGATGATTTTAACACAGCAATTGATACATTGATTTCCACTGTACAAGCATCTGAGAAAGTACAACCAGTGTCATATAAAGCTGCTCAAATGTCATGAAGAGGTCATTCTTGATGAAAGCATCAAAAAGGACAAGTGAGGTAAGAGTGACAGCAAAAGCTTGTATATGAATTTACATGACTTTTATTTATGCTAGTCTATAAATGATTCAGACGTATTTCAAAGTAATGTAATACAGCGAGCGTGGTGGTTTAACATGGCCTTTACTATGTTTTTGTTTGCCTTTCAAGGTTTCTGAAGTTAATTTTTAACTTTAAGAAAACTTCCACATTTTAAGTTGTAGTATTTCAATCTTCAGGCTCGCTGAGTCTCTTAATGTCAGATAGGACTTTATTTCTGGTACACGTGCCACCAGCTTGCAAATTATGTATCAGTTACACATAGTTTTATACATTATGTCCAGTAGCAATCTTACCTTTACATGGCTAGCACAAAAAATTAGTGAGAGAGCTAGACTCTGATCCTGAAATGAAATGCATCCAGACAGCTCCGTTGCACAGCCCCACCAAAAATACTGCCTACTCTGATGAACTGAACATGGCTCAATCTTGCTAAGCCAAAAAGAAAAACAAAGAATAACTATTTTTAATTTGCTAAAACATTAGTAAATAAAAAAAAAACATAAGATACTTTCGTAATGTTTTTTCCAAGTTACCTTGGGGAAAACAAACAGCGGCTTATTCTCTTACTGAGAAAGTACAGGGTTATGTCAAACAGGATTTGAACAACAGTTTTAGACTCCAGTGTCTGCACCCACCTTCCATGCACTCATTCACCGATTCATAATCGGCGTATGTTCGGCCTTCTGGCCTCTTAGTAGGCTGCACGAGTAGAATTGTGTGAGACTGAAAAACAAAACAAGAAAACACACACACACACACACACACACAAGTTAAATTTTACAGGTAATGCAAAGTTGTTTATCTGGGGAAGAAGCAATAATTCTACTTCTGGCCGTCAGATCATTGCACAAACTGGGCAGCATTCAGTAGCTGCTCCCAGTATTACTTTGTGACACTTCTGCACATCTTTGGTGTGTAAAGGTTAATTATGAAGACTGAGATGGCAAAGCCTTCTCAAAACTAACTAGGCAAGCAAATAACTCAAAAAAGCAGCATAATTTTAAAACACTGAGCAAGGACATACATTTTCCAAGTAGTACTTTTCATGTAAGCTGTGTTCAATAACAATTTCTGGTTCCAATCAGTCCTATCAATTCTTACAAAACTTTTTCAAGTGTGTATAGTCGCCAGTAAAGCAGTGATTGTGTTGGAAAAAAAAACCAAACAAGTAGTATTTTGTACCTAAATAGAAAAGCAAGCCAATATAGTCGGTGTATAGAAGCTATCCCACTAGTGGCATTTATTTACCGTATTCCAAATGCAAGCTGTAAGTGTGAATTACGTATCCTAACGAGAGAGCAAGGATGGAATCTGAATTAATATTGCTGTCTAAACACAAGCAGCTATTTGGAATTATTCAGCTCCAAGGTAACACAAATTATATACCAAATCTTCACTTAGGAGCAAGATTGTTTCCCGAGAAACAGATGTGCTGATGTTAATGCTTCAGTGCATCTACTGAAACTGTAATTATGGCACAGATAACCGCTCCAAATGTCAGCCTGCAAACTCTTTCTTCTGCAAGAAAGACTGATGATTGTACAGTCTGTGGCTTGCATTATTTCTCTAATAGTTTTCAATTGGGTGCAGCAAGTAATTTAAGCAACTGTGTAACATTTTTTGAAGTGTATGTAGTTTGTGATCTGATTTACAGGTTACATGTCACAAAATTTGCAAGCACACCAGGAAACAGCATTTCTAGCACTGTTAATTAGATTCAACACTTTCAAAGCTAATGTATGAGGTGAGTGTGCAACCTGTAAAATTCATGTAGGCAACCTCAGAGGTAGACGTATTGGAAATATATACCTAAGCACATTACCAGGTTTAAATTGAGCAGTGTCCAGTAAAAAAATCCTAACCCACACTTTTGGCAGACGCCATTTCAGTGCTCAAATGCAATGACAGAAAAATAAAAATGGCAAATATTTACAGGGAACATGGTGGAAATCTTGACTTATTTTTATACAGCCACTGATAGCGTTCCCATGCCTGGAATACAGTTTTCAGTTCTTTAAGTTCAGTTTCAGATAACATGGCAGGAGGAGTTTTGGAGGAACCCAGAAAAAAAAGCTACAGGAGTAGGAGCGAGAGTTTTCCTCTATCAGAAACAGAAAGGGGAATTCACAGCTACATGCTACAGTGAAAACTGCACAAAGGAGATGAGTGCTTCTAAATCTGCTTTCTATATACCCTCGAGGACCCCAGATCTGAAGTGAATGACCCCAGCCAGGAGTTGCTGGGACCTTACTGCTCCTACTGGTGCTGTAGTTGAACAGAGCGTCACACGACTGCCAAGCTTTATCCAACTACTACTTCCAGCAACAGTGTTTATATTTAATGCTCCTGGATGACCAGGCAAGCTTCCATAACTTGCAACTCTTGACCGCCTGGGAGCATTTGACTAAGGATCCCTTGGGAACAACAAAACAGACAGGCTGTATCAGTCAATTCAGTACGCTCTGGTAAAGCTTTGATGTTTTAGGCATACATCTATGATTCTATGATCTATTTATCTCTTTCAACTAAATTCAGCATCAAAAAAATTGACTTTGAGAAAACTTAACAAAGCATAGATGGAACAGAACTGACTAGGAATCGAGTCATCCACATTGATGCTCTACTAACTGTCTTTAAGGCCTGTCCACCTTCACCAGAATACTGAAATTGCTGCCCCTAGGATCAACCCTACAGTAGAATGAATGTGTGGCACCTTGTTTCTTCACAGACTTTCCATTTTTTTCACCTTAAGGGAAAAAAGTCACAACTTGGTGCGATTTGCTCGAATAGCCCTTCTCCCACCACAGATGTGCAAAGAAACGCCAAATTCAGAGATGTGAACGCTTCATTCTTCGAAATATGCCCTGCCCAACTGAACACGTGCTTGAGAGATACGGGACAAAGATCAGCGGGCTTCAAAACTACGCTATTTTCTATCGTTTTTATCCTTATCGACAGGAAAAGCCAAAGCAGGCCAGGAAAGGCACAAATACGGTCGCTCCCTAGGACTAGGCGACACGTACGAGCCCGGTACAGCAAGCCGCCGCCATCCCCGCTTGGAGCGGCGGGGCGGGGCGAGCGGCGGGGCCCCGCAGCTTCCGTTGGCGCGCAGTGGCCATGGCGGGTGGTCCCGGCCCGCCGGCGAAGCAGCACCACACAGCCCGGCTCGAGGCCGCGGCAACGCGTTCCCCGCGCCGCCGTGGGGCCGCCCGGAGCGCTCCCGGATCGCGGCCCACTCGGGCTGATAGCCCGCAGGCACGTGGTGTTGCGTACTGGCCGCCTCCCGCCCGCCCGCCCGCCCCCAGCCTGCGCCGCGGTGAGGGAAGGCCCACGCTGTCCCCGGCCCAGCAGAGAGGCAGAAGGGAAGGGGAGCACGGCTCACCATCACGCCTCGCTCCAGAGCTCCGCCACCGACTTAGAGGCACCCGACGATCCCCCACAACGCCCCGCGCCCACCGGAAGCGCCGCGCTAACGGCCGACCATAGAGGCTGTGGTGCCAGAGCGCCTCCGCGCATGCGCGCCTCGCGCAAGAGCGCGGGCACCGCATGGCGGCGCGCTGAGGATGGCGGGAGAGAGGCGGGCTGAGGCGGGCTGGCGGCCATCTTCGGTGAGGGCGCCTCCCTTTCTCGCCTCGCCCGCCATCTTGAAGTCGGGAGGCTTGTGTGTGCGAGGACGTAGAGCCCCGGAAGGGGAAGTGTGGGGTGACGGAGGTGCCACTTGGCCTCTGAGGCAGCTGTGGGGCCCGTGGCACTGTGCGGCCTCCCCGCGGCCTCTCCCTGCTAGTAGCCGTCCCTCTGCTTGCCACTTCCCCACACTCCCCGGGGACAGCGAGGCCCTCCCGCCCTGCCCGTTGCCTCAGGTGAGGGCCGCTACTACCCCGGCCCGGTCGACCGCCCTCCGTTCCCTCGCGGCGCTGTCAGCGGCATAGAGGCCCCGGGCCCTCGGGGCTGAGGCTCAGGACGGGCAGCCATGGCCGAGAGCCCTTCCTGGGACCTCGGCGTCTGCACGGGCTGAGGCGTGAGGGCCGAGGTGGGACGGGTGCTGTTGAATTTCGCTTAAAGGAAGCAGACAGAGAGCAGCGAAATGGATGACTTCCGCTCCATCTGCCTGCTGTCCCTGGCCATGCTGGTCGCCTGCTATGTGGCGGGGATTATTCCTCTGGCCGTGAACTTCTCGGAGGTAAGAGGGCTTTGCCCAGCCGCACCGTGGCCGCTGTGGAGGGGTACAATTTGCCTCAGGGACCGCTGAGGTCACAGGTTGAGTCATGGTGTGTCTGTGGGCTGCTCAAAGGAGGTGTGTGTGTGCAAATCCGAAAACGCTCTCAGAACGCTTGTTTTGGTTCACGGTTTAGTTCAGACTTTGTGTTATTGACGAGGCAAACCGTACCTCTTTGGTTACTGCTCAAGTTGTATTACTGCTCCCTGTGTCTCAACTTTCTGATACGTGTTGTGGCTGTGTAGGGTTTTGCTAAAAGGGAGGGAGAGGCACTATTGTGAATGGAATGAGGGTTCAAGTAGTACAGCAATTTTAAAGTGAATGCACTTGGGTGCATCTGAGAAATGATATCTCAAAGTTATTAAGGTTACAGTTTCTGGATCCAACATCCTTTAATGCCAGTGTGGTTTTTTTAATTATTATTATTTTTTCCTTCATAAAGCCGTGGTAGAGTGCCAGTTCAATTGTTCTAAGATAGCAAGAGCCCTCTTATGAGAGGTTTTCCATTTCTACTGGGACCAGTACCATTTTTGGAGACTAGAAGAGAACTGGAAGAGAAATGACTTCTTCCACTGAATCACAGAGATTATTGAACCTAGCTGTTGGTCTTGTGATTACCAGTGTAGTGGATGCTTTGGGAGCTGTAAAATGAACATTGTAAAAGGGAATTCTGTTAATTTTGCTAGCAATGAGTCTGCTAAACATTTTGAAATGTCAGAATACACTCTGAAATCCTTGTGTAAGCATTAGTCTGGTTCTGTTTTGCTGGTGCTTTGTTTGATGCTTTGACAGAAATTCTCTTACATAACTTCAAGACTGCACGGCTATCGTCTTGCCCTTCAAAACTCAATTTTGCCCTGAAGCATCCAAAGGACTTTTTGTGAATTTGCTGCCTGGTATTGAATCAAATAATCGTTTGAGTTGGAAGGGACCTTCAGAGGTCATCTAGCTCAACTCTCTTGCAATGCACAGGGACATCTACAGTGAGATCAAGGTGCTCAAAGTGCCATCCAGCCCAAACTTGAGTGTCTCCAGGGACGGGGCATCCACCACCTCCCTGGTGCTTCACTTATCTTACTGTAAAAAAACTTCTTATATCCAATCTATATCTCCTTTCTTTTAGTTTGAAACCATTTCCCCTTATCGTATCACAGCAGACTCTGCATGGTAATAGAGTTCTAAAATTTTTTTTTATATACGGATTTATGTTTCTTCATGTCTGTGCACACCACGCGTGTGTACAAACAAGTTCATTGTGTTATCGTAAACTCTTGGAATTCTTATTCGGTTCTACACTTGCCTTAAACTTGCTGCTTTTGTGCTCCACATGCTGTGCTGGTTTAAAAAAGGAGAGGTATATCTGCAGATGTTTTATGCATGCACAAGTTAATCCTGGAAGTGTCTAATTAGAATATATAATTGTCTTGTTTAAATGATTGCTCAGCCTGTGCAACATGGACAACTTTAGAGTGAAATAACTGGAGTGCGTATTTTGTTGTTTGCAAAAAGTTTTGTAGGTGACCTCAGTGAGAGAAAAATGCACTCCGTTAGGCTAACCCTGGGTCAGAAACGTACTCTGGCAGTTCTCGAGGTGCACTTCTAACAGTTGGAGTCTTTTGCTTGAGTAAAAGAAGTTTATAGGGCTGGCTGGAGTGGGACTGCTTGATGCTGAAAGCAGGTGTGAGGTTTTTCTAGGTCCGAGTAAGGTTTGAAGATTTTAAACCAAGAAGTACAGAGCAGCTGGCTTACTTGAGGAATTTAAGATTTTCTGTGTATGTTTAGTATCGTTTATTCTGTTTTTCTTCCTAACAAGAGGCTCACAAGTGGTTTTGGAATTGAATTTATTTGATTTCTTAGATCAAACTAGATGACTTTTGCCTGTCTGAATAAGTTGCCGTTATTATATCACTATATTCACCATTTCAAAGTATTTCATATTGAAAAAGAGATGCAGACTTCTCTTGAAATAGCAACTCATCTGTGCTCGTACATTTTTTAAATTCAAAGGTGTCTGAATTCAAGCAGTGCTGTGTGTTTGCAGTAGTAGTAACACCGCAGTAAAAACACCGCCAGGTGTTTTTTGGCAGTACTTGTACACACACATCCAAGTGCAGAAGTGCACACATACCATGTAGAAGAGAGGTTATAGTGTTGCAATATAAAAGGCATCTTGTTCTCATTTTGAGGCGCTACAATTTGGCAAAACTACTTCAGGAACAGTGGGTCATCTCCTGCATCTCGCTACTCAAATTTTCCCCAGTAATGAGCTGTGCATCTCTCCAGAGTCTCTTGTTTTTTCAAGGCGAACGTCACCTCTTGAGGTGAGGTTAACCAACGTGTCACTGCAGCAGGGTGAGAGTACAGATGGCGTAATGCAATCCGCTACCAGTGGTTTCCCATCATTTGAATGCTGAACTTTGTTTCCCGGACTTTGGTAGTCAACGTTTGTATTTGGTGACACGCATCTCCTTGTGTGTGGGAGATGATTGTTCTGCCACTGCCAAATATACGGTAATCAGTTGCAAAATTTTTGCTGTTACAATATGCTGTATGCTATGGGCTATTACAGAAATTTATAGAAGTGAACTCTGCAAGGAGTCTATTAGATGTTTATAGAAGTGGATTTTCAGTGTATTGCTTTGACTTTATCCTGTCAATGTTATAGTCATAAGGAAGCAAAAAGTAAGAGTAGACCAACGTTTTATATTGGTAAAACAGAATTTAAACAAATGGTGCATCAGTGGAGGGAGAGGCAGTATCTCTAAGGGTTTGTTTTGTTTGGTTTATTCCAAAATTACAATATAACTAGGGAGATAGTCCTTACAGTAGCAAATAGTTACTTTTTGTGCTGTTTTTTAATAATAAAGCATGTTGTAGAAAACTTATCCTGGAATGTGAACTAGTCACTACTTTTGTTTACTATATGATAAAAGCATGAAATTTGTATAATTTTAAGATTTAATTGCAAATTTGCAAAACTAACTAACTTAGCCATTTTCTGTCTTTGTATAAATATAACTGACTTAGTGGTTAATTGGACGTACTTGACCAACATGTTTGCATTTGTAGAGACACTTACGTTTCTGTCCCTCTTGCTTCTCTGACTTTTATTAGGTAACTTATTTATTTATTTTTGTATTTTCCTTTGTCATTTTGGGGAACAGATGATTTGTCGTGCCATACCTAGGTGAGGCTTTAGAGAACTTGCATGTTTAAGTGTGATTTCTAGTATCTAGATCTGTTTGATAACAGATATAGTCTGGTTTGATAACAAAACCAGACTGGAGATAAAATGTGGAATTGCAAATGTGCTCCAAATTCAGACACTCCATGTTCCTTTGTCTCTGTAGGTTTTGCAGTTTGAGGGGGTCAATTAGCACCAAATAATCATTAGTGCCCAAGATAACAATCCGTGTTGTTTGCATGTATGTGATGTGATGTTTCGTTTCTTTTCTGGCACTGCTTTTCTAATGGGTTGTCTCTTTCATTTCTTATTTCAATTATTTGTGTCAGACCCTGGATATGTTCACTCTTGAATAAGAATCAGGAGTAGGTTTTGTGCACTTTGAACTCTATTAATGAGGGAGCGTAAGGGAAGCACCATCCTTCTTAAAGGTGATACTTGTTTTGTGCTTGCTTGCAGGAGAGATTAAAGTTGGTGACTGTTCTGGGTGCTGGGCTGCTGTGTGGAACTGCCTTGGCTGTCATTGTGCCGGAAGGAGTACATGCACTTTATGAAGACATTTTGGAGGGTAAGAACAAAAACTGTGTCATATAGACAAGAACAAAACTGTGTCTATAGATGACCATGTTCAAGATAACCTAGGCCCTAGTTTTATGACTTACCAGGGTCTCCTTTTAGGACTTCTAAAATGAGATTGGCAAGGAGTTTCATCGCAGTAGGGTGCAAATGCAGCATAAGATCACTGCTATAGATACAATACTGTGTGTTCCTGCTGGTTTGACAGAGAAGCACCATCAAGCTGTGAACTAGGTGATTCTTGCTGAGCAATTTAGCCATTTGCAGGTCTCTTGTATTGTACCAGTCATGGAATCACGGCCTGTTACAGTAGGTTATGTGTAATGTTTTTTATTATGGAGAGGATTAAACTTTCTCTGGAACCTTGGAGAAGAGGTATAGGGTTGTCTCTGGGGGAGAAAAAGCTTATGGGCTATTTGCTGTTGCTTTTTGTAGTTTAGTTCACTACACATTTTAGCAATTGTTTGAAGTATTTTATAGATCTATATGTATTTGCCGCTTTGTTTTCTCCTTGAAACTGTAGAACTTTTAAGTATGCGTAACTCCTTACGAGTGTAGAGAAAAACCTCTGGCAGTTGCTGTACTGCCCACAGCAGTCTGCTCGTTTTTGAGATGGGCCGTGCTGTTCTAAGCCAGTTAGAATGGCCTGAAGCTGGAACCAGGCTTCTTTGGGGCAATCAGCTGGCAACTGTGATCACACAGAAGTGCGTCCTTCTCTGTAAATTAGCCCAGTCTTGGGTGGTATGAGCACATCTTGTACAACAAAATCTTGGATAGACCTTGATTTAAGGTTGTAGCTTTATTTTAAATAGCTGGGGCTAATTGAAGTAGTTTGCAGTACACTTTAGATCTTGCTTTAGCTTGGAGCATTGTGCTGTTGGATTACCATTGCATGAGACTTCAGTTTGTTCAGAACCGGGAATTTGTTGGAAGGTAAATGGCAACAACTTAACAGTTGCAGGAGAAAGGCCTTTTGAGTCAGGACTGTAGAGAACGAGTTGTTTGATCTGTCATTGTTCCTAATCTGTAGTTGAGAGATAATTGTAGTACTGTTTTTCTTGTGCTACTGTATTTTTCTTGTTTCAGTACCCTTAGAATTTTTTTCAGAATCCACTTTAATCTACAGTTAGCTTCTGCTATTTTTTTTTGTTTTGCTTGAGATTTAACATAAACAGAATATATAAGATCATCCAGTATCAAGAAGTGGAAAAACCTCTCGATTTGCTTTTATGTGCAGTAATTTGCACACTGTGGTGTAGGATGTCTCTAATGAGCTGTAGCTGTGGCTTTGCTCTCCATTTCATTTTGATTCTAAATGAAATAGATTTTATTTTAATGATACGACCAGTAGTGAATGTGATTAATATGAACACCTGCATATTTGTGTTCATATCTACATCCAGATGTTTAGAGCGACAATTTCAATAGTGTATACTTTGGAAGGGGCAGAAGGGAGGCATTGAGAATGTCAGTAATATTTATGTAGTACACAAGAACTTTTTCCTGTGGATGACTTCAGGCTCAATTCTGAACTCACAGTATTGTGGAGAAAGTGATTCTGTCTTTAAAGAAAAATATAAGTGGCATCAGGAGAATGATCTTCTTCTGATAGTTCTGCTTCCTGTCATCCTGTTTGTAATTTCTCCCAGCACATTGCACTTGCCACTCAAATCCTAAGACGATGGTTTCAGCTGTTGACCAGGGAAGATAAGGAGATTTTTTTCTTTTTATATTGCAAAGGGGCAAAATTCATGTTACAGATTTAACTACAAAAATGAATGTGGTATCTTTCCTAGAGAAGTAGGATAACCAAAGGTGGTTTTTTTTTTAACAATTTTTTCTTAAGTTCTTTCATGTAAATACCAGAAAGTTGTTCGTATGATTAGTAGTGTTTCCTAAGTATAGGGGAGGGACAAAAATAATTATAATTAGAGATATTTTGTTGGGTCTAGCAAACAGAAGAAGAAATGGTTTCCTATCAGAGCATTAAAGGATTTTACAGATAGGGTTGTAAGCATTTTCCCTGCTCTGGAGCGGAGGCAACTTGTACTGAATGATAGGTAGCTCAGGGCCTTGGAATATAGCGTGCAATTCAAACATCTGACTTAGCTTTGAGATATCAGATGTGGAAGTAGATTTACTGTGTCTGTTCCCCCACTGGAAACATTTGAATAGCACTTAGTGTGTGAAGTGGCTTGCCTGCCATGCAAGTACAATTATTTATTGTAAAAGTCAGACCAAGGAGCATGAAATGCCTGTTCTGCATCACCCAAAGGGTTTTCGAGCACGATGGTTTGTCTCTAGCCGAGTTAGCAGGGGTTTGGAAAGAATATATGATTCAGATGAGCATGGAGTCTGAACTGAGAAATTGAATGTGCGCTGTGTGCTATGCAGTAGGTGGGGACTTAACTGAAAACTCTTTATTCCTCGTCTTTGCTTGTACCTTTCTAATTGTGTTTCTGGTAGTGGGTAGAAAAAGAAATTCTTCACTTACATCAGCTGGAAACTGAGAACTTTGTTAAACCAGATAAATGCGTGCTCTCCTAGGAAACTGAGCTAAGAAAACCGTGAAGCAGTGACTTCTGTGCGTTGTCTCAGAATGTATGAGGAACACTGAGCAAAGGAGGAAAGAAATGATTGCCTCACGTTAGTCTGCTTTCTCCTAACCTGTTAGTTTGCCTGCCGCAGGGAAGCATCACCCAGCAAATGAGATGCAGCATGTGATGGAGTCTGAGAAGGTTGCCGAAATCGCTGTTGTACATGAGTATGGCCATGACCATTCCAGGTTGCACGCATACATTGGTGTTTCGCTTGTCCTTGGCTTTGTCTTCATGCTTCTGGTTGATCAGATAGGCAGCTCTCATGTGCACACTACAGATGGTGAGTAAAGAAACTCTACAGTTAAACTTGTTCATTACTTCTAATTAGCAAGGTGCAATTTCATGAATGCTACTGGGATTTAATTTGACCAGTCATGTCCAGAATTTCAGTAGGTGCAGTATGAGCTAAGTGCAGGATCTGTTTAAAATGTTCTGGAAATCTGTTCTGAAATCCAGCAAAATTTGAGAGTGTGCTTAATTAATGTAAAATAACTCTGCAAGCGTGTATGGGTGTGGAGAGTGTTTTTACACTTGAATTATTGTCTGTTTTGCAGTATAACCCATTTATTTTTTGGCTTTCCAAAAGACTTCTGCCAGAAAAATCTGTGGTTTGTACATATTGTGACTCTTTTCTACGTCATCAGAGCAAATAGCAGGAGAAAATTGACTGTGGTCTGTGTTAGAGATACACATTATGAAGAAGAATATTTAAATTTAATGCAGAAATGCAAAAGCTGATAAATTTAAATGCAACTTTCTAAGCTGTTTATCACTGATAGAGATGTGTAGTAATATTTAGATTTTTTTCTTCCAGCTTAATTTGTGTATTTATTCTCTTACCTTTACTTTCTTCATGACCCTTTCAGATCCAGAAGCTGCTAGATCAGGCAATTCCAAAATCACCACAACACTGGGATTAGTGGTCCATGCTGCAGGTAATGTGGGACCTACTGTTAAAACTCAAGGGCGACTTCCATTGCTGTGCAGTTTGTCTTTAGGTGGGATAGAAATATTTGTGTTCTGGTTTTGAAGATGCCGTGTTTTGTACCAACAACAAAAAAGCAATGTTCCCCACCCAAACTGATTGAGAAGACATACTCCAATGCTCAAAAGGTTTCATGGAATTGTATTCGAGTGCTGTGTTTTCTCTCCTTTATTTTTTCCATCCATAATTTCATGTGGTGCTTAATTCCTGCCTGTACAATTCTTTGCTGACTTCCCTATCTGCTACATTTTAATATATGCTTAAACATTTGATATGTAGTATGACACATTTTTTAGGTTTATTTGTCAGCTGAACTGACAAATATTTAAAAAAAAGTAAAACCATCAAATAAACAGGAGAATTGCCAAAATAAACCCAGGACAATCTTGTGATGAGAAAGGAGTTTATAGAGTAGAGCTCAAATATTTAACTGAAACACTTATATGTTGACTTACAGGGATTGAAAGGGTTGTGAATAACTACAACATCAGCATGGGTTATACATTATATATGTAATATAAACATGCTTTTTGTTCTCTTCTGCTGAGAATTACTGTGCAGATAACCTTTGGATAAACATTTTAGGACATGTTTCACTGATGAAAGTATATATTAAGGATTAATATAGTATCCATTCCTATTCCTTGTTTGTTAAATGAGAAAAAAGTAACATTTAAATGTAAATAGAAGTAGTAGCCGTTAATGTACTTTCAATGTTTAGAATCTGAAACAGCTTGTTTAATTTAGAGAGGAGGATGCTTTTAGACAGAAAACTAAACCTAGTAAACTTGTTGCCTGATTCTAATTTGGCAGACTGCATCAATATTGAACAGATTCTCATTGTACTTTGTATGGTTCTGAGGAAATGAGAGCTGCTGCCTGAAATTGTGCCCGAGGAGGCAGTGGGGAGTGAATGATGTGTGGGGCTGTTTATGTTGATAGAATTTTGAATATCAAGACTTTTCAAATGTTTTCTACTGCCAACCAGCATGGGGGACAGCTGAAACTTGCATGAAGGAGTAACTCAGGAATTCTTATTCTTCTTTCAGCTGATGGTGTTGCATTGGGTGCAGCAGCTTCTACTTCTCAGACTAGTGTCCAGTTGATAGTGTTTGTTGCAATTATGCTGCACAAGGTAAGCCAACATCAAAAACCTGTGTATTTTGTTCTTTGAAAGACAAGTCAAAGCATACAGAACTTACACAAGTTCTTAAGTGTCCTTAGTGATGTAATCTGTAAATTAACAGATTAGTAATTCAACTTCAAGAACAAAAGTGCATGACTGTGACGTATGACAGAATAGCAAATGATGGGTGCTAAGTCTGAATGAGAAGGAATTGATGTTTGTTACTGCCTACCTTGTCTGCAGTGGCTAACAAGGCTGTCTCTCAAAAGTGATTTGAGAAGAACAGCTCTTTAAGAAATGTGTCAGGGTCACGTTATGTTTTCTGAAGCAAATTTTTTTTTGAAGTTAGTGCTTTTGGTGGTGGTGTCAGGGTTGGTGTGCTGCTTGTTCTTCATTTTCCTGCAATATCTAAAGATTCAAAAAAATATTTGTGGATAGTGACAGGACAAGGGGGAATGGTCTTAAGCTGAGACAGGGGAGAGTTCGTTTAGATATTAGGAGGAAGTTTTTCACACAGGGTGGTGATGCCCAAGGAGGTTGTGGACGCCCCATCCCTGGAGGCATTCAAGGCCAGGCTGGATGTGGCTCTGAGCAGCCTGGTCTGGTGGTTGGTGACCCTACACATAGCAGGGGGTTGAAACTGGATGATCATTGTGGTCCTTTTCAATCCAGGCCATTCTATGAATTCTTACTGCTGTAAGAGATGCACACAAAGTTCTAGAGTTTGACCATGGGAGTATGTGCTAGTGTATTCAAGGAGAGATTGTGGTTTTATGCTCATCAAACAGGTTTTAGGGTTTGGTTTTTGTTGTTGTTGTTTCTTCGGGGTTTTTGGTGGTTTTTTTTTTTTTTTTTGCCTCTATTGCCCAGAAAATGGAAAGGATATTTATGTAATGAAAGGTTTTACAGTTTGCAGGGCTAGTCTTCTGAGCCTACTTAATATTGGATACTAAAAAAAGCTTCTGTTACTAAAGCAGCTTTAATGTCTATCATATCTGCAGGAAAAAACTTGTAAACAATTTTCTCGTGGGAAAATGAAGTTTACAAGAGCTTCCTTTTCTTAGAGTTTATGCAAGAATGTATGTTGACTGTGTAGGTTCCAGATGTGTGCTGATGTGTATGAGTTATACAGCACATACACATACTACAGTAGTTAGTCATACGTTCATATCTAAAGTCTTGCTTGCACAACTGTGTATCCAAAATGTTAGGAAATTCCCATTTAGAATATCTTTCATTCACTGTTTCTGCAATAAATGCTTCTTTATGCAACTCACTTCAAAGGTAGTGCTAAGTGTTGCATCTTCCTGCAAGGCTTACTTTGTGGCTTGTGCCAAGTGAAATTTTGCTTTCGTTATTCTTAACATTCGAAGTCTCTGTCTTCTTAAATTGTGCAATTGCACAATTTTGGAAGAAAATTTATCCCATGAAATATATCAAGAAATAGTTGGTATTGAATAGTTGGTATGTCTTCTGCGGCCTTGTGGATAAGAAACTGTGCTCGCACATAAAAGGGAAAAGAGTTTGTTGTTGTTGATATACAATTGAATGATGAATAAACCAGAAGAGCATTTAAGTCTTTGTTCACTTGGAGGCTGATAGCTACCTGTTTTGGGAATCTTTTTCCCTCAGTGTTAATGGTAGAATTTTTCTGTTCCAGCTACAGAAACCAACATCTAGGAATGCCTTATACCAGATGGAAAAAAGAAATTACAGGAGTTAATGGAAATACAGAGATTATAGGAACTACTCAAATCAGAACAAACATATTAATGCTTATGACTACACAAATATCTGTACTCTTCTGTACCTTTCCTAGCATCGCACTAATACTAATGTAACACTGTATGGTGACTGCAATCCTTGTTCTAGAATCACACAAGGAGAACATCTCAGCTTCTGCTTCTATCCCTTCTTTATGTAAGGAAATAACTGACAATATGGGTGGAGCAATCCATATCTTTGAGTCTGCAGTTGGAGATTATTCCATTAATTTTTTCTATATGAACTTTCTGATACGTGTTTCTACCCCAAAAGGGATGTGTCATAACACAGAGCTAGAACGTCAGTTACCTAAGAGAGGAGAGCATTTTGTAATTCACAACTCCTATTTCCTTTTCTCTGAAGAATTAAATATATTTGTCTGTTTTTGTTTTAATTCATTGGTGTTGTAGTAAATAGATTGTAGGCTGTGGCTTGTTTGAATGATAGGCAGAATATGGGTTTCCATTACAGCTAAAGTTCTTAAGATGGGGCATTATGTAGAATTCCACTTATTTGAGTTAACTGAAAATATACATTCTTTCCCTGAATTTCTTCCAATTCAGTGCATTTCCGTGGAGTAAGTCATATTTCAACTAAGTTCTTATATTGTATTTCAGGTAATTTTAGAAAGGCTTGGATTACTAGCAAGTAATTGTTTCATTCTGTTTCTGCAGGCACCAGCTGCCTTTGGCCTGGTTTCCTTCCTGATGCATGCTGGGCTGGAACGGAATCGAATTAGAAAACACTTGCTGGTCTTTGCACTGGCAGCACCTGTTATGTCCATGGTGACATACTTAGGGCTAAGCAAGGTAGGTCTGTGATTCTCTTCTGCCCAAAATGTGTATGAGTGGTCAAGTTAGGGGAAATGAACATCAGATAAAATTCATAAAACACAATTCTGAATTGCCTGAAGAATTCAGCAGAAGTAGTATTCTTTATTTTTAATAGATAAAAAAGTAGCAGTATAAGTATGGGAAATAAGCAAACAAAAAACAATTGCATTCAATCAGAACCAAAGATACAGTTCCTATAGGTAGATTGTTTGTTTAGAAGACTGATTTCTGTCTTTTTTTTCATTTTTACGTGTTGTGCTTGACAACTCAGCATATTTACTTGTATACCACACTGTATCAGGTGACTGCATAGTTCAGTCATTTTCAGTGTTGCTGCATGTATTCTCATTTTAATATGCAGGTAGAAAAGAATCTTTGCTAGTTTTTCCCGCCATGCTAGAATTCCCTGTTTGAAGTACAAAGACTTTTTCAACATATCAGAAGCTGAATCCCTCTTTGCTAGAACAGCCCTTCTGCCTTTCACACTCCTAAAAGCACAGTCTTCATTATGTACAGTTCATGTCTGTGAAATGGGCATCTCTCTCCAAATTAAATGTTTCTTCCCCTTCTTGCATTTTCTCTGATACTGCTGTGTCCTACAGATACTTCTGTAGGCTGTCCTGGTTACACACTATGAAGCTGTGTCATAAAAAATTTAAAATGTTATCTCATAAAACTCAAAGCATGACAGAAAAGATTAAGTAAATCCTTTACTTCCTGGAAGGCAGCTCTAGCTGGTACTGCAGTGCAGGAAGTACCAGAAAGGGTTTGTGAATAGAAATGAGAATGGTATTTGAGCACTCTGCTAATGTTGGTTTTGCATTTTGCACTTGAGAATGGACAGAGAATTGCTAAGGCATAAAGACTGGGGTAGAAGATGCATTTTTTTCTCTTTGGAAAAGTAGCCTGAGAGTTTACCAAAGAACTAGCATTGCACTTGAGTCGGAGACTATTCAAGAAGTGTTTTGAAAATCACGTGACCAGTTTTGCATTTCATTACAATTAATGATGCGTAGCAAGGTCTTAATCCTAATATGAATAGGTGCTGGTTGTTTTTTTTTTTGGTTGGTTGGTTTTTGATCCAGAGGGTGCATTTATTTGTGCAGCTTGTGTGGAAATTCTGGAAAGGTTTTTATTGTTCATTTGCACATCTGCATGAAATATTGAGAGAATCATTATTTGGGGTTTAAATCTAGCAATTTCTGCTCTCACCACCTGCAGATATTTAAAGGATAACATTTTATTTGAACACTGTTTCGAAGGAGAGTCAGTCCTGAGTGTCGTTCCTCAGTTTGATGGCTTTGCAGTCTGAACCTCGTATTTTTCAAAACATAACTTGTCCCTCATCAACTTTATAATTCCAGTTGCCACATGTGAGGTGCAAGACATTAAGCAACATTTTAATTCACTCACAGCAATAACAGTTTAAAGTTGGCAAAAATCCTACTGTGTCTGGACCTTTGTAGGATTTCTTTATTATTGATTGAAGAACTTATGCATATCCTGATTATTTTTTTTTTTTTCCCTCTTTGTGTTTTTGTTTCAATTCCACAGAGCAGCAAAGAAGCCCTTTCAGAAGTCAATGCCACCGGAGTTGCTATGCTTTTTTCTGCTGGGACCTTTCTTTACGTTGCCACAGTTCACGTCCTCCCAGAAGTAGGAGGAATCGCGCACAGTCACAGACCTGAATCAACTGGAGGAAAAGGACTCAGCCGTCTGGAGGTGGCAGCCCTGGTCTTAGGATGCCTTATTCCTCTAGTTTTGTCCATTGGACACCATCACTAAAAGCTCGAATTTCACCGGTCTTCTTGGTCTGACAGGAGCAGTAAATGTCGGCTGCTCCCTTTATCGTTGTCTGTCTTAGCCATCATCCATCCCATCTACTTTATGGAGTTCAGAAGGAACCTTGATTGCAAAATGAGGAATACTGGGAAAATTTTTAGTATAGCAAAAGGTACTTTGGCAGCCGGACATAAATTCTGTGTAACTTTTCTGAAGACATTTGCTATTTTAGTTGTTGCTTATGGCCCTATTCTCAGGGAAGATGGAATTTGGAGTTTAAGAAGGGTGAGTTGGGAAGAATGTAGTGACTCATCATGAAATTGCAATCACCAAAGCATCCTGCAATTGAGCTTTCACAGCTGAGAAGATAAACAAAGAATGGCTGCCTTTTGAGAGGTTGAAGTCTCACAAGTGAAGAAGGGGACTCTCCCCCCCCCCCCCCCCCCCCCCCCACTGAATCCATGTCGTCTTGACAGTGCAAATGGTTCTTGTAATGTTGATCATTAATTGTATTACAGGAGTGGGCTACACTCAGAATACTGGACAACGGTGCTGTTGTAACAGGTGTCATTGATAGGAAAGAAGTACTGTAGAGAAGGTGTAATGTTAGAGTAGGAAATCAACAGGCTAAGAAAGAACAAATTGTTCAGTGTATTCAATTATTTAAGATAAAGAATAGAAGCAAGGAGTATCACTTTGGTTGTTCATACAGTTGTTAGTAAGTTTGAAACAGGCAATATTTTCTTCTGACATGTAAAGCACCAAAAACATTAGCAGGTATTAGTAATTTGGTTCTGTGATTACACTGCTGCTACTTGTGAGAGAGATCCATATTGTCCTTTGAAATCAAGCTCTTCTGGACTCTGAGGAGTAGAAATCTGATGGAAATAGCTGATGAGGGACCAGAGAACTTTACTGGCTCACTTTCAAGAGTCTGAACCACTGACATCAGTGGGGGCACGTGTTGTTTTCTTTTTGTTGTTTTTTTCCATTAAATGAAATATACTAAGGCTGATATAATAAGATCTACAGGTAAATATTTATGTTATGATAGGGTACAAAGTGTTTCTGAAGCAGTTCTAAACAAACAAAAAGAACAAACAGACAAAAGCAAAACCTGGTGGGTTTTCAGTGGCCCTGTTAGGCATTTTGCTTTTCCTTGGGGAATCCTGCATTCACCTCTTACTGATGATCATTAGTCTAGTGAAACTACTTGAGGACTTTTTGCCAACTGCTGATGCCTCTCAATGCAAATGGGTGCTAAAAGATCATCCCTTTCCAAGGCACAGCATTTTTTTTGTCAGGCACCTTTTATCTTATGCAAATTATATTATACTTCAATAACTGTAGTGCATTGAAAAGTCAGGAATGCTTGATGTGCACAGTCTCAACTCTTTAGGGGCAAACTTTGTAATGCTGTACCCTTTTTAAGCTATACTTTTCCTGCACTTTTTAAAGATAACATTGCCAAATAGTTTTTTTATATGGATTTTCAAGGCTTGAAGTATTTTTCCTGAAGTGCTTATTGTTTCAGTTTGAATGGCCGTGTCTCTTTCATGCCATTTATTACTTATACTACACAGGCCATTGTGCCTCTTAACTTCTTTACATTTTGTCATTTTCCTAATTGTCTGCTAGGTCAGTAATGGGTATGGCCTGGCTCTTGGAGTAGTGGTGGCTGTCTGTTGGCTTTATAACAACCTAAATGTGTTCTAGATTTGTACCTGGTGCTGATCCCCAGGAGTACTTATTTGTGTATTTTACAGGAGGTTAATTTGACAAAGGAACTAGAACTTACCTTCTTTCACAAGATACTATTTTGAAGATAGAATTGATTTATCAGGCCTGAACAACATTAGACCTTCAAAAGTTGTTTTTTTTCTTTCTGATTTACAACTGTGAAATTAATGGTGTGGATGGGATCTACATTCTTAAAGCATTTTTTATAACATATATATGCAGCTAGTAACTTAGTAGTAAGTTACCTGTTAAAAAAAGTTCAGTCACAGAGGCTACTGCAAATGATGTGAGTGATAACAGGAATATTTACACCGGAGTTCCCAGCGTTTTTCCTTATTTCCCCTTCATTACCATCTTTCCTTATGATCTCGCTATTTTACCTTTCTTAATTCTTCCACATAACTGAACTGTTTCCAGAAGCTGGAGAGCTTTAAGGTCTGTAACAAATCAGGAAATAATGATGTGGTAACAGATGCTTACATGTTGTAGAACAGCATTTCTAGAAGTGTAGGCTATCTACCTGAATCTACAGGTTGAGTCTTTTTCTCCCGCTAGCCATTCATAATGGAGTTCTCTTGAAAACTGATCCAAAGAGCAAATTGTAATGAGCCTGAGGAATTTACGTGAGTGTTGATTCCTGCTGGTGATGCTGACACGCACCAGGCTGTGGGGAGCCTGTTCACATTTGCAGTGTTCTAGGAGAGCCTTGAATTTCTCTCAGATGCTAGTCCAGCAGCCTTTACATTGAAAACACTACGCCTAGAATCCAAGTGACAAAAAGCAAAAAACGACTCCGCTGTTACTTTTACATGTTTTTCTTTATGCATAGCCACATTTTTATCATCTGTCATTTGTGCACACATCCAACTCCACTCATTACATCAGCATCCTGATGCTGCTTCCCTTTGGCCTTGTTTTGTGTGTAACAGTTCTGATTGTTTAGAGGCTGTGGATAATACCTTTTAGGGGTGTAACCTTCAGCATGCTAAGCATAGCAGGTGCCACTGCTTAGAAAGTCTGTCATCTTTGCTTTTTCCCCATCCCTCGGGTGATGTTCAGTTTGGGACAGCCACTTGATGAGTCATGGACTATTAGCCAGGGTATAGCAGTAGGTGAGGGGTCTTTTATTAAAACAACTTGAAATTGTCACAAAGAAGTCTGATAACACAGTTTTCATTGTGGCACTCAAGTGTTATGAGATCGCTGGTGGTTTTTTTTCTGTTTAGAAATAGCAAATATTTTCTTTTTGCTGCTCTTCTATTTCTTGTGTTGAACTGTTATTTTCAATAACAGCTGAAGCTGCAGTGACTGAGGAAACTTCTGGTTACGTCACAGGGAGAATATAAAATCATAAACGACTGAACCATTTCAAATTGCTCCACATCGAAGATTATTTTCTTGAAGCAGTGTATTTTAATAAGTTAATGAAGTAACATATTTTATCATATCCCCATTCTTACCTGTCTTCCCATCTGTCACAGTAAATCAGTACTGCACGTAGTCAAGGCCATCTGGTATCATTTTCTACTCCTCAGGGGACCTCGGTACAAGCAAATTCTTCTTTACTCTCTCTGTAATAGCCATGTCTGCTTGTGTTTCTACTGTGAGGTAGGTGGCAGTAGGTCTAGCAGACAGCACTAACCAAGCGCCAGGCATTTTCCCCCTTTTATTCTCTAAATCCCTCCAGGAAATCTATAATCTTCTCATCAACTGGATTTGGTTTTGCTTGCTTTTTTTTTTTTTTTTTCCCAGTTAATGATTTCTTAATGGGCGGTAGAAACTAAAGTAAAACTGTGCTTCTCTTCATCTCAGTGTGTTCAGGTACTTTCCATACTGTTCTAATACTGTTCTAATTATTTTATTGTTCACAATACTTTAAAAAAAAAAAAAAAGGGAAATAGGTTTTCAGCACCTGATGGTAGGTGCAGAAGCTGCTCTGTCATTAACTTGTGTGAGGATGTCACACCAAGATAGGAGCTTTTGATAATTATTTCCTGTGATGTCAGATGGCCAGGAGTTGAATGCAAGAACCTGCTGTTAATTCTGACTTCAAAGAACCATTTCCAGCTGGATTGTGTTAGAAAAAGTATGTTAAGGAGACTCAGGAAAACTACTATGTTTATTCAGGAGCTAGTTCAGAGTCTTCAAGGAGCTTTTCACAGTAGCAGATGTGTGGTGTGGTTACCAGCTTTATGCAGAGTAACACTTGCTTTGGGATAAATGTATCTGCTGCTCTCTTCTGTTCTGTGCTGCTTGGCGTGGGACTTCGGGGGAGGAAGACGTGATTATTGTTTTGGGCTGGGAGGAGAAGTGGTTGTGTTGTGGTGGGAAAATTTGAGTTTCAGATTCCTGTTCACTTCAGACTTCTTTTAAAAAAAAATCATTTTTCTCTGATTTTCTTACATCTCTTAGCAGCCTTGGCTTTCCAGGGAAGAACATGGCGTGGTCATTGCTGTTTACCTGACTCCTTGTATGGAACTGTAATTTTAATGTCTCTTCTTTCAAACCATTTGTACACAAAATCATTCCATGAATGGCTGCCTTATAATTTTTCCACTTTAATTGTGAATGGTTATAAAATAATGTTGCAGTTTTCAATTTGTTTTATTATATTAAATTTTTACTAGGTGCAGTGCTTCGGTGTTGGCTTTTCATTTACTATAGTGGGATTTTGTGACAGCTCCTGCAAAGAGAAATGACAGTCTTAAATAGGATGCAAGCATTGCAGACAATGCCATTTATTTTTGGGTAATTGTGTTTGCAGCTTCTCCTCATAATATGCGAGCACCACTTGGAAATCTGAAGCTGAAACTGACTGCATGTTGAGAGGCAGTCTGGCATGTCAATTTAGACATGGAGTGAATAATTTCAGAGGCATAAATACAGACATGATTGGACAGCTCTGCTTAAGAGGGGCATTTGACAACTTCTGTCTCCTACGGAGCATTTAGGAGTTGGTGTTGCTCTGAAGTTCTCTTCCTGGAAAATCTGATGCTTACAAGGTAGAGACCTTCCGTGTTAGGAGGGTCAGAGAATGATGGCTGAATCGAGACTGATGGGGACACGCTAGGGCTAAAGAATCCTGAGAGCATAGGATGAAATGAAAACAGTCAGCCCCCAGCCCAAGATGCAAATGCTAAGTTACTCCATTCTTCTGCAGACTTGGTAGCAGAGCAGGCTCTCCCAAATGAGTGTGTGTGATTTGGGTGAGAAGTCAACTTTAAGTATGTATGCAAAACCATACCCTGCCTTTTGCTTTTGTGATATGAGGAAAAACTGTTAATGAAATGTTTCTGCTTGTTCTGTCTTTCATCCCATCTTGCTCTTGTCAGATCCCTTCTCACATGTCAGCATTCTGTGTGACTGCCACAGGATCCTGGTGCAGTCCTCCTCACAGCTCTCTGGTATTGCAGTTAGATGTCAGTACTGACATGGGTTTTCCTGAAGGCAACCTATCTTCTTTCTGCTGTGTGCAATGAAATCAAAGCTGGTGTTAAGCCACAGCTCACTAAGCTTTCTTTTCAACCCCAGTACTGATGGTCATTGTAAAGAGCTGATTTTGTTCTTTCTGCAAAGAAAAATACTACACCATTTTCAGGCTTCTGAATTTCTCTGGAAGTGTTTTATTTGCTTATGACATGCTCCTGAGTTCCAAATAGTAGTTGCTAATTAACTTTTAAGTATTTTTAAGGGGTGTTTAGGCAGGGGATTTGAGAAGAGGTTTGAAAATGGATTTTATCTGAGCAAAAAAAAATGCAGAGCAATCTTCACCTACCACAACAGAACACTTCAGAGTGTATTCTTAGCATTCACAGGTTTTCTTAAAAGATATGCTACAACTAGTCAGCTGCATGTTGTGTGCTGCAGCTTTTTGGAAGTTGCATGCTATGGCCACCATCAGGATTTAGTGCAAAGTTGAGAATCATGGTTTGGATTCTTGAAGCAGCTGAAGAGTAAATAAGAATTTGAATGCCAGTCACAAGATGGGTCCAAAGGAAACACTTGCATAGTTGTTTCAGAACTCTGTGCAGGGCCCTTGCAGAGAAGGTTTCTCAAGTAAGTGGTCTGAAACTGTTGTCATTTGACCTTGGGTGATAAAACTCAAGGAAATGCTACTGTCTTAAAGCCATCTATAGTTTGAGGCCACCCCTTCAATAGCTTGCAGATAGGTAATTATTTAACTTCATCTCCCTAACAGCATGGAGGGTAACTGGCAGTGTGCCGAGTTGGTTAGCACACAGTGGGAAAGCACTAATTAAATGCTGTCGAGGGTGCTGATGGCAGAATAGGGGAGTTGGCAGGGCCCTCTGCATCCATCGGGCTCAGCCCCTGCTCTAGCAGGTACACCCAGAGCAGGCTGCACAGGCCCACATCTAAGCGACTTTTGAACGTCTCCAAGGAGGAGACCCCAGAACCTCTGGGCAGTCTGTGCCACTACTCCATCACCTGCACAGTGAAAAAGGATGCAGATTACGTACATTGATGAGATCACTACTGAGCCTTCTCCAGGCTAAACAGTCCCAGATCTCAGCATTTCCCCATAGGAAATGTGCTATAGTTCCTTTTCCATCTCAGTGACCCTTTGCTAGATGCTCTCCGGTATGTCCATCTCTCGTACTGGAAATGTCTTTCTTGTAATAGCCTATAGAAATAAGATTAAGATTCTGACTTGACTTGGTACATAGGTATTCTTGTTGTCTGTACTCTCCAGCTGCCCTGTAAGCAGGACTGGCTTTTAAACATCCAATTTCAGAGGAAGGGGAATGGCACTGTCAGGGGATGAGGGAAGTATTTTTCCGAAAGCAAAGAATCTTCACACATCCATTTAAACCATGCCCTCGATAGAGAGGATTTAGTAGTATTTCAACAGCAAAAGGATTTTTTTCTTGTGGTTGCTATCTATAGGTTTCTTGACGATCCCATGACTAACAATTGCCGTGGTTGAGCTGTGTGTCACTTGAGCATTAAGCAGCATCTCTTCTGGTAGCTCAAAGGACTTGTGGTGAGGAAAGAAATGTCATCTCTTTATGCTGGCTTAATTTGCAAGGCAAGATACTTTTAGTGTATTTAATAAAAATGTTTTTCTGAGTTATTGGATACGAATTCTGCAGTCTGGTGTAAATCCCGTGAAGCAGTGAGGAGGGAGGAAGTGCTTTGGATGCATTTCTGTGACAAAAGTTACCATAGAAAGCTTCAGTACTGAGGAGCTGCGGTGCTGCAGACTTCCTAATGATGGCTGCAGAGAGTTCTTTCATTGAAGGAAAAAACTACTTTTCCATTGACATTTCAGTGAGACTCATTAGGGGTGAGTACTGCAGCAAGGAGGTGATGAGCTGTCATTTATTTATTGTTCCAGCTTACAAATTGAACTGTTCAAGCAAGCCTTATCCAGGTGTCACCCCAGGCAGAGCTGCAGAGCGCTCTCTCTTCTTGCCACAGTGGTTTTGCCTCTTGCCTAAGATATGTAGAGGCTACCAAGCCCCTGTAGTGAATTTTGGATTAAGAAAAATGCTTTGTTCAGAAAACATGTAGAGCTACTGAAAAGTGAACTCTATTATGACTGACATCAAACCTGTACAGTATCTAGAAATTCTGAAGTCCAAGATGAAATTATTGGAAAATAATTGGGCCATTGGGAGTAATGGTAGGTCTGTGTCTATGTGCCCAACCTGTGTCCTACACGGTGATTTCTTATGATATATTATTGTATTGGAGACTGTGGATGTTAATGGATGTTAATGTCTAAAGAAACAAGTTTATATGAGTCGTTAAGGCTTGCAGCAGGTTTTAGCAGCTCCTTTCACCTCAGTGTAACATGAATGCTACCCTGAATGGCTTTTGCTGTAATAAGTCAAGTTTTCCTTGCTCACTTGCAGAGGGACAAGCTGCAGATAACCACAGCGCAGTGAGACAAGAGGTATGTTGTCTTGCTGTCCTTTGCAGCGTGAGACCAGTCCTTGTGGTGAGGAAGATCAGAGAGGAGAAGGAGCAGAGGCTGCTGTGGATTAGAGCTGACGGAACAGCAGAATGAGTAAGTGGGGACATGAAGAGCAACAGCACTTCAGTTCTTGCAGTTCCCACTTGTGATTGAAGTCCTGGTTGAAGCGTTCCTTTTTCATATTCCACAATATGCAGTATCCCCAGAACATAGCACCATTGTATAATCAATTAATATACAGATGTTATAATTATGAAATATACCAGAGAGTTTGGCTAAACGGGTTATTATACAAAAAGAGAATAGATAGAGTGCTTACCCGTGTCCTGGGCTCACTGTAAAACTCCAAAGGAGGGATCTCCAGAAAGAGAACCTTCTGGTCTGGTCAGCTCTTAAATGGGTCTAGGAGAGGTGGAGCCAGGCTCCACCCCTTCCGGCAGCACAGGTGAATTGCCTTCACCTCTGCTCCCAGGGCTGACTCATTGCTCGCCTCAGGTGGTCAACCAGAGTACAGGCTGTGATTCAGCAGTTGCCGTACAACCATACCAGACACTATGAAGAAAATCTACTCCTAGCTGAAACCACGCCAGCAGACAAAGTTGGGAAGTAGCAGAGCACTGGGGCTGCTGTCTCTCATCTATGGCATCAGCAGTGATGTTTACCATGTCTGTAACTGCTTCAATGCCAAAGGCAGCACATGGCCTAGAGGCAGGTACTGTTTCTTCTGCTTAAGATGTTTTACAAGTGCTCTCCATGCTGCCTGTTTCCATGTAAAGCTCTGGTGCATCCTATGGCACATAGCTAGTTCCTGAACTGTGTGCCTGCAGGGTGTCACTTCTGAGTAATGGCTGACGGTTTGGTGATTACAGCATCGATGTCAATGCAAATAGGGTGCCATAAGCCAAAACTGGAGCAGATGTCTCACAGCACGAATTGATTATATGATACCTCAAAGCTCCAGATGCATTTCAAGGAGCAAAGCTGGTGGTTCTGCCACCATGTTCCATTAATGGAGATGGTCCCAGGGAAGAACAACATGATGACAGTGTGCTATCCTGTGGGTATTATGGAGGTTGAAGTGTTTTTGGAGCAGAGTCTGTATGTTTCTATACAGGGAAGGAGGATCTCAGGGGTGAACGAGGGCTTTGGGATCTGGACCTGCATGCTGTGTTCCTGCACCTGTGGTCTGGCCCAGAAGCAGCTGGAGCCTGGGTAGGCAGGGCAAAGACTGTACTGACAGCATGTAGAGGCTGAAGCGCAGGGCAGACAGCATTGTGATCCTCAACCTTCCATCAGTGACGGCCCTTTAAGGATGAGCATGAACTCTGCCCAGCACAGACCCAGCAGCCACGTGAGTGTCCTGGGTGGGCAGAGCCGGGCTAGCACAAAACCCAAAGTAGGTGGATGGAGGCAGGCTGAGCTTGCTGGCTCCTGCTGCTCTGCTCCCTTGCCCTTGGGTGGATGAAGACCTGCTTCCAGGTTGAAGATTTGGGGGTATGTGTGAGAGATGTTCAGCAGCCAAATGTCCATCTAGCTCTGATTGCTGCCTGGGCTGCTGCAATGCTGAGTGCAATAACCTTCCTGGCTGGCTCTTTCATGGAGGCACTTATATTATGACCGTCTGCCTGGTGAGCTCTCTCTGCCTCCTGTTTGCCTGATTTCAGGCTCTCTTTGCTTTTTTTTTTTTTTTTTTTTAAATTCATTTCTTAGCCTGGGATATGCTCTGTTCTTAATGCATCAGGAAGCCATATGGAATGAAGAAGCTTCATTGTCTGTGCATCAGGGAGGGAATTATTGACTGAGTGCTGAGCAGCCACGTTATTGATTCTGCCCGTAGCCCAGCCTGTGTGCTGGTCGGGCTGACTGTGTCCTTCTGGCTCGCTGCATTTAATCGGATTCTCTGAGCCATTGAGCAGAGGGGGAGAGTTGGAACCAAACCCATCTATCATGTTCGCTTCCAAATCCAGCTCCGTGTCCCCTTCTCCATCCATGGAGCAGGCAGATTCGGATGCTCTGGACATCAGCACCAAAGTGCAGCTGTACGGAGTGCTGTGGAAGAGACCCTTCGGGAGGCAGTCGGCCAAGTGGTCCAGGAGGTGAGCTGCGGTTGCTGCAGTGGGATGCGGGGCTGGGGTGTCAGCTGAGCTCTCAGGCTCTTGTTAAATGCCACAGATTTGAGGGGTGAAGCTTCAGGCAGAGCCTCCCTGCTGTCCTGAGCCAGCTTCACAGAGGTGTGTTTTCCTCTTTGCGTGCCTGTACCCTATCCTACAGGCACTGCAGGATAGGAATAGGGTCTCGTTTCTTCCACAAGCTCCCTGGGTGAAAGGCAGCTGGGTTGGAATGTTTCTGCACACTGGAATGTATCACATTCTTATGCACAACTCTGGTGGTGGTTCCTGGTAGGTATGTGATCTGATGGACTAATCCTCCCTCCTGCATTCTTGGGATGCAGGTCAGTGTCACTCCTGATGGATGTCATTGGCAAGCTGTTCAGTTTCAAGACCTGCAGCTGTAAAGCTCCATGTGTTCCCCCTACTACTGCAAGAGATTTTCTAACCCAAGATCTGTTGTCACAGTCTTTAAAAGAAGGATAACAGTCCTTACCTTGCTTCCGTAGTTTGATAACTCAGATGAAAATGTGCCAGAAAATCTAAGTATTGTTTTCCTTTTCCCCTACTTTTCCCCTGGGAAGAGGCCCAAATTAATTGTCAATAAAAGCCCACAGGAACCCGAGCTGTCTCTGGGGCTGGAAAGTGGCATTGCTCTCATGGAACTTAAATCTAAGCCTGCCAAGATGGCTTGGCTCAATAGGTAGTTAAACGTTGCTGGGGAAGTGGTGTGCTTGTGGCCATCTGATGATGTGTGCAGGTTTTGTGCTGTGCTTGCTCTCCTGAAAGAGATGGCCTGTTTTTTTGCTAGAGAGAGGGCTTGTGCTGGTGTTCCCTGCTCAGCAAGCATTGCTATTGAAATGAATGATATCTGGAAACTAATGTGGCTGTTGGTAAAAACAAGTGGACAAAATAACATAGGGGAAGGTAATTTACTATGAAGAACACGTTCTTAAAAGGCTTTCTTCTTCCTAATCAAAATTTCTTAAAGGCAAATGGCCTGGTGCTCTGTCATTATTTATTTAGTGCTTTTCTATTCCTACAAGTCCCCCCATCCTAAGCAAGCTGTAAATATTTCAGTAATGGCAAGTGGGAAGAGGTGGGAGGCAATGCAGGGCAGAGCCTGTGTGGTAGGGTTGCTGTGAGCACAGCAGCTGGTCCTGGGGGAGTAGTGGGGCATTTGGGAAATGGGAGGTGTCTCTGAGGTACTTGTAGGATTTGGAATGAGGGCTTTCCAGAGCCAAGGGGCTGTGGAGCAGGAGAGCTGACGATGGGAGTGAGAGCTGGTCCCAGGGTTGGGCTGAGCCTGGCAGTGGGATATAAAGAGGCATTGGCATAGGGCAGATGGGAGTGATGTGGTGGTGCCAGGCTGTGACCCACTGTGTCATGTTCTTGCGGAACAAAGGAGATCTGGGGCTGTCCCAGCGCATCAAGTACCTCTGCAGCTGGGTTCTACTCCATAACACCAATAGGGCACCAGCCAAGAGTGCCTTGTGCTTGAAATAGAGACTGATAGAGATATCTATCTCTCAGATAGAGACTAAACAGATAACAGATTGGGAAAAGTCCAGACAGAGCATCCAGAGCTTTGGTGGTTGATGATTTAGCAATTGAAATCCCAGACCTGGATCGGAAGTGTTGCAATGACCGGTACCTGCCACATGTGCTCCTGGGCTGGTGCCCTGAAACCTGCTGTAAGGCAAGGGCAGCCAGAGTGCAGCAGTTGTAAGGCAAACGCTTACCTCATTTCAGAAACTTGTGCAGTGATTAACTACTTAATCTCGTTAGCCCTCTGTGATACAAAGACAGCGTTTTATCCCCAGAGAGCAGGTATCCCTGCTGGCTCGGTATGGATCAGTATGGCTAATCCGGGCAGACACACCTCCGCCGAGACCCTCTGCTTGTCACTGTTCCTCCTCTATTCCAGTTTTATTACACTGTCATTCTAATGGTTTCTCAGAGCAGGATCTAACAACAGAGGACAGGTGACTCAAAGGGCTGCCTAGTGGCTCTTGCACTCCTTGTGCTGCAGAGTGAGTGCTGCCTCCTCTTTCCCCTCTGCTGCTGCTCTCCAAGCACTTAGTATACTGCTCAGTTTCTTAACTTCTTTATTCCTCCACCAGCTAACCTGACGTCCAGTGTTCTTTCTTATTTATTTGCCTGTGGGTTTTTCTGTTACTTACTATGTTTTTTTAAGCTCCTATTTTTATACTTTTTCATTCCAAATACCCACAGATTCTCACCACGCTCATGAGGTCAGGGGTGTGAAAGTTCACTCATCTGTCAGAGGCACGTCAATCTGTAGAGATCAGTGTTCGTGGTCTTACTTTGTTTTTCCACTAGAGCATAATCTGTCATGGGGGGATTATCAGGAACACTGAGTGTCCCAAAAGTATGTAACAAGTGAAGGTTATAACAAAGGTTAAAGCAGGCTAGATTAGAAATGGCGTGTAGTTCAGTATCAGCATCTTTAGCTGCTTATCAAATGTTTCCTTCAAATCTGTTGACTGTGTCCAACCGACGTGCCCAGTGCCAAATCTGCTAAATGCCTTATGTCAGTGTCTCAGAGTTGTGTGTACAGCTCAGCCCCACACCTATTCTGATATGCTCCTCCTCATCCCCACCTGCTATCACGAGGAAACAGCCTTACTCCCCTATCCGTGACGCTGGTGAGAGGTGTTTAGGACGGTGCTTCCCAGAACAATAGTGCCCCGCAGACAGTCCATCTCCTTGCCACCTCTTACAGTAACACAGAGTCTGGGCTGGTGCTGCAGGCTGCGCTCCCCTCTATCAGCTCCTCTGCAGCCCCCAGCTGACTGAATACGCCCGGCGCGGAAGAGTGACTTGAACCTTGGGTCGTGCTGTTCCGTCCAGTGAGATTTTGCAAGGCTGTGATCAGGACACGAGGGGGAGCTGGCCTATGTGTGAGAAAGCAGCGTCCTGCTGAGACAGCAAGTGGGCATCTCCACACTGCCGGTGGCAGCACAGCAGGTACAGGTGAACGGGTGAGGAAAAGAGAAACTGGGGCATACGGATTGGTCCTGCTCTTTGTACGCTCTGAACATTTCTGTATGTAAATGTGCAGATGTTCTCAGGCTGTCACGCTTTGAAGCAGGCTCGTGGTAGGTCCAGAGCCTGAGCTTGCTCAGATCTTTCTATAGAGCAGTGCAAAACATTTTCTTTGTCGTTAACTTCTTTAACTAGTTTCTGTCTTTTCAGCTGCCCTTCAGCTTTGTTGAGTGCTGCAGGTATTCAGACTGAATTTAAGTGAATCAAATATCTCTCTCCTTTACCACTGTCTGCAGGATAAATGCAACATCAATTTTTTCAAGCAGAGGGGCTCTCCTAGGGGAAATTCGAACATCCAAATAAGCTATAAGTGGTTTTCCTTTAATTACAATGTTGAGGACATGCTCCGGTAAATTACAGGCTTGCTTTACAGGAGCTGTGATGCTCATGGCTACCATGCAGCATTCATCAGAGCATACCTAAGGCTAACTGTGCAGAACGTGGCACATTTTAATTTGACACATAAAAAAAAAAAAAAAACTTCCTTCCTATTCACAAAGGCCAGTGGCAGCAGACTTTGCCAACAGCTCTGCTTAAAAATATCAGTACAATTTATTTCAGCTTCTGAGTGCTCTCATGACAAATGTTTTGCCTTGAGAGTTGCTTGAGGATGCTGCCTCGTGGCTCTCTCTGCCATATGACTCAGTGTTACAGAGAGAATGCTTCCTTTCTGGCTTATGCTGGCAAGAGGCAATGAGGAAACAGAGGGTGGCAGGAAGCTGATGGCAAAAATAAGCTAGTGATTGCTTTTAGCCCGTGTGAGAGAGCCATTAAAAAAGAGTGGTGGCTCTCTTCCAATAGATTGAGTCCACTACATGAACTAGACAGAACAGGCACAGGTCAAGATGTCAAAACACTTTGGCTGAGATCCTGTCTTGGGTGCAGAACTCTGTCCCATTTATCTGCCAGTAAATTCTGCTATGGTTTGTCTTCATGCTGCATGCTAGAACTTAGAGCTCACTGTGAAGCACTAGCACCTTTGAACAAAAATGAGGCACCCCATCTGAAGTTTAGATGGGAATGGTCAACTCTTCACATTTCAGGTGGATGTCTTCTTGTGCTGTGAATCAGGAACTCTGTTCTAGCAGAATTTATTTATTTTCTGTCTTAAAGGTTCTTCATCATTAAGGAGAGTTTCCTGCTCTACTATGCTGAGAGTGAGAAGAAGAGCTTTGAGAGCAATAAATACTTCAATATCCACCCCAAGGTGAGCAGTGTTTGTGTGGCAGACGAAGTTATTCTGTTCCTAGGTGTGTGTTTGTTTGTTTTGTTTTTTTTTGTTGGTGGTGGTGGTGGTTGTTTTTTTTTTGGTGGTGGTGGTGGTTTTGTTTTTTGTTTTTTTTTTTGTGAGACTGCAAGTGAAGAAGAGGTAAGGCCAGAGAGGCCTCAAAAAAAAAAAAAAAAAAAAAAAAAAAGTGAGAATTGTCAGTCTCTCTTTCAGGCTTCTTAGTGGTTCATTAGATGCATGGCCTTAATTCTTCCCTTAGTAGAGTCCCCTGGTTTGCATGATTTCCTCATCAACTAATTTTGTGGCTGTGAGAATACTGTTGGCAAAGGCAATCAGCTTTGCTGGTTGTTCCTGATCTGTACTAACCTGTGCGAATGTTGTTAAGCTCCTCTCAAGGGATCACCTATTCATTGATAAAACAGATTCCACATCCGAGTCCTAGCCGTCAACCTTTTCTCCAAGCTGGGTGCAGGGGAGCAGTCTTTACCTCCTTTCAGACACCACTTGGAGGTCTCCTGGTGGTGGTGGTGATGGGAATCCATCTGCTTTTCAGGAGCTGTGTCTATTACCTCTCTGGAAAATACAAGGCAGGTCAGGGTCCCACAAGTGGCCAAGGATGGCAGCTCAGTTCTTGATTAGTTGTAAGCACTGTACTTGAATTTGATAACTGATTGGAGTGCTCTGGTTCATCCCCAGGGTGTCATACCCCTGGGGGGCTGCATTGTGGAACCCAAAGAAGAGCCCAGTATGCCTTATGCCATAAAGATCTCTCATGAAGACTTCCATGTAAGTAGACTTCTTTTTTTATCTTCTCTAGACAAAAACAAAAGCAGTTGTTATGGATGAGCCAAGCTTGATTTTTTTCCCACTCTGTCAATATATGCTTACCCTCTCCGGGCAAACCATCCTGTGAGAGAGAATGGCTTCATGCCTCAAGTGCCCTCAAATCTTTGCTACTGCTCCTGCTATGATAACCAACAAGGAAGCTTCCACTTTTTGCAGCAGCTCTTGGTATACTAGCAAATCAGTTGATGGAGATTCGGGAGCCCGAGAGCTCATTTCTCCCTATTCCCCTTCCCTGCCACTTTACTCTTGCCATGACTGCTTGCGTGTGTATCTCCTTCCAAGCAAGAATGATATATTTGGTCCCATATGATGCCTCCCATGGAGATGAATGTCTCCTTCTGCCATAGCAGTGCCCAGTCCATGCCCTGGGCACACAGGCATGGAAGGCACCAGCCTACTAATCTGTTCTTTTTGTTGTTTTATTTTCCTCTTCCCTTGTTCTAGGGTAACATCGTTCTAGCAGCTGAATCGGAGTTTGAGCAGGCTCAGTGGCTGGAGATGCTGCAGGAGTCTGGAAAAGTGTAAGCTGCTTTCTATTCCTTCTTTTCTTGGATCTGCTCTGTGGATACTTGTGGCTGCCATGGCCTAAGAGCCAACTCAAGCTCAGGCACTTCTACCACTTGCTCAGTATGTGTGAAATCCTTCACCGTGCCATTTCCTCCTTGCTTCCAGAAGTCTTCTAAGCAGAGATCCCTTCCCTGTTGCTATTCCTCTAGTCCACTGGCCAAAGTACACCCTTGACCCTCACACCACCTATTTAGACAGCTCTGCTTCCAAATAGCCTGAATCCCTGAGGGGCCATACATTGTGTCCCACCTACTCATCCCCCGTTACACACAATTCATATTGAGCTGTTAGGTAGAGGGAACTAGGGCAGTACACATGCCCTATGGACCATGAAGTACAAAGCATCTCTAGAAACTGGTTGTGGATGTGCACAGATGAGGTAAATTACAGGCAAAGCTGGATAGGTGTTTCTAGTGATGCAAAAGGATTGGAATAGAGTATGATTGTCCTGGATAGTAAGTAGAGTTGCTATACATATGATACAATATTGAGGGTTTTTTTTTTCTTTTTTTTTCTTTTCTTTTTTTTTTTTTTTCATAAGTATATTAATAAAGGCACGTTCTACTTGTTCCAAGAGCCTTCCTGGTTCTGTGCTTTACAGTACTTAAAGTAACGTGTCATTTTCTAAGGAAAATTTGCATGGAAAGAAGTACAAAATAACCAAGTATTTGCACCCCTCTCAGCTGTAGTCAGTGTGTGTACTTCATGCAAGCAACTTCAGGTTACAGACAGGAATACATCTTGTGAGGCTGGGAAGGGAGCACTGAAAACATGAATCTAATAAAGAGACCCATTATAGGCTGCAGCCATTTTGAAACTCTCCATGTAATTATATGATAAACTCTCCTTCCCTTGTTTCAGTTGTTTGCTGGTGGCTTCTCTGGGCCCAGATTCATCCTACATCAGAGCATATCAGTGGAAAAACACATTCACACCCACATGCTCTCACTCAGGATGAAGAGGTCTACCTGTGGGCACACCACCACCTTTTAAATTAGCATTTTAATTTCCTCCACGTGTTGGAAATATCCTAAATGCTTGTTAATTGGAAAGAAATCCAGCTGTCTGCAAGGAGCTCAGGGCTTGGGCTGCTGGAAGTGTGAGGTGCCTGGGGTGATGTGTGTTTAATATATTTGTCTCATTTCTGTCAGAGACAAAGCACAGGTTGCCCTGAAAATGTTCTAGAAGAGATTCAAATGGCTCACAAAAAGGCCTGGTGCAGGAAGGCTTACAGGCATCTAATTCGTAAGCTCCCTTGTGATTTAACTAAGAAGACAAAACTTCTGGGCAGCGATTGCTTTTTCTGTGTGTGCACCTATAAAAATAGATTGGGATTAATTTTACATGTGCATTTAATGTATTTTATCTGTGTAGCTACTGTTATCTAATGGAAAATCTATAGAAGTGAGCAGAGCAGTGAACTCAATTTCTAGTTCTGTTTCTGATTTGTGTGTCTGCATCCTTGGTTATTTAGTCTCTGTGTTGAAGCCTACTCTGTCCATCAACTCAGTCACTAATGGGCATCTGCTCCACAGGCTTTTTTTGCAGCTTAGTTTCATAATGTTTTCAAGAGACCTTGAGATCCTCTGGTCAATGGTGCTATAATAATGCAAGCTATTCTTTGAATATGCCTGCTTCCTTTAACTTTCCATACCTGCCAGCTTCTCATCTGGCTTTTATCTCTGATCCCTCAATGCTTTTACAGGGAGAGGCACTTATCTCAGAGTAGGGCCAGACACCTAATTTGAGTGGCTTACCAATGTAGTGGAGAGATTGATTTGCTGCAGGGTGGATGGATAACAGAAAGGCTGAAGATTAAAAAAAAAAAAACAAAAAACAAAAAAAACCTGTGAGAAGGGGCCAATAAATAGTTAATGTTTGAAGTGGAAAATTGGCTAAAATAGTAATTGGACAACGGAAGACAATCTCACCAGCAAATTGGATGTTAGCTGAGTTAAAAGCTAAAATTTGATTCTGAAATCTGTCAGGATCCATTTAATGTGTTCCAAGTACAGCATATTGCAGCTGGAGCACTTAAGAGTAAGCTTAGTACAGCAATCTCCAAAACACTAGAGGAATGTTTGAATAGCTGTGCTGTGCTGAAGCATTGCTCCTGTAAACTTTCTGTTATTGAGTGTCAGGAAAATTTCTAAGTCACTTGTGGAGAAGACGTTAGAGAACCACCATTCCCACTGAGAGTGTGCTTGAATTCCTTGGTAGATGGCTGGGCTGAGTCCCTCTGCCTCTCTTTGTGGGATCCTTAGATCTCTTTTATTGTCTGCTTTGTGTCTGCTCTCCCTAGGACCTGGAAGAATGCCCAGCTGGGAGAAGCCATGATCGAGAGCCTGGAAGCCCAAGGACTGCAGCTGGCTAAGGAGAAACAGGAGTATGTAGGTAGGAAACTCTTACTTCTAAAAGCTGTAAAACCTAAAATAGTCATTTGGCCTTTCTGGAATTGTCAGCTCAGTCAAGCCTCGCAGCTATAGTGTTTTACTGATGACTTTTACAAGATGAAGCTTTTGAATAGCCAGCAGTTAAAGTTCTGGTTCTGAAGGGAATTAAAAAGTTAAGGTAAGATCCAGACATCAGAGTCATCAGAATGAAAGGAAGAGTGTGCCGTGGCCAGAACTCTGCAGTCCTGCAGTTCCTGCTGACTGCCCTGCGCAACTGTTGGGATGTGCTGGTCTCACCTGCTCACTACCAGCCAATACCTCTGTGTCCAGAATTAAGTAGGACTGGTGTTTCTGAGCTTGATCAGAGCTTTTTATACATGGTTTTTTTGGGTTTTCTTTTCCCCTTAGCTCTTTCTTTGTCTATGTCTGCTCGGTCTTTGTCTACATTTTCCCCACGTTGTTTATGCTAAAAGTGGGAGCATTTACAGGGCCTTGTTTGTGGTGTCTTATGGCTAATTTCTATTACTATCTCTGTGGGCAGTGGTGAGAGCAGTTTCTCCAAGTGAACATGGAATAATTTAGTTTGGAAGATAATTCTGGAGGTCAAATACTGCACTCTCAGAAATCAGCCTCTGGCAGCAGTACCCTGGGTGCTCTGACTGCCCTAGGAGGTGAAACTGTCACTCTCTACACTTGGTATAGCAAGAGCCAAAGGAGAGCAGCCTCTTCAACCCAGATGCCTCATAAGCTAGGCAAATCATTCCACAGGGTAGGTTTAACACCCCTTCTAGGCTGTGGGCTGATGGTCACATCACCCGTCCTATGCCAAGTCCAGTGCTTTGCCCAGGCAGCCTGCAGTAGGTGAGTTAGTGACACATCAAACTGTCTCCTGCTGTCTACTGTTAACCATCAGGCTACTGACCAAGGGTGATCTCCATAGATCATCTCACATGTAACAGTGATCGTAATTTACATATTGAGACATGTTGTCATGTGTGAGCTGATGGATAGATAGCTTCTGTGAGGCAGGCAGGGAGAAGTGGCTCCATGCCTTACACAGAGATAACAGGGAGCACTGAGAGGAGAACCTGGAGAGATAGGCAGAAAGTTAGAAACAGGAAAGTTTTATCAAAGCATTGTTTTACAAATACCAGAACTGAATAAAGAGCTTAAGGCCAAAGTACGGTAAAAGACAAGATGATACAGCAGCAACTGAAAACACATCCTGTACAAAGCAAGATATTTGAAGTGTAAAATACATACTTCACTGGTTTATTTGGTCTGTGATGACAAGATTATCCTTAGCTGGTGATTTTTCACAGTTGGTTACTTTCCTTTGACGGCAGCTGTACGTTTACTCCTATTTAAGTGCTGAGTTTTCTGCCTCATTAGCCTCATCTTCAGTGATCTATGTCCATCCTGTAGTTAAGTTTTGAGGTCAGGCACTGCTGCTGGCAGCAGGTCAATGCTCTTTGGAGAGCACAGATATTGTCCTGCATCCCTGCTCTGGGGAATTCCGAGTCCCCTTGGGGTTCCCTTCCATATACCCTTATCCACTTGGGATCCGGGTTTCCCTTTCAGGCAGGGTTGTTGCTGAAGCCCCTCAAGCCTTGGGCTTGGCCTCACCAAGGAGAGTTAAAACAGGAGGTGTGAGAGCCTCTGTATATTTGTAATTCAGCTGTATGGACTCCTGGCAAGCAGAAAGAGGATGAAAGTGGGCAGAAAGGCAGTGGCTGCCAGCAGGGCTATCACAGCATAGAGGTTAGTGCTGGCATGAGGAGCACTGCTGTGGGAAGGAGGTAGAGGTCTGTGCGTCTCCCAGCAGTTGTAATCCTGCCAGGAGTGATGCTCTCTGATACCAAGGAAAGTGGTAGCAAGGTAAACCATCCATAGATGTCAATTTAATATGCTTTATGAAGGACCCTATAGACCTTTGCCTTTCTAGGTAAAGTTATTCTACTGATTTTACTAAAGATCTGGAGCATCTAGACAGGTTTAATAAACTGAAATCTTTGATTGCATGGGCAATGGCTTTCCCCATACATTCGGATCTTGTAGTATGTTTTAGAGCCCTCTCTTGACTCGAGGGAAGCTGGGAGACCTCCTCCCACTTGAACCTGGAGGGGTTAATGTTGATGGTGCTGGGAGGGTGAGGATGGGGCACTGGAATGTATAAGAACAGCCTGCTGCTATGCTGTGAGTGACCCTGTGTGCCTGCTTAGCCCTTCCATGCCTTAGCTTCCTCATGTGTGAAGCAGAAAGGAGGTTGTTTTCTTAACTCAGCTAAAGACTGGCAAAGGTTAGTTCATTAATGTTGTTCATTAAGGCTTTAAAAAACCTTGGGAGGAGCTTTTGGAAGGAGTACGCAGCAATAAGATTCTTTAGTTTATTAAGTTATTTGGCAGGAGGGAAATTATAGAACATCCCATTAGTGTAATCTCAGCCTTTGGAGTCTCTCAGAAAGATACGCACAGAGCAATAGGTAACGCATTTACAAGTTCCCAACAGTCAGTACTTCTCACACATAAACATCCCGAGGATAGAAATTGCATCTGTCTGCATTTGGCCTTTGCACGTGCATATGTTTGCAGATAAGCTGATGGAAGAAACAGAAGAGTTGTGTCTGCAGAGGGAGCAGAAAGAGGTGGGTGTTCCTCACAAGCCAGTTCCATTCAGCTCCCTGGGGCAGGGCTGTGAGGCTGGAAGCAGTGCGGAGTGCTCTCCTGCCTCTTCTCTTGGTGCAGGAACTGGAGCGTCTGAACCAGGTGCTGGAAGCAGAGAAGCAGAGGTTTGAAGAGGTGGTACGGGAGCTGCGCCTGGAGCAGGAGCAGATCAGGCGGTGAGGACGTGAGCTGGGCAGGGCGGGAGAAGGACACCAACTCCTCAGTTGCTGGGAGTGCTGGTGAGGTTGGGGATCAAAGCAATGGGTAAAACTCACTGGTTTTGCCTATTTACAAAGGAGATAAATGCAGTTTTGACCAAAGCAGGAATGGCTGATGTCTGTTACTTGCATTTGATACTGTTGATTGACCAATAGAACACATCCTCTTTTCATTTGCTGTTCAAGATTCCAGCAACCTCATTTTTGAGAAGCGAGACATAAGCAAACCCTGGGTTAATTGAGGCTGTATGGCAACAGGCAGATGTCAGAGGATTTCAGTGACAAAACCAGTTTTATTTGCACCAGCCCCATGGGCTCCAGACATCTCAGCCAGATTTTGCACACACAGATAAATAGGCAGAGGTTGAAGTTGCCTCACTAAGAATAATTTTGTCTTTTTGAGAGCAATGCTATGCAGAATAAAAGCAACAAATGTGTATAGAAGGGGAAAGAGCTAAGGGTTTTATTCTGAGTGTTGAAATGGCATTTTTGCTGTCATTCTCTTTTTTCTTTTCTTTTTCTCCCTAAACAACATCTCAGAAAAGCTGGAGTGGTTTTTATTAGCCTTTTTTGTTATCATAGATATACGCTTGTTTACTCATGCCTACTGTCTGTGCTCTGCAAGCTGTAATCATGGTCCTACCCTCACAAGCAAAGCCCATAGGGCATGGTTTTTGCCCCACCGGGAGGCACAGCTCATTTTCTGGATGCCTGTAGTTTGTCCAAAGTGTGATGCTTTCTGGCACACTCCTGCCTGGAATTCCTACTTAAGGACTGCCTGCACCAACCACCAGTAGCAGGTCCTGCAACTGAAGTCCACAGCCTGTGCAATTTGAATGTGGTTTGTGGGGCTAGCATTCCCCTGCATAGCTATCACTGTTTTTCCTCCTTTAGGGAGCTAGAGCTCACAGCCCATTCCCTTAATGGAGTGGAGGAAGAAAAGAAAGAGTTGCAAAGCCTGACTCAGTCCTTACAGAAAAACCTGGAGGTGAGTGACCACTTGTCCCTTCTGAATGGCAGCAGTCTGTGATGAGGACCGAACACACTGCTGTCCTGTAGCATGAACCTAGTCTGTCAGTGTCAGAGTCAACCCTGTGCAGATGAACTGATTCTTTCAGTAGCTGATATGAAGGCCAAAATCCTCTTCAGAAAAGAATCAGAAGTGGCAAGGAACACAGCAAACCAAACAGCTATTTCATTTTTGAACAGTAGCTCCATAAGCCCTGGTAGAAATTAGAGTAGCAGAGAGGTATCTTTGCTCATAGGCTGAAGCATTATTCCCAGAGAATTGTATATCATACAAGAATTTAGGAAATGGAGTGCTGATGTGTTAAACCCTTTTATTTACTTGGTGTTGTTCTGGTGGAGAGGAAATTAATGACTTTTCTAAATGCATATAGTTTTTGTGAAATTTCAGCCCAACTAGCTTGCTGAAGGCAACCGACCTTAATCCTACAGGTTTGTCCAAAAATCTATTGCTGATATCCAAAATCTGGACAGGATTTCAGGATGTTACTCCTGAAATCTTCTCCTAACCACAGTTATGGGTAGGAAAAAAAGATCTGAAAGGGTGGGGAAAGAGCATTTGTACTTCTGCTATACAACAGATGGAACACTTTGCAGCATGGTACATCCTATTGCCTTGTATTACCTGTTTTTAACCTCAATGAGGAACGTGGGTGTAAAGATGGAAGAACTTAATAATGAGGAGCCAGACAGGAAAAGGAACAGAAATATAAGGCTTGGTTGATGCTCAACAGTTTCTTCCTTCTTCAAGGAGCTCTCCATGGAAAAGCAGCAAATGTTGGAGATGTTGGAAACAAATGAAAGCCCACCTTCAATCAGTCCTAGCAAGGAGCAAAGCCCCAGTTGGGGGTTGCACAACAGCCTGCAGCAGATTGAAGAGAAGATGCAGCAACTCCTGGAGGAGAAACTTCTGGCAGAGAGGAGGTAAAATGGGGACAAAGGCTATTACAGTGGTGACAGGGATGTGGATTGAGATGCATTCTAGTGAGAAAAGAGGTAGTTTTTTCTCCTCACAGATGGGAGGCAATCAGAAAGGGTGATCCAGAAAGCTAGGGTCACCTCAAAACTCTTCCCATGTTTACCCTAGGGCTTGAAAGAAGGTGAAATCCCTACTTTCAACTTCTGGATGTGGTAGAGAGAAGAGGACAGATCTACCATGATCAGGAGTTGTGCCCCACGATGTGGCTGTCTGCTGTCTTTCTTTTAGGTTGCCAACACAAAGCAAGGTTGAGGAACTGCCCACATGGCTTTTTCCAGCCATGCCTGCACTACTGAAGTGAAAATGCAGATAATGCTGCCTTTAGCACCTCTTTGCTCATGGCAGCTTGGTAGTTACACATGCCTCTACTCAATACCTAGACCCTTCCTCTATGTGAGTCATATTGGGGTGGGATGGTGGGATTCTTTCTCTCTTCCATGCTCCAGGATGAAGGAGAATGAGGAGCGGTCTCGAATCCTGGAGGCAGAGCGGGAGTTTTACTCTTCCCAGTCACAAGCACTGCAGAACTCACTCTCAGAGCTGACTGCGGAGAAGCAGCAGACAGAGAGAGACCTCAAGGTACTGACTTATATGCATCATGCATTGCTATCCCTGGGCCCTGGCTTCCTTCACTTTCCTTTCAGATCATCTCCCATCAAAAGAGAGATTTGTTCTTATTCTGTGGTCACAATTCTTTGTTTGCTATGCTTCATACCACAGTTACACATGAGGATGCTACACTGTATCTGTTTAGCACTATCTTTTCTCATTCTGATGCTGATTAACCTATTCAGCAAAAATTATTTCCCTTTGTTCATGTGAAAGCATCATCTAAAGATGAAAGTGGGGCAATAATACAGGACAGTAGGTGCAGTCAAGAATAAAGATTACTTCAAATGCTAGTATAGAAATTGTCCAATTGCCTGTGTCTAGATAACCATTTCTCTCATTACTGGGACAAAGTCATGTTGTTTTATTTTAAACTAAGAAAAGTATAAGTAGTTATTGGCTGTTTAACACTCAAAACCCTTCTCCGAATATTTTGTCCAAAAGTATCCCCCATCTCATCTTTTTCCTGCATCTGTAAGAAGTTTTTATCGTTTAACATTCCAGTTGGCCATACTAAAGCTAAGTTGACCTAAGTTTGTATGAGTTATGCTTGTTTACTAAGTTACTACTTCACCCCTTTTTTCCTAATTTTTACTGTATTTTGTTTCTGAAACTAATTACTGTCTACCCCTTTGTGGGAACTGAATGCCTTTATTTCAAGTCTATTTAGGATGGAAGGATGTCCTGTTCTTGTTCAGATTCAAAAACTTCCGTAAGTATAAATTCAGGTGCTGGAGTACTATCTTTGACTTCGTATTGTTCATAAGATGAGAGGGCAGCTGTGAAAAGGAAAGTCAGAATAGAGGAGAATTGCGAAAATATCTGGACTTTCAGTTCTGTCTGAAGATACAATAAACAAATTTTGTCTTATCTTATTTCTATAGGTTTTCCTTACTGTTAATCTTTCATTGGGTCTCTTGCAAACCTTTTGAGTTGCAGGAGGCTTACTGATACACAAGCTGTTTTCAGGAGCATTTGTTCTTTTCTTCCTCAGGCTGAGGTGAAGATGCGCATGGAACTGGAAAAGAGACTGAGGGAAGCTGAGGAAGCATTGCAGAGCTTGGAGCAAGGCTTAAATTCTTTGGATCGCAACAAGGAGAAGGAGGAGAAGATGAAAGCAGATGTCAGTAATCTGAGAAGTAAGTCTGTTATCCATCTTCTTTACTGATGAGTGAGCACCAAGAGGAAATATTTCTTCCCATCTTCCCAGACTCAAAAAGTGATTCCCAAATTAGTAAGGCTGCACCTGGAGTGCTCTCCCAACTCTCTTTGTACCTTAACCTCACCATCCTTTGGAGGAGTCAGAATATGTTGTACATACACTTGATGCTTCACCTTCAAAGGAGTACAGTATTTCTCCATGCTTTCCTGTGTAGTGGAAGACAAACCTATGGGCAGAGAGAAGCGTAAAGGCTTTCCAAAGGGTCAAACAGGGAAGCTGTGGCATAGCACATGTTGCTCAGTTTTCCTAGGTGATTGCTGCAGCTCTCCACCGCTAATATTTGCTGTGCTATTAGAAATCCCTGTCTGTTCATGGCACATCTGGATGTGTCCATGAGAGTGTTGCCAACTCCTCCCTTTCTGCAGTTGAAGATTTGACTGGTTCTAGGATTTCTTCAAGGAAAGCATGCCCAACAAGGCTTCAGAGCCCTCTGTGGTGACAGAGTTGAGAAGCTGTATGATAATATCAAGGAGAGTAAGCTGCCTTTCTACAGTTACATCATTAGCAGATGTGGGAAAGACAAAAGGAGAATGGATGATTGCTACTCTTTCTCTAGCTTGAGTATGGCACTAGAGGTTTCTGTCATTCTGAATTTGATGATGTCTTGGTGCTTCACAAAATGTTGTTTGTAAAGATCTAGGGAAGTACTGAACATCATCCTCTGGCTCACTGAGTGTAGTCCCTTTTGGCTGGTTCACTGCTTGCAGCGTCTTTTCCATCACTGCTCATAGTGGTGTATTCTCCTCAGAGTTCTTCGAAGAGTGCATCCGCAATGCTGAGCTGGAGGCCAAGATGCCCGTGATCATGAAGAACTCTGTGTACATCCACAAAGCTGCCACTCGTCGCATAAAGAGCTGCCGCCTTCACCGCCGGAGAGCCAGCGCTTCATGGAATGACTGTAGGTAGTGGGCAGCTTCTTCCTCTGTGCCCTGCAGGAGCAGATGCATGCAGATGAAGCTGAAAAAGCAGTAAAATCTGCAAGTGTGGTTCATAATGCATAGTTCTTAGCAGTACCATGGAACTATAGGCTAACCTGGGGTTTTGCTATCCGAAGAGCAGGCAGCAAATCTGCACAGTTACCTGTCTCTTTGTGTATGTGGAAAAATATGCAGTAACTGCTGGGATACCTCCTAGTCTCTACAAAAAAATATGCTCAAAGCTGACTTCCTTTGTGATTAAGCATTCACGTGGAACTAGGTTGAAAGGGACATCTGCATAATGTCTTGCCTAGTCCAGTACTCAAAATGGCTGTCTTCGAGGTCAGAACAGTTTTTACAGCACTGTAACATTGGAAAGAGGTAAAGAAAAGGACTTGCAAAGAAGAAAAATGTATTTCCATGCTGTCAGCATTTTCCTTCCCTGAAAACAGTAAGGTGAAACTGTTGGTTCAGTGGTTAGTTCATCCCTGGCTAGGCTCTTGGTCGTGATGATTGCATGGCTCAGGTGCTCTCTTGGCTTTCTTTGATTTGTCCCCTTCACTGAATGTGCTGACTTTTTGTGCTGCTCTTGTTTCAGTGAAGCAGTCCCAGTCCTTCATCATCTCACATGCAGAAGCTGAAAACATCGAGGAGCTGAAAGAGGCAGCCAAAAGACTGAGCCGGCACCAGCACTTCCGTGAGACACTCTATCAAATCATGAGATCACACAAAGATTCATCATCAGGGGATGAAAAGTGACTCTTGTTGACAGGAGACTTCTGATCTCAACTTGCCATTCAGCTCTGCAAACGCTAAGCAGTCAGGCATTAGGGTCAGAAGGGAGTTGCATCCTTTGGTGAGGAAGGTGGTGGGAAGTTGTGTGTAGGCAGTTCCCTCAAGTAGTGTCTCTGCTTTAGTTTGGATGCTCCCTGTGGTCTGGAAGACCTTCCCTGCTGATGACTCTGGATCATGCCTCTTTGCTTCAGCTGCTTATGTTAAGCCATGTTTTGCCAAGATACTGCGGCTGGTGTTAAAGTGAACCACTGGCCTTAGCTTAGGAAGTGCCTCTTCTTTTCTTTGCTGCCTAGTCTGCCTGCTTAAAAACAGGTGCTTCTGAGAAATCCTTCCTCAGCCACCCAGCTACACCCAGTGTAGCCACCCCCAGCTGGCACAATTTAACCTGTTCTACCTAATGTCCTCTAAGAAACTGCCTCCTCAGTGTAGACCATAACATCAAATACAAGGCAATCTTATGCTGCAGCAACATTTTAAGTAGAGAGATAGCAGTGCAAGGTGAAGCCAACCTGAGGATTCTCCCCATGGCAGGGAAGATGGAACTACATGATATTTAAGGTCTCTTCCAATCTAAGCCATTCTATAATTTGCCTCCAAAAGCATCATGTGCAAAGATCTCATAGATAACTTAGTAGCACCAATGCAAGTTGGAGGGAAGGCTACGCTGTGCTGACCATAGGCAGAACATCCTGGGGACACCTTTGCACTTTTTTGCATCAAGTCAGACAAGCTGACTATGTTGCTGTCAGGAGGAGGAGAAAAGGTCTGTGCAGAAAATGGTAGGCAGGTTCAGTGTGGAGTAGCCTTGACTCTGATGGTTTCCTCATTACCTCAGGAAAACAAGCTTAAGGGCAGGTGAGTGGGGTGAGGACTGTTCAGCAATGACATCTACTACCATTTTGCAAATTAAATGTTGTCAGCAGCAAGATGTTAGGGCTGAGGAGGTAGGGAGATCCACTTCAGTGTGTACTGCAGCAAATAGCCCTTACCCAGCACTTTGTACTGCTCTCTGCCAGTCCTTTTAATTGCAGCCCAAGCTATCGTGGTCTAGCCTGGACCTCCACCAAGCCAAGACTGGAATGGGAGAAGTCCTGTGTACAGCTTAATCAGAAGTGGGCTCCTGGCTGGCCTTTGGTCGCTCTTCATTGTTCACCATGAGTTTGTCACAGTGGAGTATTTACCTTGTAGTTGGTTATCTTGTGTTTTACATGAGAGGAATGGCTTTGTTGTACAAACCTCTCCTTTATAAAAGCAGCTGGCTAATAATTATCCACACTATAGTAACTGCACTGTTTAGTGCTTACAGAGCACGTGACAAGCATACTCAGTCACGCTTTATCCCTGTGATATAAGTCAGAAAACAAAGATGTAAAACTTACAAAGGTGATGATGCTAGAAGCAGAGCTTGCTTAGGGCTTAGCTGCCAGAGTACTGGGGCTCTTAGGTCTGTACCCCTGGGTATTACATGTGCCCTTTTTGCCAAGTGACTGGGGTGGCTGCTTACCTCCATGCAGGCTGTGGCACTGGGCATATTCAGGCTTTGTTTCTGGCCACTAAAGTCATTCCCTTCCAATCCCCTACTGCTTCTAGGGTGAATTTAGGGATGTGATAGGGAAGGGACCTTGTCCTGTCATCATCTATGGGAGTGGCACTGGTGCTGGTGGAGGGTACAGAATGTGATATGCTGAGAGCTTCTAGAGGGAGTGTATGACCAGAGGATGAGCACTGTGAAGGCATGGTCTCTCCATTTCAGCCACTTACTGACCACTATCCTTCCGCTAGATAATGGGATGTTTTAAAAAGCCAGAGGGCTCATCACAGAGGGCTGTTACTTTTACAGTGACAGGTGATGGGACAGGAAAATAAAATTTACATCCCTCCTTAGCATACCTGACCCTTTTTTACATCCCTCCTTAGCATACCTGACCCTTTTGTGCTTTTCCTACTCTAGCTTGCAAACTAGAAGGCCAGAAATTAATTCTGGTTCCCAGAAGGTTGAAGAATTGAGAAACAAAAGCAGAGCTGGTTTTCCCCTTTGCACTGTCCTATCAACCTCTCAGGCTATTTTCCAGTTGCAATTTTTTTTTTTTATCATGTAATACTGGAAGATGCAGTGAAAAGTACAGCCAGAATGTGTATCTGTAATCAAGGCAGTTAAAAAAAATCACTTGGTGGCTTGTGAATGCAACACTTTGATCTATTACAATCAAATGCCACAATATCATAATTTACGGAAGTATTGTACTCAGGAGGTAGTCACATCTGATCTTCCTTTACTGCATATTGACAGCAATAAGAAAATAAAAGTTACACTGATACCAGAGTGAATTCCTATGTGTTCTTGTCACACTGTTACTGAAATGAAGTTAAATTGCCTCTGCAGGAGTAGAGACAAATTATTGTGACATGCTCATTTACTGCCAGGATACTGCTGTGCTTCACTGGGTTGCTGTATGAGCTGAGCATCATCTCTTGAAGGACAGTGTGCAAAATGCTTTCACCCTTGCCACCCGCTTTCACTTTATTTACTAAGTTGAACCTCTGCACTTCACAATGGAAATAATGCTAAATCCAGGATATATCAAATCTAAATCAGAAATCTCATGCAGCTTGCTGGCTTCAGGTAAGCAGGTGGAACCATGTCCTCAGCCACCTGTGGCAAAGTCCTTTCTATCAGCTGTTCCTTGCTGCAGACAATAACCCTGTTAGCCCTGACCCCGCAAGTACCATGGGAGAGTCTTTTCACCTAGGAACCTCTCTTCCCTCTGAAGACTTTCCCAGTTGACCTTTTTAACAAACACTGTTTGTTAAAACAGTGTTAATGTGTGGATGCTGCCAGCCAGCCATAGTGTCTGTGTCTTCTTATCTACTTGTACACAACAAGAGCTGTGGCTCCTGCTCAGGCTGTGCTAAGGGTTAATTTAGTCCTCCATGTGAGCAGCAGGAAGCCTCCAGGCTGTTTCACTGCCTGGTGTAGAAGTGATGTTTGCTTTGTGGACAGGAATTTGGGAGCTCCTCTGGTACTTGCTGCCTAAGGGCTTTGCTATTGCCCAGAAGTAAATGACAGAGAAAAGAAGGCAGCACCGCCCACTGTCTTCAGTGTTTTCTGCTTCTAAAGCAGAGAAAACAGACAAGAAATGGAAACTGCCTTCAGGGTCAGAAGTCAATAACAGAAGGTGAAATGTCACTGATGTTAGAGCTGCTGTGCATAAAGTATGAGGGATGCGGGCAGTAGTGATCCTCAGCTCTGGAGCATGGATTTTTATCTCGAGGTGGTGGGCCAGCCTTCAGCTTGGATTGGTTCTTTGGAGGAAGGATAACAGGTTTTCACTAAAATGTCTTTTTGATTGCTTTTTCATGCACATGCTTCCCGTGGCAAGTGAATGGACAGAGGGTGGCTCACGCTGTGCCTCGCAAGGAGAAGCGTCTGTATGGGTGGGAGAAATGGTGCTGCCAGGGGAATGGCTGTGGTCAGACACTGGAGCATGGCCATGCTGGTCAGAGATGGCCCTTCCCTCGTGATGGGGCTGTGCTGTTCTGCTGCCTGCATCTCTGAGCTCTTCTGCCTGCCTGCTCACTCAGAGCCTCAGTGCCTTTCTGCCCACCAAGATAATGTTTCCTATATTAAGTAACTCCTTCTTACTGTAGGCTTAACTGTAAAGCCGGAATGAGGAAAGATCCAGCTGAGGATTCAGACAAGTCTGTGAGTCCTTTCTGCTCCTCTTTCCACCGCACTGAGTGGTGCAGGAGGTGCTGCAGTGCTGGGAATGGCATCTCTTTTTCAGCCTTGGCAGGTTGGGTACTTAAGATGAAGAAAAATGACAAAAGCCATTTTGTGGAGGTAGCAAAGGCACCTTTTTCTATTTCAGAGGTATTGTAATAAATAGAACAAGTGAGGTCATGGGTTCTTCTTTTGCTGCATTGTGAGAAGTGCAAGCTTTGCACTGCTTAAAATAATAAGCAAATTCTGCTTAGTCTTGAGTTCCTCTTGGCTGCACCTTACCTCAGACCATCCAGGGGTACAGGGATGGGTCTTTTCCCAGGACTGCTGCTCCTATTGGATTTTTATTTATTTATTTATTTCTGTTAGTGCTGTGTGCAGGAGAGCTCTCACTCTACATCACTCCTACATCAGTGCCTGCCTGAAGGAGCCACCAGCCCCTGCTCCCCTGGCATGAGAGGAAAGGGTTCTGCTTTGTGCAAGGTTTTACTCTGAGCTCTGAAGTATGGCCAGGAGCAGGGCCATAGCATGGGTGCTAGAGCTCAAACTTTGATGGGACTCACAAGTGCTTGAAGACCCTGCTGATGGAGGTGCACAGGTAGGTTAGTAACATGAGGCTGTGAGAAGTTAAAACCACGCAGCAAGGAGGTGGGAATGCTGTAACTCCTGCAGCAAGCTAGCTGAGTAGGCTTACTGCAAAAACTGCAAGAGATGAGAGATTGCAACTCACTTGGGAACTGCTTTCATTCCCCCTTTCCTTTCTCCATTCTGTCAGAGGCACAGCGATGCTGCTTACCGCAGGTGAGGAGGCTTCTCCAAAAACAGGATGGAGAGTTAGAGTGCAGCAGAAGAGCCTAAAAATTGAACAACTCATGATAGTGTGTCAGTGTGTTTAAAAAAACGTATGCATATCTCGGTATGCAAAACACAGTTTGTCCTGTTTATCAGTGAGCAAAACCACATCCAGTCCCAGCTGGCATTCAGTCCCCTGTACTTGGATAAAAGGGATCTGAAGCTACAGTCTCCTTCCTGTCTCTTCTACTTGTGCAGCAGACCAGGTGGCAAGGCAGTGCTAGTATGGCCCAGTTGGGTGATGTGAGCCTAGCATTGGTTGTCCCCTGCCTGACTTTTCTGGCACTGGTGAGATGGCCAGGTCCTCCTGTGTCTGCAGGTGTCATGCTTACTGACAAAAAACAATTAATCTGCGTCCTCCAGCGTCCTCTTCTCCACTCTGCTGAATTTCTCTTGTCATTGCTCACTGCACACAAATGCAGAGCAGGTGGGCTTTAATGTGGAACTTATTTTAGATTAAGAAAAACAATGTAGGCTCTCTGTGCAAGCAGAGCTGGCTTTCTTCCCTATGTAGGGGAAACGTGGGCTTCAAAATGAGGACAGAAATTTTCCAGCCGTTCGAAGGTACTGTAGATGGGCAAAATAAGTGAGTTTCTCTGATGTGCCAGGCTTGGGTGAGGAGGAGTTGCAGGATATGCTGCATTCGAAGTTTGAAGCCAGCCTGCAGCGAGTGAAAGATGGTTTGGTTTGGAGAAGGTATTCTAACCTTTGCTGTACAGGGAGTTTTGGTCTCTACTTGAAGGATGCCAAGTTAGCAAAAACATTGTTTATGTGAGGAAAAAGTGAGTAAATATTCATGAATGAGGGGATGGTGCTTAGTATCTGTTTGCTATTGCCAAGCTCGCTTGAGCTCTTGTTCATGAGAAGCTTCTCCTACTGTGAGGATGTGGAGGGAATGTGAGCCATCTGGTGTCTCATGGCCAAGGCCAGCCTGGGGTGTCATCCCAGAGTACGTGGGAGGGTTGGGAGTGACAGAGGGGTGTCAGGTGGCTTTCCTTGCTTTACAACTGCTTCAGAGCATCTTTGCGAGCATCAGAACAGAGCAAAAACATTCACGAACTTTTAAAGATTAAGAAGCAATGCGGGACTCGAGTGTGTGTGAGGGGGATGATAATACTGGTGCTGGATCTGCCCTTTGTTGTGCTTGCCCTTTCCCTCGACTTTGCTGTTGTTCTAATGTGGCTAATGGAAGATATTCACATGAGGTTGGGATTGACTTCCCCCTGGCCCGCTGTGCTGAGTGTCTAGGCCACAGCACTGAGCTGGCAGAAGGGAGGTCCACCCTGCTAAGAAGTGCATGGGAGGTAAGACGTGGCCTGTAGGGAGTTGTGGCTGTTCAAGCATTTTTTAAATAGTACTGAATTTCTGTCTAGAAAATGTTACTCATTCAAGTAACATAGAGTCTTTCAGACTTGAGTGTTTCATGCAGAAAATGTGTACAAGTGTTCAGGGAGCACCCTGGGATGCTAACCTCCAGGAACTACTCTGCAGCCTTCCTCATGCCCAGCTTTGAGCGTGTCCTGAAGATGCAGGGCACCATTGCCTGCTGCCTGTCAGGGCAGGGCCAGCTGGAGCCTAAGGGACAGAGCCGGTCCCGGTGTGTGCCTTGTAGGCACAGAAGGCAGCGTGGAAGAATGGCCTCTTGCTCAGGACCATGACCTCAGCTCCCCTCTCAGTGCTGCATGTGCAGGAAGATGAGGTGCGCAGAAGGGCTGTGGAGGAGCGGGTGCTCGTCTCTAGCTGAGCTAAAGTCAAATCAGATTTTATATTATGGAATCTCATCTCTCCTTAATCTTCAGAGATTTATCAGAAAGCTTAAAGTTAGGACAGAGCGCTGTGGCATCTAATCTCTCCTCCTGTCTGTCACAGACAAACACATTTCACCTACGTAGTGTTACTCTAATCTGTGGCTGGAAGGGCTGAGGAATGGGATCTCTGCCACTGTGGGGTTGTTTCCCCACCTATATTAGCAAAGCAGAGCCAATGGGTTAGCAGTGTGTGGGGAGCAGGTTCCCTGGGGGAACCTGGTGAGCCCCGTGTCAGTGCTGTGTGAAGTGCGGGAGGTCTGCTTGTGGGGAAAAGGCAATTGGGACGGGGTTGCTTAGCCTTTTGCTATGGAAGAGGTGACTCAGAGGCCTGGTACATGGCAGCTGCAGGAACCATGGCCATGGGAGTGGCGAGAGTTTCCAGTGGGCTGCAAGCCAGATGACTCTTGAACACAGTTAACCTCGTCTCTGTTCTTGAGGGTCACTTCATGGAGAGAGGGATTTTTTGTCTTAAATAAGGACAATAAATCTATATATGTAATGTCAGATTTTCCCACAGGTGCAGAGAAACGGGTGGGAAAGGGCTGACATTGCTCAGCTCCTTCCAAGTGGAAAATCTTAAGTATTATTAGTGCTCCATGTTCCACTTTTTGTTTCCTTTGCCTCCTGCAGGAGAAACTTGAGGGGCATGTTCCCTTGAAGGAGGCATGTTTTTCCCTGCTGTCCTTCACTGCTGCAGCCTCCTGGGGCCAAAGGAGGAGTCTGGGATGGTGGACACCTGGTAAATATGCAGCAAAAGTGACTCTGTCCTACAAAGGCAGCAAGGGCTTGATCCAGCCAGCGTGAGATGGTGGTGGCTGTGAAGGGAGTTAAGCACAACTTGCCTAGTGCTTCTTCATGGATGTTTTCTAGCTTTCTGAGAAAATGTAGCTTGCTTCTCTAAAAAAAGAAGTGCTATGTGAAGAGAGACTGAGAACTCGTCCTCGTGGTGTGAAGAACAAGGAGAGAAACACCTCCAGGTGGACCACCTGGACTTGCACAGGGACGTGGTTTCAGGTAAATTCTGAGAACATGCACTGTGTTCTTAGCAAAACACGGTTTTGTAGCTCGCTGTAGGAGGAGTTCCTTTTGCTCTTTTCTGGTGGCAGCAGACCTGGACTCCTTACATTTCAGTATCTGCTGGAGACTTTAGTCACCAGTGCCCTCAGTTACCCCTCGGAACCCAGTGGGCTGCTCTTGTGCTTGCTGACCTCTGCCACAGCAAGTTGCACTAAGGGGAGTGGGACATCTCGCCTTCTGCTGAAGCTTGTGCAGAGAACTCTGAAAACATATTTCTATATGTGTGCTTCCCTACAGGTAAGCTGAGTCGCTTCTCTTCAGGCTTAGTATTTGGTTAGTTCTTCACAGCCGTTTGGAAGATCCTGCTATATTATGTTCTCTGTGTAGTACTCTGTGACAAACACACACAGCTTCCAAAGCCTTTTGCCCTCTGAGATTTGCTGTTTGTTTTTTTTTTTCATTTGTGTTTTTTGTTGTTGTTGTTGTTTGTTTGTTTGTTTGTTTTTAAGGTAGGGGACAAGGTTGTGTGCCGTTTTTATCTGCTTTCCTCCTCCCCTGTTAATCAAAAGGCATTTGAGGGCAGGTGAAGGAAGCCACGCTGTACCTTCACAGCATCTTAGAGGCATTACTCTCCCAGAAATGGCAATAAACCCACAGGCTGACAATGGCAATCTAGCCTCTCGTGCTGCTCCAAGCCCTGGCTGCATTATCTGTCAGGGATAATTCCTTGACCTTGTGGTCTGGGGATGAGCCCTTTGCTTAACGATTAAGCCACTGCACTAGATAACACTCCCTGTTTAATCCCTTTGGTAGCTGCTGCTGGGGAGGGGACTGCAAAAATGCAGCAGTTTGCAATAGGTCTGGAGACCTCAGAAACTGTGGTAACAGCACAGGATGTGGCTGTACGTGTCCATCCTCCTGCCTTCATTTGCTGGCGGGCTGGAAAACAACCAACATATCTAGGGCACTACTTTATCGAGCGATGGAGCCATCTGGTGCAAAAACCAGAGCTGTCTGAGGGCTTAGACATGTCAGAAATCAGAAGTCCCTCTGTGTATTGATCCTGTCTTCTATCTGCTGTATAGAAAAAGGCTTGTAATTGCCTTTTCTTGGTCTGTCCTGAATAACTTGCTAATCTTGCAGACTTGGCCTAGAATAGGGATGAAGAAAGCTTCTATACCCAGATCTTCCCTGCCCATTGTACCCCTGGTACCTGTGGAGTGTGCCCACCACAGTGCCATGGGTTCTTCAGGTGCATCCCAATCTGTGAGGTTATGATCACATCCCGGAACTGTACAAGCCATAGAAGGCTGAGGCCCAAACCCCTCATACTTACAGTTCTGCACGCAAGTGAAAGCAGAGGGAGATCTTTGATCAGATCTTACGTGTAATCATAACATAGAGTGACTTGGGTTGGAAATGACCTCAAAGATCATCTATTGCCAACCCCCTTGCAGCCGGCACAGTTGCCAACCACTGGACCCCAGGCACCAGATCAGGCTATACTATCCATTCTGGCCTTGAACACCTCCAGGAATAGGGCATTCACAACCTCTCTGGGCAGCCTCACCACCTTCTCAGTGGAAAAACATCCCCCTGATATCTAATATAAATTTCCCCTCCTTCAGTTTAAAACCATCCCCCTTATGCTATTACTATCTACCCATGTAGGAGGTTTAATTCCTCCCAGACAGCTGCCAGTCCTCCCTTTCTGCTCAAAGTCTGTCTTTTCCCATGTCACCACTGTTTATGTTATATTTATATTTATTATGAATTCCTGTTAATCTGTCCCTTCCCTTTCAAAAGGATCCTGCCCTCTTTGAGCTAGCCGCAGCCTCAGGTTTCCTTTGGCCACAGTGTCACCTCATCCCAGGCACAACGACGTGGTAGTTGTCACCCCATACTTGCCTTTGAGGAACTGACTTGACCAGGAATGTCCCAGCCCAATGGTCTGTATCAAGATGGCTGCATACAGATAGAGCTGTGCTTAGCTGAGGAGCTCACAGCCAGCTTTCTGCTTTCCCACAATGTGCTGAGCTGTGGGCATGCTGTGGGCCTCTGCCCACTCCTGGCAGTTTGATGTTACATTTGTTCCTTAAGAGAAAAAAAAAAAAAGTTGGACTGACACAAGCTTCACCTGAAATATGCTGCTTCACCCTGGGTTCCTGAGCTAGATACCTCTCTTGCAGCTCATTCTACTGAGCCTAGCATGGGGGAAAATCTTAGCACCAGCACACAGTCAAATAATAAGAGCAGAACCAGGAACTCCACATGGCCTTGGCTGCTGTCCCGGAGCCCAAAGGTTGTTCAAATCTCTGACTTCGCCATTTCTTTCTTATCTCTTCTGTTCATCAGTTCTTTCTTCTTAGAAGACACTTCATTCCTTTGCATTTGTGCCCCCAGCAGAAAAGACTGATGGTAACATCATCATCTACAGAGTTATACCCCCTGGCGATCCTTGCTGCTTGCAGGATGCCTTCCTCTCCCTGAGCATTGCAGTGTGTTGTCATGGAGAGGATGCAGTCAGCACTGCGAGGTCAGTAGGTACTACACAGCCTGTGAGTTTCTCAAGCAGAGGCATCAGGATGGATGCAAAGGGCCTTTGAGGACTCCAGGAGGCTCTGCAGAAATTCCCCTAGTAGCTGCATTATGGTAAATTTTCTGTGCATTTGGGGACTCACAGACTGTGACTGAATCACATGCCATCTGCATTATGATACAGTCCCTCTGCAGAGTGGGCTCTGCAGATTGCTTTCTATAGGAAATTTGTTGAGTAGAACTGTACGCTGAGCAGAAGCATTTGGAGAGGCCAGTGGCTCTCAGTGGGAACTTCAGTGCATTCAGGAACCAGAATTACCACTTTTTCTTCTTTATTGGGCCATAAAGAGAACGCATTGGAAACACCAGACTGAACTAGAAGAGGTGAGCAGATAATTTGCAATGTAGTAGGAATCACAGAAAACTTCTGTTGTAAGACAGAGTCCCTTCTGCCTGGAAAATACTAGGACTTGCCACATCTAAGAGACATAGGCTGGTGTGACAGCTACCACACAGTGACGTGGAGTGTCTGCTAGCAAACCTCAGATGTCAGGTGCTCTAAGCAGCACTGCCTAGAGCACTGAGGGATCCTTCAGGCCACCCACCTGCCCCTGGTTTTCTGAAACAATCTTCCCTGAATTTGCTCGCTCCTGTGCAGCAGGAGGGGAAACATCATGGAACATGAAGAGAAAAAGTGAGCCATGGCTCAGAGCTGCTAAGATACACCTAAACATCCCCAAACTCTCCCAGCCCCGTGTCCTCAGAGTGATTGTTCCAGTATTAGGGTTCACGTTTGTACTGGTTTTAGTGCCAAAATCCAGGTTCTTGGCTTTGTGACTTGGGGCAGGTTTCTGGTTTCAAGCTAGTGCTCTTCCCACCCACATTACACCATCTGGGAAAACAGTGCAAAGGAATCAAATTAGTAGTGCTGTGCTATATGAAAATCAAACAGCAGCATCTCTTTGCTGCTCCACAACATCCTAGTTATTCTGTAGGTTTTTGAGCTACACCAGCCAAAGACCCAAAGCCACAGGCTTGCCTCGGGTTGAGGACCAGCAGGGTAAACCAGATGGCTGGAAGCCTCTCCAGATCAGTGTGGACTTGTCCGTAGTGTGGGGCTGGATCCCCATGAGGGCTATAGATGATAGGAGACTAGTCTCAGGACCAAGTTGGTGAGGAGACAGGGGGACAGGTAGCAAAGCTGTGAACAGAGTGGTCCCCTCCTGGGCCTGAACAAAATGCTTGCAGATGGGCGCTTTAACAAAGCTCTCAACTGTTGGCATAATGCTCGGGGCTTTATGGAAAGGAAATGTCTTTCTGCTTTACCTGCACATTCGTGTTTTGAACTCCCTTCCCCATTTATTTTCCCATCTCTCATAAATCATTAAATAACTGACAAAAATAGCACAGCTTACTTAGGAGGTGATTAAAAATGAGAAGAAATTATCCTATCGCTCTCCCAGAAACCCAAACGTTCCCAGTAGCATCTGTCACAGGGCCAAACCTCTCATTCCCTACTGTTTAGCTTGCAGTCTGACAAGGTGCCTCTGTGCCAGCTGTGCTGAGCGGCTCTCTGCAAACACCCGGGAATGCAGCACGGAGTATCAGGAGGGTCATTGCTGTAACTAAGCCATCAGATGATCCTACATCCTGCTGTCCAGGTATGGCTCAAGCAAGAGGAAATTTCCACCAGGCTCTGAGAGACATAACCTATGCTAACACATCGTGGTTGGCATAAATAATAGAAAGGCTAAAGTATCTGAGCTGCATTAATTCCTGGAGTAGCTGTTAGCTCCAGTGAAGTAAGTAATGAGATGAACGTGTGATTTCAGTGTGCTGAAAGAAAGAGTATTGTTATTTCCTGCTGTTATAAATACAGTTATTTCAAGCCAGTCAGGATGGTGTAGGTATTCTCACTCAGCTCATGCCCGCTCTCTTTGTTTAACACTCTTATCTGTGCCCCAGCCCATTCCCTTTAAATGCACCTTCCTCCTGCCCCACCTTGCTCCTGTATGCCCCGTTACCTGCACCATTCACCATTAAACTCCCCGTTTGAAAGTATAAATATCCTTACATTTCCTTTGCATGCTTTAAGGTTTGAAGATGAGGGCTATGAGTGGAGGCTGGCATCTTAAGACTCCCGTGAAGCTCCAGCTGGAGAGCAGCAACGAGAGGAGCTGCCGCAGCAGAGGCTCAAGCATACCCTCCCCTTGCAACAAGGAGGTTAATTAGGGCTGCTGGGGGAACAGGGAGGATACGAGTGAGAGCTCCGGCTGAGTGCCAGCATGCCCTGGGGCAAGTCACATCCGTTCTTTCTGCTTCAGTCTTTCTGTGGCTGAGGCCGGGGGCAATAACTCATTTACCTCACAGTTTGGTCCTTGGATTGGATGCAGAGAGCTGTGTAAAGCACATAACAGTAAAATAGCACTGGCAGTTTGATTTCATAATCCAGGATGTTTCTTGCTGCTGGTGGGATTTTGTAACATGGGAGATTTCTTGCTGAATGATGGAAATAGGGGAAATTAGTGTAAAGTTGCAACAGAAGTATTTGAGTCCTTTCAGACTAGAATCCTACAGTAACAAGGTTGTGTTTCACAGCAAAGAGCCATGCTAAAATGAATAGGCACAGAACAAAAGAATCAGACCCAGAACTGAATATTTTATGCCCTAGCATTAATAGGCATATGGGACACGGAGCATATCCCATTACAAGGGCTCTGACCACTTGCTTCCCCGGAGTGCTGGTTGCTGTGCATAAGTGAAGAATGCATTTTGAAGTACTGTCTGGAAGCTTCCAAAGAGGGGATGTGGGGCTGCACTCCCACAGCAAGTTCTGTTAAGGCTTCATTAGCTCACTTTAGAGCAAGCCAGTACCCTTCTTTGTCTAGGACAGCCTTCTTTTTCAACTACGACAGTAAGTTTGAACCTAACAAGCTTAATTCCTTAGGACTTTAACTCTGCAAAGCATTAAGTGACCTTTCACAGACATGCTCTGAAAGGATTCTGCATGATGTGAGATCAGGTGGATCCCTCGCAGAGCACCTCCACTCTACTAGATGTGGAGGCTGCTCTGCTGGGCAACCGCACAAAGCCAGTTCTGCAAAGCAAGTGTGAGCGGAGAGCCACAGCCACCACCTGCAGTGTGCTGCATCTAACTGCTCTTGTGTCTTGTTCCTATGCACCCTGCATCTGAATTAAAAACAAACAAACAAAAAAAAACCCGCACAACCTGAAAAACTGCATTCTAACTACTATGTCTTAACCACCAGAGGAAGAAGAGCCACACGCAAAGGCAAATACTTTCTTCTGGTGTAATGCCTGGTGGCGATGAAAACCTGTTCTCAGGTAGGATGGCATCAACTTGGCTTTTTCAGAAGTCAATAAAGGAGCAGCAAATGTCACCTCTCTGAGGATAGCTAATGGATGTGACCCTTAGAAAAACCTCTGGAAAATTTTTGACTTTGCACTGCAAATATGGTATTCCCCCCCATATCTCCCTGTCCAAGGTGGGCTTAGTAAAGACATTCACATCTCTCACACCTGTGCATACTGCGTATTCAGTTTTGTGCACAAAATTTCCCTGGCATCAGGAGAAATTTTACCACAGAATGAGCCTAGAGCTCCCTAAGAGAAGGTAATTAAGGTGAGAAATCTCATCTTCACACCTTTCTTGTCCATGCTGTGAAAGTGTTTGTGATTAACTGGGTTAAAAATACTTTGTAAAACATTAACTACTAGGGGTGCAGCTCCGCCTCCTTATATCTTTTGAATGTGTCTGACAAATACAACCTTGACAGAGATCATGGTTTAGCGATGAATTTTTTGCTAAGAGGTAGCATTCAGAAGAGACAGTTTCAGTGCTGGAACTTTCATCAGCACTGAAGACCTCCAGCTTTAGCTGAAAATGACTCTCAAGACTTGGTGGTGTAATTCTTTTTTGAACATTTAGATGATAATGGAGCCTCTCTCCCCGGTGTTGCAATATCTCAACTTCAGGAACTCTTCAGAGTGGTTTCCAGCAGGTTAAATGCTAGCAGGAGTTCTAGTCCATTGGCACTGCTAACCTGTACAGCACTTTATAGAAGTTACAGGTTTGTGCACACGTGTTTGGTTTCAGATTTGAGAGTGTAGTGGCATTTGGATCTAGATTTTGGGTTAATCCACTAGACCTATAGAATCCAATATGAAATCTAGTTAGGAGGAGAAACATGGGAATTCAATGCTAGCCAGACCTAAGATGTGCCATCAGTCACAGCAATTACCCAGAACAGGGCATTTGTTGCTTTTAAAGTGCAGACAGTCCAAGATCTAGAGGTCATTCTGTAGCAAGCACTCACATGATTTAGAAGCAAATTCTTTGTTACAACCTCATGGTTATAATAGATTGATAGCCTAAAATGCATTTCCTAATCTGAGGAGAGAACCAACCTATCTTTCTGTAGGACCTGACCAAATGTCATCAGTTCCTCCTACACCTTGAATAAGGTGTGATCTACTTCTGAGCAACCGGATAATGTGCTACTTGCTTTGGTTCTTAGTACCCTCTGGTCTGCAGCTCAGTATCACAAATATAAAATAAGCCTCAACTAAAAATACCATATGTTATGCATGTACCTCAGGGCTTAATTTCAATTTCCATGGAAATCCAGCAGTAAAACTTCTCAAATAAACAGAAACATTAGCAGACCCAGGAAATACCCCTTGACTCTACTCAACTAGCTGACTTCATTTCTCATGTCACAACTTTAAACAGCTATAAACTCCATTGATTTTCACAAGCTCTGTACTGGAATATCTACAGAAATGAAAAAAGTCCATACACAAATCTGTGTCTTTTGAAAAAAAATATTTTTTTTCAAAGATTGCACATTCAAAACTCAAGCTGCACACTGCGCAGAATAGGAACAGTAGTTAGCCAATCCAATTACCATCATGGAGGTGTGCTTTGATTAGTTTGGCTGTAGCCCCAAGCTGTCAAACTCAGTCAGCAGCAAGACACGGACTTGAGGTGTAATTACAGTCAGTGGCCGAAGCGCCTCTCCTGGGCTGTAAAAATTTTCTTGATCTGCACTGGAAATGTAACGTCAGATGGTACAATTCAGTGTTAAGGGAAAAAATGACAGCGGCTGTGTCTACTCATCTGCCCATCACGTTACACACTGCAGTACAAACAATACATAAACATGGCTGTGGTACAGCAGGACAGCAGGATTGCTTTCTCTTTTCAAATCACTTGTAGTTTCAAGGAGGAGAGTGAAGTGCCAGGCTCCTAGCTGGAAACAGTAGCACCGTTCTCCTTCCCGCAGTTGTGCATTTTTTAGGTTTTGGTGTTACCTGACCATTTTCACCAATGGATGTGCTTTTTTTTCTAGTAACGCCTCAAACAAACAAATAAATAAATCAGTACTTTGTGCTTTGTTAGCATCTTTCATCCAAAGCCCTGCAAGTGCTTTGCTAAGCCATGTGTTACTATTTCCTGTGAGCCACATCAATCCCAAGAGTCCGATTCTGCTTCCTTTTATAGCAATAGGAGCAGGGTCAGCCCGCAAGGGTTGCCTGATGTTACAAATCAAGCCAACAACTGAGCTAGCATAACTCAGGTGTCCCGCTTCTTGCTTTTTGTGCCACCTGGCCCCACAGCACCAATCACTCTGTGATTCAAAGAGAGCAAGTTTCATCAGATTACTTCATTTCCAGCACTTCTTTTACTTCATTTCCAGCACTTCTTTTACAATGTCTCCAGCCCTGCAGGGTACCAGTGTGCTTGGTCTACTGCTGTTGTTGTTATTCATTTTAATACTTTCTTTAGAACCTTCTGAGAGGTAAGTGATCCATGCATGTGACACTGCATGCCTGTGTCACCTTCTTCTGGTTTCCTCTTTCCCTGTGTTGTACGTCAGAGACATCTGCAAGGAAATGAGAACCTGACTCTTCTTGCTGCTTCTCTCCTTGCTCCAGGTTTGACAGATATCACCACAGCAACCCAGCACAGTCACGGATGGTGGAGCACAGTGCTGGCGCTGCCTGGAGCCAGAAAAAAAAACAACAGAAAGTGCCTGGTTTGGATGCAGGTTTGTAACTTCAATCTGGCAGAGAGTAAACCTGGAGAACTGGAACAGAACACTGACTTGAATGCTGTCCACAGGGTGTAGGTAGGCTTTCACATTTCCAGTGCATTCATATCAAAAGGCCTTGTTTCCCTCAAAATGGTATTGAGTTAGTTGTAAAAAATGCAGTGATCCTCACCTAAGAGAATCTGTAACATACCTTATTTTGTGCATCTACTCTTTCTTGTGCCCTAAAATAATAATGCAACTGATAGCACCAGTGGACAGACAAAAGCAGCCCTACTTAGCAGACAACAATAAGAGCTGGGTGACAGTCTCACTGCAAGCAACTCATGCAGTCAGTAGTTTGGAAGAGATCTCTGGTGTATGCCTCGTCCAGCCTCTCTCAGGCTGAGCTGGAGAAGGTTGCTCAGGTCTTGTCAAACATGAATATTCCCAGCATGGATATTCCTAAGCCCCTTTATGCAATCTATTCACAGATTTCCATTTGCACATTTGCAACAAGGGCCAGCTTCCACAGGCTTGTTAATCTTTGTATCTTAATGTACAAATGTTTGGATGACTGTCAGCTTGTGAATTGCCCACAGATTCTTTCCTCCTTTCTCTCCTCTGAAAGAAGAAACTCTACAGACCTTTGAAAGAGACATTTGGAAAGGAGGGGAAGGATGCTGGGGAGAGGCTGCAAACAGCAGAAGTGAAACTGCGGAGTTTGTGAGCACTTTTAACAACTTCTACCCAGCTCAGATTGTAATGCCTGCTTATATGGTGTTGTGAAGCCTTGACCCACACTTTCTTTCCTCGATGTTTGATATCAGCAGTGAATGAGACGCACCCGGGGGCACATGGACTTCTCCAGGAGAGCATCTTCATCTTTCTGAGTGTGCAGCAGCTTTGAAAATGCAATCCTGTATCTTAAACCACACTGAATGTCACTCAAACCAAAACCAGCTGGTTTGGTTTGGGTTCTTTGTCAACAGGCTCTAAGAGTAGCCCATAGTCTCTATTGTCTGTTTTTCCAACAAAAAATAGTGCCGCTGTAGTCAGCTCCAGTTTAGACAATCAATTGGTAACTCACAAGTATCACGCAAAGTTCTTCTGCAGCCCTCTGTGCTTGTGGGGTGGAGGATGCAAAAGCTTGCTTCCCCTCCGTAAAGATGACTGAGGTCAGTCCTTAAAACACATCCAGAACAAAAACAAGTTTTAAAAAGTATGTGAAATAGCTGCCACATTTTTGTGCGGTACCCTGCTCCCCCAAAATAATAAATTAGGGTAGTTAGTTTTATTTTTTTAAATATTGTTAATGGAGAGGAGCTTTCTGATGCATTATGAGGGACAACTGATAACGTATCCCCAGCAGGACCTTTCATTTCTTATCCAGGCTGGCATGCAGCTCTGCTTCAAAGGCCATCTTGTCAAAGGTGCGTGTGTTGGTCTCCTCCCGTACCTTTTCCCGGACATGGAAGGATGCCCGAGCTACAGACCTGGCATTTTCTAAGACGGTCTTCTTCTCCTTGAAGATCTGCTCGCTCCTCTCCAGTTTCCTCTCGATAGAAAGGAGAATCTCCCTGCGCCGTAAGTCCTCGTACTGTTCCACCTTTTGCTTATTCATCTTCTGCACCTTCTCCTTCTCCAGACGGCTCAAGACCAACCTGCGGGCTTTTTCCTGGACCACCTCTTCAGCCACCTGGGCAGCATGCTGGAGTTTCCTCTCTGTCTCTTTAGCCAGGGCCTCCAAGTGCTCCTTCTGCTCTCTTTCCTTCTTCTCTGCTGCCAGTTTGGCTCTCTGGATCTGCATGTCCTCCCGCCTGGCCTTCTCCCTCAGCTCCTGGTTCCTCTTCTCTACTAGCTGCTCGTAGTTCTCCTGAGCCTTGGACAAACTCATCTCCAGGGAGGCCTTCAGCATTTCCTTCTCTTCTGCCTCTTGCTTGGCCAGTTCCTTGAGCAAAGTCTCGTGTTTCAGCTTCTCTGCTTGGTTGAGCTGCTTCCTCTCCTTCTGCAGCCGCACCTCCTTCCTCTGCCTCTTCTGCGCGGCTGTGGACAGCTTCTCCTGCAGGAGTTGTTCCTCTCGCTCCCGCTGCTCCTTCTTGCTGTCCTCCTTCGCCTTCAGATTGTGCTCTTGATGGAGCTTCTTCTGCTTGTCCTCCTGGATGGCTCTTTCCAGCTTCTCCCTCCGCAGCCGCTCCTGCTTCTCCGCCTGCTCCCGCCACCTCTCCTCACATACCTGCCGCTGCTTCTGCTTCAGCAGGGCAACCTCCTGCTGCTCCTGGCTCAGCTTTCCCCGCCGCTTCTCCACCTGGCTCTCCCACATGCGCTGGCCCTGCAGGAGGGCCTTCTGCTTCTCCTTCTCCTCCTGCTCCTTCCGCTGCTCCGCCAGGCGCCGCTGGCTGTCCCACTGCAGATGGGCCGCCTGCCGCTGCTCCCGCAGGAGGCTGGCCTCCTGGTGCTTGGCGATCATCAGCGCCGCGATCTTCTTGTCCCTCTCGGGCACCTCCGAGAGGCCCTTCTTCCTCTTGACCTCCCTGACGATCCTCTCCACCCTCTGGGCGGTCTGCGGTGAGTGGCTGAGGTCACCCAGGCTGAAGCTGCGCCCCAGCAGGGAGCCGTCTGCCACCCGGCCCCGGCCGCGCCCCTTGCCCCCCAGCCCCCGCAGGCTCTCCCCGCTGTATGAGGACGACGCTCCCGACTCCGAGGAAGTCTTGCCCCAGCTGCCCTCCCGACGCTTCTGCAGCGAGTCCAGGGAGTGGCTCTTGGCCTTGGCACCCCCTGACGCCCCAGCCTTCCCCACGGGACGGGGCGCAGCGGCGGTGGCGGCAGCCCGCGGGGCGAGGCGGGCGGCGGGCGAGGGAGGCAGGCTGCCGAGCGGAGCGAGGATGCGCCGCTTCTCCTCGCGGATAATCCTCTCCCGCTCCTCGCGGCACTGCTGCAGCTTGCGGCGGCGCTCCCGCTCGTAGGCCTCGTAGAGGCCGGTGGCCACCCGCATGGAGCGCCCGGGAGCCTCGCGCAGCAGCTCGCCCAGCGCCCGCGGCAGCAGCTCCACCGGCCGCACGGCGCAGCGGGCGCAGGCCTCCAGGGAGCGGGGGCTGGTCAGCACGTACCGGCTGCCCTCCGCCGCCGCGCAGTCAAAGTTGTACAGGTCCAGGTGCAGCAGCGGGGACTGCTCCCCGGGTCGGGACGTCTCCCCCGGCGTCGCCGCCGCTGCCGCCCCGCCGGGTGCGGGGCAGGGCTGCGCGGGGGGTTCTGCTGGGGGCTCCACCATGCTTGGGCCTGCGAGGAGAGAGCGGTGGCGGGTGAGCCTGCGGTCCCCTTTGTCCCTCCGGCACGGTGCTACGGATGGATGGAGCAGCCGAGCAGGGGCGGGGGTTCGGTGCCCGGGGAGCTTTGGTGAGATGGGATTGGTGTGCACGGGGCTGCTGGTAGCGGTGGTGTTTTGCGACCATCCGTGGGGGTGTCTGGAGCGTACAGGCTGGGGACGCGGGGGTCTCTGGGGCGCGGGTGAGAGGGCAGCCCCACACCCACCCCTCCGATGCTCCCGTGCGCGGGGGGTACGTGGCTGCGGGTCGGGGCGCTGGGGCTGCCGCCCGGGCTGCAGACAGGGGAGTTCGTTTGGGCGGGACGGGGGTATTCGGGCTGCGAGCGAGGATGCTCGGAGCGCGGGGGCTGAACCGCGGCAGTGCGTTTGCGGCGGGAGTATTTGGGGTGAGGGGTATTTGGGGCGGGGGTGCTCGGGCCGCGAACGGGAGGCGCGGGGGCGCGTCCGAGCCGCAGGCGGCACTTACCGGGCGGGCGCGGCGGGCAGCCCCGCGCTTTGTCTCGGAGGCGGCAGCCGCGAGGATCAGGTGGCCGGAGGCGGCGGCGGCTCCTCCATGGCACCCGCGGGGCGGCGGCGGGCACGGCGGCCGCCCGCAGGCTGCGTGGCCCCGCGCCGCCCGCCGCAGCCCCGCCGCAGCCCCGCCGAGCCGCGCTCCCGAGCGGGGGCGGGCGGAGGCGGGCGCGGGGGACCCGCCCCGAAGCCCCCGCGCCGGGGCAGGGCCGGGCGGCGCCGCTGCCGCGCCAGGCGGCTGTCCCGCCGGCCCCGTGTCCTTCTCGCAGTAAGACGTGCTTTCTGAGTCGTGCCCCCTATTTTGCGCAGTGCCCGCGCTCAGAGAAGCCCATCCGTGTTTACGGTCGATATGAGAGAGTTGCAAGGAGAAAGGATGCTAGCCCAGTTTTGCAGATGGCAAACAGCCGCAGGGAGATGGAGGTGGCCTGCCTGGGGCCGCTGGGAATCTGTGTCAGAACGGCACGGCGCTCAAATTTCAGCACAAAGCACTTTACAGCTATGCACTTCTGTTCCCCTTAGTGCTAATGCAAGCTACCGCTTGCTGCAGGGATATGTCAGAACTGAGAAGGAGGGAACTGGAGCAGTGCAGTACAGCTTCCCAGGTACCCTCTTGGAACAGGCTGGCTGCAGTTACTGCGGTAGATTCAGAATTTCTGTAGGCATCCACAGCTCAACAGCCACGGTGGGACTGAAAATGCCTTGCTCTAGAAATATCATTCAGCACAGGGGGCATCGCTACTGGTTGTGAAGTTCAGAGCATCTGTGCCACACAGTGGAACAACTCTGTTTTTGTCAGGCAGAGGAGAACAGTAGCGAACGCTTGTTAGGCTCTGCATTGTGACTTAAGTGCTTTTCAACAGTTTATCATGTAGACGGTATAGATGCAGCTTAATCTGCTTTGTTTCAATGAGGAAGGACAAGGCAGTCATCAAAGAACTTCGAGGATGATCCAGGACAATGACAGAGAGTGAGAGAAAGACCCAGGAAAGGCCTAGGGAGTCCCTGGGAGAAGCTAGAAAGCTGCAGGTTGGTGCTTGTTTCATTTAGTATGAGAAAAGACTTTGAATCCATGACATCCTCCACGTTGATGGATGCACACAGTGAGGATGCATTGAGTGGGCAAACTGCACCGATGAACTGTATTGACTTATCTAATCTAATTCATTCATCATCATCATAGTCTGTAGGGGGTGGTTATAAAGCTTGGTAATTAGTTATGTGAACATCCTCGGGTCAGTGAGCAGCTTTCTTCTGTCGGAAGAGCCTGGCTCACTGCTGAAGGTGCTGACCATGAACAGGAGTTGCAGCACAGCAGTTGTCAAGCCACTGCTGTACTCTTTGTGGAAACTTATTAGCTGGTTAGTGTGCGTGCCCAGTGAGGCATGGGTTTCCTAGGGCTTTTGGCAGGTTGCTATTTCAGCTTGGAACGGGGCTGTAGCTGGACCTTGACTTTTTAGGTTTCTGTGTGGATCTTTAGGACTCCCATAAGCAGCCACCCAAATGCTTCCAAATGGGAAGGGGGCTTGTCAAACAGCTTGAGAAGTAGCTGGATATGACTTTTGGATGCATATGCTATCAAAACACTGAAGTCATATCCCCATCTCATCAAGACTAAGGGAAACTTGGGATGGGGCAAGAGGTGCCCTCTGGAGAAGCCAAAGAGGTTCACTGCTAATGTGTCATTTTCCCCCACACCAGTTTAAACCCTAATTCTCTTTTGGTTGGAAATGAGAGAAATCTATACACGTATGCTGAGCAGTACTATAGGGTTACCCTCCTCCTTTGATAAACAGTTTCCTTGTTTGCATCTCTGATAATGATAGCAAGAGGTGCAGGACAGTGGAAAATCATGCCTACAGATTATGGAGATGGAAATATTTGTTTCAAGTCAGTAAGTTCTTCTGTATGCTCTCTGCTCACATGTATTAATTAATCCTTCCCAGTCTGGTTCTAGAACTGCCTGTACCTGGGTTTTCCCCCAGTCTGCTTGGGAGAGCAGTTTTGCAACTTATGAAAGCCCTTTGATAAAATGTTATTAGTTAACTTTCTGCTTCAGTTTTTCTTTACTATTTTATCTTCTCTCAAAAGTAATTTGCCTTTTTTGGCTAGACAGTTCTCTCCTGCTTGAGCTTATGCCTTGCAAATGTTTGTAAACCGTTTCCAAATTCCCTCAGAGCCAAGGAAAACATATCCTCATTGTAAACCAATTGCCTGTGGTTGCACAAGCAGCTATCACCCTCCTTCTGAACTCGTTCCAGAGCGTCAGTCCTCCCGTGGCTGCTGCTGCTGCTGCTGGGCTGAGCCGGGGCTTCTGCCGAGCGTTTGCCTCCATGTGTCCCGGCATAGGGGGGCTGTGCATGCAGCCCTGGTGCCTGTGCACTGCCTTCCTTCTCTCTTGCATCTCCCTTTCTACAGTTGGCTAGCTCTTCTAACGAGGTTTTGGCTTTGACTTTAACAATTTGACTTTCTAGGACTGTTTCTTCCTCCACCACGGGAATGTTAGCTGGTGAATTATTTCCTCCTTGCTAAATAGCAACAAGCAAAAGTTTTCCAGGTTGACTCCTGTCTCCATCTGTTTTGCAATTTCTGCGTTCTCTTTCTTATGCTGTTTACACTGTTGCTGGGAGGACCCTGACCTAACGGTTGTGAGCCACACGTCTCTTCCCTGCCAGGGGCAGCCCCCGCACCACTCGCAGGCACACCAGAGCCTCACAACACAGCCTTTCCCTGTCAGTGGGAAGCTTGATGAACCATTTTAAGACTTTCATGAGGCACTGAGTGTAAGGCCTAATGCTGAACATAAAGTCCTATGGGACCTTCTGTAGCCAGGCCTGAAATCCAACACGCCGCAGTGCTGGTGTGATATCCTGACAAAAGCCAAAATCCTTCTCTGGGATACTTCAGTCTTGGCGCCTTTTATCCTTTCCTGTGCTCGACGTCTTGTTCTGTTGCTTCCTGCTTCTTGCTTTCTTCCTGCACAAGCTGCCTGCCTGTGAGATGCAGGCGATGCCTTCCTCCTCCCATGAGTGGCCGGCCCTTTTCTGCAGCCCCTGCCAGGCTTTTGCAAACAAACTGCCTGACCGCTCATAGCCCAGAGGCTCTGCTGTCCCTCAGCCATTTCACTGAGTCTCTGGAGAAATGGAGCCTCTTGTGGGCAGATGCACAGAACATGCACACAGAGAAGAGATAGGACATGAGGAGGTAGCTGGAAACAGGGACATATGGTGGGAGACAATGCAGAGCCAGATCCAGAAGCAAAAGATTTGGCAGCCACTGGGGACAGACTTGCACTGCAAATACAATGTCCTTCCCTCTAATGTAAAGCTGAAGTCTAAGGGTAACATGTGAGCTGTGCTGATGGCGAGCTGTTATTAGCATTCATCTTGTTGGTAATGCCGCAGTGTGTGCTGGCTGGTGCCTCTTCTCTGATCAAGGAAGCACCTTAATGAGCATCGTACTGCTTCTTTCCTGGGGATGTGCCGAGCAGCTGTCTACTTGGCTCTGTGCACATTTGGCACACTTGCAGCAGTCTTTGTATTCGGGTACAATCTATGCAGCTACCAGAGTAGTCTGAGAAAATATGGAAGACTGGCAGATAGAATTTTGAAAATGAAGGAAAAAGCCCCTTCAATATGTATTTCCATGGAAACAAGTATAGCTGTGAGAGTAAGTTGTATTTGTTTTTGAGGATGTTCCATTGCCAGCAGCTGTTTTTGAAGAAATTAGAATATTGGCATGCTTTGGACCAAACCAAATCAGAGATGATGTTGATGCTGACCCTCAGGCACACAGTTGTCCTAGTCAGGCTCAGCTTGTAGTAGGCAGCTCAGGCTCATAGGAGCGTTATGGGGCCCTTGAACACGGTGAATCATGGAGGACTACCCCCAGGGTCACAAAGCAAACCGAGGTTGTGGTAAACAAATACATAAATCTTTCAGAAATCAGTGTGAGGATGTTGAAAGGTCTGTGTTATGTGAGAGCTCAGAGTATGCCTTTGGAATGGTCTGAGCAGACTTCATAAGCTAGTATTGCAAACTGCATCTCCATGAGCTAATGTCCATACAGAAATGCAGTGGTTTGCTTTTCTCATCAAAGTAAAATCAAACTTTTCTGTAGAATTTAATTATTTTCAGTGTTCAAACAAAATCCAGCTTGGACAGACCTCACTGTACCATGTGTAGCAATATCCTCACTGTTAAAAGGGCTGTCTGGCAGTTGGGTTTGGGCAGGGAATGCCTTTGTGATAGCAGTTTTCAGCCCTATCTCAAGAGTTTTCTGATCCCTGATAGGGGCCCAAACCACCACTGGATCCCCATTATTTTTAATATCAGTAGCAAGCATTGACCCATAATCATCTCCAGTGAGCAAGTGCTACTGAATGTAAAATCAACAGCAATAACACATGCTAACTCTGGTTACATTTTCAAGCCAAAACTGAAATTCAGTTATGTTCCATCCATTTAATTGAAAACCGTTGGTTTTGAGCGAATGATCAGTCTTCCATGCTGTTTCAGCTTTCAAGCTGTGCAATTTATTGTAGCACCGCCTGGAAGTTACTATGTGAAACTACTGAAGAATAGTGAGATTGCTGGTGACGTTCTTCAAGGGGAGCAAAATGCAAAGTGTAACCAAAGATTAAGACTGGAGATTTAAAAATACTTCAGTTTTAATTAATCTGAGGCGTTGATGAGCCCAATACTAAGGGCTTCTTTCTCTTCCTGTAGGATTTCTACCCTGACCGTGGCATATTGGTGTTGTATTTTCAGAGGAACTACATCAATATTCCATCCTTTTTCCTCTGTCAGAAGCCTCATCAAAACGTAGTTTTCTGGGGTATAGAATTTAATGCCCTACTCTCAGTATGAGCCAATTGTGCATTCCTAGATCGCCTATAGTGCTGCGCCAAGGAGCTTGGAGGCAGAAAGAAGAGATTCTCTGCTTGCTGCTGCTCCCATCCAGGAGCCAAGGGCAGAGAGAGGGGTCAGGAGCTGGGAGCCGGCCCCTCCCTTGCTTTGTTAGCTGGACAGCCATGTGTTCAGCAGGTTGCACTCAGCCTGAAGGACGTAAAGCACGGCCTGAGGGGAAAGGCAAAGTATTAAGCTTGTGAAAGAAAAATACCACGCAGCCACATTGCACACCCAGCAATGCAGTAATCCAAGGTGGAGCTGCCCCTGCTGTTTTCACACCGGTTAACAAGACCCTGAGCTACTAAGATCGCCTTGACTACATCCAAAATCACACCGAGGGGTAAACTTCATCAAGAATACTTCTTAATTACACAGTAAAGCCTGCAGTTTCTCTGCTTACACGTTTGTTTTTTATTTTCTCCCTGTGCAGCCGCCAGGGGGCGGTGGCGGCCCGGGCGGGGTCGGCCCGAGGCTGAGCTGCGAGCGGGCTGTAGCATGGCGATGAGGATGGGGTGGATAAGGGAGCGCTGCCCCTTTAAGGCTCGCGCGTCGCGCTCCAGGCTCCGCCCCGCGCGCCGCCGCGCGGGGCGGGGCCTGGAGCGCGGCGCGCGGGCTGTTGGGGGCGGGCAAGACGGCGGCGCCGGCCGGGGCGCGAGGCCGCCGACCTTCAGCCCCGCGCTGCCGCACCGTGCCCGCACCCCGCCGCCCCTCTGGCCGGTGAGCAGCCGAAAGGAGAAGGAAGGCGGGAAGCGGAGGGCGGGGTGTGGGAGGCGCACCCGGGCGGGAGAAGCGACGGGAGGAAGAGGTGAAAAAGTGCGGTGGTGCGTCGGGTCTGTCGGCGGTGGGTTCGCGTAAATACTGTAGTTGGCGAGGTTTGCGTCGTGCGTGAGCCGATCGCGGTGCGGGAGGCGGAGGAGGGTGGGAGGGTGCCGGAGTTGTGCCGGCGGTGTGCGGGAGCTCTGCGGGTCGGGGAAGGAGGGCACCGTCTGCCCGCCCGCCTCTCCCCGTGCCTTTGTGCGTGTTCCCGTCGGCGCTGTTATGTAATGGTGCTGCTCCTGGCAGCGGCACGCATTGCCACTGCGAGCCCGGAGCTTTCTGGAGCTGCTCGGTGAGAACAATGGGAGCAAAAGTTCCTCGGAGGCGGCTGCGAGCTCCGCGATTCCTACTGCGCCTTCGGAACGCCTTTGCTGTGTGCCCTGCCTTCAGCTTGTCTCTCTGTTCTGCTGGGCTGCAGATACCGGGCAGCAGCCTGCCGCCTGCGCCGTGCCTCACAGCCGGCAGCACGCTGCCTCTCTCCTGCAGTAATAACGATTTTTTGTGCTTTTTTACCCTTGTTGTTCTGTCTCTTTTTTCCCCCTCTGTGCAGGAGCGGCGATAGGCAGCAGAGATAATGGGCGGAGGGGACTCTCCCGTCCCGCATCTCCAGTTAGAACTTGTCTGCGTACATCAAAGAGAGGCGAAATGCCTCAGCACAGGGCGGTTTGCATATTAAACGCCGATGCCGTGAGGATCGGTGCTTTTGTGGCTGTGGTTTATCGCTGATTTCATTCCTCACCTCCCCCTCAGGTGTCTTATCGTAAATCTCTGCCCGGCTGCCACCTCTTCCTTATGTGCCACGGTGTGTCTGTCCCTTTATTTCAGCGCAGGGTTCTGTCGTCGACTGCTGATGTGGCATCTGTCTTTTTGTGACTTCTGATAACGAGGAAAACTTTGAGAAGAACATAAACTTCTCTCCTGTTTGGAGATTCATCTGCCCTTCACGATCCGTTTGTCCTGTTATGTAAATGGGTGTTTTGCAGACGGCCAGGAGACAGAGTGCTGCTGACAGTAGGAAGGCTTGTTTCTGTAAAGGGGAGCCTTTACATGGCTGGAGGAGCTGTTGCCTCACCTAGCAAACTTGGTAAAATCTAAGGGGTTTCTCGTTGCTGCGTGCTGTTGGAGCATTGCATCTCCTTGTAGAGCAAAGTAGCACATGATAAGGAAGTTATAACCTCATCTTAAAAGCCGCTGTGAAAATCCAGCTGCCCTCGTGTTGCTGCTTTCAAAGGTTTTTTCATATGCAGATGTTTTGGTGAGGTCTGGGAAAGCACTGATCCGGAGACTGACACTTCCCAGCCGTTGTTCTACGGTTTTGCACTTTCTCGGCAGCAGAGGCTCTGGTTCTGTCACCTCTCTGCTTATCATGCAAATTGGCCACCTGTGGTCTATGAGGAGTGCGGGATATCCTCGGGTCTCCCACTTCGCTGAGTCTCTGCAGTTTGCAGTTAGTTACCGGCAGAGTTTACGTTTAGTGCAGCGGTGAAGGTGGGCTGACAAGGCTGCTCGAGCTGGCAGGAGCTGCTGGAGAGCCAGCCAGCAGTGCTTACTGCTGCTGCAGTGGCTCTGACAGGATTAGCTCTGTCTTCTGATCACGCTTGTTTTCAGCTATTCTGTTCCTGCCTGGAGAACGGCCTTGCAGTGAGAGCAATCTGCAGCAGTCTTAACCTCAGCTGTGCAACCTTATGTGCAGACTTGGGTTTCTGTGTCTGGGGCTGTTCCTGTTACATCACTTCTCCTTCTTATCAGTGTGCTTGTTCATGCTGTGCCTACCCACTTCCTTGCCACCCGAACACATCTCTCACTTGTTCTGCTTTTGTGAGAAAACAGATGTGAGCTGCTGGTGTTTGTCAGGTCAGTAGAGTCTGACATATGTGCCCAGAACCTGGGTCTTTTTTTCCCTCCTATCTTCCTTTGTATTTGTTCTTGCTGATCTGCATTCCTCCCAGAGAAGCCCGCAAGCGTCTGCATGACAGGTCAGTTGCGTGCAAGCATTCCCCAGCATTCCTCCTGCTTTCCCCTGCATTCCACTTGGCACTGGGTCTCCCTCAGCCCCTGCAGACTGCTGGAGCTGACTGACCTCAGCGGGGGGCTGAGCTGGGCGCAAGGGAGCCTTCTGTGGCAGGGCTGGGCCTGCTCTGCTTGACAGAGGGGCTGGGAGCAGCAGAGGTTCCCTTCTGCCTTGGGAGTAGGTAAATAGAAGCACACAGGCATCTCTGAGAACAGGAAAAGGGAAGCCCTATCCCATCTGTAGCAAAGATGTTTGCTCATAATGTGGTATTGGTTACAGCAGATTTCTCTTGCCAGAAGTACAGTAGTTCGTAATTACGTTTATCCAACCATCATGACAAGCATCACATCTTTCAAAATGCCGTCAGTGTGTGTTTGATCTCAGTTTTGAAGCGGTGTTGGGTACAAATGGAATTGCTTCAGATGTAACGATTTGATCCCCAACGCAGGAATTTAGGAACAGATGAAGTGCTCTCTGTATTTCAGAACCCCTGTTGTTGACCAGGCTTTGCCTTTCTGTAGTTATGCAGACCGGATCTTCTTTCATTCTGCAAGCAGGCTTGTTTGCTGAGCAGTTGCAAAAATTGATTTTAAACTTAACCAGTGAAAATGCTTTTTATAAATTCTAGGAAGTGAGCTTTTGTATGCAGCAAGAAATATTTGCGCCCAACATTGGTTTGCTGTTTGTTTTGGTACAGAGCAATGGAAACCAGTGTTCTCTCACAGGAAGCTCAGTGTTCTCATCCGGCTAGCTCTGGGCAGCTTGCAAGCAGGATGTTTGCAAAATGAAAATAGTGAGGGTAAGAGGATGTTTCTGATGGTAATGCACCATAATGCACTCTTTGGGAACTTGCAGCTTCCAGGCTGACCCATGCACTCGTTTTTCTTTTGAAGGTTCCCAAAGACCAGTGCAACCTGGTCTATTGTTTGCTTTCTAGCTTATTTTAAACCTGTGATACTTGTGTGTGGTAATTGCAGACTACTGAGGAGCTTCAGGACCAGAAGTTAGAGGTGCAGAACTCTTCCCCTTGGCTCCAGCTGCCCCTTCCCCCACCTCATGGCTCTCTCTGCTGGAGTGTTGACCAATGGGCAAGCTCTGGAAGTGGAACATGCAATGGGAACCTTCTCCACAGCAAAAAGGATCAATGTGTCTCACATCATTCTGGTGATTCCCTAGGGGAAACTGCTATCCTGGCAATCAGCCCACTCAGCCTTAAATTCACTCTCCTGTAGCAAGCAAGCATTAACTGGAAAGGAAGTTTGTCCCTTTCTATAACCTTTAGGCAAGGTAAATGCAGCTTTTGGAGTTGGTAGAGCACAGTAAAGGGCAGAGGAGAGCACTGCATCGTATTTATGCTGTGAACCAGAAAGGCTTTCAGTCCAGCAATGTAAACTTGCTTGTTATGAGAATGGCTTTCCCTTGAACCTGCTAAGCTGAGATGTGCCCCATTTAACCTCCTCCTTGGAAGAGAACCGGTATTAAAATTCTGTGTCTCTGTCCTTAGCGTATGCTTAAAAAATCCGGAACCATTTTGAAAACTTTAACACTGTTCATGCTTTCTCTGAACTCATTTTTCTGTCAGTTTGTAGATAAACATTTCTGTGGTTTACTGCTGCTCCTGGTTGTCCCTTGCGTTGCTTTAATGGGGTTTTATAATAGAGTGAGTTAAAAGTGAAGCTGTCTCTGAGCAAACCCAAGTTTGAATCTTGTACAGGAGCAAAGAAAATTTCAAATAAAATTGCATTAGGGCTGTAAGAGAGCGTAAGTTTTAACAGGGAAATTCGGTTGATAGTTTTCTTTTATAGCATTTTATTTCTGTGTGAGAGGTTGTGAGAGTTATGTTCTTATGCTATACAAAAATACAGACCTTTAGTAGATAAATGTGTACCTTGGTTCTGGTTTTTAGCAGTAGTTGCTAAAGCAGCTTGTTCTGAAAGGGGCTGTAACTTGTATTTATAGTTCTAAATGTATAGATTAGAGAAACACTGGAACGTCCTTGACCCATTTAACGTTGCTGTGGGTTTGTTTGTTTTCACTTAGTAAATAATTTCTAAAATTCTTAAGCAATACTGAGGCAGCCTGCTCTAATGCAGTTATATTTGTAGGATCTGCCAGAATCTCCTTTGGGTGTTGGAGACCATTTGTGCAGATTGCTCTCGTAAGGCATTTTGTTAGACCTAGTTAGGTGCTCTGATGTTAATTACAACTCCTTTAAGAGCTGCTTGATCCTGAAATGCCGTAAACTGTTTCTGTGATGTGCAACAAAAATATACTGGAGACTCATCACAGGATTTGTGAGCGGAGACTATAAAACCTTGCATACAACTCTGCTAATAGAGACCCACCAAAGGCTTCTTTGTAGGTATGGGTAGCAGAACTGAACAGTCAGGGATGTGTGTTGTGATAAACATGTGGCTATTTGAGTAAGAGACAAAAGAAGCCCGCTGGGTTTGCTTCTCATTTCGCTAGCTGTGGGAACCTCATCTCAAGTCTGCTTCTGGTTTTGCTGTATGACTGTCTTGAGGGACTTGCATATTCTGAGAGTCAGAATGTCGACGTGTCATTAGGTACTGAAATGTGGTGTTATTTAAATGTTTAACAGCAAGACCTTTAAGTGGGCAAGCCAGAAATTCCCTCTTCTGCACAGCTGTTACTTTCTTTTTGATACTTCGCTTGCTCAGTTCTGTTAGTTGCTGTGCTTTCCAACCGAGGTGGAGAAAGTTACGTGGTGACCTTACTAATAGCCTCCTTTTCAAGTCTTTGAATAATATCTAGTATTAATGCTAAAATAAAAGGATGGGGGGATAAGAATATAAAATACACCCCTGTTTTTCCACTGCAAAGAAGTAAATATTCTTTCTCCTATGCTTGCTAGGGAAGTGTGCAAGATTTACAGCCCCTAGCTTTTTTTTACCTGTATAAATGTGTGTGTGTATTGGATAGCTGGAATTAATGCAGTTCTAGTTTGCATATCTTGAATAACTTCTCAGAAGTTTGTCTCAAAAAAATCAGAAAGCTTGATTTCTAGTGAGAATCTTCTGTGGTAATTCTCTGCTATGTTTGAAACTGAGAGCTTTTCTATTTCTATGCTTGAGATTTCTAAATGGAGTGCATGAGGGTAGTTCTGAACATTCTTTGTCTCAAACCCAGGTATGAATTCAGCAGGTAATGCATGTATCTGAAGCATATCTGTATGCCCGTGTTCTAAAAACATAATGGAACGTTTTCTCCCCTCAGCATAGTGGCTCATTTATGTGATAATGCCCTTATCTTTTTTTTTTTTGTGCATTCTAGGTGTGCAAATCTACCTACCACCACTGAATCATCACTTCTATTGTACTAACAACGACTGTTGTATGCTAGCTTCTGCCAACACCAGGTAAGATGAAAGCTAAGCTGGTTACTTTTATTTCTTTGCTTTTTAGATGTGTGTGTTTTGTCCATATACCAGAGATTTTTCTCCAGACTTGTCAGAATGTGCTGCCTTCCATATTTTTCTGCTGTAATGAGACGTCCACGTGCTGCTAGTGTTGGTTCTTCTTTTGAAATGTATTCTAAAATATTTTATTAAAATTTTATAACTGTGCTTCCTCCTTTCTCCTGATACCTCCGACTTTTTTATGGTGCTTATGTACCACAGGATGTTTTTCTTTTGTGTTCTTCATGCCATTACCACTTCTTGGCTTTGTTACAGAAACTGTTGAACTCTTTTGCCTTCTAGAGTTAACCTTGCATGATAAGCCACCTGTACAATTCGATCTTTTTCAAAGAACAGAAAATGCGTTCTGCTTGTGGTTGTTTTTTTTCTCTTGTTTTCCCCATATCTGCTCCCAGAGAAGCTAGAACAGAATTGGTGCTAAGACAGTGCCAGGCTCTGTCTTTCAAATAATTAAACATCAAGCTGCTTTTTGGACCTTGCTCCACCTCCCCTCTCCCCTCTCGCCCCCCACACTCTCTCTTAGAGATGAGATGTAGATTGAGCAGGGATGGAGGAATATCCCTCTAATGCTTTCAACAAGGTTATTACTCGGTGCTCTCGGGGAGCCCTGCTGCTGACGGAACTAATGTGAGCCTTTGTTCTGATGCTAATCAGAACAGGGATAATTCCTCCGTCTGCCACCTCTTTCTTCCTTCAGCTCCCCTGGCAGTGATGAGGCATTAAGTGCTGTGCTGCCCTGCTGGCCTTGCTTCCTGCAACTGCCAGCTTGAGTGCAAAGAGGTGAGTTCTAAGGGTTCTCACTGGGAGTGTCGTCTAAATTGTTTGAGATTTTTTTTTTGGGTGCACATGAGCAGTGTTTCTGTGCTTTAGTTAAATAGGTTTCTTGATGGATGTGCGTGCATCTTTGTTTTTCATATCTAAGTGAGAAAATGACTTCATTGGAGCAAGATATATTGGATTTGATCATAGTGGCATCTTGTGCTACATGTTGGGATGTGTAACTGAAAAAATGCAAGTAGGCACATACATGCAACTTGAAGTATTTTTCTTTCTGTCTCTTTCCTCTTTTATTGGCAGAGCAAACAAATATTTTTAAACATCTTTAAACTGATGAACTTTTAATTATGAGTCCAAGGAGCTCTAAATTTTCCTAGGGGGAATGTATGTGCAAATCATATATTGCTTTATTTTACTCCAATTGCCTCCTCTCCATCTAAAGATGAGCTGTTTAGCGGTGGAGGAGATTTTGAAGCCTAAGCACAGAGCAAAATACATTTTTATGTGTAATATAACACAAAAAAATTGTCTGCTACAACCATACCTTTTTGCTACCTTCTGTTTGCAGCAAAGGGTGGGAAATGGTGGTGCAGATCCTGAACGGGTCTGATGGGAGAGGTTAGACAGAGGTGTTAGAAAATGTCTTGCAACTCAAGAAGGAAGGGTTGAATTGTACTGATGTGGCCTCTTCAGCCTTTCCGAGGCAATACAGAGCTGAGGGGAAGCTCATCCTAGAGCTTATAAAAGCAGATCTCCTAGCTGAGACTCAGTTTGTGATAGCAGGTTCCCTGGGGATAGTTGGTGACAATCCTCAGTGGATAATCTGGCCTGAGTCTGGCTGAGCTGCCCTTCTGATGAATTTGTAAGGGGGTTTGCAGTCTTTCATTAGAGACTGTTTTCTCTGCAGGGTGGTTTGAGACCCTCTTTAGTGTCAGTGTGTAACAGTGGGACAGGAAGGATTTAAACAGGCTAAAGAGCTTCCCCAGAAGATGGAAAGTGAGTGCATCTGCTCAGCTCATGGCAGCATGTCAGCTCAATGTTCTCATAGCATTCATTTTGATGGAGGGGTTTTATTTCCAATGCAGGCTTGGAAAGGCCTGAAATGACAATATAAAAATCTGCTCTCTTTTCAAAATGCATAATTTTTGGCTATATAGGTATAATGTCCAGATAAGTTGAACTAAAGAAAAAAAAGTGCGTGAAAAGAGGAGGAGAAAGAGGGGGCTTCATCAGGTGCACCTCGGAGGAAACTGATGTAAGGTGTTTGGTGCAGGAGTCCAAAGCCCAGACTTACCTTTTGTTAGTGCCTGTATGCAGGTAAGGAGCCCATGTGACTCTGAAGCGAGCCTGCATTGAAGCATTTGCTGCAGGAAGCACCAAACAGGAACTTTTCTGAGGTTGATTCTATTGGCCATCTCCAGAAGATGCATCACTGATAAAAGAAGTATGAGGTGTTTTGTATGGGCAAAATAATGGCAAGGCGTAACTGCCTTTGCTTGGCACTATTCATGTATCAGTTGTTCAGTCCCAGAAAATGCTTATTTTCAGGGTGGTGAGTGTGTTGTTATGTCCTGAAAATAAAAAGGCATATGTGTGATTGGCTTTTATTTTTATTTTTTAATATTCTCAGTTAGCTTATGCATGGCATAGCCTGCAAACGAGTGCCCTGTACTTAGGGTTTTTCGTGTTCTATCACTTTTCAGCATTCTGTTCATCTCCTATGGTATGAATCAATTATCCTATGATGGTGTGGGTGTAGGGGTGTGCGAGTGGGACAGGGAGAGGGAACTTGATTGAAGAAGCCGCAGTACAGAAAACAGAATTCCTCTTCTGTTATTTTTATCTCAAGAAGTGGGAACAGAAGGAGGATTGCAGAAGTGTTTCTGAACACATCCTGCTCAGTTTCCCGTGAGGCCTTGAGTGCTCTCTGTGAAGACTGCATTTTTATTCTGTTTCCCTTTTGCTATGCTAGTTTGCACCACAGGCAGCCTCATGCCCAAGTGCATGTAATAGCAGTGTCTGCTCTGGTGTGGGCTGGTGCTCACGTGCATCTCTTCATATCTACCTGGGTTTCTACTTTGTTTGGTTTCTGGTGTTGCTCTTTGTTTCTCTCTTCTTGGTTAGCATTTCTTTTTCAAGCAGTATTCTCTAGCATGAAAATCCAAGAACGTATGTCATCATTGATACTAAAAGTAAAGGGAGAAGGCAGAATATTCAGAATTGATCTGCTTTTCTTCCTAGGTATTTTCTTTCTGTTCCACTTCATTTTCCTGTTTAATTACTTACTAATTGGGAGCTTGGATTCTAAATGTATTTTTTTCCCTTCAGTATACTTTTTTTTTATTTTTTAATTTACAATAATTTGAAGACCAGCTAGCCCTTGTGACTCTCCAGGTTGCTCTTCCTTAGAGAGGTATGAAGGCAGGCTTTTGCAGCCACTACAGCCTGGGTACAGTAACGCTGTTTCACTCAAACCGTGAGGTGACAATTGCATTTTCCCACCCCCTCCCATGCCCCTCAATGTTCTATGGAGCGGACTTTTGGTTTTAGTTTTTCATCTGTATTTATCCCTTGCTGAGAAGCTAGAGTTCTTAATTAGCATAGCTTAATCATTAACTAACACATTGCAGAAGGCACTCTGACGTTGTGTATGATAAACAGCTTGCTGTGTATAAGGCTGGGGCCTTCCCCAGCCTGTTTCCTGTGGCTGATGCCCCTCAGCTTGTTGTTTTAACAGCCAGTTGCATTCCTTGCTAGAACTTAGGATCTGGGGAGGGCTTGGGTCAAAGCAGGCAATGATCAAGTACCTCAGCTCGCCTCTGAGCAGCGGGCTGGAACCCAGCACTGCCTGACAGTGGTGTTTCCCCTCACACTGGAGAAAGGGAATTGAGCTCCTGGCAGCGTGTTCCTTAGGATGAGCTGCGATGAGGAGACCTGGCTTCACACGAGATGCATTAGGTTGGCTTGCTTCTCTTTTACAAGTGTAGGCTCTTCACGTGAAAGTGGAGGTGAGCCTGGTGGAATGGGTGTTATCAATGTCCTTGTTGTGTCTGTTCAAATCAATTACCAATATATACCAATAGCTGGTCTGCCATTCATTTCACTTGTCCAAATCCTCTCTTTTCTGCCTTTTCAATGAAAAGGTCATGATTCTAGTTCAGCAAATCTGTCGTAAGAGTCAAAAGAAGAAACAAACAGTTGTTTTAAGCATCATACCTATTGATATGTAACTTATAGAGAGAGCTTTCTGGGACAAGAACTTACCTCTTTGTTGGCAGAGTTGCAGTTTTATGGCAGTGAGAATCTGGGAAAAACTCATCAATTTGAAATACTCATCTCAAAAGCAGCTGGCTGTGGAAACTTGTAGTAAGTCTCCTGTTTCAAAGGTATGTCACCTGAAATCTGTTAGTGTCTCTTGTCTTGTTTAAATGAATCCCTGGATTCTTCAGAAAAACTGATAATTTTTTTTTGAGCTAAAACCAGGCTGCCCTGCATAAAGTCTTCAGTAGAACAGGAAGATGGGAAAGAAAATATGTATACACATAAAACTTCTGAAAGAATCTGAACACTGAAGTTATAAGAAATAGAAGTTTTTGAGCCACTGAATGTTGAACAGTTGGCACTTGCATTCTTCTGGACTCTGTCAGCCTGGGTGCAAAGATGATCTAGGCTGCCTCTTGTAAGTTTCCGTTGCCTTTTTGTTGTGTACACCTGTGCCCTGTCCTTTGTACCATTTCCAACAGTGCACTAGTGCATTTTTATGAAATTCTGCATGTACTGCAGCCTTTCCAAATGTGATTCCACAGTCAAGCCTTACTGAAGATATACTTTCTGTGAGGTACTTGCTGACAAGCAATCATATTTGCTAAAGCAAGCTGGTATTGTATAGTCCTCCTGCATTGTACATTTGATTGCAGCATAACCAATTCCTGCTCTTTCATGTGTATGTTTATTTGTTTGTTTGTTAAATAGCTGGCATAATAAGTAGACTCCTAGTACTTATAGAGAAGAGATACAGAATTCCTCTGTGGAGCAATACTTTGAGCAGTTGTGCTATTCAGTTTAGGCAGTGTAACACGGTGCCTTAACAAGGATATGTGCAAATCCTGAATTCTACGCAGCTGTAGCTGGGTGCTTTGTAGCTCCTCAAAGGAGTTTGAAACATTACTTTATTCACTTTCAGAACTTCATGCTATGTGCTCATTTTGTTTAATGCCCACAGGTGGTGGATTTTATAGAATAGTGCAGCTTCTTTTTTTTTTTGTCCTCCAAGACACAAAGAACAATATTAAGTTTAAAATTAAATTCTATATGGATTGTTTTTTTTTTTTTTTTCCTCTAGGACTCATTATTATCTTAGTCTTTCTCATCTTTGAGTTCTTCCCTATGTCTTCTTTGGGTACAAAGCCACAATTGTTTTATGTGACGATGGTAGAATTTGCTGTAAGTATAGAAGGCAGCCTGTTTTTCAAGTTGAGTCAATGTTTTTTTGGAGAAGGGTGAGGCTGAAGAACAGCTGATAAGTTATTTCAAGCAGCCTTTTTGAAGCTGGCTTAACTCATTAATTATACTGGGATGAGCACATTAATTCAGTACTCTATTTCACATTTACACTGTGAGGGTGATTGTTCTTATTCTCTCTGTATGTGATGTTTGAAAGACTACTGTGGAAATGCTCTCCCCTTTACAAGGAAGGGAAGTAAGAATATTGCAAATAGAGTACATGGTAAGAATTCTCAGCAGTGTGTGATGCTTTGCCTGCAACTTGGGGATTGGATGCTGAGTACTTCAGATACAGTGTCTATGAAAACAGAAGCAGTCTCTGCCTCCAGAGCTGTCTTCACGTGCTTCCAAGTGAAAAATAAAACAAAGGAAGGTTAGGAAATTTGCTTAGTATAGAAGGCATTAATGGAAACTTCATACAGTGCTATGAATGTTGTATAGTTGTTGCCTGAGCTTCTCTGTGTGCTTCCTGCCTAGCGAAGCCTGTGGCATCCTCAGGAAATAGAGCAGCATGCTGCATGAACTCATATTGATGTTGTGTACCATAGATCAGTTTCCCGAGCTGTGTGTCTGTACATTACTGAAATGTAATCTGCAGTGTGCTAGGTGTCACTCTCAGGTGGGACCACAAATCACAGTTGAAGGTCAATAGTGTGTGGTGAAGGAAGGTGGGGTGAAAAAAATAACACAGAAAAATGTAATTAATTAAAACTAGCCTGTTTCTTCTGTGTGAAGCTACTTTTGGGAAGATGATGGTCTTGAGTGCCTTTGGGAAGACAAAACTCTCAACAATCTCCTGATGCCCAGGAGGGAACTGTCAGCAAAGGTGATGTTGCTTAGCTGCCTGGAGAGGAGGAATGGCTTTGGCTGTGAAAACCATGAATAATAAAAGTTGGGCCTCTGGAGGTCCAACTTCCTGTGCAGAGCAAGCACTCAGATTCTGGTGATGTGATTGTGAGGTGAGAATCTGAGTGTCTTCCATAATGGTATTAATTGTGTGTAATAGGTGAGTGTCCCTCATGAGGCCTTCCCCCAGGAGAAACAGAGTTCTTAACCAGTGAAATATTGCTGCTACTGACCAGGGAGCAACAGGAGGCTCTGAAGAAGATTGCAAAGGTTTCGCTGTTCAGTGTCGTGTTTTAGGTGATATTCAGCTGGCTGCTACTGTCTGGGCTTTTGAGGTTTTAAAAGGTTATGTGCATTCTTTTCCCTGGTATTTCTGTGGAGAAAGCATTGCTGTGGTGAGCCTTACACTTGGATTACTTGGCTGTTGTTTTGTTTTGTTTTTTTAATAGGTAACCCTCTGTAACGTAGGATAAGCTTCTCTGAAGTCCTCTGGAATGAGAGCTAAATTACAGATGCTGAAAGTTAATTGCATAAAAATTGCACGTGGATTTACTTCTACAATTAATGGCTATTTCCAGTGTAATAGGGTGTAATGTGTGGCAGCTGCATGCCTTGTACTGTGGTGTGCGATTTCATTATATTGTGTTTTTTCCACTGTTTGGCTGCAAGGTTGCCAAGTTTTCAGCTGTCTGTGTAGGGCTGTGCCAGCCACCCCTGACACACCGAGTGACGTGTGGGGAGGCTGTGACCTTGTATGCGTGGGTGGCTGTGGGAGGGTGGGACGGAGCCAGACTCAAGAATACAGGGCTGCTACCTGACCTGGAAAGGAAAACTAAGCTACTTTGTGGTAGTAGGCGTTAAATAAACCACTGTATTTATCTGGGATGAAAAACATGCAGTGACAGCTATATCACAGAGCAAGATTTGCATGAATCTCTGGGAAAAGGTGAATTTGAACATCTCTTCCCATATAGCTCTGAGCGAGACTTCGCCTGCTTTTGCAACAAATGGAATGACTTCCTCTTCAGACTTCGTCAGACTGGAGAGCTCAAACCCTTGGTGCTCAGAAAACAAACTAAAATGCTGTCACTCTGGGATTTTTGAATGCCTAGAAGGCAGTAACTACTTCAAGGTAAATGATACTACCTGGGAAGTCCTACCGGTATCTGAAAAATTGCTTTACATCTATTCATATAAGATTACAAAAATTCGGAACATAAATGATTCTTTCTCCTTTTAGTAGATCGCGGCATGCCTGTTGTCGTAGATATAGTCCTTTTGATACCCTGCAGAATAGATCTGCTTCTCCCAGGGCTGTAGCCTTTGGCTGTCCTTCTCTTTTTCATCTCTAGTCTGCATGCGGTGATAAGAAACTAAGCAGTAAGGAGTCAGATGAGTTCAGACCATGACAGAGCAGCTTGGGGGCATCTCTAATGCCTAAAGCTCCTTTTAATTTACAAGTGAAAAAAATACCCTTTTATTATTGTATATATGACAAATATGAGGACGAAAGTCAGACTTTCTGAGGCATAACTTAATGGCTTTTAAGCAAGAAGGGATAGTGCCTCTCCTCCCTTGGTAATGAAATTTAATATTGAAACTGCAGGGCTGAGAGCAGACTTCAGAAGAGAACGTGTGAAAGCTGACTACTGTCCTGTAAGGTACTAGCCTCTCCCTCTCAGCCTCCTTTACCCTTTGCGGAGGGCAGGTGCCATATGCAGTCATTTTGACCACTGCACTCTTGTGTGCATGCATTGGTGTCACTCACACAACTGCTGGTGTGCTCTGGCCTTCCTTTGTTCTCAGGGTTTTGCTTCTTTGTGCCCTAGCATGCAGTGGGAACACTGTATGAAGCTATAGATTCAGGTAATACTAAAATGCATAGGACATCCCAAGTTCCACCTGGTAAAAAATGAACAAACAAACAGAAAACCCCAAAGCCCCAAATTTTGTTTTTTTCCATAAAATCCTCCTTTTCTGAAAAGAGTAGCAAGGTTGCTGTGGTTTTGATCACAGTTAGCCACAAGCAGAGTTAATGATACTAGGCAGGAAAGAGACTGTAGAAGTGTTTATTATAGAAATCTATATTTAACCTCTCCCAGCGGCTTTTGACTTGCTTAAAGCTGTGCTATGGCCCATTGTGATTTCCAAGGCTATTGATTTCTGCACCCCTCCTACCCATCCCACCCCCCAAGTTTGGAAATGCATTTAATTCTTTGATGGTTTTGCTGACAATAGGTGTTCCTTTTGACGTGGAAGAAACCTAGATTGTGGATCTTGCTCAAAATCGATTGTGGGTGGCTTCTGATGGCATGGAAAATCTTATATAAGGATCATTTAACACAGACCTCCCGTGTTGCTGAAGGCCTTAAAGTCAGAAGCCTGCATTCTGTTTTCAGGTTCCCTAGGAGTTTGCTGCATCGCAGGAGTACACTGCTTCCGTTGCCCTCCAATGCAGCATGTACCCTTTTTTAACAGGGTCACCGGTAAAAGAAATGGGGGGGGAGGCAAACAGTGCAAGAAAACAACTATGATATGAAAGCATCATCAAAAGCTGGGTTTTTTATAAGCATAAGATTGAAGTTTCTGGTCCTAAGATGAGACTGATACCAACCTCTAAGTAAATATTTAACTTGGCAAAAGCTAAAATTCAGATATTAGATTCCTTTTCCCTCGTGCATTTTCTGGCAGCGAGGCTGTTAATCAGACAGTTGCTGTCTGTGTCTCCGCTCTGCTGCATTGCTTTCCGCTTACTGCTTGTAGGGGATCTGAAACAGCCTTGCAGCCTTGGCGGCGGACTTGAGTCCGTATGAGAGCTCAGCACCGAGAACGTGGGGCTATCTAAGCAAGTACTTGGCTCTGCTGTAGGCACTTGTTAGTTGCTCTTTTTGTAGGAGTGCTCACTGCTGGGTTTCTTGCCCAGGTTCTCTTCCATGGACAGAGCCTAACACACAGTGGTATGTATTGCTCGGAGCGGCACAGGATTCACACTGAGACACTGGGATGTGTTGTGACCTGGATGAGTCTGGGAGCTAATGCTGGCACTTGTTAATCTGGCCTGTCATTTTCCATTTTATTTACTTCTGGCATTCAGTTGTCAGAGCAGGCTTTTATGTGCTGTTCTTTGTGGCTTAGGCTGCTCAGCGCTGCTGCAAAATCCTTCTAATCCTTTTTTGCCATCCGTCTCTTGCAGTGAAAACTCAATTGACAAAGTGATGACTTGAATTTCAGAGAGCAAGTGAGGATTCGGGTTTAGAAAGAATAAAGAAGCAACAAATATGGCAAGGTCTAATTGGGACAAGGAACTCTTCCAGTAGCTGAATTAGCTTGTGTGCTGTTGAGGGACTTTACCAGTACCTCCAGGCTTGCCTGCTGGCCGAAGGCTTTCACAGTCATGTGATAACCATCACTAAGTGCTCAAAAAGAGAGAAAAGCAAAGCATAACAAAGACAAAATTTACCGATTTTTTAAAGAGACAGTGAAACTGTATTAAGATTGTCCTGCTTGACCTGCACATCCTGTATTGTAACTTTGCTGAGGGATAGCATTGTTGAAGAAGAAACCTTCTCAGCTGGTTTGTCTGTTTTGTAGAAGCATTGCTTTCTAACATCCTGCTACTGTGTTGCAGAAAGAGGTTCTTGGATGTTCAGACCTAAACGACCTTTATTGGTTGCTGTTGCAGGCAGAGCCTTCGGGAACTGACAGTGGCTCCAGGATCACAGTTGAGACGTAAGGATAGTCAGCACAGTACTACTGCCAGACGTTGTAGCTCCATTAGTAGATTACAGCAGTGCTCTGACAAAACTAGACATTCAGCACTGCAGCTCTGGCTGGATAAAGCAGGCTTGTGTTGCGGCTAAACAAAACTTCGGAAGGGACATTCTCATCTCCTCATTCTGGCGTCTCGTAATGAAGTGCTCTGAGCTTGATTGTCTGGGCAGGAATACCAGCAGCACCAGTTCTGCAGAATGCCAAATCTGTTTTGGGGATAGGGCTGGAACGGTGGAAGGGGGATGGCCATTTTCCCTTGCCTCCTTGGGAGGAGTGACCTATTACTTTTGCTTTTTAAATATGAATAAACTCATTCTCTGTACCTCACATACAGACCATATGGTGCTTCTGGTAAAAGCCGCAGATGTTCCTCTCTTGCTCTGTTTTCTTTTGTTACACAAATTCTCTTTGTTTTCTTTCTAGCCTTTCTGCAGAGGGCTGTGAGAGCACAGATCCAGCCTATCAGTAATTGCTCTGAATTTTTAAATGTGCATTTAAAAATGAAGGGTGCAGAAGGACCTGCATAATGGTCCTTCTTGGGCCATGTTTCTGAAGTGTACGTGTGCGTAGATGGTAACTGAACCCTGCATTCTGGGTCAGTTGCTCAGCTGAATGGTTTCTCCTTCTGCTGTGCTGTTACTTATGGTCTTTGAACTTTGTTCTTCAGTATGAATCAGTGGTCCACCCCACCTTCCTCCTGGTGGCTTGTTTTAGTTTGATTTTATTTGTGAATGCAATTTCTTTCCAAATCTGCTTGACTTAATATACCAGAGCAGTGTTGCTTTAGCAAGGGAGTGGGGGTATTTCTGGATGTAAATGACTACCTTTTAAAATATATTCCCTACCAGTATAATTGTTCTTCCTCTTGCTTACCTGAGGACTGTAGCAGTTCAGTAAGGAAGAGAAGGCGTATGGTGATGGATTGCAGCAGACGAGTATCTATGAGCACCAACAGACTGCAGCATCGCTCGGTCTGGCACACAGGGATTGGAAGATTGCACTATGAAGAGTTGTTCTCTTTGTTTGCATGGGAGTTTTGTTTGTTTAAAGTGCTTGACACAATACCAATAGAAACTTTGCTCCTTGCTGGTGAGAGTGACTCATCTCCTCAGAAATTACATTCTTTATATTCCTGGGGAGGCCTCGCAGGAAAGAGGCAGCATCCAAAGCTTTCTGTGAGCCTGCGCTGCTTTGCTGACCTGTGTGAACTCTACCTGTGCTGCTGGAACAAGCACTGGTTTGAACTGCTGCCTTCTTGCTCAGGTGTAAGACAATTATTTCCCTTTTTCTGTACATCTAATCTTGGTCAGAATTTCAGAAAGGCCCTAACGTGGATCTTCTGCTGAGTATGTTGATGCGTTATCTGCTGCTTCACTTTGCAAGGCTTACAACAGTGTGTGGGTTGATAATTCCCCCTTTGGGAAAGCATGGACTTCTTGAGAAGAGATTCTGTCTGATCCTTGCAGTGAAGGAAGTGGGGGGCAGCTGGATGATCCTCTCTGGTTTTGAGGGCTTTGCCACAGATCATGTTCCACGGAAAGATATGATACAAAGCTGTCCTTCCATCTGTGCTCAGAAACCAGCAGTCCTCTCTGGCAGACTGACTGCTTTGGGGCAGGCTGTCTTCTATTGGAGCTATAAGTCACTTGTGGTGTGGGCTCCTACTGGTGTGTTTGTGCTATGCTTCTTAGCAACTGCAAGCCCTTGTGTGCTGTGTTCTTTGAGACAAGGTATTCCTGCAAGCAGCTTCTGTTGGAAATCACCCTGGCTTGCAGACAGTTCACAGAATCACAGAATGACCAGGGTTAGAAGGGACCTCAAGGATCATGAATCTCCAACCCCCCTGCCACATGCAGGGCCACCAACCTCCCAGTTTAATACTAGACCAGGCTGCCCTGGGCCCCATCCAATCTGGCCTTGAACACCTCTAGGGATGGGGCATCCACAAGGTGGCCATTTGGTCTTGCAAAGCCAGGCCATGGGCCACACTATATTAAATATCCATTTGTGTAAGAGACTGAAACCTAGAGAACTATTTGTCAGAGGGAGAAAAGGTGCATCTGGGGACACTGGGCTGAGGGCAGAGCAATTCAGTAGTGAACTTGGGTCCTCTGTCCAACTGCTCTGTGTAGTTGGCTCACCACAGCCATTGCAGCAGCCTATTGCCCATATTGCAGCTTTGGCTTAGTGTCAAGCCCTGAAAAACATGTTCAGTTGCATCTCTTGATCCCAGGCAAGAAGTATAGGATTGTTCATAGGTACCCCGTCTGAAAGCGACCTGATTAAACTGGGGAACAATTAAAAAAATAAAAAAATAAAAAAAAAAGGCAACAGGAGAAGCAGCAGGCAGTCAGAGTACATCTGGGACTGGAGAGGAGCCAGTCTGCTTCTTTTTCCCTGGAGCAGGAGATTCCTATGTTCCCAGTTGCAGTTGTTTAGGAAAATGTTAGGCAGACAGCTGTAGGGTGGCAATGACCCTTGCATAGAGGACAGTAGCCTATGTTACCGAGGTGCAACACCTCTGTGCCTTGCACTGAGAAGGGAGAGCGCAGTTCAGCCCTTGTGAAGCAGAGCAATGCGCTCACACCTCCACATAGCTAATGCTGCAGCCACGCAGCACCCTTGAAAATCCACAGAGTAACTGCCCTCAAAACCTTACAAACTCATTTCTGTATGCCCAGGGGTGAGTTTTTCAGTCATGAGCAGTCCTGGAGACACTGCTAATGAGTTCTGCTGAGGAAGTGGCACAAGGAACTGGAGGGAGATGGAAGGTTCACTCAGGTGTGTCTGACATGAATTGGAGTGTGTGCAGAGAGGGTAAAGGGATGTGGTAGTAATCTGAAGGAACAAAAGAGAAGGGAAAGCGGAGGTGAGACCATGTTAAGGCTTGAAGATGTGGCGAAAGAGGGAAGTGAAGAGGAAGGGCCAGCGGCAGTGAAGTAATGAATATGCAGTCCTACTCTTTACCTTATGAATAAGTCTGGTTTTAGAAATCAACAAGGATTGAGCTAGTGTCAGTGTCTGTAGGTACAGAAATAAAAAGGGAGTTAAATATTTACTGATCTGAAGTTGAGGGAAGGAAGTCTGTTTCCAAGCATACTTGCTTTCTGATTCTTGCTTCTGAGCCAAATTATTGGCATGTTCTGAGACAGAAATAGCTCAAGTATCTGAGTGACCTTTTAATTTCCTTTTCAATCCTCTGAATCCACTGTAATGAACAAAGAGAGCATTAAGAACAGTCGTGGTGCGGATCTTGTTGGGTGTTAGCAGCAGAGCAAAAAGTCTGGCTTTCTCCAGGGGTTAAGTCATAAGAACCTGTTGTGAGAGTAAGACCACTGGGAGCCAGTCATGACTTGAATTCAAGAGATGGCTTCTTTCTGGAATGGGAGCTCTTGATGTCTTTGTAGCAGAGTTGGGTGTTTTTTTTCTGAGTTTATCCAGCAACTAGCACAGTGTGCTCTGATTCCTAGGCTCAGACTTGTGTCTCCCATTGCCTTGCAAATGCTAAGGAGGCAGGAGGAGTTCCTGAAGGTATTGTTCTCCTGGCTGCGCTCCTGTCTGAAGCAAATGTGTGCCTCGGTCTTTCCATTTGCATCTCTCCCATTGCACATAGTTGCACAGTGAGGCACAACAATTAGCTGTAATGTGTCAAAAAGAAGATTACAAAGCATGTGCTTAAAAAAATGGGATAGCAAATGACATTTCAGCCAAGGGTCTGCCCTTGGGTGGGGGGATGAGGGATATATATGCAGAGGGGGAAGAAGCAGCATGAGAGACTGAGGGCTTTTACACACACCGTGAAAACTTATGCAGCTAAAATACTATCTAACCTTTTGTTGTTATACTTGACAGTTTATCCTACTATAAGTGTGATCCATGTAAGGCAAAGGAGATCCTGCTCTAAGGAAGCGTGTGGCTTTCAATTCTTTTGGAAAGAGTGTGTCAGCATTCAAACATAGAACTAGAAGCTGGGAGCTACCACAAGACTATCTAGTCTTTTTGCCCTTTTTTTTTTTTTAATTTCAGGAGAAATCTTCTCCAACTTGATTTTCTCAAAGTAACAGGCTTGTCTGAACTCTGCTGACTGCTTGTAAGTTAGTAGAGCAATCCTGGTGTTGCTTGGGATATACCTGACATCTCTCAAGTCAACAAACTGTGTTACCTAGCTGAGTGGTTAGCTGAAATCTTTCCAGAAGGATTCCAGAGCTCTGATTTGACCCTTGAGAAATGGTTTCTTGTGCAAATCACCTATACAAACCACTCTGCAGTTCAGGCGTGGTCTTGAAAGCGTTGATTGGCTTGATTCCTTCTCTGAATCTCTTCAGGACTGGTTTTTCCCCCAATACTCTTTTTCCTTCATACTTTTTTTTCCTGGCATAATAATGAAGGAAAAAAAATGTATCTAAGAAGTAAACTTTTAATCGTGTTGAAATAAGCAGAAATTAATTGCCTCTTGCAATGAAATTGGTAGCAGACTTTGGGTTAATCTCTTTAATATATATATTTAAAAAAAAAAAAGTATCCCTTAATGTTGACTGATTTCACAAACTAGACACTACTAGTATTGATGACATTAAGGTAGTAACAAGCATTTCCCCTATTCCAGTATCTTTATCAGCTTTCTGAGACCTCTGCTAAGTTTGGCAGCCTGACTGTATGTGGTGCATCTTTCTTTTATTATAGTGTTTTTTGCATTACTAGCACGGTTCCTAATTCACCAATCTCAACCCTTTTGTACTTTGTGTAGGCCTGAGCTGATGCTTGTGGAAGTGAGCTGGGAGCCCTCTGCATGCTGCCAGTTCTTGATGACTGGCTTGAAGCTGAACTTTATATGCACTCGGGAACGTGCAGTGGGGACTGAGCGTTACCCTGCTCTGAAATGACAAGGCCCTCACGTGGCTGCTGCTTTTCCCCATTCCCATATTTCATCTTTCCCATTGCATCAAGATTTCCTTCTATGGTATGCCTTCCCTAGTCTCTAGACTTCTTTAGAATTTGTTGTTTATTTGTGAGGAACTTGTGAAGACTCTTGGTGCCTTTAATGTAAATAAAGCATGGTCATGCTTGGCAGTGAAGCTGAAACTTAACCTTGGTCTCCCTGAAATAAGTTGTTCGGCTCGGTCCTTACTGGCTGATGGTCCCTCCTTTGACAAGGGTCGGATAGAGTTTCTCTGGCATCTCTTTCCATGTGCTGAGGTGTTGTAAAGCAGCCCCTGCAAAGACTCCCAGCATCTACCTTCAAGTGCCTCTGCGAAGAGTGTGATTTGGAGGTGGTGGGAGGGCTGGAGAGTGCCGCTGACTGCGGCACTGTTCTAACAGCCCGGAAAGGGGATGTGGCTGTTGGAGAAAGAGAGTTTCTGATAGCTATTGTGCTCCGTGGTGTACTGTAAGGAGGGTGGTTTCCTAAAAAATGTGCCTTACAGCATCCTGCGGAGCCTTAATGGAGCTATTTATTTTCCACAATGCAGGCTTCTTTTTGTCCTCCTCCCACTTCCTCCTTCTGGGCAAACCCTGCCTGTGAAACAATGGCTCTGCTTCATGAGGAAAAGAGACCCAGAAGCACAAAGGGAGACAAAGAAGATAATTTGCTGCTGAGAGGCAGCTGTCTTGCTGCACCTAGTAAATGTCATGCTCAGATCGCCCAGTTAAGCAGTTTTAGGTGAACTGGTATATGTATAAAGCACGTGGAAGCTAGCTTTTTGATGAAGTGAGGCTTGTTAAGTGGGCTTTTAAAAGATGTTGAGGGCTTCTGTTGAAAACCTGCACAGCTGCAAATAGTAGACCACCAACTTCTCTGAAGAGATACCAGCGGATTTCAGAGCAAGTTTCTGATGGTGCATCAAGCTGATTGCTTACCCACACACACTGAGCGTTTATAGGAACTAACGTTTGTATCGCAGTGTTTTTATGTAAAATGTTTGCCTTAGAAGAAGTGGGAACTGGTAATACTGGGAGGTGGAGCAGATAGATGTTTTGCAGCAAAGTCTTAGGCTGCAAATGGTTGTGATGAGAAGTGCTGATTCTCTGAAAGCTAAATTGTATGTCAGGCTCATAAAGCTGGAGAAACAAATTTAATCTTAAGAGCACAGTAATAAAGTGAATTCCTTTTGAAAAACCCACTTGAAAGTAGGTTAAATGAAAGTGAAAATCATCTGCTTTGGAAAGGCGTTGTAAGCCTTCATTGTGCAGTTCAACTGATTTTTGTGTAGTAGTTTTGTGATTCTGTATGCTTTTGCAGCTGATCTTTGTGCTCTGCTTGAAGCAGTGTGTTACAGGTACAGACGTGAAGTGGGTGACTTAAGGTAGCTTGCTGTATACTAATTTTAGTAACTCATATTTAATCAATTCACTGTGAGGGAGCCTTTCTTCCAGAGACAGGAAATTGCTTGAGGATTTTTGGCTGTGGCTGGAACTTCGTAGTTACTTGCAAAATGCCTAACTCCCCCCACCCCCCCAAAAAAAAACCAAAAAACCAAACCCCACAATAGCAAAAATGCAGAGATGCAAGGCAGAGAGCTCAATAACCGGTGCCCTCCAGGTTTTGGATGCCTTGCCTCCTGACCCAGGGCTGGCACAAGTGGGTTCCTCTCTGTGTGCAGCACTTCCTAGCTTTTCACATTGTTGCACAAAAACATGGGATGGATTGCCGAAGCCAGTACTGACTTTTGCCATCCTGCTTTGTATGGCTTTTCCCCCTTCTCCCAGCTTTGATTTCATTTGACTTCCTGTAGCTGGGCAAGCCTCTGTTGCCTTTGGCTATAGCAAAGCACCCTCACACAGTTCTCCATTTCTCAATCTGCATAGGAAGCAGGCTGCTTAGAGCCCTGATTTAGGGACAGGATTTTGATTGAGAGCATCTTAACACATGGTAAATCATCTCTGCTATGTTCTAATGTGCATTGAAGACAGAGCTGGATTTAGGAGTAAGAAGCCTGAGCGATTGCTTGGCCCAGCAGCCAGTACAAGCTGCTCGCTTGAGTCAGAGCAACTCTGTGCAGAGCTGAGATGGGAGCCCGGTGCCTTTCCCCAGCTTCTGCTCCAGTCACAGTGCTGTGCTGGTACAAGGACCTGGTTTCCCCAGCAGATCCAGGAAGGTTTGGATTGGTGTTGTGAAGGGCGAGGTTGGCTATATGAGGAGGTGGGAGTGGCAGCATGGGGTGCAGCTCTGAAGCTGGCATGGTGGAAGGGTCCCCTGTAGTTGAAGTAGCCACAAAGGCTGTCAGTGCTCAAGTGTTGAAAGCAGAGGCAGCACTGGTGTACAAGGGCAGATGAGAGGACTGGGGAGTAAACGACAGGGAACTGCTGCTGCTGCACAGATGGAAGAAGTCTGAGCATCATACTGGCCTTCTATTGAAATGTAGTTTACAGCATTTATGTATGACAGGTTTTGTCCTGGGGGTTCTTATTCCTTTCTGGCTTATTCCTTCTCTCCAGCCCCAGTGTAATGGCGCATATGGTTACTGCTCAACCTTAGAATTGTGCCTGCAGGTCATAGGACACCAGTTTGTTGTGCCGCTACAAAGTGACCTGTGCAGGATATTCTGCTCTAAACACTTGGCCTCTGCTCTGTGCATGTCTGCTGCCTATAAAAAGCAGTTAGCAGCAGTTCTAAGTGCTGCTCTGGTTTGATGTGCCTAGCTCATGCTGCTCAAATCGGAACAGAATGAAAATGGATCCCTTGTTAGAAAATCAAATTAAGTGTAGCCTGTTGGGGGGAGACCAGTTAGAGAGAAACGGCTGTGGGTTTCTTTTTGCTCAGTGATGCATGTGTTCTTTGTGAGTACATGACTTAAAACAAAGGAAGCTGTTAGGACTCCTATTTCCCACGTCTGTAGACGTGGCCCTTGAGTTTTAACTTCTGAGATATTAATTGATGGTGCCTTGCTGGAGCCTGACTGCTGCAAGTGGGGCACTCAGATTGGCTCTGGTTGGTGAAGGGCGCTCAGCTGGGAGCCTGTGGGGCTGCGTGACCTGCGAGCGCTGCCCTGTTCCTCCTGTGGTTTGAGCTATGGGGGCTTTGAGTGACTATGCAAAATCAAGTTTTCCTTCTCAAATTACATGTTGTCAAAAGAGGAACACGACTGAGTTCCGCAGAATGAAATATTTCTGATGGCACTGTGATGACCTCTGTCACAGGAAGGGTCTGGAGCAATCGCAGGTGCATCTGTGGCACTGGAGTGGTGCATCTTAAATGGAAAATATTTAATGCTTTGCTGTTATGAAGAAGAAAAGTAAAGGGGCATAATGAGCCAATATTTCCCTGCCTGAGCCATGGTGCTGAGAATGACTGAAGGCCTGCTTTTTTTCCACCCGTTGAGAGTTATTGAAGCAGTTCTGTGTTATGATCTGAAAAATAGGCTTAACTGTAGAACCTGAATCATAGAATTGCTCAGGTTGGAAAAGACCTTGAAGACCATCAAGTCCAGCCACAACCTAGCCATACTACCTAGCTAATGGCTCTTAACAAAATCAGGAAGCATACTTCTTTCTGAAGGTAATACTAGATTGTTGGAAGATTCAACTTACCAAGTACTAAAGGGACAGAGAGTGCTTTATGTGTGAGTGTTTATCTTAAAACAGCTTTGCACTGACAGATGCCCAGATGTTGATACCCGGAAGAGCCTGGTATTGGAGTACATCTGTTGTGGAGAACTTTCTGTTTAAGCTTTGACACAACTAATAAGCACCACATAGGAAGTATTGCCATCTTTTGGAAGTGGTGAGTGCGTGTTCTCATGTCTGGGTGGTAATTTCTAAATTTCTTGAGTGGTGCCTCACAGCTCTGCTTTTAGGAAGAAATGTAAAAGACAAATGTAAAAAAAAAAAAAAAAAAATAAAATCATCTTGTAGTATAATTATATAAATGTCAGATTGATTCACTGAAGTTATATAGAAAGCTTAGGAAAAAGAAATTCCCAACTGCATGTCCTCTTGAAATGACTGTGCCTGGCAGTGTTGCAGCTGCGTGTATAGCAGGCTGATGTTTTTAGCCCCATTGGTGGAAATATAAGCACAACAAGTGGCAGGATAGGGAAAAGCATACTCTAGTAGTGAGGGTTTATGAAATAAGCCTTTACTGTACATGTGCTGAGATGTATTCCCTGAACCAGGTTAACGCAGCTGCATAAATGAGAAAATCCTCTTGAATATAAAAGTGACCCAACCAATACAGTGCCTCTTTGAGAATCCTGTTCTTACTAGATGTATCATTTCAGGCTTGTGTGTGCTTTCAAGAGGTTCTGCCTTTGCATGGCTTTTCTTTATTCCCCTTCCCTGAAGCCATTTCAGTTTACTGTGAGGTTTCTTTTTTAGGACTTATTATTTTTGGAAAGCTTTCTGGAACATTTTGTGCATATGGCTCTCTGTAAATGTGCTGTTGTACTGATTAAAGCTGAAAGTATGAAACCTTGCCTCTGTGATGCAGTGCGGCAGGGGAAAAATGCTGAAACAATGGTTTCCAAAGGGAATGCTCTTCCAAATAAAGGCATATCTAAAAAGGAAAAGCAAAAACGGATGAGGAAAATTGCATAAGATGTATTTTCTGCTTTCCCTTGTGTCTACTTGATCCCATAGATAACATAAATGTCAGTATGCTTGCAAAAAAAAAAAAAAAATCAGTAAAGTGGATACAATATTTCCTTAACCAGCTTTTCATGATTCATTGGTGCCATGACTTCATCGCTATAAGCCTGTTTGTGATAGCACAGAAATTTGCAATGCATTGGAAGTGTTGTGTATATTAACTTGTCTAACTCTCAACCCTGTCCCTTCATGACTCTGCTTTTCCTCCTACTGGTGCTTGGAAGTTCATAGCAATTGGGTTGCCTGTAAGTATCCTCTCCTTCCTTCTTTTGGAAGGATGGTCAGGTTTTTAACTGTGACCAGATCCCAAAGCAAGCCTTGGCTTACTGTCACAGAATGGGAAAGCAAGTCAACTAAATAGAAAACATCTTGCTGCTCAACAGCTCTGGTGTTTCAGTTACTGCATGTTGACAGATCAGAGCACCTTGCTGCTGGTCTGTCCCCTGCAGCCAGATGGGTGATGCATTAGCTACTGACATAAAGTACATTTTTCAGAGGCCTACTCTGATGCCTGTTTGCCAAGATGGGATTTACTGCTGCAGTGCACAGATTTACTTAGAAGATCTGGATAGTGTGGCTGGCTGGTTCTTAAATCTTTCATATAGCATGCATAAGCAATGAAATAGCAGGTTAGGCTGTAGGAGTTGCAAATCTGTGAACTACAGCTGAGAATGAAGTAGCAAGGGACTGTTAAAGTGTGCAGTGAAAATACACTTTGCTTTGTTTTTCCTTGAAGCATAAGGCCCCTCACTTTGCTGATTTGTGATTTAAGCCCTCCTCTACAGAAAATTTCTTCAGAATACACAGATGTGTCTTGTGGTTCTCAAGAAGATAACTGTGTGGTAACCAACCGAGGGTAGGGCAGAAAGGATCTGAGGTGTTGTATTTTCTGCTGCTGCTTGAATGTGCGCTAGTGTCACTTTTTTCTGTGATTTTTCTCATCAGCCAGTTAAGAGGATGAGATTTTAGGCTTTTTTTGGTTTGTTTTTGAAGTTTGACCGTTCACTGAAGCTGTGCAAAATAAGGATAAGACATAGTGGAGCAGCAGTAGAAACGTGAACAGCAGATGAAGGCGAAAGTTAAACCCTCTGAACCAGTGTCAAGTTCTACCTGCAGTGTGGACGTGAGGAAAAACAGTCCTCCTACTCTGTGGCACAGTCTTTGCTGTGTGCATGGCAAGCTATTTGTGAATATTACTCTGTAAGGCAGGAGGCAGAAACTAAGTGGTTAAAGGAAAGATTTCTGATGTGCATGAGGTTAACTCATTTTCCTTTGGCAAGTTTGCAGCATGGTATTCAAAACATTCCGAACAAACTTAACACTTCCCAAGACACACTGCATGAAATCCAGGTTAAAGACTGTTCTCCAGCAACAGTGGCACAGGACATACATAGCCTCGACTGTGTCCCAGGCACCTTGTGCAAGCATAGTGCCTCAGACTGTCCTTTGATGCCTTGTCCTCGGTGCACCTGAACTGCCTGAAACTGCTGCTTTTTCACATTTGACCATATGACCTCCCCCAAAGATCACTTTTCCATGGCAATTTAGGAGCGCTGTGATGATGAAATGGGGAAAAAATCAGAAAATTAGTCATGATCCTAGAAGATGTATGCATACTTGTGATGTGATCTTGTATTGAAGGGTCTGAATTGGCAGCTTCTAAAGGTCTGGAGGAAAAATGGCAGAGGTCCCTAAACAGCTTAGCTTAGGAAAGCTGCTGCCAAAAGCAAGTGTGTCATCTTGGGAAGGGCTCATCGTGGTTTGGGAGTGGGAAGTCCAGTGTGTGTGCTATCAGAGAAAGCAGTGCCTACTTCAGGGCATTCACATAGGAGCAAGCTGTTATTATCAGGCCAGCAGTTCCTGGTGCTGGGAACAGGGCTGGAGGGTCCCTGGGAAGGCTGCTGGTGCGTGCCTCAGCCTGCGGTACCTGCAGGAGCCAGGGGTGGCTGGAACCAGGAAGTGAGGAGCTCTTTCCTTGTTCAGAGCATTCCCAGAGAGGGCGTGGGCTGTTGAATTTGTGGCCACGCAGGACAGTTTATATTCTCCAGATTTAAAATGAAAACAAAATGACCTCTATGGCTTGAAGGAGCTAACCAAGAAGAATCTCCTCTCCCCTTCTTAATATATTTAGGGGAACTGCTGACTTTACTAAATATTATCTTTGAAAACATCTGCTTGGACTTTAATCCTCCCGTAACCCTTTAGTATAGGCTGTGGCACATGAAACGGGTTCGAAGCGTTCCACTTCCGTATCCTCATGCAGCTGTAGGCTTCTGCCTTGCTGCCACTGTGTTCCTTGCTGCTGTGTATAAACAGGGGAACCGCTTTGATTTACACGAACCCATGAATTGTTAAGCTCTCTCCCTGGGAGTATGTTTCTGCTGATAAATGTGTGCACTGTACAATGTGTTGGCGCTGCTAGAACAGGGAGAACACTTCATTTTTTTTTCTTCCTATTAGCTTCTGTTTTCTCTCTATAGCACACCAAGCTGTGCCCTGAGATAAGGGCTGTCAGTCTAGCAAACTTCAGTTCTTGGTGGTGTGTTTATTTATTCATTTTTCATTGGCAGCAGTCAGACCAGATTGTAAGAATTCCTATGGGCTGTGGTTCAGTTGCAGTGGGATGGGGAAGTGGGGAAGAGAGAAGGAATATTTTACTAGTGTGAAGCAGGTAATTGAAGATAGTCTTATCTGTATAAATGTGTGGTGCTTCTGTTGGGAAGAAAAGGTACCCCTGCAGCACTTCAGACCCTCGGTGAGCTGTTTGAGTGTTGCCAGTTAACTTCTGGGGGTGGAGGACTGGAAAGTTGTTATTAAAGCTGTTTCCCCATGAGCTGTAGGTATAAGGAATGTGCTAAAAACAACAATCAGCTTTCAGAGAGTTGAATGTCTAAATAGCTTCCTAACCAGCAGCTCCCTTCTGGGCAGAAAGGATACCTTCTTATCTAGCCAGAATCTCTTTCGTCTTCTAATTTTGCCAAGGGAAAGTCAAGCTGGGAACAAGTTTTGTAACTTGGCTGAAGCCTGAGGGAGGACTCCTGCAGGCAGTACCTGTGCCCATTGTCTTTTAACAATTCAGAGGGGGTTATCAGTGCTACCTAGAGCAAAATTGTTTTGCTGCCTTTGTCTCTTTCAGTTCTCACACTGAGCAAAATCAGCTTAGTGGGATGTTACTGTAGGCATGGCAGCATCAATTTAGACATTCCTTGTGGGGCAGCGTAGCATCTGACAGGTACTATTCCTGATAATGTGGGACACAAGCAACTTGGAGCTAAAAGGAGATGGGGAAAACATGCCTGGCTTTTGAGTAGAGGGGAAAAAGCAGCGTGCTTTAAAACAATCTGTTAGTGAATCAAGAATTAGCAGTAATTGATTTACCCAGAATAAATTCTTGATTTAGATATCTATTGTTTATTGTTGAGAGACCACAATTAGACTACTAGCTTCCATGTATGATCTTTGGGTGTTGAAAATGGCTCTGAGACAGAGCAGCACACCTCAGGCATCGCTGTGTCATAATTGTGTTGTATTCCCTACTTCTCCTGCCCACTGATGTCACGCATTAAGCCCTGACCCAGGGCAGGGAAGGCTGCCCTTGAATTGGCAAGACTTGCGAAGTTTCATGTGCTAATAAGGCTTCATTAAGTTGGAATGGAAAGAGCAGACCTTTCTTGCTGTAATAAGACATCCGTTCACTGAAAATTGTGTGTTCATTGAGCTGTAATTCAGTGTGATTCAGAAGGAAGCGCCCAACTGTTGGCTTGCAGTACAGGCCAGATGCTGACATGTTCCAGCTAAATAGGAACTTAAAATCCATGTGAGAGATTTGACTTGCATGGATGTCAGCAGATGTACTGACTAGCTGGCTTGGCTTTCTTCAGAAGAGTGTTTTTCATGCTGTGGTCTAATTGCTCCTGGAGGAAGTCTAGCAGGTAAGTGGCAGCATCCTTAATCCTTTCTGCTTGGTAGGAGGGCTGAACATGATGAACAAAACGTTAGGTCTTCATCAGTAAAACGTATTAGAAATGTATTGACTTTGCTACAAGTGTAGAGTGGGATAACTTCATTTCTCTTCCTCCCTCTCCAAATTAAGCAGGAAACTGATGGGGCAGGCAGAGTTTATTGTAACATCATTTCCAGACTTACCACAAGGCATTTTAAATATCATCTTGAAATGCTATTTCAAGCTGGGGATGTATACAGACAAATAAGTCCTCTTTGGTAGAGACTAATTCATACAAAAGATCCAAATGCTGAAGATGACCTTTTTGTGAGTAAGATGTGAGCAGAACAGTGACATGGAGCAGGGAAAAACTCTCCCTCTAGGATCACTAAACTTTTATAATCACATTCACATATTTCTTCCAATAATGCTACTTTGTGGGTTTTTTTTTCTTTTCAAAGTAATTGGAAATGTACATTGTGGCTGTTTGAGTTGTGTTTCTCTGGTCAGTGCTAGCATGCTGAATCCCTTTAAGAAGTTCTTAAGGATCTCAAGGTCATACTGCCTTCTTCAGGTCTCATATCTGATCACACAGGATATGAAATGGTACAACACCTGCCTCTTCTGCTCTTAGATTTGGAGTTATCCAGCAGTTTTGAAACTTGACCTCCCCAAAAAATCCCCCTTCAGTAGAAATACCCATTTAACTGAAGAACCTGTGGCTAAGAGGGAGATTCCTTCAAAATTAAAAGCGTTCCTTTGGTCAACTGCAAAGAAAAGATGATTTCTGCAAAATGAATTACATTTTTTTCCTGATAGCTTTAGATGTTTGTGTAAGGAACAACATAGTAGAAGTGTTGAAGCGAATCTCTGTATTTTTTTTTTCTTTTAACCAAATATTGACCAGATGTCTTTATACCAGTTTTTTCCTTTCTAAGTTATGAGTGCTACACAGATTTTTAGTCTTTTTCAGGGGCTTTGGAGTCATGCATGACATTGTAATTCATCCAGATCCAAAACTGTCAGAAGTCTTGCTGGCTAGCTCAGTGGGACTGTATACTTTAGAGGCTTTTTTCACTAATAACATGGATTCAGCTTGTGCTGGGGATCAGCCTGTGCTTTCTCGATGTCCCAGCTGTGTTTTCAGTGCAACGGTGTCAGACAGGCTATGGCTGAATTTCTCAGTCCTCAGGTATGAGCAGTGTCACATCCTGCAATTTTAATTGCTGTGCTACGTACTGCCACATTATACCTGAGGTTTTCAGGCTGTTTTACATTCCTCCTCGTGTGTGTTTGCCTGCCTGCTGGCTGGCTGTCAGATTTGCTGTGCCTCTCCAGGTGTCTGAGGAAGCATTTGATTTATTTATCCTAGCTGTCTAGTACAGTCTGCTGTGTCTTCTGAAAGGTGAGGGGGGTGTAGGAAGGCTGGCTTCCTTGAAACTGTTCTGGAACAAATTCTCCAGATACTGTATCCTCTGTGGTTGTCTTGAAAGGAAGATCTAAAACCCATTGTAAGCTGGACAATCTTCACACCTGAACTATTGGAGGTTGAGTGAGAAGTTCTGGTCTCTCATATAATGCAGCTTCTTTTGGTATTTCCTATGCACAAAGCTGCCTTTTCTGCTTTGATACCATGAATACTTTCTTAGTAAGTTTTCTGAATTCCAGAAAACGCGAAAGTTTGTTCTTGTCTGTTTCTGAATTTTCCTTCCCATCCCCTTGGATGACGTAAATGTTTTGTTCAGTACTTACTGTTCTTTTGTCTTTGTTTTTTTTTCTAGATAGAGGTGCTCCTAATCAACCAGATCTTTTGGGATTTTTTTTTTTTTTTTTTTTGTTAGAAGAAACCTTGGTGGGTAAAAGATGTGCCATGGAATGGTAGCACCAAAGAGCAACACAGGATCATCTCTTGCCTTGACTAGCCATGGGCTGTTTCTTCTACTAGTTATCTTTGGTAACTTTATTTTGGAAGCACAGGCCACAGGTAAGTGAAATCTTTGCTTGCATGTACTGCAGAGGGGGAGAGATGTCTAAGTTTGGAAATGGCCTTATGTATTTGTGGGGAAACTGGAGGTGGTTGATGTATTTGCATACATATTTCAGTACTTACAGGAAAAATTCCACCACAGCTCTACTACTGCAAAGGGCAGTATCTGAACTGAACCAGTCTTGCATACCTTTACACTACCATCTTGTTTACCCCAGCTTTTTTTTCTGCTTCCATTTTCATCTCTTTACTGCATTGGGAATGCCAGGACTGTCTTAAGAGCAAGCACGGACTGCTTTTTGGTTGAGTGATATTCTCATGTAGGCACTATTATTTATATGCCCTGTAGCCACTACTCATGTGAATTAGTTTTGGAAGCACAGGCTGACTTCTGCTCTTTGCACGTCTGATGAGCCAGTTTGCTTGTGTGGCACTTTCTGGCACTTGAGCACTCACAAGTGAGTGCTTTTATTCTCTGCTCGATCTCTTCTGCGTCTTGGGTTTTTCCTCATTCCCCATGCTTGCTTCTTGATGTCTGGTGACTAACTGTGGTAAATAATGTAAATAGCAGTGGAATGGAATGACACACAAAAAGTCAAGTAAGAGTCAGAAATGAGTGTAAGAAGAAAACCTATTGGTCACAAGGTAGTATATCATGAAATGTTTGCTTTCTTACTCAGTCCACCCTGAAACGTGATCTCTTCTCACAGACCTGATGTAATTTTCTTGTCAGTAGAGAGATGATTGATCATAAGTGGCGTGGGATGGAGGAAAGAAGTTTGTATGTGTGGCTTAGGTGGAAGTTCTTGCGCAGAATGCTAGAGGAACTTATCCTCAAAAAGTCAAATAGATTTGGTTTCCACAACTGCAGATTATAGCTTGCTTTTGGAAACAAAATGTCAGTTCTTGACAATAGCTCTAAAAAGTGCTATTTATTTGAGATATCATGGCACCTGAAAATATCTGGTGGCCAGTATTTCTGAGCATCAGAGAAGTTTGGTTTGTCCTCTTTGGTGGAGCAGAATAAAAGCTCATTGCCAGATGCACTCAAAGGAAAGTATCTTCTATAGAAAAGTCTGGAGAAGGAATTGATCTTCTAATATTTCTGACTCCTCTAGTTAGAAAGGAGAGGCTGCTGAAATGAGGGATCCCAGACTTTTGTGTCTTTCTGATTGGCCTGGCTTTGGCTTTGTAGGTAAGAAGGGATGTGTGGGGGAATTGCAAATGTGACTGACTGGCAAGAACAAATAGTCAAGAGTGTGAAAGGGACAAAGGTCTCTTGTCCTTGTTTTTTCCAGCGTTTGTCCTTGTTTTTTCCAGCGTTTGTTGATAATACCCCAGCCTTGCTTCAGATATAGGCCTGCAAGATATTCCCTGCAGCCTGAGGCTGGAACACAATCCCTTCCTGACACTCCAGTTACATGCTGCAACACTTTGTAGTTGCTCTGTAATCAGTATGCAAATTCCTTGCACTGCATAGGGCTGCTGAATGGGGAAGGCAACCACAATTCTGGCAAGCATTTCCAGTATCATTTTTGAGATATCTCATGTCATATGGAAAAAGCACTAGTTAAGCATGTCATAAGATCCTAGAATGGTTCTGCATCATTTCCCTTTGTCTATTCGTTTTGATTCAGGACCCGAAACCTGTTGTGGTAAACTGATCAAGGCAGATCATCAGCTAAATAGGATTAGAGCGGCGAGACATGAAGCATTTCCTTCAGCAGAAGTGAGAAAGTGAGAGCTGTGAAGGGAAATCCAGGATCGTAGCAGAGGGCAAGACACAAAGGGGGAAATCCTGGGGGGGAGGGTGTAGCATGGGCTTCCATCCATAGACTCTGAGGCTGGGAGGGATGGGGGTGCATGGCAGCCTGTTGTGGGCCCAGGGAGCTGCACCTGCAGCAGTGTGCTGGCCATGAGTAACATTAATCAGTCAGCCAGCCGAGGAGCAGGGACCCAGATGGAGAGACAAAGAGCACTGAAGAGACGCTTGAAAAATCATCTTTCGCTCATCTTTGTCCCCAACCACCCCCCGTCCTCACTTTATTAGTTTACATAGCAAAAACATTCAAAGCAGCCAGAACAAAGCGATGTTAACACGAAGCAAGAGATTGCATTAAATCTCCTGGTGGTAAAGCTTATCTTGAATACAGGGCCAATGTGACACGTTCACAATTGCTACAAAAGATGAAGAATGTTCTCATAAAAAGACAGACAAGCATGGAGACAATGGGCTGGCTCAACTCTGAGTGACAAAGTGCAGCTTGTTATTCGTACATTTAAAATCATATAATGCATATTGTAGTGCGATGGTTTTACTGTTTGGAAATGCTATTGCTTGTCTTTCAGGAGGTTAGATACATATTGGTCTTCTGAGCAGGAATGTGCTCGCTTTTACACGTGATGAATATAGAGGGCAGACTGATTTCCAGTCAGTGAGCTTCTGGTCTCTCTTCTGCTAATAATTTGATTTTATTTATGCATGGATTTTTAACAAAAATAATCAGCACTTTGTCTCAAGCAATCTGTCCAAGTATCCCAGAGTGCTGTGAGATGAATGTGATAAGTTGCTTAGTCACAGAGCCTGCTGCAGAGTTTGGGGGAGCTGATTCCTTCTCACAGCAAGGTAGTCACAACCATAAAAATAACCACTGCGCATGTTGTAACACAAAACAAATGCAGCATTTGATGATGGGCAAACAATGAAACTATGCCAGAAGTGGAGTATTTAGGAAGGCTTCAGCGCTCTTCAGAAATAATTTTCCAGCTCGATCACTGTTTTTTTTCCCTTTAGCAAGTTCTCCAAGATTAATTGAGGGAAATAATGAAAAAATTAGCAGAATGGAAAGGCTCACTTCCAAGAAGAGCCTTGGAAAGCAAGGCTCTGAAATGCTGCAGCTTAATTCTTATTCCATCTCTTCTGTTTTTTCTTTGAGGGTTCTTCTGGGATTTAGCTAAGTGCTTGGGTGCTTAGTAGGTAGAGACAGGGAAATGATGGAAGTATTGGAGAGGAGGAATAACAACTGCTTGGTCTGCTTTGTTAAAATGTTAGACTTCTCTGTTCGTTCTATGTTGTCCCGATCCTTTCTTCCTGCTTCCTCTCTCTGGCCCTTACAGGTTATTTCTGAGCTCTCAAAGGGCTTGTGTGTAATCACATTTGTAGCAACCCTCCTGTTTGGCCAGACTGTTTCTGAAAGGATCACAGTGGATCAGAATAAATTACTCATAAAATTTTAACTTGTAGTCTCTAAAATATTCTGAAAGCTTCCTATCGTCTGTGTTCTCAGTGGTGTGACTTCTCTTAGATTCCTAGCCAGCTCTGTCAAAATGTAGGTTGGGCTTTTCATTACTGATAAGAGCATAACCTATCTTGAGAAATGCAAGTGAAGGTGTTAGTATAAGTATTAACAGCCTGAATTAAACAAATATCAATACACATAAAGGAGAGAGTTTAAATATTAACCTTTAAAAATTAATAATGCAGACTTGGTAAATGTAAGTCCACTTAGTTTTAAACACAGCCTGATTTTTGTTGACTGATCACGTGTGAAATACTATGAAACTATCCCTTTAATTTTTAGGGTTGCCATTAAAATGATAAATTGAGCTTGAATAAACTGAAACGACTTCATTTCTGTGTATTGTCTCTGATGCAAACGCAGCCAATCTGCTGCATGCTGCTGTAAGGTCTTTTCAGTGCCAAGGTTATTCTGTACAGAAGCTCTTGGATACCACTGGTGTTTGTTTGCGTTGCATAGAACAGCTTGTTAAAGTGTACTCCAGCCATTGAGCAGATTCAGACTTGTTCCTATTCCTTGGGAATCTGCGTGAAGCAGAGGTTTCCTTTGTTTCTAATTATGTGGTTGAAAAGAAGAACTTTAATACTGCTGGGGATGAATTCAGTGGTCACGAAAACAAGGACAGTAGTACTGGATAGCTAGGTAGAAATGTGGGGTGGCGTTGTGCATGAACATAGGACCTGAGTTCTAATCTGCATGCTTCCTATAATGCAGATTAGAATAAATTGTTGTCAGCCCATAGTGAGGAAAGGATGCAGTTTTCAGTGTAAGTCCTTCTTCCATTCCCTTCAGAGAGCTTCATGAAAGCAGAGTGGCACAGAAGAGCGTGGTGAGGAGCTGTAGAGCAGTGGTGAGGCTGCCAGGAGGTAGATGCAGATGGGCCCAGAACCAGCCTAGTTAAGGAACACTCTGTTCTTACACTCTTACACTGATCCCTGGGCAGTGCTTTTTAAGCAGCTGACTTGAAGGCAGTAACAGGAATCTCAGGTGGTCACACAGCTTGTTGAATTTTAAACAGCTTGAATGGTTAAGGAATGAATTAAAGCAAGCATAATAATAATCTTAAATTTTTTTTTTTGTCTTTTAGGTTGGCTCAGCAAATCCAAAGGACCTGCATGTAAGTAAACTCTTATTCCCTGCTGTGCTATGAGAAATGAGTGAGATGTTTTACTGATTAACATAAGTGGTTATACAAACTAAGATTCACATTTTTACTTTTGTGCTGTGTGCTGTGATGCATCTCTGTTCTGTTTTTGCTTTTATCCCTTACATTTGAGAGAGATGGTTGCCTTTGGTTTGAGGGAGGGAGATCAACTTCATATGTTCCACTGTGCTTGAAGGCACCTTGATGTGTCTTTATAGTATTTCGTTTTAAATGACTCAAAACCATGTAGAGTGAATATTCACTAAAACAAAAAGAGAAAGTTATGCTGGTTGTGAGAGTTTTGAAAGAGTGCTGGAGAGGATTGGAGCACAAGCTGAGGTGAAAAACCCTTTTGTTTCAAGAAAAGTGAATATCTCATCACAGAACGTGATTCTGGATATATTGTATTGAATACTCAGCTTTTCATTTCCTGTGCTCAGAAAAAGTCTGAAGCTTTTCCTGTATGTGTTACAGAGGTATGTAATTTTAGGAGGAAGTGGGAAGCATACTTGGCTGTCTCGATTAGTTCTAAATATATAAAAAAAACAAAGTGTAGGTATTTGTTGCAGTCCAATATGTGATCATCCTACTTTGAATCTTCCAATTTTCTTCAAGAAAAGGGAAGACAGGAACAAAGTCTGGTGGGAATGGATTCATAATTAAGTATTTGAAGTGAGGGAGGGTAATCGTACCGCCTACCAAATTTTGATCTTCAGATGGAGAGAGAAGGAGAGCAGATGGAATCCTCTGTGAATCCTGAATTTTTAATCGGTCTGAATTTTACTTTTGGCAAGACTGATATAACACAAGCCTAGAGTGAATGTGCCATCAGTTCTTAGCCATGGTTTCTAGCAGGAAAACAAGCTAATTTAGGAAATAGCTCAAGAACTGCCTGGTGCAGCTAATTCAGCTTCTTGGGCTATTGTGAAAAAGGTGGAAACTGATAGAAGCTTCGTTGTAGAGAGAAAGCTGGAGGGGAGTTTCATTCTTCAAAAGAAAGTACTTGCAACTTTAGTCCAGATGTTGGAGTCCCCTGATGTCTGATGCCTACTACACTAAAGATACAGATGGTCTGTCTTCTAATGAAGCTGTCTCCTGTCAGTCTTCCTTCCTTCTGTACTTGAGCCTATCTTTTGGGAAGAGTTTGACTTTGTTTCTAGTCTCATGGAAATGGCCTGATGGCAGGACAGAAGAGTTAGCTTGTGATTACTTTGTGCCATTTGACATTTCTTTTGTTATTTCTGTGCCTATTTACAGTGGTAGTGAAAGCACTTTTTTTCCCAGATATGTTGAGTGCTTTTCCCTACTTGTTGGTCTTACTCCCTTTCATCTGTACAATTTGTCCTTGCCATTGTTTCTCCAGGCCTTTATATTTATTACTGTAGTAGCACAAGCAGTTACCACCTCCTGTTTTTCTTGCTACCTATTCTGACCCTGCAGTAGGAATGACAGAACAAAAAGTAAATTTGCTCTGAAACTGTAGCAAACACCGTGGGCTGTTACTGCAGTTACTGCTGAAATAGGTAGTGCACAGTATATAAATCTGTGTTGTCTACGGCATACTTAACATGGGTGATGAGGGGAAAACAAGTAGAATCATAGAATTGCCAGGGTTGGAAAGACCACCAAGATTATCCAGTCCAACCATCCACCTATTGCCAGTATTTGCCACTAAACCATGTCCCTTAGTACAGCATCTAAACGTTTCTTGAATGTCTCCAGGGATGATGACTCAACCACCTTCCTGGGCAGCCTGTGCCAGCACCTGATCACTCTGATAAGAAATTTTTCCTGACATCCAACCTGAATCTTCCCTGACACAACTTGAGGGCATTCCCTCTTGTTCTATTGTTGTTATTATGTGGGAGAAGAAGCAAACACACCTCACCACAATTTCCTTTCAGGTTGTTGGAGACAGCAATAAAGTGTCACCTAAGCCTGTTCTCCATACTGAACAATCCCAGTTCACTCAGCTACTCCTCATAAGTCTTGTGCTCCAGACCCCACACCAGCTTCATTGCCCTTCTCTGGACACGCTCCAAGGTCTCAATGTCTTTCCTGTAGTGAGACAAGAACAGAAGACAGCACTTAAGGTGTGACTTCACCAGTGCTAAGTACAGAGGCACGATCACCTCCCTGCTCCTGCTGGCAACGCTATTTCTTATACAAGCTGGGATGCCATTGGCCTTTTTGGTCACCTGGGCACACTGCTGGCACATCTTTAGCCAAGTGTTGACCAACACCCCGTGGTCCGTTTCTTCCACACAGTCTTCCAGCCACTCTGCTCCAAACCTGTAGTGTTGCCTGGGGTTATGCCCAAAATGCAGGACTTGACACGTGGTCTTATTGAACTTCACCCCATTGACCTCAGTCAAGTGATGCAGCCTGTCCAGACCCATCTGTAGGACCCTTCCTACCTCCAGGCAGGTTGGTGTCATCTGCAGACTTACTAACAGTGCACTTAATTGTTGAGGACTACTAAAAAACTGCTGGTAACAAGCTGCTGAGAGTCAAGAATGAGGATAGGATGCTGAAGGGCACTTACTTGAACAGCAAGCTCAAATGTGCTTGTACTGTCATTAGAGCAATTGGAACATGGTGACTGGACTGGACTGTGATTTTGTCTCAAGAATTTGTACATGCTTATCTGTGTGTGTTGATCTGCATCTAAAAAAAGCATTTTCCTTTTAAAGAAGAAAGTCTGTGGAGAGTGTTTCTCTTCCTCTGCAAGTAGGAATTTCCCTGAGGTGAGTCTCTGCTTTTGCAGAGTGTTGTGTTAAACTGGCGAATGGCTTCCAGATGAGAAATCTTTCAAGGGATTTGAAAAACTACCTTAGATATAGGACTGTTTAGATGAGTTGTGTGATGTGCCAGGTAGATTGGACTAGAGGGGGTTTGTTCTTCAAACTACTGAAGAATAAAATGAGCATTCTGGCCCAGTCTAGTATGGATCTTCTTATGATGGAAGGAGGAACAGAGCTTTGGGAGTTCCTGTGCTGAAGAGGCTGTGAAGATGCTTGTCTGCCTTGGCCTGACAATAACATTTTTAAATCCTGTGTGCTCAGTGTTCACTGTCTAGCCAGTCAGTGTAATTCAGAGGGGAATATCTTTCTCCTCTTGAAGAGCAGAAAGACACGCTGCTGCTGCTTTCTGAAATGTGTTTTTGTCCTTAGCTAGTGAAAGGAGAATAATGTCTGATTCGAAAAATACTGTCTAGAGAGAAGTATACATCTGATGGAGGATTTCTTGAATTCTCAGCCCAAGGTCAAAGAAGGAACACAATAAGCCTGATATGTACACAGAGTTGTAACTAGAAAGCCAGAAGCTGCTGCTGCTTATACAGCTTGGAGGAATGCTTTCCATGTCCTGAGAAAAGGACTGGCATGGTATATAGGAAGTTTTATGTCTCATACATCATTAGAAAGAATAAAACTGCTCTGTGATCTTACCAGTGTTGCTGTTTAGATGACTGTGTAGTCTGGGAAATGTCAGCTGTTGAGATAGTAAGTTAAGGTTTGCTGCTTTAGGTAGTGCTTTCCTTCAAAATATTCTGTTTATCTCTGGAGAAAGGCTCTGAGCATAGGAATAGGACTACAAACAGATTGAGATTTGTAGGAAGGTGACGAACAGGCTGAAGGTAATTGAGGAAGAAGATCCTCAGAAGAGGGAGAGAGTCGGGGGAATTCAGGAAAGCAGTAAGGTGAAGGTTTCCTCGAGTGGAGTTGTGGAAAGTTCCTGCTGGTTTAAAAAGCCAATTAGTGGCTTGGTGATTAAGTAGTGTAAGTCCTGGAAGAAGGTAGTGTTTTAATTTTAGCTATGCAAGCTGATTAGAATGGTTGAGAATAGTATGGCCTTGAGAGAGAGGACTCTGGTAGAAATGCAGGCATGTGTTTATTTTTTTTAATTGTTAGGTAAATGTCTTAATGCATGGATATGCCTTTACAACATCAAGCTTTTGAGTCTTCTGTATGCAACAGCACTGACTAATGAGACTGGCAGAGCTTAAGAACTCAAGATTACAAAACGTATGTGCCCTGCAGGGGCTAGAGCTTCAGGGAAGGAATTTCCTCAAGGCAGGAACAGAGCAGGATGAAGATGATGCTGGAGTGCTGGCTGGCTGCCCAGGGGTGCTCTGACATTACAACTGGGGGATCTGGTGGAGAGAGAAACTGAAGGACGGTAGAGCAGCTATGTGTGAAATAGAAGACAAAGAGGAATTTCAAACGGGAGTTGCTGCCGTGTTTGGAGAAATGTCCTTAACTTTCTGAGGAAGTTCTGCTTTTCTTGGTTTGTTGTCAGTTTTATAGATAAAAGCAGCTTTGCTCTTCTCCTTCACATGTTACAGTTGTATGCAGTACCCACTGGAGAGGAATCCTTAGTGTAAACAAATTAAACCTATTAAAGCCGCTAGATGCTGGATCTTTGTCAACACTAAGTATCGCTCCTGCTGGTGGTGATGTTTTCCATGTGGGACCTGTGTGGCATTCTGTATGGTATGAAGTTAGATCAGAGTAGGTAATGTGACCTCTGGTGCTGCCAGTTCATTCTGGATAACCTGCTGCAGAGGCCTTTTGGAAAGTGATTGTTATGTCATGCCAAAGCTGTTCATTTATCCTTGGCTAGGAGGAAAGTGTGCTTTTAATGTTTCCTCTGGCCTGTTCCACTCTTATCATCAGAGTGGCTATACTTGAAACTCAAAGTAATTGGGGATGTGACTGCTGTGCAGCTTGTTTCCAGTAGTTCAAGTTCCCACTCCATTTACTTGCTTCTTGAAAAGACTGGTACTGTCAGAGTTGTGCTGCAGCGCAACTTGTGGTTCAGCACATCTTTGTTTCTCCTTAGCACAAGCAAAGGACCATATCCTTAATGTTTTGTGTTTGTTTTAAAGATGGTGACATTTCTACTCTGTTGTTGGCTTTGATTTCCCTAGCAAAAGTAACCTTGGAATACTCCTCTAGAGCAACCTGCACGCTTCACTGTAAATGCTTCTTGGACATAATTGACTTAAGTGATAAGATACAAAATGTAAAGGTTTTATTATCTGCTGCTGATTAGGGGTGTTCAATCTCTGGCTACGGTCAAGATGAGCAAAAGCTTAACTATTTTACCGCATACCTCTGGCCACCTGCCACTTGTCTGAGTCGGGTTAGGAGTATTTCATGGTTGGCTGCATCAAGCACTGCAGAGCAATTTGAAAGGATGAAAATGGATGTCTGTTCTGCATCCTCTGACAGCAGACAAGCATCTATCACTAAGTCTGTTTCCATCCGCTGAACTCTTAACTTAATTAGCAGCTTTAAATAGAGGAAATGGTCTTCCTGTCATTGGTCTTCTGTCATTGTTTGGTTAGTTAGCACCAAGGGTGGGTACCAGGAGAATTGAGGCTTTCGTGTTTTTCATTTAAAGATGATTTGGGTTTGGTGGCAGGATTTCAAAGCTGCTTTACAGTTCGTAGCCTGCATAGATTAAACCAAATACATCCTCCCAGAGGGGTCCATCACCTTTCTTCCTGTGGCAGTGGAGAGTAAGTTGTAGGAATATTTTTTTTCTTTGGCAAATCCTGTAGTATTTAGAATGGAAACATTATAAAAGTTTCTATTCTCTAGTGATTCCCTGAGTGGTACCGGAGTCAGCGAAAGCAGTACATTGAAAACAATGCTGAAAAACCCTCCAGTAGCATTTATCCTTTGTAACATATCATGTGGTGGTAGAAGCAAACTTGTAGTGCCCGGTCTGGTCTCCTTACAGCAAGCAGTTCCAGTTGGTTCTTCAGGAAAATTGACATCTCTCTGTCCCTTTGGAGTAGCTTTCTCTGTAGATGGGAGTCTTCTCAGAGGTTGGAGAACAGATCAATTTCTTGATTAGTTTCTTTTAGCCACGCATGCTTTTCTATGCTTGTAGCTGTTGCTGAGCCTAAGGACCAGCCGTAATGATTCTTACTTTCATGCAGTTGTTCAGCAGTAGTAAGGGAGAGGTTGGAAATCTTTAGCTTTGCCTTTTCTTTTTTTTTTTTTTCCCAAGCCTTCCCCAAGGCTATCTTTAGGCTCCTACAGGCTTTGAGAGCACAATGCCCTGGCGCACTGCTGCTGTGCCCCAGACCCTCACCCCACGCGCATGAATTCATTGCGTTGATCTTTCCACTCCTGCTTGTCGGCGGGGTCGGACAGCAGCTGCATCTCCTGTCAAGCATGATTCCGGGCAGGGGGCTTTGGGGAGGAGAGCTACAAAAGGCCCAGTTTAAATCATCTGTGTAAGGGCACAGCGGAGGCTCTGTCACCCAGGCCTCACCACTTGTCTTCTGGTGCTATGGTTGTAATGACATTAGCATTTCAAAAAGGGGATTACCACAGCCCCCAGCTTCTTAGGAGAGGGTATTCTGGTTGATAACTGAAAAGCTGCTTTGTGGCCATCTCTGTTTTTTCCCTGTGTCTGGATTCTGAAGGATTGCTGAAGGTGGCTGTACCGTGTTAAAAGTGGATTGCTGCTGTTGTGAGGAAGCTGGTTATTGGCCTAAATGTGAACTGTTAGATACGAGGCTCTTGTTGATAGCTTTCTTTCTTGCTAATTCAGAGTGACTGAGGACTTAGTAGTGGAACAGTTGAAACAAAGAGTCTATTGGGATTGCAGCGGTACACTAGGGAAGCATCCTTAAATTATGCTTGCAGGAATAATTTAAGGTAGTTACATTAGCCTGTCTCATATATTTTGACCAGTGGAAACAGGCAGCACCTGCATCCTATTCATTGTCTGCCTTCTAGGCCTCCTGGGGTACTAAAAACACATTCTGTGCATAGCCTGCAGGTTTCAGGGCAATTCCTTAGGGAGGGGGTGGGGGATGAGGAGACTGTATTTCATATATTTGTTGTTTAAAACAAAAAAAATTCTCTTAGTGAAAATTACTTCCTGACCCTTTGATTCAGTATTCAACTGATTGTAGCTTTTTGATAAGTTTACTTTCCCCTTTCTGGTGTTGTTTGTTATTTGCAATTCACATTAAGGCCTTGTGTACACTGGGCTCTATTGGAATATCATTGTGGTCACTGTGTCCTCCCCAGTTCCATTAGATGTAGAAATGAAGAGACCAGGCAAATTGGCCACCTGGTCCCTGGGACAAGAGAACAAAGGGAATTTGTCTTCATGGCACACTAAGGAGAGAGTCAAGAGTATTTCGTACAACCTCTTGACCATGTATGGACTGTAAAATTAGTAGCTGACTCCCAGCATCCAAGATTGGAGCCTCTTGGCTTGATGATGTGGCAGTGTGGTTGGAGGGCACTTGGCAGTAAATGCAGATGGTTGCCTGGAGCCTTGTCCTCAGTGTGTTTAACTGCTGAACAGCCAGACAAAGGTAGGTTTTAAGTAGATAAACATGATTATATACATAGTTTGAAGTGTCCACAGGCATAATCTTTGCATGTACCCATAAGGACTTTTCTTACTAAGTGTATTTGCACTGGGCCTAATTCAATAAGTGATTCTCCAAAGCAATGCTGGCTTGAATCAGGGCTGCCCATTGCTCTGAAGGGAGCTGCACTGTTAGGGCCAGCCACAGACTGGGCCTTCTGTGATGTATTATGGCTGATGCTTGGGGACAAACAGTTCCAAACAGAGTGGAGGAACTGCTCAGCTCTTCTTGAATGAGACAGAAGGCTTGGGCTTTCCCTCAATGCATCAAGGAGGAGTAGAAGTACAGTTTCCTTTCTAAACAGCACGCAGTACTTATTGTGCTGAGAAGGGGAGACATTTAATTTCTCTGTGTGAAAACAGGAACTGTGGTGCGTGCTGACAAGGTGTGTATGCATGCACTTAGTGAGCATATTTTTAACTCTAGCAATTTCCAGGTCTTTTAAAATCTACTTATTTCTGTAGAGCACAGATCTATCTATAAGCTTAAACAAGGCTGGAGTGACTTAAATCTAGATGCTCAGCTGAATTGCACTGAGTGAAGATGGAGATTTTTGAGGGGGGGAAGCATGAAACAGAAAGTAGTTTTATTGCCCTTGCTCCCTGTTTGGATTAATGAACTGAATTACTTGGAAGTAGCTAGTAGTGAACTTGTGGTTTTCTCAAATGTACTTTTAACAAGACTGTGAATTTTAAAGGAAGAGGCAATTCAGTCAAAATAATTAAAGATGTAAGAACTTAACTGCTATACCCCACATTACTAGTGCTTTGTGTCTGTAGATGTTGAGAAAACTGAATTGCTATGCTTCCAGTGTACCAGGAGGAGAGAAACCAGGACAAGAAGACGCAATTCTAAATGCAGGGATGCAACTGAGATACTGACTTTCAAATAAAACCTTATAACAAATTTATACTTTCCTCTTCCTGTCAGCATAAAACAAGAATATGGAGAGAAAATGGCTAAACAGACTAATATTATTCATTGTCACCAGCAGTAAGAGTTCATGAGCTGGGGGGGAAAGGGATGGAGCAGAAAGCCAGAACAAAAATCTTTGCACAGAAAAACTTTGTCAGAAATTCCTTCTTGATAGTTTAGTTTAGTTTCCACTACATTTTGTTTATCAACTGAAACTCTTTCTAATAGATTGATATGGCAGCTAAGTTTAAAAAAAGAAAAAAGAAAAACAGCAATGCATCTCCTTTAAATTAGGGAAGATATCTGGTGGGATGGCTATGATGTCATTTATAATCAAATGAATATTAGCAGTGAGACAAGCTCTTTGGAAGTCAGCTGGGAGAGAAGATCTCAAGGCATAGAAGCACTGCTGAAAGTTTTGTCCTGTGTTATCTAAGAATCTGAAGAAGGGAGTTAGTATCTTTCTGCTTAAATTTACAGGCAAAACAATACAAATATAGGAAAAAGACCTATATAATTCTTGTAAAGACTGAATAATATGAAGCAACCAGAAGAGGGGAGATAAAAATCAAATAGAATTCAGTTTGGTGAAAGCATGGGACTGCTTTTTCTCTGAAATTATGCTTATCAACAAGTCTTCAAGTTGGAAGACTTGATGGAGATGTAACAGTTTAACAGAGTGTTTGAAATGTCAATTTGCCAAATGCATTGGAGTTGTAGAAAAGTTTACATCTGCACTGAAATTGTGGAAGTGCTGTATCGTAATAAACAGCAAGATGAGAAGGGAAAGTTTCTCAGAATGCTGTCTGGACCTGGGACACTTCCACATTCCACTTGAAATGGGTGCTCTTGAGAGGTTACACTTCCTTTTTGTCATGCAGTTAGCATGCTTTGAATTCTGGAAAACCTCCTTGCTAAGACTGCCAGTTCAGAAGATGCCAATCAAATAAATGCCTGGTACTGAAGAGAATAGCTTAACCAGCTACTGGATGAACTGGGATGACAGAAGCATCTTTTTTTTTTCAGCTAGAATTGCAGCTATTAGTATTCATGGCTCTAGCAGTTCTGACAGTGTGCGTTCTTATCATGGAACAGGGGAGAGTGGAAACATGAAGCTCTCTTACATTGCTAGTTGTTGGGGGATGGCTGCGAGAGCAGGGCGGCCATGAGACTGTGTACGAGCATAGCTGGTGCGGCAGCACAGAGTGCATACCCATGAGAAAATATTAGGAGTTAAGATGGGAGATACAGCGTCCTTGGGGCAGCATGTAAGCAGCAGGCCCACATCCGCAGCTGTGCTCTGTGGATATGTGGGGGGCTGATAAGCGGATGAGCTCAGCGGCAGGTGTGAATGCTGGCTGAGCATTGGTTGAAGCTAGGCAGCCCACCTAGCTGCCCACCTTGTGCACCAATAGTAAGTGAACACATGTGTATTGGAACCATATATAAACCCTGTGTGTGCAGCAATAAAGTGAAGCTTGATCACTCGTATTGAGTACTGTTGTGCTTCCCTGCTTGAGAACAATCTGATTAGGATGCTATCCGCGGCAATTGGCGCCTGAACAGGGACGGACCTCATGGAAGATTGATTTGGGAGTGGATGGACGAAAGCACCGGCGTCGTAGAGGCTGAGCTGGGGGGCGGCATCGCCTAGACCGACCAAAAGGGGTCTGCTCGGATCTGGAGGGCACGAAACGGAGCTCCGTTGACAGTGGGCACTGTGTGCAGTGAGACGTGGATTGCAGTGCACCATGGAAAGTGAGGTCCACTGTGGGTCCCGGCGAAGTAGACCAGGGCAGCAGTGTCTATTTCTGCTGATACTGACAGGTTGCCACCTCAGCTGCCAGGCAGTCCTTCAGGTGTCGCAGCCAGGGAACCTATGGGTGACCTGGGCAAACAAGACGGGCCAGACTGACTTCTGCCTGAGTCTTCAGTCGGCCACTGAACCTTTCCGGACCTGCCTGATCGGTGTACCGGGTTATCGGCTGGAGAGCTTTCAAGGATATGTAAGAGATAATCCATGTTTCCATTACAACACTTCAGAACAAAGTGCATGCTTGATAGAACGTCTAAGTGTCTCCTTGCCATGGGACCCCCAAGAGCTGGATCTCCTGGGTTCCCAGGCAATAGGAAATGCTTCAGTGGGATGGAATCAAACATGCTTTTGCTTCGGACGATCGCACCAGGGCCTTAGCGCTCAGGCAAATATCCTTAAGCAACTGTGGGACTATGCGGATAACCCTTTTTTCGATGCAACAGGATGGACGGTGGTCTCCCCCCATAATGAACAGGCATTCTCGGCATGGGGGGCATATTGCGGTTACAGCAACCAAACCGGGGAAGGAGGTAACCTACGACCGTGGTATGGATATGGAGCAAGCCTTTCTGAAGATGATTCCCAACCTGCACTGTGGAATAATGACTCGGCTAAGGCCCTACCTCCAGGTGTATTTTTAATATGTGGTGACCGGGCATGGGCAGGCGTTCCTGCCAACGTCCAAGGAGGACCTTGCTATCTTGGACAATTAGCACTGTTCGCTCCCCAACATCGTCAATGGCTTAACGTTGCCTCTGGTCTGCGTAAGGCCAGGCGATGGTGGAGTACACGCCGCCTGACACCAGATTGCAATGATAACGTTGATTTATGGTCGGCTACTGCCCGAGTGTTCACTTCATTCCTTACACCGGGTGTGGCAGCAGCCCAAGCGTTAAAACAGTTAGAAAACCTAGCATGTTGGTCAGCGAAACAGGCTAACGAGACCACCTTAATCTTGGGATCTATGTTATCTGATATGAATAGTCTTAGGCACGCTTTGCTACAAAATCGCGCGGCAATTGACTTTCTGCTTTTAGCACAGGGGCATGGCTGTGAGGACTTTGAGGGGATGTGTTGCTTCAACCTTTCGGACCATAGTCGGTCCATACATAAGCAACTTCAGTGGTTGAAGGAACATACGCAAAAGATTCAGGTTAACAAAAACCCATTTGATGAGTGGCTAGAATCACTATTTGGAGGGCTGCCCTCATGGCTCGCAGCATTAATCAAAGAAGGCTTGCGTTGGCTATTGCTTATTCTAGTTATGCTTTTACTGCTTTGCATAGTGTATAGTTGTATCATGAGGGGTATTGACAAAGCCACACAAAAAGCTATGCTCGTACAAAAAGAAAAAGGGGGAATTGTTGGGGGATGGCTGCGAGAGCAGGGCGGCCATGAGACTGTGTACGAGCATAGCTGGTGTGGCAGCACAGAGTGCATACCCATGAGAAAATATTAGGAGTTAAGATGGGAGTCACAACATCCTTGGGGCAGCATGTAAACAGCAGGCCTACATCCGCAGCTGTGCTCTGTGGATATGTGGGGGGCTGATAAGCGGATGAGCTCAGCGGCAGGTGTGAATGCTGGCTGAGCATTGGTTGAAGCTAGGCAGCCCACCTAGCTGCCCACCTTGTGCACCAATAGTAAGCGAACACGTGTATTGGAACCATATATAAACCCTGTGTGTGCAGCAATAAAGTGAAGCTTGATCACTTGTATTGAGTACTGTTGTGCTTCCCTGCTTGAGAACAATCTGATTAGGACGCTATCCGCGGCAGCTAGTCAACTTTTAATAAAGATGGTTGCCATTGTAATGGGAGTGGGAGGGAGAGGGAAGGATGGCTTTATCCTGCCTTTTTGAAACAACTCAAACAATGGGCTGCTGTCACAGTGAGTTGTTTAGGGATTGGGTTTGCGTCTTCTTCCAAATGCTGCTTCAGTGTACTTATTAGTCAGGTAACCTTTGAAGAAAGTTAGCTTCAGTTCTCATCATGCATTTCCAGCTAAATGGGCATTGTTTATTGAAATATAATATGCTGTATAAAGCATTTTATGCAGTAATGGCAAGACAATTCCTTGAGATCTATCTATCTATCTATATCTCTCTATATATATATTTACTGGTCACCTTTTTGCTGAATCTCAGAAAGGGATTTGAGGGCAATGTGACATATTTTGGTCAGTCTCACTGGGTACTAACTGAATGAGGATGTCCCATGGCTGAAACCATTGCAGATGCTTGTTGTCCTAGATGCAACTCTTGTAAACTCTCGTGGCCTAGTATTAAATGTGGAGGTTGGTGGCCCTGCATGTGGCAGGGGGGTTGGGGATTCATGATCCTTGAGGTCCCTTCCAACCCTAGCCATTCTGTGATTCTATAAAAGCACCCTCTCTGTAAGCTGCTACAGCTTTGGAATTCTCCTTGTCTGTGCAGGTATTTGCCACTTAATATTACTTCTAGGCATGAACTTCAGTATGCTATCTTGTGTTTGCTCAAGAGTATTTCCAGGTTATGTTCCCATTGCCACAAACCTTGTTAATGAGATTTGTTTAATCCTTTTTGCTGTGGGACGCCAGTTCCCTAATATGTACTAATTTTGCAGCTGTGCTCACATGGCCTCCCCTCAGAACAGTGCATTATGAAAAATTGCATTTCTGGGAGCTTTTTGCAGGATTTTGCAGGGTCTAGAAATCCGTTGCTAGTAACTGAGGTTAGACATTTCCAAACTGTGGTCTTCAGAATGCATAATACTAGTACACCATAGTTCTGCCTGCTGCATGATAATAGCTTCTTACTTTCAAGCTCCTTTACGTATGTTAACGTAAGGCTTTAAATGTGTTTTTGCTTTTCAATGCAGGCAATTCCTGTAACTGTGGTTTATGCCCTGAAATACGATATATGGTTATGACCCACTCCCCACCATTCTAATGTGTCTTACTGGCGACTTTCATTGTTGATGAAGAGTTTAATAGGAACAGTGAAGGATAATTCCAAAAACCACAAGTATTGAGAGAAAGCATGGCAGTTGGGTAGCTCACTCTTCCCTGTGGAGTTGATGCAGGACATCAGGCCTGGCAGGGTAGCTTTTGCAGGGAAGTGTGCGGTCAGTACTTTTCTGCAGCAGAGGAGCAGATACTGCAACTTGGTTTCTGTTTACACAGTGAGCTAAAGAGTAAATGTCAACTGTCTGTCTCTTCCACCCCGAGAATAAGAGTGACAATGACAGCTTTGATGTGCTGTAACTAGGTTGCAGTGATTTGCATTTATGGCTTTATTTTCTAATGCTAGGGGGGCAAAAATATAAAAGTAGATCATGGTGTTTAACATGAGACAGATGCTTCCGCCTGCCTCATTAATGGTAACAATTTCCCCCTTTCCATGTGGAGAGAAAATAAAAGTCCACTGTCATAATCTAGGTGACCTTTCTTAGTGCTTGGGAGGCCTTTGTATGCTACATCCTCAGGCACGATATCAAGAAAAAGAGGGTGGGGAAGAACAATGGGTTTGTTTTTTGAGGAACAGATGTATTTGTTTTTCTGCCAATTCTGGTAATAGCTTAAATGTGGACTGCCTTTCTGAGTAAGAAGTGTTTTCATCTAGGAGATGTGTTGGGGAAAAGGGTAGGAAAAGGAGAGAGAGCTCATTTGGTGAAACCACATTCTGCTTTCTAGATCAGTTATGTAGAAAAACAGGAACTGTTCCCTCTTTACCTTAACCTCTCATGGCCCAGGTGATGGTACCATGGTAAGATGCTGTAGAGCTCTGTAGACAAGAAATGAAGTTATGATTTGAGATCTTTGTTTATCTGAGATTAGACAGATGTTTCCTACCCTCTGTGGTAATAGCTGAGACTGAGTTGCTTCTGGAGAATGTCATATGTGTGTCAACTCCCCTGATTTTTCAGACATTAAATTCTGCTTCTACTTGAAAAACCACCTTTAGTTCTGGTAGAAATTGGCACATTATAATGTGTTCAACTGCAAAATGGTCTTTTACACGATTGCAGCATCATTTTAAGAGCTCAGAGCTTTTTTAAGGTTTGTCAGTGGGTCCATTTCTTGGCAGCACGAGGTCTTGAACTTGTATTTTAGGAACAGTACCTTTGAAATCCTTTTGGAAAAAGGCCTCTTGTACTTGGTCTCTAATGTAATATGCTCTTGTGAGGTTTTGAAAGGCTCTTTCATGTTTGCACAGCTGGAATGTGATGTTAGCCTGAGGATGTGTTGTCTAACTCCAGCTGAATGCTCTAACCAGTGAACGGTGGCTGGGGAGGAGTGGGCACAGAGGGAACTGAGTTTAGATTGGCTGTTCAGTAGTTCATTGATATCCTGGTGAAAGACACAAATTATTAGGAGAGGAAATACAGTTGAAAAGTTGATGCCTTTAACATTTCTCCCTTCTTTCCCAAACTTGAACTGCCTTCTGTTGATTGTAAGCTATCTCCTTATAGTATTGTCCTGTGCTCTCCGTTTTAACAGCCAGAATATAGCTCGCTGGAATGGAGGAGGCTGGAAGAAAGGAAAATGGCCAGAGGTCTGAAAGAAAGAGCAGTGGAATTGCTATACTCTCCTCTTGTCTTTGCAGCTCTATGCTACCTGCTAGTCTTGACTCTGCAGCGCCTCTTGCTTTACTAGTGGGTTATCTGTTGCTATTTCCCAACCCTCTCTCCAAAAGACTTCAAATCCCATTATAGAGAAGACAGGAAACAAATGAACAAAACCAGGAAGACTGTGTAATAATGTCTACCTTTTAATAATGGAACAGTTTTGTAATATCTACTGTTGGTCTGTAGGCTTCCTAGGTTAAAGACATCATGTGTTCATGGCAAATTTGACCAAAGCGATAAAGTCTGGGTTTGGAGGTGTTTCATTCTGTTTACATTGTGACCTCTGTAGCACTTATTCTTCCTGTTTAAATGCATGTACCGTTCTGTGAAATTCTGTGTTGGTGTGAAAGAGAAGAGTTACAGAATGGTGATTGATAACATCCAATAAATTGACTTCTACTGTGTTTTTTTTTTTCCTGTGGAGTTCTGTTTTACTGTCTAGAGACTAATCTATCAGCATCAAAATAACTTCCTTTCCTGCAGCTTTTCCCACTAGATCTCGAAAGTTAGACATCTGTATTGCCTATGCAAATATTCTCAAGGAATCTGCACATTGCAGCTAGGAGTGTTCCCAAGAGCGTGTCTCCAGGGAACCAGCATTTCTGCTATTTGTAGTGTTTTTTATTTGAGTCTTGTATTTCCTTTCTGTGAGAAACTTCACAAAGTGGCAAGAGGTTGAACCATACAATCAAGTGGATCTCAAAGCTGCATGAAAAGCTCTTGTTCCACTACCAAGAAACCTGTAAGCACTCAATGGATATTTTCACCAAACCTTCTGGCAGACTCAGACCTCTAGAACAGCTGAAGAGGCAGCATAGTGCAGTCTGCCATAGATACTACACCCCTGCAAGTGGTATAGGGGCACTGATTGTGTAGCACTTATATATACTGTTCCTTGGGATTTTCTGTCACTGGTTTACTAATAAACTCTCCCTGGTCCTAAAGCTTGGTTTATAGACTTCACCAGACTATAATCCAGAGGGAGAAAATTGAACATCTGCTTCAGGGAGAAAGGAAAAAGAAACAAAACATTAACTTGTAAATCATCTGTTTAAACAGGGAAGGGAGACTTTGTGGTGCAGAGAATTCGTGGAGTACAGTTCTTTAAGGGACAAGGAAGTACAACTGAATGGCAGGGGGGCATGTTGCATTAGTTAGTGTGGGAAGTGATTTGTTAGTGTGAACACTCTTAACAGGGGGCTAGGGGGGAACAGTGGGGGTTTTTTTTGTTGTTCATTCGTTTTTAAGATTGAGGGAGTGTAAGATGGGAGCTCTGATGCTGGTGAAGAACTGGGATTTGGATACTGCTTCCCACCATATGAATCGTGCGTTGTTGTGGGAGGCAGATCTGGGTCCTGCTGTGTTTGTCTGAGGTCTCCCTGGGATGTTTTTGGCATTCTTCCAAGGTCCAGCCCCAGCTCTGCAGAAGTTGGAAATGCTCACGGATTTTTCCCAATCTGTGCTCAGTGCAGAACTTCTGGTGGCATTGAGGCATGCTGAAACAGTTTCCTCTCTTGTATCCTTCTCTGGGGAGCAGTTTAAAAGCTCTTTTTATATGTAAGGAATTTCTTGAAACTGCTTTGTTCTTGTGTGGTTTTGGGGAAAAAAAAAATGTAATTAACTGAATTTGTCCTACTGTCTTTATTGTTCTTACTTAATGTTTCCCATTCAAAGTGAGTCAGAAGATGATTGTGAAATCTTTTGTCTGCTAGATCAGTGTCTGTAGATATGAGCTTTCCTCTGTTGACCAGAGCAATGGAAAAGATTTTTATGTTCTAGAGAATTATGAGCCTTAAAAAAAAAAAAAAAAAAAAAAAGTCACCATAGTTTTTCTTTATACTCTGGTAATTGTATTTTAGAATAATCTGTCCTCCCACTTCATCTTGGTTCTCAAAATATTGTAGAAGTGAATTGTTATAATAAATTTTTATAACATAAAATTAGGCTTTTGTTCAGAAGTCTTCTGTCTATGCCAGTAGAGGTAAGGTGGTTCTGCACCTATTGGAACCAAATGTAAAATGTTGTCCTGATTGGATTGACAACTTGGAGAAAATGTAGTAAGTAGTAATGTAGTCCATGTATTAGTATCCACTAATATTTTGGCCTAAACATCATTGAAACTGGAAGATACAAAAACTGTCTTTGCAAAAAAAAAAAAAAAAAAAAAAAAGGAAAAAAAGCTGCAACAGCAACAAAAGCATGGCAAAAACCCACATAACCACGCCATCTCTTTTTATGGAGGTAGGCAGTTGAAACTGGAGAAACCATTGTCTGGTGTGAGGGAGCTTAGCAGGAGGTTTTTGGTGTATGGAAGATGGCTATGAAGAAAAATGACAGTGTGGTGAGTCTGTGAGAAGCTAAAGAGAGACTTGAAATGTCTGCAGCTTGATGTCAGTGCTGGCTGGAAAGTGTGTAGGACAGCAAGGAACAAGGGTGTTCAAAGAAACAAGGTTTTATAACAGCATTTGCAAATCAACTGAGTTGCCTGGAAGAACCTGGACTCCCATGTCAATAAGGCAGTGTCCTAGACCCCAAGATCTAGTCCCTTGAAGTGGTGATCTAGACTTAGTGTCCAAGTCACGAGTGATCCAAGTGAAATGCTAACCTCAAGGTGTGAATCTGGCTACTTTATGCAGCAAAAACTCAATCAAAACATTATTATTACTATCAACACTGTTATCTTGTTAACTATATGTTGCACTGAAAAATGCTCTTGCTGTTCTAGTAGCTGCTCTGACATGATGGATGGTGCTGTATAGATAATATGTAGATGAAGGAAGCCACTGGAGAGAGCTGAGCAAACAAGTGTCTCAAAATAATAAACTAAACTTAATTAAATGTCACAAACAACATCAAAATACACATAAAACCAGAACTCCAATCCCCTCCAAGAAACAGCAAAACCAACCAACCAACCAAAAAAACCCCTCCAGCTAGTAGAAAAGGGAATGTTGTTGAGTTAAAACCAGACGGTAACGCTGCAAGACAGTAATGCAGCATTTGTGTCCCTAGCCATGTGTTGGTTTCCTTTATTGCAGTAAAGGCTGAACTAAATTCCTGGCCAGAGAGACCTGTGTGAAAGAACTACCGAACTGTGAAATTCTGCATCTGGCTTGGCTTTCTTCATCAGGAAAAAGACCCAACTATTACAGCAGCCAAATTAATCTGTAAATCTTTGTCACCAGTGTAACTGATTTCATTGACCAGAACCTTTAAGCCATTACACAGGGCTCTGTAGACTACTGGAACTTCTGTATTCTCAAAGGTAAACAGGAAGGCTCTGTGAAAAGGAAAGCCAAGGCAAGGAGGCAAAAACTTCAGGTTACCTAGCAGTGGAATTTGTGTCTAGGCCTGTGCCCCTATGCCTTGGCTTTAGTTCCATCCACTAAACTGCAGTGTGTCCCTCTTCAAAGTTTCAGCTTTGCGCTGTGAGGAGGTACTGTTGCTACAGCCGTGGCATGTGTTGTGGCTGACTTTGTGGCACCAGGTAGGAACTGGAGTTCTGGTCTCCAAGCCTCTTTGAGCATCTGTCACAACTTCTGGCGTCCACTATCACAGGGGAAAGATCAAAAGTGTTATGAGAGGGTTTGCTTTCCCCCTACACCCTTTTAAAAAAAAAAAAAAAAAAAAAAAAAAAAAAACACCAAACCTTAGTATTTTTATTGCTATAAAACAAAGAAGGGTCTTTCTGTATGACCGAGGAATATAGATAAGGGACAATCTATAGTCTTGTATTTCTCATTCAAAAGCAGCAAGATGTACAGAGGCAAGTCTGAGGTATAGCAGGGTTTGGGGGGGGAGGGAGGTGGGGGGCGGTGGGCTCTAGGCTTTTTTAATGAGTATTTTATTTTTAAATTGTTATACTATGGGGTTTTGCTTATGTGTTTTATAATCTCTTTTAGTCAATGAAAGGAATGGTTTTTCATCTCTTCTTGAATTTTTCTCACATCTGGAGCTACAAATAGATCTTATCTTAGCAGGACCTACTCTAGCCTTATTATCTACTTTTTCAGCTGGGTATTTTGACTGGCCTGTACTTCAGTTCCAGCAGCTACAGTGGAAGTGTCCAAGGGCAGTAGTATTTCAGAGGATGAGAATTCTTCTTACACGCTTTTTCTGAACACTCGTTGCCAGCTATGAGAGGACCTTGGTTTTCAAACCTTTTTTCCAAGCCTGGTTTGTTTCAGTTTAGTGTTGTTTACAATGTATGGGTTTTGAATGAGGAGCCAGAAAAACAGAAAGGAAGACTTTGTGTTTGCTACAAGGTATATTTTTGACAATTTCCTGATACATTCTGTTAGGCAATTTGCAAATTTATATCCTTGGAGTTGCTTGGAGCTGTTGGTAGGTACTGGGAAAATGGAACTATAAAACAAACACTTTGAAGCTATTATGTCTGTATAATGAAACAACCTTCTCAAGAGGGAGAACTGGAAACATGAGTTCTTTTATATGCTATGTTTGTAAGTGTTATACTAAGTTGCAGTTTACTTTATGACATGCCATTTGACCCCAAGCAGAATCTGAGTGTGTGGAATGTGTGGGACTGAGCTCTGCAAGAATTGATTGGCTTCTGTGACTTGTAAATCAAAGCACCGGCAGCATCCCATCAGACCTTGGTGCCTTTAGCTGTTCAGACTTAGGTCATGTAAGTTACCAGTAGCTTCACTGAGTTATTTTCCTTCTTTCCAAATATTCTCCAGTTACTTGCATTGCTACTATATAGCGTAGCCCAGGTACCAAGTAGCTGCTGAGTTTCAGAGCAGGTTATACAGGGCCTGACACCACCTTTCCTACTGCCACCTTGTGAGTACTTAGGTTGCCCAACACTGTTAAAAGATTGGGCAATTTACAAAGGTGTGTCATAGATGACTCTTGTCAAGAGAAGAAAATTCTTCGTTTATTTTGAAGCTTGGTTCTTCAACTTCATTCTTAGAGCTTTTTGAATTATAGTCTAGTCTAGTTTGAGATTCAGCTAAGCAATGTTTGGAAATCAAGATGAGAATGGTTCAACTTGTAGTGTAGCTGGGAGGCTATAGGGCACTCATCTTTGGGAAAGCTAGGTTTGCCACGTGTAGTACTTCAGTCACTCTGTAGTCGAGGTGCCTCCAGCTTTGAATGGAATGACCTGAGGAGTGTCCCAGTGGGGCTATTTTTGCTTTCCTGCCAGACTGTGCAGAGAACTTGCTTGCGATATTGAGCTCCTGTAAAGCCTGTAGAAAACATGACCTAATATTTACAACTAAGCTAACCACATCTAGGGTGAAAATATGAAGTGTGCTTGAGAGGCTTTCCAGTGAGACAGGACTAATAACTCTTTACAGTTCTACCCAGCCAATGGTAAATGATTTGAATGCCTGTTCTGACAAGTCCCCTGGCAGAGATGAGTCATTCCTAGAGGATAAACAGATCTGCCCAGATATTAGATTCTGATTTGTTCAGTGGTCCTGAGCAGATCCAAAAGTCAGAAGAAAAATGGCTCGGCAGAATCACAAAGTATTCTCCAGTGTTCCTTGATGTTTAAAAAACAAAACAACCTTGAAGTTTCATGATTGCTCTCCTTTACCCACCACACCATAGCAAAGCTAGACCTAATGCAGAGAGGAACTTGAACCATTTCAGCCACCTAAGGCTTTGGGCTTTCCTGTTAGGCTTCCACGCAGATTAAAGTAGAACAACACAGCACAAAGCAGTCTCTTGTGTGCATGCCATTACTAGATCTGCCTTGGCCAAAATTCCATATTAGTACTTTTTGGATAGGCTGAGTCAGAGGCAACAGCTGCTGCTGCTGAAAGGATGAAAAATGAATCTGCTGCAAAAGGCTGATTAGTGAACGAAGGAGGCCTACCAGGACAGAGCTTTAAAGTTACTTGGCTAGCGTAGGGATCTTCTCATGCAAGCATAGGAAGACAGGGCTTCTTTCTAAACTCTAAAATTCTGGGTTTCCGCCCTCTCTCTGGTAAGGACTACCTCATTCAGTGCCAACTCACAAAATGAGCTGTGGCAGAATTGGGGTTAGAAGGAAGGCCTGGGTAAGGAGAAGCCCAGTGTTGTGTATTGTAGGTTAGCAGTAACTTCCTGAATTTCACCCTGTGGTGAAAGGAGAGCAGTGTAGTCCTACAACTGCTAGTGTTACCAGCCATGTGCCGTATTTCATCTGGAGTGTCTCCTGAGGCTAAAATGCAGGTCTCTTGTCACTTGCTAGTTGAGATGAGTTTTGCTTTGCTGTGTTGTTAAGGTATGTTCCCTTCAAAGAACTGTCCACTGAGCATCAATAATGGGATTTATTTATCAGTCAGACCAGTCAGCACAAATCAGTTGTCTCAGCAGTCTCAGAATCTAGTCCTCAAAATCAGCATGAGCAGGCGGCAGTTACCTTCTTTTCTAGGTTATCATCTCTCATTGGTTCTGCAGGTGGTTTTCCTGACACCAGATCCCATAGCGTTTGTCAGGCATTTATCCTAAGAAGACACCATTGGGTTATTGCTATACCCAAATGGAAAACTCAGGTGGGAACTGCCATGGAAACAGTGGGGTAAATGTGCAGATTATGTCTGAATTATGAGCAATTTTTAGGTTTGTACATTTCTGGAAGGAAATAAGCAGGGACCAAGTGAGAAAGCAAGGCTGTGGGAAGATCTAAGGTGGAGTTTAAAATTAGCCCCAGTAATCGAGGACAGTGGATATTACATGGCTTCAAGTACCATGTTAATGCCTTTTCTACTAAATCGCCTCTGCACAATAGGTGCCATTACTGCCTGTTCCCTTTTTGAAAGGGAATTTTGACAATTCTGTTATCTTTTTTAAATAATGTTTTTCTTGTTGCAGTGTAAAACAATATTTAGAATTGAGCTGCCAATGAGAGAAAAGGAGATACCTGGCAAGTTAACTGCCCCTGCCCAGTGTAGTGAACACTTTTGTGCTCCTCACATTTTGTAGTGAAATTTCTTAGAGCTTCACTCTAAAGCATGTGTAGCTTTCTTAGGGGCTCCCCTCAATCAAGAAAGAAAGGAAAGAAAATAGAAACTGGCTGGGTGTTTCTCATGCAATTGTGAGGGTTGAGGTTTCAAGAGCAAAATCCTGGATTCTGCTGATTGTATAAGGTTGTTACAACACTTCCTTAATTTCCTTCTCCTAACATGTGGCAGTAATTATAGGGTGGCTGGAAGAAGGCATGGGGAGGCCAGAAGTGGCCTTGGAAAACTTGAAAAAAAGAAATGCGTGTCACTTGGAAATCTCCATTGTGCCACTGGGAGAGCAGATTTCTTTGTTAGTCTGACTGTTCAGAGCCACTGTGCTGCTGACTCCAACTGTGCCCCACCTGCAAGTTGTTGCCAACTGGTTCTTCTTTTAGCCCTGGATTTCATCCTATTTTATCTGGCCTAGCATGCAATGAAGTCTGTGCCCGTGTTTCGGAGGGAGAAAGGAATTTGAAAGACACAAAATAATTCTTTATCTGCTTGGATTTTACTGAGGGAGTTGTCTAAATTATGTAGAACTGTCCAAGGGGCAAACATAGAAAGCTGCATTTTGTATCGAGACAGTCTGTAGCAGCCTCGAAGCACCAGTGGAAGCTTCATATAGCCTAAACATTTTGACTCTAGTAGAATGTAAATAGAATTTGCATTTGAGATCAAGATTTGATGCCAATAGTGCTCTTTTTAGGAGAGAGAGAAGCCACTGGAAAAATATAATCATATTTATAATGGAAAGGAAGACAAGACCCATAATTAATGTGGCATTAGCAGGCTTCCTCCATGGTTGACTAATCACAGCTGAGTGTTAATAAGCATAGAGTTTTTTTAAATACTGTTGTAACATGTTAATTAAGATAATTTGGCTCCATGTGTCCCTTGAGTTACCAGATGGTGACTGCATTGGTGGAAGGCTGCAATTAGTCTTTTGTTTCTTCCTTTTTTCTCCCCCTGCCCTGAAGAAAAGGCATTTGGGCAACAGGGAAGGAAGAAGAGGGGAAAAAAAGTAAAAGGCAACTTTAGCATATATGGGATGGCTGTGTGAGTGCTTGTGTCTAATTGTATAGATGTGTGGCTGTATGATTATGTATACGTACATGTATATGGATAATCTCTTTGCTTTGTTTCTTTCTCATTTACCCACGTTACGACATTAAGAAAAATAAGCCTCCTCTTCAGAGTATGTCCTTGATAGGGAAACTGTATTGTCCCAGTAAAGGTTCCTGTCATGCTCAGTTTGATATTCTATCACTGACTTAGGGTAAGCAGCATGTGGGGCTGGTAAAGACAGAGAGCTGATTTTTCAGTGAGCTTTGGCCTCTGCTCAATGCACTGAGCCCAAAGGAGAGTTATGTTTTGCAGTGTGTTTTTAGGAAGGCTTAAAATATTTTAGGGACAGGGTTGAGTAGAAATGCGTGTGCTCACAATAGAGGCTTTTTATTGACTTCTGCTTCCTGTAAGTAGCATATAAAGGGGTTCTTTAGCCTCAGCTGTTGTGACTGGGCTCTGACAGCAGCTGCTGTCTCAGGTTTGCCCCTCTGGGAAATGACCCATCTGCTCATGTGCTAGAGAAAGCCAGTGTGCTGGAAAGGAGAAAGTTCAAAATCTGTTGCCCTGGTTCCTGGCCTCATCTCTGTCAGAAAAATTGCAGATCAATGGAAGTCTTGGCCATCTGATTGTCTGTCTTTTATAGTGCGAATGTTTAGCCTCCAGCTAGAAATGCCACTATTTCTGGTGGGCATAGGCTAGCTTCAGCCTGGGTCTCTTTTCAGGTGTTGTATCTGTAGCTTCTATGTGTATAGCTAAAACATGCAGGCTAGCACACTTATGAGCAATGAGGAAAAAAACTCTTGAGGTCAGCAGAGCATGTTTCATCTCTACGTGGAAGACCTATCCATTTGATAGAGCAGAGGCTTTCTAATAACACGCAATTGTCTACTGCAGTTGAAGTTAATTTTTCTTGGGCTAAAAACTCCCCAAAATGCTGGATGTTGGAAAGGGGTTGCATCACAAATACAAGTCCCTGAGTGCGACCACAGAGCAGATCATTGCCATGCTTCTCAGAGCCAGCCTGCCAGGAGAAACTCCAGCCCAGACCATGTGGCTCTCTGTGTTCAGCACAGACCTGCTGTTACCTGCAGTGACATTTATCCATGAAACTCTTGATGAGCCATTTCCTGGCCTAGTATTGGTATTAATCTGAACACCTGGAGAACAGTGCTGGAGCAGCAAGTGTGTAAGGGGAAACTGCTGAAAGCTTTTCAGTGCATCCAGACAAACGTGACTGGATGGATACCAGAAGGTATTTAGCACTCAGAAATGGAGCTGTTCTCTGACTAGCTGGAGTGTGTGGGTGGAGGTGACTGGTTTTTGCATTTACCACCTCATGTCTTTCCTAAACACATCCCCTTGTCATTGCTTTCTCAACAAGAAGGAAGATGCAGCAGTGTGATCAAAGCCTATGTAGGTGCTTCATCTCTGCAAACCATCTGCCTGGGACACGGTTTTGCTTTGGCATAAGATGGTGTTTATTGACGTAGCTAGCTGTAAAAAGGGTATAATTGATGCAGGCTTGCTTCTTGCTAAAATGAAGCTGCTTCTTTAAGAAGAGGGTTCTGCAAGTTTTTTCTGCTGTTTATAGGCTAGTTTTTGTGCTTTTTAAGTTCATCACATTGTGAGGTATGGGTCTGCCCTACCATAGTGATGGGAAGATAGTGGGAAAGTATGAAACAATCACTTATCCAGGAGGGGGAAAAAAGGCTTTTAAAAACCAACAGGTTTTGACTTGCATGAGAACTTGCAGTTTGTTCTGTTAGGTATCAGCTGAGGCGCTGCAGTCTGTCTGCAGACTCTGGGAGGCCTATTGCCTTTGTTGTTGCTCAAGAAGCTGCTAAGTGAGCTTGGCAACTCTGGCTGGTTACCCTACTGCTGTGGCTAAGGACAGCAGTGACACTATTATCTGGTTGGGTCACATTCATGCTTCTCTGAATACCAGTGACAGAGGTTGGGAATGCATCCAATAAATAAAGAGATCCAGGAACAGGCAAAGGGTGGGTTAAATTGTTTCCTTATTGGCTTACCAAACAACCGGGAGATTAGTGCAGAGGTCAGGTAGTGCCTGCTGGTGATAATTGAAACTCTGAAAAGAGAGAAAACAATGTCTCTTCTGCAAATAGCAAATACAGCCAGAGCTCTTGCTAGCAAATTCATTCAGAGGCTTCCTAAGGCGAAACTAATGTTTGGTGCCACTCCTGAGTAGGATCCATGGGCAGCACTCTGTTTGAATTACCAGACCCTCCACAAGCCAAAACCAGCACTATTGCTGCTCTCTGACTTGCACTCCCAGCCCTCCATCTTGCTGGCTGCATCAGGCTGTCACATTTGTGTTGTAAAAAAAAGTATTCTGTAAAAAAGGCGGCTTGTGGATGAACTTAAATAATAATTGTAAGAAAAAAAGAAAAGCTATTGCTGCAGGCCAATTCAGGGCACTAACTGAAGAGAAACAGTGAACTTGGCTCTATTATTATATATATAACATTATCGATTAAACTTGAACCTCAGGTCTGGGGTGCTGGAAAAGGGCAGTGTCGGCAGAAGGCTTCAGCTGGTGTTTCTGACCACCCGTTTAACTGGAAGGACCCAGGTTGAGAGGAGTAGAGGAGGATTACTCTCAAGAGTGCCCTAGAGACGGGAGCTTTTGAAGATCCTTGCCAGAAGCTAGTAACAGCTTTTGCAGTTCCTTCTGTCTTACTGAAATGATGGGGACACACAAATTATCCAACTTGAAAATCAGAGGCCTCTACAGCAGGGACAAGTAATTGGATGATATCCCTATCTTGTATTTATTTTGGATGCCTTTCTAGAAGTGCAGTTTCTATAGCTAGTGGAGAGTCCTGCCTGAGAGAATAACAATGGCCCTGTTTCAGAGAACCAGAGGCTTGTGGACAGGCGCTTCCTGCTGCTGCAGTATTTGCTGTAGCAAATAAGGTAAATAGGCAGAGGCAGAGACTGAGGCCAGGAGGGAAACTCATCTGTGTGACAGGAGATATAAACAGAGACAAAAAGGGAAGGCAATCTTCCTTAAGCTGCTCAATGAAAATCCCACTGTAGGAAAGCCAGTATAACACAAGAAAGTTAGCATAAGGCTTCTGAGAGAGATAATAGCAGCATGAAGCAAATCATACCGTCTCTAGTACAGGAACAGTTTTTAAATGGGTGCTTCTGTGTTCTCCTTCACAAAGCTGTTTACTCGCCAGGTTGGACACTTAGGCACTGGTATGAAACAACCACAACAGGTTTAGCCAGACTGTCCGGGGGAGTATGCATCTTGTTAGACCAGGAGAGTGGTTTTTGTCTGTAGGATGTTTTTCCTCTGAGTCTTGATAACATCAGTTAAATGGAGTAAATCTTGAAGATGAGGAAAAAGAATAACAGCTTAGCATCTTCTGGTCTACCTATGGAAGGCCAGGAGATGCTGACAGATCTGAGCTGGGCACTTGTTAAAGGAGCCAGCTGAAGAGTTGTCTTCTACCCTGGCAGTGGGGTTTCATTTTGCTTGGTATCAAGGGGGTGGGGAACTGCAGCATATGAATCTGAAGGCTGGGCAGCAATCCCAGCCACCTTTCTTAAGAAAAGGAATAGCCTCCTGCTGGAGATTGCAGAAATCACATAATTTCCCCCCATGCTGTTTCCGAAATGCTTCTTGATGGGCTGGTTAGCATTCTAAGATGCCGCTATGAGGGCTGTCAAACATGCTGGAACACACATGTAGTCTGTGAGGAGCTGACATGAGGCCCAGTCTTGCTTCCTCTTAAAGTTACTGGAATTTGGACTGAATGTAATATGAACAGTAACTTTGATTTGTCAAAACTGTTCCTGTCCTATCTTTAGTGATTTTTGTGCCTTGCTGTGGAGAAGTATAATAAATTTTACTATGTTCAGTGCATAACATCCCTTTGTTGAGCAATATTTTCCCAATCTGTCCACCCACATAAGGTGAGCAATGCAGTGGTTTGTTATCGCTTAGTTACAAACCTAGTTACGCACTCCAGCAGGTGATGATTAGTATTTGTCTTCTTGTAAGAATGTATTGCATTGAGGAGGGTTTGGTTTTCATCATCTCTGCGAGGTCAGACTACTCAGCAAAGGAGGTGAGTGGCTGAAATACAATTTGAGTGTTTGGTGCAGAAAGAGATGTAAGACCCCTGCTAGGATCTAAGAGGTGATCCTTATAAAAAGAAACGAAAAGAGTGCAAAGAACCACAGCTCTGGTGAGATGCCTTTATCAACGCTGCCGTAGTATACTGAGTCTGCGCTAAGCAGGTCAGTACTGTGGAGCTTTCATACATCTGTGGTAATAGTCATATTTAAGTATATTTTAGTTTTATATTGTATGTGTAAGTGGACTGCATTGCATTTGTTCCTTAACACAATAGTCTGATCATACGTGGATTTGGGAAATCTGCTCATCTCTGAATTCTGCTCTTAGAGATCAGGGCTCAGCTGTGCCTCTCCTGTGTTTTGAATACATTACCCCCTCACTCTGTCATCCCACAAAGTTATTTTCTTGAATCTGTCATGTTGTCCGTGTTTGGTTCTGTGTAGCGTTTAAGTTGTTAGAAGCACTTTGTAGTGCTGTCTCTGGTCAGAGTCCAGGACTATGGCTCGGCTTCAGCGCAGCCAAGCTGTGGAAGATCCATTTCATTCTCTGGTGATTGGGTTAATCAGTTTGGCCTTCTGACGTCTTTTTTTGGTCTCCCAAATGAAGCCGTATTCCAACCCATCACAGCTGCCTGCAAGTCTGATCTAAGAGGAAGCAAGTGGGAATTGTTGAAGCCATGAGTGAGGAAGCCTGTGAAGGTACCGGTGCGATGACACTGCTTGTAGCTCAACAGAAAAGCAGTTCCTTGCAGCACAACACAACACTGCTTGTTGCCAAGTTGCTTGCTGTTATCCAAAGAACATATATGCGGGTAATGCTTCCTTCAAGGAGGATGGTATTTTCTCATGTGACGTAGACACAGAAATGGTGCTTACCATTTGATTTGATAGGAAGCTGGATGGAGGCTCATACTGGCATAGTATTCTTTTCATTCATGTATTAAAATCTTGTCTTTCATTTTTGTGGGCAATATATTAAATACCTAATATTTTGGAATGGCATCTGCAGAAACTTCAGTACGTGATTTTATTTCTGTCCATCAATCTGGAAGTGACAGTCGCTTTATCTCTGAACAGAGTTCAGTGGTGCGGAAAACGTTTGGTCTTTTCATCAGTTATCTCCTGCCTGCTTTCCAGCCCTGTGTGTTGGTAGAGAACCAGCTCTCAGGAGAGGTTAAACGTCAGTACCTCTTAGAAACTGGGCCTCGGGGAGTAGAGCTCTCCCTTCTTTGTGCAAAAGACTGTGATGTTCAAAACCACTGTCCCCTTGCATCCTCAGATCATGACAAATGATGGTGCTGAGAACAATTGCAAGCTTCTTAACTTGTCTTTGTTTTTCCTCAGTGCCTGGCACATGTGTTTGTTTCGGGAAGTCTCATGAACTCTGGGGTACTTCCGAGAACCTTGTGTTTCAGGGAGAGAGGTGATGACGCTCCTCTGTGTTTCTTTGTATTTCAAATAGAAGCTAATGCCATTGAGAATCTGAGCGAGTGATGTTAGGAAGTGAGTATGTGGTTACAATATCCGTTCTTAAGTGTCCCACTACTTAAGAGGAATTTTTGTAACCTTTTGGGAAGCTTCAATGTACCCACCGTGTGCTTCCTGCCTTTGAAAACTTGCCAAGAGTGTATCTGCGTATGCTGCTTTTGCAGAGTCCTTTGAAACGTGCCCTGTCCCAGCTGGGGCTGAAATACTGAAAAATTCTCCTCCGTTGCTTGGTTGGTGTGGCTCAGAAAGCATTGGGCAGTATGCCAAAATAACGTTAGCTTGAGGCTGGGCAGCAGCATGCAAAACCTCAGCGAAGGTTGAAAGCACGTAGGCTGGGAATGGGAGCTGGCGGAAGGACTGGGGCAGGTTCCCTGCTCCCAAACCTTGCACTGCCCCTTCACAGCATGGCCACGCTCCAGGCTGCTGATAGACTGCTCTTCCCTTCTGCCTGTGTCCTCCATCCATGTGTGTGGCCAGGAGAGGCCTGTTCTGTTGGAGTGAAGGTGTCTTTTTTTGAAGTGTTTGTGGTGTTCTTTGGTGTTAGATGCCCTCAGGGAGAGTTAGGAGGAAAAGGGGGTGATTGATTCTGAAGCACTCATGGATGAGGACAGCTCTAGGTCAAGGGGCTGAGCACATAATGAGCAGCTGCCCCTCTCCTTGCTGCTGAGCAGCCTGTGGAGGTGGTGGGGAGCAGACCGGTCTGCAGTGGCATAGCTGCAGATCTGATCCTAAAGCACCTGCACAACAAAGCCAAATTAAGGTCCCATGGGATTGCTTATGCCATGGTATTTGCAGGCCTTTGAGAGTTCCACTACGGTTCGTGAGTGCCTTTTTGGTTGCTAGCTTATTTTTGCAGATAACTCAGTACACATGGGTGACAGAGGGAGTTCTGGCTGCAACTGGAGAGCAGAGACCATGTGAATGCTACTGAGAAATAGCAAGCTTCCTTTGCTGGGTTGGGCTGAGCTGGTCACTCCTCAGCCCTCTGAACAGCAGCTCTCTGGCTCTACCAGCTTACGATTTGATTTTAGGGTTCTCAACAGAATCTATTGCTCTGTGTGACCCTCTACAGCACCCAAAGGGGCAGGCTTCCTGCAGGGAGCTGTGCTAGCCATGTCTCCATATCTCATCTGCTGACTAACGAAGGTCTTAAAGCAGAGCGGCCAGCAGCCCATAGGGCTCCTCCGGAAATGGGAAACTTGTGTGCATGTGTGGGAAAGTTTCTGCTGGAGTGAGGCAGCATGGCAAGGGGCTCAGATGGCCCCTAAGCAATTCCAGATGCCTACTATGGCATCAGAGATGTGGGGAAGCTGTCCCTGCTGCTGTGGCAACGGAGGTTTTTCCCACAGCTCTCTGCCATTGCTTGGAGAGGTACTTGCTGTATGGTTGAGAATATTTCTAGTGCTTAAATGGGTCCTTGCAATTTAACAGAAAGCACCTCTGTCCTGTAGAAGTGCTTAGATGTGAAATGTGTGGTGAGTCTGTCACTCGGCTGCATTGGATGGGCTTTCAGTGAAACCATGTTTTAGCTGTGTAAGGCAAAGGGTTAAAACCTTGGTTACAACATTGGAAATGGTCACAGAAAAGAAAAATAAACTTAGAAGCTGCAAATCAGTGTTCGGGAGGGACAGGACAGTGGCTTCTCTGAAGCTTATTTAAGAATAAATCCCTTTGAGAACAAAGTCTTATTGAAAGGCTGTTTCTTAGACCCCTGTTAACCTTTTCTCTCAAAAAGTAAATTGAATTGCAGTTATAAAGCTGGCAGAACTCATACCACAGGGCTTTTGGCTTCACTCAGCACTTCATCTTGGGTTTTACTGGCATTTACAAGGCATTGCCTATGATGCATCCACACATGTGATTAGGCTCAAGGGTCACTTGCACTGCAGCAACGTAGCAGATTTTTCTGCAGTGGAACATACCTCCAAAGTTTTCTCACTCTTCTTAGGCCTTGCACAAAACCCAGTTAACTGAAGCTTGCCCAGTTGGTTTCTCACATGCAAGGATTAGGGGCAAGCCTGGATAACTGCACTGTGGTAGAATAGAGTTGGTGGGTTGCTTGGTTCTCCATGCCCCAAAATACATTTGGAAGGACGTTTCATGTACTTTCTTTTGTGAAGCTTGAGAAGTTGATCCAATTTTACAGATTCCTCCCTTATAGTCAGGTGGGTGTGTGGCAAGAAGGTTTATTAAGGCAATCATCAAGAGCTGCCAAAGGAGATGAAATTCTGAGAAGCACAAACCTCCTGTTTCTAGTGCAGTTTCCTCATTTATAGTTGGTTTTTATTTGAATAACTATTGAAAATTCTAAGAGAAACATTCTCGCACTTAGTATGTCTGTATCTATTAGGATAGGGGAGATACAAAGAGAAATGCAGAGTACTTTCAGCACTGCAGACTTCATGTAGATAAATGAGTGGTTTATGTTAAAAATATCTTTGTAACTAATTGCTTTTTTAAAATAGGCTAGAAAATGTGGTTCTAGTGCAGGACGATATGTAAAATCAGGGATTTTAACTTCTGGGTCAGCTCTGTACCTTGACACTGTATCTGTAGTACAAGGTCTTCACATTCCTCATTCATTTCAGAAGAAGGTCTTGCCCTTCTTCCATATGAGGCTTGGAAGGCTAATCAGAGATCCTGGCTGTTCGCTTCAACCCCAGTCACTCGTGAAACTGCTGTGGGGAAAAGGTAACATCAAGGATTTTCTGGGCCTCTCTTATGCAGAATTCCCGTTGGAACAAACTTAAATGTCACTGTGTGAAAATATCATCCGTTCATTGCCTGTCAAATAGGTTGTATGGTTGGGATAATAAGCTGTGCTTAGCAGTCACAAAAGACATATCAGAGGTGAAACTAAGCAGTATCTTTTGCTGTTGTGTGACAGTCTTTCTTCTTGTTTTCAGTAGTTTCTTCTCAATTTAGTGAGTGTTCTTAGGTGGAAGTTAATCTATGTGCAATATGCAGCAGACATTTTCCTCTGAGACAACTACTACAATGTTTTCTCTCTTTTCCAGATTGTCCCCAGCCACCGCAACCTGAGAATGGAGGCTACAAATGCCACCCTAGTCCCTGCAATGACCCTCTGACTTCAGGCAGTGTCATAGAGTATCTGTGTGTTGAAGGCTACATGCTGAAAGGAGACTATAAATACCTGACCTGTAAGAATGGAGAGTGGAACCCTGCCATGGAAGTTAGCTGCAGACTCAGCCCGGGTGAGCGCTCACTTTATTCAGCGGGACTTTCAGAATTACACTGTCCTTAACACTGGCTTTTCAGATTCACTTTAGACAGTGCTGTGCTGAAGCAACCCATACTGCTGTGCCTACTGCTCCAGCAGTTTTCTAAATGCAGCTCACAGTCATAGCTCTTTATCAGAAATGCCTCTTGTGTAGCTACCCATCAGGTGCTAACTCAGGAGTCCTTTCTACAAAGAGAAAGCCTATGGAAAGTAGTATAAAGCCATGTTACTTGTTACTTAGGTGAACTCTTACTTTGACAGCTCTCATCCCAGAAACAGGCAAGGCCTTGAAACTGAAGCATTTTTCCTGTCTCCATTTTTGCTCCTGATGGGTTTTTACAGTGCATCTTCCTCAGTGGTGTACCCTTCTGTCCACATGTATATGCATGCCAGTACACAGACCTGATCTCCTTCTTTGCAAATTAACTAACTATTGGCCTCCTGTGGCAGAGAGCTTCATGGTGCTACTTTATACTGTACTGGCAGGAAAAGACATTGCTGACAAATGGTGTCTGTTTCTCTCCAAATGGATATGAGCAGTTTTTGTTTTATGGGTTTTTACCAGCTGAATGGGATTTCCTTGATGAAAGCATAAAGGTAGAAAGATTTGCAGGAAAACTCGTTGCTCAGCTCCTATCTGCTGCCTGCTTTTTTGCATTTAAAGCATGGGTACTGGATAAAGAGAAAATCCTTCTGCTCTTCAAGTTTGGCCTGCTGTTAGAATTTTACTGCTCAGTCATCCAGAGTCAGCAAGATGCATGCAGTCTAAGGTTATATCTTGTAATCCACAAAGCAGAATGTGTTAGCTTAATCAGAAATAGACACAAAAGCATGTTCAAGGCCCTTTTGGAGCTAGCTGCATATCTGAAAACTCTAGAACATCCTGTCCCGTGCCAAACACACTATCAGTATCTGTCACGGCCACTCCAACAGCTCCTTCCTGTGACGTATAAGAAGGTGGGACTGGAAGTTCACCAGGCAGCAACTGGATCCTGAAGAGGTTTTTCAGATTCAGCACAGGCTTCCTTTCTATGGCAATCCCCTTTCCCCTTGCTGCACCCAGGCGGCAGAAGAAAGCTTTGCAACTGGAACTCTGGATGGTGGATTGTTCCTGCACAATGGCGCTTGGTTTACTTCAGGGTTAAAGGAATTGTGTTGTGATGAGACGTAGTTCCTCAGATTTCCTTAACATCCTGTAGGTTTGGTGGCCTTAAAATGTATGGGGTTTCAAAAGCCTGGCTGAGTGATAAAGCTATTGATTTCACAGTACAGGCTTTGAAACAATTGCTCAGTCAGTTGAGGTTTAACGAACAGAAGTCATCCACAAAACAAAAAGGAGAAAGACTGTAGAAAGAAAGTGGGTAGGTCTTAAGATGATGGATGATGGGTAACATCTCTCTTGGTCCATACACAACAAATGAAATCCCTGACAATTATCAGATATTTTCGGTAGCTCTGAGCCTGTCAGCCTCGCAGCCTTTTGGCAGCTTCTTGTGAACATCCTGCTGGAATCTGAGGTGGTGGGTGTGCTGAACTGTACCCTGCGTGGTGAGCAGTCTTGCAGAATTGTATATCAATTCTGAATGTAGAGCACTCCTGCTTGCCTACCTTCTTCCCTGTCAGTGTATTTGTAGTGCCCTGAATAATCTTGAAAATTGAAATACGTACTCAGCCTCGTTTACCAGAAGGAAAAATGTAGTAGGTGCACTTTTGACTTGGGAACGCTTCAAGCTACTTTTGAACTTGTTTCCAGAAAATTTTCAGAACAATTGAACCAATTAGTTTAATCTTAAAAGAAGATAAAATGCTGACAGTCTTTCCAAATTACCTGTTTTGGGTATACCATTCAGGCTATACCCAAGCTATAGCTTAAAAACAATGGTCCTCCAGCTTTTTTCTTCTGTTTGTGTGCTCTCTTTCCTCTTTATCTCTCTATGATAATTATTTTGCAGTTTGTCAACTGTTCACCAGAGAATATGATAAGTGTAGCAAAAAGAAATTGTGGAATTGCATAGGTAGGAATTTCCTGAAATGGACAGTAATGTTTGCTGATGGGGTGCTGAGGTGTGTAGAGATCTACCAAAGGCATAAATTAAGGACAGAGAAAGCACATGTACAGGCAATTATACGCTTTAAGGAGGTGAAAGAACTAGCGTGACATTCTAGGCATGACATGCAGTGCTCAGCTATGCCAGCTCCAGGCCCTTCTCTGCCAACTCCTAATATATTTGTGCCTTGCAATGGACCTTTAAAAGTCAAAATGTTTCTTGTACAGTCACGCAGCACAGATGAGGAAAGGGCAAGGGGGGATAATGTGGACAGAGCAGAGTATGTGTACCTAATACTGAAAACTCAGTGTCTTAAAGCAACAGCTCCCTTCCTTCTCCATTTCCTGCGCTGTGTTTGTGTGAGAAAGAAATGGAATACTTCTGCATCTTAAGTAATAGCAGGCCAGGTGACTTCCACTCCCTTTCTTTGGGAAACTGTTCAATTAGTCAAGAAAATCCATTGTTTGGAACTTTTTCTATTGTTTGGCCTTAAAATATCCTGCTTTTTGTGCTAGACAATTGCTGACCTTGGTGGTGACATCAGGACTTTTTTTTGTTTAACTGGGTGCTCAATCAGATGTAAATATAACATGACCCTTACCATCGCTCCCCCGCTGTCTCTATGTGACCTATGCATCCTTTTTCTGTGCGTGCCATATGTTTTTCCAGAGTGCCCTTATATGTGCATGTTTTGTTTCTTGTTGCCTTTACAGTTGATGGAGAGGGATCAGTTTAAGCTCTGAAGGATGTAACTGCTCTGCCTTGACTTTACCAGAAACTTGTGCTCTTCGTCTTTGCACCCAAGTATAACTCTGGAAAGAAGGCGACTTGAATGTTACTCGTTTCCTACAGCAGTAATTTAAGAGAGTGAATCATTTTGTGTTCCTCTTGATTTTACAGAAAAGGACTCCCCGCCAACGATTGGAGTACCTACGCTATCCATAGTAGCCTCCACAGCGAGCTCTGTTGCTCTGATTCTTCTCTTAGTTGTGCTGTTTGTTCTGTTGCAGCCAAAGCTGAAGTCGTTCCATCACAGCAGGTAAGTGTAGCTGGGGCTTAGACAGGCTCCAAGGTATTTTGTTTCTCTGCAGCAGAGAAACTCAACAAGGGGCTTGGTTTGGGCCTTCGTTTTACTTCCCTGCTTCTCTACTTCTGCCCTGTGAGTCAGGGCAGTTCCCATGAGAGGCTATTTTCAGTCAGAAACTTTGGATAGACTAGAACCTACGTTTGGATTACAGAGGGTAGATTGGTGACAAGGAGTGGCAACAGTACAGTCTAATTTCCAGGAAAGAGGAGGCAGTGTTCCTGTGTCGTATCTAAGCTATTCTTCTAATAGACTGTAGATCTACATGGCTGACTTCTTTTAGCCTGCTGCAGTGAGCTACCTGTGTGGGCAGAGGGTTGTCTGGGTTTCACAGCTTGGCTTCACTGCCTCCCTTCTGTTTTCCCAGAAATAAGGTGCCTGTATATGAATGTTCTGCCCCACACTGCTGTATTCCTCACATCACTGGCTCCTCTGCCCCATCATCCTCCAGCAGTAGTTTGAAACGCTGGCCAGCAATACCCATCTGCACTCACTTTTCTGTCATGCCATCTAATTTGTGGTTTCTTTGCCCTTTTTTTGTGGCCTTAAATGTTAAAAGTTATAATTTCCTGCCTCTTCTAGCCATGGGTAGTTACTGAAGTAGGTGTCTGGGTATATATGCATCTCCCCATGTCTGTCCACGTGGTCCTATGATCCTGAATCCTGCCAGTATTGCTGATGATGTACATGCGCGAATATGCCATGGTTGCTTGCGCACGGAGGAGAGCCCTCCTGGCCTAGGTCTGTGGATGAGAGAAGGGACCCAGCTGTAATACTGCTGCCAGCTGATGGCAAAAGTGTCATTGTGGAGTCCTTCTTCACAACAAATGAGTAATATTTCATAAATAAGAGCAGAGATGTGGCTGTCCAACACTGGGGGAGGTTCAGGGGCCAGGCACAGGAGTTTGTCCTTTTCTGCAGAAGTCTAAACCAGTATGGCAAATACAAATTCAGTCTCAGGACTCTGACCCATTGACCTAGGTTTATCCACACTGTGACAACTGAAGAGCTATCCGACCTACCTGTGCTAGCCAGCTATCTTACCAACAGCATAGGTCCCTGAGTCACGATCTTTGCCAGATTTAGCTATTGAGGCAGATGAGGTGGGAGTATAACCTTCGTCACTTTGAATTATAGCCCCAATCACGTGTATGGCAGTTCACAGTAGAGCTTCAAAGCCATGCTTGTTTAACTTTGGTAATCCAGCATTCATGTTTGTAGTGAGCATTATAATTTTGCTGTGGTGAAGGTGGGAGGCTGCTGGGGTTCTTGGTAATGAAAATATATATAAAATGTAAGTGCTCAACTTTTCCCCCCCCCCCCCTTTTTTTTTTTTTTTTTTGAGGCGAGACCAAGGTGTGTCTGGGGATCAGGTCTCTATCATGGTGGATGGTGTCCAAGTGGCCTTGCCATCTTACGAAGAAGCAGTGTATGGCAGCACAGGGAACTGCATTCCACCCTCGGACTCCCGGGTGCAAATTGTGCTGTCAGAGGGAGCTGGGCAGAACGGAACCAGAGAGATGCAGCAACAGGACCAAGGGGTTCGCAGTAGCCTTGATAGAGAAGATGAAGCCCCCGGACACTCTGGACTGTGTGAAGCTAGTGGTTCTCAGCGTTCTGAAACTGTTCTTGTGCATCAGGCTGCTACCTCTTCCTGGGTAGCTGGGATGGCTAGCAGTAGACCTGTACAGAAAGAACTCCAAGACTCAGAAAGCAGTGACATACAGAGCCTTTTATCACTCACTTCCTCTGAGGAATACACAGATGGTATGTGATTTGGGCAAGGAGCACTATATGAGACTCTTAAAACAGTATGCTGGGGTTCATAGAATCATAGAATGGCCTGGGTTGAAAAGGACCACAATGATCAAATAATTTCAACCCCCTGCTATGTGCAGGGTCGCCAACCACCAGACCAGGCTGCCCAGAGCCACATCCAGCCTGGGCTTAAATGCCTCCAGGGATGGGGCATCCACAACCTCCTTGGGCAACCTGTTCCAGTGTGTCACCACTCTCTGTGGGTTCTGTTTCTCAATCTTGATTCAGCAAGCGATTTGCAGAGAAATGCCGACCTCAAGCATCATTGTGCAAAGGCAGTAAAATAGCTGCATTTATGCAAAACAAGTAGGTGGAAGTGGGAGGGTATGGGGTATGCTTGAAATACAAAGCCCTTGTAATGTTTAAGCTTCTTCATTTTTAAATGACTTTAGTAAGCAGCTTACTGTCACAGTACATGTGGTGCTGCAGCCCAGGCATGTGAGAAAACACACAAAAACACAAGGAATGTGTTTGAACTTACTGTAGAGAGCAGAGGTACAAGTCTCTTTAATAGTTAGAGGATCTTGTGTTCTTAACTTCACTGTTCTACCCTGAAGCTGTTACTTTACAATGGCAGAGCCGGTGTGAAGCTGCAGCCTAAGATTGCTTCTGCAGAGACTGCTGTGTCTTCAGACAAAAAAAGATGTAACTGGCTTGTAGGTAGCTCAGGATAGAACTCATCCAGAAGCCTTGCAATAAAAACAATTAAAGGAGATTTCCACTGAAGGGTGGAAGTGGCAGCATGTACAGAGATGGGCATTAAACCTCCAGTATGTAAACAGTGGAAACCTAAAAGTGGTGCTTACTCAAGAGAGTCCACAGCATACTTATCACAGTGTGTTACCTCTGCACTATGTCATGTTCTGTCACTGCCTGGAAACACGTATGCTTCTGATGTAACTTGCACGATAACAGATTGCCCTATAAAGCAGAAAACCATAAGGCTTGTGCTTATGGTTCAAAGATAAGGAAGCTCCAGCTACTGGAGGAGTCAGATCAGGGCAGGTGTTATCTGAGTATCCTCAGCCACTCCAGACGTAGCAAGAAACAACTTGTCTCAGACATGTTGAAAAACTAAGTGTTTGGTGAGGTCATGGGGAAAAAAGAGAAGGAAGCTATTACCCTTCCCTGCACAATACTGAGGCTTTAGTGGGAATATTTTTTTCTTCTTGTGGGACTTCCAGTTTAAGAGGGAGGTGGGGGAAACTGGACAGGCACTATTGGAAGCCTGCCAAGACAGTTGGGGGGCCTGGGAGGGAGCTGGGCTTAATCTTGTGAAACATGAAGTGTAACTTGACAGAGTCAGATTGGGCATTAGGAAAATATTTCCTGCTGGGAGAACAGTGCAGAGCCAGACATTTGAGATTTTTAAGACTGGAGGTGGTGATGGTCCTGCTTGCAGAGGCAGGTTGGCCCTCCAGAGGTCCCTTCTGCTATGCTACAATGGCAAGAAGAGTACTGTGTTAACACATAATGGAAATGGGACCCTGTCTTGCAAGAGTAGTTTTTATGGTGTGTGTTGAATGACAAAAGTTTGACTTTTTTTTAAATTTTATTTCTCTCCCCACCATTCAGATATTCCCTTACTGAAGGAAGCATGAGGCCTGCTGTACGTGTCTAGCCTTCTTGCTCTTGGATTTCTTCCTTCTCCCCTCCCTGCCTTCAGGACAGAAGCACTCTGTGCAGCCTTCCCCATCCTCACAAGCTGTGCCCTGGATACCTCTAAGCAGAGATGCCCTCAGCTGAAGATCCAAAGGATGTTGCCAGGTTGCCTCCTGGATGCACCAGTGGGGTTGGTGCAGCGCTGGCTTCCCCATTCCATATGCATCAGAGACTCAAGGGACGTGGTGGATTTGAGCTCTCCTCTCCTTTTCCCCAGCCAGATGTTTGACAGCAGTCTCTGAAGAGCTGCTCTTTTCTTGTGCCTTTTTCCTCCTCACACCGGCTTGTTGCAGCTTGGCAGCCTCTCTAGCCCTTCTGTTGCCCAGAGAGCAGGGGCAGAAGCCATTTGCTCTCTGGGTGCAGACAGTTTATATATACATACATATGTTATATAGGCTCTTCTTCCAGCATCCTCTTTATAACAGAGCAGGACAAACCACCTCACTGGGACTGACACTGGCCTGGAGAGGGATCCCAGGTAAGAGGCAGCGTGTGATATCTAGGAGCGCCTCAAATGAGATAGGCTGCGAGGCAGCTTAGCTGTGCAATAACAGTTGAGATTTGCTAGAGTACTGAAGGCTGAGAAGTCCAAAACATAGGAAAGCCCTCTGCCCCCTCTTCAAAACACACCTCTACAAGAGCCCACTCCTGAAAAATCACTTTTGTCTCCTTCCTTCACTACTAATGCAGCCCACTTGGTTAATGCTGTGTTTCTGGAGGCTGTGATTGGGACTATACTGATGATAAAACCACTCTTTCAGCTTTGGTCTGGTGCCAGAGCAGCTCCTGATGTTAGATTGTGGAAGAGCCTTGGGAAGTGGCCAGTGGAAAGTGTGCAGAAAGCTCAGAGGCTCTGACTTTCTGTTTTTAGGCATCAGGAATGGAACCAAATTTGTGGCCCTGCTCTTCTGAATAAACTGTGTGTCTTACAGAGCTTTTCCAGTGAAGGTGGTTCTGCACTAATGCTTAGGTTCCTTTGGTCAGATCTTCAGGCAGAGGTAATGCTTTCAGATGTAATCTGGAAGCAGTTCATGTGTTTGAAATTGTCAAGATAAACTTCCCCATTGGTGGTGAATACTTAGTGCCATTGGCGCAGTCCCAAGTTACCTTCCCAGCTGCATTAGGTGTTTTGGTACCTGAGCCCTCGATACCACCTAAGAGGCTACTGTATAGCAAGTGTCTGCTGTTGTGTCCTGACGGGCTTCAGTGGGCTCACAGAGAAGGGCTGCTTCTTTTTGGCTTGGGGTCAACAGCACTTACAAGGTCTCTTCCAAGTACAACACAGGTGGCCTGTTGCTGCAAGAGAATGTTGGCTACACTGACCAGAGGTTACCACTTCTCAGCTTAATCCTGAACATAAATTGTGAAGATCACTTTAAGTTCTGGTAGCAGGGAAAAGAAAATCAAAAAATATGTATACCTCTGCTCCCTACAGTTACCTACAGCAGGTCAGAATATCCTGGTTGCTGTTAAGGGGACTTCATTTTTTGCAGCAAATCTACTTCATTTGGGATAGGTGATCCAGTCACAGATCTGGGCTGCCTCTTTAGAGGGATCGTCTGGAAACTGGGTTCCATGGAACTGGTTTTATCAGGAAAAGTTGGCTTCTTAAATGCAGGTATGTTGTCATAACCATCCTGAAGTAGCCAGAGAAGCATGAGAAGTTGCTAAATTTTCATTTGAGTTGAAGGAGCAAAATGCCACAGCCTTATATGTCATGTGGCAATGAACAGGTAAATGGGGGTGCTCTTTGCTGCTTTGCTTTTGTTTTACTGTCTTCATCCTTGTTGCTCCAAGATCATGCTGTCAGACCACTTAGTAAAAGTGACATAATACCTTAAAAATAAAGTAATATTTGCTGTGGCTTAGCTCTGGTTCCTGGAAATAGGGCTTGGCTGCAGTGTCTGGCCCTGCACCTGCTGTTTCTGATTAGCTGCTTAATCCTAGGGCAGCTGGGTCAGTGCGTGCCTGTGGATGGAAGAATCATTTTTTCCTCATCCCTGTTCAGAGGGATATTAATAATTTAAGAATGCAGCATTTTAAGTTTCCTTCCCTGTTGCTCATGTTATCTTTCATTAACACGAGGACTTGATAATCCAGTTTGGGTGGTTTGAGTATTCTTTTGTTCAGTTGAAATGATGAAAATCCCATGTTGTTTTACAGTGGGCTGTTTTGTTTTGTATTCAAGGACTATAGAGTGATAATGTTTACACATGTTATTGACATTTTGGAAAATAAGAGTGGAAATGTTTATATTTAGTTTTGAACTCCTACCTTAATAATTAAAATTGTCTCTTTCACTGGTTTTATCAGGGCATGTGGAGAGACTGAGCAACTGCAAGGCTGAGGGGGAGAATATGTGACTTTTCTAAGTCACGTATTTTCTAAGACCTAATCAGCTCAGAGCAGGAGTTGCTCTTAGATTCTTAAGGACCTTCCTACTCAAACCTGAGCAATCAGGGAATAGAAGTTAGGCGTGTGCTGCCTTCCTGCAAGGAGCAGTCCTTTTGGCTCAGTACCGGTTTGGTGAAAGAACCCCTTAATGAAGCTGGAAGCTGATTGCAAGGCTGACCTTGCCCTGGATGAGTGCCTGCTCAGCTAGCAAAAAGCACGTACTGTGTGGTCCTGCCTCTGCTCTCTGCTGTTAGAAAGTAAGCAGCTGCCAGCTTAGGAGAAAAAAAATTCCGTTTGGGTGGGAAGAGAAGGAAGCTGCACAGATGAGGGAGTGCTTTCATTTTGTTTCACTTACAGAAATTATGGAAAACAGCTTTAGTAATTGGGAAAAATATGCAGAGGTAGGAGGAAAACAAGCAAGCATAGGTCTTGTGATCAGGCACTAACAGTCAGCCTCTGTTTGTCTGCTTGGGGATGAAGCAGGAGCTCCCAGGATGCTTTATATTTTCATATAAAAGAGGGTAGAATGGTTGGGGGAGGAACCTAAGCTGCGTTTGCAACTTCTTCCAAAGGGGAGAGGGATTAAGGACGTTGACATTTACTGGTCAACGAGTGATTGTTACTTTTTTGTTCCTATTCTGTGGAGGATTGGGAAGGCCTTGGGACAGAGGTTTAGGAAGATTAACTAAGCTGAAGAATCCTATCTTCTCTTTTGAGAGCAAGGGCTGACATGTAAGGATCCCTCAGCCTGAGCCCTGCTCTTGCAGGGTGTTGGTCGTCTCTGAGAGTGTCCCAAGGATTGCTGTCACAGGGAGGTCTCCGTGTGCTGATGGGGTGTGCAGGGGCTCAACCTCACAAGATGCAGCATGGTGGGTGTCTTGCTTTGGTTTCTTTTCCACCTTTTTTCCCACCTACACCTGACAAAAAGAATTCAGAGGGAAGTATGTTTCTTATTTTATGTCCCTGACGTAATCATCTTACATTGTGTCATTTGTGCTTGGCCCCATGAAATGCAAGAACATTAAAATGAATTACAGTGGAAGAATAAAAATAGCACTTTTTACTTTTTTTTTTTTTTGGTAGGTTATTTTGGGGTCCAATATTTAAAAAATAAAAGGGCAAGTCAGAAATTTAAAGTACTACGTGCAATAGAAAAATGAGGACAATTGCAAGGAGCAGAGCTTTGAGGGAGCAGCAGGCTGGGCTGCTGGAAGTAACCACATGTTAGTTAAGTGATGTGCAGTGCAGAATAGGGAATGCAGGAAGGGATTGGGGTGGGTGAGGAAGAGCTGTGGCCAATAAGAGAAGTATGCTGCAGGCTAATGATAGCCAATGCCTTTATGACCAGGTTCTAAGGGAGTTGTGCTTTGTCTGGATTTAGCAGGCCCCTAGGCTTGCTGGATAAAAGTATTAATGTACAACTAGTAGGACACTGAGATCTCCTTGCTGACCTTGGAACAGGCTTGCAAAGCCTGGTTTTCATGTTCCGATAGCAGTTGTTCTATAGAATCTGCCTTTTTATTATCTCCAGATATCAGATTAAATTGATTTCACTTTCTGGTTTCTGTATATAAACGCAATAAACCCCTAACCATTTTCCACATTGACCTCACCCCAGCCTCAGCCTTCAGCCCTTCCCAGGGAGCTGCACATTGAACTTGTTCTTTGAGAAAACCTTTCTTTGCCTAAGAACTTTGTTTGAAAAAATTATTCTCTATGAAATGCTTTGAAACTGCATAGAGGTTTCCTACAGGGGGCTTCATTTTAAGGCATATTTTTATACAGGAGATGAGCCCTCCTCCAGTTCTTCACCCCTGCCCTCCCAGCTAGTTCAGAGCAGGGTGTTTCCCACACAGTTTCCCACACAGTTTCCCACACAATTTCCCACACAGGCCCTATGTTCAGCACTGCTTCAGGTGGATTGCTGCAGGTTCCCTACACATCCATGCCCACCAGAGCAGGGTCCTGATGCTTTTACATTTCTTTTCGTAGGCTCTGCTTTTGGTTCCATCCTGAGGTAGGCACGGACAGAGGCAATGGTGTTGTGCTGGAAAACGTTTCGGTTCTGATTCTCAACTTCACTTTTTTTTTCCCCACTCAAAAAGAACAGAAAGCTAAGTTGCCTAGGAAGCAGCTGTGCTGTGCTGTGGTGAGCGGACTGCTGGTAGCTGCTGGTGCGAATGCAAGGAGAGCTTGGTTGCCTTTGGTGCATTAATCTTTTTTTCTTTTCCTGTATGTGTTTATTTTTTTTTAATTCTGTATTGCACCACTATGGAATTATTTGCAGAATGGTACTCCATATGTATGTGGGATTAAAAACAAGACCATAATTGATACTGTGCAGGATGTCACTCAGTCAGTTCTATTTTGCTTTATTTTATATATATTTTCTGGTATCCTGTACATTGCGGTGGGTGTGAAGATAGTATTTTAATATTTGTACAAAGTTTAATTTAATTGTTCTCTGTATATAACTGCATTTCTAAATTAAAAAAAAAAAAGTTCTTTTGAAGTGAAGCTATGATCTGTCTGTGTTTCGAACTGCTCGGGCCTCATGGACTGAAGGTGTAGCAGATCAGAGTGAGTGCTGCAGAACTGAAGTGCCGTTCATTTGGAGGATGATGCTGAAGCTTGGGATGCTGAAACAGAGGAGGAGTTTACAGAGCTGATGCATCCCTCTGAGGGTGGTATTCCTCAAAGTGACCTTGCTTGGGAACAAAACCATCCCTTGCTGTGCCTATGTGTCGCAGTGTGAGGAGCTGGGCCAGACTTCTGCTGCTGTAGTCTGTGTTACCTGAGAGAGAGCCAGCGGCCACACAGCCAAGATGAAGAGGACATGGCACCAGTATGTGGCTTTCCAGCAGCAGTGATAGAAATGCAGGAACCCTGGGTGCCTGCATGAAGTGGAGAAGGCAACAGCAACACAGCACAAGGAGTGAATGGCGTGGGACGTGGGCTGGGTGAGAGCCTTGGGGGGAGGTCCTTAGTGGGGGCTGAGGTTGGATCTGAACTTGATGCAAGGAGAGAAACTGTAGAGGGATGAATGGATTCCAACTTGAGCCGGAGGTCAAAGCTATGCAGTTCTTTGTTAGTGCAATATTTCAAAGTTCCAAGGTAATACTGCCCCTTGAGGTGACTGTGCCGGTGGAAACTCCTTGCTTACAGATCAACTTAAAAGCAGTGGGATAGGAAAGGGAAGAAGGGAAGGCAGGGAGAGATGAGATCATCCTGGTCAGCTTGTTCAAAGCAGAGTCCTGAAAGATGCTGTAACAGTTTGTGTACTCACATATGCATTTTCTTCTGGGAAGGAGCAGGCAGGTTAAACAAGGGAAGAGCTGACATCTGTCTTCTTTCCGTTTCCATTTATTCTTTAAATAATTCCCACACAGTAAACTGATCTTGCTGTGGTTTCATACTGAAACTGGAGCTCTGTGCCTGGCGCCAGGCAGTGCCGTGTGGGAGACAGTGGCCTCCAGGAATGGCTTTTAAATTATTTAAGTTATTAAACTGTGCCACCTGTGTTCTCTGCTGGCTGTAGCCTTGTGCTGCAGCAGTGCTGGCAGCCAGAAGCAGGCCCTCGTGTTGTTTTGCACTTCTTATCTTGCTAGCCCTGCTTATAACTGCGGCTTTAAATCTTCAGCAGGACTGTATTGTGGAGGTACCTCCTTCAATGGCTGCTTTCCCTAGGAGGCTGCATTCCCTGCAGTGGGGCCTCCTGCTGGAGGTGAGCCCTCTTGTGTCAGAGCAGGCTGCGCCCAGAGCAGTGACCAGTGTGGTAATAGGGGACACATTGATTCTCCTCCTTGGAGGAATAAGGCAGCACGCACTGCATAATCACGCTCTCCTTATCTGCCTTTGTGGCAAGCAGATCTGAGATGGGGGGGACTGCACTTCTGCTTTCCAGTCCAAGGCAGATCAGTGGGGCTCTGACACGGTCATGCAGGGAGACCTGCTGCTCTCTTTGGCTACGACATCAGGAATTTAAGAATGAGGCAGGAAAAATGAGACCTAAGGGAGCACAGGAGGGGTTTAGTTGAAGGGGCACGCAGTGCTGAGATACCTCTCCTGGCAGTAGCACCCACAGACTCAGCATGACTTTTCAAGGATGGATGTTTGCTCCCGTGCTTTCACAAGCGTCACACGCAACCGAGTGCCAAGTTTTATGCAAGATGGAACACAGGCCTCCAGTTGTGTGGAGGAGACTGCCTGTCCCCATAGCATGGGGCAAGCTGCTCTCTCTGGAGCAGTGTCCTGTTGTTTCTTATTGGAGAGGGGACAAATTTTCCTAATGTGAGGCCCTTCTGGGCAGCTTTTGCAGTTTCCTCTGCAATTTTCAGAGTAAAAAAAATATATATATATATTTTTTTAATGTCCAAAGCCCAAAGTACTTTTCTTGCTTTATTGGATTCCATAACCTAAAAAGTTATTTAAAACTTTTATGTGTCTCCTTTCTAGTCGGGTGAGGGAACGGGGATATTAATGCTTGAGGGGGATTCCCTCCTCCCTGCTCACTAAAGAAAGCTCGCCTTGTCCCAGTGTTCTTCCTCTGCCTGTCTCCATAGAAAATATTTGTGATGTAGGGTCTGCTATTCATTATAAGCTCCCAGCAGAGAAAGATCAATGAGACTTTAAATAAAACAGCTGTGAGCTAGTTTGTCATTGAGCTATTGAGGTTAGAAGCATTTCTAACAAGAGTCTATTGGAACTGCTGGGTGAGGGCCTTTATGTTCCCTTTTCCAGAAGTTCCACAGGGGCACAGTGCCTGGCAGGAGAGCCCTGCCCCACGGCTCTTCCAAGGTAAATTCTCTGGTGCAGATGCAGATGTGAACCTTGCTGCTATTCCTCTGCCAGCAGAGCATAATTACTGGATGGTTACACGGTAGATAAAATTGCAGCTGGTTTCCCACCAAGACCTCTCAGAAGATTAGAGGAGACAGGGTGTCATATATATTTATACATATGTATGTGTGTGTGTGAGTTCTATTCTTCACACTCTGTGTTTTACCTGTGCAAGATAACAGCTTGTTCAAAGTCTGTTGTGATGACAGCTTAATGAGTTTGCTTAGTTTAACCTAAAAAGAAGGTGTAAACCCACAAGTGATGGGACGCATACCACCCTGCTGAGACTGGAAGAGCAGACAAAGGCAAGAGAAAAGCACCGCAGGTAATATAAACACGAAAAACCACACACGGTACTGACAACACTCCAGCATTCTGCAAGGGTTTTGCTGTGACATCTCAAAGATATCTCAAAGTAATCTATACCACAGCTTTGCTACATCTGGAGTCTACTACAACACACACAACTTTGTGTGATTTTTTTTTCCCATCAAATTCTCTTCATGAACTGTATGGGAACCATATGTGTGTTTGAGCACTCCTCTGCCACATGAAAGCCGTGAGGTTATTGTTAAAACTTACCTTACTATCATGAGGCAGATCAGCACTTCTCCCTTGGATACCATATGTGTAGACAAATCCCAAAATAGGTTTTAGCTGATTCTGCAATGTCAGTTTATATATTGAGTTACTTTTAGATTTAACTCAAACCTTCGTACATTGTTACTGGTTCCCAGATGGGTATTTCTGACCTTGTCCTGGTGGATCAGCCTTTCTAAACATAGCCTGCCCCTGTCCTTGCATCTTGTTGAATCATTGCTTTTCTTTGTCAGATTCTTTCTGAATTCTCATCCTGTCTTCGCAGTGCTTGAATCTCTCCTCAGGCTGATTCTCCTGCATGTTTTAGCACTGCATGCTCTGGTCTGCTTAGAACTGTTAATGCAGGTGCTGAACAGTCCTGTGCTGAGCAGGGCTTCCTCATTCTGCAAAGGAGTTGTCCTTGAATTTGTCAAGGAGCTATTCTGAATGCAAATGCTGAAAAATTTGTGCTCCTATCATACAGTGAATTCTATCCTGGCATCTTCCTGTTTGCTTAAGAAAATGCCATGTGACATAGCACTGAATTTCTTTCCTACAGCCAGGTTTAACACATCTCTATTTTTCCCCTTCTCCACAGATTAGTAATTCCAATAAGGAGCATTGGATTGGTCTGAAACAGCTTGCCAAGGGCCTGCTTGTTGGTGTGAGCAGCTTAATGGATGAAAGTGCTTATACGTTGATTATTTAATCTTTTGTTCTATTGCCTCTGACCTCCAAAGGCAAGCTTGCCGATGAAAGCATCACTGCACCTACTGGCAGCAAAGTGCTCAGGGCGATGCTACAGCTTCCTCAGTGGTTCATTGGTGACTTCAATGAGTTTAAGGATGGCAAGCCAAACTTCAGCAGAGGGGAGCCTGCTCCATCCTTCTGTTTCCTATTATCACCTACGTTCTCCGCACCTTTTGTAAATTAAGCAAGAGATGAAGCCGACACGTCACGCTCAGCCTTTGCACCCCGCGCTCGCGGGAAGAAGAGGAGGCGCGCCCCCATCTCAGCTGTTCGGAGTGGCGCAGCCACACCTGCTCACCGCGGCCCGCGGCTCTGCCCCCGGCCCCCCCCATCCTCCGACCCAGATCTCGGGGGGCGTGGCCAAGCGCCTCCGCCAATCGCCGCGCGGTGCTGCAGCCGGGCGGGGCGGGGCTCGGGCGCGGGGCCGCCTCCATTTTGCGGCGCAGCGGCGGGGCGGAGCACAGTCGGCAGCGAGCCGCCGCGCAGGGAGCAGAGCGCCGCCCGCCAGTGCAGTATCGGCCTGCCCGCGTCCGGCGGACTGCACGCACCGGGATCCGCGGCCCAGGTTCGTGAGGGGTGGAGGGCACGGAGCCTCCCTGTGCAACTGCTGCGGGTAGCCGGGTCGGGAGGGCTCTCGGCCGAAGGGGTTCCGTTGCCGCGCGGGGCACCCGGCGAGCCCGCTCTCTGCTGTTCCGCGCTCACCCGGAGCTCCTTACGCTTTTGGGTGCGGCCCGCGCCGCCATTTTGTGGCTGAGCAATCGCGTTCGCTTTTCTTCCCTCCGCTTTGGGGCCTGTGCGCATGCGCCGGCGGGCCTGAGGAGGGCGGGGCGTGCCGCGGGCGGGCCTACGCGGGGGCAAACGGGCTCCCATTGGCGCGGGCCGGGGCGTACTCCACCCGGCTCGCTCCCATTGGGCCGTCGCGGGGGCGAGGCCGGCCGCGGGCGGAGTGCGGCTGCGCGGGGCGGGGCGGTGCTGAGTCACCGGGCGCGGCTGGAGCCGGGGCTGACGGCGTCTCTCGCAGCGAGCTCCGCGCCTCTAGCCATGAGCGGCTGCCGCGTCTTCATCGGGAGGCTGAACCCCGCCGCCAGGGAGAAGGACGTGGAGAGGTTCTTCAAGGGGTACGGCCGCATCCGGGACATCGACCTGAAGAGGGGCTTCGGGTTTGTGGTGAGTGCGCCCGGTCCCTGGCCCTTACTGCCCCGGCGGGGCGTGTCGCGAAGGCATGTGGTGTGCGAGCGGCTCCGTGGAGCAGAATTTCTCGTCTCCACAAAGCTGCTACGTGTGCCAGTTCTTCAGCACTTATGTATTCCGTGTTTGCTGCGGTGGGTTTGCAGGAATTCGAGGATCCGAGAGATGCAGACGATGCTGTCTATGAGCTGGATGGAAAAGAGCTTTGCAGTGAGAGGTGAGCTGCCCCATCTCACGCGCTGCTTCCAGCCGACTCGCTTCATGTCTTGTGTTTATGAGCTGTGGTTTTTTAGCAGTACCGTTAAAGCCCGCTGTAGGCTTTTCCCCCAGTAACGAGGAATGTGTAAAAGCATACAGACGCCTGGTTTCTCCTTTCTTCTTTGTCTCTCCAGGGTTACTATTGAGCATGCAAGAGCACGCTCTAGGGGTAGAGGCCGAGGGAGATACTCTGACCGCTTTAGCAGCCGCCGGCCACGCAGTGACAGGAGGTGTGTATTGCATGGGGCTGGCGCTGTCTGCCATAACAGCTCTGGATTTGTCTGACCTGGAAACTTGAGGTGGAGCACAGCGCCGATCGGTGCCGCCTGCCTTCCTAACAACCAGCCACTGGGACAGCGGGGTAGCGAGTGTTGCAGAGCTTGTGCGGGATGCTCAGCTCCTTTACTCTCGTACCCCTGAAGCACACGATGTTGTCCTAGGCTCCTCGGTGCACTTTATACTGGTGATGGTGTTCCTGATGAGCTCGCGTCAGCTATTGGCCTTGCTAATGTGAAGTGTGGTTGTGCTGTTTGCAAACAGAAGTCTCAACTGTTTATTTCCCCGCAGAAGTGCCCCGCCTTTAAGGACAGAAAACCGACTCATAGTAGAAAATCTGTCGTCCCGAGTCAGCTGGCAGGTTTGTTAAAACACGATTAACTATTTTGACTTCATTTAATGGGTATGTAATGTAATTACTTTGTTAAATGATTAATTAAAATTAAATCTAATTTATTAAAGTGTTTATGTAACTAATGTATTTTTAATAATGTAAATTAAATGTTTCAAATGAAAACTAGTTAACATTAATTTATAATAATAAATGTATATATTTGAGGAAGTATATTTATTTATTTTCTTGTTTTTTAAATCCATTTTAACCACATATTAAACCCTTTATTTGCCAGCCTATCTGTGTCGTTGGCCTTATGACGAGGAGTGCCTGTGGGTTATCCTAATCGTTCTGTCTTGGTCACTCTTGGTCGGGCCTGGTTGACTTTCCAGTCAGCTCCTACAATGTCACTTGGCCACCTCTAGATCTGTGTTTGCCGGTCTAGACGTAATCGATGCACTCCTTAAAGTGCCACATTGCAGCGATCCCAGAGCGTTAACGAGATCTGATTCCTAAGTTGAGAGCTGTTCTTCCTGTAACGCTTCCGAATAAGAGATCCTGGTCGAAAAGAGTTGAAAGATACGAAATTAGGTGGTCGTTGGAATCCTGATCGCAGTAAAGTGGTCCTTGGTAACATCAAGCATAGCGAATGTCTGGATCCGTCACTAGACTCCTAATAGGGAGGGCGGTGCGATTAATGGCTTCCATCGACTGGGTAGTGTTCGTCAAGTGGGTGGCGAAGAGCCAGTCGGGCATAAATCATGACGGTATCTCCGGTCGCTTAATACAGTTTGCTGCTTGGCTAGCCTAGGGAAATGTTAATAAAGGTAAAGTAAACTATATTTTTCATGACATATGGGGCACAAAATAATGGTGTTATATAATTGTAATTCTGTATGCGTGTAAGACTCGTAATATAAATGGAGACTGAAATAGCACAAAAGTATATGGGTATATTTTGCACTCAGTCCAGTAGTAACATAAATATATACAAATGTGTTGTTTAGATTTCTCTTTTTCTAATCTATCTAACCTTCATAGACTAATTTAATTTTCCTTAACGTTAAGAAAACATTTATTAGCATTTTGCTTAAAGCAATATGCTTTTTTTCATTTATTTCGTGCCCTGATGTAGATAATTCAATTTCGATAGAGTACAAGTGTGGCAGTTGCCACGTTTCTAATTTATCTAATGTCTTCCCTTCCGATAGTTTTTGTTTGCTCTTTTTAAAAAATAACATATATATAAAACAGCAAAAAAAAAAAAAAAAAAAAAGCGAAACAAACAAAAAAACCCACCAACCCCAAAAGCAACTGTATATAAATATATATGTCAGTATTTACTTTCACTTCTTTGCATAACATTATTGGTCTTGTGTTAGGATCTCAAAGACTTCATGAGACAAGCTGGGGAAGTAACCTTTGCAGATGCACACAGACCTAAGTTAAATGAAGGGTAAGCCTCAAATTCTCTTGAAAGCTTTGGAATAATTTTTGCGTGTTCTACGTAGATGCCTGGGGAGGGAAGCTGCCTACTCCAGTGCTCAGCAGCTATTAATTCATGGCTTAATTTAGCTTCCCTTTAAACATGCAGGACGTGCAGTCTGTGGTAGCTGGGGAGGGGAATTCTTCAGTTTGTGCTTGATTATATGACACAGGATGACTGCTAGCAGTATGGAGTTTTTTTGAGTTGTTTTTTTTTTTTCTTCCCAGAGTACTTTTGAATTTATCTGCTGTATCATCAAAAGTACAACTTGCAATAGTGAGCTATGTTGACTTTTTTTGTTTCTGAATTTCTGTAGGGTGGTTGAATTCGCCTCTTACAGTGATTTAAAGAATGCTATTGAAAAGCTTTCTGGTAAAGAAATTAACGGAAGAAAAATCAAACTAATTGAAGGCAGCAAAAGACACAGGTATGGATATCTGCTGAGTAATGATGATGAATTAAGAAAGCTTTGAAGTTGATGACCGGACAACAGAACTGGAGACAGTGGGTCGTGTGCTTCCTGTAGTGCTAATGCCGATGCTCACTGTTTCCTCAGTAGGTCCAGAAGCAGGTCGCGGTCTCGTAGCAGAAGCTCATCCAGGTCTCGTAGCCGTTCCCGTTCCCGAAGCCGCAAATCTTACAGCAGGTCAAGAAGCAGGAGCCGTAGCAAGTCTCGATCAGTTAGCAGATCTCCAGTGCCAGAGAAGAGCCAGAAGCGTGGCTCTTCCAGTAGATCTAAATCCCCATCATCTGTGGATCGACAGAGGTCCAGATCGAGGTCCAGATCCGTTGATAGTGGCAACTGAACTATAAGTGACTTGCCCTGGGGGGCCCTTTTTTAAACCATACTTGCTAAAACTCATGGTAAGTATGTGACTTTCTGGGGGGAAAGGGTTTGGATGGGGTAGGGAGGGAGGAAGTGTGGGGGAGGGGGGGAGGTGCGGGATCTTTGTAGATGTGGACCATGGTGGGGAGGGTTATTGACTAATTGTATTAAATGTTTTTTGATAACTCTTTTTTTGCTCACATTTTTTGTGAATGTCTGAAGTGAATAGTTGGTGTATATTGCCAGAGCTCTTTGTAACTAAAGCAGACAACTTTTAATTTTTTATTTTTTTTTTTTACTCCAAAAAGAGTAATCTGGAAGCTTAATTCCCAGTATGCTCAACTGTGAATAGCAATTCAGAATATTAGTTTAATTTGAGATAATAAACTAACAGCTTTAGGCATCTAAGAGCTCTACATGTGCTGTACATAAAGCTTTATTTCAGAGCTTTTTTTTTTTTTTTTTTTGTGCTTTAGAACCACTGTTTCAGTTATAGGTCAGCAGATTAAGTGCTCAACAGTATTGGTAATAAAACTTTATTTTAAAAAAACTTCTCAATTGAATACGCCTTGAACTGCAGTAAGAGAATGCCCATTTCACTGCCCTGTGGTAATAGTATTCTATGAGGCACCCTAACTCTTGATACTTAAGAATTAAACAGCTTAAATAAAGTTTAAAGAATCATGTTTGTGCTTCTTGTTTATTTTTATTGTTAATCACATGTTTATGACCGTGCTTGATGTAGTTGGACAGAGAAAATATTTTTAGATGGATCTATAACTAAGTTGTTGAAGTGTGTTTTGGGCATTGGGGGAAACTTCTTAAAATACATCACACTGTGCTCTTCCTTACCTGTATCTTTCGGGTGGTTATGTTCTGATGGGAGAGGTGTGGTGAGGAGAAGCCTGAGAGAGTTCATAGAAAAAAGTTGTGTTTGAATCACTGAAGTTTTAACTTACTGTTCAGAGAGTATGAAATGTTACAGATGGATGTAACCATCAAAAATGGGCAAGCGTGTGTGAGGGCACACCGAGCTGTGGATCAAAGATTGTTACAGGCATCAGTACTCATTCTGGAGGAAGAAGAGGATTTTTTTAATTGGTCTGTGAGTACTGCAGTGGTGGTACCCTTTGGTTCTGACTTTAGTGCTTTGTAAGTTAATCCCAACAACGATAGTAACCTGCAATCCCTGTTTTTATCAGACCCTTGTCCGCATTACAGGACAATTCTTTGGAAATGATTAACAAACGACAAATACCTTTTCTTCTGAAGTGCTTTCCAAAGCTAATCCATTTATGCACAGAGCTTAAAAGAGACCTCTGGATCCTAGGATCAGGTCCTAGGATAAAGAGAGGAGGATCAGCAGAGTGTGGTGGGGCAGGGGGTGGTTTCTGGTGTCTCTGCGGGCCTCTTCCCTGTTCCCTTTACTCTTAAGGAGTTCTTCATTAGCTGTGGCAAGAGAGTGACAGAGCAGATGAAGACCTTTGTTGTACGTGCTTAGAACCTTTTATACCTGCGCAAAAACCCCTTGGTCACATGGACCAACCAGGCGCCTCGCGCATGTTTACGTCTCTAGCTGCCAAGCTTCTTAGTTGCAAGGTAACGACTTTCTTTGTCCCCCTTCTTTATTAATTTGAACAATGAACATGCAACAACCAAAAAACACATTAATCTGCGTGATCTTTCAGACCCATGGTCACAAACCTTAGTATCACCCATCAGACTAAACCTATGAGTTTTCAACAGGTAGCTTTTGCCCCACAAATGAGAAATTTTTTGAGGTAGTTGTCGCACTGCTTGACGCTGAGATATTTATCCAGTTGCCTCTGTAGGCTTCGGCTGGGAAGATACCCAGAAGGTTGTTACAGTCTGAAGAAGCAGCAGATGCTGATGGTACAGTCAAAGCAGGGCATTATGGCTTTGGCTGGAACCCATTGCAGTCTAGCACCTGAAGAAACACAAGCATAACCTCTTCCCCATGTTATCACTGTTCAACAGTTTAAAAAATTCAGAACATAGTATGCTTTAGCTATTCTTTTCTCAGGGGTCATACCTGCACATCCCCCCCTTTTTTTGTTGTTGTTTTTGCTTGTTAGTTTTGTAGGGAAATCTATTACTATTTTTTAAAGCTGAATTTACACATTCAGAATTATGAAAGCCAGGCAGGTGCAGTTATAAATACACGTTATATTCTTAGAGACCAGAAGATATTTGTCCAGTCAAGTTGGATTATGCAACCAAATATGAGAAAGCTTCCTATGTTGCCAATCTACTGCACATGAATGCATGTCATTTTATAGCAAATACTGTTCTCTAATTTAGAATGCAGACATACTTTCAATGTTGTTAGGCCTATCTTAGAATTTTCTGGAGCATTGAATAACTGCTACAGCAGCTACAAGGTTCAGAAAAATATGTTGCAACAATGCCAACAGCTGGAATGAGTGGGAGTCCAAACACCAGCATGTGTCTCAGCAGCAGCTTTCTGCAGCTCCTGCTCCCACATGCTGATGATCACCAAGCCTGGAGGTTTGATCCTCCTCCTCTTGCGGTGGTGAATGAGCCACAGGCTCGGGGTCTGCATGCTCTGCTTCGAGTTGCTGAGTCTCTGTGTCACAGATCATAACCCCATCTACTCCTACATCACGAGATTCACACCAAAAGTCACCTTAAATAGAAGCTTTCCACTTTAGCGTGGTGCTTCTGCAAAATCGTTTCCATTATTTTGCAAGCTGCCTCCTGCACTTTTGTTATGCTTGTTCCCAGTGTTCCCCGTTTCTCACCTCTGTACTGTAGAAGTGATTCTGGCAGTGCAGCCTGATCCTGCCTCCTTTCATCAGCTTTCGGGTCCAACTTCCTTTCAGCTGCCCTTGGGTCATGCTTCCTTTCAGCAATTTTTTGAGACCAACTCCTTTCAGCAGACCTAATTCCTTGCCACTGGTCAGCTTGAGAGCTGATTATCTCCTGAGGCTGACGCTGATACAGGGTCCGTGTTTGGGCGCCATTGCTGGTGCAGAATGAAGACCTTATTGTACGCTGTATGGGGCTGCTGAATCATGGCCTGAACCTCTGATTAATCACCTGAGGTGAGCAAGGAGTCAGCCATGGGAGCACAGGTGAAGGCAATTCACCTGTGCTGCTGGAAGGGGTGGAGCCTGGCTCCACCTCTCCTAGACCCGTTTAAGAGCTGACTGCCAGCAGGGAAGGATCTCTTCTGGAGATCTGCTCCACTGGAGTCTACTTCATGAGTCCAGGATAGGGTGAGTGTCTTTCTTTCCTTACTCTAATATAACAATTGCATCATCCAAGCTCCTGGATATACTATATCATCTGTGTATCCATTGATTATACATATGTGCTTACAACCTTTTATACCTGTGCAAAAACCCCTTGGTCACATGGACCACCTAGGAGCCTCACATGTGTTTATGTCTGGCACAAGTAGCTATCAAGCTTGTTTACTCATTTGCAAGGTAATGACACAGTTAGCTTTTAATACAGTTACACGAAATCAGCTTTTGTGACTTGTTTGACTACAATGGCACTACATCACATACCATGTGCTCTTGGAGTCAAACACCGAGAGAGACTGATAATGTGGGTGTATGGTAACTGGTGAGTCACCACCTGAACCACTGATTGAGCACCTGGGGAAAGGACCCGGTCAGCCCTGGGGGCACAGGTGAAGGCAATTCTAGTGTGTGACTGGAAGGGGTGGAGCCTGGCTACACCTCTCAGACCCCATTTAAGGGCTGACTGCCACTAGGGGAGGATCTCTGGTTGGGGGTCCGTCCTTGGTGAAACCTCCTCCTGTGAACCTGAAATCTTCTGATACGGGTGAGCAATCTACTTCCCTTCTTTTATAGCACCTTTTTATTGTGTGCTGATCCTTCCGTCAGCCCACCTCTGTTGTAACACCTTCACCATTGTATTGATCTATTCAGTTGCTACAGCGGATTACTCAGTTTTAGGAACTGGGAGGATTCAGTTGCTCATAATAGTTCAGATGTTGGATTGCTTTACAGAGTGTGGAAGGAGGGAACCTTATCCTGTAGGAAGAAAAAAGGCATTGACAGTAACACAAAGTGTATGGTTACCTGCTTTATCTCATGTCAGCTGGTCCTTCTCGTGTGCTTAGATAGTAACAAGTATAATGGAAATGCTGAGTCATGGTCTGAACCAGATTGAACAGCTGGTGGGAAGGCAGGGCCAACTCAGGGGGGCTCAGTTGCATACAGTGTCCCTGAGTTACCAGAAGAGGTGGAGCCAGGATCCTTCCCAGGCCTCATTTAAGTGTTGGTGGTGGAGATAGATGTATTTTCACAGGAAATCCCTGCTGATGTGAGGACCTTACAGTCCTTCTAAAAGTAAGCAGTTTCTTTCTTTTGTTTCTGTGCCCACTGCTGTTGTGTCTGAGCAGATCCTCACTTGCTGCAGCCTTGGATGTTGCTGCCATGTGCTCTTGTTTTGCTTTCCCTTGTGCTACAACAGGTATCTGTATTAAATGGGACTTTGGTTCTGGCTGAAATCTAGGTGACTGAAGGTATATAGTTAATGATGAAGTTTCAGACTCCCTCCTCTGTGAGAATTATATCCTATGACTAAGTATGAAGTACATATAGAGTACGTGTAGAGTATATTTAGAGTGCTTATGACTAAATATGAAGTGCATAGGGCGGTGCTTTGACAGAGTGAGCAGAGCTATGACAGATGGATTGAGCTCATCCTTGCTGTAGGCAGCTGTCAAGGTGAGGATGGGATTGGTTCAGAAGTTTGAATAATACTGCATGAGTCACAATCTCAAACCCTCAGTCCTACCCCAAGCAAATGGGAGCCCCATTCACTTCAGCAATGCACCTGCTAGCCTGTACAGCTCCTACTCTGTATACCTCCTTTTCCAGAATCTGTCCTCACAGCAGATACAAGGGCAAAGCTGGCCAAAGTTCATTTGGAAGTAGTAATGATGGGCAGAAGAGCTCTTGCCCACAAGGTACTGCTGAACCAATGCTTGAAAACATGATGCATACAGGTACTTCATTTTTAACAGGTGTTGTAAAATGCTTATGCTTCTGGCCATACCTCAACCTCTCTATTGGAAGGCTGGGAAGATACTTAACTCCTTTTGCAGCTGTTTCTCAGGAAAAAAAAAAAAGAACACTTCTTTTTTTTGTTATTGTTCTAGTGATTTCCTCTTGTCAGTGCACCACTTAGATTATTTTTTTTTGTCTGCATAAAAGAATTAATTCTGAGCTTCCCCAAAACATGATAATTCCCCCATTAGCTCTGACCAGAGGCTCTCCACAACAGGCTCCTCCACCAACTTCCACAGCACGTACTTATGCTTCCAGCACTAGCCTTCACAGCATGTACACATGCGCAGGAGCTGGTGGCTGGTGCTGAGGAGGTAGAGGGACTGAAGAGGTGGCTGCCCAAGACTCTTCCTCCAGCTGCTGCAGAGGTGACCTTTGGTGGGCCCTGGCTGGACATGGGATGCACTTCCCTCACTCCTCTGCATGTTTTCCCTTTATTTACAGATCACGTTGACCTGAGCCACACTCAAGGTTGAGTGTGTGTCTCTAGGCGCACAGGGCTGAACACATTAAACCAGAGCAAAGTGAATGCCATTACTTTACACACATGGGAGTGCAGATCATGAGGGCATTGATGGGGTTGCCTGCCGCTCCATCCCTTCCTGGGAGCATGTGCTGAGCAGGAGCCCTTTTCAGTTTTTTTCCATCAAGGAAATCTTTCTGCCTTGGCAAAATCTTATTCTCTGCCTGCAGAATGTAAAAACTGAGTCTGGAGAAGCAGTTTGGATAAGGAAACTATCAGAATGTGTACTGTGATGGGGCTGTGGTCCCTTTCTCCCTGGTTCAGGACTGGGAAGGTCTTTTAGGGTGGGAGGCTGACTGTGTCGTGGCCAGGCTTTAGTTCCTTTGCTGAAGGTCATTGCAGTGCCGCTCTGCCTGCTGCAGGGACATCTTCATTGCACCCATTCATCTGGAGTTCCATGGCCTTGACCTCTCCAGCCCCATTGCTCTGGAAAAGTCTCTGGCAGTGGGAAGGAATGCCAGGGCTGCCCTGCATTATCCTTCCTTCTCACTTTGGGTTGGGAACTTGGTTTTCTAGGCTGAGATTCAGGCCGGAAAGGCACAGACAACAGATTTGGAACCTGGTATGGCATCCTTGATGAGGTTGGGAGAGGGGGAAGCAGTGAGACAGAGCTGTGCTGGGAGCTGTTGGGGGGTGTGTGTGTCCATGGCATCTCCTGCAGCCCTGCTGGCGTTGCTGTGAAAGGACAGTGGTGTGGCACAGAGTGCTGCTGAGTGAGTGAGAGCTGCATGTGATTCAGTTTGTTTTGGGCAACTGCAAGACTCCCAGGAGCATGCAGGTGCTGCCCAGGTCTTACATGTGGGCAAAGCTCATGGGAATTTTGAGGAACTGCGGGAGAAAGCTGCCCAGCAATTGCCTCTTTTCCTATGTCCCTTCACATTTTTCCTCACCACTGTTCTCCAAATGTTTGTTTTTATTGTCACTGTGTTTAACTTTTAATTGTGCTCTGAATGCTGCCAGAAGATGTGAAGTCAAGTCAAGCAACTCAGTGGTTATAAAGTGCCATTGCCTAGTGGCACCCAGACTTCTCCCTGCCTGTTCAGCCTTTTAAAAGGACAGCGTTGAAATGCTTTCACCTTTTGTTTTTCTTTGCGGAACTGTAGAATTCTTCGACTAGTCCTGTAATTTAAAAAAACAAACAACAACAAAAAAAAACACGCCTGCTACTTGTTTGCTCTTCAAACGTCCCTACTGGTTCCCAGTAGTCGGAGCTGATTCTCAGGAAACACCCCTGGAACCAAGGGAGAGATGCGGGGAGAGGTGGAACACGGGGTGCAATGACTTCACTCTGGCAGGTCCTGCCCAGCTCGCACCACATGAGGGCAGTGGTTGCATGCCCAGAGCCAGATCGCTCTCAGGATGAAAGGCCTCAAAACAACCCAGACTCATCTGATCCATCTCTCAGATCTTTTTATTATTATCGTGTCAAATACTCCTAAATTCAAAATATGTTGGGCTTCGCAGGATGCTTAACGAGCCTGAGGCACCAAAGGTAATATTTAAAACTAAAACATATAGAAGTTGACAGACTCCTTGCTGGAGCTTAAAGTGAACTATGTTGTAGACTTTAATAGAGAAGACAGCAAAGGCATCACTGCTTTGTGATTTTTGTAATGTTAACTTCATCAATTTGCTTAAAAAATAGGAAATGGTTTGGGTGCATCTTTCAGGGGTGGGGAGCCAAGCTGTGCTTTTCTAATTTGCAGCTGGGACTGTCATTTCTTTTGTGTTTTTATAGAATTTAATGTAACTTGGGCTCAGCCCAGCTGTTGCCCAAAGGCTGTACTTCAGCTGATGTACCTGATAAGAATGGTGGTGACTTTGATTTGTGCCAGATTTCACACTATGTTGGCCCACAGCTTGAGGTGTGACTGTGGCATCTCATGCTTCACTCTGGTAAGGTTTTCCTGCTGCACAGTTATGTGCTTAGCTACTTCTCCTGTAAGATTTGGGTGCAGATGGTTCCATCCCTAGCACCAAGACCAGTTCTAGTGTTCATATAGTCCTGTTTTTGGGTTTTTTTTTTTCACCCTGCTCAGCATTGTCCTATTACTCAGAGATTACTAGAGGTGGGTCAGTGCCAACAGCAAGGTGAAAGGGTTGGAGCAGCCTGTTCCAAGGGAGGGTTATCCCCACAGGTGTGCCTGTCAGGGTTGGAGAAGGAGGGTTTCTGCAGGTGAAATCACTCCTTGCCTTGATTTGTTCCACCTGTGGCTCCCCAGGGCCACAGTTCATTTCTGTTATCATTTGGGTGATACAGCCCACCTGGTTAAACACTTAAATTCCAGACACATTTGGCTCTTTAAAAACTAGATGAGCCTTCATTTTTTCTTTAGTGGTCTCCACCATAATTAAAGCAGGTCATGATCTGCTTTTATGCTTCCTTCTCAGCCTTTTGAACTGCTCAAATGTTGGTTTTCCCCAGGCTTGTTCATGAATGTGCAAGAGAGAGGTTCTGGGCTGTGTGACCAGCAGTTGCTGCCTGTGGTTTGGTCTGGCTCAACACAAAGAAAATTGTTGTTTGGGGTGGTAATTAAGTCTGTTTATGTCTGATTCTGCTCTGATAGATGGCAAAAGATGAGGACAAATTGAATGGCCTCATCTTGAGATAGAAATCACTTGCAGGATCACAGAGAGGCTTAAGTGTGATGAGGCCTGTAGGTGTGATCTCGCCAGACCAATGTTCAAGCAGGGTCACTGAGAGCCAGGCACAAGTTGCCATGATTTGAGGAAGCTGTATCCTGATGCCAGGGTGAGGGATGTTTTACCCTCTCCTCTGTGCTGTCTTGTGTCCATATCAGATCCGTTGACATGTAGGCAGGTGAACAGAGCTGGGGAGACACCTGGCCCAGCAGCACTTTCTGGAGGTCTCTTGCACTGCTGGGGCCCACCATCTGTAACACTGACTGGCCTCTCCTGTGCTGGCATCCTGCAATGGATAGGCCAGTTCCCCATGCCCTGCAGTGGAGTGGCCAGCAGTATGGCCTTCCTGGTGGCAGTGCCCTGTGTCCCAGTGCTGGGCATTTGCTGGCTGTCTGGCACTGCAGCACTTCTCTTGTCATTAACAAGAGACGAAGTTGTTTATGTATATTTAAATTCCATTTAGCATCCATGAGGCTTTTTAAAAAAAAAAAAAAGAATAAATCCTATGACTTCTCTTACACAATTGTTTGATAGGAAAATAATTAATTTTGCAATTAAGCTCTGCCCAGAACAAATGATGTAAGAACACTGCGTATGGGCTAAATTAGTGCCTGCTGAGATGCAGCGCCAGCATCTGTCTGGGTTGGTGACACTTATTTTAGACAGCCAGCAGAGGGGAAAGCACACCCTTCCACAATGTTCCTAATGGCCTCATGTCTAGTGGGGGCCCACAGAGCACTCAGCACTGTCAGTCGGAGTATGTGCTTCAGTTGTTTGGCAGTGAAAAAACAACCCCTTCTCCATTTTAAGGGAGTCATTTTAATTACTGACTTGGTGGCCAGGTGGGCATTGCTTATGCCACAAGTGGTGTAGAGAGTTCCAGAGAAATTGTTTCTCTGAAACTCGCAAGCCTGGCCGTGCATGGATGTCTTGGCTTGCTGCTGCTGCCTGCAGAAAGGGTAGCATTGGAGCAGGCTCACTTCAAAGGCAAGTCAAAGGGTGGGAGGGAACTGCACAGACTGTAGAAAACCTGTTTGTTTCCATGATGTTTAGTTTTCCCCATGGGAAAAGAGATATTATTTATTGTCTATTGTAGTCACATGTTAACTATGTAATTAGTGAGCCTAGTTGATCTTGGCTGTTTCTTTTCCTTAGGGACCATATGTAAAAGACATCTTCATAAATATTTGACAGCTTAAGTTTCTTTCAGTCTGGTAAAATGCTGTTGGTCGACCATTGGACCTTCCTTAAGTCTGAATCCGATCTGTATAGCCTTGATTATTGCTCTTAGTTTCGTGGGAAAAGAAAGCATTGTCTCTTGTTCTTCAGACATATGCTTGATTATGAGTTTTCAAAAGATGCTGTGTTTTCTGTAGGTCAGGTGACAAGCCATGTTGATATGAGCTTGGGGGGCTGGTGTGGGGGACAGAAGGTTCCTCAGTTTCCAGTTGTAGATGCATTTCACCTTTGAAGGACAATTGTCTTGACCTGAGGTTAGCATGTGTCATTTGTATCCAAGCTTACTTTTAAAATAATTTCCTTGGGGCAGGCTCTGTGCTCAGGTGCTAACTCCATAGGTATAAACTGTCAAGGTAGTAGGAGAGCCTGTCACTGTAATCAGTGCTTTTGCAGGCATCAATGGGATGTCATGTTAGCAAAGCCTAGGTCATGCTACATGGAGCTCATCCTCAAGCTGCTGATGTAGTGCTCCAGCCATCAACAAAGCCACTTGAAAACTTTAATCTTCCCCTGTGAACAGATCTGGGCAAATCATTTGTCAGCATGCTGACCCTATAACCTAGCTCCTTAACCCTGTTTTGATGTCCTCAGTATCTACCACCATTTCTGCTGTGTCCACTTCTGATGGTCAGTCTGAAATTGGAATGGGCTTAAATCAAAACAGGCATATTGAAAAAAACCTCCTTTTTAAATTAGCGTTTCTGATTTGATATATAAGTAATGCAGTCCAAAGCAGAGTTGTGTCAAAGTGCATACCTGACCTTGCAGGACCATGTTAATACTTCAGAGTTACTGGGTTAAGAATGGTGAAAGTGGTGCTGCTGCTGTGGAGCTTACACCTTTTTCTGCTGCTTGTCTGCTGCTTTGGCATCCTTGCATCACTGACTGTGGTGCCTGAAGATAATGTCTCTGTTCTATCTTGCTCTTGCAGTCTTCTCAGCAAAGCTGTAGATTGCATGTATTAGAAAACTTTTCTCTCTCGCGTAGGCACAGTAGGTTCTTCAAGAAGGGTATGTCTAAGCTTACTTTGCAGAGATTTCCCCATGAGTCAGGAAGAGCTTTTGGCATCCACGTTGCACTTGTAAGTCTTAGGGCTGAGAAGGTCACTGAGCAAGTCATAGAATCATTAAGGTTGGAACAGACCTCTAAGATCTCCAAGTCTAACTATTGACTCATCCCCAACATGACTGCTAAACCATGTTCCTCAGTGCCACATTTATCTTCTTCTTGAACACCTCCAGGGACAATGACTCCACCACATCTCTGGGCAGCCTTTGTCACTGCCTCATCACTCTTTCTGAGAAGTTTTCCCTAATATCCAACCCCCATCTTGCTGCCTTTTTTTTTTTTTTTTTTTCCAGGTCTCTGTGGATTTGTAAATGACCTGGGTCAGCCTAGATCTTGCTCCCTGCTTTCTCACTGTCTCCTGTGTGGGATGGAGAAAGGACCTGAGGCAATTGGAGCTTAATAAAGCCTAAAGCTTCTTAGCTACAGAAAAGTTTCCTCAAGTTTGGATGCTTGATGATGCTAAAGAATCCTAATCAAATCTACAGCAGAGAGACAGTATTAAGCCAGTGGGAGGGCATGTGGTGGTGTTGACAGTTAGCACAGGGAAGAAGTAGAGTCTTTAAATAGTGAGAAAGCAAAGGAGGATATGTTAGTTTACAGGGCAGGCTTTTAAAGTTCAGTGGCATGGTTATTTTCCTTTTCAGTTTAGATTTTGGTAAAGTGTTTCTATATTTTCTCCCACTTACATTGTTCACTTTGTCTTGAACTTCTTTGATCAAGAAGATAGGACGTGCAGGGGGTTTTGCTGTCTGCTTGTGAGGAGAGAGCTGGATCTACTTCCTTACTCCTCTATGCCATAGGATATTGGGAAACAATTTTCTGCCCTTATTCCACCTCTACAGGTAGGTGCTGAAGGCTTGTTTGCTTCCTGGCGGTGGTGAGAATGAAGACTCTGGAGGGAGATGTGATACTGGGCTTCACCATGCCTTGGTGCCATACTGGGAAGACTAGGAGCCCAGTGTGATGAGGTCAAGATGCCTCCTTTGATGTGAGGGAAGCTCAGGGCACCAGCATGCTGAAGTCCCATTGCCTCCTGACTGAACTGAAATGTTGTCCTTCATGATGCCAATGGACCATGAAGAGTTCGAGTGGGCTGTTGAAAACCTTACTTGTGTACTTCCCCATCTGTCTTCACCTTTTGCAGCTCTTAAGGCCCACAAGTACTGTGGGAGCAGTACTCTGGGTTGCTGGCTTCTGGTCTGTATGCCAGCAAAACTGTGTGCCTTGGCTGCCAGCCCTGTTGCAGCTTTCCTCTTGGTGAGCTCAGAAATAGCCTGATCTCTGCCTGGTTTGTGCCTGTTTAGCTGCTCAGAAGGAAAGGAGAGCCTCACTCCTTGTCTTTACTGTGTTAAGGGAATTGGGCACATCCATCCTCTGTCCTGTCTCTGGCCGCCATGTGTGGAAACTGAGGGAGGTGAATCCCCAACAGACAGTCATGGAGTAACCAGCTCAGTGAGGAATTCCTGCTCCCAGTAATAAGTATCCAGATTAAATGCTGGAGCCTGAAGAGTGGAGTATTCTGATTCTCCAAATGCATTCCTTGTCTTTCTGGATGTTTTGCTGAGGTTTTGGGCTGGCCGAAGCCACATGGATTTGAGTTCCCTGGCTGAATTAGGCACTGTTGTCTTTTGGTTGCTGCTGCTCTTGTGGACACCTCCTGTGCTAGGTTTTGTCCAAGCACCCAGGCAATTGCAAGCCAAACCCAGCATTGCAATGCTTTTGTTTTGCTTTAATTATAGTAGGACACAATTATTAGCAGCATGTTTTTATTTCCATTTGTTCATTCTGACAGCAAACAAAGGAAGCCATTTTCTCAACAAGAGGACATTTCAGGAAGTGTTATGGTAAAAGAAGCTAACAAGACCAGTGCGCAAGAGAGTATCACGTTCTTTTACAGACAGCAATCCATAATCAGGCTGCTACCCTTTCAAGAGGCTTGGTAGTGAGGCCACACTCAGATTGTCCTTTAATCTTGGAGGATCACTGGATCCTTTACAGACTGATACATTTATCACAGTTTACCTAAGCTGTAGTACAGGTATCCCTGGAAAGGCATATGGCAGGTCTTCAGTGCTGCAGGAAGCGAGGAAAGAAAGTTGGATGGTATCCACCTGCCCTATTTTTGGCAAGTTTCTCTTTTGCAAAGCCAGTATAGATCATGCAGAAGACTGAAGTTGGGTCGGGTTTGATCTTGGATAATGGTTCTGAACCTTCCCCACTCCCTGAATAGCAATGCAGAGCAGACAGCATACTCTTGAGATGTCATACTTCTCTGTCCCTGACAGCCTGGAGCAGCAGCCTCTGTTGTTAACTTTTCTGTGCCTGCTGACTGCAAACAATGTTGCTCTCAAAGGCAAAACATTACTGAAGACCTTCTCTGAATGTTGGCAAAAATGCACTTAAGCAATGGGATGTTTTTTGAAACAGCAAAATATTTTCTAAAAGCTCTTTTGGCAACAGTAGAGAAAAATGGCAAGAGGCATGTACACTGCAGGTCTTTCATTCTTGATGTTTCCTCTATTTCCTATTCTTCTAATTTTAATGTAAACCTTTTGATCTTTGCTGTTTGCCCCAAAGCTCTGGGCATTAGGTGAGGTTCTCAACTTTATTTTATAATAAAAATGTAGAAGTTTGTAGCCTTCAGGGCTTTGAAAAAAGGTTTTGAAAAAAATGATCATAAAGTTCAAGAAACCAGAGTGCAATTAGGAAAAGCTCAAGCATTTATAATTTTCTTTAAAAACCAGAACAAAAACCCTTGTGATTTTTAAGCTGTGATTCTCTGGAGCCTGACACATAATTTTAGAGTATGTGGGGTTGGCAGTGCTGGAAAGGATGATTTTCTTTGCCCAGAAATGTACATCCTTTTGTACTGCAAAAGGATTTTAACCATTTCTGTGTTTGTAAACTGGGTGCTTTCTATGTCTGCACTTCCCTGTGTGGGATGGGACTTCACCTCTACAGGGCATGATGCTGAGTCCTGTGGAGCCCTGGATACCTGTGTGGGCCAGCCAGCCCTTTCCAAGTGATCCAAGGAGAGCGATGGCAGGAAGGACTTGTTGCCAAGAATCTCTTGAGGGCTCGGCAGTCGTGGGATTCACTCTCTTCTGCAGCATGGGTGGCTGGGGAGTTCTCTCCACCTGCCCTCATTGAAGGTTTGGAAAGGATAGCCAAAGGCCATCTTTGTCCCTGTGGCAGATGATAGGCTGCATGCCCAATGCAAGTGTATCTGGCTACATGCTTCAGGTCTGCAAACCCAAATCTCAGCTGGGAGAACCACCTCCTCCTGCAGAACCTGCTGGAGGCCTGTGACCTCCCTTGAGGGCTCATGAAAGAGGGGACTCCCACAGCCTTGAGCTCACTTGTGCAGTATGGCGGCAGCCTGTGGCCTTCTGCAGCGTCTGTTATTATGAGCATCTCCTGCTCATAATAATTACTGCACAATGCTGCTCTGGGAGGCATGGGAAGGGTGGGTGCCCCCTGTAGAGCCCCATGGGGATGTGGTGGGGGAGCCAGCCTTCTGCACTGAGCCACTGTCCCTTGGGCACTGTGCTTCTATATTTTTAGAAAGCACAGTTTGCATTCCTCAGTGCTAGCTGTGCATGTCAGCGTCTCTTCACAGTGAACTCTCAGGGGCCTGTTCCCTTTGTACTTGAGTGCTGTTGTCATCCCCTCCCCACCCCCCAGTGCTTTTTGCTGTGGTGCTGGGCTCTGGTTGCCTCAGTGTGGTGGCTTGTTGTTCAGGCCTGCTGCACTACCTGAAACTGGTAGCATTGAAACCCACATTCCCCGTGTGTGAGGGCTGCTAGTGACCCCAGTGCCAGTCACTTCTCCCACTGGGAAATGGGGATGAAGGTGGAGAGCATCTTATTGGTGAGATGATACCCCTCTAAGGAGGTGGAGGAGGGCAGGAAGCATTGCCACAAAGGACTGTTTGGAGGACAGGGGAGGGCAACAATAAACAGAACTTTTCTATGTAGCTGTAGTGTGGCCATAGGGCCTAGGGAGCTGTAGACCGCTGTGAACATGGGTCAGTCAGTCAGTCAGTGGACAGTTTGGGTGCTGTGGCCTGGCTGGGATCAGGGATCAGAGTACCAGGCTTTGACTTTGTCATGCTGACTTTGACAGCTCTCCTTAAAAGTTACTTTACTTCCACTGTGCACACCTGTATTAACATCAGTTACCCATCGTTTTCCACAGAAATAGTTTGTTTTAGGGAGCTTGTTTCTCCACCCACCCTCTGTAAGCACTTGTGAGTCGTGTGGATGTTGTAAACCAACCTTGGCTAACCTGCGTGAACTGAGACTAAGCTTTCAGACCTTTGGATGTGTTCATAGTTTCCGAACTGGGCTGAGCGCCTTTCCAAATTGTCAGCCTGACGCCACCCATGCTGATTTATGTTCCCTGAAAAATGCAATTGTAACTATTTCCATTAAGAGAGCCCTCAAAACCGTAAATGGCTTCAAAGTTTTGAAGAACGCATGCCCCTGGCTCCCTACAAATTGCCCCTTGTATTTTCCTGAATTTAGTTGTATCTGATGTTTCAACTAAAGTTGTATCTGATGTTTTATTTACAACACGTTCACATGTGCCAGGAACAGTACCTGCTTTCCCTGACATGGTGCCCATGCTCAGACCCCACCAGAAGTCCTCACCACCACAGGTTTCCTATCAGCACTGCTCTCCAAGTAAAGGCCTCTGCTGGCTTGTCCCACTCCTCACTATCTTTGCTCATCCCCTTTGAAAATAAGATCTCCCAGGATGGTATTGTTGCTTATTTTGGGTGAGCAGCTTCTTTTGGGTTTTACCAGCAAAGAGAGCACAATTCTCACATAATTCCCAGGACAACACATTTTATTGTGGGTACTGACAAACCCTGGCCCACAGTTAGCATATGAAAGCTGCTGTACAGTCAGTGCTGCCTTCACCAACAGAGATATATAAAGGGTAATGATAATGTTGCCCAGAAGGCTAACACATCAAAGGCCAAGGAGCAGTTAAAATATATTATGAGCTGTTGGCAGTGATTGTGTGGGGTATTAGCATAGTGCTGGTTTGGACGGCTTGAGTAAATGAAAACCCTCTGGATTAATTGGTACACCAAAGAGACTTAGGAGGAAAATGGAGGCTGGTGGAAAATGACAAACACGGGGGAACACGGATAGCTGGGGATGCTGACCTGTAGCAGCACTGGGGAACACTGATTAGCAGGCAGCTCCCTGCTGTGTCTGGGGAGCAGGCCAGGCTGCCTCACTGGTGCTGCCATCTTTGCACCCATAGTTGGTTAGAAGTGAGACTGACCAGGTGTCTTTTGACACCTAGGTACCACAGAACAGTTTAATTAATTTTAACGATGTAGGGGCTGAGAGATGGAGGGAGGCCTTGTTTAGTCTCATAGTGCCTGGTGGCACAGAGCAACTAAAGCTGTGAACCTAAGGATTCATTAGCAAAGAGATTACGGGCTGAATTCAGTGGCAACCAGCATGGAGAATATCGAATGACACAGTATCGCTCTTTGCCATATAAACCAATATTCCAGCTTCTACTTCATTACTAATTATTCAGTTATATGCAAATAACATCTAAGGTAAGCATTACAGCGACAGGCATGCAAACACTAATCGTACTCTCATTCAAGCACTAGTTGACCCACCAGCAGGACCATCACCTTTCAATCCCACACCCACCCCAAGTAAGTCTTGCTCTTGCAGATCACCTCTCTGGTGTTTGGGGATGTATACCATGCTGATACTTGTGAACAAGTGGCATGGGCTGAGGGCTATTCACCCATCCACACTGAAGAGGCAAGGTCAGAAGGTCCTCACTGTCTATCTGATCAGCTGCTGAGTTCATTCACCAATAGGTTTTCTTCAGGGTTTTCAAAATAATGTGCCCAAAGCCAACCTGCCACAACATGTAGCTGTATTGGTAATCTCTTCTCTTGGCATCACATGGGGAATTCCTCCTTCTTACCATGACCTTATTCACTTGTCATCATCTCTGGGAGACTGCACTCTCCTATTGTTAGTTTTAACTAGAACCCTCACAGTCTGTGTTTTTTCTATTCAGTTATGCCAGTCCCCTTGTAGCTCAATCATTTGCTTCATTCCCACACCCTCCATCTGAGCTACACTCTTTGCACATTTGTTTCTTGCACACTCCAGGTGTCATGGGAAGAAACATGACGATGGTCCTTCTGGTCATCCACTGATTTACAAGCTCCCTTTCTCCCTATGTCATCCTTTCTGTGCACAGAAGAATAGAATGAAGAGGCTGTTAGAACCTGGGTGCTGCGTGGCCTTCTCCTCATGGCTGTGCAGGCAGGGTGGGAATGGAAAGTAAAATGTGCTGGGGGAAAACTCCAGGGGGGGCCTTCTTCTGTCCACTTCCCAAATATATTGAAGAGAAAATTATGTAAGTAAGGAGTTGCCAGAAATGTAGAGATGGGAAGTGAAATGCTGCTTGCATCTCATGTCCCTAGAAGCCAAACTCTCATTGACACAGGTCTGACAGGCTCCCATCTTGTCTCAGATGATATAAAGCATGGCTGAGCTTTGCAGCCTCCATCCCTACCTGTCCCACTGTTCTGCTGGCAACATCCTTCATCCTTCCTTTGATGGGAAAATCCTTGTTTTCTGTTTGTGCCAGGGAGAATTGTGGTAGTGCAGGAGAAATGCCATTTTTAATATTTTTTTTCCTCACACTGTGAAAGGCATAAGTTTGGCAAAAGGTAGTGAACATCAGCATCACCAGCTTCTTTTTGACATATTCTTGAAAAATTCCTTGCTTCTCTCATAAATCCAAGACTTATGTAAATAATCTGTTTTCAGTCTTAAAGCTAAAGACAAGTGTCAGTGTTTAAACCTACTTTTAAAATGAGTTGCATTTGGAATCTATGATCTTCAACTGAAGTTTCAGAAGTGCTCTCATCCTTGTAAAGAAGAGACCATTTCGCTTTTAGAGACTAATGATAAAGTGCTTTCTGAAGGTAACTGAGCATAGCACAGTCTCTTAAATATATTTATTAGGTTATTAAGCATAATGAATAGAGTCTGGTTGCTAATATTAGCTATGCCTTTGCAAGTGAAATGCACTTTCAGTTAGACAGCTTCTTATCAAAGAACAAAAATGCACCATTAAAAACATATGCAGCTTACTGAATAATCGTGTTATTTGTCAGACAAGCTGAAGAATAATCACTGAAGCACTCTCCAAGTGCCAAATTGGGTAATAGACATAATTAGGATCCATTTGATTAGATATGTGCCCATGGTAACAGTCACACTCATGATCCACATATTAGTACAGCCTTGAAATAATCTTCAAGGGGGATGATTGCAGCAGAGCACATCTGAAGCTTCACTCAGGAGACTTTTGGAGCATAACCTGCATGCTGATTTCCTCTGTTTCTGTGGTTATTCTTTATTTTTAAAACAATGCATGCTGTGATCTCAAAGGTGATATACTGCTTCCATGAAATGTCGCTGCACTTTTATCCCTAAAAGGAAGAACCCTTAATCATCTCCATCACATTTTGAAGCCTAAAACCTTCCTATATTTAGGGACGTACAACAGCAACTGGCAAGGCTGCTGCAGACTGTTACTAGGAGGTGGGAACAATCATCACCTGGAAGCTGGCCCATCTTACATCCACTCTCATCTCACAGCACAGGACAGCCCAGTGATGGATAAGGCCTTCTGGATGTTCTTTTAGGCTGTCACAGGAAGCATGTGAAGACACTGCGAGGACTCAGTAAGAAGATGGATTTTGCATAAGATCCAGACCTCTGAGAGAGCCTGCAAGTGCTGATCCACTGCCAATCCTCAGGGAATGAGTGGAGTCCAAGAGAGTTTTTTCAGCTGCAGATGCAACATGAATTGTTCCTGCAGGTTATTTCTATGCATTTGAAGAGTGAATGAATTTGAAAAATTCGGATGGAATCAGAATTAGCAGAATGAGTTAAGCGTTATTTATGAAAAATTAGAGAAATACATGTCCTAGCCCTGCAACTGTTTATGTCTGGGACTGATGAGAGTTGTTGTTTTGCAGAAATGCTTACTGAGAAGTATGTAAAAGAAGCTTTTTTATCCTAGTGAGGAAGATGCAGAGGTGCACAGAAGTTCACCCAGGAGAAGGCGCCTGGCAAAGACTAGGTTGTAGCAAGGAAACTTAGGGATCAAATACCCAGAGTCTGACAGCAGAGGAGTGTGGAGTATGCCAGGGAAGTCCTGGCCAGACTGGGCCAATGGGCTGAGACCTGCGGCTGAAGTCTGGCTGTATAAACTCTCCCACTGAGGCAAAAGAGTGTCGTGTACACACATGTACCTTGCCCTGTAGATACAAGCTGAGACTCTGCATCAAGGGGTCCTATTTGGGAATGAGTAATGGAGAAGGAATCAGCACTGAGGGACTATGCAAAATAAACACTCAGATTTAGGATGGCTTTTGGGAAGAAGTGGTTTATCTCGAGTGTATGGATAGGCACAGAACATCTAAAAGGTTTTGATAGGGAAGCTCAAGGGAAGATTTGGCTGTTGCACTGCAGAAGAGGAACACTTTCTCCAAGGAGTACATGACACATGGAGCCACATTTGTAGCCTTCAGCTGGAAAGCAACAATGCTATGAGATTAGCCCTGAGGAGAATTATTTGGGGGTGTCAGTTGATGAAATACTCAATGTGAGCTAGCAATGTGCACTTGTAGCTCAGAAGGTCAACTGTATCCTGGATTGCATCAAAAGAAGTGTGACCAGAAGGCCAAGAGAGGTGAGATACTTGAGATCTCCTGCGGCTGAAGGGCATCCTCTGGCCATGGTACATCTATATGGGTGGTGAAAGCAGTCTGGAAAGGAGACAGGCAACAGGTGTACCCAGTGTGTGGGTATGCAAGTGAGGGTGCTCATGTGTTCATGTGTATAGGCAATGTTGGTCCTTCCTGTGATAAATGATTCTAAGGAGAATATGTGAAATTGTGAATTTCTGCTTCTGTTCTCCAGAACAGAACAAACTGGAGCAAAAAAAAAACTTAGAAAAAAATTGCTTCCTGGAATTAAAACAGTCATGTTCAGAAATGTCTACATGCTTTGTTTTGACATTTTTTTGGATCAAAGTGAAGCATTTTGACATTTCTGAGGTAGGAATGTTTTGTTTCAATTTGTTGAACTGACATGAAACGTTTCGTTTTAAGTCTGCTTAACATTAAAGTAGGCAGTGCGTTTCCTTGGGTTTTGGTCCCATTCTCTCCTCTGGGCTGTGCTCCCTGGGAGCTCAGCCCAGCTCCCATAAGGCTTGGGCAACATCCACGTTGTTCTCAGTAAATGCAGCTCAGCTGCAAGGCCCTATATACAGGAAGGAACAGAGGCCTTTTCGGGAAAGTTCATTTTGAATTTGAACTCAACTGAAATGAAAAATTTGGGGGCAGTTTAATCAAAGCACTCTGTTTCAGTTCACCTCCAACAAAACACAAATCTTTTCCGCAGCATCCTCATCTTCCCACGGGCACTTTTTTGTTTTGCAGAAACTGTTTTCTGATCAAAAAAGAAGGAAGTCTCCCAGCGAGCGCCTGCCTAGGTGTCGACAAGGCCTACATCACTCAGCTCCCCAGGGCTGTGGGCTGGTCCCTTGCACTTTGCGTCCTGCCGCGTGGCTGAGCAGAGCCCAAAGCACACATCTGGGATAGGCAGAAGAGCCCAGTGAGTGGGGCTCTGGCTGGCCCTAAAGGGGAGTAAAGGTGAGAGAGCTGAAATAAGAAGAGAGGTTTCTCAGAGAATGATGGCAGATCCCATTCTTTTCTGGAAACTGCTGAAGGGTCTCACTGGGATTTCTGAAGAATTTTACCTAAAAGCTGCTTCAGTTCATTCTCAATCAGGCAGATCCTACTGCTTGCTGTGGGGGATGGCTGAGACCCTCCTCCCCTTTTCCTGGGCAACATCTTCAAAAGATCTCTGATTTTGCTCAGCAATCAAGCAATCTCATTTGCAAAACAACTGCAAGAGCCCTGCAAAGCAGAGGGCCCAGTCCTTTGTTTGGAGCTGGCTTTGGTGACACAAAGGAGCCATAAAGGTGATGGAGCCGAGGCCTGGGCAGTGGTGTTTCCTGGACTGTGAACACTGGCCTCCCTCCCCCCAGTTGTAATTTCAGACCCTGAACGTAAGGATTTTGCAGGGCAGAGACCAAGGGGAACAAGGTGCATTGCAACTATTCTTAGCTACAAAAATTATTCCTGCCTTGCTTTGAAATCCGAACCAGGGTTCATTTCTCTCTCCCTTCCCCCAGTCTGTTTCCTCTCCTCTTTCATGTACCTATTTGCATAGACTGTCATCGTAAGAATCTCCATTAAAATTGAAAGCCTCCTTCCTGCATGTCACCTTTCACAGCCCCCTTCCGCTTGCCCTGTGTGACTTCTGGAGGGCTGGAGAGCAAAGGTCCTCACTAGCATCGCCTCACCAAGTGTGCATTGCTACAGCCGCTCTGTTGCTATAGGGATGTCTATCATCTTGGGAGTGCTAGAGAAAAAACAGGAAATTATCTTAATTATTTAATGATTGATTAATAGGTGTTTATATAGCACTTCAGATCTGTGCATCCTTATGTAAATTGTTTATGAACTGGGCCAGTGGTACAATTTGTTGAATGTCCTCCACTCTTGTTAGTTTCAGTGGGAGAAAAGGAAGGTAGGCAGCTTGCAGGACTTGTCATAATTATGTTGTCAAGAGTTCTTGTAGCTCTACTTCAGGAAAATAATTTAAATTTGAGCCTTCTCTTCCCGTTTTCATAGGTAGGATTGCACAGGTGCCTCCATTACAAAGACCTGTGCTCAGCCGTTCTGCACTTTGGCACATTTCACCCACCTGTGTCCTGACCCCACCTCCTCCTCCTCATCATCTGTTAAAAAAAAGCGGGGGGGTATGAGGTGGGTGCAGACCCCCAGAGCAGCTCTGCTTTATAAAGCTCTGAAGAGTCAGGGGTGGCCAAAGTACTGGCCTGTGTGCTTGGGAAATGGGGCTGGAGGCCTAAATGCTTTTGTTGTGAGCTGCCAGGAGCTTTGGAGACCCATATAGCTGATGCGACCTTGGTGTGGAGCTTGACTGTCCTGGTAAGCACATGTGATGGGATGGGCTGAGGCAATAGGATAAAGGCAGCCACTGAAAGCTTGTCTTCCCCATCTGAGGGGCTGCTTCATGGGAAGGTGATGGGCTTCCTTCTTTTGGTAAGGTCTGTAGGATCATGACTGCAGTGAGGGAGGATGGTTGGGAGGGTGACAAGTACAGCTGGTGTTTGTGGAAGGACTGCTATCCCCAGTATCGTTCTGCACAAAGTGCAAGGTACTTTGGATGCTTGGGATGTGTGTTGATCAGATGTGATAAGTGAGGCTTGGTTTTCTAGTAAGAGTACAGAATGAGTAAGGAGATTTGAAAAACCAAATAGACATGTCCTGGGTTCATGTGAGTGTTCAGAAGTTATTAAAACCCCACTGATTTCAAGGAATTTCAGGCTCCGCAGTCCCTGTGAATCCATCTGCTGCAGAGCAATCATCTAGTAAGGATGCCTTCACATGTGGCAGCTACCTTTCTGGTTCATTTATGGGTCTTAATCACAGATTGCTGCAGAAAAGTCTATGCTCCAAATAAATTGAGCAGCAGCAGTGCTGGGTTGTTATTCTGTAGTGGTTCAGCACTAGAGGGGGATGTAGCATGTGCTTTCTAGCATGTTTTGTACGGGCCATGCAACAATATTTTACAGCAGTGTTTATGAGGAGGCTGGTCTTCTAATTACTGCCACGAAGATTTTTTTTCTTGGAGGGACAATTTTCTTGCATAGGATAAAAGTGAGGAAGGCTGCCATTTTCCAAGCTGTATAAACTATGCTTGCAGCCAATGAGTTTTTGAAATGTAATGTGTCTTTTGTGCAGAAGCCTCAGAACCTAAGTTGATTTTTAGCTATTTCTTTGTCTGATGTGAGCTAGCACTGCAACAGTAAATAGAGGCTGCTTTTTAGCTGGTCCATAGCTAGCTGGAAGGGCCCAAAATCTGTTCCTCCTGCTGCAGTGACACTTAGCGTGCTGTGCCAGAGGGCTGCAGCTGATCTGTGGCAGTAAGTCCTGTGAGTGGCTGAGGTAAGGCGTGAAGCCAAATCCACCCAGCTTGGCTTGCTCAGAGATTTTCTGCACAGTTCTGTTCTGAGCAAAAATGGCTCTTTGATTTTGCAGACATCCCAGTAATAGAAAACAGTTGTCCACTTCATACACAAGCAAGACATTTAGCAAAAGTGCTGCTACCTCATTGGTATTTTACAAACTTGTACACTGCTAAAGCTAGTTGAATTCCTGTTTTCTCATGTTTTCCTCCTTCTCCTTACCTCTGATGAGCCTTTCAAATTCTGTGTTTTGCCTCATGATGCAGAATTGTGTCGTTGTGGGGACATGACTTGGCAGCGCTTAACTCAGGGAATTTCTCCTGGTGTTTTTGGGTACAGTAACTTGGGAGAAGAGCAATTTTGCTGATGCATACCATACAGATGCACAAACAGAGCTGTGTGGGCGAAGCACTGCTGTACTGCAGCAGGAGGAGCAAATGGCACTTGCTGAAGAAAACTGACTTTTGGGCCAAGGGATAAAGGCTCTCTAATGTGAGTTTTGCTCTGCTTATGGCAAACCTTAGCCCCGTGCCCTCCTCATGCTGTAGATGCTGCACGGGGCTGAGGTTCCCATCTCACACTGAGGGCAACGTTGGCTAGCCAGCAAAGATGTCCCCATTCACATTTCCAAATATGAACTTTTCTTCCCCTACTTACAGAGCCCGTAATTACCTCTTATCCCAGTGCCAGCAATCGTCCATCAGGCATCGTTATTAGCAGAGGGAAAAGAGAAGGAGAGGGAGAGAGAGAGCACCACAAAACTTAATTTAATCACAGCACCCTATGCTCAATTTAACAGACACAACAGCTCCGAATGGGGTCCTGTGCAACGGGAGGGCAGGCGGTGGAGCGTCCCTGGAAAGAATTAATTGTGGATGACAATGTGTAAACAGTGCGGATGAATAGGGCACGCAGGTGTGAGGCACTGGGGCCATCCCGGGGACTTTTTCACACGAATTTCAGCTCCTTCACTGCTGACCTGCTCCTGAAAACGTGATTAGTGTCAGCGTTGGGAAACCATTCAGGGTGTCAGGATTTGGCACATATTAACTAGCCCTGGGGGATAGAGGGGGAGTACCCGGGGGCTATGAAAGGAGGAAGTCTGGCGGGCTGGGGGACTGTTAAAGGGACAGAAAATCCTCGGTGCTGCGAGGTGCTTGGGGGAGGATGGCTGGGAGTTGCAGCAGGATGAGCACTCCGAGGTATCCTAACCCTAACCGAGCTAGGTGGGAAACAAGGCATTGCATCGTGGAATAATTTTCTCCCGTGTCCATCATAAATACTGATGATGTTTATATTACTGACTCTTTCTTGGCTGGGGCTTTTATAGTTCTAGATGCTTTCTCTCGAGAGATGAACAGTCAAAACAAGCAGGAAAATTAATGATGCAGCACCAGGAACAGGAAATATCTCCTGGGTAACATATGGATGTTATTCAGCATGCAAAAATCCCTCTTCATCAATATGTACTCTATATGTAAGGTGATACATACAGACAGGGGGTTGCATAATGGGCCCAATTTACTAAGCATGAGGCTAGGCATTCTTAAATTATGTTTCCTGCTCCAGCCCAGCCCTCTGCATCCAAATACGAGATCTAAGTGCAGAGACCAGTTGAGGTTAGCATTTTTTTTCCCCGCTTAAGAGAGTGATGTACAAGGAAGGACAGCACTTAATGTGGGAGGATAGGCAGTCTTCACATTACAAACTGCATGACCAATATCCCTTCTCAGACGTGGTGCTCAGTGCTACTGAGTGCTACTCAGGCTCTCCCACCAAAATAGCCATTCTTTCAGCTGATGCTGAAAGGCATTTCTTCCTATGAATTGTGTATGTTAGTTCTTTCAAGATGATTCTTTAGTGTCTCTTCTCGCTAAGGTGAATGTGAAATTTTTTTCAGAAGAGTGAATTGTTGCCTCAGACAAATTTTACAATACTTTCAGTTTTAAGGAAAAGGTGTTGCGTTTGTTGTAGTACTGCTCTTTCTCAGCACCTGAGCTCTGTGCAGTGGTGCCTGTGCTTGGCTTGTGGCTGCTCATGCTGTTTTACGGAATCCTCATTAAACAAATTTAAAACAATGTTCTAAGCTGATATTGTGTATGAAATACACTGCTTCAGTGACAAATCCCTCTTTCTTGTAAGATCTCCAATAAGTGCAGGTATTCTAAGGCTTGCTGAGAAATCGGTGCGTGTTGGGACTCTGGGATGTGCCTCAGTGAGTGGAACTGGGCTGGGGTGCAGGTGAAGGAGCTGGGCTGCTGAGCACTGTGACTTTTGCAAATTTGTGGTGCAGGTGGAAAGACCTTCCCAGCTGCAGAAACTCTTGCATATGAGCTTGTTGTGAATGTGGATTGAGTGATGGATTTACTTAGAAAAATCTGAGCAGTGTATATCAGAATTGATATTCCTAAACTATCATGTAGTTCATATTGCTATTCTTCTTACTGCTTTTTCAAGACAAAAGCTGGCCTTTTTCAAGCTTAACTTTTTCAAGTTTAACTCATGGCAGACCCACGTGCTGCCTGAGCCATGCCTTCAAGTCTGTCTTACGTCTGATGAATTCGATGCAAACACTCGTCTTCTTTCAGCTCCCTGCCAGTGTCATTGTAACACTGGAGTTTTCCAAAGCGCTCTTAGATGCAAACTCTAAGTAACTTATTTTCTTTGTAGCAAGACTGGAGGACAAGCTGCATTCAGAAGAGGTTTCAGCGGAGTGCTGGGATGGGAGCTCTAGAAGAGACAAAGCGGTCTCTGCTAGGAAGGCAGAGCTGAGGGCTAATGGCTTCCCTAGGCAAGGTCAGGTCTCAGACAAATTCTGGACATGTGAGGGGAAGGACAAATGGGGATATGGTAAAAAGGCTGTGAGAGGACGTTCACTGCTCAATATTCAGGCAAAGGAGAGATGTCTAGCAGCTTTGTCCCCATGGGGTCATTAATCTCTCTAGTTTAGCTGGTCTGCTTGCAAGTTGCACTGGTCTGGCTGCAGCACAGCAATGTGGTGGTATGGCAAAAATCAGTAGGGAGAGGTTATAAAATGCTCAATTTGCTGGTTTATGGGAGATGTGAGTGACAATGAATGAAATGCTGTGGAGCTTCAAGTCAAAATACCTTCCTTTAAGTTAGATATGTGTTGACAAATTCCAGTAAAACTAAAACTGTATCAAACCTTCAGCCAGAGCTCAAGTTATGTAAATGCTGAGTAACTTGCTTCTCTTGACATGTTCTTGAAGTCTGTATTTACAGCTTCTTCTGAGAGTGCTTTCGGAAATGCTAAGCACCGCTTTTCAGGGACAGGCTCTTTGGGTATCCTGCTTCTCCTGACCCATGTCTGCTCTGGGCAGTTCTGATTTCTCAGTGTAATTTATCTTCCTGGAAGACACTTTTATTGGGTGTAGAGCCTGAGCTGAAAGGTGCTCTTCTGTCTCAAGAATTTATCTGTATTAACTGAACCGAAAAACAGAAGAATAGAATGCTACCTGTTATGAGGCAGTTGCTAATGATGCCAGGCCTGCAATAGACACCAACTCAGTGGTGCTGGGATGCCTAGTCTGTCTGTGAGTCCAGGTGTTCACCTGACTTCTGGGTTTCTGACGCTGCTAGCTAGGTTATCTCAGCCCTATCTGCTGTTACTAGCATGGGTACCAGGCCCACTGGCCTGGAGAGGTCCTGTTTCCCAGGATGTCCTTGAGGCTATCCAACTATCTGTATGGTTCAGTAGTTTCTCACATATGTTCCTCTTAACCACTTGAGAAACTCAGATAGCACCACGAGGGCTGGCTGAAGCTTTTTCCAGCTTCTCACAGTATCACCTTTCATATCCAACTGTCCATGCGTCATATCCTGTGATATCCCACAACCTCCTTAAGTTGCTTAGTGTTAGAGCCTAGATGCTTTGCCTGTGGTGCCTTTACCATCCCCAGTCCTCCAGGCTGCAGTGTTATTTGCTTGTAGGTAAGTCATAGGAAGACTATTAGTACACTTATTCGACTATGCAAATCCAAGCCTTCACTGAAATGTCTCTGAGGGCTAAATTTTGAGGACATGCAGAAAGAAAGTTAAGGTGGAGGTCACTTCTGAGCGGTTGTATGTTTAGCTTTCCAGTTAATGTGAAAACCCTTAACAGTTTAATAACAAAGAAGGTGGTCGTGAAATGTTTGTGGATGTCCTTGCTTGTTCCTTGGCAAGTCTATGGTATCACCTCTAGTACCCTGAGGGTGGAGGAATAGTTCAGCTTGGTTGTTTCTTTCGCACCTCCAAAAATGTGTGAGTTGTCATTTTGGATCTGCTAAGCGGTGCTGGACATCTGCCCAAACCAAAGCGCTGGACGTGGGAACAGTCAAAGTACTTATGAGATGGACTTCAGGGAGTGGAGGTGAAAGCAGTCAGTGGCAAAGGGGCTGAGCCCTGGTGAGACATTCCTTGGGTCTCTGCCCTTCCCTTGGCTCTCCTGCTCTGCTTTTCTGCTGAGTCTCAGTGGAACTGACTCCTTTCGGTCAGTCCAGGCCAGGGGATGTCTTCTCTACTCAAGGCTGTCAGATAAGATGAGGCCACCTGCAGCTGTGCTGCTGGATGCTGAGGGGACTGTGCCCCAGCGGGCTTTGGTTCAGCAGTGCCCACAGCTCTGCTCTCACCCTCCTGCATCTTTCTCTGCACCCTGGTTCCTGCCAGCAACAGCAGTCCTTTGTCTGATGCAGCTGAGCACTTAATGTCCTGGAGGCTGGAGCACCTGTGTCCTGCAAGGGGGAAGGCAGGGCCTCCACGGGCTGAGCCTTCATCTGTCTTGTGTGTTAGCACCCCAGAGAGAAAGTGTAATAAAGAATGTGTAAAGCCACAGAAGTGACAAATGAGTAGGTAACTCACACCTGAGGTAAGGGTGTCTATTTTAGACCAGAGTTCTCTGCCTTCAAGAATGAAGTGAGGCCATCTCCTAGCTGTCAGAGATGAAACTTTATCCAATCACTGGCTGCAAATGGGTTGCAAAGCAATACTGGTTGATCTTTACGCTGTAGGTTAAACTTTAGTTCTATCAGGACTACAGAATATAAGCTAAGAATTAAATAATATAATTCACATTTAAAAAAAAAATAAAATGCAAAAGCTGAGAAACCTTTTTTTAAATAGAAGCATATTATTTCAGTGAGGGAAGCACTGAAACACCTACAAAAAAAAATACACAGTAACTTCTGCTCTGCTTAACCACACCAAAGAGCCCTATCCCCTCTGTATTTTGAGCACCTTTGTCTCCTTTCGCATAGATGAGCAGTGAAGTATTTGGCTAGTTCCCAACTGAGATTGCACACCCAGGGTTTTACCAAGCTTCTCCATGCCAGTGGTGCACAAAGCTTTGCCTGCTTTGCAAACACAGGTACCAGTGGGGCGTGCAGCCTTGCTTGGCATGAATGCTCGGCCTCAAAAACTTGGGTGGTTGGTTGTTGGTGGCCAGGCTCTGGGATGGCTGCAGGAAATTTGGCTTAAATTGTTTTGTGAAAAATGTATGGGAGTCAGTCCTCTGACAGTATGTACATATGTGCTATTCCTGTTCTGCTCTGCCAGCTAACTCACCTTATTAAAGAAAGAAGCAACTTCTTTTCTGATTCATGGTGGCTGACAATGCATCTCCATCTTTGTTCAGGGGAGATCACTACTGCAGGCAAACAGAGATTATGTTCTATAGAGGACCTGCTGACTTACACAGGTATTCAGGAGCCAAAGACAAAAAGAGACCAATGCCAACATCTGACTGCAGTGGTATTGCCAGATCCAAGTAGGTCTACAGGGCACCACCGGTAGGAGCCTCTGTTCCGGAGGCCAGATGGAAGGAACATCTGGGCTCATCCAGTCATCAGAGGTCACCCTCCCTTAGTTAAATGAGATGTGTTGCACTTCTAAGCAGAGAATGGCTGTCTTGCTGCTCATGGTGGAGAGCAGTGAGGTTCTGTGCAGCCGGCCAATCCTCACCCTATAAGGCTGGTGTCACTGTTGCATCCCTGCCCTTTCCCCAACCTGCTGCTGAGGGAGAAGAAGGCCTCTGACTCTGTTGGAGTGGCATGGGAGTGCGTTCCTCTACAGCCCAGGAGCTTTTCTGTATACCCTTGTGAGCCAAGTGGCTCAGGGTGTCTCACAGGCAAATTATAGCCCCTGGCTGGCCACCGATCTGCCCCAGGAAGTCCTCTCATTAAGTCTAGCTGCAGGTGCTGTGGGGGCTCCTGTTTCCCCAGCAGAGGTGGGGGCAGCCTTTGGCAGAGCTGTCATACATGAGGGACTCTTGCATCTACTTTCAGTGCAGCTAGGGAATGTCTGAGAATTTGGGAAGTGTTTCTATACATGCATGGGAGGAGTGCTTGTATACAAATATATGTCTTATGTGGCTGTATTCCTTTCAACTGATCCAGTAATCCTACTGAAGTGAATGGTAGTAGGTAAAGCCTACTCAAGGGAGTGACGTTTTGCGTGAGCCTTGCGTTTCAACAGGCTGCGGCATTTCTCCCACCTCCTATATTTATATTACACAGTAAGCAAACACTGCATGTGTTCTGGCTCCCTAGCAATGCAAGGAACACATCTCTGTCAGTGTTCCCTGCAGCCTCGGTACCCTAGGAATTGAATAGCAAGCAGCTGTGCTGGGAGGTTTTTGCATCAGCCCCACAAACTGAGCTCTCTCCTCCTGTTCTGCTCCATCCCCAGTGTGCATTACACTTGCCCCAGCTTTGCAGAGATAATTTGCACTCTCCTAGTTCATTAGCTGCTACCCCCTCCTGTCTGTGGGCAAAAAAAAGCCCTTACTGTTCAAAAGAACACATGCAGCAATCATTAATGCTGACCCTAATTGTGCCAATTCAAACTACTCAATAGCTCTAATTAAAACCTCTCTTGTGCAGGGCACTGAACAGTAACAAAACTGTCACCCGGAACAATCAAATCATGGAGTTAAGAATTTTTTTTCCCTGTTGTGTTCAAATGTTGTTGGTGCTGTCAGAGGGTCATCTAAACGGATTAAGTAGTGGCTTTTGTAGGCTGTGAAGGCGGAGAATATCTAAAAACAACCCATATATTTGGGTCACAGTTTGAAATCAGAAGACCCCAACTCTTTTCCAGGTCTCCTTTCATCCACTTTACCCACCCCCATGGAGCAAGCAACACCTGCAAAGTAGACAGGCTCTTGGTTATGAGACACATGGATACCACAAGTCAACTTAAACATCTGCAAAGTAGGGGGGGGGAGGGAGGAAAGCCCAGGCGTTCCTATCCCTGCAACCTTGTTTCTCAGGGTCTCTGACTACACTTTCCTGTGCACCATAAATAACTCTCCAATTACATTAATTGGTTGCATATTTGTTGACACAGGGGTGGACAAGGGTAGGTTATGGTGGGAGGATTTTTGCTTTCAGTGCAATTTTATACTACTTTCTTCAGATGTCCCTTAATCCCCAGTCTCCCCTCCCCCATAATTTAGGATTCTCATGTCTTCCAGAATAACTTTATAAGCGTGTGGGTGGGAGAGGGGGGAGAAAGAGCGTTAAAATTCATTTGATGGTACCCATGCACACACATCTGTTCTGCCGTGTTTCCCCAGCAAAGTCTATCAATCAAAAGCAAAAGGTTGATATATATCAGAGTAGGATATTTCAAAATGCTGGTTGCAGGCAATTGCTGGAAGGTTTTTTTCCTGCCCTGAGTTTCTGACAGGGATCAGGAGGAACACATGTATGCCTGTATTTTTTTTTTTGTATTTTTTTTTTATTTTTATTTTATTTTATTTTATTTTTTAGCACATAGCAAAATTAAGAGCAAAAGCATTAGTTACCGCAACTTTGGTATCAGCATCTTTTCCTCTGTTTGTTGTGGAATGTGTTCTGAAGCCCAAATCTGGGAATGCAAGAGCTTGAAAATGCCGTGAGCGCTTCTCTATCTGTGGCTGTAGCTGCGATCATGGCAGGCACAGATGCTGACTGCACTGTGTGGCTCTGGGTTCAACCCACGGCCTCCCAGTATTTGGTGTGGGCTACTCAAGTGAGTCTTTCCTTCCAGTGCCTCCTTGGCTCACTTGCTTTTGCTAGCAGCAATCAGAATTGCAGTAAAAAAGTTCACGGTGTGCTATGTTTCATCTTTCCTCCTTTCATCTCCCCTGAACCACTGTCCCAGCTGAGTATTGGGAGTAGGATGATACCCGTAGAGCCCTGGCAGTCTGCCTCTTCAAACAGCCTGAGTACTTTCTGTTAGAAACCACCTTCGTTGTTTCTTGTTCCGAGCGGCTGCGCGCTGTTACAACATTGCCTTGTCTCAGCGGTGAAGCAGTTTCATTTAGTGATGGGCAGAATAGCCCACATTTATAGTACAGCTTGACTCAGCCTTGAAGTATTTTGCTTTGGTTAGCAACTAAGCGCAAAATCTTGATGTATAAACACACAAACACACGTTCGTTATGTATAGAAGCAATGGGACAAAACTTAAAAATGTTCACTTGGAAGTGAACAGTCTCTTTCTGTGCAAAATCATGGCAAAGATTGCCATCTGAACAGATACTTCAGAGGGTACGATTGACTTTCCCCAGTTTCTCCCAGACCCTGTGGGTTCCAGCCCAAGGGCCAGCTCTTCTCTAGACATGGAGGTGCTACAACAGAACATGCAGTGATGCTGGCCCTTTTCTGTCTTCATGCCATCAAAGCAGGATCACAAAGCTAATTTTCAGAAGTAACGTGCTCTCACAATGAGATGAGAAGGAATGGGTGGCACTGTTAGGTAGCATCCACACGAGTGCTTTTCAGAGCAAGGTCTATCCAGCAGTAGCACTGAAGAGAAGAGTAAGAAGAAGACGTCTTTGATGGTTTTACTATCTGTCAGGGGCCGTGGGAGATAGCTGTACTGCTAATCTCGGGCAATCACATTGCACAACATACACATGAGGTTCTTACAGATCTTGACACTTGCTCAGGAGGGGGAAATGAGGCATTGAGAGGCTTCTTGATTGGCTCCAGGTCCTTTCAACAAGCCAGCAGTCAGTCTGAGAACAAACCCTGGGATCTCAGCATCATCTCTAGCCTCTGGAAAGCATCACCTCTTTTTCTGAGCTGCCTCTTGCCTGTACTCATATGAGAAGCTCTGTCCCTCCCTTATTAGTGAGCTGAGATTAGAAAATTTCAGTAAAACATGTTCTAGTATAGATTCCCATCACTTTCTGTATGGATCTCCCATGGTCTCCCTCTGCCCTTCCATTCTCATTCCTTGTCCCCATTTTCTAGGCAGCAGTGCTGGAGCCTATCCTCTCAACTAAGCTGCTGCGCTTTAATTTTCAACAGGCCCCTGTTGCTCTTGCACCTTGTGTGTGGTCTTTGAATGTTATGTGGCTCCGCAGCTGGGAATAGTGAGTGGGTGGGCAATTTAAAACAGAAAAGACTCTGTATCAGCTCAGGGCTGAGGTTTGAACTCTGCTCAGCTTTGGATACATGTTGCTGGTTCTCAAGGCTGTGATTTAAGTGCAGTTTTGCTGGTGTCGGTATGAAGCCTAAATCAGTGCTAAAAAAACTGGTTGGAAAGAAAAAACAAACTTTGCCTGTCTGATAACAAGCGTTACTCTTGGCCCTGATGGAAAAACTGTAGGATCAAGGCTTCTTAGGCTTATATCCTGCTGTTTTGTCACCCATTTGGCTCCCCAGTTCAGAAGAAAAAGAATGTCTAACATGAAACCAAGGCTTCTCTGCTGAAGTATGTTTCTGGGATGCTTTCATGCCATTTAAGACACAGTTCTGATTTTGAGTTTACTGATGATAAGGATTGTTGGTGGAGGAGGGTAGATGAGTAGCTATAAAGCTGTGACACAAAATACCTGAATCTATTTGTCTAAACATCTCTCTAATGAGACAAACAACTGTGCCCAAGTGACCAAAAAAAAAAATTAAAAAAAAAAAAATCCTAATATCATGACTCACTGAATTCACAGGGCCTGATCCTTAGCTGCTTCTTCCTCCTTTTCCTGCTGTTTTCCCCACTGGGGGATCACACGGAGTGAAGTATGCCCTGACGTGATCCCTTCCCACTTCTTTTATACTTTGAATGGTGAACCCACTCCATGTGGGCAGCTAGATCTCACACAGGAAAGATTCACCACTCGCTCTCCTTGGCATTTGCAGCCCAGAGTACCCAGTCCTCAAAATTTCATGCTGAGGTATTTCTTTCCCCACCCACTTTCTGTCTATCCCACCCAGGTAGACAGGATGAGCAGAAAGAATCCTTGCCTTGATAAGATTGATAAATGAGGTTGGAACAGAGTTCCTCACTTCTGGAGTCCATATGGAGTCCAACCCAACTTCAATCTCATAGCTGACTCAAAATAAAAAATAATAATAAAAAAAAAAAAATTGGCAAGTGCCTAAGTACTTTTAAAGATTATAAAGGTTAAAGATATGGTCGATTGGCATTCCTTTTAGAGCCTGAAGTGATATTACATTTACTTCACAAAATTCAAATAAGTGCGCAGTGAACATTAGAAATCTGGGGATGGATTATTAGAAGATTCATTTAATTTTCCAGTGGCACATAAATATCAATGTTTTAAAATTGCTGCACTGGCCTCACATGGATTCTCAACATTATACCCTAGAATTTGCAAAAACTTCAGTAGGAGAAATGGCTAAAAAAGAACATCCCTATTTTCAAGTACTTGGCAAGTTACGTACTAATACCAGTCAGGTCACTGTGGGGGTTCCATCCTTAAAATAGATATGTGCTTCAGGACTGTGAAAAATACTACTGTAGCTCAAATGGAACCTCAGTGCATCTTGCACTTAGTTGCATTCCTTTTTATTTATTTATTTATTTATTTATTTATTTATTGCATAATAAGACTGGCATATGGTCAGCGACCTGTTCTGATGGTGGTGGAATAACAAAAGGGTGTGAAGGTATGGCTGAGGAGTATGAGCTGACAGATGGGATCTGGTAAGACGGGAAGGTTTGGCAGTGATAGGGAATGACCAGGAGAACTATTAGCTATTTGCTGGCAAATCAAAGAATCCTAGCCAGGACTCATTTGATATACTTTCCAGAGACAAGATTCACACAGAATTGCTATGTAAAGTATAATGAATAAAGTAGTGGACTTTAGATGACTTTCATGGAAAAATACTTGCTGTCTTGTCATGTTTTTAGTAAAGCTCTTTGTTCAAATATTAGTGAGTATTTTGCCAAGAGTTTCAAGGATGAAAAGTCCAACAGAATGCTTACTGACAGGGTTTCTGTTACAATCAGACATGCAGATAATTAGCCTTCAGAAGAAGTTGAGACTCTTGTTGTTGATATAATCCAGCAAGTCCACCCCAAGACATGTTAGCAGCAACGTACTTCTACAAGGTGTAGCAGCCGTGCTAACAGTGGGATGGTACTGCAACACTGCCATGTGCTGGGACTTGAGTACTTCCAAATCCAGTAATTTTTTTTTTTTTTTTTTTTTTTTTTTAATTTCCAGACTCATATACCAAAGGGTCATATTCTCTCTTTCCACTATCTCAGTATTCAACCCGTGTTGAGATAGTTGGGGAAATGATAACCTACCTCACAGGTAGGTTACCGCACAGACTGTCATCCGGTGGCTTCTATTCCAACCTGTGTAGGCTCATGGGCATGCTCAAATGTGGCTCTTCAGTCTTTATTCCAGACTGCCTTTATGGAGATTTGCAGAGGTTCAGTGTAAAAGAGAAGAATTTTTCGCTGCTGCAGGGTCTCAGCAACCTTGCCCTGACAGGAATGGACAATTCTTGAAATATTATTACTCAGACTATTTGATACAAATAGTGTACAAAAATATAGCTCTAAATTCTGCATTGTTACAACTAACAACAAATCAAACTGTTGCAGCAAACCCCTCATATTCCTCTTTACTTCTTTTTGACAAAAAGGAGCTAAATTGAGGCCTGCTGTAGAAGTGATTGTAACATCCGTAGACTTAGGGTAGAACCAGTAGCATTAGTTTGATTCCCTAAATGCAGTTAGTTCGTATGCATTCTTTACTGAAAATGTGAGTAATCATTTCAGCTAAGCATCTGCAGGAGAGGATATATTCTTTGATGGAAGCTGTGGCAGGCAGATCCCGTGACAGTTCTGTTGTGGTGCCAATACTGCTCAAAATAGGACAGCAATCTTCTGAACCTTGTCCGAGGACAAGACGTGTAGAAGCAAAGGCAAATAATCGTGGCAATCAAATGTTTCTCCCTGAACAGTTGTCAAGACCACCAATATATACATCTTGTGCCACGGGTTCGTGGCAGTGCATGTGATATGCGTGCACTATGGCAACAAGATATTAATCACCAACACACATGGGCACGTGTTGGGATAAATCTTCAGCAGTGCAAGCTGTAGGCTGTATCTGCTGCATGCAACAAGCCCCAACGGTACCGGTCTCAGTGCTACCTCCAGCAGCATCACGTAGCTGAATTCATTACAGTTGGGCTCACATCTGGCTCGGCAGCATCTGAATGTTGGGTCTGGCCCTCTGTTGCCTGGACATGAAGAACAACGTCTCATTCTGTGCCCCTCTCTCTTTGTAGTTTTCAGTTAATCACCCTAGGCAAGTTCTTTGCTGGTGAGACACCCCATGACTGAGGTGGCACTGTGCCAGCACAGTGCTCGGCACTGCAGCCTCAGGGTGATGGCAGGGAGAAGTCCAAGCACAAGAGACGCTGGGTGCCTCAACAATAGCCTCCTCTTGGCTCATCAGCATGGCATCTCTGCCATGCCACTGGTGGCCAAGGCAGGCACATCCTACATACCAGGTTAGCTGAAGAGCTTAATTTCCAGCAGTTAATGTGATTTGCCACTGAACAAAGTGAGTTACTCTCTCTGCTGGTGCCTCTAATGTGTGACTGAATGTCCTCCTGGATGGCTCTTGGGTTCAGTACTGCTGAGTGACATTTAATGGTTGTGTAGGCAGGCTGTGGAGTCCCTTCAGCTCTAGTTTTTTGCACTAATGCAGTTACTCTCCACAGAGAAAGTATGTGTCCTTATAGAGAAACAGCTGGTTATGGGAATATTTGTCAAGGCTGATGCATGCTTCATGGTTATATACAGCTTTGCCTACAAAGTCGTCGAAGCATTCAGTTACTGGGGATTTCTGGCCCTCTCTGCAACTCCTACTAGCTGTTTGACATGGCTGTTGTCAAGGCCATGCAGGCATTGAAACCTAGGTGTCCAGTATGGCTGGTACTCTCTATTAGAAATAAGGAGAAATATCACTTCTTTTCATTAAGATAATGAACATTTAGCAGAGAAGTCCTGGTGTCCATGGGTTTATCTGTGAAAAATATACCAAAGAAATACAGCCAGATTTAAAGTGCAAGTAGTAAAGAGTACATGAGGACATCACAAGTAGATGAGATGCAAATAAAGCTCCCTACAAATTGGAGAGGGGGTTGCAGGCAAGTGAGATATTGTTACTTGGACTGGAATTTAACCAAGACTCAACTCTGAGGTGATTCAGTATTTGATGCTGTGGTTGGATCCCCACGTCAACAAAACTATGCTAGATTCTGCCTCTTTCCACAGGTGCCAGGTGTGCAGTGGTATAACTTGTCCATGAGGACACTCAGATTTCCCAGCTCTCCTCCACCTCTTCCCCTCAAAGTCTCTGCTCATGTCATGTGGAATGGCAGAATTTCAGGTGTGCATCAGAGAGACTTTGAAATGGAAAATCAGAGGATACCGCAGGCCATGCTGAAGCAGAGCTGCCAAAGTTTTGGACCAGGAGAGCAAAGAGTGGTGAGGGCTAGGACTAACGTACACCAGTAGGCTTGTGTGGGGTGCTCTGTTTGCAGCTCCAGAGAGATCAGCAAGCCAAGAATAATGAATATTGGCAGAGATCCGTGTGAGTAACAAACGACTTATCCTGCCTAGGCTAGTGACAAAATGTTGCATACTGACATTTTAAAATACATATTTAAAAAAAAAAAGAAAAAAAAGAAAAAAAAGGAAAGATTAAAGCAACCGCTATAGCTAAACACTCTGCTTTGCTCTGATAAGATGCCAGAATTATATGACTTCTGCTGTGTAACGAGGTTCTTGGTGTGGGCGTAGCAGCCCCTCCCCATACCTAGCGGATACACTCTAGGGAATTTTTACAAGTGTAAGTATTGGCTCTGGTATGGCCATTGAGTAAGGAAAACTAAATATGTTGTATGAAGAAACTATATGTCTTGTGTTTCCAAAAGAGCGGGAGGAGACTGTCCCAGCCTGCAACCAAACCCACGCTTGTCATTTAAAAATGAACAACTGGATGCAAATGCAGGGATTCCTGAGGAATATCTGTCCCTCAACTGTCAGATGGACAGGGGCTTGGCACTGTCCTCCACCACTGCCCAGGGTCTCCAAATACTGCCAGTTTCCATCACACGTCTCCAAGTACAGCCAGATTCCATTGCACTGCCACAGCACTGCTTCTCTCATCAGCTGATCCATCAGACTTGCATTGAGGGCAGGATCCAGCCTCTTCAGGCAACTCTTACTTTTGCCCAGGTCTTGCCCACAGATGCAGCTCCATTTTCCCTGGTCCTGCCCCAGGGCTGCACCTACGTGCTGTTATGTGATGCATCACCCATGCTTCCCATTGAGTTCCTGGCTGTGCAGGGACAAGCTGAGTCCCACATGCAGCCTGAAAGGGCTTGGTGTCTTGAGAGACACCAGAACTGACCTCAGGATAGTTTTCTACGTATCAGGTCTGTAACTGAGAGCTGGATCACATCACCTTTCGCATAAGGCCTATAGGTAGTCCTAGGCAATACAGAGCAATGGTGAGTGTGGTCTGGTGTTGCTGTGCTTGGGAAAGCAGTGAGGCTCTTCAGGGGCAGATTGCCTGTGTCGGTGAGTGAGTCATGCCCTGAACCCCTTGCAGAGAAGTTCTCTTCTCTGACCTGGTGGGATCGCATCTGGAGTACTGTGTCCAGTTTTGGGCTCCCCAGTGTGAGAGGGAATTTCTACAAAGTCTAGCAGTGGGTCATAAAGATGATGAGGGGCTTGGAGCATCTCTCTTACAAGGAAATGCTGAGAGCTGGGACCGTTCAGCTGGGAGAAGACAAGGCTGAGAGGGAGGGGATCTTATCAATGCTTTACAGATATTTAATGAGCAGAAGTCAAGAGGATGGGGCCGGGTTCTTTTTGGTGGTGCCAACTGACAGGACAAGAGGTGATGGGCACAAACTGGAGCACAGGAAATTTCGTATGAACACGAGTAAAAACAAACAATTTTACTGTGAAGGTTTAGAGCACGAGATCAAGCTGCCCAGGGAGGTTGTGGTCTCCTCCTCCGGAGATATTCAAAATTCGCCTGGGCGCTTTCCTGTGCGACCTGCTGTAGGGGACCCGCTTTAGCAAGGCAGGGGTTGGACTGGGTGACCTCCAGAGGTTCCTACGATTCTGTGATTTCCCCGGCAGCCTTAAGCCGAGAAGGGGGCAGCGGCCGGTGAGCGGCCCCGGCTGCAGCGCTGAGCCTCAGGTGCCGCCCCCGGCTCCAGCTCCGCGCCGCCCGGGGCCAACCTGCACCGCCCGCCTCGCGCCCGGCAGCAGGGCGGAGCGCGGAGCCCCGCCGCCCCGCCATTGGCTCCGGCCCGCGGCGGCTGCGCTGCGATGGGCGCGCGCCCCGCTCCGTGCCGGCCGGCCCCGCCCCGCCGCGGCTTTATAACGGGCATCCCCATGGCCGAGGCGGGTAACCTGCCGCGCCGGGAGGGGCAGAGCCGACCCGGGGTACCGCCCGCCGCCCACGGACACGCCGCCGCTGGGCCCAGGGGCGGCCGCCCTGGAAAGCAGCCTGCGGTGGCCGCCGAGCTCCGTCGCGCCGCCGCCGCACCTCCGTCGCCCGCCCCGAGGGACGATGCCGCCCCGGGCCTGGCGCGGCGCGGGGGCTCGCCCGTTCCTGCTGGCGCTTCTGCTGGCGCATCTGCCCCAGGGTGGCGGCCACCGGGCCGCGGGGCCCAGGGTAAGTGAGCCGCCCCGCTCCCTCCGACGCCGGCAGCGCCGCAGGTGGAGCCCCGCGGCGGGCGCGCAGCCCCGGGGGCCTCCGCGCTCGGTTGGGTACCAGCGGGGGTGCGGCCGTCGGTGTGACTGTCGGGTGGGTGCGGGAGGAAGGGAGGCGTGAGCGGGCTGAGCTTTATGCTGCCCGTCCCGCGGTTAGCGCTCCTGGTGCATAGCTTCGGGACTTTCTCATTACGTTCCCAAGAAGGGATTAAATGAATCCCAGCAATAAAGCTAGATGCCTTCGGCCCAGACTGCTCCCTCTAGGAGTCTAGCTCTGTTTTTTTTTTAATCTGACAACGTCTGCCTCTTGCTGGGGCTGTTAATTTCACTTAGCATACAATTACACTGCTCTGGGGGAGAAACCCAGCATCTTTTCTAAATATGGTCCTCCCAGTGCGCTACCACCGCAGCACCGCGCTGGGGTAGCAGGAGAGCTCTCCGTTAGAGCTGCACACCAGTAGCTGTTCTTCAGCCAAGGCTGCAGTAAGGACATAGTTCTGGGTAAGTGGAAAAACTCGATCTCTCTGCAGGCGTGTTGGATGTACTGGTCGTGTGCATTCTTGACCCATCAGTTTGAAGTGTTATGAAATGCAGTACTTAATTAACTTTTACCATGGTTAAGCAAGATCAGAAGGCTTTGGAATCCTTACTCAGACAGAATGTAACAATAAGGGATTTGAGCACAGTACTCTAGTTTGCTAGATCTGCTGTTTGACCATGAGGGCAGTTATGTGCTCCTCAGGACCGCAGAAAGCATGCTGGCTGCTGTGCTGTGCCGGTGTTCAGCTATAGCCTCTTTTATGGCCAGATGTGTAACAGCAGCTGTTAGGAAGTGGCAGATTAGATTTATATTGTGCCGTAATTCCTCAGGGACCTGTTTTGAAGGATGGAGAACCACTGGGGTGCTTGTGCATGTATCTCTATTACCTGATAGTAAACCTAAACCTTGAGGCTGGAGCAGAGCCACATTTAAAGAGCTTTGAGGTGATAGGAAAGAGTGACTAGGGCCCTAAACCAGCGCTGGTATTTGAATGCTTCAATGAGGAGCAACTGAAACAAAGAACAAAATAGAAAATCCAATTGGCAATGCATGATTATGCAGTGAACCTGTCTATCAAATGGTTTCCATATAGGCTACTTTTACACACAGTGCTTTACAGAGCAGTTTAATTGCTCCATGTGCTCTATGTGCTGTGTCATCTTTGGCATGGGAGCTACTTCAGCTCCCTTAATACAGCTCCAAATACAAAGGACTTCTGATTTACTTGTTGCTTGAAATGATGGCCTGACTTTGCTCTTCCCTCCTTTGTGACTGAGGAGAAGGAGATTGGCTGAAGTGAGCACCACTGTCTGTGGTTCTGTAGTAAGAGCTGCCTTTAAGTTTTAACTTCAGAGCTCTGTAGTGGAAAACTCTGGTCTTCTAGGATGCTCTGTGTGTGAAGCCTCTTTCCATTCTGCCAAGTGTTCTGCTTACGAGCATGCAATTTGGCACACTCATTTGCAACCATATTGATAGATCCCTGGGCTTGATCTCTTCTTGTGATTAGACATTGGCAGTGGAACTGTTATCCAGTGTAAAGGTGCTCTACTATAGATTCCTGTGCACATAAGAAAGTTCTGAATTTTTATTATTATTACTTTTATTTTATAATGACTACCATGAGTTACACCACTATTTCTCGTAAGGATTTGCAATTAGGACTATAGTCCCCTCAGGAATCCTCCCTGGCAGCTGGGGTCAGTGTTGCAGTCCTGGCATCTAATCCTGGAGGCTTTCGAGTGCTAGAAGTGATATTTACATGTTCATGCCGTTTCTTTTTTTGTACAGTAAGCACTAAAACTACAGTGCATGCAAACTCAAATGCTCTTAAAGGTAAACAGCAGGGAAAGTACTGGCCAGCAAAAGATTTGATGCAAAAAAAAAAAAAGGGAACTGTTCGTGTAATCCAACTCTTCTCAGTTTAAATGAGCAGCAGTGAAACTTGAAACAAGTTCTTCATCTTTCTCCTTGCATTTCCCCTTTACTACAGCAGTGTTCTGCAAACTTGGGCAACCAGCAGTGTCACTGAATGTGTGAGTAAAGAAGTATGACCTGCTCGTAGAATGTCCTGTCTTAGAAGGGGACCCACGAGGGTCACTGAGTCCAACTCTTGGCTCCATGCAGCACCACCTGGAATTCAAACCCTATGTCTGAGAGTGTTGCCTAAGAGCTCCTTGAGCTCTAGTAGCTTAGGGCCATGCTCACTGCTCTGGGGAGCCTGTCCCATGCCCACAACTCTGGTAAAGAACTTTTCCGTAATACCTAACCGACTCTTCTCTGACACTGCTACATGCCATTTTTTCAGAGAGTGGAGATCAGCGCTGCCCTTGTGAGGAGCTGTAGTCCACCATGAGGCCTCCTCTTTTCCAGGTTGAAAATGGTGAAAAGTTAAGGGTAGCACAGAGAAACAGGCAGATGTACGTTTCTTGTGCCAGTGCGGGAGCAAACTTTCAGGTGAACTGAGATCACCGTTTGGAGACAAAGATATGAGAGTAGCTGATATAGGCACTGGCCTGCTGAGGTACCTCTTGCTCTCAGAAGATGTTGTTCAAAGCCTGGTGTTTCCTCTGAGATTAAAGCTGAGCAGGGATGTGAATCAGTTTAGGCTTGGAAAGCATCAGTGACCTGTAGGGAACATCTGGCTTTTGTACATCTGCTGTACTGACAGTTAGTAATTGTCCCACGTAAATCCCCGTAGGAAGTTGAATGTCTTGGATGCCCTAGAAATAACTTGGAAGTCCAAGGCTATTGTGATTTTCTTCCTAACTTGACAGGCTCTAGGAAAGTGTCTGCTCTGTTAGGCAATTGCTTGATCGTTTCTACTCTTGTTGTGCATGTGTGTGTATTTGTGTCTGAAGAATGTTGCCTTGTGGAAAAAGATAATGAGGCTTTACTTTCTATTCACATTCCCTTCCTGCATGCTTCTTTCTCTCTGTTGGCATGAGATGTGAAATTGTGTGTCAAGCCAAGATTTGTCATTTCTTCTCCTTGACCCCACAGCTTGGCTTGGAAATATAGGGAGCTTGGCTGTGCTGGCTCTTTCGTCTCCTACTGTGTGATGAATTTGGGTAGCACTCTCTCATGGCATATTAAATAGATCGTGCCACTAAGCTCTATTTTTCCCATCTGGACAATGAATTGTGACCTTTGGCTTTCTAGTTCAGAAAGATAGAACTGTGTTTCCTGTAGGCTCCCTGCTTTTTGTGTCTGACTCCTGACCATTGTGAATTTGCTCCATTTGTAGCAGAGCTATTAGCGGCAGTGATAACAAGTACTAGAATAGGAAAATGGTGGGAGCTTGCAGGAGAAACAGAACGTAACTGCAGCGTTCAGAAGCTAGAAACAGCCTCGAATTTGTGGAAGATGGAGGATCTGTACCTCCCAAGTGACTGAAGAGAACCAAGAAATGGGAAAGGAAAGCAGTAGCTATAAATTTCTTCCTAGCTTTATGCATGGAAATTCTATATCCCTCCATGATAAAATGATGCACGCTTGAAATAACGGGAACCTTCAGTTTGGTGATGCTGTAAAGGGAAGACAGTAAATAGTGAAACTCTGAAGATACCTGCATGTCCCAAAGCCTAAACTGAAGCAGTGTAAGCTCCCTTCTACAGCTGGTTACTAATTAGAACCTCACAGGAGCACCTTAGCAAAAAAAAAAAAAAAAAAAAAAAGCTTCAAAGGCTCTTGCAGTGCTGCCATTTCCCCTGGAGGAGTAAGCAGCCTGGCAAGTTGTGCTGAGGAAACTGTTCTGTTGTGTCCTCACAGAAACACTGCTGGTAGGGCTCTGCAAAGCAGGTGTCCTATGCATGCCCTACTGAAATTAGGGATAGTGTGTTTTCTTCAGGGTAGGAAGAAATTTGGGGAAAGATGTAAAACAAAAATACAAGAAAAATAGACACAAGAGCTGTGTGTAAAGGAGATCTAAAAGAGTGATACTTAGAATGGACTTTCAGTAACTGAATTTTGGTGCTTGTTTTGAGCTTGGATCATTGCATTGCAACAATCTAAACTGATGAGTAACAGAAGAAGCGTTTTAATGAAGGAATAAGTACTCAAGGCAAGTGCCTAGAAAAGCATCGCCTAACAGGACAGGTTTGCTATTCATAGCTTTTGGTTGGAGTTGATTCCGTTCTGTCTCAGTGATAATTGTACTTGCCTAAGTAGAAGCTGAAACTATATATAAAACTGTAGTAATGATTTTGCTCCCTTTCCTTGTTCATACTTGGACCTTTTATATTAAACAGGCAAATCCCTTGCAAAGTCTCAAAGAAGCTGATCTGACTTGCTTTTTAAATAAGTTATGCAGCTGTGCTGAGGAAAAGGATTTATTCTTGTGGGGAGAAGTATTAAAAATTACAGTACATCTCTATTGGAACAGTGGGTCCTGTTCTAAGCAAGAAAGAGTTATAGGATACAACTTGTTCTGTATAGTTTTAGTGTGTTTTAACTGCTTGAGCTTCTGAGTTGGCTTCAAGAATATTTCACTCATGTTAATTACTTCTGCTCCTAATGAAGGATTTCTGGCCAGCAAAAGATTTTATGCAAAAAATAAACTGCTTGCATACTTCTGCTGGTGGTAGCAGCAAGCTCTGCAGCTGTGGAACTTCTATAGTGATAGCCTCTTGGGCTAGTTTTCAAGTTTCTAACACAAGTCATGTGCTAAGATAATCTTTGCAACCATCAGTGCAGAACAGATGTTGCCTTGGCTTCTTTTATTTCTAGATGGCCTGAAGCAATTGGTAAGATGACTGTAAACTTCATTTCGGTGGTACAGTAGTGCTGAAATACTAATACTGCTGTTTAAATATCTTAGATGTTCTTATCCTGCCATCTTAAACTAATTGCGACATCACTTTGTTGGGAAAAAACCCCAAACAAAAACTCATTTGTCTCTTACTTGGCTGCTGAATCTCCAGTTCTTCTGAGACTGACATATCCAACAGTGTACTTAAATGTTGCACAATAAAATTCTTGCTGACATTAAAGGCTGAATGCTGAGGCAGTACAGGTGAAACTAAAGCTAATCCTGCAAATCTGAGAGCTGCTGCACTGACTGTCACACTTGCCACACTTGCGTGACGGCCTAAGATCTCCCCTTTCAGAGCTCCATTGGTGGATTCCATGGAGACTCTGGTAACACAGTGTCCAGGGGTGGTGCAGTGCAGCGGAGCTCACAGCGTGCTTCGTATGTGTGATGGACAGCTTGCTGCTTTGCTCTCAAATGAAGCTCAGGAAGAGAAGCAAAAGGTGTAACTTGCAGCTTGAACTGTGAAGCTTCTTTTTTTTTTTTTTTTTTTTTTTTTGTTAGATTACAAGGTTAACTACTATCACAGAATTGATAGGGTTTTAAGTTTGCTATGCTTCTTTGTAAGAAGTTTTCCATTTGTTAGGTTCTTGCCCAAACAGCACAAGACTGCCTCTGCTGTAAGGGATTTGCTTCTGTGCTGGAGCTTTCTGGGTAGCATGTGGTGTCTGTGTGAAATGTTTGCTGCACAGAGAGATTACTGAGGTGTGCCGACTGTGTATGGAGCTGTCTCCCTCTTCTGACAAGCTCATGCTAACTGTTAGTTTTCATGTGAAGCCATCTGAATGCGATGGTTTCTGGGCTTGTGTGTGCTGGCAGGGCACTCTGGCTCTTTGGCCCTTCTGGTGATGGCTGTGTGATAATCCGCTCTGCCTTCTTTCCTGGGAGACTTTGTAGCTATAGAAGAGAAACCATAGGGAGGAGTAGCTAGTCACACCAGAGTAAAGCCTCCACTCAAAGTGGTGGAAATAACCACCCCACTGTACAAAGGAGTCCTTTGTACATCCTTTCGTGTGGGCATTGGGCGGCTCTTCAGTCTGAGAGCTGCCAACCCAGCTCCCTCAGGACCAGGCCTTGCTTTGAAACTGGGCTAATGGCTCCTGTCAGGGATTGTGCTTTATTTATTGCAGTAGGCTCCTGATACAACTTGATCTCCTGCATTAACACTGTAGATGGTGCATGCTATATTCTTGAGCATTCGAGAAGAATCGTCTGCTTGTCTATGAAAAACATTGCCTTGCATAGAGCACCTGCCCACTCATGGGCAGTGAAGGCAATGAACAATGGCTGTTGTGCTCCCCTACACAAGTTACTCTTAGGGAGACCTGTGCTATCTGATCAAGAGGCTTACACACTGAAACTGCATCCCTATCGAGTGTGGAGAGATGATGGAGGAAACCAGCTATAGCACGTGAAGGGATTTGCTCTAGTCTGTGTGACCTTTCCAAGACTGTGTGAATATCAAGATTAGCAAGGCCAGCTGGGAGGAACAGGCTTCAGTCTGATGTTTCCCATGGCAGCTCCTTGAGGCAGTGATGCTTCTGTCTCCAGAGAAGGGGTGAAAGAAGCCTCTATAAGCCTAAAGCTGCCCACGCTGTCAGTCTCTTCTGTGGTGACCTCCCAGCTGTAGCCTATTTCAGAGGATATGCTTGTCTGCTGGGTTTGTGCATTTTTGCATTGCATTGTCACATGGCTGAGCCTTTGATAACCTTCTGACAGGTGCTTTCATCTAGAGGGGCATATAGCTGTGCAGTGGAGGAGGTGTCAAATGAGGACAAGCTTGGACTGTGAGGGGAAGCATCTTTGACCAGAGGTGGGGAAATAAGACTAGTTACTATAGGAACATACCATTAAAGGTTGACTGGGCTTTGTCAAGTAGCAATCTACCAGTGCTGTTGGCAGATTCTTCTATGGAAGTGGTGTTCCTTCCATGCAGGAACTGGATAACAGGAACTGGTAGACCGATAACTTGCTCTGCCATGAGTGTCCAGGAGAACAGAACTGCATAAGCGTGCCATTCATTATTTTATTCAAATCCAGACCTTGTGCCACTGTTTTGTAAACTGGGTTGTTTTTTCCTGAAACATCTTGATATTGACTTGGGAGAAAGAAGCAGTCTGCATGCGTCGATCGTTGTGTGTGTGAGGTGCTAAAAAGGAGGGCTGTCTCGTGGGTGAGTGAAGGAACCATAGGAAATGGAAGGAGAAGGCAGATAGGAATAAGGAAGATTGGGAGGTAGGACAGATAAAAGAACTTGCTTTCCCGAGGCTGTTCTTGGCCAGTAGTCTAGTTAATGATAGTTGGAATCAAATCCAGAGGGAAGTGCTGATCCCTCAAATAGAGAGGAGAGGTTCCAAACACTTAGTGGGCAGATTTGATTTCAGAGTTTCTCTTGGCTACCAGACCCCAGTTACCATTAGCTGGGTCACAGACTAGAAGGAATGTGGAAAATGTTATCCATCCCTGTTCTCTTCCCTGCTCTGTGACTGAGATCAATCACTTAAATTGCTTGAGGAAGCCATAGCCTGTCTTCTGATGAGAGAAGTCCAACAGCTGATCTGCTGCGCTTCTGCTTGCTATGGGGTATTTCGCAGTGCTTGCTGTTGTACTTCTCTGGAGTTCCAGAATACTGGGTTAAGGAGTATTCGTCTTCAGTTATACAGAGAACATGAAGTGTGACATAGTCTGATGCTTCAGTTTAAAATTTAGTGCTTCAGATTTTGATCCTCCAACAAATTAAAACCATCCAATGCAGTCTTAATGTGGTGTTTTACAGCAACTGTGAAACTGAGTGGACTTAAATCTGTTCCTTAAGCTGCAGGTGTGGCTGTGTCTTGCATGGAGGGGAAGTGAAGTAAGAATCAAGTAGATAAGAAAGCATGTTCAAGTGAGAACACCTGGTAAAGGTAGTGATATCCTTTAATGTACAACAGGGACGTATGATTAGAAAAGGTGTTCAGATGTACACTATCTTTAGATCTTGTTTCTCAGTGTACCGGTTTCTTGTCATGGACAGATAGGATGATAATCTTTTGTTGCAGCCCAGGCTCCCTTGTGTAGCATGAGGATTAAAGAGCCTACTCTAGTTTGTACATCAAACCATTTCCCTTCCCATTTCTTTGAAGCTGATTTACATGTAGTCTACACTTAAGCTTAAACAAATACTTGGTGTAATGAGGTACGAACTGAGAACTAAAAAGCCAGAAGCCCCTAGGTGTGATTTCCACATGGTGGATATTAAGTGAGTTGGGGTTTGTGGATATTGGCCAGGTAAAAGGGTTTCTGTCTGAGCCAAGTAGCTACTTCTGATTTGGGTCTAGTTACCATCCAGAATGGTGGTAACTCATACTGGCTCTTGTCTGAAGTTTTGCATTTGTCTTATTGCTCTGCTCTTAAGAGTGAGCGGGCAGGTATTGCAGAATTGAATAAGCTGTGTCCAAAAGTAGCTTTCTAAAATGTGTGTCTAGAGTACTAGAGGATAATCTGCTCTGAACTTGTAAAGGAAAGGCAGATTTAATGTGTGCATGTTTCAGAGAAAGTAAAATACATCAAAGTCCATAAAGACTGATATGCAAGGGGAACACAATCAATGTGGGGATTTTTGGTGGTTACTTTTTTTTCTGCTGCACAATTCTGGAGATGTAGGGATCTGGCATAAGATAGTATTGCAGCACTGCTGCCATCTCTTGCTGCTGCTGTAATGAACTGCAGCCAATTGGGTTCTCCATGTTTTGCTGTCATCTCATTTAGATGCAGTGCATCTGAAATGTGCTTGAAAGTTGTCATATGCAGAAAACTGTCCTGTTAGTGTTTTAACTTCTGAAAGCTGTTGCCATGAGATAGGATATCGTAAATGCACATGTACAAGTCCATGGGTTTATTTCATAACTGAAAGAGTGTGGCGCCCCTGGCTGTTGTACCTAATAGCCTAACGTTATTCTAGAGATTCTATCCTGCAGCTTTACTATCATAGAATGGCATGGGTTGAAAAGGACCACAATGATTGTCTAATTTCAACCTCCCTGCTATGTGCAGGGTTGCCAACCACTAGACCAGGCTGCCCAGAGCCACATCTAGCCTGGCCTTGAATGCCTCCAGGGATGGGGCGTCCACAACCTCATTGGGTGACCTGTTCTAGTGCGTCAGTATCCTCTGTATCCTCCTAATATCTAACCTAAATATCCCCTATTATATCCTCAGTTTAAAATCATTCCTTCTTGTCCTATCACTATCCACCCTTGTAAATAGCCGTTCCCCCTCCTGTTTATATGCTCCCTTCAAGTACTGGAAGGCCACAATCAAGTCTCCCCAGAGCCTTCTCTTATCCAAGCTAAACAAACCCAGTTCCCTCAACCTTTCCTCGTAGGAGAGGTGCTCCAGCCCTCTGATTATTAGTGAAATCTGAAGTGGTGACAAAATGGATTCTGCCAATCTGAACATTTAAAATATTATGACTGGGCTACCTAACAAGGGGCTCATTCTTTCTGTGATTAAGGGGTAAACACTGGAAGAATTTATTAAAGAGACTGCCAGCATCCCACTGCCTTGGTACTATCTGTGAGGTGTCTTCCCATCTTTATTATTGCACAAGTACAGCCAATATTTTTAAGACCAGAAATCATATCCTCGGATGTGGGTTTGAAAGTTAAAGCTGTCCTCTGCAGTCTTCAGTAATGGTCTGCTGTTTTGAGGCAGGATGCTCTGCCTCTTGTATTTACTTTGCTCTTCGTAATTTAAGCTTGAACTGTGGAAGGGATGATAGCTGCAGTTTTTTCAGGCGTTTACAAAGTGGTCATAAACCCACAAAGTTGGTAAAGTTATTCCCCAGAAATATGGGGAAGCACATTAGCCCAAATTTGTTTCAGATACTCATCTTCAGGGACTTCCAAAGAACTAAGCATTCTCTTTGCAGTGAGTACGTTTTTACATTGAAGCAGACTGGTTCATCCCAAAGCTGTTTGAGTGTTGCTGGCTATGGCGTTTTAGAAGACTTAGATTTTCCATAGCTGCTAGGTTTTGTCCTTTCCGTTGTCCTGAGGTAACAAATATGCTGTCAGGGAAAACTATGTTGCTAGACTTGAACTGTCCCTTTTTTAAAACTTTGAGAGTTGAAACCTAATTGTAGGAACTTTCTTGATCTTTAGTGTTCTGTTAACCTATAGTCTATCAGTTACGTACACCCAAAAAAATCTGGATTATTTTTAAGGAGACTGATAGTGTCAATTAAGTTAAATGTTTTGTGCATAGTAGCAATAGTATATATGTGCCTCTTGAGGGTGAACAGGATGGGGAGTAGGAAACAATGGATGTACAAACCTGCTGCTTTTCTTGTCTTTGTCTCACTGAGAACTGAATACTGTCTAAATTTCAGGATTTTTATTGCTAACTATAGATAGGTGAAGGAGTTCCAAACTGACTGGAATGGGAACAAACAGAAGGAAGTTGAGCATTTCTTTACCAAGATACTACCTGAAGCATTTTGGCAGTATTATTGGAACTGCTGCTCATCAGCATGCTGCAGTGAACTGTGCAGATTTCTAAATGTAAGGCAACTGTAGGACGAAGCCCTGTAACTTGTCTGTAACACATCAGTTTGTACAGCTACAGTGTACCTGTTAGCTCTTGTCCTAGGAAGATGAGCTATCCTGTTGTTTTGGCATGAAAGCAGTTATGAAAAATCAATCTCAACTTTCAAGCTGAGTTTTATCTGTAGGATTAAATTCAGGAAAAACTCAGCAAGTTCTCAAAAAAAAACCTGTTGATTGTATTTATTTTTTTTATGCTGAATTTGGAACTGAGTGGGAACTGCTACTCTTGACTTGGAGTAGGACTGCATGTACGTTCTTAAAACTTGCCTTTCATATCTCTGGAATTGACCCAGTTGTGTAAGAAGTACATTTTGAGTTGGAAGATTTGAGATGCTGATCTAGCTTGAATAGTTGGTGGCAGAAATAAACTAATTTTTTCATAAGTTTGCTGGAACTCTTAAGAATTTACCTAAAAGGCTCCAAATTGTGCTGGCATGAAAACAAACTAAAAATAAAAAGCTTCCACAATTGCTTCACATAACCCGGGGACTTCCCCCAGGAGCCTCAGAGCAGACGGGGAAGAGTTCAGTAGGAAAATCCCATGCACCCTTAGAATGATTTGATTTTGCTTGAAAATTTAAAAACCACAAATGCTTATGCTGTTGAATGAATGATAGTCTCGAATAGAAATTCTGACTTAGTTATCTGCAGTTCTTTGCTACAGAATGAGACCGTGAGTTTCAAAGGCATATCTTTCTCCATATGCTAAAGAAAAAGTAGGTACTGTATCAGGGTAACTGGTCTTCTTGCAAGATTTGATACCTTCTCAAGTTCCCTATGCAATCTTACCTCATAATTATTGCTTTTCAAATTCAGAAAAAGTCCACATCTTGACTTGAAGTAAGGAGACTTAACCATAACTACTTCTCAGTTAAACTTGCTTGTTGTTAGTGTCAGTATAAGCCTTCTGACTAGCTTTCTTCTCATCCATACTCCTGTCAAACTGTTCCACGCTCTCCAAAATGTTCACTGTGTGCTTCGGCTCAGGCATGGCAAGGAGTGTGGGAAGACAGTTCTCAACTTGGTAGTTCTTGCTGAACTCTACCTGGAGATGTTGCTCTGTCAAAGGTGAAGCTTTGCTTATTGTTTCCTTTGGAAATCACAGGGGCAAGCACACTAAGTAGAACTGCACATATATTTTCCACCTGGTGTGCTTTCTTTCCATTTGCTCAGCTTTGATAAACATTTCTCAGTTGTAGAGAAGTAACCAGCTTTTCAGTGCAGTGGTAAATTGCAGCATGTCAGAGCAAAAACTAAAGAGGACTTTGACTTCTGTTTCCTTGTCTTCCATTTCTGTGAAGCCATGGGGAATACAAGCACTTATTCAGGAAGTGCCAGAAGGCAGATATTAGACATGATGAAGTCACCTCAGATTAAGAGGACAAAGTAGGGTGTTATCTTTGGCTTGACTCTTTGGTTAGTATTTACTAGAAAGCAAGCCTAGGGATTACCACAAACAAACTAAGCCAAGTGCTTCAACTCTTGGTAGATGGCAAACTACTGTTCATGCATATCCATGTATTTCCTAAGGCAAGCAATTAGGATCAAGTAAGAAGACAGAATCCTGTTAAATCTCATGCCAGTGTTCAGATGGTTAGAACCATTCTTATCTAAAACTGCTGTGGAACTGTCTAGTGAAACAAAAGCCACTAGCAGGTGCTGATGTGAAGATAGAAGTCTCACTCGACATAGGTTTTTTTGTGAAGTGATTGACACCAGTGGTAGGCACTGTTTACAGAAAGCATCTGAATGAAGTCACCACTGGATTCAACAGTAAGATACTAACTGAAGACAGCACTTAAAAATGCTGATACTGCAGCTTTCTCAATTAATGCCCCGTACTAAGGGCATCAATGGTTCTTAACAGAGGAAACCTCTTAAAATAGCCAGGACACAGGGTTTTAGGATGGATTTTTCTCAGAGTAGGGAGTACTTTCTTCTTCATGACCCAGCTCTGCCCTTATTTTTGCTGACAAAATAGTTGCAGTGTTAGAGTACTAACTCTTTGAAAGCTTTGTCTAGCTGCTGTTTGACTTTTTGTTATTCTTGATCCCTTGGCTTGAAGCTCCAGATCCTTGAAGTATCAGGAAGCTTCCCCAACTACTTCTGGGAGGGACATGCCTGTATTAGTTCCTTCTGGGGTGGAAGTTGATGATACTCATTGTGATCTTGTCCTCAGTTCATTGTGGCTAAAATGTACAGCTGACCCTTAGGAGTCTTTTATAGGGAAACATCTCAAATCTAGTGGTTTATGCAGAGGCTACTCAGCAGTTTGAATACATTTATTTCAGATAGTAAGCACTGTAGGAAGCTTCCCTGTGAGTGTGATTCTCCCTCTGGGAGAAGTCTTGGTAGAAATTGAGGAGGATTAGAAAGGCTTTCCACTTTTAAAACTCAAATGGCAGTGATTCAACAAACGTTACAGGCTTCTAAAAAAGCAGTTGTTAGGGTGCTGCATAAGTAATTGATGAGTGTCTGTCTTAGATGAAGCTTGGAATCCACTGTGGTAATTGCAATACAAGATGTTAGGCTAGAAAACAGAAGGCAGATGCTTCTTTATCACTTCAAGATGTCAACAGTTCCCTTGAAAATAAGGCAAAGCTCAGAACCAATGACTTGGTGTCAGTCACTATGGCAAGATCAAACTTAAATGTAACTAATAATTTGATTCACTTACTTTCTTTATTCCCTCTCTTGTTTGATTTACTGGATTATTCATTTATGCCAACTTCTTACATAGGTTTCAAACTATCCCTGTGTTTCTTGTATCACTTATGTTTTGGTCACATCTAACAACAAGCAAGGTGGTATTAAGCTACCAGCGGGACCAAATGGTACGGGCTGTTCTTAACTGAAGTGTGAGGATGGTGCCTAGAATCTGCAATGTGGAAAAGTTTCTGCTTTCCTTCTTGCTGGGAGTGGGTTGACCTTGGCCAGTTGCCCACCCAGCTGCTCTCTCACCCTCCCTCAACCTGGTTGGAGGAGAAAAAAGATGAAAAAGATCAGGGGCTGTGATAAAGATGGAACATCATGTAACCAGTTACAGTTAAATCACTGAGTCAAATCACAGCATTGACTTCTTATTCTCTTATTTAAAAATGGGGAAGAGAGCACGCAGTTGTGAGGAAGGAGTGCTATTATTGTTCTTCGTACTAAGTAATTCTAAAAGGGAAGTGCCAGATACTGTAACTTGGGCAGCTTATAAGAGACTCTGTGTAAATCCTGGTATTCTGCATGCTTGGATGTGGCCCTGTGCTTTCCCTTCTTTAGGCATGTTTGGCCCTTACCTTCAGAAAGCCTGGCTAGTTATGTCACTGCTATTCAGTGGGGCAGAGGATCATGATAAAACTCATAAATTAACACTAGTCTAATTTTATCTCAAAAGCTCAAGTTGCAGGTGCTGAAACTTGACAAGCAATGCTGCTAGTAGTCCATGGTGGGAAATAATTGAACAGATTTGGTATTTAGAGCATAGCTTCTGCCCAAATACTTGGGTTATTCAGTTAAATATCCTGTATGTCAGAGAACAACACTGGACTTACTTTGACACTTATAAGTTACTTAAAACATTCTTGTTGTTTTTAGATTCTGTCTTTCTGAGACAGTAAGAAGTCAGTAGTTCCAGTCACAAGCAGACTCCAAACAGAATAGAAACAAACCTTAAAAGTTTCTAGAATCTGCTGACTTCTCTGTCATCTTAATCTGAGGGTTTAGGCCTTCATCAAATCATCTCCTAAAGCCTAATGAAGGGTATGCCACTGCAGTAATTCACAAGCACTTACTGACCTTACACTTTAAAGCAGCAATAAAATTTTACTTCCCGTCTTGCGTTGCTGGCTGCCTTTTGGCAGAGTTCAGTGGAAAGAACAAGTTTTGAGTGAAAAATAAAACAATTATGAAAAATAATGGTCTGTTACAGCTTGAGTTAAGATTGCTGGCTGTTGAGGACAACTGGCAACAAGCTGAGCTGGGTACTTAGAGCTATAATGGCTGCCTGTTTTCAGTCTATTTTTTCCACCTATAAGCAATCATTTATTCTGAATCCATACCGTTGGTTTAGATTGCAAAGCTTATGTCCGAGCACGTTCTCTGGTTTCCTTCTATGTGAGTTGAACTGGTTTCAGAGGCCTGCTGCAAGCTACAGCTGGGCTCCAGGCAGAACACGTGCTTCTGTGGCAGATCTGGCAATGAAATTTTTGCCTGCTGGTCATGTGGCTGGAGCTGGATTTAGTCATCTGCCTTGGCAGTCAAGTATCAGTGGAGGACAGCTAATGGGGGCAGTCTGGACAGCTCAAGCCTCTTGGTGGAGTCATTGACTTATCTTCAAAATTGAATGGCTTTTAGGTGATAGGAATCTCCCCTTATACAGTAGTTCCTGATAGCCAGCTTCTGCTGGCTGTGAGCATGGATGATGCAAAGCAGGCCTTTTCTGCTCCTGACTCAGCACTTCTAGTTATCAGGCAATTAGAACACATGGAAGTACTTGAGTTGTTTCATTCATGCAACCCACTAGTGAATTGGGTAAGGCTCGCTTTTGAAACTGCTTCTAACGATACAACAATTAAAAAAAAAAGTAAAAATAATAATAAAAAAAATCTGTTCCGTGCCACTTATATTTTGGATACTGGGCACTCATACTGGCCGTACGTACATCTCCTACTTTAAAAGCCCGTCTTCTTACCTGCTACCCAAGTTTGGTTTATTATCTTTTACCATCACCAACAGTAGAACTGCTTGACTTCCCCTGGATTGGAGATAGGAATCATATAATAATATCACAGAAAGGCTTAGGTTGGAAAGAACCTTAAAGATCATCTAGTTTCAACTGCCTGCCTTGGGCAGGGTTACCGCCCACTAGATCAGGCTGCCTGGAGCACCGTCCAACCTGGCTTTGAACACCTCCAAGGATGGGATATCCACAGCTTCCCTGGGCAACCTGTATATACTGGATAGGCTTGAAGGATCTGCATAGGAATTTACTGGATAGGTAGGATTAATGTCCCATTGTATATGGTGTATGTCTCAGAGTAGATCGCTTATTTGCTAATGTGAAATGAGGAAGACTAGCTCACTCTGAAAGTAGTTAAGGGTGTCTGTGCTAGTGTTAGCTGAAGGCAAATCTCTTCATTTAACAAAGGAACATTTTGTTGTACTGAAAGAGCTCTTTCATAATGTAGATATAACTGAACATTGGAATTACAACAACTTATCTGCTAAAAGGGAAAGCTGTAGAGATCTGAAAGAGATCTGATGTGCCTTGTATGTCCCAGCCTTGGCACTATAAATAATTTTATCCTGCCACTTGTTGGTCAGCTTTCCTTTCATACCTGGTATAGTGCTGGGGATTAAATCTGACTTGTTTACAAATGTTGAACTGAACAAGGATGCCCACCTTTGGAAGCAACTGTAGAAAATGTGCTCTTGAGTTCTTCATAAAGTGTAGGCAGTGCTCTGGAGCTGAGAGGACTGTCAAGAGATGCTCTAAATTAGCATACTTTATCATGTTGTACTCTCACTTCAAAGTGGATATAGCATGTTGGGGAATGTGATTTCTCATACCCTGGCAGAGTTGTCCTAGTGCACCGGAAACTGAATTTTAAAGATGTTTTGGTGGATGGGTTTGGCCCTATATGTATCCCAACAAGAGCCTCTGTCTGAATAGGGGAAGGAAACAGTCCTTTGGTATATATGATGGATTAGATCTAGCCTAGCTAGGGCACACAAATGAATTTGGACTTTTGAGATGTACATTCTCTTTACTTTCAAGTTCCATGATCAACCTACGCAAAGTTCTTGTCAGCTGCTTTTTATTCTCCTTTGTCAAATAAGTAAGTAGTTGCTTGAAATAGAACAGTGAGCAGATTCAGCTTAGTGCAGGGCTTTCTGCCTTCATCTGTTGCCCATTGTATTTGAATTCAGTTGGCCTTCAGTTCTCCTTGTTTAGGTTTGCAGCATAAGAAAGCGAAAATCTGTCATGGTTGCACGTAAACACAGTATGTTAAAGCATTCATGCTGCAACTGTGAACAGGACACTTGATGGAAATGAGGAAAGTAGGTCTGGAATATTTAGCAACATTGAACATAGTCTAGAAGGAAAGATAGTGTTCTGTCTGCAGATGGGGCAGAGAATGCTCAGAAATCCTGCCTGCTTTCCCCCTCCCCCTATCAACTCCTCTGCCCCCCCCCCCCCCCCCAACAAAAAAAAAAGAGCAGACTTGACCGGTTTATGCAGTGGTGTGCTGGAATGGGAAGATACAATTTGACGTGTTTTCTTGTTTTCTGTCCTTCTTTGAAATTGTTGATGTAAAGGCTGAAGTCTTTCATTAAGGCATCTGTGCAGCAGTTGATAAGGACTTTGGGAAGAGAAAGGCAGTACCAAACTCTCTGACTTCTCTTGAAAGTGTAGGGCAAGGCCTCTCTTGCACAATGAATCCTGTTTTCAGAGCAAATATCAATGCCCTCTAGTGGCTTTAACTATGCAAGGAATGGCTGTCTGATTATCAGCAACACCAACCACCTGTGTCTCACGCAGCTGGAAGAGGTGAGTGAAGGTGTGCATGTTGGTGGTACGACTGTGCTGCAGCTCTATGGAAAGGAACAATGGGAAACATCCAGGAAATACTTCCAAACCTGAATTATTTAAATATTGCAGAATGCCCATAATTCCATAGGTGAGATCTGGAGATACTTTTGCCCTTTTAGGCTGGGAATAAATCTCTGGGAAACTTGCTACAGAAGAGGTTCTGTGTTCTCTTCTGTAAGAGACAGAGTTTTTAGAAAAGAACCAAATTCTCAAATGGGGAGTTAGCAAAGACAGACATTCAGAATTGCATAGTGCAGAACTGCCTCAGCAGCGTGAAACAAAACCTGATGGTTTGAGGATATGCATACTGTTTTATTTACAGTGCAAGAGCAATAATAGACTGTTGGGGCTTTTAGTTATTTTTATTGGTGAATCAAGTACTGATGTCTTAAGAGATAGTTTGGTCCCCTGAAGAAACAGCTCAGCTTTGAATGCTGATGCTTGCATGCTATCATGCTTGTCCTTTTACTTTCAAGGAGTAAAACCTGGTGAGTTCGATGTTTGTGTGGCATAGAAGGCAAAAAGGTGTTTGGTGGAATCATTGGTTGTACGAACTCGCTTACTACCAAGGATTAAAACTGCAGTACGCCTCAAGGAGCTTTCAAGATCAGGAACTGCTTGCAAGAGTCTTGCTTTCAAATCTGATCTTTAAATTTACTGTGGCTTCTAATAACATTGTAATAGTTCAACTTTCATTCAGTATGTTGTTGGGGAACGTTAATTAGATGCTTTAATTCCACTTGAATATTCTGCCTGACCAATGATATAATTAATTGACCACTTGTGCCATTTGAAGGTGTGTGCACTGGTGTGCAGTGTACTGATAAGGTGTCTCAAAGATGGCTTTCTTGTGTGCTTAATATAAAGTACTTTGAACTGGAAATTGAGCAATTACATTTGGAAACAGCTAATAAAAGCAGTGGAAGTGGTAAGTCAGTAAACTGTATGTGAATGAGCAATGATTGGGTTATGCATGTAGCTTTTCAAGACTTACTCTCATCCAAGTGTGCTTATGGACTAGAGAATCTCTGTTCTCATACGTTGCTGAGGTGTTTTAAACTGGAGAACTCCCAAATAGATTCAGTGTGGCCAAAACGAGCCTAAAATGCAATCTTTTAATAGTGTTCTTTGAAGTGCTTTTCCCCAAGCATGTTAAGGCCTTATCCCAAGAACTGGAGGATTTCATGTCACTAGGCTTAGGATCTTGAGTAACACTTCAATGACGTAAACAGGAGGCCTGGCAAAAATGTTTTAAGGATACCTTTTCCTACACTAATACAATGGATATATAGCTGCCAAAATACTTGTCTGATCCTGTCTGAGAGTCCAGTGATTAATTTACTTCAGTAGGAACAGAATAAAGCTTCTGAACTGAGGATGGTGTCTCTTCTCCCCGTTGTGCCTACTGCCATTTTGTATTTGTCAATTATAAAACATCTGAAGTTACTTTTCTGTGTAATGCTTCTGCACAGACACAGCTAGATGTCTGAGGAGTTCAGCAGATCTAAACAACTACTTTGTCTTCTATAATGTGGAATTGTTTAAATAAGAAATATGTAAAACTAAAGAGACATCAGTCTTCTGCACAAGTCTAGAAATAGAACTGTGATTTGTCAGGTGAGGAAATCCTTTAAGGCTCTCAAATGTTGTTTTAACAGGTCTGTACCCTGGCATTGAATCGGACTCTTCGGTTTCTGATTTTATCACTTTTACTGTGCTTGATTGCAGCTGTGTTGCTAAGTTTATCCTGTGAACCTGTTTGATATTGACCTTGGATGCTCGCATGCTGGATACAAAGGAGCAAGACTGAGATGGCAAAACAGTTGCTAAAGCTGCCATGCAACTTCTGTAGTTGCTTTGAACCAGCTGGTTTGGATGCATCTATCAAAGTCTATTGCTGTTGATGTCCCACAAGGGTTGCACACCTTAGATCTGATATTTTTTCACTCTGAACTTATCAGAAGGTGAGCAGTTCTCCATGAAAGCAAATGATGTTAGCAGTATAAGCATAGTAAAATTCATTGTAACAACTTGTATATTGTCCACCAAATTTGCAGGGCAGGAATCTTGTGCTGGAATCTTTCAGGAATAGTCTGTCAAGCTGTGAATCTTAGTGAGAATTCTTTGTCACACTGGTTGCTTTTCCTGTCTCCTTTCTTGTCTGCACCTAAATTGAGTTTGAAAGGGTGTCCCTGCATTTTTCTGTGTGTAGCCCGTTCCTTGTTTTGTAATGCCTTATGCTTTTCCAGCTTCTAGTTAGGCAGATGAGTGACCTTTTTTCTTTTACAGAGGAACTGCCCTACATTTCTAGATTTTCATCTGAGAGGAAGTGCCAGTATTGGAATAATACTGAAAATAAACTTGTTCTTCATTTCCTGTACCAAGGCTTTAGATTTTGCAGGCTCTTAGGGTGATGGGGAAGGATGGTGCCTAGAAGTCCTGTGCTGTGCTACTCTCTGAGTTCCCAAATGGTACTTGGCACTACTATAGTTGATCTGGGGCCATGTTTACACTTAACTTGCCCCAAAAGTGGGGAAATAGAGGAGGAGGAATGTCAAGTATCTTCAACTTGTCAGAGGATGTGATCAGGTAACATAAGAGGATTTTCAGGTCTTTCAAACAATGGGTAAACATGTCAAACGTAATGGAAAGCTCTGGAGTATTATATGGACTATCTAAGTCTCTATGTCAAACTTGGAGCATCAGGTTAGTGTTGAATTTCTACTTTACTTGAGACCCCTTTACTTTGAGGAGAATGTACCAGCTGTTGGAGGGGAAGCAGGGCTTTGAGAGCTAAAAAAGAATAACTTGCTCCCTTCCTACTGAAAGTTAATGTCTTATGGCAAGCTGCTAATAAAGTTATAACTTTTTTGTTTTATAAGAAACTGTGGTTTGTTACTCCTACAACTGGATGGGTCTGAGTCCCAAATTCCACTTGATTCGCAACCTGAGGTTAGTATATGTGCAACTTCTCTAAAAGTCCAAACGAGTTGACAAGACTGTGGTAACAATGCTGCGTATTCACTGAGCCCTTGCTTTTTCTGCCACCTTTTGTGTGTTTCTTCTTAATCTTTCCTTGGCAGATGAAAGATCGCTGGCAATGCTTAGTGTAATATCTTGTCCCCAGTGTAGTGCTTGCTGAAGCAGTGTAAAAGCAGCGATAGGTCGTTGCTTAACACTTCCCTCTTGAATAGCATTCACTGCAGCAGTTGAGTCAAAATAGTGTCACCACTTCATTCACTGCTCTCTAGTGTTGTTCATTTCCCCTCCGCCCCCATATAAGGTGGCCTCAACAAGTGTTTCACTGTAGTTAAAAACGCCGCTTGTAAGTGAAGCTTGTACTTCCTTCACAGCTGTAATTGCTAAGAGGTAAGAGTTCTGAGATATGAGTTAACTAAATGCTGCCTTTCTCTACAGTGGTGCATTATTATACCCATGTCTTAATTGTGCTTCTGGTGAGTACTATCAACGTGACCAGAAGCTGGGTGTGAGTAGCTTTCCATGCATCAGGTGCTTGGAGAATTGTGGCTGCTTGTCTTGGCTTTCTTTTCTGCTGGTTTCTTTTGTAAACTTGACTGAGTTGCCATCTCTGAAGTTTCACCGAAAGTGGGATAATGCCTTTTGTACACGGGTGTGGTGGAGCCTTTTTCTTAGTAAATATGCTGTCATCCACAGATAAAAGAAGTCTTAGAAGTGCAAAACCTCTGAAGCTGCACAGCACGCTTATGATATATCCCCACTAAGCAGCTGTTTGGCAATGGCTGCTGCAATTTCCAGTTAATGAGGGACGTTTTCAGACTGGGCCAAGAGAACAGGTGATGTTTTAAACTGATATTTTTAATAAGTCTTTATTTCATAAGAGGCAGCCAAGTATGTATCCTGTTGCATTTGATGAGATCCTGGCCATCCTTGTTTTAAAATAGGACCCCAAATTATATTGCTTAAGCATTGCGCATCAGCCAGGAGAATCCTTGCCTTAAAATTCAAACGAGAATAGAGAATATCTGGGTGTCTACATCGTGTTGGGAACAGCAAAGAAACTTTTTCAATATCAACCCCACAATTCAGTAAAACATGGAATAAGCTACTCAAGAGGGTCTGGTCTTCTTAAATTTATCTGTCCTCTCCTGTGCTCTGATGTGGTGACAGGCTGCTAATACAGCAGTAGAAGTTGCCCATACCCTTAATACTGTGTTTCTGCATCCGAGGCCACAGTGCAAAGCATCAAAAGATTGTTCAGTTTCCAGCAAAGTGCAGCCAGTGCTGAAAACTACCTGCCGAAGAGTCCTGACAAAAGTTGTCTTAGGAATGCTGTAGATGGCAATTGTCTCTTGCTGCTTTCTATAATCCTCAGTTATTCTGGGCTGTGTAGTCATAGGCAATAAGCGTCCGAAAGAGAATCCACACTGATTGCTGTATTGGTTTGTTGCAGAAGAACGTGCTTGCTATGTAACAGTTCTTCTGGAGTTGGGGAGGTAAGAGGTGCATCATAGATGCTATCTATGAGCTGCCTCAGCATTAGATGTGCTGTCCTCACTGCTTGTAAAATATCTCAGAAGGAAAAACACTTATTTTTGGCATTTCCTCTTTATTGTGAAGTGCAAGAACTAAATCTTAGAGAAGATCATGGACAGGATACTCAGACTGAAAGACTCGAAAAGATAGAGATCATTACTGATAAACTATATTTGGAGTTGGCTAGAGATGAGAGTAATTAAAACATTTTGATGGGCATTATTAGGAAAATTCATAGTCTTAGGAAAGATGTTCACAGTTAAGTATTCTGTGACTTTTGTACTAGACTTTCACTGGATGTTATATGCTTTCCTTTGCCACTCTGTGTGCTGTCCTTTAAATTTCTATCAGTATCTTTCCTGATGCTTGGTTCTCATGGCAAGTTTTCTTTGCAAGTATGATACTTCTCCCTAAAATGCTCAGTTGCAACAGGGTGGTATGCAGAGTTGAAACTGCTTGTGGGCACTTAGCTTTTGAGGCTAGAATACTAAGTTACTACCATTTATCACTGTAAATCAACTCAAGATGGACAGAACCTGCAGGGTTTCTCTGGTGTTCTTGTTATATTTTCAATGAGGCTAAATAACCTATCTTTCTCAAGAAAAGCAGAAATATGTTACCTAAGAAAGAGAACACAAATTTGGCAAGCTGAAGAGGTTGGCGGACTTGAGATTCACAGTTTTCTCAGGCTAGGCACATATTCATTCAGCACTCAAACCTGGTGCAAACAGTTCAGTGCGTGGGATAAAAAGTTTAGAGCTTGGTGCACAATTCTTCTAATAGTGAGCGTAATAGTAAGTCCCTCTTAGCCACAGACTAAGCCCCTTGTTAAATTTCCTTGCTTCTATGCAACTTCTAAAGGGGATTGTTTCCAGTGCAAATATCTATGGTTTCTTGACTACTGGTTTTGTTCTCTAATACCTGACTCTACAAAAATTGAAAGCATTTTCTCTATGGTAAACAATATCCTTTGTGCACATGGACGTAGTTTAAAGGTAATGCAAATGTGCAGCTCAATAGGTCTAAAGGAGATATATTGTAGGAGCCCATGATAAATTGTTTGTTAGGTGAATTTAAACAGGCTTTTTGTGATAGTTCTGCAATGCAAAAACTTAGAGTATTTGTGCTGTGACAGATTGCTTGTGTTTATGCATCCTCTATTCCACTTGGTGAAACGAGGCTGTGTGAGTGGGAAGAGCAATGTTCAGTGCTGTTCAGTACTGCTGATCTGTATTACGGGGAGGAAGAGAACTGGTGTAAGCCTGAGAGTTGCAAACTTTATCAGAAAATACAGTTGTGCTGAAGGAATAATTATAAATGGGAAATAGAGTAAGATACCTGGGGACAAGACGCTGATTAGAAATCACAGGAAGACTGAAGTATAGCTAGGTAGGCCTCTATCCATGCATTGCCTGCATTAATTCATCTTGGTACAACTGCCTTGGATAGCTGTTACTGTGCATGTTGGCCCTCTTTGATTGAGGTGCACTGGCTAACAACTGCTGAGATGGAGGTGAGCAGTTCAGTGTAGATCATCTAGTTGTGAAGCTGTCCCATGGAACTGACAGCAGCAGTAGAGCTGTCCCAAACCAGTAATGGTACCTTTGTGCCTAAGCTGCTTAGTGTTGCATGGGAAGAACTTTATCTGAAAGCATTGTTTATCTTAAGCTGCTTATCCTGTTAAAATACACTTCTGCTTAAGTAGAAAAAAAGATGGAGGGGAAAACAGGATTAACTATTAACACTTCTTGGTGTGTGTTTTACTTGTTATTGATACATACCTGCTATGCGCCTATCAATCTGGGTGAATTACTGCCTCTTGAACAATATGGTCCAACTGTAAAATGCTGCAAAGACTAGCTGCTGACTTTCCTATAACAAGCAACCTTCTGATTGTTGAGCTTAAAAGCGGTCTTTTAGAACCCTATTTTTGTAGGGTGGTGTTCTGGAGAAGGAACAACATTGCTGTCGCTTTGATTTGCGGTAAGTATTTTATAAGAGCTCCTTTCTGGATAGAAATGCTGACATCAGATTGCCATAATTTTGCAGAATGTTCAGGTCCCATAAGTAAATTATCATTTGAAGGCCACATTAGTACAATGTCTTTCAAACAAATTGACATCTCCCTAAATTCATACTGCTTATACTGAGTTTCTGCAGGTATACTATTTCTGTATTTTTTAATGTTTCTGTTTCTTGGGCCTGTGTCACTTCAAGCTGAATGTTTTTTTTTTGTTTGTTTGTTTGTTTTTAAATAAAGTATTTAGCCATCTGAAGCATTACATGCATTCAGAGCTGCTCAGCTGAGAGGACAGATTTGAGTAAAAAATGTTAGAGCCATTGTCATTAGTCCTTGATAACCTGTGATTCAGGGTGACTAGTTGCATTGCTAAGCATCTCTCCAGCTTTGTTTACTGATCTTTAGGAATTCATTCAGAAGCAGATTTTTATGGACTCATACTTACATTTTTGGTAGTTCTGAAGAAACTTCTTTCCATGGTTAATGATATGCTCAGGTCTTGTTTGAGGATTTCTCATGAATGTTTCTGTGTAGAAGACCATCTGTTTCTTGCAAACCTCAGATTCACCCGATTTAGAGCACTTTAAGTGACTCTCTTTTAAGAAAAAAGTTCAGCTGAAGATCTCTGCTCTGAGGCAGTCTTCATCTTCTGACAGAATCAAATTCTGGGCACAGACATGGAGAATGATTAAATAAGCAAGTTATATGAATTTGCCTGCTGGAGCCAAAGATTTCTGTCAGCCTCTTTGCGTGCAAACTTTAGACCTTCCCTCCCTTAAACCTTGCTCACAGGTGTTCAAAATCTGGCTCTGGCTTTACCTATTGAAACTTTCCCTCCCTTTTACCTAGGGATTAATGATGACTAAATTACCCTGCAAACTTTTCTAAGAAGTTTATGTTGGGCTTCGTTGAGAAATGAGGAAATTCCAGTGGTGGGGGGAGAGGGAAGAAGAAAGCTCCTTGGCAGAGGCTTCACAGCCAGGCTTGGGAACTGCAAGAAGTCCTAGTCCTGTGTGAGCTGTAACATACCTCTACTCTTAGCAGTTTTTGAGTAAGCAAGAAAAGTAGCTGAATCCAAAAATGAATTCTCTACAGGACAACTTGCTGTTGTTTTCAGACGTTTTGTATTTTCTTAAGGATAATTTGCTTACTTCTTTTTTTTTTTTTTTTTTTTTTTTCAGGCAGTGCTAATGCTTTTTTGTCACTGTCTTGATACTCAAATGTAACTGTATTTTGTGGTGCTTCTAAGAAATCTTTGCATGAAACTGAGCTGCTGCTACCCTGTCAAGTGGCCAACGCTAGGTGATACCCAGAGGCTTGTTAGAGAAAAGAGACAAAGCTATTCAGACTTTGTCCTGTCACAGAAATATAATGAAAATCAAATCTGTTTTCTGGGCCCACAATTTTTCTTCCAGTACGATGGTTCAAAAACTGGACAACATTGGACTGGCTTACTTCTGACTTACTTCTCTATAGCCTAGATTCAGAGTCTTGTAAAAACAAAACAAAATGCTGGCTAAAATATACAGCTCAAGTAATTGAACTGTAACTGGTAAAAGAAGATTGGTGATTGAAATTATATCAAGTGATAGAGATGGATTACTGAGTACAATTACAGCTTTTGAGAGTCTGGATAATAATTTCCTCTTCCTATTTGCATTCTGAATGAAAAACTGGCTAATGAAGTAGTATGGGTTTCTAAGTGGGATGAGAGGGAAGATCTAGGAAGCTGCTTAAGTTCTGAATCAGAGAGGAGAAGCTGGAACAATAAGGAGGGATGGAAATGAACCAGCAGGTTGGCATGCAATTAAACCTGGTAAGAAGATGCTTGATGCATGAGCTGGTAACGATATTTATATCTCTAAGATGCAAATATAACTGCTAATAAAAAAACTTTCAAAGGCAGTTATGGGATTGGTCATTCTGTGCACAAGAGCTTGCATTCTTTGAGGGGAGGAGCAGACATGGCTCTTCTCTGCTTTAATGTTTTCCCAAATATTTCAGTATTTTCTGAGAAGGTACTGGAAGAAAGCTGATTTAAATGTGTAGGACCTGTCTGAATCTAGAAGGTTGAAACTGAGGAGGAGCAATGGCCAAGAGATAGAACCTGGGAGGATCTGGATACAAGGCTTGAGTACAGAAATGTGTGACTTGCAAGTCAGAATAGACATTAATAAGCAGGCCGTTCCAGTCATGCCAGTATCTATATCATATTTCAGTTTTCAAGGGTCAGTAAAATCTTACAGCTAGGCCAAGTATGCAATTATTTCTTGTCCACCAAAAACCAATTTTTATGTGACTATCCGTTCAATTTCTTAAAACAGATGTTTTAAGAACTAAACTGATCTAGAATTTGCCTGGAGTCTTGTCAAGCAATATAAAAGTGAGTTTTGCTAATTCTTTCCTTCCTGTTTGTATGGCTAAATCTTGCTGGATTAATTTCAAAACTTGATTTCTCCCTCCAATTATCTTCTCCTGATATTGGACCAAAAAACTTGTAAGAAGTATATGTGACTCAACATGTTTGTGAAGACAGCTGCTGTCTAAGGTAACAGTTCATCCTGGAAAGGTTGCTGAGCTGAGGGGAGGGGAGAGGAAAATATGTAACTTTTGTTTGTTTTTCACTTTCCTCCCTCCCTGAACTCCCACCATAACAAGCTACTCTTCAGCCAGAAATCCCCAGAAAGCTAGTTGCCCTGGATGCTACCGCCACCTGACTTGAGGCTATTTAAATATCACAGACAAGGCCTTTTTGGGGGTGTGGATGACTACAGTCACAGACTGGGTCTTTGTCTCTCTCAGCTAGCGTCTGCAGTACTTCATAGCTGTAGTGCCTAGAGCTCTCCTGAGGCTTACTTTTGAGCAGGGTGATGGAGCATGATTTTCTAGTGTCTTACTCGCTTAGATGAGAAGGAAGTCATCCTGTAATTAATAGATGGGTGGCTATAGGCAGATAGCAGAAGGGATGAGAGATACTTCATCTCCCTTGTTCTCTGCTAATGTACTAGTTTGCCTGCTATATCTCAAGCAGTGCAGTATCACCTGAGCAGTAAGTAGCCTACCCTTCTTTTATGATATTCAGAGACAAAGCCAGTCCTGCTTCTTCTAAACATTTCTACTGGTGCCACTTTGTTCTTTCTGGGTTCATCTTTGTATAGGGCACAGTCCAGGCTGTTGGCAAGGTGGGGCATACTCTCCAAATGAGAAGAGTGACTTTAATCTTTGGGATCAGAAAAGCAAACTCCTTCAGGTGAGATCAGACCCACCAGCTTCATATGTTCTAGGAGGTGTGAAGAAAGAAATCTGTTCTCCCTTACGCAGAGGAAACTCCCGATGCTCTTCCAGGTGTGGTGGTGACAGGAGCACTAATTATTCTTCACAGTTCAAAGAAGTCACAAGAAAAAAGTGTATGCAGCAGCTGGTGTCATATGCTGCTTTAAGTCTGTCAACTAAAAATGTAACTTTGGTCTTTGTCCACTTTGAGAAGTCCAACCAGTGAGCCTGAGTATGTGTTTGTACTGAGGCCAGGTCTTAGACCAGACTGAAAGAGATCCAGAAAATCTGAGGAATCCAGATAAAGCCACAGCTGTTTTGCCATAGCTTTCTCAATAACATGCCCTGAAAAGGAAGATGAGAGAGTGCAGCAATCTTGCCAATTATGTGTGTCAAGGATTTATTGTGCAAAGGTTTCATATTTGCTTATATTAAGACTGATACCCTACTCCCTTCAGGGAAGCAGGCAGCAGAAATAGACCAATATGTACATTAGTAGTGGGTTTTTTTGTATGTGTGTGTTTGCTTTTCTTTTTTTTTTTTTTTTTTTTTTTAAGCTTTCATTGGAGACACAAATCATTAGCACAAAGTTAGCTGAGCACTTCCAGAACCCCAGTGAGTGCAATTGATTGGAGGAAAGTTAACCTTGGGAGTTCCACGTGAATTTGGACTAGATGTGGCTACTTCTATGAGAAGCTGACAGCCCTGGCTGGAAGAGCTCTTGTTTGAAGGTACACCCCTAGCCTGGACAGCTTTTGACTGTGAGGATCCTAGTACAGCCCTTGTATTTAAGAGTCAACTTGAAATGCTCTAAAACTTAGTTCTGCAGAAAGCAAGGAAATTAAGTCTGTCACTGGCAGAAAGGAATCTTCATAAGCATTCTGCAGCTCCCCACCTAAGTGTGAAAAATAGTTCAGTGTCTCTGGAATCAACCTTTCCTCTAAGCTGAAAGCAAACAGATACTAAAATAAACAATTCCATAGTATAAAAATGTAAAAATGCTGTCAAACTGAGAGAGTGAATAGCCTGTATGAAGATCAGTCACTCTCTAATGTCGTTCTGCTTGGATGTGGGGATTAAGTATATGTATAACATAGTGGGGTGAGGGAAAGGAATGCAATATGATGGAAAAGGAATGTTATATCTTAGTGTGGAAGCTCATAAATGACCTAGTGCAGCATAAAGACACCTGTAAATGCTTCTGCTTTCTGCTATCTTTGCTGTCTCTTCTATATATTATCAACTCAGGAGTCTTAGAGCTGCAATGCTCACAGGTTAGCGATGACTCTTGTAGATGTCTTTGAGAAGGCTGTTGTTTGAAACATTTTACAAACCACATTTGTCTCTTCAGTACTGGAAATGTTCTTAACTTATGTGAACAGAGTGTCAAGCTAATGAAATATAAACAATTCTTAATAGCTCAGTATCATGGAATTGCCGAAGTTGGAAAAGACCTCTAAGATCATCTAGTAATTCTGTTCACCTACCACCAGTATTTCCCCACTGGCCCTCAATACAACATCTTAGCATTTCTTGAACACCTCCAGGGACGGTGACTCAACCACTTCCCTTGGCAGCCCATGCTAGAGCCTGTCCACTCTTTCAGAGAAGAATTTTCTTTCTAATATCCAACCTGAACTTCCCCTGGCACAACTGAGGACCATTCCCTTTAGCCTATCACTGTTATCTGGGATAAGAGGCTGACCTCCACCTTGCTACAGCATCCATTCAGATAGCTGTAGGGAGCTATAAGGTTTCTGCTGAGCTTCCTTTTCTCTGAACCAAGCAATTGCAGTTCCCTCAGCTACTCCTCATAAGACTTGTGCTCCAGACCTCTCACCAGCTTCATTGCCCTTCTTTGGACATGCTGTGGCGCCTCAGTGTCTTTCTTGTAGTGAGGGACCTCAAACTGGGCAGGGTACTTGAGGTCTGGCCTCACCAGAGCTGTGTACAGGAGGATCACTTCTCTGTTTCTGATGGTAACCTGTTTCTGATACAAGCCAGGATGTCATTAAGCTTCTTGGCTACCTGGATACACTGCTGGCTCATGTTTAACTGAATGTTAATCAATGCCCCTAAGTCCATTTCTTCCGCACAATCTTTCAGCCACTCTGCCCCAAGCCTGTTGTGTTGCCTGGGGTTGATGAGGCCGAAGTGCAGGACCCAGCACTTGGACTTTCTGAACTTCATCCCACTGGCCTCAGTTCAATGATCCAGTCTGTCCAGATCGCTCTGTAGGGCCTTCTTACTCTCATGCTGCAAATTTACTGAGGGTACACTCAATTCTACCATCCAGGTCATCAATGAAGATATTTAACAAGACAGGCCCCATTACTGACCTGGGAAGTACCACTCTGACCAGTTGCCAGCTGGTTTGAATTCCATTCACCACCACACACTGGATCCAGCTTATCTAGACAATTTTTTTACCTAGCGAAGAGTGTACCTGTCTAAGCCTTGGGCTGCAAGCTTCTCCTGGAGAAAATTGTGGGAGACAGTGTCAAAGGTTTTGCTGGAGTCTAGGTAGACTACATCAACAGTCTTTGCATCATCCACCAGGCAGGTGACTCGATCATAGAGGGAGATCAGCTTGGTCAAGTAGGACCTAACTTTCATGAACCCACGTTAGCTAGGCCTGACCCCTTGGTTGTCCTGTGCATACCATCTGATTTCCCTCACAATGATCTGCTTCATAACCTTTCCGGGTACTGAGGTCAGGCTGACAGGCCAGTAGTTCCCCGGATCCTCCATACAACCCTTCTTGTAGAAGGGAGTTATGTTGGCAAGCCTCTGACCCTCTGGGACCTCCCCAGTTCAGCGGAAACATTGATAGATGGTAGAAAGTGGCTTGACAATCATCTCTGCCAGCTTTCTAAGCATTCTTGCGTGAATCCCATCTGGTCACTGGCATCTTGCTCCAAAGCTTTCAAAAAGTATATAAACCCTATACTTGAATAGGATAGAAAACCTTGCATGCTAACAATTTGCCAGTTTGAAATGGCATTGTCTGGTGTGCAGTAAGCAGCAGTACAATAGCTATACTAATGTGTGATTTGTTTTTAATTTCTTCAAGTTTATGATCAGCATCTAAGTTACTGCTGCAACTCTGATGAGAGACATGTGTAACTGTAAAGGAATCCTGTCTGCAGAAATGAATAAAAAAAAAAAATAATTTACTCATTGTGTACATTAACACATTCCTGAAGGTTGTCTGCTGATGACAGCAGATGATGGAATTAAAGCTAATGAGGATCCTTTGTTTTTTGCCTAGCATAAGTGTTTTATCTTAGAACTGTCTCTTGTAGCTTTTTCAACTCCTAGTTGAAGCAGCTAGTACATCTTGTTCTGTTATGGAAAGTTTATTGTATATTTAGATGGTCGTGTTAAGTAATATTTTTGAGGTGAGAACAAATAATTAAATCTTCATACTGGCAAAATTGAAGTTTGTGCCCTGTGCCTTTCACTCATAGCAAGTTCTTCCATCTGTGGTCCAGAAAGACTTCAGCAATGGGGAAAGCTTCTCTGCTACTGCCTGTGCTGTGCCAAGAAGTTTTGACTGACAGGCCAAGGAAGTATTTTCCACCATTATTCATACAGAGCAGAGGGCTAAACTCTGCTGGTGGTTGCCCCCTACACAACTGAAGGAAGCATTTGGTTTAAATGTAGGAGGAAAGATGAGAAATGTTGTAAACACTGTAAAATACAATGCAAACAGAGATGCAGAATGAAGAAACAAAATGATGACTCTTTTCCTTAGGGAGTTAGGGGAAAGAATTTTATTTTTTTTTTTCTGACTTTTTACAGGAGTTTCAGTTCTCTTTCATACATCCTTTCCCAGTTCTTTCCCTCTTGCTTTAAATTCCTGGCTGGCATATTTCTTTTCTTGGTAAACAGGACTATTTTATTGTGAATTTAAACCCTGTATTCGATGAATGCATCTGTTTACGTCAGTATAGAATTCACTGAGATAGATTTGGCACTTGGAGCAGTAAGTGTTAAAAGGTGAAAGGCAGGAGCCTTACAACGACAAAAGCACCCTACTGGAGGACTATTCTGAGGACTCTATGCTGATCTGCTTAAGGAAGAGTTAAGACTGCTAAATGTGATTGGACTGCCTGTGTGATTGGACTGTGGATGTAACTACTGCAGTGCTTCATAGGAGGAACAAAGAGGACATCATAGCTATTCACTGAACAGTTAGTACTTTTGCTGGGATTGTATCTTTACTTGTTTCTTAATCCATCGGCTGAAGGTCAGGGAATGAGACAGCCTCTAAAGATACTAGGAGAAAATCTCTTTGAGAACTCTGGAACAAGGCTGGTCATAAATCTGAGAAAAATATTCCTTTCATAGTGCTGACAAAATGAGCTGCTCTGTATTTAATACAAAAACATGATATTCTATAATTAAGAAGGTGATGTTCCTCTTTCTTTTCTTCAGTTTCACTAGTTTTGATACTTTAGAGGAGAACTGGAGTAAATAAGGGCGACCTCCTTTATTAATCTGTGTAACTGTTGGGTGAGAACCCAGGTGCAGAAGTAGGCCTTCTGTGGAAGGAGATATGTCAGTATAGTTACTTTCCCAGGCAAAAGTAGTAAGAGAGCTTCAGAAGCATTGATCCTGGAGTGTTGATGATAGTGAGTATAAAGTCAAATGGAATGTGGCGAGCCTCTTGATACAGCCACTTTTCAATGAGTTTGGTTCTTCATGGCTTTTGGATAATATGAAGGTACATGTAGATAACGAAAGTAAAATCTTTTAATGTTCACGGTACCTTCTTTTTCAATATCCCTCCCGTGCAATGGAATGCCAGATCTGGCATTCAGTTAGTGTACCTCTATTGATGGGCAGCCAGCCCTCGCTGGCTTTTGAACTAATGAGCTCAGCTATTTCTAATATCTGTGTCTTGATTCTGCTGTTGGCAGCAGTAACAATAACTATAATGGAGGCTGGATGCCAACTTCAATTTGAATGCCTCTTTCAGTGTTATAGGAGAACTGATTTAAGAAGAACTGAAACATGTAGGGCTGTGGAGTTTTAATGGGTGGCATTCTCAATCCTGGAAAATCTACAAGAACAAAACTGTATTTCTTACAGTACCCTTGTATAATTATGTTTTCATTTGTGCTTAACTCTAAAGATATGGCTATCAAGCTGTGCCTGTAAAACTAGTTAAGCCTCACTTCTTCTCATGTGATGATCTGCTAGCAGAGTAGAGTACTTTCAGGGATTGTAATTCTCTATATACACCTGTCTTGTTTACAATTATAACGTGTAATACATATGGCTAGTCACTGAAGTGAGACTGGCAGTGGTAAAGACTGGATAGTGGCTATTTTTCTTGTTTTGCCAATTTGGGATATTTAGAAAGCTTATCAGCTGATTGAGAAACTCAATTTAGAATAGGTGCCCTGCTTGATTAGCAATAACACTGAGGAAGGAAAGGGAAAGTACTTTTAGTTTAGTATGAGACTGCTTAAGAGAAGGATTTGAATGACTTGATATCAGGTGATGCAGACAAATTTTAAGGACTTTCGGATTGAAAGAGAAGTCATTTGTAGCTGGCAGGCTACTGATGGAAACTTGGACTGCTTTTACTTCACATAGATTGTTCATTTAAGAGTGCTTCAAAAAAAATTGGTTATAATCAGACATGCTTGCAGTTAATGTGCACCCTTACAGCACAGAACAGATGTATGTAGGAAACTTATTTGAAGTGAAGAATCCTCTACTCTTTGAAACAAGTTTGGAACAAGGAAGAAGAGTTGCACTGTTCAGTACAATGTGGTGAAAAGTAATGTTGGGGAAACTCCCATTAGTATTTTTGAGACAAGTTCAAGAGAAGGGTCTCACACTTGTTCTTGAGCAGTAATCGGTCCCACAAAGATTCTAATGGAATTATTGGGAAGGAAGTAAATATAGACAGAGAGGAGGAGTACTATGGAATATACAGCTGGATCTAATTAGGTGAACTTCTGTCTTTCTCAGCTTGCTTATTCTGTCCGCAGTAATCCCAGCTCTTTCAAATGGCAAAAAGGGTATTGCTAGGGCTAACTGTAGCCATTTCTACTGGCGGGGAAAATGAGCTCAGGAAAGTATTCGTTCATAGCTACTTTCTGCACCTACATGGGAAGTTTAATCACCAGAACTCTGCAAACTCTGAAGCTGATGTGGTTTGTTGTATGGTGAAGGGTAAGAAAGCATGTACTTGAGTCTCCTACTTGATTCAGGAGAGTCCAAAAGCAAGAGAATTTGCTCCAGATCATGAGGAGCCTATTCAGTGGTTTAAGGCACAAAAACTTTCCTGTGTAAGGACAGGGAATGCTTTCCACAAAAATCTTACTTGAGAAACTGCCCTCTATTTAACTATACAACTTCTATTCTGCTGCTTTCCTGAGACTTGAGATTCTATACCCTTTTACAGTAGAATAGTTAACTTTTCACTTTCTAGTGACAGCACAAAGTTACAATCCTGCTGTACTTGCTGGGGAAAAGAACAGCCTCAGCTATCATTATGACAAACTAAAGTAGGGGGTATGGCTCCTAAAAGGAGGCTAACTTGGCATAAGTTGTACAGATTGATGTTTTGAAGTCTGCTTTTGTTTTTGAGTTAGGCAGAAGACGACTCCTAAACCAGACAGACTAATACAGATTATTAAACAATACAATTTATTAAAGACAACATTCCACCTTTAAGTCAATGGAAGATTTGCCATTGTTTCCTTTGGGACAAAAAATTCATTGCTTGACTATGCAAACATCTGGATTTTCTATCTGGTTCAATGTTATATATAGTAGCACTGCTAACGAGAAGAAGCTAGTCCAAGTTAAACATACCTCCTCTTGTCAATGTGTTTGACAAATTAAATTTAATCTCAAATTTGTTCTAGGCTTGCGTGTCATCTTGGCTACAAGAATAATCTGACTATGAGCGTGAGCTTTGACAGAAGCTGAAGTAATGTTATTTCAAAGGAATTAAATCAGATTCTACTTTAATATTGCCAAACTAGGAAGGTTCAGAAATCATGTTAGAATTTTAAAATAAAAACTTCTGTTCAAGCATTATGTTCTAGAGATTTGTTTTCCTGCAATTGATCAGCATACTGATCTGTGATCTAACTACTGATCTAATATGCTGCAACAAGCTAGATGTTTATCAAACTGAAGGGACTTTATACACATACCTGTATCATCTTTTTAAAAAATTCTGTAAAGAGGAAAGGATTATTTAAAAAGCTTAAATGAACTTCTTTATGTCTTAGTATGTGGCATTTTCCTTCCCACAAATGAACTTTAGTTAAACAATTCTACTTACTGCATAAGCTTGCACCTTGATAGCCAAAGAGACTGCTTTAAAAATTTACTCTCATGCTGTAATGTCTTTTCCTTGTTTTATTTCTGAAGGCAAAACCAAACAAACAACAGAAACAAGAAAAACATGCACAGCCACCCCCTGCAAAACAACAACCTAAAAAACAAAAAACTCAGTATAGCTTTTCTGGAACTCGTCAGATTCTGAGGCTTTTCTACTCAGCTATTTATTGTAGGCGAGCCCTTAGAAAACTTCCTTGGCTCTAGTCCCTCATCTTCTACAAACACAGTACAGCTTCTGCAACATACTTTCTTCACAAGCAGACTCCCCAGACCAAAGTATTATTTCCATAGCTAGAAGTCTTCTAGCAGATGAAGCACGATGCTTGAGCTCTCTCCTTCCTTGTGAGGGCTTGCACAGAATAAAAATTGAGGGAGAGGGTGAATGACTGCAAAAACAAGATTTCCAACCTGTAAAGGGAAAAAACTGTCTTTAATTGAACTCCTACAAATACATACAAAGTTTGTCTGCTTTGTGGTTTGATCACGTATGTTTGCCCAGCATTCACCATCCTCAAGCACACAGGCTGTGTGCTTTGAACTCATTCTTGTTTGCACAGCTGGGGGCCTGGGGTTGAAACATAAGTGGTGCTTTAGCTTAGGCTAGAACTCTTTGTAGGTGGGATGATTCAAGGAATAAAAGTGCTGCAGTGTCCTTCTCTTAAGTCCTACCTGTCTGAGAATGGAGCAGGGCCCTTTTAAAATTTGTTGGGAATGCCTTAAGTTGAGGTATGAAACTGTAAGGAGGCAGAAAGTACCCATTCAGAGTCTGGAACTTACTGAGATGTAGATCATTGAGAAACTTGGGTTTAAAACCTTATCTGTCTGGATGAAAGTGAAGTACATATTTCCAAAAAGGGAATATTAAAATCAACTTATCTTTCTTACCACCACAGTACGCAGCTGTTTTTGCAGGAAACTGCCTTTGAAAGTTCTTGCTTTTTTTCTGCTAGATAAGATCTTAGGCTGAAGCTACTTGGAGCTGTGGTGGCTCTGGCTGGCTGACATCTACATGCACATGGGGAATACTGCAAATCGTGATGGTCCCATCCCTGCCAGAGTTTCATAGGCTTTCAGGTTTTCTTTCTGTGTTTAAGGCGAATGCCAAACGTTTTGATTCTCTGGCTTAGAGCAGGGTCATTGACACCTTTGAGGGCTGCTAGGTTCCATGGCAGGAAACCTGGCTGAGATCCCAAACTTGTAGCTGGAGTTAAGTTCTTGGGCCCTATAGGCAGCCTGCCATGAGGCTTAAAGTCTAGCCATGATTAAAACAGGGACTTGGCTCCAGTTCTTTCTCCAGTATGGTTGGGTTGCACCAGTTTGGAGCTTGAAACCAAGGCATAAATCTGTAAGGTTAAAACTAGGAAATGTTGAAATGATGCTTTCCAACAACAACAAAAATGTCCAGAAGTTTATAGTCTCTTCTAATGTATAAAATGGTATGGTTTTCCTGGGGAATTCTCTCTGGGAAGGACTGGCTCATTTGTACTTAAGACAGGCCAGTCTGAGTGCTTAGACAAATGGGTGACTGCACACCTAGATTGATCGCTTTTTCCAAAGGTATATTCTAGAGGGTCTTTAAACTTGAAGTCTGCCAAAACTGGAATAGGGCATTGCGTATTCTGTTTCCTCTATCTCTTTACTCCTCATTAATTTAGGCAGCAGCCTGCACTACTGCTGTGAAACAAAGCTGCTAACCAGCTGAGGCACCTCTGGTTTGATCTGCAGTGGACACTTGTCTTTTAGATTTGCTTTTTAATAGACGTCCAGTTTCTCACGTTCCTGTCACTTGTGTCCTTTGCTCCCTCTTTTCCTTGAAACTTTGCTAAAGTGCTTTGCGCCACGGCCATTTCTTGCCACCCCTATCACAAAGGGCTGTGCTGTTCTGTTCTGTTTGTGCTTATAATGTACCCAGATGGTGAATAGAATGAGTGACCACCAAGCTCATTTTCACTTGTGGGGTCAGACCTCTCTCAGCTAAATAACACAAGTGTTCCCAGCTGCTGTGCAGCTGCAGGGAGTCTGCTTTCCTTCACAAGCATTAAAAACCCTTTAATCAGTGTTTGTTGTTTGTCAGCAGTGGTGTTGAGGTGTGGAGAAAAAGAACAGATATGCTTTGTTGGCAAAGTTAACTTTATTTTGACCTCTTATCTTTCCTTTTTCTTTTCAAGTCTGAAGAAGCAGAAAGTAGTTTGGGAAGTGGTTTCTGCAAGCACCTGTGTAAATGTATTTGCTAAAGGAGGAGGTTTATGTCCTTATACAGATACAGCATTTGACATGAAACGATGCTCTGAGAACTGCAGTGAACTCTTTAGAGCAGGGACTCTCAAACTGATTGGTGTAGGAACAGAGCAGGATCCTTTAATGTAAGCAAATACTGTGCAAATGTAAGTATTGTTGCCTCATTCTAATGTTACTTATGCTAATTTTAGTATAGAGTCTATGTTTAACAAATACCATTTAAATACAGTCAGTTACAACATTTTCCTAGAAAATAGATTCTTCCACTAGTTTTTGTGGGTTTTGTTATTGCTGTTTGTTTTGTTTTTGCTTCTGCTTCTAATAGTTCTTCTCCCTTGGAGGGAAGGGGAAGAGAGAAAAGTACTGATAAGCCCAGTAACACTTCATTTATTTTGGATGTCATCTGATCTGAAGGAAATGAGAACACGGGTATCGAGAAGAGGCTTCAAGAAATCTCAGAGCTAAGATAATGATTTCCCTATTCTTTCTGGGTGAGGCTTTGGAATGGCTAGTGCTGCACATTTTTTTGCAGGGTTACTTTTTCCCTGAGTGCAGAACTGCTTACATGGTGTGTCTGTGTGTGTATACAGCACCCAGTATTACCTCCACGTGTGCTGAACATCCCGTTGTTTGTGTGGGAGCCCCAAGGCTGTTAGGACTTTGATTCTAGATTCAAGAGTTATAGGACAGTCTGTGTGAAAAGCCTGATACCTAATCTCCTCTCTGAAGGGAGCAGAGATTTGCAGGGCTGCTGTAGTGATGCCATGGGGTTGGTGGCCAGGCCTTGTGGGCAGCATGTCTGCCTTGCTCGTGGCCTTCCCTGTCCTGGTGGTGCCTCCTGTTGCAGCAAGGGCTCTCTGGGAGCTGCATCCTGCTGACTCAGAGCGGGGAGGAAGGACTGGAAACAAGGAACTTGTGAATTGTAGTCCTAGCTGTGACAGTGATAGATTTGAGTGCTCTCCCATTTGTTCCCTTCCCCAGATGGGCATGCATATTTCAGCATTCATCCAAGCATTTTTCTGCTGTACATTGCTGAGGCTGCTAACAAAGGAGCATTCTTGGAGAGGCAAAATGCTGGAAAGAAAACATCCTGCGTGTGCTGGGAGGGGATGAGCACTCAAGATAACTGTTACCTGAAGTATTTGTGGATGGACTGTGTTGATGATTGCTTGTGTTACATGAGCACCTCTAGAAATGATGGATAAAGAGTCGCCGTTTTGTTATCTGGAAGCTGACAAGCAGAAGTGAGGGCTCAGAGCCATGGTGGAGCAGATGTCCTGACAGGGGTGGGTTTGAGCCTTTAGGAGTGCCTGCAGGGGATGCAGCCTTGCTGGCAGTTCTAGCTGCTCACGTGGACCCTGATCAGATAGGCACAATCCTGGATCCTTCTGGAAGTTAATGCAAACTTAGCTATTAAAATCTAGTCGAACAAAACAAGCACCATCTTGTGCAGCTACATAAACCATAAGCTTTTTTGGCAAGGCAGGTGTGGCATCTTCAGTGCCTGGAAAGCACCTAACATGCTGTGTGGGCTCCCTGCTGTAATCCAAATTATAAAAGCTAAAAAGGCTTTGATATATATATTTTTTTAGGTGGTTCTTGGCTTCATTTGGGTAGGCAAGAACTTCATAGAGACTGCATTGGGGCACTCTGCATGTTTCCTCAGGCCCTTGTAATTAATCAATGTCAAGCTGTTCCTTCCCATCCCTCTGTGAGGAGGCACCCATGGAAAGCTGTTCCATAGCCTAGTTTCAGCTCATTTGTTTTGGCTGCCTGAGAAGGGCTTTGTGTTTCTCATCCATGCCCTCTCTGGGAGCAGAAGCAGTCCTGTCCCATAAGGCCCTCTGTCAAGTATTGTGGCGCAGGCAGCAGGAGGCTTAGGTGAGTTTTCAATATGTTTGCGATATGGTTTGATGGTGGAAACTAGCGTTCTGTTTTTTGGTGCTCCTCTGGATAGCTCTGGTACATGGAACTCAGTTTCTGACGCAAGAAGTTTGCAAAAGTGACTTCATGCTGGTAGCTCAAACCCTCAGAGTCATGATAAATGACAAATATGCCTATCCTTCTGAAGCAGAGTGGCATCTGTGTTTAACTGAACGCTTAACCACAGCATGAGTACCATGCTATGCTGTCAGGCACTTCTGTTTTTAAAGTCTGTTTGCATAGACAGCTGAAAAGCTTTGCAAGTCTTTCACCATCTCTGACATTACACACTGGGAGGACGCTTCAGCATCACCGGTCTGCTGCCTGTTGGTGTATGTTTAGAGACACTGGGGATCTTTGCACCTCAGGAGCTACAGAAAAACATGGCTGTACCAGAGTAATTTCAAGCTAGCTTCTGGTAGACAAGAACTGGGCAAAAATCTGGTCTGGTTTTACAGTGTTTTTATAGTCTAGTCCAGGTCTCTATAAACCATTTAAAATTGCCTTCAGGTTTAAATTTTCCAATTTCCCATTTGGAACAGGTGTTGCCAGGTTATAGAAAGCGTTGCAGAAAGGGAACAAAAACATTTAAAAAACTCTGCTGTTACAAATTTTGGCAAATCTCTGACAGATGAGAATTGGGAAGAAAAAAAAAGTTTGCCCCACCCAAGTTAAAACAAGTGCAGACCTTGCTTACTTTTCCCAGCTGTCAGATTTTAATAGGGTTCTTAGTAACACATGAGTCTTCAAAAGACCGACCAGTATAGAGCTAATATGTTTTCATATGAAAATATTCAATTTCTCAATTGTTTTTCATCTTGCTTAATTGAGAGGGAGAATGAGAGCAAAGAATTTTTTTTTTTAAATGTCAAAAAACAAATTTCTGAGATGCACATTGCTGGAGTGGTTAAAAACCATCCCAAACTAGGCTTCAGGCAATGTTTTTTCAGCAGCTTTAACCTCAAAGCATGGAGCAGACAGCTTTGTAGGCAACTGTAACACCAAGGTGATTATGGTAGTGACTCACACTTCCCTGTAAGGCATCCAGCTATCAACACACTTGGAGAGCGTGGCTTTGTGCATGCAAGCATGGTGTCAGTCAGTGCCCACTTGCCAGCCAGGTCCAAACTGCAGAGCTCTTAAGTGCTTTGACAGCATGCTGGGACCGTGATGTGTCTGAGAGCAGCTCTGGTTCCCTCGGCCTCGAGAGAGGCTTTAGAGATGGAGCTTAGGAAGGGGAAGTGCAAGACAGGTTTAACTTCCCATCCTTTTTCCTTGCTTAATCCTCATGGCATTCATTTAAAGTCTGCTGTGAGCAGATAGTTGGGTTTGGGGAAGAAGTGAGGATCAGACTATCTAACCACTAAACAAGGCAGTGAAAAGGGCTGCCGCTACATTGTTCTGATGAAACTCTAGGCCAGTAATGATGGAAAGACAAATAATAATCCCTGGGAAGGCAGCATGAACTTGGAAAAGAAACCTGGTTTTGCTGCAGACTGATTGGAGTGCAGCTGGGGATATAATGGTAACCCATCACCAGTAGTTGGGCTTTGCAGGGAGCAAGTTGATGGAAGGGGAGAGCTTGTCCTTATGTGCATTGTGGCTTTCACTGTCTCCAAAATGTAAGGCAGAAACTAGGCTGACTTCAGGGAAGGGAAACAGCAGTGATGTGGTGTGGAGGACATTAGGGTGAGGACTTGGGATGCTGGGATTTCTGTGCTGAGAGACTGATGAGAAAGGAGTGCCACATGCATGTAGAAAAATAGGCTGCATCTGCATTACATTCTTGGAAAGAAGAGACATTCAGAAAGGTGGCAAATTCAAATCTTCTTTGGGAAGTAGTTTTTCATGTAGTTTGCAGTTAGATTGTCAGCTGGTGACACGGGGAAGCAGCAAAATGTGGCCTTGTGAGTGTGCAGGTCTATGCTACTGCAGGCAGGATCTGCCAGTGATATAAGTAATGCTTTAATAAGCAAATAACTGGTGATATAAAGCTGGCCAGATCCGTGGTTCACCTACAAGGGCCAATCTTGATAGGTTGTTTGGGTTCCTCCATCTTTGGTGATGGATTTCTTGCACTCTGACTAAAGTTGTCTCGTACGAGATGCTGTTTGTGTCAGGGTACTGGGCAAGCTGGGCTGATGTGACTCAGTATTGCCCTTCCCGTGTGGGTTATGTTTGGCTTTGCACGTCTTGTGTTTTCAGAGGTGAGGCAGAGTGAGTAATATTTCCCTTCTATTAAAGAAAATAGAATGGCAAAGACCCTTAAAAAATAAAAAAATAAAAAAAATGTATGTGTTTCATTTTAAGTTCCCTTCAAGCAAAGTCAACTTCGGTAGACAGCATAAACTGCATTATAGACTATATTGCCATTGTCAGAAAAACAGTGTGCTGTGCTGTGTTTTGGGAAGCTAAACAAAACTAATTTTTTCCTCCCACTCTCCCTCCCTTTTTTTTTCTTGTTCTCTTCAGTTTTTAATAAGTGACCGTGACAGAGACCCTCAGTGTAACCTGCATTGCTCCAGGTCCCAGTCCAAACCACTCTGTGCCTCCGATGGCAGAACGTATGAGTCCATGTGTGACTACCAGCGAGCCAAGTGCCGGGAGTCAAGCCTGAGTGTGACACATCGTGGCCGGTGCAAAGGTAGGTGGATTTCAAACCCTTTTGGGGGGGGTGAATGGCAGTCCTGCCCACTGACAGACTACTTGCTTGAGTTTGTTACCATGCACTGAGAGTAAAAACTGATTGAAATAATGCATCAACGAGGGCATGGATATCTGAAACTGGGATGTAGGTGATGGGGGGTAAGAACTAGTGGAATAATCAATGAAAGAGGTCAAAGGATTCAGAGACACCAGAGAAGAAGGCCCCAAATGCGTGTCTGTGGAGTAAAATGAGCTGACTCGTGAAAATGCAAAATCAGATCCTCCAGGAGATTTTCCTTGCTACTGCACCAGAGAGAAACTGGGATACCTTTGGGCAATAGGAGTGTGGAGTGAGGAAGAACATGTACGCACATTAGATGATGTGCAAGCCTGAAAAAGGACCTTTTCACCATTTCTGTACTGAGCTAAATAAAAAGACAGAATGCATGCATGTTTTTGCGTGTCTTCTGCCATTACACCTTTACTTAGTGAGGATATTGTCTTTCTCTCAATTCAGCATTTCTTCTGCGTAGCATAGAGATAAAGCTGCAACTTTTTATTTTAGGAATGTTGGTGTCTTGTCACACAAATGGTTTACTTCTGCAGTGAAGTGAAAAATCGTCGAGTGCATTTTCTGAGAGCACAGTTGTCTCAGGGCAGATGGCACAGATGTTTTTAGCAATTGGTTAAAGTGACAGGAGAAACTCATTAGAATCCCTGTGGAAAGATAAATGGTTGAAAAAGGCTTACTTTTATGATTTTTCTTAGCACTGCTGGGTTCTTTTATGGCAGCTTCTCTCCTAAAGCAGAGTGGCTTAAATAAAGAGAAAAGAAAACCCCAATTCCACACTGAAACTGGCGCATGAACTGGCACTGTTCAGTCATTTAAAACATAAGATCTGTAATGTGGTACAGCTGTGTGCAAAAACTTCTGTTTCTGGAAATGACGAAAATGCTGATTGCAAAACTGTACAGTCTATCATGATTGCAAGGGCTCCCATCACAAGGGAAATAACTATATTTGTTCTCTTAAGAACAGGTGAAGTATACTTTTCCTTTTTGCACACTTAGATAACTGAAATGTTTAGCTGGCTGAAACTGCTTGTATTCTCCTTTCCCTTTTCCCATTACCCTGTTTCACTGCACAGCCACCTAATAACATGGTAATGTTTGATAATTGCAAGTCTTGCTTTTAGCCCACTGTCTAACATTTCAGAGAATCCCTGGGAAGTAGAAATAATCTTTTAACTATTATGTTTAACTTTGCTGGCGCTGCTATAGAAAAGTACTTTATTCTTCTAGTCATGGTGGGAGTATGGCCTCTGCTTGTGCGTAGAGATCATTGTTCTTGCAAATGCAGACAGCTGCAAAACAGGTGTGTCTAACTACAGGTCTGTATCTTGTATTCTCAATAAGGGAATAGCACCAGTAGTTCTTGAGCACATTCTACCACTGGCAGTGGAGCACTGTGTTCATGCTGAACAGCCTTCATTCCTCCTGCATGACAAAGGTATTCTACAGAGGAACTCCTGTAGAACTAGAAGGGATCCTGAAGGACATCCTGGTAGACACCATAATCAAGACTTTATTCTTGTGAAATTAGCAGTCTTAACTTGTGCCTCCTTGTCCAGGGAGGAAGTGGAAATCTGGTAAATAAAATAAGGAAAAGAAGTACATTTTCCTGGGCCCCAGATTACCTTAGGTTTCCAACTTCATATCCTGATAACTTGAACTGTGCTGTGCTAAAGCAAGCAGAATGGTTTCCATAGAGAGAACAGAACCTTTTGGAATCAGTTTCGCTTTCTTCTCTCTCAAGAAGCCTTTATAGATGAAATCTTGTCATTTCTTTGGGAACTGTAACTTTAAACAGTGAAATTCATCCAGTACTAAATTATCCTAACTCCTTCCCAACCCTTACAGACACACCAGTCCTGAAGGATTAAAAGTCAAGAGTAGCTTAAAATGATCAAACTGTGGCATCCATGACAAATGGAGCCTTGTTGATGAGATTTCAGAAAATCATTCCAGATGGCATAGCTATGTGTAAAATACACAGCAAAGCACATGTACCCAGATCTTTGATCAGCTGACCTGCTAAGATCTTATGTTAAATAACAAAATTCTACAGGAATGGTGGACAAATCTAGTTAAATGAGTCTTGGAAAGCTCTTGTGCAGTGGTTTTCTTAGGTATATTGAGTATCTGTGTCTTAAGCACCTAAGTTCAGTGTTAACTGGCAATTTATAGGAACTTATTTGCCCTGTTTAATTTAAAAAAAGTAGTTGGGCTGTATTCTGAAGCTTCCCTTTGGATTTATTGTGTTTGGTTTTGAAAAGTGATGGTAGAGAACTTGTTCTGCAATCAAAAGTCACTGTGTAGAATGAATCTGCAAGTTACTGATGGGAATTGTAACAAGTGTTCAGCCTGTATTCCTGGGACACTTTGGTGAATGCAGCTTTGGCTAGTGTGCTGGAAAGGGGGATCTTGTTGTGACTAGCAATGTGTTGCTTGAAAGGTCCTTTTTCCTCTATCTACTGTTCTCACTGGGAGGGAAAAATTTTCCTTCTTTTTTTCTGTCCATTTACTAGATTAGTGTATTATCTTTGAACTTTCTTATTCCTATTGAAGGGTAGAAAAAAACAAGTCTCTCTTTCTCAAAATCTGATATTTTCAATCCTTTTTCAAATTTTGGCATGTTTTTAGATCTGCTCTAAATAAGGTAGGGAGCAGCAGTGGTGTCTGGCTATCAAGGATGCAGCAAAGTATGCCAGCATGGAAGGAAACATGTTGGAGACTGCAGGACTTTAGAAATGAAATGGAAAACAGTGGGGAGTGTGGAGAATGATTGACATTGTGTGAGACAGATGAGCACGTTTTTGTAGTTGGCTCAGCTCCCATTTTTGCCTATTTCATGTAAGGACATGGATCATTGGCTGGAGAAAACGGATATGAATCTGCTGATTTTGTAATAGCTGGACTGTCTTGTGTCTGATGGGGGTCTGGCTTGTATGTGAGATGGTTACCTAATGCAACTATTAATAGTTCAATAGCTGTTTGGATCGATTTTTGCCCTTTGGGCTTTTGATAAAAACAAGTCTAAATAGCTAGATTTTTGTGGTTACATAGTATAGATTTGCTGCTAGCTTTCTGTAGATCCCGAAAGATGTTTTGCTTTGTATTATTAGGATACCTTTAGTCTTCATACCATGATGTTGTGTTGTATCAAAACTGCCTCTACCTGTTGAAGAGAGGATGCTGGAATTTTTGGGACTTATTCAGGAGTGCACTGTGTATACTATGAGGGACATGGTGGTCTTGTTTGAATAAAGTATTCATGGATAAGATCAGCCATGGTTACTAGCCAACTTCGTTGCAAAATCCAAAATTACGTGCACCTGTAGACTGTAGATTAGGCCCCAGATGTCAGAAACATCACATGTAGTTCAGTCTCCTGGTTGCCAGCTACCAGCCTGAGAATGAATTTTCTTTAAAAGGCAGCTTTTCTGAGCTGCAGTGAAACTGTCTTAAATTTGAAGGCATTTAAAATAAAATTTTTAAACAGCTTGGCTTTTTGAAAGATCATCCTGTTGTTTTTTTTTTGTTTGTTTTTTGTTTTTTCTCCCCCACCTTACCTATGGAAGGGGAGAAGGTATTCTGTAGTCTGAGATGTAAAACTGGAATGCAGTAATGACATTCTGTTTTGTAACCTTAGTGTTTGATAATTCTGAGAACATTTTTAAGAAAAGAGAAGAAAAAGTACGTCTTATGTTTGGGGTGAGCCATTTGGCAGCTACTTTTTAATGCTTGGCACTTATGTAATATTTTATATTTTATATTTAATACAGCAAAAATAGCAAGGTGAAGTAATCCCACTGAAATCACATGTTGTTGCAAACATTATAAAAATACCAGCCTGTGGAGTGAAAAAGAGAAAGATTGACAGTCTTTTTTAAAAACAAATGGGTAAATGTTGATATTAAAGGCACTATTCTTACTGGAACTGATCTGTGAAACAACAGACAAAAAAGATAGCAGCATACACATACCTCTCCTGCCTGTGCAGTAGAGATGATTATTCCAAGTCAAGACTATAAAGAGGTCTGGCACGACCCTTGGAAATCAATGAAGGAGGATGGGAGAAATTATTAGTGCTGTGTGTTCATGAAGAGGAAAAATATTTGCCACCTTCCCTGTGCTTCTTCAGCAACAATTTCTGAAATGATGCCTCTTGAGCAAAAGGTTGAATTGTGAAAGAGGATGTTGCAACAGTGATGAGCTCTTAAACTCTGTTGTAGTGGTGATGTGCTACACAATGTGATCGACTGTGTGAAAGGAGAGTTTGCTCTGTAAAGACCTGTTAAAATTGGTAGAAAAGGTAGAGGCACTTCATGTTTATACCATCTTCTCCTTATGTTGAGGGCTTGGTTTTGTGTGCATTAGGCGAATTGAAAAGGGATTGGAGATGACAATCCTCTACCTGGACTCCTAGCATCTTCATGTTAGAAGGGTACCACGAAAGGTTTGTTCCTACCATCATAGTGAAGCATGCAGTTTCAGTTATGTAGGTACTGCTGTGCATGAGGGTTAAGTGCGCAAGCACTGATGTGGATGCTATGTGGAAGTGCTTTACATTTCTTTTTTGTAATAATGTCCTATGTCATGCCAAGCAAGATTAGTCTTCTGGGCTTGAACCTGAAATCTGCAGGTGATGGTTAAATATTCCAGTTAATAGCATTGCCAGTGCTTCTTCTCCAGGAGAAGTAACTAGCACGTAACTTGCAAACCTGTCCTCCAGTGGAGTTGTGCAAACAGAGTCTGGCTGTCTGGTCACTTTTGCATCCAAAATTTGATGCCTTCATGTTAATATCAAGACTAACTTAACCAGCAAACAAACAAAATAAAGCCTACTACTGCTTCTCAAAATTCAGTGTAAATTTAAGACAGTCTTTACACTGTAATAATCTTAGTCTTTTTTGAGTTCATCTTGGGTCTACCTGAGATCAAAGGCCCACTTGCTGAGGGCGTTGTGCAAACCACTGGCAAACAAGTTACAGTGTAAACATGGGAGTTACATAGGGTCAGTGGGGATACAAGGTCATAGGAAGGTGGGTTGTTGGTCAATGGCAGAACTGATGCAGGCCTTCTTGCTTTGTAACCCAGCGCTTAAGCTACAGATATCTGTGCTGAATATTTTGCTGCAAATATTGATTTATTTTTTTTTTTTCTTTTCCCCCGAACAGAAAGGGGCTGATTTCCATAATTTCATAAGACTTTTTAAATACTTACTGGGGAGTGTGTTAATATGATACGTTTAAAATGAAATTGCATAGACAATATTAGCAAACCTGAATCTTAGTCTCTTGAGTCATCAGTTGTATGAAGTTCTCATCTTGAACACTTTTTTTACACTTAAAATCTTTCAGTCTGTGGATTTCTGTGAAAAGAAAGGAAGTGCTGATCCCTGTCAATCCCATAGAAACAGATGCTTGCTGTTTTCCTCCTTTACAGTCTGAACAGCAGTACTGTTAAACATTGTGCTTTTGAATATAAACACAGAGTCAATCTATATCTCTATGGGACAGAACTCTCTTTTTTGACCCATCAGTCAGTCTTATCTGGGCCTACATTCTGTAAAGGTGCACTAGAGCTGGAAGGGTTTAAGGTCATGCTACATGCAGCCATCAGCTGAAATAAGTGCAGAACTGAATTTTTAATCCCTTCAAGCTCAGTTCACAGAGTCACATTTTTTCTTGCTGGCAGAGTAGCCGGTATGAGGTGGTATGCATTCTTAGCTATAAGCTATGGGACTAGAGGTAGAAGATGGGTTTCAGTAAACCACAGGCAGTGACACATCTACTTTGTCTGGATGACATGAAGGTGAAAGCTTAGCTGGTTAACTGGTTATTTAGGCATCTAACTGGGAGAATTGCTGAGAGAATCTTTGCTGGGGCCATCCCTGCTTTCACATTGTTCACGTCTCAGCTTAAATTATTTGACTTATGCTCAGTTACAGGCTGTTAACAGTTGAACAAACACAACTTCCTCCAGAAGGACCTTTCACTGTGTAAATATTATGCATGGAAGAAGCCTGTAATGTAGATGACCGTAATGCTGCTACCAAGAGGAATTAGGCAGCTCTTCATTAATTGTTTCAAAGTTTGATGTAGATTTGTATTTAGGAGTCATCACTGCTAACTCCACAGCTGCTTTTTTTAATGTGCAGATAATGGTTGTTAATGTCTTTTTTTTTTTTTTTTCTTTTCCCCTTCCTCTCAGTTGTATTGTGCATCTGGTAGCTATGAAGAATCCAAATGGCTATTTGCAATCTAAGTGGGGTTTGCTTCTCTTTTTGTAGATGCTGGCCAAAGCAAGTGTCGATTAGAGAGAGCTCAAGCACTGGAACAGGCAAAGAAACCCCAGGAAGCAGTCTTCATCCCAGAATGCAATGAGGATGGGTCATTCACGCAGGTAAAGTTTTTATTGCCTTCCTTCAGGCAGGCTCTTAGTGACTGCAAGGGATTTACTGTTAAGATATGAGCCAAGTGAGGATGGCAATGTGGGTACACAGCTTGATTACTAAGGTGAAAGTGCTGAAAGCTGAGGACTTTAACCAGTAGGAAACTTTGATTCAGTCACTGTATCTTAAGACACATGTATATGTGATGTCATCTACCTCCATTGTAACACAGAAGCAAATCAACTAAGCTGGAAGTTGCTGGGAAGACCAAGTTTTCTCATAAAATGAGCTGGAAAGTGCATTTTAGCTCAGATAGTACAGGGTGAACCAAGCTCACTCTACTTTTACCTGTGCTTCATCTATCTCAGCATAAGAGTGGTCTACTGAGCCTCTTCTCTCTGTATGGCACTTGTTGACTTCTTATTTTTTGCCCTATTGTGGCTTGAGGATCTAGAAAGGAAGTGATGAGAATTGTTTAGGGTTTCTGATTCTTAAGTGGTTACTTGCTGAAAACTAGGTGGTGTGCTGGGTTAGTAGATTGTTTCATAACATTGCTTCTCTTGAGAAAGTTATCCTGAGCATGGCTAGCAGGAGAGGCTCATTGTTTGTTGGCCTTTAATATCTATGCAAAATCAGTAGTCAATAGTGATCACTGAAAATCTTTCACAAATAATTCAACTGGGAGAGGTCCTGCAGGCTCCCAAAGAAGTTGGAATAGTTGTGGCGAAAGCAAAGCGCTCTTGAAGGAAATTTGGAGAGGAAGAGTGGTCTGCTAATCATAAAACGGTTTGGGTTGGAAGGGATCTGAAGGATCACTGGGACACCTTTCGCTTTGATGAGGCTGCTCAAAGCCCCTTTGATCAGGTTGCTCAAAGCCCCATCCAACCTCGCCTTGAACGCTTCCAGTGATGGGACGCTGCCAATGCAGGGTAGAAATGTGCATCATTATTTGGTTCTGTTACCACTGGCATTTTGAGTAGTGTTCTAGTGCTGACTGAACTGGATGTTAAAAATGGTTCATGTGCTGTTCCCTGGCAGATAGGAAATGTAAGATGTTTGCTCACCGTGGCAGATCTCAAAAACCCAAATTCTGCATCCTTGGTGGGTTTGTGAGCTTGGGTAAATCACACAACATTTTGTCATAGCTTCCCTATGTCTAGCACTGTTCTAGATATCTCGTGTCTGAAAAATCTGAGGATTTGGTAGTTGTTGTTTGCAAAGTCTTTGGAGGGTTTAAAAAAAATCCAAAATAAAATCAATATTGGCTTCAAAAAGATGAGAAGCTCAGAAAGCTTTGGGGCTGGTTCAAACACTTTGCAATGCCTGGGGAAAAAGGAGAGGAAAGATTTTTTTGTGATAACCCATGAAAAGTCTGTATTCCCTCTTAGCCTTACCCTCCCATTATCCGTTGCGTGGGAGTGTTCTTGTTTTGTTGTTGGGTTGTTCTTTTTTTTCATGGTGAAGTGGGGAAAGTTTTATCCATCTTGCCAACTCTGCATACTTCTTTGGAGCAGCATCATATTGATGTGCAGCATGGAACATCTTAGGAAGCTGGGAGTAAGAGATATGGCCGCGGTTTCTTAAAATCTGACTGCAGTCTTAACCAGTTGTTGAAGTTGGATTTTGTGCAGAGTTGCTCCGGTTATGTTGGCACTGGAATGGAATACTTATAAAAACCTAGCATAGCAGCCAACTGATTGTTGCGTGTTGAACTTCATAGTTCAAGAAGAAAGGAGTAAGGAAAGCTGACTTGTCAGTGTTTGTCAGCTGTCCATCAGCCTCTTGGAGATTAAAGTAGGTAGGAGATGCAAGTAATTCTTAATAAGCTAGAATGAGGGCAAAGTTGATAAAGCTTTATTTTAGACAGGCTTAGCTGGTAGATGGGTGCTGGCATCTGGACTGTGGAGCAGTTACTGGGTCTCTTTTCTGCACATTCCCTGGCCAGTGTGGTTGCCAGTGTTCTCAGTAGAGCAGCAGCATGAAACTGCTTAGAAAAAAATGTGTATTCTGATCTGATGACCAAGTGATGTTTCACATTCTTCCTTTATTTAGTTCTATCTGCTGTGAACATGAAAATTCTTTTGTTTTACCTGGCATGTGGAGGAAAGCCCATGATCCTTTTGCAATTGGCGTTAACTGAAATTCATATCATTCCTTGGATCTTAACGCCCTGTGTTCCACATACCTCAGGAGCAAGCTTCATCGGTCGTATTGCAACATTTAAGGTTGTTGTCCCTGCTGAAGATGTGAATGAAAAACAATGGCTGAGGAAACTAACTGGTTTCAATCTGCATTTGAGCCAAACATTTTAGCTTCTGGTTCAAATTAATTTAACTTGATTTTAAAAGCATGATTAAAAAGTAGAATTTTGGTAAACAGCATAAACGCTTTTGCTTCCAGCTGCTCACAAATAGATCTGGTATGTTGGAGGTTGCTTGGACACTGCATCTCTTTAGCAGAAAATTGGCACCCCCAGGTTCTGCTCTGCAGAAGAGCTGTGTAGGCTGGTTCTTCAAGTGCCTGGGGCTTTGTAGAAGTCAGATCTGTGATGTTATTAGTTTATTCTGGTTCAATACCCTCTGAGTAGCTCCATCCAAACTCCAGAATCTCATCTGGGAAGCTTACAACAGAGTAGCATCTCTCAGTGATGTTTTAGGAGAAATATCCGCTAAGATCTTCAGCTTTGGATCCCTGTCCCAGTAAGAATCTAACCAGTTACACGCATTTCAGGGTATACCCTGTACTTGGAGTTGCTTTGGGAAGATTTTTCAGCAATTTCATCCCTGTCATGTAACTTTTATTGCAGACATATTTAAGGTGAAAGAAGAGTTTTGATGAGAGGGATAAAATATGCGTGTCTGTACATAGAATATCAGATGTCTTGCTTGTTACAGCACTTGCAGATCTTAAGCTGAGCCTCTTCCTTGTAGATATATACATAACATGTAGATGTTCAGGCCAACATTGCTGTCCTTGCCATCAGACTTCAAACTATCTGTTTTGTTTCATTATTGAATTTCATGAGACAGAAGCAGCACAGGTTTGGAAACTGCTTTTGGTAGTGCTAACAGTATGTTCACAGAATCTACTTGATCTTTACCAGATTGAGCTGTTGACTTTGTTTCATCATCATCCTCTTGATTAGAAACCAAACTGCTATCATATGTTGCACTATGAGTGAATGCAGAAAACAGTGCTCAGTGAGGCTTTTTGAGGCAGCTCATGTCTACACTTTCTAGCTCCTTGAATTTCAAGCAGAACAAAGCTGATTGAGTTTGGGGGATGGATCTACCACACTTTGGATGAATCTGTAGGCTCAGGAACCAGGGCATAGCTGTTCTGGTGTTCTGCCCCCTGCAATGTGTGCTGCATAGCGAGCAGCTGGCAAGGGGACCTTGCTTGTCTTAGTTCCTCCTGCTCTCCTGCAGATGAACTGGCTCAAAGACCAAACGGTTGGTTGTAGTAACAGTGATAGAAGGGAGGAGGGCAAAGACTTTGCTTAGATTTATGTTTAAACACTTTGAAGGTGTCCTGTGTGTCTTACGTGCGCTCCTATAGACTCCTTTCACAGCCTGCAAAATCTATACTGAAAAGAAATATTGCCACCACTTGTATTGATGGATGTCCGATTTTCCTAGTCAGAGCTGCATATAATGAATTTTGTGTACTGCAAGAAGGGGAGCAGCCACCTGTTAATTCCTTATTTTTCATAATTGTACCTGTGCACCATGTCCATTGCTTCCCTTATTCTAGGAGTCCGTGTATTGCCAAGACTTATCAAGCCTCTCTTTTAGTACTGCTTGTACATCTAAAAATGTAATGTGGATGTTCAGTGTGGAAGAGGTGGTGGCATTGAAGGCACAATAGAAATGACTGTATAAAGGGGTAGACCAGGTGAATTACTCTGGAAAGTGCAGTAAGGCTATTTCTCCATGTTCCAGTCACTGTGTGAGGTATATTACTTATATAACAAAAGCTCTCAGTGATTAATCAATAGTAATATAAGCAGGCAGATAAAATTTGAGTTGTTCAGAACATAAGGATGCTTGTTTGATAGGAGTAATTTGATTAATTGTACAGAACTGAGGTCATGTACTGTTGTGCAGAATTGGACGTGGCTAAAACCAGTTTCAGTTCCCAAGACTGGCTCTCTCCTTTTTGTTGTTATGCTGTGTTTTGCATAAATGCCATTCTCTTTCCATGCGGCACTTAACCTGCTGTGATCTGTTCTTCATAAACAACAGGCTCTATTGGGTAATCTGCGCACTTTCTTTTGCTGCCTAGTGCCATTGGGCTTGTTGCCATGGGTTGAGAGAGACTTGCATTCTTCATAGTTTTCCCCCAAGCAGTTTTTTTTTTTTTTTTTTAGAAAAGGTTGCTGAGCTTTTAAACAGAATCTGTTTCAGACAAATGAACATGAATAATCTTAACCTTACTCTGAGGATATAGTCTTGTGTGGCTTTTTGTGATGTCTTGCTGTTTTGCCACCTCCTTCCACTGTTTAGCTTTGTTTTTTTCCTTTCAAGTCTGCCTGTGAGCGGCTGAGATATATATATTTATGGCATTTCTTCAAGGAAGAACCAGTCTAGAGAGTAAAGGAAAAGGTTTTTAAAACATGAGTGGGAAACCTTATGGAAAGTGACAGTATAAGATCATTCATCCTTAATATTAAGAGTCACTTTTCGCTTCTGAAAGGATTAATGTGACTAGCTGGGGATTGCTCTCCTGCTTAAAGTGATATCTGTGCAGAGTGTGTCTGCTGGCAGTACTCTTGAACATGGCTGACGTGCTTTTGTCACAGATCACTTTTCCCTAATTATATTAAAAGTGAAATTGCCGTGAAACAAATGTTTCCTGAACCGTGCATAGATGTGAGAGAAGGTGCTGCAGAAAGCTTTGGTGGGAATATGGGAATGTGTCTGGACAATGTCATTTGGGAAGAGTTAATGTGAGTAGGGAACAGAAAAAGTGATGAGAACAGTTTAAGGGACTGAAATCCCAAAGAAGCTCAAACTTAAGTTGTAGGCTGGTTGCTCCCTAAAGCTGTCAGTAAAAGAAAGGCAGGCTTCTGACAGTAGTCAGCTGACAGCCTGGAAGAAAGAAGGACACAGTCCAGGTCTAAGCAATCCTGCGAGATATTTAAACCAGAGCAGAGGTGGGGAAAGGAGAAATAACCAGCCCCTTGATTCACCTTTCTCAAAAGGCTGAGAAGGGAGGATGTGGCTTGCTTGTTAAGGAGTTGAAGACTGCTTGGGAGTCTGATTCTGGCATTGCTGCTGAGGTGCAGAAGAAACCCAAACAGTGGTGGCTTTTTCCCTCAGGAATTAAGAGGCGGAGATGTCTGCAGTGACCGTGTTTTGATGCTTTCATATTGTAATGAACGTGATGAAGGCAGGTGTTCATTCATGCTGCCAGTGGCTAGAGTGGTAGCTGCTGTTTAATTTCACACATTGTGATGGCACAGGGGAATGAGGAGCTGCTGCCACACTCTTAATGGGCAAGAGAGCGATTTTTGTTAGGCTTATATCTCGAGCTTTTCGTTGTTTGGTTGAGGCACAGCTAAGGTGGCATATCTCTCACCCCAGCAGTATGAAAAGGGTGTTGTCTTGTATATTCAGGGATGCAGATGCTCACAGGGCTTTAAATGCAGTTCAATTTTTATTTTTTATTTATTTATTTTTATTTATTTATTTATTTTGAAAGCATAGCTGTTAGTGGGGAATCTGGAAGACCTCTGATTTTCAGATTTTATTTCTCTGGCTCCCTCTTATGTAACTTTAAATGTTTAGCTGTTGGACAGGTGTACGGCAGCTGAAGATGTCTAGCTTTCAGTAACTAGCCTTTCCTGCAGCACTGAGCATTCTGGAGCTTGGTTAGTTATTTTGTTTGTAGAAATGATGTCTTTTTTTATGTGTCACAGCATAGTCAGCTTTAGAAGATTAATAAGAGGGGAAAAAAAAAGAGGAGTAAACTCACTTTTGGTATAACCCAGATGAGAAACTCATAGCCAAAGATTAGATTTGTGCAGTAAACCTGTGTCATTTCTACTCTTCTGACTGAAACTTTAAGAAGTATTTAAAAAATCTTGTTACTGTAGGAGTAAGATTAGATTGAGGATGAACTTCAAGTAGAAAATTTTAATGTGAAACACAACTCTAGCCTAAGATCATTGGAAACTCATTGAAAAAAATGAAAAATAAAACAAAACACAATTGAATCTCAAAGGTTCCTTGCTGTTAGGAACTCTGGAACAATTAATGCTTTACAATGTCTTATTTGTCTACGACAATGCTTAGGAAGGTGCTGGATCAGCTTATTGCCTTTCCATTTTTCAAAGTTACAGCACTGCTGTGTAATTGATGAAGACTATTCCAGTTTTTGTTGTTTGCTTTCACAGCCTTTAAGCTATAAACTCTCTAGTCTGTAGGCCAATATTCTTATAACATCTTAATGTGCTGAGACCTTTCCAGGTATCATTATGAAAGGCAACATCTCTTCATGAACACATTCAGGAAAGCCAACTGAGGTAAATTTTTGAGGTTTATGGAGTATGTTTTTCATAGTTGTCTGTCTTTAGTAATGAAAAGACACAGGCTGAGTTTTCATTGCTTCTTCTGACCATTGTAGGGAAGTCATTGTGTGCTATAGTAAAATACATGGTTGGTGTGAAAGTGCTGTCAGTTTGAGATTTTTTTTTTTTATTTTTTATTCTTTTTTCTTGTGGAAAGGTGCTATCTGATGCCAGTACAGAGAGGACCAGGTTTCATTTTAGTTATTCACAACATTTCTTTTGCCTGTATTACTGTAATATCCTTGAATTGCATAAATGATTGGTATGCAATAGGTAACTTTCCAGTGGAGTAAGGTGCATAACATACTCTCAGTTGCAGTATCTGTCTTATATCTGTCAGTACACCTTTTGGACTTCTCTACCATCAATCTGTTATTTTCTGAAGGTTTGACTATAGGACTTTCAATTCACTTGAATTAAAAAAAAAAATGCTAGCTATATTAGGAGTTTTAGAACAAATGATGCTCTCACATTCTCATGTTAAAAAAGAAAAAATAGAAATCAAAGAAGAGAAAGAGACATTTTAATAGAAATTAAAAAACCCAACAATGTTCATTGTACCTTTGTTTGAAAACACCTGAGTTGGGATGTCCAGTTCTGAAAAACTGATGCAAAATGCAGACACTTCTATAGTATAAAGTGTAATGATCTTGCTCTTTTTTACTATTAGGTCTCAGATGTAAAGCCAACATCTCGTGCTGTTGGGAATGCAATGATGTGCATAAGATCAGCAAAGATAAACATTAAACATGGAAATCCAAGCATTTCTATTCTGTGTATATTAAATATATTCATAATGCTTTTGAATAATTTGCGTTATTTTTGTTTTATTTTTGAGAGAATAAAAAAGAAAGTGTGCAGATAGCAGCAAGAGTGAATTTAGTAATGTGGGTACATGAGAGTATTGTTGATTTTGGCTGCTAAATGTGAATTTGCTTGAGGCAAAATGATTGCTTTGTGCTTTAGTAAAATCCAAGATAAACACGTGGTACTGTGGCATAATTGCTCTTAGATCATGTTTTATGTGATACTCAAAGCCTCTTAAAAAGACCATCGTTAAGTCTCTGAACAAACTCCGCTACCTTAGGGAATCAGAGCCAGCTGTCAGCAAGAGGGGGAATAACTGCTCTAGTTCTGAAGGATCCCTAATGAAGGGAATGGTGCAAATACCTTATCGCTCTTCTGTTCTCTGGGGAGTACTGAAAAGGGAAATCAACTTCAGTGAACTTCCTTGGAGAAGGCAGAGAATGGACAGAATTCAGCTTAAAAACAAAATTAAAAGGTTTCTGAAGTGATTCAATTTCAAGGCTTTATCAGAACTCTATGATAGAGCCATCTCTAGGGCTTATATTAGTGTAAGAACTGCTCTACCATTCTAGGATGCTGATATTACTGATGCACAGACTTGGCCACAACTGAAAGTGCGTTTGCTAGGAAGCATTTTGAAAACTGATAGTATTTACACAGATGCCTGTATGATGATCGTTTACTTTTGTCTGAAGAGAAATTTCAAATGGCATCCTCAATTTTATCTAAATGCAGATTCACTGTGTGAAAGGTGAGGCAAAAGATGTAATGAGATTTATTTAGCTGGATGAAATTACAGCGCCACAGGACTAATATCTGCACAGACATCACTAAGACTGCACCTTAGACCAGGATTTCTTTTCTCACATACGAACAAGACATTCTGGTGTCCTTCCACAGTTATGGAAAGAGCTAGGGAATTCTAAATGTTAAGTTCAGATGCAGAGGTTTAAACGTGAGGTAGCTGAATCTTGTGCTGTGCACCTTTTGGCTCATGCATCCGTCATCAAATGTTCTGAAATTCTTGTCAATAGTCAAAGCTCCTGCTGCTTGAGTTGACATAGTAACAAGAGTGAGCTCAAATCTGTCTGGAGAAAGTTTGTTAATATATTAAGTGAAATGTTGTGTTTTTCTAGCTGTGTTTACTGAACAAAATGCTCTCCCAACTCCCACAGAGCACTGCTCTCATGCAGTGGCTGTGGAAGTGGGCTGAGGTGGCCTTTTCTCATTCCAGCTGGGATGCAATGGGACTCCAAGGAGAGATTATTTAATAATGAATAGTAAACAACATTTAGCAAAGGGTGGGATGAGCTGAGGCATGATTGCTGCGTACCCAAAGTGAAGTGTTCTCAGCTGAGTTTCTGTAACTTCTGTTACCTCCTGAATTGCAGCTAAAGGAGTAGGAAAAATAGCCCTTCTTTGGAGAGGGAGGTGGGAGGAGAAAGTCTTGGTCAAAAAAAAAATAAATGTGTCCACCAAACAATACTCTTCTTTGTGACTTCCTTGCTCTGAAGTATCTCCTTGTGATGCTTCAGGGCTGGGACTTCCTCTGAAATGTGATTTGTAATAGCAGTGGTGGGTGAGAGAGTGAGAAATGAAATGCCTGCTCTTTGCTTTATCAAACAGGTGCAGTGCCATACCTACACTGGATACTGCTGGTGTGTGACACCTGATGGCAAGCCTATTAGTGGCTCTTCTGTACAGAACAAAACTCCTGTATGTTCAGGTACTGTGGGAGTGGCTTCAACAAATACCTTTTTGATAACTAAAGGGGCATGGGGTGGGCATGTCCTGTTCAGAGTGCTTAATCTTTTCAGGTGACTCAGCCAGTTTACCCCATTTATAACTACAATTGTTGCTTGTATCTCCCTGTTTGCTTGCTGGCTTTTGGAACCCTCAAGGAAGCTTGGGCTGTGGCATTTCTACCTGGCACCAAAGGTACTTAGCACTCTTGAAAGGCTCACTGAGAAAAGTCTCCAAGGTAACAGAGTGGAAGCAAGGCTTGTGGTTGCTGAGGCACAAGCTGCAGTATTACTATGTACACCAAAAACAGAAGTCCCCATGGCAGATGGGATAACTCCTATTCCATAATCTGTACTTAAAAGAAATGGCTCTCAGATTGCACTGAATTGGGTTATGGAGTCATGTTGCCTTCAGAGGTTGGCAGAAATGCACTCAGACTTCACAAATCATCATTTTCTGTACTTAAAGCAAACTAAAGTTTTGTTTCTCCCCACAATTCAGTACAGCAACCCACAGCTCAAATGGAGTGGGGCTGGAGGAGGGCTTCGGATTTTCATATGCCCAAATTCCTGGTTTAGATTTTAGCTTTATGGGCTGTGAGCAGAGCTGCAGTGCCATTGCAAATACTAGGCACAGGGAGAGATGTGAAGCTGGTTTCTGCAGTTTGGAAGAATTCAGAAATGACGCTAGAATGATGACCCATTGCCCCACAAAAGAAAAGAAAGTAGGCATAGGCTTGTCTAACATGTTAAGTAATCCCATGTAGGAACTGTTGCCTTTGGCTTCATGCTGGACAGTTTGCACCTCGCAGCTTTTTGATGCATTTCTGCTCTCACGTCTTGCAGAATTTGCCCATTAGGTGGGAGGATGGTAGCAGTCAAACCTTTCTTTTTAATCCTCCTCACCTTTTTCAGCATCTTCTTGATTGTAGGATGTGTTGTGGTGATAAGCAAACATAGTGACTTGCATGAGTTGTTGAGTGTGGAGATTGCTTGACCCACTGGACCACAGATATGTAGCTTGAGGGGATGTTTGGTGTTTCACATGTACATGGAAAGAAAGTAAGATCTATACAGAAATTTGGCTTTTGTCTGCCATTCCAGATCTGGCAGAGCACGTTTTAGAATATGTTTTATTCATCTGTTCACTTATTCTTGAGCTGTTTATAAAATTGCATTACTAGTAATCTAGAGTCACTGTGTTTCATAGGACACTGTAAGTTAGTCTATGGCTACTAGTATTGTGTAACTGATTTCTTCTTGTAATTTGACAGTAGACCTGTGGTAAACTGGTCTGCAAGTTCAAGTGCCTAGGCAATAAAGTTTAGGGCTTGTCTTGACTGGACTCTCAGTGCTGTCAAATCTACCTCCTTGAAACTAACTTTAGATCTATGTTTCCTGAAGGGATAGTAGTCACTGGAACTGTTTGCTAATGGTGCATGGAAGAATCAGTTTCCTAAAACTGTTTGACAAAAAAAGAAATGCTTGCTGTGGATTTTTACACTTTTGTAATAGATAAGAAAGCCTTAATTATCTGCTCAAGTTTTAGTGAAAAATTCACAATGAAGCACAAAAACTGTAGAAACAAGTGCAGAATCATATATATTATGTGAAATTTTAATTGTATATTTAGCTATACAGGATGTGTCCTATTCAAGTACCTGCTGTACCTTATCTAATGTCTCTTTTCAAATGCCTGTGGATGTTCAAAGCTTAGTTGAAATCAGTTTTCTGGAAATTGTCCCTCTTAATCCCTTTCCTTTAGAACACTGCCCCTTGCATCCCCTGCATGCTCTCCCCACCTGTTTGTGATTTATTCTTCTTGATGTTTGCAAACCAAAGAAGTGACTCTTATTGATCTTTCCTTCTTGTCCTTGGATTTATTCCAGGTTTCTTACTAGTGCATTGCTGTGTTAAACTCTTTCAAATCACTGGATCCAAATACTAAAGATCTCTTGTTTACCCACATCCTAATTTCACAACGTTAATGCATAAAACTTCCTTATGCTGTCCCAGTTGGTTGAAGCCACAGGATCTCTCAATTGTAAACCAAGCCGTTGGCAAGTAAAACAGATGATTTTTAGATTGAGAAATTGACTGTTTTCAGGTAATATGACATGTTCTGTGTGATTCTTCAGTATCTAAAAATGTTTTTTTTTTTTTCCGCTTTAGGTTCTGTAACTGATAAACCATCAAGCCAGGGTAACTCAGGGAGGAAAGGTGAGTGGAGTCCTGTGCTTCAGCAAGTTGTTTTGTAATAGCAAATAGTTCCCCAGCCAAGTCTGTTGAGATAACTTAGAACCTGGGTTTCAAAACAGCTCTATATGTAGGAGGCTTACATGCTTTTAGACCTCCCCCTACAGTAGGAGAAATAAGATGACAGTCTGTTTATGCATTACTCGATGGATGAAAAACTGTTTACTCTTCTCTGTATTTGTCAGCTGAGAAATGGTAAATGAAAGCAGAGCTTCCCAAAGAGACAGCAATATGGGATAGCGTTTGTTTGTTTGCCTTGATGTTGGCTGTAAGTGTTTCTCAGTAAAATCCCTAGAGATTAGGGATACACTTGCAGTCATGACTGTGACCTTATATGTACTGTAAAGGTGTATGGGTTGGTTGTGGTTGTTTTTTTTTGTTTTTGTTTTTTTTAACAGATCTGCATAAAACCTTCTGGCCTTATTGGAGCAGAGCTACATTAAAACTCATCTGCTCTTGTAAACCTTACTCTTTTGTGTATTAAGAAGTGGCCATCCTTCCTTTCACTGCTTTCTTTACTCCTTACTTCTTCTGGCAGGGCGCTGGATTTGTCACTGTTCTTCTCATTTGTGTACTAGTAGGCCTTCCCTGTGTCCTCTGATTTATGTCCACTGATATAGTCACGGGATGAATGGCTACTAGAGCATACATTGATGAGCAGTCAAGTTTGTCTTTAGGTGTCCTACATGCTGTTTTTCAATCCATTTTCTCCTTAACCCCCCTGCTCATAGTCAACTTTTTAGCTTCCCCTTACAGTAGAAAAACTGTGTTGAGTGCAATCTCCCTCCTATGGCGAGAATAAAGACAGTTTTGTGGGAGTAGTTCCTGTTTAGATATATGAAGCAGGGTTGTTACTGCTAACTCTAAATCAATTACTCCTAAGACTTAAACGTGCAGGAAAATGCCTACCTGGGTGCCTAATTTTAATTTGAAAAACATTTCTGTTCTGGGACTGTTATCACTTAACAGGAATTGTTATGCTCAGAGCAATGACGCATTTTGAATATATCTGCTCTCCAGTCTATTTGTTGTTTATGGGAGCTCAGGAAAAGGTAAGGAAAAGAAAGAGGCAAAAAAACCTGTTAATTTAAGACTGAAGGCTAAAGACTGAAGGCTTCTTACTTCAGATAAAGATGTAAACCTGTAATTATCTATTAAACCTCACGGCCTGTGTAACTGCCACCTGAACATATTGTTATCATTCTATTAATACAACTATTGTTAGTCTGGCCTGAAGTACAAGGAAATCAAGTAGCTCTTGCATTATTTTAGAGTGGGAGTTGTTTGTAGGCTTTCTACCTGAGTAGTCCTGGTTTGCTCATTTAGAATTAGAAGCAGCTGACATAGAAATTCATAAGAAACAGAAGCAAAGGGAAAAACATCTGAACTTTTTGGCTGGAATGTACAGAAGAACTATAAATGGAAGGAATTAATCTAAAATTTGTAACATAAATTGACTGTTCTGCGTGCTGCCTGTGGCATCCTATTTCGGGAATGTAAAGCATGATCACGTGGATGGAGAAATATCCTATGCAGTCAGTAGCTGTCAAGAAAATGAAAACATTTCCCTTTGGGCCAGCGTGCTTCAAGCAATCATGTAAACTTTACATCCTCTCCAGTTTTGAATGTATTCATCTGTTGGAAGCCTCCATATAAGCCTTTCTCCTCCATATTAGAAAAAATCCTTGTGAGCGATTATTACACAGTCTGTATAGATCTTCTGAAATTGAGAAAGCCTTCAGAAGCTGAAATAATTTGGTTTAAAATTTGAGGGAGTTTGCATTACTCTTTTGACTAGTGAAAAATGCCTACTCTAAAAATGAATTTGACTTTTTCATCAGCATTTCTTGACTGATGTTGTCATGATCCAAAATGGGATTTGTGGTAAGGAAACCTGAAACAGGCAGCCTGGCTTCCCTGAAGCATATTGTTCATTGGAGGTCTGGCTTCTTTAAAGGCTGGTGGCTAGCCAACATGGCTATAACCATTCATACTAGCTGAGTATTCAGAGTCTTTCTGTGAAAACTTCCCTTTGCAAGAATACAAAAAAGGCAGAATGAGGAGGAGTCTGGCAGAAACTGGATCAGTGATAATATCTGTATTGTAGAGGCACATTTTAGAAACTTCTGCATCCGTTTAGGCCGCTCTCTTTTGAATTAGCTTTTGGAATTTCCTCACTGCATGGAAGACTTCTCTCTACACCTCCAGTTCAGGGTTTCTGGATCAAAACTGTCACAGAATGGGCTCTCAGGAGGAAAAGGAATAGCTAAGACTCTCAGAGGTGATTTCCTTTGTCCTATTCATGCAGGAATGTAAAATATGGAGCTAATAAACTTTGTATAATGTTGGTGCCTTTCAAGGCTTTGGGGCAAAATAGTTATATTTTATATAGTTATATATTAATTGTCACCTCATAGCCTAAGCATATCTATCGGTACTGCCTGGGAAACAGTACAGGTGGATATGCTTAGGCTATTACGTGACAAATGAAAGGGAGGACTTTACAAGTGTGTTAGCTGTCATGTAGGAGAAAGAAAATAATGTTGGAAGGAGGTGGCTATCATAATACGTCTCTTTCTCCAAGTGCGTTGGCCTAGTTTCTAGAGGTCAGTAGGTATGATGGAGGCATGAGATGATGTAAAGTAATATGTCCTTCCTGTTTGCAGGGTGTTTCACTGCTGATAAAATGAAATGGCTTTATGGTCATTGGCTTGACATGTAGTTCCAGAAGTGGCTCTTGGGAACTTTCTTCAGAGAATCACAGAATGGCCAGGGTTGGAAGGGACCTTAAGGATCATGGATCTCCAACCCCCCTGCCACATGCAGGGCCACCAACCTCCCCATTTAATACTAGACCACTATAATAATAATAATACTAGACCCAGGGCCCCATCCATTCTGAGAGAACACGCAACAGTGCTGGAAAAACATCTGCTGTATTTTTAAATCTCATGCTCTAGTTGTCCATGTTTTCCTTGCTGCTTTTTCTGTATGATGTAGTACCAGTTATCCATGCAATTTGCCCTGTTAGGTAATTTAAATCAAATCAAGCTGGCACCAAACTTAAAACTTTAAAATAGCCAGTATTGATTTGTTTCATGTCTGTGAAATGCTCTGTTGTTGGAAGGCAGAGAAGAGCTGGGCGTGGGGAAGTGGTGACGTGTTCTTATATGGTAGCATGGAAGCCCGGGCTCTCCGGGGCTTGCAATTCAGACATTTACCACCATTTCTCCTGTGCTGAATTCAGTTTGCTTGAAAGTTTTATAAATAAGTTTGGTCCCTCTTATCCTTGATTATGTTAGGCTTGAGTGAGCCAGGTGTGAAGAAACAAGGCCACAGCAAGAATGCTGCAATATGGCTGATAGTACTGAAGGATGTGTGTCCTTTGTGGGCAGCTTCAAAAAATCTAGCTAATAGCAAGCTAATGTTTACAATGAGCACATGTGGAGTTTGCAGGACACTGAGCAGTGCATTCCTGTGCTGTGTTTTGAAGCAGCAGTTTGCAGTATGGTGTTAAGACTATTTCCGTGTATGATTGCAATGTTCAGTGTGACTATTTCCTTGGAAATAGAGACAGAATCTTTCTGCATCTGTGGAATTCACTAAAAAATGCCCAGCAAGTTATTAGTATCTGTAACTCTGAAACAAACGAAATGAAAGGTCTGCACTTGGTAAGAGAGTGTCATTTTGCACTCAGGATGATGCGGCAGGGTTTTCTGGGGCGGAGAGTGGGGTCGGAGAGAAGGCTGGCAATGAGTGGGGGAGGGGGAGAACAGTGAAAGAGGTGCCCAAACTTACCTGGTGTAAATTATAGGGGTTTTTTTTGCTGATGCAGGGTCACTTGAACCTTCTATTATTCAATTCCTATTCTTAAAGTAATGCTGGACTAGATCTGCTGTGCAGCATTCTTGCTAAGATGTACCTTGTTGGCTTGATTTTGCCTATTCTATATTGCCTGTGTCTGTGCCAGCAGACACTCCTCAAAAACAGCTGGCATTATCTATTTGATCAAATTCATTCCATTTGGGACTCTGTTTGCTTCTCGTTGGGAAAAAAAAAAAAAAAAAGGAAATTGTTTACTGGCTTCAGCTGTGGTGTTGTGGCAGCACTGGTCTGACCCTCTTTGACCTCTCATCCCTTTCATCTCTGAGGCCTAGTGCTCAGTGCCAAATGTTTCTCCCAAGTTGCAGCTCATCAGAGAGATGAACTGAATCTTGATAAGGTCTTTGTCCTTCCCCTGTCATTCATTGCCCTTTGGAGTAGGCTAAAACTCTCTGCTTCTTTACTTCCTTGCATGGTGCACTTTGCTGTTCTGTATCAAGGGAGATGTTTTCCAAATACTTCAGTCCATGCCCTTAGCAAGACAGATAGTAATGGAATAGTGCTGCCTCTCAAGCAGTGCTTGGTCTAGCAGTGCCCAGCTCTCTGTGCCCTGGTATCCTGACCCTCCAGCTGCCAAGCAACCCTTTCTGGGTTTGGGTACCAAGTTAAGGTACTCTATACTCTTCTGAAGTGGTCTGTTCTCTCTCATGGTAGACTGAGCAACCGTGAGGTGAAAAAGAGGGAGGAATTTCCATACCTAGGAGATAAGGAAGCCCATCCAGTCTGACACATGCTGTTCCTTCAGGCAGGTGGAATAAGTGTCCAGGATTTTTGTCAGATAGTGCAGTGTTTCTTGGTAGAATTAGGATATCCAGAACCTGCTGATTGCTGTCTGTTACTTATTCCTCCTTGTGCCCTTTCTTATAAGGAGCTTCTTGCACTAATTCACTCCAGCTGCTGCTTAGTTTGAAAGCCTGAGAGATTTGGAAGATGTACACTGTCCCCTAGAGTGCTGGATCTCCTCTCCTCTCTCCCACTGGGAATTTCTTAGAATATGAAGATGCAGTGACAGGCATATTGGGAGCCAACATAACTGGATTTCTTCATTGCCTAAAGAATGCAGCTTATTTCTTTCCAGCCAAAGGGAAGTTATGCCACATGTTTGAAACAAAACAAGCAAACACAGAAAATTATTTTCTTTATCTGTGGAATGCTGAGGCTTTTGCTTGCAATGATGCAGACTTGGCATATTGCAAGTAAGAGTAGTGCCTTTCAGTCACCAAGCTGGCTCTAAAAAGCAGGCTGATCAGGAGGTGGAAGGATATAAAAAAAAGCAATCCTGTATTTTTTTATTTCCATAAACTCATGCAGTCTTCCTGCCTAAAACTGGAAACTGAGTAAATTAATAGTGGAGAGAGGGTCTCGAAAGGAGTGAAATGAACATTTAGGTGAGGATAGTTGTTTGCTAGTGATTGTAACTATTCTAGACACTGTGTGAGAGATCTTGATACTATTTTATATCAACTGAATGAAGGAAATGGGAAAGGAAATGTGGTTCTATAATCAGGAATTAAAAGATGAATCAAGTACAGGTAAATACGGTCTGGCTAAAATATCAATGTCTGTCATTATGAAGAGTCTTGAGTGGTATGAACTCTCTTTTTCTTTCATGAAGTCTCTTGCAGTGTATGAAGTTCCAGGCTTGTTTTGACTAGCTTTATTTCTCTATTGCCAAAGCTGACAACAGCATCTGCAATTCCCTGAGCCTGTGGCAGGTGTGGTGATGTTAGTGGAATGTGAGATCTGGTGGGCCCCACAGGAGGCAAAATCTGGTTTGTGAAGTTTTACGCTTACTGTCTTACATGCAGGCATTGAATTCAGTGCTTTCACTCACATTCAGAGCTGTGAAAACTCCACCTAATCAGTTTGCAGAAAGTGTGTTTTTCTACAAGAAAACACTGAAGCAATTTGAGGAACCTAAGATGAACAACTTAAAATTCCTGTCAATTAAAAATGTAGAATTGGGTCCTCCTTATGAAATCAGCACAGAGGCAGGTTCAGTTGCAGGGAGAACCTCAGCTACAGCTGTGGGTAAGTGAGCCCACTCTGTGGCTCTCTTCCTACAATTTCCAAGAGTCTTAACTTCCAGAAAATGGACTAGTTGTGCACCTAGTAGTAGCAATTTGAATCAATAATGAGCCTAATGGCTCATTAGTCTGCATCAGTAATTAGACTGAGCAGTAATGGGTGAATGCTCTCCTCAGGCAAACCTGAGCAGAGGATGGCTTATGTTAATGTAAATAAATGGGAGCATTTGTACCTGTCGACCTTGAAGCTTTATCTGCTGGTGGTAGGAAGTCAGGTGCAGCTGGCACCAATTCATCTGCTGCCTGCTTGTGGGAGGGGAGTGCAGCCTCCAAGGATTAGTATGTCTCAGAAGTACGAACAGACAGATGATACCTTGACAAAAACATCCCACTTGGTAGACAAGGCTGTCAAGGTGAAACATGACCCAAATTTGAGGCTTTAGACTCTATCTTCATTTTTTCTGGATTCAATAAGGTACTGATCAAGCCTGGGTCAGAGCTGTACTATTACACAAACCAGGTTTCAAGCACTCCATTATTCTCACCTCCCTGATCTGATAAATAGTGAAAAGATGTTTTGTGATGTCTTTATCAGCTTGTGGTAGCTCCGGGAAAGACAGAAGTGTAGCATGGCCTCCATAAGCGAGATGAGGGAAATACAGATTTACTAGGGCAGTGAAAAGTGATGGTTCTAACTGGTGGTCATCATGTTATCAATTTTTTGCAGACCATTGGCCAGTGCTAAGTCCACGGTGCTACTGAGACAATTCTGGATCCCTTGTGTTATTTATTTTAAGATAAATAATATCCTAATTTTTAAGCATGGATGAGGGAGAATTTTCATGCAATGTTCTCTGAACTGTTTGTTTCTGAAATATTCCTAAGCAAGGATTGACATAGTAGGGTAGTGTATACACCTACATGCATGAATTGCAGTGTGTTTCCATATAGTAAAGATATGCATGTGTAAGCCATCTGCTCCTGAAAGCATTAGATTTGCTGTGCATTGTGCCGTGTGAATGCTTGAAGCTCTCTGTAAGTGCAAAAGCTTGATTTGTCCCACCATGCAGTTATAGCTGCTGACCTGTAGGCATAGAAGTAGCTTCTCGGTCTACCTTGTTAAAACTGAACAGGGGGCAGGAAGAAACAGGAATGTGTGCTGCTTTTCAGGAACCTGGGTGAGAACTCTGGTGGCTGAGGAAGAACCAGGAGAAATAAATGCAACAATAATGCTGCAAAAGGCCTGCGAAGGCCTTGGTGAACCACAGATTAACAATTCTGTGGATGGAGTCTGTATCACATAAGGCGGTGATTAGCTTGTGTTTGTATTTCCAAGCAAACTTAGGGTGAGAATTGAAATTTTCTTCTTCATTATAAAATATAGTTCTGTAAGTATCATTGCTTTTAATTGGTAGGTTTGTCTGTTTGCAGTATTAAGAATTCAGTTTAGTACTTATCACTGTCCCTGTACTGTACACAATATGCACATTTGCATATTAAATGCCAATTACATGTAGCTGTAATAAGCAAGTGGATTTCACAGGTATAGCAGGTATTGCAATTTGCCAATAGTACTGATTTTGTAAGATAGAATCCAGCTTGTACCAGAGAATCCTGATCCATTTTTTGAGGAAAGAAGCATGGAATTTCACACCACCACCCACAGTGGATCAATTTTCCAGAATGGACCAATGTTTTAAGCAGTACCTAGATTTATCTCATAAATGAAACAGATTTTTGAAATATTAAGAACTAGAAGATAAATTCACCTTCAAAATTGTTACATAAACAGTAGAATTTAAAAACAAACCATTTGGGTGCCCACATTACTGATGTCTCTGAAATTGTTTTTTATCATGACATTTTCTGAGGCCTCTGAACATATGTATCAAATTTGAGTCCGTAGAAAGTTTCATTGGCAGAAGGCAAATTTTTTTAAAACATATATTTTGTTTGATATAATGCAAGAATTCTGCTTTCATCTATAAAGCAACAGTTCTAATCTGTAGGTTAGTCTATATAATATGACTTAATAAAATTGTACTTTACAAGTGTTATTATAGCAATCTACAGACTACTCAGGTCTGTAATGTCTTAAGGACAGCTGTAAAGGTTTTTAAATGATTAAGTCATGGTATTGAGCAGCCTGGTGAGTAGATCTAATAAGCAGGCTAACAATTGATTAAGCAACATCTGTTAAGGTATTATTAACTGTTTATGTGCTATACAGAGATTCCTGGTGTTTGACCAATTACAGCTTGCAGAGAAAAGGAGTAGTTCTAGGAACTGTGGGCTGTTTTTGTTGTTTAAATACTTTGTAGCTATGTGGTCTCAACACCTTTTCCTTTTTTAAGGAGTTGTTAAAAAAAATAAATCCTTCATAAGCTCTTTGAGTGTCTGGATCAACATGCCAAAATGTCATAGTTGTTATGCCATATATTTCTCGAGATCCTTTAAAACAGCATCATTGTAACTTTGAAATTAATAGTGCTAGACTTCCTGTCTTCTGCAGTTATTGGTTCTTAAAAAAAAAAAACAAACCTGAGGATAAACTGAAGAAATTGATGGATTGTGTAGATAAATGAAGCTAGAAGCTTTATTCTTGTACTAGCCTAATGTGATCCTACTTTGTTTGAGTATTTGTATCCCGTGGAAGAATTTAGACATCTAAACGTTTAAGTATTACCTTTTTTCCTTAAATCAGAGTAATGCAGCAGGAACTGGAAATGTATTTCAGGTCTTGGGTACAGTGGTTCAATTGAGCTGACTAGAAGTGTTTTCCTTTCAGATCCTTTATCCAATAAGCTCTATGAACGTTTCTCTATATGGGAGATAAGCTACAAAATTGTTACAGGGAATCTTGAATAGAGGCAGAGCACATATGCTTGTAAGTAAGGGATGGGGAGGCTGGACAGGCAACCATGGTCTTTGTTCAAGTTCCTGAGATGGTACCCCTGGGAATAAAAAACATAGCTGGAATAATAGTTTCCCTTCATGTACTTATCTGGGATTTTGTTTTACACTGACAGCAAGGAAGATATATTGAAAAATGCTTTGATGAAAGGAAGGGATGGGAGGATTTTTACTAGCAGACTGAATTTCTTTGGGCTGCATCTATGTCTTTTATTAAATGTTAGTGTGCTCAGACTCTGATAAGAACTTTAGGTGTTGCAGCAAGACAATTCTCAAGTATATGGACCTGACAGATTTCATCGTGACTGTTCGGCTACTCACAAAAACACCTTTATTTGATGATGGTTCTTAAGCTCAGTCTTGTGCTTGTTACTTTGTGGAATGATCTTCCTTCTCTTAAAATACGAATATTTTAAGTTTGAGGATAAGGTGCCACTTGTGCCCTGTTTCATTTTTGTTGAACCATCAATTTTTCCATAAATTCTGATTTCCTTCTCAAGCTTGTTAGATTCTTTGGAAGCCTTTTCGCACAGTTCAATTACTCTGCTCATCTGCCTCCCTGCATTCTTCCCCATCCTTTCTCTCATATAGAAGAACAATTCTTTCATTTTCATAATCAAATATAAAAGCTCCTTCAGACTAAATGCACATTTTGGGATGAACTAGCTGGGGCACTGTATTCAGAGAGTAGAGTTTTTTAAATCATCTTAGATGAAAACAAAACTGTAAGAAGAAATGGTGAAAAATACAAGTTTTTTTCTTGCTTTCCCTCATATGTGCGTATGCGGTACACACGTAGCAGTGAGGTATCCATTCTCTTTGCAGTGAGGAAATGAAAAGGCGTATTGTAAGCCCAAGACTAGTCTGGTTGTCAGCCAGGAATTAGTCCTCTAAAGGAGAAAGGGAGAGGGGCTGGCGAGAGAAGAGACTCAGGAGGGAGGGAGAGGGGGGAGCGGGAAGGGTGAACGTACACTTTGTGATAGGTTCAGTGCACAAGGCTAGAGAGGCAAGGGGTCTTGTGCTTCCTCAGCATGCAGGTGTCGGGAGAAAGGAAGGGAGCTTGTGTTCTTATACATGGCCATGTGTCTGGGGGAGCAGGGTCAAAAATTTAGACTATTTGCTTAATCCCTTGGAATGGCTTTTTTTTCTTCTGTTTTCTTTTTGTGTTTAACAGACTGCTTTACAGGGGACACGTGTGGTAATTAACACATGCAGCTGTAGGGCTTCAGCCATATGTCTGAATTTCAAATGGCCATTGATCTGGGAAATTTGCTGCCGTCTCCATCCCCCGCTTGCAGGCTATATTCCTTGAAGATGTAGGGGAATTTATGGAGCCTTTGTCTTGAAGAGACTAGCGCTGGAAGGAGAGGAGAAAAGGGAGTGTGTGTGTGATGTTGTGGAAAGAGCAAAGAGAGACTGAGATTCTAATCACACTCTTCGTGCCCCTTGCCCCAGGCCAACGTATATTTCAGGTAGCTACTAAAACATTCCCAAAGTGAGGAATCCGATAATTACTCATAAGAAGCTTTCACAACAATCGTTATGTCTTTCCTCTTTGAGTGAAGCAATCAAAGATCAAAATCGCAATATCCTTGCCTGCTTTTTAGACACTTGCTCCCTTTTCCACAGCTGCAACTACCTGCCCTCTTACATGGTCTGGAAGCAATAAGGAGGGAGTTGGTTATGGACTCTCAGCAGCCTTTTGAGAGAGGTAGCCAAGGGGATAGGTTTGGGGAGGGAGAAGGATGTGGTGGTGAATAGAGGCTACTTTGCATCAAAGCTGAGGGTCCTCAAAGCAGACGTCTTATATATTTTAGGTGGAATTAAATCAGAGACTAAACAAAAGTCATATGGTTGTTGCTGCTTTTGTCTAACTGTGCTCAGACAGCTGGTAACACTGCTGTAGAGCTTTCCGCATACTTCTGTCCAAGTTTGGGGCAGTGTCAAGTGCTAAAATCTTGTTATGAGACGTGGTATTCTGGAGTGAAATAATTGTGCAGAAATTTTATATTCCCTGTTTTATTTCAAATGTTCTCAGGGCAGAAGGATCCAAATGGAAAATGATTCAAACATGAGAAACTGGGTTTAAAATCCTGCAGCATCTATCGTACTACTGGTACTTAGAGAGTGAGATGAAAATGTATGCTTCCACCAAATGGGAAGCTATGAAAAAGACTCTCTTGTTGTTCCACTTCTTCAGTCTCATTTGTTCATGTATTTAGAGGAAGCTGTCTGTTGTTGATTCCTTGTTTTTGCCACTCAGGTAATGCTGACACTGTGGAGGTGTTTCTGCTCTGGGAAGAAAAGCACATTCATAGCATAAAGTGCACGCTCCGACTCTTGCTGAAGGGGGATTGTCATTTGCCCAACCCTTATAATACCACTCTTCTCTGTTTCTGTGTTCTGTCTCCACTGTCCTTGAGAAGTTTTGTTCCAGGGCTGCCTGGACCGGACATGTACCATGCTGCCTCTTTCTGACTTAATTCCTTTTCTTCCTTTGTTACTACGGACAGTACTCCTTTTTGGGACAAGAATGCCTAACATCCCCTCTGCAGATTGACATGAGCTTTCCCAAATAATTTTGTCATAACCTACATTGATGTGCGCTTGGGTTAAACATTTGTTACATTGATGCAAGGACTAGTTCTCCTTTATTCACTGTTTATTATAACAGTTCTCTTTACTTTCAATCATTTATCTCCCTGAAGTTAGTCCTTTTCTTTCTCTCCTCTTCGTTACATTGATCTTTTTCTCCAGGAAAAAATATTCCACTGGGGAAGTGGGAGAGGAGGAAGGGAAGTGCTGGATTTATGGCCGTGTACTGCACTTGCCACAGAAAAGCTTTTTTATGCCATCTGATCAGTGAAGGCCATCAGTTGGTTCTCACTGCAAGCTGTCATTGTCCATTAGGAAAAAGGTCACGACTCTTTTTGGTAATTTTTGGTAATAGACATTTTTTAATGCTGTGCATAATGACCGGTTCCATAAACTATCTAGTCCCCTTGAGTGTTTTAGCTCTTCCTCCATTTTTTCTTATGGGTATCAGTAGGGAGATGACTTTAGACTTTCTAAGTACAGATGAGTGCATAGCAGAATGAAATCTATTCTTTGCTTCATAGGGAGCCTCTTTCTGTAGCCTTCATGACTTCTTTTGATTTGAAGGTTATGTGATAGCTTTCCTTTGATTTGAAGGTTATGTGATAGCTTTCCTAAATGTTGTACTTGAGCTAACACCACTGAAATTAATGCTGCTATGTAAGAAAACCAGCCATGCTCAGTGGTGGTTGCAGGTTCTCTTACCTTTATCTGTTAAGAATGTTGCTAGAAGCTGCGAAATCTCAGCCTGCTACAACAGGCAGTTTGTCTGAAAACTTCCCAGATGACAGAAGCAGAGTCTGGAAACTGAGCTGGGGCTTCATGTCCCATTCTTCAACAGGTAATAAAATTAGCGTTCTTTAACTATGCTCAGGTGACTGATGTGGATGGACTCACAGCTTGCATGATGAACTATTTTATGTTCTAAATTTGTCTGCTAAAAGTAAAATTGTTCTAAAAGTAAGTTAGGTGCAGAGTTTGAGAAAACAAGAAATCTTATTTCTCTGGCTTCAAAGTTCATTTATTACTGACAAGTTAGAATAAAATGCAGATCGCACAAACTTGAAGCTCCTTGCTTTACTGCCAGGTTAATAGCATTATAGTTGGAACCTTTGCTTGGTAAAGGGGAGAGCAAGGTGTGAGACTCTAGTTTGAATTAGATAAGTACTCTGAATACTAGCTGTAATTATTTTCAAGTTCTCGCTTTGTCTTTTCCTTGGTAGCATGCCCATATACCTGGGGAAAAACATGTTTTGAAATGCTACATTTCTGTAACTGGTTAAAAGACAACTTTCCACAAGTACTTAAGCAAACTTAACATCACCAAAAAGCTTAATTATCTGAGCTTTTATGGATGCTGCTTTTTCCTAGAACAACATTTACGTCTTTCTCCACATTGGCACTAAAATCTGTAAAAGCTCTGTCATCAAAATAATAAAAGTATAATGGCTTAGTTTTCATTTCTGAATTGTTCTCTGTACAGCAGAATTAGAAAGATTTTTTTTTTCCTCACCAGAAGGGTTTGCATAACCTATATGAGTCAGGTATTTAAGTGATAATTACCACAGGGCTTGGTTCAACCTGCAAAGTTCAAATCTGAATCTGGATCTGAACTTTCCCAGAGGCAGGGGGTGTGTTTGGACATTGTGTTGGTTTGACCTATTATAGTGCAAGCTCTGAAATGCAGGCCCAGATGTGGATTGGGGTTCTGTATCTTCCCAAGTATGAGACACTTAGAGCAACTTGCTTTGTTAAAAATGGAGTCCTATTAAATGAAGCAATTCAAATAATCTAAAACTGGATCTCATCCTGGGGAAGGTGTCCCCAGCATTGTGTCTGAAAGGTAGTTTTTCACTGTGCCTTTATTTTTCAAAGGGAGCTGATTGCTAAAAGCTGTAAAGAATAAGAAGAGGGCAGGTTTATTTTGGCTAATTACTATAGGAATAGCTTGAGAAGTCAGGCAGTAAATAAGAACACGAGATTTTACGGAGATACTATCTGAATCTCAGGATTCTACAGTTTTAAAGGCACGGAATCCCAGAGAGCAGAGCAGCACTGATCACACAGAGTGCTGCTCCAGGCCTTTTTGACACGTTTTCTTTTGAAGGACCAGGAGCAGGAAGAGAGAGCTCTTTGTTTGCAGTCAGAATAAACTCATTGTACACCCAGACAATTAACTCTTCAATCGACTTGCCAGCCTCTGTAAAGCACTCCAGTTGCTCTCTGTCTATCTCCAGCTCTATTCAGACACTTAAGTGCACCGATGTTTTTTGTTTATTATTCTAAAAAAGTCCTTCACAAGAATAGTCGGAGCAGATGAACATTGTCCTCTCAGCAGCATTTATCTCGCCCGGCAGTGAATGTGTCAATCAGGAATCAAAAAGCCAAACAGAGGAGGCTTTGAATTGTGTCATGGGGGTCAGAGTTGCTTCCAGCTGTCTGTGCGTGGGACAGGCAGTGCAAAGAATGGTACTGCCATACAAACGCACCGACCACAAATGCATTGGACCACAAAGTCCTTGGGGCCTGAGTGGCTTTTTTCATGTTGGCGCACCTGCAAGGGAGATGTGAGGAGGGGTGTGGGGGGGAACTAATGGCTTCCAGAAGGCGCCCTGGAAGGCTCCTAGTCCTGGCTGGGTGCTGCCTGCAGTGCGCTAGTGCAGGAACAGCCTGCATTGGTACAGCGAACATAATTGTTGATACAGGGAGGGAAAAATCACTGCAGTGGCTGTGCTAATCAGCCTGTGTAGTTAGAGCTCCCTAAGGCCTTTCTGTTGGGTATATTTTCACCTTTAAAAACAAACAAACAAAACTTTTCCACATTCTGTCTCCAAGCATCTGTGGGTTGTTACTTGAACCGAACACACTGTTGCTCCCTTCTTAAAATGAAGACAATGAAGAGTGAGAACTCACTTTCACTAATCTGGTTTTGAAAGTTGTTTTTTTTTTTCCTAACAGCTGTGGCATCTCCTTGCATAGAAGTGGAAAGGGTGTGAAAACTTGTCAGGGAGGTCTCTCTGCACTGCTGCATTTCTATTTCAGCTACTTGGCAAGAAATTATCTTGATTTGACTGGATCGTAAGAATTTCACATTTTTTGGCATGAGTGTTAATTTTATGCATTTATATTGGCAAAATCTGTCTGTGCATAAAAGTTGTGTTGGCTATTAGATTAGTTACAAATTGCTGAAACTGCTTCACTTGGTGGAGGAGAGGACTATCATTAAGGCAACAACTTGCTCTACAAGTATAATACTGGAAGGGACATGTATTTTTGTACAGAACTCCCGTGCACTCTAAACACAGTTTCTGTTGTGCTCTAAGTTGCCTATTTGGCCTCAGCTATGTCCTGCAATGGCATATCAAAATGGGTGGTGATCTGTGGAGAGATCACCGAAGACTGAAAACACGCTGCCCCCTCCTAGCACAGAGCATTTAAAGTTGTCATACTCTTACTACCTTTGCTGTTCAATCTGTAGACCTATGAAAAGGCTAGATTTTGTACGAGGGGCCAATTGACGCTATAAACACTCTAGCACTCTTTAAAATGAGTCAAGTGAGCAGAGCGTCTCATGGATGCCAGTGAGGGTAAAAGAGCTGATCTACTAAAGATGTGAGATTGCTTAGAAAGAGAATAGATTTTAATCCATTAGCATGATGATGCAAGTATACAGATAACTTTTACAATGAGTATTTTCCTGGGTAGGGGATGTGATATAGAATTATTCAATTATCCTTTCCCCTTTGTCCAGCTTCTGTTAGGTGATGCTTCTGGCAAAAGCAGTGAACTGGAGCAGCGGGTAGTTACTTCACATTTTTCCATAGTAGTTTATGCCCTTCCTGTGTCAGAGAGTTTACTTTTCTCCTGACATGACTTAAGTTGCTCATGTTCTTAGTGTCCATAGTTCAGAGTGTAAAGATCACTTTAATAGTCATCTTGTACTTGAACTGAATCCCTCAGCCTCAGCATGCAGTAATTCCAGATATGGATGCTTGCTAGGTATTCAACAAGAACAAGGGTAAAAGAGAGAAGAATTTTCTTCTTAGTGACACCATTAGGAGTTCCTGCCCACCGCTAGCAGTGTATCTGGACATGCAGGTAGTTGTCACTGGTTTGAGTTATTGTTAACACAAAGTAAGCTGGTTGTAAGCTCGTGAGCTTTTGTCTTATGGTAGTGCAAGTGGTCTTCTGCCTCATGGCCATGGCGTCTTAATGTGGAAGTGACTTGGAAGAGGATATTGGACCTGTCTATTTCGCTCTTGACAGAGATAAGGTAGAAATACCATTTTTAGTTTGGTACCAATTGAGTCAGAAAAATTTTCAGTTCAACTTTTGCAGATTGACCACAGGAAAATTGAGGCTTGCTGGAAAAGGAGTTCTGTGGCTTTCATACCCTGTCCCATAAGAGATGTTCTGTTGAATAATGCTGTCTGTAGTCAGTGGTTGTCCTGGAAAACAAAAGTGGATCTTTGTACTGGGTTGTAAAATGTGGAAGAAAAGGATACTCTTCATCAGGGCTCTGAGAACATTATACATGTAATTTTATTTAAAAAAAGTAATAAAAAATACTCTGTATCTGATTTTATCTTTGATTCTGTAGTACCCTGTTCCTTATCTGGAAGCATTGCCATCTAGGGAGATTAGGAAGCACTCACTTGACCTCATTGATCTCCCTATTTTTGACAAGCTCTGCATGGGCAACTATTGTAGTTCCACATCATTTTATTAGAAGTGTGGAATTTGAGTGTTTTCTGAAGAAAGGAATAAATCATACCTGATGAACATACTTCCTGACCTTTGGCTCCAAAGTAACCATGTGCTGTATATCTCACGTAATATCACAAGAGACTCCAGGTCTCCAAAATAAATTGGCTTTTCTATTCCTTTTTGAAATGCTTGTCTGAGTAGTACAAGCTATTTGTTCAAAGTTTTTAGATATGCAAAATAGAACTTGTTTTGTGTCTACCAGGAGCAAATAGGCCAGTGGAACAGATGTTTAGAATTATGAATGGTGTATTAAGAGAGAGGAGTAATCAAATGAGAGTGGACAAGTGTTAGGGTTGTTCTTCTGCCCAAAGGGAATGGCAGCGAAAATTTTTGTCATAAACCAGTTTTCAACAGAGACTTACTGAGAGTTGCCCAGTTTAACAAATAGGCCTGGTAGTCTCAGAGTTAAGAAGCTGCCAGCTGAAAATTGAGCAGGATATTTTTAATAAAGTGCATCTGTTGGTTTTTTGTTTGTTTGTTTGTTTTTAATGTGACTATTCCATGACCTTTGGAGAAAAAAAAATCAGAAATATCCCCAGCTTTTGTTTTTGAAATATGATGGATGTAATTACAGTGCTGTTGTCTATTGCACTTCTTTCTTGTGTGTGTGATGAAAGAACTTGAACAAGGGAATAATTTTGCTTCCCTCTATTTGCAAAATGCTTAACAGTGTTCTGGGTGCTGTTTCAATAATAGTTTTAGTGACAATTTTGCCATGGTAGCTGAGTGAGAAAATGATCATGTTTTTCCTGAAGTGTAGTGAGATGAGATGAACATTAAAAACAAACAAACAAACAAACAAAAACAATGCTCAAAGGTTAGTTTGGTATTTTTGTCTGTTTTCTGCATTTGTTCTGTCAGTGCTTAATACCCTTTAATAGCTTAATGGATGCCTTTGTTTAAAAAAAAAAAAAAAAAAAGATGCAAAATTCTTATTCTCTAAGTGAGTTTCCCAATTTCACACACACACAGGTAAAGACAGAAAGATGAGCCATAAAGAAATCCCCTGAACCTGAAGCATCCTGAGTTCTGCCAAAGTTCACATAAGGGTTTGGATAAAAAGTGCTGTGGCTCAGATCCACATCTAATTTTTCTCCATTGTTGGCTCCTGGGTTGCTGCATTAAGTCTGAGGAGCAGTTCTGTAATTATTTGCTGCAGAAGCATTCATGCAAACAATAGGAATTAACTTATTATCATACTGGCATAAGTTCTTTATGCCAGGTTTCTTCTTATTTTACATAACTTATGAATTTCTTACCTTTGCAGTTGCTTTATGAGTATCTTTTGTAGTTTTGGGTTGAGTAGGTAAAGCCTATTGTGTGATGGGACAAGGGATAATGACTTTAAACTAAAAGAGGGTAGATTTAGATCAGATATTATGAGGAAATTATTTACTCAGAGGGCAGTGAGGCTCTGGCACTACTGCCCAGGGAAGCTGTGCATGCCCATCCCTGAAGGCATTCAAGGCCAGGTTGAATGGGCCCTGGGCAAGCTGGATGATCATTAAGGTCTCTTTCAACCCAAGCCATTCTGTGATTCCATGATAACGTATTGTTTACTTCTTCATTACAGCATTAAGTGTTATCCTAAATACATAAAAAGCAATCACTGTGGCTTCTGAGGTATCTTGTGTGAGCCGAGCAGCTTATTCTGGCAAAAAAAAAGAAGTGAAGATCAACTATTTACTTTTATCCAAAGATTCCTTTAAAAGGCAAGATGTTCTTTTTTGTAACGTAATGAAAAATCAGGGAATTATTCCAAGAGATCACTTGCTTAAACTGTGAATCAAAATTACTGCTTGTCTATGTTACTGGTAATACCCAATAACAGGAAGGCTCAAAACAGGAGTTAACTGAAAAATGGTAAGTATTTTCTCTTCCAAATTGTTTTAATGCTTAACTGCAAGCATAGAGAAAAAAAAAAATGAGAGGAAAAATTACTTAAAGGTTTTCTTAAAGGTTTTCTTTTGTTCATTTCTTCAGTAGATCTCTAAGGCTGAAATGGAATTACTAGCACACTTTTTCTTTCTATGAATTAGATGGCTTTATGTAGAAATACATAAAGTTAATGCTGTGAGGAAGATGTTTTCAATCTTTTACTCCTTTTATAAAACTGCAAATGCAGATTTTGATTGAAAAATGACCTACAGGCCTTCCCATTTTCCATCTCTGCCCATTCCCTTCCCTTCTATGGTCTTTTGATTCTTTAGTGTAATCACAACCAATAAAGGGAAGCCAGAGGGCAGTTGTTGCTACCATAGGAGGAGTTGTCCTGTATGCCTTTCCTTCGGATGACTTCTGTCCTGTGCATCTGATACAACCTTAAAGGTGGTGGTAACTTGTCTTCTCTGGCATGGTCTCCTTTCTCCAAATGATTTTTGCTGTACTTGACAGTTCTCCATTGTAGGTTGTTGCCTACTTTCCTGATGCCTAGTGTCATCTTTGCCCATAATACATGAGAAAATGGTTGTTACAAATTGTGTTGTTTTTTTTTTTTTAAAGCCACTGTTTTCTGAAAGAAAGAAAAATAAACATCAAAAATCTCCACCAAAAGCAGTTCTAGACTGATTACATTTTTCTTAGTTTATATCCGAACAATATTCTACATTTTGATCTTGCAGTGTGACAAAACGCTTTCCTATACAGTTTGTGCCTGCTTAGCCAAAACGTTTGATTGTGGGAATGTTCACTTAGTGCTCTCCATTGTTCAAGTGCTGTGTAATAATGATCCATACTGGGTCTTGAAATTCAGATCCCTATGAGCATCCAATGTGAATTCAAGCTGTTTCTGTCGATGTGATGGATAGTTAGTCATATTGGGCCAAAATGAGTGTAAGCTGAACACTTTTTCCTGTAGTCTGTCTCTACATTTTGTGATTTACGTTTCCTATGGAATCTATGTTGGTTGAAGATTTTAATTATGAAAGACCTGTAGTCAGAAGACATGGAGCATTCTTGCACAGAAGATTTCTCCACAGTTTTTCACTTAGAAGGCACTGCCACAGCATTGCAATTAGAGAACACCTTGATTCAGATACTGTAAGAAAACAAGATTTGCTATTGACCATCCCTTTCTAACAGCTCTGCAATGAAAACTGGTGCCTGGTTCTGCACAGGTAAGTATCAGAAGAACAGTTTTTCTTTTGAACAAATAGAATAATGAGAAAGACGCAGTAGGGCAGCAATCCCTAGTCTTCTGCTGTCACAAGGAATGACTTGCCTGAGATGTAGCCACTTAAACCATAACGGTGATTGCCTGATCAGTGCAGCAAATGGAACTACTAGGTGATTCATACTGGTGGTTGGAGGGCCAGGGAGGGGAGGGGAGGGAGGCTTCTAAGGGTAGTCTGTGCATGCTTGCTATGTAAAATGTTACTGCTGGTAGCATAAACTCTGATTTTGTTTTGTTCTTTCTGTCTTCTCTCTCTTCTGGACTTGGCCGGGCCATGTACAAATCCCAAACATTCAACAGTACTGGAGAGTAGATAGTATTTACCTCAATAATGGTAGTTTCTTTTCGCTTCTTTTTAACTCTCAATTCAGATGATGGGTCGAAGCCAACGCCTACCATGGAAACCCAGCCCATTTTTGATGGAGAAGGTAAGAGCATCCTTTCTTTAAGGAAAAAAAAAAAAAAAAAAGCAAAAACAAACAAAAACAAAACAAAAAACAGTGAAAAAAGATACTTCCCTTATTCTTTTCCCTAGGGTTTACGGCTCAAACAATTTGTTTATCCTGCAAAGCAGAAAAGCCAGTGAATCTCATAAGTTATCCAAATTTCACAGTGCTCTTGGGAGCTCAGGCATTTTCCCTAATCCTTTTACATCCTCTTCTCCCCCCTGAAATCCAACAATAACAGCAGTTGAACAAATTCCTGGGATAACCTTGGAGAAAAAGATATCATGGCTAAAAAATGTCTACTGAGTCAGAAATGGGAACTTCCTTTAGGTTGTCCTTTCCCCTTGCTCTCTTCACCCTCTCAATGCTATGAGTTTTGTAACCTCTGCTGTGCATTAAAGCATAACTACAGGGAGGACAGTGCTAAACCACAGCTTTTGCACGCTGACTTGGAAGAAAATTGCTGAGAGGTTTCTTTTTTTAGTAATTACTTTCATTGATGTGAATACTATCTGAGCAAATGAAGTCATTGTCCTGGGTATTCTTAATTCATAGCCCACCAAGGCAGCTTCTTTCTCAAATAGGCTAGTTTTGTAATTGTATTGTCTCAAAATATCAGACTTCAGTCCATTGGAAGCCTTGAAACAAAGATAAAATGGGTATCATCAAGTCTTTTAAATATACAGACAAATGTTTACCAACAGGGATACTGGTCCTTGGGTAATTAATGGGCCTATTAGCAATTGAGGCTCAAGTCTAGGCCATTATGTGACCTGTTTACTGGATTTTAACCTGGATTAAAGGCAGAATTGGAAACTTCTGAGCAAGAGTAATTCTTGCTGCTGATATTTGCTGCCTTCTTGGGAAAATGGAAGGCAGGAATGGGGTGTGTGTTTTTGCTACAACAAGCTTATTTAATAGCAAGGTACTGTAGTCCTGTCATTTCTAGAAACCATATGTATGTAAGAATCTTCTTATGAGCTTTATGAAACAAAACAAGGTCTTTGCAAGAAAAAGCATTCTCAAATAAACAGTGGAGACTAAAGCCTAGTTAACTGTCTCTTGTTTATATCAAAGGAAAGTTCCTTTTGGCAGCAAGTTGATGTTCTATTAAATTGCTGTCTGCAATCACAGCATGCTTTTGGCCTTTAAATTTTCCCATGAGGGAGCGCCCATAGGTATTCAAAGGAGAGAATGCACTTGTAAAATGCAGGAGTGAGCTAAACTGGTTAAAACAGCCTGTTCAGAAAATCCTTCTAGAAGCAGCTCTACGTTTTGGTCATTTTAAATAGAACTGGGCAAAATTATTGAGAAATACTGTGGTGTGCAGACCTTTTCTGGTCCTTATGGTGAGAGGCAAAATCTAAAAACACTTTGTCCTATCTTTTATGAAAAGTATTTTCAATCCAAAACTTTTGCATTGATTTCTTAAATCAGGAAGAGTGTAAGAACACTACAGAATAGAAGGCTTAAGGCTGACCTTGTAGCAGCCTTCCAGTACCTACAAGAAGGTTATCTAAAAGACAAGCAGGCTCTGCACAGTAATGCATGATGAGAAGATAAGAGTCAAAAACCAAAAAAACATATTCAGAATGAATATAAGGAAAAACTTTTTTAGCAGTGGAGCAGATTTCCTAGAGAGACAGTGTGATCTGCCCTTCCTTTCCAAGTCAGTTTGATAAAGCTGTGAGCAGTGTGGTCTGATCCCAGAGATGATCCTGTCCTGAGCAGAAGGTGAACTGGAGATCTCAGTGTGATTTGCTGAACAGCCTTTTTGCTCTGAGCAACCACATCACAGTGCTGCACCAGAATTGTCACCCAGCATCTTAGGTAGCTCTTCTTGAGGAAGATGACGTGTACTTGGACACGTACTTGGTGTCAGATGCAAGCGTCAGATGACAGAAATGCTTAGAACATTCACCTATCAGGTCTGGACTCTGTGGAGATGTTCAAAGGAGTTAGTGTCCAAATCTCATTCAATTCCTGTGTATTTGGGGTTGAAATATCTTTTGGGTTTCTGAACTTTATTCAATGTCAGGCAGCCAGAGTGGACCTGTTAACTAAAGCTGAATGGACAATAAAAATATGGATTTCTTTTCATGTTCTGTTTTTGAATGCCTACCTCAAGCAACTAGAGGACGACTTATTTCAAAAGGCATTAAATATGCTCAGCTGCTCCTGAAACTTGTACTACCTACTGGAGCTCAACATCTCTTAGATGAAGGCTTACCTTTTTCATGTTTTCGCCTACGTTAGAGGATTATTCAAATTTTTGACAAAGTAAGTTCCCCCACACACTCCATACCCTTATTCCAAAGGGTGTAAGAGAGCAGTGCCAGAGCCACAAACAGTGCAGATCAGATGACTTAAACTCTTCTGTCCAAGATTTCAATCATAAAACAGACATCTCTTTAGAAATTTTTTTAATTGCATTACTGTACAGATCTCAATGATTTTGTAGTGATTATCCTCTTAGGACAAGATGCTTCTCTACAGAAAAGTGTTTTAGTAGCCCTTGCTTTAGTTATAAATAAAATAATTAAGAAAAAAATCAACCCACACAACAATTTTATTTCCTCTGGTACTCCTAGGCCCAATTTTCTTTACATCCAACCTCTATTTAGTTTTAACATGCAAGTTATATTCATTTCCTAAAGATTAGTCCCTTTGAGTACCTTATCTTTTTGAAAATTTCACCTCTCCACACAATATAGGAATCTACTCCTTCCACAGATCTGTTGTTCAGAGGAGTAATTAATCTAGATTTCTTCTTTGTAGCCCAAAAACTATTCAGGTTAACTGGATTGAAAATACACTTTTATGATAGATCCCAAAGGGTTCACTTACTTTTCCTTTCTCCTCTTTACTGGTGATTCCTTTTCCTGCAGCTGTTAGCCTCACTTAAAGATATACACTATTGTGTTTCTACAGACCCTGACCCATTTTTTGTCATCCCTTAACTTCAGTTATCCCTTCTTTTTCATCTGTAGACATAGATGTAGTGCAGAGCCAGAGCTAACTTTCATCACAAATTTGGGAGTTTGGATCCAGCACTTTGCTTGCTTTATGGCCTTTTCTGATTTTTGCCCTTCTGCCTTTCCTATCCCTGTCTAATGTTTTATTTGATGTGGCTATCAAAAAATATAAAATCCAAAAATACGTGGGTATATGTATTTTATAGGAGCACATAATGACTGATAATACAATAGTGTATTGAAACTTGCAGATAAGGCAGTCTTTGTTAAGCAAAATTCTACTACTGCTGGGATATCTATCAATGTTCAACCTGTACTGTTGTATGAAAAAATGCCCTTAGCATGATTACAATAATATTTACAGTCCAGTGTAACTGAAAACATATAGGCAGGGAAAATTTTCATTTTTCTTTTGTGCACTTTTAATGTGTAATCAGTTTCTCCTGTTGTCAGCCAGTTTCTCCCTTGCTGAGCAGATCCATGTAAATGTCAAAAACAGCAGGAAAGCTCTTGTAAAAACTTTTTAGAGGAACTTCTGAAGACAAAATCCAGGATCTAGTGTGTAAAGCAGGCTCTTGTGGAAACTGGAAAATGTTTGATGCTGAAAATGTCAGTTTAGGAACTCTATGGCACCAAGTACTGCTTTGCTGTAAGTTCTATTGAGATACTGTTGTTTTGTCACTTCTATAAGGTGTTGCTTAAGGCAGGTTCTGATGTGCTCTGAAATTGATTGTAACACTTCAGAGAAGAACTCTTAAGCACTTTTATCACAGATTTGTTTTGGTATCTTGGTTGTAGTGCATTAGAAGACTTTTTTAAAACCAGAACTTATTTCTTTAGCAAATTTCCCTTTGAATTCTTTCAAAAAATATACTTTTTTTTTTTTTTTTTTTAATTTGTGTTTTGTTGTTGCTTGTTTTAGGGATCTGACAAAATTCTGGTCAATTATGCTTGGACTGTTAAAACCACATTTAAAGTCTGGGTTGAGTTTTTTTTAATCTGGATTTCATATATATACTGGAAACCAGTATATGACATAGCACACAACTTAACTAAGTATTGAAGAGAAAGGCTATAGACTTGAGAATTTGGCTAAGAAATGGGAGTTGGAAGGGGACAGTAATGTTTTTCCAGTAGTGAGGCACTCTTTGGAAGGTGGAGATAATGAGATAACCTTGTGTCATATTTACAAATACTGGCTTTTATGTGGTGGGAAGCTTCACCAGGGGGTGAGCTGATGTCTACAAAGACAATGGATCATTTAAGTCATGATTGTAGCAAACATGTTGTCCTCACAAATAATGACTATGTGTACTCACTAGTTGCTGCAGTTTCTTTAAGGCAGTTATTTTTTTCTCTTTCAGAAATCACAGCACCCACCCTGTGGATTAAGCACTTAGTCATCAAAGATTCCAAACTGAACAGCTCCAGTATAAGGAACTCAGGTAATGCTCAATCTTAAACTGTTTTGTTTGTTTGTTTGTTTTTTAACTAGACTGCAGTTTCTCATGTTCTTTCCTTGTTTCATTCTTTTTTCGTTGTAACCTATATGACTGCATATGCATTGCAGGACTTGAAGGGCAGTGAAAGAATTTCAGACAGCATGCATTTTTTGTGTCCAGAAGTCCGCTATAGATGTGCCACAAGGAGTGTTTGTTTCCCAAACCAAAACTAGGGAACCTCTAATTTCTTCATCTGAAAATTTATCCTACGTAGTTTTCAACTTTGTTTTACTTGCTGTTCAGCAGTTTTTCATGGACTTTATGTGTTTGTCTCTGAGATCTGTGCTATGGATTTGATCTAAGCAGATGAGAAAATACCGTTGAGGATCATCTTGCAACTTCAAGATTCTTCTCTGCAGGGGGTATTTTTTACTAGAGCAATTGTCGCATTATTTCACAAGAGAAAGTAAGTTACTTATGTCTGAGCGTAATTGTTGAATTTTTATGGGCAGTAGAGAGGATGAGAGAAGATTCAAGCAAAAAAAAAAAAAGTATGAATGGGAATGGAAAAAGAGGGAAACAGCAAGATATGAAGCTAAGCTGTAAAACTTGAGATTGGAAATGAGCATGTAACTGTGTGAAGTAACTGAAATCACAAAAAACTTGAAGGAGAATTAAGTAGGAGAATGAGAGTAAGTATGGTTTCTGTCTGATATGTTTTAACTAATATGGAAGAATGTGAGAAGGTGAAAGATACATAAAGAAGAAAATTGCCTTAAGAAGCCATGAGTTTGCTCTGGGGTTTCAGTGGGAGCTGTTGCTATTGCATGTATTTTACAAAATAATGTATTACTAGAACAATTATTGGAATAATTTTAGTCTCCAGAACAGTTAAACTATGCTGACTTGAAGTAGCTGGTCACATGGTATGTCTCAATTAGCCAGAGAGCGTTCCTTTACCCTCCCTATGCCCCATTGCAGAGTGAAAGCAAGGCCAGATCATGGTTGTCTTGTTGCAGCATGGAGAAGAGCTCTTTGCAGGAAGAGACCCAATGTTGCCAGACCCCAGTTTTAGAAAGTCTTCTGTGCCTTGCCTCCTGACTGTCTTTGCAGTAGGGTAATCTGTGTAGGAACTTGCCAGTGAGAATTGTACAAAAGCTTCAGATGATGTAGTAGAGTTAACGGTCTTCTCTAGGGATGTTTTTCACTGGAGAGTAAATGCAGCTTGTGTTTTGTCAGCAACCTGCACAACCATTCTATTCACAATGCAATTGAAGGCGACAATTTAATATGAAGATCCTGTGTAACGGGTCCTACCTATCTTGGGGATCAGCTTTCCTTGTTATGCAGCAAACTGGTAGCTGTGATGAAAATAAGATTTCCCAGATATGGGTTCTGATAGATTACAAACTGACCCAAAAGTGGGAGCATCTTTTACTCAAGAGCCTGTCTCCCACTCTTTGGCCTGGCAGAGCCGAAGTAGGCTACTTTTCATGCTGTCCAACTGTTTCCTGAGGAAGCTGTCTCATGTAAGCTGGAGTTCTGTTTGTGAACGAGTTCATTTTGTGAGCTTACCCATTTTCCAAATTTTTTTTCCAATTAGTTATGATGTCATTTCTGGTATTCAAGCAAGATCATTATGGGCACAAGCTACAAATCAAAAATAAATGGTCTTCTGGAAAATTCAAGATTTCCATAACAGGTGGTTTCTGCAGCATGCTAAAAGGAGATGTGTGGTTCATCTGACTCAGCCTTTCTTGTGGCCCTAACAGGCACTCATTTGCTGTAGGATCTCATTAAGAGTCTGAGCTGACAGTTTTAGACCCAAGTTTCCACACCAGGCCATGCAGTCATCTCTGTTTCTTACAATGAGTTATTGATATCAAGAAATGCTGCCTCATCAAAATGGAGTAGCTGATAAGAGCTGATAAGAGGTATTTTAGTCTTTCTTTCAGCCAACTAATCCTAGTCTCCCCTCTGGTACCTTTCATTCTTGGCCCTTGTCCTGTATGTTAAAAGACATTATAGGGTTGGTGGAATCGAACAGCACAGGGCCAGTAAGAGACATTATCATTTAAAATATTTTTTCTAATATCTTCAAATTTTTCTTGGATGAAGATGATTAGCTGTCATGGAATGGGCATGCAAAATTAGGGGATGTTTTTAACTGCTTTTGTTCTTTAGCAGCTTGAAATATAAATACTCAACACACTTCAGATTTCTGATCAGCACTACCATTGAACATCCTGGAAAGCTAGTGCCATGACTATATGACTGAGAGGAGAATGTAAGAATTGCTGTATTGAGACAAGTAGTCTCTATGATTTGCTATCATTCTCCTTCTGGTTAATTTTGTGTTTCAGTGAAGGCTTCTAGAATAAACCTTTGAATAAGTCACTTGCCTAACCATCCATTTTAGCAATATTTTCAGCTGCCTTCAGCTAAAGTCTGGTGTGTTGCTGGGTATGTATAGGGGAAGAAAAAGAGGAGCAAGGAAGAAAAAGCTGAGGAGATGGAAATATTCTCTTCAATACTTCAACTGTCCCAAAGAAAAGTGAACAGAGCAGCAGTACTCCGAACACTGTTGTTAATAGCACTTCCCAGCAAGGCTTTGGTCCTTGTCCTCTGTCTGGGCCTTGCATCCATTAACGTCTGTGGGGCTGTGTACCTGATGGAAGTGAAGAAGTTGGGAAGATTTGCAGAATTTGTTGTTTCCATCTTGGTAGTAGGTGTGTGGATAGGACTTCCTTGCTACTGAGATAGCAGAAGTGAAAGCAGTCTGAGTTGGAATTTCCTGCATCCCTTCGGGATGAACCAGCCAGCAGATTGTTGAGCACTGGAGAATTAGTGACTCCTCTGCTTCCTTTTAAAAGAAAATACCCATATTACATGTACAGTCTGTATCTCACATGAGCTGTATTTGAAATCCAAGTGTTCTACTTTCCATTTAGTGTGGATGAGCAGGAAAGGTTCTCTTGAAACAGCCTTTGTTTTGGAGCATTTACGTTTTGTGTGATATGTGTAAATATTAATTAAGCTAGGGATCAGAGTACTTGACTGAGATGCCATATGTCTCCAGATGTTTTGCCGGTGAATTTTTCTGTATTAGACAGAACATTGTTCGGAGGGATTGCTAGTGCTTTTACCCAGTCCACCTTTCGAATGATGACTAGATCTCTTTTTTACTGGGGTGAGATGCAGGTTGAAATACTCTCAGCCAGAGGCAGGAATCAAAATGTAACATCTAGACTGCTGAGTAGGAGAAACATTTTTTTTTTGTACATTTACTAACTAAGCCTTTTGCTTTTTTAGTGAATCTTGAAAACCCGTAATTCAGTTTTTTGGTTGTTTTTTTTTTTTTAAGGTAAAGACATCATCTAGATCAACACAATAATTTGTTTGCTGTGGCAAGATGACAAAAATATTTTGATGTTTGTTTGGTTTGAATTGATTTCCACCTTCTCCAAGTGTGTGCCCCCATGCATGCACACACACGCAACCCCCAAACTAAGCCTATTATTTAGCACTTGCCTTTGTGATGTGTCATTTATATTTAATGCTGCCAGGACAAACAGAGATACAGATGGGACCTTTGCATTTGGCCATTCCCCAACCAGGATGGGGAGGATTACGTTTTCATACCACTTCTGAAGTTTCAAACTTGTACTACCAGCTCCTCTCAATAAACTCCAGTCTAGAACAATCCAAATGATTTTTTTTAATAGTTCTTACTCTAGGGAAGCACTTGATAATTAATCTAGCTTCCAAGTATATAATTCTGATGGCAGCCTGTTTGGGAGCACCCCATCTCCACTGAAGAATCCGTGGTTGTTCCTCATTTCCAGAGTTGGGTTATCTCCAAGTTCATTTGTGCTACTTAGTGATTTGGTTTTGATTAGCAAGAGATTCCAGCCTATATCCAGCTTACCCTGACAACCTTTAAGAAAACCACAGAGTGATGTAATGAGCTCATGCATGGAAAAATAAACAGCTCAGAGAAACCTGCAGTAGCAGCCTCAAGTAAATATTCTGTAGTCACAGGGGTTTTGAACATGACGTTATTGAAGAGGAAGAATGAGTAATACATTAAGGTTAGCAGCTGAAGACAGGTTTGTGTGTGCCTAGTTTAAAAAAAAATAATAGTAGCTGTTTATTTCAAAATCTTGCTTGTTGAATTGGAGCCAACTCCACATGGCCTATTCTATTCTGCTCTGGCACTCAGGCATCATGCAAGCACCTTATGTGACAGCTTTCTGCTGTTTGAAGCTCTTAGAAGACAGGGTTGTAAGTGTAAAGGAGCTTTGAAAACAAGAATGGTGGTATTTACCTTCCTTTTTTTTTTTTTTTTTTTTTTTTCCCTAAATGCATTCACATGGTGTCCAAACTTCAGAGTTTATCAAAGAGAGAAATAGCTTGAAAGATGTATGTCTGTACGTACTCCTCAAGAAGCTAATATGCCGGCCACCCCAAAGGAAGCCTGTATACTTTCAGGTGGGGCATGACAATGTAGATCATCTCCAAAGCTATGCACAGTGAGGTGGAATGTGGTTATATTAGGTGTATTATCAGGACTCAGGTTCTGTTGTTTGTCTGCTTTGTCTCATTTTTTTTTTCCCCCCACTTACAGGAGAGGAAAACAAAAAGTGAGAAAACCCTACAGTAGCTCCTTCCAGTACTTGTCTAAGAAGTGATACCATTTTCCTACATGACTTTCCTAATGATCAGGGGTAATGGTTGCTCCCAGGAGAAATATACTCATGTTTCCTTGCTAGGCACATGGGATCTTGCTAGGTACATTAACAAGGAGTCTGCTTTCAAGCCACCTACTTTGAGAACTGATGCAGTTCCTCCCATGTCAGATTGTTGCATGAGGCCAACCGGCATATATCAAGGCAGGATCTACTGATTTGCCCTTAAGAAAGAAAATGGCAGTTTTGGTGGGATACACCAAAAAGTAGGCAAAAATTTGTTTGATTTGTTAGTAGGCTTTTTATTTTTAGTAGTGAGGACTAAGTTCAAGGAGCTTGAAAACTCCTGTATTATTTTCCAGAATGAGGAGAGACTGTACCTGTTCCTATTGAATGTATTGTTATTTGGAGTTGAAACAAATTTCCTTGTGCCTTGGAAACTTGGAACAGCACAGAGACCAGGGAGCTGGAGGTGGATTCAGATGAGACTCTCGAAAAGCACTGTTTCAAAGGGGGCAGTTTCTCACCTGTGCTTATCCCTTTCTGTCTTCTCAGCCACATTCCTTAGCTGTCCTGTCTTGGCACACTGCACTCCCCACCTCGTTATTTAAAGACATGTGAGACCATGGGCTTCTGTTTCTCCTCCTGCTACTTTTCTGCTACTTTCTGCTTCTGCTAAACTGGTTGTGTTTAGTTCCAGCCTTACTGTCTCCATACCATTGTGTTAATGTTACTATCCGAATGTCTATCACAGGACTGTAGGCTCTTCCCCACAATCTGTGGCTGCTTAGTATCAGGCTACCAAATGGAGGAATCAAAAGGTGATCTCACTTGAGCAGAAAACAGATTGAGAAAGGGAGGTAGATTGGCACAAATATAATCTAGTGACATCTGAATAAAATGTTACAGTAGCATTGGAACCGGAGCACTTTGGCATTCTAATGTGGACTGCAGCCCTTCTTGCTGAATGTTTTGGTACCTGCCTCTGCTCTGGGCTTAACACCTAGGAACACTGTCTTTTGAATTTTCCCATAGCTGTCAGACACGATGTCTAGAACAAGAGTTCATGAAAGGGAACCATGAGTCTGAAAGATGTTGTGTTTTCTACTGTTTGCAAGCTCCTCCTGCATCTTGAGTCAGTGCTTCCCTATATAGTCCTCCTCTGAGCTGTCAGAACTATTGGGCTAACACCTGTCACTTTACTGTCCCACCTGTCAGAAATATTTATCTTCCAACCTTGATGGTTTTCCTCTCTTCTCCTCCTTCCTTTTAATGAGGGTTTTGTTTGTTAGTGGTCTGGAGGGTAGTTGGTTTTGTTTAGGAATTCATTTTAATTTAGTTTCTGTAAATGAAGCAAGATGAGAGAAGCTGATATTGATTATTACACAAAAACTTACTAATTCCTTTCAGTTTGCACTGCAAATTGCTGTGCTCTTCTCTGCTGAGTTAGTGCTTCCTTGGAAGACATAATGCGCATTATTGTTTTTCCCTTGCTCTATCCCTCCTTTCCTTCTTGCTTCACTTGCGGTTCAACCACTGCTCTTTATGGCTGCGTGGGGGATCTTTGTCTTTTTCCTCCCTCTTGGAAGTCCTGAGGAGGTCTGATTCGTCGTACCCGAGTGTGATTCTCCCACAGTCTCAGTGGAACAGGTGTGGTGAAGAAGGGAGTAGGTAGGGGAGAGCAGGACCAGGACCCTTTCCAGACAGCCAGCAAACAAAGTCATAAATAACATGCCACTGGGGACCAGTTAATCTGCTCTATGAAAAGGTGCAAAGTATACAAGTGGGAAAAATAACATTGTATAATAAGCGGCATGCAACCATAGGTGTTAAACCATATGCAGCTAGACAAATAAATGAAGCTCCCCCTGAGTGCTGTGTGATAAATCATTCCCAAAGAATTCAGTCACTCCCCCCTCCGTATTCCCCAAAGAAAGAAAACAAATTGCTCTAGACATGGAGTCATGACTGCTACAGCTGCCAGTTAAGGAGAGTGGACAGGGAGCCGTAGGAGGGGGGCAGTAGGTGTCAAAGATGTAAGAAACCAAGGTAAAGGGGAGAAAAAAAAAAAAAAAAAGCAAACCCCCAAACCCCAACAAATGCATTTTAGGTTAAACTGATAAAAATTTGGAGGGGAAAAGGAAAGGAAATAGATTACACCAGGCACTGTCGAAACCTATGGTGACAAATGGAGAGAGGAGAGTTCAACTTTATAGAGTTTGTTTTGCTTTTTAATAGGAGCTGATTCATATTGAAGGAATTACATTCATTTACTGAAGCAAGTTCTTCACTGTATATACTAACACAGACTTGTGCTTGGATCTGCACTTCAGGCATCCGTTTGAGTATACAGTGATGCCTGCTGATAGATTACATGTATTGACACTGACATACCTTCTTGCCTTTCTTGGAATGTTCCTGTCAACTTCAAGGGAAAGATTATAGCATTTCTGGAGAGCCACAGATAAGGAGAAGTGGTAATAATGGTTGGTCCTGAGCTCCCACATTCCCTTTTGAAAAGCGTAGATTTACTAGGCCTCTCCTAAAACCTAAAGCTCTGCTAGGGTTTGGCAATTATGGAATTGAGGACCCACATAGTTTGCAAGAAACCAACTGAATGAAAAATTGATTCAGTGGTACACTCCAAAAGTGTCTGCTGTCCCCAGCAGTGTACAGGGAAGCTGTGGATATCACCTAAAAGAGCTATGAAAGACCAGGACTGTGTACCAGAACCATTGGAAAGCCCTATCTGTCCTGTGAAAGTTTCCTTCTTTTGTTGTCACTTTAGGGTGGAAAAGATATTCTAGAATTCAATGGACCTTAGAGATGGAGTGAGTAGACCAAGGGAAGATGGAAAATGTGCAAGATCCTGCAGGACCATCCTTGTAGAGGAGCAGAGTAGAACATTTGGGGTAAATGCCAGCTATGTTCTCTTTCACCAGCCTCATGTTAACAGAACTATGAGTTATGTTCTAAGAGTGCTGTGTGTATTTCTGTAGAGAGAATGAATAAAAGCTGTTATCCTTATGTTCCTTTCCTCTTTGTGATCCTCACATTTTTGCATTTTTCCAGGCCACCAAAATAAGGTGGTCAATGGAGATCAGTGAGTACATTTTGTGGTACAACTCAGAGGTGTCTTAGCTGTGTGTTTTCAGGCTTTTGAAAGGTAGGTAAGTAGTAGGAAAAGTCTCCTGGTAGAATATCCCAAGGGTTTTCTGTGAATAGTCAGGAAAGAAGGATGTGCACATAACCTACCCTCACAGCCAGGGAAGAGATGAAACTGTGTGTTTAAAAAGCAAAGCAGCCTTCAATCTCTTGGAGCACCTGAGAGAGGAAGATATAAGTTGGCACATGAATGGAAGGGCATTTTTCTTGTTTCATCGGTTGTAATGCAGGGAAACATGATCCTGCTGACATTGTCATTTTCCTGCCTTATCTCATTCTCACTGAACAAGTTCTGATAGCACAAAGCTGCAGTAGGTCTCTCTGCAGTTGGGACCCTCAGATTGCATGGCATAAGGCTATGTAATTTCAGCAAAATCCTTCTGGGAAAAATACTGACTTCAGAGATAGTATCACCCTGTAGTCTTTTCCTTGACTTTCAAAGCAGACTGTGGAAAGGAGCTATCTCCTGACACAGATGTGATGGGAGTTGTTTCTATGTCAAATATCTGAGTTCCGTACACTATTGTCATTGAGTTTCTAAACCCTGACCATTTTGCCTCGCTCAAGGTAGGTGTCCAGCAGGGAGTGCTAGTCCTCCTGTTGGAGGCAATTCCCTTTGCCTCCTAGTCAAGTGCTAAATGCTGCTGGAAGAACCTGTTTTGTCGTTACATGAAGAGACTCATCACACTGCAATCTTTCTCTCCCCTCTCCTACTCTCTAGCAGTAGCATAAAAGAGGAATGGTACTCTAATCAGGTAGCCCAATCTGAAATATTTCTTACCTGCCTGTGACAGTTTTCAAAAGCTTTCTGTTTGGTGTCCTATAATTAATTATACACTTAAAATACTGTAAAAATGCTGTGCTTGTATAGACGAGCCAGCAGGGGTAGGCAAACTCTCCAAGAATTGCTCTGGTAGTTGTTCCAAGTACTATTAAAAACAGGTGTGGAAGTGAAAAATAGTTTCCCAGTAATGTTAAGGCTCCAGTGGAAACACCTATGGCTTCTCATTTTATTGAAAAGCATTTCTCAGCATGGAAAGAGTGTAGCAAGAAAGGAGAATAGGGAAAATGAATGACTATGTTCAAAGACAGGTGGCTTATCTCAAAGTTAAGTATGCCACAAGCTAGCAGTGCTTAGAAGTGATGTGAAATAAAAAAGAGTTGCAAGAAGAAAGCCATGGACTCTGGGTATCTTCCTCACAAAGTCACAAAAGCAGCATCTGAGGTTGAAAGTATTTCTACTACTAAGGAACTGCCCTGATGTAAAGAACCAAACAGAGCTCCATTTTGGTGCTAAACTTTCTTTGCTCATGCTAGAAGCTGTTGTCATGAAGGTATTGCACAGCCACAGCTGTCATGCTGTACGTGGCAGCCAGATGTATTAGGAAGATCCCAAAGTCTGGAAACTTAAATCAGCTCAAATCTCTTGAAGACTTCAGGCTGTGTTTGCAAGGAAGATGCCTCAATTATATAGGATCTGCTGGAGCTTATCAGCCCACGTGAGAAGAGCAGAAAAGACCAGAGGAGGTTTGTTCCGCCTCAGTTCAGCTCAGGGTCCTGTCCAGCTAACTGCAGCTCTAATGTACAACCTGTGCCTGAAACGGGCACAACAATTCCTCTGGCTCTTCCAATGAGCAAGTTGTTGATTGCTGGGGTGTTTTTATATCACTTCTCTAAGTAGACCATTTGCTACTTGAAATACCCATGGGGAAGAAAAAAATGATCTATGACCATCTCTTTTTTAAAATATAGCAGCTTTTAAGTCTCAGAAGACTGAATGTCATCCCTAGACTAAACAAATGGAATTCTTTCAGCATTTTCTCATAGATCAAGTTTCCTAGACCTCTGCCTGTTCCCTTTGCTCTCTTCTGCACTCTTGCCAAATGGCGCACCGCTCTCTCTAAGGGCACTGCCCAGAGCTGGACACTGTGCTGATTTAAAGACTCATAAGTCATCAGTTCCTGTTTCTCATGTATGAGGTCCCTGTCACTGTCACTACGTCCCACAACTAATTGTGTTGTTTGCAGCATCACAAAGTTGACAACTTTTTTTTTTTTTTTTTTTATGGTCTACCTAAACTCCTGACCGTATTTTTCCAGGTGTTATCTTGTCAGTAATTTTTTTTTCCATGCGTTGGATTTTTCTCTGTGAGTTGTTATGCTTTGTATTTGTAAGTTGTGGTCATAATGATTGCGAACCATTTGTCAAGATGACTTTGAATTTTTTCCTGAATTTTCATCTGCAAAATGGATGCTGTGTTCCACAAGCCAAACTGATCACTTACAAGAATTGATGCAAGACACATCTGATGATCCCTTTCAGTACAGAAAAAATGTTTCACAGAGAGCTTCATCCTCCTGGAGCATGTTTTTCTTAACCTGCAGCAGTGGGCAACAGTCCCACAGTGATTGTATGTAGTGCCCATTTCCCTTGTTTGCTTATGAGAATGACACAACTTATAATATGCTCTAATGAACTAGGATTTAATCAGAGCTCTGTTTAATGGATTGTTTATGGTCACACAAGTGATACAACTTTTTTTTTTTCCTCCTTCTTTTTTTTTTTTGCAAGGACAATGTACTATAGCCATAAAAAAATAGTACTGTCCTCTTCCTTCCATGCTTCTGCTAAGGTGCCTAGTCCTGGAGCTAGGACTATGAGATTGGCTGCTTGACAGACAGGATGGTGGTAAGGTTCCAAGCCCCGTCTTAAAGAGAGTTAAGGGTTGCTGGGACAGGTAGCTTTCATCTGCCATGCATGGAGCTTTAATCCTATGTGGTTTGGAAACTCTGGAGCAGGCTCCCTTCCTACCTGGGCTGTATGTAATGCTCACAGATTCTGTACATGTTGTCCATTTAAGGGCAGCTTCTACCTGCATCAAGTTCACTCTGATCCATGAGATAGGCTTCGCTCCTTTAGCTCTTCCTCATCATTTCAAGCTTGAGGTAGATATGAATAGATTTCTCATTACATTGCATTGGAGGGAGTGCAGGGCAGCTTTAGTGCTTTGAGCAGAATGAAAATGGCATGGGTGGGATGTGTTCCTGAATAGCTTAAGTTTAATGAGCCACTTGGAACAATGCATTTGTAAAATTATAAGCCACCTGTTGAAGCTTCACATTGTACTTGTTCAGCACTGGAACAAGTAATAATCTCTGTTTCTTCTGTAGTTTATGCCTTGAGAAATGAATTTGAGTGAGTCCCAGGGTAAAGCAAGGACTGTTAAACTGGTGCAGTGTGGGAGCACCTGCAAGGTTTGTTTTTTTTCTTTACTTTTACATTAGCCAGAATACCCTGGAAAGACCACAATCCCAGACAGAACAGGGTGGAGTGGGTAGAAGTACTGATGACTAACAGAGGTGAGGAGAGATTTATGCTGTCCCCGTGAGCCGTGTTTGTTCAGCTGGCATTGTGCTCTAGTAAACACAGAAGGGGTTGTTTCTCTTCCTCCACCCATATCCCTGCTCTGGGGATAGGCAGCTGGTGCCTATTCATTGCCTTACTATGGTAGTTCTGCCAGCCTTTGTGAACGTGTGTACCAAAGGCTTTTCCAATTCTCTTTCCCCTCCAAAGTGGAAGGGATGCTGATTTGGGCTGCTGTTATAACATGTGCTGAACTTTCCCTTAGGAGTGAGAATGTGCTTTCTGCCTGTGGCTTCTGTATGCTCCATATTTGGGCTGAGGCACCTGTTCTAGAGTGGCCTCAAGCCCTGTTTACATTACAGCTCGCTTATGCAACATGAATGCACTTTAATGCTGGTACAGAGGATATGCTAAAATAAACCATTCAAGGTTCCTCGTCTCCATCAGAGCAATGCAGCAAGCAGCTAATCCAAAACAAAAATCAACCCCGTTTGAATTAAGCTTCCCTGAAAGACTGGCAAATGCTTTCTTTCACCAGGAGGAAAACAGAGGCAAAAAGACACTTAGTCCTTGCTTTTGGAATGGTACAGGATACGAATAGGAACTTGGCACTAGATATCCCTAGTGCTGCCTTTTATTCTGTACTGCACTAGTTCCTGATGCGGGAGGGACTCAAAGTTGAACAAAAGAAATTTGGGAGAGATGTGTGTGTGATTTTTTTCAAACCGTGTTTTGAAGTCAGGTCTCTACTGCACTGCTAACAATAGGGGCTGGTCAAGAATCTTTCAGTAAAAGACCTTTTCCTCCCCTTCTGATGAATGCTCCTTCATGAAAACTGAAGCTTTTTGTGGGAACTCCATGGGAAAAGTTTCTCTGGTCCAGATGGAATTTCTGGTCAAAAGAAGAGAGAAAGGAAAAGGGATGTAGGTCTGCCCTGTTTGTGGAGTAGCCAGCAGCTCTGAGTTAGACTATTCATAGAGGTTCATTAGGGGTGGAGAGAAGCATGGAGGGAGGTTACACCCTCTGTTTTGCCTCAGTTGGAAGGAGGACTCCTGTCTCTTGAGGATGATGTAGGGATTTCTCCAAGGTAGTTGGTTCCAGTGTCGTAGCTTCTCTCTCTCTCTCTCTCTCTCTTTTTTTTTTGTTTTTAAAGTACAGATTATCAAGATTCAAAAAATAACTGTGTTTGAGTGGTGAATCTTCCTTGTGTCCCACCCTAACCATCTTCAGCATCTTGCAGCCTTGGGATCTGTGTTCGGTCTTTTGCCCCTGCCAGCAATGAGCTCGGGCAGCTGGGAGCTGCCTGGACCTGGAGCAGTGCTTCAACTGCAGCCAGCCCTGCAGGCTGAGCATGAGAGCTGTCAAGCACAAGCCTTTGGTTCAGTACTGCTAGACACCCTCCCTTCTAACTCTGTAAGGTAAACAAACACCCCATCCCTTTAATAAGCATCTCGTTTATGAGGCAGACAGGTGAGTCTCTTACCTCATCCATCATTTTTGTTTTTATTGTGCAGACACTAGATATATTCTTGAATGTATCTACTTAAGGAACCAGGCCTGAGAGACCTTTTTATGAATCTGACCATGTATTTCTCTGAAATTGCTGGGAGAAAATGATTGTGTAAATAACTGAGACTACAGATGTCCAAGCTTTGCTTTCCTGCAGTAGCTCGTTGCTTCAGAGATGCTACTTTTACTCATGTTTCAAGGAGTGTTAGAAGAAGTCAAGAGTAAGAAGCAGCAGCAAGTTAGCATTTTAGAGCTGAACAGTTAAAGTAAAATGGTTATTTCTGCAGTGATTCTCTCTTCTGTGGATGTATTCCTATATTTATTTCACTGTTATTGGATTTGTTGTAAGGTGGATTTACTGTCACTCATAGGTTTTGTAGCCCAGCATGAGCAAGCTGGTGAGTGCTGATGGCTGTCATAAGTCAAAGTTAAAGCAGGGACAGCGGGAGAAAAGGGACTGCAACAGTGCCTTAAAAAAAAAAAAAAAAAAAGTGTAATGTTATTGTTGGTCTTGGGAAGGCTGTTTGTCTCACACTGACTTGCTGTCTTAAATGTTCCTCTCTCTGTTTAACTTAGGGAAGGAAAGAAAGCCTTTTCTCAATATCTTTCTGTGTCTGCAACTGTTAACTGAAACAGGGCATAAGTACCCTGCACATGCAATAGAGATATGCTACTTTGTGAGATGGCATTTTAATTTCATACCTGGCATTAAACCTGGCTTGGCCGTAGGCTTTCCTTATCCTCCATAAACTTGGCCTTGGAAATAACAAAGTTTCCAGTAAGCAGTCTGACTGGAATGGACTGACTTCAGTGTGCTGGAGCCAGGGTAGCATTTGATGGTTCCTTTATTACCAGTGAGGCTGTTTTTAGTGTGACAATGTGTGTGGTTCAGGCCAGGTCCCATGCTGGGGAAGCTGATGGTATGGATTTCCCAGCTGATTTTGCTGGCTGTTGGAATATACCCTTGCTATTAATACTCGTGTTTGTTTTTAAGGGAATTAAGTGCTGTTAGAGTGATAGCTTGGAGGAAAGAGCCTCTCCAGGGGCTAGTGCTAGTTAATTCTGTCTTCTGCCTGTTAGACATATGGCACCAAAGAAACTTTCCACAAGGCTGTTGTCAGAGCCACCGTTTAATGTCACTGTATTTGCTGTTTTGATCCCCTCTAGCATAAGGAAGATAGAGTAGATCTGGAAAAGGTTCAGAGAAGGAGCAACTAGGTCAGCTGGGACTCTTCAGCATGTAAAAGAGATGAAGCAGGAATCCATAAAGCAGTGAGAGGCAGAGGGAGAGACTGCAACTGGTGGTTCACTGTCTCATCCTTCAGAAGAGCCAGGGTCGGCAAACAAAACTGGCTGGAGCCAGGTTTAAATCACACCAAAGTATGTGCTGTGTTCCACACACAATATGCAGTTGAGCCAAAAAACTAGCTGCGGGGTGTCATAGTCAGTAAAAGTTTATGAGGAGGGTTGTGGCAAACTCGTGGAAGCAAAAAAATTATAGCTACTTTCTAAATGTGAAGTCCCTCTCTTTCTGCAAGTTTCTGATGCACAAGTGGTTGAGACTGGAAGAATATATGGGAGAAATAACGATACGCTTATCCTGTTTCTTTGTTATCCTCTTAAGTGCCTGCTTTTGGCCACAATTGTAGATGAGATAGTGACAAGTTGGGCCCATGGTTTGCCACAGCATGGCTGTTTTTTGTTCTTAAGGGTGTGGTGGAATAGATGAAACTTTCATAGTGACTACTTCCATCTGCACGCTAGCAAAGAGAAAAATCTGATCTCTCTGCTACTTCAGCTGTGGTGGTACGATTGCTAGCACTGGACTACTGGAAACTGATGACAGTGATGGGTTTTGCATTGTTATATCTGTTTGATGTCAGCTGAACAATACCAGCAAGATGCATTGCATTTAGCCTTTGAACACGTTTCAAAAAGGAGTGGCTGGCAATTAGTTCTGTATTCTGGAAGATAATGCCCTGACTTCCATTCCCACACACTTATTTTAATACGCACAGACAAATTCTTGCCATTTTTATGGCATAGAACAAACATCGTATGTTTAAGTTTGTGCGTTTATTCTCTGTGTGGTTTACATAGCTCACTGGAAATATACATATAGTATAAGGTACTAACTTATTAAAGGAGACTACTTTCTTTCCTTTTTCTTTATTCATTTCAATAAAAGTGACACATTTTGTCCCAGCACATACACACAAAACGTTGATATTTTTATCCAGAGCCATTTTTAGCGCTGGTTGTGCAAGACTCAAAGAGCTTGAGAGATCTTAGTTTCAATGTGTGCTCTCAGGAAGTTTCGGGATTTAGATAGAAGAATTCCTGGAATCTGGATCTATTCAGTAGGAGGTGTTTTTGTTTTGTTCTGCTTATTACATAAAACTATGACAGCCAGAGAGTCCTGGCTTCGTGAGCACTCCAGCAGCAAACCAAGGTGCAAATTGCCGTCAGGCAGCCCGCAGACGCGGGGCCCTGTGCTCTGAGTGCTTTGCTGGGGAGCCTGCAGCCCTCTGCTCAATGCGTTCTCTGTCCCGGCACAGCTTGGGAACAGTCACGGGGCCTTTTTTTCAGATGTGAAATCTGTCAGCAAAATGAAGTCAGCTTAAATATCAGCTGAGGCTTGAGCTCCCTTTCAGTATTTGTTGACTTTATCCCCCTCCTGCTCCTTCCTGATCGAGTTTCTCTCTGCTTGAGTCAGACTTGCCAACACTTAGAAGTTTTCAGCCTGTGTTTCGGTTGTACGGATTTGTGTGTGATAGAGTTGAGGTGCCCTTTATATTCCTGACACACTGAGGAGAGAGGGAGACCACTCTGGGTCTTTGAGACTCCTTGTGTTAGCTGCTGCAGTTCAGTCTGGTACCCAGATCAGGGTGCGCTCAGGCGGTGCTGTGCAGAACTGCTGCCATTTGTGTGTGACACCTGCTGCCTGTCCTGGCGTTTGTGGCCAAAATATAAGATGGAACCGATGGAGTGCAGACAGGCAGGCAAAATACCGGGAGACAGCGAGTGTTGCTAAGTCTGTGCTGAGCCTGTCCTGGGGTAGGATGCTTAGATAATGCAGGGGAACAACTGCAGGTTTGGGATGAACCCCCGGCATCACTGCCTGGCAGTGCTGAAGCATTTTGTATATTGAGAGCAGGAAATAGCTCCTGGCATTGGCTTATTTCAAATTAAAAAACAAAACAAAACAAAACAAAAAAACAACAAATGAACAACAACAAAAACCAGAGTAAACCAGAAGGGAAAAAGAAAGCTGGGGAACTGTTACCACTTCTGGCTTTCATCACTCTCTTAATGATTAAAGTCAGCAGTTGTCTTTTCTTTTTCTTTTCTTTTTTTTACCCTAGATTTCATGTTTTTTAATCCTATGGTCGTCTGCATTGACTTCGTTCTCTCCTACAGGCATGTTTTTTTCCCTCTCCCTGAAATCTTCTCTGCTTTCCAAAGGTGAAGTTGTTTTCCTTCTCCTTAAAAGACCAGAATGTTTGAAGACTTCTTATTGAGAGCTTCTGGCTGATGAGATAAACAGATTGTAACATCCTGTGAAATATTATCCCATGTACTTGATAAAGTGGTGTTAAAATATAACTTTCTTCTTCTCTTGGGCACATGCAGCCCTATCTCATTTAACAGCCTTCCAGGATGCTAAATGAGATAGAAGGATGGACTGCATTCTGGATAAATAGGTGGTGGGAGCAGAGCATGGCTATTGGCACCTTTGTGGAACTGAAAGCCATGAGTCACAAATGAGGACCTCCAAGTATGCAAAAATATCACCTGCAAAAACCTTACCCAGGAGCTGCAATTTCTTACTTTTCTTGGTTTGCTGGACATGCATCAAACAGCCTCTAGAATCCATAATCTTGTAACATAGTCTCTGATTGTAGGAAGAGGTTCTCAGCCCTGAAATCTCTCTTTAGGGTGTAGGCATACTGGTGTTTATTGGGCAGAAAGCACACTAAGGTCTGCTGTGGAGGATATTCCTGACCTGCTGAGCTGAGGAAGGTGATCCTTATTCAACATTTTTTCTCTATACACCTCCATCTCCTTCCTGTCTTCCAGAGAAAGTTCACTCCTGCGACCAGGAAAGACAGAGTGCCCTGGAGGAGGCCAGGCAGAACCCCCGCGAGGGTATCGTCATCCCCGAGTGTGCTCCAGGAGGGCTCTACAAACCAGTGCAATGTCATCAGTCCACCGGATACTGCTGGTGTGTCCTGGTGGACACCGGACGCCCCCTGCCCGGTACTTCCACTCGGTAAGAGCTGTAAGCCTGGTGGGGTGCCTGCCTGGGGGAGATGAGCCATGAAAAGTAGTATTGCTATACCAGATAAGTTCCTACTTCTTGGGCAGCGTGCTCTGAGCTACCTTCCCTAGAGCTAGCAGTGTGATGTACCATATTGAGTGTCCTCTGTAGGAGTTGATACACAGTAACTGCTTTTCTCTCAGAGAAGTATTATATAAAACTGCCTTTTTTTTTTTTTCTTTTTTTTTTTTTTTTTCTGGTGGTAGCAGGCACCAGTCCTTTGCTCAAAATACAGGCCCATGTTACGAGGGGTAGAAACAGAAGTGTCTGTGTTGCATTATTCTCTGCTTTATGTTTCCATCATGCAGCCACTTAAATCCTGGCCAGAACAGATTTAGAGCATTTCCCAGTTGCACATTGATAGATTGTAAGCAAAAGGTAAATTTAGCTTTTCAGCTGCCTTGGATCTTAAAATTACCTTTGGAATATTTTATCATTTGGGAACCGGAAACAAATTGTGATTCTGGAAAGCTACAAAAACAGTCCAGTAGGGGCTGGGACTTAAGAACTCTGCACAGCACAGTGATCCTGGAGAACATGGACAGTTTTGAAAAAAAGCTCAATCTGTGCCCACAAGAGTTGGAAGAGGGCCTTTTGCTGTCTGTGGGTTTAAGCTGTTCCTGGGTTTCACAGCATGTTCCCACTCCTCTCTCTGCTTGCTACTGCTGCTGCTGCAGTCCATAAGCAGACACATGACTGAGAATAGTGTTTCTGCTGCAGGTTTATTTTTTCCCCTGTTGTGAGCAGATAAGATGACCCCTTAGCAACCGTCTGATGACACTGAAGCCATATCACATAGTTTACCATCTTCTGTTCTTTTCCAGCTATGAGACTCCAGTGTGTGAAAGTGATGCCAGATCGAAGAGTACAGAGATTGATGATCCGTTCAAGGACAGAGAACTTCCAGGTTGGTAAAGAATGAGAGCCCATCTTTGCTTATCTCACCTTGGGACTCTCAAGAGGCCTACAATGTTGTTGAGGGGATTTCCCTCACTATGGTTATTTTACCAAGGGTTTTATTCTGTGTTATTTTGGGTAACTGGAAGAGCCTGGGAGATTGGTTTATTGCCTGTCTACCTTTCTTTGGAAACATGGCTGAGATAGAATTGTTGGGGGAAAAAAAACTGGATGCCTGCATGTACCCTGGCTGAAGAATGGGCTCAGCATTCAAAACCTTTCTTAAAAGCTTGGCCAGAACAGGATCTTTCCCATGTAGCAGGGCTTTTTAGTAGCTTGATGGTCTGATGAGCAATGATGGTAATTGTCAGTGGATCAACTGGCTCCCTGGCACTGCAGGACAGTATTCTTGGTGCACTAAGGTCACTTATCTCATGCTGACTGCTTACTTGGCTGGACTGGATCCCTCACTTTCTACCTGAGACCCCCTTTATCTCCAATTGCTGATTGTTTTCTGTTCGTCTTTCCCCTCTTAACAAGATGATAAGCCATAATTTCCTATTTGTTTGCTTTGTTACTGCTAGGAAGAGGTGCTGGGCACAGGTGTCTGAGCAGCTGTTAAAAATATCATACAAACATGCTCTGTTTTTAACTTCCCTCTGCCTTTGTAAGGTGCAGGGGGAAGGGCTTTCACTGAGAAATCAGCCACTGCTCTGCTGGGTGGGAAATGACTCCCAAAAACAGAAGCTACAGTCAGTCCCTTTTACAGTGAGGGAGCAGTAGAGACCAAAAGCTCCACAGAAAAAGCTGGTAGCAATGGATCTGCTTCATTTTTTTCTGTCCCTTCCTAGGGCTAACATGAAGTGAATTGTCTCTGAACAAGTTAGCAAAGAAAATGAGATTTGTTCCAGGTTTGTGTTTTACATCTCTTGATTCTCCTGCCAGCTCCTGACCTTGGGCTCCATAGCTCTCTGCTTAGCAGCTCTGCTCCTAGCATGGCTCTCTACTACGCAGCTGCTCGTTTTTACAAGACATGTAAAAATTTCTTATCTGCCTTCCTCTTACATTTGAATGAAATTGGCCAATTGGTTTAAGTATTACTTTGGAGGGTGAGAGATCACCCCCGTTTAGCGAATCAGCTAAATGATTCCATTAAGGCTCACTTCCTTAGGAAATCATTGTAAAACAGAACAACCTGACTTCCTTTCTTCTCCCTCCTATTTTCTCTTTGCTTTTCTGCTTCTTCTTGCATTTATTCTCTGTCTCTGCAGAACTTAGTGAAAATCCTTTGCCTTCGGACTCCTTAGAGTTTCTTTCTGATCTCTCAGGAAGACAAAATGGTTTCTTCTTCCTTCTTCTGCACTACAGCTGCAAGTGGATGAGGGTATGGGAACTACATGAGGCCCAAGAGGACATATGTAGGATGCTCTGTAGCATCAGACTCCAGGAGAGTTTTCCTCTCAGCTCAGGCCACTTCTTTGTACCTTAGTGAACATTCAGCTCTATGTTTGGATTTGTGGTTCCTATCCGTGATGGTTCCTGTTGCTGGAAATACCCTTGTCTATGAAGAGAGTAGGAGCTGGAGCAGGGGAGTCACGTATCCTGATTTGTCTGCCCCGTGGTCTTTTGATGCAAACTTGAGGTTTGTTTGGTTAGCTATTCTTGTACATAAAAATTCACTGGTGAGTCAGAACTACATGGAATGAGAAAAGATGTTTCTCTTACCTTTTCTCTTTCTTACTGGAACTGAGCTTTTAGAAAAATCTCTACTTTCATTTGAGACATCTTTCCATTTGTGTTCACTTCTCCAATAGAGGTCCCTTACTTACCCCTTTTCTAGAATCTTGCCTATTCTCCAGACCTTCAGTGCTTCAGGCAGTAGCATCTTTCTCCTGTGTGATCCTGCACAGGCCAAGCTGGGAGAGACAAGAATATGAATCTGTGCATACCTACGCATACCCTCTTCACAAACTGTGTCACGCTGCTCCCACGAGAGCCAGAAGAAAGAAGGAAGGAACATGTTGCTTGCACATAGCACATGGCAAGCTGCTAATTCCTGCAGACGGTGAGATGCTGAGGCCCCAGAGAGATGACTTCTAGCAAATGGTTTTTCAACCTTCTCATTACTGCAACAAAAAGCTCCTTTAAATGAGTGGTCTCCTCTGACTGCGATAGCAGCTTACCTATTACAATGCTGACATTTTCTGGACAGTGTGCCAAACAAGTGCTGAGGAGTGTACGTGTGTATAATATGCGTAAGATGGAGACAGGCTAGGGACTGTTGGTTGGCTATTGCAGAGAACAGAGCCTGTAATGCTGCAAAGGAAGGAGTTTTGTCAGATCAATTTGCAAGCTGCTTTCAGTTGTCAAGGGATTACAGTAGGTTTCTGCTGCTGTGTTTGGGGTACACATGCTTCTCTGCTCGACTGGGAAAAGCAGAAAGTGTTGACATTGCTACTTGCTACTAAGGCAATACTGTTTTCTGGTACTGCTCTTCTACATGGATAATTGGTAGTGAACAGAGGTTTTGGAGAGTAAGAGTAAGAAGAGTAAGGAAGGTGGTGATGGCTTCAGTATTATGTTGTAGAAAACAATGGAATGGTTGGTGGTAGGTTTTGGACAGCGGCTGCATGATTTGCCTCATAAAGGTAAGGAGGCAGAGACTCATGTCTCAGCTCTGTTGTAAGACTGACAAGAGACTCCATCATTCTGTAGTTATAATGGTGAGTAACTGGATGGTCTCAGGACTAAGTCATGGAAATAGTTACCAAGCTTGTCTACAGTCCGTTTTCTCCAATTCCTGCCCAAATCAGCAGTGACTGGAGGCTCTTACCATGTGATCACTTGGTCAGACGTATTTCCAGTGCAGTCTGGACATGCAAAGAACTGAACTATTGTGGTAGCTCCTGGCAGGCAGTACTCTCTGCCTGGAGAGAGAGGTAAGAACAGCAGTACTCATTTTGGCCCTTGCTTTAAGAAGCTTTAAGCTGTCAGTTAGAGCCTCGGAACAGCCATATTTTTGGAGGAAGATGACCCGGGAGGTAATTAATTGTTTTTTAAACTCCTGTACAAGTGTTACCATGGGAACTGTCTGCCAGGCGCTCCAGCACATCCCTGTGGTTATGCTGGTAGGGAACTGGGAGGAGAGGCTGTAAAGCCAACCACATGATCTTCCTGCCAGATACTGTCGGTGACTGTGTGTGTGCTGGACAAAGCTGCAAGACAAATTGCCATGCAGAGGAATCCACTGAGGAATTCTTCTGCCTTTCCTGCAATGATGTCTACCATGTTACAAACAAAGGAGGTTCTGACTGGACCTTGCTGCATTGGGCTGGGAGACCAGCCTTATGTGTTCTTGCATTAAGCCTCCACTTTTCTTTTTGCAGGCTGCCCAGATGGGAAGAAAGTTGAATTTATCACCAGCTTACTCGATGCTCTCACTACGGACATGGTACAGGCTATTAACTCAGCAGCACCTACTGGAGGTGGGAGGTGAGTCCAGAAAGCACTTGAGCTGAACCCACCAAGGCGATTGCTCTGGGTACCTGTGAGGTGGGAGTGGGAGGAAGAGTGGTGCTCTGAGCTGATTCCCATTCATCTGGATTGCTGGGAGAGGAGCTAGCACTGTACCGTCAGAGGCTGCTCTGTCTTGTCTTCATAGTCTGGCGTGCCTGCTCTCACCCCTCCTCCCTGGCAGCTGTTCTACCATAAAGGTTAGTATAGCCCATTTGAAGTGTGAAATGAGGGCTCAGTGGGAGGAAGTGTCTTGTTCTTTTGTCCCCTGGTCTATGAAAAGACCTAATAAAATGCAAATGGATTGAAGGAGACCGTGTGGCCTAGTGGCTACCACAGAGAGTGAAGAATGTGAACTGAATTCTTGGCAGCACAAGTGCTGTGGCTTTGCAGTGGGGCTGAAGCCAGCCTGTGGATGGGGAGAGAAGCCATTTTTCATGACCCTCCCCTTTGACCAGCTGCCTCTTCATCCCTCTTGGAAGGAGCAGCAGGTCAGGCCTGTTGAAAGAGTTGGGCAGAAGCGTGCTTTTCTGGGGAACTGGGGAAAAGCTGAGATCTTGTCTCCCCCTCCTGTTTGATGATAGGAAATCTCCTTAGTGCGGCAGCTGAGGTGCTGCAATGTGCAAGGCAGAACAGGCCACTGGGAATGGACTTTGTTGAGTTTAAAAAAAAATGCTATGTGACCATGACTAGGCAAGGCTTCTATGGTTCTGACTATAAAAGGGGACAGTGCTATTCTACCAGACAGGGATGCCACAGCAAATAATGTGCTCACATTAATGCAGATGTAGAGACGGAGGTACCTTTGTGCATATTGCTTCCAGCACATAATGTTGATACCCTGCTTCCCTCTTTCAAAATGCATGAGGAAGCAATACCATCTTTAAATTCTAAAGACAAAAACTTCCTGGGTGGCACCTTTGTGCTTCTTGCTGGATGGATTTTTTGTGAGCCCATATGTTTTTAACTTTGTGTTTGGACTTTGCAAATGAAGCCGGTTGCTGAATGCCTGCACATGGGATAGTCTGTAACCCTTCGAATTAGCAGTATATGCCTAGCATGTCTGTACTCATATAAACAGGATGAAAAATGCCCCAAGGATGGGAAATACGTTGTTCTCTCCCAACCATAAGCATTCCAGTGTCAATTCTGTGTAATTTGCATGGTTCAGATGCTGTGGGTGGGGGTGGCAGGAAGCCCTGGAGAGTATTTGATATTTATATGGCATCTTTGGCACAGAAGCCGAAACCCAGCCAATGTAATCATCACTCTTAAAATAAAGCTTAATATAAGCCAATATTGTAGAGACCAGAGATATATATGCCCCATTGCTCTTCCATAAACCCAGCAGGCTTTCTTCCTAATGTTCCCCAAGTTTTGTGTATTTCTCAGCTTTGAATAGAAGCCTTTCTGGCAGAATTTTTCACTGCCCGGCTCTTCACAGTCGCCACATTGATTTATTTTCAGCTGCAATGTCAACAGCCCAGTTGAAAGGGGAAAAAGAAATCTTTTAGCAGTCTGTCCTTTGTAAGGCGAAAGGCTGCTGCCACCCAAATATTCTGCCTGCTCACAGCTGTGATTAAATTCAGGAAATTGCTCTGGCATAAACTTCCGCATGCATCAGTTAGGGTAAGTGCATATCCCAAAGAGCCTACATCAAGCTTTTCCATCCATGTGCCACTGTGAAACCATTTATTTTGGAAAAGAAAAGAAAAAAAAAAAAAACAAAAAACAAAAAACAGTTTCAAGGAATTTAGCAATTTAATCAGTACAACTTTCATTTGGTATGAGTTTGCAGAGCTGGGAAGCCAGGAAGCAGTCTCTGTGCAATGAGTTCTGCTTTCCAAGTTTCCCAGAGGGGAAAATGTCTAGAGTCCTCTCTTCAGGAACATCTGAAATTCTGCTGGGTGACCTGACTTCACTCTGGCATTAGAAGTGAAAGCTCTTTTTCATGAATATTTTATTTATGGGGCTAATGAACTCTTTTCCAGCCTTAACAACTAACATTATACTTAATTTACAACAGTGCTTATCCTGTACCTCCTTCACTTAGGTTTGTTGAGAAGGTGATATTGGAAAGAAAAGCTCGAGATCTGGTTTAGCTTAATGTCAGCAGACACACTTACATTTGTGAGGCAAGTTTCTCTTATTGCAGGCTCTTCTCCATCTTTATGATAACAATGGAAGGGAAGCGCTGCACTTAAACACACGCTGGCTTCCTCTGCAACCTACCTCTTTCTTTGAAGTGTTCACCATTTTTGGACTTTTTTAGAGGCTGAACAAATGAAAATAGTTTATTGTAAGCTTGAAAGTCACAGAGGACAGGCAAATTTGATACACACAAGCTCTTTTTCCCCACGTCAGTTGGCCCTCTGTATTGTCCTGTGAGTTGTAAATACAGTGAGCTTTTTGGGTGTAGGTGGACTGAATGTAAGGCCTTGCTTCTGGAGCAGGGACAGAAATGAGGCAGTACCCAAAACAAAACGTTGCTGAAAAGGATTGAACTGTGGATACAAGATTGCAGTGTGGAACTGTGGCAAAAAGTGAATATTTATCAACAAGAGGCAGTTTTAGCAAAGAGGGGTTATTTCCATTTCTCTGTGAGAGCAGGTAGATGGAACTGTCATACAATGCACACCTTTGGTATCAAACATTAAAAGAGGGAACAACACACAGAGAAGAGCCTCGCCAAAGTTTTTAAGGGTTGAAAAAAACCTAAGAGTGAGAGTCTTAAGGAGTTCAGGCTTCCATGGGATATTAGAAGAAAGAAAAAAGGATTGAAAGATGATTACTTATAATCTGAGTGAGTCCATAGGGACACAAGCTCTGCAGGCTCTTTAGTCTAACAGGGAAGAACACGATCAGCTGAATATAAACCAACTTGTGATCAACATTTCTTTAAAGCAAAGCTATTTGTAAGGCAGAATGAACTAATGAGGGTGATGATGGATTCCCTCTCTGTAAGGCTTTCTTTTTGGGCTTGATACCTTTCAGAAATACTTTAGTCAAATCGAAATTCTGGTCTTAAAAGTAAATTGATTCACAGTCTGTGCGCGTACAGGAGATTGGATTAGCTGACTGCAGCTTTCAGCCTGAACCTGAATATGTGGAGTGAAAACTGCCTGCATTTGCTGAGTGTCTTCAAGACTTTACCTATGTCTGCTGCAAAGTTCTCTATGGCTTTGCAATGAATGTGTTACTAATTTTTCTTTGGAGGGAAAGGAAAAATGTAAGGAGAAAAAATGCTGGAGATCTGCATTTAAAACTCTACATAAGGCTATGCTGATCTGCTTGGTTTACACTTGACACACACCAAAAACAATCTTGTAGCAGCAAAGTGATGCAGGACAACTTGTTTGTTGCTTCAGGCAATGTAAGTAAAACCTGATAAGACTTTTTTTTTTTTTTAATTGGGCATGCTTAAAACAACCTTGTAATTCCTTATAGGTCTTGTCTCGTTTAAGCAAGTTCAAAGCTATTGATTTTAATTGAGTTACTCTTGCTTTACAATAGTGTAAATGAGAAAAGAACTTCCATTCGTCATGGCCCTGGTTTATATTACAGCAAAATAGCCAAATAGACTTCATTTAAACTTTTGAAACAGAAAATCTCTGGTAAAATTCATTCTTATTACATAAACTCCAAGACACATCTTGTTACTGTATGTTTTCAAATTAATTAAGGGAACCCTTGTAGGAAATAGGTTTATTAAACAATGTTTTGTGTCATGCATAAATCCTATATAATAGAAGCAGCATTTTTTGTTTAAAAAAAAAAAAAAAAAGAGTTCAATTTAGTACATTTTATTCTATTTTGTAAGTCAGACATATTCCTATCACACGAGGCCTAAACTAGAATAGGTCAAAGGAGATCCCAGCTTCTCTCTACCAATCTAAGAAACTATCTTTAGTCTTTTGCCAATTTGGGAATAAATTTTAATCGCCAAAACGTGCTCACTGTAGCTTGTTACATCATCAGGAAAAATATGAATGCCCTGTGGAGTTTTAGGTTAAAAGAGCAGCTTCTGACAGCTATCCTTATCATGTAACTCAGCAGCTGTGTGCCTTCATTGTAAGCTGCCAATTATTTCCCATGTAATAGCCCTAAAAGGTACTTCAGAAAATTGCCCCCAAGGTTCCCTTTCATGCTGTAGTTGAGCAGTTGGAAGCAGGCAAGTAAAGCTCAGCACATCTCCAGGGTGTTCTGAAGTTGAGCCGTGTTTTAATAAAGATTGACACTTTCAAACAGTATGGGGAAGTTAATGCCCAGCTCCTATTGCAATTCAATTGAAGTTGGATACTGAACTCTCTTTATGCTTCTATGGAAATTCTAGCCTAATTAAAGATATGAAAAAGATCGTGTAATAGGAGGATCTTTTAAAAGTCAATGAGGAATGAAGGGAGTTGATTTTTAAACCTCCTAAATGATTTATCCCACAATCTTCAGAAAAGTTGTGTTCAGAATAATGTTTCATACACAACTTAGCCAGAGGGAGGAGAGAAAGAAACTGGGTCTGTAATGAGAAGATAGCTTCAGTTTTAGCTGTGGAGGAATTATGCATTCCTTGTAATGAATTTGGACTGTTCAGTAACCTTTTGTTTAGTCTGAACGCAGCTGCTTTTTTTTTTTGTTTTGTTTTTTGTTTTTTTGTTAGCTTCTTGACTCTTTCCCTATGGGAAAGGGAGAATAAAAAAGCAAATACACAATCCTTTTTACAATTTCATTAGAGTAATCCTCTTTGATTCAAGCCATGTTCCACAGTTAGTGCTTTTAGCTTTACAATAGACAACCTCAAGGAATGATACTAAGAAGTGGAAGCAGAGCAGGCAAGAGGAATCATGAATTTTACTTGGTCTGTTAAAACTGTTGCCACTTTCCTTCATCACTTCCTCTTGACACCTTGGTGGGCATCATTAGTGCTCTCCAGGGCTGGCAAGGTCAGTCCTGATATTTCTTTGCATCTCTCCTTCATTCAGCAACAGCACCAAGCAAAGCTTAAATGCTTGCAAAATAATGTCAGACTTAGAAACTTACAGATTTAAATACTGTAGATAACCTGACTACAAGTATGCCTTGCGTGCTGGAAGTGGAAGCTGGGCTTTTTTTCTGCTCTGTTGCTTCTGCTAGTAGTTTCTTGTTCATCAGTGCTCTTTCATCCTGGAATTAGCTCCCACTAGTTTATAGCCCCCATTTTCAGTCTAGAGTTAGGGATGTTAACCTGGTCTTAATCCCCTTCCCTCCTCCCGCCTCAGCTGCTATTGTTGCCAATTAAAGTTTGTATCAGAAAGTAACAGATTTTGGAAAAAACTTTAAACAGGTGATCATCTGCTGGGTACTTCAGAGCTTGCAACCTTGCTTTCTCCCAGATAAATATTTCGTGTTCGCAGATTTTCTATCACTGCAATAGTATAGAGAGTCTGTGCAATGGGATGCAGTGAGGCTGCAAGTGTGCGGGGAGCAAAGGATTGACTTTGAAAGGAAGGGACTTAGTTTTACTCAGTAAAATGTAGTTGAGCCTGTTACCCTTTGAGAGTACAGCCCAATGGAGGAGAATGTGATTGCACACTGTACATGATTCAGTATGTGTGCATTGTCTGATTTTGCTCTCCTGTATTTTAAGCTAGATACCTCCCTTCTTTCCTGTGCAGTTAATTCCTTCTTTCTTGCTAGGGACCTCAAGGTCTGGAAAGCATTATAGACTGCTTGCAAAGAGCGTGTTCAAGCTGACTAGGTGGTATTTTGGCATATTCTTCCCTCCCTGCTCCAGAATTTAGTACAGCTGCAAGAAGCACGTGTCCATGTTTATACATAGGTTCTTTTCTTTCTGTCCATACCCCAGTTAGACCAGATGATATGATGATGTTCCTTGGAAGTGTATCTCGGCTGGAAAAATAGCCTTGTTAAAAGTAATAGAGCATTAACCCAGGTTTCTTCAAGCATTAGCCAATGAAGAGATAAGTAAAGAGCTTCCCATGAGGGAGCTGACAGCACATTATACATGAAGAGGAGCAAAAGATTACTTAGACAAAACTATTCACTTGATAATAGTGAATTAGTAAGAAAGCTGAAAGAGCAGATTACCTGTCCTTGACTGGTAATAACAGACCTCTCTTCTCTTCCCCGTTGGGCTCTTGGTGGACTTATGCTGTATAATGGAGCTAAACTCGCTGGCTTTTATGTAGTCTGCACGAGAAGCCTGAGAAATTGTTACCATACTGCAGCAAGAGACAGGTTCAGTGGATTTTTCACATGACTGGTGTTGGAGTAAGAGATGTTTTATTGTAAGTTGAAAATGTGCAGTGGAGAAGCAGCCCAGCAAATTAACTTTGCACCTGAGGACTGATGCATTTCTCTTGCAACAACAAAGGACAGGCAATAGAATAAAATTCCCCAAGAATACTACTTGAAACTCTGCACTGGCAGAACAGTTAGAGACCTCAGATACATTTCAGCTGACCCAGCATGTATGGTTGTTGTCATGGCACACCATCAAAATAAGTGGTTTAGCAGTGCTGTGAAGTTGCTTCAACTCATGTTTCATGGGTGGAAAGTAAGTGTCTTGCATGGACAGTCTTGAAAGTCAAGATATTTAGATGAATGTTGTAACCTCAGCATTCTCAGTCTATCACGTAATTGCACAATGCACAGGGAAAGTATGGCTGCACTGAGATGATGTGGATATTCAAAGTCCTCCCTGTTCTGGGATTCTGGATTATCATCAGAAAGGGCAAGCAACCAGCTCAGGAACTGCAGTACTTTTAGGCCAGCCAGCGGGAAGTGGTAAAAACTTAGTAATGGCTCTATCTTCCTTCCTCCTAGAGTCACAGAAGTTAAACTAATTCCCTTCAGTTCCATTAGCATGCTGCTGTTTTCAGTATAAATGCTCAGCTTGTTTGTAGTGGCTAAGACTGATACATCATCACCTCATGAGTCAATGTATTTGTATTAGCCTGTGGATTGCCTTGGTTTTCTTTTTGGAAGCGCTGGAGAAAATCATGTTGCCTCTTCTAGTGACCAGGAGAGCTCCTCCTTGATGTGTTTCTGAAAAAAGAAAAAAAAAAACACAAAAACAAACACACTTAAATCCTGCTTTGGAGTGTCTCTTCAGCAGGTAGAGAGAAGCTAGTGCTCCTGTCTTTCTATTGTCAGTGCAAGAGGTGCTCTTTCCCTTTTCTCCATTTCTGCGGCTTGAGATCTGGGTCTTCAGAAAACAGAGGTCAGAGCCAAGGGCAGGCCAAGGTGTGGACCAAGGGAATCTGACATGCAAAAACTGGAGTTGTATTCCTCTATCTCAGCAAAAGCAGAAGCTCCTCTGTTGCAATATAGAACTTCTGGTTCTTTCCTGTGGCTGTTGGAAACATGCAAGTCTTCAAATGATAGCCAGCTCACTTCCAAAAGGGAGAGAGGCCAATGATTGTGTTTATAAATGTCATAAAAACAAGCCACAGGATGTGTTTTTATTCTCTCCTGTCATCCTGTTCTTCATGTTGAGTTTCAGGGCTCTAAAAAATCCAGGCACTCCCATAGCTTCCTGGGGAGTTTTTTGCAGTTTCTACTTGTCCATAGGTAGCTCCAGGGGCTTGCCTTGTGTTTGGCTCCCAAAACTGAGGCAAACTTACTCCCAACCTCTTCTTCCTCCCACGCAGTGTTTATTTCACTGTACATTGACCAGATGCTGTGACTGAATGCCAGGCTGCTTCTCAGCTAAGAATTAAAAGATGGAGACATTCTCAAGTAAAACCTTGTGAAATATGTTGTGTAGATTGTTTACCTCTTTCCAGTGTGTGAATTTACTTTGGGGGGTGGGGAGTCCAGATGTTCCCAGATAGCGACTACCTTTCACGTTACTGATGTGCCATGACTGTAGGTTGTGATTTTCTTTTCCAGGCTTTGTGGCTGCATTGTAGAGGCAGAAGGGGTCATGTGAGAAGTTCAAAAGGATTTTCACTCTTCTGGTTGCCCTCCCCCCCAAAAAAAAGAATTTTTCAGTGGCCATTTAAATATATAACCCACCAGTTTCTTAATTAAAGTGATGATAGTCTTAAAATGCATTTTATAAGGTACACCTTCGTGAAACTGAACCTGGGTTCATATTTCCCTAGCTTGAATGCCCAAAACTCACACCAGAACCTGGCTGCCTGCAGCACACAACTGTCCCTCTCTCATTGCTGGGGAAGGAATTAGGCAGCAGCTGGACGTGTCTCCTGGAATAAGTCAGAGCAACCAGTGCCAGTGTAGCATGTCTGACTGCCTGTCCACTAATTTCCATGCCCTGAAAAGCTTTATGCTTGGGAGGAAAAAGGCTCAAGTCTCAGCAACATTTTAACTTTTTTAATGATACATTCATCATTTGGAGAAAAAACAGGCTGCCTTAGTGAACTTAAAAAAAGAAAAGAAAAGAAAAAAAAAAAAGAAAAAAAAAGAAAAAAGTCTTCCTACTGCTGGAGAGCACCTCATACCATGTAAACAGTATGACCTACTGCCTCTTCAGTAAGGACCTGAGATTGAAAGGCAGTGTTCTCTACTCACCCGTCTTCAGCTGAGGCTGTTCCTCCTCCTGTCCTCCTGTCTGATATTTTTTTGTTGTTGTCCACAGAAAGAAAATGTGAGCCAAATAATGTCAAAGTTGTAAGATCAGAATGAGTAAGAAATGGAGCACTCTGAAGTTGCCAGTTCCATAGTATTGTTTTTAATGGATTTGTGGTGCTTGTCTGCTGTGGAATTCTTGTGTATAAATCAACCACGTGAAAAGCATTAAATATGCTGCAAATACAGCACAGGAGTTCAGATCATATAAATAGATACAGCAAGAATGTTTCATCTTGCCAAGGACATTTTCAAATAATGAATGCGTCTTGCATTAAATAAATTTATTCCCTTTCTGAAGCCTAGATGTTGCTATCACAGAAGCTACCATGACAGCTGGCATTCACAGCTCTCACATTGGTAGCTCAAGGGTCAAAAGGAGCATGAAGACTGCTTTTTGCCCTCCAAAGGGGAATCCTTTGGGATTAGGCAGTTTCAGCAACTGGTGTGAAGAGAGACAGAGCTACTGAGGGTACCAGTCTCCCAGAATCCCTTGTCACCACTTATTAGTGCTAAAGGACGTTTTTAGATGAAGTTCCTCTCTCTCTCTCTAAAGTTCTCAGCCCAAAGGAGAAGATTGTAAGATTTGTGTATTTATCCTGCTTTACACATGTCACAGTATGTGGCTCTTCCATGCACATGACAACGTTGGTAAGAGCACCCACTTGTCGGGGGCCTCTGCTTTCTCCCCTGCAGGTTCTCTGAGCCAGACCCCAGCCACACGCTGGAGGAGCGAGTGGTACATTGGTACTTCAGCCAGCTGGACAACAACAGCAGCAATGACATCAATAAGCGAGAGCTGAAGCCTTTCAAGCGTTATGTGAAGAAGAAAGCCAAGCCCAAGAAATGTGCCCGACGTTTCACTGACTACTGTGACCTCAACAAGGACAAGTCTATCTCACTTCAGGAGCTGAAAGGGTGCTTGGGAGTCAGCAAGGAAGGAAGTAAGTGGCTTTCCTTCTCCATTCTGTGAGAATAAATGTCTGATGTAGAGTTACATTAAACTCAGGAATCAGCTTTATCCTAGGTAATTAAAAAATGCCGCATTTTGTATGGTAAAATGAGTGATTAATATTCTGCCATGCAGCTGTAGTTCATTATTTTGATGGCTCTGTCTTAAAGTTCTTATCACAGACCTTTGTGCTAAGAACTAAATGGATACAGGGCAAAAAGATGAGCCTTGCTCAGAACACTGCTTGTACTGTAGAAGTCCTTAGAAACTGCAGTTCAGTTCAGGACCTCTCTGAGTAATACACAGCTAACAATATTCTGTTGCCTCAACCATGTAGGTTGGATGATGTATGAGGCAGCACAAACCCAGTCCTTCTCCAGAGGCCCTGTTGACTAACAGAAATAATATTTATTTTCATTGCTAAATCCGGCATGCAGGAGAGGGGATGACGCAGAGAGAACAACTCAGAAGGAAAGTGCAGGACTGTACTGTTGGACTTTTTCAGAGTTAAATTACATTTTAAGATTGGGGGAGAACTAGGGCGTAGGAATAGCTGTTCTTCCTGTTTAGTGGCTGAGCAATCAGCCCACCTCCCTTCCTTTTATTCCTCTTTCATTTTCACCTCACCTTCTATTGAAACCTGGACCAAACTGATATTTTTGGAAATTCTATGAATTGAAACCTTTCAACCCATATTCAATAATTATCAGTCATTCTTGACTATGAGCAGATTTGCTTGGCAGGAGAAGGTAAACAAGGAGATTCCAAGGGACTAATTTCCTGTGCAGGTGTTTTGGTTGTGTGGACAGCTGTTGTTGTAACTGTCATGCTGGTTGGGAAGGATGGCTAGCTTTCTTTTTCCAGTCCTAGCTTTTCCTTAGTGCTTTCTTCAGGTTTAGCATGCATGAGAAGGGAATGAGTACCGTTGAGTGTTGAGAAGTTTCTTTTTCTGGTTTTTGTTTTTGTTGGTTTGTTTTTTGTTTTTGTTTTTGTTGGTTTGTTTGTTTTTTTGCATATATCTTGATTATCATAATAAGACCATTGCATTATTTGTCAACTGTGAGAAATGTTAAGCTTTCCTAGCTCGGTGGAAGTTTTTTTCTTAGTCATTTGTACTTTACTGAGAAATTACATACCAAAATAGCAGCCCTGTTCCTTAATTTTATTACCTTCCCACTAGATGAATATGCCAAATGAGTTTTATTGCTATTTGGCCTGGAATAAGACTCTCTGGAATCTGCTGCCTTGGCCCACTGACTGTTCAGAATTTTTATGGAAGGGGGAGAAAAAAGGAGAGAAAGAAGAAAAAGAGAATCTTTGAGCTCAAGGGGAAAGCAAGCAGCAAGGGAGATATGTTGCTGTGAGTCCCTGATTCCCAAAATGTTGAGAACACAGCCTGACCTTTCCTGGTTGTCCCATTATATGAGGACAAGGTTGTGTCCAAAAAGGACTCCAACCTTGTTTTGTCACATAGCTCCACATGCTTACTAGAGGTTTGATAGGTCTTGAGGATCAAAGTTAAATGGGTAAGTTATGTGGAAAGAGAACTCTTAAGAAAGAACCTAGGAATGCCTAGAGAATGATGAGGGCTAACAAGCAGTAGAGGGAGCCAGTGCAGGGAGCAGCTCACCAGCGAATAGGAAAAAACAAGTGAGAATACTTGGAGTACACAGTATGCAAGTTTGTGATAGACTTTCTTAAAGGAGTAACGAGTTTGTGAGGCGGTAGATGATGTTTGCTCTGCCTTCTATTTACAAGAACCTCTAAATTAAGAAACAGCCAGTAATGCCCTTTTTTACACGTCCTCTTATCTCAAAGCATGGGTTCATGCAATCAGCCAGCTAGTCCATGTATTCCTTCTCTGTGTTTCTTACTCCATACCATGGTCTCTGCACATTTGCTGCGGCTGAGGTCACTGTTGATCCAAGCCAAACCCTGGTTGGGAAGTTTCTGTTGTAAGCTGCCTGTCAAATGAATCTAAAACTTTTCATGGAAATGCTTGTTTCAACAAAATCTTTGTTAGAAAGGTTTTTCTGATCTGGATTTGGATGAGGAAGGGCTTGAAGGAGGCAAGGAAAGTCATCCTTCCCCTTGATATACTTCATTACTAATGAACTTGCCTAAAATATTCCAAATTGTGGTTGGAATCCAGCAGCATAAGGACTAGAATGAGGTGGGTCATCGTTCCAGGTGAGTGTGCTTTCTGCTAAGCAAATTGAACACTTGCACTGATTTTGAAAATAAAGCTTAAATACAAATTTTGTACAGTCTGAAATGGTAAGAAAATCAGGTGTTAAGGCTTCTGATTTTTTTTAGTATTTTGGTTGGGTATGTTTGGTTTTTTTGTTTTTTTTTTTTTTTAAATCAATTCCATCCAAACATGGGAATAGTGTTCCCTGGTGGGAGGACAGGGCATAGACAAATCAGTAATGTTACATGTCTCATGGGTAAAAGGAAGTTTTATGTGGGAGGATTCATCTGCAATGTTCATAATGACAAGCATGAATTTGAGCTCTTTCCAGGTTAGGATCAAATCTGTCTGAGATGCAGAGTTATATCTGTCCTCCCCTCCTCAGCAGGTTCTTAATCTTTGTGGTCACCCATTATGTGGGTGCTGCTACTAAAGAAAGAAGGAAAAACAATGGACAATCTAAATGGCTGAACTAATTCAGTGGTGTTTTGGGACCCTTCTAATCAGTACGTGCAGAATTGACTGATTTTCTTTGTGGTTGGGAGACTTCTAGGAGAGAAAATACTTCATTACTTAGGCAAGCAGTTGTGTGGGAACAGGTAGCAGGGAGTGGTCATCTCAGAAAGGCCTCTGAATTGATGACAGTAGGAAGCTGATGACAGTCTGTGAGACTATGAGGAAACTGTAAGGTACTATTTGCTGAACGCGTTTAGGTAGTAACTGAGTTAATTGAACTGAAATTCAGAATATATTTAATTGAAATTAGATGTAGATTGGGATGTAAACAAGCTCCGCTGATTCAGTGCTTGGTTTTGTTTGCTTTGCTCAGATATTCCCCTTTAGGGTTCAGTTGATATGCTATAGTTTGTCTCCTTTAATCCTGAGGATAAGTACCAGTTGGAACATTTGTATTGTCTTGACATGAGATAGGATTCCTGAAAGCGTGTTTCTTCCCCATCAAAAGTGATAGATTTGCTCAATGAGTCAGAGGAATTACTTCTACCTATGAAAAACTGCTGGGGTTTCCTTGAGCTTTTTCTTTTGGAAGACATCTGGCCAAATATACTATAGCTAGAATTATTACCCAAAATAGTGTACCTGAGCAAATACTTTGAATTATGAAACTTAGTGAGTGATGGAATGTCACCCTGCAATACCCAAATGCTTCACAGGTATACTCTATTTACCCACTGTCCACATCTGTCATACCCCTTCCTCTCTTTCATTTCAACTTTATGCTCATTGTTTTGGGATTTTGTCTTTTCTACGGTTACGCGTGCTGGCCTGTTTTTATATTGAAAGTAGCTGACTGAAGATTGTATTCTCTGCCTTTGGAGTGAAAGATGGTCAGTTTTATGGCAGTTGTTAGTTTCCCTGCACTAATGCATTTGGGAATATACCCACGGAAAGCACAGAGCCCTACCAGCGTACTGGAAAGGTCTGCCATGCCTGGTCTTGGGACCTCCTGCCATTGCAGGCCTTTTGGATCAACTTATCTGTTGTTTTCCAAATCTTTTTAAAGGCGAGCAGTCTCAGTCACAGCAATGCACACTAGTCCTGGCTTCACTACTTGAGGGGGTGGGTGCAGACCCTAGGCAGCGAGGCCCTTAGCTGCAGGTAGGCTGAGGGCAAAGGGCGATGACGGAGCGGGGCTGTATGCGGCTGAGCAGCACCCTCTAGGGGAACAGCTGCCCGAGGATGCAGCGGTTCATAAGTGGACTGCGCTTTTATTGCCAGGCCCCTCGGTGAGTCCCAATTAGCTCTGGAAGAATCTGCCTCTTGGCTACAGAGCCCTGCTTTTTATGTGCAGGCACAGGAATAAGCTAACAGCGGTCTCTGTGATCTTGCCAGGGTAGATGGCTGAGACGAGGCTGGCATTCAGGGACCTTGAAATCACTCACTCACTGTGTTTATGCAGTTCCTCTTATTAACGGTTTTTAAAGCTAAAATATTTTGCTTTGTGATCCATTTCAAATGCACCTGCTGCCTTTCTCTCCCTCTCTTTTCCTTGTCAGGGTGCAGCATCTGTCTTCCTGCAGTTTCCTTGCTCTCCCACCTTGTTGCTACATTTCTGCTCATCTTCTTTCCACACAGCAAAATGTTCTTTAGGCGTGAGTTCCTGTAATACTGGTGCAAGTTAAATCATGCCTTACTTTGCACCCTAAGTCAGTTGCACACACACATAAAAGATTTCAGCCTGACCTGAACTGGAGGTGGCAACATTCTTCTGGCTGTGAGCAGGAGGTCCCCCTTCTAGGAAGGCCCTTGCCTGAAATCCCTACTTAGCAGCCAACAGGGACTGAAACATACTTTTGGAAGTGCTCAGCTCCTGTAGTCCCTATGTTGTCAATACCTAGCAGGTGGTGGGAACTGGTTTATTGTAGAGGCAAAAATGCTTGCTGTTAGCTCCATCTGGTGTGGGGTGCATGTGCCTTTATCTTGTGACAGCCGTTGCTGTGCAGTCTGTTCCTGCCCTTCTGCCAGATATGAGTTCAGATCTTTCATTTCATAGCTGTTTTGGGAAGCTTCATGTCACTAGTTGCATCTTTCCTTGCCTTTTCTTCCTTCCAGACTTATTTTAACCTTGTAATAGTCGCTTTTTGCCCACACCAAACCTCTAGTTCTCCTGAAGTTTGGGTACTAGAACACCGGGTGATTAGCATCAGGATTGTAGGTCTGACTCTTGCACATGAGTCTTCCAGAGGCAGGACTTGCTGTGTGCACATTCAAAAAGGAAGAGCTCCCTGGAGCCTGCCTGCTGGCAGCAGACGATGGGGATGCTCCTGGGTCATGCAATGACATTTATTGCGTTTAACGTGGTTCTTGGATTTTACAGGTAGCCTGAGCAATTTCCCCAGTGGAAAAAGACAAGGCCTTAACCCTTTCAGTGAGTATCTTGTCAAAATATTTGTTACTTTTTCTTTTGTCTGTGATACCTATGTGTCCCAAAACTTGTGCTCCCTGCTCTTCTATGTTCACAAATAGCAATACATAAATAACTAGAAGCCAAGGTTGTTCCTAAGAGGTGTGAACATTATAACATACTGGTCTACAGCATCAGCTCAAAGTCCAGTATCATGTCTTCAGCTGTGGCAGACAGCATATAGTTAAGGAATTGGAATAGGATAGAGCAAGAATACTTTTCTTGCTTTACTCTTCCTCTTTCTGGTGAGCAACAATTTAAGTGATTAGTTGCATTTATGTTTTGTTTCTTCATGGACACGTTCCCATGAATATTCTTCTGTGTCCCAGTTAATGTCTGTTCTTCTCTGTACTTTGTGGCAGTGAATTGCACCTTTTTATCAGGTGTGAAGAACAACTTTTGTTTGCTTCCCTTTCAGACCTGCTGCCTCATGGCTTCATTGGGTGTGTCTCAGTTTGTCTTGTGAGAAACAGTGATGTTTCCTGGTGTGTCCTCAGTTCTGAGCATATATTTGAGTTTTGTTTGCCACTAAGAGCTGAGAAGAGGTGTTGCAAAAATTGTGTGCTATGGCTTCAAGCTTTTTCCTAGTCACTCATAGTCTTGAGTGTAGGACAGGACACTGAGGTCAGTCTGCTGTTGTTATTCATTGAGCACTGTGAGAGCCTTTTGCAAATCTGTGTAATGAGATTCAGTTATGACAGCCCAGAGTAATTTTGCATTTAACAATATTTGCCCCTACTTCGTAGGGCATGTTGATTTACACTGGTTCCAGTGAGGCCTGTCTATTAACTTTCCTCCTTTTGAAAATCAGATCCGTACTTCTGCCTTCTCTTTGCCATGTTTTCCCTGTAATTAATCCTCAGCGAGCGCTTGTTCTAACCCTTTAAATTCTTAGAGAACCTTTGATGAGGGACTTAAAAAATGCTTTTTGAAGAGAGGAGCATGGGAGTGTGAGCGTCCACCTGACTCACTGAGCAGCACACTTGCACCATCCCCTGGGACAGCCGCAGCTCGGCAGGGTCCCAGGACACCCAGGTTCATCAGCCTGTTAGACTTCAGAGGGTGTGATGCAGGCAGGTCTTGAAGGGAAACTGCTACGTTTTGCTGTCACAGTGGCTGGGAGAGATCTTGAATGTCTGCCTCCTGCTATCCTGCTGAGGGTGGAAGCAGCTGGCTCTGGGGCTGCTGATGTCAGGGCAGCCGTGCAGCAGTTGGATTCTGCATCAGCCATCACAGGCAGAGGAGTAGAGGGAGAGACCAGCATTTTGCCCAGTCTGCCTGCCGATTTCCAAGAGGGGGGAGGGAGAGGGAAGTGGTGGTTTACGTTTAAAAATATATCAATCCCTAGGGCTGTGTGTGACTCAGTCAACACTTTTTCAGCAAGGCTGTCTCATTAGCCCCGTGTTGTTTTCAGCCTCACAGCTTACTTGAGATCTCAGCCTTACGGGGCTGTGTTTGCAGCAGAAGCTGTATACTGTATCTTACTCCATTTGGAAGACATTTTGGTTTTAATTTGCCTTTCTTACTCACTTTCTCTGCTTCTGATTTGTTCTTCTTTCTTTGCTCACCCCACCCATTTCAGTAGGCCGCTTGGTGTAGCAGCAACAGAAGACAGAAGGGAAGGCAGGAGCCAACCCAAAGGAAGGAAAGATACAGCGACAGATGGACACCTTGCTTCTTAAAAGCAAGCATGCAGCATCAGAAACATCCAACGTAGCAGAAGTGGCACCCAGAACGTTTGCACTTTCTAATAATTGGTTTGGGTTTGTTTTTAATTTCTTTTCAATGCCATTATCTAATACTTTGGAGAGCGGGGGGAAAACAGGATCATGACTTTTTAAAATTGGAACAGCTACTGATGTCTTAAAATTGAGTTCACTGGGACTCGAAGAAAGAGAATTTTATATACTGTATATAAATATGTATGTAAATTGTACAGTCGTCTTGTACAGGGGTTGGAGTCACTGTTCTGTTCCTCCCTTTGCTTCTGAAGGCTGTTAGGGTTAGAGGGACACTTTGCATTTAATAGATTACACTAATGCATTCATTTCGGCCATCTGATCCATCATTCAGTTGCAAACTGATCTCTTACCATCCCCACGCACAAAGGAGGAAGCATATCAGCATGACCTGTGCACACAGTGCCCACATACTAAATGCTTCTTGAGAACCTCCTCTTTGATTACTGTGCAGCTCTGTTCAAGTCACAGGCATCAGGACTTCTGAGAGGGCATGGATTTCTCCTCAGGAGTTGTGCACTGCAAAACTATTCGGAGTAGGGATAGGAAAGAGTTGTATTAAGGAAATGTAGAAATAGTTTCCTTTTGCAAAATGGTTAGAAATGAATTGCAAATGCATTGCTATTCAGGCCCAGAAGACATGCTTAGCAAAGATGTGCCATGTCCTGAGAATCTAATGCTACTGGAAGGGCATGGAAACCGTAGACACTAGTAGAATCAGCGGAGTGATGTCACGCATCTTCTTCTCTGACACGATGTTCATCTATATGATGCAAGCAATAAAAATACTGGGGAACCATCTAAAAGCAGCATCAGACTGCCTGTTACTTTGCTGGAGAGCAAAGAACAAATTTGTCAGTGCAGAAGGACACGATCATGCTGCTGGTTCCCAAGAGTCTGCTTTTACTTATGCTTCAACTCTGCAGCTTGGGCCATGCTTGCTGGTAAACGATTGCCTGCAATGACTGATCTTGTCTTTGATGGCTCTTCTCCTGCACAGGGGACAGCCTGTCTAGCTTCAATTACCTACTTCACCTGATTCACTGGTATCAGTATGCTTTTGTACATTTCAGTAACAGCAAAGGCTTGAAGAACTTGGTGCTCCTGGAGGCCACAAGAGCTGTTTCAACCACCTGCAGTTTTTCCAAACTTGTTGCCTACTTAACTTCAGTCAGATGCAGCTGTAAAGTCAGCAGATCAGCTATCCTGGGTTTGGACAGAGTGTGATGGGACACGCCGTGCTGTGATTTGCTTTCTGCATTTTCAACCTCCAGCAGCACTTGCCTATTCTTAGAGGAATTCTGAGCAACTTCCAATCTCAGACTTGCCAATCCTTGTGCCACTCATTTCTGGATCCAGAACCAGTAGTAAGGAATGACTTTGTGCCATGCTGATATGCGATCACACCAACAATTGTTTGTAAAACTGTTGTGTTACTGCAGAAGATGAACTTGTCCCCTGAGGCTTTGCTGCTTTGGTATAAATGTTGCAACATGGCCACTTTGTGGCACGTCACCTGATGAGACACACGGCAGCAGGACTGTCCTGATGCAGTAAGTTAGTGCCTTGTTGCAAAAACGGAAAATTAGAAAAAATAACAAGCATTTTTGAAATAGCCATATAGTAGCAATAATAACTCTTCCCTGAGAAGTAAATTGGAGCTGATTGAAACGTTTTGTATGGTTGAAAACACCTCTGGTAATCTCTGAAGTGTACATTACACCACTGTAATGTATAGAAAAGCTCTCTTTAGCAAGAGCAGATCCTGCAGCTTGATCCTTTATGGTTCCTCACATACAATGTATGTGTTTTTCTGGACTGCAAGCTCCCAACTTCTCAATTGCATCTTCTCTTTTTAAAATGCCCAGCACTCATCTTTTGTGTGTTGGAATGATTTGGTTTAGTGTATAGTTAGAAATGTTCCTATCTCTTGTTATTCCTATCGTAGGAGCGAAGAATGAACCCAACTGTATGAAAAAAACACTTTTCCTTGTCTTTATATGCTAGCCTTAGAAAGTAAAAGCTCCGGCTGCTGGGTGTTTTCTTGTTTGTTTCTTTTTTGTTTCTTTTTTTTTTTTTTAATTGCATAGTTACATCCAGCAAATCCAGACAGTTGGATCTTAACAGGAGCTCTGTCATCCAGCCATTGGGGCAGGCAGTGCCCCACAGAATTACAGGGGTGTGCAGAGCTGCTAGAAATCATTGCATCTTTTCATCTGGAAATGCTGGGAATGTCAGTAAACCAGCCAGCCAGCACTGCTGCCTGTCACATTAATATCCTTCTGCAGACCTTTTTCTCCTCTTTGCATCCTTCCGGTCTAAAAGGCCTGTGCTCACATGTAGTTTGCAATTAAAATTGAGTCAGTTGTTCAAGGAGATCAAACAAGGTTAGCTTTGGTATTGGTGGATATTCGTGTTGCTATATTAGTGCTGACTTAATGGATGGGTGGGGGTCAAAGCATTATGTTGTTTCCCTCTTTAGTTTCATGGGAGGAGTCCAACTCCCAGCATCACAACTTTGGATTTGCAAAGGCCTCAGAGCAGTTTATGGCAGCATTTGTACATTGACATGCATGACCCAACCACTATGACTGCATAAAATCTGGACACAGGTTAGATTACTTGTTCAGGATTTGTGTGCTGGAAACTCACACAAAGCTGTACTGGTCCTGATTCATATAATCCATCCACTGAGTTGTCCAAACAGTCTGTACTCATCAGAACAGAGCAATGCTTCAGTTCCCCTCATCCCTTGTTGTTTTTCTTGCCAGTCACCCGGCTGCCAGGCCAAATGTCCTTATCTGGCAGCGACAAGCATGTTCTGCTTTGCCTTGCATCAGTAGCATCCTACTGAAGCTGGGGCAGAGGGTGTGTCATAGTTGTGCCTGGAAGCAGACCATGGGTTTCTCTCCTCATCCTACAAGTCCTCCTGGGCCTCTCCAGCTCTACTTTAAATGACAGGTGAAAACACTGATGACAGAGGAGAACCAGGGCTCTACAGAGCAAATCATCTGCTCTTCCTGCCTGAAGCAAAACCATATCCTTTTTTGCTGATCCTCCAAGGACGTGGTGTCTTGGAGAGAGTTGCATTATGGAGGGATTCACTCCTATGAAGGCACTGCTTTCCATGGCCTAAGTTTGTATTGAACTTATACTGCCCCAGCACATTTCTGCCTATGGCATTGTTTGTTAGACTGAAAGGCATCTGTTTGATTTTAGTTTTGTAATAAAATAGATAACTTTTGCTCTAATGTCTTTTGGTTGTTTCTTGTTGAATATTGATTTTCAGAGCTCATCTTTCTTTCACATTATGTTCTTTTAATTATATTGCCAAATGAGGAAAGGAGACTTTCCTTCTCCCAGACCAGGTCTCAGTCATTGATTGGATCTGAGGATGCTTCTTTCTTGTGTGTGTGTAAGCCTCCAGGATGAACTAAAACATGCACCAGTGTGCTGTCCTCTGGAGTTTAATGACAGATTCTGCCAAAATTCAAAAGACTCTGAAGATTCGGTGGCAGAGCTACAGCAGAATGTGATCTCAAAGCACCCTCCTAAACCAGGGACAGAAGACAGCCATTGAGTCTCAAATCTCCTGATCAGTTCTCATGTTGGAGAGTTTGTACATCGCTGAATGAGGAGGAAATGTTAAAGCTGTTGTCCTTAGATGCAAGTATGATGATACTTAGATGGAAGTATTGCAAACTTTAAGAAGAAAAAGAGAGGAGAAATGAAGCCTATGTGGATTTTCTGGACTAAACTGGCAACCTAAGCTGATTTTGTTGTATTACCAAGATGACAAGTTTGAGGGCTCAAGAAGAAGCAGTAGATGTCATCTCTGGAGTCCTACAAGACTTAAAGAATTAAAAAATAGGGAAGGACTTTTTTTTTCTTTCTTTTTTTTTTTTTAAAGTATAGTTCTTTGGCCATTCTTCATGGTACTCTGAGGGGCCTTCATCCTTCTCTGGCCTTGCAGTGATTCTGTAAGCAAGTCAGAAGAATGACAGAGAGCTTGTTTCTGCCTCTGCCTCCAGCAGAAGACTTTTCTTCCTTCCCTTTCCCCTTATCTTTGACTTAAGTAACAAAATCCCCATGCAGAAGGCCAACCTCCTGACTTCTAGCAGCCAGCCCTTACAAGCCATTTTGGGCAAAATAACTTGGCAGCTCTCCAAAGCTGCTGTTAAATCAGACAGCAGGATCTGCAGAAGCGGTGCTGCTTGACTTGGAGAACGCCTGGGTTTTCAAAAACAGCACCTCAGAAACTAGGAGTACAACAAGCAAGTATTTTCTAAGGAGTGTTTGCTAGAAAGCCTGAGGGTGACTGGGCCACAAGTAATAATGCTTTTTCCTATTCTCTATTTTTTGCCTGGCCCACTTAGCAATTTTAATGGCTGTTTTTGCTTTTTAGAAGTACCTTGCCTGTGCACACTAGGAGGTGTGTAGCTTTCGTTCAGAAAACAACACCAGCTATGTGCTGCAATGCAAACCTACATCCCAACCTCCCGTAAAAGCAAGAGTGAGTGTTTAATCTATGTTGCGTTGTTCTTTCACCGCACTGGGTCTGGATTGGAGGTCTGTGGCTCTCAGCCCAGGTAGAAGGACTACAGCCTCACTGCGTACTTAGCTGTGAGGATGCATGAATTGTTGATATGTGGTTGAAGGACTCAGCACTGTTTGTGACCTTCATCCTTGGTTTGCTGAAATGAGTTCTGTAGCATCTCAGTGTTGTGCTTTAGGCAATAAGAACTGCAGTGACTGAATGTCCATTGTCCCATTATAGAGTAGCGCTCTGGCTTTGCATTGCATGCAGTGCCAATGCTATCACATGATTTTGGCCGGGACTACTCAAGTGATGCCTTCTGACTTCTCTACACCAGAAAAGAACTGACACAATATTTGGCTGAAGAAATGCAGCTATTTCTGAAGTGACTTGGATGTTCTCACTGTGAGCTGGCAGCTGTAACAGATAAAGCTGCACGGAGGTGGCTAAAGTTGGATCTGGTCACCTGTAGTCCAATATGAATGCATTATTGCATCTCTTGACCTGTTATGATTTTTTTGAAGTGGTCAGGTGTTTGTTGCAGGCTTTTTCTGCTTGAAATGCAGTCGAATACCAGCCATTGTAAAATGAGTTAAAGTACTTCAACTTCAAAAAGACAGAATAGCAAATATCAATGAATTCAGGAAACTGGTGGGGGCAGGATCTCTGAATAGCTGTACAAAAGGATAAAAGAGATCTGAGAACTGATATAAGGGCTGGTGTCAAAATCCTAATAAGAAACTATCTTGCTGTACAGGAAATTGAGGGAACATAGAGACCAATAAAGGGCCTTCACCTGTGAAGAGCTTTAGCATCCTGAAGCTTGAAAAGGAAAAACACAGAACCTGAAACAAGAGCATTTACCTAAGGCTCTGAATACAGCAATAGCTGGCATAAGATCAGAAAGGCTGAAGCCTAAAAATGCCTTTAACTAGCACGTGATCTAAAAGAGGTGGAGGGAGAAGGTAAATTCTGTTATAGCCTGGAAGCTGATGTGAAACAGTCACTTGAAGAAAGCAGAATTTTTAAAGCTTGTTTTATTCATTTTGTTAAAAAAAAAAAAAAAAAATTGTGACCCTATTCTTAGCAGAATTAATTTTATTAAGGAGAAAGGAGCATAACACCACACCAACCCCCAACTGATGAGGAGAAAGAGCAAGGTAAGTGATACTTGGATCACTGAGGAGAATGGCAGCAGGATCAGGTAAAGCTCACTGTGGAAAATTCAGTGCCCTGGCCCCAGTGCTTCTGACTCACATGGGATGGGTTTTGGAGCATTGTAGAATACATGTGAGCTCCCAGAGGACTTAAGGATGGCAAGACAAGGTCACCTAACTAGAGATGAATTAAATCAGGGAGTTACAGACCTGATATGTTAATGGTGTCTCTATGTGAAAACTTCTAACAGTGAGGTGCTGAACAGTTATTCCCTAATCACCTAGATACATGTATAAGTTTGTGGAGAATGGCTGGAATGGATTTGTTGATGTTTTGCTCAGGACAAATCGTATCAAACCAATTTAATTTCACTCTTTGACAGGATAACTGGCCTCATCGCTTTGGGGTTGGTATTAGATGTGATATATCTTGACTTTGGTAAGGCTTCTGGCACTGTCCCAGAAGACGTTCTCAGAAGCGAGCTGAGGAAATGCAACCTAGACTCGCAATACATTGAGCTCAGTGTCAAAATCAGAGAGCTTCCTGGGGAAGGCTTTTGAGTGTCTGTCTGGGGTCCAGGTCTATTTGGTATTTTCATCAGCAGCTTTAGGAATCTACTTCGCTATACCGTGTCCTGGTGGCATTCAACTGCATGGGGCAGTGAGCACTTACAAAGGGTAGAACCAGAATGCTTGATAAATTGGAGAAACCATCCAAGTCAACAGGATGAGTTCCAGCAAAGGAGTATACAATGACCTGCCATGGGAATACTGAGGAGAATGTACAAACAAAATGTAATCGAGTAGCAAATACTGGTTAGAAGCTGAAAGAGGAGAAAGGGGAGAACACGAAGGGCTTCCTAACATACTCATACTTGTATGAGTGATGGTAATCAATGGTTTTCTGTGCCACTGTGAATAAAACAAGAAGGAAAAAGTCATCAGGGCAAAAGAAAACCATTTAGTTTTGCTGTTATTTTCTATGCAAAATGCTACTGAAGGAAAGGAGGTTACAGAAACCTCTTTTGCTACATTTTTAAAAGCTTATTGAACCATGGGAGTGGTCTCTACAGCATGCCCTATTGAGGTGTCCTTGAGAGAAGAAGGCCCCTTTTCAGCTTTAATGTTGAGGTTTTTTTTCCTACATCTTTTCTGTGCACCCAACTTGTATATGCATGTCGTTTTCACAAAACGTGACCAGTGTTCCTGTAATGCAAGCCTATTTCCTGAGACACCAGAGAGATCATCCCAGGAGTTTATTTACAACTTCACAACTTAGACTCTAAAAGAATGCAATCTTGCTTGAAGGGTTTAGTTCTTTAATTCACCTAAATGTCATACTAAATTTAACTTTCTAGGCCTGTATTATTTTTTTATTGCATTGTTTAAACTGGGCCAATCTCTGAGTGTACTCCCAGCAGTGATGAGTTGGGTAGGTCATGATTTTTCCTTTAGCTACACCTACCACTCAGCTCACTATATAAGTGGCATTAACAATGGCACTGTGAGACATCGGTGCATCTTCAGTTATAGGTGATGAGCTCATCAGCATCATGTCATACCTGCAGGCTCCATGTCTAAGCTCAAGCCATCGTTTCTTGGAGACGCGTCTTGGTTTTCCTGAGGAAAACTAACCAAATCCAGCCACCACTTGAGGCAAAGCACAGCCTCCTGGGGGAAGGGAAGGCAGAGGGGTGTGTGTTTTGGGTAAAACTTCTCAGGGCGTTAATATTGGTGAGTCATTTAACTCATGGTTTTAATTATCTAGATATTATATTGTAAATAGCTCACTTAAATACTGAGAGGACGTTCGTCCCACCCCCCTGTGGAGGCAAGTCACAAATAACGCTATTAACAAGCAGGCTGCCTCTGGCACACACACACACATTATGACAACAGTCATTAAAAACATTTTTTTCCATACAATATTCCAGAGGTTATTCTTGGTGACAGTGCTTTTCAGCTTGTGGCCAGGGCTGAGCAACTGCTGCTCCCTTTCATGTGGGCTTGTTCTTACAACAAGGTCACGGCCATGACAATTCCCCAGCTGGATAAACCCAGAAATGTTGCCATGCCCACCCCCAAAGCAATACCAGGTGAATGGTATGAGGATTACCTGCAGCTGTGCTACACCACACATTCAAAAAGTGACTGGGAATGGTCTGTCCAGAGAGGTGGTAGAGTCAGTGTCCCTGGAGGTGTTCAAGAAATATGTACATGTGGCACTGAGGGACATGGTTAGTGGCCATGGTGGGGATGCGTCAATGGTTGGACTTGATGACTTTAGAGGTTTTTTTAACCTTTATTAGTCTATACTTTATCTCACCAGTGTTGAGGTACTACAGCAGCCTTCCAAATGCCTTCCCAGAGCAAAGTGCTCTGCTGGGGAAGGCATGTGAGTTGGCGTCATCCTACCACAGCAATGGGCCGAGACGACTGAAGCCCATGGTGGTGGCACATGCAGATTGGTGGTGGCTTCTCCTTGCAGATGGTGCTGTGGGATGAGGCATTGTTGCTGCTTTGAGATGGAGAGGGGAGGAGTCTTCTGGTACCAGGGACAAGTGGCTTATAAATGAGTCCAGCAGCCACAGCTGTGAGATCAGAGGAAACGTAAATCACAGAATATTTTTGTCTTTAATTTGTGCTTGTCCGGAAAGTTCTGATGACACTAGCACAACAGTAACTACCAAAAAGGTAAGAAACTCTGAGCTAAGAGCTGCAAATGCTCTCCTCCCTGGTTTAAAAACTTTGCTCAACAGCACTAATAGCCACTCAATTCTTAACTGTGTACTGCAGCTGCTTCCCAATGCCTGCAGCCTCCTCTCATTCAGCCCAGCTTTCCATGGAGTACCATCCTTAGGTTCCGGACCTAATCCTTTCGGTGCTGGCCTGCCTCTGTGCAGTGGTGGCAGTGAGCCAGGCAGGCAGGGGGCTCCAGCACCCTGCACCCCAAACCCAGTCACTGAAGCCAAAGGCAACAGCTTTGCCTTTTTTGCAGCAGCAAGGAAAACAGAGCAGCAAAAGTTCCCCTCTGCAAAGCATCAAAGGTAATGCTGCTGCTGGATCCTCCCAGCAAAACCTGATGCTGGCAGGGAGTGAAGCAGGCAGGGTGAGCGATGGTGTCCGCACACCTGCCCAGATGCAAGCACACAAACCAAAAATAAAACATAAAAGCCTCAGCAAAAAACAAATCCCCAAGGCACCGCATTTGCTTTTTTTTTTTTTTTTTTTTTTTTTTTTTTTTAGCTTGCATATTTTTTAATGAAGTAAAAAAGGAAAAATAAAATAAACACTCCACTGAAGTTGTCAGCTTGGCACAGGTCTCCGCCGTGCATCGAGGGCACCAAAGTCACCATGCAATTGGCAGTCACAGATGCTCGTCCCCCTGCACCCTCTCCCACACAGTGAGCCTAAGAAAGCTGCAGATGAAAAGCACGTGACCGATACAGCACAAGCAACAGAATAACAGCACTGCATGACAGTGAGCTCCCCACGCCCGGGTTTTAGCCAGGAATGGGTGAACTTATATGGTTAAAATAAGAACTCAACAGACTTGACATGTCCAAATTAAAAACTGCAATGATAACACAATCCCCTTGCACCTTAAACACCCCTACACACACATCCAGAGATCATTTGTTGGGGCTTCTTTCATTTTTCCTCCCCTCATCACACATCTGTGCTCTGGGGTCCCAGCCTGGGTGGCAGCAGAGGTGGTGCCCAATGCCGGCAGGAGCTGCTCGGTGGATGGTGGTATGGCCAGAGATCAGAGAGACCAACACACTTGGCAGGATCCCCATCTTTCTTGTGCCCTCCCCCAAAAGCCACCGCAGAGGGAGGAGAAGAGGCAGTAGACTGTCTTCCCTTCAGCTTCCATGAAGGGCACTCCACCTGCAAAGCTCCTGCAAGATGGATCCTTCTTCTCTGCCTCATACTTACACACATTTATACAGTGAGATATTCAATAAACCTTTTGTACGAAAATAAATATTTCATCTGTGTTTTAAAGACCATTGTCACGCTCATCTCTTTACCTGCTATAGTGATAACACGTGTTCCATCCATGACAGCCTAATTCCTGCTGCTTTGCCCTCACCTGCAGCCACCACCTCCCTGTCCCAGGGCAGCAGGAAGCACTCCGGTATGCTGGCAGCCCCTCAGTCTGTGCTGTGCTGACTGCCTGGGTTTGGCTGATGCTAGCGAAGTCACGGATTTTTCTGTACAGCACCTGTTTCTTGATAGAAGAAATTATCTTCCTCTTGGAAACACTTTTAAAAAAAGCAAGGTTTTTAACAACGTCTTCCAGGTCTCTCAGTTAAGAAATGCGTTTATAGATAGAACTGTTTATATAGATATAGGTATAAGTTTTATTTAATTTTATTACCAACCCAACATTTCAATTTGCAGCCGTTGATGTAATTCATGTAATTCATACTCTTGCTTTTGTTTTTTTTTTTCCTGAAAAAGAAATGCACTTCAGATGAAAAGGGTGTGCCTGTCTGCTCTCCGGGGATGTGCTGGGATTGCACAGGACTGTGGGTGGGCAGCAGGTTGAAGCCTGGTCCTTTCCATGGAGCGTGAGGGGGGTGATGGGTGGGACAAGGACCCCATTCCTGTTCACCAACCTGCGTGTTTAAACCTAACCTCGACCTGGAAGGCCAGCGCTGAGAGAGTTGTGGGAGACACACGGAGGCTTCCTGCTCACTTCGGTACACCAGAGCAGCGTGTTACTGGGATTCACTCCCACATCCAGTGAGACCTACAGGACAGGGCTGTGCCACGCCACCATCTTGGGCAGCCTATGCAATCTCCCAGACCCCTCAGCAGGCTGCGACTGTGTTGCTGTTCATTTCGCTACCTCTCGCCCATTAACATCGTCTTCTCTTCCTGCAGTACCACAAGCTCAAAGTTAATTACACAAAGAGAAATGCCATAGTCAAAATGTACATTATACACATTATATTAGAAGGTTGGTTGTTTTGGTTTTTTTTCCTCCTTTTTTTTTTCTTAGCCCAGGCAGGTGATTGAGATGCTACATGCTTCAGCCTTCATCACTAAACTGGTGTGTTGTGTGTGTGTGTGTATGTGTACGTGTGTGTTTGTATTAAAAATATATCAGTCCTGTGATGCTCTTAAAAAAGAAAGAAATGGATGGAGGCGGGGGAGGAAACTTGTGAGAGTGAAAAAGTTCTTTGACAGTGTCAGAGTCTGTTGTGGCTTCAAAAAGTACACCTTCGATTCCAGCACTGACGGCAGCTTCAAGCTTTAGATTTTAAACTTCTAAAATTTTTCTGTCTAAGTAGTAAAAATAAAAAAATAAAAAATAAAAAAACCAAGCCATGTGCCCCCCCCCAACTAAAAAGCAATAGGCAAAAGAAAAAAAATAAATTTCCTATCAGACTTCTGCAATTCCTAAAGAGTAAAAACAAGAAAGCATCTCCTTACAGTGGAGGGGTGCTTTGGAGAAGAGGAAACGAACCTGTGGGAGAGGTGGCCTTGGGAGATGGCTGAGACTTCTTAGTCACATCGACTGGGGTCAGTGGCTGGGTTCACTTCATTTTGTCCATTTAAATGCTTGCCATTGTTGCTTTCTTTTCTTTTGCATCATTTTTTGGGGTGGTTTTCATGGATTTCTTTTTCGTCCCATGATGGATCCGCCCATCCTGGCACCTGTCAGGGCGGTGAGCTGACAGCCGTCCATCCTGGTGAAACCACGCATCCACGGCCGGTGTCCGGTGAGGTAATGGAGGAGGGGGTCCCTCCCTCGGCGGCACTGTCTCTCTGCCGCCTAAAACCCCTTGATGTAGCAATAGGCCTCCAGGGTGGCAAAGAGGATGTACAGCAGCCACAGGCTGACAAAGAGCAACGTCGTAGCCAGTTTGCAACCCCGGGGACCTCCCAGCTCTCCCCCGAGGTGGGGCCGCCGGCGGTAGAGGAGAACGCTGATGCAGATGAAGGCGAAGATGGTGAAGAGGGTGACAGAGAAGGCCAGGGTGCCGGCTGACACCTGGAACTCCTGCCCCTGTGACGCCCAGTAGATTGCCGCCACCGACCACGCCAGCCCAATGCCCAGGAAGACGTTGACGGCGTTGCTGCCTGTGACGTTGCTGATTGAGGCATCGGCGTACACATCCTGGATGGCTGCAGCTTTGCTGGCAAATGTGTCTGCAGGGGAAGGAGGGATCATCAGGGTCCGACAGGAGAAATGGGCAACCCTTCATGCTGGGGGATGAGGGAGGCTCAGGTGTGCTACCAGACAGGCTGGGACATGGACCCCAATCTCCTCTGGACCCCCCATCCCCTCCCCACTGCCTCCCCACCTGGTACGGAGGTGCCGAAGGCTACAAACACAACGGCGGTCACCGAGTCCTTGAGGCCGATGGTGCAGCCGAAGTGAGAGGCGAGGTCACCGATGACAGCTGTGAGCATGCCAATGATGAGGATGGAGACAACGAAGCAGGCCCAGCCATTGCAGTACTCGGTGGGGGCACGCAGGCAAACAGCACCTTCCAGAAGACGGTCAGGAAGTGCATCACGTAGTCGAAGCAGGATGGCAGGCGCTCTTCACCAGACTCATCCTCATCTTCATCACCTGCTGCAAACATGGAGTAAGAGTTCCAGCTCGTATGACTGAGCATCCTCATGGCCACCAACCTTCAGCTGCACTTCTCCAGCCCGGCCACTGGGTGCAAGACTGGGGGGCTGCCTCCCTCCCCAGGCTGCTTCCTCCCCACACAAAGCAGCACGGAGGTGTACTGCATTGGTGCCAGCCACTGCCATGGGAACAAGCTGGTGGGACTTAGCAGCTGCTGGAGCCCTCAGTGGCAGTGGTGGGGCTCAGCAAGATGGAAAGACTCCTAGGACACCTCAGGAGCACACATCCACCCTGTGTGGCTGTGAGACATTGAGCAATACTCTTAGGGGCTGTCCTCCTCTCATCCCCAGCCACAGACCATCGTAGAGTACCTAGTTACCCTGTGGAAATCACTGCTGAGAGACACCATGAAATCACACAGCAGAAAGTTATAGAAATGAGTGCCACTGAGGGAAACTAGAGGGCTCTCTTGGTCCACCTGCTCCAAATCATGGGCTGGTGGACACTTCCCAGCAAGAAGTGTCACATCTGTGTGAGGGTATAAGTAGCAGCAGCTGTGTGACCTCTTAGCGGGGGAAGATTAACTCAGAGAGTGGAAGAATCTGCCTCATAAGTCCAGACACATCTCATTCCTGGCTGCACATGCCCAGGGGATGCTGGTATGGAGTTGCTGATCTCCCCCTCACCTGCGCTGACAGTGATGGCCTCCAAAAACTGGTCCCTCCAGGAATGTGTCCCTACAACCAAAGCTAGGTTTGTCTTCTTAATGAGCTTGTCCACAGTGCTCTGTTGTGGGAATAAAGATGCACAGCAATTAGATCCTTTGCTAGCAAGCAAAGCTGACCTTCCCTTCTGTCCCTTGCCAAATTGTGAAGGTACCACAAAAATGCTCCTATCAGAAGCTCCATGCTGAACCCACTGGTAACTCCCAGCCCCGTACAGCATGACCTGTACTTCACCAGAGTCTGCTTTTTTGGTACTCCTTTCTCCAAACAAAGCTCAGCTCCTTTCTGTCAATCCTGCCTTGCACGAACAGTTTGCTTTTCTGGCATGGTGGCATCTGCTTCTAGCAGGACTGCCCTGTCTTCCTCTCTTAACCTCTGCCTACCAGCAGCTACATTTCCTGGCATTTATTCAGGCTTTCCCTACCCTCTATTGTATCACACACTCTTTTTCCTCTTCTGGCAGCCCTCTCCCTGTACACGCAGCCACACCCTGCCTCCTCAACCCTGCTTTCCATGGCAGCTCTTCACTGCCACACAGCTTCCCCCCTCCTGGACCCCTGGGACAACCACTGACCTTGAACTCATATGACTCCTCAATTATGACTTCTAGTTTGGGGTGTTCGCCAAGTATTGGTTTGCCCATCTCTGCAATCCTCTTGGCTTCTTCTTCTTCAACTGTCAGCTTCCTCTCAGCCACTTCTGCAAAAGCAAGACCAACACTGAGCTGCAGGCAGCAGCTGCCCTCGCAGATCCCTGCAGTAACACAGAGACCTGGGGCAGGGGTGGGGTGGCTGGGCCATGGGAATAAAGGACCAAGATTTCTGCCTATCGGTTAGTCACTGAGAGCATATTCAGCATGGTTGTCTTTAAAAAGAAAAAAAATTCTTCAGCCTGCATTGGTGCTCTTGGATGATAAATGCTGAGTTGTGGGAGCTCAGCAGAATCTGGGGAGGTACCACAAAGGTACCCCCCAGCATCCCATTCTGGCCAAGTAGTGAGTCAGGTATTACTAAGGCTTTCTGTTGAGTTTACAGACACCCCAGGTAATGCCTCAGATGTGACTAATCCCACGTGGACTCCAGCAGATCTCTTATTCCTCACCAAAATTGCACAGAAGTTATAAACTCCCAGTGGAGTCCAATTGTAAACCCTGCCTTCTCTTCATCAGCCCTGCTAACTGACTGCAGAGACTGTAAGCCTTGTAAGACTGCGGGGTTTATAAGACGTATGAGAACTCCTACGTCAAGTGGTATTCCTATAGCCCATCACAGAAGCACAAACAACTACATCCATCACTTGAAATCAATGAAGTACATCAAAACCATCACTGCCTAACTCCAACACATGTCCTGTGGATTTGAGAATCCCCAGAAGTTTACACGTACTGACAGAAATAGAAAAGCAGAGCAGCTGGAGCAACGCAGGGTGATGGAAGGATGGAGGATGATGGCAGGCAAAGGCCAAGTGGCTCCAGAGGGGATACCTTGAAAAACCTTATGTTGTATGCTACATTTGGAGGAAAGATTCAAGCTACTTATATTCACACGAGCAAGGAGTTTGTGAATCTCTTCTCCAAGACAGCGACCTAGAAAATCCAGTCTCTGCCTCTATCCAGAAGTGTATGAGGATGACAAGCTGTATCTAATATCAAAGATTTGGGTGCTTAGACATCAGTTGCTGTTCCACATGTGTGGCTCACCCCCCCACAATTAAAAGCTCACAGAAGGAAGCACCTGCAACTCTGCAGGGGCCCAGCATGGCAGATGGTGCTGGTGTGTGCCCACAGCAGGGAGCTGAGGATGAAGCACAACAGCTAGCCATCACAGCAGGGCTGCACAGCCCAGATTCACTGGCAATCTGGTTCACTACGACCATCCCTGGGAAGTAATACCATCAGAACAGATTTGGGCTGCAGCTGGCAGCACCAGCTTTGCCCACCAGATCCTGTCATGCAGCAGAGAAAGAAAGCAAGTGTCAGGAATCAGAGCTGCCCAGAAAGCTGGGAATCTTGGATTAAATTTCCCCAGCTTAACAACTACAGGAGAAGTGCTAAAAAAAAACAAAAAAAAACAACAACACACAAACATCTCAGTCCCTGCTTTAACAGTTATGACAAAAGCTTCTGATATGACAAGACAACAGAGCCTCATGCAAATCTTAGCCATCTTCAGACAGGTCCCTAAGTGCACGCACCACAGAACATGCTCTCCTCCCTGCGGGAAGCAGCATCCAACACAGACTTATCTCAGCCCCTGCCTCCTTGCTCATGCTGTTTGATGTGCCTGTGCCAGGCAGGGCAGTGCGAGAGCTGCAGCAGCACTCTGAGAAGCAGGCCAATCCAGGCCACATAGAGCGCTGTGCCCAGGACCTCTGGTAGGACCTTTGGCTGCTGGCAGGTGGTTGTGGAACGTGCAGTACTGCGAAGTGTCAGCAGAAGTGGCACCAAGACTGAGGCCTTGCCAGGTGATGGCCAGAGCTGGAGAGCTGCAGCCTGCTGACAGCATGTCCCAAGACCTCAGTAAGGGAGGTCCAGCTGCCCCTATTCAGCTCCTCTGCAGTGATTACAGTGAACTGTAGCACTGAGAAAAAACAGTCACCCAAGAAGCCATGTCAAGGGTGTCCACTACAAGCAGGTTGTTGAATACCACTCCCATGCTAAACCCCTCAGATATGAGCTGCATGTAGGTGTCAACTCATAGGCGGCATGCCTGATAGGGTATCTCACAGAAACATTCACAGAGGAAGCTTATTTCAGCTGCAAAAAGGAGGCTACTCCTGCACGACTCGTGAATCATAGAATCGTCAAAGTTGGAAAAGACCTTCAAGATCATCCAGTCCAACTGTCTCCCTATCATCAATATCCCCCAGCGCAACATCTAAAAATTTCTCGAATATCTCCAGGGTCGGTGACTCCACCACTTTCCTGGGCAGCCCATTCCAGCACCTGACCCCTCTTTCAGAGAAAAAATATTTTCTAACATCCAACTGAATCTCCCCTGGCACAACTTGAGGCCATTCCCTCTAGTTCTATCACTACACGAGAGAAGAGGCTGAGCCCCAGCTCACTACAGCCTCCCTTTGGGTCATTGTAGACTGTGATAAGGTCTCCCCTGAGCCTCCTCTTCTCCAGACTGAACATTCCCAGCTCCTTCAGCGGCTCCTCGTAAGGTCTATGCTCCAGACCCCTCACCAGCTTTGCTGCCCTTCTCTGGACATGCCCCAGGGCTACAAAAAGCAGAAATACATCCAGAATATTTCCAAATATGCAACAGGAAAGAGAACCTGTTACGCAAAGTACAGAAACCTAACAAACTTCAAAGGGGAATTTGAAAATGTTAAACCTTTCATCCTAACTTAAGACACAACCTGAACTGAGCTTGCTGATTCTGTTTGTTCCCATTGGATGCTGAGTGGAGCCCCATGAGCAGAGGCCCAGCAGCTGAGCTGGATGAGAGAGACGACTTTTTTAATTTGGAAGGTCAAACCTGACAAGGTGAACACTGCCAAACTGCAGCTTAATTATTAACTAGCCTGATTTCTGTCTGTATCAGCATCTGCACCTACTCTTCAATGCGGATTGCACCCTGGACTCCCAGCTGTCAACCCCAATTAAGCCTGATAAGGTCTGGATATGCCTGACAAGAACAGGAGCTCACCAGGGCCTCCAGGACAGCTGTCACCTCCTCCCCAGGAAGAGGAAGGTGGGGACAGAGCAGTCCCCAAAACCCTGCTTGCACCGGGATGCAAGTCTGCGACCACTAAGGGATAACAGCCCATCCGGGCTACAGGAGATATGCAGACTGCTCAGGCTACACAAGCTGAGTCTTATGCACCAGGTACTCATCATCAGCTCCTCTTGCCAGGTTCCTTGTGGGCTGTTACAGGCAAGGGAGACTTGCCAGTCTGCAAGAGCAAAGGCTGTGTGGCAGCTCCTTCTGTTTTTTTCCCCTAGGAAAGGGGAAAGCAGAGCAGCACTCCCACAGCATGCACTGCACCTGAATGCTCGCTTGCTCAAATCCCTTCAGACCACTGGGAACAAGTGGGAATTGGACATTGTCTGGGTATATTGTAAATCAGTTAGATAAAGCCCACTGCCAGCTTTGTGCTGAAACAAGCAATGGCAAGACCCAGCAACACTGCTGGAGAGGTAGATGCCTATCACCTAGGAAATGCTGCAAGACTACCAAACAGCCAAGCGCCAGTTTCCATTCCCTGTCACTTTCTGAATAAATTGGATTAAAACCAGCAATGCATTCATGAAAGACTGCTGCGAAGGCCATTTCACACCCCTCAAGCTATCTCATATCCATCCATTTCTAGAGTGGGCACAGATCTGCATGAAGGTCACCCCTTCTGGGGACTGTGCTGCTAGGAAGAAATTAAAGCAACAATTAAAGTCGGATTTTTGTTGCGGCTCAATAAAATATAATCCCAGCTACACAAAATAAACACGGCATGTGAATGAGCTCCTCTCTCCAGAGGACTGTCAATCTATCAGTCACAACTTGGGAAGGCTGCTGGCTAAGAGATGCACTGGCAGTGGAGGCTGGCATATTGATATACCCTTTAAAGAAACACATGCACACACACACGCACGCACAGCCTGTGCCACTGTCTAAAATGGGAGGAATCTGCTTACTTAGCTCTGAAAGCTATTTTTGAGGCGTGATGCATCCAATGTGCATGCTCCAGTGTCCTTAATGCTAACTGGGAAACTGTGCATTCATGAGAGGAGTGCTAACACAGCCAACGCACAGATTTTATAGTTGGACTTGATACTCCTTATGGGGACCCAAGGATCCAACTTGGGCTATTCTATGATTCTATGAGTTCCCTGCTGCTCTGCTCTCAGGCCCTTACTGGTGGCCCTGGTGTTACATGCAGGCTCTGGGAACTTCTGCAAAAAGATGGCAAGCAGGGGCTGTGCCATGCAAGGGAAGGGGAACATGGGAGATGGTCTGTGAGGAAGAGGACTGGAAGATTCCCCCAGAACGCTCAACAAAGTTGTTTTTACAAAGATTCCTGCACTTCTGTGTAACCTAAATCTAACATGACATGGACTAAATGAGAACATCACTTCTCTCCTTACTTATTAGCCATGATGGCTGCTGAGTGACATTCCAGCAACATACTCCAGGAGCAGGGCTGAGTGCTGCCAGACCAGAACCCGGCCAAGTACTCACTGTGTGTCCCAGGGGCATGGGGCATCCCAGCACAGGGGAGAGCAGGGGGCTGTGCCCCACAAACCTCACCGTCACATACAGCTATCTCTGTTAGCTGGAGAACAGCTTCTCAGAGCTGGTGACCACAGTATCCACTAACAGCTGCCAAAAGCAATCAAGCTGGATTGCAACAGAGGGAGAAAGTTATATTATTTTAACACAGATTATTTGGTTCCCGAGTTTCTGATCAAATTAGGCAGCTATTGAATTAAAGCAATGAAATTATTGGGAAGGAGGCTGTACTCAACTTATTCCTAGTCATCCTGGAGTTGAAAGAGTAACAAAGGAAGCCATCCAAACTACTCAGAGGAGTTTTCCATAAACACCCTAAGCTGATACTCGGGGAGCTGGGGATTTCTGCCTGCCACTAGCAATTTCCTAATTAGCCCCATCTCCTGTAGGCTCAGGCCATCCTTGCACAGCACATTTGGCATCCTCCTAAAAACTGCAGAGACAGAAGCTTTCATGGCAGAGATACTATCAGTTTGCAGTACAGCTTGGGTGTTGTGAATAAACGCAATCAGCGCTTTGACTTCACCTGCAACAAAGCCTACTAAAACCCATGGTCTGTGGTGAGCCAAAGGAGCACAGAGCTCTTCTTGGGGATTCTGAAGCCTGCAAACAGCCCCCACCATTACTGCAGCCACTGCAGGACTCACAGCTTCTACATATGAGGCTGTCGGTTTTCAACTTGGCATGCCAAACTGCCAGCTTTAGCCTGCACACTCTGCTCACCTGGCCTTGAGCTTTTGATAAATGTTTCTTTAGTGCAAATTGAACTGTAATCATACCTGGGATTGAAGGAGTGAGAAAAATGCAGGAGGCATAAATCACCACTATGGTGTGATCAAGATAGACCAGCATAATGGGGATTTCAGGCAATGAAATTGCTAATAAAGGTAAATGCTGCTATGGGGAGGTGAAGAGCAGGAGCCCATCACATCCCAGCAATGCTGCTGGCACTGAGTGGCCCCTGGCACGGCAGTGGGGATATGCCATATGCCTGCCCTGGCCGAGGGGTTCTGTGATTGCAGGAAAACCCGGATGCATGAGGAGGAGCAAAGCCCCGGAGCTGCCTGAGGAGGGAGAAGAGTTGGGGTCAAAGCTGCAGGGCCTGGTTGGGCCATTTGCTGAAACTGCAGGGAAATTTCTGGAATGAGGAGGAAGGCTCTCAGGCATCAGTCACTGTCATGGTCTTAATGCACAACTCTGACCCAGCCCCTGCTGGACGGGAGCACTTGAAGCTGGGGTGATACCTCGCTCCTGCATGCAGCAAATGCAGACAGAGAGGGCTGACTAAAGAGGACAAAAACAGACAGAGCAGGATGAGGAAAGGAGAAAAAGCAGTCTTACCTTGGGTGAGCAGCAGAGCTGTGGGGAGAGAAGAACAAGAGACAGACAGAGAGAAAGAAGAAAACAGGGAGAAAGTTAATGTCGCACTGGGAAAAGCAGGAGAAGCTGTTTAGCAGAAGACAATGTTCAGTGAGCAATGGCCATGGCCCAGTGAGATGTGTGAGCTGCTCAGGGCTACATGCCATGCAGAGGCTAGGGACAAGGCAGCAACATGGAGGTGATGCTGGTAAGCACTACATCAGGGCTCCCAGAAATCACCCTCTAAGCAAAGGCAGAGGAATGGGATGCAGGTGGGGAAGGGAAGGGAAAGGAGCAGGGGACAGCCATGCTTGCCATCAGGGCTGGGCATGACCCAAGCTGCAGCTCAGCGAGAGCCTCGCCAGGGGAGGTCTGGATACAATGGGGGTCCCCCTAGAAAGCCACAGTCTACGCCCAGCTTTCAGAATAACCATAGTGAAGCCTGTAGGAGAGATCACACAGCAAAATATACCATATCCTCTCCAAAAGAAGTGAGCACAGTGCCTTAGCTATGACTTTTGCTTGTCCTTCAAGCAGCAAACTGTCTCCAGAGACTCGGTTGCATGCTATGACGGTACTGTAATTACTAACACTTATTATCACGCACTTTGAGTCTCAGAAGCTTAAAACTCTGTACAAAGACTGAGTCAGTATTAACATCCCCATTTGACAGATGGTGAAACCAGCAAAGAGAGGCTAAAGGGAACATTTTGCGAACTCAGAAATGGGCAGGAGTCCAAAAGTGCTAATTTACCCAGGCTTGCCAGCTCAGGCCTCAGAGAAGCAGGCACCTTTGCACAGAGGTACCTAATTTTATCTACGCTGATTTGAAAGTGATTTTCTAAGCAATTTGTCTAAGGTTGCATAGCTGGGAGAGTGTTGCTGTGTCCTGGCTCACCTGCGTGCCTCCAGAAACCCTGCCCCGAAGGCTGCAAAGAGGCATCAACCGGACAACACCAGCCCCACTGCTCGACACCATCAATGGCCCTGGTCATCACCCCCAAGACCTTGTAGATCTGTCCTAGCTCCATACGATAGCCTCCTTTCTCTTCCACGGTCTACTGGTCCTCCAGACAATGGGAGGAAATTTAATTTTCCTTTTGCAATTACAAGTATTAATACAATGGGTCGGCTCAGTGTTCAAATTTAATATAATGAAGTATTACTGGGCCCCTGAGCTACCATGCTTATTAAAAAATATATATATAAAAATCATTGGTTCCTCATGTTTTTTAAAAATGTTATCCTAGTGCTCTGGGATTTGAGTTTATTTTTTTCCCATTTGCTTTTGAGCCTGCAAGAGAAGTATTTTTCTCCCTTTCACTTATGATATGATACATGAATATTTGAAGAAGCCTATAAAACTATGAATGAAACATTAAGAATGCAGCAAGCAGAAAGCCAAGGGATTATTTTATCTGTATATTTCTGAGTGAATGTTGTGCATGCAGGCAAGAAAATGATTTCACAGACTAAAGCTTCCTTTCCGCACATGCATCTGCTAATGTGCCCTCAGTCCTGACCTGTACAGCTTACTGACAGTCTGTCAGGGGATGCTGTACCTATAACCAGGTTCCCACAACCCCTGTGCTGCTCCTGCAGGCCTCTCCCCACACCTCTTCTCCTTCACCTCTGCTCTTCTGTCACGCCCCAAGCCAGATCACCTCAGCACTGCTGTCAGCATGTCAGGGAGCCTCAGAGGCCTGGCAAGCATCTCCTTACAGGCAGCTGCTAAAATTAGCTCAGCAACCAAATCCAGATGTGTAGCCTTGAGAATCCCTTGCCTAAACCTTGCACAGCAGGTGTGCAGACAAATACCTGTGCCTGCAGACAAAGCCAAGGGCACTAATACTGCCTTCCCCTGGACTCTCAGGAGACTCAAAGCCTTGATTTCCATAGGAAAAGAGTTTAGCAGCACATACTGAAAGGAACAAGCACAGGGAGTGGTGCACAGATAAAACCACACAAGCTCAGATGTTTTCTGAACAATAAAATACCTTCTTCTGCTCTTTCTACGTCACAGAAAGGGTTCACCACATTGCATGCTTTATTCTGGCCTTATTGCTCATTTACATAAATCTTCTCTAATCAGTGTACCTAACAATTCCAAAAAGCTGCTACATAGCTAAAAGGATCCACATAGGTGGTTAAATGCATGTTGCTTACAGAGCAAATGGAAATGAGGCAGGCTGAGGATTTGGAGGGGAGCCCCATGTACAGCACAGGCACCAAGCAGAAAGGTGAGTATAAACCATCATAGAAGCATTTGAGTTAGAAGTCCAACTCTCCTACAATGAACAGGGACACCCACAGCTAGGTCAGGGTGCTCAGAGCCCCATCCAGCCTGACCTTGAGCATCTCCAGGGATGGGGCATCCACCACATCTCTGGGCAATCCGTGCCTGTGCCTCACCACCCTTATTGTAAACAGCTGTGCAAACTTGCTAAGGATGCACTCAGTTCCACTGTTGATGTCACTGATAAAGAGCATGGCCTAGTCCCTAGAAGCACACAAAGGAAACACCACGCCACAAGCTACCTGCCCACTAGCCCAAAGCAGGGCTCACTGCACTGCCTATGGGCTCTGGCTTTAGCTTGCACTGAAGTGAGTGAACTGCTTTCCTAAAGGACTGTGAAGAGCTATGAACGCGTATTTTTCATTAGATAAACAAGGCAGAGATTTTGAAGCTTTAGCCTTAATCCTGTTATTATTGAAGTTAATGGCAAAAACTCCAAGAAACAGACCATGATCCATTCTGTCCATCAAGAGAATCAGCAGCATTCAGCTTAATCACAGAACTGCAACAAATTATTAAACCTTTGGGGAAAAAGGCAGCAGCAATCTAACATTTATTTGATATTCCCATTAGCAGCTAATGGAAGAAGGAGTTTTTCAGAACCTGCCCATACCACAGAGAGCTGCCACACAAATCTTCCTATATCGATGTGGCTTATCTGTCCAGCACAGACCTTTATACCCAGTTGTGCCATCATCAATATTTTGAAACAGATAACTTGTTTGGATCTCTCCAAGCTAGGAATCCATCTTTCTTTGCAGTTTAATCCTCACTCCGACTTCCAGCCACATCTGCCCTCCGAGCAATGAAGCTTTCCTGTACAGGGAGGTGACAGAGATGTCTCAGGACATCCATCCACACCACATCATGCTGTGCTGAAAAGGCTGAAGGGGAGTTCAGACAAATCTTCCCAAGCCAGCTACTTATTTAACAGTGCTCACAAACCACCTGTGCTCCCACTTCCAGTGAAGGCATATCTCGTAGTCACATCATGGTTTCTGAAGCAAAATCTCGCAAGAAGGATGTCAGTCCCTTTTACAGAGTATAATGCTGTAGAATCAGCACTCCATCCCTGGGGTTGAATTTTCTGCCACTGTGCCGCTAGTTGGATTCTCATGAGCAGATTCCCAATCACCCTCATGAAACAATTTTCCAGAAGTTATTTTCACCATTATCCGTTATCAAGTGAAATCTTCCAAAGTAGCCATTTGAGCTTTATCAACCCTAAGGTTAACCACAATTTAGATGGAAGACTGATTACTTCCAGGAAAAGCAAAGCAAGTTTTGCTCCACAATCCAGGGCTATGGACAAACTGTGAAAGCTGATGTGTGAAGAAAGTAAAAACAGGCTGAATTTCTCTGACATCCTGCAGGGCTGGCAGTAGTAAAAACCTAGTTCTGACCTGAGCAGTGACAGCATACCAGAGCTGCCATGGGAATAACAGTGAAACCAAAAATACTGCATCTTGTCATAAAGCAAAGAACTAATTCATGGAAGGAACACTTTCAAAAGGTGCTGAGAAAAGGATAGCCAGAAAGGTGGCTGAGGGCACAGGGGAGGTTTCAAAGCCCTGCTGTGCTTGGTGCACAGGGATTTGGTTAATGTCACTGCAAACACAGAGGAAAGGTGAAACAAGTCAGATTAATTTCTTGGAGATGGGAAAACAAAAAAGAAAGAATCAGGAAATGTGGGAGATGGACAGGAGGACAGAGAAAAGCTACACTCACTGCTTGCCTTTAGCCTCTTTGCCAAGCAGAGAACGGGATTCTCTCTTCAATTTCTTTGTATTTATTTGTGTCAGTAAAACCAGATTTGTACCATCTTTGTACCATCTTCGCTAGCCCTCCTTGCATCTGACATGCCTCTATGGAGTTGGTGTCAGTCTTCATCATGGAATGGGCTGGCAAAATATCCATTGCAATCTACCTGATCTCTGAATTATTTGAGTACATCAACAAAAAAGCTGCTAACATCAACTTGCTCAGTGTAATTTGCTTGGATGACCAGAAAGTCTTTGAGAAATTGTAGCTGCAGAAAACAACTGATGAAAAAGAAGAAATGGGCTGCCAGACAGGGTTTGGTACTGCACACACAACATTTATATAGAAAGAAGAGAACAGAATAGAGTATGCGGTCAGCAACTCTTACGGCACAGTTTAGCAGCAGCATGTCTGCAGGCTCAGAGCAGGTGTGGTACTCACATGACACAGCCCTACTGCAGGCACTACAGGGATGGAGAAGCTGCATCTGCACAGCTGGGCAGCAGGCCACTTCCCAGCATGGCTGGCAGCCAGCCGAGCCATGTAACACAATCCTGCTCCCAAGGGGGCCAGAAGAAATGTTTTGAAGACACCATGAAGGGTAGTCTGAAAACATGAAATGTTCCTACAGCACTCTAGGCGCAGGCACAGTGTGACAGAGCCAAGTGAGGAGTAATAACAAAATGAGGCCACACAGTCAAGAAAGCCACATTTTTTGCAGTGGTAGAAAGAAGTGTGAGTAGCCAAAACCCAGACAGACTTCATCAAAAGCAACCAGCCTGAACTTCCCAGGAGAGCCAGGAGCCGCACTTTGCCCTTGCTTTGTGGGTCCCATCATCACTGCATTGAATCCAAGTCCCAGCTACATGGCAGTGTGTGGAGACCTTTTTCCCAGCCTCTAGTTGCATCCTTCCAGCTTTGTACAGGCCTCTTTGCACAGAAGTGGCTGCCGTGGCCTTGCTTTGGGCATCCTTCAAGGTAGAAGCATGTGTGATGCAGTACAGCAATATGGACACATGACTTCATGAGTGCTAAGAGTCCATGATCTGGGCTGCCTTCTCCACTGGGAGCCGTCCATGACACTGCTGGTGATGACAGTGGCTGGCTGTCCCTCCCAGTGCTGCTGTGCTCCTCATTTCATCATCTCAGGCTCCAAGTAAGCTCACCAGAGAGGCTGTGCTGTGCAGCTCTACAGAGCACAGAATCCCTCCAAGTGCCCTAGAATCAGTGTAGCGACTGTGCCACCTTGTGCCAGGAATATTTACAGATGTGTTTTAATCTGTCTCCTAGATTTTACAAACACACAGCTCTTGCTCTGACTTTTCTCTATGAGGCCAGCCAGGGCTCCATGCCTCCTCCTCTTCATGGTCCAGCACTTCCTTCTGACAGGCATAGTCCAGCTGAGGCTGCATCCTCACCTCAGGTGGAAGTGGCTGCCTTGTGCAGTCTGTGTGGTGAAGAACAAGTAGTCTGACAGTTCTCTCTGCCTGTGACAGATCTGGCAATCCCACTGACTATCACCGATGCTAGTGTAAATGAGACATGCGCAGCAGAGCAAACTAGCATCACTGTGCTGCTAACCATGAGAATGGTAGCCTAGGTGGGAAACACAAACATAGGATTTAATAAAAGCCAGCCCTACCCTACCTAGAATCTGTATCTCACTGTTTTAGAAAAGGATCCAGCTTTCACAGAGGGCAAACAACTGAGCAGAAACTTCATTGAGATGCTCCTGCATGTGCAGGAGGGAGTCAGAAGCAGTGTTTTCCCTCCTGTACCCAGTGACACGGAGGTGTGAGCCCCACAGACAGGAAGGGGCATGTGTGGAGAGAAGACCCTGGAGGTCTTCTCGGGCTCAAGAAAACATTTTTGCAGTCCTAGATTCAAAGACTGAATCTCCTTAACCTTCCAAGAAAAAATTTAAGTGTAATATAGATACAGTGAGCACCTACCCAGAAGATGCAGCAGACTACATACTTCTTAAATCTGATGGAGAAAAGCAGGAAAATAACTAGTGACTACAAGGTGAAGCCAGGCAACTTCTAGGCAGAAGCCATGCCCACATCTTTACACTGGAGGGCAGTGAATATTTCCCCATGGGATGTGGCAAGCTTATCACTGCTTCTGATTAAGAGTGAATGCTCACTAAAGCTGGACTTTGGTGAAACCTAAAAGGGCTGAGCTCAGCATGCAGAGAAACCTCAAGCCCATCGCTACCCAGAGGAGGCATGGGATGGTATAATGGCACTAAACTACTAATGGTTTGGGGGTTTATATTTTACAAATCCACAGACGCTATATGCCATTGTCATGCTAATGCAAGTCGTGTGTATCCTAAATGTCCTGGAGAACCACGCAGGAGAGCTCAGACTGACTAGGGGATAGTTCCTGTATTTATAAGAAAGATGGAAATGTTTCAACAAGGGAAAGCTGTGTGATGCATGGGAAATTGCCAGATGTTTCTATCACCAGCAGCAGTACAAGGGACCAGAAATAAGCCCACAGGCATGCACATCTGGTTTTATTTCATTTCAGACTCCACAAGGTGAATTAGGATTCCTTTACAGAAGCACTTTAAAGTGCTTCTCTATTTAAAGATCTGCTCTCCCAGGCCACCCCAAAGCTGGTGACGCCAATGGCAAGACTTGTTCAATGAGAAAGAAGTCAAACATATACAAGGACAAAGATACATGCAGGCAAGGCATGACAGAAACTCTGAGTTTATACCAACTACAAGCCTGATCTGCTAGGAGATCCCAGGTCTCACTGTACCAATGCTCACGTTGGACATTAACAGAGCTCCACACTCTGTGCATAACAGGCCGGGGTTGTCTGAGACACATTAAGGTGCTTTTCAGATGAAAGACACGGAGAACCATTTTGCAAAATAAACACAGAACAGGATACCTCATACCTTCCCTCTTCTGTGGGCTTTTCACCACGTCTCATAGGGACCCAAGAGCACCAAGGCAATGCCAGTGGCAGGCAACAACAGAGGGAAGGACAGGGGGGTGTACGGGACGAGCCGAAGAGGCAGCCATGCACTATGCCCGTCCCTTGTCTCTCACATTCCCCAAGGTCCTGGCAAAGGAGCAGGAGAGGGGAGAACAGCAGAGGTGTGCTCAGAACAAAAACAGACCAAGACAAAGAAATCCTGTCAAAATAGTACAGTCTCTGAGGCTCAAGCATTGCACAAAAGGAGGATCAGAAGTAAGCTGGGCGCTAAAAGGAGAGGTGACGCCGGGACAGGGTGAGAGGGCGAGGATACGGAAGGGCAGAGAGTCAAAGTCCATCCATCCACATGAGGAGGAGAAAAGGAAGGGGGAGAAGGAGGAGAGAGATGTTATATTTTCTGGATTTGGGGTTTGGAGACTTGATTCTATTTGTTTTGGGTTTTTTTTCATAAAGGATCTCACACCTGATATTCCTCGTTCCATCCATTTCGGCTCACCAAGGGCAATGAAGAAATTCTCCTGCCTTTCGTATTCCTCCTCATCTACTATCTTAACCCTTACGGTCTTCCTGTAGGGACAACAAGAGAGACAACTGTGTACAGTGGGTCGGTGGGCCGCAGGTGACGCGGCAGCAGCAGCAGTGCAGGCTCCTGGCGTGCGGCCCCTTCCCGCAGGGCAGCGCGCCTTGGCCGGCCTCTTGCGCATCGGTTGCAGCTCCTTGGGGAGCAGGAGGGTGTTAGGGGGAGACAGGGCTGGCGGGGAGGTGAGGAGGGAGGGGAAAGGTGGGGTCGGACCTTGCTGATGGTTAGTGGGAGGTGACTTCTGCAGCACACTTTTCGGTGTCACATGGTAATTGGAAAGGGTATCAACTGTCTGGATATCAACAGGAGCCACTCTGGGGTACCAATTGCATTTTAGCTGGAAGATTGATTGTTTCTGCTACTCTCACAATTAACAAAGCAACTGTGGGCTCAGAGCTTGAGAAAAAAAGAGAGCCGCATACTCACAGCCATGTTCTCCTGTGGAGTAAATCTACAGCACTGCTAGCTGCAGCAGGCTAGTGTTTCTAATCCCCAGTTTTAAAGCAGCACATCTCATTGGTTCTCCTCCCTAATGCTGCCTGCCTCCTCCCCCAGCTTCTTCTGTGACTAAGGGACACAGCTCTTGGAGCAGGGCCGGGTGATGAGCTCCGGATACACTCAATGATTCTAGTGAGCATCTTCCCCCAGAACTACAGAATTTGCCTTGGCCCTTCTCATCAGTGGAAACATTCATTGAAAAATATTCCCACCGAGGACCATTCTTCTTTCTTTCTCTCCCACGATGTCTGCCCCAGGCTCCCCTACTGTCCCCATTTCCCCCACTCCATGGGTACCATGTGACACAGTGCGTGCACAGCAGTGTTTAGGACAGAGCAGTTGGAAACAAAGAGAAGTCAGAGGAAGAGGAGGAAAAGTGGAGGAAGGAGAAGAGAGAAGAAGAAAGAAGAACGTTAACGTTAGTCTGGAGGGCCAGTACTACACCTTTCTGTAAACTCATATCCACCATGCGGGGGCTCATCAGCTCAATGAAGAAACTCTTGTTTTTTTCATACTCCTCATCATCAATTACTTTGATGTGAATTGTTTTGCTGTGGATGGAAAAATAATAGTAAGCATCATAAAGGGAAGAAGGGAACAGAGGAGCAAAGTGGAGTAAGGTTGGGAGCTGAACAGAAACATTAGAGAGTCAAAGTTTTCTCACCCACTGGAACGAGCTCAATGTGGCTCTGCAGAGGGCTAAAGCCCACTGCTGCCAGCAACACTGACCAATTTCTGTTTAACAAGCAGGCCCAAGGGCAGGGCATGCTGTGCAGAATGAAGAGAGACCCAAACAGCTCTGACTCAGGAGCCAAGGCTGGGCTGCACCATGCAGGAGAGGAGCACACTTCACCCACACCACTGCAGCTGCACATACACATACCGAAGCACACGCACACCACTAGCTTGGCTCCTGCTGCCTTTTGTGCATAACTGTCTTGGCTGTGGATGGCAAGGATGAGAACAGCAGTACTGGCAACTGAAGAACGTGGAGAGATAGCCCCAGGCTTCAAATGACAGCGTGCCTCAGTTCCCCCAAGCTGAGCTGCTGCTTCTGCTCACGTGCTCACAGATAAGACAGAAAGTACTATTCTCTGTGCCTGATTATGAAAAGGACTGTGGCCCTACAGCCTTGCTCCCTTAAGCAGAGGTATTAAACACAAGTGTTGTCTTTGGCCCCATAGTGCTTCAGAGACTAAGCGATCCAATCCTGAATCCTGGGGATGCTGCAACCCACACTTCTGCCAGCATCCCCCTGAAAATCACCATTTCACAGTGGAAAATGGGCAGGTCGGTTGCCTTCTATTGCTGAAGCTTGCATTCCTACTGCTAACACTAACAACCACAAAGTTATCCAGTCTCTCTCCTGTTTGACTCATCTACATCACAACAGCTTCTGTGCTCTGATGGGAACTTTTACTCCCTGTGCTTGGCTCTTGTTTTGAGATGTCTTTCAGATGATGGCATATGGGATAGAAGAGTTCGAACAACCCCTGCTATATCCATCAGTGTATGAATATGCAAAAAAAGAATTTCACCTCTAATTCTTCTAAGCTAAATCAGATTTATTTTTGCCAGTGCTTGCTCTACCAATATGCTGCAGTAATGCCAGCAAGCCTCCTTTCCCTTCTCTAGACCCCTTCAAACCCTCTAGTCCAGCCCGAAGGATATAGGATTTTAAATGAGAGGTCTCTGTTGTAAATATTGGTGCTTGGCTAAGACTTCATCACAATGATTTCATTGTGTTTTCTTTGGAGAGGTTGATGGAACATCGCCTTTGAACCAGATGTTGTCTGGGCCCCTGGTACTTTGCAAAGCTTTTTCAATTTGCTGAATTAAATATACATCTGATTCATAGCTCTGATCTCTTTCTTGCTCTCATGCTACAAAACAGAAGGTGGGATTTTCAAAAGCAGCCAACACTTACTGAATAAGGGTTGCTTCTTAAAATCCCATTCATAATTATTATTGCTTGCTGCTTTCCACTCCAAGAGCCCCATATTACTCAGTAACTACAACAAAACTTGTCTCCAGAATTAAAGTCATTCTAAAGGTTTATGTAATGCTTATTAAGCATATACACAATTTGAGTTTCACACAGTAACTTTCTTTTACCTTTCTTTTTTCTTTTTTTTTTTTTAAATGAGGTGACTGCCCTGTTTCCATCACTAGTATGTGCACATAGCAGAGGAGAGGAGAAATGCTCATTTAATGAGAAAGTGTGCATGGCAAATATCTCTACGGTTGTGCTGTGTGTGGAAAGCCTGACTTCCCACAATCCACCTGCCTGCACAACGCACACACAAAGCTGTGGATTTAAGGAATAATGACTCATTGTGTGCCCACTTTGTTAACCAGGGAGTTCTATATGGTATGCTAAGTAGTCCTACAGTGATGAGAATTCCTTATAGTGGTCTGTTAAAATGTTTTTTGCCTATTTGTTTTTTATTAAAAGCCAAAATGAGAAAGAAAACACAGGACCATAGAAAGGATGCACAGTAAAATGCTGACTCTGCAAAAAAAAAGTCTCCTGGGGTTTGGACATTGCATGTTTTCCTATGACAGCCAGGCAACCTCTTCCTACAAGAATTCCGCTTGTCATATGGCTGTCTCCTTGAGCTTCCTTGCTTTGCAGGGACACAGAAAGCTAGGAGCACACATAATTACTCAAAAATAAAATCAAGTAAAGGGCCACTACCTCTAACTCACTCTCTTCTTTTTTTCCCTCCTTCCTTTGGGTTCATACATACTGATGCCTGCTTGCTGCCAATTCCCAGTCAGTACCTGCTGCCCTCTTCCCAGCCTGCCTTGCCCTAGCTCTCCATCCCACAGGAGCAAAAGAACACCAACTCATGTTCAGTCTGACTGCACAAACAGCTTTACCTCCCTTGCATGCCACAGGCATAATTAACTCAGGACATAAGCACTGTATCTTTCAAAGTCCAGTCCCTCTCCCAGTCCTTTTCCACCTGCAAAGCAGTGAAGTTCAACCATGATCCAAAGTAAGGGCTGTTCAGAGGACGAGAAATTTTTTCTGTACAAGAAAAAATCTCATTTATGACAGCATCCCCTGCCTGCTGATGGTTGGTTCTCATGGAAATGACTGAGGTTTGAGCAATGATAGCATCACTCAGACATGGTTGAAAGTGAGCTTGTCACAAGGGAAAGTTCAGGAAGAAAAAGAAATAAGAAAATAAAACCAAACAATCTATACTTTTGCTAGGATACCTCAGCTGTATTAGGTACAGCTGTACCTCAGCTGTATTAGGGAAGGTCAAAGGAAAAAGAAAAATATTCAGATTTTCTCTTCTGTTGAAGAGAAACAGACACTCAAGCCTTTGTAGTGTCCAACTCAAAGGCAGAAACTCCTCACAATATCTAGTAAGACCTCTACATAAGCACTAATCCTCTGAACTCCTACATCTGCTCAGTGGCAAACTGGATCATCTCTGCATTCATGGTTTTTCAAAAAATGGTGTCTGAATTTGGCAACCAATTCAAGGGCCATCAGCTTGTCTGTCCAAGAGCTGGGGACATACCATGTGTTCAAGCTCGGTGGCAGAGCACTTGTATGTTTCCTGTCCACACACTCCATCTGGCTACGGTTACCTCCATCAGCTTCATCTCACTCATTTCCCTAAAATGAAGGTGAAGGAGCCAAACACGAACACAGGGAAAACACTGCAGCCCTCAGCCAACCTCAGGCCCACAGGAGAAGGTGCCCCAGGGTAGCAGTACATCTGACCTGCCCAGCAAGACTATGGCGCTGAAAACTCCAGGACCCAGCACAGGAGCCCAGGGGTGTGGGCTGTGTGATAGGGACGCTTCTATGGCTTGAAACCCTGATACCACATGTGAGTGGATGGTACAGGCACTGCCTGTTCCTGAGCCACGTTGCACTCTGCAGCCTGCAAGGAGCTGGGCCACGCTTGCTTCCTTGTGGGGAAGTGCCCTTTTCTCAGCAGATCACTGGGCCAGTGACTGTCACTGCAGAAATGTCACCACTGATGGAGGGCAGTTAAGGATTCCCAGGCTCTGTGACAACTCTAGCTACTGAGAGTATTCCAGTTCCTCTCCCTGATGAGGTCTGATGAGACCACATCTTGCTCAGCTTTGCAACTTTTGCACCCCACTCTGATGGCTCTGCAATGGGAAAGGAGGATATTTGCTATCTTTCCCCTTTCTGACAGCTCCATCATGGCCCAGGCACACCTCAGACAGCTCTAAAGCAGATAACAACAGAACAACATCCAAAAGCCTGTCCTAGCAGTCAACTGCCTTCATTAAATGCCTCCAGGAACTAGCAGCAAGAAATCATTCTACAAACCCCAAAGCTCCAGTACCAGCACCAAACCACAGCATAGCTCAATCCCAGCCCCCAGATGGCTAAATATGTGAAAGCACTCTCACTCAGTCCTCAGTGGTGCTTTCAGCAGACTGAACAATTCTTTAAGTTTGGACAAGCATAGGTAGCATCCTTCTGCATGTCTGGCTATGGGTCAGACAGGGCCTGGCAGGTACCATCTCCAAGAGCACTGAACCATGCTCTCCTGCCACCAAGAGCCCCCATGGTGCCAGTCCAGGCTCTTCTTTAAATATGCATTTAAAAACAATCACCATTTTCAAAAGTTAGAGACGGGAAAGCTCCCCTCCTGGGGAGATTTCCCTGAGTAAGCAACAGAAGATGAAATGAATAGACATCGATCTTCTCCTAAAGGACTTTGAGCGCATGATGTTGCTAAATTCCCCGTCTGGGAAGTACAGAGGATAATCTATAAAATCATTTTATTTGACAACACGTCCACTTCTAACACATAAGGCAACAACTGGATGGTTATTTGATTAATGTGCTAGAAAATATTGAGTATCTCTCTGTGTGGAGATTCTCATTTGCAGGAATTATTGCAGAGGAGGTTAAGAGGATGTGTCTGCATGACTTTGGAATGTGAAATAAGGCTCAGCTCTAAAAACGGCGTAAGTCAGGAAATGTCACATAGAGTATACCATTGAAACAGGCAGGGTTGTGCAAGGGCAGAATTTACAGTCCCTGGTGGGATGCTGTTAGCCAGGATGGAAAGCAGCCAGGACAGCAAGGTAAACATCCCTAGGGCAGTGAGAAGTACCAGGAGACCTTTAGTAACTCATTAACGTGAATCATTGGAACACACATCTTGGGTCAAGCCATGACATCCTGAATGCACTGTGATACACCCAGACTCTCACCTGATTTGCTGTGGGTGCAGGTACCTGCAGCATGAGTTTCAAAGTTTCAGCACTACTATCTGACTTGTCCAGAGCTCAGCACCTGCTGGCACCAGGATGCATTTTCAACCCAAAACTATGGGTAGGACCTATTCTCTCTGCCAGAAGATCTCATTGAGAAGTTCTGAAGAAGAAATGCTGATTAGGTAAGATGTCAGAATGTGAGGCAAACAAGAGAGGATTAAATAAGGCTAGGTATAGTGGGGAGTTGTCTTTGCCCAGCTCATTGGGAGGCACATATTTAACAGAGCAATGTGACACAGTGCTGGCAGACAAGGTGAAGAAGACAGCAAGAGAAACCCTGATATGATGCACATGGTCACAGAGCTGCACATTGAGTAATCCAGCTGGGACAAGCTGAACCATTTTGAAGCAAAGAATTACGCTGTCACATACATAAGACAGGAGGTTTTTGAGAGGGAATAGCGTTCAATCCCAAAGCAGGTTCAATTCAAGGTCACAAAGAAAACAAGTGATCTTAGCGTCAATTGGAAATCATGGTAATTTAGGCAACTATCCAGTGTTAAGACCAAGACAGACAGGATGCACTTTGGTCTTCAGCTTATACCCATGAAAGGAGACGTTTTGGCTCCCAGAATGATTATGGAGAGGGGAACAAGTTTAGAAGCACACAGCTGCAGCCACTAGGGGTGGTCTCAGTTTCCTCTAGCAGCCAGGTCAGAAATGAAGTTGCCTTTAAGGTCAGAGTCGACCTTGGTACCAATTATCTAAGCAGATGTCCACAGGATAGATGAACTGTCAGGATAGAGTTTCAGGCAGATCGTTGATGTACAAGTTGCTGATGTAAGAGTTACAGAAGAATTGGTGCTAGTGCAGAAGCTGGAGATGAGCCACTGCGGGCCAATTTCCAGGAACCGGCTGTGTCATTCATGAGGACCTTGGAAAAGCAGCTATACAGGAGTTGTCCCACCATGTGCAGCAAGCACACAGGGAACAGCTCGGAGTGTTTCACAACCAGACCAGTCTGCTGTAAAGCATCATAGATAAAAGTCCTCTAAAATGGCATTTTTTTGTTTTGTCTTCAAGTTAGCCTGTGGGATAACCGATGACAACTAGTTATCATTACAACAGGGTTCTCTGCAGTGCTAATCATTATATGACCTATTATTTCTCCAGGCAATCCTGAGGCTATCCAAGTCACTTGATATATCTGTGCTTCAGTTTCCATATCCAGGCAGTGGCTGTGATCCTTATTTCTCATAAAGATTTGATAGTGGACAGTTGCAATTTGCAGAACATTGGAGTTCTTCACTTGGAAGATGTTACAGTAATGCAAGCTAAGGGAGGGTGAACAAAGGAAGCAAGAGAGCTCTGAGCAGTGGTAGAAGTGGTATGCATCAATGTGAACATATTCTGCCTTGGTTCTCATTTGAGAGGAGCTGTGTCTTTCTCTAGGGCTCTCCCTCATGAGTCCCTCTGTGCCATTAGAGAAAAAAGTCCCAGAAAATAGAACTGGAAGCAACTGCTATCATCACTGCCTTCAGGCAGAGCCAAGCCCACCAAGCCATTCCTGACAGGCCAGTGGTAGTTCAGCTGGTTTCTGAAAGCTTCATGATACAGGCAATATTCTGTACATTCTTTCACCATATTTCATCCCTGTAGCCTCCCTCCTAATGTCTACCCTGACTCACAAGGCGCAAACTTCCTTGAGAGAGGAAGGAAGAGACTTCAGGGATTGCTCCTTATACAGTACCAATGTCTTTGCTGTCCTTCCTTTCACAAGGATAGAGAAAGGAGGAGGCATAGAAGCTGCTGAGAAGCTTCCCCACAGCTTAGAGCTGGGACCTGTGCAGGCAACCTACAGCTTGCTGCTCCTCTGCCCTAGACAGGATGCTCCTCACATGAGCAGTACATGACCACTTCTGCAAGGACCAAGGCCAGGAACACCATCTTATGCCAAGGCAAATCACAGAGAGGAGGAAAGTGAAGAAAATGCTATGCAAGAAGTGGCCATAGCCTGAGATGGAGATCAGGCTGCTCAGCTCAAACTGTGTGTACCTTTCCTTGTCTGTCCCAGTGGGACTGTGCTGGACACTGTCCAGGAGCCCCATCTGTCTGGCTGCTGTGGTGTAGAGTTCGTTGACATTGCACCATGTCTTGAAGAGGGATAAAAGAGGAAATATTGACACAAAAAAGTGATTTCCCTTTGTGTATTCCCCCTGTAGTCTTGGCTAATTAGTAAATTGGCTCATGTTTCAATTAGGACTATTGGAAATGCTTTAGTAGCTGACACATGATAATTAAAGGGACATAGCCAAGACTAAAGCCTCTTTTTTAAAATCTTTACTTGCACTCAAAAAGTCCAAAGTGCTACCAGAGAAAGATGTATAGCAGTACCCGGTAAAATAAAGTCAAAGAGAAGTACAAGATATCTGTTATCATTCCTGCATCCTGAATGGAAAAGCTGGTGGACACATTGTGGTCAGTTTCACCTCTCAGTCTGCATTCATTTTCCGCCACTGCAGCACAGCCTTCACTTTCCATTGCCATGCAACCACAGAATGGCTTATGTTGGAGAGAACCTTAAAGATCATCTAGTTCCAACTCCCTGCCATGAGCAAGGCTGCTACCCACCACTCAGGCAGCCCAAGGCTCTATCCAACCTGCCCTTGAATGCCTCCAGGCATTCTGAGCAGCTATGCCAGCACCATACCGCACTCTGAGTAAAGAATTTTTTCCTAACCTCTAACCTAAATCACCCCTCTCTCAGTTTAAAGCCATTCCCCCTTGTCCTATAACAATCAGACTGCATAAAGTCAGCTCCCTTTCTGCTTGTAAGCTCCCCTCAAGTACTGGAAGGCCATGATGATACCTCATCAGATCCTTCTCTTGTTCAAGCTAAACAAGCCAAGTCCCTCAACCTTTCTTCATAGGAGAGGTGCTCCAGCCCTCTGATCATCTTCGTGGCCCTCCTCTGGACTTGCTCCATGCAAAGAGATAGAAAGCGCAGTCAAATCCACGTGACTGTTTCACAGCTACTTTGCATGGGTGCAAACAACTATGCAAGCAATAAGAAATCAGAGCTGCTAAGTCACAGGCAGGTGAGCCCATTAAGCACAGTCATTCCTTGCAAACAAATCCTTAAGTGCCTGGTATGGTATTTAGGACAACTCAACAGATATGCACATCTACTTGTGTCAGCCACAAGAATCAGCGCTGGAGCTATTAAATGGCAGACATCTCAAGCTCAGCTCTGAAGCCTTGGAAGAGCAGAAGGCATGCTGGGCAGGCACAGCAAAATGCCCTGGGAGCCTTCTTAGCGCAGCCAGCTCTGCCAGATAAGCAGATTTCCAAAGTGTTCTACATTTCACTTTGTACAAGCATGATAAAATTCTCCAGTACAGAGGAGTTCCTCAAGGAAGCATGCCACAATTTGTTTTTAAGAATTACTGCAAAAATGGGAAGAACATGGTAGCATGGTTTGTTAAACTCCCCTACTCACAGCTGATCCACGCTGCTGATCAGCTGAGTTAAATTTGGTTATACAAACATAATAGCCCAACTCCACAGATTTTTTTTCCTCTTTATTTGGTTTAATAAAGCTACTTTTATACTTAGCATTTTGAAGGCTCAGCTATATAGTTTTTAAATTCCCTTAAAAAAAACTAAATTTAAAAACAAAACAAAAAACCCACCCAACAAAGCACAAACACAAAACCAAACACACTCTGGGCTGCTTTGTGCATCCCCTTCCAGATTGCTGGCGCTGCCTACTGAAGTGCTGTGCACACACTCAGGCCTCACCTGGCCAGCTGCAGGACAGCTTCTTCCTGCTGACCCTGAGACTTGGTGCTTCAGAGCAGCAGAGAGCAGACAGCCTCAGCAGCCTATGGAGCTACGTGCTGCGGTCTGTACAATAAGCACTTGTCTTACACAAGCAGTAATGCAGCTCGGCAGTCCATGGAACCAGACTGTTCTGGTGGGCATCAGCCTGCTGTGGTTGCAGAGCAGTGCCAGGGCCCTGGGCATAAGTGTCTCTTCCCCCATTAACTTGGACTGCTTGAGCAGCTTTTCTGAGATGATGCTGTGCCCTTTTTCTCTTAGAAAGGAATTTTACAAAGAACAAAACCTCAGACACAAACCTGTGGAGAATTTTAGAAAAAATTAGATGGTGGAGAAACAAGGAAGGGAGACAATTCACTCCTTATCAGATGATTGTGAATTTCTCTGCTTCCAGCTCTTCTGATACATTGCAACAAAAGACTGTGATGTCAAACACCTCATGGGTGCTGATGGCCAAATGAAGTACCAAGATTCTGATGTCTGCTCTTTAGAACAACTCCAAAACCCAATGTTGTGCAGGAGCAGAGGCGCATTGGGCAGCAGAAGGCAGGTTGGTCATTTCAAAGTACCTCAAGTTTGTCACGAACAATTCAGCTGGAAGGACCCTGTCCCACCAAAGTGCTTTCCCGCCTCCAAGATGCCCTTTACTGTCTGATATATCAACAGTCCAGGGCTTCGAGCAGCCCCCCTGGTTTTAGTCTTTCAGCTGAAGGCATGGAGATTTGGAAGCTATATTTAGACACTTTCTCTATTCCTCAGCAACAGGGTTGCCATGGAGATGCTGGCAAGGATGGGAAGGTGGGGATGAAGGGGGAGAGGAAGTTGGAATGAGAGGTGCCAGATTCAAACATACCATCAGCATGGGGAGGCTTGAAATTCCCTGAAGAGCAAAAGTCACTGAAACTTGCTAGCTGATAGTGTCTCCTGGCATTGCCCTACATTGCTCCACGCTGCTGTGGCAGGTTTGAAGAGACCCTGCAGGCATCCCCAGGAAACCCACTCTGCACCTCCTTAGGATAACCAGCCATGTCCTCCTATCTGGGCACAGCTCCGAGGGCTGTGTGCCACCCACTGCTGGCTGCTGCCCAGCTGAGCTCTGAAGAACTTCTTTAATCTCCCTTCAAAATTCAATTCTTTGAACTACCAACAGATATGCAAAAACTTTCAGCTATGGGGTGCCCAAAACAAACTTGTAATGCCATGTGCCATCCCAGCACACTCGCTAGCTACTGCTGCCTAAGATCCAAAGCCAGTCCTCTGCGAGCTCCACTTGAGCCCTACTACTCCCATACTGCAGTACAAGCTCATATTGATTCTGTACCAGGGGCTCAGGTGGGAATGAGAGGCAGGAAAACTGATTTATAAAGCACTGATGAAGGAACACCACCATGTAACATGACCTGCTCAGGAGCTGAAGAACAGAGAGCAGAGCCATGTGAAAATGTCACAGCATCTATTTCTGATGGCTGGGCTGGCAGCAGTGGGTCAGCCCCAGCATGCCCTGACTCAAAGGAGACGATGCCAAGGACTCGGGTTCCAGCTGTCATGTATGCATAAATTTCAAAGGAAAAGGAAGGAAGAAAAAGGAGATGGCCACTGTGATCCCCTCAAAGGCCGCTGATGGTCTTGGCCAGCTACTGGCATAGTTGGGATGGCTTTGTCTCTGCCTCCAACTGAGGAGGTAGACAGGAAGCCCCAGCTGGGCACGGAGCTGCTCAAAGCTCCCTGGCAGAGTGGGAACACCCACTCTGGGACAAGCCACTCAGCAGACCAAGGGAGGCTGGTGACTATGAAGATCTGAGCTTGCTGATCCCACCTCCACAGGTGGCCAGCTGTAGCAGCAGAAAAGGTGGCCAGTGCTGACAGGCATCACAGCCTTTGGTCTCCCCCCATGACACATCCACACGCCCCTTGCTGGCAACAGTTGCAGCACAGACCAAATGTGCGGCTGTAAGCAGATTCCCATGTCCCTCCAAAAGCACACACTACTATTCCCAGCACAGGAGGACAAGAACTCCTCTCCATGGGAATGAATGTTTCCAAGACTCCCTGACCTACACGTACTGCATTTACAATGAAATTTTGCTTTCCAATAAAGGTCAGAATAGACCCCCAGTTCCTCACATGGGAGCTGGCATATCTCAGCTCTCACACCTTGTAGATTACCAGCACCTAATGACATCTCCAGCTTTCAGTGCTCAAAGCACATCAAAAAGTGAGGAGCAAAGCAAACACTGACTGGATTTACAGATCGTAAAGACAAATGAATATCAGGTGTGATGTATAGCTGACAAAACCTATGTGTTAACAAGCACAGCTCCTCCTCAAAGATGACACTGGAGAAAACATCATGAAGGTAAGCAGTCCCAGGCCGGGAAGAGACCGGCCTGGGACTGCGTATCTTCATGCGCTCTGGAACTTGGGAAGAGAATGTCTCCTCCCTTCCATCCCTGCACAAGCTGCTGCTGCTACAGGGAAACCTGTGGACACGAGACTTGTATGGCCCTTTTTCCCCTCCCTCCCCATGCACACAATGCTTTCAACCCAGCGGGGCAGCGCTCAGCCCAGCCATTTGAGTTGCTCTACATTCAACAGAGCAGCAAGGCAGCAATCTGTATGAAATTAATGAGCTGCAAACAACATTGTTCAGCTGCCAGCCTGCAATGAGCCTGCTCTGCATGCTGCAGATAGAATTATTATATATGAACAAAAGGAACTGGAGCCGGATCCTGGATGCTTTGGCTCTGGTCACAGGCTTCTTGCAACCAAGATAAGGGACATCACGCCGAATTTCCACAGCAACATCACAGTTAAACATCCAAACATTTACACAGAGCCAATATAGTGTATATTTATCCAAGGCAATGTGCATTTGGCTAGGCTCACTGTTTTCTTTTTTCTCTTCTATAGCAATGAATATAGAGTAGAGGATAGCCAGTTACACCATTTCATTCTTTGGGGTTGTTTCCCCATTTCATTTCTTACCTAGTTAAAAACACACTGGAAAAAAAACTGAAAATGGGGTGACTTGCTAGCTAACACAGGCTCCTAGAAGGAGACCAGTTCTGTTGGGCTTGTAGCCACAAGCTTGTGTCTCCAGAACCCAAAGCTTTAGACCATAAAAAGACAACTCCTCATCCAAAAATAACATCATTAGTTGTCTTTGCAGTGAGCAAGTGTGTTTCAGAAGGACATGTAGCAGAGGGATTGAAACTAGTGATGATTATGCTCCTTTTCGACTCAAGCCATTCTATGATTCTATGACACTTTTCAAGCCTTGCCATATTTTGCAGATGACTCTGCTTTCACTTCCAGAGCTGGGATGCCAGTCTCCTCCCTGTCTCCTCTCAGCCAGTCCCCTCACAGGACAGCCCCATTCAGCAGGGGAAGGGAACAAGTGCTTCATGCCAAACCTAACTGTCCACAGCCCACATTTAATCAACTATCAACCACTTTGCTGCTGTAATTTCCACCATAAAACTTGGTCTCATCTCAGCCTTCACATATGGATCTTGCTTTATGGGAAGCACTTTTCTCAAATTCATCTATATGACTAACCCACATCAGAGACAGCTTGAATTCCTCCTGGGGTCCCTGGCTGACAGGTAGGAGCCTCCTGTTCACACTAACACCCCAGCCACACTCCTCATCCACTTTGTTGTACATCCCATCAAGCTTCCATTGAATTTGAGGTTTGCAAGCTGGTGTCCCATACTTCTCACAACCTGAGCAGAATCATAATCTAATAATGAAACAATAACAATTCCCCCAACTCTGGTGTTCCACCCAGCTCAGTGATGAGCATAGCACCCTTCACTTCAGCATCAGCAAACACATCCCCAGCAGTTTAGTGACGTGGCACAACTGCCTTTAGCTGGAGCTCTGAAGGACAAAACCTCTCACAAACCTCTAACAAGGAATCCCTTGTGCCTCCAATGTTGTCTAATTAGCATTTGCCTTCCAAGCCCTCTCATCTTAAAAATATAAATCCCTGATAGGATCACAGAATTACACAGGCTGGAAAAGACCTTAAAGACCATCAAATCCAACCACAATTTAACCATACTACCCATTCTATTAAGTGTCCTTCCTGCTGTGGGATCTAGGAACTTTTTAGGACTTAAAACCACAATATAAAGAGCTCCTGAAGACACAGAAAAAGGTGCATTTGATGTTTTCTGAATTGATTTTGATACTTTCTCCATCAGACAGGAGGTACCAGCCAGCCCCCTTTCCAGAGAGAACTCGTTCAGGCAGCAACGCCATTGGTGCCTGCACCATCCTCAGCCCCTACTCTATTCCAGCTGGTTACACATGCCCTGCACTGCCAGCACTCCTAACCAGGATGCTGCTGTATGTTGGGAAGGCTGTCAGGAGTGAAAGCCTTCTGCTTGGTCTGTCTGAGAACCTGGGTGTCTGTTAGCATTTATCAGCAGCTCACTCTATGTTTCTGACTCTCCCAGCTCCCTGCTATCACACTTCCTCTCTGCTTCCTCAGTCACCCCAAGAGGTGCTATAGTAAAATGTATGCTGAAAAATCAATTCTAAATGCTCAAGGCCCCTGAGCAGCTGATCCTGATCAGCCATAGACCAGATCTGAACACATGCACTGTTAGGCTGAGGCTCTCCCATGGCTTTACGTGGTTCAGCTGCATTTATCTCTGCTCTCCAGAAGCAGAACTGAAGCAGAGAAGGTATCAAAAGCGCTCGGCTCTGAACACAACAATCGGCTGGAACAGCCAGAATGACACACGGGAGAGAGCTCTGTGCTGGCTGTGCCTCCTCAGAGCAGGGTAGGATCTTGTGCCTGCAGCCTACATCCATCCTCTGGCCTGTTTGCTGCAGCCTCACTGGCACACAGGAGGAGAAGTGCTGTGGGTGCTCTGGGTCCTTGCCTCTCCTTGGTGGGAACTCACCGCCTCAGGTGCTTTAATTCAGAAATGGAAGCAAAGCAAGAGCCGGAAGGGGACACTGAGGGTTTTCTGAAGTAGCTTGAGCAGCATACTCCCATTCCACTCAGGCTGTGCAAGACTCAAAGTTGTGATCCAGGAGCAGGAGAAATGAGCAGGAGAAATGAGGCTGTCTGGGCAAGATGTATCTTGCCCTACTCTGACACAGGGTTGAAGGAGAGTTGTGCTTCCTGGATGCACAGCAGCAGTAGAGCAGAACCTCTCGGCCCTGCCAGCCACAGGCTCTGGCTTTTTCATGGCCGTAATGTTGAGCAGGGTCTGCAGAGCTGGCCTTGAAAATAACTCCCTACTGAGGCCTTAGAGACAGCCTAGAGCAGAATCAGCCTGCAGCTGCAAAAGCTGGCTGTGTCAGGCTCACAGAGATCCAGGGCACATCCCGCTTTCTGCAAATTAGAAATAATCTTTTTTTTTTTTTTTTTTAAATATGTTTAGTTACCAGTTGGTGCCTCCCACAGAAGCAGAAATTTGGAAATCTGCATTGTGGAAAAAGGAAAAAAGCCTCCACTCCTAACGGCATTGCCACCTCTTTAAAAAGCAGTGATAGTAGCAGCCCCCACCAACCCTGGGAGCAACAAACACAACTCTGCCCTGACAGAGGGTGACTGTGAAGGACAGCAGCGTTGAACTCTGCTTTAATTTTTAGCCCAACTGCTCCAGATCAAATTCTCACAGAGATGACTTTTATTAGAGACAAGTTATTGGTTTACCATCAAGCTGGTCTCTTCCCTTCTCATGCCTCAGCACAAACGAGAGCAGCTTTGCAGGCTAAACAAGGCTCTCCTGGCCATCTGTGAAGCCCGCTGAAGACTGAAAGATTGCCCAGGTGTAATTCAGGATAAAATCTGTTTTATGGAGCATTTAGCACTGCTGAGATTCAGTGCTGAGAGAAGGGGCCCATGTTTCGAGCCAAGAAATCCTCACAGTGCTGACAAATACCAAAACCCTTTTTTTCCACCCTCATTTTCCTTCCAGTGCCAACAAATCCAATTTGGAATGACTGAGAGGGAACTTGTTGAATTCTTTTGTGTAGTAAGTGCAGACTGCAGTTCCTCAAGCAGGAACATAGGCTCGAATTCAGTTTCTGAAACAGATTCGGGCAGGACTAGGTTAGCACTGAGCATCTATGGTACCACCTAGCTGTTTCCTCCTTTTAGCTACATCCTTCTTCCCAAAATATTCACAGCTAGAAGTGTAGTACTGTTCTTCAGCTGAGCTCAGATGAGTTTCTTCCTGCCCCCCCAAGGCACTAAGGTTTAGCTCAAGTCAAGCAAGATTTGATATGTGTAGCCTAATCTAACCAGACCCCGTCACTGGAAGCTGCCAGCACTACACAGAACCATGCCATGGCCCAAAAGGCATATTTGGCCATGAAGTAGCCCTGGGCATTGCATCTGCCCCACACTCAGCTCTACCAGCAACAGGGACTGCAAAAGGCTGCCCAACCCCTCGGCAGAGACGCATCTTTTGGCTGGCAGTGGCTCCAAGCAGAGTGCTGCTCCCACCAGGTGAGCACCAAGGCAGGCTGGAAGGCACATCAGCTACCTGCTGGCCAGGCTCTGAGCAGCCATCCCATTGTACACAACCACCACTGGCTAAAAATACAGCTGCAGCCCCTGCAGCCCAGGCCTGGCAAGATGCAAATTTAATGAGGCTTCCATGGCAACAAGCTTCATGGAGGGGCTGTAGGGAGGGGGGGACACGATGCTCCTTGACTGCATGGGGAAAGCTCGCGGCAGTCAGGCTTCAGGTTTTTTTTCCTTGCCGTTATTAATAACATTTTTGAGTGTTCAGTTCAGTTAGCTGCAGCCAAGGAGGCAGGCTGTGTAGTATTTTTAACAGAAAAACCTGCATCTATTTCTGGCATGAGGATAAATATTTACTAGTCGGCCTTAATTAAACTCAATCACCCACAGGCAGAAATATTAAAATAGGGATAAATCAAAGAGCCCATTTCAGCCTACCAATGCTACAAAAATCCTTTTCGGTAAAGTCTGGCTCCTGCCATAGCTCATAAAACACAGCACTGAGACTGGCCGAGCCAGAGCCCTGAGGACAACTAAGGTCACAAGGAAAGTGGTGTTGGTTGGCATTTCATGGATGATGTCCTCTGTGCCAGTGCAGGGGAGGAAAAAGAACACAGTAATGACAAAAAAAACAAAAAACCCCAAAAACAACCAACACAGCTGATGAAAATCTGGGATAAAAAATGTTGTAAGCCTAGCTTTCAAATAAGAATAAAACTGAGTATTGCCTCTTGTTCTCCATACTGATCCTCCTACGTTGCATATGAGGATATGGATACATGCTGGCTAAAATCCCATTTTGATGTGCACAGCTCTGTGCATTACATCAGCAGGGGCTGTCCTTTGCCTGACGGGTGTTTAGGGATCCATAGATTATTTCTGCAAAACGTGGAAAGAACTTCAGAAATAGCTAGCCTCTTCCCAGACAATTCATTGCTACTCACTGCTTGAAAACGATCATCAGGTCACAAATCAAAGCCCCTGCTTCCATTAGAAACATACAGTACTTCTCCATGATACAGATGTCTTTGGGGATTTTCTGCTTATTTCATTTATAGAGTGATATATCACCCTGTACTCAAACACTACTTCATATCAGAGGGCAAAAAAGAAATTGAAGCAACTCAAAAGAAAATAAAAGGCAAATATTAACATTTGCACTTTCTGGATGAGAAACTGAGGCATGGGAAAAGGGAATACCCAGTCTCCCTCCAGATCTAAGTATTTGGCACTGGAAACAAAAAACAAGGTTCTGAGAATTAATTACGTCTTGTTATTGAAAATCCTGGCCAAAATCAAGCACTCCCCCAAAAGCGCCCCAGGTAGGCTCCTCTAACATGGCAGAAAGCCCATATTTCTGAATGTTAAAAACAAAAACACTGTTTTTATTTGTGATTCAGTTCGGACGCCCTCCAATTCAGAGAAACTTGCCCAGCATAAAGATGCACTCCAACTGATGCAAGAAGTCATCATCTGGAGGCACCTACTCCTGATCAAGCTGATTTTGTATGTGTTAGTTCCCATTGGTGACACCTCTCCTGCTAAAACAAGCTTGTGTCCTGTTAAAAACCTACTGGAACACAACATGAAGTATTTCACAAGCTATAGTAGAAAATCATCTCTCCACCCCATGGAAAGTGCCTTATGCTAGAATGAAACATGGTGCATATTAAACAACATGCGGCACAAAAACCAGTGGTGCAAATTAAGACGTTGAAACCATTCTGGGATTTTAGGGACATGAAATGCCATTGCCCATGCAGAAAGCTGGCCACGCTCTGTATGCCCTTCTCTGGGAAGGGGGCTGAAGATGCAAGAGAGGAGCTACGGAAGCCTCCTTGACCAGAGGAGGTGCCTGGGCTGCTAGACCTCAGCTCTAGGTAGGGGAAATGGGCGGTCAGTCTGTGGGCACACCTTCACTTAGATGAAGGCTAAGGAGATGCCCCCATGTGCTCCTTGTTCTGCCTCTAACAACATCCTCCTTTATAGCACCAAGAAAGCCACTTCTTTGCCCTGCTTGTAAAATGGGAAAAAGCACTCCTTTGCCCCTGAAGTACATCTGAAGCACAAATGCATTAACGTTTCAAGATGCTTCAATATTATGGAAGAGAGAATGCTTGAAATGTGTAAATAAATAGAAGCAAGGTTTTTAAGGAGAGGTAATAGGCTTTACTAGCTCAACTAATATTTCTGTATGAGTTCTGAGCATAAGAGATTTGTGCCCAAGATGTACTCAGTTTGAAAATTGGGATTTCTTTTCAAGCCTGTAAAAAGGTTTGCATTGACTCAAACTGCCTTTTCATGGGAACTCACACCAATCAGCTGGGCTCACATTTTCTCTCCCCAGAGACTTTGCCACTCTCATATCCTTAGGCCATCACAGTTTACAGCAACATAAATAGCTAATTAACTTCTTACTTAAAAGTAAGAAAGCAATCAAGTCAGCATCCTCATCGGCTTCTAGAAATCCTTTAGCTTTCTACCACTCTGACTTTAGACAACTCAGATGAGATGCAACCTGAAACATCTGCTGCAACAAGACTGAAGGCAGTAAGGTTCCAGTTACTGATACAGAGAGATAGTTTACCTACAATCAGCCAGATAGCTATACAGTATCATACAACCTGGAAATGGCAGAACACAAAAAATATTAAGAAAAAAAACTAGAAAGAAAGAAAATACGGAGCATAACAGTAAGAGGCCAGACTCTCAAGAATACTTCTGAATGCCTGTTCAGCTCTAAATAACACCAGCTGCAGTCCCACCAGGTAGGCACTAGTTCCTTCCAGCAAATACAATGGTGCCCCAGTTCTCTTTGAAAGAGCAATAGCCCTTTCTACCAAGAAAATAACATAGTGAGTTTATAAACTGCAGATTGCACTTAGGAACTGAAAGCACGTAAGCTATCAGAGCAGGTTCCATTGCAGAGCCAAAGGCCATACCCTGGAGAATGGGGAAGATGCCACAGAGCACTCAGTCACAGAATGGCTGAGGTTGGAAGCGACTCTGGAGGCCAACTGATCCAGTTCCCAGCTCCAGCAGGGACACCCAGAACAGGTTGCCCAGCACCATGTCCACCAAAGCATCACCTCTCTGCCTGCCCCCCTTCAGCCACACTGCTGAGCACTCATTCCCAGACAGATTGGAAATCTTGCTTTACGATATATACTGTATGCATGTGTAAAAATGCAGTAAGTCCTTTTTTAGCGCCAAAGCTACTCTCACAGGCATTGCACGTGGGTTGTTTTCACGCTTCACAGTGAGGCACATAATTCTGGCAGGTTTCCACCTCACCAACCAGCTCAGACACCTGGCCTCAGACAACCTGCCCACTTCATGTTCTCTCCCTTTCCAGGATTTTTCCTTAGGGATGCTCTCAGCTGGGAAGGCTTCCTAAACACCAGTCCCTTTCCCCTCAGTTTCTATGCAAGCTCCCTGGCTCCCTGGAAGAACCAGTGCAGGACCAACAGCACTGAGGCAGATGGGGAGTTGGCTGCAAGGGTGATGAAACTGCCAAGAGGGGAAAGCTCAACTGCCATGGACCTTCTTTTTCTGCTGCCAGGAGGGTATCCACAGCGTGACACCGCAGCAGGGACACATGGCACATAACCCAAGTGAAGGCTGGGGTTGGCTTAGCTCCTGAGTCTTTTTAGCACCCCTACTGCATCCCCATCTCTCACAAACCAGCAATCAGCAGATCTGTTAAGAAGACCTAGCTACAAACCCAGAGACCTCTGCTTGTTACAAATTATGAGTCTTGCTGGCAGAGCATATAAGCGTGCTGTGATTAGAACGGCCACAGACATTTCTAGCAACATGGTCTCTTACAGAACCCCTTCATGTCCTAATGCCTTACACACTTTCACACATCTGCTATTGGAGACAGAGGCTCAAAAAGGAGTTCAGGCAGCAGTTGACGTTCCCATTCACAGCACCCAACAGTTTGGGCGCTGCACAGCTCCTGGCCATCAGCTTTCAGGTGGGGAGAAGGCCCTCCCCTACACAAGGATTCCTGTAGATGATAGCTAAGGGCTGGAAAAGGTTATATCTGAATACTGCAAAGGTCTGATGTCTCCAAAATGGAGAGTCAAGAGATTTTGCTGGTCAAACTCCCATCCTGCAAAGCACACAGGTTCATAGTTCCCCATGACTGTATCACTCCAACAGAAAGGAATGAAAACCTCTGAGCAGGGACACGTTGTCTGCTGTAAAGAAACCCAGCATAGCTAGGTCCATCAGAGCTGTAAGTATATAACAAGAGCATCTTCAAACCTACCCTCAAAGAACAAGGCACTACAGCACACAAAGCTGGAGAATGTGCTATGGTTTTGAACCACTTACAGATACATCTCTACTACTTCACCACTCTTAAGAAATACCACAGCATGTGGGCGAGGAAGAGTCAAAGCTTTGCCTTGTATTTGGCTTGCTTTACAAGAGCTCTTAAAATAAGACTACACCCAAAAATAGAGTGAAGGGGCTTTGTTATCTTATGAATAGGCGCACAATCTGGCATGCTGGCTGCAAAGAGAAGTCTGTAGTAGATTACACCCTCCTAACAGGCTGTTGTTACATTCGGGTCAGGCAACAGGAGAGGAAAGAAGGATAATAAAATCATTACACTTCACTTTTACTTATTTGTTAATACTCGGGATTTTAGAGAATGAAATAGAGACAAAGCTTCTGCTAAAGCATGCTTAACAAGCACCTCTGGCCTGCATCTCACGCGTAAGTGATTCTCTCATCTGAGTCTTGATCATCTCTGGAGAGCAGCCTGCCAGAGGTACCAGAGGTGACAGATTTGCAGTACATGTCTTGGATAAAATCCTACATTCTGCATAAGGTAGCTAAGAGCAGATGTCTAAACTGAGCCTCGCCTTATTACCCAAAATGAAGCCATACTTAGGCAGAAAAGCCCTGTTAAATATTGCTTTGTGAAAAGAAATGAAAAATTCCTCTGTGATGGAAGAGGAAGAAATATCAGACAAAGACTAAAAGAGCAACAGCAGAAAATCTACAGGCTGCATGGGAAACAGGATTTAGTCTAGGGAAATACCTGGCTCTTGTCACATTTGCTGATGGCAGCCTGCTAAACCTTGGGGTCAGGAGGCAAGGAGAAAGTTTGCTTTTGTTCTTTTGGGTTTTGTTTTTTAACTGCTCAGGTTAAAAGGGGCACCATGTAAACCTTCAAAGAGAAGATCATTAGCTTGAAGCCTGGAAGAATATGTTCTTGAGAGCTTCCTCTGTCTCCCACATTACTACTAGCGAGCCATGCTCATTTCTCACTCCCTCTCAGAAATCCACCCCTCACTTTGAGGTTGATTTCTGAAGAAGCAGAGCACAAACTCACAGAACACACCCCTGTCCACTTAGCTCAATGAGGAAAAAAAAAATATCTCACATTGGCATGGTGAAGTTGTGCCCATTCCTGCATACACGAGTAGCCTGCCACAGTCCTCACAATTAACTTGCTTGTCGCAAGGTGAACCAGCAGTCCCTTTTCCCATCAGCCCTGAAAACAACAGGCTGCAAAGCTCAGTTTATTGCTCTGTCTGGTATCTTCTCATTTGGCTCTAATCTCCTCCAATATATACGCATATTTCAAATGCTCTTGCAGAGATGGGGCTCTTCTGAAGGCCTGACATTTTTACAGTCCTGGCAAGCCATCCATTTCTATTTAATTTAGCTCTTGACACAAATAAACATATGCACTAAGATTTACATACAGGTAGGATTTTCTCAAGTTTGCATGCTGGGGGCTCCATCTGTAGCGCAATCACCTATAACTATGGGTGATGCTGAGCTACCCTGCTGGTTATCAGCAGCAAGATGAGAGGTGGCTGTCAATATGGCCAGGGCAGCACAGAGCCCCTCACAGGCTACAAGCTACCTGCAAATCGGAGTGAAAAAATTCATGGACTGCATTGCTTTCCAAGCCACAACAAAACCATTTCACGTCTCCTTTTACAAGCTATTGTCACAATACAGACACCCAGAACTAGAAAAATAAAACAGAAGATTTATCCTTTTGACACCCCAACCACTCCTCAAAGATGCTGTAGAGACACCGCTCCTGCTTGCTCTTAACAACCACAGGTTTTCTTACCTTTGGGCAAGTGCTGTGGCTGTAGCTCCTCTAGGCTGCTCAGTAGAGATCAGGGAAAGAGATACCTGGGGCCAACAGCACTTTATCCCTCCCAGCTGGCACCAGTTAGTTAAGGAAGCCCCATTCTCTTCCCCCTGGGCTATAGGGTGAAAAATAGCCTTCAAGAAAGTGGTAGAAGTGCTGTTCTTCAGCCTCTCCATATCAGGCTGTTCTTGAACTCCCAGTGGGTGTTTTTCAAATTGGTATTTTCATTTCCTAGCTGGGTATAAAATTGTTCCTTTGTGGAGCTCTGTCATGGTTCCAAATACAGAGTGTCACAATTGCAGGCTAGGTCTGACTTTTTTTATGGACAGTAATAAAACAGAAAAGGAAAAAGTAAGGGAAGAGAAAAAGCTCAGGGGGCACTTGGCTATGTGGAGGGTGGATACGTGCATGGATTCCTAGGAAAAGGGCTAAGCTGACATGGAGAAAAGCAAAGCAAGAGAGCTCAGACCTAATCAACATGTGGTCTTAGCCAATGGCTAGTGGTATCCCGGGCTGTATCAGGAGGCTGCTGAGATCGTTCAGTCTGGAGAAGACTTAGGGGTGATCTTGTCAATGTCTGTATTCAGAAACCACCTGGACATGGTACTGAGAACTCTGAGTGGCCTGGTTCAAGTAGGAGCTGGACCAGATGGCTTCCGAGGTCACTGCCAACCTCAGCCACTCCTACCAGTACCAAAAGGAAGCCTGCAAGAATGCTAGAGAGGGATTCTTTATAAGGGACCATAATGACAGGACAAGGAATTATAGCTTTAAACTAAAAGAGGGGTTTAGATTATAATTTAGGAATAAATTCTTTACTCAGAGGGTGATGAGGTACTGGCACAGCTGCCCAGAGAAGCTGTGGATGCCTAAGGTACTCAAGACCAGGTTGGATGGGGCTCTGAGCAACCTGGTCTAGCAGGTGTTCCTTCCCATGGCAGAGGGGTTGGAACCAGATGATGTTTAAGATTCCTTCCAACTCAGACTATTCTGTGATTCTATGATTCTGTGAAACTCGTAAATAAGCTGGATACTAAGATGTCAAGCACTCTAGAAATGAGCATCATGATGTGCCACTCTACAAAGGAATAACTATTCCCTAAAGAGCACAAAAAATAGTGATGGCAGCATGTGATGGGAAGACTGCGAGAATACTGATGTAGTCAGTGTGTGTGAGCTGATGTTGTGATGTGCCTGGGACTCACGCAACAGCCTACAAGGTTCAAGCTGATTATAGCAGTAACATTTCAGGCTGAGAACTTAGTTTCACTGACCTGCATGCATTTAATCAGCACATTGCTACATATCTCCTTCTGTCTTAAATGTTCTTGCTGTGCCTCCTTATTCTGTCTCCCTGGATAAATACAGTGAATGCCTTCCCTCCCCACTCACCTGATTCAATGACATGTCCACAGGGGAAAGAGGATTGGTGACCCCTGTTCTGAGACAGATTAAACAACCGGCTGGACTTTTACCACCAGATTAAGGAAAATGACTTCCTGTCCCTCTGTTCTGAAAGGAAAATATGACCTACTCGTTATGAAGTCTGAAAATCACTGAGAGAAAAGTCAAACCATTCACTCCTGGGATCTTGAACTAGAACAGGCAACACAGAGTGGTAAGAGGATGCTAAATATTTCAGTGATTGAAAGAACACAAGGGGTAAGTAATTAAAAACCCATATGGCAGACAGCAGTTCTTAGACCATGGTCTGTGGGGCACCAGTGCCCTGCAGAGCATTCCTGTGTGGTCAGCAGAAGGGCTGCTGTCACAACAGCAAAGCATCTGTCACTTTTCAAGCAGTGACCTGCCCTGCTCTTTCTTCTCCCGTGCAAGCCTCACAGAGTTCTCTGAGACTATTTTTGACCCACTGGGCTGACAAAGAACTTAAGCCTGTCTGTCTGCGCCAGGCACTGGGCTCTTCCACAGTTCCTTTTGATGACTGACTTTTTTAAAGGGAGCCATGAAAAATGTCAGGCAGAGCACCACAAACCACACAAAGATCACTGCAACTGATCTACAGAAGGGTCTGTAAGGAAAATAAGTAAGCTGCAACAGACACTATGTTGGGCAGGGTGGTCTAACCAAGCATCTGTGCCCACTGCACTGGAAAGACATTTACCACCTGCTTTTCCTATTAGATTTGGTAATATATTTTAAAAAAATAATTAGCTCTGGTATTGTAATTGCCTCAGGGAGGGAATGAAGTCAAGAACTGAGGCTGGAAGAAGAGAGGAAGACGATGGGCAAGTTAAAATGTCAACAGGATTCACTCAGGGAAATCCCTTGTTACCATCCTAGTAGATGATTTTCAAAGGCAAAAAAAGAATTCACAAACCTCCTACATTTTCAGCTTCCTTTGAGTATCTCCCTTACATGGTTATCTTGAATAGATGCAACTCCCTGATAGAAAAACCTACCCTGAAATCTTGTAAGAACAAGGTCTTCTGTGTTTCTTTAACTTCAGGGCCAGAAAATCCACATGAACAGCCTTCATCTACCCCGAGTCTGCAGTCTCCGAGTGCCTTCTAGCTGTTCATTAAGCAACGTGACTAATGCTTGTCACGTGTGCTTTGTTATCACTCATTCTCCCCGCGGGCTCTGCACACAGAAGGCAGGCTCTGTGTGCAGCACAGAGTTTGGCCTCAGTAGGGTTTAGTATTTTTCCTTTTCCAAGGTACTGGCTGCTGTGAGGGTACATTAGGCACAGCAAGCTGCAGAGAGGTACCTTGCATTTAGAGAGGGAGGCGTGATGTCTGCAGATGTCCCTTCTTCCTGTGGGAAGTCATTCCAGTGCCCTGCACTGGCTGTGCCTGGCAGAGATGTCCCAGTGCCTCAGCATTTACAGCTCCAGCCTGGGGAGAATTAACAAGTATCACAACAAAATGTTATTGATTCTGAGCATGGGATTAGAGCTGAAGGTGGTTCTTACTGGAAAGGAGGACACCAATGCCTAACAAAGCAGAGATATGCCAGGATGCTGTGCCACACACCTCACATACGCCTGAGCACAGACTATGGTGGGCTAATCTTGCTCAGTACAACACTCAGCATATCAAGACAGGCTGGCTAAACATCAAATAATTCATCAGTCTTCTTCCTGATATATGCAGTTAAAAATCATGCATCAGAATGAAGCCAGGGTTGCTAAACCCACAATCTCTCTGTGGATAATGTGGAAAGACTTTTGCTGCTTTCTTCTCCATGTGGGGAAATGATGCACTGAAAGTCCCAGCTCCTTTGATTTGGTGGCTGGAGGCAGTAGGTGACCTTATCTCTCCACCAATCTTCGCAGTGGCTTGTTTTCCCTCCCCTTCCATGCTCAGGATTGCAGAGAAGTGCTTCTGGCATGCACAGTGAGTCAGCATCCCAGTAACTTCTACATCATGGAAATACTCCCATTCCCAGGGCTGTGCTGCTCTCGACTTTGCAAGTAAAACAGGGCACCCCACCTTTTGCAAAGAAGGGCCCCACAAGGAGCCAGGTCCTCTTACGCAGCCAGCACACCAGGCATGCTGCTCATTTTGGCTCAGAGCACATGCAGAGAGGAGGTGAGCATCCCTTCCTCTTGCTCTCACCAGGAATGGTCACACAGTATTTCTGAAAAGCTGAAGCCAGTCACAGTGAGTGAATGGTTTCAGGATGGTTTGTATTATTTTTTGTTTGTTTTTCCTTTTTTCTTTTTTTCTTCATTCTAGTTTCCCAGCTAATGCTCTGGAGAGTAAAAAAGAAAGAAATTCTCTCGGAGCTTTTGTTGCGAGCATCTGAACTGAACCCCACCCCTAAGATTTCAAAGGAGCTTCTTTAGCTTTGTAACTTTTCCCTGCTCTTTGCATTTCCACTTCTGGATGATAAAAAGACCAAGCAGACTAGTGCTGTTTTCACAATGTGTGTATCATATCCAGTATCACACTGGCAATGCCAGGGCTCTTGAAGTTCCAGTCTCAGACTCTCTGAAGAGGTCTGAACACATTTAAACGCCCAAAATTCCAGCTACACTTTTAATCAAATCCTTGAAGTCGCTCTCAGGACTCGGTGTCAGTTCTGCAGCCAGGAGCATGTCCCATGCCTTTACGATGGCTATGACTTTAGCCACAGCCAGCGGCTCTTTTCAGCCCAAGCAGCACTACCCTATAAGGACCAAACCCAGTACCTCTTTATTTTCATCACATGGTACCAGCTTGCGATGGCCTCTTCTGCATTTCCATCACAGCTGAGCCACCACACATCACTGGTCCTCAAATGCGGATGCTTGCACTTTATGGCAAAAAAAGGAAATTTCTGAGAGAATGCAGGCTGTACTCTGCCTCATCACTGATGGTGGTGTGGCTTTTTGCCTAACTCTATTGACTTCCTCTGTAAGGTCTGGATGCCTCTAAAATAAGTTAAACCCCCAGACAGGCTCCTGTGGTTTCACAGGCTGGCAGCCAGTGTCCTATACCAGCCATCACCTTTTCACTGATGGACACATCACCAGAAAAGCATATTCCTTCTTACTATGCACTGGAGAGTCTCATAACATAGACACATGGAAACATTCACCAGAATCACAGGTGCTACTTCTGCCAAACAAGTGCTCTGTTCTTCACGTCTGTCCATACAAGAAATCGTAGTGATTTAATCAAAAAGAGTTAAAATCTGATAGCCTTAAGCTAGTGCAAACCATGGTAGAGACACTAGACCCTTGGTGTACATATATGTTTAATGAAACAACACATTTAATGAACAAATTGTTCCTTGATGTATGAAGAAGCTACAAAACATCTAACATTGGCATCTAAACTGATAAAAGCAGCAAGCTGTTTAAGGGCTAACCGTGCCAGATGTGACTGCTAATTGCCCTTTTAAATTTAAATAACAGCACATCATGATTCACTTTTAGTGGAAATGGCTAAATAAAACAAAAAATAACATATTCCTGATCCCAGCACTATCACTCTTTAAAGACCCAATTATATTTGGAAATTCATACTGGGCTAGCAATTGGACTCTAAATTTCCATCCTCTACTGTAAATTCACTCCTGAAATCAAATCTGTCAGAGGCAGGGAGCTTAACATGATCCTGTGACTCTCTCTGGTATTTGCTACTATGCTAACACATTACATTCTGGACAACACATTAAGCTGTGATATAATATCAGAGTCACACCGGGATGAGTAAGAAGCAATACGAGAGCCCATGAGCAGCCCGATCCTTCACTGTCGCCTGTGCTTTGAGTTATTCATGTTCTGCAAGGCAGAAAGATGATATGGATTTCTGCTTAAAAGCATGAACCACAGAACGATAACCAAAGGTTAGTTATAGTCCAGCACAGAGGTAAGTGCTGAGAAATCACCAACAATCTCCTATGGTCCTGCCTAGAGGGTTGGGTGGGAAAAGAGAGAGCTGCACGTGGTGTTCAAGTACCAGCACCCCCACGTGCTGCACGTATGCACCTTTGGCAGCTCGAAAAAGCAGTCATTTATACAAACACCCACTATGCCCTGTGGTGCCGACTCCCACATAACAGGTAGTGCTTCTCTATACTACAAATGATAGGTGTGGGTATACACACAGCTATACAGCTAGCAGAGTGTACCAACACTGATACCTATGTGTTGAAACACCATCCTCAGGGGAGGCACAGGATCTCCTGAGTGCCCAAACGGTCTCCTCCATAGGAAGACGTGTTGCTGTGCCAACCTGCAGTGCCTCTGGCTGTAGGGTCATGCACTAGTGAAGGAAGGATGTGCTCTTGCAGATTCTTCCTCCCTCCTGCTGTTGTTCATTCAGGAGCTTTTAAAAAGATCATAGATAATCAAACTATATCTCCTCCTGCACAGATTCTTCTAATTTGAAAGTGACAAAAAAGTCTTGCACTGTGAGGAAGAGAGGACTAAAGTGAGTCCTTTGTGCTGATGGTCACCTCGTGCCTAAGAAGCAGAGAGGTACTGGGAGAAGAGGGCTCCACTTGAATGAGCTGTCCTCAGTCTCCCGAACAACAGAGCACCACAGAGACAGCAAAGGTTCATTCTCTGGATGTGGAGTCCAACATACTGAAAACTCAAGAGAACACAAATCTTATCCTTTGATTCCTTATTTTAGACTACAGACGCTTAGATGTGGGAACGGAACATCTAGAAATGCAGAGCTGTTGGGTTGCTCACGTTGGATCACCATGTGACATTGGGTCACTGCATCGTGAAGCACCTCTGGCTCGCACAGCACTGGGCACAAGGACTGCTGAGGCCTGGACCTGGCAGCGAGGAACAGAGCTGAGAGTGCTCTCTGGAGCATGTAGCATCTGAAAAACTGCAACAAGAATCCCTCCACAATCCTTTTGTTGGCTTCTCCCTCCTGGACATTTTTAGCTCTCATGAATGTGAAATAAGCTTTTTCTATAAAGATGCAGATGACACGGCTGCTAAAGTCCTTCCTCGAATATAGTAAGGGAAAACTATCAAAAGGGAAAGAAAAGCCATTTCCACGGGATGTTTTTGTTGTTATCACATCCTGCAGCTCAGGGCATGGGACTACGCAGCTCCCTGTACTCCACTGAGGCTTGCTATGAAGGAGCAAGCTGGGAGTTACCCTCAGCAGAGCCTCAACTGGGTCCCTCTGCATCAGGGAGTCCTGACCAACACCAAGGCAGTCCTTGCGACTTAGAACTGTAGAATCATTAAGGTTGGAAAAGAGTACTAAGGTCATCTAGCCTCACTGTCAGCCCATCCCCACCTTGCCTGCCAATCATATCTCTCAGTGCCACATCTACACATTTATTGAACACCTCCAGAGATGTTGACTCCACCACCTCCGTGGGCAGCCCGTTCCAGTGCCCAACCTCTCTTTTGGAGAAGTTGTTTTTCCTAACATCCAACCTGAATCTCTCTCTGGTGCAACCTAAAGCCATTACCTCTCATTCTATTGCTGTTACCTGGGAGAAGAGGCTGACCCCCACCTCACCACAACCTCCTTTCAGGTCATTGTAGAGGGTGATGAGGTCTCCCCTGAGCCTCCTCTTCTCCATACTAAACAATCCCAGTTCCTTCAGCCACTCCTCACAAGATTTGTAAGACAGGCTTGGCCCATTCCTGGTTTGCAAGTCCATGTCCAGTTTGGAGCAGATCAGTAAGGCATCTCAAGATGCTTTCAGGAAAATAGGACATTTATAAAACACAGCTGTGTGGAATATCAGCCCTACTGAACATCATCCTGCTAGCTGCAGGTAAACAAAGAAGCCAAGAGTGCACAGCCGTTTCATTTTATTAATTAAAGTGACTGGCATTTATACAGCACCAAAGCACTTTGCAAATCTTAATTAAGCTTTGCAACAGCCCTGTGAGGTGAAACGTGTTCCCATTTTACAAACAGCAGAAATGAGACACAGTGAGGTAAGTGACCTGCCAGTGTGCTCAGGAGCTCAGTGAAAAAAATGGGAAAGAATCCAAGCTCCTGCTTTTCCAGCCTTTTCCCTATGAGCTGCTCCCTTCCCCTTGGCGTGGAGTGACTTTAACCCTGAGCAGCCACCCCGGGGACTTCCAGCTCAAGCAGCTGTGCGTGGGCAGGAGTAGCGCCAGCACAGAATGCTGAAGTGCTCTCCCATACCTCAGAGATGCTTTAGGGTTCTATAAAAATTTTATTATTTTTCATATATTGAAACAGGTGGAGAATCTACAGCCAAGGCTTCTAAAGTTCATTTCACGCCGCCCAGGGCCACTGATTTTTATTGCACTGGTGGTGGAGAAGACTAATACTGGGTGTCTGGGCGCAGTTATTTCCAAAGACAAATGACCCCAGCAGCGAGCAGAGACACAACAATGTATAAACAGGGTTTTTTACCAACCCGCCCACTTTGTCCTCCTGGGAGCCCTGCTGGTGCGAGGCCAGCACCAGGCCCCACAGGAGGGACTGCCATTGGAGGCCCTGCCCAGGCTCCACATCCACCTCCAGCTACCAACATCAGGGGACAGAGAGTAGTTGGGCAGCCAAGGTCTTGGGAAAAGAGAAACCCACCCCTGGAAATAGTGCTTGGGGGAAGGAGGAGTGCAAAGTTGGTATCTTGATGCTCTACATTCATCAGAAGTTCCCATCTCTCCTTGGGTGGGACCTTGCACTGTGAGAGCAATGCCACGGGAGTGAACATCTGCCTGAGGGAAACCAGCCTGACAGATATTTTGCGCAAATAATTGAATTATTTTTAGATGCTCTACACATCCACTCACAAGACAGCTAGCTACACGGAGATGAACAGATCTCACAGCCCCTTACTAATCCATTGAAACAGCTAATCTCCTTAACCCTTGCAACTCGTGAATAATGGGAGACACGATGTCCTTTGAAGAGGCATTGCACTATGTTGCTTTTACTCAGGATGAAGTTGCTTCTACTCAGGATGTTTACTCCAAACAAAGGAGACCTGCAGCAGGTTCCTCGCTTGTTTTTGAAGGGAAAGGAGGAATTAGGACCATCGATGAGGGGACCTTTCCTTCCTTTCCTGTTTCTTGCAGCATGACATATGCACAGACATGATTCATCCCTGTCAAAGCAGAACAGGGTCATCAGCACTCATCCCAAAAGCACGATAACTGTGTTGAGGGAGGAGGAGTTATTTTCCCAGTATCTCTAAGAGCCTCAAGCTTAAAAACCCCAGGGTCGGTTTGGTTGAACACAGAAAAGAAGTCCCTTGCAGTCACCTTCTGTTTTTCTTTGGCTTTTCACTTTTTTCACTGAACAATCTGAAGTGTCTCATGTTGAAAGACAGCTCTCAGTGCTCTGCACGTACCACACTCAGCTCTGCCTTCATCCTTCACAACAGCAAGGGTAGGGTCTCATTCCCAAAGGCTGTTTTGAATCATAGAATGGTATTGCCACTTTCGAGTTTACAATGCACTACCTACAGACCTGCTGCTTAAAGCCCATCAGTGGAATTAAACCTTAGAGATAAACAGCACAGGAAAAAAGAGTCCATAAAAACATGCATATACACGCTCATCCAAAGCTCAAGGGAGATAGGGGCACTTTTTTTCACTGCCTTTTACCCACAAAGGCAAGACACAAAGGTAGCAGTCATTTTGATACTGCTGAGGAAATATCCCAATAAATATGGGTTTGGCTATATTTCAACCAACACTATCAGCAAATCCATACAATTCTTCAAACTGGGACAAAAAGGATCATAAGGCATATTCACAGTGGCCAACTAAGGTTGTTGCATCCAGAAGAGATGTAGAACTCGTACAGCCATGGCTGTGGGCATGGCTGTACCAGCACTGCTGCTAAGTGCTTTGGAAAAGCCTCTCAACTGCTGCAAAACAGAGGATGCTGTGCTTTTCTCGTTGCATAATACTTTCACATAACTGCATACCTGGTTGGATTTCTAGCACAGTTAGAGTACATGGGGGAAAATACTTCTAAGTCTCATGAAATTCACATGGATACACAAAGGCTATGATTTGTTGTTACAACAGCACAGGCAGGCTCTTGTGCACTTTGACATGCAGATCAGCCAATGCTCTTCAGCCAAGAACTGAGCATGTCCCCATTCTGCTTCTGGGAAAACCTGTGCAGAGCTCTAATGGCCCAGCCCTGGAGTGGCCTTGAAAAACTAGCAGTGATCCCCATCAGCGCACACTGGTGTTGAGCAGAAAAGCTGGCCCTTCCCAACACCTGGCCACAGCACTGCAGTCCTGCTTTATCAACAAACACCTACCAGAAAGTCTCAGAGTGATCACAGATCACAGTCCAAGGTGCACTGAGGCTAAAGCCAAAGTTAGCTTTCTCTTCTGCAGACACAGCACAAGTCCCATAGCTGGCATTGGGGCTGCAGCAACAAATCTAATTTAGAGATGACTTTTTTCCAGATTCAGCAATATTTTCAACATAATTGCAACACTATAAGGCCAAGTGTCTTTGGAGAACTCCAAGCACCCTAATATCTGTCAGCACTGCCACTGTGGAAAGTGAATCCAGCTCTGCATTTACTCAGAGCGTGTTTGCCAGCAGAGGGTTTTACCTGCTCTGGAAACCCAGATCCGAGGAAAACCCTCAAATACTGTTCCAACAAATTAAAAACTTCCCTCTGGAATGTCTATAGCTATTTTTTTCCTTTAATGTGGAAAAAAAGCAGCAACCACTAAAAGGTGGGTTTTCCTTTGTTGTTTTCTTTTTTTTTTTCCCCTAAATCTGTCATACTGTTCAAAGAATCACAAGCATAGGCTGGCTGCCTCGTGGCTACAGACTTCCCACCAGTCTGCACAAAAGCAGCACAAAGCATCTGCTTTGTCCTTTCCTTCTCTGTTTTATAGGACTAGGAAGTCTGAGAAGATTTCAACTTGTTGGCAGTGTCGCAGCAGCACCTCCCACCAGCAACAAAGACACAGTTAAGGTTAAATTTGCATTAATATTTAAAGTTATTCTATTCCATGCTCCACTGTTTGTGAGATCAGGGTAATCTCTCTGAGGATTTCCTGCTTGGGCATGTGCTAGATGAGAACTGATATTTTGCAATGCATGTTCAATATTACTGCATCTGGAGCACAGCTGAAATGCATGGAGTTTTGGAAAATGTATGAATCGCCCTTTTATTCAAGCAAAAAAATAATAATTAAAAAAAAAAGGAGATCTATTTTCTCTGGAATCAGGCCAAGACAGCACAGGGGAGCTGGCACCACAGCCTGCTCCTGCACCTGTTCCTACCCCTGGCTTCACACCTCTCTCCCTCCTGCTCTGCTGAAGCCAGTATGTTCCCAAGGACCACTCTTCCCATGCCTCCCACCAACCAGGGCACCACCAGCACCTTCTGATCATGCCTGCAGTCCAAGGAAAGCAAAACACAAATGCTGGGACTTCTAGTGAGCGCAGAACACAATGCTGCCTCTGCTCACTGCAGCTCCAGGTGATGCATGACTGGGATCACTGGGACCAAGAGGCTCAGGAACTCCCTTCCAGACCTCACCTCACCTCCAGCAATGTCTCCCCTAAGAGATTACATGTTTTGTCTTCTGGACCAATCATGCCAGTGCACAGCTGCCACTCCACAAAGGAGTCTGGGGGTGGTCTGCAGAACTGTACATATAGAGCATAAGCTGCTCCATCTTTAATGTGGAGCAAAATCCACACATGGCCAAAGCCATGCTAACACCCCTTTAGTATAACTGCTGAGGACACAGCTGGCCCTCACATGGGGCACAGGAGCATTTGTTTGTTGAACAAGATTTAACAGAGAAGCTCCACTCTTATCTCCTCGGCTCCTTTATCATTTCCAGTGTTGTTCTGTTCCATGGAAATAAGCCCTGCTGGGATAATTTCATTTATGCTGCTCACCAGTAATGTGGTGCCTCATTTGCATCACCAAGGAATGTAAATCTGCCCCAAAGAGCCCAAGATCCACCCACAAAATGCTCTCCTGTGCCAGACAGAAGAGGAGCAGAGGGAAAAGAAAATGGCTGGGGTGATGTGGAATAAAAGGAAAAAATTCCAGAAGAACTGGCAAAGAAAGAGCAGAAGGGAACAAGAATATTCTGCAATGCTACCTAGCTGAAAAATGCTATGGTGCACAATGCCCACTGCCCTGGGCAAACCTCTAGCCACCGTGCATTGCTCCTGGCCTCCCACTGCATTCACAATGTGATGTTAACAAAAGCATCGAGAAGTGGCCTGTGGAGCTGGGAAGCTGAGTGTCGCAGCTCATCACAAGGAGAAGAAAAAAAACACCCCAGAGCTCTGACAGCTCAGCTCTGCATGTCACATCAGTGTCCATTGAGAAAAGCAGGCACAGGAGATGTCTTGGTACAAAAACTGCTCTACGCAAAAAAGCAATGGATGCGGAAAAGAAAAGGAGCTCAATGGTCAGTGAAGATATTTCAGAGAGGAATGAAAGGTTCCATTTCAAGTTACATAGAAGATTAAAATTAAAAAGGCTATGTCTTGCTGTGCAGCTACCTGCCAGTGACTGAAATCCCTTTCCCACTGCATTCTCCACAGTGTTTGTGGCCTAAGTATCATGCATGTATCTGTGCTGTGATTAACACACTTCCAGGAGGCCAGGAAGCTCTCAGGTTTGCAGCAGCAGGCTAGGAACAATGCATACACTTCAATGGTGCCACAAAACTTTCATGAGCCAAGCCTGATTTCCCAAGGGAGAAAAGAGCATCCTCTGGGCTCAGCTAGGTGCCAACAAACTGTTTCAGCAGCATCTGTGTCTCTCTTTCACACAGAACAATGGTTTGAGTTGGTGCATCCAAACCTCGGAAATGCATGGTCTGTCCTGGACCCAAGGATTGTGCCATCAGTGCTGCCATACAAGGCAGCAGTAGCTTATCATTTCCACCAGACTTCAGGCACTCACCACATAAGAGCTCACCACAACAACTAGGGCAGTGGAATGTGTTCAGAACTTCCAGGTCCTGGTAATACAGACAATTGACTGCAGACTTGGGGAATTTTCATCTTTAAGTTGCTGGCTCCTACTCAGGACTATTATGGAGGCAGATGATAGCTGATGGCCAGCGTAGGGTCCATCTCACATACGATAAACAACTGTGACATCCCAGGAAAAAGAGCAAGCTTCGAAGAGGCTATAGATATGCTGAGCATAACAAAGATATGTTGGTAAAAATGAGTAATTCTTAAACTGCTGTGTAAGGCAAACATTAAACCAATCTCTAAGAGTGACATTTTAGAAGATATTCATGGAAGCAGCCCTGTATATAGCCACAATGATGCTTTGTGTGCTTTCCTATGTCTCAGAAAGTGGAAACAATTTTGGGATCTCAGATATGTTGTTGAAGTAATGTCTCCTTGAAGTCCCCCCTGAGACCTTCAAAAGGGCAGAGACAGAAGGCATTGTAGGCCTTCTCCAACTCTTCATCAACCGTTGTCACTCTCAGTTGAACCTGCATTTCCAAGAGGAAAAGCCAGCAAGGATTTAATTCCCAGAAAGTGGGGGACCTACCCCGTCCTCACCCTGCATCTCACAACAGTGTGTGTAATGGACATCGGCCACATCAAGAAGACAACTTGTTGCCCTACCTCTACATCTAGGCAGTCAAGATGCTTTTGGCATGGTGTCTGCAGCATGCCTATCTGCATTAGAGGTCTCAAATGGTCTTCGCTTCCTCCTGGCCCTGAACAGCATGCAGTTCATACAGTTCATATCTTGAAGCCTGTGGAATCCTTCCATCCTGATTTGTACAACTGCTGATTCTATTCTTATTCCAAGAAAATTTAATTCATACAAATACTGTTTGCAAATAGAAGCAAAGGCCTTGTGCACTGGAGAAGAAGCTCCCAGCAGCTCCAACTTGCATTGGTGCAGTCCCATCCACACTACTTTGCTATCCTGATGCTGTTATCTGACAGTAACCACCTTACCTGTCCTCCCCATCCCTTTTCAACATTCTCTTTCCTCCGGTTATCTTCAGACCACAGGTAGATCTAACACATTTGTTTTGAGAAAGAAAACCTCTTCTCTCCAGCTCCTCTCCTAACAGTCCCTACTCTCTCTCCAGTCTCTTCAGCCATCTGCTCATCCACATTGCATAATACCAGAGCCAGACCTAGCACCACTAGAGACTCCTTCAAGAAATAGCCAGCCCAGAACCTTGCTAGGTGACCAAAGGAGAAAAGACTCAACTCCTGCTGCTTTCCTCATAGGATTTCTGGGGAGTTGTTCAAATGTCCCTCGCCCAGCCCAGCAGTGAGTCATGGCAGCTCAATTCAGGCTGAATTCAAGTAGGGTGCATATTACAAATTGCATACAAAGTATAATACATGGTCTCAGGCAGGACATGGGATATGAATGGCCTTTAGACATGCGCAGCACCAGTGCACCCTGGCATGAAAGCACATATCCTGCAGAGCATCATGAAGCCAGAAGAGAGGACACAGAGGACTTACAGCAGCACAAAGCTGAGAGGAAGGCATGAGAGCAGGAAAACAGACACAGGGAGCATGCCTTCAGATTCGAATGGAAAGTTCTGCTGACTGCACTGATTACTGCAGAGATAGACAAGATCTACTTTTAATTGACTAGAAAAAGAGGCAGAAATAAGGGTAGGAAAGAATGATCTTCTCCAGTGCCTGGATCAGTGTGGGCTGACAGGACCCAGAACAGATGGCAGAGATGGGCATAGACCAGCTGTACTGGGACCAATGCAGTTTTTCATACCACCTTATACTGAAAAGAACCCAGCTAGATATGGAGTCCAGCTCAGGCTTCTGCATGCAGCAAATGAAAAGAGTTAACAGAAGAGCAGTGAGAACAACTGGACAGATAGTTTGCTCAAGGAAAGGTTAAAGAAACTGGGATTACTCTAGAGACTTAGAGAACATAGGATGGAAAGTACAACTTTCAGACATAGCATTTGAGGATGCAAAAGGTCTATCCAGAAAGAAAGAGAGAAGAAGAGATGTGGGAAAAATGTATTTTCCACGTCCTCAGATATGAGGCTAGAGTTGGAGCAAGGTCAATTTATTTTAAGAATTAGGATCGTCTTTTTAGGGGGTCAGGACAGTGAAGGCCTACATGAGATTGCCTAGGGATATTGTAGATATTTCTGCACCAAGAGACCTATAAGAACAGGCTGGGAAAATATCTGTCAGAAATGACATGGATGCAAGTGGCTCTGCCTTAGGCTGAGATGACATTGCATAGAGCATTTTTTAGATCGTGTTACACCCACGTTTCTTAGCTGTACAAGCAAGAGTCATTGTGCTTATCTTGGGACAGCAAAAGGAAGATTCTCCTTTCCAGATATATCATCCTCTTGAGAGTTGTAGATGTTGGCCATCCTTACCACACTCCATAAACTGAGCTTGTCCATCACCTTGCCTGTCTGCCCTCTCCTGTAACACAGCACAGTGCATTGGCTGCAGCTGTTGGAAGGCAGGCCGGTGCCAGGAAAAAGAGAAATCTCTTCCAAGTAAAAGTAGGCAATAATGGGGACTGCTGATGGTCAGCTACCACAGCAGAGCAGTGGCATTCTCCTCCATAAACATCAGAACCAACAGAGGATGAGCAGCAAGGCTAATTTGAGAGCTGGCTAGTTAGGAGAAGAAAAACCCTTTGCTTACCCGACTTGACCTCAGAACTGTAGAGAACTATGTTATGTGCGCTGTAGGAGAGATGCTTTCAATCACCTCCCCTGCCAAGCCATTTGGCCCCAGTGTTCACATGAGACAGGCTATGAATTAAGGATGCGAGAATTGTTTTCACAGAGCTGAGACCCATGGCCATTTTTGTAGCATCACCAGTTTTAGAATATTGTTAAAAATCTGACATTTTTTTTTACATATTCCCCCCTACTTCTTTTCACTTTTTCTTGCCAACAAACTGCCAGATCCTGGCCAAGAATACAATCAGTGTGCTCAAATCTAATGTTAAAAGATACTCCTGCTTCTAGCTGAATTTCTATAAGTATCTAAACTTCACAAGAGATGCAGAAATGTCTCCTCCGGGTGTGGAGGCTGCAAAGAGGCTTCATGATTGAGGATTTGTCTATGCGGCAGAAGAAACAAGAGATGGGACACAGACCTCCGTGTTTGCCTCTCATGTTCAAGGCTGGGGAGCCAGACCACAAGGATGATTCATTATGGCTGCAGAACCATGTCCTGAAGGGTTCCTTAAGGTGGCTATTGAGAGCAGTTAGATCCAGAAAGATGAGAGACAAGCCACATCAATACCTTTCATGCCACAAGTTATAAAAGCTGGGTATCCCAGCTTAAATGACAGAGAGCCCCTTTGCCAGAGCAACATTTTGCCTTCACTTCTCATTTGAATATCAGAGGAAAAAAATGGTTGTCAATACTGAAGAGGCCACATGCTGAGCCGACATTTGCTCTCGCTTTAAAACAGCACAGGGAAGGGCTTATAGAAGCAAAGAAATGGAAACTCATATCTAGGTTGCTGGAATAACAGAGGGGAAAAGTGACATCATTCAGAGATCCAAGAAAGAGGCAGACCTCTGTCTGACCTGGACTGCAGGCTGGAGGTTTTGTGAATTACCAGCATCTGAGGACAACACCCCAGCCTTCCTCTAACAGCAGGATGCTGCTAGCTTTAAGGATCCCCGCACTTGATCTTGTTGACACACTTGTGCTGTGCTGAGGGAAACACAAAAAAAGAAGAGGCATTGTCATTCTTCCCAAGCTAGAGGAATCCAGGTGACATACATCCTGTGTCACACTCATACTGAGGAGTCTGAGAAAGCTTCTCTGAAATTAAAATCAGAGGCGGGTGTAGCTATGCATGTGCATGCTGAAGTTAAGAAGTGCAAGTGTTACATTGCAGCCCTGCATTTAAATATGATGAACAGGGCAGATAAGCAAAGAAGAACCCTGCTAGATTAACTGCTTAACAGCTTTTGTGGAAAAAGCTATTTCAGTAAGTATTTCAAATACTATTTGCAGTGTTTTGGTGAGCATTAAGTACTTACTACAAAACCATACAGTGTGCTCCCTCTGAAACCTGCTGGAAAGGACTGTTGATGCATATGCTCAGAGCTTACTTACTTTATCTGTGATTTTTATTTTACCTTTGCCATTCCTGACAGTCATCCAATCCATTGTTTAAATCCTCCAGTGACAGAGATTGTATGAGTGCTGCAGGCTATCCATTCTGGCATTTAATTCCTCCCCCCAGAGCAGGACTAGAGCTGTGATCTCATGGCCATCCCAGAGCCCCAGCTCTCCTGACAACTGCAGCCCGATCTGCCCCAGCTGCAGAGCAGGGCTCTTGGAGTGACCCTGCCATGCTGTGCAGGGAATGTGCCACCCACCCACCAGCCCCTCTGCCACACATATTGCTGGCAAGAAACACAGTTAAGAAATTTGTAGCAGGCAAAAATGAGTAAGCTTAAACACAAAGATAGTTCGGGTTTGGGGAATGGACATGAAGAATATTGGTTATAGCAATGTAGCTATCTGGAAACATCCCAGAAGCCAGGCATCCGCACATTGCATTGATGCTGGTCAGAACGTTTCAGGGTTGTTTTTTCTTCCATCAAAGGCACACTAACCCTAACCCTGGAGAAGCAGATGACCTATCTTACTCAGCTGCACTGAAGATATATACCCAGCTGTGTCTTGAAACATACCAGTTCTGCAGGGGCCAATCTGGATCAGCAAGCAAGACAGAGACAGACCTGAACACTAGGCTGGCAAATCCCAGAGTGATCTGCAGCTGGAAAGCCCTGGAGAATATGGATTATACAGAGAAGTTTGCAAAGGACCTTACAAGTAGCATGAACCAGCAAGCAGGTCAAGCAAAGCAGAGGTAGAAGTCTTTACGGCAGTCCCAGCCTCAAGATTGACTGCAGCCACAGGACAGAACCATTACAGCTCCCTCACATCTCCTATCCAGCCTCAGCTGCTGGCGGTGCTCTGCTCACCAATGCCAGGCACACCTCCTGCTGCAGATTTACAGCTGCTCCTGACAGTCAATAAAAGCCTGCAATGCACTAGACGGGAAATCTCCTCTCTCCATCCCTCCCACCCTTCCAGCTAGAGAGATCCTGGGAGATTTATTACTGCAATAAAAACAAAAGAGACAGAAAGATCCAGGGGAGCCTTGGAGCCAGGCTGTACTTCAATAAAGCCGAGGCAGACTCATAGGGGGATGCTGTTCTCTGGGACAGATCACCCCAAATGACAGTGAGCAATGCACTCCCTGGAAGGGAAAATGTCAGCCCACGCTCACACAACACAGGACAGAAAAGTAAACAGAGGGACACTGGGCTCTGAGTTTGTAAAACACTTGAGTGGAAGTGCTCCTGCATGGGTAAGGAGATGCTCGAGACAATGAGCACTTCTACCACCTGACTCACATCACCACACTTCAGGTCAGGGCAATAGCCAATAAACTACAGTTCCCTCTCTCCTGCCTAGACACTTCACTTCACAGCCTGCTCTACTAAGGACAGCTTGGAGAGAGGATGAACGGTCCCAATGCCACCACATAAGTGTGCTCTGCAAGCATAGGTAATGTACAAATTCCTCTGTGGGAGCCCTTTGCTTGGGTTCAGCAGAGCTGAACACCAGTCCCTGAGATCCAGAGATGATGTTCAGAGAAAGAACATGAGATTAGATCTCCCTGCCTGAGGGCTGGAACTGCACAGAATTTGTGGCTTCTTTCCTTCCTTCACAAAGCCCTTGCAGGTCCACACTGTTGCTCTTGCACTGGAATTTATGCAGCACTGCTTACATGCAGAAATCACTCCAAAACTCACCCGGACACTGAAATTCCACATTCCCTACCATCAGCAGTACCCAGGTGAGCCCCTTGTGTTCACTCACCAACCTTCTCCCTGGACAAATGGCACATATAGTATAATGACACTGCAGTTTTTTCATCTAAGAAGTGAGAGAAATCTTTCCTTCTTCTTCCTAATGCTTGAAAATGGAGAGAAGGGTTTGTAGCTGAGAAAAGCCCTGGAAGTTTCAGTTCCATTCTCTCCTCTGCAGGGTATCGTGGCTTAACCTCACAAAACTGATACCTTGCCTTAGAGTTTCATCTACAAAACAGAGTGTTAGGTCAGCAAGGACACTAAAAAGATGCTACTAAAGTGCACAGTTGCTGCTATAGCATAGACTCCAAATTAGGCTCCCTCCTTGTGGCTGGGGGCCACAAGGCCCAGTGAAGCCAATCAAGCAATGCTGATTTGCATACACACAACTTCTGGCTACCCATATCCCACCTGCTTCCTCACAGTCTGCTTTATACTCTGCTTATTCTCCCTACACTCATCTCCTGGGGTGAGCAATGTACCAATGACCCACAAGCCCTAGCACAAACCACAGAAGGCCCAATTGGAATTCAGAAATGGAATCAGCACTGCCATTCCCTTTGTATGGAGCTAGTGTCCCTATAAGCAGCCAGAAGGCACCACAGTCTGTTTTACAGAGGGCAAAAATTATCTTCCTGTCAAATAGAAATTTAAAACCCAAAGTAAACCATGGTGAGACTGACTGCTCTGAGCATTCTCCGAGGGAGGCTAACACCAAACTCCACTATGACCACCAGGCAAGCTGCCTTTCAAATGCAGCCTTTGTTTTTAAAAGATGCTTCTCACTTGTTGCCTAACTCTTTATCTATGCCAGGATTTCATGCTCTCCCCCTGGTCTAAGGTGCCTAAAGGGCTCCCTTCTAGGGCTCAAGACTGAACCCAAGGTGGATCCCTGCCCTGCTGTCTCCAGAGCCATCGGGGTGACTACACAAAGGGGCATCACACTGGGGCTGAAATACTCAAAGAACCCTGTTGCTACTTGGTATTTTTCACGCTGACAGTAGATGTTCCCTAATGTTGAACAGTTACCCTAGAATTACTCCTAACACAAGCCTAGATTTCAATAAAAATGCTACTATTTACCCCAAATCTTGCTACAGATAGATATATAGGCATTTTGTGATAACACAGAAACAGGTTTTCTGTATGCACGTAACCTAACCTTCTAGTACTTCCGTAATGTCTCTGGATAAAACAGATCTAAAGGTCTACACAACTGGGGATTGTGAAGACCAACCCCTATCCCATCTCAACGAATCATAGAATCACTAAGGTTGGAAAACACCACTAAAATTATCTAGTTCAGCTGCTGACCCATCACCACCATGCCCACTACACTCCCAAATGTCTCTCAAATGAGATGTGACAGCAGCTTCACTGCAGGATGGCTACATCTCGAGAGCAGGAGCGAACACATGGTATTAGGGCAGAACAACACTAGCATACAGCAACTCCTTCTGACACCCACTCAGTGGCTGCTGTTGACCAGACAAAAACAACTAACAAAAATCAATGGCTTTGGAAGAGAAGAAATAAAGAAGAAAGCGATTTCCAGTCCTTGTTTTCAATAAGTAAATGTATCTGAGCTTAAAGCTTACAAACACTGTCTTGCCCTCTGAAAAAAAAACTGGTTAATTCTCTCCCGCGTGCAAAGCTCTTCAATTCACCTTTAAAAGAAAGAGATAGATGAATTACAGTCCAGCATCCCAAAAGCAAATCTCTGCTCCCCACACAAGAGGCAATAATTCAGCAAGGCTATGCTGCCATCAGTCATGCTTCTCATCTTCTCAGCGCACCTTTCCTGTCATTGCCTGGCAGAGGGAAATGGATGGCAGATGCTCCCTGCTATGTCAGTTTTGGGGGTGGGGAGTGGGGAAAAATAGAAAAGGGGTGACCTTGCAAACAATGCCAGTGAGATGCACGTCTTGCTAGGAGATGGTTGGTGGTCTCCTTAGTGACTGCCTGGCTTTGTTAATTAGATGCTTTCAATGTTTGAGGAAGACATATTTAGCTCCCCAGAGTGTAGTTAGCACTAGAAGAACTCTGTAATTTGTTTTTCAGTTGTTTTATTGGTGATGGTGGCTTTTGTTGCTTTTCTGTCCTTTTGTTTCCCTCCATATGGAACAGGCTCAGTTTTCAAGTCAAAAGATCCCTTTCTTTATTTTAACTTTATTTTAACTGCAAGTTCAGCCAAGGATCTGAGAGTCAGGCAAGGCGTTTTCTGCTTTCCCCTATAATAAAGGTCCTATAATTACACAGTGAAGTCTGGCACTACTACACAAACCAAAAGGCAGCCCGGTCTATTTTCCTTTGGCTATCTTGTTTCTGGGAGACAGAGCAGCCTACCCACACAGGCTGAGTGAACAGAGGTGATTCACAGAGCCACCAGGCCCTGGAAAACAGTAAGACTGTGAAGCTGGTTGAGAAAGGGAAAAGTCCTGCACACGTCACATGGTTCTGTGCATTGCACATTGTAGCTTTCCCTGCCACGTAGCTAACATCATGCTGATCATTCTCCCAAAGTCACCAAGTCCACCTGGTGGTTCAAACGTTTTTAAAAAATACAGGACAGAGATTGTTAAGTTGGCAGTGCCCTAGTAGTAAAATTGTAAAGATCTTTCCTTCCATCTGAAAGCAAATGTTATTAGCTTAACTTAGCTATGCTTCTAACATACAAATAAATACATTAGACCTAGAGGTGTAATGCAGTAGGTCATTTTATTCAGGTGTTGCTCAATTAATGTATTTGAAAAATCTACTTGGTCCCTAGAAGGAAAAGATGCTCAGCCCTTGTGTGGGCCACAACACTCAAGATACTCCATCTTGACTAGGAAGATGCATTCTGGGCCAGATCCAGGGCAAGAGACCCTCCACGGTAATGTAGGGTTATAAAGTGTAATGACTGCTACGTTACCATCATTGCGCAAGGAGCAGTGATGTGAATTCCCCATATCTGTATAGCAAATCAGAAGCAGGTCTGGGAGAGGAAGCCAGCTTCTCCCCACTACATGTGCTACTTCACTATGAACTGTAACAGTTCATTCTATAGATACAAATCCTAGTTCATCATATATGGCCAAAACTGGAAAAGAAGCACAATTCTGTCACTGTTGGGAAAAAAAAATCCCAACAGAAAGTACGTACCGAAACCACAGTATAAAAGACAATCTAAGAACAGCCTACTAAGTTCGGCAAATGAAGACATAACAAAGAGGGGGATTTCTGTTTTTGCCAGTGAAGGTGCATGCTGCTCTAGCAGCTGCTCATCACAACAAGACAGGCCCACATCAGGATAACTAACTCTAAGCTGCACTCACACTGGTCCCCCATAGTTCGCATGGCCAGTCACTTCCACTGATGCCAAATCTCAGAGGTGTTTGCAGGTGCCCCAGGACAAAGCCTCAGGACCAGATGCTATTTCTTTGAGGACTTTTAGATTACTTCTGCTCCCCTTGTCTTCCAGATTCATCATGAAGAAGAGCACATGCTCTAGACGTCACATAAGGAAGCTGCAGCCCAGCAAAACTGGGAAACATCCACCTGCCTGGGGACGCTCCTGAAAGACTAGCTGTGTTAATTAGGAGTGTGGAGTTAAGGTATGAGAAAACCCCATGTGAACACTCTCACTCTGGAGGAACATGACCTCAGTTCAGTTCAGCTTAATCTTCCTGCAAAGGCAATTAGGCTAGCATAAGGCCAAGGGAATGAGATCAGCCACACAAGGATTTAACAGACTTTAACTAATGTCTGCAGACAATCCCTTAGTCAATAAAAATACAACTGGCCCAGCCTGGTTTTGAGAGAGAGCAGCCTGTGCGTGCTCAGTGCATGGCCACAAACCTAAACACCAGCAGCACTGCCCTCCAGTTTTGTTCCAGATTTCCCACAGCTTCCAGGCATATCTTTATCTCAACTAAAAAAACTATGTTGTAACAATGACCACAGACTTCTCCCACTGTAGTGGCAGAAGCCAAAGCCACCATGAGTTCCTGAAGAGCAGCCAGAGTTCAAGAAGCATTTGAACAACACTCTAAGACACAGGGCACCATTTTGGATGGTACTGTGAGGAGCCAGAAGTTGGACTTGATGGTCCTTGTGGATACCTTCCAACTCAGGATCTTTTATGCACTAAAAAAGATACGTATTTCTTGATGGCAAGAGTAAACCAATAGAAATATGTTTGTATGAAGCTAACTGAAAAAAAAACAAACAAACTAAAAAGCATGACTTGACAATGGTAAGGAAAGCAATGCTTGAATCTGCATTCTTAGTGCTCTGGCACATGTACTACATAGATAAAATTGAATGGCAACATCATGGAGAACATGATGATGGCAATTAATTTTGTTCCATGGCACAACAGAGACACTTACCCACAATTCTCTCTTCACACATGGTACGGATATTACCAACACAACCACAACTTGTTATTTAAATACTACAAAGCCATATTATTTCCGTAAGTGCAATACCTCTCAGTAAAAGGAATTGCTTCAGATATTACAAACAGAACTTCTTGGAGTCATTCATGAGAGAAGATGTAGTAGACTGCTGTTACGCAACCTACTAGAAATTAAATATAATAGTGCATAATAAGAGAGAAACACTACAGGCATATTTAGGCCACCTAAGTTTTGCAGCTAGAATAGCTCTGAAGTTAAACACTTCATCCTCTAAAATGGAGTGCTAATGGACAGTGAATGGTACAGCACACACTCACTGACTTGGAAAGGAACGTTTAGCCTAAAAAGTCTAGAGTGGTGGCTTTCAGCCTGCTGTTTTGATGGCAGACTGCAGGCTGCTCCTAAGGGATTCATGAAAGGCTACTGCAAAAAAACAAGATCATTACACACCATAAAGCAAACTAAGTGAAGCTTTTTCAAAGGGGCTTATGTATCCCTCTAGAATATTTCGAAGGGCCCACAAACTGAGGGAGGCTGGCAACCCCTGCACTAAGGACAAGGTCCTTATCTTATTTTGCCTGGTTTGCACCAGCATAACTCAGTCAATGCAAAGAGAATATCTTCTAATGAATGCCAGTGGCTCAGTAAAAATTAAGAGAGATTAGGCACAGGTCATGTGGCAGGATCAGAGTAATTAAATTGGTGGAAATACAACAGACTGCAAAAATATGACAAGATGTTTCACATATGAAGCCCTGTGTGTGGAAGACACTAAGAGTACATTTGATTATCAGATAAACAGTTTGTAATTGTGTAATTAAATATCACTTTATAACTATACACACTGGAGGCAAAATTAATGTTCTGCTTGGCATTATTGACTTCTAGGACTTAATCATGCAAATGGAGCATTCGCTTAACGAGATTTTTTTTAAAATAGCCTCTCATGAGCTTAAATGGAGAACACAAAAAAAAGAAAGAAGGCTCTCCATCCCAGGACTGGATTTAGTGCAAAAACATCACATTTGACCCCAGGCACCTCCAGCCAGTAATCCGTGAGTCAGAGGATCATACTTAGAGATGATCACACCCTACCTTAGGTATTTCAGAAGGGCTCTCAACTACGTTAAGCATCCTTTCCCTGCTCCTGCTTCAAACAGCCTGCGCAGGTGTGGGGGAATCCTAACAGTAAAAAGGAATAAGTAGAAGAAGAGCAGCTTTGGTTGGAACACATAGCAATCATGAACATCTACATCAGAAACTCAGTTGTGTCCAAAGTCTCCATTTTGTGCCATTCCCATTGCTGAACACAGTTCAGCAACTGCTAGTGCAGAACGAAGCTACATTCCCTGCCTGATACTAAAAACCATCAAACGTCTGCCATGCTGATGCATACTGAGAATTAAAGACCATTTAGCTGGGCCCAGTGATGTCCCACTTTGCCATTAATGGCCCTGTGTAAGGCCGCAGCATACCAGCTCTGCAAGGATAACCAGGCATCGCAGGAGGGAACTTGGTCCTGCCCAGCATCACCTCTAGTTCAAGAAAGGGCAGAGGGTCTCCACTGGCACCCAGCTTCCAGTCACTGGTCGCTTAGGGGCCATCTGTACCTGAGCCTGTATCCACAACAGCATGCTGAATGCAGGGGGCTGTAGAAGAGGCTGTCCTTTGCAACCTCTTAATATTCCCGTTGTGAAGGTGATGCTGACATTATGTATGGTACCCCTCAGCTTTCCTTGTATTTGTATTGCTTGCCAATCCTGGCTCCTTTCTCCAAAGTACTTTAAAGCATATGAAGCAAAGATGAACTTGGAGATGAAATCACAAGCGAATCAACAAATGAAGGAGAAGGAGAGGAGATGAAAGATAATAGAGAACTATACATAAGAAAAAAGAAAAAGTGAAAAAAATGAATTTCCATCCAGCTTCTTTCAAGATCACAGACGCTTGTTCCTATTCCCAACTGCACAAGCCTCTATTGTTTAATGAAGAATCAGTATTCAAACAGTAAGCGCAGTCTGCCCCACCATACAATACTGAGTTGTTCTTCCTCCTCCCAGAGTACGTTTTATGAATTCAGTCAGTGCCACTAACCTTAGGCTGGAATGTGGGTGGCTGTCACAGAATGGCACAGCTCATGGGGCCAGTGCCAAAAGCACTAATTTCAAGACTGATCTCTCCGACATAGGTCTGATAGCACGACAAGCAGCCATGTCAATACCAGCGCCCAGAGCATCCCCTCTGGGATTTTCAGGCTGCAATTAGCAGGTGAATGTGCTGCCTTCTGGGGTTGATGAAAGCACCTCAGATCCTATTGATTGCCAATCAATAGCCACTTCCCATCTCTCCCTTTCAGTTTCTGCAGTAGCAGTGTTAGTAATCAAATAAGAGTGGCAGGCTGATAAGATCCTGTCATCAGTGCAGCAGCAAAATGGGATTCTAGATCTAATCTCCTATGTCACATTTCCTACCCTGATCATGGAGACTTAACCCCTCCAAAAACTGAAGCAACAGACTTTTGAGAAAACTTCCTAATGCCCACCAGAGGCAAATAAAGGCTATGGAAGAGACACAGATTTCCTACTCTCACTGAAACTCAGGGGAAGTAGGGATAATTGCAGGAAAAGCCCCTAATTGCAGCTATTGCTGGTTACTGCATCTTCATACCACTTCTTCTTATACTTTCAAGTTACTGGAAGAAACAAAAATATGCAGCTGAAGATGTTTAAACTGCCTTTTTATTCCTTTTTTTTTTTTTTTTCCACTAAGAAATGCCACCAGAAAAATTGAAGTTCCCAAGGATAATTCCACTTGCTCATCCTCTAGGTCTGTGAAATCTCCACACCCTTTCAGCTAGGAGAAAGAAAGCTCTTCCACCCAGACTTAAATATTTTCAATGCTTGCATGCACTCCTGTCTTGGCAGATCTTGGTTAAAATTGTCCCAGTTTCAATTCTATTTACTGATGTGCCCTCATGGCACATGGATGGCCGGGCAGGGGTGCTTTATATAAGCTGCCATGACTGCATGGCTTCTGTTCTTCCATCCTATCACATCAAAATGACATCAAAATGTTCCGTGCTGGGTGAACACTGTCCTTGTCAAGAGAACAGCAAATGCCAGCAGTGACATGGTTAATGCAATCCCTCTACCTGCTCCAAAGGCAGGAACCTTTCTATCACACGTAACAGGCTTCAGCTCAGGCCCTCAGAGGACTACTCTGTTTAAAATTGAACACTAGCAAAAAAAAGAAGAAATTCAACCAGGCATTAGGGCTGAAAGACATCCAGGCTGGCTATTTTGTTACTCTGCATGAAATACACAATATTTGAGATCTCAAAAAGATATCACTTTTACCCTCCTTATCATTAGCATTTAAAAAAAAAAAAACAACAACAACAAAACACAAAGTACAAACTACTACTGCAATATAATTCTGCTTTTTCCACCTTTTTGCCAAACATTATATGCTACAGTGCTGGCTGTGCTCTTCAGGGGAGATCTGCTATATGTCTAACAACCAACAGCTGAGATGCTTGACATCTCACCTGTTCCAGATGCAGAAAAGAAAAAAAAAAAAAAAAAGGCACAAAATGGACTTCGGCTGGAAAATTCCAGCTCAATACACATACCCCTCTCCCCAGAAGCAGCCCAAGGTGATCTTCCCTGGGGCCCCATCCTGCCCCCACCCCCGAGAGGGATGCAGGTGCTTCTCTTTTTATAGGGATCCCAGGTCAGCAGTGCAGATGTACAGTGCTAATACTGAGGACGTGCTACACTGCTGACTCACGTCCAAGGGGACCAGCAGGTCTGGTGGGGGTATACAGAGCCCATCCTGGGCAAAACAACCATGGAGGTAAGACCACCATGAAAAGATCATTTATAGAAGGCTGTTAAGTAATCCACAGTTGAACAACAGCAATGCGTAGGTGCCCACTATTGTGGTTTATCCACTGCGTTGCTGATATCGATCCTCCTTATAGAGTTCACTGATTGATGGTTAATTACACACTGCTGATAAGTCAATACATCACTTCAACCCTGATTTGGTTGGAGCTGCCTGAAGCGAGCAGCTTCCCCGCAGCACAGCTCCTGCCTGCAGAGCTGCTGGCAGCCAGATGGCCCCCGGCTTGCACCCCTGCAACTGCTGATGCTCCCCAGGCCCCACCTGGGCTCCCTGCACAAGGATGCTTAGACTGATCAAGTTTTTAAGGATCCTAGTGCTCTCTGGGTAGGCAGCACAAGCAAGGAAGACAGCAGCCCTACCACTTTTCTCCCCTCACCTTGGACACAACGTATGCGGTGTGTGTGTGACAGAGAGATCAGTGTGCCTAGTGGCTGCAAACACACCAGACAAATATTTCTGCAGCTGCTACAGGGTTAGGTACTATAAATGGCAGAGCTCCGGCAAGCCCCACAGCAGCCCTCCAGCAGCAGCTGACATTCAGTTCCCAGCGGTCTCCTCAGGGAAGATGGCCTCCAGCACGTTGTCGCATCCCAGGCCAGTGGGGCACAGCGTGACGTGAGGCCTACCAACATCCCTGCTGACAGCCCCACCTGTGCTGAGCTCCATGTGACTGCTCCCTGAACACCCCTTCTGGCAGTCACTGCACATCATGAGAGCAACGCGTGACTCCTCACAAGCCAGGCACTGCGTCCAATGCTGCTAGTCTCAAGGCTGCCTGGGCACATCAGGGGAGGTGATCTGCTCCTCTGTGCTGGTGAGGCCTCATCTGGAGTGGAGTTTTCCATATAGGAGAGACATAGTCCTGTTGGAGTGCATCCAGAGGAGGGCCACAGAAATGCTCCAAGGGATGGAACACCTCACCTACAAGGACAGGCTGAGAGAGCTGGGGCTGTGCAGTCTGGAGAAGAGAAGGCTCCAGGGAGACCTGAAAGCAGCCTTTCAGTATCTAAATGGGCTGTAAGAAAGAAGGGGACAGATTATTTAGCAGGGTCTATTGTGATAGGACAAGGGGAAATGGTTTCAAATTAAAAGAGGGGAGATTTAGATTGGATATAACGAGGAAGATTTTTATAATAAAGGTGGTGAGGCACGGTCTCTCTAACTGCCCAGAGAGGTGGTAGATGTCCCATCCCTGGAGACACTCGAGGTCAGGCCAGACTGGGCTCTGAGCGCCCTGACCTACCTGTGGGTGTCCGTGTTCATTGCAGGGGAGTGTGGCTAGATGGCCTCTAAGGGTCTCTTCCAACTGAAACGATTCTATTATGTAAGTTAAGCATGAGCCAGACAGTAAAAGAATTGAAAGCCAAAGTGTTGTTCCACAATTTCCTTGTGCAAATGCAGGTGAGCAGTGAGAGTTACTCCAGAGCTTTAGTGAAAACGTAACCCCTAACAGTCAGGGAAGATCCTGCCACAACTGCTTGCCTACCTCCCTACCTACTCCTGTTCTAAACAAAGATATGGTGCTTGAGAGCCATCAGGGGCTACATAATGGTTCAAGTTCTCCTTTTGTGCTATATCTCACTTTGTAGCAACCTTCAGAACTAGGGACCATCATTACAGGCACCTGGATGCCAAGAGAGGAGGAGAAGATGTGCACTGGCAGGAAAACTGCTTCTTTCTCAGTCTGCACTATGCTAAGTTAAAGGCATTGACGCCTGAAAAAGAGCAGATGGCTTCTCTGTGTGAAGTGTTCATAAGGAATAGGCAGTGGGAGAAAGTAGGCTCCAAGATGCAGTAGTTTTTGGGGGTCTGAGCAGAGAAAGCAGCAGGGAAAATAAGGAAGCAGAAAATAGCCCTTCCTTTCTTTAGCTTTCCTCAACAAGGTTGGAAGTTTCATCTCCTGCCAGTTAATGGCATGGGAGCTCAGAGATAGATCTGAATCCATCTCCAAGACATTCCTGCTGACTGAGAAGTCTCAACTGAAGTACTGGCCTCTCAACAAGAAACTGAACCCTAGTCCCACATTTAGAGAGAAGAGCAAAGCTATGTACAAGCGACCCCAATTCATTATCTTTACCATTCAGACCATCTTACTCTCCATCTGCTCTTTTCCAAGTACTCAGCAATCTAAACCTAAGCTTCTCAAACCCTGAACGTATCCCCACAGTGGCCATACTGGCCAATTATTACCTGTATAATTATCCCCAAGGAGAGAAAAACTCCAGTTAAACATACCTCTGCTCCAGATTTGGTGCAGACCCCTGAAACACCAGGCAAAGACACATACTGAGATTTGGATCAGATGCCTTCAAGATCAGCACAACGTTCTTCTGCCTCAAACAGAAGCAAATGTCACGCACTTCCTTCATCACTTCCCAACAGTGCCTTCCCTACCCTCTTCACTGCTTTTATCTTAAATTCCAGAGTGTCCAGCTTACTCACAGCTCCAGCATTCGAGGGCAAAAAGACGCTTTGGGATTGACAGCCAGTGATGTGACAGCATTGACAGCAAGCACAATCTCATGGCAGGTAGATGGAACTAATTAATTGCGTGAGCGGGCAAACCTGGGAGAGCCGTCTGGAGCAGCTGAACCACAGAGGGCTAGAGCAATACAGCCTTGCCAGTAGACCTGATTCAATACATCCACCGGACCTGAACAGATTTGGAGTGTCTCTCAATCATGAGGCAGCTGGAAGACAGCTGGTGGTTTCCCAGAGGACTTTCCAACAGGAAATTCCACCACATGATTTTTCTTTAGGCTACACAAAGTCACTCCATGGCCCCTCCTCACCGTCCCTCTCTAGTTTCTGCAGACTGATTTAAGCTAGCGTGAATAAATTGAACTTGCAGTATCCCATGGAAATCCCTTCCATGTTTGTCATGTTTGGTGTTCCTCAATTCCAGCCTTAAACTATCTCAAATGCTGGAGAGGACTGGGTGAATTTGTAATTATACATAATAACTACTCCCTTACCCAAAGCATACCAACCCCTACCCAAATTCACATGCTGGGGCAGGAAGATAGGACACCTTGCCTGTTCTGCAGCTGAATCCCTTCAGCATACTTGCTATCACAGGCTGTTACTGCTCAACAAAGGGCAAAAAGAAGAGGTTAAGGGAAACTTCCCATCCGTCAGATTCCCCAGCAAACTTCAGAGAGCAAACTGGTCAGAGACAAGCTCAGACAGCAAGGCAGAGGACAGCAGTCCCAGCTGGAGGGTAGAAAGAGGACACGGGGTGGCGGAGCAGGCGTGCTGCTAACAGGTTTATTCCGCTGGCAGGGATTCCCTTGAGCGGCAGGCGGGTGAGCTCTGCAGACCAGCGAGCTCAATCTGCGCTAAGCAGATTAGTTCCTTACCGGTGAAAGGTTCTGGGCAGCAGCAGAGAGTTGCTCACCATGTGATACGAGGGGGCTGTCATTACGTTTCATAGATATGATATAATTATATGTTCCCTGGAGGGTACTTTAATTGAATTATAGGGTGTCTCACAAGTATTCTGGGCAGTGGTTCGAGGAAGCTCTCACTGCCCAGAACAAGATAGAGATACCCTTTAATTCCATTAGATGCACCCTCCAGGGAGTGGGCTGCTATACCACGCAGCAATTCACTTAAAAACCTTCTCCCTCCTCGACAAAATTGGAAGGGAGGTGTCTTTAGCGAAAGTTTTGTTGTTGCTATGTATTTTTTCCTTGGGACACTTCAGCAGACTTGCCACTACATTAAACTCCCTGTCCTGCATCCCAAGGGAGAAATACCCCATTGAAGGCAGTCATGGCCCATTTCCAGGGTGGGTAGTGTTCCTTTCTGGGTCAATTCCCAGCTCAAGGCTCAGCGGATACAGTGCTGCACAAGGCATCACATGACAGGCTAGATGTACAAGGGAGGTCTCAGCCTCTTTAGGAAAGCAGAGGACCTCCAGAGAAGGAGTCCTCAAAGACACAGGGGCTATCAGACACACAGCCTACCTGTCTGCCTGTCCTACAACACAATGGAGCTGCAAGCAACTGTCGCAGTGACACAGAGGCAGTGGTGCAGCCCTGGAACAGGGTCTCCCCCAGCCTCTCCTCTGGGTGCTGTGCATCAGGGAAACTGCTTCTCTTCTACTCCAAGACCTCTGCCTACAACATACTGACAGCCAGAGGAGATGTCACATCTGCTAAGCCTTTTTTTGCTGCTCTGTACCATACAAAGGATGGGATAATCAGGCCCCTGAGCCTATTATTTTTTTCCGTCACCTCAAGGGAAAGCCAGAACCAGCTGCCCACCACAAAATGGAATGACCTGCTGAAGCTGTCATCAGCTTTGACTCCTACAGACTGTGCTCACTCCTGCATCTAGCACCGCTCCACTTGTCAGGCCACAAAAAGAGCAAGGAAGATAGTTATGCCAAGGACTTGCTAATTATAGAAAAAGAAGACGTTCCTGCAGGAAAGGCACCAGAGTCAGTGCCGAGATAAGGCGTGCAGCTGCTGACGCTGCTGTGGCACCAAGCAGCAGGCGGGAGTCTGATGTGCTGCACCATCCTGCATGCAGCCCTGCTCTGCAGCGTACAGCCCATCCAGTCCCAGAAGCCTGGCTGCCAGGCAGGCAGTTATTGCTCACATATAGTCCATTTGCTGCATTTCTGCATTATTCATAGCTCTGCCCATCTCTGGTGGTGTCAGCTAACAGGACACATCTGCGAAAACCTGCCAAATCACACATTTTCCCTCCACAACCACAGTAAAGAAAGAGAAAAGTACTGTGAGCTATCAAAAGTAACCATAGTCAACCCAAAAATACTTTGGGCAGCTTAAAGAAGTACTTCTGATATCTTAGATGCAGACAGCTGGGTGCTTATTTATTCCTGCAGAGTCAGTACACTGTTCCTGGCATATTCTTCTTCACCAGTGCTGTAACCCAGTTATCTTTACTAAAAGAGGAAGAGGTAGAAGCATGAAGCCAACACGATCAAGCAGATGAAGTAAAGGAGAGACTAATCCAGGAGGGAAGACAGGTAAAGCAAAGATAACAGGAGCAGAATTTCTGCATTAAATATTGATGGCTTTATTGCATTAGGATAAAAGCTGAGCAGCACAGTGCTCAGGTGGTGGTTTTTATGAGGGTACAACTGGTTGCCTTGCTTACCCCATGGAAAGAAACACAGAGGCACAAAAGGTAATTCCTAGCACATTTCACTTTAACAACATGCCTTTACACGGAGCACTAAAGAGGTAGAGCAGTAGGCAAACCACTCGGACATGCTCAACACACCAGAGCTGCAAAGGCAGCCACCCCTGGAAGCTCTGTTTGGTGAGATGAACAATAAAGAGACAAAAATAAACAAGCAAGCAAAAAAAACACTAAACTCTAAGAGCTAGAGGAAATCTTCCATGGCCTAACGGAGAAATCAGGAGATCAGAGCAACGGCTCTTATTCATGTGGGATGCAGCGCCAAGCCACAGGCTCCTTGAATAACCAGAAGAGCTCAACACCACCACTTGGGAGGAGTTAGCAAGTGGAAAGGACAGCCATCACTCCCAGTTAGCTGGTGTGCATTTACTCCTGAGAGTGGCACAGTCCACTCAAAAGGCCCAATGCTGAGAGCACCAGTGCCTGCTCAGCAGCAGAGCTGGCTCCAGGTGAAAAGCTAGCAGCACTAAATGCTGGCATCCAGGCATGGGCCTGAGGGGACTCATCTGTCAGCAGTCCATCTGCCAGGACAGCTGTAAGCACGTACCAGTCCAGATTCCTCCCAGCTTTAAATCTGCTGTTTTCACTGAAGCTAAACAGAGGGTGAACTTGGTTCACAGTGCTCACAACAGCTAGAGCAGCAAGTTCTTTTACCATCATAGTTTATCCTGACATGAGGTAAATAAGAAATACGCCACATCGCTAGCAACAGACAAGTCCCCTTTTATTTGAAAAAGCTGCCCCTCTTTCACCAAGGCCAGCTGCTTCTATTTAGAAACAACAGAAATGTGCTGGAGGACCTCTTGTCAAGGATACTTTAGATTCTGCCTCCTTATCTCCTGTAGAAAGGATAAGCCCATATTTTACTTGGAAACTTTGCTTGCACTCTGATCTGTTAAAAGTTCGAGAGCCATTGAAGTGATGCTGTAATTAATGCTCCCACTGTAGATTTAAAACAAACAAAAAAAACACACCAAAAAAGTCCCAACCCATACCTGTACTGAGTGATGTAAAGTCTGCCAAGCCTTGCCCCAGCATCTACTCTCAGCCCTGAGACAGCATTGCTCAAACTGTGCCTTCTCCTCCTTTTTATAAGTGGGCAAAAAAACGTGATTTGTGCTCTGCAATCCCACATGTAAAATGCACATCTATTGGCCACTCATCCAAAGGTGCTTTGTGCAGAACTGTATGACTCAGGAGGAGGCAAAACTCACTCAACACACAGTAAGCTTGTTTTTATCTTGGATCAGTTCTGGTTCGATTGTTTTTAAATCCAGAACTTGGCTGTGTTGTTTGGCACAAAGAATTTCCCTGTGTTTGCTCTAAACTCTGAACATCACTACCCTCCCTTATACCTCAGAGCTGCCCCTGAGGGCCTCTTACCTTAGGAACCCATCAGGCTCACAGGGACTTCTCTGGAGCATCCACCAACTTGGAAAAGCCACCCTCTAGTCCATGCTTCTCTTTTAGCTGGGGTTCCAGGCCCCCTTGTTTAACACTGTTACATTAATTCATATAAATGGCTCCTTTGATAGACAAGAAGTCACAGTCCCTGAGACAGCATGGCATTTGTCCTTCTTCATAAATGGATGGCATGTCCACTCGACACCTGCCAACAAGGCTATCTGGGAAGGTAAAGGTCAGCTCAGGGCTTCTCTTCTTCCCAGAATGGTGTCACTATCTCACATTTCTGCAGAATGACTTCACAAACACTCCAGGAACAGTCCTCTGACACCTTACACTAATCCCTGCAGGTCACACTTCTTAGACCTCATGGCAGGACTAACGCAGATGCTCAGAGCAGGTACCTGTGTAAATGACTTCAGTTAAATCAGAAACCACTACTGTTAAAAAATCTAACATAATAATTTCATTGCAAGAAATAAATACAATAGCCTTTCACCACTGGCAACATAATGGAGAAGTCATTAGAGTGGTTTGGATTTTTTTTTTGTTTGTTTGCTTGGGGTTTTTTTTTGTTTGTTTGTTTGTTCATTTGTTTTTTTACTGGGACCATATGCAAAACTGTCAGTATAAGTGACCAAATCAGGGTCTACAAGGAACATATTGCCTGTAGCAAGCAAAAGTTCTGATATACAGGTGAGATAACTAGCCATGAGAAACAGAATTGCCCTTCTCTTTCCCTTTCAGGAAGTCATTAAATGAGGCCACAGTGCAATGTTGGAGCTTCTCCTCTGACTGTTTCTTGCAAGGCCATTATCTCTTCTCAAAGACAGCTGCCACTGCTTTTCATTAATCTGGATTAAAATAGGAATCAAGAACTTCCAATTTATGTGAAAGTGTAGGAAGAGAAAGCCAGAAGGAGCTCATCCTCTGATGGAAACAGACTGAAGAAGAGTTTGCAGGATTCATTAGAAGTTAAATCTCAAGAGAGTCGAAATGGGAAGGAACAGTGTCCTGAGAGAAGGAAACTACCAGATTCATACAGCAAATTTTCATTTCCTAAATTCCCACTGCTGTCTTAATTTCTTGAGAGCTGTCCTACTTCAAGTCCAGAGTATTAGGAGCAGTGCAGAGTACATGGGAGCTGCTGGACAAGAGTTCAGACTAGATTATCACAATAATTTCATCATGACCGAGGTCATTAATTTGTGTCACTACAGCTGACATAGATAAACCAAGGGCTTCAGATTCCCATACACCTCCATACCATATGACCAAAATTCAATTTAGGAAAATGAACACCCAAAATTGCAGTTGCTGTTGTCAGCCTAGTGGGAAGATGGACTGTACCAGTCTGCTTCCTGATAGCTGGGGAGAGGTCATAGAATTTGCATAAATTCACTGTGGTTTTTAGTGACACAAAATTACAAGCTTAGTGTACCAGGCCCTTCTCTGCATAGAGCATAGGCCAGCAGTTCAGGGAATCAGTTTTATTTCTGCCTCTGCCTCTGTTGGATAACCTAGAGAGAAGAGAAATGACTTTCTCTGCTTTGTTCCCCCAGCTACAAAATGGAAATAACAACCCTTGATCTCCTTTGCAAAATGCCTTTAGATCCACTGAGGAAGCACCATGCAAAAGAGCTAAGTGTTGTTAATAGCATTCTCCTCAAAATGCCACAACCATGACTGCGTAGGTGATCAGATTAACAAATTAAGTTGACAGTTTCTTCAAGCACCAAGTGGCAGAAAGGAAGGATAATTAATTGCACCCAACCTCAGTATGACATCCTTCACACAGAAAACTGCCATTCACTTTTCCTACTATTATCTCCACCAGGTCCACGCGGGGAAGCTAACATCCACCATGTCAGGGCTACGAGGAAGAGGTGATGGCCTAGATAGCCCTGAGTCCAAGCATGGCTGGACAGGAGAGGGAAGGGAGGCAAAGGAGTGACTACTGACCTTCCCACCAAACATGGTGGCACAGCATGGAGAACAGAAGGCAGCAGCAGCACATGGTGGCTACTTGGGGCAGTTGTTAGCCACCATCCCTAGGACACAGTACCAACTTGAAACAGGTCTGTCGCTAGCACAGCTCTGGCCCTCATGTATATAATCACAAACACATCCCATGAACGCTCTTGCTAGCAAATGCCTCCAAATAGGAGGAAGTGCATGTGGTTTTCCATTGCCTCCTGCTTTGGGAGAGCTTTGGAAGACCACCAAGCTGAGAATGCACTCAGAGGCGGCCCAAGGCTTTCTGGGAGGAAGCAGGCAAGGAAAGGATATGTATAAACTTACAACTTCATCTCCAAATCATAAAGGCCAAAATCAAACAAAATTTCACTGGCTATCAGGATGTCCTAAGTGCATTTATCTCTAGCACTATCTGCCTTTTGTTACTGTGAGTTCTGTCTAACACACGTAAACGACTGTAGCAAAGACCAGACATGCTGGCTTTGCAGATTGACTTCACAAGACATTTAATACCAGTTCAACCACAGCATCTCCTGCACAACTTGAGCCACAGGCAACACTCAGAAAACTGCCTCAGGGCAGATGGCTACACTTCCACTAGACTACAGATCCTACACATAATTAAGCAACCTGTAACATGGGCAACAAAGTAGATCTCTTGGCCTCAACCTCAACTGCAGCAAATGACATGGCCATGGCAGAATTTGCCTTCCAGCTGGTGTATTAGTTAGCTCCTGGTAACTTGTACATTTTCTGAAAATTTCTAAAGCAAGACATAGGTAATTTTTCATATGAATTTAAACAGTTTTAAGCAGAGCAACCAATTCAAAGCAATAAAACTTAATTTTAATTTTCTTTCCTTACTTGCTCGGAGTTCCCTTTATTATGCAGAAAGAAAATCCTTTAGAATTCAATTCACTTTTTGCTGCTGGCTCTTAATCTCTTGATTTCTGTATTGCTTGGACATGATAAAGCAGCATGGTCAGTCACCTTTCTACATTTTCACACGTCCAAGAACCCAACTTATTTCCACACAATATTATTTAATAGAAAAAATGTTTGTCCATCTTGTAAAAAATCTAAGTTTTGGGCTTGCTTCCTCTTTTTAGTCAACAAATGAACTAGGAGTGTCCTTCAGCTGTTTAGGTCATATCTGAGCCTCACTGGAACAGGAGTTCAGAAATCACAAGTGTAATGAAAAAGCAGCAGCAGCAGCAGAATTAAGCATTCGCAACCTGATCAATTCTCTTCTTGTCAGATGACAGAATTCAAGACCTTATGGTTTGATTTATAGCTATCCAACATCCATACACATTCATACGCACACACTGCATGTTTCAGTAGCGATGGCATTGTTCTGAGTCTCCTCATCTCAGCACACTTCCTCTGTGCTCCCACCCAAATGTAAGTAAGGAAACTTTGACCTTGTTAATCTAGAAAGAATCACAGAGGCAGGGAAAGCAAGAGCCGGCGGCAGGATCCATTTCCCTCTTATCTGTAATTCATACAGCTACTCAGCTTTTTTCAGTCCCACATACCTCAGGGAAAGCCTCTTAAGGACAAGTCCAATAGTTAACTTTATCTGATAGACTTAAGGGAAGACCCCTTCTCCACTTCATTTTAAGGGAGAGTGCTCACTGTAGCCACCACTTGCCCTCAGGATTTGGTAAGCGGTGGTCTTCCAAAAGTTTGATCTCAAAGATGTTGTGTAATCCAGTGTCCCTCAGATTAATTTAGGCATTGCTACACTTAAGGAGGCTGACCTAAAATCTACTTACAGATAGCCTGCTATTGCAGAATGCAATCTGAGGGTTCTTATTTCCCATCAGAGAATGAGCTAAGTATAAACTGCAGTTTTTGCCCTCTTCTGGCATATGCCAATGAGCATTTCTCTGTGGCAGCAGCATACATGCACAGCCACAGTAAAACTCAACACTGTCTTACATGTTTGCACGAGGCTGTCAATTCATGTTTCCTTCTTGAGCCAAAAAGCTTTTGTGACTTCCATGAGGAAAGGGACAAAGTTCAAGTTTCACCTTTCCTAAGTAAGGGTCTGACCAGCAGGCTGAAGTGGGAAGCACAAATCTTTTGCTGCCTTCAGGCCACTCATCCTTAGCACTGTATACTGAGTACTGTTTCCCTTCTGTTTCTTCTCTTCTACCCAGGGTTTTGTGGACCCCCAGTTTCCCCTTCAGCACACAGGGACACCTCGTGGTAGATTCCCCTCAGTGGCAAGACATTTAAGAGGCAGGCTTTAAAGCATCCAGCCAGGCAGAACTCCAGCTGTTTGGTGACCCAGTGTCTTCATACAGCCTTGTACTGCACAATGCAGTCACCAGACACTTGAATTTGCCCTCTGAACCTGCAAAATTTCCCCGAACACCCTATGCACCTTCCGTCTAAACTAGAGATGACCCAAACGAGATAGCATTTGCTGAAAAAGTAGTATTGTAGCTGCCTGCACAGCGGCAAAGAAATGGCAACGTACAGCACCTGACTTCTGTTCACTGAGCTTAAGTCCAAGGGGTGATTACCAAAACTATCCTCACGTGTTTCCAATCCAAAACTCCATTCCCAGAAGACTTAAACAGTTAAAACGAAACCTGACAATGAATAAAGGCAGCTTGCTGGCCTACATGGTTAGGCTGACAAGACTCATCTCCTTGTTTATTAGTTTGATTTAATCATAGAATCATAGAACGGCCTGGGTTGAAATGGACCATAATGATCATCTAGTTTCAACCCCCCCACTGTGGGCAGGGTCATCAACCACACAGAAGTTAAAATTAATGTAACTTCAAAATAAATTTCTCTCCATTAGCCCCATATTCCCTGTGGATTGGAAACGGTTCCCAGCAGCCTTCTGACACAGAAGTGAAAGACACATTATGTATTAGGTAGGGACATCGTTTTGACCACACAAAGGTCCAACCTGTGCTCTGGGGCATCTTCTCTGGGCCACAAATTAAGCACCCAGAGCACATCTGTTTTCTGGACTACCTTCCTCATCATTAGTCTGTTCTACAGGAATGTACTTGGTCCTGCTGAATGTAATTTGTTTGAATGCAAGGGAGCAACTATGTGGGTATGCTCTGACTTTTCTAAGACAAACAAAAGTTTCCTATCAGCAGGAAGGCAAATGGAGCACTTGCACTTATTCTCTGGTACCCCAAATATATTAGCCTCTCAGTGATAGATCTTAAAGCCCCTTTTTCTTCAAGATCTGGGTGAAGCATGGTAGTACATATTACACTGTAGGTAGTCTCACAGAAGACTGCATCCACACAGTCGACATTCTTCCTTGCTTTCCCTGGAAAAATTAGCTTGAGGGACAATTTAGGAGACTAACTTGCCTGGCCCATCTCCCTGAAAATGCCAGATTCACAGCTGATTCTTCCCCTTATTTGCTTGTGGTTTAATCCAGCTAACCAGGAACTTCTGTTCTTTTAACAGGGAAGAACACGTGCTTACAATCAAGCACGAGGACCATGTACATTAGCTGGATTAAGTGGTTTAGCAGGCTAAGGCAGAAGGTGCTTCTGAATTAGGGCATCCCTATTCCATGGCATTTAATACACATTAACATCCTTTCAGATACTGTACAGGGAGACTGGGTACAAAGATTTCCTTTCTCCGATGCCAGTTGCAAGTCTGTACAATTCTTCTTTTGATGGCTCAAGTGATTAGGCGTTAACAAGAGCAACCTCGGCACTTAACACTAGGGAGTTTTAGCACCAGGTTCACACCCCCTCCCTCTCCCAGCTCAGCTAAGGTATTTTTCTCATTCCCCAGTTATGTTAACAGCAGGTACTTAAAGCAATTAGCCATTATCGCCTCTCTGGTCTTTATTACTTCCTAGCTTCGTATCAGCTACTTTGTACGCAATAAAAGAGCTGAATTAACAGGACTGGTGCAGACTATTTTGCTTCCTTTCTTAATTCTGTATGAAAACACTGGGTCATGGAGCCACATGGACAGAGTGTGAGCTGCAGTGCTTTAGTCCATTACTGCCAATTGCCATGGTATTTTACGAGGAGAAAAACCACAGGTAGCAAAAAAACAGATATAGGGAGATCATAGAGAAGGTGACATGGGGAATACGGGTAGACCAAGGGGGCATGAATGGTTGCACAAGTCCAGCAGAACTGCTTGCAGCTGCGGCTATGCTTTGAATTAGCTGCCACACAGACCTGCAAGTTGCACAGGAAGCCTAAGGAGGCAGGTATGATGTGTTGTTCATTTGAAAATAAAGCCCCATATCTACTGAGCAGCTCTTGATTGCATGGGAATAACTGTTGTAAAATTTTCACGTGGGGATATCAAGAATTTTTTCTACCTTTTATGTTTTTTTCCAAAAGGAGGCTTTCCCATATTTGCCCAGCCAGTTAAAAGCTCCCCCTTCTCTACCTCAACTCACCATTAACCCATAGCATGAGTATAGGACCTCATAAAATGAAATATTTTCCTCATGTCCCCTGCAGTATTTCTAAGCCTCACTTTGTTATTCTCAAGAGGGAAGGGACAAAAGACTTTGAGATCTTAAATCCTGCTGTCGGTTCTTGCCTGAAAGAGGTAAGTAGGGAAACTGAAGGAAAGCTGAAGAAAGGAGCCTGTCCCTTGCCAGCATTCACCTGTAACGGGGGCAAAATGTGAGGTTAAACACCAAAACTAGACTGAGGAACAAGAATGAATAGGGTACTTACACAGTTTCATCATTCTTGAACTCCAACTCCCCATAAGTGTCTTCAAAGTCTTCTCCACCTCCTTTTGCTGTCCCTTCCACTGTCCTAAATGGCACTATGACTGTACCCCGAGCACCTGATGTCCTTAGAACTTTGACTTCCATCACACCAATGCTCTCGCTGACATGAATAACATCACACTCAAATGTGAAGATGCCAGCATGGTCATCATCCAAGATAGTCACTGTGGCCACACAAGGAGAAGCCAGTATCGCCTTTGGGTACGGGGAGTTACCGAGCTCTGGAGGTTCCTCACTGTCCACCACACGGAGGTTACTGAGTCGCACAAAGAAATGTTCATCCTCCTCAAAGATGTCATCATCAATAATTCCCACTGCAAAGTCCTTCTGGGTCTCCCCTGATTTCAAGACAACAGTCCCCTCTGTGAACTCATAGTCAGCACCAGCATTGGCAGAGCCATCCTCGGTTTTATAATCTACATAGATGGTCTTGGACACATCCCCTCCTTTCCGAACCACAGTCAGGAGAACGGCACCACAGTTCTCAAGACACTGATAGGAACACGGGTCAAAATAAATTTTGGAGATGAATTCCTCAGGCTCATCCGGCCGCACCTCATGCAAGCTGGTGCTCTTCTTGGCTTGCTCAGCTGCATGCTTCTTCAGGATATTGCCAGCCCCTGTCATCATTCTGGTAGCCTGAATGCGATAAAAGGCTCTGCTCTTCTGCTGATGTGACAAGGCATAGTAATTAGCCATTTCTACCAGCTGGTCCAAATCCTTTTCCGGGTGTTTTTGCTTCAGATCCTTAAGGATCCGGATCATCTCTTTGCGAGATTCATCTACCTCTTTCCCCTCCACAGTCACTAAGTTTCCATCCAGAAAGTGGGAATTCATCATCTTGCCATCCATCTCAATTCCCTTAGGGTGATCACCTTCTGATTCTATGATGATGCCCCTGTGCTTGTCAGTACGGTACTTTTTGTGCATATACTTATAGAAAAGCAGGCGTCTATCTGCTATCCAAGCCAGAAGAACACAAAGTGGAAAGAAGAAAAGTGTGAGCAGACCTTCCCAGACCTGCACCACACCTGGAGAGAAGACAGCAAGGATCATGTACAACCAGATGTAAGCAAAGATGCTCCATGCAGCTGTGACAAAGAAAACTCTCAGGTGTTTTATCTTTCTGGTTTCCCCATCAGGGATCACGTAGACACAGATGGCAATGATGATAAACATATTGAAGGCAGCACTGCCAACAATTGTAGATGGCCCCAGGTCTCCAGCTATGAACCCATGCCCACATACTTCTATCAGAGACAGAAGGATCTCAGGAGCAGAAGAGCCCAGAGCCATGAGAGTCAAGTTGGAAACAGTTTCATTCCAAATCCGAATGGTTGTTGTTGTGGTCTCTCCATTGGGTTTCTTAATCGTGATTTCTTTCTCTTGTGATGTGATGACCTCTATAGATGCCATGAATCGATCTGCAATGATGGAGACTCCAAGGAACATGTAGATCAGTGCTACAAAGTATACAATAACACGGGCAATTTTGTCCCCAAGGGATGGGTTTTCTGGGTACCATATTGGCAGGATAACACCTTCCTTGCAGTCAAAAGATCCTGAACACGAGCTGTTTTGTACTGAACTGGTTGAGTCTCCCGTCAGGCCAGCATCCACCTGCAAACCATGCAAAAACAGCACAAAAGTAACCAGCCCAAAATGGAGGAAGGCCGAGGTGAGAGGCTGCAAGCTTAACCACGCCATACACAAGATGCAACTTCCACTGTGTAGATCCAAAAGGGCCGAGAACCTGAAACAAACAAAACAGAGAGGGGGGAGGGAAGCATGAGAGAAAAGGAAGATGTAACATTTATCCAAATGCACTTCAGTATCTCACCATGGAAGAGAACTGGTAGAGATGCAAAGGTTGTCTCTCTGTCACTTTGAAGAAGATATTTAGCAGGGGCTATAACAAACTGCAGCATTTACATGCCCAGCAGATGAGGACAAATTGCTGGAAAACTAGCTGAGAGGAAAACTATGCAACAGCCCACAACTGACCTGCAGCATATGCCATAGGAATACTGTTAGCTCAGCTGTCACTCTCCTAATGATGCCACCACGTTCCCCAGAATGCTGTGCTTAAGCTCAACACAAGAAACCTAATTTGAAGGCAACCCTGTCTCACCTCCAAGGGGATAAGACAAGTCAAGAAATCACTAGAACAAAAGGAGCATAATTTAAGGCCAGTGAGCAATCTCCAAATTAAGTCCATTTGCAGGACATAAATAAGTTATGGAGTACCTTAGTGGCCGAACATCCCCCTGGCCAGAACCTCCTGATAGGCTGCAGAATATTCAGAATGGTCCCAGGGCTCCCCTAAGCTTCTGAAGCACAGGGCCCCCACATCAGGAGGTAAAGATGTCAGCAGGAAAATAGGGCAGAAAACTACTGTGCTTGGCAAGGCTCTAAAGGCCATTTTTCACTAGCTTTGCCACTGTGATCTGGGGGGTCACATTTTACATCAGTAATTCCACTTTTGAAAGGGCAAGAAAACCTACAAAAACACTATTATTAGAAAGAAACTTAAGATACAGTAAATTGTACCTACAAAGATTCCTTCTGTGCCCCTAAGAAATTAAAGCATTTTCAAATATCTTCTAAAATGAAAGTAATATCTAACCAGAAACACCAGGTAAAAACAAAGAAGCTGAATGGTGTATCATGTAGATTTGGTGTATCATCGTTGCACAATAGTGTGCCTTCTGGACTGCATCACTGTAGGACTTGCACCAGTTGAAAGCAGAATTTCAGCCCTTCACACACTACTTCTTTCCCTTTACGCCAGGAAGAATTTGGTCACAGGCTTAGCTGAAAAATCACATTTGTGAGTCCAGCCACAGCCAAGTATCTCACAGGAAACATCAAACTTAATAACAGCATTATCTAAAGCACTTGGAAGGTTCAAGAGCCTTAACTCCCACTAACATTCACTGAGGTTTGTACTGCTAAATCAGTAGGATGGGGATTCATTTCCCCTACTGTAACTATCTAAATCTTGGACAGTAAATTAAATTAAGTCGCCTAGGCTCTCTTTGTTGTTAGAGGAAAAAGACAGCCACTTCCTGGGGATGATCTAATCCAAAAGAACTATTTAAGATGCACATCTCTAGAAAGGATTTTGTCCTTTACCATCTCTCTCCATGCTTTAGAGAGGGTGTCCAAACAATCAGTTTAGAGCAAATGCCTAGCCTTGGGATGGAGAGAGTTCAAAGGGATTAACTGGCTCCTGAGTCCTTGTGGAGGTCCCGCCTCTCCTTTGCACTGTCTGGATTCCAGGCAACATTTTAACGTTATCAACATTAAGAAATGCATCCCAAATGGCTATTTTATGGTCACATTGTGTCACTCACATCTTTCCAAAAGCTGGTGCTATCTTCCCAGAATCAACAAAAGTTTCTCAACTTTCAGATAAAAATCTATGAAGACAAGCAAAACAGGAAGGAAAGCGTGAACAAGAACTGCAAATGAGCAAAACCATCCCTGACAGAGCACAGCAGAGGGGAAAGAATTGATTATGCAGTATCAAGATCACAAATCCATAGCTGACACCCTTGATATGAAAAAATAATACACTTCTTCATGTTACCTGGATAATTCAGAAGAGACAGATTCTCTCATATTAGTCTACTTATCTTCTCTATCAAATGCCTACTTATCTTTCTTTTCATCCCAGTCCAGCCCCCACAGTTTGGGGAAACCACAGCCTGGGGTGGGAGGCTGCAGCCCCAGCCCCTCTATCTCATCACCACCCTTCTTGCAGGGAAGACTGAGCTACCCAGCCGGCACGTGCAACTTGGGTTCAGTTTGACACTTCCATCTCCCATTTTGTTTTTCCTCCTTCTCTGCAGGGTATATTACCAGACCCAGGGGAATCTCTTAGAAACAGATAGAGAAACAATGAGCAACAAGCCCATCCCTAAGCTGCAAGGAAGATGCATGCACATCCCCATCAAGATGACAAGTTCCAGGTGTCTCTGGCTCAAGGTACAGCTCTGTTACACCCCAGGCACATCAGTTCATCCCTTTCTGTGCTGCAACTGCTGGCACATATCCACCAGCCTCTTGACTCTTCCAGCTTCTCGTTAACTGAACAGCAGCCAGTAGGCGCAGTGTCCTCCAGGATCAGCCACGTAGAAACGGCTGACAGAAAGACAGGAGTCATTTCAGAACCATCTACATGACTCAAGCACCTAAATTTGGTTTCAAAAATGACTTAAGAGTTTAATTATTACATAAATTCAGAGCCCTGTCTAGGAATAGTACAATGACTAAACTGAAACTAATTGCTGCCACCACCATGAGGTGGTACAGCCACCTTGTGTCACTGATACTGTCTGCCAACCCCACATAACGCTGGGATGGTTCCTGTCTCCAGTCACGCTAGTCACTCCAGGAGCTTCCCAGCCCTTTAATTTTATATTTGATTTTAAGCATAGCCTAATTCTATTATTATTCCTCAAATTATTATTATTTCAAAAACAACCTCTGTCAGGGCAGCCTCTGTGGACATCCAAACTCAGGCTATTGGTTGTAGACTAAAATCTCAGAATTTGGGAGCACGTCCTTCCATTACTTTTTGCTTGCATTGACGAACACTTTAACATTAAGTGGAGGTCACAATCATTTTCTGAAATTATGACCTGATCTTGCAATTCTTTGACGCAGACGAAGCTCCCCGGTGAGATCAACAGGAACTCTGCCCATGGACAAACTGCCTAATAAGATCTTAATATGCATTCATTAACACAAACAGAGTTAAACTAACCCATTTGAAAAGCAAAGGAAAGCATCCTTACTCCTCCTCTCCACACTTGGGAACTGGTGCAAAAGTGCAGAATAAAACTATTAAATTTTAAAACAGCTGTTAATAAAATATTGAGGAAACAATTTTACCATTCAGCGGTCAGAGGATGGAAGATTCAAAACTCACTTTGTAGCTGTAGGTCAGCAAGGCTGCTTACACAAGATGCAAGTCTGCCCCACGTGTGCCTCCCACAACCAGTCTCAACAACACAGCCGTGGACCTGTGTAGCTGTAGCCTTCCCAGAAGGAAGACACAGCTCTCCCTATCTCTGGCCCTGCAACAGCACTGATCTTAGCAGGGCTAGCTGCAATGAGAGCCGCTCCCTCTGAGGATGGAACCTTGGGGTGGGCTGGCAGCACACTCCAGAGACACAGCTTGCCACCCAGGAGGTGGCACGGTGTCACTCCTCCAGCTCCAGCCCAACAAAACCCATCCACATCCAGTGCAGAGATGAAATTCCAGCTGCACCATGGCCAGCCCCTGCAGGTTGCAAACAGGAGGCTGCATCAGCAGCAGCGAAAAGTCAGTTGGCATCAGCTGATCTTTGGCTTTATATCACTCAGATCATGATTCTGCTGATTCCTGCTATCTCTTTGCCATCAGACATCATTTTCTTCCACAGATCTCAGCCCTGCTATTATTAATGCACTGAATACATGCAAATAAGGGCAGTGGTTCTGAGTGAATTGTCCCCTATCTGATAGGATAAGTTCTGAAAGCATCCTGCTGGTGCCAAGAGATACAAAAAGTGGAAAGGACGAGCACAGGAACTGGTGTTCAATAAGGCAGCTCTGGGAAGATGTGTAATAGTTATTATAGTGGGGGAAACTCCTTCCACAAGAGTTGACAACGGCTGTGGGATCTATAAATCCATAAATAAAACCCATAAATAAAAAGATCAGTTCTTGAAATACTTCTGGAGACAGTCCAGGAGGAAAAACGGACCATGCTTGTCACTATTAAGCATGCAATGAAAATGACATTGGATAACTATCAAGCTCCTTACATCTTTTATAACAGCTAGGTTTCAGAAGACTGGTGGTTTTCTGCTGCAGACCTATGGCAAGGCAGGGAGTTGGGAAGGCTGTACTGATTGATCCTCTGCACTTCAGCATTAAGCATACATCTCTCACATGACTCTTTAGGCAAAAATATTTTCAAAAGGAAGCATTCATGACAAAAAAATCAAATCAAGAGGCAAGGTAACAGGGAGTAACCCTCATACATCACACTCCCAAGATTACCGCTCAGTAAATACAAAATCAAAAGCAAAGCTTTAAGTTCCTACTCATTTCTAATTTAGGTAAGACTCTCCCTGAACTATCATAAAAACTGGAACCTTTGAAATTGACCTGCAAATAATATTAGGTTGCCTGGCACCTCCCTCCCACCCCCAAATATGAGGCACACAGAGCACATCTGGGGCCATGCATCCTTTCTCCCCCTGGCTCCAGCCTAGACAGGAAACGGTGCAGATCAGATACAAGTGCTGGCTGAGCCCCACTCAGGCGTGGGCGAAGCTCTAGGTCCAGACACAGACATCTCAGGATCAAGGGCTTTGTCTGCTTGACAAGCATCTGCCCCAGAGTAGAGCGGATGTGGTACTGCTATCCATCTCATCTTACAGTCCTGCTCCCAAGTTGGAGGAGACAGAAAGGTTCATCTTAATAACACAGATGGGCAGAAAAATTAAAAATTTTCTCACGTTCCTCAGTCCAAAGCACGTAAAAGCTTTTTGACTGAGCATAAGATTTTAATAAGCATCAGCAAAAAAGGAAATTATAGCCTTTCTGCCAAAGAACACAAGTTTTTCACGTAAGTATTGTTCCTGATTCGCATTCCTTTGTTCACCAAAATAAAACCATAAGAAGTATTTAATACAAAAATTATATACAAAAAGTATATTTTTCAGTCATCATTATTCAAGTACCATCTAGTTCTTTGCTCGTCACTACAACAGGACCCAAAGTGTAAATTAAGATTCATCTGCAATCCAAAAGTCAGAGCAGTGTAATTAGATCCACTGTGTCAGACAAATGCAAATTTCCAAACACATGTGAGGCCTTAAGTAATCACACTGATGGCATGCATCTATCTGACAGGAACACAGCTAACATTGGATATTGTACAGCTGTAGGTAGTTCAGCTCCCGACTACTGCACCACCTGTATTTTATGAGGTAAAAAGCACAATAAGTCATGCGTAGGCCATGACATATCTCCAGAGTTTGGCTCTATAGAAAAGTTATGGCAGGGAGCTGTAGCTGCTTGTTGCTTTGTGTTCCACAGTAAACATGCCCGAAACTGGAATTAGCTGCCTGCAGAATAACCCCTCGATACATGTCCAAAGCCCTTTTTCTCCTCTCAAGATCATGCACATAGCTACTGTAAAAAAATCTAGACCTTGTAGCAAGTCTTTAATATGGACAAGTTGGAGCCTCTACTAATTTGAGTGGTTTCTTCCATTCTAAAGGGATGTTAATCGACACAACTGACATCTAATATTTCCCTACAGAAATGCTGCAGTGTCAGGATCCAGTTACATTAGCTGATCCCAGAGGATGGCCTAAATGAATCACAAGTCCGTGGACAGCTAGAGCAACCTCCAAATGCTCAACTCACCCTAGGGAACTGCTCTATGATGTTTCTTCTGTATTTTAGTATTCGTGATGCTCCTAGAGAAGCAGTGCCATAAATAGCCAGCCCATAAAGATGCCCATACTTAATTGTCCCCTTCCAATACCATACATTCTTCACTTGACTGGCTGGGCATTTTACTTCCTCATTCTCACCCCAGCTGAAAAATTACAGCTGCTTTGCTTTGCTGAGACACGCACTGCAAAGCCCAGAGCTCCTGGAGCCAGGCGCCCAAGCATCGCCAGGCAGGCGGCCACTCACCCAGCACTGTGGGTTACACTCTGTGCAAAAGCACGTGAGGAGGCACTGAAGGAAGCCCTTCACTGGGCCACGCTGCTGACCCAGCCCTTATTCATGGCAAGGGCTAGCACAGCTTCCTTCAGAGCCACAGGTTTGAAGGCAGTTTTCACTGCTCCATCTTGCTGGATTACAAAGAGCAGCAAAGACTATTTGGGGAAGGGTGAAGGGAAAAAAAAAAAAAAGAAAAAAAAAAGATTCTAGAGGCATGAGGAAAACTTCTCATCAGTAAAAGACATTTTATGTAGTGCCTGTGGCAGCACACATGGCATGTTATTTACTGCTCCTGCTCCGTGGACATATTATACTGCTGGTTCAGGCACCAGAGTGCAACTTATCACCTGGTGGCTCACAGCAGCCTACAGGAAGGATGACAGTGGCAACTCATGACATTTGTTTAGTATTCTGGTGACAGGTCTGCAGTAGCTACAATTAAAGACCTTAGGATTTGTTGTCAACAGCACATTTGTGCTGTGGAGCCAGTAGTTATTTGTACGCAGAGGTGTGCTAACTTGAAATGAAGAAGGGGAAAAACTGTTACAGTCATATTTCACTCTTTAGATGCAGAATTAGTTAAGAAAAATACATCTGAAGAAGTTTTCTGGCAGAAAACGCTCATTTGAGGCAAACAGAGCAAGCCAGGTGATGTGCTGGGCACATCACTTGTAGCACTGAGCAGCAGGGAAAAAACCCAGGGGCTGGCGCTGGGCAGCCAGATCGGTGCTTGTCCATGCACCACTCCAACCCTCCTAATATGGCCTCCCTCCTTCCTCAATGCCTCTCCCAAAGAAAAGGAAAAATGAGTATTTTTGATTTTTGGTCTGAACACAGACAAAAGTACATTTTAACCAAAATTTCCAATTACACACAAGAGAAATTATGAATCTTCCACAGTTCTTTTCAGAAGGACTCAGCTCCTGGCTCAGAGAGGAAGATAACATTCGTTAAAAAGTGAATGGAGGCAGAAGCAGTGTAAGCAGGGTGGTGGGAGAAGGAGCAGAAGCCAAAAAGGAGAGAAGACCATGCTTCAGAAACCATCTTCACCAAAGCAGAGCAGAATGAGAAGCTCAGTGTTTGTCACACTAAATTGAAGACTTCTACAATCCTCTGCGCAACAGGCACAGAAACGAAGTAGATGGGAAAGGTTCCTGCTTAGTCCAATTACTACAGACTTCACAGCATTAGTCAAATTAGAACCAGAAGAGTTGTCTGGCCCATTCCTTTGGGGCCACTGCTGCATTGTTCCCCTTGTGAATGCTATTTCCCAGCACTTTGTCCAGCCCAGTTTTAAATTACCCAAGTGATGGCACTTCCACAGCTCCCCAAAGACACTGTGCCACAATGTAATTTATCTCAGAGGTTTTAGACGTCTTCCTTACATTTAGGATGAAATTAAGGAAATTTATGCCGCTAGTTCTCATTATCATGTCCTTGGAGCACTCTCAACCACTCTCCTCCCTGCCTGAGATTTACATGCTTCAAATACTTGTAAATAGCTGTTCTCCTCCACAGTTATTCTTTGGCCGCAGCACACAAATTTATTTTAATCTTTATAAATTAGCCCAGGCAGTCCTTTCATATATATCTTGTTCTGCTTCTGGTTCCTTTGAGATGGTCAGCAGCAACCTAATATCTGGGAGTGCCTGCTCCCACCAAAGCCAGCAGCAGATCATCTGCTGGTTTCCAAAACAACAGGTTTTCAAGAGGAGCTAGACTGTTCTGAAGCTTAAATCTAGAGTGATGCATACAAGCTGCCTTCCTTGTCCACCTTTGAGGGTCTCACCATCTCCTGCACACCCGGTGCTTGCATGAGGACTGCTGTGCCGGCTGGCACACAAAGGAGGGCAGTGACATTTCCAGAGTTTCAACCCAAAAGTCAGGTCTCCAGCTGAGAGGAATGAAATGCACTGTAACACTCACTGCCTCTGCAGATCTGATCGCAGCAGGGGACGTGAAAAATACACTGATATGGGTTATCCTCAAAATACCTCCCACTTCACTAGGAAGGTGCCAAAACCTGTAAATTCATCCATTTGAATGCACTTCTCAAGTAGGATTTCACACAGCACCCTCAGCTTTTACTGATGCGTATCTTTTATTGACAATTTAGATATCTTAATCCTTCAGTATTTTTTTTTTCAGCTGTTAATTCTGCATCTGCTTAAAAAAAAAAAATGAAACACCCATAACCTCACATCTAGTATGATTAATTCATTCTTTTCAAGTCCAGCCTGTTTACTGCTCTTTATTCATTTACGCACTAGCTGTTTACAGATTCTCTTTTAATATTAGCTCTGTTATTTGCTAGAGACTCAAGTCATATTTACCATATGGTAATTGCAGAGATCACATGGACAACAAACAGTGGAAGCTGAGCTGTTACAGCAATTACAGTAAGTGGCAGCAGTCTCCAAGCTATCTGCTGCCCCACCTTCATTCCCTCTCACCCTCTGCTGTTTTTCCTTACAGGCTGTACAAACCCACATGCCATTCTGATCTCCATAGCACAGAGATTTGTTCTTTGCTATGGCATTACTGCACAGGTTTATTCACCTTTTGGTCTGCATTTCACCTGCTGGTCTGCCCTGCCTGGCTGTCTCCAGCCCCACTCTGTTCTGTCAAGGGTAGACAACTGAATTGCAGCCTAGATCTGGTCACTCTATATATCTGCTTTTTCTCTTCTACTTCTGCAACAGAACTACCTTCCTCCTCTGCCCCAAACTGGATCACAGCATGCCACATCTCAGAAATCTCCTGAGAGAATCCCAAAAGACCAGATTTTACAGTGTAGTTATAAGTCTAATGGAGCATCTCTTTAAACCTATTTGGACACTTCGACCTCACTGAATTAATGAGTTTTCCACTTGCCACCTAGACGTGATTTAACATTTCCACAGAAAGTCAAACAGATTACTACAAGAGGCCACTGCTGTTTTCTCCAAAGAAATCCATGAGTTTTTTTTCATTTGGTTCCTGACAAGAGCATTGGCCAGATCCCACATTTGAAAGGTATAGAGCTAAGCCATGTATGTAGCTTGATTCTTCCAGAAGATTCCAAAAATCTCAAGATTTCTTACATGTATGCTGTCATAAAGGTGATACAATATAGATGTCATGATGGGGGCATAAAACAAAGCACCTTGTCTGACACAGATGATCCCTCCCTCACCATTTCAAACATACTGGTAGTGACAAGACCCTAATATAGCACTCAAGTCTGAACTGAGATATTAACGAGGAACACGCAGTAACTTGGATGCACGACAATGTCTATCAGAAGAATTTCCTAGCACAGTACATTACAGTTGTAGTGTTGTTCTTCTCCGAAGTGGGAGAAGTACCACTTTCACTGTATTCAGAGCAGTACTTTGGCCAGCTTCCTTCCCAATGGTCCCCTTTCGTGCAAAGTCACCTCACTGTTGTGCAATGTAAGCGCTGTCTTTCTATTCCTGTCAACTTATATACAGTTAGATGAAGGCTGGTAAGACAGAAGAGAGAGAGGGTCCTTGGGCCAGTTCTTCTCTGGTACAAGTCAGCATAGTTCCCACGAATCCAAGAAGAGTTGCCAGAGTTCTGGCAGCACTGCATACAGCACAATCCCCCAACAGGAAAGCTTAATCTACTTCCTCTCTGCAACTCACTCACATCACACCCAGCAGTTGGAGGGACCTTCCTGCTTTCTCCATAACAAACATTCTTCTCACCAACCCCCTGGTTCCTGCCTTCCCCCTGTGCTGGCCCCAGGTTTGCTACAACTAGTCCTGCCAATAGGAGCAGCTGAGTCATGATTGATGACCACATCAGCCAAAGGCACTGAAAGGAGAGAAGGGAAAGAGAAAAACCTCTTTCCACAGCCCCAAGTCTCAGCAAAGAAGGTATCTTCTCCAATATGTGTTCAGAGTCACTTTGGATCAACTTCTTGAAGCACTTCATCCTGAAAGTGCAATGACAGGGGTCACTAGTGCTAGTGACTTGCTAGTGCTTGAACAGCACATTCAGCACACACAGCCTCCCACTGCATGGGCCATTTAAGCCACTGGGGCAGAGAGGTCAGCCTCAGCCTTGCCACCAAGGAGCACAGCCTTTTCTATTGTTACCACCCTTCCATCCATTTCTGTAGAGAGAAGATTAGAACAGAGATGTGCTCTAGTTGCTTTTGAAGTCCAAATCTCTTCTAAGACAAGGTTAAGGCAAGAAAATGGCAGGGTACCTCACTTACTGGGAGTACGTGTGGAGAACTAGCTTGAACAACAGCTAAGGCAAAAATTAGCAGCCTGCATTTTCCCATTACTCCACACACAGCCCGTCCCCTGACCCCTCAAGGCCAGAAAGCCTCTCCTGCTCATCACACTTCCCCAGCAGCATCCTGAACCCAGCTGTCCCTGTAGTCACTGATGACAGCCTCTCCAGAAAATAAAGACAGTCACTCTTAAAGCCAAGCAAAGACTCGAAATGGATCTATTTTGCTGAGAGAGCAAAATGAGCAGACAATGAATAAATATAGTTTTCCAATGAATTTGAGCCCTGTATCCCAACAGGATCCCCACTCTTCAGTAATTCATCCTCTGCCTGTTGTCTTCATTCTCCACTGTCCACGTAGGTGCACGTGGGATATTTCATGCCCCCTCCTCTGAACCTATAAATACCCAGCACCCAGCCAAGCAAGAAGCAGCCCATTTCAACTTCAGTACTATAAGATTGGCAGCACTTATTAAACTGTTCCACTGCTTCATCACACCCAGTGTTACGAGGCATAACCCTAGTCTCAATTTAAGAACATCAAGTTTCAGCTTCCAGTCACAGGAGTTGTCCCTCCTTTATCCCTTCAAACAAAAGATCAACATAAAAGCATTGGCTCCCATGTAGGTATGTGAAAATTATAATCATGTCACCTCTTCAGGCTCTCAGCAGCAATAAGTACAGGAAGTTCCCAGAGTCCTGCATGACCAACCACATTTCTTAGCTGTCATTGCACCCATGCCTCTTCCTCAGTATCTCTTGGAAAATGAGCTTTGGCTAGAAGGACAGCGAAGCAGGCCAAAAGAAGCCCCAGGGTAACACCAGAGAGCTCCCCAGACTCAGTGGTGTTTTACATAGCAAGCACTGAATACTTATTACGATGAGCACTTGTGCAATCTGTGGAATTCATAAATAAATTGAGAAGTACTGGAAGGCTCAAAGGAAAACTAGATATGCATGCAAATACTCAAAATATCCATAGGTTCACCAGGTGGGATGCAACTGTCCTGCTCCACAACACATTCCAACTACTTGCTTACTTGTTTTCATGAAACTTACTAATGTGCACATACAGCACAAGCTGGAAAGGCCCTTCTTAACTGAGTGTCTGTGTCCTAACTGGCCCAAATGACCTCTTCAGCCCAGCAGCCAAATCCCTATAGACCCATGAGACAGACAAAAGGCTACACACAGGATAAATGGAGGATTGGATGTGTGAGGGATGCTGTTAGAAGCCTGGGGAAGGCACGGAGTTGTTGTGTGATGTGGATGCCCCATCCCTGGAGGAGTTCAAGGCCAGGCACTCTGATCTAGTGCGAAGTGTCCACGCCCATAGCAAGGTGGCCTTTAAGGTCCCTTCCAACCCAAACCACTTTCGATTCTGCGAGCTGGGACAACGACTGGAGTATCATGAATAATTCCATATACTTAAGTAGGAAAAGCAGAGGGAAAGGGCCAGAGCTGAGGGAAAAAGAGGTGGCTGTGACTCACTGGGATGTATGAGGCAGCAAGGAGAAGATCTAGGCAACCAACAAGCAGGCTGGCAGCCATTTGGCTGACAGAAGTGCACCAAGTGCAGCCGAGCATCTTCTCACCTTCAGTCTCCTGGAGTGATTCCCCAGAGAGGAGGCAGCTCTGTCATGCTCTGAAGGTGAAGCTGTGCCTTCTGCCTGGTATATGACCACATTGCAGCCAATGGGTAAAACTGCCTACCTACTTAAAAGCAAACCCCAACGCTGCCAGAAGGGACAGGCTTATTTTTAGCTGGGACAGCAGCAGGGTCACTGCTGGTGCTGCATTTCCCCATGGAAGCCAGGGTTTCATGAAGTGCGCTGTGTGCGCAGGGTCACTGCAGGGGAAACATCTGTCAGGTCAGGTTTGGGGAGATAGATTATTTAAGTTAGGGAAGAGGAAACATTTACTAGAAGAAGTGAACCTGAAACTACTCTGTAAGGTTAAAATGGAAGCAGAAAAATGATGCTTGAAGAGTCAGAGCAGGTGGTAATTTAAGTGAGGGCAACTTCTCCTGCACCCTTTTCCCAGGTGCTCAGGCAGAAGAATTCTCCGTCACATCTAACACCAGATGCATTCCCTATGCTTACCTCGTACACTACACATTCTGAAAGGCCCGTTCCTGTTTGAGACATGCAGCAGCATGCCATTATTCCTCATCGGGATCCTTCACAAATGAAAAGCTCATGCAGAGAGATCCAGCTTGCACTGTACCTTCAAGACAGCAACACTGGGACCTCCATCTCACTCCGGTCCTTTGGTCCACATACCAGGCCCCTCAGTTAGCTCCTAGGCAGGCAGCTCCCCCGTGGCTCTCAGGGCATACTGTCTAATCAATCACAGCACATTCCATGAGCACAGAGCAGCAGATAACCAGCCCACTCTGCCTCACGAGGAGGAGGGGCGAGTCTTTCCCCACAAGTGGGTTTCGTGGGTGCAAGCCTCATAAAACAAGCGGTGCTGCTTACATTTGTACTGCCAGGGAATACAGTCTGGAGGCTTCAACGTGGTGAGATTGTTGCTGATGAAGTGCTGAGCACCAGTGCAAAGCTTTCAGAAGACTTGAAAGAATTGAGAGCAGAGGGGAAGTTATTATTTTGTTCTCTTCTTGAAGAGGTCCATTTGGCATGTTGCATCTGAGAAATAGCTTGGCCTGCACTCCTTGTATTTGATGTTATTTTTCAATCTAGATCAACCCCTGTACATGTTCTTGGGAAGATTTTATATTAAAAATTCCTTTGTCTTTTTCTTTTTTTTTCCCTGTGTCTCTTAATAGCTTATCAAGTACTTTGCAGATCCCATCACTCTTAGGTTCTGTGCAACTGATTTGCATTCAGGACTATCCATCTCATCAAGAGTAGGCTTCAAGGCTGAACCCACTCCAAGCCTTTACTGCTTCAGGCAATACAGACAGCAGCTTTACAGGTGGAAGCAGGGCTTCTTTAGCCAAGCTGAACATTCTCCATGTCCAGTCTGCTGCCCCTATCTGCACTATTTCTTGCCTTTTTGTTGGCCTAACAGTCTGCATGGCTATGCCATGAATAATGACCAGGAACTGATCAGGCAGTAAAGGAAACTGAATGCAACACCTGCTCACACACTGCTGTGCCCGTTGCCTGTAGGGGATAGAACAGGAGCAAGAACAAGCAGATGGGAAGGCTGTAGAAGTCAAGATAAAAATGACAAACGGCAGGGGCATCAGCTGTACAGGCAGGGACAGGTCTTCCCCTTCAGTATCTCCTGGACCACTTATCAGGTTTGTCTTGCTACATAAAGGCCTTCCATATACATCTTTTTCAGCCAACATGCACATCCAAGGTTCACCACATAAACTCAATCAAAATCATGAAAGATGATGGAAGTGAACTTTCAACTCAGCATAAAATATTACTTCTCACCTAGGAACAGACACATCAAGGTGGAAAACCAAGACACCTAGGCCTTAGGACCTCTCAAACAAATGCTCCTGATAGCAAACTGCAGAGAGGGAAGGACAATAGCTTCTCCACACAGAACATCACCACTTGGGCAATGCCTGTGGGCATAGGGAGCTGTGGCAGGGGGCACCCAGAGCCCAGGTGTAGGTTTCACAGCCTGCCTAGAACCTGGCAACAGATTCCCTGCTATCACTTTTCCCCTCAAGGGAAGCGAGGGCACATCCAGACAGCAGAACCAGATGCGGACACATGCTAGTCCTGGTGTTGCCCCTACTCTGGCCCTGGGAAGTAAGCTTGCTTCCACCAGTGCGCCAGCATACAAACACACTGGCACCCCGCATCGTCAGCACCAGAGGCCCACGTTCACTCCTGCACGTGTCACTTTCAACACAACCTCACCTGTGAGATCTAAGAAGTTCCCTCTCACACATACATCCTGCACCGCTACCATCTCTTTTGATTAAAACCTTCTTCTCTGCTGCTGGATACTGCTGCTGTTTACTTTGAGACAGCCTCCAAGTACCAGGCTAGGAGGGGGCGATGATGAAAGCAGCGGCAATGCAGTCTTGTATGCTATAGTTTCTAAAGCTCTTTGACACGTCCCTGGTTGCAAAACATGCCCAGCAGCACAGGATATTTAGTATTTCTGATTGCTCTTGACCTGGCTGTCTCTGCTGCTGTCCTGAGTTAGGAGGCTTAGGTAAAAAGACAGCAGAGTATGCGAAAGAAGCAAATAGAGCAAGTCCAGCTTTGCAGCCCTGAAATAATCTGCTAGTGGAAGAAAACGCTGAATGGAAACAGAGGCTTCTTCCTAAATCTGAGTGCTCTGGAAAAGCTCCCTGTTTTATTATGATGGAAAATCCTCGTTGGAGTGTTTAGTTAGAAAACAAGCTATCATAAAGGAAATGTTAAAAGCCCTAAGCTCCCCTCTCTGCCATGATGTCAACTGTCAGGGACATCAGTGACAGCTCAGCTGTATGATCAAAGGCTCCAGCAAGCGGATTTAGAGACAGAATTGCCAGAAAATTGAGATTCGAAGGAGCCCAGGGCTGCGATGGTCACCTGTTTATAAATGCTTCTTATGGATGAACTAATTACTCTATGATGCTGTATCATAGGGCAACACTACCTGGATCTCTTCATTGCATCACTGGAAGATGGGAATGGAGGTGGTGGTACTTTCAGCCTAGCCTAACATATCACTGCTGCTTGATGCCTTGTTATTTCTGCAAAATCATGAGTTTGGGAGGTCATCATGCTCAGCTTTGTGCATATATGTGTTGATTACCACCCAGAGCTTCCCGTTTCAAGCATTAAGACAAAGAAAACAGAGGGGAAGGAAGGAAGCCAGCTCCCACCTATGCCTCACCTCTTCAGCCTCTTCACACTGCTGCAGGCTCGTGGTGGTTCCCAGACTCCATCCTGGAGGTACTTAGGGACAACAAGCTCACCTACTTCTGCAAACCCCATGTCACTGGCCTCAGCAAACGTCAGACCACGAACTCAGCTGCACAGAGCGCTTTAGATGTGCCCCAAGAACAGCTTGGGATCTTGTGTGTCTCTTAGTGCACAGAGCTCCTCAGGACAGAGCGTAACTTTTATTAGACATCTGTGCAGCACACAGAAACATGGGCTCCCAACTGGGCTGATGCCTCTAGGAGTTACTGTTATCAAACATTAAACAAATAATAGTGCCAATCTGTGCCACAACACTTAAGCAGGGTCAGTGATGGCAGACAGGGTATCACAGCCATCAATTTCCTGGCTACAGAGATTCTTTTTCCATATCAAGATATTTTTTGTCTGTGTAATCTAATTTCCTTGTTTGATTTTTTTTTTTTTTTAAATACAGAATTAGATATTACTGCCTGATTTAAAAAAAAAAAAAATTTAAAAAAGGTACCTGGCAGACAACCAAAGCCATCTTTTTAACAGTTGAAGCACATGAAAGGCATCAGAAACACAACAACAGCGAAGAACAAGGAACTATTTGTCAACAGTTTGGTCATTGGGGAAGCTTAGGGGAGGAGAGGGATGCTGTTTGTTTAAAACAAGCAAACAAAACTCTGACAGACAGGCCATTTATCTGTACAGTACTTTAAGGTATTGTGGAGAGAATACATCTTAACTTGGTCACTATCAGAAAATGCTGACACACTCAGTTATGGCTCTCCCCATCCCTGAGAATGGATGATACTATGGCAGAAGGGACCCTCTGAGACCAAGGGAAGTGCTGGGTCAGGTGTGATGCGGCATTAGGTCAGCACAGGCTTCAGCAATGCCCTCTGCAGCCCTATACAGAGTGCAGAACTATTCCTGGTGATGGGAAGGGCTGTCCCCATCTGGCTGCCACACCTGGAATCCCTGCTGGAATCCCACAGCTGGCCCCTCTGGTGGTGGTTTGCTGAGGAAGGAGCAACTTCTCTGCAAGGGATGTGTGCTGTGGGATGGCTCCACATCTGCCTCCCCTTTCACATTCTGTCATCCACTAATAGTAGCAAACTTTTCCTCACCAATATAGGCTGGAAAATACCATTAGCTACTTTGTACAAACGAGCCCTGGGGAAAGGGCGGGGGGAGGGCAGGACACCCGGTGCCCAGCAGCGTGCCAGAGTCTTGCCACAGAGGCCTGGAGCCCACCTGCACTTCCACTGTGCCCACACAGGACTCCGCAGCAGCAATATCACAATATCATACCTTCCACGTTCTGGAACCACTGGTTTACCAGAATAGAAGTCGTATTTGGCTTGGGGAAAAAAAACAAGCAACTCAACTGCACCTATTACCTAGGGCTATGCACATCCATTCCTCCTGCCCCCACCCCAGCTGGCGTTGCACCCCTCTGTTCACAGGAGGGTGGTTCAGGAGGCCGCCATCACACTGAGCACCAGCAGCACCAAGGGCCCCCGCATTCCTCCTGCTCTGCCCCAGTCAGCCCTTGGCAGCAGCAGGACAATTTTCAACATCGCTACTCCCGCTCAGGAAACAAGTCTCGTTCCAGCTGACCACAGAAGCACCAAACGCAAATCACTTCCCTAGCTAAACCATCATCAGGGCACACAGCTGCCTGCAATGGCAGTGGATGGAGCAGTACCGGGCACTCCCTAGGAATGTCTGCCCATGTGGGAGCGATGGCTCTTCCTGCTGCACCAACGCAGAGTGCTTTCAAGGCCCATGTGTCCCAGCAGCTTCTGCCATTCTACCAGGGAGAGCGGGTGAGCACTGTGGGCAGGATGGGGCTGCCAGCTGGGATCTCCATTCTCCAGCTCCGCTTTCTCCAGAGATACGCAACAACTCAAGTAAAATCACCCTCTTGCTCTATGAAGTAATGTGAGAAATTATTATACATATATGCACATAGAGAGGAGGATGCATATATGGTACACACGTTCTTCCAGTGTCTCCCCTTGGATTTGAAGTATATTTCTCAGGTAAAGTCCCCAAAATGAGCTCAGGAATGCATGAAGGAGCCAAGAAAGCCAACTACTTCTCTACATTTCCACTTGAGAGAGAAGGAAAATGGCTATATACTAGCATTTTAATATAATTAAAACCAAAACCACTTGCAATGGTTTCACCTCCCACTTAGGGCAATACTTTAGACACAGGTGAGTACAATAAAGCTTAAAGAGAGGCTGGGCAGGAGAAAGAGCAAGAAATCACCCGCCATCCAGGCCAGTTTGCGTGCATATGCGTGTGCGAGCCGGGGGCTGCGGGAGCCCCGCAGGCGGCCCCGTGCCCTATTTAGGGCAGCGCCTGGCGCAGCAGCTATATTTGACACCGGGGGTAAACAAGCGGCACCGGCGGACAGAGCGCGACAGCTGCCCGGGACGGCAGCCCTGGTGCTCCCGGTGTACGGCAGAGATGGCCCAGTACCCCACCCCGGCAGAAATAATAATAACAACAACAATAATAATAATAATAATAATAAAGAAGGGAAGGAATGAAAACGAGGACAAAAAAAATCCAAAGGAAATAAATTTATAGCACTGCATGAGAGGCGCAGCTCCAGGCAGAGCCCCCCCACCCGGCTGCCGGCATCCCTGCGGGCCGTGCCGCGGCACCTCCGGGAAGGATCCCGGCCGCGGCTCCCGCTGTGCCCCGCCGCTCCCCGGCTCCCCCGGCACGAAGGCTGCAGCGGCCGCCGCGGGCACGGCTCTCCCCCACCCCGCACATGCGGCGCCGCCGCCCCCCCACCCCCGCAGGGAGCCCGCAGAGGGTCTCCGAGCCCCCACCCCGACGTCCGCACGGACCCTTCGGCGGCGGGGCGCTTGGCCGCCAGCCTCCCCTTCCCCGGGGAGCATCGCTTACTTACCCCTTCTGGCGGCTTTCCTGAGTTTTTGGGAGGTGGGGGGGCTCCACTGGGATAAATCCTTCCGGTTCCTAACGGAGCTCACTGCATCTCGTGGGTACCACCGCCGTGCGTGTGTGCGGGGCTGCTCCTCCGCATGTCAGTCCAAGTTGCCGTGCTCGCTACGGAACCTGGGCTCTCTTGTGCAGCTGTCAGGGTGAGCGGGGAGGTGCATCTGGAAAAGGGGTGGGGGGACGGGAAACGTCGGTAAATCCACCAGCCTCGGTCTTCAGCTCCGGGCACGGCGAGGGAAGGGGGAGGAGGATGGAGATGGACGGGGGTCGACGAGGGAGGAGAGAAAATGGGCTGTACCCCAGATGGCAACGAACGTGCCGGGCTTCCCCAGCGCGTCCAGGCTCCCCGCACCGCGCAGCAGAGCAGCGCTCAGCCCGATTGCCGCGAGACGCCGGGGTTTGCACAACTGCAGCAAGAAGCCAAATCAAAAAGCCAATCTGCGAGCCTCCGAACTCCACGTCACCCTATCAGCTGGGAGCGAGAGCTGCAACAGAATTACAAGCCGTGCATGTTTATTCTCCTGAACCTGGGGGGGGGGGGGGGGGGATTTTCGGATTGTTTGAAGGGAGCCACAATGAAACCAGAGCAAACCCTTCACAAAACAAACAGAGGCAGAGCAGCTGTCTTGCATGTAATGCACGCACACGGACCTCTGCTCTCTCTGTGGGTTATAGATGGATGGGAATGTGCACTCACCCTCTGAGCGTACTGACTTGACTTTGTGCATCTCAAGCAGGGGAGGGGAGGCACGCGGTGGCAAAACCTCACAGCAGAAGCTATTGATTACAGATCTGAAATGTAAGGGATCTGCCACGGATTAAATATAGGCGATGTAATTACACAGGCAGCCTTAGTCCTGGTAATCACCCGAAGCCACATGCTTTGGTTTGTGCTTGCAGAAAGCACCCAATCATTTTTTTTTCAACCAAAGTCAAATAGCAACTTGTGAGACAGCAAGTCATTCCAAGGCAAAAATACACGTTGCCTCCGAAGTTGCTATTTGACTTGGGCAGGAGATGGCCAGGGGCTGGTTTCCATGACCATGGAGCAGGACTGCAGCTCTGTCTCACACAACACACACAGTGACCTTTGCACATGGGTTTGTCTCCTGTTGCCATCCCCTCTATTTTTGTCTTTTGCTACCACAGTCACGAGTTTCCAGCCGCTATACCTACTGCTGTGGCTTTTCACTAATGTAAAGAACCACAAAAGGTGCTGTAAGGCAACGTTTTCTGGCACAGCTGCATACCAGGGATGGGCGATTCCATCCCTCAAGGACGAGCCAGCAGGTCACAGCCTCCCTGAACACCAGCTGCTCCATCATTGTGATTGACCATAGTGCAGCCCTGATCCCACCACGATAGGATGGAAGGATCCAGAAACCTGCAGGAGCAGTTAGTTATGGTCTGGACCCTGCTGTCGTTAATTAGAAACAGAGGAGCAGCTGGAGGAGGATTCAATCACTGCCAGGTGTGGTGCTCCTGCAAGAGGCAGGAGCAGAGAACAGCCCACGGGGCCCAGCCTCAGCCCTGAATCACCCTAAACCCCACCTGCTTCTCCTTTTGTCTCCCATTAACTCAAAAAAGACAGACCAGGTGGAGGACATGGGGACACACCAGTCAGAGAACAAGCTGAGCTCTAGGTGGGCCAACATGCCAAAGGTGGGGATGCCAGCCTAAGAGCATCAATCTCTCAGTGCTCTCCAACGCTTAGCGAGGGACAAGGTTCCTGCTGGCATGGGGGAAGCTCTCTGACACAGGACTCATCATCAGGTGACCCCAAGCAAGTGCAAGAGGCATCAAGGAGTGGGGGTACAAATGGCACATCAGTGGGTGCACACCCTCATGCAGTGCACAGGATGGCAGCTGACAGGAACTTCAGGCAGACAGAACTCTATTGGAGGCAGGCATTTCATTTCACACCAGTTCCTCAGCCCAGTACACAAAATCACATATAATACGTTTAAGAGACACTCTTGGGCATCTCCCTCTTTCCTTCTGTTCCATATAGACTTGGTCTTACATTGCTCAGTTCAGGTAGAAAATGTTCATAACAACAAGGAGCAAGGAGTATGTGAAAGTTTTTGTCTCCTTGGTATTGGAGGTGTGTTTGCAAAGTACTAACTTGGAGTGAAAGCATACAAACACTTCATTTGTTAACACTAATAATGCTAAATCTCTCTTGTTTATGTTATCTTTAGCAAATCACAGAAATTTCAAACTACCAGACTGCTTGCTACTGACCCACTAAGCAAACCTGGATCTCAATTTTAATGAATACCAAGATCATGTGATGTTTTGAGTGTTATCTAACCTAAACCAAAACTACAAAAAGACTACCAAATACTCATATACTTACCAAACAGGTGATTTCTTTCAGAAAAGCTTTTCTCACTCTCTGTGACTGGCAAGCATAATTAATAATTACAAAGCAAAAAAGTATATATGAAACATGTAAAGCAAAAAACTGTTCCCCTCCAGACTCTGCCAAGATCACCTGAAACCTGAGAGGAAAGATCTCTTGTGAATCAGAAAGGCCTTTCGAGCTCTTGAGATTTGGGTCAGAACAAGAAAAATAGACTTCATTCTCCTTTCTTTGCCTTGCTCACCTAAGAGTAGAGTTTCAATATCCTAGGGCTTCAGTCTTCTGCTGGCAGCCATGCTGGTAACAGAGACACTGCCAGTGGAGCACACCTGAAAGCAGCACAGCTGATACAGGCAATCTGTGGAGCAGGCATCAACTTGCTCTGCCAGGGCACAGTACAACCCAAAAAATCTGCCAGTGTCATGTACATTGTGGAAGAAACTCTGGGAGCGTGTTAACTGAATCAGAAAGGATCTTTGTCTAATCCTTCACTCTCTAAGTATGCGCTTAACATGCACAGGTAAGAATTCCATACAGTTTCTATCCAAAATTTAGACTGATAGGGTCCTATTACTACTTTATTACAACAGAAATCACAAGCTGCAGGCTTCTCTTCTTGGAAAATTCCTAGCTGAGCAAGTGCAGGGAAATGGCTCCCACCATCTTGATGTTCACCTCTGATCTTTCCGCTCATGGTCTACTGAGCCAAGGACAGACACAAACATAATATACATCTACTCGTGCTGTTTCACCGACTTCTCCTGACCCACAGTTTGTAACCAAGGGCCTAGCACAGCTCCCTTTCCTCATCTGAGATTTGATCTTGGTGCATCTCAGCTGTGTCATGTTATTTTTTCATAGCCTTGCTTTTCCTCCTTCATCAGCTTTCATCAGGTGCCTGCTTAGGTTAATTCAGAAGCAATGGGATAACTCACATTATGACATTTATTGGTATGATGCATCTCTGGAACCTTGAAATGAAGTTCCAGATCTGAGAAAAAAATATTTTCTAGGGGAAAAGAGGAAAGGAATTACTATGTTAGAGGCAGCTCCAAGACTACCTATGATTACAGAGGAAATGAACCCAGTTTAACATGAAGCTTTGTGCTTTATTTTCTTTTCACAAAAAAAAAACCTACTTTGCAAACATGACTGGAGCTCTGAAAGCCAAGCTGGGCTTCATGCACACATCCTTTCCAGCAAACAAGATCCCATAGACAAGCCATGCGATATCTGTGACAGCCTGTGGGCCTTCATAGTACTTCCCACGAGCAGAGGGCAGTTTCTACACAGGACTTAGCGAATTGCTGTCTGCCACAGATGCACAAGAAGGGATGAAACATTGCTTGTTCTTTGTTTAGCACTTGTGTGCTGGACTGGAAGGAGTGAAACAAATTTGATCTCTGATTTGCAGATGTGATTTTAACACGTAGGAATTGATAAGATCTCCCCATCAATACTTAGAACTGACCCCAAACTAAACCTTCTGGGAAGTTCTAAGTCCATCTCAGGATGGGTACTTCTGTATGACTGTCTTCACAAAAGCAACTGAGTACAGCACAGAGACAAGCCAAACTTAGGTTACTGACACTACAAATGCATCTTGGCCTGTGCTTGCCAAAGGTATTCTTTGTATATGAACAAGGACCCAAAGGATAAACCTAATCCTTCAGACGTGCACAACAACGAAGGCAAATATAAATTTAAAAAAAAAGGAAAAAAGTACACATAGTAGCTAATCACTGTGTGTCCAGAGCATCTTAACTGCTGATAACTTCTGATGAGAAGTAAAGAGAGTAAGGGTAGACCTCAAAGCTGGGCTTTGATTATGGTGGAATCCAGGACACATGTCGATTCTAAAATTCTCCATGTTAGTATCACTGAGTGGATATCTGCAGTTGAATGTACCTGCTCAGAAGGAACACTCTTGAATGAGACATAGCGAGATAGTATAACCCAGGCAGTAAACAGGCATTCACACAACAGGGTTTTTCTCTAGCATTTTAATTGCTAACTGGGGCTGTGTTCCGAGATTGAGAAGCTCTGATACTTTCCTTCTTTGTAGGCACTTTATAGCAATAGCACAATAGCAATCCTGTTATAAACTACTGTATATATTTTGGAGGGTTTTCAATAGCATAAGATTTTTCCAGGAAGGATCAATAGGACTTGCTTACAGCATCAGGGACCATGCTTAACAAGCACAGGCAGATCCAGAGGCCTCTTCCAACTGCACTAATACTTAGCAACCAGCACCCACACGGCTGGAAATACAGCCCTTTTCTCAGATAGAGAAGAAATACACAAGGCTCTGATTATTGAAGTGGCTTGGACCTGCTCCTCTTCACACTCTCACCAAGGAACAAGAAACCTCACATCAGATGAAGCTGGGCATGACAGATGACAGCAGCTGGTATAATCACAGAAAGAAGCCTGCAAGCACACCAGCATGTTCTGGTGATTCTCATAGATGTCTCACAGAGCTTCAGAAGAGGAGTTGGTTCCCAAAACTTGTCAATTATTTTTTTTAGTAGCTTCCCCAAATCATTTCAGATTCCAAAAGTCAATGGGAAAAACTCATACTTCATTGATTTCAAAACCCAAGAGAGACAAAATCAGAGGTACTTCTTCCACTCTGGTTTCCCTGTTAAATATTTGCACCAAGATTTCTTCTGCTTCCTGCATGCTGGCTAGCAAGAAAAGAAAAATCCACGTTTCTAAAACTAAGCCAGCTAGTTGTGGAGAGGAGGACTCACAGCCACCCTAGAGCAGCAGCTGGTGCTTCAGCCACGTGCTGTGCACGGTCTCTTTCAGACTCTGCCCCTTCACCTCTTCCTTCAGAATTTTGGAGAAGCTACTACCCAGACAGTGCACTTACTAACTACTTTTGCTAATGAAAAATGGTCGGGGTTATATTATATGCAGGTAGAACACAGGTAATGGAATAGATATCAGGCTCAAGGGTGAGAGTTGCCTTAACCTAGGGACTGCATCCAAGGCTTCATATCATGGCTTGCTGCTGCTTTGAGGTGTGAGATGCTGGAGCTGAAGGCCCCAGACCTCAGGGGATGCTACCAGATCGCACAACACAGACCTTGATAGCACAGTCCAGTAGGGATAACAATAAATGCTGAATAAAGATAGAATAAGATTTTACTATTCCTTAAGGTGAATGTAATAATTTTCTTAGCAAAACAGCTGAGACATACTAAAAATGTCTCCTATGCAATAGTGTATCTTCCTTTAAAAATCTGGGACGAAGTGAGGAGCGCCAGATTGTCTCTTCCCCTCGAGCAGTTAGAAGAAAGCCACGCTTCCCTCCAGGAGACTCCGATCCTGGTTTGCAAAACTCCTGGGAGAAAGGACCTTTAATGTAAATTAACGTCAGCTGTTCTTGCAAGCTAATAGTTTAATTAAAGGAGTGAAAGCCTTGCATGGGGATACATTAGAGAGGTGCACCACTCCAGGATGCATGTGGCCTTTCCCCAGGTAACACAAGGGGATGAGTGCTCCTGGCCTAACTGAGCCCATGATGCTCTGCTCCCCCCTCAGTGCTGAGGAGAGAAGTCTTACAACAGGGCTGGGCCACGTTTCTGACACACGTCCCAGTTCTGGATGAAGCGGGTGACCCTGAGTACAACGCTGGATAACCCTTAAAGTGTTGATTTACTCAGGCTCAGTCTCTGCCCAGACACTTGGCCCTGCCTTTTCCCACACATCACCTCACGCCATGCTGCGGGGAGAGCTTCAGCCCTGATCTCAGTCAGCACATCTCTTATGCTGCAGGTCTGGAGCATCTCTGCTTCCCCACAACAATCTGTGCCCTGAGATATGCAGGAAGAGACCTGCAGCAAGGTATTTCTCGTCTCTCAAGGCAGCTGCAAGGGCTAATTGCTTGACACTTGGCCGCAATGCCCTCTGGAGGATCAAAGTGTGGCTCAGAACACCCGTTACGTGGCTCATTACCAAATTTAGTATTTACTAGACAAGAGAAACAGCCTGCCTGCTTACCATTACATTGCTCACAGCACAGGAGCAGCAGGGCCCTCAGCCTGGACCTGCCATGAACCCCTCTGTGTTCCATCTCCAGCTGCTGTCCCTACTGACGCCCTGTTGCTGATTCTAATAGCATCCAGCAACGGGCCGAGCCCTTACTTAATCAACATGCTTATGTATCTTCCTTGTTACTGAGAAGGAAAGTAGAGGTGGTTCCATGGGACACAAGCAAAGCGCTGCCACCTGGGGACTAGGCAAAAGACCAAGGGTCCTGTTTCCTCCTCTGTCTGGTGGGGCGTCATCCCCTCTGCATCTCCCTTTAGCTCAACATGTCTCCAGAATGCGGCACTCAGAAACCTGGTGGGTTCTGAGCCTTTGGCTGGGTCGCTGCCACACCCACATGGGATCCCAGGAGAGGTAAAGAAAATGGCCTTCCCCTCCATGTGCGTTATTGGCTTTACTCACCCAGGCATGCAGGGAAAAAAGCATACAGTATAGTCATCAAGGCAACCTCATTTCATCATGCCTTTGGAAAGACAGAAACCTGGGAACATACTCCATCTATCCTCTACGTAAACATGTTTTTGTCCTCATTTCTTCATCAGTGGTTTCATGGTTTACTGTCTTCATGAGATAGAGCTACAACTGCAGCTCCCTTGTTGGACTTCTTTGGTGGATGTATCGAGACCTTAAGACCATTGCCAGCATAGGCTTAAGGAACACATGTTCAAAAAAGGGAAAAAAAAAAAAAAAGAAAAAAAAAAGAAGAGATATTATTAGAAAGAGCAAAGCCTCAATGAGTCCCATCACTTCCTCCAGCTGCTACTGTGTCTAATCTTCTTCATAGTGTATCAGGAAGTATGAAATCACCGATTAATTTTATGACTGCAATTTTCATCACAGAAGGTGGAGACAAAATATTCCTCTCTTCAATGCAGCAGCAGATTCCTTCTTGTTCCCCCTTATCCCACATACTGCTGGGGAAACCAGTGATAGAAAACACTGCAAGCCAGGTCACCTCTTCTCTTTGATGAAAATACGCAGACAAGCTCCAGTTCTTCCTACAGAAATCCCTCAGGGTGCTGAGATGCTGAGCATGGGAAGTTACCTTCACAGATTTTCCAACAGCAGATAGTGAATAAATAAGCCACGTGCATTTGTTCCAGGGCTCTGCTGCCTGGGAAAGGCTCCTGCACCTCTCAGAGTGGCAAGGGCAGGCTTGAGCCAGGACTCCATCCAGACACTTGTGCCCAGCAGCTACAGCTGTCTGAGCATTGCACTGTCTTTGGCCAAGACAAGGATCTCCACATCTTGTAGGATTCATTCAGAAAATGCACTCTGCTGAAGGGTGACCTTCTCTGGCTGCCACAGAACTTGAGGTCAATCCCTCCTCAAACCCATCTACACCCACCAGCTCAGGTCCTCTGCCTTGCTACGTGCTTTTAGAGAGATGAGCATAACAAAGTCCTGATCAGCCCAACATTGCTACAGCACACAGGTGGAAGATAGAGCTTCCCATCACTTTAGCAAAGTACAGCAGATGATGAGATAAAGCCTGACTCTGAATATGAACTCTGTCTAGAGCATCATAACTACCAACACTCTACAGAGTCTATCGGCAGATCTTTAATGACAACAGCTGAGTTGAGATTTTCTGCTAAAAGACAAGATTGCAACAAACAGGGCATTGACTTGGTCCTAACCTTGAACTAAACTGGAGCTGGTTGCAGTCCCAATAGTAATGGCTCAGCCTCCCAAAGAGAAGAGAGCAAAGTGCCCAGAGATCTCCTGGTATAGACCTTCTCCTTCACCTGCCAGACACACAAGGTCATTGGCCACCCTGCCTCTACACTCTGCTTGTTTATTATTCATTTAAAGAGGTGTAAAGTGGATTACTCGGGCAGCAATAATTCTCCAGCTTCTGTGGCACTGCACGGAGCTAGCAGCATGGGTAGGTGCAGATGCATGCACTGCTTGACTTCCAACAGCAGCTTCTAAGCTGGGCTGAGCAGGTCAGAGAACTTGGATAGAGACAAACCCTTCAGTTAGCATACAAAATTAAACCAAAATGTTACATGCTAAGATGAAAGGAAAAGTAACTCCAAGGCCGTGAAGCATTAGTTTCCCTTTTTTGGTGTGGTTTTTCTTTCCCCCTTGCTTTAACGTGATGGATCATCTGATAATGACAGGCAATCGCTCTGACTGACGTGTACATCCATGATAAAGGAGAAAGGAAATTGGATCTGAGGCTCCATACTATATTTTAGATATACATATATTATAGTTCTGGAGCCACCAGAAAGGGCTGCTTGGTCAGATTGCTAATGCCATCACATTCCCTGCAGCCACAGACATGCAGTTGTGTGTTCAATTTCCTGCCATCACTCGCTGTGTCTACCATGCAGCCAAAGAGCAGGAGTGTGAAGTGTATCTGATCTAGAGACGTACACGAGTGAGGCACAAGCTCTGATTACAGTAGGAAATTGAACTGTTGATGAAAACTATTTTCAACAGGGAGCCTCCTCCTCTCCTCCCTGCATACCCTAATCTGTTGTTGTCCAGAGCTTAAGCTTACACCTATCATCACTTTCACCAACAAATCAGTGAATTGCTTTAATAGTTGCTTTTTTAGCTCAGCCTCTCTCTGCTGAGAGGAAAGATCTCTCAAAGGGCATTGGGGCATTTTCTCCCTCTCATCCTCCACCTCCAGTTACTCTGTGCCATCATAGAGTTAACACACTGAGCAACAACCTTGCTTCCCTTTACCCTGACACCTTCTGCAGCCTGCAGGAAAGGCTGGTTGGTCAGCTGAAGGGGAATGAAGAAGCAAAGGGGACTGTAGCAGGACAGTTACCTTCGCTAAGATAGAGTGAAGACTCCTTTGTGTTCAGATACAGGATAAAGCTCTGCTGTAAGGACATGAGGAATCCATTCCTGTTGTGGGCTCTGCTAGGTCCTCAAGCAAAATCACCCAGCACACTTAATCTGCTAGGCAGGAGGGCACTCATCCAGAAGAACCATGAGACTTATGGTTGGAAAACCAAACTCCAATGGAGCATGGGGCACTATGTACTGGATACCCTGCTGATATTTGGAAGGAGATGAAGTTTGTGAACCCCACATGGAGAAAGGCATTGCATCTGGTATCTCTCCTGAGCTGAGTACACACAGCTCCATGTCCCAGAGATTTCAGAGTCCCGACTCTCGTTTATAGCCCTCACTTACCTTTGTACTACTAGAGTACAGCCCAGATCAGTCAGATGTAATGAGTTTTGCCCAAGTACAGCCAAATGCTAAGCAAAATACCCAGGATATTTAATGAAAACAGTGAATTTATTTTACATCTATGGACTGGACAAGCATCTGCCCTTGCATGAGTCTAAACTGCATTCCCACCTTTGGGGATCTGCACTACAGCCCCTTGAAATGCCTCCCTAGCTGAAAAATTCACCCAGCAATAATATCACTTGTCTGACTGGCCCATCAGGCAGCAATGTAATAGACAAGATATTGATGCAGCAACCTGATGTAATCAAGAGCTATAAAAGGCAAAGCAGTAAATCATTTGGATGCAACAGCCTGCGCACTTAGCTGTTCTTTATGTTTTCAAAAGCATCTAATAAACAAAACTGCATTTAACTATTAACAGTCGCACAGGAATTTTCCTTTGCTAAACTCATGCTCTTGTAGACATAGATAGTAGTATGGAGGGAAACATGGCAGGGAACTAAGTCAAGAAGTCCAGAACTAAGATTTATTTTTCTTCCCTACAGGCAGGTTATCTGAAGCTTACCTCACAGTCAAGCACAGCTCCTGGAAAAGGCAATTCTTACTGCTCCTGGGGTTATGGAGTCAACCACATCCTCCCCAGAACTCAGCGCTCTTCGAACTGAGCATCAGGCACGCTTCTGAGACCTGAAACAAGAGCTGCAGCATAGACAGCTCTGACAGAAGCCTGCACAACACTAACTGGAAATGAAGTCAGGTCTGCCCCTTACACCTCAGTTAGGACCAGGACCTTGGCAAGTTGCCTGGGCAGAGGTGGATATGCTGATGTCTGTATTCTTCCTGAGCAAGACCCGCAGATCCCCAGAACTGTGCATTCAGGGAAGTTGGAGAAATGCACACAAGTGGGACTTCAGAAGAGATTCCTGCTGGAAGACCATCTCTGCACAGTAGAAAAACAGGTCACAGTTCCCTACCTGCCAGGGACTCAGTATTTCAGCATACTCATGGAAACACAAAGCCTCCTTATAGATTGCAGGTATGGAAAAGCACTTTTTTATTCCAGCCCAGGGGACAAGCTTTACTTTTCCTCCACATCTCAAGACTCTGGTTTCCAAAGATCAAATCAGTCAAGACATACAGAAGGTAAATATGATCAATAATTCCTATCAGTTTTTAAAGTGACTAAAGAAACAGCTCAGGAGCTGGAAACAGCTGTAGATTGGGCAAAAATGGAGATGCTTTCTCAGCTGCTTCTGTACCAGAATTCCTGAGAACCAGAAGATGACTGAGCTTTTCTTTGCTTTTTTGACCTCAGCAATAAGGCAAACTTCGAGTCTCAGACAGAAAAGAGTATCAGTACTTCAGGTTTCTTTACAAACCCTCGACCATCTCGTCAGCCTTCCCCAGCAAATTTGCTGCAGGTGAGTGCACACGATGAAACCTGCCTGCAAAACCAGCTAGGTCTCACAGTGAATGTTTGGTGACAAGTGCCTCTGATAGCTGTGGAGCTGCTTTAACTTACCCCAGCTGAACATTTTCCCCATTGGCTGACATTTAACTGCCTTGTTTTTTCCAGAATTTTTCAAGAACTCAGGCACTCAAGGTGACTCATCCCCAGCTAAGCCAGAGCAAGCAGGAGCTGTCACACTGTGCAGTGCTCTGGCTGCCCAGGGGGGCTGCCAGTAACGCAGAGTGACCAGATCCTCCCTTGCCTTATTAACTTGTGTATCAGCCGGATATTGCAGGGCATCAGTCAGGCTGGATGGACCCCTCCTGGGTAACAAAGACAAATGAGGAGGAGCCCCTCCCTGTGTTCTGCAGTGGGAGATTTATGCTAATGCCGCAACAAAACTCAGGTTCACATCGAGCAGCCCAACTGACTTGCATAGAGCTACCCCAAGATAAATAGGAAGAAAATCCCTAATTATAATAACTTGACAAGTAACTTGCTCCTTCCCCCATTCTCCTCCCTTTCCTTTATATCCTGTCAGTCACACTGTCAGCCTGCTCGTGATTTTCTTGACTTTGCAGCATGCATAGACTGAGGATAAATCTTACAATGTGAGCAGAATTAGGGGCAGCAAAGCAGTACTCAGCACAGCCTGGAGCAGGAGGCATGCGGTCAGCAGCATGTCCTGCATTGCTGGGCTTTGGAAACACACCCGTGTCTGCACGCACCAACGGTTTTTCCACCACGGCCCCCCTTCCTTCCCCTTCTGGTCCCACTGGGCCAGGCCTGGGCCAGCACACTTCTCACTAGGGGGCAGCAGGAGGCATGCAGAGCGGCACTCAGCAGGGCCAGCTGTGAAAGATGTCGGGCTAGCCCTCCACATCCCCCAGATCAATAATAGGTGCTCCCACATGGGGATGGGACAGAGCCAGCCAGCAAAGCACGGGGTTACTCCAGGGGCTCTGGGGCAGCACTGCCTGTCATTAATATGCTTGGCACAGCACTAAAAAGAGAAGCAAATGGGATGGGAGGCCAGAACGGCAGCCTTGATGTAGAAACATGAAAGGAGATATTTGCTATCAGATCAGGGATGAGGCGGCGCCATGACCAAAAAAAAAAAAGGGGGGGGGAGGGAAAAAAAAGAAGAGCTACAGCAGACGGTTCAGCTGCTGAACTGCCATATGATGGGCATGAGTTTGGAAAAAGCTGCTGCTCCCTCAAAGACACACATACTGCTCTGCCTCTCCCTGCTTTATTACAGTTGTTGTAGAGGAAGGAAATGGGGATGAAGCTGTGCTCAGACTTCAGAGACAGAGCTGCTAAAAGCTGTGGAAAAATGAATTGAACACACAGGACGAATTGAACAATAGCGTAGAAGTGACAGAAAGTTTGTCACTGGCACCTTGGGAGTGGGAATTACTCAGTGTGGGCAAGCTATCCTCTGTTTGAATAGCAGAAGCTGCATTTATAGAGCAGCTTGCTCTGAGAGGCAGCTTAGTCCTAGAAAACTGAATGCAGCTCTCATTTCGTGGGCCAGGAACCTTCCATTTTGGTGTAATGCAGCACAAGCACCTGCTCCTAAAATATTTGGACACAAGTGCCTGGGTTCTACTTAAATACTAGACATACTGTAGGTGACACCACTAAATTATAGTCCAAATCAGATCAAGCTTCACTAGGTAGATAATAAGGTGGGAGGAGCAAAGCCCCAGAAAGCAGAGTGTGCACCAGTTATGATGCAGTTCATCTTCCCTAAGGATCAAAGATGATCTTGCCAAAACAACACAAACCATACCATTCTCCACTGAAATGAAATGGACTGGAGAAGCACCACAGAGATGTAATTAGCTATAACAAACAGACCTGCTTTAGGACCAGAAGTGAAGAAGACAAAATCCAAATAGCACTGGGAAATAAGTTTTTACAGATGAAGGGAAAAAACCACCACTGGGAATTGGCTCGATAGAGCTCCTGGGGGTTCAGTGGGATTTCAGGCCTGAAAGTACACACATAGGCCAGCAAAGCTTGGCAGGAGCTAAGGACAGAGTGAAGTTAGGTTCCCAATGTTGAGTGGTGGAAACAGCCCAACATGGGAACAGTGTTCTGGAACACAGCTTCCTTTTTGCAACTTCAGATTTTTAAAATAATATTTAGTATTTTTAATTGATCTGCTTTACTTCAAGCAGGACTCTGGCCTGAGGCAGGATTACACTCCATGAGCATACAGTGTGGCTTGTGCATGCAGACACCCTGGAGGAGGCACAGCTCTCTTTCAAGATTTCACAATGATGCTAACTTCAGACCAAAAGAACCTTGAACACTCCCCCATGCTTCATTCACACAGCTCACATGCCAGACGCTATCTCTTCTTGCTCCACTGAGGGTATTCACACAGCCCAGACTCAAGAAGAACAAGATCTGCTTCCTAAATTTCACTACATCTTACAGCTTCATACTGATGGACCAACGGAAAACTCTTTGCCCAAAGATGCCTGAAGTTTAGGAATGGAGTAATGAGGTAAAAGGATTTGAACAACTTGACCAGCAAGTTTGTTGTGTGTTGTGTGTATCAGGACATATGACTAGAGCTTCTTCCAGAAACCAAACAAAGGTTCATTTCATTTCAGTGAGACAGGTACCACCCTGAATTCTCAAACCCACTGCCTGGCCACCTTCTGTCCCTGCAAAGTAAGTAGAGAAGGATCTGTCCATGGGAGCAGGTCCATGGGTGGGTTCTGTTCTCCCAGTACATCCCATCTGTAGTGACACCTTGCTGAATCCAGAGATGCAGGTGTGGACACCACAGGCATCAGTCAGAGGGGTAAAGGTGCACTGCAAACAGACTTATAAAAGAGAGCAGGCAAATGAAAATGTGAACTTGCCTTCTCTGAGCTCTGGCAAATTGGCACTGAAAAAGAAGCATGAGTCATTAGAAGTAAAGATAAACCTGTCTCTTGTATTTAAAATCATACAAACACTGAAAGCTTTTAGCTTCTCAACCTGCATTCCCCATCCTTACAAATACGGTTAATGTAGACATAACCTTAAAGGCACAAGAGGCAACAAGTGGAGGCCACAGCGGGCAATCCCAATCTGTTAGTCACACAGCACTCCCTCCTTTATGAGGCAATACACCTTCCATCTGGCATACTCTCATGCCTTGGCCAAACATTGCCTTAAGACACAAGAGGAGCTGGGAACATCTTCCTTGCAGAAGCGTTCTCTGGGAGGCACCAACACCAAGGAGCTGGCTGATAGATGAGGACATTGTTTGCTGATATGATCAGTCCAGACCCATTCTTCCTCTGTATATCTCCGTGCATGTTGACCTATTTCAGTTCTGCAGATGGGTGTCTCCAGCACAAGGCTGTGGTTTCAGCAGCTATCAGCCCTTTGTAGCCTTCAATACTGGTTTACCACAAGGGAGTGGCAACTTGCATAGTGCAGTCCCTTTGGGATGCTGATAGCAATTTGGAGAAACCACTAGAAGGGGAGATATGCAAAGGCTTCACTCTGCACAGCTGAGCTTGCTAAACATCAAACCATTCTTGGCAGGACAGTGATGTTGGGACACAGCCCCACCAACAGCTGGGCTGAGTATAGATGTGTCTGGCTCCTTCCAAACCCACCCTTGAAGAGAAAAATCTCTTAAAGAATGGTCTGGGTTTGGAGGACATTCAGGATTTGTGCCTGTGCAGCCCCTCCAGTTCTATTTGTACCACTGCAGTGTTCCTAGATTTTGAGATTACTTCCCATATGGGTTTGTACCCCCTGTGGACTCCCATCCTGTCCCTGCTACTTTCTGGTCCCAAAGCTGGGTACGCGACCTAGGCAGAACAATGCAAGAGCCCAAGCAATGGTTAGAGAAATGGAAGCAGGACAGCAAGCAGGCCCTACAAACTTATCTTTTAGTACATAATTCCTAATTACATACTTAAGTGAAGCCTAGAGTAATTTAGTAAGTTAAGCATGTAATTCCACTTTAAATTATGGGCAATTCCCTAAAGCAAGTGCTTATGTGTGCACGGGGCTACTCCCTGAGTGCCGCAAGGCTCCCTGGGCATCTGAGAGGTCACGATCCAGCCACCACATCACTCTGCACACCACCAGACTACAAAGCCTCACTCTGCGCTTGTGTGATAATCCCAAGTCACCCAGAGAACAACCACATGGGAGAGAGATGTAGCCTGATGTGGCTGGGGGCTGCCTGGCCCTAGCTACACACCGCACCAGGCAGCCCAAGAGCCCCCAAGGAGCCCTGCCCCTCTCCATCTGCCCGCACAGCTCCAGCAGCCAGCTCACCTCCTCTCACCCCGCTGCACAGCTGTGCTAGAAGGAGTGCATAGCACAAACCTGCCTGCTTCCTAGTTTCAGCATCTATAAAAGAAGGTTAAAAATAGATTCTAAAGGTGGCTGTCTATCTGGAGATCCTTTGATGAGTGCTGTGCAAATAGAAGTTGTTGTCACTAACACCCAGGTAAGATGAACAAAGAAGTGGGGGAAGACCTGTGCTCAGCCTTTTGATGGGTTTGTTGTGTGGAAAAACAAAGATCTATTAAAGATACCTTTTGCTGCTCAGAGAAAAAACAAGAAACAGTGCCACTTATTTCACTTTTCATCATACATACCTCAGGTCTTTGGGTCTCCAGAGTCCTTCGGATCATCAGCTCCTCCACAGAGAAAGAAAAGAGGTGGCAGAAGAAATCACTGTGGCTTAATTAATTTTACGGGTGGCTGTCATGCAGCGGGAGGTAGCGTATACATATGACTGAAGACTTGGCAAGCTGGAGAAACATCACACTTCAGCTGGTGCCAATACAATGGAAAACAGATTGAATATAATGCTCAAGGGAAGAATGAGAAAGAGGTGAGGGCTGTCAGCTGCTCTCGGACACGTGGAAGGTGCTCCCAACAATAAAACCTTTTAAAAAGCTTCCAGAACTAATTTCATACCTTGGCCACCCCAGCCAAGGCGAAGGCAGTAGATGGCAACTTCACCTCTGCACAGAGTTGCAATGAACACCCTGACATGTCACAGCCAACCTTCCTTAAGCAACTGTTTCCTCCTACTTTATTACCTTCCAGGATGAAAACATCCCAATGCGCTGAAAGAGTTGTGCAAGGTGCTCCTTTGTTTCTTACTGCAGATGCCAACAAACCCTGCCAGAGCTGAGCCAGAGGCACGGATTCAACTGGGGCAGCTGGGCATCTTCCTCCACTAACAGACTAACAGCTCAGGCTGGAAGGCATCTCCCCCCAGCCTTCCCAGAGCACATCACATCTTCTGCATCTCTACATCTACATCACAGTTATTGCCAATGATTGCAGTGATCTACTTTCTACTATCACCTAATAGGGACAGCTGATGGCTTGAGCTGCTTACTAACACCACCAAGGAATTTATCTGGTGCAGAGGATCATTTATCTGGGCATTGCATAAGTGCAGAGAACTAATTTTTACCCTTTGCCAGCTGGGGAGGGGGTATGAATAAAGGGTGGGAAGAAAGAGCAATTACCCCTTTTTTTTTTCCTATTTGTAGCAGTTATGATGTGATTTATCCATGATAAACAGAGGGAGACCACGACAGACCTTCTGTACCTCTTTTATACTTCCTTAGGAAGTAGGAAACAATTTCTTTCAAGAGCAGCAGTCAGTGATTTCTCCAAGGTCAACAGTCAGTTCAACCTAGACAGCACAAATGCTCATTGGCATTTCAGAGGTGAACAGCAAATAAACATCAGTTGTTGAACAGATTCCCCCCTCTCTTCCTTGTGCTAGATCTGATTTCTCCTTATGGAAAAAGGTAAAAGAAATAGGTATTGCTAAGTAGCTTCCATTGAGCTACGTGATGTCACGTTGCTGGGGCTGGCTTACGCTTTGGGCAGGACAGGGACCCATTCTGGGGGAACATCCCTGTAGGTGCTCAAGGTCAGGCTGTATGGGGCCCTGGGCAGTCTAAGCTGGCAGGTGGCAGCCCAGCCCATAGCAGGGGCTTGGAACGGGATAGGCTTTAAGGCTCCTTCCAACCTAAGCCATTCTATAATTCTATGATCCCAAAGCACCCTGCCTGTGCCAGATGATATCCAACCAGAATACATCTGGAGTGCACAATCACCTGGAAAGAAATGCAGAGATGCATGAGAAAGTAAGCTGAATGGAGCTGAGAATCTGGGGGGAAGAGAGGGATGCGATATCACTGTGCACAGCTCACGTGCAACTCAAGTCAATCCACTCTGGGCATGACATTTCTCTTGAATAGAACATGTCCTCTCCCCACTTCCTCCGCTCTAATACACTGATGCCTTCATTTCCAAAGGTGACGTGATTACAAGGAATGCTAAAAATACACATGGGCCTTCATTCTCTCCCTTACCCTCCCGCCTCCGGTAGAACAGAATTTCCAGCTTTCGTGTTAGCAATCAAACAGTGATTTAATCTGAAAGGTGTTCTGGGGGCCAAGAGCATCCACTTCTTTTCATTGTGTCCCTCCTTTACACAACACAACGTACCAAGGCTCACACAGCCCAGCCTAGTTCTTTGGATGACTACCAGCCCTTTCCCCCAGCCAAAGGGAAAGGATACCATTCCTTCTCCTACACTCCAACATTAACCATGCCCTTCTGCACAGAAAGGGCTCCAGGCCTGCAAATTTCAAACTTGGCCATTTCAACTACTCTTTGAGGCCAGTACAGCCTTTTCCTTGCCAAAAGACCAAGGTTATAGCAGACACAGAGTAGGGCTTCATCACATGCAGCAGCCTGATGCTCCCTCAGAACATGAGACATTCAGTGCATACATGCCAGAAAAGCCCTGCCAGCTGCCTGGGGGAGAGGGCCTCAGAAACCAGACAGACTAGTACTTAAATACAGAAGATCTTAGATAACAAGAAGGCGATTATAAAATTCCTCAGTTTGCCTTGCTCCAAATGCTCAACGTACCTGTAATTCTACAAAACAAGAATGAACACTACATTCAGCCCATGGATAAGACAGACTTTATGCAAGCAAGCTGCTCAAAATGATGGGAAAATAGTTAATAAAATTACAGTTTATTCATAAAATATTAGATCACTATAAACGTTTGTTAGCTTCAAATGCTTTTACCTCACATCTGAAACATTTTCTTTCTCTGCTGTGGTTTGAAAGACATACTTAAATACTAAGTTACAGTAATTCCTGCTTGTGTGTTAGGTATCCAGAATAGAAGCTTTAATTACAGGTTAGAAATGCTATAAATGGCAGGCAATAGATCTCAACAACAGTGGATCATAAGGGAATGAAAGCCAGCAACATGGTTGTTTTTGTATAAAACAAGGGCACATTAGCCTGGTACAAGTCCTTAAATGTTAGACCGAGAATTTTACTTCAAGCAAAATACTATGCAAAAGATTCATGTCTTAGGAAGATTAAGAAAATGCAATCACTTCTATTTAGGGTCGTTGTCAGCATCATGAAATTCAGTTACTGAGACTTTTCAACATTCTTTCAGAAAAAAATGCCCCTCGTGCTCTAATCTGTACACACAAGAGCTACATGACTGAAAGGTACTTCTGTCAGTGAGTGCTCCAAAGTAATCAATTTCAAAATTTAATAGGAGAAATTGATGGTTGAAGCATTCTAGCACTTGTTTTGGGATCTGTGAGCTTTTATTTCTTTAAAATCAAGTATTAAAATCTCAGAAAGCCCTTTGGAGGTGGATGCTCTGTAGCAGCGTGCACATCTCACGGAGCAACTTCATTACGAAGATAAACACAGAGGATATCTTTCCGTACAAAAATAGCACTTGCACTTTATGTTCTAGTTACTGATCAGGGATCATTTGAGTATGAAATTTGTATTAAGGGATAATGAGTTACTCCCTTGGGAACATGGAAGCAAGTTGCTCTGTAAACCCAGAAACATGAGTTACCTCTCTCTCAAAAAAAAAAAAAGAAAAAAGAAGAAAATGGAAGACTGGAAGACTGTCTTCTGAGTGACTGGTTCATTACAGAAACTAAGAATTCATTCATTTTAAAAGATGAACACAATGACACATTCAGATGTGAGCCAGGCTCACTGCTACACACCAAGAGGAGGCTGTGCTCCCCACAAGGACAGCCCACTTCTTCCAGGTCTGCACAGGACTCTTTGAAGGGAGACACAGAGACTGCATGCACAGGATATGTGGTTTATTACTTTTCCTTTTTTTAGTAACAAGATGGTCACCATATCATTTTATGGTCTCTTCCAGAGATAATACATATGATTTCCTGTTCCATAGGTGACTGAGGGATTACTTGGTAAAAATAAAAACCCTTGCATATTGCAATTACGCTGATGCAACCATATAACACATTCCATGTAATCCCTAAGCTAGATCCCCTGCAGAAAGCAAACCAGGGACTGCTCTGAGCAAATTCACCAGAAACAGTTGCACAGATCTCTCCCAAAATCTCCTCCTATGGAGGTCAGGCTCCTGAAGCCACATCAGGATGAAAAAAGCAGGAAGGAAGGGACGCATTCCCCAGACTTTGACAGAGGTACCACCTCGAACCACAGTACCTAGCATGGGTCATAGCTCAGGTGAGCAGACACAGAGCAGACCCAATGTCTCAACAAAATCCAAGGCCAAATAGCATTCAAGTTTTTTTTTGGGGGGGGTTGTTTGTTTGTTTTTTAAATCAAGGCCATCAAAACCTTCACTCTGTTCTGCCTGCCTCTTTTTTAATTGCAAATTAATAGATCTGTGTACAAAAGCCTGGACTGGGTGAGGTCTCCACGCACTGACCCTGGCTAGTGATTATAGTGTCCCCTGTGGGTCCTTAGGTTTGGATTTATGAAGTTCAGGAATTACCAAAACTTGAAAAATATGGGAGTATTACCACTGTATTATCATCACAGTATTGTAAGGGCTCCTTGGGTAAGAGAGATTTTTTTTTTTTTGCCTGGTCCCAGAACCTCATCAATGGACAAACACAAAGTCCTCAGGGGGGACTTACTTGTGTTGACTTCTTAAAAAAATAATAATAATTAAAAATTAACTTCTAAATCTAAGTCAGGTCTCCTACGGAGCAGGAATGATAGTAGTTAGAGGTGGAAAAGAGCCAGTAAGTCACTGAGTCCGGACTGCTGCAAGTTCCTAAAGACACGCCAAGGACATGTCAGGACTTGGCCTGGGACTGCGTCTGATCTCAGCCAAAAGGGCAAGAAGTGGTGATGGGATGAGGACAAAAGCGATCAGCAGCTGCCTCTGTGCACTCTGCCAAGGAGAGCCAGGGCAAGCCTCCTTGGAATAGAAGTTAGAATTTCTCAAGTTAGGCAGATGGTATTTGATCTGCTCTTATTACATAATCCTGAAAGGTCTGTACCCAGTTTTCTACTGTCCTAATAACGCCGTTTTGCATGTTACAAGAAACCTGAAGCAGCATCAATAAACTATTCTCACAGGGCCAGTTTGCTGACACACTCTTCTTGCTTTTGCAGTACACAAGGTTATCTTTAATGGCAGAAAATATCTTTTTATTGCTCCCTGCTGACTTGGTGGAGATAGATCCGCTGACCTTACTGCCCATGCAACTTGTGCTGGAGGATGTTCTAAGCAAAACTTTGGCTTCTAAACAAGGCTGAGTTGTCAAGAAGCTCAGAAGCTTTTCAAAAGAAAGAAGAAATTTCAAGTAATGTCAACGTGCTCTGATTTTCAAACTTCATTCGGAGCCTGTAGCCCCATTCCCAGGGCCCTGAATTCATGATTTTGTTATTAGTTCAGCACAACCAATAAGCATGTTTGCACTTCACAGGGAGCACAGAGACCGAAAGGACTTTATGACAAGTGTGCTATTTCAGACTTTTGCACCAAGAATACACATTTGCATGGCAGAAAGCATTTACAGTGGGGTGGATAGCCAAATAGTAGTAAGACTTGACCCCAGATTGGATGGAATATAGTCACGTCAAACACATGAACATGAGTAGATTGGAGTCTTTCCACACCTGAAAATCACTTCATCGCTAGACAGGTGTTCTGTTTATGAAGAAGCAGAACTGCTTCTGACAGGTTCTTGGTGATACCAGGTAAAGTTCTTGCGGGTAGGCCAATAGACATAAACAAAAAGGAGACTGGAACTCACCCAACTGGCAAAGGGGCTCTCTAGCAATACAGCACTCTTTCTCAGGAAGCAGCCTAGGTCCAAGAGATGCTCTTCCTTCAGTGGCTGGCCTTTATATGAGCACAGAGCAGCTCCCACCTGAGTCCACTCCTTTTGCTCATGTGCGGAGCACAGGTGCAAGCAATGTGCCTGTACTCCCCAGGCCAGCCACACTCCTTCACCAGGTGCTCAATCATCAGCTCAAGCCCTGACCTAACAGTTCTCCTCCAACAAGTAATTTAAAATGATGGAAAACCTACACCTATCTTTTACACATGCGTAGTGCCCTTTTGAGACTAAGAAAAATGCTGGATTTCTTCTTATTATATTACAGCTATGTGAATTCTGTTTGAAATTTTTAATACAAAATGACATAATTTAAGACAAAATTAACAGAAATAAATTTAGGTTGCAGTTTTAGTGAAAGGAGGGAGACAGAAGGACTTGTTTTCAGACACAACAACATCTCAGCTGACAGTAAAAGCCACAGTGTCATCAGCCAGGAGAGCAGAACATTGGAGACAGTAAGGAAAAGGTCTTCTTACCCAAAACCTGTCAACTGCGAGCGTGCAGCTTACCCTGTGCAGGGTAGGGATAACACTCCTGTGCACTGCCACGTGTGCAGCTACACACACACTGAGCATGAAAGACACAGATTCACCAATTAACTGAGGAATTGACTACAGCAGTTGGTTCAAAAATGTATCCGAGAAAAATAATCTATCTGGTTGACTGACATTTAGTAACTTGTTCATTGAGAGGAATCTATGTTGTTACATCACTCTTACTGAAAATATTTTGGGGGGGGAAAAAGTTTTGGAAACTGCTGAAACGTTCTGTGTTGATGTTCTTTTGAGCAAAAAACATGCTTCTAAGACCAGTGGCTTTTCATTATTGAAGTTAAGCTCCCTGAGAAAAAAGAATCAAGAACAGGAAAACACAAAAAGCAAAATAAAACATCACCGTTCACTCAAATACAATCATTTCTAAAACCACTACCTTTCAAAACACAATACCTGACTTTTCATTCTGACTTGAGACAAGAGCATTTTTAAGCCCAGAAGTTCTTCCCGAGACAGAAATGATTTTCCTTTTTCCTCTATCCAGAGGGACCAGTTAGAAAGAACACTCTGTTTTCTACTACTATTTTTGTCCCTAAGCTTTTCTTCTTCTCACTTTTTAAATTATTTTCTCTTAGTTTCTTTTTATTTTCTTTCCTTTTCTAAAATGCCCTATGTACTGTAAAACAGAAGAAACTTGAGCTGGGAAGCCAAGATTATTTGCTCTTTCTCTCCTCCTTTCCTCTGTTATTCAGAGGGAGTATGAAAAGAGCTATATTAAGCTGAAATTTTATTCTACCATCCTCTATTCAACAAAAGATAGTCCACTAAAGCCACTAAATCACAGATAACACTTCTCTGGGCAACATTATTAGGAGCTGACAGCTGGTGATGGATGAAGATCTCATCTTTTAAAGAAAAAAAAAATACATTTAATTTCCTTTGTACATAAAACAGAGAGCACAGCATTGTGTATCTAAAGATAAAAAGAGACCCAGTGTATGCAGGGTGCCATACTTAAGGGGATATAATAATGGGGCTGTGTTTCAGAGCTTACATTTTACAGGACATCTTCAAATTAATTTAGAAACCACTATTCTTCAACTCTCAATAGACAGAGAACACTAAAAAAAGCAGAGGACATTTTGCGATCAGCTCCATTAGAAATAAGCAGTGCGGAGCCTGAGCTGTTACTTTTTAGGAAGAACACTGGGAGAAAAGAGGAAAAAAAGAGAATGCATCTAGAGGACAGACTGATGGGTTTCTCTCTGATTATTCCTGGGATTAAGCAAGACTCCTGGGAGCCACTGGTGCTCCCCAAGACTGATAACGGAAAGGATTTGATACAGAACATGCACAGAACATTCAGAGTAGAGTCAGTATCAACGCCAAGGATTTCATCTGTCACCTTGAAAGATGGCTAAATGTTAAATTAAATACAGCTATTTGTCCATCAATTAAAGCACATCAAGCCCAACCCCAAGTATGCTGGGTGAAAGCACATAAATTTCTCCAGTGGAGACGGATAATACACAGCGCTGCCTTATTGCTAGTTTGTTTATTTTTTCCCTCAAATGACCTGTGACCACGACACATTCTACTTTTCACATTTGCAATGTATAACTGTATTTTACATGGCCTTTCTGCAGCACTAACAGCTGCTCCTTTGGTTGAATTTAATTTTAGCACACCTCCCAAGCAGGAGATGGTGCGGATGAAACTTTAATTACCTGTCTGTGCTAAGGAGGACTTTAACTGCACATGTTCAGCATGAAAATACAGTCTGTCTGATTCCAGCGGTAGGAAAGACTGCTTTGGTTCCCTGGGGTAAGGAAGAGTTTAAGAAAAGCATCTGTATGGAGTTCTTGTTTCTATGTCCAGACTTTGGATGCGTCTGGCTACAAGTCCTCATAGGAAAAGAAGGCCCAACAGTGAGCAGTGACCTTACTTTGAATACAAACTTGTAGTTAGCTAGGCTAAAATACAGGGGATGTTTACTGAGAACCTTACTCCATTGAAGGATGAAAAGAAAGTTTCCACTGAAAACACTGAGAAAAAGCAGCCTTTCCAAAAACAGAAGTTTATGGAAAATTCTGTGCTCATCTTCAAGTCAAAATGGCTTTTCGCTTCCTCTAAGACTTTAGACTAACACTTTCTTTATTTTTCTCCAGCGCCCATAAGAAACATTGCTTGAATTGAAGGACAATACTTAGGCTTCTGTCTTTCTTATAGAAAGAAAAGCCCATAGAAAATGCTGGAAATCAACATGCAACTTCTCCTGGGCTTGTGCTGGAAGTTCAAACTCAGCAACCTAAAGCAAATCCAAGATCATCAAGAATTACAAGGATGTATGTATGCATTTCAGAAGGTGAAACAGACTGCTTTAAGTTTCACTTCTAAACGTATACATACAGTCAACTGTAAAACTCCCACAGTACACTCACCTTGATATCACTCCAGGTTACCACTTCTCTGTGCAGAAATGGGTTTCTCCTGATCAGAGTGCTCAGCACAGTGCACATGTTCCTGCCAACACCGATCAGTGTTACCAATCCTGTTTGTCAGGATTGCTCCCCACCTGCTGATGGGGTGTATCTAAGACACTGTTAAGAAATTTCTGCATTCTGTACTCTGTTTTAAAAGTTCCACCACTCATCTCTCATTAGGTCCCTAAAAAGTAATGCCTTCTATTTGTTTCCATGCAAACTACAACAGTTACAAAGAGCTCAATAACACTATTTGATAGAGCAAATTCTCAGCTACAAAACACTGTTTTTCAATACAGTCACCGCCATTAGCCAACGAGCTGATCGAGACATTCTTCATTTTGTGATACCACAGCTGTGCATGGCCGCCCAGAACACAGCTTGCCTTTTTCATTGCCGTCCCCACTGCTGAAACAGTGCTAACAGCTGGCAACCATCCAGCTGGATACTCACCAGTGCTACACTGAGCTCACAGATTCACAGGGGCTTGGAAAGGACCTCTAGGGACCACCTCCTCTAACCCTCTGCTAAAGCTCTCCCAATCCTGGAGACAGCTGTAATTCATCACCTCTGAACTCTCAGCTACAGGTGCTGGATGCTCAGATTGACAAATCAGGAACTTAGCAGGGCTGTCCCCAGGTCCCCTAGAGATGATCAGAAGTGGATTTCAGAAGGATAATTAAAAAAAAAAAACAAACCAAACAAAAAAAATCCAGCCAAAATAAGCATGAAACCCAAACCAACAAATGTTTGCCTCTCGCTCGTGTTACGAACTACAATTCTTATTTCTGGAGTGTCTTCTATTTCAGGATGTGTGACAACTTAAGAGACTTTAATAGTCTCTCTCAGTATGGTACTTTCCTAAGTATTATTTGCAATTCTGTTGCTGAGAAAAGCATAGCATAAAACACGAGGCTGTCGTCCAAATCCATGGCAATAAGGTGAAAATCCTGAGGCAGCTCTACCCATTTTATGAAGGGGACAGCTTCTGAAGCTGCCAAATGTCACTGTTGTTTTTTTTGTTGTTTGTTTTGTTTTTGTTGTTTTAATTCAAAAACGAATCAAGGGTGGGGAGGGGGGGGGGAAGGAATAAATGGGATTTTTTAAGTGGAAGATCACTAAATACTCAGTCCAACTGGGACTATCACTTCATGCGTATCTTGAAGAGAAGGGGCAAGTTAAAATGTTTTCCAACTGAATGTCATTTCTGTGCTAAGATAATTCCATCACTTTCCAGAGATGTCATTTCAAAGGCAGTTACAAATATGCCCTTGGAAACTGTAAGAAATACAACACCTATGAAAGTGAAGCAGGGGAACATTGTAACCCACAAAGAAATATCAAAAGCCAAAACTGGGTCCTAAATCACAACATTAAAAGTGTTCTCCACAGACTTAACTGCAACCACATTCCAGAAATGTTAAAATAAGATTACTGATCCCAAAATACCCCTCATATCAATTTCCTAAAAATACATGGGTTATTTTCAGTGTGTGATTTGGCCATGAAGGAATGTGATACACATAAAGGCTTCATGAAAGAGAAATATCTTTTCTTCTTCCCATGAGGGAAGAGGTAACTTTTCCTATGTGCTGTTCTTAGAAAGCCACGTGCTTATTTCAGGGGTAGTATTCATCCATAATGTAAGCCAGTGTTGCAAGACTGGGAGCTACTGATTCCTCACCATCTGCAAAATAAAGGTAACTTCAGTCAAGGCTGGGAAAGGAAGACACTTCCTCCGGAATAGACATAATGAATCTGAAGAATCCACTTAAGATGGATCTATGCCATGCAATGTAAGGAAGCAATTCCAGTGGTCCAGCTAGCACCTTAGCAGCTGCTGTGTAGGAGCTCTAGCTCAGGGAAGGCTGTCACTGCACTTACTGCACTCTGGGCAATCAATCTTGCTGCTGCCAGTGGAGCTGCATCAGAATTTGAATTTAGGAGCTGAAAAGATGCTTAGCAAGTTAGGTAGTTTGAGTTGCTCCTTATTTGCCTGAGAACATCATCTTAACTTCCAGGTAAAAAAAAATGTAGGAACAATGAAATGTTCCTTTTTCTCTAGTTGTAGCAAAGCTTAATGTCCCATATTCTTGGTTTTTATAATAATTTCCTTATAGCATATACATTTGCCTTGTCTCGTACTGCTCCTCTTGGTCCTCTCATGGTTATTTTAATTTGCTAGCACGTTTACTTACAAGCAAAGGTATATATGATTCTGCACAGGGAAGCACAAAAACACACAGCTCCAGCCTTGTTCCAAATGAGATACACATTCTGATGGTCTTCACAACTCTGTCAGGAGAAAGCCTGCAGAAAACATAGCTAAGACATTTTTCTTAATGCTTTATGACTTGCTTCTCAAACTCTTCAAAAATCAAGGTAGCTTTCTCTTCCTGAAAAACTGGACCTTATCACAAGAGACTGAAAAAACTACATGCTGAGGGAAGATTTACATGAGCACAAGGAAGCTACCCCTAAATAAAGTGTCCAAAAGGGCATTTCGATTGCATTTCACAAATCCCCTGCAGAGAGAATAACCACATGTTTGTGAGTTCCCAAGGTTTTTACCTATAGGCATCACTGAATACTCTGAATCCAGAATCTACTGGATTTGTGCTCTAGTGCTCCATTCCTCTGAAGAAGCATGTCCTCCTCTAATAGCAAATAAGCAGGAAAGACAAAAAGGCGTTTCAGAATAATTCATCAAAAGGTAAGCATTTTTGTGCATGTGCACAAATATACATGTAATCATACAAGTAAGATGTGCTTTACCACTACAAAATACTTCAGGAAGATGCCGCTGCAATGCTTGCTCACATGAAAACTACGCAAGGTCTTGGTAACTTGAGCTGAGAAGCTCCATCACAAAGGTCTTGCCTGCATGCAGACATTGACAGTTAAACTAATAAAAAGTCAGCCCATAGCTAAATAAATGCTACTTGACCAATTACCAGCTGACACTCTGCACATGCTCCTGTACAGACAAGTTCCTGAAAATGAAACACAAGAATATTATTTAGCCAAAAACAAGCTCACTGTTTCCGAACAGTTCATATGCCTGTGGAGTCCCTTCCAAGCTTAAGAGCTTGAAGTCATGCAGGGGCTCTCCAAAGCAGCACTTATCTGGTCACACACATCAAGATGACAGCACTGTTGTTTTCACTGTGGCACTGAGAAATGACTCTTGAAATGTGAACTCTTGCTGAAGCACCTCACTTTTGAGCTGCAGTTGCCAAAAAACAATGAGAAAGGAAAACTGTGATATTCCCAAAATCAGCTTTTTTTTTTTTTTTTTTAATTGAGAACTCTCATATACAGCCTGTGGAATTCTGTGCAAATGGAAGCAAACAAAAAGCTTCATACAACATAGTGCTTTTTGGTTTGATCTCACATTTAGTTATATACACATTGGCATGAATTGCTCACGGCAATTCCTCCATCCCAAATCTGTTCCTGATGCAGGATTAGGAAATAATGTAGTCCAGCCTGAGACTTGGTTCTGTAGGCAGCAAAGCAGGCTTGCTCAATCACTCTGTCTTGAGACGGGCAGCCTCCCGCCGCTGCTTCTGAACAGTCCTGGAATCTTCCCACAGCTGGGGTCCTCTGATGTTCTCCCAGTTATCGAAGTCAGATTTTTCCAATTTCTGCAGATAAACATCAAACAGAAGTGTCACCTTGAAAGCATTATGATTTAAAATATGCATTAATCTGAACTGTTTTCTATTTGCGCAAGACATAGCATCACCATCGGGGTGAAGAACTGTCATCCACCCTCCAAAAGTTGTTCAACAACAAAGAAATAATTTGGAAGCATTCATAGAGCTAATAAATGATTAAGGTGGGCATTACTGCCACTGCTTATCAACAGATAAGGAAAGGTAGAACAGGAAGACCTACAGCATCTGAACATGACTGAAGGCATGAAGGTATTCATTCTTTCTTCGCTCACCTTGTTTTCCAGATCAGTTCTTCATGTGCAAGTCTGCCTAGTGCTGAGTTGGGAGGGATAAGCGTTGGTATAGCTGCATCACTTTTAGTAGTGACCTGAAGTATTCTGTCAGCACAGATACAAACCTTGCTGGAAAAGAGGAATCATCCAGCACTATGAGAGACAGTAACAGTGCAATTCCCTCAAATCCATGCAGTTTTAACTGGAGAGAAGTGCACAACGCTTTCTGCTGCCTAGCTTTATATGGCCTCTCACAAAGTCATACATAGGATGTGCTTACCGGCCAAGCTGTCAGCATATACTTAAAAACAAGTTAGATTTTAAATGATCTCCTTATCTGTTCCTACTATCCCCACTCAGACGAGGCACTCACCACAGCCCTTATCTAGCCTCACAAAAAGGAGGAAGAGGAGCCCCTCTAGCTTCACCCATCAAGTGCTGCTGTTGAGGAAGCTGCTGCTGTCGAACTCACCTCCAGGGTCCCACTGGGAGAGATGCAGATGCACCTGTCAGATGCAGATCCAGAGCCAAACCCCACCCAATGCTCTGCAGATGACAGCTTGCTCTATCAAATAGTGCTACTGTGTTCTTTTTACTTGCTGTAGTTTGCACTGAAATAAATAGGAGGCACTGCTTTTGGAGCAACCTATATACTTAATCTGAGCTTGCAGTTTAATTTGCATGCAAATACTGAGGGACTTTAAAAATAACTGCAAAACAATTCAACAGCTATCACAGACCCACTACTGTGAGTTCATGTTATATAAAAATTTTCTGCCACTTCTACAATTTGCAATGAGGTTTGTCAGATATCAAAAGAAATTAGGCAGCGCTCAACAGAAGATCTACGTGAACACACACACAGACACAGCAGACTTTCACTAGGTAGAAGCAGCTGAGTTTCTCATACACTGGAGCTGGCATGGGTCTTTCTGAAGCATGGCCCTCACTTCTTTTCACATCTTATAACTAGCTGCTATTTGATTTCAGCTGGAAGGGATCTGAGCTGATGTAGGAGGAGGGAGAAGGAGGGTGCTTAGGGAAGGTACAACACATCGTCCCATGCATCAGCAACTATCCACTCTGCAAATTCAGACTTTAACACCTGATTCATAGCAGTTTCAAGGAAACTACACTAAAAATAACTTTGTGCTTTAGCATATGGCAGGCCTGCTGATTTTATTAAGCACAGAGGTACCACACAGCTGTGAAGTTCTAAACCACTCCCAGGGGTGCCCAGCTCCCAAAGTCCGAACAAGAAACAGCATTTAAAATACATACCACAAAGCCTGTGGAACCCAAAGATACACTATGTAAGTCTATCAAGAGAGAGATGCATATTGGAGAACATTGCCAAAAGTTTGTATTAATCTGCTCCAGAAACTTCACAATGGCTTTTCAAAGAGTTTTATAAAACTCTTCCAATGGAAAGAGTAAAAGCAGCTGGAAAACACACAGTGATCTGGTGACAGAATAAAGCTACCACAGCTCTCTGCAGTAAACGCAATTGCCTCAAACTACAGAACAGATGAGATCTATGTAGAGCTCTTTTTTTGTCAATTAAAACACAAAGAATTAAAGAGTCTACTGAATGCAAAAAGAAACATTTTTTCTTATTTACTTTCTTTATATTTACATAAAAGAAGGTAACTTCTTTCCCTCTACAAAGCTTCTTCAGACTACCCAAGCTGCATCGCACTGTTAGAATTCAGGCATGATGGCAGGGTTTCTTTCCAAATGAAGTGAACCTGACTGGACTCATTTTATTTTATTTTTTTTTATTTCAGATATTTTATTTTTAGACACCTGTACTGTGCCCACCTAATTTCACCATAAAGATGGTAAGCCACCTCCAGCTTTTACTAAATCCATACAGTCTGGCAGTTTTAAAAGTGAAAAGCTTTTTTTCCCCCAGTCAAATGTACTAAATAGTCAATCATTGGAGACTACAATGAAATGTAATCAGATCAGACCAGTCCCACTTTCCCTGCTCGTCTCAAATAGCCCCAGGGATAATGAAAATTAGCTGTTTAAAGTAAGATCAGCGTAGTCCATTAAATCTACTGATTCACTTCCTAAATCAGCTAAACTGCCTCTTAAAAGTACAGGACTGACAGAAGCTGTAAATCCAAGAAAAAATGCAGTTATGCAGGCAGGCACAGTGAACAAAAAAGAACATTCAACTCTTTGCCACACAGCTGACTTTTAGAACTTTTGTTAAACAGCCCGCCTGGCACCAGTGCACCGCTGAGGACAGAAAGAAGCCTTCATTTCTGAGCTGCTGGTTCAAATATCTGGCTGGTTGGCTAGTAAGTAAAAGCCATAATCCTCTGTTAACCTTACACTAAAATATATATTTTTTTAAGAGTTTGAGTTCTACTCCTGCAGGATCGTTGTCATGCCACAACAAACCCAAATTGGCAAAAATGAGTGTAGAGCCTTGCTGCAGTGATGGACTTAATTCAGAGTTGCCACTTGCAATAAACGTTTGGCTGTAGTCTGCTTCCCACATATGAAATCTTGTTTATTGCATAGCGCGTTGCAATAAGTTCTGTGACGAGTGCCATAGAAAGAAATGACTCTAATTCAAAGAGACAATTATTTCCCATTATTATAGTAAGCAACCCCATTTGCAGATAAAAGCCAGGGAAGAACATTCTACAGCTGAGAAGCAATGAAAGAAATGCATTAAACTTGGCTGTTCTTGCTAGACTGTCAAAACAGCTTGAAGTCCATGAAAGATAGATTGAGGAGCTCCATTCTGACACAGCGATGCAGAGGTGCAGAATTAAGGTTTACACTATACTTCCTCCAGAGGGACTGAAAGCCTCAAGTTTATCATCACATTTCTCTGGCCTTATTATTATTTTTTCCACAGCACTTTCCCAGAGCCATGTCTCTGACATCTCATTTTCATAATAAAATCTTGGTTTCGCTCACTTTGCTTGCGATATGACAAAATTTTATATTTAATTATCTGTAATTAGCATCCCTAAGATTAAAAAGAGGTACCTCTCTTTTTTTCCAACTAGATAATGTTTAGTTTTTATATTAGTAATACATAAGCATATTAGGAAATTGAATGCTATGGCCAGAATATTTTTTGCTCAGTAAGGGAAGAAATGTGAAGTTTCTGCATTTAAGTCTCCGCAGGTTTAATTATCATTTTAGCTTTGCTGAAGACTGACAAGATCCACACAGATTAAACCAACAGAGTTCTTGTTGCTACCTTTGGTAGGACCCAATGCTATTCACCTACAGCACAAACAATTAACTTATCACGAGCTTGGTTAAGAGGCTCTTTCCACATAGGTTATTTTCCCCTTAGTTTGGACAATTCAGCACTGTGGAGCAGTGCCCCAAATCAGAAAAACTGAACTACATAGGGACATACTGTTTAGAGATTAACTCTATTTAAGCATAAGACTATGCAAACACTCCAACTGGCATGGCAGAATGAATCGTAGGACTGAGAGTGAACAGAAGTATCTTTAGTTCGCAATGTTGTAAAGGATTTGTATCATAGATGCCATCTATTTGCAATGCTAAATTGTCTATTACATTTTTTTCCCAATTTGAAGAATGAGAAATGCTTGCCTTCATCTCAGAGGTATCATTAAATTTAATGCTTGCAGAGTGCACTCATAATCTCATGTGAAGATGCAACAGTGATACAAATTACTTAATAAAACAAACAATTAAGGTAGTTGATTAGAACTATATGGTTACACAACTTTGCCATGACTTCCTCCTTCACTCTTAATGTGAAAATCTTGGAAGTCACACTAAATCTCACGAAATAACTTGCTATTTATACATCACATTCGCACAGCACCCACAATGGACTTCTGGGTTCAAAGAATGTACGGAGCAGTATGGATGAAGTCAAGAGAACTCAAGCTGCATGGGTCATTTGCTTTATCGTTTTTTCCTTCATCAAAATTGAAACTCTTAAACACTCAATGTAAAAAGAACAGCACGAGTGCAATATTACACCTGCAAAATTAAATGTCCAAAATTCAGCAAATTCCACAGTGAATTAAGTAATGAAATACATTTAGCATGGCTTCCATTTCCCTGGTATATGGAAGTTTCATTAAGCTACGGTTAACATGCGCTTGGAAGTAAAAAGCTGCTTACTGAGGTTTATTTTATGAATTTACACTTTGGGAGACTTAGCCAAGCTGACAGCAGTGAGAAATTTCTGGATGTTAAGTGTCTGATCTTGCCAACTTTGCATCATAATGAACTCTGCAAAGGTCTGTCCTGGTTTCTGCAGCAGAACCCTATAAAAGAGGGACAAACACTTGGGATGTGTGCAAGCTCTCTTTCAACTATTGAAAGCTCAGCTTGGCTGAAGGAGATGCAAGATCTTTTGCAGTGCAGAAGTGCAGTAAGAGCAACAAATCACTCCTGAACCCTCTAGGTCTGTGGCTAGGAGGAAGAGCAGATGGATTTCCACAGCCTTTCCCTGTCTGGAGCCCACAAACGCCTGCTGAATTTTTAAGCTGGCAACACAGAGAAGGTTTCTTTCAAGTATCTTACTTGGATTATAAATATACTTTCAAGTGTGAACTATTTTTTCACTAAGTGTATCTAAAGTTTGGCAAAATATATCTGTCTAATGATTACAAAAAAAAAAAAAAAAACAACAACCAAAACCTCTCGAACATCTAAACCAAAAAGCATTGTACAAGGATCAAAATACACTGGACTTAAAAGTCACACCTGGTGTTTTTCCCTCTGAAGAGATCTGAAAATTAGCCTTTTACAGGCTTCTTATGTGAGAGAAAAAAAGCTGTAATGAATATCAGAGGGAAAGGGCTAAGAGACTATCAGTAGAAGAAATGATCAGGTGCTGTGAAACTGCAAAACTAACACAAGTGTGTGGAAATAAGAAAAGAAATAACTAGAGGAGTTTTACAACAATAATGTCAAATTAAATTTCAATCCAAGCCTTCACATGACTACCTCAAAGTAACCACACTCTTTCAAATCAGCAGCCAACTGCATTAACTAGTGTAGCTCTCTAAGCTGCTGATTTAAGCCTGTGTCACACACAGCACCGCCCCTATTCTGGCCTCGGCCAGCTCAGGCAACACATACAGTTGCTGTTCTTTACAACTTCCTTTCTCTTCTATACCTTCCTGCTGATTTTCAATACATTTCTCTTCCAGAACTCGCTTGTCAATTTATATGCTTAAGCAGAATGCTTTTCTCTTTGAAAAACTATGGCTTTGGTCAGCTGTTAGCAGAGCAACTTCAATCCTTCCAGCCAAAAATAGTTTTTCTGATGACATCAATGGCAACTTTTGATTTGTGTTATTGGGCAAATGTTTGATGAGGACACTGATATGGGTGCTGGTGCCCCACTGTAATGCCAAGGTCAGTAAAGATTCTTCTCAGCAATACTGTTGATGGCATAGTAAACAAGTAGCTTGAAAATACACCATTCAATATGTCTGTACCAATGAGCCCTCAAAATGTTGTACCTAAGAATGACTGAAGCACTTATCTGAATTTTTCCAAGAATAAAGAGGAATTTTTAGGAGGTAAATTCTGGGGTATTACTTTGGCTGGAGTATATTTCAGGTTTGAACTTCGCCCATTTTCATTTTTAAGCTGTAAGATGGCACAGTGGAACGCTGCCTGCCCAGTGACCTGCTGGGAAGATGCCACGAAAGGATGGCGCACCGCAGATCAAAACATTAACAGCATTTCATTCAGCCTTGTAACTTCTCAATGAACAAAAGTCAACTCTAACCAGACACATCACAATGTCCGGAGTTAAACAGGGAATGTGACCACTCAATTCTTAAGAACTTGATTATTCCATTAAAAACTGCCAGTATCCATGATCAGTCTCCAGCACCATCTCATTCTCTGCTTGATCAATACGTCTCTTAAGACATACAGCATCCCACTCTCTGACAGTAACTTGCAATGCACAGTATGTTTGTACTGTTTAAGCGCTAAATAAAGATGGTCAACAGTAATTTGAGAAGTAAGCAAAAAGCATGTGAGAACTGTACAGCAACCTTCTGAAGTATTTCAAACAGCTGGAGTGCCTATATGGGCATCATCTGGCAGTCACAGAATACTCCAGATAGTTTCTAAGGAAGCTCTTATCTCAGTGACCTGGCAAAGTGGCTTTTCATTGGCCACTTCATGTTAGTTTTGCTTTCCCTTTTCCTTTTTTGTCCATTCCATAAAAACTATCTGCTTTGCTTTATCCACTTCAGAGGCAGTAAATGCAAGGAATGTAAAAAGCCTCAGCAGCATGGCTAAATTCCCGTACACTGTATTAAAAGCTACTTTAGAGTTATTTTATACCAAAGATCTAGCAATTCCCCACTGGAGATCCAGTAATGACAGATGTGCTTTACATTTCTACATAGTCAGCTTCTCAGAAGAACACTCCCAGCGCTGCCTGAGAGATATCTGCATCCCCTAGGACCATAAATGAACAAATTCAGTTGTGCTGTGTGAATGCCACTTTCCCTACTTTTTTGTTTTTTTGTTTTTTTGTTTTTAACTTTTGGTGACAGAGAACACACAGAGTTGGCCCTAACATGATGAGAGCTGCTCAGTTCTTCTGGGTTAAAAAGCCACACAAGGATGCAGGCAGTTACAAAGATGTCTATTTTGGAAAAGGAAGGAAAAGAGATTATTTGTTCAACATATGTGTATACTGCAATCCAGTTTGCTGCCAGACTGCATTGTTAGCTGCCTTACTTTGGTTTTTACCAGTGAGAAATCAGCATCATCTTATGCGGATAAGAAACATGAAGATGCAATACACATAAAGAAACAGTTCATAGCTACAGAGAATCCCATGCAAAGAGATACGCTATAAAAATGAGTAGAAAAAATAAATTACAGGATTGTTTGCAAAGATGAATTCCAGAAATAAGGCCAGTGGGAAGTGATGCCCTGTGAGCTTTCCTCAGGAGGTGTGTGTCTCTTTCTGAATGAAAGCTTTCTCATAGCACCTCTTCCTAAGACCTTATTCCACCCACCACTAAATTCCACCTTTATTTGATTGTAGTTGTTTGTTTGGTTTCTTTTAATCACATTTTGAGGTACAGTACACTAGAGCTTTGAGAGTGCAAGGAGGAGGAGAAAACTGCTTGGGTATAGACTGCATATATACTCAGAATAAAACTCCTAGTGCAAGATATTTTTAACCAAAATCTTTTCCTTGTCTTGTCCACGGCAGTCTCTATGGCAAGCTAACACCACTTTGCCCTTCTCTACAAAACCAGAAGTGATGAGTGAAAAAAAGAGTCCCCAATTCAGTTTACGCTTGAGTAACTGAACTGCAAACAGCTTCATCCAGTGCTTGTCCAGTGTACAACCTGGAAGACAGGCAGAACCTGTGGCTGTCCGGAGCAGCTTTGCTTAACAACACTCTGACAAAGAAAAGATGGGAAGGGCTTAAAGGAAGAAGGAACAACATCTCATCTCACTTGGTGTCATAAACTTGGTGTGGATTTTCTTCCCCAATATTTTTATCATCTCTTAAACAGCTCAAGATAAATAGCCACTAGCATTTAGCTCACAGACACTGAAGTAAATCAATCGAACTGGCCAATCCATTAATTCTGAAACAACAACAACAAAGTCAGTAATCCTCTGGTACCAATAAGGAAACCAACAAGATGCTTGCAGATTTCAGCCTCTGCTGAACTATCTTCCAGTACAGTCCTCCCATCCGTACCTCTAATGTATCTACTGAATACTCTTAAGAGAGTAAATACACAGGCTATAGTCCCAAACCACCCCACCATTGTCTGATTTTGATTTTTTAACTGTCCTGGATAAACATTTTAGCGCTGCAATTGCAATACCTCTGCTGTAATTCTCCAGACAAACAGTGAGATGTCCATTCAGAGCTTACGCTGACCTTTATTTGATCTATCAAATTATGAGGAACAAAATCTGCAAACTACTCAGATACATTAAACCAGGAGAAGTGTTCTCTAGACAATCACACAGCACTGTATTCTACTCACTTATCCTGTGCCAAGTCCAACAGTTCACAACCAGCTGAAGGAAAACTTTAAAATTTTGCAATTTAATGTTCTGTAAGACAGACCTTTTTTTGTTTGTTTGTTTTTTGCTGTTATGTTCAAACGATGTTCCTATCTGTTAATAATGGCCTTTGCTTCTAATATCTTTGTTGCATCAGAGAACTCGTCAATAGCTAGCACTTTCTTCTAATGAAGGTATTTATATACAACTAACGTTCCTTTAGGTACTTTTAAAAGTATTCAAATCTTTAAAGTTTCCTTTGAGGTATTTTCTCAAGCCCTAAGTGCACATATTCAGCCTTTTCTGCAACCTATTTGATTACTACAGTCCTGTTCAAAATGTGGACATCAGAAGCGGATATCGCACTTGAGTACGAGCCTCATCAATAACACACTCAGAAGTAAAAGTCATCTCTTCCTACTATCTGCCATTTCAGTTTATATTTATAAAGTCTGAATTAGCTCTTTATGCCACAGCACCACTAGAGAAGATCAATCTGAATTATTCATTCACTGACTCCTAAATCTTTTCCAGAGTTGCTGCATTTCATCACACAGTCCACTCTGACCTGCATTTCCAATTTTTTAACAGATAAGTGAGGCTATTTTAAGGAGTACTTCACTCATTTGATGGGCCTCGCTTACCAAGTAATGCTGAAGAGGTCCCAGCACCTGCCTGGCCACACTTTGACTGCTTCAATACTTTGGTGTCACTTGTACATCAGTAATGATTTTACAGTTCTTTCCAGATCACTGAAAAAAGTACTCAATATTGCCTAGATATGTCAACCTGTCAACTTACTTAAAAGAAAACTCTGTGATGTCCTTTTATCAATCTTCTCTACCTTCTCATTTACTATTTTCATAGCAATCATTTTACATTATTTAACTGTTCTTCAGTTCCCACTGGTTAAAAACGTATCTGATTTAAACTCAACTGATTTTTCCATCATAAAACTATAATTCTGTAGGTTATTAATATGTTCTTTTTAAGGTTGTTATTGGCTGTTGGGTTTTTTGCTTGAAAAACCCTAAACAACAATTCTTTATTTCAGGGTCTGATGTGACTGACTGAAGCAGGATTTTATTTTTTTTTTTTTACTGTCTACTAGACCACTATTTTCACAAAAGTACAGAAACAAAATGCTAAAATTTTGGCATTACATTTAAACAATGACAAGGAATATATTCTGATTGTTAGGTATCCACAAAAAGTTTGTTACTCATCACCACAATCAGTTCTTTACCCCTCTCTTCCAAACAGTATTTTTGCACTTTCAAATACAATACTCTAGACTTTTGTCACAGGTCAAGAACTTGACATTTTTTACAGTGTGTTCTACAAGGCACAGCTCAGCAGCAGAACTACATTTCCATTAGTACCAGTGACACTAGTGGACAGAGCTGTGATTTATTAGGCAAAAGGGAGCATCAAGGACTAATTGGCTGGATGAGGACACACAAGTGCGTGAGAGGAATGCCTAAACAACGGAGAACACATGCAAAGGTAGCTTGTTCCTTTGGTACAACCTCATAATGAATGGCATTACTAACAGATCTGAGATACAAAAAATGCAGTACATAATTCAGATGCAAATTCGATCTTGCTCAAATCAGTACACTTTCCAGAAACATTCCTATATGAAAAAAGGTAAAGTTTGTTTAGTTTGAGAGGATAGTACTTAGTAAACAAGATGATAAAAACATCTTTGTTAATTTTCTTACTATAATTTGATTGTATCTGTGATTACATCTTTTCTCATCACCACCACATTGAAGAAAAAGTGCAGACTTCAACAGGCATGAAATAGAAGAACTGTTGTTGCTGTCTGTAATAATCCAATAAAGGTATATCCTTAAGCAGAAATTATTACATTCTAAAAGAATCCAGCACATATTCAAAATGTAGACTTTTGTAAGGGCAAGAAGATAACTTTAAAAGTCAGGGGGAGGGGAGAGCAATGGACATTTGCATGCATCAAGCAATCATGCTTCAAAAAAGCTGGCTTGGTCCCCTCAGTAACAGCTGCAGATATAATGCTAATAATATCATAAAATAAGGCTTCACATATTAAAACAGCAACTTTTTTTTGAAACTGCCCTTGATCTTTTATCACACCATATTTAGTAACAGCCACCAGTGTAATCCTCCAATGTGACCTAAATATAGAATTAGATGTTCTTAAGAGCTGGACCACATGGGGTCCGCAGAAAACTGCTCTCCTAAATGTCAGCGGTAACTCGGTGATTGGTTAGATTTTGTCCATCAGAATAGAGAGGCAGTAAGTATTGATTAAAACTGTCAAATACTGACAGAGAGGCTGCGAAGTACACGCTTGACTGCTGAACTGCTGGTGGTTCCACCAGCTTCACTGAAGCAAGGAATGAGTATGCCTCCTGCCTACAAGTCAGCGCTCGCAATAAAGTACATGTTGAGACCGGAGTCCAAAACAGTGATCTGGATCTCTTCTAATTATGTGGAAATTCACATCGATTTGTTTTCCTATACTGGTCTGCCCTCCCTAGAACCCAAGCACTGCTTTGGAAAACTTTCAGCATGAGAACTCTCAGCAGTTTAGATTAAGAAAAAATAAGATTGCTTCTGTCACTTCTGTCCATCAGGAAGGAACCTCATTACCTGAGTAGGCTTGTAATACATTGTTATGCTGGCCACATTCTATTACCATTGATTTCTCCATAAAGCTGATGCAATTATGGCCATTTAAATATTATCCTTCAACTATTTACTTATCTTGCTGGAAAGAAATCTAAGCATATCTGAATACAGATCAGTTGATTTTGTGGTTAGGCAGCAAGTAAAATAGAGAGATGTGGTCCTTTTTACTGCTTGTGGTTCTTCCATATAAATGAATCAGTGGACACACATATATTCTATGGAAAACGAGATGCAGAGTAATTGAAGAGGCATTCAGAACTGAGTGGATTTGTATGTTTTGAGTTTCCACTTGATCTTTCCACATGTACTCAAAGATCAAAACTTTTTATTTCCCACACCAAAGAACACAGTTCGCTATAGAACACGGCTGGCCCCAAATTATTTTCAGTAATGGTAAAACATTGTCATAAGTCTGGCAGGTAGGCAGATGTTCTGCAAAATTACATAGGTAAAAGTGCAAAAGGTTGAGAGTTCTTTCACAGACGAGTCACAGAAGAGTAATGTAATAGAAAGGTTTCATTAGCAAGACCACGTACCGCCATTTGGACACTTAAGTGTGTGAGAGCTATGGGTGTAATCAAGCTCTTGAAGGGCTTGTGACAAGAATGCTGAATGCTATATTCACCGGGAAGACCATGGTGATAGACAAAGTGTTAACTGGACATCTGATCCATGCAATTTTCAAACATTAAAAATTATCTGAATTAGCTTTATGCTTTGCTTCTGGATACAAGGAGTGTTTTTCCAGTTCTCCTAACAAGGCTTTCTGCAGGCCTGAAGATTTATGAAACTCTAAATATTAAACTGGACAAAATAGCCATTTTGAAGCTCAGTAATGTTTGAAGAAAATGTGCTGTGGAGGAAAGAAAGAAATATTTCTCTATAAAATTTCCTGAAATAGTGAAAAAGTAATCACAGTTGTTTGAAAGTTATACAGAAATTTAAAAAGCAAGAAATGGTAAGAAGCAGCACATCAAGTACACTGTTCAGGCTAAAGAGCATCAAAACTTATGCAGAAGTGTTGACGAATACACATAAACATATCATCTAAGCCCAGCATCAGCTCTACTTTTATAGACCAGGTAAACCACACACATAGTGAAATTTATTTGTAGCACTGTACTTGGCACCTGGACATCAAAGTAAAGCTGTTTTCAGAAAGAAGCACTACATGTTCAAAAATCTTCCTGTACATAAAACCTTGTTTTTATTGGACGTCAGTGAGTCAAAGGCAGATGGCTGATCTAATTTTAGATAGGGACAGACCCACCCCACCAGCAGCTAGGGTAATAAAGGGTAGCCAAGGTTATGAGCCCCAAGCAACAGATTTATTTTACCTTATATTCAGACTCCAACGTCACATTGTTCTGCTTCAATTTTTCCTTCAAAGCAGGATCAACCTGTAAAACAAATATATATATGTTTGCTTTTAAGATATTTTTAAAAAAATAAATTTAAACCTCAAATAGTTTAAGTATCAGTACATGAAACCCCTCCTCTCCTCTACATATATGCTGTTTGTTTAGACAGTAGTACGATGAACATAGTGCAAGAACTGGGCTGAAAAGAGGCAAGTCAATAAACTTTCATATCAAAGCAGAAGCACATCTGTGATTAGACCCACATTTGCATGACATTAGATACTTCCACCTGAAGCTGTTTAGATCAACAGTTTTGAAGTAAATAAAGCCTTAAGCAAACAAAAGAAAACCAACAAAGAAAAAACTGCTATCACATTACATATTTTACTCCTGAATGGTGTGTTCAGTGAACAGGCATACAACACACTCTGCTTTACAAAGTCTACACACGAATCAAATTTCCAACTTTCTGGTGAACACACTGCTCTTTCCTGGCTTAGATTCTATACCAAGAATGTTGGCAATTACTGCCAACCTACAGTTAGTCAAAGAACAAACCTAAGAACAGAAATATGAGTGAACAACAGTGGATAAATTTCATGCAGTTGAGCCCAGAGGGAGCTGTGCTCATCCCTCCCCTTCCTAAGCCTTTCTTAAAAGGCCTGAGAGCAGAAACATTCTTCATCCTTAAAGAAAGTGTTTCGTCTTCTTTCTCCTCGAACAGAAATCAGCCAAATGTGCAGTACTCAAACACAGTCTTTAGGCTAATCAGTTAGACTATCAAATCTACCACGACAAATCATTCTCATTTTTAGACCTTAAATACAAATGCTGTTAAACCAATAGATGTGTGAGAGGACTGGAAATGTATTCAGTTCTACAGCTATGGTTCACTAGTCCAACTATGAACAGTTCAATCAACATAAGTTATTATTCTTAATTTGCTACTTCTTGATCTGACTGAAAAGTGCTCAGTTATCCTTACCGTCAGCTTTGAATGTCTAAAATCAGTCTAGAAGAGGAGGGAATACAAGTTAGAGAACTTGTCTGGCTTCTACCTTCAGATTCCGCCCTATTTTGGTCTCCTACACCAAATAAAAAATGAGATGCTATGTCTGCGCCTTGGTATTCAAGGCCTGCACAGAACTGCCCTTCAGTGCAGACAGATTGCCTCTCCCTTTCTGTGACTGTGACCTCCAACAACAGCCACGCCTCATTAGAGCAGCGAACCCATCCATCACAGGCACAGAGTGGGACCTTGCTGGGCGGCCAGGCACGCTGCAGAGCTCGCGTTTGCTGAGATGAGAGCGATCGCTGACTTCAGTGCGTTCAGAACTAAATGCAAACACCATTTGTTACGCTTAGCGTTCTCACAGCACACATACGGACAAGGGGAAATAAATGCTCCGCTCCAGCAGGTGAAGAAGCAAGAAGGAGGGAGTTTCATTTCCTCCTACGTTCTCCCTTCAGTTAATAAGACACCTGAGATAACACGGTTGGAGCAGCATCTTTACTTAATTAGCTACAGCCATAACTTAACTCCTACAAGGTAAAGGGAAACAAGCAGTGAAGGTCCTTCTGTCCTCACATTTTCTTCCATATTTATTCTTCCCTCTGTGAAGGGAGAAGACTGGCTAAAGCAGATACATCCCAGGCATCCCAGAACTTGTAACTGTTCCACGTTGTCTTTGTAATACTGACAAAAATGCAAAAATGAAAGAGGATAGTTTAAATTTCTCAGAGAAAAACACCACTATCCTATAAATGAGAAACAAAGAAAATCTAATTCTTTAGAAGCACAAATTTTATTCAGCAAATTAATTTACTGAAAAAATAGCACTTAAACCCTATCTTGAGGGTAAACAATGCACACATCTTGGCAAGCACTTAATATTTACTTGACAAGTCGACAAAAGACTCAAACCCAACCTGCAGAACTGGTATTTTGCTTGAAGTTGGACAAAAATACCAGGAAGCAAAGATGTATTTCCTCTTATCTTTACCTTCCCTTTCCCTACATACTTACCTATGATGTATAATTAAAACACACTTGACTCTGCACAGAAGTCGAGTCACACATGCTCTAAAGCCTTGGCTGTGAAGCCCCATTTTGCGGTTGCCAAATCTAAACAGAAGGTCACAAATAATTTTTAGAACTGACAGGGTAGTTGAGGGAAAGTGTGTTCTGAAGCTCTGCTTTCCCAGCATTTGTACCACGCTGCGTAATCCTTCTGACAATACAGTAAGAAAAAAGCGAAACATAATGGACCTATCAACATTCTGAAAAGGCAGATAACATCAATATGAACCACAATCCCAGATTATACCAGGAACACTCACAGTGTGGGTAGAACCAGAGAAGTGCTACATATCACACAGCTCCCACAAGAGCTAAGCACAAGCACACACATTTTGCTTCATTTTGACTGCCATGCCAACACACGTGCTGCTGAAAGAGCTACAAATATTCAGCTACATGTTGAAATGAATCATCAGCTGTGCTGTGAATACAAATCCCCATTGATAAAGCTGATGGGAAAAGGCAAAGCCCAAATGCCCTCACAGCCTGGCACTGGCAGTAACCTCTGCACCATCATTTAGGAGGCAGGCAGGCGCAGAAGACAACATCCACTTGCACCAGCCTCCTGCCTGCTGGCCAAATCTCTGATACTCCTTTAAGATCTATTTAGATCCAAGCTCTGTCACTAAAAATGGAATTCAAAGACGCACGTTGTTCTTTCGATTACTGCACAAGTTGAAATTATTGCTGAAAAGCTACTGAAAGGCACAATAGAAGTATCTGGACAGCTTTCATGAGAAGCCATCAGCATGGCTTGGACACCAGTACTAAAGATACCATTCCCCAAAATGGTTCACCCCTTTACTATTTCTGTGTAAAGCTCATAGCAACGTGAGCGAAACATTCTCAGAGTATGTTGCCCTATACAAGTTCATTTTATATTACATCACTTGGAAACACAAGGGCGGGTATAAAGACAAATCTCAACAAAAATTTTAAGAGCAAAGTTATCAAACTATAATTTCGTCTTATTTCACAAGCTTCCATACCTTCATATTTACCTTTACGAAACTGCTAAAGGTTCTCAAACTTACCAAACAAAAAAACTTCAGGCAGCAAATCACAAAAATATGCCTAGAAATTTTAGTAGGCAGCTACTTGAAGGTGTAAGTCCCTAAAATCCTTTTAAAAGATGGCTCACTTCTCATGTTAAGGCTGACGTTCCAGTCTTTCAGTTCGAATTAGCTGGTGTATGCTCCTCCAAGCCTGGTTCTGGGTGCAGACCAGGAGCATCTCATCAAGGCGGGCAGGAACACCTCAAGCCCACAACCCCTACCAGTTTGGGGCCTTCTGCAGCGTGCTGTGAGAAGCTGCCAGCCCCTGTGTTTTCTTGGGTAAAGAGTATTTCTTAATTTGCGACACAAATATTCCTGGCATGGTTATAAACCTAAGAGCACTGCTACTAAAAATTCTCTAGCTAACAACCCTGTGCTGGTCCTCAGTGACCACAGTTCAATTTGGTTTAGAAGCAAATAATAAATACAGTGACTGAAAACTGTGAACATCGCTTATTTTACCTCAAGGATACCCAAAGGATGGCTCTGTCACCAAGGAGCCCAAAGAACACCACCACTACCCCCCGTCAGTGCATTAAAACAGGCAAGCAGTGTCATCCTCCATTTAGTCTTCAGACAGCAGCGAGTTGATCCACATTTTGATTTTCAAGGCAGCATCCTGTCACCCAGAACAAACGCACGCCCGGGTGTGTAATTCAGACAGCCCACCTTCACAATAGTTATCCTTTATTTACCCATACCTTCTCACTATTTGTAGGCTGGGGTTTTAGGGCAAGCCAAGTTGTGAGTACAGAACATCTTTTAAAACTGTGGGCTCCCTCATGCTACACAGCAATGCTGCCAAAGGACAGCCATGCCATGAGGAGAGCCCTGTGCCTGAACAGGCCCCTCTCACATCAGCCATACACTGGTGTCCAGGGCCTGACCAAATATTTGCACTCCAGACCAAATATTTCCCTCTAGCAAACATTTCCAGAAGACAGAACTTGTCTACCCTAAAACTAGTTAGTTATTTTTACTAAAACATGGGTGCTCTTTCTTACCCAGTTCTCCACAAAATAATATCCCACTGAAAGATTTCAGCTTTTACTTTAGAAATGGGAAGGGCGATGGATAGGATTTAATGAACATGAATTAAGCTTTTTTTTTTCCCCCATCTGCTCACACCAGCATAAACAGATGGGCCACAATTCTCCTGCAGCATCCACAACACAGCCCACAAAATTGACTGCTTACATGAAATTCTGCAGTTTGTTCTCCACACCCATTTTTGAAACCTAGTATAAAACACAAACCACCAGTTCAGGCTGTCCCATAGAATACTATTTTCAAATACACAGATCGTGTCTACTCCTCTAGATGGAAAATCAGCAGTCTTAAGCAGAGCAACTTAAATTTTCCTTGAGGAAAGACTCCAATAAGTTGTTACAAAAGTCTGTGTCACAAATATTCCAACCTGCGGCTTATAAGCAGCCTGGGCAGCTGTGGACGTGAAACGACACATCCCAGGACTGGGGCAGTGCCTGTAATCTACAGCTAAGTGTCATTCTGCTAAAGGCAGTAAGAGAACGAAGGTCAGAGCACCAGCAAGAGCAAAGGGCAAGGGAAAACATACCATTACATGTGGCCGCATTCCCAGCAGCCTTTAACTACATTATTCCAAATTTTTGATACACAGAAAACATGTACGTAAGGCTATTGCTCAAGCTTGGATGGGAATACTTCTGCATACTGAGGCAATACTGAGAAGAAATCCAACACTCAGGCTCACATCCTATGACTCTTTCCTAAGATCTGCATAGAACACAGACAGTCAAGCAAAAAATATATATATTTAATCCAGCCTCTGACAGAAATCAATGCAGACATTTCCAAAGGAGCAATATTAAATCTTATTGCAGAAGCAACTCCCACAGTTTTGGTACATGATGTGCCAGTAATCTCTCAAAATCCAAATCTTCTGCTTGCTTCCAGATGGATTAAAACAAACAAACAAACAAAACAAAAAACAAAAACAAAAACAAAAAAAAAACCCACCTACAATCTCAAACTCGGGACCATGTATTTTCATATAATAACATAAGGGCAATGCAAGCTACATTGTTCAAAGCTAATACGGAGACCAAAACAACCCCTTCATTAGCAAGCACTTAAGCATATCTAGATTTCTTCATTTAAAATCATCATAGCTAACAAAGTTTTCTAGCTCTGATTTCTGAGAAGAAAAAAAAAGTACTCAAGCATTTAATCAATGAATGGTATGCCTTCATATCCTGCTTGATTTGCAGGTGCACATTTATTTGATATATAAAACATAAATTAGCACCTTAGACCTTGGTTTTGAATATGCCACCATAAATTTCATTTCACAGTAAAATTCAGCACAAAAACTGCTTGTTTTGCTTGTTTGTACCAGAAAGTACAAAACTTTGGAAGCAACAGCAAAACCCTTCGTGTTTCTGAAAGGTCCCTGCAAGAAAATCCAAATCTTGCTGTGTACATAAGGATGCATCAGACCTAAGCGCAGAGCCAACCACCTCTGCAGGGCAGAACTTTCCAGTATGGGATCTCAAGAGTGGCACTCCCAAGCTTTACTATATCCTGGTTCCCTTGTAGCCCAAGAGCACAAGTTCCTACTTGCCAAGAATTGGGTGCAGTTTCAGTTTCCCCCCAATCTCCTTTTTAGTTTCTTCTGAACAAGAAACAAAAGTGTCAGAGCTTCCAGGTGAACTGGAAAAATATGTTCAAGGCCTCCGAGTGAACTGTGCAAGAAAGACAGAAATGGTTCAGCCTGCTTTTACTGACAGAGGATTTAATGCTTTAATCTGTCGCTACAGGAAGGGGTGAAAAGTAAGGCAGCAGCATGTTTGGGCCTCTGGGCTGAAATGTGGACCATTGGTCTCTTAACCTGGAAGAACATGCTTGGAGAATTTGCTGAATCAGCCACCTCATAGCATTAACAGGCAAAAGAGCAAGAAGAGCAAGATATCTGTTTCAGAAATAAAGAGTTTCTCAAGGTGCCTTTGTGAAGCCTCTTTAGTATGCAATACCCGTCCTGCTACAGCCACTTAAACAGTATGAAGTACACAATGCAAACTAAATGCCCTTAAGGTATCAGTCCAGAAAAAGGAAATGTTACAAAAGCCTTTGTAACTCCTTTTCTTCTCCTCAAAGTGGGTATAATTTATGAAAAATTCATAAAATCTTCTAAAAGATTTTACCATATTTAATGTGAGTTTCATCACCTTAACTTACCTTTGAGCACTTTTTAATACCTCAACAAACCTCCCAAAATTCCTTATAATGCTTCGGCTGTTAATAATCTGACACGTGCAGCTTTGAAGGTATTCTCTGCCATTTTGGTTAGCTTGTCACCACGTTGTTTATCAGTGAATCACTAAGGTTAGAAAAGACCGCTACGCTTTTCCAGTCCAACGAACAACCCATCACCTACACCAGCAAGAAAACATACACTGAAGTCTTTTTCTGAGTCCAAATATTTATCAATATAACACAAAAGAAAAATATTTTGCTGGGTTTTAACCTCAAGAATTGATTTTGGTTACGACAAGTCTCAAAACTTTCTGTAAGTATGGTAACAATGTTGGCATTTTTAATGGGTATTTTAGCAGAAACAACTTCCAGAATTCAGTGTGAACTTCATGCAATTGCTATGGTTCTCTCCAACCTCCATCTCTGCAAACAAATTACTTACTGAAAAAATCTACCACATTTTAACAACCACCATCCTAAACATTTGTTTTCTAAAGGAATTACTGCCTTTATAGCAGCTTTCCACCCTACAGTAAAAAATACTTTCCATACTGACATCTAGTGAAGTTTTACAGAAGAAGAAAAATCCTATTCTTATACTTGCAGAGAGCTTACTGCCTTCCAAATTATCAATATTTTAATTACTGATATATGTATAAAATGACTAGAATTTGTATATCGTGCACTCTTTTCTTTTGAAAGATATTTTGCCACTATTTTTAAATAAAGAACATGTTTACCTGCTGAAGGCTCAGACATTCTGATGGGTATATTAGAGGAAGCCATAATGATGAGATGGAGTAATTAAAATTAAACATGACTAATGAAGTTACTGGTTTTCCATTATGCGAGATGAAAATTTGCAGTTCCAATTTGCCATTAGATATTTCAATTAATTGGATCTTGTTACTTACTGTATTGTTTCAAATGTGACATATCTATTTATAGCAGAGAAAAACATAAAAGAACCATGTAATGCTTCCAGTACTAAAAAAATACTATAGGACTCAACAACAGCTGTGCAGAAAGCAGTCCCTAAGCCCTCTGGCTACTATTGTACTTTTAAGGGCTAAGCATCCAACATGAAAAAAACAACTATAATAAGTTCAATGGGAATTATGAATGAGAAAGATTTTAATTCATGCACTGTAGATATTAATAGGGCAAGTTCTCTCTCTATGCAATATTGCAAACCTTGCATTCCTACATCCTGTATCAGTGAAGAAAGAAAAGTTCCTTTGGGAATACCTAAATGAGCAGCCTCCTGCTCCCTTTCATCACAGAACATGGAAGGCTGTGTAAAAACATGCATATTTTTTAAGGGTTCAGAAGTGGATGGGCTTTAAAGAGACCTTATGAACTTCTTGACCTCATGGCTGCCATTTTGCCTGCACTAGGACTACATACAAACTCAAAGACCTTCTGCCACCCAGCAGCTGCACTCCAGAGAGGCAAGATGCCATGTTACACCAGCTACAACATTCATTTCAGCACTCACTACTGTTCTCATTTTTGTATGTCATAAAAAAAAGGCATTAAGCACTGCCTGACACAACACACAGGAGGCTCAGTGCAGACCCCATGGAAAATATATCACCCATCTAATCACAAGCAAAACTATAAACGTGTTGTGTAGTAATAGGTAATACTTGGAGAGATACAGATCGTGTGTTTTCTCATTAGCAACTGTACTCCACATATGAGTTTGGTTTCTGCTGTTTCAGTCACACAGGAGTAGTTAGCAACAGAATCAAGTGAGTTGAGTTTTTCCAGCCTCAAAACACAAAGGACAAGAAAGATCTTCTTAGAGACCATACTTAAAATGGGAGCATCTGCAGGTAAAGAGTTTTCAACGCCTTCTTGGTAACAACTGTAGAGATCTACAAGTCAAGAGCAACAGAAAATCCTTGTCTGGGGACTGGGACTCAGCCCTTGCACTTGAGTTTCAGTCTGCTCATTCCACTGCCAGAGCCTCACGAAGAGACTGCAAAGCTCTCCTGGTACTTGAGGGAGGTGAGGGAAAAACAGCTGGATGTTATGTTTGAGCTAAAAGCTACCTGAAGCTGAATTACACACTTGCAATCCCTCCAATTGCATGGCTAAAAATACCAGTAATTAATCGTGTCAATGTGACAGGATTTAAAAAAAACAACAAACAAACAATAGAATACTTAGTACTGTATAAAATGTAAAATTCTGAAATCTATCAACATTTTATATACCAAAATTAGTTCCACTTGCAATGGCACTATAATGAGTTTCTCCACTTAACAGTTTTCTCTTCATCTGAATCTAATCTTGACAACAGAAAAGAAACACCATAAAGAATTATGAAATGGAAAAATGGCTTCTGTTTCAAAATGAGGAACTCAGAATACTTGCATTCTATTTCATATTTTGTCACAGAGAAGTTCAATAATCTGAGATAAATCTGCCAGATGTCCAGCTTTCCCCAGACGTAGCCCTTTTTTTTCCACCCAGAAATTCAATCCAGACCAAAAATAAAAAAATAAAAAAAAATAAAAAAAAAAAGATTTGGCCACTTGCCTGGAACTTCCAGATGCTGGGCAGCACAGTCATGCAGTAGCTCTGACGCAGTTGCTAGATGGTTGGAAATCCTGCTGAATATATATGCACTGGGACTGTCAGCCATCCAAATAGAGTTACCTTGTGTGCAACCATCCAGAACATACGCAGCAAGCAGCCTTTACTGAGAACTCCCAAGTAAGATATGCCAGGTAGGACAGAAATTGTGTCCTCGTTTTCCTGAACAGAAACACAAGAGCCCTCACATGAAGTATTCACTCTATGGCAATCTTCTAAGTGCATCCACATACAAGAAAGCTGGAACTACACACCAGGCCATCTGACATTTATTAGTTCAGAACAGGCAACAGCCACTCTGCTGGCACACAAATCTCAAGATTCAGAAGGAGATTTACAGGCACCTAGCACCTGGTTGTGCAGCAAATTCCACAGCCTGAATTAGACTTCTGAAATAAAAAAAAAAAAAAAAAAAAAAAAAAGGCAAGATGGTTAAAATGCCTAGGAGGGGAATTCACAGTGGGCAGCAATTAGAGCAACAGTAACTACAGAGCAATAACAGGAAAGGCTGAGGAGTTTCCCAGAGAAATAAAATGTGCCTTTAAACTCCCTTCCACACCCTGGGTAAGTGTGTGCTGACCAAACCAGAAGGTACTAGAAAGCATCCCTACTTCTACAGTCATTCTGTACGAAGCCTTGGAGGCTGTACTCATCAGCTTGCTTAAGGGAGATTGCATCTCACCTAATATAGATCAAGGAATATATTTAACCAAGCCTAAAAGATTTTCTACATACTTAGTAAATGACAAGCTATGCAACACCATAAAATCTCTAGCACCAGAGAGCTTGGCCTAAAGCAGAATTTTAAGCACACGAAGGGCCTTCAGGCCAGCAGTGATAAACATCCAGGCAGCCACAGAACAGAGGAATCACAGCTTCTGATCTAGTCAGATACTAAGCCCATGAATCTTTAAATCAATTATTTCCAATCTGCACTAAAAACACATCACCTTTCTGCTTCTTAAAGACAAGCCACTTCTCATTCAGCAAAGCTCATTAAAGTATCCTTTCAAAAAGACATAGCATACCAAACATCTAGCATGGATGGTAGGAAAAAATGTGTATTACCAGATAATATTACTATCACCATATCCCAATTTAATGAGACTGTTGCAACTTTCAACAATCATACTGTGTTTCTGAGAGCCCATATATAGTTCAGGTTACTAGCAGAAGTCTTGGTGTTCACAGGTCGCCTGGTACTACTAGGACAGGCTCCCTTCACCAGAGTCTCATTTTTCTTCAACTTGATAGGGATTATGTGAAAGGGCAGGTATGGGCCATACGTTATCTCCAGGCTGTCCCACAGTGTTTTTAGCTGTCAGTGGTGGCAATAAGCAGTGGGGTGCGGGGATTGAAAACCATCTGCAAGCATGCACACAGTATCAGCTTCTGGATGGAGAGACAAAAATCTTATTTTTAATCAAACTCAGGACTGGATACATAGTTGGCTTTTGAGTGGTTAAAATGCTAAACGGAAAGGATGTCTGAAAAATGAAAATTTACGTATCTGTCTGGCATAGCAAATTCAGTAAACACTGTTCATAGATGAAGTGGGAAAGTAATCTTAGCTCAAGCAAAATTGATTAATTTCTCCTTAAATCGATGCAGAGTACACAAATCCAATGCTAGCAGCTGAACCTCAAAGATTTCCAAGAATAGCATAGATAGACAGCTTATTTCCATACAGTCCCTCTAGACTAAACTGAAACAACAGAAAACTGATGTCTGAACATCTGGTACCACCACAATGCAGCTCTGCTATCTTTCATTTCTGTGCCATATTGCAGGGCAGAAATTACCATCTCGGACGATTCTGAACCACAGTCAAAAGATATAACAAGCTTCAAATCCCCCTGCCAAAAGGAGCCAGGCTGCTTCACTTAACATCCAATTCTAAAACCCTCCACTAAGCAGGCCACACTTGAAAGCAAGGTTTGCTTTAATTTAGCAAAAAGTGCTCCATTACATAACGAGAAATGACTGACAAAGATTTTTTTTTCCCTACAAGCAATCGTAAGTGTATGCCTATCAGAGCCTCTAAAGCATCAAAGGTTTCAGTGCATTATTTTCTTAATTTTTGGAGGACCTCGGACCAAGATCAGTGAATTTAGTCTTTGAAAATCACTTAAATCAACTTACACAAGGAAATTAGTCAAAGTTTATTCTCGTGCCTGACTCAGGCCAACCTGATCTGCTTAAGTAAAAATAAATACAAAATCATCAGCCTCGATCCCTTGCCGCACTGCGCTTGTGTCATTAGGTTACTGAAACCAATCAAATGCATAAAGGTGCATTTCTAAGTAAATAAACGTTAGCCAAAAGCTTGCTGAGAAGGCTTAGTTACTCCACCAAGTCCAGTGACAGACCCTAAAATGATTCCATGTTTCCTTGCTGACAGTTTAGAAAAGTCACCTTCCCCATCCAGAACAATCCACAAAACATTAATTAAAAAGGTTTTGATTCGGTTTTGTTCACACTTGCATCCAACAGGTTCTTTTTAATGCTACCTCCTATGACATCATGGGAGCAGAAAAGGCAACTCTCCATAATCCCATTATACTTCAAAGACCACCAGTGGATCAAATAAGCGTTCCTTCTGAAGGAAGGCACGAGGCTCCAGGGAAAGAACTTTAAGGGCATGCTTCTGATCTGAAGCATGAACTCTGTTTACGCTTCTGCTACAGTCAACTGAATAGAGATGGGTATATCTAGAGGCTGTAAGATATGTGTTTAAAATAGGATCTGAGCCTTCCGCACCTGAAATTACACAAATGTTTATTTCACCTACTATTTACCTGTCAAACTGAATATACTGCTAGGCTAAGGTTGGTGCATCTCACTGGAATGTGGTAACAATAAAGTTTTGAGCTTAATCTCTCTGCTTTTTCCTGCAGTCAAACAAGAACATCATTCTCAAGCATCTATTTGAGAAAGGAAAGAAGCATATTATAGAGGCATTCCTGGCTCAAACCATCTACACTGGGCTGCCTGGATGGCTCCCAAACTAGGCTCTGCATTTAAGACAGTGGAAACATGAGCAAGGTGAATCCCAGACAATGCACAGCATCACAAGCACACATTTAGATTTAGCTGAGCAGATACTGAATGTTTTGATTTCACTTACATAACTCTAATTATACAAATAATCCAATTTATACTATTTTAAGTACTAACAGTGTTAATTTAATTTGACCTTAACATTGGAAGGAGTGCTGGCACACCTAGAAGTCCAGAGGATGAGTCTATACGCATTTGGAACAAAATCAAGCAGAAAGTCTGCAGAAAATAGAAGACAACTGGGTGTACGGAATGATCGGGGCTGGCAGCCATAGAGTCATGCCCATCAGTTATTGTTAGAACAAACCTTGTGCTTTTCCCATTCAGTCCAATTGCAGTGACCTCGCCTGGTCAGATTACTCCTTTACAGTGGTGAAATCAGTCAAGTTCTAGCCAGACTTCTGTACTTAGGGAATACTGAGCTGTAATACGATTTCAAGCACAGCTCCATCACACAGAAGCAATAGCCAACAGGCAGTTTTAGTAGCAGTAATTTGGGGCATGGCTCCGCCTGCCACTCCTGTATATACACCTGGAGCTGGTTTGTGTAATGACAGCAACATGGATGTGCCAGCCAGCAACACAGCCTTGTCCAGTCACTCGCAGATGCACTACCCTTTTTGGGCAGGTATTGCAGCCTTGTATGAATATCGAGCTCCTGCAGTTGTCATGATCAGTGCTTTCCAACAACGTTCAGTGCACATCAGAAGCACAGGAATGTTTAGACTGCAACACAAAAGCATTCTAATAGGCAGATACCCCTTGTTGACTATCCACTCCCAGCAATCAGTACATGCTGGACTGATTTCCTGGACCTTCCTGAGGCAATTGCCAGTTGCATATCCACCTGATACAAGGCCTTAATGGAAACAGGATGTTTCTCTGCTCCTTTTTCTGCCTGCACTATTTCACCCTGACCCAAAACAGTTGAATTAACGGATCTCAACTGAGGAAATGTTTTTTTAAATACTCATTTGAATTTAAATAATTCTATTTGATTTAATTAACTTGCCTATTGCCTATGTAAAGCAGAGCAACGTTAATTACCTTCCTTTCACAGAGAAAGTGAGACTCGCTAGCATTCGGTAACTGCCTTCTACGATCATTTATATCTCAGTAAAACATTACTAAGGTGATCTCTCAGAATTCTACTTCTGGGGTGCACTCACTTTGCTTAAGACAAAAGAAAAAGAGGAGTGAACCAGGATCTTACATCTTATAATCTTACAATAATCTTATAACCACTGAAAAGGTCAGTACAACAATGCGCCCTTGCACAATGCATGTTAGTAACTATTTGCAGACTTTATATCAACTGATGTTTTGCTTCCTGACCTCCAGATTCCAGGTTACCTGCAAGTGCTCGCGCTGCATGTACCCTGAAGGAACTTGCTTGGTTCTATCTCCTCACTGAGAACCTGCCTCCCAGTAACACCTCCTCAATAAAGCTGTAGCAGAGCTTAAAAACTTTGTTTTATTAGTCAGAAGGGTTTGCTGAGGGTTTGCTTCCCCAGGTAGTTGATACATTGCTGCTCTTCAGCCCTTCACATTAACTATCAGCCAACAGTACAGATTGCTTGTCTGTTACTTCTGTTCAAGACTTTTATATCCAAAATAAGATCTGAATTAGCACGTCTCTAACCATGCCTTGAATGACAAAAGTGGGCACACAGTAAATAAATATAAATTTTAAAAATGTTATGTACTTGAAACATTTTCTGTATATTAAATAGAAGTCACATTTTCTGTTCTAAAACTGTTTCTGTTCAACTGCATGTGCAACATTAAAGTAAGACAAAGACAGAGCTTAGTTTTCCATCTGAGAATAAAGGTGCTTGGAAACATGCCTACACAAACCCGCCCATTGCTTCTCTACTAATTCAAGGTGGTTTTCCTATAAGCATCTAGTTTTCCATATCCAACTGCAATTTGCATACACTCTTCCCAGAAAAGAAACAATTACCTAATCCGCATTAATGGCTATTTTGGCAACAACAGATGATGGAGAAATCCTTGATTCTGTCTAGCATAAAAGGCATTTACATCAATAAGAATCTCGGCACAGGTTTATTTAAATGCAGACTGCTCAGCATGCTTGCAGAATACAGCTGGTCTTGGTATCCCAAGTAAAATCAAGGTGTACCCAATGAGGCTTATTTCTTTTGAAAGAGATAGATGTGAACAAAACCCTGATATCCAAAGATGCTATTCTAAAAGGACAGAATATCTGTTCTTGCTGCTATCCCCTCTCCTTCTGCAGCTGTTTTTGTTCCAATCCTAACACCACACATCAGCTGAGCCATCTAAGTCCTGTCTATCTAGCAGCAGAATTAGTGCACACACAAGTTTCAGCAGCCATGCTCACAATAAGCTGTACAACATAATTTGCACATCCTTAATAAACAACCAGAAAAGACAGGCACTCAGGCATTACAAACCCTACCCTATATCCAGATGGGTTGCTTAACTTTCCACAACCTCCATTTTTTCAGCAGAAACATGGAGATAATAAACCTGCCATGTTTGACAGCAAGGCTATGAAGCTTCATTAATTTAAATGATGTGAAAGTCTACTGAGCTCCATATAGAAAAAGTGTTATTAAGTAAGGTTTTTATTCCAAAGGAGCAACAAAAAAAGATTCCATTTATGTTATTGTCTACATCAATTTGCATACAACTATCCAGCTCCCCAGGAGGTGCACTCTTCCTTTTTCTGCTAAGGACTTCTGTGTGTTACATAAGAATAACATTTACTCCAATAGAGAGATGTCTCAACCAGTGAAGATCTTATGATCATCAGGATTTTTAATAGCATTTTTAAATTACACAGATTACTGTTCTTTACCTGAGTTACATGTGAAGTATTTTAACAAATAAAGAGAGAGAAGACTAAATTCTAATTGCTTATGCTCTCGTAGTTACAGTATTAGAATGGTTCTTAACTCTATTTTCATGGACATAGAAACAGAAACTAATGGAACACATTACTTTCATTTGTCCCACTGTAACTACTAGCCTAAAGTTGGTGTTGCTAGATTGCAGCTGATACTACACTATTCTTTATTTAAATTTCATCTATTCAAAAATAAAATCATCATGAAAAGAAAACACAAAAGAGATGCTGCAGCCTTAAGTAATACAGGCTGGAGCAGAATCCAGATGTCCTCTTTTAGCTTTTCAGAGAACTCCAGGGTGCAGTAGCTTCCCCTCAGAGCTTTCACGTACTGCTGTCTAATTCAGTGATGCCTCCCTTGGTCATAAATGCTGAGACACAGAGCCTCATAGATCTGAATAAGCATAACTACGACTGCCTTTTTACTCTGGGCTGCGGTCACTGTTCAGTTAATGGAGGTCAAATGTAACCTACAGAGTACAGATCTGACTAAGAAACTGACAGGAACAACGGACAACTTCTCCCGCACCCTGTGATAGTCACCCAACTGGAGGAAAACTTAAATGCTACAGCTGGTTCTGAAAGCCTAGGACTGGAAAAAGTAACCAGCCAGAGCACAAAGATTCTTCTCCCTTGTCTTATGGGCTACGTCAAGTAAAAGACTGAGCAGTAGCAGCCTGCATGGTGCTTCACGTGCCGTAGCCAGGTATGCAATGCAGAGGGCAACGAAGAAGAACTGAAGTAATTCAGATGGCCCACAACAATCATCTAAGGCAAAACACAAGGGTCTCCACACCCTGAACAGGTGAGGATCTGAAAGATTTGATAGTAGAAAGCCACCGCAAGCCCACTCCCACTTATGTTACAAATTCTGTAATGAACAGAATATTATGCACAGTGTCTGGAGTCTCACATAAATACTTTTTATATGAACCATTATACAATCTTTAAAAAAGCTTCACACCTTCTGCAAGTCAGCAGCACTGGGACCAGAATGACCCTCCGCATCACAATGGCAGGCTAACAAAGTGCCCCAGCCTTGGAGGCATGTGAGGCCGGGCTGAACGGGGCCATGTGCAGTCTCATCCAGTGGGCAGCAACTTTCTTTTGTGCACCTTTTAAAATATAAAGTTGTTTAGTGTAAATTAGATACAAAATCTTTCTAATAACCTCCTTCCTGATGTGCTACGTTTCCTTTCTCCAGATTCAGAATTGCCACTTACAAACAACAGTAGGAACCAAACTATTCGTTAATCACTTTCCACAGCTGGCAAAAAGGTTTGCTATTATCTCAGCCTCTATTATCTACGCTGCTTGCTGCCTAAGAGCATATAATAATATCTCCTAATACTAATATTTTGCTTGTCCCAGCAAACTCTCTCTTATGAGTCAGCACATTTGCAAAATGAAATGAAGAGAAAACCACTTGAAGTACCTTGCCATGTAGTTTGTGGACATCATATCTTATCTGAGCAAACTCACGGAGTCCAAAAGATCCCCCAACAATGTAGAGCTGAAAAACAACACAATGAAAGCGTGTGTTAGGACCATCACAAAAAAAAAAAAGAATCAGAGAATCACCAAGGTTGGAAAAGATCTCCAAGATCATCCAGTCCAACCATCACCAATATTTCCTGCTGAACCATGTCCCTCGGTACAACAACTAAACATTTAGATGTTGTGAAGGACACTCCACATACTGACATAGAAACACAGAGAGCAAAGTTTTGTGGTCTGGCAGCTAGATGTTTATAGCACAGAGCTACAGCTTCAAAAAGTTGGTAAGAAAATCTTTATGGGGTAGCACACAACTTTGAGAGGCGTACCACAAATGGGACAGCCCTATATTGTAGCTCAAGGCATTAATGCTGTTCTTGTGGATAGATACTGATTCATCTATACATACAATAGAAAAGGAAGTATTACTACCAAGGAAAAAATAATGCTTTCTTTATGTATAAATATTCTGGTAAGAACAAATAACAGGAAACAGAAAATAAAAGCATTCAAAATGGTTAAAAAGAACCTGAAAATTATTTAAGATTTATTCAGCCATATCTGGTATGTCAGCTGATGATACGCTATCTTCACACCATATGCTGAAAGTCTCAAGGAACAGACAGTAAATGAATTTTAATATGGTTGACATCTCAGCAAAAAAAAATCATTAGCTGATATTCTTTAAGTTCTAATGAGCATAATGTTAATTAGCATCTTATGAGTTAATTTAACAAACGTCATGTCCTAAAGAAAGAAATCAGCAGTACTATAGCCAAGATTATAGTTACAAACAGTGTTTTATGGTTGTGATGTCAGAGTGGCTGTGGTGGAGCCAAAGCAGATGCACTGGTGTATAGCAGGTTTAACAAAGGAGAAAGCAGAAATTCTTGCAGCATCACTTCAAAATTAGCCTGTCTGACAAGAAAATTGCATGAAGTATACTGTTATGAGATGTAATATGAACAAAGGCACGTTCAACTATAAAGCAAATGTTTGGGGAATTTTTTAGCTTAGATCATCTAAAACTCTGTAAAGTAACTAGTGGAAGTGAGGCAGACAGCTGCTGCATGAAATAAATCATGTGCTGCTCTCATTTGGCCTCACCACGCTGTTTTGCTTGTTTGACAGCAGCCATCTATTATACATTAATTTCATGTTTGCAGCTATACACATGATAAAGAAGTTAATACACACACACTTCTCTTCTTTAAGACAAGTTTTGGCCTGAAACTGTAATCTTACTCGTGACATCTTTATGCTGCTCCCAGGACAAAAACCACACTTGTATTCCAGTTTCCTTTTGCTCTTTATACAGCATAAGCAGAACAGCCAGCCTGCTAAGCTGGACACGTCGCTTAGAGCCATTATCAATACAAATGCCTTACACTTCCAGTACTGCGATGGTCAGTTTCTCTTTTGATGAAACATCAGATCTTCTCCAGCACTGGTGATTCTATGATTCTATGCCACAGCAGCTACGGGCAGCTCTTAAGTTAATTATATATATTTTTAACTGTATTCAAAAGTCAATAGAAGAAGCAATTACAGTACAAGAAAGTATCAATGAGTTTGTGCAACTGTAATAGCATTAAAGATAACAAAGTACCTGGAGACAGACAATGTGTTGAGTGGAGGTATTGGCCTTGGCTTAAGTACTGCTGTTCTCTTTCGTACTATGAGGGAAGATGTCCTCACTATGTTCATATAATTGTATTTAAAGGGAAGAATACAGACATACAAACAATGATAGATCTAGATTTAGTAGGCGAAATAATCAGAAGTGGGATAAGACATTACAAATTTCAGCAATGTTCTTAGCTTGTTGGCTTAGCATACTCCACAATTCTCACTCACGTTTCTAGTTTTCCAATTTATAAAATGGAGATAATATTTACGTTCCTTGCAAGATAAAAAAGCATTACAATGAATTAATTTGCTCAGTGTAAGTCAAGGGCAAAGCAAAGTCCAGTATGTTCCAACAGATGCCAGACAGGTCCAGACAAAAGAGACGCAGGGGAAATCCTAGCAGAAGCTATTCAGGATACCATATAAATAGAACAATTAGGTTGGCAACATTTTCACCAGGTCAGATGCAACTTGACACTCCAGTTAAAGTGAAAACTGGGAAGGTAACTCCAAACAAAAAGAAAATTAAGTACATTTTTCTCCATTCTGTATTTATAATCATACAGACGCTTAAATCATAAAATGTCAATGCACAAGCAACTGAAGATTACCCAAGTCAGAAAGTAATGGCATTCTGCGACAGAACCATTAGTTTTACATGCTTCAGATACAGAGCACAAACTTTATTATGTAGTGAACACAGCCTGCTTAATTACTTGAATGCATTCAGCAGAGTGATGAAGTGCTGTGCTTTCTCCTTTCCACCTGAAGTTTAGCTTAGGATGTAAAACCAGGAAACACGTTGGTGAAGCACCCGTTAGGGTGAGCAGCTCAGCAGCACAGTGAGCTCAACCTCCCGTCAAAGAACTCGTGCTGGATCATTCCTTTATGTTTCAGTGAGTACACACACACACACACACAAAAAAAAAACAATCCTACAATGTTGTAATGCAATTATGCATGCATGGAAGACTTGCGTGTTGCAAAACAAAATGAAAGATAGGATGTGACATAAGAGCACCATCTGTCACATACACTCAGCAGCCTCAATAAATGTCTTATGTAAAAAAATGACATAAAACTCTCTTTAATTCTTTTTAAAAATCTATTTGTTCACTTCTCCGTTGGGAAGTATGTTATGCAATTAGTTATGGATGGCATCAGGCTGATCACTTGAACTGCGTCTCAGGATGGATAACACTTGTGTTTGTCACCAACCACAGTGAGATGATGTTCACCGAGGACTCTTAACAGCACAAGAATATAGTTAAGAGCAGATCCCTACTTTTTTGGAGCCATTTTCAGTCTCTCGGGCTAAAACAATAACAGGAAACAATTTCTCCAGCAGCAGCGATTGGCGGTGTTGTAAGCATCCCTGTTGCTAGAGAGACTCATCCCTGCTACGGCAGTGACTGTGAAAGGCAGATCACGAAGGTACATTACATTTGTTGCAGAGCCCTACATGAATCGAATCACACTAATTAGTGCTGGCAACACAGATTATGGTGTAAAGAAAGCGGGAAAATGTTATGATAAATATCGCTGGTGAAGGAACGTGATAATTTTTAGCCTCTTCTTCAGGACTGCTGCTGCAAAACCCTCCAACTATTCATTGTGAGCTTCAAAACTAGAGCAGCCATGAATGATTTTATTTTAGTTTGCAGTGATCACAGTCAAAAGGGTTTTGGGGTTTCCTTTCTAAAGAACTGTCACATATGCAGTGCAGGACTGGTGAAAGACAGCAATTTGGCAGCCCAGGGGATTGAAGTCTCCCATTTGTTCCCTAAATAAAGCAGCACTTTGCACTGCCAGGAAAAATCAGCCGAGCCTGAAGCGCCCTCCTCTGCCAGCTCCCACTCAAAGGAGTCGGTTGCCAGTGCTGTGCGGGCTGCTGAGAGAGAACGGGAGCAGAATCCTCTCAGAAGCTGACTGACACCTCACCCTGCTCCCAGTGGCAGCGGAACCAGGTCTGCCTTTCTTCTTGTCCACAACCAATGGAATCACTGTCAGCTCACATCAGGGGAAAAACAAAATACAAATCCCTTAATTTGATTCAAGAACACAATCAAGTAAGGGAGTGCTCTGACTTACTGCGTACATTAGAGCTCACGAACTGCACTACATCCAGAAACAGATGAAACACGCCAATAGATGGCTGCATCCACACCCGGGCAGCACCTGGCACAAACCGGAGGCAGTTGCAACCAGCTGGTAACGCTGACCTGAGCAGCGCTACCCAACGTGGAACTCCAGGCAGAGTACTACACTCAGACAAGTACTGCCTTAACCAGCTCAAGGTAGAGTATGTTCAAAGCAGTCAGTCCGGCAGTTGCAAATACGGGTGGCTACAGCCACAACGCAGCGAAACTAGTCCACACACTTAGACTCACAGAGTCGTATCATTTGGAAGGGCCCCTTAATGGCCATCTAGCCCAACCACCCTGCAGTAAACACAGACACCCACAGTGAGATCAGGCTGCTCAGAGCCCATCCAGCCTGACCTTGAGTCTCCAGGGATGGGGCACCCATTACCTCTCTGAGCAACCTGTGCCAGTGCTCCACCACCTTTACTGTAAAAACCTTCTTCCTTATATCCAATCTAAATCTCCTTCTTTTAGTTTGAAACCGTTTCCCCTTGTCCTGTCACAGCAGTCCCTGCTAAAGAGTCTGACCCCTTATTTCTTACAGCCTCCCTTTGGATACTGAAAGGCTGCTCTCAGGTCTCCCTGAAGCCTTCTCTTTTCCAAGCTGCACAGTCCCAGTTCTCTCAGTCTGTCACTTGCAATGCTACTATTCTGTGTCTTAAAAAGAAAAAAACCCAAAACATTTGTTTATTAAAACGTCCATTTCATAACAGGTTGGAAAGCATGGCAAACGCATTAAGTAGAAACCAACCTAAGAACAATGCAGAAGAGACAGCAAGCCATATGTTCCTCAGTGTGAGCAATTAGCAAAAAAGGGCATTTTCAGCCACAGCCCTGTCACTTTGCATTACACACATTGATGGCTCGAGCTGCTTAGATGACCCGGGAACTTCACCCAGCAGCTGCAGCTGTCTGAAAACCAGGTCTGCCATGGTGGCCAAGCTGCAGCTGCTGGATACCACCTCCTCCTTCTCCAGAAGCTCCTAAAAGCCAAGATTTGGATTCCTTCTTGAAATTACCAGTCTGGGCACTCATGGGTTCAAAAAGTAGAAAGGAGCACCTACTTCTTTGTCTAATACTTATCTGAAAGATACTCCTCAAATATTAAGAATCAAAAAGAAAAGTTGAAGGCACTGATTCAAAAGGTGAGCTCAGAAATGGATGAGCTGACAGTTCTGCATATGTCACATCTCATTGTAAAGCTCCACAAAGTAATGGATGTTAATGAAAATCCTGCCAGCTTCTCAACCCTGCATTCCCCACCACCACCGTCAGTGATGCAAACAATGTAAACAATAGCACTGACATATCTAGAAGTAAAAAAAATGTTGATTGCAGCAATCCTTTTTCATATGCTATCAAAAGATAATTTAATAATGGTTTTTACAGAGAGAGCAAGAGCCACAGCTTCCAGTTGAGCTGGACTTCAGCAGTGAAAGAAACTCATCCATAGACAGAAATTCACGTCCTGATGGGTGGGAATTCGGGTTTTCGGAGCAGGTCGATAAGGCTGCTACATCAGTGGCTCACTGCACGGCCTGAGACACTGCTGGGCTTTTCTGTGGGTCTCCTAGGAGATGAACACATGGTCACAGCATTACCCAACACTGATGCCTGGGACAAAGCGTCTATCAAAGAAAACCTGCACTGCTCAAGGCAGCAATGTAGATGGCAATGTAGGACAGTCTGTGCACATGAACACTGGTGGAAATACATTTAAAAAAAACATTTATTCACAGAAAAAAAAAAGATCTTTCACAGTTCCAGGCTGCCCTCATCTTCTCTTTTGGCAACACTGCACGCAGTAGTTGAAACACCGAAGATCCAGAGAGAGGAAGAGACCAACAAGGAAAGCACTCGTGAACACACAGCCATTACATGATGAGGGAAAAAAGAAGAAAGCAAAAGAACAGGAAAGATGTGGAAATCCACATCTACAGATATGAAGGACTTTGTAATGTGCTACAAGCTTGAAATCTGAAATACCACAAATATAGAGCAATACGCTTAAACAAGTGTAAAACAGAAATCCCCAAACGAGCACAGACTGCGTTCTGCCTGTAAAGACACTGAGAAATTCATATTTCCCCTGCGATAAGCTGACAGGAGAACTGGAACCACAGCTGCATGTGGCTTCTGCAACCTTACAGGGTATGAAAGACCATCATTTGGAATTAACCAAAGGCAGAATCACAAACGCAAGATTTGGAAAGTGTTGTGAGCATGCAAATAAATGATTTTTACCATGTTTTTTAAAGTAGTGATGAAGTTTTCCCGGAATAGAACCAAGTACCCTGAAAATGCTTGTGTATGGTAGGCTTCATGTGATAAGGAGAGATTTTACATTATGATAGGAAAGAGATGCACCTGGCAAAGACACTTAAGTCTTATCTGGAAGATACTCCTCAAATATTAAGAATCAAAAAGAAAAGTTGAAGGCACTGATTCAAAAGGTGAGCTTAGAAATGGATGAGCTGACAGTTCTGCATAAGTCACATCTCATTGTAAAGCTCCACAAAGTAACGGAGCCATCCATCCTAACAGCGAACTTCAGAGCTATGTCCATGCAGTCAGCCTGGCACCCACACAGCTGTCACCACCTCCACTTCAGTCCTCAGGCTGCCCGGCCAGCAGCACACGAGCTGGAAAAAGTGACCAAACACTGCGGCTGACACATCTTCCTGGCAAAGCTGTTGTCAGTTTGAGGTTTTAAGCATCAACGAAGAAAATCCCTTTCAGACGAAAATATTTTAACAACTCCCAAACGAACACAGGCAAAATAAAAGGATCAAGACAATAATTTACACTAAAAAGGAAGAAATATCTTTTATATATATTTGTGCATGTATGCTTGCAGCGAGAGCCTAACCTATCTCTGAGTTACCATCTCTTTAACATTGGAGTATTTTTAAAGAGTGCTACAGGGGCTTTTCATTCAAATATGTGGTGCAAGGAGGCAAGACAAGAGATTCATTTCAATAATAATAATTACAATTAAAAAAAAAAAATAGCGTTGATGAGGTCCGGCGGTAATGAAGAATAAACTTCTGTCTAGTGAAAAAATGTACAGCACGCAAACTGCTAACAGGACCTTGTATGTCAGTATTATCACCAAATTCAGCAGAACTTGGAGATCACAAAGGCACTCTTCTGCAGTCTGGGCACACATTCAGTGCCTCTGGTGCTGCAATTGATCTTTTAGCAAAATTATGTTTAGCTCCTGAGGTGCTTTCAGAGTTCAATGTTCAGCTGGGGAACTGCCATGAGCCACATGAATTGTCCTTTTCCTTCCTCGTTAGGCAGCCTTTGGGCAGCAGCACACTGACACATTCACAGGGGAGAATAATTTTAAGGCAGGGAGACGTGAAACCCCAGAAAGAAAGAAAGCAGAGTGTTCTTCTGCTTAACATTGACTCTGGAGGAAGGATCTCTGAAGCGAGGACAGCAGAATGAAATTATGGAGTGCAAAGTCAAAAATAAATTAATTATAAAAAAACAAAAACAAAAACAAAAACAACAGTCTCCCAAAACTTCTGCTATAGACTGATGGGAAATTGTGCAAAAGCATCAGAAATGCTGAAGGGCTGCCATGGCCTGGGACCCGCAGCCCTGCTGTCAGCTGCTTGTTTAATCTCTTCCTAGAGTATACCACTAACTTTCCATCCTAAGAAAGAGTCCCTGCTGCCTCAGCAACTGACCCAACGTGTGTGGACTTCAGCGCTTTTTTCACAAGCCACGAAAAGCATCGCCACCCACAACGCATCAACAACCGTGCAGAGCTTCTCAGAACAAGCTGCCTGGATCCCTGCAGCAACCCCAGCCGCACATCGCCTGCTGCATCTTTTACGTTCTGGGCCTTCCCGAGTTTACAGCAGCTGCTAAGCTCGTCCCGCTGAGGGCTCGGAGCAGACCGGAGGAGTCCATCTCTTCACCCTGCATCTTTCTGTCTCTCAGAACGACGTTTCCCTTTTTCCCACAGTATTACGACCCACGTACACCCTGCAGGACCCGCCAAGGCAACCTTGTCCTTTTGGAAGACTGGTCGCTCGCACGTTTTATGGCACTTTTTCGACCCCACAAGAGAAGCAGCACACCCGCGCCGTGCTTCCCGCCACGCCTCATCACGCCCCCAGCTGCGCCTCCCCACCAAATCGGACGTGTTCGTTACCGGAAAGCTACGGCCACGGCGTCCATAACGTAACCGCACAGCACTTTTCCCCGCCCCGCCGCACCCCCCGTGCCTCAACCCCCTCCCTGACCGCCCCGCTCACCAGCAGCGGCACGCCGAAGGTCATCGTGCGGCCCCGCCACAGTCTGCGGAGCCGCTCCATCAGGCTCTCCAATCCGTCCGTCCGCCGCTGCCGCTTCCGGCGCCAGGCCTCCCGCCACACCGCTCCCTCCGCCGGCGCAGCCCACACACGGCGTTCCGCTGTGCTCCGCGGGGCCGGCATGCCGTCTGAGGCCTGCTCGAGGGGCGGGCCACCCGTTGCCTCGTGTCGTATAAATGCACTGCATCATTATATTATATCATGCTCGTGAGTGGCAGTTGGCTCTGTACTCCAGCAAAGCAGAGTTGCTGCGGCGCGGCTGTCATGGTGAGATCCAAGTGCCGTCCGCAAAACTGCAGCGACCCACACCTGGCCCTGAGTTACCGGGTGAGATACAGTTAGTGCCCTCTGAATGCATACAGTGGAAGGAGCTGGGACTTCGCCTTCACGAGAGAGAGCTTTGAAGCCACAGCAATGAGAAAACAAAAAATTATTACGCACTGGAACGGGTTGCCCAAGGAGGCTGTGGATGCCCCGTCCCTGGAGGCATTCAAGGCCAGGCTGGATGTGGCTCTGAGCAGCCTGGTCTGGTGGTTGGCGACCCTGCACACTGCAGGGGGTTGAAACTGGATGATCATTGTGGTCCTTTTCAACCCAGGCCATTCTGTGATTCTATGACAAGACTTTGTGGCTAAACTGAGATCAGGGACATTAAGAGGAAGCAAGAGGTACTGAGGGAGCTTCTGGAACTGGGAAACCCCAGCAGGGCAGGACCAGAGCAGCAGGAATCAGTGCCGTTCAGGGACACTAAGCACTGAGATCACTGCTGCAAAGAAACACACAGCATCTGCCCTCCTCATCATGTAGGCTTTGTTAATATTCACTTGGTGGATAACTGCTGCATTGCCAGTTGAATCTTCACTTACAACAAAAGACAGTCAGCTCAGTACTGGCAAGGTACACCTGTAGCCCCCAGTAGCTTCTGTAGATGAACAGACATCTTTCCAGAGGGTTTCCTTCATGATTTTGACCTTTCTGTCAAAGATTGATTAAAGCAGTCCCCAAAGTCTGGTCATTAGCTATATCTTTCATTTTGTTTCCTAAAGAATTGACTGCCACTAGAACACTGTCAGTTTTCCCACATTGTTATCCCTTCTCCTAATCACATTGCACCCCAGAAACTTGTATGTCTTTTCGAAACAAAGCTGGCTGCGCAGATAAACTCCCCCAAGATTTAGAACCATTAATTATTTATTCTAGGCAGCAATTTAATGAATTCTACCATTCACTCAAACATCTGAATTCCAGAAATGCCAGCTTTCATATAGGAGTGAAGAGAACAGCCCTGGGCCCATCTCTGTGCTGTACTGAGGGCGGGATGAACCTCCCAAAACAACAGCTGCCATTACAGACACAGAAGTGCTGAGAAGAGAGGTTATTGCTTACCTCATTCCTCTCACTTTAACTTTCTTTAGAAACAGTTTGATGTGTAACTCCAGCATTATGCTAACCTCACCTTTGTTATTACTTTCTCACCTGATGCTATTAGCTCTCTGTTAGAGAAATAATCTACAGCTGTTGATGCCCACGTGCAGAGTCAGCACCCTCATGTTCCAACTGCTAAAACAGCCCAAGTCTTGGGTTAAAGGGTTGTGTTGGTGCCATTGAGTGCTCTGGTCAAGAATTATAAGCTGTTCTTTTGTTTCCACTGATAACTACTGGTATCTGAAATTTTCCCATGACGTTACAATCCAAAAGAGTAAGAGAAAGCAAATATGAAACTAAATGCAAATGCTATATAATTACATGATAATAACAATAATTTTATGTTCAGAAGGATAAGAAGAGTGCCTAAATCAAACATGCTGTGCCAGAGATGAGCAGTAAATTAGACTTTAAAAATGTTTTCATTTTTAATAATCTAAAATGCTGTTAAATTACAGAGATAAAGCTACTATGAATATATATTTTATTTCCACAGTGTCCCTTTGTTCTTGTCATTGTTCAATCACCTTGAACAGAGAGGGGTGAGGAGAAACCTTTTTGAAGAGTGTAATATATTCTCATTTTGACTTACAACAGAGGTTGCATGCCTCCTTGTTATGACCCCTACATAAAAGACTGACAAACATAAAAGTAGATAAACATCTAGTTTTTATGACACCAATAGTTCACCCCAAGTGTTACTCCCAATACTTCAAGCACTTATCCATGTCCCCAAGAAGGCTGAGTGCAACTTTCTTGTCTGTTACAATACAGCCAGTTAGATATTTTATCTTCTGAAATACTGTGAGAGGGTTTTATTTGTAAAATGTGCCACTGGAGCCATAGTTCTCTCCTAAATGTATAGTGATGTTTTATCTGGAGCTCAGGTGCAGAATAGTAACCTGAGGGTGCTGGTTGGCTGGCTTTTGTCACATCAGGAATCCCTGGTCTATGCAAAAGCACTGGGAAAGCCTTCTTCTCACTCACCTCCAGAGAAGAACCTATAAAGTGATTTTAAAATTCACTGCACATACTGTGCTGCTGGCTATTGGCAGGCACCCTGGGAACTTCAGACAAATGGAACTTGCATTGCTGGTTTAGGCTACAGTGACCATGACTGCAGGTGAAGAGTGCACACAACAGTACATTGTGTAATGTTTCTGGGCAGCAGAATGGAAAACAGGATGGAAATCTTAATAAACATCCCTGAACAAGCCAGGGTAATCAAAACTGGTGCTGGATTGGATACCAGGAGCTCTAGAACTGCTCACAATGTAGTATTGGCTGTGAGTAGCCAAGGTTATAAGGAGTATTACTTTAGTTCAGTACAGAACTTGCAGCAATTTGTTCAGAAGATGAAAATGGGAGGTGCGTTGTAAAAGGCTCATTGTCCAAACACACATCACTCCAGGAAATAGTGGAGTGGACCATTCCATGAGTTTAATTTCCATACAGTACATCTCTCCAGAGTCTCCTTTTTCACTGGAGGTATGCACATGTAACAAAACATGAAGCACTGTCTGTGCAGACACGATGTGCATCATAGCCAAGACTTTCAGCACTGAGAGCATGCACTTCTATATACCTGAGCTAAAGAAACAGCTGGTTGGACTTAGCATGCTCTTGGCCTTCCTGCAACAGTAAAAGGAAACAACATCTCTGAAGGACTTACAGTTCTTTCTGGATGGAGGGGAAAGTCCTGACTTGATAGCAGCTGTTGAGAGCAGCGTTTCTAAAGTAGCAACCTCCTGTCATCACCAGACCTGTTCTTTTTTATCCTCCCTTGTGTGGTCAAGAGGAGCTAGAAGGGGGAGAGAGGCTTGGGTTTCCCTTTGATGCTCTCCTGTATCTTCTGAACTCTTGGTGAGGTAATTGGGTGGAAGGGTTGTTATACCTGTCCTTTTTTCCCTCCTCAACTTTCTTGTCAGCCATTGGAATGAGCAGAAGTACATCCAAGGACCAGATTCATATAAAGAACCTACCTGGAGAGACCAACAAGCCAGCTCTGCCCATTTTTCATGCCAGTGAAATAGTGCACACAACAGAAGGCACCATGGTGGCCCATGCATGAGAAGGGTCACCCATGCTTTCCTGATGTAGCCCTAGGTTTCCCCTTCCACCTCCAGAAATAAAAGCAGGAGGAAACAGGTTCATCACTTATTTTTTACCTTCTTGGGTTGGCTCTGCAATAGTCTGGGGAAGGGTGGCTCAGGGGACATGTTTAATGTTTATGAGTGCAGAAGAAAAAGCTGAAGGAAGTACTGATCTTCCCAGTAGATTTCTTCCCCTCATCTTACTGCTCCAGAGGGCCATTTCCCTCAAAAACAGCCAGCAAATGTCAGCTAGGAGATACATTTGCCAGCCTGGGGAAAGGGAAAAAAAGGTAACCAGGAACACTGCCTAGAAGTAGGGGAACTGAGAGGGGTTTGTGCCAAAAAGCACCAACATGGACAACAGTCATCTCTGCACCTACTCAGTAGCTGCCTCTAAGCACTAGCTTTTTTTTTTTTTTTTTTTTTTATCCCAAAGAAAAGCCATGGTAACACATTCATTTTCTGGGTTCTCTTTGTTATTATTTTCAAGAGCAGGGCAGTCATTTGAGCTCTTAAATTTGAATAATGAAAACTGGTAGTTGTAAGAACATCAGCACCTTTCATTTCCTTCACATGAGTTAGAAACCTGATAATTACAAAAGGGATGTGGCTGAGTGGAGCTTGTTGCTGGTCTAAGAGATGGGAAGGTTGAGTTCTGGCTCTGCCTGCCTCACTGGGTGCAAGCAGGAAATTTGCCGTGTGGCAACCCAAGCCAAAATACAGAGGAGGCCACTGGGATCAAGTGGGTGAGGGAAGAGATAAAAAGATAAAACTGTCCTAGTGGAGGGACATCACAGTATGGTGCTCCCTATTCCTACATGAGCTCTCATGTGTGAGAGAGCAGCGTTCTCCATGGATCAAGAAGTATGGGGATCCTGGGAGGAGAATCCAGCATAGTTGCCACACACCTCAGCTCAGTGTTGGAGTTCACAATCATTTTGCCAAGTAACTGTAGTAGCAGCCCTTTGAAAAGGGTCTGAAGTTTCTCCTCCTCAGTAGTAGGGGTCTTCCCTCCCCTGTGTTGTCAGATGAAAAAAGAGAAAAGGGGAGAAACCACGGTGTGCGAAAGGGTGACTGAGGAAGAAACAGCACAAGAAAGAGGAGAATGTTACTAGAGGCCATAGTGGGCACAGCTCAGACCCTGGTATGTCTACAGGTTCGTGAGGTGCCTGAGGCTGAGGGGGCGGCAGAGGTGGAGGGAGACTCCTCGTCCGTTGTGTCCCCGTGCTCCTCCTTGTGCAAGCCAAGGCTGATGTGGCTCTGCAGGGCTGCTGGGGTCAGCCACTCCTTGGGGAGGCAGCTCTGGAGGAAAGGGATACAGGAGCTGAAGTAGGCCAGGCGGTTCACCCAGCGGGGGATCTCCTTCCCACAGAGGATCTGTGGAGCAAACAAGAAAAGACCACAGTTAACAGTACCAAAAGGCATCTGTAGTGGCAATGTTATTTCCATCTGCACCATCATCTCAGCAGGGTGAATTCCCTGTTGCTCTGAAGAGAGCTGTTTGAATGCAGGGAGTATCTTCTACAGCTAAAAACAGCTCTAAATGCAAATGACTGCACACAGTGACTTCTCAACATGCACACAGAGCTCTGCCAGCCATAGCCCTTATCAGCATCAGAGCAGTGACTGGGGAAAACAGCTCATGGCCCGCAACATCTTTGGCTCAAAAATTTTGCAAAAAGATTTAGGCTGTTGCTGGGCAAACCTTGAGGAGTCAAGAAGCTGAGCCCAATGAGGCAGATGGAGACATCTAAGAAGTTGTTCTTTCTGCTCATTTTCCATCCTCATGTTGACACACCAAGTCAGTCAAGCCGTGGTATCTAGGAGTCTTTTTCCCATTGCCATATTACCCTTTAATTTCTCTGTGTGGTATTTCCTGAAAGTGGGGAAAAGAGCAGCAAACATAACAGTTGTAGCCTCTCACTAGGTCTGGATTCTGGCACCAGTGTGGGTTACATTCTGCTAGCACAAATACTACTATTTGTGTACTTTCATATCACATTCAGCACAATGAAACAACTTTCTGCATACTGTAGACTTTCTTCTGCAGATTTTGACCACAAATACAGGTAGCAGATTTTAGTAGCTTAGAATAAATATGGAAAATTTCCCTTTGCATTTTACTATGTCTCTTAGCAGACACAGAAAAGGCACCTGGAGCTAATCAGCCTCAAGGAGCTGTGTGTGGTAAATATACTGCCAGTGCAGCCTGTCCCACAACAGCATTCCAGAGCCTAAAGTCTGTGCAAGTACAACCATCATAATACCTGAATTCTCCTTCCAATACAGTTTACAGGACACACTGGGAGGAAATTCCACCCCACTAATCCCACTTTATGTGGATTAATGGTTCCAAGGTTGCCCATGCTGCTCCTTCTGCCAGTGCTAAATTACTTTGCTCTTTCTGCCACTCTCTTCCTGTCTAAAACGAAACTTAATTTAATACTAATTACTGCAAAAGCTAAGAGGGTGTTTGTCTGTAGTCCACTAAAGAGCTTATCTGGTGAGATGTCTGTTATTGACAATGGAAATGCAGAGCTTGCTTAGAGATTTTAAGAGATTTGTTAGGGAGCAGTTGCTAGAGGACAGGCCAGCCTGCTTTATAGTTCGAAGGACTGATGACCATCTGGTCCTTCATGTGTACTGTGGTCTGGCCAGAACAATCTCTGCATCACTCCAGCACTCGCCTTGAGTACAAGTAAATTAGCTAACTCCAACAGCGTGGAATTCCCAGTAAGGTGTGGAGAAGGCAGTCAACCCATGACCATGCTAATTCCACTACAGAACTCAGTTTATTTTGACATACATGGTTTAAAAATCAATGTGTGAAACTAAAGACATTATTGTTAGATATCAGAGAATGAGCAGAATAATTTGGCTGCAAAGATTACTTGCAAGCATAGATTTCCATTCTTTACCAAATACCCTGTAACTTTCAACTCAAATGGAACTTCTACTTCAATTCTTTACAGTGCTGCATTCTACTTAACCTTAGATACAAACATATGAATTTGTATTTCTGATATTTTTAACCTGTGGCTAATTCCTTCATTAGCAGTTCTCCCATTCAGGTCCTTGGTTTCCATTGCTAGAACTACTGTTGAATCAATAAACATTGGCTCTTTCTACCTGTATATAAGACTCATCCATTGAAAATTGGCTGATCTATTCAATTTTCTCATCAGACATCTATGATTGCTTTCACAAGAATATTCCTTATTTTTTAAAACTGCATTCAATATCTTATACTCAAACATTGAACCTAAGACAAAGCCAACAAATGCAGCAGAATTGCCTCTAGATTTTGTAGCATTTCTCTTTTTTTCTTCCCCAAGAACTTAAGCAACATACTGCCTGTGTAGAAAGTGACTCAGTTCAGGCTCCTTGGGTCATATGCACTCATGCGAATTTAGTTCTCAAGAAGCCATAAGTCTTACTAACAACTCCAAATGCCCCCAAATATTAATAGGAAAACAAAAACTGAGCATGATTCTGATTTCTTCAGAAAATTACCAGAAGCTGAACAGCAAAAGAACAGCACAAGGTTAGACTGCCTGGAATGGAAATGTGATTTTAAGATCTGGTTTTCATTTCTAAGCAGATCCCATAGCAACTGAAATAGCCCTTCCCAAGGTGGAAGCGATGCTGAGATGTTTGCCATTTGTTTTTGGGAGCTTCTTTACCAAGAATGAATCTGTGAGGCTAAGAGAAGCCTCTCTGAAGACAGAGAGATGTGTGGACAGCAAGCCATCAAGCAGAAAAGGGCAGGCTGGGGGGGCTTAAGGATATTGATGAAGTCAAAGTGGTTTCCCTTTCCTCAGTTGTGCTTCTCTCTTGTTAGAGAAGCCTACAATTGTTCAGCAAAACACAATGCTCAACGAGAGCAAAAAAGCAACTGCAGGGAATGTCACTAAAACTACAACCAGCTCCTCTGTTTTCCACTCCCTGCCATAAAACATACTGTGCTACAGCACCCAGCAGTACTCAGCTAATGGAGAAACATCAAATAAACCTGACTGCAATGGGATTAAGCCAACTGTGCTTAAATAAAACAACAAAAGCAAAAGGGAATGTATGTTTTCCAACTGGATATGACTCCACGGAAAATGTACTTACTGTGGCTCTTCAAGGCAGTTCTCAATCGAAAACCACGCACTGGAGCAAGGAACTCACAGAACCCTGTTACCGTCCATTATTTCCCCAGCCAGAACTCTCATCATTGTTAAAGGTTCTTGGAGTTTGGAATTTTAGAGAGTTTTTTTCCTTGCCTGACAAACAAGTGGGTTTCTGTCTTTAGAAGGGGATAAACTCCTGCTTGCTTCCTGAGACCAATCCCGACTTCAGGCCGAAGCCCCTGTGCAGGCTGCATGTACGCGCAGCTTCCACTACGTGGCACCTTGTGACAGTCACACATGCCTCCCAGAGCTGTAGTTGATTCTGGGGACTGCATTAGAGCTGCGAGAGACCCTGCTGGCATCGGCAGAGTCAAACGGTAACAGCAGTTCAGACATTTGGAGCTGAAGCTAAATCTGAGGGAGAAGCTGGACCTGATGGGTTGGGTGCTACTTCTGCTCAGCTGTCAAATCCACACCAGGATTTCAGCTCACCAAAAGGCAGCTTATTTAGAACATAAGACAAGCCTCTCAGCATCTTAAGCCATGCCATTTTGCACTAATGAGTCCCTGGTTAAAATGTATAAAGAGCTCTGGGAATAAGAACTGCAACCCATGACTATTCCTTCCATTAAATACCCTAAGAGCTAGGGTTTATTTCTCAGCAAGATCTTAAAATTCCCTATATGGCTTTAGTTTGAGGAGGAAAACAGTTGGAAAACTCAGATTTAAATGCCATCCATCAATGGACAAGGTTGAGCCTTCTGCCTTGCAGAGGACAGTGCTATCAGCAAGTTGTTTTCCTCCTCTTTCTTCTCTTTCAAAAGAGAGCGATGGTCCGAGCTACACTCTAAGCACTCTGTGTCTGTTGGATATACTAGACATACTCTGAGGTAGTCTCACAAAAGGAGTCTTCAGAAGAGGCTGAAGAACTGAGTAGTTGTAGATCCTAAGACAAAATGCTTGACTGCAATAGGCTCTGTGCTGTGCTGGATGATGCACCTGGGGCAGTTCAGGCCACGAACAGAAGTATAAGTCAGGCATGCCCAACCCATGGCCCACAGGCCGCGTGTGGCCTGGCACATCTCGCAGTGTGGCCATCCCCTGCCCCGCACCATCATGGCGGCAGCTGTGTCCCAGTGTGCACCCATCAATCAGCAACAATCAGAGCACTGGTGTGCAACTGGCACTGTTGCTGGAACCAGAGGAAGGGGAGGGTGCAGTGCAGTGCTGACTCTGTTTCTTGTACCCATCACACACACTAAGTTGCATCAAACTTCACGTGTATTACACATGGCACATGCTTGTGCTGCTTGTTGAGAACAGTGCAGTGTCAAGACAAATAATATGGCACTATGCTTAATTTGTAAGGAAACTGTGTCAGCTTTCAAAGATTACAATTTGAAAAGACATTATCTGCAAAAACACACTGCCAAATCCGATGCATATCAAGGAATGCTTTGTAAAGACAAAATAGTGGAACTAAAGTCTGTCATCTCAACACAATCTTTTTTAAAAAGTTAACACAAATAGACTCTGTTGTAAAAGCTAGTTATGTCGTAGCAAATCTGATTGCAAAAAAAAAAAAAATCAAAACCATTTACTGATGGTGAGTTTATTAGGCAATATTTGGAAAGTGTGGTAGATGTAATATGTCCTGATAAAAACCAGATTTTTCTAAAATCTATCTCACCAAACTGTAGCCAGGTGCACAGAAGAAATAGGAACTTCTGTCAAAGGAAATCTGGAGAGTAAAGCTGCTAATTTCAATTTTTATGACTTGGCAATAGATGAAAGTACTGATGCCACAGATGCAACTCAAGTTTTCATTTTCATCAGAGGTATTGATAATGAATCCCTGAAGAAATAGCTTCTTTGGTGCTGTTAGAAGACATAACTAAATATCATGATGTGCATGAAGCAGTAAAAGTTATGTTAAAGCAATTTTTGTTAGATCTTGTCAACAACTTATCTAGTATAGCTATTAATGCTGCCCCAACGATGATTGGTAAAACAGAGTATCTTATGAAATTAATAGAAGATGATGCAATTACTACTGGCAACTCATTTTGATGAAATATCACTGCATCAGACATCAAGAAAATTTATGTGCAAAGGCTTTAAAAATGGATAGCATCAAGGAAATTGTCATCAAAGCTATGAATTTCATAAAGTCCATGGGATTGAATCACTTCCAGTTCCAGGAGTTCCTTAAAAGAATGGATGCTGATTATGGAGACATCATTTACTTTTCTTAAGGAAGGTGGCTAAGTCGGGATAAAATGCTAGAAAGATTTTATGATTTGCAAAATGAAATCAATTCATTTATGGAATCAAAAGGAAAATTTGTGCTAGAAATTGAAGATGAAAAATGGCTCACAGACACAGCATTCTTGGTGGATTTGACCACTCATTTAAATGAGTTAAGCACGTGTCTTCAAGGTGAGAATCAACTTATCTGTGCTGTGTTTCAAACCATAACAGTTCAAAATGAAACTTACTTATGGCAAGCTCGAGTTATGGCAAATAATTTCATGCACTTTTATTTGTTGGCTAAACACAGTTCTGTGGCTGGCATAAAATATGCAGCCTTGCTTTCGGTTTTGATAAAAGAATTTGAGAATAAGTTTCAGATTTCCAAAAAAATCATCTTTTTCTTCATATTCACAATTCCATTTCCTTTTGACATAAATACATTATCTACACATTTTCAAATGGAATGTATGGAGTTGCAGCCAGACATTCAACTCAAAGAAAAATTTGATTATGTCTCTTTACTAGACTTTCATAAGACCTGTCTTAAAAGACAGGTCTTATCCTGTGCTTCACAATCATGCTTTATACGTCATCACTTTTTGGCAGTACATACATTTGTAAACCACTGTTTTCAAGGATGAATCACAGGAAGAGTAATATTTCATAAAAAATTTCTGACAAGTACCTTGAGAACTCACTAACATTTGCAACTGGCGCCATCGAACCAACACTGATGTATTATTTTCAGAAATACAAGGTCACATATCCCCCTAATTTTATGGCTTTTTTCTCCCTGTTTTTTACATTTAAATAAAAAATATATTAAGTTTTGTTACTTAGATACATGAATTATATTATATATTTGATATGCATCTCAAGACAATTCCTGCAAGCCAAAACATTGGACACCCGTGGCATAAGTCAAGGACTTATTTTTTAAGTGAGCGCTCCCAAAAGTAACCATGTAGTGCCCCAATCTGTGAAAATCAAGATGTCCAGAGACAACATTACATTCTTCAAACAATGCATGCTAATTCTTTCAATTCTTATCATCAGGCTAAGCCTGAGAGTTCAGCACTGAACATCTGCTAAGCCATGCACTGCCACTTCTACTTTAGCAGCCTTGCTGAAAATGAGGTAGCATCCACACAGGGCACATATCCATTGAGCTACTGTACAGTATTCCCCTTGACATGTCTTACAGAATGCAAAGGGTTTTAGTGGTACCCGAGGAGGTGCTGTTTCAAGACCAGTGGCTGAGAACAGCTGTTGCCCAGCATGATCATCCATATGTTATGGCATACATAAATATATATGTACACACACACACGAAGTGTGAGTTGAACATGTCCAGGCCAATCCACATCTATGGATTAATGGACATTAACAGCATCCTTTTTCCTGAATAGGTAACCAAGAAAATCCTGTGTTTCCATCTCAGTCTGAAGCCTTCTTTCTTAACACTGCACAGCAGCAGGTTACTGAAGATGGCGATGCAATGAGTACAGAGAATACTGAAAGCCATAGGAACAGGAGAAGACTTTGTCTGGCAGTGTTGGCAGGACTCCTAAGCAAAAGCTTCCAGTTTCAAAAGTCTATCAACACACTTAGACAGTTCATTTACACTTCAGGCACTGGTGAAAAGGACACGGTTTTTCCTTGCCATCTTCATTTGTGAAAAGGAAACGTATTCTTAGCATTCTTACGCACAGTCAGCTCAGAGGCTCCATGATAAGATGAACTCCCCAGAGGGTATGAATTAACTTACCTCCCAGCTGTTATGCTTAATTATAACAAAAAGGCCACAGAGCTTTTGGTTTGGAAAGACAGCTGCAAAAATAAAACAACAAGGCAAAATAGATGGTGCAAAATATCCACATTTATACCAGTTCCAGGACCTTAAAATGTTTTGCTGTGTTGGTTTTCTTTGTTGGTGGCAGTGGTGGCCTGTTCGGTTTTTTTTCCATTTTTCTCTCCAAACTCACTCTTAAAATATCTTCACATTTAATATTTTCGGCCAGATAGATCACTTTAAAGAGAAAACCTGAAATAACTGCAGAGGCTCATGGAGTACAATCAGACCATTTTCAAAAAATTGAAATGATGTCCTGGAACTTGACATTTTGAGAGTTTGATTTCTGTTTCAAATTATTTGTCATCTCATACTATTCCCCTGCACAAGTAGGTAGATGGAGGAAAAGGAATTACCAAGAGACCTGGAAGGTGCATGTTTGGATTTATTCTGTTAATCACTTTCATTGGGATAGAGCACTCATTCAGGATAACAAGACTAGAAAGGCTAATGATGGAAAAATGATGGACTTTTACTGTACCCTTCATTCCAAGGACTCCCCAAATACTTCATAAATTTCAACCGATACACAAACTACCCTTAGAAATCTCACTCTGTCACTACAGAATGCAGTAGCACATCTGGAATGCAGTGTAGCAGTTCACTAACAGCATATAGTCAAATTCATGCATATTTACAAGCAGTATTGAGAGAAAAATGACATCCATCTGAAATCGTGAGGATAATTTATGAGTGCAGGATGTTATTAGTAACATTCTTCTAGATGTATGTGGTGTTTTAAAAACAGAAAACAAGACACATCCTGTTATTTTAAAACTAGCTACAAGGCTACTAAAATAAAGCACATCTTTTCATCAGCTTGTGTGAGGACTGGCTCAGGTGGCTGGAAAACAAGGCTTACTCATGCTTTTTCATACCCTGTCATTGCTTATGGTTTGTTGGTTTGTTCATTTCTGTCCCCCTTTCCTGCCTGTCTGCAGTGCTCTGTCCTCTGCCAATAACAGACTAGCATGTATGCTTTTGCACAACAAAACACACATCTCCTCCTCACAACAGAGTCTACTTTTTAGCAACTGTTGACTAAGGAAAAGAAATGGGTATTACTTGTCTCCTTAGGACCTGCTGCAGAATGGTTTATAAAAGCTTCTCTTGACTGTGACACACATGCCCCCTGAAGTTCCCTTCTCTGATCTTTAATCCCTTCTCTCTGGGTTTTCAGGCTAAGGAAAGCTTTCTAGTTTTAATAACTTTACAAGAGCTCATGTGTGTCTGGGGATGAACCTGGAAAGCTTTGGGGTTGAATTATTCATTGTGACTAACAAGTTGCCCTCATTTGGTCCTTGACTCAGCAAACTTGCTTTTCTCAGCAAATTTCCAGGAAGTCAAACTACTTTAAGGGAAGCATGATTCTGATGCAAGTTTGTTATATGCTGTCAGTTCTGCCTTAGCTGAAAAAGGGCAAGCGACTAGACAGAGAGAAAGGAGTATTTTCTGGCCACCGTCATTTGTCCCTTCAATACAACTCCACAGCCTCCACAGGGAGATTCAGTTTGTGTGGCTTTACCAAGCATGTCCATCCAACCTAACATGGAGATTTAAGACTCATACTGTAGTGTCAGCAACCAACAGTAGGAGGCCAGATGCCTGCATGAATCCTCACTTGCAGAATTCATCATGCAGACTTCATCAGTTAACCTTCAGAGCGTTATCATTTGGAGAACATCCTTGTCAACAGAACTGAGAGTCCTGCTGAACTTCAGGAGGGAGGGTGCTATTTAACTCCCAGGGGAACTTCACAGTGCTGCATCAGTAAGATTCAGACTTCTAAAACCACAAATATGCTCATTCTGAATCAGGCCTCTCTCTTCTCCTTTTGGAATATGTTTTCTATGGATGATGAAATACTGATCAATAACAAAATAGATTCATTGGTATTTAAAGGAGTAAAGGGGTGAAAAGGATCAGTGAGTACAAGAGGAAGGTAGATAAAGAGGTATCAATCTGACCCTAAAGAGCCTTCTGAAGGATGATCACATATAGAAGTTAGCCTTGCATGCTAACTTCAGTGTTGGTTCTGGTCAGTTTTAATACCTTTCTCTGGGTCATAATTTAGGAAGCAAATAGAGATCATGAAATCATAGAATCATTAAAGATTGGGAAAGACTTCTAAGACCATCTAGTCCAACCACCTACCACTGATGTTCCCCACTAAACTACACTCTTGTATTGCATCTACACATTTCTTGAACACCTTGCAGGGACAGCAACTCCACCACTTACGTGGGCAGCCTGTACCAGAGCCTGACCACTCTCAGATGCTTAACTCTGCTTCACCAGCTCTCAAGACATGCAGCCAAATTCTGAATATGTTGATTCCAGCGGAATTCATACCAGTCCATTCAAGTATTTCTGAGCCAAATTTATCCCATGTTTATGATTCTCTGAAAATGCTCTTAGAAATCCAAACTGGTCCTACTGTCCTACTAACAGACTCAACCTTCTCCTAAGTTTTTGTTTGTTTCAAATAATAATAATAATAATAATAATAATAATAACTTTAGAGCAGTTGCAAGACAGATAAATAATTTCAGGCCAGGAATCTGCTACAGAATACAGTGTTTTGACTTGTTCTGTACACATATAAGTCACAAGAAATGATTCCTCTTTCAAGAAGAGTGAGAGAAGACATGATAAAAGAATAAAACTTTCTGTCTCTGCTGCCCTCAGGTAAAGTTTCAACATCAACAATCTTTAAGGTCAATCAGATCAGTGTCTCTCAATTCATTTCTTTTGATAAGCATCAACTTCAGATCTTGCCAAAAGGGCTCAGAAGACTCACAGACTTTATTGCTGTCCCACCATTGGTTCCTGGGGAATAAAAGGGGTTGTTTTCCCTGATGCTCACAAAAGCCTCGCTTCTCTGATAATTTTTTGTCATGTGGCCTATAGCAAGGTGCTAAACAATTTATTTAAATAGCAACTGTTCCAGTTTCTTGGCAGTAATAATACTGATGAAGAGAGGAGGAGAGGTTTCCTTGAGTCATTCCACTTATCTTCCAGTTCTGGTACTGATTCAAAGGTGTTTTTCTCCCTTCCCATGTTGGTTTGCCCTTTTCTGAGACATGCTGTACCAACTGTTGTCACTCTGGTAAGAACAGAGCTCCATAGCTTATCTAAGACAGGAAGCTTCAGAAGCACGGGAAATTGCTGGTGGGAAGTCAAATGAGTCATCTTGTTTGTGAATGGGTTAAGCAGCAGAAGCCTTTTCAGAATCTTTAACTTGCAGTGATACAATGTCCTTACTCTCAGTACTGAGGAATATCACCAGACTGAAGAACCTGGAAGGAGAAAGCACTCATCCCCTCTCCGGTCCTCCAGTTACTGCTGTGTTCTCAGGCAGCTGTCCTCAGGCACTGTGCACTCACCATGTGCCTACAAATGAATAGGGCTTCTGCTTATTTGCCCCCAGTTTATTTACTGGCAATCAACCTTTCTACATATGTCTGGAGGTATAAGCTGTTGCATTTGCCTTCCACAAGTCTAAATTGTACTGAAGAGTTGCGGAGTAATCACAAACCACGTTCTTGCACTGAAGAGAGCTCTCTGACAGCAGTTTCACAGTTCCCTATATCTGTATGCACCTAGCCTTATATATACTCAAAGAATAGGCTTGGTGCTAGCATAATTGCACCTCTTTCTCAGCAGCCCAAGCACACTGTTCATAGAGTACTTCCTTGTTTCCCCAGGATGCAGTAAGAAGTGCTTCTGCACAGCAGTGGTATGGCTGGGACCTCAAACCCGTGGATTCTTACAGTGGAGCTTACAGCCAGCAATTACTTTAACTGGCTTTTGCTGAAAGCACAGATGTATTCTTCTTCCTTTAAGTTTGCTTTACAGTAATTTACAATTTCTATCCTTTTGCTATATCATGTCCTTGTTCTGAAAACCAGGAAATTCAATAAATCGTATTATGGAAAGATCTAATTATTTTTGTCTTTTTTATTTTAAAGGGTTTTTTTTAACATTTAATAGCCAATTTTTATTTTTTTTCCATTTGTAAGAGTTTAAATAACCCCTTTTGTCAGCCAGGGCAACTCATAAAGAACATAAATATTTTGCTATTCCTTGGAGGGCCGTTTGTATGTATAGTTGGGATTGTCAGGAACACAGTGACTGACAACAGATGATCAAACAGAAGGACTTCACCCAATATTGAAGTTGTCCTGACTTAATCCACACACACACAACATTATCAGGATGCTAAAGTCTTTGCTATGTGCCTGCAGCAACCCCTCCCTGAAGCACCCACAATACCAACAAACAGCAAGGCACTGAAACTCAGAACATTGCAGGAAGCATGGGCTCTGCTACTGGTGGTCCAACTGATTTTCCTTTGGAGAAATTGCAGGCATAAGCCCCCCAAGATACCCCATCCTTCTGATGAGTTTCTCAGATAGCATGATGCTGATACTACTTGATTTTGGTCACTGTCAACACAAGCAGCATGGAATGAACCAGCTCCTTGTAGACAAATTCCTAATCCCAGTTTGATGAACCTCTTTACTGTAATCCACAGCTAGTTTGCTTAAGTGGTTTTATAAAAACAGGTACCACAAGACCATGTAGCAGTCAGAGAGGCTGAGACAACACTAACAAGACTTTCACTAATTAGGTTAAGCTCCCTCATCTTCCCACACTGACAGTGATGTTGAAGGAAAACCACAAAATGGTATCCAGTGTTGTGTATCAGGTGCCTGAAATTGAAGCGGGACGTGTGCTCAGGAAGTGCTTCTAGTTCCTCCCTTCATGACTGCCCACTGCTCACTAGGAAGTTCTGCACTGCATTACAGCAGAACTTCATTCAGAACGGAAGACAGTCTGCACCACTTAATAGGCAGAGGCTTACATTTATCAGGCAGTTCTTTACTTCTCAAGTATCCTAAAATTCCCTAATGATGAAGCATTTCTCAAGAAATCCACAGCAGAAGAACCCTGGTCATTCATGCTCACTTATTCAATCTCCAAGAAAGCTGCCAGGAAATGCAGCATTATGCCTTCCCTTCCGTCTTCTCTGTAGAATCAAGGCTTCGGCCAGAAGGGCAGGTGGCTGCAGCTCCTTCAGTCCAGGTAACCAGATGGGGTCCTCCCAGCCTGCAGCCCAGCCACCAGGGCAACATCTGTATGGATTAGCAAGTCCACAGCCAAGTGAGGACATCAGGAAGACCAAACATGGCCATCAAGTACATGGCCATACAGCCAAATCCTAAGGCCTGCCAGACATATCTGTGTGAACTCACTAACTCATACATCAGGTTTAGGTTAAATATCAAAAAACACTTCTTTACAGAAACGGTTGTTAAGAACTGGAATAGGCTGCCCAGGGAGGTGGTTGAGTCACCATCCCTGGATGTGTTCAAAAACCGTTTGGATGTGGTGCTCAGGGACATGATTTAGCAGAGGGTTGCTAGAGGTAGGGTAGTATGGTGAGATTGTGATTGGACTCAATGATCTTTATGGTCTCTTCCAACCTGAGCAATTCTCTAATTCTATGATCACCACATAGCTATCAAGTCCCAGCTCCCACTTTGCTTGCTGATACAGAGCAGTACAAGCCACAAGCCAGCTAATTTACCATGGCAGATAAGGCAGCTTTCATCAAAAGATTTCAAAGTACTTTTCAAAGGAAGGAAGTAATCCAGCATACAAGACAGGATACTCATGCACAAAGCAGGAATGTGACTTGCCTGGCATTAGTCAGGAGGCTCAGAACAACCTTCTCCTGAACTCACCACACTGCTTATGCCCCAGGCACGTTTATTCTGCCAAACAAAGCTTCTAACATCCTTTCTTTTAATTCTTTGAATACTTGTTCCCATTTTCTGCTTTTAACTGCCGCATAACGTAGCTGTGCATAAATAAATGCTAATTAATATTATTATTACTCCTGCACAGAAGGAGAGCATGAAAGGATAATACAAACACCAAGACTAGTCTCAGCATTGGTTTAGAGCACAGATCTCAGTTCTTTTTTATACATTTTGTGATGATGTATTTCCATAGTCTTGAGAGCCATGTGTCATACAGTTAATGCATTCTGCTCACCTTAACCAGCTGTAGGTTCTGCCTTGGAACTCTACATGTAGCTGGTTGGTTTTTTGTTTTGTTGTGTGTTTTTTTTTTAATGGGAACTACAAAAACAAAATAAAGCACTAGGGCTGCAAAGTTAAGCAAGCATTCAGATGTTGGGAAATAAGAATAGAAACTTGCTTTTAGTTCGAGAGGTTCTGTCTCATCAGATTTCAAGAAATCTTCAACCATTTGGTCAGAACTGTCCTGAACTAAGCTATGCTACTTCTCTCACATCTAGCTCTAAAACAGAGTGATTGTCAAATTAGTGCACTTACAAGAAAGGATGGAGACATCTGTCATAAGGTAGCCACATGTAGTTCTAGTATTGCTGACTGAGACACGTTGAATGGCTTTGACTTCTTATTGTCTTAACACTGACTATTTAAGATTTTTAGGCCTCTTTTTCTTTATCTTGATGCTAGAGACCATCCAGGGCCTCCTACTCCTAGACCCGTAGTGTACCTCCTCTATTTTTGCATTTTTAATAGTTTAGACAAGGGTAGTGAGCACAATCTTATGTGAAGAGCAGCAAAATAATCCTGCTTGCATATGAAGGATTTATTAAATTGACCTTTTGAGTTCTGTGGTGGTCAGATCATGCTGTTAATATTTTAGATGGATTTCCCACCTTGATTTACCCATTTTATATGAGTAATGAAGAGGATGAGAGCAGAAATGTCAGAACTAGCTATTTAGGCTTTTATTTTATTATCTGGGTGTGTTAAGGGGCAGCAACAAGTCCACACATATGGGTATGCTTAATCTGTTAAGAAAGTGAATGTAGGAAAACCTAACCCTAAATTCCATTCCTGATAAGGTGTTCACTGAAGGTTTACTTCACCTTCACTACAAATCTTAAACTTTAAAATATGCTATTAGTTTTCTATTAACATCTGTCTTGTTTGACTTACATTTCAAAGGTTGGATAAGGAAAGGACAGTAAAAGGTTTGCTGATGTGTTCCAGCAGAATCAAGGGAAAAGGGCTTTGAGCTTATGACTTGGACATGAGACAGAGTTTTTACATGTCAAAGTATATAATAAGCAATGGCCTTATTTCACTGCTGCACGTAAAGCTTTTTTTAGCTTTCACTAATAATCATACAGCTTTCTCCTAGGTTTCCTTCAAAATATTTAAGTTTGCATTTTGTTTTAATAATCTGTAAAATTTCTGTGGTAATTTAATGATTTGATTCCAAAACAGTAGTTCAGACAACTCACTGATTTGTCACTCTACTGCTTGAAACTCATTCTGTACCGATACAATTTCTCCTTGCTTATTTTAATAAGACAGCATTTACTGAATGGACTCATGTCATTTTCCCTTCCAATAACTAGCAAAGATGAAATCAATTAAGAACTGGTTTTCCTAAGAGCGTATGCGAGTCCCTCACAAATTAATTGCTGGTTCTCAGATTCATTAGAGGTTTTCTTAAAACAAAACAAAACAAAAAAACATCATGCATGTTTTGTTGTTGTTGTTGTTGGTTTTTTTTCTTTACAGACTCATCTCACTTAGGATCCGTAGTGGACCTTGTTTGGAGATGAATGGTCACGTGTAGCAAAAGAAATTATTGGACTCTTGCTCTGTATAATGAAGAAAGGTGAGAGATTTGCAGTGACTGAGGATGGGGACACCAGAAAATGAAGTGAAAGTTTTGCAGTTAAAGTAGTTGAACTCAGTAAAAAAAGTTTCTATCCTTGTATTTGCCATACAATTCCTGCAGAAAACACAGAAACAGGGTCTTGATTTTGGATAGGAGGTCACTTGCACTTTCTGTTTCTTATTTCTTTTCTGGCACTGGTCAAGATCCTGAATTCAGATTTACACAAGTGCTGAATACACATGCCTTAATGAAACATTAACTTTGAACATCTCAGCGGGGAATGGAGGAAATGCAACTTTCCCTCAGAATTGTAGGATCTTGGTCAATTGAAAAGTGGAATATCCCAAATTAACAGAAATTCAGGATAAATTTGCACTTTTCCATGCTTCAGTTCTCTGAGCAGAAATAACAGCTCTCTTACAATACAGTGTTTTTGGCAAAGTGGAGATGTATAATCATCAAAGAAGTCTGAGAAAAAATCAATGCTTAAAAAAAAAAAAAGCATTCTAAATAGTGCACACTAAAGAAAAAATGGAACACTCACTTCTTGAATACTGCAATATTTTGTTAGCAGAACACTTAACCCATTTTTATTCATTTTCAGATCACGGAGGGTTGTTTATGCTTTTGCTATTAAAATGATAGAAGTTTGAGTGCTGGCCAGGTTTGTCTTTGCAATTTCTGCTCTGCAGCCTATTCAGTGAGCTTCAATGCAGGAAGTCCAAGTCTTACAGGAAGTTTAAACCAAACCAGTAATAAACCTGCTGCATCTCTACCTCCTAACCCTTTCTTTTTGAACATCAACAGGCTGTCAAAAACATTAAGGGCTGAGACAGGAGATTTGACTCTTGACTCTGACTTGGCAAGATGTTCTGATCCTATTTCCCCTTCTGTAAGCACTACTACAGATCTGAAACAGCAAAAAATAAAAAAGAGAGAGAAAGAAAATAGCTGTGCCCACCTCAGCCAAAGCAGCAGAGAAATGGTTACAGTTCTTGTGCATCAGGTGGTATGCATTGCCTTTGTATTCTTTGCCCAGCTCTTCCATAATTTTATCCACATCCTCTTCTGTGAAGTCTGTGGTACCCAGTGCAATGGATTCTCTAGTAAAAACAAAGCACAACATGGAAAGCTACAATGAAGAGAGTGATACATCACCAGGGAAGAGGAAATGATAAGGCAATGGCAAGAAGGCCAGGTGTAAGTCATTGACACGCATATCTGGGGCTATCAGACAGATTCTTACTAACAAAATAGCATGCTAATATCCTCAAGTTTATCCGTAAAGCAGATTATAGCACAGGAGCAGTCCCCCAGAGCCTTCTGCTCACCACCAGGGACATCTCAGTTCTTGCGGTCTGCTTGTTTCCCCCTATGCCCATAGCTGCTCAGCAGAAAATTGCAGTAGGACAGTGGAGATCATTTTCCCATGATAGAGATATTTTCCATGGTGTGGACCAGAAAGGAGCAGACAGAGCTTTATGTGGGAACATATTGCTTCCCTCAGTATTCACTCAGTAGTGCTTGTTCTTCTAAAGTCCGCAGCATCTCCCAGTGTAAACCCACAGACTGTGAAAGTCAAATCCCATCTTCTGTGGGCAGTTCCTTGAACCACAGCCCCAAAGCCAGAGCACCTTGAACAACACCTTAGTGAAGTATCCTCTCAGACTCCTCTAGTAAGCTGGTCTGTCTTTTGTGACAGTGTAACTATAAACACTAGAGATGATTTCTGCAATATCCATAACTTGGTGATGCTCATAAAAAGAGTAGTTTTTTATTTCCCCATGTGCTGGCTCTGTATAACACAGTTATTTCCATTCTTGCTGATAGGTAAAACCAGCAGCACGGAAAGCAAAGAAAATGGGAAGAGAGAACTACATTGATTTATAACTATACTTTTAAACCCTTCTAAACACACTTCAGCACCACTCCTCATTTGGTGTACAGTTTTATCTGCCATCAAGAACCCCTGCGGAGCTCCGTTTGAACAAGGATCATGTAAAGGAGGCAGTGTGAGTGCTAATGAGAAAGAAGGGGGGGAAAGGACCTCCCTGCTCTCCCTGCAGAGACAGCTACTAGCAGGGAAAGAAAATGTAAAAAGGGCCCTTACTTGAATTTAAAGGTCTCGCCAAGCTCTACCGCACTGCCAGGTGTGATCTCGAAAATCCCACTGAAAGGGTAGGGATGCCCTCCATAGGCAAACTCTGACAAGGAAAGAAAACAGACAGACTGTGAGTAATCGAATGAACTCTGTGTCAGGATGGCAGCTGTCTTCAAAGCTCAGCATCAGCACCAGGGGCTGGGCAATTGCCAAAATCAGCTTCAGTCAGCCTCTGAAAGACATTTTCTCTGCCCAGTTACCTAGCAGCCTGAGGATACCCTCAAAGCCTCAGCTCCAGAGCAGGCTCCATCAATGCTAATACTACTGGTTGCACTGCTAATTAGTACCTAGCACTGCTAATTAGTACCTAGCACTGCTAATCTACTTCTCAATGCCAGAAAAGCTCGCTGGATCCACCTCTTTGTGCCTGTCCAGGTGGTTTCCTGTCAGTATAAAGTTGTGTGGCAGAGGCATCTGGAAATACTATGAGAGGCTGTCAGCAGCGATACTGAGCAGGGAGAAGCCTTTCCTAGAGTACAAAGAAATCTGTCCTCTTCTTCCAGAGGGATTTGCAGGCAGCTATGAGGAATTCTTTGCTGAAAAAAACCAAGCTAATTACCCTCTGCTGCCTTAGCGTGTGGGTTGAGCCTGGAGGCCCCTCCATGTTATATGGGCCAACTCACATGGCCTATGAAAGCTGCAGTGCTTGAGACAGAACACAGCACCCCCAGCAATTTATCTGCAACATGGCACTAGCTAAAAATACCACGAGTAAGATAATTTCAGTCACTCCCATTTAACGCTGTCTGAAGGGGGAAACAGAAAGTCCGTGATGCTGGCCTGTCCTTTGGCTTCATTTTGCTGCGTCTCTTCTCACAGACACCTTGACCGCATACCTTGGGTGCTCTACTCAGCTTCAAACCACTTGGAAGAATTCTTGCAAAATATTTTTTAATTTCAAAACTTACAGACCGTAGACACTCATAAAGAACTAACACAAAGCTGGTTTACCCTGACACAGAATTAGCACAAACTTTCCTTATACAGGTTTCAATACAGCTACTGATCCATCGCTCTTCCCCCACCCCAGACTTTCCTTTCCTTCACTGCAGGTTCTACCAATTTGATTGGTCCTTGCTGCTATTCTGCTACATGCCTGCACAAGCTATAGAGTCTGGAATTACACATTAAAGATCAGAAGAGCTACTTGGTTCATGGTAGAACTGCACAAGTTCTAGTTGGACTACCCAACAGATTAAAACAGAACTGGCTGAGTTTTTCACTGCTCAAAACATTCTTGCTAAAAACTATAAATTTTGGATTCTTTTCCATATCAGACCAGCCACACTGTTTTTTTCCCCATGTACTGCAGATAATAAAAAGGAAATACTTCATACCTCTGCCGTAGATCTCAATACCAGAGTGGAAGACACCAATGCCCAAGGTAGAGGTGTATTCATTTATCCAGTACTACAGGAAGAAAAAAAGTCATATTTGGAATTATTAGCAGGAAAGAAACACACAGTCTTGCCCTAGGGCATCCCTCCATCTCCCTTCCTCAAGGCAACTTCTCTTAAGGACAAGAAATATTTTTGTAATGTTTCTGAGACAAATTGTGTCTCTTTATAGAGCAACAGCAGTGGGCACCTTGTTTATACAGCTGACTGGGATTACTTCTCCAAGACATGCTGATCTAATCCTTGCCATATAAGGCATTTTCCTATATTAAGATACAAACAGACCTGAACCTTCATAAACCTGGCTCCAATAGAACGTGGTCATTCATCTTTCTCCTCATTTAAATATCTTTCTTTTTTTCTTTTTTTCTTTTTTTTTTTTTCAGATTCACTTCTCTTTATCTTCAAGATCTTGAACAGCTTGAGTTAAAGCACTCCCAGATATTTTCTGCACACTATTTTACTTCACTTCCCAACATCTTCTGCAAGTTTTAGGCATGTTTATTTGGGCAACCAGATTTTGGAGACAAATCCATTTCTCCTGTATGTCAGAGGAGCACCACTTAGTAGTTACCTACATCATCAGTAATTGCTTTTTAGGAAAAAAAGGAGTTCTGAACATACCAGTCAACATTTTGCTCAGAGGCACATCACACTATCAAGCACTATTTTGGAAGAGACTGAAGTCTGGCTGTTCCAAAATCAGGAGCAAGGCAATCACAACATTACCCAACTCCGAGACAGATTTTCAAGAGGAGTTGTTAAGCGATTGCTGCTTTGGAGTCCAGCTCTTCCCCATTAAATATAGAGCAGAGGAGCACCACAGCACACATGCACCACTCCTCCGCCAGCACTGCTCAGGGCCTGTTTCCACCACACCGTGAAGGACAGTGCAGACATCCAGAATTAGCTTAGCTGGGGCTTGTTTGGAGCGGGAAGCTGTGCAGCCATGCCAGGGCAGTGCTGCACTGGAGATAATGAGCCCTGTTCAGTGCAAGTATTTATTAGGTTTGCTGCAGAGCTGTGCTGCTGCAGAAATGATGTTTTCAGGCAATGAGTGGAAATTGCCAGTGCCTGGTGTATTTACAGTTCACTTATAGTTAGCATGCAGTGAAAACGCATCTCTAGTAAATCTCAGCAATGCAATTCCGATTGTAATCAAGCACTGCAAGGAAAGAGAGTGGTGTTCACTCGTCTCTCTGTACAATGATGAGACAGGTTCATTAAGTGAAAATTCTCTTATGGGTCAGGTAGCAGCTTCTGGAGGAGCCACGATGATCTGCAGCATCCCTGGTGCCTGGCAACACAGAGTTGCCACATGATGAACAGAACCCTCTGCTCTCAGGCAGCCTGAGGTTTGGCACTCTCCATCTACCTCCTGCACTCTGCTTTCTTATGTATTTTTGATGACTGCCTTGAATGCAGTTACTGTAAATCACCTGGAAATGCTTTCTGCACAACCATTGCTACTCTGGAAAAACACAGTAGCTTTGATGTGAAAAGTGCTGCCCCCAGCCTGACTTGACATGGGGTTGGTTAGTATTGATACCTTACACTGTGCTCCCCAAAATTCTTGCTTCTGGCAGTACAGCACCCTCCTTTCCTTCCAGCAAGTCCTGTAATACTTCTTTGAGTTTTGGTATCATAGATCATGTATTAGTGCAGGACGCCTGACCCAAGCTGGACTCCTTCCCACTGCTCTCTTCAATTTTTATAGAACCTCTATTTATCTCATCACTGAATTATGCAAACTCTTGGGTCTAGACACACCAGAGCACTAAACCAGAGCTAGACCAAGCAGCCCTCGTATCTGCCAGCTGAGACGAGACATGAGCAGTGCGTCCTCTTCTTGAGCAGTGCGCCTGGTGTTTGGGGATACATGTCCCCTTGTTTTCTGCTGTCTTTCTCCACAGACCTTTGTCTCCCTGGCCACTGCAGGAGGGATACCCCTGCTCCTACCATGGAAGGAGATGCATATGGGAGGAATCCATATGATACCAGTCACAACTGCTAAGTAGCCCAAGACCATCTCACATGGGCAGCGAGGGCATGCCTTCAATTCAGTTCTTTCATCTCCCAGTCTCATGGATTAATACCTCAGGCTCTCAGATAGCATCAGTAAGAGTCAGAAAAACATTGGTTTCTGCAGTCCCACAGTAACTGCTTCCAGAGGGTAAGGTAAGTAGGTTACTTTCTCCCTCAGGCTGAGCTATTGGCTCACAGCAATAATACAAGTGCAACACACCTGGGTCACACCAGCTGCTTTGCTTACAGGAGTAACTAATAAGATCTTTTCAAATCAGAAATGTTCTTGCATATTACCTAGTCAGGTTATCCACAGAGGCCATGCTGGATCTGGCTTATGCATTTCAAATAAAGAATTTAAATTGAAATCCACTTTCAAATATAGTTTTCCCTTCTTCCTTGTTAAAGTCCATGTTGCATCCAAACAAATAAGCAAACAAAGAAGAAAAATAATGCACTAAATACAACTGCCTCATATGAGCAGAGCATTGTCATGTCACAAGCCCATCCCGTCCCCCACCTGCCTGCACCATTCTTGTTCCCAGCATGGCCATAGCCCCAGAACAACCCCTGCCCAACCGAGAGCACTGAGACAGGCTGCAGACAGCAGGACAGCTAGTGAGAGTGCTCCACCAAAGGGGAAGGGAGAAGAACAGAAGTATTTCTCTGCTGATGCCAGGTGCTGAAGGATTACAGCCATAACACAGACTTTTCTGTATTTAAATGATGTGTTTTTTAGTACGAAACCTTTTCTTGAACAATTATGGACAGAACTGTGACAACCTCAGCCACACTTGAATTTCAACCAAGCAAAAACACTTGTTTAATGTTTTCTTTCAAATAACCTTAATAACGCAGGGGTGTTATTGAAGTGTGATTTGATCTGCATCTTAGATAATACTGAAGATTTTTATTTGCAGTCAACTATTATCAAGACCAAAATGCAAAGCAGCTCTGAATCATTGCTGCTGTCCTCAGCTCACCCCTATCTCCAGGGTACTGCAGAATGTGCCTCCAGTGTACGACTGAACATGCAGCAACCACTGCCTGGCACTGGGGCACAGCCCACGGCTTGTCTCACGAGGAAGCTACGGTAAAGTGAACGTCAGTCACTTGCAGAGCTGGAAAAGAGAATCCAAGCCAGATTTGAAAGCCAGTTTGTAGACATAAGCACAAGCCAGCCTCCAAAGGCTTTTCAGTTCTGAGCATAAGAATAGCAGCAACAGTCAGCAAATACTCATCTCTTGAGTAAATTGGCTATTGCTTAGATTTAAAAAATAAAATAAAAAAATCTGCAGCCTGTTCTGAGCCAGATGAAAGAGCTGGGGGATTGAATTCAGCAGGATCTTAAAGGGACTTGTGATTCATATCTGCATTGCATGCTGCCTGCAAAATCACGCTCTAAAGCCTATACAGAAGGACTTGGAGCATTCTATCTTATTTCCATCACAAACCAAGACAAAGAACAGCTCAGAAGGGAAGAGAGGCAAGGATGACGGCAAACCAGACTACAGCTGCTTCAGAAAAGCAGGAGACAGCCCAGGAATCAAATTCAAACCCAGAGAGGAACCTCTTCCCATTTGAATTTTGCAGTGTATCAGTTAAGATATTTTAATGCGGGTTTCTGATGATGTAGAACTTGGAATTTTCCAGTTTTTATTCAAGCCATCACTGATTTCATGGTTGGTTTGCTTCAGTGATCTAAATGTCTGGTGAGATAGCTTAGATTCTGGGAGATGCTCTGAGTCAGTTGTTATGTTATCCACTTTATTCATCTTTACTCCTCAAATAGAAGTGAAAGTCTTACTGGGATGGTAAACCATATCTCATACTTGTAGATAAGAAACTATAGAGCTTCATTATGCTTCTGTTAGTTTGATACGAAGAAGCAGATAGTGCAGTACTTGCAGATAATGCCACCCTTTGACTTTCCAGAACATGAGTTCTTAGGAACCGCTACCGGAAACATAGGTTTCCAGAAAAGAGAGACTCATCCATATCCCAGTAACTTCAATCTTCGGTTGATAGCATACTATAACATCAAAGTTTTTATCACTAGTTTTCTCTTTATCTGCCCTATTTCAGACCATTATTTTCCATGACATCATCAGATTCTTTCCAGCACTCCTGTACCAAGCAGCCCAACCTAACTAGCTCCCCTGAGACTGGAGACAAGACTGTCCATAGGACAGGGCAGCTGGCTCACTGCAGAAGAGAGCCTTGACTTGTCAGATCCCAGTGCAGGACACCCAGGGCTCTAGTTGCTACTGGTATGCTCCATGAAAGGAGCCTGATCAACAAGAAGCATTTCTTCTTTCCTCTGCCTTTATTAGATACACCATGTAGCCTTTTCCTGGTGTTGTAGTGCTTGGCCCTGCCATTACCTTACCTAGGCAACTTCAGGAAAACATGCAACGGAGTGTGAATAGTCATAAATGTACTGGTCAGTCATATATCAAATACCAGAAAAATTAATCTGTGCCATTTTTAAGCTCAAGCCAAAAGCCAGTATTAAACAGAACATCTGATTGATGCAGGAGACCTGCCAGAGAGCAATAAAGTGGTACCTTGGCACTATTTTCTGACATGTATTGATCCAGATCTGAGAGATGAGAGCACAAACAACAAAGCTACAGAGGAGGCTAGAGAACATCATTTTAGGAAATCCATGAGTGAAATCTGAGCCCTATAAGGCCAGATACAAATGCTCAGCAACTTCAAAAGAGTTTCAGCTTCCCCCTGTGAAATTTTCTAAACCAAAATCTAGAATCTTGGGCCTGCAGAGGTGGAAGGAAAGAGCCTAAAACAGCTCACAGAACATTCTCTGAATAATGGCTGCAGTAGTGAAGAAAGCATTATCTCAACTGTAGACATGAAGAACAGCAGGCTTCCTATAGATCTTTGTCAAGGCATTTTAGTCATATTACAGCAGTATTCACTTATGTCCCACAGCCCCAAGCATGCACACAGCTCTGCTAATATGTCCAAGTCCTTCTGCTCTTCATTCCTTCTGGCCCAGAGCTCTAGTAATAAAAAAAAATAATAACTATTCATGTGGAATGACAATTATACAGCATGGCTGCTGTAAGTTTTCTTTGGCAATTGGATGAGACCCAAGCTCATTTCAGTGTGACCTATGTCTCTTTTGCACTCACTTCCCCAGAGGGTCAAGGTTTTTATATTAACCAAATCTAAAATGCTATTTCTCTAATACACTGTGAATACAGATTAAGCATAAAAGGATTTAAATGCATGCACGCAGAACAGCAACTGAAGAAGCAGCTTAACAGGATATTGAGAAGAAGAGCGATGACAGAAACCTGTCTTGGTACTTTATACCTGGGAAAAGCTGTCTCAATAGGTGCTAACCCTGTAGAACTCACAGAATATGACTCTTCTCAGTTGGAAGATCACCTTCTATGCCATGCTCTCTTTGTTGCTGGCAAAAGGGATCTGTTTTAGTCAGGTATGCTAACTTCACTTAAATGCCAGACAGCGTTAAAGAAACGTAATACTGCAATAAGCAGTTCTCTTACAAACCAAACCCACAGATCAGTCTCCAGTTGTGATAGGTAATAGCAGGCAAATCTCAAGAAAAACAGTTCATAGAGAGCAGTCGCTGGCACCTTTGTGAACAACCAGTGGCAGAACTGATCAAAGCCTGGGAACTCCAGGGTTTCCTACAGGAGAGCAACCGAGTGCAGAGAAGACTAGCAGCCTCAGTGCAGCTGGAGAGCTTGATGTGGCACATAGATGGAGGGTCATATGTGAGAAGACTCCACTTTTTAGAAGAACTGGCTGGAGGTACCTCAGGAGCAGGGTCACACTGCAGAAAGAAAAATGCAAGGCACCTCTTTGTGCACCTGACCACTCCAGTGCATTTTGGTTGAAAGGGGTTTAAACTTCCTAGCCTGGCCCTTCTCAGCTTCTGTTGAGGGCAGTTTCCCACTCTTCTTGGTAATACATCTCAGTAAACAGGGAATCTTCCAGACAATTACAGCCTGAATTTACAGTTTATAATGCTAAATGTATTCCTCCTACAACCCCATAAAATGCTAAGCTAAGAGAAGAGACAAAGCAACACAACACATCAGATTGGTCATTTGCCAGCACAGCATCACCTGCACTCTGGGGAGGTAAGACAGACTAGACACCTACAGGACTGTGAGAGCCACCTGTCATAAGCAGCTCTTCTATTTTTCAGCCAGGCTCTGCTCAAGATTCCTTTCCTCTCAAGCTAGTTTAAATACATTCTTTAGCTGTTTCTTCAGGAGGAATTTCTTTGAAGCTTGCTGTGGTTTTTCAGACTTCATGATACATTTATGAATTGCCTGATGCATGAACCAATGCTAAAATCTTAGCAATCATGGAACATAAAGGGCTTATTTCTGTGGCTTCTGAACTCCGCATGTGGATTAAAAACTGATGTTGCTGCTGAGGGAGAGTTGGAAATCTACTTATGCTTCAATGTTGTGACGTAATGTGATTTTACTGGAAGAACAGCAGGACAGAATAACATTAATCATGCTGCAGAAAGGAAACAACGTGCATTTCAGCTGTTAACTTCTGGGTAGATTCCGAACATTATACACTTAAAATTATGAAAAAAATTAGCTGTGAGAGTGAGATACCTTCAGTATTTCCACTTACCACTTCATCCTACAAAAGGGTAGGCATAGTCCTGGCTCAACATATTAACATCACTTGAAGACTCTTACAATCGTCAACTTTCTCCATTGCTACTCCACTTTCCACCCTATTGCACTGATGGCATGCATCGTCCTGAGCAGAGCTTCTTTCCTGCAGCCATACCAGAGAGAAAGCTCACCCCTGGGTAACCTTTCCCTCAAGCTGTACACAGTTGTAACCTGCTGCTCAGATGGTGGCCGATCTGGCAAGATCTGCATTAAATGCAGCCAACTCCTGTTGGACATAGTGAACATTCATCCAACTAGTGTTTTGGAACTTGATCGGGGACCTGCCTTTCCAGTGGGGAGAGAGGGCAGCTAGCTGGCTAGATCAAGCAACCGTTTTCTGTCCCTGCAGAATGAACATCCCCGTGTCTTCTGCTGCTTGCAGGTTCACACAGAAGCTAGCAGGAGTCAACTCACAAGATCAAGGGTTTGTCACAGCAGTCATGACACCAATAGCTCAGTTTGGGCATCTGCGTTCATAACATGATGTTTGTAGTAAATCATTTGTGCCATTCGAGAAGCAATATGCCCTTTTCCCAACCTCTACCTGCTTCCCTTAACCTCAGTTTTGAGTATGCCTGAAAGAGGCCAGGGTGGGTTTGCATGCATCTGATGGAAGCACTGAAAGGGTTGTTGCTGGGAATGGGTGCACTCAATAACCCTTGCAGAAAGGCTATCCCTGCTATTGCACATCACTTCACATGCTCCATCTCCTTAGTTCTGAGAACCTCCCTGTGCAATCAATCTCAAGAATATGAAGATAGAAGGAAAAAAATGAGTCCATTTGTAGGATTATAGTGAAGTGTTTTAACTCCTGGGTTAGCCTTAAAACTCTGCCCCTCTTGCAGTATACCACTGAGCGTTAGTAAAGTCACTTCTTCAAGTAATACAGTCTATATGGTTGGAATTAGGTCCATTCTCAGTCTTAGGGCAGCCATATTTTTGAACATATTTTCTGATAAAGCTCTTATGCACAGTGAATCCCCTGCTTCGGAGATGTACCTCATTTGCTGTCTGAGTACAAACCAAGTTCACAGCATAAAGGGAACTGAACTCTCTTCAAAAGGGTAGATGTGATGTACATAAGTTGTACAAAGTATTTGTTCACATGCTAGAATTATTCTCATGTTGCAGGACTGAATTAGTTGCTGTATGACTCACACATATTAGTCATTTTCCACTTGGACAAAAGAAAGTGAGGTTAGAAGGGGGAAAAATGCAAGAAATACACCTGGAGAACTTGTGTGTGCTATGAACTCAGCTAAGTGCCAGTACCTTTCCCTGAGATGCATTCACAATGACAAATTGAGAAGTTTTCAGAAAGAACAGCTAAGTGATCACAGACTGACTTAAGAGAATTAATACAAAAGAGTTAATAGCTTGGCAAGGCAATGACTACAAATGAGAAATTTGCAAACATTTGACATGAATTATGCAAGAAGACTTTTGAAGAATGGTACAAAAGAATTCAAGTAGGAGTATCGCACTCAGTTTAAAATGAAGTGAGACTTAAGCTAACTATTCTTGAGTTTTCTGGCAGTAGGAAAGCACAAGAATGATTTGTATTACAGAAAGCTACATCAAGAAAGTGTTAGTGTGCCAGTGCATGACGAACTTTGAACGGCCTGAAACATTTTACACTGCTAGTATCTAGGAAGCTATTAACATTCTCAGCTGAGCATATTTAGATCCTGCATACCCATGTGCATTGGAAGCCCTCAGCACAATCCATGGGCTATGTCAGGTTTCCCAAAGAACATATTAGCTGACTTGTGCAAAACCACAGGGAGATTAATAACCTACAGTCCAGCTCACCACAAGGTCACTGAAGTGCAGACTGTAGAACTATCAGACAAGTCATGGCCAACATAGAGCCAGCAGCATGGTCTCAGGGCTCTGTGCTTCACCTTTCCATCAGCAGCTTTCCTCAAGAGCCGGCACATTCAAGAGGCTGCCCATCTCTGTAGTTCTTCACCACCTCTGTCCAAAAGCTAGTCCTGTCTTGACAGGCAATAGTACAGAAGGAAAAGTGACATTTAGTGCATCCTTTGAAAATGTGGTCTCCAATCTATATATCAAGTTTGCTTAGACCCAAATATCTGTCTTTGTTGGGAAAACCAGGCCATAGGTAACACACACCCTGAGCTCTCCATACAGCAGCTAATTGTCAGACACCTGCAGCTTGGCTCTGAAGTGCTAAAATGCACAGTGACTCTCTGCTCTGGCGGATTTGTAGCAGGAATTTGAACTTCAGCCTGTCACATCCAAGATGAACACCATAATCACTAACTATAGCTTCTCCACCAATTTGATGTATGTGCACGTAAACAGGTCTATCAGGACAGAAAGAGATCCATGCCACCATATAAACAGGCAGTTAAGGATTCTCTGCCAGAGGCTCTCACCCTACTCAGGTACCTGAATTTCTCTCCTTTAGTGGCCAAGTATTCATACAACACTGATTCTTCTGCTCTGTCCTGTTCTCCCTGAGGGTGCTTCTGCCTAGCCAGAGCACATATACTTGTGATGGCGCGCCAACTGCCCATGTCTGACCAAGTAGGGCAGATTTTCTTGAATCTTCGTTTCTTATACACTCTCCATCCATTAGTAATTCAAGAATGAACTACTGTTCAGCAGGATCCAGTTCATGGGTACAGCCATCAGAGCCTCTTGGAGCCCTTCTGCACAAATGATGATTCTTTCAGTTAGTCTCTGACATTTACCCAGACAGCCAAATCATCCAAACATACTCAATCCTCATTTCATATCAACAGCTTTGCTTATTTACAAGACTACCATCATTTTTGCATTATAGCTTACTCCATTAATATTTTTCACTAAGGACAACACGTATCTCCTAGATACATGAAGCAGTGACGTCTGCTCTCTTTACACTAAGAAAGTAGTTAAAGCAACTTCTGACTTCTGCTAAGTTCTTATATGGATAACTACTCAGAGAAGGTTGAGATAACAAGGTCCTTGTAAACTACAGCCATCACAAAGGGACAAGAAGTCTCTTCATAATGTCACCAAAGAGCCAGGAACACCTCAGGCAGTAAAGTAAGCAGACCTTTTGTTCCATTCCTTTAATAAAAAATACAACAGCATAGTACTTTCTACCTGTTTTGCAGAGACTCAAGGGAGACAGCAGACAACTTCAAAGGAATCTGCTGGCTGGCAGGCTAAGATTTGTTAGACAAATGCTGACTTCTTCAGCAGTAAGGGGTTAAAAAGAAAAGGTACATCAACTTTAAAATAAAGAAAATTATTGCCCAAAAGAAATCAGGAAAAATATCTTAGTTTCAAATAGGAGACCGAAGTGCGTTCATACATCCATAGACAAACCACTGAAGGACTGTATGGACAATCCCATAGGCAGGATGTCAAAAAAGGACACGAGATTCATACTCTGCTGTAAGTCTGCAGACATAGACTTCACCTTGGAGTTTCTAATGGCAATAGCAGCACCTCACAGCCAGGAGTTACACCTACTACTGGTGAATATGGATCCCTATGGGCAATAAAGTAACCATTAAAAACATACAAAACAAACAAACAAAAAAACAAAACATCCTCTAGATCTCCTACCCATGCAAGTGCTGTGTAAGGCCAAAAATCAAGTTCAGTGTTTACATGCCATACAGACCTGTAAATTCTCATTCTGACCTTCTCATCCACTTGCCAGGAGCAATGGTGCCTGGCCCGTGACTCAGCAGCAGCAGCAATGTTAGAAGACTGGGGTGTGGGCTGCTTGCGCTGAAGGAAGCCATACTCCCTGCTGGCTTTGGTGGAACACTTTCAAAATATCTCACTATGCCCATGATAGAAATTGGCTGGGTGCCATTAACATTAATTTGCTATTGCAAAAATCAATATTTATCTCTAAGCTTCTAAGAAAGGAATCTGTTCTCCAGCATGGACGGGGGAAACCCTTTCACTGTGCGAGCTGAGATTTTTCCTGGAGAGGTTCCAGGGGCCATGCCTAGTTGGCAGTGTTTCTAACCATCTTTGCTTAGGAAAATACAGGGAAACAGCTTTCCTAGCAAGTGCCTTGTCCTTTTTTCCTATGCTGCTTTGTCCTGTCTTGCATAAGACTCTTCAAATGCAGTGACAGTTTCAAACTGTGCCTCATCTCTCTGCATTGTCTTTTCCTACAAGAGAAAGGATATGGGTACATTTGTTCCATAATCATAAAGTCTCTGTCTGCATCACAATTATTGAAGAAGTGCATTGCAGTGACACTTCCATATTAAAATTTAAGGGATAAAGCGGAAGCCAGGGAACTCAGCCATAGCAGTGATGAAACGTCGCTGTGCTATGGGAATTCAAATATACCTTTCCCAAAAGGCCAGTTCCCTCTGCTTTGAAAAAGACTATAAAAGAGCAGAGCAAAGAACATTTCCTCACGAAGGTCACTGTCTAAAAAAATGGGTTGCCACGTAACCTAGTCTAATGTCACACTGGTTTTTGGAATACTTATCTACTACAAAAACCACGAAACTGATAGCAAAATAGCAAGCAGAAAAGTGCATATAGAAACTCCTTTATAACTCATGACCAAATGGCTCCAAACTGGGTAATTTTAGCACTATTTAGAATGACTGAAAACAACACCAGCCACTAATACTGTAGGAAGTCTGAGTAATCATTTCTAATTGGTGACACTCAGCTTTGGATGCTGCCAAACAGCTTTGAGGATACTTTATCCCCCATACGAAGATGCAAGAGAATGATTAATACATGCAGCATGCCGTGATAGTTGGGAAAAAAATTAAAAAGCTGTGGGAGTTTCTTAATGACTCTGATGCAGGATGCTGTACTCTGGTTTGCTTGAGGGCTACAGGGGATTTATTTTTCTTCAAGGATTCCCACTGTCTTTATTTAATAAGCAGCAGTGGATGTGTGGCTCTAATGCCATTTAATCGTGATCCATTATCAAAAGATGGGAATGACAGATAGTCCCAGAGCTTAGCAACAAATATTCAGCATTTATTACTATGAAGACACTGTTTTGGGTGAAAATCATGTAATTTCAGGTTGAAACATGGGCATCTGCATGGCCCTCCAGTGGGACAGCCTCTGTGATTGTTTCTCACGAGAGTACAGCCCCATGCACAGGCACAACCATGTCACATGTGCAGCTTCTTTGGAAAACACTAAACCTGTCCTCTCTCCTCCCTCCAAACATCACAGCATTTGTGAGACCAGTGTTGAAATATCATTCAGGCTGCTTTAAGTAATTCCATCTGTTGGGTATGGTAAAAACGTTAGACTTGTGCCAAAACAACTTCTATGCTAGTGCACTGTGCATATGCCTAGAAGACCTGAAAGGACCATGCAATTCAGCGAGCTGGTTTTTCCATGGACACACATCTCATAGTACCTGTACATCTGAAACACAAATGGTGAGATCAAGGATTGAAGGGGAAATGCAGGATAAGGAAACAGATCAGGAAGATCAAGGAGAATAGTTTGCCTTATGTAATAAATTTCATCAGGAATATTCCACCTCACTCTCCCAGTTTTATTTCTCTATCAAAGTCCATTAGATACTACAATTGCATTTTGGCTTCTATTTATTTTAGTTAAAAGGGAAATGGTTGTATATCTGTACCACAGCAGGCAAATGGTACCATCTGCCAGATTCCTCAGAGGTCTGCCAAAAAATTTTCCTGCATGCAGAGTAGACAGCTAATCTGAACTGTGGCCAGGCTAATACAGGAGAACAGGGTAAACACTGTAAATGCCTCATCTAGCTCACAACATCCTCTAGTATCAAAGACATCTGCTCTCAGATTAAAGTCTCCCTATGATTTACTTCTTTCGAGAACCATCTAGATGCTCAGATACTTATTACTGAAAAAACAAGGCCTTACTCTGAGCCAGCTGACGAGGATCCACAGCTCTCAAAAGCAAACTAACTCATTCCTAGGAGTGAAGCAGAACACTCCCGTTTTGATTAGTACTAAAAATAAAGACCCATGCAATTAATAATAGGTCACTAAACTCAATAGACAAGTTCTGTGAGTACTCAAAAATGCTGCCCTGACAGGCAGAGACCTGAGAAAATACCACTCTTTCTAAAGCCATCCACTGGCTCTATGCAATGTTCAGACAGTAAGGCAGGAGAACACAAACAGAACTCCACGCAACCAGAACCCAGAGAGATATGGACATAACTCTCACAAAAGATGAAGGAGATTGTGCAGCAGATGTGGATCTCATTTCTTTCACTAAATCTGTAAGTTAATTATCTTGTAGACTGAGAGAAAAATGAAGATTTTTAATCCTATATGATAGGGAAATATCTGGACACTGCAGGAATGAAAGTCATTGAAGTGATGAACAGATAGATTTGAGACCATTCAGTTCCCACTCAATTTATCTACCTTCTTCCGAGTTAGATGAATGCATGTAAGAGGTAAACAGATTTGTCAAACAAATAAGATCAGCAGCCCAGATGCTGTATTTCATCTTATGGTAAACCTTTTTTTTGCGCTATGAAATGTAAGCTTGGTATCATTTATATAACTCCTTTTACTGTTCTTTCCCTTTACACTTCAGAATATTTCTCAGCTTCTCTGCCAGAGAAAAAGATCCAAACAATTTTAAAAAAGTAATCCATATAAAACTTCAGAGAGGGAACAAAGTTGTAACTGACAGGACACTACAACCGAAGGAATGTTTGAATCTGTGGAAGTTTTCTTCTTCCAAATGGTTACGTCTACTCAAGCTAATAAACCAATCCTTGTTTGCATGCATCCTATCAAATCTAGTTAAAAAGTAGCTTGTGATCTCTTTGGAGCTAGAACTCTCTTGTTCCACTTTCTACGTCTTCATGAAATACAGTGAAAATCAGTTCATAGCTGGGTCTCATAGTCACTGTCAAATAATTTATCAACAGCAGGTGAAGGCAGATACCAGCATTAAGCAGGAGAGTGTTAACTCATCCAACTGAAGAAGTTAAAACTTGCACAAAAAATGGTATATATTTGTTCACATGTACAAACACACATAGAATTGCACCAGAAAAGTGAAGGATTAGAGAACAGCAGCTAACAGTAAGAAAACATGCCCAGAGTTCAAAGTCAGCCACAGCTAGACTGACAGTCAGCCTCCTCTCACATACATTTTAGTAATAAAATCTAGAATCACATCCAGTATTGCATCAAAGCTGCAGCACTATATAATTGTCCTTGGCAAGTTTCTTTAAGGGAACAATTTTCTCCTAACCATAACTCCTCCACAGTGCAGTCACTTCCACAGGAGTGCTGCTGAATCTCTAGAAATGCTTGTGCTGTGTCAATGGTTAGCCTGCTCAAAGGCCAGCAGCCTTCAGCAATGAAAATACAAACAAAGCACTTTTCTCAACTTTTTCCCAGCTTACTGTATCCTCAAAGGTATATTTGTACACTGTGAGCCATAAGAATAAGTACACAGCTTGGTTTTCTACCCTTCAACAGCAGTAACTTCCAGGTAACCAAGCATGAAAACAGTTCTAGATGTATAAATACAGGCCACCAATGTATCTTCCTCTCTTTGGGAAAAAAAAAAAAAAAAGAAAAGAAAAGAAATACAGCTGACTGCACTTTTTTATTTCATACAGTCTTGTAGCCATGGTTGTTATCTCACTCCAACACTAATGTCAGTGGGGTTTGAGCAGTTGTGTTTGTATCTTCTTGGCTTTCCTTTCCAATTCAGTGTTAGCAAGGCACAGACTCTTCATTTGTCAGATGGTCATTCATTTGTCAGGTCAAAGATAAAGGATAAGAGCAAGACCAGTTCGATGCTGAATCATTGCATTCGTGCCAATTCTAAAGAAATTCTCCCTCAGAGAAAAAGAATACCAACTACATTCAACAGAAGAGTGAGATGGAAAACAACATGCTTCACATCATAAGCAGGCGTTGGGAAGATGTCTGAAGTAAACAGGAATGAGTGCTGAGTTTTAAAGTTTTAATTCAGTATTGATCTTTAATACTGAGGACACTTCAAACAAGTTCTTTGGAGCATAGAATCATTCACCATTGTAACACTCAAGTTTCAGTTCAAATCCAGTCACACAAAATATTTAGATAACATGAACCCATACATTATGGGGTTAGAAAACTTCTAAATATGCAGAGCTCTTTTACTGACCCAAATTGCTTCATCCAAATTGTCTCAGAATGGGGGGTTTTTAACAGCAAATAAAGACTCTTACAGCTTTTAGACAGACCTGAAGAAGGTAAGGATAGCCTCTCCAGTAACATCCTTCCTTCGACACATCAGAGAAGTCTGTAGGGCCAAGCAATAGCAAAGCTGTAAAACAGAGAACTTAAAACTGATATGCTTATTGCAAAGAAACTAAATAAAATCTTTGCATCAGAGCTTTCTTGTTTCTACTAAAGTAAAACTGGTGATATCCCCGTGCCTGAACCTCCCACTTTTATTTTTGCAGAAAGAGTAGGAAGAGCGAGGAAACCAGAAGAGGCTCTGTTTAAAGTTGACACAGACGAGTACATGATATGAACAGACAAAATCAGCCCTGAAGAATTCCAGGGACAAAACATTACACATGCAAAAGTTTCAGAGGAACTATAAAGACAGAAGAGTAAAACAAGGACATTAGTAATTATCCTGGGCACCCTCTCTCCTGTAAAGCATCTTTGGAATCAAACACTAGAAGACAGCAACTGTAGTACCAATCTTTAAGCTGAGGACTGCTCAAGAACCAGTGAACAACACATCCGTGAACTGGACATCTGGTCCAGATGAACTAACAGAAGCTATAATAAAGGATATAATTAACAGATCAATACAAATGATTGTTTGAGTAAGGGTTAACATAATTTCTGTAAAGGGAGTTCCATGAAATCCACTTTGTGATATTCTTTGGAAAAAATCAGTGAATGTCGAGAAAGCAGTGATCTTACTGAGATGGCTAACTGTAATTTCTAAAAAAAAAATTATGACATTCTTCATACAGCTAGTCAAGAGACAAAGGAATAGAATAGGGTTCTGCAGGTGGCATGAAAAATGTAGATAGAAACTGACGAGTCACTGTCAGCTACAAGATCCATCAAAAGAAGCCAGTGGCAGTCATTTCAGGGCAGGGTAGTTGGTAGGGGGGCTTTTCACAATAGAGAGCAGACCTGCCAACTTCCTAGTAAAGGAGGGTTTATGCATCTGCTCAAGAGAACCGAAAGGAAGAAAGAGCCATGGGTCATAAACTCTGAGTTAGCCAGAAATGTTATATGCTTGTTCTGCTCTGTTTCCAGCAATGGCAAGAACAACAATCTTGGACTAGATGAACCCTTGTCCTGAGCCAGTTTGGCCATTCATGTGTTCATGTGTTCTCCTCTACATAAACAGTAATGAAAACATAGGAAAAAAAAAAAGAAGAAGAAAAGAAAAAGAAAGAAAGAAAAAAGCAAACCTCTTGAAAGTGAGTTCTCATATTATAACATATTATAAAAAGGAGCAAAATTTTATTTCCCAAAAGAGAGAAAAAGATAAAGAGGAGATCTATTTCAAACTCCTCTCTGAAAGACTCAGGGAAAGCCTTATGAACTGCTGGAAGATAGTCTGTCTCACTCTTTGATAGTTGGGATACAGTTTAAGCAATGGTTTTGAGATTACATGGTAATTGCCCAATTAGCTCTTGCACGCAAAAGGGATTCTCTTGCATTTATCCATATCCAGCAAGGCAGAAATCCAAAGCTTTCTGCCCACTGTGGATTTGCTCTTCCATTTCATTAGGATTAATTTCTCCACCACCCACACGATTCTCTGAATCTCTTCCTCCCCTCCCTGCCCCTGTGCCACCTGTCAAAGTTATAAAGATGATTGGTGTTCTTAAAAGCAGCACAGAGCATCTTTATCCCCCTATTTACTGACAGATGCTCTCTCCCCTCCTTTGCTAGACTACTTCTTTCCAAAGGCCTACAGTCTGTCAAGCCATCCACAGAGCATAAATGTGCATGCAGTATTTAAACACACCCTCTCCAGTAACCCCAGTGTGTAATGCAACTGTATCCCAATCCCCCAAATCCTAGGTTGCTTTCTATTTTGACAAGTTTCAGGTGAAACACAAAACCACTTTCAAATCTAGTAGCCATCAAATTAAAAGATAATCTGTATAAACTGGCCAGCATAATGACTTCAGGCTGACCCAAAGCAATCTTTTTTGCTTCTAAAGCAGAAGATGAGTTTGGGTAGATTAACATACATGCAAATCCTGTTGCCTAGCCATTGGGCAAAACTAGGACTGACTGATTCTCCTCATCTCTTTCTATTTCAGTCCAAGGCTTATACAGGGTCATGGGAAATAAGTGGGGCATTAATTCTTCTAGCTCTGGCTCATCTACCCCTGTATATTAAGTGATATCTTTTCAGAAAAGCCTCTTGAATTATATTACCAGAGCTGTTCTGTAAGTTAATTAGTCTGGAAAGAACCATCTTTGATCCTGTTGGTGTCACAGTACAACACGAAGTCCTAGGAGTTTTCTTTCAAATTGGAATCATGATAGCAATACAGAGCCTGCGGTTTCAGAAACTATCTGAAATCCATCAAAAGAAAGCACAGATAAACTGGGAAGCCTCAATAAAATGCTTAGCATGGAGACATCTGTCACAATCCTTAAAAAGAAATCAGAGTACTTTCAGCAGCCACAGCTGGACAAAAGGAAGAACAGTCTCACAAACATAACGCTGAATCAAATCCCAAGAGACAGCACAGCGGCGAGACACCGAAGCATTAGACAAGCCATTCTCTCTGCATGCTAGCTCCTCAGCTGTGGGATGAGGATAACAGCTTTTTTCTTTTCCAGGGAAGCACTGGGAAGCACAGTAGAGAAGACAGAAAGGATCATATGCCAGGGTTGAAAAGACTAAGCAGATCTCCTGGGCACCCTCCTGTTCCAGCACCTGCAACAGCAGCACAACACAAATATTTAAAACTGCTTTAAACTGGAAAGTATCAGCAGCAACCCCAGAGCACAGAACTGCTCACCGGGAACTAATGTATCCTAGCAAGACAGAGTACATGGCCCTCTGCTCTACATTATTTTCTTACTCACTGCACATCTGCAACAATACCAGTATGTTGCAACATGTATATCTGCAATTTGCACACCATCGTTTCAGATTGCCTGTGCTTTCCTAGCATAATTAAATGAATAGCAAATTGAATGACATCTTCCACTCCTTCTTACTTTGCTCTCCCATTCCTTCTGTACATGCTACAGCAAAACACTCCCTCTGATTCAGATTTCAGCTGTCACAAAGCCAGCAGCGTTCTCCTAGGAAGCCTGGGCGCTAATGACAGAAACAGCAGCTGCCTCTAAACACTTCATCTGCCCTATGCAATCAAAGGCCAGTAAAAGCAAAGGCCAGGAGCAGGTGCATGGGTTGATTGATTAAAAACATCCCCAGGTAGGAGGCAAGGACAGGGGAGATCATCCCACGCACATAAAAGTCAGGGGCAGCCAGTGAGGTGGCAGGAGCTGGGCTGTACCAAGAAGCCCACTCACTCAGGCAGATCCCATCAGCAGGCCTCCTGCCTACCTCCCAGATACCCTGCTGCTGGTTGCCCTTCCTTCAACCCAGACCAAGCAGTTACATCTCACATTCCAAGCAGCAGTTTGGGTTTAACTCCTTTGGCATCCCACAATCATCTCTACCGACCCCAACAAGAGCACTCTTTCCCTTCCCCTGAGAGTATGACGGGGGGAGGGCTGGGGGAAGGAGGGGGATGAAACTAGAACTATAGTTTTGGTCTTTCTTTCTCAAAATCCAGTGCTTTAGTCAAAATGAAGGTTTGGCTGTTCTCGGCTAGGGTCCAAGGACATGCTTCGTTGGCAGTATTACACGATCTATTTAGAGGTTTTGATTCCCACACGTTCAAAGCACTTGTACTTTTCACAAAAACATAGTGGTGTCATTGAACATGATGTTATGTTTGAACTGAAGAAAGGAAAAACACACCTCTCCCCTTCTATTATTACACACAAATTTGAGTTTGTCTGCTATCATGATATCTTAGGAGAGAATGAAATATGAGTAAAGTCTACCCTAGCTTTGCTAATCAGTGACAATCCATCACTGATTCACTGAGAAAAAAAAACATGTGAGATTTGCCATCGCTTATTTCACTCTGCATAAAGGCATCCTGGGAAAGACAGAAGGATGGAAGAGAATTGGAAGCCCTAGAAAAGCTTAGCATTAATTGTACCACAGTGGAAGAAAAGAGCACTAAGTCACATGCATGATCCTGTTTTAATTCATTCACTTGCATACCTAAGAATTCATACAGTAGGGTTTTAAATGGTGACAGGAAAGCATAACACTGCTTTTGCTTGTCAGCTCAAGCAACTTATTAGAAAAATACTCTTGCTATTGAGAGACTTCAGAGCACCCTGAACACTTTTGAAAAGAGCTCAGATGCCTGGTGTTTAGTGAGAACTACCACTGTGTCTAGCAACAGCTGCAGGCTCCAAAGTATTTAGTAAAGGTATCCTGTGCCACACTGCTCAGAGGAAACACCCATACCTTTCTTTTTGTTTGGGTGACCCTCACACTATGAAATTATTCAAAATGCTTCTTCTGCAGACAGTAAATTTGTTTCCTTCCTCCTCCTTATAAAAACTGTCCAATGGATAAATGAAAAGGAGTTGGGATTTTGATTTCTTTCCAGATCCGCGTCAATGTATGTAAGCAAAAGTAAAACAGAAATGAAGTGCTGGTGCTGTTCCCTTCCTACTAGAATAGTTCCAGCTAGAAGCAGTTGGAGGTCAGGTTCTCATATCTGAATACCCCCAAAATTCAAAAACAACCTACATGTTGACACAAGCTGAGTGACTTATTCTTTCATGCCTGCTCTTTGGTCTGTCTCTGTTAAGTCCCCCCTACCTAGCCTACTACCTGAACACGAACTGCAGGTGCCTCATACAAGCTCACATGTCCCACTGTTCCTCGAGCAGTAGTAAACAGCATCTCACAGAAAGGTATCTAGTTGCATCCCCAGGGTCTAAATGTTATTTAGGTGCCTTTCAAGAGAGATAAATATTTACATGTTTTTATTCATAAAGGACAACAATACCTACACTGCAGTAGCATTACACTTCCAAACACACCCAGTGGTATAGCACCAGTACTGCAGGATCCATGATGCAAGCTTAACTTTCTGATCTGTTTTCCCTGTTCCTACACATATTGCCCCTGCTTCTGGGGGGTACTAGGTCATCAAATGCGATTTCTATTGCTTCTGGGTGTTTTTTTTCTGTCCTCAAATACTTAAGCTCTTTGAGAGAACAGCAATATCACAAAAAATGAGCAGCAGGGAACTGAAACCTTACTGACTTGACTGATAAAACAGTTCTCCATGCTTCATGAGCAGTTCAGATGCTTGACATAAGGGATATTGCAATGATTAATAATTAACTGTCTGGAGACACAGAGCTCAAGGACAGATGCCTCCCATCTGCAAGCTCTGCAAGCTGAGGCTGCACTTTGCAGGAGGAGGGTGGGGAGCTGGTAGGGAGAGAAGGTGACAAGGTTGGCATGCCCCTAGGAAGTCAGCAGCCTTTTCCAGACACTTTGCTTTTTGTCTCCCAGCACACAGAAGGTATCATTCTGCTCTTCTCAAGGTAGTTTCACTACCCCAGTCACTGGGGAATCAGAGCAGCAACGATCTCAGCCAATTCCTAGTGACAACTCTCCTAAATGAGATGCATCCTTAGAAGCTACATGTATTTAATAGGCTTTAACATAAGCTTTAATGAGACACCTCTGAGACCTCTGGAGAGGTAACAGACAGCTGGAAACATGCTTCAAAGTCCTTTGGGTGTGAGAAGTAAAATTCAAGTTCAGATGCACCAAGTACAGGATTTTTAAGTACCCGACATGTTAGAGTATTAATTTGTTCTTTACATAAACTTTAAAAATTTCCATTTGTACATTTGTTTGATCCAGCAAGAGCTTTAACTGTATCAAAATTATCCAAAACAACAGCTGCAACAGGAACTGAGCTGCATATCTCAAACTAATTATACACTACAAAGGGAATCCTTGGAGCATTTCAATAACGTGCCATGTAGCAAACAGCACTTAAGGCCACAGATGGATGTGTTAGCTTCCTAGAATAACTTCACTGTGGCAAAGGATCTTGAAGAGGTCAGTTTTATTGCAGCTTGTATCTTGCTCCTTACAGTCCTCCCAGAAATAGGGTGAATTGTAAAGGATGCTGAAAAGTGCAAATTCTGCTTGGTTACCATCGGACTGAAGAAGAAATACTGTGAGGGACTGAAGTACAAGCATCTCCCTCCCATCCTCCTTTTCTCTTGCCTCCTGATTCAACACCCAGAAGAAATGGCCCCTCTCATTAGCTGTGCCTGGACACTAGGGACAGAAAAAAAATCACTTAGAAGCGCTGCAAGGCCAGAAGGACTAATCCAGTTAACAAGGTGTGGGACAGATGCCTTTTTGTCCTTCCTTTTCCACCAAGGAGCATCCTGCCTGCTTGCTGAGCTCTGTCAAGCCTCTGGCTACCAAGATGCAGTATCTCCTACCAGCAGCACACTACCAAAGGGAAGACCCAGAACTGTCCACAGACAGAAAAAGAAGCAAAATTTGCATGGATTCACATGGTTTGCATTTGTTTATCCTTCAGAAAGCTTTTGCTCTGAAGAAGCCACCTTTCTCTTATGCTTAGGAGGCTTTAGAAAAAAAATTAACATTTTGTAGCACTTTTCTTTTAGTCCCAAGATTTAAGCTTGAAATGGAATGATTCAGTTTGCCTTTCTTTGATCTGTTTCTACTTGGCTCACACCGAAATTATTCGGTTCTGTTTTAGTTTGGTACAAACCATTCCTCAAACATTTGACCCCAGTATCCACATAGTAGCAAGCCCAAGAGGCACAGTTCTTCAGCAGCAGGAAGTGGAGTTGATCCACGCCACATTCCAACATCTGGCAAAGAGAAGATAGCCAGCTGCCTTGGATAACAAGCAGCCATAAAAATTAGAGTGAACAAAGGCACAGCAAATGACACTGCAATCAAGAACAATGAGCACTAGAACTGCAGACAGATCAGCCAAAGCCAGTGGGTGGATTTCAGCTCAGAGCGTGCACTTTTAGCTCCGGTCTCTACAGATTCTGAAACATCCAACATTGCCTTCCCACCTTTCAATAATGCCATCATCACAGGGTGGTTTAAGACAGTGCATTAGCCTGTCTATTCTTAATGCTAGGATAGACTCAAAAGAGAGTCTGCATAAGTAATTGATCTTTCAGGTTGCATAGTCAACTAAGGAATCAGGGCAAACAAAGACTGACTTGTCTGAAAATGTCTTAAGAGGAAACAAAGCAATAGGAGTACGGTTGGCCTCTATTTACAAGGAATAGCAAGTGCTTTCTGCTTGTACCCAGTAACAATGAGTACAAGCACTAGTTCAGGAGGACACAGACCAAATTCCTAACCTCCTCAGCCTGCAAGAAGGGATTCAGAAGGAAGCAACTTGGTCATACTCTCATAGTGTATCTGGAGTCAAGACTTCTCAGCATTTCATGGTAAAGCAGTTCCCTTTCACATAGAGCAAAGGAAAGATCGTTTCTTATATAAAATACACATTCACCAGACCAGAGAACAAGTATGAATAATGCCATAGCATGGTTCCAGCCTAGACACCCTCCTGGAGCAGCTAGCTCCCACTGGAATCATCCACTCTTCACTAAAGGAATATTTCAAACAAATATTATGTGTTTTGACACAACAGGCCCAGAATGACCAGATCCTGAGTGTCCTGCTGTCTGCTTCTGTGGCAGACCTGCATGAAGGGACAGTTTGACTCCCTCAGGGACTTTAACCAGGTCTCTGTCACTCTAGATGAATCAGCACACTAGATGGTAGTAGTCAAATGCAGAAATACCACTGATCCTCCCCCAGCACACATCTAACAGTTGTGTCAGAACCTCTTAACATATCATGCTTCAGAATACTCCAAACAAGGTTGATAGTTGTGGAACAGAATCCATGAGAGAAGTGATCTAGACCTTCACTGAGGGGAAACCAGGATATCAACCTGATGTCTAAGTTGGCCCCCGATGCCTGTGCTTAGGCAGGTTAACAGAGCCTTTCATTTTTCATGTAAGTTCTTTGCTAAGAAAGCATCTCGCCTACAGCCCAGATTTCATTCAACTAGAATTGTTCTGAGGTCCTACAAACCACTCAAGAGTACATGCCAATGATAGAGAGAATGATATCTCACACTAGTCCCCTGTGCTTAACTTCTTGATCTTCTCTTTCTGCTATATCCAACATTCATCGGGCAAATCCAGAACTGGGAGAAGACAAATATAGGGCAAATATAAGGTCATTTGCTTCAAGTAGTCTCAAAAAGAGTAAGACACACAGGTAGGCCAAAAACAGATGCAAGAAACCTTGAGTGTTTCTAGACATCATGCACCTAGGGAAAGCTAACTTATAGAAAAGGCCACCTAGAACTCACCATTGAGGTCCTCAGGCACTCTAACCCCTGGGCAGCAATCAGTACCCTTGGAACCTTTTCTTACATTAACATACAGTATAAATCACTAGTAGAAGATATTGAGGAGTTCCCTGTTGATTTAAGTAAGACTGGAGGTGAAGCACAATAACAGACCCAGGGCTGAAGTTTAAACAAAGCATGTTACCAACAGAGCTTTCATGGTGCCAGTTCCTCCATCTCCCAGAGACGCAAACCTATCAGTATCCACATGGCAGCTGACCTACGTCTTGACCCACATGATGAAGGCACTTACTAAACAGGCTGAAATGCTTTCAGCATTTCTAGCATCTGGCAATCCCTTATGTAAATAAGCATCCCTGCTTAACAAAAAACAATTGTAGACAAAAGCATTTCTCTTCCCCTTATCATTGCTTAATATTCAATGCTGAAAAAATTATTTACTGATTAAGACAAATTTTCCACTCTTAGGACGTAGTCTCATATTTCGCCCTGAGAAATTTCACTGATTATTAGATAAAGCTCTGAAGTAATGGGACATTTTCACTCCTCTAGATCTTTCACTCTCAAGAACATCCCCTGTTTACACAGAACGACACCAAATTCCTTCCCTCCATCCCACTAAAGAACTTGAGTCAGCTTGTGAAAGCAGTCAACAGACTTGTGAGTTTTGCTTTTCTTAGTTCCCAGCAGAAATATAAATCTAACATACTGATTGATTTCTGCCTTCCCTCCCCAGTTTCAACTACATCATCTTGGCATAATAACAGGAGCAAGAGAAATCAAAATAAAGAATCAAATAAGCACAACCCAAGTCAATGAAGTGGCTTGGAGTCTTAGAACACCCATATAAATTCAGTCCATCTCACTAATGCACAAGTATATATCTAGCTGCCCACCACCACCACCCTTAGAAACAGATCCGACAGCTGTTCCAACTTAGTGGTTCGGCTTCTGTCACTGGTGCTCAGCTCTTTGCAGCAGAAGCCCCCTCTGCATGTATAATTGATCCCCAGGGGCTGTCCCAGCGGGAAGCTAGATGGCCAGCTGAGCTCTAGCACCAGAGTGCCTCAAACTTATAAACCACAGAAGAAGCACACGAGGCAGAAGGGTCTGCTTTGCTACAGACAGAGCAGGTCTTTTCGGTTAAGAGTGACAGTCTCCAGTACCGTCAACCCATCAACTTTTAACAATACTATGATTTATTTAAAAATAAAAAAAAAAAAATCGGAGGGACATTAACAACTTGACAGTGTAACGAGCCAGAAGCTAAACCTTGCTGCCAGAAGTGTTGCGTTCTAACAGGAGCCTGCCTTCATGTTTGGTGAAAACACAAAGCACCAGAGAAAATTCACTAGTCACCAGCTTTCACACAGTTTCACAAAAGCAAGCAATCGTTTCTCTCAGAATGGCCCAGAAGCACGCTCAGAGACAGGTTAGCAGATTGTGACTTTGCCCACAGATGAGGTTAAAGAACAAATCGCAGCAGCAAAAAAAAACTTTTGTATCTCCAAGTTAGAACTGACCTTACACCTGAAATACTGCCAATAAGCAAGCCAAATCCTTCCTCTTCAGGAACCTGAAATGACTTTAGAGATACTAAGTCAGATTGGCACCTGCAGGAACTGCATTAAGAGCACTGTCACGGGAGCCAGCCTTACAAGAGGATCTGTGAGGTTTTGCTCCAGAAGAACTCATGCATTTTTCATACTGTGTTACCCTTTCCTAAGCTCTCCATTCTCATCAGGGTTTCTTATATTTGCCAATGCTGAAGTAAAGGAGTGTCGTACAGCAGTTTTCCCTAGTGCATATAGAACTAACAGAAGTGAGAATTCTCACATTATCCTTGTTGAATCAATTCAAGTCAGTTCATGGGGCAACAGGTTCAATGAGCTACTGATGGGGTGAATGCTGTAGCTGGAGTCAGCTTAAGGACTGCAGTGCTGGAGAAACTCAGCAATAACATGGACAGGTAGACAGCCTGTCACCCTGACAACATCAAAACGGGCTGTTCAGATAGCATTTTCAGGCTGTTGCTAAGACAACAAAACCCTGTTTACTATGCAGAAATGGGCACACTTCATCACTGGACTTACTAACCCAGGCCATGCCACTTACTCTGCAGCTTCTTAATTGCTTTAGATCAGATGTTGCATTGAGTCCTTCTTCTTGAACTGCTGAACTCAGCTGCAGATCAGTGTGTAAGCTGCTGCATCTTTTCATCTGCCAATTAACTTCCTCTCTCCAAAGATGCAAGAGAGAACGGATGTTTAGTTTCATGTCATCATTTTTCTCACATGCTTGAATCAAGCACTGTCTACATCGGTGATTCTGCACCATCAGACTGCCTTCCTTCTCCTTTTCCCATGCTCAGGCAGAGCAAGGCAGAAATCCCGGTCTGTGCCTGGCCTGCCTGCGGTCAGCCTGTCATCACTCTAATTGAATTGATGCAGACTGGGAGAAAAGCAGAACAAAGCCTATTTTTCCCCCACCTGCACACACTGCCAGGCTACTCAGCTAGAGCTTTGACTTATTTGAAGATTTGAATGTACTGCCAGCAGATTTGCCATACCACTGAATTTATGCACTTATAAAGCCAGACACTTGCACCAGGAAATGTTGCATCCAAGAGAGGTGAAGTAGTCGCTCATACTTTGGGCTAAGGATTCTCCTCACGTCCAGTTAGAGCAACTTTCTCTACTATCTGTCTTCTCTCACCTACAGTGTTGGTCTATCCAGTCTCTGGTTTCTAACCAAGAGTTTTCCCAGAGATTTTGCTGGGCCCATAACAACAAGTATCTTAGTATGATTATTGCCATTACAGATTTTGCAGGGGATAATTTACCCGACTTACTGTGAACTCAAGACCTATTATGCAGCACAAGCACAGTTCAACAGTCTAAATCCAGTCCCATAAAGGAGCTAGCACAAAAGGCCAATGAAAGCCCCAGGAAGAAAACAAGCATCTGAGATCCACTTGGTCCTCCCCTCCCACTGCTGCTGGCAAGTTCAATTACTTGAAGAAACAAAAACAGTTTAGCATTTATGTAGGGCATATTACAGCACTGTGGGGAAACCTACTACTAGACACCAGACAACTGTTATCTCACCACTCTGTCTTGTTACACAGTATGCTGTATGTGATATGATTTGAAGACAGAAGATCAAGGCTCTGTATAAATGAAGTCAGCAATAAAGTAAAATCCCAAGACCATAATGTTTCCTTCATCAGTCAGAAATTTAAAAGATTTACCTTTAAACTTACTCCATAAGAAACCTGTGAAAAAGCTCTGTGAAACACAGAGCTTCCTAAGCCAAAGCTTATTCATGGAAGAGGGAATTTCTATGAGCCTTGACAGTGGTCACAGAATAAGAATATCGTACCCCTACCAAGCTTTTCTAACAATATGGCAAACTTCAGTGAACAGCGTGTTTCTGAGAATGGAAGCGATTCAGATTTGGCAAACAGTTTTGGCCAGAGATGATTGGCAAACATTTTCTAAAAGAGTCAAAACATTTCATTTAGTGTGTTTTAAGAAGTGGCGGTTTTGTTTCAGAACAACTTTTTTTTAAGATATTAGGAGTTGCCAGAGTTTAATTAAAATCTCCCAGAGGCGATATTTAGCATTCTGTTCGATAAATTAACTGGCCAATATATGAAAGAGGAAAGAGAAAGAAGAGATCCCACTGACTCTATATCACTTCATCTTTCAAGACCGCAAGTTGCTGTATTAACTTAGAGCATCTCTTTAGCTCATCATATCAAGAAACACCACAGCTATCAAGCTATTTGATGAAAAAAATCCCTTTTCTATTTGTTTTCTTAGAAATAGTCTGATGAGGCTGTATTTCTCTACACAGCTGCTCACAAACAACTAGTGAGCAGTGCAAGAAATAGGGCCACCACCCACAAGAGGATTTCTCTCCCTTCTGACTAACTGAGCTAAAAAGCATCCAAGACCTCTACTTACAGTTATCACAAACGTGTTGACATTTATCTGAGAAACTAGACTTACTCTTTCCTCCAAACAGAGAGATAATAAAACGTTCTGTGATCTAGTCAGTGCTTAAAACATTCACACCAGAGAATGAAGTGTTCTGCTTGCAATCATGCTGCTGCTTCTAAAATAGATTCAAAGACTCCTTATGTACTGAAGCCAGAAATACAAGGAGCCACTAATTCCTTTCATCCTTACATGTAATTGTAATGGCCAGAGTCTCACACATTTGTGCAGAAAAACAAAAAGCAATGCTAGGATGGCAAGATTGTGTTGGTTTTTAATCATATACACAGGTCACTACCTCCAAATCAGATGCAAGCAATACATGTTAAAGAAAAATGCTTTTCAGCTGCAAAGAACAAGCAGCAAAAGAGCTCCCATCTCCTGTTCTCTCATACTGTTCTGTATGAGAGAAATTAGCTTAAAGCACTAAAGCATTCTGCATTTGTAGAGTGGCCATACAGGCCCTCTAGCTTTAAGCCTTTCCTCACAGATCACTGGCCTGTCCTCTCTTTTCAGAGCACATAAATTATACAAAATCCAACTCTCACGCTATCTCAGAGTCTGCTGTAGAACACCACCACATGCAGGCTTCCCCACCACAAGCTGCTTGTCCGGGAATCCCCTCCCTACCTCCCTGTTGGAACTGAGAAGAGGGCCAAACTGCTTCATACGCCTTCCTCTTCCTGATACCATCCTGCCAAGCCTTGCTCCTTAGGCAAGCTGAAAGGCATTTATAAAGTCAGAAATAAGCAATCTCTTCAAAGCTTTTCTCCCCACCTGAGCTGCTCACAGGCTGTGATCAATTTCTGATCAGCTTCTGCTGGGAGATCAGAAGCTGACTGGCTGTATAGAGCATGGCCCATGTTCCCCAGTGGTACAGCTAGAACTACTTCACTTCTTCCAAGGAGAATGATGGACCATTACTACCTACTCAGCCCTGATGAAACACTGCAATACCACTAATAGAGAAAGGACAAGAGGTCAGCCCTCACCTTCTGCCCCCCATCATTCTCTCTGTAGTAAAGGCACCCACTTGCAAAGCCTCTGCCTTGACACACACACACTCCCTGGTAATAGGATAGAGGGTACAAAAAGTACAGGCTAGGACTTGTACCCAAGTAACTGTACTGTCACTATCTAGCATCACAGCTTGTTCATCTATATGTGCACAGAGCGAAGGAGCTACTTTGGTACCTCCACAGTGTTTCCTCAGCCCTTACTCTGCAGATAGGATATAAGCCCATTTAGCTAATGCTAAGAGCCCACTCCATGGTCACAGTGAACTGACTGTAATTTTCCCTTGGTCAAGGAGGATTTCTTGACTTCAGCAAGGCTTTTGACACTGTTTCCCACAACATCGTCATAGATAAACTTAGGAAGCTTGGAACAAATGAGAGGACAGTGAGGTGTCTGACTAGCAGAGTCAGAGGGTTGTGATCAGCAGCCAGCCTAGCTGGAGGCCTGTAGCTAGCAATGGTCTCAAGGGGAAACACTGGGTCCAGTCTTATGTAACATCTTCAACAGTGACCTGGATGAAGGGATAGACTGCACACTCAGCAAGTTTGCTGATACTACAAAGCTGGGAAGACAGGCTGGATAGTTGGGTGGAAGGAATTATTCCAGGGAAGGAATAATTGCATTCATCAGTACAAGCTAGGGGCTGATCTGCCCCTAAGGAGCTCTGCAGAGAAGGACCTAGGTGTCCCGATAGATAGCAGGCTGACCATGAGCCAAAAGTGTGCACTTCGGCCAAGAAGGCCAGTGGTATCCTGAGGCCTTTCTGTCAGGGCTACTTAGTTGGTCCATTCAGTGGTGTGATAGAGAAATCAAAATGACAACACTGTCACCCACTGATCAGTGAAGCAAGAGAAACCCCATTTAGTCTTCTGCAGGGCCACCCTTCGCTAACAGCCATCAGCTCTTCAGATAGCAAATGATGTATAGGATATAAAGAACTGGAAGACTTTGGAAAGGCCATCATAAATAATTACATTTTTTGCTACCTCTCTAAAGTTAGAAGTCACAGGAAGAAACCTCAGAGCTACTGTGCCTACTATAAACTAAATGCTATTTACCTGAGAGTGATAAGCAACGTCAATGGGATAAAGGTGGGACAAGGAAGAGAAAAAGACTCGTCCTTCTCATCCAAACAGTTGCTACATCAACACTGCTGATTGACCAGGGCTCTCATTTTTCTCTGCAAAACAGCTCAGGGTCTCATTTTCACCAGCATAAAGCATAAGCAAAAATGCTAGCAGATCAAAGTGAAAGCTTTGTGTGTTATCAGCTGCAAAGACAGTGGAAATTCAGGATAACTATACCTGCAATAAAAGAAGGACAGTAGTGATATAAATACATTTTCTTTAAATTTGGTAGCATGAATGTGCTGTGCAGTAAGTTGAAAACATCACAAGAGCCCCCAGCTTGAATCTCTGCCAAATGGATTATTTTTAGTTGAACACGTTTAGCTAGTTTGCTAAAGATTTAAACCCAGGCAATATCTGCAGTCATTCTTGTGTCTGATTTAAAGAAGTGACATTTATTAATGTTACAACGATTTAGCCAATTATTCCAAAGTAAGACAGAAAAAAATAAAGCAATAAGGAAACAGGGTGAGATTCTTGTTGAAGAAAATCAGTCCTGTGATCCAAGTAAGATGATCTACAACAAATAGATTATTAGGGGGAGTTGGAGGGAAGGGAGCTGCAAGTTATGAAGAGAAAATTGATTTATCCTTCCAAAGGTAAAGTGATAAGTGACTGATCAGAGCAAATTGTCACAGATCCTACAGACCCAGTTATTTCCAGTAGGTTTCCAAACAGCTGTTGGCTTAAGTTAAGTCCACGTGAGAGATGCATTCCAACTGGGAAAGAGATCTATCCATGATCAAACCTCTGATCTGTGTTATTCTGCATTCACACTTACACTTAAATTAGACTTCAGCATCCCGCATACTCTTTAAAATACTCCTGCAAAGTTCTCCCTTCCTCTCTTTTTGCAAGCATGTACAGGTGTTGCTAAAGAACTTCTACGCATGTAAATAAGATATAATCACCCTGCATGCTGGGGCATTAAGAAATTGCTTTTGGTATAGATATTCTGAACACTTGGAATGCCCAGTGATTCTTGCTCAGTACTTTGATGCTGAAGAAAATAAGTCTAATAAATAGGTTTACCTGCTTCAGTAATTTGTGCAAAGCACCTTATTAAGTACAAGCTTTTTTTCTTTTTCCTCTCTCTCAAGCCTAGTACTATCCAATAGGTAAAAGGATAAATGGCTATAATCTTTGAATACATGAGACTACACAGAGTGGGTATTTCATAGCTGCACAAAGCCCATAATTGAACTTCTGCCCTAAGGGTAAGCTTTCCTGCAGTGTAAGTGCTTCTAGATGCCATACAGGGGTCATGATGCTTGTCAGGAAAGCAGAGCTTTACATCCAGTTAATTGTTATCCCCAGCTGTCTTTTTTTCTTCAAGACTAGTTTTCCAACAGCCATTCAAACAAATGTGCTCATTTCCCAGTTCCCCCGCAATTCCCCACCACAATGTAACAAAGTGCAGATTTTGCATGGCTATATTCCAAACTCCATGGTGTTAAAATCATAGCAGCAATAGAAAGGCATGTAGCCTCAATAATCATGATGTAGAATTTGAACTGGAGGCGACTCAGTGGTAGTCAAACAGATGCAACATGAAAATAGAATGGTTCCTATGTACAGAGCATTAACTTGTGCTTAACCCTATGGAGTTAGTACTGACACATGAAGGTTTTTGTGGCTTACCAGGAAGTAAAGGTCATTGTGAATTAAACTGATGATCTCAATTCAGTTCACTGTGCCTAGGTTTCCATCTCAGAACACACTGACCATAAACAGCAAGTTTTTTCTTCCCTAGCTTCCTACGGGCTTCATCTTAACTGTCAGTGGCATTAAAAAAAATGCAAAGACACTTTGTCCAGTATTCACATTTTTCCAGCTCAGTAGAAAAATAACACTAGTTTGGGACAGCTCAGTAGTGGCTGAGAAACTTTAGACCACAGCCTGCAGCAGAACAAGGTAAAAAAGATCGTGCATACAACAAAAGAGCAACACAACCCCTTTACCTTCTTCAAATTATTAGCTAGGAACTCTTTGACATTTGCAATATTGCCCTCTGATTACCAAGAACTTGCCACCAGATGCTTGGGTTACCAGCCCTTGCTTGAAGAACAGCTTGGGAAAGTTCACAGTTAAAGCTGCCAAGCATCTGTAGAATAGAATCATAGACCATTAAGCATTCAAAACCAAAGTCTTAAGGAAAGACTTTACAACAACTTGCTCAATTTTGCCTATAGTAGCTCTGGTAGAGGAGCTTCAAGCTATTCTAGTTGTGCTTTTCAGACTGTCTTTCAATACAGACACAATCCTATCCGAATAGTCCTTAGCACACCCTCCTTCCATGAGGAAATAACTCAGCTTTTCTAGCCAACAAAAGACCACTTAATTTTTGCAATAAAAAGATTTTTGGCATTAACCAGAGCCTGCTCTTTGCTCTTTGGTGGCTACTCTCTGGAAAAGTATTTATTGTCTTTCAGCTCATTAACAAATGCAGGAGAGGAAGTAAATAACTATCAAAATGATCCTCATCTGAACATGCTTATCCTAAGCCTGTGCTAAGTCAGAGAGTAAAACAGGTTGAGCCAAGCCATCTTCTCTTTAGGTCTTCGTGCCAAGGATAGGATTCAGATTTTCTGATTTTTCAGCACAGGTAGTTTCCAATTACAATCCTCTACACAAAAGAGAGCAAGAGAATCAACTTGCTACACTATGAACTTCCAAAAAACATTTCCAAGGAGCGTGTCCCTATGCTCCTCCCTACACTGAAACTTCACCAGTTCTGATTATTTTTTTTTTTTAAACTCCTTCTGCTGCAATTAACCTTCAGAGACTATGATTAACTATGATCTCATATATAAGGGATTGATTCAGATTACTATTAACCTGGAAACAACATCCTTAATACAATTCCACAGATGTTTCTCATCCCTGGATGACATCCCAACCCTTTTTCCACAGCCTGGTAGTGCTCGATCTCTCAAAATTAAATGACAATTGGCTCCTGCCAAGAGAGAGAGGTGATCATATGTCCTTCCATAACTGGGACACTGGAAATTAAAAAGTCCTCCCCTCACCCACTACTGCTCCTGAAAAATTCTGCAGAAAATCCAGTACAGTTTTACCTGTAGTCTGGCACAATATGCTAAACGTTTCAAAGAAAAATGCCATGGTCAGCATCATCTTTGACAGCCAGAACATGACATGCCTAGATGAAGAGATTGCTGGAGGAGGGTGGATATCATCCTCTCTGAGGAACTGTGCTGAGCTCCTCTTCATACAGTGTCTGCCTCCAAGCATAAGCTCCCACCCAGCCCCACTGCTCCCCATAATCAAAACTGTTTCATACTCACCATATCATACACATTCAGAATCACTGGTTCATTGGCCATTGTTGATTGCCGTGGAGGCTGGATTTAAACCTTTCAATCCCTGCCAGATGTGTGTTGCTGCCCCTAGGGTATCCTTTTACCCTGAGACAGACAGAGGGAAATGCCTCATCCTACAGCCTCCAAAGGAAGGAGAATGAAGGGAGGAGAAATGCTCACAGTCAGTAGGTGGGGGGGTAAAGTTGGTTGCAGGGAGGTAGGAAGGTTTGGGCTTGTTTTGCTGGTGCTATAGGGTTTCTTTCTTCCACAGCGTGACAGATCCCAGATTTCTTTCTAACTCAGTAGCACACCTTGGAGTCCATAGACTTGTGTAACCAAGCAGCAGTCAAGCTCGTAAATCCCAATCTACAGAAGACAGCCTCCGAGCCCGGAGATAAGTCTTCTACGGCCGTAGGTAGCACCGTGACTGGAGAGGGGGGGGCTCTCGGCGGCCTCGGCAGAGCAGCGTGCTGCTACAACGGGGCTGCAGAACGCAACGAGCAGCGGCTGCGAGGCACGGAGCCGGGCGCACTGGTCCGCCGGGAGCTGTCCGCGGTGCTGGGGCTCGGCCCGCCGGGAGCTGTCCGCCGTGCCGGAGCTCGGCCCGCGCTCAGGCGCTCGGGAGAGGGCTCTCCGCCCCAGGCAGGACGTGGCGAAGCGACTGTGCCACAGTGGCTCCAGCGCGGGGTTCGGCGGTGGGACGAAGAAGACGAAGGGGCTGGCCGCCCTCGGGGCAGAGTGGGGATGGTATAGCCGCCATCCTGCCCGCAGGCGGGTGGGCAGACCCGGCCTCGGCACCGAAGTTAATAGGCAGTTCTCTGAAGGAGGTAGCGAGGGATCAGCGGCTCCAGAGGGAAGACGATGCCGAGCGGGCGACGCTTCTGGGCACGGCGCGGTTCCGGGCGCTTCCCAGTGCTCCGCTGTCCGCCAGGGCGAGTCCTTATTTCGGGATCAGCTCGTCCCGGGCCGGGCAGCCCCTGCTGACTGACAACCGGCGAGACCTACCCCTTCCTCTGCTGGCTGGATGCATCTCTGCACGGCACACGGCGGGAGGGCGGGGAAGGGATGAAGCGACTGGGCACGGCGAGTAGTTTCACTTCTGTCTGTGGCAAGGTCTGGAGTTTCTTCTGTCCTGGAGCTACTTCACACTCGTGTTAGACCCGGGCAGTCCTGCAACATCTTTCCAGCAAATGCTTTCCTCTGATCAGGATGCAAGAGTCAATTATAAAATCCACTGCGGTTATTTCATCTTCCCTTTGCTCCTCCTCTCCCTCTAAAGGGAAAGAGGGGTCTGTGATAGTGCTGGGAAGGGGTGTAGTAGACGGAGAAATGGGCTCCCGCATGCAGAGATACAAGGTGGTGTGCAAATTGGCATGATGACCTTAAATGTTCAGACACCGCAGACTTTCTGGAGCAGCTCAAAAAAAAAAAAAAAAAAAAAAAAGCAGAGATGACCTCATCTGCGTTGGAGGCGTATCTGAGGCTTTCTGCCAGCTCTCAGCCAACCAGATCTGAATGAAAATTGCAGGGAGCCTGTTACATCAGCAAAGCCCAGCATGCCCCAGCCCATCCCAGTACTGTCTTGAGTCACACGGGACCATCCCGTCTGTGAAAAGGACTCACTTCTCTTTGTCAGGAGCAGAAAGAAAAGACCATAGAGCTGCAGCCTTGTGAACGACTTGTTATGCAGTCTGTAGGAGGATTTGTGTTGGAGGCAGGCAAGCCTGGAAGGAGAGTGCGTTCATGTCCTGCATAGCTAACTGCCACCTCCAGAGAGCCAGCCATGAAAATTATCCCCCAGCTGGTGCCAAAGAAGACCTAGAACTACTTCACCCTAAACGTATGCATTTGCATTTTGAAAGGGGAATACCACAGCTCGGTCTTGAGCATGCAGCATGGTAGGGACTCCAGCACAGCAATTTCATCCAGGCTGGTTATTCCATGAGTGGGCTAAGTAGTTCCAGACACATGATGCTGGGGCTAGCACCCCAGCCCTCCAACCCATCACCCCCCAGTTACTCTGTTAGGCACCTTTAACCGTCTGGTTGCAGCAGTCTGAGGCTTGCAGGAACGGTTTGTGCAGGTGGGAGTGGGTGCCTCCAACTCCCTTACACCTCAAGGTCCAGATACTGCTTAGAGGACAGACCGAACCCCAGGCATCATTCTAGACTGCCAAGCAATAATAGGCTCCTACTGAAAAGAGCTAAGCTCCATCACTTGTGCCATCACTTGTAAAGCAAACCTCCTACTGAATCCCACAGGGCTCCTGCTAAACTGCCAAAGATATCCTGAGATTGTTACTTTTGGCTATCTCTGCTGTTCTGGCAATGATGTTTTAAAAATACGAGAGAGAGAAAGAGAATAGCTGATATAAGATCAGCTGATGTAATTGGAAAAGATGAGCAACATACAATCTCTTCCCACATTTGTCCACTTGCTTACTTACTAAATTAAGTCTAGTGTCTGCAGTACCCAAAGTTCACTAAAAAAAAAAAAAAAATGAAGAGATTTAACCAGGTCCACATTCCAGTGACAGACACCTATAAATATTTAGTAGTTCAGAAGGTGACAGACAGTCACAATCTTACATGTTTTATCCTAAAAACATTTTTAAAATAATCACCTATAGGGGAAAAAAAAAAAAAAAAAAAGACCAGAAACCCACTTACAATTTTAGAGACAGAAGAAGGAAAAAAAAATAAGTTTAAGAACTTGATTTTAAATTCAGGTGATCAAAGCCAGTCTAAACGTGCTTTTGTTATTTAAAGGATTTCTGCTGTAGGAGAGACGTTGTCACTTGCACATGAAGACCAAGATTCACTCTACCTAACTTGAAATTAACTGCAAGAGCAATATCATGAATGTACCTGCTCTAGGCTCTCTAGTGTTCAGGGAAAAAAGCTGTTCCATACAGTGACCAGTGTTTGAGGGATCCTTTGAAAGTTCCTTTTTTACCTCATTCTTTCGTAGCAAACTTACTATAACTCCTGATAGAAGGGATCGGCCTGAATACAAATGTCCTGACATTAATATAAGCTATTTAGCAGTCACATAAATTGTTTACAAGGCATGGTTTGCTTTGGACTGTGTTAAAATGTTTCACCAAAAGCTCCAGCTGACTCACGAAACCAAACTATTCTATTTCAGAGGTGTGAGTACAATGCTGCTGATAGTCACACTGCTAACAGGCATCACAGTCTAAGCATTAAAAAGCATTCAAATTAATTGCAAATACAAAGGGAAAAAAAGATTCTTATTACTTGGGATCTGTTTTGATCCCAAAGCTGTTTGTTTCTTCTGTGTCCTAAAAGGATCAAAGCAGATCCCAAAGCTACTTTCAGGACATCGCAGAAACAAACATTTCTCCAAATTTATGTCTAAAGCTCACTTTCAAACAGCCTCTTGGAAGGTCTAGTTTCCTGAGTTTCTCCACATCCTTGGCACCCCTTAGTGAAAGGTGAGATGGACCCCATAAGTGAAAGTAAAAAGGTAAGAAGGCTTCACAGTGACTCAGAATAAGGGGGGCAAAGGGGGAATAGTTAGAGATAGTTTATAGAAGCAAGAATGTAGAGTTTGTTAGAAAACAAGGGATGGCAGACTCTGTGTCTGGGATGAAGGCCATAAAGACAAGGGTTTGAGAACAGCCCGAGGACATTTGGCAAGGAGGTGATTAGATGTCCACAGGGCAAGAAGAAAGCGGTTTGGGGGGGGGACGCCCCCCCGAAAGGCCAGGAGTTTACAGCCAGAAAGGTCAGAAGCCTTCGCGAGGAAAACAACAAATCTTCATCCCACGACCCACTACGCATGCGTAAGAGGGGAGGGTCTGCATGCTACCGAACTCTCAGGGGGGTGTAATGAACACGTATCCAAATTCTAGGAAAACTACTGATTACGTATTAGTTTGGCCTGTATCTGTAGCATGACTTTCTAGACGGTGTGCAAGTTAGGCAGATCTAGCCCCCTTGCACCCGGTGTCTGTGCAGCACTGAATAAATCATACCTGCTATATAGCTGCTTTGTGGTTATAGAGTTTGATTCCGCACGTCATTAGAAGGTGTTCATTTATTTATGTTCAACTTTGGTTATTCACACTTACTATTTGTAACATAAAACTGTGTACCTTCCAGAATCACTGCCTGTGGGTCAGATAAGACATTCTTAGATTAAGAAAAAAACGCAGCGAAAGGGTTAAAAGTAGATAGTAATGCTACCAGCCAACATGAAGTAGAAAACCAAGAAGCAGGTATTACCTTCAGTAATTACATAGTATCAAGGTCAAAACTGAGAGCACTTCAGCCACCTCCCCCAGGTTCTCCATCAGGAAAGTGGCACTGCTGGGCACTCTAAATAGCACTGCAATATTCCACTGGGGACAAGAACAAAAGGAAAAACAGAAGTGCAAGAAAGAATTAATGGAAGCATTAGAGTTGATGGTGGCACCTGAGGGTCTGTCTACTTGCATTACTAGTCAGGAATTCCAGCTTAAATTAACACCTTTCCTTAATTTATTCTCATGCACTTTCCAGAGCTCCTTAGAAACCCAGGAGACAATGGAGCTTTCAAGTATGTTTCACAGCTGGGCTGCCAACTTTAAACGCCAAGACACACAGTGGTCTTATCTCCAAATCAGGTAAACCATCCTTGGCTGTCCATTATATTAACAACTTGTCATTTTGGATTGTATACAGTGCTTTCACCCACATCAAGTTGTCATTCTTACCCCGTTCTGAGTACATTAGCCAAGACTACCCTTTATAAAGGAAGTAAAAAATAGCATTTTAAAAATAGATGGTATTTTATCAGATCCCTAAGGATTGTGGAGGATATGCTAGGATATAAAGAGAGTTCTCTTCCTCCATCTACATCAACAAATCACCTCTTGGGTGGGTGCTGGAGTTTTGCAGCTTTGTTCCAGGAATGTCACAAACAGCATTTTGATTTAAGGAGTTTTATCTCACTTCCACTTGAGACACTTAGCACATAACATTGAGATGACTGATTCTGCTCTAGTTACTGAGTGTAGGATATAGAGAGAGAGAGGAAAAAAAAAAAAAAAAAAAAGGGAGATGAAATCAGCACAGGATGCCAGCAATGCCAGAGGGCCTGTGCTTTGCTCTGTGTTAATGCAATAGGTGAAGTAGTTACCTTGAGATTGTACCAAAAAAGGGAAGAAAAATTGCCAAATTAGGGATTTAAAGAATTTAGCAAGACTGTGGGGAGACACAGCTGAAAGCTAGGTACGTGTCAGTAGCTCAAGGTAGCAAAATTAATATTTGCATTCAACTCCACTCAGTTTTGCATTTTGTCTCCTTTCTCACTGCATCTACAATTCCCAACTTTTAAATATTAGGTTATTTGTCAGGGAGCACTGAAGGCTGGCTGCTCCTAAAGGGATGGGTTGTTGAATGCAATAACATGACTGGCACAGCAGAACCTTCATTATCCATGGCCCCATCCCGCAATACATGAACAAGGTGCACAGGGCAGGCCTGGAGCTGGCAGCCACGTTCAGCCAAATGTCAGGCAAGCTCACAGGGATGAAGGTCCAATGTCAAGCTGGGACACTGATGCACACGTCCAGCCCAGCAGGGCAGGGTTGGAGTCCAACATCCTCCCAAGGCAGGCATAGCTGGGGCCGAGGCTGACAGTCCTGGGCTGGACTGAAATGGGGCTGCTGGGCCATGGATAAGGTTGGGAGAGGCTCAGGGTAGAACAGGCAAGGCCATTAGGGGCCACTTCTGCCCTCAGGTCCCTGGCAGCTTGGACTCTGTTTACATGAAGCAACATTGTCAGCTGACAGGCAATCAATATACAACAGAGAAACAGGGTGGAAATGCTGAACATCCATGTTCATTCTGATGGTAAAGATTAGACAAGTAGTTATGAATGTTATTAACAAATTAATGGCACTAAGTAATAGCTCAAGATCAGCCACTGCATGCAGACGAGAGGAATATCAGTAACAGTAACTTTCTATATACCCAAGGAGATTAACAGGTTCAGTTTTAAAGAGCTTTTCACATCTTTAGACTACTTATTTGCACCATGATACAGTAACAGTGTGCAGTGGATAACGCAGTGACTGGTGTTATTACACACCGTACAAACACACCAAAAGACATTACAATAATTTAAAGAGATGGCAGGGGTAAACAGCAAGAGAATAGATGTGTCACCAGCTCCCCATCACAGAGGTACAGGGAAAACAAAGTGACCAAAATTTAGCTGAACAGAAAACTTGCAGTGCATACAGTCAGGATCAAGGAGAACTGAACTGATGTGCAATGCTACACTTGTGAAGATGAGGATAAAATCCAAAAGCTAGCTGCAGCTTAGCCCTCAGTGTGTGTAAGCTGCCTTTTTCCTGGACTAGGACAATATCTACCCCTCTGCTTGTATGTCCTAACCTCCACTGACCAGAGCACTTTGAGGGGGGGAGATCAGCACTTCAGAGCAGAGACCCAGCTCATCAGCTAACAGGTCTGCCCAATGTGCACCAGTCCCTCCTTCTCCATGTAACCAGTTGAATGCAGAATCCACACCCTGCTGGGATCACTGCCTGCTTTTCATACAATAACCTGGTGGTTATATTACAAGGAGAAGGAAACGTGGATTCTTATTCCTGTAGATTTAAAACACACTCCAACAAGGACAGCACCCAAAACCTTCAGATTATGGCATTTTATACCCTTTTTGGAACACTTGGTCAACTACTTCAAGACATGTTCACTAAGCTAGGCCGGTCCAGCACCTTCAAACCGCCTATTGATTAGTGTGCAGGCATCAGATACACAGGTATTAGATCTCTTTTTCTGTCCGGCTGGGTATCATATTCTGCAGTCAAATCATAGCTGCATTCCAGAAAAGTTATCAAGTGTATAGGATACCAATAAAAAGATGCATGTAAGCATCATATCTTATTCACAGAATTTAAGTATTCCTTTCTCTATATCCATCCTCTTTGCAGCCTGATCAGCGCCTGAATATAAAAAGGGAAGAAATCATAAAAATATTGAAAGGTGTGCAGAGTACAATGCAACTTGTAAGCTACTATGTATAGCATTTTACAATTCTACAAGACTCAGCAATGGGCTTTGTTTAATGCAAAGGTACATCCTAGGAACTCTAATATGCTTTCGCACATCATCTGTACGAACAGGCCATGGCTAACCATCAGATACGCATGCAATGCCCAGCTGATTCTTTATTTAATCAAGCCCAAATCCACCACAGTACCTTCTCAAACAAAACTGTTCACATTTAATAAGATCAAACACTGAAGGAAGATTTACAGATACAGAGGAAATAGAGCAGGATTTGGAGATGGAACGCAATAGATTTGTTTCTCACTCCTCCCACCCACAAATCTGAAGCAGCCTCCTGTGGCACATGTGACATATCTGGCTATCAATTTTTTTTTAATACTGCTATAATATAAGCTGAAAACCGTATCACAGAAACCCAGTAACAGTGTCCCATCCTATTCATATTCATTGGGCTTGGTTTGAGGTTTTACTTGGCAATCACAAACTAGCTGAAAGAGTCCCCAGCACTAAAGCAGTCTGCAGCAATGCACAGTTTCCATTTTGCCCATTTTTCTTTACATTTTTAGCGCGGCCAGAGCTTTACTCACCATTTGTTGTCTTTCACAAAGAACCTGATGTTCTAATCTCTTTCAGCTCTAAATGCAAAGTGATTCAGGCTAATGGTGCCAAAGCAAAAAGCTGTGCATTTGTTTCCAAAGGGCCACACATAATCAAAACTTTAGATAAATTGCATTTGTTATTTAGAAAGGCAGAAGCTATCACAGATGCCCTGGAAGTGTACTGGTCAAAATGATTATTTTATTTTTCCTCTCACCTACTAACAACATGCAAGTCAGATCAACATCCGAACAGCAAGTAAATAATGTGAACCTAACCACCCAAAGGGTGAGGAAAATACAATTCTGCCTTTTAATAGTGATGGAGAAGAGTCAATTGACAAGATAGAGAGATTGATGGAAGCACAGAGCTGTGCCAGAAGCTGACAGAGCTCATAGGTGTAAAGAGGTGTTTCTTATCTTTCATTAACCTCCTGCATCCAACCTGAGTTGGGGCCGTTGCTCCCACCCTGCATCTGTACTTATGTCTCTGTCTATTCCTCCAATTCCAGGAGTATAGCCCCACACTAAACAGAGTGCTGGTCATATGTCACTAATCACTCCAACTTCACCACAGAGAAGGTAACTCCTGACAGGACAACTATCAATAGTCTCTGAATCACTTTGGGATGAATCAGACTGTTAAAATATTTAATAGTCGTGCACCAGCTTGGCTGCTTCCTCACCAAGCTCAGACCTTACAAGTTATGAGTAATACTTGTACTGTGCAAAGAACGAACATTCTGAAGAAAATTGCCTCTATTTCTCCACTGCTCTTTCCCCAATACTTGCATAATGAATTTCAGAATGCTAATGGAAACCTTCTGATGAGATTGAATTATATCTTTAAACAAAGGAGGAAAAGGATCATTACACAAATGTTTTCCTATTTATTTTTATCTTTCTAAATAGTCACACCATACTTTCTGCTCTCCAAAGGACGAGAAGGCTAGGTGGCACTGCAGGCTAATGGACTAGCTTCCTATAATATAGAAATTAACAAAGTGAATTTGGCATCCTTATCAACAAGCTCCAATGCTAGCGTAGATTTCTCCAGCCCTGAATCACTGAAAAACTCAAAGCAACAGGCCTAAGCATATAATTTTGCAAGGCACAAATAGCTCACTTGTTCTAACAACTCATCATCCTCATAACTGAGCTTGAAGAAATTAAGCACATAAAAATGGCAGCACTGCTTCAAACAAATATCAGAGCCTGACTGTTCCCAACTGTAAGCGTCAAGAACACTAAAGCACACTCATCCACAATTACAGCCATAACCAACCCAAGACAGCGATATCAGCTTGTTTCTGGTAAAAGCCTTGAAACTAAACTAAAATAAATAGATAAACAAAATAGCATATTTCTTCTTCCTGTTGCACATTCTAGCTAAGCAGTTTGCTAGTATCAGAGGCCTATTTGTGTTCCTATTAGGTGATATGATTGTATCAGTAAAGGAGTTCTGCAGGTGCAGTTCTGCTGGCCCACAGAAATGGATGCAAAGTCTTATTTCTGCCAACAAAAACAAAGCCCATAGCAGGCTTACTCTTCCCAAGGAACTCCGTGACTCTGTGCCTTGCTCTCTGTGTCACTCCAGACACCTTCCGCCTGGCTCTTCAGGATAGCCTACACACAGCCCACCAATGACCACCCCCCCCACACCCCTCTGGTTTATCTGCATTTCCAAACACTGCCAGACATCATGCTTTGGCCTTGCACTGCTTGATACAGAGGCTTCACTTATCTTCCCATGTGTCTTGAAAGAAGAGTACATGACGCTTGTTTTGCCCTTACTTGTACCCTTGCACAGCAGTAATCACAGCTACCATCCATGACAATAACTCACGTACAAGACAACTGCAAAGAACTGTTGCTCTGAATTGGGGTGGTGTTATTTTGAATGACAGGACTTCCTAGAATTAAAGCTACTGTGTGATCATTTCTTGGAAAATTACTCCTTACTGAAAAGCAAATACACAGCCTTAATGGTATTCCAACTGAGGCAGGGTAAGTACAAGACAGCATTTGGGAAGGAAACAATAGACTGATGATTTTGCTGTCTTCAGCTTCTCAAATCTGACATGCCTACTTGTATTGTGTAACTTTTCTTCTAAGCGTTATTTCCATTTTGTCACGTGAACCTAAGATTATGGCATGTCATACAATAATACGAGGATAGAACCATTCTGTCTGCAATAGATCTGATCTAAAGAAATTATGTACTTAAATTAAGGAATCATCTGTTCTTTTATCTTCTCCAGAAGGATAACACTGTGGTTCTTAGAGCATGTCACACGTGTTCTCCCAATTTCACATGCACTTCCATTGCAGTGACATCAGCATTTAACATATAGCAAAACCTCAGTCTCATCACTTTTATGCTAGGACCCCAGAGATACCAGCTACAATCAGGGTGCACTGGTGTTCTTCAGATGGATGTGGATTTGCTGGATCAGAATGGTCTCAATCCCCTTCAGCCCCCTCCCTTTCTCCTACCAAGGAGCTATGAATTCCCATTTCAGCACTCCTTTCTAACTCCTAATCTCACCCATCAGACAGAGGGAATGGCAGAACACAGTCACAGGGCTGTGACAGGAAAAAAGATGATGAGTAAAGCCCTCCTCCTAAACAGGAGTGGCTTAGTAGAAATGTGGCTGACGTGTCTCCTATGGGGTCTGCTAACAGAGCCCTGGGTTAAGAAGTACCTGTTAGTTTAGGAAGAAACAGTTTCTACATGCCTCCTGCACCCCCCAACCAATACCACTGCTCTTTCTCAAGAACAGACCAAGAAAATATCCCCCATGTCTTCTCTTCTATGGTCTTATTCATTCTCCTCCTAGATTCCTCTTCCATGAAAGTCATCTCTGAATTCAAGAGGAAATCCTGGCCAGAGAGCTCATGTCAGCATGGAACAGTTCTCAACAGCTCCTCTGCAAGTACAGAGAAACACCTCCACTGCTTCCGTGATCCTGGAACACCCACAAGAGGGAGATGACTTGTAGAGATGTTGATGACAAGAGGAGAATGGGAGGGGAAAAATGAGGCAAAAGCTGAAAACTGACCTTTTTTCATTCTAAGAGTTCGGACTTTCACATCTAGAGTATCCTACCAGAGTCCTGGCACACTTAAGTCTCAGATTTTCAGAAAGAGTAGACATCAGGATTAGGTTCTAGTCTGTTCCTAACATCTCTGCCAATTTCCATAAAGAACCTCTTTTAGTTCTTGTTATCTATTATTTTGATGAAGGGCAGGGAACCAATCCTGTTGATGGTACAATTCCTTTTTATTTTTAGATGTGACAAAAAAAAGGACATAAACTGTTTGAATTTCAACTAATTGAGTTGAATGGGCAATCCTTACTGACCTAGAAACCAAAGCTTGTCAAAGTATCGGTGGAAATGGCAACTGCTTCTAGCTTTCCTCTGCAATAGCTAAAATCTTCAATTATTGCACCACAGCAACACTGCCTGTATTCTTCATGAAAATAAAGCCTCGTGGAATACGTAGATCTAAATGGTATGTCCTGTATCATTTGCTACTCACCAGACAGATGACATTCTGGCAGGCAGGAACACACCACTGCAAACTCTTTGTTGGCTGAAAGTGCCAAAGTGACAGATGATAACTGCCTTAGCACTACCAGCAAAGAGCTTCGGCTTGTCTGATAGTGCTGGGACACACCTTCTTTAGTAGGAAACAATGAAGCCTGCAATTAATGCATTTACACAAAGGAAAAATGTTGCTAGCTGGATGAGAAAGTAAAGATAGTTCTTCCCAGCACCAAATCAGCTGAACTCACCCATGAAAAGCTCTACTGTAACACAAAGGCACACAGAACAAAATCTTATAGAGTAAACCAAGGGTACAGCCCGAGCAGGCAGGAAAAAAATACAATGGGAGGACATGCTGTGCTGAACTGTGTGGATGGAAAAGCACATGGTTTGAATTCTTGTTGCCTCCTCAGTCTACTTTGGAATGACCATCTGTAAAGCCCTGGATGCCCCTCTGAGATGCAGAACGTTACCAATTTTAGCACAATAGAATGCAGAGACCTAACACTTCATCAAATAATTAGGGAAAGAAGGACTAGACCATGAACAGCATTTGTTCCAATACAAAGCCTGAAGCCAACTGAAAGGAGTCACAAGTATGGATTTTGACCATCCATAAAGGAATAAGAATTATTAGAGCTGGTCCTGAAAAGGGATGTCTGATGAAACTGAAAATACTGACATAGTGATTTTTCCTCAAAGAAGATCAGGATTTCATGATATATACTTACACATATATAAATGTAATATTAAATATGGGGGAAGGTGCATATATTCATATGTACATACAGATTCACATACATATAAACTAACTTTTGGCAAGAGCTCGGTGCGTTATTTTTCTTTGCATTATTCACTTTTGCAAAAATCCCTGTTCTCCATACCCCAAAAGCCTCTTCAAAGAGAATGCAGAAGAAAGGAATTTGCTTCTTTCGGTAAATCCCACTGAGACTGTATGGGAAATCAATATTTCCTGAAGGAAAAAAAAAACAAAGAATTAAAAAACAAAACAGCCTTTGAGATCAAAAAGACAGCTTTTACTAAAAACACTGCACAGTAGAACAACTTCTATCGTTATCAAGAAAGGAAGTGCTTGGCAAAATGGAGTCTCAGCAGTTGCTCAATCTTTCCCCTCTACCAGCTTAAAAGCATCCCAACCTCATCAACAAGCAAGGACTCTACAAATTCATCCTTACAAATTTAAGCAGCACAATTTCACCTTAGCCGTCAAGTCACACACATACATATCCTATATCTCCCTCTCAGAGAGCCGGCATGCTAACAAATGCGAGGGAGCTAGCTGTGTTTTGTATTCCATGCATACTCCAAAGGTGCTCTTGAGATCTTGCTCTGATGATGGAATTCAGCTTAGCCTCATTTGCAGCTGTTACTGAGATCCCAAATGGAATCAGATTCAGGTCAGGAGTTTTCCATTATCTTGAACTACATTGCTTTTGAAATCCCTTTGCTAATCTTATCTCTTGAACATAGTATGAAAAGAGAGATTCAGATTCTAGATCATGAAAATATTGGTTTGAGGGAAATTTCTTAAAATCTGTTTAGCGGTACCTCCTGTCTCATTCAGCCCCGAAAACCTACTCCCAGCAGCTGAGGGACACACAACAATATCTTTTGCACCAGGTCAGCTACATATATCTGTAACAATTCAGAACAGTCAGAATTTTGCAGCTATGAAACTCTCTGCTGGCAGCAAAAAGTCATACACATATGAGGTTTTTTTAGATATTCATAAGGTGTGCACCAGCACAGGATTAACTCTACCTCCCACATCAACAAGGTTTTCATCAGAGCTACATTCCCATCACTCCTTATAACTGCTACATTACTCACTTTACTCACCACTGGCGAAAGAGCAGAACATTTCCCCTGGGACTACAATGGAAGAGTGGATCAATGCTTCACATAAGAACTGAAGAATCCACAACAGAAGCATGTTTCATACATGCATGAAGACCAGCCTTACCCAACACACACAGTGGCATTTCCATCCACTCCAGACTACCAGGGACACACCTTTGTGCAGACTCCTGTCTCAACTTGAAGCTTGTAACAACCAGAGAGAGCAACACGATGGAAGGGTGACACGAGATGTAACGACAGAGAGACCAACGCAATAGAAAAGTATTAAGAGGGAAGGAAAAAAAGGACTGCGCTCCTGTCTCCAAAGATCTAAGCCCACAGGGAATAAAATCCACAAAGGAAAGATCTCCAGAAAAAGATCCTCCCCCGCTGGCACTCAGCCCTTAAACGGGATCTAAGAGAGGTGCAGCCAGGTTCCACCCCTTCCAGTCTCACACCTGAATTGCCTTCACCTGTGCTCCCAGGGCTGACTGGGTCCTTTCCCCAGGTGCTCAATCAGTGGTTCAGGCCGTGACTCAGCGGTTCCTGTACAAAGCTCCACTCTTTTCCTTGATGTGTCTTTCACTGGAACATTTGCACAGATAAAATACCAGCGCCTCACCATTCTCTGTAAAGAACTTCCCCTCCTTGAGCTTAAAAGAATTCCCCTTTATCCTATCACTGTCCACCTTGCAAAAACTTGTCTCCCTTCCTGTTTATAATCCTCTTTTAAATACTGGAAGGCTGCAATGAGGTCTCCTAGCAGTCTTCTCTTCTCCAGGCTGAACAAGCCCAGCTCCCTCAGCCTGTCTTCTCAGGGGAGGTGCTCCAGCCCTCTGGTCATCTTCATGACCCTCCTCTGGACCTTCTCCAACAGTTCTACATCTTTCCTGTACTGGGGGCCCCAGACTTGAATGCAGTACTCTAGATGGGGCTTCACAAGGGCAGAGCAGAGAGGGACAATCACCTCCCTGTCCCGGCTGGCCACCCTTCTTCTAATGGAATCCAGGATACCATTTGCTTTCTGAGCTGCAAGAGCACACTGCAGGCTCATGTTCAGTTTTTCATTCACCAGGACCCCCAGGTCCTTCTCCACAGGGCTACTCTCAAGTTATTTTCCCAGTATGTTTATGTATCTAGGATTACTCAGACCCAAGCGCAAAACCTTGCTCTTCGCTATGTTGAACTTAATTGGCTTCACATGAGTCCACCTTTAGAGTTTGTTGAGGACCTGGGTTTGTTGATTTATCCCAGGAAAAAGCTCTGTGGTGATATTAGGGAGAAGCTAAAAGAGACTATCAGGAGATGGGAAACTCTTCAGGAAACTTTATCAGATCCACGTCCTCTAGAAAAGCTTTCACCTCTCTCAGAAAAGCCCTGGAAGGCCAAGTGACAAAAGCTTTTCATCAAATGTCCTTCGCTCTGTCTGAGTGTCTGAACCATGTTTGCTAGAAAAAGGCCAGGATGAAGCTCAGAGTAGTGACAGAAGAAACCCACTCCCACTCAGGTAGGATGTCAATGTCAGCCAGAGCAGAGTTCTAACCCAGCTCATGCTGCACCTCTGATCTGCACAGGTGACAGATGCTTACTAGAACAGAGCCAAAGAGAAAGAATTCACTGATCATACACTCTTCATTCTCCACTACCAAAGAAAATGTTATTTACCTAAATGGAGAGGAGGTATTTAAATACATAAGACAGCTGTAGGATGGTGCTCAAGGAACCAATACACTCAACTGAGCAACATAAAGAGTATGCGTATGAAACAGAAGTCTCTCTCCTCAATAAGCCATACCTGCCAAGCATGATGTCTTGTTATAACACGTGGTATCTTTGACATTTACCTTCAGTCATGAGGAAACTTACGTTTCACAAGTGCCATAATTATGTATGATTCATCAGCTGTCTGCACAGGACTGACAAATAAATGTCATATCAGATTGAAAGCACCGTCTATTTTATAGGTGCTTATTAACACATTATTTAACAGGCCTAGTTTGTTTTGCTTTGAGTAGTCTAAGACTTTTTTAGGATTTTTTTGTTTATTTTATATTCAGCTTATAAAACAAATTAGACCTTAAAAGGATTTTTCTTTTTAGAATTCATATTACTTGCTTTAAAAGCAACATCATTCTTCTAATATATTGAAGCTACAGATAGAAGCAACTCTGTCTTCAGGGAGTGAGAGCAGATGCAAAAGACACATGAACAGGACAGGTTCCACTGATAAAAAACAGCAGCAATTTCCTATAGGAATCATGACACAGGGGAAAGAGGAATTGTCCTACCACACACAGAGAGCAGCAGAAGGTCTAGGGAAGAAAGGGAAGAGACCATGCACCAGTCCAGAATGGGTAAAGAGCTGCAGTGCAAGTCTTCAGGTGCTGAGGGCCTCTTGGACAGTGATGAGAACATCCTCCCAGTGCTAAAATCTCTGGTAACTGAAGCCTAAATTTCACTGTAACACAATGACCTTAAAAGAGAATTGCAAGTGCCTCCTCCCACAGAAGATTCTCTTCTACACAAAAGAGGTGAGAATACCCCTATTCTCCCTGCTACTGGGATTTCTAGCTGTTTTCCCCAGCAGTACCCAGTCATCTTGGCGGAACTCTCATGCTGTTTGTGTACAGTGGCAAAGGCTGGATGTACTATGATTGTGGGGTGATGGGACAGAACAAGTCCCACTTGAGCAACAAGTGTTCATCAACACGCACTGCTGCACAGAGCTGATCCTTGCTGGTGCCCCTTCTGATCCCCCAAATTATTAACAGGTTTCCTGCAAGGAACAACATGCACCTTCAACTCAGAGGCTGCAAGCACTACTGCACTTTTTGGATGAACTTGTAAAGATTAATTCTTTTTCGTGTTTTGAAAAGCTAGAGCATTGTGACAGCTTGCTTTGAGCACAGAAGAAACAACCTTCAATAAAATTTCATAGCCCCAGTCTCTCTTCCTCTGCTCTTGAACCCCAGAATGCTGTAAGGGCTCTGATTGCTTCTGCTCTGCTTCTAGACAGGCAGGTATCAAAACCCAGGGGGATTAGGTGCCATCTGCAGGACTGGCATTTCATGGCCACTCCATCACAGGGAAAGAATAAGAGAGCCAGGAGGAAAAGCTAACAGGGAGCAAAGTGAAGGCCTGAACACCACAATGCAGACAGCAGCAGCTGCAGTATTGCAGGATGCCCCAGCACTAAGAACAGTGTCTGACTGCAACTGTAGAAGAGCTGTTTTGTTGACACATACCTCCACACAATTTGACATATGCTGAGCTGGCTTTACCCACTACTGCTGACAGTAGCTGAAGCTGCTTACAGCTCCACTTTGGAGGGTACTCTTGCACTGAATCCTGTCATTGAACATAGACACAAACACACATTCTTATATTTTGCATATCTAAATACTGATTTTGAATAGTTCTCAGTCAAATGGGTTTTGCAGGTAGTCCACGTAGAGAACAGGCATGCAGAATTCCATATATTTAAGCTGTACTCTTGCAGGAGAAGCTTATACACACAAAGCTGAATGCATGAAAATGGACATGAAGTAGTTGTCAGCCAAAAGTGACAGACTTCACATACTCCTGGTTTAACTTTCATTGAAAGTGACAGGACAAAATGGCTCTCACACAAGTGTGATACTATGAGAAGGATACACTTCCAGTATGGGTATTTCCGAGTAGACAAAAGTATTCTAAAGAAAACTCAGATTCTCACATTCATGCAGCTCTGTTACACTTAATTAAAGCGTTACTAGCAATTAAGCTCTCCTTCTCTCTTCCTCCCAATCCTACCCATTCTTGAAATTCAAATCTGCACTTCTCTGAAGTGTGAAGGGTGTTTCAACTCAATATTACTCTCAAATCAATATGCAGATAAAGCCAAGATTGAAATTCCAATCAAAATATCTTTGAAGTTCAGGAGAAAGAGTAGACTGAGATCTGAATTTTGGAGTATTAACCCCTGTTCAAAGATACCAAGGACATATTCAGCCATTCAGTGCCTTTCAAACACACAAAAAATGAATTTGACACACAAGACCTGGTAAGCCCTTTCTGCATTATCTAAATCTGGGGCTAAAGTTACCAACTGTTTTTTACCTTCCTGGATGACTGAATGTAAAACACCATTTTTGTCCTGTAACTGCAAACAGTATGGGCTACAGAAACTCAGTAGACAAAGACAGAATGCACGGAAGCACAATATATCAGAGTGAAGGTCGAACAAAGCTTCATTTTGTAATGGATGCAGAAATAAATACAGAAATAGGAAAAGCATTTTAAGACCTCAGACCGCATTTTCTGCATTTGTGTACAACAAGCTGATCAGTTCTGGTAGAAGGTTTTGCATGAGTAATATCTCACCATTAAATCCAGCTACCCTGAGAGCTCACAATGCAATCTACATCACCACTAGCAATTCTGCTGTGATTCCACCTCTGTGCCACTGAATTCGTGAGAGACTCCAGCCTGTGTTTCTGCCCATTAGGAAGACTGTCAGCTGCTTATTTGCCTCCAGCCTTCCTGTTGCCATAACTGTTGATATTTGAAAGAGGGCAAGATAAAGACAAGGAAAAGAGAGCACATTCTGCGTAAAAAAAAATCCACCAGTATTCTTAAGAGATCTCCAACTCTGAACAAGATACAGAAGTGGAAAGGAGCTGTTAAAACAACCTCAGTTGCTCAGTTCTGCACAGAAACAAGTAATTACCTCGAAGGGATGCATGTATTATTTCACTAACACTACAGGGTTATAATAGCTTTATGAAATTGTTCACAAAGGCAAAGCACTACCTGCTATTTTGGGGGCTTTTCCACTTTCTTCACTGAAATGATACTAATTCTTGAATCATTTTGGCCATCTGTAAAGGGTTGGCTTTGACTGCTATACAATTCCAGAGCTTGTGAGATTCACAAAAGCCCAATCAGTGAGTTCACAACAAGCTGAGCACTGACAGCTGCTCAGAAGAGTCCCTTAAAATGGAACATAATGCTTTCCACAGGGAATCTCTTGGGTTAGCACTCTTCTGACTCACACTGCAGCTTTTCTTTGATAACTCAACCAAAAATCACACTCTCTCTTAAGTTCAACTTTTGTTCTAGAGGACAGGAGTGCAGAAAACATACTATTATGTTCTGAAGAGCTACAGGAAGATGTCTAGAGAACAGTAAACAATGCAGATCCCCCAGATTAATTTGAGTGATGGAAAAGAAGAAAAAATGAAGTTCACGGAACAGTGGAGCAACTAAGAGTCCCTACCCAGAGCTCACCTGCAGAAGGTGGACCAGAACTCTCACTTTAGAACAACTTCTGCATTCAATAACACATCTTCAGCTACTGATATGCCTGGAAATATCTTCAGATGTTGAAGCTCATAGGAAGTTTAGTTGCCTTGAAGCTTAACAGCAAAAGTAAGAGCCTATTATAATCATACGTGTGTATTACATATACATACTGAAACTAGAAAAACAAGGACAAAGCAAACAGAAAAACTAGGACTTACTATTTAAGACAGCTATCTGAAAAAGTTTAGCGGCCTCTACCTAAACATGAAAATACATCACTGTCTGCCCTCTGCATCCCCAAAAGTCTCTGCTCAGAGACTCTAGAAAAGCAGATAAGATACACTGCTTTTGTTAGAAGGTGACATATATACAGTTGCAGAAGAGTGACAGGAGTCAGGAGAAATAACATGGGAACCAGCACAGAGTTAGATAAGAAAGCAAAAAACTCCAAAGAACAATTCAGCAAGGGACATTTGGGGCTGAGATCTGGGCAGCTCCTTGAAAGAGACAAAGAAAGAACACAGTCACTACTTGCTGCAGCAGCAGGAAAAAAAAACACCCTTGAATATTTTTTGTAAATGGGAAGGTAACATTATAGATTCCTAATTCTTCTGCTGAGGTCATTAGTATAAACAATCCAAAGGGGTTTGGACTGCAAGCATCAAAGGATGAGGTCTGTACATTGAACTTCTAAGCGAGGAGATACAGAGGAAAAACATGCAGCTTCATTAAGACCAGCTTCTCTTTCAATGAATTAGAAAACAAGTTTGTTTTTCTTAATTTTAAAAGGCTCAGACGGTAATCTGAGCAAGTTAAACCTTGCTCACCTTCTTAATAAATCAGTTGAATAGCTGCTGGAAAGCAGAATTCCAAAGATACTCCTACAGGATTACAACGCAAAGAAAAACTAGTGACCAACTTCTATTTTTTAGAAGGCTCCTCATAATGAAGTAATAAATAACTATTGTTTAAGCTGTAGGAATCACAATTTGACCATTCTGACCTGTGATTGAGGGCAGAAAAATAAGAATAAACAAATAATTCTCCTCAGTAACAGAAGGCTGACAGCACAATATATCAACTTTCAAAACTTGGATGTTTCATTGCTTAAAATACACACTAGTCAACTGGTAAAAAAGACAAGTAATATGATAGCAATGTTTCAAATGATACCACTAACAGAAAAGCAAACTTTATACAGGGAGCTGAGACCTTTCATTTGATTAATAGACAAACAGGCAGAAGAGTCAGCAGGCAGGCAGGCTAACTCTTGAGACCCACCTGTCTGTCCACAATTCTACTAGCTGATTAAATTAAAGGATACTGGTTATAACAGTACTAACACCATCAGTATTTAGGAATAGGATTATCAGAGGAAACCCAACGTAGCTAATGACTCCACAGTTTTATAACTCTCCTTGCATCTTCTTAGCACCTCCCATGGAGTCTATCACAAACAGCCAGTACTGGTCCCACACACAGACCAGAACCACAATCACCTCTGAATTTGAAAGATCTCTAATGCAACTCAGAGCAGCCACTCTGCTCCCATTGCTTGCATGAATGTGCACTCTATTCAGATGATTGCTGACTTCTCACACAGGCTTTTTAATATTACTTTATAATAAGATGATTTAACCCAAGAGCCTCAACTACCACATTTTCTTTGGCAGTATTAGAAGTAGCATTTAGGGTTCAAAATAGGAATTCATCCCTTAATAGAAAAACAAATTCTACGCTGATATATCTCACCCCAAGATGAACTCCTACAGCTCAGTAATTCAGTTCATTTCTTTATTAAGCATCTAGTCAACTCTAAATTCAGTACTGAAAAGCACAGCAAGTGATAATTGAGACTTAAAAATAGACTCAGCTCATACTGCATGCAAGGTTAAGATATAAAAATCACTTAGCAGGTTTTCTAGTTAATGGCTTCATTTTCCCTCTGCTAAGCCTCTCATCTAGTAGAAAGTATCACTTAGTTAGCTCAGGCACTAGGTCTTCCTGTTAGGAAACTGTTGTTCAAAACTTCTCTGTTAACTGCAGAGCGCAAAAAGCAGCTTTGTGCTGATAATTGCAAGGGTTGTAATAAAGAACCATTTGCAAAACTGAAAGTATTCTTCCTGCAGCTTTTCAAAGATCCCCCTGGTAGCCACACTTTGTTTCCATTTCAGACAAAAATTTACTCTTTTAAGGTCATAAAAAAAGAAGAGTTTTATAAAAGGGGCAACTAAGATAGTTTGTTTTGTCTCCAAAGTAGGAATTTAGCTGCAGAAAACACCAAAAGCTCTAGATCTTTGAGCTGGTTTTCAGAGTCTGCGCTACCAACGGGCAAAAGAGCACCTGCTTGACATGGGTGTCTCTTCCAGTGAATATCTATCCTTCATCTTGAGGATAGATGTTCACCACTGTGGGACAGTTGCTCCCTTCCCTGAGCTACCATTAAGTATGTGAGGTACCTTTTTCAACAGCTGACCAGAGGCAAAGCTGACAGGCAGTTTCCTCCTACTACATATAACTGGACACTTTCAATGTGCCCAATAAGCAGGCTTGCAAAACTAAGATGTGCCGGTAAAACATTAAAGCTCTCCATTCTTCTACCCTCTTCCTGCTCTTTTGGGCTAATTAAATAATCAACATGTTCTCTTAGCCAGGGGCAAACAACGCAGCCAGTCGTCAATTCTGCCATAACTCATCTTGCTGGAGACCCTCTCTGATTAGCCATGTGTGCAAACAACTGTGAGCTTTGGCTATGAGCCCTGAGCTCTTGAATAGTCTGTTGTTAATGTCTGGGGATGAACACACAGGTCCACAAATGATAAGCTTAAACCATACTAACAACTGCTTGAGAAGGAGTTCCTTCATCATTAACAGCTATTAGCACATCCCAGTCTGACTCATCTCTTTCACCATCTGTGACAACATTTCATTGGCATGAATTCCTCATTTTTCCTTGCTTCACAGTCTTCTTAGCATTCATGCATATCAACTTGTAAGAACATTTTTGACCTTCGCTAATTAAAACAAAACAAAACTATCAACATATATTTAGACTGGTCTCTGTTCATAAACAGGAAATGATTTGATATTGTCACGTTGGGAACCAAGAAAACAAGAACTTCTAGTAAATCACTAACTCTCACTGATTATAGATCTTTAGCAAGCAGGCAGTGATTGTAATGATGGATAACTTCTGTGTGTATGCAGTATTAAGTCAGTTTTTCAGTCCTACTATACTACTTTTATAGACACATTCAGATAAAAAAGGCACATCAAGTGTCCTCATGAAAACTACATGGGCTATACCAAACAAATACTTCATATCTGAAAGGATTCACTAAGGCAATGTTTAAATGACAGAATCACACCATTATTGCTGGTTTCACAAAAAAATCTTCCTGTTCTCCACACCTGAGAATTAATCCGTAAGGGAGAAGTATGGAATACCTGTAAAAGGCAAGTCAAGAAATTCAAATTCCTCTCTAAATCAGAATCTCAAGACAACAGCTTTGGGGCACACCAGGATTTTCCCCTGCTAACCCATCCCTGTCCCGCAGATGGTAATTACTTCTCTGCCTACCGGTAAGGGCAAACAAAGATCTCTTCTCCATAGGGAAAAACCACTTTTCTCTCAAGTTGTCTAACTGGTTAAAACAACAAAGTTAAATTCAGAGAAAATGCATCAGCCTGTATTTAGCCTCAAGCTTCTAATTCAGGCTTGAAACATTTCTTACATCTCTTCAGTGTATGGAGGAATTGGTGATAGGCAGAAAACTTTCAGAATTAGATAGAGAAATGTGACACATCTACTTTGCCAAAGACCCAGAAAATAAAATTAAAAAAAAAAATAAATAAAATAAAGGAAAAAAATGTATTTTAGGCACTGAAAAGAAAAAGAAAAAGAAAAACCAACACTAGAAGGCCACAGGAAAGCAAAGCTTTGGAGAACAGTTTTCACTTTGTTGCTCCTTAAATCTACATTTGACAAGGAGGGGAGTCAACGCTGCCATCCTCCTCCTGCCACTAACTCCAAGTCCCAGAAGAAATGTGGCAGGTACAGAGGAACAGAGACCTAATATTGCTTTTCTTTTGACAAAGCATCTTGTTTTTAATCTCTGCATCAGAAGTGGTTGCCCCTATTAAAGAGCAGCCTACAATCTCACCTCTAAAATGCTCAGTATCACTACTGTCAGAACAAATTTCAGTCAGATCAAGTAGCTGAGAGTAAATCCCTTTAGCTTTAACCACTTCAAAATCAAGGGCACACTGACTTCATGCAAAAAATAAGCCTGCAAGTTGGGAAAGCAGGACCTGCTTCGCAAAGAATCAGCATAGACAGATACAGGATACTGAGTGAGCCATGAGCAAACAGTGTAACAGCAGCTGAGTCTTACTGGTTTCAGCACCTTTCTCTCTCTCCAGCCATCATGTGTCTTTGGCGTCTTTCAAATCCAGTTCACGTGTTCATATTGCAGCATTCATCTTGAACAATGGTGTGTGTTCTGATGCCAGCATTTAAGATAGAACTTAGAGCAGTACCAAAGAAAAGTAGTAAGTGGTTTCCCTGAGGGGAGAATTTTGATTGCTTTTTTAAAAAAACAAAACAAAACAAAACAAAAAAACAAAGAACAAAACAAAACACAGCCACTGACGTCTCTGTGCTGGACTGCATTTGTTTTATTTTCAGCTTCCTGTCGTAACTGTGCTCTCGTTCAGCTGATCAGCACTTTTACATCCCCCATATAGGATTTTTAGAAGTATTTATACACTACAAGCAATTCAGGAACAAAAACATGGCATAGCAGCACTTCAAGGAGAGGTTAATTAAGGCTTGCCAAGCAAGGAGAACTTGAACATGGAACGGGACTGGCAAAGCTGATATGACTGCTAAGGAAGAAAAATAGCAGATGAAAAAAGCACTCGACTTAAATTTCTTCGCAGTTTTCTTCCAGTGCTTGGCTGGCAGACAAGCTGATTTCTGTGGCACTTTTACTGCAATTAAGCCACGTAGCATGTGACAGCCCAGCTGGGACCCAGAAGCCCCACAGCATTGCAGGAACTTGGATGAAGTCTCTGCTTCTGTGAGACTTTTGGGCTTTCTGGCATTTCTACTCATTTCTCTCTGTCCATGCTCCCTAACACGGCAGAGCCAACAGCAGGTGAAAACTTCCCCTCTGTAATGTTTCCCCTTTATCACCTACGGTACTATCTTTACCAATATAGTGTGTGACCTGCATGCCTTTTGTGTATCAGCTCACAGCAGCCTGAGGTGGAGCCTAAGCAGAGCTACATGACCTGTTTTCTACATTCACCAGAAACCATTCTGGTTATTTACACAAGAAAAGCAGGAATACATCTACATAATCATGGATTACGACTCACCTTCCACAATTAAATCTCTGAACTATATACTCAAATTCTGCATTATATTTACTATTTAAAAAGAAAAAAGAAGTGAAAGAAGCCATAAGCATTACAACTTTTATCCCTGTTCCTTCGTTATTTTATCATATTAATCGTTTAGACCTTTACTGAAGAGGCTGAGAAGAAATGAATGCAAAAGACCCTTAAGGGTAACTGTGAACCCACCGTTTCATGGTATTGTATTTGGACTCATATATACCCTAGGTACTTAAATGAAACACTTACTAAATATTTTGCCTGTTAACAGAGCAATTTCTTTCAGTCTGCAGTTCCTCACCTGGGAATCCTCATGCTAACAACTTTTAACATCAGACTGCCAGTATTTCAATTGTTCTAAATTAAAATATAAAAAAAAAATAATTTTAAAAAGTATTCTCCTACACCAACTAGTGGAAAATAACCACAGCATCATCTAATGTAGACTACTTCCAAATTAACAGCTTGATGTCCTTCAACTGATGTTAGCAATATGCCTTGAAAACCATCTCTCAACCAGTCCTGACTGTTGCCCAAATTCCCCCACCCCAAGGAGTGTTCTCGAACAGAGTTCAGACATTGCTTCCTTTAAATCTCACTTGCTTTTCTTTAGAACACTTACCTCACACAAATGCTATGAATAAGAACAAACAGGTTTCTCCAGCACTTCTTTTCTCAGCCTGCTCAAAGCCCTTCCCAATCATTTTTCCCAAGTATGCTGCTAGCCACTGATATAGAGACAAGTACAGCTATCTTTCTAAAACTCTGCTTGCCTCTGCAAAACTAGCTTGCTTTTTGCTTGCTTTCTTTGGGAATACCATGCTCCAGCAGAATCATGACAGGCTTAGTTCGCATGACCTGCATTCAGCTGAACTTTCCCAAGTACTGGATGCACTCTCATCTGGCTGGTGATCTCTAGCCAAGATCTGTCCATCCCTCCCATCCAACTCACAGCAAGAGACAGGGTACAGATGTAATGTGGACTGATGCTCTCTAACAGCTGGAAGCCTCTTTTCTCCCACCACCACCCATGATCAGGAGCCTGGGAAGGTGAGGCACAGTCACATCACAATGGACAGATGTGGAGCTGAGAGTTATCATGACAGCACCAGGGCGTCTTCGAAGACATGCCCCAAACTGGAGGCCAGTCAAGACTGCTATAAAGAGTGTAGCATCCTGCTTAGCATACTGATACTCAGAGCATTAATTCTAGGACATCTCTGGGCTCAGTTTGGAGCTGATCAGAGCTTATTACCAGTCTAACTGGACGGTCTCAGCCACATCATATGAGAAAACGCTCGCACCTGCTGTTCCAGTCATATGTCCTACATCAGATGCATCATTCAGAAAGAGGGCTCTCACACAGCTAAGTGCCAACGTCTGTTTCCAAAAGGAAAAAAAAAGGAGTAAGTAACAGCAAGTCCAACAGTTGGTTCAGTGCGTAAGTCAACATCTGACATAACTTCTAACCGCCTAAAGGGACATTGCTGAATTAACAAATATCAGTATTTGCTGATACAAGGCAAAAGCAGCAGTTTTTCTAAGAACAACTGCCTTTGTGTCATTGCAAAAAATGCAAGCCAGGCACAAATGTTAGGCTGCTGAGAGTTGGTGAAGAGGAAAGAGAGGGAAGAGAATCTTACCAAAGCGATACTTGGCTGGAAGACATGCCCAGTGAGTGAGAAAGCAGAAAGAGTGCCCACTGACAGTGCTTTTACGTTGCACACAAGCACAAAAGCTTGGCAAATAACTGCCAGTCAGACACAAGGCAATTTGAATAATTATGCTGCACACTTAGCACAGTTAGCCTCCCTTAGTAAGAGCACTATTCTAGGAAAGCTGGTTTTAGCAGCCAAGTGAGAGACACACAGCTCTCCCTATAGTGAAATTTGCCAGAATCAGTTACAGATGCAGCAGCAAGAACAAAAGCTCTCCAATACGACAAGGAAAGCCATGGTTCAAGTCCACACAGCATTGCTCTTCATTTGAATCAGTGCACACTCTCACAGATCCTTTTTCAAGAAAGCTTTGAAAGGCATGAAGTACCCCTCAGCTGCATGCAAGGTCACAGCCAGAGCTCCTAAAAGGAAGCATTTTGAGAAGGTAGCACAGATGTAGCATCAGTTTGCCCAAAGCTAATCATGAGAAAAGCCATAAAGACACAGCTAAGACTCTCCTTCAGACTTCTCCATAGAAATGTTCTCTCGGGACTACAGCTGTGGGACATAGTCCCATAAAGCCACGTCAACAAGTTGGGAAAGAGGAGGAGAGTGAGGCTAATAAACTCACCTGATTAAATTACGGTAATACAGTATTATCCTTGTATCTTCTTCTTCGAGGAAGAAAGCTGAAGAAGTTTAACAACCACTCGGATGGAATCTACTTAGCACTGTGCAGCATGCTGATACATGTTTTTTTGAAAAAAGATGCTAGATGGTGTCAAAGAGTGGCTGGGGCTGGCAGGGACATCAACCTGACCCAACCGCTGCTCCAGCAGGGACACCCAGAACAGGGTGCCCAGGGCCATGTCCAGGCAGCTTCTGAATACTTCCAAGAAAGACATTCCACAGCCTCCAGTAACTTGTGCCAGTGCTCAGCCATCAAAATGTGTTTGTTAAATATACAAAGACTCCAATAATCAGAAGATGCCAACAGTTATTAAAAAAAAAAAATCATAACCATGTTGGGACACTGCCTCTGTACCAAATTCCATTCAGTATTTTCACCAGTAGTCTGGCAGAAGACAAAAATCAGTATCACTACAGATAGTGGGCTGAGCAAATTATACTGCAGACAAGGCAGACAAAGATCTTGTAATCGAGATCTGTTACTAAGCACAACCAGTTCATATAAGATGTGCATTAATTCAACAAAACACAAATACTGATACTCTTACCCACACCATGTAGGTCACATCTGGGCACGGTGGTGGATTTAGAAATCAAAACTCAAATGGCAATTAACACAAATTTCTAGCATCACACAGTGACCAAAAAGTACTGCTTTTTTGGTATAAAAAATGAAAAGAAGTGAATTTCTCTCTCTATGTGGCAATGGCATCTGTACTGTGATCTACAGGTTCTGTACAGCACTTCAGAAAACAAAAAAATATGGGGAAAAAAGTCTACCTAAGAGATTTGTAAAAGTTATTTCATACAAACCAGTTCTTATAAGTTGGCTGAAAATCCTAATGGGTTCTGTTAGCTTAATTTCTTAAAAGTAATACGTGAAAAGAAAAACAATTACAAAACACAAGCCCCCTCACAGGGAAAAAAACATCAGTTATTAGAGGGCTCTTTCATAACACCTAACAAGCCAGTTGCTGGAATCTGAAGGCAAACTGGAAGTAAGATATCTTTCCCTCCCGTGTGCTTCCTTTCAGTTTGCTTAATTAAGAAGTGCCAGAAGTAGCGCATCTTCCTATCTTCAAATCAAGCCTGGCTGCTCTTTCTCACTGTTATGCCTAAGTCAAATATACGTCATTAGTGTATATAGCTCAGGAAACTTGGTGAGACATAAATGCCTGGAATATACAGGAAGTCAATTAAATTCAGTGGATTGGTCTTTACGCTACGTATATGAAAACACAGGCCTCAGGAAGTCAATAAGTTCACAATAAGGGAGGGAATTGAAGAAAATGAGAAAGAAACAGGGATTGAAGAGTTTCAGCTGTTCTAAGTGCTCTCCTTAGCATTCTCTCTCATTTTTTGCATGTACACCCTGTCATCATTAGCTTTTTTAGAAAATTTTATACACAGTGCTCAGAATAGAGACGAAACTCAGGGCTACAGAAACTGAGTGGAGAAGGAAACTGGAAAGCACAGAAAGTTCAGGTGGTACAGGCTAGTTGCTGAGGTATGGAAATACGTGCCACAGCTCACAGGGCTGTTTGAGATTAAGGTGTTTTTTTTCAATAAATAGGACATGATGTGGTTAGGGATTGGAATGAGGATCGTTTGGTGGTACTCACATACATTTTTGAAGAAGGCAGAGAAAGTTAGTCCTGAGGGTTAGATTGGTTAAATAAAAGCCACTATTCTGGAAAAGGCTACTTCTGGAAAAGCCACCAAGTTAATGCCATGGTATTAAAATAATTCAAATAATTGTGGAAAAGGAATTCAAAGGAATAGCATGCACCAGAAAGGCTTTTAGCTGCTCAGTAATACACATGAATTATTTGGGCACAGGAGATAAGCCTCCCTCTCCCCCCCATAATTTAATAAATTGCCTGCAGAACAGATGGCAATCATGCCTGAAGAACATAAAACAATAAAAATAAAAAAGGCTGTGTTTTATCTGCCGACTCCAATGGTAAAACAGCAAATAACCTCCTCCTTAACTCCTCATTCTCCCCAGCTTGCTCCACACTCCTGTCTTGCAGAGACGAGACTCACTCCACGGCAAAGAGAAAGTTTGTCTCCAAGACTTTCTCTTGCTCTCTGCACCTTTATTTCGACAGTTGGAATAAAACAGCATCAAGCTGTAGTTGCCCTCTTTAATACATGCGGGCTCTACATGGACACCACAGCCAAACATTCAGAGCAGGTCACAGACAGGCACACTGCTCCCTGCTGCATCTGCAAAAATCCATCCCTCACACAGTCCAACATAACTGGTGGGCAGGCCAAAGCAAGTCACTGCATGCATCGGCCCAGGTCATCGAACACCCGTGCATCAAGTCTGTTCCTAAGGTTCGCCAAGAACATAGGGAAAATTCCTCCTGCTTTCTCCTCTCTTTACACAAGAGCAGTTTACATGCCAGGCTAAGATTTCACGTGGCCCGACTGATCTGAACCTCTGTGGTGATTGAGGAACATCATGCATAACAACGCACCGCTTTTACTTCTTGTGGATGGCAAGACTACGGCCTTGAGCAAACACACAATTTCAAATGTATCGTCAATGTCCTGCTAGAATAATGAAGAAGAGAGAAAAGTAAAGCACTGAGACACCAGTTTTTCTTTGTTTGAATATGTATATTTCATATATGATTTTTTCTTTGCATCATACAGACCAGATCATGCAGTGTGCTTTTCTTTTACAAAAATAACAACAAAAAAACATTCCTTCTTGGAGACAAGAGAAACAGGTCTTACTCTACAGAGTCCAGGTCAGCAGGGGCATTTAAAACTATTCCAATCACAGTGAGAAGATGAGTCTCGGCAGGTAAACTCAGTAACACATTTTCCAGAGAAAGAATCTGCCCCTCAGTTGTATTTGCTAAACCTTACCCTGTCTCACACTCACCACCCTATCTCCTGAGCATCACATCAGTCTTCACAGCAAGCCATAGCCAGGACAATCCCAGACTGCTCCCAGCTTTCCCTCTTTCAATCACTGTAAGATATTCTGACTGCAGAAAGCAAGTTAGCTGCTACAGAAAAGCAGTATTCCCCCTACCGAAGAAAAAACAACAAACCCACAACAGAAAGTTTTCACCCAAGAGATGTAGATTTCAATCAGCTTGAAGGATGGAGGTGCTACTGCTTCATTACTACTTGAAAGACTTCTGCAGCTTCAGCATAATCATATCTCTTGCAATTACTTATTCTTGTGTTTCAATTGTCTGCACATCTCTCTCTGCTACACTAGCAATTTGTGGAAAACATCCTCTTACAACTCAGATTCAAGAACGGGCAGCATTCTAACAACAAAAGTCTTTCTCTAGCAGTGGACTGCCTTCTGTATTTTCCATTCTACTGGTAGAATACCTCACCAGTACTGTACATTAGTGTTACATCAGCAGTTATACCGAAGATTTTACTGTAGATTAGACTTTATACATTTTTCTTAAGGCATTTATTTAGTACAACAACAACAACAAGAAAAGCCAACAGAAAAAGATAAGATAGCCTCTGCATTATTTCTCTTTATTCATGGTTCAGGCATGGATCATTAGTTCTAAGAGAAATTCAGTGGGAACAAGGCAAAGCCTCTAGTAAAAGTATTTGATTTAAACCCATCCCACCCACCCTCCCAACCTCTTTATAAAGAATCACATTCTAAAACATGGAATAGATGTGTGTTTGAAAGTTCATGGTGCAAATAGAGGGAAATGGCTAAAAACTTCTCATACGAGTTAAAAACAACACAACAGCCATCCCACTTAATACATGAACACAGTCATCTCCTTTCCCCTGCTCCTTTCTGCTTCCACTCACTCCGCAACAAATCAATATATCAAGAACACCAGCAGCAACTTTATGATAGACAATGATCCTCTTTGACATCAGTCTGTGATAAGATCGTTAATCTCTATCTTTAAATTACATCGGTGCTGTGAAATACGCAGTGATATCCAAAGCGTGTCTATCTTCACATCCGGTGTCGATACCTCAACAAGATCCAGACTGCTGCTGCAGCGAGCGCCAGGCCTGGAACAAGAATGGCTGCTAGGGGAAGCCCACCTGAGTCTCCACCACCTCGATGACCCGCTGGGCCATTTTCTGGCTGCAACTACAAGGAAGAACAAAGCATTTGTGTCAGAGAGCCCACGGCAGCCTGCGGTTCTGGGTCAAGACCAGCTGGCTCTGTAAGGACATGCAAGATGGCTTCCCCAGCTGCCTGTGCACACACGGCAGGGTAAGAACAGCTTCAGGTGGACTGAGCTTTACTACAGTACCCAGACACTAGCAGGCACCTCTTCCTTCAGTAATTTCCTCTGCTTTTCCCATCTGCCCCATACAGAGATCCAGAATATTTACTCCTTCATTAAGGGAGTAGGAAAGGGGTCTCATCCCACCACCTCCCACCAGCATGCTTCAAGCTGACCAGTATCTTCTTCATCAACTTCAATGCTCGCCAGGGATATTCAAGTGGCAGCAGCAGATTAAAGATTCCTCTCTCTTTATGTCCAAAACAGTGCCAATACATTTACACTGCTGCAGCAAACGTTCCTTTGTGCTGAGTACATACACATCTCACCACTAACATGAACTCTCAAACAGGGAAGTTTTGTCTCCAGCAAGATTTTGGCCTCTGAAAGCAAACTGGAGAACCTGAGATTCTGCCTTCACAGGCAAACCTTGGCCTCTGAGAAAGGAGATCTGTGAGAAAACACAGCATAGTGCAGCAAAAAGAAAGACCCAGGGACTCCTCCAACCTCAGCACTTCACTAATACACTTATAAACAAGTAATCCAAGGTATGGACACAGCACTCATTGACTAAGGGAGGCCGCTGGTCAGACAAGTTCTTTATATGCATAACTTACACTGCGCACCTGGACACTGCATTTTTCTGCTTCATAAAACAGAGAAGTAACAAGCATAGAAACCAGTCTAAATTGAGCCAGAAACAAGCCTAAGAAGCAGGTTAAACATACCCTGTGCTGAATTTTCAGAGACACATCATAGCCTGCATTTTTGAACAGTTCCACAGCATCCATGTGTCGCAAATTCTTCAAGTCTCTGCCATTGATCTAGCAAAAAAAAAAAAAAAAAAAAAAAAGAGGAGAACCAACTGCTAAAGGGCATGGATAGGAGATAAAAATCTTCCTCTTCCACATAATTCTGCTACTGAGGACATGACACAACAGACACCAACACCAATATTCATCCATTCATATTACAGATGCATTTTTAAGTTGGGATAACATGAGAAACTTCAAGACAAAAGATAGGTGTTGAAAAAAATACTGCCTAGTAAAAAAAAAACAGGCCAAAAGACAACAGCTGAGTCAATAGCAGCTTCTTATGCTGTAGCTTTACTGGAAATAAATCAAAGGTGTAACTGTGATAGCTAATGAAAATAAAAGAGCAGTGACAGCAAAATGATTATTACTGTTAAGAGAGCATCCTTCCCACATTAGCTCCTCTACTGGTATGTTTTTGAATGTTTTCTTTGGAAGACTGATGAAAACATAAATTTAAAAGCATAATGATGTTAAAAAATAAAAGACACACATGTTGGCATCCCCTTTAAAATGCTAGGATTTCTCTTTAAATAATTTCTCACAGCAGAAGGTTTTATAGCCTGTTTTATTTCATTCACTAAATAATGATACTCATCCCATTTTTTCCTCACTGTTTCATCACCATTACTTCTAATTGCATCCCTAGAGATCACACCCAATTCCTCCTGTCTCTTGACACTCAGACTCCCCAAACACACGTACAGAAATATTAAACTGTCAAGAAAATAACAGATGGTGTCTTGTGGTTTAATTTAATGTCATTTTCTGGATCAGTAACAGGCTCTAACTAATACAAGGCACTCCATTCATTTGCAGGGACTAAAAAGTTCACATGTGGAACATAATTAAGTATAAAATAAAAGAGTACTCAAAGATCATATATCAGACTAGGAGAGGCTTCACTCATCGCTTTTTAAAGCATATTGTATTGTATGACTGACAACAGTTCCAAGAACTGGGGGGACTCAAACTCAGATACTTTAAAGCATTTATCTAAAAGGAGGAACAGTCTGTATTACTCCTGATGAGTTGCAGTGAGGAGTTCTACGGACTAGAAGTGTTATGACCTAAAAATCCTCCTGAGCAGAAGGATTGGTAGTCACAAAATACTGTGAAAAAAACAGAATAGTGAAAAAAAACGTAGAGATGGAAGACCAATTCTTTTATTTACATGTGTGTAAACAATGTTCCTCTGTGAGCATCAGAAGGCATGATGAAGTCTAAAATGTCAGGGAGGCAAGCTACAGAGGAAATACAAACGCAGCACCAAGAAACACTTCTGAGAACAAATCAGGAAGGCAGAAGAGATGGACCCACGCGTGGAGGCACTCATCTCCCTGGTGCTCAGAGTTCTCCCACATCCCCAGAATGGCTTCTCTAGAGCTCTGCATCAACTGCATTCATCACATCCTTCCTCCTCTGCTGGCAAACCTGCATGTCCTACCACATCACTGAACACAGTACCTCAAGATCATGCAGGATGACAGAAGAAAGGGCTTACCGCCAGAATTTTATCTCCTTCTTGTAATCGGCCATCAAGGTGAGCTGGCCCATCCTTTTTGATCCGGCTGACATAGATGCTGCTGTCATTAGAAATGACCTGCTGATCTGTCCCACCAACAATGTTGAAGCCCAGCCCTAAGGTAAGCCAGAGAGAAAGCTGGTAAGAAAATACTCTAAGCTCCAGGCATTCTTGCTGCTGTTGGGAAGTGTGCCCACCCACGCTGTCCTGTTAGCTCCACCATGCTGAAGTTCACTGCACGCAAATCAGTACCATCCTTCCCAACCATCTTTGTCTAAAGAAGACAATTAGTTCTTCAAAGCAGAGGAGAGACCCCGAGTGCTTCATTCCACAAAGCATCAGTTGAGAAATACTGCAGAGCACATCTTCACTTCTAGGATGTCAGCTCAGCCCTCAGCAGGAATTCACCTCTTCAGCGCAGAATGAAAGGAAATAGAAGCATTCTGCATTTCACAGGAGGCTGCAGCAAAACCTTGGAGCAAAAAGGGATCGTGCCTCACAAGTTTCAGGAGTTTAGGGTCAGAGTTAGGGAAGGCAAGGAGCACCAGTCCCTGTCTACAGATGAGGAAATGGGCACGAGGAGCCATGCCGCCAGTCTGAGGACAGCTCAGCAGCTCCTATGTGCACCTACAGGGCTGGGACTGGCAGCTTTTGCCTCCAGGAGTCACAGCAGCTTGTTCAGATTTTATGTATTCATTTTGTTCTGTTTCAGGAGTTCAAAACATGACAGGAAACAAAGTTCCAGGAATTCAAGTAAAACAAAAAGAAATACACATACATTATGTAGAACTGATCTCCACACTTTTATTATGTTTTGTATGGTTCTTTAAAACAAGCCTTGTATATAGACCACTGGCTCGATCCAACAGCTGGATTAAAGCACAGTTAAAGACTAAGTCTTCTGATTTCCTCAAAATCCAGAAGAACAAACTGAATTCAGAATCTGGAAAACCACATTCTGTACTGTACATGCAGCTGGGCTTCCCTGTCAAGAGTAAAATATGTTAAGGGATGGGAAAGATTCCTAAAAGGAGACTTGTAGTGAAAAAAAGAAAGTATATCAACAAAGTAAATTGAGGAAAAAACAAAACAAACAAACAAACAAAAAAACCACTTTATTTTTCTGACATAATGCAGTCATCCAAACCCTACTGTCAAGGACAGCCGAAGGCAAATTCTCTCCACCTTCAGCCAGGCTGGTTTGTTTTTCCTTTCTCTCTCTTGTTCTCCCAAAGTTGGGACTTGAAATGCTGGGAAGCAGAGTAGAAAGTGAAAGGGAAAAAACAACTCGTGCCTGCTGGGAAATAGTATTTTTAATTAGTCAAGAGGGACCAAAGGTTGCATGAGATGAGTCATGGCGTAAGCGTGCATCCACAGCTAGGAAGCAAAGAAATATTAACAGTGACCTTGACACCTGTGCTGGTTTGTTTTGCTCCCTCCTATTCCTGGCAGCTTCAGACAAATGGGGAAGAAGATAGGAGGAGCAATAGAATGAAGAAACACTGACTTTTCAGCTGGACTAATATCTATTACAAGGAGAACTTGAGCACAGTAGCACACTCTTCAATGGGAATTAAAAAAAAAAAAAAAAAAAGTAAAAACATCCACAAGCCTGAAACTTATTTGCCATGAAGCTTCAGGGAAATCAATACTATAGAAAATATGAGTTATTATCAATGTTTATTAAAAAAAAAGCAGAAAGAAGGAATCGAACTTTCAGAGAACAATGATTCTCTCTCAGTCTGTGTGTATATATATTTAAAAAACAACACAACATGAACAAAAACACATTTTACAAGTTTTCACCCATGGTTACCAAAACAACCTAAAGCCATTGTTTACATCGGCAGGGACAAGACAAAGAAGGAACAGAGTTCTGTGAGGCAGCAATGTATGTCACACTGAGTTAAGGACCCACAGGACTCACTGCAGGGCTTTTTCACTGTCTTTCCTCCTCTGCACTTAGACTTCCAGCCTGGCTAAAAATACCTTCTTTGCCTTCCTTTCAGCTCTTTTGCTGTTCTCCTCCTTCCAGCTTATGTATTAAGAGAATGAGTATAACCAGCAGAAATAGAGGAAGGGGAAAAAGAGAGCATGAGGCATTAAGTTCCTCATCTATAAGAGGCAAGAAGTGCAATGACCAAGCTTTAACAGAAGGTGTGGAAGTACCTTCTGACCTTTCCATGGCTCCTTTACCCCCTAAAATATAAAAATTCCCTCTAACAATATTCAAAAACAACCCATGATTTATAGGATCTTTAGATACTGAAGAATACAAACTACAAATTGAATCTGCAAAGTTATTTAGTTTTTCATTAAACCAGACTTTTCCGCCTCCCTTCAGCTTAATAAATCAGAAGGAAATATGAAAGACTTATACAAACAGTTTTGCTACTATAAATACGTTCAGCCCCTCAGAAACTTCTGCCAGAGATGTTTATCATCAGTTATATTCTAGAAAACTAGACAGTCAAAACGCAGATTAGAGAGATTGTAGGATTACGCTCTGCTTCACAGGTTTGTTCCTTCAACAGAAATGAATGACAAGTGGTTCGAGATCACAGGGGGCTGTGTAAAAAACAGACAGCTCATCCTACTGACTGGACAGGTGCTGCTCACAGGAATCAGATCTACATTCCAGTAGCCATGGTGAAGACCTCTCAACTCTGTCCTTCAACATCCTTTTCCTGCCCCTCAAGATTTTAGGTGAAATGTTTCCAAATGCACAGAAGGAGCTTCAAGACAGAATTGACTTCATTTTTGTTGGTTGAGGCTCACAACCATGCCAACACAGCTGCACGGGTCTCAGAGCAATCACTCCTCCTACAGCCACAAGGCAGAGGGTGCCTGCTCGTGGTGGGGCTAAGTCTGATCCTGCAGATCACTACCAGGAGACCAGAAGCAGCACAGAAGCAGAGTTCCTCTTGTAAAGGGTCTGCCACGATCCTAACCGCCTGCAGGTACCCAACCCCACTGCTCAGACCAGTTTGCCAGAAGTTCTCTGAGGCAGGAGGACGGGGGAAACTGCAATATCTGTGTTATCTCATGGCCACGGGATGAGCGGGGGTGGGCCGTCTGCCTCCCCAGGGTCAGCCAGAGTGGCTCTGGCTATGAAGATGTCAGTGCTGCAGCTCATGGTGAGGCACAATAAGGCAAAGCTGGCCCGTAGCCATGTGCTGCAGCCGGGCCGGTTTCATTCACTCCTGTTTTAATTAAAGGCCTCATACATCAAAGCTCTGCCTTCAGAAGTTCCCCAGAGTTTGCAACGCTTCGGATGCAGGATTTCACTTCCGTTCGGGGCGTTTGCCCCTAACTTGCTGCACCACTGACACTGCTTGCTGGCTCTGTTACAGCACTAAAGTAACATTTTACTTTAGTGCTGTAACAGAGCCAGCAAGCGTCTAAAGGCCTGGTCACCGCCACGGGACCGAGACAGGGCAAAGCAAAGCCAAACAACACCTCCCAGCCTTCCCCATCCCCCTTCCCTCACAGTCAGCTCAGCACCACCCCAGCCGAACTCAGAGCTCCGTTTTGGCCTCCGCGAGCTGACTTTACGGGGTACCGCAGCCCACAAGCTGTCAGAACGCCCCCGGTTCTGGGCGTCCACGAGCGCTGCAGGGCAGCACACCTGTCGCTTCACCGGACAGCACGAGCAGCCGTACAGGCACCGAGAGCCGCAGACCTCCTGAAAGCCGCCTCACTTCCAGCAGAGAAGCCGACGGCGTTTCGCCGCGCTCTTATCGCGGAAGACGAAATCCGACGGCGTTGCCTCCCGCTCACACAGCTCGCAGTCCCCTTCCGGAGCAACGCACTCGACACGGCGCCGCCGGCACAGCCCCGGCGCCGCGCTGCCCGGCCGGGGCTCGGCAGGACGCCGCTCCCGCAGGGCTCGGGGCTCCTCCCGCCCCTCGGCGGCACCTCCGGCGCCGAGGCCGCGTCCCCCTCCCCCCCCTACGGAAGGGGCGGCCGAGGTGCTAGCCCGCTGCCCATCCCCCCGCCTTGGCGCGGCCCCACACGGAGCGCGGCCGCCCCGGCCTCACCTGAGGGTCCCCGGGTGAGCCTGATCACTTCCTCGGAAACGCCGCCGCCCGCCACGCTGCCGTTCATGCTGCAGCCTGAAGGTGAAGTCGGCTGGCGAGGCAACCGCTTTCGTTTCCTCGGCCGCCGGCGCAGGGCCGCGCCGCGGTGCGCTGGGAGTTGTAGTCCGCCTGGGAAGGGAAGGGCTGGGCCGGGCCGAGCGGCCGCCGCTGTCCGCGAGCGGCCCGCTGCTGGCAGTGCCTCGCTCCCGCCGCGGGGCTCGCTGAGGGCGCGAGAGCTGCTGCGGCTGGACGGCCCCGGGGCGGGCGGGCTGGCGGTGACGGTTAGCTCTGTCCGCGTCCGTTTAACGCGTTAAAAAAGGCTGTTAACGGTTTGCTGATAATTAGCAACAGCAACGATTGTTCGGCTAGCAGACGAGTGTATTGTTTTACAGCCTTTCGTACAGAAATGCCCCTCCTTCAGATTAAAGTACTGAATGGTATTTCCAGATCCCTCGTGCTTTCTCATAGATGACACATATTTTACATCTTATTAAAAGAAATGCTTCTGTGACACATCGTAGAGCTATGGCAACATATTTGGTAACAGTTCCCAAAGTAATCACGGAGTAAAACAAGAGAAAGGCCTGGAGGTAGGCAGATATAAAGCATCTGTCAAATAGCGCAGGAGCTGTGAGGGTGGGAGAGCTGCAGAACAGCCCTAACTATTTTAGAAGTGCAGCATACTCGTGCAGCCTCACAGATTGCTTGTTCTTGCAGCAGTAAAATCCACAGCACTTCTCTGGAGGACCCAGCAGTACATATACTGTGTACTTACCACTCGCCACTTACCGCTCACTGAGCGCTTCATTTTTAAGAACCCAAGGTACAAACCAAGAGCAGCGTACCTTATTGCCTGCATTTATTAACTTAAAATAAACAGAGATAACATTTAATCTGTTTAATAATGTTGCATTGGATTATAACAACTCAGAATATGTTGAATTATTTCGATAAGGTATCAGCTGGCTCTGCTCAAGAGCTACCGGAGATTTTGTTAGGAGCATCCAAAGCCACAGCTTTGTTGGTCTTTGCGAAGTGCACGGTAGTAGATTTTGTCTCAGCAGTAGGTGTTATATAGCAACTACTGGCGTTTGCAGTATTTGAAACAACCAGTAACTCCTTCTGTGAAATCAGGCCTCATCCTCATAATCCATTCCCGTATTTCCTTTTTATAATATATGACAAGAATAACTCCGAGAACAACAGGAAAAACAAGGCCAACTACTCCTATTCTTGACCTCTGAAAAATCTGCTTGGATGGAGGGGGCCCGCTGTCAATGCTACCTCCAAATCCTTCCCGCTCACAATATGGAGGAGCCCAACCATATTCGCAGTGACAGTTCCTAAGATTGTTACACACTCCTCTGTTGTGGCACTTCGTTATGTTACAATCATAATTCAGCACTGAAATATCGGTACATGTCCTTTCAATACAAATCTTGTTGCTGCCACATGTCGTGCCATCTTCCACAGCCCCCAAGTCAGCTACAGGCATCCCTATGTGATAGTCAAGACCCCAACACTTTTTATCTCCAGCAGGGGTTTGGATGACTGTTATGTGGTTCTGCAAAGAGGGCAACTTGTGTATGTTTTCACACTGTAGCCTACCACATAAGGCATCCTCAACACTGCACTTAGTAAAAAGAATACCGTTACGAATACCACAATTTCCAAAACGGTCACCTCGACTATTCACTTCTTTGAAGCAATCTAAAGGAGCAGGCCTGGCTTGTTTGCCAAAAAGATGCTTGCATTGTTTACTGTGGGAAGAACATTTTCCTTTATAGCAATAGGCACCATCTTCGCAAGGGGCTCCATCTTGTACGTACAGGTCCGGCCTGCACCAAGGGGAGGTCCCATTGCAGTACTCCGGCAGGTCGCAGTTACCGGTACGTGCTCTGCAGAGTGTTCCTGCTGGAACGATCTGACAGCCTTTGCAGCATTTTCCAGAAGCGCAAACTGAACCTGCAGTCAGTGTGCAGTTAGGGTGACAACAAGGATCGTTTCTGCAGTCTGATTTTGAACCACAGTCGCACTGCTCTCCACTTTCTACTATCTTATTCCCACAGTATTCACGCTTCAAAGTGTAGTAGCTGCCAAGTGCTGGTGATTGACGCAGGCAGCTACCACCACTCCCAAGCAGGTCAAAGTAGTCTTTGTAACTGCAGTCACTGAATGCGTCGGTATCAGATTCACTTTCATACATAATGCACCTCTTCCGCCTGCATTTACAGTGCCGTTCATCATGGCGCATCCCAAGATTATGGCCCAGCTCATGGACAAATGTGACAATAAATGAAGACAGCCTCCTGTTGGTGAAGGAATCAACTGCTGATGACCACTGCCTGTCACATACGGACCCCAGATATGCCAATCCCAGGCTTTTTCCAAAGCCCTGAAACGCAAATAAGTGAGCAACATCATGGCGCATCCGTGGATATAGGTCTGTTTTTCGCCATTTGTTAAAGTCTGAAAGTGCCCTGTTTACAGAGTTAGTAATGTTTATAGGATTGTTTTTGGTCCAAATCTCCAGTCCGACAAGGAACAGTTGAACAGAAAGCTGGTCATACAGAGAGTCCCCAATATTGACAACTTCAAGGACTTGCCTCAAGACTTTGGATTCATTCCTGTCCGACCTCACAAACCGCACATTGTCCACGACCACTACTAACTTCACATACCTGGTATGTGTCCACCAGTCCTTCAGCATGTACTTCTCCTCTGTTCGTGGAGCCTGAAGCCAGGGCAGCACAGTCTTTTGGTACTGCAGCTCCATGGGGGTCAGCCCGCACGTGGGGCCCATAGGGTCACTGTCTGCCTCCATGCGATAGAGCATGTGCTGGAAGGCTGGATCATCAGGGATGGGCTCAATCTCATAAGTGTTGCCTTCCATCCAAAGCACTCCACGGAGGCCCCTGCCACAGGTGCCGAGGGCCACCAGGGAGCCGGGACTTCCCTGCACCTCACCTTGATAGAAGCAGTTGTCCTGAACGTAGACATGCTCCTCCCGACGTGCCCCGTCCTCGCCATAGGTGACCAAAGCGAAAGGCTGGGAGGCCAGGCCCTTCCTGGGCCGCAGGCGCAGGACCTGTGGCCTCCCCTCCACCTCCAGCCAGTAGGAGACAGTGAGGGGGTTGTTGTCAGACCGGGGGCTCAGCTGTCGTGGCACTGTCACCCACATGCCGGTGACATGAAGCGGCCCAGGCTCATCATCAGGGGTGGTGGAGCACCCCACCAGGCCCAGTAGCACCACCAGCACCAGCAGCGTCTCCATGGTTACTGCACAGCGTTCCCCCACGCTCTGTTTGTGAGGGGCTGGAGCTCGGAATGGAGGAGCCACCTTCAGGTCTAGAACTGTCCCTCAAGTGCCTGCCCTCCCCTTGGGAGGTACTAGGGAAGATCAGCAACAGCCTCCTTTGCCTTCTCCATCAGGAAATGACACCCTACTGCCTAGAGGTACATCTTGGATGGCCACAAAGGCACCTCAAGGCAGCCATCCTCTGCTCTGAATACGGACATAAGCTCTTGTGAAAGACTAAATAGAATTGCTCTAAAACAAGCAAACTCACAGCTTTCTACAATCCTCGTTTCTCCTGCATAGACATAAGAGTTCTGTGTGAGGAGGAGCCCCAGCTAAGTTTCATGCTCCTAGTCATTCACATCTGCGTTGAGTGAACAGATCATATGGTTAGATCACTGGGAGAAAAAAATCTTAACATTTCAAACTGCTGCAGATAAGCAGACAAACTACTTTCTTACCTGTTAGTATATGTATCACTATACAGTCAGGACCAGAAACTATGTGGATTCCATTATTAAACTCACTGCAGGTTATTTGGATGGGAGTGGAACATATAAACAGTTTCACATAGTGTTGAACATCTAAAGCAAGCCCTCTGGCAGCAAGATTACATAAAGAGAGATGACACTTGTGTTCCAATTAACAGAACACTGCACTTTGTACTCTAATTAAGAATAAATGAAAGGGAATTAGATTCCCATTGTATGACAATGAAAAGGTTGGAAGAAAAAAAAAAAAAAGACTAACCTTATAGAAGAGCAGAGAAGAAAGTTTGCGTCAATCCATAGCTACTTCAGCAGCAGAAACATTTGTTTGGCAGGTGCAACTGGCCTTTCTATGCAGCAGTGCTTTCAAATTTTTTTTTTTTTTTTTCCATGCGGTCATCCCCTAAAATTTTCAATGGAGGTACAAGCTCTTATGAAACTGAATCTTAGCAAGAGATTTACTTTTCTCACTTACGTGCTGTGAGTCTTTATGAACAGGTCACAGACTCACAGCAGTCTTGAGGACCACAGGTTGAAATCCACCGTCCTAACAGAAAGAAATGAAACTTTCTGATTGTTGAAATCAACAGTACTACATCATACCTTGTTCCACTGGGAAGATTTCCCCCTATTACCCAGCCATCCATAATCCACATTATGCTGCAGAAGGACATTCATCAAGTGATCAATTGTTTGTTCTGTGTATGAATACAGGACTAAAACAATACTTGATCCAAAATTTATGTACCTCTCCAAGGAAACATGGCAAACATGTACTAACTGCTCAAATGCCATGTAACTTTTTTTTTTTTTTATTAGGGAAAGGTTATCAAAATACAAAGTTATGGGTGCAGGTGGCAAAGAGAAATGAGTAAGCATAATGCATGGTCACATCTTACTGGGTGAAAAGCTGAAAAGGCTGTATTTGTGACACATTTCAGATGCTGTTAACTTTAAATGATGAAAGGAGATAGCAAGGCTGTAATCTGTAATCCGGCCAGATTTTTGCAGTGCATATATACGTGTGCATATCTGTTCATATGGATATGTATGCAGACATGTGCATCTTCAGGCTATCAGGAGAATGTTTTCATTAGATTTTTAGGTCATCTTCAATTCCTTCATCCCTCTGATTTGGACTAAGAAAAGCCCTTTTAAAGTCTGAACAGTTATTATCTAAGAACAAAAGTAAAGAAAAAAATGTATTTCCTTTGTACAACCAAATACCTTCAAAACGAAGTGACAGTAAAAATTTTGGAACTGCTTATTTCCCTTTCATCTATAGGCTTTACAAATACGGCATGTCCTCTGAAGGACTTTGGACTTCAGTGCTCAGGCTCAGACTGAGAGATACCGTATAAATACCAGAGGGAAAAAAGACTTAGATTCTCATACACCAAGAAACATAACTGACTAAAAGATAGCAGTTCAGTAGCTTTTGGGCAGTAGCTTTGATTTTAGTAGTAATATCTGATATAATTACACTAGAGCAAGTAAATATCAAAGCTCATTTAACACGTAAAGTTGTTTTAGAATATCTTCAGCAAATAATAGGATCAGACAAGATTCCAATTCATCACTCCCTCATGCAGTAAGCCTTCAGCACTGAAAGATGGCTACTAAGAAATCAACACATTCATCGATAACATCTCCCATTGCTCTATAACAATTTGTGCTTTCTACAGCTCTGGATATTTTTTGCAGAAGAAATCATTCCTCTGTGGGGAAAAAAATAAAAAATAAAAAGGCTTACTGCAATCTAATTCACGTTTTCATGCATGGAAACTATTTTCTATCCTTTCAATAGCTTACATGCTGGCATTAACTCAAGCTGGATCAGAGCAGAAGACGATCCTTTTTAATGTCCTCAGTCTGACACTGACCAAAACCAGATGCATCTACAGAAAGCAAAAACACTGTTGAGAGAGGCAAACACAAGGACAGTCTGCCCCCCTAAGTTTCATCTCTAAATCAGGTCAAATTCTGAGCATGAAGTGCAGTGATTCATTTTAAATGTAACTCCATTCAGCTTCATTAACTTGTCCATGTATTCTCACAATGCAAGACAGAACGAGGTATCCTATTTGCTTCACAGCACTCAATTTTATAAAGGGTCAATATTTGTCTTCTCTTTCCTAGGAAAGTCTTGGTCTTACCAATGGCTTCATAAGAGATTTTTTTCCTCTCTTACTCATATTATCACCAATCTTCAAATCCTTTTCTTTGGCAGAATTCTTCCAGTATTTGTGCTGTACAGTACACTGTACTGTACTGTGTACACTGTACACTAAGCCCACTTAATGACAGAATTCTTGCTTGTACTAGCATCCACTTTTGACCATTTTTACATGCTTTTAACAGTAGACAAGGTATCCTTCCTATGCCAGTAATTTCAAATCTTTCTTTGATACACAAGTATTTAATTAGTCTCCCAAACTAAAATAAAACCCTAGATCTTCATTACAGTGTAATCTAGTCATCTTTCTTAACTAAGCTTTTCCAAATAGCTTATAGGTTCTAGTGATATGAATAACCCATAGAATTAAGCTGCCTTAACAGCCCCTTTACAAGAACTTCATCTGAATATCAAAAATTCAGTGGGGAATCTCGAGGCTCTTCACCAGTCATGCCTCATTTCTGGGGATGCCTCCTTTCTACCATGCAGGTGAACAAGACGATGGTTCTGGCACTTCTCAAGCTCCTTCCTTTCAAAGGAATTTCGTTAGTAGGAGAAAGAAGCAAAACTTTTATTCTAAGCATATTCATGCCTACCTTGTAATTATTCAAGGTTAAATAATTAGCTCCAGCTTGTTTTGAGCATTCCAGCATAACTGCTCTCTCTATACTTAATAGTTCACACTACCTTATTACCTATTTCCATCAACATTTCAAGAAATAGTAGTTCAAATGCCACTCACATGCTATAAAATGAAAGTAACACACACTTAAGTACACTGATGTATCAACAGCAAACAGCTGTTGGCTTATCTATATTTGCTGTTACAGCTTTGGATTAAAGGGCAAAAATCCTATGGGTCTTTCCACTCTTCAAAAGCTATCCTATCAGAACTCTTTATTAGTTACTAAATCAGAAAACAAGGCTTCTCTTACAACTTCAAAATAAATCTGAGGAAACAACAGAAGTGTATCTTAGTCTTCCTTCCTATCCATATTTTATATCCTACGTACAGCTTTTTTTGTCACTTCCTTGAGTTTATGTCAAGAAAGACAACAACAGTTGAGAAAAGTAAACAAGCTACTTTGCATTGTTTCATTACTTTGACAAAAGCAAAAAACAACCGAATGGTCATTTCTTTGCAATGGGTGGCTTCTAGTTTTTTTCTGCAAGGCAAAAAAAAAAAAGTTGTGTAAACAGCATGATAAAGTGCTCTTTGCAATGTTCAGCTGTTCTACCTCCTCAGGTCTAAAAGGCAGATGACTAATCAAGGTGGTAAAATGCAGCAAAAAGGTGCTAGAAGCACAGAGGAAGAGATATGTAACTGATATATTTGAGAGACAACGAGGAAAGAAAGGAGAAACGTAAACAGCTTCACTCTAATAGTGCAACATTAGGACATTTTAGCTTGTTTTATGCAACAAGAAATCCTCCTCAACACTAACTTTTTAACATAAAAGACCAGCTAAACCATTAAGTAAAAGAAACATCCAAGAACCCTTACAGACTGAGAACAGTTTGACATCTAATTATGTGAATTTGAGTCTTCAGTTATCAAATTTCTGATGTGCATCCCAAGCATACTAAAGGCATGGCAATTTATAGCAAACAGCCTAAACTCTTTAGGTGAACCTGCCTTCCTCAAAATTGTCCATAACATATTTCAACATCCAAACAAAATTGCTGCTTGCACATATGGCATAACTGCTACTAAAGAAGTAAGCAGTTAAGAAAGGCATTCTAGCAATCAGGATTTTATTAATTGAGACACAAGGTGAATTGTTTGTTGTTGTTGTTTTGTTTTTTAAATTGTTTGTTTACATAGCAAACCAAGACATAAGGAATGCAGGGGTTTGTAGATTTCAGGAGGCTGCAAAATACATCTCTGTAAAAACCATTCCCAGAAGCCAATATTCAAAATAAGATGAAAACTGACAACATCTTACTTAAGGCAGCTCACATCCTGCTATTAACATTTTTGTAACAGATTTCTACAGAAAAAACTGTTACAGGGACTTGAATTCCTGAAATGTCACAGTCTCGGTTGAAGAGCGTAGATATGAAGAAAGGGAGTTGGAATCTGCTGTTTTCCAGGTATTGACTAATCCAGACATGCATCGACTTCGCCCTTCACTGTAGTCTCATCCGTTTTTCAGGTGGTCCTTTAGCAGCAGCACTCTGCTGAGCATTCTTTACAGTCTCTTTCTCTTCTGTCTTGACAGCTTCAGGGGCTGGTTCTGGCTCCTTCTTTATTTGATCCACTTAAGAAGTAACAGCAAAACAGGGTTAAACCTCCTATTTTCATTCCCAAAATATTCTTCAGAATGTTTAGAAAATATTGATTTCAAAAGGATAAAATTAGTTTCAAAGGTTTAAGAACTAAGGAATAAATTCATGCTTATACAGGTAAAAAAAAAAAAAAAAAAAAAAAAAAAAAGGAGTGGATGAAAAGATCTAGTTTATGCTTTTCTTGTTTTGAAGTTGCTTCAGATCAACTAAAAACCTTCATGTGCTTTCCTGAGCAACTTGCCAAAATCACTAGGATGCTGGACTGACCAAATTATTCCTTTCCTCTTTTACCTTTTCCCCGTCTGCTGCTTTCAAAGACTATTTTCTGCATTTGGACCTTCAGATAACATAGCTTTTACAGATGGAAAGGGCAGGACATCTTCCAGACAGGGAGCAGAATATGCAGTTTTTCTATTTCATTCTTGCTATCTTCTGTACTCTTGCCTTTGCACAATTTGGCAGTGCCAGAATCCCTGACCACCTCAGTGGCAACAGTGAGAAGCTTGTAGGGCAACAGGAAGACTTTACTACACACCACCTATTTTTTTTGATCTTGCGATAATATTAGAGATTTACCTGGGATGGGCTTTTCTCCAGGCTTTTGCTGTGGGGGAGGAAAAAACAACACATCAGTGGAAATGAAGTCTTAATTCTTGACCCTTCCTACTATTCACTTAAGAATGCACACCAAGCAATGCTGTCACATGCATGAGTTGAAGGAAGAAGGGAAGGCTGTTGAACAGATCACTAAATACACTTAAAACAACATCCAACTTTTAAACATCAAGCTTTAAATTTTTTTAACATCCAGTTTTTCCTCAGACAGCTGAAAAGGACTAAATGAAAAAATGCTCAGCCAGTCCTTCTCAATATCTGAGGAGCAGTTTCCTGAGTTGATGTAAAGATCATTTTCATTGCTCCCAACCAGAAGACACAATGGTACAAAGAACTATTAGAGATTATCAGAGGTAATCACAACCACCTCACAGAATGCTGAGAATTTCCGCACTAATTAGTGAGCGCCCAGAACAATGGGGTAACCAGAACACAATAGTTGTGGTGATCTGATTCAGCTCACAAAGCAGGAAACTGTAAGCACCAGCAAAGTCAGACAGCTGACATTTACAGATCCTCTACAAATAGATAAGGAACTGGTGTAATGTAATTTGCCCTCATCGTTTTGCCAAGGTCTTAACTCCTGCAATTACTGAGGGGAATCCCACACTCAAACCAAAGCTTTCCATTTCAAACTTATTACTCATATTATCACTATAGAAAGCACAGAAGATTCCCACTGTGAGTTTCAGCTGTTTATGATTGCCTTAAATTCTGAGTAAGTTACAATAATACTGTGGCTTATAAGTGTCATACCTGAACAAACTTGGGTGGAAACTTTTGTCTTAGGTCTAGAAGCAAAGCATCTACCCGCTGTCTTTGGAAAATAGAACTTGGTTCTTCTTTCTTCTTGGCTTTTGGCTTAGCTTTCTCTGCAAGTACAAAAATGTAAAAGGAAGCTAATGAAGAGTTTTGTTCTCTCAGCAGCTCTCTGATGTACACAAAGTTGGAATGCAACTTTTCTCTTAACCTCAGCTCCATTTTCTCTTTGCCTTGTTGTTGGGTTTTTTTTGTGGAAGACAGGTCAAGAATGATTTTGTACCTCAAAACAAAGTGTACTTTGGTCTCCAGTAGGTTGAAGTTGGGTCCATTGTGTTGACATATAGCTAACCATTTTATTTCCTATCCATGTCTCACTGTCTATCCCCATCAACAAGATTCCTTCCACTGGCAGAGAGCATCAACTTACTCCTCAGACAGAACATCTCCACACCATCACTGTGCGCTGCCTCAAGCTTTTCCCTCCTATGCTCTCTACACTCTTTCTCTCAAGAGACACAGGAGCAACTAAGAATCATACCTCGTTCTTCCTGATCTTTGAAATGCCACCAATAGCCTTTCGATGGGTGATAGCGACAGTAGGACATAGCTTCTTCAAAAGCAGACTGGATTCCATGTACAGCAGTGAGCTTTTAGAACAAAGCAACATAAGTCAGTGTTCAGAATTTAAGGAGAAAGTACAGTACAAATTTTCGTAAGCAACAATTTTAAGATTAGCATTCTATATTCATTTATGTTCTGGGAAAGAAACCTGGGACAGCTAGTTTTGGACTAAGAATGTAATTTCTTGCAAAGGATCTCATAAAACCAAGGTTTTTTCTTTTTCTAAATTCACAGAGGAAAAGCTTGCATAAAAGCAGTTTATAAGATCAGTAGAAACAAAAAACTCGGGAGTTTAATTTAAAGAGAAATCCATGTTAATTTAAAAAGAGAAGTTTCATTAAAAGAAATACCACATTACCATAGGCATGAACATTTCAAAGCTGAATGTTTAATTACTGTTTCATATATATTTGTCAGTTAATTTCTCTTTTGATTACTTGAACCTTGTGTTCTGACAGTTGTCAACCTTCAGTTATTCTGATCCCTTAATTCTTAAGGAATGCATCCTGTTTCTTGGGCCATTCTGCACTCTGCCAGGATCTTTCATTTCCATGTGAAATACACACCATATCAACTGGTGGCATTTCTATTAAGCCCGTGCATACTATGCGTATACACAGCATACTACTACAGTGAAGAAAAGTTTGAAAAGCCTGAGGAGCTACAGAAAATAAAAGCAGATACAAACTGTTTATATACACATATATAAAATGTTCCAGAACACTTACAACTCTGGAGTTAATGACAGACCCTAAGTCGGGTGCCTGATAAATCACTCCAGCAATAATATAGTAATCAGCCAAAGGAATAACTGTGGGGAGAAAAAAAAAAAAAAAGATATGCATGATCAATTTAAAGTTCTGGCTAAAGACTCCATATTTGCTGCTGATTTTCAGTAGTAAAAATAGAAACTGCAATCCTTCTGATCAACAAGTTGTGTCTTTTTACATCTTTCCTTACAGGTGTTTTATTTGTTTTCTATTCACCTAAGGGGAAAAGCCCCAAGGTCTGCTTTACAGAGAGGAAAGCATCAGACTTAGGTCTTCCTCTACTGCAAGCAAATAACTGATCTTAGCAGAGTTGGCATTTTCAAAGCTACTCAGGAGAAATCAAGTGAATTGCAAGTGGAAGTAGTGCCATCAGTTGTTCCTGCTATCAGAAACCCAAACCAAAAGATCATTTTTCTGTAGTCTGTTCTCTCCAACCTGTGCAATTTTCTTAGCCAAATTTCCCAAGCCCAATGGCAGCTGAGCATGTACAAAGCACGCCTTCCTAAATTCATAACATTCTGCCAAAAGAAAAAAAAAAAAAAAGGCCATTCATTAAATCAGGTTTGGGAACAACTTCTACTAACTGATTGAAAATACCTGTTTGTTAGGCCTGCAGTGCAGAAAAACATCACAATTGTCTCCCTACCATTCTATGGAACAGGCTTCAGTTCAGTTTAGAAACTGTAACAGTGCTGTCAGCTTCACATTCCCAAGACTCTGGTCTGTGCACTCATTTGTTCTGGTTCCTCCATCTGCTTTAACTCATTTTGTTTCAACCTTCTTACCGACAAGGCCCAATGCCTCCTGTACTTGCATTTTACAAAGCTTGGACACCAGCCTAAATTAACAGGCCAAGACAACTGGGGACATATTACAGCCAGTAAAAAGAACGCGGAGTTCCTTCTCAGCATTTCCCTAGAAGCACAAAAAGACAGAACAGCAGCACTCCTGCCTCACAGCTTAACACACATAATGTGGAAGCCAAACTCTACTCTTGATTTAAAAGGTGTCTAAGCACAAGATTTCGATACGTAGACATGAAACCTTTAACAAAGAAACAACAGGAAAATCCATTAAAGGTAGAATTACATGCACTCTTTTTCAGTATAGAACTACAATATTAAGAAGCCAATATCTGATACAAGCAAATAAAAAGCATTGCTGGATAAGTCAAAGTCCTATGCAACAGCAAAATGCACGTGCAGAGTCTGAGTTAGCAAACATAAAGTTAAAAAGTAACTAGCATTTATCATGCTGCTCTTTTCTGTTTATTCTGAAATAACCTAAAATATTTTGTATGTATACAGAATAAAACTACTGAAATGTGATCGCTTTTTTTCTTTTTTAATTAGTCACACATGCACAACAAATTCAAGGTTAAAAAGGAATACTGAATCAGGTTACACGCAAAGGGAAGAAAAAACAAAGGTATTTCAATTAGAACTTGTAAAGATCTAATGATTTCAATGATTTCACAGTACTCTGGTCTCAGAAGAACAACGAAAACAAGATTTGTATCTTTTCAGATCGGTCTTCTTCCCTTACTGACAAGATGCTACTCAGTCTACCCAAACTACAGCTGAAGGTGGAAACAGCACAGAATTAAAAAATAACAGAAAAAGAACCATGAACGAGCACTCTCCCTAATCAATGGAAATCACAGCTCATTCCCAATTGCATACTAGCCACTTCAGATGATTACCTGTAATTAAACTAAGCTCATCAGCTCCAAGCAAAAATATAATTAGCCTTACATTTAAATAATTAAAATGAAAAGTCCTAGAGAGCCAAACATACAAGATGTTACATGAATGCTACTACCACTTTCAGAATACACCGCAGGGCAGTACTTTCTCACTGCACTCATCACATTTCACCACGAGATGGCAGCCCCAGCTATGAGCTCACCAGAGGTCACTGGTGACAAAATTCCTCCACCACGCCTCCAATACAAAGCCTCATAACCTTCCACTTAAATTTAGGATGAAGACAGAAAAGGGGAGTCAGAAGTGTTCAAACAAATGAGGAATACAGAAAAGAGATTAACCGGTTGGCCTTCTCAACAGTGGCAAGAACTAAATGGCCTCACCTTGTGTTGGAGATTGCCTTTGCTGCTTTCGGATAATGAAGAGAATGGGCTCTTGAGCATGAAGGAGGATGTACTCCACTCCAACCATCTGGCTGAAACAGAAACAATCTGAATAATTATCTTTCTCAAAGCAAAATCTGTGGGATGTGAAGAGATATCAAGGGCCTAGCTCTATAGCGATAAAGTTCTCAAGCTTTCTATAATCATTTCTCAAGCTATTTCTAAATAAAGACATAGGATTTCATAGCACTTCCTGATCTAGCTGTCAAAACCCACACATGCACCTGCATATAACCTATACCTGCATATACAAATGACTGCAACAATCTGGCACATCTAAACTGAACACACTAGCGGTCAAACAGCAAGGAAAACAACACAATCTATTAGCATAGAGATGCCATTTAAGCACAGAGAAAGGATCAGTGTACAATGTGACTATCTGTATATCTCATTTGAAAGCCCCTCTACAACCACATCCAAACAAGTGGCTTTACCAATGAACTTTCAGCTCAGTTTGCACTTCCTTACTATACTGTAGAGTCTTCCAATAGTCCTCTAACACCTCACTTGTGCTCAATGCAGCAGATGGGAAACTGCAGAGAAAGTTAACTTGCACATGCTGCCATCTCATTACACAACCATCTGTGACCAGTTTATTTACAACGTTCCATAATTTCATCTTCCATACTAAAAAGCCAGCTCCTAAGAGGAGTTATGTACTAATCATGGCATGCAGCCAGTGTGATATGGAATCATGGACTACTTACGAACACAAAAGTATCCCCTAACATAAACCCTACTGACTGTCGGAAAAAAAACATTTAAAGCCAAGCTTCTGTTGAGCTGGGAAGACAAAAGTCAGCAGCTTTTCTAATTAGAAATATCTAAAAGGTGATTTACTAGAATCTCCACATGTAGCTTCAAAATCAACATAACTTGAGATAGTTGAAGGAAGTAGAAAGCAACTAAATATAAAAAAGTAAAAGTTAAAAAAAGAAGGAAAGAAATCTGGGCTCCCAGGCAAGTAGTGGGACTACAAAGCTCAGGAGAGAGAAGCAGAAGATTTCCAGCATGCTTCCATTCAGTCATCAAAGATGGAGGGAGACAGCATACTAGTAGGAAGCAGTTTCAGATTGCAACTTACTTCAAGTGGTCCAGGGTCATCCGCTGCATTTTGACAACTTCATTATTACAGGTTCGGTCATAGAATGGGTTACTGCGCTCCGAGAAGTAGTCCAACACACTGCCATTGTTTAATATTGGAATCCAGGCACTGTCAACCCAGGAAATTCCCAAGAGGTTATCTGGGAAGAGAAACCTACGTTGAGTATCAAGACTACAACCGTCACCAACAGTAAGCTGCCACCAGCTAATGATTACAGCCGGTGCAGTACAGCCCCGTACAAACCAATTCTAATTATAAGCACATTTTATAGAGTTCTGTTGTAGGTACACAGCAGAAATACATCTTAACTACGGTGTTTTTCTTTCCTTGACTCCTAGCTGTTGGTATACCTTTAACGGCTCAAGAATGGGAGTCAGTAATCGTGATATTGCATAACAGCCTAATTATACTTAGCTCATATAAGCCGAATTAGTAGTATTACATAAGGCTTATTTTATGAACAAGAGTACTAGCTGAGTAGAGAGCACATTAAATGCATAGTTCCTTTTGAAACACAGAAGTCAGGCAAGTTGAATTTTTGTTACTAAGTTAGAATCTGGTGCTGAAGAAATTATTAACCTTACATTAAATCTGAGCCTGGTCATGTTTTAAACTGTTTATTTCTGAGAAAAAACAGTTTGCAAGTCCTAAAGCACAAGACTGAAAAATAGGCAAAAAGATCTATTAATTAAAGGAAAGAGTTTTCTTCCAATAAAGCCAGTGAATAAATTACTGAGCGAAACAGAACAGCAGCATTGGTAACATTTCTCAGATGCCGTTATTACAGCAAGTCTCTCTGATATCACAGTAGCTGATACCAACATGTTTCAAAGATATAGGTGAAATCTGTAATAAAACAAACCCCCCAGAAATGACAGAAAGAAAGATGCTATTTCAGGTAGATGTTTCCCAGCTGTCATGAACAAGAGATCCTACAATAATTTGCCGAATTGCTTGTGGCAAATTACTTTCTGCACACCTCAGTGGGTTTTGCAGAAATCCGTCTATGCAAATATTCACAATTACACACACTCAAAAAGAGCTTTTAAAAATGACATACGCTCTATTGTATGCAAATCATTCCACACCATTTAAATGTAAGTCTTTGGCATTTTATGACTGTGCTGCAGCACAATTACACTTCTGAAGCACTCGAATAGCCAAAGTTACAGTCTGACCAAAGAAACCACTGTCAGCAATTGGTTCTACAGACAACAAATCCGCTACCACTGAAGATCCGTGAGGTGCCCTAAAAAGCACCACCAGCACCAGGTACGTGATGAGAAGTCTCTGAATACTGAATAATGAGCTGAAATTCCCTTCTCACAGGAATCACTCCTCTACTATATATACCTCTCCTGAAAGCACACTCAGCACACCGCTGCACTGGACTGCACTGCACTGTAATTCTGTGACAGCTCTGCACGCTCAGGGTCGGACAGACACATTCCGAAACAACAGCTCACACCTTATCAACTGCTCCTCGGAGTAGCTGCTAGGAAGCTAACGCTGCCCGCTCTGTAAATATACATACTGACGGTATTCATAATCACCGGTAAACCGGTGGGAGACAGAGCCGAGGAGCGCTGTCCGAGCCCGCCCCGCGCCCAAGCATCCCGCCTACGAACGCAGTTCCCGCCCCAGCCCCTCCGCCCCGCACCTCGGACGTCCACCGCCGCCATGGCCCCGGCGCCGCCAGCCCGCCGAGCACCGGAAGTAGGGCAGAGCGGCGCCGGCACGCCAACCGGAAGTCGAACGCCGCCACGGCGGGACGGAACGGCGCCGCGCGGCGCTGGTAGTCCGGGAGAGCGCCCCCCGGCGGCAGGGCCGGGCCTCCGCCTGCCGGGGCTCGGACCTTGGGATGGGCTTCGTGCTGAGAGGCGGCTCTTTAATGCTGTCAGTCTTTAACGGCACGAGACGTCAAAAACCAAAGCTCACCTTAATTTTCCAGCGTTCTCATTTCTGAGCCCTTGTCTTTGTTGCTGAGATCATATTGTGTGGACATGCTTTTCACCAATTAATTCCTGTACGTGCACGCTGCAGACGCTGGCTTACAGCAAATCTCTAATTACACGGCAAGACCAGCTGAGGCACTGCTGAGAAGAACTGTTCCTTTGGTAACGTTCTCACCTCTACTGCAGGATGAAAGTCTTGGATTTTTTCCCTTAGCTTTCTCTGAAGCAGGAGTCCTAATGAGTGTTCCTGTGCTGCCTTTTGTAGCAGGAGGTGTGGGTCACAAGTGGGGATCTGATCAATTCTGCAGGTAAAATGAGGAATTTATGCTCGCTGCCTTCAGTGTCAGAGAAAGGCACCTGGAGGAATGGCTAGTCAGACATATTCACAGAGGATTTATTTTGTGTGTTTTAAAAGTGCATAAAACACATGGATAAAAATAGGTACTTTTTCATGCCCTAGTGTTTTGATGTCATTTAGTATCATTTTCCCCCAAGTGGAATTAATTTTATGTATTTCCGCTATCAGCTATCAGAGCTAATGAGGAATATTGTCCTGCTATGACCCTCTCTGCTAGGCACTGTATGTACAACACACAGAATAAAAGAGACCGCTCCTCATTTACAGTCTTCTTTATCCGCAGTGGATGTGGGATTGGTGGTGCTGAACGCTCCGATCGCATTATGGGTACGGAGGGGACGTAAGCAAGGACTCCCTTTATGGTCTCACATAAACAGAACTAAATTGAGAGGACTCCGTCTACTAATGGTAGTCTTTGTGCACATCTCCACAGACCACAGAGGCAGAAATAATAATCAAGCTGTATGCCATCAGGTAAAAAGCATTGTCTCTGTATCCTTGTCATTATACCCTGCATAGTTTCCAAAATATATCAGAGGCTTCAGAACAAGGAGATCATCACTGTGCTTTGGATTCTGCCAACCTATGATATATATCGCACTGTAATAGTAACTAGCTCCAAGTCCCATTGACTGATCTGTGCAACTCTAGCTTTCGTCTGAATTGCAAGGGAAATTTAAATTCCTGTCCTAATGCAAAATTGCATGGCTTGAACTGCATATGAAATGAGTGAGTTGTTACCAGTTTTATATTAAATAGGAATGGAAAAATGTTTCTTTTTGTTTTGGCAAAAAAAAAAGAACCAAGTAGTGCTAGAAAATTATAAGCAATGCAAGGAAAATGCTAAAACCACAACATCTTTAAAGGGGAGGTTTAATTGGGCTACTATGAATATGTTTCCCTTAATTTGTATTATCATTTTGCTGGTGAGATTTCCTTATTTCCATCCTGAAAATAATGAAAATTTCAATGGTATCTTTAGTGACACCACATATGTAGTCATTTATACCGTAGCTTTCTGTAGGCCTCAAAATTCATTGTGGAATGATGCTTTAGAAATCTATAAAATGGGCAGATTGCAGAATTCTGTTCTTCACATCCTTAATCAGGCACTTCTGCTGACTTCAAAGTCGTTAATTTCTCCTTTTGTTCAGTGCATCTGCCTGTACTTTTCCTTCCTGAGATACTGTTTTATGCACAGTTTTTATAAATACTGCTAATCACATGCACTGACTACAGAAAAAAAAAAAAGAAAAAAAAAAACCAGGCTTGTGTGATCTTTTTTTTTTCCTACTGGAAAAATGCCACAGGGAAGATCTAACTGAAGAGGCTGCCACGATGGCTGCAGCTGGTGCCCTCTTCAGAACTGGGTTCCCCTTTTTGCTATCAGCTCACTGCTGCAAGCAGCAGGAGCCTGAGCCTGTTGAGAAGAGCACTGCTCCCAGCATCCTCAGAGCATCTCACATTGCTTTATTGAGTCACATGTTTAAAGGTACAGGGGAAAAAAAAAAAAAAAAAGATAAAACCTTGGTAATATCCTAAAAGCTTCTTGAAAACTATTAATCTCCTAATAAACCCCAAAAGGCTATCTATCAAGAAGTTAATAAAGAAGAAATGTCAGGATGCCACATGGCTGCTATGACTGCAGGCAGGAGAGGAAATGAGATCTCAAGCAAAGAAGCTCCAGCTATGTCATCTGGCACGTGATCTCTTATTAATGCATCACCGAAAGTCAGGATGCTGCCCTTTTTGTTTCTGCAGACATTTATAATAGTACTATCTCTGCTGCTGGATTGATGTTGTCAGCACTGAAGCTCACTAGAGAAGAAGGCAACAAGTACAATCTGCAGGTGTGGGATCACCACCTTGGAGCAAATGGGACACATGCATGACCCCAGAAGTTGTTCTACGTCCTCTGAGATGCACAGGTTTGGAGACAAACAGAGGTGTCCACCGAGAGGCAGGATGATCTATCAGGCAACTGCTGCTCAGCCTCCAAGTTGGATCCGTTCATTGGCTTTGCAGCCAGCTGGTATTTCATTGATACCCCATTTCCACCAAGCAGTTCTGAGCCCAGGAGCAGAATCCTGACCCTGCTCAAAGCCACTGAGCCAAGGGCAGGGGGGGGAAGGAAGGCAAAGCAATCGCCCACCCACGGAGCCTCTGTACTGCACATGCTAGAAATAGCCACAGTCTCCGCACCACACTACGTAGCAATTACAGAATATCTTTCAGTAGACCTTGAATGCCATTGTTTTGCAGTGCTTTATAAATGTATAAATGTGGCCAAATCGTGAAGTCCTTTTTATGTCTTTAGTCAGGCATCTGGCTGATCTGAAAGAAGGTCTGAGAAAAATAAGTGTCTCCACTGTGAAGAACAAAATCAGGATGTGTTTTCCTGGTTAACTGTACTCTCTGTCAAAACCGGGGCTTGGTTGGCAGCGAGCCCTGTGCTGCACAGTGGCAGTGTTCAGTGCAGCCCAGTGGGAGGAAGCAGAACAGGGCAGGCTGACCAGATCAGGAAGTGCAAAAGAAAAGCTTAATTTCATTGTTTTGAAATAGCTGAAAAATCAAACCAGAAATATCAGAGGCAGATCACAAATGGAACTTCTCATCATCTTTCTGCTTGTACAACTCCAAGCTTTATAATAATTAAAATAGAGGGTTTTATTCCAGTGACAATAATTCTCATCTCTGCTCTGTCCATTTAGTGACATACATTTTTTTCTCTTCAGCTTCTGTCTTCCTCAGATTTCTTCACCTGCCATGAAATCCTAATGTACTCACTTCATCATTGACTCAGGCACCTAATTGGCCAGGCAGCTCTCTGGTTGGGTCCCTTCTTCCCTGCTTTCCTGTCACATTATTTTTAATACTGTGGTTGCCTGGTAACCCTAACACCTGTGCTTCCTTCCCTGTAATTTTACGTTTCCCCCTGCAGGTCGCAATAAAAAACATTGTTTCTGTCCTGACTGATGTGTTGCTTCTTCACCTGTGCTTTCACACACTACCCAACACTGAAGACAGACAAGTCACTCAAATATTGATCTTAGGCTATGTTGTTGTGTTGTTTTTTTTTTAAACTTAATAGGGCTAGAGTCACTGCTACCAATCTTTTCTGTTTGGATGAACAGGTTGAGCAGTTGACTTTACTTGCTTGCATCCCCTAAGACCCACTTGGCTCCAGCTCCCTGCCATGAGATCTCCAGACCCACACAGGAAGGCATTGAGTTTGCAGTGGGGCTGGGCAGCACAACAAGCAAGGGCGTGAAGCAGGTTACATCATACATTGATTCTAAGACCTGGAGAAAACAGAAAAAAATGTTCAGCTCAGCATCTCAGCGTGGCAGGGACTGCTCTCCCTGGGCCGAGATTGAATGAGTTAATACTAGTGGCTGAGCTAATGGAAGGTGGGGAACTCATGTTTTTGCTAGGCCTGTGAAAAAAAAAAAGAATTGTATGAGCTATAATAAAGTGTTCCTTCCTCTTCTTTCACTGTACTGCACTATAGAGGATTTCTTTGCCAGGTAACTGGATTCTGCTTAGGGCAGAGCAAACTTCCAGGTCAGTATACTGGTGGCACAGCAGGGCAGGAGTTTACTGGAGAAGTCTGTTCAAATAGTTCTGGAATGCAATTTGTGGAGAAATCTCATTCTCAGGAGCATCCATCCCTTCTATTGCAGAAGTAACATACTCCCCATCATAGGCTGCATTTAAAAAAAATGGTGAATTTTCCTTTTCAAATAGATAATCTCATATTTGGCTTCAATATATCCCAAAGAGGCAAGGTCAATCTCTTTGGTATCAAAAAAATATCAAACCATCATGCTGGTGCTGCATTTTCCACCATCAGAGAATGAGATACTAGTCTTGCTGTGCCACATCGCAGAACCAGAAGGTGTGACCCTGCCCTCATAACATACAATGCTGGAGGTGCTCTTGTTTGGCAAGATGATACTCTGCACATAAGAGAAACTTTCATCTGGGGATATTCACTCAACCACATCAGCCAAGTGTGGTGTGTCAATAGGTACTTGGCATAAGACTTCAATAGGAAAGGGTAGGTTTAATTAATTAATTAAGCTCTCAGCACTTAGATTCACCATGTACTCCAAGCAAACACAAACCTTCTCTTATACCAAAGCTTAATCTGTATAACTGAAAATACCACAGCACCTCACTGATTGGCACCCTGCATTAAAATCTGTAGGGATGTGGCAGCTTAGACAATACACTGCGATAGCTGTGCATCTAGCAAAGAATTGGTCGTGTTTTTCTGTCAGTGCAATGGAAAATGGAGCAGGAACGTTTACAGCAAAAGATCTTAAGTGATCATCTCCTCTGCTCCCCTTTCTCCAGTGTTTTAAATATCTCCGTTGCTGAAGAAGAAAAAGTCAAGATGGCAGAGCAGGAAACGCACAAGTATAGCTGATCTACTGGAGTGAAGCCAAAAAAGCAAAGCTGGGCATGCGTTCCTATAGTACTTAGCACACTGGGGCTCTGCTGGGACGCTAAAGCTTTCATGCTCCAGCGATAAATAATGATAATAGGAACATCAGGAGATGAATACAGACCTGTTAAATGTCCTACAAATCTGTCCAAAATTAACATTTACCAGCAGAAATACAGCACATGACTGACCTTCATAGCTTGATTCAGTGCCATGAAGTGTAGACTGTCATCTGAAGAAACAGAAGGTAGAGCAGGGCAATGAATACCTCCATCAATAGGGCTGTCTCTCCAGGACAGCTTTCCCCGGTGCAGAACAGATTTTTAGCAATGTGTCTTGTTCACGTATCAGGCACTGCATCTAATAGCACAGTGGAGTCCATTCCTAGCATAGTCAGCCTGGGCTCTGTACTGAAAAAGGACATCATGAGCCGACCGATCTCTACTGCCTTCTTCACCCAGCCCCATAATATACTGTTAACTCTTGTCCATCTCTTTATCAAATCTCTCAATCATGACTTTTCTGTTTCCAAGTTATAACAGGATTTGGATTTAGGGGAGGTTAAGCTAAATGAGTAGCTTTCTCTTTGTATACCCTTATCAGAGCTGTGGTGAAAGAAACGTCCTTCAAACTCAAGCTCTGTGTTGGCTGGAGTATCTTTTCTTTGCATATTATCTAGCTGTACAGCTCAATATGATCATTCTTTCCTAAAAGGAAAAGAGAGAAACATTGTATAGCTTATGACTTACTAGCATTTGAGAGGAAATTTGGACTTCATTCTGGGCAGAAAAACCATTTTTTTCTTACTATATCTCAGGCAAGTATCAAGGATACAGAAGCTGTAGCCTGATTTTCTGTATTACTCGTGGGTTTCTACTTTCTCATCCACAGTGGCTTTTATGGCAGATCAAATGTCTCCTGCGTCTTTGAACATTTACAAAAGTGGACATGGAGAGCTGTAGTCATCACACATTTCTCTATCTGTATGATTCTTATTTGTTAAAATTCATATCTCTGCTTATCCTCCATAGTCATTATTTATCAAGTTTATCAGTATATTTTAAAAACTCTTTCAATCCATCTACAGAACATATTGAATGCTGTAAATTCTTGCTTTACACTCCAAAGATCTCAGGCCTCTCAAATCAGGACACACTGACTTTTGCACTTGTGAATACTATTTTTCTGAAGCCTGACTACGTTTCACCACTGATGGAGTGGAAGTGACCACAGAGGGCACTTGTTTTTCTAAATACTAACCATATCATCTCCCATACCAATTTTCAATGCTTGTCTTTTGTCTTAGCAACACGCAGAATCTAGTCCTTTCCAGGAGCTGCCTTCCTCATTTCTGTAACCCTGAGACCTCAGCTGGTTGGACAGATAAGCCTTGGATTTATTAGCCCAAGGCTACATCAGAATATCATCTCCCAAATACAATTTAAAATTCATCTGTGAAGCTACAAAGACTTTGCAGCTTATTCAGTCAGTCTACACAAGTCAACTATTTCATAAAATACTTATTGTGATATAAAAGTGACCTGCTCTCCTTCAATCTATAGAAGACTATGTCTTCTATAATGATCCCATTTGTAATGTGAGCAGAACACTAAGTGATTGTATCAATTTCTGTATCCTTAATGCAGCTCAAATATCTCATTTCAGCATCCATCATAACTTTAAAACCCTCTTAATGCATACGGTAAATAGTTAGAGGCAAGTTTGCCCGTGCCTGTCATCTCTTCATTCCCTCACTCACTAGAAAAATGTTAAAAACACATTACACATTTATAAGGTAGCTTTATACATTGGTTTTGGACCGTATTCCAAGTGTCCTGTACTGGATTCATCTGAGAATCCTCATCCCAGTAGGTGGTGCCACGGGATGTGTAAGAGGGTTTGGGTCTGTTGGGAAAACTGTGACTCAGGGGAGGGAGGTGGGGAAATTAATTTGGTTGAGATCCATAGAGGTGCTGATAAGAGTCTGGGCTTCAACCTTGTGCCTCTGTCACCTGACCTAGATTGCGTCCCCCAGTATATGTATATATACACACATATATACGAGTTATTTCAGCAACAGCACTTAAGCAGAAAGAGGAATAATCAAGAAACTAAACTAATTAAATGAGTTAGCAAGTAAACAACCAGAAGACAGTTGCGCCATATCCCATGGCTCCCAGCAGACTGGCTCAATTCCCACCAGCCCCAAAGCCTTGCAGTACAAAATGAGTGATACTGCTAATAAGGTCAAGCACAGTTTATTCTTCTAACTGCTCTACATTTTTCAGTACTGGTGTTTCTCAATTGTGATGGCAACACTTCAATAATTCTACAACTTCCAAAAGAGAGACAGCAGCCCAACAAGAGACTTTTCTTGCCTGATTCTCACATGCAAACAGTCCTTGATTGAAAACCAGTGGATTATGAATTAAATGAAATCTGCACACTGAAGTTATTACTCACACAGACCCTGCCCATCCTATGCACCTAAATAATAAATATTTCCACATATTGCAGAAACTCTCTGAAGTCACTGAAATGACTTGCCTTTTCATTTTAAAGTTTGGTACCATGTAGCTGAAACACACACAAATGGCTGGAACTGTAGAAATCAGATCATTTTAGTAGGCACCACCAGTCTGAGAATCAAAAATGAATGTAAGTTTCCAAGTCATACCTTTGATAATAGTATCTTGACTCATTGCCACAGTGCCAAGTCCTAACAAGTATTTTATGGTATAAGCCTGTGTTGCTTCCTGTCTGATTTCATTACTCTCCAAGGTATCAAAAGAGATTATTACAGGAGTTGACTTAAGAGCTACTAGGGCTTCTAGTATTGATCTTTTTTTTTCCTTTTTTTTCTGAGACCTTCTAGAATTTCCAGTGTCTGGATACTGAAAAATAGTCTTTCTTGTCTAATGTTAAAAAGGGCTGACATAAATACCAAAGTGACTCCAGACTAGTTAAATTGACCCTGATCCCAATAGAATGAGGAGTTCGTTAACAGGAGTTGGAATCAGAGAAGCAAACAGAGGCATGGTCAATACCAGGTAGCTTGGTTTGTTACAAAATAAATCTTACCAGGCAAAATTGGCTGAGAGATTGGCTGAGATCAGTCTTATTTACCACATGTATATGGCATGGCATTTGTGTTTGTCCTTTCTGAAATTCTAACTTTAAAAAATCAGAATGCAAAAATCAGCACTATCCAGGTCTGGTGAAACAAAAAAAATATTTCATTTACCAAATGCAAAAAATGACAGTAGATGACAGTGTCTTCACACAGAGGACATTCTAATATTGTTCTTCTATAATCTGTTATTTAGTCAGTGAAGCTGACCTCCACGGAAATGTGTTTCCCTGGAAAAACTCCAGATGCAATGAAAATTTTAGAAAACTTAAAAGGAAATAAATGAATGAGTCGGTTATGTTTTAAAAGGTGAGTATAATACCTGATTTTGAAGTGAGGCTTATTGGGCAGAACTGGGGAATAAAGAAATTACAGGTGACAACAGAGTTTAGTTCCAGTGTCTGCACTTTTGAGGTATTTAAGAAAGAGTTCAGAAAAGAGCCATAGAACTGATGAGTACTTTTGAAAACCTCTGTTTTCAGCAAAGGACTATTGTAACTTGGTCTATTCAGCTTCACCAAGAACAGGCCACAATAAATCGACAAATAGCTGTCAAGACAAAAGATTTTTTTTTTGTTACAGTAGCCGCCTGTGCAATCTAGCAGAAGAAAAAAATACATCAAGATCTGATGATTAGAAGCTGAAAGAAGACAGGCTTGGTAAGACAAAATAATGACGGTAATCAGCCCCTGGAATAAACCATCAAAAACCCTGGAAGATTTTAAGTCCCAATGTCTTCATAAATAAATTTCAGAGTCAAATAAAAATAAGAAACTGTAATCACAGACCACCAGTTAAGATTACATTACCTGTTTTACAGAGGAGATTAGAACAGATGACTGCAATAGCTCATTCTTGCTTTCAAAACTGTGAACATGAAATGGAGAACATTAAGCAATATTACTGCTTGCAAACAAAGTTCCAGTTGTGTGCTGAAAAATGACAAATCCAAAACACCCATTGCCTATCGTCGGCTTGTTGGGGTTTTTTGTGACGCTGTTTACCTTTTGATCTTTTGATTTGACTAGAGCGAAAACAGCCCTACCTATCTGCATTATAAATATTAAGGAGGTCGTATGAGCAATATTATAATCTTCATTAATGTAGATATTTTCATTTTGGAGGAAAAGTATTGATTTTCTCTCTGTTCAGTCAATATATATTTGGCTAATATAAGTTATGAGAATAATGAGAACAAGACAAGGTCACATTTTGATGTCAGGCCTGTTCTTGGCTTACCTTCTGGTTTCAGATGAATTCCTCATACACTGCATCTGACCTCAGCACGATGAAAACCTAGAAAGCTGCAGACTTGGCAGATTTGCTGACAAGCGCCAAGAAAATCTGTCCCATATGGCCACATACTTCACTGTTATGTGCACAGTCCTCTGAATTTATGCAAGAAGGATTTTGCAAGTCCATCTTTATGGAAGTTGTGTCTTCCTGACTTTAGCTGGAGCAGATGAAGCCACAGTAATGAACAATCAAGCTGCACACTACTCTATTCTCTGCATGGGTTCAGTACCAGATGTGGTGGAACTAAAGGACTGCTATTACTGTGCTTTTGTTATTCTGCTACTGCAGAACAAATGCAGTAGAAAAGATTAGGTATTCTGTACTTCAGCTTGCATGCATTCATGCTTTTCCAAAAAGGCAATCAAAGTTCCTTTCAGACTCTAATACTATTTGTGCCCATTTAGAAAACTGGTTTTCTCCTTAGCCACCTCTCCACTGTGCCCATCTTGGCACATTTGGCTACTCATTTGGGAATAGCACGTATCTTTTTTTTTAGTGGTGATCCGTGCCTTTGTACTCTTGACTACAATCCACCTCTGGTACAGACTGGAAAACAATCATCTCATGTAATTTCACAGATTTATCTGAAGAACACAGTGACTCAGGTCTCAGAAATCCTGCTCACTATTCCTACCAGAGGGATTACAACAAAAAAGGTTGGAACTTTTTTTTTTTTAAATTAATTAATTTAGGATTAAATTGGCATCTCCAGAGAACAGTTGTCTGGTTACCAAATGCTACCAGACAGATCAAAGGGTTTTGCACACTTTGCCTCTTTACAACTCAGCAAGGATTTTTCACTGCCACTGCCGTTCAGGTTTGCTTCCTCACAGCTGTGCTGCTGTGGCCCTGTTTTAGAAATGTTCTTCACACAGGTTCCAGCCATCAATTCAGCTTTCAAGAAGTTGCACCAGCTCCATCTTCAACCAGCCATTGCTTCCTCTCTGACATGAAAAAGCACTGTTTTTACTGTAGCATTTTCCTTTTACTTCCTCATCCAAGACACCTCTTTCCTTCATCTTTTCCTTTTTCCATACTATTTTGTTCTTTCTTATTCTCACTGCTTCTGATTTCAGAGTTCCTTCTCTGGGGCATCTGCTACTCTTGACACCACTGATTCTGTTTTCAAAATCCTTGCAGAAAATATATTTGCTCTTTTCCCTAACTAGTATTTAACTGCTGCTTGTCTTGACACCATGCAGTATTTTAAATAAGCACTGGACTGCAGAAAAAAATTACTTTCATCTTCCACTTTCAACATACATCAGGACTATATCTCTGGTTTTAGTAGGAGTCGTATATAGTAGAATTTTTACATATGACATTATGAAGGAGGAGATGTTATTGATGTATGAAGACAGGAAGCTCATAGCTGCAGTCCAAGACAAAGGAATTTCCAGCTTGAGATACTTATAGCAGAAACTTCCCACATCTCTTTGACAGCATGTGCTGTACTATGCAATGACTTTTATACTCTGATCCTCCAAGGTGAGTGTAGAGTAAGGAAAGAGGATCACAAATGTAGCTTAAAACTGTCCTCTTTTTCTTGAGAAATTTGGAACTGCTGCATTGAAACTACCTTGTTTTACCTGGCTTATTCTGACCAGTAGGCACAGGACAGGCAGGAACAAGGACAAATCTGAAAACATGAGAGAAAATTCAAAAGCCAAGAGAGCAGCCATAATCTCTTCAACAGAAAGCCGCCTTTTCCTGAGCTGCCAGGACATTGCTGCTCCAGGCTAAGACATTATAGTGACAGCTGGGCTCAGACAAGCAGGGCCATAAAGGCTGCTCTTCAGACTCTCCTTGGGGTGATACAGCTAATATCAACTGTGCTCAACAGCTTACAGGAAAATAAATACCTTTAAAATCAGTATTACAATGCAAAGCAGTGTGTTGCAGGATTCACCATATAAATGCTAAATTTCAGCAGTGAAATCCTCAGTGACCTTCGATTAAGTAGTGATAGTGCTAATCTCTACATGTCTACACTTGGGACCTCATATTTGCAGCCTCACGTGGCTCCTCTGAATGAGTCTGAAAGCTCTGCATAAACCCAAGCTCACTAGAACTTCTCTTCTCTCTGCAGGATGAATCAATGATGTTTCTTCACTTAAGGCTCATTTAAGCTACCACTGCACTGCACACAGGATTATACTGATACCACACTGTACTGGCTACCTTCCATCACTGCAGTGTCCTGGGAGATGGATCTGGCCTGAAAAGCTGCCTCGGTGGGAACAGAACCATTTTTGCAACAAAAGAACAAAGCTGAGAACCCCGCAATGTGAACTACAGGCCTAGAGTAACGCACAGATGGTAAGCCTGCAACCATGCTGTCTGGGGCTTTGCGCTCACCAGAGCTCACAAATTTATTTCTAGCAAATCTGGGATTGTGTGTCCTCAGGAAAACCCCACATGCTGCTAAAGGATGATGAATGTTGGGGATACAGCAAGAAGCATTCTTTTTTTTAGAGCCTATCTCCCTATTTCTGCTTTCTTGTGAGCAGATCAGCCATCCATGTGCAAAATGGCCAAGATCTCCAGTTTACACTGCAGCTTGCACTCAAGCATGTCTGTAGACAGAAGAATCCCTGTGCTCGGCCATGGATCTGTCTCTGGGACGAAAGGATCCATCTGCTCAGCTGTGTACTGCAGCACCCTCTGCACGTTCAGACAGAGAGAACAGCAAGCAGTCTAAGTACATCCAACTGGAAAAGTAAATGGGAATGCATTTGCACCGAAATTTGACCCAGGACCTGCAGCCGACATTCCAAACTCAGTAACAGCACAAGAGCATTAAAGGTCAGGAGAGTGAAACACCTTCATCTCACCTCTTCCAAAGATAGCACAGCTGGCTGAACGGCAGGGCCTCCCGATGCACCAGTGGAGCGGCTAAGTGCTCACTTAGCAGAGAGCAGCATTTACTGCATCGCTGACCACACACCCTGAGTCAGCCTGTGCTTCCTCGAGGCCGCCCGCCTGGTCACCACGATTTGCAGAGGCATGTGAGAATGGGCAGGAGAACCACACAGCCCTTCCTGCTGCCATCACTCCAGCCAGCTGTGCTCAGTACACTGATGTCCTGTCCAGAGAACAGCATTCTGCTCACAATCAGGCACGACAAAGTGGCCAACTACTGTACCTCCACCTTGACAGAGAACAATAAAACTAGATGCCACACTGAGACCACTCACAGAAGCCCTGGTTTTCAAAGGCTTAGCCAAACCAGAAACTTTCCAGACACCACTGCTTGTTGAGAGATCTTAACTCCTTCACATGTTGCCTGGATGGGTCTCAGAGACCCTGAGCTCTCCTCGCAGGTCTGCTTGCTCTGTGAAATGAGTGCTCACAGCTTTCCTCCTGCAGTTCAGCTGTAAGGTGAGTAAGCTGTAAGTGATTAGAAGCACAGATGTCCCCATTTGATCCCACTCTTCATTTTTAATCTCATAAACAGTGATAGGGTTGAACCATCGAGCTGAGAGGGACGTTTCTTTAAGCCTACGTGTAATTGGATGCATACTTGATCCTGACTACATGTTATTGTGGAAGAATGCAGCTGAATGAGAGTTACAGCCATACGTGCAAAGTAAGCCCAGTGGTTCTGGTGTTGGTTATGTTAGTAACTGGCGAGTTATGAAAAATGCACACTTGTCCTGGAAAGTGGTTGCAACCTCTGTCTGATCCTGCAGGTGTGAGCAGGGTGTGTGAGCAGGGTGTGTGAGCAGGGTGTGTAACCAGAGCAGCATGTCTCTTCTGAGTGCCAGCCATGTGGGATACACAGGGCATCAGTGGATTTTGGGATGCTTTTTATGTTGTTCAATAATCCAAGATCCAGTTATACTTGCACACTATTAAGCTTGACTCATACTTGGCTGACTTCCTCCTTGCTCCTGTACAGATTTGAAGGTGAGTGTCCTCCAATACACCTCCTCCAGTGCCATGATCCTCACCAGCCTGGAGCTGCCTGCCTTTCACCTGGGCAGTCCCTTATTCCCCATTAATACTGTACAATGTGCAGTGCTTCAGCAGTCTGGGAACGAGACTTCACCTTCAGGAAGGGCATGAGCAGGTGCCCTGCTAGCGACACCAGGAGGCTGATGCATGGAGACACAGTCCTTGATGCTGTGGTATAACATGGAGCAGTCCTGCATCTTCCCGGGGCAGCAACAGCTGGGCTAGCAGAGAGTGTCTGCTTCCTTCCATAGGGTCTCGGGAAACCTTTGTTCTGAGCTCAGATCTAGGTCACTGCTAATTCAAAAGCCCCTCACTGTGCTCTTTTGTGTGGTGTAGATGTACCTTTGGAACTAGGACAGTCTTGGATGCTGGTAGATAAGGTAAAGGAAAAATGAGAGGCGAAAGACACAGGCATTACTTTGTAATTCGCAGTACCTGCCTGCTAAGGAAGATGTATTTTTTTCCACGAATCTACTCTTTTTGCACACAACAGAGGAAAAACCTCACTGCCCTCCAGTTTGGTCTGAGCTCAGTGCAGGAGCTCTCCCAGAGCTCCAGGGATGGCCCAACAGACTGTGACTGCAGCCTGCAGGTGGCCTTGTCACCATAGATGCTAAGAGACTAAAAGGGTTTCTCAAATTTCATGGCAACATTCTCTTCCCTTCTGGTGCAACCGAACAGTTCTACAGATCAGAGAACTCAATTAAAATGCAAAGAAAACCACTCAGAATGATGACATGGGTTTGATCTGGCCTCCAGAGCCAAGGCTCTCAGGCAGCACCCTGCCATCATCTTTATGAAAATGAAGGAATCCAGTACATTAAAAGCAGTCTGGAACACTCATCCTCACTCTGAGCAGCTGTTCTGTTTTACCGTATACCTCTTAATGCTTTTTACTAGCAACTATTTCTGTGACAAAGACGCTGCTCATTCACATGCCTAACGAATGGCTTGTCACAAAGATGCTCTTGTTTGCTTGCAAACATCTCTGTTGACTGCTCTTCCTTGGTGCCAGGAGCCCTCTCTCCAGCAGGCAGGCAGCAGGGACTGGTGACCAGCCGCACACACGGCCCAGGCTGCAGGGAAACGTGCACGAGGGACGCGACGAGCAAAGCGCTTTGTGTCTTAGGAACACTTGTAAACAAAGGAGCTCCAGTGCTAAAAGAAATCAACTGCAACAAACAACACGGAGAGATCAAAGGAATATGCACCGAGGTGGCAACCCCTTCTTGCATATGATTTTATTTCCCTTTCCTCTATTTAGATGTAACTACATGTGACAATCTCCCAAGCAAAGAATTTCAGAGGCTTCTCTGCCTTTGTTTTCCCAGGTCTTTCAGAAGCTTCGTCTCTTCTTTTCCCCATAGGTAGACTAAAGGCTGTGGTGCAGAGCTTTACATATGATTTGGAAATAAATAATGGATGATTGACTAAGCTGGTGACAGACTTTAGCAGCAGCAGCTGTGCGTGCTGGAGGCTGAGGGCAGCCTGGGTATTCTCTTTCCAGCTGAATGGCGGCAGGCAGGAATCTCTTCTCCCATTCACAGGGACTCGGCACCATTTTCATCACAATCTGGTTTGGGTTCATCTGGGGAATTGCGAGACTTCTGGTTTGCCTCTCCAGCTGTCCATAAGGACTTGGTGGGACAACTCTCCCACCACCACCAGTCTCATCAAAGTCAGTGCACGGACAAGAAGTGTCTTGTTCATTAAAGGCTAGATGGCCTTTAAGGGCCCCTTCCAACTCAAATGATTCTATGATTCCATTCTATGATTTTGCTATTTAGATTTGAGATCTCATAGCGGCCCTAAAAGTTGTAATTGGTAAAAATCTAACCGACAACAGAAATGATACAGCAAATTCACACCCAGCTAGAACAGTGCAGCCATAAAGACAGGTGCTCTGCCTGCTTAGCTCACACTCTGTTCCTTACAGCACTGTCCAGAAATGTGAGGAATCTGCCCTATGTCTGCCTGTCAATTAATCACCACTTGGGCAGGGACAAACCACTGCAACCAGAAGGTCGGAGGATCTCATGGCTCTGTGCCCAGCATCTTTCTCCATATTTACGGTTTCACCCAGCAGCGCATCTCCCTGCTGCAAATGGGACACCACCAAGACAATTCTTTTCAGGTAGGCCATGAGCAGGAAATTATGGTTTAGTGAGTCACAGATCCTAAAATACCACTATGAGGCATGTGGCTGCTGCAGAATAATAACAATAATAAAGCATTGCAAGCGTACACATTTGGAATGCGTGAGGAAATCCTCCATGTGTGGAGGAGGAGAGACAGGCACACCCAGGCAGCTGCCAGCTCTGCTGCACCTAGGGGCAAGCAGACAGACACACAGACAGACAGTCAGCACACCCCAGCCAACACAGAAGAAGACAGATAAGTGCTGCTGCGGACAAAACCTCACCAGCAGGCACAGGAGCTGACACTGACCAACATTGTGACCTCATCCCATGGCACACAGCTGAGGGCTACAAACCAGCCTTGTTTTATTTATCTGAATGCATGCCTCACCTCTCAGCACGGTGCACCGATGTGGTACACAGACCTGCTCTTTCTGGTGCTGTCAGGTTTTCAAGCTGGGTGTCAGTACAGGTGCTGATCATCTCCAAGAGCGGCCAGTGTGGTGCCTTCTGACTGATGCTGCAATGCTTCTCAAGCATCTTAGTGCAACCAGTGCATTTTTGCTCAGCTCCTCTTCAGGAAGACAGAGCTGATGGGCTACTCTGACCTTTGCTGCCTGACCTACACAAACCTGACTGCAGCTTTACGTCATCTGCGTGGGAGATCCAGTTGGACAACAAACAGCAAACAATTGAATACTGCTACTACCACCTATTTTGGGATTTATCCACTTGTGACATCCCTCTTCACAATCACTGCAATCTGGCAGGAAGAGAGGTTGGACATTTCTGGAAAAATGACAGGATGGAAAACTCATCTGGGTACTGAAGCAGCACTCAGGACTAAGCCTCAGCACAGTACATTAGTACAGTCCACACCAAGAGGAGAACTTGCTCTTACCATTATTCTGTGACCTCTTCAATCCCCACCGGCACCCACAGTGGCAGTGAGCACTGCCAGACCTTTATGTAGGAGAAACTTCAGCTTTGCACAGCCTGCCTCAGTCACCTGCTGAAGGGCAGTTAACAAAGAAAGAAATCTCAAAGATTTCCTTAAAGACTGATGCACAAGAAGGGAGAGAAGGCAGGGTCCCCTCTGTCTCAGAGCGCCGAGACTATGCACGTTCACGGGCTCAGGCAAACCAACCCCAGGTCCCAGCCATGCTGCTGCAGCCTTCCCCACTTCTGCACCGCTTAGATCCAAGGGACAATTCCCTTTTTCCCCCTGACAGTGTCAGAGCTCCAGCACAGGTGATGCATAATGTCCTTGTGATTCTCCTGAGCAGCAGTCAATATTGGTAAGATGAAACCTCTGGAATTCTGTGAATTTATCTTGAGCAATGTGGAGAGCAGGAGGACAAAGCATTGTCCAGCAGGAACATTCCTTCCTTGATTTTTAGATCCCACACATCAATTCTATTCTGACTGTTACTGCCCTCCTTGCCTCACTGGACTTCCCAACTTCCAGACCACGCACGCTTGGAGTACAAGTGTCTCTCTTATCTTGTGCTCGGTACAGGGTACCCGAGAACACTGAACATCTGTTTTCAGGACGTGAGGCTTTATGGAGACAGGTCTGCCAGGGAACGTGGAAATCAGAGCGCATGAAATCAGCTAATCGTGTCTGAGTATCTTAGCTCTAATTTTCAAAATTATGCTTTTACCACAGCTACGTGCTACCCGCTTCTCCGTGACACTCCTCGAGATGTCTGCACTCACGGCTGAAGCCATGGCTGTGCTGAGGCCCAGAGGCCTGGCAGCTGCCCCACAGCGCCATGCCCAAAGCACTGCCTGCTGAGCAGGAGTCGTCTAGCCACCGGCTGCGCACCCGTACCCACCTCCAGCACGGACCTGTTCACCAGCGCTGTGCCACAAGGCTGCATGTATCTCACTGCAAGAATCCGGCCTCCATTTTGAAGCTACCTTGTAGTTGCAGAGCTTGAGCACACCGCCCTACACCTGCACCTCCAACATGGGAGGGTTACATGGGTGATGAAAATGCCTCTCTGTGTTTTCATCCATCTTCAGGTTTTACAGCATGAGGCGTGACCAACAAAGCACCCTGGAGCCACACTGCACCCAGAGGACATGGAGCTGCACAGCGCTCAGCCCACCTGTGCCGTATGTGCCTGGTGCTGATGGCCATGCTCTCAGTGTGTGTGTGCGGGGAGCGCTCTCACAGATCCCCCAAACTGGCCATGTCCTGCTTATCGGTGGGCATCCACCCACTTGTCAAAAAATGGGAAAACCTGATTCGGGAAAATCTAAGCCCCCCCGAGGTGCGGGGGGTGGGGGGAGAGGGGAGGCCGGGGGCTAGGAAGCCGCCTGGACAAGGCTTCGGCGCCCTCATGAAGAGACGCGGCCACCTTCTGCGCGGGGCCACACAGCAAAGTGAGGGCTCACGCCCTGAGGACGGCGGGACGGGAACGGCGAGTGCGTTGGGGATGGGGATGGGGATGAGGAGGGGACGGGAGGGCGAGGCGGCTCCTGGGCTGCAGAGGGGCGCGGAGGCGAAGGGATCCGGGGCCGTCGGGCGGCCCCACGCCGTGAGGGACTCTCCAGGGGGGGGCGGCGGCGCCCGCTGCGGGCGGCCGGAGGCGGGGGCGGGCGGGGGCGGGCGCCCCGCGGGCGCGGAGAGGAGGAGGAGGAGCGGCGGCCGCCGGAGGATGGGAGCGAGCGGCGGAGCCGGGCAGCGGCGCGGGGGCACGGGCGGCGGCGGCGGCGGCGGCGGCGCGGCGGCGGGCGCCGCGGCATCGCCCGCGTAGGGCGGCGCGGGAGGCGGCGGCGCCGCGGCCATGGAGAGGGCGAGCCCGGCGGCGGGGAAGCTGAACGCCGGCGGCCGCGGGGCGGGCGATGGGCACGGCCCCGCGGGGGGCAGCCAGCCGCGGGCGGCGGCGGCGGGCGGCGCGGAGCCGGGCGAGCTGATCGGGCGGGCGCTGGATTTCAAGAGCGAAGGGGCGCAGTGCTACAAGGACAAGAAATTCCGGGAGGCCATCGGCAAGTACCACCGCGCCCTGCTGGAGCTCAAGGCGCTGCTGCTGAGCCAGGAGCCGGGCGGGCAGCGCCCTGCCAACGCCGCCGCGGGCGGGCTGAGCGAGGAGCAGCGGCAGGCGGTGGAGGCCATCGAGATCGACTGCTACAACAGCCTGGCAGGTCAGCGGGGAGCGGGGCACCGGGACCCCCGGCCGCGCGTCCCTTCCCCCGCGTCGCGCCCCGGCCCCGCCGCGCTTTTAGCGCGAGTTCGGCACCCGGGCTCTGCTCGCGGCCCCCCCGGCCCTCCCCGGGCTGCCGCAGGCCCCGGCGCTGGGTGAGCGGCGCTCGGAGCGCGGAACCGCGGCCGCTGAGCCGAGGCGGTGCGCCGCTGCCCCGCAGCCGCGGGCGTCCTCCGGTCCGGTCCCCGCCGCAGCGCGAAGCCGGTCCTGTAAGCGGCGGCACGGCGGGGAGCCTCCCTCACCGCGACCGAGGCAAAGCAGAGGAAGGCATCGGGTGCTGCTGCAGTAGCTCCGAATAGCGCTGGGTACCAAAGGCGTTTTCTGGCCCCTTAGCTATAAAAGTTGAAGGCAAATATAGCGCTGGCTTTTCGCTAGGCGCCAGTCGCAGCTGCGGCCAGCAGACGTGGGCTCATCCCTCCCATCTGCTCGGGAGAGGTGCTGCGGGAAGATGGAGGGGAGGGCCGGGGATCGGCGCACTTTGAGGTCTGGTTCGGAAGTCCCCACTGAGGAGCTGCACCCGTTTCTGCTCCCGGGAAACACATGGATGCTTTCTTTCCAAGCCCGAAAGCATCCCTAAAACAAAAACTTGTGTCTACATACATAGAGGGTAGGGAAGGTTTGTAGCCTCAGTGAGGTGCGCAAAATGACAAAACTGATAAAGCTCTGCTGTTTTCAGAAGGATGAAGGGTCACTCACTACCCTTTATATCCTTGGGGAAAAAATGGTGAAAATCAGGACACTGGTGTGTCAGCTGTCACCGCCGCCTGGTTCCTGGCTTTCTAGACACTTGGCAAGCTTTGGTTCCTGTTGTCCAGGGCTAAAAAAAGAGGCAGAATAAAGCAAACCGGGTTTGAAGCATCAAGCCAGAGCCTTCTCCTGTCTAATCCATGCCGATCTGTTATGCTCAGTGTGCCTTTTGGGATGTAGCGGAGGGGCACAATTTAGCCCCCATTTATCACATTTCCAGATATTCCTCCTTCAAAAGCCTGTTGAAATCGCGAGGAGGGAGAGGCAGGTGAGATTCCAGAGTGATAGCATAATTGCACAGCTGTAATTTTGCCTCTCACAGAATTTCTGTTCGCCGGTTTATTAAAACCCATTGTATGTGGCAAGGCTTGTTGAGATGAGTGGAGTTAGTTATACAGAGCCCATCCTACTATGAACAATTCCGCACGGAGTGTTTGTGGGTTTGCAGATGTACTCCCAGGAACACCTCTGCCTGCTGCCGAGGCACAGCGGGGACACGGCAGAAGGGCTGGGCTTACCCCAGCGGCACTTCGCTGCACGCACAAGTTCTGCTCGCTGGAGGTTTGCACAGTGCCTGCAGGGTCCTTCTGCAGGATGGTCGTTGTCCATTTATTTGCTGTTTCTGGTTTCTGCGGGGAATTTTTTTCAATGCTGATTGTATTTGATTCTGTCAGTGGTAGCATTCTGACGTGAGAAACCTGCTCCATCTTTAGCCTAGATTTGAACAGATTTCACCTAAATTTAATTGGTGTGAACACAAGAAGAGATGACAACAGTTAACCCTAGAGATGCAGGCAGTGTTTTCCCTGGGGTAACATGGCAGCAGGTCAGGGTGCCCTTTTGCCCACAGCACTGTTTGTTTTTGGTAGATGGACAGCAGAGAGCGGAGAGCAGAGAGCGAGAATTTGTCCTGGAGACGCCGAGCAGGGTGTGCTGCGCTGCCTGAAGGAAGTGCCCCTGTTGGAGAGGGGAGCGTGCAGCTGAACAAACTGCGGTGCTGCTCCTCCCAGCACAGCCCCTGAGCTCCCGCTTAGCAGGGGGATCTGTGAATTAGCGTCTGAAGGGAAGGAGAGGGGTGGGAGGGAGCTCCTCCAGAACTGTCATAACAGTTAGTACACCTTCCTAATAGAAACCTCACGAGGTGCAGCAGTGGGGCTGTATTCTGTAAGGGAGTGGTGCAGTAGCAGCCAGCGGATCTGCTACACAGTGAGCTCCAGCACCACTGCCTGCTGTTGGAGCAGCAGTTGAGGTTATTGGATGCGGGGAAGAGAGGAGACGCAGGGCGTTCTGCTTCTGAGCACTGACTGGGTGCCTCGAGCTGTTTTTAAAATAAATAAATCTGCATTGCATAGTGCAGAGAGGATAACAGCCATACATGTTAATTCTAGAGAAGACAGTTTTTCACTTAGCTCTGATTTGTACTTGATAGCATTAGCAGCTGTCATCTGAACGTCCTTATTATCGAGTTTCTTCAGCACCTCCGCTTGCTCTCCAAGCTCAGCAGTTAGGAAGCCCACTTTGGTTTTGCACTGTTGTTTTCACGCGGCCAGCACACATTCACCTGTCAGAGATGTTTTGCATGGTAAATATAGATGTGCACACCTAATTGCTTGCTTAGAGTCATACAGAAGAGCACATTAGCCACGGTTATAATGCACTTAGCCAAGTAAGCGGGTGAGAAATACACACCCTGAGGGGATTTGGGAGAATTGGATGGGTGAAGGTTGTGCCCACAAAGAGTACAATTGGGTTGGTTTGTATTTTATGTGGGCCAACAGTGAACTGTTGTCAGTGCATTTATTGCTTTGCAGAATGTAAAGTCACAGATTCACGTAGAGCACCTTCAACAGGCAGTTCTCATACTGCAGTGCAGGGCAGCTCATTCTTGCCTTTAATCAGAGCCCCAAAATATTTGGTGTATTTTCTTAAGTTTCTGCTTGCGAAGCTATGTGTCACCCCCAAACCTAAACTGTTCAAGCCCCATCACACAGGATTCCAGAACCTTCTGGTCTGTAAATTCCTGTGATTTCTGTAAATTGCTGGCCTAAGATTTTCACTGCTGGCCATCGGTAGTACTGCTCACATTTTCTTCACAAAACTATGAGCTGGGCCACATGGCTAGCCCCAGGAGTTTCGCCTGAAAGAGACTCACCCCTCATTTGCACAACCCAGCTGAGAGCCCTTCGTTTTGCCCTATGTCCGTCTGATAAATGTTACTGGGCACAAGGGCAGCAGCGTGGTCAGGGCTCCCAGAAATCACTGCTGTAGGAAAAGAAAAATCCTACCAGCAGTGCACAGCCTCGCAGAATGAATGCAGAGCTGTGAGGCAAACAGTCATTTCTTTATGACTCACTGACGGTCTCTGACCTTGAGGAAGTCACTTGACCTCTTTTTGCTTCTCTCAGCCCATTTGAAAAATAAAGAACAGGGACCACGATCCAGTCCTGGTGGTGCATTCAACCGAGTTTTCCCAAGTCAGTGGTTTGTATTCTTTGAAAATAAAGATGAATGTAGGAACAATGCCTGCAGAAAAACAAGCTGGCCAAATACCGCTCGTGTCCCAGTCTCCTTTCCACTCATATAACATCTCGTGCGTAGTTGAAGCTAAAATGTCTTTTGAACCACAAGTAGGTAGAGAGCATCTACCTGCTACAAATGCAACCACTGTCTCCATTAAATGCAACAATAATTTATTCCAGTGTTACAGCCCGAAGGCTTCAGAAGATCTGCCCAAAAGGATCTCTGCAGAGAGGTGTAAGTCCCAGTCCTTCCAAAGCAGCAAAATGCACAAAGTAAGCATAGTTTTAAGCTTTGTCGCGAGGGAACATTGCAGTGTGATAAGCAAACCTTTGTTGGTTTTCCCAAGCATGCAGAAATACTGGAGCTAATCTTGGCAGGAAAAGCAGAATCAGAGACAGAATGAAGGACGAGGAGTGATACTGGGAGATGTGAATGTTCCATTCCGCCTCTCTGTGCTGACCAGTTGTATTAGCTTCATCAAACTTTCTTTGAACCTCAGTGTATACATCTGCATTGATGACCTCCTGGGAGTGCTGGAAGGCTTTGTTATTTACATGAATGTCAATTAAATGTAATGTGTTCATCTCCATTGAAGTACGCTTATTTTAGTACAGGAGTCCTGTCAAGAGGGCACACGTACCTGCAGAGTATTACAAAGCATAGCCATCCAGGTTGGGTCTCAGCCTGGACAGCAGGTACAGCCTTCAGAGAGTAGTCTCTGAGACAAGGGGCCTTAATCCAAGTGAAAATACAACTGTGTATGAGAAAAGATGCTAAAACTTGTCCACGCTGACCACCCACTAAGACTCCTCAAAAGGAACCTCTGCTAAAATCCCACCCCAGTATATAGCAGCTAACAAGTACAGACTCTACCAGGACACATTGCTGTGGGTTTTAAAGCAGCCTTGGATTGTTGCTGGATGTGAAGTTTTTTTACATGCTGCATCAACAAAAAACAAAACCAACACCACCAACAACAAAAAAACCCCAACCACTTGGTAAGGATGCCATGCAGTGGGAAAAAGAGAGAGCAGCAAATGTGAGCAGGATGTGGTTGCATTTTCACTGAGGTGGGAGTTTCCTGACACTTTTAGTTTAGATGCATCTGCCCAACCAGAACGATGGGAACGTCTGTTGTACAGACCCGGCACAGTCCTTGTTCCACATAAGTGCAGTCAAAACAGAAAATGAATACAAGTGACTGTGAGGCATTTTAGTGATAGGCCCAAACCCTAACATGTATTTAAATAAGCGAGATTTGAAGCCACTGCCATGAATTAGTCTGTACAAATCCTCTGTATTTACCTATTCCCTTTTATTTTGGAGAACAAAATTCTCCCTGCTCAGGGAAGAGTTTTGTATTCATTGAGAGAGTGGGATGGGAAATACTCTCAAATTTGAATATGTCTGACAGCACTTCTCTTGCTGAGGCAGGAGACGCATTTTTTTCTCTATGTCACTCTTCTTCCCAAGCCTTTTCAAAACTTGAGGCTGTGGTGGTGGCAGGTGTTTTTGCAGCCGCTTCTACCAGATGCCCAGTTGCCTTGTCCCAGCTGATCTCATCACATGATTGCTTGAAGCAAGGTGTTGTTAAAGTACAGAGCCCTATGCTAGACTGCCCTGAGGAGTTGCAGTTCTGGTGAGCTGAGGTGGGTCCAAGGCTAACTGTGGCTCACCAGAGGAAGTGAAGCAGGAGGCATCAAAGAACCACAGAGCTTTTTCGGGAACACAGAGCAGTGATTAATTTTTTTTACCTAAGGATTACAGATTGTTCTCCTCCTTGAGGTGTGTGTTGGTATGCTTTCTGTGAAGTCTGTAGTAGCACCTCCTCCCAGTTTTACTCCATCCTCTTCTGAAATGCTGTCCTGGAGTTTCCTCCTGGAAGAGTCCCACGGTGAGTTGCAGTGAGTCACAGCCTCTTCCTCCTCCCCACATTTCTATCAGTGATACTCTGGAGATGGTTCACGTGGTTCAACAAAGCCTCATGTGAAAACCAAAGCTGGTTCCCAACCTATTGCTAGATACATCCATGAGCTCCACGGTTACCTTCTTTTCTGGGAGCTGGGCCACCTTTCCATGGTTCAGCAGGTGGAGCATCCTTCTTTTTCTCCTGTTCAGTTGAGCTAAGACCCAGAAATTTCTAACCCAACTTCAGACTTGCTTCTCCAATCGTTCTTCTAGAAATGCCTATCATTTCAGCAGCACATCCCCATCAGTGTTCTGTGAGTAGAATGACTGATGCTCCAAGTATGGAGGGTCATCAGAAGATTTCATATTAGGATTTTAGGATGAGCTCTAACACCCAATAAAAGAGACTGCTTTAAGGAAAGAAATAGCAAAAGAAAAGGGTATAAATAAAATTGGAGGTCTAAGTGTTGCCAGGTCCCACTTTCTTCCTGACACTGTGCCATCGTACAGAAAATAGCATGCAAAAGAGCGTGAAACTGAGGAAACAAAATTTAAGAAAGAGGAACTACATAACAAGGTTTTGAGAAAATTTACTGGCTATTTATTTTTTTCTATGTTCTCTTACTTTGCAGGTGAGAAATTGTGATATAGAAGAAATGTATCTATATATTATAGAATATATCTGTTTATTAATCTTGATTTCAGCTTACTCCAGTAACCATACCAGTGACTGAAACTGAGGGTTAAAAATGTTTTGAAGAAGAGACAATATTAACTATCATTAATTAAGAAGTTGTTACCAACAGCTGCTCTGGAATCTGTTTCCTTTTGTTCATTTCTGCACTGCATCTTGGATGGAAAACAGTAAACATAAGACATTGATAGATGAATGCAGGTAAATCTTGTGGTGGCTTGGAGCATTTCTATTCCTTTTTTCTTTAACAAAGACAGTAGAGTCAGTGCAGTTTCTGGAAGCTTCACTGGAATTGCTGGAGGTAGCGTCAGCTGGGGCAAGCTCACATGAGGTGGGGAGGAGGGAGGAAGGCATATGGCTGGCCCTGCTCCTGTACATCCGCCCAGGCGGCTGTGCTGTGCTTGGCAGCTCTGGAAGGTGGGGTTGGAGCAGAGAGGTCCCACCTCAGCATAACCATTCTGAGATTAGGACCATGCTGGAAATAATCCTGAGACAATTCATGAAGTGAATTAGGCACAGTCACGTTTTCTCTCTACAGTAACCCATGGCAGAAGGGACAGCTGGGAGCGATGATTTTATCTGTCATAGCTTGATGTGCCAGAGCTCATCTGTTATTATCCATAGGCAACAGCTAATGTCATGATCTTTACTTCAAAATCCACTCTATTCTCCTCACTCTGAAATTCTTGACACACCATCACCCTGAGGCTTATAGACTGGATAGCACCATCTGCTTCTCCCTGGCTGTATCCCGTGTTCCCAGTTCTCCCATCATGTTTCTCAGCTCAGGAGTTGGGGCTGCTGACGCAGTCAGTGCCCTTCCCACTTGTGTCCTTCTGCTCGCCCTCCTGGTTACAACACACACTTTTTGACCCCACAGGCAAAGTTGTGTCCCTTTCCAGGCCCTGTCCCCATTTTGCCAGTGAGGCTCTCTTGTCCTTTGTGTTCACAGGCTCTGCCCCACAGCATCTTGATGCCCTTGATTCCTGAAAGCTGATTTTACCTGTGGTATATTAGTTCAGGCCAGACCTTTTCTCCTTTCCTGGTGCTCTTTAAATCCCATCTCTGCTGTGAGACCTTCTCCAGTACATCCATTTTTGACAGGTAAATGCTTAGCCTTACTAAAGCAAGTACTTTTCTCACTGCTGCTCTGCATTCTCTTTCTTACTTTCACAGGAGCACTGTCTGTTGCGTTTCCTTGCTGCCAGTCTAGGGGGCTGTCATGAAGATCGTTCTGCATCAACGGCAGCAGCACCTCCTTTCATATCGGAGTGGCAGCAGCAAAACTCTGCTAATCTAGCCGTCGATCTAGTTTCCTAGGAGCTGCTGGAAAGGAGTAGCTGGGCCAGCCAGCGAAGAGCCACCAAACTAGTTTTCATCAGATTTTGATTCTGAAGCTCCTGTAATGCCCTGATTACAACTGTCAGTCTTCATGCCCCTGGTGTTACGCTGATCTGGCCGCATCAGGGTCTAAATGGCTCATTTCCTACTTGAGGAAACTCAAGTGAGGTATCTAACTTGCCCGAAGTCATTTTGCTCTGTAAAGCAAGAGGGATGAAGGCCCACTTGGTAGAACCTTATCACACAGTGGTGGAGATTTACTACCTGCCTCATATATATCTGTAAGGCTCAGCTTGACATGCATAGACTTAGCTCAGCTCAGCTTGATACATTTATCTTAAGTCCAGCTTGAAAGACTTTGCTTTCGACTCCAGGCAGCAGAACTGTTTGCTGTTACCTGAAGCAGATGGAGAGGAGAGCAGAAAGTAAGTGGTAGTATATCCTTGTTCTGCACAGTCCCCAGTGCGGTGTGTGGGAGAAGAAATTTACTCCTGAAAGCAAATTCAAGGCAGAGGAGGTGTCTGGACTTGAAAATTTATGTTAGACCCTTAGCACTTCCTTTGCCTATTCCTGGGCTGGCGTGACTAACCAACTTCTACCTCCAGTGTGCTGTGCTATCCCTACAGTCACCATCTAAAACCCACTAATTCACCCTGACAGGAAAAGCATCTTCATGATATACAGAACAATCTTTCAGCCAACTGCAGAGAAGAAGCTGTGAAAATTAGCATTCCTCCCCCTGCTCCTGCTCCCAGAGAGGGAGTGGACAGGAAGACCTATGTTTCTTCCATTCTTTTAGGTAATAGGTGAGCTCCTTGCAAAAGCTGTAGCCTCTCCCAAACGTGAACTACTTGGGGAGGCCATCAGTTAATCTTGCAAAAGCAGAGCTGTGAGAAAAGGAGTCTGTTACTGTAGGATAATTGTCATAAGTCAGCACTAGCTATACCTATTGCTCTGCCACAGCACCTTTTTTTTTTTCTTTTTGGTCTCTTATTTCCAGATGAATAAAAGATCCTCCATCCCACGTCTCTAGCGATGATTCTTTCATCAAACAGCACGGTGCAGAGTTAAGCCTCAACTTCTTCTTCAGTCACCATATTTTTTTAATGCTAGAATAATTCAAATCCCAGATTACTGGTCTCTTAAATGATTTGCAGTGATTAATTGCTCAAGACGCAGTAGCGCATTCATGTTGCAAAGAAACCAGAGCAGCATAAGATCCTCACCTATACTGGAAGCACAAAGAAAATACACTCACTTTCCTTTATATGATCTCTGTCTATTGTGTTGGGGCTCAGACTGTGGCAGATCAGGATTTTTGCTCATGGGGTGGAGGGTAAATTAAATTAATAGATGAATACAAAATAAATTTTTAAACTCAAGGCTGATTAACTTTAAGCACGGTGCCAGAAGGTATCGTGGAGTTAAAGAACCGAATAACGTTAGAAAAGAAGGCTTAGCCACAGAACTAATCAGAACATGCGATGCTATATTAGATAGACTAAAAACTGTAAAGCAAATATTACATTTTCATGCTTGATAACCACTGCTAACTGGTTTGGATTTATGAATAAACTCCTGAGATTTTCATTTCCCTTTCTATGTCCGTGTCACATAAATGACTCAGTCATCCTGTGACCAGCGAGCATATTCACATCCTTTTCCTCTTTAGCTGTTTCTACCTCACGAGCTCACAAATTTAAGCAGAAATTCTTGCCTTAAGTCCAAAGAGCATGATTTTAAGTTTTGTATTACTGATCTCCATCCCAAATAAACTTAACATCCACCAGGTCACGTAGGTCTTTTTATATGACATCATCATCCTTTTTACAATACCTTCTGACTTCACAGTGTCAGTAGTTCTACAAAAGCACAAAGGCTCAATTATTAAATGAATTCCTGAGGCATTCCACTCACATCAACTTGGTTAGCCATCATATAGTTCTCAGTATATCCTCATATCTCCTAGCAAAATCAAAAGGGTACACAGTCAGGACAGAGAAGTGGATTACTGGCCTGGCTTAGTACAGTGATTCCTGAGTTGCTGGTGTCTGAAAACAAGCCCCTTACTTGGGGTAGAAGTTCCCCTGCATACACTGATCAGACACAGTCTACCTCATTCTTCCACTGCCAGCAGTGCACTGCTCAGACATGGATTATGAAAAGTTTGGGAACAATGTGGGATCTTTATCTGAAGCACTTTGCTACAACTTATATTAAAGAGCAGACGTTTGATTAGAACACCAGCCAGTGCTCCTGCACAATTCAAACCCTGGCTTTCTCAAGCAAATAATGCACTGAATCATCACTCTAGTTTATTCGTTTTCAGCCTGATTTCCAAAGGAAATGAGTCATAAGCAAGCATATTTGCTATGGTTGGCCTCAGTAACTTTCCAACCTGTCACCTACCTGGCTTTGATGGAGTGGCAGTTATCTCAAATGCAGTACGTTTACATACAGTATAAACAGAGGGCAAGGATGAGATGAGGACACTAGAGGCCCAACCACACAGAAAGGTGAAGCTTAACCTCAGCTTGCATTGGCAGGCAGAGTCCAGTCAGGTGGCACAGACCTGACAGAGCCAGCTGTGCTCACAAACCACTTTTCTTTGTACATTTGTTCAGTGCAATTTTAAAGTTTTCAGAGCTTTGATTTTTACCTCTCGCTCTTCACTTGGTTAGAAAACAGTTGACTTGGACATCGTCTGCCTCTGATTGTGTCTGTTCTTGTTCTCTCCATCCCTCCCACAGAGGCCATAAACACTGCTTTCTGTTTCAGAACCTCATTAAAATGCAAAGGCTTTGGGCTACACAGGTGATTGGGTTATTATTTTAATGAAGGAAATGTTCCTCCCCCTTCAATCTCTCCTTCTTGCCAGTAAGTTTTCTCAGCTAGGGAGAGCTCAGGAGGGATAAAATTAAAAATAAAAAATAAAGAATTTCAGTCTCTATTAATTGTATGAAGGCTGCTCCAAAAGTAATGCCTCCTATTTTATTATGTTGGCTTATGATGTCAGAAGTGGATGTTGGTGGTACGGTAGTAGAGGTTGAACCCTCCCTCCAGTATTCCATGACATGTTGCTGCTGTGTGGCAGATGGTTAGCAGAGGGGCAGTCTGACAACATAGCAACTGACATGGAAGTGCGGATGAAGAAAAGGTGTGTCATTGAGTTCTTCCATGTGGAAAAAATGGCACCCACTGCATTCATTGATGCGTCCTGAACTTTTATGGAGACCAAACAGTGAATGTGAGCACTGATGCATTTCAGAAGTGGCGACAGCAAAAGATAAGACACATTCCGGATGGCCATTCACAGCTGTCACACCATGAAATATAGTGTCTCAATCAGCTCATCTACATGAATTGGCAGATTATGGTTAGGGAACTGTGTACAGAGCTGAATATCTGCTTCACTGCATTGGAAATGATGCTGACAGCATTGGAATATCTCAAGGGTTGCACCAGGTGGATCCCACAAATGGGAACAGAAGCATTTTCCTAGCCATGATGCCATCATACCAGCTATAAAAGAGTGGGTCACTTCAGTGATGGAGATTTTTATGAACACAGCATGCAGGTTCTTGTCCTTCAGTGGCAAAAATTCATAGGTAACAGTAGTGACTACACTGAAAAATAGTGTTTCATAGCTAAGAATTTACTTTATCAAAAAGTGCTATTGTGCTCTCTGTATTTGTTGTAGTTTCCATGGAAATAAATAGGAGGCATTACTTCCAGAGTGGCCTGCATAAGTGGTCTGAAGACAAAAAGGTAAAGGCCTCAGACAGCCTACTTCCCACCCCTTCCTTAGCAGATTCTGCAATTGTCTGTTTCTCCATGCCCTGGGAGGTAAGGTGAGCTGTGGCTCAGCACTGCAGGTCACAGCACACAGGTGTTGTGCAACCACATCTCCCAGCCCTGCTATGGCACAAGATAGAGCATTAGTTCTCAACCCAAATTAATTGTGCCACAGTAAGCTGAGCCTGAGGCAGCTGTGGCATGTGCAATTGTCAGCAACCTCATTTGAGAGCCTTCAAGCTGCACCAGCTGCATTTCACACCCCCGCTGTCAGCTGTTTATTCAGCAAACCACACCTAGGAATGGAGGCTTTGCCCTGCAGCAGAGAAGGCATCTCAAGATCTATCAGTTCCTCCCTAGATTCTCCCTACTTAAAGAAATACCCTCCTTGCCTCAATGGGGTTGACAAAAGCTCTTTCTACTAAGTTCTTAATTTCATTACGTAGTAGTTCTTATAGTTTACTCTTTAACAGTTGTAAAACATTTGATTGCACATGTTAGAGCCGGACAGCTGTTGAACTGCAGGCACTCATCAGATGGTTGTCACTGTCTGATATTGCTGATATCTGATAAAATCACGTGTACTTTTCCCTTGTGAAAACAACCCAAGAGACCAGATTCCTTCAGTGGGTGGCCTCCAACAGAAGGCCAGAGGAGGAAAGGATATAAAGACCACACAGCAGTGAGAGAGTAAAACAATGCAAGGTGAAATACTTGGAAAAACAAACAAGGAAGGAGTGGTGAAATAAAAAGCAACTCGAACAGCAGAACAGAAGGTCAAACATATCTAAAGTCATGTTGACTGGACTAGACTGGACTAGATGAGTCCTGATTCTAAAAGATACAGACAGGTCAAGGATTACTAGATAAATATAAAGTCAGAATGAAGGGAACCTCCAGGGAATTTAGCCTGGCAGATCAACAATAACAGCCTTAGCAAAAACAAACAAGGGATTCCCATCTCTCCTCATGTGGCTGCAGGAGGAAGAAGTACTTACGGAGATTATAGAATAATGTGATCCAGGTGTTAAAAGCTGACTGAAGCTCTTGTCTAGGCATCAAAAGCTGATTGAAGTTCTTGTCCCACCAATAGCTTTCTAGAATCTTGCTCCTTCATCTCTTGGCTGGGAAAATCAAAGGCAAGGAGATTAGAAGATGCAGTATGAAGACAATCTCTGTTTTGGTTGAATAAAGATTTGCTGACTCACAACTGGGCATAGATTTTGGCTTCAGAAAATACTCCTTGTTTGCTTGACATCTAGGTTTTAACTACTACCAGGTAGGAATTCTCAGGAAATCAGTGGTGTTAATTTGAAGGACTGGTAACTACAGGAACAGGTAGGTCAAAATACTCTTTTCAAAACAGAAGCTATGAGGATCAGATGAAAAGTTGTCAGAAATTCTTTGCTTCCCAAAGGCTTGGCCCTTTGAAGGAAAACTTCTGTATTGTACCACTGAATCTGTGACAAAACAAAACAAAACAAAACAACAAAACCCAAACAAACATAAATTACCACAAATTTCAGAAGTATTTCAGAAGTAACTTAAGAATCATTTTGAAGTAATGAACACTTCTGAAGCACTCTTGAAAATTCAAAAAGTCTGAGATGTAGGAACTCTAACCCAAAACACATCAAAGACAGAAGTCATTCATGCCTGCTGTTAATAAGTGCTTATTGTATTCAGAAGTCTAGCTTGGAGGGTGTCACAGCAACCTCCTTCCATAGAACCTTCTGAATGAGTGGGCTACATGGTGGCCATTGGGAGAAGCAAGTTTGTGCTCCAAGTGTGACAGCACAATCAGTAACCAGATTGCAGAGCTGGACAGAAATCCATGCTCAAGCATGGTGTAAGGGTACAGGTAATGCATATTCCAGGTAACTTTTATACAAACTGTTCTTACACACTTCCAAAGCTAAGATCCTTCACGACTTCTCTGAGCAGTCTATTGAAGTGTTTATCTTTTCAGTATTAGGAAATTCTTCCCAGAAAGAATCTTTCCTGCTAAAATTTAAGCCCTCTTCTTACTTCATGAATACAAGAAGAACTGATTGTATTCTGGTTACAACCTGCTTCACATGACAGGGCTTTTTTCTTTTTATACATGTGAACATTGTAAGACTGCTTTCCTTCACTGTCTTCTTTATGTCTTGTACTCTGTCTCTTCTGTACCAGTTATTATTACTGGTGTTATCCTGCAGTTTATATCCACATTTTCTTGCAAGACTGTTACCCAGAATTAAACACAGTACTCATTTTTCTCGCAAACTTCTTTTTACACATGCTGGTGTGCATTTTTTTTCATTAATGGTATTGCCTTGTTGACTGATGTGATGTGGGTCACCCCCCAGATCAGTTTCTGCAGAACTGTCCTTCAGACAGTTGCTTTTCCCCATCCCAGTGTGGGGTGTTTTGTTTTCTGCCTAATTTTAGCACCTTTCACCAGCCCCTTCCAGATTGCTTCTTGTTTTTGTTCTGACACTGCTCCAGTCTGTGGGGACGCTTTGGACTTCTAGCCCTGCCTTCCAATACACTCCAGCATCTCCTCGCATCTTGGTGTTATCTGAAAATTCACAAGGCATTCTGCAGTCTGTCATTTAGATTTTTATTGAGAATACCAAATACCATGGGACCTAGGACAGATCAGTGCAGAACCCTACTAAATATTGCCTTGCTCTTCGATAACAAAGTTAAGTGTATTCATTTAGATCACTCTCCTTCACTTTGCTTAAGAAAATGTCACTAGAATTTGCCATTTGACTAGTGTAAAAGCCAAGATGTGTAACATCCACTGTTTCTCCTTTATCTTCAAGATTGATCACCCTATCACAGACTGAAATTAAACTGATTTATTCTGACAGCTCTCATTAGCTGTTACTTATCTCCTAGTTATCAGCCCTGTGCTTTCCAAGCCCCTAGAAGGGATGGCAGTAGGCGGAGTCCGAGGGTGGGCTGCTAGCCACAAAAATCCTGATGCACCAGACTTAGCAGCTCCTTTGAGAGCTGCTAGATGCCTGTTAGTGCATATGATGGTGGAAACATCAGAATTCTTCAGTCACTAAGGTCTCTATTCTGGATGTACTCCTGTACCGGTCCTTCTCCTGGAAGAGGTAGGAAGTACTCAGGAGCAGCAGAGAACTGAAGAAAACCAGGCTCTGCATTGAAAGGAAAGCATGGTCAAGAAAGCAGAAGGGGAAGGAACAATTGGCACCTGTCTATGAGTTAAGATCAGGCTAAGAAGAAGGCGGCAGCTTGGAAGAGGTGACTCTTTGGGCTCTCCAAACATTTGTCGATTATTTAGCATGAATCCCTCCCTACAGAGAGAAACACCCTGTCAAGCAGTTTGGATTTTAATTCTCCACACATTTCTCTGCAAGAAGAAACACACAGGTATATTTAGGGCTTTGTGGTACCTGGAGATGAATAAATGAGAACCATAGGCTGGAAAGTTGTACTGTCATTCTCGTGTTCCCTTCTCACCCCATGAAGGGTGTTCAGGAACTAGGAGTCAGCTGATCAGTTTATTGCCAGACATTATCAAGCTGTCTATAATTAGTTTCTTATTGGTGAGAAGCCAGAAAATCCTCTTTGTTTGCAAGCCTGGACTATAGAGAAAAGAGAAATATTTAATGGAAGAGATTGTCTGGAAAGTGTAGATTCTAATTAGTATCTCAGCCCTGTAGTGAAACTGTATGCAACATTTCTCTGAAAAAAATGCTGCTAAATATCTTCTTTGGAGGAACACTGGGTTGCATTCTTGAATGGCAAAGCTCACACGGGCTTGGTGCACATATGGATGCCTGCCAGCCTGCTCTGTTCTCTCAGCATAGGTTTCATATGTTCCTTCACATTATTCATCTTTCAGTGCCAGCCAGGATCAAAAGTTTTAACACAGATTAGATTGGGCTGTGCCATCCACGTTACTTGTGCAGCTTCACCTTCAAGATCACTTAAATTTCAGAGAAGTTTGGATCAAAATAGTCCAACAATCTAGATCAGTCAAGATCTTATTGGACTGCACTCTGAAATTACGGTAGCTTAATTCCAAGGTTACCTTCAATCTCAAATAACCCTTTACATTTAACCCTTTACAATACATCACCTTATGAAAGACACAGTACCCAATATTAGAATTTAATTATAATCTAAATTACTAACACATGGTTGAAATTTTCAGTGTCATTTAGTAACAGTATCTTCTTTAATTCCTCCGGTGGACACGATACAGCCATGTACTTCTATGAACAATGGTTACACAGACTGCCACGCACAAAGATGGATACATCCATCAGTGGCATGGTTAGAAGACTGCTGTCTGTTACAAAACATATTTGTTTCTTTTTTAAATCTGGTTTTTCTCTAGTTATATTCCAATATTTTTTCTTCTTAAACAGAAATCAAACCAAGACTTACCACTGTCATGTTTTTCTGAGGAAGAGCATCTCCATGAAAGATGCTGAGCCTTCTGAAGTAAGGGAAGTATTATGAGACTCTCATAGTCTTCCCTATTTGAGTTCTGTATGCGATAGGAAGACAAAACTGCTCAATGATACATCAAGGTCTTAATCATATGTCAGAATACAACCCTGAAGTGGTTAGATCGAAGCATCAATCGCACGTTTTCTAAAATAGAACAAGAATATGTTCCATCTCTCCGTGATTTAAACAGATTTTAAGTGAGTTGTTGGCTGCTATACTTAGGGTGAGATCATGTCAGAAAGTAAGTATTTTGCAGAGTTTAATCATGGTTATTTCTGGGAGCAACACTTCGAGTTTGTGAAATACATATTGAGTTTGTGGTGGTTGGAATACATAGCATTTGCTCAGAAGTAATAATCCACGCTTAGGCTGTTAAACTCCAGTGGTAGAATCAAGAATAAATGCAGTAAAGAAGAAATGTCCATGTCAGGCTCGAGCAGTAATGGGTTAGTTAGCTACTTCTCTCTGCTCTGCAGCCAGCCCAATTGATACTTGCTGGTTTGGTTTTTCTGTTTGTTTGTTTTCAGTGAATGTCATAGAGCAGTCGTTTGTCCTGCTTGCTTCATCGTAAACTCACCCAAGTGAATGAAATACACATTCAGTGTTGGTTTTTTTTTTGTTTGTTTTGCTCTGGGTTTTTTTTTTGTTGTTGTTTTGTTTTGTTTTGTTTTTTTCTAGAAGTCAAATCTCAGTTTCCCTAGATTTTTAGTCTAAGGAGCAGAAAACAAGTTATTTGGATTCAGACTCCACATGTGGGTGTCTGATAGTGGTTCATCCACAGGAGTGACTATTAGATCTGCCATAGGACACCTGCTCTTGTCTCCAGGGGATATTTGCAAAGGCCAGCTTTCAGGCATTGCAGAATAGTATCCCTCAGTGAGGACAGTGAACAGAAAAAGATGATTCACAGCAAGAATGCAAAGGTGGGTAACTTGTGTGCTAGAGGAGGTGCTGTCATGCAGGGAGACTAGTCACCTGTGCTTGAATTACAGCGATGTAAATGCTCCTCCTGGTACCCAGGCTAGCTTGTCCTGTGCCTTTATATCTTCAGCACTTTGTCCCAAACTTATCTCCACTTCTGCGCCCAGCCTTTGCCTCCTCAGCAGAGTTTGCTTACCCGCCCATACACCCCTTTCTTCACCCCACCCCAGCAGTTTTTCCTCCGTCCCCTCACAGCTCTCAGCCCCTGCCTCCTTGCCTCACCAGCATCAGTCTTTCTGTCTTTGTCGTAAGTAAGACAGTTTATCTCTGTTTGGTTTCCACTTTCTGCAATTCTTTCTTCTCTTATTGGCTCACTGATAATGAGATGTTTTCTGCTCTCTGTGTTGCCAAATCCCTACTTTTTCCTAGACTGGATTGTGTCCGATGTAGACAAAATATTTAAAAATTTGGGTACCAAAATCTAAGGCACTTCTGAGTACAAAAAAGCCATACTCTTTTGGTTTTATTTTCAGAAAGTTATTGGTTGGCCAGCTCCATAATACCCCAGGGATAACAGAAGGCACCTGCTTGACACAAATGATATCTGCCAGATTTCAGATTGCAAAGCCAAATGATGAGAGGACATGAGACAAATCCAAAGAGACAGTCACCAGAGACCTTTAACAAGGGAAAAATAAGATGTGTTTCCCTAATCTGCTTTTCAAAAATACCTAAACAATTTTGGCTGACATTTCCCAAAAGCAGACATTACATATGGAATATTTTAGTACAAAAACTTCCAAGACCAACAAAGTTGTAGGTGATTCTCATCTACAATGGAAGCAATCAATCTAAGGCAGTGGTACCAGCAAACTGCAGACAGGGTTGGACTTTGTGAAATATGAATTGAAAGCCGAGACATTCCTGAAGGGCCAAATCATTTTCATTCCATGGAAAAGCTGTAAATGGAATTCCTGTTTTGAGTAACACAATGCACTGAACTGAAGGAGCATGCCACAAGGTAGGGATATGCTAACACTGCACAGTAATTTGGCTTACTTTTCTGTAACATGGATAGGTCTTGAGCCTTGCCTGCAGCAGGAATTTGGCCACTGGGATAAAACTGGCTGGAGGAATGTTCTGGCATGTGGATTTATCCTTTGGCAAAACTTTCCAGGTACACAAGGCTTTTCATATTGTTGTTCAAAATCTCCATGTTAAAACCCATACATCTCACTTGCAGACTTAGTTCTTGGCTCGGCCAAAATTAGAAGACAAAAGTTTGGGTCAAACAAAGGTATTTGCATAACCTGCAGAGGTTTGCAAGTAGATGAGGTTTCTCTGATGACATGCTAATCAACAGCATTTTCAGTTGAACTTCACTTTGAAGGCTCAGAGAACAGTGATGAAAACTGAGAAAAGCTTTGTTTGGTTTTGCTTTAGTAAGCAGCTCCAGACTCTTCTTTATGCAGGCTATTAAAGAGAAGATGGAGTGAATTTATCAGTTTCAGTGTACTGACGCAAGTAGCAAACACAAGCTGTACAGGGTAGCAGACAAAGGTATAACAAAAATCGGTGGTTAGGAGTTGAAGCTAAAGAACCCCCTGCCATGGACAGGGCTGTCACCCACCAGCTCAGGCTGCCCAGGCTCCCATCCAACCTGGCCTTGAACACCTTCAGGGATGGGGCACCACAGACCACAGCTTCTCTGAGCAACCTGTTCCAGTGCCTCACCACACTGAGGAAAAAAAAATTCCTCATAATATCTCATCTAAAACTCCCTTCTTTTAGTTTAAAACAGTTTCTCCTTGTCCTGTCACTATCAGTCCATGTATAGGTCAGCCTCCCTCCCACTTATAAGCTCTCTTCTAGGATTCTATGATTTTCTTCAAGTACTGGAACATCATGATGAGGACTCTCTGCAGCCTTCTCTTCTCCAGGCTGAACAATCCCAACTGCCTCTGCCTGTCTTTTGCGTTGGGGTCCCCACACCTGGACATAGTACTCCAGCTGGGGCCTCAAAAAGGCAGAACAGAGGGGGACAACTCCCTCCCTCACCCTATGGGCAACCTTTCTTTTGATGCATCTGACAATACTGTTGGCCTTCTGGGCTGCAAGCGCATAGTGCTGGCTTGCATCAGGCTTTTCATCTATCAGAACCCCTAAGTCCTTCTCCACAGGGCTGCTCTCAGTGAGTTCTTCCAGTCTACACACACACATGGGATTGCACCAGGCCAAAGTAAAACACACTGCAACTGGTTTTATTAAATCTCCTTAGTTCACATAGTTGTAGAAATAAGGAGTTAACTGTTGATCAAGCTGACTTGATAAATCAGATACCAAATTGAGAATTATATCAAGTACGATGAACTAATCATACAGAGGGGAAGTGAAACATAATTTCTAGTAGCCTAACTTCTGAGCTGTGAGCTCAACTGATGCTGTTTTACAATGGTGAGACCCACAGAAACTGAGTGACTACAAGTGTGGGTTTGCATCTGCCCCTAAAGGGCACCTTTCTAGTTGCCAAATTGCTATCAGAGACGGTGTTGTGTGGGACCAAGCCCATTCACTTTCAAGAAAGCAGAAGGAGCCAGATAAACCTTTCTTGATGCAGTCTGTAAGTGAGCTCTGTTCCTCAGAAGGATTCACTGGGGGGCCTATTAAGAACAGAGAAGGAGAGTGAAGATGTGTTTTATGTGGTAAACAAACACTTCTAGCCAGAAATGCACGTCTGTTTAGGAAAATGACATTTTCAAAACAATTCTCCCCTGACTGAATTATGCAGGAATACAAGGGTGCCATGTGTCTTCCTTTTTTTAAAGCCAAATTACTAACAGGCTCAATATTTGCATTGAATCACAATCCATTAAGGTCATTTCAGTGCACAAGAGCTAAAAGCACGCACCTCTAAATATTTATAAGTGAGGTTCTCCCTCCAGGTTCATTTACAACAGCCACTTCCAATGTTGGTGCTCCAAATGGCCATCTCCTCCAGCATAACTGTTTCCTGCACATCCATCTGCTCATTTTGTTCCGATAAACACGCATCTCTCCTGCTAGCCATGTGGTAATGACTTTTCCCAGCCATATGCATAGTTACTAACACTGCCTTGCAGAATCTTTACTGTGAACATGAACCACAGAAAGAGCCCAGCTAGATCTCTGGAAGCACATTTCAGCTTATCAATTAGCAGGATTTGGGGTAGTTTTCTTTTAAATAATCCATGCAGCAAGTCCAGTATAGAATTACTGAATTAATATGCATTGTCCATCTGCCTGTCATCTTCAGAGTAACTTCTATGATGATAGCTGGAAATACCAAGTAGTAAACAAACAGACTGAAATCCCCCATCTAGTTGCTCTGCAAGGCAGTTTCCCAGGACGTGAGAGACTAGATCAGATTGGCAGTGTGCAGAAAGCTGTTGCCACTGCTGTACATTCTACTGGGCAGCAGACAAACAAAGCAATCCAGTTTCCAGGGCTGTGAAGCCAGCAGTAAATTTGCACTGTCTTTTTTTTTTAATAGCTTCCAAAAAAAAAAAAAAGGAAAACAAAGCACAGTCATTTCAAGCTCCATTAGAAATAGAGTGAGAAAAATCAATGTTTGACAAATAGGAAGGGACAAATTCTGGATAAGGAAATGCTACCAAGCTTTTAGAAAGGTATGTGGTGTTCTTTTTTAAACTGGCAATTGTTAGCAAGCAGTCAGATGCTTTTCTAATACCTATGCACTTCAATGTCAGAAGCTACTAAAATACATTGAAAGTCCATCACTAAAGCAAATGGGACAGAAATCTAACTAGTAAATAATGTGCCACTTGGCCAGACAGACCAGCAGTGGGGCAAGTTTAGCACTCCTTGCTCAGTGCATCTGTACCATAGATTCTCTACAGGTGAAAGGCTGTTTGTAATCATTTCCAGTTAGCTATTTAAACTTCAAATGTATACTTGGGTTAGGAGTGCATTCCATCCACATTAACTGATGATAGGCTCAGACTAATCAGGGTTTAAATGAATCTCTGGAGATCGTCTAGGCCACTATCCATGGAATATAAAGTGAGTTACAGAGAAGGTGCAGGGCTTACTTAAGAGGTGCAGCAGAAGGGAGATCTAGAACTATCATTTTTCTGATCCAGCATTGAATTATCTTGGCCACAGTTATTGTGCAAAAAATGAAGTCTGGCTGTTTGTTGGTGACATGTGAACAGTGATGACTTGGATTTCCAGGAGCAGTGAGTCTCCTTGCCAGAGAGGCACTGAGTAACACCACCTGTTAGGGGAAATTTCTCCCCATGGCCTGGCACTTGACATTGCCAGCCTCTGAACTGATCCTTGCAGCAGCATCCTGCCTTCCCTCCCCTTCTCTCCTCCACAGATTGTGTCATTCCCAAACTTGCCTCGGGTTATAGCACCAGAAGAGCTTGTGGACATAACAACTTTCTTCATTTCCTGTAGATGTGTGGCTTCAGTGTGTCCTATTCTCACTGGTGTTCCCCAAGACTGTCTTAATGCCCCGTAAGCCAAAAGAAGCTGAGCCCGGAGTGAGCACTAGAGTAAGCCCCGAGTGGCAATCAGCATGCCATCTGTAAAGCGCGTCCCCGGGATCACCCCCTAGTTGTGGGAAACTCACTGTGGGGATTTTCCTTGGCTCCTTGAGATTTCTGCAGGAATTGCCCTTCAGCACTGAGCCCTCAGCAGGCTGTTTCCCCACCATTGTTTGCCTTTCCTTTAGGAAGTCAGGAGAACTGACCTCTTGTGCTGAACCTTTGTTGCAGTACTTAGCAAAAAGCATGCAGCCTAGCACATTTTTTCCCTGCATTATAGCTCCAGGTGCCTCTGCTTTACTAACAGCACATTCCAGCAGAGCAGGTCTCCTCATTGAATCCTACAGAAAAACACTATATAAGACCTCCCGCATAAAAGACAATACATTATAAATTCAGCATCCTTGAACCACTAAGACCAATACCTAATCTAATTTAGTTCCTTTTTCTCCCTCTTGTCAGATAATTATTTTTTGACCTCCTTTTCTATACTGTTCCAAGCCCTATTCCCCAAATGAGAAATGATTCTACTCCAGGCTAAGCCAGTCACTACCACAAGATCACGTGAAGCTCTGGCTCCAGGGGGACATTTATGTTCTTGCTCTCCCCCCTGAGCCCCCAGAACAAACAATTTAATTGGTCTGAAATTGCAAAAATAGAAGCACTGGTATTTAAATGGTGAACAATTGGATTTGGCAAACAATGTGTATGACTGCACCCTTTCTGAATAATGAGTCTGAGTCACTGCCCTCACCTAGGCTACTCTTTTTGCCTGTGCAGATTGCAGGAGCAGAAATGCAGCCATAACGCTCCCTGCTCTCTCTCTCCCCCTGCCCTGCAGCCTGCCTGCTCCAGGCCGAGCTGGTGAACTATGAGCGTGTCAAGGAGTACTGCCTGAAGGTGCTGCAGAAAGAAGGTGAGAATTTCAAGGCACTCTACCGGTCGGGAGTTGCATTTTACCACCTGGGTGACTACAACAAGGCACTCTACTACTTGAAAGAGGCAAGATCCCGCCAGCCAACAGGTATGGGAAGGAGAAATGTGACTTTACATTGAGTTCCTTTGCATTTCTTTTCACAAAACTAAGTCCCTATCTGATTTTATTGATTTCCACAGGGCTGGACACAACTCACTTTATCCTTAGTCTTACTTCAAGGATTCTCCCCTTGGGCAGCAAGTTTGCAGAGTGTCAAAAGACATTAGCTGTGGCCTACTGCAGAGGCTGCAGCTCAAGCTGGAAGGTACCAGTGCTGCTGGAATGCCACCTTTGTGCAGAAGCAGGATAGGGAAGAATTCATCCCAACCAAAATATTTTATGAGTACGAGAACAAACTTTTTCATTTTAGCAAAACCAGAAGACTATTTGCAGTCCCAACAGCTATGCCTCCCAGCTCCTCTGTAGAGGAGCAGCATTTTTCTCTGCTTAGACAGACATTATCTTTAAAAGCATTCATTAGGATGCTTCAACTTGTGCTGTGAAGACAGTCTCATGTTTGTTCAAGTATCTGTCATCCACACGTCCAAAACCAAAATAATTAATTTGGAAAGCAAAGTGATTATATGCCCAAGCAGCCTAAGCTAGTCAGACCAGCCAGCTGTATGCCAACCTACCCGAAATCAGAAGGAAGCAGAGGCCCACAATGTAGAGATGGTGCTTTTCAAACCAATTTCGTGAAAAGAAATAAAATTTTGCAAGACTTGGAGGAAAATTAAAGGACCACAAGAAAGTCAAACAGAAACCATGTGCAAGGGAAACCCCAGAGAGCAGCTCCCTCCCACACCTGTGAGCACAGAGTGAAAGCTGGGTGTGGAATAGGAGTGAGTACAGTGGTGCTGGTGTGCCTTGAGCTAGAGGAGGCAACAGAGGTAGTCAGAGCTGACTGCGTGCAGTGTCCTGGTCCTGCTGGGCTCCTGCAGAGACAGTGTCCTGGAGAAGCACTGGGATTCCACTCCCCTTCCACCTCCTGTACAGGCACCCAGTCCCATCTGCCATGCTTGGCCCCAGGCTCTGGGCAGTCTGACAGCACAGCTGCGCACCCCACACTGCTGAGCAAATGTGCTTAAAAGCTCAGTTTAGCCTATTTACAGTGTACCCTTCTGCTTTCAGCCCATGCCAGAACCAGCAAATAGGGAAGCCTGTGTAAAGAAAAACAGAGGAAAATAAGTTTATCAGAACCTCAAGGTTAAGATAGGCTCAGATGTGAAAAAGCCTTTCTAGCTGAACCACTTTTTAAAATCTGTTCTGTATTGTTGTTCTTTTTTCTCCCCCCTCTCAGGAATACTATTTATTTGGTATCCCTCATTCCTTCCTGAATGAAAAACGAATGTATTCAACAGCAGCAGCTTCAAATACCACTACTTGCTGCAGAGAAATACCAGAAACTGTCCCCAAAGACCCTTAATGTATACAAAAAACAGTTCTGGCCTTCAGCATCAGACTCTTCTCTTTTACTGTCAGACTATCTGAGGCCATTGTTGCACTGTTTTATTTATGATTATTGAGAACTTGCAGGGTATTCAAGGGAAAGAACTGAATACTTCTTTAAGTAAGAAAGGATGTGTCTGTTGCAGCAGTAGGAACCGGGTGATGCTATCAAGAAATGTTATTATATGACCTGGAGTAACTCAGAGTCTCCACTTTCAGTGTCTCCATCTGCAAAATGTGATCATTTCTTTTGTCTGAGGTTTCACCAAGCTTGTGGTAAAGCACTTGGTTATCATTACAGTCATGTTCTGCCCTTTTTTTTCCCCCCCCTCTTCTCTCTTTAATAGGACTGTTTTTGGCAGAAATTACTGACAGTCTCTTCAGTGGGGGCAATTTTAAATGGCAAAGAAGAATTAGTTAGCAGATGGTTTTACAGATCTGTCAGCAGACCTTATAGCTGTTTATTGTCCACCAATAGTGAGGCCTGGGTTTGTCCTGATTTCTTATGCTATCTCCGAATAAAAAGAAAAACATACAAAAGCAGATAGAAATAGTACAAGATTACTGTATAACAATTCTGACTAAGAAACTGCTTGGAAAGATAGAAGAAAGCACTGCTAAGCTGTGCAGAGCACCCTTCCATAAACCAGTGCCCAGAAGCTGTATATCACAAAGCTGAACTTTCATGTAACAGACTTGGCATACACCTTACTTACCTTCAGCTGTGCTCAACTTCTTCCCATCCATCTGATCACACTATCAAGGTGACCACTGGCCAGAGATGCAAAGGGACCATGGGTTGGCCTGAGAACACCAGACACAGTGCTCTGGCCAGAGGGCCTATGCACCAGGCCAGCTTCCCATGCTACACAGGAGTTGGCTTTAATGCTCAGGACTCTGATCCTGGGAGCAAAGCTCTAGGCCACAGTACCTGCCCCAGAGGCACACGACCAGCCCTGAAGCTACAGGGAGAAGCAACACAGCAAAAAAGCCATAGGAACAGCCTGAGAGCCAAGAGATACATTCCTACTGCAGCATCACCATCTTTCAGCGTGGCCTGACCAGCCCCAGACTGCCCTTACCTGTTACTTACACATCAGTACTTCCTCACTGAGAAGCACAAAACCCTCCACTCATTAACTTTTAGTTTTGAAAGACTGCCTATGAAGCTAGAGTAGCACAGTATTATTTAAAGGAAAAGACAAGGCTCCATTTTTTTCCACAAGTAAAGCGCTACTCATTACTCCTCTCTAGTAAAGCAATAGCTCTCAAAGGAGAAACAAAACACGTCTCCACCTGCCAGCAGATTTTTTTTTTAGCTACCTTGCAATTAGACTTTCTCCCGCCCCCTGTCAGCGGCACCTTATTTTGCCCGTGGCTCTCTATGCCTGTTGCAATCTTCTGGGTGAATGAGGCTGTGCTGGCCTCTGACTGTGCAGCCCAACAAAGAGGATGGTTACCTTTGTGATAAGCTATCAGGTGCTAGAAGGGCAGAGCAGGTAGAGTGAAGGGAGGCCAAACACTCAGGACCACCCCCTTAACTGAACTGCTCCACTTCTGGAAGCTGTGCAACTGAAACTAATTCTGCTCTTTTTAAAAGGCTGCTTTAAAATTGGTTAGGCTGGTATGGAGTGCTGCTGCTCCTTATCTAACACAAGTGACAGCAGAACGCCTTGCTTCACTAAGGTTCCCCGAATGGGACAAGTAGCTAAATCACTGAATTCTATCCCTGAACTGACTTGGGTGATGCTGGTAAGCCTGCAGAAGGCTTAGCCCAGAGCCCCACCTCACCAGAGATGGCTTGGAAAGTCACAACAGCGTTGCTGCAATGGAGAGCTCTGTGTAAAGAGGGGCTGAACCACCTCCCATGGCCTCCACTTGAGCTGAGGGGCACAATAGAGGGGTCCACCTCTCAATTTTAAAGTAAACTTTGCACCTACAACTCCTTCGGTGGGTGCAGTACCTGCACTTGCTAGCAACTGGCACGGTACCAGTAGTGTGCTCATCTCTTTGGAAGCTCAAGCACTTCTCCTTTCCTAGCTGGTGTGGGGCATGTTGCTGTTTGGATGAGGAAGAGATGAGATCGCTCTCTCACTGTGGGCAGAGCAGATGCAGTGTGCTTCAGATTGATTTCTGAAGCTGTAATAACTTATAATGGACAAAGCTGGCCCTGGTTGGCCCTCTGAGTATAGCTGTGAGCAAAGAACCATTTTTAAATTAATACATAAGTGAAAGCAGTTATTTTTTATGCTTGCTTGCTTCTGAGAGCACACACCATTTGCTACTATGTGGATGCCAGGCTCTTGTGATAGCAGATCAATGTGATTGGAGATAGGAGTGACCTTAGCTGTAGAAGCATGAAGTCTTTCTGAAGACATGCTTGTGCAAATTAACCTGTGCCTTGAGTGAATGGCAAAACTTTGTGTGCTGTATGCACTGTGCTAGCGCAACGAAATACTGTAAGGAAAAAAATAACTTACCACTTGCACAGGGATCTCACAGCTCTCTACACAGACAAAGCAATGTTTCTATGTCTGTTTGGTTTGAGGGTTTGGTTCAGAGCCTCTTCCCACTGGAGCTGTTCCTGCAGCCCAGGAACAGGAGATGCACCACAGATGAGAGGTGTGGTGTGTCTGTCTTTCACGGGAAGTTTTAACCTCTCTACGTGTATGTGTGTGCTCTTTCCCTGCAGATACCAATGTCATACGATATATCCAGCTGACAGAGATGAAGCTCAGCAGATGTTCCCAGAGAGAGAAAGAAGCTTTGTGAAAATGAAGCCGCTTCAGCTGAAGTGCCCAAAGGGGAACATTTCCTTCCCAGAAGCCCATTTGGTGGATTTTCTTGTTTGCTCTGCCTCATCCCCATCTCCTCATCCACCCACTCTCCCTTGCTCTTCATTCAATCTTGGTTTTGAAAAAAGAGACTTAGATGCTGGGTATGGCTGCAGCAATTACCATTGCCAACCACGGTAATACCCCTTCCCCATGGCAGGAGAGCACAATGGCTACAGCCAGCCTTGTTCCAAGACAGTCTCACACACCTGGAGGAGGCATGTGAGGGGACCTCTCAGGTCCCAAGCTGACTGCTACTACCTGTAGGGAAGCAACCCCCAGACAACTCCTTCCTGACCAGACAAGCTGGAGAAAAACAGTTTCTACTCTGAGTGATCGATGGAGCTTAGAAGAGCTAAGAAACCAAGAGACCACTGGTGATTTCACAGGGGACAGCAAATGCCTTTTTACCATCAGCTCCCCCTGCCTGCTTCTCCAGTGTGTGCTATCAGTCTCCATTGAGAGCTCACGTGCTCCCAATCCAATTCCAGTGAAACTGTTTCTAAACATCCTCTTAATGAAAGCACAGAGCACCCTACAATACCCCCAAAGCTGTCCCAGTGCCAGAGGAGAAGGCTGTGGGGTACCACAGAAGGCTGGATAGACTGTCAAAATGTGGTGTACAGTATGAGGGAAAAACTGTGAAATAATTCATTAAAGGCAAATAAAAATTATTAATAGGCAACAAGTCCAGGCATTCCTTTTAGAAGGGACTTGTGGGTTTCCCGTATCCAGACAGGCAACATCATCTAATGGGGTCTGTGTAGGGTGGGGGACAGGGACATCTCCATTCATGTACCAGCTCTGCCAATGCCTTGCTGTGTGGTCTTGGGCAAGTCACTTAGCCTCTCTGTGCCTCGGTTTCCCCATCTGTACACTGGGGATAATAATACTTCCCTACCTCGCAGGGGTGTTGTGAGGATTTACTAGTTCATGTTTGTAAGTATAGTGATGTACAGTGCTAAGTATTACTAGTACATTGGATTGAGGTCTTGATTCTCCCACCTTGTGTTGGTGCTTCCTGTGTCCTCTTTTTTTCTTTTTTAGCAGAACATGGTGCCAACAAACAGGGCAGGACCAACAGCTTTGGAAGCCATTTCAGCAACCCAAAGGGTCTTTCAGACCTACTGCGGCAGTCTGATCACTTCTGTGAATTCAGGCTCCTTGGCTCAAGGGTTCTTTCCTGGAACTGCCAATAATGGGATCAGTAAGTGGCACACACACATCTCCAATGGGTCTGCCCCACCACACTGGGGCATGCGGAATCACTTCCAGCTACAGGGTGAACACGTGGTCTCATCCTGTGGTGGTCAGTGCAGTGTGTGTGCCCCAAGACAGCCGATAGCATTTAGATGAAGAGTGCAAACTGAAACATAGAAAGCAGAAACCTGAACACACCAAGTTCTGTTGAGTGCTGTGTGCTCTGGTTCCACTGGATGTGGTATTTGCAAACAGTGGGCTATATCTCACATTCCAGCAGTATCTTGCGACAGTTTTTTTCCAGCCAAAACTTGGAAGAGTTGCTAGAGAAACATCAAGGGAAAAGGCAAGTCTGTATCACTGTCTCTGAAAAAAACAAAGCTATGTTCTTTAGATCAGGGATACATCCAGCCCACACTGGGGGTGGGGAAGAGACTGTCTTAGAATGACATATAAGCCTCTGAGATAGGATGGACCTACGTCAGTTGTGTGAAACTTATTACCTAAGATGGCACCAGAAGTTCATGTTTCTCAAGTGGGTGGTGGAAAGCAGTTGCTTCCCAAAATCAGGAATGCTGTGCGCAGCAACTGTGAAGGAAAGGGCTGTGTACTTGGGACAGCATCATCACTCTCTTTAGATAGCCTACGGCTCATACATCTCTGCCAGAAATAGCAAGCGCCTCTGCCCACCATTACCCATGTCTAAGCAGCTGCTGCTAGGACAACCATGGGTTTAAAGGCAGAGGACAAATGAGAGGCATTCTGTAAATTGTTGCTAACTACAAAAAGAAGTTTAGGCAGAATTGTGCTTGGGTGCCTGTTTTACACGGTACTGTGTAAAACAGATTAAAAGATGCATGCAGTTCTCCGTATCCTGTACACATTATGGTGTACAGCAAATGAAAATAGAGGTGACTCCCCTGTACTTCATTTTGCTCTTGACAGTTCACCCCACAGCTGCATGTTGCCTTTTACTAGGATTGAAACAAGGATTCACCCTGTAGGCCATGCACAAGGAGAGGACACCACCTACATAGCCTCTGCCCCAGGAGAGTGCAGGCAAGCAGAGGCAGGCTTCTCACTCATGACCTTAATATAAAAGGAAAGCCATTTTCCACTCATTGGAGATGTAGGCCCATGGCCCTGTTACTTTGTCTAGTAATAGTTTTAGCCCTTGCAACGGCTTCCGGTAACCACATCAGTCCTGACTGTATAAAAGGAGCATAGCCCTTAGTGCTCAACATCTTTTGCTCCAGGTGCACTGTGAACTATAGGGAAAAGTGGGAAGTTTGTGAATGTGCACATGAAAAAGATCTCTAAGAGTCTCCAGACACTACATAACAAGTCACTTTCTTCAGAAAAGAGTTGTCTTTACATACCTTGGCACTCAGGGTACCTCCATCACACCAGAAGCTAAAAGAAGGAAGTCAACAGAGAGAAAAGAGAGCCAGAGACTGTTTTGCAGATAGGTAGCATCTGTGTTTCCACTGTAACACAAAGTCCGGGAGAAAGATGCACAGAAGTCCATGTGGAGGTTTTGTACACAGGAAAGAAAGAGAGCAGCAATGCCACCAAAGCCACAGAGCTCCTCCCCACAGCAGCCTGCACTGCCTTGCAATATCAAACAATCCAGTACAGTTTGCAGTCTAACTGGAAAAATGTGCAGACATATCACTACCTCTACATGTGTCTGCATGTGTCAGGGGAGTGGGAAAGAGCCTTGAAGAATTCCTAAAAGGCTCTGTTTTCTGCAGAGAGAGAAGGCATATTTGAGTTCCAGCACACTAAGGGCTTCTTCAGCTCTAGAGGAGCAAGGCCATAAAATACTAAGTTGCTTCTGGCATCTGCTGAATTTAAGAATACCCCAGGAGAAAGCTGTGGTTTTCTCCAAGAACTGTTCATCAGGAAATGGAAGAAATAAAAATTGGATGTTAAGGGGAGAAGCTACTATCAAGCCCCCAGAACAGAGGGCTCCATGTGTCCAACAAAATCTTCAGAGCCCATAGTTATTTTTTTTACAACAAGCAGTACTTACCAGCTGCTGAGGTATCTGCAGGGGCCACCAAATCCCACCCCCATTACCCACTCACTGATGTCAGCAATTGGTTACACCATGAAAAGACAATCTCTGTTGGAGCTGGTCATGTCCACTACAGGTCAGTGGTGTTTTTATATTGAGCAGTCAAACAGCAATGTGAGAATACAAATCTTGAAAGCCAAAATAAGCAAACAACGCTCAACCGGGTGGTATACAGGGGAATGAACACACGCCCATCCAAGTATCCAGCACAGTTAAAACGTCTCCAGTGTAATTGGAAGTCCATTCACCCATTACATATGAAAACAGCAGAAACAAAATGACATGGCAGATGCCTGGCAGAGCAGGAGGAAGGCTGAGAGCAAGCAAGAACTGGGGTTGAAACGAGAGAGGGCTGAGCCAACTATGAGATGCAAACTACAAGCCAAATACAGGTTCCTGGGCAAAATGAGAATTAAAGCAGGAAAAAAAATGACCAAAGTCTTAGCCATGCTATTTGCAGTTAATAACAAGACTTAGTTTTAATTGGCAAGATGCACAACAGGAAAAAGGACAGACAGATTAGAGTTGATTTTCCAGCTGGAGGGGGCAGCAAAGAGGCAGGCTTCCTTCCTCCAGCACAATCATTTATGAAAGTGTGAGGAGATGACAAATACATGCTGGCTGCAGAATTTTTCCAAATACATGTCAATCCCTGCAGCTGGAAAAAGTGGTGTGGACAGAACAAAAGTCTTTGTTTTATTTAAGAATGATTGGTTTTCAGAATTGATGGGTAGGCAAAGATCTGGCTATTCGTGCTTGCTGGAAAACTCAGGAGCCCGGAAGTTGAAGATGACATTGAGCACAAAGCAACCCCTTTAGCAGTGCATCTCCATTTCACTTTCCAAGAATTTCATCTGTGTGAATGTTTTCCCCAGAATTCAGCCCAGCAGACTAACAAGTAGCTGTGTTCTTTGTGGTGGTTCATGTGAGATCTTCAGGGGCTTGGTCTGCCTTGTTTTCTTTATCCTTCTTTTATATTCAAACCCTTGATTGTGCCCTCACCTTTTCTATTTTAGGGGAACGAGAAGGGAAGTGGAAGGGTATTTGGTGTGGCAAAGGGAAAACCACACCAAATACACACAGGACCTGTATATCCCTCTTCTCTGCTTCTTTGTCACTTTTGCTTATGCACCCTGAAGCACACTGGTGTTCCTCCTGAGCTTCATGCTCCACAAAGCAATTGAGAGGTTTGGGCAGAGGCTATTTAAATAAGGAACCACAGTGGTTTGCCACCCAGATGGGGTGCTTGGGAGGGTGCAGTTAATGAACAGGTTCCTTAATTCTATTCATGGATTTGCATAAACAATTAACAGGACTTTGTATTGCTGCAGCTGGCATGAGATTTCCAGAGGTTGTTCTGAGTAGTTCTTACAAGCTCTTCAGGTGCTAAATGCTGCAGGCTCTGCTACCACACCAGCAGCCTCCTTGCTGCTTCAGTAAAGGTGATGAAAAGACAAGACACCTTCCTCAGCTACAGCTTAGGGAACGTAAATTCATAGATACCAGATAAGAACATAAGAGGAAACCTGTGTCAACATATGACTTTGAGGCAGTTAGCAGCCTGGGAGGTGGAAAGGGGTGTAAGTGGTCTCAGGGAGGTAGGGAGAGGATAAGATTCCTTTTTGTTTCCCAGAGACACACTTTCCGTTGTCATAACAAAGGGCCAGCTCAAAATCACTCAGCCTGGAAAGCTGTGCCTACAGCAAATGTGGAGAATCAGGAAATGAATAGATTATGTACTGCCCGGGAAATTGTCTTGTTACCCCAGCTTCATGCCCACTCATTATCCTATGGAAAACATCTGTTGTGCTACAAGGACAGATAAGAGGACAAGGGGGAGGAGAGGAAATAAGGCAGGACGGAAAGAAACACAATACACCTCTCTCTCAATTTTCCTAGCAAAACTGTATAGCAGTAAATACACTGAATAGACTCCAAATCTTTTTCACTTGCTGATGCAGGAATGGGTTTAACAAGTTGACCTATTCACCAGAAAGGGGGAACAGGAGACTGCCCTTCCAAATATTCCCCTCTGCTCTGCAATGAGCAGCGTGTGCCCAGGCTGCCTCTGCCAGGCACTGCTTCTCCTACCCCATAGCCTCCTGCCTGCACCTGGCAGGAGCACCTCTGGCTTTCCCCACAACCTCTTGCCAGCCCTCTGGCCTCCACTCTTCCCTGTTCACCATAGCTACATCATAGCACAAGCCTGAGAGCAGATAGATTTTGGCAGAATGACTGGTCATGTTAGGTGGGGAAAAATGTTGTAGCTGTAGCTGCAAGGCCAATGTGCTGCACTATCCAGCTGTAGCAGGGGAGAACAAAGCTGCCTTGCCAGCCTGGCATCACAGGCCCTACCCACAGCTTTTCTCCTTCCTTCATTGCCAGCCCAGTTTTATAAATAGCTGTGGCTCCACAATAACTAACTTGTACAACTTTTTCTTCCTTCCAGAGGGCTCCCCTCTGCTCCTTTTGCCTGCTGGGACGTGTGAGTCTCTGCCAGCTGGTAGCTGCTCTGGCAACAGCCCATTGCTGGTGAGGAAATCATACACAGCAGCGCCAGCTGGAACTGGGGAGAGAATTCAGGAAGGAGAAGGTGAACTTGGCTGGGTATGTGGAGCCAATATAATCCTCATAAGAATTGTGCCACCTGATCTCCCCTGACTGCCTCTACTTAGGCTCCTGTCACGTAAGGCCCTCACAAGAGCTCCCTGTTGCCCACTGCAGCCTACAGAAGCCATGGCAGATAAGCTCAGAGGAAGTGTGGTGAATCACCACTGTGCTCTGTTACACTGTTTTCTCCTTAGAGCTGGGCTAACAGAAGCATCTGAGCATATGTTCTCTTGCCTATTGTCAGATTGACAAATCAAAACTGTGATTCATGTGAAACTGTACATTTTCTGTATTAGACTCAGCTTAGCTCAGCGCTGTAAATGCTCGGTGCTGACTGCAGTGAAATGCTGACATCCAGCATGCAAACTCTGAGCACTGAAGATGGCAGAGAAGCTTCATATAAAGATTTCTGCCAAGAAAAAAAGGTTTTTAAAGTAAAAGGAGAAGACCTGGTTGCTTGTAACTGAAGCTAGATTTAAGACGAAGTCATCTTGACCAACTGTATCTCTTCCATCATTTCTGGAGGCGTTCCCCAGTCTATTTGTGTATGAATGTGCACATGCAGAGGCACAAAGTGGCCATAGGCTGCAGTCTTGAGGGCAGATCAGCGCAGGCAGAGCTGGACCAGACCTTGCGCGGCTGTCCATCACATCCCACCATGCTTAGTGTTGGTTAGGTCTCCCCTGTCCAAGCTGAACCAGCGTGACAGCCAAAAATGTGGCTTTGCCTCTTCTGTAACTCCTAAACATCTTGTCTTACAAGCACTGAACAAACACGGGGCAGCAGAAGACATCTCTCGATGAGGGGTGGCAGCTTCACAGACCCTAAAGTCATTGAGAAGAGTCTCCCCATTTGCACCAGGGAGACTCCCACCCCATCTCAGCTCCTCTGATTCCGGGCTTTCTTGATTTCTTACTGGGGAGAATAAAATCCACACTGCAGAGAAGTCTAAGCCAAGCAGTTGCTGTAGACAGATAAGGTTACTTTTTAAAATAAAAGCAGTATTTTTCAGGTAACTGGAGAAACAGAAAAAATCTTGAGCTGAAATGCTACCATGGTAAAGTGTTGAAGAGCAGAAAGTTTGGGCTTTTGAAAGCCTTTCCTGTGGGGGGGGTCTTTGTAAGATGTTAATATCCAGACACTGACATTTCCCCACAGTAATGGAAATGCAAAGGAAAAGGAGAGCTTCTGTGAATGGGAAAAACAGGTTGAATGAAAAGTCTCACAACAAATCAGTCAAAGAAGATCCAGTTCATGGCCTGAGACCGTGCTTGGAAGCGAGAGAAGAAAGACAGAAGCAGAGAGCTGTAAAGAAATAAGGAATCTAGAAAAGAGTTTCACTGACAGCATCTATAAAGGGAGTTTGAATGGGAAAAGGAACAGAGGAGAAAGTGACACAGATACCCCTAACCTGCACATCTGAAGGAAGGAGCTGGCAGGAGCTCTGACTCCAGGGTGGAGGATGGATTTCTGGAATGGGAGACACAACAGGGAGTAAAACAGAAGTAAATGAGAAAATAGGGAAGTAGAATATGGTAGAAAAATGAAAAGATTGAGCTGGTAGCAAGACTTGCCAGCCATGGCAAGTAGGACTTGGGCATCTGCATAATGAGATCCCACCACAGCTAAAGATAGAGGGAGAAAAATGAGACAGACATCCTCCTGAAGACACATGTAGGAAACCTCAGGCAGTGGCCATCTGCCAGACCTCTAAATGCTGATCCTTTTCTTCTGCCTTTATATTGCTTTCCATACAGCAGACCAAGAGACAGACCAATTTGCCTTGCCTTAATGTTTTTTAAATTGTACTGGGGCAGGGGGACACGCATAAGGTTGTTGTTTTAAAATCTGTATTGTCTGGAGGTGGTAACCCACCTTCATTATTTGCTTTGGTAGCAGGCTTGTTTTGGGACCCGAAACAAATAGCATTTTTTAAGGCTGACACACAGGGAGTGGGACTTCCTTGATGACTTCAGATTACAATCCTTTTGCAAAACTGTCCATAAGCAGGCTGCTGTTCTAATTTGTTGGGGGAATTTTTTAGCTATCAATGCTTCTGTTTCAGCAGTGACTCAAACTCAAATGCAGTCTCCCCTTGTCCCTCTCCTGCAGCAGCATCTTCAACTCTCCTTCTAGACAGAAACTGCTGCTGTGCTTGTGATACTAAATTAAAATATATCTCATTGACCACTAGGAAAAGTACATATTCAGATTACCCAGAATGAAACAGATGGACTAAGCATTCCTTTGATTTTGCTTAGCAAAGACAGCTGGAGGATTTACAGGGGGAACACAAGGATTTTTGCTTCCTTTAAACAACAGTGGGTTGTTTGTAACCAGCCTGACTACGAGGGGTATTCTTGGTCAATGATGACAACACAGAGAAGCAGCTTAGTGCATCAAGAACAGGCTCAGGCTGAAGAGACAGTGGCAACAACTCCCTGAAAAGGGCTGACAGAGCTCTGCAGCATTCCTCCTCTTCACACCGGAGCAATGCTGGGCTACAGCAAATCTTCTGGCATCAGATAAAACCCAGCTGTCTCATATTGCCTCCTACAAACTTCTGCTTAGAAAAATGGCCACATGTAAATGGCATATTCCCTCAGTCAAAGCTGTCCTCCTGCATCTTGCTAGGACTGAATTAGATCCAACCAACAGCTTGCTGACTTCAGTAGGTTATCTCTGAAGGTTGGCTGCCTGCTGGCAAGCTCTGAGCACTGACACAGGGAGAGCTCATGAGCCCGTTTTGAAATAAGCCCTACAAGCCAAGATGCACAATCTTTCACAGGACCCTTCAAATCCCTGGTGAAATCTGGCTCCCCTGCCAGGATACTCACCAAAATGCAGGCATAGGCAGTGCCTGAATAGAACAAATGGGGTCATCCAGAGCCTGGACCCTGACACCAGCTCTGCAGGCTGGAAGAGCCAGAGTGGCCCAGACTGGCATATCCCCATTGGTGGCTCTCAGCTGCACCTCTTTCAGCCCACAGTGCCTTGATGCTGAGGCTGCACCATCATCTTGGGAGTATGCTCCTGTTTCTAGGTGCCCCTTAAAACCCAAGTAATAAGGGCTACAAGCATACCAAACAAACTGTAAAAAGCTGTGACTTGCTCTAAGCTATTGTGATTCAGAAGGACTCAATCATTTTTTAATATTTGTGTCAGGCAGTGCTGGCTGCTCGTGTGTCACACAGGCCTGGGCTTTTATATAAGTATAGAAAAACAGTTACCTTGTCAGTGACTCCCTATACTTGTCCCCAGCCCAACAAGATGGAAGGGCTGAGCAAGACAGAAACCTGCCGTGGATACAGCCAAACCAACATGTCTCAGCAGCATCCCAAACTTTCACCTCAACCTATAGAGTTTAAGATGTTCTTCAGCAAACCTGAGGCTATTGGTCTGGGAGATCAGTCTCCCAGCATCAGCTTGGCAATGTGGAGGAGCTAACAATCACTCCGTGAAGTCTATCATCATCTCAATAGGGAAAATGAGTAAGAGGTATTGCCATCATATCCATTTGCTCAAGGAATAAAAGTAACAGTTTACCTTTGTCGTCTTTGTTTGCTATGTTGGGCCACTATGGCACAGGAGTCGAGCTTCACTTCACCTTATGTGGCTTCTGGAAAATGACTGCCATATGAGAGAAGAAAAGGAAAAGCTGTATACGGTAAGAGGGTCTGGATCTGCAGATTACAGGTAACTGTGCAGCTTGACTCTAATCCTCCAATTTATAGCATACAGAGTCAGAATTCAAATCAACAGAAAAACAAGGAGCCCTACAGTGCTGTTAGCAAGGATTCTCATAAAATGAGCTAGGTTTTATTTCTTCTCAAGAAACAGATCTTCTAACACACGTGCTGTCCTTAAGAGATCTCTCTTCCTTGCAGTGGTCTGGGACAGCAGTTTTCTACACCAACTGTTATTTGTCCAGAGACTGACGTGGAGCTAGAGAGATCCTACATTTTTACATCTCCGTGATCCAACATCAGATGGAATTAGTTAACCAATAAAGGAGAGCTGTCTAATAAAAGATGGAATCTCTCCTTTCACTCATCACCAGTGTAAATACAGATTCCCTTCAGGAATGTCAGAGCTCTGTTAATGATGAGCAAGTCAAGCCATATCATCTCATACCATAAAGCTGAAGCAATACTAACTCTGAAAATAGGTCTGGAAAAGATCCTCAAGAGAGCACCTACGCCACCCCATTGCCTTAAGGCAATTAGGTCAGACTAAGTTAAACTGCTCCCAAGAGGTGTTTGTCTAACCTGTTCTTAAAGGCCTCCCTATAGCAGAATACCACAGCCTACACAGATAGAAAGGTAAGAGACTTTTTACTAAAGCTTAAACTAAGTCTCCTTTGCAGTGATTTCAACCAATCAATTTTTGTTTTAGCTACAGCAGGCTTGACAAATTTATTCTTTTTCTTTGCAGAAATCTCTGATCTTTACAAAAGCCTCTTCTCTAGAACTGATCTTTCAGCTTTTATCAACATTTCTTCAGCTGAGAGTCCTTCTCTGTTCCCCTGGCTTACCTTCGCATTACTTCCACGTGGTTTCCATCTGTATTTGAGTGCAGTGCTGGGAACAGGACAGTCCTCCAGCCTCCCAGCACAAGAGGGAGTGGAAACATTATTTCAGATGTCCTTTGTACAAAAGGCCTACTTATTGATTCTAACAAGAAGTTTTGCATTCCTTGCAGTAGCAAGAAAATTTTGACTCACATTCAAGTCTCATCCCAGACTGCTCTGCACATTCCCACTTTAATTTCACATTTAACACTCCTTACTGAGTTGCATCCTGTTTGAGAAACAATTACATTTCATGAAATGAGGAATCATGGTTCTTTATCCACACAACGAACAGATCTGCATCTCTCTGGTCTTAAAAGGACACGCATAGTCAAATTTTAAGACACAAATTACCAGCTTTGGGGCAGGGGGAAGTGTATATAAGTGTTTCATTTTTGTAGTGTTGCTAACAAGATCTTCAGGGCTTTGCAGTCCTTTACCATTTATGAAAAACACTACTTTACAGCTGAGAGTCACAGCCTGTTGGGAATATCACTCAAAAGCAACTCCTTTTGTTCTTTTAGATCACCTCACAGAGTCAAGCACATTCAGATCATCCACAGCAAGCAAGATTAATAATACCTGAGCAAGATGTGAGCATTTAAGAACAGCGGCACAAAAATTCAGACCTATCATGTTGTTTTTCATGCCATGTAAGTTCTTTTCCTAGCATCCCACAGTCAAAAGAGAGACATTTCTTTCAGAAACCTTCTAGGCAAGGATCACAGGCAGGGCAGCCCAAAGATTTCATCTAACAGCACTGAATATCTTCAGCCAATGGAAAAGCCAGCCTTGAACTGGATCTGACTGGGAGACCCATGGCAAGACCAGACTCAAATCTGTAGCCACTTGGTTACAGTGAACTATCCTGTAGAACACTCATAGAATCCCCTAATCATTGCAGGCACAATGACGGGGTTCATGTTTAAATGCATTAACTACTGAAACAAAATTACTGCTTGCAGAAGTAAATCTCTGCCTTTTCAGGGCTTTCAGGAATGCTATAAAGCCCGCAATATATTGCTGTGCAGATCGTCAAGCAAGAGTCCCTCTGAAGAGTGGGTGAAACAGCCACAAACAAGCATGTAGTATTCATCTCGTTGTAGTGTCTTGCATGTGCCCAGTGATTAAATAGTTCCAACTCACCACTCATGATGGGAGCAGTGAGCCAAAGGCATCTAAAAAAAATCAGGTATCTGTGGAAAGCCCAAGGGAATTTAGCCTGAAAATGTGGTCCAGATCCAGATAAATGTTGGTATCTCCCTATGGTGTTTAAAGAAATAATGCTGATTTAAGCAGTTCAGGATTTGGTTTGGAGCTACATTGCTGAAAAGCAGCTTAGAAGGGAAGAAATGTTGCGCAGAGTCGTACAAGCTGGATTCCTCCTAGATCTGTTCCCCGTATTACCTGGCCCAGTTACAGAGCAGAGCCGAGCCTCATTTTTCCAAGCACTGAACTAACTCCATCTCACATTGCTGGTTATGGAAGAATTTAGCAAGTAATGTTTCAAGCACGCTTCTGAATGGACTCTCTGAGCATGAAGTATTGTTGCTGCTGTTGTTAAAAACAAGAACACAATCTGCCGCTGAATAATTCATTTGATGCGAGAAAAGCCAGTGAGTTGTAGAACAAAAAGGATGTACAATGAGACATAATTGCAAAGAGCTTGTGGGGAGCGGGATGCAGCTGGAGCTCTCAGGTTGGCTGGCGGCAGCGTGCTGCAGCCAAGAATGAATACGTGCTGGGGTGCCTACCTCATGTTCAGAACTGCTGTAGCACTTTGCCTTTAGCCTCTGAGATCTCAAAGCACATAACAGACCGGTTACAAACTACAAGACTCTTGTAGGTTTCTAGTTCTGTTTTACAGATGAACGAAGTTAAGGTCCAAAACATAATGCCCACAGTGGCAGAGTGAATCACAGCATGGAGACAAAAGCTCAAGTCCAGACTCTCTGGCTTCTGCTCTAGGAACCAGAGACCTTTTGGCTCACCCTCCCTCCTCACTGCTTTCAGGACACTGTTACACACTTAGCTCCTTCACTTTTCTTCTCCATGTCTTACATCCGGAGGCTTGGAGGCACCAAGTCAGGTAAAAGAGGGGGATTCAGCATTCCCCAGCCTTCAGGGCACCTTGTAAGGTACCCAAAGTACCTTTGGCTTTTCTTGTAAGCCTCTTCTTCATCACATCACACAAAAAGTCTCCCTCTGCCCTGGCTTGGGAAGAAAACCCGTTTATGTACCTAATGCTACATACGTTCTTCATGCATCGTCAGTCACTAGCCTTGAAATGGATACAAGACCTCAAAAACTGCTGCATGACTGTGCAGTCATGTATGGATGCAGAGCTGTGGTACCCTGATTCTCTTGTGAGGATTGTGGAAATTATCAGTGTACCACCAGAAAACAGAAATCAAAACAAAAATTAAAACAAACAGAGACCCATTTTAGCTCACTAGTTACCTCAAAATACCTGGAAGACAGACTTTCCAAATATCACTAATGGATTCAAGCCTGACTGGGGGATATAAATGTAAAAGTCCTTCCTGTATCCCTATGAATTCTGGCCAAGGAGCCTGGAAGGTATGAATGGCTTGGAGCCAGAAAGAGAAAGTAGAACATGAGAAGAGGCTCCATCATGCATTTTCTCTATAATAGCCAAAATATCCTTCCGTTCTTTCTCATATATCATAGAGGAAGCGCAACTGGAGTGTGAAAAACCATTTAATGGATTTAGTAATAGTATTGATCTTCTGTCATTTAAAAAGGGACCGAGAGCTTAATCAGATCTGCAGTAGTGTCTCATTACTTACTTTGCCAAAGGAAAGGATTAGATATCATAGAAAGAAAAGGCCTTCAGCAGTCACGGTTTGCTCTGCAGGATGAAAATCCATCCATTTACTCTCACCCATATATGCCTTTAAAAGGGAAAGATTCCAAACAACTCTCCATGAGATTCTGCCTCAGCAGCAATAAACAGAGCTAGACAGCAATGCAGCAAACCTGCTCTTAGCTTTTCAGCATCCTGATTTAGCTCTGTAATCTGGTCACCTAAGCTTGAACGTTAGAAAGTTTATTGCACATTACAGTCAGAGGCTGACTGAACAAGTTTTCACCTTCTGAGTTGCCTTTCTCCTAGGAACCCAAGTGATGTGCACTTACAAGCTGAACACATCTGACTGGCAAAAAGCACTGAGAAAGAATAAACAAGGAACCCCCTGATGGCAGTTTTTCAGCCACACCTGAAACAAAAGAAAATGTGCTCATGGCCCATAGTGCCTTTTCAAGAAATGCTGAGATAATTTCATCTCCATAATTCCCTGCTCTGTCTTTGAGGAGCACACAGGAGATGGCTGGCTCTGTACCTGTGCTGTGGCACTTTCAAGGCTGTGCTGGCATAACACAGGTCTGGAGCACTGGAGAGGCAGTACAAGTTGGCTCCACCAGGAGCAAGCAAAACATTGTAGGCTGAGCACACTGACTTTATGGTGAAAATGTTTTTGTTAACATCTCAGAAATTCTGAGTATCTTCTGGGGCAGGTGTGCACATCCATAGGCTTAATAAATAACCTGTTCTGGTTTGGCTTGTGGGAGATAACTTAAACAGCTAGTCCAACCCCATGCAAACACTGAACTCTAAAAACCTCTGCACCAGTGTCTACTGCTGAATCCCAGCAACAACCAAGGCAATCCAGGAACCTTTAGATTTCCAGTTACTGGAAAGGTTTCTCATCAGTGTTCTTCTATTTACTCCTTTTTTGGAGACTTCTTACTTAAAACTGCTCACTGTTTAATGCAAGAAGCTGGCAAACAGCTTGCTGTCTTGGATTGTAATCTATCCTGATCAGCTCTGCCACTGCTCTTATCATCCTGACCTGCATTCACCTCAAGATGAGTTTGCCATTGCCCACGCAAATCTGCAGAGGTGATGAGATGGCATGTCACTTGGGCCTGGAGATTTGGGACATCCTCAATATGTGAGGAAAGGAAGACAGACAACAAGAGTGCAAACTCTCACTCCCTGTACAAGTAGTGGATTTCACCCAACTGTCAATGAAGAATGACATATTTAGCAGAAAAGAAACACTTTTTTTTTTTACTGATCCCATTAAGAAGGTAACAGCATTGGAAAGGTGCTATTTATCATTTACCTTTGCTGTAGCATGCTACATAGAATCATTTGCATTGGAAGGGACCCTTAAACGCCGCCTAGTCCAACTCCCCTGCAATGAGCAGGGTCACCCACAGCAAGTTCAGAGTACTCAGAGCCCCATCCAGCCTGACCTTGAATGTCGCCAGGGACAGGGCATCCACCTCTTCAGGCATCCTATGCCAGTGCCTCACCAGCCTTACTGTAAAAATCTTCCTTATGTCCAGTCTACTCTCCCCTTTTATTTTGAAACCATTTCCCCTTGCTCTATCACTACAGACCTTGTTAAGGAGTCTTTATTACAGCCCCCCTTTAGATACTGAAAGGCTGCTTCCAGGTCTCCCCAGGGCCTTCTCTTCTCCAGGCTGAACAGCCCCAACTCTCTCAGCCTGTCCTCACAAGAGAGGTGTTCCATCCCTTCAGATAATTTCTGTGGCCCTTCTCTGGATGTGCTCCAACAGATCCACATCTCTCCTGTACTGAGGACTCCCCATCTGGACGTAGTACTCCAGGTGAGGCCTCAACAAGCACAGAGTAGGGGTGCAAGATTATCTCCCTCTACCTGCTGGCCACACTTTTTGGATGCAGAGCAGGATACAGTTGGCCTTCTGGGCTGTGAGGGCACAATTACTGGCTCATGTCCACCTTGCCATTCACCAGTACTCCCAAGTCCTTTTCGGCAGGGCTGTGCTCTATCCTTACACTCTCCAGCTTGTACTGATTGCAGGATTGTCACGACCCAGGTGCAAGACCTTGTCCTTGGCTTTGTTCAACTTCATGAGGTTCTCCTGGGCCCACTACTCGTGCCTGTCTAGGTTTCTTTAGATGCCATCCCATCCATCAGCAGGTCAAATGCACACCACAGCTTAGTGTCATCTGCAAACATGCTGAGGATGCACTCAATCCCACTGTCAGCATCACTGATGAAGATGTTAAAGAGCATTGGTTCCAGTACAGACCCCTGAGGGACATAATTGTCACAGCTCGCCACGTTACATGACTTCAGTCTGACATTAGAGTCCAGCACCTCAGATTTTAAGAAGCCTGTACTTCTGAAAGTCTGATGTAGATTCAGAAAGCTTAAAGACAAGAGGATCCAGCTGCTGCAAATGCATTTTCTGACTGCAGAAGACCAATTTTATCTTATGCTCAGCCACCTATTTTGTCCAATAAATGAATGTCTGCTGAAAGACTGTCTTGTCTTCTGTTACAATTAAGAGAGCTTGTCCAATCATGCTGCAGCTGTGCTTGCCAAAAGCTGCAGCCCACAGCTATAAGGACACAAAGCATGGCAGCCTCCTCCTTAGAGCACCCTGCATTCACACAGAAGTGCTTTTGTCCCTCTTGCACATTTTGCCCACAGTGCCACAGCTCTTCTTAAACGCTCTGCCTGAAATTTCCTACCAGGCTTGTAACCCCCTCGCAGCTGCTACACCGCCTTATATCCACAGTCAGTTAAAATAGTAATAATAAAAAAAGGTATTTTTGGCTACCAGCATTCACTCTGAACCCTATTGACTTTGGGGTTGGAACTGAATGACCTTTGAAGTCCCTCAACCTAAGCCACTCTATGATGACTTCATAGGAGTGGGTGACTCCATCTTCGTGGGTACAGCCTTTGCACTGCACAATTGAGCTGCAGGAAGGCCAACCATTTTAGGAAAGTAAACTCTCAAAGCATGATCCAGAAAGCTGTTTAATGCTTCTTTTCTGTTGTCTTTTTTTTTTTTTCTTCCCCATTTGTCATCACACTTAATGTAAATGAAGTCTTATAGCCTGAAAACAGCCATTCCCTAGAGCTGTAGAAAAAAATCAGCAAAAGTAAACTGCCTTTTGGAATTATATAATAATAATAAGCAAGTGCTACAAAGACTGCTAATACTATTCAGAATGAGGTATTTTGTTTTGCTTTTAATTCACGATGTTTTGATGTGTGATATGAGAGGCATGTTACAGTGCCTCTAGGCTGCTGCTGTGGCATTGGCTGCACATCTCTTCTGGAAGCTGCAGCGAAGAGCGCACATCCCAGAGCACTGGCTCTCTACTCGGCCAATTCTCACGTGCTTAGACACTCCTGCTCTGCCCTCACTCTTACTCCAGGCAGTACTGCTCAAGTGCTGATCCTTGCGCGTTTTGCTGTTCTTTGCTATAAGCCTGTGGTTGTTTATTGGAGTGACGCCCAGAATATCATCTATCTCCTCAGAGAAATCTTTACTGAAGGCATATAGCGAAGAGAAAGCAAGGACAGAGGGAGAGAAGGGCATGCTGCAGAAAACAAGGGATCTCTTACTCCCTTTGCCATTCAAGATGAGTTTTTTCTCCTCTCTCTTTACTTGCCCCATGCTCTTTACTTGCCCCTCCTTTTCCCATCCACAGCTACAGCTACCAAAAAGGATGTTACCCAGCACAACAACCATCTATCTGCCTGCCAGGTGAGGTGAGAAATTATTTTACTTTCCCTGCCCTCTGCTGAAGTTAGCACAGCAAAATGCCTGAGTTTGGTAGGTTGGATAGTAGGAAAAATTTCTTCTCTGACAGAGCGGTGAAGTATTGGAACAGGCTGCTGAGGGAAGAGGCAGAGTCACCACCCCTGGAGGCATTCAAGAAGTGTGCAGGTGTGGTACTGAAGGATGTGGTTTAGTGGGCGTGGTGGTGATGGGATGATGGTTGGACTAGATGATCTCAGTGGTCTTTTCTAAAGGTAGTGATTCTAAGAGAAATATGTATTCAACCCATAATGCCCATCAGAGGGGCATCCAACAGGAGGCAAGACTTAAGAAATCAGCAAGGGTGACATTTAGGAATGTTTGGTTCTTCAAAAAGACCACCTGCAGTGTGTGCAGAAGAGCACCAAAGATCAGCTTTCCAGGCTAAGGGTAGTTCCAGGGTACTCCCTGCACAAAAACAAATCACTGTTCCCTGGACTTCTGTCCCCTTGTACATGCTCCAACAGCAGCAGACACATTAACTTACAGCTACAGCCCAAGGCTTCAGTCCTCCCTCATCATTCATCTCCTCTAGCTGCTGTGTTAGGCCTTAAAGGGTACCGAGCTATAGAGAAGAATGGGATTTTCTTCCTCAGGTGATGCTCCTTTCTCCACAAAATGGTATTTTGCTCTTTTCACTTTTGGTGTTGGTATTATTTGTTTTATTTAGGCAATTCTACTTCTAGGCTCAGGTTCTTTCCTGAGGTTCTACTTCTCAACCACTACTTCCCTGCTTCCTTTGAATCAATACAGCTTTATTTAGGACGGCATATTTCACAGAAACTGCATCTTCAAATCCCTGTGAATAACTCCAGACCATATCCTGTATCTGGGACAAACTTCTGCAAGAAATAAATATAGTACAGAGTGAAAACATTCAACCATACGGTATTTGTTTCACCAAACCTCACATTATTGATTCCTTATCTTTTCTGCAGCTCACAGGTTTCCTATCAGTATTTTTCTCACCCTCAAATGCTGGCATTACCCAGCTGTGACCTTTATGCAGCTCTGATTACAGCCACATAAAATGCTGAAGAAGGAAGATGCCTCTGCTTTATTAGCTGAAGTCCATGCAAGTCACAACAAAATGCTTGACCAAACCTCTGAGTAGAATGCAACATTTTCCTAGGAAACTATTATCAAAAAACAAAAGTAGCCTCAACTTCTGTACATTTTTCTTCTCAATGGGTCATTAAAAGGCAGATTCTTATGCTATATTACTCAGTACCTAGCTGTAGCATTCATTGCTTTCCTGCTCTTACTGGAGCATCATATGTTTCCCTATATACCTCTAGAGATACCCAGCCATTTTGTTTTAATGTTATTATCCCTTGCTAACAACTCTAATCATGGAAGAGAGCAGGCTAATGCATACCTAAAGCACTTGTTTAAGTAGTAGCTAGAGATATTTGTAACAGATATTCAAGAAAACTTTTTCAAATTATAAAGATAGTGACGTAATGATCATTTTCCCCACTGCATCTTTAAAGGAAAGGAGATCAGCACCAAGTAATGTCTGCCACACACTCATTCTGTGCAGTTGCCATGTATTTCTGATCACCTAGCACAAAGCCAGGAGGAGCTGATGGCAGCACACTCCATGTTTCCTCACCTAAACCAGTAGTATTGTTCTGCTAGTGTCTCTCCATCCTCTTGCCTGTAGCATGCTAGCTTTCACTTGTCCTTGCAAACAGCTTGGCTTTGCCTTCACCCACTTCTGTGTCCAAGGCCAGAAACAAGATGTGCTGCAAGGGCTTGCTGTTTTCAGGGCTGCCTCTGTTTAATTCTATGAGTGCAGCTCCCTTCCTCAAAGGAGCAAAACTTATTTCAATAACCTGTGCTTATCTTCCTCTCCCCTTGAATCTAGACAAAAATAGTGGCTTTGAGGTGCATTATGGCTTTAGTCATCTCAAAAATGCGCAATGGCAGCCAAAATGCAATTCATATTTCATAAAAGGAATTTAGCCAGCAAATAGCTGACAGAAATCAGAAGAGCCAGAAGAATATGGAGAGCTGAAGTGGACAATTTGCAGTGATGGGGCTTGGATCAGACAAGGTCAGTGCAGGCCTTAACCCATGCCTGGTCAGGACTGACAACAGGCTGAGCCATGACAGAGAGAAACAGGAGAAAATCAGAAAGAAAACAAAAAACATTACAGAATCAAAATCAAAACAGCTGAAAGAGTAAAGCCTAATTATCATAAGCTCGCCTGGGTTACTATTCAGTACCCAATTAACCAGACTCTGAATAGCTTCTACAAATACCAAAAGTCAGCTCTGCTGGAAACCAATGTGGGCTACACCAGTCAGCATCTCATCCACTAGAAAATAAAAGGCACTGCTATGCAAGGTGCAAAACTGAATGATAGCAAATGATATCCTGCAAATGCAAACAGGACACATGAGAACTCACTGCTCCCAGAGCTGGTGATGGGATGCAGGGCTTCATAGTGTGAAGTCACAAGGCTAGGATGGGACTGATCCCTCCTGACCCATGCATAACGCTTCTCTGGCTGCAAGAACGGGAAGAACCTAACATTCTGTGGCACTGGCAAAACTGGCAGTTTGCAGCTCTTTGCAGGCAGTAGTTGTGTGGTGGCAAGTTGCCAAATGCCTGCTGTAAAAACCCAAGTGAAATGCAATTCCTGCATAAGTTGCCAGCCTGATGATGAGAGGGAAGCAAGGGGGAACCAGAGAGAGGGACATGCTCCTTTCCTGAGCACCTGCCACAGTGACATAGGTGAGCCAATTCCTTCCGAGGATCTTTTACGACATCCACCTCTAGCATTATGCAGGCTGCAGATTCCAGATGGAAGCTGTGGTTATTTTCCTTCCATTATACAGAAGCCCTTTTATCTCTCAGCTGACAAAAGAGGCATGAGGATGATGACAGGCAAACGATCAGCAAGTCTTTACCAGTGACAGCCATCAAGACACAGCCTCACTCCTGCTTCCTGCCCTTATCTGCCTATAAGCTGCTAAGTGACCATCTAATGAGCCTGAGCGGCTCTCCTGCTGAGGAACATCTCCCTCAGTGCCACATAGCCCAGAACTGCCCAGATCTGCTGCAATCCCTGCCTGGCTCAGCACCTGGGGACAGTTCTGCCGTCCCACCAGCCATCCCCAGTGAGTGACAAGGACTGTCAGACACACCCATGGGGCCCGCGCTGCTTATCCCCTGCCAGTACCGGTCCTCCTGCTTCCTTCATGTGCACCGTGTTAACACCAAGGGAGCCACATCAGAAGCTGCTTCTTAGCATTGCTAATAATTGTGCAAGAAACTCTTAAATGAAGGCTGAGTGCTCTGAAAGATGAAGGACTAGGATGAGAATATAACAAAAAACATAACATGGGGAAAAAAAAAACAACACACATTTTCAGGGTCTTCTGAGACAAGCTCCAGGGAGGTTGTGCAACATGGTATTCACATCCACTTCCTGTGGATGTCCAGAGGTAATGCACAGCCCTGGAGATAATGTGCTGTCAGCTGTGGGATAGACGTTTTCAGTCCTGCCCAGGCGGTGTGCTCCAGGAGCAAGAATCCTACCAGAATAAAGAGCAAGCTGTGTGCTATACTTAAACTCCACCATCACACCTTCCAGTAAGGGGACATGACTGTGCATTATCCTCACGCATCTTCAGATAGGGAGCAGGAGGCTTGTGTTTTGGTTTGTGGGTCTTTTTTTGTTGTTGTTGGTGGTGTTTTTTTTTTGCTTTTTGCAAGGAGGAAAATAGATGGCCATGGGACTTACCTAGCTCAACAAGGGTAAGCAGTTGTGTAGCAGGGCTGGGAGCAGAGCTGTGCACTAAACCCTTTGTAATGCCCAGATAAGACTAACAATTTCCCTTGCATGGGGTGGCAGCTTCTGTGTGACTCGCTGGGATATGTGCTGAAACCAACTGTGTAGCACACAAACAGCCACGCAGCACTTGGTGCCTAAGCACAGTGGCTGGTTATCAGGTGGCCTGAAGCAAATTAAAGCCATGGACCTGTTTGAGCAAGGCTTCTTTTCCATGCCATCTAGTATACGTGCAATAAGATAAATGATGTGTTTATCGTCTACTTTTTGTCACTAACAGAGCATAGCACTTAAATGCTGATGTGGAAATTTTCTCCAGCAATAAAATGACAAAATGAAGCAGTCATTATAGAAAATTTTGTCCTTCAAGTTCTTAGGACACAGTCCATCGCAGCCTGAGTCACCCATCATCACCGCAGCACAATCCTGTTGTCTATACCCCAGGTTGTCTTTTTATGGAAAATCCACCTCCTTAGCAGCCTAGTGCAGCACAACGTGATCAACAATATTTCTGCACTGGTAGGAATGTTCCCGTACATTTTGAGGATGGAAACAGTTTTTTCCTGGGAATCCACTGTGCAGTTGCCAGAGGCTGCCAAGCTGAGTCTTGGTGTTATTTTAAGCCTTGTTCCCAGATGTAACAGCATTATGTTAACCAAAAGCCTTTCTTCTAGAAAGGAAGAAAACTATGCAAGCAGGATGGTGACTTTCAGAGAGAATTAGTGTCATTGGCGTGAATTAATCCAGGCTTTATCACAGCTGATGAATCCTATATACCTTGTATATTCAAATCAATGTATTTTGCCTATCCTTTTTGCTAAAAAACGATACTTAATGCACATACCTGTGACAGCAGCGTGATGCAGAGATGCAGATGAATCCCTTGTTCATTCCTTGCACAGGACAAATTAGTGGCACCATCACCAAGCTGTACTGAAAGCCAAAGGCAGGGACACACCTGAGATTGTGCACAGAGGTGATCTGTAAGGGATACCAGCTGTCAGACTGACACAGGGAGGAGACCAAGTGGAACACGTTGATTTGATTCACCTGTGGCCAGGCAGCCAGCCCTCTGCACAGACCCAAATGCCAGCCCCAGAGTTACTTCTCAGCTTACTGCCTTTCTGATGAGAACTCAGGTCTAGGCAGAGTACTCCAGCCACACAGAGGGAGCTGGGCAAAGGAAAAGCTGTTCTTACACTCCTATTGGTAAGACGCACAACACATTATTGGTGCCCAAAGGCTTTCATGGTAGCTTGTCTCACCTCCCTCTGGTCCTGAAACTCATCAACTCTTCTCGTACTGAATAGATATTACATGGCACTTGCATCTTGAAGACAGCATAGATATAAATTCAGGAAAGTTTTGCATAAGTAGCAAACTATTACACCAAATTCCTAGATTCCTAGATGCTGCTTTCAGTTTTGAGCTAGCCACTTCTTTTTATTTATTTATTTTTTTAAAGATCAATTCCATGTTTAATTTTAAAGGGAAGAATCTGTGATCAAGCAGCAGACAACAGATGTTGTGATGGCTGTTGAAAAATGCTGAAAACTAAGTTGCTCTGAGAACATTTCAGAGTTAAGAATGGACAACACTGATTTCTCATCCATGTCTCTAGACAGGAGGAGAATGATGGATATTGCCTGAAATTGCACTGTTCAAAGATACGTGCATAAATTAAGGAGAAAAGTGGCTGTCCCGTCTTGTGTGCAATTTGTGAAAGGAAAAATACTTCAGGCTGAACTAGAACAGTGGTCTGCAAGAACAATGTAGTCCTAATATCATGGCTGCATGCAGGCAAGAAATTAGTTGGCAAACATCATTATGACCAAATGCTCCAGAGAAAGCATACTGATTCACGGAAAACAAGCTTGGAACATAGAGACAGAAAACTGCATTGAAGAGAAGAAAGCCAGTCATTAATGGTTTTGGTTCTCATCTGTCTGTAGTGGAAACACTGTGTATGGAAGGTGCAGGAGTGGCTTCTTTCTCCATACACAGCAAAAGCTGAGGTTCTCAATCCCCAAGGAGCCACGAGAGCCTCCTGCTCCTCTATTTCTCCTAATACTCTTCCTTAGCTCTGGTTGCATTTTATTACAGCAATGAACTACAGAACTAGACCAACACAAACCAATTATGAGCTACAGTGAAGTAGGCTTTGCCTATATTAATAGCACAATCATAGTTCTGCTCTACTTTATGATAGAGCAATATCAGTTGATCCAAACTTTTTCCACTACACTGGGATTTGTTGTTAAATTAACAAGACCTTAACAGTAAGTCACAAGACATTTAATAAGATTTCTCATTAAGTAGTAAAGAGCCAGAAGTCCAAGCATGAGGATAAGTCTTATTAAGACAGTGATGTTTGTTACTGCCATGCTCACTCAGCATTTTTTCTAAAGCCTGAAGTCTCCTTAAGTTTGATACCAATCTACCTGCAAACTTTTCATGGTAACAATTAATTAGGTTCTTGCTAAGTCTAACTTTAGTGGGACAGCTGCTCCCCTGTGTAACAATGGCCAAGCATGTCAAAATTTAATTAAAAACATCAGAACAATGATACCTTTATATGATACGCAACTACATCACCTAGGAAAGATTAGGCTCACTCCTATTCATCTGGTTGGTCTTAGAATGCTCCTAGAAGTAGTATCAAGGTATGTGGTGAGCTCTGAAAGCACCACTTCTTTGTACTATTCCAGCACCAGTCATCAAGCATTGTAACAATGTAATATGTGATTATTTCCTCCCTTGCACATACATAACATACATATACATAAAGGCTGAAAGATTTGTTCTAGAATTTGTATTACCAACCCCTACCTACACATCAAGAAAATAAAAACTAATGTTACTCATCCCAAAACACCCACTGATGTTTATTTTGTGCCCGCACAGATCCTGGCAGCTTTTATTTAGGATTCTCTTTTTCTGACAGTAGTTAGATACCTCTGCTTAAGAAAATTCTAGGTTTACACTCTCATGCAGCGCTTTGTGTTCCTGCCATTTTCTACAGGAGCTATATTCACAAGCAGAAACTGTCTGCCATAACGCATCCAGATTTTTGTTCCTGATGAGGTCAGCCTGAACATTACGGTAACCTCATAGTTGTGACAGGAAAACACATCCAAGCTAGAACATCAGATTCTTTTAGAATAGAACCATATTATACCAAGTATTGCAGAAGGTAGAAATTGTTTTGTCCGAGGCAATCAAAATCTGGAGGGAAGATGACTAGAGAAAAGTCATTTCTCAAAGGAAATTATGAAACTTGTAGCATACAGTTATTCCTTAAAAAGATAAAATTACAAGGGCTGCTCCGAAAGTAATGCCTCCTATTGTGTTATGTTGGCCCATGATGTCAGAGGCATGGCAGGTGGTATGGCAGTAAAAGCTGAACCTTCCCATCAAGATTCCATTACATTTCGTTGCTGTGCTGGCAGCAGAGGGGCAGTCTGACAAAATGGTGTTTGACATGGAAGGGCATATGAAACAAAGGTGTGTCAATGAATTCCTCCCAGCAGAAAAAAATGCACCCACTAACACTCATTGATGTTTGCTGAATGTTTATTGAGACCAAGCAGTGGATGTGAGCACAGTAAGGTAGTGGGTGATGCATTTAAGTAGTGGTGGCAGTGGTCACGTCCAATGGTGCAGATTTTTATTTTTATGTTTTTTTTAATACAAGTGAGGCATGCAGGCTCTTGTCCACTGCTACCAAAAATACATTGCTGCTGACTATGTTGAAAAGCATTGTTCTGTAACTGAGAATTTGCTCTACCAAATAGTGTTATGCTCTTTGTATCTGTTGTAATTTCCATGGAAATAAATAGGAGGCATTACTTTCAGAGTGACCTACATAAGTAATGATGTCAGAAAACAGCAAAGTCATAAGCCAGGACTCAAACACACAGGAATCAAAACCATGTCATCTTTCAACCTGGCAGCATGTGAAAGAGTTTGAAAACTGGTTCAAGCAATAGTATCTTAATAAGGTTGCAAGGACAAAGGCATAGCAGCAGAAGTGAGTATAAACCATCTGCTAAATGTCATCATGCACAAAACATGTTACTGCATTTGCTACAGATCTAGGCATTCAGACTCATCATCTGGCTGGGATGCTAAATAAAGAGCACAAAAATCCTAAGCTAACAGAACAGAAATATTAACCTTAATAAAAGCAATTAAATACCCCGTTCAGAGCTAGATGTCAGCACAGATATTGTATGCCAAGACTGATATCAGACTGTGGATTTAGCACAGATTTCAAAACTCTAGGAAAGCCCAGGACTGGAACAGTTATCAGAACCAAGATGACTAACAAAGAAAAAAAACCTGTCATGGCACTGGGAAGAAAAGACATGCTCCTCAGAGCAAGGTAATGATACTGCTGTTCTAAATATCTGTTCAAATTATCTAAAGCACAAAACTAAGAACTCAGGACCTAAAGACAATCATTTTTATAACAGTTTTATTCAAGTCTGTGTGCTCTAGTGTTGAGACAAGGCCTAGATCAGCATTACACTGTAATACAATAATTTTAGCCATTGAACCAAGCCTGCTTGGCATCCTTGGTTTACAATTTACAGTACATCCAAAAAAAAGCAAAGAGGAAAAAAAAATCCCAAAATGCCAACAACTTTCATTAGCTCTTTGCTTTGCTTAAATATTGTTCTATAACATAAAATAATTTAATACAATAAAAAAGAACTGTAATCCAAATACACATAATACATTGACACAGAACGGAGGAAAGATACAGTAGATTATGCACAAGAGTATTCAGTTGATGTGTTACCTACAGTGAAACAAACTGGACATTAATATAATTTAACTATTTAAGCCCAAGAGGGTCAGAGGCAACAAAGCCAGGTCACAAATAAAGCTTTTTAAAAAATAATGCAATCTTATTTTCCCCTAAGCTTACTGCTGTACAGAGGTTACAGGAAGGCTCCAACAAATCACTTCATTTGACAACATTTCATCACACAAACAAGAATAACCTTGGTGGCCTCTGTTATTTTACTCAACTCTGGGGTACATTGCCATTTCCTAATGCATCTGCTTCATTGCAGGTTCTTCGGGCAAAACACACCTTGAGGTGCTACTTCCATAGTAACAGACTTTTGAACACCATTAACAGAAGACATACAGAGGTCTCCAAAAATGGACTGAAATACTTAAGTCATCAGATGAATCTCAGTCCCGCAGAGATTGGAGCTCCTTACAAAGTACCTAACACTTTCCACACAGGGATTTCAACACAAGCAGGAACTATCCCATATCTCAAAAAAATGGACATGGGCATACGATCTTACACTAGAGTCAACTACTCACCTGGTTCTTCAGATTTGACAACACTGTACCTAGGAAATTCAGGTCACTGTTTTTTGCAACTGGCTTTAAACAGAAGCAGGAACAGATCCACAATTAATAAGGCAAAAGAAAGATGTAGCTTATAAAAAGAGGGAGGAAATACATTCTCTGGCTGTGAAATTCAGACTTTCAAAGCCACAGATGAGACATTGTTAAAATCACAGGTAGTTTCCCTGATTTTTCCATCACTACCACCCCTCCCCACTCCATATAAGCCTCTCAACTAAAGTCAGGCAAAATATCTCCGGTATTCCCAGTTTGTTCTGAATTTATGACAAAGAAGTCATATATACCAGCACGAAGTGCTGGACCAACAGCTAACAAGCAAGAATCCAAGAACCCTAACAATAACAGTAGACACTGATCACTTCCAAATTTGTCAAATCTGTACACTAACCTGGAAGGATGCATTTCTGAAATGAAAAAACCTGAGAAAGTACCTCAGGTTAAATAAAAATTTGTACACACAGCCTCCACACACCATTTACTGCCCCCTCTGAAGCCAGCAGTCTGCTAGCGCAGAAGTTGTTGATCTCTCCTGTATCAGAAAATATTCTCAAAGCTTTCCCTGTTTATGGTAAGAACTAGCGATGAAATAGGATGGCAAATGCAGGCATGGAAAGGCCACACAAGTCAGAGCAAATCGAGCCTGCATTTACCCGAAGGCTTGTGAAGGAACTCCCTCTGACAAAATATGGAGACTGGTCCATCACCATTAATCTCTACAAGACAACCCCCCAGATCAGATCATAATAGCTTTGCTGACTTGAGGTTTTGTGCATTTAGCCCCACAGATACATTCCATTGATTTCGGTGATGTTTCAGTATTCTTTCTTGAATTGAGACCTCTTCCCCTCCTAGTTACGAGACAGTACCCTACATATAAACTTTTACTACTATATGTTTTTGGCTTTACATGGTTTCATATAAAAACTGCCAAATAGGGGAGGCACTGGTGCCTGTTGACATTAAGCAGATACAGGTACATTCTCCACTTGGAATTTAGCTGTCTCTCAGAGACCTACACTGCAGAAGAACGTTTTTTAGTCTCTGCAAAAACCACTGGCAAAACTCAGCTGTTTAATTGGTAAGCATTGGTATGTTTTCTTTTTTTCTGCTGCTTTATTCTTTATACAGTCTAGGATTTCTGAATATTATGGCTGCCAAGATAACCTTGAAAACAGAGCAATGGCAGAACCAATGTAATAACATCTGTTTGAGATGCAGTGTGAAAAATCAGCTCAGAGGTATTAGCTGCCCTATTCAGACACAAACGCTAACCATGATGACATTTTAAGAGCCACTCACCAAAGCAAGCAAGACAGAAATAAAAGCCTGCTGCAAATACCTGGACAATTAGTCAGGAGAGACAAATCATTTTGCAACACAAACTGGGACTAGGAGAAAACATTACCTCATTTTACCCCCAAATTAATAAAAGTAGCCACATCCACAAGCACTCAAGGAAAGAGTTCAGCTCTTCTCCAACTGTAGTTAAACTTAAGAAGGTAAGTGTGCAATTGATAATAATCAGAGGAGTCTTTCTGCTCCACTATAACCTCTGCTGCTGGGAGAGCGATAAGGAAATGCATTAGGACATGGCTATAACAATAATTCTTCTTTCTCAGACTCGCATCTCTCTCCTCCTGCTTCAAGGCAAGAAGGATAGCTTTACTCAGCATCTATTCTTGAGAAAATGCTACACTGGAACAATCAAGGTAGGACAAGGAGACAGTGTCAATCATTCCTAAATAATGCAAATACTTTATCTTGGTCTTATGCCGGGGCTTCAGTCAAAAGATTCTTTTAAAAACCATGAGTTCTCACTGCACGGACAAGATCCTAGAGAATTACTTCTGAATAGTGAAGGGACATTTTTCCCCAGCATTATTATCTTTCAGTTATCCTTCTCTAAGCAAATGCAACTTTGGCATTCCTCCTGCAGATCTGTTCTAGGTCCACACTTGCTAAATGCACATCTATCTGACCCCATCAGCTACAGACCTAACAGTAGCCCTCTTCAAGCTGAGCAGAAAAATCCACTACGTTACACAGTAAAAATGTCTCATAGTTTCTTAAAATTAGCTGTAGTTGACCATTAGCATTCAGATATAAGAACTGCATTAGAATCAGATATATTCCCCAGGCAACCTGATCTAGCTGTGGATGTCCCTGTTCACTGCAAGGGATTTGGACTAGATGGCCTTCAGAGTCCCTTCCAACTCTAAGGATTCTATGATATTAGGAAAACTACAGTAAATACAAGGGAAAAAAGATTGTATATAGGCTCACTTAAAGAGTACATGAGATTATTTAGAAAAAAATATGTTCTCAAAAAACATACTTCCACCTTTAAAAGCAGCAGTAATCAATATGAAGTAATCACTTTTTAGATTGGAAATTCAGTTCTTCCACAGGTCAAAAACCATCAGGAAATATACTTTGTGCCTTGTTATTGTTTATTTTGGAGAGTTACATAATAAAGTATAATCTTAATTTTTGGAAATGAACAGCTGGTTTTATTTTTCCGTAAGGAATTTGAATGTCAAAGAGCCAAACACAAGTGCTTTCCTTGGTGCTCTCACCATTCTAGTCTCAATTGTTATCTAGAGCAATTCTTACAACTTATCCTTTATTTCCACTCCATCCATATAAATGAGGTAGCTCGGGGTAAAAGAAAACAAATCAACCAGAAATGAAGTCACCACACAATCCTCAAATCCTTCTTTAGGACTCAATTTAACTATGATGCCAATAGGTTACCAAGCAGCTCTTGGTCAGAGTCCTCTAACCACCGTTTAGTATATTAAGATAGGAAATTTCACCCTTGCATTGGTTATTTTCTGCCAACCTCCACACTTACACTTCCCCCACTTGTGTTTTATGCTTCTACCTTGAAAATGTTTTAGGTCAAAGCACAGATAAGATAATGTTGGTTTCTGTCTTCTGTCAAAATACTATGGCAACAAGAACAAATAACTGACAAGGATGGGATAGAGACAGCCATGGAATCACGTATTTAGAATTCTAATTGAGAGATAAGGAGAGTTAGCAATAGCATACTTATTTCCACAAGGGTATACACAAGTCAGCAAATTGAAGAACATGAAATGTTTGTATGACTGGTGTTTGGCCTAATGTATGATGAAGAAAACTACAGTACTGAAAGCTACAACCAAGAGTTCCTTCCAGAAAACAACCTAAGGCCCTAGCAAAGATACACATGAAGTAGAAGGCACCTAGCAATACAAGATACATCTAAAACACACAGATGTAATTCAGAGGCTTAGAAAGACCAGCACAAGTAGCCACACTCAGTAGGTAAAATGATGCTCTTGTCATTTGGAAACAAAGAAAAAGAAGATTCTATTACTCATGTAAAGAAAGAGGTGAAACGTGGTTCTTGTACATGACATTGATCAAGTGTTTTCTACTGGGGAAAAAAAAAAAAAAAGGAGATTCTTGTTATAGAGGGACAATAAGAATTTTGGTAGATATGTGAGACCCCCGACCCAGTCACTGTGGGAAATCACCTTATAATCAAGCACATACTTCTAAGGTGGGAATGACTGTTTTTAACATATAAAAATAAAGCCGATGTAGATGATTTTAGAAGCTGTACTTGTCTCTGATCAGTGGTAATGCTGCTTAAAAAAAACTGAGTATGAGAAAAAACAAAAGCAAATGAACTTTAAAACTATAGCAGATAACATTCTACCAGTGTATTTAGTAAGATGGGAGTAGCAAAGTAAGCCATAAAGCATTTTGTACTGCTTTGTGAAACTGTGAAAGCAGAGCTGAAGAAACAAGTTCTTATTAAGACTTGTATGCTAAGCAAAACAAATAGAAAAGTCTAAACCACAGACTAGATATGGAAATAGAAAAAACAATCATTTGGTTAAAAATCCATTCTGTCCAGCCAGATGCAAGACCAGAGTCTGTGCCAAGCACCTTATTCTAACCTTACCAAAGTAAACTATAAAGAAAAACATAGGAAGGCATTCTTTCTTAAAGATACCTTAATTATATAATGAACCAAAGTGTTTATGAAGTCATAAAGTTATCCTTTGTGACAGCATGAGTATATTTCGGTTTTGTTTGTGCACATGCTGTGTTTATTGCTTGTTTGTAAATATATTTTTTTAACATAAGCCTCTCCTGTCACTGTTAGCATCCAGTTTTACCCAAATTACAACCTTAAGCAAGTTATAAATATAGAAGCAAAGGAACGCAACTATGTTGTAGTAAAAGGGATCAGAAATTTTCATTTTTAAAGGTTCCCTTGTTTCATGTTAAAAGAAGCATCTGTGCAAGATAAGCCTTCCTATTTTCCATAGAACTGATAGAATTTTTAAGAATATTTCCAAAACACACAGAAAACATTAGAAAGTAATAACCATCTTTTTCCAAGAAAAAAAATTTCAAAAAACCCAAAGAAATAAACATTAATATTAGCTTAGAGATACTTACAAAGGCAACAAGCCAACACTGAATTCTGGGATACAGTAATTAAGTTTGGTTCCACACATCTAATGGGTCTTCGGACTCCATATTCATTCCATAGAAATGAATTAAGTTCAAATAAAAGTTAAATAAAAGATAGAAAGGTGGTGGTTCAAGTTAGGAGGTTTCCTGTCATTTGCTATTTAATAAAGTACTCCAAATGGCAAAGACCTCTCTTTACTTGACCATTAATTACTGCCTCACCTTCAGCAGAATGAGAGGTATCCAGTTTCATCCAGTAACATCTCTACGCAGCATTGTCCATAAGTCTTAAGATAACAGCATGCTATGAAGAGGAGGGCAACTACTCCCATTCCTAGAGGTACAGAAAAATACATCATAAAAGCATACCAAACCCAAATAGGTCTTTCCACATCACTAATGAAAATTTTACTTTGAAAATACTCATTTTGTTAGAAAACCAATACAAAAAGAATATTTTCATTGAGGTTCCCTGCCCCGCACTGAATATGAATCTGCTGCAGCAATAATCTGAAGGAAAAAGGGTACCTATAAAAAGTTACATTTGCACCTCAAAGAAGGCTCAAAGGAGACAAGATCTACTTGATGGTGAAACAGAGCATTGTGCAGTCCATAGGAAGCAACAATATTACAAAGAATCCATAACCATCCATATTTTTTTTTGTTTTGACACAAAAGCTGTCTTCTGTCTACCTGTCCCACGTTCACTTTCTGTGAAACCAGTAGAAATTTATTTTTTAAAAGTAATTTTTTTGCACTGTCGCTAGGTCTGTGCTTTCCTCTCAATTTTACAGGAAAAACAGGCAGACTGCTAGACAGCATATTTTCAAGAGCTGGCGAACATATTCTAAATTCCTAAGTCAATTACATAAATTAGTGATATATATATATTGCCAGTCAACTATTTAAAAGAAAACATGTATTTCCAAATCTGAAAAATTTCACAGCAACGGCATTTTGTAACCGATACTAAGAGTAATGAGATTAATTCTTCTTTGTGAGCTCTATAATGACATTAATATGTTTTACTGCACTCTTTTATCATTGTTTTAGGCTGCTCAGTAAATTTGTGCTCTCGTGTTCTCTTTCTCTCAGCATAAAGTGCAACTTACTCATTTAAGGGTATTTTACTTTTGCAGCAAGATTTTCACCATTTTCCTCAAGAACTCCACTAGCAGGTGTTTCAATGTAATAATGAAATTTTTGTCCCACTGACAAATAAATGAAAGCCAGTAGACAAAAAAAAGGTATGTGAGCTTTCTGACTGGCTCAGATTTTCTTTTTCTATAGTGGACTAGAGTGAAGCTCTTTTGGGGATTTGGGGCACCTCGCTGCCTACAGCTGGGAAGAAAAAAGAAAACAAATAGAATAAGACAGGAGAGTAATCAAACCAGTACAGGATAGATGGATAAATGAAAAGGTTACAAATGAAAAGCTTTAACATTCAGATGGCCCCTGGGCCTCAAGGCACCAGTGGCAACAGCTTTTAGGATGCATACAGTAAAACACACGACTTTGCCTCGAGAGCCCTCTGCCTGTCAGAAAGTATCCCACCACTTGCTAAAGCAAACAGCTTTGTTTTACAACAGATTCCACTTGCTCAGTACCCTCAGGTAAGTCACCGGACTCCAAACTGGAAAGCTTATTTAGGGGTTGACGTCCAGAGTCTACCTTGTTTTTATCTCACATGCTAGATTCAATTAAGATAATTGCATCTAAGGAGCGTTTAGAAAACACTGTTCCTACCCTGTCTTTCTAGCAGCTTTGTAATAGAGAATATCTAAGCCGGAAACCCTGATCTGCATCCATGAATCTTTGTCACCGGTGTCACCCAGTTCCTTTGCTGTCCATTTGGTGTTAGAGAAGACGCCCTTTGGCACAAAACCCTCCTATGGTTAGCTACTCATCACCTTCACCAAGTGGTTATCTAAAAGTGAGAGAAAAGGGATTCTGACACTTCATTAACTTTCCTATGCAAAAGAGCAATTTCACATCATGTCTTTGCAGAGCAGATAACTTTTTTTTTCCATAACTTTGGAATAATGCTTTTTGCATAGAAAGAACAGCTGATCCAGTTTTGTCTCAGACTTTCAAAAAGGGTAAGGGAGACTGAAAACTAGATAGTTTTAATGCCTTGCTTTATGCTCTTCTGATACAACTTCTGATCGGGCTTCCCTTGAGGTGCTTTTTTGCTGGTGTTTGTTTGTTTTTGAAGTTCCTGGATCACACATTGAGGTTTCAGAAATGAAAAACAAAAGGATGAATGCACAAGAAATTTAAAAAAAAAAAATTCTAAAGATTTACATTTAACAAAAGTCCCAGAAACATCGAATTTTCTTTTTTAAGTTTCTTTGCGACACACCAGAGTACCTTGTCTACACAGTCAACAGTCTATCCAACATTAGCAGCTAGTGTAGCATCATTAAGGCTAGCTCTGGAGAGTTCAGTGGAGTAGGCAGCAAAAAGAAATTCAAACATTAAACAAATTTTGTGGAATGTGAGGAACAAGAAGTACATGACTTTCCTCAATGGTAACATACTGCACTTGCTTGCTAAGAAGATACACTTGATCCACAGCAACATGATGCTTTTAGCCCTCAAACTGAATTAAAATTACTAAGGAGAGTACTTCCCCACACATGCTGGTTTTTAATATTAAGGTTATAAACATCTAAACGCTCATGTTCTCTGTGCTGCTGCAAGAAAGTATTCATCCACAGTGCCTTCACAACAGGACTGGACTTCCCTGACAGGAAGACAGCATTGGCAGCACTGCCAAATCAGTTATTTGCACCCAAATGGTAAGTAGATTAGCAAAATGAGCAAAGATCTGTATAAGAAGAGTGAACAGATAAGCTGTACCCTCAATAAAGCAGACTACCCTAACACACTCATGTAAAAAGGCCACATCCCTTATTTATAATGCCAAAACTGGGAACAAATGAACCTCTCATTAAACCCAGTAACACAGACTTGCCGGGGGCACAGACACACTTGCAGCCTCTGAAGAAAACTGAGTATATGCACACATTAGTTGTGTGACTTCCTCCTTCAAGGCAGGAGGTCTTCTTACCTGGTCTTCCTTGACCATGTAAGAACTTTTATGAATTTGAACAAATGTTTTTTTTACATGCCTATACTGCCTTCCACACAAAGATCTCAAAGAACTTTGAACATACTACATAGGTCCCACCCCCCCTTGTGAGGTAGGTATTATCCCTGTTATTTACAGATGGGGAAATTCAGGCACGGAGAGGTTACATTATTTGCCCAAGGTCACACAGTGAGTCAGTGACTAAAGAAGACAGAATCCAGATGTTCTGATTCCTATTTGCACAATCGAATTACTAACAACACAAATCTCAATTTCAAAAGAGCCTTGAACAAGTAGCAGCGTGCACAGGAACCATCTCGGGTTTACAGGGCCACTCCTAAAAAGCACGAGAAACAGGAAGAAGAAAGAATGAGGGGACGTAACTTACTTCTGCAAGCCAACACGCAGCTTTAAAGAAAGAGTTCCTGTCCAATTCCCTCCCAAAGCTGAGGCAACTCAACTATGAGTCTGTGATACAGGGGGAGAAAAAAAAAAAAGAGGCTAATGGAACCACAGCTAGAAATAAAATAACAGGCTGAAGTAAGTAGTCATAACACCCCCACTCACTATTTTGAAAGCAAAGGGTCATTGAAAAATAGGGCTGAGAGGGACCTCAAAAGATCATCGAAGTCCACTCACCCTTCCTTGAAGCCAGGACCAACTACACCTATTCATTCCCAACCATCCAGTCTCTTCTCCAAAACCTCCACCAATAGAGATGCCACGGCCCTCCTCAGCAATCTGTTCCACCTTACACTAGGACACGAACAAAACAGGGCAAGCAAGTGTAAGACCGCTACTTCTGCTCCTTCAGTGGGGGAACCATGATTCCCAGGCCTATCTAATGACACATTTTAGAGAAGGTAGTCTCCAGATATTTACTTGTTTCTTTCCTGGAATTTTTGGGAAAAATAAATACTGGCATCTGCTGTATTATAGCATTTGAGTTTTGAAAATACTGATGAATACCAGGATAGATACTTACTGCAAGTGCCAAATCCTACAAGGTCAGTGACAAAGACTTTGATATGATAATTTTAGCTTACTGCAGATACAAACTGCAATAAAGTGACAGGGAAGACTACAGAAAAACCCCACAGCAAAGTCAGCAGCTCTGAGTTGCCAAATTACACCCAACCGCAGACAACAATCAGGCAGTTGAACAACACCTTCAGCAGAGGCAGCACCATACGATCTCCGTAGCATCTAACTCATCTGTCTTCAAAGTGCATTCTCAGTGCAAAAAGTAGAATTGAATTTAGAGGGGTTTACTGTCCCAAGTGAATTTCATACTAAGACCAGAATTCTTGCTTGAGTTCATATGCTGTAGCTTTTTGTGTGTTAAGTTCACTTCTGCATAGCGGAATGGTGCTGTCTTGGCTCTGTCCCTCAGCATCTATGTCCAACAGTGTCCGCTCCTCTACAGGATGACTCCCCTGGAAAGGAAGCAGTGCAGGAAGTCCAGGTCTCTCTTCTACAGTGCTGCTGCTACTAGCAAAACAAGAGTCCAGATTGCTTGGAGTGTCAGTACTTGAACTGTTGGCAGAAGATTCACCCTTGGCATTGCTGGGTGACACAAACCACCAGGGATCAAGCCGCTGCCGGCTGGCTGCGGGCCGAGGCCGAGGCAGGAACTCCAGCGTCTTGGGTCTTTCCAGCGTGGGGTCCTGCTGTGCATTCCATCGTCTCGGGGTTGGAGGAAAAACAAGGTTGGGATCTGGCAGGCGAGGGACCTCATTTGGATCTCTACTTGGACTAGGTGTTTTTAATACACCTATCCAAAACAGAGAATGTGAAAGAAGAGGGAAACATGTTAGATGTCACTTCTAAAAGGTTCCGACAAATCTTATTGTACGTACACTGCGAAAACATTTTCAAAGCAGAAAGCCTCCATTCAGAACCTACAATCTCCATATCTTCAAGACTGCAGAGAATAACTGGTTTCTTTATTTCTATATCGTTCTCAACACATTGTGAAACACCTGATTCACTTGCCTTGCATAGGCAGAGTATTTTGTTCATTCTCTGATTTGTTTTCTTCATTCTCAGACTGCACAGCATGGATTTGACCTCCTATCAGAGGTAAGAACTCTCCAAATCCTTTGGAAGGCACATTATCCATTAACAGCTTGAATGGATCGGGGAGACACTTGCACAGCAGGATGTGTGACACCTGTTTGCAGTGAGTTAGACCAACTCCCTAGAAGAGTCATTTAACAAAATCTAATGTAGACACTTTCTGTTTTTCTTGTTTGGTTGTTTTTAAAATAGAACAAAACTTTTCGTGAATGTTTTAATGAGCATTAACCCGCATCTTACTCAGACTTCCATTCAACAAACGTCACATTTCATTCAGTCTAGCTAAGTCAGATTTAATTTTCACATTCTAGTCTTTTCTTTTCTTGTGAATTACTAAGGAAAAAAAAATAGAGAAAGCATTAAGTTATCTAGTCACAGCCACTCCTAAAGACTGTAACAATGAGAACATTACCTACCCAGGAAAATCCCTCTGGCTTGTGAAGGAATAAGAGCAAGAGCAGCAGAGGCCCCACACTGCTTTAGAGATCCAGTCTTCACTGCCTTCAAGATTATAAATTTGCTTTGAAGTTGTAACAGCAATACAAACAAGTGTATAAAGGCAACAGAGATGGACTTCTGAGAAACTATTAAAAATGAACAGTATTTGTACCTTGATACAATAACATGGCCCTGCCTCATACCATGATGCAGAGAGTTCCTTGGTGTATAGGTGATGGAATAGAGACTGTTACTGTACTGTTCCAGTCATTATTTTTGTAAAGACAATATCCACGAGTCCTGCCTGTGGGCTGGCAACAGATGCTGTATATGCAATATGTTTACTCCCTAACAAGTATCTATACTGTTTGGGCCCTTCTTCTGAAGAAGAAAAGGAAGATGGCTGAAAACCTACCTGCTCCCAGTGCTCCAGTTAAACAGCTACTGGAAGGGCATCCACTGGTTGGGCACCCATTGACAACTAGTCCAGTCCCTTTGATGGCCCCATCAGAAGGTGTGCGCCTGTGCCCGCCTTGCTGGGTGTGGGAAGAGACCGTCACATGTGTGGGAGTGAGGGACTGGTTGGGGTCTTGTTTGAATCTCTCAATCTGGACATTAACTAGTGGGTTATTAATGGCTGGCAAGGGAGCCTTGACTGTCACAGGGCTGACAGGCATTTCGTATACCACAATCTCATCACTGTCTGAGCGCAGCAGGGATCGGGTGGAATTACATTCGGAAATGGAAGACAGGGAAAGAAGGGTGAGGGATGTGGATGGCTCGCCAAGCAACAACATGGGCTCATCTTTCTTGAAGATTTTTCGAGAAGGAGGGCTAGTGCTCCTGCGTGGGCGTCCAGCTCGCTGGAAAATGCTGTCACGTTTTTTCTTCTCTTCCTTGGGTGGCTCTGGATCCTCTTCAATCAGTAGCTGACACTTCCCCGCTTCTAGGAGATCAAACCCCAGGCCTGCAGCAGCCAGAACCGCTCCACAGCCAAGCAAGGCAACCTCGCACCGTTTGTGGTGGGAGCCACTACGTTTGAGGCTGTTGGTGGGTGTAAGCTGTGGAGTGCTTGTAGCAGAGTTCACAGGAGTGGATTCATCATTGGCATCACTAGAAGGCCCATCCCAGTCATCATTCTTCTGAAATGGGATGCAGAGGTATGACTGGTTGTGCCCAGGTGAAGGGTGCACTTTGCCCTCCCCATTAAGACATTCACTGTCTTCATCATCTGGAAAGCAAATGAAAAAAAGTACTTCGCATGTATGCAAGACTTTGGCTAATTTTACTGTTTTACAAATATACATGAGAATTAAGCTTCTTCTCAGAAGATGCAACCATCCTTCTCATTACAAGCACTGTTTACCAACTGCCAAATGCTCACAAGCTACTGACCCCAAAACAGACTGGTTGAGACAAGTACCTGAAAACACCACCAAAGAAGTTACTGACATGTTGGTTTTTTCATGAGCCATTTAGGAAACAGCATACCAGAAGTGATATATGCTCCAGTTACCTCCAAAGTTTGCACGTATGGGAGTGATGAGTAAAAAGGCAGGAAAATGATAAGAATCTCTCCCTGGCAAGTAATGATGTAACCATACTGCTCATCTAAATATTAACAGGAAAGGAGTTGAAAGGAGTGGAAAGCATGGAAAGAAGAGGGGAATTAGGAGAAGCTTGCTAGCTTACAAGAATAAACAAAAAAATAAAATCCAAAATGTGAAGGTACTTATTTCACTAAGAATAAAGTAAAAGCAGACACCATCAAAATGAAAACATTGCTGTAAGGTGAAGACAAGGAAAAGTTCATTCAAACATGAATGGAAGCAGAATATCAAAGCAGAATACCAAGCAAGAGAATATCAAGTCCAGGTAAATCCTTTACCCATCTCTGCTAAGCTGGTGAATCCTGGAAAAGCAGGCGCAGTTCTCTGAATCTTCCCTAAGTTTGGTGCACTGGATGACCACTGTTTGTATCCTTCTACCAGAGCTTTCAGACTGAAATAATAGAAAGAATAAGATGTAGAGTGCTAACAAGAAACTAATTCCTCCCTTCTATATTCTCTATTGCTCTATTTAGGGTATGCATTAATCCATCTTAATTACATAGATTTACAATCCTGTGTTAGCAAGATATTTTACAACACTTCCCTCATTTGTAACAATGTAACAGTCAAAAGATCTGATGATAAACAATAGCTATGAATGTATGGTAATACAAAGTACTATGACAGAAATTAGATGAGACAGTTTCTTCCAAGGCAAACATGCCATGGCAAGTACAAAATAAAGTGCTCAGTAGGAGAAGGGGAAAAAACAGCTCTAACAACATTTCCATGTGAAATACAAGTGAAAAGTGAAAATCAAAAATCACTCAATGGGAATACAGTATGTTGAAGTTATAACAACAGAGTCATGCTTCTATATTATGAGGATATATTACATTCCTCTAGAGAAAATATTGTTTTGAAGTACAAAAAGTTAAAAGCATAAGCTACAGACTATGGAAAAATGGGTAACTACACACCATAGTTCATGTTATTCTTTTAGTTACAGACCAAAAAAATAAAAAAAAAAAACAAAGTAAATCCCTACATTGAAGTCATCTGAGTTTAAAGGCATCTTGCTTTGCACCTAAGCTTATTAGTAGTCCCTGTTAATAGATATTCACCGTCATCATCCTATATGTATTCTGCACCACTTTCACAATATCAGAAACAACAACAGTAAGCTGCACAATTTTGATACTTCAACAAGCCAACTAGATTTATTTTTCAGTCAACAGTAGTCTCCAAACTGATGGTTTTGTGGTGTCCTTCTACGAACTCCAACATTAAACCCATCAATGCTGGTAAAAAGCTTAAAAGCACTTACTCAGAAAATTGAATGAAAGGAGACAACATCTACGGACAGTCTGAATGATCAATATACAATAGCATCTATCTGTTACTAGAAGAATTGAAGAGACGAGACCTCATCTAGCAACATGACCAACTTGTGCTGTTCTTTGAGAAGACAGCTTACACATGCTCATATTCTCCCTTCTTTCCAAGGAAAGGATTGCGATCAAGTCCCTCTCATTATTCTCATTTTTCACTAGAATCACTCTGCATTTGTAAGATTACTTCCATGGCAGGATTTCAAGGTTGTATTATATCAAGGTGGTAAGGATTTTTTTTCTTTTTCTTTTTTTTTTTTCTTTTTTGTCTTGGTATATATTTTTTCTCTATTCTCAACCTAACTGGTATGCCCTGCTTGTTACCAGACTAGCTATATCTTTATGGCAAAGTCACAAGGTCTTAGCTTGATTTAGTACTTGTTCAGTTGGTTGAAGATCAACCTATAGACATGACTTTTCAAATGTTCTTTCTATTCTCAACATTCAGGAATAGTTTTAGTTTACACTAAGAGCATCTCATACAGCTCCCATCTATCTTCAGAGTTCATCATTTTCCCATTCTTAATCATTCTGGCTGAATCCTATTTCTCAGGAAAGACAACCACATGATTTTACAACATAAGCCCAATTTATTCCCTCCACACTACACTCAGCTATGAAATGAAATGCAGCAGAGAATGCATATTGTATCTATATTACCTATCTGTACAACATATACAGTTAGGATAAACATCGTAAAGCAGAAAAGCAGACTCACATTAAGAGAAAGGTGGTGAGTGAGAATAAATGATATTAGCAGAGCGACCATGTCTAAGAGTGTGTCAACACATAACACAGGCAGACAACTTCTGAGGAAGTCTTCAGTGGGGCAGTGAAAACACTAGCCTCTCTGTGCAAAGAGAGCAATGACTACAGTCATATGTAACAGGCAGCAGTCATCTTCAGTTTAGCCTTTACTTCACAGTCAAGTACACACAGCCTTGGAAAGTGCCTTTTATTATTCAGAAAGGCACATAAACTTCTTGACTTCCCAGAAAAATCTTTCCTTGTCAAAACCAGACAGATTTGCTTCTACTTACATAGCATAGTTTAATCTGAACAGAAATACAAATTGCTACCAGAATAATTTTGTGACTCGCTAGATTTCTTTTTCAGTTACAAAGTCCATATTTTTGCTCCACCTCTTCCCGAAATTATAAGGAACACTACAAAGAGACTCTGAAGATCTGTGCAGAGGATATTCCTGAGAATACACTGTAAGATCACAACTGAATTTTCACAATGCTATTCCAGCATAAAGCTTTATCCAGTCCTAGTAATTCAGCCTAGCAACCTTATGCTGCTATATGTATTTCTTAGGCTCAAACATAAATGCAGAAGAGTGAATAACAAGTCATCTCCTCAGGATTAACTTAAAGTTAATTACAGGTAGGTTTACTCACATTAGAGATTTTCATAGCAATTCCTATAATGCAATTCTTGCATAAAAATCTGATAATGTCCTATGGAAAAATACATGGAAAGTGATGAAAAGATGAATATTCATGTTGGCTTGGCCAAAGAGCTATATAAGCATGTGGAATAGTAGCACTGCTGCTACCCAAATGGTGTCATGAGGAAAGCTTAAACTGGACTTTTCTGTGCTAAGTCCAGCTCTTCACTTAAATCTAATATTTTATCCCCTATCCTCCCAAATTAGAATTGGATTTAAAAAAAAAAAAGAACTAAAAAGAGCAAGTACTCTATCATCTGAAGCACTAATTTTTACTGCAGTTCTATTCTATTTAAATAATCTGCAGTCTGACATGATCTTTTTTGGTATCTAACAGGCCGTAAGAAAGAACGCAACAAACTATTTAGCAGGGTCTGTTGGGATAAGACAAGGGAAAATAGTTTCAAACTAAAAGAGGAAAAATTTAGATTAGATATAAGGAAGAAGTTCTTTAAAATCAGAGAGGTGATGGATGCCCCATCCTTGGAGACACTCAAGGTCAGGCTCGACAGAGCTCTGAGTATCCTGATCTCACTGTAGGTATTCATGTTCATTGAAGGGGAGTTGGGCTAGATGGCCTCTAAGGATCCCTTCCAACTCAAGTGATTCTGTGACTCTATGATCTCAGTGAGAAACAGTTCATTAACGTTAACCACACTGCCCTCTCAGCAACACTATCACATTTCAAGTACTCTGCAAAATGCTGTCATCTTACTAGGAGCAATCAGAGTTAGCAAGTAACTCTTTTTCAGGAGTCCATGCTCAAAAGCAACTCAGTTCTTCAGACCATACAAAAAGGAACAGGGGAAAAAAAAAAAAAACACCACCAGAAAAAGAGGCTTATTTCCAAAATTCTAAGCATTATTTGAAGGCAGAAGTGTTGTTCTACCAGCTTCAGTCATCTCCTTTTCTTAAAAAAATTAATCAATGACTGTAAAATAGGACATCACTTTTAATTCTGAAAAATGCAATACTCCATCTATAGAACAGCAAGCTGAAGTAGCTTACCCCATATCGCCCTGTTAAAACATGCGCTAAGAGTACCTTGGATGGAGAATGCAGCTTAGTGCCACTGAATACTCCAATCTAGGCTTCCTGCACAGTGTTGTTGTGGTGACACAGTACATAAACAGCTAATTGCCAAAAGTTCCATGCTCAAACACTTAATATTAAATTATAATCATTGACCTTGTTTTCCCTGCTAAAAAAAAAAACTGAAGTCAAACTATCAATTTAGCAGTGGAAGTAGTTTCAGATTCCACTAAAAGACAACAGATATTCAAACCTCTCAGAGTCTTAGACTGTTAAAATATTCCTGTACTTTAAGTGAAAGTAAAAAAAACAAAGTTACAAAACAAGAATCTATAGAAAAGGGCCAGGTACAACTTGCACCAGTGTTAAAAAATCATTCAAAATCTGCTAAAATTCACTCAAGGTATATGTGTACTTTTCAAAAGCTGGAAGAGAAGATATTTGCCTGGTTCTGTCAGACGCTTTTTAAACAATAGCATGTAAAAGACTGAGAGAACATAGTTGAGAATTATAAAATAATTATTTTCAGGTGTAATATGAAACAACAAAGTTAAGCCTGAAAAAAAAAAAAGCTACAGAGAAAAGAATAGCTACAGAGAAACAGCTAAGGAGAAATTCTGCTCAAAATAAAAGTAAGGTAATAGCAGACAGGAAAAGCATCAGGTCAGGGTTGGACCTCTAGCAAGGAAATGAACACAACAGTTCTCTAATCTGTTTACAATTTCTAAAGCCTTTGGCACAGCAAATATGTAAGCAGAAAAGTGCTTGCAAGAGGACAGGCAAATCTCCTGGGAAACTGCTCATAACCAGTTTCAGAACATGGACATCAATTTAATTCCCTCCTCTTACCTGTCCTCTCCTGCACCTAGCTCCTTGTGACAAAGTGAGCTTGGTCCCCAGGTGCGTCCTTTTTTCTTCTGGCCTCTCTTCTCTTCTTCCTCTCCTTCCTCCTTTGGAAGGACTGAGTTTCGTCCCCATGTTTTACTACTTTCAGCAGGAGTCACTTCACAAGTAGGAAAAAGAATGGAAAATGGGAAAAAAGCCAATCAGGTACACACATGGGTCCCAATGCAATGTAAAGAACACAAGCCAGAAGAATGAAAATGTTCATTCAGAGTTATTTCCCAAAATTCTCATCATACATCTAACACATAGATCTCTTCAAAATGACTACAGATAGACTTTAGTTTAGTACTGTTTTCTCCTTCAGAAGAATTGGTTTGATATCAGAAACACAAGAATTGTGACATCCAATACAAACGCTATACATTAACATTCCTTTCACACTTCTAATACACACTTATCTCCCTAATTCTGGGTTATTAGGTGAACACCATTTGAATGATAAGCACCCTTGGTTCTCTTTCTCCCCATCAGTAACTTAATCTACTTCAGTAACGTTTCACAAATCTATTCTGCAGACTAAGATTCTAAACATTAGCCTACAGACCCAAAGAATATGTTCCCTGTAAAATCAAGTAGCAATCTTTCAAGAGTATAGGTAAGGCTCAGACTCCAAATACTACCAAACTCACCACCCTCCCAGCCAGTTGTCAAAACACCATTTTTCTCTCTCTCAACTCATACATGCAAGGGCACAAAGCCAACATTTTAGGAACATTTCTTTTCACAGTCCTGTCCTAGATATGGAATCTTGGCATCTTACCACGCTGACAGACTGCACATTTCCCAAATTCAATACTACATTGAGCTCCTTACACTGTATGGCCCTGAGTCTGGGAATAATGGTGGGACTTGCAGGAGGGCTGGAGCAGCTACTGATCAAGCTCTTCCTTTTATCCATTGTTGGAGAAGCCTGCACAGTGAATTTATGTTGGAAATCTGTTACCAAAAGAAAATCAACACAAAAGCAGAAAAACAGTTTAAATCCTTTTTTAATACAAGAAAAAATAAGAAATATCTGTTGATGGTAACTTGTAATACGTGAAATTTTCAGGGTCTGTATAGAAAATGTTTTACAGCTAATTGCTATGGTTACTTCAGGACAAAGACATGCTAACAAAGGAAAACACTAAGTGACTTCTCAGACAGACTGCCAGTATTTAAGGTTTATTCAGGGTTACATTAGAAGTCACTTGTGTGTTGAATTAACGCACAAAGTTGTGTAGTGCTACAGTATCAAAGCTTTTGACATTTCTGATATTTTTTTTTTATTTTGGCCTCAAGAAATCTGATAGCTTATGGATTCAGCTGCAGTATTACATAAAATATTCCCAGAGCAGGAACATTTCCTTAAAACAAGCAAACAAAACAATATCCTTTATTAAAATGATCATTTTGAGCACTAACATATTAAATTGCAACATTTTTACTATCAGTCGTACACACTAACAAACGTGTAACATCACAATCCCACTTCCAAACACGTAACATCACAATCCCACTTCTTGTCTTTATAATTTGACCTGTTCCCTTTGAGGAATGCTAGCCACAGAAACATCAAGTTTAGTTCCTAGATGCCAAAGGTATGTTTTTTATAATTTAAAATGCACAAGTATGAGCACAGAGAAGACACCAAAGCTACAGGTTTTCACCCACTCCTCCCATCTTTCCTGACACTGTTCGTCTCACCAACCTGAAGGCAGGCTGATATTATTGCCATCTTTTAACTTGAGCCGACTCTTCTTGAACTTCCCCATACGTTTCTTCACACGAGGCTTCTCCTGACACAGCTGGTGGATGATGATGTTGAGCTCCCTTTCCAGGATGTCAATCTCACGTTCTGCCAGCTCCTGTTCCCGCCTTCGGAGCAACTCCTCGTGGTTCTTCTGTTCAACAGCAGCACGAGTCAGCTCTTCTTCCCACGTGCGAAGCTCCTGTAGGGGGATCAGAAAGGAGAAAGAAGAACAGCTATCTCGTGACCTGTGGGCTAAGGCTAACAACACCTATTCTGAAGGTACAGCAGCACTCACTTTTGTTCACAGCACAGCTAAAGCCACTGTTCAAAGACTCAGCTGAACATCAATAAACCAAAAACAATGTTTAAGAAATTCTGTGATTGCCATCCAAGGCTCTTCCAAACAGCGTTAACATAGGGACATTAAAAAAAAGTAAAGAAAAATTTTCTAATCAGCACTCATAAGACCACATCTGGAGTACTTTCTGTTTCCTTAATAAAAGAGAGACATAGACATATTGGAGAAAGGCCAGTGAAGGGCTACTGAGATGGTGAAAGAACTGAAGCATCTCTCCTATGAGGAAAGGCTGGGAGAGCTGGGACTGCTCAGCCCAGAGAAGAGAAGGCTCAGGTGTTTCTTATCAATACGTACAAATATTCAAGGGGAGGATGCAAAGATGACAGTACCAGACTGTTCTCAGTGGTTTTCAGAGATAACACAAGCAGCAGTGGGCACAAACACAGAAGACTGTCTGAATATTAGGAAGCTTTTTCATACTGTGTGAGTGATGGAACACTGGCACAGGCTGCCCAGAGAAGCTGTAGAATCTTCTTTCTTGGAGATCTTAAAAGCCACATGGACATGGGCCTGGGCAACCTGCTCTGGGTGGCCCTGGTCAAGCAGGGGTTGGAGTAAATGACTCCTGAAAACCCTGCCAACTTCAACCACTCTGTGATTCTGTGAAAAGACACTGAATCCTACAGTGTCATGAGAAAAAAATGCTGACATGCACATCTTCAAGAGCCACTGGAGATACCACATACATGGGAACTCATTTTGCAAGATTTATCATCCATACTGAAAAAAATTAATCCTGTCTTCCCATTCAGTAAAAGCATTTATTAACTTCAGAATTGATTGTTTAAAAATAATCGTGCCAACTCATGCATCAAAAATAGCACAAAACTCAATTCTAACATAAAAATCAATTTCAAAAATATCACAAAGAGGTCATTCCTGTCAGTTTTCACCAAATGTGGTTGCTTCTCAGGCATAAAAAAAAAAGGAGCATAATTTAAAGTCTTCTACAATTCATTTTGTCAACAAAAAAATGAAATTGTCTGTGAGATCTCAAAATCTTCTGTTCTCACTTCTCTCCCCTCGCCAAAAGGACAAAAGAACTCAGCACTCACAGTAACTATCTCCAACTGGCTGATTCCACCACAGAAGGTAAAAATTGAAGAGTTCAAATTGAACTTCATCTGATCAAATTCATTTTTATTATTTTTATTTTTAATAATGTCATTGTTATCTGTGCCATTACCACAGAGGTTTGGTTAATTATACTCATGAGATGAATAGGGTATCAAACTTTCTTTCCTCGTTGCTATGGAGGAACACAGTGCTCAAAACATGACAGCAGTCTAGTAACTACTGTTCTCTGATGAAGTTTCTGGTTTTCAAGAGCTGTTCCAACAAACTTATGCCAACACACCACACAGTGCAGCAGGGTAATGCCTATCAGCTTTTCCTTTTTTCCTCCAAAAGCTGCTATAGTACATGCACAGAAAATGTTTTATGAACCATCGTAGGACTTATTCCTGTGCACAAGATATCCTCTCTTTTTCTCTGTCTTCTAAACCCAACTTCTGAGCCAAAATCAAGTTGGCTATTTATTATGAATTTACTTCTGTGTGAGAGGCAGTCAACAAAAAACTACTACTTCAGTGAATAACTGCAGTACTTCATACCAACATCTGTAATGTCTGTAAGGACCTTATAAAGATGTAGCAAACTGCTTTCTTTCTGGCTGTATGCTTGAAGAATAAGTCTCCAATTCTTTTCACTTAACTGATGGCCACAGTTCCTCTTATTCCTGTTAGGGTCTTCATTCCCTGCTGTTTACCAGGCAAATTTTAATTAAACAGTTGTTGGATTATTCCCTTGGTAGTACTCATGTTTATTATGTTTTATCCCCTTTGACTGCACCCACAGCCTTGAAGACACAAACCTGACAGAAATAAAGAAGAGATGTTTGCTGAAGTGTATAGTCTGAAGCTTTCTCTCTTATTTTTAATGTTAACAATTATTGCTGGGCTTCTCAGTTACGACGATGGCAGTGAAATAGTTACCAGATGTATTAAACAAAGATAATTCAGTATAGGAATTTGCATAGTGTATAACGGACACTATGCTCACTACAATATTAGAGCAGCAGATAAAGATGCAGATATTTTACTTATGAATCTACCCCAGCACACATCATAACTCTCATCTACTCAGGGACTTACTAAAAGCTGAAGTCGAGCACGTGCAAAATTAATTCTGAGATGCCCTAAATGATGATCCCTGAATAGGAAGTATTCTATCAAACAGAAGAACACAAGGAAGGACTGTTTTTTTCTACTTACCTTTTCTTTGGCTCTGAGCTGATCAAACATCTCTTGGATCTCTTGTTTCCAGTCTTCCTGAAGGGAATGGAAGGAATCTTTGGGCATTTCAAAGAAACCAGACTCTTCTATAGCGGTGAGATGGCCTAGGATACTGGCAAAGGAAGGTCGTGAGTGTGGGTCAGGGTTCCAACAATCTAGAATAGGACAAAGACAAGCAACTATTAAGCATCTCTTAGTAAGAAAGCTTGAGATGATGAGTGGTACTTCACTGATCCCCAGTGGCTGAGAATGGCACGTACACTGTGTTACTCTGTCTCCCATTTCTCTCTTTCATTGACTACTGTGTGATCATAAATCAAGTGGGGAATTTTTAAACTATCATCTGTACTTTGTGAGCACATACAAGTAAGATGCATACACACAATTCTTCTACCACTTTTACATTGCAGAGCTACCAGCCACACTGTAAAAGGGTATCTATCAGAGCCCCTTCTAAAGCTAAGCTGAGTCATTATGAATCTCTTCCACAGAACAGAAAAACTCTCCTGCAATGCAGCCTGGGCATACTTGGGTAAAACACTGGGTACTTTGAGTGAAAAAACAACATTCAAGTAGATTATGAAAACAGACAGTACATTCAGAGTTTTCTTAAGGGTTTTTTTTTTGTTTCTTACCGTGAGAAATTTGTTTAATAAGGCTTTTTTTTTTTTCCCCAATTGCTTTTATGAGAAACCACAGATAAGATTTTTCATTAAACAATCTAATGCATTGACTTAACAAATCACAGAGCTATACAGAATTTTAGGTAGCCTTATTACCACAAAGGGCAATTCAACTCGTGATGGTATGAAAAGGTTCTTCCTCTTACAGCGAGGGAAGCTGAACACTGCAAACAAATGGAAAAAGAAAACACTACAGAGTAACATCACAATCTGTGAAATCAAGATCATGTTTTTAAAAGTTACTAAATGAAAGAATTTGACTTAGCAGTGCTTCTGAGTGTGAAACTATTACTCATTCGATCCTCTCTGACCTCACCATTATTTTAATCCTGCAGAAAACATCTTTTGCTCATTCCATATTTTCCAATACTAGCACTTACACAGCTTATTCTTCAACATGTATCCTTACTCTTTTTAGTACTGCAAGATTCCTGCACGTCAAACTTTGACAAGGACCAAACAGGAAATTTAACATTCTAACATTTCTCAAAGCTATGGACAACAGTTTTTGTGTACAAGTGGAGGACACTAATATGTGGGTATCTCTCAATACACTCATACTACCATTGCTCAGAATGGTCACGAAGTTTGAGACATAAATTGCCACATTAAGAAGCAAGAATAATATAAATGTTCAAAAGTTTCTAGACTTTACTGTTGGGGAAAAAGAGCGGTACTGTTCTTAAAAATTTCTAGTGATGTCCTAAAAAGCATTCAGTTAATCTGTTCTATGGATTGAGATACATCAAGGAGCATATGTGATTAAAAAATAAATAAATAAAATTTCACAAAATCTGTGCAACTGCTGAGGCTTCTTTCTGCAGATCTTTTCTCTGCTTTGATTTTACTGTTACTGACATTTGGCATTTGGGAGCTTTGTTTTTGAGACTGCTGATACCAAGATGGTATTTAAGCATCTGATCAAGTTCCGGGAGGCATAAGCTGGAACACATTTGTCTTTGTGGATTTCAAATTGTTTCTCTTACCAAAACAGAGAATTAAGGATGTTAAAAGTGCTCTGAAGGTCCCCCGCTGCTGCTGACCAATTAGCAGCAATGGGTGATACAGCTGGACTGACAGTGGCATAATCTCTGCCCCCCTAGCACAGGTTTTAAGCATGGCAAAGCAAACATGACCCAAAGTAAAACAAAATGCTGTGGCCAGCCAAATGCATGAATGAGTGAGCAGGATAACTATGCAGGTGGCCCCTGGCTTTTTTTTTTTTTCTTCCCCCCAGGCCTAGATCTGCCATTATTTGCACTAATGAGGACAGTTGAAACATACAAATCTTTCCTGTGAAAAGGTAAAGTTCAGCTTTGTTTTCTCACTGACGACCACCAGAGGAGTAATTCAAAAGCAAAAGCAGCATTAGGGAAACAAGAGCTCACAGAGATGGGAAACAGCCTGAAAAACAGTTCTAGTGAAGGGGCAGAAAGTAGCTGTTCCTTTGTTCTCTTCTTCTCCCTGCACATGGAGAAGCCTAGCATTTCAGAGCCAAGAGTCCTTACCCCTGTGCTCCCGGGTTCAAGCACAGGCCATGTGCCTCTATCCAACTTTCCCAAGAGAAGGCATTATTTTCAATACTATCAGCAGATACACCACTTACATTTAAGAACTTCAGGACCCCTTGTTTTAGGGAGCCACGCCAAAATAAACCACGATGGCAAAACACTGTGCTCTAAGTTTCATAAGTTGGTTTCAGCTGCAGTTTCCTGTTTAATGTTTCTTCCAATTTAATACATCTGCAACTCTGTCGCTGTTTACAGTCCAGCATACCACCTCCTTTTTTTTTTTTTTTTAGCAAAGCAATACGTGAGATTTTCTACTTTAATTTAACTGAAGCCTGTCACCTATAGAAAAAATAACTGAAAAACTATTCCAAGAGCAGAAAAATCCACCAGAAACATTTTCTTGCATAAAAATTCCTTTTTGGGGGCTAAAAAACACCTTTGAAGGCCACAAAACCTAAGTTCAGCATTCGATGCCTGTGACTCTGCGATTCCAAATCAACCTGACAGTGGCCAGCAAGGTGTTCAAGCTATGACCTCCAAAGCAAGTTGAAGGTTTTAAACTATATCAATATATATCAAATTTCTAGTCAGTGCACTTTTGCTACAAGAAAACAAGCTAGATGATGACAACAATAGCCCACATAGTAAAAAATGGATGGGAATTTCAAATATTACTGTTGTAACAGAAACTGTTACAGCACATAAACAGCTATATTGAAGCCCCATAATAACTTGCAGCATCAAAAAATCCATCTGAGTAATCTATGCTCTTAGGCATCAAAACCAACACCAGGAGGCAATGCTAAACAGCACTCTAAGAACAGCACAAAATGTTCTAACCATACTCACACTAGACCTGGCTTACCTTCCATTAGTTTGGCAAAAGGCTCTGGACACGTGGAAGGGATTGGAAGAGCAAGTTTATTCATGGCAACACCGTAGGCTACTGCAAGACCATCAATTCCTCGGAATGGCACTTCCCCTGTTAGCAGCTCCCAAAGCAGCACGCCATAACTAACAGGAAAGGAAAGAGAAAAGAATGTAAATGCTTGATTTTAATGCATCCTTGGTTAAGCAAGATGACAGCATATGAGCTATCAGGGTGCCTCTGGTACACTGAAGAATTTACATCTTTTCTGGATAAGTTAATTGTGGCTGTCAAACTGGCTAAGTTCTTTATTTTACCTCTTTTTTTTTTTTTTTTAATATAATGAAAACAAAGTAACTCCAGTGTGTAGATTAAAATATTTTTGGAAGTGTGCTAACATCTACGTTGACATTCAAAAATGCAAAACATCTTTGTTGATAAGTTTGGGAAATCTTTAAGGATATTGAACAAGTTCACTTGTAAAATCATTTTTTGTTCTTTTTATCATCATATATGTTACACATGAACTAGACAGATAACCTGTGGGAACTTTAAAATTAATATTTGACTACACTGCAATAGAGGAATGTAAAGAAAAAGCTTCTTATCAGAGTAAGAATGAGAACTGAAATGTGAGGGGCAACTTCAGGTCATTACAAGGGTATTTATTTGATAAAGGCTGTGCACCAGCCTCCCTTTTCTCAACTGCTAACATTTAATCAAAAACTCCAGTGAAATTGTCACATAGTAATCCAACAATCCTAACTTCTACATTTCTAATTCTGGATTTATGATAAGAATATCACGAAATAAGTTAAAGAATAAGTTAAAGAATATCAAGAAATAAGATTTAAGTAATATCAAGCAATAAAACCAGGAATTTTTCTTATTTGATAGTGATAGCAATTTTAAGAGGACAGAGGTTGTTAAGTAACGTAACACAGCAGATTCTTCCTCTTGAATCCTGTGGTCAAAAAGGAAAAATCCATTACTAACATACTGATCCCCTCATCAGTCAGTTTTAAACCTAACAGCAGCACAGAAAATCTTCATACTTTTACAATTTCTAACTTTGCTTCGGTTTAAAAACAAAGTAAAAGAGATTTCTGTAAAAACCAGTTGTCCCAAAAAAAGCAATTCCATTATCTGAACATCTTCATTTGTTTACAACATCTGATCAAATTAAGGACTAACCATGAATTGTAATCATCTCTCTGACTTGTTCAAAACTGCACCTGAAGCAGTCAGGAGCCCTGCCTTACATCTTTAAGTAACCTTTGCACAATGGCAAAATTCTTTTTCGTATAACATGGTAACTTCATTTTCTTGAGTTCAGAAGATGATACAGTAAACCAGCCAAGTGAAACTGGACACTGTCAGTCAACAGCAATACATTAATTTTAAAAAGTAAAGCTAACTCAGGATATTTTATTTTATGTAGGTCACTCTTGAATTTAATGCCTCCTATTTATATCCACAGAGACTACTATAGATAGAAAGAACATAATCATATATTCTGTTTGAGTAAATTTTCAGCTATAAAACACTATTTTTCAACATAGCCATCACTACTAACTATGCATTCTTGCCAGCAATGGACATTGCCTGCATGCTGTGCTTATAAAAATCTGCACCACTGAAGATGACCCATCGTTTCACAGCTGCTTTCATGGTGTCATTTCCTATCCATTTGCTCTGCATTCCCACGTAGCTCCACCTTGATCGTCATGAAGTTGTTTTTAAAAAGAATTTCTCAATACTGTTACTATTCTCCTTCAGATTAAAGCACTACTCTACCAGATTTTGTTACTGCTCTTGCAAAGACATTAAGCCAAAGCATGTATTTTTTAACTGGCACATTGCACTATCTTGAAGGCCTCCTAAGTACACCTGAAGATCAAATAAGTTTTTCCTCCTAAAAGCTCCCTGAATAGCTGTCCCATGAAACAGTAACCTTGATAGCTAACATACGCATCTATTCTTCATGGCTCATGTCATTTGCTCTACCCATTTCGAAGTAATCATTTTTCATCACCACAATCTATTTTTGCCATCCCACCCCTACCAAGTTTTTTTCCTTGTAACTGCAGTCACCCAAGTTGGAAACTCTTACTGATAACTTTTCCTATTTAAACATGAGATTTCAGTTGCTAAAGATTCCATCTTTACTGCTAATATAGCCTACTTTTTAAAAACAAAAGACCATTTTTCCATTTATGCAACCTTTTGAATTTTTTTCCTACATAATTCACACTTTTCATATTATAATGTACCATCAACTATTTCTTTCCATCATAGTTTCTTTATTTCTTAGTACAATAATAGTTTCACTTGAAAAACAGAAACAGGAGTTTAAAGACTTCAGATGTTCTTTTTGACCTCCAAGGATGCATAGAAGGCACACTGAAAGAAAATGAATACTGGACTGAATGAATACAGGACCTGTCCTGTTTAACCCTGGTTGTTCACAATACTCTTCAGATTTGAGAGCCTTGAGAGTTTTGATATCAAAAGTCAACCCTTCGGTAGTCTGTCCTATTACTTTACCACTTGTTCTGAATAAAGCAGGAATTAGATACTTCCCCTCATGGAATTGTTAGGAAAATGCTATTGATACGCTCAAAACATTTCTTATGCAGAGTATATATATACATATATTTAAGATTAAATATAGATCCATCCATTTATTTTTTTAATATGACACAAGACAGACATATTGCAGGAAAGCACAGTTTGTTTCTTGGAGAAACTAATGGCATCCCTTGTGACTAGAAGCGGACTTCTAGTCAGTGAGCTAACTAGCTAGTCTAATCTACCTAACTAGGCTAAGAATACTGCTTTCACATAACTAGTGTCATTTTAACTGAAATCATCCCAAGTGACTAAGTAACAAGAGAGGGGCTGCTGAGAAGAGTGTTCTCTATTCATTTTCTTGCAAAGGACTGTAATGAATTATAAAGCAAAAGAACAGCGATTTTCATGAAAAGGGCCTGGGAAGAAAGAATCAATGAGTTGCACTTATTCTCAACTGGGAGGAAAGCTCATTTATTTTTCCAGCATCCACTAGTAATTTTTGGACTTTAATTACAAAATGAACCATGTGATACACACCATGTGTTCAAGTCAACTGACACTTGTATGAATAATTAACCATTTCCCAGTGATCCAGTAATCCCTTAAGCCATTTAACATCAGGTTCAATCTTACACGTTGGATTCTGTGGAAGGAGGAGGCCGGAGGTCTGCAGGATTTCAGATGTGATTTTGCCACCTCCCTCGCCAATCTGTGAACTTTAAAAAAAAAAAAAAAAAACCACTAAATTCCTCTCACTGTTATTGTTCAGTGGTTTTTCCACTGTAGTTCCTATTCTGCACTGTCCTTGGTGCAGCACCTTCTATAAAAAAGCAATTATCAACACACCAAGGAGACGCCAGCAGCATCAGAAACTAGAATATTACTCTTGCTAGGACAAAAAAAATATTGAACTCCTTTAAATTTTTAATAGTAATTAGCAGTACTTCTGCATATTATTCAACCGGTAGTTCCAGAGATTACACGTAGTTATTTCACAACTGTCAGTTATGTATGATTTTCTCACATGAATTTCTAAGAGTATTGTTAGTCAACCATTATCTGCCAGGAATTGGCATCTTGCCAGTGCTTCATTCCACACAGAAGTCTACAGAAGCCTGCAAGCAGTCAGGTGAGGATGAAAGTGCTTGCCAGAAATCAATTCAAATGAAGTATCCTAGTGACCAAAGTATCCACATCACTCAATGCATGAAATAACTTCATCTGATAATCAGGTCTTTTTAGGTAGCTTTGGTATTCCATTCCCAAATAGAGATTCAATTCCTAATTATTTAACTGGTCTCAGAGTAGATAATTCTAAGATGAAGCTGAATTGAGGAACCTTAGGAACTCAGATGAAGGCTGTAAAGTTGTGCCTTATCTTCTCCATATGACACTGATAACACTACTTTCTTTTAAGCTGCACAGGTCAAACATGAAGTTGGTAGTAAACAAAAAATTTAAATGGCATGGAAATTTAAATTTGATTCCTACAAACACCAGCTTGCTGTGCAATATTGGATAAACTGTCATATCTGTGCTTCATTTTCATCCCCGAGAATCCAAAATGAATTCCTAACTCTCCTCTCAAACACATCACTAGACTTACAGGTACTATCTGACACTTAAACAAAATGGTAGCTTTTGTCTTCTGCACAACATGAGCACAAAGTTTCTGTTATACACCTAAAATTTATGGGTGCAGCACAACAACCTTCATAGCAAGATAGACTATAACTAGCAAAGTATATTCTCAAAGTGCCATTATCATCAACAAGCTTTACAGTAGCCAAGACCATGGTGATAGTGGTGGTAGACATCAACACATGGGAGCATTCCTCTGCCTTCTCATGTTCTTTGCTAGCACTCCTGTAGAGTGGGGATTTTTTCCGTTGTGTTTTTTCTTTGTTTTGTTTTTCTTTTTTTTAAAGAGTTTGATACATTATTGAAAGGAATTGTACAAATACATTATTTATGATGGAATAAAAGACTGACTCAGGAAATTTCAGTGTTGGCAAGCACCTTCTTCAGCAGCTACCTGCATTTGTGCAGAGGGAACAGATACACAACAAGATTCTTGTTGAAAAGCTGGGCAACAGTTCAGCCATTTATTATTCTCACAAGCTTTTCAACAGAAGTGTTGAAATAAAAGGTTCTGTGATTGTTAGGGACAGAAATATTCCAGTTTTGTTGATGGTACACAGACTAACTAGAAGGTCTTTTATCAATCAGAAAGCACCCTCAACACCAGTGATTAACCAAGAGGTGGAAGTGGACTAGAAGAGCAGCAAATCTAACAGGATTTAAAGATTTCATTCTGTTTACAATTTCAAGTTGTGTCCATTGGTGGGGAAAGGATTTATAATATACGTGCACTGCTGCTTTCATAAAAATCGAGTGCTTAGTCATTGACACAGTAGTAGTGACTATGCTGGCAAGCATCTACATAGATGCTGCAAACACCATGTTTCTTTCAGCTTATTTCAGTATGATTTGAGGTTTTAGCCATCTCAGAAGAGGGCTTACCCAGAGACAATATATCACAGCACTTTCAGTGACGATGACTCTGCTTAAGGAAAAGAATTGAGAGGAATTCAACCTGTTTTCAAGGAAAGACTGCTAACTATAAAGAAATCACTATAAGGTGATGAAAATTTTAGAAATTTACTTCTGAGAAGCTGAGAAATATTTATACATGATTCACAGTCTAAGTCAGTCAATACCAGACTGATATTTTTGTACAGATATAGAGGCTCTTAAATTACCCTCACAAAAAGACTAAACTGACCCTTAATTTTTTTTATTTTTTTATTTTTTTTAAATGAGGCCATATTGGAGCAGAACATCTTGTGATCTGTTCAGTACGCACAGACTAGTAAAGTTACGGTCACAGAGGAATTGTTTCCAGCTTTCCTTCTTCCTTCCTCCCTCCTGCCCTCAAAGGCAATTCCTGGCACTGTTTCAGAGGAGAAAATTACAAACCAGTACTGTCAGGTTTTCATTTCTGCCAGAATTGACTCAGAGTAAAAGCCTGGTTATTTCACAGTTCCTCCCAGATTACTAAAAGGGGTTTGCACATTTAATGATATTGGCATGGATTGACTTAAGACTATGTGCAGAACAAGCTCACATTTATGCATAAAAAGCAATACATTATCTATCTATTCTGAGTAACTAGATAAGGAAAATTAGAACTCCACACCAAATATCTTCTGTAACAGCCACATAATTCTTCCAGCTGGAATATTTCTTCATCCTGGCAGATTTCACAGCACACACGTACTTTGTGGGAGCACTGATAATTAATGAGAGATTTTTATGGCTCTAAAGACCTGGTCAATTCAACATTTCAATACCTCCACCCCACACAGGAAAACAAACTTCTACCTACTTTGTTTCAGATTAGTTAGTTCAGATAATTAGTACTAATTATGTGTCTCATAGTATCCAGAGAAGTCATTATCCTAGGACAACAATGAGCTATTTACTGAATTCTGGATTTAATTCACTTAACAGACACAATCAAACTCTACTTTTTTCTATGGGCCAATCCTTATCAAAGTAGCTCCTATCCACCAAAGCAGTTCCTATTCTCAAAAATCACAGTTCCTAAATGGAAAAGACAATGCACACAAATTACTACTTATTGATCACATACTCAGACTGATCTGCAGAAGAGTGTTGTTTTATGCAGAAAGAGTAGGAAGTTATAAATAATTCATAAACTCATTATGAACGTGAAAAAACATTGCACTCAAGCTGAAACTGCAGGGAGAACTTAGTGAAGTACTACGTTATTGTGTACATATGTATTGTGACAAATTACAATCAAAACTAAGTAATCTCAATCTTGGTAAATCTTTAAAATAAAAAAAATCAGCAACTTTAAGTACTTCACAGCTCAGTTTTATGTCTTTATGACAGCCAATAGTTAAATGGAGGCTATGAATCCTAGGATGATCTGAAGGTAAATGCAAGGAACAACAAAAATTTGGAAGCACACAGGAGGTGATCCATAAATTTCTACAGGGAAAAAGCATTTACAATTAATACCAAAGTAGTCTCAAAGTCAGGTTACTGGAAAGCCAGTGGACAGTTTTCTTAACCCCGGAATTTTAATATTTGCTTCATCACTCATTCTCAAACAAAATACATTTCCTAGCAGGTCTTCAGTATCCAATCACTCAGTGCCAACTCAATACCTCCACACATCGCTGCCTTTGGAGAACATGGAGGAGCGGATGACCTCAGGAGCCATCCAGGCATATGTCCCAGCTGCACTCATTTTGGTAGTTTTATGCCATTCCCTGGCCAAGCCGAAATCCGTGATCTTCAGTATCTTGTTGCTCAGATCTCCATTTTCCACCTTTTCGAGTATCAGTACTGGAGAAAAGGGAAGGGAGGGGAATAAAAGGTATGCAAAGTAAGACTAGTATTTATGTAAAAAGGTCTTCCTGGAGATCTCCCAAAATACAAGATTCTTCCTAACTTTTAGTTATTCAAATAACTCATCTTGTTACATGTTATTTCAAGCTAATCTTGTTATGTGATAAGTGAAAAATTGTCTAGCAAATAACTTCAAATCTAAATGGAATACCAAACCTCAAAGAACAAAAAGAAAACTATTTAGTAACTAGTGTTATTCTGCATATTTCTCTACTAAGAGGAAGTGAACCACTGTAACATCTAGAAATCCAGATAAGGGAAGACATTTCCTAATTAATCCTCTCTCAACAAGCCAGTAATAGAATAGTTTTCTTGAACTGCTTAGAGGACTTTTTTTTAATCCAGATACACAGATAGGCTGGATATACCCCTTGAGTAAATACATTAAGAGCACAAGCTCTACATACGCTTTTCTTCCATTCCTAACTAAAATAAAAGATCAGTGAACAGTGATAACACGCCCAGACCAAAACTTCATTAACTCTCCCCCCTCCAACTTCAGTGAAGAACAAAAGAACCACCACATACAGAGGAACAGAAGTAAGCTTCGTTCAGCCCTCATTTCGCAGCTTACTTTTTCTATTATTATTTCTAGCAGAAATTCTCAGCAAGTCTCTTGATTGCAAGAGTGAACAGCTTTCCTAAGTCTCACGCTCTCACTTTTTCTTCTAGCATGTACTGAATGCACTTAAATAACTGGCAGAATAATATAAATGAATTTTAAATTTAAAAGCAACAATAGAGATACGGTGACGTTATAAAGAAAAACTCTGAAGCAAACAAAGAAAACCATGGGCATAGGGCATGTTTTCACTTCCATCCAGAAGCACAAGCAACAAGTGAGTATGCACTCCACAAGGCAGATCATTCGGCGAGTCAGCTCAATAGCAGGACAAGGGGCCAAATATCACAGTTTGCTATACATACCTTCTTCGAAAGGGATAATCTAAATCTAATTACCTTTCTCTGTCGTGGATCTAAGAAAACAGTTAGTACTTACGCAGACCTTTTGTATCCATAAATCGGTTCTTTTGTCAGATATAGGCTGTAAGATAAATTAACATAACAAAAGGCCACAGAAAAGGACAATAAAAGAGCTGCATTTATTTCAAGTCCTCAATTCCTTAGTTACATCCTTGGTTCCCCTCTTATTTCCCCATAGTAATGAACTCTGCAACCTAAAATTGCATAAGTTAATTTTAAGAACCATAGCTCACTCTAGCATCTGAAACAGTTCTCCTCACCCCAGTCAGTACCAACAGGCTCACTTCTGACTGTCAGGAATCTCCCTAGCCTATCTGTCAGATTTTCAAGCCCGAAGCCTCAACTCTCCCTCCTGTACTCATTCAGTTTTCAATGAATTATCTTGTAAATAGGTGAAATATCAATTCCTTTCAGTTTCCCCCTTAATCTCCTTTGTAGTGAAACACAAGCCAGGTTGCTAGGACAGCACACACGTCATATGGATCTGCAAGAGTGAAATGCCTCCTTCTTGTGAGCTTGATACATAACCAGTTACTTCTTCCCATTTAAAACTTTTAATGCAAGTCCTCTTCTGCAAGTACCATATCCTCTGCACTTACTAGAATCTAGCACAGACTGCAACACAGGTAAGATACTCCCAACACTTGCAGCAGTTGCAGAGTTAACTTACCTACCTTGCCATCATCTGCAAATAGATGTGACCACTCGGAGCAGAACTGTTGCCAGATAAACTTATTTTTCAGAAGCCAACAGAAACATCCAGAGAGAGCATCTATACAAAAACCCAGCTAACCTACCTGGTGATTAGCAGCAAATCACCAACACCATGCTTGTTGCCTAAAGCGTAGCAAAGCAAAGCATGAAGGTTTAAACCAAGTTGTAGCAACTTCAGGTGAGGGATATCTCATGGAGCATCTATTGATAAGAACAATAACCCAGAAGCACTACATAAATTTGCATACATTCCTGAAATATTCCTTTGAACTTGTCCTTCAGAAAATAAGTCCTTGTCAGGGAGAAATTCATTATAGCTTAGATGAATCCTGCTCAGCAAGCCAGCCCTTCTATATCACAAGGTGTCCCAGTTGAGAGAACAAGAAAAGAATGGATCCGAATAGGCCCTGCTAGCTCCTAGCAACATCTGCCCTTGATGAGGCAGTCATGAAGACAAATGCACATCATTTAGATATGTCATTTGCACTACCAGGATTTTAGTAATAACTTCATTACAAGGACTGAAGAATCATTACTGCTCATGATTCAGTCCCGCTGTTTAACTTCTTAAGAGTCAGCAAAATGCCAGTCCTGAAAGACAACAGGCAACCACGACACTTTACAGCTGAGCTTAGACAGATGCAAAAGTACAAATTAAATGCTGGGCCTCCTCTTATGTAGGTAATGAAGACCAGACTTCTTTCTCAGAAATGAAAATTTCTGTTGAGATTCTCACATGCTCTTTAAGAATACCTTTCGTCCCTTACAAGAAACACCAAGGATACCTTGACATCAGCCTCTCATGAGAAAGTTGCCTGGCTTACAGGGAAAAGTATGCATCACACAGAGGTGAGTTAGGTAACGAGTTAACATTTATTGATTTGACAATAGACTAACAGGAAGAAAACTATAAAGTAGAATAAATACAAAGACCACTTGACAGGACTCTGGTGCAGTGTCTAGTCATTCTGCCTGACATGACAGCAAGTCAATGAACTATGTCTTGCTAGAGCTAAGAAAACCTGTCTTTTACCATTTTCAGTACTTTTCAGCACGCTTGCTCCACGGAGCACTAGATAGTGCAGGATTAACAGCTAAAAGGACAGAGTTAAGACTGCTATTGGTCTAATGAGACATTTAAGAGCAGTTCTAAATGTGGAGTTTCACGTTAGAATATTAAAGTTTTCCTAGCAACTCATGAATTTTCACTACCATGCTTAATATGGATACTATACATATCTAGGACTATTTTGTGTTCATACATAAGTCACTGCACAAAAGATATCAAAACTTAAAGCTGCAAGTTTTCTTACTGAACACTGCACTAGTTCAACACAGCAGTGGTTGGTTCTGACTAGACACAACAGAAGTGTAAGTGGATTCTGAAGATACACAAATTAAAAACATACCAATTAAATGCTAGTCAGGTTTCAACTCTGCCATGAACTGTAAAACCAGCGAAAGGCGGAAGGCAAATGATGAACATTTTTGTAGAGACGAAGTTCTGTCTTGCAAACATGAAAGAGATGCACACCTCCCATAGCTTCACACATTCAAAAGAGGGATTTTGTCACCTTCATACTCCACCCCTTCTCTATCCCCACAGAAGATAACAGTAAGAGTTGGCTTGGATGAAACAAACTCGCATCATCCCAGACAGCAGTCTTCCCAGGCTCCCACTGTTACCTAAAGTGACAAAGTCTCTCCAAAAAGGGATTTGAAGCCTAAATCTAATATATATACCCAAATTACTCTCTAAAGAGACCTCTTATGACCAGAGGCACATCTGTGTCAAGTTTCACACTCAAACCATGTGAATCTCTCCTCAATGGCTGCTGGAACATCAGAGAGCCATCTGGTGAAAGTCAATGTACTCATAGCTGCAAAATTTTGTCAGTGCTCTGAAATTCTTTTAATTAAAGTTTCCAGAAATATATTGTTCTATTAGAAGGACAGCAAATCTAGATCAGAATGGTACTGTTGTTAAATTAGTCTTAAATAGAACTGTCCTATGTACCACATAGAACAAAATAAATATTTTAACCTATACCTATAACATCAAAGAACTGGTAGGAAGTGGCTCTTCACTGTCACCTAATTGTGACCATAAGACGAAATATAGTAAAATATGGTTATGTCATCTCTTCTTCTGATTTTTGGAAGCGCTGAACAGAAATCACCTTCAATTATGCTAACGTTCATTATTGCTTCAAAAGAAAAGTGCTCCAGGAGATCTATTATAGAGTGATCACTCATAGTAAAAAATATCACATTTTTAGAAATGAAGGTAGAAAATTAACGGTCTCCTGCACATTAAGAAAACAGAAAAATCCTGACTTGAGAGAAAATTCATTAAGACTGAACAAGGAAAGTAACATTCCCCCGTGTTGCCACAATAGTTAACCAAAGTCACCGCCACTCAAACATTTCATGACACAGCTCGATCAACAACTTCCTTCTCCTCTCCCCAGTGCATATTATTAAGAAACAGGAGAGAAATCAACAAATAGTTTCTTTCGTGGTCCAGTTTACAGTTGACTCCAAATTATTTGCCTCTTCATGATGCTACTCAGCCGGGCACACGAGAATAAAAATCTACTAGCTAATTGTATGGGAACTGCTGAATCACGGCCTGAACCTCTGATTGACCACCTGAGGCGAGCAATGAGTCAGCCCTGGGAGCAGAGGTGAAGGCAATTCACCTGTGCTGCCGGAAGGGGTGGAGCCTGGCTCCACCTCTCCTAGACCCATTTAAGAGCTGACTGCCAGTGGGGAAGGATCTCTTTTGGAGATGGCTCCTCTTGGAGTCTTCTCAGCGAGCCCAGAACAAGGGTAAGCTTTCCATCCATTTCTTTAGGATGGTAAGCTGTTTATCCTAATTTTCTTGTATATTTCTTAATTATAACATCCATATATTCATTGATTATACACTAATGAACATCAAGTCTGATGGGAATGGCTGACAATCATTACATGAGGGGAAAGTTAAAAAAGAAATGAGGACTTGAGTATACAATGAGAATTAAAAACATACAGGAAGAAATAAGGAAGGAGGCTAGAAAGTCAGGATCTCTACTCTGAGGGTGGAGAGGAAAGCTGGGTTTGTTGTCTATGATACACTGGGATCATCATTGATTAAAAGGATGACTGATGGCCTCACATTTACACTTCCATATAACTTTGTCCAATTAACACAACACAAAATTTTAGTGACAGCATACTTGCCACTCTTAAATTCTACAGCTCAGGCAGATCATGAAACAACAGAACTATTAACTTAACAATACTAAGCTGTGTGACCCACTGTTATATTTTGAAGTTATCTCTGTTAAGTCTTCGTAGCTGTTGAAGAGATGCCTGCTGACAGGTTTGAATTCTGTGCTGTACTGTCCTCTTTCGAGGCACAATCATCCGGTTACACAGTCTAAGATCAAGATGGCAGCAGTAATGGTGAGTAATGGTGAGTGGATGACACTAGCAAGGAAAGGTTATAAATAAGATCAGGATGCAATCTGTTATTTTACTTGACACAGAACTATTTAACTATAATAGTTAAATTGTTAATTAGCCATCTAACTTCTTGCAAAGACTATATTAAATTTATTTCCTAGTTTCCCACATCCATCTGGGCTCATGCTAGATTTTCTCTTTATTCTCACAGCTTCACTATATCTATTCCTATTTTGTTATGTTGTAAATTGAGAAGATCATTGCTTAAGAACTCCAAGGTTGAAGGAAAAAAAAAGCAGATGAATTTAAATCCAGATAGAAAAAATTAGAGCTATTTACACAGAGTAGACACATTCTCAAAATAGTCACCATTTTTTTCTGCAGTTAGATGTTCCCATCACTTCAGAGAAACTCAACCACCTATACAACTGCCTAGTAACAGAATTTTCCCCCTCCCCCCACAGGCCTTCACTCATCTATGCATATCTGACTCACTGTTACTCTCTGATCACTGTTTTTGACAGCAGTAAAGGTCAGCAAGCAGCTACAAACGGGAACTAATGCTTATCCTGTAATAGCTGGAACATAAGACTTCTGCTGCAGTTGAGCACTCATTGTGAGTGGGGATATTGGACACACTTTATTTCTTGCTCTATCATGCAAACAGAACAGATCTCTATGGCTTCACCTACCAAAATGCAAAAAAAAAAAAAAAAAAAATTTTATCAGATAACAGATAAGCCTCAAACCATTCACTTCCTCTATTAAGATAACTCATGAGCTACAAGAAATATCAGATGTTGAGTCCATCAAACGCCAGATAAGAGTTTTTCAGAAAGAAATGAACAGAGTAAAGTCTTTAAGGAAAACAATGCTGTTTCATTCCGAGATCTTTTAATGCGTGAAACTTGACCAAAGTTTTAGTTTGAAAGCTGCAAGACTTTTCCACTGAAGGATTTAAGGGCAATCCACATCCCTATAAGGAAGCTCTGCCATAAAACTTCTCCCTGACAGGGAGAAGTGTCCTCAAGTGCAAGAATTGAAGGAAACAGGATATTCTGACCTCTTTTCCAATGGAAATTCCAAATTTACACCCCCTGCACCCCCCAAAAAATCTTACACAAGTAAGAGAAGTCAATTAAAGGCTACGTGAAGCTGAAAGTATACCAGAGCGGGAGACGTCTGATCAACGTTATAGGATCCAATCCAGACTCTCACCTAGCCCACAGCAGAACATGCCAATCCATTACATGAAACCTTGTCTTGAAAAAAAGCTCTTCACTCAACCTTGTGTGTTTTCAAATAACTTGTTTTTCAGAATACAGTTTCCAAGCTAGATCAGCTCAGAAGGCACTTTCTGAAGAACTTCTTTCTGAGCAGAGGATCCATGAACAGAAAAGTTAAATACTACTCTTAGATTTCATTTTCCTCCCCTGGTACACACACATTGGAATTTCAGAGTTAGAGCAGCCCACTTCAGTTTAAAATATTTTTGTACTCTTTTCCTTACAATCTAGGTAGAATCTTCACTTTGTCCAAGTCCACTTAACTGTCCTACAGATCTATTTTGAGTCCAAACATTTTCAGCTACTGGAAGGCTTTAATGTTCATTTCAATGTAGTTTTATTTTTATTCTGGAGACCAACTGAGGAAAAAAAATGACAAGTATTTTTCATGCCTTGCATGGTCCAAATACAACTTTTTATCTTTATTTGTATCTGAAAAAAAAAGTTAGAAAACTCCACTGTACTCTAAAGAAATACAAGTCATTCTGTCAAATCTTCAAGTCTCTTATTTAGAAAGTACTACAGTAATTGCAAGCATTCAGTATAGCACCACGGCTCTTGAACAATCCTTATTTGAACAAGAAAAGTACATACAGATGAAATGAAAATGCTTTTGCACAGAAGAGGATGGCTTTGCTGAACTTCCTATGATTGTTCCAGTCCCACTCTCCCCTCCCATGAATAAGCAAAACTTCCCAAGATAAATTTCAGCTTGGATGGCATGGGGGAAGGGAAGCGCATGTCAGACAACTAGAGAAAAGGACAGCCTCAGTATATTTCTTCACATTGCTGCATGGTCTCAAAAGTCAAGAGATAGCTAACAAGTCTGTAGTTTGACTGACAAAAAAGCAGTGTCATTGAAAGAGGGACAAAGAACTAAGATTGCTGGGTATTTATTTTGTTTAATTATTAAATCCTATTGGCAGTACAAAGGCATCCTGTCTTGAGCAGAGAACTGAGCTTTTGGGAAAGGATTTCAAACACTCGCTCCAAAATCTTGTACTCCAGTGCCTTGCCAAAATTTAAATTGTAATTTTAGCTGTACCTTCCGTAGTCAGCCTGCACAGCTTTGCTTCCCAAGTACCCAGATAATGAGCAATCTGCTCCTGATCCCACATTCAAAGTACTTAAAGTGATTAACAGATCCGCACGTGGACTGAGTCCGGGCTTTCCACATGCAGCCCTCACCCAACCTCCTGTTGGGTATCCCTGTTGTATTGTTTCTTTCAGAAGAAGTGCATCTTTATTCTAATGACTGTTCACAGTGTAGAAGGTTACACATTGCTGCATAAGACCCTGTACGTCACAGAATTCAAGTCCTGCTCAAAATTCTACATCTTAGAAGGAAAACCAAAGAACATAAATGCTGCCTTTAAGTAATCAGCAAATATTTTCTATTGTTAACCATTCTGTAACATCACATTAAAATATGTACGTACACACTTTGAAAGGAAAAAGCATTTTAATTATTGGCTACGTGAGGGTTCAGTAAAGCCATAAAGCTGGCCAACTGTCTTCTTCTATCAACCTAGAAGAGGTGATGGATGTGACAGCACAGCAGTTCTGATTTTAAGCCGTGCAGTATAGTAACTGTAAAAAGCTAATGCATAAGGGGGAGGGGATAGGAAAGGCCTCCAGAGCCATAGTATATTTAGAATCCAGCCTTTCTCCTAGCCAAGCTGAAAGTCTTATTGCTTAGTGATCTGGTACTAAGCACTTTGAATGCTCCTGGAGAACACTCAGGTGACTTCACTGGAAAACTGGTGCTGTTTGACTCTGTATTCAGATTAAATCCTACCATACTGTTTACACTGGAACAGCCTTCATGCTCAGGCTTGGATTGTTTTATTCTTCATTATCAGTTAAACACTCCAAGGAAAAATATCACCACCTCTGTACCCAATACAGTACTTTGCCAAATTGTATCAGTTTAAAAGCTTGCAACAAATCAAGTATAAGAACAGTATCAGGCAACAGTAAAAACAGACAGGTAAAAGGGAACAAGGAAAGCAGAATCACATGAATAACATTCACATACATTGTCACTCAGGAGACCTTCCAAAAAGTTTAATAATAATGCTGGTTCAGAGGGAGCCTTTTCCAGACAAACAGAAACCTGAAACTAATGATGGGAAAGGAACACAGAACTGTTTTGCTTTGGCTTCAATTAAGGCATCTCAATGAAGCAACCAATAAATGCCAAATATCCTTCATTCCTGGAACAGATAGACACACCACAATCTATAAGATAAAGGAGCCTTAAAAACTCCATAGGCAGCAGCAAAAAAAAAAAAAAAAAAAAAAAAAAAAAAACTTCTAAAGTTTTTGCTTTTGTTTTATTTTTAAATCAGACTTTAGTACAAGCATTAAGAAAACAGAAGTAATTTCCACTAATCCCAACAAATGTAAACGGGTTCAGAGATGTCCAATCAACACAGAACTAGAACTGACTAAAGTAAAATCCAGGCTTCCTTAAATACTGCAGCTTTACATTAAGCTGAGTAAAAGAAATTGCCAGCTGCTGAGAAAGAGGGCAGTCCTGCACCACTGCACAAGTCCACGTAAGAAAACAGCTCATACCATCAGAAATGCTCATCAAAACCATCAGAAAGCTGTCCGCTTTTTTAAGTGTTACATTGCTTTTAGTTCTGACTTATGATCCTTAATCACAGTGAGCTACAAAGCAACGTGATGAAACATTAGGCATGTCCTTTAGTTGCCAGAAGACCATAATCATAAAGTCACACTATGTGAATGATTACAAACAACAACAACAACAAAAAAATCAATCTAGCAAAGGCAAGATTGATAACACTTCAGTAAGTAGAATTAGACAATTTTCTGTTGATAACTAAAGTTACAGAATTTTTCTTTCCAGGATCATTTCACAACGTAAAATATATCTATGGCTCTATGGCTCTATATCAAGGGCAATGGAAGGCTATTTTCTCTAATATCTTTTCCTAGACATATACCCAAATCAGGAAAGCCTAACATCTCATCCCTGGAAACGTTCAAAGCCAGTTGGATAGGGCTTTGCGCAACCTGGTCTAGTAGGAGGCAATCCTGTTTGTAGAAGGGTTGGAACTAGATCAACTTTAAGGTCCCTTTCAACATTTTGTGATTCTACGGCTGCTGAGGCCATGATTCACATGCATCCCACTGCCCCCCCCCGCACTGCACATCACCTTTGCAGCAATTATTTAGAATAGTTCAGTTGGAAGGGACCTTCATTGCCTCCAGCCATTTGACCACCTAAGTGCTAACCAAAGGTTAAAAACTGATACCCAGGGCATTATCCAGTGCCTTCTGGACACTGATAGGTGTGGGACATCAACCATCTCTCTCAAAAGCCTGTTCCAGTATCTGACAGTCCACACAGTAAATAAGTAGTTCCTACTGTCCAGTCTGAACCTCTCCTAGCAGTTTTGTGCCATTCCTGCACATCCCATCAGTGGTGACCAGACAGAAAAAACTAGCACCTCTTTCTCCGCTCTCCATCCTCAGGAAGTTGCAGAGAGCAATGAGTTCGCCCCTCAGTCTCACTTTCCCCACACTGCACAACCCAAGTGACATCAGCCTTACCTCATAAGATATGCCCTACCAGCCCTTTCACTGTTCTCCATACCAGCAATTCCTTACAGTGCCCCTGAAATGCTCCAGGAATCCCCAGTTTAAGCACAGTAAGTGTTTCAATGAGTAAAAACTTAATGTAATGGCAGAAATATTTCCCTCAGTTACTAGTAAATAAAGCTACACTACCATTTGCCACACATAAGCAAGTCCGTAAATCAATAAGGTTGAAGTCACTCATGATTTAACTAAAGGTTTGCAGCCACAACACAAGCAGCTAATCCATTAACATTTTTAACAGCCAAAGCAAATTCCAGAAGTATGTTTGAGGAAGTAGAGGAAGATGTGGCACAACTGGGATCCTACCCTGTAGCTCAAAATCGCCTAGAACTTTAGTACAGTGTTCAAAGCAGATATGGGATTTCAGAAAAACTTTCAGATCTATATTCACAGAAGCTGCACCATGCTACCATCAACATCACAGTGACTATTCCACAGGCTGGGATCCAAAGATGTACTATTATCCAAGTAAGCATTCTTCTCCCTTATATAACAAACACTAATGAACTCTAATGATGTAATTTTAAATCATCATATGTTGTGATAGTTATAGTTTCTCTTCTTAGTGCATGTTTTTGTTACTACTTTTCCATATCTGGAAAACCTTCTGGTCTGACAGAGGCGACGTGTAGCTTGCCATCAGCAGTCTGACCATCAATAAGCAATTGTGAGATATCCAAGACAATTCTGGCAACCATGTGGAATACAAAGTCACACCAATCTAACTGAAACTACCCTGGAATCACAAACACGGACCAAGAAGCAGTTACCTAAATCAAATGCTACATCTTGCGATCTCCCCAGTAACTTAAAGCTTTTAACGTCACAAAGGAACGTGCACCAACTTCAAAATAGATTATTACCAAAACTAAGGAAATCATCCTCAGTGACGATTCATCATTTCAAACAGCAAAAAATCACACTTAACTTCTGATGCTTCAAGAGTAAGTTCGTCTACACTGGATACGTTGAAATTATTAAAAGAACTGTTTGATGAGAAAAGCAAAAATTAAGCTGCTGAGAGAAGTCTCTCAAAATACAAATCAAGTTGATTGATATAGGAACAACAACAAAAAAAGCAGCTGAAAGTCATCCTAGCTTCCCAGAAAGACCACAAAGCTGTTCTCATTCTCAACTTATTGCTTTAAAAGAAATTTCAGACAAGCAGATTTATCACAGCTCTGGCACAGATGGCAGCTACTGAAGCCATGGGATCAGCACACAGATGCCGAGGTACACCTCCTGCATGATGGGAGTTGAGCCTGCTCCTCTCTCTTCTACGGTTCCACACACGCAATTGAGAGGAATTGTTTAGACTCGCAACACTTGGTTAATTTTTTTCTTAGGACAAATAACCGTGTATAAAACTATACACAGCAGCAGAGAGAAATGGAAAGGATATTAGGTAGGTTTTAAAAAGTTTAAAACAGTTTCACTTCTAAAAATGAGATCAACTCTTTCCATTCTTGTCTATAAAAACCACAGAATCCCATTTGTAAAATTGTATTTTTGCTGCTTAGCGGGGGCAGAAGTATCTCAAAGTATTCTTCTGCATATCAGAATTATTTCACATTCTTTCCTTTTTTGAGCCGTAATTCACATTGAAGATAGCAATTAATATTCAACTTAAACAAAACATCTCCAAAACGAGAACATCCCCTCAGAAACCTACTACCGCATACTGAATATAGTAAGACTGCAGCATGAAAGCACTTGTTACACCTCTCAGAAAAGTAATTGCACTTATTCAGGCAGGCTAAAATAAATAAAACTTTAAAAAACATGAAGTAAACCGCCTCCCTTCTTATTTGAATTTCCACTGTCTCAATTGCATCAATTAGAATTGCCTTCAGGTGTATATATCTTATATCTTCTGAAATGATAAAAAATGAAATTAATGTACTGCATTCTATTCAACACAAGTTGTAAGATTACTGCCGTGAATTTCATCACCATATTACTGCATTGAGAAAAGTATACAGTTCTCTGGAATTTGTTAACCACAGTACAAGTGATGAGAACATCAGCACAAAGACTGATGCTCTGGGGAGGTGCAAAAAAGAACAGAGAAACCAGAACTGCAAATTAAGCATCATCAGCAATACCATGTAGCACATCCACAACATCTGGTAATTGCTGAAGCGTAGAACCTCATAACACAAGGGAAAGTGCAGCAATGACAGCAGAGCAGCAAGGTGCTAGGCTGCAAGTGAGGGTTTGCTCAAGTACGACAGCCATAGGCACAGAAATAAAGGAAAGAAGCTGCTTACCTCCAGAAGGCCTCAGGTATGCAGAGATCTCCAGCAAGATACCCTCACCTCCACTGCCTGCACTTAAATGAGGAATGGGAAGATCCTGGCTCCACCCCTTCTGGTCATTCGGCTGCACTGCATGCACCTGAGCTCCCAAGGTTGTCCCTGCCTTCCTACCAGGTGCTCAATCACTGATTCAAGCCATGACTTAGCATTTCCACTACAAACCTAAAAAGCCATCTTTAATCACCTCCAAGAATGTACTCAGGCAGTATAAAAGACTTGATTTTACTATATGGACTATTTTAATCTAAATTAATCACACAGCTTTTGTCGAAAAAAAAAATTACTTTTATCTCACTTTCCTCTCACAGGAGAAAGACCAACTAACTGAGGCCAAATCAATAATCCACCCAGCATAAAATACTCCGATGTCCTTAAAATAGTTTCTCTATGCTTTATACGAAGCATTACTCACATTCATTTCATAGCACTGACAAAAGAAATCCATTTGGGTAGAAAGTACAACACTGGAGAATTACTCAGCAAATTACAATGAAGTGCAAGAAGCAGTAATAGCAGTGCAGACTTGCAAACCGCTCTGCCAATGTACATTAACCAGACCCTGAGAAAACTTTCCTCTGTGATGCCATCAGATAGAGCAAGAGGTTTACATTAAGCATTTTTCCTTCTCAGAATGGACCAACAGGAAGAATGTCATTTACAAATGGATTGGGATCCCAATACTGCAACAAGAAATGAGATAACTAATCACGTGTTAGCAGCACTGCTATGTAATATTCAAGTCATGCCGTCCTGAGATTGGACTCGAACTAGTTGCAAACCATCCTTGCTTCTGACAATAGTTTAAAAAAAAATAAAGAACAAAGAACATTTTAATTCCTAGGAACAACTGTTTATAGACCATAACTCAGCTCTACTAGCATTTTTATGAACTGAAAAAGGCTTAAATGTATAAAACTAATAATCAAAACTGTAGCAGACTCAGGAGATTTTCAGAAAGCTAGTGTTTTAATTCTCAAGACACCACAGACTTACCTTGGTCCTCTTAGTAGGTGGTGAGGTGAACACTTCCAAGGAACAAGAAGGAAAGAACTACCAACTTGAATGAATCAGAACTGCTGGGCTTTATTTTGAGCTCTGTCCTTACCTCTTTCTTTGACCTTGGACATGTCACTTCCTTGCTAATCTGTACCACTCTGTGGAATGCAAATAGCAGCTTTTATAAAGCATTTTGCTAAGTAGCATGAATACCCTCAGCAAAATCTTAGTGCTGTGCAAAGAACAACCACATTTTGCTGAAACAGCTAAAAAAAGGAGTAAATATGCTTTTGCTAGTTCTCTGCAGCATTAGTTAATGGGCATTATTCCTCTAACAATGCTGCCATATCTAGTGCTGGCAGACAAATCGAAACAGCTTGATTATTTACAGTACCTCACTGAAACCAGCAGGACTGCCCTTTTTGATCTTCAGCATTACTGACCGAACACCTTCCCATGGCCAGAAACAAGACTCCAATCAGATGAGAAAGATGTGAAAGGGAAATGCCAAAAGCTGTTCTAAACACAAAGATGTTTCCTTCAGTGGGCATTCCCTACTGCTGTTTTTTTCTTTCCTCCTGTAGCTCCATATTTCCATGATTTAGAAGTCTCCACACAGGGAGAGGCCTACTAACAATTCTGTAGCAGATGCTCAGTTGACCACTGACATGCAGGAGAAGAGGCAAAGGTTAACAATATCACCAGATGAAAAGAAGAAAGAATCAGATGATTCTGCCAACAGATTAAAAAAAAAGATTAATTTCTTATATAAAAAGAACTGAGTCTCTTGAACCAAATGCAAGAGGAAAAAAAAAAAAAAGATTCATCCCCTCACAACAGAACTGAACAGTTTTCCTGGGTTATCCTCTTTCCATTCTGCAGTTAGACAGCTAACACGTGATATGGTAATTCCAGTGGAACACTCACCTCCCAGACTCGCTGCAAACTGACATTCAGCAAAAGAATTTCAGATCTCTAAAAATAAGTCACAGGTGTGCAATCTGTTCTGTAAAGATGTTTATACGCTCATTTCCTGATAACATCCAGCAATGAGAACAGACAGCTCAGAACCTCATCTCCAAAGATTAAAATTCTAACTGAAATGAACGCTGCTTCTAAAATTTACAGGATGCTTTCTACACTGTAAATGCATTAGGATTAATTTTAAAAAAGTAAGATAACAAAAATGTCAAATAAATTAAGAAAAATGGTGGAACAAAAATAAGATGTTTAAGTTTTTGATTAAAAGGAAAACAAAATTGCGACACAGTTTTTTTGACTGAGAAAATCTCAAGGAATCCAGAATCTCCAAATAATCTCACAAGGTTCAGTCTCCATACAAAATGGAGTTACCTCCTACAGCAATGAAAACCTATTCTTTACTATGCCATCCAAAACGTTGAAAAGAAAATTGAGATTTTTGGGGGTATCTACTAGTTGATTACACAGATAAAACTGCAATACTTCAGATTAAAAAGGATATTTTCAAATCCTTATATATAATTAGGTAACTTCTCAGACTTGCATTACGGTGTTCACTTGACTCATTTCGTAGTTTCAAATGTAATACGACTATTTTTAGAAGATTCAGCATGAAGTATTGTCCTTATGCAATCTGTATCTGCCTGAACATAGGCAGGCATCTGAAAGCAAAGCACTATCTGATCTTCTACTACTCCAGCAGGAAATTTGACTTTAAATAAGCCAACTTTTCCTTCTCACTCCCCCATCTAAATCCCTAGCTCTCATACTGATGACTCCTGCAGCTTCAGACAGTCAGTATAAGTCCAAGGTAGCAGGTGGTTCTTGAAGACAAGATGTAGAAGAATTGTACAAGTACGTATTACTAAATCTAGGCAGTACAAATCAGTAGACCAATACAGCTGATGCTCTCATGGCAGTTCTGGAGTAGTGGTAGATGCTCAGTACATAGCAGAAGTTGCCTGCAAGAATCTTTTTCAAGATCTGGCGAGCAGAAGCTGTTCCTTCTGCAGAGATGCATTAGTGTCTATCCAGTTGGTTGGTGAAAACTTGTACCAAAAAAAAAAAAAAAAAAGTGACAAGCTTGTAATTCTTCAGCCATAAAGCCAATAACTTAATTCATTCTCAACTATCCACAGCAATAGAAAAGTACATCAGAAAACCACACAAAACACAAACAACGTATACATGGTGATGCAATAATAATTAGAAATTCTCTCCCCCTCTGCTCCAAACACAGAACATCCTGGAATTATTCAAAAGGCATTCTCATTGATTATTCCCTTCCAATTGTTTCTTCCCAAATGAGGAAAATTCTAGCAATTTATTTAGCAGAACCTTTCACTTCTCACTGAAGATTTACAGTGCAGCACAAATTATGTACTGCTGAATCACTGTGACAAAAGACTTTTTTTTCTTTGCTGCCAGAACAGATGCTTTCTAACACCCATATCTGAGTTTCATTGGCAATCCTGTGTGCCCGTGTCCCTCTCATTTCACTGGTACTCTGTCTGGTACATTTTCCTTTCACAACTAGTAGTCTCTCGTCTGAACAAAACAGTGAAAAGCCAGGACATAACAACAGTTTATTTTAGAATTAGCTTTCCTTCTAAGCCTCAAAAATGTTCAGACATTAAGCAATCAAGTCTTAACAGCCTGCTAATGAAATAAGATAGCATTTGCTTAGGTAAGCAACTCTTAACTTAATTATTTCTTTTTCACAGATGAAGCCAGCCTTTCCTTAATTAACACTACCACTCAATCTTCCTTCTCACTTTGTTAATATGGCCATACGTATTGCCACTTGAAAGGGAAGAAGTTTAGATGTTAAGGTTGCCTTGATTTTTCAAGAAAAAAGGGAAACTTTAGTAGCATAAGAATAATATAGAAATAAATTTGAAAATTCATAGTTTCTATTTTCAAACTCACCAATAAAAGTTAATACTTGTGGCAGTGAACATACCTAGTTAGTTCTAACGGAAAAAAAAAAAAAAAAAAAAAGATTAAAGGCCAAAAAAGCATAGGGAGATTCTGCAGACTTGAAATTTATAGCATCGTAATGGTTAATACCAGCTCTAACAAATCTATTTAAGATATTAAAATTCCCATCTGTCAGACCTCTCTGCTAGATGTTACTCTCCTCAAAGCAAAGGAGGGCATGTGCCTGCATCTCAGCCACCCATTTCATAGCACTTATTAATTCAAGTCATAAATAAAAATGGATTCATACTAACACATCTAACTAAATCACTGCAGTTAACATGCAGATAGTTGATTTCTTTTGTCATCTAGACAAGAAATAAGCACAGAGAGAGGCCAAAGCTAAACAGTTGCAAACTGACATCAGGATGGAGATGATCATTAAGTCACTGCAGCAGTTTGCTCTAACATTCATAAATAATGGTTCCATGTGTGCATTTGACTTCAAGGTAAAGTTTGGAGAAAAAAATAGATATACTACCAAAAAAAAACCCACTCCTCAGTTTGTGGACAGAGGAGTCCTCAGACTGAGGACAACAATGCAATTGCTTTCATGAAATAGAATCCAGAATCGTAATTACTGATGCTCTAGTCCAGGTAATTTAATGGGTCAGCTGCATCCCATGTAACACCACAAACATCAGCTCTAGACTGTGGTGTACTGGTTCATTTCATTTACCTGAATTAACGCTTCTGTCAACACTAGCTCTGTGAGGGACTGGGAGAAGTTCCCACTTGGTAGAAATTATCTCCTGTAAGGAAATTAGGTTTATATCTCATATATGCAACAAAATATAGCAAGGAAAATAAAAGCTTTAGGGCATTAATCTTTCCAGAAGACATTTTTATCCCTCAAAGAAGTAGAAAGAAGGTGCATAGTTTAAGCTCAAAAGCACTTCCCAACACACCGGAATCCAGTTAAGTGCCAGAAGAACTAAGACATTGTACATATGAGAACTGCTACAGAAGAATTCTCCAATTACAGTTTTTCAGTCACTTAAGTCACTTCTATAAAGTAACAGAATTCACATGTTTTTCTGTGGTCTGTAGCACCATACTGTAGACAACTAAACCCCTCTGGGATTAAATTAGAGGATACAGTGGTTCACAAGAAAGGATTCCTGATTGAGAGTTATTCCCCTCTCTTCTATATACTATTTCTTTCTGAAAATTGATCCCAGCTCCCTTACTGTTCATTGTAAAGCACTTACTGTTGCTGGACTTCAGGTCACGGTGAATTATAGGAACAATTGCTTCCTCGTGCAAGTAGTTCATTCCCTTTGCAATCTGTACTGCCCAGTTCACTAAAATGTCAGGAGGTATCCTTTTACCAGACAACACTCTATTTAATGATCCTCCACGGGCAAACTCCATGATCAAGCAAAGATTAGGTTCCTTCAAACATACGCCCCTGAGGGCAATGATGTTGGGATGCTTTAACATCGCAAAAAGCTTGGCTTCTTGGCGGACATTCTCAATGGTCTGGCTGATGTCCTCATCAGGGTCATAGCGAGCTGCCTTGACAGCAACCTCATCTCCTATCCACACAGCTCGATATACTTTTCCGAAGCCCCCTATGCCAATGATTTCCTCCAGAACAAGTTCTGAGAAGTCGATCTCCAAGACTAGGAAAAAAAAAAAAAAAACGAGATGTAAATGTTTAGCAACTATGCAGCCCGTATATTAACTCAAGGTCCATGTTGCCCAACCTCACCCTTAGCCTTATAAGATGGGCCAATTTTCTACCCAAAATTACACAAATGGAAGCAGTAGTCCCTTCTGATAATATTTCTTTAAGAACTAATACAATAAAAAAGAATTTGTAGTATTATAAAAACTTCCATAAAGTAGTCACTCAATGGTGATGATTTCAACATCACAGCTGTGTATGATACACTTAAAGATATCATCATCTTAACATGCTGAAACACCATTAAAGATAAATCCTAATTTCTTGCCCTCATTGATGGTGCAATATTTTGAAAACTAAAACCAGAGATAGCCACATGCTAATCTCCACTGATGTGACTACAGTGCTCACTGTTACAGAGTTAAAAGTTAACATCAAACATCTTCTCTTGAATTCATCCATATTTGAAAGTTTTTATTCAAATGCCACTAACAATATTTTAGTCCTTCCAAAATCAAGCTTATTTCTCCACACTTCAAAAGCTTTGCAGACTTGTTCCCCATGAAATCTCTCTGCCAATTCTGGCAGTACTGACGATTGTGTGACAAACAGATGGATCAGACTGCATACTGAGCATGCACGGCCAGCAATAAGGAAAACAATTTTTTACTACTGCATATAGCGCATAATAAGAATGCCTGTTTTCTTTTCCCTATTGTTCCACGAACAATGGAGTCAATGATAAGCCCGAGAAGAACCAAACACGTAAGCCCGCAGCAGGACTCGCGGGCAGCGAGCGCAGCGCGGCCAGCCCGCGGCAGGACAGCGGCGGTGCTGAAGGGACAGCTCCCCCCGGGGCCGCGCCGGGAGGAAAAGGCCACGCACGGAAGCCGAACGGCGCGGGTGCCGTCAGCTGCACCCCTTCACAAACAGCAACGCCCTGCTGGGTGCACAGCTGAAGCAGTCTGGGGCACACGAGCGAGATTTACGCTTCCAGGTGAAATTTAAGACACGACACTGCACGGAATTTTGAAATGAGTTCTTTTATTTGCAGGAACAATCTTAGCTTTGCCTTGAATGTGTGTACGTTTCTTTAATGTAGACTGGCCTTCTCATCCTCAAAAGTAGTTTAATCAGGAAAAAGCTCACTTTTAGACAAGCTTTTTAATTAAAGAAGTATTTTGTGTTGATTTAGTTTAACTTCACAGACTCGTTTGTACTGCTACAGTAGCATATAAAAGACTCATTTCCCCTTATCTTTCTGAACACACTAACTCCTTCTCTAAGCTCAAGTTAATTTATCAGACATGCTATAATAAACTGTAAAGACAATGGGAACATACAGGGTGCAGATTGTATTGCTGGAGAACTTAAGAAGTGCTATATCATTGGTCCTGGACTGAAAAGAAATTACAGAGCCGGTACGCCATTTACCGGTGGTGAAGTTGACAATTGCAAAGTAATCGTTGTTTAATCAGTATTCATTACACCATATGATTAAGCCACTTAGCTGAGTCTGTCATGCATAAGAGCCCATAGTGTAAATGAGGGTCCTTCAAATAGACCCCTTGCTGACAGCCTCAATAGGGATGCAGGGAGAGCATTCTTCGTAGTTGTCTTTAGGGTATCGAGGCAAGGCTCGGCTGAGCGCTATCAGAATGGCTGACAGCGTGCAGCCACTCGCTACCACAACTATCAGTGGAAGCAATGTCTCAAGCCCTTGCACTCCAACACCTTCATGATACATGAAGATAAACTTCAGGAAGCAACTAAAAATAGCTTCTGCACTGAGGTGCTACAAATTACTACTTTGTATTACTCCATTAAGCAAGTTAACAGTGGATCGGTACTCGAAATAGCCCTCGAGTTAGCAGTGCCACCTCTACAAGGGAGCATCACTCCTTCTGAAGGGCAGATCTGTAATGTCAAGTTTCAAAACCCAGTTTAACAGCAACCAACCTTTCTACCTGTCCAAATCTTACTGTTTCCTAAAAACAAAAACAAACACCACCCCACCACCAGAATGCACGTTAAAAACTTACTGCAGGGGAATAAATTCTATTCCATCATGAACATATGGTTGCTTACTTGAGAAAAGAGGCAGTACTGTCCTGTTAGGGCAACAGAAGGGTAAGATAACAAGGATAAAGGGAGATGGTGCATCCCCACAACTGATCCTGAACTACCTTGCCACAGAAAGTGTAATAGGACAGGAGAATAAATAGTTACAAAGACTGTACTTAAACAGCCCAAAGCATGAGAGGAGCTGAGGTTTCAAGAATCTCTGTAGAAATGGTTCTTCCCAGTTATCAAGAGGCAAACCTACTGAGCATTTGCAGCATTTTCTGCATGTGGGAAAAAATACCCTACACTTTTCCAGCATGAAAGCGAGCCCCACCACTGCCCAGCAGTCTTTTCATATTTCCAAGGGTAATTCTACAAATTACTGAACTCTCCACTTAAATGCTTTCAAGCAGATGTGGAATAAAGAAAAAAAAGAAGCTATTAGTTGTATTCCTTGGAGATACGTCCCAGATAGGACGAAGTATCTTTATCCCTTTTACTTTCTTGAAAAGACTACTCATCTGAAGATTCACCTCTGCCCCCACAAAAAGAAAAAAAAAACAACCCACAACTTTATTCTTGCCTGAATTGTCAATATTGATAGAGACAAGATCTAATAACAACCATTCCATCTTGTCTCACTTTCCACAATTGTACGTGGCAGCAAAAATAAGCAAAAATGAAATGGCTCAAAGGCTTCAAAACTGCTCTGAAATTAGGTACAAACCAACCCCTCCATACTTTCAGCATCACATCTTAATCACCCAACTCTCAGGTAGGCCCAAATATCCAAACTCTGATAAAACTCATTCAGAGATGTTATTGAGCAGCGTTTATAAGTAGGGAAATGGCAAACGGGAACCTGCTAACACAAATGAACATAGGAGTAAAACATAATAGACTTCTGGTTGGGAGCAAGGAAAATAATGAACGAGTAACAAACGACCACTGCAGAAAGCAACCGCTTCCCACGCAGCAACGTCTCTCTCCTTAAGGACATTCTTAAAGGGGAGCCACCGGAGGCTGCACCGCCACCCAGCCACGAAGCTTCAGCCGTTTGAAGGTTTACAGCCCACAGAAGGACGGTAGGGAAGCACAAAGGGAAACGGCGATAACCGCGAACACGGCGCCCGCGCTACCGAACACGGAGACAGAAGATCGCCGGGCTCCCGACAGGAAAGGCCCCCGGGCAGCCCCGCGCGGCGCAGTACCGAGCCGCCTCGCGCTCCGCTCTCGGGGCCGCCCCACAGGGCCGTTCGTGCCGAGGGCCGGGCCTCGCCTCGCCTCGCCTCGCAGCTCCCCACAGCCGCGGCCCCGGTCCCCCCGGCACCCGTCCCCGCGGCCCCCCCCCCACCGCGCTCCTTACGCTGTATGGCGGGGGGCGGCGGGTAGCGGGCGCGCAGCTCCGGGCCGCCCCCCTGCACGCCGCTGCTCACGTAGTTGCTGGGGAAGATGCCGACGCGCTGGTCGATCTGCCCCGTCCACCAGCCCTCGTCGCCGGACACCTGCGAGTCCCGGGACAGCACCTGCACCACGTCTCCCGGCCGCAGGCTCAGCTCGTCCTCGCCGCACGCCTCGTACTCGAAGACGGCCGTCCAGAGCGGCCCGCCGCCCGGCGGCTCCCCGCCGCCCGCGCCCTCCTGGCTGAGCGCTGTGAGGGGCTCCATGGCGAGGCTGCTCCATAGGGGGAGGCGCCCGCGGCAGCCGAGCGCTGCGGAGGGCGGCGGGGCCGGTACCGCCGCCTATTGTTCATGCGGCCCCGCGCGGCCCGGCAGCGGGTGCCGCCGCCGCGGCCCGGCCCGGAGCCGCCTCAGCCCAGCGCGGGAAGGGGTGAGGGCGGGCGGCGCGTGCCGCCGGGCCGCCGCCGCCACATCCCTCTCCTCCCCACCCGCCTCCGCCTGCCGCCGCGGCCGCGCATCCCGGAGCCACCTGACTCTCTGGCAGCTTCGGCGGCGGGAGGGAGGGGCGGCCCGGCTCCTCGCCGCGATTGGCCGCCGCTCACGCCCGTCAACGCCTCCCTCTCACCTGATTGAGGGCTCTAGCCCTCTCGGCCACGCCCACCCCCCCCTCGCGCCGGAGCCTCGCGCTCACCGGCGTCCCCCCCGATTGGCCCCCGCCCCGTCGGCCGCCGCTTCCCATTGGCCTCGCCGCAATTGTCAGTTAAGGACCCCGAGCCCCGCCCGCCCCGCCGCATCTCGTTGGCTAGGGAAAGCGGCGCGACGCGGGGAGGGCCGAAAGAGGGCGGACGTGAGTGGACGGGGCCACGCTCACCCGCCGCCAGCTGGAGGGCGGGGCCGGCCGCAGCGCCGCTGGCCAATGGCAGCGCGGGCCCTCCGCGCGGCACTGAGGCAGCGGTTTTGGGCGGGGTTGCGCCTGCGCTCGGTACGAGGCCGCGGGAGCGCGCTGCCGGCGGGGTGCCGCCATGTCGTGCTGTGAGGAGCGGCGAGGGCTGCCGTGCGGTCAGCTGTAGCGGGCGCAGTGTGGAAGCGCAGACGCGGGCCAGGAGGGACTGCGGTTTCGTTTATCCCACGTGGTCAGGCTGTGCGCCAGCGCAGGCGTTATCTGGGCTAACTGCAAGGTTAATACGGATGGCTCACCAAGTGAAAAATGAGTAAAAGTGTAACAGTGACAAAAAAGGGCGGCTTTCTTCATGTGTCACGGCAGGCGTCGCTGATAAACTGCAGGTGAAAAGTCTCATCGTGCAACACCTCCTGACTAGAAATGCTTGCTTTTCCAACTGCATGTAATCTGTTCCCATGTGAAGTCTTGGGCTTAGTGTCTGTGCAGAGTTTTGCAAAGGGAATTACACAATTCTTATCTGCTAAATGATATATATTTTTAATTCTGCACTTCAAGTGAAGCATGTGATGTTGTTTTAGGTGACAGCCAGTACTTCCTCTGTGTTCTACACGGGACTTTCGTATTTCCCTCTTGCCAGTGGGGCCGGGTCTCGGTGCACTCTCTCCACCGTTCGTTTGTTACTAAACAGTGTTTTCACCATTAATCTGAGCTTATCCAACGTTACTGTTGCTGAAAGGGACTTCCCTGCGCTGTGTCACATGCCTGACCTGCTTTCCTGATTCCAGCAGCAGCGACTGCGTGGCTCTAGAGTCATTTCAGCTCATTCAGCCAGCTGAAAGCTAAGCCACCCTGTAAAGGCAGGGAGATTTCAGTCAGCTTTTCAGGTTGGTCTGACTCGTGTTATGGCTGTGCACGAGCACAGTCATTAAAGCCGGCACGATGTAAGGGCGCAGGATGGGATGGAGGACAGCAGACCTCTCCTGTTCAACCCACAGTCAGTTTACTTGCCCCCATCGTGATGCTGAGGGGTTAACAAATAGCTGTATCTGCAATTTTTGGAGTTCAAATAATAGATGATTGAGAAGAAATCTGAAGGAGTGGTGTTAATGTCCTTTAAAACATTCTCAGCTGCATCCAGTACCTTTCTGTCCAGTTTTATTAACGGAAATGGCTTCTTTAAACCACACAATGGGTAAATACAATCCAAAGTGAATATTCTTTAAAAATTGTCCTATGAAAAATGTAATGAGACAACAAAATAAAGGCCTCCTGTCTTTTAGCTGATTGAAGTATTGCTACTGTAGAACACCAAAGCCTTTAAAGCAGAGTTACATTGCTGATGGTGAAAACTCTAAGTAAATCGACTTTATACATGCTCAGATTGACTACTGCAGCAACCTAACGAGACAGAGCCCTGCCCTCGTGTGGAGTGCCTCGGTACTGTGGTACGCAGCCAATTTAACTTGTAAAATAGATCTCGATTTTTTCTTTTTTCTCCTAGGTGCTTTTTCTTCTTCTGTGATATATTTCTACAGAAATAGTCTCACTTGTAGAGGAAACCCAGAGCAACAAGTACCTGGAGCTGGAAGAGTGACTAGGGAAATACTCCCCAGGAGCCCTCATGGGCTTCTACCATTCTCAGAGATTTCTCTTTGCCTCATTCACCAGTCATCTCAGAAAGCAGTTTCTGCTTGTAAAGATTTGGACAGACTGGAAAAGCAGTTCATCTATTTATTGTGATCACAAAAGTCAGTTAATGTTAAATTAATGTCAGTAACTGGCAAAAGTCAGAAGAAGGTAACATTAAATAGCGTAAGCAGTCTGTGAATGATATTTTAGCTCTTGTGAGATACAGAAAGCTTTGGAATAGTGTACGATTGTCTGATGAACAGCATACATGCTACAGTGGAGGATTTTGTTGTTTGTTTGTTTTTTTCTTATGTGTTTTCTAAGATTCTATATATTCCCATTATTATTCAAGCAAATCTGAACAATGAGAATTAGACTGTAGATTCAAATCTCAAAGTCTGTATCTGAATCCCCATTCAGTGATTCTGAATGTGTGGCAACAGAATTCATCACAATGTGTTTAAAAAGGAGACTAATCTGTAAAACACAAGTGATAATCTGAATGTAGTTTAGAATGCCTTCATAATGGAAATTTAGGACCAAGGGTTTTAATGCAGGCTTAGTTTTACTTTTGTGTTAGAAAACAAAAATTATTAGAGGAGAAAAGAGAGGCCCATCTATCCTTGCTTCAAAAACTCTGTGCCCTGCTGATTGCATTTCATTATTCATATACATTTAGAGCAACCATCTCAGCTTTTGCCCTATCTTCTGAGGATTATTAGTGTACACTATTAAACTAGTGCTTTCTCTTTCCACTGACACCTTTCCCTCTCTTAACTGGACCTAGCTGTTCTATAACATCATCTTTCTAATGTGCCAGTCCATAGTTAAAAAAATATACTGGTTATCTAAATCTTGGCATTCCAGACTCTGTCTGTGTGCTCTGTATATGCAAAAAAATAAGTAAATCAAAATACTATAGAAGAAAAAACAAAGAGTCCAGAAGGAAGAAATAGTACCAGTACCTACAACATAGTACTAGAATGTCCTTACTGTTGTTCCAACAATAGCTTTGATGAAAACACATTTCTGCTAAGGACACTTAGAAGGTATAAAAGATTAAGGAGAGTCTCCTTGGTGTGTCTCCTTAGCGTAGCTCACTCCTTATGCATTCCATGGCAATTTATATTGCATCTTAAGTTACCCTGACACTAATGCTCTCATTTGGCTTTTATACATTTCCTAGGATGTACGTCAACTGTGTTCCATGGTTATAGCCACAGATAGAGCCATATAAAGCAATCTGGAGATGTGTCTAATGCCACTAGACAGTTATTTGATCAGTGACTGATAATGTCTCCTCAAATAACGTCAGCTTCACTGACGAATTGATTCTTCTATCATTATAAATGGCCTCACTGCATGGCTGTAAAACTGGATCGTGCTTTTTCCTCACTTTAGAAAAGTACAGCTTTACCAGCATCACTTTAATGTAGATTTGCTCTACATTTGCTAGGGGAGAGGTAAGCTACTAGCAACAGAAGCTGTACAGGCTGTGCTGTGCTGACTAGGAAGGAGGCTGTGAATCTGGGACTTCAGCATCTGAGTCAGTACAAGAGGGAGCTCTGCTCCGCTTCATAAAATATATATGCTAATCTCCCAGATGGCTATATCTTCATGGAACAGATGACCTGGAAAATAAAACAAGACTGAAAACACTGGTTAGTGGAAATTCTGGGATAAAATGTGAGTTTCTTAAAGATTCATCTTTTGAACTCACAGGTCGCAGTATGATTTCACACGTGCCACATGGCACTGATGCATTTATCAATATTCATATAAGAAAAACAGATTAGAGAAAGCGTTTCAAATGAGCTTTCTAATTGCACTGGAAGATACACAGCTAAGAGAAATTATGGTTTAGTGATGGTTTAGAAACTTTGGTTTAGTGATGACTTCAATTTACATGCTATATATTTTATTGCATTCCAAGCTGCTTGTATAGCCTCTATATCATTTGACATTGGTGTGTTGGCAGTCCTGCAGAGGAACACCAGCACTGCTCTGCAGATAACATTGTGCCACATTTTTGAAAATTTGTGAAACAGTAATATAAGCAATTTGAATAGAGGATCTGAGTTATTGCAAAGCAAATACTCCCATTACTGCTCAGCAAAGACATTAGGACAAACCTTTCATGAAAGAGCACTGAAATATTTACAACCACTGGTGGCTTCAATCTTCCTTTTTATGCTGCGTGTGAAAAATGAAACAGCACAGCACACTTCAGTGGCACTGCCAGTGTATGGTTCAGCACTCCCTCAGAGAGTTCAGCTTCCTGCCGTGTTGCCAGCACTGCCTGTGGCACCATGGCTTCCCCTAGAGGCCTCTTGCCCAAGGAATGACCAAGTATTTCTTTGTGAGGACAGTGAGTTTTTGTTTAAAAAAAAACAAACTCAAAACCAAGAGAAGAGCTAGTTCCCGGCTTTGTTTAGGTTTTGAGTTTGTCAAACACTTTGAGTCAGTTTTCAGGTTACTCAAGGCACCCTTGAATAACTTCAGAAACACAACACAAAAATGAAGAATCCTGCATATGAACTCAAACACCAGGAGCAGATAGAAACCTTATTCCTAATTCTAATGGTGCATTAGAAATATGACATACAAAGACATAACATCCATTACTGATGCCAGCATTCATATCCGATTTGTAACTTTATACCCAAACCATAACTGTGCTAAATCTATCATTACAAAGTTGTCAAATTAGATGGCTTTTCATTTGAAGTAAAATAATCCTTCTCCTTATTGAGGCTAATGTATTTTCTCTAATATGTATTCAGTAAGTTCACTTGCTACTCAGAATAATAAACCTCAGTCTAAAATAAGACCAAATAGGTCAGGGCTGTAGTAATTATTTTTATTCAGGTTGTCTCGAGGGAATAGGCAACATTTGCCTGCTGCCTCCTTTTATTCACAATCACAGTTTAAATTCTTAACAGAATTAGTTAGAGCAGCCTCTTGAAAAAAGAAAGTATCAGTTTTTACTAGAAAGTTTTCTTTCTACATTTTTCTACAGTGTATCTACCATAATGACTAAACTCAAATGCTATTCTGAATGCATTTAATACTTCATAAGGCAACTGGAAGGGGATTTCCTTGTACTTACGTGGAAATGGACCTAATTCTGTTTTCATCTTTCAGCAAGTATGGGCAGAAAGACACACAGATTACACTTTTATTCTAACACTATCTCTGGCAGCACCAAATCCATGGAGAGACAGAGACACTGAAGATAATTTCATATTATGCTGCTGCAACTATCTCAACAAATGTGCCTTTTCATTCCAGAATTAACTTTATTTACTTTTTTTTCTTTCACTAATTGATGAACTCTGGTGCTCCCCACTGCAAAGGAACTGTGCAACTCTATACAGGTTGAAGCTTTCATGGAACATGGGAGAAGTATGATCCTCAGAGTTCTCCTACACAGACTACTGAATGCCATTGACTCCAGTTGTTACCTAAGTAGTTTTCAAAATATAATATTAAACAAAATTAACTCTTGAGAGATACATGCCTCCTTCTTTCTCACAGTGTGATATTTTCTCTCTGAATTAAAGGATCTGTAAGAGTAAGGTTCATTGATGTTTGAATGACAGGTTTTCTGCACATGAATATTCCTCAAACACATTCTCCTCCTTCACTACATCTGGAATTTTGTGTCACTAGGAAACTTCAATGCTCATTAAGTACTGTAGCAATTAGACAGACCAATAAACTAGGAAAGGTGTTACAACAGAGGTGTGATGACAGGAGAATCAGCACAATAGAAAGGGACCATAAAGAAAGGTAAGAAGATTGCTCATCCACATCAGAGTTGAAGTTCACAGAAGAAAGCTTCACTAAGGAGGGATCTCCAGAAAGAGATCCACCCCCAGTGGCAGTCAGCCCTTAAATGAAGTCTAAGGGAGGTGCAGCCAGGCCCCACCCCTTCCGGTCTCACACTTGAATTGCCTTCACCTGTGCTCCCAGGGCTGACTGGATCCTTTCCCCAGGTGCTCAATCAGTGGTTCAGGCCATGACTCAACAGTTACTATACAAGTATTCACATCAAATTCAGACTAGTAAAGATTCTATTCCACAGCAGCATCTACTCTTGTTAGACTGAAGTTTCTAACTCAGGCAGGTGCCTACCTGGATTGTGGACAAGTACCTAATGGGATTAAAACTCTGAACTGAAACCACCCTTTTCTAATAAGCTTTAGGAAAACTTAGTATGCTCTTAATTCTTAATATTTTCATAGAATCATAGAACGGCTTGGGTTGGAAGGGATCTCAAGGATTATCAAGTTCCAACCCACCTGCAACAGGCAGGGTTGCCAGCTGCTAGGTTAGGTACTAGATCAGATTGCCCGGGGCCCCATCCATCCTGGCTTTAAACACTTCCAGGAACACAGTACCCACAGCCCCTGCACAACCTGTTCCAGCACTTCATCACTCTCTCAGTAAAAAACTTCTTCCTGGCATCTAATCTAAATCTCCCCTCCTTTAGTTTAAAAGCATTTCCCCTTGCCCTATCACTATCTACCCTTTGTAAAAAGTTGGTTTCCCTCGTGTTTACTGCATATGTAAACCTACAGACCATTTTGATAGCTACAAAAAATTCAATTTCCTATTTTCAGATGGTTACCCTTTCTATTACAGGGTAGCTTCTTCATGACCAGCAAAGAACTGGGAGTAAAAGCAGCAAGGAAGATGATTCCCTTCTATTGAATTTTAGTGTATGAATTGTTTTGTCTAGTTATTCTTAGCAGAAGACGTCCATCCTTGAACTGCTGATAGTGTGCCAAAATTTCTTTACGATGATAACGAAAGGAAAGGTTTAGAAGTTCGGCAGCTGAAGGGGAGGAGGATGTGCGAGGCGGCAGCTCTCGCTGGGACGTGCCACGGGAAGGCCGCCCTCGCCTGGGCCCGGGCGGCAGCCGGAGCCGCGCAGTGCCGCCGGGGGGCGCTGCAGTGCCGCGGTGGCGCTGGTGCGGCCCCGCCGGCGGCTGCGTCCTTTCGTCCCGACCAGCTCTCGCGGGCTGCGCGCTGGCATAGCAAGCGCTCGTCCCCTGCCTCCATTGCCGCCTGATAAACGGGGTTTATTTTTCTGTTCCGCGGTAACAATGAAGAAATTCTCTCCCGAGCTATTTTTGATCCTGCTGGAGCCACACGCTGCTTCCTCAGGGCTCAAAGCTCATTGTTTTCACTCGCTCGCATGGAACAATTGCAGGCTACTTAGGACCTATTTGTTTTCCAGTGCCTCAAACCATTATCACCTTTTCCTGTTCCCCTTGAGAAAATGGGTCCTTGATACTCGGCCAGGTTGCATTATTTAATTTCCTGCATGCTTGGGGTGAAATCGTCACAAAGGCGGGCACTTTTACTGAAGGGAAACAATCTCAGAAAGAATGTGGAAGAAAACCTTACTCTGGAAAAAATAAGCAACTTGCGCAACCCTGGAGGAATGAGGCAGCGTGAGTCACAGCAGGCAGAGCTCGCCCAGCCCAAATCATTGAAGAGAGGTTGCTGGGCCCTGCATGCGTCCAGCAATGGTGGGACGCACTGGGGCACAGCACAGCATATAGAAGGATATCTGTGAGATATGAAGTGTATGGGAGCTGCTAAGTCACAGCCTGAACCGCTGATTGAGCAGCTGGGGAAAGGACCCGGTCAGCCCTGGGAGCACAGGTGAAGGCAATTCAGCTGTGTGACCGGAAGGGGTGAAGCCTGGCTGCACCTCTCTTAGTCCCCATTTAAGGGCTGACTGCCATTAGAGAAGGTTTTCTTTGTGGAGCTTCCGCTTTAGGGGATCTTTCCCCTGTGAACCTCCAATCCCTGCTGTCTTTTAACATGGGTGAGCGATCTTCTTCCCTTCCTTTGCAGCCCCTTTCTTTTGTGCTGGTCCTGTCATCACACCTCTATTGTAATGCTTTTCCAGTTGTATTGTTCTTTTTAAGTGCTATATGTGGTTATGAGTGTCTACAGCGGCATAAAAAAATCTTCACCTGCTTTGTATTACTAACAATGTAATTGACCCCAGCCTTATCGAGGACCACAGGAGGCTTGGAAGAACTGGGCTTACCTTAGCACGCAGTTCCTCCTCAGGGGATTGTAAAACTGTTTGTGTTGGAAGGGACCAGTAGAGGCCATCTAGCCTAACTCCCCTGCAGTGAACAGGGATACCCACAGCTAGATCAGGTGCTCAGAGTCCCTCCAGCCTGACCTTGAGTGTCTCCAGGGATGTGGCATCCTCTGCCTCTCTGGATAGTGGCCTCACCACCTTTATTGTAGTAAAGCTTCTTTCTTATATCTAATCTAAACCTCTTTTGTTTAGTTTTAGTTTGTAACCACTTCCTCTTGTCTTATCACAACAGATCTCACTAAAGAGTCTCTTTCTTATAGCCTCCCATTAGATACTGAAAGGCTTCTGTGCAACTTTTCTGCTTCTTGTGCTCCATGCTTCTTACTTCCTTCACCATACTTTCTTCACTTTCATTACAGATTTGAATTAATTTTAATTCAGATGTTACTACATATGCATCTACGACCCTGGCTTCTTCCTATGCTCTGCTGCCAGTTGATTCAAAGGACATGATGGCAACCAGATTTATATCCATAGAAGCTGAATGACTTTCAGCACACTTTTATCCTTATTTTGGATAGAGTGTTAGAAAGAATGATCACAACAAGAATGTCAGTGTCTAATCAGTGGGAAGGAGAAGAGAGGCTTTATTACAAAGGATAAGCTCTTGGTAATGCAGTCTCTTTTTCCTGTAGACTACACAAAGCCACATATGCTGCCTATGAAGCCACCTCCTACATAATTTCCTTGAGAGTCAATCTAGCTAACCAAATTTGATAAATATTCCAGAGATATCAGTCCTCTCCTACTAAACATTTCTTGCCTGAAGCTGATGTTCTTCCATCACTCCGTTAAGCTCAGTCCCTTGCAATCTAACTGTTGTGCTTATGAGCAGATCTGACAACATTAAGCACTTGTCTTCAACCTTATGAGATGATGGGTTTCACAGAAACAAGAGATGCAATTAACTATTGGGCACAGCATCTGACAGAAGCTCCTAGCACGCCTGCCAGTTGCACAGAAGTTTGTTTGAGAAAGTATGTGTTGTTTAGATCTGTTGTCAGGTGCGAGACAGAAGGGAGGCCAGTGAAAAGCTGGATGATTATGAACTCTGAACTTTTTTCTTGTAAGACCCATATCCAATAGAACTTCCCCCAGATCTAACTCGTTTCTGATGTCAGTAGAAATAATAGTTCATGAGTAAAGATGCTTTTCAATTCATAGCTTGCAAAATTATGCCTGGATCTTTGAATTAAATTATTATTTTTTATAAGTTTGGAACATTTTGCTTCTTTTCCATTATATGTCATTTAAAGATTTACAAGCAAGAATGTAGTTGCATTGATACTAACAAAACTGTGAAGAAGAAGTGTATACCAGAAATTCAAAATTCAGTCCAAGAGACAATATTTTAGCCACCTGTGTTTAATTGTACTGTTACCACAGCAAGACTGTTTTTCATATGATTTGTGTAACACTCAGTATTGAATTAAATCTTGGAAGTACATTTTCTACAGCAAAATAGCTTTTTTTGATTCAAGTATTGTTTGCAACAAAGCCTCTTTTCATGTCATGTCGCATGCTGAAACAGTGGTGAAAAGATAAATCACTCAATCTAATTTTAACTGCTTCAAAATTTTGTGATAGGTTCACTAATTTCTGTGAAGTTCAGGACATTTTTTTTTAACAGATGTGGGCCTACAGCTTACAGATTTCTGATGCAACCTTACTTGGCATCCATGGGCTCTAGAAGCAGAATGAACAGAGTACGAATCTCTCCACAGAAGAGTTGCCTACTCCACCCTTCCTTTGTTTCAAAGTCGTTTCTGATTTTTTGACTTTGGGATTATTTTTAATGTTAGATCATTTCCATTGTTTATCTCCAGAAAAGTGTTTCCAGGCCATTTTGCAGTCATCACTATTCTAGGAAGGCCTATTAGCAGAAAAAGGTTATTTGTTTCCCAGGCAGATGTGGTCAGAAGTATAAAAGTAACTGCATCAGCATCACATACCTCGAATTTCTTTGTTCTTTAACTGTTTTCTCCCTATTCATTTTCACTGCTAAACCCATCAAAGATTTCCCTAGGGGCTGAACATCTCTTTCCATGCCAAGGGCTGATAAAGAATGCACCAGGGAAATAAATATACCAATGCTTCTAATGTGGACAATGCTCTGGAGCTAAACCTGGAGCCAAGAGCCTAGCAGCTGGAGTCTGTGCAAGTGGCATTGGGAAACACAGCACCCTCTGGGTGCCTGACAATCCCCATGAATCTGCCATGAGGGCTTTACAAGCTGGTCCATGATGGGCATCCCTCATTCCTGTGCAAGTGAAGTCAGGAAGAAACTCTGCTAAGTGTTGTTCCATCTTAGGTTCACTCTCAGTGTCTCTTGTGAGTTTTTCCACAGAAGGGTTGTACTAAGAAGCAGTGTTTGTAGGAAAACCTGTTGGCTGTCTGAGACTTGGAATAAACCTGCATTTCTCTGATCTGTAAATTCTACTGCTACTGCTCTATTTAGTCTCTGCTCTTGATACAAAGCTGGGAACAATCTCGTATGACAAACAAGTGCAGTGGAGGAAGGAATAGCCTGTTTTATCCCACTGGGTTGTCTGTGAAGGAAAAAAAACTCACTTGTGTAGTACTGACTCTACAGAAGTGTGGTTTGTACAAATACTCATTCTGTTTAGTGGATCAGGACCGGTAGATTTTGGTGCTATTTTTGTCAGTGATTTACTTTGTGAACCTGAGTAAATCAGTCTACTGATTTCCAATAGTATTAACATCTGTGTAAGGGAACTAAGGAGAGCAGCTTTTCAAGTTGCTTTTATTCACCGATGAAAAGGCTATAACCAAAAAATACAGCAGTATCAGTATGTCTTAACAGATAACACTGAGTTGAATCATTCAAATCTATTTTTAACTCCCCTTTTCTTGGCTATGTATAGTTCTCTGCTTGCTATGGTGCTGCTGTGCCACTACTGTTGATAATGATCATCAAGCCTTACCTGTATGAATGAGTGCAAAGGATGCCAATGGCAACCTCAAGGACAAAGGGGTAAACGTAAAAAGTGAAACACAGCTTGATTTAGAAACAGGCTGAAGATTATCAGCTAATGCAGTTGAAAAAATATTTGCATGAAAAATGGTGCTGTTTCAGAACCTGGAGTGTCTGTATATGTGTGTGAGCATGCAGGTCTGTATACATGCATGAGTGTGCTCCATTTACAAGGTCTATCCTACTGTGTTGTAGCCAAGAGCTAGCTGGAAGTAGGGAGTGTGGGGAGAAGTCAGGTAGTGTGTATGTTTCTGTGTAGTGTGGTTTTCTTTGACGGTAAGAGCTTCCTTCTACATCAGTTTACTATGAAAAGTTGTTTACAAAGGGTAGGTGAAAACTAGCTGTCCACTGAATGACTGCAAGGAATCCATTAGGCCAGCAGTTTAAGGAGAAGATCTTTGTAGTTGCTGTTGTTTTCCTGATGAATAATTATGCCACCTCCAGCTGGCTGCTGAAGACCTTTTCTTTAAAAACCATATGCCTTCTTTAATAAAGCTCTGATCACACCTCCTTCAGGCTTGCCTCACTGTGGTGTATGTATGCCTGGTTTCATTTGGTTTGTGCAGTGGTGTGGCTGTAGGATGATAGCTTCCCTAAACTAATGCTTCGTAAAATTGTGGCCTAGAGAGAAAGGAATGAAAATCAGGGACAGCCTGGGTCTGTGCTTCAGTGATTCATGGAATGTTACTCACGGGGTAGTTCACGTGGGTTTTCTTTTCAAAATGTTCTTTAAGGAGTTGCTGGAATCAAGGTTAGTTGGATCTGCCATTAAGTGGTGGTGTTTCAGGGCACTTCCCCTGGATTAATCATTTTCACATTCTGAAATTTGTCAACTGTACCTTCAGGCATTGCCAATTCAAGCAAATGCAAAAATATTCACAACACCTCGGTATGATTTCATCAGATCTACAGTAAGCAGGTCAGACTTGCTCAATACTTATCTGGGAGACCTCCAGAGAACAAAAAGAATACGGGAAGGAGCCAATCTTGTGATGCAGCTGAGGCTTCTTGCCAGTATAAATCATAAGACATATCTTTAAACTTTGCTTTTTAACTGGTTGTTAAAAATATGGCACCTTTTCTTCTGAGGCCGACCTACACTGGAGCTGAAGCAGTATGTGACCAGCAACACTACCTTCCAAAAGGGATTTAAGACTGAAATTCTGTAGTTCTTTTCTCAGATTTAAGTTGTTAACTATGGCTACATTCCACCTCGAGGCAATGAATTACATACTGTTTCCAATAGTCTTGAATGTCAAAATTATTCTTCACACCTCCTACTAAAGCACACAGTCACTGCCATATTCCACTTCAGACAAGGCTGTATTCACTGAGGAGTCTTACATACAGAGCTAGGAAAGGCGTTGAAATCAGACAGAAATGTGAAGTTAGTGTTTTGTTTATTCAGAACGAAGATGAAATCCAAGGGAGATTTAGGGAAACTGATGAGGCTTCAGGGCCTCTGAACTAATCTGCCTCAGCAGGCCCTGGTACGTATGTGAAATCCAGTCAAGTGAAATTGTGGCTAATGTCCCCATACAACATTTTCACTTTGCAGTGCATTAGTTATTCTCCAGATTTCCTCAGTTTCTGCAAGTTAATGTACTCTCACCTTCTCCACAGGCCTTACCACACTGACACTGCCATGGCTCACTGCTATAATCTCCCTACCCCATGTTCTGTGCCTACATGTTGTTGGCTTGTTTAGCTGTGCAGACATAATCTATCTTGTGGATAATACAAAGTTACATGCCTGCTGATAAAACAGCCAGTTCATGGCTCTTCTCCAAACTTTGCCCACATTGCCTCTTTGGGAGTCCTAATTTTGGCTTCATTTCGTTACCCTGAAATCAGTATGCATTTAATATTTAAGCTTTTCCTTTCTGATAATGTAGTTGAAAGTGAAACTCTCTCCTAGGCTCACGAGTTCTAAAAGCTTAACTCACCAATTCTAAAGCTAAATCCAGCTGTGAGAGAGAGGAAACCCTTTAACCGTAGAAGATGGTCATGGACGGACTAGTCCTCATGTTATTGGAGTTTTATACTTCAGACAGAGAGTTTTAACTGTGAACAAAGATCTTAATTAGGATTTTATCCCAGTGGCATCGTGAATCATTGTTTGGTAGAAATTTCTTACAGTGAGGCACCACTGTGCTGTACTTTAAAGAATGTGGTGTAAATGCTGCTCAAATACTGTCAGCTCAGTGTTTGGATATTCTAATTTTAGCGTTGTTTATTATGTTTCATCTCCATGGTGGTTTTAGGCAATTCTTGTACCATTAATGCTAGCAAATGTCTCTTTGTTCACAGAGACCTTGTGGTCACTGGTACACTGATGATGCTCCTCTGTGTGATTTCTGCATGGATGTGTTCACAGAATTAAGCCCAATGAAGGTGGACGCTGCTACAATTTTCTTTCAACAAACACTACCAGAATAATCCTTAGGATGAAATTGCATTTTAAAACTGCATTCTTTCTCTAGCAGTGGGAGCATTAAGCCATTCCAATTGATTTTTCAGCCATGCTGAAGCAGCTGGAAGAGGTTAGAATAGTGAAACTAGAGCCCACCTACCTGCTGGAAACATACAGCTGAAAGTGGAAATCTCTAGAAAACTGTGAATAAAGAGGCAAGGTGAAGATACTGTTGTTCTAGTGGCCATAAGGGTGCAATCATCAAGTTAGTAAGAATAATGTTTTCCCTAGCTCTCATGGGACTTCTTTGTCCATGTGGGTCCATTTCAAACATTTTTTCATCTTTAAGCGCTCCCTGATAATAAAAAAAAAATGATATAAGTGTTCTTCTATGGGAAGAATCTCACTTTGGTCTGTGTATTTTGTCTTGAGAAAACCACAGGCTCAGAGAGGGTACAAGAAGAGCTTACTACTCAAAAAATGCAGCCCACAGCTGAGAGAAACTGCAAGAGCAGGGGTTAATGGCACTGAGAGCTTCATGGTTCAGCTGTTTGCAGATCAGTAATTAGAATCCTCTGCTTACTGCATTGATCTCTCCCTGAGCAGCACTGTGAAATACTACAGAGAGATCTATTAGTCAGAGATATTTGGGTGGGGGAAGGAAATGAAACATTCCCCCCCACTTCTAGGTATTTGAGGGCAAGAAGAGTGTTCTTCCACCTTAAGGGAGAAACCCTAGTCTGTCTCCAGGGCTGCTGGGGCAGGCTGTCTCCATGAGGGGCAGCTGGAGCTGGGAGAGCACAAAGTGCTATGGTTGTGATAAAGGTGGTTGCAGGCTGTATCCCGGTGCACACTTGGGGCTGCACTGTGTGGTGTGAGTAATAACGTACCAGCACAGCAGGGGGAGGAGGTCTCCTGGCATGTAACCTTTCTGCTGTTAAATCTCTGCCTGATCTGTGCAGAAATGCTAGAGAATGTGTGCGCTTTCCCTGCTGTCCCTAAAGGGGCTGTATTCCAGGTGGGAGCAGGGGTAATGTACAGGGCCGAATATCAGTGTGATCCTCTTATGAATAAGACTGTATCTGGTGTGACTTCTCATGCAGAGTTTTGGAGAACCAGGGAACAGAGCTGCTGAGAAGGGAGTAGAGTCGGTGAGAGGATCTGACTCTCGTTAGATGTTTGCTTAAAAGCTGTGAGAAGAGCAGATAAGCTGCAATCAGATGCTAAGGTGATGGCAACACATTCAGGGGTGTCTTGTATTGTTGAAAACCATTCTACTACAATTAAAAGCAAGTCTAGAAAAGCCTCCTGACTTTTTTTTTTTAGATACAATCTATCTCACAATGAAACTAGGCTAACAAACAGTATTATAAATTAACTTCTGCTTGCTATCACCCTTGTAAATAAGCCTATTTTTTAATTCTCATATGAGATAATGAGAGATTAAACACATTTATCATTACTTATGCTAATTGTAATTGATTTCTGTCTTTTAAAAAATATATCTATATTGTCAGAGTTGTAGCTTTGGACACTGTGTCCAAATCATACTAAGAAATGTGTGTCAACAGGATCCAAGTTAGGGTTGTAATGCTGCTGTCTAGTTATAGATCTTGAGACAAGGAATCAATAGGAACAAGTAAATAAAAGTTGGAAATGAGCCACAAAGGCCTAGTTTGTCAATCTTCAAAAACAACACTATCCAGCATGGAGATTAGAAGTACTACTCTCCTAATTGTAAAGTAGTAAATTAGTCTTTTACTTATTTTCTGCTGATTGTTTTATGAGCTACTTACAGCTTGGTATCAAACTGTGATGATTACTGCAATGAAAATAACAAGGAAATGCCAATCACGTGCTTGTTTACAGACAATGAATTCCACACAATTTAGGTAAAATATTCGTTTTAACCTTTTGTTTGACCTCTTGTCCTAATTAGCTACTCAGTATTGTCATAAAGCTTAGGAGTTTTCTTTAACTAATTTTAAAATGACAATTTTGGGTATTCCACAAAAGGTGGAGGAAATACTGGAGGAAGAAGTGTAAAGCTTAAGTTCCTCAAATGCAAAGACGACAGACACTAATGCTCAGGTAAAAACAGTAGTCCAAAGCATGCTGCACTATTGCTTTTTTAGCAGTGCCAGCATGTAGAAGCAGTTCTGTGACAGATTTCAGTGTTTTGTTTGTTAGTTATGATTATCTTCTTATTCTTGTATTTAGGGGAGAAAAAAAAAAAAAAGTGTGCTTATAAGGTCAGTCAAGAAATTGTGATAATCTCATCTGAGTATTTTATATAGCCTACATTTTTATTGTGCACCACATATAGCACTGTCCTAATTTTGCAAATGGCTTTTCAACCCACTGGAGTGTGGCATGAAGTAAAGAAGAATGTTTCTGATTATGATTAAAAGATAGTTCTTGGCCAAGTAAAAACTAACAGCCATATCTGTAGTAGATGGGATATGCAAAGAGAACTGGTAATGCTGATATGCTACAGAAATCTTCACAGTAGCCTGCAGTTGTAAAGATGCTTGACGGTGTACTGAGAATGTGAGGAAATTAAAAATATTGTCTGTCCAAAATAATAATTGCAGTTTTGAGTTGGTCCGTTCCTGCATAGTGCTGGCTTATGCAGCAAAATGACTCCTTTGCCTCAGTCTTGGCATAATAATTTATAAGAGAAATGCTGGAGAAAAATAGGTTGCACTCAAATCATCTGACTTAGTGTCTCCACTTAAATATTTCATCTAAAAATGGTTCACTCTTCACCAATTTCAAGCTCTAATTTTCCTAGAGTACGTTCTTTTGCCTGAGCGGGGAATAACATTCATCCTAAAGAAGTACTGTAAGGCTAAAGCAGAGCACAGAAGATAAGCCAGTTATTTGTTGGATTGCAGAGGCTCAATACATAGTCTGAGAGCACTCTTGCTGCTTTCTATTCAGATGCACTATTTCTCTGCACTTTTCCTACACTGTTTTTGATGGGCTTTGTTTGTTTCCTTGAAAAGCTAATCATGATTTTTTCCTTACTTTATTAATGATGCCTACAACTAAGTTCATTATCAGTTTTATCTTCAAGCATGGTTGGATTCCAATAATATTATTTCCCATCTTGTGTCCTAATGTTTTCAGCCTGCGTGCATTTAAGTAGCTGAACAATGGGATTTAATTGTCCTCTCACGCACATCAGATTCTATTGCTTATTTTACTTGACTCGGTCTAAATACTCCCAGGATTCAGTTCTCTTGAGCAGGGCTATCTGTGCTGAACTAGGTTATGCTGCTGTGCATCACGGTTGAGCCAGTAATATTGCAGGAGCAGGGCTAGGGAATTCCAGCCTGTCACACAGGGATTCTGTTTAACATGAATCATTACTGTAAGGCTGAGGCTAATCTCTCCAGATTCAATCAATGGCCCTTAAACAGAAGCATAAATGTTTTTACTGTGTTTAGCAGCCCTCAGACACATTATTAATGAATGCTATCCTTCTTTCCTCTTTTTGTGGAGAAGGTGAACAGCTTTTATGTAACATTAATGAAACAGCTGCTGGAAGAACTAACGCTTCATAATCCTGATGGTTACATTATCGCAGTATATTTATGGATAACACATCCTAAGAACTTCATCTCTTAACAGCTGTGTTTGTAATTCTAAAAGGTGTTTTGGCAAATGATGGAGTGAAGCATAGGCTTCATAGTTTGTGAGGTTATTTTTGTTTGCTTGATTTTCTTTTTTTTCTTCTGAGCCTACAATAAGTGGTGATGCTTGTCATGCTTGGCTTTATCCCAACAGAAGGAATACTCCCTCCTCACCCATGAAAAATATCCATTAAGCTTTTGTGTTCCTTGGGTTTGTTTTTGTTGGTTTTTTCCCCTCCCCTTATACATCCTTCTTTCTGCTTCTACTTCAACAATGTTTGACATAATTTTTAAAAAGTTCCTTTTCAATATGAGCAGCCACACATTCAAAAATGCACTCCTTGAAACAATAAAGTTAAAAAACTTGATTGTTTATACTGGGAAGAGAGCTATCGTGGTTGGGGTTTTGCATCCATTCCTTCTCCTTACTTTCCTGCTGGGGAAACAAACAAAAAAAATAGATCATCTACATCTGTTTTGAGTCAGTCTCTTCTGTCTTCTGGTTTTCCAAGAATAACCAGATGCTGCTATTGGCTACCTAACTGCTGGGAGGAAAACAGTGGGGAAACTGCGCCAGTAGCACAGTCTTGAAAACACAGGCCCAAATTCATGCTCATCATGAGTCATGACTGGTTGTTTGGGTGTTGTGCACTGCAGTTTCTCCTCAGCAGAGGCCTAGAAGGTTGTGAGCTCTCGCTCTGGAACTGGTTGAGTGGGAGAGGAAATGAGGTTCAGGATGGAACCTGATGGGATTCTTCTGCTGTAGCAGAGACAGTACCTTAGCATGCCTTCAAAGCTACTTTTCACCCAAATTCCTGGAGTTAGGAAATTTAATGAAGGATCTTCAGCATTGTGTCTTCAGCCCCTATGGATGAGTTGACATCCCCCCTTCCTTGCTTGGCATTGCTCTCAAAAGTCTTTCCCTCATCTGTTTCTTTCTACCTGGTGCATGGCTTTGGGGACACACTTAAAAGAAAAGCTTCAAAACCCAGGACATGATGGTCACCAGCAGCCTACCATAAAAAGATTCATCTAGAAGCTGAGTTGCCATTTTACTTGGCAAAAGCTGGAGAGAAATCCAACAACTGTGTTTTCTTTAAATGCTTTGGGAACAGAATGGTGACAGGCGCGCTGGGGGTGTTTGGTGAAACCTGGTCTTGACAGCAAATGGCGGGACTTCAAGCATGGTGTCCTTCAACTTTAGACAACTCAAGTGTTCAACATGGGGCGCGGTGATCCCGAAGGGCTTTTCTAATCATTCCATGGTATCAGCGTGCCTTGGTGCCGCTGGCTGAGGGGAAGAAAAGCCCTGAGTGGCTTTAGCTCTAGAAAATGGAGGGAGTCCTAAGCTGACAACGCAGAAGCCTCGTGAGCCGCCCTTGGGCCGAGCCAGAGAGGAATCCCGGCTTCTGTCACGTCCGGAGAGCCCAGGGAAGTCGCCGCCAGCAGCGGGGCCCTGCAGTTGGGGTTCGGGCCCCGAAGAAGCGCTGTGGTAACGGCCGCAGCGTCGCCCTCCTCCACGCCGCCAGGAGGCGCTGCGGCCACCCCGGGGGCGATGAAGGCGGCGGGCCGGCCGCGCGCAGGCGCAGTATTGCTTGCCCCCGCCCCCGCAGCGTTGTCCCTCCCCGGCGACAGAGAGCGGGGTAGGCGTCCCCTGCCGCAAGGGCTGCCGGTCTATCGGCGGCGCGGGGGCGGGCGGCCGGCCCGGGGCCCGGACATAAGATGGCGGCGGCGTTGCTGGGGAGGCGGCGGCGGCGACGGTTGCGGTTGCGGCCGTGCGGGCTGTCGCGGAGCGCGGGCGGTGCGCGGCTCTGCCCGGGCTCCCAGGGTGGATAGAGCGGGGCCGGCTCGGCGGAGCGGGGCCGCCATGGGCTCCCAGGTGCTGCAGATCCTGCGCCAGGGCGTGTGGGCGGCGCTGAGCGGCGGCTGGTACCAGGACCCGCACCAGGGCGCCGGGGTCAACGCGCTACACCTCTACCTGTGGCTCTTCCTGCTCGGCTTCCCCTTCACCCTCTACATGGTGAGCGCGGGCCGCCGCGGGAGCGGGGCCCCCTGGGCCTCGGGGCGGGCGGGCCCGGCGGGGGGCGGGCGCTGAGCGCGGCAGGGGGGGGATCCGGGGGGCGGGAAGGCCCGCGGGGCCGCCGCACGCGCGCCCCCTGCCCGCCGTGCCGCCCGCCCCGCAGCCGCGGCGTGCCCCCACCGGGCGGCCCCGGTGCGCCTGGGCTCGAGGGTGGCGGCGGGAGGGGGTGCGGGGAGTGCTGGCTGCGGCCCGCGGGGCAGCCGCGCTTCCGTCTCCGCCGCTGCTCCGTCGGCTTCGGCTTCCTCATCTCTAAAGTGGGCATGGCTCCGCTGGCCTCCTGGAAGCGCCGGAAAACGCCCGATTACAGTGAAAGCTCTCGGATAGAACCCGTATTTCTGGCTGGCGGTTCTACCGCTTTCTCTCATCGCTTTCGATAGCGGGAAGGGATGGCCTTCAGGATCATTACGTAAAAGTTCATCGAGCCGCAGCACGGTGTGCTGGCTGGCACTAACTCTGGACCGTGGTGAAAAGTTCCTTTGGCATTTCACTTGTACCCAAACTTTAGAAAGCCAGTTTTGAAGAATCCTTGTTGAACGTTCCTGATGCTTTGATCAAGGCTGTTTAAAAAAAAATATATATAATAATAATGCTGACCTTTAAACCTACGTGTTCCCTTGACATTTGGACTTGGAACAGATGCAGCAAAGGTACGATCAGTTGTGAGAGAAGGAGGCAGTTTCCTGTTGGCCAGTGCTTGTCTTTCCATTTAAGTTGTATGCAGCTTATGGAGTATAAATATTTTGCTTCAGATTTCTCAGAGAAACAGTATGATCATTCAAAGTGTTGTGTGACCAGTCTTGTAGCTTGTGAGTCTGCCTGGTCTGAATGCTCTTGACAACCGAAGAGCTTGTGGAAAAATTGGGAATTAGTGAATGAAACTTTGGAGAAACTCAGCGTGAATGCAGTCGTAGAAATGTAGAGCTCCCAGGTGAGGCATTTATTTGGTTAAAAAGCAGTTTGTAAAATGGCAATGTGAGATGCTTCATACTAAGAAATGGTTGCTGTAGAAGAGGAGATTCACAGTCCTGTATGCTTCGCTCTTAATTCATGTTTCTGTGTTGGAAACAGTAACTACAAGGCTTTTTGTTTGAAAACATTATACTGCTGGTAAGGAAACTGCAGGCTGAGGAGAACTGCTTCTAAAACTAACGTGGCAACAGCTAGATGAAACTTCCGATTAAGCTGATCCCCTCTCAAAAAAACCTGGGAACTTCAGGTGGGAATAAGAGAGCCCTTTTGGTCCCAAATCCAGCTCTTTTTCAGAAATAATGCTCTTCTATTTTGGCAGAATAGCTGATTTGATTAGCAGTCTCTTTCTGAAAGTGTGCACGTAAAAGTGAGCTATGTGCTGCACGCACAGAGGCACTGGAGGAGGTGTATGGTTTTTATTGTATGTAGGTCTGCTGGCTGATCGATATGAACTTACATTGAATCTCCTGCTGATCTTAAAGCAGCAGTTAATCTTCACTTGCCTGTGCTATAGAGTAAACTTCAGTGTTGCTCAAATGTGTTTCTTGTGTAAAGGGAAAAGATGGGCAAAAGCAAGCTGCATCAGGTTTTGTTGAGGTCAGAGAAGTTCTCTTGCTTCATAGCTCAGGACAAGTTGAAGATGCAGTAAGTGCCAACTTCCCTGAGAATAAGTAGAGAGATTAGTCACAAGTTGAAGCAGATTGAATCATATTTGGCTGTTTTCCCTTTTTCCACCCTGTGCAGTTTAAGTGTTGTCTAGACATAAACTAAACAGGCAGAACTGTGATGGTCATCTTAGTTCTTTAGCATCTCTCAAGCTCTTTTCAGAAGAAAAAGGTGTAAATGTTGAGGGGCTGTAGGACATAGATAAATAAGCAGAACTCACTAAGAAGTCTTAGGTAACTGCAATCTGAATTCTGAGTGTGACTTACTGGTTTGTAGGAGGGAGTTTCTAAGCTAGTTTCAAATGACTTGTTGCTGGCAGGCATCCATTAGTGTTTTAAATATATATAAAGGGTTAAAATGCTGATTGGTTTTACATTACGTATGAAGCTTTCTGATGTAAGAAATTCCAAGTTCACATTCTTGATTTGATGCATTAAGGTAGCAATAAGTGTTGGTGTTCATTAGTCATTTTGAAGTAACAAAGACAGTGGGATCCCTTATAAACTTTGCCTGTAGCTGATTCTCAAGACTAAATAAATCTTATGATAAGCTGATCGCTTTTTTTCCCAAGTATTTAACTTCAAACAAAAATGGGAAGCTGTCTCTTTAGGGTATGGTAATTCACGTGCACTTATTGCTTAAAGACTTGATTTACTGCACCAAGCATTGCTAGTCTTTTTTTCCTGTGTATCCTGTATCTTCAGTATGGAATCTGGTAGTGGTCTTTGTGAGGAAGCTGTATCATGTATCTGTGTTTCTTGGCATATGTATGCCACTGCTTATGGGGTTGATGTGTGTAGTGTACGATGCAAACCAGTTGAAGGAATTAGCAGTCAAGTTCAGCTTGCCTTTCTTCCTTACTCCCTGATCTGTCTACCTTCTGAGAATGGGCACGTGAAAGCGTGGGCTCTGCATCACTGGTGGAGGACACAGATATATGCATGTAGGTATCTATATTGCAGATCAGGATACTTCTGTTTCTCATATGTATCTGTACACTTGGCCTGTTTGGGGAGAAACTGTAGATAATCAAGGCGAAACGTACGCCTAAGTGAAGCTGTGTAGATGTGTGCTCTTGGATCTGTGGCTTGGCAGCATACAAGCAAAAATACTGTTTTCTAGACTAGTTGAATCTATCCTGTTTTGATAGTTGTATTCAGTAACAGGCTCAACTGTGCTTATTCTGCATATCTGTCATAAGAGCCAATACTTTTTTTTTTTTTTGTAGTCTAATTCAAAACTCAAGCTAGGAAAAGCAAATATGGTACAACGTGAGGAAATCGTACAACCGGATTGCAAAATATAGTGGTCGAGTTGGAACAAAGATACCCTAAATTGAGAGGCCAGTATTGTGCATCACTGTTGCAAGGAGGAGGGGAAGAGAGGAGGCTGCCAAGGCGCTTCCCCCGGTTGGAATGCTGCTTCAGCCCCACCACATGCGCAGAAGGGAATGAAGTCTTGGCTCTGGCAGCTGGGGAACTTTGCCAGTGAGTTAAGAAGAGCCAAGACTGTACCTTGCTTGGGTGATGGGCTCATACCTACAGAGCTTGTCTGTCAAAGTCAAGCTAATTTACACAACAGTTCACTTAATAGGTATTCGATTTCCTGCTTTGTGTACATAGTTACAGAAGTAGGTCATAAATACATAGCTCCGTGTAAGTCTGCTTGGGAGAAATTTCTGAGATGGATACTGTTTCCTAAACAGAATTTAAGTACTAAAATACATGTTGAGAATCCACTTTTCTCATGTTGCTCTAAGTTACACTTAGTTTCTTGGCTACCAGAAGCTTCATTCATACACTTGAGGTTTTTGTCAAAATACTGTGTGACTTGTAACTGAACGTGCTTCAGATATCAGCAGTTCTTAGGGAACCTGGCTGTTAATAACAGGCAACGGTGACAGAACTAGACCTGCTGTTCCTGGTAGTCTTTTCTTCTCCTCTGATACGCTACTGTAAAATACTGAGTTCAGTATGCTTGGTCTTTAGAGTGTCTTACAAGGTAACTGTTACTGTTGAATGAAAGCTTAATTGATGTCACTTTTATGCAAGGACATGATATCTGATTTGGATTGAACGACTTTGGTATGAATGTTCTTAACAGCTAACACCTACACCTCTCTTTTGAAAATAATTGGGAAGCTTCATCATATTTGTAATAATGTCTAGCTAAAACTCTAGAGCTTTGCACAGATCCATGAAAGTGTCTTTAATTCTTCATAAGCGTGCAGTACAACCTATGGTGACATGAAATTTTCTCTGGTTCCTCATGCTTTTGTATTTGAAATGCTGACTCAAGATACAGACATCTTTGCAGTTTAAGTGGGAATATTTTAAAGTCCCATAGTTAATGGTCTGATGTTTCTTAGGCTACTAGATTGTTCAGTCTGGAAAAGAGGAGACTTGAGATGACCTTATTGCTCTCTACAGCTACCCTTCAGGGAGGTTGTGGTGGAGTGGCAGTCGACCTCTACTCCCATGTAACTAGCGTTAGGACCTGAGGGAATGGCCTCAAGTTGCACCAGGGAGATTGAAGTTGGATGTTAGGAAATGCTTCTCTGGAAGAGTGGTTAGGCATTGGAATGGGCTGCCCAGGGAGGTGGTGGAGTCACCAACCCAGGAGGCTTTGTTGTACTGAGGGACGTGGTTTAGTGGGAAATATTGGCGATAGGTGGATGGTTGGACTGCATGATCTTAGAAGTATTTTCTAAGCTTGGTGATTCTATGATTTTTTTTTTTTCTGTTCTAGGTTGATGACTGGAGTCTAGGAGTGCTTAAATGTTTTTTACCCTGATACAGCTGAGATGGCCCTACAGTCAGTAGTTAGCAGAAACAGTGTAACTGCATTCCTGTATCTTACTTTGTTCACCACTTGTTTATTCTTACTTCTTTTATAACTCTTATAACCCCCTTTGCAGTATACCCTAGTGATTTGGAAAACTATGCTGATAGACCACCGGTTGCCAGTTAAAGATAGCTTTCTACTGGTCCAGCTGGTTATAGGAGCTCACAGTCTGTTGCAGAGGGCAGAACCGTGCTTTTCACCGATAACGAGGCGATAGTGCAGCAGACTTGTGATTTGAATTCAAAAACACACCCAAATAATGTCTAGAATAAGTGTTCTTCAGGTTAAGATCTGAGTCTGTTCTTTACTTTCTGTAAATAATTTTTATTATGTAGGAGAAAATTGAGGAAGAGATAGCCAGGGTTGAGAAGTTGATTATTTTGAGATCAGTTCATGTAGATAGTATGGATATCATGTTGTCTTGAAAGGTATATATTTTTGAAAGTAACTTCAAAGGAAAAGGTGGTAGAAAGTTTGTATCTTCTCCATTCCTCTCCTCCTTGAGTTTTTGATAATACTACATGACTTCCCTTTAAGGTACAGGGAAATACTTCTAGCTTGAAGTTTGTCTAATTATTTATTTGACTTGTTCAAACATTGGGTGACTGTTGTTTTCAACAGAATGTAATTAAAGCAGGCAGATTCTGCATGGTCATGTCTAGCTCTTTCTTCTCTCCTACGAGAGCTTCAATTGTGACTAGTGCTGTTCAGTTGTGCTCTTCCTTTTGGTGCTAGTGGAAGTGACCGTAGGGATGTGCAGTAAAATGAGAAATTCTCTGGAATGCTGTTGCAGCTACAGCTATGTAACTGGTTTGAAAACAAGCTCTAACAAGGTTTTTGTCTGGCCTTATTAAAAATGGTGCTTGCTTACTTGTGAGAACAACTGAAATGAGACTTAGCTGTGCATTTATAGGACTTGAGCATTCCTATTACAATCTTGAAGATGATATTGTGTGGGATACTCAGTTACTCAGGTCTCCTCAAATGTGGTAAAATGTCAAGAGCAACTCAAAATAGAATCATAGCATAATTTAAGTTAGAAAAGACCTTTAATATCAAGTCAGCTGTCAGCCTGACTTACTGAGGGCCATTACTAACCCTTGTCCCTTAGTGCCGCATCCAGGCATCTTTTAAATACCTCCAGGGATGGAGACTCCTACTTCCCTCGGCAGCCTGTACCAGTGTTTGACCACCCTGTCCATGAAGAAATTTGTTCCTGATGTCCAGTCTAAAATTTCCCTGGTGCAATCAGTAATGTTACTTTAACTTGTTCAGACTCATGGAGAAAAGACTCTGCATAGAAGTTGAATGTTTCCAAGTTTTCGCAAAGTAGAACGGAGAAGGTACCAGTGGTTTAGGTTGGCTTGAATTCACTATATTTCTTGAGGCTGGAATGTAGATGAATTGCTGGCACCGTGGGTAGTACTGCTGTACCACAGCATAAGACCTTAATGTAAAGTATGATCATACAGTAGAGTGTGCTGGACGTGCTCAAATTTATTCACAAAATATACATCCTATCCAGAGAGGAGCAAGACTGAATAAACACAAGGAATGAAAAATATGAATTCATTGCATGAATCCTAGCTCTTTGCAATCCTGTAGAAAGGCGACGCAAGGCGGGATAAAATGTACCGTTGAATTCTTTGTTGGGTTTAATTCGAGCTACATTCATTTTCTATGTTTTTTTCTAACTTATTCTCAGAGCTTCCCTTTGCACAACAGAACGTGTAGATTTTGCATTCCACAGGATGAACTGGATGCAGTGTGTGACTTAATTGCTGATGGATGGAGGGGAGAAACTGAAGAGCTCTCCAAATAGAGTTAGCCCGTAAAAGACATGTCTGTACTTCTGTCATTTAGTGTTAAGCTGATTGCAGTAATGGCTTCAGAACACTGGTGCTTGTAAAGGAGAGGCCAATTGAACTCATGTTTGTGATTTGGTAGCAGACTGCTTAGCATGTACAGGAAGCTTGAACATTTTGCCAGAGCTTAGGTGCTTGCCTGTGCCTGCATGAAACTTGCTGCCTCTCAAGTTCTCAGAAGCATTGCATTTTTTTTTGAGGAAACCTTTGTGTTGCTCCAGGGTTTATGGATGTCACTATCATCGTGGCTCCTGGCTGCTTGTTGATGCTGTATTTAAAACTGTTTCCTCTTTCTTCTCCTGAGGTGGTGCTTGTTAAGTGAGCTTTCCCCTATCCATTAGTCTTGTCCAGCTGATCATGAAAGATAGTTAACATACCCCAACTTTGTTTGCCTGTCCTACTTCAAGCGGTATGTTAGATTCACACTTGTTTTTGAGGGTGTAACGTAGGTTAAACTTGAGCTCTTAAAGAGATCAGAAGAAGTAACCTCTCTGCTAATTGGTTCTAGACTCATTCATATATTTGGCTTAAGAAATGTTGTATTGATTGATTGTTTTTGCTTCCTGCCAGAATGTGAACAGTCAGGTTAGGGATGGGTTTTCCACTGAAGATCACAATTGATACAACATTATTGTTTTATTCGCCTTTATTAGTATAGTATTTTGTATTCAGAGATCTAGTCAAACAGTGTTTTTGCTTCAGTCACAGCTCAAATTAGTCATGGTTCTTTCAGGACAAATATTCTCTTAAATACATAGGAATTTTAATGTTTTAATCAGATCTCTTTAAAATGACTAAAAGTAGCTCTATATAAATATAGGAGACTTTCTGCCCTATTCTCTGCTTGTGTTTCCCTGTTTCTGCAAGAGATGCATGGAACTTTGATCACTGTGAAGATGCCTCTGTTGCTAATGTTTATAAAGCGTGAGTGACTAGGTGTATGAAGCAAGCTGGAATTAGCCTCACAATAGGAAACCTAATAAGGCAGTTAATCTTCTCATCTATTGAGTTAACGTTTGTGCTGGATATCAAATGCTATTTAATTCTGACTGTCACGCATCTGTATATATACTTCTGAATATTTAGAATTTCGTATCAAACTGTGCCATCAGCTGGGTAAAAGGGCAATGATGTAACAGTATTTGAGTGTGCAGCTTCTTGTTTTGGTGATGGAATTGATGTGGATGAACACTCTGCATTAATATCTCATTTTGTTTAGTGACTGGACAAAAGTATTAGTACAACTAAAAGGTATCTTAGAAGGGATAAAGCCTTGAAGTGGAAGTTTGACTAGTATGCCATACACTTGTCTTCAGCAGCGGTTAGACTTCACTTAATACCTGTTGCTGAGATGGCTGGTCTGTAAAAGCCTCGTGGGTCTTGGCAAAAGCTGGATGTGAGGTCTTAGTTTAGAGGAGTTTCAGAAGTTGAATTTAGAACTGAAGCTTTTTATTTGGCTTTTGTCCACCTCTGTCACAACTGAAAAATTCTCATCAAAACATCTGCGTTGGCTCTCTCCATGGGCATGTAACTGTCTAGCATAAATAACCCTTATAGGATGTGATATTGTGGGTTAGTGTGGACTGCTGCATAATAGTGTGAGCCACAAATGTGAATTGACCTTTTTTGTGTGTGAGTGAGGAAAAGTTAGGCTTTCATGACTGATAGGTATCTTGTCATGTAAGAGTAGCTGTTGGAAACTGACAAAGCTAAATCAAAACATTTAGTTTAAGTAGTTTTCTCTCCTCTACAATGCTGTCAAACTGACTTTCTTTTCTTTTTTAAAAAAAAAAAAAAAAAACAACTGGAATTGGTTTGGTGTACTAATCTTAAAACAGGGTCTAACTCGTGTTTGGTTTAGTCTTCAAGTGTGAATGAAATGTAATTGGAAATATCTTGATATAATAGTCATGCTAGCTGTAAGCCTCCTCGTCTAAGTATTATATTCCAAAAACCTGGAGGGAAAAAAAAAAAAGAGGAAGTTAAATTTGCTTTTCAAACTCAAATCATAGGTTTACTTAGCATGCTGCTGTGGTGCTTTGGTATTTTGTAGTCAAACTTTTTTTTATCTTGCTGGACTGCTAATAGTCTCCATGCAAGGTTTAGACTGTATAATGTGCATGGCTTCTCAGATTTTGCTGAAAGCAAAGGTTAATATCTTCAGGATGAAGGAAATCGTTAAACTGTGGGTAGCTGGTAAGTATGCTTCTTAGGAATATTTGACCTTATGTTCACTAACACTTCTTCTGCTCTTCTTTTGAAAGGCCCTTCCTTCTTCCATGATGATAGTAGCTGTGTACTGCCCAGTAATAGCAGCGCTCTTTATCGTTTTGAAGATGGTGAACTACCGTTTGCACAGGGCACTGGATGAGGGAGAAATTGTGGAGAGGAATGCCAATGAGCGTATGGACAGGGGTGCAAAAACAGAACAAAGCAGTGTTTCAGCCAAGAGGAAAGACAGCAATGGACCCAGGTAAGGTTTCTGTCGATGTTTGTGTACTGCTTGAAATGTTGAAGAGTTATGTCTTTATCAGATGTGGAATGGTGGATGAAATAAACGCTTAAGAGTATGGATGCTGACTTCTGTGATTTTTTTGAAAGACTGATTAAGTCTAGTTTAAAAAAAAAAAAAAGCCCTTTTTACATTTTAATTTTGAAATGATGATTTTATGTCAACTTTCTTATTCCTTTTTTTCAAAGGACCTGGAAGATGTTGGAAGCACTGAGACAACAATGTGGAAAATGTGTGCTCTTTAGGTTGCTAAATATGTGGTGAACACAACCAGGACTAGTAATATTATTTCAGCAGTAGGTGTGGTTTTAAAAATCTAGCTGTCAAATACTTACTGAGTTTTTAGTGATAAAAGAAGTGTCTAATCTGAATTTAGTTTGCTTAGTTTTACAAAGCTGGTCACATATAATACTTCACTCTAGTTGTAGGCTTGATTCAGGAGAACACTGTCCTGTGAACCTGGAATTCTGAAATTGTTCGGCTCAGTAGTGAAGATGATGATTCTGAAGTATTGTCAATAGGAAATTATTATTTCCTACAGATCTTCGCTTTTGCCATCATCAAAAGAGATTTCCCTTCTCTGACCAGGCTATGCAGAGGAAAAAAGAGCAAAAGATTACTCATCAGCGAGGCTGTTTGAACTCAGTATGTGTTATGAGCTCTATTATCAAAGCCTCTGCCAAACTCCACGTAACTGAGGACCTCTTAAGTGTTAGACTACATGAAATAAATGAGTCTTGAATTATTAGCTTTTTAAAGACCTTTCTCTTTCCTTTGTGTTTCTGGCTATTATTCATGAATTGTTTTCAGAGTGAGGGAATTGGTATACTGTCCTACTGTGTTTCTTTAGTTTTTAAAAGGAAACAAAAAAAGATCGACCCAACACGAAAGCCTGAAACTTTTAAATGGAGGCGCATAAATGGAGGCTATAAGGAGCTGTAATCAAAAGAAGCTTCTTACTCTGTGTATGGGGATATTTAAAGGTTAATGTGGTGGTGTTTAAAATGTTTGGGATAGAAGTGAAAGGACTTCCTTGTGCATGTGGAGTAGCTTCCACAGAGTGAGTCTTATGTTCTTCTGTATCTGTGCTCAGCTTAGTATTATTAGCAAAATCTGTCTTCATTTCCTTTAAAGCTGGTATACAGTAACTTCTTGTATCAATCTTTTATAACCTGACCATCTTTCCATTCAGCATTTGGTAACTGAACCTGCTGATTTTAATTGTAACTCCATTTAGATCACCATACTTCCTACTAAAAATGTATTGTTCTGTTTTGGTGCAGTGCTACCCTAAATGTATACTAATGCTTTTTCTGCTTAACAAAATTCATGAAAGTAAACTAGTGGTCTTTTCTGTTTAAATGCAGCCTTGCTAATGCGTGTGTTAGATGTGATCTGTAGACTTTTTTCTTCGTTTTGTTTCTAAGCTGTGTAGGTTTTGCATTTACAAGGGCTGCCAGGGCTTGGCAAGAACTTCTTTGTACAGATATTGTACAATTATTTATGGATGTTTTGGAAGTTCTGTTTTTTCTGAGGATCAGTTGATGTGGGCCAATTTACTACATTATAAGTATTTGTGAGCTCAGATGTTGAGCTTAGTTTGGCGTGTGTCCTGCTTGCTGACTGAAGTTTCATTTACTTTCATATGATCCTTGTTCCCACTCTCAGGTCTCTTAACTGGAACTGGGAACAAGGTCAATGTGAAAATTACAAAGTTACTTTTTGGTCAGCGGGATGTGCAGTATATTCTAATCTTTACCTGGAAGCTCACGAGAACTTTGGGGTAATGTTCAAACCAGTAGAGGAGATACAGGGCAAGGTTTTAGTGTACTAAGTCAAATCAGAAGAGTAATAGAAAATCTTTTGTGATGAGTGTGTTTATGTGGGGTTTTGTTTAGTTGTTAATCCTGCTCTTGTAGCATGGATTGGGCATAAGGGGTTTTTACCACATGCAGATCCACCCACTTCTCGTGCAGTTGCTAACTTCATACTTTTATGGCAAGGTGGTGTTAGTTATGCTTTACCTCTTGTGAGATTTCATTAAAACAAATAAATAATGGGAATACGAACTCCTAATCCTGCACTGAAGGAATTGTGCTGGAGTCTGTTAGGTATCAGTGGATCCACGTACATATCTTTAACCATTTAACTTGCAGTCTTGCTTTTGGGAATATGAATGCCTTCCTTATTGTGTCAGTGCCAGTAAAGTGAGGAGGTTAATGGTGACGGTTTTTAACCCGTTTCCCAGCTTACCAGAAGATGTTGTCTTCCTAAAGGATGTTCTTACTATATTTCTAAATCATATGTACTTCAAGAACAATTTAGTGGCTCTGAAGGATAGAAGGAAGCAAAAATATAGTCTATTGACAAAGGAAGGTTTTCAAGATGAAGAATGAAACCCTTCCTCTGCTTTGTCCTGATGTCACAACTGTTCTAAATTCTCTCTGTCATTGTCTGAACATCGGACCTCTTTAGCTAATCAGCCTAAGCCAGTTACTAAACTTCTGAATTCCTGTAGGCTAGCAGTCTCTTTAGACTTTCAGCTGGACTCTGACATGCTCACAGTTGCATATAGTGAATGTGCAGGTTATGGATGCCTCGTCTATTGCAATTTTGGTTGCACGTAGCTGGACATAGTTCACTCAATCTTCTCAATTTGTCTGGTTACTTCTGTTTCTTTGGTTACTTGCAATCTGATAAGTGTAGCACTTGCTCTGGGGTATGAAGTCATCAACCTGTTAGAAACTGGTTGTAGGACTTAATAGCAGGAACAAATGACTACTATACTATACTATAATGGCAGCAAACAACTGCTGGGGCTCTGGGCTACAAGAGCATTTGGAATCTTCTATGCAGTGGTTAAGCCTGAAAGTCTGTACTTCCTGCTTGTTCCTGCAGACACTTCTATTGTTGTTTTGTTAGTAGCTTTTGTTATTTTGTTTGAGTGCTGCCTCAGAACACAGCAGCCCTATGTAGACTGTCGTTGAATCGTATTGTTGCTTGTGCTGATATCTGCTGGTTCATTTTATAACAGAGCTGCTTCCTTCCCCCACCCTGGCCCTCCTCCCCAGATCTATGCATGAAAGCTAATTCCTGTTGACTTATTCTTCCTATTTTACAGAACGTACTTGAATCATTTGCAATGTTTCTGAATAAATTATTTAAACAAGAACAGAACTTTATCTTTTTGTGAAAGGCATTATTTGTTATTTCTCTAGTTGTCATCATAATGTATGCTGAACTTAAATATTGAGTAGATTTTTAGTTTAGTCTTAACTTTATATTATGTCCTTAAGTGTTCTAAAAATGTTTACGTAGGGAATACTATGTTTGGCTAAAGCTGATGGAAACTAAAGAAGCTGAATTCTGCATTTTTTTTTTTTCTCCCACTGATTCATCCTTAGCATTATTGATAAGATTAGGTCAGAGAGAGCTTTGTAAACAACAAGCAATTACAACATGTTTATGTCACCTGAGCTATATCAAAATGGTGGCACACCTCAGTTTGCTGAAATTGGACCATACTGTTCTGCTGACTAACGTCTGATTGACTCATAAGCTGACTATTTTTTACTTAAGAAGTATATTCCTTACTTCAGACATTTTGTTTTGTTATCCCTTTGATGAGGGAATGTTCAGTCTGTAGAGATATGTGATTAGGGGACTCATGTATAATTTGGAATGGTTCCTGAGGCCGAACTCCAGCGTGATTTATCTCTCTGTGAGATTACAACAGGAAACATCATACCACAGTATAAAGGCTATTTCAGGTGTGTTAGCCTATTGAGAGATTCTTTATAATATCCTACTTCAATATTCTTGTCTTTTTTAAAAAAAGTTTTTGTTGGTCTGACTATATGGGACTAGATGCATATAAAGACAGACCTGCTGTATTTCTGCCCATTTCTGTCCTGTTCTCCACAGGTAACAGAATTGTATCTTTACTTTCATTCCAAATGGAGCAGGAGGTGTCATTTCTCCATCAAAATACTGGAGTGGCCTTGTCGCAAGACCAGCCTACTTCTGTTTTGTAAATGTCTGCCTTTAATAAGCTGAACTATGGTGAATTATGATTTGATGGTGTTGACCTAGAACATACTTTCAAAGTAATATTTATTAATCTTGATTAAATCATTAGGACATTATAATATGTGTGTTATAATATATGTATTGCATCTTAAAATACATCTTAGTAGGACATCTTAGTTTCTGATAGAAAGTTCTTCTGTGGCAGGAGTGCTGCTCCAAAAGTAATGCCTCCTATTTTGTTATGTTGGCCCACAACATCAGAGATATGGCTGTTGGTGATACGACTGAAGAGGTTAAACTTTCCTACCAATATTCCGTTAGGTTTTGTTGCCGTGTGACAGATGGCAGCATAGAGGCAGTCTGGTAGAACAGTGTCTGACACGAAAGTGTGTCTGAAGCAAAGGTGTGGCATTGAATTCCTCCCTGTGGAAAAATGGTGCCCATCGACATTAATCAACTCTTGCTGGATTTTTGTGGAGACCAAACAGTGGGTGTGAACACAATGAGGCAGTGGGTGGTGTTTTTCAGCACGAGTGATGGTGGGTCACCTCTGCTGATGCAGATGTTTGAGTCTGGCATGTACGCTCTTGTTTGTTGCAGGTGAGAAGGCATAGCTCATGGTGGAGGCAACAGTGAAAAAGATTGTTTTGTAGCTGTGAAATTTCAGTGCCAAATAGCATTGTTGTAGTTTCCATGGAAATTAATAGGAGGCATTAATTTTAGAATGACCTACAAAAGTAATGATTTGGTGTCTGATGATGGCTAAGTCCCTCAGGACCTCTATCTTCATGCCTTTCCAGTAGCTTTTAGTGATGATGTGTGGCTACTTGTTTAACCCATGCTTAATTTTGCTCCTAGGTACAACTTAAGGAGAACTTTTTGATCTGTGTAGCAGCAAATTACTTCAAATTGAATTCTTCCCGTGCTTTTAGAAGGACTGTTATTGACTGCTTTTTCTGTTGATTGATTTCTGTATGTTCCAGCTGACAGATATTCCAAAAGTTACACAACTGTGTTCACTTGCAGGGAAAGTTTCATATGCCAGCATTTCAGAATCCCTTAAGGTTCCTAATTCTTCATACTTTCATACTGTGCTTTCCAGTGACAGTGAAGTTGCAAGGCAAGCAGCTTCTGTACTAGTGTATAGGGGACTCCATTTACACCTCAGTTTTCTGCATCACATGAGCAGTTTTTGTCTGAGGTACTGGGATATGCTTGAGCTTATGAATTTTGAAAAGCAAGATGTTTTAAATCTGGACTCAGCGTAGTCAGACATTTTATGTGTTTAACTGGTAGGTTAATTATTTTTAATCTTTCTCTTAGTGACCCTGGTGGAGGAATTGAGATGTCAGAGTTCATTCGAGAAGCCACTCCTCCTGTTGGCTGTAGTTCACGCAATTCTTATGCTGGAATAGATCCAAACAACCAGGTGAGAATTAAAGCATTAAAGTAGTTACTGCTACTGGCTTTGTGACCACTACTCATTGCTGATTTTTATTTGTTTTTAGTATAGTTTTTCGGATTGATCAGCAACTTATCTGCCTGTTGTATTTAATTGCTTTGTTTGGGATGGTGTTGCATGAGCTGTTCGGTTCCTTATCCAGTCTTGTGTTCTAAGAACAACTGGCTTTTACGAGGCAAACTACAGTCCCAGCAGGAAGTATTCAATTTTTGCTCAGCCTGCTTTCTTCTGATATAGAAAGATGGCTCACAACATGGTCAGGTAAATATTAAGACCTGCTGTCATAGGCTTTTGTCTTCTCTTTTGTACTAGTGAGCCATTAGATAGAACACAGCTACGAAGTCATGGCACAAACGAACTGTTTGATATGTGTCATTTAGACACTTGATTGGTAAACTTCAGTTGTATTAATTTTGAGGAGGCTTCTGTTAACTCTTCTTAGGATGTATCCACCACTATCTCTTGCTGTGCTAAATGGCTTTTTGAATGTCATTATTTCTGATGATTCAGACTCTGCATTTAAAAAAAAAAAAAGTTAATTTGCTAGAGTACAAAGATGGTTGAAATAGAAATAATGGAACTGTTAATCTTTAGATTACCTCTGCAAAATCTTCCCAATTTTGATGCCTCAGCAGGAGCAGGAAGAAGGCACTAAATACGGGCTGCTGTATTCCAGATGGAAGGGCTGAAGAACTTGCCGTTCTTGGATTGTAATACAGCTTCATTATACTCTGTTCATTTTGTAGTTTCACTGGGAAGTTGTTCTGTTCCTTTATTATGTCTACTGCAGTTGACTTTTACAGTGCTGTATGTGCTGTTCCTTTCATTTAGCTTCTGATGGCTAGCCAGTCATGGAATCCTTCTTTTACCAACTTATCAGAGGATGAATAGATCTGACTGTCCTGACTGTAAGGTTATGTTGCCAGAGAGCACTGCAGCATTCTGTTAAGATTACAGAAGCTATTTTTGGATAGAGGGGAAATCCTTGTCTTGGTATTATAACAAGTCCATCCGATTAGCTCTGTTGGCTAGCAGTGTATAATGTAGTGCAATATTATGTTGGTGTTTTTGCTGTATAATGTTTTGTTATGCAGCTTAGATAGGGTTTGTAGTGTTAAAGGAATAGGAAGTGATGGTCCATGTAGGAGTAGGTTAGTAGACCAGGGCTCTTGTTTCTTTGAGAGCCCTTTTTTTGAAGAGCATTTTCCACACTGAACTGTTGTAATGTTAAAGCATGTGAAGGAGCTCCATACTCTTTGCTGCACGCTTTAATGCTGATACCATAATGCAGTTGAAGCTACTGATAAAAATTAGTGCTTGCTAGTTGCCTGTGATTGAATTTGGAGCATCAGCAGGGTAAGAGTACAGTAAGCAACTGAGTTCTTTTCAATTTTCCCGTGCTGATACATTTGCATTCAGCTACAACATCTGGAGACAGAGTGTATTACTGAAGGTAAAAAAAAAAAAAAAAAAAACCCACACAACTTGAAAAATTGCAAGATGACTGACAAAAGTGTGCTTCGCAGTGCAGTGAAGAAAATGAATTAAACAAGCTTTTTTTGTAGCAAAGCAGTTATGCTGTAGTCTGGCTGGATAAAATCTGCATGTGCGTTCAGAGAACGTTAGATTTGCTATATTTACAGAGGAGAAGTAGTAGAATTATGCTTTTTTTTTTTTAAGTCATTTAAATTATACAGTAAAGCATGGTTGCCGTCCTTTCTTTTTTTAAATCTCTCAAGTTCATATTTTGCCTTTGAATGCCCTTTGCTTATCCTGTTTCTGAGAGATTTAATTATCTGTCAGTCATGCTGTTTTTTGTGAGTTTTTTGAGGGAGGTGATAGTGGAAATATTACTAAAGGAAAGCCTGAATTCTCTGCAACATCTCATCAAAACATTTGCTAGAGGTTACAGAATGTACATAAAAAGGCAGACTAATCCTAAATGGCTGTCAAGCTCTTAAATGAGGAGGGACGTCTATTGTTAGTTGGCCATTGAACATGACTGAAAATAGATATTAAATAAAACTTGGAATATGATTGTAGCTAGTGTCTAAAAAATAGCTCAAGAGATGAGATACTGCAATTTACTTGCTTTGAGATGATTGTAGTCTATGTAATCAAACTGCTATTAAAAGAAAAATTGCACTAGCAGGAACAAGAGGGAAGAATAAGATAAAGGAAAATCACAGAGTCATAGAGTAGCTAGGGTTGGAAGGGACCTTAAAGATCATCTACTTCCAAACCCCTGTTGTGGGCAGGGTTGCCACCCACTAGATCAGGCTGCTTAGGGCTCCACCAATCTGTCCTTGAATGTCGCTAGGGATGGGGCGCACACAGCTTCTAGGGCAGCCTGTGCCAGTGCCTCACTGCCATCCAAGTAAAGAATTTTCTCCTGACGTCTAACCTAATCTCTCCTCTCTTAGTTTAAAATCATTTCTCCTTGTCCCATTCACTATCAGACCATGTAAAAGGTCAGTCTTCATCTTGTTTATAAGTTCACTTTAAGTACTGGAAGGCTGGACTGAGATTTCCCCAGAGCTTTCTCTGTGATGAAAAGCCCAATTCCCTCAGCCTTTCTTTGTAGGAGTGATACCACAATGCTCTGAGCATCTTTGTGGTCTCCTCTGGACCTGCTTCCACAGCTCCACGTCAGTGATTAGGTTAAATTGATCTAAGCTTATTCAGCACATCACCCAAGGGGAAGTGTGCTACTGCCACTTCCACTGTACTAACACGTAATGTCCTTGTGGTTTTCTAATCATTGAATCAACTCTCTGATAGACCTCAAATCTAACCCTGCTGAAAGTGCGTATCTCTTCCAAAGCAAACAACTTCTGGATTTAGCTTGGTATTTACTAAGTTGACAGAATTTTTATATTAACGTGGTGTTTCCCTTAAACATTTTAGGGATCTATTGGTACTGCATTGAACATACAGCTTTATGGTAGCAGTTATTAGTAGATCACCACAGTAGTAATTCATTTTCCCCATGAAGTATTTTCAAGGAAAATGTCCAGATTAGAAGCAATGGTTTTTAAAATCAATGGTATGAAATGCCTAAGTGTGTTGGCCATAAAACAAAGAAATAGCAGTGTAGTTGGATGCATAATTAGGTGCTTTGTCATCTGTTGGCAGAAATATTTTGAGGTAGAAATGACTTTGCAGTGCTGTGGTATTGTTGGAAGCTTTTGTGTCTTTAAAAATATCCCTTAGATGTATAGGCAAATGCATGCTTTGCAGTAACAAAAAATACAGTTGGCTAATTCCTGTAATCCTACAGCTTTTTACAAAATTCCCTGTTTCTAGGTTGGATCTGGATTATCTCGATTGGGAACAGCAGCAACAATCAAAGGTGAGATTTTCAGATGCTTCCACAATGTAATTTTTAGAAGCAGCAGTTTAATAATATTGCTTACTATGCTGTTTCCAAATAGTTCATCTTAAAAATGTTTTGGTGACATAATTTACTTGTGGGAAGAAATCCACCTGACAGCTGGAAATGATGTCTCTAAAACATTCAGAGAGTGCATCTTGGAGCACGTGCTATGTTTTCTATATAGCATCTATTATTTTTTTAATTGCTGAGCTGAGGGTCTGGTTTGAGTGGGCTTTCACCTATAATTTTAAGTTCTGTTTTAACCAGGGACTCCTCTGGTACTGAGTTTCAGTGACTTGAGTATTTATGGTTACTTAGCATCAAGCAAAAGTATTGTCTAGGACAGCCATAGTAAACTCCGCAGGCAGGATATGGATATGGAAAGTTGCTATTTTGTATACTCATTAAACTGATAATAAGAAAACTGATTTTTTTTTTTCTACCTTCTTCACTTTTTTTTGTCCATTTTTAATATTTACAAATATTTCATTACAATCTACCCATCATTTTTATTGGCAACCATTGCAAGAAGTAACACTCAAGTGCATATATCTCTGATTTTTTTTTAAAAAATATAATTAATTTCATTGGGTTTTAAGATACTTTTGCAGGTCTTCCGTGGGAGATCTGTGTAGTTGAATGAAAACATTCTTATGTACACAATAGGTATGTAGGCAATATATACCTCAAAAAGAAAAGATTAAATCTTGTGTAACTTACAACTAGCATTGTCTGCCTTTGCGCGAGGAAATAAGGGTAACAAGCTCTGTGACAGATGAGGAATCTTCCATGCATGTGGGTGTGTGTGTTTAATATTTTCAGCACTAGTACTGTTCTTTCTTAACATTTACAGGAGATACTGACACTGCCAAGACCTCTGATGATATCAGTTTAAGTCTTGGACAGAGTTCTAGCCTATGTAAAGAAGGGAGTGAAGAACAAGGTAAAATTTCTTTTTCCTGCATATTAAACATGGTGTTTTGTTACAGTGACCCTTTGCTAAATGGGCTAAATACATTCATGCAGTTTCTTGATAGAATCTAAAAAACTTATCTTGAAGCTCTCTTTCTTTTCTTAATTACTTTACGTTCCTGGGATACATAGCTTGAATCCTTCTATCTTTATTCTTGGGTTGCGTGTTTCCTGTTCTTGCATTTTCCAGCAGGTGATAAATATTTACTGTTTTGTCTCCTTGCTGTGGAAGGATAGCTAGCTTGTGTGTCTGTTAAGTAGTTCGTTATACTGAAAATGACATGGAATTCAGGGACTTCATCGTTGACTAGTTTGCTCTGCTTCCCATTACAGCCAAATGATGTTTCCTAAATAGGTGTGCTATTCTGTAAACAGGCCTGCACAGAATGGTTTTTCTGTGCTAAGGACAGCTTCCAGTACTTGAGCTAACACAGTTCCTGTAATTGCTTTTTCCTAATCTGTAAGGAAAATGCTAGCTTGCATTCTTCATTCTTCCAGTTTTGTTTGAGACTTCATTTTTCATTTAGCTTTGTTGGCAGGAAAAAAAAATCTTCTCAAACTAAAATAAAACAGAGCGTAGCACCATAGGGAAATCTTTTGTTTCCTGATTTTTTTTTTTTTAAAGTATCTGATGATTAACAGGAAGTTAACTCCAAAAAGTAGCATAGTTCAATTTGACAGGTCTGATTTTTCTGTTAGATTCCTTAAATGTATTCAGTGATGACTGCAATTCAGTGCAGAAAGTATATCTAAGATGTTGCATCACAGGCAACAGTGCTGTTGTAATAGGCAGCTTCCTTCCACTTCATAATGGAACTGTCTGCTAAATCTTCTAAGTTACATGCGGTTATAAATCTTACCAAAAATGAACAATTGTAGTAATTTAACTTGATCTCTGGATTATTTTATTTTTTTTTTTTTGACAAAATGTAAAGGAAAATAGCCTGACTCTCAACGTTACTTCCAGGTGGACCCTTGTACAAGAGAAAGCTTGTGATGTGTAATGGAAACAGTGATCCTGAACAAGCGCTAATAGCAGATCCTTGAGACTTGCTTTCACAGAGCCAGTGTTAGAAGTAGGGTAACAGTTTTGAAAGAGCAGGCAATACTTGTTCTCTTTATAAAACCGTAATTCAGCACTGTCTGAATTAATCTCAGTAACTTCCTAAAGAGTTCTGTTATGATTTTGATAAAACTCACGAGTTTACGAGGTATGTGTTAGGTGTGGTATGTGTTTTTGTTGCCTTCAGAGTTGAGGGGAGTTATTTTCTTTAATCAGCAAAGATTTTTGTGAATCAGTTTACTGCCTGCAGGAGGTGGGACAGAAAGCAGAGTGAGGGGAATATGTATAAACCTGGAGACACATACAGCAAGAAAAGAGGTTGTGGGCTAGTTGGAATTCCTCTTTCTTTTATTACCTACTAAGATTTAGCTGCTGTTTACAATTTTTTAAAAACATAATGGCTGTCAGACTTGTCTCGACATTAAGAAGTTTTTTTTAATTGTGATATAAAGCATTGTCCTTGCAAATTCATTTGTTGATTTATTTTATTTGTTTTTAAAAAGCATTTGAGAAACAAACTATGAATTGTGAATATTGTTGTAAAATATTCATATAAATATGTACTTCAACAGATTTGGCAACTGATCGGAAGCTTTTTCGTCTGGTGTCGAATGACTCGTTTGTCTCCATCCAGCCTTCACTATCCTCTGCACAAGATTTGCCACGAGACAACAGTGATAAATTGTGCCTCTCGAACAATCAGCTTGTGGACCAGTCTAAAGCTAGTGCGTGTGACTCAGAAGTAGCTTCGCTTATAACTCTGCATTCTCACTCCTATAGAAAGGATCACAGACCACGAGGTGTACCAAGGACTTCTAGCTCTGCTGTTGCTTTTCCAGATGCTTCACTGAATGACTTCCCTCTTTATCAACAAAGACGAGGACTAGATACTGTCAGTGAGTTAGAAGCTTCTAAGCCCCCTTCCGGATCCAGAGAGTCCTTGGCTGAGAACTCTTGCATTTCGGGAGTTTTTCAGTTGGATGACATTCTGAAAAGTAGCAGCCCTCAACCACTGGCTAAGAGTGGGAAGAGCAAATCCTTGAAAGCAGACAAAAGTGTGGACAGTCTGAGAAGCCTGAGTACTAGAAGCAGTGGTTCAACAGAAAGCTACTGCAGTGGGACTGATCGTGACACTAACAGTACCATCAGTAGCTATAAAAGTGAACATACTAGCTCTACGCATATAGAAAGTGTGCTGTCAGAGCACGAGGAGGAGTCTCCTAGAGAAGAGAAAAAGGATGGTAAGAAAAAAGACTGTGGTGTTGACTCAGAGGATGACAGTAGTTCTACTACTGACAAAAGGACTAGTAGTGAAAGGACTGCTGTGGAAGTGAGCTCTATTAGTGGTATTCAAGAGGTAAAGGGTTCTAATGCATCCAGTGAGATGCACAGTCAGAAGGGTCTTAGTGCCTCTGCTTCGGAAGAGGCCAATAAGAACCCCCATGCCAATGAACTGACTACGCAAGCTGACAGGCCGCCTGGGAAGGCTGCTGAACAAAGAGATGAGCAGAGTGAGAAACTAGTTCTGTTATTAGATTCAAGAGCTTCTAAAGAAACTAGTGGAAAACAAAAAGAAGGAGATGTTCGACCCAAATCTTCTAGCTTAATACATCGAACAGCCTCTACCCACAAGTCCAGCCGAAGACGGACAGGAAAAAAGCGGGCTAGTAGTTTTGATTCAAGTCGGCACAGGGAATATGTTTCCTTCCGAGGTGTATCTGGTACTAAACCCCACAGTGCCGTGTTTTGTCATGATGAGGACTCCAGTGATCAAAGTGACTTAAGCAGGACGTCAAGTATGCAGTCAGCTCATCAGTTCAGCAGTGATAGCTCTTCCAGCACCACATCCCATTCATGCCAGTCTCCTGAGGGAAAGTACAGTGCTCTAAAGACCAAATATGTTTCTAAAGAACGTGGGGGTGCAGACTCTGAAAATATTCATAAAACCCACGTGAGCTCTGAAGGAATTAGCAAAAAACGATCTACACGTCGGACTTCTAGCACAAACAGTGCCAAGAATCGTGCCAGAGTACTAAGCCTGGACAGTGGTACTGTAGCTTGCTTAAATGATCCAAATAGTTTAATGACACCAGGTAACATAAAACAATTAACCACTTCAAAATCTGATTTGGAAGCCAAAGAGGGAGAGGTGCTTGATGAGCTATCTCTGCTGGGAAGGGCTTCACATTTAGAGTCAGTCACTCGTTCTAGGAATAGCTTACCAAGCCAGGCTACGTTTCCTGAAGGGGAAGAGCAAGAATCAGCAAGTGGAGGTAAGTAAATGACCTGCCAGAAGTAACCTTGCCACGCTTTGTTAATGAATTGAGGTATGCTGAAGTGTCTTCCTGTATCTGTTCTTGCCAGTAAAACACTTCCAAAGCATTTCAATCATCTCTCGTGGAAGATCTGCAGAAATGAGAGAAGAATTCATACAGGTGTTATGAAGTACATGGGTAGACGTATCTGCTGATTTGTTACTGGCAGTCTCTGTTAAATTTGGGCTGTATCTTACAGTTAATATTTGTGATCACATCAGACCTACTATTGTCAAAATTTTCAATTTGCGTACTATTTAAAAAGTTAACAGCAGAATTGGGACTGTTCATGGTAAAAGATTGTGCAGGTAAAAAACATAAGATGGGACTGATTGAAGTGACTATTGCCTCTTAAATGAACTCTATCAGGTGAATGAACTCAATAAGTGTGATATAAAAAAAAATCCTTGCAATACTATCTTCGATTGTGCTTTCTCATGATAATCTAACTGCTAAACTGAGTTCTTCTAGGGATTTTTTTTCGCTTAGCTTTGCCATTGTTCAAGTTGGCTGTGCAGTGTTGTTTACTTACAGATTCTTTGTTTCGTCCTCATTGTGAGAACATGCTTATCTTCCTGTGCTAGAGAGAGGAGTGTAGTTTCCTCTTTCTGTAACTATTGCTTTGTTTGGTGTAATGTAAGTCTGAGGTTACTCGCATAGCTAGTATTAGTATAGATGAATGAGGGCATTTTTTCATTTTCTGCAACTCTTGATAGTTTTTGTTTATCACTTGTAATGTTTCAGTCTCCTTTTTTGTTTAGCCAGATTGACTGCCTTAACTGGAGGGCTCAGAAGATAAGTGGGTTTAAACTATTTTTGCAAGGTGTTACTTGAAACACTCATTCTCTGACATTTGTTTGTTGAAGGAAATACCTATCAAAATGCCTGGATCTTGTTAACTAAGGACTCAAATGTTTCATAAATTGTCTTTACATAAAGGCAGCAATATTTGTAAGAAATTATAGCAAACTTAATCTGAATAGTAAGGACAGTAAAAGCATAGTGTCTCTTGCATTTTAAGAGGCACTAATCAAGTCACTAGGAGCTGAAACATGACCAATGAATGGTTCTTCTCTTACAATGGCTTAAGAGCAAACTCTACTCAATAGAATTACTTTATGGAAAACCACATTTGTGACTACTGCTCAAATTTGACTGGTTTACAGTAAGCTCACAGATATTTAGATGCTTTCATTAAAAAAATAAAAAATAAAAGGGATAGTGGAAACTTAATGACACTTAATGTGTGAGTTACTTTGTTATTCCTAGTCAGAGAGCTTTGCAGTGTTATTTAGTGAAAAGTTCCATTTACTAGCTCAGTGCTTACTCAGGGTTAAACACTTAATGCATTTTCATATTACACCTCGTTAAAATGATAGCACTTAGTTATTTGACTAATAAAAGGTCTGCTTTATGTATTTATGGTCTTGAATGTATGCTCTCATCAGCACACAATTTCACTTCGATTTATTACATCTTAAAACTGTTCAGGTTCTTTACAGACGTGCAAGGGATTTATGTACCTTATTTTATAGAATGTAGTAAACTTCGTTCAGTCATCAGTAAAAGATGAAAGAATCAGCACAGCGTTGATTGGCATATATTGCTAAATATTTTGATCGGTCTTTTAATGAGTGAAATAGCAGGGAAGAGCAAACTGAACATGTCTAACTTCAATCTTAGAGATACAAAATGTATAGAGCAGCCTAAGCAGGGGAGTCTTGATGGTATTTGCATCAATGTATTCAGATTCCTCATTGAACTTTGGTTAAAGAATGGTCATTCTGAAGTTGCTGGTATTTTTAGTAAATGGAGAACACCCAGCTATTACTTACCTGTGAACTTACGGGCTGCTTTTGAGAAATGATGTGGGTACAGGGGTCTCCAGACCTGATAATGACATCAAATTCTCAGTAACACTTATCCTATCCTCTCTATCCCAGCAAACATTTCCTTTATAAGAAATGAATGTGATTGTTTGTTTATTTTTGGAGGGGGCAGGGTTTTGTATGTGTTCTTTTCTGAACGCAGAACAAAAACATTTACTTTTGTTTTGCATTACTTAATATTTATGCGGTCACGTCCACCATCAAGACAGTAGTTTAAATTTATTTGTTCCTGGGCTATCTGAATAATTCCTTCGTATTGTGCTTTGTTTCTGTGGGTTTGTCTTGGAGCTATGTTTTTGTTTGTTTTTTTGTTTTTTTTTTTCCTCCATATAGAGAACTTTGGAGTTCTGTGATGGCTGTATCTTAAGATCAAAGAAGAACACAAGGCTTAACTATGATTACTATTTATCAGAAAATGTTGCAAATTTTTAGAACCAAAGTTACTTTGTAATCAGTATTTCCCACTGTTGAGTTGACTCAATAGTGACTCTCAATTTGGGAGTGCTTTTAAAAACATGTAATGTAAATAAGCATTGTGTATGTGTATACATAGAAGCTATCTGAGAAAACTAAGATGTTATGTTATTTACATGAATTGTGGAATAAGCCTGGTTCAGATTTTCCTTAGATCACAGGATTTTGATTGGATCTGACTTACAAGCTCTCTCGTGTCATTTCCTGCTGAAAGTGTTACTTAATTTTATGTAGATATTTTTGAATTTTTATGGATTGCTTCTGATAGTTTTCTGAAAATCAGTTGGTTCTCCAGTGTGCATCTGTAACAAAAAATTTATACCCTTCTCCAGTTAACAGCTTTAAGTTCCTCATTTTTAGGTAGGGTGTAGGTGAAATGATGATTAGTGACTCTATATCCAAGTCTCCAGGGAAGTAACTGCGAAGTACATTCTTGCTTATATAAACTGCAAAAATGTGTATTACTTAGTATTCTCTTACTAAGCAGGATGCTTTACGAACTTTTACTTGTGTTTCTTCGACAGATAGAACTTAGTTTGATTTTAATCTTATTATGCCAGGAAGTGGTGAGTGACTCATTTCTTATGAGATGATTACTTGTGCATTTGAGTAAAAATTGCAGTTAATCAAAATGCAGACAAACAGCATTTGGAAATTCTGTACTTAATTAAATATTTTCGGTGTGATGCACGTATAACAAAAATTAAATGGAAGATGTCATACTACCATCACTTTCTTTGTTTAGCTACTCTTGCTATTTAGTGATTGCTGGCTTATGGGTTAGATGAAGATGTGGAGTTGTCTAAATGTGTCTGGTGATATTTTTTGAAAATATCACCTTGATGCTCTGGTGTGCTTGGCTTCTCTCAAATATGTTCTACTTCAGGATTGCTGTTTGTCAAGGTTTGGAGAACCAACTTAATTCTGTACGTGGCACAGTGATGTTTTGTAAAACTTGAGCTGACCTGTAAAGTTATGTGCTCTCTTCCAGTCTTTAGTAACTGTAAAAGACTCACCCTTTAAGATGCTGCTCTTTTACAGCTTGCTATGATTTAACAAACTTATTTATTTAATTATTTTAAGTAGTTAAGGCATTTATAAATAAAATTGTGTGTAACACTTTGCCTTCTGTATGTTATGCATATTGTTATGAAGTAACAGCTCATCCTGTTGTTTTCTGGCCTATAACACATCACTATAAACAGGCAAAATAGGTTTTTGTGAGCTTGGATTAGAGTCTTACATTTCATGTAGCATATGGGAAACCTGTTCAGCTTCTCAAGTCTGCATGTGTTTGTACATAGATGCTTCGTGTATCTGCATCTGTCATTGGACAGAATCTGAAGCTAAAAACAGAATTTGAGATTGGTGCTTTGTGGCAAATGGTCATGTTTGCTGTTACCAAAATACCACTTTTTTTACCTACTATGTTTATTTCGTGTAAGGTTCCAGTGATCTGAAGTCATTACTATTCCTTATGTGACAGAGCTGTTCCGTGCTTCTGTTGGGTTGCGTCAATGTAGAGTTAAGGCAATTAAAGCTGGTTCTGTTTTCTGAAAATGAATCCATGCTCCAAATGTTCAGCCAAACAGTTTTGCGTGGGGAAAAGAAATCAAACTCTGATAAGTTTAGAAATGATAGACTGCAAAATGTGCACTGTTAATGCAATCTAGTTGTGTGTGTATGCATGCACACAAGCTATCTTATTCCTGCGTTCTGCAGGATCCTTCTACAACTGGATCAAAATAAGCAGGTTAGCCAATTGAAAGGGCTCTTCTGCAGATAAGGTTCATTGTTTAAAAAAAGCAAGAAACTCTTCTCTTTCTTGATTTTTATTTATTTTTAATGTCAATTAGCATCATGCTATGGTGCACACAGCATTTGGATCAAGAATGAAATAGAAGTTTTAATGTTAGCCCTTATCAATATTTGATTCTGAAAGTGTAGTTTTCTACTATTGTAGATTCAGCATGCAAGAAAGTAAAGACTAAGTTTTACAGGGGTACCTCCGAGTTTTGGATCCTGTGTCATCTGAGTCGGGCTGAGATATAATATTCAGCACTTAAAGATGAGAACAGCATGGGGAGCGATGCACATGGCTGGAATGCAGCTCTGCAGTCTGTATTTCTGGAACTTGCCACTGTAGTGGCACGTAGAATAAATCTTGCATTTACAAAATAACTCATCAATAACTACTACAGCAAAAAGCTATTTTTGTATATCTTGCGTGGAACTTTGTCCTACTTGTTTTGCCCCCTCTTTGGTATTTATGGATAACACAAGGACTTTCGTTAGAAGGCTTATGACCACAATAACAGTGAGCTTTCCTGAATTTCATTGTTGCAGAGGGATGAGAGCAAGAACAACAAGAAAAAAACCACAAGTTTTGTCTGACTCCTAGCAGTGGCTGCTGAGACCTAGGGATGTGTATAGTTGCCAAAAGCCCTTAGTACTGTTAGTAAAGGTCTTCCTGCTAATCTGATGGAAACATACTCCCTTAGTGCTTTATGCCCAGAATATTAAGTATTTCTCATAAAGTTATGTGGGGATGCATGAGTGAAATCCAGGATACTTGTTGGAAAAATACATTCTGCAGCACTACTGTGTATACTAAAAGTTTAAAAAAAAAAAAGGTTTTTTTGTTTGTTTTCCCTTAGTAGCAGCACTCAGAAAATGACTCTAGTTAAATTCTTTCTAGCCTTCCAAACAAACTAGAAGTAGTGGTTCCTCCAAAATGCTTTGCATTGCTGTGGGACTGAGGTTTTTTGAATGTCAGAGGTTGGTGGTGTTTGTGCAACTACTTCTCACAATAATATTTTTTTACTTGATTTGGAAAGAATAGCTGGATTTTGTTGACAAATGGTGTATGTTGATGGATTTCCTGACTATTCATTACCAACAGAAATCGCACGGGAACTTCTGGTACTTGGTGTAAATCAAACTCTGGCTACAGTTGAGTTAGTAGGCCACTTTTTTATGGATATATCTGAATTTATTGTTACACAGACAGCCAAAAACAGTTCTGAGAGCTCTCTGTACTGTAATGGAAGTGCTACGTGCTTCTGCCAAATGTAGCTATACAATGTAACTCGATCTTACAGTTAATAATAGCCCATTCAGAGCAAGCTTGATTTTCTTTAACTGATGTACTAACAAATACCACTTACACTGAAGAGGCTATGTCTTCTAAAGACTTAAAGTATCTATTCCTAAAGATGTATGAATTCAAATACAAATAAAAGCCTTCGTGAAGAGTAATGTAGGATATGAACACTGTCTACTATGTGAACATACTACTACTTATTAACAATACCCAGTTTCCTAAATTATAGCAATATATCCCCCTATTCTGTATCGGGGCAGAGAATCAGATTAGTAGACTTGCTTTAGGTCTTCTGTCTCTAGTCTGTCAACACCACAGTCAAGAAGGTTGTATAATGTCTACAGTTTTTAATAGTGGAATAATACAAGTGAGAAGAACAGTGAAGTAAATGAACTGAGACTCTGAATTCTATCTTCAGTATTACTATGGAAATTAGTCTATCTGATTGGTTTAAAAAGAATATTTGGTTCAGAATTCAAAACTTCATTGTCATAGTTGTTCCCTGCTTGACAGGGTTTGCCTTTCCAGATTGTTTGACGTAACTTATATTGTTCTCATTTCTTTTCTTCTCATCTTTTCGTACATTTAAATCACAACACTGAAGCCTTGGGCTTTTCTTCTGAATTTTCTTTTTTGGTTTGGTTTTCTTTCTTTTTTTTTTTGGGGGGGGGGGGGGAGGGAGAGGGGGAACTACCTTTGCTTTCCAAAAAGTATGGGTTTTTTTTTCCTCTGTCCTGTTTTTCAGCAAAACTTGATATGAGGTATTCCTCTGCTTTATAAAGTTCCTCCTTTGCTGCCCACGTATCCACTTATAGCTTCCCTCAGAAATTGGCATTAGGTGTGTCTTGTAATTTTCCACTGTTGTTTATAATACTAGAAGCTATTACTTTGGTTTTTCAACAGAGAGATTGAAGAAATGCTTTCCGTATCTAAAGGGGGCTATAAAAAGGAAAGGGTCAGAGTCTTTAGCAGGGTCTGTTGTGATAGGACAAGAAGAAATGTTTTCAAACTGTAAGAGATTTAGGTTGGATATACAGAAGAAGTTTTTTATGAGAAAGGTAGTGAAGTACTGCCCTGTCCATGGAGAGAAGGTCAGGCTGGAGAGGCTCTGAGCACCCTAATCTTGCTGTAGGTGTCCTTGTTCATTGCAGGGGAGTTGGGCTAGATGGCCTTTAAAGGGTCCCTTCCATCTCAAGTAATTCTCAAATTCTTGCAGTTTTTAGTCTAATTATAGTGTGTAATCCACAGTGACTAATAACTCTGTGTTGGAGGTATCTTCTTCTTAGATTTCTAAAATAGTGTTAAGGTACATGAGAATAGACTTTATGGAAGCCACAACTGTGGGAAAAACATAAACTAATGAATGCTTGTGTGGGAAACCAAGCTGTTATTGCCGCTGTCACAGACTGCTTTATTCTCTCTCAACTTTCTTTATATCTTCTGAAGAGAAGTATGGCTTTTCTCACATTCCCAACACAAATGAGATGCTAGATGCAGGACAACACTTCAGCTATTTACTTTAGCAAAATTTGTTCAAGGTTAGAAGACAGATTTCATTGACAGTGTGAATGTGTGAGTTCTAAACTACTGGTGTCAGCATTGACTGAGTGTTTGTGAGGTCGATCATTACCAGTGGTTGGAAAAAAAAAAAAAAAGACACAGCTGCCAGTTTGACAGTGAGAAACAGAGTGTCCAAGTATTACTTGTGTTTTGTACACAAGTCTAACTATGCTTCATGGATTAATTTTCAAAACAGTTTAGACTTCATGACCTATTTTCTTCTTTTGAGAAAAGTGAGGGATATTATTTCTATTTTGTGGTTGATTGGTTTTGTTGTTGCTTTTTTTTTTTTTTTTTGGGCTTTGTTTTCTAATCAGACAATTTTGCACTTTTTATCTATTGAATTCTATGGTTTTCCATATCGGTACCTCTGACTCACCTCTGTGTCATGTCTTTCCAGGAATCTTCTTACATTCGTCTGTATGTCAGAATTCATCCAATGCTAGGTTTAGCATTCTAGCTTAGCCAAAATGAAGTAAACCTTGTTGATGTAGTAAAGCTTGGAAATTCTGGTTTATTTTTCTTCTTTCCAATCTCGAGCTTCATGATTTTCAATCTTAAAGCTTTGATCAGAAGTAGTGATAGATAAACACAGGATGACATAAATGTCTTTTTTGGTTTGTATGCATAAATGTTTTTCTGTAAAAGACAACATTAATCTTTTTGTTAAAGCTAATTGTATTGTAGTTGAAGTGTAAAGGCAAGTCCTTATGTCTGTTTTTCTTTTTCAAACTGAGGAATTAGAAATTTACATGCAAATTGTTTTATGTACTGTAAAAAGAGAAATTCTAGGAAGTCATAGCCCACAAAGAGGATCGTTCAGGCTATGTTCTGGTGTTCCAAGAGTGATGCCATTGTAAGCTGTCATTCTGGAGTTTTCTCTAAGAATACATTTGAGATTTTTATTGGGAAGGTGTCATTCCAAAAGCATAATCATGAAGTGATGTCCTTAAAATAAATTATGGTTTGGCTCTCTTCCAATCAGAATGGAAATGAAAGAATGAAAAGAAGGGAAAACATTAATTATAACGAATGTGTGTGCAGATACACAGTTGTTAACAACACAACTCAAAACATTTTTTTTCTCTTCGAAATTAGAGAGATTTTATTTGGGAGTAAGCTTAGAAGGGTTTAATTTGTTATGAAGTTGTCCGTAGACTTTCACTTCTTATTTTGTGCATCTCTGGGAAGTAGGTTTGCATTTCTCATGTGCACTTTACGCTTCAAATCTGGTCTGTTTGTTTTTTTTCCTGATCTTGAGAATGGTTAGTGTTTGAGGCTCAAATGCACGTGGTGTCATGCAGAAGAAATTTAAGTGTAAATTTCTTGACGTTAGTGAAGTGTGGCGTTCCAACACAAAAGATTAGAAAAAGCAGAAAAATAAAAGCTTCAGAAACAAACATTCTATAAACTGGAAGGCTTGTCATAACTGATTTAAAAAAAAAACAAAACCAAAAAACAAACAACCACACACAAAACTGAAGACACACGGTCTGTGTTATCTCTCTCTGTTGGATCTGAATTTTCTACATCTGTGTATATGTTGGATCTCATTTTCTTGGAATCTGGAGTAAGTGACTGTAAGTCACAGCATTGAAGTGTGAGTTGTAGACTAGGGATGTGTTTAGAAAAGCTACTGTCCTACTGAGATTTTCTTTATTTTTTTTTTATAAACGTCAAAACGTATTACTTTGTAAATATTATAGGAAGCTTGCTTATATTAAAACAAAGCTTATTTCCCCCTGCTTAAACAGATCTTACAGCATGATAGTAGCTATTGGGGGAGATTCATCCTGCTACTTGCAAAATCAGAAGTAGCTGTACTGCTTCTCTTCCTTAAAGACAAGTAGAAATACAAATAATGCATATTAACGTAGTTTCCATACCTGTTTTTTAGATCCTGTATTGCTTTGTAGAGTGTGTTTTTTGTGGTGGTGGTGGTGAGTTTTTTGTGTTTTTTTTTTTTTTTTTTTAACCCCCAAAGCTCTGTTTGGTTAATTCAGTGGTTCTCTATACTTCAAACAAATGATAATCCTTTCTGCACAACTGGCTTTTTTCAATTGTTAAGTCATGGTTTCAGCTTGTAGCTTGAGGTGTTGTGTAATGTTAGGAGACTCACGGCTCCTTGGCTGAAAAGCTCTGCTGCCTTTTCAAAGCAGTGAATAGACTTGCTTAGTGATCTGGAATGGCACAAGCTGCATTCAGGAGAAGCGTATGTATACTGACAGAACTTTTAAGATAAATCCAAAATCCCTTGGCAGATTATGTAGAAAGCTACACCAAAACCTACTTATCTTAAAGCTTAATGAAATGATAGAAAAGCTAGTGAATTGCAGAGTTATTTGCCTGTGCATGTTTAAATTTCGTCTGAAAGTAGATAGGAATTTAGATTGTGGATGTTTTTTAGTTTTTTTTGCAGGGCTGTGTTTGTTTTTAAATCTTTCATTTATATTTAATTATTTCTTTTTTTCCTCGTTTCTCCCTACCCCCAAGAGATTGCCTCTGTTCAGGAAGTAAACTTGCTTCACTGGTAGATCAGAGCTGTGTAGGAAGGACCTCTAGTGTTTCTATAAGCTAGGTTCGAATTGCTGCAGAAGGTGATGTGTTCACTGAGGAAGGGATATCAGAATAAAAGCAGATGTGCTAAGTATGCTGCCTTGAAGAATTGCAGTTGAGTGCTTTTGCCAAATAACCGCGAGTGATAATTAAAATGTAAATAGAGGCCATCACTATCTTAATGGTAGCTAAGGTGTTTACACATCAGTTAAGATCAGTTGCTGTTCTTTCATTCTGTGTTGCTTAACTGTGGCCTGATTTGTAGAAATGCATGGTGTTGCTTTTGCATCTGAAGTCGGTAGAAACTGTATTTTGGGTGCACGTGTGAGTTGTGTATGCTGGTGTATGCACTGGAAAAGCTGAGATGTACACATTGTCATCTGAAATCAGTGCCTGATTTTTGATCTCTTGTGCTTTAACTGAGTCCATCAGAAAGGTCACAATTCCTGCTGTCTTGTCTGGTGTTTCACTTGTCCAGTACTTAAATGTAAAAGCCAGAAAGAAATTGAAGAAATTAGACTGTGTATTAAAATGAAGCATAAGGGTTAATGATTTATGCTTTGACTGAATCCTTGCTGAAATATGCTTAAAGGCGGTTATCACCTATTCATGCTTACAATGAAAGACTGATTGTGGAGATGTGAGGTTGCTCACTTTCACCTCATGGTTTTCTTGAATATGTTGGAAACAATTGAATTAAGGGCTTTCTAAATATTTTGGCAATGAAATGCTTGTAACTTTAAGATTGGTCTTAAAATAATTTCTTTATGTAGCTTCTTAGCTGTTAGAGCAAATTATAGGTTGAAGTTTCATGTACAATATCCACTTAACCTATGGTTTGTGAGTGGGCTCTTTTTTCGTGCCTCCTGTATTGTCGGAGCGGTAGCAGTATAGCACACAAGCAGCAGTAGGCTGCTTCTCTGTAGACCGGTGCTACATTCTTTCCTAGTATCTTTGCAAAAGTTAATGACAGGGATGTTTTAACTTGGAGGGCTTAAGAGAACCAGGACTGCTCTGCCTGCAGTCTTTCTGCCACATCTCCATAACAAATCTTGTTGCAGCAGTGTTTTCCTTTGTTTTTGCTTGACATAATCCTTGATTTTTCTCAGTCCTGTAACAGGCTTCTTGTCTACCAAGCTGTAATATATGTATAATGTAATAATGTAAATTTTATATTTATAAAACATATATATATATATATATTTTCCCCTTCAAGATTTTAATTTTCCCTTTGCATTGATTTTTGTAGGAAGTCTTTTTTTTTTTTCTTCCACTTGCCTGCCTAAGCCAGTTTTCTTTGTGACCTGTCAGAGCTCTCTAGTGCTCCTCTTTCTAATTGGTTAGGCTAAGGGTCATTTTTGGCTCTGGAGAGAGAGATACTAAGTTTGTAGGCATGCTGTGAAGTCCGAAATTGCGAAGATGATCCTCTTTAGACTGAAACTTAAGGAGTATAAGTGGGTTTAGGGGAGGGAGAATTTGCAAAAGCCAAAACCAAAGGAGTAATCGCCTGACCATCTTGCATACCTCTGAACTTTTGTTTTCACAGTGCTGCTTTGTAGGTGGACCAGACTCTTGGAAGGGAAGTGGAGGTGGAGGGAGAAGTTGAAAAAGCAAAACCTTATTTTTATGTGCCTGCTTTTCCAAGTCGTAGGATAACTACTGTAAAGAGGCAGCATGCATTTATTCATGCTTATGAGGAAAAAAGGAATAAAAACAACACTGTATTGTGAAAGTGTCCCCTGAAGGGATGTGATAAAGTAAAACGCAGCTCTGCTTGTTTGGCAGAAGTGATAGAATTAAGAAGAGAATTTTGTAGTGAGGAGTGAGAGAATTACTAGGCTGTCCTTGGGGGTTCACTTATTGTTATCTATTAAATGAGGGAAACTGAGAATAGGCTTTCTTCCACCCTGTGTAAACGTAAGAGATGGAATATCTGATACTTTTGAAACTTGGTTGTTTCAATTTGGGGAAAAAATGGAGCTAGCTGTACTGAAAAGAACCTCGCACAAACATGCAGCCTTTCCCTGACCTCCCCTCGCTCCCTTCTGCTTTCCCTCCCTGGATCTTTACTAATAGTTGTTCGGTGCTCCTGTCTTGCAGCAGTTTATTTGAACAGTCAGCGCATGAGCCACTTTTCTTGTTGCAAGTGGAATTCTTTGATTTGGGGAGGGTCAGGGGGAAGAAAGGAGTCTTAAGTTACTTTGTACATAAATAGGATGGGTTCTTCTTTGACCTAAAGTCTGTCTTGATGCAGCAGCACAAGCCAGCGAGGAGACTGTCACATTTCGACGTGAACGCAGCACATTTAGGCGTCAGGCAGTACGACGCCGGCACAATGCAGGGAGTAACCCTACCCCTCCTACATTGCTCATCGGATCACCCCTCAGGTAGGGTATCTAAATGTTCCACCATATTTAGCATGCATGCAGCAGACCACTTCTCCTCACACCCACCAGTGTTGCCAGAAAGGCATTTTTTACTTCCTTCCCCGCCATAACCTCCTCAAGCTGTCACTGCATGTCACTGTGGGCTTGTTGAATTGTGCATGTATATGTGGCACTATTTTCAAAATTATCAGGGTAGCCAGTTTCTAACATGTTACAGTTAATTTTAGATAAATAATTAAGTGAACTAATGCTAACAGACTCCATGTTTTTTGTGTCAAAAACTTCAGAAACTTTAAAGCAAGAAAGGACCCAAGAAAATATTATTTACCTGACTCAATTTTGCTTTTCTCTTTCCTTTAAGAGAGTAAGCGTTAGGGTCTAGTATCTTTGTAATCACTTTTCATGTATGTAGATAATGAGAGAGAAGCACTTAAACAGTAACAAAAAAATAAATGATGCAGGACATTTTGAAAAATTAAATCATGCAAAGGATCCAAATCTAAAATAAAGGTAAACCATAGTGTGAACGTCCGGTAACTTTTTTCAGGAAAAGAGTAACAATAAAGTAATAACAGTGCCTTTGTTACCGAACACACAGTGTTGCTCTGTATGAAATTTAACTGTGTGGCACTGCATGCCTCAGCAATACAGCTTACAGAGTACATATATGTGCATCTTGGGAATCTGTCACTAGCCCATTTAATCACAGTGCTGAACTCAGTGGTGTGTTACATACAGCAACTCCTTGCTCAGCCAGTGACCTCAAACAGTGAAAATGGCGATCTCAGGATGATTTTAAATCTTCTGCTTTTTAAATTTTTTGGTTCTGTGATTGCTTGAAGTGTTGGAGAATCTGGCAAGAATAACACTGCCTATAGCATAAGGAGCATTTACTCGTAAAAATAATTCTTCCCGTTAACATAAATATACAGCATATACAGTCATTATTCCTTCACATTCTTAATAATACTACTACATATCCTATACTATATATACTATATATAATACTACTATATATCGTAAACTAATGTGTAGCATTAGGAACAGTCTATTTTTATGTTCTAGGAATATTTGTGTGGATTTTTTTAGCTGTAAAATACTGTAGAAAGTGAGCAGATAAAAAGAAAATAGATGGAAGATGGGTTGGGGAGAAATCCTGGTGTCTTTTATAGTGCAACTGAAATAGCCAGAGGCTGAATTTACTGAATTTTTAGGTTTTCCTTGTGAAAGAGAATGGCTAGAACAGTGCCTAAAAACTAACAAATGAAGGCTTGACTACTTCTGCATTGCAAATTGAATTGGATAGTGCAGTATATGGCAGAAGTTCATCATATGATTTCAGATAAATTTGTTACATTTCTAGTCTTGCTAAACAAAATGTAGTGCATTACTTTCTTAGTGAGGGATATTTAAACTTGCTGTTAGGTCACTGCTGTTCTACTCTTATGTTCCATTTCTCCTGTTGTTTTTTTGTGGGTGGTGCAGTTTTATCTATTGGTTAGTGAAAAGCTGTGTGGAGTAATTAGAGCTCCTTACCTGAGAGAGATTACTTTGTGCAGTGATGTTTGTGCAGCTGAATGACTTTGGTTTGGAGCTAAATTGTTTTAGGCCAACTAGACAGCCAAGTGCTTACTTATCTGTTTGACATAAATTCCATTTGAACTGCAAACTGTGGAGTGTATCTGAAAATTTGTGCTAATTACTGTTACAGATTATTTCTACTTTCTAGATTAGTAGTCTGATTTTCTTTTATATGGATAACTTCATTCTTGTGTGATTTTTATTTCTTTCAGTAACACAACAAGGACACACATTTTTGGCTGGTTACCACCAAAATTCTTTTCTTACCACAGCAACTATACATATTCCCATATGTGCTTGTGGTGAACTGCTTCTGTCTAGTTCCTAGTATTGCTAATCAGTGTGACTTTCTACATTAACTTATAACAACATTAGATTTACTCATTTTTAGTGGCCCTGATGTTACTTTTCTCCATTCTTAACAGGAAAAAATTTAATCACCTGATCTCCTAACTATGATGTCAAATCAGATGTCATGGAGACGGCTCCACAGAGTCTGAGTTTCACCTATTTGTTCCTTTTGGGGAATGTCAAGTAGAAGATAGGTCTATAATGCCATCACGATTGGCAGCAGTAGACAAATAAAACCTGGTCTAGTAAATTTTGCAGCTTTTAAGCTGAATTAGATGCAAGTGTACTTTATTTTTGTTTACTTAAGTAACCGGGAAATAACAACAAAAAGGAAGCAGGAAAGAAACAAAAAAACAAGACAGCTTACTCTCCTTTTATCCTGCCTAAGTATTGACAGTGTTTTGACTGCTTCAAACGTGTATGGATTTGCATCCTATGTAGCTACTGGTGTATGCATGTGCATCTGATAAGTGAATATAAGTGACTGTCTCAAGCAAAATTTTAAGAATAGTTTTATTTAATAGAGAATAACAGTTTCTTGAATATTTATGCAATCTGTTATTACCAATATTTTGCTTTGTTTTTACTCTGACAGATGTGGATAACCTCTGAAAGGACAGTCTCTGTATACCTTTTGATACTTAACTACTATTAAGTGGAAAGACAGCATTGTTTCGGTGTTGCTGATAATATTTAAGTGAGACAGTGACAGCTGGCAAGTTTGTGAGCTTCTTTAGGGCTTCTTTTGCCATATAGCCTTGTCTAAAACAGTAAAGCACTGAATAAAGCTTCGGATTCTGATATGTTAGAGTATGGGTTGCAATTTTTAACCTCGTCAACTGCGTGCATGTCTGTTGTATTTTGCATGAACTGTTCTTAACACCTGGTTTTATAGTTATTTTCATATTTTGCAGTGATGTTCTAAGGAAAAGTGAAATCAGTTGTTCTAGAAAATAGTTACACGCAACTGCATCAGACAGACACCCTCAATTCTTAGTAAGGTCTTACAGTTGTCTCACTTGCCAACTGTAGCATCACACTATATGCAGTAAAATGTTAAAAGCAATAGGTGGTTAAGACTCTATTTCAAAAGAGAATGCTCTAAGACAGAAGATAAAGAATTTGTGTTTTAACAAACTTTTTATATAATTTTATATTTTATCTTGATAAAAAGATGATTTCTTAATCTGAAGAAGTGTCCTCCAGCTAATGACTGACATAACTTCTCTAAATGTATAAAATAAGGATATAAAACTACCGATTTTGCAACATAGCTCTGATGCACGTGACACTTGTATTTGGAGACATTGCCACATTTAATGTTAAACTGCTTTAAAAATATTGTTAGTATTTGTTAAACAGCTTCTTAAAATAGTTCTGCATTGAGAAGGTTATGAAGGAGACTGACATTTTCAGATGTTGTCTGCTAATAGCTTTAAACTTGCACACTTCTCTGAAGAATGAATTTCTATCTTTGGGTTTAGAAGACTTTTGTTGTGGTAAGGAGTACTAAGCAACAAAATCATTGTCAGGGCCGTGCTATCAACTTTAAAATAGTCCTAAAACTTTTGCCAATTAATAGGTTGTTAGAGGTACTCCCCCCAAAAATTCCAGTTCTACTGTTTCAAATGTGGTTATCCACAAGGTATGTTGCCAATGTCTGGTTTGTAATTAATCTTAAAGACATTTTGTAGGAAGACTGCAGAGTAATAGCAAGGAAGATGGTGATGTTTTGAGAACAAAAGCAAAACAATTCAAGTCATATATCCACGAGCAACCTAACTATTGAAAGAAGAGTATAATAGCCTCTATTGTACAGGAGAGAGGTCACAAGATACAGTTAGACTAACCACATAGCTTACTTTTGCACCACAAATTAAAACTAGTAAGAATAGCATTTCCCCAGCTCACCATCAGGCCAGAAGAACTGCGCTTCCAAAAGGTTGAGTGGGAACTTTTGTCTTTGTATCTTCTATTGTAACATCAGTGTCCAAGCAAGTAGTACAGAACTCGTGGGTTGCCTTAACCCTAACAAATGGCTTCTGAATGCTGTATTTTAACTTTTCCTTTTTTTTTTTTTAAAAAAAAAAAAAAAAAAAAGCTTCTTGTTTTGCTTCACTTTAGCTATTTCCTTTCCGTCCCGGTAATGTCTCCCCCATCCGTGTTTTCTCGTAGCCTTCAAGATGGTCAGCAAGGCCAGCAGTCCTCCTCCCAGGCCAAAGTGCAGTCCCGCTCCCCCTCCCAGGCAGCTGTGCTCAGCGCTAGCACCTCCTTGCTGGTGAGAAATGGGAGTGTCCACTTAGAAGCATCACATGCCACTGCATCTGCTGTAGGCGGTAGCAGTTTGCACGATGGACTTGGTATGCAGGCCTTATGTAACCTTGGTGACATGGAAGTTTTAATACGGCAGCTATATTGGTAATAATGCAGTGAAAAACAGTTAACTTTAACTTTGTTTCTGGATCCTGTAGGTGCATTTCTTAGATGGGAATATTGCTGATAAATGCCCAGCCTTTCATCGTCACGTTTCCAGACACTTTGTCTAACAAATTTGCAGTGGGAAACATTCTAAGGATGCATAAGTAGCAGTGATCTGAGATCTCTGTATTTGAACTACATAACACATGTAACATGAGTATCCTTGCATTGTCAAAGAGAATCAGGGTGAGATTGTTAGTAAATTTGGGGGACTTCTGATTCCTGAAAAGATACCTACTGTGATCACTAGGAACACTTGATCTTTCAGAAGAGCCTTGCATAGTTGTTCTTTGAAAAGAAATCCTCACGTCAAGGAGGGTAGTTTTAATTTATGCTTAAAAGTAGGAGATTGAGACATGAAGAAAATACGGATCTTCTTGTTTCAGTTGCCATCATTTTTGAAGTTTTATGGTGCTCCTTAGTTCTGTTTAATGTTTCTAACTGCTTTATTAGCTTCTCTGAAGTTAATAAAATTGCTAAGGAGAAGGAAGTTCAGATGGTTATAGTAAGTGACTGATCTCCTATGACACAGCAATGTGAAGGAAGGTTGGGAAAAATTCTTGGCCTGGATCTTTGCAGTTAACTGTTCATGGCCTGAACTGGTGATGACTTCATTGTTAACATGGAATTCCTGCTTGGATTGCTACGATATCCATGTTTAGAGCTGCTGATTGTTAGTGATGGTATTTTAAATAACTACCAGCTGTGATACCACAGAAGTGAAGGTTGGATTAGAACACTGCTTAAAAACACTTGTTACAAATGTTACAAATCTTACTGTAACCTTGCTCTAAAAGATAATTGATTTGTCATCTTGCTGCATTAATGGGGAAGATTTCAAGCATTGCTGGGCTGTGGTTCTCCCCTTTAAATAAGAGTTCAGTTAGAAGTAGCTATTCTTCTCTACCTACTGGCAACAATATAAGAAAAAATAACTATAAGCAAAAAAGAAAACAATTCTGATATTCTCTGAAATGTGTTTATAGAATTGTACTATAGATATGTTAAATTATACAGCCTTCTTATGTGATACTTATGTTCTTGTTTTAGATTCTGTGGCTCTGGTAGTTTCTAGATAGAAAAATCAATGCTTAAGAGTATGAATCTCTAAACTGTGAAAGCTAATCACATAAAGCTACAAGTTCTTTTAGCTACTTAATTTGGAGACTTTTTTGTTTGAAATGGTCATTGAGGTGTAACTGAAATTCAGGGATTACTGTGGTCATATCTGTTCAAAGTTAGTGTTAAGACTTGTTCTTAAAGCTACCAGTGTTGTATTTGATAGATATGGCTCATATTGCCCCCACTTTGATCAAGTTTTATAGAATTCAGAGTTTTATGTACAGTTCTTCAATTTGAATTATTTAAGAGCTTATGTTTACTGTGATTTAGTGAAAATTGAAGTGGGTTCAGCATTGCATTTAGGCTCTCTTAGCAGTCACTTTTGCTGCACTTGGAATGGAATACATTTGCAGTCTTCAGATTAGTTTAGCTGTACAGATTTCTAAAGTTCTGTGTGTACAATATTATGGAGCAAGACATTGCCATTCTGAGGCAGAAAGCTGTTAGGATCTGCTCAGTTGAATAAATCCTTATTACATCTCATATTTGCTTGGAGCTTCAAGCTTCTGTTTAGAAACTTCTTTGTGAAGCTATTACAGCAGAAATCTGTTTTTATTCTTACAAATCAAATTCTTTCGTTTCTACAGCAGGCTTTAAAAAAAATCCGCATTATGAACTAAAGCTTGTTCTCAGAGCGTTTTGTATGATGGGTATTCTTTTATTAGAGCAGAATAGCTGATAAAATGGAGCAGGCTTTCACATTTGCAGTTTGTTCATCAGGCTTGACAAGAAGAGAGATGATCCTGTTGTGTTATTTCAGAGAGAGTATGCTGGAGGGAGAAGGGAGGTAGTAGCTTGTTCCAACCAGTGGTTGGTTGGTTTGTTTTTTTTTTTCTTTTTTGGTGATATTAATCACCATTAAAGATAATAAAATGCCAAATGGAGCAAATAAGGAGATGTACAGTGCACATACGTCAATAGTGTGCGCAATAATTTCTTACTGAAATTGTTAGCGTTTTTCAGCTCATCTGGAAGACAATCAATCAGGTTGTTTGCATTTTAAAAACTTTTTTTTGTGCACAAATGCAATATGCGCTTCTGCATTTTTTTTTCTGTATGTGTGCTGATATGAAGCTTTAGCTCTCAAAATATCACAGTTTTTTTTTCTTCCGTTTGTTTCAAAGATTAATTAATTTGATTTTGGTGATATATTCTGTGAAGGATGGATCTTAGTGGGTTATAAGTAGTCTACATCCAGTCTCGTAATGATTATACATTCTTAATTGCTGAGCATTGTGCTCAATAAGGCAAGGGACGCTTTGAAGCATTATTTGTAGTCTTCCAGATTCCAAGTAGAAAGACTTCTACACATTATGTTGTTACTTCCTGAATGCTGAGGGGAAAGGAATTTGAAAGGGTGGAGAAGGAAACTTATCATGGAGCAGTGAATAAGAAATAAATCATGAGGAATGAAGGACAAAAAAAACTTTTGGAATGATTGCAGGGATGATTAACATAATATGAATACAACAGGCTGCAAAGTGGACACCATGACTGAAATGAATGATCATCTTCAGAGCGTAGTATGGCAATACTAATGCCTTCTACTCTCATAAATATTCTTCAGTGTGTAGGTGATGGGTGTTATTTTTGAGTTCTTGCTTTGGAGGCTATTAGAATTTGTGAAGTAGTTCAGGCTCCAATTACTAAGCTACTAGAACAGATATCTGGTGTCTGAAAGTAGGGTGAAATAACAGCCTATTGTTCTCACATAGGTGGTCGAGTTATTTTCTTAAGAAGTAATCACCTGGAGCTTTACGATGCAGCTGTACTGCAACATTTGGCTCTTCTAGTTGTTATCGCTTGTGTGAGCGACAATAACTCAGATTTATTGAAATATTTTGGTTTTTAAAGGCCACATGGTGGTGTTAAAGACTGAAACTTCCCATACTGCCTTTAAAGGTAGATATCTGTGCTGATCAGTCAGTTTCTCAGTGCTTTTTATATAAATAAGTAAACTTTAATTTAGTGGATGGTGTTTTCAAAAGTATGAGTAGAAGATAAACTCATTTCCCTCTGTTCCTGTAGAAAATGTCCCTCTTGCAGCTGTGGAATTGTGCATATAATGGATAAGTTATGCTTTTGATAAATGTCATATAAATTAAAAATTGAACACCTTTGAAGTGTCCAAACTGAAAACTTTTAAGTTTTAATACTGCTGCTGAAGGTAATTTCTGATGTTGGTAAATAATAGTTCCTTGCTATAGAATAATCAAATTTTGATAGGTTTGTTTGTTGTCCTGAATAGGATGTAAAGAAATATACTTACCTGCTACTTACGACAGTACTGTAATGATTCTAATAATGATGTAGACTTTGGCACATGCAAAAGCTGTTAGCATCTTTCAGAACTAGTGTGGAAGGCTTGAAGCAGAAATATTTATCAGATGGAAAATTAAGAAATAATACTGAAAATAATATGACTGAAGAAAAACATCAGTCTACCACTTTAGGCAGACGCTCAGCCACTTGCCTTCCACGTTCAATCTATGTAAGCTCATCGTTCTGTTGCTTTCATTGATTCCCTTATCTGTGGGAACATCAGTCTGTGCAATGTGTGAACCTTTATGTGGCTGTCTTCGGACTCAGTGATGAGATACTTTTGTGCTCTGAAACAGTTTGTTTCAAAGGAAGCATGTCCACCTTTTCTTTCCTTCATGCCATAACGCTGACGTATTTTGGAGTTGTGTCTGAGTATCAGTAACTTCGGTTTATTATTTTCATGATGTGCTCCACATAGAGTACAGTGAAGAATCTGAAGCCCTCTTTTGAGATGGAGTTAGGTGAAAAGTTACAAGCATTTCTATTTAGTGTACAAATGTTGGCTGAATTTCTGTACTTTTAAAATAAGGCTTTGTCTGGCTTGTTCACAACTTGATAATACTACAATCCTTAGAAGAGGAAACATTAAGCTGCTTCGTTGTGATGCTATCAAAAATATTTGAGACAGCTGTAAGAGAGCTAGGAGTAGGAGGGAAAGAAAATCACTCGGGTGACTCCCAGAAGCTGGGTGTATCCATGTGTGCTGGGCGTTCTGAGCATTGGGATCCCTCTCGAGAGTGCTGTGAGGAGGCTGCTGTGTCTCACACAGCTGCTGGGACTTGGAGCTCCTGGGATCTGCAGCTAGGTCTTATGGTTTGCTTCCTCAGCAGTACTGAACAGATCTGTAATCTGTTTTTGCTTTTAGTGAATTCATTCCTTTTTTTCTGGAGGATCTTTGTTGGTTTGTATGTGTTTAACTTTAAAGAGCATGAAACAAAGAACTTTGTTTCATTGAGAAGCCACACTTTTCTTGACATTCATTAGGAAATCTACTTCAGTAGAGGGATGAATTGCAGGTGTAGAAAAACCTGACACTGTTTTGCAGTTTATGTGCAAATAATTGGAATTAAGCTTTTCGTTTGTCCGTTGAAATCATCTGCTACATCTCTACTTACCAGGTTTGTTTTATGCTCCCGCAGCCATGCCCTGCTTATATCAGCAATACAAAAGCAGTAAACGTTGATAATCTCAGATGAATTGGGTGTGAGGGAACAGTAGATGCTTCATTATGTGAAGGTTTTTATGCTAAATTTTCTCAAGTTTTGAAGTCCTTTGCATTTGATATGTATAACACAGTACAGGAAACGTCTTTCAAACAAATTTATCTGATGTAATATCTCAGCCTAAAGGAATGGGAAGCTGTATCTTGTAATATATTCTTGTTTCTCTGATCTAGCATCACATTACTGTAGTTAATAAATTTACTGCCTCTCAGATCAGTAGCTTGTGCAAAAACATGAAGAATGTAAGGTAACCCAGACATCATTGTTTCTTTTAAGGACTGGTTGGTTGAAATACTTTTTCTCTAACGTGGTTTATGCACGATTTTGTCCTGAGAGCAATCTGTAGTGTTTTATCTGTTATCTTCATGTTTCCTGTTGAAATTTTTTTTACTGTTGCAATTCAGAAAACCCCTTTGTAACTGCAGCTACTGGTTGTGGGGAAGGAGGTTCCTAATGCCTCCTACCAGCTTGAATTTAAAACTTCATCAATAAACATTCACTACATCAAGCATTAAAAACAAGGAGATACTTAACTAAATCACTTCATTAAGATCTTAACTAATTAAGGAAGTCACTTGAACAAAAACAATAACAAAAAAAAATTCAAAGAAGCCCACAACCAAAATTACTTTAAGAAGTGAATCTTTTGCTCATGTTTCTTTACAGATATCTGTAGCAGATGTAATTAAATATTGAGGGAGAGCTGTTGTACTACTGTGTTCTGATGCATTCTGTACACAACTATTGAACCATGTAGCTGCTGTGTCAGAATGGAATCTTCTTTCTCAGCATGTCTGCCTTAGGTGTCTGGGGGTGCCCCTCTGCTGAGGAGAGAGAGCCTTGTGAAGGTATTGAAAGCTCTTAGCTTGTTAGGTGTTTCTCCTGGGGCTGCTTGCTTTCCTGTATCATCAGGAGATAGGACTTCAGGATGTACAGCTGAGAGGTTTACACAGACTTCTGCTTCAAATGTGCCATAGCAGCTTGTTTTTTTTTCTTTTAACTGATTAAAATACGTTCTTAAAATATTGCATGCTCTTGCATCATGAGTTGAGTAAAAGACTGAACTAGGAGAAATGGAGAAGTTGGCAGGGCTGTATGAGATGATTACAACTTCAGAATCAGCTTCCTGCATTCTGAGCAGAAATATATTAAACTGACCTTCTGGGGAAATTACAGTCCTTATCTCTCTGATCAAATTGTTGTGGAGAGAAGGGCGCTGTAAAAATGTCATTGTGAGCAAGGTAACTTACTATCTGAATTGGAATCTCAGTCTGCTTCTTTGTTAATTGTACATTTAGAAATAGAGTTGGTATTGAAACTTTTTGAATGAACAATATCTTGAGGTAACTTGGAGTTGCTGGAACTCCTTTAACAATAATGGTTTATCTCAGAAGGTAGGTTGTGGTCTTTGATCTTACACTGAAGTGTTCACTTCTGTTTTGTAGAAAAGATCTCTGCCTCCCATTTCTTTTTTACTTCTTTTAGAGATCTAACTAATGAAGCATCTCTGGTCACTTTATTCACCCTTTGTGTTTCTTTCCAAGTAGTAGACAGGCCTCTCAAAAGAATTTTAATTTGGACACTTGAGGAATCTTTGCCATAGCATGATTCCTCTATGTTGATGAATGATTTACTGATCATTCTCCTGAGGTTGGGAGGAAAGAATTGAAGAAGTTTGTCGTTGCGAGATGTTTGCCTGGTTATTCTCTAAGGGTGGGGGTTGAAAGAAGCTCACGCCGTGCTTTTGTTGTGTAAATGGTGACATCTTGTAAATATTAACTCTTAATTTAGTTCTTTATTGCTGTTTACTGTATATATGTTGTATGAAAGAAGACTAAATAACTAGTATCTTGTCTGTGCTGGTGACACGTTACACATCTTATATTCTGACACTGATTAAAAAAAATTAAATATCTAAGTTGATGTTAATAGCTGATATATAGAAATGTAGTGACAGTAGGATGAAATGTCAAGAAATCTTGACCTCTTCTTAACTTTTTTTTATAGGTAAGTTCAGTTCTACGCTCTACGAGACAGGGGGCTGCGACATGTCACTTGTGAACTTTGAGCCAGCTGCAAGAAGAGCATCTAACATCTGGTGTGTGTGAAGGCCAGTCAAGAGTGGTGATTCTTGTCTTACTGCAACAAAATCTATTAGTTTAATTTTAAAAGGTTATTTATTATGAACTACAAAAATCTATGTAAAATATTCTCTGTACATTTTTACTTTTGAAACTTCAGTGATTTTTAAGAGATGACAGTAATTGTGTGTATAATCTTACCCATTTTAGCAAATTTTGAAAAACGAAGATTAATATTGGTTTAAATGTCCAAACTGAGAACTTGACAAATGCTTTTTTGATTGGCTTAACTGGGAGTCTTCCTTTATAGAATTTAACTCACGTTTGGGGGAAGTAGGAAGCTATTAATTATTATAGCTATTAACTTATTTAAAAATGAACTTCCAATTGTGAAGCAAACGTAAACTGATAAGTTTGTTCTCAAGTTCATAGATGGCATGAAACAATACAGGAAAGTATTAACGTGCCTACAGTTTAAAAAAAAAAAATAAAATTATTTACACTGGAAATAAGCAGCTACATACTGGAAAGTTCATTTGCTGTTGGAGAGATACGCTTCCTTTCTCTGAATAGACAGGAGGCAGAAGAAAGGAAAAACAAACCAAAACCTTGGCCTTAAAATCCACTTCACTACGCGGAACTGCTCTAAACCTGTTACATCATGCTGAATGTTTAAAAACCTACCACGTGTAGGTGGAATAGCTTTTGGATTTATGGAGTAATGGATTTCAAAGCTTCCATCTTCAAATCTTTCTCATGAAAGCGTGCAAGTGCTTCTTGTAGGGTTGAACTTTGAAGAAAAAGTTCTGTGTTCCTTGCACAAAGCTATCAATGCCTGTCTATATTGCTTGCATGTTCCAGATGCAATGGCTTTGCTGGTGGCTGCTGTTGTGAAGCTGTACATGCTAATGAAAGTTACAAACTGGTCAAATCGAAATAATTGAGTATTAGGATGATAGTTTGGTTTCAGTGAAATAAAATGTTAAGAAATGTTTACTTTTATGTTAAGGCAAGGAACTGAAGGGAATTTCTGTGAGTTTGATATTAGTCTTACTGCTGTGGAATTTATATGGAAAACATACAGCCAAATGCTATACAAAATTGTGGCGGGGAAAGCAGTGGTTGGATATGGACTCTTTTACAGCAAGAAGTTTCTCCTCACTAACAAATGGAAATTGTGAAATAATTTTGCTCTTTATGACAGAGGTTTAAGCTTTGCTTAAAGTTTGCATTTTTTCTGAAACAACTTAAGTATATTTGAATGTGTACTACTTTTGTCAGTTTTGGGACTTGGTAAAAACAGTGTACAGTTAAACTGTAAACACCCAGGACACACCTCAGTGTCTTAGAGTTGTGTGTTTACACATCAGTAGCTAACAGATTATAAAGTATCTTTGTGGGTTTTTGTTTTGTTTTGTTTTTTGTTTTTGTTTTTTTTAAGAGAAGTAATTTTCATCATGGTAATCTGTAGAAAACTAATGGACTGCCTGGTCAAATCATGTGTTGAAAGTTAAACCAAGTGTAAGGGTGAAGAGTGATCCTGATGTACTACGGATATGTAGCGCAGTATGCAAGGCCCTTGTCAAGGTTTATTTTCTTTCCTGATTATTCACTAGGCCTTTGTGAAGTGGATTCATGTATTTTAAATATGTGATCAAAAGAAAAGGACGACATTTAGCTAAAGTTTGCAAGTGGTCAGAATTAATTTAGGACAGTAGTAAATTAGTGGCCTTTTGGAATCAAATGTAGTTTTATAATATGAAGTCTTTCCCCCTGTTCTTATAGTGACACGGACTCTCACGTATCGAGTTCTACCTCAGTTCACTTTTACCCACATGATCTAGTAAGTTTTTCTTATTTATTTTTAAAGCATGCAAAAAATCAGAAGACAGTTCTATTTATCTGATTAATCATCGTACGCAGTGGTTGTTTGTTTTAAGAAGGTTTTTTACTAGAGTTTCAGTGAAGATAAACTGGTACTATTCAGCTATCATTGTATATACGTACAAATTCATCTTTTTGGGTAGCAGTTTAAAATGTAAACATAAATTTTTTCACTGATCTAAAGCATGGTAACTTGAATCTAAATCTCTGTCCTTGTTTGGGATATTATGAGATACTTTGTCCAGAGATTACTGGATGATGTGAACAAAGCTGCACTTCTTTCCACTGTGAAAGTACATTGTGGCAGAAAGAAGAAATCTTGTTTGTGTTCTGAACAAAGGCAACGTTAGCAGTTTCCCTGAATGGAGTTTAGACATTTTTCATTGGAATCTGCTATATGAAGTTTAATTCGAGTGGAAAGAGTGAATGGAAAAAGGTAGAAGCTTTTTCATACTGCAAGTGGCTTTGGAATTACGTAGTTTTCTGACCTCAACCTTTTATGTTATTGTCAAGTCCACATGTATCTGTGCTTATCGTTCTGAACTCTACTGCTTCAGTTTCTATACAAAAACCCTGCAGATGGTTAAAATCCCTAAGATTACAATTCTTAAGCTAGGAAGATAAGGTGAAATATATTGAAGTATCTGATAACCTAATCAAGGGGGAAGAATAAATTTTGTTGAGAAAAGAATGAGAAACCTCAATTTACCCGACCATGCTTTTGATCAAGAATGTGATCTTCACATAGTGCCTACTAGAACTTTGTTTAATTTCCAGCCCCTGACGTGTAACTGCCAATGTGGTTCCACTGAGGATATATGTGGAGGTGCTTTTGTATAAGGCAAATTAACTATATATATAAAAGCTGAGCCCACATATCCAAAGGGGAACGTCGACTGATTACTAATGTGAGAAATGATACATTAAATTGATTCTACCTTTTAACAGATCAGAATCTTAAAAAAAACTGCAAAAGAAGCACCTGCTTTCTAACACAGCTCATCTAAAATGAGCTTTTAAATTCCTTTAGAAAGTGGATGTTCCTCCTTTGTTAGTTCTTTTTAGTATCTTTCTAGGAAGGAAAGCTGGTTGAGGATAGTTACGGTATACTGATACTGTAAGGAATTAAGAAAAAGCTACAAAAATGAGTTTTTAATTGTAATATATAACTGTATAATGTCAGCACTTTAAGTATGACTTGAGTATTTTACATTTTGCCTTAACAATCATTAACTTATTCATTAAGTGATATTTTTATTGTAGTATTCTTAAATGTCAGTGCGTTAAGGAGTTTCTTGGCCTGCTAATGTAAAAACTGAGTTAAATAGTATGTAAGTGCATAATATATATATATTTTTTTAGCTTTGAGTATTCTCCTTAGATGTTAGTACTACTGTGAATTCAAGAGAATTCTGAAGTGACAGAATACTGAGAAACTAGAGTCAATTATAAGCAGTACTGGACAGGTTAGGGTTGAGCTTTTTTTGTGTATCTCTCAGTATATTCTGAGTGCAATGAGTTTGACCACTGATGGCTGTACGTGTGGCTTTGTCATGCAAAACCAACCATTCAGCATGGATGTGCATGCAGATTAGTTGACTATAAGAAATGGGCTATAATTTGTTTTAACTCAGAACTTTGTATTGTTCTTATATGAATTATCACTGCTCATGTATCAGTTTACTAGTCTTCAAATTCGAAGTTTTCAGAGTAAGTGGGATAATGTGCCTAGTACATATGTACTTTGAAATAAGGCATTTGCTAAAATGCCACAGTTGTGTTGAATGGGAACTATTATTGCTGCTAGTGCTCTTCATTTACCATAGTAAGGACAGAAAAAGTAAGTAAAAGTCACAGGTCTGTTTAAATCTAATTTCTTAAAACTGAAACTAAATAATTGTAGCACTTTTTTTTTTTTTTGAAGGCAGCATTCAATAGAATGCAGTGATACGTAAGAAGGAACTTCTGTTAATACTGACTTTCTTTTAGCTTTCTCTTCCCCAGATCAGGTTGAACAGGCTGCTAACCATAGATACAGATCTACTGGAGCAGCAAGATATTGACCTGAGCCCTGACCTTCAGGACCACTTGCAACCTCAAGAGGAAGCAGCTCAAAAAGTCAAGCAGTACTATCGTTTTTGGATACTGCCTAAGCTTTGGATTAGCATAAATTTTGATAGATTAACTCTTCTGGCTTTATTTGATAGGTGAGGTCCTCTATATTACTAGACTTCAGAAATTAAGGATTAAAAAATGGAAATGAGCTGTGAGCATTCCTTTTGGGAATGCTTTTACTATAGTGTGAAAGATGAAATAATAATACCAAAATAATTTGTTTCTAAAACAGCAAAAGCTACTTTTTATTTCTTCAGGAATGCTAGAAAAAGCCCTCTCACTTTGTGTGAGTGTGAGAATGATATCTTAAGCAACAAAACTCTCATTGTTTGATCTATTTTTAATGCTAGAAAGTAAGTTTCTCAATAAACGAATTGACGGGTACTAGAACCTGTGTATATGTGTAATTATTTCAGCAAGTATTTATTATTCATCATTATTCAGCAATGTACATGATGTCCCAAAGCATTTTTCCGAAGAGTCATGTAATACTGCAACCTGTTGTCCATGCTCCATTTACTTACTGGAACAAAATAAACATCAACCTCTAGTTACCAGCTTTGGGAATGTAAGAAGTATTCACACTTTGGTAATGACCTTTCTTGAAGTATTCAGTACAGTAGTATGGATTTGTGGAGGTTGATTTCATAAGAAACTGATTGCTATGGCCGGTTATTCTGGCAGCTCTTATCTTTGCTAAGAGTACAAAAATAATTTACACAAGTTCGAATCTATTCTTAACTATTTTGCTACCAACAGCATATCTGTTGTTAACTTCTGATCTTTGCTGTTCTCTTCCAACTTTTTCTAAACATAATTAGCTTTTAATACTTTTTTTTTTTTTTTTTCCCTCTCATACAGGAATCGTGAGATCCTTGAAAACGTGTTAGCTGTCATCCTAGCAATTCTAGTTGCATTTCTGGGCTCTGTACTTCTTATTGAGGGCTTTTTCAAGGATATCTGGGTCTTCCAGTTCTGCCTGGTTATAGCCAGTTGTCAGTACTCACTGTTGAAGGTATTTCGATTTCTATCTTCATTTTGTGTAAACAATAGAAATAATTTAGGTTGGATGTTGAAGGCTATTTGGAGCTAAGGAAAAACTACGTGTTTATTGTTTTTAAAAAGAAATTAGCAAAATTCACCTTAGTAGAAACTCTGATAGATGATTATGGAAGATCACTTCACTGGAATAGTTCTGTGTTTCTTAAACAGTCCTTTATTTGTTGTACTCTCACTTTTTGTTTTCCAAAAGAGAAATAAAATCATATTGCTTAAAAAAAAAAAAACCCCACAAACTAAACGTGATAGTTTTGTGTGTTTCTTCTTTTTAAACTGATGTACCTCAATGTTTTCATATAATGCAATTGCTTCTAAGCACGTTTTTAATCAGTTGAATTAGTTTTTATTAGACATTTTTATCAGACAAGTGTTAATGATACGTAAGGAATATTGAAATTAAGAAAGATTCTTTCTTTATGATAGAACTATTAAGGTGGAAAAGAGAGATGGGAAGAGAGAAGTAAAATGTACTTACTGTAGAGTGGATAACTTCCCTCTTTTTGGTTTCAGAGCGTTCAACCAGATTCTTCTTCCCCTCGACATGTAAGTCATAGGCATATACCTCTATTAACCCTGCAGATGTAAAATTTCCACAAAGAATTGATCTTCTTGATGTTATGTCATTTCTCTTATATGACTTCTCATAAGGTACAAGAGGCTTATATTCTCTTAGTATGTAATAAGGGAATTTATGCTACATTTTTTTTTTTTTTTTTTCCCCTTTATGCTTTTTGTTTGTTTTTAGCAAATCCTATCCTCTCTGTTTTATCACAGAATCATGGAATGGTTTGGGGTGGAAGGGACTTCAAGGGTCATAAAATCATACAATGGCTTAGGTTGGAGGAGACCTTAGAGATCATCTAGTTATAATCCCCCTGTCATGGGCAAGATTGCCAACCACCATATCAGGCTAAGATCACCAGGATCCCATCCAACCTGGCCTTGAATGCTTCCAGGAATAAGGCTTCCACAGGTTTTCTGGGCAGCCTGTTCGAGTATCTCACCACCCTCTGAGGGAAAAATTTCTTAAAAGTATCTAACCTAAATCTCCCCTAAGTTTAAAGCCACTCCGTTCTGTCCTGTCAGACAGTGTTAAAAGCTAGTTCCCCTCTTGGTTGTAATCTCCTCTTAAGTACTATAAGGCTGCATTGAGGTTTCGCAAGGGTCTTCTCCAAACCAAACAATCCCAGCTCCCTCAGCCTTTCTTGATGGGGTGCTCCAACCCTTTGTTCATCTTTGTAGCCCTCCCCAAGACCCTCTCCAATGGTTTTGCATCCTTCCTGTACTGGAGGCCCCAGATGGGGCCTTACAAGGGCAGAGTACAGGAGGATCATCACCTCCCTCTCCCTGCTTGCCTCTCCTCTTCTGATGCAGCCCAGGATACTGCTGGCCTTCCAGGCTGCAAGAGCACACTGCTGGTTGTTAATCTGTTGGGATGTCTAATTCCAATTCGCTGACACAGGCAGGAGTACCTTCCACTTCTACGTCAGGTTGCCTAGAGTCCCATCCAACCTGACTCTGGATACCTTCGGGGATGGGGCATTCATAATTTCTCTGGGCAGCCATTGCCAGTGTTTCACCACTTTGATTAAAGAATTTCTTCCCAACGTCTAACCTAAATCTCCTTTGTTTAAGTTTAAACCATTCCCTTTTGTCCTATCACTACAATCTCTTTTTATAAAGAGTTCCTCTACAGTTTCAAGGCAACTTGTGCTGTAGAACAGTATAAGGATAAGTTGTTGGATGAATCTTTAGCATTCCAGCAGTAACAGAGAAAAAAATTTTTAGCATTTTAATTTGTTGTATAATGAGGTAGCAAAGCTTTGCAGATGTGCTGTTCTAGCCTTGTAGATCGTTCAGTTGTATTAGTGTGCTCACAGACTATTTGCTAACTCTCTTAGGCTGAGTATGCAGCACTCTAGTGAGTTTTAATTTGAGCATGGAAGTGTTAATGTGGTAATGCTGAACAATGTTTATATTTTATTGAGCATCTTTTAGCTTGCCAGGACAAAATACTTTTGTAACACCTAAACAAGATACTGTAAAGCTCTATTCCTCTGAAGCACATCATTCATGTTATTTTAGGCAGTAAGTTGTGTATTTTAATGGATACAGAAATGGTTTCATTTTCAGTAGGAGCAGTATCTAAGTAATAAACATCAATTTTTAGTCAAAATATTGTTCTCTTGCTTATGAAGCTTCAGCAGAGTTTTTCTGACATTTAGTGTTGTGAGAAACATGCTTGGAAATTCAGGTGAGAATAAGTGTAAAAATAACTGAGTCTAAGTATTTGTATACTCATTATATAGATCAAAGCCACAAAAAACATCTGTTTTTATCCCTGCGAGGCAATATTTTAAGAATTTTATGGAAAATTTTGAGGTGATAACACATCATAGGAGTAGTTGATGAGCAAAAAATAATTTTGATTCTGAAACTATAACATGCTGAAAGCAAAATAGATTTTCTTCTAATCATTAAATATTTTTTATGTTTTTAAACAGGGTCATAATCGTATCATAGCCTATAGTAGGCCTGTATATTTCTGTTTATGTTGTGGTCTTATTTGGCTGTTGGATTATGGCAGCAGAAACATATCTACAACGAGATTCAGGTTGTATGGAATGGCTTTCACCAACCCATTGCTCCTGCTGTCAGCCAGGGACTTAGTTATAGGTGAGTGGGTTTTCCTTTGATTTGAATTTTTTACTTCACCATAGTAGAGCTACTTTATTCTTTACACATTGAACCTTGTTGTGATGCTGTTGCACTGTCACCTAACTGCCGCTCATTTAGTTTTCTTTGGAAAGAGGAACTTCAGCTTACTGATGTTTATAGGAAAATTGTTCCTTTCTATAGCTTTGCAGTCACAAACTGAAGAGCTGTCAGGTAAAATGGTGTCGTAATTAAAAAGCTATACAAATCTTTCTTATCTGGTTTTTCCATTGTTGGCCCTGAACATGACCTTCTTTGCTCTTGAATGTTGTTATGCTACCCTGTGCTAGGACATACCTGCTTGGTAATGATATCATAGAATTTTAGAGTGGCTTGGGTGGAAAGGGACCTTAAAAATTATCAATTCCCAACTCCTCTGCCGTGGGCAGGGTTGCCACCCACTAGATCAGCCTGCCCAAGGCCCCATCCAGCCTGGCTTTGGATGCCTTCAGGGAATGGGGCACATGTTATGATTTGGATTTGTATAGCCCATTCTCTTGCAGAGGACCTTGTCACAAATGAACTGGGGCTCTCTTAAAGCAGGTTATTTTTATTTAGCAGTTGAGTAGGACAGTATGGACACAATTATTAAATGCATTATAAGCAGATTAAATCTTTCTTAATGTTTAATTTTGAACACACCTGGTTTTTCATTGCAACCCTTCAATTACATCAAAACATCTGTGTGTGAAGCAATACAATAATTAAATGTTATGACTGCTTGCTTTTGCTTTAGGACAATCTTTTTTTCCAAGAAAAATAAAATATTGGTCTTGGTTTTGAATTATTTTTTTGACTTTCCATTGATTTATTAATCAGTGATTAAAGAGTTACTGACTTGGGCGCTCTGAGAATTATTATTTATTACTTGATTATTTTTTTTTTAAGAACATTCTGATTTTTATGCCTCATGCAGTTTTACTTTATGCTAGTAAAACTATATTTAAGTGCCCAGAGGGAGAAGATCTGAGCCTCTTACTTATGAGCAGTGTTGTCCACACCATTTCAAAGCTGCTTTTCTATATCTTTTGTGGAGTTAATAATGTACTGGTACTCTTTGTTTTGTATTTGCTGTGGTAAAAGAAGTTAATCCAGCAGACTGTTCTCTTGTTTTGTTTCCATACAACTGGCCTCATTTTCCCTTTGTTTATTCTCTGTTGACCTCAGAAATCTTTTCTCATCACTTTGAGTCATTTTCATAATGTATATCCATATCCCCATACCTAAATAGAAAACCTTATATATGGATGGTGTGGGCATTCTGAAGAAAGACCAATTTTTTAAAAGTGCTTAGTCTTTTTCAGTTTTAGGAAGATGTACTGGGATCTTTGCCTTCCAGGCGTTTTGAAGTGTTCTGAATGCAGCTTTTTTTTTTTTTTTTTTTTTTTTTTCCAATTTACATATAAAACTTGCATAATCCCAAGCCCTCCCTAAAACCCCTTCCTGCTCTGCCTTTGGGCATTGTGTTGTTGCTGAAATGCTGTTTCAGAAATCTTTGTTTTACAGAGAAGGCTGGCTAGTAGCAAATACTTTGTTAGCACAGAGGAAAATACTCAGCTGCTTTTTTCCCATTCTCAGGAACAGCAGTTAGAACAGGACAGGTGCAAGGCAGACTTTGTGTTTATGTAATGCCATTGGTGTGTTTTTATCAGCAGACAGGTGAGGTCTGGTAGAAATTTTCACCTATTCCACAAATCAAACTTTATCAATTAGTCTAAATCTGCTCCAACAGCAGGTGATTTCTGTTCTCCTAAATGGTGCCCATGAGAGAATAGTTCTGTTGAGGACTTCAAAAGCCATCAGAAATGTTGAGTTTTTGCTAGACTGCTCTTTATAGATTGTATTTATGCACATTTGTTTTCTAATTTTGTTCACAACTGATGTAAGATAGTTAATCGTTCAGACCTTGATGAAGACACATTTTTAACCACTTAGTCTGATAACACTATGTTGTTTGCCTGCTGTATAGACTTGAGAATTCTGAAATATTTTCTTCAGGTCCTGAGTAGCTGGTCCTTAGGCATGTATTTCCTAACTTGTATCAGTAAAAAAGAGCAGAATTTCTTTTTTCCAAGTCTTGAACCTAAATGTTTTAAAACAGTTCTAGTTATTTAACTTCATCAAGTAGGAGTGATGGCCTTTACTATACAACCATTCAATGGATATAACACTAGAAACTTAAAATTGAGACTTGTGATTCTGAGCAAGATATCTCCAAGTCTGTGGTCACTGAAGCTACAAGTCTCTAAGATTGTAGAAAGTCCTGTCAGATTTTGTCTGCTAAGATGATTTTCATGGCTTGATATTTCAGAACTGAAAGCTTATCACATGAGAAGCAGATTTAAACATAACAGTTGTGGGGAATCACAGAATGGCCAGGGTTGGAAGGGACCTCAAGAATCATGAATCTCCAACCCCCTGCCACATGCAGGGCCACCAGCCTCCACATTTAATGCTAGACCAGGCTGCCCAGGGCCCCATTCAACCTGGCCTTGAACACCTCCAGGGACGGGGCATCCACAACCTCTCTGGGCAGCCTTTTCCAACACCTCACCACTCCCTCTGTAAAGAACTTCCCCCTGACATCCAACCTAAATCTCCCCTCCCTCAACTTAAAACCATTTCCCCTTGTCCTGCTGTTATCTACCCTTTCAAAGGGTTCCCCTTCTGTTTGTAGGGAGGATGATAGTTTCTGCATGTTTTTTTCATTAAGGTAGAAACTAAGTGATTTGCCCAGGATGGGACTCTGACCATTCTATGTACTGAAATTGTATCATTTATTTATCTTTATTTTATTAATCCTGTAATTTGCAGAGATTTTAATGGTTCGTGTCAAGTTGTCTATTTTCACTTTAAAATATGTAATTTAGCATCAAGATATATATATTTTTTTTACTTATTTCTAAGAAATGGAATGGGTGAATGAGTAGAATTGTCAGGCATTATTAGTAACAGGCAACCTAGAGATGAAATGATTGGCATCTCTTAAATTGGTGTGGCTGTTGTTAACTTACTCATGTAATTAAAAATAGGCAGCTAGGCTTATAGAAGCTTTTTGTACAATAAATAAAAATGTACAAATCTCCAAAATCTGTTCAAAACATCAGCCAGTTTTTTTTAACTTAGTCTGAATTGGCCTGTGTGAGTTTCTATAGTGATTAGAACTGAAGTAAAAAAACAAAACAAAACTTCTGAGTATTGGTCAGTGTAACCTCTATATTCAGTCGCTTCTATGAGAAATGTAGCATGTAGTCCCCTAGAGCTTAAACTGAAGAGTAGGTTAACATGCAGTATTTTTTATATATTCATCACTTTTTCAACTCATTTTTTTCTTTCCCCCCTGTAGTGTTTACACTATGCTTCCCCATAGTATTCTTCATTGGTCTCCTGCCTCAGGTGAATACATTTGTGATGTATCTCTGTGAACAGCTGGATATTCATGTCTTTGGTGGCAATGGTGAGTGTGCTTGTCCACAGCAGTGACAAAAGCATTAGATTGGGCTAGTTAAAGAATTTAATGATTACACTGTCTATATTCATGACCTATACATATGGAATACTAACTGCATTTTAAAAAGGTTATAGTTCTGATCAATTACTGAGAAATAGAATTACCAGCCTACTTAGTCTGTTGAAAACCATACTACTTCTACTTGTTTCCATTGCAGTGTTAGTCATTCACACAGTAACACTGTTGAAATAATGAAGATGTAAATGAAGCCATAAAAATAATCTTTATTTTTTCCTAAGGGAAAATGGATATGTTTTTGTGGGTTGGGTTTTTAATATTGGGGGGGAGCTGAACTGACTTCTTTAAACAACTTGAAATTTTTCATATTCTAACCTAATTACCTAATATCTTTTCTTCCACTATGATATTCAGCTACCACAAGCCTGCTTGCAGCACTTTACAGTTTCATCTGTAGTATTGTGGCAGTAGCGTTGTTGTATGGACTGTGCTATGGTGCCCTGAAGGTAAGCAAAATTGCACACACAGCATGCATTCATGTTTTGAATTCTGTTCTTTTTCCTTCAATCTCAAACATGCAGAAAATGAATTAGAAATACTAGTCTGATTTGGTAGGGTTTTATATTTGCCTAGTTTTTGTATCAGTGAAACAGATGGAAAGTTAGGAACAAAGCAGACTTTGGCTTTTGAAAGGTGGTTTGTTTATGTGCTACCAGGCTATTATTTGCCTAAAACATGACACTTACTTTCAGTTCTGTTCTGTGTTAATTCTTGTAACAATTATGGAACTGTCTTATTTCGTACAGAGTTGTTAAGTATTGATGTGTTAATGTCTAAAAAAGGGTTGTTCTTAAGTATTTTTTTTCTGGTGATGTAAACCAGAAACAGTGTTTTCAGATCTCTGTTTGTTTGAAAAGAGAGATAGGAAAGAGTTTCCAGTGTCAAAGTGGTGATGCTTGCCTACACGGACAAGCAGCCTTTCCTAAAAATGCCTTTGTGTTTGAAAGTATGATATTGGTTCTGTTTATTAGTTTCAGGTGTGTAAATGATTCAAATTCTTTCAGTTTACAACTGATTGTAGAATGTGTTCCTTCAAATTCAGCATTACCTGGTTCTTTTTCATTCTGAAGGTAGCAAAAAGCTGTTAGAGAAAATATTTCCATCACCCACAGAACATGATTAGCTTTCTGCAGATATGTCCTGTTTGTCTCATTAGCTTTTGTATACTTTTCTGTTCAAGTTAAACAGGCTCTAGGGAAGGATCACTGTCTTTTTTTTTTTTTTTTTCAGATCCAATACAGATTATGAAAATAAAAACATACATAAACACTGCTTTCATCTTAAGTCAGACTCTTATTTGAAAAAAATTTGAGAATTAACATGGGGAGCTTTCAGAATAAGTGACTAAAAATGCAATTCTAAGGATGTGCTCCCGGGGAATGTATGAGATTCTTGAGTGTTATGAAAACTCATGACTACTAAATGATTAAGATAGTATAGACCTAAGGAGTGTAGACTATTAGAACTTCTCACCTATAGTTAAATATTGAACAGTGTTTTTCTACTGGAATTCCAGTTTATTTGTGGAATTGTAGAGTGATTATTTATGTATTTCTATTTTTGTATTATGAAACACGGAGTTCTTATGTGGTAGATAAGTGTTAAATACTTTACTTCCTCCTTATTTACATTTCTTTTTTTCTCCAGGATTCTTGGGATGGGCAGCATATTCCAGTTCTCTTCTCCATATTTTGTGGTTTGTTAGTGGCAATGTCATATCATCTCAGCAGACAAAGTAGTGACCCTTCTGTGCTTTTGTAAGTGACTCTTTTTGAATCATTTTTCAAGGAAGAAGCAAGTCTCAAAGGGATTTTAGATACAAAATATTAAACTGACGTTGGAATTGTCAAAAATAGCATGATATTGGTTCAGTACTTGAAATTTTCATATTTTGCACCTGCCTTCTCCTTTGAAGGGCAACCTTTCTTTACAACTGAGGTCTGATTCAGATGCTTTCTGATTACCAGTCATGTTCCAGCCTCCTGCTGGTGCATTTGTGTATCAATGATTTGTAATGATTAAAGAGGTGCAGAAAGTACTAGTTTAAGCTAAAGCCCACTTGTGGATTTTTCTTAGACTATACTTTTCTCACTTAATTTGATACTGCATTTTTTCTTTGAATGTATGGTCAAAGAACAGATTAAAATTCGATCTTGGATACAAACCAGTGATAGTCTGCTTGTGCACCCATCCAAGATGGGGAAACAGTCTTGTTCATCTGAGTCAGAGTGTATTGATTTGATGATGAGAGCACTTACCAGTTAGTAGTTATGTATGTAAAACAAAATACTTCCAGTAGGAGAAATGTGGCTTCCACAGAATAGCCAGTAGAGGCTCATTTGGCACATATGTGGTTAGGCAGAGCTTGAACTTGGATTTAAATGTAGCTATAATGCTGGATGAATTTGAGCAGTAGTCTGAGTCTTGTAATCAGAGCCTTTTCTGTAGATGGAGAGATCAGAGATTTGTACCTGAGTGTTCATGCAGGGTCTTCTGAAAATTTATCAGTTGGATTTAAATCAGGGAATTCTTTGTTCTCTAACTGATGTTTTCAGGCTGTGTCTGAACTTTGGAGCACGTAGAGCTTTTGTTTTGTTACTTACATGCTAAAGTTTAGTTTCATGAGTAGTTTGATCGCAGTTTAGAAATTCAGCATTTGTCCAATTTTTTGTTACCCAGTCCCTAGAAAAATAAGCAGCTAGATTTATTCATACAGCAGTTCAAGTTCTCTCTTTAGCAGTGATCACTGTGTGTAGCTGGAGAACTGGTGCTATTCTAAAATTGAGATCTTGCTATAAATAAACTTTTCCATGTGGAAGCACTAATATACTAGGATTGCTTTTTTTGTAATAAACTTCAGTAAATAAATCTTCTGATTTTTGTTACTTTCCTAAAAGCAGAGTAGTGCATGCTTTTCAATAGGTTCTTTTTGTCTTTCTTCAAGCTCTTTAGTGCAATCAAAATTTTTTCCTAATTCTGAAGACAAAAACCCTGAGGATCCTCTGTCTGAAGTGAAAGATCCTCTACCTGAAAAGCTTAGAAATTCTGTGGTAAGTATGCATTTTTAATCACTTTTTTTTAATTCAGTCTAAACACTTCGTGTTGCTATCTTACGATGATCAGTATTGCATACTGCATCTGGAGCAGTGGATAAAAGACTTAGCAAATTTAACTTCTATGAAAGACGATCTCCTTGAGTAGGTCTTGGCTCTACAGGATTAACAGTATCAACAGATTTCTCCTAGTACAGCAAATGTACTAGCATGATGTGATTCAAATGTGTGGAAACTACAAACAGAGCCGAGAAATCACAGTCATAACAGTAGTAGGACAGAAAGACTGTATGGGAGCTCTAACTCTTTAGTTGCCGGGAGAGTGAGGGAGCTGAGGATGACTTTCAGTGTTTTTAAAAAGTAGAATTTTTTGTATTGCAGGAAAAAAAAAAAACAAAACTGCATCCCAAAAAGTTAAGACGTTGAAGCAATAATTGCTCTACAAAAGTATTTTTCTGGTTTTAGAGTAGTTTATTCTGTAATTCTGTGTTTACAGTGGGAGCAAGTCTAAACTTGGAATACTATGACTTCTAATGACCCTGAGCCTATATCGCCCTCTTGTGACTAGCTTGATGCTAATCATTTTGTTGGTTTTTTTAATCCTTTCCCAAAGTGTAGCTTCTGTTGCATTTTTTTTGAGATAACAGAAAATTCAGGTTCATTGATAAGGGACTTTGCAAAGCCATTCTTTGTTCTTCTGTAGAGGAGGAGAAAAGAGAGAGACTTCTGCCAGGTAGTCTAGGTAGCTGTCTTGAGAGCTCTTAATTGCTCTATTCACAGATCATAGCAATTCACAGGTCACATATGGAAAATTTGGTTAGCACTGTCAGCTTTTTTCACTGCTATACAGAGGATCCTTATAACCCTTAATGGTCCTGAATGAGAGTGTATTGAGTATATTAATTTGTCCTGTCACACTTTGAGTAGATATCTTTCCAGTTAACTTGTTTGAACCATTGCTCTTGTGACATTTCTTCACTGGAAGCTGTTAACACTGGCATCATTGGAGATTCTTTTAATCAGTTTCACTTTTACTGCTGATGCACATTAAGATTCTGAAGAGGACAACCAAACTGATGCTTACTAAAATCATTTTGTTTTGACTTCCCAGAGTGAACGATTGCAGTCTGACCTGATTGTGTGTATAGTCATTGGTGTACTCTATTTTGCAATTCACGTCAGTACAGTATTTACAGTTTTACAGGTAAGGTGTTCCATCAAGTGTTCCACTTGTTTTCTGTATACAAATATTCTAATGATACGTAACGCTTAGCAGGACCATGGCATTACCAGAATGAGTAGGTTTAGATTATCCTTAAATTTATAGTGTGACAAGGGCATGACTGAACATTTTCACATTTCAGCTTTTTGTGTCAAATTCTTTTTCTTAAATGGTTAGGTTTGTTGGCTTTTGTTTGTTGCGTTTCTTGTTTGTTTGCATTAGCCCGACATAAACTACCTCTCTTAATCTGTCTCTGTTAAGTTAGTGTAAAGAAAAATATAAAAGGTTTGATTATTAAAGTTTGAGAGGGTGAACATTGACTCAGAAACTGCATCCCTGCTAATGTAGCAATAGACTTCAGGGCAAGGGAGTAGCCCTTTCCAGAAATGCTTGTTTTCAGGACTTCAGAAAACCTCTGAGTTTTAAGGTGCTTTTTGACTTGTCACTCTAGGTAATACTTCTGCTTTGGGTATCTTTAAAGTGTATATATGCATCCTACTTGATGATACACAGCACAATATCCTGTACTTGAATTCATTTAAGTAAAGGCATTTGTCTAAAGAGCTGTAGTTACTGACTTATTTTAATATTCCTCAAATGAGTATGTCAGTTAGCTTATAAACAGCCTTATTTCAGACAAGTGAAAGTTTCTCGTACATATTTTAAAAGCATTTCACACTCCAACTGCTGCCCACAGATAGAAACTAATTTTAAATAGCATATGTATATATGTAGCTTCAGATTTTCAGATGTTTTATTTTCAGTGTTCTATTTGGGAAGGTGTGCAAGGTTTTTCTCTTCTATTGTATGTTTGGACATCAGTACTCCTCCTGAATTTTACGTTCTTCCACATTTGAGAAACTTGGTTTTATAGTCTTTACCTTTGTGTAGTGCAATAGAATTAGGCTTTGAGAGGTGATGTTTCTTGAGTGTCATAAAGGAGTTTGGTCTTAATTGAAGGTTTCTTATTCACTTTCTCCTTGAGAATATAAGAATGATGATTTATTTTTTCCTATGCTTATACCTCTTTTATCCAACAGATGAAAACGTAAAGTGGATTTGGTCTTTAGGGGATAGTAGCTTTATTATTTATCTAATGAAATGCAGATGGGTAAGAAGTAATAGACTGTGAAGGAAGATTGTTGTAAGCATTTTACTTTAAAATTCTTCTAAACTTAGTAGAAAATTCTTAGAAATAAAGTTTTTGTTCTTGGGCATTTCCTGTTTGATCTTTAAGTTGGCAGTACAGTTACTTACAAAGTATATGTCCAGATTACCATTATGTGAGCAACTGCCTAGGTGTTGGAGAAAGTGTTCTGTTATAGTGTATGATTTTTTAATTTCTTCTATTTTTTTTAAATTATAAAACATAAATCTTAATTTATTCAATTCTTCTCTTCTTTAGCCTATTTTAAGTTATGTTCTCTATGCATTGGTGGGTACGGTAGGCTTTGTGACCCATTACGTTCTGCCTCAACTCCGAAAGCAACTTCCTTGGCATTGCTTTTCTCACCCACTGCTGAAAACCAAGGAATACTATCAGTTTGAAGTCCGAAGTAAGTATCGCTAGTGATACTTTTTGAATTTGCAGTAGTTGCTAACCAACTTGTGTTAATGATTGACACGCTTCAACTTCTTGCTTTATTATTGTCACCAGCGGAATATTTCTTGACACCTGATTTAGTTCTAGTTGCTCACTTCCTCATACTTCGATTCTGTGGCACTTTGAAGTGATTATGGTACTATGTTATATGTGCTATGTTATCATATATTTCAGAGCAGTCCCACCAAGATTTTGAGGACTGTGCTTTAAGTTTCGAGCTTTGTGCTAATGATGAAAACATTCAGTTTTTTCTAAAAATGATTTAGGTAGATGTTTCTTCAAGATACTAGTTTTCAAGTGCTTCAGAGAAGTACTTTCCTAAGATTTCATCTTAGGATAAATTTGATTCTTATTGGTGTTATTCACACATTTAACAACAAAGTAGTTTTCTATTAATATCTAACTGGATACTTTTGTTCTTTGTTTAATCATAAAATGACTTGAATCAAGAATCCAGATTCTGTTACCTGAATTTGATTTATCAGTGCCATCTTATCTTTTTAATATCTCCTGATAGATGCTGCGCATGTTATGTGGTTTGAGAAGCTTCACATTTGGCTCCTTTTTATAGAGAAGAATATTATCTATCCATTGATAGTCCTCAATGAGCTTAGTAGCAGTGCTAAGAGTATTGCTAGTCCAAAGAAACTGGATACTGAGTAAGTAGAAAAGGCTATCGAGTAATCTGAATATGTCTATTCCGGTGGGAATTGAAATAGTTGTGGAATCAATGGGAAGACAGCTAATGCTATTGCCTGAACACTAAGGCAAGGAATAAATACAATTTTTCTTCATTTGAAAGCTTGTGTAGAAATGAATCACTTTGTTGGCTTTAAACGAAATGGAATATTGCAGTTTTAAAATAGGAACCTACACAAAGAAAAATCATTCAAATCATAGTATATACTATAAGGATTGGAAATCAAAGAATTACCTAGCAGTGTGACAGCAGAATTTCCTTGTTGATATGCAGTCTGTAATATGATTATCCAGACTGCAAATTCAAAATACTTAACGTTATTTTTATAACCTTCTGATCCATCAGTTACTATGTCTGAGGGAAAAATAATAATAATAATAATAAAAAAATATATTACTTAGCAAGACTGTTTTACAAATACTGTTAATCCTTTAGTTAGTAACCTCTAAGGAAAAAGTGAAGATGTCTTTTAAAACAAGTAAATGCTCACATACTACCACCATACAAGGCAAATGAACAAAATCCAAATATAAACCCTGAGTTTGATGGAGATTAACATTGTGTGGGAACAGCAATTTAGGTGGTTTATAAACATAGCCTTTCAGGCAGCAAATAAGTAACTGTTTTCTGTGAATTTCTATACAGGTTGGGTGCTTTAATGATCACAATAGCTGGCTTGAAGTTACTGCGTTCATCATTCAGTAGCCCAACGTGCCAGTACGTCACTGTTATTTTCACAGTGCTCTTCTTTACTTTTGATTACAAAAGTTTTACTGAGACCATGCTGCTAGATCTCTTCTTCATGTCCATACTCTTCAGCAAGGTAACTTTTAACTCTCCATGTGTTTCAGGTCATTCAAAAGGGAAAACTGGCCATACCCATAACTGATACCGGATCTTCAGATCATTAGTCCTATTGTCATTTTTACAGTTCTTACAGCATACTGATTAGACTTCTACTTCTTGAAGCACTTATGTTTGCTTGAGACAGCATTCGAGTCTTTCTAAAAATCTCATGAGTTTCTGTTAGTAGAACAGTGCAGTGTGTATTAATGTGACTCACTTCATAATTGCATCCTTATTGTAAGTCCAAAGGCTTCTTGTACACCAGCAAGAATTCTAGGACCGGTAAACTCCTCAGGATATTTACTGTACTCCAAAGTATGTTGATTTTCAGCAAAAAATGCTTACTTTTTTCTTCTTTCCTACAGCTTTGGGAACTCTTTTATAAGTTGAGATTTGTATATACCTACATCGCTCCCTGGCAGATAACATGGGGATCTGCCTTCCATGCTTTTGCCCAGCCTTTTGCTGTGCCACGTATCCTTTGCGATTGCTGAATTTTTTGGGGGGGAGGTATTTATACATTCTGAATGTTATAATCATTATGTATTACGGGATACATCTCACGAATGAGCAGGTTAGTCCAATGAACATTTATGAAAAACAGCATGCTTTCTACCTTGCTACAATATTATAAGCTGAACAGCAGCAGATAAAGTAGAAACAGAATTCTAACATAAAAAGCATAGGAATTAAACAACTGGGAAAATAACATAAGTTTTCCTTTGACGTTCCATTCCTTTTTTCAAGAGTCATTAACCATGTGATTTCAGATTTTGAGTATTGTTTGTGTAGGCTGGATTGAATAGAGTATTGATTTAGTGTCATGTTAGATTTGGTGGTAATTATCTGAAAGTTCTACAACAAATACCGTTAATTATTTCTGCTTTCAGAAGCAAAAATAATCCTTTTGACAACTGGAGAAACTGTAAAGATTCTTCGCTGCACAATATCTCTTGGAAATTGTTTTCTTTTTTCTTACTTGGTGCTGCTGTATACTTCATATATTGTTACAGAAGCTTGAAGAAAGTTTTTGTTGCTTTGTTTTCCTTAATCTTGTTATCCTACAGATTCTGCAATGTTATTTGTCCAAGCAGCTGTGTCAGCATTCTTCTCTACTCCACTGAATCCTTTCCTGGGAAGTGCAATATTTATCACTTCTTATGCCAGACCTGTCAAATTCTGGGAAAGAGACTACAAGTAGGTGAAATAAGACCTTTAAAGACTGTGTCCTTTGTTTTACTTAAACGTGGAACTAAGGCTAAATAAGTGTTCACCTTGAAGTGCTGCCGTCTTATTTTTCCTGAAGAAAATTAGAGCACTGATCTTCTTTCTGAAATGGCATAGCAATTGTTTTTATTCTAGCAGCATTTTTTACATTGGCTTCTTAGGTAATAGCTACCTAAGAGAGAGGTATGCAATTTTGGTAGTGTTTTTTAAGCATCAAAATTATAGCTTTATAAAGATGCTTTGAATACAGTTGCAGAGTTTATTTTAAAATGAGTGTTGGGAGAGTAAATTAACTGTATTTGACTTCTCTTCATTATCGTACATTTCACAGCTAAGACTGGTCAACCTCAATATAAAATCTTAAAATCCTTGCATGATCAAGGTGCCATTAGAGGATTATTCATGTCAGATTACCTCTTTGTGTTGTATTTCTTCAAAGTCCCCCATTTTTGACAGAATGTTAGCTATGCTGGGAAATTGTTTAAGTGTAGTTGTCACATCTAAAGCTTTGTGATATCTGGCTAAGAAAACAGTTACACTTGCATCTAAGGCTAAAGATATATTGTGACTGTACAGGCTTCATTAATTACAGAGTCATAATGCTATATAGGCAGAAAATAGAATCGTAGAATCACCAACGTTGGAAAAGACTTCTAAGATCGTCCAGTCAAACTGTCCACCTATCACCAATGTTTCCCAATAAGTTATGTCCCTCAGTGCAACATGTAAATATTTCTTCAAAGCTTCCATGGATGGTGACTCCGCCACTTCCATGGGCAGCCCATTCTATCTCCTAACCACTCTTTCAGAAAAAATGTTTTTCCTAACGTCCAACCTGAAGTTCCCCTGGTGCAACTTGAGGCCATTCCTCTAGTCCTATTGCTGGTTACATGGGGAAAAAGCTGACCCCCCCACCTCAACACAGCCTCCTTTCAAGTAGTCATAGAGAGCTATAAGGTCTCCTCCGAGTCTCCTCTTTTCCGGTCTGAACAATTCCAGTTCCCTCAGCCACTCCTCATAAGACTTGTGCTCAAGACCCCTCAGCAGCTTCATTGCCATCCTCTGAACAAGGTCTGGGGCCTCAGTGTCTTTCTCGAAGTGAGGGACCCAAAGCTGAGCACAGTACTCAAGGTGTGACCTAATCAGGCCCCAAGTACAGAGGGATGCAAAATACTTAAAGAAGAAAAAAGAAAAATTTTTAGAAATATTTCACTGGGAATACTTTTGTCAATTTATGTTAGTGGTAGTTTCTTCCCTTAGATTTTCTTACAGTAATAAATTTCATTAAGAACACTTCATTTTAATTTCAGCACAAAGCGTGTGGATCATTCAAATACAAGATTGGCTTCGCAGCTTGATCGAAATCCAGGTAGCTTTCCTAGTCTGACTTGGTTTTATGTGTTTTTACTAACACACTCACAAGGAACAAAGATACCAGTGTTTGTGTTTTATGGGATTTGTGATCAGTTTGTCCTATTAGTTTTTTATTTTTCCAAACCCACTGGAACTTTGTCATCTGTTATTTTTTCCTTCATTATCTCTCTCCTTACTTCACTGTTTACTTTTCTATGCACTTTTTTTGTTTCTCTTTTACCTTTGTGTATCTCTGCCTTACTTTTTCTTCATCTATAATCGCAGTATTAAGTTGTTTTGCTTCTTTATTCTTAAGCAACCAAAAAGGTAAATATTATTTGAGGATGTCTCAATGTTATGATGATGAGACCTACACAACAGCTGTTGTTGAGATACTTTTGTGCATATTTGCTTTTGCACATTATTATATGGAGTAGATTGATGAGAGATGCATGAGTTAAACTGAAAGAATAATTTGGAAAATGGAGGAGTAAGAGGGAAGAATTTTGGTCAAAAGTATTGAACTTCACTTAGCAGTTATTCGGAGTAGTTGTCTCAAGAGCTGGGGTAGGAGCGGAGGGCACAAGGTTGAGAGCCTTGAAACAACGCTATTAAGAAAAATGTAAGACTCAGTGTGGATTGATAATTGACGCTCCAGCTTGAGTTTTTCTGCAGATGTAGATGATAACCAAAATTCAATCTTCCTGCAGGTTCGGATGATAACAATCTGAATTCAATCTTCTATGAACATTTAACCCGTTCCCTTCAGCACAGCCTATGTGGAGATTTGTTGTTGGGTCGATGGGGAAACTACAGTACTGGGGACTGCTTCATTCTTGCCTCTGACTACCTCAATGCACTAGTACACCTTATAGAGATAGGAAATGGCTTGGTCACCTTCCAGCTGAGAGGGCTTGAATTCAGAGGTGAGTGTGTTGCCCTTTTTTAACTGTCTATACCACAAACAGGTCTTTTGGTCTGAAAACTTCAGTTATTTTCTGTTCCAGCTTATAAATTATTTGCTTTGAAAATTGAGCTTCAGGGCCACTTTATGCCATGTGACCCCTGAGGAAAAATAACCTCTAACTGGATCTGATGCTAAGCCTCTCTTCACTTTTAATGTAATGTGGCTATGATAACTAATTCATACCGCTACCTAATTAGAATGTGTGTGATCCTACACTGATAAATTAAACTATCCAAATCTCTTGTTCACTGTCAAGTAGTTAACTTGGTGTTACAGAAACATAATTGGACTCTAATATGATTTGCAAACACTTGTAAATGCAAGTCAACATTAAAACAATTGTATGAAGCATTTAACTTTTTTTATTATTATTTCTCTTTCCTAAGGAACGTATTGTCAGCAAAGAGAAGTAGAGGCCATCACAGAAGGCGTAGAGGAAGATGAAGGTTTCTGTTGCTGTGAACCTGGTCACCTTCCTCACATGCTTTCCTTTAATGCTGCATTTGGGCAGCGTTGGCTGGCTTGGGAAGTGCTTGTGACAAAGTATGTTCTGGAGGGTTATAGTATCACAGACAACAGTGCAGCATCCATGCTGCAAGTCTTTGATCTCCGGAAAATTCTCACCACTTACTACGTGAAGGTATGAGTCAGATAACTATAAACTCTGGGGGAGCTAGGCTGGATTATAACTGGGACTGGTTTAGTGCCTTGAACTTCTAATAGTTTTCATGGGTGTGATATGAATTTTAGCTTTATGAACAGCTTCATCAAAAGAGGCCAGAGTTTGCTGTACTGACAATTATAATTGATATTTGGTTTTAAGAGCAGAAAAATGACCAAGAGAGAGGATGTTCTTTCTTGCGGAAACTGGACTAGAAACTGAAAGACTATTACCAAAATGCTTAGCCATTGTAAATGAAATGGTAACTGGTATGAGTCTCTTGAAAAGAGCCAAAGCCATCTCTTTCTTTTATTTTTGTTTTATTCAAAAAAGGATCCTGTTAAATCTGCAAGTTTTCTATGTAGACCTTTGGTCCCTTATATGATCTATTTCCCTATTTGTGATCTGTCATGAAAAATTTAAGTTTAAATTTTTCTGAGATATATTCACACAAAGTTTTTCCCCAAATATGACTGTATTAAACTGCCTCATCTTCAAATTTAATATTTTAATTATTTAGAAATATACTATCCCTGTTCACTCAATTAAGAATTCTCATTTATGTGTTTTTCTGCAGTTAGCCTGCTCCATCCATTTTTCTTTCCCTTACTCCTTAAATGTATGCTTTAAAAACTCTTGGGAGTCATTGAAAATATTAACATACACAGATCTGTATTGCTGTTGAATTTATTGCGTCTGGGAGCTAAGTAAGCCCTACTGTGTATTATTTTTGTTCATTATCAAGAAAATCTGTGAATGAGTTGAAAAATCTTAGATTAATATTTTTTTATTGTAATACTGACTCATGGATTTTTAACTATCATTTCAGGGAATCATCTATTATGTCACAACTTCCCCCAAGTTAGAGGAGTGGTTAGCTAATGAGACAATGCAGGAAGGACTGCGGTTGTGCACAGACCGCAATTATGTTGATGTAGACCCAACATTTAACCCCAATATTGATGAAGATTATGACCACCGTCTAGCAGGAATCTCAAGAGAGAGTTTCTGTATGATTTATTTGAACTGGATAGAATACTGCTGCTCTCGAAGAGAAAAGGTAGGTATGAATACATGAGGATAGGTATTCATTATTCAAGAGTTGTCTCATTTCTTCCTTGTTGCCTCAGATTAGTGTTTTAATACTGATCTTCTAGAAAATAAAAAAATTGAAATGTTATTTTGTTTTGATGTTCTACTCTAGATACATGAATTTAAATAATTTCTGTAAGTAAGGAAGTGTACGGTGTGACCTGTCTGCTAATGCCTTTTCAATTACCAGCTTAAAAGAATCAGTTGGAATTTAGTCAACCATTTATCTACGTAGATGATTCTATAATGTTGCATATTTAGATGTCAGTGTTTACAAATCAACCCTAATATAATCTTGTGACAGGTTTTTATAAAATTGCCAACTTTTTATTAGTGATTATTACTATAACTTTGCTTTGGACAACTGGAACTGTTGGCTTGTGAAAGCGATCATCCCGTATCTAACTCTTTTACCCACCAAAGCCTCCCACCTTTTAAATAGGAACACCAATGTGTTTACAGGAGAATGCTTTTACTGTTCACAAAAAGTTGTATGTACTCTAGTCAAGTAGTGTTTGAAAATGAGCAAGAATTGATTGACAATAAAGGATGGGAATATAATTTGATTTCACTTTCTGCATGAACTGGTGGAGGCTTCAGAATTTTTTACTTTTGGAGCTAAAAGATTAGGTAGCAGCCCATCTTAAAGAAATTAAGAATTAAAGGGTTTTTTAGTCAGATGACAAATAGCACCCAAAGAAAATCATTTCCTGTTAAGTGACTATTTGTGAAACGTATTGTGGACGTGTTGAAAATCCCTTAAATGCTGCTACTATCATGTGGATCATCATGTGTCCTCTGCAGCTCCAAATGACTTTGAACTGAGGGTGAATTCCCCTGAATAAGCTGTAGTCTGGGCAAGTTTTCAATTGACTCAGGATCACATACTCCTAACCACTAAGCAAGATCCAGCTCATTCACTAAGAATATTTTTGTTGTAATGTCATAACCTGGCTAAACAACAGTTTGCATACAGAGTGCACCATACCAATGAGGAAAGTGCATATATCCCTTCAATTTAAAATTCATCTTATTTAAAATATAATGTGTACATGTCTATCTTTACAAATATGTAGAATACTTGTAATTTTTTTTTAATTCATAGTGAAAGTCTGAATAGAGTAACTGATGAGGTAGGTACATGCACAAGGCTTGTGTACCTTTGTATGCATTTGAGTGTTTTATTTCTTAGAGCAGTTTTTTAATGTCAAATCTTTAACTTTTTTTTTTTCTTATTGCAAGCCACTGGATTCGAGTAGAGACTCACCCCTGGTTACACTGTGTTATGGGCTTTGTGTTCTGGGGCGGAGAGCATTGGGAACAGCTTCACATCATATGTCTAGGTAATAAAATCTTGTTGTAAGCTCTGCTTTCTCAAATTCCCTCTGAGATTCTAAATTCCATGTTGGATGAGTACCTCTTCAGAAAAGATGATAATAGTTAATTTCATCCTTCCTTAAACCGGGCAGATAGGCTGTGTGACCTGTCTTCATATTATAACAGCCAGTGAAACATAACCAAAGAACAGCACATGAGAGAGAACTGGAATTTGAGCATTTTGTTTTATAGAACAACTGAAAGGCGAGCATTCTGATGTGGCTAAGCTCCAGCGATAACCTACAGAAAAAACTCAAAGCTGATTGAGTTCTGAAAGTAAAACTGTTCTACTTCAGTTTGATGGAAATGTTCTTCTGAGTATCAGTGAGCTTCCCCAAGAAGATCTTAGAGATATGCAGTCACAAGAGTGATGAGAGCGTTTGATTTTTCACTAGACTCCCATTAGCTTAGTAAAAGTAAATGATGCTACTAAAAATGAGCTATCTATCAAGACTTGATTTATTGCTAAAGCATTCACAACTGAGGCTACATATTATTCTTGATTGGTCCACTGAGGTGTTGTACTTCCCCAAAAGCCTTTTCTTTTAATAATCTTCAGAATAAAATCAGATGTTCTGTAGAGTTCCTGTTTACTTGAGTCCATGTAAATACAATCTCTTGCCTATATAGTTTATTCATCTTCACTTTAGTGCACGTAGACACCTTGTGTCAAGATTTTACTTACACAAATGCTCACTTGTATTTCCCCTCCATCTTTTCTCTTATTTATAGAGAAGAGTGGTGTGCCTTTATGTACAGCTTAGTATCTTCTTACCTTATTAATTATATGGACAAACTTTTTTTTTTTCTCAACAGTAATCTGGAATCCTTCTTGTATGGCTTGCATGCCCTTTTTAAGGGCGACTTCCGTATCTCTTCAATTAGGGATGAATGGATCTTTGCTGACATGGAATTGCTGAGGAAAGTAGTGGTTCCTGGAATACGAATGTCACTTAAACTACATCAGGTGAGGAATTTGATGGAAAGCTGACTCCAGTTCTTTTTATTTCTGCATGTTTTTTCTCTTAAATGTAAAGTGCTGGGAGAGAGACACTCAGCTTTTATTGTTTGCTTTGGAGGACTATTATTTTTCTTCCCTTAATGAGATAGGTAATGAGTGTATGTAAGGACAGCCAGTGTCATTGTCAAACCTGAGGTCCGAGTTTCCAGGAAAGTTAGGGAGATCAAAATTAGAATACATAGCTTCAGAAAGAGAGGAGAAAAAAAAAGGGAAGGGGACGTGTGACAGAGGCAGACAACTGAAAATGAGTGAATATCGTGTCATGTCTTTTCATCCTTAGATGTTCAAGGCCAGGCCAGATGAGACTTTGAGCTACCTGGTCTGGTGGAATGTGTCCTTGCCTCTGACAGGAGGATTGAAACTGGGTGGTCTTAAAGGTCCCTTCCAAGCCAAACTATTCTGTGATTCTACAAGTCTAGTGTAAAATTCAACTAAATAAATAATAGGCTGGTCCTTTGAATGATTTCTTTTTAGGTTAAAGGGAGCAAACCTTCCCTGAGGTGCAAGGTGCTTGCTCTTTATCCATAGTTACATCTGAAATATCAGTCATAATTTACCAATTGTTCTTGGAAACAGGATCACTTCACTTCTCCAGATGAATACGATGATCCTTCTGTTCTCTATGAAGCCATAACAACCCATGAAGAAAATCTAGTTATAGCACATGAAGGGGACCCTGCCTGGCGGAGTGCTGTTCTTTCCAATTCTCCCTCCCTCCTTGCTCTGCGTCACGTGATGGATGATGGTACCAACGAATACAAAATTATTATGCTGAATAAGCGCTATCTCAGTTTCAGGGTCATTAAGGTACGTTTTGTATATATTCCACAACAGTATAATTAAGATATACCACTACATACTCTTAAATCATTACTTTGGTGTTACTGGCCTGTCACTGCTGGGGCAGCTCTTCTGTAGTTGAAGCGTTTCATCAGGAAATCAGTTCCTGACTTCAAATGTTTTATTTCTCATTCAGTTCTTACACTCTCTTTATTCTTACTGTTGCAGACTGTGTCCATCAGGTCAGCCCTTTCATGAATATGAGTGGTTGTGGTTCTGTAGCACAATTACACATATGCGTGTAAAAGTCTACATATGGAAAGCAGTTTAGTCATGGTCCACTTGCTGACACAGCTTTTTTACTTGGCTTCTGTCATTTATCTTGTGCAGGTGAATAAGGAGTGTGTGCGTGGCCTGTGGGCAGGACAACAACAGGAACTCGTCTTCCTGCGTAATCGCAATCCAGAAAGAGGAAGTATCCAAAATGCAAAGCAAGCTCTGAGGAACATGATCAACTCTTCCTGTGACCAGCCAATTGGTTACCCAATCTATGTCTCGCCTTTGACTACATCCTATTCAGATAGTCACGAACAGCTTAAGGAGATTCTTGGAGGAGCTATCAGTTTAGGAAATATCAGAAACTTCATAGTGTCTACATGGCACAGGTGAGCTGAGAAAATGAGTTCTCACAAGTATATGTTTGTGCTCTCATATGTCATTAGCTAGTCTCATACATGCTAACCAGGACATAATTTTCTAGCATTCAGTTACATGCAAATAAATAAGTTAACTTTTATTTCAAGCGCAACTTAGAATATGGCAAGTGCCCTGGCACAGAGTTAGCCTTGATGGCTTGTAAACATTAAAGCACAAACCGAGTCACAGCTTAGAAAAAATTTAGAGGATAAAGTTTGTGTGCAAGAATTACAATTACAGTTCTTATTTCAGGTCTGATAACAAAAGACAGTGCAACTTCTGCGTTACTTTTTTGTTATCATTACTTTTGCTGTCTTCACTAGGATAAACGTGCAGCGTGCAGGTGTAAATATTAATGTTGGTGTGCTCGTGCACAGCAACTCAAACTTATTGTTCAAAGCTATAATGTATAATATATATATGTTCATCATGTATGTTAGAGCTAGAATGTGCAACTAGTGATGTTAGTGTAATCCACTCTGCATATAACCTTCAAGTAACCTAGTACAAAGTATTGCTGTGCTGTACTTTGTAGACCATGAGAACTTTTACTTTGCTTCTGGCTCCTTATGACTGTGGCTATAAAAGCAACCATGACAACTTTGCATGGCATTCAGAAACATGTTCTTACCAGTTTCAGGAGCTGGTCCCATAGTTGGAACTGTCCTCTTGCTTTTCTATGGTCATGTGTACAAATAGACATCTACAGCACATCTGAACAGAACATATTCCACATGTGCTGCATTTACTGTAGTCTGTGGCATATGTCTTCTGTCACCATGTGCTTGTCTGACATGTGGGTAGAGCAACAAGTGAAAATATAACACAAGACTGTATTTGGATCCAAGCTGTTCTGGATCCCAGGGGGCAAAGGAAAAAAAAAAAAAGATTTCTTGGTGTATTTTCAGTGGGACCAAAAGAAAAAAAAAAAAAAAAAAAAAAAAAGTAGGAATTGAAAGGAAGAAGGAACATGCTGTGTTACGTGTCTGTCTGAGGTTTACCAGTGCAAACGATATGGTGAAAATCTTGTATGATTATATATGCTGGAAAATGTCAATTGCCATCTGAATGTTCAAAATTTGCAGAAGTATTTATGATTCAAATAATTGCATCACATACTTGAAAATTATAATTATGTTACTTGAAAGTAATAAGAAACCAAATTAAAAAAAAAACTACTGCTCATCTAAATAAGTTTGCTGTATGAGACTGCGTACGACTAGTATATTAAGGAGCATAAATTTACTAAACTGTCGCAAAATAACAAGATATTCTTCTAGCATTTCGTATTTAGAACTATTGATTCAGAGGTTACTTTTTTCCTTCTCCCTTCCAAGGGCTTTTTTATCTCAGCTCTTGTTTTATCATAGCTGTTATTTGAGTGGCTCTCCTGAAGAAAATTACAATCTCCTAGAAAGCGACATTCATACTTGCAAAGCCTGTTCTGAGAAAATAGCATTGTCTAAAAAAATCTGATTTAAAAAACCCACAAAACTGATTTTACAGACTGTGCTGTGTGTGGTGTTTCTGAGATTCCTTACGTTCAGATGATGTGACTTAATGTTAATTGCATTGTGTTTTCAGACTAAGGAAAGGTTGTGGAGCTGGCTGTAACAGTGGTGGAAATATTGAAGATTCTGATGCTGGAGGTGGGGCTTCTTGCACAAGTAACAATGCCACTATCAATGAATCGCAGAGCAGTGTGTCGCAAGGAGGAGTCAATGCACCTACAGGGCAGGGACCTGGAGCAGTACAGCACCCTCCTGTGGCACCTCATCCCGGGGCTCATCCCACTGCTCTTCCTGCAGCTCATCCACCAACTCATCCATCCACTCTGGGTAATGTTAATATACAGTTATAACAATTTTTCACAAGTACAATCCTGTAGCCAGAACTGATCTCTCCGCTCTTTGGATCTGGCCTATGCTAACAGGAAAGACAAAACAGACAGATGTACAAACCTTGACTGTCTTATTGACACCTGCTTGGGTTCCTCTCACACCACAGTGCTGTTTTGTCCAATGGAAAGTTTCCAAACAGATACTTATCCTGTTGAAGTTTAGTTATTTTTGCAAAACGGGCTACGTGACTTTGCAGCAAAATCTCTACAGATTGATTCATCTTATGTCTTCTGTCTTACTGACTGTTAACGTTAAGCTTGCTGGTTTTTAATGTATTTGCATTTTTCTTATTTATATACTGGAGTGGATCATCTAGCTCAATTGTATTTTAGCTAAATCCTAACAGAATCTGTGCTGATCTGAATCTAGTGAGGCAATAGGCAGTAAAACAAACAAAAAAGCTTTGTAAATACTTCCTTTGCTCAAAGAATATAAATGTGCACATAGCTGTACACATTGGGTTTTTTCTTTACATAGCATGAGTACCTCTGCAGCTCTGAAGAGGTTTATACAAGTTCTTCATTTAGGAACGACACTAAATAATATTCATAAACTGGTATTTTTTTTTACATTAAAATTTTCTTAATGCTTAAAAAATATGCTCTAACGTTTTCTGATCCAGTCTGAGTCTTTGAGCATCCATTGAAGCATATTAAGAAAGAATATTTGCATTTTTGAAACACTGACATCTCTATCTCCTGTACTGTCTTTATTAATATTAAGAAGCAAACTGTTAACGTGGTGAGAGCAGGGCTGAAGCATTTTTCAAGTGATTTATCTCACAGGGATTGGGAATAGAACAGAAAATGAGGTTCCGTGATAAAATGAGTGAAATGCACTCGCATGCTCTGCAACGTTAAGTGCAAGATACCTAATCCTACAGTTCCATTGATTTAAATGCTGTTGATTAGACCCATTAATGTTGTATTTAATTGCTAAAATGGTTGTATGTCATAAATCTAACGTGTATGGGAGGCTTTATCAAACTCTTCTGATTCTGTATCTTTTATTTTTAGGCACCAGTCACAGCTCTCACTCTGTGCAGTCGAGCCTTGTCAGACATTCCCCTGCCCGTGCCTCAGTAGCTAGCCATTCATCTTATTGCTACGGCAGTCGTCATTCATCTCTTCGCACATCCACAACGGGCTTTGTGCCTTGTCGGCGCTCTTCCACCAGTCAGATATCCCTTCGTAACCTCCCGTCCTCCATCCAGTCCCGCCTATCTATGGTGAACCAAATGGAACCTACTGGCCAGTCTGGAGTCAGCATGCAGCATGGTCTGCCCTCTTCCAGCAGCTCCAGCCAAAGCATCCCAGCCTGTAAACAGCATGCCTTTGTGGGCTTTCTAGGGACAGAAGGAGGGAGTAATGCAGCTGAAACTCAGTCAGCTGGTAATGCAAGCCCTGCAAATCAAATGCAAGCCAAAAAGGATGACGTTATTTACAGAATCCAGGTGAATAGTCCAGAAGAAAAAGTTAACTTAAACTTCCTTAGTCATGTGCTGTTGTTAGAGTTATTTTGTGTGTTGCTGAAATCATGACTTTTAAGTACATGCACAGTCTGATATGCCTCTGTATGCAATAGTTGTGCAGTTACAAGTGGAGAACTAATGTAAGGAAATGTTTTTCTGGACAAGCACTCTTGCTGTATGTTTAGACGTCTCTGTTTATATTACTTACTTTATTTTCCTGTAGTACAGGCTTGAGAATGTCAGCTGAACTCAGTTTTTCTCCATGCTTAGTCTGGTTTTATTCATGATGATGCATAAAGCTAAAGAGCTTCACCTGCAGGACTGAAAGCAACTAATGTTCTTCTTTTCTCCCAAGTAGATTGTCCTCTAAAATAGATGTTAAAAATGCTGTTGCTTTCATTTTACATGTGTATGTGTTCTTTGGTTATTGCTGTAAGGCTGGCTTACTGAACAGCAAACAGTATTCTGTTAAGTAAGTTAATTATTGGCAGCCTTGGGAGTTTTGTGAAAAATCCAGAAATATTCTTGCTTTTGTAGCTTTCAGTAGCTGCACATACATGTTCTTGGCGGTGTTTTACTGGGAAAGACCAAAAGTATTTAATAGGTCAGATCATAACAAACTTGACTTCATTGCTGACATCACCTCTTTTCATTCTAAAATGAATAAATTGCATCTTTAATAATAGTTAACTAAGTTACTTAATGTAGACAAAGTTAACTAATTTTGCAGTTTTCTGCTTAGTAGCTTTTGTTTACAGACAAGGGAACTCCTATGAAACTGTTTCCTTCCTTTATGTGAAGAAGGCACAGACAAGGTTGCTGTATGCCATGGGATATTGAATGTTATGCAGTTCTCTCTATCCTTAAATTGGAAGAAGTTTTCAGGAGTTTTCTCCTGCTGCTCCTATAGAAAGGCCAGTTAACTTCAAAACACTGGGTGGGTCTCAACAAACCATGCTAGTAGGAAAATAGCTTTTTAACCTACTAGTGAATTCTCTAAGCCCATGTTTCTTAAGGCTTAATTTTCTAGAAGTGATGAGCTAGTCCTAAAAGTTTGTTGTCGCTAAACTCTTCCCTGCTGCTGGACCATGTGCTGCTATTTTGTGTATTTTGAGCTGGCTCAGACTCTTCTGTGGACCAGCGTAACTGAAGGAAGTGCTGGGGAAGGGAGGCAGGCAGCAGTGAACCAGTAGATTGTCAGCTGTGTCTGAAACTACAGCCCAATTTCCATTATTTCTGCTGCTCAAGTATTTTTGGAGCTTGAGCTTGCAGCACTGAAATCAGATATCGATTTCTGTGTGGTCAAGTCAATTCTGTGGAAGTATGCAAAAGGTTACATTTAATCCCTGTCTTTTAAATTTTGGCTGAACTAACAGTCAAAACTCAATTCCTACTTATAGTTAATGGATCCCAGTCAAGTACTGGAAGGGATCAACGTGTCAAAAAGGAAAGAGCTGCAGTGGCCAGATGAGGTGATACGGCTAAAAGCTGGAAGAAACAGCTGGAAAGACTGGAGTCCTCAGGAAGGCATGGAAGGCCATGTAAGTTTTTTTTGTTTAGAAGTTGACAAGCTAATTAATTTAAAAGAAAAAAAGTGTCTTGACGAGGCAGCCTGTCTGGGTGTCAAGGCTAATGATATGCTAGTACTAAGTCGGATCAGCAGCTGTCTTCTAAGTCAGTGTTGCTGGAAGAGCAGTTCTAGAATCCTAATTTGAAGCAGAAGTATATTTCTGCAACTGTATTGAAAAGATACAAGATAATTCAAATGTTGTCAGCCACTTCTCCTTCCTTGCCTTCTTCCAGCTCTTGTCATGAACTGTTACCTCAGGCATTCTGCTTACTCATCCAGCCTTCATTTTCCTTTCCTTAAACTGTCAGTCCCTTAGAAAATACTGAAGGTCAGTTTGCCAACCAGTCTTTAATTGAATGGTTAAGAGTATTTGGTTTTTAAATTACTCTGAAACTTGAGCCAAATTATTTTTGTCTTTGTTTTGTAATAAGTACTTAATTGATGTTTCCTTTATGAAGGAAATACGCTATAACTAAAACTTGCAAAAGCATATGACTTGAAACTCAGTCTCACTTTTCCCTAGGGATGTTATATCTGCATATGAAAATAAAAATACACTGATTAGTTGGAAAACATTTCCCATTGTAAATTCTTCTAGTTTTTTACCCAAGCCATACTGTTTATAGATCTTCTTGTCTAAAAATTATGCAGTGAGTATTCTTCCAGTGGTAAATAGTACAAGGTAAGAACTGCTGACTTTGTACCTGCATTGGTTTACTGATGCCACTGTATTTTCACTTTGAATGTGTCTGTTTTGACACTTAATATGAATCATCTTTTGATAGTCTGCTTATTTCAGCTGGGGATGTCATTCAAATAGTGGGTACAGGGCCGTTACATTAACTGTAATTAAGGTAGACTTGGAGTATATTGTTATGTGTATGTGAAGGAAGGGCCCTGAAAACAAGTTCCTTTCACAAATAACACTATCACAGTTGACCACCCTAAGGGCTAACTTGTAGAACTAATTTGTATGTAACCTGTAGGAGAATGCTGTTGTAAATATTCATAATTAAGCTGGGATTAGGCAGTATGTTTTTTGGGATTTCCTTATGAGCTATTGCAGATAAATAATGTCATAAAGATGATGAATGTAAAAGGACAAACTGAAATGTATTCTGGAATCGTGAATCCTTTTGTTCAATACGGGACAGTTTTTTACTTCTGTGGTTCTGCAGTTTGTCTTGCAAGTTGCAGCATGCTGATGTACAGTGGCTGTTAACAGAAAGATTGAGAGTGAGTGAATGTTTCTTGTCTATTACTGGTGCAGTATACTGGCAGGGTTTTAGAACATCTTTTAACCTTGGACGATCTGGTGCTTTCTCCCTTTCTTCTTGTGTCTGATTGTGAGGAATGGATTTAACTTGAATGACATAGTTTCTGCTGCTTGTTATAAGCATACATCATCAGTAAATCCATTACTTCTTAGGACAGTCTTCCCTCTTTAATCCTGCACCTTCTGCAGACACACAGAACTGATTCTTACCTACTGGGGTGCTGCTCATCAAGCAGTCTACCTGCCAAAGCATTGTTCTATCAGCATCCCTGTATGAAATTCAGCATCAGAAAAACATGTACTCTGGTACCTACGTAACAATTATGGCCGTATTATGAGTGGCATATAGACTTCACTACTGCATTAAAAAGGGAAAAGAAGCAATAATCAAAAGCAGAAGAAAGCAAAAGAGGAAGCGGGACAGAATGGTTTAAGACAAGAACGAAGAGAAAATGGATAAGAAGCACATTGTTCCTCGTGTTTTTGTTATGGGGTTTTTTGGTTTTGTTTGGTTTTGTTTGTTTTGTTTTGCATAGGGATATGGGATTCGGGAATTTAATTATGACAGGTTTTGAGTCATCATAATAAAAATAGGTATTTTGTATCTGGTTTCTTAAACTGTAAAAGTATCTAAATGTGTTGTGAGGAGTAGGGTAGGTTGTGTTGATCCTCACAGCTCTAAGACCCTTAGTTAATACTCATCTGAGGGTGACTGTAAAGGAGAAGCATCTAGTTTGTGAGTACTGTTTTAATAACTGATTCTCAGTTATTAAAAATTTCTCTGTTAAGTTGAAAAAGCACTTTTCCAAACTTTGCTTTTTATTTTGCTAAGCTTTGCTAGTATATTCACTACACAAAAACATTCTAGGGGTTCTTCAGGGAAATGAAATTTAGCCATCTTCTTTAGATTGGAGCTCTTTTTTTTTTTTTTGCCAGGAGTTTAAGGTTAAGGTGTATTCTGAATTATGTTTGTATGTGCTAGAGAGCTTTTGATTTTGTTTTTTTTCCCCAACACTGACATGCACAAGACAACCCAAAGGATTGATATTCAGGCCTTTGGAGTAACAGGCCGCCTTTGACTATATCAAAGGCACTAGTTTCATATTGGACAGCAAGGTTGTAGTATTTGGACTTGACTGAGAAATGCTTTGTGTCTAAGGGTGGTATATTCCTACTCTCGCTCAGCACAAAAGCATTTCTCTTTGTAACAAAAATTATTTTATGTCATCTCTAAGATATTTTTACAAGTTTTATGCCTAGCTCCCGATAAACTTTATTCTGTGCTGTTGTGTGCTGCAAATGATGGGATACTTTAAGAATATTTTGAAATAATAATTTTGAAGCCACAATACTTCTAATCTGCATGTGTACGATTTTTTCCAATTGTTATTTACTTTGCATGGTCTATTCAGCTCTGATTTGGCTCAAGTTGTGTTAAAATCCAAATCCAGTGCTGAGTGCCCTCTGGTAAGCTGCAGATCTCCAGCAAGACTGAGACAAATAGCTAATCAGAGGGCATGTGAACATTGGAAAATGAGCAGCTGAGTCAGTGTAACCCTTGTGTTATTACTCCCTTTGCCTTGCAAGGGCCCTGAATAATCAGCTACAACTTTGAAATGACAGGTGTTTCTATGAAACTCATGTTTTCTTGATTTTTATTTTTATTTTTCCCAGGTGATTCACCGCTGGGTGCCTTGCAGCAGAGATCCAAGTAGTCGGTCCCACATAGATAAGACCATCCTGCTGGTTCAAATTGAAGATAAATATGTTGCTGTTGTTGAAACTGGAGTCCTTGAACTCGGGGCTGAAGTGTAAATCTCTGAGACTTAAACTTCCCCTTCTCAACGATTCAGAAAAGAGAAGGGTCCAGAAGCAGCAGCTCCAGGACATAAAACTTTGGTCCAGTTGTAGGAGAGGACTTGAAACACAGCTTTGTCTAAGTCCTTTTCCCCAAATAAACAAATGTAAGAAATTTTTAAGTTGTTAGCTGCTGAAGAAACATTTGCATGAAGGATAGATTTGTTGAGACATATCTTTTTGTTTATAAATTTTGTTTATGCATTGTGTAATGCTTTAAATCAACAAACGTTTCAGTTCTAAGATCAGAGCACCTCATATTTTTCTAATTGTTTTTGCCAAAAATTGCCATGTCTTGTCACCGAGTGTGTGGAATTCATCCACCTTATTTTAAAGAAATTGACTACAAACATTCAGTTTGGTGAAACAGTGTGAAGGTTTCAGGAGTGGCAAGAAGAGACTGAACAGATGTATAGATTCTTATTCCTTATGAGCTAAAACATTAATGAGAACTGCACTAATTTTTTACAGCAATGCACTAAAAACAACCCTGAGATTGCTGAGAACATTTATTTATATATATAAATATAAGTATATAAAATACCATTATTTAAATTGCCTTTGGGATTAATCCCCTCCCTCTCCATATACATGTTGATGGTAAGGGCTGTGCCATGGGTTTGGTTCTATGTTCTGTATTTCGTACAAGTGCATTTGCTGCATCCTCTTCACAATAAATGGTAAAAATAAGAAATACCTAGACATGTACCTGAGTATCCCTGTACTACATCAGAGTCTATTGTGGCAGTGGTACCTCAAATCTATACAACACACCCAGCTTTAAAAGTGGACCCGAGTACACTATCTTTCAGCTGTCTTCCCTTAGCTAGCTTAAGCTACCTTGCTTCTTTTGCCCAGAACTGACTATGTTGTTTCATTGGCTCTTCTCTGGCAGATAGTTGAGTTCTGTAGGGGAGATACTTGAAGGTTTTTTTTTATTCTATCCAATTAAAGAAATAATAAAAAATAAATTAAAAAAAAAAACAAAAAACTTTTAAAAGGCTTTTATAGAAGGCACAGCCCTAAACTTGTATCACTTCTTCTGCCACCTTGCCTTTTCTTTCCCTTTAGTCTTCATTCTTTTCTATGACTTGAATTTTATTTTCTGTGATTATACATTCTATGTAAGTGTAATTTGAGTATTTATAACTGTGAAGTTGAATTATTCATGTGTTACATATCCTAGGTTTTATTGTATTTTTTTAAATGTGTGTATTCAGGGAAACAAGTAACTCAGAACTATCGTGGGAGTGTGAGAGGGAAACTGGTTTGCTTTTGACTTGCAGTTCCTATGACTCCTCTTAATCCATAAGAAAAAAAAAAAGTACCTATTGCGATTGTTTCCTGTTTCTGATCTGTAATTATGTAGGATTCTGTGCAGCATCTGCACACAGTCCTAGCTTTTGGGAGCAGCCATCTTCTTCCCAGTCACCTCCGCTTCTTTCTAGATAATGTAGTCGGAAGACTTCCGATGTACCACAGAGGTGGTTGCAGTTATTTCTCAGAGAAACCCTGTGCATTATGTACCTAGTGTAAGAGTGAAGAGATGGGATGAGGGAGGTAAAAAAAAAAAAAAAAAAAAAAAAAAAAAAAAAAAAGGCAAGAAATGTCTACTTAAAAATTCTTGGTGTTCTGATTCAAGTCACTGTATGCTTGCTAGCTACAAAAGGGCAATTCTGTGCCTGGTAGCTAGGTAATTGTTAAAATTCCCCAGTGAATTACACTGGGGCCTTGCTTACATCATACACTATGCAAATTGTGCTCCAAGTACTGTGCATTCTACAGATGCATATTACTAGTGGCTGTATGCACGTGCAGTTGATCTTGGTAGAAATGCACAGTTCTGGATCTGCCACCGTTGACACAGTCTTGCTGTTCCACGTAGCTCATCATATGTGCACACTGTAGTATAGTTAAATTCATCTGCTGTGTATCAGGAGGTGTAGTGCAGCACACGAACCTTGGTCAGTAGTCTGGTAATTTTGCTGTCAGGAATGAAGAAATTTGTATATTTTAGATTGAAGATGTTTTGGTTAGGGTTTTATTCTGTCTTTCCCCATAGGTGGATTACAGGGTTTCCTGTATGACTAAGAATATTGCTTCATCAAGATTCTTTAGGAAGAAATAGGCCCAAATTGGATCTTTGTTCTAGAAAGTTGTTTGGTGTTTTTTTCCCTATACTAGAGCCTTAAGGTAAACAAATGACTGAAAAGAGAAATATACCCGGGTTTTTTTTTGTTGTTGTTGTGGTGTTTTTGCTTTTAAATCAATTGAGGCAACTTTCAGGAAGTTAACCTTGACTCTGAACAATCTATACCGTTGTCTTCAATGCAAGATAACAGCAGCATCCACTGCTGCTGATAAATGTGAAAGGAATTAATGACTTGTTAACATAAAAATTCTAGTGACTATGTTACTGGAGTTAAATTAGCAAACAGCAGATGGGGGAAAAAGAAAGGCTTTTTCCTAAGGGATAAAGAGAGTTGATGGATTTCTTTTTTTTTTTTAATCTTGAGACTTTCAGTGTCTTGCCTGCAGGAGATGGATCTTAATGTGGCTGGATTGCAGGTTGATAGCTTCTTTAGAGATACTCAGCAAATGCCTGCTGTGCAACCATTGACAGAGCACTCCCATACGGTTGAGGTCTGCTCAACAGAAGTCACCTTCTTGTGATTTTATTCTTCCATAAGGCTTTGGAAAATTAGTATCTTTTCCTTCAGTTTTCCTGCATTCCAACTGCTAAAGGTTGATACGTGACTGTATCTTGGTTCCGCTGTGAGTGCGACAAAACATTTGTTCTAACTCCCCACAGGATACATCTGTCCACGGGATGGAAACTTTTTGTTCTTGTTGTTCTACTCTCTGTGATTTCCATCTTGATGTAGTATTTTTCCCCTCTTACAGGTGTAAAAAGGGTGATGACTTTCCAGGTTGTCCAGCATTTCCTGTCAGTCCAGATTGAGTTCAGCATAGAACAGGATTGTTTCTTCAAAGCTGTCATGAGAACCTATAGATGAGTGCATGAACTCTGGCCACTTTTCATTGTGTGATGTTCTGTTGCCATAAGAAGACTCCAGTTAAGTCCTGTTTCTAGATGTGCATTTATCCAAAAGCTATTTTTTGTTTCTCTTTTCTTTGAAGGTGGTATCTATGTATACATACATACATAAATACATACATATTTATTGCTTCCCATGACAAATATTTAATGTCTGAGAAGTGCTTAAAACCTCCCCCGATTGGATTGTGTCCATCAGTGAACAGGCTGATGTTTAATTTTAAGTCTTTATGCATTTTTTCCAGCCTGTGAAGTCTTTTGAAAATGGTCTGAATTAAAAAGAAACAAAAAAGGTACGTGACACCAATGATATCTGTAATTGTGCCACTTACTCTGTACAATAATTGTGATGAATTCTCAGGGGCTCTCTCTTGTGATACTGCATTTCTGAAATTGTTTCAGAGTTGGCAGGAGAACAAGGGCCAAGATTTGGTTTTTGTTTTAGGTTCCATCGAGGTTGGTTCCTGGAGCCAATTTGCTGGAACGCATGACGTGTTCCTGAGTGTTGACCTCAGTTTTCCCACCTGCTATGTAGTTCATCCTCCCCCCCTTCCTTCCCATCACCCTCATAACCCTGACAGGAGTAGAACAGCTTTTCTGATCGGCCTAGGTGACTGGTGAGCAACGAGATGGAAACTCACGGCACAGCTCTGTGCCTTTGGCTGTCTGACAAGTGGCCATAGAGCTTTGTTTAGCACAGGGTGAGGGGGAGAAGGGGACATCCTATAATCAGATCCAACTTCAGAGTTCTTCTCTGATGATACAAATAGCACCACTCAACCTAGGAGTGTAGATAGAAGAACACTGCTTGGACGATCTTTCTCAGTTACAGGACTCTCCATTCACAAAATGGAGCAGGATAGATTGCGTTTCTTACAATTAATATTATTCAGATATTATTCTACCTATATTGGATTTGGGGTTATACCACCACAGGTTTTATGCACTTATTTTTATTAAGGAATTTTATACCTATTATATAGGCATCTATCTTTTGTTGTCTGGCTTAGTCTTTGATAACCTAAAGCAGTACATTTACTGAGGCTGGACGCTTTCAGAAACTAAACTGGTCATTACTGGTGCCTTAGTAAAAATGTGGGTCCATAACACCTTGGTGGAAAGTGAAGCATGTGGCTTGTTCACCCCAGCATGATATACCTATTTCCCAGAAGGTGATTAAGATGGCTGCTCCAAAAGAGTTCAGGAGTGCACGTACATCACTCACAGTTCACAAGCACCCGAATAGGAGCAGTTTTTGACTTCTGCTGTGTACAGTTTGAATAGAGAACCCCAGCCCACGACCCTGGACAATGGCAATGAGTAGCTGGGAATCTTCATGTAAGAAGTACCCCCTGAAAAAGCTTGGCCTCGAGCTGCTGAATGGAGAGAGAGAAGAGGTGCATGGGAGGAGGAGGGCGTGTAATGGACAATGACAATATATATTGCCTCTACCAGCAACCAGCTACCTTGCCAGGCATAGGGATATACGTACCTGCGTGTCTGTGAGTGTGTATGTGTCTGCGTGTGTTACTGGAAACGGCCTGTAAATATTGTAGCTGTTGAAAATGGAAAAGGCAGAGAGTTTTTTTGCAACCTGGTGCAGCAAAAGGACAGTATTGACAGTGGAGAAACACTGAGAAATAAAAAACTTTTTTCACGTGTTGTCATTTATTGCACTGTTACGGTCGCCCCAGGTGTGACTCGCAGGTTCCTTGGGGGCCCCCTGTGCTGCGGGCGTCTCTTCCACCGTGCTCTTATGGCGCTGTAGGCGTTGTGAGGAGAATCGTTTTCGGGTATTCCTTTTCTGCGGCACCACTCCCGTTTTTACGCCTTCTTAGGTACGGCTTCTGCGTTCCCTATGCTTTCCCGTCTCTTTTTTCATATCCTGCCACGCTGTTATCCCCGTCCTTACGCTCGGCGCTTTTCTATTCGTGCTTCCCCGGAACCTCTTAAGCCCGGTGTGCTTTAGCGGCGCTTCCCCACGTCCTCCACCAGCGGGCGGAGCGCCGTGCGGCAGAGCAGCCGCCAGAGGGCGGCCTCGTCCCGCCGGGGCCGTGCGGGCGCTGCCTCGGGCCGCGCCGCCGTCCCGTTCCTCAGCCGTTCCGCGGGGCCGCTCGGCGACCGCCGCCTTTGTCCAGGGGTGCCGCTTCGGTGTTCGTGCCGTCGCGCACGGGTGCTCTTCGCCCGCCCTCGCCGGGGCTGTAGCAGCGCTCCGTGCCACGCCACGTGTGCAAAGTGCCGGGGCCGCCTCCGGAGGGGGAGCGGCTCCGTGACGGGCGGCGATCCCGTGGGCTGGGGAGGGACGCGTGGAGATGAACGCAGTGGGGAAACGTCGCGTCCGTCTTCAGGCAGCAGCGAGGGGAGCGGTAACGGAGCGCTCCGCTGTCGCAGCTCGGCCCCTTTCCAGCAACGGCCCTGAGCTTAAGAGCCAGACGTGCGTTCCTCAGATGCGCTCGTCCTGGAAACTAAGAACAAAGTTCCGATATCCCGCTTTATCTTACCTGCCCGCTGCAAGCTGGGCTGTGCTCTGAGCTCGGGCCTCGCTTTCCCCTGTTTCAGTAAGCGCGGTGCTGGAGCGACGGGGTGCGCAGCTGACATCCCTCAGAGCTCTGCTGGGCCTGGCCGCCGCCGTTCTGCAGCTCAAGGGCAGCCTGCCTGAGCTCCTCGCTGCCCTCAGTGCAGCTGTGCCAGCGGGCAGCAGGAGGGACCGTACAGCTGCCTCTCACAGCCCGGCACGCTGCACCGGCTCTCACGCCAAAGTTTCTTCCCAATGGGAGCCAAAGTGCGTGGCTTTATGTAAGCAGATAAACAAAGCCAGGCTGCCTGCCCTGCGTGGCTCTCAGCCCCTCACGTGGGAGCCCCCATGGCTCAGCTTCATGTCCTATATCCTTCTTCCATGTCCCCATCACCATGTCTCACTTCCACATCCTGTGCCCAGTCCCACATCTCATGTCCTACCCGTGTCCCGTCTCCATGTCCTATATCTCAATCCTTTGTCCTTCTCCATATGCTACATCTCAGTGCCACGTCCCGCTCCCACCTCCACGGCCTAGTGAGAAATGCCTCTGAAAAATACTTTTATGAGAAATTTGTAAAAGTCTGGAGGGGCTGAAATTCTGTTCCAGGTGCAATGATTATGCCCCATGACTATAGCTGTATAGCCTGTATGGACTATACCAAACATGCAGCCACAGAACAAACCATGCTTCACTATCAGTTCTCATATATGATGCCTGGTTGTTGGTGCCCATGTTCTCACTCAGGGCCTTGGCTGTTCCCCTCCAGGCAGGAAGGGGAATGGTGACACAGAGCAATCTGCTGGCTCCTCCTGCTCCCGAGGCTCCGTGCCCATTGTGGAAAGGTCCCTGTCCCTAGGGGACGTGGGGCACTTGGTGTGGATAGAGCCTATGCACTGCTAGCACAGCCTGTACAGTGAGCAGAGCCGCCAAAGCCTTTCTGGGCCTGCAGGAAGCCTCTGGTTATTACAGGAGAGTCTGAATGTAAAGGTGAAACTCAAAGGGCCATGAAGATAGATAGCAGCTGGGCTGAATTCCTTTCCAGCCTCATGTGGCAGGTGCTCTAGCTTAAAATCACCTTTCCTGAGAAAAGGAAAGAAAGGCTGGCACATGTGACTCGAGATGAACAGCTTACTCCTTAATGAGGTGCAGGCAGCTGCTTAAGGAAGCAGGAGCTTTGCTGGGAGAAGTAATGAGATTAATGAGAAGTCAGAAGAACACCAATAAATGTGACAAACATATTTCTCCTCCTTCAGCCCTGAAAGCCCAGCAGAGAGCACAGCAACAGCCCTTGGCTTGTGGTTCCTCAGGACAGCAGTACAGGTATGCTATAGAGCCTACCCCGAGGCTCAGCAGTTGTCCTTCCTTGGTCATGTTGAAGTCAATGAGTGTTTCTGCTTTGTCCCACTTTTTTTTTTTTTTTTTTTTTTTTTTTTTTTTTTTTCTGTTGTAACCTTGTGACTTTTCCCCGAAGCATACATAGATGTGTGTGTGTGGCTGGCTCCTCACTGAGCTTACAGTTGAGATGCAGCCTTCGCTCTGGTGGCTCTTTGTACTCTTCCTAAGATCTGTATGGAAAAACATTTTGGAATTGCCAGAGACAGCAGTAGGACTGGCAAAACTCTGTTACCTACTTATAGGCAAACACTTGGCACTTCCTGCTTATAGCCAGCTGCAAGGACTGAAGATGAAAGTAACCCAAGCTCTCTTCCTCCTGAAGTAGAGCTCCTGTGTTCATTTCTCTGTGTCCAACTTAATTTTAAATAGACCAAGTAGTGGAGCTTCTGCCACTTCACTCTGGAGAGATAATTTCACATAATTTCTCTTCCTGATACTTCACGTTTTCCTTTTCTGCCTTTATCCTTGAATGCTAATTCCAGCCTGGTCTGTTCTGCTAATTGGATCCTTGCTCTTCATACCATTTAAATCCTCTTTGGTCTTCCGAGTCATCAGTTTGTGATGAGTGAATGACTAGGGAGCTGGATGCGCACTGACCCCTTCTGGATCCAGGGCTTTCAGATTCCAGCAGGGAATAACAAGGGATAGCAAATAGCAGGTAGAGAGAGTGGGCATTGCCCGTCCAGCAACATCCCTGTATGAGAGCCCAGTGAGGGATTGCTGTGATCTGGCTGCGGTCCCTGGAGCACAGGGCAGGGAGCAATGGGCGCCCATGAGCCCAGAGAAGGGAAATGGGGCTGGAAGCATTCTGGTGAAATCTGTGCAAAATGCAGCGTGATGCTGAAGCGTGGCAGCTCGTGGGCAGCCCCGGGGGCAGGAGCACCAGTGGGTGCTCAGTTTTAGCAGCAGTAGCAACTGCTGCTCGAATCTGCAGTGCCACAGACTCCCCCAACATATTATTCTTTACTTATTTCCATGGTATCTGAGCGCCGCAGTGATTATATAAATAGACACTTTCTGGAGAAACTCTCCTCTCTGCTAGGCTTTCTGAATTGTAGTCACAAGCCTTCTTGTTTTGCAGCAGAATGGTGGGCTAATTGAGATGACCAGGGCTTGTAGTTGGGTTTGGTAATGCTGATCAGCCCATTCCTGATGAAAAACGAAGGCCGTATTGATTGCATCACCTCTGCCCTGGTGCAGAGAACAGCTGACGGGAGATGCATGGGGTCAGGCTTAGCTCCCACCCGCAGGAGCAGCCCTCACAGCCCCCAGACCCTTTGTGGCAATGCACGTGTGTGAGCGCTGGACGCTCAGTGCTCGGGTGGGCAGCAGGGTGCAGTGCCCCTTTCTCTTTCTGGGAACCACAGCCTTTGTTCTGGGATGGCATGTGGTGTGCTCGCAATGGCAAGAGATGGTGAGCACGTGGCAGGGAGCTGCCAGCGCTCTGCCCTTTGGCACCGGTGTGCACTGCCACCTCCCCAATGGAGAGAGGGAAAAATTGGCTGAATGGGTTGCAACCACACCAACCTGTAGATCATAGATAGTGAGAGACATCAGGGTCCTCCTCTCCATCTACACCCACTGCTAACTGTTCCTATGAGCGTACGCAAGGGGAAAAAGCCACTCTGCTGCCCTGGGACGTTCTGTCTGTACTGGGTGAACACTGAGATGCGTCTGACTGCCAAGGGATGCTTAGAGCTTGGGAGTCGCTGTTTGTACACAGACTTCACCCTTGGTTTTGTTCCAGTGCTTATGTGAAAAGGCACTTGTCAAAATTGCCCAGGAAATTGAAATCACAGGAAATTCGTACTGCAGATGTAGCATTATTTTTGTTTTCCCCTTGGTGAAATGCACTTTACAGCCCTCGGGTAGTGCTGTGGATGATGGGCTCTCAGCTATTAGCAGCGAGGTTTCCCCACAGGTGTAGAGCTGAAGGGAGTTGTGGAGGTGAGACCACCATGGTGCCAGTGTGTGCCTGGGGTGTGCAGAGCCCGGCGCTCCCTGCTGATCTCTTGTGGTTCAGCCGCGGAGGGATGGATGGCAAGGCTGTGCCTTCCCAAGGAGCAAGCAGGCTTGCAGGAAATTCCATGCAGGGTACTGCTGCAGTGTTGCCTGCCAAGAAACTTTGGAATCCTTCCTTCGTGTTGTTTGAAAATTCACAGAGAATAAATTGCTTCTGGGATATATTAGTAACTTGGTATTTTCCTCACTAGAGAATACTTTCTTGCAAAATGTTCTGCTGTTTCTCCTCGTGCCGGGTGGGTTTTTATTTGGTTCTGATAGGAGAAAGGCAAGTGGAAAACCAGAGCTTTGCCAGTGTTACTTCCAAGTGGAACCAAATTAAGCTCTCAGGACCTATCTTTGCATGGGCTGAGGCTGAAGCTGTGCCGGTGGCTGCAGGTGTGCAGAGCTCCTGCCTAGGCCAGGCCCTTGCAGATGCCGGCTTCGAGGCTGGATGTGGGAGAGGAGGTAAGAGCTGCCCTTCTGCTTTGCTGCCTGACTGGCTGCCTAGCAGAAAAGCCTACCCGTGGCTCTGATGCCCAGACTTCTAACAAACTCACATCTCCACCAGTGTGCTCCAGATGGATTGATATGACATCACCACTGAGTAAATAGAAACCACTATTGAGTGGGTTTGCCAGAGTTGTTATAACCTCAGCTCTAACGCCAATGTTCTGAGTCAACTGAAATACCATAGGTCTTCCGTGATTAATGACTGTCGGGACTTACTTGGGGCTTTAAAGCAGTGATGGTCAGGCAGGGAAAGTGAGGGTTATCCTCCACAAGCAGTACATTCTGAGAGAAAAGAAAGAGAACAAGATGAGACAGTGCACAAGCGAGGGGCAGTGCGCAGCCTTGCTGGGTTTGTGATACCTCTCTAAGAATTGGAGTGGGGGTGCTTCTGTCTGCTTGACTTTGCCCAGTGCATAGGAACTGAGCTGGGGTGTGCTGTGCAACCAGCGGCGAGCAGACCTGAGGAGCCACACCAGCACCATAGCTGTAATTATGTGAGCAGATGCAGCCGGTCATTGTTGTAGTGCTTCTGGGCTTTCCTTAGGCACGGGGAAAAGTGAATTGTCATCTGAAAGGAGAAGCTGCGCTTTGTGGTTGGAGCAGTGTTTCACAGCCCTGTGGCTAGCAGAGTAGCGCTCCCCAGGGGGCCACGCAAACCAGAGGAAAACTGCACGGCAAGTGCAGAAGGACAGGAGAAGCTCTCTGGTGAAAGGCATGCATCGGCCACTTGGGTAACAAAAGGTTTTCTTCCCCTGCTCTGTGACTGTCTCTAGTGGACGTGGTACGAGTTTATCAGGTGGGTGTGGGTTTATCAGAGCAGGCAGCTCCAGGCACCTCCGTGGTACTGTAGTTGGCTGCCAGGCATGCCCTTCATAGGTGTCTTCAGAAAGGTAGAAGGTGGCCCTGGAGGAAATGGTGAGGTTGCTGCAGGCACCCTGCTGGCATTGCCTCTGCTGGCACCTGCAGCTCGCTCAGCCCAGCAGCACTTGAGCACCGTGAGGCTTTGTACTCCGGCAGAGCAGAAAAGAGTTAACTCCCCCTCAGCTCTCCTCTAGAAGAGAGAAGATGGAAATGTTTCATACTGTGCTATTTTTAAATCCTTCAAGAAATGCATTGCTAAGAGGAGAACGGCATAACTGACGTTTCCCAGAATCAGCTGATGAAAGTGCACAACACAGCTCCTCATGGGCAGTCCAGGAAAGGTAGAACACTCAAAATAGATTGCAAATAGAAAGAAAAAGCAGGAAACCATTACAGATCTCTGTAGGCAACACCCCAAAGTCCATTTTAACTGTTAGCCTTTGTACTTAAGGCAATAGAGAGCAATTAGGCAAGGAGATAACTGGAAGGTTTGTTTCCCCATTGTATCCCAGAAGTGGCTCGGGCCCATTGCCAGTGAAAGGTGCCACCCTGATGTGGCACAGACCTCTGTAACGAGGATCCTTGTCAATGTGAGAGGATCCCCAGACGCTCCTGTGGGGCACACACTTGGGTGATGCTGGTCTCTCCACCAGCTTGCTTCATAGGGTCCAGTCCTGACTCACGTGTCTTCCTATGGAAGCAGCATGTGGCATAAATGAATGCATGTAAATCACACTTAGAAGCAGGCACAGGTACAAAAGCTCCTAATGGCTGCTCAGGAAGGGCTCTGATATGTTATGTGTAACAAAATAGTTGCTGCTGTCCTTAGGTAGCAGACTTAGAGCATCTTATTTCTGAGGGCTTATTATTTCTGAAGGCCGTTAAATATAAGTTTTGCAGTAGTTATTCCTATTAAGTTTCATGTAGAATGAATTCAGACATGAATGAATCTGAGCTGCTGAGTGGCCCGTGTTAGCCAGGTGGTGGAGCAGGGGCTGCAGGAAGGGGCTCCCAGCCTTCCGTGAGATCAGAGAGGAGCGAGCTCACAAGTGCATGAGCAATGCAAGCACACTGAAGATATGACTTGAGGTGCCTTCCTCGCTTACAAACTGCCATGTGTAAATATTTGTGGTGAGAGCTGGCAGGGGACGGGTGAAATGCATGGAGAGGGGGAAATGTTTCAGTCACCGGTAGTAGCACAGATGTGCCCTTGGCACAGTGCAGCTGTTAGGAACTGCCTGAGGACTTGGTGCAGGTTATGCAGCAAGCAGCTGCTATGCACAAAGCAGCAGGTATGTTTTGATTCCTCCCTTCCCTGCAGGGTAGCCATTAGATATAAGGAGTGTATCTACTGCAGGGCAAGTACCACAGATTAGTTAGGGATGGCAGTTGGGAGATCACTAACGTGCTTTGTTCTATATATAAAGATGGTGTTCATCCCATGAAAGGGATCCAGAAGAGTAGTGATAAGTTCAGCCTAACGGTGATATTACTGTGTTTGAGAAGGTACTGCCAGAGAGTGCGAGACTCAGTGCTCCTCTTTCAGGAGGCTCATCTGTGCAAAACTGAAGTTTTCTTGTACAGTGTCTTTCTCTAGAGCATCAGGCAGGTTTGTGCAGGATGACTGGGCCTATTGCCCTGTGGGTGGCAGAGCCAGGAGCTTCCAGGTCCAGCTCTGAACTCACTGCTGAGGTGATCTCCCATCCTAGGGAAGGAGCAGCGGGGACAGCTGAGAAGGAACAGGTTTGGGGAACTCTGTATGTAGGAAAAGAGTGAGTATATCCAACTTTATTCTACAGTTTGTGTGTGCAGAAGTGCAAGAAGTGGTGCAATTTACCTAGAGGGAGGTTTCCACAACTGGAAATATTTAATTAAGTGAGTTATTTTTCTAGTAGTGCTTTAGAAGGTTATATACCCAATTAACTGTGCATTAGACCTAGCCTGAGCCCCATTTTGATATGCTCAGTGGACTGTGAAGAATTTACTGTCAGCTTAAGAGAGACAAAAAAAAAAAGGTAGAAGTCAAATTGGTGGCAAAAGGAGATTCTGGCTCCTTGTCAAAGTGCCCACATGCTTCATTACCTTGGTTTAAAGCCAACAGACCAGCTTAGCAGGGCCGTTTATTGCTCCCTCCCATTCCACCTATGCTGAAAAGGAAGTCCTAGCCACAAATCCCTACTTTGCTAAGCCATACTTTTGTTGTCATGGACACATTGTGTCATTAAGTTTTGAAAAGAACTCTGAGATCATCCACTCCAACCATCCACCTATCGCCACTATCACCCACTAAACCATATGTCTAAGTACTACATCCACATGATTCTTGAACACCTCCAGGGACATTGACTCCACCAACTCCCTGGGCAGCCCATTCCAACACCTCACCGCTCTTTTGGAGAAGTTTTTCCTAATATCTAACCTGAACCTTCCCTGGCACAACTTGAGGCCATGCCCTCCTTCAGACTGCAGTGCCCAAGTGCAGCATTTGCTCCCAGCTGGTGAGGGACTGCCTGGGGCCTGAGCCTTGTAGCCACCCCACATAGCACTTGTTTCTACACCAGCTGCTGCTGCTGGGAACAGCTATGAGAAGAACTTTGCTTCAGGAAGGGAATTACCTGTGACATGACGTAAAATTCAGGTTGGATATTAGGAAAAATTTCTTTTCAGAATGAGTGGTCACACTCTGGCACAAGCTGCCCGGGGAGGTGGTGGAGTCATCGTCCCTAGGGGTGTTCATGAAATGTTTAGATGTGGCATTGAGGGATGTGGTCAGTGGGCATGGTGGGGGTGGGTTGCAGATTGGACTAGATGATCATAGAGGTCTTTTCCAACCTTAATGATTCTGTGGAACTGTCTGCCTGTGTTATGTACAGCAAGTTTTCAGTGGTGAGGACAAAGGCATTCTGCAGTCTCCTGTGCAGATAGATATAGCCTCAGCATCTCATTGTGGTCTCTTGCTTATCTTCTCTTATTTCTTATCTTGTCCTTGGTGTTGCTTTTTACGTGCCAGCCACAGTGGATCCCAAACCACAATGTGCGAAGAGTTACAATAAGGGCAATGGTTGCCCTAGAGCAGCACTGTTTACAAAATCCAGAACTGGGGGTGAATACACAGATGATTTTCTATTTGGGAAAGGAAGGCCTGAAGAACAGGTGGCTGTTCAGATCTCTGCAGTGGGGGCAGGTGGAGCAGGGCGCAGAGGTGACTGTGCTCTCCTCACCTATTTCCCTTCAGTTTCAGCAGGGACTCCTGGCAGCTGCAAGCAACTGCTTCGGATTTTCCAAAGCATTGTGAAAGAATGTGATGATGTAGCTTTATTATTTTTAGCCTGTTTTGCTGAGCGAGTTGTGCTTACACAACTACGTCTCTGCAGCCCTCCCTGCCCCACACACACATGCACACATGGTAGCCTCTACATCTACAAGCCAATCTGAAACAAATTTGGCAGGGAGCACAGGACTTCGTGTGGATTCAGACATGTGAGTAGACCAGAGACACGCTGGTGAAATTTCAGCAGCAGCTCAGCTCCAGCTGCTTCAGGAGGTGGCCCCGCGCTGCCCTTGCAGACACGAAGGCAGAAGGGTGTGTAAGGATCAGGGATGGGACACTGAGGAAGGCTGCAGTGTGTAGGAAGCAAATCTGTGTTGGACTGGGCTCCAGCAGTGCTGGCACAGAGGGAGCTTCCTGATTTGTCTGAAGGCAACTGAAGCCCTTACTACAGGTCTATAGAGGTTTGGCTGGAGCTGCTCTCAGTGGGAATCGATTCTGCTTGACTGAATTAAGGAAACACTGGTGGGACTTGCCATGGCACATTTGCAGTCTGTGTTTTTAGCACAGACAGGACAAAGGACAACCTGAACTGGGGGAAAAACAAGTGTGTGGGTCAGTTTTTTCTATCTGTGGGAAACAAGCTTGAAAATGTAAAAGAAAATGCAAAGGCTTAGAGTCCTAGGCTACATCTCCCAGGTGAAGCTGGCTCTCTTAATGTGCAGAGAATACCAAAGCTGTGAGACGTTTGTTAAAACACACACAAAGCCCCATTGGGGTGAGAAGTAATTTGCACAGTAATTGCAAAAGCGGATAAGCAAGTGTGTGCCCGCTGCCCTGCTGGGACTTGTGCAACATGGCACGATAGCTGCCTGCAGCCACCTTCCTGCCTGTGTCAGGAATGTCCCAAAATCCAAGGTCAGGAGAGGGCCCCACAGTCCCCTCGGCTCTTCCACAGATGAGAATGGCAACTGCTCTGTGGGGTTTGCAGGGGGCTAGTGGTGGGCCATGTTTCACAAAGAAATAGAACCCTCTTGAGAACTTATCTCCAGTTTGGGTTATTTCAGAGGGGAGCTGTAGGAAAGAAGAGGACCAACTCTTGAGCAGGGTCTGTTGTGGTAGAACAAGGGGAAATCTCCCCTAAAAAAGGGGAGATTTAGATTGGTCATAAGGAAGATTTTTACACTGAGGGTGGTGATGTACTGGCACAGGTTGTCCAGAGAGGTGGTCGATGCCCCATCCCTGGAGACATTCGGGGTCAGGCTGGAGGGACTCTGAGCACCCTGATCTAGCAGTGGGTGTCCCAGTTCATTGCAGGGGAGTTGGGCTAGATGGCCTTTAAGGATCCCTTTCAATTCAAGCAGTTGTATGATTCTAAGAGGAGGAGCAGAGACGTAGTAGTTGGAGTTGGGAGTTCCACTCCGTTCACACACCCCAAGCCCTCTGTAATGTCAGGCTAGCCTATAAAGCAGAGGCACTGCCATAACATGCCTAACATTAGACATTTGATACTTAACATCTGCTTGAAGAGTGGTGGTTGTTAGACATAAGATTCACTGTGTACAAAGGATGAAGAGATAGCTAGGTTCAAAGGGCATGTGATGAGTTCATGAGATAAATTGTTCAGTGTGACTACACGCAGTATGCAACATTGATTTATTAACCCAAGTAACCAATGTCTTTTTTTTTTTTTTTTTTTCCCTTGGGCTCCTTGAGGGGATATTTCTTTGATAATATTGTGTGATACAAGGTGATACTTAAAAGCAGAGCCTTGGCCAATACTATGTCTGGTTGGATGGTGGCATTAAAGCTAGCTTGAGTATGTATTGGAGGTTTTTTTTTTCTATTTTCTAAGTCAGTCACTTTTTCTGCTTACTGTGGCCAATAGCCAATCTTTCAACAATTAGAACATTATTTTGCTTCATCAGACATAAAGCTTAGAGGAAATTCAATTCCATTCAAAGCACTTTAGTGAAGAGAAAGAGATTCTGTCTCAAAACCAGAGTGCTGCTGACTGCCAGGAGACCTGTGCTGCTGTGGGGTAGCAAGCATGTGAGAGCAGCACTCAGATCAAGCTCTTCTCCGAGTAGTAACCTTTCATTTTGAAGTCTTGGTGTCCCTTTCTTGAATGCTCTGATCTCTGTTGTTAAAGTCGCTGACAATTTTTGGAATCTATTATTTTTTGGCTGCTTTCAAAAGCATATAATCCATTTTTTCTTCCAGTTTTTGGCTGCACCAGCTTTATATAATTGTGCTCCCATGAATATATTACAGTTGACTTTTATAATTCTGAGAAACTAATAATCAAATACAAATGTAAAATTACTAAGATATCAGCTTAGTTGTTATTTTTAAACTAAGGCAAGCCTCTCTGTGAGAAATGTACTTGAGAACATTCAACTCATTCTGACATCGAGATTTCACAGGAGGTCGGATAAAAACTCTATCAGAAATCTATCAAAGATGACACCTTGGTAGCATAAATCTTAAGTGCTCTTTCTCAGAAGCTAAGTGTGTGGAGTTCAAAGTGGAGTTCAAAGGCAGCCCTTTATGCATTCAAATGACAAAATCTGATACAAAAATATTTAGAAAACCAATCAAAATAAATCAAATCCTCTTTTCCCACCATGAGTGCAAAATATAATGACTCTTTTATATTTAGCCCATTTAGATGGTAAAGTGCCAACCACTGGACAATGCTGTTCGAAGGAAGACAAAATACAAGCCACTTAAGTCAAAACAAGCAGGTAATCAATGACTTAGGCAGATAAAATCAAGGCATTAACTAAAAGCACAATAGCTCATAAAGCCATAAACCACCACAAAGATTTGTTTCTAACCATTGTAGAAGGTGATAAAGGCTGAGAACAGACATATGTGCCTCCTGCTATCATTGCTTTGCAAAAGGACCAATTCCCAAAGCAGCCTGGGAAGGGCTGTGTGAATGGGATCTCTTCAGGCAGTGGGAGGAATTATGGTGAGGAGAGCTGTGGAGGAGCTGCTCCTCCATTTGCTGCGCCAAACAGAAGAAGCCACGTGTTCCAGCTGAGCTGTACCCTAGCACAAACCAAAGGCAAGCTGTGACTGCTGGCTGGGAGCATCTCTGAGCTGCACATCTAAAATTACCATCTTTTAGTGTGCATAGAAAAGGTGACAGAAAAAGCATGTTGTTCTTGCCCTGGTTGGTCCACCTGCTCCCATGCACTTTTGAGGCAGCACAACCAGATCCAGAGACATCGTTCCTGGTAGCAAAGCATCACCTCTGACAGCTCCTGGGGCAAGTCTTTTGAAGAAGAGTTCTTCAAAAGTTCTGCTTCCTTTTGCTGGGGAAAGGGGACGTATTTCTTACTAATGTGGTAACTTCACTGGAATGCTTCAATTGTTTGAACGTAAAATGAGAAAACCTCCACCTGCTCCCACCTCTATCTCCTATAGAACAAGTTTGGCTCCCTTTCCCCTCTCTTACAGAAAATGCTTAATTATAATCCCAGCAGTAAAGGAGTAGTCTCATTACCTAGCTGCATAACGAAGTACATTAGCAGGACAGATGGACAGCTGGCAGTAGAGGATGAAACAGGCTAAAATCCAAAGTACTCTGAAATATGCCCTTGGGCTTTCCCTGAAGCCTATTTATTTTCATGAGAGGATTTGAACATTCAGAAGTTCACAGGGAGCTTGCCTGCATCCAGAAAGTGTCATTGCTCTGGGCACAGCAGCCCAACTGCTGCTTGGGTTCAGCGGCATTTGCGAGATGACACCGTTTCTTGTCTTGCTGCCAATGGTGCCTGAAGGTTGCATCACCATCAGTACCCTTGCTGGGACACTTCAGCTGCCTTCCTTGTGCTACGGTGGTCCTGGAGCCGACTGGCAGGGAACCCCCAGGCCAGCTGTCCTCTGAAAAAAGCTTCCTCAAAGTGGTCTTGTGGCCTTGAGACCTCCAAATAGTTTTTTAATAATTTTTTTCTTAACTGTTCTGGCAACTATCTGTGTTGTTATCAAGAAGAAAGGGATGTCAGCACTGACAGGCAGTGCAGGGCTGGCACAGACCTGGGAGTTGAATCTTGTCATCCTACAGACAGCCTACACAGCCTACAGTCTCTTTCTTGCTCTGATTATTTTGTTTTCCTGTAGCATGCAGCAATTTACTTGTAGCCTTCAAAGCACACGAATCATTGTTCCTCGTCCCCTTAATCACTATATAGTGATGTTTCCTGTCATACTGCTGTTCGACTACACAGAAGGTGCCTTGTACAGAGATGAGAGGCATTCTGCACTGCCTCCAGGTTCAGGATGTGCTGACTCAGCACGGCCAACTTTCTGCACTGCACGTGGTAAGTGGGTGTCTTCTGCTAGAAAAAGCTGTCCTGAATAGGAACTGTCCTGCTGAATCATAGAATTGTTTGAATTGGAAGGGACCCTTAAAGGCCATCCAGCCCAACTCCTCTGCAGTGAACAGAGACACCCACTGTGAGATCAAGGTGCTCAAAGCCCCTCCAGTCTGACCTTGAGAGTCTCCAGGGATGGGGCATCCACCACGTCTCTGGGCAACCTATGCCAGTACTTCACCACCCTCGCTGTAAAAATCTTCCTTATGACAATCTATATCTTCCCTCTTTTAGTTTGCAACCATTTCCCCTTGTCCTATCACAATAGGCCCTGCTAAAGAGTCTGTCTGCTTCTTTCTTATAGATCTTTCAGATAGTGAAAGGCTGCTTTCAGGTCTCCCTGGAGCCTTCTCTTCTCCAGGCTGCACAGCCGTATTGTACCTCACCTGTATCTCACTGAAGCACATCCCCTTGAGGGCTGGTGGTGGACAACCCCAATGCAATCACCTAGTTCCTTTACCATTATTTGACCATATGGCTTCTCAAATGTAAGTTCCTTTATCTCTTACTTCAAAAATGTTTCTTTTTGTAGTGTTAACTTGATTTAGAGCACGGGCGTTGCCCTACTTTAGCTGCCATCTGCATATACACAACCCTTTTGTAGCTTGAATTAGTTGGTTTATGTGGCCAAGTGGGCATACTGTGCTGCTTCACGGAATGGCTGCAGGCTCATTCTGCAGACCACCCATTGTCATCCGTGGACTTCCCAGACAAGTTTCCAGTAAGGAGGAGTAATTTATTCCACAGTACTCTTAAATGTCCTCCTTGTGCATTTCAGCCTACTATGCAACTGAGATTCGTGCTAGCTGCAGTCTTGGTATGACACAAAGGTAGGCACAGGGCCCATAGTGACCGCACAGTGCTTCTGCTGTCAGGGGTGCCAGACTGAAGGTCTGTGATGTGACCATAACTAATTCCCAGTCCACTGGGAGGACTTTGCATAGATACAGCAGCCAAGAACAGGAATATCTCCACAACAGGTTTGTGTTACATAACTGACTTGAGAAAGAATAAGAAAAAAGTAAGGAAATTAATAAAGAAAAAGAGTGCAGCGCTTTATTTGTCAAAACAAGCCTACAGAAATACTGAGTAAAATGAAGTACTTGGTCTTGGAATTTGAAGGAGTGTCTAGGGCACTTGCTCCTCTGCCAAGTGTTTGGATGAAATCCTGAAATAATACAACCAGAAAAAAAATGAGAAATTCTGTTTTCCTCGAGGGGGAGGAATCAGAGCAATTAGCCTGCCAGAGGCAATGCTCTTCATTACAGTGTTTGCTGTTCCTGAGCGAGGTACTGATGACGTGTACTTTGCAAGAGACAAAGGTGAATTATCTGGAAGGAACAGCAAATTTTGGAGCTTATTAGAGAAGAGAGGGATCTAGTAGTTTTATCTCCAGTTGGTTCTCTGCTGTTCTGTGAGTAAAGCAGCTAACAATTCTGTGCCACATTACCTAGTCCAAAGACAGATTAGCCACATTTCCCTGTACTGAGGCAGTCAGTTGTACATAATGTGGGATTCAAATGTCAGGAGGACAAGGTGGTTTTTTCCCCACTTTTGTTTTGATCTGTTTATGAAGTAGTTGTCCGTGTTCCAGTCTGCTTGTAATGAACATGCTGATAGCTAGTTAAAAATAACTTTGGAGGACGATTTTACAGAAATATCTGAAACAACAAAACATACAGAAATGTCACTGTAAAACGGCAGTAGTTGTGTGGTGCTTTATTAGCTGGAAAAGGACAGGCTGCAATGAAGAACTGATGCAGTTCATGTATTTTTTTAAATATTGCTTGTTTTTAAGATAGAGAATATATTGATTCTTCTTTCTGAGTTAGATACAAAAGTTTGCATTTTCCTCTTTTTCAGGCAAACCTGCCCCAGCACACCATTTGATAACAATATATTTCATGACTGCTTTTTTTTTTGGGGGGGGGGGGGGAGGGGTGGCGTCCAGGCTCTTTGGTATCAACAAAGGATTGATGTAATTTATAACACAGATCACGTATCAGGAATGAAAACTGAAGTTGTCTTGCTTTTCCTTAAGAAAGGAAAGTTTACTCTTGAAATATTGCCAACAAATAATACTTACAGAACCTCTCACATAGTTCGGATGCCAAAGTCACACTGAAAGTCAGTGAGGTTCACGATTTTAACTCACGCTGTAAATGTGATTCGAAGGCTTCAAGGCTGAAGCCTCTGTCCCTGCAGAGGATCTGGACAAGGCTCCTTTACCCATCAGGTTCTGGGCTGATTGATAGGACCAAGAGGTGAGAGGTCACAGAGGGCTCCTGCCATCTACAGATATGCTGATCGTAAATAAGTTTTGGAGATGGCTGGATCATTCTTACAGAGATGGTTTCTCTTGTTAAGATCTGTCTGAAGATGCACACTGCTTGGTGGTTTTGCTTAATGTCATGGTTCTGCAGAGAACTGCCTTTTGAGCCCTTTACCGTGTGCGTGGTGTGTGTGCGTGTGTGTGTGCGTGTTTTTCCAGGATCGTCTGAATGTGGAGAAGAGTGAAGATGAAGCACAATGGCTGAGAAAGCACAGAACACAATGCTTCTCATTTTAAGAGTCTGATAATTAAGCCATTAAAGATTGCTGGGACTAGCAATACCATGTCTACAGGGAGCTAATTACTTGTACAACTGGTAAAATACCATGACAACAATAAAGGATATTTTATAGACAAGGAACGCTGACAAGCTCCTGCCCTGAAGCATGCAGCTGGAGGGCCCAGCCTGTACCCTCCTAAGTCAGTGGAATGTCTCCAGTGAACAGCAGCAGCTTGGGACCCATGTTTCTGCTGTCAAGGTGATTCGTAAGGATATAGTAAACACTAATAAAATATACAGAGTAGAGAGGTGTGAGCTGGTGAGGATACACTGCAGCTGTACAGCCTGTAAGGCTGGCTGCTGCCTCACCAGCAGAGCACTGGGCCCAGGGGCTTGCTGATTCACTCTTTCCTGTTTTTTCATTTTGCTCCTACATGGAGATCGTGGTGTTGTCTCCAAGTCTCTCTGAGGGCATCTGCTTTGGTGTTGTTTTTTTTGCCTTCTCACCAATACCCCCAAAGGACTTCCACTTTTTCCAGTTCTGTGCAGCAACAGCAGCAGAGAGGCTCTAATCTGTTTGCTGGAAGTGTATTTTTGTGGTGAAAATGGCATGTCTCCCCCCGAGACCTTTCAAAGAGCCCCACCTTGTATAATTGCAGGATTTCAGCTGAGGTCTGGCTGCTTGCAGATCCCTTTTTTATGCAGTAACCTAATATCAATTACATCTTCTCCTAACTATAAAGGCCTTGATTTTTAATTCATGTAATTTTTCCTCTGAGAACAGAGACCAGTTAAGGCATCTTTGAAATCCATAACTGTAGTTATTTGTTGGGAAATAATTCAAAATGAATTTCTGCGAGGCAAAAGCTTAAATGACAGTGACTGGCAGTAAAACATCCAACTTCCTGACATCTGTTCCTTTTGGTGACAGTACCAATGGGTCTGGATAGCTGGAAGTTGCTGTGGTATCAGTCTTTGATACTAGCTGAAGATGCTGTTTGAAGGCAGCACGTAAACCTGGCCGCTTTCAATAGCCTGCTCTCCTTTGAGTTTTCCCAGAAGTCCCATTTATTACAGTCAGAGTGCTCTATCTATTTAATAGTGTTATTGTATTCTTTGTATCTGTTGTAGTTTGCATGGAAATAAATAGGAGGCATTACTTTTGGACCAATCTATGTGTTACAGTAGAAAGCCCCTTTGGCCTTCATTCCATTCCTCTTTCTGGTGGGACTGGAGCATCTGAATGGTAGATGGGGGTATTTGTATCACAGATAGTGATAGAACAGATAAGTGCAGAGCTGCAGCTGTTGGCCTATCAAAACAGCAAAAAATTCCTGAGATATCTACCAAGGGTATATGGATGCCTCTGATGATTGAATTAGCCATTTATTCTGGTAGCTGCTGTTTTTCAAGTGGTGTAAATAAGACAAAAATAAGCTTGAAAGCCTGCCTTTCCCCCCCCCCCCCCCCAGTATTACAGAAAAATTACACTCTCTCCATATGGATGCAAGATTGCTGGACCCCGTTTGAAATGAGGAATTTCTGGTCTTTGAGCCCTGGACCTCAGTCACTCTCTGCAGCTCTCTCTTCCTCCATGCCCCTCTGGGCAGCACAAGAGATTCAGAGAAAGAAAGACACTGTGGAGCCTAGAACTCCAGCTGTGAGCTCCTGTTTGTGAACATCAGCTGGGAATCTGCTTCAAATCAATACCAACTTATTTTTCCTCTACAGATGATCCTCCAAAAAGGTAGCAGCCAGAAGCAGAACTTGTGGCAGTCTCACTTGGTTGAAAACCTGCCTTGTAGGTCTCAGGAGGAGGCTCAGAACTGCTAGACAGAAAGTTATTGCAAAAACCACACAGTTTTCCTGGCCCACTCCATTGGATTTTTCCACCAAAGGCATGTGTTGGCCTCGCAGCAGGAACTTGAGGCTCTGTGTGCCTGACAAAGAGCTCTACATTCAGCCTGCTCTGCCTTCCCTCTGCACTGAGGGGTGAGCTCCTCCCAAGTTCTCCACAGCTCAGGTGAGATGGGCACAGCCTGGCAAGACCGTGAGGTGCTGGTGTGCTTGTGGGGTTGCATAGGACATGACACCCAGGTTTTACATCCCAAGTGAATATAATGCCTTTGTTTTGCTTACTGCAAAGGATGGTTGGAGTTCCTCCGGGACTGGACTCTGCTTGGCAATGTTAGGGACTGGTGAACATGACATGAACATGACATGCCATATATAAGTGGTTGTTCACAGTGAGAATATGCACTAGCATAATGAAGCCCCTTTGGCTTTGGAGCTCGACGTTTATGCTGCATAAGGAAAGCAGGAATTCTGTGTTATTTGTTCAATTCTATGTAGTTGCATGTCTCTTAAAGCACATCACATTGCTGATAGGCCTCCATAAAAGATTGGATGCAATTATTACAGCGGAGCAATTTTTGGTGGAGCTCTTTGTTTTCCCATAGACTAGGAAGGATCAGCATTTACTATTTAACCTGTGTTTAATCATAGAATCATTCAGGTTAGAAAAGATGACCTCTAAGGTCATCTAGTCCAATTGTCAGCCCATCACCACGCTGACTGACCACATCCCTTAGCAACACATCTACACATTTCTTCAACACATCCAGAAATGGTGACTCTACTACCTCCCTGGGCAGCCTGTTCCAGTGCCCAATCACTCTAATAACCAACCTGAACCTCCCCTGGTGCAGCTTAAGGCCATTCCCTCTTGTTCTATTGCTGTTACCTGGGAGAAGAGGACAACCCCCCTCACTACAACCTTCTTTCAGGTAGTTGAGAGCTCTCCTGAGCCTCCTCCTCTACAGGCTAAACACCCCTAGTTCCCAATGCCTATACTGTTTCATGCTTATAGTCTTTCCATACGTAGATCTGTTTCTTGGTGCTTTTCACCCTCTTGTTTGTTGGCTGGCCAAATGCATTCCCATACTTCTCTTAGACATTTATAAATATTGTAAATATATGTTACACCAAGCCTCTCCGTCATGTTCTTTTCTTGTCTTCTGTCACTTTATGAGATGTATACAAGTTTTCCATCATCCACAGGGCTGTGAGAACCAGAGCAAGCAGCTTCAGAAGTCAGAGACAGCTGAAGGAAGACAACCATATGAAAAAGAAATCATATGAAAGAGCGGATAATTCAGGAAAGGGCCACCAGTTGTGTTGGAGCTTAAGGCTGGAAGTTAGCTTTCCAGTAAAAACAGTGGAGAGAATTAACAGAAATTGAACTCGAGCCTCTGTTTTTCATAATTAAAATCAACTCTTCCTAGTTTCAGGCTTTTCAACCAGCACTTAATCAAAGGAAGAACCTTCTTGCATCCTCTCTTTTCTCATTCAAGTTGAGCGCTACATGTTGACCGCAAACTATTACTGTCACAGTGATTTACCTTTTTGGCATTAGTTATGGCCTTTGCATCCATTTCCAGCTCACTGGGTGGTGAGTTTAGCCTTCCGGCATTGAGGGAACAGTCCAGTGAACATGAGTCTCAGTGGTGACAAATACAAACATTAAAGGCAAAAGAATGAGAAGCTTTGAAAAGGGAGAGGGATTCTCTACATTTAGTTTCTGGGTATGAGCTTTTAGAGTTCACATTATCTAGTCTATCTTCTCAACTCTGAGGGCAAGAAGTACAGGTTTTGTGCTCCACTCAAATAAAATGGCGTTATTCCAGTGCTCACCTTAACATGATGTTGGTTAGCAAATCTGAGACAAAGCACAGTGCCTGTTTTCTCTCTGATCCTCTACTTCCTTTCCAGTGTCTATAACCTTTATTTTGTAAGTGCCCACAACTATTTAATTACCATCCTACAGCTGAGCAACAGTGATGTGCAAATGGTGTGGACACCTTGATGCCCAGTTTTGGAGGCACTCCTATGTTGGATGGAAGCTGCAGCTGGCAGCCTGGATCAGCCCATCATGGAGACCCCTGTGCTGCTTGCAGCTGGCAGGCATTGTGCAGCCAGATCTCCCATCTTGGCACCAATGTCATGCTCCCAAGCCTGACCTTAGTGTGAGCCCATCGATTGCTGCACTGTGCTAGCACAGAGTTGTGCTCCAGTGGCTTGTGGGTGGCAGCACAGCCAAGAGCCTGCAGATTTGATTGCAAATATCATCCACATGGACAATTTCAGTTACTTGCGAACTCTACCATGGCTGTATATTATTGAATTCATATTTCAAGAGCACTTTAATCTTGAGCTCTGTCCTGCTGGAGTGTGGGCAACACTCGTGTGTCCCACGTCCTCTGCTGGACTTTGCAATCCATCTCTCTCGGGCTCATTCCTTTTCATTACAGCCTTGTCTTATTTGACCCTAGCTTTACTTTTGTCATCACCTTTCTTCACCTTATCTCCAGTTTGAAAAGTAAATGTTATCTGCTTCCAAAACCTTCACATTCCTGATGACAGAGAATCTCCATGCTCATTCTCATAATCAGAGCATAAAAATCCACATGGGGACTAAGAAAAACAGGGATCTCGTTGGCTGAGAGAGTTGTGTGTGCTGCTGCGTTTAGGTGTTGTCTCTGACCTTGAAAGATACACTATACGTAATGTGCAAGAACCAGGCAATAGGAAGGAAGGATGTAGGTTTTTTTGTACATTTAGTCAAAAATACCCCGCAGAATTCACTACTTCAGATGGTTAGAAAAGCTGACACAATTTAACATCTGTGGATTTTTTCCCCTGCATATTCACAGAGATAGCAGTGATTGGCCAGGCTAAGCCCAGCCATGTGCGTGCCAACTAAATGCAGAACAGTTGTTATCTCTTGATATTTGCTGAGGAGAGGTTTTCTGAACTCCAACAAAAAGATGCTGACACAAATGTAGTATGCATGATAGCAAGTTCAAAGAATACGACATCATGCCCATGTCCCATATGCAGGGACTTGCCACTGACTTGTTTTTTAATTTGGCAATTTGAGTCACTAGTTTTTTCCTCCTTTCGGTAAAGAGATTTGGGATCTCTGCTTCCTACCCATAAAGTGCATTACTGTGAAACTGTTCCCTTAATTGCCCTTTCGACAGGCAGACGTTGGCCTTTTACCAAAGGCATATTGTTTTTGCATTGATCACACTGCTGCCTATATGACCTTGTCATTAGGAAAACATGAAATGTAAAATATGAGTTACTTGGACTCCTTCTTCTAGCAGTATTCATTGCTTTACCTCCTGATCTCTGAAAGATATTGCAGAGCCAGCAGGAGGTCTGTTTGAGACCTGCTGACACTATGGAATTCGTGGTACTTTAATTAACCAAATGATCTAAACAAAAGAAGTTAACAACTGAGTAGTGTGTGATTGATTGTTAGCTGCAAACTGCAAAAATAAATTTGGCAGCTGGAGTGGTGACATGAAACTGGTGGTTGCTCCTGCAGCCTCCTACCACCACCATCCTGGGCAGAACATGAGATTGGGTGTGCTGGATGTAAATTAGGCTGGAAACATTCACAGAAGATTGTTGCTACACGCATGAGCAACTTTTTTTTTACAGCTTTGCTGTAATGAACAATTCAGTCAATATGGTGGGCATCCTTAACTGTCTTCACACCAGCATCCAGCCAGTAACTGGGATGCTTCTGGGACCAGGAAAGGAAGACCAATAGAAGATCATGGGAGGATCAGGATGGAGGGTAACCTGGAGAATACGTAGAGCCATAGACTAGAACTAACAATCAGAGTACTCTATGAATAATATAACTCTGTGCCTGCCCTTTCCCAAGCGCTCTCAGCATCCTTTACTAGCCCTGAGATACTGGATTTTACCTACCTGACCACTGCTTATGTCTCTATTCTTTCCCCCTTCACTCTGCTACCAGGACTGCTCCTAGGAGCCAGGTCAGGGATGTTAGTTGATCTTTGCAAGGGAACATGAGACCAAACATATTGACGCAGTTTAATAAAACGTTCTTTTCTTTCTGGAAAGCATGATTAAGGAAGCCAAACTGAGCTATGACTTGAGTGCCTGCTGTGATTTTCCTCAGACCTGGAATATGCAAAACATCCTCTCCAAAACCAAAAGAAAGTGCCATAATACAGCACTTGCAACAACTCCAGTGACAGGAGTTGATTGCAAGTGTTATTTGTGTATCTTTAGTACATAAAGAACACGATTGTCAAAGTCTGCAGTGTTGCCAGTACATGTGACTTTCAGCTCATCTTGCAGTACTGAGTATTTTCATTAGCCAGTATTACTACAATTGACTTCTTAGGAGAAGCTCCACTTTCTGAAAATAGAAACTAATGGGTGGTCATGAAAACTGTATTAAGGGAGGAGATGGGAAAGAGGAATCTAAAGCTGACTTGGCACAGACAATAAGTACTGGGAGCTAGGAAGACGGAGCCGACAAGAAGCCAAAATGCGAGTTGGAGTTCATGTTCCTTAGGAGAAGAGCTAAGGGACTGCCTGAGATTGAGTAATGAAATTATACAGGGTGGGAAACTGGAAATTAGCCAGATCGTGGGGAGAAGGTGACCACAGAAACACAGGTAAAGTCAGTGGGAATTCTGGTTGAGGAGATAAGGAGGAAGAAGACAGAAAGCAAGGATAATATGGAAAGAAGGAGCAGAGGGTGGAAGCAGTGCAGGAGATCATTTCTGTGAGCCAGCACCTTCCTCAGAACCTGCACCTTGGGAAAGCCAAGACTTCTGAGCACCTTCACTGCTCCACATTTCAGAGCTGATTCTGCAGTCGGATTCTTCTTGGTCCAGGTGACAGAGATCAGCATTGGGGACCTTAGTCTCCCATGTGCATTCATTTAATGTGCATTCCATTAAATTTAAATTTAAATTTAATTAACGATAGGGAATTTCAGTTTTTATAATCTGGATAATTATATGTTACAATCTCTCCATCTTCTCCCAGGAGATTTCAGTCAGGCCTTCCAAAGCTGGCAATGCCAGGGTTAAGGCTGCCCGAATGCACATGTTAAAAGACCACTGTTAATTTGATGATCACACACCACTCCTCGGGACCTTGCCTCACCCAGGTCTCAAGATGGATGGTGTGCACTTAATGAGCAGCTGCTTGGTATTTTTTGCTCCATTGTTCAGAGCGTGTCTCCATGCTTTATTGACTGCATACTATCCACGCTGAAGACAATTACTTTCCTCATGAGTTCTTCAGTGCTGCTTATCACTATAGTAACTGCCTGCTTCACAAATACTAACTGATCTGTTCTCTCACTTCCCCTCTGAGAGAGCAGGCCCCTACCTGTGTTCATGACTGAGGAGCCGAGGAACGAAGTGCAGGAGCTGATGAGAAGTCACTGAGTTCAAGTGTCCAGACAGAGGGACTTCCCATCTCACAGTGCCGGGGGATGTGCAATACCTGGCAAGTCCCAGCTCCTGCTTATCCCGCCCTTACTTCTACACCACCTCTTGTGAGCACAGAGCCCCGGGTCAGGCACCTGCCAAGCAGTGCGCACAGAATGCTGACTGGCTCTGAAAAGCCTCACATCACCCACAGCATCTATGTCCTGCTCCTGCAGCCTGACACGCACCTGCCCCCAGCCATGCCACCAGCTGGTCCCGTGCCTCACGCACTGTGTAGCACCCGTTCAGTGCTCTGCCATGGACTGCAGGGGCAAGGAAGTGGCAGCTGATGAAGTGGTACAGTGAAATTAAAAGATTGCCAAATAAATGTTGCAAACCACAGAACAAGTCCGTTAGGTATGTATTAACACCGGATTACTCAGCTTGCCTGCAGCTTTGTCTTTTTCCTCTTCTCGATTATGTGTTATTTAACTATTTTGTATTAAGGCTGTGACTGTCATTTTCTGTGTAATTGCAAAATACTCTGCATATGCTCCAAAGGATTCAAAGAGCCTGTAAGATAGGGAAATACCACCATGGGGGGAAAATTAAAGTACGGGGCCTTATTTAAGTAAGCAAAAAAAGTAAGCAAGAAAAGGGTTACAATGATTGCACGTGTCCAGTTTGTACAGGCAAACAGGCTACCTGTCAGCAGACAACCCTGCTCCTGTGAGAGGTTGGACACACAGCTGGGCAGAGGAATGGACTTCTTGGGTGCTAATGTGCACCCAAGTGTAAACGATTCTGCACATACTAGTTTTGGAAGACATAGATACATGCGATGCAATGAAAGTAATGTTGGAAATCAATCAATCTTCTCACCTAATCAGTAAAACAAAGAAAAAATGTTTCCCTAAAATAGCAAGCAAATAATTCATGTGAGATACAATGCCTTAAATTTTGCTGAGAGCCTGTAAGTTCCACTAAGCACCGATGTTTTCTCACTTAATTAGTCTCCTTAGGGAGCTTCATTGCAGGTGTTTTTCATTATTTTCAGCAGAAGTTTAGCAATTTCTCTTCACATTGCCTCCTCTCAGGACAAATCTCTGCTTTCCAGCTGGGGGATCGTTTTGTTTCTAAATCGTTTCTCCCTTTATCTCTCCCACATCATTGAAGTGAAAGGCCCTTCCTCCTGTCTGATCCTCCACATGCATCTTCCTCAAGTAGAAAAGGCAATTGTAGGCTGAGGAAGCAGTGCCACTGCCTGAAATCTCATCTATTTGGATGCTTTCCACAAGGACAAAACAGCAAAGGATTTTTTATTTTTTGATCATCAGTAATAGCACAGTCCTGGCCAGATGCAAGGAGAAATAGGAGTGTCCCGCCAGAAGGCTTGATGGAACTCCTGAAAGATTATATTAAGCTGTTTTCAAGGGCTTATGTTTTAATTTAGAAAGTCAGACACTCACATGCCCAGCTGCCCCCTACTCATTCAATGCAAGGTGGGTTGGATTACTTTATGTGTGCCAAAATGGGAGCGACCTATTTGCTACAGAAAATATTTGGGGATGTAGTTACACAGAGAACAGTTGCAAGTTTTCCATGGGGTGCATGGAGCATGTTCAGCTTTGACTACTGCTATTCCTGCCCTCAGGGTAGGTCTCAGATACTCATTTTGTGCTGCCATTATTCTACTTCCAGGATACCTGATTCAAATGCTTACAGCAAGTTTCAGTGTAGAAAATGAGTCGAAAGGAAGAGTTACAGAGTGAGTCATAAGAAATGAATGCCTTCCATTGACTTACCTAGAGGTTAGGTGCCCCTGAAGATGCTGCTCCATGCCCTGTGTTTCCAGGCACCCAAGCAATCTCAAATAAGGGACCTCCTGAAACTACGGGGAGTGGCAAGAAGACTCATGGTGGATGCAGTGCACGAGCATAACCCTGGCTCTCCAGCTTGGGAAATTTTTGAGATCTTTCCCAAGGCAGGTGAAGCTCCTGCAAGGCTGTAGGCAGGTGCGCGTGACACCAATACAATAGCTGCAGGCTCACTGCTGGCGGTTTTAGCTTTCCTTCCTGGCAAGGACAAAAGAAGCAGCTCTGCTCGGTGAACTCCCCTGTGACAGGAGGAAATAGCTACACTGCAAGGGCACTTACATCCATGCTTTTGCAATCATGGCATGCGTCCCTGTTGCAAAGAAAAGAAATGGTGGGAAAGCTTACTATAAGCCCTCCTTTGCCTGCTGGGGAAGGTGCTGGGCAGCCTCAGCCCAAAAGATAAAGGTACACCCTGACCTACAGATAGGGACTCAGATCCAAAGACATACATTATACTGGTAAATGGTTGATAGCTGCTTTGTCCACATTGTTACAATACATTAGCTGCTAATGCTCTTTCTGCATATAAAGGTCTCTTTAAAAGCACGTAGACAATGTTCAGGGAATTCCCCTATGTGTTTTCTAGGTTGTCTTATGGTAAAGGCAGTGGGAAAACCTGGGGTCTTTCTCGTATGTTACATGGGAAATTTGAAGGCTGAATACAACATAGGCAGTGTATGTATGTTCGCATGTGTATAAATTAAGGTCCATGGGTTTATGTACACATTAAATATATTAACTTAATTAGTAACAGAGCAGCAAGATTCACGTTATTTTTTTTGAGATCTACTTTATGGGATTTATTTATGACTGCAGCAGCAGCCAGTCTACAGCAGCTAGCTTCCAGTGCAGCCAAAATGAGTCATTTCCACCTACACTAACACATGTCAAAATGGCTCCCACTGTGTGTCTACCTAATGGAAATAAACAGAAAATAGTCTCAACTTCTGCAGCTTCTTCTACCTGAACATCTTACAGAATAACAATGTAGGTAGACATCCCAGCTCTGATGATAAGGTGTGTTATATGCAGTGAAATATACCATGTATATCTTCAGGTGAGGAAAGCAAGGCACAATGTAGTTCATTTGGCTCAAGTCTCATAGCAACCCTGCAAAGAGTAAAACCACACACCCTCTGCTCCCATCGTAATACTGTCTACCCATAGGACAGTAGTGCCAGAAAAAGCCAGAAATATATATTTTTTTGCTTTATTTCCAGATGGAAGTAGCACAATGGAGGATTTTTCCCTTCTGTTGCTTAGCTACCCCATGACCTTTGGATAGTCTTCTCTTGCTGGGAGCATGCATTTCCCTGCAGCCGCGGGATGCGGACGTGCCTCAGACCTCCCTCTCCAGCAGGATTCCACCAGCTGCCCTGCCCACACCGTTTGTTTCTCTTCCATCCCGCTGAAAGAAATTTTGTTATTTTGCCTCTGGCATATATCAAACAGTGCCAGAAAGAACTCAGAAAAAGCCTTCAAGACCAACATTTACTTTATTGATTTGTTGTTTTACCTTACAACTCATTGTTAATTAAAGCTAGCCCACCAATTACTATGAGCCTTCTTCTCTGGACTTCCCCACAACCTGCAGATCAGTGGGATTTCCTGCTTAAAGCATCTAAAATTTGAGCAGTTGAAACTGGGAACAAAAGGGATCTGAACATGGCAATTTGAATGGGCTCAGTCCATGACCTCACTGCTACAAAAACTGGCATGAGGAGGTTACTGGTTGAAGGGGAATAGAAGCTTTAAATGAGGCTCTTGGCAGTGTGACTTTCAGTCCAATGGTATTGTGGTGTGTCATGCCACTACTTCTATGGTTTGAGCCCTAAACCTACCGTCAGCTTTGACTCCTAACACACAGGCAGCCAGAATAATCAGAGATTATTTTTTTTAACCTATCAGCTTTTCCTGGTTACTTTAGTTGGAATAAAAGCATCCCTTTGTGTTTACTGTATGGTAACTGTTGAGTCACGGCCTGATTGAGCATCTGGGGAAAGGACCCCGTCAGGCCTGGGAGCACAGGGGAAGGCAATTCAGATGTGTGACTGGAAGGGGTGATTTTCCCTAGCTTCCATACAGCATAGTGGGAGGATCTCTTCTTTATTAATGCACACTGCTGAAGAGATGGTTTTCCCAGAACAGTGGGCACCTGGGGGTAATTCTCACTCCTATCACAAGTCCTTATAACTCTGTCCTTGCTTCCAGGCTGTTCAGTAGTTGTCACAAATCGCTCACTTGTGAGTGACTGAGCTTAATTCACAGGAATTGGTATAAACAGCTGAGATCTTCAGATGGAAGGCACTGCAAAACTGCAAGTTATTATATTTAATTTGTAGCGCTCTCAAGACTCTGCTCTTTGAAGCCTAGAGGCATTCATTAACAATGTCCTCGAGTAATGCTGAGCTCTCAGTCGATTGTAATAAAGATATCTTCAGGATGAAGGAGAAGAGTACTGTATTTTCTCTTTTGGGAGTATACACAAGAACTAGATGTGTGCTTCTAGCACATGCTTCTCTTCAGAGGAGGTGAGTTTGTTTATTTCTTCTGTTGCCAAAGTGACTTTTCTAGAAACGTTAAGAGAATCTTGTGCTCCTGCTGTTTGGGCTCTCAGGACATTTTTTAAGAACTTGTGCCCTGCCTCCTAGCAGGCAAGCCCATGATCCCATACATAGGTTTCCCCCCTCTCTTTAGGAATTCAGCTCATGCTTAAGTTCAGGCTCCTGTGCTAGCATCCTGTCCACACCACAGCAGGAAGAACCTCTTCATAAGGATCTGCTTCCTAGCTTTGAATTTGGGTCCCCTATGATTCACTGTGCTTGCAAACCTGTCTGACACAAAGACCCTCTTACTGTAGTTGAATGTGGCACTTGCGTGCAGTGGGATACAGGGGACCTGCAGAACACCAGCTGTGCTTTGACCTCCTCAGGCCAAATGCCTGCAGATGAGCGGTGAGCTGGAAGCTGTCAGCAGCAGAGCAGTGGGAACTGGGCTCCATGTGCAATGCAAACCATGGGTTTGAAACCAACTGACAGCAAAGTGACTAAACAAAGGCTCAATCCTGTCTGCAGTAGGAAGCACAGGCACAACCCAGGCTAACACAGACTTTGGCACAAACCTGCCAGTTATTTTCTTTTCCCTTTGTATTCCTTGCTCACCTCCCTATCCAAACAAAAGAAAAAAGCAGGAAAGGACTGTTGTAGCATGTTTGCAAATTCTCTTGTTATCACTCTTCTTTGCTTCTGTAAATGTTTCCAGCACATTATTTCAAATACTGTAAATATGGAAAATCACAACTAAAATGTGCTACTCAGGGAACAGTCCCAAGGACGTGTCAGTGCTGGTGATCCTTTGAAGCTGCAGGATCAGTGGGACTAGAACTCAGTGGGATGGGTGTAGGTGCTCTTCTGGGAAGTGCAGCAGGCAGTGGAATGCTCTGCAGGGTCTGACCTCGGGCTCTGGCAGGCAGGGTTTGGCTGAGAGTTATGCAGGGGGCTCAGTGAAGAGCAGCTGGGATCTCCTTGCAGTCTGTTGTGTGCTTGTCCTGTAGCAGTCTCAGAAGGAGATGCCTGCCTGTCTGTGGGGCTGGGAGAGGCACAAGGTGGAAGCTCTGCTCCTTCTGTTCCACATTTGCATTTTATTTCTCTCTTCCTTGTTTCATTTTTCTTAGTCTGCAATAAATCACTTGGCCTGGAAGTACATGTTTATCCATTTGCATTTGGAAACTGTTCCTCTAGAGCCTTACCTTAGCACAGAGCGGTGTGAGTGCAAGCGCTATGTGCTATTAAATGTTCAGGGAATTATTCCTGGGGTTACGGGACACCTGCAGGCACACTTACTGAACAGACAGTGAACTAGCAGTGTGTGTAACAGACCTTTCCAGGCAGTGGGGTGATGAGCTGGGCAGGGGGATCCCCCAGGATAGGGGGAGGCCTGCAGCCCCACGCCCATCAGTGCCCCAGCACTGCAGACACCCTGCTTTAAATCTCAGAAAATACCATTTTCCAACTTCATGGAAGTTATTTTCATGGCATTACAGCTTGCAGATGATGCTAAGTATCTGACTATGTGGTATTCTGTTGCATGCCTCTCACAGTGCCCTGTGATGCCTGTGTCATGGGGTGGCTCACCATAACTGTGCAGGGATTAGTGAATGGGTGGGTTCAGGTGCAGTGGACATTAGAGCCCGTCTGTGCTCTTGGCAGGCCCAACCTGCTCAGCCTTTGTTCTCTTTAGGCAAACACAGTGAGTTTGCTCCGAGTGGGCGGCAGCAGAGTGTATTTTGGATGCAGCCTCAAACACAGTGTTCTGAATGGATGTGTTGGAAGCTCCTGGCACATCATGCAGGAGGGCTGAGCTGGGAGGAGCTGCAGGGCTGTGCTGCTGGGGGGCAGCTTTGTGGTGGTCCACCAGGCCTTGTACTCAGCTGCTGAGACATCCAGGCAGGGAGCGATGCTCCTGCACAGTGCACACAGAGCTCATTCTTTCCCTGGGCTGCACCTTGCCTCTGCATGAGTGGTGAGGTTGGGGAAAAGGCATCTGAAACTTTCTGTGTTCTACAGCCAGTCCACAGCGAGGCAGCTGGGGCTGCAGAGAGCTTCTGTGCTCAACCACAGTCCTGCCCTTCTCAGTGCTCTGGGTAGCCAGAATGGGATTAGCAAGAATTAGGGGGAATAATCATCTGGGAGCAAGAGTCAGAGCATGGTCTGGCCACTCTGGAAAATGGTTTCTGGATAATAAAATGATTGTTAAAATGAGAACAAGAAGAAATGTGACAAAAATAATATTAACAAGATGCAAATCCTCCTGCAAGGCAAGAAAAATAAGTGGGGGTGGGGGAACACACCCACAGGAGGAAGAACATACAGCTTGGAGAAGAGGAGAGATTAGAGTATAAAAGCAAAGCAAGAGCTAATAATCAAGAATAAGGAGCAACAGAGCAAGGATTAATTCCTTAATGGTATGGAATTGAAGGCTGATACTTAAAGCTGAGTAGAATTCAGCTTTTTAACCTTCACAGGTAGGGAACTGGAGTTATAGCTGTATTTTCTGGATTTTTTTTTTGTTTTGTTTTGTTTTTTTTTCATAAGGGCTCATAAATTTAATAATAATAATAAAAGCATTCTGAAATCTTCTGAAATGTTTTGTAAAGGCAATGATGCTTTTACAGCCATCATAAAGCTTCTTTTAGTTCTCTGATCCCAGTTGTTTGTTTAAAGGAATGGGTAGCCTCTGCCATCCCACCAGAGTCACAGACACCACCACAGCCTGCTCACAAGGAGCCCTGTTGACAGCCCAGCCCCAAAGGATCGAGGCAGCTTCCCCACCCTGCTCTCAGACAGCAATTCTGCTCCAGTACTCTGCTCTCCCTGCTCATTTTGCTCAGGAGTCATAGTTGAGTCAAACCCACCAGGAAGATCTGTATGAGTCACCGCATCTCACAGTGAGTTACAGTCACAAGTGTTATACCCAAATTACAAATGAAGGAGCAAGAATTGCTTCCATTGCTCTTCATCCTCAAGGGCCTGCTGCATTTCATTACAGAGTGTGTGTGGGAAGAAAAGAGATACAGGTAGAAAACCTGTAGGAAGAGGTTGCCCAAAGAGGTTGTAGATGCCCGGTCCTTGGAGACACTCAAGGTCAGGCTGGATGGGCCTCTGGGCATCCTGATCTTGCTGTAGGTGTTCATGTTCATTGCAAGGGAGTTGGGTTAGATGGCTTTTAAGGGTCCCTTCCAACTCAAATGATTCTCTGATTCTATGAAAAGCAGCTTAATGGTCATAGCAACTACCTGAGGGTCTATCTTCCGTGCTCATTACCAGGTACAGTGCTTTGTGTGCTGTAAGCTGACCTCTCGCAATGGCAACAAGCACCTGAGGTGTTTGCCATGGCTTTTCTAGAAAAGTGCATCTGTATCTATTGAATCTTTGGAGTGTTTGAAAATTGATGTTAAGCCAGCTTCCACAGCCTTTCCCAGCAACAACAAATTAAAAGAAGGCATGGTGCCATAATTTCCCATAGCTGTGTATACTGTGTCACAAATAGAAAGCTGCCTTGTTATTCATACTCAACCAAATTATAAAATGTCTGAATCTCACACTTTTTTTTTTTTTTTTTTTACATGTAAGTTTCCTTTTATGGCTAGTCCTTCTAATAGCTATTTAAAGCAAGGTCATACTTTAAGATGAATGATGATCCCTCCTCACTGTACCGGCAATTACTTCACCAGTTCTTCTCCAAATGTGTAATATACCAACAAGTGAAGATCATATTCAGCGATGAGATGGACTGAATGCTGGAAGGGAAGTAATTACTTTCGAATATCATTTTGCAGATATTATGAAGTCTCTTTAAAATGAATGTTATCAGAGCTGATGTAAGCACATCTGTTACCAACTTTGTCTAACTACACAAGAACTGCTCAGTGACGCCACTTACATTACACTGACAAATATTTAAAATCTGCAATTCTGCCATTTGGTCATGAAGAGGTATCAGCATAATAATAAACTTTTCCATTAAAAGGCAAAACTTAAAACTGTTTTTTGGGGGGCTCTGATAATTACTGTTTTGTGGAAGAGAACAGAATAAAGTGAGTTAATACGCCTTAATAGAAAATGTCTGGATAGGAGAGACATGATTATAATTTGCTTGACTGGAAATCTAGTTTTAATAAGGGACTTGGTTTTGGCTAAATTTCTGAGAAAAGATGGTATGTGAAGTTAATTGTTTCCATAAAATTAAAAGCCAACCAAGAGACTTGTTCTGTGAGAATAGAAAGACTTACACAAGAGATTCATGGAAAAATGTAGTAAGGTAAGTGATCCTTTGTTGGCGCATAGCTAGATGCAGTCATATAAAAATGCTGATGATAACAACTCAATTCTTATGCTATAGAAATAACGCAAAATATGTAGTAACAATAAATGGAATTGTCTGCCACGTGAATGCACGTTGTCACCACCCTAAGCTTCAACAAACTATGTAGGCTTTTGCATGGCTAGGACTCTACCTGACACAGAGATCCTTTAAGGAGTTTGGAGTTGATGAGAGAGTTGCTCATGTGAGAATCTAAGGGATGAACAGGTGCAACTGTTCTTCACCTGATTACTACAGCAAGGGGCTTGAGTTATGAGGTATGTGTACCTGAAAATAGAGTGCTGGGCTCTTCCAGCCCCATATTCCTGGCTGATTCTGTGCCTGCTGGTGAGAAGCCTGCTCTTCCTTTGTCTTTGTGGAGGAATGACGCAGCTACAGTTCTGATCTTCCCTTGAGTACTTTCTCCTCACTCTCCTGAAGGCCACACTATGGCTCACACTGTAGAGGAGCTGCTTACCAAGGCTGCTGGTAAGTTTCATCTATGCTAGCCTGCAAAGATGAATGCTTATTACAACTAGTAGCTATGTCACCTTGACCAAAACTGTAGAATCTTGTACTTTCATTTCTGGAGTGGTTCACAGCAGCTGTTCTCTGTGTTGGCTAAATGTCCTTATGTGTCTCCACTATTCTATAAGAAAGCAAAACAAGTCTGGCCTGTAAGGTTGTTACCTGGGCACTCCAGACATCTGCATCAAATTTCTTTTTAGATGATGCTAGTCGCTGTCCTTTCTCTGTTTAAATGGATATCTCTGAAAATTATAGCACTGAGATTCGTGATGTTCTTAGGGACAGTATTTTTTTTTTTTTTTCTTTTTAAAGAAAGGGATTCTTCATCCAAGTAATAGCTTAGGTGGTAGTGTTTGTGCCGTAGTCCAAAGAACTTGAGCTCAGATTCCATGAGTCATCTGTAATTTGCTGCATGTTGAGGTATATCTTGCTTTTGGGCTTTGGGTTGAAATGTGAGCTTTCTAATATAAATAAGCATGCAGAGATTGGCTTTATAACTCACAGGTCTTAGACTGTCACTGGCTTTGGATTACAACCAAAGTGTGACAGACTGTCGGGAACCAAATGCCTTTGAGACGGTATACCAGCACCATAATGCTAACAGCCTTCTAAATGCCGACAGTAGTAGATTTGCTACCAAAACTAAGATGATATCCTGTCAGAATATGCACACGAATAATACGCACTGCCTGCAGTGACACCACTCAGCTTCATTTTGTTCTTGCCATTCCTCCCCTTCTTTGCTCTCTTCTACAATACCGGTGCCTACCTGTGGGATGGTCACTCCAGCAATGGGGAGAAGATCGGGCAGACTAGGGCTGCTGCATCTATTGGGTCTATAAGTGTCTGCAGGTCCCTGAGGAGGGCTGTGTTTAGGAAGTAGATCCCATAGTCTAGGAGGAGAGGCCCATCCTGCTGCAGCCTTCTCCAAGGTGTGAAGTCCTCCCAAGTTTCTGATCAGTTGTGCCAACTTTCACCACCTGTGGAAAGTAAATGGATTCTGTCTGGAGAACTTAATAGCGCTGAGGCAGAGCTAGCGGTATCGTGAAGCTGTGCCTTGGAGTTGTTGCTGGGAAAGAATCAAATATTATTGCCTGCCATTACTTCTCAGTCCCTGGCAGGCAACGCTCAGCACGTGACAGGAAAAAGACCAGTGATTCCAGCATGGAAAATCTCCAGGACTGATCTTTCCCATACAAGAAATAGAAATCCTAGTTCGAATGCCTTCTAGCTCCTGAAAAGTGTCTCTAGACATTACAGAAGTCAAGAGACTGACAAAACATTCTCCTATGTGAGACACGCTGTTTTCCATGTGGCAATGAGCCTCTCTGCTCACTGAGCACTGGGACATTTTGAGGTATACCCACTGATACTGATCACAGAAATAAAATGGTGCTAAAGGAACAGACTTGTGCATACATTCAGCCCTGGATTTTTTCGTTATTGCAGCTGCTATGGTTACCAGTCACGCGGCTGGCCACCTTCTGTAGTAGAAGCATGGAGATTGTGCTGTACATTGTGTGAAGAAGTCAGATAGACCGTGGGGGCGTGCAGTGGGTGTGAGCTTCCACCCACTGCAGAAGGAGCTGGAATTAAAGTTCTTTGAAGGAAATAATTCTCAGTGCCAGTGCTGCTTGAGTGCTTGTAAAGCCACTGTCTTTGACTTTTCTATTACTTCTTCTAAGGAGAAAAAAAAAAAAAAAAAAAAAGACAAGTAGCAAAACATCTATCCACAACGAACACTCTTGTAGCTAATAGGATAAGGCTAATAGGCCAAAAGTTGTGCTGGGGGTGATGAAGTCACCATCTCTGGAGGTGTTCAGGGAATTTGCAGATGTGGTATGTAGGGATGTGGTTTAGTGGGCGTTATTGGTGGCAGGTGGACTAGATGATCCTGGAGGTCTTTTCCAACTTTAATGATTCTATGATTCTAATGCAAATTAATGCTGACAATTTTGCCTTAGGGAAAGGCTAGAGTGAATTTCTTCACAACTGTTGCACTCAAAGTGAAATTCGTAAATCTGTGCACTCCTGGAGGCTCTAGGGCTCCTGCAAAGAGCTCAGGACCTCAGTTTCCCAATAACCCTGGCTGTGATATGACGCTTGCACCTTCATCAAAGACAGAAGCTAGCACAGATGTCTTCCTCCTAGACATGCAACTATTTCTTTCCTTCTCTTTCTCTCAGCCTTGTGGTTCCAAGGCAGCTGGAATATGTTCTTGACTCTTTATTGGCTTCTGTAATGAATAAACTGCTGACTCGACTCTGCTCTGCTAATAAAGGTTTACTGCTTCTCTGGGCAGGGATGCTGCAGTCTTCTAACTGACTACACACAGACAGGAAAGTCCGCTTGGGATGAGCTGGCATGGACCACCAGCCCTGCACAGGCAAGAAGTGCTACCAGGGATATTTTTTTGGCTTTAAGCTGGCAGCATGCAGTTGCTGATAGAAACTTGAATTTCTTCTTCTCGATGACATTGCAGCTATTTACAACACCGGCTATTTCCAGAGAGCTCAACATCCTGGCTTTTGTTGCCATGAACAAAAGGTGCTGACACTTGTGCAGCTTTGATTGAACTTCCACAAAAGCTGTCGCTTTGGATGAGGCCCGGCCTCTGACTTTGTTCTTTGTTTGTCAGCAATTCCTCTGCTTGTGGCTTTGCCTCTGGCTCATAGTATTTCTTTGGGCTTCTGTGGCCCCCATCCAAATTTTACACCTGCCCTGACTTAAGTTCAACTGCTGGTGATGGCTTCTGTGAGCTCACTGCCACCAGCAACCCCAAAAGCCTTTCCAATTCCTTCTTACATTTCCAGTTTCTTTACTAGGACATTAGCAGAGTTAAAATAGCCTTAGTTAGCGTGACATTTAAGATGGCTAGCAGTAAAGACTTGAAATCTTCTGAAAGATTCTTTGCTTTCTTACCCTACAAAGGATTTTCTCTACACATGCACACCCACAAAGGCATGATTATTTAGCGCTTCTGCAGCTGCCTGATAATTAAGTTGGACCACAGAAACCTAAGCTATCTATCTTGCTAGCAAGTGTGTTACAGAGGCAGTGAGAGCCCTCTATTCTAAAGAGGAAAAAGGTGAATATGTAAAGTTACGTCAGTACAAATTTACCAGAAAAATTACCTCAAATGTTGAGGGAGAAATGGTAATAAATCCAGAAGAATTTTTTTTTTTTTCATTTGTGAAATATTCACATGCATTCATCTTGTCAGGTCCTTCCCTCCATGATGAGGAAAAATCCTTCTTCTTAAAAATTTCATTCTGCAAGTTTATTTTCAAAAAGGCTGCTGGCAGGTTGTCACAGAAAGGGAAGATTATGATTAACTGAAATGTCATCAGCCTGTTCTTCTTCGCAGAGGTGATATGAATGGGAATTAAGCAATGAACTTCTGCAAACAGATGATAGGAGAAGGAACTGTAAGTAACAGGCTGATTTCTCGGTTAATGCAGGGCTTTGCTGAAGGGACGGAAGCACTGAGGTTTTTCTTTTCTCGTACACTTCATCAGCTCCCATTATCAGAAAAAACATAAATGTCTTGCTTGTCAAAAAAGAAATCTCCAAGATCATACAGAAAGGGAAAGGTGAATTCCTTATTTAAACATCTAGCATTTCTAAGCTTTGGGTTTTAAGTTGCTATTGCTGTGGTATGTGTGCTGCTGATCCTTTTTCAGAGGCTGTGTGATTAAAGCATTGCAATGGCACCTGATGCGTCTTCCTTGTAGCACCAGCAGAAAGCTGTTTAATTTTATCCCATTGGAAGCTATGCCTGATTGAGTCAGGCATTCTTTAATGATTCTGTTGTTCTACCAAGGGAAAGACAGCGCGTGATGTGTTAGACTATTATGTTACACATTATAACTAGAGATGAGTTCAAGCCATGGAATTTGGATACAGATTTCAAATTCCCAGGACAACACAGAAGTCCATTTCCATTATGGTGATCTGGCTGTATGACTGGTGTTTGAACTGTAAGGGTATTCTAGGTGTAAAGTTCCAAGAACGGGATGCCCTTCCTTACTGGAGAAGATTCTAAATTTGTAGATGCTGCAGCAGAGGCCATAGCCCCGGGGACATGATGTGTGATAGGGAAACTCAGTCTCAGTGTATGGTTCTGGGTGGCATTCAGGGGAGGCAGGTGGTGGTGAAGCTCTGTGAGGGCTCCCATGGCCATCCTCCTGCTGCAGGGACAGGGCTGCTCACACAGCTCTCTTGATGGCTCAGTGCCCAAGGACACGCTGCAGCTCTGTGTCAAGAATGTAATATTTCTTCCTTCCAGCTGCTACTGCAGATTTTTTCAAGACCACGAGTGGTCCTGTAGGTGAGATGCAGGTCAGTGGTGACATGCGTAGGCAGATAAGAGAATTTTGTTCTAATTATTTCATATGAAGTGTAACTATTATATAATAAACTCTTATAATAACGTTCTCAAACCTCTCTGGATTCAAGTGCCAAGCTTCCATAAAAGGTCATTTTTTTTCTCTGTTAGTTGCTTTCTTTTCTTCTACACTGCAGTAATTAGAATCTAAAGAAACTCCAGGCTGAATAGGGGAATTGAAATCTTACAGTTTCTCACAATCACATATCTTAGTGCTTTGAATAAGCCAAATCAATTTGTGACAATGTTGTCTTTGTGATCTCCCCTAAATGCCTTCCCATCCTGCTACCAGCCCTAGCATAACTCTCTTCAAATATTTTCCTTTTTTTTTTTGGTCTGATAAGTAATTTTACATTCATTACTAGCATTGCTTGCTAGTAATCAGAGAGCTGTTCCAGCAGCCAGCAGATGTTTAGAGACAGCGTCTGCCATCCCTAGTTAAACTGGGGAGGGTTTGATCCCAGATGTCCTAGCAAAATCAATGGGTCTGTCTGCTGTAAAAGCAAAGCTCTGTGCTAGGAGAGGTAGAACCGAGCTGCAGAGGTTTCAAGGGAATTGTGCAGGTATAGAAAAAGAATTGGCACAAACTGATTTCACAACAGTAATTCACTCAGTGGTACTGATCTGAGAAAGCATTTCAGATGTATCTTGGAATAAACTGAGATACTGGTAGCATTCATTCCTGCCTCCTTCCTGCTACGAGAATAAAATTGGTTCTGGGCAAAGAGCTCCAGTTTCCTATTTCTTTTAGTTCCTGCAAAATTACAAAAGAGGGTATACTGTAAAACAGCCTGCAGCGAGGCTAGGTAGGAAGGCTGTGGTAAACAGGGCTGTACCTTTGTAGAAGAGTGCCAGGCTCAGACACTGTACTTTTATATCCCAACTGACGGTGGGTTCTGTAACTGCACTCCCAGCAAGCTGGCAGCCAAGCAACTTCATGCCTGTGGCCGAAGTCTGTAGCATGCACTGCATTGCAGAGTGGTGCTTGAGTGCTTCAGTTGCTGAAATGTGCGATGCAGTGGAAGCTTTGAAAGTTGGCCTGCGTAAATATGTGATGAGGGATTTTCACCCATCCTGGTCATGCACATTCAGCCAGCAGAGGAAATGAAATACTATCTCCTCTAGAGAACCTGCCGAGACGTATTCAAAGCTTTTAATATATATAATACGTTACACAGATGCCTGTTCCTACGGTTTTTAATAGCCTCCTGTGACCGCCTTGCAGGAATGTGACGCCCACAGGAGGTTTTCTTTAGCTGAACAGGATTTCTGTTAATCCAACTTTATGTTAGAGTCTATCTCATTTGCTGAGGGCCTAATACGTGACAAATATGCCAAGTGAATAATCACTGAGTACACTTTACTGTCGCCAGGTTGTAACATACAGTTCCGGAAGTGTGTTTATTCAAGTTTACTGCATCTTTATTTGCTTGTTGACACCTTTTGTAGTGGCAACCAGTCACCTGTAAGACCTGCTGCTCCCTTCTGTACATCTATTTGTCTGATTAGCTCAGATAAAATTTCCCAGTCCCACTGCTCCCTTTCCTACTTTCACATAGTTTCTAGCCCAGGCATCAGATGTACATTATAGACGTGACTCTTATGAAGACTGAGTTGTCCTTCTGCAATGTTCTGGTAATGCCATTCATTTCCACTTTGCAGGCAGTCGGGACCACACAGGCATCTTTGTGTAATTGACAATCAGGGCCTGTAAACCATAGCGTGAGATCCTCCTGGCTATGGCTGTGCTTCTAGGAGTATTGTAACAGAAATAATATGAAACAAAACCAGCAGCTCTTGGCTCATCCATGTGACATAGCAGCTCCAGGTGGGAAAGCAGGATGCTGGGGAGACTGGATGTTAGTGCAGTGGGAAAAGTGGGCTCAGTGGGGAGGAGGGGTGATTAGAATGAGCTTTCCTGGCAAGTGCCTGCAGTTAACTAATCGCTAAAGCAGTGTTAAGGACAACTCAGGAGGAGATTACAACAGTACCAGGTTGCTGTGGTGGCAACAGCTGCAGCAGTTTCAATTGGAAAAGAGGTCAATTCCTGCAAGTAGTGTTCTTAGGTCTCTCACCTAGAGTAAGCACTACTTGCATTACCTTGTTCATAAGCTTGTCCAAAGAAAGCAGACTGCATGAGTGGTTGTTCCTTCATGTTTCTCTGCAGCGGCCTTCAAGATAAGCCTTTGCATTTCATCTCCATGCCTTGACTTAACCTTGAACACACGAATTGCTGTGCTTAGATTAAAGCTTGGTGATTACTCATGGTTGAAACAAAGCATATGTATGTTCTCTAGAGAAGGAGATGCGAGAGGATACCTGGTGGAGAGCCATGAGACTTGATGTTTGATTAGCCAATGGAGACAGCTGCAGAGCAGTGCCTCTTCAGATAGCATTCCTAGAATCAAAAAACCAAAACCAAATGTCATAGTAGCTGCACAGAATGCTATCAGTAGACCACAAGGCCAATCCATGAATGCATAGTTAATGACAGTACTTCATATGTTTCAGATATGATTTTTCAAACCACTAGACATAAAAGATGGTAACAGTCTCAAAAAAAAAAAAGCAGAAAGAATTTCTTGTTCTTGCCTAGTCCTAGGCTTTGATGTCGGAGTGACTGGCAAGCAGTGCTTTAGGGTTGCATCTAATTTTTAAAAGTACCCTGATAGAATCAAGATTGGTTTCTTGCTAAGGTCAATAGCAAGGTTACTTCTATCATAAAGCTCTACCGTTTTACCTAGAAACCCTTTTACTGCCAAAAAGAAATTACTGTAAATGGTAAAGGAGTGCCAAGAGCCACAAAGCACTTTACAAACCTGAGGCTATTCCTGTCAGGGCTCAGATGAGTAGTGACTCCCTTTGAATTGAGCTGTGATGTGCATTAAGCTGTGACAGTATGTGCATATTGACACAAAAAGGGCCTAGATCAATATAGCCCCTTGCAAAATGAAGGGTTTAGGCTGAAAAAGAACCAGTATTATACAGTGTGAGGGAGGAAATTTGAGCTGAAGGCATTAGTGCAAATACTGAAGACAGCCCGAAGAGTTATGGGAAGTTTAATAACCCCACAGAATACAGCACTACAGTTCTAAAGGTCTCACCTGGAAGATAACATCAGGAACATTTCACTGTATGTGCCTCCATTAATTGCATCTTTATGCTTTTAAAAGGGCAGCAGGGACCTATCTGAAGGCAGACAGAAAAGAATCCTCCGCTGGCGAACATCTTACTTCTAACCAAATGCGTTTCTCTGATGTTAGAACAGAATCTGATTTCTATTAAACCAGCATCAGTCACAAAGCCCTCTGTCAGTCAAATCTTATTCTGGTGATGGATTTCACTGAACAACTTTTGTCCCCCATTTCTTAGAAGTAATAAAGAGAGATGAAAGTAACTACTGGAGGATTTGCAAGAGGAGAAACCTGCAAAATTTTTGCATGTGCCTTTTCAGTTACCATCAGCACCACCATAAACTATTTTAGCTCCTGCAAAAATCTGTGCAGCATTATTTGTTCCTTACATAATTCTCATGTTTGTTTCATCAAGGTTTAAACTAATAATAATAGTGAATTTTCAAGCAGTGGCGTCTACTCCCAGTAGAAAAATCACATTTTTTTTTGGCTGTGTCAGTAAGTAATGAAGAAGTCATGAAGACATGAGATAGAGGAGAAGGCAAACTAGAAAAGGAGGCAAAAAATGTTTGTACATGAAACAAAATTCCTATTATTTTGAATGGCCCCAATCAAGGCCATTTAAGTATTCAGGCAAGAAATACTAGTTAGGAAAAATGCACTACTTTTGTTGCAACCGTCCCATTCAGTTTGGAGGGCATTGCCAATGACACCACCTACAAGAAACTTATCTGCTTAACTATAAATTTTCTAATGATTACCCCAGGGCACCAACCAACTCATGGGATGGCCACATATAGGATGTCTAGACATCTAATGCTTGCCTCATTTTTACATGATGCTTACATTTCTATTGAGTCCAGCGATCATAGGAGGCCAAAACATAAAGGTTACTAATCCCTTAATGTTCACTGTTTTGTGAAGCGGTTATGAATTGCTGCAGCGTTGAAATACAGTGACTTCAGGGGTTATCACCAGATGTCTCCCATTAATGAGTCATAGTTACCATGATTCAACTGGGTTATGTTTGTTACAGAAAATGAATTAACTCCACCACACAATATCACAGAAAAACGATTAGTTCACTCCAATTTTAACTGAAATATCTGTTTAGCAGGGCATGAATGGAAGCTCTGCGTGTATTCTGAATACAGAAATGAACCATAAAAAGTAAAATTGTGAAAAAAATCAAAAATCAGTAAAATTTTAAGGAAAATGTCAAGACAGGAAGTCCTGCAATCCGTGCACCTCATAAATAGATCAGCAGATCTATCTGTGTCTTTAGATGACTGGAGAAGCAGAACAACTGAAAGAACTTACGTTATTCTGCTTCATGGCATTTGAAATTGTTTTTTAAAATGAAGGCCAAACATCTGGAAAAGCAGGATAATATTCTGTTAAAACTTGAAACGCTCGTGGAGATAAGTGCTGGAAATATTGGGTGCTTAAGGCCTTTCAACATGGGGGAAAACATCAAGCAAGTCTGAAGGAAGGGAGGAGCAGTGATGTCATTAGGGTGTCTCATTAAGACAGACCAAGATTTTAATCCCAGGAGGGGTAACTGAGAAAGAGACCTAAGAATTTATTCATCAGAAACTGGGACAGGGAATTCTACAGCTACAGCAACCTGAAATAAAAGCATGTCGGTTGCTCTGGACCAGAACTGCCAAGAATATCACAAACTTTTCCTCCCCATTTTGACTGAAGGAAATATATACCTACACGTAAAGTAGCCTCATTAATTTCGGAATTGGTTTTGTAGGGCATTAGGCAGGGTTTTAAACTTTTCTTGAATACAAATTGTAGATAATCTTTTCTTTAGTTTAAGTAACTTTTGACTCTTGTTTTCCATTAAAAAAAAAAAAAAAAAAAAGAAATACAGATCTTCTCTGCTTTCAGTGAAATGAAATGTGCATTTTGGCAGTAGGACTTTGGCTGGCATTCTGATATATAGTTCATTAGTCCCTTGGCAATTGCAGAAGATTGTTTTCTTAAAACAGGGTCTCCAGGCAACTTTTTTTCTCAGCTCCCTCCTCCAGGTAATTACCAAAGGCCCCATTTCAGTGTACTTTTTGTGTACTTTTTCTGAGTTTCTAACATTGCTGGGATTTCATAGTCCTAAAATGATGTCAGTGCCTCAAATTCCCAAAGCCCCAGCCTGGTGTTCATGCTCAGCAAGACCTGTAGCCACATCCATCTAAGGTTTACACAAGTACGCTTGGGCTTCCATCTGTAAATAATTTCTGTATGATTTTATAAGCTAATTTAAAAGACATTCAGCATTCAATGAGCACTTGTACCAACAAACCAGGCTGCTGTACTTTAAAACCACACTGTACAACAGAAATTATTTTATTGATTCTGCTTGTGAAACTTCTGTGAGACTTGAATAAGGATGAATAGGCAAGACAGAGTACATGACCTCTGAGAAGAAAAGGTTTGTTAAGCAGGAAGAGGATATCCCCAGAGACTATAGCTTTCAGGCCACAGGATACTTTCAAAGCCTCTGTGATTCAGCAGACCTGGAGGAGCGCTGTGCTAGGCCAGCCCCTTCTGTTTTCCTCTGCAGCAGCAAAAATCTATACTGGTGCACTTGTGTTACTGAAAATAATACATCATACATATATGGTCATTGATTTATTTTAAATAACCCCTTAGTTTCTGCGGTTACTCTGGCTGTTGGTTAGGCTGATGTGTTATTACAACATAACGTGTTAATAGAAGCCTTGCAACATTTATTTGTAATATTACAGTATGTTGAAGAGTTTTATCATGAAGAAGTTCTGTGAAACAAGACAAAGGTACAATTCTTCCACTTTCATGTATTTCATATGAAATATAAACTGCAAAGGAGAAAAGAACTCTATCTTTACAGATACCTGCAGCTATCCTTTAAGGCTTATTTCAGTTTCCTACTTGTTCTTAAACTGAAATATAATTGCAGTTCTAGATTGAAGTTCAACTGAAGTTCTAACCTGCTCCTTTCTCAGTGGAGGTTTCTTTGGCAAAAACATTTGGAAGATGACTTCAAAGAAGCTGAAGCCTGGGGAGGCTTCCTATAGGGAGGCATTCTCAATTGTGAAAAGATTTAGCAATCTCTTCCAGGAAAACATCTGAATCCTGCAATAAGATTTTCAGACCTTGTGGAGACGGAGAGGCTGACCTGGACCCTGATCATGTGAGGGTGGTGGCTGGAGGCAAAGTCACTCTTTTTGTAGAAACCCTATGGCACAGATATCAAGGGAGAGGAGATCCTGATTTTTTTTCCCTATATCATCGTGTTGACAGAGTTGACATGAGACGGGAAGTCCTTTTCCCAATAGATAAGGTGGCATTCAAGCCTGAGTTGTACAGAACAATCTGGTGATTCACGGTAATGTAGGATGAGCCATGTGTAGCTCCTCTAATAACTAAAGCAATTATACCAAAATAGAAGTATAACTGCTTAGCATAACTGGCTTTATTACTTCACGTACATGTTGGCTTTTACAATGCACATAGTAAAAATAGGTGAGGAAACTCTTTCAAAAAAAACAAAACAAACAAAAAAAAACCAACATGGAAAATAATTTCACGTTTCAGCCACACTCCAGAATCCTTGTGTCAGTTTTTGCATTTCAAGAATCACAATGTATTTTTCCCTCTTCCTCCTGCTATATGAAAAACTCAGACAAGCGACAGAATGACTAACACCCTTTGCTATGGAAAGAATGAAATTGAGCATTCAGAGTTGCCAAATGCAAAATAAGCAAACTGATATAACAATTTCCCTCTCTCTCTCTATTATGGCGATCTCAGTTTGAGTTTCAGCATCAGTAGAGAAATCCTCAGAGATTTCTAAACAGATTACATCTCTAAACAGATAACATCTCTTTAAATGTCATAATAGGAGAAGCAACTTATTGTGCTGAAAAGTTAAAGCCACTGATACCACAATATTACCCTCCCTTGGAAACAGTACCATCTCCTCTTAAGTAACCAGTTCTTCCACAACAGCTTTAGCCACGGAAGCCTGTGACTGCAATTTGTGATTCTAAGTGAGTTCTCGGAATATATCCCAGAACTCAGTGATTGGCAGCTCTGTAAAAAGTGAGAGCTAGCCCAACTATCCATCAAACAAATGAATGGCAAGTCATTTGGAATTTCTCCCAATGTTATTCAGTTTTCTGTAGAATTTAATTCTGTTGTGTGTAGGAGAGATTTCCCAAAGGTTAATAACTATGTCATTTTATATTTTGTTCAGAAAACTGTGAGCTAGAAAACCATATTTCAGACTAATTGCATATAAAATAGTTTAGAAAATAGTCAACTTGAATTATGAAAATACAAAAATGAAATGTGTCTGAAGTCTTTTTTATATTTTCTTCAGAATTAATCATTCAAGTTGGAGAATTCTGCTTAAAATTACTAGACATTGCTAAAGGTACTGTTTATTTGTTTTTCTCTCTTTTTAAATAAGTCAGCTATTAAAGTCCAAGATAACACTACGAGATACTTCCATTCTTTTATATTCAGAGCTTGGAAGCTTTTGCTAAAGGTGAATGCTTACTGCAAATAGAGAGGTCACTTTCATTTTAAGATGCTGTCAGCAGAAAAGGAGCTGTTCTTTTCTGCCATAGTGGACAGAAGTTGTCCAGGATAAAGGACACTTGGGTTACATTTCTCTCGGGACCAGATGAATCTCCAGTGATGCCTCCGCTTCCCAGGCACCTGCTGTTCTGTGCTGTTGTTGATGGGAGTGTACTCCATCACTTTTGCTGAAATTCTGCCATTTCCGAGAAAGAAAGAGATGATTTGTGTGTGTGTGTGTGTGTGTGTGTGTGTGCGCCAGTGAAAGAGCATAATATCAGTTCTGAGATACTGTTTGGACTATTTCTGTGTATCTTCCAGAATGCGTTCTTCATAATAGAGAGAAACAACCCTTGTAGGAAGAATCAAAGCACACTTCCTCATTTCAGCTGATGTATCTTAAATGGTACAGTCATTTTCATAATAAAATGTCACATCCTTCTCTAGCTATAAGCTGCTCTGGATGTCTGTGAAGAGGAATGCCAACTTAGATATTAGATTTGAACACAGTGTACAAGCCTCAGTGGTGAAGAAGAATCCCACAAAAGCACTGAGAGGTTGGTCGTCTCGAAGTAAAAGGGCAGCTGAACCAGAAATGACACCTCTTCCACCACTACCATTCCCTGTTTCAGTTTCTGTGTCTTTTTTGAGTCTAACCTTAAATGAAACTTCTCAACTAATGTGTTTGTGCTCCTCCTGTTAAAGTTCAACACTTTAATCCAGAGAACAAATGGAACCATCAGTAAAAAAGGCAATCCTGCCTCCTGCCCTTCTGGCTGCCTGTTTCTGTGTCTTGTCCTCTCTTGTACAAAGGTATTCATGAGGCCACACTGAAAACAGATCAGGAAACTCATCTGACTGAAAGCTACTGGTATTTTTCCTGCTATGTTAGTTTCTAGCTGGATCAGTCCTCTGAGTCATTGCTGTAGAGTCATACAGACAGCTGTGAAGGACAAAGGTTGGGGCAGGAAGAGTTAGCAGCTAGCAGGGAGAAGAAGCAGGGTGCAGAGTGGACAGATCTGCTTCTTCCATTAGCAGTGCCTATGTTTGATGTGTCCTATACTGTCTCTTAAGAAGCAGTCTTCCTCCAGAGCCTGGGGTTTGATCTGCAAGGGCATTCACAGTTACAAGTGAATTCCTGGAGAGCTGTGCTTCCTTGAAAAAAGGTGCTAGCTATTTAATCTGGAAAATGGGGATAATAATATTACCTTACAGGAAAGGGGTAACAATGCATTTGTTACTGATAGTGAAACATTTGGTTGGACAAATGCTCTAGATCAACTTTGTTGGCAGTGCATTCTGCCATCTTGTTAGTGGACAAGAACATGCAAGAAAGGAAGGTGTGGAGCTGCATTCCGACTCCCCAGGCTTCAGAGGAACTGTGGAGAAAGTTGTGCAATCCTACAATTACAATTGATATTATAAAGTGTGTGTGTCCAAGGAATTTGAAATAATGGTATAAGCAGATGGCATTTGGCTTTTATTACTTCTGAGTGTTTGACTTTTCACCATTAATCTTTTAATGTATGGGAGGGGAGTTCTGTGTTAAATACAGTTTACAAAAGTCCTTTGGAGTTCTTCTGAATTGTGTTTGCCGCTTCTGTTACTTTTAAATATTTGAATAGCATAATTTGATGACTGATGCTGCATCACATCAACAGGAAATTTGAAACAAAAGAACACTCTCTTCACTGAAGCTCCCTTTGCATTACCTTTTTTTTCAGGCAAAGAAAATCTCTAATTTTCTTTCTCTTTTCTTCCATTTTCTCCTAAGCCTATAGTATTACAACTGTTCTAAACATAATGCTGAACTAGTAGGCTTTGGTCTAGCCGGGTATTTCATTTTTTCCAGGTAATGAATTAAATGCGAAACAATCTTCTATGTACATTCAATTCTATTTATTAATATTAGCCAAGGTTATTAACTGCGTCTTTCCTGCTGAAAAGCCTTCTTGATTCATACAGTTGATATCTGTGTGCAGTGGTGCCTCTGTAAATGTAGTCTTGTTCTACGTGTATGTATTTTGCAATTTCTTTTCTGAGGATTATATGTGTACCTACCTATGAACTAAGTGGTTCCCATTAGTACTGTTTCTGGGCCTCTCTTTCCTATTCCAGTGGCTTGGCAGTCTCCTGAAATGTCAGAGAATGATGCAGATCCTTGCAAATTGAGAAAGAGCCTACTGACCACAGAGCAGGACAGACACGCTTGGCAGGAGGAAAATGAAATTGCATGTGTGCCGTGATCCCACAGACAGCTGGTAGGTCACAATTCTGGCCTGTCAGACTTGACACTGATCATTTAATTTTGTACTTCCTACTTACTTTGCACCAGGCTCTATGCTCACTCTCATCCTCTTCCATGCTGCTGCTTTGTTGCAAATGCTCATGCATCTTTTCCTTCTTTTCAAATCCTTTTTGCAATAAATTCTTCAATATTTCTACTAAATAAAATGTATCACATTCAGAAACATTACTGTTATTTAAAAATGCATTTTCTCCAATTCTAACTGATGTGTTTCTCACCCTGAGTTTTAATGACTTCAAATATTTTATGTCCAAATAGTAATTACCCATGCCAATTAAATGGAACAGATTTACTTTGGGGTGAATGTTTGTGCGCTGCAGAGAGGGTTTAAAATGTTGGTATCCCTCTATTAGAGTTCAGAGTTGACCGTACATGTTGCATGGAGTTATAACTGGTGAAATCAGAGAGCGTCAATATCTATGTCTTTTCAGGAAAGTCCTGTTCATCAGTGAAAAAAAGAACATACAAATTACAGTTCACAAGACACTGCCTTTTGTGCCAAAGATGGCTTCTTATTCCTGCCCCCAGTGCCCCAAAGCAAAAGTGTCCTATGCTATGACAGTGTAATGGTTTATGTGCTGTAAACTGGATCAAAGAAATCATTCATACTAAAGAGAATTCTCAAAAAGCCCTAGGCCAGTAGTGCTAGAAAATACTCCAAAAACCTTCCCCATATACACTAACTTCCTGAGATGAAGAATGAGAATATGGACTTTTTCCATATCCTGAAACTCACTGACTGGTCTCGGGCTTTTGTGAACAATCTATATGTGAATTACCTCATCTGTTTTTCTGATGCATTGTATATCCAAATTGTAATGCTTTCCTTCTTGGAAGAGAGTGTTGTATAAAATTTTCACATGTTCATTGTTCATCAATGAATAAATAACGCATTCTGTTTCAGGGTGGTTCAGATTCTTAGTCAAATTTTCCCTGTGTTTCCAGGAGCTCTGGCCAGCCCTAATCAGAAACAGTCCTACTACTTACCCTTTCATAACACTAAGCCTACAGAGAGCAACATAAATGTTAATTAATTTACTCTCACCTCACTCCTCTGAGGTAAATAATATATCATTTTCCCTTTCTGTTTAAATGAGAATATTAAAATAGAAACGTAGTGACTTGCCCAAGATTAGACAGCACATTAGTGGCAGAAGAAGGATTAGCATTCAGAAACTCTTAGGACTTGTCTATACAGGGAAACTGAAACGACAACTGTACATCATTCATTCAGCAGTAACCATTCAAGCAGAGGCCTATGTGTGTGTGCTCTATCAAATGAAAAAGAGCCCTTTTATTCTAGAATTAGTTATGCACTATTGAGGTATGGGAATTATTTTGGAATAAAACTCTTCTTATTCCATAATAAATGCCCACCCACTGAACTGTTCTAGACTTGCCATTCTGACCATGTCCTTACTCGGACAAGGACTAAACCGTAAATTCTTCATCCCTCTCTCTCCACAAAACCAACTTAGTTATTACTTAATTACAAAGGCATAAAAATGTTTATGCTTCCTTGAAAAGAAAGAAGACAAGCTCTGGCTATCCTGAGGCCTGTGAGAGCATGCAGTGCTCCTGAGCATTGTTGCTCCCCTAGGTGTAATGCCAGCACTGCATGCGGGCAGAGCACAGTGAGGGGAGTATCTCAGCCAGACACCATCTCCTGCAGCCCCACACGCCTGGCTCCAATGGGTGCTGATCTCAGGTGTGGGGCTTGGGGAGAGCCTGTGGTGCCCAGGAGCCAGCCCCAGCCTGTGCTGCAGCTGAGAGTGTGGGTCTCTGCCAGGGACAAGGCTCAAATGGTGTGCGCAGGGCTGAGGAATGGTGTCAGAGCATCTCTCCCTGCCTGGCCCTGCTGAGTACCTCTCGCATCTTTGGACTGGACAAATCAGAAGCATGCGCAGAGAGATCACAGAAAAGGATTTGGAAATGCAGTAGCCCCATTAAACAGCTTGCTAGACATGGCTATCTGAATTCTTCTGATAAGAGCAAAATCTGGAATCACACACACCATGCTTCCTGATGCTGTGGTCACATCCAGCACTGCTATATTTCTATACCTGAAGACTGAAAGGCAGTTTGTGCTTCCCTTGGGCTACCAGTAAGAAAAATTTCTCTTAATTTCTGTAAGATGCACTTAGCTTTTCAGCTGGGTGACATACAAAAAATATATTTAAATGCCTAAAGTGTTTCTGTTTGTCATTTTAGATTGCTAACCCTAAAATGTTCCTATCTGTCATTCTAGACTGCTAGTTCATTTTTTTTTCGCGCCAGAGCAGCACTGAGATCATTTCTTTTTCCATCTAGAACATTCCTCCTACTTGGCAAGATGAGATAGGAAATCTTTTGATGACCCTGTAACACCTGCTGGAGTCATGACCTCAGGATGAAGAGCCCATAAGAGAGTGACCGCTCTTTGGAAATTCAGCCAGGTGTTTTTAGAGTAGCTCTCGCTGGGGTATTTAAACATCAGTGCTAAACATCCATTAGGAACGTCTTCCGGAGCTCTTAAGTCATTTAGATTGGTGCAGAAATCTTCATCATCACTGTCCAAATCTTCCTGGAAAGTGGGTGTATGGTGAAAGTGGAGCCGCAGCAGGGCAGCTGCTCACCACAGCTCCCTTGCTCCGGCAGCTATTGCCGTGTTGCATACTGCTGGAACTTCGCCAGCCCCAGTCTGAGATATTTTCTGGAGTGCCCTAATTTCAGAGACAACTCAGGAAAAGCTTCAGTTACATTAGTTAACTGAGATTGCTAATGTTCTCTCAAGACAAGAGCAGCACTGATGATCAGCATTGTCAAGAGAGAGTTACCATGGCTCAATTTGTTAAGCTTTTTGGCCATTTACAAACAGTTCCTGCAGAAAAGAAAAAAAAAAAAGGGGGCTGATGTTGATGTATGCTCTTTTTTTTTCACATCTAACCACGTCATTAATTTGTTCTCTATGGCTGATATCTAGAGAGAGAATTCAATTTAATTTGGCAGTAAAAGAGCTTGATGTAATGCTATCTGCATAGTACTGGGAGGTTCTGCCTTTGTGTCAGTCACCCTCCTCTCCACACGTTTCTGGGAGGGTGGAATTTGATCTAACGACAAAAACGATTAAACTTATATGAATATATATAAATGCAGAAGGTTCTGACAGGCGCTACACTGAGGTGTACTGGGTATGCCCCGAGGAGCCCCTTCACCAAGCCTTCCCCGTACAGGTAACTACGTGCAGCGGGAGAGGAGCCACCAAGCACAGCCGCCAGCCCAGCAGCCGCAGCTAGCCCAGCGCGCTCGGGGCCTCGTCCCTCACCCCTCAGCCCGCTCCGGGCCACGAGGCGGGTGGCAGCCTCGGACAAAGCAAGGGCTTTCCCCCCCGGGGCCGACCGGAGCCGACCGGAGCCACCTCCGCCCACAGGCTCCCCGGGCTTCCAAACTCGCAGGGCCGGGGCCAGCAGATGGGCCCAAGGCAGCAGAACGTGCCCGGGGAGCAGCGGGGGCGACGCGGGCGCGGGACGCGGGCCGCCCGGTAGGCCCGGCGTTTGGCCGTTGCTATGGGAACGCGCGCGGGCCGCTCGCCCCCGCCCCGCCTCTCCGGCGCGCGGGCGGCGGGGCAGGCCCTCTCGCGAGAGCTGCGGCGGGCGGAGCGGAGCGGAGAGGAGCGGGTGGCGGGGTGAGCTCATCCCGGGCGCGGAGCGCAGCTGAGCAGCGCGGAGGGCGAGCCGTCGGCTGCTGCCGCGGCAACTTTCTTGGGTGAGTTGCGGGCGAGAGCGAACGGCGGGCTCGGCGCCGACCCCCTCCCGTGGAGCCGGGCGCGGAGCGAGGGGGCGCGCGGGGGGAGCGCGCCCAGCCCCGGGGTCGGCTCGCGGCTCCGCACCCGGGGAGGGCACGCAGCCCGGCGGGAACGAGGGGCGGCTGCGCTCCGCGGAGAGCCGCTCCCGGCGCGAGGTCCGCATGCGGGACTCGGTCAGTAACTTGTCCGCTCGGCGCCGCGAGTTGTACTTCTTTTTTTTTCTTCTTTTTTTCCCCTCGGCTCTTTTTCCCTATAGCCGGCCGGGCACGTAGCGGCGTTGGTGCTGCCCGGTGCCGGCAGCACGGCGCTGGGAGGCGCGGCGGTGCGGAGCGCGTGGGAGCAGCCCGGGCCGCGCCGCGGGCAGAGGTGCGCGAGGCGGGAGCAGGGCTGCCCCCCTCGGCCGTGAGTCTCCGCTCTTCCCCCGTGTTGTCCTTCGTGCGATCTCGTCCCGTGCTGCATTTAAAAATAACTGCGTTATGTGCACCGGGTAACTGCGATGCAGCCTCGGCTCGCTTAATGAGGAACGCACCCCGCTCGTGTCTGCGAAGCAGCGACGCAAAATGGGAATTGCTCAACTTGAGCGAAGATCTCCTTGTGTAACCTTGGCTACACCGCCTGCACGTTTCGGCTGCGGGAGGCACGGCTTCGCCCGGGGAGGAATACTGAGGTGGTTCTGGGGACAATGCTGCCGACAGATTGGCTTTTTAAACCTCGCCGGTGTGTAAAATCTCTCGGCGGTGCCGTGCTGCCGAGCCCGGTGCTGCACGCCGAGTGGGGGCACCTGCACGCTGCAGCCCCTGCCTGCTGCACGGCCACGGCGGCGGGGCCGCGCTTGGCACCTCCTCCAGACAGCAAACCTTCGTGCTGGAATTCTGATCTTCTTAACTGCGTTAATTAATTCTCGCTAACTATAGGAATTAAGCAATTAGCCTCCCTAAATCTAAGGCGTAAATCAGTTTTATGGAAGGAAAAATGTTTTTTTTTTTTCTTTTTTTAAAAAACGCTCCCTATCTGTAGTGATGGTTGTTGCCACTGGAAGCACTAACTGGGTAATATGCACCTGTACGCCTCTGATGGAGAGTTTGGTTGCTTCTTTGCTGGGTGCGAATGGCTGGGCTGGCCTCTGTTTGCATTTGGCTGGAGCAGGGAGCCGAAGGTGAAGGGAGCGAGGTGGGATCTTTTGTGACGGCTGCAATCACCAGGAGAGATCTGTGAATTGTGCTTTGCTGTTACAGCTGTCCTGCCTCAGGCCGTTGGGTGTCACTCCGGCTGTTAATCCAGAAAGGCTGTGGGAACTAACCAGTCATTCTTTTACTTGTGAAAACACGTGTGTTCAGTTCAGGTGAAGTTGAAGTTTCATGATTGTATGCTTTATGTAAATATGATGTCTTTTTATGATTGATTTTTGTTTATAAGTAACTAGAAACAGAAGATTTTTTTTTTTTTCCTCCCTGATTTTAATAGGGTTTATTTATGGTCAGTTGATTAAAAGCTGCGCACTTAGTTACTCAGCAGTGTATTAAGAAGGTGTTACTGATGCTAATAAAATGTTGGTACTTGGGATAGGTGCCTTTTGCTCTCAGTTGTGGTTCATTGAGCCATGAGGTCAGGAACAAGGTAGGACGTCATCTGCGGCTGTGTGTGGGACTTGCAAAGTGCTGGCTGGAGGGCTGCAGGTGTAGGGGTGGGCAGCAGCACAGAACCGGGAGGATGGGGCTGCAGCTGGGAATGTGTAATCCACCCATTATTTTTTCTGTGATCATATGTATTATTGTCATTTCACTCCTGCATTCTAGCTTTGAAGAATTCTCATTTTTCTCAGAAATTTTCTTTAAGATTTGGGATTCACTTCTGGATAGCTGTTTTAATAGCCATGTCCGAGTGTGGCTTCTTCTGAGTGTTTTGTTTGTTTGTTTTTCTCCCTTCAGGTTTTCAAGGAGATGTTTTATCACACAGCATTCTGTTGCTGCCTCAGGAACTTTTAGTTCTCTTGTAACTCTTCTTGTCCTCTCAGTTTTGTTAGTGTATGTATCCCTTAGATTTTCTATTGGAACTTCTGTTTTGTCATATGTCGTTTTGTTGAGAAGTTTCCCCCATGTCTGTATTTTAACCCCTTGCTGTGGAGGCTGCTGCTGGGCTGAAATCCCAGCTGCCTTCTGTGCTGAGCAGGCAGAGCTGCTGCCCTCATCTGAATTTCAGCCACAAGATTCTCTTCCTAGTGCTGACACTTTTAGAGTTCTAAACTTATTGACCCTGTGGGTCAGCCTGTTGGGAAATTATTGGGATCTGTTGTTTCCTTAGCTTTCGTAGCTTCATTCGTTCCTCAGCAGCTCCTTTAATTAGGTCGATAAGGTATTATTTCATTGTCTATTAGTAACTTCTTGCATCTTTGCTTTGTTCAGTTCATTGTTCATCTCATGTATTTTTGCTTTTTTGCTTTCTTCTCTCTTGTAGGATTTTGTTCTTGTTGTTATGTGGGCTGAAGTTCCGCCCGCCTGATGTAAGGTTGCTTTCTGTCTTGCTCCTTGGTGGTGGGGTGGAATCACATTTACATCATCTCTAAAAAATCTTAATGCTTTTTTTTTTTTTTTTTTTTTCTTGGAGGGGGGATTCTGAAACACTCTGGTTGAACTTGTTAATAAGTTACAGCAGAAATGTGGCACTGGTGACTGCAGTCACTGATTGATCAGTATATACAAATATATTGTAAAATGTGCTAGGTCAGGCCTTTAACTTGTGCGGTATGTAGAATTAATCATGTGTTAATTATCTTGCTGTGAGTGAGGGTGAAATATATTCTGTTGTTCTGTTTTCTTTCCAGGGTGATGGGACTTCTGTGTATCCCTCTAAACAGTAACTTCCAAGCAGCCTGAGCTTTATGTTTTACTGAGTTTAGTGTTGGATTGAGGACCATCGAGTTGGGTGGTGCTCACAGTGGGATGCTGTGGCTCTCTGAGAGTTGAGACATTTTCTCCTTAATGGAAAGCAATTGGTGCTGAGATGGGAGCCTTACCAGCAGCGGAGGCAGTTAGCAGAGGGCACGGTTGCAAAGCTGCAGAGTATCGCCACTGGGGAGATGAATGACAATAATTTTGTGATTTTGACAGGCTCTGATTTCTTGATCAGCTGGCAGTGTAGGATGAAGATGATCTGTAGCATTTTCAGTGTTGCTTTAGTAGTAGTTGTGCACTCTGCACTCCAGGAAGTCCTCTAGGAGTTGCAGAAAGGTAACCTATTTCACTGTTTTTTGAACATGAATCCACAACTGAAATTGCTTTAGATGTCCATCTTCTAAGATGCAAAGTTATGTCCTTGTCTCAGTCTATTTTAAATCCTGTGGCACTGGTTTGCTGGGTGGATTGTTTGATTTGGGTTCGAGGACATGCCTTTTATGTTTAACGTAAATCCAGAGACCGAGCATTTACACGTCTTTGTTTTCTTTATGGAAGCATGCTTTAAAAAGCATGTCATTTGAATGTGGCAACATAACACCAGCTATCAGGACAATGGAAAGTGAATTGTGTCCTCACAGGGTATTCTTCAGTGCTGTCTGTGAGCTCCCGGTATGGAAGTGGGTCCTGTCTTGCAATCCCATGTTTGATTAATAGGATCAGCCTCAGTCAGCATTATGGAAAAGTACAGTGTTCAAGGAAGAGTTGCTGCAGAGAATGATGGTTAATGCTTCATCCTGAGAGACACCTGGAGGTTCTTGTTGATCTTAGTAATTTTCTTTGGGCTCGGACTCTATAGGAAGGCAGGAACGTTTCCTTCACGGGGATGTTTTTAACAATTAGCGAAGTGTTTCTGAAGACCAGGTTTAGTTCAGAAGTTGTCAAAATTTAAATAAGCTGCTGACATACAGGATCCAGTTGTTCATAAAGTCAGATTGTTCATGATTCCTCATGATTTTCCTCCACTGCTCAAAAGCCTCCTGGTGGTGTTTATTCCAGTGTTGTTGTTTACCTCATGAAGTAACACCTTTTTACCTTGACACACAGGTATTTCCAGCTGGCTGCTACTGCTGTTGGGAAACAGGTGTGCTGGTGTTGAACTTGTACCGTTATCATAGTGAAATCCTTTCATGTTAATCTGTAACCGAAGGTGTTACAACGGATTAAAAACCTCAACTAGTCAGAATTAGCAGAGCACAATCTTATTCCAGTCTGCTGTATAGCGCAGGTCACAAGTTGAGCATAATTTAGAGAGAAGCTACCTGTTGCCTGCTTGATAGACACTGGCCAGTGTGACTCGTCCAGCTCTGCTGCTTGTTCACCTCTCTCTAGTGTCACTCTGCAGCCGGGGCTGGCCCCATGCTGCTGGGGCTCTGGGGTCCCCGAGTTGGGACTCCCCAGTGGTGAGATGATCACAGCACTATTGGCATCCATCATCCTTTGACTTTTGAGTTCGAATGGCAGGCTTATTGTATGCTGAAGGGAAATGAGATTAACACAGAACTTTTAGAAATAGCGTCAGATAGTATTTGTGAAATGACTGCAGTGGTTGCAGAACTTTCTGCACAGCAGTTGTCTGTGCCAACAGCTCTGATGTTTGCCTGAGGTGTTCTTGGTGGTGGCAATGCAAGCAGCTCTCTATGAGGAGTTAAATGTTTTTAAACACCTGCTGTTGTTGGTTTACCTAAACGTTGCATGGTCTCAGGAACTTTTTTTTTTTTTTTTTTTACTCTTGAGACAGTCTGAATTGAAATAATGTGAAATATTCAGTGCAGGCCCACAATGAGTGGGGTTTTACAGGAGATCATAGTTTTGTTTTACAACTTTTCTCCACGTTTTGTCTCAAAGAGTGCTTTTTTTTTTTTTCTCCCACTGATTTCTGAAGTGGCGCAAATTGATCGCTCAATCTTACTAAAGAGGCAAATGATTTGGCGTGGTAGAAGAAGCAGTGGTGCTAAGATCCCAGCTATAAACCATTGATACTTCAATAATTATAGCTAAGTCCCGCTGCTAAACCGGACATCCCCATCATGGATGGGATTTGTTGGTTTGGACCCTTATGGTTCTTAAGGGCTGGACCACATTTAGTGAGCTTTGGGGTGGAGAGTAGATTTTCTGGTTTAGCATCATTTCGAAGAAATCTAGTCTGGTTCAGTGCATACTGAAACAACCCCTATATGTTCTGAGTGGGCAGAGCCATGGGTGCCCTGGTACAGCATGGGGCCAAGGTTGGGCTGCTGCATCCTGCTGGGGTCTCACAGGCTGCTGTGTGTTGCTGGCTGCAGCGTCCAGCAGCAGTCAGCTGTGCTCTTGTACACACAGCCTAAACTGTCCTTAAAAATCAAGAACACACTTGCAACTTTTTTTTTTTTTTTTTTTTTTTTGACTAATGTGGAGCAGTTTTATGTCAGCATAGCAGGCCCAACTTGTTGGGAAGCAGAGCTGCCATTGGTGTGAGTTTATCTCAGTTTCCTGGTGCTGGCTATCAGGTTGCAAATTTGCACCTGGAAACTCGATTTCTTTTATCTGTGAACACTTAAGAAAGGCAGCTTATTTATTTATTTCCTGGCAGGAGGCAGCGTAAGAGGAAACTTATACTTACCTTCAACACTTGTCTTTTGGCAGGACCATAGCAAAACTTTGCTCTAGCTGAAGAAATTTTGTGGCAAAAGTGAGCCTTTTTTTTTTTTTTTTTTTGGTCACTGTACTCAAATGTCATGTGGCTTTGTCTGTGCTTTGAGGAGTGATGGTGGAGCAAAAGAAAAACTGCAGACTTAAATATGTTGCAAGCTCCAACCTGCTGGCTTTTTTGCTGTTACGCATGTCATAAATAGTTCAGAGATAAGAACTGTAGAAGATCTTTTTGTAGACAATGCTTTTCTTTTCACTTCCTGAATTACTGATCTTATTATTTAGTATTATCAGAACTAAAATGTTCAGCTCTATGCTGGGACTGTATTGTTGCATGCATCACATGAAGACAATGCCAGACCCCACCACCCCCGCCTTCCAGGGAGGCCTTCCCTGCTTCTGGGTGCAGTTGAGATTTCTGTCAATCTGTTGCTTGTTTGCCAATTGAAAAGGCTGAAGTTGGATTTCATGCTTTCAGTCCGTGCTGAAGCAATGCACAACCATGCAGAATAACGTTATGCTTTAACATTCTCATGTCTTTTAGATAATCTTATCTTTATGAATTGTGACACTGGCAATGATCTTTTACTTTGCAAATGTGTTTAACAGCTTGTTGCATGAATCATTGTAAAATAGTTCAGTCAGCTCTGTGGCATTGGCCATGCAATCTAAATGAAGAGTGAGACCTGACGCTTTCCCTCAGCTTTAGTTGAAGCAAACCTTTAGAAGTGAGAATAGAAAGGCCGTAGTCTTGTAAAAGCTACTTACTCAGTCTGTACTTTCCTCGAATGTTTTTCTTTGCTCTTTCCCTTCCTTTGCAGTGGTTGAAGAAGGCCATGCTGACAGGAAGCCCGTTGTCTCAACCTTCCACCTCCCCTGCTGATTTCTGCAGCACCTTGCGTGGCAGTCATTGACTTGTACTTCACTTAACTCAGGAAATTGCCATGGTGTCCCCAGTTTTGTATCATGTATGCTTTGCCGTACAGAAAGACTGTAAGGATGATCCTTGTTACGATGCCTCTGGTAAATACAGATGAAAGGAGAATATGAGCGTAATCTCAAAATATGCTCCTCATGCTGAATTGAAGAGGCCTTTGTGGGATTTTGAGTTCTGTGGGTTTTTAGGGCGTATCTGTACAGTGAAATGAATGGCCCTTGATCTTCTGGAGAACTTCCCCAGAGACACTTTCTCTCTCCAATTACAACTGTATTAGAAGCTCCATGGAGTAATTTTGGAGCCTTATGTTAATTCTTGCCTTGCTGTACAGTTACTGCTCTGTCTAGGCACAGCTGGAAGATCTACAGAGCATCCTCTGTTATAATGTATTAAACCTGACGGGACTTTTGTTTTAAACCTGTTGTCGTAGTTAACCTTTACATTTAGCAAAAAATAATAGTAATAATAATCAAGGTTAATTAATATTCTAAATAAAATTAGAAAACTGAGAAGTTGTTGTTCTGACTCCAGACAACACTATTAGAATAGGGTAAGAATGTGTAAGTGTGCAGTCCGTGTTCCAGATCTAATCACTTGTATATGTACTGTTGATGCAGTAAAGACTTTCAAATTTGTTGGTAATTTAAAGTACATCTCCAGTAAGACCAAGGTATGATAATAACCAGTAATTAAATGCTGTGAAGGGTGCTCATCACTGTTATTTTAACAGAAGTTAGTCATTATCTGCTGATTGCTGGCATCATTAAATCTCAGTTTCTAAGCATGTAAGTCAGAGCTTAAATCTGACTTACTAAATCTGAGAAGCTGAACTGAGGTTTTCCGTTCCCATGTAGTTGAAGTATCTTTTGTACTTGGGTTTTAAGTGTAATGACTTGCCTCAAACTGCCTACCAAGGGCAAGCATGTAAATGTTGTGAATATGCTCTTTAGCTAGAAAATATAATACATTTCTTCTGAAAATGCAGTGGTGATGGGTTAAAGTCAATCTTACTGAGAACGACTTAGCAGTTGTGCAGAGCTTGCCTCAAGGAAAGAATCATATGCAAAGTAGATGTTGTAAAAGTATTGAATGTCCAGGTAGATAGATGCCTAAAGTGCAGAGGGAGGGAAACTTTTGCTGTTCTTCATTTTGCCTGAAAATTTGTGCTTTATTTGGTAATTAATAAACAAAACCAATTTAGCTATATATAGCATTTGTCAAACAGAATCATAGAATCACTGTGGATACTATGGACACTGTGGATTGGAAGGGACCATAAAGATGGTGTATTTCTAACCCCCTGCTGCAGGGGTTAGGGGATCGGGCTGCCCAGGGCCTTGTCCAACCTTCTTGACCAGAACGATGAGCTTCCTTTAGACTGGCATCAAAGCATCCAGAATAAGCATGGTGGATAACATACTTTTTGGTAGATACCAGTACTGAAAAATAAAATTTTGTAATTGAGTTTAAATATTGAATCTGTGTAAACAATAAAATGTACCTTTTTTTTTTTTTCCATTCTCTTCTTTTGCCCGAGTGTTGTAATTTAGACAGGAGGGGCTCTAAGATTCTATGATTCTAACTTAAAATGACAAGAATTGAAGATCTATTCAGTGTTGCTCAGTGTAGGTGAAGCTAACTGCCTAGAATTCACTGTTTTCTTAAACGTGAGTGGTGCTTTCCTCCTGACTGACTAGCTTCCTTCATAGCATCTTTGGAAAGCGTGGCTGGAAGCTGTCTGGCAGTGCCGCAGCCTGGTGAAGTTTCCTGTGGGAACCATTAGTAAACGAGTAAGCATATTGATCTAAGCACAGCTTAAGAGTTTTGATTAATTCTTACTTAAAACATAGCTATGAATTAAATCCTTGCTGCTTGTGTCTCATGAGTACATTAGGGTAGCATAGGCAGTGTACCTGATTGTGTGGTCTTTCACATACATTTTCTTTACGTGGAGAAAGAATGGAACTTGTGGAATGGTGCTCTGGTATTTCAGTAGCATTTTACAGGTGGCAGTAAAAGCTTTTGGCTGTGCTGTAGTATGTGGGTGTTATATACTTGCAGCTAATGTCATTCAATATTAGCTTTTAATATTATTTTTGAAAATGAAGTAATTTTATATGCAGTATAATGTAAAGTACCCTTAAGTAGTGGTTGGTATCTTCATTACAGTGTTCTCTTGCTGATGATAAAGGAAGTACAAAAACCATTCAGTGGCAGAAGTCCAAAGCTATTTTTCCAGGTAGAAAAATTGGCTTTCGGAAGGTGGTGGGTTTGTTTCTTTTCAAATCTTGTGTTAGTGCTGAGTGACTGTTCCATGTGCACTGCAAGCATTTTTGATTTTCAAGTGGTAAGTAACAGCAGTATCTAATGTTTGCCATAAGCATTCTTGGTTATCCTCCTAATGCTTAGCTGGGATGCCAAAAGCTCTTGAGGTATCTGGAAGCGTCAGTTAGGTTCTTCGTTTAGGAACTGGTACTGTAGGTCAGCAAGGTGTTGTGTTCTGATATCTCTGTGCTCAAACCTAGGAAGCAAAGGTGTGGGATACTGCTGAAATGCCACTGCTGTTCCCTTTATAGCCACAGTAATTAGCGTTGAAATATCAGTAAGATGAGTGTGTGCTGTATTAATAAAGCTTCTTGTTAGTTGTGCTCTCATCATTGCCTTAATGAAGAGCTGTGCTGAAAAGCTGCTCAACTCTTCCCTTGGAATAAAGCTAGAAGGGCTTACAGGGTGGCTCATGACCTGTAGCTGTCCCTGGAGGCTGCAGCCACCTCTTCTGTGTGTGACAGCAGGCATGTGGTCGCAGCTGCACAAGGGAGAGGCTGTTGTAACAGCAGTACACGATGTAAGCGTGCTCTCTCCTTGGGCCTTTTTGCTATCTTGTGAACTGAAAAAGTTGTCCCAATCTCAAGATTGCGCATGGAGAAGGCAAAGGTGTAGAACAGGCAGGCTGGTGCTTCCAGTTGAGTCAATATGGTCTGATTCTTTCTGCATCTTCCTTCCTAGGAATGAAAGTGTGTGAGGAAGGCTGTGTAAATCATTTCTAGCACTGGCAGAACTGGTGATTACGTCTGGGGTGGACCTTAATTTTCCTTTTCTTGTTCTGCCAGCAACTGATGCAGTACAGTGCGGTCGCATGATAATTATGCTGCTCTGCATTGAGTGCACTCAACTTCAATTGTTTGTGGGAGCTAATGAGATTGTGTTTTGATGTGACATTACTGTGGAATCAGTACCTCACATTCATTCATTAGTTTACCTCAGTGACTTTGTGAAATAAAGAAACGCCCTTGAGCAAGTCATTTTAACATTGTGGATGAGAAAGCTGTACTAGTGTTCAGAACAGCAATTGTCTTGAGCTTTACATTCCATCTCCCCATGGAGGAATTTATTCACAACTAGAGCTATGCTGCAGGTTTGCGGGCCATATCTGAGCAGTCTGGTGGCTGTGTCCACACCCACCTGCAGCCCCATCCTGAGCCCCAAGCTCACTCAGCAAAAACTCCTATTCCGTGCATAGCAGTACCCAAGGCACTAGGTATGCGCATGAGCAAAGCCATGCTGGGGAACATGCTGATGTGAAGGGTTATAGAGTAGTGCTCAAACCCGTGCCTGCCCTTCTTTTATTTACTATTACAGTTTTAGCTCAGTGTATCTGCACGGCATGATGCAGTAGTGTGCTGAGTTTGTAGCTCGTGCCTGGCCAACATTTACACACACAGCACAGCACCGTGTGTGAGCTCACCAGCCTTCCTGCTCAGTAGTGCTTGCAGTGTGCTGATGTGGCCGTAGTGGTGGTACTGTGAGCTCGAATGTCAGCATAAGAGCTGGTACGCTGCAGGATAAAGTAATACTTGGGCAAATTGGGTTCTCATTCTCTGCTAGGTATCTCCATTTCAGCAAGCTCTTAGACATCTTGATCTGTATCAGTAGAATAAGAGAGAGATCATCTGTAAAAAATTGCAAGGAAAATAAAACAGATCACATAACAAATGAATAAAACAATAGTGCAGAAACTGTCAAATCTAATGCTGTTAGAAATTATATATGAAGTGTTCCTTTGAATTGGGATTAATATTCAGTGTGGAGCCTGAGGCTGTGTTTAAGGAGGACTGTCTTCAGAACGTGTCCATGAAGCACTTCCTGGCCATGTCCATGGGTGCCACTTGCCCTAGGGACTTCTGCTGCTATGCCTGGCACCCAGAGTGCCTTGTGTTATTACTCCTGTGCTTTCCCGTTCCAGTGGGTGCATGGATAATGTCCATCAGCTCCAATCCTGCTAAAATATATCTGCACTGAGTGGCAGTGCTACTGAAGCTGCAATGGCTGTATCCTGTGTATCTGCTAATGGATTTGAGGCAAGATTGCCCTCAAAGTTTTTGGTTTCCTATGAAAACCACCTTGTGTGATCACACTGTGTGTGCCTGCCTGTTTGCTGCTCTCTAACTCCTCTTCCTTCTCCCCAGACTCCTCTGCTTTACTAATGCGATGGCTGTTGTTCTGGCCCCTTCCTGCCGACGTCACTGAGATTTCAGGTACACCTAGAGCACGGCAGGCTTTGTAAGACCAGGCTGCTGAGGGGGAAAGGAGTCTCAGTTCTGGTAAGAGCTGCATGGTGGTGATGGCAGTCACTGGAGGAACTGTGGAATTTATGCAGTTGCATGGCAGAAACGTAAGCTGGAGCATCTGAGTTCTTAAATGTCAGCTTCGGTTAAGTGTGGGAGAGATCTGAAGGTGCCACCAGGCAGGTGGTAGGGGGCGCTGTCAGAAGAAGACAGATCCTGACATTTAGAAGAGATTTGATCTTCCTTCATCGTGCTTTTAAATGTTGGACAGTGAGGCTGCAGGTAAAGCAGCGTTTGTAATGATTTATTCTTAAACTTTGGATCACTCGCAGAGTAGGTTTGTGAAGTGAGATCAGTCCCTTTTTAGGGAAGCAAAATGAAGTGTTTTATGCCCATCTGAGAGGGAAGTGTCTCAAATAAGCTTTGTGTTGGTTGACATCAGTACCTAGTGGTAGAGGCCTCAAGTGAAGCATTTATGGGGCCAGGCTCCTCCTCCCCATCTCCCAGTTCTCAACTTCTTCCTTTCTGTCTCAGCAGCTGCTCTGTGATGTGCAATCTGGGCTCAGTAGTCCCTGTCTCCCTCTCATCACTTCTCAGAACAGAGATCAAAGATCTCTGTTCCCTTAAAACACTGAGGAAGTACAGGTCGCATCACCTGCGGTGACTATTTTCATGACCTGATACTAGACCATAAGGAGTCATGAATCCTTTAGGTGAATAACTTGTGTTACCACAGCAGACAAAAAACAGTTTTGCAGCTCAGGTGGCAGTGGTCTATCATAAAGTTTGAGTCTTTGTCAGCTGCTCTGCATTGATCAGTACTACAGGCCTGCTGTAACACATAGTCCTTTCCTCTGGGTGGGAGAGGGGAGAAAAAGAGCAGAGAAAGCTAGTTGGTAGGAACAGCATACCCAAACTTACGGGAAGGTTACAAAATTAGAACATTGGTTTGATGATAATGTGATCAGGGCTTTAGGATTTCCAATATTGGATCAGAAGTACAGTGGTCACATGATGGAAAATATTGATCTCATAAATTATTGTTTGCTTTAATTAAAGAAAAAAAGAAGATGTGAGGTACCAGCATGCCTATTTTATATTAGACATTATCTATTCAGATCACTACTGTTTTGTACTGGATTAGATATTAGGTACTTTCCTGCCACTGATAACAATTTGGTATCATGTTCTGGTGCACCTGATAGAATTTAATTACATGCCTAAGTCTCATTTGATTTAAACTTGCCTTGGTGTGTGACGTGGTAGCGCAAATATTTGCTGTTAGAGATCATGAAACTATCAGTATCTTCTGCGAGTTCTAGATGAGTTTACGGATGTTTTAAAAAGCTTACTTTACAATTTTTTATTTTTTTTACTTCTAAGTAATGTAAAAATACAATTTATTTCTGTTCAACATTTGGATTATCAAGGAAAAGATGTGTGCATTGTGTAACCACTGTTGCCTAAATTGTGGAAGGATGCTTCCAGATGTAGTGAATGTGAGTCTTTGTTACATTTATCTTCATTTTGTTCATCATTTATTCTTAGTGTTATGCCAAAACCTATTCCTAATTTTGTAAAAAGGAAAAATAAGTCAACCCTAGTGAAGCAGATTTTTCTTGCGTTCTCTTTAAGCTTCTTGATAGATTTGTGTGTTGTCTTTCTTTTTTTTTAAATCTGGAGTATGTTCAAAAATAATGGGTCCATTAAAGGAAAAGATTTTAATGGGATCATAAATGTTCTGTTGCTCTTTCTTATTAAACATGGTTTAGAAATTGAATCTCCTTCTGAAGCCATTTACATATTCTTCTGAGTTCTCAGTAATTGACCTGATTCTACCACAAGCTGCTGTTTGTCTTTCAGGATGTGAATTGGTCTTATCTTTTTTTCAGTCTTCTGACCTTTCTTTAAATCATTCGGAAAAGGGAGTAATGTAATCTTCTAGGGTTGTGAATAAGTGGAAACTTTGTGGTGGTTTTCTGTTCTACTCAAAAATGTCACTCAACATCTGAGGATCATTTGTGATAGAAGGGGTTCATGAGCAGTGTTGTGGGTCGAAAGTGCTGCGAGAGACGTGTTACCTGTGGGAAACGGCTGACAAAGCAGTTTGTTAAGGACTTGGTTTCAGAGCAATATATATATATTTTTTTTAAATTTCAAACTCTTAGGAATTCCTTTTAAATTTTCTCTAGCGGTATTATCAGCAAAGTTTGGAAAAAGAAGGATTTTTTCACACCTGTAATTGTGTCTTCTGTTCAATTTCTAGAAGCTGGAGAGCCTTTCTTTGGTGTGATAATGGGATTTTAATGGCTTCACGTACATTTATGATAGGATTGTCTGGAGGCATCCTATTATACAAATAATCGGTATGAGAAGAGCTTAACTCTGCACACTCATCCACCTGCAGACCATCATGTGTTTATGGAGGCCCCTTCCCTGGCAGATGCAGTTACCCCTTGGCTGTCAGTGTCCTCCCAGCACAGCATGCTGCCCTGGGCAGAGTAAAGGTGCTTGGGACATTGCCCAATTTGGGCATCTCCAAAAGTGGAAACTCTACAGCATTCCTGCCTGACCTCTTTCAGTGTTCAGTTACCTTTGGTGACATTTTTGATGTTGGCAAGGTGTTTCTGTTGTTTAATGTGCTGCAGCTGTATTTCTGAATGCTGTTTGAATGCAGTGCCTGCCAGGAGCCAAGGGAAAAGGTTCTCCAGAATGCTATTCAGAAATTGCTTTTCATTGTTTGATTTCAGTTCAGTTTGTGAGCCATATCTCAGCAGCAAGCTGGAGCTATTCAGTGGATTTCTCTATTAGTTCAAATTCGCTATTTTGACCTACAAGGCCAATGTGTTACGCCTTCTAGAAGCTTTCAAAGAATGCCATTTGTATTGGCAGTGTTCTGCTGGCTGGTGGGAAGAGGTGGCATTATCCTTCTGCAGGTATGCACAGAGATGTCCTGTCTATGGAGGGTTGGCACACCTGTGCCTTACATCTGAAACTTGCCTTTGGAGGATTAGTTTTCACTCATACATGCGAGTCAGTCTACTAGAAGTCTGTGTTTTCCTTTCTCTGGAAACACAGCATCTTTTTTCCTATGGAAAAAAAAAAAAGCATAGAAATGCATGAGGAAAAATGCGTAGTGCAGCCTCTGTTAAGGCTCGGTATAATACACTGAACAGGACTCCATTCCAGGACACTGATGTTTTGTGTGCCTTGCTGTTTGTTCTTTTCTTTACCACACTTCTAACGATAGCTAAAGCACAGTGCAGATATGCAGCAAAATTTATTAGCTATTTTTGTGTGATGGTTACTTTGTATCAAATTTGATTATGTACACACAGGTGGTTTGGGAAACCTTGCTTGTTCCACTCACAGCAAGTATCCTGTAGATCCAATGTAGTAATTTTGATGTTAGTGTCAATGTTAGTTTCAATACCTTGAGAAATCAGAAAGCAGCAGTAAACGTGGAGGTGAATTTTGATGGATAAACTGGAGCTGTAGGAGGTCCCTGGAGACCACCCAGTCCAACTCCACCTCTCAGAGCACAGCCTGTGTAAATCAGAGCTGTACAGTGAGAGTACAGCTGTGGTGAGTTTGGCTCAGTCCTTGCTATAACTCTCCCTGGAGATTGGTGTAAAAGCAAGGTGACCCACCCAAACCTCTGCAGAGTGAGAAACCCAGGTGTCCCAGCTCCGCCGCGTTCATCATGTCCTTCATCCCCAGCAACTTCATGGGCCCTTTGCTGAGCCTGCTTTGCCATGACTTCCTAATGCACTCTGTAACTGAGCCACTGTTGCAGGAGTGCTGAATAAAAGTGAGCATCACTTGTTGGGTTTAGACAGTGCTGATGAGCACTGCAAGGCAAATGCTGTTACTTAATCTTTCCTGTGTTTTGAGATGATGTGCTTTCAAAAATTTCTATTTTCATCCCTAGATGCATGAGAAACTTTTGATTGAATTATTTTTACCATATCACTGTTTCCAGAAAGCATTATTTACATTGTCTAGCTTGAAGGAGACTTTCTAATTTGTAGCCAAACTTGTTCCATGCAGCTGCAGATTTAATCAATATATTTCACTGCTCTTTGAAGTTTTTTTTTCCTTCTAAATTGAACTGGATGGTTGCAAATCATTTTAGTTATTCTACTGATGTATTTTACTTGGTGTAGCATGTTATGTTGGTTTGTATTGTATTTCTTCAGCCCAGCCATCAAACAAACCGTTGTGGTTGCCTTGACTTTCAGTGGAAAAATAATTTTCTGCCCACTTTATTCTTAGCATCTTAATATCAGCTTTCAATTTATAAATTACCATTTGCTTGATCTGCATGCAAGGATGCACTTTGCACCATGTTTTAATGTGTTGCCATTAAAATCAATACAACTCGTGCCAGAATAAATGCTTATGGCAGAAATGTGAAAGCAGGCATTTTCAGAAATAGTGAATAGGGGCTGCAGCAATGGTGGTGGGGAGCAGAGAGGAGACAATGAGTGTATTGTTATCCGGGGTGGGTCGATCTTCCATGCGGTGCCATGAGAAAAGGCACTTTGTCCTTGCTGCTCCTGTCTCTTACCACAATACGTGTGACATCTCGCAGGCTGCGCACAGTGCCTGCAGAGCAGAGCTTGGTGTGGTGGGAGCTGTCACTGTGTAGAGTTGAGTTGATGCAGAGCTCAGACCCTTAGCCTTGCGCTTGATTCTGACCTCTCATGGTAAGGCTTTGGTTTTTGCCAATGACTGAATGCTCTTGCTAAAACTTGCTGGGCCTCAGAACCCACTATTTTTTTGGCAGCTGCACTGCTAGTGCTTTGGGCTGGCTGCTGGCTGGCTCCACCACTAGCTTCGTTTGTAAGGTGCTGTGCGGTGTTCTCAGGACATGAGCCCTAACCAGCTTGCAGCCTATGCTTGTCACAGCAGTCTTGCCTTTCACCTCATGGGAGAAGTTTTGTCTGGGGTAATTATGTATAATTGAATCGCTCTTTCTATCTTGCTAATGTTACCTTTTTCTGTTAAATACATCGGTGGACACTGATGAGATAAAAATGTAAACTGCCTCTATTAGATTAGTTTTGTGCTTCTTAAATTTTCTTTTCATCCACCTTGAAATTAAGTGGCTTGTCATTTGGAATTCTAACTAGCTGTTGTTTCCTACCTCTGATTGTTTATTTTATCTCCATGAAGAACAACTTTTTTAATAAGCATTTTTTGTACAGGCTTTTGTGTGCACTTGTAATTTTGTGTAACTACAAATGTGGACTTTCTAAGTAATGATTTGTTCTTCTGGGATCGCTTGTATAAGTGTGCACTGTTCATGAAACTGTTCTGTGTTAAAACTGCGCTTAAAGCTTTCTTCCGGTTTTTTTGAAAACTGCAGTGCATGTTGTATTTATTTCCTCCACTCATTTTCCTACCAAGTTCACATGACCTTTGCTGTTTTCAATTCATCTGAAGAAAAAGTTCATCCCAGTGTATGATTACATATCATGATTACAAACTTTTTCAAGTTTGAAAGCATTAAGTGTGTTTTTTATGGAAACTGTACTGTTCAGGAGCTTCTACAACAGTAATGAATGCAGACAAAGATTATCAACTAGGATAAGAGTATGGCAAATGATGGTGTCTTTCGCTTTTTTTGACAGGTTCTGTTCTTGCAGTTCAAATTCCTAACCTCACTGTTGAAACAATAATAACAATATTTGTAGTGGAAATGGATCTAGTAAAACTAGCTAGGCCTGCATTAAGCAACTTGTTGATTTACATATGTGGTTCATTAACACCTCAGGAGAAAGCAATGCTGCGTTTCTAGGATGGGGAGTCTTTGGGTTAATTTATATGAAATGTATGGTTTTTGTAAGGGATACTTTAGATACATTGCTTTTTGGTGAAGATCTGATGTCCTGGATCCTGAAATACCAAACAGTATTTGTATTTTGAGGGCTGAAGGATAGGAAATGAAAATAATAGGTAAGGAAATAAAAATGTTCACATTTCCGACTTGAGTTTCCTCTGCGTGAAGTGCTAGTTATATGAATACAGAATTGCTAGTTAACACAGATAAGAAGCTGATGAAAATTGTGGTGTGGTAAACTTGAATTAATTTTTCTCTCCTCACCATTCAGTACATTTTTAAATGTTTTATTATAACTGGATTATTTTAGTGGTAAAATATTGGATAGTAATACTTGGTTTGCATCCTTAGCCAGCCCTTGGGCTGAGAGGAAGACACACATACAAATGGGAATTGCTGTGGATGTGCTTCCTGCTGCTCTCCTCTAAGACAACAGCCTGTGCTAGTTAAATATTGGTCTGTGCTGGGACTGGAATGTGCCAGATAGTAATGGGGGTCACTTTGACTTTTGCTGAGAAGGCTGAATCTGGAATTCTCTCTGGCTGTTTTTCCATTTCAGTATATATACTCGGTTCAGGTTTTATTATGGAAACTGAACATGCTGGAAAGCAACTGTAGGCAAGGTGAGTGCAGCTCTAAAGTTTCCAGCAAATTCAAAGAATTAATCTAGCAGATGTGAATTCGTTTTAATTTTGAAATTCTTCACTATCAAAAAACCCAAACTACCACCACTACCAAAAAGCCAAACTGTTCATAAGAATAAACCAAAACACACCCATCCTCAAGAGAACCTTAAGAGAACAGAAATTTAATTCCATTTTGTAGAATTAAGGCAGAATTAACCAAGCCATTGGTTGATGACCACTGAAAGAGGAGGAATGTGGAATGGGCAGTAGGAGTGTGCTGCTGCTGAGCTCCAGTCCTGTACCAAGTTGTCTTTGGTTGAGAGATATTACTAAGGAAAAATGCTACCAAGTGCCACGCTGCTTTATAGGCTGACTTCATTACTTGCTGCATCTCCTGAGGGGTAAACATTAACTCCAGCCTGCAAAAGATGAAGCAAGAACTGATGGGAATGTGTTCCACCTATAATCAATCACTCTTGGTTATTTTTATATTGAGGTGAGTACTGTGTGTTTTTTTTTTTTTTCCTGCTATGATATGATAATGGTGTTCAGTTATGTTATATGTAAGATGTATTTGTCTATGTATATTTACTGGGCCATAAGCATTTCTCTTCTGGAATTTTACTGAATCACAGTCTGGTCATTTGAAAACTTAGAGAGAAATTGTCTATAAAAAAAATACTTGAAGCAGCTCTGTGCATCTAGGTATGTGAGACTATTGTTGTAGCACTACTGAGAGACTATGGCAAAGGATATCTTAAAAATAAGAGGAAAGCTTTTCAGAGAAGAAAAGCACAGAAAAACCCACTGGTGATTTCTGTTAATAAATATCTAGATCCAGTGAATTTTTCAAGCGCCATTTCAGATACTGACTTCTTCAGAATCAAGTATGTAGGTTGCTGTGAAATTAATGCCTCTGATTTATTTCCATGGAAACGAACAAATATACAGAGAGCACACTAGCACTACTTGAGAGGACAGATTCTCATCTATAAAACTCTGTTTTCCAGGGTAGTCGCCATCGTTACCTATGCATTTTTGACAGCAATAGACAAGAGCCTGCATGCCTCACTCTTAAAAGTCGGCACCAATGTAGGTCACCCACTGTTTCACAGCTGCTATGATGGCACTCTTGCCACAAAAATATTGACTGCTGTCCATCTTTCATCAGTCCAAACAGATGGAAGTCAGAAGGTACCAAGTATGGACTGTGCAGTCACTGGGTGTGGTAGGACAGTCCAGCCAAGACTGGCAATGTGCTTTGCAATCTTCAAACCTGGTATGGGTCCTGCTGTTCTCCTGTTGCAAGGGAGAGGTTGACTTCTTCTCTGGCCTGGCTCTGGAAGTTCAAGCCTTCAGCTCACGATGCATTAGAGTTGATGACAGGTTGGATTGCAGGAAATCCAGAAGTATCACATCCCTTTCCTATCCTAAAAGACAGTGTACATCACTTTACCTGCTGAGGGTTGTGACCTGAACTTTTTATTCAGTGGGAAATTCACATCTCCACTTCATGGACTATTGTTTTAACTCTGACTTGTAGTGGTGACACCATGCCCTGTCACCAGTAATGATGTGATCACCTTCAGTCGTGTATTGGTTCAGTAGACCCTGACAAACTTGCATATGATGTTCTTTCTGTAATTGTGGGACCAACTTGATGCAAACTTTGTGATATTCCAATATTACCACCATTATTTCCAGTGCATTGAAGCTGATATTCATCTCTGTACGCAGTTGTCTGGTTGTATTCTGCCAATTTGTGTGGATAAGCTGATTGAGACGCCCTTTATTTCATGGTGTGACAGCTGTGAATGGCTAGATGGAATATTGCTTGTCTTTCATTTTGCTTTTGCCACTGCTGAAACACACCACTCCCTAAGTGAGAGCCTGTGCTCTCACCCACTGTTTGGTCTCTGTAAATGTTCAGCAAGTATCAGTGAATGGCAGTAGGTGCAGATTTTTCCACGTGGAGGAATTCAGTGACGCACCTTTGCTTCATATGCACTTCCATGTCAGACACCTTTCTGTCAGACCTCCCCTCTGCTGCCATCTGTCAAGCAGCACAAAATGTAACGGAATAGTTGGGGGAAGATTCAAGCTCTACTGCCATACCACCATCGTCCACCTTTGATGTCATGGGCCAATAAAATAGTTGGTATAATTTTTGAAGCAAACCTCATAGTTCAGAATTACTCTGTGTGTTCAACTGGCTGTTCCTTCTGTGGGATGTGAATGGGGGATGTGTTCGGCAGGCAAGTGTTCAAACTGATTGTTCAGCTAAAGGATGATCTTGCCGAAAGGGCTTTTTGTGTTCAGAACAAATTGCACAAATTGATTCCTTTTGTATACCTAAAGGAATATTGAAGCATATGGCGCATCCGTAATTGAACTTGCTGTGTAGTTACAATGACTTTCACAGTTCACTCTGTGATATGCAGACTGAATTGCTTATTTCAGGCATGTCCAGCCTGCAGGCTGTGTGCGGACTGGCATAGTTCACAGTGCACCTAAGAATGGCAACCACTTCCATTGAGTCAAACTGAAGCATTACTTTTGCATAAGCAAGGTCACGTATCCCATTAGTTTTATGTTTTTGTTATTCTCCTTTCTGTATGTTTTAATGAAAACATTAAAATTAGTTTTGTTACTTACATGCATTAGCTAGAGTGTATATTTTATAAGGGCACATCTGAAAGTAAAGCCTCCTGTGTTATAATGTTGGCCCACTATGTCAGAGGTGGATGTTGGTATGGCAGTAGAGGTTGAACCTTCCCGACAACATTCTGTTACGTTTTGGTGTCGTATGACAGATGGCAGCAGAGGGGCAGTCTGACAACATGACATCTGACATGGAAGTGTAGATGAAGTAAACGTGTGTCATTGAATTCCTCCATTTGGCACCCACTGGCATTTATTGATGCTTGCTGAGTGATTATGGAGACCAAGCAGTGGATGTGAGCACAGTGAGTGTGGATGGTGCGTTTCAGCAGTGGTGACAGTGGATCATCTCCGCTGGTGCAGATTTCTACAAGAGCAGCACGCAGGCTATTGTTCATCGCTAGGGAATACGCGTAGCTAATGGCAATGACTGTTGAAAAAGAGTGTTTTGTTGCTGAGAATTTGCTCGATTCAGTAGTGTTATTGTGCTCTTTGTATCTGTTATCATTTCCATGGCAATAAATTGGAGCCATTACTTTCAGAGCAGCCTTCATAGATGCAGCCCTGGCCAATTCATCTTCACTCATCGCGGCCCAGGCAAGCCAAAAGGTTTGGTGCTCCTGGCATATATAGTTATAGCTGTGGTTGAAATCTTGGTAAGGTTTGTAACAAGACAAGGATCTTAAATTTTTTTTTTCTGTCATGAAATTGCTAAAAATGTTTAATCTCTACCTTCCAGTATGATTTAAATGAAAAACTATCTTTGTAGTTTGCACCAAATATTTACTATGACAGGAATAAGATTATAAAGATTTTTGTGAACCTACAGTTGTACTGAACAATTGATGAGCAGGATAAGAGTTCATTGAGCTTGCATAAAACTTGTGTGAATATTTTGGTATTGTAATACAGAATGTATTGCTTCTGGTGTGCAAGTGGGGAAAAAAAATGAGGAAATTATGAAGGGTAAAAGCAAGTCCAGCCTTTTTCTGTTTCAGCATAGGAAGAAATGTTGTTATTGTTCTGAATACTTAGTCTATGAAGCGGTAGTGGGCAGACATGAGGAGCTTTCACAATCCAGACCTTTGGTGACAGAACACTGAGTTTGTGGAGGGATTGTAGATGTATTTTCTGGCATCTGTTTGTTCTGAAATCTAAGAATATGAAGTGCAATACTGGCTGTGAAAGCTGTTGGAAGCAGAGGATTTTTTAAAATTGGTTTTAGTCATGGCTGTTAGTATGAAGTAACTTTGGGGAGTTGGTTTGGTTTCAAAATATCCTCAAAGGATTTTCATTTGAACTTGAAAAGCTTTTTATCTTGTCAGGTCTTAAAGTTTTGGCTGATAAATTTTGTGGCACACTGGAGGAAGCTCACATTGTAAAGAAACTTGAAGAGAAGTCAGTTGAGAAGGAAGCCTCCTGTTTCTTTTGAAGATCAAATTCATGTAGTGTGGTTAGACCATGTCTGGATTTTCTGTGTTATTTCTCATGATTTCTTTTGCTTCGTAGCTGTTTCATTGTAATAGTTTCTGACCTCCTATTGTGGAGAAGTTTCTTGTTTATGGACCAGAAGGCAGAATGACTTCAAAAGACAAACAAACAAAATAAACCAACCAAACAAAAAAAACACAAAAAAATTTATAAGCATTTGGGAAGGCCTTGATGGACAGCAAGGATCATCTTACTGCAAAATTGATTCAGTACAGTAACTTTCTATAGACTTTAAAGCTCTTTCAGTTTCTACTCAGGAAAACAACTTTTTTCCATGCAATTCCAGACTGGATTTGGCTTAAATTTCATGGATTCAGCTTAATATTTCTTTAAGCATAAAATTTTTCTGTGCTTGACATGATGGAGAGCAGGAGAAAGTGATTTGGCCTCTGTGCAGGTATATTTCAGCACATTTCCTAGAAAGGGGATAGCTGAAGGAAGAAGGCGAGCTTTACATTTATTTTGGAGTTCCAGATAGCCAACAATAGCTTAGGTCTTCTTTTCTTCTGAGAAGTCCCTAAAAAAGGTCCTAATCTATTGAGTTCAGTCATTCTTCTCTAAAATGATTTGCACTTTCTTAGTTAGAATTTGTGTTGGTTTTGATAGAAGAATTTTTTGTGAGTTTTCAACATTTCTGAGGTAGTTGTCACCTAACCTAAACTACTTAGAAAGAACCTGCATTAATCTATTGCATGAAGGAGGATCATTTTTCTGAACGGTAGAGAGCACATTTTGGATACCCAAAGTAACAGAATGTGACTTAGACAGAAAATTTTTTTTCCTTCTTGTTCTCCTTTGCAGCTTGGATGCAAGGCTATGTTTCCTAAAACAATTTGTTTGACAGCTGAGGAAAAGGACTGATGACTTGCACAGTGTACTTCACGATGCGCTGGAGTCCCCTACTTGTCAGACCTACACCTAAAATTGCATTATGACTGGTGTTTATCGCTGAAGGTGCCTGCTCCAGGAGCCTTGACTTTCCCCTGCTCTGCATGGGGCCTGCCCCTCAGGTAGTACACTGCAGCACTCTGCCTTCTGCCCTCAGATGTGATTGCTCAACTGAGAAAGCAGCAGAGAGGGGAGAGGCTGCAAGATGGTTGCTCATCAAACCACATCCTAAAGGTGGTGTAGCAACACGAGGTGCATGTTGCTGTCTCTTAAAGACCAGCAAAGCTGGTAAGTGCTTTGGACAAGGGTGAATCAAGCCGAAAATGAGAAGTCGCTTGCTTGAAAGCTGGCATAGCCTTTATTTGTAAAACAAGCAGAATGTAGGTTGTAGCAAATACAACTTGCAAGAATAGTAAAGAAGCTGTCTCATATTCTGAGTGAATTTGCAACTACAATAACTCTTATGTAGTTCTTTTGTTTTTTTAATACCTGTATGTGTTCAAATGAGGGTGCTGACTGAGGCTGTATGGGTCCTTCTGGACATTAGAAGCTAAGATGAGACGATCAGACCCTTTCTTTACACAACTTGCGACTGCTAGGTGAGAACGATCTAGTTATATTTTAGGCTGTATTTGAAATCTATGTGACTGGTTCTTTGGTGCTCATTTTTCTTTCTTTCTTCTTCTTCTTTTTTTTTTTTTTTTTTTTTTTTTTTTTTTTTTTTTTTTTTTTTTTTTTTTTTTACCCCCTGCTGGGGTGCATCACTCCTTTCATTTCTGAGTGCAGTTCTGAGAAGACAAAAGCCTCAAGAGCATCAGTGGTTTGATGTATTTATGATTTTTCTGCATGGTCCTGTAGTGAAGCCTACTGTTCTCCTTTTTTCTCTCATCTTTCAAAAGCATATTACAGTAGCATGGCCATTGCTGCCAATCTGTGCAGGGCAGATTGTTTCTGTGAATGCATTCCAACAGGTGTGTTGTTTTTGTTTTCCTGCCATTTATTTTGCAATTTAGTACAAACGTAGTACTTTACATCTGTGTGTCAGTCCAGTTTGAACAAGTTCAGCTCAAGTAGTGGTTGAGTTGCGGTTTTGAAGGCATGACTGCTTGGCAGCCTATGTCTGTAAATGCTTTGGTGCTTTCAGCACATAATATTTTGGGGCAGTCATAGTGCAATTGCATAATCTTAAATTATGTGCTTTACAAATAAGAGATGATTATAAGGATTGAATGTAAGCATGGAGCAGTTGAAAACTTGATGCATGAAAAGGAATCTTAAGTTCTCGTCAGTGCACCATGCTTTTTTTTAAAAAACAATTTCTTTATGAGGACATGTCTAGTTCAACCTAACATGAATCTTATGATGCCAGAGGGAATGTGAGAGATTTCTTTCAGTTTTTGTAGGGTTTCCTTAGACAGTACATTGTTCAACTTTGTGGCACTTCACATTTCCTCTGCCCCAAATGATGGGCTGGAAACCTTTCATTTATTATAAGGAAGAAAATTAAGGGAAAGTTCTATTAGTGTTCAGTACATGTTTTCCCATAAAATGAATGAAACTTTTTTTAGGATCTAAGAGTTGTTTCGTTTCTTATTAATGAAAGCTGTTCTCTCTGTATCAGTTTTGGAAACTGCTCAGGTTAAGCCTTAGGTAGTGCTAAAGCGGTGGCTAACATTCTCCTTTTTCTCTATTCGAGAAGAAAATGTAAGAATTATTTGTATTATTTATGTGAATGTTATTAGCAGTTCTTTTTAAAGTGTTTTCTTAGCTTCAACACTGCTGGAGTTGGAAATGACAGATTTGAAAATGTTGTATTAAAAACTGTCCATCTTCTGTGTATTTGTGCCACCTCTGCTTGAATCAAAGTATAATTTTGGCCTCGATGTTGTCCAGTGGTTGCATTCATTATGCACTGTGGGGAAAAGAAATGCTCTTAAATTTGTTTTTCAACATCGCTTATCTGTCTGGGATTTCTCCAATCCTTTTGTGATGTAATGTCATAGATAATATTTTCCACTTGTGTTTTTCACACTGTTTATGCTTTTAGTTCTTTTTCTTATCCCTCCAGAGCCATGAGTTCCCAGTAACTTTTTAATGTAGGAAAGCTGTACCGCATCTCGTTGGTGATGTTCTCTGTAGTTTTTCTGCCTGAGCAGTATGCATAGAGTTACAAACAGTAATCAGGAAGAGCTGTGGTACATCATATATAGTGGTTATTTCCTTTTTGTTTTCCTTTTTAAAGTACCTCAGTTTCTTCCCATGCCTTTTGGTGGGGTGAAGCTGCCCTATTTCATTGAGTAATAACTTCAAGTCTTTTCTGGAAGGCTAAAAAATGTGAAATCTCATTATTGTGACGATGCACTTCAGGTTTACCAGTGTGGGTCCAAGAGTGGACCCTGAAGTATTTGGTGTATCTCCTTTTTCTCTCCCCTGCTTACCGTTTGAGAGAGCTTATTGCTTCTGCTCGTATCTCGCTTCAAGTTTGGTGATTTGTTATAATTCGCAAGTAATTTTTTCTCTCTCATCCTATGGTTATTTGGTTTCTTTAAGACCATTTGATAAGGCATCTTGTGGAAAGCTCCTAAAGCTCCATGTGTGTTGTTGGATGGGGTATACTGAATAATTTTTGTATGCTCATTGTCTCCTTTTGCAAATTGTGAGTGCAGATCTGTGAAAGCCTCAGTGCTTTGCTGTATGCCTTCTTCCAAAGAAGTGATGTTGAGCTTTGAACAGGAAAGTAAAACAAGGTGAATAATAAAGGGTATCTCTGAGCAGAGCCAAAAGGCACACCTTGAAGTTGTGGCAATGGCATGAGATAACTCTGAATGCGTTTTAACCTGTTTGCATTATGCTGCCTTCAGCCCGAGCTGCGGCACAGTAGAACTGGAAATATTTGTAAGACACACGTTCCCTGCCAGTTGCAGGGCAACCACGCCCTGCCTTGGGTTTGCTACACCTATAAAGGTGCATTCTTAATATAGTGTAAACAGTTCCTCATGGTTACTGCGTAATAAGCTGGTTTAATGAAGCCTTTTAAAGGAATAAATACTGTAAAACTCAGCTTTACCTAACAGGTTCCTTTATTTGAACGCTTCCAGCTGCTGAATAAAGTCTGCAAGTGCGGAGAAGCTGAAGCGTGCAGGAGGAGGAATGCTCAGAATAACTCCAGTCTGCTTGCCTGTGGAAGTATTTCTGAGACTTCTAGAATACATTAAAAAGCAATCTCTGGCTGAGCTGTGGGGTTTTAAATGCCAACTAGAATCTTGTGAAGCAGTGCATGAATGAAGTTGTTTCTGATAGCGTCTCCTGTGCTGTCTGCTAATTCTCGAATGATATGCTGAAAACTTGCCTGATAATCCTAATGTAATTAGTGTTTCAAAGATGATAATTTGCTTTGTAAGTTATTTTTGCCTTTGTAGCAGTAATTGCAAATACAGTACGAAGCTCTGTGGTCCTTACTTCGAAGATAAGTCTGTTCTTCAGTACTGCAGAAAAAAATGTCACGACTGCGAGATAACCAAGCAAATCCACCGAAGTTTCACAGTGGCGACCATAAAGAGAAAATCCTCTTTTCTGACCTGTTCTTGGGCTTGATTCATTGGAATAACAAGGGCATTTATTGCTTTTTAATACCAAGGATAATGGTATTTTTTTGGTTAATGACTGCGTTGCTTCCTATCAAAGCACGGTCTTTTATTTCTGGGTGCTTTTAGGGTTAGAAGAATTCTTGATGGAGAAAATACACAAATGTTTTCTCTAGATGTGCTCCTAAACATAATTACGGACCAGTAAATAGCATAAAAACATTTTTGTAATATAGTAATAATAAACTGTGGGCTGACAGTAAGGGACTGGAAAGGGACTGTGAATTAACTACTTTAACATGGAAGTTGCTTGGAGGCAGAATAGATTTTGAATCGAGGCCCATTTGTTGTGTTTCATTGTGCCACCTGCCCTTTTCGTGTAGAGCAGCACTATGTTCTGCTGTTTCTTTCTTCTTGAGGTTGGGGAGGAAGTCCAAAGAGTTTGATAGGACTAACCTACGTTAAAAATAATTAGAACTGTAGTTGTATAGTGGCACTTTCCTGATTTAAAAAAAAAAACAAAAAAACAAAAAACGAAAAACCCAACCAAACAACAACAAAAAAAAAACACAACAAAACAACTTACATGTAGTGCTTTGTTGTAATTAGGTTAATGTAAGTAGCTAATTACACTTTCATTACGTTTCTACAGCGTTTTAAAACCAGAGAGGCAGGATTATCTTGGTACACTGTGTTACTGCGTGTAATGAGGTGTAATAATAAAACAGTTCGGATTTTGAAACAGTGCTCAGAATGATTTTTTTGTTGTTGTTTTCGTGAATATGAAAGCTTGTAAGCTAGTGATGAAATTTTAGTAAGATCTTTGCAGATGAGAAAGGTGTTTATTGAATTTGGTAATAACAATTTGAAATCAGGGATGTCTCAGATCAGCAGGCTTAATCAGGAGAATAAACACAATATGCATACAATGTTATAATACTGAATAACGTTGATCCTTACAAGGTATATGATTGTTGAAACTCTAGTTTTAACTTACGTAAAATGTGCTCTTAGAACTTTCTTTTGCAAGTTGTGGTTGGTGATTTGTGAGGTTGAAATATCAAGTATTGTACGTTTAGAGGCTGTGAAAGGATTGTTATTCTCTAGAAGTACATGTTAAATTTTAGGGATAGCTTGTAAGGTTCTGAAATTGGCAGTTTGGTAAAGCAAAATGCTGTTTTTTTTTTTTTTTTTTTTTTTTTTTTTGTAAATTTTCTAAGTGGTTCTGTTATGTGAAGAATAAGCATGTAAAAATCATAGGAATCAAAGCCTGCTGAATATACGTGACTCTTCTCCAGAGGTAATCAGGAAGCGCTCTGTTAAGTGTGTGGGAGTCTTATCTATTTACTAAAGACTGACTTAAGAAAAGCAGTGTAGTATTCTCAGGTATCTTTAAATTTCTGGAAAGATGCCATGATCAGATGGATTTAAAAGGGACACTTTGTTAACCATGAACTGTAGAATGGTGATACATTGTACCAAGGATTACTTCTGTTACCTGAAGTTGGTAACAAACTAGGTTGAGATTAGTACTGGCCATGGGAATTCTGATTTTTGTTTGTTTGCTTTTTTCTTCAGATTTTGCTTTTCTAGGATTGCTGAATTTATTTCAAACTTTAGAGTGGCTACAGGTGACAGCTTCACCAAAAATGTTGTTTCTGAGGGAACTTTTCAAACATCTTTTAAACTTAAGGATGGAAAGAGACCATGGTGTACTGATGGACCGTCGACTGAGTATGAGCCAGCAGTGTGCCCGGGTGGCCAACAAAGCCAATGGCATCCTGGCTTGTATCAGTAATAGTGTGGTGAGCAGGACTAGGGAAGTCATCCTGCCCCTGTACTCAGCACTGGTGAGGTCTCACCTCAAGTACTGTGTTCGGTTTTGGGCACCTCAGTACAGAAGGGACATGGAGGTGCTGGGGCAGGTCCAAAGGAGGGCAGTAAGGCTTGTGAAGGGCTTGGAGAATATGTCCTATGAGGAGAGACGGAAGGACCTGGGGCTGTTTAATCTGGGGAAAAGGAGCCTGAGGGGAGACCTTATTGCTTGCTTCCAATATCTGAAAGGTGCTTACAGCGAGAGCAGGGCTGGTCTCTTCTCACTGGTGACAGGATGAGGGGAAATGGCCTCAAGTTGCACCAGGGGAGGTTTAGGTTGGATATCAGGAAACATTTCTTAACAACCCTTTCTATAAAGCACTGGAATAGGCTCCCCAGGGAGGTGGTTGAGTCACCATCCCTGAATGTGTTTAAAAACCGTTTGGGTGTGATGCTCAGGGACATGATTTAGCGGAGGGCTGTTAGAAGTAGGGCAATGTAGTTAGGTTGTGGTTGGATTTGATGATCTTTAAAGTCTTGTCCAACCTGAGTGATTCTGTGATTCTATGGAAAAGACTGAATGTGTTGGTGCAGTGATTTTATTTACAATTGTACATCGACTTTGATTAACATCTTATTATCTTACTTTATTGTTGCAAAATTGAGTTTTCACAACCTTTTTTCTCTAATATAATGGACAAGCAGAATGCTGAATTGCAAAAATGAGTGCTGTGATAGCACCTGTGCATAATATAATGGTGATCTCATTAAGCTGTGTGGGGAGAGGGGAGAGGGTGGAAAACACAGCAGAATGGATTGTACCTTTTGTACAGTTTACATGTACAGAGCTCATCCAGGTTGTTTACACGTCTTCTAAAGCTCCATTCTTCCTTTTGAGAGGCTGATAGCTTGCCTCTAAGCAATTCCCATTGCACTGTGAAATTTTTGCTTATAATTAAAAAAAAAAAATCCCCAGCCCTGTTTTCTGTTAATAGCAGAAGTAAAAATCTTACCACCTTTTCAGTCCTCTTGTTGCTACAGCAGAATTTGCAGAAGAAATTCTTGAGTTCACGAAAGGCGCTGTGTGTATATTGAGCAGGAAACAAGTGTGTTGGCTGGAAGGGAAAACTTCTACATGGATACCAGTGGACTGCCTTCGTTAGCCTTTGGGGCCAAATGCGGTGCCAAAGTTCTCCCAAAGAAGGTTATGGAACCTGCACATCACATGTTGCTGCTCCTTTTCCTGCTGAGGGGCTAAAGCCATGAGGCTATGAGTAAACAGGAGCTCAGTTCACTGCTGTGCTAAGCACAGGCCAAGTAACAGGATGGATGGGAGGTGTTCTGGGATTGATTGGCATAAATGCATGCTATTTTGTGACGTGATCTTTCTCAATCTGGAGCTGTTGCTGAGCTGTATTGGGCTCTCACCTTGTGTTTTAGTGTGACAAACAGCTTGTGATGACCATGACAAGTGCTTGGAGCTTTTATTTTTTGCCTTTGCTTTCAGCTGCCTGCCTTCTCTCTGCAGGGAAGCACGTGGGTGGGGTACAGCCCTGTAGCTTGCTGCAGAGTTTTGTTTTTTTTTTATTTTGGGGTGTAGAGTAGGTGTAGGAGATCTTCTGGAACTTGAAAGCTTGATTCGCATTCTTGTGGTAAGTTCTGGATCTCAGGGAGTCAGCTTTTGAGGAAGCAGGGGATCAGAGCTGCTGTGGTGTCTCTGCGGTGCTTTGGTTTGTTTGACTGACCCCTGGTCTGCTCCTGCCAGAATTGTGTTACTCTGCAGACAACGAGCTGAGCTGATAAAACTTGAGACACTTGCTATGTGTTTATCAGGGAAATAGATAAAAAATTAAAGTGCAAACTTCTGCTGCTGTTCTGTTTTCCAGTTCTTTATGAACCAAGAAACAATTCCTCATCTGTTTCCAATGTCAAAGGATAAACAAAGAGGTCTGAAAGCATTAGTTACTTGAAGGAATGTGTGACAAATATCTTGGACTGGAATCTTTAATCTACTTTTGCATATATTCTCCATGAATGCTCTTAATTTCTTCTCTACTCTTCAGTGGGTTTTTCCAGTTAAAACTGAAGTGTGAGGCCCTATGTGCTCTGTAAATTTGTTGAGTTAGAAGACCTTTGAATGCCTTGCTTACTCATCAAATGAAGTGAATTTCCAGATGATGGGTTCTGATGCTTGCAGAAATTTTCAGTCCTAGGCTTCACTTTGGGGCAATATTTCCCTGGCGTGTCAGTCACTGCACAGCACAGAGCTGCCTTGTAAGGAGCACTGATGGCTTTGGAGGCTGCCAGAAAGTGTATGTGGGCTGGCAGCATGGATGCCTGAGTTTGGGTGGAATTTTTGATGCCACAAGAAGGGAAAGGAAATAACGATATTGAGCCTGTTATTTAGCACTAAAAAAAATAAGTAGTAATAAGACTAGTAATAAGTAACTAGTCTTTCGGTATGGAGATGCTGAAATGTTATAAAAAGCAAGAGATTGCTTGATGTTGTCTGACATTTAGACAGTTCAGTCTTTTTCAAAACACTTTGGTCTCCTCGCATTTCAGAAAAAAACAAACAAAAAAGATGTGTAGAATAAGGAGGGAAGTTTGGAAGTGAATATTGTCTGGTGAGTTGATGTGACGTATTTTGGCTATTGCCTTTAAGTGGAATCTTGAAATTACTAGGTGCTTTGCAGTTCAACACCTGAACTACTGCTCCAGACCCGAATTCTTTTGTTCTTCACCCAGAGTTCTGTGGTAGTTGTGCAAGGCACTCACAGTTTGTGAGGGCATGAGATGGAGAAAATTGCCCAAGTTGCTGCACTAATGCAATAGGATTTGTAGGAGACTAATGTTTTTATTAAATAATTTATTTCCTAGCACACAACTTTCTACTACAAATTCTCATTTCCCAAGTGATAGAGCGTTATTCTGAAACCATGATCACAAAATAATTTAGCTAAAATTTGGCAGCATGTCCTAAAATGAAGCTTAAAACCTGTATTGAAAATGAAATTTCAGTCTCTGTGGAAGGTTATGGAGTGGATACATTCCAGCCTTCTCCAAATGAGCATAGTGTTCAGCAGGCAGCTGAGGCAGTGTGTGCAGTTCAGTGGATGCCCTGTGTAGTTTAGCTGGGGTTTCAGCCAGAGACAAAAGCGGATCCCATTGATGAGGGCAGGCTGCATGGCAGATGCAGCCCAACACTGTGCTGCTGCTGCTGCGTGACTTCTTGCTGCTGAATTATTCTGCATGCCTTCGTGACAGTGCTATTAGAAGATTTGCTTCCTAGACAGAGAAACATATCAGCTAAAAGATCTGCACAGACATTTTCTTTGTGGGTTTTTTTTTTTTTCTTTGTGTGTGTGTGCTTTTCAGCCAAACAGTACAGTGATTCACCTTGGGCACTTGCTGTGTACTGGTACTGGTGTGGACACAGCAGGATTGAGATCACATGGCTAAAAGACATATCTTTTGACAACAAATGCAGCATAGATGGTCCTAATGAAGTGAAATTTCAGTATTTTACTGCTTATGTATAAGGGAATGTCACTTTTGAGTATCTCTGTAACATAGCAATGTGAGAATCAAGCCTAATTAATTTAATTGTTCTGAAATCTTTGTAGAAAAGCTTCTAAACTGTAAATAACTCCCTTCCTTCCTTTTCTTTTCTCCTTTAAAAAATAATCTGCACTGTTATCTGCAGATCTGTTGCATTAACTTCCTTTCTGTGCTTGATCATTATTTTCAGGAAGCAGAGAGCTATGTTAAGTTGATGTATTTCTTTAAAATTTAATAAAATTATAAGATACAGAAGCACGTATTGGCTGGTAAGGCTTGTGCAGTTAAAATAAAAATAAAGAATTTGCTTCTCATTTTGCAGTACTGACAAATACAGCATACCAGCACAGTAGAGATCTGTGATTTTTTCTGTATTTCTGAATGAATTTCTTCAAGAAGTTACATGAAAGAGTTGTATCAATATCTTATCTCCTTTGAGAGGCAGTCAGCTTTTTCTGCATATTAGGTTCTTTATTGTCTTTATATTCCTGCATGATATTTTGTTTTCCTTGTTTTAACTCCATAAAAAATGACCGTATTGCACATTCACTAAACACCAAACATTGCTTTTTATAAAATGCATTGTGTAACTTGTTTGTTCCTGAGCTTCCTTATGGAAAGGATGTCCTGTGTTTGCTTACGTTTGTAGATCGCTGTACTGTCTCGTAATTTTTGTGAATGCCATTGCATTTTATATGCTTACACATGTACAGCACGTAAGCGATTTATCAGACTGTTCCTTACAGAGATGGCTTGAAATGAGAACTGGACTAAAACTAGAAGCAGGTGTGAAGTGAAGTTAGCAGATAGTCCAAAACAGGTAACATAACCGATTGGCAGGGTGTTCTGAGAGGGTAGGTGGTGTCTGCAGGGAGAAGGACGCGCATAGGGTGGTTGAGAAGCTGCAAGCATGTATGTGGGGCTCAGAGAGGTGCGGGGGTTACAGCAGCAATGGCTGAGTAGCCTCCCGCCTTTCTGCTCATACTTCAAAACAAAAAAGTTGGATGATCAGGCTCTTCAGTAGGGTTTCTTTTAGGTACTTGAGGGTTCTGATTTGGAAAATCAGAATGAAAGGCTGCCCAGATTTTATGGCAGTTCTGTCCTGTGCTTGGCAGTGAGTGGTTAATGTGAAATCTTGTGATTCTATGCTGGGAGGAGAGCATGAGTGCTGGGAACGGGATACTGATGTAACTTACATGGAAGTTGAGGTTCTGCTTTGGAAGAAGCAGGCATATGCAGAAAAATGTTAGTACATGTTCACAGAAATGATGAATTAATTATGAATAAGCAATTTCACTTAATTTTTTTTTTCTCTTTTTCCAGAACTACATTTCTCAAACTGCTTAAGTTTGTTTGCCCAGCCCTTTGTATAAGTGAATCTTGTAGTTGATGCAGAATAGTACGCTATCAGGCTGTGAAATAGAAAAGATAGGGATGGTTTCTAGATAAATATGATAAAAATAATTTTCCAGGATGTGGACGTAAGTACTACTGTAAAGATCATGCAGATGCTCATGACTGGTTTACTGAACATGATGTATTCTGTCCTGTTTGCAAAAGTGCCAACAGTGAAATGTGCTCTGACCCTGGCTTTGCATGCACTATTGCTTTAGGAATTCACCATTTTGCTTCACTTTAGGAAGTAGAGCTGCAGCATGTTACACATCAGCAAAGACTAAAGTGACTTTTGGGTGGTGTGGGACAGGTGAGGCTATGTCCAGGGTGATCTGCCCTATGCACTGGTAAGGAGCCGTAAGGTACGAAATCAATATACAGTGCTTAAGCTTGTTCTGAGATGCTCTTGTTCATGAACTTTTCTTGTTTCCTTGGGTACTTCTCATATTCTAGCCCTTTTTGATTAACTGTGAAATATTTTTAAGCTCTCAGTGGATATACTGCGTCTTCAGCTGCAGTGCTAACATTTAATAGCTCAGATTGGATGATGGTATAACGAATGTTATAATGTTTATTATAGTTTTTGAAGTTTTGTTAATGTGCTCAACCTCTTTGTCAGGTCACCATAAATAAAAGGGTGTTGCTTTGTAATTTTAAGTTTAATGTCTGGTAAATTACTGCTAGGTATGTGGTTGTTCTTAAAGTATAAAACATTATAGAATGGTAAAAAGGAGAGTTTGTCTATAGAAAGCTTTATTAGAGACTACTTTCTGCCTCTCCTGAGAAATTTTTATGGAGATGGAAGGGATGATGTGGTTTACAGTGCTGGATACTTTCATTAGTGCTGCACTAAGGGTTTTTTTTACCTTAGGTGTTTGTGCAGGTGAGAAGTATGTCTGTACCTGTTGGTGCATACCACTGCACTATTTTTCAGACCCTCCGACAAAAGCACCATATCAAGACAGACCAAAAGTGTGTATAGGCTTGGTCCTCGCTTATCCTGCTGCCAGGCCATTTTCCCTCCCCATCTTCGCAGTTTTAGCTGCGAAGGGGAGTGTGAGTGCTCTGTCCCTAAGGAGCTGATTTAGCTCCTATCTGGCTGATTCTGCTCTGAGAAAGTTCAGTCTCACTTGTGAGATCCTTGGTTGTGGGGGAATGCTTTGGGAACTAAGCATGTTCAAAACAGGTCTTGCCTGAGCTCTGAGTTTGTATGGCAAGATTTGGTTTGTTTTTTTCTCTTCTTTCTTGCCTCAAGTAGGTTCTCCTTTAAGTTCCTCCTCTAGCTCTGTAGGACACAAGGATCAAGTAATCTTGGTGTATGCAGAGGTGGCATTAGCTCTTCTTGGGAAGGCTGCAAAGTGCCAATTTTCAAGACTTTTTTTTCAAGAGACTTTTGTCTCCTACTGTTTTCACATTCAGGGATGGATTCCATATCTAGAGTTATTCATTTTATGTAGCGTTAATTGATAAATATTCATCAGAGCATTGCTGAATTGAAGCCTGCCCAGCTTTATGTTTTTAGAGGCATATTTTCATTCCTTCATGCTTTCAGGAAAGGGAAGGACAATAAAATCTTCTCTTTAAAATGAAGTTAATATCCCTTTCAGCACTTACAGCTCCTACAAATCTTGTGTGTTCCTGGGCTCAAGAGCTTGTTTTAGCTGGACTGCTTTTTAGCACCGCTCTCCACATGTAATTAAAGTGCTTTGTGCATTGTACTTTGGTCCTAGTACAAAGAAAGCCCTGCAGCTTGTTTTCAGAGCAGTTTCTTCGCAGCCAGATTGGTCTTCTAAGCAAAGTGGTGTAACTGCACCTGACGCTGTGTTTGTGTAGTAAATGTTTGTAGAGCTCTGAGGGAGACCAGAAGCAGCATCTAGGTGAGTGCATTGCACTGGGACGCAGACGTTGGGGTTCTACTGAAGACAGGAGCACTCCTTTGTTTGCAGAGATGGAAGCGACTGGTTCTTTTATAAGGCCTAACTAGATGTTTGTGAAAAGCTTTGAGACACTTTTGATTAACGACTATGCAGTATGTGATTATATCACACATAATAATAGTGGGTAGGAGGAGACAGACTGGCAGTATAATTCTTGCAGCATTGTGAAAACTTCAGGCTTTGTTCTTCAAACACAGTCTTTGCATTTAAACATGATTTTTCTCTGCGACTTGCCCTAGTCTTTATCTCCTCCAAATAAAAGATAAAATAAAATAAAACCAAGAAAGAAGCGTTTATCTACCTTTATTTGAAAAAAGAAAAAAAGAGGGAGTGAAGGAAGAAAAAGTGTTGGACATCTGTCTGCTGTTTTGGCTAGTTTAGTTGTGTGATATTTGAATGATCAGTGCTGTTCTGCTTTTACTAACGTCGGAGTCATGGTCTTCTCTGAGTTTGAGTGGGTGATGGTTTTGAACTTCAGAAATTGATTTTCCCCATTTTTCTGTTCTTCATTTTGCTGGAAGTTTTTAGTCACAAGGTTGCTGTACCCTATAATGTAGCCCAGGTTTTTGTGACAGAAAGATTTGTTCCAGGGGCTCATTTTGCAGCTGGGCTAAGCGGGGCTGGGGTTTGGGAGGAGGTGGGCTGTGGTGAAAGGGCCACTTGGGAGCCTGGCAGGGATGCAGTTTAAGTGTTGTCCAAACATGAGATTCTTCTGGATGTCCAGCAGTGCTTTCCAGAAAGCTTACAGCTCTGCAGAGGAACTGGTGGTGTTTTCTCCTACAGCTTCATTGAGATGTGATGCTCCACAGGGCTCACAGGCCTGTTTCTATGAGGGCAGGCAGGCAGCCTGTGCACGCTCCAGTCTTGTTGCTTCTGTTCTCCCCAGTATAACTTTATTGCCAATCATTTGATTCATAAACCAAGATCCCAGGAGTCACGAACAGCATGCTGGTAGCAGAAACCAGTGGACAGTTGGAAATTTACTCACTAATATACAGTGTAGCAATGCTTTCCTAGGCAAGAGGCCTATCAGAGAAATCACGCATGGCTTGCCACCTGGTTGGAGACTGCCAACAAGCATTTAACGTGTGTGCTCGTGTTTTTTCATGTTGTTTCACGTTCTTTGTTACTTGTAATGCTGGAATAATAACTGGGGACGCTCATTTTTATGGGCGCTCACCTGCGTGAGGTTTGTGACCTGCAGAAGGCTTTCCTCTCCGGTGGTTCCATCGTCAGTACAGTTTGAGAAGGAAAGCAGGTTGCTTTGGTAGAAACACAAGCTTATTCCCCAAAGGTCTTGTTCTTGCAATCTTTCTGAATTCTGACTTGGTGCCACCAAACAATAAATTTTTGCTTCCACTAAAAATTTGTATTTGTTTTTGAGAAGTGCAATGTGGAAGCTGATGTTACTGCTAGTGGGTGATATTACTGATATTACTTACCAGTGGGTGAAGAAATTAAGCAGATTAAGCAGATCAACCTCTTTTAGAAACGAACGTAACCACCCCCAATGTTTTCCTGAGTACATGAAAAATATGCGTTGTCTGAAGTGAAGTGCCTTCTGGTATTGTCACTAATGAAGCACACTTTCACAGACAGGTTGACAGAGGGAATTTGGGTAAGAGCTGACACCCTGTAATCTATAGATGTGTTGTGGAAGACAGTAGACAGTTGTAGATTGTATTTTGGCCATGTGATTTGTTTTTTTTTTTTTTTTTTTTAATATCTAAATTATAAGATTGGTATTCTATACATATATGGAAATAGATTTTGTTTCAGGCCTTTTAGGTTTGCCCATACTTGCTCTTTAGACTGCTAATGAGACTCAAAGTTGCTTAAAAGTTAATTTATCATGCAAAAAAAGTTAAACTGGAAGCAATAGCAGTATACTTCTTTCAGAGGATACAGCTCCATTTCATGTTTCTGGCAATGCTTCTGTAGAATTCTGTACTATGAAAAATAAGACACTTGTATGATGTATATAAATTCCAAAACATAGAATGTGGAATAAATATTTCACTTAGTATGGAGAATTTGAGTATGAAAACAAGAATTTTCAAGTAACTGTGGAAAATAAGTGGCAAATGTTACAAAGGAGTGGAGAGTAAGATGAAAGGGGAGGTGAGCCAGAAATGTGAAGGTATGGCATGAACTGCTCTGAAGGGAGCTCAGTGTTCACAATCGTTTTCTTTGGATTGTGACAACGTGGCATCTGCAGCAGAGTTTTTGCTCTTGAATGAACTCCAAGCCTTCCTTAAAACCTGTCCATTTTTGCAAGTGATAGGTTTCTGAGACCTGCTGTTTCTGCTGTGCTGTAGTTCTTTGTTTAACAGACTGAGAAAGGGTTGTACACTTCTTTGAAATGCAGGTGAAAAAAGATTCCAGGGTAGGTTCACATTTTAACTCATAAAATTTATTCTTTGTTGCAGTAGAACATTGACTGCTTTTTCTTACCAGTCAATACTTCCAGCTGTAATGAGCTCTCTTTGTGGGGGAGAATAGAATAGCAGAGAATGCTCTGTTGTGAAAATATACAGTTTTCTGTAATAAGGAAATTTTGGTCAGTGGCAGGGCAATGTTTATAGTAATTACAGAAAATGAAAGACATCCATTTCTGATGAAAGATTTGGAGGATGTGTTGGGATTGTTGTATGCAGAGACCAGTGGTAATTACCCACTCATATTTCAAGTCACTGTACAATTTCAGTGATGCCAAAGTTTAGAAGCTGGTGGCCAAGGGATGATGAGAAGTTTATCACCAGCTGTTTTAATGGGTTGGTTTTCTACTTTTTTCCAGACTCCTCTATTTTTTTAAACTATAATAATATTAAATTCAGTGAAATTGAAACACTTTATCAGCCTAGTCATTTACATTGTAACCTTTGGCTTCTTTTCCCCATGCTCTTTCTTTCCTTGAATGCTGTACCTTAAGTATTGAGTTTCATTAATTAGCACTCATTCTTGCTTAAATCTAGCTGATGTTAATCTGTGTTAAAAACAAATATCAATTATTTTCTAATGGGATAACTCCAGGTTAAGCAGCAATAAGAGGATCGACAGAGAATACAGTATCACATGAAAATCACTCACAGTCTTACCAACCTTAAGGTAGATGCAACTTTATAATGTTTACCCTTCTCCCCTTCAGTATAAGCAATATTTTTGATACAGCGGTTGGAGAAAACATGCTCTGTGTGCAGCAGATGTTGATAAACACAACAGACTACATCTTGGTCACCAGTGATGTGTTTAGGGTAACATCTTAGTAAACTAGATTTTTAAAAATGAATTGTTTGCTAGAAGCAAACAAAGAAGGATTAGGTTTTTTTTTCTCACGAGAAACTTTGGTGGCAGTGGTGTAGTCGTAGGCAATGGTTTTTCTTTTTACTGTTAGAAAACTTCTCTGGTCTACTTGGAAAATGTATTACTTTATGAATCTGCCTGTAATCTTTCTCACTGTTATGAAATGAAAGGTAATGCTAGTATTCTCGTCTTTCTAAAAAGATTTTTTTTTTTTTTTTTAACTCAGAGTCCCGAATGCTATTCTGTTGAAGCATGTGTCAAAACGAGAGCCTGTGATGTAATGGAGACTTGGAAACGCTGCAGTTGTGCACTTTGAAAGTAAGTCAAAAATTTTCCAGTTTCAAAGATGACCTACTGAAAAAAAAAACAAACAAGATAGTTTGGCTTGTGCAATTGTAATTTGCTGCTTTGAAAGCCACTGCTACTTGCTTTTATATAAAGTTTGTGGTTCTTTTTTAATCTTACGTGTGTCAGCATTGCATCTGTTGGTTCCCTTTTTATTTGTGGATTTTGCAGGGTTAACCTGTAAATGATACCAGAGAGGCTGTTATCTGTGTTTCCTATATATTTCCTATTACCTGGGAAAAAGATCTGAGTTTTTTAGTACTAGAAAGCAACAAATTCTTATGAAAGTATTTATACATGGCTTGAATTAATCTAACTTCTTTTGTTTAGAAGTTAATGAGATTTAGCTGGTTAAATTTCATTCCATTTGGTTTTTCAATGTCTTCTGCAGGAGAAGAGTATGACAAGAGTTAGTGCTGAAACCACTGCAAGGGGAGAGAAGTGCGTTCTATCATTACAAGTGTTTGAAAACTTAAGAGTGTAGTGCGACCCTTATTTGCATCACTTATGATCTGATACCACAAATATCTGAATATAGCTACATCTTGTTAGTTTGTTCATGTATATACACAATAAATTCATTTTCATGTATATGTATATAACCATAATTTTGAGGATATGCCACCAGCCTTAATGGCCCCATCACCAGAAGAGTGTTTTGCAGAACTCTGGAGCTGGGTGTGAAAACTTCACTTCAATAGTATAACTGTTAGACCATTTTCCTAGTTACTGTGCCCGCTGTTTCATGTGCTATCACTTGGCCAAATGGCTGCTGTCTGCACATTATTTTGCATCTTATTTGCCAGGCAGTAGAGCCTTATGGAGGCTGTGTGTGGGAGATGGTGGGGAAGTCTCTGTAGAAGTGAAACGTGTCCTTAAAACTTCAAAGAATATCTTTTTGTAAGCGTAGGCTAATCTGTGATTTTCTCAGAGGGTATCCTGGCTTTCTGGAGTAAATGGAATTAGCCAACAGTGTTTATGGGGATAAGCTTGAAATGATGAGTTACGTGGTTCTTTTTAAAGGTTATTTTCTGATGGTTATCTTAAAGTATCGAAGGATGTAGGTTTTCTTTTTCTTTTTCTTTTTTTTTTCCCTCTTCTGTCAAAGTTTGTATATAAACAGTAACAGCGTGGAGTAAAAAGCCTGAAAAATAAATAGGACAGCTGCTACTTATAGTAGAAGGCAAAATGTGCTTTATAATTCTTGCTTAAAAATTGGTTCTCTGGGATTTTTCACTAATTAATATTGTAAAGTAATTTTGCCTTTGGGATAATTTTAGCGGGTTGTAAATACTCAGAATATTTGACTTAAATGTGTGTTTTTCATGTGTTTGCAGAACTAATTCTTTAAATGTTCTCCTGACAGTTGATCATCTTGAATGGTGGTCGTAGTCAGTATTTTGCTTTTTAGAGCTACTCTGCTGCACCCTTATTTCTGGAAAAAAAGTAAAAATAGTCAGAATAACAGGACTGAACTGAGAAGACCTTGATGAGAAATTGTATGCTAGTTTTTGGGAAATAATCTGTTTTTTTTTACCTTTCTAAGGCAAAAAAAAAAAAAAGTTCTAATTGAATGTCTGTTGAAAGAATAGCTTTTTTTTTTTTTTTTTTTTCCCCCCCTTGAAAAAGGGTTCAAATTTGAGTACTATGACAGATTAATTAGAGGATCTGTTGTAACCCACTGGAGGTGAGGTATTTGGATATACAAAAAAATGTAGTGATATCTTTGTTATTGGGAAGTTTAGAAGGAGTTTGACACTTAAGTGTGATGCTTCTCAGCCAAATAGAAGCATGTAAGCTTTTAAATTATTTTCCCCTTCTTTTTTGCTACATATATATATATATATATATATATATATATATATATATATATACACATAGAAACAAGTGCTGTCACACTTAGGGAATTGTTAAATGGATTGAATGTATTGCAGTCCTGCTGGACATGTTCATTTCTGGGGAAATGTTAGCTTTGTAGAAGTTCACCTTCAGCTGCATTAGGTTATGCATGGGGTATCTGACCTCATGACAGTCCTGGGCTGATCTTTCTCTCTCTCTGCCAATTAACTTAAGGTGTCCTCAGGAGGCATTAATGACTTTCATGTTAACAACAGTATTTGTAACTGTTTAGCTGGGGGTTGCCCTTGAAGGGAAGTAGAGATCAGCGGAGGATGGCAGGACATCTGCAGCGTGGCCCATGCAGGTGGTGGTGCTTGAGAGTCAGGTCACAATGCTGTGAGGGAGATCTCAGGGATGCTGTGATGTACCCTGGGTAACTTTCTTGTAATAATCCACTCCCAATGTCATTTAAAAATAGGTTTGGTTTGGCTTTTCCCATTGCCAATCAAAGATGAGTGTTAATAGCTTGACTGGCTTAGGCTGATGGAAAGCATTTCTGGTTGGTTTTGGAGGGTCTTAAATAAAAGCATGAGTATGCAAGTGCAGTTGTTGGTACAGATTTCTTTTACTTGTGGGAATGGTCATTTTTAAGTCTCTTCCAGACATGGCTTTTGTCTGCCTGCAGTATCTTGCCTAAGACCAAATCTTTTCTAGCTCAGGTGCGCGTACTATGAGGGAGGCGAGGGGTCTGGCTGTGGCTGCAGCCACTTGAACCAGCTGGAATGTGGAGAATTGCATACCATACTGAAGGGCAACTTGACATAGTTCATGAAGATCAGAGAGAAACAAGCAATCCAAAGAGGGCATTGCACAACAGAAAATGTGCATCCTTAACTACATGGCGTCTTTCCCTCAGGCTGAAACAATGCAGTTTCAATGTCAATGGCCAAATCCTCACAGTACAACAAGTAGTTTAGGTAATTATCTCAGGAGCTGTCTTTGTTTTTGCTGCACCTAATGAAGTAGGCTCTGTTCGTGGTTTAATTTGTTATGCACTATGGTAATAGAAATATTTCTAAGTGTTTAATTCTTACTATGTATGCTTGAAAATCACAATCAAGGGAAGTTTTTATGTCCTTTGAGGAACGTTTTGATGCTCTTATTCCTGAAATCTAAGTACTGTTTTGCAATAAAATTAAACACTTTGTGCTACACCCTGTATTTCACGTAGCTTGTGTTCCCAAGTGTGATGTTTGTAGTCAGTAATTGTTCTGTTACTATTCAGATATAACTGATTTTTTTATTTGTTATTCTATTTTTGAAATTTGCATGGTATGCAATGTCAAAGCGTTGATTTATCATCTAACTGTCTAAAGACAAACTGTCTTCAGTCAGGTGGCAGAAATATCCATGGGATTTTGTAACTGACTTGGAGAGAGAAACGTCATCTGCTGTAGTTGTGTGTGCCCACATTCTCCCTTTGAGAATTTACCAGTGTGATTATATAATGAATTTCTTGGGTTTCATTGGCCCATTGAGGGAGACTTGAGCACTTCATTGTGACTGGATGGATCTGAATAATGGACAAGCCTCTCTTGCAGAGGGACCTGCAAGCTAAGCCGCTCAAAGTTGAAAGCAAATCTTTCCTCTTCTTTCTGAACTGACATCTGAAAGAAATGAGATTAGCTGAAACTTCAGCCCTGTTTCACGGATTTTAAAAATAGAATGAATGAGGGAAATCCCTCCTTGAACCAGAGCTACATAAAGAGATTCTTCACAAGTAACACATTATCCTTGCTCTTTCTACTCTATGCATTTATGGTCAGTGTGAAGGTGGAAATGCTGAATGGAATGGCTGTTTAATGCATTTTTCTCTCATACCTATGGAAACAAGAATTTATCTATCTAAATTAATTTCACTTTCTTCATATGAGATATTCACTGGTTTCACTAATTCATTTGAAGTAGGAAACTAACGGTATAAATGTTTAAAAGGAGTACTGGCCTTATTAATTCAGTGCTCAGAGGAAGCAATATCACACTTTTTAAGGCATATTATAAACTTTTTCCTGTGAGCCTTTACCACAAGTACTTTTTACGTAAATATATGTCTGCCCATGTTTCAGGCTGGAAATGTTATGCCGTAGAAAGTGAGAGGTAGTAATCACACACTGCCAACTGATGGTATGTGAAATGGAAGGTGGAACTTAGTGCAGCTCCTGTTAGCTGGAAGCATCAGTTATGCTATGAATGTGTGCTTTAGGTTGGCTGTGTCATTCTCTGGCTGTTCAGGAGGACCCCTAGTAGAGTGCTCTTTAGTTCCGTTTTCTAAAGAGCTCTCCAGGCTATCTGTTGTGAAGAGACACTAGAAATAAAAAGATACTCCATGAGCTAATGTGATGGAAATCACAGCTGGGGAACGTTACTTTTTAGATTATCTCCAAAATCCCCCATGTACCTTCTTGCTTCTGAAGTGATTGTTCTTTCGAGGCCTTTATTATGTCAATCTTGACTCACTTCTAATCTTCTCACTTAGAGAAATAACATTATAGCTATCCTCTTAGGATCCTCAGAGTTGATATTGTTCAAAATCTCATGTGACTTCTTTGTTGCTCCTCTTTTAGAGGTCAGGATAGTTCTGCCTTTAAAACCCTTTCAGAACTGTCTCTGGGTGTTTGCTGTTCTAGTGTATACAGCTTTGATTCTGAGTGTAGGAGGGGAAAAGGGAAAAAGATTCATGCATATGAATATGTATTTCATATATTCAAAGATATATTGATATATACATAGGATTTATGTGGATGTGTGTATGAAATCAAAGCTTCTCATAAAGCACGCAGCTACTGAGATAGAGATGAGTTATGTTGGTACAGGTTTCATTCATGCAATGATTGTTAGGAAGAGTAGGTATTTCTTGGTATAAAAGAAAGCCCAGGCACTTATAACTATAAAACTTTACGTAATGATACAGTTTTTCTACAGCACCATGTGGACCTTCTCAATAGCATTACATTAGAATTAAAATTTTAATTGCTTGGAAGAAACTTAGGCAAGCTGGAGCATGGACACTGTTTCTTCTTGTTCGTAGGAGTAGGGAAACAAACCAGTCAGATCTCTTTTTCTGCTCTAAGGCTGTTAGAGGTGAGGCAGCAACTACATTGATCCAACCTAAGAGGAAGTACTGACAAAAATCTTTTTCTTCAAGGATGACCTGCTCCCATGGATTTGCAGTTTAGATGCAACTTGTATAGTGGAAAGCTGATGCGTATGTTCATAGTAAATGTGATACCTCACAGCAGAGACGGGTTTATTCAAAGCTGCATCTTGAAATAGCATTAGGTTTGACATTCAGGGAAAGTATACACATTCCATAGTTGCTTTGTTCTTTTTCTTTTTTGCATGTTAGAAAATGCATGCTTCATTGATAAAAAATAATAATGGAGAAATTAAATTGGAAACAGTTGCTTTTCTAATTAGCTATGATAAAAATCAATTCTTGACCGTGAAAGTGAGAAATTTTGGATCTAGATTTCCTTCTTGCCTGTTTATCTCTTGCCCAACGTTTTGTGTTAATTATATCAGAACGAATACTGCTCTCGCCTCTGATGTACACTGCTCCTGTCCAATGAAGAAAATATCTGTTAGTAATACAGTAAGTGTAAACTAGGAAAATCCATTGTGAATACTTTCATAAGAGAAGTAAGTAATTATTGTGGTGATAAACTTAGGGTACTACAGTCAAAGTAGTGTCATTTTTAAAGTGTGGACTGGCAATCTATTGGACAAATTGTAGTTACATGAAGGTTTACTATTAGTCTGGCTAATACAGAGAAACATGTGGCTTGTTGGAAATAGATTTCTATCAGGTGGACATTGAAAAGTCCTATGTTAAGTGATTTGAAGGGACCACTAGAGGTCGTGCGCTTCAGTGCCACAACCGAAGCTGGAAGAACTTGGAAGTTAGGCAAGGCTGCTCTAGACCTTTTCTAGATGAGGGTCAGCTATTTTTAGGATAAGTTCTTCCAGGCTCTCCAGGCAGACTGAGGCAGTTTGTGCTAGGTGTTTCTGTGCTGCTCAGGGAACAAGCCGCTCTGTTTTCTTTTTAGCACTTGATTTCTGTTTGGCTGTTTAGGTAATGAAGACTTCTGAATTCTTAAGTCTGAAATAACTGTCCGGCAGGGTTTTTGGTTTTCTCAGTGCTGGAAACAGTCAAAGCAGGTGTTTCATGGATAATGCAATGAAAAGATAGAAAGACCTGACAGAATTGAAAGAAGCTGATTATCTGTGGAGTGATACGTTGAAGTTAAGAATTATTTGTACTTGAACCACTTTCCTTGAACCACACTTTTCAATCTTTATGACCTCGTATTGTCCTTACTTTTGATATGATATACGCAATATTTATCATGCAAAAATCTAGGCTGTTTTTTAATATTCATAGTTACTCCATTTTACTATTCCTCTTTATTCTGTTTTTTAATTAATGCTTGACTTAACTTATTAAGAGATGGAACAGTCAAAACTGAGATTCATGTCAGAAATAGATATCTAATTGTTTGCTAAAAGTTTCCTCAGCTTTGGTCTAAACCTACTTGCCTGGAAAGCAGCATTGTCTTGACCTGCTGCTACTCCTTGGATGACTGCTCCTATCACTTGTTAATCTAGAAACCACTGAGGGGCAGGAATGTCTGTTATTTAAACTAGTAAACGTAGTAAACAAGAAAACCCATTTTTGTCGTGATTTACTGGTAGTATGTTTGCTTAAAATAAAGTAGCACTTTTAGCAATAGTAAGTTGCTGAGTTTGTGTCCTGGATTGGTGGTTTTGGGCATACCTGTAAAAAGCATGAGACCATAAGTGTGGAGAACCACGCCACTCTGGTTGTGAACTGGCAGCAACTGACTTTCTTCTTTGTGTCTTGGCAGAGAGGATCTGTTGAGACCAGTTTGGGTAGTACTTGTGCTTGAATGGTTCCTGTCCATCTTGGGTTGTCTGCTAGAATAAATTGCAGAATTGTACAAGTCTCACAATTGGATGCCTAACAGATAATAGCACAACAGTCAAGTTGAGACTGTCCCACCGAAAAACCATTCCTAACCTTATGGTGAGTCTCCCATCTGAATCTGTTTGCATTGCCATGTCCAGCACAAACACTGCAGCTCTTGCTCCTGTTCTCCGTTGCAGCAGAGGGGAGCAGCGAAGCCTGCCCAGCTTCTACAGCTGTCTGAAGGCAACAATGTCAGCTGTAATAGCTAAGATGAGTTCCAAGGGAAAGGAATCTGCTAAGCTGGAAAATTTAATTTGGCAGTAGATTTTATGTTGGTATTCCTAGGGAACTGTAAGCCAGTGTTATGGGGGGGGGAGGAGTAGGGTTGGAATTGCAGTTTAGGAAATGCATGGAGCTTTGAAATTTAAGTAATAAGAAAACCAATCACCTCTGTGACCTGAGGTGGGTATGCAGGTCTAGGTTTAAAGCTTAGTCACAAGATGAAAGAAGCCATCTGTCAATTCTTCCAAAGTCTAATCATTCCTGTAAATCACTGCTGGAGCCTGTTCTTAACAGGTGACTGAGCTAAAGCTCTGAAGGGTTCTGTTTAAAATAAGTACTGCAAAAATGTATCTATAATCTAGATTTTATCGATTTCTAAATACGTGTTAAAGTTGTAATGCTAGGCATTGTGTTCCCATCTGTTACTGTAATTTTGTAGACAGTAACTTTAAAGAGTTTTGGCTTGAAATTTAATCTTTAAATGTTATTTCTTTAATGTTTGATACTTACTGTTTTTCTGAAAAATAGGAATTCCGGTGTTTAAAAGGACCTCTTTCCCAGGTCCTTTCTGCCACTACCCAAATGTACAAACTCACAAACTGCCCATTCTTTCCTCTTTTCAGTGAGGTTAGTACTGTCAAGGCTTCTCATAGGCTGCCTTGTTAGTGTCAGGTATTCCACTGAAACTGAAATGATTAATGTTTGTTCGTTTTTTTTTTTTTTTTTCTCCAGTATGAAAATGTGTCTTAGTTTCAGGGTGTACTAATCTGCTTTTCAATTAAAATGCACCTTACAATAAATAAAGATACTGCCCTGACTTTCCCACTTTGGCAGAAGTTTTTTCCTAGGAAACATTCAGAAATCAGGTTCTTAAGTGAAAGTGAAAGCAAGTGCAAATCAAATGAGGCCTAAACTTTTGAGGGGCTGCCCTGTGATACGATATGCCCGTGTGTCTCATGAAAAGCTGTGCTGGTATGTTTGCATTTCCAATTTTTTTGGCTCCTTTTTGTTAAGGAGTGGGCTCCATATTTGATCTACAGGTTATTTGTTTGGGGCTAAAGTTTGGTAATATTGCTTAAACACTCAAAAATTTAGACATAGGGTTGGTCTCTAAACTGACCTGTTGTTTAGCTGACAGTTTTGTGTAGTCAGGTTCAAATAATTAAAGCTGTATCATGTTTAGGTTTTTCAAAATTAAAATACAAAACAACTCCTTTTTCTTTCATATCTCTGAACCCAATTTGTCCATGTGCATTAAAAGTTGGTCTTATTGGAGCTCTTTTTGTAAAATAATTGTCACTTTTATGTGTTTCTTATTTTGGTGAAAGGCATACCTTGTTGCCCATCAGTCTTCAGCCTGTGTTTTTTTCCTGCAGTTCTTATTCACTGTTTGATACAAATAATTTAACAGTGCAGTAATTAAGTTAGGAATAGGGCTGCTTTGTAGGGGTTTCTTCAGAAGGATACAGAAATGCAGGTAGAAGGGAGTCTGCAGTAGAATGGTCCAAGTAGCATGGGTATGAGCAAAGCTAGGTCAGACTTTAGGTCAGCCCTACTGAAGAGAATATCTCAGAACTGGGATAAAATCCAAAGTGATACCAGAGTTAAAATCATCTGTTGTATTGGTAATGGAAAGAATCTGAGGTTGATGGAGGTTTCAAGCTAAGTGCTTGGGGTATCACAATCCAAATCCTATTGATTATTCTTGCTACCTGTGTTTTTGTAGTTAGATAATTAGAATTCTTATGTAGACTTGAGTATTTTGATATAAAATGTATTAGAAGGACCACAGATGTCATATTTTAACATGTTAAAATCTCCATTTTGAAAGATACCTGTTTTCCTTTTAAAGCGAGATTGAAATACCAGCGTATAGGCACTTAGTATCTACAAGTTGGGTCATTTAGGGTCTAACAGTTGTATTTATTTGTTTCCCTAACCTGTTTGCTTTTTCTCGTCAACAGGAAGGGAATTGGAAATGCGTGACAATCCCAGAGAACAAGATAATTTTAGTGACTCATTTGCTTATGCTAAAATTTACTGTGAATAGGTTCAATGCTGATTGACTTGTGGCATGACTTAAATGAAATTCTGGCTATTTGAAAATTGTGGCTAAAAACAATTAACATGAGGTCTGGTTTTGACTCTGCCTTACATGTTCCACCATGTTACCAGAGGTAACTTTCTTCAGTCCTGTTAGGAGCACTCACGCGCCACTTCCACGTATTGAAAAATGTTCCAAGGGTGAGGCTATGAAAAGCAATACTGCTGTCTCTGTTGCTTCATTTCTATCCAACCACAACAATTTTGCTCTTGAATTTTAGATCAAAACTACAGCCATAGGGAGTGCCAGGCCTGAGTGATGTGATGGACGCACCCAGGGCGTATGCTCAGGGAGTATCAGGTGTTTATAACTCCTACTCATGATGTTTCATTGGTTTATCTTAGAAGAGAATAATATCTCCTAACTCATCTGTTTTTACCCTTAGCTGCCTGAAAAAGGAAATAGCAAAAATCTTCTAGAAATGCAAAATCTAGAATTATCAGTGGGGGAAAAAAAGGCTAATGCCCAGACAGTTTTAACTGCATTGGCACTCAGCTGAATCTTACTGATACAGGGTGTGATATAGCTGCCAGCTAGGAAAGGACATGGGATAGGGGAAGCTGTTTGTATGTGAGCCAAAGCAAACAGCTGCTCAGGTGATCCTGGTGGGGCTGCGTGAGCCCTTCTTATACCACATTAGTGGATCTCCACTTAATTGAGAGTGTGTCTGGGATTGGTAGCAGCATGTATTGCTGAAAATAATTTTTTTTTTTTCCTAAAAGATAACCTTATTTAAGAGACATGCAGACTTTTACATTTACATTTATTAAGCAATAAAGTGTGCTGTTCGTTTGGTCTGGTGTGGCTAGTAGATAATTCCACTAGAAGCGTCTCCACTAGGCATACTGGGAGAGACTTGGATGGATAAGTGAAGAGAGATTCCTTGCTTCGTTTGTCAGTTATCATAAAAGAGTTCTTTTGTATTACCAAAATGAGTTAGAAAGTTTCAGCCTTTCATGAGAGATTCACCATTTTTTACAGGGTGATATTTTCTTTGGATTCACTGTTGATTTTTCATTTCCAATTTTTTTTTATTTATTAGTCTTTTTTTCCCCAAGCCTCATATTTGTAAAGGAAAAGTAAGGCAACATGCTTGAGATTATTTAAAAAACAAAACAAAAACAGCAGTAAAGTAAAACAGAAAATCCCAAACAAATAGAAACCAATGAAAAGCTAACCTGTCAGCCTATCTTATTTGAGAAGGACACAGACTTGAAGTTTCTCAAGCCAGTGTTTTCTGTGTCTTTCCCCATCGCCACCCAAACTGAAGCTTCATTTGGACCTGCATCATCTCTTTATGCATCAATTGTATGCATAAGGTGTCACTTTTTAATACTTCATAGGTTCCATAAAGGATCAAAAAAGACAAGGATCTCTTGGAGAGAGTCCAGCGGAGGGCCACAAAGATGGGGAAGGGCCTGGAGCATCTCCCCTATGAAGAAAGTCTAAGTGAACTGGGTCTGTTTAGCCTTGAGAAAAGATGACTGAGAGGGGACCTGATCCAGGTCTGTAAATATCTAAGGTGTGAAAGGCAGAGTGGTGAGGCCAGACTGTTTTCAGCAGTGTGTGAAGACAGGATAAGGGGAAACAGCCAGAAACTGCAGCATAGGAAGTTCTGCACAAATGTGTGCAAGAACTTCTTTACGGTGAGGTGACGGAGCACTGGAACAGGCTGCCCAGGGAGGTTGTGGAGTCTCCTTCTCTGGAGATATTCAATACCTGCCTGGACACCTACTTGTGCGACCTGGTAAGGAACCTGCTTTGGCAGGGAGGTTGGACTCGATGATCTCTGAAGGTCCCTTCCAACCCCTACGATTCTGTGATACTTTTATGAAAGCTCAGACTTGTGACTCAATAGCTAGTTTATGTAACCTAGATATACCTTGCTTGGTACAGCAAAGAGCAACTTGAGACACTTCAGAATGTTTCTGACTTGTGAAACCATGTTCACAGCTTTTAAGCCACAAAAATTTGAATCTCTTCCGGATGAAAGTGGTAGACATAAGCACATCTGAAACTTCTTAACATCATCAAGCATGCTTTTCTAATTTTTCCTTAACTCTTTGTGGTGTAATTGCTGTTTACTTGTTGGACAATGAAGTGAAGCTGACAGTCTGCTGCTGATTGTTTGCAAAAGATTGCTATGCTCTGAAAATTATGTGGTGGGATATTTGTGACAGGATTTGCTATTAATGCCGTGAAGTATCTAAGAACAGTGTATTGCATTTCTCCTACTTGGCGCTGGAATGTCTTGAAAATTTATCTTTGAGTAAAAACGGGTTTTTGCATTCCTGGTGTAAGTTTAGAGAAATAAAATGCAAGAAAATAGAAAGGTAGTTGTATTTTATGCTCAGTGCATCTTAAAGATAATGTCTCCTGATAAATTCACTGATTTGAATCCTACTGCAGAGCTTATTCATTCCTGAAGTCAACTTGTGCAGTCTCTCAGTGAATACAGAATTGGGAAATCATGGGAATGTTTTTTATGTTTTATCTATAGTACGTTGGTGCTGAGGAGTGAGTGATTGTGTATTCAGTGGTAGTGGTAATGCAGAAACAACGTTGCACTACAGTTCTTTTTTTTTTTTATTCCTTGCACAACCCTGCATATGTATTAATTTAATATGAAATTGCTAGCTTTGTCATGTGTCACTTGCTTACCTGGAAGTAACTTTTGAGCTGCATCTCTGGCGTCACTTCTCATTAGATGGACTAAATTCCATTATGTTAGTACAGTGTGAGTAATGTTGGAGAACAGAGGAAATACCTTTTAGTCTTACCATGAAAAGAGCAGCTTTTTTTTTTTTCTTTGAGTAAAGGCTAATTTTCATGAGCGGAGTATTAGAATGCTGTTGTAAATTCCTGATACTCTACAGGGCTTTTTGTTTCTTTTTCCTTTGTGTATTTCGAAATTATCTAGGACTGTTGCAGAAAGCAACAGTACTTTCCTTTGAGTAACAGAAAAAAGCAAATAGTTCTGTTTTAAAGTATTTTCTATTTTATACAGTTCAGCAGAAATTCTGTTTTGCTATAAGAGTCATCAGCAAAGCTAAACTAGAATGAAAAGCATGGAATAGTTAGTACAGTGTATTAGGGTGAGTTAAAGGTATTCCAGACAGTGTCCGTGAGAAGCTTTGAAAGGTCAGCTGTTATGATAGCCTTGTTATTTCTTAAATCAGTTATACAGTGTTTTTTCTTATTGTCTGTTGATTTACAGGTTTTTTTTTTTGTCTGTTTTTTTTTCTTTTTGGAGTGATGTTGATGTGCTTTTTACTGAGCACCTGCTGACGTGTTCAAATCCCATTATGATAATTTTATGGTCAGCTTTAATATTTAGTGTAAATGAGTCTAGCTGGTGCAAGGCAAATTGATAAGCAGATTGATATTGCAGGAACGTACTCTGTTTTGGATGTTCTGTATATACTTTTTCCCCCCTCCCTATTGGCTTTTTTAAGATCTTAGAGAAGTCTCTAGGCCCAGTTTTCCTTTGATAAACTATCTACCCTGAGGATAATGTTAGTTTCTGAATGTAACAGCACTTGTGAATGGTCCAGCTAACTTCAGAAAGATGATTGCACGTCTGTTTTTCGGTCTGGTATTTTAGTAGTTGTTTGTCAAGGGTTATTTAGCATTGTTAGCTAGGATTGTCATGGATGGGGAAATGAATCAAATTTGTCTTGCTGCTGGGAGCCCAAGTTTGAGAACTGTTAATGCTTTCTGTGTTCTGTACTGTATTTGAGTCATTAGTAGGACCGCAAAGATCAGCTGGCAAGCAGGTCTCTTTGAGCCACTCGCTTCCCTAATTGCCAAGAGGGAAACAATTTTTTATTTAATTTTAATCTGACATAAGCTGAGAATGCAGTTCTTTGAGCCACCAAAGCTAAAATCCTGCACTAGCCTTTAATGTATATTCATACATAAAAGCTGTTTAATTGGTTTTGTTTGCCTATGTCATAAATTAAGTGCAAAGTGTTCTGCCTTATCCCTTTCTGATTAGATCTGCAAATCCAATCTTTTATAAAGGGTACGTTCTAAACAACTATGATTGCTGCTTTGGTTGCATCTTTTATGAAAGCTTTTTTAAAAGCAGGAGGGCTTATCTTAGATTTAGTTTTCACACATGTAGCAAGTATCTGTCCCTGCTTACTGTTTCACAACTTACTCCAATTTAACCTGCTTTTTTTTTTTCAGGCTTGTCCCCTTTTCTCTCAGCTGCAAGCACCTCCTAAGGTATCAGCATGTAGCATGCTACCAGTGGGAGGAAAAGTAAAACCAAGCATCTTATTCAAAATAAGTTCTTACAAATATCATAGTGCACAAATATTTAATCTCCAAACTGGCATCCCCCATAAGTCTGGATTGTTAATTTTTTTTTTCTTAGAACTTGATTACAAGTTGTTTCCTCTCTGTTTTTCTTGAAGTTTGTTTCCAAAATCCTGCTTGACTTTCTGTGCATTATTGCCACCAGCAGGTCGGGTGGTAGTGGCATCATAAATGTGTGATAGGCATAGGTGTCAGTGCCTCCGAATATTTGTATTGTACAACTATAAGTAATTTTGTTGAACCCCTTTGTTTGCCTGCAGATGTGTATAGCCACACAGAGAGGCATGCCATGTAATGTGGGATTCTTGCTATGCCAGGTAAAGTGTATGTCAAGATGCAAGCAACTTTATTTTTTTTTTTAACTACCTCTGCATACTGGAGTACTCAATTATCTCTATGTTAATAGAAACAATACTTCTGTTGACTTTCTTTGTCCAAAGAGGCTATGATGTAGTCTTACCTTGTACCTTCAGTTATTATAGACTTTCTAGATCTGACGTCAGCTTATGGTGCTTGCTAAGTCCGCCAAATACAGCATTTGCTGCTATGAATTTATTTTGCTTTAGTTCAACATTTTTTTTTCTGCTTAGCTTGTCGAGTAGAGGACGTGGTAAATCAGCTAATGTAATGCCTTTTTTTGTCTGTGTGTGTCTGGGATTAGTTAAATTATCCATGTTTTGTTCTCAGCACAGCAAAAGGATGCATTTTGAATAGATGTATTCTTTGGATTCCTGATTAAAGGTTAGAGTGACACAATCAACCTGAGCCGAGAAATCATGTGAAATTTCACATTTTGCTGATACTTAGCCATTTTCCCTCCTGTGTCAGAAATGCTTGTACCAATGAACATATTTGAATGGAATTGATCAGATTGCAGGAGATTTTCAGATAACTGCATTTTCCTTCTTTCCCTTCTGCAAAATAAGTGGTATAAGTGAGCCACTGCAGTGTCTTGCATTGCCCTCCAAAACCAATTATTTATTATTGAATGTTTGTTTTATTCTGTAAATATTAAAGGAAGGCAGCATTCTGCTTATTTGTAGTTCGGTATATTTATTGAAACTAGAAATAAGTGTGAATTTAAGTTAGTGTAATGTAGATTTAGTTAGAATTAAGAATTGGGAAAAAACCTCCTTTTTATAAATAATTTCTTTGGATAATGAGAAACTAGAATAATGTAAAAAGAAACTTGCTTTTGTCTATTAGGTGAACTGGCAGATGATGAACCCATAATTTGTATTAAGAATATGACCCAAGCTCTGAAGTGTTTTTGCTTCTGTAACCAAAGCTTTGCAAGTGTGACTGCATGCTGTCAGTACTGCAGTTGTGCCTGGTACCCTGGAGAATTCAGACTGCTGTCGTGGTGGAAACTTCAAGGAGGAGTGTTTGGAGCATCAGGAGAAGTAGCCTGAGAAATCCTGTTTAGAGTTGGTTCTTTCTTTATTTGAAAATGTATTTATGTTTTACTTGGTTGCATTTTTCAGTCTGCAAATAGCTGCTTTCACCTACTTCTCAGAGAGGCCACCTGAGACTCAAAGCTTTTGTCAAACTGGCCTTTATTAGTCATTGTTTTCCTCATTTGAATCATTTTCCTTCTCTTCTGTTTCCTTAAGAATTGACAATTGTAGAAATGTGTCATAAATAGCAAACTGCAATTTAAACCATCACATATAAATACATTTTCCTAGGAAAATCCTTATTTAATGCATAGGGACACACGCAGCTTTTGGGATATACTGCTTTTTTTTTCCAAGTGATGACCAAGAAAAGAATTGCAGAAGGCTGGCCTAACTGATGCTGTAGATGACTGAGTATCTTTCAGTGGAAGTTCTCTTCCCTAAACATTTGAAAGGGGAATAGTATGGTTACCACCAATGACTCTGGCAGCAGTAGCCACATGAACTGCAGGAATGTAAATGAACTGTGGATGAAATGTCTATTGCACCTGAAATACAAACCAGTATCCACCTCTTCTAGACTGACAAGTCAGCATCTTGTGTGCATACACGTGCAGATATACATAGATATACATATATATATATGGGTGGGTTTAGAAATGCAAGCAAAAGATATCTGAAAGATACATCTTTGTTCCAGAATTGTGAAATGGGATAATTCTTTTTCTAAAAGATGCACTGAGTGCTACACCTCCAGCACCCCAGCTGAAGCTGCAGCTCCTGTCTCAGCGTGAAAGCCAAACTTTCACCTAACAGCATGCTGGGAGATTGCACTTCCATCTCTTTGGCAAGGTTTACAGTGAATTTACAAAGTTTATCTGCTATTTTCTTATGCTCTGTACAGGTTATTACTAACTACCTGAATTTGTTGCCTTTAAAATGGAACAAAACAAATGCTGTTTCATCATTAAGCACTGGATAGGAAACATTTGGAAACAGGTGTTGAAAGTATAAACAGCCAAGTAGGAAAAACTTGAAATGGTAGTCAGCACATCTGTTTTATATATGCTATAATATTTGCATGTAAAATAATCCAGAATGATAAAAAAAAAAATAGGGTTTTTTTTTTGAGTTTCTACCACAGTTGTGAGATGTTTCTGTGTAATGTCCTGTTTCTGTGTAAATGACTTTAAAATAGTTCCAGTCTTTATATGCCCCAAAATGTTATTCTGATCCTTCAGTCCTTGCCTGTTTTCTCGAATCTGAGAAATGTACTGGGATGAGATGATCTGAACACCTAACCTTAGAGTAAGGTAATGCAAGACTCTGAAGGGTATTTGCTGAGACCTTCTGCATTTAATGACAACTTATTCTTTGGTAAGCTATTTTTCCTGTAAGCTATGCTTCCTGATTTTAGCATTTAACTGTATCTAGTTAAGGAATATGGGATTTTCTTCACTTGTGTAGTGTTTGTGATGTTCTGATGTCTTTTTTTTTTTTTCTTCCCTTGCAGAGCACCAGTAATTCACTTGACTGAACCTGTCATATTCTCTTTCAATACACATGACAGTCAAGTGTTTTCAAATGTGTCACTTGTCAGTATAAGTAGTATTTCTTTCTTATCTAAGCCCTCTGTTGAGTGTATTTGCAGAAATGCTTTAAAATGCTTATTAAACTCAATCCTTTATTACTTTAACTTTGAAATATGAAAACAACTTACTTGACTTTTTTTGTTTTGTTTTCTGCATGTCTGATTTTCTACATCTGTTGTTCTCTTTAAGTGCATAGATGAGGATTGAACTGTATGTTTGTCTCTGTTTATTTTGATTTCTGGAACTAATTCTGGAATTCTGTTTCACTGATTAAGTGGATGTGCTGCTTAAGTGGCCTTCCATATCTTTGTTACTGCAGCAACTGTGCTCTTAATTGTTTATATTTTAAAGCCTAAAATCTTCCCATTCATTTCCTTTCCTTTGTACGCTAGACTAACTCTTTTAAAGATGTATCTTCTGTTGATAACTTGAGAGTTAGTGATGTATTCTTGATGCTGTGGCACTGACGAGATGTGACTTATTTGGAAACTTTCTTTTCTATCAAGAGCTTTGTATCATCACATAGGAGCCAGCATGTCACTTACCTGTTTCATCTGTCTGTTGCTGATGAAATCAGTAACATGTTAAACTACTGAGAGGCAAATTGAAATTCATTGACATCATATGTATTTCTTTCCACCACCCCCACCACCCCATACAGTATCAAGTCACTGCATACCATTATAAATTTATGACCTCTTCAAGACTTAGTCGTGTTTGATAAGACCTGTTTTGGTCTACAGGGAAATTACCAGTATTTCAATCAGTAAGAATGATACCAGATGAGAAGTATGGTAGTTATCCTTACTGGGTCAGAGGCAATTAAAAATCATTAATACTTGTTTGATTTCCCTTGTTTTAAAAACATGAATTTGTTCCTTAGAGCAAAGTATGTTAAGTATTTATAGTTAGCATGCCTTGTACATAGGACAATGAAGTCCCTTTGAGAAAATGTCTATAGTAGATTCTTAAAACTGGAGGCATAATCAAAGCAGAACTGAAAAATACTTTGAGAGTCACTGAACATACTGCTTGGATAATTTCTTCCTGATTTAGTATGTATGGCTGAAGGTTTTGGGGAAGTGTGTTAATATAATAATACAATGAGCAAAAGAATATTTTAAAGGGACTTTTAACGTCTCTTAAAAATGAGTCTTTAGTAGACAGCTTTATGAGCAGTCACTTTGTGGATTGTCAGCTCAATGAGTAGTGACTGTCAGTTCATGTAAGTTAAAAAAAAAAAAAGAAAAAAGAAAATGGAGAAAAGGAAATTGGTTGCATTCTCCCAAACCTAATAAATGCCTACTTATTCTTTATAACCAGTTCTACCTCCTGAACTTTTGACTACTGATGTCTGTGTTAGCTGTGTTTGATGTGGGTGAAAGTATTCATCTGTGTTAGATATACTTTTACTAGGTTTTGGTGTCATGACTGTTGGATGTTTTGGATTAGGCCCTGTTGTACATGTTGGGGTAATAGAAGAGGATGTTGTTTGAAAATCCTTCTTTGATTTCCTTGTTTAGATGTTGCGGAATAGGAACAGAAGCTTGAGGAAAATGACTTGTTGAGATGTAGGTGATTAATATTGTGCTTCCTGGACAATGTTAATCCAGCATGAATGGACCCGAGTTATTGCAGAGAATTGTGGTCTTCTAAACTGTTGCACTTTCCCATCTACTCTTCTGCTTGCAGAGGCACTCTGGTAGCTATTCAGTGAACTGGCTGAAAATTCTTCTTTATTGATGTTAACCTACTAAGGAAGAAATATCTCCTTCCAGTTGCCTTAGTGTTCTTAATCCGGTTCACCTCATCACCAAGTGACTCTTAATCAGAAAGGGCTGAGAGAGTGGGAAAAGACAGGACGTCGTTCCTCTGCAGCTCCCGCTTGTTCCAGACGATAAAGTATGCATGGAATTAGACTGGAACAGACAGTTTGACCCTGAAGGGCAAAGCTAGAGTTTCCAGTATCACTTCAATGTTTGTGTCCAAGTGCTTTTTTAGGCAAGTGTATCCTTTGGGGCATTCAGACCTTAGTGTTTTATTGTTTATTTATTTTATTTTTTTAATATGTTTGTTCCTTTTCCAGTATGGAGTAATTGGAGAACTAGCTGAGATCTTGTTAAAATGCAGCAACACAAAACAGAGTGAGATTCCCTAGAGGTGGCACTTAACTCACATTTATTTCAGTGTAGGGTGCTGTGCAGTGACGCAGTGACTGTGCTGGGGGGGGTGCCTGCAGGGGCTGTGCTGTGCCTGCTGAATGACTTTCACCCTCAACTTGTTGACCTCAGTTATGTCTCTAAAATAAAAGAAATTGTTCTTGCTTCACGCAAGTATAATAAAAAAGAATACTTGAAGACTTCAGTAAGGAAACTATATGTAAAATATGATTTAGTCCTGTGCTTCAGTGTTGAGCAATACTTTCCACAACTCATGGAAAACCAATATGCTTATGTATTGCTTTTTTTTTTCCTGTGGTTGGAGTAATAAAGATTATGCAAGTTAGACTGTGACCCAGTTAATTCATTTACCAGACTTACATTTTGTCTTCAAAAGAAAAAGAATATTTAATCAAAATTGCAATATGAAGACAACTGGTAACCTGTAAATATTTCAAACTCATCACTGGCAGCTGTTTACTTTCAGTGTTGTTGAGACTGAGAATTTTAAATAGTTAGAAGAGATCAAGTTAAGATTGTATTTTGGGATATAGAGCTCTATAGGAATAAGAAGGCAGCTTTTCATATGTGAGTACAGAAGAATTGGTGTTTTCCAAATATTTTCTGATAGCATTATTAGAATGCATTACAAGTTCAGTACTTTGTTTACTAAAAGGCGTTGTCATGTGTTGTTACTATACTTCCAGCATCTTTAACCTATGAAGTTGGTCAATAAACATCCCTTTTTGCTATAAACATCCTCTTGACCATCTGCCAACTGTGGCCTGAGAGAAAGGAGGAGAAAGGTAGAACTTTTTACTTAGGAGCTTCTTTCAAGGCATATATTCCATTATATGTGTGTTTTGCAGAGAAACAGATGGCTTGAGAAATCAACTTGCAAAAAAATTCCTTTGTGCCTTCTGCAGCATGCTATTCGTCCTATGAATATAAGCATGTTAAAAATATTAGTTGTAGTTAAATTGTTTGAAGGCTTTAGGTTGTATTTCTCAGATCTAAAGTTATATTCATTAACGTTTTGTAGTCCACAACATTTTATAGGAAACAGCCTCCTCAGGCAGTTGTATCAAGACGTTCTGTCATTCTCCCATTTCTTCCTTTATATTTCCAGCTCTAGACACAATTATTGGTAAATTAGTGAATGTAAGCCATAATTTTATTTGGTGGAAAATTAAGTGTAAACTTAGCACTCACATATCTGTAGACGTTTTCTAAGAGGAGCATTCCTATGCTGTTCTCTTAGTAGTTATCCCTATTTTTTGTTCATTATTATATATCCCAAGTAGCCTCCCCCTACTAGCACATGTTCTGCTGGGGTTGACAAACCTGGAGATGGCCTGTGGCATGTTGTAGTGGGAATGGCACCTGGGCCTCGCAGGTGTCTCTGGTGCTTCGAGAGGATCTTTGTTCAGGACTGGTGTTTAGTGTTGGCAGCGCCCCTCTGACAGGTGTTTTTGTTGTTATCTTTATTTTGATGGGGTGTTTTTTTGTTAGTAACACTGACGTTCACATACCTTTAATGTTTGTAGTTACAGCTGTGTCTTCTTCTGAAGCGATAGTTTCTTGTGGGCATTGGTTGTTTTCCTCTCATGACCTGCCTAGTCAGTAAAGGTTTGATTGGCAAGATGATAACGTTTGTCTTCTGTAACTTGTGTGACATAAAATGGTGTGACATGAGTGAGTACCTATAGGGCTGTGCTCTCCTGGTTGTGATGTGGTGTGTTTTTGCAGGCTCGTTGAGTGGGGCTTGCTGCATGCATGGTGAGTGAAGGTGAGCATTTCCTTCCTGAGATGTGTGCTGGTGAGAGGCAGGTGGGTTTCCCGGAGAGGCTGGTACTAGCAAGGTTTTTCATGTGTTTAGTCTAGATAGGAGGGAAAGAAGCCTTATGTTTCACTGTGCTATCTGTGCTGGGCTCTCCCCCAATAGGGCAGTGCTGTTTTCTTAACACTTTTGTGCTGTGCAACTGTGGTGGTTGAGACCCTGCTGATGGGGAAGCCCTTTTAGGTCAGTATAGTTCGAAGTATATTACCCTCTGAAATGTCATAGACGTGTATCTTTAGGCTTGAAGCTGTTCTCTTGGCAACAAAAAACCTTCCTGTTTTTTCACTGAATCAAAACTACAACATGTATTTATTCTGTACCTGAAGATTGAAGTGGTACTTGGGATGGACGTCTATTCTGAATTTCAAATGCTTTTCAGCGGAATATACTGGTAATGCTATATTCGCAGTGTTTGAAAATGGGCACCAAACTATTCTTGTATGTAATTGCTGGAGAACCATTTCTGATCTGTCTGAAAACTAGCTTAGCAGAGCAGTTTCGCTTATGAATTATGAGAATACATGCCACAGGTCAGAGTATGATACGTTAACAGAGTGCATCAGGCTGGGCTTACTTGATTTGTCTTCCATCTCTGGGATATGAGGAGTGCAGAAGCCCATCTTCAGTTCCTGTTACATCAGTCACCCTAAAAAGGGAAACCACAATATGTGATAACTAAATCTGTAGTGTTTCTTTCAAATGCTTCTGCTGAATCTTTTAGACAAAGGCAAACTAAATCATAACCTGACTTTAGAGTGCATTGGTAAGTTTTGAGCTTACTCGTGCTTTTATGAAATTAGTATCTTAGTTGAAGTTCTGGTATTTTTTCCCCTCAAAATAGGTGAATAGCTGGGTGAAGTAAAGAAATAATTGTCAGGGGTAACTACTTAAGCCCAGGGGATGAGATTTTTCATTTGTGTGTCTAAGAGCTCAGCCCTCTGTCTTGGCAATTGCCTTTTTAGTAGTCTTGGCCGAATCTGTGTTTTCCTACCAGAATTGAGAACGTTGCTTCCAGGAAGCTCAGGATGTGGTGGTGTGGCCATGCGAGTCTGGCGTGAGTCTATGGAGTCCCTGGGCGGGTTCATCTTGCTTCCATCAATCCCCTCTGTTTGGTGTGCTGCTTCTTTCTGCCTCTGGATGTTGTTTTGTACCCATTTGCAGTGGGCTGGGACCAGAAGCTGATCCTGCTGAAAGCCAGCACTTGTGAAGACAGGGGGACAAGAGCCCCCCGCCAGCACATGCGTGCTTTTATGAGATCAAGTGCTCTTGTGTGAGCCTTTAGGAGGTTTCAGAAATCACTTGCCACTTCAGGTGCGTCTATTTTTTTTTTTTACAAGCAGAATTTAAGTTCTGCTTGTGCCTCATGTTCCTGCTCTAAGTTGTTTGAATTCTGCATAATTCATTACTGATGTTTTCTTTTTCCTGCTCTTCCTAATCCTGTCTGAAGATTACCGCTGTGCAGTTGTAACGGCACTGTCGTGTTGTTAGGTTACTTGAAAGGCTTTAAGACCTGTCTTAGCCTCTTTGTGGATGTTACCTATGGAGATGAAGGATCATGTAATAGCTCTAAAGATTTTCAAAATAGATATTTAAATACATGGAAAGAAAAATCTGCTGCTGGTTAATTCAAATGGCTACAGTACAGCTAGAGAATCTTTTTCAGAAATGTTTTCCTATTTTGTAAATTTAAAACTATTCTCAAGATAACAAGTACGAAAGCTAATCTTAAAACTGTTCAAGAAATGTATTTAAAGCTTGAAGAGTTTCACAGTAGGTGCACAGACAAGCTTCTGTAGATAGGAATAATATGGACAGTACCTCAGAATGATAACTTGTTACCAGGGCTGTTTGTTTTGTTCAGTGTAAGAGAACAAGCAGTTTTTTTTTTAGACATATACTGGTGTCTGTAGGTATTTAAAAATGCCATGACATGTGCATTCCATAATTTCTATTTAATAGTGCTGCTTACTAGCTCTTTTGTTGGGATAGCAAATTTCAGTTCGACAAGTAGATACCCTTGCTGTTTTGTTGTTACTTTAGTTTTCTTCATAATTTATTTTCCTATATTAAAAATTTCCTTATCTCAGTTTCCTTCATCATACGGCAGTTTCTTCAGAAACAAGGGTGTCTGGATTTTGATATTTAAAATCCTGAACTGTTGGGTAGTGTATCTTCCTTTGTATTCAATGCTGTTAACTTGGAAGGGTTTCAAAGAGCAGCATTTTTGGGGAAGCAAATCTGCTATTTTAGTCCCCTCTCTCTTGTCTAAAATAGTAGCAAACCTTCCCCAGTTTTTTTATATCCTCACTTGGGTTCAGCCTTAGATCTTGTACTTACTGATCTACCTTCTGTTCATGGTGCTTTTAAAACTGCTGTGTCCAGGGACAGGTTCTGCGTCAAGATGGAGTGTGTCAAAGCACGAAGTCCAGTAACTGCTCCAGGTAATAGCTTTGGCAGAGACCCTTTTGCAGAAGACTCTTCAGTCTTCGTGAAATTTAGTACAGACTCCAGAAATTAATTCAGAATGCTCAATAGTATATCTATTGGAAGTAGGCCTAATTTCTTGGTGCTGTGTGTGTGTATGAGAAGAGCAGGAAAAGTACACATTTCTGAATGACTGGTCCTATATGATTATGAACAAATGAATCTCATACTGAAGTCCAGACATTCAAAATTGCTTTGTTTTTAATGAAAGAAGTAAAGGCATGGACCAGTTTCTCACTATAGCCAGTCAGTGTGGGCACAAATGATTCCGTAATGGCGAGACCACCTTAAGAATAGTAAACAAGTAGTTATGTAGAATGAGGGCTGCTCTGAAAGTAATGCCTCCTATTTTATTATATTGGACAAAATGCTATTATGCTCTATGTTATTAGTCCTGGGTTCATAAGTATTTTAATACATTTCTTTTTTAGTTTCGATTTATTAAAAGTAATAAGTACAGAATATTATAGTATATATATATAGTATATATAGTAGCTCTCTTCCCTTTTTTCTCATGGATAGATGAGCACTGAGTTTTTAGAATGTTATCTCATTTTATTAGTGAAACTACTGCAACTTTTGGATGGATGAGAATCGATTCCAAAAGTTGGTGTGTGTTCAGCTAAAAATCTAACATTGAAGAGGCTTGGTATGCAGTTTGAGAGAAATTATATTAACGTTGTATTTCCTTTATTGTGTGTAGTTTTGTTAATATTCATGCAGATGCAAAAGTAGCTGGTTCTGCTGCAACTCAAATATTTTCTCATTTGAAATTAATATAAAATGTGGTTTGTTTTTCCTTCATCCTCTGTACTGAGATGCATCACATTGCATTGTGTTTTAGGCTCAGGATCTTCATGGACTATAATTATTTGGCCCCTGTGAGCGAAATGTTTTCATTAAGGGGAAAGCTTCAGAACAGAAAAGTAAAATTGCTTGTTTGAATTATATAGAGCTCTTAGATATATGGTAAAATTGCTGGACTATATCTGTTTTCAGTAAATTCTTTACAAAACTTCATGTAAGCCTTAGTAATGCTAAGCAGGTCTACATGTGCTTTTCTGATTTTTGAATTACACAACTAAGAGCATGACCGTGAAATTTTGTTTACAGAACAGTTTATCTTGAAATGCAGATAGATGAGCTATCTGCTGAGAAGAGTACAAAATAGTTTGTAATTTTCCTGACAAAACATGGTCTTTGGTTTTTATCTTAACCTGGCAAAGAACTAACTTTCTGCAAAGAAAAACTGATTTTTAAAAAGGCGGTATTGGTAGCAACAAATAAGAATGGCTGCTTCTTTCAGAAGAGATATGATGAAGTGGGCTCTGCATTTGTTGTTGGTTTTCTCCTTTTCAAACTTAAGTATTTGCATTGCTTTCTTTAGAATGCTAACTGTTGTCACTGAAAACTTGTTTTCACAATTGTTCTAGGAATACCTCGATGTTTCAACTAAATTGGTTCCATCACAAGACAAAAGTATTAGCTCTCAGATGAGAAGCTTTTCAAGCCAGTGCTACTTTCTTGTACTGGTACTAGTGAGAGGTACAATTATATTAAAGGTCAATGAAAAACCTTTTATGCACTATTATGGTCATGTGCTGTGTAGCTAGAAAAATCAGCTTCTGAAAGCGTAACCCATGGTGATTATGAATAATCAGGATAGGTTATGGCTTACAGCATTAGGATGATGTGAAACAATAAGAAGCCTTTTCAAATAAAATGAAAAAAGGAAATTTTGTTCTACAGTCCATTTTGAGAAAAATGCTAGGTATTACAGTAATTGACTCCTGTTGACAGAGCAGTAAAGTGGTTAATGAATTAAATGCAATGTTACTAATTTTGATTTATGCTTTATAATTATGATGTTAAAACCTGTACTAGACCATAAATCTGTCTCAGATTTCCTTTCTTGCTTTGGTGAAAGGAAATAAAAACAAAAAACAAACAACACAAAATGAGAGGACTTGGAATTACAGCTTCCCAAACGTACCAACTTGGGACGAATCTCCATTCATTAAAAAAATTGAAGCATAATTCCATTTCAAATCTATTTCTGTACTGCTATTTTACAAAAAGTAAATGAGAGACTAAAAAGGTTTTACTTGCTTAGCTTTCTTCATTGGCAGTATCACTGTAAAAAATTTCCTAAAGATTCCGAAAAGCAGAAGGTAAATGTCCTCTGCATTTCAATGTTATTGGCTATAGGAGTCCTCCTGTCGAGTTTTCTTCATTCTTAATGGGCTTGGTCTCAGTGGAAATCTTATCGCTTGAAGGTAGAAGGCAGCCTTTCACATTGCCTTGAACTGTTCTGTGGAATGCTAAGAGAAACTGAAACATCATTTTACCTGAAAAATAAAATTGTGGAAGAATGCAAGATATCAGATTATTCTGGCAGTAAGCCTCAAAGCAAATGTTCTTTAGCTTGACAAGCTAAGCATGAAAGTATATGCCTTATTAGGATGCAAATTCTATGTATATGACTCATTTGTTGTGTAATGTTGTCATGCTTTTTTTTTTTTTTTTGCTTTATCAGAATCGTATATGTATTACTATATAGAGAGACTCTATTAAATGACTCTGTATTTCACTGTTCAAGAGGATGAAGGTCAAGGTGACTGTAACTTCAAAGTTTAGTAGTCTTATACATCTTCTTTTGTAACATATGACTCCAATTTTTGCCAAATGAGGGATTTTACTTCTTACTACTTCATACATCCCATTATTTGTTTGAACTTGTTTCTCTATTGCCTTATTTCTTCTCTTTCATAGTTGTTTCAGATTGTCTTTCTCTTGAGGTTCTAATGCTGATGAATTTAACACTGCTATTGGTACTCCTATGAACTTTTCTTGGGAAATGAATGGACTTAGAGAGCGCTTAGGAAGTGGAGGAGGTGATTTTTAAGATATCTGAGAAACATCTGAACTTCTTGCATCTTCTGTCAGAAGTTCTGAGTACTGTTAGATTCTGATTAGAACAAACGTTGCTAATTCTTATGGTTTCTAAAATTTAATTTGTTTTCTCTGTGTGTGTGTGTGTGTGGTGTGCTTTTATTTTTAAGGCTTTAGATGTAATTTCAATACATTCTAATGTTATTAATTATGAAAGGCTTCTGGAGCTCTGAACTGTTGTTATGCAGGTGAATTTCTGCTCTGAGAATGGCTTTTGTGGGAGGTGGCAGAAAGAAGGAGAAGCAAAGCCGTTCTTGTTTGGGAAGCAGGATTCTGGAATCAGGAAGGAGATGAAGCCACAAGGATTCTCCAGCGCTTGTGGTACTGGTATTGACATCTGGAAAGTAGAAAACAATCTAATGAATGCTATTCAAGTAACACTTTTTAATTCTTTCTAGGGTGATGTAAGAAAATGGCCTTTTCCAGTAGAACCAAGTTCTTTCTTCCCTCCCCCTATGTACGCCTACACCAGTGTTTTTTCAGTTCTGCAAGTGTGGTTTTTTTTTTTCTCACTCTCCCTCTGGTGTGTAGGCGGCCTTCCCAATCACAACTGAGCTTCACAGGCAATCTTTTTTTTTTTTCTTTAAAAAAAAAGTCATCTTTACACAGCAGGTCTATAATTTAACATCAAAGAAAAAGAGAATTGAGAGCTCTGGTTTAGAATTATGGTGTGTCTCAGTAATGGCTGAATGGAAGAAGTTTGCCTTGAAGAAAACAGAAAATTTTTCTTGACCAGAAGGCCACCACCTGTGGAAATTTACTCACCTGCTGCCAAAATGAGTTGTCAAACTATCGGAAGTGCAATCACAAGCAGACTTTAAACACTTCACTTGTGTCATTAGACTGAGTTGGGATTGAACATTTTTACCTCCAGATTAGAATGAATCTACTTGCAAGAGACAGGCTTGGTTTGTTGGTCAGTGAAAGTTTAAAAGTAATTCTTCTCTGCCTGTTACTTTTAAAATGAGTTCCACTTATAATTGAGATTAGGCTATAATTACTTCCACAAGGCCTGATAGTGCTGCCTGGCACATTTTAAAGAGTTTTGTTCTACACTAATGTTTTTGCTATGAGTTTTCAAACTTTACTCAACTCTTGAAATACTGTTGGGAGGGTAACAATAAGTGGGTGACTTAAATTCATTTGTTTCAGCAACCTGACATTTTGAAGATCACTGTAATGAAAGAACTAATGCTTGTGACAAGGTTATACATGCAGCTGAAGCTGGCATTGCAGCTGACAGCAACTGTCCTTGACTGCTTGGTCTGTCCCGTGCTGTCTCTACTTTACATCAGTGCAAGTGCTAATATGGTCTTGCAGTGAGCTGCAATTTTGAGAAACCAGATGAGAGAAATGATCTAGGCCTTCTTCAAGATCCTTATTTAGAGTGAGGTTTTCATCCTCCTCTGACATGATTCACTGAGCATCTCTACTAACATACGAGTGTGGTGAGAGCTGAGGATGGCAACATTCAGTGGCAGTTTGTGATCCAGCTCCTGCTTGTTCCTCCATGGAGTTCCTGGGACTGCAGCATCAATCTCCATGGTTACATCTGCTCATTCAGTCTAAATATAGAGGGCTCCCTGCATCTACGGATGCAAATTTTTTTTTGTAGCAATAGACAGAGATCAGATGGTAAGGCTAATGCTGAAACAGTACAGTGGGGTGTGTTCAGGGCAGTGTAAATAGGAAGGACTGATTTGGAAACTTTTCTTGCTGCTCTTAGAGACTTCTTAAAAGTCTGCAGTCGGTGACTTAGATAAATTTGCTCCTGCTGTCCCTTGTGCTTGTCATGTGTGATTGGCTTTCTGCTGAATAGTGAGGAAAAATGGGCCACAGCACTCAGAAGTATCCTGGTTTTTTAGGTGTAACCAAATGTTTGCTTAATCCCCAAATGACTGGCAGAATATATACCAAGATACAATCACTTGATTGAGAAAAAGGGTGATAAAAGAAGGTTGGGATTTTTACAGTGAAAAACTTCTCACCTAAGCACGCTGAGAAGAGGGAATCTTAGCTGCAGAAACTGAAATTGATGGTCTTACAAATCTTCGTGGTTCCTTCTGGCTTCTGATATTTCCTAAATATCCCTTTACCTTTTGAGAAAGATTTCACCTTTTGATTTCCCGTTTGAATTTTGTTCCCATCTGTGTGCTTCTGAGTCACTGGCAGTTTTTGTTTGAGCTTTCCTTGTCCCTTCAGGAAGCTGAACAGGTGAGAATGCATGCTCTTACTTCATGCTGATGGTCATCCTTAGCAGCGGTGCTCCTTGCCATGTGATCAGTGTTGCCTCTGTAACTGCTGACAGCATGCACTGTTTCAAGCAGTGCGGGAGGAGGGTGCTCTCCAGAAGGGTTAATTGGGTTAACTGCCTTCCTCCGAGCACCAGTCCATAGCCACTCTGCAGCTGAATGCACCTGCTCTGTGTGAGAGCTTTCTTCATGGAGGAGATAGGAGGGTACTGGATGATTACTCCCTCCTCACTTCCTGCTAGATGTTGTGGGTGTGTTCCTGAAAACAGGTTGTGCTCTGTTCAGGCAGTTACAGAATGCATGGCTTTGTCACGTTATCAAAAGCACAGCAGATCTTGTAGGTGGTTTATTTTTATCTCCCTGTGAAAGTGAACTCATTGCAAAGAAATCAGGGATGGTTATTCTGAATATGCCTGCTTGATTCTTGGATCACAGGCTAAAAGCTGGTCTTTGCCATTCTTTCACTGAACCTATCATATACTTTTAGGGATTAAATGAAAAGATAAAGATGACGTTGCAAGCATGAGATGCTACAGTTCTGTCCATTCAGCCTTGCCATCTGCCTGGCATGTATACAAACCGATCACAGGTGTGCAATGGCTCTGGTTCAAGAAGGCATAGCAGGAAGATTGGAAAATTGCAGTACATGCTTTTGGTTTTTGCCAGGGGTTGGGGAGTGGTGGTGGTGGTTTTGCAAAGATAGATGGGGTGGATTAGCATTCTCACTGAGCAGCTTCCTCATCTAACTCAACATGTTGCGCAAGTCGTAGTGCTGCCTGAAGGGAAACAGCCAGGATACTTGTTAGGGACCATAGTGAGAACAGCACTGAGGTCTGGGTGTAGATCAGTTGGAGCTGATTTGCATCCAGACGCTGGAAGTCATTGTCAGAAGTGCTGATATGGCCCCCTCCTCCAAAAACATTATAATGATGTGTTTATTGACAAATGCTTAAATTTGCAGATGTGGGATATGCAAAGGAAGTTCGGATTTGGAAATGGCAAGCACTGTAACAAACGTTGCTACTAAAAAAATACCCTCCCTTGTAAGTGTCAGTGCATGGTATGTTTAAAGAAACAAGTAGAACTTTTATTTGAGAGAATTAGTTAACACAACTTTTGTTCGTTATTTGAAATTGTTTCTGGAGGAATTTTTGAAATTGCTGAATTCCAGCTCCTAACAGCAGTAGTTATAGCTCAGTCTATTTCACTAGCAACTTTTCCTATTGTTTGTAAGCTCATAAGGTTTATGTTCCTGTACACTCATATACTGAAATTGATTAACAAGTTAACCATAATATCAAGTAACTTTTCTAGAAATTTAGATGTGCTCCAAGAAAGACGAATTTTCCTTGTTTTTAATACCTTTACATATCTATTTATACTCCATACAGATAGAAGGCATTCGGTAGCTTTAACTTACTGTCTTCTGTAATATTTTTGTGCTATTTTTGATAACTACAGCTACTATCTGTAAATGGAATGGAATTGGGAAATGCCTGGTATTTTTACCCTTCTCATGTAAAATGCTGCAGAATTACTAGATGTTAGCGATGTTGAGAGATTACTTGTACTGGAAAACAATTGCAACTGGACCCTTCAATTGAACAAAACTTGATAATGTTCTTAATAGCTAAGTATGCCCTTAATAGTAGGAAATATGTTCATGAGAAGTCTCACATTCATTTAACTGTGTCTGAGACTGAATGAAATGTGTATTATTTCAATTAATTGTATGAGAGTAAATTTTTGACTAGCTGTAAGGTTTTTATGCTTAGATCACTGTTCTCTGTTGGTCAGGAATTGCAGAGTGGGTAGGGTTGGCAGGGCCCTCTGGGTCCAACTGCCCAGCCTTTGATCCAGCAGGGATACTCAGAGCAGGATGCCCAGTGCCATGGCTGTGTGCCTTCTGAATATCTCCGAGTTGGAGACTCTACAGCCTCTGGGCAGCCTGTGCCAGTGCACCATCACCTGCACAGCACAGATACGTTCCTGGTGTTTAGAGGGAACCTCTCATGCTCCACCTGTGTCCAGTGCCTCTTGTCTTGGTACCAAGCACCCCGGTAAGAGCCCGGCTCTGTTCTCTTTGCACCCTCCCTTATTTGTTGAAATAAACTGATACCTCAGTGACTGAAGATACGGCGTTACTGAAAACAGTGATTCATTTTCTATGCTGCTGTTGGCACCTGTTGGCTAGGCGGGCAAGGAATGAGGATGCATATGCTGTGTCTGCAAACTTCCCAATTTCAAAATGGTTAGACACACCTGAATTAGCTTTGATCTAGCTAGCCTGGATTAAAAAAAAGAGTGTGTGGACTTAATAGTGTGGATTTTAGCATAGCCTGTTTGAGACTGCCAAGGAGTCTTGGAGCTTAATCTCTAAAATCCTGTGCCCTGGAAAACAAATGGTTTTTGTAAGGCTCTAATGTTAGTGAACTGTGTAGCTTGCATAGATGCAGAGCTGTGACTGTGAGTGAAGTACATGTATCGTATGCTGTGTGTGAATTTCCCTGCTTTATCTTTAGTAGGTGGAATGCAGTGTACCTTAGAACTACTAAGTATTTACTTCGTACTGTGTAGAATCATAAATTTACGGTGATTACCAAATGAGATGTTTACTGTGATTGACCTTTTGTGGGACTGACTGGTGAAGCATTAGCAACCTCGGTATTTTGAGTTTCTGCATGACTTAGCTTGCATGTTACGAGGGCTGCTCTGAAAGTAATGCCTCTTATTTTAGTACATTGGTCCATGACATCAAAGGCAGGTGCTGGTGATATGGCAGGAGACGTTGGACCTTTTCGCATCTATTCCGTTACGTTTTGTTGCTGTATGACGGATGGCAGCAGAGGGGTGGTCTGACAGAATGGCGTCTGACATGGAAGTGTGTACGAAGCAAAGGTGTGTCACTGAATTCCTCCATGTGGGGAAAAAAGGTGCCCACTGACATTCGTCAATACTTGCTGAATGTTTGTGGAGACCGAACAGTGGATTTGCACGCAGTGAGGTGATGGGTGGTGCGTTTCAACAGGAATGTGCTTGATTCCTTTGTGAAGTGTTTTGTGAATGAAAGCAACTGCTACTACTACAACTGCATTGACCATAAAATTTACTAAATTCCTGTTTGAAAACAAATATCTCTAGTTGAATTACAGGATTTATTTGGGAAGTATCCCATTTGAATGAAAATATTTCTGGGAATTTGGCAGTGGGCAGTCCTTAAAGGATTCTTATCTCCCCCAAAGCAAGAGAAGCTTCATTTGGAGCCTGCTAGATGAAAGATCAAGTTTCTTCCCTCTCTTACTCCCGACATTCTTCCTGCAGGCATTTTATTTTTTCTTCCACTTTTTTAGCATCATTCTTGAATTGTGGAAGGAAGAACTACTTTTAGTTTCTTTATGCCAAAGTAATGTAACTGTTTTCCTCCCTTTTTTTTGGTACTCTTGTTTGTTAAATCATTAGTGGATTGGCCACAACTTTGTGTTTTGAGTTTTCTTTTGCAGATATGATGGATTCAAGGAAGCTAACTAATGAATTGCAGTAATACACAAAGCTGTCACCTGTGAAGATCAGAGTTCACTCTTTCCACTTGAGATCAGAGAAGATCAGCTTGCTTTTCAGTCTAATTGCATTCACTGCTTATGCATAATGCAAAAGCACAACTTAACTCTGTTCTATGTGATGAAAGATAAAGATCAGTCTAAGACAATATGATATTAGCTTTTCAGATCCCATAGTGTGAGTTATGTCTTTTTATGTATAAAACATATGTGTACATACACATCATAATGTGAATGATTCCACGTAACTTCAGCATTAGCAGCAGTGCAATTAATAAATAGCATTTCCTGTTGGTCTTAAATTGTTTAGTTTTTTTTTTAGCATGTTAACATTCATATATGTTGTTAGATGATGGTCATTAATTTATATCATTATTTCCATATTTGAAATCTTAGTACTAAGATGCAGTTCTTTAGTACATTGAAGCTGTGCTATTTTTTGTGCTACTTTTTTTATTAGCACTAATATTTATTTGCTTTTTTTTTCCCCAGCATATGTGAATGACCGCATTTTTATTTTAAAACAAACAAAGCTTATTTGCAGAAGTTGCAAACAATTTTCTAGGTTCAGTTTTCTGGAAACTCAGCTTTGGTTTTGTGTGTGGTATATTGGAAAATGTGACAGAACAATTTTCTCCAAATTGTCCAACTCAGGATGGCAAAGTCTCTTCATGTTGTGGAATAGATTGGATAGTATGAAAGGTGTATATAAAGGTGATTTGGGGGTGTGATGTGGTGCGCTTACTGTTCTTACTGGTGAGTATTTGTACATGAGCAGGCCTTCCCAGATCTTATGAGGGTGGCCCTCTCATCCATCCCATCACTGCCTTGTCATCAGTGAGGCTGAATCCCTGGACCTGTCGGTGGCTTTCAGCTGTCCAGAACAGAGCTGGCCTGGCTGGCCTCTGGCTTGAGGCCAAGAAAGCAGCTTCCTCACCTGTTTGTCAGATTATCTTATTCTCTTGGTCTCAGCACATCTGAATTTGTTTGCAAACTTCTGATTAGGCAGCTGTGGTACAAGAAATACTGCAGATGACCTTTTTTCCGTCTTTTTTTCTTTTTCAAAATTTTCTAAAACTTTGTCTTGTCATTCATATAACGTGGCCCTTAAAAATCTTCACTTCTTAATATGACAGTCAAATGTTGGGGTAAGAGCCACCGCTGTTCTTACTAATTCATACTTCTGTGCGGTCAGTAATGTTTGTGAAGATCACAGCCCATAGGTGCAATAAGTGTGTTTGTGTAGGACGTACAGGAAAGATATGATTATTTATAGTATGAGGAAGCACTGAATAATTATTGTTTAAACTCAAGTTTAACTTTTTTTTTTTTCTTGCTCTAATTTTCTTTTTCCTTCTAGGTGTTCTTCAGAATAACTTCCTCCTTTAGTACCTCTTCTACTCTCTTGTAGAACCAGTGCTAAAGGTCTTTGCAGAATGGAGGAAAAGTTGATGTTGAGAACCAGCACACAATTCTTCCTTTAGAGGCAGAGAAAATCCTGCTACAGCCTCTCTTTTTTTTTTTTTTTTTTGAAAACAATTGGCTATTGGGAGGAGGTTGTTTGGATAGAGAATGAGCTGTGAAATAACTGGAGACTGAATGTCTTCCCAGCTGGGATTAATTTGGAATCAAAAGTTTATAGCATTCTTTAAACATTTACATGCTAGGCTGTGAGGGAGTAAGAGGGGACAGGCATACATTCCTTGCAAATCTTTGCTTCTTGCTTCTGTCCTTGACTATAAAAGGGAAGCAGGAATAGATATGGTAAGATTTGAAGGAGAAGGGAAGGAAAAAAAATAGAGAAAAGAAAAGTTAAAGGCTATTTAATATCTTTACTGTGAAATTAAAATTTGGGCCAAGTACTCCCTCTGGGATTGTTCTGCAAAGAAGTCATCGTGTCTTCCTTCATTGGTAAAGACTAATCCGGGTTTTTCAGCTTTGCTTTTATTAAAATGGCTTGGATGTAGAGAGGAATGTTGATACTCGTGACCAACTTAAAAGAGCAGGTTAAATATTTGGACAAGTTGGATTCGTTTTCTCATACATTAAAATCCTAGCAGTTGTCTTTCATCCAGAAATCACATTATACCTAGCTTATCTGCTTTTGGTTAAATCAGAAGTCCCACTAGCCTAGTGGTGCTGTCTGACAGAGCCTGGCAACAGTTGTACGTGGAGGAATATGGGAATGATTTATAGGCTTACTTGGTGACTTCTGGCTCAGGAACTGAATCAGGACTTTTTTTTACTCTTCATTGCCTTCCTCTTTCTCTTTTTCATTTTTCTTTTATTTGTTAAGAATAGCATTGCATTCCATACTCAGGGTGGAAATTCTGTGCAGTGGCATGACAGAGGACTAGTGTTCTCTTCAGAATGATTCACAGTGCTGTGTGAACTCAGTACAGGTGTGTTTTGTTGTTGCTGCCTTTTTTTCTTTTTCTTTTTTTTTTTTTTTTTTTTTTTTCAAAAACAAGGGATGTTTCCTTCTTTGTCTTTCAGGAGGCTGTATAGAACTAACATTGGTCTTTCACAATTTTTTTTGGTAGAACCAATTCTTGAGGTAGGAATTTGTTCTGAGTGATCTAGCTAGAAGCATTATACAGACTGATACTTATACTGTTGCCTCAACTGTAAATACCATGTATTGTTAGAAGAACTTAATTCTATTTTAGTACCTATGCAGTGACAATCCAGTTCTAAATTGAGTAGTAGTTAAATGTTGGAATAGTACCTCTTGGCAATCGGATTGCCAGCACATCTCAGGATCACACCAGTCATGGCCTATGTGAATTTAGAACATCTTTCTTTTGTGCTTTTTTTTTTTTCCTTAGCTAATCTGTCTGGGCATGAAACATAATTTTCATTTTATTTAATCTGCATTTGTTGGCTTTTATGCAATTTGACTTTGTGGCTTATACTATCAGTTTATTTTTAGTGCAAGCACATCAGACCAATAATATCAGATTTAGTGTTTGGAAAAGAGTTTTTGTCCAGCGAGTACTTCTGACAAGGAATTATGGAACTATATTTGAAATGTTTTTAGGAATGAGCATTATAAAAAATGAGAAACAGCTATGTCAAGATGTGCTTTGCAGTAGAGGAGCTTATGTGGTACAAAGTTTCTTCTTTCTTTATAGTACCAAACTTTAAAGTATGTTTAAAGCTTAGTGGGCATGGAGTGATTATGTTGTATCATGTTATACTTTGTGTTACAGAAGGTGGTCTTTCTTGTTCCTGGGTTGAACAGCTGGTAAACACCCCCACCTTTTATTTTTCTTTTCCTTCTCTGTACTAAGGAATAGGAAAATCTGCCCTCATTCTGAAATAATGATGAAACTATTGGAAATAATGTGCTGTTAAGTAAGTTTAAGCTTGTTTACTTAAAGTTACTCGTATGTTTTGAGGCTGAATCATTTTTGTTCTGAATCAACTCTTTTATTTTCTGTGTAAAATAATGAAGAATTCTTTTCCACAGTGCAGCCTTACTGAAAAGAGAGAAGAGCAGCTGTGTTTACTGAAAAAAACCAATTACAGAGATTTGTTTTCGTGTGTGGAAACAGTGTGGCAAGGTGTAATGTTTAGTGGTGATGGTATCTTTTTAGTATTGTAGTAGTTCAGAGATACTTGGTTGAAATATTTTTGTGGTGGGCAGAAATACGCTTATTTGTATGTACATACTGTTTCTTAAACCTGCTTTAATGATGACTTGCCTTTCCTAGCAGCTTTTGAATTTACTGATTTCAGTCATGTTTGATGGATAGTATAATTGAGGCTTGCACCTAAGTTCCAGATAGCTTGTGCAGGATAGTGGCTTGAATGGAGGAAAACCTGTTGTGTTGTCCAGCTGAAGATTGCAGTGCGAGTGCTTCTTGGGCAATGGACTCAAATGTATTAAGCTGAGTAAATGAGGAGAGAGGAAGGTCCTTTGAAAGATAGGAAAATATTCAGTAAGAAGCCAAACCCAACTAGGTTTCTTTCATTAGACTTGGTATACTTGGTTTTTATTACACTATTCTTACTTTTACTTCGTGTTGACCAAACAACGTGGCTCCACTTGTATTCCAGATTTACTCAAGGATACCTGTGAAATTAGTATTTTTATTATTTAATGGTAAATATGCACCTGAATGATCTTGTAGATGATTTGGTTGTATAGGGTACTCTTGAATAACACACAAAATGTTTTTCCGTAGGAATTTTGGAGATGAGTCAGTTTGGATGTTGATTTGAGGAAAAATATATGGAGAAATTAGAAATTCTGATAAAGATACAGAGACCATGGATTGTCAGATAATGGAGATGTTAAGGGAGTACTTCAAAGTTCATATTCCTTCATCATCTTGCCACGTGCAGATCTGTGCTCCTGATACCTGATGCTTTTTAAACAAAGGCAATTGTTTCACTTGTCATCTTTTGTTGTAACGTGATATGTTGGGACTTCATGTGGATCAAAGATGACCCAGAGTGTAAGATAATGTTGTCCTTACCTTATTAGTAAGAAAGTGTTTTGTATTATCAGCTAGAATTAGTAACTATTTCAGTAAGTCCATTTTGTTAGTCTGAGAATCTTTGTAATGCATTCTAGTGTATTCACTATACTTGTAAGGGTAAACAGTGTAATCATAGATCTGTCACAAGCAGGAACAGAGGCTATCTCAGCATAGTTTCTCTTTATAATATCAACAGGATCAGTATAAAACATAATACCTTTCGGACCAGTGTTTGTTTTGTATAAACTAGATGGTGCTTTCGTGTATTTTGATAGATACTCACTTGGAAATTCAGTAAGAAACTTTTGTGTGTCAGAATAGGATCTAATGTATAAGTGTATCTTCATTGTATCATTCAAGTGTATCTAATGTATAACGTATCTTCATTCTGACCAAAAGAATGTACACAAGTATGTGAAAAAGAAGGATAAGTATCCATCCTCTCTATCCTTCAAAACAAAAGGAAATCCCCAAAATACCAGGGAGTTTTGTTGATGATATCAAGGTGCTTCTGCCTAACCTATTCAAGAATGAAATCCCTCGTAGTGATGTAGAATTTCTTTTCTGGACTTCAAAAGATGTTTAGACAGCTGTTTATTCTCTAGAGTAGTGTTTTATTTTATTTTATTTTAGTACTCCAAGTATAAAAGTGCAGATTTTAAAAAATTTACCCGGTATGCAGACCAAATCATTGTCTAAAAATGGGAATGCTGGACCAGGAGTCACAAGCTTTGAACTATATTGCGGACTTTGCCACAGATTCTCTTTTAATCATCAGTCTCTCCATATAAAGCAGTTTCTTGCCTTTTAAAGGCATTGAGACTTCGTGGATTTTACTCACAATGACCATGTAACTTGGCAGCTGTTGGTGGCAAAGACCTGTTGGTGAATAAGGTTGGTGGTTCAGTACTTAAGAGCTTGCTGCTGGTTATGCATCTTGCAAGATCTCAGAATGTAGAACGGAAGTTCTTTGAGAGTTGTTTTCTGATGGAAAACACCATGCAAGGAGAGCTCATCTTCTCTAGGATGATGATAACGTTATCCCTATTCTTTGTTGTACCTACATACCAACAAGTGCTTGTACTCCTTCAGGAGTAGTAGTGTTGCCTTGTACATGTGGATATTGGTAACATGTTCTCTTTTACTATATTGTTGTTTTTCTCCAGCTGGCTGGATTCCTGATGATGTTTTTTCCCCCCCACAAAATTAAAGAACTGTAGGAGTTTGAAGCATCCTTTAGAGATCAAATCATACTCTCCTGCTAGAACAAATTCTGTACCACAGGTTGCACAGGTAGGTGTCCAGATGGGTCTTGAATGTCTCCGGAGAAGGAGATTGCACAACCTTTCTGGGCCATCTCTTCCGGCATTTTGTCACTCTAACAGTGGAGTTCTTCATTGTGTTATGTTAGTATGGAACTTCCCGTGTTTTGGTGTCTGGCTGTTGCTCTTTGTTCTGTTGCTGCATGCTCCTTGTACTGTTTAGTCAGCACCACTGACTTAACTCCCACACTTCAGATATTTGTAGAGTGATGAGGTTGTCTCTTAGCCTTCTCTACTTCATACTTAGAAGAGTCCCAGGTTTCTGAGCCTTTCCTCATATGGGACTTGCTTCGCGTTCCTAATCATCTTTGTTGCCCTCTGCTGGACTCTTTCTGGGAGATCCCTGTCTTTTTTGAAATGAGCCCAGAACTGGACACAGTATTCCAGATTTGGCCTCAGAAGAGCAGAGTAGAAGGGAAGATAACCTCCCTTGACCTACTGGCCACACTATTCTTAACGCACTCCAGGATACCATTGGCCGCCTAAGCTGTGAGTGCACAGTGCTGGCTCATGGCCAACCTGATGTCCACACGGACACCCAGATCCTTCTCTGCAGAGCTCCTCTTCAGCTGGTCAGCCTCTAACCTGTACTGATACCTGTGGTTATTCTTCTCCAGATGCAGGAGTCTACACTTGCTCTTGTTAAACCTCATCAGGTTACGCTTTCCCCAACTGTCTGGTTTGTCCAGGTCTTACTGAATGGCAGCACAGCCTGCTGGTGTGTCAGCCACTCCTGCCAGCTTTCTATAATCAGCAAACTTGCTGGAGATGCAGTCTATCTCTTCATCCAGGTTACTGATGAAGATGTTGAACAAGAGCAGACGCAGTACCAACCCCTGGGGAACACTGCTAGGCCTCCAGCTAGACTCTGCACTGCTGATCACAACCCTCTGAGCTCTGCCAGTCAGCCAGTTCTCTTTTTTTTTTTCCCTCTGTTAATGCAGATGTCAAGAGAAAGAGAGATGTTAAGAGGATTAGTTAAAAAACAAAAACAACACATTTATTCTACATACCAAATAAATAATTACTGTGTTTTTTGTTTCTGCAAGTGGCAAGTTAGTGTGCAACTAGAACCACTGCATTCTGTTCACAGAGTCAAAGAAAACAGTGTGGTATATATATTTCTGTCCAAATGTCAGTGGTTACTTTCTTTACTTCTCTGGCAGTACTGCAAGTACCTTTCCTGGAATTGGGTTACTTCTTTCACTCCTTCAGGTGCAGGTCTGTTGGATCAAGAAGTCATGTTCTAGTTTCACAGGTAGTTTAGCATAGTTCTGGAGATGTAATCAAAGTCTTTTTCTATCCTTCAGCAAATATTTTCACACGATGTGTAAAGAGTCTTGGGTTTTCAAATGCCTTTGCGTGTTATTCCATCTTTCCAATCTCTGTAAATATGCATGCTTTTGTGGAAAAAGAAGAGTAGTGTCTACCTCTATTTTTTTTTTTGTTTTTTTGTTTTACTATTGCCAGTGCCAGTTTGCTGCTGTACGTCCATCTACCAGGTCACAAGAGTTGATCTGTATATGTGAAAAATGTACTATTATTAAATTTATGCCAGCAAGGAATGTTGATGAATGAACTAGGGGTAAAACCTAAACAAGAGTTGATTAAAGTCTGAATTCCATGAAAGGCTGAAAGATGGTGTCACATTTTAGTATGTGCTGTTAACGCTTCCGCTCTGATAAATGCTTTGATTATCTCTGTATTTATGTAAATTTGTGCCAGATTTGGCAAAGTTTGAGTTGGAATATTATTGATGTTTCAAAGGAAACTTGAAAAATAAAATTGAAACTAGAGTATATGTCTGTGTATGGAGCTAAAATACATGTGTGTGCACAGACATCTGTAGGTAAAATCCAAATTATTTCATAGTGAAGGTATGTATATAATGTATGATGTATTTTGACACTTTGAAAAAGGAAAAAAATGAGAACCTTCCCATTGAAACTAAGTTTCCAAGTGTGACTGCATGGAAAACTGACAAATGTGGAAAAAGAAGTGCAGATAACAGTGTTAAGTATATTGTGATATTCTGATATCTGCGTTGTTTAATTCTAATTAAGGTATTTCAAGTTAGGTTTACAAGGTGACAAAAAGAAGAACTTCAGTTGGAAGGAATTTTCCTATTTGAGGAGAGGAGGCAAAGAGCAAGAGTTATCAGTTTAGATGTATTGTCACTTAAAATAATTCACAGAAATGAGTTTGTACTTAAAGGCCATAAAAAAAAGCAACAACTTTATTTACTTTAAACACATCTTGGAAAACCAGATATGCATAACTGTACATTAAGGAGATGAGTTTCTGTTTGCGGTTGCTGTCTTTGTTTTTAGTAACCTTAGAAAAAGATTTTAATGTACGTTTCTCAGAATGCAGAAGAATTATCTGCATGGTATTTCATAGCTAGGGCTATCTCGTTGTGTAGACTTTAAATATTTCCTTTCACTTCTCGTGCATCATCGTCTTCGTACTTTCCAGAATGATATCTGCTTGAGTGGAGCATCATGTTTATGACTCTTACACAGCCTGTGATCCAGTACAGCTAAGTTCTTTTCTGCTTTATTACTCATTAGTTGACTATGTCCCTTTTTTATCTCTTTTTTTTTTTTTTTTTTTTTTTTTTTGCTTTCATATGAATAGGCCATACGTGGTTGGCTTTGGAATCTGTGATTTAGCAGAGATTTTTTTTTTTCTTTATTTTTTCTTTTCTTTAATTGCAACTATCTCCTAAATGCTCCTTGGTCCCCTGGTTTGGTGGCACTTACAGATTCTTTCAGTATTCTACTGGTTGGGTACACGCATTACTCATGGAAATATGAAGCAAAACTTGATGCAGGACAAGTTTTAACTGACTCAACCTGAAATGCTTTAATGCTTCCCCTGTATTTTTATTTTTATTTTAAACTAAGCCATGGTTTCAGTTCTCTGAAAGAAAATTATCCAGCAGTTATGCTTATATACAGCAATTATTTCAGATACATGGTCTACAGATCATGTTGGATGGTGTCAGAGGCATCACTTACATAAATCACATCTGCTGCTCCCCTTAGACATCTGCCCAGTCAAAAGTGAATATCATATTTAGTATGACTATAATTTCTTTAACATAAATTGATTTCTCTTGTTCTTTTTCCTCCAGGGATATATCCAAATCTATCTTGAGCATCTGAGTTATTTTATTTGTCCTATCACTCCTTAAGTTCACTTTCTCCACTCTGTTGTTGAAAGACACACATAATATTCTGGAATCTCTCAAAGCAAATCAGTAATGCTATAGGAATGATTTAGACTAGTTATTTATATACTCCAGTATAGATTATTGTAAGTAGGTGGATTAAACTGTTCAAGTTTTTGAATGCACTGGTAATTAAATAAGTAAGTAAAGCACAACAGATTAAAAATGTAATTCGAATGCATGTTCTGGAAGTTGAAACCGTTGTGACTGGAAACTGTCCTGACATCTCTAATGCCTCCTTTCATAAATATTTGCTGTTTGACAAGTTTATTTTGTGAAATACTGAGCTAGTATTTGAGCGTCCTTTAGTTGTCTTGCCAGTGATGTGACTCAGACTGAAAACCCCTACTCTGAGAAGATAACATCTTTCTTACTACATTTCGTTCTATGGAATAGAACTAAATTTAAGCAGTGAGATCAAGACGTTAAAGAGCAATGCAAAGCTAAATAAACAGATGCGGATTCAGTATGGCTTAGTAGATTTTTTCCATGTAAGTTTTCTGATAACTTCTATTTGAAGAATAGAAGAGCTTCTGTTTAATCTGTCACGTTTGGGAAAGCACTCTAAGTGCAAAACAAGTAGAAAATAATTCCAAATAGCTGAAAATGTAGTTGCACAGCAGAGCTTAATATTAGGTTGCTTTTTCTAACTTGAATGAAAATTTGAGGGCATTTTCTTAAATTAAAAACTGCAAGGCTTAACCCAGTAGAATTACATTACTGACTGTAGGAAGATATACTGTTGAGGGAAGGTTGATTTTTCTTTTCCATTTGTGCTCTTCTCCCCGTTCAGTGGGGATTAATGAACAGCTGGAAAAATCCACAAAGTTAAATACAACATCCTGGATTACGGCATACACAGGATTTCACTGAACATGTTTACTCGGGTGCTGCCTTTGAAAGGAGTGGTGCTGGCACCGCTGTGTGCTGACTGGAGTTGGTTGAGAGGCCTCACACCACAGGGTGGGAGGGAACAGCCCTGAGCTCCAGTGTGCAGCACGCGTTGATGCTGCATTGAAGTGCACGGTGTGTCTTGGCTATCTTGCTGAGTTTAGCTAATGAGCTATTTATTTCATATGAATAGAAGAGAAGAGAAATAGAAGGAGAACTGTGTTGCACCAGAGGTTTTGCATGCTTGTGGGTAAACCTGTCCTCTGCATCAAAAAGCTGTTCAGGGGGCTCTTGACCTGTCTCAGTTTAAGCCTTTTATTTCAGTGACTTTTAATTCGGACAGATGTTCATGATTTAGTTTACTGCTCTGACTGTCAAGTTTGCTGGAGAACGCACAGTTGGCTTCACTGCCTCACGATTTGCAAACATGGCTACACTTGGCACATGGTAGCAGAGCACTTGAGCCTGCCCTGGCGTGGGGCTGTGGTGTCTGTGGGTCTTCCACTCTAATTGCTTTTTTCAGAAATAGGCTCTGTTAGCTGCAGGTCTCAGCGTTGAGCGTGCAGAGACAATCTGTGCTTTCTGTGCTGGCATCAGTGTGGTGTGGAGGGAGGAAACGCTTGTGATTCACATACCAGAGGGCTGAAGAACAGAAAAAGATGCTTGGCTGGGAGACAGAAGGACAGGCCACTAGGAGGGGAGAAAGAAAAGAATGTAAGAGCAGGAAACCGTTGAAAAGAAAAAAAAGGAGGAGGGAATAGGAGTGAGTGAAGTGAGCAGAAAAGTGGGAGGAATGGATTCATGAGCACCAGGCAGAAATGAGCAGCAGAGGTTCTGGGAACAGTGAAATGCGTACAGTTGTTTGGCTTTGAAACGTATACGTGAAAGTACTGCTTCTTGATAGCATTGCTGATACACAAACCTGGGATTTTGTGGCAGATGCTCTTGGTAGGAGGTTTCTTTGTCAAGAATATTGTTCTCAGACTCTTTGGCTGCCTAGCTCTTGAGTTAGTTAACTCTGAACAAGAATATTTTATCTGTATATTTTGCTTAGTTTTCTCTCTATTTTACCAGCTGCTATATCTTTGAAGAGAGATTTCCTGTGCCCTTCCTCAGATGTCTGTGATACTACCAAGAGGAACTGTCTTTCTGTAAGTGGAACTCTTCTGTGAATAGCACATTCATAATCTGAATTAATTGAAAACACTCATAGTAATGTGTGTTTGCAGAGAAGTCTGAACAGAGTTTAGTATGTAAAATAATTTGTCTTATATTCCGACTGTCTTAACCTCAAATTATGTATGATTTTTCATGGCTCGTAATTGAGAATAATGATAGATGCTCAGGGGAAACTCCTGTTTTTTTTTTTTTTTTGCTTTGGACGTTTGAAATGCATAGTAAACTTCTATTCTTAGCTTAGACAGTGATAATAAAAGCAGTACGTGTCTCTGTCAACAATGGTGAAAAATAAGTCTCTGGGGATTTCTGAATGTTTTATTTAATGATGAGAATAGTAAATCTATCCTGTGTGATGTCTGAGTGAGCTGTCTTATATCAAAACATCATTAATTCATTTTTATACTTTGCAGCAGTGTTTTGGGAATAAGTACTGGAATGAAAGCCAGAAGCTCCCCTCTAGATTGCAAGAATCACATTGTAGGGATTGTTGAGGGGTTGATTTATATTTTTTGGTTTAGTAATTTTGAACAGGAGGAAGAGGGGAGGGTCTTGATCTGCTTACTTAGCTTGGTTTGGCAGTTTAATCATGGTAGTGCAGCCATCAGACCTGTGTACATATTTGGGTGCTTGAAGATGAAGATGGGCACCCAATGAGATTTTGATTTACTTTTATACTTAATTACTTAATTACTATCAAATTGCAGAAGTAAGGACTTACTAAAATTGCTGAAGAATAGTCCATTTGTTTCTTCAGTAATACAGATTCTTACACTGTGGACTCTTGATTTTAATTTAGTTGAGCCATGTGTTTTTTTATATACATGTGTTGTATTTGGCATTTTTCTTCAAACTTGGAAAGTGTACACACATCCCTAAAGTCTTTAGGATAATAATGAACTGTGTTGGAAGACTCTGAATGTGAATTACAGCTGGTAGCTTTATGTTACTGCTAAACAGTACTATGAAAGATGGGTGCCTTGCTCCTACTCTCTCTTCCTTGCTCTGGCATTTACCTGAGCCTAAGATGATGTGACACATCAGCAGAAAGGGGCTGTTTTGGATATAGGAGGTAGCTTTCTACTGTTTCCTACTACGTATTTGTAATGCAAGGAAGTAAGCATGTGCCTGGAAAATTGGAGAGTGGAGCAGGGGCAGGGAGGAGAATTAATCTCTTTTCTCTTAAGCTCTTAAATTTCTCATTTCTGGAAGCCAGAGAAATGCATCTGCTGGATATGCAGGAGGAGATGAGTAGGGCCAACGTTTGGAAGCAGGAGTTGGTTTAGGCATAACGTGAACAACAGCTACTCTTGAAGTTGCAGGGATTGGGATGGAAGAGGCAGGGGGGTGTGGAAGACTGCTTGGCTCATGCAGTCAGAGGGGGGACTGCATGGTTGCACGGCCTGGGTAACAGCTGCTTGGAACAAGCCAGAAACAGCCCTACAGTTTCCCATCCCATGCATGAGGGGAGTGGCAGGGAGGCAGGAACTGCTCCCTGAGTGAGAGGGAGGCTCAGGAGCTGCTGTGGTGATCAGTCAGTTCACAGAGTACTCAAACCAGGAAAACAAATGGGCTGCCTGTACTAACTGTTTTCTGCTGAGTGGGAACAGTGCTGCGGTTATAAATGCAACTGTAGGAATCTAGCAGTGGTACCAAAAAGTAGCAGTTGTGAATGCTATTACTTTTTACGTAACTCAGATTTTAAAATTATCAGGGTTTTTTGGTATGCAGAATTAATGGCAAGCATGGATGGCTTATTTTGTGAGCCTTTTAATGCTAAAAACAGCAAATAATGAGATAACTGGATCCTATGTCACAAACCTTCGACATTTGTCTCCCCTCCAGGAAGAGGAAAAAAAAAACAACCTACCCCTCTACTATCTCGTATTTGTCATTAGTTACCAAAAAAAAAAAAAGTCAAAGCTTTGCTTATTGGTCTGATTGCTCATACTTAAAATAATTTCATAAATTAGAACATCTAAGTGATGTTTTAAGTGTAAAACTATAAGAAGAAATTTGTGAAAAGGAATTTGACCTATAAGAGGCTTTAGCCTTTATGATCTGATGTAAGTGAATCAAGCTAAAAATTGGAGAGTTTTTTTCTCATACCTACTTTACATAAGTGTTCTTTACTGATACCAAAACTGTATTTTGTATATTTATTTTTAGATTTTTTTTGTTAGATTTATTTTTAATAATTCAGACTCTTAGGAATGTGATGATATCACATGAGTAGGCCAGTTACTGAAGAAAGAGCCATACACAGTGCAAAATATGAAATAATGAGGCTAATGAGGCAAGGAGCCTGTGCTGTCTCCATTCAGTTTAAGATAGCTGGAAATATAAGAAAGTAAGCAAATTATTTGATGAGTTAGCAGTGAACCTAGCTATAACAATTGGAACAGAAGGAAGGACAGCCAACAGCTTGTCAATTTGATGGATGGCCCCTAGAGTTGTGTTTTTTTTTTTTTTTTTTAAAAGGAAATCATTCAAATCTATTGCTTTCATAGGATTTACCAGTGTGTGTCTATTCTCAGCTTCTGGCTTGGGAGCCACCAGTGGAATGTAAAACCTGTCCATCATCTGTGAACTGAAGTATTTTCAATAACCATGCAATTGAGCAGTGGAAGAGGAATAATTAAATGTCTTATAAAATGCTGAAGAAAACAATTAGCAAACAGAAAACTTGGAGGTCAATGTAGAAGCATCTTCCTGGTGGTTCCCAGACTAGGCAGCATGGCAGTTATCTCTCCAGCTTTTCATAAGTGAGGCTACCCCTCTTCAGTTACAAGCATCCTTCCTTGCCTATGCTGTTGCATGGCACTGTGCAGAAGTCGTATTGTGTGCGCTCGTGGTGTCGTGGCTGCCAGAGTTGTTTGAGGTTGTGCGTGCTCTCGCTCCCTCCCCAGCCACGTACATCTTTGTGATGCATTTGACAACGCTGCCCTTTTAGATGCTCATGTATGATTTAATGAGGCCAGGGGAGTTGTATCGGAGCTTCATGAAAAAATTGTCTTGAAGGAAGGCATATGGTTTGCCATGAGCTGGTTCTAATTACCGGTTTTGCCCCAGAATTTTCCTGGGAAAGAGAGGCATTACATCTTGAAGTTAGCCAGTGAGAGATTTTCATAAACCGAGTGAGTGTGGCTTTGTGAATCTTTAAGTGCCAAGTGAAGACTTTTCTTTTTGCTAAGGTAATGCATTTGTGAATGGAAATTGCTTTGCATGTGAAGATACAGGATTGTTTTTTTAATGTTAAATACGAGTATGAATCTGTAGATAATTGTAATTCTGCTTCTCAGTTACTGTTAGCTGAGACATCAAATATATGTTAAGGGTACTTAAAATTGCTCTGTTTAAGAATATGCAAGCAGATGTGTGCTATTGGGGATGCGCTGGCAGGTGTAGGAATTTGCAAGTTACTGTATCCAGTTGGTTACAAGTTACTGTAACCAGTAATACATGAATACCCTTCTGAAACAAGAGCCAGTGAGAATCAGGGCTGATGAGTTTATGCTGGGAGTTTATGCTAGCTTGCGTGCATGCGTGTGTGTGTGTGTGTGTGTGTGTGTCTGTGTATTCCCCTCAATCTGCCTCCAGTTCTATTTTGAAATTGTTGAAAGTTGTGGAGTGGATCTGCCTTACCTGCCACTGAATTTTCAATGTTTATAGTGGTATATAATATTTAGAGAAGTTCAGTGCAGTAGTGCTACCAGTCCCTGAAAGCAGGGTTCAGTAAGAACACTTGTACTCCGGGTGCACGTGATTCTTAGCAGCAGTGTTTGTTGTTGGAGAAAGTGATTACAGCTTCAGCATTGTACTGCTCACCGTAACTTCAAGTGTAATTGGCTATCATCAAATACTATTGATTTGTGGACATCTTTCTTATCTTTCTTTTATCACTGTAAAATATTTTCTTTTCTCTATGAAGACCTACTGGCTGCCAGAGTTATTCAGATGTTACTTAAGGTATAACTGTAGCTCTTTTAATGTGTGCATTTTAAAAGTTAGTGTTGTGGTTTGATTTTTGTTTGTTTGTTTCTCAACAGAGTATTTAAAAACTTTCTGTATAGGTGCCATATTATCAGAAATGCTGTCTTACCAGTAGAATTTGAAAAAAAATCTTGAAGAAGGAAGCACCTGAAGAAGGAATTCTCCTAAAGAAAATAAGATCGTTTCTTGGACAGATTAATGTATTTTAATTTGTGTTCTCCATCTATAATCAGATTTGGGAATGCAGTTTTTCACAGTATACCTGCACTTTTTTTTTGACCTGTGCTTAAAATATATAGGCAAAAGCTATACCTAAACAGAACGTTCTCTTACCTCACATGTGAGGATAAAATGTGATACAAAGTGTGCTGTCACTGAGGGAAGATATCTGAGTGGTGCCTAGTGAGTCAACACATCACAAGTCCATTTTTTTCCACGTCTGTATGGGAAGGAAGGGAGGAAAAGTGATGTTTTGAGTGGGAGGCTTCTTTCAGATTTTTCACTTCATTTTAGGTGAAGTCGGTGATTTACATTTGTTAATGGCAAAAAATCAGTTCAAGAAATGCTTTTAATTTAGTGAAGCCTTTATATCCTTTTTTTTTTTTTTTCTTCTATTACAGAATATTGTTGCAACAATTCTTTCCTTAAACTTTTTAACTAAGGAGAAGTAATTATCAATATGCAGCCAGATTTTTTGACAAAATACTTGGTTTATTCTTTCATGTGACTTGAGTTCTATGGAGTTCCCCTAAAATGCTCTGAATACAAGTATTTCCAAAATACCAGTGATTGCTTTTTAATTCAGATAACTTACTGTAAGGTAGTTGGTTAAGAAGACCATAAGAACAAACATAGTGGGTCAGGCTGTGCATTCATTTACCTTAGCAGCCTTCTTTAGATTGCCATGCTCACCGAGCATCACGTGCTTAGAGAAGAGCATGAGAGCAGGGGAAGTGTACAATGATTAGTCGTTACCACCTTTTTCACTCTAACTTTCAGCAGACTCTTGAATCAGTGGAAACGTATGTATATGATATGCTTTAGTAGATTATGCTTTTGTTGATTCATGTAGCAAGAAATTTTTGTAGAGTCCGGTAATATTCTATTCTATGTGGCTTGTACAGATACTGTCATTGTTTTGAAAATTGTATCTATTACTTGCTGCCCAACTGTAGTGTTAGGAGAAAAAACGAATGATGATTTCCGATGCCTCTTCTCCATGTTTTCCATGATTTTATAGGCCTACTGTTTCTTATCAACTGTCTGTTTCAGAGCAAAGGGCTCTTAATTCCTGGCAGACACTGAAAGAACTTCCTGCTTGCCTGTTTTTGTTTCCTTCACTGTCATAAATGTTCATACAGTCACACGAAGACACAGATTGAGGGAACAATCCAGGTAAAAAGTCCTCTTCCCCATCCTTACATAGTTCTAACAGTTCAGCTCAGCCAGCCCATCCCATTGTGTGGTTGTGTGGTGCATGGGCATGTGATGTCAGGAACAGGAATAAACAGATGGAGACCTCCTTAGCTATGTGGGCTTCAGCTCCATCTGCTCTCTTCTCACTTCTTGGAGGTGTTCTCTCACCTGGTATTAAATGAAGGTCGTTTAGTTTGTCATTGATTATACTCTTTTTAAAAAAAAAAAAAAAAAAAGCATAGCAAAATAATTTCCAAGCAGTCGACATAAAGTTAACTTGATCTTACGCTGCAACTTTTTCTTTAGTGTTGACACTAGTTTGATCTTTTAGCTATAAAACTGCCAACTTGTCATTAAATTTTAGGAATACAGTGCCCCTGAGACTTTAGAGTCTTATCCAACTTGGTCAAAACTGATGTATGGTTAATTGGTGTAATTTATTTGGAGAGGAAGGGTAACAACCGTGACTACTGAAGTCTGACTTAGGAGAATTTGGAGGGGAATGGGAGGAGATTAATTCTTTATTCAAATGTCAGATGGTCTGTTTTGGAGAGTCTGCTTCTGCTTTTTATTTCCTTTTCCCATCTATATTGCTTTCTTTGGTTTTACCAGTACAGTAATGTCTTCAGATCATGCTGAAAATTGCCTCTAACATTTATCTAAACATTCTGATTTCTTCTGCTTCTATAAATTTCATTGTACAGCTGGAATAGCTGTGCTCCACTACCTCTACATAAAACAGAGATGCATTTAGTAGTTCCATAACGTTTATGCTTCTGGAGCTAAGTCATCTTTGCATTTGGTGGAGTTTATAGAGGGGTGTATTCTCAGTAGAGCAACTGGGGAAAATACATCATGCAAAATCTTCAGGAATATTATTTCCAGTAAGTCATGAATACCAGATGGCTTTGAAACCTACTTAGCTATCTGTTTTTGTTAATCTTGCTCTGCTTGCTTGAGACCTCAAAACTTATTTTTCCCACCTGCTGATAAATACAGGGTCATAGGAATCACTGTATTGGGTCAGACCATCTGTTCTTTAATTAGGACTTGTAACAGATGCTTGGGATGACTATGCACGAGAACCTACAATAGGCTGTTATGATAATGATATACTCCAGGGAATCTCTCTCGGGGTCCTGTTAGTTCAGGTTCTGTTGTAAAGATAAAAGACACTTGTATCTTTTCCAGGTCTTTATTTTTAAATATTTTCTATTGTGATGGCGTTTTATCTTTTGTTCTCTCCTTTAATGTTAGCAAGCTTTCAGCTTTGCAGTCCTGTATCCCTCAGCGGTGAGTTCCCTGGGTTAATTTATGAAGAAGTACCTGTTTGATTAATGGTGAACTCACCAACTTTCAATTTAGTTGAACACCTTCTCTGGCTCTGACAATGTTCTGGGAAGGTAACACTCAATCTAGCTTTCCTGTCCGTTTTCTTGGGAAAATAACTTAATTCTTGCTGCATTTCTCACTGCATGTTGAAACTTCTACGCATCTGGTTGTTCTTGGTTCCTGTCTCTGAAAAGCCTTCAGCTGAGCTGCATTAACTGGATGATTCAAATTTCCCACCAAGCCTCAGTTGAGAAAACACTGTTCTTGCCTATAAGAGAAAATTTATCTTCTTATGCTGCTGAAGATGTGTAATTCATAAAAATACGGTTAGGTTTTATTTGAGAAGATACGTTGTGTTGTAGTAGTGAAGATGGCCTTGCAAGGGAGATGTTGAAATATGCTACGATGCTATAGCAAAGAGAAGGGTTCTTAAGCTGCATGTTTTCAAAGCTGCTTTTAGAGAGCATGGCACTAAACTAAAAGTGGGGAGAATTCCTTCTTAGGGCTAGGGGTGTGCTTGTGTTTTCTTTGGCAGTTGTAAATCCAGATCGAGATGTAGCACTTTCCTCCTGCAATGTGAGTGATATTTAAAGAATTGTGAACTGGGGAGCAAATGTTGTTTGCTGGTAAGTAGCATTGATGTTAACATCTTAACAGCAGCTCCCAAGCTAGGGGTTGTGGCATGGGACCTCAAAGAACTTAGTGTGCTGGTTTTTTTTTTTTTTACTGTATCCTGTGCTGATCTGAAATAAGATTAAGAGCAATTGCTGTAGAAACCAGTTGATATAAATAAAGATTATAATTTTAAGTACCTGAGCAAAAATGGATCTTTAGCTGTCTTTGTTTTTACCTTTTTTTAATGGGGCATTTTTTCTCTGTGGAGTATTGTTTGTAAAGTACCACCCTCTTTATATCACTTACATTTTTCTATATAGATTCTTAGAAAACTCAATAAACTTCAAGGTGAGTGTAAGTTAGTAGCTGAAGGAATCAATAAGTTTTGAGTGAATGGATGTGAAGGGAAATAAGAAAATTATGAGGAGGAGGGACATATTGATGTCGGATACATTCACTGAAGAATGAGGTGTTGAACCTTATCCTGACTAGCAAGGGAATGCAGTTCTTTTTCTGACCTGCTTATAAGCATTAGAGCCGGAAGCCTCTGTTATGTTGTGCTCAGGTTTCCAAGGAGATGTGAGATATTTTTGAGAAATTGAGAAATCACGGAAAGAGGAATTCTAAATTGCGTGTCAAACCACAAAATGCAGTGGCAGGGAAGATTTGCAATATGAAGTACTTTAAGGGTAGAGCTCAGATCCTATATAGCTGAAATACTTTTTCACCAATGGTAATGATTAGCTTTTCACTGAGAGCTGTTTTAGTTTGATAAACAGCATTCTTTTCATTTTTAACTGCTTGGAGAGAAGACTAAGCACCAAAGATAAACAGATGGTATTTACCCCAATGTCTGGAAAAATTCTGTATTCAGAATTAAAAGCCCTAAAAGCTTTCTGGAAAAAAAAAATAAAAAAAAAAAGAATTGAGACAGTTGAAAAATGCTGGAGGTATAATTCTTGAAATAGCGTTTGGCTTGAGAGTGTTGAACGGGTAGGTATTACAGACAGAGCAGTCCAGGAATGTACTGTGTCTGGGATACTAGAGGCTACTTAAGATTATACAAAGTGTTTAAGTCAACTTCTTGAGCAAACTGGAAATTTTCACTTGACAATAGCATGTGTGTAGCATCCAGCATTTTTGCGAGCAAGAGATAAGGCACAATGTGATAAAACCTACTCAAATACTGGCTTATGCTTTGAAGCTCTGGGTAGCTACAGTAAATCCTTTGAAGCCAGAAGAGTGGACTAATGTTGCTAATTATATACATGTGCAGTGTTCTGTGAGAGAACTTGCAAATTAATAATCAAGAAATGGACTTCTTTCTGCTGTCTTGACACTCATCACATTCTGGAATATTTTAGTGCAGTGTTGCTAAGATTTGATTCTGCAGCAGACTTTCTGACACAAAGAGAGACTGAGTAGCATCTGTGCTTACATTACCTCCAAGTATATACTTTGTGCTGTATGTTATGTATAGTCTTAAGATTGATCATTGCTGTAGATGTATTATGATTCTTCTGGCTTTATTTCTGTTTCATCTATTAATTAGAATCATGTCTTCATTTCTGTACTCGTGTTGTCACAAGTTAGGCTGATCAGCATCTTCATCACTCTTGTATTATTTCTGCATCTCAGGTGTGGCTAGTAGGCTGGTGGGGTATGTAGCAAGCAATCTGGGAGAATCTATCTGAACCTCTGAAAATTCAGTGGGATTGGTAAGTGGAAACTGCAAATGCTGTCATGAGCAAATAGTAGAAAACTTGGTTGTTTCTCACAACTGCACTTCCTATTTCTGCTCATAAATGAGTTGATTTTGACTTTGAATATGTATAAATGGTGAAAATAGAGGAAGTAATACAGGGGCAAAGTGGAGAAGAATCTTTTTTTTTTCTTTTTTCTGTTGGTGTTGTCACCTGGGTTACCTAGGGCACAATGAGCTCTCATGCCTCAGTCAGCACTTCAGCTGTGCTGGCTTCTTTCAGGCCTTCCCTGAAAACAGCAAAGTGAAGATTATTTAATAAGCAAGGTTCCAGTGAAACCTCAAAGATGAGAAGAATTCCAAAAGGAAAATAAAACACCCATTTGTCAGGATAGGATCGCTGGCTGCCATTCAGAACAAAAAGCTGCAGAATGCTTGTGGCCAGCTACATGAATAGGGCCATGTTAAACTTTTCCACCCCTTTGCGTGCATAACAGAATGTGTTTAAATCAAAAGGTTTAGGCAGGCCGCAGTTGGTTAATGTACACTTTGTGTTTAGAACTTTTTTGGAAGAAAATAGTTGTTTTTTAAATCAGTTTTATTCTGAAGGATTTATGAAGTTTTTACAGTGCTGAGGAGTTTTCTCTACTGTAGAGACAGTTTTTCTCTTATATAAAACTGTCATTGATTGTCTCTACAGTTGTCTCTTATATAAAACTGTCATTGAGTTTCTTTAGAAATACGATTTTACTGCTAAAAAACATGTAGTTTATCAAAGCACATGGCAGTGGCCCTTCTTAAATGCAGAAGTTTTTTAGTAATTTTATTGTTGAAGACTAATGAGTAGGGTATCTCAAAGCACACGGATCTTGTCCTAGGAAGGGTCTTCACTGCAGTGTGTGCTTTGATGTAAAGTCAAAAGAACTACTGTCTGCATAAGATTTAGCAATGGAAATAGTCATAATCATAATTCTGCAAAAAAGTTTTTTTTCTTTTTTGCTTTAGAAATCAGTATTCTGAACTTGCCAGAGATTTTGCAGGAAGAATTGGCCATCTAAGGAATTAATTTAGGATTTATATGAAAGTTGTCTAAACAGCTTCCAGCTAATTGCGTGCTGCAGTTCACATGGCACTGTTCACTTTGGGTCTTGCTTCTAGCAGCACCCCGGAGCCACGCTGCAGCTCTTGTTCTGCATTGGACACTTCTGCTTGTTTTCTCTTCCCCCTCGTCAGCTGCTGCCAGCGTGGAGTTGGATCAGGAGTCAGCTTCAGTTTGTCTTAATGAAGCCATCTATTAAATGCATTCTTCAAATCCAGACCAGTCTGTCTGCCCTTCGCTGCAGGAGTTTGGCTCAGCGAGGCAGGGTTGCTGGCACTGCCACACAGCTAGGCACTGTGACACTCATGTGACACTCAGAGCTGTTCTGAATTGGACAAGCTTTGCTTATTTTGCAGAGCCTTTGTAGATACAACTTTAAAGAATATCAAGGAGAGTAGATATCTTTTTATTTTTATTTATTTATTTATTTATTTATCTATCTATTTATTTATTTATTTTTGTCTCCAGAAGGATTTGAGGGGAAATTAGCCATTTTTTTCATTGATCCTGTTGAGTGGTGCTTGGGCAATTTTGCATGTAATTATCATTCTATCACTGATACCCTCCTTATCTCTTGCAAAAGTCCACTTTGAAAGGACAAGAAATTGGTTGTTGGATTCCTGTTCTCATGCACAACTCACTGGGAAACAGAAATCTTTAGCTGCGGTGCTTCATTAGCTTTTCTGTTTACAGTAAGGTCTTTGAGGCTGGCCTTTTCTAGACATCGGCTTTGAAAAGAAAATACCAATACGTGATGAGAGGAAATGTGCCAGCCTGTAGAAAAACATGCTATATGAAGTAATCGGATGCCATAGTACAACATGAATATGCAGTTAATGTGTATGAAAGTATTGGTGAAACAGCACTGCTTTCTTAATTAAGGAACATTTTTCCCTTGGAGATGTGAAAGGTGGAGTGACCGCAGTGAGACATCTACACCTGCCTTTTCTCCTTGCCAACCTCCTTGAGGCTGTTCATTACTGTGCTGTTAGGGAGTCACCTTTATGGTGCTCCATGCATAGCATTACCTGTAGTGTTTGAATGTTCATTCAGTTTGTGAAATGAGAACCTTGCAGAAGCCTTTGGAACTAATTAAATGCCATCCTCCTGGGAGCTGTCCTCCGTTACCAGGAACAACAGAAGCACGGTGCTGTGCTGAGCCCCTGAGAGGCTGAAGCGTTTCCCCAGCTGCTGCTTCTGCCTGGGCTGACAACTTGTAGCCGTTTTATCACTCACATTTACATGGTAGAGCTCTAAGCAGAAACCTCAGGGCACAGTACTGCTTAATGTATAATAAATAATATTTGCTTTCTTTAAAAGGCTATATGAAATGTGCATTCTGTGCTTTTAACAAGAGTCTCTGTAAACGTTTTGTACGGCTTCAAAACCCATCTGATCTTTAATGGGTTGTTAAAAGATCTGATTAATAAAATGTATTTTCTTAGTAATGCTGTCACCAACAGATTTAAGTAAAATTGCTGTGGCTGAAAGCTTCTAAATAATTTCCTAATGGAGCGGTGTTGAGAATAAAACAGAAGTGCTCTAGAAGGCACAGTGTTCGACAGTTTGAGGAGGCCAAAGGAAATTTGTTAGTGATGCCAAATCTGGAAGGTGACTTATGCAGATTAGGACCTGGTAGGGCTCAGGGAGCCTTTTGCTGCTTGTTTGAGTCGTCTGCTTCCTGAGAAGTTAATCTGATGCTTATGACTTCTTACAGCTGCTTGACCTACACGAGCTAATTTTAGCTGCTTTATGGTATACAACAGGCATGTCACATATTGCTCTCTTTTTTTCCTTCTTATATTTATGGAGGAATTAGGGAAGCATTTCACTGACTGTTAACTAATTCTCTGAATCAAATCAAAATATTACAGAACAAAAAGCAGTTTTATTTTCCAAGTTTTTTTCCTTGGTTATTTAGTTTTCATCAACGTGCTGTTTGCCATCAGTCCTCCATTCAGTACAGTGTCTTTCTGTTGCTAATATGAATAAACAGTGGAGAAGGCATTTCCATGGCTCTGCATCTCTTTCTTCCTTGAAGAGAGGTGTTAAGATTTGTGTCTTCAGTGAAGCTTTGAAAAAGTGACTGAGACTATTGCTCCGCTCTAGGGAAGTGATGTTTTCATCTTCTGCTTTTAGCTCTGTGTCATGCTGCTGTAAGGATTGCTCACTTGTTATCCCTGTGGGTTGCTCTGGTGAAAGTGTGTTTGTAGGACAGGCCCACAAACTTTTAAGTGTGTCTTAAAGGAATTGCTGAGGGCGTGTTTCAGGTCCCTTTCGAAGTTACAGCGTGCTTCATCCACAAGCTTTCAGTGTTTGAAACCATAGATTCAAACAAACAAAATGCCCTTCTATAAAGTGGCTAATGTCTATTAATGAATGCATGTGTAGTGTCACAGTGCTAAAGAGATCAGTTCCACTAGATGCTCAGCTGTCTTCCTAGCCTCCAGCTGCTGTTTTCCCTACATTTCACACCCAAATTGCATGAAAAGTATTTATGGTAGGAGGGAAGGTGGAGTTAGGTGCATTTGGGGCATCTTGGGCTAAAATAACTAGATATTTCTTGTTGGACGCTTCAGAATAGCTTAATCTGAGTGCATTTTGAAATGGCACTGTAATATTAAAAGAAAAACAGTACTTAACGGTAGGAAACTTCATCCACTTCTTTTGATCTGCCCTGTAATTTCTTCTAGTGTATCTTGCTATGGGGTGTGTGTGTGGTGTTTTTTTTTTTTAACATGATATCATTAAAACATCACAAAAGAGCTTATTGTCCCAAAGGCTGTGTATGTGCACAATTTCTGTATGGATCTTAGAGCTTTCAAAAAAGTCCTGTATAAACTCTCTTTTCATTTTGTTCTGTGAAACTTATATTTACATTATTCTACTCCAAAGCTGCCTACTTTTATTTAAGTTTTGTTAAGAAGTGGTGTGCTTGTGCTTTCTTTGACCTCAGTTTTTTGATATACAGTGAGCTCTTAGTCTAGTAGAAAGGTGTCTGTAACAAACTCACTTCCGTATGTGCTATTTCTCTGATTCTGTTCTCATTTGTTGTCATGAAGAGCTGTGGAGTAAATAGGTCCCAGAAGATATGTAGATTAGTAATGGCTTTAATGATAATATTTCATGAGTAGCATTTTTACAAGGGAATTTAGTTCAGCAGTGCTGGTGCTCTAACTTGGTCTTTTCCAGCAGCCGTTACTCATAGTGCAGTTCACAGCGCAGCTGAAAAATGAGAAGGGACAGTTCCTTGTTTCAGAGCAAATGGCTCAATAAACTTTATGATCTATGCCAGAACTTTTAATTGAGCTCTTTGTAAATAACTCTTATTAATCATTCTGAAATACTAGCAAAATGAAGAGGAAAATGAATGAAACTACTTTGATTTTTAGTGAAATGCATGAATTTTTCTCATACCCGCCTACTTGGCACTCTTCCATAGAATGCTGCATTCAAAGACACTTACCAGATTTTGGGGATTCTCCCTTTCATGGTCTAACTAGCATTGTAAATACATGCATGAAATATGTGTTTACAAATTATGTAATTCTTTATGATATTTAGAGAGAAAGGTTCTGAAATTGTGTGTATGTGTTTGTATTTGGTGAAATCTGACGCTGTTTTTTTCTTCCTCTTTGGCAATATGTTATTATTTTTCATAGTGATTTGCTAATACTATACTGTACTAAAAATGTTGTAGAACCACTGTAGCCCATTCTGTCTTGGCCAAAATTTTCTTCTAGCTTAACATTTATATTTTTTTCTCAGTGAGCCAAGTGGGATATCTAACTGCATGTGGATAGTTCAGTTATGTGTGTGACCATATTATCTACATGGATATATCTGCGGAAATATGATTATATAGGTTATATATTTAAAGGTTAAATGTAATATCATTTAAAAAAAATTTGGAAAGGTCTTGAATTGTCATCTTCAATCATTAGTTGCTTTTTTTTCTGCTCAAAGTTTTCCCAAGAGTTGCAACGAATGTCAGAAATCTGATGTACAGGAAGATGGGAAATGACGAGAGCAATTTATAGGAAAGAATCTTTAACTGTTGCCACATCGCTTTAAGGAATCAAAATCTACAAGTGCTTTTGCTTGAATTGGAAGTTGCTCACAGCTAAGATGAGGCTTTATAATGCAAGTATTTGATAGTGTTCGTGATAGATGATATTGATGTCCCAGCTTTCAGTATTGCAGATGTATTCCTAAGGTTGCGTATCAGGATGGATTATGCTTAATGGCTGATGAAATCCTTGATGAAAATATCAATATGTTTAGTAGAATACAGTGCTGGATGGGCCTGTCAGCATTTCATACTTGTGGAATTTAGACCTACAATTCTTTATTTTTAAAAAGTAGAGTGTATCAATGAGCCTAAGAGTTTTGGTAACTTCAGAGAATGAACTTTTTTCATTAAATGACTGTTACGGTTTTCAGATTCACCTAGTGAAAGTAACTGTACTTTAAAAGATCTAGTGCATTTTCTCCACTGCTGCTGTGGAGCTCCACAAGTAAACTGCAGGTGCCTCTATTCCAAATTTTCTTGCTACTGTTCTAATATGTAAGAAATCTTTCTGAGTAACTCTTATTGAATGGAAAACCCCTGGAAAGCAGCTGTGGACAGAGTGAAGTACTTCATACTGGCATGCAAGTAGTGCTGTACTTACTGAATAAATTACTGCCCAGCTCACTGTGCTTTCTGCTGTACAGCACCTAGGCCACCCAGAACAGAGCCCATGCCAGGGTTAAATCAGCTACTTGGTTGCAGTTCTGCCCTGACTTGTGTTTGTCCATCTTGTGTTTCCTTCTCTGTGAAGCGCTCTGCTTGTTGCATTTCATCTCTTGCTACTTCTCAGCCCTTTTGCAGGCTACAGAGCTACTCACCTCTGTGTGCACTCAATCCTTACTTGAATTCATCTGCCTGCCTTGGATTATCTGCTGTTGGAGCTGGAGGGGGATGAGTTTTCCAAAAAGGATGGTTCTATGCTATGTTTGCCTGTACACTTGTTTTCGAGTTAATAAACCAGTATATGGTATGCTCTGTTACATTTCAGGTGAAGGTTGTATAGTTTCCAGTTTGTGTTCAGATGTTTTGTTTGAAATGAAGTTAATTCTGTTGATGGAAACTGTTGGTAATTTGGCATTAGTTGAACATCTGTACTGTTTGTTTTAAAAGCAATTTCTGTTCCTGCCTTGGTATGCTGAACTTGAGCATTGTTCTAAAAATACAGGTTGTTTTTTTTGAATGTTAAGGATTGTGTGATTCTATAGTTGTCTGTATATAATTGATTGCTGAAAAAGAAGATGCTGTTGTGTTGATTTTTTTCTTTTTTTTTTTAGTTGTTAATGAGTGCAATACTTTGAACTGTACTGTGTACATAGGGATGGAAAATGACCTTTTGGGATCCTATCTGGAATCCTGGATCCACCGCGGAAGCAGTGGCCTGGCACTAGTCAGTTGAGCTTAGCTGCCCAGGGCATGTACAAGTGCACTGACAGGGAAGAGGATGGGAAGGAAGACACCAGCCACCTGTGGTTCCTTCCCAGCTAGAGCATGCAGTCAGTCTTAGCATCATCACTTTGTGCTTTAAGGGCCTTCATAATTCACTTGACAGTGAATCTGTTACTTTTTTCTTCCATTGTCAGGGAATCTGCTAATTCCTCTTGAAAACTGTATCAGGCTAAAATATTCCCAAAGCAAACGTTTTGATGCAGGATATTTATGTGATCTGGGTATTGGATCTTTGAGGCATACAGAAGTATGTAGAGTATAGTACAGATTATGTTTTCTTTATGGAGTAGCTACTTCTGATGTCTCAGATGGAGACTCTATTATGAATATTTTTTACATGCCTCGATTTGGCCCATTTTTGTGTCTCAATATTCAGGATCTTCTGTGTCAAAAAGAGTTTGTTGTAGTTTATTTTCTAATCTGGAATTCCAGTAATGAGAAACTTCCCGTGATTGCTTTGGAGCCAGAAAGCTCTCCCTTGGCTTCATCTCCTTCTCCCCTCAGGACTTCATTTTTGCAGAGCAGAAGTGGTTACAGCTTCTGATAGCTCATAGGACGACAGCATCATTCCACAGTGCTGGCTTAAAGCATCCATCTAATTCTGTTTACTTTCTGGTTGGACTGAAGCTTTTGCCTCAGGACTGCTAGATTAATGAATCTGGCCCTTCTTAATTTAGAAGAATGTCTTCAGGTTTACAGAAGCTCGTTGACTCTTCTTTTGTCATTTGAAGAAATTTCCTTTCTCTTGAGTGAATCAGAGACTATTTCACCTCCTCTATCTCTTCAGGACTTCTCTCTCATCTTTCTGATATTTGCTAAGCCTCATTGAGTCCTACATTTCTGCATCAATCTAGGCAAGTCAGTTATGCAACTACTGTTTTATTAACATAGCTCTAGAAAACCTATTTGTTGATCTTAAAGCATGTGACACGTTAATGTTCTTGGAAACATATCTTTAATTGATCATTATAGATAATAAGCCTTCCAATGATTCATGACCAGAAATTTAATAATATGCTTCGATGAGATTTGTCCATCAGAGAAAATCAGTTTGTTATGTAATTCAGCAATTATTACAGTCTTCAAGGTTTCACTTTGTTTGTAGAAGACCCCCTTACCTCTTCTGCTAGGGACGAAAATCAGTTGGGTTGTTCCTGGGTTTGAATTTTTTTTTTTCATCACTAACAAAATTCTTGTGGTTGTTTTTAGGTATGTAAATAAGTACTGAATTGCTTCAACTTTTATATTTTTGACAGAAGAACAAAAATTCTTGCTTAGTGAATTTTCAGTGCTAATATTTAACAAACAAGTATGGCTCAATTTTTCAGAGCTTGATTTGCATTATGTAATAGACAGTGCTTTTCAAATTTGTATAAGGGTATTGAAATTGCAAATGAAGAAATTTCAGGAGGTACCGGGAGTTTCAGCTCAAGTGGCTCTCCTAATCTGCTAACATTTGTGGTTTTATGATACAGCCCATCTCCTGTGGTTTGTGGAAAGCTGTATGACCTGGCTCAGAGTTTAAGTAGCCTTATTCTTTTTTGCTGATGGTTGTTTGTATCAAGAAATAGGTAACAGTTACGTAAAGTTTTATCACTTATCTTCTTGAAGATGGTCTTTACCAGAAATGTTTTGTTGAAGGAAAAAAAATGAAATAAAGATCTTGTTTGAGAAGGGATTAAATGAAATATCTTATTATATTGCAGATTGAAGGGGAAACAGTGAAACGTGTAGCGTGGAACTGCACTGACTGAGAGAAGACAGGATGAAATCTTTCAAAATCTCAGTGATGGGCAGAAGTTATTTTATTGCTTGGTGTCATGTTTTTATATATTGACGTTTTCTCTTCAGAGCTTTGAGAATCACCTTAGTTCTTTGAAAATAATTGCATTGTAAGATTGTGCCTTTGGGGAGCCTGGGTCAGTTAGTAATTTCAGGGAAAATGGAAATTACCAAATAACAATCCAATAGATTTAGATCTTTAATAGTCAGTGGGCATTGCTTCATCTACTCGGTGTGATTTCATGTGTATGTAATTGTCTGGATCACCAAACAAGTGGGTGACAAGTTGAATGTTCCATACTATATTTAATGCACCTTTTCAAATACAGCTGGCATAAAAAAAAAAAAAACACACCTCTAAAAAAGCTCTAAAAAAATTAGCTAGTCTAAAAGACTTTCTTGAACTCTGCCTCATTTCAGGGCTTTAATAAGATTTGACACAAATGCTGACAGTAAGTAAACATATATCAGTGGCCACAGAATTACATCTATGTTTATGGCTGATGCAGTGATTGTAATCTTCTGAACCACAGTGATAGTATCTGATGCTTTCTGTTCTTCAGTTTTGGGTCCAGTAGCATAGTATCTTTGCTGAAAGCTTGATCTCCCAGTTGAAAATACTTATAAACCTTGCTCCCAGTGCCTCTGCTGTTACCCATTGCTGAGTTGTTGTTTTCTTCAGCTATCCATTTGCAAAATAAATTGTGGTATGAAGAATGCAGAGTGGGAGTGTATTTATAATCTCAGTGAATAATGCAGAATGGCTCTTCTTTGGACTTTGTACATTTCATTTAAGATTTGAGTCAAATGTTCTTCCATAAAGATGCAAATTTTACATTTTCACTGTAGTCGCTGTGAAGAGAGGAGAAAAGGGCAAACTGTAATGGCTGCATGAATGGTCAGGAGAAACTTCACTCTGGTAATGTCAAATTATTAATTAAAAACTTCTTCCAAGGTCTTGAAGGATAAACTCTTCTAGATACAAAATGTTTTTAAAATTCCGAGTTTTTTAATGCATCTCATCATCAGCCTAGATGAAGCCCTGAAGTACATTGTTGATGTTAGTGAACTTAAGCTTTACTGCAGTTTTGTGTATTCTGTAAAGTGAGACGTTAGCTTTCTATTAATAATTTTCTCTTACTTTTGTGTTTTAAGTTGTATTTGCCATTAGCATTTTTCTGTCTGAGTTCCAATTGCTGAAATATCTTAAGGGCCACGATTAGATATGTTACCTACTTTTTTGCCCTAAGTATATTTTCTGTGGCACACCTTACCTACAGCATACAGTGTTACAGTATTTTGGAAGAAGCTGACTGCATTTGTAGTGATGGCTCTGTAGTCAGATCATTGAATGACAGTAAGAAAAGCACAAGTTCCAAGTATGTTGAAACTGTCCTAAGACCCCAGATAGATTGGTTGACTGAATGTGCTGGAAATAGAAAAACAAATAGCTTTTTTTTCCCCAACTGAAGAATTTTATTGCTGGCTTGGTATAGGTGGAGCAGTTATCACAGGACTTTGTAGATGACACTAATGATTTGACTTCACAGTTTTTGCAAAATTAGTTAACTTTGCTTGTTTTAATTTTGCTTGAGAGTCTTACTGTAAATGTTTAATTGCAATCCCTTAAGTATTTCACCTGAGTTCAAATATGCCAGGAAAATTCTAGCAAAAATGATCCAGTGACTTCCAAGAATGAACTTTTTGAGTGTGTGTTTAAAATATATAGTGTTCTTTGAACCTAGACTGTAATTGGTAGAAGTTGTAAGGGTTGTGACTCTTTTCCCCGTTATCTTAAGTGGTTTCTACCCCTCCTCTCCTGCCCCAGAAATACTGTAGTCTTTGAAAGCCTTCAAGAATTGTCTGCATTTACCCAGAGAGACTTTCAAGAGGTGAAACAATACAGCAGCAGATGTAGGAACTGTCTCCACGTCCTACTATTTGATTGACCATTCTGTGAACCTGATCTCCCCTCTGCAGGAAACTGAGCAACTTTCCTCTTCTGTAGCTATGCAGATATGTTTACTAATATTTGTGTAATGAAAATGTTCCTGAAACTTGCTTTAAAGATAGAAAACTTAAAACCTAATGTTTCTAATATTAAAAAAAAGAAAAAAAAAAAAAGACACCCTCTCAGCCCTATTAAACACTCAGAATGATTCTGGATTGTGTAAAACAAATACTTGTGGTGGTGTTATTTAATTCCAAAAATTCTTGTCTCCTTCCACAGCTGCTGATAAATACAAATTCAAATAAATCTCGTTGACTCTTAGTCTCAATTCTTACAAAAAAGACTCTTGCTTTGCTTTGTGTTTTGTTTACTAGCTTTTCTGCTTGGACTACAAGAAAAAATTCCCCAAATCTTTTGGAAACATAAACTTCCAGGGTGAAAGAGCTCTTGCCTTGTTCCTCTTCCATCTGTAGTATCCTGCAAGAGAGTAATTTTGCCCCATTGCAGATGTGTTAAGCTCTCGTTGCATTTTCCAGGTTTGGGCTATGGAGAAACTGGGTGCTCCTTGGGAGTCTTATAAAGGATACTTGCATTTGGATATTCAAGGGTCTCATTGTACAGTTGATTTGAGCAACCTCTCTTCTTGCAGAGGAATCCAATTTTATTTTGACTTTGGTGTCTTCACCAGCATTATGAAGTGTTTACCTACATCTCTAAGGGTTTGTGTTGCTTAGAGCAATACTTTCCTACATTTACTTGCATGTACAGCAGAAGATGTGTGTAAATGTGTATATATATATGGAACTTCTAGGAGGATTTGCACTGTTTTAATCTTTTTTTTTTTTCCCCAGAGATAATTAGTTACCATAACAACACAAGGTAATTGTTAAATGCAAGCTGAGGGTTCTTTTTTTTTTAGTTATTTCTTTGCTGCTCATGTTTGAAAGTATATTATATGTAGAATGAAGTCTCCACAGTCACGCAGAAGCAATATGATATTTCCGTTAATGGTTTTTATTCTGGACTAAAATACTGAATTGATAAACATGAGGACATATTTAGAAATAGCACCTTGTTTCTTTATACTGTGAAGTTAACCCATGATGTAGTGCATATTGATGTGCAAATCTCTATTGAACCCAAACAAACAAAAAAAGAGAACACATGAGATGTGTCCGCTGTCAGTCCTTGATAAAAAGTAGTTGTAAACTATCTGAAATGCTTCTGAGTTTTATGTAGCCAGAACATTGTGACCTATTACAGCTTGGTTACTTAGTTCTCTGAGTGTGCTTTTCAGCAGCGAGAACTATGGGTCACCTGTCCAAGAAAAGTGAAGAAATAGAATTCCAAATTTACTGCAATTTCCTGTGCATGTTATCTGCTTGTGTATTTTAGTGTGCTAGGCTAGAAATTGTAAATAATGAACAATACATGTTTGCTGAAGAGCAAACATTTGTGTTTATGTACTGAACTCTCTGGCACTGACTTCTGAAAGTGAGGGAAGCACAAATGTTTACCAAACTTAACAGTAGTTAAAACAATCTACAACTTGATTGAACAGAGTAGAATACGATGACAGGAAATGCATCTGTTTTTCTTTGTATGACGTTGTAGTGGGTAGAAAGCCTGTATTGGCTTAACTTCAAACTGCAGAAAGGACATAACTATTTGGAATTTAAGCCAAAATGTGAAGTTATTTCTGTATGAAGGAAAGTTACCATTGCACTTCAATTTGTGGGGTTGCTGAGGCTGAGGATCTGACATTTCAGCAGCAGAGTGATGTCGTCTTAGCAATGATGAATACAGGCTGAGTCATATAATCCTCAGCTTCAAAAATGAAAATTAATCTGCTGTATGTCAAGTTTTTTCATTGCTGCCAGCCCACTCTGAAACTGTTACACTGTATTTGCCAGTGCGACTGCAGCAGTTTGGGCTGGATTTTCTGTTTTTGTTTGTTGTTTGGCTTTTGTTTCTCTCTTTCTCTCAAAAAGTGTTTCTAGCAACTTGCCAGCACTTTGTATCTAAACGATCAGTGTCACTTTTTCTCCAAGTCACTGTCTATGCCAGTCCTTTATGATGTTCAGACTTTTCCTCTTATAGTGCTTGATCAATGTCTAAAGCCAGCTCATCAGAGTTCAAGTGAACATTTTCTCTTTGTAGGTCAGTTACAGTAACTTTGAGGTTAAACAGTAATGTGGAGGGTTTTTTTTTTTTTTTCTTTTGGTTCTCCAACTTTTATTCAGATTTTAAGCAAAAATGCTTTGTTCTACTTGTAGTTCAATGATTTGCTTTCCTATGCAAAATAGGAATTGGGGGATGCCTTTTTGGATGGTTATAAAATACAGTGAAGGGAATTTCTTTGCACGTACCAGCAGTATTTTCATGAGGCAGAAGCAGAGGCAGAATATCTGAAATCAATACAACCCTTAGAATCAACGAATGATTTTTCATGGGTGCTAAATAATCATGTGGGAAACATTCATTGTGAACAAACTGGTAATATTTTTATTCCACACAATTCTGGAAAGAAATTTGTTGATAAGAGACTTGACATTTGCCAATTTGGTCTTAAATTACTTCTTCCTCTCTTCTGAAATGTAGTTTGTTCCAATGGAGATTACGCCGTTATTCTATACAGTATCTTTTTATGGAGATATAAATGCTAACCTTGCAGATCATTTAAATTGTGTTGTTTTTCTATTGTTCTGGTTTCTTTTTTTTTCCTTCTGCCCTTTTAGTGGAAAGAATTTGAGGAGGAAAATCACACGTAGAACTTAGCTTTAAAATTTCAGTCCCATAGTTTACATGAGAAGTGTGTGTAGTCTGTGCCGTAGTTTGATCTGAAGCTGCCTCAGTGATGTTAATCAGGGCTGAAAGAGATCAATAAATAGCTTGCTGCCAAAAGACATTAGCATCATACAACTGCAGTTTATCTGGTTGCTCTTGCCTAAGTGTAAATACTGAGTTATTTATTTATAACTTAATTGTTGCTATGGGATTGAAACCTACGTAGAATAAATAATCCCTACTGCATGATACTTTTGTTCTGAGGCTTTCCTTGAATGAAAGAACCTCTCTCCATGATGCATTAATGTTAAATGTTAACTGTCTTGGTTTTGATCACTTTTGAACAATTTTATATTGAATAAACGTTTATATATTACTAAAATATTGGAAATAAAGCTAAAACCTTTGCCAGCTGTGAGGTGAAATGTGAGGCAGTAGAGAAAATGTGGCTTGAAAAAAGATGTTTTTTTAATAGGCAATGATTATTAAATCACGAAGGGATATTGTAGCACAAGGAACGTTCCTTTAGTCTGTTTGATGAACATCACGTCTTGGGGCTGAAATGCTGTGGCATCTCGCATTTAGCCTACATATCAGCTGTAGGAGGTGAATGATCAGCATAATTGAGCCTGAGCTGGCAGAGGCTCAGGGGCTTGCAGCCCTGTGAGCCCCATTTCAGATGCCATCTGACTCTGGTAGTGAGTGCCAGACTTACTGATGAGTGGGATGGGCTCTGCCATCCTGGTGAGGAGCAGGCACTGTCTGCACGCAGCAGTGGAGAACAGGTCTCTGAAGAGAGCTGAAGGTGAGTTTGCAGTGTGCGTCAGTGTGTAGTAACCTTCTGCACCACTGCAGCAGACCGTCCTCTGGAGCCTGTAGAGGCAGGTAGGCCTCTATGCTATTGTAATGTTTCTTTCCACCGGCTGTCTGAGGATGTACGCAGAGATGTGAGAAAAGCAGAATAATAATGAATTCTCAAATGCACACTTTCACTTCATTAAAGAGGTGTTTTTTAAAAAAGACCTTAATTTTTGCATGTTTTTGACATGAGTTACTTGTGAGAAAACTTTTCATGGTCTGTGCTGTTACCAGTGTAATGCAGTGGAGTCCTGGTAGCACTGAAATAATCCAGGGGGAATTACAATTCTTCTTGTTCTTTGAGCCTCCAAAACTTCAGTACCTGCTGCTGAATTATTCCCCACTACAACAGTATAAGCATTATTACTACTTGCTAGGATACAGGCTGTAGATCATCCTATCAGATTGAACAAAAAATAATCCTGCAAGCCACCATTTTAAGGAGCCATCTAAATCTCTAGATTAAATGCTCTGAAGTAAAGCCTGGACATCATCATGCCACAAGATTGATTAATAATGCTTTCTGTCAAATGGTGCATCTCTCAGGCAGCTCACTGTAGATGCTGATCTGCTGTATTTTTAGTAAACCATTAGTCCCTCATGGGGGGGAGTGTGGGAGTAATTGTCAAAGCTGGTAACGGGCTGCTATTAAGCCGAATTGCTGTAGCAGGTGTTGGGTGGGATCTCCTTCAATTCCATCAACTAGGAACTGGTGGCCTTACATTTAAAGGCATGTGAAAAGCCACCCTGTCAAGAGAACATTTCCTAGGCTCCATTTTGATGACATGAGCTTATCTTCTGACAGATATTCATTTCTTAATTGTTGGTCTTTGTCAATGTACATAAATTTGTACAATGTAAATCCTTTCCGTGGTCTTGCACTTCACCTCTTAGAGGATATTTTGCGTGGATCTACATTTAGCATGGGGTTCCTGCTTTTGTGATAAGGCTGTCCATCCCTCAGTCCTTTTCATTTATTTTTCCTCCTTAATTTTTCTCAATTTTGATAGAGGAACATTATCAAAACTTAGCAAATTTTGTAAAAATAGTTGGCAAGGAAGAGGAGACAAGTCCAAAAGCTCACAGAGAAGCAGTTGGGCAAAAGCTAGTTGGCCTGTCCTGAAGCTTGGCCAAACAGGTTGCATGTACAGACTTGGTAACAGCTGTAGAATTTGATGTTGGAAGAGGGCTGTATGGATATTTGAACTGGGGGGAGGGGAACATGAGACACAAACATAATGGACCTGTTGGCCTTGGCAACGGTTGGTAATGTGAATTGCATCTATGGAGAGTAGATGACAGTTTGGTTTCTTTTTCATCCTGCAAGTACTCTTCGTACCAACACGTGTTCTTTCTTTGTCCATCTTTTTTTTTTTTTTTTTTTTTTTTCAGTCTACTTCACTCTTCTCAAACACCACTGGCTTCAGGAATTTATTTCTACAACTAATGTGGAAATTGAATTCTATAGCTCCCTTAAACCTGTGGTTTTGTAACTCCTCAGTTATCTTTGATCCATTGTTGTTAGAATCCAGTTTGGGGAGGGAAAAAGAAATCCTACAAAAAATAGCGTAAGAAATTAAAAACAGAGAGAAAGGCATGATGGAAAGCACAATTCAGGGTAATTAATTTGCTTCTACTTAGTCCTAGTCCAGTGGTTTATCCAAACGGCTCCTGCTTCTTTGGCTGGTAAATCTCATCCAGTTATATTTGGCAAGACACTGCTGTAACTTCATCAGTTTCTTTTTTCCTGCCTTCTCAGAGAAGCTTGATGCAAATGGGGATATTCAGAAAGCTTATGCCAGTACCAGAAAACAACTCCAATAGAGTACTAACCAGGGGGATTCTTATTCAGATATGGAGCTGAGAAATCGTACTGGAGATCACTATATGATGATCCAGCTCTTTCTGGTGAGAGTATCAGGGGTAATTAGGATTGATGCTCTCAAACTGGCTCGACTTCTATAAATGCAAAGCGGTTGTTACCACATAATAAACATTTGTTAAATAGTTGGTCTGCAGGGTCACCTCTGGGACCTTGCAAATTATGGAATTCTAAGTTCTTTGCTTGTAGAAACAATTCAGTTTGGAGAAGTATGGAAGTATAGATTGAATCTTCTGTCTGGCAGTCAGAGCCATGGATGTTGGGTACAGATGCGGTTGATAAAGCTGTTAGTGTGTTGATAATTCAGGTATTAATTGGATGGTGGCCCCAACATCTGTCTGTTACTTAAATTTTGCACGTAAGTTTTTTGCAGTTTTAATGGTGCATAGAACTACTTGAATCTCTTGAATATGTGTAGCAAATTCTTTCTCAGTTCCTAAGCCATGGCAAACAATATACTTCAAAAGGTAGATGAGAAAAATGTTTTAATGATACCGTTCTTCTGTTTCATTGGTTTTTCCCTCTTACTACAAATTCCTCATCCGCATAGCTGTGAGTATATAAACTGCATTACAACTTAAGAATTTTCTTGTCTCCTGTCACATATAGTGGATATGCAATGATGAAATCATGGTACAGAAGCACTAGAAACTGAACCTGAGAATAAGGATGTACGTTATACATCATAGCAATGCCCTCACAATAATATGATTTCAGTATCATTTTTATTAAGTTATAATCACACGGTAAGGTGGTTTGCTTGTTGAAGCAAGTTCCAGGTTGTTTTTGAATCTTGTCAGATCAGTCAAATAAGAAGTAACTATGCAAAGATGTGCATTTACTGCAGTATATCAAAATACCTGGTTTCACAGCATGAGACGAGTACCTCATTCTTGAAGTTCTTTAGATGATTTAGTATGAGGTTATGGACAAACCAGTGTTTTCTGTCTTCATTTCTAGTGTGTTCTGCTGCTGTATTTAGTAGGGTAAAAAAAGGAAAAACAATTTGAAGTAATAGAAGACAAGGTTACGTTTGGAATTAATTGCTCCATCTTGCATCGAATGCATGGTTGTCATGTTTCTATTTTTATTTTTGGCTTGATAAATGAATCGGAATAGTTCTGCAGTATGTAGCAAAAAACTCTGATATATTCCTATGTGCATTCTTGAGAAATAGCATGGAAGGAATACTGGTTATTGTGCAGATCATCAGAGCCACTGACTAAAGTTTCCATCACAGCTTCACTAGAAATACCCCAAGGTATTCTTGATTTACTAATACCATGTGCACACTCCCATATGGTAATTGTATTTTTAGGGCTTAGTTATTTTCTTTTCTACTGAGGATTACACTTAGTGCCATCAAGTATTTCATGGATTTATTAATCAGCTTTGGCTCTTGATTTTGAAGAAGAAAGAAATATGTTTTGGCTTTGAGATAATGGGAAGACCATTGAAAAGAGATGTATGTTGAGTGAACTGATATGTTTGTTTTGTTAGGTGGATAATGAACACGTGAATCATTTCACACTAGATTTTGTCAGTAGTTGATTTATTTTCTTCCTATTTATAAATTAAAAGGATTCTAAAGAAGGTTTAGATCTTAAAGAGAAATCCATACTGCTAAGAAGTCTACCTTTATTTTACCTAGTGATTTCATCAGGGAAGCAATGCATAGTATGCTGCATACCACAGTAGTGGTATGGCCAAAAATGTGGTCTATTCTTAACGTGAACTCCTTATTCATAAATATATTTTTGTTTGCTTAAAGAATGTGATACATATCTCCCTACTGCTGTGGCACAGCAGTATACACTGTTTGCATTAGGTGTGTACAAAGCGATTATTTTAGGTAATTATTTGACTTAAGACTTATTTTGGCAAGAGAAAAAGTAAAAAACAAAACAAAACAAAAAACAACAAAAAACAAAAACAAACAGAAACTCAACAATAACAGCAAAAACTTAATAGAATGCCTGTAATCTTCACTCTATGCTTTTGAAATATAAAATTGTAAATACTTAGAGTCTGATTTTTATTGGAGTTTGACCAGTAAGGCTTTTATTAATGCAAAAGAGTATGGTGAATATGATTTGAAAATGTCAGTCCACTTTTGCTTTGGACTTTTTAACCCATTGATTCCTACACATTTGTCATGATGATCTGCTCTCAGAAAACAAATTCCTGGTTTTTGGCAGTATGTGGTAGACAAGGTCGCGCACAAGGATTTTTAGGTCACAGTAGCAGTTATGGCTATAACCAGAAAAAAGAAGAAAATCGGCATGTTTTTCTTCCTCTTGCCCAAGTCAGAGCTTTCAAAACCACTTGTAGGAACTCTGCATTTTGTTGTGGTGTTAGCCAGTTTTGTGTTCATAACCCTTCTGCTTGAAAATATGGGAGTCTTTGGAAAGAAAAGACTTAAATGACTTCTGAAAGCTTGCAAGAGTTCAAGGGAGTTTTTTCAAGAGTTTCTACTGTATGTGAATTGATTTTAACAGTGGAATATCGTAGTAATATATTGTTTACATGTTTAAATGATACAAGATATGAATGATAATTATTTGCATCTCTAACTAATGCAGAAAAAAGTTACATATTTTTCTTTTTTACTAACCTCTTTTTTTTTTTAATCCTCCTCTCTTGTTTCATGCCAGTAAGTCATTATGCACCAGCATTACAAGATATCTGGTACTTCTCTGTATGCCCCAAAGCCTTCCCTCTGCTCATTTTCTCCTCTGCTGATTAACTATTGATCATTAGCTGCAGGAATTACGTGCTAATACTGCCTCTCAGCTGGAAGTTAGGCTGTTGAACTAAAATAATATTTGTTAGGATCAATATCCTAGAAATACAGCACTAACTGCTGTCACTTCTCATCAGTCAGCATCTGTTCAGACTACTGTCTGGATTGTTACACCACTTATATATTACAAGCAACTCAAAAACCAATTTTGTTTTAGTAATTCATCACTCACTAATTTTATGTTTTTCAAATACGTGGGTGTAATTTTTTTTGGCTCGTCTATATAGGGATGATGATAAAATGATGATGTTTGTATGGTGTTTAACATTTTTCAGCTACTGAGTTGATATGTAACTGTTTCCACCAGTAGGAGAGGAAGAAAAAAAAAAAAAGGGAAATCATGGCCTATTCTATTTAGGAACTTAATTTTTTTGTGCCAGATTTGAAAATAGGAGATTAATCTTTCTGGATATACTTATACTGTTTCACTGTTTGAATTGATCAACAGATTTTGAAATGCAGCAGGGAAAAGCAAAACTAATTGCAAAATCCAAACCTGTAGTTAACTTGCTTTTCAGAGGCTTTTGTTTACTGTCTTGCACAGTAGGTGTTTAGACAATATCATACCCATTTATATGCCTGGATGGTAAATGTTTGTGTGTGTGCTTTAATAGTGCTTTGCTGAGAGATGGAGTATATTGCTGCAGTCCCTCTTATGAAATACTCTTATCTTCCTGAAAAAAAAACCTCTTTGAGTCTGGAGTGGATTGACACTAGGAGTGTGAATAGTTTTTGAAGGGCTCAAATGTAACCAAGCTCAGTAAAACCTAATTCTCATAGGAATAATAACTGTGACATTTAGTCCGTGAACTGGAAAATGTTAGTGACGTGGAGGTTTTTCCTTGAAGTCAAATAAAATAGTTAGAAGTGTAGGGTAATGCAATGGCTCTGTAAGAATAGGTATTATGATGCCAATTCTAGAACAGTGTGGTTTGAAAAATGGCAATATCAGTAATGTTCTTTGCATCTTGTTCATATGGTTTGTTTGCAGTAGGTCTACTCTCGAAGTGTTCTTATTGTTACTGAAACGGGACTGTAATATAGTAACAGTGCACAGCTTGTAACATTTGGGTTATGCAGATTTATCTCTTTGAGATAGGTACTGTTAACTTGGTGTATAACATAATTTTCAACTAGAAATCGAAGCTTTCATTTCTGTTTTTAAAAGGAAGCTTTCTATTAATCTCACTTGCAGGTGTGATGAATGAATGAGAGGATGAAGTAAAAAAGCTGTTGTGCTTTTTTGTCTTCCTCTGGCATGTCTTTTTTGTTCTTTGTTTATTTTCTTATTATTCAGATCCTCTTAGGCAAAGTAATCTTGTACCTTTCTACTCTTCTGTTTGGCTTTCATCTTATTGTTATCTTACAGGGCTTTGTCAGAAGGTCTTCTGTTGGGGAGCAGCAGGCAGAGGCCATTCACAATAGCTGATGCTGCCTCATTGAGTATAGTTTCTGTGGACTTCGTGTATAATAAATGAAGAGAGATTCCAAGTCTCTTTTAGTGGGGAATTCAGAGGTTATCCAAGATAGGTGTTCATTTTTTAAATAGGGGAAAGATAGGTGAGGTCTCCAGTGAAAGAGCTTTTTATTAGACTGCTGTTGTGATAAGGAGAGAGAGCAATAGATATATTCTTCTTACCGTGATTGCATACATCTGCAAATTGCAAAATAAGTAAGTAAAAAAAAATAAAATCCCTATTTTACTGATTTTATGAACAGCCTTGCCAGTAGGTGACATCTGAGCAATAGTCTTAAATGAGTGTTTTGAAATCAGATTAGTTCTGAAATTGAATTAGTTTCCAGAAGCTGCAGTAGTCTGTACTTCCCTAAGCCTGCTCTTGGCATCTTTTCCTAATACAATTGTTTTCTTCCTTTTTTCTTTTTTTTTCTTCCTAACGAGTCCCTTCATTGGGGTAGTATGTTTAATTTGTAAGACAGTTAGCAATAGCCAAGTTTGTAATTCAAACTTAAGGGATTTGCCTACTGCTTTTTATCTGAGGTAGCAATATGAATAGCATGTACTCTTTCAGCTGTTTTCTCGTGATAACACTCCACGGTTTAATAAATCTTAGGTAAGAGCGTAACAAAGCAGTTCTGAATCAGCCAACTGATGTCTTTCTGTGTGGAATAGGAAAGATGAAAACAACATATATGTGCATCTTACATACCACTTGTGTGTTTTCCTAGTCTGTAGAAGTCTGAGTGAAGAACTTTAGCAGCTTCCTGAACTATTTATGCAAGAATTTCTTTAATAGGAGAAAAATTGGAAGAAAATACAGACATTTTCATTGTAAGCTTTTTTGTTTCTAAATACTTGTATGATCCTAGAAATTTGTGCTTGCTAGACAGTTTTAAAACTTTATTTTGAGCCATCTCACCATTCAGAAATCAATTTTTTGCCTCATTGAATTTGGTAAAGGACGACTGGATGGTTAGGGTGAAAAACAAAGCATTAAAAAAAACAACAACAAAAAAAAATGAAACAACAGAGCAAAATAATGTATTTTTTTTTATAGATATTACAGCTTTTTTCTGCGTGTGACCTTCTCCAAATAGATGCATCTGCTCTAATCACATCGCTGTGTTCATGGTAGGCTTGAGGATTAAAGGAGGTTTAGTGGAGGGCTGCAACCCAAAGTGAACTGACAGAACCTGATTCCCAATCCTCCCCCCTGCCTCCCCCCAGTACATACGTGCCTGTAAGTCAGCTTAGTTACACTGGCATTTTTCTGTAGAATTCTGGAGACTTAAATTTCTGTAGGTATTGAAAAAAGGATTTCCTTCACTGACAGAATAAATCATGTTTTAAGAGCTCTGATTTCCCCGTCTGCTTGGTTTTTGTGCTTTGGAAATCTTCCTTTTCACCAGGCCTATGGCAATGCAGAAGTAAATTTGGTCTCATGCCATAGAAGGCGTTTTCATGTTTCAAATTAGATTCAAAGGCTGTAGCTTGATGCTCTGTCACTTTACTAATGGAGCAGCAGTAACAGGAAGGAGTTCTTACACGTATGCAAAAACAGAAATGCAGAACTCTGCTGGTATTCTTATCTCCAAGATCTGTTGAAGCACTGATTTGTGTGTGGTGTTCAACGTTTGGCTGTATTCCAAACCCTCACACGGAGCATGTTCTGCCAATGGGTGCTTGTCAAAATAGGCTGCTGTTGCCTTAACCTAGGGAAAATTTTGCTTTTTGGTGAATTCGTAAAAGTGCTAACGTTACTTGAGTTACTCAAGTCAGCTACTAAAATGGTTATGATAGACAAGCATTTTTCTTAAAGGCTGTCACCAGGGAAGAACTGCCTTAGAATTCTGTTCCCCTGCAAATGTGCTCATTTCAACAGTAGTGGTAGCACGGTGCAAAGCTTCCTTGATGTAAGTAAGGATTTATAAAATCATTTCCTCTTTATAGAGTGAAATCAAGACCTGGTAGACTTTGAAATGTAGTGAGTAGATCATAGAATGTGGTGAGGGGCCTGGAACATATCCCATACCTGAGAGGGCTGAGAAGAAAAGGCTGAGAGGGGATCTTATCGATGCTTACTGGTATTTAATGAGTGGGGGTCAAAAGTGCTCTTTTCAGTGGTGTACAGTGACAAGACAAGGGGTAATGGGCACAAATTGGAGACCAGGAAATTCCACATGAGCATGAGGAAAAAAAAAAGTTTACTATAAGGGTTCAGAGCATGGGAGCAGGCTGTCCAGAGAGACTGTGGAGTCTCCACTGGAGTCATTCAGAACTCTCCTGGACTCCTTCCTGTGCGACCTCCTGAACGGGACCTGCTTCAGCAGGGGATTGGACTGGGGGATCTCCAGAGGTCCCTTCCAGCTCCTACAGTTTTTTTTTGTGATTATCATACAATAGCCATCCTGATATAAATCATACTAAGAAATTACTTGTGATGCTACACAATTGCTGACATTATCAAGTAGTTTTCAGATACTGGTTTGCATAACAGGTAATGTGACACCGATAAAATTCCAGTTTGATGGTGATACAAGAATATATAAATACCTGATATAGGCATGGGCGCTTAAGAAAATGGAGCCCTGTGAATTGATAAGGACATATTTTGCTTCCAAGTCCTTCAGATAGAGAACAGAGCCGTCTCCAGCTGGTGCAGAGGAGATGCACTTAGCCTTCAGGATCATCTTTCCTTGGAGGTTCTGTGGAGAGCTGTGGGTTGCAGTACAGCTGTAGCCAGTGCAGGGATTGGAGCCTTTTACGAAGCCGCACAGTGCTGGTGGAAATGCCCTCGTCATGTGCTCATCTCAGGGGCAGAATCTGGTTCAAGAATTCTGCTTTCATTTTTCAGAAGGATTTAAGAAACATTCCTACTGAACTGTTATCAGCATGATTTTATATAATGAACCATAATCAGAAATAGTATGCAAGACTGATTAAGGCTGTTTATGCAGTGAAACTGGAATACACCCACACATGTACTTTCTGTAGGTAATTTGCTTTTCAAGGTTTAGTGTTGGAGTCTGAATGATTTCAAATCTGTTTTCATTTTATAAAATGTTTTGCATGCATGTAAACCAGGAGCAGATGTAGATATTTCCCCATACTGACCATAGCTGTAAAAATAAAACTACATAACACAAAAAATCTTTTGCATGGTATTTGCAAAGTTTTTAATGCGAAAGTACTCAAGTTGATGTGCTGGACTGCGTTCGGGATTCAGTTAGAAAGTAGGGAGTATTCTTCCCAAGATTATAAGCAATTTACAGGAAAGACAAAAGCTTCTAAACAAAAATTTCACTTGAGCTAGAAGGGTGATTGGTAGAAGAAACAGTGTAGTGAAAGCTGAGATGCATCTGCATGGACAGGTGGGCTGGTCAGACAGACATGAACTTGCTTGCACTTCGAGATAAATAGCAACTGCCAACTGTCCACCTAAATTCTGCCTTTTATGTTTAAAGATGTCTGGGTGAAGTGCCAGTACTGCTGGCATATGTGCACTTGTAATAGACTGATTCTTATTTAAATTGCAGAGTGTGTTTTTTTAGGTGTCACTGCCACCTTGCTTGCTCTTTTCAGTTTGTAGGCTGCTTTGCCAGCATGGCTGTCTGGATTCGTGACTAGAATTGTTTATGCTGCTTTTCCTGGTATTACGCTTTGCTTTAGGTAGCTTTAGACAAAGGCTTTTGCACAAACTCTCACAATCACAAGTTTTTAGCAATTCATGCTTATGTCCACCTAGATATTGTTTTCCCTTTGTAGTTACAAGGGATTAACTGTGTACCTGTTGTAGGTGATTCATATAGGTATTACAGAAAATTAAGTGCTGCCTATTTGGATGTTTTCAATAGTTCTAACATGCTACATAATACAAAGTACAGGAAAGGGTCTTGTATTTTTGTGGAAACAAGTTAAAGGCTGGCATCTGCCTGTTGGTCATTATAGAGATATCTGTGCAAGAGAGTATTTCTGGTTAATGAAAGACCCTTTCTGGATTTTCCTTATAGGAAACTTCTTAATCTATTTAAGTCTTCTGAAATCCAGCCTGAATGTCCGCTCCTAGTGCAGTGCTCACAAGAAATGAATCAACCAGAAATTTTTTATCTAACTATTACTTTCTAAGCCATCAGTGTTTCAGTCATGCATCATGGAGATTTCTGCTGAGTAACTGCATATTTTGAAAGGGTTTTTATTCCCTCTTTCAGCTTTTATTCCCCTTTCTTAGGACAAATTTTTTTGCTGTAAATACTTGATACACCTTATCTTGTGCTCTGGGGATGTTCACAGATGCAAAAGGAGAGTGCAGTTAGCACAGTGCAATGCTTGTACTCTGTTCCCAGGTAGTTTTTTAGAGGTACTGACTGATTTATCCATCTTTCATTTTTGCATTTTACATTGAAAGTTTCATACAGCCCTCTCAGTTTTTAAGTTTAATTACCAGATCCCTCATGTTCAGAAATTCATTTTGGTTGTTTACAGTTCACCATCCATATTTTTCTAATAGATTTGCATACCCTCAAATTCTGTGTATGTTTGCTTAAAATAATGTTTGTTTTTGATTGCGGTTTTAAAGAATGTTGGAAGCATCCACAAGAAAATCAACTAGAAAATCAGCATAGTGCTGCGTGGAGGTTGAGCTGTTTATTCCTCTATAACCAAAAGATACTATTTTGCAAAATAAATACGTGATTCATGAGGTTCTCAAGGAACGAAAAGCTCTTTACTGTTTCTGAGGAAAGATCCATATGCTGAATTATCCCCAGGGATCTTTAATGTCATGCTTGTTTATGTTACATAAGAATTAGAAGCCTCATGCTTTTTCGGGATTTATGGTTCCTCATAAGTTCAGATGTGTACAGCATGTGTGTCAAATTTTAGCCTAAGATGATTTTCCTTTTTGGTCTGTGAGATGATCCCCTTGATTAACTCTAAATGGAACCAAACATAGCAAATAAGTAAAACGTATTCCTCTAACAAAGATCCCAGACTTGTTGCTTTAGAAGCTGCTTTTGTATTGGAGGAATAAGAGGGGATGACACGGGCGCCAGGAAGTGACTCTGAATTGCTCACTGCGACATCTTTGTGAACAGTGTAATCGTCCACAGAAGAATGTTATTTCCTGAGTTTATAGTTTTTTTTTTTTTTTGTATCTGTGTGGCAAGTAGGCTTCAGCAAACATAAATGTGGTTTCAGAAAGAAATCCTGTTCGCTTTGCTTCTTTGGGGTGGAGTATATCAGAAAAATATGTACCAAAAAATAGTACAGTAATCCAGCAGCAGCAGTAAAGTACTTGGTGGTGGTGGTGACTATGATTTAGAGTCCTTTTCAAATTAAGTTCACTTAGCAGCCTGTGTTCCTATGAAAAGATGAGGAGACAGCTTGTAAAAAAGGATTGTGTGTTGTTTCAATAAGTGAATGCAAGCAGATGAAGCTGAAGTTAAATTCTAAGGGAAGTATGAGAAGAACAGTAAAGAGCTGCTGGAAACTATACTTTTACATAAAATGTTTCCTTTTTTCCTTTTTATCTTTGAAGATTAGTATCTAAATAAGAACATGAGGAATAATCTTTCTGAAACCTACTTTATTATTAAGGATTTTTTTCTATTTTCTACGCTTTTTAGAAATTCATCACTCTGATACACTGATTCTTTTGAGGGCTTGTAAGTATGGTAATATCCATCTCATCGTTGAAAAATAAAATGGCGTTATATATAAACAATAAAATGAGTTTTATTACATTTTTTGTTTCATTTTTTAAAAAAAGGATTTCATGTGGAAGGCTGTGGAAGTTTCAGCTGTGGAAGTTTTCAGCATTTTGAACTTTCCAGTTGTCCACAATGATTTAAAAAAAAAAAAAAATTCTTTCTGAAACACTTAAATTTTTTGCTTACAAGTCTGCTTGTAAACTCTTCAGGGTTTTAATTTACTAATTTTCTTTGTGTTGAAGGCTTGACTGTATGCAGTAACCATTTGAATCATTGAAGTTCTGCTTGCAGAATTGTTCGGGGTTGCATGCTTCCGTATCTGCTCTAACATGTGAATTGCTAAAAAGGTCTGTGCTGTTTTCTGTAATCCTTGTACAGAAAACAGTGTAGAGTACAATCGGACTCCTCAGCATCTCTTTTTTTTTTTTTGGGGGGGGGGGGCTCACATAAATCAGTTTTCCAGTAAAGGAATTCTGCATTTACTTGATTATGTGAGTGATGCTGGTACCAAAATGGAAAGTGTGTTGCAGAAGGAACCACCATGTGCTGTTTTCTCTCCCTTCTCCTTTCTTTCTCTATCAAAAGGACATTTTAAAGGGTGTGCTTCAGCAACAGTTACTTGTACATATATTTTGATATTTTCTTGATTAATCGTCACAAAATCAGTATGAAAATAGAGGGTGTAATTCTGGCTTGAGGTATTCTAGTGGTTACTGAGCAAAAGGAGCTGAAATGTAAGAATTGCAGTTTCCTGTGTTGCCATGCCAGTCTCAATGTGGTAGCTTTTTGTACATCTCACTTACCATCCTGTTCAGTCATGAGCACTTTACCACTGGCTGAGAGTGAACATGATTAATGTGAGTGACTTCGTCATCTCTTGCAGAGGGCCAGGCTGGCTCTGGACTGACCACTGGGTTATAAACGTGGCCCGAAACCTGAGCTAGCAAATGCTGCTGAGTGCTACAGCATTTTTAGCTCAGCCTCCAGCTGTTTCACAGTGTGGCAGAGCAAGCAGAAGGCATCCTGCAAGTCTGCAAAAACTGACAGTGGGGCGTATTTAGTAACTTAAAATGAACTACTGTTACCTCTTAAAATCAACGTAACCTTTCGTAGCTCATATATGTTAGTTCCAACTACTCAGCGGAGAATGGGGCTAAGAATAAAGCAGTGTTGAGCTCAGCAGATCAATTCAGGTGATCCTTCTGCATATAGCAACAGATGGCACTCGATCTCCTGAGACTAGAGGTTTTCCTCCTAACGTCAAGGAACAATGAAACACTCAGGAAAAGAAGGCAGAAGTGCAGATCTGCTTATGTGTAGATCAGTGGCAAATCTTTCAGATAACATAAATGTGAGGCTAGCAGGGTTACCTTGTTTTGGAGGGGAATGAAAATTTAGGGGGATCTGTCTTTCATTCTGTGCGAATCTGAACAATTGTCAAAAGTTCAGTTAACCCCAAACCAGCAACTCCTCCAGTGTAACAAAAATAAAGCTGATAAGCTAATAAAATACCAAACACTGTTCTTCAAATAACTTTACAACTGATAAAATCTTCTGAAACACAAGCATTTTAGCTTTCCTTCAGTTATAATGATGAAAGTAGTCATGGAAGAAAAGAATCAAGTTAATTATAGGCAACCACATAATGCCAAGTGTTTCTTAAGATTAAATTGAATTTTTCTCTTGAGAAATTCATTTTATGAGACTAGATGTTATTTTGTACATATAATAACTTAATCAGCTGATAAATTAATATTTTCCTCCTAGGATTTGATCTGAGATACAATTCAAGCAAGAGTGGGTGACACAGATAGAGAAGGCTTTCACATATAAAGCACTTTTTGATCTCATTTATTTTTCTGATTTCAGAGAAGCTGCTAGTTTCAAGCTTTTATGGCTATGCCAGTTCTTTTCCCAGTGAAAGTTAACAGGAGTTACCACAAGTAACTTGTCTGTGTTATACAGAGTTTGCCAGGCTGGCTAAATTTCAGTATAGTCTGTGAAATGAAGATGATTTCATTTACATTTTTAAAAGCTACTTGCTGCAAGATGCTATTCTGGGCTCCTCATCCTACAGTTTTCAGTATTTTAGAATATCTCTGAAAGTGCTGCATTTACCATCATCGTATTTTACTGTTTTGATATTTGGGGATGAGGGAAAGAATAGGTTGAGAGACTTTTCTAGAATTTGAAAAGTGATGCCCTCATCCCAAATTTTTAAATTATAAAGTGACACATCTTAGTGAAGGCTGACGGGGAAATATGAAGCCTTTCCTTTGGAAAATTATGAATCATAAATAATTGAGTGCCTGCAGATCAATCTGTGTCACTGCCAGAGGATTAGCATCATTAGCATCTGTGATTTGACAATCCTAAATCCACAGTAACCATGAAATCTCTTCAAGTGAGTCCTGCTTGTGGGTAAAGTTGCTGTTTCCTTTGTAAGGGAAAAGAGCATGATCCCACTTAAACTAAATCTAGGGAATGGTGGTAGAAGGTCTCTGAATTGATGCATCAGGCTTAATCTCTGTTTTTCTGTTCTCTTAAAAAGTACATTTTGGATTATCTTACTCTGCTGCCTGAATCCACAATAGAGACTGATTAGGGTACCATATTTTGTGTTTGTGGTTTGACCATTATGAGCTAATTTAAACCAGGCATTTTTTAATCAAGTGCTTATATCTGCTTCTTTTTATTCAAAGGTCTCTGAATGAAATCTTACTTGTTGGGTCATCCTCATTTTCCTGGTGACTAAATAGAAGCGTGAGGAATAGCAAATCAAGATCTCTTATATGCCTTTTAAAAATGATGTAGGATGGAAAATCTCTCTTGGAATCCATCTCCAAACTCTTTAATTTTGATCAAAACAGGCTGTTGTACAGCTAGAACCCCAGTTTTTGAGGAGAGAGCAAATTAATGAAAGAGGTAGAAACAGAAAGGGAAACAATAAAAACAGCTTTCTTTGTAAATTATTGTGACTTGAAAATAGATGCAAAATATTCTGTTTCTCCTAAAATGTACTGACTGTATTTTGTCCTAACGATTTGAGAGACCTGTTTGAGACCTGTTTTGAACAGATCCCAGCCCTGCTTTGTTACAAACAGATAGTTGGTTTTCCAAGTTTATGACCTCTTTATGACTTTTAAATTGCAGTTATCAGAACTAAATTTTAGTGTGCCTCTTTTTGGAGCTTTTTCATGTGGTTTTTATTTGTCTTCTAAATATGTAGCTGCTTATCTGCGTGTTTTGTTGGCTCCCTCAATAAGTTCAGATGAATTGGAGAGGCCATCCTTTTCCTGTAACTAATTGCAGTAGACAGTGTGTTTTGAGGTCTATTAAAACCTGTGTCTGTTCAGCAGTTCTGCAACTAAATATTTAACTTCCTACGGAGTTTCCAGCGCATAATACCATCTAGTTGTTGGTAACTTGTGGTCATTTGAATAAAGCTTAATTTGCACTTTGTTGCTATCCGATTTTGCTAGTAATTAATATGAGAAAACAATGGAGTACAGATTGCAGTTATTATTTTCCATTAAATTTATTACACAGTGTAACTAGAATCTAAACTTGCTGAGTTTTTAGGATTATCACGCATGATGGTCTTGCTTTATTTTCCTTGGAGCTAGTCAGGTCATGCTGTTAGGTCTCAAACAAGACACCAGGAACAAGAAACTCCAGTGAAACAACAACAGAAAGGTAGTTACAGTCTCAAAAAAAACTTAGTTTAGGTGATGTAATTAATATCAACACAGACATAGACAAGACATTCAATTCTTCAGAGTGTGCCATTAACTATGTCCTTAATCATTTCTTATGCCACCTGTATTCCAGCTGCTACAGCAGATGAAGTAGGACAGTTGCAAAAAAATGAGGAAAACGGAACTGCTGGTCTCCAGAGTAAGGCATCTTCAATGCTGACTCAGAAACAGAGAAAGTGCTTTGTTTGGAAAATGTGCAGTCCGGTTGTGTAACTAATGAATGTAACATATATGCAGCAGGTCAAGAATAAGTTCTGCAGAATTCTGCAGATTTTTTTTTTAAATGTATATAGTATGTATTTCTGTATGTAGATTACATTATACACATGTCCTTAATAATTTAGAACAGTTGTCCCTGTGGGGTTGGGTGGGTGGGTGGAATGGACTTGAACAGAAACTAGCAGCGTTTTCAGTGTTAATATGGTTAACATCAAGCTTGGGAATTTATAGAGCTATGCATGAACTTCTGCCCTTGAGTTAATGAGAAACTTGTACAAGTGGATTATCAGTTTCTGAGACCAGCACTTGTTGGGGGGGAGAGCAAACATATTTTCCTTCATAGGTATTGATGATAGAAGAGGAGTGGTGAGGACAGAAAGTTTGTATTTAGTTACAGGCTGTGGAGAGGAGTGTTTGGAAGTAGACAGCTGTTCCTTGTTTGGAACACTACCATCAGTTTAATCCTTTGCTCTTCCTTGTAGCTTGTCTTCCTCCTCTTCTGAGTTTTCAGTTTAGTTTTCTTCCATTATTCCTATAAATACAAGTCTATATAGAACTTTTCAAAGGGCTGTACAGTGCGTAGAATTTATTGCATAGATATTTTGCTACCGCATAGGCAGAATTCTCAGTTATGTACAAGTGCACAGTATTTTTCCTTTGTTCCTCTAACCTATAGATGAAATTTCACCAGCTTCGTTGCTTCTCAAAGTGAACTGTTTGAAAGTTATGATGTTTAAAATTTGTATAGTTTCAAATTCAGTAATTTTGCATCAGCTACATAAGTAGAAAGTCTTTCTAAAGTTATTCTAATTATTTAGATGGAAAAAAAGCCCCATTATTTCGTAGTTCTTGCAGCAGAACCAGGAGAGTAACTGCTTATGTGCATTGCAGTTAGCTTGCATTTTGAGTATTCCTTGTATGTGCAGTTTTATATAAATAGCAGCTATTATTTCAAAACAGTGTAGTTTATGGCTAGTGAAGTTAAAACATGCTGTCTTAGAAGAAGAAAGTGCCCTGGCTTGATATTTTCATTACTGTGGAGCAAAGTACTGTATAGTTTTGAGTAGAGACTGCAGGAAGCACTGGTTTCCCTGGGAGCATCAGAAAGCCTTGATTTGTAGACAATACTGTACTGTCAGCGTGCTGCTGGTTCAGCAGCATCTCTGCATACATGATTGGCAAATATTTAAAAGGCCACATTTTGTGTAATTGGTTCAGCCTTTGAAAATTATTAACTTCTTTGTGTTAAAGGATGTGCACAGCAATGCAGGATTTTATCGTGACAATCTCATGCTTTTGTCTTCCACCAGCAAGGGCATATTTGTGGTTGGTTTTTTTAGCTCCTCAAAGGATGGTATAATGCTTTGTAATCACTTTGGTACTGATGAGGTATGGGAAAACATTTAAGTTTCATAGCTTTGTAAAGCTGGATTATACAGGATCTGTGGCAGATGGTATTTTGTTATCTGGGGAAATAATGGAAGCTTTTCATATCAAGTTATTCAAAAGTATGTGTTTCTATTGAGCTTTAGTTTTTATATACATTGTGAAATCTGGGTGGGGGAATACGTGCTTTATGGACTACCCAGTTAATTTGCAAATAAGGCTGTCTTAAAACAGAATAAATGTTATTCTCTCTATTGTTGCTTTCTAATCTGTCTGCTAATTAGCTTCCTTCCTTTTTTGTTAGAGTATGATGATTATTTATATTAATGAAAAAATTGAATAGGCGTTGTTAATACCTCATTGCAACCAAGGATGTGTGACTTGCAAATGGTAATTATTTTGTTTATAAACCTTATAAAAAATTTTGGATTCCCGATCTGGCTCACTTATAGATTCTACAGGAAATGGATGTTGCACGTGTCCTTCAGCTGTGGAAATAAGCTTTCTATTTGTGCTTTGTATAACTCTTTACCACTGCATAACACAACTCTGCATTTTTGAGATGGTCAATGAGATTCAAAAGCATCTATGTTAGAAATATTAACTTTGTGTAACAATTATTCTGATAGCTACGGTTATGAGAAAAGTTGCATATAAAACGAATAATGCTTTTATATCCTTTTTTCTCTGTTCTAGGATTAAAGGAAGCATAAACAACTGGATTACTGCTCTGATGTTTAGGAGCACAAGTGATGTTAAAACAACTTGAATGTATTGGAACATGGCTACTTCTTAAGATGCAAAAGTTAAAAGAAGTTGCTTCTTCTCAAAACCTACTGAATATTTGCATTTTCTAGACGTTTTGCATTTAATTGTATCCTTAAATGTCCACGGTTAAGATCTCATGCAACCATTTTATGTTTTGGAGACTATTCTCCAGAAGAGAACTGTGCATTTAAAAAGCCGAAATGACTGTATTTCCTTTTGGAACTTACTGAGGTTGAACATACTGAGAGATCATGACCAGCTTGAAGCGGTCCCAGACCGAAAGGGCTGTTGCCACTGGGGTGTCAGTTGGAACAGATGGCACCACAAAAGTCCACTCGGATGACTTTTACATGAGGCGCTTTAGGTCACAGAATGGCAGCTTAGGATCCGCAGTCATGGCTCCAGTTGGACCTCCTCGCAATGAAAGTTCCCATCATGTTACCTCTACTCCTGGAGTCCCCAAAATGGGGGTCAGGGCAAGAATTGCTGATTGGCCGCCTAGGAAGGAGAACATCAAGGAAACAAGCAGGTCTAGTCAAGATATTGAAACTGCCAGTTGTCTTGACAGCATGTCTTCTAAAAGCAGTCCTGGGAGTCAAGGAAGCTCTGTTAACCTGAATGCTAGTGATTCTGTCATGTTAAAGAGTATCCAGAACACACTTAAAAGCAAGACCAGACAATCTGAGAATCTAGACTCTAGGTTTCTTACACCTGATGGCTATCCCAGTTCCCCCAGGAAAGCTCTTCGCAGAATAAGACAGCGTAGCAACAGCGACATTACCATAAGTGAGCTTGATGTGGATAGTTTTGATGAATGTATTTCACCCACGTTTAAATCTGGACCATCTCTGCATAGAGAATATGGCAGCACATCTTCAATAGATAAGCAGGGAACTTCAGGGGAAAGTTTTTTTGACTTACTAAAGGGCTATAAAGATGAAAAGTCTGATCAGAGAAGCCCAGGCACAACTAAGCTCAGTGAACTTCTGATTGCCAGTGGAAGCAAGGGTTCAGGCTTCTCTCTAGATGTGATTGATGGACCTATTACTCAAAGGGAAAACCTGAGGCTCTTTAAGGAAAGAGAGAAGCCACTCAAGAGACGCTCAAAATCAGAAACAGGAGATTCATCCATTTTTCGCAAGCTGCGTAATGCCAAAGGTGAAGGGGAGCTTGGGAAATCTTCAGATCTTGAAGATAACAGGTCAGAAGATAGTGTCAAGCCTTGGACTTGTCCAAAGTGTTTTGCTCATTATGATGTACAGAGTATTTTATTTGATTTAAATGAAGCAGCGATCAACAGGCATAATGTTATTAAAAGAAGGAACACAACAACAGGAGCATCTGCTGCTGCTGTAGCGTCACTTGTCTCTGGACCCTTATCCCATTCTGCAAGTTTCAATTCTCCAATGGGCAGCACTGAAGATCTGAATTCAAAAGGAAGTCTCAACATGGATCAGGGGGATGATAAAAGCAACGATCTTGTGATGAGCTGTCCTTATTTTCGTAATGAGATTGGTGGGGAAGGGGAGAGGAAGATAAGCCTTTCCAAATCTAATTCGGGATCCTTCAGTGGATGTGAAAGTGCCTCGTTTGAGTCAACTCTGAGTTCTCATTGTACAAATGCTGGAGTGGCAGTTCTAGAAGTTCCCAAGGAGAATTTGATTTTACATCTAGACAGAGTGAAAAGATACATTGTTGAACATGTAGACCTTGGTGCATATTATTATCGAAAATTTTTCTATCAGAAAGGTATGTAGATTTTGTTTATTCTGGTGCTAATGGCTATGTTCAATCTGATGTTAATGATAATGTTGTGTTAACCAACATATGAAGTTAGGCTGACGTGTAAGAGTAATACTTGCATGAAGTGTACATATATATATATTATTTTTATATATGTATATATATAAAATCACTACTTAAACATTTTACCAGTTTGCTTCTTCGATCAGAACTTGCTTTGTCTAATGGAATTTATGTCTGAAAATACAGAATATGATTATTTTGTTGTGTGATTCTGTTGAAACCAAGAAATATAATTTCCATTGGATGTATGAAGGAGAAAATAAATCAGAACAAAACTTCCATTCCATAGAGATGAGCAAAACCCAAACATGATCCAGATACCTCCTCACCAAAATGATTCTGGCACTGAGATGCAGATCATATTCTGTTCTGTTGTTGAAAAAAAAAAAAAAGAAAAAAAGAAAAAAAAATTGCAGACTAAGATCCCTTGAATTTAAAAAATAAAAAAAACAGTTCTGTCTGCAGGACTGTGCCTTGCTATTGTCTCTCATGATAGACAGAGTTGGCTTAATGAGTGACCTGACAAATGCTTGTTCCTTGGATACTGGTGTCCAGGATTGGGTTTTATTTGCTTAATGAAGGCAGTGCTAAAGAGCTTGTTTCCTGCAGATTAAAGCAACAGGAATGCCTAGTTAGAATAAGTGGATGGTCATTCCAGAGAAACTTCAGCTCATTAACTGTGGATTATAGCTAATGATCTCATCTCCCATTTTTCCCTTGCCTCTTGGTGTATGTCCATCTCCTGTCTCTTCTTTCCTGCATTGTCCCTTGGCTGGGTGGCTGTTGTCACATCTCTTCCTTCTGCAGTGTTTTAGGATTGAGAGACAGACATTGCTAAATGTTTTTTGAGAGTGCTGGTCTGTATCATTTGGAGAGAAAAGAGTGCTGAAAAATACTGATTACTTGTAAGATGCATTGTACAGGATGAAGTATGTTTGGAGGGGAGAATCTGTGCTTAGAGAGCTTTATCTGCAGTTCCCTTCCTATATGCTCCCTCCGGCAGAAACTGATTCCCCACTACTCTGGTCAGAGTTTTGCAGTCAGCAGCAAGCAGCGCAGCTTTGTGTTGTAACTGACCTGATGAGCAGTGTTTCAGTGCTAAAAATAAGGCTTTATTCTTGCCCCTTTCTCATACCAGTCCTCTTGTTTTCTCAAAATGTGATAGGACAGTTCAGTCTACATACCAAGCAGAAATCTTGCCATTACAATGAATTCTTCTATGTATTGTTCAGGTTTTTGGGCTTTTTTTTGCATTTCTGGTGAGTCAAATCAGGTTTTCTTGCAATCAGAAATGCCAAAAGCCAGTGCCACGTGAGCAGGGAGAGCAAATAGTATGACAGGAAGAAGGTATAAACAGGGTCACAGCACTGAGGCCATTTCCAAAGGGAAGGTATATCCTCATGCTAGTCTCTTGGCAGTCACCATTATATTTCCATTTATTTCTAGTAGTTATTAACATGAATTAGATAAACTCAACATAATCTAGTCCTAAGGCTAGTTGTGAGAGGTGACTAGGTACCAGGTAATAGTGTCAATGATTGTATATGTTGGGGCTGAGTGGAGAGGAAGAGCTGTGATTTCTTACTTTATTAATTTTATGGCTTAAAGAAATTTAAAAAAAAAAAAAGGCTTTTACCTGAATTTTAAAATGACTGTGCTTGTGTTTGTTTATAGAATATGAGCCAGGGAAATTTTTCTTGTCAATGATTTTGTTGTGTTGGCTTCTGTAAAAAGACATCCTTCAGATATGTTGTGGGATATGCCAAAGCCCCACAGTTGTAAAAATACAAAAAACATTTTTCCCACTGTCCTTCCCTCAGAGGCATGATTTCGATAGAACTTCAAGTAGGTCATGTGGAACAAAAAATCAAGTGAAATCAATTGAAATTGACAGTTTTCTGTAATGTGAAACAAGTGATGATGCAGAAATGTCTTTATGTGAAGAGAAGGTTGCATTTCTATTATGAATATCACTGATAGTGAAGAAAGGTGGCTTGGGTAGTCAAGGCGGCAGGCCCATTTAATCTTTGTGTTTTTAAACAAGTAAAAAGGTTACTGAATGAAAGTAGTTTCTTAGGCACAGTCCATTTTAATTTCAAGGTAATTTGGTGAGATGCTCATGGTGACTTGGCTGAAATCTATAATTATGTGGAAGGAATAGATTATTCATTACAGGTGTTGTTACTTGGATGATGCAAAAGAGACTCTAGTGTAATTTTTGGACCCTTTTAGTAGGTATTAACAACAACTTGCCTTTGTTTCTCTGGCATTTTCTGTTGTGTAAGTAAAGGTACATGTATATTGTGCAGTGTTTTTAATCCACCAAGCCAAATTAGGGTGGAGGTAGCAAAGCTTGCTCAGATTTTGGAAGCTGCAGACTGTACTGAAGGAAAATTTGTCTCACGTGAAAAGTTGGTCTTGTATTCTCTGTGATCACTCTTGCCTCTGCAGCAGACTGTTTGAAGAGTTATAAACATCCTGGGGTGAAAAAATATAGGATGCTAATAAGATGTCTTCGATTTTTAAACAACAGAAATTCTCTGTAGCATCTATAGGGCTTTTATCAATGGAGTGATATAAAGATTTCATTAGGCTTATGTATATGCTTTCACTTATTCCTGATTTCCTCACTTGCTACTAATTCAGTCGCTCAAGACCTATGACAATAGTTACAGTTTTCTATCCTACAGGATAGAAAAAGAATTTTGAATGTTAATTACCTCTGTGCAGGGTATTGGCTCTTGAGGACTTATAGAAGAATTCGGTAGAAAGCACACTTGGTTTCTTTTGGGTCTTTTATGCTCTGAAATCTTTAAATGGAAAGCACTGACAAAAGGCAGGATGATAGTATAGAGACCTCAGGGATGAACAGCCCAGCCCTTCTTTGTGAAAATAAAGGTGTAATTCTAGGGCACGCATGGCTTCACAAAGAGAGAGAACCTACTTGAAAAGTGTGGAATCTGTTGGAGGAAAGTATAACAAGAATCGGCATGGATAATTAAAAGAAAATTTTTTTTTGAATGCACTCAGATTTTTAAGATAGTGATTTATGCTTTGGAAAAAATACTGCCATTCACTTGGGAAGGAGTGTGTTTTGCTATCTATTTTTAGTATATTTGCAGATGCAATTCTTGATGGTGATATTCAAATATTTTGCACTTTATCCCTGCAGAACAGCTCATATCAGAATGCTGTTGAAGTGATAATTAATTTTGGTTCTTTTATGAACAGCTAATCTGTATATGATGGTGGACAGACAGTATGGTTAGATCTCCTTTCTTGTTATCATTCCAGGGAATTTCACATTTCTTCTTTCAAGTGTTGAAATTTCAGATAGCTCTGAATTTCCATTTTTGTGTGTATATAAATTCATTCATATACGCAGACATGCAGCATATGGAATGGGATGACGTAGGCCTTTTTTCTTGTAAAATGCTTCACTTCTATTTTTTTATATTCTCTTAAATTTTCAAGTATTGTATTTTTAAGTTCAGTTGTTACTTCAAATATGTGCAGCTTCATTTATAAGTTGCTGAATTCATGATAATGTGCCTCCATCATCAGACAAGATATGTAGGTTTGGCTTTATAATTTATAATTAAATAAATATAAAAACATACATCAAAAGCCCACTACTCAGCTAGTGAACAATTTCTCCAACCCTCTGTTCTGCTCTCTGCCATCGTCCCAGCTGTACTAGTTTTAACTCAACTCTTAACACTTAGCTGTTAAATAGTTACGTTATTCTTTTTGTGTCTGTGTTTTCAAGTTTAAAGATGACTTCATCTTCTTGCTGCTTCAGTTTTTCACCTTCTTAGTAACTTGTAAGACTACCTTTTGCTTTTTCTGATGCAGAAACAAGTAACTTAAATCTTTTGAACACAACTGTTTACTGCTCATATTTTTAATATGGAGTTGTGAGTTTCTCACTTTGCTGTGTTCGGCTCCCTTGTTTTTATATTTTAGGGAGGAAAATGTAGCTCAGTGTGTATAACATGGATTTGACTTTAAAACCAATACGAATCCTATTTTACTTCTATTTGTAAAAATGCAACACTGAATTTCAGCCTTTTGTACAAATGGAGCTCTTTAGAGAACAGAATGACAAGAACAAAATCCTAGTACCAGAACTTACTCTAGTGCAATTGGCAATTTGTTTCCAATATGACAACTCAGTGTGAAAATGCAATTGGAAAGTAAGTCTGACTTTTATCTGTTTTGTTTGTTTTTAATATGCAAGAACACTGGAACTATTTCGGGGCAGATGAGAACCTTGGTCCAGTAGCTGTAAGCATAAGAAGAGAAAAACCAGAGGAAATCAAAGAAAACGGACCTCAGTACAACTACAGGATCATTTTCAGAACCAGTGAGGTAAGCAGTTCAGGAAGGATTTAAAATGAGACTAGAAGAGAGCAGGCTAAATCACACGGGGTGTGGATGTGGAGTTTTTTGCTTTTCCACGTGGATAGATTTTTCTCCTTGTTATGCATGATGCAGGAATTTCCTAACAAAGGGTATATCACAGCTTACATTACAAATACTACAGACAAGTATGACAATGAATTAGTAATTCCATAATGTCCAAAAGGAAAATGTGAAGGATATTTTGGTTAAAGTTTGAGAAAGTTACTGGAACTATACTAGCTACAAACAAGCAAAGTATAGGAAAATTACTTTCTTCAGTTTCCTGTGTGGCAGGTGGTTAGACCTGAGGAGCATACTTAAAGATGTTCCACTGGAAATGTTACTCCTAATCTTTTCCAATTAACGCTTTTTCCTAAAGTCAAAATGTAAAGAATTGTGAATAATCTGAAATATTCTGAGTACTGTTAGCTATCAGGATGAGTGGCATTTTGCATGTCGGTGTCTGTTTCATGCAAAATGAAGTACCCGATGTCCTCATACTCCATGGGGAATCATGGAAAAGTACATTTTCTCCAGTGCTCTTGTTAATGAACCTTGATTCTGTGTAATTCACATGCAAGCTATTTTTGTTCTGTGTTTAGCTTATGACATTAAGAGGCTCTGTGCTGGAAGATGCTATTCCTTCAACTGCAAAGCACTGCACAGCCAGAGGACTTCCCCTAAAAGAAGTGCTTGAGTATGTGGTTCCTGAGCTGAATATTCATTGCCTAAGGCTGGCCTTCAACACTCCTAAAGTCACAGAACAGCTTATGAAGCTGGATGAACAAGGGGTAAGTATAAAGTTGTAGAATGTCTTAAACTTTCAGATTACTGACAGAACAGCAAAACTATTTATAGTTTTAAGTGATTCAAATCAGTTTATTAAAATGCCCCATTAAAACTAAAGTTTGTCTGTGGGGAGAGTTGTGTGTCTTTTCTCCCTAGTTTTGCAGTATATTTGGTTTTAGTAAAATCACTGACTAACTAATCACTCACTGCAGGAAGTATTCTAACTTTTTATATTAACCTTATGGCAGTTGTACATTGTAATTTACTTTAAAAGAAATTAAGTGATTGTTTTTCAAAGATGGAGCAGGGAGTTGTTTTCCTCTGGTGTTGTTATTGCTGTTACAATGAAAACAGTAATCTCCAAAGTCACCAAATGATTTATTGGAATATACTAACGTATTTGGCACAACCGTTACATTAATGTGCTGCCTATGGGTCATTTTTGGCTTTCTGAAACACATTACATGACAAAATATTCTAAACCTCTTTATGCAAATGATTTTCAGTTGAGTGGTAGTCCGCTGTTCTCTTTTAAAATGGAACCAAGATTTATTAGCTGTATAGCTTAGGCTTAGCAAAATGAAAGTCTGTGTGTAAAATGAATTTTATTATTAAAAATCTTGACAGTGACATTTAACAGCTCTATTCAGAATACTGAGACAGTTGTTGTCTGTCTTCTGGTCTTTTTTGCTGCTTACAATCAGCCTTTTCTGCACGGAATTGAAATCTGTTACTATTTCTTCTTGCTGTCAGTCTGACATGAAATATAGCCATTCTATAAATGAAAAAGATTGAATTATCTGCACCACAAAGGGGACAGTGTGGCTCTTCTAAAAATATTGGCGACTACTATTATCATTTGGTCAGCTGTTCTGTGCAAGATAGAAAATCCTCGAATAAATACCTACTGGAAGGAAAACGTAAGCTTTCTGTCCTCTAGTTAGTTTTGTATGCTTGTTTATTTCAGAGCTTGCCATGATGTGCTGAAGTAATAGGTGGCTGCTGAGCATCCTGGATTAGTGGTTCCTTGAGTGGACACTGAGATGAGCCAACAGGTGTCTTAAGATGAGGAGAGATGAGCTTATGCAAAACATGCTAAAAGAAAGAAAGAATTTTTAGGAATTTCATATTCAGTATAACTTCCTGCTTTCAAACAGTCAGAAACTAATAGATTTGAGACATTTTTTTCTGTGGTGTATTAGAGCAGTGTTTACAAAAGCATATTTGGTGTTAATGAGTTATTCCTTGAGCCTAAATTGAATCTGCTTTTCATCCAGAATCAAGTTTGTCAAACAATTTGAACCAGGCATATCTCTCAGTCTCTTCCCGAAGTTTCCTTTTTCAGCTATGGAAACAGTGGTGGAATTTAATCCAAGATGGCTCCAGAGATGATCTGCTGATGGAAATGCCAGCCAAGAACTTCAAATTTAAATAATATTGATTGAAAATCTTCTCAAGGGGAAAAAAAAAAATCAAAAAGATAATTTAAATACGTTGTGAAAATATTTCTATTGAATTCCTAATTAGAAAAGCTCTTTTGCAAAATTACTTCAGAAAGTTACAAAAGTTGAAGATGAAAATATCCTTGCTTTGAGCCCTGTAAGTCATTACAACCTACAGTATGTTGTAGCATGGGGTTGTTTTTGTTTCCTACTGCGTAAACATTTGAAAATCGTTAAGGGCAGGTGATAGTTAAAAATGTACTTTTTACATCAAAGTATCTTTTTGTTTTTGTGGTAATGAAACAGTTTGACACTTCCAACAGAAAAAGATAAGCACACTCTGTACTAATTAGAAGCTGCATTTTTTATCAATTTCGAGCTAAAATAAATTTGGGTAACAGCTGCTCCACTAATTAGGTACACAGACTGTTTATCACTTTTTCTTGGTGTGTGTGTCACACTGTTTTATTACTACATGAACAGGTGTCTGTTTGATGTAGCAAGTAGGAGGTTTTGTTAAGAGTTAAGACTATAAGGTGACCCTTGTCTGACTTAGTTAATTTCACCCGCTAACCCCTCACTTCAGACAAATTTGTATGCTTTAATAAAACTTATTTGCCAGTTTTGATTAAGCTAGGGTATTTTTTTTAAATATTTGAGTGAGATTTTAAAGCAATTGTTAGTTTTCATATTTATGAATCTGCATGTATTGACGTTGATCTTCTTTCAGTTTCTAGACTTCCGATATTTATCTCTGCTGCATCTTACGAGTCACTTTGGTGTGAGATTTTTTTGCAAAGGTTTTTACATGCAGTGATTAAATCATCTGTTGGTCTTGTTTATGATAAACTAAACAGATTGCACTTTTCAAGTTTCTGCCTGTAACATATTTTCTCTGAATTTTGTATATTTTTTTATGGCTGAGCTCTCTTTACTAATCTTTCAGTATCATAAGAAAGTAGATAACTGAACTGAATATGATGTCCAGTTTCAGAATGGAGATATACTGCAGAGGCTAGTAGCTCTTCTTGCCCCAGTTCTTGTACTCGTGTTTTATGTCAATTTCCGTGTCCCTTACTTCCTTCAGATTGTTAATGTCAGTGTAACATCTGCTGTTCTTTATATACAGCCCACATTGCTCTCACCTAGCTGTTCTTTTAGTGGTGTTATTAGAATATATTCTTTTGAATGGTTCTATATAAAGAAGCAATCCAATCATTCTGTATAGCAGTGATACCTTCCTGACTAATTAGGATCTATTATTTTTCTTGAATGCATAGTTCATAGTAACTTCAGGTTTGCATTCTAATATGATTTAAAAATTTGAATATCAGGACAGTTCCTGATTTATTCCAGTAAGAATTTATGGAAATATTGTACTGTGTCACTTGGCTTTTAATGTATATCTGTATTTATATTATAAAATTGCTGACTGGTTAAATCTGAGATGTGCTTTCTGCTGTCTTTCATAGAGTGTTAGATAAATACTGAAAGTGCACTTCTCCCCGATATTTATATATGGAAATGCTTCCAGATTATTAAAATGAAGCTGCCACACTGTAGTTCTTCCTTCAACTCCTCCTTTTTTATGTTGAGTTATACTTCTTAAAGACCCTAGATTTAGAAGGAAAAGTTGTATTAAGGGGGCTGAGTGTCTTCCAGCAGTGCTTTATTTTTCTATAGCAGCTTGTATTGTCCTTAGGAATTCTGTTGGTTTTGGTTTTTGGTTTTAATTTCATCAAATTTAATATGGTATTGTACTTTTTCAGCATGGTCCTTAACTCTTCGTGCTGACATTTTCAAAGGTACAAAGGGCAGCTATTTCAATGCTTCTGGAAGTTGAGGATGCCTTTTATCTTTATGCCCTGGAAAATCTTTCCTTCATCTAAAATTGAGATTTAAATAGTTTAGGTGCCCTTAGTCCTAATTTGAGTGAAATTTCTAGAAACTTGCCATTAGCAGAACAGCTAAAGCACTGTGGTTCCAAGAAGCACCTTCACCCATCCGATTTCCCTCCGAGAGGGCAGAGAGCACGCATCTGAACAATGAGTGTTCCTGAACAGTCTCTGTCAGGGACTCTGCTGATAATGTGGGAAGTGCACTTGTAATTTTGGAAGTTGGCCTGTGAATGTTTCTTCCACAAGTAATAGATTGATAAGTATTACTACTTATATTACTTATAAGTAATAGATATTTTGTAAGTAATAGATATGCTGTACTCATATTTTCACAAAAGAAATTAGGCATATTTAGAAGATAAAATTTTAGTAATTATTGTGTCAGAGGATAAAAGAAAGAATGTTTTGTAGGTGGCCCAGAACTGTGACTCATTACATGTGCTCAATTTCTCCAGCAGGAGTAACTAAGCCTTTAAGTTTCTTCTTTTCTCTGCTTGTTTTGACTTCTAATACTTTGTCACCATTCATTTTAGATAGTAACAGTGTTGTGCTTTTTAAAAATTTTAAATTTTAAAATGTTTCATTTAGAGAAAGAACAGAACCACTTCCAAGGGCTTTTAAAATGTCCCACTGTAAAAATAATAAGTTAAAGTTAGTGAATTTTAGTTGATTTAAGTTTGTCCATGTCACCTCAGCAAGTTCCAAAATGCTGTCTTGTGACCTATTTCAGAAGCTTTCAGAGCAAATCACGGTATATTCAGATAAGTTTCCTTCCAGAAAATCGGAAGCTTTTGGAAGTTAGACTGATCATTGGCATTTCTTTCTTTGTTAAGGGTTTAATAAAAAACAATCTGAAGTGAAATAACAGCTCATTTACTGAATCCACTTGTCATGCGTGCAAAATTTTGTCTTTGTCTCTTTGCAGTTAAGTTACCAACTTAAGGTGGGTATCATGTACTGCAAAGCTGGGCAAAGCACAGAAGAGGAAATGTACAATAACGAATCGGCAGGTCCAGCCTTTGAAGAGTTTCTTCAGCTCTTGGGAGAACGAGTTCGACTCAAAGGATTTGAAAAGTACCGTGCTCAGCTGGATACGAAGAGTAAGGAGTCTATATTTTCTTCTATATGAACAAAATAAATAATATAGTTACTAATCAATTTTTTTCCACAGAATTGTTAAATATAGGCTCTTTGCAATGGGAAGAACATTGTTCACTGTTGAAAGTGAAAGCTGAGCAAGTACATACATTGACCCAGACACGTATGGTCTTGATAATTATTGGACTTACTGGAATTTTATACTAATTTGGTATGAAATTATCACTAAAGCTGCAACAAGAAACCAGTAGACTATGGAACTGTTATCACCACTGCAAGCCCCTCATTACTGTATTGTGTAATGAATTATCAAAACAGTTGATATGTCAGGAATTTCTTGAATGATATGCTAATGAACTGGCTCAAAAAGTTTTGGGATCCCAAATAATTCCACCTTGACAAATTGATCTATTGCTTTTATGCTATGCCTGTTGCATGTAATTTCTTCTCTAAGCTGTTTTTTCCTGCTATCAAACGTATTTTTGCCTATCTGATTTTTCTGTAGATTTATAGAAATTAGACTATTTTTGACAGTTGTAGTATCAACTTTAACCATAAAACATTAAATAAAACAAAAATGCAGTTGAACAGTGATTTTTAGGTGACAAAATATAAAAGAAATATTTTTTTTTTTTTAGTAGAATTTGTGAAATACCTCTTATCAGCTACTGCTAGTTCATTCCAATAGTAAATCTATGTAAAGGTACTGGAGACAATTTTGGTCTATCTTCCTTTCCTTCAAACATTGGAACTAACCAATTCCTATTGAAATTTTTCACTATTTTATTCACTTGCAGCAAAGGAATTTAAGGAAATGAGTCCTAACAGCAGAAAAGCATTCATCAACTTCAGTGCATCGAAAACTGCTTTTGCCATGATTATCCTGTCACAGATGCAGTAAATTGCTCTGCTTTAATATTCCAGCATTTTACTCTGTGTGTTTGGTGCTTGCAGAGAACCTGTTGCCATCCCCTCACGCTGTTTTTGATCAGCCTAAGCATCACTACTCTGAGGGTTAAAAACTTCCTGTGTTTTTAAAATAAATTTAATACATGTGCCTCATGTTTACCATTGAGCCGACTTTGTCTTTTAGTTGCAATACTTGAGTTTCCCTTGTTGCACTTATTCTCTTGAGTGCGTTTAGATACTGCATTTGTCTCCTATGTGCTTTACTGATGTTAACCCTAATAGAAAAGTTGTTTTTACTGATTGGGAGATCTGAATTTCTCTACTTTCCCCATGCACATTATTACCTGGTAACTTCCTTTTGTACTTATCTCAGTTTGAATACGATCTCATGAATTTTAGTGGCTATAACTACATATACTATTCCAAATGAGGTCCAGGACAGTTTCTTTAACATTTTCTTTTCTTTACTGGAGGTACATCATATTCTAGGGTTAAGTTTCCTTTTTGCAACACTGAAGTGTTAGTTTGCCATAAAAACAAGCCAAGTCAAAAATCAAGGGTACAGAAAATGAAAAATATTGTTTCTGATTTCATAGCTTCTGGCTTTATATTGTAACCTCCTTTTTGCTTTTAGTAGGTACACTACAATAGTGTCTTCCCTTTCTTTTGGTCTAGTTTTTGTAAGTCATCTGAAAAAAAAAAAACAAAACCTTTGGACTGTTACCAGCTTCTTTGGTGACAGTCTGCACATTGGTTTCTAGCACAAGAAATGCCATATGATGAGGAGTTGATTCATCTGATCAGATGGACTATGAAAGCTACAACTGTCTTACATGCTTGTTTGAAGTTTACTCTTAAGCAGCAGAATTTTCCAGCAGTATTTTAGTTCTTTCTTGTTCCTTCTGACTTGGGGAAAGAATTTTGTCAAATTTTGTTTGTTTGTTTATGTCCAGCTGTTGGGTGGACATGGAAATGGAAGAAAATAAATGTTTTTGAGGACACAGCACTAAGCTCTTTGGGAAAGCTTCATTCGGGAACCGTTATTGTGTATTCTGTATAGACACAGACTATTAAGAAGAAACATCAACTTAGCAGAAAGTCTCCAGCCTTTACTAAATATTTTGTGAAGTAAATATGGGGGCTGCTATAATTGACTGATTATTTAACTTGACACAGCACTAATAAGCAGCAGCACAGGGAGGAAGGAAGCTCTGGGACTGCTGGGAATAGGTGCCCGGTGACAGAAGAAGAAAAAAAACAAAACTTTGTAGTGTTTGTTAAATGACAGTATCAGAAACCTGTCTCCATGAGAATGGGACAGAAAGCCGTGTGAGACATACTGAGCAGCCTAAGGACATCTATATGAATTGAAGGGGAATGTAATTAAAAGCAGGTTCATCCTAGAGTTCCAGTGGGAGTTTTATTCCTTGATATTTTGTTAGGAGATGAAGTTCCTGGTAACAGAAGTAGCTGTTTTGGGAGCCCCTGCTGGTTCACAGTAGTATAGCCAGGTGTTTGCTATCTGCAGCCCTGAGAAAGATGCTGTCTTGCTCATCATGAGGTGGCCAGAGCCTCGAGCAGGCACAGTGTGCCAGTCCTGAGGACTTGCAGGTGGCTGCGGAGCTGAGTTCCTCCTGCTCAAGAGCAGCTGCGTGTTGAAAAGCGCATCATTGCAGATTTCTGCTGCTGTCATCTCCAAAGATCTGCATTCTCAGCTGAGGGTGAGAGGGAAGGCTGCTTGAACTTGCTTCTTGTTTCTCTGAAAGATTATTGGTAGACAAAGTAATTAAGTCCAGAGGGGTGGCCTTCAGGTCAGAATTCAGAATCTCACATATGTGAAATAGGTGAACAGCAGAATGCATGCAGGCAGTGCATATTTGATAGTTGCCCTAAGTAACTAACCTGTGTTTTCTGCACTTGTCCTCACATGGAAAGCCTGTGGAGAAGAGGTTGTGGTTTTGCCATGACTTAGGTTTATAGGATTTTGTTGGAATTCCTGTGGTATATACAAGCCCACAGCCTAGGAAGCTAGCTTCTATCTTCTGTTTCTGTGCTCTGGTGTTGCTAGACACCACCTTCACGAAATATTTCTTGTGCTACCATCATGTATAGTTCTAGTTCTTCAGGACATTTTCCTGAATAAAATTTGTTTCATGCCAGCACAGCTGATTTTATGATGCTTTTAAAAACAGATGATGTTCATCAACTTGCAAGAAAGGTCAAAGGTATGTGGGCTGCTTTGCCACTTTCTATGCTTTTGCAATACGTTGCGACCTAGAAAAAGCAGATGCATGATGCAAGATAGTGTGGAGGACTTTCTCAGTGTGGAGGGAAGTTCATTTCTATGTCTACTCCAGAAAAATTCACAAAACTTCCCTATTTTATGCAAATTAGGAGAAGCTGCTATAATAAAACACAATTTCAGAACAGTCGTTCTTAGAAAATTCTAGAATTATGGGCCTAATTGGTAAGTATCTGTAACAGTGCCAGCTTTTGAAAGAAGGAATCTTATTCATCCTATTAATGGAAAGGCTATTTAAGTATATTGGATCCTGTAAGAGTTTTAGCTTTGGATCTCTGCCAGTGCAACGGTGGAAAAGAACTGCTACTTTTAAAGTTTTGTTTATGTGTTCTAGCATTACCGCAGGGGAAACAATCTATCTTCTGGCAGCCTGAAGAGTTTGGATAGGAAATAGAGCTTGAAAATGTCACCTCTCCTACAGTTGCTAGGAAGTTTATAGGCATCACTTTAAAGTAACAAACACCACAGTAATCTTTGAAATTGTAACTTCAGTCGTTTGGCTTAATTTTCCAGTTGTAACACACGGGTTATTTCCCTCCCCCTTGTTCAGTCTTCTCAGTATACCTCAATACTTCTCAGTAATTTAAAATAGTAAATTAAAGCAGCTGGATGATGCTGGGCCTGGTAACCTGAGCTACTGTTCAGCAGTGTCACAGTGCCTGTGGTGCAGGAAATAAATCCGCCTGATGAGATTATCAGTTTAGCTGATAATGATAGGTTTTTGTATTAGGTGTTTTTATATTGCATGATTTTTTGTTTAAGACTTTGGAAGAATATTAAAACAGCACAGAATATATTAAATAGGTGAAAAGGGTAGGAAATGGATGAGCTTCAAACTGGTGTTCAAATCAGGTTTTTTAAACAAACAGGAATGTTTCTAATGAAATAAACAGATTACTGTGCACTTCTTTGCAGCAATTTGAAAGAAAGAATATTGGGTCTGAGATATTCACTGGGAGTCTAAGGGTAAAAAAATAAGAAGAAGAAGAAGAAGAAGAAGAAAAAAAAATCAAACAGTCCTGGACTGTTTCAAAAATGGAAAAGGGTTGGGGGGAAAGGAGGAGGAGAAATTTGAATGTCTGCATTTGTGTTACACGTAAATGTTTGTATGTTACAAAATAAAGGATTCTGTCTGTCCTCAGAAATGGTATCTGAAAACAGCATGACTGTTATGGAAGTTGAACGTGAATGCTCAGTGTTGTCCTTGTGTATAACAGAACGGCAGGCAGGTCTGTTAGGTGCCAACATTGGGCCAATAACTAGGAGAAAATAGGAACAAGTCAGGACATCTTGACAGCAGATGTAAATGGGAGCAATATGAAGCTCTGAAACATTTAGTTCTTGTACTTCTCTCTTCTGAGTGCTGCTGCAGTTTGTAGTAATGACTGTTGTTTGTCCTGCCCAATTGGTATCATTTATTTTGTTTACCTACAATTCTTTGCAGCATGTTTTCCTTCTAAATACTGAGTTAGGATTTCTACTCTTACTGCTTTTACGAAGTTTTCTTAGTGTACAGTTTTGAAAAGCTGCTGTAGGAGTGTGCTGGTAAAGTCCCACAGCTTCAGTAAGGTTCTGCTTGAGTTTATCAATGATTTTTGTCAGTAATGATTTTAGGCACTGTTTGTATTGAAAAAATCATCTAAATGGGATCCTGTTAAGATAGTCCTTGTGTAGGTAACTAAAAAAGTACTGGAAATGCAGACCAATGGGATGGATTTTTAAAGTTGAATAATGGTGGAAGGAAAAGGTCTGCAGCTAAGTAAGCACACCCAGTACTTGGACAGGGCTGAGAATACAACATCCATGGATAGATACACTGTAAGCAGATGACAAGAAAGCATGTCCCCAGTGTAAGAAAGTTACTCATGAATCTGTAGAACCCTCAATCAAATACAGGGGAATTAAAGGCAATTGCAGTGTTGGCTGACAGTTCTCACTGTGGAATGATGGATACTATTCCAGTGCCCAATCTTTGATTTTGCTGCAATGGCAGTGACTTAATTTCAAGCAAATATCAGTAATTATTTTATTGTGCTTCAGTAGAAGTATTCTGGTCTTGCAAGAAAGAAGAAATGCGAGAGGTGAAGAAGATACACAGGTCTGTATTGGATATGGACTTCTGTTTATATTGGATTTGAATAGGAGGGATTTAAGCTGTGGAGTTCTTGTAAAATTATTAGAATAATTAAGTTATTACGATTGTATTTTACTGAATTTGCAGAACCAATACTGCTGTGAGATTTCTGTGCACTTTGAGGTGGGTAGGACAGCAAAGAAAAAACCCTTTTCTGCCCACAACGAACTTCATTCATGAAAGTTGGAAGTTTGGCTCAAATGCATATTTGTTGTTCTAGAGTATTATTTTTAATAACAAGTCAGAGTGCCCCCCCATTCCTCTGCATTCTCTGTAATATTTCAGTCACTTTTAGCAGAGATTATGTACAAAATTGCATACTTAGGGAAGGAAAAAAAAAGACTGAGTAAGGAGGAACATTAATGTTTGGGTGACTTTCAAGTGCATCTGCCTCCTTCAGCAAGTGCTGTTGTGATCAAGCAAACGATGCAAGCTGCTGCAGACTGAGTACAAGATGAAATGACTCCACTTCAGCTTTTGTAATTAGCATTAAAAAGAAAATATTCAGCAGTTAGCTGATTGTTGGTTGTTTTTTTTTTTGCTAGCAATGTTGTGTGTTGAAGAAAAGAGCCCAAACTCTTTGAAGCATTTAGTGAGGTTTTTTATAAGATTCCAGAAACAAATTTTCTTTCTTTTTCTCTTTTTATTAAGTACAGATTATTTACAAATGCAAAATCTCCATGCAGTTTATGATGTAGAAATTTTTGCATTTCATTTTACAGATGATGCTGCAGTTTTTAACTGATAGCAGTGCTACCTTTATTTTTCCAAATTTGACAGGAAAATAGAAGTTTGTGTCAAAGTTTATTTATATAGGTTATGAGTATAATCAGTGCATGTTATTGTAAATACTTCACAAACAGTCATTTCCTTCGTAACATGAGCTCTGCTAATGTGAAATATTCCAACATGCAGTATATATAAAGGCTTATCAACTTTTTTTTGCTGTAAATGGCTGAGATTGTATAAGTAGTAGCATGTTTACATTACAACTTGAGATATGCAGGATGCTTTTTTCTATATGTAAGTGTACTACTTCTAAAATTCTGTTTGAAACCAGGCTTTTTGCACTGTGGGTAGCTGTTACGTATAATGGAGTATATGTACTATTTTAGCTTTAAAATGTTACATCTTAAATTAATATTTTCAAGTTTTGTTCTTTTTTCTTTAACACTTCATAAACTTTAATGAAGTTAAATCCCCCTTTTTTTTTTTTCTAAACTTTGTAATCCTAGTTATCTCTCCACATGAAAGTCTCTCCATCCACGTATAATTATTTTTTTGGCCTGTTTCTGAATTCCTTCCATTTCTTCTATAACTTTTAAGTTTTAGTGAGAGTACCTTTGATTAATATACCAGCAGTATGGCATTGTTGTGGGCTTTTTCCATTGTTATCTTATAAACATGCAAAAATTCTATTTTGACTGCTCTTTTCCATTAAGTACCATTTTTAACAAAGGCTTTATCATTAAATTCACTACTCATTAAATTCAGATTCCTGGTATTTATGTTTAAAATAACCCAATCTGCTCTTTTTCATGTTGTGTGTTGTATGTTCATCACTGATTTGATTATGCATGAGATCACAGCACCTGTTGAAGTCCTTTCCACATTCTGTACCATTCAGTTTCATTCTGATTAGTTTGAGATGCTAGGTGGTATCTGAAGATGATTACATCTTGTTACTCATCTATAATTTCCAGAATATAAATGAACTTTTTGCTTTCCATTTCCAAAGAAAGAATCCCTCAACATACCAAAATGCATTTTATTTTCTGTCTACTTTGAAAGTTGGTTGCTTAGTGCTCTGCAAAAGTACTTTTCCATTTCTGGATGAGATAGTGACAGGGTTGGGTTCTAACCTCTCTCTCCCCTTTAAAAATAATAAATATAGTTTTTAAAACTGTTGCCTCAAAAATAAATAAATAAATAAATAAATCCAATCAATACAATTGTTTTAGAAGTGAATCTCCAAAGAAGGGTACAAGTAATGAGGAAGTGACTTTCTAACCATGCAGATCCAGGTGGCTCACTAAACGAAGCCAGAATGCTCCGTTAGTTTAACACAAAGTAGGAAAGTTTTAGTTTACTTTGTCATATGTAAACTAATGCATTCTCTGTGAGAAATACCTTTTTTTTTTTTCCCTATAGCATGACTCTATCTTAGTACCTAGTTCTGATATACACGTTAATAGTGTGTGTTTCTGTAGGCTTATCGCTACCTATATTTATATATACATGGCTTGTGTTTCTTTTCCACCTTTCATGCTTAAATAGACTTTTTTCACAATATTCTGGTAAAAATTCTCTATTCCTAGCAAACTCATCACTGACAAAAGTATGTCAAATTACATGTGCAGCCTATGTGTTTTGATTTGACAAGTGAGCAAATTCTAGATAAGTTTTTATTTGCTTTCATATAAGCAAGGATTGAGGATGAATAGGAATTCTTGTCTGATGATTTTGTTTGATAGTAATGAAACCTTATTTTGAACTTGTTTTTTTAATAATGCTCTTATTTTCTCTTTCCTTAACTGAAGCTGATTCAACAGGTACTCACTCTCTATATACAACATACAAGGACTATGAAATCATGTTCCATGTTTCTACTATGTTGCCATATACTCCAAACAACAAACAGCAGGTAAGATGAACTATGACTGCTTACAATTAATTTTTCCTGTCTCCTCTCTTAGGTGAGGTAATGAATAATTATGACAAATGTTATTTGTTACTAGCAAAGAAAACACTGGCCATCTGCATCACAGAGATGAGCAAGGCAGGTCATTCTAGTACACTGCAGGTGTCTAACTAGATTTTTCTCCGTAGGACTGTTTTCTGTCTCATTATGCATTATCTAGTAAAACTTTAAATGAAAATATTTGTTATAATGTCGGTAGCGCGTTTGTATTACATATGTGCTTACATGACAGTTTTCAGCCTTGTTCAACAAGGTCAATCATACTTTGATTCAGCAAACAGTAATGTGTGCAGAATCAGAGGTGACAAGTGGGAACCCAGAACACTGTGCAGCCACTGGAAAGAAGATGAGTGAAACAAATTCATTTTCTTTTATTTTTTTATTTTTAATATACTGAAGAAGTTCGTAGGCTGTCCTGTTCTGTTACTTTGAAGTTCCTGGTCTCTAAAAGGAGAGAAAAGCTAATCAATTAGGTGACTGACAAAAGCAGCAAAAAAAAAAAAAATTACAGTGTTTCTTCCATGCTTTCCTTGGACTACTGCAAAGTTTAATTTGAGGTTATCACATTATTTTTGGAGAGAAATAGTGACATTTTCCTTTATCTCAGAGAAAAACCAAAGACCAGTGAGGATCCCATGACACCTTTTTCAGGAACTGAGCTGTTAATCTAAGTGTCCTGTGTCCACATGAATTCCCCTTCTGATACATTTGAATGAAGTTCAATACATTTTTCTTGTTGGGTAGTAGACCATCATGAGTATGACGTGTATCCATTTTATTCTAAAGATTTAGTTTGCGTTTCTGCAAATAAAATTGAGATTTCCTTTAACAATAATAATAAAAAAAAAGCCACAGCGTTCTTTACAGCTTCCTTTTATACAGTAAATACTATGCTATAATTTACCTTTTTTATTTACTGTAGTATTTGATTTGCTGAATGAATACTGCATAAGATAATTATTATAGACTGTCTTAACAATGACAACAATTTTAACTTGAAATTGAACCTTGTAAAGATGTGTGAAGTGCGAAATGTTTTCCAACTTCCATGTATTACTGATTGGTGACTGCGATTACATACTAGTAGGTGTTTGTTATCATTTTTTGTGTTTCCATTTAGCTTAAAATTTTCGTGTGTGTGTGTGTATCATCAACCATTTTGTTTTTCAGCTTGAGATATAGAACTGAACAATAGTAATAGGAAAAAAAAAACACTAAATCCTTTAAAAACTGTGAGAAAAGTTTTAACGTGTGCTTCCTTGATTTCATCTTTTTTTTTTTTTTTTTTAGCTTCTGAGAAAGCGACATATTGGAAATGATATTGTGACAATAGTTTTCCAGGAGCCTGGAGCACAACCATTCAGCCCAAAGAACATTCGATCTCACTTCCAGCATGTCTTTGTCATTGTGAGAGTGCACGGTCCCTGTACTGACAGTGTTTGTTACAGGTAACTGTCACTGGTTTCACTGAAAACGTGGAACTGAATGCAGAGAGAGGTGTAATCCCTCTTCTCAATTCTCAGTAGGAAAATGTGATGAAAGATTGAGGTTTTGGAGGTTTTGGGATATGTGAATTTAATATTGTTTCTTAAAAAGTCTGTAGGCCCACACAAGTATCTAAAGGAGCCACATTCAATGAGGAAATGGATGTACTCATTTTGCTCACTCTCTAGTTAGGCATTCATGAATGATTTTAAAGCTTGGATCTCACTTTTCTTCATAACCGTATTCAAGAAGAATTTTTCCTCTGATTTTTACAAATGCGCTTTTTGTTCTGATAATTTAGGCATCTAAGCATATATGCCCTTTTTGAAATGCATGCAATGGGGAAAATATGAGTAAACCTTAAGAAAGTAGCTGCATTCTTGGAAATATTTTGTCTGAAATATTTTTGGCTCTTTATTAGTTTCTCCCCAAAAATACTATTCCAGAGCATTATGCAGCAAATATAATGTAGTGTAACCTTAGAGTTACTAAAAGAGAAAATGCTAATTGATAGTGACATATAACAAGGAACTGCAAAATGAGATTCCTACTTAGTATAAATTTTGTAACAAATTAAGTGTAGAAATAATGCTTTTGACTTTTTTTAAGATCACTCAAAACTTCTTATCTTTGTTACATCCAGAACTCTTGCTGTATTTTTAAGATATCAATTAATCTCAGCAGATTCTTACTTTTTAACTTAAAATAGGAAATGTCAGAGCAGTGGATTTAGAATAATCATCTGGAAATGAGGGAGCCTTAAAATTGTTTTTACTGAAATAGAAATGTGTCACTTCAGTCTATAGAGGAAGAGTTGAGTGCAGTGTCTTTGAGATGATATATTCATGTTTTTCACATAATTATGGTAAGGTTTGAAGGTTTTTCCCTCCCTACAAGCTTGTGGCAATATTTCTTCAAGCAGCAGTACTAGAAGCAGTGCTGAATTTTGTATGTGCATTAAACTTTTCTGAAGTAGGCATGTTGATACTTGCTGGCTGCAAGACAGGTCGTTGACTGTATATAACTGGATGGACTTCTTTTATCTTGAGATTGTTTCCTGACCCTTTATACTAAAAGACTACAAATAGTGAACCATTTCAGTTAGAATGTTTGAGAGGTTGCTTGGGTTTTAAGTTTGCTTGCATCTCTCATTTTGAGCTGTACTTCTGAAGACAAGCTGCTACTTGGTTTATGTGTACACATGTTCTTAAATTTTTAGACACGTTTCAGCTCTTATTTTGTCAGATTGATTTTGAGGGAAATGAAAAGTAAGAAATCCTAGGAAATCCACAAGGACTATGAATACATTTTCCATCTGAATTTGTATATTTACAAACACAGACAGATCTGCGTTTGCTAGCTGTTTTAAATATTGTGGCTTGTGGTTTCATGTTTTTTCATTATATAGAGCAAGGTAAAGATTTATACTCTTTATGCTATAATTTTAAATTTAATTTAAATATCTCAGGACTCTAGATCTAGCCTAAAGGCTTTCACATATCTTTTTTTATTTTTTCAAGTGTTTGCAACTGAAAAGGACAGAATCTTACTGATTACTAATAGTGATAAAATTATTTGAAAACTTCAGCTTTAGTGATACAGATCTGAATTTTAAGGGGAGGAGAGTGAAGATGGGGAAAAAAAATAAGTGTCAGTATTGATTTTAGAATTGGCTAGGTGCTAAGTGCCAATTTTGTGGTTTTCTTCATGTATGTTGGGCTTCAGTCCTGTGCACAGATGAGACTGACAGATGAGATGGATACTGCCAGTGCATTATATGTTCTATGTACTGTCTTTAAAGTCCTTTCGACTTTTTTTTTTAATCCTCTCCTCTTGGTACAAACACTTGATTTAAATTTCTAGAATTCCATTATGAAAAGTTTTCTAGAAAAGTTTTCAAAGTAAGTTTGACCTCTTTTCAGTGGATTGCTGGGAACAGTCACATTGATCATAATCCTAGACTAAACAGGAAGCAATATAGCATAAAATTGTACTGGAATTTATGTAAAGAACTGCATAAAAGGAATAAAATTGAGCACTGTCTTTGCCAGTGATTCTCCCTCCCACTAAGATAAAGAACATTTCAGAAGCCTGGTTTCTCTCTCAGTATAATTCACTTGACGATTTCAGTAATTATGCTTAAGGAGTCAGACAGGTTAGAATAAATTGTAAAACTAGTAATAGCCAACCTTCCAAGTGAACCATCATATACACTTCGAGTGTATTTGCAAGTGTTTATTTTCTTTATAAAAACTCCATTACCATGATTTTTTGGCCAAAATTAGTTAATCATTTTTCATATTTTGACCTAAATATGCTAGATCAGGTTAGAATTGATGGAGTGGTGGTTGTTACAAAGCTGTTGTAGTGATGACCTCTACTTAGGACAGACGACTGAGTGAATGAGCTTTTCAGCAACTTAATTGCCTAAATTATAGGCTGGAGTAATAGAATGTGTCAGAAATTTTTTGGTTATAATGAAAGGGAGCAAGAATCAGAACTATAATACCAGACTGATTATTTTATCCTACCCCTCAAGAAGTGCGGGATTTTGCATTTGAAGTTCTCTTTAAGCTGAGATACTAAGGATGGCTCAAAAAATACCTAGATGCAGAAATATTTGGCCTTCTGCTCATATGAGAAGGGAGATATGGTCTGCCCACTGGCAAGATTAAAATGTAAGTAAGAGTATATTACTGGGAAATTAAGAAAAACCATTCCGGAGTTATGGAAAAAAGGAAATATATTTATGTATTCAAAAAGTGCTGAATTCACATACAGTCAAACTCTCTGCTTCTTCTTTATTTCCATATTTCTTTTAGTGTTGCTGTGACAAGATCCAGAGATGTACCATCTTTTGGACCACCTATTCCAAAAGGCGTCACATTTCCTAAATCAAACGTGTTTAGGGACTTCTTACTAGCCAAAGTGATTAATGCAGAGAATGCTGCTCATAAATCAGAAAAGTTTCGTGCAATGGCTACCAGGACCCGTCAAGAATACTTGAAAGACTTGGCAGAGAAGAATGTCACCAACACACCTATTGACCCTTCTGGCAAATTCCCCTTCATCTCACTTGCTTCAAAAAAGAAAGAAAAGTCCAAGCCCTATCCAGGAGCAGAGATCTATAGTTCTGGTGCTATCGTGTGGAGTGTCCATGCAAAAGACTACAGCAAGGGTATGGAAATAGACTGTCTCCTAGGTGTCTCTAATGAGTTTGTAGTCCTCATTGAACAGGACACAAAAAGTGTGGTGTTTAATTGTTCCTGTCGAGATGTAATAGGTTGGACTTCAACAGACACAAATATAAAAATATTCTATGAGAGAGGTGAATGCGTTTCGTTGGAGAGCTTCATCAGCAACATTGATGACATCAAAGAGATCGTCAAAAGGCTGGAGGTTAGAATGTGTTCTCTTGTTTGCTTCCTCTTTCCTTTCTCATCTCACCCCACCATGAAGGCTTCTGAGTTGCATCAGTGTTTGGGATGCCTGAAGCTATCCTATTTGCTAATTGTTAAATCTACACAGACTTTCCTGCTTTTATTTCTCAAAATCCGTTACTGATCTGATATTAGTTTATCAGCCAACATCAACTGGCTCTGTCAATTGTCTCCATATTTAAAAATACAAAACAAAACAAAAAAACCAGGGCCTTCACACACATAAACTGATCCTGCACAATAGATACTGATGTCATCATTTTTCTTTTGTAGGTTTTGCCTTATTTTCTCCGGCTTATAAGCTTGTTGAAACTTGTTTCAAATGAAACTAATATCTTTGTCTTATTAATGTGCTAGCAGGGTGCAGTCCCAATTCATATTGCAAGCTTAAGATATTCTTTCAATATGATATGATAAAATAAAAACGCAGTGAATCATAGTATCTTTATATAAAACATCTGTCTATGCTCATTTTTTATCCAATTAAGTCATGAAAGAATGTGTTATATTTCACTATATTTAATTTCACAGCTTAGCTGTATAATGACCAGGAAAAAGGGAAAAATATGTCCTGTTAAATTATTCTTGACTGTATTTGTGTTCATGGTAGACAGACAAGTTGGCATGGATTACAGTTTACTGTGTCTAGTAGCTTATGCCATTGCATTATTATTCTGTTTGAAAGTAAACTTGCAGTTTACTAAAACAGCTGGAAATCATAGAATCATAGAATGGCCTGGGTTGAAAAGGACCACAGTGACCATCGAGCTATGAGCAGGGTTGCCAACCACCAGACCAGGCTGCCCAGAGCCACATCCAGCTTGGCCTTGAATGCCTCCAGGGATGGGGCATCCACAACCTCCTTGGGCAACCATTTCCAGTGTGTCACCACCCTCTGTGTGAAAAACTTCCTCCTAATATCTAGCATAACCCACCCCCTTCCCCCCCTGCCCCATCTCAGTTTAGAACCATTCCCCCTTGTCCTATCACGTATAGCATGGTTGTTTAGTTACCAAAATGTATAAGATAAAATAGACACACTTGTCTAAATCCATGTTTTATCTGTTGCGATCTGCTTTGGTTTTTTTCCAAAAATCCCTTTGGTTTTGGTAAAAACTTGAAGGCAAGTTGTGTACTCAGGATATATATTTTCCCTTATTGTATCCTATTAATGTCCTAATCATTAAATTTCTTGTTTCAATCCACAGCTCATGACTAAGGGATGTGAAACAGTGGAGATGACTCTGCGTAGGAATGGTCTGGGTCAGCTTGGCTTCCATGTAAACTATGAAGGCATTGTGGCAGATGTTGAGCCCTACGGGTATGCGTGGCAGGCAGGACTTCGACAGGGTAGCAGGCTGGTGGAAATTTGTAAGGTGGCTGTAGCCACTCTGAGCCATGAGCAAATGATTGATCTTCTGAGGACATCGGTAACGGTGAAGGTTGTCATTGTCCCTCCATATGAGGACTGCACGCCACGCAGGTACTGTGTGATAACTACCTTTAGTCAGAAATCATGTTTTGATTTAGGGATGGTGGAGGTGGGGTAAATGCTGGAGAATAAGTGTCAACCTTCAGAAGCCGCTGCATTGTTATAAGATAGCAACCAGAGTTGTAAGGTGAAAGAAAAAAGCTTAAGAAAATTTCTAACATTCTGGGCCCTGCAAAATATTTATTATATGCTGCTGCTTAATGAAATGTCAAAATAAGCTTATGTATCCTTTAAGCTATATTGATTTAGAAATCAAACAACATATAGAGAACTGTGCATTTATATGCATCAAAAATAATTGTACATTTCAGTGTCTCTGGATGTACTTCTGGAAAGCTATGAATAGACATACAGTTTTATCCTTTAATGAGTAAGTAAGGTCCTAGAGTCTATCAAATCTATGGATCCGAGCAGAGATATTCCTCTAAATTGCAATTTTTTTCACTCCATATCTTCCTGCATCTTCCAATCTGGCTGCATCTCTCTCACTTCCAATCCTTGTTAATCTTGAGGGGCTTGTATTTTTGCTCTTACAGGTTTTAAATGTCAGAAATAAACATTAACACATACTTTTATTCCTAAATTGTATATTATCTGCATTTTTCCAGAACTCAAACTATCTAAAGTTTTTTTTTTTTGTAATTTTTTACTGGTCCCCTGAACTCTTCAATTGTCTGTAGTGTTCAACCACATTCCCAGTGTCTTGTATTAATTTCTTGTAAATGCTGTATTATTAAAATGGGATAATCTTTGGTGGACTAAGTTTGCCCAGTGGCTAGCTCAAGAGTTGTTAGATTTACCAAGAAAAATATGTACAGTTACACAAGATCAATATGTTCCTTGCAGTCAGACAGTAGGTTTTACACTGTTGTGTTCTAATCAGGTAATATCTTCATAGGGACAGATCTTAAATATTTTTATAGTTAGGAACATTGGAGCTAAACTTAAATGTGCATTTATTACATTAATACGAAAATATGTCTCTAAGCAAAGACACAATATTTACATAAACGCTAGAAGAATCCATATTTGTTTTTACTGTGAGCTATTCTAAACCCTGTTGTACCTGGTAGCAGACAGGAAAGAAGTTTTATTTGTCCCCTAGTTGTCAATGGAAAATTGAATACGTCGGGGATTAAAATGCACAGTGGCATAAGGTCACCCATGAGGTATTTGGAAAGCTTTTGTACAGTATTTAGTAGCCCAAGCAAATGAAATGTTCAGCTGCAATCATAGCAAAAGGATTAGAGGAGAAAAATCTGTGTGGAAAGCGCAGATCCTATTATTTCTGAACTAAATTAAGTGCAGCCAAAAGCAGGCTTAGCATTCATGTATCCATATGCACAGCAGGAAGAGAAATTACCGCACTTTTAGAAATACTGTTCTCAGCAGTCATGGGTTTTGCAGTCTTGCATGATCGAGTGTTCATAGTAGTTTATTACCTAATTATAACATTTTTAAAAGTTATTGTTTATCCTGCTTGCTTTATCCAAAATCATTAAGATTTAGGAACTGTGTATTGGATTGGTGGTTATCCTAGATGTATCACTGAAGATTTGGCTTAAATCTTTGCACAAAGCATTATCTCTTCGGCAATCAATTTTTCAAAACTTGTAGCCTTCTACTGTATCCTCTGGAGATCATTTAGTATTTCTACTACAGTAGCTTATACAGACCATAACTAAAATGAAGATTGGTATAGTACATTCACATGAGAAGCAATTCCTATCCAAATAAATTGATTGATATAAGTTTGGAAGAAGAGCAGGGATGCACTTAGATGAGATGACTTGCCAGCAGTCACGTATGCAAGGTTGGTAGCAGATTAAAAAAAAAAAAAAAAAAAAGCAAGCAAAACAAAAAAACCCACCCACATCATAGAATCATAGAGTTGCTCAGGTTGGAAAAGACCTTAAAGATCATCAAGTCCAACCACAATCTAACCAACTACCCTTTCTAACAACCCTCTGCTAAACCCTTCCTGAGCACCACGTGCAAATGGTTTTTAAATACATTCAGGGATGGTGACTCAACCACCTCCCTGGGGAAGCCTATTCCAGTGCTTAACAACCCTTTCTGTAAATAAGTGTTTCCTGATATCCAACCTAAACCTCCCCTGGTGCAACTTGAGGCCATTTCCCCTCATCCTGTCACCATTGAGAAGAGACCAGCCCCGCTCTCGCTGTAAGCACCTTTCAGATATTGGAAGCAAGCAATAAGGTCTCCCCTCAGCCTCCTTTTCCCCATACTAAACAGCCCCAGGTCCTTCAGTCTCTCCTCATAGGGCATATTCTCCAAGCCCTTCACAAGCCTTGTTGCCCTTCTTTGGACCTGCTCCAGCACCTCAATGTCCTTTCTGTTTTGGGTACTGAGGTACCCAAAACTGAACACAGTACTCAAGGCAAGGCCTCATCGGTGCTGAGTACAGGGGCAGGATGACTTCCTTAGTCCTGCTCACCACACCATTCCTGATACAAGCCAGGATGCCACTGGCCTTCTTGGCCATCTTGGCCAAGGTCACATTTATTTTCCAAATCACTCTCCCTGCATCTTACATGAACTGTGTTAGCATATGTCCTATCTTAGTCCAGTTTTTGTGCTGCCCTGTTCATGTTTATCCTTAGGAAGGAGGGGACGTCTTCTGTTTTGGCATCTACAATTATTAGCAAGTGTTTTATTTTCTAAGATAACTTTTGTGCAGATATTTTTTTTGTTGTTTTTGTAGCAGAGTAATCAGATGAGCAGTATAAAGCTTGTTAAATACATGTTTATTAAAAGAAGTCTTGCATCTTCTCTTTCTTGTAATTGGCTCAGCTTCTGTCTTCAAAATTTTATCCTTGTGGACAGAATATATTTGTTTTACTTTCTAGAACAATGTTTTTTATAACAGCATTTTGTTTTGTTGTCCTTTTTCTTTTCCAGGAGTTGTTCAGAAAACTACCGTATGCCAGTGATGGAATACAAAGTGAATGAAGGAATGTCATATGAATTCAAATTTCCCTTCAGAAATAATAACAAATGGCAGCGAAATGCAAACAAGGGACAGGGACCTCATGTGGCTCAGGTACCATCCCAAGTTCAAAGTCCAGTGCCATCTAGGATTGGATCAGGGAAAGGAGAAGGGAAAATGCCACCCCCAGAACGAGCAGCCAACATCCCACGAAGCATCTCTAGTGATGGGCGCCCATTGGAGAGCCGGAGGTATGTATCTACTTCACAAATTGCTTTTTATTGCTGTTCAGAATTCTGTCTTGAAAAAAGCACAATAGATTTATCTAAGCATCTAAGGACTGTTGTTTTTTTTTCTTCTTGTCTTTAATTAGTCAAAAGGCAATATGAATATGAGTGAAACATTAGCCAAAAGGAAATACGTTTGCTTGGCTTGACTAACCAGAAAAAGAAGTGCTACTGGATTGATAGGATATGTTTCACTGCATTGAGTGATATTCTAAAATTCCTATATTTTTGTTTAATGTTTAAGTGAGTGATGTCAGAGTTTTAGATCTAAATTTTCCTGAACCTCTGCATTTTAAAGAAGTGAATTAAAATTCGTAGATTGTTTATAGGCTTGGTGGAATAATCTACAGCTCCTGAGGCAGAAATAGCATTTAACAGTGTTCAGTAAGGAAATACCAACCTGTGCAGAAGGCAGATTTATTGACTGGGACACTTTCAGACTTCTTAGGCTGAAGAATAGATTGTTTTAAGTTTGCATTTCTGTAAAACATGGAATTTTTTGTTTGCTTTTTAAGAAAGAAAGCAATTATTTAGAAAGGTATCAGGCATATCCCATCACATTTTCAAATGAACTGTCATTGTTTTGCTTATCTGTACAAATCTGTTGCATTTCTGCATTTACGAAGAGACTTATTGAGGGAAATAAGCTCATAGCTCATGTTTTGGAGAATTCCTTAAGAAAAAATAAAGTGGAAATGACATGCATAAAGTAGAAAATTTAGAGATGCAATGAAAGAAGATCAAGCATTTTTTCGAATCAAGAAGAGCTGAGGTTAATTGAAAAATAAAAAATCAAAAAATCAAAAGATGGTACAGCCAAGACCAGAAAACTGCCAAGGTGAAATCATTTGAAACTTGTGCTGCATATTAACAAGTGGCAGTAGTTGGTAAAGACTTTATTTTCTTGCTTAATTTTTCATTGAATGGTGTCATACTTCTGCACTTAAACTTATTAGTTTCTGTGTCTCATGCTTCCCTATCCTTGTAGCTTTCTTATAAGCTCAATTGATGTGTGCTTAGAACTTGCATCATCAGAAAATTGGCAACTCTGAAATTATTGGTAATATATGTTATGTGCCTAGATATTGTGTGTGTGTGTACATATATGTATGTATTGTTTTTTAATTTTGCTGGTAAGGTTATTTGTGAGAGAGACTGCAAAAAGCCAGTGAGGCATTGGGCTTAGTTCTCTCTCTTATGGTATGTTTGCACCAAGATTAAAATTGCATGGCTTTGTGCCATATTTCCCTTAAAGTTGGAGACAAATAGGTGATGAATTTGAAGGAATGGGAGTAGGTCTGTTTTGTTTTGTTTTTGGTGGGGTGTGGTGTTTGTCTTTTTTTCCTGCCTGTCCAGTGCTGTAGAATCTCACTCTGTAATTACGGGAGGCATAGTAATACCTGGGCAAAGTTTCAGGGAGTGGCAGGACATCAGATACAACTGAACTGCTGTTTTCTTTTTTTCCAGAAGCTTCTGATGCTTCATGGCACTAACCAGAGAGTTTTGTCCAGAATCTTTAGTTGTTGCTTCCTTTCCTTGTGTGGAGGAGAGTGAGGCCCTGACTGTACTGAGAGGTGTGGTATTATTAACTGTGCTTTTCTTGCACATAAAAATCCACATGGACAACACAGCACCCCTAAAGCATCCAAGATTTATCCACTCACTGGATGCTTCTAGAGGGGAGTTCTGGCCTGACGAATGTTTTGCAAAGGGAAGATTACATTTCCATATATTCTGAATTTGTTTCCAAATACTGAAACTTAAACTTTCCATTTCTTTCGTTTTCAAAGCATGCAGCTGGTTTCTTTGTTGTTTTTTTTTTTTTTTATAGTGGATTTTTTCATCCTGAAGCATATATTACCAAAGTAGCATTTTGTTTGGCAGGGTGTTTTTTTTGGGGGGGGGTGTTTGTTTTGTTTTGTTTTTTTGTTCTTGTTTTTTGGAATGCAGAGAAAATACATTTTATCTGTCTGTCTGTTCTAAACATGTTAATCTTGGCTGGATATAACAGCAGCTGCATGAGGTTAATGTGTTGCCAGTTAAAGTGAATAAATATACTGTTATGTCATTTTAAAGGAATATGGAATAGGGAGGGAACAAACCAAACTGTAAGATTACTTAAATAGGATTACTCTATTTGTCATTTTCTGCGCAGCAAAAGCACTGCATTTTAGAAAGCTCAGATATTTCCATTGTTATTGTGTAAAATGTCTGAAATGAATCAAGATGAGATTTTCATAGCCCTCTTACTCCAGCGTAGCCCTTTTTCTGTTCCCATTGGCAGTGATCTCCAGTCATGCTCAGGGTAGGGCTGGCTCATTTTCTTTTCTCAGCAGTCCACTATTGCCTTACTAGTGAGAGTCAAAGCTAAAGTTTTTACCAGCCTAACAGGAAGTAATTTTATTTTTATAAAACATCTTATCATTTTATTGGTTTTAACTTACTTTTGTCAGCCATCTGTAGAAAACCCAGGAGAGAATCAGAGGATTGTTATAGGTCCTTATTATGGCTCATTAGCAAAGCTGTGCAGATTGCCTCTCTTTCCTTACTACCATTAGGGCTTCACTTTCCAAAGGAAAGTGCTGCCTAATTGTCAGTGGGGCTGGAAATTTACCTGTGAGGACCAAAGTCATTAAGCAATTTCAGAAATGAAGTACAGCTGTGGTCTAGATATCACTAGCTGTCATTTCTGTTTCTTCAGTGCCAAACCCCATGTAAGACTGACATGCTGATGTCTGACTGATTTTAATGCTTGTTTTTTTTTGAAATTGAAGGTGACATTTGGTGCCTTGTTCCTGCCATTGACAGCACATTGTTTATTGACTGCAGGTCTATCAAGTAGAAGCATTGTAGTATTTCTGATTTATCAGGCCTTACACAATGAAAGTGTAACTCTTTTTTAATTACCTGATAGAAATATTTGACTGATGATTGCTTCATACAACTACAGTTTCTAAATACAGATACTTAGTGAAACAAATTTAGATTTTTGCTTGTTATTTTTGCTTCAGCTCATTTATCTATGTTAAGTAAAAGCAGCATTATCAGTCCTGCAAACAGGAGGATTTCAGTTTTGTATCACATAAACTTGCTGGCATCATGAAAGACCTGCTGTTGTAGGTGGAAGAGTAACTTACTTGATAATCCCTGATGGACGGCAGGTCAGTGTCTAACCTGTAGAGTTCTTTTTGCCTTTACTGAATTGTCTTCGTGCACGCAACTCATTTGCACAGACTTAAATTCTCACTGTTCCTCATAGTGTCCTGCATACTTGAATGTAGTCATGAGTGATGTGCATGTTTGTAGTAGCAGGAAAGATAATTAAAGACTTTATATATCTTAATTTAAATATCTAATTTGACTGTAAATTAAGATTGAAAGATGTCATAATATAGATACAATAAATTTCTTTCACATTAATTAGTCCACATGGGACACTGTGTAGTCTATAGCCCAGAATAAATATCAGATTAAGACATGAAGGAAAGCAGCCACAAACCACATATATGAAGACTACTCCATAAGTAATGCCTCCCACTTTATTATGTTGGCCCTCAATGTCAGAGGTGGATGTTGGCAGTACAGCAGTAGAGGTTGAACCTTCTCACCACTATTCCATTATGTTTTGTTGCTGTGCTGTGATGGCAGCAGAGGGGCAGTCTGACAGAATGGCATCAGGCATGTAAAATGAAGCAAAGGGGTGGAGTTCAGTTTCTCCACATGGAAAAAATGACACCCATTGACATTCAGTTGCTGGGCATTTATGGACACCAACCAGTGGATGTGAGAGCAATGAGGCAGTGGGTGGTGCATTTCAGCAGAGGTAACAGCAACAGTGTGTCACCTCTGCTGACAGAGGTTTTTACAAGTGCAGCATCCAAGATCTTGTTCGTTGCTGGTGAACACGCACAGCTAATGATTGTGAATATGTTGAAAATGTGTTTTGTAGCTGATAACTTGCTCTATCAAGTCGTGTCATTGTATTCTTTTGTATCTGTTTTAGTTATCATCAAAATAAACAGGTGACATTATTTGCAGATTAGCAACTTACATATACTTTTAAATATACTAGAGATTGGAGAAGGTGTAATTTTGGATTTACTTATTTTCCCCCCTCTCACTATTTTGAATGTTTCATCCAGATGGCTTCCAGACTTTATTATGAAGAAAAAAAATATGTGAGGAAAGGTTATGAAATAGTGCTCGGTGGTAATCTCTTCTTAATTAACTTATCATAAACTGAAATTAGTCTTAACTAAAACCTGACTCAATAAACATTTGAAAAATGTGAAAACAAGTGAGCATAGCACCGTGGGGGACTTGAGTGTACCTCATAATGTGATTAAGTGCTGCACTGGATGAAAGCTTAAGACTCAGACTTGAAAATACACGAGCGCAGTCAATATTTCAAACCAAATAATGAACTGAATTATGGCATGACTGCAGTCAAGCAATGGCCACGAAATTCCACAATAGAGAAATATTGGAACAATATTCATTAAGAGTGGTTTAATTCTAACTGAGAACTATGGAGTGCAGTTTGGCCCTGAAACTTCTTCGTTCTTCAAACAGTACTTGTTCCTAGTTGGTGGCAGTAACTGTGCAATAGTTTATAGGCTAATGCTTGCAGGCAGATTCTAGCTTAAATGATTTCTATGTCATATAAAAAGCCTAATTTACTGTTGATTAGCTTGTATCAGTAGCATTTTTCCTAATACAAACAAGCAAGCCTCCGTGCTCATCTCACTACCCATTGAATGAATGTTGTCTAGCACATGCATTTCCTTCCTCATAGGGTTTAGTGATTTCAAGTTTTCGTAACATCCTTCAAATCAAAACTCAAATTAAAATGTGTTTTCTAGTGACACTAGGACCTAGAACTGGATATAGCAGTGAAAAAGCAGAAGTTTGTTATAATTATTATATCTTCAGCCAAACTCACATTCCAAAAATTTCTGAGAAGTACCACGTTGTCTGTGATCAAGAGCTGGTCTCTTGTTTGACAGTGGCCATTAGCAGGGACCAGGGAAAAGCATAAGAAATATTCTTGAGCTATTGGCATAACTGTAAATCAGGATGACTTCGTACCAGATCCAGCCATCTCCTGGTTATCCGTAGTTTAAGAACTTCGAGAGTTGGGTGCATCCATACTGTAATTTAACAGCTGTGTGTGGTATCTGGATGCCTTTGCAGTTTACAGTTCTCCTATCCATACTTTTGTTGTGAGGAAAGATGAATAATCTTTCGTTTGCTTAACCTCGTGTAATTCACATTTGGGCAGACAACAGGCAGAAATGATTTAAAAAAACAAACAAACAAAAACATCTGAAGCCTGTTCAGTTTATCTTTGTACAGAACCTATTCTGTACCTCCAGTCACTTTCTTGCCTCCCTTCATATCTTTCCTTGTGGTACTACATCTTTTCTGAAATGTGATAATCAAATTGTAGAAAAATATTCATGAAGGTACGTAGTGTGGTGTGAGAAGGTACAATATGATGGCATAATTGTATTTTCTGTTTTATCTATTCCTTTCCAGACCTTCTGAAGTTCTTTCCTCTTTTTTTTTTCTCTTTCTAAACAATTTGTTTTCCTTTTTAACCTGAGAGCAGGCAGTCAGTGTTTTCAGAGAAATGTTGCGTGCTTCAGTACGATTAGGACTGTAAAATCAAGTTCTTGGAAAGTAATTGTGCCAGAATTAAGATTTGCTGTGCGATTTTATTCAAGCTCTTTATGTAACTGTACTTTTTGATACTTTCCTTGATTAAATTACAAGATTCTTTTTTAACAGAGAACATCTGCCTCATTCACTTCACACAGTTGAAGTGAAATTGAAGTGAAGCTCATTAAAGAACAACTATTTAATATTTTTCCTCTTCATTACTCCATTCTTTATTTACTGGATGGTATTCAAATCCCACTGTAAAGATGCAATTATTAATTCCCCTCTAAGCATTACAGTGGTGCCCATTACTATAGTTCCTGAATGCTTCACACGTATTAATTAAACTGAATTTTCAAAACTCTTGTTTGAAAATAGATTTATTTGGACCTCTTCAGATTAAGAACAAAGGTAGAGAGAGAAAGTATGTTCTAATCATTTCTTATATTCTATTTTGAGCATCTCAAATTTGGAATTGCGCCCAGCATTGTTAATATTTTATGTATTCAAATTACAGCTTCAAATTAAAGCTTCAGCTGCTTTGGTAAATTCTCGGCACAGAAGTAAATCAGGCCTCAGAATCAAATAAGGCCTTTGGGAAACTTGCAATTAGTGACAATGAATGAAAAATTGTCTTTAACGAATACACCAGTGATCATATGGAATGCTGTAGCAAGTGTAAAATGAGAATTCAGTTTGTTAAGTCAGCATGGAAGTGCCTCTAATATAATGCCAGCCTTTCCCTTCTGTCAGCCTGCACTTCCTGCATGGCTGAGCTGTGCAGTTCTTGTGGAAGTTGTTCAAGGACAAAATAACACCGTACGACTGAGAGGGGACCAGGGTATGATCTTATAATAAAAGAGTGACTTAGGACACAGACACAAAGCGTGCTAGACTAACATTTTTTCCTGTGATGTTTATGTTACGTACATATGCAAGCCGAAGACTTGAGAAAATTACAGCAAATTAAATTAAGAGCAAGATGGATGCTTTCAATGTCTTTGTCATATTAAACATATATATGCCCATCCAACTCATTGTTTCCACAAAAGATGATTTTCTTCCCGTACACAGCAATACTCAACCAGTCCTTTCAGGATGAAGTAGGTCTCTTAGAGCTAAATCATGCATGGTACAATCCCAGTTCAATTGACTGTAATGTAATTGTATCTTTTTAATGCAGTGGACGCTTGGCCTACTTTTAAATTCAGTTATGGATCTCATGCACTTAACCATTTTGGAATTTCTTCTCAAATTTGTCTTTTAAAATAGATAATGGCCACTTTTAGTTTGCTTTAATTATATATAAAAAACAAGCATAGAATGTCTTAACTGCAGGGCCATATTGCTAACAATGCCCTTTTTGTCTTGGGAAGTGATTTTCATCAATGGATTTCAAATCAGCTTAAAAAGTCAATTTGAGCAGATTTACTTTCATGTTCTTCTGTCTTATTTGCTTGTTACATGTAAAAGGAAAGTCTTTCCCTATTGATGTTCTTCAGCAGTGCTTAGAGTTTACCAGTAAAATGTATTTCCATTTTAAGTAAATAGGATGTCCTTCCTAATTGGCTGTTCCTTAGTGCTGCTCAGATCACATTTATAACAATTTTGTTTGCCCTTGAGGTCTTTCAACTTTGTAAATGAGTTATAACTCGTGACACAATTCTGAAATCCTGACATTCCTTCTGAACATTGCTGTTGCTTCTGAGTAAGGCACAGGGGGAAAAGAAAAGGCGCAGCTGAGTCTGAAGTAAAAATGTAATCATTTTTTTCAATAGAAAAAAAATAATTTCACAGAAATTATTGAAGGGTTTCCTTGCTGTTGATATTAAATTAAATGTATATGCTTATATAGACTTGTGAATACTATTGAAGGACATGTTTTTGTTGGCCAGACTGGTTTGTTTTTTTTCTTTATAAAAGCGCCTCTGGGAAAATGAATGCACTGCTCCCCAAATTTTCAACTTTTGAGCTGTTTACTTTACAATCAAATAATTTCAGAAATATTGCTTGATAAATGTGAAATAAAGTAAATTCCTTTTGGTAGACTAGAAGGTAATTAATTGTTTGTACTTGTGATGATCAGGAGTTGTCATTCATTTCTTGTCTGGGAAAGAGTTACTGTTACTGATTTGTACTCGATGAAATTGCAGTCAGGAAGCTGGGTTCTTGACTGTCCCATTGCTTTTTCTCCCTTTTTAAGATTTAGTTTGCTGTTTGTTTGTTTGTTTGTTTTAAATGTATTTCAGTATGCATATACTGAAATGTACACACAAACACATAAGCTGCTGGTGTGTCTTTTTAATTTATTTTCAGAAAAGTTTTTGAATTTTAGAAGTACTTACAGTGAGTGTGAGTGAGAGTCTGTCACTTGTTTACAAATACAGATTAAGTGGGTAGACTAAGATCTTGTGAATCTCTGGGCCCAGCTGGTGTACCGAAACAGTTGGCTGTGTGTTTCTTTAGAGTTAATAAGCAGTTTTTAAGCAGTTTCTAATGTGTAGGTTGCAGGGTTTTTTTCTGAGTTAGAATGAGGAAAGATTTATATTCACAGTAAAATTTATTGTTCGTGGATGGCGTAATTCAGTCATCTTAGCTTGCTGCAGAAGTGCTAAATGACTTCAGTCACTGTTGAGTGGAACAAAAAACTTAATGGCAGCACTGAATTCATTTGGGGCTTGGGAAACAAAATGCACAAAGCAGAATATGATCTAGAAAAGACTTCAACTGCAGAACAGGATGTACAAGTAAATAGTTATAAGCATGTAGCTTCCAGCCCAAATGCATTTTAGCCAATTCATTTGCTGCATTGTTTTTCCAACAGAAGACTTGATAGAACTCAGGTCTGTACTTTCAGTGACCTCTAATATTTTATATGAGAACACTAAGCTGGGGAGAATTTAAATATATTCATAAATAATATTACATTTTTAGACCTTTAACTTGAATGCGGACAAGCGGCATAGGTGTGTAAGCTTGATACTCTGAGTTTGCATAGACAACTTTAAATTCCAGGCAAGAGTTTGTTCTGAAAAGTAGAAATAGATCGCTCTGTTTGGTATTTGGGAGAGGAATATCATGCTTCATTATTCCTTACAATCAATCTGCAAAAGCAACTCAAGACTTTAGAAAATGTGATGCTTTCCTAGTGTGTGCGGAGATTTCTTCCCCTCACGCACTTGCCCTCTCTTCATTTGCTCCTCTACACCCATGTTTTGTTAGCTGATTTTCCTCAGTGTCCACAAGGAATAGATTTACAGTGACTCTTTCTACTGTCTCCCTGATGTCCATCATGCTTTGCATTATGCTACTGCTGTTTGAATTGCTGATGTGACCGATTCCTCTGCTCTGAACAGGTTGTCTCCTGGTTCTGATGTCTACGTGACAGTTTCGTCCATTGCATTAGCACGGTCGCAGCAGTGTCGCAATTCTCCAAGCAACTTATCAACCTCAAGTGAGACAGGCTCTGCTGGGAGCACATACAGACAAAAATCTATGCCAGAGGGGTAGGCACTAGACTTCTTTCATATTCTTTTTTAGGCAGTCTTTTGTCTCCGTTCTATTTGTTGTAATGTATGTTAAACTGAGGGAGTGCTTACACAAGCTCCTGCCAAATGTTCTTTAAATACATTAAAGCATGTTTGTACTCAAATATAATTGTCACGCCTGCTGGAAGTCACATTTTAAAATTCCTTGCTTCCGCCTTTTTCCTTCGTGCCCTAACCTCTCTCTGTCATCCCAATCCACAACAGAGCTCAGGTTGAAAGCTCATAAAGGGACGTATATATCTCTCTAAAAATCTAAATTAAAGGTACTGCGAATTATTTCCTTTCACAGATTTAGATTCTAAAATAAAGTAAATAATAGGTTTGGGGATTTGCAGTCTATGCTAATAGTTGAAGCAATATAGTGGTGACTCCAAATGTGTAGGCGCAAAGGTGCTGAATAATACATAGCTAGATTTTTTTCTATGTATTCATAGCTGCCTTATTTTAAGGCACTCTCATCCAACTTTCCAGAATTCTCCAAACTCTGAAGTGATCCAGTGTCAGTGTAAGGAGCAATTTGCAGAGGAAGAAATTATATCTGTATCATTTTCAGAGAACACTGAAATAAGCAATAAATCAAGCTTCTCTGAGTAGGGAAAAAAAATAATTGGTAATAAGAGAGCAATCTACCATATTTCAAATTATTTCCTGTTGAGAAAAGAAAGGGCAAAAGTGCTGATAGTTCACACTGTAAAGCTTTCCTGTGAGATCTTGAGTACACTGCTTGTCATTGTGTGTAATTAATTCTATTTTGCATCTTTTATAAAGTAGAATATCTTTATATGTATTTTTAAAAAAATCACATAATTACCAAGATTAAATATCATTTCTTGGAACTGCTTAGTACAAGCTACTGTTCTTTTTATTTATTTCTTTAAACACAAGCAACAATCTTTTGCCTGTTTAAGTGTCTAGGAAGGAACAATATTCATTATCAGCCCATGGAGTGCTTTTCAGGGCATGTATTTGAACGAGCATTGCTCATTGTTTCAGAGCACTGAAGATTTGTCCTCCAAGTATTCTCCTTCTAGCCTGGCTTTAGTTTTTCAGAGGAAGCTATCTCTTCCCTGTTGCACGTGTTCATGACGGCCTTTATCTGTGAGACTGTTACTGTTCAGGCCATTATTTAAGTTCATGCTAAGGTCCTGCTGACATTAGGAGATTTGCCCCAAACCCATTGATCTTTATTTTAAGCAAATGTGCAGAACTCTGTAGCTCAGAAGAGTACTTTAACTTTTTTTCTATGCTGCATACTTCTGTCTCATTCATGCCAGCAGCAATTGTGTTGTCTTCAATTCTGAAGAGCAGCTTGTACTCTCAGTATGTTGTCTGCTCTTTCCAGCTGCATCATTTGCTTTGAGAAGAATTGTTGCTGCCATACGTCCATAGACCATCACAACCATAACTGCTTGAGTGGGAAGGGATTTTCACACGCTGTGTTTTCATTTTGAATTGGCCTCATAGCACACCAGCACTGTTCCTCAGTCCTTTTCCTTCTTTCAGGAACTGTACACATATGTTCACTGCAGCATCTTTGAGCATTTTGCAAGTTCAGCAAGGAGATGCATCCTGGAAACCTTGCATACACAATTTATTTTTCAAGTTTTAATTTAGTCCAAGTGAACAACAGTTTAATGGAATAATGAAAGAAGTATTTAATGAATGAACTTTGTTACTTAAAAAAAAAAAAATCATTTATAAAATTCCAGTGATGTGACTTGTCAATTCTGTCCTTAAAGGAATGCACTTTGCATCTCATACTGTCCTTGTACACACAAATTATGTTTACTCAAGACTTCCCAGATGTTATCTGCCAGGCTAAAGAGAAAGCACAAAAAATATCATTAAGAGTGAAATTTTCCCATGCTTCCCAAAGGAGCATCTGTCACATTGCTGAGAAATTCATTGCAGTTCCTTGTGCAACTTCTCTTGAAATGTGTATGAGACTGAATTCCAGGCAGCCCTGTAGAGGTGTCTGCTATACCAGATAGAGCTGGTCAGAGAGTAACCCATATATATTGTTAACTAGGGGAGAGATAGTAGCATTCAATTGTTGAGGTGTCAGAGTAAATACTTGGCTGAAGAGGTATCATGGCCTGAAGGTATTCTTCCTGATGTGAAGCTCCATGTGCCAATCCTTGTGACTTCCTAGTGCAGAAAATCTCATCTACAGAATCTGTGTGTATGTTTCTTTCTCAATGCATGATATGACTGATTTTGAATAGTTTGTGAAACTTAAAATGACTGAAAATGTGGGTGTAAATCCAACCTTTGTCAGACATGAGAGCAGTAATTGCTGCCTCTTCTACATTATTGTCCGTATCCTGACTTACATCCCTATGTAAACAGAAACTTCAATGCTTTAAAGAATATCCAAATGGGTCTTGATGTATGTATGTTTTTTTCATATACTCATCCTGAGCTTACCTGAAGGTATGTACACATCATAAATGATAGCAAATGTAATGAAAATACTGAAATAATGAGTTTCTTCTAAAGACTGTATATTAAAAGTGTGTATTTTAGCCATTTTCCCATTCATTTAGTCTAGCTTGATTTCTGCTTAGTATTCAGATTCCTCGCTACATACTGATGGGCTATCTATTTAATCAGGATAGTATACAGCACCACCTGCACTTCTGATACCCACTTTTAAACAGCTCACTTCATGTCATTGCATTTTTATTTATTCATTTATTAACGTGTCTTGCTTTTCAAGTAGTAGAGCAGTAGTTTTAATGAAATAAAGTTAGCAATGTGATATTTTTCTTTATGATGTGCAGCTATTTTTAGAGATAAAGTATACCACATGAAAAAATAATTCTTCATATATACAAATGTATAGGCTTTAGGTAAGAGAACCACATATGGAAAGTAAAATATGGATGCAGTGCAACTTGGTCAAACTAAGATTTCTTGGATTTGGGGCTTTTTCTTTAATATACCGATGTCTGGTTACTTCATAATGAAAACACACTGCCCACAAAATGCTTTACAAGTCTTAGAAGCTTGAAAAGTACCTGAGATCAGTGTTTAAAGTATACCAGCTTTTAAAGTGTTATCTTTAAGGCTCTTTATGCATTTATTGAACTGGCATTGAATTCATCATATTTAATTTAGGTATTTGATTGACTGAACTTCTAGCTATAGTGCATGTGGAACTTGGATGGATAGGGAAAGGCTTTACCCACATAATGCAATTTCAGTTTAAAGTGTTTGTATTCACAGAGCAGGTGTCCAGATGTTCTTTTTTTTTTTTCAACAAATCATATACTGGCTATGCCAGGAGAGATGAAAAAAGGGCTAATGTTTGGCTAAAAAAAATGGAAGACCCAAGTTCAAACTTTGACATTTTGGAGCTATGCTGGCTGTACATACATATTCCAGCAGCTTATCTTTAAAGGTAGGAGTGTGCTTATGTTGTTCTGAATTACATAGTCTTTCTCTGATGGGTTCTATTGAGTTTGTGAGTTGGAGAACTTTCAAATGGGATCACAACACTGACTTAGTTCTGATGATTTGGCAGATGTCATTTTTGTATTAGAGGTCATGCAGGCAGTCTGTGGCTACTAGTGTAAGTAGAAATCAATTTGGGATGTTTTTTTTTCTGTTACTATGTTAAGCACTGACAGGTAGAGATGATACTTGATATACAGAATATATTGGTTGGAATTCTTTTGGGTGTTATACTCTGCATGTAGTTTGGATTGTTTTTTCTTCCTCCAGAGTATGTATAATTTTTTTTTTTTTAAAGAGAAAAACATTATTCTTGAAGAATTCTTAAGGATTGACCTGGTAATTCAGAACCCAACTATGCAATACAAAATTATAGTTCTAATTCTTACAGGTGTTGCATATTTGTTCAAAAATGCATCTGACTAACAGGATTTTCAAGTCTCATCAGACCCACTTTTATTTTGCTCTGCATGCTTTCTTTCACAGCAATAGATATGTATCCCTGTTTTCTTGCTACTAGATTTGGTTTTCCCTAGTCAACTCAAGCTTCTTAATGATCCAAAACTTTACATGAGAACTCGTACTTCCCAGGTTTTGGGAGTCCTTAACCAATTGTCAGCTTTGTAACTTCTTAAGTAAAATACTTAGCAGTATGATATTGCCCCAAATAAATCTGTGTTGTTTGAATCTGTGTGTGCGTCACTCAAGTGTGACCTTAATATTCTTTTGCTTAGAACCAAAGAAAATAGCAGAACTGCCCTAACTTCTGATACTAATTGGTATTAGATTCAAGGTAGCAATTTCTCACGTAAGGGGATCCATCCTTGAAATCCACTCCCAATAAATTCACCTCATTCCTCTGTGTGACTTTCATACAAGCTTACACATTTTACTTGTGGTCAATTTTTGTAGTAATGTAAGTGCCTTGTCACCTGTCTGTGTAAACAAAAGCCTGTAATGTTGTTCCTGGATGGTTTGGATCTAGTTTTGACTTGTATGTACTGTGTAACCAAATGTTCTTGATGAAAAATCCTCAACAAAATAATGTATACTGTTTATCTTATGCATTAAAGGTACTGAATAGGTGCTGAGCACTGCCACAACAATTAAATGGAAAGGGGATCATGCTATGCCTTACTGTGGCATACAGTTTCACACTGGCTTCTTATAAGTGCTCTTTTTTCCTGTATGTGAAATCTATGCATATTTAAAATCACTATCTGCTTTGTTTTTGGGGTGTTACAACAGGTTTGGAATTAGCCGTAGATCCCCTGCTTCCATTGACAGGCAGAGCACGCAATCAGATACGGGTGGTAGCGGCAAATCCACACCCAGCTGGCAAAGAAGTGAGGATAGTATCGCTGACCAGATGGGTAGGTAATTAATTCTTTACAGTGAGCAAGTCGTGCTAACCACAAGGTGACTTTGGCAATACTTCTCTTCGTGCAGAGGAGTGCACTGTGTCTTTGGAAGTTTAACTTTGTTTATCAGGATGAATAATTAGATCTTGAGCATAGACTACCTTCTGCGGTCTGTGTCCTTGAGACCTATGAATATCAGCTGAGGAAGAACTCATTTCAGTTCTGCATTTGGCTGTGGGACTAGATCTACCTTAATGCTTTTACCTTGAAACACTATGTCCTTTTAGAAGCAGTTGGGTAAGCACACTTATTAATTTGCCTTGCTCTTGAGGACTTGGTTGACCTCACCTGCTCTCCTGAGTGACTTAACTTAGTTTAATTTTTGCTTAGGTTGTCTAAAGTGCTTGTGATACTCCCTTTCAAATGGTGCTATATAAATGCAAATTGATTGTTTGATCATTGAAGCTATAAAAATACCACGTACAAAATGGAAAAAAAAATGCAATTAAAGTCTAAATAGTAAGGTAAATCTATAGCTTGGTAATCACCTTCCGCCGTGTATACATTTTCATTGCACTTCGCAATTAAACTGTCAGTTGAGGGAACATATTAACTATGTGAAACAGCTGGGTACTGAGGATTTGCATTGTTAAGCCTTCATTTGGAGTTTCTGCACATAGACCTTTTCCCTACAGCAATGGCTTAGCTTGCATGGATAACAGTGAGGTTGACACCAGTGGTATTGTACTATCTTCAGAAAGCATTGATCCAACATGATGAATATGGCCAAAATTGCTAGACTTTTTTTTCCTAACTTTATTTTTACCATAGGTTAAGCAATTCCGTACTTTTTTCCATCTTTGTATATACAGATCATTGTGCTGCATCACAGCTCTTTCTTTGTTTTATATAAATCAAGTTGTGATGAAAACAGAATAAAGTTCAGCAAATTTAGCAGTACTTTAGTAAGGGAAATGTGATCTTCAGGTTCTGGAGATGCACTTTGTTCGCATACCTTCACAACATCAGTGAGCTGTTCCTTGTTATTGAAACCATCTGTCAGTCCCTCCCTCACAACTCCCCCCATACTTCTCACTAAAAAGCTGTGATTATACCAATCTGCAGTTCTCATTTTGACAGAACAATTTTTAATCGCATATGTTTTGATACTGTTGTGATGGTAACGACATGTAAAACCGATTCTTTTCTCAGCATTACTTTTGCAGACCAACAGTTGTGTGTTGATGCTGGCACTGAGAAGAGCTGCCAGCAAGACCTGTTCTAAAATGTCAGGAGTCACCATATTAGCAAAATAAAAAAGTAAGGCCAGAATGAGCAGGAAAAATTGTGTGGTAGATGAAATGGCTCCGACATTTGGCAGAGGCTGAGAAATGTGTGCTGACGTATAATCCCTGTATTTTATCTCTTGTGGATTGTCCTGCGTTCATAGAGTGCCAGTTGGAAACTGCATCTCCGACTGCAGACTTTATTGCCATTCTGAATCTAGGTGAAAGTTTGGTTTAATGCCAAATAAGCACATTTCCACTTGGGATAATCTGTATCAGGTTAAATAGGGCACTAGGTGCAGTGAATTCACACTCACTCCTGCCCACTCTTAGCTATAGAAAATCTGTGTTCTTTGTGCACCAACACTGCTCATTACTATTTGCCAGAGGAAATCGAGTTCTTCTTTTTAAAAAGTAATTTTAAAAGCTAGTGATATTGCAGATCATGATGAACAAACCATAGCTGTACTGACAAAGCTTTAAAGAACTGCTCGTAACAATGGCTGTTGTTAAACACATACTCTATTTAAATGTGATATTTCTAGAAATGCGAAGTATTGCATAAGCACAGGACTAGAATACCATCTATAAAAAAAGCTAAAAATAAGATTATTTTGAATTACTGTTCTTGGGCTCTGAGAAAGCAGTTACAGGGCCTAAAGGGTCATCTTTTAGACCCCCCCCTCCACCCCCACATAGTTATCTCCTGGGAAAAAAGAATAAGCCTAATTGGCAGAGGGCACTTCTGAAAACTTCTGAAACTGTCTATGTAAGTTGAGTAGTTTGATTTCAGTCCATTTTTTCCTAGGTTAGTAAGAATTCAATTCTTTTGAACATCTATTCAGTTTCCACATTCACAGCCATCAATTTTTACAGGAATATTGTGATTTCAACAAATTTTGCTACTTCTGCAGCTAGAAAATATTTACTTAGTTCACCTTAACTTTGACAGGAAATCTGTACTAGTTCTGCTGGAGAAAAATGTGTGAATTTAAGCAGTCACTTTAGACTTTTGTTATTGTCCTGCCTTGCATAGAATAGTACCATGTAAGGAAATGCAATCTTCAGAATTTTCTTTTAATCCTATCCTCAGCCAACATGCATAATGATGTACAATGCCAATAGACTGTGAATATGAATATTGTTCTGTTTTAATGTTCTGAAAAATTGCTATTGGACAAGGAGGGTGTGGCACTGCTCAAGTTGTTTTTAAAAAAAAAGGCAAGTTTTTGCATTTTTTCATGAAGTCTTGCTGATTTATGCTAGGCAAAATGGGCCCTCAGTTTCTCACCTGTGCTTTGTCTTAGGTATAGTTTTTATTTGGAATGAATTTCCCTTTGGTTTTCAAAGTCTTTGGGTAATGATAGCAGTGGGAAAAATTGCAGTGTAAAATCAGAGTGCATGCTTTCTTATTTCTTGTGCTGCATAGGCTTTTCAGTACATTGTTGTATGCTGTATTGCAGAACCAACATGTCATCTCCCAGCAGTATCAAAAGTACTGCCATCCTTCAGAGAGAGTCCCAGTGGAAGACTGATGAGGCAGGATCCTGTGGTTCACTTGTCTCCAAATAAGCAGGGTCATGTAAGTTATTCTGAAAAAGGAATTATTTAATATTTTGCTCTTGTTTCAAAAGCTCTTCATACCAAATGTGTTGTTCAAAACTATATTTAGAATGTCAGTTAAAGATGGATGGAAAAGAAAAAAATCTTCAAGCCCTGCTTTCTGTTAAACTTTGGAGGAAGTGATAAAGCAGATGTTACTTCCTGAACCTTACAGAAGCTACCCAGGGCGTACTAAAATATTTATTAGTTAATAAAGTTTTGTTGACAGATGAACAGCACTTTCTTGTCTGTTATCTTGTGATAAGGAGAGGATTTATGGGAGTTTACAATGCTATTCTTAGGCTTCACATGGGAGACATGAAGTTGACAAATACATTGTGCGTTGCAAGACTCAGAAAGCTGCTTCTTTGAAACAGGACTAGAAGTCTTGCTTTTCTTTAAATTTTCTCCACTTTCCTCATCTGCTGTAACTATTAATTCCTTTCCATAATCAATCTTGCACACTGTTGGAATAGGTCCCCCAGAATCTGGCTGAGAAATCTCTTACTTATATTTAATTTCTAAATGGCAAATTCTACCTTTCTGCTTTAATAGTTAAATGTGCACTTTGTTTTGGAGGCTGTCACTTCCTGATTTATTTACAGAGAGACAGATCAACTGCAGTAATATTCAAGAATTAGAAATCTCTTGGAAATTATTTCAGTCACTAGAACCAAAGAAAGAAAACATTCTTTAATCTGCTGTTCATTATGCCAGATGATCGTCTTTATGATCAGCTAAAATATAGAGTCGTGCTGACTGATTACACGCAAACTATGAGTTGCATTTATTTAGTTCTTATTATTTACTTCTGCTTACTAGCATTCTTCTTTGAATGCAATTTGCAGTGTTTCTTTTAGGTTATTAATTTAGAACAACGTGCTCTCATTATTTTAAAACAAACAAAACACCTGTCTTCCTATTCTTATGAGTTTTTGTATTTGGATTGACTTGTTTTCCATGTGATTCATTTGACCATATAATAATATGATAGCTACCTCATTAGCTTGTGTGCAAAATGTAACACTAGATTTACTGATGCTTGCATTCTTCTCATTTAGTCTTTGTTATTGTAAATCTTTATTATGTAGACAGATGGATGAAGGGAGTGATACAGTTACTAATGAAGAGCAGTAACATTAATTGGAGATAACTAGATCAACTTAATATTCTTCCTGTTTTTCTGTCAGTTCTTGATTTAGTATAATAAGCAATGTGGATACTGGGATTTCCTCCTCTGGTTATCAATCCATTCTCTTTTTTCCCTCTTTTCCAGTGAGAGTAGAAACAGTATCTAATCTTTAATATTTTATCTGCCCATTTCTCTTTGGTAAAATTCTGCAAGTAGGCAAAATAGAAAGGGTGGTTCTAAATGTCCTTTCTGTCTCTTCTGTTATTTTGGGGCCATCTCGTCACCAAACAAGTCTATTTCATAATGGAAAAACAAGTTTTTAAGTCTGGTTATTTAGATGATCAAAACTTAGATGTGTTCTTTGAATGGAAAATAAAGTTTGAAATTAAGAGTAATATAAATACTTGAAGGGTGAGCTACTAAGCAGAGATGAGTATAGCAAGAAATTCTTTCTGTAATGGGATATTCCACTGATGCCCACTATGGAATTGTGGGCATCACTGGAATTCACTTTTTTCATAACAACTGGCTGTAACCAAGGACAGAACCCGCAATCCAGCCAGAAACTGTCGTGTGCTGATGGGGCAATTTCAAAGCATTGTCAAAGCTGCTTTTCTTGCAATTCTGCCTTTTGGAAAACAATTTATGCATTTTCTGTGGATTATGTATCATGTTCTAAAGCATTAGACTGTAAAAATTAGAATATCTTTAATTATAGTAGTGACAAAGCAAGTCAAAGTCTACACAGCTCTGTCAGTTTCATTGGTTGGGCCTGAGTAGAATTATACTTGAAAGAAAACAATGTGAAGTATTTTATGACAAAATTATGAACTACTCTGGTTTTCCCTGCATTGCTGAAACACGGCTTCCACATCCCTGTGGAAGCATGTTATGTGTTCTGAGAACAGAGCAATACTCATTGTGTTAGAATGAATTTTTAGAGTTCTAGAGTCTCCTGATTGTATCTATCCAGTACCTGAAGGTAGAGAAATTTCTGCTGTACAGTGGGAACTTACCCCTTTACTATTCTTCTTCCGTTGCCATAATTATGAAGTAAACCTACATGTTTGGGATTTTTTTTATTGTTGTTTCTTCTGTAGTCTGACAGCCACTACTCCAGCCATTCCAGCAGCAATACTCTCTCCAGCAATGCCTCCAGTGCTCACAGTGATGAGAAGTGGTATGACAGTGGAGAGCGCACTGAGTCAGAGCTGAACAGCTACAACTATCTTCAGGGCACTTCGGCTGATAGCGGCATAGATACGACTTCCTATGGACCTAGCCATGGCAGCACTGCTTCTCTGGGAGCAGCAACGTCTCCCCGAACAGGGCTAACAAAGGAAAAAGTGACACCACTGTGGCACAGCTCCAGTGAAGTGGTCTCCATTGTAGATAGGACATTAGAAAAAGAGAGCCACATTGACCGAAAAGCTGAGTCTTCACTGAGTCTGGATATTCACAGCAAGAGTCAACCAGCTTCCAATCCTCTAACAAGGGAGAACAGTGCTTATAGTATTAGTGATGCTGTCTCACATACAAGGTAATTTTCACTGCTAATGTGATTGACACTTCCACATTCATTTTCATATTCTCATTCTCTAACCTGATAAAAGCAAGAAGCAGTTGTTTAAGTTGAGGCTTCTATTTGACCAGTCTATTGACCAGTGTTTTGAGAGATCTTACTGTGCAGAGTGCTTGTAAATTAAGACCATTTTTAGTCTTTGCGTCTGCTGCTTCATCTAGCACTAGTGTCTTTGACAACATATTCCATACTACTGCTATTAGACAAGACAGATGAGTGCCTGATATGTTTGTAAGAAGTATTTTGCAAGATCTGCAGTTGGTATACAAATTAAATCAGTCCCTTTTAGTAATGCACAATTTATTCTGAATTTTTTTTAGTCTTGCAAGTATGTGTTTCAGATGTCTTCTACTTTTTTTATATAAATCTTTTTGTTTAGAATTCTCCTTATAGCCATTATGATCAGCACTGAGAGCAAGTTGCTTGAGAGTGCTAGCATATAGATTTTAATCTCATTCTGTAACAAGTTGCAGGTATGACATGTTACTGTGACATCCCCTCTTTCCATTAGTTTTGCAGTTTTTAAAATTGGATATACCAAGTATGGGTATAAAGCACCCAAACACCTTAGATGGAAGATACCCACTTTACGAGTTCATTTGAGCTGCTAGAGGCAGACAATGTTTTAGACCATTTTTCTAATCCATTTACAAAAAATATTCGGTGTACATTTTCAAAAATACTTGGTGTTGTACGAAAAGGAAGAAATGGCTTTTTTTAGAAAAGTGTATGATCATAAATATCTGTTGCTTTTTCAGAGACTGACTGTTGCATTTTTATTCTTAAGGATGAAATCTTGAAGCATTATTTGCTATTCATTTTGAGCAAAGCTACATTTAGGCAAGGGTAGGTGTTTATCAGACAGTTTAACAGTTCTTCATATAATAGCTGCAAATGGAGTTTGTCATTGAGATTGCAGTGTAATGAACTGTCTCCATGTACTTTGTCATGGTGCTTCTTACTAGTTATCTATTAATCGTGGTCCCACTCTGGTTTTCTGTCTCTTTTTGGCAGTAAAGCTCATGTTATTCCATCCAAGTCTTTGAGACAGGTGTTTTCAACAGCTACACATGCTTGAAGGACTTGAGCAAATCTTTAGAAAACACTATGGAAGGCAATTTACATAGAATTGAGGCAACCTTACCACTTCCCCCTTTCTTGGAAGAAAACTTCTGTGGTAGTTATCTGCAGTGTTATAAGTTTTATTTTAAGACATGCATGTTTATATGTATTTCTTTTTGATGTTCGTTAGAATTTATCAAATGCCCCGCAGTACTTGTCTGAATGTAACTAGCAGCAGAAATATGCATGTCTTCACTCTTCCAGCTCTTACCTTTATCATCTCAAAACATGATGTTTTCTCTGGTTGACTTAGTCTAATCTAATTGGTGTTTGTGCAGTGACACTGAAGTAGTCTTCTACATGTTTTTTTTCAAGCTAAATAAAATGAAATTTCTTGTTCATTTAAAGCAGCTCTTCACAAAGAAGAGAGGTTGTAGCAATTTGTAGAGTACGTGGGACATGATACCCATGCTGCAAGCACTGCATCCATACTCTTTATTCTGGTGGAGACAAGGACAGACTGACATGAAGAAGAGAAAATAAGTTCAATGCCTTACGATAAAACAAAGGCACAGTCTGGACTGACTAGCTTCTGTTTTGTTTCTCATGGTGTCCTCAGTTGATGGTTACACACTAAACAGCAGTGCTGATCTGAGGAGACCCTGGGTCCAACTGTCAGCTGGCTGACCTGGGTAGATGGACAGCAAGGGCATGGCAAAGAGCAGGCAGGGGCTTGTCAACCTGGCACTTCTAAGTGTCGCAACTGCTGCCTGCTTCAAGAAGGAGAGTGAAGGATGATCCTGAGAAAGCTGCTTTTGATGAAAAATGAGCAGCTTAATTGTTGTCTCTGTCAGTTTCTAAATTGTTATCCTTTGCTGCTTCTCACCCTTTACCTTTTGCCTCGTTCATACCAGAACAGCTGTGACATCTTTGGAGTTGGGTTTCTGACAAGAAGAAAAGGAATTTTGGCCCTGAAAAGAACTCAGTGACAAAAGAAAAGAAAATAGCCACAAATTAGAGTGTTTGTGTCTATAGAAGACAGGAGCAATAATTAGTGTTATGATCATTTGGTGGTACGTAAAAGAACTTGTACCTGAGAACTGGCGGCAAAATGTAAATTATAGTGATTAACTTTTACAGCAGAGCTTTTGGCTAGGTTGTTACTTCTCCACCCCCTTTCTCAAACTCCTTCCTGATGATCGTGCAAGTTTCTCATAGCATCCCAGGAGAACTGCATTATGTAGGCCAGTAATTATACAGAATCATTACAGCTGAATGTCATTAAATGAAGCCATATGTGCTGATGGCATTTATTCCCTAGGAAAAAATAAATAAATCAAACTTTCATTTCCACCTAAAATGAGTAGTTTCTTACGTCCCTTTTAGCAAAACTGAAATTATGGATATTTCTAATCCAATGTATTGTAATTACAATATTTTTAATATAGTTAGTCCAAAATGATTAAGTAGTATTTTTCTTTTATGAAAACTCAACTGAAATTCTTGTCATGCAATATCTGAAATTTTCCCTATTCTAATCCTTCCTGTCTCAGTACTCCACTTGGGAAGTGAGAGACCACCAAGTGGCAAAAGGCTCTCATCTCTCTGTCCTGGACCGAGGACTGAATTCCTTCCAGATCTAAGCAGGCTGGTCCAGCTGTCTGTTACAGAATCCACGCTTTCTGCTGTCAAGCACTGTATAACTTGTCATCACTACCATAAAGCTTCAGTTCCAATTTATTTTAGGGTTTATCCAAAGCCTTTTGCTCTCCAGAAATGCTCTCAGCATGCTGACAGAAAGAGATACACTTGTTATTGACTCGCCTTTGTTTATATGAAGAAAACTTCAGGCATTTTCACAGTTCTGCATATAGTTCCTGAAGCTGTATCCCAAAATATTATGTTGTAAAACCACTGCTCAGAATATTCTACTCACTTTAAAGAAAAGTATATTAAAAACTGTATGCTAAATTTTCTTGCTCATCCACCAGACTGCTCTTGTCATGTATTATACATGACATATAATAAATATTTAAGCAATAGTGCTTATAATATAGAGTATTTATATACAAGATGATATATAATAAAATACAATTATTAAATATATGCACATTTTATATACATATAAAGCATTTCATGTATATATATACAGTTATATATTTATATTATATCTCTATATACATTTCATGTGGAAAATATTGAATATCGTTTTTTGTGTTTTCTGCATAGTAATATTAAGGGTCAGCACTACCAACTTATTAATTTTTATCAATTTTTTTTTCTCACAAATAACGCTTCCTTGAGATTGACCCAGTAAGATTAAAGTATTTAAGTGTGATCAAAACTTTTTCCTGTCCTGAGGCAACAGACTTCACCAATTCTTGGATGTCTTCAGAAGGGGATAAGCATTAAAATTTAAAATTTAAAAAAAAAAAAAAAAAAAAAAAACACAACTTTTTTCCTTTAAAGATGTACATATTCCACAAATCTTGCTGTTTTAATTTTGCAGTGGTGATGCCTCACAGATGGGCTGTTTTGCTCAGCGTATGTAGGAGTTCTCTTTTCAGTATTGAAAACCGAATACAGAAGAAAGAATGAAGAGAAATTTACTCCCTCTACCTCCTATTTTTCCCTGTTTTCTTGCTATCAGTTGTTTACTTGTGTTATAAATAAAGGCCATGATGTGCAGCAACCAAATATATAGGATTGATGGACAGAAATATCTCTTCCTTTGCTTTTCTAGTCTGCCATTTTTTGTAAGGTCTTTCAAAGGTACAGATGAGTGAGAAAAAATGAAAATAAAATCTGTATTATTATCATCTGATTTGTGTACATATGAGGAGATGCATCTCTCCTCTAATACGCACTGCCTTCCTCATGTACACTAGGTGGGAGTGTGGGCAGCAGCAGGCAGTGCTGTTTGAGGAGGGAAACCTGCCATCACTGCTTGCTAAATCTACATTCCTAAGCTTTTGAGTCTTCACTTCAGCCATCTGAAGGAGAAAGGTATAGTTGAAGGTGACTTCAGATGCCATCTGTTGTCAGTAGAGAGGAAAAACTGGAAAGCATAATTTTCCCTGGCTGAGACACCTGATTGAAGGTGAGGAGAATCACCTGCAAGGGTATTTCCCTCTCCATTGGCTACAACAAGAGCCAGACAATTGACATTAGATAACCTATTACTGTAAGGTTGAATGCAAGTGAGATTATTTTTCCAGGTAGCAATATAAATTTAACTTAAATATTTTCTCTGTTTCATTAACAGACAGAGACATGAGAGTGGATTGTTTTATCATGACACAAAAACAGCACTGAAGAATCTTTTATTAAGCTGAGAATGAGGAAATTGCTCAGTGACTTTGCTCAGCCTCCCAGCTAACGTTTTGTTTCTCAGTCAGAAACTGTTCTTTACCACAAGGCCATCTGTTTCAAATTTCTCCTTGCAGTGTTGGATACAGGGATGAAAATGTGACTAAGTTATGAGGAGAACTGATGAAAAACTGATTTATACGTATTTAATGCTATTTCAGTACTATGGCTGTATACAAAGCTTTGCTCTATCACTAGAAATGCCTGACCTTTTAAGACTGTTGAACTAAATATTGCCTTAAGCACTAGTGCTCCTGATGTTATGCAAATTGCATAAGGTTTTAATATCATCATATCTGAAAAATAGCTCGTATTTAAAGCCCCCTACTGTCACCTTCTTCCAGTGATAAGTTGCAGTTGGTCACCTAGATGAATTGTGGCATATGCCAACTCAGCAATTTTACTAAGTCCCTCTTTTTTTTTAAACAGTAACTGCTTTTTAGACAAAATCCAGGAAGCTCTCTTTTGAAAGATATATGGGTATTTTCTATGGCTTGTTGTGGAGTCTCAAAGAGGGACATTCCCTGTTGCTTAACTTCCTTAACAATACGTTTTGTTCCACAGCCAGGAATTCCAGCAAGAAGTTGGACTTGGGTTCTTTTTTCAAATTTAGTTACAATCTCATGTATTACCTTAAAGCTGCTAATCACAATGAACCTTAGGTTTCCTATTTGTAAAGGAGGGAGTAGGGCAGCTTGATATGTTGTTTCCTTAGAGATAAGAAAACTTTTTGTGACTGTAGGAGATGTTTTCAATAAAACGTTGGTAGTAGGGCCTTAAGGAGGCTGAATCGGTTTTGCTTCTTTACTTACTATTGATAAGTGCAACATGATGTGCTCCAAATTTTTCTTTACATATGCATGTATGCACATTAGAGGCAAATTTTGTCTTTATGTTTCTCTCCCAGTACCATGAGCTCACGACACTCTGCCAGCCCGGTTGTTTTCACCAGTGCCAGAAGCTCGCCTAAAGAAGAGCTTCATTCTGCTACTTCTCCCCAGCTTGCACCTTCTTTCTCCTCCTCCTCTTCCTCCTCATCTGGTCCTAGGACTTTCTACCCTCGCCAGGGTGCTACCAGCAAGTATCTGATTGGATGGAAAAAGCCCGAAGGGACGATAAACTCTGTGGGGTTTATGGATACAAGAAAGTAAGAATGATTTTTAGTTCTCTTCTTTGATTATTGGCTTTAATTGTATGGAAGCATTAAAATCTGTGACATTTCTCTGTCTAAAAAAGCTCAAGGCTATCTAATAGAATGCTTATTCTACAGTAGAACTTAGTCTCATAATGAGTTCTGCAACTGGGCTTAAGTATTTGATAGTCAGCTAATCTTATTCCCTGATAAGATGCTTTTAAAAATTATTATTTTTGCTGCACAGTATGGGTTTCACTTCTATTAAAGCTTATCTTTCCTTGGGACTTCTTAAAGGAGGCTCAAAATGTTATTTCAGCAAATATTAAAAATCATCTTAAGGTAAGGGCTGAGTTCTTTTCTAAGCCTCTCACTCATGTAGTAGTACTGTGCATGGTATGAACTCCGTGGCTCTCCATGTTGGCTCATTTAGGTTGCTCCCAGCATCCTGTCTAACTGGCTTAAAGCAGTGTTACAATATTCAGCCAACTCTTTTGGAATAGAAACAGAGAAACAACTTTCTAGTGAAAATACGGTTTCTTTAAGTCTAACATGACTTTGAAAGCAAGTGATTTGGAAAGCCCATTTAAAATAATTTGTTTATCCTTTCTTGACTTCTACTGAGTCAGTGCAGAATTCCAAGATGATGCCAGTAACTGATTATCAAAAGGAGATGGAATTTTGTGAAAGCTGCAGAAAAAAGAGAGAGAGAAAAGTTTAAAGGAACTCGCTTATGTGTTGCTCTTGCACTGATTTAAGAAATACATTATTTTTAGTTTTGTGCAAAATATGGATTATTTTAGCAGATTTGGTCCCTTGTTGAGAAAATGTTTCACAATAACCTCAACGTGTGTCAAAATTGATTGCTTCAACAGGTGTTCATTAAGATGAGGCTCTGCTGTATTAGGGAAACTCCTTTCCTCTTTCATGCCCTCTACCTATGCTCTTTCTTTTTGAGGATGCTATAATTCTTGTTTCATCCATGCCTCCTGCCCCAGGGCTTTGAGACCTGAATGTGTCTGTTCCATTTCATTTAAGACGTCACCAGAGTGATGGCAATGAAATGGCCCACCCTCGGCTGCGTGCATCAGCAAGAGATCTGCGAGCATCACCAAAACGAGCATCAAAGTCCACTGTTGAAGAAGACTTGAAGAAACTGATAGATCTTGATAGTCCAACACCTGAATCCCAAAAGAATTTCAAGGTATGTTGCAAAGGCTGGATATCTGTTGTCACAGCTGAGTGAAATCTGAGAATACCTTAACAGCAATGCACACATCCTATTTTGATCCAAGTCACAATTCTGTTGACACAAAACAGAAATCTGTAAAGCTGTACTTCAGGGGAATTTGATGAGGAAATTCATCACTGCCTGGACACATCACTGATACAGCAAAAGGTGTCACAGTTTGGAAATGGATGAAGGCTGTGAAGCTCTAAAATATCTGTGTAGAAAATGCTGAGTGCTTTCAAAGCGGCAGAAACTGAAGTGTTCTGTACTCAATACTTTGCATTAATGGCTTCTGAGTTTCTCAAATAGGATCTCTCCCATTCTCACCCATAATAAGAAAATGAAAAACGAGACGTTGTCTGAATTATCATCAACAGAAAGCCTTCTGTTTGTCACAGACTGTTCTTGGGAGAGGAAAACATTTAGGGAATAGTTGCATTCTTCGTCACTGCAATAGTATTTCAACTGTGTACTTAATTGCAAAGAACATCATGTAGGACTGCTAGCATATGAGAAATCTTGTAATTGTAATCTTGTAATGTTGTCTTGTGCATTTGAATTGCTCTTCTCTGATGGCAGCACTAAACTGCAACTTGTTGACAGTACTGAAACTCTTGCAATATGCGTGCTTTCCCACTTCTCTAATCCTATTCCTTAAGAAGGGCCAAGAATGCTCCTCAAACTTAAATATTTATATAGAATAGTTGTGCAAACATTTCCTGAGGTGTTTGGTATTTGTGTATAATAATCATGAAGTGTGTATTTTTAAGAATTTATTTTAAGAATCTATCATTTTGAAGAAAATCTCTTGATTTCTGCACTTTCTATATATGTAGAGTCAGTGCATCACAGCTCACTTGCCACCTACCCCAGATGGTTTCCACAGCAACTATGCAGAAGAGAGAGCCTCTTCCTCTGCTAGAAAAGTCCCAAAATGGCTTAGTCAAATTTCTGAATTCTAGGTTCAATAGACATACTATTGCAGATGTTACACTTAGGGCAGGTTAGATGAAGTCAAGGTAAGATAACTTTCTTTGTGCTACACGTGTTGAGTGAGCCACAGGCAAGCAAAAACATCCCATTGGTCATTTTTGAGCAAGCTGATTATTGTCATTCCAAGAATTTCCCTTCTGTTCAAAGAAGTTACCTGTAAAAGAGGCCTATAGAGGCACTATAAAAAGTATGAACGTTCCAAACTTTATTTTTTTGCTTTGGGTTGAGTGAATCCATTCTTACCTTAATTTTAATTTCTTCATAACGGTAACAAATATGTTAACTGAGGTTATGCTTTTGATAAATTTCAGCAAATTACCAAGACTATCACACCAATAAATAAAACATTCTGTGTTTTAAACTGTCGTTTCTGCCCACTGCAGGATTTATATTTCATCTTACAAAAAAATTGTTGCTCTGAATGCATGAAAAAATGTTGATAGCTGGAAAAAAAAAAAAAAGAAGAAAAAAGGGACAGTATGATAATGCCTCTCATGTTCACTGCACAAAGACTGAAAACCTCCCTCATTTCTGCTGACTGCTTTGTATTCTAGTAGAATTTGTTCTAAACTATGATTTTGGGTTGCTTTACTATCCTACCCAGTCTTTCTCATCTCCTTACCTACTCCTAATGCATTGTGTCTTCTCAGATAAGTCACCCTTCTTTTTCCTATCTCCTATGCGTATTACCTCTATTTTCTGACTCCTTCAGTTGTTTATACCTGTGCAAACTTTTAATCTTAAGGTCTGGTATTAATTGGTGGTTCCAGCTCCTAATTCTCTGGTGGAGTTTAAATTCCTTACCACTATGTTAACTATAGGACCCTCAAGTGTATGACGTAACAGCTCTTTCTATTCATTTGCCTCTTCAGAGCAAACGCTGGGAGTTTTTAAGAGATCATAATGTGCACTTGCTGATTGAGTTTTTAAATTTCAGACAAAAAATAGCAGCTTAATCCTCAGCATAATGCAGTGACAGCTGTGTACCAGAAGTTGTCATTTTTGTAGCATTAATTGTATATGCATGGTTTCTATTGTTGTGGCCATGAGTTCTGACCTAAAGGAGGCAGTGCAGAAGGGAGAGGTTTACATAACAAAGCTGGTGTGGGATGTGACTTCTTTCCTTTCTTATCTTTCACAATAGCAAGTTTTTGAAAGTAATCTTAGCTGTTCTGATCCTTAATGCACAAAAAGCAAAACCTACAGCAGACTTCCAATATTAAAATTTGGAATGTTTTGACAAAAAAAAAATCTGGCAGATCATTTTTCACTGTACAGTACCAATAGTCCTTTCTCCATGTTCTTCTCCCACCTTGTAGTGTGGGTTTTTGATCACAGGAATAGAGTACCGTCTGTTTAACATTTTTTTTCCCTTTTTCTGAGGAGAGAACTGTTTTTCTGTGCAGATGAGTAATGCTTTATAATGTTTAATCACACTTTCCAGAAATTGAATTCTTTTCTGTCTTGTTCAAACATGTTTACAGAGCAGATGAGGGTGGCAAGGTCTTTTTCTCGGGTTGCCATCTCTCCATGAAAGCCTTTGCACCAAATTTCAACCAAACCATAAAAAATGTTGCGTCTCAGAGGTGGTTATATTGCCACAGGTTTCATGAACATTTGTGGCTGGTAGAGTAGAAGATTGGCGTCTGGACTGGTAGGAATGGTATGCGTTGCTTGAAAGCAGCTTACTAGCACTGGCCAGTGAGCATGTAGCTTCAGACTAACCACAGCACTGCTTCCTTGTGTGCCAGGCTTGGAGGAAGCTGGGATTATGAAAGAGGTGAGATACAAGTTCTCATGGGATGACTCATTTAATTTTCTTTCAAGTAATTCTAAAGAACTGAAGTGGTACTGTTGTTCCTGGTTGTTCAATAAGATGAGACTTTTAATTAGTTGGTGTTTGTTGGTGCTCTGCGTGCAGGGAAGCAGCCTCCCCAAGTACGAGGAGGGCTCATTTATGCAGCATTTGGTTTGTTTCTGCAAACATAATCTTTGCTACATGAGAGCTCTAGAATTCATGAGGGAGGCTGAGATTTACTCCTTAGTCAAATCTGGAAGAATACTTAAAAGTAGAATTGTAAGACAGATTGAAAAAGGCCTAATTTGTTATCTAGTTATAATCTCCCTCAAAGCAGATTCTTTTATTTTCTCCTTCCGCTTTGGGGAAAAAAAGAAAACAAAACAAAATTATGCTAACATTTGCTTTCTCATTAAAATAAAAAGTCTTAAGAAAAATCACTTCATACATTTCAGAAGTTTCTGTATTGATTTTTTTTATTTTTTTATTTCTTCTTTTTTTTTTTTTTATGAATGTATAGTCACACACTCTGTCCTGTCAGTCTCCCTTTCCCAGCACTCCTACCACAAGGCGTGCCTTGCAAAGGACTTTGTCAGATGAGAGTATTTACAGTGGTCAAAGAGACCACTTCTTCGCCTCGCGGGCCTCACTCTTGGACCAAGCCATGCCAAATGATGTCCTGTTCACCAGCACGTACCCTTCTCTCCCAAAATCGCTGCCACTACGGAGACCGTCATATACTTTGGGAATGAAATCACTACATGGTAAGCGTTTCTCATTTTCCTATTCTCAAAGGAATCCATCATAATTATGTCAAGGAAAGTGGTTTGTTACAGCCATTAGTACTTCTGTCTTGATTTTGCTGAAATGAAGAGTCAAGTCACACCTCCCTGGAAATATAAAACAGATACGGAATTTTTTTCCTCGCTTCAGTGGGTATGAGGTTGCATGACTAGCTAGTCATGTAGTTACCTTGTGGAAGGAGCACAATAATTGCCTTATCGGCTGTAAAATTTCACCATTGTCTTCAGTCATGAGAATGAATTGAACCAATGGGTAAATAATGTATGCTTGATTATCTATCAGTGACAACTTCAGATGGCAGTTACTTTAGCGTGGGATTGTGGGAAGAAAATGCTATTAGGGAAATAATGTATGAAAGTGTATAAATGCTGGTGGACTTCTGAATGTATGACTACACTAGAAATAGCTTTTATTACGCCAACTATTTTTCAGTTCCTCTCACTTGGCTATTCATTTTACAGGACTTGAGTTATTTAACTTTGGTCACATTAGCAGTTCTAGAAGGGAGTTACTTGTTAAACTGTTGTCAAGAAAGCACTCAATTTCCTTAGTCTACTGGACAGTCCCAGTAAGATTTTGGGATAAGCTGTGTTTTATTGTATGTGAATTTCTCAGCTGGTAAGAAAGGGAAATTCACAGATTCCTGTTGTATCTTATAACTAAATGTGTACTAAGCGATTCTGCAGTATTTTTTAAAGGGCTTTTTGGATTTATTCACATTTTCATGCTTCAGTGCAAGACTGACAGTAAATTCAACTCATTACAGTAGGCACTAAGCACTGTCTGTACTGTTGTTTCCATACAGCATGTTAGGAAGCCAAACTCTTCAGTTCTTCTTTTTATATGTGCTAAAATGACTTTGTGGGCTTGCTTACATGCATAACTGACTGATAGACTTAGCTTCTGAGAGTTTGGGGTCAGAAGATTAATGATGCCATCTGAATAGAAGAAGAAGGCAGCATGTGGACTCTTTTCATTCAGATGTCTGTATTTTCTACTCTGAAAAATCTTCTCTCACTGTCATATTTTTGTCCACAGTAAAATGATTACTCCTCCTAGCACATAATCTTTATACATTTACCAACAAAATAAGACTTTGCATTTTCTGTGAGATGTAGGCCTGTATGATAAAAGCCTGGCTGGTTGAGTGACATGTGAATTGTCTTCCCTTCCCCCTCCCCACTTGCCTTTGCTCAGAGGAAGGATTAAGTAGTATTAAATACCTCTAGTATTTGTTGGCTTCAAGTTATTCAGAGTTATTTTAATTCAAAGATCTGAATGACAAAGAACTGCCATTCCTGAGCACCTTTGCTTGGTTTGAAGAGGGGAAAACTTTGAGCTAAAAATATTTTTTATTTTCTCATCTGTCTTAATTAACAACCAACTGATGCTTTTAAAACAATTAATTTTTCAAATAGTTAATTCTTTTATTTCCAATTTTGTGCATCGTTTCACTAGTTGTAAACATTTCTATGTTGAGAACTTACAAATAATTGTCTTCTTCTGAGGAGTCAATACAAGAATCTTCAGTGTTGCCACTGAGCTAACCTTAGTTTAAGTATACACAAAAAAAAAACCACAACGTTTTTGAACAAAGAGCAACTGCAGTGTTGTATTTCTGCTCATTGTTTCCCAGGCAGCAATGTTACTTAAAGCTGTTAAAAAGTTCTTAAAGTTATGGAAATTATATAGCTATTTAGAATGTTTAAAAAAAAAAAAAAAGGCAAAAATAAGCAATGCAAATAATTGTGTTTGTCTTCTGGTGGGTCTATGCCCTGACCACTGGGCTGTCTTCCTGTTCACAGTGCCAGATTTACCGTGCCTTGGCCCAAACTGATTCTTTAGTATACCCTTCCTCTCTGCAGCTTCCTCCTATGTATATAGTCCATCTTCTCACCGTTATATTCTCTACTTCTGATGCTGCCTCACATTTGTCGCAACTTCCTTTATGCTTCACCAAGCGCAGGGCATGAGGAAGCAGGCTGTTGCTGCTTCTGAGCTTGCATGTGTTCTAACTGACCAGGCATTCCATGCTTATTGATTCACTTGCCAGCAAATAGAAATATAACAGGTAATTAATTGCACGTTCATCACTTGCTCTTTCTCTCACTAGTGGCAATAATTTAAATATTCCACTTTTTAGGCAACAGGTTACACAAAAATTACAGGAACTTTATTTCTCTATATCCTTTTTCAAGCTTGCCCATGTGTTTTTTGTTGTTGTTGTTTTGTCTCTATAGCTGGCCATATACCAACTTGTGGATGAGCTTGGGTATTTTTTCAGAGTTTTCTTGTTCTGAGATGTTTTGGTTTGCCTAAGTCTGCTCCTACTGGCTTAAATATTGTAAATAGAAGATGAAGAAGGAAAACCACAATCTTTTACTTTTTAGAGCAGCAGATGGGTACCAGGGAGTGGAGAAGCCCCAGCAAGCTGCAGAGCCCTCCAAAATTCATTCAATTTGTGCAAAGGCAGGAATCATTGGGTAGAAGAGTAGTGCCCCCACCTCAATACTGGGAGGAGATGGAAATTGAATGTTTAAGTGGCAAAAATTTAAGCAGATTCAGAAGGAATTTAATGTTCTGGTGAGAGGCACAATCTCAGAAAGTGTAGCATGCTCTGACTGGTTAACTGTGGTGTTGATCAAATGTTCTTTTGAGTTGTTTAGATCTAAAAACGATATCCTCCACCATAATGAAAAAGAGATACTTTAGTATTAGGAAAGGAACTCTGTTTTGGTTTGGGGTTTTTTTGGTTGTTTTGTTTTTTATGGAGCTTACCTTTTATTCTACATTACTCTACTCTAGGAGAGTTTTCTGCCTCTGACAGCTCCCTCACAGATATCCAGGAGCAAAGACGGCAGCCCATGCCAGACCCTGGTCTTATGCCGTTGCCTGATTCTGCCTCTGATCTGGACTGGTCAAACCTGGTAGATGCTGCCAAAGCCTTTGAAGGTAAATTTTCAGAACATAATACTTAGAAAGCTGATCCTTCTGCGTGCTTCATAAAGGACTGTTTTTCTTTTGGAAAGTGGGAGGGGTTTGACCCTTAACTTTGTTGGCTTTATTAGTGTGAGCCTTTAGCTCCTTTAAAACAGCAACTCAAGTCTTAGCAGCCTAGAACTTTGTTTGCACGTATAAAGTGGCATTTCTTCATGCTCAGTTCCTTTTGTTGTGCTGCTGTTTGGCCAAATATCTGTGAAACTGGCTATTTTTCATGTCATGTAAAGCAATTCCAGACATAACAGCTAAGAAAAACATTTGTTGCAAGTGCAAAGTTTAGTCAAAGAGCAGAAGGAAAAAGCATATAAGCACATTAATGATTGTTTGCTTACGCATGAGCAAGAAGTTTCTGTAGTGCAGTTCTCAAGGTAATTTGGAAAATGTGCCTTGTTGGCATATAGTTTTTGCCCTTCTGTATGCCTTTGCATACTCCAAATACATAGGCTTGCACATAGATGTTATTTCATCCTATAGTACTTTCCATCTCCTTGACACTTAGTAAAACTAAGAGAACTGTAAGCTGCGTAGATGTATTTGAATTTAAAATGAAACATTCTTCTGCCCAAAGGGAGTTGTTATAATCACGTGGAATGTTCTTCTAGGTGCATTAAACAGAAGTACCTTTTGCTAATCTTTGCACAAATGCTGACCCACCTTCATGAGAGTGTTTTCACTGATCTTTAGAACATTACTCTGCATGGCTGGAGAATGCTATGGGGTAACTTGTTTTCTTGTCTGTTCTCTGATAGTCAGACACACCATTAAGGTAGTGTATGCATAAGTTAGCATTCAAGACATTGTTTGTGCTCTACTCTGTTGCCATGTTCACAACAACATAGGGATGAAACTCACGTTTTAATACACTGCACTGTGGTCAGCAGTTTCTGTTCAAAAGATCTCCTTTCTTAATTTCTCCTTAGATTTCACTGCCCTCATCAACCTGAATTCCCCATTTCTGTAGACCTCAGGCTCATTTGCATTTCTCTTTAGAAGTGTGAACAAAGTCAGTGTGGTGAGGGTAACAGGCTGACACTCAGGACAAGAAGAGCTGGGGTAATGTGTTTGCTGGCAACCTTATCTCACATATTCAAGATTTGACATGGAGAGGGAGCAGCTGTCTGTAGCCTATATAATCTTAGTCCATAGTCTCTGCTAGGTGCCAGCAGGGGCTGACAAGCACTAACCAGTCCTGTGCACTCTCTTCTGTATGGTTGATGTCTTCAGTACAAGCCCCTAGAGTTGTAACTAGTGATGCCTGCGACCAGCTGGAATAAAATCTACTTGGATTCCTGCAACCCTTATGTCAAGGGGAAAAAGAAAGTAGCAGGAATCGTTCAATCATACCAATGCCTGTTATTAGCCTTGGTAAAAGCACACAATAAAAATTTGCCAAGCAGAAAAAAAATAATTTTCTGTTTCCAGCATGAGATCAGCAGCTGGGAAGGGAGAGAGGTGTAATTTATTAAGCTAAAAAGTGTTCACATTTCTGTTTGTGCTAGGAAACTCCAGGGGCAGGGGCAGTTGCTGACTGCAGTCACACCACATGGTAGTGATTTAGAGATGTGTTAAAACACAGCGAGGGAGCAGTTATAGGACAAAAAAATATACAGATATAAGGCAGGAAAGGGATTTCACATTACAATCTGAAAAGATTTTATAATAAGGCATAAGGAAAAAAACCTTGGTTCTGAAAAATGACAGTGGTTGTTTATTTTTCACATATAAGTTATGCAGAGTGAGCTTTACTTTCTTAAAGATGGAGATCATTTGTGGAGTACAGAAACTTACATGTAGGTACTGAATTACTAGGCTGTGTACCTAGGAGGTTCTGCACGGTGCTTATTGCTCCAGCTTGAGTTCTTGCCTCTACTGGAAGTGTCCCCATATGGATGCTGCAGGTGCCACTGGGGCATCTGCTTCGCACTCTGCAGCATCTCCCTTTTGTAACAGCTCATGAGTCTGAGGGTGATGCATGGTCTTCATGAGCATGCAGAACTCTACCAGTTCTAGGACTCAATAGTTGAATCCAGTGCAGCGGAAGAGTTGGTACAAACGCTAGGCAAGCAGTTTGCTTCTGCCAAACTGATATCGGTGCATCATACTGTAGTCTTGAGACAGACTTCTTGGATTGCCTTGAGATCTTGTAGTGTAGCTATTGCACGGTGCTTGAACAAATCATCATTACTGTGGTGTCATTGCTGTTCTCTGTGTGTGCCTTTTCAGTTCAGCGAGCTTCATTCTTTGCTGTTGCGGATGAAAACCACAGGCCTGTGAGCGCTGCCTCCAGTGGTGACCAGGCTGAGGACCAGCTTACTGCACAGATAAAGCCTTATACAGGGTAAGCAAGTATACCACATAAACACGTATCCTCAGTTACAAACTGAGGGATAGAGTACAAATACCTTTGTCTGGAAGCTGTTTCTCGCCTCTGTGGAACTCTTTACAAGTTCTCATGATGTTGGGAAGTGAAAACAGAAGAATTGTAAGTACAGCTGAACCTTTGTGCAGGTTCTTTCTTGTCAGAGGTATGTATGTGAGGTTGTCCAAAACTGTGGCAACTCAAGGCGGGTGTAATGAGGAGAAGTTGAAATAAACTATGTGATGGGATGGCAGCACTTAATCACGGGTTGAGTTTGTTCTCCTCGTATGTATGCTGCACATGTTCCATGCACTATGTTAGATATTTTTTCTTGGTTTTGTGAATTCATGACATACCTGAGAGCACACTTAAACAGAGCAGCTCGGTACAGAGAAGGCTGTTAGATACCCTATGTGAAGATGGTAAAAGCTGTGAGCACTTATTCTTGTTTCCTACTTCCAATAGTAAAGAATCTCCTCCAACTCTCGCCTCTAAAGTGGACCAACTTGAAGGTTTGCTGAAGATGCTGCAAGAGGATTTAAGGAAGGTACATTTTTGAGCTACAGAAAATCTGTAAGGCATATATTTGGTTCTGATAGGTGATACTAATTACCGTGTAATTCTGCTTTGCCTGAGCCTGTGACAGTCGTATCCTTTTGTGAGAAAATGACATTTTTTTACTACTTTTCTCAGGCTATGCTTCCAATTATGCAAGATGAGGGTGCAGTGCCTAAACTGTAGGCATCTGACTCCTCTGCTTAAATTAGGAGAGTGATTCTGAGTACCTACACTCCTAATTCAGGTGACTGTTAGTCCATGTAAATAGATACTGCTGTGTAAATATATCCTGCCGGTACAGAAGAGTGAGACTGTTATTGAAAACTTTCCATGTAATGTTACTGCCTGCTTGATCCAAGAAAGATCTGCTGTGATTGGGTGAAAAGTCTTTTAGCTAGGGAAATATTTGCAGAAATGTGTCCTATCCTTTATTTAATTAGCTATCTGCAGTTCCATATTTTGTTCATACAGAACAGGACATGACTGATTTCATCACTTGGAGAGGCAGCCGCAGCCCTCTGTTATTTGGATTTGCTTATAGACAAACCCTGACAGTTCAAGCAAAAAGTGAGGAATGAAACATAACAAATCCACCTTAAATATAAGACTATTAGTGCACATAAAATCTTTGCACAGTATGAGACTTGTGCCCACTGAAATTCCTGCCACTTCGTGTAGATAAGGAAGCATGCTTCAGAATTATCACTAAGATCTGTGTTTTTCTTCATGCCCAAGGAAAAAGAGGACAAAGCCAATCTTCAGGCTGAAGTGCAACATTTGCGGGAAGACAACTTGCGGTTACAGGAGGAATCCCAGAATGCAACTGAGAAGCTGAAGAAATTCACCGAGTGGGTTTTCAACACAATTGATATGAACTGAGAGCAGTGTACGGGGAAGGAAACTATCTGTAATGAATATTAATCCTGGGACTTAAGCTTTAATGCCACCTTAATCATGACATGTGAAAGTATAGTCAGAGCACTTCCCCGTCCTCCATCCTCCAATAACCCTTTTTTGCATCTCTGCGTGCACTCCGAACAATTGCAGATCAACAATCAATGTCTGCCTTTTGTAGAAAAACAAAGTAAATAATTTTAAAGAGGTAAAATAAAAGTTTAACTGCTAAAATGTGAATGTCTATTTTTTGCACATTGTTTCTTTATCTGTTACGTACAAAGCGATTTGGAGGCTGGATCGGGCTTGCTGCTCCATCTGCCTCTGGTTCCATTATCTCCTTTCTCTCTGTTTCAGGTAATCTGCTTTTCCTTGCAGCTTTGGCAAATATTATGACATCTAGAAAATTAGAAAGAAATGTTTATTTTACTGCTTTTCTTACATTGTTTTCTGAAGTATGCCACAGACAAGGGGATGTAATGCAATGTTTTAGGTGTCTCCTTAGCAATTTGCGCTTGATTGCTAGTGCTACCTTCCCATACGTTACAGAGAGCGTGTGTCTGTAGTGTAGGTACAGTACAACCAGCATCACAACACCTGGGGAGAGATGAGAGACCTGAGCCGTGGGTGAGGCACATTATCGCACATCTATTGCATTAGCATTTCTGGTAGCCTTTGTTTCCTGTGGAAGCGACGGCTGCAAGTAACTTTACAAACAGCAAAACGAGGTGTGCTGCGGTTGGTACCGTATCAGGCAGGCTGAGATACCAAGCACTGCTGCTGTACCGCTTAAGGATCGTCCCCAACCCTTCCAGGGGAATCTGTTACTGTCGTATGTGCAGAAGACTTAGGCTGAAGTTGTAAAGAGATTAAGATTTCCTCTACAGACCCCCAAACATTTCCATGAAAGTCCACGTAAGCCATCTCAGTGCACCAGCCCTCCCGTTTCGTTTCTCCACTCTTTTCAAATCACTGCAGATCTGAGAACTGTTTGCTAAGCTTTTGTTCAATGACACGGGAGGTCTTTAAATCCTTTGTGGCCACGAGCAGAGGAATACTTCAAGGTGAAATTAGAGAAGTACATTTTTCCTAAGTACTGGGATAGGATTGGAGCTCTGAAATCCCCAGTTCCCAGTGAAGCTAGCGTCAGTCTAGCGTGAGATTTCCCAAACTGCCTCATGTCAGGAAAGTTAATTTCATGTTCTTTGAAGGAACAGCCGACTTGCCACAACATATTACCTCTCCAGAAAATACCTTTTAGGTGTAGGAGCTGCAGTTTGCACAATCATTGAGCTGTGCAGTGTGCTGAGAAACCTTTTCTGTTCCATTCTGAGTACACAGTCACTACCTTAACAAATTTGCCTTGCACAAGGTGCAGCAAGTTTGGAGTGAACTACCAGAACAGACCTCCCTGCCCTTTACCACATTGTCAGACAGGATAAAATCATTGGGCATAGGCTTGTCACAGAAACTTCCACGCTCTTTTCAAATCCCCTTTTCATACTCTTTAATTTTGCTCCACACAAGTGCACAGTACACTCCAACCTCAAACTTCATTTGTGATGCTAATCCCCATGGAGTTCTTCTCTAATGTTTTGTCATGGAAATGGATCTCTTTGGAACTATTTCTGGAGTGCTTTTGTAAAGGTTTAGAATGTCTTGGGTTTTTTAATGACTTGTATGAAGGAGATTTATATAATGCCTGATATAATTTGTAAATGGGAAATATTGCTAACATCTCTGAGCATCCTGAAGTCTTGCTTTTATTCTCTTTTATTTTTAAGTTTGGGTTTTATTTTATTTCAAAAAATATTTTGGGACTTGGGGCAGACTATTTATTAGAGTTTTGCAACAGAGTTCTTCTTGTATGATGCCACTGAAGGCTACTTGTAAAATTCTGACAATAAAACTCATTTTAAAGGCTCTTCTAAACCATTTTCTTCTCATTTTGTTGGGTTTGTTGTTCGGAACTTTCTGGATTACTCATTTCTTCTTCGTTCCTTCTTGTACCTCTTAATTGAGTGCTTGGGGATGGAAGGGTTTTGTTCTCTAGTTTTTCCTTTTTATCCCCTGGCAGGCCTTTATTTGGTTACATACATGCACATTTTATCTGCTAATGTTTTGCTTGTTATTGCACAAATTATTCCCCCATTTGCCTTTGTCTGTATAGCTGTTTTGTAACCTGTAACAGCTCCCTGATCCTGATCTTCACCAGGTGAATAAAGGATGGGCAGGGTTTTGGTTTTTATTTATGATTCATTTCTTCTCGAGATTCTAGTATTTATGGAAATGGAAGGCAGTTTAGGTGAAGGCAGCCTGGCATGCCTGACTGGGGGCTCACTCAGCTTTCAGCATCTCAGAGCCAAATCTGAAAGCAGTGAACATCAGGTCTAGGGAGGCCAGGTATTCCCTTTGTTTTGTTTTCCAGATCTTATTCTTTGACCCAGGGAATTATCTTGAATGTGTTTTTAACTGAACGTTTCTCAGCCCAGTGAATGAGCGTTCTGCACAACAAAAAAAAAAGTGGAGCTGGATTCCTGCAGGTGGAAGAGCTGCCCTGCCCACAGCCGTAAGTAATGTACACTGGTGGTTCCCACGCTTCACCTTGCAGGATAGGTCGGGCTGGGCACCGGCACACCCTAACTTGGAGACATCTGCAGCCTGGAGCAGCAGCTGCCTGGGCAGGGGGATATGAGAGCAGCGTGAAGCAGGGGCTGCCCTCCTTTTCTGCACCCTGGGTTGTGCCAGAAGAGCGGTGAAGCAGGTGTGGGTATGGGGTCAGAGGGTGTAGAGCTGTGGTGACGTGAGCTGAGGCATGCAGGAGGTGGGACTGAGAGGAGAGGATGAAAAGACACGGTGGTCAGCTGTGGGTGTAGGGGAGGTGCGCTGTGCGATGAAACGCAGTGCTTTGAGGCTTTACTCCTCAGAAGTGGCGTATTGCACTCTATTGCATTATGCTTTCTACAGAAGGCTGAGATGTGTTCCAGACCTGCTGAATAGTTATTGTGAGACAGCCTTTTTTCCACCAGCTTTTCCCTTTGTGGGAAAGGGCACAGCAAATTTTCCCCATGAAACCAAGCACAGTGTGGGGGCTGATTTGTTTTATAAAAACCTTTATATAATCCTTCTCTCATCTCCCAGTGGTTAACAAATCCTCCTCCGAGGTGTTCTGTTGTCTCCTAGCAGACACCCCAGTATGGTGACAGCCCTGTATGTGAGCAACTTGCTCTGCTGCAAGACAGCAGGGAACGGGGCGGAGGCTGTTTACAGCTCACATGGCACCTAAATTTGGGTTCCCTGGGTGAGAGGGGATGCTGTCCCTCCTCCACTGCTACCCTTACAGCAGGCTCAGGCCTTGCTGAGGTGGTTTCTAATGGGCAGGAGCATGATGAGGAGGTTGTGAAGGTCCCTCAGCTCTAAGCTACGGTGAGGAAATCCTTGCTGTACTGTTGGTGAGGTGAAGCTGGTGAGGAAAAGAGGTAGAAATAGAAATACTTACTTCAGAGCTCTTCAGCAACAGCCACTTTCCCTTGCAGCGGTTTCAGCTTTGGCTAGAAGCAAGGCTAAAGACTGTCAAGGCCAATCTGCATCTTCTTTGCATCTTACACCCCAAGCTGAGTTTGCTTAACAGGAGCTGGGAGCTCAGCTGATAACTCGCCTGTATGGGAGGAACAGGCTGTGCCGTGCCCAGAGAGCCGTGTGCCAGAGATAACGTGCAGCAGAAGCAGGTGCTCGCCTGGCATTTTGTCACTTGTGGGTTTTGGCTATGCCTGCAGAGCTCAGCACAGCGTCCCACACTTCTGCACTGCACCGCACTACACAGACTGAGGCCTGGGGACGCTTCGGTTCATTTCCTCCCTGGCCCACCGCTTCTGATCGTAACAGTGAGATAATATAAATGCAGGTGAAGCCGTCTTTAACATTCCGTTGAAGAGGTTGCGTTTTTCAGAATGAGCACAGACATCTGATGAGCGCTGCTCTCCCCAGCAAGTGCCTCACATCAGTAGGCCGCTGTGCCGCCCCAGCTGGAGTCCTCGCAGTGCTGCTGGCAGCCTGAGGGCTGCGATTCCCTCACGGCTAACTTGGCCTGAAAGCAGCACTGAAACCAGCCTTGGTTCCAGAGTTCTGCCCTGACTTTCCAGCTAGTTCTCTCAGCTGATGTTCCCCACTCAATACTTGTGCTTGATAAAACTGCAGCTTATTTAAGGAGTCGAATGTTGTTGGAGGCACAGAGATCCATTGTGGAAGGGTTTTTCTTTGGTTCTGTGTATACACTTCTTAGATATCTTGCTGTATTGATGGAGTGTAAAGATATACTGATTATCAGATATAGCACCAAAGAGTGATGACTTGCAACCAAACATGTCTCTTTGTATTGCAATTACAATACATTACTGAAATACATATAGCTGTACATAGGTGAACAACAAATGTTCTCGTTCTTATGTCAGAAAATGCTGGATGCTTCTTTTCTTCTTCTTCCTTTTTTTTTTTTTTTTTTTTTAATTGGATTAATTTGCACTCCCGATGTCAGTTTGCACAGAAACTTAGTACAAGAGAGCATCTTATGATTTTTTCAATTAAAAAGAGTAACATGAAGTGACAGTAAGTGACCGATATTTTTTAAGAACTTAATTTCAGCTTAAAACTAGAAGATATTACTGTCCTGTGGTTAGTTGAAGCAATAGTTCCAGGATCCAAGATCCCTTTGCTTCTGGGATTGCTGAACATTGTATTTATTTTAACCTAGAATACAAGAAGAGGGAGACAGCCTTTCCTCCTCAGTTTCCCATCCCTCATCAGTCTCCCAGCTTTACGTAGAACTACTAACTGCATTAACACTAATTTGGAAAACCAAAATAAAGGAAATATGTTCTGTACTCATTCAAGGGGCACCTATTGCCAAGAGAATGCTGTAGAACTTATCCTGACGTTCTCCATTCTGTTCCCTGTTCCTTCCCAAAGTGTTCCTGACACTTCATTTTCTGCTACCAAACATAAGCTGAGCTGACCTTATTGCTAAGAGCCAGCTCAGGAGCCCATCTTGACGTAATGAGGTCAGCGCTGCTTTTCCCATGTCCATTATTTTGAATTTCTAGGTTGCAGGTTATCTACTCTTTTCTCACCTTGTCACTTGGTAGCATATGGTTGTTCCTCAGCTCTCCACAGATATCCCTTGTGGTTTTACTCAGCATATCCTTGTGCCACCATAAGGTTTCTCACTTCCACTACCCACTCATTTTCCAGGTAATTTACCAAGTCCACTGAGCATCACAGCCCCCGGCGCTCATCCTTCTCAGACTGCCGCGGTGACCTTCCTCCATTGTGAAATTCTGCAGCTTTTTTCCACCTTTTATTTCCTATCCTTTAATCATTCATTCATTCCTTTATCACATTAGAGCTTATTTTTCTAAAAGACTTTTGGGGCAGAAGCTTGCCTCAAGGCCCTTTTGTAGGATCAGCAGATGCTTGGAGGCAGAGTCCATCTTGTCCGCACACTTGATGGCTGCTTCACAGACCTCTGACTGGGCTCTCAGCTAGAAGACAGCCTGGGAGATGAAAAAAGGAGCATACAGGAGAAAATTCTGCTATTACCTCCCTTTTGCAATACAGCCTGGTGTACAGAGTTTGTGCAGGGTGCTGCAAGGCTGCTGGGGGGGATTTGGAATTGCATCTCCCAGGAAAACACACCAGGTTACTAGCTGGATCTGTTTTATCCCCGCTTTTCTTGTTAGAGTTCTTCATGTACTGACTCAGAAATGGGAAATCCTATCCTAGTGACTGCCCTTCAGGTTCCTTTTATCCATTCCTATTTTGGTGACTATTTGGTTCCTTCACTTTGGTTCCCCTTCACCTGAGTTCCTATGATGGGGAAAGGCACAGGCCCATGACCCTGCACACCACTTGTCCAGCAGGAAAGCTGGAAGGAGAGACTCCAAGGGAGGATTGCTAAATCCAGCACTGGTCTTGAAGGAGAAATCAGAAATCCCGATGAAGGTAAACAGGGTGAGGAAAAGGCAGGATTGGGGCATGTACAGCTGTCAAGGGGAAAAGACCTACAAGTATCCCTGGATGGTGCAGTGTGCTGGGAGCCCTCAGGTAACAGCATTCACAGAATTCAGCCTTTCAGTATCTGAAGGGGAGCTGTGGGAAAGAAGGGGACAGACTCTTGCAGCAGTGGTGTAAAAGGAGAGAGCACAGACTCTTGCTATCAGCCAGAGATGCTGCTGTGGGGTGCAGGCAGCTGCCAGGCTGTGGCGATTCTCTGCCATTTGTGGGATTTCCTCCCAGCTGGGGCGCAATGGGATGGATGGCACTCTGCCCGCTCCTCTGTGCTCTGTTCTTAGTGCCTTGCAGACGGGAATTAATCATGAGTATCTCTGGGTGAAACAAAACACTTGCACACATCCTACAGAGGCTAATCCTACTATGTTTCCCAAGGGCAGACCAAGCCCAATAAGATCTTTTCTGTATCTGATATCTGTGATAAAGACAGAAATCCTTAGATAGACACAGGGATACTCTAATGTACTTTGTAACTCAATTTGTATTCATGAGGCCTGACAGCTATTTCCAAAATGTTCTTCAGGACTGTCTGGTCTCCTTGGAGAGGTTTCTTCTTGCAGTGTCAGGTACTTTGCTACCAAAAGACAATGATAAAAATGTTTGTGCATGGCAGCTTTTCTCTGTGTTTTGAAGACAGCAGAAGAAGTAGTAAGATTTCGCTGAGACAGCTGGGAGCTTGGCTTTGGGTTTCTCTTGCTCCTTTCAGGCTCAGATAATAATTTGGGCCTCATCACTTCTCCTGTCAGTGCTGCAACTTCTTTGGAGGTACTCAGAGCCTTTGGAAGCTGCCTGATCTGAGTGGCTTTGGAAGACATCACAAGGCTCCTTCTGCAAAATTCCTTCATTCACTGCTCTGGTTCTGTGGAGGGTCTGCTCACGGCTGGGAGCTGCTCCAGTCAGGTGAAAGCCTCTTGAGCTGGAGATGACTTTCAGCAGTAGGGAGGTTTCTGATCCTGAAGCTAACAGCAAGATTTGCTCTGAACTGAAGCTGGCTCACGCTGGATAGGATTTTGGCAGCTCACACGGTTGTCTGATGACGACGCTATGTGCGTTCAGTGGCAGACAGGAGCTGGGAGAAACAGAGCAGACTGCAGCAGCCAGGAGACAGCGTGATGCAGGGGGGCGGTGGGAGGCTCAGGCGTGGCTGAAAACGCAGCTTCCATAGAGATGGAAGGGGAGGCGGGTAGGAACCGTGACAATCCCGATGTCATCTTCAGCACGTTTTTCTGCACTGGGAGGATGAAGAGAGAAATGCTTGACATTTTCCCAGCCATTTCTGCATATATAAGGTTTAGGAGGTGCTAGAGATGTTGCTAGAAGATGCTTTCCTCTAAGTGCTTGTCCTGGGTTGGAAAGGTGGCAGCAGGCACTCCAGACCAGCACACAGGTTATCATACGCTCTCTGTTCCTGTGGCAGCTCAGTTAGGGCTGCTTCTAACCCAACTCCTCTGGACTACTAGAAATCAGTCCAGTTGTGAGACAGTTTTAAATAGGAATTGTGCTCTGAAACAGGCTATCCTGCTGTCAGCTCCAAAAGATGGCACGGCTAGATGAATTTCTGCAGGGCTCCCTGCTCTGCTTGTAGCCCTAAGAGCATCACTCAGATGTGGCTGCATCAAAAAAGCTGTTTGTAGGTGGACGGCCCCAAGTTCTAGAGCCAGTAGCTAATGTGCTGATCTTGACTTTGTTCTTTTCATCCTGCATGTGAAACACCTGAGTTTCTAGATAGTGCAGAATTACAGGAAATACGAAGCAGTTTACCCATAGCTGCCTCCTTTACGACCAGGAGGGCTGAGAATGGCATTAAACCAATAGAGGGGAGATGTAGGTTAGGAAGAAATTCCTCACTCAGATGGTGGTGAGGCAGTGGCACAGCTGCCCAGAGAGCTGTGGGTGCCCCGTCCCTGGAGGTGCCCAAGGGCAGTCGGGATGGGGCCCTGGGCAGCTGAGCTAGTGGGGTCAGGGCTGCCCACGGCAGAGGGCGGGCCCGACTGATCTTGGAGGCCCCTTCCAACCGCAGATGCGGCCATGCCGTAGCCAGGTTTCACCTCCAGGTGGCACTGCTGCACGTCCGCAAGGGCTGCAGGCTCCGCCTCTGCTCCAACGGGACGAAATCGCACGGTAGCAGGCGGCGCGGTCCGGGCTCCCTCTGGCGGCCCCGCTGCTCTCTGCAGACGGACAGAAGGGATTTTTTTTTCCGTCGTTTCCAACTATTTCAGACTGATTTTGCGCAATCCGATTCACGCCTCTGCCTCGGGTTCCCGGTGAGGAGAGTGGGCTCCGCTTTCCCTGTGAACTGTTTTGAGACCTGCTCTGTTTACATTCACTTTTTCAAATCCGTACTCCCCCGTGATATGTCATGCATAAAAGTTGCGGGATGTTTCTTTAGGGAATTGGGGCTGGCTTCTCTGGCTTTGGAACTGCAGCTCTGAAGGGCAGCTGGGTGTTTCTCAGCTGTAAGTGCCATCAGAGGGATACAGCTGCCATGGGAAGTACAGGGTGTGCTGGTAGCCGGGCTGGAGTCTGCCAGTAACAGTGTGTGTGCCATGCTCTCCTCTGCCTTCACGCCTTTCAGACACAGGGCAGCAGAGGATGTCATTGGATGCTATTTTTCCTCACGGAGGAATTCAACGACACCTTTTGTTTCATCTGCACTTTCATGTTGGATGCCATTCTTCAGACTGCCCCTCTGCTTCTGTCTGTCTCATAGCAACAACTTGTAAAGAAGTATTGGTGAGATGGTTCAACCTATTCTGCCATACCACCAATATCCACCTGTGATGTCATGGGCCAACATCATAAAATAGGAGGCATTACTTTTGGAGCAACCCTCATAAGTGGCAGCTCTGCTCATTTCTTCTGTTTCCCATCCCATCTTTTTATGGTTATAAAGTGTTTTAGCTGCATAGTTTGCTTGTCAAAGTCCATTTTGCTCCCGCTGTGCTGAATCAAGGCTGCAGACAGCGGAGCTCCCTCTCAGCAGGTGGCATCGGTTGTCAAGTGATAAGAGCTGCACAGCTCCTGCTTGTTACATCCACTGTTGTGGGCTAATGGATGTGGCTGCTAAACTTAAAGCAGCAGCTGATGCAAAGCAGGCCCCTGTGTGCCCTATAGATTCTTGGGATGGAGCTTTTAGTTGTTTGGGTGGGTGGAAGATGGCACCTTTAAGCACCATTTGTAAAACTGCTGCTGTCAGTGTTCATCAGCTAAAAGAAATCTGCTTACTGATTTTTGATGCTTTCAGTGAAGCTATGCAGGCATGAAAACAACATGGGAATGTTCCCGGGGTGAAATGCGTATTGTTTGTGCATGTGGCTTGGTTTGCTTGTAGGATTTACAAAACAAAGCTCTTGCTGCCATCAGGACACTCTGTCCTCAGTCAGCAGGCAGCTCAGCAGAAGCAAGGATGGAGCAGCACAGAGCAGTGTGGGGCTCTGACGGTGGGAGCAGAGTTGGCAGTCCCATGGGACACATTGGGTAATGAGACAGAGCACTGAGAGGAGCCGCATCCTCTGTAGGCCTGCTGTCCAACCCACGTTCTGAGAAGTAGCCTGGTCTTCCTCCTGGATATGTACTTCTCTATCGTTAGCAACTCCTTTCTGCTCTTTTCCTACAGCAGACTTCAGGGCCAAAGTACTCAGTTGTGCCCAGCTGGGGAACCAGAAAAAGAACAAGCTGCCTGATATGTGGGGAAAAAATGGCTCTTGCAGCTTTGGTTGAGAAATAGTCCATCACCACAAACCCCCCAGGGCAAGTAGAGTAAAGCCAAGATGCAAAATTTGGTCATGAGGCTGTGCGTAGCACACTCTAGTCATCCCAGCAACAAGCAGCAAGTGTCAGAGAAAATGCTGCATCTACTGCTGCTGGGCCTTACCCTTTTCTGTTTCATGTGCAGCTCTCTCATTTCTGTTAGAACCAAACAGAGATTGGCATATTTTAGAGATTTGCCCAGAGAGACAATGGGTGCCCCATCCCTGGAGACACTCAAGGTCATGCTGGAGCGGCTCTGAGCACTCTGATCTCACTGTACGTGTTCCTGTTCATTGCAGGGCAGTTGGGCTAGATGCCCTTCATGAGTCCCTTCCAACTCCAACGATTCTATGATACCAGCAAAAGCAGACTCCATTCCTACCTTTAGAATGAAGGTGGGTGAGCACCGAGCAGCAGCAGACTGCTGAGCCAGTGCCTCCCACTGTTCTTCCCCTCAGAGCTCTCAGCATCTGAAGCTGGGCTGCAAGGGCTGTTAGCCCCACACATAATTCATAAAACCAGCACTGGGCAAGGTTATGACGTAGAGAGCTTGATTGCAATTGGGAAGCTTTACACTTCCAGCATCTCCTCAGCACAAGGGAGATGGAGGAGGTGGCTGCAGTGACAGTGGGAGCAGCAGCGCTTGCCACGGCCTCTGTGCACAAAGGACTGAGAAGAAGAATGCATGGAGGGCTCCCACCTCCATCTCTGGGCAGCCATGAGGCACAGTTGTGCTCTGTTAGGTGCTGTCCTGAAGCTCCTGCTGCGTGCTTTGGAGGGAGGGACAGCAATTCTAAGTTTGTGCAGCAGCCTACACAACCCAAGTGAGCTTCCCCCTTGCTCTCACAGCTGTTGCAGAGTAAGGCTATCAAATAAAAGCAGTAACGGCACTCTGCTGTATCACAGGAACCAGGGCAGTGCTGCAGGCACCTGCCTAAAGCACCACGCTCGGATGACGCACTGAGAGCTGCTTTGCCCTCTGGCTGCCCGCTGAGGCTCTCTCATCCCTTCAGCTCTCCTCCTCCGGGTTTCGGTGCCTTTCTGCTGCTGATGCCCGCTGGGGGGAGCCGCTGCCCGCTCATTGCTGCTCCGGCTGCCGGCCGGCAAACGTCTCTGCGTAAAATCGAGGTGGAAATAACAGCACCGTGGGCAGTTGGGAGTGAAGCGGCTCTTTCAGGGCCTTGGAGCCCCTTCCGCTGTGTTTCTGAAATCAAGTAAGCAAATAAAAGCCCCCAGGTCTTCCTGAGAGCGACCTTTGTAAGCCCCCAGGCAGCAGTTGCATCTGTGCTGTGGCACTGGGGCAGAGCAGGGCTCTGCAGCTGGTCAAGAGCAAACAGCTTTAAAATGTACTTCTTCCTACCACAGCAGGGGAAGGAAGACACCCCCCACATGCCTCCTGTCACAGGCAACAGTATCTGAAGAATGCTTGCAGGTTTCCCAATCTCTTTTCTTCCCTGGAGAAGAGCCCAGGAGGAGGGGATTGTGCTGCAGCTGCCACCAGCCCACAGGGAAAGCATCCTGCAGAGAAACAGCACATCTCGGCATCCCTGGGGCCCACTGAGCACTGCAGGATCAGCAGTTAGGAAGTTAAAGAAATGATACTTCCCTTTCTTTGGGTAGTGCTGTGCCTCTGTTATGTCTAGACCTCTTGGAACAGTCCTCTCTTCTCCCACACCTTTCTGCTGAAGGAGATCTGGTTGCAGGAGGGATAACAGCTTTGTGGGGGTAAGCTGTTCCATTTTGCCTCTGTCCTCAGTGCAAGTGAAAGGCTCTGGAACCCACACCTTTAGCTGGGCACTTCTGGACTGTATATATTAGGAGTTCTGTAGCTAGTTTTCCTGAACAGGGAAGTAAAGGAAAGGTATAAATCACGAGCAGTCTATGCGGGAGTGAATGAACATACAGACAGAATTACCTAGTGGTAGGATGGCAGATGCATGCATAGACAACAGCTTTTAGTAACTCCTAGCTGAGGGAGGCAGTGTGCTGGTATGGAAAGAGATGGAGTAAGAGGCAGCAGAGGGCCTGGCTGCCACCTCTGAGGAGGGAGGTGATGCTCTGGAGGCTGCTGAGCAGAGGAGACATAGGGCAGGGGCAGGCTCGCTTTATGGACCCTTGGCATCCAACGTTGCCTGTGCAGAGAGAAAGCAGAGCTCCCACATGTCACTGAATGATCTTCTGATTGATAAGCACATTCTCATTGTTGCAGAACACCTGTGTGTCAACACCTTCCTTCAGTGCTTGTTCAAGACATTTGGCTTCTCGCTGAGTGCTCCTGGCACAGGTGAGGGAGGACAGCTTGCTAATGGTCTTTTGCTGTTCAATTTCTTTCAGCCGCTTCTTCCCTGAAGAGCTTCTAATGAGACTGACCTTTATTAGCTAATTAGGCTCGCTCAGATGACACAATCCCATTTAGTGTTTCATGGTTGTTGATTTTTTTTCCTTTTTTTTTTTTTTTTTTTTTTCTTCAGTATTCTGTATTCGGGTCTCACCCTTAGGCAGGTTGGGAGGGGATTGCCTCCATGTGCAGAGCAGAGCCCACAGCAGCTCCCTGCCCAGCTAACACTGCCCAGCTGCCAAGTGAGCACAGGCACTGTGGTGGCACAGACTTCATTCACTGTTTTAAACTGCTTAACTTAGCAGCACTGTAACCTTCTCGCCTTGCATATCTGGTTACATTTACAGTTTTCTGCATGAGAAGGATGTCTCATAACAACCAACATTAGTATCAAAGTATTCCAATGAGGAAAAACTGTTAAAAAAGGAAATCACAACAATGAAAGAAAAACTTAATAAATTACTTTGAAGTAAGTGCCTCTGATGTAGCCTACACATTAAATGAATCTTATGAGGATTGATGTAACTCTCCAACATCCCAGACTTTCTTTGCAAAAGCAAGCTGTGGTTCATTAGCACTTTATAGGTATGGAATTTCTTTTCTACCTCGATCTCTGCTGTTACCACCTGTGCTGCAGGCTGGGTTTGGTGCTGCCCTGTCAGCCTGCCCTCACCAAATCCATCCTGAGCTGCAGGGCTGCCATGGGCTGAGTGCGAGGCACCGCACAGTTACAGTGCCTTCAGCTGCATGCGGCTACTGCAACCAAGCTGCTAGAAAATTTCTGTTACATTTCCCTTACTAGATGGATTTTCCAGGGAATAGAAGGCATTATGGAAGTCTTCACAGCAATTTCCTTGCTTAGCAGGTCAGCTCTTCGGAAAGGCAATGAAAGCCTTGCATTCAAGGAGAGTGCTGAAAGCATCACAAGGCTGACAATAAATGCAGACCTATTTACGTCAAGATCCAACAACTGTAGAAACCACACAGACTTCCAAAAAAATCCTGGCAGAGTTCTCATCCCTGAAACGGAGAAGAGAACTACAGCACTTTCCAGAGCCTGTGGCTAAGGCAGGGCTGACCCAGGACAAACAGCTTCAGAGCATTTTGCTCACTGCTGGCTAAAGGATGGAACTGTTCCACCTTTGCACGCCCCCCAGGAAAGGGGAGGGCTGGATTAATGCTCAGACATTGTGACCTTGTGACCACATCCCCTTGCTGGGAGAGAGAGTGTATGGGAACTGCTGAATCACAGCCTGAACCTCTGATTGATCACCTGAAGCGAGCAATGAGTCAGCCATGGCAGTGCAGGTGAAGGCAATTCAGCTGTGTGACCCAAAGGGGTGGAACCTGGCAACACCTCTCTTAGACCCTGTTTAAGGGCTGACTGTGACTGGGAAAGGATTTCTTTTTGGAGATCCCTCTTTGATGAAGCTTTCCCTGTGAACCTGGGATCTTCTTCCTTTGTGGCACCTTTCTATTGTCCTGGTCCTTCTATCATCACACCTCTGTTGTAGTGCCTTACTAGTTGTATTGGTCTGTCCAGTTGTTATAGCGAGCAATGTGAAAGATCTTTTCCTGTGTGGTCAAGTAATTGGATGGGAAAGGATGCTTCCTGAAAATACAAAGAATACAGCATAGACTATCTCTCATAATTTATATTGTTTGCTTGTTTTAATTCAAATTGACTGAAGTAGCGCACAAAGTCATTGCCTATGCTGTGGTAGAATTAAATCATTTTTTCATGTTCTTTTGGTAACAAGCGCTCTACTATGGCTGCGATAGACAAGGTGTTATCCTGATCTATGCTGTTTTTTGCTGCTTTTTCTACAGCTGATGTTGTTGCTGCTTGTAACCAGAATCTTAAAGCTTTTTCTTGCATATAGTTATGCAGCCTAACTTATTAGTCAAGAGACCAGACGGTGGTTGGACCTACCTGCTGTTCACTGCACTCCATGAGTACAGTGAATCTTACTGCTAGGATGTATCCTGTTGGCACTGAGCTCTCCTGATTTTATTAAATGTCAGCTTGATTGTCCACACCATCATCCCCTGTATTTTACTGCTTCAGTGAAGCTCCCTGTAGGAAGAGAAGGATGGTCTTCTATGAAGCTGCATTATCAGTAGGTGTAGAAACTTCCATTACTGATGGAATTCTTTGTGCAAATCCTCTATGATTTGCCATTATCACATCATTGCTAAATACTGCCTGGGTAAGGAGGAGGTGGAGTGGAGAGCTGGGTTAGAGGACACTTGTTAGAATTTACAGCATTTCTGTTGGGATTTGTGTTGTTACTGCAGTAACTCCCACTACAACGTATGTGTGGATCACAGTAGATTTAGGAGGTGATAGCCTTTGTTCTTGCTCCCTTTCTCGTTGCTCCTTCACAAAGTCTGTTAGCACCAAGCCCCAAAATAGACAGAACTGATGACTGCAGGGAGTCAGCAGCTGCTCCTTGTAGACAGAGCAAAACAGCATGTAAAGTCCCCTGGGCAGGGAGCCTAGGACACAACGCGAACTGTGCTCTGCGGAGGTCTTAAACTTTGCAGTAGAAGTCCTCTTTCCAATCTCTGCTTTATTCTACTCTGCTTTGTGTAATTGTTCCCTTCCTTTTTGCTCTAGTTTACTTTGCATGAGTGTTATTGATTTTGCTGTGATTCTAGATGGCCTTAGGCTTTGGACTTTGGTTAGTACTTCAGCGTAGTATATTTGCTACATTTTAAATTTAAAATCATTCAGGATTTCCTTTCAAAACTGCACAGCAATATTGCAAGAATGTTTTTGAAGGGGGTGGTGGAGGAGAGAGTACCAGAGAACCTACATCAAACAATTACAGATCAGTGTTTGTCCCTTGTGTTGATAGAAGCCGCAAGATGCTCTTGGTGCTAGAAGGGTCAAGGGGAAAAGGACACTTTCCCTTTCTTAACTGTCCTCGCCTGTCTCTGTGACTGTCAGCTGGTGAGAAGATGACACAGGCAGCCCTGTAAAGGAAATCTGGCCCTAAAAATCGCTGGGGTTTGATATGCCAGTGGTGGCAATGCAACTGGAAAATGGACTGCTCCTTAGGGATAAGTTAGAATAGAAAGGCTGTCTCCTACCAGACCTTTGAAAGGGCATTAAAATCCATTCTCTATCCCATTTGCCACCACCAGCTGGGATAATGCAGAAACAGAACAGAAAGAAGGCTGTGAATCAATTTAATTAGGGTACTAATGCTTAATAACAGGGCGGTTCAGAATAAGTGATCTCTAGGTCAGTGACTAGGAGAGCTCACAGGTATTCCCTGAATGAGAAAAAGACAGTTGGAGTTTTCTTTCATCTGTATGCTGCTTAACCCTGTGGTCCCAAGTCAGACTGTCTTCTCCCAGCAAATTGAGAGCAAGCCTCTCTATCTTCCCTGCACTGGCAGTAGTGGTGGCAGTTCCTGACCACCAACAGTGGGTTTGGCAGGGGTCAAAGGAACCACCAGTGGCAGGGGGCTGCTCTGAGGCTCATCGCTGGAAAGGTCTCCTCACACTGCTCGGGATGTGGCTGTAGTACAGGACTGGTGTTGTACCTACCTCTTTGGGCAGGCCGTGGAATTTCAGCATCAAAACCAAGGTCTTTCTCTTGGTTTCGTCTCTGTTCCATAGGTGGGATACCTGTCGCCATCTGGTGCTCCAGTACCTAGGGAATTATGTTGATGTGGGGCTTGCTACTTGTTCATTTTCTGGTCTTGTTCAACATCTTCATCAATGGCCTTGATGAAGGGATAGTGGCCACCCTCAGCAAGTTTGCTGATGATATGAAGTTGGCAGGATTGGCTGACATGCCTGAAGGCTGTGCTGCCATTCAGCTAGACCTGGACAGGCTGGAGAGCTGGGCAGTGAAAAAACAGATGAGGTTTAACAAAAGCAAGCGTAGAGTCTTGCATCTAGGAGGAATAATTGCATGCACTGATACAGTCGGGGGATGAGCTGCTGGAGAGGAGCTCTGCGGAGAGGGACCTGGGCGTCCTGGTGGATGACAGGTTGGCCATGAGCCAGCAGTGTGCCCTCGTGGCCAAAAAGGCCAGTGGCATTCTGGGGTGCATTAAAAAGAGAGTGTCCAGCAGGTCAAGGGAGATGATCCTCCCCCTCTACTCTGCCCAGATAAGGCCTCATCTGGACTGGAGTACTGTGTCCAGTTCTGGGCTCCCCAGTACAAAAAAGACAGGGATCTCTTGGAAAGAGTCCAGCGGAGGGCCACAAAGATGGTGAAGGGCCTGGAGCATCTCCCCTATGAAGAAAGGCTAAGTGAACTGGGTCTGTTTAGCCTTGAGAAAAGAAGACTGAGAGGGGAGCTGATCCAGGTCTGTAAATATCTAAGGTGTGGGGGGCTGAGTGGTGAGGCCAGACTGTTTTCAGCAGTGTGTGGAGACAGGACAAGGGGAAACAGCCAGAAACTGCAGCATAGGAAGTTCTGCACAAATGTGTGCAAGAACTTCTTTACGGTGAGGTGACGGAGCACTGGAACAGGCTGCCCAGGGAGGTTGTGGAGTCTCCTTCTCTGGAGATATTCAAGACCTGCCTGGACACCTACTTGTGCGACCTGGTGTAGGGAACCTGCTTTGGCAGGGGGGTTGGACTCTATCTCTGGAGGTCCCTTCCAACCCCTACGATTCTGTGATTCATCTTTTATTGCCTTGCTCTCAGACAGTGGCTTCTTATATCTGCAGTTAACTTCAGAGAGGACCCCAGCAATTTCTGACCAACACTTTCAGGAGCTCTGTGCTTGCCTGTGTCAAAGGTGTATTTGATGGTGAATAATTAGCAAACATTTTCCAGCAAAACAAGAGGTTGTAGTCTGTCCACCCAGACAAGCCTGTCAATGCCTTTGCAGTCTTACAGCATTAATTTCTTGTGATGCCCAGCTTTCTAGAATTGATTTCACTTGCTTTAATTGGATTACATAGAGGCAGAAGTTTGCGCTCAAGAAGAGGCTGCTTCAGCCTACAAATTTCAGCAACAAATTAGAAGGAATACCTGTCTGATCATAGGTAACACTGAAACCACATCACATTTATGGTGAGTACACTTACAGTTTTCATTTTCTGCAGTATGGATTTTTTTTTTTTAAATGTCTGCTTCCCCAGCAGCTGAGGAGCACGGGTGTACCTGCTGTGGAGCCTTCCACTGCTCCTACAGGGGTAATAAATGGAGATGCTCAGGTCTTTCTGCCAGTGACAATCTGTTTCCTCAGGTCTGTTCATTTGTGTACATGGTCTGTAGCAGCATATTCTCTTTTAAGTGACTTTTCCTTCAATTCCAGCTCCCTCCAGGCAGGTTAGGTGCAGCTTGCCACAAGCTTCCAATGGGGACCTACTGAGTGGTTTAAGTTGGGAGTTACACAAGAAAAGTTGCTTTTTAAGGAGAAAAAAAAAAAAAAACAACACAAAAAAAAAAAAAAAAAAAAAAAAAAACAAGACTAAACAGTTTCCCAGTAGACCTCCAGCAGCACAGGGCACTATATCAGTCTCGGTAAGAAATGAAAGTAAATACTAATTCCTGTATGATTACTTCTTTTTTATAGCAATCTGTTGCAGGCTTTCTCCTTCACATATTTCTAGAACCTTCATTTTCATTCATTTGTGCCAGATATCACAGTTTTTCTTAGCCATTTTGTAAAGATGTCAGCTGTTTCGCTGTCTTTTGTTACTCACAGAAGACTCAGTGTGAAGTAAGACTCCTTTCCTGGGAGCACAGAGACTTCTGCTGCCATTGCCACTGACACTCGTCATGCAGCTGACTCCTGAAAGTTCACAATGTGGGATTTAAAAACTGGAAATGGGCATTCCTGCCATGCACAGAGCTCTGAACGTCTCGTACAGGTTGGGAAAACTCTTGCATCTTTCTTTTGCTTTTGCCACGTGCATCTGGGCAACTGCTGTATCATATCACCAAAATCTTTTTATTCAATACTTTTTTCCCTTTCTACAAGTGTTCCTTTTCCTTCTTCCCTCACAGATAATTCCCCAGTGTGTACATGTTCCTCGGGACCCTTGACAACATTTTCTGCCTCTTCTGCTACTATACATCCAGACCTGATTTCTCCTCCTGCAGTAGCAAATTTTATTTCCTAACTATACTGCAAACTCTACAAATAACCAAACTGCTTGTAAAGCATCAAGCCCAAGGCAAGAAAGAGAAAAATAGCTAAGAAGAAATAAAGAGTAAATAATGTAAGACCCATTGATTTTTTTTTTTTTTTTTTATCATCTGCCCTGGTTTTGTGCCTTGCACATTGTTGTGGGACCTTGTAGCATGCTGAAACACTTCAAGAACATGTTGAGAGAGATCTTGAATATAGTTGGTCTTTTGTGGGCCAGGAAGATGTATTACATAACTTACATGGGTCCTTTCTGTATGTTCAGTGAATTTACAATCCTCTAATAACCTTTATGATTTTTGTTAATGGAAGGTTCCAGGAAACAAGTTCTCAAGCAGACTTTCTGATGAAATTGTCTTCTGCTACCAGTACGGAAGGACAAAACTCAAAGCAAATCTCCAAACCCTTGAAATGAGGTGGTGAATTTCTTAGTAACCTGGTCTGTGTTTGAGATCAAAGGTCACCATAGTCTACGACCTGAGCAGAAAGCAAGGTAAAAAGATACAGTTAATGACTTACCACCTGAAAAATTATTTGTGTTGCAGTTAGAATGAGACACCATCCATGTTACTTTTCCATCTGCAGTGGACATTAGAAGAAATGCTGACTCCAGAGATTGCTTTGTGTGCATTCAACAAGTGATGAAAACTTTTAAAATCTATTTGCAAGAATTACTTAAAAATAATTGTAAAAGCAGTATTGCTTCTTGTCTTGCTCTAGTCTTCCTTCTTATTCCTCTGACTCAGTCCTTGGTAGTCTCCTTGCTGGTGACAGCCATTCTTGTTTTCTGTGCCACGAAAGATTTAAAAAAAAAAAAAAAAAAAAAAAAAAAAAAAAGACTCCCCATAGACTCAATCATTAGCAATTCCCTTACCTTATGATGTTCCCACCTTCTAAATCTGCTGAGGCATCCAATGTCTTCACAACTGTAGTCAATCAGTTTCATGAGTCAGAGTCCACAGTTTTTTTTTTTTTTCGTTAAGTGACCATTCACAGGCTTAATAGTTCTTCTCTGTCCTGGACTCATATACTTTTTTGTTTGTTAGCTTATGCAGAGATAATGCATTGGAGATGCATGGATTAATGCTGAACTGGGTGAGGGAAAGTAACTTGAATATCCGTCATTATTCTACATTTAAAATCTTAGGTGAAGGAAAACTGAAACTATTCCTTTCTGTCCTGGTGACAACAGCCCCCTGTTGTCCTTTCCTGAGCAGAATGTGAAGATTCTTTCTAGGACTGAAACTACTGTGGTTTCTTGTGGTACAAAGATAGCTGTCGTGTTAATCCCACCCATCAGTTTTACTCTTCAGATATTTCTCTGAAGGATAGAATCATCACTTTATAAACCCAACTCACTCATCTTCTTTTACTCTTTGTATGCATATATGTACATAGATGTGTCTCTATATACATTTATACATAAGCATATATGTATATTTGCCCTCTCCATGGGATGTCGTCAATAGCAGTAGCAGTAGTTCCCCACTCTTTCAGCTTGAACTTCTCATGAGTCAGTAAGTCTTGGCCATGTTTGTTCCTTGTGCTGATGGAAAAGCCACAAGCTTTCTGGCTAACAAAGCTGTTTGTATCACACTGATATTTGAATGAGGGTTAAAAAAAATAAAAATTTAAAAAAATCCTAGTTTTCACTGGTCAGGATTAATGTGTTCTGGTTAAAATGATGTGCAAGTTGTTGGTGAAATACATGCTGCTTTTATCAGAAGAAAAGCAAGTCTTTGCAGCAAGGGATGGATACAAGGAGAAGGAAGCAGGAAGAAAGCATGCATTTCTCTATTCTCTATAATCTGGGATCTTTTAAAGAACGACAATATTTTTCTTGCAATTGTCAAACACTGGTGGGTAGTGACTTCAGAACTTCAATTAACTCTGCTGAATATTCCTTCCATAATTAGGAAAAATATCTTCACCGACAGAGTTGTGAAACATTGGAACAGCCTATCCAAGGAAGCAGTTGAGTCACCATACTTGAAGGTATATAAAAGTTAAGTAGACGTGCTACTTAGGGACATGGCTTAGCGGCAGATGTGGTGGCACTAGTTCAACAGTACAATGACCTTGGAGGTCTTTTCACACCTATATGATTCTGTGGTTTACATCTTGAGTTGTGTAGGGAATTTTAGTCTCCAGTTAATGCCCAAAGAGAAATGCCAGAGTGAGATCAGTCACCATGATCCTGTGCTACGTGCAGTTCTAAGAGGCAGTAACTTTGTCCTGCAAGGCACCACCTTCCATTGGTGCCTGTGCTGCAGAGCTGTGCAGCTTCTCATCTTCCGGTGCCTTTTGTACAGTTGATGGATATGTTCTGCCTGCAGACAAGCTTGTGTCTGGGGTGAAATTCAGTTATAGCAATTGTATGTTGGGTGAGTTCTGCATAAACTCTAAAAATAGTTAACAAGGAGCTACAATAAAAGGCTACGTTATACAGAAATTACATCTGCAAGAAATGTGAGCTGCCAGAGGCAGGAGAATCTTTTCTTGAGTGAAACATAACTACAGCCTTTTCCCAGAAAGACTTTTTGAAAACTTCTTATTAAGTTGCTATGGCTGGAGCAGACCTCAGTGCTTTCTGCTCAGAGATCTGGAGCATGCCTTGGGGTGCCATGCAGCTCTCCCCAGCCCAAGGAGGAGCCACGTGCAGCTGCTCCATCGATGGAGGACCAGGGTCTGCCTTTAGGGAGTGCACAGGGAAAGGTGCACTACATGGGCACGTGCTGGGAGAAAAATGCCTAACGTTTACTTGATTTTAGGTCCACTTTGAGTATTGGAGGCAACATGTGCAAGTTTTTGCAAATAACTTGTTTTTTCACTTGTGGCAAAAAAAATATTCAGTGGTGCGTGTGTACAGCTCTGTATGCACAAAACCACAAACTCATCTGTTTTTTGGATAGGAATGACCTGTGTGCTGACCTGTAAAACCATTCATCTTTAACACTTATTTACATCCTGCCTTCTCATCCATCTCTCAGAGGGATATTTGGGTGTTCTGCCTCTCTGAACAGATCCAGGGGTGCTGTTTGCTCCTCTTTTTGTTGAAGGTATCATCATTATCTGCAAATGTAATTTCTTAACTCTGAATTCTTTTTCTCCTTTTCATTCCCTAGAGAAGTGTTCAGGTTTGACACAGTTTGGTAGCATGGTAGGTTAGATGTAATCCTATACAGTTGGTAGCCTTTCTTCATATAAAGTATACTTAAACTGTAGGTTTTAAAGTTCTTGGTTATATAAGGCTGATAAGAAGAGTTTTAGGTTACTGGATGGAAAAGCATATTCATTTTCTCCCTGAGGCCTGGTACTAGCATCTAGTTTCTGAACACATCAAGATGTTGGAGTTCAGTTTTATAGCAAGTTTGGTGTCTTAAAAGTTGTTATGAGGGAACCTGGACAAATCTCCAGACAAAATGCACACTACTGGAATAAAACTCATGAAATTATCTGGCTTTATGTGAGAAAAAACTAATTTTAAGCTCTTAGAAATTATCTTCTTGCAGTGGGACTCTCTTACAGAATGCTGTGCACTGTTCTGTGTGCAAATGTTTCATCAAGGCTTACCCAGGGTAACCGATGCAACCTGGTGACTGCTATGTCTGCACAGATAACTCTTCCAAAATTTGCAACGAGACCCTGCACTATGTTAACTATGTTGATTTATGTTAACTATGTTGATTTTGCACTTTTCAAAATTTTCTTCTGTTAATTTCAGCATCTTGGTCAAAGATGTTTAACTTAATGGTGCAGGCAACCCAACCCATGGCTGAATTGCCTTTAATGGATAAGTAGAAGGAAAAAGTGACAGGAGCATGCATTTCTAGTGACATGCCACTTTACCTGAAGTACACAGCACGAGATGGTTTATTGCATATAGATGTGACGTGATTTTTTTTCCATCATTAATGTGTATGTGGTAAGTGGCACTTTGATATTTTTTTGTTCCTGGGTTGTGTTATTGCTTGAACTCCATACACAGATGCTTTGAATCTTCTTTGTCATGTAATTTGTGCATTTGCTCAAACCTAAGAAAAACAGGGTTTATGCAAATACATATACAGAATTTTCTGCTTGATGAGAATGGAGGTCATATCATGCATTTGTTCTGAACTCTATTTGCAAAGACAAATGTTGTAACATGAAAAACTATGGAGAAGTGGGTAGTAAACCTTCTTCCATTAAACATTGCCCATCGGGTCATTTTATTACAGTCGTCAGTGCAACACACCGTGCAGCTGGAATGTGTGATTTACTTACTGCTTACTGCCTTCAGGATTGTTGTGACTTCCCTGCATGCTTTTAGCTCCTGGTTTAGCCAACAAAGAAACCATCTCTGCCAGAAGGCTGGTGTTTCTTCCAGAAGCTCTCCAAAAATACATCTCCCTAATTACCAGAGGAGATGAGGTGAGATCATTGTAGCCTCACTGCACCTGGTGCTCTCTTTGCTGGTCTGTCCTCCTTGACAGACCAGCAATCACTGACCCCTTGCCATGGGTATTTCACATGAGTATGCTGCCTGATATGACAGAGATGGTGCAATTACTCCTATTACTAACATAAATATATTAAATTCAGAGAGCTAATTTGCTGCTTTGCAGGCTGCTTACACTACTAAGGGGAGGAAAATAGGATTCCCAAACAAAACTCATCTGGTAAATTGTTCAGAGAATAGAACTTAGGTGGTTCAGTTCTTAGGTGCTCTGCAGCCCAGGGAAATGAACAGCTTGGGTAAATGGAGGTTGAAATGACCATTGAGAGCTGCAAAAGCTGTTATGCAGAAATAGACTCCTTAAGGTGGTCAGGAGCAAATGCGAGGAAAGGAGGAGGAGGCACATGCTTGATTTTGAATGATAAGATGCCTCCTGTAATTCAAGCTGCTCATTTAAGGCATTGTGCACTTGTCAGGTCCTGCCTGTATCTGTAATACTCACTTGTGTATGGGAACTGTTGAATCATAGTCTGAACCTCCGATCACCTGAGGCAAGAAATGAGTCAGCTGTGGGAGCACAGGTGAAGGTCAGGTGTGTGACCAAAAGGTGTGGAGCCTGACTGCACCTCTCTTAGACCCCATTAAAGGGCTGACTGCTGCTGAGGAAGGATCTCTCTGGAGATTGCTCCTCTTGGAGTTTTTCCTGCAAGCCCAGGACATGGGTAAGTAAGCTTTTTCCATTCATTTCCAATTATCCCTTTCCAATGTGATAATATTTCCAGCTATACGATCTCTAAAGACCAGCCTACGTTTTCTGTATATTTGTCAATTATACATCTGTATACTCATTGATTATACAACTTGGTCAGCGAAATCCTGCTCCTGCAAGATGTAAATGAGGGATTTGAAGTGCCAGCAGATCCAGAAGTGGCACAAAAAAACCACAACCAGCTCTTCTGGGATAGTTTAGCTGCCTTTATCCCCGACTCTTCCTTATTATAGCAGTGGCAGTTCTTACCATCCCACCATCCCTTGCCTGCAGCTTTGGTCTGTGCTACCTCTGGGTCATAGAAATTCCTACTGGATCATAGTTAGCAGATATATCTGCTGAAAGAGAAATGCCTTATTTGCAAATCCCTGTAGGACTGAAATATTGAGTTATTCAGCACTGTTTGGGCAGGCCCAGAGGCAGAAGCATAGGCAACCAGAGAGCTTTACTGATGGGATCTTGGGCATCATGGGGATTTAGCCAGCTCCAAAGTTAGGCAGTAGCTGAAAAGGGGGCTCTGAGGATTTGCATTCTGAATGAAGGAAGAATCTCTCTGTAGATTTAGTCTGTGTAGCTGTGCAGGATGGGAGACAATGGTGAGCCAGCATTATACGATATTAATTATCTGAGTAAAGTGAAGCATAAAATTCCCCACAGCACTCTTCTTCAGTCTGTTAGAGTTCTTGTTCAAGAGTGGAAGACTGTTTAATTTTGAAATGCGTATGCCAAAGGCCTCAAAGATGTGCTGTGTGTTGCATTTCTCCCCTGGAACTCAGAGACCTGACTGATGGCAATAAATGGGACTTCCCATCATGACCTTCTGTCTCTCTGGGTTTGGATACAAGACAAGCACTACACACTGACATACATAAATCTGCTGCAAATTGATTCCACTGCACAGAAACTTAGTTGTTTTCTTTAGCTCCAGTCTCCTTCAATGCAACTGTGTTATTGAACTGGGAGCATTCCTAGCACTGAAAGACTTTAGGGGTTAATAGAAAGCTGAGTATGAAAGTCTGGACTCCTGCAGATGATGACTGTGGAATATAATAACTAAGCAACTAATAAGCTTTGGAGGATGGTATAAAAAAAAAAACAACAAACTAACTGACCAGAACTCTTACGTGGAAGACTCATTTTTATGATACACTCTTTGAGTTCTCTGACTATTTGGTGTCCAGCTGATCTGTTTTACGAACCAGATTTTTGAGAGGAACTGCTTCTGTTAATGTAGTCCTATCTAAGTGCTAGTATTGGGAACCTAAAAACAGGAGGGCCCACCTTCATGTTTAAAATAAGATTTTTCTCCTGCACTTTTCCCAGCAGGGGTAAGGATGCCAGGAATGATGGAAGCTGAGCCAGCGGGTCTCACTGCCCACACTGACAGCAGCACCATAATAGGCTGATATTAACAGGGATGAGCAACCCTCTTTCATACGGATGAACATAGTCTCCATTTTAATCCTTAAAAGGTGAGCTCTCTGTGAATGAGTATTTTCACCTCATCATTGCCACTGTCATTGTTACATGTCACCATACATTTTTGTATTAAAGATCTACAGTCTTTTGCTTTTATTTGCATTTATTATGCAATTGCTTTTATTTGCAATTGCAAAGCATCAGAGTTCACTGTGCTCAGGTGGTGGTTCCTTGATGTTGTGCTGCTCTGCAGATGCTCCTGCAAAACAGAATCTAAGAACTCAAGGACAGTTACTGTCTTGCATACTGTTGGCAGTCAATGCTGCTTGAAAAATATAGATTGTTTTCCTATGGAATGTACGTAACTCTTATAACTTTTTGTTCTGACATTTATCCTCATCTTAAAGTGTCAGTGAAGCACAAAGAGGGTAGTCCGTGTGTTCAGGATTAGGTTGGCACCAAAAGGCAACCAGACGTGTGCGCACCTTGTTGCTGAACACCGAAAGAAGGGCCTCTAGTTATTGGAAATGAGAAATGATGGCCGACTATTATCTGAGCAAGTTGGAGCAATAGAAATTAGATCAAGAAAAGAACAGGAGGCTGAGGGAAGACTGAAAACTGAACATAGATCCCTTTCTATTGGATTTTGATTGAATTTTGGAGCTCAGTGCTTTTCCATGGAATAGGCCAAAACTAACGCCTAGAATCAATACGTGATCAATCCCAAACTCTTAGGATTTGGTTTCTTAGGAAAAATGAATGATTGTATCTTTCCACCTATGTCAATCAATAGTAGGATTTTTTTTTTTTTTTGCAAAACCAGTGTTGCTACTGTACACGTTCCAGAAATTTAATTCAAAAACCTTACGAATAAAGGCATGAAAAATACTTTGTGCTATCCACTTGGCTTCAGGAGCTCCAGTATCTGCTTTAATTAATAATGATGTATCCCTTCAAAACAAGAATAAACACCGGACCCCACTATCAATTCTTACTATGAGTTTCAAGCCATCCATTCAATATTAACTAAATATAGTGTGGAAAAATGAAGAAGAAATGTATTTGTTTATATTCCCTCGGCTATGAAGAAGTTATTCTACATTACATCAAAGATTTCCTTTCAAATTCACCTGATCTAAAAGGTAGAGTTTCTCCTGACTATGCAAGTCAGCTGAGAAAGTGGCTATATTTTATCAAATTCAGCTGTTCTTTTTGTACCAAAGCATATTCAAAAACCAACAGATCTATTTTTGTAATTCATTGCAATCCATTTTGCTGCTGTTCCACTGAAGGAAGTATAATTTCTGTAATTATTGAGTAGCAAAGCTATCTATTTGTTTAGTGGTGAAAAAGTTCCAGTCATCTCTATGATGAAGGTTGGTTGAAGCTTTTGCTTCTAAGTTATTTGGGGTTGCATTGATCAACATTGCTTTTATTATCAGAGGTCTTGAAATGAAAAGAGTCTCAGAATCTTACACGGATGCTTATACTCACCTGAAAGGAACAGTAAAGAAGTCTCAGAATATCCCTTCTGCCTGCTCCCTATGTTTTAGACAAATTTGTCTCTCATCGTATTTAGCTGTGATCATTAAGGAGAACCCAGCCAGCATCCTCTTGACTGCTCTGTGACACCCTCCCCTTTTTGCTGAGCAGCTGCCTCCATAGTGGTCTCAAGCCCAAGGGCATGCTACCACTTGGCAGGGTACTTAGTATATAAGAAGCCTTCCTTCTTCGGCTTAAAGAAATGGAGAACAAGAGAGAAAATATGTGAATGGGTTCACCTTTTAAGAGGTTTGCTTTCTTATTCCTTTGGATGCTTTTGTGATAGAGAAGGTTACAGTGACAACCTGCCTTTCTCTAGCCAATACACGCAGTGAGTTCAAAATCTCGAGCCTTTCGAATTGATCTAGTATAGCTGTTTCCATTACCTTCATTCTAAAGGAAGACACTGAGTTGTTAGAGGTGAGGGCAGTTGACTCAGTGGCCTGGCAGGAGGGTTTGATGATGTGATCCGCAGTGCTCCAGGTGTCCTGGTGACTGAGGATGTCCAGGTACTCCAGATCCATAAGCTGAAGCCTGCCAGGCCTCTCATGGGCAGGGGACCACAGGATGGGGCACTGCACTAGGGATGCTGATAACTGGGGCCTGCTAGGGCTGTGGCTTTGTCTTGTGGTGAGATGGGACTGGGCACAGAGGCAGGGCTGCAGCCTGGGACACACTTGGAGCACTGGATGGCAGTGTTACACAAGTTCAAAACAGGTTTCTTTTCTTTCAGGGTTGAGAATAAAGACAAAACACGTCTGCAATGACTGGAAGAGTGTATTTTTCAGAGAGATATCTGTAAGTACTGTTGTGATGTATTTATTGCTCTTCCACACAGATTTCCTTCTCCCACCCGCCCACCCCCACCCCTTTTTTTTTTTTTTTTCCCCGGTGACATTCCCATGCTTTCTTCCCTCCCAGCCCCTTTTCTCAGTGACTACTGCAGTGTTTCCCATGCCTCTTCTGAGCTCACTGGGCTCTGGAAAGGTCACAGAGCTAAACAACAAGCTTTGCCACTGAAAAAGCAATATATAAAAACCCAACAACCATAAAACTAGTGAGATCAGTCTTTTCCTCCCAGTTTTTTTAGCTTTAGGCACAAAGGACAGGAAGGAAGAGAGCACATTGGCACCAGCACAGTGTACTTGTATTCAGCAATAAGCCTACCAGGATCCAATATACTGTAGGGAAAATATGGAATTTGTACAGCTGACAGTTCACTCCTGTTATGGAGTTTGCCTGTTGCTGGTAGTGGAACAGAGCAGTGGTTCCAGGGAGAATACTAAGCCGAGCAGTGCATGTGTAATGCCAGTACAAACACATGCGATCGCACTCTTACTCCAGAGACGTGTGTGCCACGTATCTTTGGCAGCAAGCTGTGAAGCTGAAAATGCAGTTGTGAATACGCACTGCTATGGGTTTGTTCCACCCACTTGGATCCTGAGCTGGGATTTTTCTCCTGCTTTTCATCTCATTTCTCAGTGTAATACCAGGGTCACACTTTAATACAGCAAATATAATTAGAGTGCAGTTACACAGTGTGACTCTATTTCATGATACCTGTAATTACCATCCACCCATAGCTAGGAGGTTCGTTAATTTGGTGAATAAACTACTTATTATCAGACTACTTTCTGAGTTACTATCTCACATTTTAATTGCGACGGCACTTTTTGCACATATATCTAAGGGCTTACTGTGTAACTGTCATTTGCATCACGCTACGCTTGTGATTTTGTGATTGAGTTCAGTCTGTTTCCAAACATACGATATTTGTTTGCGCAGCAGTAGTATGTTAGGTCAATTCAAAAAGGTAAATCAGTACTCACGTTAATAACTCACACCCACGATTCCTACAGGATATCCCTACCCTGCTGAAGCATGAAGGATTTTAAGGAGTGTTCTGGAATTGGATCTTGTTTTCACTTATCTCCTTGTTCTGTGTACACAGCCACAGTGGTGAATCAGAACTGCCTGCATTACAGCTGGCTGACAAGGCTCACAAAGCATGGCAGGTCTTTGGGATCAGGAGAGAAGTCATGGATGATGTAGTTGGTCTCCTTGCAGCCCCTTCCACATGGTTGTGGGTATCCCTCTGCTGGATTCAGCACAGCTTCCATTCAGGTGTTATAGCTTCATATTCCCAATGCTGACATCAGTTTGAATTATTTTTTTTTTAGTTTTAAGTATAAAGTCTCTGCAAAGAAGAAATTGCTACTCAGTATTTCTTTGTGGGTCTGGGACTGTAGGATTCTCAGAGGACCTTGGAGTAGACAGGCGCTCACAGCATTTTAAAATCGGTTGGGAACTCAGGCCCTACGTCTGTTGGGACTCAGTACCCTGTGTTCACCCTCAGGGCTACAGTAGCAGGAGTCACAAACCACTATGTGGCAGAGATCTGGGATGCAGTTCTGGCCCTTGGCTCAGTGAGGATGAGTGCAGGAGCAGTGTTTGCACAGGGCAGAGGAAGGAGCAGCGCTGGGAGAGGTGCCCCAGCCAGCTGCTAATCCATCTTTGTATGGGTACAACAATTAGGATAATTATAACTCTTTGAGTAAGAGACCGTTTGTGTGCCTTTGCTGTTTATATGTATCTAGAAGGAAATTGCAGACAAGTGCCTGCCAAGTGTATCCCTAGAAATATTTTTGAAACTGTCATCCACAGGCTTTGAATACCAGAGGCTGTTTAATCTCTCACCCACTCGCTTTCTCTCTCCAAGCCCCCACCTCCCACTCTCTGGCCTGATTTCTGTAGGGAGAAGAGCTTAGAGTTTTATCACAGTGTGAAGACTTAGGCAGTTTTGTTTGAGGACAGAATCCAAAGGTGTCACTGCTGGGCAGCCCGTACTTGTGGACAGAGCAGCACTAGCTTAGTGCAGAGCACAGGGATCAGTGCATGGACACTCTGGAGACACTTTCAGTTCCTAGGGCAGGTGGCTAGTGTGCCTCTCATCTGCTCCCTCTGACAGGGTTGAGAGAGAAAGAAAACAGTTTGGGTGCGGGGAGCTGGCATATTGCAGAGACTGAAATCTCCTATCAATCTATCAATAAATGGGACTTGCTGTCACTGGGGGTACTACTCTTGGTGCACCATATTTTACTTTTAGAGTGACCTCTCAGAAGTGGCCCATTGCAGATAACATGTATACCGGTCCTGTTTAGTACTGCCACTAGTCCTGTTCCCTTTTGGATGTCCAGGACAGAGAGGCAGCTGGATTTTTGCAATGGATGTACTTCCTCTCTAATCAATCACCTTTTCTATTCATGATTTGCATTCCAGTGGTTGTTATGAGTGACCTGTGCAAATGAAATCCAGAAGGAAACCTGCAGTGAGATGTGTAATGAAACAGAGTAATGTTCATGGCACAAACTTACCTAATAATCAGTTGAAACTGTACGAGCTGATCTCTGTACATCTCTGTCCTGCAGTGCGTGAATGAACCTCTATTGTTACCAAGAACAGAAAACTTGAAATCATCCAGAACTCCTTCTGTTCACCGCAACTGAAACAACTGCAGACAGCAATGCTGAACTGTCAAACCATATTACAGAAAAAAGCAAAGAAGATACCTCTCTTTGGTAAGCAGAGGTAGGACATTTCTCATGTGTCGTTCTGACTTCAGTTTTAAAAAGCAAAACAAACCAGCCCCATCTATACTCTTCTTTGCATGTTTACATCCCTTATGATGACTGATGCTCCAGGATTTAGTGATTTTTCCTATGTTTTCCATAATCCAGTATTTAAATTGTTACTGTCAATAATTTGGATTCTGGGAGGTAGCAGAAGATTCAAACACAGAGGCAGAGTTGCTGTGCTTTAGGCATCTACAGAGTATGAAGTATGTGGCGAACAGTTAAAAGTACAATCCACCTACCTTTGAGATCCATGGAGGTTCTTCCACTTAATAAAGCAGATTTACTGAGTCAGACTCAATGGGGGTGAAAACCTCTTAAAAAAGAGGTTGACTCAATTGTCCTTTTTTCTAATTGGGTTATTTTAAATACTTCAGCAAAGAATCAGATTATTTCTTATTCTCTCTTGATTATTTTGTCCTTTTTTTGTATGTGTTTCCTTACTAAATTACTGTTCACCTGTTGGCAACTTCCAAGTTTCTAGGTGAAATCTAACAGCTGCAGAACTTGGGTTTTTAATTGGTTACAACTCACAGAGAGCCAAAAAAAAAAAAATCAAGTTAATGGTCTTCCTGAGGAAGAGACTGATTTGCTCTCATGAGTGGGTATATAAACACTAATTATATTCTGAAAGGCTTTGGCTATTAAAACCACATTAGAAGGAATATTAAGGACTTTCTTCTTCACCTTCCCACACGCGTGGGCTGAAAATTGCCCCGACCTTCGTATCCTAATTCCCTGTTTTCTTTTCAGGTTCTGTCTGGCCTGGCGCTGGCCCGTTCACTGAGGACACGCTCTGTATTTAGAAGAGAGGTTAAGCTAGAGGGGACCATTTGTGTTTCATGGTGATCTATCCAGGGCTGTTTCTGGAGGTGTGAGCTGAGGCCTCCCTGCTGCAGCCCTGACCACAGGTGACAGCTGAGGGCAAAGACACTTTCCAGAGTGCAGGTTTTTATGTGTTTGGACAAATCAAAGTTAGTAACTACCAACCGTGACAATTGTCAGCATTTGTGCCTTCCTTGACAGTGATGTGAAAATCAAACAAACCAGTGCCTGTGAGTTCTTCTCTGATATGTTTGTATTAAGCAAGTTTAAAACAACAACAACAACAACAAACAAAACAGTGTTATTTGCCATTGGGGTTAATGAGCCCTACACTGGGGTTTGTGTCCTCACCCAGCTATCATGCACTGCTCCAGCCAAGTGCCACAGCAATCTCTTAGCTGATGCTGTGCCTCTTCTGGCCATGGGCACCATCTCTGCTGTGGCTGAAGATGAGAACACAGCTCAAAGTTCTGCAAAGTGTCAAAGTTGTACTGAGTCCAGAGCAAGGAGAGCAGAGGCAGATACACAGCATGTCTGCAGTCATGGGAGCAGGATAAGGCAGTTTCTGTAAGCTTCTGGAGGAAATCTGAACCTTGGAAAAAGATTGTCTAGCCTTAAAAGTCCGATTGCTCTCTCTGAGATCCTATGTTCATCATCATAGAATGAGTAGGAGAGTAGTACATGTGTTTTTTTCAGCTTTTTAGCTCTTCTCACAGTGACAAGAAACACTCACAGACATAACTCATTATAAAGTCTAATAGAGGTTATGTTTAATTAATCTCCGAATAAATCCCAATGAAAAATAACTTGATAACTTGATCTGTCCCTCTAAGCAATACAGAATGTTAGAAAATGAATCTATATTTCACATGGTTTTTTATTCACCCATTTTGGCAGGGTGACTGGGAGAGCCTTGAGTGAAAAAGACAGATAGTGTTTTCTTTTCCCCAGCCATTGAGGTGTTGCAGAAATATTCCTGTCCATTGTGGCAGCAAAATGAGAAGAGTTTCTCTAAAAATTTCTTTACCCACAAGTCTGGCATGATATGGAACATTAGGGTTTCATAGTATGTTACATCTTTCTATGACATTACAAACTGGAATGCTCACATAATCATACCAAGTATTGAACATTTCTTTCCTATTGAGATACAAATCCGAGAATTAGTCTCAAGAATACTTAGTTACAGCTTTTCTAGGAGTGATTGCATTCCCTCATTTCCAAAACATCCAATGGAGAGACTACCAGTATATTTCCTTTTGAACTTTAATGGGAAGACCCCCATGTTGCTTTGCAGTAGTTGGGATGCACAGGTTCAGTTTCCATATCAGGCACAAGCTTGTAACACCACTCACAAACATCCATGTTGCTTTTTGGGAGTCACAGCTGCTGATGTTCCCCATTAGGTCAGGAAATGTGTGGGATTTGCAAGTCTCTGCAAGGTAAGTGCTGTTCTGGCCAGTGTCCAGGGCTATGACATCACTGGAGGAGCTGCAACACAGTGCAGCACTGACATGGGACTGACAATCCTGTCTCTGAAGTCCCCTTTTCTTAGTTGCTCATGGCCTCCTCTTCACACCTGGCAGGGAAAAGTCCTGCTGGTGCTAAGAAGCCCGGAGTTAGGAATCAGAGTGAAAATGATATTCGGAAAGGGCTTTGGAATATAGATAGCAGAAAATATACAGTCACTTCTCCTGGGAGGTCAAAATACAGGTGCATCTGAAAACACACATCTTCTTCCTCCAGAATACAGCCTTCTGTTCTGGTTGCCTATCAGAAAGAGTCCATGCAAACACAGCATGGCCTCAACACAGGTAATAACATTTTGGAGAATGACAAGATTTCCATTTCACAACAGATGGAGAAGGTGAAGCCGGCATATTTTACAGAGAAGACAAGTTACAGTGCATCATATGGTTTACACAATGCTGAGTAGTAAAGTATATTTTGGGCCTGTGCAAGCATTCTGCATGCAGGAACATGGGTGTGCTGAAAGAAAATAGAGAATAAAAAAAGCAGTATTTTTTGCATTTCATAACTATGGAAATTCTTTCCATGAGAGGTTCTTCAGGAGGTCTGTGGAATTTCAGACCAGAGATCACTTTAGGCAGTCCCAGTTATTTTCCTTAGGATAGTTAATAACAGCAAACAGTACTGTGGCAGATGAGGTTGTACCAGGACCCCACCTCCATCTCAAACAAATATCTTCGAGTTAAGCCAAAATGGAAGTTCCCAGAGGTGGTGTTCGCATTCTACAGAATTTCAGGTGTCTTTTACTGGGTTGTGCTTTGTGGTATGAAGGATAATATTCACCATGCTTCAGAAAAAGCCTTCCTGTATCATGGGGCTTGGAGTCATCTCCCCATCTCATTTTCTGGCTTACCAGTAGATAAAAGCACATCTCTGGTATGTGGGAGAGGAGAAGATGAGAAAAGGATCATGTGAGGACTTTGCTATTCTTTTTTCTGTTCGTATTGCAGGAAAGTAGTTTTTGAGATTTTCTATGGTTGGGCTCCCTTATGGCCCTCATTTGTAACAGCATGTCATCTCCAATTATAATCTAGATATTTTTCTGTCCAAAGCAAAGGGAGAGAAAGTGTTGATAGGAGGACATGATGTATGGACTTGCTTATATTCTGAAAAGGGGTATGAACTGTGAGGGTTTAGGTTATATTCTGAGAAGAGTTTTATATTTATCTGTGTATATTTTGGAAATGTTCGTGCTTTGTCACCTCCCTGTTTGCAGCTGTGCAGTCAGACCACCAGAGACTTCAGGGACTAAGTGATCAAATTTGTCCATATTGCTGTTTAGAGGCTTAGTGAATTCACCTGCACTGCTTGGGGCAGATCAGGTCGTTGTGTCAGGTATGCCAGACTTGTGAGTGAGATCCCATCCCCAGACACAGCCTGTTAAGTGATGTAGGGTGAGAGCTATTCACCTTTTTAGCAAATGCTTGTCATACCAATGCCTACCCTTGTCAGTCTATTTCTGATAACATAAATGCTTAACGAGAGCTTCCCACTCTCCATTTTTATCTCCTGTATACATTTTAGTAGTATTTCTTGTTCACTGAGCCCAGAGCTAATGATGCAACTGACTGAAGGAAGAATAATGAGGACTGTTGTGTACAGCTGAACATCACAGACAAAAGGTAGAAATGTGTGTGGCAGGGATATGACTTCTGTGTTTACAAACTTTATTTATGTATTCCGTACTTACGAGTTATAGTTCCTGCATGAACTAGACATAATGAATTGAGAATACCAATTCTGTAAAATTAGATCCAAATCTGTGTTTGGGAACACTATTTTAAGTTCTGGGCAGTAGAGAAAAAGAGAGTGTAAGAGCATCTGGTGTCAGACTCGAGATATGCGCTGCTCTGTTCCTCTAACACAAGCAGAGTTAGCAGCTTTCTTGTAAGCAAGATGCCAGTCTCCTCATTTTTTTTTTTCCAGAGAAGCACACAGTTCCATATTGACATTGTGGAAGAACTAACTTAGGGGACATTTGTGCCTTACTCACAGAAATTATGAGAATATAAATGTAGGTTGGAAAACTGAGCTCTGCTTACACATAAAAAACATCACAAATTCAGGGATCCTCTTTTGTCTGAACTTTCCCACATTCACGAAGGTCTGTGATGTTCTGAAGTGAAAGACTGGGCTGGTTACTCTTGTGAGAAGTGGCTGAAGTCCTGATGTGCTGGATAGGCAAGGAGTAATCAGAGAATCGTTAAGGCTGGAAAATGCCTCTAAAATCATCTAGTCCAATTCTCAATCCATCACCACCAAGCCATGGGGGGGCATGTTTTATAAGGACACCGAGGGTCATACCTGACCCTTGGTGGTGAGGGGTAGTGGACAGGGAAACACCTGAGGAAAGCAGGCAGATTGTGCCAAAGGAGAATGAAGGAAGGAAGGAGTGGTGCCCTTGAGATTGAGATATACAAATTAGTCAAGTGCAGAATGACATGTTTTTCAAAAATAAAACGTGGGAAAGATAGTTGTTGCAAATAGTGTTGTGTTTGCTTCCCAAATAAAGAGAGAATGAGAAACTGAAGTTCTGCTGGAACACAGCATTGGTCATGGTGTTTAGTTTCATGAGACTGTTAATTGCAGCAATACAGCAGCCTACATGCAATACTACAGGCCTGTGAAAGCACAGGTTTACATAGAGACGTACATTTCTTACAGTAGGGATGTTGCAATTTTCTTCTTAATAGCAAGGCTGGGCAAAAGACAAGGAGCTGATAGGCAGCATATATGGATTTTCTGGATCTGCAGCACTTGGTCAAATTTAAGGCAGAAGTAATGAAGGAAGAGCACGTGAAGAGACTGAGTAAAACCCGATATGCACTGGGGATTTTTTGTAGAAGGACAGTATTTACATGCATGGTAAGAACCAGATGGCAAGACACTTCTGAAAAGATAATTTTACTCTCCTTTTTGTTTTGCTTGCTCTGGAAATTTTTCAGCAGCTGCTGTGTTCTCTGTGTAAATGAAGTTGTGGGATTGAGAATGGGCAGCTTAAGGTGACAAGAAATTCCCACATCTGCTATAACCCCAGATAGTGTTTTTCCCTGAGAATCTCATTCTGTCTTGGACAAAATGCTTAAAGTGTAGAGATGTGTTCAGCTGCTACATTAAAAAAAAAAAAAAAAAAAAAAGATAATTTCCAGCTATTTGAAGCCCCCTGAGAAGGCAGTCTGTTAAACTGTTGCTGAAGTTTTCTTCTTAAACTAAAATATACGCATAAAAAATTTTCATAGTATGCTGGTGCACATCCAGCTCTTGTAGCCTCTGAGATGTCATAAGTTACATATATAAGGATGTTGCAATAGGTGGTTATTTTTGCATTTTTCTTTTGTGTTTGCCTTTGTCATTTTCATAGTTTTCCTCTAAAAATATGCAAAAAGTGTTGTTAAATACAAGAAAGAAGCAATGAGCCCCACAAATCACATGCGCCATTGCCCACCCTGGTCTTTCTTGGTTCCTGCTCAGGTTTAGAAAACAATCCCGGAGGTTAATGGTTTGTGTGGGAGCAAATCCCTCTGATTAGAGTCCCTTGTCTGAGTCTCTTCTCCCGTTTCCATCCTTAGCAGCTGTCTGAGCTGGTTGTCTTGGCTCTCTTCAAGAGAAGGCGCAGATAGAATCATCCCCATTTGATAACATATCCCATCATCAAATCTGTATTCAAAACAAGTGAAACTAATTGCCCTGCAATGGCTGCAAAGAAAGTCTAGGATGTTGTCCAAAAGGAGGCCTGTCAGAGTTCATAAGGTCACTTAGTGTAGGGAAGGATTCGTATTACCTCTTTCTGTGCACCATCCCCATCAGGCAACACCATCCTTCAAGGAGAATGAACAGAGTATTTTTAGCTTTGTTGGGAATTAATTTCTGATAATCTAAATTACTGTGAAATTGACTGGAAGATTAATGTACAAACTGGTCTTGCAAAGACCAAACAAGCGCAACTGCTTTTATGAAGATGACTGCCAGGAAGGAGTCCAGGGTGAGTTTTGTCATGGAGCACAGGATTAAAAGCTGTAAGTTAAAACAGAAAACTATTTAAATGAACTAAAAATAGATGACTAGAAATGTGTGGGCAGAGGCTTATATGTGGAGGATAGAAGGTAAGAAAGAAATATGCAGAGGTAATGTTTTGCATCTAAACTGAGCTAAAATCAAATAGCCTTTGAAAAAGGCAGTCTTGCATCCCTGTTCCAGATGCAAAGTAGTCTCTATTTGTTGGCTTTGTTTTCCGTTAGATTTCCCAGCCTAATCAACCTCTCCTATGGCCACGTGGCCACTAGATCCAGCTGGTGGAAGTGTGGGGAAAGTGTGGCCAGGAGCTGGTTGAGGGGAGTGCATTTTGGTAGCAGGTATCTGTTAGATCATTGTATCCCAAAATTCTGCGCAGCCCTGGAGGGTTAGTCAGGGCATCCTGCAGGCTACGTTCGTGGGGATGGCACAGGGTGAGCCTGCAGCTCCCTGCAGATGTGGATAGTATGTGGACAGTTCATTTCCATCTTCACAGAGAGCATCAGAGCTGTGAAGCAAAACAAAAGCGTGAGGTCTAGTAAAGAACAGAAACGTGGCTGTCATTTCAAGGTGACTTCTGAGTTCCCATCTAGGCTAGCTCTCCAAAGTTATTTGCTCAGAAATAGGCTTTACTTAAAAGTACACAGTTTGAGAAGTCCATGTATCAGCTGTGCAGAGACAAGGAAGACTTAACCTGTTAGAGAAGGAGAAATATCAGAATTACTTTTGTATTTTTGGATTATTCAAATAAGTGAGTAGTTGAGCATCGCAGAAAGAGAATTTCCTTCTTGTTCTGAAAGGATGAGAAGGACCACCTGATTATAACAGATCAAAAAGAGCTCTGTTTTTTTAGCATGTGTGGGTAGATTATAGCTCACAGCCACATGAGCTGGTCTGTGGGCCTTTTCTAAATATGTTTTAACTGTCATGGAGGTACTATTCCTTTGCACAATATAGGGTTCAAAGGAGGAAAAAATGCTTGCAGAAGTTCTCTAATCACTGTCAATGCAAAAAGTTTACTCAGACTCAGGTGGACCAATGGAATATTGAGGACTTTCTTCATATTTCAATATTTATGCTTTCCTCTATTGCCATTAGCTGCTGAGCTGAAATCTAAGAAACCTTTTTGGAAGGAAGGAAAAAAGAAAGATTGGCAATATCCTAAGCATGACTACGTTTTGGGAATGCTAATAAGTGTGCATCTCAAGATATTTCCTACAATTAACTATTTTAATGAAATACAGAATTTGGTTCACCTCTGCTCAACCCTTTTAGAAGTCTGAGTCCCATCAAAGTATATTAGTAAAAGAATTTCCTGCCGCTTCCTATCCTGCTCAAAGAAAAAAAATAGCAGAAAGTGTTATAAACAACTAGCTTGCAGAAGATAAATTGTGAACTTGTAAATGTTCATACCAAAAACCTGGTGTGGAGTTGTATTAACAGACCTTACTCGAACAGATATTTCATTGTCAGAATGTAAGGCTGAGTTGCATAAGTTCCACAGAGGATTGCTCTAAGTCTGGCAGTATTCATTAAATTCATTAATGAGCTGAATGATGACACAAAGACAGTTGTTATTAAATTTGCAGATAATTTCAAGCAGCAAGAGACTGCAAGTATGTGAGAAGCCAGGATCAAAATTCAGTGATCTTGATAAATTGCAGATATGATCTGGAAAATGTGGGTAGCATTCAAGATGAAGAAGAACTACGTTTAGATAGGAACATGGAACTGCAGAAATGCAGGACAGCAAAGAACAGTCTTCAAAGCAGTTCTGTGGTAAAAGATATAGCAGGCATCATATACCACAAATAGAACTGCGGTCAATAATGCTGGGCTAGTGGAAAGAAAAAAAAAAAAAGAACATGATCCTGCACTGCCTGCACAGGCACAGATTGCACAAGATGGATAAGTGTCTCCAGGATGAACTAATTGGAAAGGAGAGATGTGGAAAAAACACAGACTGGAAGAAAAAAGAACTGCTGCTATCTGATCTGATCTGAAAAATGGTCAGGAGTCTTAAAGAAGGTGAAAGTCCACTGCAAAGAGAACAAGGATAATCTGCTGTCTATATCCATGACAAAGGGCAAGAAATAATAAGTTTCAATTTTAACAAGAGAGATTCATCTTCAATATCAGGATAAAGACAGATAGTGTTCCCCTAAATACAGGAATAAGTTTCCTGCAGTGTCTATGGCTGAATGTCTTTAAGGTCCTCTGAGGAGTAACATTGGGTACAGCTGATCCTACCCGAGGCAGTGGGACAGACTAAGTGATTTCAGTCCCCTTCTGTGCTACAGTTTGATAACAAGCAGAAAAAAAACCCCAACCCACTGAGTAATTTACATGTTTAGTTAAAATTAACTATCCTAATCTGAATATGCATCACTGCAGTCAGCTTCTGGGGAATTTAGCCTTCAGTTGCTAAGAATGTAAGCAGGAGCAAGTTGAAAATTTCAGAATTCGTAACTTGTCAAAATTTGGGCAGATTTTCACAGAACAGCACATCCTCATTACCGAGGCCCACCCTGATACATTTTTAATGGTAGCCTCAAAACATTGGACTATTCAGTCAAAAGAATTTATTTAACATGGGAAAAAGCCTTTTTTTTCCCCCTCTGGATACATTGGAGAGAGTTAAGCAGGTTTTTTTCCTGAAACATTAAAAAAATAAAAGATGAAAAACTAAAAGCCAGCTTTGTGCTGATCTGTAAAATGAAACATTCCAGCTCAAGCAGTCGTTGTTTGATTAGAATATCAGCAATCTGAACACACAGTGCAGAACATAAAAAAATACACACAATTTCAGCAAATGGCAGAACTTTAACCATGCCTACCATGGTTATTTACCTGTAGGAGGATTTCAGGTCTTACCATTTCTCCATTATTCATAATGTCCTCTGAGATCCTGGCATGAAGCAAATTTAAAGATCTGTGGTGGTGTTCACAGTAAGGTGCAGATTTGGACCAGTTTCTTGGATAATGAGAAAAATAAAACACATGTTTTTAAAAATAAATCTTACATATTATTTTGATTTAAGCTTTATGCAAGTGTGTTGTTCCTGTGTTCTTGTTTAACATAGCAGAACAATTCAAAATGGTTCTAACTGAAATGTCTCAATCAATCTCTTTATTCCTAAAGGTTAGCAAGCTTATTGAAGTAGGGAGTGTGTTTCAGAGAGTTTCTGGTGCAGCTCTTCTGACCAGAGAGGTAGAAGATGAGACCGGAGCTGAGTCCTGGATCGACTGCATGTTTCACACTTCTAAGATATGCAAAACGTCTTGAGACACGTGCATGCCTGGCTGCGCAGGTAAGGGGGGTTCACAAAACTAAAGAAGAGTAACTGCAGCCCAGTGAGGCAAACCTCCTTCACATCTTTGTGTGCTCAGCAGAGAGAAAAAGAGTTCTTTCTGGTGCAGTGCTGAGCATCAGAGGTTGTACCGCAGTTCTGGAACTCCAGTTTCCTTACTCACCGTCTCTAGCAAAAACCTGGAAGAAGTGAGCTTCCTCAGCTAATATTTGTTTTCATGAGTGCTGCTCACCTGACCCTGCTCAGCCATACCTTCTTGTCACATCCTGCCTGTTAGGGTTGGTCTTTCACATTTCCCAAGTGTTGCACCTTCTCAGCAGCAGACAAACTGGAACAGTAGCCAAAAGTCATCAACCAATATTCACTTGAGTTTGAAAGTGAGTGTTAGGGACTACTCGTTCAAACTGTAGAAATGTTTGACCCCTCAGACTTCACTGCTTTTAACTGAAAAACAAACAGAAGAAAAATATGTAACTGAATATTCACCAAAAGTTAGTGTCCAGTGTTAAAGTGCCCTGTTCACAAAAGAAAACACGTGTTCAGCTGCATAACTGAGCCAAAGAGGGAGAAGCAGTGCCACATGGTTTAAATAAACCATCAGCACCCTGTAAAATGTTTATCGCTATTAGAGAATAGATTCTATATGCAAAAATGTGTGAGTGTACACAAAGTGAGCATATGTAAGTACACAGACATGCATTTCAGTACTTGAGATGTGTTGGTGGGTACTATAAATCATACAAGTACAGGAAAGAAACATGTCTTATGGTGATATTTTCAATTTCTTCCATATGTTAAATGCTTTTCAAATGCAGGAGATGATACAGTTTCTGCTTTGGCAAATGTGCAGTTTAATAAGATGCAGATAAATAGTGGTGAAAGGGACATGGCAAATAAGCAGCATGATCAGAGTTATGACAGGCACATACTGCATCTTGCTAGTTGCAAACATTTTTATAAACACATTTCATGCCTTCCTCCACACTTCAGGCTCCTCGTTCCCACTGCACACCAGCTCCCATCACAGCTTATGTAATTAATCATGATAAAACCTATTTCAAACAGAAAGAATCCACAGGAAACTCCTGCAGTATACAGAAGAAAATAGAAAAGGATTCTGTGATTTACTCAGAACAAGTGTTCCTTATGCACCTTTTCCAGTCCAGTAGGAGCAGGCTATCTGGAGAAAGTCTAAATTCCATGGGAATTCACTCATTTCTGCCATTAAGTGCAGTGAGCTTTCATAAAACTTCATTGACACTTAACGTGGCAGAAGTGGAGGTTCTGGCCTGGGAAATCTTGGCAAGTTCTGAGTCTGAGCACAAGGTGATCTCCTTCAGAAAGAGTGCCAGCTGTCAAAGAACTGATCTCGTGGGGATTAGGAAGAAGTGATGTAGAGATCTTAGCAGAGTCCTACCCATTGAAGATGGAAAAGCTTAAAATCCCCTCTAAACATGTGCGATTAGTACAGGAAGGATGACTGCTAATCTCCTCACTTGGCCAGGGCTCTGATTTGTTCAGATGTGTGATTTCCAAGGCAGGAGTGAAAAGGAAGCCTCTGTTTTGCTTGAGCAAGAATTAGGGCACTGAGGAAACTGAATTGTTTCCCTTCTGATTAGCTGCATTGTTCTTGGTCCGTTTTGGGACTGTAGTCCCCAGACCAGCCCCAGATAGAATCACAGAATCACAGAATGGCCGGGGTTGGAAGGGACCTCAAGGATCATGAATCTCCAACCCCCTGCCACATGCAGGGCCACCAACCACCCCATTTAATGCTAGATCAGGCTGCCCAGGGCCCCATCCAATCTGGCCTTGAACACCTCCAGGGACGGGGCATCCACAATAGCATGAGCCAAAGCTATTTATACAACCCTATTTGAAACAACCAACGAACAAGGTCTTCCAGACTGTCCCAGGTGCACTTGCAAACACTCTATTTCTTTTCCACAGTATTCTTTGTAGATAAAAATGAGCAAGGGGGCCACTACTCATGGCATTCTGATGTTTTTAACTTTATATAGGAAATTTCTTCTCAGTACGTTTGATTTTGTGATTGCTTTACATTCAAGGAACAAGTTCTCCCACACCTGAAATTCACCATTTAATTTTCCTAATGATAACAAGTCACCGAGAAGTTTGTCAAGGATCACCCAAAACTTAAGAATCATCAGAGCTGACACAAATTTCATGTTTGCAAAGACAGCTGCAATCCTGTTGCACAAAGGTAGGAATAGGCTCTGTTTTTGTTCTTCTAGATCCTTACAGATTGAGATGTACACATTTGGCTTTCTCTTTTTAACTCATGGCTTGAAAACCAGTACACACTACCTGCCTTCTTCAGCCTGACAAGTTCAATTTCTGTAAAACACGTTAACATGGATCAAAGCAACCTCTTGTGAGCAGAGATCCTGAGGGAGAGCTCTCCCTGGAGAGAAAGTATTTGTACTCGTGGACATCTGGCAGACGTGGCAGCACCTCCTGCACAGGCTTTCCCTCCGGAGAAGGGTATGCAAAAGGACAGTGAAGCAAGACTCCCCATACTTGATTCTCCACTGATGGAATTTCCAGAGAGCCCTGTGATGGAGGTGGAAGGAAGTGTCAGTTTTCTGCAAACTTAATTTGTTTGAAGCTGAATGGCTGAAATCACCTATTTTTGTAATTGCTGCATTTTTCTGCTGAATCCATACAGAACTTAGCACATGCCATAGAGGATCAGAAATTTTAAAAGTCTTCTTCTGGAAAGACCAGCTAAGAATTGCAGAAGGGTACTGTGAAATGGCAACTGAGAATACCCACCTTACATAGTGAACAGTGAAAGAAAGTGAAAAGGTGAAAGCAATCGCTGGCTCCACAGAATAGTGGATACGATGAAAAGATGCAGGATTCTTTTTTCTTCCTGAAACTCCAGATAGGGGAAGCAAGGTAGGCAAAACTAGCAGTACCCTATGCCTTGCTCCTGCTGAATGCTAGCATGAGGCTGTGCTGCTCATAAACCTTCAAACCTAGTCAATGTTGCCATCAATTTGATAAAGTTAATTGAATATTTACGAAGCAAAAGATCTTTCCCTAAAAAAACCTGAGGAATTCAAAACTACTGCTGCAGTCTGGTACTTGAAACTGTACCATGAAATAAGCAAAGAGCTCTGAACCAACACTTTAAAAACATCCACAGTATGTGACAAAAAAGATAGGTTAAAGCCTCCTTAAGACTACAAAGAAACTATGCCGTAGCAGCTGCCTGAAACAAAATAGGAGAGAGGAATTAACACACCAGCTAAGGTCTTAGAGTGCTGCAGCAGTGTCTGTAAAGCCTATGGCTCTGTTGTTCTAATGATGTAGGCTAAGACACAAGAGATAAGAAAAACCAAGACACTGAAAGCCATAGCAAAACTGGGTCACTGTTAAACATTTTATGAAAAATAGAACCTACTTGAAGCAACTCTGAAAACCTCCTTGCTTTCCTCACATGCTCAGCCAGAGAGTGGCACTGACTCCACTTCTGTGCCCATGGGAAATAGCCCCAGTTCTGTGGCCTGAGCTAGCAACTCCATTTTTTCTTATAATTAACACTTGATGACTATCTTTTGGAGGAAGTGCCACAAGGTAAGGCTTAGTTACTGGACCAAAAGACCTGTGAAGGAAAGCATCTGCCCAGCCTCAGAACAGTGCAAGAGCAACAGTGAGCAGGACAGTGCTGGGAAGCACAAGTGAGGGTAAATCCAATGTCACAGCCATGAGGGACTGGAACCTGTTTCTGCAGTGCTGGGGTGGAAGGGTTTGCAGCAGGGAGAGTAAGGAGTGCTTACTGGGATATCATCAGTGCTCGGGGAGTTTGCTGCTGCTACAGGTTTGAGCAGGAGGTACAAGAGCTTTATAAAAGGTGTGCTTTGGTTATTTAAATCAGTCTCTGTGATAAGGCAAAAATGATGGTATTTTTCAGAATAAATGTTAGTGTAAATGAATAACTAGCTGAGCTGCTTTTAGTGTGAATAACAGCACCACACAATGTCCTACAAGAGTTAACCCATTTTGATAACTCCAAACCAGCATACTGTGATATCCTGTAAGAGTCAGTGAGCTAGTGAACCACACTCTGCAGTGCCTTTCTGACAGCAAATGGAGGGGAGGGACCTGTAGGGGAAGCATCTGTCTGTGGGGTTACCACAGGCTCTGGAGTTGCTTCTGAGCAAAGGGGGCTTAGCTGTCCTTTGTGAGGAAAAGGAAGGAAACAAGATTCCTATCCAATGGAAGGAACTGGTGGAGCATGTCCGTAGGAAGCATGCAAGTACCTTTGCACATCTAATTAATGCACAGAAACTCATTGCAGCCAACAGTGAAGGCTTCTGTCCGTGGGACAGGTTTGCTTACAAGAGCTGTGTGCTTCAGAGCAGTTTTGTTGAAGCTGTTGTGGCTGTGGGAGGTGTGCAGGGCCCTGGTGCCAGCAGCCCCGGCTGCTGCTGGGCATTGCGAGTGTTCAAGGAGCGCAGGAAAACAGTACCCAATTGTACCACACAGCACAACACGAGTGAGAGTGCAAGATGGCCAGAATGTAGTATAGACTCTGTGTGGTCATGAAGTGTGCCCAATGGAAACAGCAAGAAAACAACCAAATGTAGGTGATGCTGACAGAGAAATATAAAGACCATGCTAAAGGTGTACGAGGCAGCACTCCTTTCTCCATCCCACCAGCAAACGAACTTCACTGAGGCTTTGGGCATGTGGAGGTGGGACTCTAAGAACAAGGGCTCAACCACAGCTGGACCAGGTGCAGATTTTTCCTCTTACGGTCCTTGAGATGCCCTTAACCAGCCCACGGCATCGGGACCACCCGTTATTGATCTGCCTTTAGTGGAACTGCGGAATGCGGCTCCCCTCGGGCTCTGCCTCCCCCCTCAGGACGCCGGGGCCGAACTTTCCTCTCGCTCCGGAGAGGGAGATCCAGGCCCGGCTCTGCGCTCCGTGGGGCAGGGCAGGGCAGGGCAGGGCGGGGCGGGGCGGGGCGGAGAGGAGCGGGCGGGCCCGCCCATAGCGGGCGCTGCAACAGCCACGGGGTCGGGTCCGCCCTCGCTGCCCCGCCTGGCGGGAGCGAGGGGCGGGCGGCAGGCACCGTGTGCCCGCCGCTCTCTGCTCTGCCGGCTGGAGGAGAAGGGGCATCCGAGAAGAGGCGCGGAGGAAGAGCCCACCGAGGAGACTACGCCATGGCCCCGGCTCGCCGCCGCCCCTGAGGAGGCGCGAGGGGCGGAAGGGCGGCGCGGTTGCCACGGTAATGGGGCGGCGTAGTGCCGGGGCAGGTGGGATGAAGACGTCTCCGGGCGGGCTGCGGTGCCGCCGTGCTGCCGGGCATCCCGCTGGGAAGGACGGGGCTGTGCGGCGAGTAGGGCAAGGCAGGGCTTGGGAGGGGTGCCTGTGCCCCGTGGGGAACTTGGGAAGTGCCGCTCTCGGGCAGCAGCGTTTCGTTCCCAGCGGCGCTGCGGCGGGTCGCTTGGCGGAGCGCCCGGAGCCTTCGTCCCCGCGGCACTACGGGCATCGCCGCTCAGCCTCTCAGTGCGAGCGCGGAAGCATAGGCTGTAGGGCCAGCAGTAAGCTTCGGGTGTTCCTGAGGGAACTGCAGATTCTTCTCGGGGAAATGCAGGTTTCTTGCAGCAGCGGGGCATATCCACAAGCTTCAGTTTTATGCAAGCGTCCCACGTCCGCGTGGTACTTCCCTGGTATTGGAGCATACCGAGGCGCCCCATTGGTGGTACTTACTCGCAGCTGGTTGCGAGTACTTTCACTCTGCTGCCTTGTAAATCTACTTAAATAGAGGTCAGACGTTGGCTTGTGGTTGTGGATTCGGGGCCGTGGGGTATGAGCACAGTATAATAGCACTTGCTGTTCACATATGTGCATAAGAAGCTGAAGAAACTGCTTAGATGTGGCCAATATTGACTTATTTTTAGGTGAGTTCCTTCTTTTTCCAGCAACCTGATAATTGAATGCTTAATGGCAAATGTTCCTGTTCCTTTCCTGCAAGTGTGGCTTCTGAATAGCCACTATTTACTTTTCACGTTTTAAACTGTATTGGAGATCAGAAACAAGTGAAGGAGAAACATTTACTGGCTGCACATCTCACACTGAGGTTTATCAGCAATAAATGTTTAGAAATTGCTGTTCAATCTCTTTGACCAAGTTTTCTGGCATCCTCCTACTGTTCAGCCCTTATAAGGAGAGGCACAGCAAGAATTTGCATGCGGTGGTTAGTGCTGCCTGCCTTCATTTCTTTCTGGTGGTGCTGGTGATGCAGGTACACCTGCTTTAGCCAAAACAACACTTGAGGACAACAGCAAGAGGTGTGTCCTTTTCAGGCAGTGATTGCCTCCTTGCTAAGTGTTCTGGTGCCCTGTGCATTGTTCTGGTGGAGCCCCCGGGTATAACGCTGGTGAGCAGAGCACTGCTTGTTCCTGGGGTAACTGCGTTGGCTAACATTCATGAAGCCAGGAGTGCCCGGGTCTGTCCCTGTGAGCAGCTGAAAGCAAGGAGGAGAGGGCAGCCCTGTCCCAGCAGACTGCAGCAAACCAGCGGACGGCAGGGGAAGGAAAGAAGCTGCTGTGCATGGAGTAGTAGGGTGAGCAAATAGCTGCACCGCCTTAATGCTGCTTGTTAGTCTGTGGGGAAACTCCTGAATGTGTCGTGGCTTATGCTTCCTAACGGAATGCAGGGCTGTTGCTGGGCGGCTTTGCTCTCCTATAGCACTGTGAGCCTCCGGCTTTTCAAGAATGAGGGATGGTGAACTCAAAGGCTCTAGCTTGAAATATCTTTGATTTCTCAATCAATCCCTGCAGTTGTGAAGCGGTGGTAGGAGGAGGGCGAGCTGCCCCTCCTATGCCCAGCACCACAGGAGAGCACTTCTACCCTTACAAGCAGTTACAGCGCTCCGTGTGCTCGCTGCCTGACGCTGAAGTGGCATTTCTGCAAACACACCTCGGCGCTGTAGAGGGCAGATTGTGTGTGCAGACAGGTCCACGTCACCGAGCAGCTCCGGGGTGCTTCAGAGGACAAACAATCCATCTCGCTCTCGGAACTGACACGCTCCTGGTTCCTCATGGGATTTTTCTCTGGCTGTTCATCATTGCCTTAGTATGAGAATTCATACCACGCTGTTGTAAGTATGAAGAAAGCTTGGGTACTGTGGGATTATTATGCTTATTTGAAAAGGTGTTTCTTTGCGTTAGTCTTTGAGCTGTTGTCAAATAAGATGTGAGCTAGGTATCAGGTCTCTGTGCTGCTGCTGAAGATGCAGTAGTAGTTTGAACCCTGAATGCTTGCTGCTGTCTGCACGTTAGAAAAAGCTGACTGGGGGAAGAGCTGTGTTGACTGGGTGTGTTTCAGAAGTGCTGAGGTGCCTGCTGCTGCTGGTGGACCCATTCTGGTGGTTGCAAAAGCACCTGGACAAATGAGGGACTCTGTTCCTATTGAGTCACACATCTGACTTCCTCAGGCTACAAAATTTCCTCTTTGCATCTTTGAGCGCTTACAAAGAGTTAAATGTTTGTATTTATATTCTGAACTAAGTTACTATGTTCCTAAAATCTCTGACACTCAGTCTGCAGGTCTCCACATTTATCCTTAATCTCTTAACTTTCTGTACAGTGAATGTGTTGTTGCCGTACACCGGGCTTCATGCTGGGGCCATGAAGCAGCTTGGCAGTGAAGATAAATTAGTACTTTATTTCTTTTTTTTTTTTTTTTTTTTCTGCCAGGAATCTTAAACAGAGTTGCAAATGCCATCCCAGTGGAAAGGAGTGTTCTGTCATCCACTGTACTTACAGCAACTGGCACTGGTGGTGAGAGAATCGCAGGGTAGTTAAAAGATCCTTGGATTGATTAATACAAACCTACTGTTCTGTGGGGGTTGTGTGCTGAGCAAATGAAAACTAATGGCTGAAAAGCCACGGTTTCTATGTTCAATTTATAGCTCCGTCTGCTGTTATATGAATGTGGGGAAGTAACTTAATTTCACTGTGATTTAGTTTATCATTTTGTAAATGAAAATAGTATTTGTTTCTGCTACAGATGACCAACTGGTTATAGATCATCCCTTCACTAGTGTAACTGCAGTCCAGTATAGGCGCTTATTGCCTCAATTAAAGGAGCTGTCTTCACAGGAGCATTGTAGTGTAATGGCAGTACAGTAAAGCATATTAGTATTTATAATGCACATAGCATATATTGCTATTTACAGTAGTCCGGTTATGGCACTGTGGAGTTCAGGGTAGGCAAAGTGCTGCAATGGGATTTGTAGGCTGTGCTGAACTGTGTGGGTGTGTGAACTGGAGCTGGTTAATTCAGGAGTGCCTCAGATGCCTTTTACATTGCAATTACTGAAATAATTTGGACTTAATTTGCATCTGTAAAGGCTGTAAGTTGCTGAGATAAACAGCTGGGCAGTGAAATCATAGTATATTGCATAATGTCCTTCAAGTACATGGCATGCAACCAGAGCTGTTGCATGGTACCACATCTTCAAGAGCACCTGTAATTTTGGGTAGCGGATTTCCCATTTTATGTGATTGCAGGGAACTGCAATTTTCTGTCCTCTTGAGAATGAACAACCAGCAAGAACTCTCAACACTTTGGGGTGTTTTAGATGAGATTGTACAGTCACTGATCAGTGCAGGGATGAATTGGTTGTTACATTATCTTGCATTAGACTACTTGAAGGGAGTTTAATTTTAGCAAACTCCATTTGGCACAGGGCATTTGTGTGGAGGGATTCTGAACTGCGTATCCAACAAGTTCTGGAGCCAAAGTGTGTTTTTTGTTTTTTTTTTTTTTAGTGTTTGGTTTTCATGTCAGCACCCGTCAGCTTGCACTTCTCATTGTTTTCTTTTTAAATAAATTTATTCTGCTGTTTTCAACTTATTAGATACAGCATAAACTAGGAAATGCAGTCCATTTCTCTCTCTTCCAAGAAGTAGCTTACTGCATTTGCAGTATATATTTTTTTTCTGTGATGTGTGAAGCAGAAGGCACTTTGAGACAGTATAGTTGATGGACCAGCTTCTTTGCATGCCTTAAATGATCTCAGGAAATTGTTTTTTCAAAAAGGGATTCCAATCGGAGAAGGGTATATTACTGGTACAGTTAGTCACCTTGTTTTCCCCAGGAGATGATTTTAGCAAAAATGTTGGCATTGCTGCAAAATAATAAAACACAGCTTCAGCTCTTTCCTTTACAGTTGCTCCTCACAGACTGTATAAATACTGCAGTTGTTTGGGATCACCGATTCAGATGAAGTTCAAAGTTGGACTACATCTATCTCTTTGCATTTCTAAATTCATATACTGCTGACACTTATTTCAGTTAAGTATTCAGCATATATTTGCTGTTACATTCTCTGCAGCTATCCTTGGTAACAGCAAGTTGGCTCAATCTTTCCAAGAGCCTTTGTGCTCACAGCAGTGTTTTATTGGAAGGTAAAGTGATGATAGGTGGGTACTGCACTTTGTTCTGAATAATTTGGAAGGAAGATGGATATACCGTAGCCAATTTCTTCCTGATCCATTAAATCAAAAACTTGGTACATAGGTTGATTTTATACATTGATACATACATTGGTACATACATTGATTTTGTAAAGGGAAGAGTTTGCCTTGTTAACAAGCGTTTTATGTGTCAGTATTCAGTACCACCCATCCGCATTGTACTTTTCCCTTTGGTTGTCTGGCTCTTCTTGTGTACCTGTTTATCAAATAAAAGAAAGCTCTGAAAATGGGAAGTGTCTTCCTTTTAAGTCAGCAATACTTCTAGTGCAGTTTGGGTGGACAGACCTGAAAACAGGTAGTGTGTATTTAGCATGTATGGATCTAATTAGGTGTCAGGAAATGTGTGACCTAGCCAGTCACAGATGCTGAGAAAATTAATTTATATGGACTTCTGTCTCTGGATGTTACATCCAGTTATAGACAATATTTTCAGCATTCTAAATACCTAGAAAAATCTATAGCTTTAGAAATATGTGGAATCCAAATGGGGCATGGCTGCCTGGGAAGAAGTGAGGAAAATAATCTTCTCCCATGGTTTATCAAGAAGCAGGATGATTTTCTGACAGGTAAACAAGGCAAGCCATCTGTGGCTAATATGACACCTTGAACATGTAGTCCTTCTATTGAAGGACATACATAACTGAAAACAGCAAGTGATTGGTGAGGAGTATATACAGAAAATAGCTGCTTGTGTTATGCTATGCAGTGGGCTGAGTTTAAAAGTGCGACCTGTTGGTATGTGGGAGGCCAAGTGGTTTGGAGTGCCTCAATGCATGCCTTTGCCTGGGGAGCTTTTTCTAGCCACCAGGCGGTATCTCTGTGACCTGGAGACATGATCATATCATGTGTTGTATTTTTCTCTTTTCAGTAAATTTTAAAAAAATGTGAAATAGTTTTGCAGCCCACCAGGACAAGGTTATGCATGAGGTGATCTGGGTTGTGGTATCAGGGTGAGTGAAGCTGCCGAATTTTATTTGGAAACTGCTGGAGGGATGGGTAAGAAATACAGAGCCTAACCTCAAGTAGGGTCCTACTCACAATAGCTGGTGTGATGATAGGAGAGACCTATGTGCCCACCTCTGTGCCCAGATACTGGCTTGGGCCTCTCCAAAAGGAAGCCTAGGAGCAAGGCAGCAGCTAAGCAGTGCAGGTGGTCAGGAGCCTGGGGCTTGCTCCCTGCCCTAGTACTGTATGGAAATATAAATATACCCACAGGATGTTTTGTGGCAAGCTTTGTACAGGAAACAAGTAGTCACATATGTGGAAGGATACTGCACCTTTAGGAGATGTCAAAGCATTAGAAATTGGCAGTCCTGGTCTCTGTCAGGATCCCATTTTCCATAAAAGGGAAGATAAAGGGAGCAATCTGGATCAGTGCCCTTCCTTCCTGCTCTGTCAGGTGTGCACCAGCTTTCTTTCTGCTTGTCATAGGGCTGGAGAAATGCTGAACCCCTGTGCCTCAGCTCAGAGTTCCCTGAGCTCTGCATCATGCAGGGGAGAATGAGTTTTTTTGGAATCTGTGAATGTTCCCGGTATCAAACAAATTGCTTACTCATAAATAAAGAGGAAATTGTTTGGACCCAAAATCAAACATTAAGTGCAGTTGCTGGAAGTGTTTATACTTTGTTTCTTAAAAACAGCAACAGAATGACTATTGTTGATGGTACTGCAGCACTCGGCACTTGCAAAGTGGGGCAGAAAGTCTGTGGATGATCTTCCACTGGGAAACTATTTTCAGTGTAACCTTGTTCACCTACAGATGGATGTCCTAAACAGTTATTGAAGGGATTTTTGTGTTCTTTGAGAACTGGACTTCATGGACCAGGGGCAGACCCCTTGGCTGCCCCTCCAGTCAGGTTAGCAGAGCTCTGGCACCCAGAGTGCACAAGGCCCTTCAGTCTGTCACTACTGGCTCTGGTCAGGCCCAGGCCCAGGCTCCCGGGGCAGCGGTCGTGCTCTGGGCCTGCAGGAGTCTAAGGAGCATTTGGACAGTGCTCTCAGACATAGGATTTGAATGTTGGGAATCAATTCCAACTTACACCACCCATGTGTCCCTTTTGGCTTGGCATGTACTGTGATTCTGTAGTGTGGCTCCTTGCATAAGTATCCCCAGTCCATGTTTCAATTAGGTCCTCCTGAATACCTCTTTTGGGAGGGGAACACACTTACAGAGCCTTGCTCTGCTGGGTGAGATGGTCTGCAGGGCAGTGTGCAGCAGCAATTCACACTCCATGCCAGTAAAGGTGCTGGTGAGGATGGCAGAGTCCTGACCTCACCTTCTGTCTTCCTGGCTCTTTTTTGTTCAACTTAATCATAGAATCTTCTGAGTTGGAAGTGATACTTAAAGGTCATCTAGCCCAATTCCTCTGCAATGAACAAGGACACCCGCAGCTAGATCAGGATGCTCAGGGCCTAATCTAGACTGATCTTGAGTGTCTCCAGGGACGGGGCTTCCACTCTCTGGCAACCTGTGGCAGTGTCTGTTATGTTAGTTGTATTGATTCCTTTTTGGAAAGTTGTTTCACTAGTCATACAGGTTTACCTTTGCAACTCTCATCTCTGCTCTTCCTTCAGTGCTCTAAGCAACATGAGTTGCAGGCAGACAATATAGCCCAGTTGGGGGATCCTCAGAGTGATGGATCCATTTTGGTGAGGAGGATGACTTCTACCATATACTCTGTGTTGTCCCCTAGTATGCACATCTTGCTTGGTGTGCTTGATCTGCTTAATGAAATGATAGGCAACCAGGAGAAAAATGGAAACCTACAGGTTTCTTTCTTTCTGGTGCAATTCTAGAGAGATTTTAGTAGTACTCTTAAATATCAACTTAATATTAATGAGAGGTAACTGAGTGCAGGTTAATGAGCTATTTTTCCTGTCTCCTCCCTCCTGTCACATCAGTAACATGTTTCAATATTTAAATCAAATAGATCAAACTACATAGGTTTTTTTTTTTCTGTTTGGTAATTGTCAGTTCAGCATGGAGTATAGTTAAATAATTTCTCAGGCACGTAGTTTAAAGGCCATGTAGTTTAGATGTGTTTCACTTGTTAGAATGAAATTAGCTGGATGTTAATGATACAGAATTATTTTTATTCTATAGTTGTATGCTAAAGCTCCTGAGCTCTTTTGATGTGACATAAATACTACATGACAATTATAAGCTGTCCTTGAAATATTTTAATTGCATAGCATGAAGGTCATTTCTACTTACTGTTGCCTCAATTTACGTTTCAGCTGAGCAGTACTGGTGGACGTTTACATGGGGATTCATGCAGTAGATTTTGTTTTACAAGATTAAATATGAGCATGTTATGCTATACAACTTCCAATTTTTGCCTATCAAGTTCACAAATAATTTATCAAAACACAAGATCAGTCTAAATGTGACTCTGAATTGGTTTGTTAAACGCAGATGATAAATTCAAGAAATAGTGTTCTTGTGTAAGTTCTTCAACTTTGTATTTCTTCTCTTTCTGTCTCAATTATGTCTAAAACCCATAGTCAATAAAGACTCCTTGATGGGTTAATTTCTGTGATGCATGTGGATTCTTGTACCAGTAAGTTTTCTTACAGCCACCTTATTTGCATTAGTGATAGTTTAGAGAATGAATAGGAAGCTATTAATTTACTGCTAAGCTTCTATCTATCTGGCAATATTTATGTGTTAAAATGCAGAGGCTGGCAACTTTGAAGTTTTGTTATTGTATAGAAACTCTAAAGAAATGAGCTATGGGAGGAAAAAAAAAGCCAAACCATTTAAAAAGAGTTCATGTATTCCTTTGTGATATGTAGGAGGCACATCTCTTTACAGCTTCTGGCTTTGTGGGCAGTTGGAGAAGCCAGATCAGACAAGAGGGAGATGAAACTCACTATGGTTCAGTTCTACTTCAGTATGATTATGCTTCTCAGGAAATAGTCATAGTAGAAAATAAAAGAAAAAATATCACCAAGAGTCAAACACACTCTCTTTTTGCCATTTGTGCCTCAGCATTTATTTATTTAGGAAGTTTTAGTTTAAGGTCCATAGGCCATCTTATTCACACAGTTACAGGCTACTGCTTTGCTCCTTGTGTGTTACAAGATCTGTTAGCACAATTAGTTTTCAAGTGTTATTGCTTTTGCTGCTGCAGAGTCTGGATTACTGCAAGTGTGGCAGTATTGTCAGGAAAATAGCCATGGGAGAATATAACTTATTTCATGTAAGAGTTGGACTTCATGGATTGTTAGGTTCGTATATGTGTACATATATATATTCTCTTCTTTGAAGGCATGGATTTGGCTTTAATTTGCTGTTTTGTGTGGATGTGCGCTGATATGTATTAGCTGCTGGTAGTGTGGTAAACTGCCTGTAGGAGTGACAGTGCTCTTCAGGTAATTATTGGCAAGGATGTGGAGACTGTGCAAGTGCGGTTTTCTTTTTTTAATAAATGTCTGTTTTCACCCTTTTCTGCCCTGCATAACAGAAATGTCTGTGTAAGAAGGAGCTGGATTCTCTTCTTGTAGATGCACTGCAAACATTTACTTAGGCTCAGAAGGAAGAGACTTCTTTTTTTTTTTTTAACCTATTTCTCTATCTGGAGTATGTTAGACTGGCAGTGAGGAACATGTTGTGTGAAAAGTAGATTACAATAGTATCCCTTGAAAAATTAGTCACGTAACTCTTTCATGCTGCAATTAGGGTTTTTGTTTTTTAATATTTTGTTACTGTGTGGTAGCCCTTATCAGCAAAGCAGTTGACAGTTTTGTACTGCCGTGGGCCAAAAAATATTTTAAAATTCTGCCTGGAAGGAAGAGGGGGCAGGGGAGAAACACCCGCTCTCACTGGGATCGTCATTAAGACTGAGTGAGTATTTTGTTCTTTCTGACTTCTGGAGTCCATAGGTACTCCCTTGAGCAAACTGTCCAGTGTTGCCAGATTTGATGTTGTTTGGATGATGGTGTGTGTCCTCCTGGGGCTGTAATGAAAGCACTGGCAGGCTGCTCTGAGGCCATCAAGTGGCTGGAGATATTCTCAGTGGAGTCATCACCTGTGTTGGCTGGATGTGGATGGGCAGCCTAGAGGAGAATAGCTCAAAGCTCTTTGCAGTTCTCGTAGTCATCCTATCTTTAGTATTGCTTTTTAAAAACGTATAGACACGGATGCAGACAGGAAAAATAGTCCAGTCCATACCAAAACAGTATGAGTGATGGGTTTTACTTTTGCCAAGTACGCATAAGTAAGACTGTTCTTAAACTAATTTCCTAGGTAGCATTAATTTTCATAGTAAGGTAACAATCCTAAAGAAATGTGCATGTCTAAATGTTCTCCAGGCATATTTGGATTATTCATTACAAATCAGAAATAATCAGTCGGTGTTTTCCTGCATGTAAAGCTCACATGAAATCTGCCTCTCTATCTTTCGGCAGAAAGTGAGTGGAGACCTTCTGCGATAACGTAGCTATTACTGAGTTGGACTTGGCAACCAAGGAAGGACACCTTGTCATTTTTGAGATGCTTTCACCTAACTTAATCTCGGGTTAGAATAAGAACTGAGCTGAGTAAAGGCCAACAAGAGATGGTTGGTGTGGTGGGAGGATCATTCCCAAATTTGTCTTCTGACAACAGATTAATTTGTATTGAATACTTTTTGTAGGTATTCAGAGGTAGGTAGTTTTTTCCCTTGATGTCACTGTGAACAGTTTGACAGCCACTGCTATGTGTTCTGTGAGATTTTTTTTGTTGCATGGTATTGGAGTAGATGTGCTGTGTTGGGAAATACTGAAGTACCCAAGAAGATGAAGTCAGCTGGCAGTCTAACAACAGCACCACAGTTTGTAAGCGGGGACATTCAGAGTGAATAGTGCAAAGAATGAAGCACAACTAATGCTGCAGAGGGCTTTTTGACTGGTAACTGTAAAATTATTCTTTAAAGACTATTACTCAATTAAAAGTTAATTCCAGTTGTTTCTTTTTTATGTGTATACTATCTCAGACATAATGTAAGGGGTGAAGATTATCTTCATATACTGCAGAGGAAGCTGAAACTTGGGTGATGTGATGTATGTTCTCAATTCTGCCTCAGCTTGTCATTGCCTTTGGGAAGTTGCATAAAATCTCTGCTGTGCTTCTGCTTCGTTAAACTGACTGATGATGCATGGATCCCACTAGTTTCGCACCTTGAAATCAAAACTAAGAAGCACTGTGAAAAAGCACAATAGTGTAAATCATTCAAAGTGCTATAATTTTAAAATGCTTTACCCTTCAGTGTGCTATTTATTATTGCTATTATTATTTTTTTAATCTAGTCATTATGCTTAGAGGTTTATTCCACTTCCTTTTTAGCTCATGGTCTGGCACAACAGTGAAATGCTTGTGCTTCTAGAAAGAATAGAATGAGTATGATTTAGAAAACTTTAATGTAATATTTAAAGGATATCAATTAACTTTAAAATACCCTCTAAAGTGGCCTGAGCATGTTTGAAATGTGATTATATATAGTTTGATTGAAGTTAGAACTGGATTATTGGATTTAAATTGGTATATGCATATATGTATGTGCATTTCTGCCCATTTCATTTGTGTATGTACATACTTAATGAAAGAAATAAAGGTATCTGAATTAACGTAGGTTATCTGTACTTGATATCTGTTACATCATCTTCATGGAGAGAGTGCTTCCCTTTCTAGTGCAGGATGCAGTGCTACCACATTAGCCTTTTCACTGCTGAAAAGGCAGAGCTGGGGTTTGGTCTGAACTTGTCCAGTTCTGGAGCTTGACTTGCATGTGGGAGCTGATAACTGACAAGGGGAATAGTTTGGGGCTGTATCACAGGTATAGTAGTATGCTATACGTGTGTATGAGGTGCTGGGGCATTTTGTTGTCTGTGGGACTAAAAAGGTAAGTCTCACACGATGGATGTGTTTTGGTGGTGAACTGTTCTTATAGTACTGAATTTGTAGATTGTGTATCTGTTTACTTCATTTCAGTGTATTTTGGTCTCAAATTTTAGTGAAGTGTTGGCAGCGGTTCTTTTAGTGTTAAAGCAGTTGTGCTTGTGGAGCAGCTGTAGTGCTGGTGACTGCCAGAGGCAGTGCTATCTTTTGGGCCAGTGAGGGTCATCATGCAACTCCTCTAAGATGTAACCTGTCAAACCTGCTAGTGGGAGAAAATTTTAAGAAATAGCTTTTGATGTAGAATTCAGAGTCCTCCCTGCACCATGATCTTACTTTTTTAAAAAACCTAATGTTTTTAACTAGAGTTTGGCATGATCTGAAGGAGATGAGGCATCACTTTCCTCATGTGTTTAGAGGACAGTTGAGTGAGGCTAGGGTGTATTGCAACTGATGGCTGACCTGCTTCTTGCTGCTATTTGCTCACTGTATGATGAGGAGAGAAGAGCAATCTCCCCTCTGCCCTTACCCCGGCATGTGAAGGGCTGAGAGATGGTATTGTTGCTGTTCTACCAACCTTCCTCCAGAGGCCCTCTGCTCAGTCCTCACAGCCCCACCTTGCCCCAGCTTATTGTTCAGAACTTTTCTCCCTGTATTGTCCTTGTCCATCTGTTAAGGAGGCTGTCACCTGTCCTCCCCATGTTTCCTGCAGCTGTAATGCTACAACATGATGGAAAGTGTAGCAATAGTAGCAGGGTGGCACAATCCTATGCTACAGCAAATGAGAACAAGCCCAAGTGCAGCAGCCATGGATGCAGAAATGAAGAAAAACTGCTTACCTGTGGAAGGCCTCCACTGCCAACTCTTAAATGAGGTCTAGGAAAGGGAGGATCCTGGTTCCATCCCTTCCGGTCACTCAGGTGCCTTGCATGTAGCTGAGCTCCCCTGGGTTGGCCCTGCCTTCCCTCCAGGTACTCAATCACTGGTTCAGGCTGTGACTCAGCATTTCAGCTACAGCAGCCCACTGACTTCTCCTGTCCCTACAGGCCCAGCGACAAGAGGCAAACATGGCCCAAGCGCCCGCTGACCCCAGCAGTGTGGAAGCTGCAGACCCTGAGGAGAGCTCCCCAAACATGATCGTCTACAGGAAGGTAAGAGTGGAGCTGCTTACAAGAGCCTGCTCCTAGCTGGCCTTTGGCTTGTGGAGGGATCCCTGCCCTTTCTGAAGTCAGAAACAGATTCCTGTCTGCTTGGGTACACATCCATGATAATTTTTCAGGATTTTTATAGTTTCAAACTATAGCATTTGAAGGCTTGGTAGTATTGTTCTGTTCAGTGGAAGAATTTACACTGGTTAGTTTGAAATGCTTGATAGAGGATTTATAATTTTGTAATTTGGAAGGTATCATTCCTTGTGAAGAGTTGTGATGCAATTTTATTCGGGTATTGTCCAAGTTTATTGAATGTAGCTGAAGTGATTCTATGTACCTTCCCAGGTTTACCATAGTACATATGAAATGTTTGGCATGCAACAATCTTCTCACATATTTTTTTTTCTGGTTTTTCATTTTGTGGGTTTTCTGTTACATAATTTATAGTCTGATTCTCTGCAGGTAGGTGTTATTACTTCCTGTTGCATTGCTTAGATTAAAAGTGAAATGCTAGTGACTCAGGCAAAAGTAAAATAACACCAGTGCATGATGTCAAAAACACTTTTTTCGCTATGATGGAATGTCTTATTCTGAATTACTTTGGAGGTAGTATTAAAGCTGAAGGAGAACAACCCATTTGCTAAGATATTGTTTGCCTCTGGGGTAGGCTTATATATTGTCTATGATATTTGGGCTGTGTAATTTGATGAAATCTTGTAAATATTTCTTATTTAGCCAGCAAAATATTTTGTATGAATCATGTGAAAGAAAGTGCTGTATAGTTCTTACAAAAATAAAATGTCTCTTGCATGGCTCAAGTAAGTCACCATTTTGGCAACTTGGGAGCTACAGTGTTAGCTTATGTAATACAATCCTGGGCAAAAAAATATTTTTTTCACTCATTTCTACATCTTGGAAAATAGTTGTAGATAAGTAAAATGTGCTGGGTGTACATTATACTGGTTTCTGCTTGACTGTAATCTTGATGACTTTCATACTCTGGGAAAATACTGTTTTTTTTCATACAGAGCATAAGTTGTTTGAAGTGTTACTTTTTGATAACCACGATTTTGGTTTGGCTGCTGCATATTTGGTTTGGAATCTGGGATTGTTAACATGGGAAAATTTTCTGGGTAATGTGTAGGCTTGTTTGTTTTGAATGTGTTATGAACACACTTTGCTAATTCGGAAGCAGCAGTAGCTGGTTAGTCAGATTGTCTTCTAGAACCTGTTTACTAAGAGGTCCAACTCCAGCAGATGGAGGCAGATCTGGAATAGGAAGGAATTTTCTGGTTGCATTATCTACAATTAGGGCATTAAAGCTGTCCTTCTGCAGAGAATATGCTTATCTATTCTTGGAAATGGAATTTATTTTTATTTGAATATGTCTCAATTTCTTTTCATCTCACAGCATTCCTGCTTAAGGATTTTTTCGTTTCTTTGCCTACTACTGTTTCATTATTGTCACTGTAGAATAAGTCTTGTGAGTTCTGTGGTACCAGTGGAGGGGGGAGCGTGCTCATTCCATCTGATTCATCTCTGCATGCTGGTGTTTCTCAGGTGATACTATTATCAGCCTTTCATAATAAAGTCATGTCAAAATACATTGCTATCTTTTAGGATACCATGCCTCACACATTGTTCAGTAGTATGGTATTCTATATTAGGCAAATGCACACTTGCAAGGTTTTTGTTTTGTTTGTTTTTTATTGGTTTTGGACAAAGTTAATTTCTATTGGTTGTTGGCTTTATAAACTTAATTTATTGTTGGTTATTAGTTATGTATAATGGATCAATTATATGTTTCTTGTGTTGAGAAACCATATGCAAAATCTGGGCCAAGACTTTATTCTTTTGTTTCTCTCTCTCTTCTCTGCAAATGAATGTTTAGCTCTTCATCTCTAATTTCCTTTCAGATGACTTGATTGCCAGTAATGAGTGAGAAAAACACTGCACTGGACTCCCTGAAATGCAGAACACAATCTGTCTGCGTACCATGCAGTTCAGTGTTGGTGTTAGTTGAGTCATACAAAAAAGGAAAAAAGTTTTCCTGCTTGTATTAGGAAACCTGAGGTGCAATTTATTTTTGATACCCATCAGGAGGAAGAAATAAGGGTCTTCAGTGACAGCGCCACAGTAATCTCTGCTGTCAGTTGTTTCATTGTTTGCCATAGCTGTCATTCTTGCAGTTCTTTTAGGGGGTGTAAGGTAGACAGAATGGTGGAGAGAGAAGTCCTTTGTGTACAAACTCAGATAGTTCATGCTTTCTCTACTGAGTTTCAGTTAGGTCTATTTGAAACTCAAAAGCCACCAGAGTGTTCACAGTATCCTGCCTTTGTTTATAATTGCTGGTGAGAGGTATGTGTATCTAAAGGACAAATCAGACCTTATGTGATAGCGAGGGTCCCTTTGGATCAAAATCTGTTTTGTTTATGGAGAAAAGCCTAGAACTGACTGTTCTCTTTACTTAGATACATAAAGCTAAGTGAGATGAATTTTGGCCATGCAGAACAAAATAAACTAATTTGTTTTGAATCCAATTTGTTTGTGATATTCTCTATGGACTTCTGCAAGCAAACTGACTCTAACTACTTTTATTGCTAGAGCAGATGGTCTCAATGAGACATGTCTTATTTTCCTCTACCTTCAGGGTTAACCTTTTGGGGGCTGGTATTTATGAAATTGTGAGGTGTGTTATTTTTGAATCCAAAATGCTCCATGTTGCCCTGCTGTTCTGGAAGACATCTGTGTGTAAATTACATAATGCAGGTGCACTCATTACTGCAAGTAGTGTTTGGGGTATGATTTGCCTCACCCTCTGCTTGTTAAGATGAATTATACCCTAAACTATGTGAGCATTATTGAGTAAGCCCCCACTGACTTTAATGGATGCCTGATGCCTAGCTGATGGGTGGTTATGTCATGTGTAGACATTTATAATTAATATGTATCCTGGTCTCAAGATTTGGTCTATCTCTCATCTTTCTGTATGTCTCAGTACGTAGCCCTGAGCCCCAGGCTGCTTGTGGGGTGTTACAGGTAGCATTATTGTAAGGTAGGGGCCTGCTGTCTTTTATCTTCTCATCTGGCACATTGATATCCAGTGAAAGTAAGCGTGCGTTACCAGTTAAGTACTGCTCTGTGAGTTAAAAAGCCAGAGCTGTGTTTTCTTTGGTCTGGTCACATCTGGAAGTAGTGCTGGTGTTGTGTTTGGAGTTATTACTGGAAGGCTGGTCGGCAAAACTTAAAAAGTGCATTAATATTCTTTCCAAGGGAGCAGGTAGCCTTCATGCACAAGGGCTGCTACAGAAATGAGTGACATCCCTGTCCTCAGCACAGTCTGTAAGCATCATATGGGTGCTGCAGCACAGAATAAAAAGATGCAGTGAGAAAACAGTAAGAGGAGAAAGATGCAGTCCAAGCAAACAGTAACAGAAGATACCAATTTGTTTTAAACACTTGTCACTATCCCTTGAAATTTGGCCCTCCTTCCCTTGATTCCTGTTCTTGGCTGCAAGCAAGGTTCATTCTGTCCCAGGGGCTCTTTTGCTCATTGTTCCAATACTTCAGGACCTGAATGTTCACGTGCTGACTGTATCAAAAAGAAAACTGCTTATGGACACCTTTTGGTGTTAGACCTACTTACGTAACTCTAACAGTGAACTATGACCAAAAAAGAACCTTGGTAGATAGAATCATCTTGGAGAAAAGATGGAAACACTGTTGTGTTGCTGAAATCATGGAAAGAAAAGTCAAAATACATAGGGCCTGACTAAATAGGAACTGAAAATACTATTAAGGAAGATTTATTTAGAAGTGCCTGTGGGCAAGAAGGATGAAAATACAAAAATGAAGTGGGGAAGAGTTCATAAATGTTGTTGTTGGAATCATTTAGAGGCACTCTGATCACGTATGCTCTGCAGGATTTCAAAGTCTTAATCAAAGAAATGACCTAGATTATTTGATGGTACATTTCCATCTCTGCTGCTAAATTTTGCTATACCCATCTGGTCAGCAGTTAGTGAGTTAACTTCTGAATTTTATTGTTTCTCATCATCAATCTTTTAAACAAGCAGAAAAATCTAATTTCCAAAGGCAATTACTGTTCTAAGTAAATGTAATACAAACTTGCAGCTGTCACAAGATGCTTTCAGAAGAAAATCTGGGTTGTGTGCTACCATCAGTATTTGCCAGTCTTATCCTCTTTATAAATGCTCATGTAAGATCTGACTAAAGACCGTGTAAAAAAGAAAGCAACCTTTCATTAGCAGCTTTTCTCTAGGCAGCTCCCCGTATTTCAGACATAGCGAATATTTGGAGTGCTGCTGTGAGCATGGGTCCAAGGTGGTGATGGGGAGGGAAAAGGAAGTAGGGGCACTTGGTGAAGACAGAAGTCAAGGCAAAGAGAGATATGCATGCAAGGAATGTGTGGACCAAAAATCAGAAAGATGGGAGGAAGAAGCTTTTGTTAAAATTCTTATTTTACATTAAAAAACAGAACTGGAGTCTAGTTAGACTGAGACTACAATTTACTTTTAAATTCCACTAAATATCATGCGAAGTCTATCCTAACAGAATACTGTCCAAAAACCAGGAGCAGAGAAAACGATGTTAGTCCAAGTGATGACTTAGCAGCAAAGGAGGAAAAAGCTGCTGTGTGTGGAAAATGAGATGGTATCCACACACGTAACTTTAATGCATTACTAAATGAAAGCAGTCTGTATCTTTTTTTTTGGGGGGGGGTTTCTTTTTTGAGTTTCCTGAGTCTTTCAAGATTTCATGGTGTTCTAGTGAGAGACTTGCATCGTGAAATGCCACTGGATTCATTATTTGTAAATATTTATATGCTTTTTTTCAGAGCAGAACTTCTGTTTACATCAGATATTGGAGAAACAACCTCTCTCCTAGGAAATAGCCTAAAATATAAATGACTAAAAGGCATTTAAACTGCTGGATACTTCTGGCATTCTTTTTATTTGTCTCTTGAGTTATATTTTCAGGACTTTCAACTTGATTTTTCTGTATGTGAAATCTGAGATTCACACTGAATTTCTTCTGTTTTATAACTGGTTCTTTAACACAAAAATAATAAAATTGTGATAAAAATGCTTGAGTTGATAGTACTGCAGACATACACTCTTCAAATTTTACACAATAATTTCTCTGTGCTGATGTTAGATTTAGTTTATGATATTTTAATCAATTTTACTTGCAACACATTTGCTCATATTTCCTAATCTCTACCTCGTTTCCATATTAAAAGAATAACTAAACTGGGATCGAATATGAGCATGTATCAATACTTTGAGAATAGAAACCTGTCATCTTTTATGTCTTCAGATAATGTGACATGGCTATAGAGAATGGGCTGGGAAGAAGCAGTGTAGTTAGCTGAGCAAAACTGAGTGAGATAGGAGACATAATTATTCCGCAAGAGTGCTCTATGGGAGGGATATCAAGCAGGGAGAAGACTTAACTAAGTTGAGGACAGTACAGGCACAAAACATGCAGTTTTTAATAAATTTATGATGAATAAAATCAACCAGGGAATTAGAAAGTGGTTCCTAATTCTAAGTAATGCAGAACTCTGTAGCAGCTACTATATGGAGTAATGTGGCCAGGGAAGCTATTTGTTTTTTAGGATAGATATCAGTATATTTTTGGATGGACTATGTGACTTTTCCTTGCAAAAGTAGAGAATGGCATGCAGTGAGCCAGGAAGTCATTCTGACTTTGGTTGTACCTTCCTCAGTTTATCTTGAATGAGAACTAAGATACCTGCAAATGTTTTATTCATGCAATAGTACATCTGTGCTGCTGAAGTGTAACATGTAGGTGCCCTTGAACAGTGCTAGCGCCACTGACTTTGACTGTGGCTGTCAGGGGTATTTTGGGGTGGGTAGAGCTGGGAGCTGGGGAGTCTGATTTTTGCATCTGTTAAAGCATCAGTGCAAAGTCATGAAAAGTTGGAGTCTGAAGGACTTCAGAAGCTAATGTTCATCATTATCTACGCTCAAATAAAATGGTCATTTAAGTGCAGAAATGTGCTTGTAGTCAGGTGGGGGTGACTCTCCTACAGAGAGAGCTTGTGGGCATTTTGTGGTTTGTTTGAGACTTAGCTGAGGTTGACTATCCAATGGAGCAGGTAGTCTGCAAAGTTCAAAATATGAAAATGTATGATATGTGGTAGGTAGGCCCTCTAATTATTTGCTTGTTTCTCTTTTCACATAAACTTATGCCTACATATATACAATTACATGCCTTTGAAATAATGAAGATGAACAGGTAACCTTTATAACCTGGCTATATTGGTTAGCCTGATAGAGGATATATAACATCCATAAGTCTGTGGTTCCCAATGAGATGCATCCCAGAGTCCTGAGGGAATTGGCTGATGTAGTCGTCAAGCCACTCTTGATGAAGGAACTGGTTGCTGAAATGTACCCAGAGAGTCGTGGTCAATGGCTCAATGTCTCGATGGAGATCAGTGGTAAGTGATCTGTGGTCTGTACTGGGACTAGTGCTCTTTAACATTTGTATCAATGATGTTGACAGTGGGATCAAGTGCACCCACAGCAAGCCGAGCTGTGTGGTGCAGTTGACACACCTGAGGGACTGGATGCCATCCAGAAAGACCTGGACAGGCTTGAGCACTGAGCTCAGGAGAACTTCTTGAGGCTTAACAAAGCCAATTTCAAGGTCTTGTGCCTGGGTTGTGGCAACATCCCCTGCCCCCTCCTTCAGTACAAGCTAGAAGATGTAAGAATAGAGCACAGCCCTGCTGAAAAGGATTCGGACACACTGGTGCATGACGAGTTGGACAAGAGCCAGCAATGAGCCCTCACATTCCAGAAAGCCAACTGTATTGTGGGCTTCATCAAAAGAAATATGGCTAGCAGGTCAAGGGAAGTGATCCTGCCCATCTACTCTGCACTTGTGAGGTCTCATCTGGGCTACCGCATTCAGAGTGGAATCTTCAGAAAGGAGAGATGTGGACCTATTAGAATGCATCCAGCAGAGGGCCACAAAAATGATCCAGGGGGATTAGGGGATGAAACACTTCCTCTAAGAGGGCAAGCTGAGAGAGCTGGGGCTGTTCAGCCTGGAGAAGAGAATATTCCAGGGAGACCTTTAAGTATCTAAAGAAGAACTATAAGAAAGAAGGGATCAAACTCTTTAGCAGGATCTGTTGTGATAGGACAAGGGGAAATGGTTTCAAACTAAAAGAAAGGAGATTTAGATTGGGCGTAAGGAAGAGGACTTTTACAGTATGGGTGGTGAGGTACTGGCACAGGTTGCCCAGAGAGGTGATGGATGCCCCATCCCTGGAGACACTCAAGGTCAGAGGAGCTCTGAGCACCCTGACTTACCTGTGGGTGTCCCTGTTCATTGCAGAGGAGTTGGGCTAGACAGCCTTTAAGGGTCCCTTCCAACTCAAACAGTTCTATGATGCATCCCATATGCTTTAGAAATCTCTCCATTCTATTCATGTTTGGACAAAATTTCTGTTGGCATTTTACCCACATGACTCTTTCTGTTCTTAGAAAAGGTAGCCTTAGCTCAGTTGTGTTGTGCCTGCCTTGTAATTAGAGACTTTGGTGATAAGTCTAGACCCATTTTTAAATTCCTTTTTTTTCTCCTTATTTTACATTTGTTGTTTTGTTTAAATTTGTTTATTTAGCTTTCTTTCTCTGTTCCTGTTTGTAACTGAAACAGACTCTCTTGCATCCGTCAGAGTCTAATTACTGTGATCTATTACTTTAGCTGTTCTCAGAGGCAGAAAAAAGACGAGCCAGGACCAAAAGCTATGACAACTTCAAAGTGTATTTTTAGCAAAGCAACCAGTGCAATTTTAGAACACAGATAAAAAGGGAAGGTTCAGCTAGAGGGTAAGATTATGCTGTTCTAGCTGTAGTGTGTATTCAGTGCCTTGCATTTCTGGAAAAAAGTTCCTTTCTCCCTCTTTCCAGCATCTTTTTCTTGTTGTTAGCTTTTTAAGTTATAGTCCTGGAATATTTTCACTTCGTTTGATTTATTTTTTGTACTTTGTTTTGGACAGGATGCTAAATAAGATTTTTCTGCCTACGGCAGCATTTTAACCAGGAAACTGTTTATTTTATTAAGAACAAAACAAAAAGAGAAAGTAGTGTTGGAGCGACTGCAGAGTTTGTAAGTTTTTTGCTATAATCTATTTTACAACAGAAATCTCCAGAAAAGAAAATACATCTTCAATACAGTAGATTGTTATTCTGTTTCTGATCAGGACACAAACTGAGTGGCTCCTATGTTGAAGAAAATCAAAATCCAAAATCTCTGTGTAAATTTGCTGTGATGGAGCTGAGTATGTGTACTTCTGTACCTAACAGCCAGTCTTCAGTTCCAGGTTGTTACATAAAGTAGTATCTTAAAGTGCACTCACTATGTGTATGTGGCATGGCTGTGTGCTGTTCACGTTTTCACTGAGCTGATGCAAATTCTTGTTTACCATTAGGCAAAGATCACTGTGGTGCTAATGAAATGCTACAATGTGAGCAATCCAAATCTTGATAGCTGTAGCCGTGCCAAGAGGCACATGTATTCCTTGTTGTTTTTTTTTCCCCTCAATTTCCTTAGCCCTCTTACTACTGCTTATTATTATACTCTCAGTTTTTGTTTCCATTTTCCCCTCTTCTGTGTCATTCTGAGACCTTTTTGTTCTCATCAGGGAAAAACTACTCATTTAAGGCAATTTAAATCAAATTGGGATTGAAGTGGTTTGTTTATTAGAGACATAGTTAGCCAGCAATCAGTGAACTGTATCAGGAAGATCAGTGTCAGCAATACAGTGGATAAACTACAGTACCAGACACCTGCACAGTGCTGACATTCAAACACAGTTCCATCAACACCCATTTATAGCTGAGTCCCTGAAGTAGTGCTCGCACACAAAACCATGTGCCCCCAACATCCCCAAATGAGAGGGTGATGCAACACCCTCTCCCCACAGGGCATGGCTCTGCCCCAGGTACCCCTCATGCTGTGGGGATCCCTGCGTTGCTCCGAGCAACCTGTCCCATGTGATGGGGATCCCCTCCCAGTGGCAGGATACTCAGAGTTAGGAGTCCCTGTGTCCCACCCTGGGGGCTCTGGCTATGATAAAATATGTTCATTTGTTGTATCTCTGGCTACTGTGGTTCTGCTGAGATTCTCGTAGCGCTTAGCGCTGCAGAAATCCCAGCTTTTGCACAGTGTCCTCACCCCGACTGGTGATATTGTCACTTTGGTGCCCCTTCTAAAGCAGATTTTCCTCAGAAGGAGAGCTCCCAGCCTGGCTCATTTCAGGAGACAGCTTCTGCCTGTTTCAAAAGCAGTATTGAGCCACAATATTAAGACAGGAGAAGAAGGTTCCAATGGAAGTGAATGAAAACTACTTTCCTGTGTGTGTGATATAACTTCAGCTAAACCTTTCCTCTATCCTGATTACTAAAATGTCATTTCAGAGGATTACAGATTTCTTTTACAAGGCTCTGAGATGAAGTTTGAGTGGGAGGATTCATTTCAATAAATAGAAGTATGTGTGCAGGACCACGAAAGTATGCAAATGAAGTTCCATTTAAAAACTCAAGTTCTACATCCTAAGACATCTTGAAGGATTTTTTTTTTTTCATGAGAAGCTCTTGAACGGTGTTCAGGGGGGAAGCAGTTTTATTCTTTTTCCCTTTAGCATTGTATCTCATTTTTCCTTGCCTCTCCCTTTCCAAAACAGGAGAAAATTAAAATTGACCACTAACTGCTGGACACTGAAGTGCATGAGTCAGGGAATTGTACTTTCATATGAATACACTGAGTGTATTAACTCAAAGGTTACACATGTCTCTGAGTGGGGGAAGCTGAGCAAAGATATTTGTTTTTAAATAGTCTGTTGTTTTCTTACTTTAAAACATCTCAGTAATACTACCTCACCCTTAATGTTTGGACGTTATATTTGGGACCAGTAATTCTGAAGATAAATTGATGGGTGTTTGTGATGTACACAGGAAGTGACAAAATATGCAATCATTTCTAATGCTTTAACTGAGAGTAGAATAGAGAAGATAGGAAGAATTTAATCAAGAACGTGCTAATGGATTGTTTAGATCTCTCCCGATTGAGAGAGAAAGCGAGACAATGCTTGGTTATATCTTAGTTATATCTACATTTATTGTAAAAATCACAATTCTGTCAGATTGTAGTTAATTAGAAATGGTTCTACTGTTATGTTTTTAAGTCTAGATACAAATGTCTTTTTTTCCTAGCATATCTATGCTTGAGGAGTCACTTTTTTCTTATTCTCTACCAGAAATTTTCTGCTGTATTTTTTCACTGTTTGATGCAAATACGTTTGGAGTCTATTGCATATTAAGAATTTTAATCTCTGACTCTGCTACCATTTAGCATGTTTTTTTTTTTCCCCCCCTCATCTCTAGTTCTTGTTGTGGATTTCAGCCAGGAAACCTGGAACTGGAGGACAGTGAAGGCTTAACAGCCTCTGTGCTTGCTAGCACAGTTCTCCTCTGCTTGTTGGCATGACCATAACTGCAGGAGATGGTGCCCCAGACAAAGAGAATATTTTGTTCACTGATGCTGTAATTAGATGCCTTTACCCATCAGTAAATCCACACAATTTTGTTAAACATGGGTTTGTAGCTGTGTACAAATTAGCTCATTCAATAACTTGCACAGACTGTCACATAAATCTTGGCAGCAGTGGGTTCTTGTCACTTGCACTGCTCCCTGCTGGGTTCTTGATAGTAAAATTAACTGGAGTTCTGTTAATTATATTTTTTCCATGCCTGGAAAAACACAGCTACAATAATGGTGCTACTTCTGGCTGTTTATGTGTGGAAGTTGTTTAGCCATTGGCATGTAGATAGAAAGCTGCCTGTGCAAAAATAGTGGCTAAACCCACATTATAAATATGTGTATAAGTGAAAGCATCTGTTCTTTGGGAGCATGGAGTCTTTGTGAACCAGAAAACTTACTTACTTCAGCAGTGACCTTCCTGAAAGTATTTTTGACTGGAAAGCATTTAAAATGTGTGGAATTATAGCAACTTTTCCTTTCTTCACATGGACAAGAAATCTCTGATTTCTTTAACAATAGTAAAAACAATGTTTATGTCATTGATCCAGCCTTTAGGATCAATAGCGCTCACTTCCTCCCATTTGAGAGATGTTTGGGAGTTTTAAGGAATGTAGAAAAGACCTCGACTCACACTTGTACAATATTAAGACAGTTTCAAAGTTTTGTCACAGCAGTCTATGCTACGTTGTTCATTTCAGGTGTCTGTGTCTGACTTTCCTGGCTATTTGAGGGAAACATGGGGGATTGAAGGAGAACACACTGAAAGCAGGCAGGACAGTTGGCTAGCAAACTGAAAGGATAAGAGAAGTAAGACTCGAGATTGGCCTTTTAAAAAAAAAAAAAAAAAAAAAAAAAGGCACCTGCTGACCTAGAATTGCAAGAAAGATTTCAAAGTGCTTAAAGGAATCTTCAGTGTCTGACTCCACTTAATGAGTTGCATGCAAGCTCCAGTTGTAGCCTGTTGCCCATCACTGTGTAACACTGATTTATTTGAGAACATGTAACCACAGAACAGGGCACAGAGTAAACCTCTGAGTTGAGGTGAAGGCACGCAGAGGCTATGTGCCCAATCCACCTTGCAATTTCTCGATGAACTTTTTCCCAAAGGCCTTTCTTTTGTCAGTCTTACTGTTCTTGTAGTGTAGCTAGCTTAAATGGTAGATGTGAAGGGTGGGCAGTCCTTAGGCCCTGATCCTCTCAGTGACCCTGAGGCTAGTTGCCAGAGGCTGCTTCACTTCACTGACTGTGGTGCATTTGTTTAAAGTAGTGAGGAAAGACTCTGTGACCAGGGAGACCATTTGAATGCGTCAGGTTGCAGAGAGGTCCCCAGAGACATTCAAGGACAAGCAGCTGAGATTAAATTCTTTCTAAACGAATTACAGAAATGCACAGGAAGGGATAAACTGGCTCGATTATTTTATTTCATTTCTCCCTGGTGTCTTAATTTCTTCTCTGGTCCTTTACACTCATTGCAGCTGCTCACCACCTTTCTCTGATGTAGCCTTAGGCTGAGAATCTGGCTAACAGAGAGCAGAGAGAGGCTGTAAGATAGAGGCTGCTTTAACTTCTAGGCTTACATCTCACACACAAACTTGTCTCCCAAGCACAAGGAAATAATGACTGCTTGTCACCTGCTCATGGGCCTGTTGGAAGTCATTTCGTTATGGTTCATTTTGTAGCAGATAAAACACCTGGCAGAACTGTGTCCCTGACCAGCTGAATTAAGAGGGGAGTCCTGAGAGCCAGCAGTGTCCTTGGTTTGTAAAGGACTTTCCAGAAAAGACAAAATTAAACCAAACCAAAACAGATGTTCCTTTGAAAGCTTGAATCTAAAGTAATATTTTTTTTTTTTCTAACTAGTTTCAACAGTAAAGCATTTTGCAGTTTTGAGTACTTTCTTTTGTGTGGTGCCTTTGAAATAAGAGAGCTGAAGCACTGTGGGAGCATGAATTGAGATGTCCAGAAAATATCAGTGTGGGCTCTGGCAGTCATGCTGTTCATATGTATGGAACCTGACAGTCTTGTCTTATGGGAAATGACCAGATTATGGGGGGGGCAGCAGTCTGAGCACAGAGCAAACCCTTGTCTTGATCAGGCACCCACCATTTTGGGAGCCAGGGTCTGTGCTGGAGGAGCCTGTTAGAGGTTGTCTCTCTCTGGTGCTTGGCAGTTTAGATAAAAATCACACTCAATCTTGAGTGACCTTTCAATTTGACTTGAGGAAAGTCCTGGGAAAGGTCAAAACTCAGCTCTAGTTTGAGACTGAAGGATGCTTGTAAAGTGCTTAGGAAACCACAGGTTGTTTCTGTTGTTACCATCCACGAAGTCAGAACTTCACAAAGTATTGAGGGTGCCGCTGCTGCTTAAAACAAAGATAATGGAAAATAATACCGATAACCCCACTATGGGTTTGGAAGGGATATTTCCTGTGCAGGATCTTGTAGGCAAGTAAATCATATTGGAAGGAAGCACCTTTGCCCTAGTTACAAAATGAAGGCCAGCAACAGTTTTAGTCCCATGATTGAAGTTTACTGATCAATCTTCCTGTTTCAGCAGAACTGCTTAAAAACTGAAATTATGTAGAGTTGCTGTGGTGTTACAGCGGTCTGATGACACTGTGATACTCCTCAAGCTGTCTCAGGAGTGGATCTGAATCATCCTTGGCAAATAAATTGCAAATACATTTTAGAGATTTGTTGATTATTTCACTGTATTCATTTCCCATTTCATGAGAAAGAACCATCTCTCTTGACAGTGTGCTGAATACCCTTTTCTGGGCCTTGACCAGCACATAGCTGAAGTGGGCTGAACAAAATGAAATAGCTGGTGGGTATGGTAACAAATGATTCATCAAGGGGATGGCTGATTGCTGGAAAAGGGCTTTTCCAGTGCCCATAGCAAACAGCTCTTAACTGCTCAGAGAAGTGAGGTGACAGTTGGTATTTCAGAGCATTGAATGTTCTACCGCCTTCTGCCTTTGGTAACCTAGTGACCTTAGAGTCTATACTGAGGAGCTTTTTCCTCTCAAAAATCTCTGCCTTATATTTTGGGCATTCATTACTAATGCTGGGGTCTGATCCAAGAAATGTTTTTGCCTCCATGGAATGCTTAGTGTACAAAACTTGAAGTATTACTGACAAAACTTGTGCCAAATGGAAATTTCTTTTGCCTTCCTGGGTTCCTAAGGATGAGACTTCTGAAAGAAATGTCTTAAATATTTAATAAGAGTTGTTATTCATTGTTAGGTTAGTAAATTTGCGAACAGCTGAACAAATACTCTAGTCATTATAAAACAGCTCTATAATTCATATCGGAACTATATGCTGTGAGATACATTTGTTTGGGCTTATCAGGATAAGAATTGTGTTATTTAAAGAAACCTTGTGTTGAGTTATCAATAAGGATTTTTTGGGGTTGTTTTATTTATTTTTTTTTTTGGTAGTGTTTTTATCAAATCTGGAGATGGAGACCTATAATGGTTCAAGTATTGCAATGCACCTACCCTTCACAGTGCTTTGATTTAAATTTTTTTTGCTACCTCACTGAGGAGGTAGCCTGTGATATTTTAAGAGTCTAGCTGTGACTTGAAACTGACTTTCAGTGGCTTTTCTCCTTCCTTCCATGATCTTTTGTTTCTCAATCCCTTCTGATTTTTTTTATAGAACAAAACTGCATTTCAATTTATTTTACAAAAATGATTTTGTTTACCGTTCTTATGGGTCCATTCCATCAGTGGTGGACTCCAGCAACGGCGTAGAAAATTTCTTATCTACATTTAGATCTGGGGTTAGGGTTATTATAGAGTTATATTCAGATCTGTTGACTTCTTGATTTAGGAAAATTTTCCAGAAACATCACAAGAAACACAACGCGTTCCCTTTTCTGCAGTTTTCTGACTGAAAATGGGTATGTGCAGTAGACAATTTATGTGTCTTCTTGAGGCTATCCTCCATATCTTGGTAGGTATTGCAAGTCAGCTAACAATAGAGCTAATAAAGGATATCACTACTCGCTTACTTGAGAGGAAGAGCTTGAAGCAGGACAAGTGATCTAACCTGGTGGAAGAACCATATGTTGAAGAGAGATGGGTTAAAATGACGTAGGGAGAACCTCTGACAGAACTGTGCTCAGGATGAAGTGAAGCTGAGGACCACTCTTTCCTCTGTCAGACTGTGTGCTGAATCTGGCTCACTGTAACTTTTAAGATAACGATGCCCATAAAAGTTGGCCGTTCCTGTAATGCTCTTATGCTCTGTTGCACCTACTCCAGAATGAGAGAAGCACTTTTGCACTGAAGCGGATAAAGCTCTTGGGACATTTTGCTCGCCTCTCGTCCTAATTAAAGAGTCCTCTGAATCTCTTAGTTTCTTACAGAAAGAAAACTAAATTTCCTGTACTGTTCAGTAATGGAAACGTAACTTCATCTTTTGTGGTAGAAATCAGGTTAAGTAAAATGGTGGCTCTTGGCCTGTTTTAGACGGGTTCCTTAATTATGATTCTTCCATCGCTGCTCTTATTTTGGGTCAGAGCATGAGGAGCCAAGCAGTGTGTGTGGAATTCAAATTTTTTTTTTTACACATTGTTGAAATGAAAACTGCTTCTCCTTGCTGAAAAATTAATTACTACGTGTTCTAGCACCTTATAAGATATTTATACGTTCTCCTGAGTCCTGTCTCTTCCTGTTTCAAAATGCTGTCTTGAGAGCAGTTCAGGCGAGAGAACTGCTCAGCTGTATTTTGTAGTCTTCCTCACTGCCAAGGAGTCTCAAGATGGCACTTGAAAACCAAGAGATGTACGCCAGGGAAAGTATGAATATTAGATTACTCTGGTTTAATCATTTGGGATACAGTGACCTCAATTTATGCATCTTTTTGGGGGGAGCGGGATGATGATGTGATTGCTTAAAGCACTCTCAAAATTCTTAAATGTAAGATGTTTAAAGATATTGAAAATCTCAAATGATTACTGTTCCTATAGGATTGCCTGAGATATGCAATATGTATAAGGAGTTGGGTGACAAAATCAGTTATCTCTTACTTTAATGATTTTCTGTAGAGATTTTCATTTGTTCTTTTCCTATTAGACTGAAGAATAACACACATAAAGAGACTAAAGAAAAATTTGCTGTTTTTTTTCTTTATTTGGGAATGTATAGGATAGATGGCAGTCTGATTAACAGTGTCCTAGAGGTACTGATTCTTAATGGAGGAAACAGTTGTACCAACAGGTAAAGAGCAGGCCTTACAACACAGATTGTCAGGACGGTTCTCTTTGCTGAACCCAGTGGAGCAGAGAATTGATGTAACTCAGCTGTGCCTCTCTGGAGCTGCTTGGCTCAGCTATGTTCTGAAGCTGTTCTTCGATATTTGTGTTTTTGCAATCCAGATGTTACCAGTAAGCTGTTTTCTGTCTGTCACTCATGTCTTTCTTTGCTGGTTAGCAGTTCTCTGAGTCAGCTGCCTTTGTGCCTCCTCAAACAAGAAGCTGTTGTGAGTTCCCAGCATCTGGGCACTGTGTAGTCTCTTTTTTTCTTTTTTTTTTCTGAGAGAGCAGTGCAGACTTCAATGGTAGAAGGAGCGAGGGGAAAATAAAAAGATATTTTCATCTTAGAAAGTTGATGTGTTTATCAGGTTGCATGTACCAAGCTCTGAGCAGGATGGACATATCAAAACCACAACATTATAGGCAACAGTGCTGGTATTTGGGAAATGATAGACAAAATGAGGCATTTGGAAGTAGAGTATGAACAGAGTTAAAATGAAACCTCATGGAATATGTCATCATGATAATTTGTGGAAACATGAGAATTACATCTTGTTCTGTGGAGAAGCGAGGAGACAGGATAATGGCACAAGTCCTTCAAAGCCAATTTTAAATGAGGAAAAATCTACAGATCATTCTTCATTTACTCTGGCCAGCAGACGGGCAGTGTATGACAGGACAGCTGCTGTGAGGTAGCAGTTGGGTATATGAAAGCAGAGCTTTCCCCCCTCTGTCGATCCAGATGTTCTGGAGCTCAATGAAGTAGCAGTGCTCAGTGCGTGTCAGCACAAAGGCACTAGGAGGAGGAAAACTTACGCTGCTGTATTTCTCCCGTCACCTGGCTTTAAGGCACTGTGTATTTATTTATGTTCTCAGATGGTTTCTTCATGCAAAAGCACCATGTTTGCATGCCTTGTTCTTGCTGATTGCACGGGCACTTTTGACATCAAATTTGCACTATCGACTTACAGAGGGAAAAAAAAAAATTGGCTTGCAACTTATTCTTAGTATTCTCTACATCTTTTTTTTTTTCTTTATTTTAATGACTTCTTGGAAGTGCTGAACTAATTAAAGTGGACAGTAGCTTTTGGTGTGTAGTTTAGTCTCAGATAATTAATGTCTTGCTTCAGCCTACTATAATTCTGGAGCAAAGTAATTTTGGGATAATAATGTTAAAAAATCAAACCTAAAGTTGCTGAATTGGATGTGCTTCAGTAGGGCCTTTTTCTAATTAATGGGCTCAAATTAAAATGAAATAAATACCCATAATGTTTCTAGAAATGTTACTATATGTAATTTCACAGACTTGTGAAATACAGCTGCTCTGAGTTGAGTGAGTACAGAATTCAAACTGAAAGCTGCTTAATAACAACATGAGAGCTGAGGGTATGTACTCCATATGAAGATGCTATGAAAAGACTTGGATGCATCAAAACATAATAACACAAGCTGGAATTCTGTTCATATGCTGAGGCTGACCTTTACTGTCGTTAACAAAAAGAAAGTGTTTAGTCAGTAGCTGATGTTGAAGTCTGAAAGCTGCCTTAGTGCCGTACTTAGCAATGCATTTGATCTCACTCAAGTGTATTGCCAGCACGACCCCCGGGAGCCCACACACTGCTTCTACTTTGTAGTACTCCCAGCTGCCAATTGGACTTTTACTTACAAAAATGCAAATTCAGGCTTGGCTTTCCTCAAGATCGCTAATGACTTAATCCAAAACCAATTAGTCATTGCATATGCTCCCCTTGCCTTTGGTAAGATTTTGATCAGGATTTTGTCCTAAATAACTTCCTTGTAAATAATAAAAAAAAAAAAATTGTAGTGAGAAGACAGCTCAGGTTTGGCAAAAACCAGAGCATAGCTGTGTGTTTCAAAGTCAGGCAGTATGACTGTCAGAACCCAAGATCTGCCACTCCTTGGGCAGGTGATGGGGGACTTCATATCCAGAAGCTTGGGAACCAGGAGATCCTGTAGGAGCTAGGCCAGAGGAACTGGGCTTGGACAGTTGGGCAGAGGGGAAGCTGCTGGAGATCTAATAGCAGTCTGCAGAGGATTAGAGAGCAATGACAAAGCTGATGTATCCAAGTACTTCTCAGTAATGCCAGATGATACAACAAAGCGCTCTGGCCATGAGTTACAGCTAGGAAAGTCTGGTTAGATGCTATGAGGAGAAATCTTTGCTAGGAGGACAGCGCTGCATTGGCTGGGCTACTTGGAGGGACAGGCAGCTTCATCTGAGGGAGGCTGTGTCTGAAAATTCCCTCCATATTCCTCTCAATACATCCCTGCTTTGCTAGCTGCACTTCTGAAAGCATCCAAAAGGACCCGTGAAATTAAAGGCTGTAGCCCCTTCTGGGCATATGTAACATTACCTTCTATGTGTTGTGCATGAGCTCATGGGAGGGGTTCATGGCTGCTGGTATTATTCCATTGTCCTAATGGGATTTCTGCAAGAAGAGTATTTTGTGTTTGGTTGTTGAGTCATTTTGGATGTGTTCGGCAGTAGTATAAATTTTCTCCATGACTTTACAGCAGAAGATGGGGCCAGATTTTTTTTTTAGTTGCTTCAAGTTTAAATGCTCATAATTTTTGAACATTGGTTTACTAGGAAACTAAGCTGGGGGAAAACATTTGAAAAGAGTAACTGGGAGGACTGTTAGTTATAGGCAATACCAAAAACGCCCTCTATTAGTAAAGGATACAGTGTTCATATTTTATAGAAGTATAACATTGTGATATATGCACGTATATACAGTGTATGACAATGTGCTTAGGGGTAGGGTTAATCATTTGATGAGAAGGAGAAATAGCCTGTGATGGAGACAGAAAATTCCAGTTCTATGGGAACTTTCTTTTTATTTCATTCTTCTATTCATTTAACTTTAGTCTGCTGTAACATAGTGGAAAATGTCAAAGGACTTCTTTTCCTGTATAGTTCCCTTTCTCTGTCAGTGGCTCTTCCTTGCTAGTGCAGTTTGTCAGAAAACAACTCGCGTGTTGTTTTTTAGAAGCCTTTGACATTTCCTTCAGTTCTGATGCCAAATAAAACCAAGACACCATAAAAATAGCAAAAATGAGATGAAGATGTTCCTGTAGAGCCACTATCTTAAAATAAAATCGTGATTTTATTGCACCTAAATAATGTAATCCTACAAACTTAAGGTCATGGCATTTTTGCAAGTGTTAGGAGTGTCAGGTAAGTTACAGGTGAGTGCCCCATGCTGACATAAGCTTTCCCCAAGCAATCTCCTCTGCCCCACAAGCACCTGGAGGGGAGCAGGAAGCTCTTGTTGTTCTGTAATCACCACTATCAATCTGTGTACATAAATTGAAGGTGTCACTCCCTGTATTTGTATCTTCTTGTATCTAGTTGGACAAGCTTTTAACCTATCGATTTGCTCTCTCATTAGCTAAAGCAGTCAGCTCCTGCTGTACATACCTAAAGATTTCTCCTCCTACAGTTTCTCATCTCTGGGTACTCTCCTTCATTTTCCTTCCTTCCATACTTCTTTTTCCACAGCTTAGGTTAAAAGCTTTAACTACTACAGCTTTTTAAAAAAAAAAAAACAAAAACAAACAAAAAAACCCCCACAACCTAGCAGTCTATGGCAGTCTGTTATCATTGCTACATTCCCTCCAGCATTCTCTGTGCATCTTTTCTACCCATTCTTTAGAAGAGAAGCATCCTTTCTCTCCCTGTCTGTACAGCACTTAGCCTAATGGCCTGGGACTTGGGCTACGTCCTGCTTTTGCACTGGGCAAAGTAGGAGGCTTAAAGTCCTTTAGTTGCAGCTGTCTTGTAAAATCAGAGTAGCATTTATGTCCTGATAGGAAGCAATATTTTGAATTTATTGAGATGCACATACAAGTTATAATGTAAATATAATTTCTATAGCTAAGAAAGAGGTACCTATATTCCTTTGGAACTAGATCACATGGAAGAGTAACTGAGGTCCAGATGAATAAAGAAGCTTATATTTTCTGTTGCATAAACTTAAAACACAGATGTCTTGCCTATCTATCTGCCACTCACTGGAAACAAGGATCTGAGTATTTCAGTGACTTTGCAGTCTGAGTCACTAAGGTTGGTAGGACTGTGCTTTAAAGCCAGGGGAGCAAATGGTTGCAGCTTGCTGGAATTAACTGACTATACTTCTCAACCAGCCTTTTGGCTTGTGGAGCTTACTTCTACAGCTGTTTCTTCTTCCTCATTCTCCCTGGTGTTTAGCAGCAACATGTGATTACCAGGTACTAAATATTTGTAACTGATGAGTCCTGGCTCTTCAGCAACAGAATATATGATGTGGTCAGCACTTCATATTCCAAAATGAGCACTAGTTCCCCAGAAGAAATAGATGTTTCCGTGGCAGCTCAGGCTGGGCCTGAGCCACATTGAGGTATACAAATAGAAGGAGGAGGCAATGCTAGGTTCCAACAGTTTCTTGCTGCTTTTTTTTTTAAACTTTGTTTCCCCCTCAAAGTAGAGAAATACTTGTTGAATCTTCTACTATTATTGAAGTATTGGCTGAAATTTCAAAGTCTTCTGGGTGAGCTTATGCAAGTTCTCTTGCTATCTCTCCAGATTTGTTTGTAGTTTACAATAGGTGGGCTGAAATCCCTATTTCTTTCCTGTCTTTTGCTCTCCAAACAACTGCTAGTAGGACCAGTTCTGATGGCAGGTATGGTATTACAAGTGCCTCCTACTTGCAGGTGGACCTTCCCCCTCCCCAAATCAAGCTATTCAGATCAGCACTTGCTTGATGAACATAAATAATTTCAGTAGTAGTTCTTAATTTACCTCATCAGTACCAGATTCAAAGCAATTACATGGAGGTTGAAGGTTGTATTTATAGATGCATCAAACCATTTATTTTTACCAATGTGTTGAGTTGTTTCTGTCCAGATTGGCTGTCTTCATTTCTGCTCCATTTGAGTGAGAAAGAAACAGTGTCAAATAACTAAATCAGACAAGAAAAGAACTGATTAAGTGCTATTTTCAGACTTAGAGAGTGGTTCTCAGAAGTCTGTAGGAGCTGCAGCAATTTGAAAGATAATGCCTTCGTTTTTCTTGATTTGGAAGACTGTCAGTGCTGCTATTCTCCTGGAATATCTAGCTGATGATTAATTGGCTATAACTGCACCCTTCCCATTGTGTTTTAGTCAATACATGATATAATATTAACCTTACTTTGGTATGGACATGAGTCAGTGAACTTGAGCACTTCCCTGTGTTTTTGTAATTAATCTTAAAAGGAAATTTTTCTGTTATCAGGAAGATCACTATTTCATTTTAATGCTTATGGAATTGATCTACAAGTCACTGGAGAACAGAGAATGGAAGGACTTCTTAAAAGGCATGAATAGATTCCTTTTCAGGCTTTAACATAGCTTACTAATGATCTCTGCTTCATAGTACGCATTGCATAGATCTATTCATTAGTTTTAAAACAATAATGTCTTTGTTTCTATTGCCCTAATTTATCTGAAATCCTCTTCCAGGATATCTATAAGAGATTTATTATCTAATACCTTAAAGAAAAAAAGAATTACGCACAGAATGTTGTTGTTTTTTTTTATTATTATTTGCTTCTATGTAATGATTCTGAGTTTATCTCAGGAGAGTCAGTGCAGGCAAATAATCTTTCCTGCAAGTTCCCTTCTCATCCTGCTTCAGTTCTTTTTAGAGATCTTGGTGTCTGAACTGCGATGCTTATTCTGAACACTTTGGATGGCAACTCAAACCAGCAGTAGAGTGGAGATGTTCTGGAAGCTTTGTCCAATAGCCAGAATTTTAAAACACCACTCTAAAAGTCTGGAATCCTAAGATTTTGCTTAGTTATCCTCTACAGATTCTAAATGACTTGATGCTTCATTTTGTTTAGAAGGAAAGCTGTTGAGTGTCAGTTCCGTAAATCAGAACTCTTAAAGTTCTAAATACTCAGAGCTCCTTAGCCTTCAATTAACTGCCTTCAAATTGATAAATTCAAATAAAAATAGAATTTGCAACCATCCATTTGGTATATCACATAAAATACACTGGATAAATCAGCATGCTGTAGCTACTTGGCATGGCTGTGCTAGCTGGAGTCTGTTGTCAGCTGTTTGGACAGTAGAGTTTAAAATGTCAGTTGCTGAATCATGCAAGGGAAAGCTTTCGTTTAGATTCTCACTCCAAAACTGTGCTTTAAACAGAAACATTGGAATGCAATATCAAGTGATGGGTATGCTGGCTACCATAAGATTTGGCTAAGGTGCTTAACATTTAATGGTATTTTACAATTATATTGATTATTTTGATTGCTTCAGTCAAAGTTCAGCAGTGTTTTGTCCAGGTTCTTGCTGAGCAAGTAGACTCAGTTAGAAGTGCACTATTTCCCCTTTTAGTTCACTACTTTGCTTTCATTACGAATTCTTTGCCCTTATCTCCTGTGGAAATTCTGTGAAGAAGAAATGCGTAAGGACATCAAGCCTGTACGTCAGAGAGGAAAAAGACTGAAATATTATCAATTTCTGAAATCTTTAAACTTTAAGAGGAAGTATGATATTTTTAGCATATTCCAAGATTTCTGTCATGTACTTCATTCTCCTTTTCTGGAGTCTAAGTTCTCTCTGATGTCAAGCCTGCTAAGCATAAGTCTGGTTGTTTCTCTACTGTATGGACAAGGGAACTGTGAAGTTGCAGTTTTTTGCTTTATGCAGCTCTGGCAAAAATCTATAGACAGGTAATGAAAAGATTTAGAAAAGGTATCAGCAATGTCCTGCTCTGAAAGTCCTACGTTTGGCATGGTTGTTCCCATAAAAAGGCTTTTGTGTGTGATGTGGGAAAGTCATTTTGCCTGAGGGCTGGCTGAGGAAAGGAGGGTTTCTTTCTCTTGTATTTTTGAAAATTGTGCTCACAATCTATCTGATCATTTTCATTTGAAGCTGCAAGTCTCTGAAAATGAAGTCTATTCTCTGAGAGACTTCTTTTGCTTACAGGTTTATTGATGATTCTTCCCTCAGGATTTTGAGGTTGGAGATGAACAAAGCATGGAGGACTTCATAATTTAAAAAAAAAACCAAAACCCATGTTGATCTGTCTAGCTTAATCTTACTATATCATAGCAGCATGAGGGGAAGAAGTCATAACATCAAAAATGCCATCCCACCAGAAAGGTAGTATGCTATAAGAAACCAGATGTTTTCACCACCACCACCAAGTCTTCTGGAAACCATTCATTGTGAAGCTGATGATCATAATCCTTCCTGAATCAAGTAACAAATGGAATTAGTTGGCCTCTGTTAGTCTGCACTATTGCTGGATGTGCTACGAAGTTTGAAAAGAGCGAAGTCTTATACTGAACTTACAGGGAAAGAATGGGGATTGTATAAAATAGATCAGAGATATATTTAGTTTTAAAAGATTTGGGTTGAGAAAGGGAGAGAATAAAATTTTCAGTAATAGCAAACAGGTAACCCTGAAGTATAGTGATTGTGGAATAATTATACTCTAGAGGAATTGGAGGCATTCACTATTGCTGGCTGCCTTGGGGATGTGATTAACTTCCCATAATTAAAATTCTTGTTGTGGAAATAAGGCATAAACACAAGGGGTCTGAAGAAGTTCCAGAGTTCTGGCTTGGTGCAATGTCTAATCTTCGTGCTACTTGCTCATTTGAAAAAGTCCTCTTTTCTTTGTTGTGGTGTGTATATTCTCTTACTGTTTGACCCATGGAGAGTGGCACCATAAATGAGTGTTTCCCAGGATTTGCACTGTTTGGTCAGTGCCTTGGGTTGCAATAGCATGGGGTTGTCTTTGGAGATACACTTGATAAGGAATCTGCTTGCCAGTTTAAACAGCAGAGAAAAGGGAGTCGCACTCAGATTTCTTAGGATGATAAGACTCCAGTGCACGCATACAGATTAGGAAAAACTAAATTCTGGCCTCAACTTTTGCAAAGCAGAGTTGGAATCTGCCTTTTTGGGAGACCTACCTGCTTAGGTAGGGAGCCTGCTTTAGCAGGAGATTGGACTAGATGATCTCCAGAGGTGCCTTCCAACCCTATGATTCTGTGACTCCTGATCTCAGTTTGAAATGTGAAATAGTGGCAAGCAGAGGTGTGTGTAGAATGCTATATAGCCCACTGTTTTCACCAGAAATGCTTTCATCAGCTTTCTCTCAACTCTGAGAGAATAGTTCCAAGGAAAACCTTTTGCTTCTTTACAAAATTAAGGCTGATAAACAAACAAACACCAGAGGGCTTCATAGTGAAGGTATAGCGAAGATATTAAGAAATCTGAGTGCTGAAAACCTGGAGAACAAGTTCCCTTTCTATAGCTTCACATAATCCACCTGCAAACTAGATTAACCTATTTTAGGCAAAGAAGTTATGTTGGCAATCTTGTTGCATGCTAAAGCATGGACACTTGAGAATCAGTTTTCTGGACTTTTTCCTTGGTAGAAGAATTCTTAAACTGTTCTTGAACTTCTTTGTAGTACATAACATTGGACGAAAATAATCTTGAAGTATGAGTTTTCCATATGTAAAATTGTTTGATACTCTAAATATTTTTTTGTTTGCAGTACACTAATCTCATCAATCAGCACCAGGATTCATTCATTGGCAGTGGCTTTACTCATCTGGTGTTTTATACCTCTCTCGGAAGAGGCATCTTAATTACCAAAAGAAAAATGTTGTATTTCAGATAATTTTGGCAAGAAGTGTCTTACATGTATGTTGTTATTAGCAAATTTTTATTAGAGTTGGATTTTTGTTGTTGTTTGTTTGTTTGTTTGTTTTTGTGTGTGTGACCCCTATTTATGGGGAGCACCATACTTACCTGAAAAACAATCTTTTTTTCTGGAGATCAGAGTGAGGACAGGCTGCTCCCCAAGCATTGGAGTAGATCTGTTGCAGAAGTGCCATGCTCTCTGTCAGGCTGGCCAGGCCCTTGGCCAGATTCTGGGTTGAGGGGCTCTGGCTGCTGCCAGCCCTTGTGGATCCTCTTTGAGTGACTGCATCTGATGCAAATTCAGAAAGAGGAAACTGGTGGTTTCTTCATAACTCTAAAGTTATACTGCTGGGGTCTAGTGGCCTCTGGGTAACCTCCGGAGGTTGGGGTAGTCATGCTTAATAAGCTGAATGATTTACTTATGCTCCAGATGTAGGCTAACTTCCCTATGAAATCTGTGTAAGCAAGATTTGGTCTTGGATGATTTCGACTGCTACAAAATTAACACTATTTGTTTTATTCAGAAGTGGTTTTACTTGTTAGTGTATTTCTGAAGAACATGTTTTGCAGAGCTGTCATCTGCCCAGCTATCTTGCATGCTACATTTTCCTGTCGGCACTTCACCTGTGAATGAGTGAGCTTCGCAAGTATGGCAACAGTTCTGCCTTTGATCAGAGATTTGGTAGATGCCCCGTCCTTGGAGTCACTCAAGGTCAGGCTGTATGGGCTCAGAGCACCTTGATCCAGCTGTGGGTGTGCCTGTTCATTGCAGGGGACTTGAACCAGATGGCCTTTAAGAGTCCCTTCCAACTCAAACAATTCTATGATTCTATGAAGATCTCTGTCTATATCTTTAAGTACAACTAGGCTATATGTATTCGTAGATATAGATAGATACACATATACACGTATATACATACAGATACACGTATATACATACAGATACACGTATATACATACAGATACACGTATATACATACAGATACACGTATATACATACAGATACACGTATATACATACAGATACACGTATATACATACAGATACACGTATATACATACAGATACACGTATATACATACAGATACACGTATATACATACAGATACACGTATATACATACATTATATCTATCTATCTCTCTATATATACATATATACATATATATATGTATATATGTATATATGTATTGCATATACATGCAATACAGTATGTTTCTTGGCTTATTTTTTGCTGTATGGGATGCCTGTAATTTCCTGAAAAGGTATTTTTATCCATTATTTGTCTTTGACAGGATGGCAGACTGTGGGTTGTTGGGATGAAAGTAATCCTTTCACTCCTTGCACTGTACAGAAGAGCAGTGTAAGAGCCATAACTTCCTGCACACCTGAAATGCACTTATCTAAGACAGAATTTGTCATTTTTTCAGGTTTTTTTAAGCATTTGTTTAGAACCACACAGTTTTCCTCTTTGTGACAGTACACTTCAGAGGCACTGGGTGTTGCTTTGCAGTTTCTTGTAGTCACTTCATGAATGATGTACTGTTGCTCACAGTTAATGTTGAATATGTGCTGAGGTCACTATGAGGAACTATTTTCCCTCCTACTTTAAAAGGGATAAAGTATTGTTCCTGTTTGCTTCCTCCTCTTTATTTTACAGACTCTCAAATATTTGAGGTATTGTATTATCTACAGAGTAGATCTTATTTATACCTCATTAAGTCTGCTTACTGCAGTGTGCCGTGCTTGCTATTTGATGTTAGTGTTTTGGGCTCCTCTGCCCACAAGCATCTGAAGTACTGGGCTCATAATTCAGACCATCAGCTCTCTTTGAATGCTGTCTTTCCACCCCTCCATTTGATCTCTAAGGAGAACAGTTTGGTGTTTGAAGACATTTTCTCTTTTCCTTTGTCCTGCTCAGCCATTTATTAAAAAAGTTATTTATTTACTTATTTATTTCAGCTGATCATAATCAAAGCCATTTTTTTGTCTCATTTCATGAATAAGACTGTGCTCAAGAAACATTTTTTTCAGACATGTCTATCAAAATGTGAAGCGCTTTTTGTTGGGAATGGTTTAATGAAGTGCTCTGTTTACAAAAATCATACTATTCAAATGTTGTTAATGAAATTGTTGATGTTAATTTAGTGCTCAAATACTTTTATGAATCCCAATTTGCCACTGAGTACAGTTCCCTTAAACCTGGGGAACTTTATTTAAAAGAGGAACTCAGCAGCTACAAATTGAATCAACCACCTTTGAGCCTTTCAATCCAACAAGTTCTTTGTTCTTCTCAGCTCTGACACTCTGGTTAATTGACTCTGGATAAAAACATATCGACTTCAAGACAGCCAGGAATGTTTTGCTTGAAAGTTCTCCTTACCACTTATTGGCATGACACTTCCACTGATTTCTGTTATTTTGAATAGTAGAACATCTTATTGTTTATAGACTTGAAGCATTTCATATTAATCTGATGTTTATTTACTGAATGTATTTAAAAATGGAAGATCAGTTTTGCTTTCTGCTTTCCTTGGTGGCAGATGTACTGATGTGTTTCTCTGTGGGGACACCTGAAGGTTGCTGGCTGTCCCATGAAGGCCAGAGAGATGGCAATTATATTTCTCATAGAGAAGAGGTTTGGGAATTTGTTTCCTTTCATGCTGATTCTCCAGAAAATTTTGTTTTAAAGTGTCAAGATACCTCTTTTTAACAACACCAGAATATTTCATTTCACATTTTACAGTTGGTTGTTTTATATTTTTATTAGGATTAATGTTATTTTATGGTTTTTTAAATTGCAATCATAACTGGCACTATTATTGATACAGCAGAAATGCAGGAATTAAAAAAAAAATTTCTATCATAAGGTAGTGTTTAGAAATGAAAAATAATGAAATCTGGTGTATTTTATTTAGAATTTGATCTCTGCTGAAGTGTTTGAATGCGGTTTTGTTATAATTAGGGAATGCATATCTAAAATGTGGTAGTTTGATCCTTCCTTGCTGCAGACAGAGCCCTTTTTATTATGCATCAGTCTGGAGCAGGGAGCAGTAGCACTCAGATGCAGCAGATGGGGAAATTCTGTTACAGCTGAATTGGAAATCTGTAATGAAATTAGTATCAAATTGGTTAGTCGGGACAAACCCACCTGTGCTGCCAAGTGCAACACTGTGTACTGTGTTCTTTGCATGCTTTTCTTTCCTACTCAGCTGCAGTTTTATTGTGTTTACAAAAGAAAGCTGGATTTCTCTGGTGGATGCTCAAGGGCACTGCTGCTTCTGGCCTGGGGACACATTTCAGAGCCAGCTGGTCACTGGGCTGTCTGGGCGCAGGCAAGCTGCTCAGCGTGCCTGTGTAATGTTCACCAAAGCAGTGGTGAAGGACTGAAGCACATAAAGTCTACATAGGTTTCAGTGCTTTGTCAGGATGAATTGTGTCATTGACGGTTATCACTGGCGTGGGATTGTCGCTGCACATTGATTCTACTGCAGTGTTCCTAGTGTGGTTTGTGTTTTCTGTAGGTTGTCATCTTAGCCATGAAGGCAGGAAAAAAATATTTTAAAATGTTTTAATTTTATATATATAACTCAATCTTGTTACAAAAGCACGTGGCAAATCACTGTATATGTGCAGTGCTGAATTTATGCCCCTGTCCTTTCCAGACAGTGTCTAACTCTAACTTCACAATATTGAAACTAATAATAACAATGAAAGAATAGATATGATGAATCTAACCTTCAGTCAACATGGTACATCTACATGGAGGTTTCTCCAGAAATAGAAACCCAATGACAATGGCAACCAAGAGGGCAAAGACTTCATAAAGTCAACATGCTTAAATTCCATTTGTTGCTTTTATTTACTTCTACTGGGTGCAAATTCAGGTTTTGTTAGAAGAAGCAGAATGGTGCCTATGGCAAAATACTTCCTTCTGTGCTGGGGAAAATTCCATTCTAAGGTGATTGTATTTATGGTGCTGTGTGAGAGAGAATGAGAGCAATGATGAGTGGTTCTTGGTGGAGATGTGAACGTATAATGTGGTTTAGATCTACCTATATTTATGGAAGAATTGAGAAGATGGCTAAAATAAAACTGAACTTACTCAATTTGCCATCTTATCGTATATTGCAAATGAATCAACAAAGCATCTTGCAAGTACCACAAATGCTTGAGAGAAATGCATGTAAGCATTTTGACATGCTCACTGTATGCAATCTAATATTTGAGTTCCAAACTTTAGATCAAAAACTTGCTGCTTTTTCTTGTGCTTGCCCAGGAACTGGCATGCCCTTGCAATGATAACAATTAGACCAACTTTAAAAATATTGCAGAGCTTTGGCTACTCACAAGAAGTGAGACGTTAAGAGCACTTCTTTTCTGATAAGGATGCAATAATACCAGACTTCAAGGCATCTTCGTACTTGTCTGTGTTCAATCCTGCTAATAGATGTACATGGTGATGAAGTGTTCATTCCACCCTTCTTTCAGGTGGAACAAAACATCTGTGGGACTGCAGGACTAGATAACCCACACTGAATTTATCTTTTCTCTGCTTTGTCCTTGTCTTTCTGTGGTGACCTTCTGTGGGGATTGATTCAGTTCTACCTACTATCCTTTAAGGTTCTTTTGACTGTTGCTCATCACCAGAGGTGTGACAGGACATAATTGTTTGTGGGAAGTGGCCATGCTGTGAGGGGCTGGGGTTCTTTTGGCTCTCTGTAGGGTTTGGTGTGAAGGACTTCAGAAGTGGCATGGCTACAAATGGATGCACTGACAGATGCAACTGACACCAGCCTAAGCTTACAGAAATATGCCTTTGACAGTTTTGATGTTTTGTCCTGTAAGCCAATGCAATGAAAAGACTTGAGATTGTTAGGGCTTTCTCACTCTGAAAGACTTTTTATAAGAAGAGATTTTTGTTTCAAAAAAAACAAGATGTTAGCCAAAACATTTCGGTTTCCCATTTATTTTCTTCCTTGTTTATGTTCACATCTTTTTCCAGAAATTGTGATATTATTTCTGGAGCCATCCTTTGTGAGCTAAGCCACTTCAGTGCTCTTCTTTATAGGAAAGAAAGAATGAGCCTGCTGCTTTTGTGCACTTTACTCTCAACATAGTTATCCTTTAGCCTGAACTCTTCAGATTGGTTGGGTTTACTGACAGCTCCGAAGAGAGGGACGAAGAAGAGAGCTCACAGCAGTGCTTATTATGCTCAGGCATGGTTGTTGGAAATGAGAGCTGGAAGGAGTCTGTAGGCTTAACTTGTTATTCGTGACTATGCGGCTGACAGCTGAGACATCTTCAGGAGGTGATTTCACCTGTTCTCTTTCTGTCTCCCTAATCCTTGGAGTAAATGTAAAATGCAGTGAGATATTATATTTGCTATTGGGTTTTTTAATGTGTTATTCATCTCACCGTTTGCTCTTTTACTGAGTCACTACAGTACTCAACACTGAGAGCCAGGCCCTTAGAAAGGAATGCTCAGGCATGCTATGATGTGAACAGGAGTAAGAGTGAGTAGTGACTTATCAGTACCTTCCAGAGGTGACCTCTTGAATTCTCAGATACAAATCTGAATACAAGAAGAGATGAAGCAAGTGTAGAAGTGGATTCGTATTGCAGGAAACATACTTATGTTCTTAGGTAGCAACACTAAAATGCATTTTTGACTTCTACATCATAGAAAAATGGAACTTACTGGCATTTAATAATGCATCCAGAAGTGTGTTGTATGCAGAATAATGGGTATGCTTATTTTTTGGACTATAGCAGATAGCACTTCTAAATCCCTGATGTGTGGCATTTGTCTGACTGTGGCACTGGCCAGGCTTGGCAGGGCTTTCTCTGCACTGCCTGATTTCCCAGGGCAGGGGTAACTTGGCAGGAAATTTGTTCCCAGAGCTCTCTGACTATTCTCTAGATAGGGATTAGGTGTGGTTATCACAGGCCATGAGAACCTATTTGTTAGTCTGTGTGAGCATGGCTGTGCTCTGCCACATGAACTTCCCATGGGCAGCAGCAGCAGCTTTCAGCTGAGGTGAGACTAAGTAACTGCAGGTGAGGTGTGATCTGGTGTTGTTGTTTCTAGTTTATGGTGAGCCTCAAATGGTGCCCAGCTGTAATTCCAATAATTTTTTATGTGTATTGCTCTGATTACTTCATTTTTTGTTGGTTTGTTCTATAATCATATAACGAATCATAGAATGGCCTGGGTTGAAAAGGACCTCAAAGATCATCTAGTTTCAACCCCCTGCTATATGCAGGGTCACCAACACCAGACCAGGCTGCCCAGAGCCACATCCAGCCTGGCACTGAATGCCCCTAGAGATGGGGCATGCACAGCCTCCTTGGGCAACCTGTTCCAGTGTGTCACCACCCGCTGACACTACTTTAAGTGTAGGTGTGGGCAACCTACACTTCTAGGGTGTTTGGAAGAAAACTGCTGTGAAAAAGAGTGTGTTTGGGAGATAGAAGCTCCGTGCTGCTGCTGGATGCCCTAAGTATGGCTCTGAAAGCAGAGTGGGGTGCAGCTGTAGTGCAGTATGGAAAGCCCATGAAAGCATTTTGTTGCTCTGCTGGTAGCTTGTTTTTCAGAGTTTAAATAATGACTATCAAAAAGTTACACTAAATGGCCACGTGCTCTATTCCCATAATCTTTACATTTGTTGTGCAGCATTTTATATTTTCGCTTTAATTTTTAATAGAATCCCTGCAGCGAACAGAATTTGAAAAATGCAGCTCTTGTTACAGGTCAATGCAGCCCAGTGAAGGTCACTCCAAGCTCCACGGTGTGTGTCTTCTACCTCTAACAATGTTACCTGAAGTCACAGAAAATAGGAATAGGGAAATTCTCATGCTTTGCCGAAGAGCTTCATGTTATTAAACCCTGGGCTTCTGGGATCTGCTGCTTGACAGCCCTATCTTCATGATTTTTTAAAAGAGTACTTGCGCTTAAAAAGGGGGGAGAGGGGGCTCCCTCAAGGCATATGTTTGGGAGATAAAAGATATGAAAGAGACTTCAAGAGTTCCTGTTGCTGGAGAAATCTATCTCACTTTTCCAGAGGGCTCATGAAATAAAATAGTAGCTGCTTCCTCTGTGCAATTTAATGTGATGGGGAGGAAGGGTGGAAAAAAGTGTGACTTCATCTAGAGCTGCATGGCTTTTTTGCTGGTAGGCGGTAAAAGGGATACAGGAAAATCAACTTTTTAATGCACCTGTTTTTCTTTCACTATAATGTTGATTTTCCCCCATTATTGCATTGCACCACCACATCACTTTTTTGTTTCTGTTAATTCATAGAAACCTTAATATTTTGCTTTAACTAATTTTGTTGCTTAAAGAAAACAGCCTAAAAATCATTTTAGTGTCTTCAGCAGAGAACCTCACATTCAAAGGCATGATTGTTTAGGTGGGTATCCTCAATGACTGTGTGCTGAGGACAAACTGCTGCTGATGAGGGTGTGCCATGAAGCACCCTAGACTAAGGGCTCTGAGGGCTTTTATTCCCCCATGAAGATCAGTTTTAGGCTAAGGGTCTTCATTGTTTCTGTGCAAGTGAAAGATGTCACTCTGTGTACACTTTGCATGCTCTCTTTGCTAATTCAAAAGCACTGGAGCACTTTCAAAGCACTTTGAGACAATCAGGAGCAGATACGTTTCATATCAAATCTGTTTGCAAAGTTTAACTGAGACTTCAGAGTTTTCTGATTTTTGTCAGGAAGTGATGAAATTCAGATCTTAAGATACCCACGTGAAAATGGAAGATGTTGGTTCACAGCATTGCAGGTTCCTGGACAAACGCCCTCGTGTTAGGCTGTGAGAGTCTGTTTTAATCTTTCCTGCTGGAGCTATTGCATTGGTATACATAATTAAACAGTCCTTAAGCAAGAGAGAGGCTCAGGCTGCAGTGTAACCTGTGTGAGCAGGTTAACCCTTGGCAAGTTGTACTGTCCTGATTTTAGAAGGCTGACTGCAGCAGTTACTTCTCCAGTAGCCTCACGAAACTGTCAGATAAATTAGTGTTTTATTTCGTCTTTCAGATAGTCATTTAATTTTATGTCCCTGTGGTGATGGAGAAGCTGTGTGACATTGAAGACTGATGCTGCAATATTCTGCTGTTCTTGCTTGCTGTGTTATAAAGGGAAGTGAGATCAACTGCTGTAAGGTTTGTAAACTGCTAAACAGGCAGTTAATTTTATGCCAGCCTATGTAGGGAGATGTTGCGCTACAGTATCAGCACTAATACAGCTTATGAACTGCGAGGTAATGCTGTTTAAAGATGTCTGCTGAAGTAGAAGGAAATAAAGATGTTTCTGGCACTGTCTGACTGAAAACTGGGGTGGTGACTACAGAGATTGCTTGTGCTTCTGACAAAGGAGAGGGATGGTTGCATAAGTGGAGACCATCCTCAGTTGTAATTTCGTTGTATCAGAAAGTGGAGCACTTTTGGATTATTTGAAAATATCCCATTTAAGGTGCGACTATTATTTAATACCACAGTTATGTCCCCAAGTGAGTAAATGGTGCCTTTTACGTTTTCTTCATTTTTATAAAAGAACTTAGATTCCTAAATCTCACCATGGCCTCTTCTGAGGGGTTAGCAGTGATGATCTTTGGTATTTATGAGTTGGATTCAGACAGATAAGAAGAGGTTGTTACTGTCCTCTGTGTGACCTCTTTGCTTATGTCAAAAATAAATTTGGCCTCTTGCCTCTCTTCCCATTGCAGCCTGTACTTCTGTCGTGACCTATCAGTGAGTAATTACAGCAAGAGCTCTGCTCTATTGATTTTTAAACCCTTAGTGAAAGAAGAAAAGGTATGATGCAAACTCACGAGCCTGTTTTTGTTGTTTTTCATTCGTGTTCAGGCTGCCAGGAGTTAGTGGGATCCTGTTGTTCAGCAACAGCTAGATCTCTGCTGAGCTGGAACCAAGAGTGCAGGGCTTTGAGCATCTTCTCACACAGTTCAGACCCTTGTAGGCTGAGAAATCAATTACCAGGCAAGGGGTTAGAAAAGTTCTGAACCTTCTCAGTTTGGCGTGTGCTACTCTAGCTCCAATTCAGCATGGACTGGAAAGTGTTGGAGGTGGTCTCCAGCTGCGTATGGTTGCTTTCTCTACCATGGACGCCTTCTGGAGGTAGGCTGGGAATCCTGGCTTTTCTGCCACTCTTCATGACAGAGAAAGAATGTAGACATTTAGCACTTAGAGGCAGTGAATGGCTGCGCAGGCTTTTTGAATAGAAAAGATGGATATCCATTGGAACTCCAGTAGCCCAGGGCTGTGCTTGTTTCTGCTTTGCAAGCGTGATGCATCTAGAGCTCTGTCAGTGTGGGGACCTTTTCTCCATCTTTGCTTTCCCATCATTTGTACACCTGGAAAGCAACAGACAGGTTGCTATCACTGAACTGCAACTTTCTGTGTGAGCATCTTTTGTCAAGCAATGCTAACAGGAAAGCACTCTGTTCTCCCATTATGCACCCTGAAACTCCTCTATTCATTTCATGAAGCTGAAGCATATGTAGTGCTATGTAAGACATGAAATAGACAGGAATAAATACCCCCGTTGACTGAGGGCCTGTTGTGCTTGCAAACCATTCTCTTTCTCTAGGAAGACCAAAACCCACTTCACTGTTCAGCCTGAATCAGCCTGTGTGTGCATCCTGTGCGTTCTCTTGTTTGAGATGTCCTTTATGTGCAGGGAGAAATTATAAAGAAACACACATCAACGAACAGCTTGTAGTATAATATTTGCCTAAGACTGAACCTCTATAAATACATTTGAAACTAGCTTGAAATGTAGGTGCTAAATAACAGCTATTGCATAATAAGTATGTGGTTTCAATTTAGCTGAGAGTAAATGAGGTGTGTGGGCTAATAAATGGCAAGTGCTTATTCTTCTCAGCAATGTTTGCTAAGTGTGGCACAGGTTTGGCTCTGTTTCAATAGTCTGAATTTTCTCACCTTTCAAAAGATGCTCCTTCCAGCTGTCCTGACACAGATTAAATTATCCACTTAACAGAAACTTTCCCATTAACTATACAGTTCAACAGAAATTTTGGGAGTTCAATGTAAGTATTGATTTGTAAGAAAATATGTGCTACTAATAATTTTATATAATAGTTGTTTAATTTTTTATATATAGAAAGCTATATTTAGACTACATAATGACTTGATCTGTTACTGTCCTAAAGGATGCTTTCATAGAGGCTTTAAAGTGGTTTTGATTGCTGTACTAAATGCAGCAAGGGTAGCAGAAGCTTTTTCCCCCCTCTTTTTTTTTTTTTTTTGTTTAAATCAATGGTACGTTGTTTTAAAAAAAAATAATAATAATTCATTGACAACATGTTGATATGTTGGAATAAATCTGTTGGTAATTACTCAGCATTAGTGAAAGAAATAATTTCCAGCAAAAAGTAAAACATAATGAACTGCAATTTCAAGTTCATATTTAAATGTGTTTTTCTGTTTGTTTGTTTTGTTGCTGTTGCCCTTAAAATGGAAATGAAAGTTGTAAGAAAAAGTAGAGGTTCAAGAGAAAAGAGAAAAATATATAACAGTCTTTGAGGCCAGATCCCTTCGGTGCTTTGATTTGGCAGAACTCTTCAGGAATTAATCAGTGTCTGCACTGAGGTGATCACTTGGATTAGCTCCCATTCGTTGGTTCATGGTATAATAGAGATGAATAGGCATTTCTTCCCGAGAGAAGAAAAAGACTGCAATCCTTAACTCAGTCTTCATCTATCCTGCAGAGGTAGAAAAGGCAATGAATGTCCAAATTCCTCCAAAAAATCTTTCTTAGAGCTGAAGCTCGGGTGGAATTTGGATTTTAGAAATTTGTCTGGAACCCTTGGGCACTATCCACCCAGATGGAGCTGGACAAATATACAGATGAGGTATTTGTGTTAGGTGCTGCACAGTGGGTGTGTGGATATCCTGATGAATTTGGGCTGTGTAAGACTGTGAAAAGGACTTGTTAGGCTAATCACACAGCTCTGTCCCCAACCCTTAGGGAATGGCAGGTGTGGCTCTGAGGTTAGGAAGGCTGTCGTGATCAGTGCATGCATCTTCTGGTTGAAGATTGCAGCTTTTAAATTTCACCTGTGTTGTGGGTTGCAAGCATTACTGTATTGCTGAATTGTGATGAATGTATTTTGGAATGGAAGCCGGATGAAAGAAAAAGAGACTGTAATTTTGATGTTGCTTATAGAACTTATTTATAAGGCTCACGTTTTCTAGCTTCTTTCTGCCAATTTATATTAGTGTTGATGAATTCTTACTTAGAGAAACACGGATCTTATTCTACCAAATGGTAAATATGCAGTGTGATACGCAGGGATAAACAGTGAGAGTCATTATCTTTGACATGCTGCCTTGAATGCTTCTAGTCCTCTGCAAAGGATCTTGTCTGTATTTAATAAATGCAGTTGAAGACAAATTACCATGCCCTCACATCTCTTTTAATAATTTTTGGCAAAATCAGAACACGTAGTTGTGCGACTGAGGTGTTTGTTAATTTCTGTAATGTACTGTGCATTTGCTAAATGTCTGCTGCAATGGTACTAGTTAATCTCATTTCTCTGGAGTGGTGACACAGCTAGTGAAAGACTGACTCAGGTAATGACTTCTACAGCAAATGTTTGCTGCTAGGCATCCCACTGGCAAAATGACACAGTCTTTCTAAGCCTTTTTGCACACGTAATACCTTCAGCTTTTAACTGACTTGTAAAAACTGCATCTTTCCAAGAAGTCTCTTCCATTCAAGCACATTTTGTTTCCAGAAGCTAATTACCCCTGAGGAGTGTGAGTAGGAGCTTTGTGCTGCAGAAAATCCTAGCGGTAGGAATACCTGTCTAATGGTGATAGCTACTCCCCTTAATGAGTTTCTTATTGTCAGTGTTAGTATGTCTGTCCTTGGTAAATTGTATTCATAGTCTACCTCGAATCCAGTGATACTCTATAGGGGACTCACTAACAAGAAGTTACTTGGTTCTGCCATCAAAACAACAGAAGGACTAGGGTGATTTTCCTTCTCTTGCTAGAGTTTAGCTTTGCCAGCTAAAGTTGAATCACTCTGCCAAGGATGAATCATTGGTGGCTCATAAAAATAATTTCTCCAGAGAAAAATGTTTGGCCTCTGAAACAGACCAAGCTATAGCAGAATTTCCCTGCGGGAAAACCCTTGTTCCCAAACACGGCATCTCCACCTCTGCTTCCAATTATTCAGACTTCAACAGTGTTTTAATTTGCCTCTGTATCTCGCAAGTTTCAGAGTTAAAATATTCCCATTAAAATGCCAAAAACTTAAAGGTGTTCTTCATCCCCATCACTGGTTGTTAGAATCTAGCTGGCTTAAGTGGGGAAAAAAGTAGGCGGGTTTCATGGGCTTTTGTTTCTCCTCACTGTGAGTACTGCCTAATTTTCTCAAATACGTAAAAACTTTCCCAATGTTTGACTCTTGTATGTTGTTCACTTCAAAATTTGCTTTTTGTAACTCTCCACGGCATGCAGCTCTTCTGAATCCTTAGAAACAAGTGTACAAAAAAAAAAAAACACAACAAAAAAAGCATAATTCTCATTATGGCAAAAATGTTTGGATTTTGTATGAAATTTCACTTTGTGGATACTTTCAAATGATATGCTAGGATGAAATTGTGAGTAAAATGAAGATAGAGATGTAAGAGGGTGATATACCTGAGGATGCTTGGAGAACCATTTTTAGCCTGCAATTAAACTTCAGGAGCCTGTAAATTCCAGTCCCACACTGGAAAATTGCTTTTCCTGAATTAAATTTGCAAAGATGTTATTGTTGTCTGCAACAGCAGCTTCTGGCTCTGTGCCTTGCTATACTTATGCTGGGGAATAAGATGTTAGGCTGCTGAGACAGTGTTTGGATACCACTTTGAGGTAGATTGTGGTAGAACTCCATCTCAGTTTGGGAGCCCCTACAGCTATCTCGCATCTGTCACATTTTTGGCATTTGATCAGAAGGTGAAGGGAAAAATCGGGAGTGTATTTGTCACTGATGCTCATTAAATGTACTGGTATGGAGGAGAAGTTTTCCAACTACTTTCTTTAGTCTCGGTACTTTTGTATTGCAATGTGAATAAACTAAGTATACTGCTGCCATGATGCTAGTGATACTGGTAGCACAAGTGCGGCCAACTCTGAATCCATGCTGAGAATTTCTGTTGAGGCTTTGTATCTTTATTAAGGTGTCTGTATTTGCTATTGACAGAATACTCTTGAAAAGATGGGAAATGTACTGATTTGCCAAGATTAGATAGCTTGAATTAGCTAGAAACTGAAATTTGCACTGTACTGGAAATTGTAAGGTGTTTTTTTTCCCCGTTCAATTCTGTGAAGCTGAATTGTTTGATTCTCTTGAAATAGTAATACTACGGTGTTTTATTCAGCCTCTTACCTGTTTGTGTCCTAACATAAGTCTGTTTTGACTGTCACAACATGAAATGACATAATAATTGCATATGACACAAGAAAGGTGCCAGTGTTAATGAAGCCAGCTGTTTGACTGTCAAAATATTTCGTTTTGTGATACCATTTCATGCTGAAATGCAATGTGTGTTCATTATTTCTGCACATCATTCCATTTTCACTCTGAAATGGCAGATGCACCATCCAGGGGCTTGTGGCTGGTTGGACTTGTGTGGATGTTTCATGTAACATCAGCCACGGAACGCTGATACAGGTTCAGGCAGCTTTCAGTGTCATTGGAGCTTGGTGCTGCAATGGCTCTATGAGGCAGAAAGAGGATGAATGGAACTCTTGACAAATGAGGACCAGAATCTGGACCTCTGTGCAGGGTGAACTGAGCCTTAACTTCAGTTCGGTGGGATCTGAGACTTTGGCACTGCCTTATGGAAGAGGAACCCGAGAAGTCACTTAATCTTCTGATAATTTTGAATTTTTACCATGATATTAGAAGGCATGATAGCCACAACTCCTAATGTGTATCACAAGTGGTAGCAGGGTTTGTCGCAGATGGAAACAAACTCATTTCATGTTTAGTAGACTGTGAAATGACTCACAGCTGCTCTCTCACTGACACACAGTGACAAACTGCCTTTGCTACAGAGCTTCCCGAGCACAGCTCTCCATCCTATTGGATCGCTTGCTGGGTGCATCTTCCTGAGCACCTCTCTGGGAATTGGAGGCGGTGAATGGGTTCTTGAAGAACAGATCGACGTGGCTCATCGGTTTGGGGCTTATGTAAAGGGCTGAAGAAGATTTTGTTTATGAATCTGTATTTGGTAAGCTTTTCTATTCAGAAATTTGACTGTAGCGTATACTTAGGGTGCAAAATCCCCAAAGTGAGCTTTATCATTGGGATATCGTTACTACATGGTTGTGAGAAAATTATATAGATATACATACCTATATAGAGAAAGCGGCAGCTCGTGGGTGGGTTACATCCCCAAACTGGTATTTATCTGGCCTCAAGGTGTGTGAAGGACTGCTCTTCATACCCCCCTGTGCATCTGTCCCAGTCTTTGCTGAATTTGATAGTCTGTGCTTTTATATTTTACCTGTGGCAGCTTAACTGCAGAGAGACTCTTCCCTGCATTGCTACTGGCGTGGCTAACTCTTGTGTATCACCTGTGAAGATCCTCATCATGGCTGGAAAGTGCTTTTCCTTTTGGGGTCTATTAAGCTGCTTGCTAATAAGCAGCAGGAGCGATTTAGCTCCATTACTCAGCAGTCCCAGCTCTCCTGGGCCTGAGCAAAAAAGTGAAGACATTAGGGTGGAATCCATTAAATCTAGCTTGTTTGAACAGTGTACGTGCACAGACACTGACTATGAAGAATGAAGATACTTCACCAGGAAGAAGTACTTAAGACTCTCTCTTTTCTTTAATTTCTTCTTCCTTTAGTTCAAGGAGTCATCTAGTCCTGTTTGTCTTTTAATGAGATCAGCTTTTGTTCCCTACTGGAAGGTTAAAAATAACCACAGTGAAATAATGTTCTGATTGCAGCACCTGGTTCTCCTTGCTTACTGGTCTTGGATGCAGAGGAATGATGTGAATTGCCTGATTTTTGTATAGTTACCCTGCTAATGAAGCTGTATTGTCCATGTCATGACATTTAACTTGAAAAAGAAAGCAGGATCCAAGTCACCTGTGTTCTCAGTCAAGCTCTGTGATGCAGAGTTCATCCTGTGCTGCAGAACTCTGCTCTAAATTTTCAGATCTTTTTTTTTTTTTTTCCAATTGCTCTTTATGCTCTTAGGGATGGGAGGGATTGGGAACAAAAGCCAACAACTCGAAAATGTGCACAATTTGGAAAATGGCTTGGAGCACTCAGTCTGAAAAAAGACTGAAGCAAAGTGTGAAAGTGTAAGTTTCCCCAGCGATGGGTCAGACTTTGTAGCGTGCTCACAGATACTGAACATTTTTCCAAGATATTCATAGAATGACAGAATATCCCGAGTGGGAAGGGACTCTCCAGGGTCACTGAGTCCAACTCTGGGCTCTACACAGCACCACCGTGAATCCAAACACTGTCTGAGAGTGTTGCCCAAAGACTCATTGAACCCTGTCAGCCTGGGGCTGTGCCCACTGCCCTGGGGAGCCTGTTTAATGCCCACTACCCTCTGGTGAAGAACATTTTCCTAACACCCACCTGACACTCCATGCCATTCTCTTAGGTCCTGTTACTGTCACCAGAAAGCAGAGCTCTAATCTGAACAAACTGAGGAATTGAGGAAATTGGAATAAGTATTGAGGAATTCAGTATGTTTCCAGAGCCTGGACACCACCATGTGGTATTTTGCTTTTTGTTTGTTAGTTTTTGTTTTCTTTCTTCTCTCATGCCTTCTCTCTCTCCCTCCCTCCCTCCCATTCTGAGGCTGAACTTCCCTCCTGGCTCCTGAGGAGCTGGAACTCAGGTCGTAGTGAGGACTGTGGGGTGAGCTGAGGCTGCTGGAGGAGGCAGGCGCCCTGAATATGACTGCCTACCCCTTTCTTGCATGCTTGAGGGAAGAAAAGGAAGCCCTTATCTGAACTGCTTAAAATCAGCAAAGTCTGAGAATATAAGGACATTTGACTCCAGGCTCTGCTTTTGCATCTCATGTACAATTCTTTTCATAAAAGTAATCAATCTCAAGATTAGGCCTAGAAAACCTTGTCCCATTTCCAGGCTAAGCTTCTTAATAGGCAAGTTTACGCCCATGTTCTCCTCTGCCACCATTATCCTTTGACATACTCATGCTTCTTCCTTCTCGAGTGTAACTGCTTCTGGAAGAGCTGTCCTGGCTTCTCTTGGCTTTCAGTCTGCAGGGCTAAACAAGCAAAACTTGTAATCTGTAGAAAAAGTGTGTTCTCCACTTCTGCTCTGATTATCATCAAATCCCTTATTTGCACCTTTTCCAGTCTGGGTGTGTCGTCTTGGAACACAAGTGACATGATTAACAGTATTTCAGACGGGACCTCACTGAAATATTGTATAGTAATGCTTCTTCAGTGTACCAGAAGATCGTATCAGGTTGGCTGAATTCTGTGCTGAATTCTGCTTAGACTGAAGATGCAGAAATGACTGCTCAGTCTTCAGAACTGATATTCATAGCATTGCCTGTTAAGTCCTATGCCTCCCAAAATACAGGCTATCAACGTGCCATCTAGGGGTCATCTTTCTGATCAGCTTGCTGCCTAGTTGTTTCTTCTCTATATCAGATGTTCTGTTTTTAACAGATGTGTCAGCAACTGTGAGCCAAATATTGACAATTATTAAATGCATAGAGCTCTGATGCGATGCAGTCCAAGACATTCTGTTTTGGGTAATAAAATCTCTGATTAAAAATGTATATTTCTATTATATGCTGAGAATTGCTGGGTATATTTATAGGTTTAAAAAATTGTCTTTGAGTACTTTTATGAAGGTCGCTTACCTCAGTAAACAAGTAGATAAATAATTCTGTGAAATTCTGAGCTATTTTTAAGAGTACTCTTTTATATCTGTCTTCATTTTCCACATGCACTATCATTCCTAATGTAGCATAGAATCATTAACAAAAGCACTGCGTAAAAAGAAATATAGAAGGATTAATAAGTAATGGCATACTCAGAATTCAAAGTGAACAAAGATTAAGCACTTGCATTTCTGTATCTTTAACCCAAGTAATTAGAGGGAGAAGATATTGCATTGGTCAACCTCAGAGAGATCCAGAGCTGTGCCTACACTAAACATATATAATAGATCACTTGTTTATTTTTTAAAAAGCCTGTTAAGCTGGCAGGTTGAATGCTGCAAGTTTGCCAGTCTTGGGCGTTTTGAACTTCAAACATTGTTTTTCCTTTTTAACATCCCTGACAAAAAGATCCAGAGGAAGGCAGAAAATGCTCAATTTTTTTCTCTAAATACGTTACCTGGTCACGTTGCTACCTCTGTACATTTGGGTGACGTGTATTGAATTTTTTGTCATACTTTTTTTTTCTTTTTTTTTTTTAAAGACTGTGCTCCACAAAATGAGATTCATGTTCTTATGACATTGTCATCTTGTTTAATTATAGGATAATGTTCACAGTGGAGGAGTACGTGAAGCAGTGAATAGTGTTTGCCAGTGATTAAATGGTACAGTGAAGCTCAGACACTTGATAATTATAAAATCTGTTGGTTGTGGTGGTATTCCAGTCAGACAGTATGGAGAGGGGGAAGAAACCTTTCCTTTTTTTTCCTTTTCCTTTTTTTCCTTTTTTTTCCTTTTTTTTTTTTTTTTCCTTTTTTTTCCTTTTTTTTTTTTTTCCTTTTTTTTCCTTTTTTTTCCTTTTTTTTCCTTTTTTTTCCTTTTTTTTCCTTTTTTTTTCCTTTTTTTTCCTTTTTTTCCTTTTTTTTCCTTTTTTTTTCTTTTTTTTTCTTTTTTTTTTTCCTTTTTTTTTTTTCTTTTCTTTTTTTTCTTTTCTTTTCTTCTTCTTCTCTTTCTTTCTTTTCTCTCTCTTCTCTCTCTTCTTTCTTCTTTCTCTTCTCTCTCTTCTCTCTCTTCTTTCTTTTCTCTCTCTTCTCTCTCTTCTCTCTCTTCTCTCTCTTCTCTCTCTTCTCTCTCTTCTCTCTCTTCTCTCTCTTCTCTCTCAAGTGTTTATGCTGCTGATTCTCTGCGTTAGTCTCAGGTACTCTTATAAGGACACTATAAGTGTGTTTATTAATGAAATATGTCTTTAAAACTTTTGTTAAGGCCAAACCTTTTAACATTTATTACTTGCTTGAATATGAAATTATTCTTCTGCTTAGTGGTTATTCTCAATAATACAGGTACTTAACATTAAATTTGTGTTTTTACTGGGAAAATGTCAAACTCCCTGGCCTTAAATTTTTAGCAATGATTTATATCATAGAAATCCATACTTACAGTACTAAAATCTGGAGAGCATATCAGAGATAGCTGGCAAAATGGAATGAATGTATGGTATCATTCCAGATACAGCATGTGACCACGTGGTTTGGTAGAGTACAACGCTAAAAAAAGAGAGAGTTGCTAGTGGTACACAACTGATAACTAGGTTAGCAGAATAGCCTTAATACTCTTGTAACAATTGTGATTACTTCAGCATATTTTTTGCTTGTAGAAACAGCGATATGTTATGCTGTAAGAAATGCTACCTTCTATTTTTAAAATTAAAGCTACACTTCAACTGATCTGTTTAAATGTGACCTCTTTTGGTAACGCCAATCCTTTTTCTGCCACCTGGTCAAGTGCCTTCCTATTTATTGTCTTTTTTTGATAGATGAAGTAAATATTCAGTAGCTGTTTTGAAGACTCGAAAGGAATTTGAGGAGGACTGGTGCAGGGATGAGAAGCCTGAATTCTTCAGAGCTGCATCTATTTGAGAATTCTGTTCTTCATCCTCCACTTTTTGTGAGGAGGACTAAGAAACATCTAATTCTCTATGTTGATAGACTGCAGTTCATATCAACATGGAGAGTGTTTCATTAAATTTGAGCTTCTGCTAGTTCCTAGTCTCCTCTGGCTGCTGAAATGAAAACAAACCAACAGAAACGCTGTTATTTCTCAGTACCATTTTTAACTTCAAGCAAGCTCTGACTTCCAGAGCATTTGAATTTGTCTCTTGTAGCTGTGTGATGGTTCAGTGCAAATAGAGAGGAGGATAGCTAGATGCTTTTAAGGATAATCTATAATAATTTTGCATCTACTACAAGCTATTCTTCATTTTGAACAGCTTTGGAAGTCTTTTGTCCTGTCTTGACCAGGTGCAGGCAGCTTATCATAGGTGGATGTGATTACAGGCACCATTCACGAACGCTGATCAAAAGTGTCCTTTATACTTAGATTGCTGAAGTGAAACAGAAGAAGTTGGAATTGCACAGTGGCGCTGTCTAGCTAACCCATTTTTTTAATCACTGCAACAGTGATGACAGAGAATATTAAAGCAATCCTTATTTTGGAGATTATTTTTACCAGGGGCAGTGGTGTCAATAGCACAACGTGTCTTTGATCTTCGTGCATTACTTTTTTTTTTTTTTTTGAGTTGTTCAAGTACTGTGCAAAGCTCTGCTGTCGGAATGCAGAAATCCATTGTAAAGTAAGGAACACTAAGGGATTCCATTGGTGGAATCCAGTTTATCAAAGGTGTGTGGAAACACAGAAACCTCATTTTTAAAAAAAGGAGGTAGTACCCTTAAAATGGACTGGCAATCACTATCTATTTCTCATGTTATTTTCCTATCTCAAAAGAGAAAGAAGAAGGGGATAAATGGGAATTAGGGGAAGGATTATTTACATTGGTTTTCTTTTGGGTCAACTTCCAAATTCCAAAGTTTTAAAGTTTTCATCTGCTGAGAACTTAGAGTCACTGGTTTCATTCATTCCCTTCGCCGTGCATTTCATTCTCCCTGCTAGATCTTTTACCAGATTTTTTTAGCAGTTTCACAAAGTGGTGCCTACTGTGAGGTCCTGAAGCGCTTTCAGTTGAGCAGTTTTTACAACTCTTTCAATTCTTTGCATCAATCATAGCACCAGGTAAGGAACATTTGTTCAGTTGCAGAGGCCTTCCTTTGCCTTCTGGAATATACCCCACTCCAAACCCCCCCCACACTCTGCTGGGTTTCTTAGCTGCTTATGCTTTTTGTCTTTTTATGTGGCTTAATGGAATGAGAATTTACTACCCCTTCTTGAAATCTCATCCTTTTTTTCCCCTTAAGTTAAGAAGTTGTCACCCTTTTCTACACCGTAATCTCAATTAGAATTCTGTAATATTGTGTCAAGACATAAGCAAATTATCAATTAATGTACTTGTACCTTCTAATCCAAAGGGAGACTGACTGCCTCTAGTAAAGTTCAGGTTATTCCTAAAAATATAGCCTTGTTACAATGAAACAGTTAAAACAGCATACTGAATTTGTACATCCTTAAATGGATTGCATGCATTATTTCTGAATATTTCAAAACAAAGCAGAGAAGTCCTCAAAAGAGCAGATTTTACTGAGCAGAGGATACCTTTGGTTTGATATTTTGTTTTTATCACCTACTACAATTTTAAATACACCAACAATCCAAATTATTTATTGACTCGTTTCTGAATTTGGCTATATTTTTATGATAATTTTGGTAACCAGATAATTTCTTATATTTTTTAAGTCCAGAAGGGGCTGAAGGGTCAGCTGACCTCCTCAGTTTGACAGGAAACTAAATTGCTTTCTTATATTAATCTCCAAATTAGGCTAAATCATTCCATCCCCAGAAGATAAACACAGGAGTACAGAGAAGTTATAAGGCATAGAGCTCCTTAATAAATGAGCCTCTTCAAATAGTGTTTTGGAAGATAACATTTCTCAGGTAATCATTTCTTCCCACCTGTTAATTAGTTTATTTATGAAATATTGAAAGGGTTTATTAAGAAAGTTAAAACTGTCACACTTCTAAGTTGCGCATAAAATTCTTCCATAGAAAAGAGCAAAGCCAGCCCAAGGAGTTTTTTTGGAGGAACTCTGGCATGCAGATGTCACAGTGCTTTGATACAATCAGAGTGGTCTCAGCAGCTTCCTGTGTGTGTGGAGGTACTTCTAAAACACATAAGACTATAAGATGTTTGTGCTTTAGTGTCTATACTCCCTAGCACCCTAAAAAGTCAGTGGAGGATATCTTCTTACATTTTTAGGTGCTTCAAAACTTGAAAAATACAGCCTTTCAACTTTGGTACCTCTAGAAAGTCAAGGTTATTATCACAGACAATAGGGTAAATAGAATTATTATTACCCTACAGAGATAGACTCTAGGATCTTCAGTGTGTGTTCCTGGAGGGCTCTGCCTGCCCATCTGTCTGTACAAACACTTCTCCCAAACTGCACCAGAAAATGGACACGGGCTTGTGAGTTCAGCCAGGAAATCATCTGCTGTGCAATGATATGTCTGCTTGGGAACATTCCATTTTTCAGTTTAAAAATCATTTTCTTCCACTGTGGGCATGAACCAGCTATTATGGAAAGGTAATGAGCTCCCAGCAGCTACTGCAGTTATCCTGCAGCAGTGATGGTCAGACTTAAGCTAGCAGTCCATGTGTGTCTATTCTTCATCACATCAGTCTGTGAGCTTGGAACTGGTATTGCCATTATTTCCTAGCTTCTCTTTATGATTTTTACTGAGACCTTATGCAGAGGTGCCTTACTTTTTTGAGGGTGAGTTGTATTTCTCTTCCTAAGGAACTACAGTAGAGCCTGTTATTTAATCTTCTTAGGACTTTCTAATTCTGAAGTGTTTTCCACCTTTTTGTGAATTTGGTGGCTGAATGAGCTCTGCTTTGTACTCTCAACCATCAGTTTTGCTGGGAGTCTTGTGCTAGCTTTATTTGCTTGTTTCCAGTTGCAGAAATGTTCTCCTGTAGCCTAGTGCCAGACAGTGTTTATTTTTCTATCATAATTGCTTTTTTTTTTTTTTTGGAGCTGTGGAGCATGTTGTAGAGGTCTACAAGCATGGTGGTCACACACCGTACTTCCCTGAGTTATCAAAGCTGACAGCAATGTATGTGTTTGTTCAAAAGCAACAAGGTAGAGGCATACAGAAACCATAATCTTCTGTAGTAGGAAAACTGGTCTGTGAGAATGAGAAGCCCAACATCTCTTTCATACTTCCAAATCACAGTATGCTTGTATTTTCTAAAGGATGTGTAAGAGCAGGATGAGTAATGTACTGCAAAGAATAAGTAACAGTGAATAAAGAAAGGCACAAATATTTTTGTTTATTTCTAGGAAGAGAAACACTTTGCAGAATATTTGCATAACCTGTCATTGAGGTAACTGCAGCTGAGCACACAAACAAGACTGTCTTCAAGGATGCTGTGGCTTGGGGAAATTTTGCACAAGCCTTATCATTTCTTTTCCATATCTCCTAGTAGTGTTGGTTTTAAAATAATGTTTAGAGTTTAATAATATAAAACTTAGATTTTAATGATTTCGAGTTCTACATTCTGTGCTCAGGCTGGAGAAGATGTGAGCTGTTCTATCTAAAAGCTCTGTCAAATCCAGGATTTGGCTGTGGAAGGCAGTAAGTTCACTGTGGGCACAGGAGTACTAAGTGGAGCTTTCAAGGAAGCTTCCACCTCCAAACTTGCAGGCTAAATCCTTGGGGTGCAATCTGCAAACTTCTTATGGCTGGAATTCTGCAGGGTTCATTTAGCTCTATTTGTGATTCTGTACAAATAAGGTATATAAAAGAGAAACAATGTGACTTTGGTTTTTTTTGTCCTCTTTTTTTCTTTTTTCCTATTCCGGTTCTCCTGTATGACTTATATCAGTATAACAACTGCTTGCCAAATCTCATTCTTTAGTGCTGATTTGACCTTTGATTGTTTTTTTTAAGTTCTTTATTAGCTAATGTTGATATGGTGCTGTTTACATGTTGCTCTCAACTTGGTGTGATGAAATACTCTGTCAGAAAAAACAGCATGTCTGCAGTTAGTTTGAGTAGTATTAGTTATTTAAAATACTCCTGTAGGTATAAGATATTCTTTATAGTATGGCTATGTGTACTGAATCCTCAGCCCTGCCCCCTAGCAGCATACCCAGGGAATCCTCTAGAATCTTTCCACTTCCCCTACTCCCACTGCCCAACTGCAGCTCAAAAATAAAGAAATAAAGAAATAAAAATCCCACAACGCAAATTATATCATCTTTATGAAAGTAAATAATTGAGTCTGGACTAGAGGAGAATTTTAGTGATGATGACAAACATGCATGAATGGTGCTGCGTGACCAAACTTTGCCTTGGAACTTTCCCAGTGGATGGTTGTGACCTTGTTCTGACAAATTACTAATAAATCTACTTTGCCAAAACTGCACTTTCTGTTGCAGAAGCTCACTTAATGGCTGCAACATATCTGTTAGTATCAGACACGACTCTAATTTCCATTCCTTCTGTTGCCTGATAAAATAAAATAGTTATCTTGGTTTGCTTTGCTGTCTCAGTTTGGTTGCCATGCTGTGCATATTTTGCATTTGAACAATGGAAAAATTTGAGATACTTATAGTGAACATAAATTTCACAGATCTTAGGTTTCATTTTAAGACTCAGAGCAGACGAAATTCTGATACGGGTTACAGAAGTAAATAAATCTGTTGAAATTACAATAGGAAATTTCAAAACAGCATTCTCAGGAGAGTTCACTGAGTGCATTTCCAGAAATGACAAAGAAATTAGATAACCTTCTAGTTTGTTTATCTAAATCCCTACAGTTCCTGTTTCAAGGCAGTTACAACAGTAATAAATATTGATCAGTGAAAATTTATCTAACTTTCAGCCTTTTTTTTTTTTTTTAATTAAAGATAAAATCTGTGCACTCCCATTAGGCTTTCCACTGCTGTTAGCCAGAGTTCTGTGTTCTGCATTGTCTGCTTTTTGGGAAGAATTCCCCAGATGTTGTTCTGGTTTTCCTGCTCTGTCTGGTGTGACTATGGACCTGTACTCTTTCTCTTTTAGGTACAGTACTGCCCAAAGACAACAGTATTTGCAAATGGATAAATACTGGAGGAAAAAAAAAAAGCTTACAAAATAAGTGGTGATTTCTAAAGAGCACATTTGTTTTAGTGCTTTTGCTGCTGACTTGGATACAAAATGCTCATGTTTGCTAATGGTATCATGCTAACAGTTGTAGGTAATTGAAAGAGGACTGATGGATGATTTGGGAAGAACAAAGTAAATTTGAGGATTAGGACAATTAAAAAAGTATTTTGGACTAAACAGCCTATTCATTTTGAATCAAAAGCGTGGTTTGTTTTTTTTTTTCTTTCATCTGTAGTAACTGCATTCTTTAAAAAGGATTCAGTGCTAATCATGAAAAGGTACGTGAGCAATCAGTGTGACATAATAAAACAGATGGAAGTAGGCTTAGCAAGAGCTGTATAAGGTCTGACAATGTTAAAAAAAGATTGCTATCCCTAAATGTAACTCTATGACAAGGCCTTAACCTTAATGCTTCAGATATTTTTGAAGAAGTTTCTAAAACATGAGATTGTTAAAAATTTTCCAATAGGAGGAATATGGAATTTGTCATCTCCCATACAAAAGGTAGTCTGCAGGAGTGCAAGACTGAGCGTGTAGACTCATGACATTTCTTCTGATTTTCTGTCCCTAAAAAATTCACTGTAGTTGTTGGACAGTCTCTATCACTGATTGAGAACCTGTCTTTAGTTTTTAGAGGGTTACGTGTTAGGAACTAATTTTCTGTTCTATTAATCATAGCCTCTCCCTATTCTTCACACAACAATTTGTATTTTATTAGATTAACATCATTCAGTGAAAAAATTAAGATAATGTAATTCCTGCCATGCTTTAGTGGGAAGGAACTCAGAACATACAAGGAAGAAAGAAATCTGGGGCATAAAGCTGCAACTTCTGGCCTGAGTGTTTATAATGTTTTTGCACTGTAGTAGAGGGGGAAATCAACGGCAGTTGATATATAAAACTTGCATGTGTGTGTGTATATATATAACTTAAGATGAGGGAAACTGGCCATGAAGGCTTTTGTCAGGGAACAAATATTTTTGACTTGGGTACTCCTGTGGAACTTGGGATCAGTAATTAAGATAAAACTACATTTAGCAGTAGATAAGAGAAAACATTGTCTTTCTGGCAGGCATATAGCTAATTGTACCAGAGATCACTGTATGTCCACATTTTTCTACTCTGTAAATAAAATATGTAGAAATGGAGCAGTACTATGGCAAATCACGGAGATGAAGTTACTGAACGTTGGATGTTTAGGAAGCCAAGCTCTTAGTTATCCCTCTCTACTAGTGTTACAACATTGTTTAGAAAGATCCTATTCTATTGTGACCAGAGAATGTTTTATCAACTCAAGCAGATGTTCTAGTGACAAATTTTGATTCTGTTCCATATAGTGAAGGATAGGAGTTCTGCAAGATTTGAGCACAGAACTGAGACGATGATTTCCTGCATCCTGTGAAATTGTTCTGCACAGAAGGGATGCTGGTTCTAACGTGCTCTCTCTGTGTTGTTATTTTTAGGTGCTGTGGAGAAGCCTTCCCAATATTGTTTATTTTCTCATGTTTTTACCCAGTGGACTCCTTAGCAAGTCCATGACTCTTTGCATTCATTTTACATGTGAACGCTGTGCAGTTCTGCTTCTGCTTTTCTCTATTATCTGAACCTGTATTTCTTCTATGAGTGACACCTCTAATTAGACGCATCCTCAGGCCTTATTGAAAAACATGACAGACTCAGAATTTTTGCCCTGTTGTTCATAAACTTATTTCAGAATTTGAAGATATATTTATTATGATGCTTTTCTCTTTAAATTAATTCTGTAGTTGTTTAATTATTTCATTTCGTTTGTCTTCTGATTCTCTGTCAGTTTGACTATAGTATCAACTTATTACAATCAAATAACTGATTTTCTCCAGCCCTTTGTTAAGTAAATGCCTTAATCTTTCTGTTCTCAATCTGTTAGATTTCAGTCTTGGCTTTGACAGCATTCCCACCATTGTGACGTGTTTTCTCTGAGTAGACCTGTGCTGAACATATGTCGATACGTATGTTTAGAAACAAGTGTGTTGCTGTTTTTTGGTTTAAACCATACGGTTTGCATTCATACTGTCCTGTTGTGATAACTTGTACACTTTTTTCCAGGCATTAACAAATATGTATTTCTTACTAATTGTGATTTGTATTTCTTTTTTGGCTTATGGACTTAAAAAAAAAAAAAAAAAAAAAAAAAAAAAACAACCATAGAATTTGTAGTTACCAAAACCTTCTTTTGCTGTCTGAAAACAAATGATGTCAGTACTGAGTGGACCTCCTGCAAGTAGTGCATCAGCATATTTCCCAGCAACTTGTTCTAAAAAATGGTGGTGAGAGGCAGCCACTGCCTCAGTGCTGGTGCCTCCTTATGGTGGGATGGCAAGGTACATGTTGATCTGAAAGATGCATCCACCTTCTCAGAGATGTCTTTTTGGGGGCTAGAGCACCTTCCCTACAAGGACAGACTGAGAGAGCTTGGGCTCTACACCCGGGGAAGAGAAGGCTGCAAGGTGACCTTATAGCAGCCTTCTAGTATGTGAAGGGGGCCTACAGGAAAGCTGGGGAGGAACTTTCTGTAAGGGCATGTAGTAACAGGATGAGGGGAAATGTTTTTAAACTAGAGGAGGGTAGATTTAGACTAGATATCAGGAAGAAATTCTTTACTGTGAGGATGGTGAGACAGTGGAACTGATTGCCCAGTGAGGCTGTGAATGCCTCCCCTTCCCTGGAAGCATTGAAGGAGATGGGGCTGGATGGGGCTTTGTGAAACCTGGTCTAGAGGGACATGTCCCTGTCTACAGCAGGGGATTGGAACTACATGATCTTGAAGGTCCCTTCCAACCCAAACTGTTCTATGATTCTATGCTCTGTTGCAGTGCAATGTTGCCTGCCACCAGTATGTTACAAGCTTGAGTGATAGGCAATGCTTTTACATTTTTTGTTTGTTTATTTTTTAAGCAAACTTTTATTTTAAGAACACTTCAGTAGCTATGTCATCCTCACTGGAATGTCAGAAAGCTTTCAGTGTAGTCAGAACTTACAGGGATTTATACTTCTTGAACGTTCTCTGACCAAAAAGCAGCTGCAGTAAACGTAGCAAAGATGATGAAAAAAGTCTCATAGGTGAAGGCCTGAGCTCCAAATGTTTGCCCTGATTACACATAAGACGTGTCCAGTTTCATCTTCACCTGCCTGTTTGGCGTGTACCAGCATAATATGATGTTAGCACAATGCAGGACTCTTCTGACATCATAGGGTATATGGACAAGACAGGATAGGAACCCACCTTATTCACTGACCTGGCAAAAAAAAAAAAAAAAGGTGGAATTTGGGGCACACTTAACATCATTCCATTAGGACAGGTTCAGTAGTGCAAGCTGCATCCATAGAGTAGTCGTGTGGAAGGTTTGTCCTTTCTTAATTCTTACAGACTGTATTATTGGATCTTTTCAAGTAAAAAAAAAAAAAAAAAAAAAGAAGCAAGAATTCTACTCCTCACCCCTTCAAGAAAAAATCAAGAGCAAAGAAGTTGTTCCAAATGTTCCCCCTTCTTTTCTTTTCTCTTTTTAAATTTTTTTTATGAATTAGGATAACCCATAGATTTTTTTCTACCATATTTTGTTTTCTAATGTAGTGAAATTAATTTTATGGATCAAGAAAATTATCTCAGCCATGAAGAATAACAGATTTCTTTACTGTAGAGAGAAATATTTGTTCACTTTCTAAGGAGACTTAACTGCAGTTGCTCCTAAGTATTTTATGAAAGAAGACACAGTGCTTGTCCTTCATGGCTGAGAAAACCTATGGTTCCTGGGATTACTGCCTTTCTCTAATTCAGTTCATGATCAGGTTTTGTGGGAGGAAAAGAGCAGTAGGGGCTTTTGGTTTGTCTGCAACTGAAGAGATGACAGACTTTAAAAGAATCTATCAGAGAAAATGGAGCACAGCAATTACGGTAACTATTTGGACCTGGTTTGGAGATGAACAGGAGTCCTTGCAATCACAGCAAAGAACAGACGTTTCCCATGACTTGCTAATTAAGCCTGCACCAACATCATTAATGGCCCTGTTTATATTGGAAAATGTATCTGCTTAGTTGTGTGAGCAAGTTTTTGTGTGCATCAGAAGAAATTTTTTACAGCATTCAGTTTTCTTGCAAAAGTGCTGGAGTTGATGACTGGTGATGTTTTAATTTGGTATATGCAAACGTTGGCTGAATGTGCAGGTTGTAGGGATGCTCAGCCCTGAAGAAATGTCAGGGAATCTTTGAACTCACTCACCAGACAGGGTCTCCTGTTTCTATGTGCTGGGAGAACAGATGGGGCCACTAATCTAAATCCAGTTGTGGGGTTTTAAAGAGTAGCATATGCAGATAAAGTGTGTTCTCTGAAATACAGGACTTCTGTCATTATTTCCCTTCACATGTCTCCTTCTCTTGCTGTCTGGGTTTCAGAGGCAGACTCTCCCAGCGTGGAGCTTCTCAGCAGGTGACCTCCTCTCACACTGTCAGGTGGAGTTGTTGGCGTCAGCCTGACCACTGTGCTCAGACTTAGCAGAAGGAACTTCAGTGTTCCTGTACACAGGGCTGTTTTTAACCTTTGCAAGGGAGGAGCAACAAGATTGAGATAAACGTGGAGTCCTTAAGGTAATGACTGCTACTCCTACTGGAGCTGGCAGGAGAGATCTCTCTCCTGATAGCACACAGAATAAAAATAATAAAAAAAAAAAAAACAACAAAAAACATCAGAGTATCCTAGTTGGTGCTCAAAGTGAATGAGTCACTCCTAATACTTCTGAAAAGCTAATTCTGCCCTGACTTCAAAGAGAAACATCAAAGGAGGTTTTGCTGCTTATCCAGGTGCTAAAGAAAGAGCTTCTCCACGCTCCTGTTACTCTGGCTGAGCATGGAGGAGTATCATGCTTGCTCACTATTGGTACTGAAATTGTTCTTCTCAGAGCATATTGAATGTGGTGCTGACATGAGCAAGGGAACCACGCCAGCAGTTTGACAACTGCTTTTTGATTTTTACAGAAGATAAACCACGGAGGAGAAATGAGATAAAACAGCAGGAAATTAGAATCACAGAATCAATCAGGAGGTATTCCCTGATTTTTTCCTAAACTGCAAAGATAATATTATTCATAGGATCTGTTTCATAACTTGCTGCTATTTCATATTCCTCTCTTCTACATGCTAAAAGTCCCTTAGCCTTCTGTGCCACACCAACTGTAAGAGTGCCTTGGCTTGCTGTGTGGCACCAGGCCTGAAGACAGCCTCGTTAGCACACCTTCTCTAGACATGTGGTGCTGGCTTCCCTGTGTGGTGATGTGTGCTTCCCCAGCACAGGTGAAACTTTTTATTTATTTTTGAAGGAAAGATTAATTAAAGTCATAAATCCTGTTGAAAGTGGCATTTGAAAGATTCTTTCAAACTCTTCATTGATTTCTTGGAGAGTGATAAATGATTTTCTGTGGAAGAGAAGTGTGGGAGTGCATATCTGTGTGGGCTTCATAAAGGATTGGAAATGGAAGGGAAAAAATTCTGTTTAATATTGGGAATTAGAAGATGGATAAGAAGTTGGACACTGGAAAGGAGAACATTGGACTATTTTGGAAGGAAATACTTGCTGGGTGGAGGGTTACTAACAAAACTCATCAAGAGAGCAAATGTGGTCAATATTTTCACTCAGCCTTTGAACAAAAGCAATGAATGTGTTTAATGAAGGCTGAATTAGTAGTAGAACTATGGTAATCTCGTTTTAAATTTTATGCTAAATAAGCCTTTCAGTGGGGCTTTAGTAGCTTGCTGAGAGGTAATGCTCCTGGTTGAACAGAAGAAAATAGATGAGAGAGAAGCAAAAGAGAATAGCAAATTTTGGTTTCTTTTATGGCTTCATTCTAAAGTTGGAGTTAGGAGTGCCTATAAGACATTTTCTGAAAGAGATGCAAATAATGAGAATATAGAAAAAGTCTCTTTTACATCAGTCCCCTAACAGAAGTGATGAATTATATTAAATAGCAAACCTTCAATAAGGCTGAAAATAAAAGAATAGAGGAATTACACTTTTTCTTCCATGATGTACAAATACCTATAGCAATAAAACATTTAATTTTGCTGCTGTGCCCTCTTAGATGTATTTTGAAGATTTTAATGGGTTTTCTTTATTTTTCTGACTTATATGTTTTGAGACCTTGTGAGTAGACTTAGCCCCCTTCTATTGTGAACGTATTTTTAATTGCCTGGTACATATAAACTCTCTGCTATTACAATCCATACTTCCCTCCTTTGGCTTGTCTCATTGAAGAACTGTAACATAAGGTACTGTTTTACTCCACTAAGAGATGATGCATAGTGCCGAATTGATTTTCTTGTCTTAGTGATATATAGACTGAGCTTATGATAGTTATTTGTGTTTCTTTTCAGTTGTGGCCTATAACTGAATTTGAATCTGATCCACGTGGGGAATTGTGTCACTTCTCTATACATTCCCTTCTCTTCAGTCATCTCCATTCAAAGTCCTCTATCCCGTATTTCAGCTTTTTGCAACATTTATGATGCGCTTTGTGTCATTAATGGTACAGATGTAAAGTATGCTCCCAGGACAAGTTAAAAAAAAAAAAAGTAAATGTCATGGCAGCCAAAAGCATTTCCAACCAGCCTTCATCCCTTGAAGATAACTTTGGAAAAGTTATGTTTTTGCTCTGTACTTCAGATTGCTTATCTCCAGATTAAGGGATTATATTTCTCAAATATCTGCTGACTCTCAGGCTTTGAAAAAGCCTAGCTAAAAGTGTGCTGTAAACTTCCACATTCAGTGTCACTTTTCACTGTAAAGTGAGCTTCTACGGCTCTAAATTCAGGTCCTGGTAAGAAAGATTGTCTGCTAAAGTCATGAAAAATAAAGCATACCTGGACTGGAAGGGATTTATGGATACTTATCATTAGAGAAGTTCTAAATAACATCAGTGAAGGGAAGAGAAGGGACAACCAGCTTCACTATTTCACTGTTTTTTGTAGATAGTAGGTTTTCTGAGTAGGTCTAAACATCATTCATGGCCTTCTGGAACTTGCTAAACTCAATTAGCCTTCAAAGTGCAGACGCTTGTTTGAAATTTGTCATATTTCAAAATACAATGTTTTTTCATTAATTAAGCTAACATTGGAAAAACAAATATTCTAAAACATTGTATTCTTTGTCCATCCACACACATGGCACATGCCTGCATGTATATACTACTGTAATAGATTGCTTACCTACCTGAACCTAAACATGTAAGCCTATCATAGATAATAAATTCAAATATATATCTGGGAGGAAATTTAGAGTTCTTCTAGCCTTCAAAGCAAGATCAACAATAACTATGTTATTCCTGATGTAGTTGTGTTCAGTCGTCTCCACAAATGTGTACATCTCAACCAATGCATTCCAATTTTTTTTAGTGTACTTTATTAGAGTTTGTTGCTGTCTCCTTTGTATCTGTCATGATCCATGAGGGTAATGTCGGAGCAGAGCCTTCCCTCCTGTTTTCAGACCAGGGTGTCTGAAAGGAAGAGGGCCCTGGGTAGGGAAGGGCTGGTAAAAGGGAGGGGAACTGGCCTTCCATGATGCCTACAGTCTTCCCCACAGCACACCTGCTGTTGCTGGGAGCTTTTGTGGTCAGGTTTTTTGTTGGCTTGTTTATTTTTCTTAAAAGTGAATGTCACAAGAGGCAGTGGGGAATAGTTGAGGCTTCCTGTTGAATGTGCTGTAGCTGTGGCAGTGGTGGGGATATGGAAGTGCAGCAACCTGCATAGCTTTCATCCTGTCCCCAAAATGGAATGCTATTTAGGGCATCCCTCTGAAATTATGCATTTTATCAGTGTTTGTTGCCATTTACTTTTAGCATGTACAGAATTGGTAGTGCCCTGGGCACTCCCCAGGAAAATAGGGTGAGCAGCCCCCATGCTTAATTGTCTAAAAGTAAAGGGAAGAAACTAATGAGAATAATTGCTCATGCTGTGATGTTGGTGTAGGAATGTCATGTGTGGGAACTGCCCTACTGCTATACATAGGCCCTGTGGGAGGAGAACCCAAGAACTCCTTGGGCTGCTGCCTCAGTTTGCTTGCTTTGCCACATCTCAGATTTGATGGAGGGACAGGGTAGAAGGGTATGGAGGGGAGAGAGCCAGATGCTGGGACTGCATGGGAGCATGCATGAGGGAGATAAGGAAGGAGGATGTGCCTGTGGAGTAAATGGGGAAAAAAAGGAAGACAAGTGGAAAAACAAGTATGTAAAATTGTGGAGTACTCTGGAAATACAAAGCCAAAGCTGCTGTAATGAAATAAGTCCTTGGTGACTTGTGTGCTTCTTATGCCCACCCTTAGTTTGAATTATTTTGAGAGTCTCTCAAGTGGAACTGCTTAACTCAGTTCGGTTGCCCAAGGCAGAGTCTTCCTGCATCATTCCAGACATTGAATATTGTCTCTGCTGGGAGTTAATTATATGGACTGAATAATTAATGTTCACTTTTGGTAAATCAAATAAAATAACAAAGCAGATTTCTGTCTCTACTACAATTTATATAATAAGAAAATATCTTTCATGCACAAACAGAAAGGTTAGCACAGCAGAAGAATCAGAATGTCATAACATTCTGTTAAAAGTCATGAAATGCTTTATTTTTTTTTTAAATCCACGATCATCTTCACTTTGCTCTCATTCCATTAATTGTGTATGGGTATGGGCTACATTACTGTAGAGTAGAAATAAATTAAGAATATAAGATGCTGTTTGCAATCATGAAGATATTTTCATATGTACAGGCTACACATGAAACTACCAAGAGAAAGAAGGCAGAAAGAAATTACATTTTTTTTCTCACATGGGTTTTTACCACAGTAAATCACCACGGTAATACTAGAATTGATCTTGAGCAAGATCATTACACGAGTGTCTGGCTGCTTGGATTTGTCACTTCATGTTTCCTAATTCTAAGAAACACAGACAAGATCACTGTTCATATCTGTTGAAAAATAATCCCAGGGATTATCTTTACTCTCCAGAGATATTTCGCTATAGAAACACTCATGACAGTGAACCAAGTAACAGCTTTTACTGTTCTTCTCCCTCCCCCCTGTATTTTAGCTATATATTTGATGTCACAGAATGCTTAAAAGAAATTTTAAAATGACTGAGCACATTTTCAGCCTTAAAAATGATGATGATGTTTAAAATTACTCTTGAAGGTGTAATTCTTCAAGGGGAACTAGTATTTTATGGTTTACAAATATTCATCCCCAGATCTTCAGCTTCACCAGGCAATCTTTTTTGTCTGTTTCAAATCCAACACTTTTTGGAAATGGTTTTTATTTTCAAGCTCTGATTTCTAGGAGTTTTCTCATTATTTTTCCAATATGTTGTATTGCATTCCATATGTACTGAAATTTTGTATGGACTTGTGCTGATCAGTAGTCTCACCATTTCAGCCTTGACCCTTGCGATACTTAGCTCACATGCATTTTAAAGTGTGTATCTAGGAACAAAAACATTAGAGTTTCCGTTCTGTTTTCTTCTCTGCATTGCCCCAAGCCAACCAAACAAGCAGAAGCACTCCAGTGGCACAGTGGGTTTCTGTTGCACCAGGAAGAACATGAAGTCATGGTGGAGGAAGTAAGATGTTTATGGTATTGATTGGCATAGACACTTTTGCCAAGATATACCGCTCTAAACCTAGAAATAGCTGAAAGTTGAAATAAACTTATTTCAAAAAAGTTGAAAGAATTAGTTGTAAGTTGAAAAGTAGTGTGTCCTGGACATGATTGGGTGGTGGGAACTGTGGGCTGAGTCTGATAAAGCGGAGCAGCCAGTCTGGTGGGATGCATCTTCTTGGTATCAGAAGTAGTTGTGCAGTTGATCTTACAATAATGTATGTGTCTTTCTGGATTAATTATATCCTTCTGGGATCTGACACTAAACTGCATGTTAGTTTTGGTGGGATTTTTTAACTTGATTTTTTAAATACTACTTTGCAGTGAGTAATGTTTAGTGTCTATTCTGGTGACTGTATTCTTGTATTATATCCTGGCTTAAGTGGGTGGTGGAAAAGCAGTGTCATTATAAATGGAAATATTTAAGTAATTAAAATTAAGCAGTACTATTTTCATGCATTTCAAGTGTATGGGTACACATATAGGTAGTTTAGATAAAAAATTTATCTCCAGCTTTAGAAAATTGGTACTGGGAACCCTATTCTATCTAAGTAGAACATGCACAGGTTTGATGGGTAACCTTGACCTGGTAATCTATTACATTGATGCAAATCCAAGCATGTAATAGATTCATTTTGTTTTTTCTTTTCCTCTATAACAAGGACTGTCAGAGTAGAGAGGAGGATCACCTCCATTGATCTGTTGGCTACGCTCTTTTTAGTGCAGCCCAGGATACCATTGGACACAAGGGCACACTGCTGGCTCATGGCCAACCTATTGTTCACCAGGACATCCAGATCCTTTTCTGGAGATCTCAATTATTACGTTAATGAAAACACAATGTTCAGGCACAATTATAACTGACACTAACTCAACTGTGTTATTTGGGGTTGAAGGAGGGTGTTCTTTATCTGCAATATCTCTATGTTTTAGTGCTTCCACTCTGTTCTATGTATAGGTCCTGTATTAAAACAAAAAGCGCATGTGCTGATCTCTTGTGTGAAAGTTTTACTCTAGGTATTTTGTAAACTGTGTTATTGATTTAATCTTGATTTTTTGTTTTTGTTGTTTGTTTTGGCTTTCTTGAGTTACTGAACAATTTCTATGAATTGTGATTTCATTTCACATCCACCCTACTCAAACATAAAGCAAGAGAAAATGTTTGAGAATGGGGAAGGGCTTTGGCCCAAGTATTATGGTGTGTTAGCCCTGGCTTTTTCCCTTGTTGAATGATTTTGCGGTGTTCAGTGCCAAAGAGGCAGCACATATTACTTGCGTGTCCAACTTTATCTCTTGCACCAGAAGGCATAGCTAGGACTGCAGACCCATTCTGTGGAGGATGTACAGCATCTATGTGATCATGCTGCCATGGGATGTGAGCTCAGAAGGACAAGCAGGAGCTGGGATGTTGCAGTCCTTCCCTCAGGGAAGAGCATTCTGGGAAGTGCAGGGCTTCCGTGCATCAAGTCCCTTTCCAATTCACCTTGCCAGTCTGTTCTTCCCTGTTGCTAGTTTCTCACTCATTGAAGCCTATAAAAGGAATCAGTCGAGGTAAATGTGTTTGTTTTGTTTGTTTTATTGTTGCTTTCATTAAGGAAATACAAATCAAAGAAAAGCATTCAAAGAAGGCAAGCTTATTCAAATATTTGTTCTGTTCCTCTTCTGCATACTCAAACATACAGAAGTTGCACACTGAAATAATAATTGGAAGTGAACCATTCAAAAAGAGCCTCCTCCCCAGTCTCCCTCAAAGTGTGAATGCAAGGAAAGCTGGCATGATGAAAATTCTAAGGGAGCAGAGGAGCTATGCTGAGATTGCTAAGCTACAGGATGAAAGGGGTAGCAGTGTGAAGCTATGTGGATGTGGTTCTGGTTCTTTCCCATTCATAATGAGCTTAATGGTTTCGCAGCACTCAGCACTGGGAGGAAACATTTCTGGAGGTGCAACTGCCACACAGGTGAGCAGATCTCAAACAGCAGTTTGACCTGTAGGTCTTTTTTGCTCAATGTTATTGTAAAACCAGGGCAGAGTAATGCTAGTCTCAATGTCTGTTCTTTAAAAAGTGGAGGATGTTGACTTTCGATGTGGTATCCAAGTGGTTCCAGGAGCAGTTCTAAGTGCAAAGAAACATGTTTAGTGAAATTCCTCTTTGTTTCCATAAAAGTCTCTAAAGTCCATGATTAATGTCCAGTAAATACATAAATATCAGCTTGTGTTTCTTGCTGAAGTATACTGTGCTCAATGCTCTGCAGTGTGACAGTGTGCTGTCGTTGCTCAGCTTCTCTAGGCATGTCCAGGTGTGTCACAATTAGAGTTCAGTCAGTGCAGAATCCTGTCCGTAGCTCTGGTTTCTCTTGAAGAGTAATTGTAGTGCCCAGTATTGCTGCTATTGGCATTTCTCTGGGGAGAGATTTTTCCAGATTTAAGAGTTGCCCATTCACAGTTTGTGAAGAGCTGAATGCTTCCTTACCACCCTCTATTTTGAAGTTGATCTCTCTCTGATTTATAAATATCGATAAATTCGTATACTGTGTTATGGCGTAAGTATTGCTGTCCCTAGTATACAGATAGGCAGATCAAAAGAGCAACTTCTATTCTGAATTCCTATTTTTCATGTTCTTATTCTATGATGCTGACTATACAGCAAGCATACACATCTCAGCACTTATTCGAATAATCAAATAAAAGCAAGCAAGGTTCTGGGACAGAAATAATCTGAGTTTTGCAGTGCAGATGAGGCCATACCTAATGACAGTCGCATATTTGCTGCTCTCTGGCTGCCCTGGGAGGTGAAGCAGCACACTGGGTGCTGATGATACCCCTGCCTGGGGAGCAGTCTGTTCCCTGTGGCTGCATGCTGCGCTATTCTGTACAGCCATCATGGGTACCAGTTAAAGTTTAATTGATTTAGAAGTTGATTCTTTTGAATGGAATCCTCTGCCATTCAGAAGCAAATACTATTCATGTTCATACAAATAGTCATGCCATTTTAATCTCGAGTTTGTTTGCCTGAACTGTTTCCTCAGGCAGTGAGTTCCCTGGTTAACTGCCTGCTCTCCTTACAAGTGCTGCATTCTTACCTGTTACCAGGTTGCTGCCTTTTGGCTTTGTCAGTGCTCCCATTTCAGGATTCTCTGTAGAGCTGGTGTTTGATTTACCGCTCAATGGGAGAAAAAGGCTGAATTTGGCAGCAGCAGTGGATGAGTACAGTATCTGCACAGCCACACAGAGTGGTCACTCTGGCTCCCACTATGTGCAGACACAGAATGTTTACTAATGAATTAAATCCCCCAAATCAGGTCACAACAAGAGCAAATTACATACATCTGACCTGGTCATAAAATGATTCAGGCGATTGGGAACAGTTGGTTACCCTGAGAGCTGCTCACTAGCAGTGGTGCAATATGTCTACAATTGCACATCCTTTAGCTGAGATGTCATGCCATTATCCATTCTTAGGGAAAGGTTGAAAGCAAATGACTTTAACACAATTTTAACCCACTATGCAGCATGCAGCAGGAAAGGTTCGTGCCCTAAACAAGCTGTTCTGCAGTGTAGCAGCTAACCCTGCTTGTCAGATTTCCCTTATGTACAAATAATTGCTCTGGACATGCAGAGTGATTCATTTCATCACACTGCTACTCCAAAATCCTGTTTTGTGTCTACGTGGAAGGTATTTGAATATGGCAGCTTTATTTAATAGTTACGTTGCATTCATCTTGCATTCCTGTTAACCCAGTGGCAAGCGATAGGTGTAGTTTCAGGATGCTCTGCCTGGCCCTGTTTTGCTCCCTGCAGGAAGGCAGAGCAGTGGCTGAGGCCTGAGCCTTGCCCTCACTGCTGGAAATGGGGCTCTCAACAGCACCCACTGGGTCCAGAGCGATGCTGTGGGGTCAGAAGCATCTATAGATGATGGGGGGATGGAGCAGTGATGGGGGCTGGTGGCTTTCTGCATGTGTTCTCCCTTAGTAACTCTGAAGTGATGCTTTTGTGTTGAATTGTGGAGATATGTTTTCTATCTCTGGGAAACCAAAGCAGTGGAGATTATAATAGAAGGTCCTTTGCTATATGTGCAGTTGATGCAGCTCAATTCTCTCTTATGTCCAGCAGTGTATTTGTTCATTTCTTTGTGAATAAATATAAACAAGCATCTTGTTCCTTCTTGCTCGGTTGCTGTTTCATCAGAGGCCCATATGGGATAGTCTTCCTTATCTGTGATTTGGACTAATTTTTGTTTATATTCATCTTTCATCTCTCTCCACACAAGTACATGTGTGTGCTCACGCATGCGCTTGCTGTGTAGTGATGCCTGACCAACTGCTTTGAATTGCTAGAGGGGAAATTGTGTGTAAAGGCTGTCCAGGGACTATTAAAGAGAGAGGCAGAGGGAAAGAACGCTCTCTAATCAGCAGTTCATTAAGCAGCAACAACTTGTGGTGGAATTGTGCTTAGGAGACTGCTGAGCACTTAGGTATTCTTAATAGTTTAAATTGAGAATTTGAAAACTTACTAGGATCTTGGATAGCAGATTTGAATAGGCAACTCACGTTGACACACTAAAAGTAACAGCAAACAGAGTTGAAGCCAAGTGAAAGCAAAGCAGAAGCACTTAGGAAATGGTTCAAATTAGACAAAGTGCAAAAATCTCATGGCAGAAATTAAACAAAAGATGGCCCTGACACTGTCTGCCTGCAGATGGATTTTTATGTTTGTGGAATAAAACTCTGAAGAGTCACAAAGGGATTTATGGGTCAGGGAAGAAGTTAGGAGTCTATAAAATAAAAATAATCATAGGCAATAAACCAGGCTTTCCTGAAAGTAACTCTAGTCAGAGATGCAAAGTCAGCTGTAATTTTAAACATCAACTGACATTGTCAAGAATACAATATTTGCTGAGGATTTTGGGAAGAGGAGGAAGGTATGAGTACTGTAAAAATACTGCTTTCAATTTCTGAAGGAAAAAGTAGGTCAGGAGATTTTCATTCTTACTTTACATCTACCCTGAAGGGATTAATCGTACTTAGGCTCTAGCAGTGTGTACAGACTCACAATCTACAGAATATTTTATGTAGGAAACTGTAACGCTTGTGCAATCTTCATTTAGTCTCGGTCGTTGTGGTTAGAGAGATTCATGCACCAGGTGAATGCTGAGTCATGAATTCAGCATTAATAATATATTAACGGCCACCTTGTGGACTTCATATTTTCAGATTCTCTTCTAATGCTGGGAAATGAGAATGCTTAAATAAAACACCCAGGTGTTAAATAAAACACCTCAAAATTGTCTTCAATCCCCTTTTCAGAATTTCTTATGTAAAGGGAGTGAAACTGGTGAATGGCTGCCCTGACTCTAGCTGCTTCCTCACGTTTTGTGATCTTGGCCATAAAGATTGTATTTCATGAAAGCAAAGACCAGAATTTCAAATGCAACTGCCTAGAGCCAGGCCACTGTGAGAACAGCTTGACTTTCTTCAAGGTAAAGCTTGAAGCCTTGTTGCTTTTATAGGCTTTGAACTGTTGCTAAACAGGTGCCATTTGTTCTCCAACTAAAATGGGACAACTGCATAGTTTTCCAGAAACTGACCAGGAATCTGGCCTCCAGAGCCTGAGAATGGTGTAGATCTGGCGAAGCTGGAGGTTTAGGTTGCTCAGGAAAAGACATGAAGAATTTGTGAGAAAAGCAACATTGGCTTCCAGCCCTCTTCTTAAAATTTTTATATTTTCGCCACTTTGCAAGCTCTCTTTTAAAATTGTCAGGGAGGTGAGACACAGTCACAGGCTGCCCAAAGAGCTTTGGATGCCCCATCCCTGAAGGTGCTGGAAGCCAGACTGGATAGGGCCCTGGGCAGCCTCATCTAGTGGGGGGCAGCCCTGCCCACGGCATGGGTTGGAACTGAGTGGGCTGTAAGTTCCCTTCTAAGCCAAACTATTCTGTAATATCAAAGAAATGGGAAATTTTATTTTCCTATGGCAGTACTGCTCTAGCTATCTGGCTGCCTGGTGTGAGCAGGGTAGCAATGTGGCTGGAGATCTTCCAGCCACAATCTCATCAGCAGGGTCTGCTGTTCTTAGTTACGTGGTAGATAAGTGCAAGAGCAACCTTGTGGGAATAGTAGTCTGATCATGTGGCTTGCCTGCAGGTAAGGTTTAGCAAATTCAATCTGAAAGGTGGGTTCATCAGCCAATAGCCCTCTGTTGATGAAGGATTATTTCCATGCAGTATTGATGAACAGACTGTCAGCGCACCTTTGATTTATTTGTGAGGACTCGTACTTTGCCGCACAGCTTCCTAATTCTTGTCACAACCTTTTCCAAGTGAAAGAGAGCAAGGGTTGGCCAAAGCATCTCCTCCTCCCTGAAGAAGGGAACGCAGTTTTTGTTTCACAAATGACTTGAAGCAGCATCACTTCTTGCTGTGCAGATTCCTGTACTGAGCAGCGGTGGGAGCTGCTGAGCGCATGCCTGACTCTTCTCTGCTGGGGAAGTGGTTTCATTGCAAGCACAGAAATCAAACCAGCCGAGGTGGAAATAGAGTGAGTGCCCTGGTGATTTAACTGCTTTCATTTTGACAGTGGTGAACAACACAGGTTATGCAGTAAACCATAGAGGGTAGTGTTTTCTGACAAAAATAATAAATGGAGATGCCTGTCATCTGCTGTAGGAAATATTGTGAGTTAAATGGTCATCGTAAATTTGAGGGTTATTGATCTTTTTTGTCTTCCCTGGAGGGTGCAGGAGACATTTAACTTCAGTGAAGGTAGTCACACTGTTCTAGTGCTCTTTTTTTTTTGTGTGTGTGTGTGTGAAGTCATAAAATTTCAAACTTGAGCCAGTGCTAGCTGGCTGGTGCTGCATCCTTGCAGGAGAACCCAGCAGTTCCTCCTTGTATGAGGAGAGGCCAAAGAATTTCACTGTCTAGCAGGTGGCTGTGATTTTGGAAATAGCTTTTTAATAAATTTCCTTCCCCCATGGTTTTGTCTGACATGCTAATTAAGCTCACTGGGGAAGCGCATGGCTTGGTTACCTCCCTTGGTCTCTGGCTCCTGCAAATAGCAACAAATGTATACGGATTTATGCAATTGTGGCAGAGGGGAAGGCATCCAAGTGTTTGACCTGTGAAGGTACTGAAGCATCTAATGTAAGGGAAGGAAACCAGTGGCATGCTGTTCCTGTGGCTCTGCAGGTAGGGCAGGGGTGATAATGAATTGGAAGAGGAAGAGTGGATGCCTCACAAGAGAGTGGCAAGCGTGCGAAAAACAGATTGTGTGAGTAATTACTTTTACATACCTTCCTGCCATTATCAGCAGGACAGGATTTCTGATGAAAAAACTTAATTAAAAAGTTTAATTTTTTTTCTCTTAAGAAAACTGCACAAAGGGGCTCATTGGCAGGTGGAATTTAGGACACTGATTAATTGCTTTCAAGCCATCAGCCATGTGAATCCTGCTAAGAGGAGTGAAACAGAAAGAGTCAGAGTTGGCAACCTGCTGGGCAAAGGGCCCAAAAGCTTGAGCTGTTTCTGAATTAAGCCTTTTCTGACTGTTTTCCTCTCAGTGCCATTGTAAGAGTACATTCCTCAAGAGTTGAGGAATCTCTGTACCCATTGGAGCCTTCCCCTTTTGAGGTGCTGCGCAGATACAGAGCTGTCATCTTCCTTCTGCAGTAATGAATCTCCCTGTGAGAGATGAAACTTGTATGATTTTTTTTTATAGATGCTCAGTTTCATCCAGTCTATTTCTTGGAGACATCTGAAGTGAAGCACAGTTGTCACTGACCTCAAAGTGAGAAATACAAACATTTGCCACACTTCACACAGAAGGATTGACACCTCTGGTGCACCATGATGCTGGTCTCTCACTTTGCCTTGTAGCTGTCTGAACTGGAAGACGGCCTCCTCACGGATGGCAGGGAATATTGGTCATCTCCAACTCCTTCTGGTGCCTTTCCTCCCCAGCTCTGCCTCTTCCCTTCCCATCTCCTCACCTCTAGCCATTGACATGCAGTCCATCCCTGCTCCAGCCACCTTTTCCCAGATCAAGCAGAGTTGGTCCCTCCTCTGCTGTATTGAGTTCCTCTAAAGGAAGACCCTATCCTGTTATCTTCTCTCCTAGAGCTGCACTCCAGAAGAGTGCCTCTCACTATTTTCTTATTTCTTGATGATTTGCTAATTTCTGCTGTGAATCTATGATTAGACACTGGAGAGCAAGGGACCCTTGGCTGCAGTCCCACTTTCCTCTGTGTTTCTGAGCTGGCTGTATGTTGACTAAGAGCAGACAGGGATGCTTGGTCCTGCAGCCAGGACCTCCTGCACTCCTGTAACAGCCAGGAGCTGGATGGGCCTGGAGTACCCTGGCAGCACCCCAAGGCACCACAGTCTGGGATGAAGCATGTGTAGAATCAAGGAGGAGGAGTGGCGGAAAAGTGCAGTAGCTGGCATTTCTGCTGTGTGAGTAAAGAAACATTGCAGTGTGAGAACGTGTGAACGCTGCTGTGCTGCACGTGGAATTCTTAGTGTCAGTTCAGACACCTTGCAGAAACTCAGCTTCCCAGTGAGAGCCGTGCACGTTGCCTGACGACTATCAAGGAACAGCAGAAAGAAACACAGGCTCCCTGTCCTGTAACTCAGTGCAACAACGCTTGAAAGCATTAGTCATGCAGCAGTAGCAAAGAATCGGAGAAAGACAAGCTTTTTTCTGCGGCTAAGCTAAGAAATTCATTATAAGGACTGGAATAGTATTTCTCAGGCAAGAGTCTCTGCTTCCCAGCAAAGAGGGAAGGTTTGGATTTTTCCCCACTCCTGTCTCTACATGGCTGCTCTGCAGTTTTATTTTGAAATAGATGCAATTTCAAGATACTCACTTTTCATCTTCTTCCCCTAGTCTGGAAAACCTTGCTAGATTACCAAGAGCTGTTGTCTAGCATATCACCATCTTTTGCCTGTTTTTGCAGTAGGTATTGTTTTTTTTTTTTTTTTTTTTTTTCCCCAAGGCATCCTTGCACCCATCTCCTTTGCTACTCAAAGCCTGTTTTCCTTCTCTGACAGTTGCATGCAGTGAGCAGTAGCACTCAGGACCCTGCATGTCTCTCTTAAGACAGACACTGGTGCTTTCATCTCCCACCATGCTTGTCAGTCCCTCATTTCAGATCTGTTTTTCTTCCAATGAGTCCTCCTAAGATCATCTTACTCATGGAACTTGCAGCCCTTCTTCTTATTTACACTTCTTCACTGTGCCACATTCCTCTTCAATCATCATCTGCAAGTTTTTCCTTCAGGATATTCTCTTTTCTCTCCCATCCTCTCAGTTGCACTGCTCTAATAAACTCTAGATCTGGCAGCACACATGAAAGCTCAGACAGGCATTTTCATACAAGGAAGGCATATTTAAATGAACTCCTTCCGTCCTTCTCCATCCTTCTCCTTTCCATGTTACTTTTCTCCTGATCTGCTTACTTGTAGCAAGCCTGAGGAGGGAATAATGATTCCCAGTGCTTCAAGTGCCTGATCTGAAATTCTAGCTGCATAGATGCTTGTATAAATGAAAGCAGCTAAGTTTAAATTCTCTGCAAGCTGTCAGATGAGAAACACATTTCAATCACACTTAAGAATGCAGTTACATACAGAATAAGTGCACTTTGCCCCCAAATACACAGGGAGCCAAATGACAAACTGGCAAATCTCATGGCAGCTTAAGAGGTTTAAGGGAAACAGCACTGAAATAGTAAATCTGGTGCACCCTGGATTGTTCTTTCTTTCAGACAAATTGACTGAGATCCCAGGCGGATCTGTTTTTCTCAGCAATGCAAGGCACAGAATAATGCTAAAAGCTTACTTGAGTTACTTTTATCCGTAGATTCTGACAAACAAGATGGTCCAGAAGAAGGAAACACAAAATTTCCTGTCTAAGAATTACCAATCATGAAAATACATGTTTGGAGAAATTGATGCCATCAATGAATTCAAGCCTGTCTATATTTTTTGCTGGTTTATCACGATGAGAATTTAAAGTTGTTGCTTATAATATGTGACTTTGTGCTGATGTCACGTGGTCTCATGAAAAAACCGGCAGGATTGGTCTCTCCTTGAGATACCTTTATATTGAAAACTCTCCTTGCAGAGTCAGGATAAAAGGAACCTTCAGAAGGCAACTCGCCTCTCTCCCCATGCAGAGCAGCTTCATAGCTATATCAGTTATCAGACAAGATTCAAGAAACATCAGCATACAAACATGTTATGAACTGGACAACGTTCACATAGTACTTGCTTGTGTTATCCAATTTTCTGGTGCTTTTAATTTTTTTAACTGTTTAGGCTAGCTGTGTGTCTGAACAGACATCTCATTTCTCCAACTGTATTAAAGAATGGGGCACACTCTCCCCCACACAAATATTTTCTTGACCTTTCCTTTAGGAATCCTAGCAATCACAAACTTTTGAACAAGAGGATTGTTTCAGTTAAGGTTTTGGTCTTTGTGTCTCTGCCATCTAGGTAGAAATCCATGCCTTATTCTATTAAGCTCCTTGCATTTAATAACTAAGATTTCATAAGGTAGAGTATCTCTGTCCCTGCATCTGCAGCCCTGGCTCCTTGCTGAGCCCAGATCTAAAGCGAGCACTGAGGATGAAGCCTGCTTCATTCCGAAGCTCCTTGGGTTCCTGACAGTGTCTGCTTCCACTGCAGGTACCACAAGATTTCAAATAGAATTGGGTATTGATTTTGTGTCACATGATGGAATCTTTGGGCTTTTTAAAAAATTGCTGTATTAAAAGACCACAGATCTTCCTAGATTGTTTTGTAGGTAACAAGATTGCTCTGAAGAATACTATTAAGGCTGTAAAGACCAGTGCTCACAAGACTATGAAATGGCACAATGAAAAGTGTCTCTATGACTCTGCTTTTCCCTTGATGTTTCTGAATTGTGATACTGTCTTTCTAACTGGATGGCCACAGTCTGAGTTTGGTACAACACTTCAGTCTTGCCGATTACATGGAATAGCCCTGCCTGGAGTCAAATCAGGGCTGTGCACGGAAGCTGTTGCACGTGCTTTATTTGCTTTGGCAGCTGAGAAGTGCAGAGATTGAAACAAGAAATGTGGGAAGAAATGATGCAGTTAAGGCAGGTGAGAGCTGCCTTAGGGATCATGTCAGGTGATCACATCGTATGCTTCTCTGTTGGGGTTCCTGAAATCCAGTGTGTATATTTTATTTTGATGTTTATCTCTATGAACACCCATTACTAATATATAGAATGTGGATGATAAGACAAAAAAAGTGCTTAGTATTTGTGAAGTGCTTGGATTTAGTGATGGTAGTAACACAGACAGGATATCCATCCTTCAGGCTGCTGAACAGAATGCGAGTGGTGTGCAGTGCACAAGTCCTGCCATTAAGCATGAGATACCAGTCATGCCTAACAGTCTAGCAGCTTTAGAAACTGAAATTTCTGAGCACTGACTGAGGGAAGGGTTCTGGAGAAAAAATGCCTTTAAGCAGTTTAAGTTTGTATACAAGAGTATGCTTCATATCTGTAATAATGCTGCTGAAGCAACTATAACTCCTTAAAATGCAAGCTTCTAAGAGCGTTTTCACATAAGATGTATTTGTGAACATCATAAAGTAATGCTAATAAACTGTGTCTACTCCAGCTGTCTTCTTCTCATCCTAACTTTCTTCTTAGCATACAGACAGATTGTTAGTGTTGATAGGTTTAATTGGTTTGCTTATGTATTATATCTGTGTATTGTCCAGCAGGCTATGTTGTTTCTCCCCAAATAAATGAGATTTGTACCTTTTGAGACATTTACAGTGGTGCAGATGAATGTGTTGTGTAGGTAAAATTTTACTACATCAAATAATAGTTCTTTATACCATTGATGTGCTTCTTGCTGATGTAAATGACTGCAGAAGATACAAGGCTATGGGGAATCAAGCTCCATACTTTAGCACAAAATGTGTAATTTTGCTGAAAATGATTTACAGACAGTGTTTGTTTATGCTTCCCTTGCTATAGTAAATAAATAGTACTGTTCTGGATGCTCCATCAAACGTTGCTGGAGGTTTGTGAAATATCAGGCTTTCTCTTGCAAAAGATGGGCTCTGGTTTGTTTTGGAATAGTTAGCAAACTAGCTTCCTCCACAGATTCTATAGAACTGTTGATCTATAAATTTTATTTAAATACGTAGAGGGTAGAAGTAAGGAGAGGCAAATATTAGTTTCTAATATTGGCTTGGAATGCCCTTAGAAACTTGTTATTTGGAGAGGCGAAGCTGCCCTGGTGGCACATTCTGCTCTTAGAAATGGAGATGGGCTTCAACAGTGCAGGGCCATCTTCCTGTCCTGGTCTCTGGGAATAAATCTGCTCTGTTTCTGTTTCCCACTTGGAAAGTAGGAATTATATTTCTTATCTCACCCTGTTTCAAACTATATGTTTTTGTTCACATAAAATTTGTGATGAAAAGCAATTCTTACCGTTAATCACTTTTTGTTTCATGACTGTATCAGACTGGCATCTTGCAGAAAAAGACCTACAGCCCCAGATGAAGTGTAAGAATTAGAAACCAGTCAAAAGAAAGCATTAAACTAACGGAGCCAGCTGGGCTCTTTATTCTCCCTTGTTTTGTCTTTCTAGCTAGGTTAGGAGCTTTGGCATTGGGACTGAAGTGTCTCATTCGTGCAGCTCCTTTGTTCTCCAGAGTTGCACCATTTGCATTTGGCAATGCCATTTTGGCCAGCTCAACGGAGGTGCCCTCTGTATGCCCTGTGGCATTAGATGCCTGCGGTGGAGCTTGGAGTGGTTGGCTGAGGGTTACCAGCTTGTCTTGCTGCTCACATGAGTAGAGCAAGAGCACAGCTTTTGGTCCAGGTACTAAAGCACTGGTGTAATGACAGGAAAGTTTTGGAAGCTATTGCAGAAGAGAAAAGCATGGGCTTAGTTTAAAATTATGGGAAGATCTACTGCTTTGATTAGACCCATGGCTGAAAACCCTGTCTTAAAACATCAACGCAGATTTACTTCTTAAAACATCATTAAAAATGAAAGAATACTAACTGGAAACATGCCACTTGCAGTGTAAGGTCTCTTTTTTCATATAAGTGACTATGGGACTGAGCTGCCTGGTTAGCCACTCATGTAGCAGATCCAATGTTACAGCACCAGTAGAAGGTGGGACCATTGTGCATTCCTTCTGCACCCCAGGATCTCTTTGTCACTGCCAGGCAGGCAGAGTGCTGCTGAGCAGCTGGGGGAAGTGGTAGTATGGCTGAGTCAAAGCAGCTGCCAACATCTGGCTGTGCATCACCCAGTCAGACTCCAGTTGGTCTCATCTACTTGTGTTGGAATCATAGAATGGCCTGTGTTGAAAGGAAGAGCATTTCTACAACTTTAGTTCTGAAGTGGCATCTACACAAATCATGCTTGCTGCAAAGTGAATACCAGTAAGAAGTTACTGTTGGCTCTGAGTAAATGTCAGTAAGCAATGCTTGATTGCTCATGTTTTTTGTCTGTTCTGCAGAATTCACCAAAGTCCCTTGCACATGTGAGCTGTAATTACAGCAGAGCAGGGCAGTGTTAAGGAAATGACAACACTTATTCACTGTCAGGAAAATTTCTTTTCACCGAGGCTTTCAGTTGTCAAACCTGTGTCTTCTGACAACAGCATTACTGAGCTGTTTGCTCCGCTCCTCTGGGAAGGCAGTAATGGTCAACAGCAAAATGTGCCTGATCTGAAGTTTGACTTCTAAACTTGTTCTTTATGAAAAATGTGTTTCTGATATACAGCAACACATGCTGAACAAAGGTCTGCATCCCAACCTCCACTGCTACATGACCCAGTTAGACTCAGGGTGGTTCAAACATTGCAGGTCCATTGAGTTTTATTTCAGGCTGTTCTAACCGTGGCACCTCTCAGGTCAGAGGATGAGAGTTGCCATTTGGTAGTGGTTTTGTTATTGATCTAAAAACAAAACAAAACCTCTGCTGGCACAACTGGCTAACAGTGCTGTTAAGTACCAACATATTTGTGTTTTGTTCTGAAACTAGTTTTCCAATTTCTCCTGTAGAAATACAGTAAGAAGGAATAGCTTGTTGACATTTAAGTGCAATCAAGCACACAAACTCATGGATCCAGAAGGCTGAAGAAGTGGGCACTGCAATATTTCTTATCAAAGTTTGTAGCTGTTGAAGAGAGAAGTATTGTTTTACACCTCTGTATGATTTACTGTATTGAGCTACAGCTCTCTGGTAGATCTAGAGGCTGGAAGAACACACGATTTTAGCTAAAAATCTGCTTCTGTTCTTGGTGCTGTCCCCAGGGAAATATCCTGGGGTGTCTGTGCAGGCCGGCAGTGAGGACGCGGTACCACAGGCACTGTTGAACCCAGTGGTAGTCCTTATATGGCGGGAACCTTCAGAGGAGAGGCAACAGCAGTAGGGGCCAAAGGGATGCAGGAGTTGGGAGTCCAGGAAGCTGAGTATTTGGGTGTCCCTGTTGAGCACATCACTTTCAAAGTTCCAGAGCTGCTGCGACGGAAGAGAAGTAGCTGCTTCTTGTGACATGCTGAATCATCCCCTTTCTTCATGGGGGTCTGTATTAGGCCTAGCCTCCATCTGCAGGTGCTGTTGCCACTAGAGAGTCTACATACTTTCTATGCAAGTGCTCCAGGTTCCTGGGTGTATTGCTCTTGGGGGAGGGTTTCTGCAGATCTGCTCTGCTGTATCCTCTAACCTTGGCCAGCTGCTTCTGAAGCTCAATCGTATTTATTTTACAGTAATACAAGATGCTTTAATTACAGAGACAGAAAGTTTTCTGGTCAGGAAATGCAGTCAATTTTCATTGCATCTCTATTACTAAGCTGGCATAGTTTTATAAAACTTACTGCCTTCAGTCTTCCAAGTCTCATTATATTTTAAATACCTTTTGTGAGGCGTGACTCAGGAGAATGTGAACAGCACTGAACCACCATGCAGGTTTTGTTCCAACTCTGTCTGAGTCAGTTTCATTTGGCATGATATCAGTTTTGTTTTTCAAGTCTGATGAGCATCTAGCTAGCTAGCTAACCCAGTACATCATGTTAAAGCGTTGACCTAGATACAGAATAAAATACACTCTTCTGATCAAATATATTCACATAAATCAACATGAGTAATGCAGGAATCTGTTGTGCAGCTTGTTTAGAATTATGCACACCACTTTCCAGATGTTCCTCCTTCTCTTCTAATAATCATTTTAATTCTTTGCCAATTACATTAAGAAAAGAGTTCATTAGAACTGAAGAGAAAGAAAGAAAAAATAACAAAGGTAATAGAAGATGCTGAACTAGCGAGACTTACTGCCGATGGCAAATTAAGGCATTTGTGCACTCTGCCTGGCTGTGCTTGAATCCTCACTTCCACTTTGATGGGCCTTCCTAGCTGCAGCCTGACTCGATCAGCTTGGGCTACCCCAAAAACTGCTGCAGAGGAGGTTAGAGTGGCAATTGGCTCGTCTGGCTGCAGGGACCAGCTGGCTGAGGCCAGGGGTGGAAGGAGCTGGGGTGTTGCTGGGGCAGCGTACAAAGGGCTGCTAACAGGCAGCGAGCAGCTAGCTTCTGGGTGTTAAATAGTAAGCTAACAAAAGCTAGTACAAACCCCTAAGTTAGTAAAACAAAAATTCATTTAGAAAATTCATATAGAAATTTCCCATCTCATATTCATTGTTACTGTTTAGGGAATTCAGAACAGCTTCTAAATAAACAAATCATAGTTGGGATTTGTTTTAAAGGTCATAAAGATTGGGAAGCTCTAACTGCTTCAGAAATGTGCAATGGGACTTTCTTTTGTTTGTTTGTTCCAGAATGAAATTATCTTTCTTTTTACAACTCTGCTTAGAGGTTTCTTGTTTCTGAGACAAAATGACCAGCTGCATGTTGAGCTGGTGCTATGGGTGAAGAGCCATCTGGGATGCTTCCTGCAGGGTTCTTCGCAGTGAAAAGAGGAGAGTTGGAGAATGAGGGCAGACATGCTGGAGGCATCTGCAATGACTTAGCATCTCACTGTTGCTTTGGAAGTTATTCTACATGATAGTAAAGAAGGATGGAGCTTGTTTATCCCTCACAGGTTTTGTTGCAGTGCTCTTTTCTCTTAGATGATGACACTGACAGCCAAACTATTGTCATTTCAGTTCTGCACACTGATATATTTCTGCTGTACAGTGTATTTTTATCAGTATTTCTGATAGGTTTGGCTTAATTTAGCTATTCTGTATGTCAGGTAACATCAGTGTGAATCCGCATAGAGGGGCAAAACAAATCTACAGATCAAGGGAAAATGACAAAGTACTTTTGCCCCAAAAGTTAAAAACCTAACTTTTGGGGGATGCATTTTTGGGAAGAATTCAGTAACTCTTCTTGAGTATTTGCTCTGAAAATAGATTCCTAGAAAAATGGGATTATTTCTTGCACAATTGAATCCATTCTTCAGCAAAAAATTAGGGTGGAATGTGTACAAACAATTCAATTATTTTCTAAGTGACTGTTGTCAACAAAATCTTAAGGGGGAGAGAAGGTTGCAACCTTCCAAAGCTGGCAGTTTTCAGACGAAGCAGTACGTGTTGATATCCCACTGTGAGATCCTCATTTTGTGCACTGATTGCGTTCTTTATCTGTAGAATGTTTTGATACTACGCAATATATACCATATTTGTTTTCCTTACTGCCTGATAAGATCCTGTTCAAACATTCACATAAATGTCAAATGGGTTAATATGGAGAAAAAAAAGTCACCTTCTTCATAAAGCACTTATTGTGACTTGGTCATTTACAGCTTGTATATAAACTCAGACAGAGGATGTGGAAGATTTATATGTTCCATGAATTCCATGGAGGTTAATTGCTTTCCTTCTTCAAGGGGCTCTTATCATGCAGAAATGGAGCAATCCCACTGAATATCTAAGTATTTTAGTCTAGCCTAAACACCAGCAGAATGCAGAACGTTTTGGATAAAGAAAGATGGTGTAAGCTTGAGCTGTTAGCAAGCTACAGCCAGGTTTGCTTGCAGTAGTTTGCTAGCATTATTGATTGGATGGTACAAAGATAAATTTGGCATTATGTTCCTGCAGCTGGCACAAGCAGGGAGGATGCTGCCTCTGAGGGATTTCATGAGCTCAAAGTTTCTCTCCTGCCCTGTGAGATGATGGAAGTGTTTGCATCGTGCAGTATTCAAGCTCAAATAATTGGGTTTTAAAAATGGGCCATTAAAATTTTTTCTCCAGCTTAGTGCATGTTGTGTGCCATAAAGCTTCACTTAATGGAAACCAAGCAGAGAATTTGGGGTTTTGTTTAAAGAATTATGAAGTAGAGAGTGAGGTGGGAGTAGTTCAGTGCTTCCAGACACTCATGAAATGCCAAGTATGGTGTTGCCTTTTTGGCTATGGAGATGGGACAAGGCATTCTTAAATAATTACAGCTGCTAATCTGAAAATTACTCTTTCCACAACACACAGTTTTTTTATGAGTTTATTCATAAGGAAAGCATTTTTGTACTCTGAAAACAAAATTCAGTGAAGAAATGCAGTCAACTATGGACTCCAGTGTAGCATCATCTCCTTCATCCTTCCACAGAAATGGCAGCATAATTCTGAGCATTAAAACTACTCTTTGTGCAATAAATTCTAGCACTGCCTTAGCTCACCAAAGACCTTTCCTTAAAACACAAAGTGACCTTTGCTCCATGGAGAACTGCAGCTTACATGGATTGCATTCTGTGAGCTTCTCGTGCCGTGGCAGTGTAAGGAAGAACTACAGGAGTTTTGATTTCACAAGGGAGAAATTTTAAGGCCTGTGAAACCGATGTTAGCCATACTGGGTACTTAATGGAGTCAGCCTGCCGATTGTTGACAGAGTTTTCAGCAACCTGCCATTTCACTGAGCCAGAATCAGTTAAAATTGACATGGTGCTGAAAACAAGGAGGCTAAGGAGGACAGATCTGCTGACGTAGCCATATGTGGGCATGCTTTAAGTACTCTGGATAGGCTTGCCTGGAGGTTCTGCACATACAAGCTACCCTTTGCTGGATAGGATGTACCAAATTGCTTCTCACTGGTGATTACTGAATTGCTGGATTCATTCTGATTTGGAGGTCAAAGGCTCCTGATGATCCCAGGAAGTCCCTATCTCAACAACTGTTTCACATGCAATAAATATGAGATTACGCTCACGTTTGCCAAGAGTATCTGACTCCAAGTTTCTTATCCAGCCTCGTGCACTCCTTAAGCCTTGTTTTCGAACCCTCTGATTTTTGACTAGAACCTATAATCTTTTGGATGTTCTTACTAAAAAAAAAAAAAAAAAGTCTGGGGGAGCTCTGTAGATAACTATGGAAATTTCAGCATGATTAGTTTTCAAAACACAATTAACAGCCTGTTAAAACAGACTTTTAATATTTTGAGAGGTCTGAAATCGAGCAAAAACGTTCCTGTGAGTGTTACACAGAAGATCACAAATGCTTTAGTCTTCTTCAAGAAATATTTACATGGGAACTTTGAGGACTGGGTGGCTGTTACCCCTCTGTCCATCATCAAGATGAGCTTAGAAAGGGCAAGTTAGAGATTAACCTGCATTGTTCTGAAATTCCCCTTGAAGCTGCCTTTCCCCATTGACAAGGAAGGAAGCTGGCAAATGAACCTGAGTTGCTGTGAATGCATCCTTCTGTGTCTTGAACATGAGAAATGACACAGACGTTCCTTCAGTGTGACTGAAAGGATGATCATTTCAGTCTCTTGGCTGCGTTTCAGTTGTTATAGCATCACTGTTGACTCATCTCTTGTTTTAATTGAGTGATTAAACTTTCGTTCCAGAAAGGTACTGAATTATACCCAGCCAGAAACAGTTCTGGGATCTAAGGAAAGCTGCATGTGGCTCTTCTCTCAACAGCGTTGCCAGCTGAGGGGAAGGAAATGAGTCCTTTAATAGTTTTTTCTACTTCTGGGACCAGCCCCAGTTCTCTGGGGTTTAAGTTAAAGAATAAGATGTACAGTCTGGGAATCTGTCACTCCTGCAGCCCATTCTGTCCTGGTTCCTTTGACCTGTTGGAAACATGGCATCCCAGCAGAGCAGAGGGATTTGCTTCCAGCCCTGATGAAAAGGCTCTTTGGAAACTTCCCCGCTAATTGGCAGAGCTTGTCTTTGAATTTGTTATTTGTTATTGTTTTCTCCTGACCATTGTTCAGGTTCCAACCATTGTCCTTTCTTAAGTTTTAGGTAGCTTGTTGCCTTCTTGTGTTTATTCTTATTATGTATTCAGGAAGAGCGGTGTTATTTCCCATCGGCTTTTCAATAGGTTGAACAAGCCAAGTTTCAGTCTGCTTTCCACAGCATGGACCTTCTGTTCTTTCTTACAGCTCTTCTCCACTGTGTATTTATTGATCTTGGATGTTCCAGATGACCAGAACTAAGCACAGGACTGCAGATGAGGTATCGCTGGGCCACATATGGTACCATTTCAGTTCACAGCAGGAAGGTTACAAGGAGCTGTGGCTGCAGCAGCCCCATGCTGTGCCTGCTTATCCCATGTCAGCAGAGCAGTGCTTTACTTTGTCACATGCCAGGTAATGCGCTGTGTGTACTGATCACCCAGGTCTTGCTTCTCACTGGTACTGCCAACAGTTTTTCAAGACCTGTTGCTTTTCCAGCACACAAGGTGTGCTCCATGCTCTTCACAGCATATGACACAGCCCAACTGTGATTTCCAACACATTTCAGCAATTACAAATCATTTTATAGTGATGTTTCTGGCATGTCACAGATTACTAGTAAAGCAAGCAAATGAAACTGAAAGGGAAAACAGGGCATTGTAAACAGTTCATTTGCTGATTTACAGGGAGGACACTTATCTTTGCAGTTCTGGCTAAGCAGTTTCCCAGCAAGGTATTTTTAAGAGTTTTCTTGCAGAATCAGAATCTCCTGCCTGAAACATAAATTTGAGGTCTTTGATACCAGCTTTCATTAGCAAAGCTTCATAAATAAGAGTGTTTTAAATCTACAAGTGGGCCTGACTTCAGCTTTACACTACTTTCCTAAAATCTCCTGGGATTTTGAATGAGTTAGCGTGTTCTTCAAACCTTACGCTAACTAAGCTGCTGCATAGGAGCTCCATGGAGCTTCATGCTGGCAGGAATTTATTCCTATTGATAGTGACATGGTATCTGCACAGCCCTCACCATTCCCTAGTATGCTGTAGATCATTGGAGATTGCAGAAGGGAGCTTACCTCGATGTGCAAAATACAGCTTTTGTTCTCTGGAGATTTCTGGCAGTTTAATGCCGTAGATACAGTACTCAGTGCAGAACAATCCTTTTTGTTTACTGAACTCTGCAGGTCTGTTACTGAATGTTATAGTAATATGCAGTTCTTTTAGCATCAGCCCACACAGTTCCAGACATAGGACAGCACTCGAGTGAATACAAACCCGAATTGGTTCTTTGATCTCCCCAGACTTCTCACTAGTTGCTGCAGGTTTATTTCAAGGTCATCAAATGTTAGCCATTAAGAAAATGTTCATTTTTGTGCCAGTATTTGGTTGGCTAGAAAGTGCACTGGTCAATAAGATGCTGGAAAACAATCATTTTGCTTAGGTCAGATTCTCTCTGGGCATGAGGAAAAATAATTGAGAACAAATAGCATCTCCTGCATATAAAAATAGGCAGGAAACTGGTGTCCAAATAGTTCTGGAGCCTTAATCACTTTGCTGAAATGAACTATGATTTCTGGGAATCATGAAGCAAATGTCCCTTTAGCTTTACAGCTTAGATGGCCTAAGGGAATAAATGTTTAGCAATACAGACCAATTATTTTACTTGCTTATATAGCCCTGTAGCTTCAGTTGAATTTTACCATTGCAAGAACAGAGTGAAATCCAAACTATTAACGTACTCCCAGATGTTACTGAGAGGTAAGTCTTATTCCCTTCTGTTATCAGTTTTAGTAAAATAGCCTTTCCATTCAACTTAGACAACAGTTTTTAAGCCAAATATGAGTCTTTAGCTGTTATATCATTATTGAAAACACAAGAATTGTGTCTAACTGCCAGTTTGGAGGATGACAGAGGAATTCTACTAAAGTAGTAGATGGTGATGCTACTGAACCCAAAATAAATGTTTCCTGATGGTATTAGGATCTAGTACAATCTAGTATTAGAATCTAGTACGATCTGGGCTCCAGCCCTGGGATGAGTAACTTCTGGGTTAAGCGCTTTGTGGCTCCTGGAGGAAAGATGTGTTAAAGTACATGTGTTGCTTATAGCAATATTTATTTACATGCTTTAAAGAAATCATTTGTCAGGTGGCTGCAAGGTGGAGATGCTGTTCTGTCTAGAGTGTCACCAGGTCTGGATCCCATCTCCTTGTACTTAGCCCATGCACTTGGGGTCATGCTGGCTGGCCCAGCTCAAGCACCTTCGATGCCATTACTGGAACCTACCAGCAGCATGCTCATGAGGTGCAAGTGCAAGGCTTAAAACAAATATTATGGTTTTCTTCAGGCTCGTGGAGGAGGGGATATAAAAATTAAACCCAGAGTTTCTATTGATTTCTGGAACTGCAGTATTCATTCTGTTCTTTTCTTTTCTCCTTCTCCTTCTCCTAGGATTTCCAAAGTTGGATGTGGAGCCACTGTCAGGCAGCTTTTCATACTACACTGTGGGTGGAAGCAAATAGCTCATAGAAGACTCGAGTAAAATTTGTGATGTTTGTTTGTGGGGAAGAACAACTTAAAACACAATCTTTGGCTAAAAGAGTAATAATGTAGTAGTAATACTTGCTTTCCTTACGTGTGTTCCTAACAGGTTGCAATATCTTTTCACTGAGATTATTGAAATAACCTTTTTATATGCAGCAAGTGGACAAAGACCGAACATAAGCTGTGTTTGTCTGAATTTGGGGAAAATCCATAAGCAACAACACTATGAAGCCCAAGCAAAGTGTTTTAAAATACACATTTTAAAGTAATAGCTAAGTCAACAAAGAACATCTTTTCCTGTAAGCAGATGGAACTGCCTAATTTCATATGTCTTTTAATCTGATTCACTGTGATTTCTTCTTTGTTTTTAAGACCAGAACCTTTGGTGATCATCAAGAATTGAGAGGGAGGGAGTAATTCCTTTCCTTTGTTCTTATCAGCAACAGAAATCATGTATTCTGGCTGCATGAATTTTCTTTCAGTGCATCCTGAAAGCTTTTTGGCAGTCAAGAATAGCCAATCAGCCATCTTTTGTAATACATTGTCTCCTTATATGCATTTAGCCAGTCTGCAATTTGCTGCCCCGAGTGCAGCAAATACTCATGATGTTAATTCATTTCTCTTCTTCTGTGCAGTTCTAGTGACATTAATTCATTTCTTTGCCCATTTCACATCTAATTATGGACTATTTGTTCCTACGCAGAGATGGAGATTGAGATGAGATTTTCTTCCTTATGAAGAATAGCTGCGTCATGGGTCAGGACGGTACTTGCAAGCAAGGGAAAGTCATGGTTATATTTTTGCATCTCAGCCAGTGGCAACATTTTATCTACAAATGGCAGTTTGAAAGGGGAAAAGGACACAAAATCTATTTTTCAGGCTAATCTAAAAAAGTATGCACACACCAAATATACAGATATAACCCCCAGAGCCTTACAGGAACAGATCATCTTGTGATGTCAGAGAAATTTAGAATCAATGTAAAATGTGTAAGACTGTTTGCACATGCATTGTACAACGATTCATAAAGAAGGCTTAACGTCTGCATTTTGTAGTGTACTGCAGGCTGAGAGTAATGAAGGCAGTTGCACTGAGATTTAAGTGCCTAGGTAGAGAGCATCTACTGCAGTACAGATGTTCACGTATCCAATAGGCGGTGCTTTAGGTCAGGGGTTAATAAAGCTGCCTGTCTTGTCCTGTAATTTACCATGACTCGGCAGCTACTTGTCCTCCTACGTACTGTTCTTTCTTTTAGCTCAGGCTGTGATTCGCTTTAAATTGATGCTTTGTTATTTTTTTCTTCCTGTTTATCCCATGAGGAATTTTCCATCTTAAAACCTATACTGCTTTCAGGTTCTTTCTCTAACCACATATTTTAACAATTACATATGTACCCTGAAGGGTAAAAGTAGCAGATTTATTCTGTTCATGTTCTCCTAAGTTGTGTCTTTCCTTTAGCAGAAAAGAAACTTAGAGATGTTCACATTTATTTTCCTACTGCTAGTTTCTGGGCTTGAGATTGGAGTAATGCTCAAACATTCTGTGATTTACAGAGGTAAGATAAAAAAATATGCACAACTGAAGTAGACAATACATATTTTAATGTGGTTTCTTAGCCATTGTTATGATATCATAACAGTAGGGGAAATCAAGTTATTACTTTAACTTCATAAAATGACTGTAGCTTTTAAGACTGCAGAAGATACAGCAAGTTCAGCTTGCCTGGAAGAACCCATGCAAGGAGGTGGGAGGTTTCTGGGTCACATCTCAACCAGAGCACCCCACATGTTTGCACAAGGAGCTCTGCCTATGGAGGTCACTTAGTGAGGCCAACCAGGATGGAGCAGCTTGACTTGCACCCAGCATCTGGCAGGAGATGATAGAACTTCTTTTCTCTTATAATAATTTTTAGTTTTTATTCTGCTGGAGCTAGACAGTACAATTACTCACACATAAGTCTCTCTCCATGGCAGTGGTTTAAAATTGTTCCGCAGTTGATGGCCTGCTCAACTGGAGAACAACATAGAATAGAGTAGCATAAAATGCAATTGTTTTCTGTGAACTAACAGAAAAGCTTAGTACTCTTTACTTTTCCATTACTTTCTTAAAACTGCTGTAGCTTCTCTTTGACCACTAGTCATACCTGTATCAAGCACATTTCATGACTATCAGCTCCTAACTCTTTGGGGCAGTTGATACTCCTTGAAATTAACTCTTCAGCCTACGATTCTGAGTAAAAATCTTTGACCTGCTGTAGTCATACTTCACCACTTAAGAATTTTGACTATAGATCCTCTGTTGCATCTTTTGTTGCCTTTCTAAGGTTATCTATTCAGGAGTTGGTGCTATGTTCAAAATTTATTATAATGTCATATTTACAGAGTGATGTTAGAAAGCAAGGACTGTTCAGTTTAAATTCTGATAGCATATTGAGTCTTGAAAGAGACAGTTAGTAATGTTCAAAGTGTTGAAATATATGTACGCTACTGTCTATTTTTTAATTCTAAAATATGAGAGTAATGCCAGGCTGTATATCAGCAGCACTTATCAGCTGTCATCATTTTTTTGACAAATTCCTAATTGCTCTATTTCAAGCAAATGTTTTCAGAGTAGACGACACAAAAAACTGACTTTTGCTGTTTATTTGGAGGCTGTTTATTTTATCACAAGTAATTCCAGGAACAGGCAATACTGGCCAGTTAAGAGAATAAGACAGCTTTATTTTGTGTAAAAGCTTTCATGCAGACTGTATCCCCAGATGCCTCATGATTTTGTCACATGGACTGTTTTAACAGGAAAAAAAAAAAAAAAAGAAGAAAAAGAGACGAACCCAATCTGAAAGACTCTGCCTCTCTGAAGTTGAGGAGGGATGGGTTTGCTCATGGCAGCAGTTTAGGAGATTGTTTGGGCATGATGGACTTGCCCTAGGTGCAGTGGTAGCTAATAAAGAGAGACATTTATTTTTTAGCCAGTAGAGACAAGATAGGCTTCTAAATATCTAAAAGCATGTGATTTGTTGAAGCATAAGTAGAAGACAGTTCCAGATGGTGGGATTTGCAAATAGAAAGGCTGCTATGTTTAACAGCAACAAGATTAATTGAATGGGCCAACGAGAAACAAATGTTAAATCAAAACAGAGAATACAGAGATACCAGAGGCACTGAATAAGCAAGTTGCCATGAACTGCAGCTTAAAATCAGTATGTGACCTGCCAGTCAGAACTGTACAACGCGGTTGTGCTTCTGCACAAAAGGAAGTCTGAAAGCTGTAGCTATTTATGCACATAGCAAACTGAAATCTGAAAGAGGAATGGTAATAGGAAGAGGTGAAAAAGGTTGTGGTAAAGGTGAACTCCAAAGCCTGAGGAGATGCTGATGCACAAAGAGTTGCAAACACGGAAGAGAAGGAAAAATGGTGGTCTTTTGTGTTGTCAGAACCTTTGGGAATTTTATCATTTAGCAGTAGATCTCTGAAAATGTTCGAATAAGAATCTAATAGCCAAGGCAACAGCAGCACTTTCTGTAGTTGTACTAGACTAGGTCAGGGGAGTGTAATTGAGTCAATCCCCACGTCCATCTCCTGCACTTTTTCATGCATGTAAGCAAGAGCAAGGTTACATATGAGAAAGGGTTGAGCATTTGAAATGGGAAGTCTTTATGTTAATGCCATCCAATATGAAATGGTCAGGTGAAAATTTTGTGGCTCAAGAGTATTTGCATTACCCTTGAAGTTTCCTTCTGTGCATTTATTTTGATGTCTGGATCTATCTGATTTGCTTTTGCTTTCAGGAATGTCTAACCTTAAATACTGTAGAATCATAGAGTGGTTTGGGTTGGAAGGGACCTTTAAGATCATCTAGTTACAACAAGAACTGCCTGAAATGGGTGCTCATGTCTAGCTTAAATCAATATGTTAAGCCTTAATTATGTGCTTTCTTGTGTATTTGGCTTATTAAGTAGGCCAGCGATCTAGCCTATAACTGGGAGCACAGGTCTATAAGTTGCCATTACAGCAATAACAGAATTAATGGCAAGCAATAAGGCTGGTAATAAAATTCATTTTTATGTTATTCAGTAACAGCAGAGTTTTATCACTCACTGCAGAAAAAAAATCAAAGTTCATTTCATGCCAAAGGCACAGTATACAATTCACCATTGATATGTAAGTAGTATAGTGTTGTAGGGAAAAAGGTAGTTTAAAGGACATCTAACAAAAGAGTAAAACAATTTAAAATGAACTCAGAGCATTACAACAACAGTGTCTGAAACTTGTGGCTTTTGCATGGATGCATGGATTCTTCTTTCTTCCTCAGCCTCACTCTGGATAGGCAGACACTCCATGTATTTCAGCTCTTTTCCTTTGCAAAATATCTAATGATTTCTAAAAGTCGCAGTGAAGAAAACTAAGTGTTCAGAGAGAAGGCAGCAATTTTCACCACAGGTGCTATGAAGAATCCAGATTGATTTTTAGCCCTCCTGACCTTCCAGGACCTTCTCCCTCATTGCAGAAAAATGACTGACAAGAGCTGACTATAAGCTAGTACAAAAGGATTTCATATATCCTTTTCTGATATGCAGAACAAAAGAGCCTATCATATTAACTTATTTTGCCAAAACATTGCTAAATTTATAAAGAAAATATTTTGAACATTTACCAAGTTAATGACGTGTCTACAAAAAGTGAGTCTGGAAAGTCATTGTTTGTGGCAGGTTACATCTCTTGGAATCTGTAGGCTTTATAATGAGTTTGCTGAATGAGTAACTAGAGTCAACAGTAAGAACTGAGATAATGAATACATTTAATGTAAGAAGTTACTAATGAAACATTACTCCTTTTTTTTTCTTTTTCTTTTTTCTTTCTAAACTGTGCAGTGAGGAATCTGTTTTTGCTCTCCAGCTCCCACTTCAGTTATTAGCACAGGAAATTCCTAGCGCCACTTGTGTGGAGAGCAACTCCCACACCAAATTCATGCCTTTCTCTAACAGAAAAACCTTGTTACCCATGCCACAACCTCCTGAAGTTGTCAGTGCTGTGGATGTCAGCAAGTGCTCTCTCTGGAGAAGAGAAAGTTGCTGTGTTGACGCAGAACTTTGTCTCCAATAAATTCCTCAGTACCGTCATACAAACGCTTTTAGTGGGGATCAGTCTAGGGGCTCAGCCGCTTTTTTTCTGATTGTATCCAGAAGGAGGCCACAAGTGACTGACGTCATTCTGGACATATTTTGCTCCAGAACAAATATGTGCAGGAAGGCCACAAACCAACTAATGCCCTGTGCCTTATGGTTGAGCAATAGTGATGCCTAACATGGAAATAATATTTCAGCAGACTGATGTGCCAGTCTGATGTTTGAGAGAATATGCTTCCGCTCACAGTAGTTAAAGATAATGTTCACTGCAGAAAAAAGACTTGCTCTGGACTATTGCACCTTTTGAAGGCTGATATGTTCAGTGATGCATCCCAGCTTAGCTCCAAATAGATTTTAGATACGTTTCTATGAAATTACATTAAGCTGACAATACCTTGTGAAATCATTCTGGCTTAACAAGTACGATAACTTTGTCATAAACTGCAGAGTATGCAACTGGCAAATGTTTGGGGGAAGGTTTTTTTCTGGGAAGGGGACCAGGATAGAGATGTTAAACCCACTGTCATGGAAATGACTAAATTTATTGTCCTCAGTACAGTTGCTCAGCTTTCCAGTAGCTCTGTTGAATGATGCATTCCTCTTTGCACAGCGCCTATGCTGTAATATTTGGTGGGGGGGGGAAAGAAATGCAGTGGCAAACTATGGTCATTAGCATGACAGCTTAAAATTGCTGTGTTGAGGTAAGCATGTGTTGTGCATCAGAACGTACAGGTTATCTGTGAGGTGCTCATGTCTCTCTTTCCAGAGAGAACAGAAATTTCAGAGCCAGCATAGACCCACCTTTCACTCAGAAACCTTTGGTTCAAATTTCTTGCTAGTTGCCTCTTTCCTGCCCTGCTTGCCAGCTACTATTTTTACAATGTGCTAAGTGAATTTCAGCCTTTGAAATGCTGAAAACCTTCTGTTTCACTTTAGCTTGAGCTAAAAATGGGGAAGTATTTGTAAATGACCTATTTTGGACTGGAGTGCAGGACTATTTCAGCCACTTGTTCATCAGCAGAGCCTGACCTCATTTTAACCTAGCAGAGCTGCTTAGCACTGAAACTACACTGTGGAGAGCAACTGGTAAATAAATGAAGAAAAACCCAGCTCTCATGAAATAAATCTTCACAAATTGCTTCTGATGCAGATTTCATATAGGAAGTGACATCTCTCCAAGGTTTGCTAAAAACCTTTTCCCCATGAGGACAGGCAGGCAATAAACAGTTGATCAGAGAGGTTGTGCCTTGTCCTTGAAGGTCTGCAAGACTCCAAGGAGCAAAGCCCCAAGTAATCTGCAGCTGGGCCTGGCCTGAGCAGAAGGTTGTGCTGGAGATATATTAATGTCTCTTCCCAAATTTTCCTTGTAATCATGTGAAATTCTCTGAAGTAAATTAAAACAGCATAACAATGGCTGTTCAGATGTATGTATTTCATGTTCATCAACAGCAGAGTTTCTCTGTAATTCATGTAATATCCTGTATGATGTAGCTTCACTAGAACTGTGCATTCTACATCAGCAAAGCAGACACAAAGTGATTTTCAAATCCTTTGATTTCAGTTCTAATATTTTCAAAATTTTTCCTTTATATACACATGGACATTTGCAGAAGTGGTCTCCAGTTACGTGAACAGCAATTCTCTCTGTATCAACCCCATGCAAATCAATATGTTGGTCTGAGTAGCAGAGCAGTGCTCCACATAATGGAAGAGCTGATTTTTAACACCAGAAGTAGCATACACATTCAGAACTTCTCTGGTTTGTACTCTTCAGTTGGCAGGACATGATGATTTGATCTGTGGTGTCTACTAAAAGTCAAACAAGGGAAGCTGTCATTAAATGCATTTCAACAGCAGTTGAAGTTAATCTGTCCATGACTACTTTCAGGAAAACATTTGGAGTGGAGGGAAGTTGCTGACTATTGTGTTTAATGCAAAGGGGAAAAAACTCTTCTGTCAACTACAAAGTTATCAAGCAGCCATTTGGAACAGATTTTGGAGCAAACAGGCCATACCGTTAGGAAGATTTCTGAATTGTTCTAGTTTCCAATTAAGCATTTATAAACCATTTGCCTTCATTCTTGGGAATGATCTGTTGTTTAACTTTTGTTTTCAGTGATATGTGTCAAACTTTTGCTGTTACTTTTTATTCTGTTCTTGCCATCTGAGCCTTATGGTGCCTTTAAATCATTTTTATTCTTCCAGAATTATGTCAAAATTACCTCAAAGCTCTACGTAGAGCATCTTCCTTTATTATAAGCAAATGATAAAGCTAACAAGGCAGCTTAGAAGTCCACAAAATGTATGGGTTGTGGGTGATGGAAACAGGTTGATACTTTTTTTTATTATTAATATTATTTTATTTTTTATCACAATATCAAAGTTGCTTGATGATAAAAATTATACAGGTTCATAAAAGGCTTATATTTTATATTTGTTGTACCAATAAAATAACGGGATGATCATGATTTGCCTTTCCATTCACAATTTTGTTCAGGCACAAACTAGGCTTTTGAAAGCTATTAGTAAACCAAAAGTTCCATCAGAAGATGAAAGAAGAGCTTACTTTGAGATACCAGCAAAAGAACACTGGGCACTGCCAGGGAGCCCTGGTGTCAGCATGCTTGGATTGGGAAGGATAAATTCTGGGGCTGTAGTTGTTTGAAAACACTCCCTATTATTTCTTCTACAAAAATCTACTGGCTGTTATGGCAGAATGCAATATTCATTTGCCTGTCTGTGGAGTATAATATGAGTCACATACTTGTTTGGAGAAAAGGAAAAAAGCAATATTGTATAGTACTGAACTAAAATTAGATATGCCGACAGTGCATTGAAACATGCAAAATATTTTGCTTCAGTTAAAGCCACAAAATGATACTACTTTAATAGTGGTAGACTAAAACCCATCAAAGCAAAGAAATTTAGAGGTAGTAGTACGTATTAGTTGTTATGCTAGAGCCTTAATGGGAATTGTGTGCGTGTTTTTTGTTTTCTCATGATTCACTGTTCTGTACGCTGACAATTCTGCCCATTCACCTGTATAATCTGTGCTCACTACCAGAAGGCCCGAAAAGGCATCCCACTTTTATGCATGAGATCAGCCCAGTACTTTTTCAGCCTGGTTTTCTGCCTTTGTTAAGCTTACTAGATAGTTGCTTGAGTATTCTCAGTTTCTTTTCTTGCTCTGTTTCTACACTTTTTAAACAGCGGCACTTGTGTATGAGGAAGACCAGATTGAGCAAACTCTGCTGCCTCCAGCCATCTGGATATTGGATATTTCTGCAACACCATAGGATTTTTCTAGTGAACTAGAGGACACGAGTAGAACCCATGCTAATTCCTAAGATGATTTTTCTGAAACAAGAAAAGAGAGGTAGTCCTAAATGTATAGGGGAACAGAGATGAGGCCATTTTTGCAGTGTCCTTTTGTTGAGGAGTGGCTACAGTATCACCACTTCAGGAAAACACAAATAGGCTTCAAAAATTTATTTAGAGTGATTTAGGCTTCAAAAAGTTATTTAGAGTGAATGATTTGTGCTCCTCTGGCATCTTTAATCTTTGGTGACATTATTATTGTTGTTGTTCATCTGTGTAGCCCCAAACTATCCAGCAGGTATTCACAAGTATTTTATTGCCTGTACTTCTGTAAATGGGTCTCAGAATGAGTTGTTTGCTTTTCTTATGCGCTGCTGGAAATATATGGACAAATGTGTGAGTAGTTAAGCATTGGTGCCCAGAGAGCTTATGCAAGTTTTGTTCCTGGAGATTTTCAGATTGGCCCTCCTATGATTTTCGGCAAGGGATACTTGCAATATTCATAGCTTGCAATGCAACATGACTGTGCAGGTCACTAATACAAGATAAATTCATTAAATCCAAAGCAGATTAAAGTGTTTGATCCATGTTACAACATTAAAATTAGAATTTTTTTTAATATCTTTGACTTTCACGTCCCTTTTTGTTCTGAACTTCAAATGTTGCATATTCAGCCAGTGAAAAGTATGATAATGTTCCTTAGTAAGAAATGAATCAAACATTCCCCTTCCTGAACTTAAAGGAAGCCTACAGGAAAGATGAGGAAGGACTGTTTATCAAGGAGTGGAGTGACAGGACAAGGATACCGGCTTTAAAGTAAAAGAGGGTAGGTTTAAATTAGACATTAGGCAGAAATTCTTTTCTCAGAGGTTGGTGAGGTACTGGCCCAGAGAAGCTGTAGGTACCCCATCCCTGGAGTTTCTTGAGGCTGGGTTTGATGGGGCTCTGGGCAACTTGATCTGATAGGGGGCAGCTCTGCCAGTGGCAGGAGGTTGGACTGCATGGGCTTTGAAGTCCCTTTCAACCCAGACTGTTCTGTCATTAATAAGAAATGAACTAAAAATCCATAATTTTTCTCCACTGAAAGTGCTCAGAGAGCGTGGTAAAATTTAAGTGTGCGATATCAGAACACGGGTGAGAATAGTGAGAGGAGATTTGGGTGCAGACTGTGTTTTCTTCAAACTGATGTGTGCTATCTGAGGGTTCAAACAAATAGCCTTCTGTTTTGAAAGACATTTCTGGAACGAGGGAGCTTCGTTCTTTGTATTGACACACATGCAATGTATGGAGCATTTTGTCAAAGCTGTGTTTAGACACAGTAGTCTGCTTTCAAGAAATACTAGCTGATGCAAATCCTATTGATGTCTGGAAGAGCTTTACATATTGTTAACACCTTTGAGAAGTAGGCAACTGCATTAGCTTAAAACAAAATTTAGGAGCCAAAAATTTGACATCATTTTACAGAACAGGTAAACCTGTCCTTGCACTGGAAAATTTATCCAAGTGATTTGACATTAACTCTTTCTGAAGGAACAGAATTTTCTGAATATCAAACGAGAATTGAAGAACCTTTGAATGATACGTTTTTTAAAAAATATCTGAAACATAAAAATATGCGAGATGCTGGTAAACATTTGTAGCTTTGAGTTGCAGTTCAGAAAAATCGCAGTTCCTGTGGGTACTGAATGCTAATAAATCATTAGCATTCAGTTTTAGACTATCTTGTAAACTTTAGTTTGGCTCCTACATAGCAACTTAGCATTCCCAATGAGTGATAATAGCCTATTACAGTGCCTGTAGTCCTGTGAATTTTGAGTCTGTGATCTTTTAAGCGTAACTACAATTGCCATATTAATGAAGACGGTTGTATTCAAGTATTTACTTTGACACATATGTTTGTTGGAGTGGAATACTTGCTGAAGCGGTGTTGTGGGAGGATGAAACCACAAAGAAACCGAAGCAGCAACTGAAGACTGCTGTTTTTGTTTTGCTCTTTTATTTTGTAACCTTGCACTGCAAACTCTCCATATACTGTTTTGCAGTGCTTGGCAGAGGGAATAAGGCTGCTGTCAGAAGGTGTTACGTGAAGCTGCCAAGCAGGCAGAACAATCCCTGCTTCCTGTAATCTTTGTCTGCAGACAGCTACCATGGCTGGTCTTTGCCTGAGTAACATGTTCTGCTGGATGCGGAGCTCCTGGTACTGGCTGTTGTTGCAAATTACTCACTCTTCAGTGACAAGCTAGCAGCTGTAAGGTGGTCTTGGAAAGTTAAAACTAGTTTTGGCAGATGACTCTAAGTTTTGTGGCTTTTTTAACTTCTAGGACAGGGAAGAAAACAAAACAAACAGCAAAGTTTACTTATATTGCCACTAACATTGCAAGTTCCTGTTGCTGAAATAGTTTCCAAAATTTTTTTTCAAAGACATTGGCTTTCTAATGTTTCCTGTTGAACACAGAATGTAATCTTATTCTTGTACAGATTTATATAATTTCTGTGTCAATGATAGGATGGAGCTGTTAAGACTTATAATGAAAGGAATACTGTGTGGGTAACAGGAAAACATCACCGTACTACGGTTGGGAAAAAGGAAGTAGAGCAACAGTTATTCATGAGTTGGGCTAATTAACTGTAATGTACGATATTCTTGTCAACATTCTTTGATACATGGGTAGATTTTACCATTGTGTTTGAAGTTATCTTCATTCTTTAAAGAGGATGAATAAGAAGTAATTTAATAAGATATGAAAAAAATGTGTTACCCTGTTCTGGTTCAATAGAAGCACAGCCAGTGTTGAGATTTCCTTTTTGAATGGGGACATCCTAACATTGACTGGTCATGAAAAAACTGAAATTAGAACAAAGCTTAGTGTTGGGGAAAAAAAACCGACAAACTTGGACTTTAATATGTGGTCAGAGAAATCTAGAGGGGAAATAAATTCCCGGTTCTGCTGACAGTACCACTGAAGTGATTATAGCTTTCTCCAAGCCGCCCTTCCTTTGTTTCTTGACTGCGACCACTTCAAAGGGTGGCAGAGGAGATACGAGCATGTTTGGAGCGCTCCATATTTGACCACCCTACGGAGGCCAACAGTTGCAGTACCAAACATGGAGATAGATTCAGAAATATACCCCTGTTCTTGAACTTTGAAGTGTTCCTAAAAATAACTTGCGTCCACAAGAAAGTCTGATGTTTTGCATCAGACGTCTGATGTCTGGAACTTGCAACCTAGCCCTTTTTGGAATCTGGGCTAGCAGACAAAACCAGGTACCTGGCACTCAAAGCAAGAGCTTCTCTTAATTATGCAGGTATCAAATGTGCATTTTTTTTCCCTAGAGTCTTCTTATCTATAGATTTTATACATCTGTGTAGTCTTTCCTGTTTTTAAAGATCATCAGTTGAGTCTGTCAGCAAGGTTTGTCAGCACTTTACTACAGAAATGGAAGATGAAAAAGGAAAGTGGATTGCTAGCATTAGAAAACCGCATGGTATCATGCAAGTCAGGATATCAGTGGACACCATCTTGTGGTGTGTGAGCCATTCTAAGACTGAAATCAAACTCATTTACTTAAAGTCAGATCTGTATAGATATATATGTATATGTCTGAGACTATTAACTCATTTCATGTGAGGTACTCAGTAGGCAGTCTTATCTTTTCAAAGGGCATGCACTCTAATGTTCATTACAGCAATTTCTATCGTATGCGAGTACTGTGTGCATGTGTGCTCTCACCCTTCAGGGTCAGATTGGTGTGTAAGCTGTAGTGCCCTTACATCTCTCTAGAGGGTGGACAAAGAGCACTTTAACAATCCATTAAGAGCCTCCAATCTTTTTAGCAACGAAATCCATCACTTGCTCAGCATGTGTTCTTTAACACAGCAGTCTTACTTAAATTTGCTACTTATCCAATTATTATTTTTTTCACTTGATTTACAGCCAATGTCAAAAAGTATAATGTCCACTTGCCAAGTAAATAGAAAAATCTCTTTGCCACTATTTCAATTTGCCAAGGTTAGGGCACTAGCATCACATTTGGTCTATTTTCTTCTGTTTGCAGTGTTTCAGTTTGCACTCAGGTTTAAATGCAGATGTGAATTCATGCATTTGCCACTGTTATTCAGTGAATTCTGTAAGTCATGTTGATGTTTAATTAGCCTACACAGCTACGTGGGAGTTAGCAAGCAGAGAACCTTTTCCTCTTGGTGGTACCAATAGTTGTTGGAAGAGCTGATTACTCCTTTTTCCAAGAATTGCACTGCCAAATTTTGCCTTACATCTACTGCTCTCTAATCCAGTAAGATATGGCTGTTGTTTATTCATGCACTAGATTTTGATTCTGAGGTGGAAATTAAGAGGGAGGTGATATATTTTCAGATCACTTTGATGATTTTTTTTCTCTACAAGAAGGGGAAGGAATGAGCTCTCTTCCAGTGATGTGAGGTTAGAGGTGAACTGTTCTTACTGTTCCATCCATCCATCCATTGTCGTTTTTGGCTCAGATTCAGGTTCTCTTCATAACAGGTAAATCCCATGCTGAGTGTGATATTTAAAAAGAACATCAGAGAAACCTCAGCAGCTAGACAGAGGTTGGGAGGCTTCAGAAGTAATATCATGGATTCCTTCCGGCTTCATTAAATACTTATCTGTTAAATTGGTTACATTTTCACGCATCACTTTGTCACATTCTAGTGCTGAAATACTTGCAAGATGTTAGCATCTAGTAATGCAATCCCTCATCACTGCTCTCACTGGGTACGATTTGTCTGTGTCTTTCTCCATGTCCCTTTTACATGTCATGCTGGGGGCCCATGGGAAGACTGTGATGGTGAGGTCTGGTGTTATTCTTTGTAGCTTTCCAGCATCTGCTCCCTGCTCTCCAGCTCCCCAGGTATATGCCTTAACCTTGCCTCAAAGAAACCTTGAGATAGCTTTGTTCTTCTAGCCTCATTCAAAGAAAAACCATTGGTCTCAAGTGGTCACTTCTTAGCAGGAGCTCTAAGATGCATGAAGTAACCCAACTGGCAATTTCAAGTGCTGCAGGAGAGTGGTGAGCAGACAGAGAAAATAAGGTTGTGTGTATGATTTTGCTAAAGTGAAGATCCAAACCTAATTTAGCTAGTAGCCAGCAAATTCAGTATTAAAAAAGAAAACAGAAGGACCAGGGAGGCAATCCTAGATTATGATAGTTCTCAATCTGGAGAGTTGGGTAGGCCTAGTGGCCTGTATATTTTTCTTAATATCTTGCAGAAGTTCGTTCAGCTCTACCCCTTCCATATGTTGAATTAAACATTAAAAAATGACACAGTGTGATTCTATCTTTTTCATTCTTAATATTTTCTTATCAGTGTGCCTATCCTTAATGCCTCTCAGATTCTCATATTCAGGCTGGGATCTGGAAATGAAACTGTATTGCTTTCTTTTAGTATATATTACGCTTATATTTTTGCTAGTAATGAAATTGATTCCATCATACTTTGTGCCTTTTTTACTAAAGATGCTGGTCACAGATATTTCTGGCTGTTGGTCATCAGTATTACTCCTGTTACAGCTCTCATTTATTTCAAATACTATGTTTCTTCTCATGTCTGGAATAAAGGTAGAGAGTATTTATTCTGTTCTTCTGCACAATTGTTAAGCTCTGTGGGAATGTGTGTTCGGGTTTTGAAAGCAGGCTTTTCCTTTGGCCCAGCTGCAGATATCTGATCAGTGCTGTGTAATGTGAGCCAGAACATGAACCCCTGAGGTTCTGTAGGGTGATAAAAGTATGAAGTGTATCACTGAAGTAATACCTGCTGCTTGAGGAAATACAGTGGAGGAGAAAGGGAGGTAGAAGAGTTCAGGGAACCATTCAGCATCTGTTCTAACTGGTAGTCCTCGTTCTTTGTTTCCCCAGTATGCACAGGGCAAAAGCAGTCAGGCTACTGGTTCTGTTTGTCTTTTCAAACTCTGAATGTCCAGAAATGAGTGAAATGAATATGAAATGAGTGGAGTAACTTACTGATTGGCTCTTTCTTCATAATCTTAGAGGGGGGAAGTTTAGGTTTGTGGTTGTTTTTTTTCCTATTGTAACTTAAACCTCGGTTCCATTGATATTTTTGAGTCATTTTTAGTGTTTTTCTACAAGGTGGAAGGCTGAGAGAGAGAGAGAGATTATATATATTCCACCTTATAGAAAAACATGGATTTAAGCTTGGTAGAGAGTGAAGCAGAAATATTTACATAAGCATAAGTAGTTTTGTAAATGGCTGAGCACCTGAGCAGACGGAAACATCACCAATAATCAACGCACATTCCAGAAGTGAATTCGGTCAGTGGAAAGAACACTGTAATAGCCACCGGTGCACAAGCCTTCTGGCTGCAGATGCAGCCCTGATGAGGGAGATAGGATTTTATTTTAAAATTTAGGTTGGAAAAGACTCCTAAGATCATCCTTTGACTGAGCATTCAGATACCTTATCTGTTCAGAAATGTTGGTTGTTCAGAGAAATGTACAACTGAGGGCACCAAGCAATTTGGGAGGGAGTAGAGAGCTGCTTGTGACATTTACTCCTTTTCTTAATTGAAAAGGGAAATTACAAATTCTGGTACTTAACTGTTCATTACTGCACTCTGCCAACAGAGAGGCCATTTATCTGTGTATGCTGGGCTCTCTCTCATCCTCTTTAAAATTATATTGCTTTTGTTCTCACATTCCCTGTTTGGCTCAGTAGTACTTCAGACCGTTCTAGGTCTCACCCCAGTCACTTCTATGGTGATAGGCTGATATGAAAAGAAAGACTGGTCTGCCTTGGGAGCACTTACTAATGTATGCCGTAAGCCACTCTAATCAGACATGCTGTTATTTTTTTACCAGACGTAGTGCTGCAGGACATGAAGAGAAAAGCCAGGCTTCTCTGTACAGTCACGCAAGGGCTCTGAATCCCAGAAATTAAAAATCTGCTAAGAATCTCATCAAGCCCCTTCAAGCTTGGTGTTTTGTCCTGCAGCCTTTCTTCCCTACATTGTCTGAGGTCTTATCCCAACTGCGTCACACAGCACACTTCTGCAGGGCCCTTGGGAGGCTGCTCGTTTCAAGTTGTATTGGCAGGATTTGCTGCTCTACCAACAGATTTAGCTCCCTTGTTTAAAATACTTTAGAAGAAAATGTTCTCAAAATACTGACATTATATGTTCAGAGTGCTCTGTTTGTTAAGGGTTAAGTTCCAGTACACTGTAAGTGCTACCTTTTAAATTTCCTGGTACAATTAGTATTCTGTTGCCACTGTCACTCAGAACCTTAATTTCATCTATACCATCTGTATGGGTAAAGAACAGGGAACTTTGAAGGACCTCTGTCAGAGAAGATGCTTGTACATGTATCAGGTTTTTTTACCAGCTTATTTTGCAGGACGTTTCTAAAAGCAGATGCTGAATTGTTATCTTGTAAGTAGAAGGATATGCATATAATGACTTGTCAGTAGGACAATTTAGGAAAGACTCCATTACAATTCATTAGTAGTAATAACAGCAGTAAAAATTATATTATGACAACTTTTAAAGATCCTACTTAACATTGTGGCTTGACTGTATTGAGAAGTTTGCACAAATCCACGAGCTGGAGTCTTTGTGTTTGAAAGATACAAACATCTGAAGAATAGAGGATTTGTCTAAAACACCCAAGAAAATAAATATGGTAAGGGAGCAGCACAGCTCTGTTGTGCAGGCAGGTAGGAGATGGAGGCAGGCATTCTGGGAATAGAAAAGAAGGAAAATCGGGACAGTGTGTCATTTGCTTCTAATTTGGATTTGTGTGTGGCTGAGAAGAGCAGGAATGGACCAGGAGCCTGTTGTAACTAACTGCAGCACAAACATGCAACAAAAGATATTCCATTACTCAAGCAGCAATGCAGGCAAATTTGGTATTGATGCTATTCTCCACCAGCTGGTTGCTGCAGGAACATCTCCCTGCCTGTGCTTTCTTGTTGAGGCTCCACTGCTTTGATTCCCTTCCTTTTTCTGGAACTGTGGAGCATGAGGAAGGGTGAGGCCACCAAGTCAAAATCAAATCAGCTCCACAATTTTTGGCAGATACTGTCTAACTTGCTCTTTACAACCTCCAGAACACCTCATCCATACACTCAGAGTTGGTTTTGCCACTCTAGCGCTCCTTTCTATGAGCCAGCAGGTCTTTCTTATGCTGCCAGTTTGTGAGTAACTCTAAATGTTGCTTATAAACAGTATACCAGGGACATAGGAGATGCCCATGTTCATTACCACTCTTTAAATGGAGATTATTAGGTAAAGCACGCTCCACTACTTGCATACTGTATTTCCTTTAGTTAAATAAAATGAGCTATAAAGCAAAGAAGCAGAGACTCCTTTTACTTAGAGGTCAGAAAAGCAAAAATAAGGTAGCTTCACGGAAATTGTGAGCTATGCTTTTTCAAATTGCACAGGTCTGTGGAAGTCAGCCTAAAAATACAAGAGCATTTGCTCAGAAAGATGCTAATTTATCCCCAGGCTCCCAAAGAGCTAAGGGTTTTGTAACGTGCGTCTCTGTGAAGTGTTTTGATTTCTGCAGCTGTAAAGTGCTCTGGAAGCGAAGTACTACCGTATTGCTAACACTTCTGAGATTAGGTAATTTAATGTATTTGGCTCACTGAAAGCAGAACAGCTCATGCAGCTTTGCCTGCCTGTCTCTGAGATTCAGAATCTTCACTGTAATGAGGTAAGTAAGCCTGTGGAGTGCAGGAAAGGAAAACTGCTAATCAGTTAGTCGGGGATTTCCTCTTCTGTGCTGCTGATTGCAGAACAAGTCAGTCAGCCTGATGCCCAACAAATGCTTCCTGCTGAAAAAAACTTGTCTTTAGCATATGGGAGTAAATCACCACAAAGCTATAAGCCCTGTACATTACTGCAATTCATCTGCCCCTTGCACCAGAGGTCAATGGGTAGCGATGGCCATTCTCACTCCATGTGTATCATAGGCCCCAAGGGGTAAAACTTAGATCTTTGCCATATTGCCTTCAAGAATGCTCACTGGTATCTATCCTGTGAGATGATCAAGAAGTGAGAAGCTTTGCTGGGGCTGCCAAGCACATATCTAGGCTTTTGTGAGATGTTTTTTCTGTTGTGTTATCAATCCAGTTAATGTCACTGTTGTGCCCAGGCCCACCTGAGCAATGTGAAAGCACTGCGTTCTTGCTCTTTTTCAAGGATAATGATTGTAGTGAATGCCATACCGATGTGGCATAATTCCCATTCCCTGGTACACCTCCTGGAGCGTGCACCGGAAACAGGTGCCATAGAACCCTCCTACCCTTCTGTGTAAACAAAGCTAATAACATCCTGGGTTAAATTAGCATTAATCTGAATGCAAACAGCAAGTTGCCCAATAATGCACATTCCTCACTTTAGCAAACCAATAAATGGCCACGTGTGACCTCCCAGCTCTTCTCTTTCACACCAAAGTATGTCACCCTGAAGAAGACTTGCCATCATGAGTTGTAATCTTTTTTGTGTGCTTGTTATTAATCTGAGATGCGTAATCACTTTTCTGTTCTCTGAGGGTTGCCTTTTGCTGTCATGATATTGCTTCTTGAGACTTTGTTCTGCATAAATGCAGTTTTCCATTTAGTTGTTGTGTACACTGAGAACCCTTTTCAGAAGGTCAAAAAGCCTGCTCGTATCAGACTTCTATGCTCTACAGATCCTATAAGGACTGATGGAGTTACCAGCCAGGCTAACCCATGAGTATCCTACTGAGGGCAATGAAAGCTGTATCTCCACGCACATCCTGCAGCATAACACAGTGACAGAGCCATCTGTATCTTATAAAAAAAGCAACAACCACTTGCTTATTTATAAGAAGAATCCAGAGGAAAATAAATCTGTTTACGATGTGTGCTGTTATTTAGTTGCAGTCAATAACTGTGTTTGTTTAACACTGGCGTACTGCTCCAGATAAGACTGATTGTCTCATTAAGGGAAATGAGTCAGGGAGAATATTTTTGAATCATTTGCTATTGATTTAAGAGGTGTCACTGTATGAGGGTAGTTGGTAGTGATGAAATAGAAAGAATTCTGAAGATCAAGACATTTTGGAGATTCAGGGAACGAAGAAATGGGAATATTCCTAGTGTTTATAGGTGGAGACCAGCGTTCCTTTATTCTTTGCTCTTACCTATGACACTGATTCCCTTGGTATGTGTGGGTAAACCCCTCAACTCCTTTGTGCCCCACCTAATAGTAAAATGCAAGTGTTACATGGATGCAATGAACAGCATCTCTGCATGTGGGCACTTGCTGTGGTTGTGGCTGAATTGCCTCACAGATATCTAAAAAATGACTGCTAGTCCTTACATTTCACACTGATGCATCATGAGATGAGTCATTTGCTGTGACTCCACCACTGAGGTAGTGCGACAGGAGTAACAAGTGCGCACACAGAATGTGCAGTGACCTTCTTGATAACCTGCCTGTTACAGTAACATAAATTCCTTACCTCTCTCTTCTTAAGATTAGCAGGGACAGGAAACCAATGAAGCACTTGAATTTCCTGTTACAGTGCCAGTGGCTGGAATTCATCTCTAGCTCTCCCAGTTGATTCCACTGCCCCAGTGGTATAAATCAACAGTATTTCTATTTAAGTTAGCTATTAACTTTGGTGTAAAACATATTTAAGTGAAATCAAGTTCGATATTGTCAGTGAGCCAACAGAATCTTAATTCAGGACAGGAATTTTCACATTTTGCTTCTCAAAGAAACACTAATTTAAACTTTTCTATTTCATAAATAGTTTAATTCTGTCACTATTGCTGTTTGTATAGAAACTTCATACATGATCACGGCCTGAACCACTGATTGAGCACCTGGGGAAAGGACCCGGTCAGCCCTGGGAGCACAGGTGAAGGCAATTCAGGTGTGTGACCAGAAGGGGTGGAGCCTGGCTGCACCTCTCTTAGATCCCATTTAAGGGCTGAGTGCCAGCGGGGAAGGATCTCTGTTTGGAGGTCCCTCCTTGATGGAGCTTTCCACTATGAACCTGAAATCTTCTGGTATGGGTGAGCAATCTTCTTATCTTCCTTTACAGTACCTTTCTATTGTGCTGGTCCTCCTGTCATCGCACCTCTGTTGTAATGCATTTCCTGTTGTACTGATCTATCCAATTGCTGCACTGTTGTTCTACTGTATTTTGTGAAAGAAGACTGGAAAGCAGTGCATGTCAGTGTAAAATTTATGTTGTGTAACTAGGCTTTAATACTTTGTCTTGAATCAGTCTCTTGAAGGAAGCAGTTCTTGGTTTGAGGAAGGGGCACTCTCACGGGAGTTTCATTTATTCCTATTACCTCCGGAGGGAAAGAGAAGGTTTTTGCTTCCTGAGCTTTTCGTTGATTTTGACTTCTCAGTCTTTGCTGATGTGTATCCTGAGGAAGCCCTAGAAACAGGTATGAAGAGTGCTGTTGTGATTAACAGGCCAAACCAAGGTAGCATTTATAACTTTCTTTTATCTTGCCTTCTCTGATGGAAGGACAGAGGCCAGGCTGGTAGGACAAGTTCATAGAGGGTCTTTTGTAAGGTCTCGGAAGAGGTATGTTAGCATTAATGAAGGCAGGCAGATCTCATGTTAGCACGGTACCAAATTACAGTACTGGCAGATAAAATTACTCTTGCTGCTGAACTTAACGTGAGTGAAGAATTCTGTGAAAATGCAAACAATCTTAAGTCGTGATTTCTCTGGATTAGTCCAGTTGTTGTAGAAATTGTTTTGTGTAACTCTATTAAATCTTGCTGCATTTACATTTATTTTAAAACTTCCAAAAATCACTTCTCCTGAAATTTAATTTTCAGATAGTCTAAGCAGAAGATAAAGAAAATACTAGCAATTATGAAAGTCTCTTTACCTGTTATTTCATGAGACTTTTTTTTCCTCATTTCCTTCAAAAAGAGATTTACCTTAAGACTTGTTAAAAACAGAAAGTGTTGGCATCTCTAGGAATGCTCCAATTCCATAGCACTTCAGTGCTGATTATCCAGCATTTTTTTTTAATTATTTAGAAAAATACAAATTACAGTGTGGTGATATGGAGACTTTGCTGATTCCCGAATAAATTAAAAACATGCAAAAGAAGGGGGCATGGAAATCCCAACCACTTTTACTAGGTGGTTCTCAAATCATCAATTTTAAATTAATTGCAGGGGTTTTTTATGTGTTTGAATCTAAGCATGAACTTAAGCAGAAAACACAGATATCTGTAAACTTGAAGCCTTTCTTCCCTTTAAAATAGGGGTGCATAGTTTGAATCAAAGATGGTAAATGCCTTTGAAGTATTCAAGTCTTTTACCATAGCTTGATGTCTATCTGGAAACAGGAAAAGGAAGGTGTCTTTGTTGGGAAAGCGTATTTGTACTGAGATTTTATTCCCAATACTGAATTTACAAAAACAACCTGCCATTTCTTCTGCAGATAAGTTAGAGAAAGCATGTAATTTATAGTGCATATTGCAAGTGGAAAGCAACTGTCACTCATTTGATATCAGCATTTTAATGGCACTTGTTAGGCTTTTGACTGATTACTCAGACATCTGTATGGGCCGAAAATGATGGGTGAAGTAGTCTGTTGGGTCTGGAAATGTTATTTAAAGCAGGAAGTTTTTGTTAAATTTCATTAAATATTCAATTTCCAGATGCATGGTTGTGGAAATTGTTTTTTATTCTAGGAGAGGAAAGGTATCGCCTTAGGGGTAGAACACAGGAAAAGAGTAAGGTATGACCAGTGCCAAGCAAATAGAAATAGATTCTGAGCAATGTATTTCCACAGGTTGCTAACTGTGCCCTTGGTTCTATGCTGTGTTTTGGGCCCATGGCAGCAGCCACTGCAGAACCACCTGGACAATGGGATACTCATGTGACAATCTGAAATAGGTGCCAAATAAGAAATTTCCCCCCCTTTCTCAACCTATTAAAAGGCTTTGTGGCTTCAGGTTGTGTCTTTAGCGCTTCAAGGAGCAGGCAATGTTTTATCAGGGAAAGGATACTCTTGAAACAAACTAGTCACGAGAGGAGTGAGGTCTGTCTTCCCCTTTGCACGATTCCTCTGTGTACCCTTCTCCCCGAAAGAAAAGGTTCCTCAAGAAACAGCAGCTCACCCAGTGCCAGACAGTCTTCTGCTACTTCCTTGTGCCTTCACTCACCAATGTGCCTGTACAGAAGGTGGGGTGCTACAGAGGTATGAAATGAAAGTTGTAGGCCAACTTCATACTGTTAGCAGAAGTTGAAATATGTGGATGAGCACCATTACCTAGGAAGTTACATCGATTTTTTTGAAGGCTATAGGATAACAAAGTCCCACTGTTCATAGTAACAAATCCCATCTTGCTTCAGTGTTGGTTTTAACTGAAACAGCAGTCCGTATATAAAGCCACCGCTGCCTTTCTCAAACAGAAGATAGCCTAATATGTTATGTTATATTGAGAGGGAATCGATGACTTGCTTTTGAAGAGCGTGGCCTGAAATGCAGGTGACTATTGCATTGTACAAAAGGACTGAAGAGCTGTCAAACTGTGGAGGCTACAACTGGTTGCTGGGAACTCACTGCACCTAGCTGACTGCACTGATAGCATCCAAAGACCTTTCTGTGCTCTTCTAATATTAACAGCAGACAAAGCACTGAGGAACCCCACAGTGGTAGTTTTGCCTTCTGCTTCAGTTCTTCTGTTTCAGGCTTAGTGAAACATTTTAGATAACTTTCTCAAAAACAAAAACAAACAAAAAAAAAAACCTGAGGCTTAGGGGCATACAAATCAAATGTTGTTCTCATGCAGACAGGATACATGCTAATTAAAGTCTGCTATGGGTCTGAGCAGCTTGCGCAGATGCCAGAGTGGCCACGGGACCCACTGTGTGTGGGGCTGATATACAGAGGAGGCAGGAAGGGACAAGGCTGGTGCTGCAGCTTCAGGCTGCAGATCCAGAGCTGTAGCACTGGATTCCCACCTTCCTGGAGATGAACACGGAGGGCTTTAATCTCAGCTTTTTGCACAACTGTGATTTGTCTAATTACTGTGTGTTGGCTATATCAGGCAAATCTCTTTCACTTCCTGTCTTCACCTTCGGCTAAATATAAGTCTCCTTTCCTTTAAATAAAAGATTGGCCTATGTAAGCCTAATACAATGATTTGTGTAATGATTTGTGTAATTAGTTTATTTAAATTTCTCCTATGCATTATAAAGTTGCTGCTTTGTCTTTACAGTGTAGTTTTGGTTTAAAATTTTCGTATATTAAACAAGAAACTGAATAGGAGGAAATTTCTATAGCTTGTTATCTGCAAAATGTTTTGGAGAGCAGATGACTTCTGAAAGCCATATTTAATGAATAATATTTAAAATAATACCACCTTGCTAAACTTGTTTTATAAGTGTCAACTTAGAAAAATCTCTTCTATATTGTTATGCCTACACGATGACTGATTCTAGAGCTATAGAAAAGCAAAAGACCTAAATAAGAAATATGAATAGAAGCAAAATCTCTTGTGCCTCACGTTTTGACAGTTTACATCAGTAATGTGGTTTTACTGGTCCCCTTGCCTCTAGTTACCTTCCAGGCAGGGCTCTAAGCTTTCAATTGAGATCATAACTGCAACTATGAAATAATCTTTAGAGACTAATATTGTGGTGTGTAAGATGAATTACTGCTGTAAGTAATAGGTGGTATTTATGAAAAGCAAATTCCACTGAGCGTGCTTTGTGATTTAGGCCCTTGTCTACTGATAGTTTGTAACTTCATGTTCCCTTTTCACTGGAAGCTTCTGTGTTTGGAAGACGCACCTGACCCCTACGTACACTTAATAGAGGAGGACCAGAGCAGTATGTGATTTCTCTGCTGTGTGTTTCCTTGTACCTTTTTAAATTATGTATTTTTCTTATTTTTGAGTGGGAAGTGGATGTTGAGAGGTTTTGTTTTGTTTTGTGGAAAGCATTGGCATATGACTAGAAGGTTTGCTCTTTGCTAGAAAATGTTAACTACTGCATTAGGACTGTGCTGTCTATGTCAATGGGGTGTCTTGTTTTCAAGGTAGCATGGGAGTTTCTGTTGCTTGGAAAATGGTCTGATTTCATCTTTTGGTAGTGACAGAGCTCCATCTGGGAATGAGGTGATCCATGTTGTTGCCAGTCAGCTTCTGTTACTCTGGAGGTGGTGTTCACTTTGTAAATAGAGGTTCTTTTGTGTTTCTCCTTCCCGTGCCAAAGGTAGAGCTATTTTTAAACAGCCTATCGCGTGCCATGGCCAATAGCAGGCAGTTATCTGGTGGCCTTTTCTTGCTCAGGGATTTGGATGGGGGGGTGTGTGTGTCTGTGTTCCAGTGGCCACTTGAGTTTGCTCTGTTCATAAGAACATCCCTGAGATGCTGCCCACCCAGTTTTCCTGAGGAGGGCCAGTGCTGCCTGAGAGAAAAAGTCAGACTCATGAGCAATTTCACCTGGCTAAATCAGCCTGCCTACAGCAGAGCCCAAGGGACAAGCAGCTCTCATACTGTGAAGGAGGGTTGTCAACTGCTTTCTTGTATCTGTCCATCAATCTCTGTGTGGCAGAATTGCTAAGATCACTGCCCATATACATCTTTAAACTGAATGTAGGAAGAGCAGAAGCTTCTGTGTTTTCCAGATACATCGTTATTTTGACACACTGAAGTGTAGTCAGGCCTGATGTTGGCAAGAAGTGGGTTGCTGTGATTATTTCTTACATTTCTTCTTACATTTGGGAAACATGTACTTAACAAACTGCTGGGAAACAGCATCTAATTATTTTCATTTGTGAGGTTTTTTTATTATTATTAAATGGGTTCACCTACAGAAAGTTTTGCAAGTTTTGATGCAAATATTGAGTTGCTCACTTTGAATCATCATTTACTTAGGCTTGATAGGAAAAGAGAATCATTTGCCCTCAAAAGGAAAACTGAACACCTACCATTTTCTGGTGTTTGCATTTAATTGTAATTTTCTTTCTCCTTTTTAAATTCTTCTGACTCTGTTCTGGAAATCAGAGTTTAAAAAGTTGTTTTAATCAACTAGTTGATATCTTTTTTGTTTTGTTCAGCTGCATGAGAATTTTGGATCATGTCAAATTAGGATATTAATTATTCTAAAACACAGAAAGCACAGAAATGATCAGTTAATTCTCCTCATCTCCACTGCTGGATCCAACAAAGATTGTTTCTTTCAAGTAGCAGGGAAGCACAAAAATATATCCAAGTACATTATGTTAAATAGCACTATTTTCTGTTATACTTGCCTACCTATCCTTCAGTCATTTTCACTTTGAGATTTCTTTGTCCTCTCAGGATTTTCTCTCCAGGGTCCGCAGTTTCATTACTAGAGGTACAGACACTGATCTCCTAATTCACTTATCTCTCTGCAGAGCATGCACATCCAGGGAAGAAGTGCACATTTCCATCCAGTATGTGTAAATGACGTGTTGTGTCATAAGGCGTAGTATTGTAGCAGCTAAGTGCATAAAAACTTAAACTTTGTGATGTCAGTTATTATTCTTTGGGCACCCAATCTTTGTATCAAAATATCAGAATTTTTCTAATGCTAGAACTGTAAAATTGTCCAGTCCTTGTTCAGCATTCATAGCAGCTTGCTTGGCTCTGTTTAACAGATTATTACGGGCATTAGATGGTTCTTGTAACATCTCTGTCCCTAGAGTAACCAGAGCACTGTAAGGATTAGCAATGTCTGCTATGAGTGCAGTCAAGGCAATGGAAGCAGGACAGGGAAGTGCAAGGTTTCATTTCTGTCCCAGTTGCTATTCAATGTCTCCAGGTGCACTGGGGGTGTAGCAGGGGCATTAGGGGATAAGGGACCAATGGTGCTGCAGGCAATGCTTTGCATCATGAAAGCCATGAGCATGAGTGGTGTGCTATGCGGCTTTCAAGTCCAATTTACTTTACTATATAAAAAGTGTTAGACATTATGCTGAACTCCTAGCTCTTTATTCTGCAGATGCCTTACTCCCAAAGTATTGCAAGTTACCTGAGATCATCAAACAAGCTCAAAGATAAACAGACTTAATCTAGTGAAGTGGTTGCTATTCTTGAATACAAACCTACAGTCAGTATTACCAAAAGGAAATCTAAATCGGGAGAAGGAAGCCGGTGGGGGATTGAGTGCAGCTCCATTTTCTGCTCCAGGACTGCTTTGTCCTCTTGACTTCTCCCTACCTTAAAGATAAGAGAACCTTGCCTCACTGCCACTTGTTCTTTTTCTGCACTAGCTTTATGAACTTTTTAAATAACATTAATGCTACTAAGGTTGCATTAATTTCTACCACGCGACTCTCTGCTCTTGCAGTGCCCATTGCATCTCTTTCAGGTTGAGTTTCTTTGGGGGAGATTACCATATCCTCCAGATTACTTCTGTACTTTCTGTAATTTTGAGAAGTATTTTCTGTATGTAAGTTGTCCTAGCACCTAGTCAATCTTTAATTTGCTGCCAGCTCTTTACATTATTACTGCTCATTTTGTGGTTATTATAGGCAACATTCTTGGTATTTATGTGCTTTGCAAAAAACACTAGTTCCTTATTTTCCTACTTACTGTTTTTCTATTAAAGCAGAGATTAATGTTAATCCCATGAAAACCCGATTTAGAGTAACTTACTGGAAGATGATTTGCTATGGTGGGGATTGCTTTGCCTACTTGTGCGAGACTTGAGTTGTCTTTTTCATTGCTGTTAATTAAATTTATAGCATAATCACTAGCAGTTTTCTTTGTTGTATTCATTATTAATTATGTTGATAAATACTTCCAGTGGTAACAATTGTTACTGAGGCTTTCTAGGTTTAAACATCAGATGAAGGAAGAAATGTTTACTCCAAGTATTTTACTACCAATTCGGGCATTTTTAATGTCTGGGTGATGGTTTGAGAGTTAATTATATCCCATAGTTTATGACTCTGGTTTGCATAGTCATTTTCATCACTAAAGGAAAGTAATCATACCAATCTTTTCAAAATGAATCTGTATTTATGTCCACTTGCAACGTATTTATCGGTAGCCGATGAGTAATTAAAGTAACTACAAAGTCTTCACTTTCTTCCCTCCTTGCAATAAGTTCTTCTTGGATCATTTTCATGGTAGTAATGTTGAGTACCAGTAACCACCAGTTTTTCAGCATTAAGGCAAAATCTAATTTCTGAGAACAATGCAACTCTTAAAAAAACATATTTACAACTATAGAATTGGTTGCATCTGTTTTAAGAGATATCTACCAACTTCAACACTATGGTTCTAATGAGGCAGTTTTCAAATAAATCCCTTTGGTGGATCCTGGCCTTGGTTTGGCTACTTGCTTTATCAGGGCACAAGAGTTTTGTGAATGTAACCTCTTCCAGCACTTAACTAGTGGCTGACCCTACCACTGCAGTCATCGTGAAGAGATGAGTCTAAGAACACCAGAGGTTATTAAAATAGCCATTCTCACCTTGTCATGGAAGGATAATTAAATTTTGTGAATATAGCAATGTCAGGTGGAAAGTACACAGTAAATCCAAATACATTCTCCTTGTAAGAAAGGTATGTAGTTAAGATGATGGCTACCTTAGGAATTTAATTGGTAACTTAAATTTGAAACAAACTAGCAATGAAACAGTATTAGCTTTCTTAAACCATCAACAAATTTTAAACCTAGAAGCATGAGGGACTAGGTGTTTAAAAAAAAAAAAAGTGCTGGCATTGTTGCTTTTAAATGCTGAGTCACTTTCTGTAGTGGAGGAGTTAGGTTAAATGTAACCTGTTTTCCAGTTATGAGAAAACAAAATGTTAATGAGGACTTGGAATTTTAAGAAATGAGATCAGTAGGTGTATTCAGCTGTACCTTTCACTATTTCATTTTAGATAGAAATGGCTGTCTGCCCAGCTTAAAATTATCCACATTTATGGTTCTTGGTTCGTTATGTACAGATATTGTCTCTAGGAAAGCTGATGAAAAGCAGCTGCTCAAGTGAAATCAATGCAGCTGATCTGTTCCTGGGTGTGATTGAAGCAGAATAGTTACTCCTCTCTGCTCATTATTATTATTTTTAAATATGGTTTGTGACCAAACTGCTTGTCCGGGGACCTGAGTGGTCTGGACAAATACTGAGGTGGAAGATTAGGACAGTCTTCTTGTTTGATAGTTGATGACTGAAACGCTTTTTTAAATTGAAGTTAATTTTTTGAAGTTGATAAAAGAGCTTTAAGAAAAAGAACAGGCGTCAGAGAAAAGACTGTCTTAAGTGAGTATGTGAGGAAGGACTGGAAAATTTCCTTTAGCTTACGTAGAACTTGGTAAAAATTATCTGTAAAAAGCTCTTAACTTGCTAGGAAATGTTTACAAAGAAGCATCCATTTAACTTGATTGCTTATGTATAAGTGGTGATATCATATGTACATTATATCAAGTGTAAAACATTTTCTTGTTATGAATGCTGTTTAAAAAAAAAAATCATAATATTCCACTACCATGAGAGGCTTTTCTGATGTGATTAAGTGCAGGACAGTCAATCTTGGAGAAAAGAAAAGGATGTAAGGATGTAAAAAGGATTGATCAAGTTAGTCAATGTTAGTACAGTTGTCTAATGACTTGTATGGTAGCATAGCTGTCAGTGTCTGAAATGAAATTACATGGTTTTGAGAGTAAGGGCAAAATTTCCTTAGCTGTAAAGCCAGCGGTATCCATTTTGGCAGAATCCATTGCACTCATGCTAGAGATTCTGTCATTCAAATCCAGAAGTGATGGTGAGAGTTGAGTATTGCTGGTTGTGCTAATACAGCTGAACTTTTGTGGTAGTAAAACATTTTAATTTCTTCTGCATGTGAATATTATTACTTATTTCAGTAGTGTTGGGTTGTTATACAGATGAGTCTTGGCTCCTTTGGGCCTTTGGTTTTTGTGGACAGCCTGGATTGGAACATCTCCTTGCAGCTTTATGTATAACAAAGTACAAGAGATAATTGAAATGCCTGACAAGCAAGAGAATGGGGGACATACCTCACAGCTAAGGCTCGTTATAAGTGACACTGCTGTTCGTTTTGGATCTGAATTAAATACAGGCCATATAAATCTCTGTCCAGCTATTGTAAGTCACAGAAGCACAGACCTGCTTTTCAATTTGTCAGATATGCTTCCAAATTAAGACTAGAACCGACTTTTTTCTTTCCAAGCCTAACCTATATCAGTGTTTGACGTCATGAATTATGGTCTCATGTTTCTGCTCTAAAAATAAGAGAGGTTGTACTTTCCCCATGTAAACATTAGTAGAATGAACTTCCCATTTTCTGGTTCCCAGCCCTTTCCATTCATCCTCACTGCTGGGCAAATCGTACAGTCATGTGAATAATGTCTGACAGATCTGCTGGGATTGATTCCATGCAGGATATTTTCTTTCTTTATTCTGGGAGGGAAAGACGTGACCTCTCTGAAGTTTCTGAAATCCAGCAGCACAGTTCGTCCTTGGGAGTATTTTCATCACCCATTATCCCTACCCTCTGGTGACACCTGTTGTCAGCAGCATGTTATCTAGTTCAGCAGCAGAATCAGGACAAAAGGGAATTACAGATTCCTGACAGAGACCATGTCAGAGAAGCCAGCAATTATTTTTGCCACTTGCATGAAGAAGGCTGAATGAGAATTCATCATGTTTTAATCAGTAAGGTGGATAGGACAAGTGAATGCAGAGTCAGTATTCAGATCTGCAGTGGCCTGATTCAATGAAGAGCTCCTCTGACTTGTGCTTTTTCCGTGTATGTCTGCTGCATTCATCACTGGAGCATCCACCAAGTGCTCGCATCTGTAGAGGAGCTGATGCAGATGTGCTTTTGTTGAAAGTGCGTGTGAAAAGTGGCTGTGGGCAGTCTGGCAGGAAGGAAATGTGTGATGGAGTGAATTTCTTCTGAGCAGAAGCCAATAGCTCTCTTCCCACAGATGGAATAACACAAGGAAGGGGAAAAAAGTAGTGATTTTTCAGGCTTACCAAAGTCTTTCCAGGGTGTTCATTTGCCCACAGAGTTCTCGTTGTCCCTTTCAATTAAATTCCCCAACTCTCTGCAGTGCGGGAGCTTCTCAATCAGTTTCAGTTGGCATTTTAATTGTCTTAGGGTAGTCTCTGTTTTCACATGCAAATTTACTTCAAGATGCTGAAAAGGGATTTAAGTAGGGTGCCAGAAAACTCATGGGAAGGACGCTGTAGCTTTCTCCAGACACTTAAGTAGAAGAAATTCTCAGGCAGTGAGGAACAAACTCCGACATGTAGTCTGTGCCAGAAAGGCTGGTCTCATTTTCCAAAAAGGAAGGGGGGGAGAGGAAACCTGCAAAACCAAAACGCCGTCCCCAGTATACACAGACAGAAGGCTGCAGGGTGCTGCAGTTGGAGAGCTAGCATCTGCTGCCGGGTTGGAGGCAGAGTGTGTGGCATTTGGGTTCCCTCTGCTGGCTCAGCCTTGGCCACAGCCTGTGTGATAGGAGAATGTCCCTCCTGAAAGATTTCCCTGGTGACTTCATTCTGGGACCTTTTGTAGCTATCACATAACTGGGTTGAGGGGCAGGAGTAAATGTACACCTAACTCTCTGAAATAAGTGATTCTGAGTTTAAGCAGGCGCTAGAAGTTAATGCTGCTGGAAGGCATACCTTAGTTCTGAAGAGGCACTGAGATACCAACTATAGTATTATTGCTCTTCCAACAGAGTAGGCACAGCCCCAGCTTACACAGCACTGTGTCAATACTTGATGACTGATACAAAGTGGAACAAGGGCCTGAGTCAGCCCAGAGCCAGGGAACTTAGACAGCAGCGGCTGGTGCAGAGCTCATTACCTGTTTGGTGTGCCAGCTTCACACGTGGGTGACTGAACAAAAATTCCAGAGATCTCAGTGCAGAATAAGCACTGGTACCCATGCTTGCACTCTGTGCATGTGTCCTAAGTTGCTTATGTGTTATGTAGACACAAGGTTGGAATCAGTGAGATATCAGTGACAGTGAATGTGGCATGAATGGGGCTGGAATCATTCCTACCATTTTAGACACTTTCTAAATGTGGCACCAGCTAGGTCAAATGACAATAGCACAGAGAGTGTGAGGAGCTCATTCCACTAGGAACATATTCAGTGTTGAATTCCTGAGGAGATATATATATATTGATTCAAGGCACACTAACTCAGAAGATAACGGATGTTTTTTTGATATTGAAACTCTGTTTGGAAAAAAAAAAAAAAAACCACGAAAACAGCACTCATAGAGTTTTCCTTGAAAACTCCAAACTGGGGAAAAGTTGATGGAAAGTTTTCACTAAAGTTAGCCATGAGAAGATATGATGTTCCACTAAAATAAACTGTATTCTAGTAAAAGGTGACAATAGTAAAAAGAATGACCTAATTTCAGAAACTAAAGTAAGAAAGTGCCTTTAAATGCTGGGTCCCAGAAGATCTCATCTGAGGGTTTTGATAGGTAAAGAAAGCTTTAAAATGAGCACTCTCCATAAGGTTAAAAACATGAACAATTTTCACACAAGATGTAGTAGATTAGCAGGGTTTTGGAAGTGTTCTCTTTTAGTAGGGTGGCTGCTTCTGCTTTGTTGTTTTTTGTTTAATTTATTTAGAAAAATCCCTTTCTACAAAATTTTGGATAGAAATGGAAAAGCTTCGTATGCAACCATAGAGGAAGGAACTCTGAACTTTAGCTTCCTGTAAATGTGTACGAGGGATGCAACTGTTGATGCACCTGAAAAAAAAAAAAATTGTGTTCATTGCAATGATTAGAAAATTGAGAAGGAATTAAGAGATTTGCATCAATCATTGCACCTATGTGTTCCTGAATTTTAGATGTCATTGGGTTTTTACTTTTGATGCTTAAAACAAAAATCTGTTTTAAAACGTCCTACCTGGCTAAAAAGATACCAGTGTGTTAGATGAAGTGTGTTGTTTTCCTTTTAGGTTGCCATTCACCTATTTCTAATAGTTCTTCTGTCATTCTCCAGGATTGCCTTTTGTTTATGGAAGGGACCAGAGAAGAACTTAATTTTCCAGCTTCCTTTCAGGTTCTTTAAACAGTTAAAAATGCATGTTTTCAGCAATCCCACCAAAACAGAAAGTGAAGGAATCAGAGATGAGTGTTTGGAACTGGATGTGAACTTGGATTCAGATCAGTTTATGATAATGATCAAAGTTTTGGTTTTTTTTTTTTTTTTTGAGCAGGCTACTTTCTCTGCTGAAAAGAATCTGGGAGCTCTGGTAGACACCATGCTGAACATGAGTCAGCAATGTCCCTTGCTGCTAGGGCTAATAGTGCGTTAGACAAAGTACAGCCAGCAGGTCAAGGAAGGTGATCCTTCCTTCTACTCGAAACTGGTGAAGCCACAACTGGAATGAGAGGCTAGTTCTGAGCCCTCTCAGTTCAACATAGATGTCTGCATACTGGAGAGAGCCACCAACATGGCAAATGGTCTGGAACGTCTTTCCTGTAAGGAGAGAGTGAGAGAGCTGGGACTGTTTAACTTGGAGAAGCAAAGGCTTGGGGGGAATCTCATCAATGTCTATGAAAACCTGAAAAGAGGGCACAAAGAAGATGGAGCCTGGTCTTTTCAGTCATGCCCAGTGCCAGGATGAGGCTGTGGGCACAAGCAGTCACAAAAGGTTCTGCGTAACAATCAGGAGGCGCTTGTGTGCTGTGTGGGTGACAGAGTGCTGGCACAGGCTGCCCAGAGCAGCTGTGGAGTCACCTCCTTGGAGATCTTCAGAAGCCACCTGGCTAGCCCTGCTTGAGCAGAGGTTGGACCAGATGGACTCTGAGTACCATGCCAACTCCACCCATTCTGTGATTCTGTGATAGCACTGCCCAGAGTTGAGTCCTGGCAGTTCAACCACAATTCTTGAGCCCATACCAAATCTAACTAGTTTTATACTTAAAAATTTTTTTGCATCTATCAAATAGCAGCCATAGGGCAGGATTTCCATGTATACAGTGGTCCTATATATCTCTTGTTCTGGTACAAGGCTTTGAGGTGGTTGTGAATTGCTTTCAAGTGTTCTCTCACCTTCTTTGCAGCTGCAGTGTTACTGTGCAATTTATCATTCATTACATGAGAGCTTTGCAGTACTGAGTCTCAAGATATTTACAATAAAGAAATGTCATCTAAATATTAATGTGTGGTCTCTTTGTACCAAGTTTAGTCAGGATATGAGGAAAAAGTCAGATACTAAGAACTATTTCCCAGACTTTCTCATTGTAGTATTCACAGATCAGATTGACACCAACTTCAGGAAAGTTCCTCGCTAAGCCTGGAGAGGGCTGGAGCCTAAGCGTTCCACTAAGCATTCCACCATGAAATCCCTTAGCTAATTTGAGTTATTCTTGTTTTTTCTAGGAATGTCTTGACAGGTTGTAACTTTAATTTATCCAATGCATACTGTTTGATTGTTTGTTACTATGGCATCATACAAACTGTATGGAACAGCTTTAATAAAGTATGTCTTTGTGTCTGTCTTTTCTGCAAAACTAAAGTAAGCACATTAGAGGTTGGTTGCTAATTTAGGCAATTACTTTGGACTTTATCCACATTTGAAAACCCACTAAAAACCAGTTTGCTCAGTGATTTTTTTTTAACAGCATTTTTTTAACCTGCATTATACCTACAAGTATTCTTTTTTTTTTCTTAATGTGAGGTGAAACAAACCTGAATACAAATACTTTCAATGAACAGATAGTGAATGAACTCAGGTTAAGTATATGTTAAAAATAAAGAAGGCAGAGATGAGAACATTGTTCTACTTATTTTCCATTAATAATTTATGGAACTTCAGTCTCTTCCAAATACTTTATACATTGTACTAAGGACAATGCGAATAGAAATGATGAAAAGTTTCTGGTAATTCTTATGCGCAAAGTAGTCCTATGCATCATTTATCATTGTATCATATGCCCTTATTTATAACATTTCTTTTCCTGGTTTAGAGAAAGACAAGAACAACTGTTATGAAATACTGGGACAGTGGGTGTGGGAAGATAAATCTTCATCCTGTAGGCAGTTGTATTATGCCCTGAGGCATGAGATTTGATTAAGCCATCCCTTTGTATAACACTGCATAGCTGTGAATTTTATTGAACAGCGGTACTTGTTTTCTGTACTGCCTAAAAGCAGTGTAATGCCTCTTGCTAGTGACTGGAGAACTGCTGAATCCTGGTGGCACTGAATTGTCATAACGCATGGCCGTGGTATTTTGACGATGCGTAACAGCTCCTGGATTGTGAAGGATGCTGCTGTGATTCATCTGCAGTACTGTGTGACAGCCTCTGCTCCCTCTTTCTTCAAGCCACTGTGATGGATGTCATCTCTGGTTTCTACCCCTTCTTTGGAAGGGGTACGGAACGTTCTCCCTTTCCTTCTTCCCTTTCACTTTGTACTTTTTTTTTTTTTCCTTGAGAAGTAAGAAGCATCTCTGTAGCTCTTTTCTAAGGTGTTTTCAATCAATCCCTTGTATTATGTCTAGCACTTAAAGCAAGAATGACCTGCCAAACGTGTGGGCTTCAAAAGACCCTACTCTGATTGCTCATCACTGTCACATTAATTATTACATCTCCAGGTGGAATACACTTCAAGAACGTTAACCCCACTGTTGCATTTAAAAGCAAGATCAGTAGAATGAGAAGAAGTTGGAGAGGAATGCAGTTGTAATTTAACAACAGCTTATGATTTTAAGTCTTGTACCTTAACTTCCCCAAGCAGTCCTTTATCCTCACATGAGAAAGGGAGCAAGGCAAGCAAGGCTTCTGCATTCTCTGTCAAATCTGAGGAAGTGAAGTTCCTCCTACTGGTTTTCTTCTTCATAATGAGCAATCTGTGTCTGCCCATTCTGCCACTGTAATTATTGGTGCATCAAAAGCTTGGTCCAGATCTGGAATTAAAATACTCTAAGCAGAACTCCCTCAGTTACCTTAGAATGACATTTATCTTTTTTTTTTTTTTTTTTAACATATGGCCAGCATGAGCAGATGCCCGGTATGCTATCTACAAAATCCTAAGGGTGGCTGTGATGTTATGGGTTTTCAGAGTTCCAGTAGGTTGGTGTGGGCATGGAAATAGTCAAACAGTGGCAAAAAGTGGATGATATCTTCTGTACGCACAGAGCACAAGGAAAGGCGATCCACCTTTGCACTGTTAATGTGGTTTCCTTTTCCCCTCAATTCTTATTTCTTTTTTAGGAGGTGTTGGGCAGTAGTGAAGAAGTAACAGCCTGTTTAAATGTTTTGAGTGCTTGAGGGTACCTGATCTGATGCTATGAATTATCACTTACCAGAGTCAGCCAGAAGGTTGTCAGCACTATATATTTCTGATGTGGATCTGAGTTGCAGAAATTTGAAAAACTGTGGGAAAGCACGTGAATACTCAAACCCCAATCGTATCTTATCTGGCAGAGTTAGAAAGGCTGTACTTGAAGATTATTTAGCTAAACTTATCTGCCAATGGGTGTAGTGCATGAGCTCTTTTACTCTGATGTTTATTGCTAATTACCACATTGTAGACAGGGTTTGTTTCTGCCTCAATGTGTCAGCCTCTGAGAGCAACCAAATTGGATTAAATTGATTGCCTTGCTGAGGTAAGGTTTGATTGCAGTGCTATGAGTAACGCTACAAATTACTATGCGGCCCATGATCCTTCCTGAACACACGTAGTGCTGCAAAATGCTATCTGAAGGGTTAGCTGAGGTTTTCTTGGCTGAGATCTAAATGTTTATTCTGATATAAATTTTACTGGGAAGACAGAATTTATGCTACCAAATATGTATCTTCTTAGAATGCTTGTAGCAAGCAAGCACGTACGCTGAGAGTAGAATTAACAGATGCCATGGGCACTGGAGATATGCGTTTATTGTGAGATCCCTTTTTGCTTTAATTACGGCTGGGAAGACAATCTCCAGCAAGGCATTAAATTGGGTCAACAGCTAAAAAGGCTCAAGAACAAGCATTGATGACAGTGAGTGGTATATATACAGGAAATAAGAGCAGCATGGTGCTGGGTGTGACAGGCTTTTCATGCTGTAAGGGTCCCATTAACATAGAAGTAATAATACATTAGAGAAAATATGGTTATCGTGAGAAGATAAATTATTCTATGATGTTAAAGCATTAGGCTCAGCAGACTGCTTCTAATCCCGTGGGCTTGATTACTCTGCAGTAGCCATATCCCTGGAATCATCTTCTACAGTAGCTGCTGCTAAATATCTAGTTATTGCTTAATGAAACTGCATGGATGAGTGCTGTCATTATTAAAAGACTGTGGATATAAGCTTTTCAGGAATTGTCTGTCTTCCTATCTCCTAAAATCTTGTGTAGCCCAGCCAAATCCTGTTCCATGGTTGAAAACAATGAAAATCCTGTCAGTTTTTCACTTTCTTATGAGAGGCAGAGTAAAGCTGTCACTTTGGTTTCAGAAACACAGTTACTATGGGACTGAATGACTTGACACCTTATCAGTTTGAAAGGTGTGGGAGAGCACCCTGCCTTAGGGTTCCTTTCAGAGAAATGGAGGTACGCTTAGTTAGAGGGAGCTCAGGTCACACAAGCTGAACCACTGGCACTGAGCAGGATTTGCCTGAGGTCTCTGATCCCCAATCAAAAACAACTTAACAGTGCTTTGCACTTACAGAGGGCTTTTCTCCAAAACCTCAGGGAGGACATGAGAAGTCTCACCACATGTTCCTTAGCAAGTCTGAATAGCTGTTGAGTCTGATGGTCCAGTACCTGTGCTTCAGCACTTGTTCCTCACCTGAGAGACAGCCTGGCTCCTTGCTGGGCAGTCCTCACCTCCCACCACTGCCTGCCCCGCTCTCACCAAACCCTTTTAATTTGGTTGCTTCCCAGCAGGGTCTTTTCTTCTGTTTGTTGCTGATGCGTGTCTAGGGTTTGTTAGTAAATGTAAAATTTACTGATTGGTAGAAAAAGGTACTTGGAATTATCTTGGAGAATAATAGATCAGGGAGGCATGCTGTGCAGAACAGCTTGGGCTTCTGCTGTACTTTGCTGTTTCATTTTTATTTAGGTGCAGCCATTAAAAAAATACATTATTATGGTCCTTTAATACCTCTCAATATGCCACTTGCAATAGCTGGAAGTGCATTGCAGGTTTTGCAAACAGCGCGTTCATACCGAAATAACTTCTAGAGGGAAAAGTTGCTTAAGCTGTTTGAATAAACCCAGTCACACCAACATTGTTCCTCAAGCAGTTGCACTTGTGATGAATTGTTATTCATACAAATGTGACCAAGAGCTCTGAGTCAGACACTGTGTAGGCAGTCTACATGCAGACTTTCCTTTGCAACTCTGCCAGTGCAGCTTAATCCTGATTTTTAGCTGCTCCTCATGGTGTTTTGGTCTCAAGCCTCCTGCCCACTATGGCCATCAACAGGCACCCAAACGTACATATGTGCATGCACGGCTGTACCTCAGTTATTGTGTCATGTTCTTATTCCAGCTCAGGCTGCCAAAACAATCTGCCAGCATAACTCAGCTCTGATCTTCAGCGGAACTTATCGCTGGCCATAAATCTCTGCTGGCATCCAGTTCTGCAGTGCAGTGGCAGAGGACACAATGCAGATTAATTTGGGAGGAGGAGGGGAAAGGGATATAAACTACTCTTTTTAGCCAGTTAGCATAAACATGCACATATTTTGTTGCAGAATTACACATACTGGGAATGACAGGGCATTGTACTTGCAATACTGGAGGTGGCCAGGAAAAATTTGATGCTGAAACTTATGCTGGTGACAAAATGAAGCAGCATAGAACTCCTCAAATTGTGCACTCGTGTTTGTTTTATTTGTGATCAGTGGCTGCTGCACTGAAAATGGATGAGTATGTATTGACCACTTACAAGGAAAGCAGTGCCAGGGCAGGAAAAGGTGCTGTTGAGTATTACGGAGTAAACTTGATGTGATTTTTGTCTTGTGCTCTGAAATTATGAGAAATCGTTGTTAAGTCTTTGTGGTTCAGCTCCTATAACTGCAGAGCAAGAAGAACCCTGGTAGGCCAAACTGACTTTTACTAGGCAGCATTGGCATGGGCTCTCCTTGTGCTTCCCAAGCCTCCGAAGTACACTGAGTGAAATTCCAGCAGAGGATGAGAGCTTCATTTCCTTTGTTCTGTTTAGCTGTGGTGAATATTGCCAGCAAAGTGATCCAGGGATCCGTGCTTGCTTAGGTCATTGCTACCACAGGACAGGGAACTTCTTCAGTTTACAGTTTTTTACAGAAATGTGTACTGCACTTAAAAGAAAAGCTGCTTTTTTAACTCTACAGTTTTCTATCAGGCTTTTGAGTGGTTTAAAAACATACTATGGTCAACTGAGCTATAGTTTCATAGTAGACTTTTTGTTGTACATCTGAGGAGTTTGAAGTGTCATTTAAACAAGGAGAAGCAGCATCTGAAAACTGTATAGTGAGGAAAGGTCCATTATATGTATTGTATTACTTTGAAAATTCCTGTTTTATTCAAAACATATGCAAATTTAGTTGCATCCTATGGTTTCACTGTGGAGAGGAAGAACCAGAGCTGTTGGGATGGCTTCTGTAGCCTTTATTGTGTCTACTGGGAAGCATTCTTTTGAAGGAGAGATGAAATGTTTTACACTGCAGGCATGTTAGCTTTGTCTTAGCCTACCCAGCCTTCTGAGTCTTTTGGATTACTAAACTGGGGGTTTGTGCCACTTAGCAGCTGGAGTTAACTGGCTGCTAGTGAGTCACAGTTCATGGGCTGGTGTTTCTAGATTGTCAAGTATGAAAAGAGAAATACTAACAGCCATAACTCTCATGGCATGGAAAGATGAGAATCAGGGATTTAGCTGGTTCATTGCTGCAGTGCTGAGGCCGGCTCGGGCCAATCTGCGGGTTTCTTCACAGTGTTCATCTCTGGAGAGCTCTTGTGGAAGCCTGGCTGTGTGCGCTTGGCAGCTGAGCCTCACGACCTCCCATGTAGAAGCATGGGAAGGAGATATTTAGGTTTCAATAGCTAGGATTGTAGCTACTAATTAAGCAATGTAAAAAAGCCTTCACATTAAGTGAATCCATGTAGCTAACGAGCAGGTCCAAGGAGGTGGCATAGCCAATCTGTGATTCCCCAGCTTGCCTGCAGTGAGAATGAGGTTTATTTCTGCTTAACCCTTCACCCAGCTGTGGAAAAAGTCATCGACTGTTCCTTACTTAGTTGGCAACAGGTCTGTAAGGTAACTCTCTTTTCCCAAAGCACAGTGGGTGCTTTCCCACCTTGTTAATTGCAGCAAAAATCCAGAGTTCATGGGAAATGCAAATAAAAATATCACAGGATTAAGTTTTTTGGTCTCCCAGGATATTAGTAGTAAGAGTTGTTTTTGTATTTGTAGTTTACTTATGCTCATAAACTCATTTCATAAATTGAATTTGATACAATATAAGCAGCAGCAGATGTTTGTGTAAAACCATGTCCTGTAACATGATTCTGTAATCACAAGCTACTTCTAAGTAAATAGAAATTTATGAAGAGACAGTGCTCTGAGTCTATAACTTTTTTTCTAAGACACATTTTTACAATTTACTGAGGTCTTCCAGGAGAGCTGCTATGGGTTTAAGGGACAAGATTGTGTCCCTTCTCTATGCTGAAAGATGGAGCAGAAGATTGACCCCTCCACAGCATGCTGTGAGAGACAATATCACAATCCAGAGGTTGACTGAGCAGCTGTTTGCCCTGCTTCAGAGGGTGAAGAAGGCACTGGAGCTGTGCCTCCATCCCCACTTGCCTGCAGCCACCACAGCTGGGTTGGCTGAATAAACTGCAGGGATAGGGGGTTTTCATTTTGCACTCTGAAGAAAGGAATTCTGATGAAGAACTAGCATGCAAAGCAACAAGGCTCAGAATGGAGGTATTGGAGGCTAAGTACAGGTTTTTAAATAAACTTGTCCCAGATTTCTCTGAAGCAGTGTCTTTTAGTGTCCCCTTGAGGCAGCACGCTCATTTATGTTGCTGCGCAGGTGTCTCGCTGTGACCTCAAGAGAGGGGAGAAAATATTTTATGCTAGTTTAGTTTTCTTTTCCCAGTGGAGGAACAGAGGGCTCTGAAAAGACTGAGATTTTATTCTGGCTTTTTTCTAATATTTCCACTTGGTCTTTGTACAGAGCTGTACAGTAGTGAGCCCCCATGTATACGTCATTAAAGGACTCATTTGTTTTGAGCTCAGCAACTAGGGCGTACCTAGATTTGCCCACAGCATCATTGAGACGAGGCACCAGATTATATGTTGTGCTCTTGAGTGAATAGTCATTAAAATAGTTCTAAGCAACACATGAAATCCAGAGAAAGCTGTAGTAACAAAAAGCAATTCAGAGTCATGAGAATTATGGGTGATTCCACTTGTGTATTTCCATGTATAGAGAATATAGCAGTGTTGGTACAAAGATTTTCACCAGCCAAATCAGAGCTAGCAGTGGTAACCAGTTTAGTTCAGTGTTTTTGCATGGCTGTATCCCTACTTCCTGCTTGTCGTAGGTCCTTTAGACTGTTGTATTCAGCTGGGCGATATTTAATGAACTCTAAATATCTAATCTTTTGTCACTTTTAATATGGAATCTGCTACAGTGTAAGATAAAAGTATGTTGAGATAGAGCTAGGAAGAGCAAGCAAAGTACACAATTTCAGTGCTATAAATTGTCATGTTTTAATTAAAATGCTTATGAGTAAACTCATTAATAAAAATAACTTTTTTGAGCTATGAATGCAAGTAAATATGAGGCTGTAATCATTGAGCCACTTTTTCACTTTTTTAATAACAAAAGGAATAATTTTCTAGAATATTTTGTGAGATTTTTATAAAGAAAAATGTCATGGCCAAATTCTCATTGAAACTTCCATTAACATGAGAAGATGCAGAATTAGGAAGAAAATTTTGAAGGACGCTGTGATAAATGGCTCACTTGGTAGACAGGACAGCAATCTAGGGAGGCTGACCAACAGTAAGTAAAAATACCAAGAAAATGACCTTCATGATAAATTAGACAGCAGAGATTGTCAATACTGTAATCTTGTGCAACCAAACTCCATGCTCAAGAGTGTGATAGCTCTTAGTCCCAGGAATATTGAAGTAATGACTACTGCTGAACCCAAGGAGTGCTAAGTCAGGATGCAGAACAGCGTGAGTAGATGGGAAAATATCTGAACTAATGTTGAGTGGAAGCTGGTAGAGAACCTTTCATCTGAGTGAAAAACTCTTTAGTTTTTGGAAAGGTCCTGGCTGTTCTGCAAACCTGATAGTAGCATATGTTTTGGTAATCAGATTTTACTAACTGTGGGAACGCAATCCGACCTCCCTACAGGAAAGAACTTGTGTTGAATTTCTGACTGAAACTGCTGCTCCTTCTCTCTGCAAGTGTGTCGGAGAGCTGCTTGGGGTTGTAGTCTAGGAATAAACCAGTAAAGAAAGAGAAACGCACTCACAGAAATGGCCTGAATGCTTTGAAGTGGTGGACTGCATACATTCCCTTTCCTCCCCCCCTGACTGTTCAGACATGTATTATTGATGCCTTTCTACCACCCCCTCTCACCCTGTTCCTGCTGTGCCCTTATGCACTGCTGAGCTGAAGCAGGTGCATGGACCAGCGTGCAGCCCAAGTTGCTGATCAGGTCTTGTTTCTTTTCATGCCTACTTCCTGGCACTAATGGGGGGCCACTTGATAGTAGCAAAGAAACCAAAGAGAACTTGTAGATTTTCTTTTTCCTTCTTTGTCCACTTACTCAGTAGCTGTTCTTTTCCTTTGTAATATCTCAATGATCGTCTAGATAAGAAATGAAGAACAGGATGGTGCCAAGCTGATGGCAGATGTGATGGTATTCTGCCACACCTCCTGCCATCCTGCTTAAGATTTATGCAGGCCTATGTTTCCTGCCTTTGCACTTCTTCAGTTGGTGTCGTGTTGGGGGGGGATAAGTGTCTGATTCCTGTTAATTTTCATTAATGACATCTACTGAAGTTATAAGACCTGTTGAACCATGTCCAGAGGAGGGATACAAAAATGATCCAGAGGATGGAATACCTCTCCTACAAAGACAGGCTGAGAGATCTGGGGCTATTCAGCCTGGAGAGAAGGCTCCAGGGAGACCCGTGAGTGGCCTTTCAGTATCTAAGGGGGAGCTACAGAAAAGAAGGGAACAGACTCTCTAGTAGGGTTGGTGGTGATAAAACAAGGGGAAATGGCTTCAGGCTTAAAGAGGGTAGATTTATGTTGGATATTAGGAAGAAGTATTTTACAGTGTGTGTGAGGAGGCACTGGAACAGGTTGCCTACTGATGTGGTTGATGCACTGTCCCTGGAAACTTACAAGGGAAGTCTGGATCAGGCCCTGGGTAACCTGATCTAGCTGTAGGTGTTCCTGTTCATTGCAGGTGAGTTGGACTAGATGACCTTTAAAGGTCCCTTCCAACTCTAAGAATTCTATGATCAGCATTAAGTACTACATCCTACTCACTGTTTCACTTTCTTTACAGCAAGTCAAATAAGCAGTACTGACAGACTGTGAGAGGGTTCTCCTCCCTCCCCCAACCCCCTCCTTTGGCTTGGCTGTTATGCCCAGTGCCTTACTTAAGACTGATAACAGTCTTGCTAAATACTATGATTGTGACCCAATCATCCTACCCCATAAATAGTGCCAATATAGATCAAGAGCCCCTTGAACTCCAATCCTCATAACAAGACTACGTGTAACCTCCCCAGTTCCTTCTAAATATTGTGACTCTTAAGTGACTGTAGACTCAGCGTGGATTACATGGAATATTTGTTGGAGGTAGCTTAATGAGATGCTCACCTCTTGCCAGAAGGTGAACCTCTAGTATGGAATGAGGTGGATAATATGATCTGACAGATCCCTAAGCAATGCAAAACTGGCAAACCTTAGATTGTTAACAGTACCAGGGGAGCTTGGCGTGCTGACTCTGAGATACAGCATGGAGGGTGGAGAGGAGTGTAAACATGCACACTACCAGGCTTTGTGGTCGCATCACAGGTGAGAGCCTGGGAGGTACTACAGAACTGATGAACTGCACTTGTTGTTGCCCTGAGCCGGTAGTTCTTCACCCTTCTGTCAGAACCACATTCTTTGAGTAAGCTTTATGAAACAAAGGTATGTTTGACTAGTGTTATTCAAGTTCTTTCTGAAAGTAAGAAAACAGTATTAAAATGGCCTAACATAAGGAATATAAGGAAAGAAATCATTGTAGATCAGTCAGGAGGATACAAATAACTTCTGGGACAAGCCAACAGGCTGAGCGCCTCTTTCCCTCCTCCCACAGAGATGCTTATTGAGTGAGATTTGCACACTCAATTGCTCTGAGTGTTTCCTCGGAAACTTAAAAATCTCCAGTGCTGTTCTGTCACTTAACGCTGTTGTATTTGCCCGTATTATTCATGTTCTTGATTAACCTCATGTGCTTTTACAAATAGTGTTTGTCACCTGCAGTCCAAAAGAATCTGTATTCCTGTTTCTTTAATAAACTGCACTATCCACTAATCTAACCATGAGTTCTCATTAGGCAGAGCCAAATTCCTTAAGGGCTGTCGTGAGAGTCCACTTAAACACATAAAGATGAACGAGCAATGCACTGCTAGAGAATATGTAATCATAATAGCTCATACATTAAATGCAACTGGACTTACAACACTGAGCTGGACATCATCCAGCATCTAAGCCCAGCCGCCTCCAGCCCCTCTATTATCTGAGAACAAGCTGGAATGCAGGAAAGTTTATTCTCTGCCAAATTTTTCTGCCCTTTTAACATGCCACTGTATTTTATAGAGGAAAAAAATGATGCGTCAGCGACAAAAGTGGTGTAGTGTAAAGATAACCACTGTTAGACTGTAGAAAGCAAGTGGTGGAAGGAAAGAGTTAATGTACAATTCTGAATAGGTACTGAAGCTTATTACAAAGCTTCTTACTGAATTACCTGAAAAGTATGAATAAATCAATAGGCTTGGAAGCCTATGGGAGGGGGGGGGGGGAAGGTTGGAACCTGAAAAATATTCATCAAAGCTTTGTGGTTTTTAAAAGTTTACCTGTCCTCTGCTATCAGGCCAACTAATGTAAGGAACAAATGCTGAGAGTTTTTGGTAATTGGGTTGTTTATCTGTACTAATCCACTCTGCTAATAGACAAAGACCAATGCCATTGTAAACTTTGCAACATAATAAATGTTTTGAGCTTGCATGGCTACACTTAGAGCCTGGTCATTTATCTCTCTTAAATATCTTGGGCACAGGCAACCCAGGGCTTGCCATGTAACTGATGAGATGCCTGCACCTTCAGCTCCGTGGAAATATTTATCTGCCATTTACTGTGATAACACCACTTCCAACCTGAGTGTTAGCAGTCTAGGAGGAAGCAGTCATGAACTTCTCACGTTTGCTTCTCTAATTGCTGAGCCACTCGACTGATTCTGATGTGCAGAAAGATGGAGATGGCATACCTTGCTTGTGGCACTCTGCTTTAGTGCATATAGCACTTAGCTCTTGTGCTTGAGCACCTGTGCCTGCCTGTGCTGGAGCTCCTGGCTAACCTGCGCAGGTGGGACTAAGGAGTCCTGGGGGTGTGGAGCAGAGGGCTGCCAAGCAACGGGGTTGGAGGAGAAGGTGCTCTGCTGCAAGCTTTTCTGTTTTGCATGAATACAAATCCCACCACTGCAGAACTACTTCTTCACTTGTTTTTTTTTGTTTTTTTTTTTTTTTTTAAGGCAGAATGTATAGGTAAAAAGCCATTTCTTAGGTGAGGAAGCTTTAAAGAGACTTATTTTTCACATGATATTTGATTTGTATTATTGTAAGTTGTGTTTAAAACTTATGTGCACTTTGTCATATGTTACTAGGCTCCCATGCATTAGACGTGTTTTGCAACCAAGTACCCTGTCTCATGCATGACGTTTGACAATTTAAAAGATGCCCCTCACTTTTACAACATAATTGGATATTTATCAATTCTACTTTTCAGCATAATGCAGCTTTAAATGCAGTCAAAAAGATATCCCAGAGAACCTTTCTGGGGAACTGATGCGAGTGAATCATATAAGCATTTAAATCTTTTTTTCCTTAATCAAGCAGTATTCTACAAACAGAAACCATTGCTGTGCTGAGTAAAATTGTTTGTATAATGAGACTTACCACGTGCACAGTATTATCTCTGTTCTTCCCTACAGGAAACAAGAAATCCATAGGAAAAACTATTTGCACACAAGTCATGTACAGTTCATTTTCTGGAGTTAACACTTTCTGCATTTAAAAGAAAAATGACTCCTATATGTAGATTTTTGGTGTCAGGTGGCAGTGATATAAAGGCAGGGTAACACTGCATTATGCTCTGCAGGCAGCTTGCTTTGTTCACACTTGCTGGGTTCACACATTAAAGCAGCCATTGGGCTGTAGCCACCGAACGTAGTTTTGTTTTGTTCTTCTCTGGTCTTTCTCTGTGAATAAAACGGCAAGTGAGCAGTAGAGCATCCAGAGACAGTCTTTTATGTTGCCTGCTGGTAGGAGAGGTGGACAAGGGCACCTCGTATTCTCACTGAGTAATTCTGCTATGCAAACAGAGTTCAGCTGTATCCTTCACTGACTCCCATAGAGAAGACAGATAAAAGTTCACAAAAGGATATTGTATCTTTCTCTGTATGACTTCAAACTTTTATTCTACAGGTACTATTTTCCTTGAATTAAGAAATGTATTGACAAATTAGAAGTAATTAAAACTGGTGTCTCTGGCAGGGTTTGTGGGTTCCCTGGAAAGGTGATGGAACAGCTTGTGCTGGATACCATCTCCAGACAACTGGAGAAAAGGAGGTTATCAGGAGTAGCCAGCATGGGTTCACCAAGGGGAGGTCGTGCTCAACCAACCTGGTGGCCTTCTATGATGCTGTCACATGCTGGGTGGATGGGGGAAGAGCGGTAGATGTAATCTACTTTGATTTTTAGAAAGGCATTTGATACTGTCTCCCATGACATCCTTATAACAAAGCTGAGGAAGTGTGGGATAGACGAGTGGACAGTGAGGTGGGTTGAGAACTGGCTGACTGGCAGAGCGCAGAGGGTCGTCGTTGGTGGTGCAGAGTCTGGCTGGAGACCTGTAACCAGTGGTGTCCCCCAGGGGTCTGTGCTGGGTCCGGTCTTGTTTAACATCTTCATCAATGACCTTGATGAGGGGATAGTGGCCACCCTCAGCAAGTTTGCTGATGATACGAAGTTGGGAGGATTGGCTGACACGCCTGAAGGCTGTGCTGCCATTCAGCGAGACCTGGACAGGCTGGAAAGCTGGGCAGTAAGAAACCGGATGAGGTTCAACAAAAGCAAGTGTAGGGTCTTACACCTAGGGAGGAATAATTGCATGCACCAATACAGGCTGGGGGATGAGCTGCTGGAGAGGAGCTCTGCAGAGACGGACCTGGGCGTCCTGGTGGACAACAGGTTGGCTATGAGCCAGCAGTGTGCCCTCATGGCCAAAAAGGCCAATGGCATTCTGGGGTGCATTAAAAAGAGCATGTCCAGCAGGTCAAGGGAGGTGATCCTCCCCCTCTACTCTGCCCTGGTAAGACCTCATCTGGAGTACCGTGTCCAGTTCTAGGCTCCCCACTACAAAAAAGACAGGGATCTCTTGGAAAGAGTCCAGCGGAGGGCCACAAAGATGGTGAAGGGCCTGGAGCATCTCCCCTATGAAGAAAGGCTAAGTGAACTGGGTCTGTTTAGCCTTGAGAAAAGAAGACAGAGGGGACCTGATCCAGGTCTGTAAATATCTAAGGTGTGGGGGGCTGAGTGGTGAGGCCAGACTGTTTGCAGCAGTGTGTGGAGACAGGACAAGGGGAAACAGCCAGAAACTGCAGCATAGGAAGTTCTGCACAAATGTGTGCAAGAACTTCTTTACGGTGAGGTGACGGAGCACTGGAACAGGCTGCCCAGGGAGGTTGTGGAGTCTCCTTCTCTGGAGATATTCAAGTCTCGCCTGGACGCCTACCTGTGCGACCTGGTGTAGGGAACCTGCTTTGGCAGGGGGGTTGGTCTCGATGATCTCTAGAGGTCCCTTCCAACCCCTACAATTCTGTGGAAGCTATGGATTATGACATGCTATGGAATACGGGATTAAGAAGAGCAGCAGAGCCTGGCCATTGGGCATCAGATGCGTTAAATGCCAGTATTACAAATGATGTTTCAAGTGTGCGACAATGTTGCTAGTTTTTCCTCTCCAAGTCAATAATGTGCTTTTCTTCTGTGAGAAGTTGTTTAGGTAAAATACATGACAGTGTATCAGTGCTTGGTTCAAACTTCCTTTAACCGAAAAAGAGGGACATTTCTTTTAATAGGAACAGTGAAAGTTATCAATTTTCCGAAGTGTTGTTATAAACAATTTGAGTTCCTTTTAGTTAGTTGACAATATTGCTACCGAAGGACAGAGCTAATAATAGCAAAACCACTGATAGTATCATAAAATCAGTTTGGAATTAAGTAACATCATCCATGAACTGAGGTTGTGTCCTGGCAGATCCTGCAACTGTTGTTTAATTTGGAACTTTTTTTTTGTTGAAGGGAACAAATTATTCACTTTTAGGATAACAAGTTATAATTGTGCTGTATTAATTGTTTTATGAATCCAATGATGATGGCCATGTCACGAAGATTATATGAGTATTTTTATATTGTGTCTTCAAGTTAATGATCTATAAAACTTGGGGCTGTTTTTGTTGCTATTTTGGGGGGGGCTGTTTGAAGGGTGTGTGCGATTTCTTTATTTGGTGTTTTGGTGATTTTTATGTGTTTTTGGTTGTGGGTTTGTTGTTTTGTTTTACTATGTTTTTTTTTGTTTGTTGGTTTTTTTTTTTTGTTTGTTTGTTTTTTTTTTTTTTTTTTTTAGCATTTTAGCAGTAGCTGCTACCAAAAGTCCAGGGTCAAATCAATTGAGTAGCTCAGTTCAAGAGGCTCTGAATCTGGCATGTTGCCTATTAGCATAATTTACCATATTTGAATAAATTCCTGAATTAAGATAGTTCTGGTCAGACAGTGTACTGCTCAGTTTTATCTTAGATTCTCCCTAATAATCCACAGTTGCAGCTACTCAGTTTAGCAGTGCTCAGTAGAGCGCAGTGAAATGAAGTTGAGCACCTGAATTTCTGCAGGCTGCCCTGCAGTGTTGGGAGTGCCTTCAGAGTGCTGCTGCAGACGGGCACGCAGTGCTGAACACTCCAGCTTTGTCCCTGCATGGGTAACCAAGGTCTTCATTATCCAGTGCTGCTTATTTTTGTGATCACAAATTAATTGGTTACTTTAAAATACATTGAAATACATATGTGTGCTATACAGAGAAAAGATACAGTTAGTGGAAGAAAATGCAAAGCACTTCAAATCTACATTCTTTTTACTATCCAGGAAGCAATTCTTTAAAAAGCCTTCTTCTGTTTGTTCTGAAATTCAAACAAAAAATGTTTTCTTTTCCAGTGATTATCTTTAAATTCTGGCTGGCAATATTTTTTTTTAATCTGTGTCTCTCTGCTCCTATACTTCTATTTATTTGTTTTGAGTAAATACATAAAAATAAGGTGACACTTCATGTGGAAAGGGACAAGCTAAAAATAGTATCTCTTGAGTGTGATGAATAGGGTTGCCTCTTTTTCCTGTAATTTACAAGCTGCTCTGCTTTGCCCCTACTTCATAGCATTTAGGGGTGGGGGAGAATCTCATCTTTATTGTGGTATGGCACTTTGCAGTGCAAAGAGTTAAATGATGCATGAAATGACCTGTCACACTGCATTATGTGCCACAGTGGTGCGTACAGAACAGTGCTTCTTTTCTGTCTGAAAAAAAAACCAATTCCCTAGACCTGGCTGCTTTCTTGCTATGAAGAGTTAACACGTGGTGTGTGTATATGTGTATTTCTGCATAATTTGCTTTAGCTCAGCCACAGGAGCTCATCAGCTACTGAATAAAGAAAGGAAGGATGTGCAGGGTTGTTTCCCTTCTCCATTTATTAGGGAGGAGATCAGTAGAAACTGGATGCCTGTGACAGGGCTCCTTTCTAGAAAAAACAAGAGTAATTTCTATGTTTCAAATTGGAAGTAGTGTTTGAAATATTTTCTAAATGGCTCCAAGTAACCTTGTTACTGTGGCAAAGGTTAGGCTTGTATATATGAAGCTCAAAAAAGTAGAAAATTCTCATACACTGTATTTCTTAGTTCATTGTGATAGGTACCAGCTCATACTGGACAGTTCCATCTGATTTTGCTTGCAGCTGATAGTGCTTTGAAGCTCAGATGGAAACAAAAGCCTGCAATGTGCAAGTCCTGTCCTATGATCCAGAGTATCCTTGTTTTCCCTATAAATACTTCCCCACCTTTCTAGGAGAGCATGGACCTTTAAGCTTTCCTCAGGGCTGGAGCCTGAAGTTTTAACAAAAAAAAAAGAGAATTTTTAAATTAAAATGAGAACTGGAGAATGACCCACTCAATCTTCAATGAGCATTTGAGGTGATGGAGTTTTATTCCTTTCTCATCACAGCCTGGATTTTTAAAGACACCAAAAACCTGTTCAGGCATCTGTGAACTCCATTATACTTAAAACCCTTTCAGTACTTGCAGAGAATCTGGCAGCAATACCTTTATCAACCTAGTTAGCATCACAGGAGAGAGAGCTTGTCTTGGGTTGCTGCAGGCAAGGCTTTAGAAGATGGGTGTACGCACTTGGGTGGCATGTTAACCCAGAAATGATAGCTGGGTTAACATGAGGGCACAGTGCAGCGTACTGCTTGGTGCAGTGTTGCCCACAGTTTGGGGCTGCCCAGGACAGGAGTGCTCTCTGCAGAGTGTGTAAGCTTGGCCTGTTTGTGTTCACGTCACCCTTGTCCAGGTCTCTTGAGTTGGCTTCTGCAGCCTCTTTTGCTGGAGTGCAGTGGGAAGTGAGCCATATCCTGGGTGCAGTGAGTCTGGGAGCCAGCACCTCCCTGTAGCCATTGGGTGCTATGATCAGCTTGTCCATTTGTTATTTTATGTCACTGAGTGCAATATTAAAACTCCTTTTATGTGCTGTCTTTCATCAGACTTGAAAAACTGGCCTTAAATCACATTACAGATTGGAGCCTCAATCTGGTGTTGTTGGAGGGTTTAAGATTCCTAGAGCTTTCTTGGTCATTGCAGTACTAAACCAGGTTTTGGCATAATTTCATTCTGCATTAGAATGGTTAGTGCACAGCCAGAACTCAAAGTGAAATTCGGAGTGTAGCCAACAAGGGAACTACTCGGAGAATCAAAGCTGTTGAACTGAAATTGGCCTTACTTTTGGTGCCTGCCAACTGAGGCAACTTGTGTAATGTTGTTTCAGAGGACAGCTGGGTTGAAGCTTTGCCTCTCAGTGTCCCCTAGGCTGGGTTCAGGGGCTTCACTCTGCCAGCGAGGGGCTGCATGCTGTGCCCAGAGAGAGAGGAAACAGGGTGGGCACGCAGCTCTGCTCCTTCATGTCTTGGATGGAATTTGCTCCTTCTAAATTAGTCCCCATGCAGGCTGTGATAGGTATGTATGCTCTGCACTCATTCAACACTGCATGAGTGATCAAGAGAGCTGCATACCACTTATATGAGGTGTAGTGATGCAATGGGAAAGCAGATCTCTAGCGTTTCCAAGGCAACTTGTGCATCTGCCCCTGGCTGGGAGGCAGGAGGCTGCCCATCACTGCAGACAGTGGCTTCAGCAAACCTTGTCAGAAGGAAGCATGTGCTCACCCCAAGCCCCTCCTGGTATTGGCATGAAGAGAACAGTTCTGCACATCGGTTTTCCTGGCTAGAGCACTGTTCTTTTGTGTGTGTGTCTGTGTTTTTGTGTGTGTTTTGTTGTGTTTTTTTTACACGTGTGTGTGCAAGTTCATAAGCTGCACAAAAGCCACCTGTATTCAGTATATATTGTGTAGCACTAATTATATAAGTTTTTCTCCTAAAATGTGACTTGTATCATGCCTTAGTAATAATTGTACAGCTATTTGGATTCCGTTGAAGTGTTTTAAAATGCACATCATCTTCACTGGGTCATAAGAAGATTAACGCTTCTGCTTGCAGAGCACAGCAAAGTCAATATTTGATCTAATTTGAAGCTGACCTGAGGTTTCTGATGAAAGTGCTCTATTCTGAATGATGTAAGACCTTTGCAGCAGATGAGTCCCTAGCATTGTTTCCATAATTAAAGTTGTATGGTCAGTAAACATGAGTTCACTGTAAGTATCTTTACACAGCTCCCTGACATGCAAAAAAACAATCTTTTCTTTCATGTGATTATAGCTCATGTAGAAATTGAGCTCATCAGGAATTGTCTGTCAAAATGTTTTTAATGAAAAATTGAGTTTCCGTAACCACTGATGCATTGATGTTTTTTGAGTTTAACTGTTGGCACTGGGCTAAAAAGCTCCTGCTTCCCGTGACCGTCTTGGCTTCTAACATTAGCTAGGGGTTCAAGCACTGCATGGTGCTCCCCAGGCCCTACTCCTGCTCTTCAGCCACCATTTTGGATGATCCTACTGATGGGGAGAGTCCTGCCCCTCGCTGTGAAGGCTTGACAAGCAGACACTTGTTTGTGGAGCTGTGATGATATTGGCAGCAGAGTACACATAGTTGCAGTGGATGTCTCTGTATGTTCTCTCATTGCCACCCTCTCAAGCTGTTCAATTAGATGTTTAAAAAAGCTAAAGCATGTCAGTAGTCTTAAGATGATATTATTAGCTGTGTTTCGCCCTCTAGTAACACCTGAAGAATATAGTTGTTCTTTTCTGGCTTCACACGCTTACGTGTGAGGAGACCCTCTGAGGCACTCTGCCTTTATCTGAAAATTAGCTCTGAAGTTTAGGAAGAAGTGGAGATAAAAGCAGCATCAATTCCAGCCCCTGCTTTTAGCAGTCACTGGAAATTAGCTGTGTGGAAGTAGCCAACCAGCATTGCCAGTTGACAAACTCATGTGCTGCCTTGCACAGGCCTAGCTCCAGGTGCTGGGCATGTGAGATGCCCTCAGAGATGCTTAGTGGATCTTCTGTAGCTGTCTCAGGAGCTCTGTGTCCTTCACTGGTATCTCTGAATTGCACTTCGTTGCCCCTCTGTGGTGTGCTATTATCTCCATGAGGCAGGAGGGGAGCCTTGGACAGAGACAGATGGATTTGTTTGCTGGAGGTCACAAAGCAATTCACTAGCCATGCTGCTCTGCTTGTTCCCAGCGCTGTCTCAGAGGTCCTTCTTCCTTCAGAGCTGCTGGTGTTTTTGTTTGGTGTTTTTTTTCCCCACCTTCTTTTCCCTGCATTAGGGCAGGGTGAAATTACCTGGACAGGTGAAAGAAGCAGATTTCAGAGAGCTTATCAGAGGGACTTGGTCCTGGATGCACACATGGGGCTTTGTGGAGGGAACCAGCCAGCACAAGCAGCCCATAATTCTTTTTAAACTTGTTCACAAGTAAGGATAAAGCTGACCATCATGTGTTCCTTTGAGGAGCCCGGGAATCTGCTGGAGGCCACCAGGAACTGTGTTGGGAATGGAAAGATTTGCTTGCAAGAGGAAGCTGTAACCTTTAGGTAGCGTATTGCAAATGCTGGAGTGTTACAGGAAGATGGTGCGTGTAATTGTTTCTGGATCAGATGAGAGGACAGAGAAGAAAGATAGATATGGCATCTGAGGAGGAGGAGAAGGAGAAAAGTAGCATCCAACACTTAGAGCAGAAACTGCTGGTAGTCAGGCATGAGGACAAAAAGAAGAAGCAGTTTTTGGAGCTTTTTATGAAGGAATCATCTCCAGGGCGATTGCAACTGAAATCCAAATTAACAGTCACATTTAAGGTATCAGAGCCAGCTTTATTACTTTGAATGGAGCTGGTTTAAAAAGAAAATGTATTTTGCCTTTATTAAATATTTATTTTGTTTGAAATTTAGCTTTTTTTTATCATGATGTGATCATCACAACTTGTAATGACTTAAATCGTGTTAGGTGGTTTACTTCGTTTCCAGTAAGCAAAACAAGTTGTTTATTTTCCTTCGATAAAGCAATTTTTTTTAGCTGTTCAATTCCAAACTTTTTGTTGGAATAAAAAATAGGAAACAACAATTTAAGCAAAAACTATGCTTGTGTTTTTGAAGTCTGTAAGTGTTCCTTGAGACATGGGACTCATTTTGGAATATTTTATTCCTGATATGCATGGAAAACCTGAATTCTGATTCCAGTTACAAGTGCATCTGGAGCAAGGCAGTAAACTTATAGCTCATAGTTTGGGACAGAAAGGTCTGACAGCCTTGCTTGGTGTACTCTGGTAAAGGGGAAAGGGTAATATTAACTTCTGTAGTGCTTGGATTGGGGCAAAATAAACATTTATTCTATCACAAATATGCTGTAAATTAGATCATCATGGAGGGGTTGATTGGAGGTCACCTGGTGCAGCCTCTGCTTGAGTAGGGCCAACCAGATAACTGACCCTCCAGCAATCTATTGACTTTCTCAGGTTATTTTCATCTTTCTGACTTCATTCCTGCTGAGAATCCATTTTGGCATGTGTTAAAAACAATATGTAAACAAGGTGTGAACAGGTCAGCTATGTGATAGTCGGAGATTAAAAACATGGTGATCAAGTGCAGCATCTGATGTTGGCAGGAAGGTTTTCTTACCATCTTGGGAAGACTTGAAGTTATACTTGTTTTGAAATGTGAGTGTTGAGTCTGTAAAACAAATTTACTTTCACATCTAAATGAGGGACACTTGTCCGAGTTGGAGAGAGCTTGTCCTCCTGGATAGGGGCCCTTTGCTGAGATTTTATTTCACATCATTTCTAAAGAGAAAATCTTCAGGAAAGTTGTCAGAAGTGTGATGCCTTGGAAGGGCTTTGCTCTCAGTGTGACCACTGCTAGCTTCTGCCCTGAATAGCTGAAGCTCCTGTGACTATCAGGCAGTGTACTCTACTCTGAACCACTTGAGCTAACAGGAGAGTTTCTGCTTTGTTTTTCCTGTGTTTCTCAGATCTGTTTGAAATACAGGAATTCTTAGAAATACCCTATATGTGTTGTTCTTGCTTTCAGCTTTTTGATCTCCATGCTCTTGCCTTCAAGTAGGTGCACTAGGAAAAAAAAAAATGGAAGGTTGTTTTAAGCTCCTTTCTCCAGTAATTACATAAATTGCTCTGAAAGTAGTGCCTTCTATTTGTTTCCAACAGTCGCAAAGAGCACAGTAATACTATTTGATAGAGAAAATTCTCAGCTACAGAATGCTATTTTTTTCAACACAGCAACAAAATATAATGGATATTGGTGGGAAGGTTCAACTTCTACTGCTGTACCACCATCATCTACTCTAATATCCTTGGCCAACATAATAAAATAACAGGCTTTACTTCCAGAGAAGCCCTCGTAGATCCCTTAATTGCCGTGACTTATAGAGATGGCTGTATACCTTCCTGTGTATGATGGATTGTGTATGTTCCTGTGAAATGATTGTGTATGTTCCTATATATATTATTTAATTAAATTCACATATGGACTCAACATTCTGTCTCTATCACCACTGATCAGCAAAAAAGAATGACTGCAATAGGATTATCAGAGCATTCATGCTATCATCTTTCAAGCTGGTTTTTATCTCAGCGTTTAAATTTGAGAGTTGTTGGCCCTTTCTCTAGGTCTGTGTTTGTATAGTAATGTGTGACATTCGATCCCCATCCTATCAGTAGGGCTTCAAAGCAGTCAAATTATACAGGCATAACATTCACTGTTTTGCATAAGCCACTGAGTCTTTTCTTCCTTTTGACAGATTGAAGACATCATTACAAGAATGCAGGATGACAAAACTGGTGGAGTCCCCATCCGAACTGTCAAGAGCTTTCTGTCTAAAATCCCCAGTGTCGTCACCGGTAAGGAACCTGGTTAGAACAGAAGAGAGGGTGAGCTGGTGCTAGCTGGCTGTAGGCCAACAAAGATGCAAAAAGAAGGAATGTAAGAAAAAAACTGCCCATCTCTGCTTAATGTTTGCACTTTGCTGTTAGGGGTGAAATACTGAACCAAAGTTGATTAACTGTTTAAGTAAGAAAGTATTTATATTTCTTTATAGTGAGTTATATTTAAAAGTATGTTACATGCTTCAGTGCCTGTCACACAATCTTTCAATACGATGGGAGTAGGAAGATTTTAGGGAAGAATTCAGGAAAGAATGTTGAAGCTTTGCTTATACCCAAATACTTCTGTCAGAATTCTATTATGTGTAGAAAAATGAGATGTTTTATGCGCCTATACCTTTTTATTAAATATGTGCAAAGGTGTGAATAGTGCAGGAACTGACTATCACTACAAAAATGTTCCTACCCATATTTCCAGACAGAATAGTTGCTGGTGCAACAATGAACTTTATTCTTATTTTATGCATTTATTCAGAGTGATGTGATGTAAACTGCATGGAGGGATTGTACTTGTGATTCTGGTACGTGCTTTTAATAACATGGTAGTAGTACTCATTACAGTGACATAGAAGTGCCATTTCCTCTCTCCAACACTAGGCTGTTGTCCAATATCTGATCCCAACTGCACCTTAACTTATGATCTCCTTTATGTTGTAATGTAAATGTAACTTTCTTAGTCCTGCAGAGTTGCTTTCTGAATCAAATTGGATACACATGGTGATTGGTCAGTTCAGGGAAGTTTCAACTCCGTTTTCTGAAAAAGTGAAGAACTTCAATCTCTGTGGCTGCTACAGTGACATCTTCACTCCAGTAAAATTGAAATAATCACTAAAATTCAAAAGTGCATTACTGCATATGAGCAGTGCACTGATAACTGGGGACAAAAACTGGCAGTTCATGCTTCTTGCTCTTGGAGACTTTATACTGCTGTAAAATAATAGGATAATATTTCTAGTCAACAGGAATACTGGTGATACAACTGGTGTCAAGTCAATGCAAAGATGGTTCCCTGCAGTGGAACATAGCTGAGCTAAAGCACTTCAGAAATATCCTGACTGTGAAAAATGTTGGATTGAGCAGAATTTGAGGTTGTGATGATTCGTTTAGGAGTGTGGCTTAATATTCTTGTATCAGGAAAATAGTGTCTGACTTAAGCTACAGGAATGGGATACAAATCTGCAGAGCTCTTGTGGATAGGCAGGGAATGTGGAAACTGAAGTTTTTATTTAAACAAGGTTTGGTCCAGTTAATCCCTTCTTATTGAGCAACAAGATTTGTCTGAAATTGATTCCAGAATATTGAATTCAAAGTCACTGGCAGTTACAGGATTATTGTGTGAAACAAACATACATCTATAATGAGATGTGAAAAGTGTGATAAGGTGCTAGTCTACAATACACAAGCTGGATGTCCTGAGATTTACTCAACTGAAATAGATTTCTGGTATTCCTGTTAGTATTCATAGCATTGATTAAGCAGTTAATCTAGTCATCAAGTTGCCATCTTTAAACTGGTTATCTTTATTTTTAAGTAGCACTGATGTTGGCAGCTCCCTGGCATGATGGAAGGTACCCACTTGCACTCTGTTCCTCTGAAACAGCAGCTGCATCATCCTGAAACGGCTGTTCTCAACAGCATGGGAAATAGTAGAAAGATGAAAACGAAATAAGAACAAAGTCTCCCTCTAAAGCTCACAACAAACTCAAATTTGAAGTGGAACAAGCTCAGTAACGCTCCCTTCAGATTTGAAGACAGTTGCATTATGATGCACTGCGCACTACACGAGGCCTCCAAATTTGAAAAGTATAGTTAAGTAAAGGATCAGCTAAGAGCCCAGTCTTCTCACCATTTCATATTTCTCCCTTTAGTTGCGTCCACCTACTTGTGTATGTTTTTGGTGTTCATAATAGATGATCAAAAAGCTGGAGCACTTGATGTGTGAAAGGAGGCAAGAATGCGTATCTGAGCAGAAGTTGGTTTTTGTTCAGTCTGAAGAAGGCAGAACTAAAAGGAATGTGAGCTTATTGAGAAGATGATGTCAGAGACATGTAGTGGAAGCACGGAAGACAGTGTACACAATTTGCATGAATAGAAATTCCAACTGGATATAGGGAGAAAGCTCTTTGTGGTTAGAACAGCTGAGGAGTAGCCAGCAGAGAGGCTGTGGAACCAGGGTGTTTTGGAACTATTCAGGAACTCAGGAATCCCTGAGCACAGCTGAACTGAGCAGACTGACCTAACTTGGCATTTAGCTTTGCCTTAAGTGGAGGCTGGATTAGTGATCTCTTGTGAATCCTTGCAACCTGAATTATTCTTATGATCTTAGGTTACTCAAAGTTAGTGCTTTTCTAATTTCTTCAATTTCATGAACACAAGATAATTTCAAAAAGCTTTAGGCATATCTTTACAGCTGTCCTCTTAGGAAGAACTTAATTTCTAGACTCTGGCATTTTTGCACACTATTCTTCTTCCTGAAAAGTAGAACAGTGATGTTAAGATACAATTTACTTGGCAGGTTTGCAGTTGCTGTTATTAACAGTGCTTTATTTTTGCTTGACACTTCTATTATAAAGTCTTCTCACAGAAGAAATTTTTTTTTTTCTTTAAGATTTTACAGCACTGCCTTGGTGCTCTAAACATGCAGCTCTGTTTATAGTACAGAAAAGCGGGTGTTTGATTTAAAGTTTGAATCCCAGGGAAAGAACCACTCATCTCTGTTTCACTTTCATGTCTGGATGCTTAAGTTATGAATGAAGAATCCTGTAACAGAAGGAGAAAACATTGGGGAATTATCATTAATGATTCTCTCTAGACAACAGGAGTCTGGGAAAAGGAAGAGAACCTTTTTTGAATCTGTGATGAGTCTGCATGTGGATGCTGTGCCAAAGGCAAGTTTTAATCTGCATTAGAAATAGATTTGTGTATCTTCTTCCTTGGCTTTTGACTCAAAGTAGGTCAGTCAAAGGAGGAAGCATCACAGTGCTATCGTAGCTTAGTCTTCACTTTTATGGGCAAACTGCAGAATGAGAATGAAAGAAAGATGTAACCAGACAGTGTAGCATCTGTGCATGTGTTCACAGATTCTCTAGTAAATTTAGAGTACAATGCTGGCACTGTGGACAAATGGAAGCAAAAATTGACTAAAGACAAGTATTGAGAAGGGCTGTGATCCATACATCAGCCATTGTCCATCATGACAGTTGTTGCAATAAATAGATGTTTACACTTCTCTTTTAATGAGGAAGCCATTTCCTCAGTAATGTTTTGTTTCTGCAAATGGATTAGCAATTCTCTATTGTTCTAAACTGATATAAGAATATCTCATTAAGATATCCAACTACAAAGCTGGCCTTCTACTCTTTTTGATATCCATGCTTTCACATCTTAAAACTAGCTTTCTCTTAGGTCAGTGCACATAACACCTGTACTTGCTTCTCTCACTGATTCAGACTTGGCCCTTTACAATGCTGATGATAAAAGTTAGGAAAGCCAATGCTAACCTGCAATAGCTGACCTTTCCAGTGTAAAAAGTCTCCTTTATACTTCCCAATCTTCCCTTCATCCCCCAATCTCATTCCACGTTTCCCCATCTGATCCTGTGTACCGACATCTTTGCTATTAGAACCCAAAAGAGATGTGCTGTCTACTAGTTTTCTACCATTCAACCCTCATCCCAAGAAGTTTTGATAATTCATCCTGACCCATTACCTATCCACTTCAAGCAGTCCTGTTCTCACAGGAGAGAGAACTCCTTCCAGCAGCAAGTCCCCTTGTTGTCACCCCGCTTGTGCACTGTTCTAACCCTTACCACCAGTGCTTGCTTGTGTCCTTGCTGTATTCTCATAGCTACTTGTGTGGCTTGGAACACATTGATGGATGATGTCTGGCTGTACTGGCTTGGGGTAATTGCCACGCAAGTTTCATGCACACAATTCTGCCAGAGCATTTCATTCTTGACCTGCCATGTCTTTTATACCAAGTTCTAGACCTCTCTGAGCAGCAAGTGCCAATATTACTGAATACAGCCAGATGGCCTGTCGTTTCTCAAGACTCATGATATATACCAAGTTTAAACTGCCATGTGTCTCTGTCTGAAGAAGCCAGCATGCATCTTGGCAAATGCACATAGAGTTGTCCCAGAACATTTCAGAATGTCAACTGCTTAAAGAAAATGCATTTGGCTGGAGCAAGTAAATCCCATTGTGTTGGAAAAGAGAGAGGACTTATTACTGATAGTGTTCCCCAATGGTACAGTTCAGGGCAGTTACGGTATAGTAGATGTCATACACATGTTGTGAGGTGAGCTCCTCAGGAGCCCGTCTGGTGATATTTGTAGCATTTTCACTTCAAGGGTGCTCAAATGCATCTTGCAGCCAGAGGTGCAAAGGTAATGAGCAGGTTCCTCCTTTTCAGGCTTTGAAAGCTCCTGGTTCAGAGAAACTGTACAAAGTGAGAGGTTGGTGGTGAGGGGAAAAGGACCAGGACTGGCAGTGCCAACAAGCAGCAGCACCCATCAGCTTGCAAGGCCCAGTGAGCTGGCTGCGAGGCTTTGCTGCAGTGTTTATTTTCTTAATGCTTTTATTTTAGAGTTAGAGCCTGCCTTGGTTTTTCACAGAAACTGCATTCACTTGTGACCAAATGGCTCCAAAGTTGACTGCAGTTTTCCCCAGGGCTGTATGTTGAGAAACTTACGTCACCTGACCATAGGATTTTAATTGTAGGACTGGCCCTGATTGCAGGCTGGGCTGAGCATTTTGACAGTGGCATTCTTGATCTAAAGTACACATCCCTGGATTTGGGATAGTCATAGTATCTGACAGCACTTGAGTATCTGAAACATCAAAATGACTGTGTGATTCAGAGATTTGAGTCTGAGTCAATCAGTCTTTTAATTTTGACTTTCTTTGTGCAATTTTGCTCTCTGAGAAACAGAGGACTTAAAATGCAGTACTGGCTCTGTTTCAAACAGAGTTAGTAGATGTAAATGGTCCCAAATCTAAACCAAGTAGAATCTTTTGCACTTGGACAGGAATGAGCTCACTTAATTAAAGAAAACACAAAACAAGAAAAAAACCTTTACTAAAACTTAAATATTTCAAGTAATTTAGGATTGTTTACCGGCTTGTTAATAATACAAAGAACAAACACTTGAGTAAAAACTGATACATATTTATGTTCACGTGCGCAGGAATGATATGGTACTATGTAACTATGAAGCTGCCTGGTGGGGCAGGATGGAAACACTGGTTGAGTATGTAACTTCATTTCTTTCCCACTAGAAAGTAATTGCTCTGAGCAGGTTGCATTTAAACTAGTTCAGGTGAAGGCTGAGCTTCTTTGTCACAACTTACATTTCCTTCTCTTACACATCTATTCTTCAAATTGCACCAAAGGAAATGTTATCCATCCTAACCTCAATAAGAACATTGTTATATCTTTTAATCTGGTATTTCAAAGCTGCTGTGAACTGCATGGCTCTAGACATATCAGTTACTACACGAGAAGCATGTGTGCTGCAATTTTGTCCGTAGCTTTCTCTTAAGCTCTGTATTCCCCTGCCAGGAGAACAAATTAACCCAGTTAAGGAGCTGAAGAGTTACGCTGTTTTCATCTGCAGCTCCTTCCATTTTCCTCTTCAAGAGCATCCAGCTCTCTGCCTTTCAAAGGAGGAGAGGAATTGGGGAGGAAAAGATTGAAATCTGTTCTCTAAAGTGTCAATTCTTTGCCTATTGTTAAGATGTAAGTCACTGCCTTGAGAAGCAAAATTTTAAAGGCTTTAACGTTGAGGAGATAAGGGGGAGAACAGACTAATTGAATAAGATATGATTGTCAAATAAATGAGAGAAAGCAACCAGAATTAATATTTTTAAAAGTGAGCATTAAGGATGTCAGCATCTGCATGAGACCACACAGTGTGCATGTGTATGCTCACATACAAAAAGCATATGATTTTACATAAAAAATAAACCTAAGAGTGCATGAGCTGGATGCTAGAAATAACTAAGGATAAGCTTCTGTGTTATTTGTAAGTGCTGTGCAGAATGGTGAATGCCAGCATTTGTGTATTACTGCCCTCTGCTGCAGCCAAGCTTCACTTCAGTTCATGCAGCCTCACCCCATTATCACTAACCACTCTTTGTGTAGTGCTTTCCCAGCTCAAATGTAGCTGGTACAGAACATTTTGAGTCCTGTGGTAGTGGTCCTGCCTGCCTGTGCAGCACAAGCCCAGCTCAAATACTGCAATATGTGTGACTTCACAACTGCTCTGAGCTTTGAGAAGAACAACTGAACTATTTTCAGAGCGGGCTCCTGATGCCACTCGTGTGCCTCAGTCAGTTCTCCCTTCTTGTCAGGGTTGTTTGTCTCCACAGAAAGCTCTTCTGTGCATCATGTGGAGCTTCCTGGTCCAATTTGTCCTTGCTGGAATGGAAAACTTGCTTTCATCAAGTTAAAGTATGACAGAACAGAAGACTAAATCATGCAGTGGATATTCTTGTAGCAAATAAAAATACAATGAAAAAATCACCATATGGTCCAGATTCATCCTTCTGTGGTGGCTTGTCTGCTCTTCCTAGATGCTAGAGATGATGTCAAAAGTGAAAATAAAAACAAGAAAATGTTCCAGCCACTTGGGCAGAAGTTAGAACAGCATGAGAGTAAAATTTCTCTTGCTGAAGAATATGAACATAAAAATCAGTGGGCTTGAAGACGACGTGTAGAAGCTATGAGCCTGAAACAAAGCAGATCTATTAAAAATCGTTAACGTTTTGGTGGGAATTGTCTTCAGTGAGGCCTTTCAATAGAGGCTAAAACCTAGAGTAGATTGAGACAGATGTGATGCTAAGTTACCTGCTGAAATCCAGTATTTAGATGTATTGGTAATTCAGGTACAATAACAAAAGTATTGCATATTAAGAATGTTCTTGTTTCCTGACTGCATTTTATTCAGAAACATGGTATTTAACTGATGGAATATCGTGGCTAATGAATAAAGCATTAAAAAGAAAAGTCAACAATATCTCAATGCCTGTAGAAATTCATAGGAATGATTAATGCATTTTTACATTAATTTCACTATCTTCAAAAGCATAGTGTTGTAACAAAAGTTTGTTTTCAGATGTGAATGACACAGCAAAAGATCAGAGATTAATTACAAGTACCATGTGGCTTTGATTTTTGTATGCAAGTGTTGGACAGACTGTGCTCCATCTGCAGTGCTTCACCTCTCCTGTCTTCAACTCAAAGCAACTTGGGAATTGTGTGATGAAATGCACTTTTGTTATCTTTTTTTCACACCTTCCTCCTTGTTTCTGCATTGCCTCTAACCCTCCTATGGGCTTCTGAGCCTGAGGAGCTGCATAAAGTCCTAAACCTCTTGTGTCTGGACATCACAGTTAAAGAGTTCAGGAGTGCTAGTGTGGAGAAACTGTTACCAGGTTTGCGTGGAGACCGTGAATAGTTGATGAGTAACTTGTTTTTTTTCTGGCTATTCTAGAATACAGAGTTCTTTGATCTTTTTCTTATTTGGATTGCATAGTACCTGGGAATGCCGCAGATCTGTGTTCAGTTTGGGATCCTTCGCTACAAGAAAGACACTGAGGCCCTGGTGCATGTCCAAAGAAGGACATAGAAGCTGTGAAGGATCTGAAGCACAAGCCTTATTGAGAGCTGCTGAGGGAACTGGGATTGTTCAGTTTGGATAAGAGGAGGCTCAGGGGAGATCTTACTGCTATCTACAAATACCTGAAAGGAAGCTGTTGTGAGGTGGGGTTTGGCCTTTTCTTCTAGATAATAGCAATAGGATGAGAGGTAGCAGCCTCAGGTTGTGCAGGGGAGGTTCAGGTTGGATATTCAGAAGAATTTCTGCTCAGAAAGAGCGGTTGGGCACTGAAACAGGCTGCCCAGGGAGGTACTGAGTCACTGTCCCTTGCGGTATTCAAGAATCTTGTAGATATGATACTTAAGGATATAGTTTAGTGGCCAATATTAATGGTAGATGGACGGTTGAACCACATGATATTTTCAAACCTTAATGATCCCGTGATCTGGCTTTTAAAATTTCCAGCAGAAATGGTAAATTAAAAAAAAAAAAAGTTAAAACTTTCAGTTTTTTCACATATGTCTGTCATTATAAATAACCAACCTTATTTTTTCCCTCATACACCTTTATGCAGTTACTTTAACGTTTTTTTCCCTGTGTGAATAAATCTCTCAGATTGCATGCTGGCTTCCAATGGATTTGTTTTGAATGTGGTGTGAATTGATGAGCTTGGATATTTTTGATGTATGATTCACTACCACACGCAGAGAAGAAAATTATATTTTGGTCCTGCAGAGAAATAGAACTAAGCAATTAGGTTCTCGTTCAGTTAATTCCTGTTTGATGGCTGCTTGCTTTGCAAGAGGAGAATCTTAGGATTCTACTCCATTACAATGTTACTTGTACAATAAGAATTATTTCCATGAAGATACTTCAGTTATATGACCAGAAAGGTACTATGTTAAATCTTGCCCAGAAATGAGTATAAAACAGTCAAGAAACTTTGAGAAGTTTGTTCGCTTGAAATGCTAATTATGACACTTAAAACATAGTGTAACATGGACTCCTAAAAAAGTAATGTCTGTCTGTACCAATGGGAGATTTTGCTCTATCGTCACTTTTTCCTGGTTGTTTGTTTTGTGTGTGTGTTGTATTGCATAGAAATGTGGCTTGTGGTCCTATTTTTATTGTAGATAGAATTGTTTCCCCGTTCACCATTTATTTACTAATTTATTTAACTAAGAATATTGATTTTTTTTTTTTTTTTTTTGCTGGGTAATACCAAAATTATTTGTGAAACCACTTGAATCATTTATCTTTTTTTTTTTAATGATTTACCTTTTTCCTAAGCATTCAGTAAATATCATGACTCTTTCCCGAATAGATTATATTGACTGAGAACCGCTATTTCGTAAATAAGGTATTTGCTATATGTCTAGTGATTTATGTAATGCTCTCCTACCTGAGACACTGTGACAGGTGAGGGAACTGCAATAGAGATCATAGAGGAAAAAAAAGTTTCTTGTATTCTAATGTAATTTCAATTGCTAGTCTATTCGAGACTGGTTGCTGGAGACAATTGAACAATAGCATATTAATGAAGTAGAAAAAATGCAGTCAAAACTAATTATTTTAAATGTTACTCCTAGTTTTGCTTTGGAACATCATTTATTCATCATTTGCATCTTTGCTATATGGATATTATATTATGGATATTTTTCTTTTAAGTAAGAAGTGTTTATTTTAGACATCCAAAGGGCATTAGGGACTAGATACAAACCAGTAGCTTGCTTTCTTGGTGTGCTCTAAGATGTACTTGAAAGTGATATGCCTATGAGATGAAAAAACAATACAACATGAAAATGAAAACGATAAGAATAATAATTTCAAAGTGAACTTGTCAGTTTACTGGTTCTAAAACCTTGCTTTGCTACAACAGCTTGGTGGTGTGTCCAGGCACTCTGTTGTGCCTACTGGGAGCTGACAGTGATCAGTTTAGACACGGCAGTTGTGCCCAGAAATACATAATGCAGATGTAAAGGCACTCGCAAGTTTTTGTTGTGTGTCCTTGACCAGTAAGTGTAGGACTTGTTCCTGGGAGAAGCAGGCCTGGTGGTGAGCAGCAGAGAAGGTGTGGAGACCTTCACCCCTCCATCCTTCGGCAGCATGCAGGCTGACAGCTTGTGGAGGTCCTTCAGGAGCACATCACTACATCACTGTCCTTCTTGGACATTAACATATATGAGCTTCCCATCTCGTTCTTTCACTGAGGATCTTGGTGGGTTCACATAATTTTGTACAAGATCAGCTGAGCGGGTGCGCTCCTGAATGTATCCCTCTGCATTGGAGCACTTCTATTTAAAAGCACAAAATAACAAGTTTCCCTTCCTCTGTGGAGAACAACATAACAGAAAAAATAAAAGCAGCAAAGCCCAAGTTTTCTTTTTGCAAAGTGCTGAGTTTTAAGAACAGCTGTTCTTAATAGAACATAATATTTTACCTGCTTATAGATAGCCATCATGGAGCTACTCTTAATTAATATGTTACATTTCCTTATACTGTTAATCCCTTTGGTGGGTTGGGACTCAGCTACAGAAGCTCGTTCCATGTGAACATAATAAACTCAAGAGGGAGTCACATTTGAGCTTTGCGGATTCTTCCACATTACCTTTTTCTTCCTTGAGGTGCTCTCTGGAAAGCTGTCCTGTCAGGTAGGAGTGCTTAAGACAGAAGCACTCCTGTGGCTGACAGCAAGGGTTCAGCTTGCCTCTGGCCACTTAGCCTCACTGACCAGGTGCTCAAGGAGGGCTGGGGAACAGGCATGGAGCTGCAGGCCCCATCTCCTCCAGCTGCCCTCTAATTGCTCAATCTCTCCCTGAGAACTCACAGGTGAGGCATTTAGCATGATCCTTCTCTCCTGCCACTTTCCTGACAAATCTGTTAGCATTACGAAGTTTAAGCTGGGGAAAAGTGGAGTGATCAGGATGGTACCTGGTATAAGCAGGGCAGTAAAGCACAAGAATGCACCTCTTGCACTCCATACGTCTTCAGTCAGCCTGTTTCTTGAGCCCTGTACAAGTTAGATTTGAGTATAACTTCTAATTAGGTATCTGGGTCATGTTTGATACATTCTCAGTTCAGCACTGACGTTTCTCTGCTCCTACTTGGTTCTAAATTTGCCAGCTGTTTTCCTTAAATAATTCCACCTTCCATTACAGGATTGCTTGTCTTATGTAATTACGCCCACAGTGGTACGAGGGCAGTTGCAGGGACAAGGAGACAGAAATAGCTCTGTGTTTTCCACCAGCCACGGCATTCCGTAATTGAATCATTAAAATTTGGATTCCCACCTCTGCTGTGACAAGCTCTCATTCATAACGTCTAGACTCTGTCAATTTACCACAGCTCTGAAAACAGCTGTCTCCTGTGCCATTGATTCCTCTAGTTTTTGCATTTCAACTGTTTAACCCAGAAATGTCAAGATTAAATTCCCCCTCATTACTTCTCTTCTGCAAAGGATTTGTTACCAGTTTGGATAGATTCAAGGGTGAATTGCTTGAGTTTTCTTCAAAATGGTCTCTGGCCATGGAGCATTTTCTGAAATGGAGAATTATGTTACATGAGTCAGAACATTACCAACACTATAATAGCAAATAGCATGAGCTCTGGAAAAAGATTGCAAAGCACTAGGCTAAGAAAGAAATTTTCAATGTGCTCTGTCAGGTTGAAGGTTTGTATGTCTGTAACTATTGTCACAGAATAGGACTTGCTCTGTTTTGGCCCATGCTTGCCAAAAGAGATTCTCTAAAGATAGCATTCCGGTTATCTGTGGTCTTATACTGGGACCTTCTGTCTCTGGATGTTGCTAAACTTTGCAGGTTACCAGCACGCTTCTGAGGTTTTATTATACCTATTCACACAAGAGGTGAAGTGGCTTGGTGTTGAAGAAGTAGGCTGTACTGTAGGTGAACCTGGAGACCTAGGTACAAGTCTGCCTCTTTACTCAGTGTGGATGCAAGAGTGTACTTCTTACAGCCATCCAAATGTAGGTAGTCACTGTCTCTGTTACCACATCTACAGGGGCTAGATGGAATAAGGAAGAATAGATCTTCTTATAGAATAGATAAAAGGCAGCAAATGTGCAGAGTGGCTTGGAGCTGTCCTCTCCAGTTTGTGCATTGCCTTTAACCAGTTCACCAAAGTAGATCTGTGATTAGGATTAATCTTGTGCTTAGAAAGGTTGTTGATGCCATCTCTGTAAAGAAGAGGCTGTGGGAAGTAGTACCTGTTAATCAGAACCTGCTGCAGAATGTGACCTCTGGGCTTTTTAGAGGACACTTGTACAAAATTCAGTCCTAGGATATGGAAGAATGTAGGCGTATGATAATAGTCCACATTTCTCAGAGATCGGAGCAGATGCATGTGGCAAGAGAGTATATAAGAACAGGAGTGTGGGGTGTATGAGGAGAGATTGAAAAGCCATCGCATCTTGATTGTTATGGTCACTGGTTATTACATATTTTCACTTCAGGCTGCCTTAGAGTAGCAGTGATCATTAATATGGACCTGGAAGTTTGCACTGTAGAGGGGGGAGGAGTGGGAGGAGGAGGATGAGGGGGTCACTTCTTAGCAGGGGATGCTGACAGAGAGACATTAATATGTTTCCTGCAGTGAAAGATAAAACCTGCAGTCATTTTGCATCATGTCTGCGTTGGACTGTTGAGCCACCTTGCTGGTTCTATCAAATTAAAGTAAAGTAGTAGCATCTGCTCTTCAGCTGTGTCGCTTCGCTGGTTGATAGTGGCTGATCAGCATGACCGAGGCTCCAAGCTCAGTTCTGCCTCTCTGCCGAAGGAGGGAGCACAAGCACAGTGTATCATTCATTGTGATTTTTCATAATGTATAGCAAGTCTTACCTCTTGAGTCAATTCCGTTGTCCTAGCTCTAATGAAAAACTTATACAGAGTTGCATATTAACACGAATTGCAGATACGTTTTATCTTGTCAAAAAAACTTACCTGTTTTATTATTAAACTTTTGGAGTTGAAGGCAGGAATATCATGGCATGTTACAGAGGCACAGAATAATATACAACCTACTGCCTACAAGTAACTGTAACTGCTAGGTAGGACTGCAGTAGTGATGATGATATGCGTTACTGTATTTTGGGAGAGCTTGCTGAAGTTGCTTTGGAGCCTCTCCAGAAGCTGCACTGTGTTTAGGGAATAAGCGCTCTGTTCTGAGATGAGTTTCTGTAGGACAGTTACAAGACACAGGGACTGCAGGACCTCTGCTGGTATTGGGAGACTAGTTTTCTAAAAGTACTAATTTTTTAAAAGGGTTGCTTCAGATGAAAGCAGGCTGCTGTACACAACCATTCATGTGGCTACCCTTGGAATCATTGTGGTAAAGATACCTTTGCAAGCTCTCTGTAGGTGCTAGGAGGGACAGAAGATAAGGTTACATCCTTCTCAGATGTGTTCAATCCCTCCTGCTTCTGCCTTTTTCCTTGTAACCTGCAGATTCTGAGGGGAATTGTCTCACCTAATGAGAAGTATGCATACAAAAGATGTTCTGAGGTAAGTCTCTTAACTCAACTAAAAGAACATCCAGGTAAACATGCAGGTATTTAAGTAGTCCTTTGCTTCTAACCTAACTATTATAGTAAGTGATGGTTAAGTAACCATCTCAGCTGCTTCACTGAAGGTAGAGAGGCTGGCTGAGAACCTGTTGTCCTATCTGGAGTACTGCTAGTACTATGGAGAACCAGCATCTCCTCACAGGAGGAACCTGTGCTGATTATGTCCAACTGTAAGAATATCTCACCCCTAGTGTGATATACATGAAGACTTCATCTTTTCCGCTAATCAGGCTTTTCCCTACTTCATCCCAATCTTACCTAGACACGCTTGACCCATTCTGCTGTATTACCCTGTTTGCCACTCTTCATCATCCCAATTTTCTTTCCTCGTCTCTGGGATGTGCTTAAGTCACAAAATGTTTTACACTTCTATGCTTGATTGGGACTGTGCTGAATGGTGCAATTTGATGCAACACTTGTGAGCTGTTTTTTTAGACTTGGAGTTATAGATATGCCTGCAGTGTACAGAAAAAATGTCCACTAGGATCTAGAATGTGTGGCTTACAGCTATTAGTCAAATGTGTGACTTACTGAGTGCTCTGTTCATTTAATTTTGCATTAGTGAGTATACTCTTGCAAGAGATTATCCATTTACTCTTAAATAAGAATTTTGATATATTGTTTATTTTAGAGCAAAGCTTTGCATTGCTACAAGGCTGATGTGAGTTGTATTGCTGTTTATTTTACTGTATATGTACTAAAGTGTTTGAGTTTGTTTTTTTTTTTAATGTTCAATAACCTGTGAAAGTATAATTGGAGAAAAGTGAGCCAGCTTTTCCCGGGGTGTTTATCTGTTTAACAAAATGCTGACCCCTAAAATGTAAGGGGAAAAGAGATAACCTGATGAATTATGTAACTTAGCCTGGACTGTACACCAACTGAAGAAAAAGCTTGTTACCAAGGGTGAGCTCCTCCAGTATCTATGTGGCTAGGCTAGGTGACACCTGAGGCATCTTTGAAAAAGTAAATCTGATGTCACAAAATGGCTTTAACTACTATGGTACTACTTGTGTTTTTGAAAGTCAATAGGATATAAACTCCTAGGAGCCTATATGTCTAAGTAATTAAGTAACTTTGACATTACTGAAAAATGTGTCAAGCGTCATATTTTAAAAATACATAAAAATTGCATGTAGGGCACCATTTTGTTGCATTTGTGTTACTTACACCACAAATCTATCTGGGGGAAATTCTCAAAGGCATGAGTGGTTACTAGGCTGCCATGGCCCAGCAGTAATCAGAGGGACATGCTCCTGTCTTTGTGTATTTGTGGAGACAAAGGGATGCAAACAGCTTTGGAGAAGAAAAGGAGAAGTAAGCAAGGAGGTGTGTTGTTTTGCTTCCAGAATTATTACTTTAGAATGCCAATTACAGCCCGCATACAGTTACCCGATGATTTAATTTCATAAAAGAGAGCAATCTGAACCAGCATAATGCATACAATTACTCCAAAATAGATTTAAGGCAAAAATGTGCATTTAATAAACTGATGATAAAATTGAAGAGACTCAACGGGGAAAAAAGAAAAGTAAGCCAGCTGAGTTTGGATTACACATTATAAGCATGTTGGGCTTGGATGTCTATGTAAATGGATATAATAAATTTATATTCATTCCTGATGGCCACTGATTATCCTTTTTGCAGAAAGGATGAAAATAAGATGATTAAAAATGCATCTATTTATTGTCACTGTAAATCAAATTTTTCACATCATTTTATTATTAATGAAGTAATTAAGTCCCATTAATGGTGTGGCTGCTTTTGCTAGCATGTGTTGTGATTTTATATGGAGTTCTTGTTCTTCTCAGGGAGTAATTCATTTGTGGTCAAACTGGTCTCTGTTTACAGGTAATTATTATTATTATTTTTTTTCTGTGATACCTGGACAGCCTGATGTGGTGATGGGTCAAAGCATTCACTGGGCTAACTAGGCAACTCTGGTGCTATGGAGTAGGTTACAGGATCACGCCAACAATCTGGAGACTGCCAACTTCCTAACCCCATTTTATAAGCCCCAGAAGTGTGAGATATAGAATTAGCAAATGGAGGTGGGAACCTACCATGGTTTCCACCTGTACAAGAGCCAATGGAATAAGTTCATTACATTTCCACTCCATGTATCTTCAGAAAGTAGACTTACTCTGTGTAATAGACTTCTGATACCAAGTTTTGCTACATTAAAGACACACACACAAAAAAAAAAAAAAAAAAAAAAGGTGGGGGGGAGAGAAGTAACTCCTCTATTCTGAAGGTATGACCTTTCCTTCTTAGGCTTTGACCTATTTCTACCTCTGCATAGCGAGTAAGATAGAAAGAATTAAAATCACAGTATCAAAAGCATCTCTGGTAGAAACACAGTCATTTGCTGAGTGCACATTCTGTGGTTTTGTAGGTGTAATTTGAAGAAAGGTTTTTATGGGATACAGAGAAGAAAGCTTGAGATGCTGGTTGTGGCTTTGCCATGTTTCATAATGGAAAAGTATGTTGAAGGGAGGTGTTACTGGTGTGTGAGATGTTTGGGTCAATAGCTTGTTGTGCTGTATTGCAGTTTATCCTAACTTCTGTTTATCGTATCTACCTATGTGACATGCCTCTCTGTGTTTTCAAATTTGAATGGATAGAAAACTCTTATGGCTCTCAGAAGCAAAGATCAACTCCTGTTTTGATCACTTCTCCCACCATTTATTTTCTTTTTTTTCAGCATAACTGACCCACACAACCAATTATGTATGGTCTTTCCAAAGTCAAGCATGGCTACATTCCAGAACTAAAGCTTAAATGTGCCTGATGCCAAGCTCCAGTGCACTAGGTGAAAAATGTCCAGATACAATGAGTAGCAGAGAAGGACTTCAACATCTTTTATATTTTTTACTTACATTTTCAGGGCTTTGCTTTGAAAAAACTTTGAAGTCATGGCTGAAATAGCATGTCTGCAAGTAGTCTGGGGGGGGGGGGAGGCTGATAGCTTATCCTTTCTGCTTAGGGCACCACTTAAATGAAGTTCCTGTGTAAAACAGAGAGGAAAGAAACTCTTGTGGAAGCTCATTCAATGTAGTGGCTGAGAATGGAATGAAGGTATCGCCAGATTTGAAGCTTGCTGTGGAAAAGTTATTGTTACACAAGAAAACCATGTGATGCGTGATTCAGAAGATGCAATACTGTCATTCAGCAAGCAGGTTTGTTGAATTACTGTCCCTAATGACAGATGAATAATGAGTGGCTCACACGTTGGCACAGAATCCCTCAAGGTAGTTTTGCATACATTGCTGATCCTGAAGGCAGAGAAAATTAAGTTCACGTGTTCTTAAAACTGAGGCCACTCTCTCTGTTCTGATACGTGCACAGGACTCTTCTAGGCTTCACTGGAAGGTATGTTCACATATTCACAGTAGTATTGGGACCATTTGGGTTTGGCAAAAGTAACTCAGTTTTTGTATACTTACTTTTTCAACACCTAAGCTGTTATTCCTTGTGACTGGCTTTTCCATGCATGTCCTCTCGCTCCTTTTACTCTACTTTTTTACTCTTCTCACTGCAAGGGAGGAAGAAATATCAGTGGTGGAGGGGTGTGACGTGAGTTATATGTTTCCTAAGTAAGGGACTTCAGCTCTGTGCTTTCCGCTGTTATCTGCACTCACCTGTGCATGTGCAGCATAAGCTACTGCTAATCCCAGCACAAACAGAATAAAAAGCTTATTTCAGAATAAATCATTATGTTACACACAATCTGCTAGACTTGTGAGACATGGCAGCTATAAATGCTGACCAACCAGGACTGGCTTCTGCAGCTTATGACAGTGTCGCTTGCAGTACATTTGGTACAAAGCCCCAAATGCTGACTGCAGCAAGGGAAAAGTACTTTTTCATAGAAAATACAAGGCTGCTTGAGAGGCCTTCACTCTATCACAGTTGATCAGACATAATTTTTATGTGGCCTTCAGAAGCACATTTGATGTTGAGATATATATAGTATTTATAACATTAAGGCACGCATTCTGTATTACTGCGCTTAATCAGATCTCATGATTAACTGTTACTGAGTTACCGTGCTTTTGTACAGCAGGATTTCTGGTCCCACACTTTCCACGCATCACCTCCATGCTTGCTCCTGTAGTGGAGACTGTACAATGAGCAGTCAGCCAGGTACTCTCTGATCTGTGCTCCTGAGGAGAGATTATGTGGGAATAACAGGACAAAGCCACAGATTTCCGTAACTTCAGTCCCAATTCCTTCTCTTGCATATTTTACCTGATTTTGCTTCTGTGGATCTCAAAAATGCAGATTTTCCTTTATTCCCCAATGAAATAGAAGTGAATAAGTACATTTGGAAAAGGCCCTTGAGACTAACAGATGTTTCTGCATGTACCTACCCTCACTCCAGGGACAGGCTGGTGGCCTGGCAGCAGTGGGGAGGTGACAAGCGCTATGCTGTAGCTGTTCCTGGTGCAGCAGAAGTGAATAAACACGGCGATGGCAGCACTGCCCGCTCTGCTGCTGCCTTGCCTGGGCTGCTGGTGCGATGGCGGTGACTCATCCTGCAGCAGCAGGAGCATCGCGCAGCGCAGTGCTTTCCTCACAAATGTGTGCTCTTGGGGTGACAGTGAAAAGTAAACACAAGACAAGTAAAGCCTTTCCTCACTCTGCCTTTCCATGCTTATTTTCACTTGCAACCTGTTGTATTTTGCTGTCAGGTTGTAGTTCTGACGGGTGGCTCGTTGGGACCTTTCCTCTTGCTTCTCTGTGACCCTGCAAGTGACTTCAGCAGAGACCTTGTTCGCTTTTGCTCCTCTCTGACCCGGGCAGGGAGAGGACGGTGCCTGCTCCTTCTGCCCCTCTCCCTGTCGGCATTCATTACCTTCAAAATCAATTCCATCCTAGAAGCAAGCGCAGTGCTTTCAGTGCAGGTGCCATCTGATCTGTCAGAAGTCTCTCCTCCCGCCCGCGGCGCCAGGCAGGCCGCTGTGGGGTGACGTTCGGGTCAGCGGCTCCAGCCCTGGGCGGAGATCCGAGAATTCTTCGGAGCGCAGCGACCGCTGTGCGGTGCCCGCCCGTGGCAGTGAGCCGCGGCTCCGCGGGCAGCGCCGCCCCCTGCCGGCAGCGCCTCCTTCTGCAGGCAGCGGCCAAGGGGAGCTTATTTTCGTTTGAGTCGGCTTGCCATACTACCCGTGTTCCATCACCTTTTAGAATAGGTTTCCAGCAGATGCGTTCACGTTTGCAAACCCAGCGCTTCCTTCCCGGCACTGCCCGCTGAAAGGCAGCTGTCATCACAGCCTCGCTGCCAACCCATTACCCTGGGAGCGACGTTCAGGCGGAGGAGCCGCTCCGTCTGTATGCGCACAGCGCTCCCCAGGTGGCAGACTGACGGCACTTCAGCCTGAACTCCGTGCTACTGGCAGCAGGAACAGCAGTGAGCACAGGTGAAGCGTGTTTGATTTTTTTTGAGTTTTTTTACAGTATTTCTTAGTTGTTTAAATAGCTACGTAGTTCTAGTTTTTCCAATCTCTTGTGAAAATCTATGAAGATCTTTGAAGCATCTCTCTCTCAAAACTTCTGATGAGTTAAAGCACTTTCCAAGTTATCATAGAACACAGCATTGCTGGCTTTATTTTGTATGTACTTATTTATTTTTTGCTTTACATAGAAGGGAGTTGATGTTTTACTTATTTGGAGATTAAAGCTGCTAGAAGATGGCTTACAGTGTCATGTGGATGCTTTGTGCCATGCTTGCTAAGAGCCACTGTGAGGCTTCCAGAAAGAGCCTCAGAGCAACCAAGCAGCTGTGCCATGTCCAACACCGTAGTTACCTGCAAAGGTAACTACAAAATTTAAATAAAATGCTGATCTTTAGCTTCTTAAAGGGGAAGAAAAAGGAAATGTAGTTAAGTATCTTACAAGTTAGATTCATTCTTAGAATGGAAATGAAAATGCCTTTTGAAAATCATACAGACAGGTATTGTTCTGAGCTACGCAAAGCTTCGATACTGGCTTCAGTTGTTTAAACCAAATGGTAGTAGTCTAACACAGCTTTCAGCTTTTAAAAAGCTGCTTATTTTCAGTTGTTTGATCAAGTAAACTTGGAGGACTTACCAGACAGATAAGGCAGCTGTGATGTGTAGGCATTTAAGAGAATCTGGATGTTGATTTTACTGCTTCTATTACTACATGCGGTCCTATGAAATCCATCAAGCACGGGAAAGAACAAATGGCTTACATATTTTGAACTTGGAAGTTAATTATGTATGAGTTCTGACAGGTGCTTGCTGATATGTTTTAAACAAATTTAAAATTTACCCTGATAAATGCCTGTATCCGAGATGCAGGAAGGAGCTGGTGCCAGCCCCAGCTGCCGGGTGTTCTGTGCCAATGCAAACACCTTTAGTACAAGGCTTCAGGAGCCCTGCTAAATTACGGCCCCTTCGTTTAGTGTGGCCCTAAATAAACAGCCAGCAGTTGCTATTGATCATAACTCATTTGGAGTTACCGTTGGCCAAAAGCTACATGCAGCCTTAGTCCTGCTGGAGAGCTGTCCCAGCTAACTGCAGCACCAGTGCAGAGGAGGTGCGAGGACAGCTGCTGTCTGGCACACCCTGCTTAGTGTGACTGAAAGGCCTGGCAGGCAAAGAGGAGAGTGTACAGAGCTGGTTGGTTCGGTGTCAGGATACTGAACTCCTGAAGGGAAAAGAGCCATTGATGTTGGGTTATTTTGTATTTCAGGGAATGCAGCTGTTACTACAGCACTGCATGTTGTCACAGCTTGTCCTGGAGAATGGCATGGAAAGGAGTAGCAATGTGTCAGGACAAAGCAGGTTTCTTAGAAAATTTGATGCTTCTAATTGTCCTTGCCTGTAAGAAAGACTGTAACATTGCTATAGTTAACACAGAAGAGTGTGATTTTGTGAAATAAATGTTTGTCATGGCCTGAAACATTGAGGTCTGCCAGTAGGATTCCTGCCAAAATTCATGGGAGCATCTCATGTGACTGCAACAGGGTCAGATCTCCTAGCAGGTAAACATAGTAACAGAACAGTTAACGTGCTGTAACTTGAGGTGCACTGCCTTGCACAAGCCTGTGGCATTTGCACCTCTGTAGAGAAACTGTTACAGCACTGGTGTGGGCAAGGAGGATCCTCATCTGACAGCGTTTGAAACTTTGGGAGTGAAGCCACAGTGTGGAGAAACCTGGTAATTTCATGCTCAAATACACCAGCCAGCTCTACGCTTTATTGATCTTCCCCTTTCTATCAGGGGAAAATTTCCTATTAAAAATGCTAACGTATGATTGAAATGGCGGAGGGATTGCCTTTGATTTAAAGACTGTGCGCATGAATTGTGTCACAGTAAAAACATTTCAGCCCCAACAAGATCTGACACGGGAACCTTCAAAAGCCCCGGCTCCAGCACCACTTGGAGTTGCTTCCCTGGCTGTTCTGTTGCTGAGCTGTTTTGACAGCACGAGAAGCAGTGTCTGAGCACTGCTGTGTGGCACAAAGCCAGGCCCCTTCAGTAGCTCCAGGAATGTAAAGGCGGAACAGCCTGAAAAGCAGCTGTAAACATGTGATGAAGTGCAGGTGTAAAGTTGCAGCAACAGTTCTTAGCGATTTGTAAAATGAGGTAACTTCTGGTACTATTACATGTGTCACTATTGCTGCTGGGAGCCCAGGAATGCTGTTTTTCTGCCTCTCATGTACCATTATAATGGCTCTCAAGGCATCACACCCATCTTTGTGGCTGTTACAGGAAGTCTGGGTGCACATCTCAGTGAGCGGGTCAGGGTCAGGAACGCTGGGCACAGCAAAGAATCGCTCCTGAGGTTCAAGCACTGCGTGGGGTAACTGGGTGCCAGCAAGTGCTGTAGTGTGAGGAGCTGGAGCTGCCAGGTGTGAGGCTGGACTCACCCTGCTGCAGTGCTGCAGCTCCAACACAGGGTAAAAATGAGGCTGGCGTTGGCATGTGGCTGAGCGCCTCGTGTCAGTGCAGGTCAGCTGGAAGGAGTCCTTTTGCTGGTGCTGCTCTTTTTCCATTTGAAGACATGGGTTAAGCCATGCTGGCAGACATCTTCCACCAGGATTAATGTGTGTGTCCATTACGAGGCTCAGAAGCAGGGCCTTACTAATGCATCTGGAGCGTGCTTGTTTTGAATCCACTGCTCTCAGCTGGCCGTGTCCCTCTGTTAGTGGAAGGGTGCTGAAGGCTCAAAAGCTCAAAGTCTGGTGTAACTTGTGCTGCTCACATTCACATCTGGTAAAGCTGGCCCATTTTTCAGATGGGCAGTGCTGTGACAGGAGCAGCCTGGCGCTGATACCCCCGCGTCCTGACTGGCCTGCGTTCCCAGGTGGGTTAGCCCATGCAAGTCTGAGTGACAACAGTATGTGTACTTTGCTAACTTAATTCACTGGGGGAAGGAAGAGTCCTTCCAACTCACAGTCCGGCAGGGTGAGCTTGTGGCACTGCTTTCCCCTGGAAGGTTTTCTCTGCCTCTTGTCCTTAAGTGCCAAGCCCATGTGCTGCAGCCGAGAGCCTGAGTTCTTGCTCCCTTTTGTGAAAGAAGGTATTAGCAGGCTCGCTGTTAATTTTTGCTTCAGGACCTTGTGACAGGAACAAGCAAGAGTCAAGCATTAGAGCTGATAATTATCATAGGATTTTGGTAAGTCTGTGGACAAATTCACAGCATTTTCTTTATTCAGCCATGGCCACTCATGCAATAGAGGTATGGCGTGCTTATGAAGTTCAAAAACAACATACAAAAACCTATGGTTGGAATACTATTCTGGGATTCCTTTCTGAAACACTGATAATTGTTGTAAGTGGACAAGCATGGAGTATAGCTTTCTGCAGACAATAGTAAAGGGGCAGAGAAGAGATGAGGAAGTGGTTGGAATAGCGTATCACCCTGAGCACTATGACAAGTGATCTGCACTTGTCAGGAAAATGCAGAGGATCTGCAGATTCTGAACCCATTAAATTTACACATCTTCTGTCCTTGTTGCTGTTTAATCAGCCCATGCAACTTATTTTCGTGTGCTGCTTTGCCAACGTGCAGCAAGCAGCTTTCTTGCTTCACACAAGTATTACATTTTTCAGTTTTTTATTACAAGAAAAATGAATTGTAAATTCAGGCACTCAAAAGTTGAGATGAACAAAAATAAAGGGCCCTTAAAAAATTTAACTGCTCTGGTCAAAAGCGGGAACAGTCCTGCTGCTAACGGCTGTTAATAATTCACGAACAAGATTTAAAGTGAGTATAGTGTAAAGGGAAATTGCTATTGGTAGGAGCTCAGAGTTGTTGTAGCTTTGATGCTCCTTGCTGACACTGAGTGGTGCAATTACCACATGCTGATGGAGGAGAGCTGCTATTACCACATTTTCTGAGTCAGCTGCTGAGTGTTGCTTTTTTACATCAGTATGTATTTGTGTGTGTATCATAGGCAGCTTCTATAAAGTGTTTCCCTAGTATTTTTTAACACAATATTACAAAAAAGACCAGATATTTCTTTCTTTTTTATTATTTTTTTAAATTCCAGTATTGTAAAAGATGAAGATACTGGGGCTGTGACTGGGGGCTCTGTGTGATAAAAATAGCAGCAAGGTAGTGCTAAAGACCTTGAGAAATTTCATATGAAACTGTTTTGCCCTTTACCTTGGGTGATGCTCCTTTGTTAATTTTTGCAAACTCAGTGATGAAAGTGTGGATAATTAATTAACTTTTTGTTTGTAGACTTACAAGGACTTTGTGCTGTTGGAGGGAGAAAAAAGTTAAAAAATGAGCACACCATTTGTTGGTGTGATTGTCACAACTGGAAGAGTAGAAAGCAGGGACTTGAGGGACTGCTCATGTACCTGGGCAGGTATTTTTCTATGCCTACTTGACTGCTTGTGAACTTTTTCAGTCTTACTTTTTTGCTAGGAATATTTTAGGATTGATCTGTGTTCAGGAGTAAATCGTTTGGAAAAATTGGTGTTAAAATGGGCTCATTTATTTTCAAAAAGGAAGTGACAGAAAGAGCACATTTTTAGCCTTGCATTGAAGTATCGTCCTAACCTTGAGTTTGTAGATTACTGATACCAGAGGCATGCAGTTTGTTTGCTCAATCTAGTGTGTCATAGTGTGTGTAGATATTATAAAGGAAGAATCTGAACATTTCATATTTTTTCATGTTCTCTTTTAAAAAAAATAATAAAACAAAAAAAGAAACACATCAAAATATATTCAGAGAGCATTAGGGTTCCACTAGCATTGGAAAAAATAGTAAGGAAATAACTAAGAAATCATATGTCTGTTGCTGTAGGTGTGTATATATGACAAATTACTCCATAACGGTTCTTTACCCAGAGGAGCAGCCTCCACTCCAAGCAAAAAATCTTTAGAAACTGCTGGAGGAGGGTTCATCATTCTGGGTTGTTCTGCTTTTTCACATAGTCAGTAAAAGCTGGGCAAATCTGATTATGAGTGGGTGTACATTTTCTATGTAAGCCCTGGATTTTCTGGAAGAGCTAGAACAATTTAGGTTGAGTAGGAGAGGTATCGATTACACTGGTGGTGACTCACCTCATTAACTGTATCTTGCCAATGGCCTCACACCATGTGAAGTTTTTTTTAATTTATTTTTCTATGGCTGGCCAGTCGTTTGTCATGTTGACAGGCAATGGCCTTCTGAGAACACTAGCTACCATTATGGGATCACTGAGGCTGAACAGAAAAGGAGAAAATAGCAGGAAGTATAAAACTGCTACTCTGTCTCAAAACCAGGTAGGTGGAAAAAATGGTCATTGTGAATCTGTTTGAGCATAAGGTGATAACTATTCTTTTGGTGTTAAGCAACTTCATCTACCTCAGCTTCAAAGAAAAGCCTGAAGCAACGAGAATAAATTTCCTAACAGGTGGGTAGGAAATAGATGTTCTCAGACTGTTGATTACCTTTGAACTAAGCATACAGATTTGGAGAAAATACAGAATATCTAGCAAACAGCACAGAGGATGTGCGAACCATTCCTCTACCTATATCCAGCAATACTTTATATTGTGAAAACCATCTGTTTTCAGAAGATCTCAAATGTCCCGTTAGTGTTTAGTGGAAATGTGTCATGGCTGAGGGTTTCTCTTGGGTGTTCTCTGGAAGCACTCGTGAAATGTGGAATGTGAAAATCAGCCAAAGAAGATCTTTTTGGGAAGGTGAATTATGTGGAGACTCAGTCAGGCCTAATCTACAGGAGAGATTAAGAAGAAATTTTCATGAAAATTTACAGATAAAGCATCTGTGTTTTGATCTGACAGTGGAGGGTCTTGTAAGGGATTCCGTCACATCTCCATGACCTTAAAAGTATAGATCTAATTTCTTATTTGAGAAAGGACATAAATTAAGTTTATAGATAGGCAAAACTACGTTGCAGGGATGGAACCAGACACAAGGAAGAGCGAAGCCAGTGTGAGATTAACCCTAAAAGTTGAAGGTGTTGTAGGAGATGGCAGTGAAGAGTTTTCATTATGATTGAATATTAATTAGTGACATGGCTATTAATGATGACAGTAATTAACAGAGGAAGGAAAGACTTGTCATTGTCCCGAGGGTGAGTAATCAGTCTTGGCAGGTGATAAATAATGGTTCAGCAAACTCAGCAGAAAGATAATCTGTCTGCCTCAGGACAACTGGAGAACAGCTATAAAATCTTCCAGGCTCTTGGCAACATTCAAGAAAGACTTCATGTTTTTAAGAGACAAATTAAAATCCTTGATCTCTAATGTTGCTTATATTCTGGAGTGACTGATCACAGTAGTTCTGACTGAGTCAAACCTGTATTTGTTAATCTTAACAGCGAGAAGAAAGATTGGTGAAACAGCTTTCAGCGTTGTTTGAATGTTTGATTGCAGTTTGATTAAAATTGAATAAATTCAAGTAGGATATGAGTTAATCTTGTGTTAAGTATTCTGTATATTTGGAAAGGGATTGATTGGAATTCACCTCCCTTCAGCAAGACAATGAACTAACTACTCTAAAAGATGTTCAGATATGAGCTGTTGCATCATTTGGGAATGAAATGACTAAGAGTACTGCAGACCTGTAGTCTGAGACCAAAATCAGGGAAACCAGTGGACTTTTTAGTTTGGAATATGAACAGAAAAAAAAAAAACAATAAAACAAACCAAGAATTCTTTACCTTGAGCCAAAACAGCAAATTGTGAAGTTTTGTTTCCAACAATAAAGAAGGCTTTGATTTCAGTCTTCTTGAAAAGATTTTCTAACCCCAAGTGTTTGTTGTTCCTTTAGGCTATTTTTGTTTTGCAGAAGGCAGCATCCATGTTTGTAGAATTCAAAGTTTTATTAACAAGCATGTCAAAACAACAGTTACGAACTCCAAACATTTTCCTATGTATTTTTCAGCTAGCTAGCACTATGTCTGCCAGTAAAATCCCAAGCAAACATCCCATGTACTGAATGCACAGAATGTTGTCTGTGGACAAATCACTAAAAATGTGGCTTATTACTCTAGACAATAAAGTGCCACATTTTATGGGTGAGTCAATGCATTCTAATGTTCAACAGTGTAACTTTAGTGAAAAGATTGCCAGTTTCTTGCCTATTTATTGTATATGCACACTTATCTTATGCAGGGTGTGCAGAAATGAACTAAAGCAGTACTCAGCTAGGACTCTGAAATTTGTAAGGCTGTAAATTAGTCAAAATGTGTTTTATTGGGGTTCTGTTGTGTGACTGGCTATGGGTCAACTGAGCTCCTGAGTGCCAGAGGACAAAGAAGGGATCACTAGGCACACTCTCTTCAGCAAACTGCAGCTTGTCTTTGACACAAACTAGACTTTTAGCTCTCTTTGTTTGACTGATAACTCAGTTCCACATTTCTGTATGATTGTCCTGATATTAAAGATCCCAGGTGCCAATAAATGGTCCTTCATCTCCTTGCTGGATAGTACTTTCAGAAACAGAACTCCCTATATCACAGAATCACAGAACAGCCTGGGTTGGAAGGGACATCAAGGATCATGAATCTCCCTGCCATATGCAGGGCCACCAACCTCTACATTTAATACTAAACCAGGTTGCCCAGGGCCCCATCCAACCTGGCCTTGAATACCTCTAGGGATGGGACATCCACAACCTCTCTGGGCAGCCTGTTCCAGCACCTCACCACTCTCATAGTAAAGAACTTCCCCCCGACATCCAACCTAAATCTTCCCTTCCTCAACTTCAAACCATTTCCCCTTGTTCTGTAGTTATCTACCCTTTCAAAGAGCTGATTCCCCTCCTGTTTGTAGGCTCCCTTTAGGTATTGAAAGGCTGCAATGAGGTCACCCCTCAGCCTTCTTTTCTCCAGGCTGAACAAGCCCAGCTCCCTCAGCCTGTCTTTGTAGTGGAAGTGCTCCAGCCCCCTGATCATCTCTGTGGCTCTCCTCTGGACCCTTTCCAACAGCTCTCTGTCTTTCTTGTACTGGGGGCTCCAGACCTGGACACAGTACTCCAGATGGGGCCTCATAAGAGCGAAGTAGAGAGGGACAATCACCTCCCTGTCCCGGCTGGCCACCCCTCTTCTGATGGATCGTAGGATACCATTTGCTTTCTGAGCTGCAAGAGCACACTGGTGACTCATGTTAACTTTTTCATCCATCAGAACCCCCAGGTTCTTCTCTGCAGGGTGATTCTCAAGGTCTGCTCCTTCCAGTCTGTATAAATGCCTTGGATTCCTCCATCCCAATTGCAAAACCTTGCACTTTGCTGTGTTGAACCTCATTATGTTCACCTGGGCCCACCTTTCAAGCCTGTTGAGGTCCCTCTGAATGGCATCCCTTCCTTCCACCGTGTCAACCGCACCACTCAACTTGGAGTCATCAGCAAACTTGCTGAGGGTGCACTCAATTCCATTGTCAGTGTCATTGATAAAGATGTTAAAGAGCACTGGTCCCAAGACAGACCCATGGGGGATGCCGCTCGTTACCAGCCTCCACCTGGACATAGAACCACTGATGACTACCCTCTGTCTGTGGCCTTTCAACTAATTTCTTATCCGAGGGGTGGTCCTCCCTTCTAATTCACACCCCTTCAATTTGGAGATAAGGATGTGGTGTGGGACCATGTCAAAGATATATTCTATATGTTGAGGTGAGAGAAATGCAACTGGGAGAGAAGTTACACAAAACCATTAGAGTAGCAGTTGACTTAAAGTGTCACTCTGGCACTTGGGCTTAGTACCTACCAATGAGTATATAGTTACAGTGCGCGAAGGAAGCAAAAACAATTTGAAACCTCAGGAGAGATAAAAAGGGAAATGGATAATAAATGCATATAAGTTCTTTTGTATCTCATCTCAATATTATCTTTTTCTAGGACTCTCAAAAACTTCTTGGTCTCAGTGTTCAATGCCTTCTTTTTTCCCATTTATTTATTGATTTTCTTTTGCAGGTGCTGATATTGTGCAGTGGCTTATGAAGAACCTCAGCATTGAGGATCAAGGTAAGGTGAACCATGGCTGGGAATTAACAGACATTTCAGCTATATTGTGTGTGTGCCATAAAAGAATATGTACTACTTCACTGCAGAGTCTAAAGCAGTAGAACAACAAGGTTGATTTAAGTATTTGGTGGGAAGGAGGAAAGCAGATAAGAATCAGCAACATAATTAAGTCTAATATCTTACAACTACAGTGCATAGAAAGCACTTTGTAGGAGTCCTAGCGTATCTGTGAAATTGTTGCTACCTAAGAAAGCCTGATGTATTCTAAGGCTCTTCCCAAACCCAGGAAGGAAGTTGGTAGAGTGATTAAATGGGTGAAGGTAGTGAGAGGACTCTCTGGTGTGGAGAAGGATAGCCACAACTGACAGGACATGGTGGCCAAGGATGATACAGACACCAGTGTGGGATCAGATGGTGATTTATCGTGGCAGCTAGATAAATGGATAATGAGCCATAAACTGTGATCAGTGTTTGGGCACAGTCCAAATAGTTCACACTTCAGAGAAACCAAAATCACCTTTCACACAGTTAAGAACTATGGGGAAAAAAAAGGCCTTGTTCAGGCCCAGAAGTTTCTTTTGCTTTCCTGTAAAGAAAAAAAAAAAAATCAACATTTCATTTTGCAGTCTGCTGTCACCATGTAAAAACAGGAATAGAGGCCACATCAACTCACCCAGGGCAATTTTCTACACACATTTCTTCTCGTGAATCCAGTCAAGTCCAAACCTGAATTTCAGCTGCAGACAATGGATTTATTATCTGCCTTGGCACATGTGATAATCTAATGTGTGTTTTGCAAGTCTGAGATAGTAGATGTATCTTTTAATAGCTGACATCTGTTGAAAATCTGTGCAAATCATAAACTCATAGAACGGTTTGGATTAGAAGGGATCTTTAAGATCATGTAATTCCAACCCCCCTGCTAGAAACAGGGACTCCTCCCTCTAGACCAGGTTGCACAAAGCCCTATCCAACCTTGTCTTGAAAGCCTCCAGAGAGGAGGCGTTACTGGGCAGTCTGTTCCAGTGTCTCACCACCCTCACAGTAAAGAATTTCTTCCTAATATCTAATCAAAATCTGTCCTCTTCCAGTTTAAAGCCATTTCCCCTAGTCCTGTTCCTACATGCTCCTATAAAAAGTCCCTCCCCAGCTGCTGTAGTGGCGAGGGCTGCATCTAGGGAGTTTCATCTATATTTTAAGGCTGCTTTCTGCTCTCCTGCTTTGCATGATTTCATTGAAAGGCGTATGGATGAAGTGTGATTGAAACATGGCTTATGCACGTGAGGTGATGGTGTGACTCATCCACAACCCTGCTGCTGAAAGCAGATGGTTGTGCAGGGCGCATCATCCTGACACATCTCTTTTTTCTCTCTTTTTCTACTCTGTAACAGGGGAAGCAATACACTTGGGAAGTCTTATCGCTGCACAGGGTTATGTGTTTCCAATCTCAGACCACGTCCTTACCCTGAAAGATGATGGGACGTTCTATCGTTTTCAGGTTGGTGAGCCCTCTGCCTTGCTTGTGTGTCCTTTTCTGCTGTCTTCTGGTAGCACAAAATTGAGTAGCCACTCTCCTGTCCAAAGTGGACCAGAGCAAACTTTGGAATCAGATATTTGAGCTCTGGCGCAGTGGAAAGTTCATATCTTTAATCTGCTTCTGGTTACAGGTTGGTGTGGGAGGGGGCTTCAGCCTTTGGCTCTGTTACAAAGAATGCCTAACCTTGGCAGCTACTTAAGCTGGGACACTTCTAACCCTCATTGTCTCTGTGTCTCCAGATACGTTCAGTTTTTAAAGCATCCTGTGCTTGAGTTCAGTGTCCTTTCCAAAACTTGCTGCTATCAAACTCCTAGATAACTGGTGTGAGTGCTGCAATAACTCCTTTTAGACAGATCGTGTAACTTTAAAAGAAGCAGTAAGTTCAAAACCAGAGTCCTGTTGTTTAACCTTGCTCATTAAGTTTTTATTTTTCTGTTATTTGATATCTGTCAACTTCCTTATCTTTCCTGTGACCTCTTTTCTATTCACTCTACCATTTTTTCCTTTCCATTTGTTTTTTCTTTTTTAGTTTTTATTTGAAAAGCATGTACTTATCTTTGCATCTGCTGCTGCTGCTCATGCTCACATTCCCACTCCTAACGTGGTATTGTTATCACATGAGACCAATGGCACAGGGAACAAAAAACAAAAAACAAACAAACAAAAACAAAAAAAGAACAGGGAGATCACAGACCTAAACGTATCTCTGCCCACCTTCTAATTGCCTGGCATCACTCATTGTACGACACTTGGCAGAAGCAGGGGCAATGCTGATTGCCTGTTTAGTTGTATTTTTGTGATACCATAGGAAGTTTAATTCTCAGATAATCCAGTGCCAGATTTCAAAAGCAGAGTATCATTTAATTTCTTATTTTAAGCCTGTGTAAACTACATCATCAAATTGTTTTGACTGCTTATTGACTTTTTTTTCTCTCCCCTTATCTTTTCCTGCAATTGTGTTTACTGTTTGTCTGTTGTCATTTCCTGCAACAATTCTCCTCAGACTTTTTCTGCAAAAATAAGCTGATAGGATCATTTTTCTTTTCCATTACTTCACTTTCCATTACTTGACACTTTCTACCTTGACATCAGTCCCCCCTTTAAGAGTAGCTCATCATCTTGTGAAGTTCAGGAGATATATGTCAGTGAGGTATTGAACCATGTATTGTTTGATCCCTCTGAGTTTTCTCACTGTACATTGGTGCAGGGAATATTTTTCGTATGTGTGTAAATGTCCCATGCATTTTTGTGGAATTGCATCATTAATGCAAAACAGTGTTCTGTAATTTGTGTGGTCACAAGGACATGATTTTTCATTCATGTCAAAACTGAGATAGAACCAAATGTAGTAATATCTTGTAATTAATTATAGCAACTGCAATACGCAGACTTGGATAGAAAACCAAACCAGAAAGTTTAGCAGGACTCGTGCTTTCAGAATGACCATAATCAGCTGAGTTTTGAGCTCTTACGTCTGATTTATTTTAAAGTGAATTGTTTTGTTGGCTATCAACCAAACTGAAAGCCACTCCAAAAAAAGCAAGTTGGCGTGTAGCGTATATGAAAGGCCACAAAGATTTTCTCACTGTCCTATATAAATAAGTAAGTAAATAAATCTGGGTGCCTGTGAATTCCTGGGAAAAGATGGAGTTCTGGTGATAGAGAGTAAGGGGTCTGTATTCAGATGAGAAGGAAGGAGTGCCTGAAATGCTATCAGGGTGTATGTCCTCAATCAGAAGTGCGATGTTTCTGCCTGCAGTGAGGAATGTTAGAGAGGATGCCTTTCTGGGAAAAGCATCATCAATTTTATTGAGAGCTGTAGCATTGTTTCCTTCCCCTGTGAGTAGAGACTGGGCTGTAGACATTGTGATTCTTTTTGTACTTGACAATTTTTCTGCATCTGATTTGCTTTTCATCTCTTAAATTATGAAAATGCTTATGTTATTTCTTAGGCACCATACTTTTGGCCTTCAAACTGCTGGGAGCCAGAAAACACAGATTATGGTGAGAGCATAATTATTTCATTGCAGAAACCTAGTACAGAAAGTTTGTGATGGAAGAAATTGTCCTTCAGCTGACAAGTTCAGGAGGGCCAGGATTTCACATACTGTTGCCTTCATTCTCCAGTAGCTCTGTTCGTTTCAGCAGGATTTATGGCAAGCAGAATATTGCTCTGTGGGAATCTTAAATAATATCGGTATGGCTTTTGTTGGAGAGCATGCTTTGATCTGTAGCTGAATTTGATATGTTGATCAATAAAAAGTTACCTCATTTGGGCACTTGTCTGGCTGATCAATACATCAGTATATAACTGATGGCATCCTGTAGCTAAGCTTCTGTGGTGCATGACATCACACTTTTTTTTTTTTTTTTTTTTTAATATAAGATTACCAGCTTCTAGCTGGTAAAAAGAGAAAACTGAGTGTGGTTTATGAGCTAATAAACTGTAACATGGGGTATTAGACGTGTGAATGCCTGCAGACAGTGATAATACATAAAGAAAATATGTCAGTATTGTTATCTTTAGCTGTCTCGGTGCAATATTGCTGTCTCTTCCAGAACTGCACTTCTTTCACAGCTGAATGATAAAATCAATTGATGCATCCTGGTGTGGCACTCAAACAGGAAGTGAATCCATGTGTGTGCCCATAAAGCAGGAGCTTCTGGAAATGCCTCTTTTGAAATACCTCATAATCTAAGATCAGTTTACAACTCCTCCCTGAATAATCATTTTTTCTTTCCCAAGTAATAATTATTCATCATTACGGATTCTGGAAGTCATTTGCCAGGGTGAGAAGTAACTCGTGATGGTGTCTGTCATGTGATAGTTCACTTGCAGTCCTCCACTGCAGGGAAGCTAACGCAGACTTGTGTTTATCCCAGTGAGGGGATTGCTTAGGACAAAATGCTGTTCGTTGTGTGCAAAATGGCTTTCAGATTTTACAAACAGTCACCATATACGTGTCTGAATATATTTTCTGTAAATATCAGAGTAACAGCCTGAAGAGGGAGGTTCTGTTTCTGCCTATGGTATTTGTTCAATAACTGGGTTCCACTGTTTCTGGCTATTGTGCAGCAAAGGCATTGGGTGGAACAGTACATCTCAAAATCAAGCCCCATGTGAGCCAACCCACAGCTGGATGAGGTGCGACTGCATCAGCTCTGAGCCCTGTAGTGACAGATTTCCATCTATCCCAGAAATCTCTAACATATGCTTATAATCAGTCTCTGCATATCAGGGGTCTGTGCAGATGGAGTCTTCCCAGGAATTAATCCCAAATTAGCAGTAGACCCAAATAAAACTGAAATCCCAGCAAGCTCTTCATACTTTTGTTATTTGCACAGATTTGCTCACAGGACTGTAATGAACTTGCTAATGGCAGGTCATTGCCTTGTGTGGAGAAGTACTGCAAGACTCTCAGTTTATTTGGTATTATTATTTGTCTGGCAGGTGAAGCTGCTTTTGAGAAGTATAGAAGTAAATATATTTGACCCAATCAGCTCTGGTTACCATGCATAATGTTGGCTTGTTATAAGGATGTTAGAATTACAGGAATGGCGTTGAGGAAAATAACACAAATATCACTATTTTTTGTTGTATTTTACATAGATGATGAGGTTCCCAATGGAAAACATTCATGGAAGTGGCAGAAAATCGTATTTATGTGCAAATCAATATCCCATGGTTTTCAAAGAAAATCCAAACATTTCTGAAAAATGTTATTTTCTATAGAGGATGCTTTGCCTTCTGCCCCATGCCAGTTTGGTGCACTGTTGGATAATTTTTACCTGGCCCTGCAGTACAAGAAAGAGGGCAAAATGCAAGGAAATCTATGCAGTTTATTCCCGGACTTCATCACCAAATGAGATAATTGGATCTTTTTTATGTAGTTCACTTCTGACTGTATACCCTGGGTGTGCTGGGGACCTTTTGTTTCAGCCTTTAGTGGAAATGGGCTGAGCTGACAGTCCAGCTGAGCCAGCCCCAGAAGATAGCCTGGAACTGGTTAGGTATCCTCTGGTATCTTGACCCTCTGAATCCCAGCTCACACCAATTTCTGCAGCTGTCTGCGTATGGTGAAATGGGCAAGAGCTTTTCTCAGCTGTTTGAAATGTACAAAATAAGTGGATGGAGCAAATGAAAACTTGCTCAAGTTATACCTTTGTGATCCAGCCCGTATTTCTGTTATCATTTCAATATCTTGATTTATTTTTTCCTAATTATTCTTTAAGAGGAAAGGAAATGCAGAGGTATATAAGGTTGCTTGCTTTTGAAGGAATTTTTCCAAAGTGCTGAGGGGAACAGGTTGCTAATGCTAAATCTTTTACCAGCATCAGAAGTAATTGTGTCTTTCTCAGACATCTTGTTAGGTCTAGGCATCAACTCTCAGCATTTTTAAATGAGATGTCCCAGATGTTTAAGGCCTCTGAGATTGCTAGCACATAATGTCAGCTGGGTATTCAGCCCTCTCATTACTTGGCTTATGTTGCCTTCAGATGAGAAGATCATGGAGGTTTGTGTTTTTTTAAGATCTTGTACTAATAATCTGTCTGTAATTGTTTTCTGTTCTGTTTCTCCCTTTAGCCATCTATCTTTGCAAACGGACCATGCAGAACAAAGCTAGGCTGGAGCTGGCCGATTATGAAGCCGTAGGTACACTCCTGCTAAAGTTTAAAGTGTGGGGGCATGGGGGAGGGCTTTGTTTGCCAGCTGAATGCTGCAATTTAATGCCTTGGGGTCAGCCTTTACTGTGTGTCTTTTTTTAGCTGTCAGAATTTGTTGAAGGTTGATCTGGAAAGAACATCAGGCTCACGAATGAGGAATGTCCCCAGCTCTGCAGCCTCTCCAGTTAAAGCACCAGCACCAAGAGGCAAATCACACAAAAGTTTACATTGGTTTCCTCTTTCCAGTTAACAGTTCCTGGTTTGTATAGCAGATATGAACCTGCAGAAATCATGGATTTTTGGGTGCACTGCTGAGCAATTAAACTACTAATGACCCATGGCATGTAGTTACATACTATACGTACAATATAGTTACATACTGTAAAGGAAAGCTTTCAGTTATGAACCTTGGACTGTGTATTCAGTATGCTATCACACTTATTCAGGGAGTGTTTTCTCTTATGAAATTATTATTCATAAAAAATATCACAAAACTTGGCTTCAGATAGTGTAGTTTGGGTCAATAGGGAGGGGAGGATGGAGGCAGGAGTGTCAGTGTTGAAATGAGTTTCTTTGAATGTTAGCATTGTATAACAGTCTGACCAGCTGAATTTTGCTTTCCATCTTTCTTCTCGTTTACTAGTTCAGCAGCATAACTGTTGAATGTCCAAAGTGGATTTTTTCAGTGAAGTGTTTTTACGAAGATGGCTCTAGTGGACTTGTGTGTTCATGTTTATTATCTAACACATCTATATTGTGTATACTATAGGGTGTTTTATTCTTTTTTCCTAGAACAGATTTTCTCCTTCTTCTTTTCCTTCTACTATATTTTTGGGTCTTTTCTACACATAGATATGTACATACACCATTTGGTTCTTTCTGCAGAGAACATACAGAAATTGCCACTTGTCTAATCCACCCTTGTCCCATGAGTTCTAATTGTGAAGTACAGATATAAAGGAAGGAACATAATAATCCATATGCATTTATACGGCATTTTACTGAATTTTTACTTCTGCATATTTTGTTTCATTATTAAAACCATTAAAATTGGTCACAGCCTACCAATTAACTGTAAGTAGTCTAAATATCTATATCAACAAAAGACGGTTCTGCAGCACACACTCCCACACATGCCGTAAGAGTAGCAATGCACCAGTGATGACAAATAATTAGATCTTGGCAGTCTCTCATTTTTCTTGTGAATATTGCGTTGCACGATTAGAGGTCGCTTCTTCATTCATACTTTGCTCTCTTAATTAAAGACAATCAGATAAGAATGGCACTGACTTTTCCTAGTCATTATGAGAGCTGAAGCAGACCCAACACCAGAGACGTAAATTGAGCACACGTGAGAGAAACAGGTTTTGGGGAGTGGGAAGGAGTCCTGTACATTCAGTACCAACTTTCGGAGATGTAGCATGAGGACATTTCTCTGCGGGCACCAGCACTGCCTTGGAGTTTCCAAAGAGAATCTCTACAAAGCATCACAGGGGACATTTCATTTGAGGTTCTGCTTGCATCATTCACAGGCAACTTCCCACTCCCAATTTCTGCTGGTAAAGCAGAGCTCTTCTTTGTATGTTTGAGCTTGCATGATTGGATTTAACTTTATAACTGGCCAAACATAAGCATGATTCAAATAATGCTTCAATTGGTGATATTTAATTGGCTTCATCATGTTTACTCCAGAGGGCACATATGAACATAATTTAAAATAAAAAATAAATCAAAGCCACAAAAAAATTCTTTTTTCAGATATTACAAGTGGTTCACAGTAAAGGAAATCATCACAGCTTGGCACAGCTGTAAATCATTTGCTTAACTGTTTTCCTCCATGTAGAATACAGAAACTCTTAAGTAGACTTCGTGGTAACTGAGCCAAGCTTTGTCTTGTGTTATACAAGAGCTTGAAGTAAAAAGTAGGGAGACTTCTAGCACTGAAATGCATGCACTTAAGCATTTTCTTAAATGGAATCAATGTAAAAAGAAAAACAGTAGAACTAATATTTTTTATTTTCAAAGAAAATTTGTAATAGTTGAACCAGCTGTAATGGGTCAGTTTAGTGGTCTCATAGGCCTCCTTCAAGTGATTGTGGATGTGACTTCAAGGTGCTTTTTGAGCCTCAGATTCAGGCCATGTCAGTGAGCTTGACCTTGGTCTGTGAGGAAGTTATATCCATCTCCAAGTGTTCAGATCCTGATGCTCTCTGCAATAGACCTGAACTAGAATTCTTCAGATGCAGGAAAAAGGCCGCATCTGGATCTGGTCTCTCAGTGAGCTATTTTCATTGTTCAGACAAACAAGCTATTTCCTTTTGTGAATCATCCTGGCAATTCCCAGACTTGAGTGCGGTGCAGCTGCACAGTGCTCTCAGGGCTGAACAGAGCAGGAGATGCTCAGGCTTTACACCTTAGTGAAAGGGACCAGTGTGGGGAGGAAAGGGAAGTAGGAAAGAGAGGGAATCATGCAGGTGGCAGCCATCTGCTATCAGAAATGGAAATTGTCAGCTTCGCAGAGCTTCTCTGTATTGTCTTTTGGGAACAAGACCATCATCATTTTACTAATAGATCTCAGGCTGTCTTCATCACACTCTATTACTTCTCCTGACAGGGTCCTCTTGGCTGCAGCCTGAAAAGATGTGTCACGACCTTGCTTTGCCTATGGGATAAATCACCTGAAACCAGCGCTGACTTCCATGTCTTGAGTTCTCCAGCTTAAAAAAAAAAAAAGAAGGGGAAATAAAATTAACTCCCTATGTACTAACTGCTCTCAAGCAATTGTTGTAATTACCAGAATTAATTGTTCTTAACTATTTTCATCTTTTGTCAGGAAAACTTAGCAAGACTTCAGAGAGCATTTGCAAGGAAGTGGGAATTCATCTTCATGCAAGCTGAAGCCCAAGTGAAGTGAGTAATCCTGGAGCAGTGAACTGCCCCAGTATCTAGGGCTGCATAGGGAGGGGGATTCTGAGAGTTTCTCTCTTAAAGTCTTCACTGCAGCTAAGCTCAGAAGGAACTGGTAAATCATCAGCAGACTGGAAACAATAGAGAGCCAGAGAGCTAAGGTTTGTGCCAGAATCTGAAAGACGTGTTTAAATGTCTCTGTGTAGAAATGCCCATCAGGAGTTCCTGAGCCTGAATTTTCCATGCAAGGTTGGGCGATTCACTTGCACATTCTGCTTCTACTGTTGTATAGTATTTTTATTTCACGTAAATGGAAAGAACAAAATTTTGTCATCGGTCTATATAACTCTATGCTTGTAAAGTATTTTTAAAATACTGTTATTTAGAAGTGCTTATAAAGGTGGGGTTCACAGCAGATTGTGTTTGTTTTTCTCATTTATTGCAATCCCCAGTCAACTCAGCTGTACCTCTATTTTCTGCACTCCAGTTTATGCTCCTAACAGTGTGGAGGATTGGGTACCACTTACGTGAAACTTACTCCAACTAAATACTGTTTTGGTTTTTTTCTGTCTTCTACTCACAGTTGAAATGTTCATTTTTGTTCACATCTTTCCAAAAACAGTTCAATGTTTTTAGCATGTTATCATTACTGCTGCAAAATGAGTGCTGTCCAGGGTTTGTAGACCAGTGTACTTAACAGCCCATGTGCCCATTTTGTGCATCTAATCATCTCCTGTAAAATTGGAAGGCTGATGAAGGTGGTGCATAAGAATACAGGGTATTCTTATGGGCTGTATTGATAGAAATAATTTGCGCTTTCAACATCAGATGCTAAAAAGTTAAGGGATACTTTTACTTGAGGGTGTGGCTGAGGCATTGGTCTCTATCTTTGATTAACTCATTGGAATTTTGATTAATTGTAATTATGCACTATTTAAGTACATGGTAATTATCCTCAAAATAACAAGGGATTTTTTTTTGAAGAGAATACCAGTGTTCTGCTTAGAAGAAAAAATTGGAAGTTACACTAGCAGTTGTACTTTCAGTTACTTAAAGGTTTGTTGCCAAAAGGGAAAAAATCTCAGTCAAAACAAAATTCTGCATTCCATTTATAGCATGAATTATCACCTAAGAAAGAAATTTTAATTTCAGAGTTTTTACAGGGTCAGCGTTGCATACTCATCTTTTCATGGAGAAAAGATGGGTTAGAATTCACAGTGCAATGCATGGCAGTGTATTAACTAAAACGGAAAACAAAGCAAAACATCTAAAAGCATTTCTCCTGGTTTTGTGTTCTGTGTTTGCTTCTCAGCTCGGTACAGTGAAGTGGAGTCTGGTGGCAGCTTATGCTGAGCTGTTTTCTTATCTCAGCCAGCTCCAAAATGCGTTGGACTCGAGGATTTTGTGGGGAGGGAAGGGGTGTTCAGATGCATCAGCCTCAGTACCTAGTTTCCTTGGTACACATCTAGCACAGACTCAGCTGAGGATCACTGCCCCTCCTAAAGAAAGACAGGAGAGGTGAGAACCTGATTGTCAGAAGCTGTAGCTTGCTTGTGCTTTCTCTCACTGCTTCACTATCCCAGGTGGCAGCAGTGCAAGAAGTCAGCATGGGGTTGCTGTCAGCCTTTCAAGCCTGGTCTGGAGGCAAGGGTGGTTCCTCCTCTTTGGGTGTCATCTGTCTTTATGCAGGCAGGTCCTGCAAGCTGATGGTGACTGTGCTGTGCTCATGTGTGGAGCTGAGCATCAGACATGAATTGCTAGATGCTGCTGAGAGGTACAGGTACAGCTGCTTTGAACAACCTCCAGTGGCCTGTGATGTGTATGCTTTGAGTGTATCAATGTACTGGCAACATGATGGCTGAAATTAGTGATTTACACCCATGGCAACCCCATCACATATCTCTAGATGAGTGCTGGCTTGCATAGCACTGTCAGTGAGCTGGGCCCTGTCACTCACACTGTCACCCCACGCTGCCAGCACCAGGGCAGATGGAGCCGCTCTGTTAGAATCTCCAGGGACAGCGACCACAAGTGTTGCCTGTGCTATCACTGCTCATGGGGCCTTGGGCAGCTGCCTCATAGGAGCCTGTGGTCATAGCAGTGAGGTCTCTGGGTGCAGCAGGACCTTCTGAGGTGGCCCTCCAGCCTGCAGGAGAGAGATGCCCAGAGATACAGGCCAGATGATGCTGACAGAGCCAAAGCTAAATGTGAGCTCCTGGTCTGGGAAGAGAGCATCAGGAAAGGAAGCTTTTCTCACCAGCTGGAAAACAAACAAACAGATGTTAAGATAAATTTTCCATTTTAATAGGAAAATTTCTCTTGACACACATTGCAGTAAACATCCATGATGTTTTGCTCATGACGTGTGGCCTTGGAAATCAGAGTGCAACATTTCTATACAGTGTGTGTATATATATATATATATGTATGTATGTATGTATGTATGTATGTATAGATTTCTGAACATTTTTGTCATTAAGTTAAAACTCCAGCAAGAAAATGTAACAAGGAAGAAGTAGTTGTGTGATGACTTGTGTGTTTATGCTTTTTTTTTTTTTTTTCAGAATTGACAGGAAAAAAGACAAAACAGAAAGGAAAATTTTGGACAGCCAGGAAAGAGCATTCTGGGATGTGCACAGGCCTGTGGTAAAGCCCTCTTTAAATGATCAGTTTTAATTCCCTTAACACTGTGCCACGAATCGCACAGTGATATTGTATTTAAAGTCACTGCATGGATTTTCCTCACAATTCAGAGCAGGCTTCTACAAGATTATCTCAGACATTATTGGTTTGTGCATGCTTCGAACTGTTGACTCAGAAATATATTATGAAGTGTTGAAGATCTTTTTTTGTGTGGGTGAAAGAAAAGCAGCTTAGCCAGTCTGTCACAGAGTTCCTAGAAAAAGCTCTCCTCTTAGCTAAGGCATTTCTGCTTGGTGCTGAAGTTAGGAGTAAATGGATTTGATGCTGAGATGCCAACTTTGGGTACGTGCACTCTCTTGTTTAGAAAGCACAATCTATGGGTGCAAACATAAGGAAAGAATTTTGGACAATATCTAAACTGTATTTTAGGTAGGTAAGGAAGCATGCAGACTGTAAGCAGAAGAGACTAATGTGATACCCATCTCCTTTAACTGTCTCTTTTCAGCCAGGCTGTGTGAACACCACAGAAATGGACATTAGAAAGTGTCGTCGTATGAAAAACCCACAGAAGGTGAAAAAGGTCAGTGTGATTTTCTGGTTTTGTTTCTTTTTTTTTTAATGTCAGTCATTCTTGACACCTAGAGTATATCAGATTTTCTCAATAGAAATCAAAAGACGAGTTTGGCAAACGTCAGTTCTGTTTTGATTTAATTGGTGAATTTACTGTTGCAGTTTTAGCAACAGATGTCTATTGACTCTACATTCCCATAAAAATAAAATCAGTTGGCAAAAACACTTGGGTCACACTTTTCAGAAGTTATTTGGACACAGGTTTTTCAGAGTGCTTTATCTGCCTTAATAATCTCAAAGACTTGATCGTTTGCAGCTTGGATTCTCTTGACTTCCAGCAAGTTCTTACTCTTTTGTGTTTTTATTAGTTTTAGAGGTGACACTAGACTCCTAACTTCCATTGGTAATTAAATCGCAGCAGAGATATTCACCTGTCTCTTTTGAACATAAAGTGAAAAGCAAAAATACTAAATGACAGGGTAGTTGATATTACTTCCAGTGCAAGTCTCTGTCCTGAAAACAAATGGCTACAAGTCAATCTTTAGGTTCACGTGAACTTGAGCGATTGACACGTGGTTAAGCTCTTTCTTTGATATGTAGTTTTAGGACAAGAAATTCAACTGAGTGGAAGAAAAGGGTCGGATTATAGTACATTTTTTCTGCACTTACTTTGCCACACCAGTCATTCGCAGCATTCCTCTTGCAAATACAACAGGCACATCCCTCAGAGCTCCTAAAAATGATCAGCTGTATTTTAGTATTTAAGATAAGCTCTTTCTTACTTACTGTGAAACAGCCCTATAGTCTGCAGTAGCACAGAGTGGGCACCTCATATGCAACAGGGGAAGGTCTCAGGTGAGAGTGTTTTGCTGCAAAGCAAGCTGTGCAGGAAGCCCTGAGCACACTGCTGGCGTGTCTGCAGACATCCCAAATGCAGGCATCTGCCGCACAGTCAGATCTGTCAGTTTTGCTCCCAGCTGAATGATTGTTTACCTGTGTGGGGAAAAAAAAAATAGTAGGAAATTGTTGGCTTATTACCTTCCTGTTTTGCATACTGCACTTCTCATTGCATAACAGAGAAAAAGCTGTCATCTATTCTGTTTGTTTGCTGGTTCCTTGCAGTCAGTATATGGGGTTACAGAGGAATCTCAGCCCCAAAGCCCTGTTCATGTGCCCTCCCAACCTGTACGCAAAACTACAAAAGAGGATTTCCGGAAACAAGTAAGTAGATGTCTGTGCAGTAGTTCAGTTGTCTTGAGAGCTGAGTACATCTGGAACAGTCAGGCAATTGTTTTCTGCTTTAAAAAAAAACAAAACCAAAAGCATTGTAGAGATATCAGTAAAAACCACCATTGCTTTAACTATGTTTGATCCTCACATCCTTTATGTAAAGCAGTAAGTATTTAAAGATGTGTATTAGCTGAGCAGTGCCATTATGGGCAACACTAACCTTTTGACTAATTTCTCTGTGAGCCAGTAGACGGATTAATTTCCATCCACTGAGGATGCCGGGAAAGTTGGCACTGATAAAAGCTATAGAAGCTGGCACACCCAGAACACAGGCACAGTGCTTTTGGGGAACTGGGGAAAAGTTATTTGCAGAATTGCTCTGAGGAATGGCTATCTGAATCATGGGTTCTTGCCCTTCTGTGGGGAGCTCTCCCTCAAAATTTCTTTCCTGCAAGAAACAACTCTCACTGAAGTATGGGCAGGAACTGCTGGGTCAGCTTTCTAGTAAAGACAGCATTAAACATGTTTCTTAGGCAACCAGTTTTAGACTGATCTTCTGAACTAAGACTGAACACTACATCTCTTGAGCTTTTTCCATCATAAGCAATATGGGCTGCAGAGTACTGTGAAGAACTACTTTATAGCACAGTACAAATGTACTTTGAAACCTTTATTTTCTTGGTTAGAGAAATGAAAGTGTGTGTTATAAAATGAGGATCACATTGCACTCTGAGTTGTCTAGGAACCTCAGCCCCAAATATGTCTTTCCTACTTTTAATTATTTCTTCTAAAGCTCCCCCTGGGACTTTGCCACGTGAAATGGAGACTCCTGATGGAAGCAGCTAGTAAGCTGCTTCTATTACCTGGGGGAGGGTCCCATTTCTTTCTGAGTTACTTTCAAGCTGTTTGGAATGAGAAATCAATAGTGTGTTGGGATGTGATCAATGCATGCTGTGGAGCTCCTGGATTGTTAATGCCCTTGTCATCTCTCTCCTCAGATAACTTTTCTGAACCTGCAGATAGACAGGCATTGTTTAAAGATGTCCAAAGTAGCGGAAAGGTGAGTGTCCCCAAGTATGTGATTTTTCATTACTTCTTCATCTCAAATTTAGCATTTCTAGAAATAGCAAGTAGGCAGGGATACACGAAGGCTTGTTCCATTTCTGAGCAGTAAATCCTTTTCCCTCCTCACGCAGACATGCTGCTTGTCTGCTGACCACTGACATTTGACACTTGCCCTTCTGCCACTAAGAAAAAGTGAGTGAAAAAGGAGGATGTTGTACTGTAAAAGCAAGAGAAATGCGATCACAATGAAAAAGAACCATTGCAGGGCATTCATTTCCTGTATCTTCACAAGTCTAGTATTTACTTAAAGAAAAGTCATTCTTCTTTCAGTTGAAAAGCATTCAATTTTTACTTTTTGGATGAACTCTGAGTGTTCCTCTCCTGTTAGACTGACAAATCTCTGTGGAGGGCACTGTGTTTGCATCTTGTTGCATGTGATGTTTGCATTCGCGCTGGGATTCATTTGTGCTGGGGTTGTAGGGGTTGTTTCTGCCCCCAGTTGTGCATGTGAAACCCTATGAAAAGTACTAGGTTTGTATCTGGACTACTCAAGGCAATGTTATGAGGAGGTGGATTTCTCATAGAGGCAAATCAAGGCACAATTTGACTTGCAGAAAATTTAGTCCATGTAGGGGAAGTATGAACAAGTAAAGAACAAGCTCAAATTTAGCTTCCTGAGAGTGACAGTTCCTTTACTCAGATACTTGTAAGCTATGCACGTTTTCAGTGAAATTGCTGAGACAAATGTAGGGATCAGCATGCTTTTCTGTAACATCACTTTCAGAGCAAAACTGTCTTGAGCACAACGGGCATGACAAGAGATGGCTCTTTCTGGAGAAATAACAGGAATTTTTACTTAAACAAATTAAAAAGAGATTTCCCTATGAAATTTTGTGCTTTGCAGTACTTGCTCCTGTAATTAGTGTGTACACTAAACTAGGCAAATTAAATGGCAAGAGCTCAACAGAAAGTTCCTAGTGGCTCATAATGTTTATCAATTTAAATTAAAGTCTATCCAGTTAGAAAGAAAATATTCAGAGGCTTTCTGAAATCCTTCACTATTTTACACTATTGAAATTAGCACATTCATATTTATGTTTTGGGCTTTCTGGGTCTGTTCTGATAATTTTGTGTTTTACCAAAAATTCTCATTTTATACTGAATTTACTTACGGTGACCTTAATATACTGTGACAGTAATAATTTCCAGACTGGTAATTTACAGACAAGCAGATGTGTTTTGATTCAGTTTTTTCAGGTTAGGTATTTATTCAATAAGATGATCTCAATAAAACTCACTGACTGTGAATATCAGGTCCTGTCCACATAGCACACCTGTTGTTCAAGTTATACTGCCATGATAAATATGTCATTGTCAATGCCAGAAGAAAAATCTATTCATTTTCAGTAGAACTGGACAAAAAGCAATTTTCTTGGTCTGGAGGGACTGTGGATGGCAGTGCTGCTGGAAGGCCCCAGGCTGTGGTGGGGCTTGGCACAAAGGGCGGCAAGGAAAGCCCCGGAGGCACACAGCAGTGATAGGGGTGGGTGAGAGAGAATGAGTTTGTGTGGCCTAAGTTGACATGTTGCCTGAAATGAAGCCTGTGTTGCCTGAAGACTGCGTGTGAAACACTGGATACGTGCTCCAGGAGCACATGTGCTGAGTAAGGAGGTACGGTTAGTAGTGGCAAGGCACTTCTCAGGTTGGGCTCTGCTCTTAAGACTGAGGCATCCCTCAGCTGCTCCAGGAACACAGGGAACAGTTTTTCTACTTCCAAATCCCTTTTCCTCTCTTGGGACATGAACACTGTTGGTTTTAGGATCTGGCAAGGAGATTTGACAACTCTCAAGCAAAACTGTAAATAAATTGTACCTACTGTGCTGATGCAATCCCAGTACATGTGGCATTATGGAAATGGCTGAGGAAAGCCTGAACACCTTCCTATCAAAAGTAATCTTGGTTCCCTAAATGAAAATGTGTCACAGGTGTTATCCTCTCAGCCACCTGAAGTTACTGTGAAGGCTCAGCAGGGCCCCCTGATAGTGAGATAGACAGATTCTCAATGCAAGCTCTGCCTCCTTCCATGAACTCTTAACCATCACCTCTTCTGCCAGAATGACACAGCATCACCTGAAAAGCCAAAAGCCCAGGTTTACCTTTTAGCAGAAACGCTTTCCCTTAGGATTCCCTACTGCCTGTAGCCTTGTTTAGACAATGAGGCCATAATTCAGCTCCTGTCATTATACTGAATCAGCAACATGTGTTTAGCAAATCGACCCTTATTTCATCTATTTTTTCCCCTCTGATGCCACCTTATTATTTTGTTACAAGCAATTCAAATTTCACAGCAGATACCTCCTGATCTATCCTCTGCGTTGGTTTTTGTTGGCTTTATGTTTGTTTTTTTTTAACCACCCCTTTCTCTCATTGATGTCTCTGGGATTGCTGCTCTCTGAAATTGGACGCTGCTCCCTCCTCCAACCCTTGACCCACAACAGTCGTGAAATGTAATTAATGAAATGAGATGAGACAGCCCTGAGTGCCCTGAGGGGCAGTGGGAACCTGCAGTGGTTACAAAAGTGTATGATTTTAATGCCTCATGATAAGAGCTAGGACAAACAAAAAGAAGTAATTATTGTAGTGCAGGTCAGGGAAAGTTTCTGCCTTTTGTGACCCGTGGTTTCACAGGGTATTTTCCTTCTCCTGTCTTTTGAAGGTGTGGAAGACCCAGAGGTAACACTTAGCACAGACAATCAGAGTGAAAATAGATTAGTTTTCAGTATGGTGAGACTCAATTAACTTATTTAATTAGTTGGCAGACTGAGGCAAAAAAAGGAAAAAGTGCCTTGGAGTATTTTGAGTATAGATTGGGACAAATTTCTTTTGATTTTTTCGCTGCCTACCTTTCATAAAATTGCCGCCTTGTCCCAACCCCAATGGAATGCCCAAGTTGTCTGTGCAAGCAGACATAAGCCTTTTCACAGGCAGCTCTTAGGATTAGAGGCTGTATGCTTTTTCTGACTAGGCTTGAAGCGGACCAGTATACAAGCCAGGTGCTTATTCAATACCTGTATAATTTACTTCATTTTACATTAGTGATTATAAACTACACTGAGTATATTGCATTGTCACTGTGCTACCTGATATACTGACAAAACAAAATTACCTATATGCTGAAGATCTGATGCTTAGGACTGTGATCCTCCAAAGACTTAATTGTGCTGTTAGCTACCGTGCATGACAGTATTTTGATGAGTTACTCACAATGCTTAAAGTAGTGAGTACAAAAGCCCTTGCAAAAAAAAAAAAACAAAAAAACAAAAGAGAAGGGGGGGAATAGCAGCATGCAACAAATGTGGAGGACATGTGCTTCAGAGTCACATTGCTGTCAGTGGGAAGTCCTACCGTACCAGTTCACTTGCTGCCATATCAGGCTGTCTGTAGGCATCTCCGCAGAACCAACCTTGAGGAAACCTTGAGTGAACTGGTGAATGTTGCAAAGAAATCCTTGCATGCACCCTTCCAGGAAAAAGGGACTGTTGTGTGCGAGTACTAAGAACCACTCTGATCCAAACGTGGAAAAAAAGCCCTCCAACAAGGGGAGCGGGAGGAGGGGGGGAAGAGAGAAAATCTGTATCTCTGATACATGACTGAGTATTCGGGCTTTGTCTTTATCTTCTTCTTTTTTACTTTTTTTAATATGTCAGTTTAATAGCGTACACAGAGCAGTATGTGGAATATGACCCTTTTATCACTCCTGCTGAGCCTTCTAATCCCTGGATAAGTGATGATGCAGCTTTGTGGGACATTGAAATGAGGTAAGATTTGGCAGTTTTAGGTAGAGTTGTCTTCAATTTTATTGGTATGCTTTTCCCACAGTTATTGGAATAGGAAGTTTCATCTCTGAATCTTCACAAGATACACTCGCATAACTGAAGTTTAAACAGAATGGTATAGTTTATTATTTCTGTGGATTATACAGCCCTTTCACTTCCATATGCTCAATTTGCATTACTGTGTAAATTAGGGTGATTTCATGCCCGTACAGGGCATGCATGGGCTTGGTTCTTAGAGCCCACTGATACAAGATACCTCTACAAGATCCTTGTTCCAGCACACCTCCTTTGACCCTTGAGAGCTTGCTCTCAGGTCCTCCACAAATTGCGGAACCCCGTGCACGATGCCACTGCCATACAGGACACGTTGAGTAGCAGCAAGATGCTGTCACTCACCATGCCACCTTCATTGCTCACTCAGGGCATCCTTTGGCAGATGGCTGCAAATGTGCAGCTTTTCCTGAAGCTGAGCTGCTGTTGTTGTTCAGTGCCAAACACAACTGGGAGTTCATTTTAGCAAATCTTTGAGAAAAAGAATGGCAAATCTAATACAGTCTGTTCTTAAATCATCGTGTAAATTTTGAGATGCTGCCAGCTTAGGAGAGCCAGTTCACTATGAATCAATATTCCAGGAAAAGGGCAAGTTATTTCTCTGTGTAAAACACATGTGATGTGGGATGTGAAAGGTGTTGTCCCCTGCTTCTCTGAAAGTCACAGAAGCTGGTAATTAGTTCCCTGGTCTCTGCCTCTTTTCATATAAAATCAATATTTTAGATTTCTTTTTCAGTCGGTTTCTCTCAGTTTCTCCATCCTCCCTAGCAGGGTTACAGATGCAACCCCTGCAAAATACTACTCTGGAGGAGCTCCACCCACAATGTAATCCAGGCATCATTTCTTCTGGGTCTGCTGAGGTGGCTGGAAACCCCTGAAAATATTTCTCTGTCCCCAGGGAATATAATCAACCTGATGTTACGGCCTTATTAAGAATTAGAGTAAAAGCTTTGTTTCTGTTATGATTTCAGAGTTATGGAAGGTGATTCTCCTGCTGTATTGTTGTGAGATGAGAGAACAAACATCTTTGTATTTTCATTTTATTCTCTATAGCAAGAGACCTCCTTGTGTCTGCATCTAGTAGCAACTTGCATGAATAATTAAATGATTCCCAGGAGCTCTGGTAGCCCTTGTGCTGCCTGTGAGGCTGTTTCTTGTGTCAGGAAAGCAGAGCCCCTGTTCAGGGAAACTAAACCCCTTTCCCTTCTAATGGCAAAGCCCGCTTCTGAGCAGGGTCAGTGCTGTGCAGCTCATCCTTTGTGGCACTGGGGAAATGCTTCAGAAAGGCTTCTATTTTAGACAGCACTTTGGCCTTTTCAGTCTGTGCAGCAGCAAGCAGAGCAGCTTCTGATCTCCAGAATCATCAGGAAATTCCCTGAACTCGTCTGGTGCATAGCTCTGCACCAGCACAGCTCTCATGTCCCCGTGTCCAGCATGGCTCTCAGCAGAGGAGGAGCCAGCCCCAGCGCTCTGCACCTCGAGTGAGGACATGCCCATCAGTGTTGCTTAGTCTCCATAGCAAGAGGAAATCAAAGTGGGCATTTTATTTACCCCTGTGGCTTATTTGTCTTCAGCACAGATCGCCACTGTCCCCTAAGGCTCCAGGATTAGGAATCACTGTGGACATGACAAGACAATTTAATAGATACGTACTGTTTACAATGGCTCTACTGTCACAAATGTGAGCAGCTGAACTGTGTTTTAATGGTTGTCTCATAGTATGACGCCATCACACCAGAAGCTTTCAAACACTTTGTGAGCCCAGATTACTCTCTGATGTAGGCTGTCTTGTGGGATCCTCGTGATTCCTAGGCAGTGCCTCTCCCCATAGGCATCTCTGCAACATGTCTGGCAATTCAAACAACAGCTTATGTAAGCAGAGTTGTATTAAGAAATACTGTAGCAGAAAGGTTATGAGTGAATTTGGGTGCCTCCACATCTCAGTGTCCCTGCTGAGAGTATGACTGTCATGGAGGGGAAGAGGGGGTTGCTTTTACGTCTTGCAAGACTTCGGTACCCAAAAGTCAGAGGCAGTGAAAAATACAAGACCACAAAGCAGTAATCATTTCTTAAAAATCTTGTCCTCTCTGCTTCTCAGTCTGAAGGTTAGCAGCCAGCACTATGCGGGACACAGGGTGATGCTCTGGAGCTTGCCGATGGCCCAGAGAACATTGCTGGCACATTTCTTTCTGCCTTGACATAAAATAAATGGTTCTTTATGTGAAGTGTACAAGAAGTCTCCCTGAAAATAATATAATTCACTTTCTCTCTCATTTTGCCATATAAGCATCACCCAAATAGCACAATCGCATTAACTATGACCCTGATCTTTATAGCTCCTTCTTGTGTGTTGTTTGCTATCTTGTATCTCTGGAAATTCTTAAGGAAACAGCCACCATCTCCTTGTCTGATAATCTTTTTCCCTTTGCTGCTTAACAGGAACAGCAGCAGCTGCTGGGACAGCAGGCAGAAATGCACATTCCATCTGTTTTTCCCCTCTCTCTCCAAACAGCAAAGAACCTAGTCAGCAGCGTGTGAAAAGATGGGGCTTCTCCATGGATGAGGTACTGAAGGACCCAGTAGGACGAGACCAGTTCCTTCGTTTCCTGGAATCAGAATTCAGCTCAGAAAACCTCAGGTGAAACCATTTTTCACTTGAACTAAATAAACGGGGCTAATCATACTCTCTTGCATAGGTGAAATGCAGTGCTTGATCTGTGCTGAACTTCTGAAAACACCAATTTGAGTAAAACTGAGAATGGCAAGGTCTGGCCTGTAGCACTGCTACAAACACCTGCACTAGAATGATGTAAGTAATCCCAGGAGCAGTGTTTAGCAGAGTCAGTGTTGTCAAATATAACATGCATAGGCTTGCAAAGTTTTGTGATGAGACATGGCTTGTGAGCCCCCTAATAATACACAGAATTTGTGCATGTGTTTGTGGCAGGGGTCACGTGGCGAAAATATGGGGTGGTCTTCATGTGGCCAAAAGCTGTTGCTTTCACTCAGCAAAACAGGTTTGCATTTGGTACTTTGAATTCTGGTGTCTCTTAACTACTTGAGAGCTTGACTCTCACTGTATTAGAGTTCTCTTCTGTGGGTGTTCTAGGTGCATTCTGGCTTCCTTCACTGTGAATACGTTGAAACTTGTAGTATGAAACATGATGTAGATACTGATGTAGATACTGTGGCACAATTCTGCTGCTTCAACTACAGTAGGAAAAGGCAGCAGGAATAAGTTGCCAATTTTGGTGGGCAACCAACTCAGTGGTGGTGGCACCAGGGCAAGCTGCAGCCACTGGCTGATGCCAAAGTCAAAGTCTGAGTTGGTGGTAGGGTGTCAGTGTGCACTTCTGTGCCCTCTTCGTTGCTATCAGCACACGGATGAGTACAGGAACCGTCCTTTTCCAATAGGCCACAAAGGTATCTGGCAGATGCAGACAAAGCGCTCCCAGTTTTACTGTCAGACTCATACCTGCTCAAATGATGAAGAAGTCTGCCACCAGCTGAACGTGCAGTTGGTCTGGTTTTGTGCCTTTGCTGGCTATGACAAGTTTTGGTGCTGCTCTCAATTTACACCAGTTCAGAACTTAATTGCATGGTCTTGAAATTTATGTTTTGTTAAACTTCCTTCACTTCAGTGCATTAGTAAAGCATATGAACAATATTTATGTTTTGTTAAACTTCCTTCACTTCAGTGCATTAGTAAAGCATATGAACAATTGCCACTTTATTGCAGTCTGCTAGCGTGTGAGATCTGAAAGTGAAATTTCCCAGAAAGTGACTTTAAATGACATTGGAACTGACTGTCATATTTATCGTATTTGCTTGCCCAGGGAGAAATACAAAAAGCATGGCAGTAGCAAAACAGTGAAAAATCAATGCACTTTTATGTTAGTGATTTTTAAGAACTTGAAAGTTATTTTTAAGATAAATGGGAAAGTGTTGGTAAATTACATAAATGAACTTGACACTGTATTGCTGAACAGGTATATTGCTGAACAGGTACTGAACTTGTGTGTGCTTAATGACTGCACTTATGTATGTTGGTGCTCATTTGCAATTAAATTATAGTGATGAAGTGCAAAATTAATATACTATATTGAAATGCTCCTCAAATGGGTTTCCTGAAATATATTTGGGGTTGCACTAATGAAATCTAGCAGGTTTTACCACTAGTGGGTGTCCCCCAGGTTTATCCTATTCAAACAGATCGAGAAATTTTCATTATTACAAAGCAAGCATTTACCTTTCTCAGTCAATCAGAGGTGCTCCTCCTGCGAATATGCATTCTTGTTGGTTATGAGAAAGCCTGTAGCCACGGGAAGTTGCAAATTAGCGGCTGTGATAGAGAGGTTAAATCCCACATCCTTTCTGGAAAACTCTGGTATCATCATTAGTTAAAATTGTATCATTACTTTCATTCTTATGGTGTCATTATCATGGTACTGGCTGATGTGGCATCGTTGTGACCTAATACTGGATCGGTATTAGTAGACCTGCTTGGGGCTGTAAATAATAACTAACAGGACATAAAGGTAGAAGTATTCATAAAGAATGCTGGGACAGGATGGATTGTTAAATGCTGAGAAGCAAAAGGTGGCTCTCTAAGGTTCAGGTGTGGCAGAGAAAGCTCCTGAATCCTCATTAAGTGTATATGGTAGAAAGGAAATCAACTGCTGGATGCTTAAACATGCAAGCAGGGTTTAAGTTAATGCCCATCAGCAAGGCTGGAACCTATCTCACCTAGGCAGTCAGCTTCATAGCACATGCTTTCTTCTGCGTCATCCAGTACCAAGGCTCCCTTTAGTGTGAGAAGAAGAGCTGAAGAGGAGTCAGTGGATCACCAGGGAAGGATGCATTTCAGCTTTAAGTGAAAACAAATCTAAAAGCAACTAAATTACATCACAAAGCTTTCTCATTATCCAATATCTATAAGCCTGAGAACGAATCCAAGTGACAGTGTCTGCATGGTAGGCAGCTATGGTTAAGTGAGATGCTTCCCACCCAAACTCTGGGAAGCTGTGAAGAACTTTCTGAGGGTACAGCATGTAACCCCTTGGTAGAGAAATTACTTTTGCAGGTGTCTGTTAAAGCCCCTCCTCCTAGTAATGGTCTGGAGACAAGGGAATTGTCACAGCAGAGACATGTTCTATCTTGGGAGCATCAGGTGAATCTTCGTTAATGTTGACAGGAGTCTGGCAGGCCACCATGCTATCCTAAGGACAGATCTGTGAAAGTGATCGCTGGAAAATCTAGAAATTCCTGGTGGTGCTAGAAAGGAGCTTCCATCATGTGTGCAACTGAGAGTGCCCTGGCTGTAATTCGGAGTATACTGAAGGGACTAAATTCTGCCCCTGTCTAAAATCCCAGGCTGGATGGCAGTGAGGCATTTCCATGTCTTCTTAAAAAAAATAAAAATCAGTGCTCTGGGGGTCTCAGGAGAGGCACTGCCCGAGACAGCAGCAGACTAGCCTCCATCACCTCCCAGGTCTCCTTCCAGCTGTGTTTCTGTGTTCTAATATACTTGCAGGATCATGTCCACCAGTCTCCTGGGCTTGGCTGAGCCCTGTAACTTATTTATTTACTGTCTGTCCATTATTTATGTGAGAGCAGGAAAGCCAGGCAGGTGGGTATTTTTCTCTCTTTTTATTTTAACTCTTTTTCTTGCTCTCTTCCGTTTTCTGTCTCTTTTGCTGTCTTTCATCTACAATTTGTTTTGCTTCCGTTGATTTTAGAAATACCCAAAATATAGCAATGACAAAGCTTCAATTAAAAAAAAAAAAAAAAAAGAGCCCACAGAGAGTTGTATACATTTTTCATGTCCTGCAAATCTCATGAGACACCTTAAGATAGCTGAGATGTTCATCTAACCAGTAGATTGATTTTTTTCCCAGCTTCAAAAGGCATCAGCTGGAAGGAGAAAGCTAGGTGGGAATGTGAGACATGCTAATTTTACCCAATGGGAAAGAAGACTGCACACCTGTTTATGGGTCTAAGTAGGGAACACGTGACACTTTATAGGAATGTGCTGTGGAGCTTGCAATATAGCAGCATGGGCGTTTTGTGTGCTATTGTGAACACATGTTGCAAATGGATCCAGAAAATAATTTTATCTGCAGAAAGCGTTTCTATCTTACGTGACGCCTAATGGCCGAAACATGTTGCCAAATTTTTTTTCCTTTAAATTTCATCAGGAAATGAAATTTTGGGAGGTTACGGAAAGCAGACCTATTAAGCAAAAAGTATTTAAGCCAGTACTTCTACAAAGCAAAACCATTCACATAAGTTGTTAACTGTTCTGGAGGCTGTCCCCGAGCCCTGGCTGTAGCCATTCCTAGCAGCCCCAAGTGCCACAGGTGATGCGGGTGTCCTGGCGCTGGTGCCCCGGGAGCAAGGATCGATCTCTGCTGGCCACCAGGCGGCACGGGCGCTCCACAGCTGAGGGAAAGCAGCATGGCATGAAGAGATTTTCTTCTGCCTTTGCCTGCGAATCACACATGCTCATCCAGGAGACCTGAGCCTGGTGGCTGCATCTCTCCGCTCCAGCTGTCACTTGTGAGCAGAGCTGCTTCTTGAGCTCTGCGTGGCTTTATTCACTTCTTGGCAGGCAGCCGGATGCACACTGGGTGCTGCTTAACCGCAGAGAGCCGCATCCTGTCCAAGAGAAGTAAGAGGCCGCAGTAAGAGGACCTCTCTGCTCAGAAGTGGGGTGCCCAGCCTGGGGGAGCAGGAGGGAGGACAGACGAGGGGAGGCAGCAGGGCAGTGGGTGTGTTGTTCCCATTCCTGCTGCTCAGCACTGGCTGGGAACGCTGCAGCAGTGAAGGAGCAGGGCTGTGCTTGCCCCTAGCACATGGCCTCGCTGAGCCACCAGTCCCAGCATGTCTCTTTGAGGGCGGCTTTCTGCTGGCCTCAGCCACCCCATGCTCACCGCAGCCATAAAGCTATGCAGGAGTGTGAACACTCCCCCGCCCCCATCTGTGATGATGTGTGCTTATTTTGTACCTTCACTTACCCTCCCAGCTGTGCTGTTAAATTGATGGTTTTATCTTGTTGAAAGGAAATGAGAGCAAGGCTGTCTGGTGAAAGATGCAAGATGGGCTGTGAGGCAAGCAGAGAGGAACATGGTCATGTTTCAAACCAAGAGTCACTCCAGAACTTCGCTGCCAACCAGGGGTGCGACGTCCTGCCCTGGGATGATGTTACAGCACCATCTTCGTGCTGACAGTCTCTCCTCTAATCATCTGTATTTTGTGTCTGATTCAATTTTGAAATTCATTTTTGTGTTGCACCGTATCTCAGGAGCAGCCTCAGGGCTTCCCCAGCAGCCTTTTTGCTGAGGGTATCTGCAAGCTGCCCGCAGCACCCCGTAGAGGCAGAGCAGGCACCTGGAGCTCCAGGAGCTCCCTATGCCGTGAGGAGTCTGCATGGGATAAAGCACCATTACAGGATATCTCCCGCGAGTGACAGCAAGTTAATTACATGCTGGATGAGGCTAGAATGCTTTATGTCTCTGACACCAGTTTAGGATACCGTATTATCAGCCTTCTCCAGATCTAACATTCTGTTTTGTAAAGGGCAGAGAACCTGCAATCAGGGCTGCCTCCCCCCCATTGTAAGCAGTTCTGTGCTGCTCCTGCTCTTCTTGGGGCACTGCTGGGGAGGACACGGGTGGACATTTCTTTCCTGCCCCACACAAGGTAACTGCCATGGGTCAGCTCCCAGGGGAAGGAGGAGGGAATGCAGGATCTTCTACTGGCTGTTCATAGGCCTGAGGCCAGCTTGTGCTCCAGCATTTGCAGGATTGACTCAGGGAGTGTGTTTGCTCAAGAGCTATAAAATTCAAGGTAGCCATTGTGTGTCTGCACCCTTCCTGAGCAGAAATATCTGCTGCTGCCTTGTAAGTGTTCTAGAAATGCCATAGGAAGCCCAACTTATGCACTGAATTAAGGATGGGTTCCCATAGCAGATAATTTGCCTGGGATTCATGGCTGTGGGGCTGGGTACCCCTCTTTGATGTTCCATGACTTTCAGATATGAGCTCAAATGAACAGCTTTGAAATATCCACCAAGGCAAAAACCCCCTTTGCCTTGAAGAGGCCATTCTGCCTTGGGCGTGAATTCACAGTTGCTTGCAGTAGGAAGAGCTTGTTCTTGTTAGTGTCAGGTTGGTTTGGTTGGGTGGTTTTCAGACTGAGCCAAATGGTTATTAGAATGGATGGTGTTCCTGTGCTGGCAAGCTGTCACTTCACACTGTGCCTGCTCCCAGCCCAGCTCCCAGGTTCTCAGGGCAGAACATTTTCTGTCTAGCCAAGTGTTCATCTTAAAATGTCCCAGCTACTCTGAGTTGATTAGCATCTTTCTTCTTCATGCCTTTTCTGCATTTGCAAGTTACCATCACATCCGCAATTAAAAATGTTCAATTATCTTTTCCCAAACAGGCCCTTTCCCTCTACTGCGAGTACAGGACAAGGCTAAATGGATTGGCAGCCTCCTTTGATGATGATCCCCACTTGTTTCTGTGGCAGCATCAGGAAACCCTGCTGGCAGCTAGCCCAGGGGCCAAAGCAGCACAGGAGTCACAGGGAGTGCTGGCTCCTCCATCCTCCCTAGCTGCCCGCAGGGTTTTGCTTTAGAATAGACCGCCTCATCTTCCTCCCAACTTGAGGGAGTATTTGCTTTAGTGCTAGTAGGCAGGGCACCAATGAATAATTTGAGATGGGAAATGAGGCTTTCAGATAAAGTTCAATTCATTTATTTGGTAGTCTTCCATAATTAAAAGCGAGGGGCACATTATTTTCAGTATTGTGCAAGCTCTTTCAGCTGCCCTGAACAAGCAGTGACCTTGGCTCTCCCTGCAGAGCACAATGGCATGGGCATAACTGGGTCCTGTATTCATCCCTTCTCATGGCATCCGTCTGAATAATGGTCAGTTTACAAGTCTCAAAAATAAAAAGAAAAAAAGACAAGACTTTTCTAAATGCTGGTGTCACAACTTCACCCTGGAAATGATATGAATATTAAGTTTGTTGTTCTGCATTTTGCATCCTCTGCAGACAACAGATCCTGCAGGCAGAAATTACCAGCAGATTGCAGCGGGGTGGTGGAAAGCAGTTCGTGTTCCTCCTCCAGCTGCATGGGCTCTTGAGGTTTCCTGCTTGCTTGCCTAATGTCACAGTTCTGCAGAGATGGTTTGAATAAGGATGTTTCGCTTCTTAAAGTCACTTTTCTGATCTTAACCACATTGTAATGGTTTGGTGTAAAGTATATCACACCTTCCCCCAAAGTCATGCTAAACGGAGAGCCTTCTGCAAATTCAGCTGCCATTTGGGACTCTGCCCAGGCTTATCAACAAAATCTTATCTAAAGATAAAATCTTATCTCCTCTTATCTTATAAGTCTCTCCCGTTCTTATTTTTGCCCACTACAGATTTTGGTTGGCTGTCCAAGATCTCAAAAAACAACCTCTACAGGATGTGACCACCAGAGTGGAGGAAATCTGGCAGGAGTTTCTAGCTCCTGGGGCCCAGAGTGCTATCAACCTGGATTCCCACAGCTATGAGAAAACAAGCCAAAATGTCAAAGACCCAGGGAGATACACATATGAAGACGCACAGGTTTGTTTTTGATTTTATGGAACTACTGCTAATAAAACTCTCAGTTTTACCATGATATTCCACTATCACATTGTCACTGCTCACTTGTAAGAAAAAGGAGAGAGGCACGGTTGGAAGTGACTTTGAGGGTATCTATTCAAGCTGGGCAAATGATATTTTCTTTGAATCTATCAGCTATTACAGGCTAATGCTCCTCTGGGAACAAGTGTTCTGAAATTTACAAGTCTGCAAGGCGCAGCGAGCTGTAGCCAAGTCTCAGAGAAAGCAAAGATGAAAGAGTGCCATAAAGTTCAGTTGGGCTCTCTGTACCCCCTGTCAACAGTCTGTCACATTTTCAGAATGGTTGATATCATATAAAAATTCTTATTAATACACTTGCTCTGTCATTTATTCATTTATAGCTAATTATATCTTCCCAACCAAACCCCAAACACAGCATCTCCTCAAACACAACTAGAAACTTGTCTTGCAGACAGTGCCTTAGGATAACGTTAGGACAGTAAGCAATGCAGTGAGCATAATCCTTCTCTTCTAGGGGCCCCGTATTTATCAGGGAAATTTTACTGATAAACTATACACAGAAAATGCCTTTAGGAAAATAGATAATCTGTGAAAAACCACTACGAGCTAGGATAAAACAGCATAACCTTCTGAAAAAGTGAAAATGTCATTTTATAAAGGCTAAAAAAGGAAAAAGGAAGAATGAATCTTTTGGCAAATATTAACAGGGACACAATTAAAAGATATTCTCCTTATAATCATTTTTATCAAGAGCATGTAGTAAAATCAACAACAAATGAAAAGAATCCTTGTTTTTGTATTTTCTTTAAATTGGTGTTCAAGGGCAGTTCTTCAAAATACTCTGCTAACAAAATATTTTCATCTCAGGGGAGATGTTGAGGACCACTTATACAAGGTTAGGCAATGAATTTTTCAAACCAGCATCAAATACTGTATTTTCCTGAATGCAATCCTGCTCCTTAGGGCCCACGTAGAAGGAATGTACGCAAAGTCTTAAGGCAATCCCCTGTGAATATCAGACAACATAAATGTTCTTTTTAAATCTGAGAAAGAGTGCAGTATAAAGACATTCTAGCTAAAATGTATTTTATTTTGCTTTGCAGTTGTAGTGAACTAGAACTTCTGCAAATTTACATTGCCTGAAAAAAAAGAAAGATGATGGTAAAATGCTGGCTAAAGAAGATAGGTGAATAATGGAGGAATTAATTCAATTGATAAATAGAAGAACAGAGAATAAGATGGATGTTTAGGCAATGAGAATTTAATCAGAAGAAGACACTGAGGATTTAGGTTTGAACCGATCAGTTTACACTGTAATTGCTGTTCAAAGGGGAGTTGATGAAATCAGGCCAGAGCTCTCGCAGTTAGACTGCAATTTTAGCTCCTTGGGTTAATTTTATTTCAGAGAATTTCTATGTTGATTGCTGTCCTCAAATCATCCCTTTTGGTTCACTGAAACAGAAATACAAGGCAGAGGTAGGCTTTCAGGCCCAGCTATGGTCGTCTCAGAGAAAGAGTCTGCCACAATAGTGATGGGGAACCCTGGTCACCTTCCTGTGCATCATGGTTGGTTCTGGTAGCTCTGCAAAGGCCAAGCTAGCTGTTTCTGACTGCCTGAACAGATAGCTAAGAAGCAGAGTTAAACCAGACACTGCCAGCATGCCTAGTGCCCCATTGGAAGCTGGCACAACGTTGGCTGATACTGCCTCACCTGGGGAGGGACCACTCCTCTTCACACCTCCACTTCATGGCAGCCCACATAGGTGCTCCTGAGTCTCTCAGGTACCCTCCTGGCATTTCCGCCCATCAGCATTGCCACCTTGGGGACTCTGTTGTCTCACAGACCTGCAGCAGGCAATAGCCCAGCTGCCTTATCTCGGCATGCTGGCACCAGGAAGCTAATCTCACACACATCCCACATTCCTAGAGATTCAACCAGACGCAAGTAGTCAAAACAGTCTGCTGTGGAAGAGGAAATGTAAGTGTTGTCCTGTCCTGTGTAGGCTTAACATAGAGGAAAATAACTTAAATGTCCTTGTGAATAAGGGACAAGAAAAGAATTACTTTACTAAACAGGGCATTCTTTGAATGCCTGCAATGCAGGGACACTAAGACTATGAGAAAGGAAAAGGGTTGGCTGGACTGAGAAAAGGAAATTGCAGCTTCTGAGGTGGAAAATATGACAAAGTGATGTGGCACTTTAGCCCATGGGCAGACCTGGGAGACCCCCAGAATGTCAGTTGTGTATAAAAAGCATTGAAAATTAAACCATTGGGAAGGAGAAGGTGCAGCAGAGCCCAGTGCACATCAGGCTAGTGACTGCCTGATATCTGTGAGTTGATAACAAAGCATCATCTTTTATCAGGTGTTTAACAGTCTACAGGGATATGGTGCTTTGTGTAACCTTGGCTCCCAGCCCCAGAGAGCTCTCCCAGATGCTGTACAACCATGAAGGCCAACACAGAAAGCAGTAGAGATAAATCTGGTCAGACAACTAGAAGAAAACAGGGAGAAAGAGGGCTCCTGACAAACATGCCTCTCACTTGAAACCTCTGCATCCCAAGGCCATTCAATGTCTGAAGACAAATGGTCTCTGCATTCAAAAAAAGTTATACTGAAAGTCTTAGCTCTAAATATCCTCAAAGAGCTTGTAATCTAACCTAACTTTGGGGTCTGTTTATTATTGATGATACAACTCACTCGTGCAGCACCTTCTGTTGATTTGGTGCTGGACTCCTCCAGAGGAAAGCCTACCAACAGAGCTGATTATTTTCTGCTCTTAAACAACTCTCCACTGAGTAAAATATTACAATTATTGAACCATTTTCACTTGGGAGTGAAGCAGCTTTTAATACATGGGACACCATCAGGAAAGGTCAGTTCAATTAAACAATGAACTACTTAGCGGGATCGGTGCTCCCACTGGAGTTATCAGCATCACTGAACAACCCCTGTGGGGCCCTGCAATATGAGGCAGGCACAGCCAGCTTTGGAGAGTAGTCACTGGTCCTTCCAAATGGCCTCTTTTAGCTGATGAAGCTGCTGACAGCCAAACTAATTTGTCTAACACGAGAACTCAAACTTGTGAGTATGACAATTATGGCTAATCTGCACAATGTATATTTTTAGCAGTTTTTCCTTCATGTCAAGCATCACCTCCGCTCTCTAGAAGATGTCTTTCTACTCTCAGAAAGTCTTTAACCCCTGCCCCAATCCCATCAATCCCATAGACCTTGGCATTGTGAGCTAGTATTGTAAGGATGTATTGTGTTGCCCAGTATTGATGTTTGCTTGTAGGGGCATTTGTTGGTAGGCTTCAGAGCCAGGCATACTAGGATAAGGTGAGCCATGTAGTTGTCTTTGCTATTACTTTTCTGCTTGCTTTGTTTATTTTTCTTCTTCTATAAATGAAGCAGAGTTTTAGAATGACTTTCTTTTACCTGAACTAATTAGCTGTTGTTTTTTCTGTGAAGATGATTCAGAGAAATTCAGTTCTAATCTGGGTTCTGTTAGGGATTTTGACTGTACTATACAGATCCTTAGCTAATTCTTGAGCAGATTAGACCACAGTGCCAAACTCTGAGCTGTTCAAACCAGAAATGTATCTGGCCCACATCTGGGCCCAGTTCATGTTTTCCTCTGCCGGTGCTGGTAAAAGACAGCTGAGCCCTTGCAGGATTTGTCAGTGGTCAGTCCTTAGTTTTCATTCTGGTGCCACCAAGAAGCTATGTGTGTTGACATAAGGTGATGGGACCCTATTGAATTAAAAAAAAAAACTCCGAGTGAGAGAAAGGATCTCTTGGAAATGGAATGTCATTTTCTACCAAGAAGAGAAAATAAGGGGTGACCTTTCTTTCACTGACTTTGTTTTTTCAAGCATGCAGAGGATGTGAAAGCAAGTATATAAAGCAGCATATTCATGGTGCCTATTCACCAAGCATACCGAACTCCTTTTGTAGATGTTGAACTAAATCACAGCACGGAAGGAAAACATGAAAATAATCATTCATTGTATGCATCTGGATCACCTTTCATGTAAGAACTCGAGGAAAGATTAGTGTTATTTTCTTTACGTTTCACCTACTCACCCCAGTTACCTGTATGTCTGTCAAGGATAGTAACTTGGGATAGAAAACCAAGCAGTTCTGGTTGGCAATATGGGCAGTCAGAAGAGGACATGGAGCAGACCCAGGCACCCTACCCTGAAGGGTGGCTCGAGAGGCCCCTATTGCTCAGCTCGCACTATGAGGATTTGAAAGCACTGCTTCGGGGTGTGCACAAAGCATGTGCGTGCACATACACACACAGTGCCCAGTCCTCTTGCAGGCCTTTGGCACCCTGATGCTGCCTATGAACAGTAGAAACTTCACAGGAATTTGGCCTTTATTTTCTTCTCCCCTTTTGGCTCTGATTCTGTGGGGATGAAGGGGAAGATCTTCCCTTGCCATGCTCTCCAGTAGATGCAGCCTTCACCTCACAGTAAGAAATCTCACTGTTGCTGAGTATTTGTTACACGTACAAACAAAAATGCAAGTTCCTTCCCTGTGGATTTCCCAGAACAACTTACATCTAAACTGAATCTAAAACCAAGAGTCCCACAAATGCACCCAGAAGAGCAATTAAATGCCTGCAACAAAAATAGGAAAGTGATTGTGGAGGGTTATGCTGGTGTGTCTGATGCTGCACGAAGCAGGAAATGAAAGACTTGAAGCAGAGGTCAATGCAAGAGCAGATAGTAAGTGTTACAACTTTCCTGATACTTTTTCCTAAATATATGTTTGTACTACATATCTGAAAGTACTTTTTTTTTTTTTTTTTTAAATCTTTGGCTTTTTAATTTGTGCTTTAATAGTCATGTTCTATGAAAGAATGTCTTAACAAGCAACTTTTGTCTTTACCACACACCTCCTAACTCCAAAAAATACCTTTGAATGGATGGCAAGGGAAAGCCTCTGGCTTGCTTAAAAATTGAATTTAACACTCAGGCTGGTTCTCTGGGACCCCTGTGTCAGCGCTGTGCATCTGGGTTGCAAGAAACAACCATTTCTTGCAAAGCAGGAGCCTTTCCTGTTTGTGTGAAAGTCAGGGCATACCTGACACTATTCTGTTTCTCCCAGGCAGTGAGCAAAAGTGCTTGCAAATGCATCCCTCTCCTCCTGAGCAGCCAGGGCTCCGTAAGTCCACCTCTTGTGGACAGTGTGATGAGCAGTCTTAAAGATAAGTTAGCTCCACACCTGCCCAACCCACATCCTGCAGGTACACTGCAGTCTAATTGTTCTAAGGCTTGCTATTTCTTGAAGAGTTCATCTTTATAATTAAAAATAATAATAATCTGTTGGGAGATTTATCAGCAATGCATTTCACACCTCTCCTTCTCAGATCACACCAGGTATGAATGTAGTTTTTATGCTGTCTGAATTGCATTAATCTGCAAACAGATATAAGTTTTTGATAAGTATTTGTAGCACGGACTTGAAGAGTTTGAGCTCGGTCACTTAAAGGCTTGCCCAAGAGGATATAGCAGTGCAGCCAAAATGCTTACGAGACTTGGAAGGCAGTTTTTGCATCCAGGATGTATTCCCTGTGTCAGCACCCAAGCAAGATCAGTCCTACCTACCTCAGCATCACCACCTTTACTCAGAAGCTGGATGCTGCTTGTTTCTGTAAGGCTGAATCCTGCTGTCACTGTCCCCTAGATTGCCACAGTTTAATTTCTGCTGTGGCAAGGATGCTGCATGTTCCTTCCAAGAGTGGAACTCAGCTTTTTGACAGGATTTTCCCTAGAAAATGAAGAAAGAAAAAGCTACAGGCAGCCTTGCAAAGATCTTGGTCAAAAAGTTGAGTAGTTTTGTCTCATGACTGTACTGCAGCATGTATAAGAAGCACAAAAAGCCATATTTGTTGCAGTGTCTCCTAGGTGCTGTATTGTTTGGAAAAGAGATACCAGTCTTCCAAGTGTTGCATGAGATTGTCCCCATCCTCCCAGGCAAAACCTGTTCACTTGGGCTTTTTGCCAGTAGCCAGGATTTGGCCCACACTGTGGGAATCAGCCTCTTAACCACGATCATTGTTTCAAAACCTAAAGCTGCTCACACAGTGTTAGACTCCCGGCAGCCCACTCTGGTCTCCCTGGATAGCCCTTGCTATATTTAGGACTAAATCCTCCTGCAGTACCAAGCTGACCCCTAAACTGTACGGTGCTTGGTAGGGCTCTGCCTTCTGCAGTGTGTCTGCCCCAGCCCCAGCAGCACTGCAGCCCTTCTGTACCTCTGAAGGTATGAAGCAAACCAGTTGTCTCATCCATTTACAGAGAAGCCAGGGCTAAATTGATGTGTTACTTTTATCAATGCACTTTCGCACAAAAGATTTACATTAGGCTTCTAACTTTGTATCTACGGGGCTAAACAAAGGATTTCTGTGTATTACTCAAAATGAGCTCTCATTGCTTACAGTGATTTCTCCTGCTAAAGCTCTTTTACGCTGCTGTGCCTGGTGTAATTTCATTTGGGGTCTGAAAAGAGGTTTTATACTTTTTAGATTAGCAAGGAGGTTAGTCTGTGTTATAGTATAATTATTCATCTTTTTTTTTCTGAAGTAGTAAAAACAACTTGGTTGAGTGTGAAGAAAATACGCCAGATAAACTGTGAGTGTAAATTATTTTGTCACTTAAATAACTTCACAGAGACCAAAAAGATATTTCTCAAATTTTCCAGAGCAATTCATACTCAGGCCAAGACCCTTAAGTGTCACTTACCAACCTGAAACATTTATTTTCTAAACTATCAATCAGGGAAGCCTAGCACTCTAGCAGCAGCAAGAGCTGTGCTGGGTGGCAGTGCTGCTGGGCACCACTGGTTAATGTGGGTTGGTTGATCAAAAAGGCAGCACACTATCATTGGGAATGATGCAGTGCTATGTGCAGGGACTTGAATGAGCAGGGATTCGGAGACGTGAAAGAGAATTGGGTTGAAAACCCCATGTTTCCCCTCTTCCTTCCCACACTGATGTTATCAGCTGGGCTCATTGAGAGGTGAAGGTCTTTTGCATGCCTCATCTTCGCTATGTCTGCCAGCAGCTGCTATAGCTTCCTGTGCCCAATTCAAGGTGCAGCAGTTGCTCATTGCATGCGCAGAATGGCATCATCGTGTTTTCTCCTTCCTCTATCCTCTTTGTGTAGTTGGGGACATCCCTTTGGTATGCAGACCCCTGACGGGGCCTCAGCTGGCCTCTGTCATCCCTTCCAGTGGAGGCCACTAGGCGTTCAATAAGGCTCTGTTCTCTCATGCGTGAATCTGCAGAACATTCTCCCCCAGTGCAAAGGTAGAACATTCATGATGGTTTGCTGTTGTTTATTTAGTTGTTTTCTCTGCTGCTTTATATTGCTTTGGGGCTTGTGTTCAAATGGATTTGTCTGACATGCTGCAAATATCCCTTGAGCTGGCTCCAGGGGCAGCTGCTGTGTTCGCCTGCTTGCAGCATAAAAAGGTGTCTGTAAATGCCTTATTGCAATGCCAGGTCTTGGTGGCAAGGTGAAGGGATGTGAGTGGGATAGCTACAGCAAGCAGTCCCCAACCTGTTTGAGAATGACAGAGTGGGGCACTGGGGCTCAGGTGACTCTCAACAGCTGTCTAGCTATCCAGTGTCTATCTGATGTAAAACCCCAGTATGGGCTACAGGTGTGCTTAGTGGGAAGCCTGGGCTTGAGGCGAGCAAAGAATCAGACATTTCCCCCTCATCCCTCTCACCACCCAAGTGTACAACTGTGCCCAGGCACAAGCAGAGAAAACTTTCCCTCAGCAAGTTAAAATTTAAGGGCTCGCTGGAATCAAGCTGGTATTCAGAGGTCATGAGAAAATTGTGCTTGGCCTTCACAACTGCAAAACCTGCTTCAGATCTGTCACAAAATATCACAGTGGCTAAGAGGTGAGACTAGCAATGGCTATGTTTAACTACCAACACGGCTATTTTATCACGTGCATATTTCAGAGAAAAGAACCAAGATATTCTGCTGAAAATAAATGTTCTCAACAGATAACAGGCTTCCAGAGGCCTACCAGGTGCTCTATGCAAGCCAGTTTGCTTTGTTATTTTACTGTCATTCGGATTTTTCCCACATATTTCTCGGTGTTCCCAAGGTCCTGCTCAGCTGCTACATACTCTCCTCAGGGTCACTGTGCTTTGCCTGTGGGGGGAAGAGGGCCCTGGTCACGTTGCAGCATGTTGGTTTAAGCAAGGGCAGCTTTGAGGTGTTTCTGCTATCTCAGCCACCTCCCACATTCCCATCTGGATTGCACTTTCTTCTATGTTTTTTTCCCATTCCCCTTTTGTCAAGAAAATTTACAGAGCTTGTCTTTCATCTCCTTCCAGAGATAGGGCTTGTAAATGGAAACAAGCCGAGAGATGCTGGAGCTTATCAGCATTTATTTCCCTACACTTCTGCTGAAGCTGAGGTTACATGTAACACCATAGAAGAGGCATTTTCTGTGGTTTACATGTCTGGTTCCTTTGTTCACTAATTCACAGAAGTGAGAATCTTTTACCCTTTGAAATTTACTGTTTGTCACACAGTGGTAGTAGTAAGAGGGATGGCATCTTGGCTCAGGACTGCAGGAGCACCACTGAGGATGGTCAGCAGTAAGCCCGCTCTGCTTGCAGGAGTCCTGTGAGGGAATTGTTAAAAATCAGGCACATAGTTAATTTGCTTTGTGTAATCAGGGAGTCAGTAATAATGAGCTCATCCCATTGTAACAAGCAAGTTTATAAAATGCAAAGTTCTCTTAGTATAAGGATAAGAGGGCTTGAATTTATTGCCACAGACTCAGGTATGTCCTGGAGCACGTGTAAATGTCAGGTGCACCACTGGAGATGCTGGCTGCAGTCTTTGGTGAAGTTATGCTCCCTCTCTACCATGTGTTAAGGAATGAAAGCAGCTGCTTAGTAAATTAGAAAGTGAGAGACCAGCGGGTTGCAATGATCCCAGGTGAGCTAAAAATCTGTGATGCAAGGGAACAAGCCAATTTGCACATGTTACACAGGGCAGCTAAATCTGTGCACGCACCTCTGCTAATATGCCCGTTGCTCAGGCTGCCTCAAAAGATTATGCTCAGTTGCTCAACCTCAAGTAGCTTTCAATTTATTTAAGAAATTAGGAGCTGCTAAATGCTAGCTATAAATTCTCCCTAGAAAGTTGCAGATTGCAGAAGGTATAGCAGCAAACAGCTTGGTGACAAAGAATGGACTAGGTTAAGGATCAGAGCAAATGTCCCAGGCAAGCATTTCCTGTCCTGCAGCTCGGTTTGTTGTGTAACTGAGCTGAATGTGGACTGCAGCCACAGTTCTACAGGAAGCTTTGTGGTGCAGTCTCAGCAGGGAGTTGGCTGCAGCAATGTAAGCTGTCCTGGACTGTTGCAAATTGGAAGGCAGTCTTTGCTGACCTGAGCAGCTGGCTTAGATTTTCTCTAGATGCTTCAAAAGTGAAGCGCTATGAAATAAATGATCAGTACATCATTTGTGCCTCCAGTACTTCTTCAAAGCAAGCCGTTTGAATTCTTGCAATTAAGCTGTAAAGTTTGCATCTGAAGCATGTCCCTCCCATTCCCTATGCCCAGCCTTCTTTCTTCATTAGCATTCAAAGCCTAAGAATTCCCTCTTTGATTATGTCGCTGGTGAACAGCTGAAAGGTAGCAGGGTTGCTGCTCAGTGATTCCAGGATGTGAAAAGCAGAGAAAATCCTGCATACCAGCTACCTGCCCAGGGTGGCAGTGGGGATGAGTATGCTGTAGTCCACTTCTTCAGAGAGTGGCCTCAGCTAAGACATCAGCTTGTGGTTTATTTCATCTCAGGGTCAAAGTAATTTTTTCCCCTTTCAGCAGTCAGATATTGAGTTTATACTGTTTTAAGGTCAGATACCTGAAGTCATCTTGACATGAGCAAGACTGATAGTTGTTGCCAGTATGCTGGAGGGTTGTATAGCCAGCAGTTTCTGCTCTGCTTTGTTCTTCTTTTATGTGCAAGCAGCTAATGTGATCTGCTTGTGTGGCTATGAAAATTGAACAGTGTTTTCCAAAAATGTTATCTTTGCCTTTCAGAGCAGACCCTGTTATCTGACCATTTAAGAAACCATTTGGAATCCAAAGGTAGTCAACAATTTAATTAGCTGTCTGTCAAAATGTCAACCAAAATGTCCCTGTTGCCCATTGCTGTCCCTTCAGCCCATGGCCCCTTCCTTCCCAGCTCAGCACTGCTCCCTCCAGCACTCTGCCTTACGGGTGCACTGGGGGATGATCACAACAAGAGAGAGGTTCTGAGAGACCCCTCTGACCCGTTGCTGTTGATGGCCTGCCCCATGTACTCATCAGCTGCCCCACAATTATGGGGGAGAAGAAAAAGTCTTCTAGATGTACAGTTAGGGTTATTTTTCTCCACTTAATTATGAAGAAGGTATTAGTAGGAGATAGAGTCTCCTTCAGAGAATTTAAGAGATAACATTATGGATGAACTGGTTGCCATGTGGTTGATTTAAATTAACTCAAGTTAATTTCTATTTCTATTCCTATTGAATTGTTTCTATTGAGGTGTTTGAGAGTGATTTCATGCTGAAAATCATAATTCATTCCAGAGAAATACAAACTTGCCAATGACCATACCCATGACATACATTATTTTCCCTATCCTCAGCTCAGATCATACTTGGCTTGTACTGCCCTGAGTAAAAAGGAGTGTCCCACAGCTGGATGGGAAATCCTTGGTGGTGCCATAGGTGATCAGCATGGAGCTGTACCCTCACTGCTGTTTTTTTCCTGTAATGAGAACGGATCATGCTTGCTAGATGACTGTATATGAGCATTTCTATTGCAACATCTTGTGCTATACTTCAGATAGATAATGCCACACAAGTGAGAGTTTGACAGGTCTGAAAGCAGCTGTTGAAATGAAATTAACTGGTAAAAAGTGCTCCACGCCAGGTTGTAGCTCAAAGTGTGCATTTTATTGTGCATCTCAGTAAAAACCAGCGGTAGTTATGCCCCTCTTAGAACTATGCACTGAATAGCACAAGAAAGCTGAATGAGGCTGTTCTCTATACAGACAGGTCCTCTCTGATTGGCTGTGATGGTGAAGATAAGGGAATTTTGCTTGGCTAGTCAACACTGTGAAATAAACTCTGTGACTTTTGTCTGGGTTGCTTGTTCTGAAGTTTCGACTGCAATGGCTGTAGGGCAGGAGAAAATATTTTACGTTGTATAAATCAGTGTAGATAAAACTGTTCATTAACTCTGTAAGAATGCTTCCGTGGGCAAAATCCAAGAGAAATGTCTAGGGTGCCTGTTTTTCTTTTGAATTCCTTTAATGTAATCTCAGTCCTTATTGGATCAAATTATTTTGATCTGATTTTCTTGATGTTTGGGATAATATCCATTTACAAATTAAAGAACAATTAGACAATTAGGAGAAGAGCTGACGGAATTAAGGAATTTTCTGCAGGTAAGTAAAACTAAGCAAGGCAATGGAAAAGAGTAGGTTCTGCTGCAGTGGAACACTCTTTTGTAAATCTGAAGATGCACATAGGTAAGGGATGTACTCCACGCAAACTAATATCAGCAGTTTGACACAATAGGAGTCAAAAGGCCCTGTGGATGGGACTCGTCTGACGTAACTTTATACATACAATGCAAATGTGTGCACTTGCGCAATAAACTTCATGAGGTAGTCAGCCAGACATAAAGGCTTTTTCAGGATGTGAATAGGATGGTTTGTTCTGGGCGTCTGTTGAAGTGGAAATGAAATGTGTTCAAGTATCGGTTCCCCTTCATGAACTATAATGAGAGGGTGGGGTGATAGTGCAAGTATCTATGAGTAGTACAATGAAACCTAATCCATGGGACAAATTCTGGCATTTATTTCTTCTTTCCTGAGACATCCCAGTAGTTTCAGCCTGGCTAGCCACTTGCTCATGATCTGGGGATTTCTGAGAGCTGTAGTCATTACAGAATAACACTGATTACTGAATAGCATGTGCCAGCCTTTGGGGTGAGGGCCATCTTTTTGCTTTGTGTTTATGCAGCCCCAAGCACAGCAGGGTCCTGCCCCAGGATGGACCTCCTGTATGCCAGCACAACACACATAATCGATAATAGCAGACTTAATTAGGACTTTGATCAGTCTCTCGTCCTTCTAATTCACTGTGTTTTAAATCTCTGTGATGTCTAAATGAGATTTGATAACAATTCTCTGTCTCTCATTTCCTCCTGTCCCACAGGAGCACATTTACAAGCTGATGAAGAGTGACAGCTATGCGCGCTTCCTCCGTTCAAATGCTTACCAGGACTTACTGCTGGCAAAGAAGAAGGTATCTGTTGGAAAGGACATGCTTGCATCTATTTGCACCTCTTGATTCTCGCCTGCTGCTTGCTGCTAGTGTGAAAATGAAAATATTGTTTCCTTTTTTTAAAAAATTTATTTAATGAGAACTTTTGTTTTCTTCACCAGGGGCACAGAGTATGGCATCCGTATGCACAACCTCAACACATGTTTTTGGGAAAGTAAGATGGCCCAAGACCAAAAAAAAAAAAAAAAGAAAAAAAAAAAAGAAAAACCAACCAGAAATTTGCTTGTCTTGCACAACAGCTTCCCAAATGCAGTGCAGGCAATTAAAACTGCATTGCTTTTTCCTTGTGACAAAGATGATGTCTGCATGAGAAGCAGAACTCATCAATCTATTAATTGGTCTTGCAAATTTCACCCATTCTGGTTTTTACCTCCTCAGCCTCACCAGGTGATCTTCCCTTTGGATGCCTTACCTCTAGACTTCCCTGTAGTGATTTCCATTCTCATTTTCTCTTGCTCTTGCCATAAAAAAGATGGTTCTTTTTCCTTGGAGACAGGAAATAATTGCAACCCATGCACCAATTAGGGGTTTCAGCCACATTTTTTACAGGTCAACTGATTTTGAGCTCTTTAGAATTGCTGGCACCCACGTGTGCTTTGCCAGCATGGCATTTCTGCCAGGAGCCCCCAGTTCAAGGTAACGAAGGAGTGGTTACCTGGTGTTGTGGCAGTTCCTGCCCAAATCCTTTCCAAGGGGCTGGGAGGTAATCTACAGCTCTCTGCACTGGTAGCTGTGTTCAGATGCTTCCTGCACCTTCTGACTCCTGTAAGTCTGTGTGTCCATGTGTGTTCGTGTGTATGCATATTAACATTTGTATGTCTCTCTTCTGTTTGACTTCCAGGACCACTCATAAACTGGCTCCTACAGCCTGAGTGTGGGTTTTCTCATCACCATCTTCCCTGTTGTTTTTCTGCTGCATTCTCTGTGTGCTGCCAAATCATGTTGCACTGGCACAATACCATGAAATCCCAGTGGTATTTTCGTCCTGATTGTCACTGTGTATCCTAAAAGCATGCGCAGTGTGACAGAAGGAGACAAACCGCTCTGTCCGCTATGCCTGGGACTGCAGGCAGGTGGACTGGGGCCAGTAATGGAGGGCAGCAGTCAGCCCTTTGTTTCAGAATGTCTGATTTGAGACAGCACTGTGCAGCGCTGCTTATATTTGAAAAGGTTAGGTCTTTTTAGAGTTCAGAGGTGGTGGGGAAAGAAGGAAGTGCAATGCAAAGTCCTCTGATAGTATAAAGAATAAAAACCTTTGCCATCCTCTTCTCTATCAGCTTTTGGCATGCCGTCCCCATCCTCCCTCTGCTGAACACGAGGGTTCATCTGCTTCAAAGCAGAAGGGTTTTCTCCTCCCAGCTGAGCCCATTCAAACCAGAGGCTTTTTTCTGCAGTCCTTGTTTGCTGTCAGATCAAGGCCTGGATGTGTCAGCATGACATCCTCATCCCCCCCGCAAACTGCCGGAGGAGCAGGCCTTGGTGTCATGTTAACACAGCCGTGAAAGTAAGAATCAAGTTTCTGTTAGAAAGAGCTGTGGGTGCACAAGTAAACAGAGAGGTGCAAAAAAGGCAGTAGTATGTAGTTCTGTGTAGGTGCATTGCTCACCTGCTTCACACTATGCAAGAGGGGAATTGATGTTACTCCAGAATCTGCCAAGCTCTTAGCAATCATATCGCATTGTGTTGAGCAAGTGAACATTTCCAAGGCAGCATAGGTACACAAATGCTGACAGAAAGAACATGAAGTCTCTGTGCATTGAGCTGCACGGTAAGATCATCAGTGCCTTTGGTGCAGGTTTGAGAGGCATTCATTTAAATTCCTGTAAATATCTGGAAATCAGAAGGAAAGAAACATAGAAGGCTGTCGAAGCCTGCATGGGTGGAGGATTTAGTTTAGAGCCTGCACACAAAGTCCTGGCTTCACTGATGTGAGCAGAAATTCACTGCAATTGTTTAAGGCTTGATGAGGTATGTCTGTCTGGAGCATGAATATGTCTTATCCACCAGACAGTGTCCTAATGCTGCCTCTATGCAATACCAATATTACTTACATTACAGAAAATACATTTTTTTGAAAGAACAGCACTGTGGACTTGGGCGAAGAGAGTTGTATGCACAGAGTACACGAATGCCTATGGCTTATATTCATGCATGAATATTTCACGGGCGTGTTTATGTCTTATGGCATTTTCAGCCCTGCAGCACTGGGCCGTGGTAAGCTGAGATGGCAGGACAAAGGAAAAGGCTGCTGTGTGGCTAAAGCTTAGGACTGGGAACCACAAAATCCATGTGTATCCTTTGGTTCCCCCTATTTACATTCTTGTGTGGTTTGGGAGGAAAAGAATGTTCAGCTTTACTCTGCTTCATATTCTATTCTCTGTCAAATGGACAAATAAGAGCTACCTGCTCAGTGGAGACATCTCAGGGCTTCCTTAATGCCTCAAAAGATGCTTGACATTGATGGGATGCTGGGATTTGGAGTATGGAAAACACTGTAAGTTCCACATTGTACAATAGCCACACATGTGTGAGCTTCCACTCCCTGCTCTGAGAGTGCAGTAATGAAAGGGGGAGAGATAAGAGAAGTTCCAGGTCCAGGAGTGAGAAACAAGGACAGAATTATGAGAAGGTCTGGGAAGGATAAAAGGGATGTACTGTTTGCACAACTGATGCATGGTAGTGGAGGACATAGGCTGCGTACAGACCAGGCATACGTTGTTTGTTATTTTGTTTTGGATTTTTTTTCCCTTCTGTTCTTCACAATGTCATTATTAAAACCACAATACTATTGGCCTCCATCCTGCAGATTCATGGTGCTCAGCGGGGAGCAGGAGGTCAGCCTCTGGCATGGGTTTGACTGGAAGTAGCAGGAAGTAGCACACTGGGGAGGAGGAAGGGCTGAGGGCCTGGCCTGGCCCCCATTCACCATCTCCATGCTGGCTTCCTAGTGAGCAAGGCAGAGTGCATGGGGCTGATTGCGAGGCTTCGATATCTTGAAGGTCTTTTCCAACTTGGTTGATTCTGTGAAAGGAACAGGAAAGACCTCTAGGTGCTTTCCATTACTGTGCATGAAAAGAAGGTGAAGCAGCGATACTGGTGGGCATCTCCACCTGACTGTCAGCTTGATCGGTGGCCAAACTGCTACAGCTCCTATGTTCCTGTCTGGCATGTGGTGGCTTCCCACAGGCATGGGAGTGTCCCACAGGGGCTGCAGAGCTGCAGGAATGAGCTCCGTCGCACCACGGCAGGCACAGACTGGTGTTTGCGGGGTTTTGTGCAGGACTGCCCTCATCAGCTGGCACCGAAAGGTGAGCTCCCTGTGTTCAAAACAGAAAGATGTAAAGTACTTTTTCAGCCATTTGGTAGCGTTGTCCATAGCCCTTGCTTTTTCCCATTGGACAGGTATAAATGGCTGCCTGAGAAGCTGGGGACATGCTTCTAGCCTTTTCCTGAACTGGTGTGAGGGAAGTGATTACCCTTCATTTTCGTGCAGCAGCATCCCTCTGCAACACATGGTTTTCTCCTTCAGTACCCAACAAAATGAATCCTGGGAGGGAAGGAAGGAATTTTGCAGACCTGCAGTTCAGAGGACTGAGCTTTTGAATGCATTCTCTGATTCCTTTTCAAGTCCCTGGCAAAAATGTCAGCAAGGTGGTGGCTGGGAGCTTCATGCCAGGAAGGGCAGACTGCCTTTTCAGCTTACGCTTTTTGAAGCATTGCTTTTATCTAGAGCCTCTGTCCCAATTCTCTATTGCTTCCCACTGCAAATGCTATCCTTGCTTGGTCCCATCGGGGTGCATATGACCAGAGTGATTCAGTGGCAGGACTGGCTTGAATGCTATAAAGATGCTGAGCAATTTTCTCCTAATTACTTTTAATAATTAGTGTCAGCTGGTTTTCATAAGATTTTCTACTTACGCAATTCTATACCAGCAGAATCCACACAAAGGAACTTAAAATCAGGATGGTTAGACAAATAATTGTGGAAAAAGAAAAACTCAGAGGAAATTGTCAATAATTAATGAATGGCTAATTGACAAGATCTATTTTTCAGCACCTACCTGGCCTGATGTGTTCATCTACAGCAGGGGTGGTGGTTTCACGCTTTATCCAAATACTCATGTCCTTTGTTGTTAGCTGCTGTGTTTACAGGCAAGGATGCCCCCCCTTCCTTTCTGCACCTACAAGGACTGCCTGACCTGGCTTATGCATGTGGCACTTTGCAATAGCAGTGTGTGTTTGTGCAAATGCTGCCATTGGGCTGCACCTCTGGAGTCCACAGTCTCATCCAACATTTCCTGGGCTGGACCCAAGATATGTTCACAGGGCACAGAAATGCCTGTCTCTTTTCTTAATTTTTTTTTTTTTTTCATTATTTTTTATTTATCATTCTTTTCCTGAGCTGGTGGGATGCAGGCAGGGGAAGCTGGGGAGCCATGCACCAGCACCCTTGCTCACTGCCAGGAAATCTACTCGTGCCAGCTCATCGCTCTGCAGCCAGCCCGCCTCAGCTGTTTTTTATTTTATTAGAGAATGTCACACTTTGACTCAGAGCTGGATGCTATGGGAATGATTGTTCCATTCAGCTGGTCCCAGCCTCCTGTCCCCATGCCAAGGCGTGGCGTTGCTGCAGCCTGTGCTTGCAAGGCGTTTCTGTGGGGCACATCTGTGCTTTGGGGTGACCTGTGCCTGCTTCCCCACAGTGTCCTCAGCTGTGGTAGGAAAATGGCCTCACGTGCAGTGACCTGTGCTAGATGAGCTCTTGGCACACAGTGAGGTGCTCAGCATCCTCAGGACCACCACCCTGCATTTGTGCAAGGCTGGAAGCTGCATCATTGTGCTTGAAGCAAGAACAAAGACACTGCATTTTGGCAGTAGGTACAGGGAGACTGTGCAGACCAGGTTCATCAGCTTGATCTCCTTTGTCGCCAGTGCACTCCAATGCTTTAGCTTAAATGGGCCAGTTTTCCAGCCTACAGCAATGCGATGCTGCACACTCCAAGTCCCTTGCTCCATGGAGCCTAGCAGAGCACTGTCTTTTGTCAAGGTGTTTATTTCCCTGGGTGAAATTGCGCATTTGTCCTGGTGGCAGCCAGGGTATGTCCCTGCTTCCCCACCAGCCACAGAGCCTGTCTTGTTCCCCCATGTGCGCCTTGGCTCTGTTCTCAGCACTGGCTGAGATGATATCTGTCACATAGGATGAGAACTGATGTCCCTGTCCCCACAGCACCAGGGCCACAACATGGAGCAGCCCAAATGTGCTGCATCTACAGGAAAAGCTCACCTTGATCACAGTAAGAGCATTGCTGAAAATGTGTTTCCTGCTGGCATTTCTTCTAACTCTCTGTCAGAGATCTCTGTGGGAGCTCTTTCCAGGGGACCCCCTCACCCTATTTTGCTGTTCTTCTTGTTGTTCCCTTCCCACCCATCCCTTGCTTTGGGTCTCAGAGGCAAGATGCAATGAGCTGCCACTCTCCAACATTTTAATACATCATCTGATGAGGAGCTCCAGTGCAATGCTTATTTCCAATGCAGTATCATGCACCTTCATTACTGTGGCTTTCCCTTAAAAATAGCTTCTTATCCCCTTCACTGCCATTTTACTTCCATCTCATTATCTCCATTTCACCGACTCACCATACTGAAATAATTTGCTCTCCTGGAAATCACCAATGCTCACAGTTTTCTGGCTGCAGTGAGCTTTGCTTCATATTATTGAGTTTTTTCTCAGCTCCGTAACATTTTTTTTCTACTAGATATGCCAACATACATGACAATAAATTATTTAGTTAATGACAATTAGATCTCCTTGTTGTCAAATGAATGAAACGTGATGGTAAGCAGACTTCTCATGGATACATTAGTAGAGCCATGATACATACAACTTGTCTTCTTGCAGTGAAGTTGAATGTCTTCCTGCATATCAATAGTTCTGGACTCAGATAGAAAAATATCAGTGCCCCAAATGGGCTTGTGTCTTTCCATGGCCTTGCACTGACATGCGTACGCTGTCTCATGTTTTGATGTAGCCAGCCGTACTGGAAATCTGCTTGTATCCTCTGGATAAGTAGAGGAGTACACAGTTCCCTGGCAATGAGTTCGATAGGATTTTCCTTCCAGCACTGTATTCGCTCACATACTGTTTTTTAATGTTGTAAAAGTTGCTGTGTTTTTTCATCTCTTGAAGTAAGTAGACGGCAGTCTCCAATCAGCTGTTTGGCAGATGTTAACCAGAATCAGAGGTCCCAGCTCAAACAGCTACAGAAGGAAAATTCAATGAACATGAAATCAATACCAATAGCTGTGAGACACAGCAATGCACAGACGCTGTTTGATCCGTTCAAAAAACTCACGGGAGGAAAGGTAACATTCTCCAAGAGTAGAAGTAGTGATGTTTCTCATTCTGTAAGGGGTTTTGGTTTCTTATGTTTGCTATTGCAAACATTGATTTCTGCTTTTTACAATTTTTTTACAACTTTTTCCCCTTGTTGCTTCCTTATATTTTGCTGCTGTTTTGAAAAACTGCATTTAAGCTGAAGGGTTTTTTTTCTGTATTTTTTTCTCCCCACTTTTATTCCCCGTTAAGCCAGAGAATGAGCAAGGTCGTAGAACTTCTCTAGAAAAGTTCACTCGCAGCGTGGTAAGTTCTTTTTCTTCTCCCTCCTCCCTTTCTTCAGAACTCCATTTTTCATTGGGGGGAATGCGGATGCTTATCTTTTTATTTCAACTTTATGTTTGCAGATAGCATCTTTGCGGCTTCTCTTTTAGTATCGTAGCTCATCTAAATAGCAACTCTAAAAACGGGGTGGGTGAGGAGCAGAATTCCATCACAGTGCTCATTCCAGCTAATCATCACTGCAAAAGCAAATTGATTTGTGTCCAGAATTAAATGGATGGATGTCTTTTTGCTGTGTGCCCACTACAGCATTTGTCCTGGCTTTTCCTTGCGCAGAGATTCAGAAGAGCATGATTCTAGTAGCACCATTTCAACAGTATCCATACTGACCTCCATGCATGAGTCTTGCTGCCATGTGTATATATATACATACATAGCCACCCACTACACTGCAGCCGCTCCCTCTGTTGCCCCCATTTGTCAATACTCATGTAAGTAGTGATGTTGGAACGTGACACTGTTAAACCTCTTACATAATGGGATGGTGAGACTTCAAGGCCAGTGGGCAGAGGTCCTCTCCTCTCGTCCTTCACCAATCTCTGATCTTCAGCTACTTGGGCCCTAATGATCTTCTAGAGAATGAGGGCAGTTCTTGGCTTCCTTCTGCTCCCAGTGTTGTGCATGTATCCTGGGGTGTCCCCCTCTTGCAGTAGCACAGCTGGCTTGGTGGGAAGGGCTGGCACAGGTAGGGGAAGGGTGCAGGATGGGATCAGCAGCGTTCAAGGAGCAGCAGGGAGCTAGCACTGAAGATATATCAACAAGTTGTTCTGGTGTTGTTTAATATCAAGTATGTTTTGACTTGATATGCCATGCAGTTTTGGCATACTGCTGTGATATTCAGCTTTATAACAAAGATGTTGGACTGTGTATGTATAGTACATATGCTTTTATTTGCGTGTCTCTATGTATTTATGTATATTAATATATATACATGTTATATACGTAACACACTGTATAAATATGAAACATTTGTACATCCAGATAGAAAAGGGGAAACTGCAGGTAAGTGTGAGCTATCATATAGCAGATAAACCTGGAGGGGTTCTTTCTGATGCACACACAAACCAAATACAGAGCTTTGTAGTATATGTCTGGCAGACTTCCTGAGGAATGTATTTATATAGCTAATGCATATGCACACATTTGAAGCATGTTGATACAAAATATATCACTGTGCCCATCTGCATATTTACTGCTTTGTAAGAGTTTGCCAGAAAGAGGAACAGGCGAGTTGGGTTTTTTTTTGTTGTTTTTTTTTTTAAATAAACTATGCCGATATATTTACACTGAGTAGCAAATTCTGCTCCCAGATTCGCCATTCAAGCTTCGAGAAGTCCTCAAAAGTACATGGGCAGCACAGCAGTAGGTAGACATAGCAGTCCCTGACCAGTTCAGCCCTATGCTTGGCTCCTGGCTGTGGAGTCAGAGGTGCAAAGCTGGACTGGCTCTTCTATGTGCGCCAAGGGACGGGTCGGCCTCGGGGAGCCGCACTCACTCTGGGCAATGCATTGCAGATCTGACAGTCTGTTGCACCAGAGCACTTACTAATCCACCTCATTTAAAAAATGATGGCACTGCACACGGTGGCAGGTTTATCTTATTACAATTTTCCTTTCGAATATAGCAAGGATTGACATTATGAAAGCAGAGTTAGCCTGTCTTCTTGCTCAAGTGAAGATAAATGACATCATAAAAATCAGACATCATGTATCATATATGTTATAAATAATACTTGTTACTGAGGTAATAACTTAATTTTAAAGACATACACACATACAAATCCATATATCTACATCTCTCTCTTCTGTCATATCTGATCATCTTACTAATTAAAAGGAGCCTGCTATACTATTTTTAGCTATGCAGTCTCAGCCTAGCTGTTTAAACCACAGTAGTTTCCCATCTGCTTTAGAAATGATTTAATAATCAGACAGAAGCTTAGTTCTTGTAAGCTGAGATGATCCTTCAGAGCTAAGAGTGGAAGGAAAATATATTTTATGAGTTCGGTTAGGGAAACCACTGGTGTTGTTGTCTCATAAAGGAAGCTACCAAGTTTCTTCCTAACTTGTGCTGGTGGCCATTTAATTGAAGGGGAAACAAGAGTATTTATTTTTATTTTCCTTTGCACCTTCGTTGCACCTTGCATCCTGAGTTCTCTCTTTAAAGCAGCAGTGGTTACTCAGCAATAACAGGGATTATGGGGATACTGACCTCAGCAGGTAACTTCAAGTGATAAACCTGGGCGTGATATTCTGACTTGATTTTGAACTTTTTAAAATCACATTATTCCAAGGAAGGAATATCTCTCTTAAATAAACTGGTGTTAAATTTTCCAACTCGGTATTGAGGCACTGACCCAGTACTGAGCACATCTCCGCATTTTATTCCCAGCTGGCACTTTTTTGTGAACAAAAGCCATGCACAGGGCTTTTGGGAGTGCCAGAGTTCTCAATTTCTATGCTTTAAGAATGTTGCCAGATATTGGATATAACGTTTGTTTGGAATTGCCGTAACTTCTGTCTGAACCATTTGACATCACATGCTGTTAGTTGTTGTGTTCCTGGGCCGAGAAAGCTCTGTACTTGAATAAGATGAAAAAGTTCCTGCTTTTCTCTTCCATCAATGGAATATGAGAGAAGAGTGATAGGACCTGGCAGCTCCCAGGAGAAACCAGCAGCTGCTATGGGGGGCCAAAAATGCAAATGCCAGACTTTGAGCTACATATTGGAGTCCCTGGGATATCTCTTACATGTGTTTTCTTTGCCCTACCTGCTTCCTCAAGCAGTAGTTGATCACTGCAGCATATGCTCTGGCATGATTTGTAGAGGCACATCATAGCTGCTTGCAACCTATGCTTGCATATGGTAAACTACAGCCTGTATTTTATCTTTCATTGTTACAGTTAGTAAGAAGTGAAATGTTTAATAGGAAAAGGAGCCCTCTTGGTAACTTTTAAGGGAAATGCGAGTATGCAGTGAGACTAAGAGACTCAGGAAATTTACTTTAAATTCAGAGTAGTAGAAGATATCAGGTACAGAAGAGAGATGCACTATGAAATGTATCCAAGGAATTGGGGAGTATTTCCAAGTGGTAAATTAAACACATTGCAGAAAGAATGAGGTGAAAGAAGAGGTGGTCTATGTTTGGCTTACACGGGGATTGGGCTGTAGGTTAAGAATGGAAGAATAGAACTTCTCTAATGAGCTTTCATTTAAAGAACCTTAGGCATTATGAATGGAGCATCTTGTACAGGACAGCAAGTCAATGAAGACCAAGGATTGTCTCCGTTCTCAGACACAAGTGAATAACTGAATCGACAGAGGGGCTCAGCTTCATTAGCCATACGAGACAGAACTGCAGGAGGCAGCAGGCAGGGGCTGGTCAGCAGGAGCTGCTTCAAGTCCATGAGGTAGCAGCAGTTGATGTTTGCATTCTCATCCAGGAGCTTTGCAGATAGAGTCCCATACATAATTCCCTGGTGACTGTGAAGCCAGTGTCCTTCCATGTTTTCCTATGGAAGAATGAGTTTTCTAAGAATGTTACTGGAGAGCCTGTATTTTATATTTGTTTTACATATTTGATATAATTTCTGCCTGATGTCTGAAGTGCACTCCTTCTTGCAGTGATTCAACCAGTATTTTCACAATAGCACTTCCTCCACTTCAGTTTTCTGGTATCTCTTAGTGATTTCATGCTGAACTGTCCTTGGCTTAGGCCTGTATGTGCATCCCAATTCAGCATGGTGAAGATACTGTTCTCTGCAAAACCTCAAGTCCCATGCTCAGTCCATTTTTATCTATTCCCTTGCATTATGCAGCTACGATAGCCTCATTGTCTATCCTGCCTGTGTGGCTGTTCCTTCCCAGATGCTCTCAGCAGTGTTCTCCTCCAGTTATGTCTTGTTTCCCCTGCTCTCACTTTCCTGTATTCCCAATCCTCGACTGCATCCTTTGGCCACTGCTACTGGCCCATGCTGTTCAGAATTGTGTGTCTTCTCGTTTTGTCTGCTGTTGGATCAAAGTCCAAGTCACACTCTGACTCTCCTGGTCCTTATTCTTAATTCATGAGTATGAAGTCACGCATGTAAAATGTATCAGTAAGGTCTTACCTTCCTCATGTGAACTGTATATTTTGTGCAGCTGTATGTCACTGTGATGTGTTACAAATACTAACCATGAACACAGTTCACGGGATAGGACTCTAGGAGGAATTGCTCCCTGATATCATCATTTCTCTCTTTTCAGCTGGCTCCTTGATAATGTCATAGAACTGTCATACACTTACCAGCTTTTCTACTTTTTCACTTTCACAGCTCTACGTAATTGCATAAATAGATAACTGCATTTGTGGGAATGGGAAGCATTCATGACCTGCAATATAATAAAGCCAAAAGTTTAAGCCATTATGGCTAGAAAATACAGTGAGATAAAGTGTGGATAGTAGAAGGTGATACCCTGAAATGCTGATGAAATGGGTGTCAGGAACAGACAGTTAGAAGGGAAGGATGTAGGAATGGATGCTAAAGCTTCTTAGATTTGGCACCAAGAAAAGCCATCTGGAAAAAGGATTATTTTTATCTTTGGATGTTGTCTTACTTAAAAAGAAAATTTGCTTGTTCCAGTATTCAAATCATTAACAAATACTGTGTCTACTGGGAAAAGATTCTTGCGTTCTGTAGGTGTGGGAAGCACCGGAACATACGTGAAGCATGAGGGGACCCAGTGCGCACTGACAACTTGCCTGTTATGTGGAGTAACCAGTCAGTGGCTAGCCCGCTTAGGGCCGCATGCCTGGGGCGTAAGTGCACGTACTGAAAGGTGTCTGCATGCTCGTGTGCACTACATCTGTTCCTGGTATCCACATAGTGCCCTACCTGTACAATGTGTGGGCTGGATAGGTTTATGCTGCACGCTCAGTTCAGGAAATGGCGGGTTGCATGTATTGCATGTACATTGTATTATCTATTCGGTATGCAGGTCTACTTCAAAAGATAAGTATTCTTCATTTCTCATGGGTAAGTTACTCTTCACTTCCCATCCTTAAAATGCTGCTGTGTGGTTCTGCTGGCACAGGATGGCCACTGCATTGGCCCCAGAGGACGCTGCTCCTGCACTGGGTGAGTGATCCCTGCATGCACCATCTTTGGGATACTTCTGAATGAAAGGCCCTATTTGGAGTTCAGGATATGCTTACTATTCATTTACTGCTTTTTATTCCAGCTGCATACAAATTCGGGAAGATAAAACTACCTTCCACATGCTGCAGTTACTGAATCATGACCTCAGCAAGGAGTTCTGGGGAGAGGGCTTGGGCCCTTCTGTGATTTCAGCCAGGCTGATATTCTAGCACCAACAGGCAGCATCTTTCAAGAAGGCACACTGTAGCAGGGATGGGCTGACACCTAGAAGGGCCCTGTAAAACAACCAGATGAGGGCACATTTTAAGGCAGGTTCTCAAACACCACTGAGCTGCACTTGCCCAGGAAGTTCTCTACTGGACACGATCTGGGCTATATGCCCCATGCAGCACCATGGTGAGCAATTGGCACTGGAGCTGTGTGGTCTCTTAAGACCCTCCCTCCACAGACTGCTTGAACTAATGCCAAAATGGGCCCTAACACATTCTTAGATACTAATGCTTCCCAGCAGAATAGGGGTGTATCGACCTTCCCGGTGCTGCTGGGAAGGCAGAGGAGAGCTCCAGCATTCGTGGAGCTGCTTGAGGAGGAGGTGAGTACTGGGATCATATATGTTCCTTGTTTGTTTTACATGTAGTGGTGCACCAGGGATTCTGAAAGCAAAGTGTAGCATCTACTTATAAAGCATGGGAAAATCTCAAAAAATAAGGCAGCTTAGGCACCTTGGTACCAGCAGCAGGCTCGTGCTGCACCATGTTGGGGTGACTCTTGAGATGGTGCTGGTGGCAATGGGTGAGCATCCTGCACGCTGCTGTTGTGCTTGCCCTCTACAGCAGCTCCAGTGATCAGTCTGTGTCAGCGTGGAATTGATGGTCTTGTCCGTTACAGTTTGTATGCTTCTTTAAGTGATATCTGTTCATACTTTGTGTTTATTTTGCATTGAACTAAGCTATTTTCCTTTATTGTTTATGTTTTTAACTCTGTTTTGTACTTAACTTCGTTAATTTGTGTTGCTTATTTTATGTTTTCAGTGTATATTTTCATGAGAAAAAAAGTCTAATAAAAGAATTTTTTTAAAATGACACTAGAATAAGATTTCCCCAAGATCTACTCTAACACTGAAAATCAAGGCTAGGGCCTTGGAAATCTTCTCCTTCGGGAGTTAGGGTTGGTGGCAGGACGCTGCCTGCCCACCCCCAGAGTTCTCAAAGTACAGTAGCTAGAAGTTACAGAATTGTGTGGTGCCTGTCAGCATGTGAAAAAGCTCAAATTGCAGCTGGTGGGAGATTTTCTCACCTCCAGTGGTGCACAGAGCAGCTCCAGTCCTCTGCTGCGGTCTTACAGAGGGATGGGGATGTACTACTCCCTGGGAGATGACCTCTTCCCCAGGAAAGTGATCCTTCTGGTTGGGGAAGGAACAGCACCAGGGGGCAGAAGGGGATGGAGAGCAATCAGTGGAGTCAGCTGTAGCAGAGCCCTAAATGGGTGGGTGAAGAGCACAGAGTGGAGTGGCACAACAGTGCTTGGTTTGTGTTGCTGTGGTAAAGAGTTGAGCACCAGAAGCGTCCCACATGCTTCCTCGGCCTCACTACTGTGGACAAACATCACCTGTTGTTAAGGTAAGTGCCTGATGGGGTGCATGGGAGTGCTGGCCTGTGCATGCTGCTGGTGGTGAACGACTGCATGTTGTGCACGTGAGCTGCGCTGTGTGCTGGGCACAGCATCCCACTTGTGTGAAACCACAGGTATGGGACAAAACTAAACTGTTTACTTACAAAAAAAAGATAGTTCACAGCCCTTGCCTTCTCTCTTACTGGGCCAAGTGCTGGCTTTGGTAGAGGAAAGAAAAGAGCAAGGTGGAAAGTGGTGGCTCATATAAGAGATTTGAAAGGAGATCTGCCTTGTTTTTCTGTCAATCCCAGATGGGTTTTTTTCCCCTCTTATTTGCTTTTTGTCTGTGTTAAGTTGCTGAATTCTGCTTCATTCAGATAATTGCTAATTGCATTTTATATTTGAGTTTTGTAGCTGCTCGGCCATAGAAGGTGCTGTGTACATCCGCAGCCTGTGGGTCACTTCAGCAGGCTGTGGTGAGAGCCCTGCTAGTCCCAGGGGCCAGCTGGTCCCCTCCCAGGCACATGGTTGAGCAGGAGGGTGACCCCGGAGCTTGGAAACCACCTTCTGGGGAGAAATTTCAGAAGGTTTATTAAGAATTCCCTGACTTTTTCCTTAGGTTACTCCAGATTGTGCTCTGTATGACAGAGTAAAAGAAGTGCTGTAGTGTGCTGAGCTCAAGACATTGTGCTTTGTCAGCAAAGCTTAGGTGAAACTTCTGGAAAAAAGGCAGGAGCAGTAGACATTTTTGATGCAGTGGGGAAAGGAGAGCTAGAAATGTGGGCCAGGAGCTGCCTTCCTGCTAAACAAGGACACGTGGAAGGAAAAAGATCGTTTATCTTGGCTGAGCCCTTTTAAAGAAAATGTGAGGTCTTTTGTAATGACATAAAACTTCATCTACCTGTCAGTGATCTCACTGAGGGAATCCTGACCCAATGCCAGATCAGACCCAAAAGGACCCTTGAAGTTCTCTGGCATACTTTGCACCCAGCTATGTTGTAGATACCCAAGATACAGGGATGTGTCTTACCCCGGCCATCTGAGGTGACATGGGCCAACCTCGCTTGTCAGCTGGCCACTCCACTGCAGGGGCACTTCTTTCCAGAGATGCTGAAGCATGTCACATGAGCTGGGGGTTATGTTGTATCTGTCTGGTGAAAAGCCAAGGATAACACTCCAAAATGTGCTGTGTCTCCTTCTGGACCTTGTGCTACAGAAGCACGGGAAGATCGAAAAGAAGCAGAAATAAGAGGGGCCAGTTGGTATATCTTTGAGAAGAGAATCCCAAATCAGGTGCCCACATCCCAGTAACATTCAGCCTGCAGATGCTCACCCCATTCAGGCCCCGAAAGTGAGGCTGATCCTCACTTCTGCCTTGGGTTGGAACGAATGTGTCTGTGGCTGGAGGCCACTGAGGAGCCAAAGCAGAGCAGTATGTATTCTAAAGCTCTCTCAGTGTTAATCCATGTGTGCTGGCTTCTTTTTCTACCCATCTTGCTGCTGCTGTGCCAGCCAGGACTGGGCCAGACCCACAGCATCGAGCCCACTGCAGAGCCAGGAGCTACGTCCACAGTGCCAGAGGAAGCTGTGAGGGAGTGCTGCAGCATCTTGCACTGCCAAACTAGATGCTGAGGCGGGAGCTGGCGTGTCCCCAGCTGCCTGCCACAGAGAAGATAACAGAGAAGCTGCCTGGCTGCCATTATCTAGGACCATTATAAAAACCCAACGAGTATTCATTGATTTTTTTTTTCCTATGGAACTATCCAAATACAGGTAGAAATATTTTTTTTTTTTCCCTAAAACCAGCTGTGTTATGCCTCCAGAAATTAAAATCTGGATGTTTACCTTCTTTTCCTTCAAATTGGGCTTAAGAATCAGTACTTCCTCAGCACCCTTTCACTGGTGTTCACAATAGCAGTGTGCGTGGCTGACCATGCCTGCAGTTCCTGCAGAGAACTTGCCCACCTCCTGGGATTGCACTGGCCCAAGCTCCCCAGGAGCTTGTTCAAAAATGAGAATAACCAGGAATTTGATTTACAGTGAAAGAAAGTTAGGCTTATCTTAAACAGCAGCAGTGCCACACAGCAGCTGGGCCCTAGGAGAGAGCGTACAGGATGGTGGTGGTGGCACTCCCATCCCAGGAGGGATGGCCCAAGTGGCAGCACTGTTTGTCACAGCAGAATGTGGTCATGTTAAGCTCTGTGTATTTGGGCAGCCCAGCAAATTACTTGATAAAGGCTGCACGTTTGAGTGGTGACATCAGGCTTCTGCAGAGAGCTACTGCATCCATCTCCTCTAGTCCTGAATAGGAAGAGTTGGAAACAAAGAGGCTGAAGAGTCCTTTTTTCTTGGAATATTAATGTGTTAATCTAGAGAACAGACCTGGATCTGTTCAAACTGCTGGTATGATCCCTGGCAGAGGTTTGGCCCAGACCAAACGGCACACTTCAGAGTCTGAGAAAAGGAGTCACAAACACAGGACTATTCTCAGTAGGTGATTTGGATGTGGCCACCTGGTTTTGAAGAGTAATTGGAGTGAATTACCATCCTAAGCTACTGATTTTCCGTACCTTGTGGGTATAAACTGCATGCCAGTTCTGATTTTCCTTCCCTTTGCACTCTGAATTTGTTGCAAGATGATCAAATAACTTCTCTTGTTGGAATTGGCTGGATGGTCACATTCAAAGAGTTGCAGTCAACAGTTCAATATCTGGGTTGAGACCAGGGACAAGTGTTGTCTGCAGGGGTAGACAGGCAGTAACTGAGGCCAGTTAGCCAGAACTCACCTTGCAAAATCCAGGGGTAAAATTGCAGGTAACTGAAACACCCTCACCAAACTGTCCAACAGTTCCCCCATCTCGTGGCAGCTGCTTCACTCACGCTGTGGGTCTCTTCTGTCTGTCTGTTTGTCTGTGCCTTCCTCCAGGGAAAGTCTCTGGCCAGCAAGCGCCTGACGGGCCTGATGCAGTCCTCCTGACAGCCACCCTACCAGTCTGCCGCCTCACCAGGGAGGGTGGGGTGCCACGGGGGACAGCAGGAGCAGAGAGCAGCTCAGCGAGGGTCAGCCCGCCTGTCACCAATTACATCAACACTTTATCTGCACAGCTTCGTAGGGACACCGAGCTCTGCACGGGGACTTGGATTCCTGCTTGGGTTTGTAGGAGCACAAGCCACAGTACACAGGAAGCAACAAGGCAAGGGCTTGGTGTGTTGTTATTTAAGGAAACAGACTTCACCACTGCTTGGAAAAAGAGGAACTGAGAGAGATCAGTGGTTTTGCTTCACCTCTTCTCTTCCTAGCACAGACACGGCTATAAAAGATGCCACTGCAATCCCATTTGCTCCTTTTCCTGTGGCCATCTGGATCCAATAAAATATCTGCTGGAAGCTGCTGCTCCTTTCCACAAAGTATCAAATGCATCTCTCCTGCAGATCCATTGACTTTAGCTTTGTTTTTAATTTCCTATGTCTCTCCTCCTTTAAAATAGCAGGAAAAAATGGCCCTCATTAAGTTTGTCACTCGCTGTCCTTCCAATGGCATGTAGCATGTCCAAAGACGATGGTCGGATCCTCATCCAAAGGCAGGAGACTTTGAGTGGCTTATATCACCCGAGGATCTGCCCCACTGCGTCAGACTGATCGTGGTGCATATCCTCCGGCATCGGCAGGATTGCTCTGCATGTACGTTTAGTGCAAGACTGCCTGACGTAGTTGTGTTTTAGATGTATGATGCACACATGCACAAACACACAGACACACACATGCGGTATTTAAAAGTGAGTTGTTTTCTATTGTATTTGGTTTTCTATTTATTTGAGGTTTTGCATACTTATTCAATGATGGATGTTCAAGTTTTGCTCCAAGTAGGTAGAATTGAACCACTTAGAGGAAATTTAGCCCTGATTACGGTGGGCCGAAATCTGTTCATGCGTATACAGGGGAAAGTAACTATGCTGTAGGCATGTGTAATGGAGAGCAAATTTCAGACTGCAGCAAGGAGAGATCTGATGGAGAAAGGCTTGTCAGAAGCAGTTTGTGGCTGCGCAGATGCTTGGGTGCCTATATTTCACCTGATAGAGCCCGTGAATACAACTGCAAGAGATGACCCAATAGCTTGTTTCAGAACGTGGGTATTATGGAGGTTAGGATGAAGAAAGATCTGAAGTGATTTGGTTAATGACAAAACTCACATTATACTAGCTGCAGATATGTAAAATGGATTGCATTCACATACAGTATACTGCCTATATACAAAATTTTCAATTTCAATTGACTTAGTACCATGAAACCTGTACTTTTTAAGCAGTTCAGATCTGAAGTGTATGTGAAAATAGACACTTGGTCTTCTTCCCTCATGCCAAGCCAAGCTGTTTTTTTGTTTGTTTGGTTTGGTTTGGTTTTGCGTGTGTGTGTGAGTGTGTGCAGGTGGTAGAAATTGCTATATGGCTACATGTCTGCATTCCTATCTAGGCAAAATTATCTATCTTGCTAAGTAGACAGCTGGCTACCGACCATATTTATTTCTGTGGCAAATATTATCCTAATATCTGAGGCTAATAGTATGCATTAATTCAGGCCAGCATAGTTTCCACCAGTAAAAGGACTTTCCCTCTTTACCCATGAATTTTCTCATTTTGATACCTCAATTATTTTTCCCAGACAGCTCTTGATATAAATTTTACATAAGGTCTATAGGACTCTACACCTGCATGACTATACGGTAGAGTACTGAGTATGGTATTTGTTGTTTACACTTACCTAGTTCCCATAATCAGCCTATTAACTGAGATCTTCAGACCAAATTTGTCCTACATACATGGCAATACATGGCAAACGAGAGCTCCAGGACTGCAGAACCATCATGGCTGTGCACGTACATACAGGTAACATTTTTCCTCTCATGGAGACATTTGGATCTTTGCTGATTGTCACTAAACCATCTCAGCAGGACCTGTCTATTCCATGCTGACCATCCAGCCAAAGGCTCCCCTCTGGCAGTAGTGGGTCTTTGTGTAACAGTCCCAGTTGTCCAGCCATGCACACTCAAACATGTCCCCCTGTGCCACCCCTAAGAACATGCTGTGTGCTGCCTGTAGGTAATTTGCTGGGTTTGAACAGCCAAGAGCATGGGGGAACTGCAGACAGCGAGCACACATATGGGCATACATCAGGGGGCCTGGATGCTGAACAGCTTGCCATCTAAATGCACACTCACACAGATAATCTGCTCAGCAGTGGCGAGCCGAGCGGATGGAGCTGTGTACGCTCTGTAGAGGGGAGAGCTGCCCTCCTAGCTTCCTGCCCAAATTTCTCTGAGACAAACATCATGAGAGCAGACAGGGCCTCCTCCCAGGAGCACATACAAATGGCTGTTCACGTGTCTTTTACTTCACATATGACAATGCTAATGAGTAACTATTTCCATGCAACCTGCATCCTTGAATTACTGCTGTTTAATGACATCACTTATTGCAAGTGATGCTTCTCTTGCGCACTTGCCAGTGAGCACCACCCACCGAGTGCTGCAAGCAGTAATCTGCTGCTTTATAAGCATCCATGTCTTCCAGCTACCTCATCACCCAGAAGATGAGTTAGGAAATCAGTTTTTCACCTCTCCTTATGTTCTCAATGGCATTGTTTCAAGGAAAAGCAGGCTAGAAAGCTTTTACAATCTCCAGGCTGTGAGAGCTAGCCACCAGGCATCCCATACCTGCAGGACTATGGCTGTGAAATACAGCTGTACACTGTTATTTGGATAATGGAATATCCAAAGCATTAATGGCCATCGTAGTGGGCCAGCACCAGGACAAGCACGAGGAGGTTTTGACAGGTCAGTGCAATGTTAGGCTAAGGCAAATGGATTAATACATTCTATGTATGTATAACCCAGTGCTAAAATCCCATAGAGTACTGTAATAAAATGGTAGCAGGGTGGCCATAAAAAGCCACAGTAAGCTGACATAATAATACCAGGATAAATGTAGCAATAAGGTAACACAGGACACTGCAGTAAAGTAGCATTTTGGTAATGCAGCAATAAGACACAACAGGACGCTGTAGTAAACTAGTTTGGGGAGTAAGGCAATAGTGATGGCGTGGGCAATCTGGTGTATTTGTGTCAGGTTCTGCAGCAATAAAGCCAACACAAGGTGTGCAAGTAATAAGTTACTACAGTAACAGCAACACGATGCAGTGTATAGCTATATCAGGAAGCTTCCATGCTGCAGGCAAGTCCTCCTACAAGACAAGGTAGTGAGACAGTGAAAGCAACGTGTGCCCCATTACAATTAAAAATGGGTCTATTTTCTGCATAGTAACTAAGATCCTGGAGTCATCTTGTCAACACCAATACCGTCCACTCCTGCTTTCAAGAAAGCTGAGGTGAGAGCATTCCCCCATCCAAACTCTTATATTGGTCTGGAAATAATGACTTGACTCGTTGTCTTTTTGGCCAAATTTTCACAGATAGTGAGGTTCTTCAGTCACTCCTCATTCAGGTGACACCGGCAATTCATTGGTCCTTTGCATTGGGAAGGCTTTGGCTCTGTCAACTTCTGGAATGGGTGGTGCTTTCAGCCTACAGCTATTTCTGTTTTGGGGTGGAGATGAGAAACCAGGTACAGGACATCTGACTGTACTGTCCTGTTTCCTGAAATGCACAAATAAATTGAGCATCCTGGAAAAATCAAAGCAATGAGGACCGAATCTGTTCTGTCTGTCATGCACACATGGAGAATCTTGCCAGAGTCAGTGGGAACCCCGTGTGTGCCCATGGGACCAGTTCTCAGAGTCACCAGGTGGGTGGCAGGTGGAGGGTGCTTCTTCAAGTGGTGTTTCTTGTTGCCTTCCTGCTTTTCCTTTTTTTTTTTTTTAGCACCACCTTTGTGAGAAATGTCTTTAGAAAAAATCAGTTCACTGTAAGACAACATGTAGCAAGGTGGTCAATGAGTAGGTGGATGGATTGCTTTCTCTGTACCCTTTTGTAAAGGGTAAAGCATGCTGGGGAAAAAAAAAAAAAAAGAAAAAAAACAAAACCCACACAACAAAACAGCACCCACTAATAACCATAAGCATCTATGTCAACAGCGCAGCTCAGATGGAGTGTGTGTGCTAGATAACAAGCTGCTCTCCTGGGGAGGGGACGTATATAGGGCACACTGCACGCCAACATCAGCAGGAGCAGCTCACAGCTGGCTCTGCCTCCTTCCACGAGACCCAACAGAGACAGATTTTGTGGCACAGCTTTCCGACCTCTCACACAACAGCTTTGCTATCCCCTGATAGGGCTCCCTCTATCTGGAGCCAGTGGAGTTCGGTTCAGATTCCGAGCAGTGCTCTGATATGCCTTGTCTTGGCTCTTCCCTTACACTCCCTGGCTTACTCTTATTGTGGTTTAATGATTAAGTAGGATTATTAAAGCAGAGCTCGCAGTAGGGTGAGATAGGCTGGGTTATCATGATTTTGTGGTTTAAGCTGTGAGCAATTTTGCAGCTTCTCAGTGCTGTTTATAACCTGAGACAGAGAATAAGCGAGGCGGCTGCTCAGCAGAACAGCGCGTCGTCGAACAATGCGCTATCTTCATGCCCATACGGACTTTGAACTTACTGGTGAGGAGAAATGCTTTGTAGTGAGAAAAGTAATCTCACGGCAGGAGGGAGTCAGACCTGATCAACTTTTTCATGTGCTACAGATTTTGCTTTGCCAGCCCCTAACATCTGCAAGGCTCACCACTAAGAGCCAGCAACCTCCTAATCCTGCTGCTAAGCATTTGAAAACAAGCTTTTCAGGAGTCTGCCTTACACAGCAACGCCATTACTCACAGCCTCTTAACATGAATTTATGGCCATTGCCACAAGCATCAGTGTGGCTGCCCGCTCCCATCGGCAGTGGAAAGCTGCGCATGCACTCTGCTGGAGGCTGGAGGTTGGTGGGCAGAACATAGGGAGCGGTTTGCAAGCTCACAGCTTGGATGTGCTGTAGGGGAAGGAGCCCAGCGCAGTTGGAGATGGTTGGATGTGAGCAAGGCCTGTCAGGGCTGTCAGCAATGACGCTGGTTTACCAGCACATTCCCATCTGGAGGCCTACATAGACCCTGACACATCTCATGTGGCAGAGGAGAATGCTGTGGGATTGCAGTGACCCCTGACTAGTGCTGTCTGTCAGCAGAGATAGAAAACTGAGCTTCCACCTGTTTTCTCTGGGGTCTTAAACCGTGCCACCCTTCCCCAGGCAGTGGGAGAAAAGACCTGGCCTGCTCCTTTTATGGCTGGAATAGGAAAGCCTTATCTGGGCTGAACTTCAGGAGCGATCGCTTCCACTTGGATCCATGTCAGGGTTTCTTCCATCCATCTCTGTGTGGGCTATGCCTGCATGCCACACAGCATCACAGCCCTTCGTTGGCATCCTTGGTGTCAGCCTGCAGCCACGTGAGCTAAGGCACACCAGATGAAAAATTCAAATGATGCTTTACACAGCACAACATTTCCCGAGAGGGATTCTGAGCTGCCCAGCTGTGCTGTTTTGAGGCCATTTGGAGCCAAACACAGAAACATGAGGCACAGTAGCACTTTTCTCTACAAAGAAACAGCTTCTCACCTGTGTTGATGGGTCTGGCAGCATTCAGAGCACTAAGGGAGTGTGAGTGACTTCCGCGAGGGCAGATGGTCTCTGAGGATCTCTGCTATGGGCTGGGGAGGTAGATGAAAGCAGCTCCATTGCACGATCTCCTAGCGCCGTGTATTTTTTGCTCAGGCATGGTGACCGCTCGGGGCTCACTCTGGGCACGCCGGGCAGGGCGGGCAGCCAACTGGCAGAGCAGGGCCCAGCTGCTACATGGCAGGGAGCTGCAGCACTGTTAACCCTTCCTGAAGTACTGCCGCCACACCATGTGGTGACTGCTGCAGAACCTGCAGATCCACTGCCAGTTCCCCCTCCCCTCTTGGCTTCTCTTTCAGGATGGTCTGTGTGCCTTATAAAGGGGCTGTCAGACTGAGATTTCCCTGCTGAAGATGGTGGAGCTCTGCACCTGCTCTGTAATTAAACAAACAGGCAGACAGTGATGTGGATGCAGATTTGGACTCACCCTGTCTTTGTCCCAGCCTCAAAGCCACAGGGCCTGGCCTGTCAGCAGGATGGGCACATCCTGGGTGCAAGAGCAGCTTGGCAAGGCTGCATTTGCAGGCAGGCTATGCACAGGGCTGCCCTTCTGCCACCTCAGGGACATCTCTGCCTGTGCAGCTGCACACTGGTTTTTCACCCAGCAGCAAGCAATGGCTGGTACCAGGTGTTAGATCCTCCATGCTGGGGGGACGTGTTGGGCCAATTCAAGCTAGCTAGAGCTTCCTGCAGCCTTGAGAATCTTCTCTTGCTAAAGCCAGAAAAGTCCCTCAGCCAGCTTTGTTCACACACACACACTCATAACACAGGGAGAAAAAAATCTCTTGTGCTCAGCATGATGGAGCATCACTGAGGACCCCCTTCAAATCAAACGCCCTTTCCCGTGGCCAAACTCCTGCATTTCTGCAGGTCTCTTTCCACGAGCCACCCGTCCCCAGATGCTGGTCCTGCTGCAATGGCCACCTCTGGACACTGACCTGCTTTGCTGTGATGCTGCAGCCCCTGCAGTGCCCTGCCATCCCCGCCAAGCAGCCCCCACAGCCAACACCTCCCCTGGCTCCCTGCAGCCTGGCCTGCCCTTCCCTCCTGACCATCTCTTCTAGCCAAGCCATCATTTCCCAGAAAACAGACATGTTGCTATATTAAGGAGATCTCGCCCTCAGCATTTCTTTGCCTCTGGGGAGTCTCAAGCAAATCAAGTGGCAGAGTATACGCAAAGCAGCACAGACTCCCTGTCAGATGAAAAGGACAGTCCAAAAGGGAAGAGAGAGCAAAAGAGAAAGCTCTGTGTTTGCATTTGTCTCTGACATGATGGATTTCCCCTTCCTGGAATGCAGCCTTGGCGTAAATAAAGCCAGGAACGGCTTTTGTGTAAGAACTCGCTTCCTTACCAATAGTCGTGGAGTCACAGACAATAAAAGCCCTGGCAGTTCATCCCATAATGCTCTGTATAATCAGCAGGATTTTCCCTACTGAATATTCACCAAAGTTGCTTTATCTACCATGCCTCTGAAATCTCCAGAGATGGAACCTCTGCAGATGCCCTCAAGAGCACATTTTTCCATACTTGAAGCGTTCTTGCTGCAAAGATAAAAACCAAACCTCTGATCTAACACATTAAAAAGCCATCTCTGGGGGAGTTCAAAGACAGTGAGAGCTGTCTGTGGGCCACAAACAGCAAAGGTGTTCAACACTGTCGATTTTTCCCCAAGTGGTTCCCTTAGTGTATTTTTTTTGCATTGTCTAGAGCTTTTGCTCTTTGCATCAACATCAGCTCTCACCCTCCATCACAGAACAGTGAAGATATCTGTGAGTATCAGCGTAGATACTTGAGAACTATTGTCTTTCCAGTCTTTTCCCCACCTCAAACTGTAAAGCTGAGGCTCTTTTCGTATTCCTATTCTGCAAAGACTGCTATCACCTGTGTTGCCTTTCTTGAAGGAAAAACATATTCTTTCATGGGAACAAAGACCCCATCACTCACGTAGGTAAGGCAGCACCTAGCGTTGTGCTTGCTCCCCATGGCAAACTACATATGTGTGTCACATGTTGTGGTGTGGGATATTTTGCTAAATCTGTGTATTGAGATTTTTGACCACTATACCTACCTCTGTCTCACATTGCCATCTGTTCGGAGGCTCCCCGCATCTGCTCTCTTCACTACCAACAGAGGACTGCCAGGAAAATGGTTCCTCCTTTTCTTGCCAAATTTGGAATTTCAGTTGCAAATTTACCCTAGCAAGAAAGCCAAGGGAAGTCACTGCCAGGCTCATTCCAGCTTTCCTGCTGGGCATATTTTCAGTGCTGTCGCAGAAGCTGAAGAGGGGAGCAGAGTCCCTTCTGCAAGGGGCTGTGCCCAGCACTGCGAGGAACCTGTAGCTGTGCCCAAGCAGGAAGAGCAGATTGAAAAAAGACCTCAAAAATGTGCTATGTGTGGGCTCAGGAAAAGAATTCTATGTGACATGGATGACAATCACAGCACTCTGTACACTCGTCCTCATGAAAACTAATGCACCTGGCTGCAATGGCTGAAGGTCTTTTTGGAAGCAGATCCAATCGAATGTGCCAGCGCCACATAAGTCATTCCTGAAATTAATTTTCCACAGGACTGGCTTGCATAATATGCATAGGGCTTCTTTGTTTGCATGTGGTACAATCCTGCAGCCAAGTCAGAGGAAGCTTTATACAACTCTGTACTGCTATGCTTGGTCAGCACATGCGTATGTGCAAGCAGATGCTGCCGAAGTCAAGCCAGGACTTCTGTGTGCAAGTTTCTTGTGAAATGAGACAAGTGTGTCAGGCATTTTTCTCTGTACTACCCTTGCAGGTGTATTATACAGAGACAAAATAGCGACTCTGCTCTGCTGTCACCATCCTGCTCCAGTTAACTCACCACAGCTGAATGTTTAGGTGGAAGAACACCTGATATGCTTCAACTCACCTGTTTCCACTGGAGATTAGGGCAGAATCAGTTGTCATGGGGTTTCTGCTGCAGAGTGAGCAGTATATCACCATCCTTATAGTGTCTCTGTCCACATAAGGCTTTTTACCCCTACAAAACAATGGTAGGAGACTTAATAGTACAGGTGGAGCATACAGTGGTCACCTCAGACACCTCAGCTGAAGGCAGCTGGCCCTGGCCTCATCCTAGGGGTATGTATTAAAATTAAAACTACTTTTATTTTGTATGTCTATTTACTATAGTGTGTTGTGTTGGGAATGGAGTGTTATTGGGTGTCTGTATTTTATGTTATGTGTTTTATTTCTATATGTGTTTTATTTTTATTTATTTTTGCTGACTTTGTTGAGAAGTCAGCATTTTAATGAGATGAGTGTGCATGGATGTTAAAGGGAAGTACTGTGCTGAGTGCATAAAAGAGACTGATGTCTTTAAATTAATCATCTTGTGCCCATTATGTTGGTGGTAGAGCAGTGCGAGGTTACGCAGCCAGGTTACAGCCACAGGAGAGCCCCTGAGCAGGAGGTAGAGCCATGAGAAAGAGTGGTAACGCACTGGCACAGGCTGCCCAGGGAGGTGGTGGAGTCACCATCACTGGAGGTGTTCAAGAAACCTGCAGATATGGCTCTGAGGGATGTAGTTGTTAATAGGGATGGGTTGGGGTTGGAGTAGATGATCTTAGAGATCTTTTCCAACCTGAATGATTCTATGATTCTACTCACCCACCCCAGAGCCAGCCAGGCCATGCAACGCCCTCACTTCATGCCCAACCGCTTCGAGGTTTCACAGAGGATATCAGAGCACTGTGTAGGCACAGCAGAAGGGCAAACTTGTTCCCAGCAGGGAGCATTTCTCATCTCCCTTGGCTAAACAGTGAATGTGGCAGTGAACGCTAATTGCGACTGGCTGTTTTCAACGTCATGTGCCAAAAAAGTGTCAAGGTCTGCAATACGAGGTGGAATTAGTGCCCAGTATTAGAGATGGAAAATTAACTTCTATTAACCCATGAGCCTGTCATTCCTGAGCAAAGATGTCTTTGACAAATTCCATCTCTTCTTATGTTAACAAGTTGCCTGCAAGTAGATTGCAGTATCTCCAAGATTTATTCACTATTTGAGTATGACTTGCCAAATATTTACTTGCCAGAGAGTTATTCCTGGAGAAATTCTCTGCCTGGCTCATTTGCAAGCTGTTGCTACTGGCATTGGACAGCTGAAATTCAAAGAGCTTTGCTTAGTGGTGCTTGGACGTGCAGGTCAGCTGCCACCCAAAAACACGAGTACCACTGTTACTGTGAGGTTTGCTCAGCCTTTCTCCAATATTTGTTTTAATTTGACTGTTTCTACAAACATTCCTCTAAGTAAGTAAAATTCTGACTAACCCACACTATTCCTGAAAAGAAAAGGGGTGTGAAAGTGGTCTAATTGCTGAAAATGCCATGGTGCCATGCACCATCCTGTGGACACAATATGTGTGTGGTGGTATCCAGCAGCAGGCAGATGCTTGCAGGATTTGTGCAGCTAAAGTACGCATGAAAGCCGCTAAAGTTCCCTTGTTTGGGCAAAACCAGGCAGCCTGCATTCTAACTTTGCCACCCAGGTGGTTTTCCATTGAGACAGATAATAATTGTATCTTAAGGCTACTGGAAATAACCAATCCATAATTAAAAAGCTAATGTTTTTAACGTCAATATAAAAGGTGTACCACTCACCTTAAAAGTGTGCAATAAATCCAACTGCATTTCCTTGCCCTTGGCTAGTATTTTATTTCTTTGGGAGCTGGCAACACTCCAGGACTCAATTTTTAGGAGGCAAAGAGCAATTGTTGGTCCCCTGGACTCTGGGACTCTGGGGGCAGTGCGGTTGGTTATTTCTGAAAAACAGCTTTTTCAGAAAAAAAAAAAAAAAAAAAAAAAAAGGCAACCTGCCAGTGATTCCAATCATTTCTTTTGTCTTTTTCCATCCTTTGTTCTCAAACTTGACCAGAAGCATGTTTTTTAATTTATGTTTCTTTGGCATTATTAACCCCAATGTTTGTGCCTTAATACACACGTGTCTCAGGCTACGTGTCACTGTGAACCTCCATGCGAGTACTGCTCATGTTTTACCAGAGCAAACCAACTTCTGATACACAATAAAAGTCTGGCCCCATTTGTTACACTGTTAATTAAAAAGATACAGTTTTAATTAGGGTTGTGCTGAATCAGCACTTGAGCTCTTGGTGTTGCGATGAGGTTAAGTTTCAAATGCCAAGACTGAGATCCATGGCCCTGCCTTGGCAGGTCTTCTGCTGGCTGACCTCTGCCTGGTTTCAGAAGGACATGGGAAAGCATTCAATTATTTAGCCCTACAGCCCCATTCCACTCCACTTACCTGCAGCCCTTTCTCCTCCCCATTATTAGGAACGGATGTGTCCTTTTTCTTGGTCTCTAAAAGGCACATGTGGGCTGTGAACTGGGAGGACTTCTGCAGAAAGCCCACTAGAAGGCCACAAGGCTTCACGGCTGTGCTGTGGTGGTGGGGCTGTAAATGGGAAGAGGTGGGGGATACAGCCCTTCATACAGCCTTGTTGGTTGGGAAAACAATAGCTGCAGAGCCAGTGAACCTAGAGTGACGAGTTCCCCAAACCAAATGGAAGATAAGCAGACCCCTCTCATTTTCCTGCTTGGAGTCTGAGGGACTCAGATTTAGAGAGCTCCTTTCAATAAGCGATGCAGATTTTTGAAGAGGCTCAGAGCTCAATTAAATCCTAAAGAAAAGTCCTGTCAGTGACACTGCTTATGCAGTAACAAATCTTGCCAAATCTCACCACCTTTCGCAGCCCCTCTCCGAATCACAGACACAAGCTGGCAAACCCTGGGAGAGACTGTATAGGGAAAAGCGATACTTGGAGGGTGGGCCAGATGGTGCCTGTTCGGAGGGAGACACACGAGTTTGTGCACAGAGCCCGGTGTGTCCTGAGGCATGAAGGGCCTCCGTGCGCCTCGTGTCACCCAGCTCAGTGGGCTGCAGGCTGAGATCCACCTAAATGAGGAGCCAGCATGATCCCAAACCGAGAGCTATTGTTTCTGTACAAGCCCAATGCATTATTTAGGAATGAGTTTCCTGCAAGAAGATCAAGATCACCCCGGGGAAACTGGAGGACTCTCTTCAGTCCAGGAGCCCAGCCCAATGGGCCTCTGTCCACCTAACTGCTCTGCCAATATGCCATATGCCCATGAGTTACAAAACAGGGACGCTAGCATTTCTGTAAGAGGAAAGGTAAGAATCTGCTCCCTATTTTACCTTAGTTTTATGCATGCTTTTAATTGGAACATTTACAAGTGGCTTTTTATTGAGTAAAATAATAATAATGAAGTCTCTGTTTCTACACTGTGTTTTTCCAGCACCAAACCTCAGCAGATTTCCTGCACCTTCTGCTGCAGCACCACAAATCTATCAAATGCCAATGGGGCGCCTGCAGGGATGTGGCAAAGATCACATACTTCTACAAGGAATTTTTAGAGGCTCCCAAGAACCACACAGCAAATGATTTTTTCCACGTGAAGGTGGGAATTTCAATATTTTCCAAATGTATCTCCATCCTTCTAGGGGAGATTTCACAGGATACTAGAAAATATATCCAATTATCTGACCCGCTCACTGAAAAATTTATCTTTATTTACTCTATTGGCAAAGATATGGACTGATTTTCTTCTTTTAAGAAAGCTTTTTTTATAAAAGATGTTACATCTTTGCATGTGTATAGATTATCTGTAGCAATAGTTTCTTGGTATGAGGGGAGGGGGGGAAAAAAGAAATATTACTCCCAGAAAATACAATAGGTCATTGAAAAACTACATAAACCCCTGAACCAGCTTCACTATAATGTTGGTGGTGTTCTTCCTGAGGGGAAAAAAAAGTGTGAAGCTGGTCTTGACTACAATACCAGAAATATAAATATTAAGCCTCATTTTACTGGGTCAACCAAAGGGGATTTTTGGTATATAAGACATGTAAGGGTTGATTTCTGCCTTTGCTGCTCAGTTGCAGCCTTTTTACTGCCCAGTCACGATCCAATGCTGGAAAATGGAGAGTGTGGTTCAAGGCTGCCAGTGCTCAGAGACTCGGACTCCCAAATGACTGTCCTCCACCAGCAGAAAGTCGCTTCTGCTCTGAGTCACGCTCCTTGTGCTTCTTCACATGGCCTATTCATGTCTGAGCAGCTAATTCAGGATCTAGGAGGAAAAGGCAGTCAAGTTGGGACAGTTGGGATTTCTAAGTGCCATTTTTCTCTCACCCAACAGGCTCCATTGGAACAAGAGAGACCTTCCAGTGGGTTGGAAAAAGCACCACCCTCCACCTCAGCAGGAGAAAGAAGTTCAGCCAGGGAAGGCATGGCTCATTATCTGTTGAAGAAGTACTCATTTAGCTGAGGTGTTGATGGGTCTCGGCAAATTCCCAAATAGAAAAATCACCTATTGCTCTTCCATTCCTCACTATGGCTCACCCATTCCTTCCTCTCTGCTGAGACTGGTTAATTCAGTTCATATTCGTGAACTCGTGACTGAGCAATGATAGAAAAATGTAGTATGTAATGGGAACAGTGAACTGTCACCTCACATGGCTGGTACCAAGGAGGCTCCTAATTATAGCCTGATGTGTACATCCTCCTGGAAGGTGATTGTACTTATTTGAACAAGTACAGTATTAATTAAATACTTTGATTATTTCTGAAACAGGCTTTGGGATGGAGGGGGAGAGAGGTTCAAGGGAACTAATCTTTCCATTGCTGAAAGATTTTTTTTTTTCCTAGGAACTGCAGCAGAAGGCTAAATACAGGATTTCCTCTTCATTTCCTCTTTCCTCCTGTCTCTGACATGTTCCCATGTGGTCTCCCATCATGGTCTGCTTGCCCTTAGTCTCCCCTGGCTCTGCGGCCATGCCAAGTCCCCAGGATCACCCCACTTGCCTCTCCTGGCAGGCAGAAGCCCAGCAGGGAGGGATGAAGGCTCTTGTCTGAGAGCAGGATTTGCAGCTGCGTGACCTTCTGTGCTTGCAGTATTCCCAGTGGTACCTGCCTGCAGAAAACCTGGGAACAGCCAGTTTCCAGCTCTTGCACTGGGTTTCCAGCAGCTTCCAAGACCCAATACAAAGCAGCAACGCTGCACACGAGAGGCACAGACCAAGATCAGGAGGTGCAGAGAAAACAAGGGAAATGTCACATGATTAACTCTTCAAACCAAGAAAGATCTTCAATTCACACAAGGCACAAAGCTTTGCTCAGGCTCTGCTGCAGGCTCTCCAGGAGTGATGAATGGTTCACGGAGGTCCTGGGTTTGCAGGGAGCCTGGAGCTGCCATACAAGCAAGGCAGCTTGGGTGGCAGCAGGCTGCAGAAGGCAGTGGGTTTAGGTGCTGGGGGCAAAGCTGGTTTCTCAGCCTGGAGCTGCCTTTCAAGGAAGCCTTGGGCCCCATTTCAGGTGAGCTCCTTCTTACTTCTTGAACGAACCTAAACCATGTGCTGAGCTGTGAAGTCCAGCAGTATTTCTTAGCAACTCTGGGAACAGTGTTTCCCAGCAAGATAAGACCTTATTTAAAAGAGCCAAAGCTTTGCTTTGAAGGAATCCTCTACCACAGTGTATGGCTGTGGAACAGTCACTTTGTACCATTTTGGTGGAAACTAAACCTGCTGTTCTTGCACCATGCCTTGTAGCCATCCCCTGCCTCAGTTTCTCTTTGTCCCAGCACTTCCTTGATAGTAGTCTCTGCCTGGCACCACAGAAGAAGGCAGCATGGAGCAGCAGACTCTTGTACATACCGGGGATTTTCTGCTCTTGTGGAAGTCCTTCACATCTACAGGGGTCCAAACAGGCAACCAGCACCCTTCTGGCAGTACCAAAACCAGCTGTCCTGATTGCTATCAACATACCTGAAATGCTGCTGCATCAGAGCCTCTGCAGGGGACATGACAACTGTGCTTTGCCCAGGTCACGGGAGAATACAATCCTGTTTTCTCCCACGTCTTTTCATTATGGTTTGTAGGGCCATATGAAACATAGAATGTTTGGTCTCTCATCTTGAAAAGATTAGTAAGGGATGGCTGTGGGTCAGGACTGTCACTGATGCACTCCAAAGGACTCAGTGCAGCTGCACAGCTCTGTATTGAGGATGCAGGGGAAGGACAAGAGGTATTTCTACACCCAGTAATGCAGAAGATGTTAAATCAACATGATGAGAGCTGATGAGAAACAATAGAGGCATCAGGACAGCACAGAGAAAGGGAGAGTTATGAGACCTGGATGCTGTGGGCCTAAGAGACATGGAGACATGCATGCTAATTTATCATTGTACCAATACCTCTACAGGCCACAGAGTGCTGCTGGGCCATAAAAATGGTGCTGTTCTAATGCCAGTCTCCCCCTGCTGGGAACCAGAGGCCCAAAGGCAAACCCTGGGTGACATTCCTTGAGAGGCTCCAGAAGCTCTCAGTGGGGATGGCAGCTCTGCAAAGAGCCAGGCAAAGAGCATGAAAGCACTCACAGCATTGCCTCAAAGGGCTCGGCTCCTGCTCCAGCCACTTTCCCCAGGGCATATTTCCCAGTTGCACTCTCACAAGCCCCTCTGAGATGCTGAGGACATGCAGGTTCCTCATGCTCTGCATATGAGTGAAAACGGGACATAGGACAGGAAAGCAACAGAGGCCAAAGACAAAAGCCTGGGCTCAGAAGAAGGTGAAGAAACAATGAGATCACCAGGCATAAGCTCAGGGATGCTGGGCTAATCTGAAATGTCTGAGACCAGGAGGTGGAGGGGAGGAGAGGTTGCTCTGCGCAGCCCTTTTTCAGGAACCACCAGACAGATTTGAAAGGCCCAACCTAAAGTATTGGACTACAGCTTCACAAGGAGGCAATTGAAAACACAAATTGATCAAAGCTGCTGTTCAGGGACACTCACTGCTCCTCATTCCAATTGGCTCGCTGTGTAACCACCATCGGCAGCTTCCCTCACAGAAAGATCCACTGCATGGATTTTTCCTTTCCGATTGCATTTCCAGGGATGATAGGAAAGTTGCAGCATAAATTAAACAAGGCGCCTTGGGACTCCGATTCAAAAATAATGTAGATGAATTCCTGAGTGAGAGGGGAAGAAAGAGCGGAGCTAAATGCACTGCCTGCCTGATGGCTTCTCCCTGGCCGTGTTCACACCAATTAGCTGTAGCTGCACGGATAGGGCGGCCAGGAAAGCACCTTTGTGCACACATGCTAATTTACTCACTGGCTGCAGCACACAATTAATAAAAGCACCGCTCCACGCATTCCTGAAAACAAAGAGCTAATGCCACAACATCCAGAGACACAGAACCCGAAAGGGGTGCGCACACAAAAACAAGCTTGAGCTTTGGGGAACTCTGCAGTGCTCAGCCAGCCCTGGCAGTCAGAATCACTGGGCAAGCATAGGGCCCTGCTCTGCCATCCGAAAGTTTGTGCTGCCAGTACCACGCAAACTGAGGGGAGAATGAACTCCTAAAGGCAGGAGGAAAAAGTGCCTCTACCACCTCCTTGCTCTTTCCTTGTTATTAGCATAAATGTTGGGTTTTTGGAGGGACAGAGAAAGCAGAAATTAAATTCTCACTCTCCAAATGAAGCTGACATGAGCCTTTGGCTTTGAGGATGGATTAGTTTTGAAGGCATACTATTCACAAAATGAGGCCGGGGAGGGCTGGCAGTGGAATTCCCAGTAGGGACAGGTTCCTTTAAAACACAGATTAAACAGGGAGGAAATGCACAGCATATGAATATGAATTGATGCTGGGCTTAGCCTGGTCTCACTTCATTTGATAAAGCACATTTCCTCATTGCATGTCAATTATTTACAGTATTTAAATATGTATCATCAGATGAACATGCCAGCCTTGAAACAGATACACAGATGTGCACAGAAACTCACACGCGCACCGCAGCATCAGGATAGGATGCACACATAAGTCCACTGAGCAGATAACTGGAGGACGGGGCCACAAACAGCAAGCAGTGAGCCACAAAGCCTCCTTTGACCAGGTCCCAGTTCATCCACAGTGCTGCCCCAGCAAAAGGGCTGTTTCTCTTCAGGATAGTTTGGATGTAGGCTCTGCTCAGCACTGTGGGAACATTGGCACCTGACAGGATCTGCACGCCTTGTTGGTGCCACCGCTGATCTCCAGTACGTGGAAATGCTCATCTGTTGGAGAGTTATTATTCTGCTTCTCTTCTGCACAAGTTCACAGCAAAAGAAACACAGGAGTTGGATAAAAGCCCTGCGCCCAGCAATTCTCCAAAGTTAGTGTTATTAGTGAAGATGTTAATATTGCACTGTTCTGGCCTATACCGTCATATAAAACCCGACTCTGATTTCTCCTGAAGCCAAATTGTTTTTCCTTATGTGATTCCCACTCTTACTTCTTGGTTTCTACTGCAGGTATACAGAGGTTCTGGCATGGCACAGACCACCTCTGGAAACACCGAAGGCTCAGGAATGGACAAGCTGTGGATATTTGCAGAGGCCCAAGAGAAAACCAGACCCACCTGAGCTCCCTCTGCCCCAGACTCTTCCCATCTCCAAGAAGGTCCAGGATGACAGAAATGATCCTTGGTTTTAGCTGCAGTGAAAAGTTCCAAAAAGCACAAGGGATGGTCTGGTGCTACAGGTAACACTACCAATGCCTTAGACTTTTATTAGCAGCACTTCAGTAGGAAAATAATTCTCTGGTCAGCTTCCTGCCCTCTCTGGGGACTGAAAAAAAAAAAAAAAAAGAGAAAGAAGAGATAAACATTTTTCTGAGCACAAATGTGATGGCTCAGATTCTTGGCAGGTGTAAAACTGCAGATTTAATGGAGGTACTCCAATCTGAATCAGCTGAGCGCTTACCAGAGGAGCTGACCAAGGTAATTACACTTACCCTCCTGTGCTCTTGGCCTCACGCTGTCCTCCGTGAAATTTCCAGAAGACATTTTTATCCTTCAACCATAGCATGAAAGATGATGCACCATGAACAGCGGATGAAATGGAGCATTTTTTCTACGGCTTTCTATCGCTTACTGGGATTCTCCAGTGCCTTTAAGTCGCAGACTCTGATGGCAAATTTCCATTCAGCTTGGGCAATCGTAATCTTTCTCTCTCATTCCCCAGTGTTTAATATGTTGTAATGTCATGCTGTGTCCTTTCATTCAGAAGGGACTAACGAGACGTTTCTTATTCCATCTCTCCACTCTGCTCGTCATGTGTTTTAATATTAATTATAAGAACTTAACAACCATATGGTTTCATTGTACATGGCCAAAAGGACCAAGGAGTTTAGAAAACATTAGTAAGAAGCAGATGATTTCATGACTGCACTTGCTCTTCTTCCCTTAGGAAGCAAGGCTAAAAACAGACAGAAAGTGGAAGAGAAGTTATTAAATAACACAGTTAAGACAGACAGATGGCCTTTAACTACCACCATATTTGATTCCAGAAATAGGGACCTCCGTTTTAGCCTGCTACAGCAGCCTGAAAATGACATGTTAGAAGGCCAGTTTTTTTACTCCAGTTCTTCACCAGACAAAGCCTACTTTCCTCCTCTTAATTTTCTTTTTTAATTCCACAGACACAGCAAGGTGGTTCTGTTTGCATCTGAGTTCGGGTGCTGACAGCTGATACTGTCAGCAGAGCTCTGGGAAGGACACTGTTTTCTTCAGCACTGGCAGTAGCAGAAGCATGGGGGGCAGTCAACCCTCCTCTACCACCACAACAAAGCCAAGAAAACATTGCACAATGGGTGCATGTTATTTGCATAATATAAATCAGCATCTCACTATACAAATCATCTCCCTGCAGTGAGGTAATCTTCCATCTCCATCCTGCACTCTTTTCTCTCCCACTTTCAATTGTGTTTGGCTTCCTCCCACTCACCCATTACCACCCCTCATTCCCAGCCATGCCCTCAGCTTCACACCAGGAGCCCAGTACCTCCATGGAGCCTCTCCATCCCTCTGCTCTTCCAGCCACCTCCCTACTGCTCCCACCAGCAAAAAGATCTGTGGAAAGGGAGGACATTTAACTAGCTAATACAAAAAGGAAGGAAGAAATGTCAGCCATCTGAGCAGCCTGTCAGAACACCCCAAAAAACAGCAGAAAAATAACAGTTGCTGGAAAAACTTACCCAGAAGCTGAAGCCATTGGTTACAGAGGATGGCAAGATGACAATCACACATGCGTCTGTATCTGTTAACATACATCTCTGTTGGAGCTCAGAGCCTGCAAGCAGTTGGGATGTGCCCATGTGTTGCATTGGCATCTGCCCACAGCAACCACCTTCAGCTGGAAAAGCTCCGCTCTCGTTCATAAATAACTGCCTGACCAGCTGCTGCCAGCCTGGGGAAAAGGACTCGGAAAGGTCACAAAAAGAGCAAATGCAGAGCCCATCCTTGAAGCTCTCACTGCTTGAGTTATGCGGAATCCTCTGGCCTTTCGCTGGGGGCACTGCCTGGATGGTAGTGGCTGCCATGTGCTCACCTCTCCCATTCCTTGCATAGAGAATGGAGGTAGGGTGGGACCATCAGCTTTGTTCGTGGCGATGTTGAAGGAAGGTGACCCGGGAGCCTCCTGTCCTGTGTTTGAACAAACAACACTCCCGAATAGCAGGCGGGCTTTTCCACATGAAACATGGCTGACACCTGACTCTTTGCCTGGCTACTCCCAAGAGGACATTTTAATGAGGCCCACAGCTGTAATATCGCACAGAGTACATTAACAATGCTAATTATCTAAAGTTTAGCCCATGAATACTCAACCAACTGTACCTCAGAGACGAATTGTTTGGACCCAAATGAAGTACCATGGATGGCTTGCAGAGTGCATCAGGGCTGTGGGAGAGCAGGCACCGGGCACTGAGCTGGCACAGGAGGGATGTTAAACAGGAGAGGGCCTGGGCACAGAGCACAGCTGAGATTGCAGAGAGAAATTGTCTTTAGATAGCTAGATCTCTCTTGATAAAACATGGAAGGTGTTGATAGGTCTCTCAGCATCACCTCATACAGGGTCTGTGCGGAGCACAAGGCTGGGAGTGAGGGAGGGGGTCTATAGAGGCTCTGTGCCAGGCAGCCGCAGCTGGCACTGGCTGAGCATGTACTGCGCCGGGAGCAGCCAGCAGCCGCACAGACGTGCTGTGTGCAAGTGAGCCTTGCCTGGAAGAGGTCCAGGGCCTCTGCTTCACGCCATATGCACAGTCATTCTGCAGCCCAAGGTCACCGCAACAGTGCGAGGGCACACCAGGATGGCTGCTCTGAGCTGAACGCTCAGGCTGCCCGTGCTGGAGCTCACACTGCCGAGCAGCAAACAAAGCAGCATGTATTTGACGCTTCTCTGTCACTTCTTCCTTCAGCTCCTTATCGTGAATGCTGCGGGGCAATGACGTGCAAGGAGGGCCACTGTGCATCCAAAGAGGAGATTTGGTCCACCCAGGTGTCTCTCAGAGGGAGATGTGAATTTTTAGCAGTCTGTGTTGCTCGGCTCTAATTGAGCACAAAAACATCACATGGCAGGCAATAGCCCATTAGCAACACTATGTGCTGAGGGGCCTTTTAATTATTTTTGTGTTCCCAGAGGACTTGAGAATGCTCTCCAGAAGCATGGTGCAGGAATGCCAATTAGGTGGCCTTCAGCCCTGCTAGACAAGGTCCGGTCACATCACCTTGCGTCACTGGCTGAACCCTGCCCTCCATTTTCTCCCCAAGTCTGCGGCTCTCTGCCGTGAAATATTTATTAAAGGGAGCTGCTGCCTGTCGCGAATGTCGAGTCCCCGGTCTCCTTGCCAAGGTCAGGCTGCCAGGGAGGTACTTCTGCTCTCTGTAGCTCCTCGTTGAGACTGACAGGGCTTTCTGCTGCTCAGCGCCAGGCAAGCAGCCTCAGGGAGGAGGCTGCTTCCCTTTCTGAGGATTCTTATTTCCCAGGAATAAGGTGAGCACAGAAAGAAATTACTGAAGCAGAGATGGCAAAGCTGCGAGCTATTGCACTATCAAAACACATAGTCACGCTAGGGCCTTTTGGGAGCACAAAATATAAAGCCATTAAATCAATTTTTACTGTTGTGAGAGGTCTGCTTCAGTCTTTGCCATCACCCTCATAATTTCCTGGGAAACTCCCACACGTAGTGATAAACCCAGTCCCACACAAGGGGATGTAAGTCTCACCTTTGGCTTATGTGGTTTCCACCCCCTGAATTTAGCTGTAGTTTGCTGAGTTTGACCCTATCGTTTCCTACAGTTTTGGTGCCAGACTAATGCTGAAAGCTTCAACTTCAAGCCATTTGATAACCCCTTATCAGCTTTGCCATATTAAATAAGCTGTCATAGCATCACTTGATCAAGTACAGTGAAAGTCTTGCGAAGATCTTCCCCTATATGGGCACAAAATAAAGAGGTAGGAATGATATCCAGGGATGGAAACAGCTCTGCCAATATAAGTGGTGAGAACCAGAGTAATGCCGCATGTCACTGGGGTTCACTTTCCCTAACCACAACCTCTAAAAGGATCTTGGAGGCAAAAAAAACATGTGAAGGAAAGTGATTTAGAGCCCATACCTCATTGCTGGGTTGTGTGCACTCAGCCTGGTGCTCCTGGGCCCAGCCATGCAGCTGGTTATGGTGGTTGGCTCCTGGCAAACCCGCAGGCCTGGCTCTCCTGCTTTGTCATCTCACAGCCTGCCAGGAGTCCCACTGCATATTCTCTCCTCATATGGAAGCTGTCCCATAGCTCCAAGGCTTCCTACTGGTCCCCTCTTAGCTCTCCTAAAGGGTTTTTGGGTATATATGTGCCGGGCTGTGCGGATGGGAGGGTAGGGCCACGGAGGAGGAACCAGAGCTGCAGGCACTTCCTAGAGCAGAACCGCACCCTAGATTTATGCAGGGATCTAACAACATTTTCTGTTTCCTCCTTTTCCTTCTCCCCTCCCAGTGATTCCTAATATTTTACTTGCTTTTTTGACATCTGCTCAGACTTGACCTGTCATTTTCTCAGAATTAGCGACGCAGCTGAGATCATTTTCCTGTGCAGTGCTGGCTGATCTAGAGCCCCTCATTATGCATGTATAATTAGGGTAGGTTTTTTCCCCCAGAATCATTACTGTGCATTTATCAACAGTAGATTTCATCTGCCATTTTACAACCCAGTCATTTATTAGCATGAAAAACTTCTGCAACTCTTCACAACCAACTCCTGTTTTGACTGCCTAAAACAGTTTTTCATTCTCGGTAAACTTATCACCTCACTCTTCATCCTTTTGTTCCAAACAATCTCCAAATAGCTTTAAAAGAAAACCTACCTGAGACACTTCTTTCCTCATTTGTGAAAACATAGTGTTTGTTTACACTTCACTGCTGCAACTACTCCATGCCTTTTATTGGAAATATCATTAAGTGCCCATTAATTACACTGCTACTCAAAACAGTCGCACTGGAAAAAGTTTTAAGTGTAGACAGACAGCACAGAAGTACAGACAGCACAAATCCCATTTTTAGGACTTAGCAGACAAGACACGTTTGCTTCGATCAGTTTTTCTACACTATCTTTGAAATTCCACTAAATTCAGTCTCTCATGTGCAAAACATCTTTTTTTCTATATGTATCACTGCTTCAGAGTTCAGTAAGCCATTCCAGAGCCAATTGCTGATGAAATCCTCATCTAGATTCAAGATATTAACAAAATCTAACTCCTCAAGTCTCTGGCACGAGGCAACGTGTTGTCATAAATACATAGGAAACCAGCTTTCATTAGTGCCCTTGGCCATGGAACTAATTGTTTGCTCGGCACTGGGCACCTGCTCATGGCTGTGGGCAGCAGGAAAGTCATCAGCATTTTAACATTCTTCCTTTGCTGTGCTTTACTTGGTTTTTGTCTTAGGATTATGAGATGCCAGGGAGGTAAAACAGCGACTTGGAAGAAAACAGCTCCAGAAGCATGGGTTCCTACTTTGTTTCTTACTTTGAGCTGTGTGTACCACGTAGAGTTAAAAAATAGTGCTTAGAATAATGTAAAGCAGAAATCTGTTGCGTTCCTTTAGAATTACCCGAGCTTGCTTTAATAGATGCTGGATTAATTGTGTGCTGTCTGAGAGCTTTTGTTCCTCTCTGGAGTGGCTGTGGTCTGTGCCACAGAGGTGAATGCTACTCTACTGTATAGCAAATTTGACATTGAAGGGCTCTTTGTAGGAATAGGACTGCCATTCTCCCCCATTGTTCCTTTGATTAAACAGTGCCAGCAAAAGAGACAGTTTTGATGGTTGTTTTCGTATTATGGGCATCTGGCTACTAAGAACTGGGCTGAGATCACCACATCATAAGCCGCTGTAGAGATCTGTTTGTGCACTCTGATCCCACAGTGATGTGATCCAGATGACTATTTGGATACATACGTTTCATAAGGGAGAAAGACGAACAGTTTCTGGGATGCGGTGAGTTGTGCACAGCCATTCACTGACACCACTCTTCCAGTGCCCTGACCCACAGCTCCCCGGTACTTCTGAAACAACTCAGGAAAGAGAACACTTTTCCTCCTTTTACATCAACATACTGCACAGTGGACTCATTCATTAACTCCCCCCAGTCACCGGCCTTTTTGTAGCTCCTCACTCGATGAATCACCACTTAGCAATGGCTCGGCATTCCCTCTGACACTTAGGGCTCACCCAGCCTGGCCCTCACCCTCAGGCACCGCATTAGAGCATAACAGATACCAAACAAGGTGACAGACGTCTGCTTTGCTGAACAAACTTCAATGTGCAGTGCCCCTCTACAGAGTTTGGCCACCTCATTTGCACCAAAGCAAAAAGGGAGGATCTCAGAAAGAGCGTTCCCCCTTCTCTTTCACACATCTGTTTGAACATGCAGCAAAGGATACAGGAACGTTTTTCCTTGAACTTTTAATTGAAGTGCTTTAATATAAAAAAAAAAAGAAAAAAAGAAAAAAAAAAGAAAAAAAAAAAAGAATTACATACAAGTTCTAAACTCCTGTTTTCCGCAATCGTTTACACTTTTTTTAAATTTCAACAGAATATTAGTTATGTAGGTAGTCAACACGGCTAACAAACTACAGTACAAGTTACTAATAACAGTACAAGATGCTTGGAATACATTCTTGCAAGTGTGTGTGAATACCAAAGAAATCCTGCAAAGCTGAGAGGTTCCTGCAGATGTTGCCCTCTCCTCTCCAACACCCATAGAATTTCCCTCATGGGTTTCCTAACCGCCAAAACACAGAAAGGCTGATCCTTGGCAGGTGCAACATCATTAGCCACGGAGCATCATCAGTTGTATGAGTGAAGGGTGGGACTCACTCTGTGCTCAAATAGACACCTTCAGACTGGGGAGAAACACCATGCACATCTCTGTGCATGACAAAGCGATGGACCTCAGCATTGAGCAATATACTTTTCTGAGGGTTTCAAAACAGATCTGTTTCTGCTGGAAGAAATCAGATCAGGACAGCTTAAGAACAATCGAAAGTACTCTGCATTCTCAGTCGTTCTGTGCAAAGCTGTGCAAATCTTCCTCAAAAAGCATCAAATCTGAAGAGTAAGAGCCCACCCCACCACCTTTCCTCCCCCACAAAAGGCTTGCAAAGCTATCAAGCACTTAAGAAAACGGAGTGTGAGATAAAAGGAGCAAAGGTCCTCCACACAAGCCATATCAAAACAAATCTCTACATACACACATTGTAACAATACAGTCACTTCAGATTTCAAAAGAAAGGTTCACACTTTACAAAGGAGGGAAAGAGAAAAATAACACAAGAAACTGTCCTTATGATTATGTACTGGTTCCTAAACCTGTAGCCTTAGCCTGTAGCCACCAAAAATGAATACCAAGTAGCATAGCATAAACCCCAATGAGGCCTCAGTGGGGTAGCAACAGGTGACCTGGAGGTAGTGTACTTAGCTGAAAAGCAATCTGAACAAAATGACAAGCATTTTTATCCTATTCTTGTACATTTGCATGATTGAAAACACATTGTGACAAATGTGCTATGGTGACGTGCCTCTCTAGCCCTACGAGCCCACCTCCTTGCCACCCCAGCATCAGTCACAGAAGGCTTTTTTTCTCAAAAACAAGAGAGATATCTGGAGTATTTGTCAGACAGAAAGCCTTATTTTCTCACTCAGTCATTCTGGCTTGCATCTGTGCTTACTGTGTGACAAACAGGACAACCAGCTTCATCTGAAACTGCCAGATTTTTCTCACAAGCATTGATATAAAATCTCCTTGTCACTATTGCCCTGAAGACTGATACTTCAGTGGCACGCTTCAGTCAGCAGTATCCCAGAACCCATCCCATCTACTTACTGACTGGTATTAGATTATTCTGGTGGGAAGCTATGGAAGTTGGCAAGCCCTTGTCAAGACTGGCTTCTCAATTCATCAGGACATTACAAAAAGACTGAACACTGATGACTCCAGCTTGGAGCAAAGACACCAAAGTCAATTTCTTTTATGCAGCAGAAAGGACAAAGATCTATACAGGGGACACAGAGATGGCATATCAAGAAGACATGATGGTGGCTTAGAGTTAGAAAACTTCCTCAGCTGTACTGCCTTTTCACTAACTGATTTTCTATTCATATCAAGTGAAATATTCCTAGTTTTCTCCAGCCACGTTATCTTGACACCACAGTCAACGAGTTACAAAAGTCACTATGATGTAGTCACTCAACGTACATGTGTGTCATACATGTCATTTATGGGTAGGGGTATGTACAGCCAGGAGGCAGAGCAGGTTCCAGCCCCCACCTTGTTCTTTCCATAATATTTAAAAGAAGGCTTTGAGTACACTAACAGATAAAAAGCTCAAAAACTAAACAGCAGGAATGAACATTAATAGAACAGCTCCTGCTTTGCAGCCAACTAACTCAGGTGCTCTAAAACGTGTCTCAGCTTAAATCATTTTATCTCGCAGACCGTGCAGAAGAAAGAGGTGCTGTGTCTGCAGGGAATCACTGTGCTCTCTCAATATTGCCTAGAAGTTGCCTGGTCTTCCTGCTCTTCCCTCGCCCACTCTCTTTATAACAACAGCTCTTTTGCTTCAATGGCTAGCTGGTTAGACAAGACTATTTAATTACGAACAAACTCCAAGGTCAAGGTATTAGAAGACTGAAAATAGATACCTTGCTACTTCTCAAACAAACAATGCATTGTACACTTAGTGCTTCTCTGAATTGTTCCTCCACAGAGCATAACATCACGAGGGCAAGATTTCCATCAATCCTGAGCTGACACCACCAGCTCTAAGAATTAAAATGTAAATCAGGCCTCCTTCCACAGCCTTTCACTCTCCTGCTAGAATCGCTCCCTGCTGCCCAGAGAAGCCAGTTCTTTCTGAACATTTGTGTGAGACATTTCTGTGCAAGGACCCCCCAGGGTATTCAATCGTTCTCACACTGGTGACACACCAGCCATCAGGAATATTTTTTGACTACTTTGTGTATTTATCTCTTAAATTACATGTAAACTAAAATAGATTGTATCCCATAGCCAAACTTAACTATTAGACTAGTAAGGACAATAGGAATGTTGTACTTACTTCCTCAGAAATTCTTCAGAAATCACATTGGGATTTTCTCATGTTGCAGGATGCTTTTTCATCTTCATTCTGCATTAAGTTTTAGACCACGGCTGTTGTGTGTGTCACTGACCCTTTGCTGAAAGGGATTCGCACAGGAAACAAACCTTGATGATTTCATCACCACAGTACTGAGAATGGATAAGAGTCGCGTCCCACTTGGTAAATCTGTGGCATACCCCAGTTGTGCTGTGGTCATGGGTAAGAGGATCCCTGAAGACTGAAAGAGCCTCTCAGGAACACTTGTCGGACAACCCAATCTTCAGGTCACTTTGGACCTCCAATGACCTTCCTAAAACACCTTCAGTTTTTGCAGAGGGCTTTGAGGAACACAGATAAAAATGGGTCACACAGTGTCCTGATACAGATCATGACTCCACTCACTGTGACAAGAAGCAGGATGGGAAGAGCCCAGCTGGACACCAGAGCTCAAAGCTAGACATTCTATAAATGCCTTTTTCCTGAGGAGATTTGATAGCAAAAATCAATAAAGTATCACACAAAAAAAAGCCCTCCAGTTATTTCTTGAAGCCATTTTTAAGGATAAACCAGAACCAGATAAAGGAGCAAGTCTTTCAAGTCAGAACACAGTCCTTGGATGCTTTGCCCCCAAATTGAATTAATCTTAAAAGAAGGGAAGTAACCTAAAAGCCCTTAACAGTCTATTTTTAAATGAGAGGATGTTATTCATTTAATTCTTGATAACACAATAATTTGAAAATAACTGAGGAAACCATGTAATCCCAGATGGTCTGTGCTCTGTGTGCTCTTGTGAAGCTGCTATGACTCCACTGCATTAAAAAAAGACATACATTATTCTGTAGCAATTGTCCGTGACACTGAGGCTTACAACATAAATACTGCAATACCTCACCCAATTTCTGTATGACACACCATGTTTTATTGCAGTAATGTCTCATAACAGATGAAGGTGCTGCAGGATCCTGTTTGGCCAATTGCGATAGGACCCTGGAGTGCACTCCCATAAAGAGGGAATATCTCCCACAGGAAGGGAGTTAAGACGAGGTCGGGATGTCAGGAGAGCAGACTAAAGGCTTCACACGCAATGCTGGGCAAATCCTTTCTGTGGCTTTTTTCTTCCCAGCTTCTCCAAGAAAGGGAGGTTCATTCCTTCTTTGTAGATAGCACTGGATGCAAGGTAATGGAGCACAGCTCTGCTACACACAGCAGAATGCCTCTAAATCAAGAAGCCAGTGTTTTTCACCGACGTGACAGATTGAAAAATGCTTCTGGTACTTCCATGAGTGGGTTACTAAGCAACACTTTGGCTTCCAGGGAGTAGCCGTGCTGGATGTGATCTCATGTGCCGACAGCCTGACCGCATCCACAGCTGAAGTAGTGAGGAAGGTGGGCACGTGTGCTGGCAATGAGGCCATGTGGCTCCCACAGCTGCCAAATAATCTCCCTCCAGACCTGCAGTGGCCACAAAGGTGCTACGGACCGCTCATGGAGTGGCTAAAAACAAGGACCATGCCACGATGTACAGCGAGGAGGGAAGTCATGCTTAGGACGTTATGTCCCAGTTGGTAAATCTATGGCATATCCTAGTCATGCCAACTCCCCTTCAGCCTCAGGGCAAATGGAGCTGAAGAGGACAGATTCCAGGAACAGATGCTAACAACAGGGGCTGGAGAAGACTTCCACATGAAGAGAGAGAGAGAGAGAACAAAAAAACTGGAACAGATTAGAAATGGGGCAGGGAGGTGAGCTCAGAGCTAAGTGAAGTGAGGTCTGATGCAGTAGAAAAACACCTACTGCAGGAAGAAGTTGTTTACAGAAAATCAAAACATAGTACACTGGAAACTGAACAACCAAGTCCAAAATCATCAAGTCAGGGAGGAATTCAGACTGGTTGCTGACTGCTCTGTAATGTCAGCTGAGACGTCTCACTTCACTTTGGCGTCTATGACATGGCATCACCAGAACCAGACCAGACTCATCTGGGGCTGAAACACACGTTTTCTTGCATGCATTGGGTGTACTCAACTAGTAAGAGCTGCACATTTTTAAACAAAGACTAAGGACTCTTACTACTTACGCTGAGCCTTCTGAAGACACCTCTAGGCTTGAAGTCAGTCAAAGAATGTTGACTGAGAGCAGCTGAGAAGTACGTCTATCTTCTAGTGAATTTGTACTTTTCCTTGTGTCAATAAATCATGGACCATATATGACAGTGATTATACTGTAAGAGCTAATTTTTCCTTATTTTGTTAGAATGCTGACACACCTTTGGCATTTTCTCCCTCTTCATTCTTCTATTTCAAGGTGAAGAACACCTATTATAGGACTTTGGATCAATTCCTGGTAGGTGAGCCATATTTACAGTAAATAACATAAGTATGGTGCACAAATATGGTTCCAATATATACAACTTAAAATCTCCTTACAATTAAAATTAAATAATATAACATCATACAGCAAGGCTCTATCAATGTATTCATGTGGTTGCCACTATTTTGAGATCATTTCTTGAGCATTTCAAAAGTGCATTAAAAAGCTGATACTATCATTTTATCTGAGAGACACATTATGATGTCACAGATTTATCCTCCTCCTTTCCCCTTTTATGATTAATGGGGACAATGTTGTCCCACTGTCAAATAGAAGTTCAACAGCAAAGATCCTAATTCACTCACTTCTCACTGATGTTTCTCTTTGCAATGACTTCTAGTGGAATAAAAACAATAAAACAGTGCCTGAAATGTCAGATAAGGAACAGGTAATACTTTAACTTGTACAGAAACTTCCGATTCTTAGGTGATCTGACTATCAGCGCAGATGACAATTTACTTGAATGCTTTTGAGTCTCCCCTACATCTGCAATTCAATGAGACAGATTATTCCTGGACCTGTCCCCATAAACTGCTGACCCAGGCTACGGTGCTGGAAGAAAGTCAGAGTAAACTGGAGGGAGGGCTGTTGATCTCTGCTGCAGCACAAAAAGGCAATGATATCAAGGTAAAGATGGAACATTTCTTCCTGCATTTTTAAAGAACATTTTATTACTACAAAAGAGTCTAACAGAATGATTGTGTGACCTTAATGCAGAATTGAGATTCAGTCAGCATGTGAGTTTGATTCCCTGCAATGATTAAGGGTTTGCTGAACACTTCTAAAGGGAGAGGTGAAAGTTGGTGGTTCAGCCTGAACCTCTCTCTATTTCTGAGTCGTTCTAGATCCTTCAGATCAGCTTTGGTACACACTTCCTCTAAAATCCAGGGATAAATTTAGGAGAAGAAAAACACAAAGATGAACAATGAAGGATATTCCATAATGAAGGCCAAAGGAGAGAACATGGAAATTCCTCATGCACTTATAGCCTCCCAAGAAAGATGCAAGGGCACTTCCCTTCTGTTATATTCCCAAGAAGTCTAGGAAATAAGGATATTTTGGACACAACATCCACATCTTTTCCCTTGATTTTGAGCTGCTACTTCCCAATTAAGGTTGCTGGCAAAATCTGCACTGCCAGTACATAGCAGACATCAAAATGCAGCCATTATCTGGCACCTGGGCAGTGACCCAACACATGTGCTCCAGCACGGTTCTTGAGATGGTGGTGGTGATAGTCTGCCTTTCTGGCATGCACCCCTTTAAAATCCTGAGGAATTTAAGGAAATCCTTCTCCTGATTTTAAAGATTTTAAGCATATAGTTCTCTGATGAGAATTAGCACTTTCAAAGATTGATAGAGCAACAGCAGGAAGAGTCCTTTTCAAGAGGACAAAACCCCAGACTAAGATATCTCATGCACAGGTGAGACAGATGCTAGCAAAGACCCTTCTAGGCTGCCAAAGGAGGAGCTCTCTCCCAGCCAACCAGGCCATTCCTTCAATATGTGGAGAGGACATGACCTTCACAGTCACTGACTTGTTGTACTTTATAACTCAGAATATGAAGACTCAAAGCTCCTCTTCCCCTGCCTTGGCTCCTGAGAAATGGGGAGAGAGGGAATATTTCCTGATGCACTGTGGAAGTGAAATTTATGGTCTGAAAAGAAAATATCAGTACCTGAAAAATCAGCATGAAGGGCTTCATTGTTAACTTTATGCATGCACAGAAGGTAAGATGATCTGGAAACTGTAGTTTCCTCATTTCAAAATAACAGTAACAATGTTTATTCTAAACGCACAGGTGAATGCTGTAATAGTACTTTGCATTTTCACTCACTGTGACAGAAATGTATTGCAAACATTAACAAGCTATTGGCTTGAGTCCCCATCAGCAAAACACCTGATGTTCTTGCTAACGTTTTTGAAAGAAAGGAGTAAACCTCACCAAGTCCCTCCTCTCCCTGTCCATGCAGTGTGGCTGCTGTTTTCCATTCCTGCAGACACTCTGCTGAGTGCTTTGACGTGGGTGAAGGTAGGACTCCCCAAGCAGTGCAGATGGAAGGCAGGACTTTCAGCCCCACTGCTGCACTCAGAAGAGTGCTGCAAACCCTTTTCTATATGGAAACAAGCCCTACACTTCCCAACTCCACTTAGAGATACCAGGTCCACACTAATGACAGCCTTGCCTGCTGGTCACATTCATTCTGAAAGTTCCAAATTTTCTGATATTCCCTCTCCTCCCCCCTTTTTTTGGGGGGGAGGTATGAAATTATATGCCAGATTACATATGGATATGTGAACAATGCTGGTTCCCTCAAAAGCAATTTTTTTTTTTTTTAATAAATTTATACTACGCAGAAAAAGCATACCCAGCTCTACCTGGGATTTTCTTGTGCACAATGCATATGACCCCTCCAGCAGTGACAAGCTTAATTAATATTCCTATCTGCCCCTACGCTCTCCCTTCTCCCAGTGACCCGTGACAGACAACATGTGTAGGTGTGCGGAACACACAACAGCCCCACAATGCAGAATGGTACAGGAGGATCTTCCTTTGAGGCAGAATTTACTGAGCCTCTTTTAAAGAAAGGTGAGGAATACAATTTCAAAGTTATTTAAAGTAATGTCAGCTTCAGAACACACTTAACAGTGCCTTTCCTATCTCAAGGACTGGACTAAGGTGTGCTTTTACTCAGATGCTGCAGATTCAATCCAAAGAGGGTGACCATTTCTCTACCTGCTTGGCTTCAGAGCCACTATTGCAGTCTCAAAGCAGCTCCACTCCCCAGCCACCATGGGCACACACGGGGCAGTCTTGCACAAATGGCTATGGAGGAAAGCCAGAACCAAGTGGCAGTTTCACACAATGCAGTCTGAATTGTTCATTCCCTGGAAAAGCCTGTCATAGCTGGCACCAACGCAGACGCCATTGTGGTCATGACAGATGTATTGAACTATTTACTGCATCTATAAAGTTGATTTTCTGTGAGTGACTTTTTTTTTGTCACCCAAAATGGGTTAAAATGAGAAGGATTTCATGAATATGCTAAACATATTTTAAGTCTGCTATCCAGAGACAGCTTTATTTAAATACATCCCCTTGACCAGTAAACATCTGTTTTTACAATAAGGACAGGAAGAACAATTACATCATCTAATCTAGCTTCCTCTACAGCACAAACCTTCTTCAGTCTGACATTCCTGTGTTTAACTAAAATTGTGTTTAATTAAAATACGTCTCGTGGGAACAGACCCAGTCTTGATTTGAAGACTTTGAGGGATGCAGAATCTAACACCGTCTGTCCTAATTTGAGCTAATATACAGCTTGCCTTGCCTACACAGAGAGCTTCAAAACATGTCAGAGTTTGATCACCTGAAGGGCTGGCAACAAATTCTCACCCGGAGTGCAGGTACATGGACAATTTACCAAGTCCATCACTGGTTAAAAACCAAACAAGCAAAAAAGAAAAATTCCACTTGTCTCCAGTGGATAAGGAGCACAGTACCTTGAATTTTGTCTCAATTCAGATTGTCTGTTTAAATGGAAACCCAACATGCTTTTGTCTAGCAGCTTTCCCTGCCCACTTAGCTCTGTTAGCTCTCAGGTGATATGTCTCCTTGCTGCCCTGCCCACCACATCACAAACATTTACCTAATGAGTTTTATAACATTTACCTGGTTCATTTTATAAAGCTGAAAGGAACCACCTGCCCATGAATAACCCACCACACTCTGCCACTGTCAACAACAGGCTCTGTGGGCAGCGTTGCACATCCTGCCTCAAGAAGGAAGAGAAGCTCATGGAGTCCTCTGACTGCTTGCTGCCCACACCACATCAGTCACATGCTAGTTCAAGATATATCTAGTTTTGCCAAAGCAGTTTACCCCAGTGGCCATATAGGAACAGTACTCTGATGGCAGGGAAGTGGTTCTCCGAGGTTCTGAACTTCTTGACTGTGCTATCACAACCCCACATCTTGGTAAAACCGGTACAGCGTCAAACACTTGGGAGCTTGATTAGTATTTCAGAAGTGCAGCAAGATGTACAGCTCTGAACACATGCTAACAACGTCCCTGGGAGGAATGTACCAGCCTCTTTCCTAGGAGGGAGCTCAAGAAGTAGGGAGTGTGCAGCTGGAGGATGCCCTCAGCATGGGACAGCTGGCATTTCATTTGCTGCTGAGAGTTACCTGATGCTTCCTGGCTATGTTACAGCATGGAGCTGAAGAGATTACCATGGATAAATTCGCTCTTTCACTGAGCTCTGACAATATTTTACTGCAGAAGATCTAGCAATCCATCCTTCCATCATACCTTGTTAGTTGTGAAACTTCAGCAATGTCACTGAGAAATATTTACAAACATGAAAGATAGTATTCACTATGGTGTGGGAGAAAAAAATAGTCCATGGTATGGATCAAAATGGTAAAACAGGAGAGCAGGTGTGCATGAAAAGCACAGCTCGTCGGTCAGTGTCTCCATTTCAGGGACAGAACACTGACTTTCTGTACCAGTCACTCCCACCAACATCATACAAAGGACTACCAGGTGCTTAGATACAAAGCCACTGCTGTCTGTCTAAATGTAGGCTAAAGCAATAAGTATCTTTCTACTTCCGTCCCAAGGCCAACACAAATACTAGCAAATGTGAAGGCAACAACTCACTATAATAGAGCTCACTAAGCCCAGCATCTCAGGCAGCTGAGCACCAACTTGAACACCAGAAGCTACCTCTGCTGCTCTCATCATCATCTCCATCACAGAATTTCCATCCAGCACTCACACTCCCAATTCCTGTCTCTCTTGCCACTACACTTTTATATGACAGTCAAACAGCGTCTCTGCCAAGCACATACTTGCCCTCCTAGTCAGAGCAGCAGCACGAACTGTGCAGTGGTCCCAAAGTGTCAGATCAGCAGATTAGATAGGTGCCAAAGTTCTTGCAGAGGAGCTGTGGCCCTTAGCTGCTCCCAGGCTCGGGGCAGATCCCGCCGTACATGGCTCACTCCATGCTGCCTTGCATCCAGGATCACGCACTACCACCAGGACATGTCCTCAGGGCCAGCCATCAGACTGGGTGTCAGCAGCTCAGCAGTGAGAATGGGACCACAGCAGTTGGCAGTTCCTCGGACAGGGAGAAAGAAGCTTCATTTGACATTTGTTTTACAGCTTTGTCCAGACAGGCACCAGACACCTCATGCAGACAGGTCCTACATTTGATGCTCAAATATCTTTATACTCTTGGCTCACCCAACACTGTCACAAGGAAAGTTCATGTATTGAATGAATGTCACGGGTAGCCATTGTGGCCACTCCTGGAGGAATTTGGTCCAATACAACTAGGATAAACACTTCCTAAACCCCTTTTCTAAGAGATTAAAGTACTCCCACTGCAGTCGTGAGAGCACGTGGGAGAATCCAACAGCTGGCACAACTACTGTAAGCTGAACAAAACACTAAAGGTGAACAAACTATCTAAATAATGAGAAAAAGTGCGTTAGGTCAGTATAGTTCATTCTAACTAAGTGTAATTAGCAGGAGAAAAAAAGAAAAAATTAGTTCACTGCTAATCTTTCACAGTGTCCTTTCAGGGACATTTCATTTTGCAGAGAAGTTTCAACCACAATAAATATCCCAAATACAACCTTCAGTGCTCTTTCCTACTTGAACAGGCAACTCAAATTACGTGTTGCTTGGGACTCTCATAAATGTGTATTTTAATCCCACTTTAATCTATGCATAGAAAGAAATGTAAATCACACCCACAAAAATGGTCATTCTGGGCTACCTGGCTGTTTGGGGAGTTGCATGTTTTTAACCATAAAGATGCATCAGATAAAAATGTTTTAATGTACTCACTTGTACTCCTGGTGATGTCTTAAGTTAATCACAGGGACTCAACTGTGAAAATACTTTTTCAATTGATGCTCTCACTTAGCGCTTCTCCATTTCACATGCAGAGGTTTGTTTGCACAAAGTACAGCTATTCCTATTTAAATTTTAAAATAACTATGAAAATCTTTCTTTTGATATTAGGTTCAAGTAAATGATTCCTTTCACTGAAGCTTGATAAGGCTTCTGCCAAAAATGCAGTTATAGAGAATTTGGGGGCAAAATGATTTGAAAATTCAACAAATCTTAATAACTATTTTGATTTAAAAAAAAAAGAATAACTCTGGAAATGTGGGAAGTTCCGATTAGGCAATTCCCAAAATAAAATTTCAGCTTTCAATTGCAGAATATTTTAGTTTAGAAATCAGAAAAAAAAAAAAAAAAAAAAATCATCAAAAGTGCTTCATGTGACCCTATGCCAATGTTGTTCCTATTTTCGGCTTACTTTAGATTGCTCAGAAAACTGGAACCTCTATTTTCCACGATCAACTTAAAATGACAGTTTTCTTTCGTTCAGTTTTCTGAGCCGGACAGCAAGTCAGTTACATGCAGAACCACTCACAATTTTTTTTCAGTAAAAATAAAATAATGCATCTAAACTGCATGATAGCACCGGAGTGGGATGGTGTGCCTGAATATCCAAAAATACCAAACACAGCATTTAAGCGTCTGTGTATGTTCAAACTGGCAGTGCTCTTCCTTCAGAAACACTGAAACCAGATGTCTGAAGATCTGCCAAATCAAAGCATTTGATCCAAGAGAGAAAGTGTCACTCCCCCAGTTCTGATCAGTGCTTCTCTCGGTGACAACACATCATTCACAACATGGGAAGTATTGAACTAACGCAACGCAAAGCCACCCTAAGAATACAGAGCAGTTGCAGTAAAGGGACTTCCAGGCAAGCTTTTGTGCAGTAACAACTGATGCTGCTTCCCAACAAAGCACTCACCAACAAATCCTTGGGAGATTCCTTACTATTTCTCCTTCAGAAGAAAACTAAACAGAAAGCACAAGGCCACACAAAATTGACTTCTTCATATCAACATAACAACCCTCCCCCTCCTATAATCCATGTGAGCCCATAATGGTAAGCAGCAACCATGCATAGCAGTGAAGAGATTTCATCCGGAGCATCGGGAAAGTACGTGATCCTTCTAGTAGAGCCCAGGAGGTTCTGCATCAGTGACAGTGAATACCACAGATACCTCTTCCTGTACTTGAGTGTCCATTCATTTTGATGTGGGCTGTGTCTTTGTGTTCTGGATGGGAATTGTGTGCTGGTATGACAACAACAGGAGCAAAGTGTTTCTTGATTGCTGGAGCTCCTCAGGCCTGGAAGCCAAAAGCTGATGCTCTCTCTCTGAGCAGCTCCCGGCACAAATGACAACTCCAACTCCCTGCAAATGAAGAAATCCTTCATATGACACCAAATCCAGATACTCAGACTTTATGCCGAGATGGCCTTGAATAGGATATCAGCTATTTCTGACACTGGAATTGCCTATATGTGTCTGGAGCCAGCCTTGTTGTCCTTGATGGCATGCACGTAGGCTCTCTACACAAGTTACAGCACAGCTGGGATGTGCATTTCTGATTATAGGTATTTCGTATTTTGACACATTCAATACACTACCTCCCAGTCAAACAGCAGCCTTTACCTAATTATTGCCACCATTTCAAAATTCTCCCCTCCTTAGCCTCCTATTTGTCAAAGTTACAAATATTTAGCTGCTGCAGGTAGGATTGATTGTAATTATTCTTGTCTCATCCCTCATGTAAACTACAGCCATTGCACTCAGATGTCTCCTCCATTTCTACTGCTCTCTGCAGATTTAAGTTAGAGAATCAGTAATGTTAAGGGACTAATCCTTCTGCTCCAAAACCAAGTGGCAAACTATAATGAGTAGTTGTAAATTCAGACTGAGTCCTCATCAGAGGACAAAACTGCACGCTGAATGTGATATAGACCTTAAAACCCTCACCCTTCCAGGACAGAGACAGGTCAGAGAATGAAGGCTTTTTCTCCTAATCCAGTCTCCTGACAACACTCAGCTATTCCAGAGAGGACTTCCTCATCTGGCGCTTTCTCTCTGGGATCTTGACTTCTTTGGAAGTCTAAAGTCACTGTTCACAGGAGCTTAACCCAGCTGCCTGAACTGAGGTGTCCAGTGCCATCCGGGGCACCCAAAGGTACCCACGACCTGCAGAAGAGCCGTGTTTGGGAAGAGGAAGGAGAGATCGGACAAGATTGCAGAGGACATCTCAGATCACACCAGCCCTCAAAGTCTACTAATTTGCTTTCTTCCCAGCACTGCTTGCTTTTCCTTTGCTACTGCTTCCTTAACCCCGCATGATCCTGACCAACTTTCTGAACCTCTTTTCCACAAGGACTTCATTGTGATTTTCAAAGCAGACTTCTGACATATGTTACCTTCGGGGGGCTCAAAGACTGGTGGATTCAAGCAATACATGTGATAGCCACGGTCACAGTCATCACAGAAGAGCAGCTGGTCCTGAGGCAGGGTTGTTGGAGAAACAGAGAGGAAAAGGGAGAGAAGGAGAAGAGAAGAGAAGAGAAGAGAGAGAGAAAATGATGTAAATTAGTCTCTTGCCAAGCTGAAGACATAAGCATGGTAACCAGCAGTGCTCAGCTAGGAACAACGAGCTGCAACAGAGAGACTAAGAGACCATGGGGTAGGTAAAAGCCACCACGTTTGTGTGCCCAAGATCAAACATCATATTCCTGAGAGGCCACAAAGAGCCTCACCACAAAGGCAAATCCACTTTTAATTGGAAAATCTTCCTGAGGGCCAGAGGGCTTCCTCTCCATGCCAGCCTCACAGTGTAGGACCAAAGGCTGTTAGGTCAGTGATATGCTGCACTGAGAGAAGAGGACTGGCATCCCCACTCTGTGGGGTTAGTATGGCCAAGCTCCGGATGTTATCCTTTCAGGCGAAACCTTTCTCATAAAAAGCTTGGACTTAGCCAGTTATCCAAAACTCAACCAAATGCTTTGTGAAGTAGATGGGAATAATACAATCCTATCTCATGGCCTGCAGCTCTTTCACTCACATGGGGAGAAAAATGCTTCTCAGAAGTATCCTCTGATTCCTAACACAGAGTCCCTATTCTCAGATTTCCTCATTTACCACTAAAGCAAAATGAACTCTCAGGCTTCATATTCATTTCGCTATATGGAATGTAGTCTGAACTACTGCTTCTAAAGTTCTTCAGCCACAGTCAATTCTCCAAGTTTCTCACAGACTATCAAGGATTCTTAGCATCAGGATAAAAGAAAGAAAGGAAGGAAGGAAGGGAGGAAGGAAGGGAGGAAGGGAGGAAGGGAGGAAGGGAGGAAGGGAGGAAGGGAGGAAGGGAGGAAGGGAGGAAGGAAGGAGGAAGGGAGGAAGGGAGGAAGAGAGGAAGAGAGGAAAGGAGAGAAGAGAGAAAGAGAGAAAGAGAGAAAGAGAGAGAGAAAGAGAGAAAGAGAGAAAGAGAGAAAGAAAGAAAGAAAAAAAGAAAGAAAGAAAGAAAGAAAGAAAGGAGAAAAAAAAAACGAGGAAAAAAAAAACCGAGGAAAAAAAAAAACGAGGAAAAAAAAGACACAGAAAGAATACTGTTCAGCTGCAGACTCTGAATCATTTGGAAATCCCTGGAATTAGTAGTTAGGTGTATAGAACCAAATGTTTCCATCCCTAAGTATTATAATTAAAATCTTAAAATTGAACCAAGAAAGTAAAATCAGAGACAGAAGAAAAATACCTGCCATCTCTAGGGTTATCATCCATTTAGATCTACTCCTGATTACAGTACTGGAGATACTACTCCTCGGCAGCTCCCTGCCACAGTGCTAATTTCTATTGAGTAAGCATATCAGCATCTCAGGTGGCCCTATGTAATACCCATGATAAGTTCACCAGAGATGAGCAGCTGAACAGGTCGCTGGGAAGAGCCCAGCTCTGCTCCCAGGGGTGGGCCATCCTAGGATATGTATGGAAGCAGCAGAAAAGCCAGGACCCACACCACAGCCACATGCTTCTCAAGGCGGACATGACAACAGCTTGCAGTGACACTTATTGGCGTGAAAAGGTAAATCAACTCACATCATTCTCAGAGGTGCCACAAAGGCTGCAGGATTTGCACTCAATGCACTGCCACTGATAGGTTTTAACAGCCTCAGTCATGTTTGTGGTGAACTGCAGGCAGGTCGGGTGTCCTGAGGAAGATTGGAAACAACGGTCATGGTTAAGGCTTGCTTACGTATTGTCAATTAACCGGCATTAATTTGGGAACAAAACACACATGGACGTGGACTGATCACAACATGGGCTGCAGCTGATAGATACCAAAGAGAAAAGCAGGCATTAACCCTTTCGCTGCCGGGCACAAGAGAAAATCAGAGTCATTCCCACCCAATCCCCACTGGCAAAGCGGTTTTATTCAGAGCTCTTAAAAATAGTTTGGCTTTGTCTTCATTTTTTTTGTTTTGGTGTTTTGTGTTTTTTTGTTTGGTTTTTTGAAAGAAAAGAAGAGAAAGGATGAAATCAGAAACAAACCCAATTTCAGAAAGAGCCCATCCATCTCAACAGAAATTGGACTACAGTTTCAATTACCTTTGTTTCAACTGGACTGAAGGACCTAGTGGAAATGAGGTTATTCTCCATTTCAGAGCTTCCCTTCCTGGTGTCCAAATGGGTGGAGCAGTTCTGTAAACGTGGCTTAATTGGAAGCAGTAGCATATAGAGAAGAAGTAAGACAAGATGGAGGGATACAGCTTTTAAATTTTTTAAGAGCTCTGCCACTAAAGTTGATTGGCACAGAAGAAACCAAATTGCACGGCTAACCTTCCAGGATCAAAACAAGAAACCAAAAGGAAAACACCCCAAGCCAACTCCCACAATGAACTAAATGAAAGGAATAAAGAAGGGAAAGCTAGCAGAACAGTCACATCTAGAGGGGAAGAACAAACTGCCAGAGTCACAACCCCCGCCTCTACATGCGTGTGGACTTCAGCTTTGCAAAACAGCGGTATCACAGTAGCGGGGTTGTCTGGAGGGGAAAATACAAACAAACAAACAAACCAAAGGTAGGATCAATGTTCCTTCTGCAAAACAAAACAAGAAAAATAGGCCGCTGAAATAAAGCACAGCACTCCCAAACCACCCCTATCCAGGTGAAGCAGTCTCTAAGTCACCCGCAATAAGCTATTGCTTGCCTGTTTGGAAAGCCCTGCATTTAGTATCTCTCTCTGGCACATATAAGCACGTGCAATCTGCAGAATCAGTGGCAGGGAAAATGGGACAGGGCTCTCCAATTGCTCATCTATATGCAGAGAAAGCCTAGAAATACAGGTACCACATCTGGCACTACCTCATGTTTCTTGTAGAAACTTAGCCATTGAGTGTGCAGGCGTTTTTCACCACTACCAGATCCATTGTTCTTAGAGAACAGCCAATAGGTAGAAAAAATCTTTTCCACCTCCATGAGCTTGAGTGTCTCTTTTTAAGAGTGGAGAAAAAAAGAGCTGTTTCTCTGATAAGAAGAAAAGGAAGGCATGGCTAGTGGAGATGTGCACACCGATGCGCTGTCTTCATTACCAGATTTATCAGTGGTATTTTGTCATGCCATCACATCACCCACAAGAATAAAGACCATCTATATTTTCTAGTTAGCAAAGCAAACACTTGCTAGTTAACTGTAATGCATGAGAAATATATTTCTTTTATGTGCCCAAGCTGTCACAAAATGGTGGAATAAGGATTTTGGTTCTCCAGCTCCATTCACATGGCAGAGATATGACCACTAAGCTCGTTCAGCAATGAAATGTGTGTACATAAGTTATGAGAGGAGTTGAACATAAACCAAAGGAGATACGTTCATATCATTCTTCTAAGCCTTTGAACAAAGAAGTGTGTACTGACGAGTTAAGAAGATTGCTATCTCTTGGGTCCCTTGTAATGTCAGCAAAAAAAAGGGTCACATTTTACTGAGATTTACACAGGACCAAGTCCAAACTGAAATTCTGGAGACCCTGCAGTCACAACTGTCCAGAAAGAGACCTATGACGTGACTCTTTTTCTTGCTGAGAGGACCTTGTATAATAGTAACAAAACGCAACATAACACTGAAATAATCCTCCAGATCTGATTTACAGCAAATGCAGAACCTCATTTCAGTGCCATGGAAGAGAACAAATGGGTCACACTACACAGCAGGGAGGAATTCATCCCAATGGCAGCAAGTCTGCATCAAGAAAGGTTGTGCAGTGCTGGAGTATATCAAAGAAAACAACTCATACGGGGTGTGAATTAATCAGAGAGTTAAATAGCTTCAGTCACATTTGAAAAGAAACAGAAAGAATGGAATCAAACTTACAGAAATAAATCAAAGTTAATTGCATACATGCATTTACGTGCTCACTTGCCTGCGTGCACACATTGGTCATTGCAGACTATAGCCAGAGACTCCCTTTCCCAAATGAAGGTCAGGTTCTGTTCACTGCTTTATTTTTGTCCCTTCACACTCATTCCTGTTCTCTTCCAGCTATCCATCTTGACTCTCTAGTTCCTCACTCTCCTCAGAAATACCTCTGCAGGTTTCCTGTGCTGTCTGGTATCAACGGTGCCTCGTCCTTGAAGTGATCCATCCTACTTTGTAGAGCCTTTCTTAAGCACTGCACTCATCACAAGACTAAAAGAATGGGACTTCTGTGGGCTGAAGATCTCTTAGAAAACATTAATAGTAGAGTGAGGGCTGCTGTGACAACTTTTTAATAGCAAAGAAAGAATCTTTTGCAAAAAAACATCGACTTACTTACACCTTTGGCCTCTCTCTCCAAATGTGATGATGGAGTCCAACAAATGCCCACAGTGACATCTGCACAGCCATAGTCCACTCTCAAGATATGCTTGACGCAGAAAGAAAGCCTCATGGACATCTCTTTCTGTCTCCAAGTCATATTCTCTTTCACATTAAACAACATGCCTTGTAGTTCCATGACCCAAAACCTAATGTTGTTGGAAAGATTATTTTAAATTATGCCAGTAGCTCAGTGAGGCACTGCAGCAAATGGTAAGCATGCCAGTGGACACTCAAAACATGAAAATACTTTTCCCTGCTCTCTCTTCATCTCAATCTCTGTTTTCCACTTTCTTTGGTTCAAAACCCAGTGTTTTTCATAACCCAAGAGGAAATTCACACTCTCAAGACTTCTTGGCATTGCATTAGTAAACACCATCCCTGTTTCACACCTTGGCATCTCCTCCCCAGAAGATATACAAGGAGGAAGCCCTGAAGCTGCATACAGCAGGTTACTGTCAATAGATCCAAATCCATTTAAAAAATACAAAGGTTGATTCAGCCTATGAACAATTTTCCTTTATACAAAGAGCATTTAAAACTGCAGTTCCAGTAGCAGATACTATGAGAGTGCATGAACCAGAGAGTAGGAAAGATTTTCTTGCTTAATTTCATCAGTTATGTGGTCAGGATGAAGAAATACTTCTATTTCGCTAATCTTGTGATAAACTGCATTCCTTATGGTTAAGGTGTGCAGCAGTCTACAGCGGAAACTCGGTTATAATTCAGGCAGTGCCTCAGCCCAGGAGAAGTCCCGATCACTCTCACATGTCTGTATCAGCTCCGCGCATCTAACAGAAGAAGTAACACATATTTATGGTGCCACTGAAGTCAATAGACAGACCTCTAAAATATACCCAGGGAGCAGTTCTCTTGAAGGAGAAGGCAATATGTTAGCATCGACAGTTTCTAATCTACCATAACTATTCTCTACCTAAACTTTTGCTATGCCGCAATAGCTATAAACAACAGAGACAATAAAATTTGCAGTGAGCGGGTCTCCAACAGCTCATCCCTTTGTCTTAGTGCAATATTTTAAAGTATAGATCAGCCCTGAATGCTCTCCCATCTATGTCAAAACTCTCATCTGGATCTGAACTCTGCGACCAAGACCATATTTTACAGTGACATCCGTGTTTCACATGCCGCTGGTTTTAATTGTACACTATGTCCATTGAACACCTGAACTGAGGAATGGGAGGTGAAAGCATTTCAGCAACCATTTCATGACTCCTGCACTTGATACAATTGCAGGCTGGTGGTAAGGAGAATTTAAATGGAAACACCCTTAAAAAAAATCTAATATTCTCTTCTGCTTACACTGCCTGTGCAACACTGAAGACCAAAACTGACATTAAAGGGCAGCAGCAATCTGCTGCTCCCAGGCGCTCTGTGACCAGCCAAGGCCTGCAAACGGCTCATTAGTGCTTCTTCAATAATGGATTTTGCATCACAAGATTAATTGCAGCCATGTGCTCTGTCACACCCGCCACAGACTATTTAAGTTAACAATCCAATCAATAACCTTTTTCAAACAAAGGCAGAGATTATCTTGAGGAAAAAAAAATAAGCCAAGACTCCTATAAAAAAATGTGAAATTCTTTGTATGGAGTAAAAGGTATTTCCACCCAGTTCCCAATTCTGTCCTTTATCTTTGCTGCGTAGTTGTGGGCTTTTTAATCAATAGTATAATGAAAACCCACAGGGCTCCTAGCTATAGCATGTCAGAATTTATTCCATGAACTATTCGAGTCTTTAAACAACCATAAATACATATTATAGATCTAGTGACACAGAAAGCCCATCCAAACATGCACAAAAGCTGCAAGAATTCCTCTTACTAAGACTGAATAAGCACTGCTATGACCTCTACCTTCATTAGAGAGAATTATTACTGTTATTTGTAAAAAAAAAAAAGAAGGGAAAAGAAACTTGTAATTCTAATAAGGGATATGTTTTTATGGTTATGATATAAAACGGTAGCCTTCTTTTGTCCATCTACAAGTGCAGTTTAGCATGCTTACAGAGAGCTGCTGTCAGCAGCTCCCACATTCAAAAGCTGCCAGCCAAGTTTACCTATCAGTGAATTATGAAAAGTATTTTTTGTTTGCCTTTTAATTCCTGAGCCGTTTTAGGGTTCCACCTTGAAAGGTCCCCAAGCAAACAGAGGGATTAGAAGGAGTCCTTAAAAAAGCAAACCTTCCAACCAAACCAAAACGCTGTCAGAATCCCAGGGCTCCAGGAGCTGCAGTGCTAAGGAATAAACCAAACATTTCTAAGGAAGGAGGACATGGAGCTAGTGGGGTTTTCCTGACCCTTTCCATTTGGCAACACCAGGGAGCTGTGGTGCAGGGACATATGCAGGCCTGCACGGAACCACCTCTCCCTGAGGCCACAGCAGGGGTGGGTGCTGGAGGTGCAGATGAGGAGCTCCACCTCACTCTTTTCACAGCAGAGCCCTGGTGAACTCAGCTTTTTAAGAAAAACAAGCAAATAAACAAAAAATGAAGCCCCATTTGAAGGCACCTTTGGGATTTACTACAGGAAGAAACAGAGGAAATATTCCAGTGTCAGTTTCTGCACCTCGATGGAAATGAGCAAACATGACTGCCTCTCCCAGTGCTGAAGGTTTTGTGTTCGTATGCTGCCACAACAGAATCAAGGCCTTGGTTCATAGACACGTCAGCCTGATTTGATCTGAGACCAATTTTCCTCTAATCACAGAGTCATAGAATAGAAGGGATCCATAAAGGCCATCTAGCCCAACTTGCCTGCAATGAAGAGGGACACCTACAGCGATATCAGGGTGCTAAGAGCCCTTCCAGCCTGACCTTGAGTGTCTCCAGGGACGGGGCATCCACCACCTCTCTGGGTGCTGCAATATGCCAGTAACTGTGCAAGAATTAACCTCTCTAATAAGCTCTGAAACAATGCAGCTGTAGCAGAGCTATCAGTTCACGTCATTTCATTTCCTGGCCCTGCAGTCTTCCTGCTCAGCATGGCCAGGGCTGGAAAGGAGCAGAACAAAGCACAAGGCTCCTCAGAGCTGCCTACTGCAGCAAAAACAGGCACACACATTACAGCCTGGCACTCAAGTATTCAGTAATGGTAGAAGAGAACTCACTTTAATCACTCACACAAGGGACAAATAAAAAACAAGCTGGGCAGAACCCAACCCCAGTTAGAGAGGTATAACTGGAGTCAATAAGGAACACACTTTAGAAGCCTTGAAAACCCATCAGCAAGGCAGTTTTTTGGCATGGTGCTGGGAGAGACTTCTGTCTTGGGCTGGCAGGGTACAAAAGCCATCTTGGCATTCTCCTGGCACACCTGCAAGCCAACCTCTCTGAGCACCCAGAACCTGTACCCACACCTCAAGTTCCAGCTGTGGGGACTAGAGATCCTGATGCAGGAGAAAGGCACAAAAATAGGGGCAGACCACAGGATCAGACCACGAGACCAGCATGGCTGCTCGCCAGACTCCACATTGCTCAGCTAAGGTGAGATCAGAAACATACCCCAACCAAACATCAATAGAAATGCCACTTACCCACAGCATCCCATCCCACAGCTCAGCAGACTCCCCTCCCTCCTTCTCCAGGCCTGCCCCTATTAGGCACTGTTGGCTGCCAGACAAAATGGCTATTTCTTCCCTAAGAAACATAATGTGGAAGCACTCAAATAACCTCATAGCAAAGCATCAGCTTGTTAATGCACTGGTAAGTCATGCCAGCTCTGAACGATTCCTGGGGGTGAATTAGGTCAGAGTGACCTCCAGAAAACCAGGCTGCATCACCGCACGGCTTTATGGGTAATGATCTGCTAATTACCAGGAGGCATTTGGGCTGCTTACCAACACCAACAGGAAGGAAACCTGCCTGCAGGCACTGCACGGACTCCATATGCCAGGGACACAGCTCCTAATAACAAGAATAAAGCCATTTATAAAGCGCAAATCAGCGGCAGACTAGCAGAGAATGCTAATGCCGCCCAGCAGGTACACCTTGTGGTGTGTGAGGCCTTCCCAACGCAGAGCAGGTCCTGCGTTTGGTCTTAAAGAGAAATATGGGTGAGGTAGACTGAGATGAAAACATGGGAGCAGGAGGATGGCTGCTTATCCATAGAAGATGAATCACCACAACCTGGAAAGCCAACATCCCCTATGCCTGAGGGACGTTTTCGTTACCCTTCAACAAACTGCAGTGGAAAAAAACTCAGAGGCAGCACCAACCTCGTCGCTATGCGCTCCCCAGCCCGGCCAGCTCACACACCACAGAGCTTTCAATCAACTGGCAGGCTCACTAAACCCTTTCAAAATGAGCAACCAAGCAAAAATACTTGGTCATAAACACTAAAAATAGGAGTGGAGGATTGGGTTTTGTTTTGCTTTTTAACTTGGTGAAGCCAGTTCTTCCTAGTGCATTAAATCCACCTCCCTGGCAGCCCATTTAGAACATCTCCTCCCCTCTGGGAGAGCCAAAATCTCCCACTATAATGAGAGGAGTGGGGTGATATTTAAAATGCTAGGGAAAGAGCAGTCTGAATAGCCTTCCACTCAAGCATTTCATGAAAACCACCATCAAACCCCCCATAAACCAAGATGGAAGCTCTGCTCCTCCTCCCCTTCACTACCCTGCTACCTGCACAAAGCTGCTGCCTGGACGCCTGGCCCTTACTCGCTGTTCCTGTTGGTCCAGCCTGAGAGTAGCATGTCCGCAGGGATAGCCAGTGCAGATAAGCACACCTCTAACCCCAAGGCAGTGCCCAAATAGCAACTCTCAACACAAACTGGTTAGATAGTACAGAGGAGGGTCTCACAAATGCCACTGGCTTGCTGGAATTTGGAAATAAACCACAAAGATGACTAAATTGTCTTAGAAGTTTCAGGCAATGAAATGAGCCTCTCGCCCTCACAGACATCCAGCACGCCCGCAGCTGTCCTGACCCCACTGCATTGCAGTCTATTACATTGACAAGGACAGAACCGCAAAGCCCACAGAACAAACAGAACAAGCCCAAGCACTGACAGTGTGAGGTTTTCCACGCTGACCCGATGCAGCATGCCTAACCCAAACTGGCAGAGGCCGTGGCTTTTCCCGAGGGCTTTCCCTCCTCAGATTCTCCCTCCACTTAGATTATGTCTAAGAGTGCAACAGAGGCAACACATGGGGACGCAAACATCTCTGTGCTGAAATCAGGCCTGTGTTCATCCAGCTCACCTGGAGAGCATTCACACAACTGCTTCGTGCCACCGCAGGCCTCCTCAAGCACCGAGGACTCCGGGAGAACTTCGCTCAAAGACTGGTGGGAGTGACCACACAGGGAAATAGGGCAGGCAGGCTGAGTTAATGCAGGTGAACTGGAGAGGCTGGGAGAGGGGGAAAGTAGAGGATCACTGATATCTGGACAAACGTTCTTTCTAGAGTGACTGAAAAATGACTCTGGATTAGTTCACTGACAGAACGGTTCCAGGATATTCGAATCCAATGGCAAACTCCAGAGAAATCATTTAAATGTCATCAATTTAATGTTAAATAAACTATGCAGAAGATACCATGCCATTGCATAGATGGTGACCCCATCATTGTTACATGAGGGAATTATATACCACTCAAGTAAAGAAATTCAGCACGATTGTTAGATGGTTGATAACCTTTACAAACACACCATAAACAGAAGCAGTCTGACTTTCCCACACAAACATCACTTACTCTGCTGCTAATGTGTTGTATATTCAGACATAATCAGAACTGCCTCGCTCAGCTAAACACAATTCTGAGCAAGCTACTTTAGTCACCCATTGATTTAAAGGAGCTCTCTCAGCTATGGAACAGGCACCACTCTTAACAAACTCTCCATTGTTTGTAATGCAGGATAGAAGCTGGAAAAATCCCATAGTCTTCTGATCTTTCCCTTCTCCACTAATTAGAACTAGGTTGGTTGGGAATTTTTAAGTGTCAATGAAGATTTTATCAACATGGCAAAGAGTCTACATTTCTCCATCAAAATCCCAGCAATGTCAACAGTCAAAGGGAAGCTGCAGCTCAGTGCACACTGCAGAGTATCAGTACACGTTCAGAATGGGACAGTAAAAAGTACAAGTTTACTTTCTAAAAAATGTAATTTCACAGAGATCTAACTACCTGAGCAAGTGGTGAATTTTAACAAAGTCCATTTTGCCAAAAGAAAGTGAGGGGAGCAGACAGGGTTAACAAATAGCAAAGGCAGAAACAGATTTTTCAGAAAGGGCGAGACATTTGTGCCAGTATTTTACAAATAAAAGAGTTTACTTTCATTTTGCTTTAAAAGTGAGCTCCACTTAATTGCTTTTAAGAGAAGAAAAAAACGTCACAAATGAAATGTTTCATTCAAGTCAGAGCCCACTTGGCAGAGGGAAAGGGAAGGAAAGGGTCATTCCATTGAGAAAAATAGAACACGTTTCATTCTGAAGCAAATGAAATCATTTCTCCTCACCATGGTATCTTTCAGTTCCATCACTTGAACAGCCCTTTGAGTAACTCTGTAACAAAATGATGCCGGAGACACCAAAACAGCAGGATTTTTTGTTTTTCACTGTTAAAACACCAGATTAAAATCCACGTGGTTTTGTAGAATGCACAAGACCTTCCACACCAGATTAACCAAGTCTGGGTGTAGGACGTTCTTTAACCTGTAACAAGTGAGCATCAATGATTTAACCTACACAGCCCATATTTCATAGCAGCTAGATATCATCACTTAAGATGAAACAAGAAATTAGCTAGTTCCACTGCAGTGGACACAAGTGTCCCTCATTAAACAGTTCACTAGCCCTGCTTCCTTTCAGCACCAGAGGAATTGCTTAACAGAGGCCATACGAAAGTAGAACATTATTCTATTTAATGCCAGTGAATGATCTTCACAGTACTACTGGGATCTGTTAAGCTTTCTGACCCTGCTCTTAGTGGGACTGCTGCTCAGTTCTGGCAATGAAAAGGAGTCTGGGAAGTTCTCTCTTATACTGATGGTCTGACATGGTTCTGGGCACCTTATGGACCCTTGCAGAGACACAAACACAATCCTTGCTGTAGAAAGGCCCAAGAAGAGCTGTGAACCTGTTCTTTAAGAATCCCAAGTACAGAGATCTCAGCAATAGATGAGATTTCCGAAGCAAGGCCCTGTTGTAGAATCCACGGCATGCTAAAATGAGTTGTTGAGCCTGAAGAAAGGGCTGGAAAGACTTTAGTGCTGTTTAACAGATTTAAGCCACTCCCAGCGGAGCACTGATGCAAAGCAACTATGATTTGTGCTGACAATGGAAAGTGAATTTCTCAAACATAAGCTCAAAACCACTCTATATAATATAAACTCCACCATGCAAAGTGCTACCTGAACAGGAATGCTATGGCTTGCACTGAAATAAAAGTACTCCTTCAGTAACAGTATAGCATTCAATTATTTCTCAAAGACTTCTCACCTCGGGAGCTGGCCTCAGTACTGACTCCTGAAATCAGCATACACAGAAAGTAATAGTAGTTGGTACATAAAAGAAATCTAAATGAGTAAGCAACACCTCCAGCAGTGCTCGACAAAACTCACTCCAGCATTACTTAAAATCTTGTCTGTTTCAAAAAAGGTGACTGTATCTAACAGGTTTGGTCATGTTCCTTCTCCTGCAATCCACAACAAAGACACGAACACGAGGACGCTAAGAGCAAAGACTGAAGCTGCATAATGAGAAGGGGCTTCAGTTCAAGCAAAAAATGACTCCTAACAACCATGCAACCCTGGAGATAAACTAGCTTTCACTGTTTAGTGTTTTCTCCGTAGCAGTGTGATAGTTTGTAGGCCATTCAGAGCCACTACAGATATCTTAGGCTATGTCAAAACTGCGTCCAGTTATATCCTGGGTAGCAATATTAGCAACAACACTGTACCTCAGAAATTCGTGCTTTTTAAAGGTAAATGCCATGCTTCTCCCATCATGGTGTACACACTGTGGAAACACAAAGAACTAATGGCAACTGGAAAAAAAAGTTTATCAGATAACAGATAGAAGTTTCTAGATACACAACAGGAACATTTGATGAAACAACAACAAAAAAATGCACTCAGGTTTTAAAAAATAGACTGTTGAAAGTAAGATGCCACAGATGAGTGGCTCTCAGTTTAATCGTTAGAAAGAAATGTAGGACTAACCTGTTGCAAGTGCCCTGCTTTAATGTAGCAGACAAAATATAATTTTACAATAATTTCCAGGAAACAATGGAGATTATAACACATCAGGCCACAATCTAGACAAACTCAACCAAACTTAAGGGGAATAATCAATGCTTATGTGCTCTCCTGTGTATATATTACATAGTGGAAGTCCTAAAGATCCATCTTCAACATTAGGAATAGGAGGGGGACAGAGAAGGCTCTACTACTGCTAATGAGTATTATATATAAAAGCTTGGGTCTACAGAGAAAAGTTTTGACGTTTTTTTTTTTTTCTTCTTCATGATTTAGAGGCTGAATCACTCCAAGTAGGAGGATTCTTTTCCCTGATGCCAGGCAAAAGTTTGGAATAAATTTCAAGCAGGTGCAGCATACCAGCTTAAGCCAAAGCAAAGAAGCTAATGGCTCTGTCACTGCATTCATAACCCAGGATTGCAGCTCCCAGCTTTGTTAATCTTCAACCACATCTCAGCACAGGGAACAACAGCCATAGAGACCCCCCAACAGCTATAGCAATGCTGGCAAACACTTTTACTTCCAACTTCTACCACATCTGATTCTTACCAGCAAGAACTCTTCCCCAGACAAGAAAGTAAGACACCTTCCTAGCCAGTATAACAAAGAAAATCTCCTCTGGGAGCTGAGTAAACTGTGGTATTTTCTCCAGACCAGATAATTTCTGCACAATTAAAAATTTCCTTTATAGCATTTATATTTCCAGGTCTGTGGCTTAAGAAAGAGAGAGAGAGAGAGAGAGAGAGAGAGAGAGAAGGGGGAAAAAAAAGGGAAAAAAAAGGTAAAAAACAAAAAGCACAAAAACATTCAAAGTAAAACCTATGCAGAATTGTCCTCTGGAGACTTTACAGCCTGTAGCAATAGTTTTGTTGTGGTGGGAAGCATCCCGTTCATCTAAACAGAGTGGAGTCAGCCATCCATAAAGGTAAATTTCAACATGCCATTTCACTCCTGATTAGCTTAACAGAAATGTCTATCTTTGCCCTGTGTATCTGTCATACTGGGGACAATGAAAGTGACAACTGAGTTCAGACCTAGAACAAGAAAAGTGTACTGATGCCACAAGTAGATTCCTTCCTTCCTTCCTCTCTTCAACTTTCCTTTCTTTGATTTGTCACCACTCAGTTTTGCCTGTAGTCCAACCTCCATCTGGGTCTCTCTGACCTACACAGAAAGCTCTCTGACACCAGAAAGCTCAAGAGGAGCTAGGAGAAGAAGAACAAAAGCAGCAATGGCCAGGGGCTCAGGATCTGTCATCAAACATCTTCCATTTCTGCTCTGCTTTGGGAAGAAAAAGATTACTTGCATCCCATGAAATCCCTTCAGAAAAGTAGTTTTGTAGGCTTGAAATTCAGATTATGGTAAAATATCTGAGAGAAAATCACAGAAAGGGAATTGGAAAAGGAAAAGGCTTTAAAACTAACAACATCAGTATACGCTCTCAGGAAAGCATTGTATTTGCCTTCTCAGCACAGCTCAGAAATACGGCTACACCTCATCTCACCTCCACAGCTGTCTCTGACCCTCAATATCCAAAACTTGCAAAGGAGGGAAAGATCTTTCCAGCTTCAGAACGGCTGAGGACAGGCCAGCCAGTACCACACAGGCTGCTCTACCAGATCCTAAAGAGCCACACTGACTGGGGACAGTAAGTGTAGCTGAAACCCTTTGGTTTCCTCCTTCCTCCAGGGAATCTGTCACAGGCCTCTTCAACATAAGGTCTGAAGGTAAGAAGTGAAGTTTTCAAGTCATGCTTTGCCCAGCTGAGTGGAGAAACAAAACACTGAAGGAAATGGAAATTATACATCTAAAAAATAAAACTTTACAGGAAATAGCTAATTCTCACATGCTCTGTCAAATAGAAATGCTGAAAATCATGCAGGTAGGAGTTCACGTTGTACAATTATAACGGTTTTATAGAGACATATATTTTCTTTCTGGATTCATTTCTGATGTGCTCCTTAGGACATTTTGTCCTAAGGATTTGTCATTTAATCTTCTGGGTTTTTTTCCCACTACTCTGCAGACCTTGTACCCACATCAGAAGATTGCTTAAGAATTACGTCCCCTCTGCTATTCTTGTAAGCAGCTGCCAAAATAAGAAGGTCCATGTATAGCCTCTGCTGGTAGTGGAGCAATTGATGACAAAGCAGAGAAAATACAGCAGAGTTTTTTAAAAATGAAAGCAGACCTATTAGGGAAGAGGAAACACAGCTTTTTGTTAAAAAATGGCACCTAATCTGAAACAGTATTTTCTCTTTCCATTCTATACAACTGCACTATTAATCTAACATGTATAAGGGAAAAGGAGGTTTCATGTCTGCACTGCGAAATGCAGCAAAGGAAACCACAGATTTGGATATGGCAGAAAAGCACTCCAGAGGCAGGATTAGAAATGTCATAGGTAGGAGCAGGTCTCCATAAGGAAACGTTACTAAAATCCACACAAAGAACATAAAATAATTTAAACTCCACCTTTCAATCTAGAATACCTTACTGTGACTCTAATAATCTCATAGAAAAGGTTATTAAAACTCAAACATACTTAGGAAGATCATCTACCACCACCAAGTCACAGGAAATACTCTTAAAATGAGTTGTACACAAAAGCTGTGTTGTATTTCCTGCCTACCTTTACTACAGCAAGCAACAGGATCAGTTTCTGCAGTCCGGTGAATGGGGACAAAAGAAAGAAAAGGGGAAAAGGAAGAAATGTTTTGGTTATCTTCAAGGTTCATTAAGAGATACAAAACAAAATCCAGGAGCAAAAATCATAATTTACAAAACAGAAAAGAAAAACAAAATCAATAGAGGAGGCCGTTTTATTTTAAGCTTCAAAGAGAGTATTATAAACAATAGAGAACTTAGAAAAGTATACGTACAAGTATGTTATTCAACAATGTCTTTTTAAAAGATTACTTGCACTAAAAAAGACCCTGTAGAATCGGTTTGATAATGTGATATTTACAGAGGAATATACAGTAGGGGCATTGGAAGCAGAACTTTTATTTGAAAGGAATATTACACAAACTGAATACAGACCCTACAGTTTGCAAATCTTCATTATGGTTGTGCGTTTCATTATATTTTGATTAAATAAAATCTGATTTTTTCTTTTTCTCTAGCGGCAGCTCACCAATGCAAGCATAGAAACAACAAAATTATCAAAGCAAACCCATCCTGGTAAAGAACCTGATTATGACATAAATTTTGTCATTCAACTTAGTGAGAGCAGAACACAGGTCTACCAGAGATTCAATATGGCTATTTTTGGCCCTATGTGTTAATCCAAAGGGAATGGGAGACGGGGGAGGGAGCACTGCGACGGACACAAGGAAACCTCTCAAAGAGGTGAGTTTAAGTTTTTAGGTGTGCAAGAAATATGATACAGGATGAGGTCTCCTGACAACTTCACCTACACAGGATGCATTTTCGTAGACAATCTTTTCACTCAAAAAAACCAACGTAAGTCACATTAACAAAACACTTTATTATCTATACACTGGGTCTATACCGATAGATACATCTGACTACAGAGGACAGCTAATCTCAGAGCCAAATCCAATGCCCTTCTAATACACAAGGCTCGCATCCTTGCTAGCCTGCATCACACATGACAACAAACTATCCACTGTGAGCAGATTTGGCAGCCAACAAAATTTTCCAATGCTTGCATGAAGCAGAACTCATTTCATTGAGAAGATGGCTAACAACTGAGAATGAAGGCTGTGAACGTCCCTCACCGGACAATTTAGGATTGCAGCTGTGGGAATTCAAATTCTTCTCCTGCTGAGTATCCTCTATTGCTTACTGCTGACATGGGGGTGCACCTCTATACTTTTCAAAGTCCAATATTTCATAAAAAATGGCAAATACACAGGGTTTCTACACAGGGCATCATCCTTGACTCCAGAAGGAAGCTCCATGCCAAGAGCATCCAAACAGAATAGACACTTTCCTTACAACCAACTCACAATCAGCTGAGGAATTACCAAAGGAAAAAAGTGGGGGGAAAAAAAAAAAGAAAAAAAAAAAAAGAATAATAGTAATGAGAAGAAACAAAACAAAGCAAAAAACAACCTAATAGTTGTTTTCCTTTCTTTAAATCTCTCTTTTAGCAGAAGTATTTCACAGAGTTGCTCATATGAAAACCTGTTTTACTGTGCAGAAGAGACACATCAATCCTACAGGGAGAAGACAGTCCTTTGAATTGGACACAACATCTGGTAACAAAAAAATCCAGGCACTGAGCCTGGTCTTTGCTCTTTCAGCAGTTTTTGTTCAGATTTGTGCCTAACACAAGTAAAGCAAAGTAAGATTTAAGCATCTAACAGGATAATATTCAGGAGAAAGAAAACCAGAACAGTCTGCACTTACCACATCCAATTTGCAAAAAACAAAGATACCCAGCACATGTATGAATGGCTTCTTTAAGGTAAGAGAGAGAGCAGAGTTGATCTTTATTTTCATTATTTAAAAAAGGTTTTTTTCTTAAAGTAAATATTCAGTCTTTATTTTACATTAAGTGCTTTTTTAAAATTCCACGTCTTCACAAAATTGCATTTAAAATTCGAAGTAAAACGTATTTCAAACAAAAATACTGTGCAACTTCAGCACTCCTTTTCTCTCTTAAATATTGAAATAAATAAAATAGTTAAGTCTTTTTTCAGTTTGTTTGTTTTTCAGTCAGTTCTACTGTAGATCAATTCCAGTTTGACCTGGGTTTATACACATGCTTAAAAGAAAGTGAAATCAAGGCTTTAAAAAAATTCTTTGTATTGCACCGGCTTAGGGCATCCCCAGAATTTCTCTGAACAGTTGGCAGCCAGCTTCCCACAGTCCAGGCTCCTGTGCCAGATGAAACACAGGGACAGAAGGGTCAGGGCAAGGAGAAGTTATCAGAAGTATCAAAGCATCCTGGCTTCTCTCGGCCTTCTTCTGAAATGTCTTGCTTGAAGGATGCCGGAGTCCACGAGGGCAGGGCTGACTGCAGAGGGAAAGGCAATAAAAAGTAAAACTAAACAAACTCAGACAACAAAAGCAAGTGTTCAGAATAAAGCAAAAAAAGCACAAGTCAACCTTTCAACACTGTTTGCATTCTAGTTCTTTGAAAACATAGCTCGACAGATTCAGTTTCAACTGATGGTGGGAGCCATAAGTAAATACAAAGCAAACAGAAGAGATATGATGGAGCATATCCAAAAAAAAAAGGCACCAAAGGCTGTCAATTTATCTTACTGTGAACATAATTAAAACACCTTCTTCATTCAGGTTATATAGCTCTCTCTTCTCTAGAGGTTAAGATTTTGTTTACGAAATCCTGCTCTGATTACATCGCTGTATTACTAATTAGTTGTACAGAGCCACAAGCGTATGCAATACAGCACAAAAGATGTTTTCAGAAGTCTGAACCATGCAGATAGGAGAAAATAAGTGAAAAATTGCATTTTGCATTTTCATTTAATCTATGAATGGACTAAGTTGTATACTTCCAGGCTCCTGAGCTTAAAACGTACGTCTGTTTATTTCCACAAAAAAGGAGTGCCTTCCCCTCACATCTTTCTCACACCTCATACCAGTTCTGGATGACATGATTCTGTGATTCTATGACATGAATATCCAAAATCTTAGGAGCTGATAGTGACAGAACAATTCAAAGATACAAATTGCCTGCATCCTCTTAACAGGGGTATCAGAACTTGTAACTGCAACATTAGCTTTTTTTTTTTCCCCCCTTAGATGTTATTATAACTTGCATTCTCTGAAGTTGGCAACTTTACACTTGTGGAAATACAACAGAAACACTAAAACGATTTCAACCTAGTTTCATTACCCTATGGTATTTAGACAGGTTGGGCTTTTTCAGCCCTGGTAAACAGAACAAAGGTTGGTAGAGTTTATTGCAATGGCTCAATCAGCAAAAATTCATCCTGGCTTCATTCCTACACTGCAAGGGTTTGTCAAAACAACCCCATGCCAGCATGAACACATGTATATCCCTTATCCTTTACATATACTCACAGAGACCCGTTTTAAATAAATAAGAAAAAAAAATGGAGAAAAAGAAATGAGCGTTTATTAGAAACATCTACATATGCTGCAGCACAAAACACGCTGGGAAGATTCTGCAGATTATATAATAAGGCAACTCCCAGTAGGGTCAGTACAATGTTTGCTTGAGGAGTAGATTCAGTAAAACTGCTTGCCATGTGAAAGAGGGAAATTGCATGAGGATCCAGGTTTTGAAAGCTCCACGGTTCGATGGCATTTGAATCATAATTTTAGGACCTGTCTCAAAACATCACTAAAAGATTTAACCAAAGAAAGGCAAAGCAGCCAGGAGAGAATGCAGCCTGGACTCAGCCATTCTCTGGGAGCATTTCTGGTTGCTCCATGCAAACCAATGTTCTGTCTTTAATCAAGAGCCTGAGCTGAGGACTGTAAAATGGCAAACTGGAACTCCAAATGAATAACTAATGCAAAAGCTTAAAGGCAAAACAATGTGGGGATGGGATTCTAATAACACATTCTGTTGAAACAAATGGCCATCTCAGGGCTTGTCTACACCACACCACAGTTAAGTGTATTAGCAAGAAGGTTTCATTCAATAAAAGCAATAGCTAAGAAAGCTCAGTGCTAATTCTTCTGAAGCCAGTGGCAAATCTCATTTTGGACCCTGTTTCAGCAGCCCAGGCTCGTCATTCATGACCTTATCACATATGTGCATTACTATTCCAAGCATACTACATATACAAGAAATACACATTCAACCCACAAGCCCACAAACCTGGAGGGAAGAGGTGCAAAGTGAAGTAAAACAGATTTCAGCTCCATCCTACTCTGCTACATGTCTCACAATCTCCCTTTATTTTACATCATTTTCATAAAATTTATGTCATATTTTCTTAAAATTTTCTCACTAAATACTACCATGTTTAAATTTTAAAGTGTTTTCATGCAAGAAATGAGGTCTGCCCCTTCTTACACATCCTCTAAGTACCATAGAAGGAAATACGTTAGAGATCAATGCACACTCCATATAGCCTTTGTTCTCACTACTCAGCTGCTCAAGCAGCACGTCACTTCCTTATTTCCACACTCTCCCATCTGTGAATCAGTTTGCAGAGAATGGCTCAGGAAATTCTGTAGCTTTTCTAAGATCCTTTAGTAATAGAAAGGGGCCTGAGAAGATAACTAACATGATTAAATAAACAGAAAAGTCTGAATGTAGGACCTGAGATGAAACATTCTTTTATTCACATTTCGTATTGGAACAGTTTTATTTTGGTACATGATTTGTGTGGGAGAATATATGTTTCAGGAGAATCTCTGGATAGACTTGCGCTAACCTTTCTCTAATAAGAATGTCTTTGGAGGAGGACTGGAAAAGCAAGGCTTGTGATTAGTTGAAGGACTGTGCCTTCAAAGATCTCCTTCTTATAAAGTTCAGAACAGCAGGTTTCATTGAACTGCTGAAATCACTGGGGAATACAGAGCATCATGGTTCTTTCTGATTTCAAAGATGACTTTACTTTTCAGGTACAACCCAGAATTCACACTGAAAACTCTTTTTATGCCTTCCTAGTTTGGTTTGGGACTTATGTGTCTTAGAGGATACATACAATTGGCACTGTGCAGTTCTCTAATTTCTGACCTAGCTATGCTGGTGTCAGGTTCCACTGCTCTGTCTGCTCAACTAAACAGTGAGATGTAGATTTTTCCTCAGGTTGATTATCTCCATCTAATAAAGACATCTTGAGCAATTCAAAGACTACTCCGCTCTCCATAACACAGAATCTATTTTACATTCTTTCCTTCCTCAGGACTAGTTGGAACTAGTGACCATCCATATACACACTAACAGTATAAATAACAGTGATGGGTGTTTTTTATATGCAGCCATCTGTAATAAATGTCAGCTGGCAGTCTCTGTGCACTATGTGAGTTGTGGCTTTTTTCTGAGGGCACTGCACTACCCAGTTGTCACAAAAAAGAGTGGTTAGGTTGCGAAAGGATTAAGACTGTATGCATTGTTATAGTAACTGCATTTGTGAAACTAAACCAAGATTTAATAAATTATGGGCATCTGATTATTGTTTGTATTCCAGAAAAGCCCAGAATGTGTTAGGCATGGTTCACAAAAGACAATGGTAAGGACTCTACTTGGAAAAAAAGTTAGAGTACGCTTATTTTGCAGTTAATAAAGTGACTGGAGTTTTCAGAATGACATACCTGGATAGCTTTCAGCTAGCTAGCTCAGCTGCTACTAGGACACTGGTCAGCACAGAGCTCAGCACAGACTGCAAGAACATGCATCCAGCTGGGTGACTAGAGCTAACTGCTGTAATCTTAAACTACTGTCATCACTGCACCAGCAGCCACGTACAGCAGGCTGGTTCCAGCTATGTAAAGCATCCACCTCTCAGACAGCCAAAGGTAACTAGAATAAACAAAACTCTTTTCCTATCCTTCTCCATGACATGGACACAAGAAGTAGATACAAAATGGATGCAAGAAATCATGCTGCTCCTTGGCTCTGGATATGGCGCATTTCTGCTCCCTGTTTTTCACATGGCCATATCACAGAGCAGCAGAAGAAAAAGCTGTATTTTAAAATGAGAGAACACAATCCTAATACCATAAATGTAAGTGCAGGGATCGAAGGGCTGGAGAAACAGAAGCATCAATTTGAAGTTCATTTTTTTAATCTAAAAGATTTTTCACATTTATGGTATTTCCTTACAAACTGGGAACAACTGTACCTGCAGGCCAGATTCTGCTATGAGTTTTATGAACATGCATTTAGTGGAAATGCACTGGACTTCACTGATAGGACTGTTTACAGTAAAGTCAGTATGGAACAAATGAGCCTCGCCAGACTCATGGACTCATAATTAGGGAGTATATTCTATCTTTACTGTCACTGCTCTTCATTTTATTGTCTGTATTGTCTATATGTATGTCTATGCACATATATTTCTGGTCTATATTTACCCATACAAACTCTTAGGATGATACAGTAGTCCAAGCTAAATCCTATTGCTTTCTGGGATTTTTGGAAGACCAGATGCCTCTATGCCTGTGCCTTACCTCTGGAAAAAAACCTGAAGTTTGGGCTCCTAGTGAATGCAGAAGAGTGGCAAAATATTATAAATTTATCTGACATGTTCTTCCAGAGAGAAAAAAAAAAAAAAAAAAAAAAGACTAGCTTTGGAATGAATTAAATCAATTAAAGTATACTTCTCAATGCCAGTGTTAAGTCAAAATATCATTGTTTTGACACTTGGATGATTATGATACACCAGCAGGAACAGAATAGAAACAGGAAATGATCGTAAATATGGGAAAAGCTCAAACAAGGTTCCCTCCTCACAAGAGTACATGGCTCTTGCATTCCGTGTTTCTACACTAGAAACAATGAAGCTATTTTGCAACATTTAGTGACACATCTAATTCTGAGGGCAGTTTATTAATGTAATCTAAACATAAGTAACACCATTCTGGATTTACATTCAGGTAGATCCATGTATCCCTAACAGAAGAATCTGGTCACTGCTTATTTCATGCCTAAAGTCAACAATAAAAACAAAAAAAAAAAGACCTCTGTAAGCAGCATGAATCCTTTATGGAAATAAAAAAAAAAAAGGCTGAAAGAGTTCTCACAGATAGTACTGTGATAACCCATCAAAAGAAGCAAGAGAAATGGAATCCATCTGGACAGGCTTAATTCATGTACTAGAACTATATATATCCAAAGTCTTTATTACAAGGCTGAGATTTTTATTCTGGCATCACACACAGTTGAAGGACTAGGCACTGCCCAAATAAATTTCTATTTTATCTCTGATTTATTCCTACAACAAAGATCAGTCAAGAGTCTCTTGAAAATCCAGAGAACAGTGATTTCACAATCAGTGAAAGATATTTCAGCCAGGACATACCTTTCAAATCCTGCTGCATGTTTCCTCCTTTCTGGGATAGTCGCTGGGAAGGGAGTCACTCTCTTCTCCATTGCCCTTGGAACTTTAATGAGTATTGCTTTGGTTTATTTCAAGAGAAGCTATTGCAAAGCAAACAAAGTGTCTCACAAGACACTGCGGAGAGAAAAATCTGGGCAACACAGAAAAAATGCTGTGAAGTAAAATTTAAAAATGGAAAGAAAAGTATCGGTGAGGTATATTTCCATATAATTTCTTCCATGATTCTGGTGCTTCATCTGTTTTGTCTTTGATGTCTACAACTTGCAATTTATATTCCATCCCTATGCTTGGAAATTGCTATCCATGAAGTGAAGGTTAAAAAAAAAAAAAAAAAAAAAAGTAGAACGGAGCGAGGAAGAGATGAAGGGGTGCAGGTAGGAAGAGATCTATTGTAAAGATGTCCAAAGGAGAGATGGAAATGTGTTCCCCAAGGTCATGGTCTTCAATGGAGCTGCTTGTGTCTTCAAGCTGTTAAATACAAGTGCAGCAGGTGTACAAGAAGAGCCAAATTCCACAATAAGTGCTAAATCTTAAATGCAGAAGCCATCACACCAAGGGTTTACTTGTCCTCCAAGGAAGTTCATCCACAGTGGTTCTCTAGAAACAGTTCTATCATCAAGTAGACATCCATTGTTTTTTTTATTTTTTTGCTTTTTTTGTATTTTTATTTAAAAAGTAACTTTTTCTAATAATATATAGATTATATAAATAATAATAATTAAAAAAAACTATTTGGGTTTGCTTTCATGTTCTCCAACCCATCTCTATTTTATGTGGTTTGCCAATATATATATTAAAAGAGAAGAAAATCAACTCTGCTCACTATTTAAAAAAATATTAAATCCACCTTTTATGTTTCCAGAGTGAAAGAGAAGGGGGGGAGGTGGGAGAAGAACAAATTAAAATGAAAAAGAAAAAAAAAAAAAAAAACACAAAAAAAACAGGAAAATCAAAACCTTCTGTCTCTTCGAAATGGTTGTCAAGAACTTTAAATGCTTGTGCTTTCAGTGTACACCCCACAGGAAAAACAACAAAAACAACATCAACAATAACAAAAAAAAAAAAAAAAACACCCAAGGACCTAAAATTAAAAAAAGAAAAAGATAATAATAATTCTAGTAGTAAAATGGACAGCAAATTGCTCAGAGTTTGTGTCTTTTTAGTTAATTTAGCAGCCGCCCTTTTTGTCTGCAGAGGGAGAGCTGCTACCACAGCCACCTCCTCGGCTCGAGAGAGGCTCTTCTGCATCATCCTCGTCAAAGCCATGAAAGGTCGAGGTGTCGCTTTCTGACGTGGAACCGAACAAGTCCTCCGTAGTGCGTGTTGGCGCTGCTTCGTCCCTCCTGCCTTCTCTTCCCAAATGAGCTGACATGTATGATGAATATATCAGCACATGGGTTAAGCAACAGGCATCATCATCATCATTTTTAAAGTATCATTACTATTAAACAATACAGACTATCAAGCTTATAGGTGTGTGTTTGTACGTGCCCGTGTACCTCAACAACATGCCTTGGTAGAACCGCAGTAAGAAAAATAAACAAGGATCAGTTTCTCTTTCAAAGAAAAAAAATCTACCAATAACACAGGTGCCCATAGCCATGGCAGCGAAAGGGTTAATCATATTTTCCTCTCTTCAAAAACATTAAAATATTTTCTCATGATTACTTAGATGAATTTTAAGAGATATTTAGCACATATAAGTAATTAGACACCATTAGCTCTAAGCACAATGACTGTCCTTCAGACTGGCATCGCCTTCTACAGTTTTACTTCTATTGAAATGTGACCCATTAGACATCTCATCAGCCTCAAGACTTTTATCCCTGTCCTTCACCTGATCCCAAAGAGCCTCCTCTATAGACAAAATGACATATGTTTTGAAGACTAAGCAAAAGTAAGCTAAATAAATACTTCTATTCTGATTTCATGGTATCTCCTTCAAAAATACCACCACCACCCCCAACAAACAACAATTCAACAACTAAATCAACTAAGAAGAGATCTGTCATGGGAAATACTGTAAAGAGTATGTTAATCCAACTTTCAATATGGAACAGGTAATTCTCCACACAGAACATCAACAGCAATAACAACAATAGCAACAAAAAGAAGTCTTAAAAACAGAAGTCAGATACTGAAATCTGTGAAACTGTGGTTTATTTTCTACCTCAATCAAACACATTATGTGATTAATAGTAATAGTGTTCAGAATCTCTCTCTAAGAAAGACAGAGAAAGTCTCTTGTGCCCCAGCAAATGAATATCAGTTTGTAGGGGACAGCTGTTTTTTAACTCAGAAACACCAACATGACATTAAGTAACCAACTGTTTGGTCCTCACTCCAGCTACAGGAATCGGCCATATAACTGCATGGTTAAGTAAACTGCTTTGCTTGAGAAACGAAGAATTAAATCCTGTTCACAAAACGAAAGTGGATATAACAAAATCATTGGTAGATGAACCACCTTACAGAGATGTGATTTTAGTGGCTTTGAGAAGGGAAGAAACAAGATGATTTCCACGACCTCTCTTTCAGTATAATGAAAATGTTCCCAATTATCAAGAAAGAGGAAGATGGACACCAAAGACTTTTCATTGTTTTAGTTTACAGATTAGTGTGTGGTTGTACCTTAATCACTTCCATCACACATCAGTCACATCATTGCAGACCCTTATGAATGACCCAGGGTGGGTCAGAATTTGTACAAGGATAGCATTTAATGGAACTGATTTTGCACAATTTAGGTTACATGTGAATCTACTTGTTCCACCACACGAAGCCATCAAGGAAATTAATGTATTTGTGCTTCATTCTGATATAATCACCATAGCAATGTTTAAATAGCAAAAAGTATGGATCTGTCGCACTGTGCAGTCTCAGGACAATGCTGAAATAAGTTATATTGAACTACAGCAATCAAGGGGAAGGGAAATGATCTTCCAAGTTGGCACCACAGACCGCATGAGCTTTTCCCTTTAAGTATTAAGAAGCAAACACGTATCACTAAAAGGTTCATGTTACTGTCTGTGCAGCATTCTTCGGGATGCCTCTGCAGAAAACCAAAGGGTTTGCCTCTGGTCCCCTAGTGACCAGTCAGTATCACTTCAGAACATTTTCAGAGGTCACAACAACTGCAGAGGGCAGTTCGCCAGTGAGAGTCTAATCCTGCTCCCACTAAATTTGAGTAGAGGCTTACTATGAATTTCAGTGGGAGTATGAACAGGCCATTTGTTCAGTACAAGAACACTTCACTTTGCATTTCAGCCATCACACAACAAACATCTTTCAGTGACCACAGTAAAGAAGTAGCAACAATACTGAATTTCAAGATCTCTTTTGTTCTCACATTTACAATTGAAATTCTTATCACCATTAGTATCACCACTGCCAGAAATAACACAACTGGAAACTTGGGCCTAAGTTGGAATATGCAGTTATTAAAGGTCTTCCATTTCCTCTACCATTGCCACCACCTCTCACATGAGCTATAAATAACTGTTCAGCAAGGATAAAATTAAAAAAATAAATAAATAAATAAGAGAAAAAGAAAAAAGAAAGGAAGGAAGAAAACAACAGTCCAGAAATAAAGACAATCCAGAATGGGAAAGACACAATTGCCTACATTTAAAAAGAGTGAAGGGAAGAAAATGGAGAAATAAAAATGTCTTTAAACAAAATTAATGATAGTCATCTTGTACGAGGATAATTCTTGACAGCTACCCCCATCCCTACCCTGTAATTTCCTCCCTCTTTCTTTTTTGGATGAAAAAAATGCATGAAATGTGTAATCAATGGAAATGCTTGTCATGCAACTTTCATAAATCTTGTAAGTAATTTATAGTTGTAATTGCAGCATTTAAGACAGAGGCCATTCTTTACCATTGTTTTAGGGTCTTCTCCTTCTGTTAAAGGAACAACTAGTACATGTACCAAAGTTTGCAGAAGTCAATAAATACATTAAAATTTTATTACTTCGTAAGATCTCATTAGCTTAAAATTGTGAATCCAAAAATGTTTTTATGACAGAAAATTTCCCAATCATCCTTTTCCACAAATACAGACAAGAGGTAAGACCTTGTTTTCTATTCCCTCCCAAATGTGCTGGCTTTCTTCAAAATCTTCAGGAGCAAAAAACAAAATACAAATACACTTTTATATAAGAAAGCTGCAAGAAGAAGTCACCTACCAGAGCGCCCACAGTCTGAGCACGACACAAGTTCCTCAGGCCGGCCACTTTTTTTGTTCATATTGGAGCCTCCAAGGCAGAAGTCACAGTAGTTATTGGGAATGATGACCCCATCTGGTCCTTTCTGGGCTGTAGTCAGGTTAGAAATCAGATTTACTTAAAGAGCATTCAGTTTGGATATTTCCCCCCCTTCCTTTGCTATAATGTTAAATTGGTGACTTTGCAGGCCACGCAAAACACTGTCAGTTAGAACAAAAGGTGAATACTGTGAAATCACCTCCATCTCAGGTACACCGACCGTATGCTTTAGCTATTTTGTTTGCAATGCACTTCACCTTTTCCTTTACAATGCAGCTGGTCTGGTCCCTCACCAGGCCCTGCTGCCAGAGATCCCTGAACAGTTCAGGGAATTCATAATACACACCAGTATATATACAATACCTAATGCAGAATCAGACCTGAGCTGTCAGTAAGCCAAGCCTGGTTTTTCAGACATCAGCCATAAATGTAAACACACAAAGTACAATTTCAGAAAGGAAAAGCACATTCCCCAAAACGTCAAAACCTACAGCACAGAAACCTAACTGGTTTTATTTCTAAAGCTTTCTTTTTGAAGAGATTACATCTCAAAGTTGTAGAGTCTTCTCATTCAAAAAGTTAGTTCAAATGCTGATAAATCCTTATAGTCACAGTCACTTCTGGGTGATGGACCCAGGGTCACACTACCTGCAGTAAACTGTGCATGCCCAGGAGATGAAGGCAAGGCAGCAAGACTGGCCCAAGTGAGCATCCAGCACAGGTGCAAAGAGTTGGCCAAGGGTGGAAGTCTAAGCTGCTGAGATAAAAACTTCAGCCAAGAAAAAAAGGAGGGAATTTGAGTTGTTATTTTCCAGCTAGGGATAGCTATAAAGGAGAAAACACACAGTGGATCTTAAGTAGAAGGGAAGTCTGTTCCCCTAGAAAGAAGAGATAGGCAGATGTATTTTGTATTCTCAGGTTGAGCAAAACATCAGTGCTTTTTTTTCTTCTTCACAGCTGCCATTTTTCTCCTTTACTCTCCAGAGAGAGAAAACTTCTTGTTTCTGCCTAACCAGGAGCTTGGAAAGGTTTAGAGGAGTGGGAGGAATGGTCAGCATGGTCTATGTTTTTCCTTTTTTTAACTCAAAAATTCTAGCAGTATATCTGACCTAACCCTACTCCATGTAGATTGCTACATACCAGAAAAAATGAAGACCTTTAAACTGTGCCATCTATACTTAATTATCTTTTTAATGCATATTTTGTAACTTGCAGATTTTTAACAGATGTTTTGACAGCCTTTATTGATTGTCTTTTTGTCCACATTCAAATTTCCCCTGAAGAACAATGACATTTTAAAGGGCTTCTGGTAGCACTCCAAGACACATACTTAAAATTAAATTTTTCTCAGAGTTCAATCAGTTGTTGGATTGGATGCATCTATTTATTCATTCACTTCCAGCTGTTGATTATCTGAGTTTTTTTGGAAATTGGTAGCTGAAAGACTGCAAGTAAGGTGAAAATAAGAAAAAAATTAAAAAACAACACTGCAAATACGCCATTATCTTCCCACACAATCACCAAGTCCCTGATGTATTTACGAAACAATGGGTTTTACTCTGATATGGTGCTGTTAAGATCTTGAATTCTCCCAAGAACAGACATAAGTTCCCACTCTTTGGTTAGCATTTTGCCATTTAGCAGAGAGGCATTTAAGACACGTGCACAAGATAAGCGAAAAAGAACAGCAACCAGGTGGAAGCCTAGCACATCGATTCATTTTAAGAGCTGTAACAAAATGGTCATAAAGTTGCTGCTTGTACTCTTTTTTCTTTTTTTTTTCTTTTTTTCTTTTTCTTTTTTTTCTTTTTTTTTTTTTTTTGTTTAAATAGCAGATCTCCCTAACATTTATTTTTCCCACAGCAGCCCCATTCTGTGAAAGTTAAGTAATTATTTCTTTATATTTTGCTCCATCTACAGAGTGGTTGTACACAACACAAACTTAGCAAGCCCAGCATTCAGTGATTTTTTTGTTCCTTATTACCTTACTTCTCATGTGAATTCCTTAAAGTGCCTTACAGATACTAAGAACCCAGTATTAACCCTCAGTGAAGTCAGAAGTCTTCTTTTTGCTGGGCTCTAATTAAACTTCATGGTGAAGAGGCACCGCTGGATTTTACAGCTGGAAAGCCTGGTAGTAAAGTGATTAACCAGCTTCCTCAAAAACACACAAGAATTCTGTGGTGAGGCCACACATAAAAATAATCATCAAAGGTATCTGCCAGCAACATAATAAGGAAAGAGCTCTATTATCATGGTGCAGAATCATATAATTGATTTAACACTCAACGTATGCTGACTTAAATTTTTCCAGTGCAGCTCATGAGCTTAAGATCTACCGACAGTCAATCTGGAAATAGGACAGGAGATCTCATGAAAATATGTGCACTGATCAATTTGTCTATGGTGCATTGCACAGGCAGAGGGTTTTCACTGCCTGTGATGCTATTGAGGAGGTTCTCCTAGACTACAGACAAGTGAATAAGCATGCTTTTTAATTATTTCTTTTTACTTTTTTTTTTCCTTTCCACTTTAATTTTTTATGTCTGTGTCTATGTGCTCATCTGTTGCTTGTCACTCACAAATATGGACACCATTATGAAAAGCTGTACACAGATTAGAAGTTCTGAAGTTACATCAATGTTGTCTTAAACGATGCATCTTCGTAGCCAAATAATTCAGTACGGGCAATGTTAGCCTCTCCAACACTTTTTCATCCTAACAGGTGCAACAACTGGAATGAAGCTTAAGTCAAGCTTGATCAGGACTGTTCAGTGAATTAAGCCCCAGGCTAAATCACACAAGGTTTGAGAATGAAAAGACAGTAAGCAAGCTGAATTCTTACTTTCAAATGTTGGCTTTTTTTTTTTCCTTGGTTTTATGTCTATGTGTGGGTATGTGTGCATGTCCTTGCAGTTTTAAGTTCTGTTTTACTCTAATTCACAAATGAGGAAATTAAGAAACAAAGCAAAGATAGAAAGATATAATGTGCAATATTCATGAGAAGCATATCATACACCAAAAGTTCAGCCCTAATTCCACCCCTTAATCAATAAAGCTACTCACAAAATAAGTAAGGGAATGGATGCATAAGTGAAAGCAATTAAATTACTGGAGACTAATGTGTTGCTACTTTTCATTTGAGACATTGTAATTAACTAGGAATACACTTTTCTCACACATTAATCACAAAGTAGAAGGTGTTAGCTTAAGCCACATGATGGCTCAGCTAATGAGAAGTAACTCACCTAGGTGTGCTAGCTCAATCATTTTGATTGTGCCACTATAACCAAGGATTTTGTCTAAAAATGCTCACACAGATTCAGAAATCGTTTTAAAGTAAAGCTTTGAAAAACAGCCATGGTTTTGTCCTAACTTACACAAAACTCTTCTGATTTTCTTTTACATTACAAACTGCAAAAACAGATCAAAAGCTTTGTGGAGCTTTGAGGAGTACTGCCTGAGCTAAGGTGTTCTCATAGGGGGGTGTACTTAAATCAGTACCTCTTGCCATTCCAACTTGGTCTCACTTTCTTGTCTCATCAAAGGCCCTGTCTTTATCTACATCTGCTCTCAAATAAGGAGTATACTGCTTTTTAAAATACTTTTTAAAAATGCATTAAGGAAGATCTGCACAGGTCAGATGATAGTTTCACTGTACCTGAAAGCTGAATCAAGTGAAAAAGGAGTCTGAAAATGAAGCCAGTATTTCCAAATAACTTTGGAATGCTTTTACACTGAAATACATTTCTTCATCCTGGCCTAATCAAATGAATTTCAAAATATATCAAGCAAAGCTGAATAAATTTCTTATTAAAATATAGTAACATTATTCACAGGAGTCCTCCTATAAAACAGGTACTGCCAATTAATTCTATAGTATATTACACAGTAACTTTGCTCTGTAGACAAAACCTAAAGAGCTAAACAAATTGACTGAATTTAAGCATTTAAGATAATCACATAATCATAGAATGGCTTAGGTTGGACAGGACCTTAAAGATCATTCAGTTCCAACCTGTTGCCATGGGCAGGGCTTCTATCCACCAGATAAGGGTACCCTGGGGACCATCCATCCTGGCCCTGAATGCCTCCAGAGATGGGGCAGCTACAACATCTCTGGGCAGCCTATGCTAGTGTCTCACCACCCTAAGTAAAAAATTTCTTCCTAACATCTAACCTAAATCTCCCCTCTTTTAGGTTAAAATCATTCTCCCTTGTCCTATCGCTATTCAGACCATGTAAAAAGTCAGTCCCCCCTCCTGCTTGTAAGCTTCTTTCAAGTACTGGAAGACTGCAATGAGGTCTCCCTGAAACCTTCTCTTCCCCAAGCTAAACAATTCCAGCTCCTCAACCATTCATCATACCAGAAGTGCTCCAGCCCTCTGATCATCCTTATGGCCCTCCTCTGGACTTGCTCCAACTGCTCCACATCCTTCCTGTACTGGGGGTCTCAGGCTTGGACCCAGATGGGTCTCATAAGGGCAGAGTAGAAGAGGACAATCCCTTCCCTCTCCCTGCTGGCCACCCCTCTATTGATGCAGCCCAGGATACAGTTGGCCTTCTGGGCTGCAAGCTCATGTCAGCTTTTTGTCCATCAGGACCCTGAAGTCCTTCTCTGCAGAACCAGTCTCAATGAATTCCTCTCCCAGTCTACGTTTGTATCTGAGATTGTCTCAACCCAAGTGCAGCACCTTGAACCTGACATTGTTGAACTTCAATAAGTTCTCATGCACCCACTTTTCAAGTGTGTCCAGTTCCCTCTGGATGGCATCCCTCCCTTCTATTGTGCCAACAATAATTTCAAATAATTTCTGCACTTTCTTGATTTTGAAGGTAGGGGTTCTGAACAGAATTCTAGCTTCCTTTCTTCTCTCCCAAAGTAATCAAAGAAACTAAAAGTTATATGCCCTCTTTAATAATTAAAAAGCTGTTTGTAGTGAAATAACATCAAGAAATTAGGATTTTTCTTTTCAACATCATCTTCTGGAGCCACAAAACACAATAAGAGTCTCAGTTTCTAGCTCTCATGGCTGAAGAGAATACTTAGAATGAAAGGCAAGTTCAAAAGAAACAATTATTGCCCCTGTTTTTAACCTGAAAACTCAGAGTATAAATATTTTATGTGACTTCCCTTTAAAATGTGACCCTTTTATACAAACAAACAAAAAGGTAAATGACTAGAACCCTGCATTTTCTCAAATTTCTGATTTCTAAGTGAAGTTATCTTAATGATCTAGATTACAATCCCTAAAACACTTAGAGGTAGAAATCACAGTCACAGATATTTCTTCAACCTACAGGTACTACAGCATAATACTTCACCATGATGTAAGCTGTGCATCTAGGTCTGCCAGCATTTTATCTGTTTTGTATCTTGTTCACAAGTCTGGAAAGGCAGCGGAGGAGGAGGATCAGAGCACATCTCAGGGTTGGGGCGGGGGGGCTTGTGCACTGTTTATTTAAATGGTTACAGTGAGTTGGCTACAATCAGACATAAATGCACTCCCAAAAGGAATTTTCCTAACACATTTTGTCCAGCTCTTACTTTTTCCTTCTGGGCCTGATCCAAAACCAATAAGGTCCGTTGAAGGTTTCAATTCAATTCAAAAGGCCATTTACTCTGTTTGCAACAGAAATTTCCAGAGTACAACAGAGATCATGGGAACCTGCGTGCAGGACTGAACCAAGTCAATGCACCAACCAAAGCACTTTGCAACAAAGAAAAAGGAGGGGAGGGGGATTTGCCGTTTTTTTGTTTGTTTGTTTGTTTGTTGTTTTTTTTTAATGAATCCTACAAGACTCTTTGTCTGGTGCTGCGTAGGGCCCAGTTTTTGTTTCCGACACCTCCCTTCATCTCAGTGCCGAAGTACAAGTTCACCATTTGGCCACCTGTGCAGCAAAATGCTGGCCAAGAGCCAGCGCCTGCCTCCACAGAGTCCCTTGCAGGACCTGGTGAAAGTCCCAACCTATGGCATAAGTGGCCATGTGTTCAGCTTGCCTTCCCCCCACCGCTGACAGCACTCATTCCTCGCAGGTCTGGCCCGTTTCCATGGTGACTGCAGTGCCAGGCTGGGCCTGCCTGTGGTCTTGCCACCTGTTATTACTTCATCTCTCCAGTGTAAGGAATTGAGGCATGGCCCCTTAATTTGCTGCTCACAACACATCTGCAGAGGACAGGCAGGTTCAAGCAAGGTATTACAACAACAAAACAAAACAAAACAAAAAACCAAAAAACAGGTATTTAGGAGAGAGGAGAAAGAAGCAGCACTCAGACCATGGCTTTTTTTTGAAGTATAGCTTCTGAGAGAAGAGCAGAACAACACCTGGCTAGAGCCACAGCCATATGTTGGTGACACTGCTGTGCTGATGTAGCACAGTATTTAACTGCATAATTTCTGCTTGGAGCGAGCATGAACCTGGGTGTGTTGCACTGGGAACTGCTGCTGCTCTGTTCCCAACCCCAAGCTCACCCCTCTGCACAGCCTCACACTTTGCTACCCTGTGCTCTCCACACCGTCCTCCACTGCACAGCATGAGCACATCTTTTGCTGGAAGCAAGAGAAGCAGGCTGCGCTGCTGCAAGAGGTGCTGCCAACCACTCACAAGAAAAACGGCCAGTTCACCCTAGCAACTGCATTTGGTCTCCTTTTTGGGTTAGTTGGTGCTGTGAAGAGAGAGAAAGCTATCGCCTTCACACAGTTTTTAGCAACTCCAACAGGCTGCCTTTGCTACACCCTCTGTGCATGGAGAGAGGCAGCCAAGGAGCACTACAAGCTGCAAGAAGGGAGCACTACCAGAAGCAGGCATTCTGGAGGAGTCACAGAAATCCTCTAAGTGCAGGGGAAGGAAGAGCAATTGGTCACATCTTTTACAGGAATTGATTTGGCCTTACCTTGAACAATGAAGGAATGGGTTGGAAGGTGGGCAGCGGGGGGGCAGAGCAAGGACATACGACATGAGTTACTGAGATCCTGTAGATCTGGGAGGTCAGTGCTCCTGCATCATAAGGCATACTTCATACAAATGTCAGTGCAATGATCTCAGATAATCTTATGCAGAAGCACCTAAGACAAGGGCCAAAATCCCATTGCTCACAGTGAATCATTGAGAATGGACTATGATCTAACTCTCCAGTGCCTCACAAGAACAAACAGTAGGAGATAAGAACAGTAATGCAGACAAAAGAATCTGACGTTAAAATATAGATTTTTCTGATTTTGTGAGGTTCCTCTCCTGAGACTTGGCCTCTGGCCATTGAAATATAGCATTCCTGTCAGCACAGGGAATACAAGGAGGGATTGCAGTGACCAATATGGACCCAAGGCTAGCAGCAGCCCTCGGCAGTCATATAGCTGCAATATGGTGTAAGCTTTGGCTCTAGAAATTGCTGATTGGAGGAATCTGAGAAAGCAGAGCACCTAAGCTCAAATTGTATCAAATCTTTTGGGTCTTACTTGATTTGAAATCTATGCTGAGGACAAAAAAGCATGGAGATGGCAAGAAAAAAAAAAAATATATATATATAAACACATAAATAATATCATTCTGTCACAAGAACAGACGGTATTGGAGCAACACATGGTGTTCAATTAGTCAAATTTGAAATGTTTTCCTACAAATTACTGACAGGTGATTCTCTGAGAGTTGAACATCTAAAACATTGCAGGTTCTGTCCAAGGAGTACATGAAAGTACAACACATACACACAAAAAAATAAGCATGCACACACACGCACAAACAAAAAACCCTCCAAACAAGTCAATCGAAGGCTCCCTATGGGTCCCTGTAGATAATCTGAGATTTTCCAGTATTCCAAAACTCTAAATATCTTAACATCTCAGAACATAGACACTAAAAGTCTGAGAAATTTACAACTGCAAACAGAGTTTGAGTGGAAATCATTATTCATTTCCAGCTTCTTTTAGTATTCTTTTTTCTTCATTAAAACTAGCCCTAGGAAAAAAAAAAAGAAAAAAAGAGAGAGAGAGAGAGATTAAACTAATGAGAAGCCAAATCAAGGCAATGTACATGTTCTCACTGAAAAGGTACCTGCTGCTGCAGGGTATCTTGTCACAAGGTGGGCATTGATGCACCCTTGCATTCAGATGTGGCTCCTATCATGGCCCCAGCGAGGATAAGCACTGAGGCAGGGAAAAAGTAGGCCTGATGTAGCTTTCCAAATTGATGCTGCTTGTGGAGAGGAACAAACAGCTCATCTCCAACCGAGGGGCTGACTCTCGTCATTTATTCATGGCCAGCCCCCTGCCTGGATGGAAATAAAAATGTTTCAAAGATGACTGCGTGGGGGAGCTGGAGGACAGCTTGAAGGCAAACTGAGGTTAGCACATTAATTTTTTATCTCTGGAGACTGGGTATCCAATCATGCTTAGAGTACACAAACAACTTTAGCTGGTCTCTCCAGTAGCGATTTATCCACATCATAAAATCTGCAATGCAACTGGGCACAACAGGCCAATACCACAAAATAACATAAACAGGTGGTTTTACAGGTTAGACACTCAAGTTTGCAGAGTGACAGGAGTGCACAGAACTGCATTCTTGGTAATTAAGCTTTACTGCAGGTAAGACCCAACTTGCACGTGACAGCTAGGTCACAGCAACAGTCAGCACAATGTGCTTTATTTAGAATCATCATTGGCCCAAGTGCTTGTGGGCATAAGTTCAGCTGCTGTTTACTATGCAGCTGCCTTTAACCAATGCTTCACACAGCAAAATGCCACTGAAGATTCTTCTTCTTTAACTGGGAGGCAGTTTTTCTCCATGTAGACAGACCATCCTATTCTCTTGGGAATTAAGGAAGTGCATTTATACTAGCACACTCATTCACACATACATTTCAATAGATAGAAGTCTAATGTAATTCCTATATCAGAAGTGTCTCCAAATTTGTGAACACCAGCTGCCCCCAGAGCTGGCCTGTACCCATAGAGTGAGATGGAATAAAACAGCAGGTGTTTTGTGGCGGTCTTGGATGCACCCTGAGCTCACAAATCTCACACTGTCAGTGCCAACATGTGGAGGAAAAGGCAGCAGAAAAGATGCTGAAAATGGTGTGGGGTTATTTCTTTTTATTGGTGGACTTGAAGAAAAGGGGAGTTGACTTTTTTAAAGGTTTTCTATTATCTCTTTTTCACAAGTCCATACTCATGCCAAAAATCAGAAAGCGTGTCAATGATAAATGGATGTCTAGGTGAAGGCAAGACTAAGCACTGAGAAAAGACTATATATCTGTGTCAAAGGGCTAGATAAGACATACAAACAAAGCAGCTAAAGCTCAAACGAAGCTCAGGCCAAGGTGTTTTAGGAAAGGCAAAAACAAGAGAATACTGTTGAACTGTCTTTCTTGATGCAAAGGATAATCTACAGAAAGTAGGACGGCTGAATTGTAAATAAACCTTCTGCACCTCCCAAGGACAGTGAGACATTCCAGAGAAGTGAAACTTGGGGTTTGGGTCACTCCTCTTCTTTAATACACATCTCTTTAGGGGCTTTCATTTCTAGATAGGTTGTTCCTATCTAAATCTCCTTTCCAGTCCCTGGATAATTTACCTAACCATCCAAATTGGTCTGTGCAGGAGGAGAAGCGTAAAGATGAACAGGTTCGGGTGTGCAAGAAGCCATCAGGTCTTGAGCTGGCTCCAGCCAGGGCATCAGTAACTGAGTCTTGTAGGAGCTGAGCTCCAGAAACATCATTCCTGCATAAGCAAAGCTGCCATTACTGCAGGTACTTCAAGGAGCAGAGACTGCAGAAGCTACTGCAGACACTTAGGTACAAAGGAAGTTCACGCTGCAAATGCCTGCCTGCCTGAACTTCACTGACCCAATGCTCACCTCCCGCAGCGTGACAAATTCCAAATGGCTGGTTTGAATTTGCCTTGCCATTGCTAAATCAGGCTGCTCATATCTCTCTGACACACTGCTAAGCAAATAACCAGATCCTGCTCTATACTATATCTCTGGTCCTCCTGTTCAGTAGGTTGCGGATTAGCTGTTTGGATTAAAATCCCCCCCTCCTCCCTCCCTTTTCCCCCAAGCCCATGCAGAGAGGATTCTTGAAGCCCAAGCCCTGCAATACTGCAAACCTGTCAAATCTAATTCATAACACATGCCTAGCAGTTCTTAGGGGAGAGGAAAGATCTGATGCTCTGGCTCCTCACCATCCTCCTGTACAAAGGGACCATTTAATGACTGCACATTAGCAATGTGGACAATTAGCATTCACATGGAAGATAAATGGCTGTATAAATTAAATATCACCAAGTGAAAGAGCAAAGATGCAAGATCTGAGCTCAAGGCTGTAAACAAATAAATAGGCAAAAAGGAACAAACAGCAACTACGACAGCTAAACCATTTGGGAGAGTTACCTTCCAGCGTCTGGGACTTTCCCCAGGGGTGATCTTCACATTCGCGTAGCTGTTGCCTGTACCTCACTGGCTCCTGTCTGGTTGTTAAGCAGATTCTTTCTGTTTGGGAATCTGGATGTCAGAGGATTTTACCCCACTGGTTTTGTACTTTTGCCTGTTTTGGGATCTGTGCTTTAGCAGATTCCCTCTGCTGCACATGCATTACACAGAAGCTCTGGGGGAGCACAAGCCTGAGTAGCTCCTGTTCTACCCCTTCCTATGCAGCAGAACAACCTTTCTTTCCATGGACTAAGTCCTGCTGCTGCTAACCTTCCCACAGCACTTCTAGCTCCTCTTCCTGCTAGCTGTAATAAATTCTTAAGTACCAGAAGGATAAGGACTGCGACTGTCCTTGACCTCTGTGGCAAGCTGAAGGGTAAAATACACTACCCTTCTTTGTCTGAGCATCTGTGCAAAGCCGTTATGAATATTAACTCAATAGAGACTTGTGATACACCTCTCAGGTACATAGCTATAACTAAATATTGCAGGCATTTAAAAAAAAAAAAAAAAAGCCAACAATTACAAAACTCAGAGATAACGTAAATGCTAAGTAAACAAAAGCTACTGGCTGAACATTGACAGTCTCTAGCCTGCCTAAGCTGCTCTTAGTGCACAGACAGCTCAAGTTTATCAACAGCTGGAGGAGTCAAAATTACCTTTACTGTGAACCTACCAAACACATGAATAACTGAAAAGCAGGGCATAAAAGTGACAGAAATACTGAGATTGTCAAATGGGAGTGGCCCTTCAAGCTCACACAGTGGCTAGCAGCAGATGCTTTGGAGGATGGAAACCCCCTCCCTCCATCCCTGGGGACAATTATCAATTATCTGACTTGAAAGAAAATGTTTTCCTACTTCCATAAGTCTTCCACTTCTTCATAACACATTATAACATGTTTGCCTGGATATTTCTTCCCATAAGCATTTTATAGCTTTGTTTGCATTGTTCATTACTCTGAACTAAGATGACACAGTTCACACTGTGATTTAAAAGGATGTCTCAAAAGTGAACAAAGGTATCTTCACAAATCCCAAGGTAAAAGTAACTATCCCATAGTATTGCAGACTGGAAAATTGAGAAACAGCAGCTTAGAGACTTGCCAGTCTTATGAAAAATCAGTACATAGCAAGTCTCCTTAATCTCCTGCTCTGTGCCTAAGAAACAGAGGAAGGATAGACAAATATGTCCATTCAGGCATTACTTTTCTTTCAGTCTTGCACTGGTGTCAGAAATCTAGGCATGTGACTCATCTCACGTTCCAGCACTCCTTGCAGAGGAGAACTGGTATTTTTTCGTAGATTTTCCAAAACTGTAACTAAGAAGCATCTTTTGGTAAAGTTGAGTGTGAGGCTTTTGAGGAAGAAATGCAGGGATAAGGAGGACAGAAGCTGTGAATTTCATATAGAAAAATCTGAGGCAGGGATAAAGGTGTCTTACTCAAAAGCAAAACAAAGACAGCTCCCTGAAACGGAATGTGCATTTCCTTGACATCCCTACTAACAGCCACTAGGAGGTTGCTTGACAATGGGTGGGTTGGGCAGCTCTTCTTTTCCCCCCTCTCCCTGACACCTCCTCCCCACAGGAGCAGTAATGGAAAAGTGACTTGCTGCAGAGATAATGCTGGGTTTGAAACGAATTCCTGACTAGCTGAGCCAGCACTGGTGTGAGCTGCGGCTGATTAGCTCCAAGCATCCAGGTAACCAATCACTCTCAACGGAGCCAGGCAATCAAGCCAGCCTCCACAAAGCAAAGAACAGATGAAGGCAACATCCCCAAAAAGGATCTCAAAGGTAAAGGGAAAATACTACTCACGTTTGTGGTTTTCATTTCTGTGGACAGGAGAAGAGCGGGTCTCCTGCTCCCGGGCTTCATCACCCTCTTCACTGGCAAGATGAGTGTGAGCATAGTGGTAACTCAGCCCAGGCCTGTTCTTGTAACGCTTGCCGCAGACTGGGAGGAAAGGAAACAGGAGGAAGGAGAAGAGAGAATGAAAACATCAGGACAACCTGAAACAATGACAGCATTCTTCAAACAGCACCCCCCTCCTTCCCCTGGCAGTAGCACCACATGTTCCTGCCTGAAATACCCCCAGTGGGTATCAGTAGAAGGTGACAGACACCAGCCCTGCTGCCCTGCATCCTCAGATAAGCACTCTTCCCATGCTGCCAGCAGCCCTTCCTACTGGTCTAGACAAATGAACATCCAGTCTCTGCAGCTCATACAGCCCTAATCCTCTCTGCTGAGATTACTAACAAGATTGCACATAAAATTAAATGAAATGCCCCAGCTCTGATGTTGATGCTAAAGAATGCACAACAAGGGGAACTGGACCAAGAAGAAAGGAGATTATTTTCTTGATTATTGATCTCTGGGAAAACAAAACAAAATTACAAAAGGCTTTATTTTAAAAAGCAATAAATAGCTTTGTTCATAATTCTCAGTCAAGACAAGGAGATGGAAGTCATCCACAGTTTCTTCCTTGAAGAATAGTAGTGATTCTTCCCCATCCAGGTTAACTTCACATTCAGAATCTTAATGAATAGAATAAAATGTGACGTGGAATCCTCCTTCTGAGTTTTTGTTTGTTTTAAGACTAAGTCAACAGGCATTAAGAACAAGAATAAACAATTCAGGCTGATGAAAGGTCTACAAAGTGTATAAACTCAATGCAAGGGCAAACTTCATCATAAAATTCATTATATACAAATTGAGCTTCTATAAAGATTTTAATTTGTGCTACTGTTTCTAAAATTTCTCTTTTTTTTATCTTCAAAGCATTCTCCGAATGTCCATTTTCTTTTATGGAGATATTTCATCTATCAAATTGTATTTGATACTGCCACTTTAGAAGACTAGTAAACAAAGGCAGAAGCTTAGTGGCCTTCCTGAAGATTTTTCCTCCTAGTTACGTATTCAGTCACTGTACAGCTTCATCAGTCTGAAGGATTTCACTCAGGAATAAGTGTTATGTCCAGTACTCTGCCCACATAGCATGCTAGGAAGGTGTGCCAGAAGATAAAACAGAATTTAGCCTCTAATTCTCTGTCTTTATGTTATGTCTCTTCAAAAGATCTCCAAGAGGGGAGTCACCATCCAGTCCTAAAACCTTCACTCAACTTGATACCTGAAATGAATCCTGCAATGCATACAGGTACTTCCCATTCCAGAGACAACTGAGTAATTATATCAATGTCATTAAACTCTAAAAAGAAGCAAACAAACAAGAAAAAAAATCATAAAAAGACACACTGCAATAATTGACATCTAAGTAAAAACTCCATTATTTTTACTTTTCTGCTGCTGCTCACAAAAAGCCAGTTGATGTTCCACAGTGTAGAACAAAGGATAGAAATTTGTAAATCAAAGCCTAGCATAACAGATTTAATTCTCTGTCTCTTCTAACTTATTGTTATTATTGTTTCCCTAAGGAAAATACTTTGCTTTATTATAAACGTGTGATACAACCCCATGATATGAATAAAATGACTGAACTGGAAGATTAGATACTTTTATCCCAATTTTCTCCATTCTGCAAGATGGTGATCATGTAGTTACTCTAACAGAACAGAGTTTTTTTTTCCAAATGCAATGCATCCTGAGCAGAGGGGTTTTTTAAGTCTTTGAATTCCCTTGATTTAGAAATGAAAATTCCTGCAGAAGAGAAGCTGGGAAGGATTAAAATGCCCAGATGCATATGTTCATCCATTCTTTCAAGCATCTGCCCTCATCTGTGCTGTAAACCTAACTGTACTAACAGATTTTTTGAACAATTAGATTGGTATTCAGTGCATGTTTGGTCTCCCTTCTTCTAGCAGCAGTCACAGAATCATAGAATCACTAAAGTTGGAAAAGACCTCTAACAACATCCAAGTCCAACCGTCTGCCTATCGCTAAAATTTCCCACTAAACCATGACCCTCAGTATTTTTCTACTCCATTCTGGAGAGCAGAATTACCTGCTGCTCATCCGAAGTCTTACAGAATAAAGGACAAGCAGTGAAACAGCTGCTGACAAGGAGTAAAACAACAAGAAGCCCACAGTTCTGCATAACTTAGCCTCCACTTTTCGAATATTTGGAAAAGTGTAACTCAGAAGCCACCATCAAACCGAAGATAGCTACAAAATTTTCACTATTTAAATTATTACAGAAGGATAACTCCCTCTAATTAAGCAACTGTAATAGCATTTATTAGAATGGAGAGAGAGATTAACATTCCTAGCAGATTATTGAAGCATTTCACTAAGTCTCCTGCTCTAACCACCTTATTTGTGTGTTTGAAGATAGAAGTTAAAAATCATATTTTTGCTATGAATTACTAATACTGTTCAAAAACTTCCCTGTTTAACTTCTATTCAGAGTAGACAGATGATCAGTACTGTACTAACAAAGGAGAAGCATCTGGAATCAATAGTTATCCAGTTATATTTTGTTCTTACTCTGCTTGATCCTGCATTACTACTAATCTAGCTGTAAAAACAGATAATATCTAAAACCCAGTCCAGTTTCCCATTTTCAGTGTTGGTGTTTGTTTGTTTGTTTTTGATTTTGAATAAAAAATATTTAACTATTTCTAAAAATTCTACCAAACTTTATTCCATTTAGACCTACGTGAAAACATACCTATGATTCTAACCCCAATGATTCTAGCAAGATAAGCTGTTATCTTGCAAAAGCAAAGCATCCTTTAATAAAGGTCTCATACAGCTTTCTCCCTCAATGCGCAGAAGGAAACTTGCATTCCCTGAAGAAACTCCCAAGGCTGTGGCCTTATCTCCACTCCCAACAAGATCCTATAGGGATTTCAGTCACAGAGCTTAAGATGGTATAGGAAATCAGATGGGTTTTCAGATTTTTCCCTTCTCAAGAAAAAAAAAAATATATATATATATATTATATATATATATATATATATATATATATATATATATAAGCTCAACAGGAAAAATCAGTAAGCATCAACACAGGCTGTAATAATAGGCTATAGTAATTCTGCAGCTGGGCCTTTCTCACTGGCAAAATTCTTTGAGATAGCTTTCAAGAGTGGCAGCAAGCTGAGATGTTCCTAGTTAAAAAGAAATTTGGAGGAATTTATAACCAGAGCTGAGGTAAAGGAGTTCTGTTTACAGAATCCTCTGTAGGACCAAAGATTTGCGGCTTCCAGCAGCCTTTTTTTCTGGATGTCTAGACTTTTTCTCCTTTCAAATTCATGTTCTGCCATGGAAAGATTCTAAAATATGAGTCGAAACTACAGGGATTTCCTATTCCCCAAGCAAATTAGACTTCTGTAGGGGAAAAAGGTTATCATGATATTAGTCAGGTAAAGGAGTCATTGGCTTCGGTGATAGTTTGAAACCTAAAATAAAAGCTGAGCTTCTTGGTTTCTCCAACAGATTGAAATCTTCCCAAATTCTTTACCTCTTGTTTTTCAGATAGAGCATATTTTATTAATCTACCGTATCACCACACTAAGAAGCAGTTACTATAAAAGGGTGATCATTAATGAACACTTAGTTCTTATATAACTCTTCCCAGTACAAGGCTGGCTTTTCAAACATTAATTAATCTTCTTCCACATTCCTGAGTGGGAAATACTCATTTCACTTTTAAAACAAGAGAACCAAAGGGGGGTTAAGTGGCTTGCCCACACAGTGATCTTTCGTCATTACCAGGATTAGAATTCATGAGTTCCACCACCCAGACCAATGCTCACATCACATCTTTCTCATTCTCTGAGCTGACAAAAGCATAATGGGAACTGGTTCCCCCAGTCAGAAATGTATGCTAGTGATTATGTTCTAACACTACACAGCTCATACATAGTAACTGAGAGCGTGCCTTTCATAAGCATTGCTGGGTGGCCCTGCCTTTCTTTCAGTGGCTTTGACTGTTTTGTCTTTAATTTTCCATGCTGTGTAGGCTCATCATCCTTGCATGTGGTGGATTTCATCCTGAATCTCAACACTGGGAAGTTGACTTCAGCTTTAATTAGGTAGCCAAGCCCAGTGAAAACAGCAGGAGTTTGTAGAACATAACCCACTCCAATTCCTCTTGCATTCATAGGACATATTTTCTACAACCTGATGTGAATGACATCTTAGAAACAAGCTAAGTAAGCACTAACATGGCAGTGCAGATCAAACAGCACTGATGAGGAAGATTTTATTAGGTTACCAGACACTCTCCTATGAAGGACTTTATATTCCTTCCAAGACTGAAATGAAAAAATTACACAACTGTGTTATGAGGAAAAAAAACATAATTTGCAGACAGTTTTATCACAAGCATTGAGTACTTCATAAAAGAGAGTTCTAGTCTAAGTTCTGGCCTGTAACTCTTTGGATAAGCAAATTTTCTATCTGTTTATGCTTCTCTATGAGTAAAATTAATATAAAATACTTCCCCTGTTTTAAAAGGAGGTTTAAAATCTATGACTTAAAAGATTTCCTCATCAAATATTTAATAGCTGTGTTGCTGTCATTTTGAAATTGTTACACATTTGGTCCTTGGCAGGCTGTGAGCTATGTTCCAGCCAGCTCTCCACATACATTTTGCACAATCTGTCACCAGTATGACACAGAAGGAAACAATCCATGTTTTTAGTGGAAACTGGAAATTGAGGGAATACGAGCGGGTTTTTTTCATTTTTCTTTCTTTTTCTTTTTTTACTGAATCTAGCTCCTTCATTGTCTTTGCTTTTCTCCTTTGCCTTCCGTTCTTTATTCTCAACTGAGTTGTGTCAAAATACTAAACTTAAGGCAACTGCTAGCAGCTAGCCATTCCTCAAAATTAGCTTCCTGTCCTATCCTACTCTCCACTCCAAACGAAACCCATTCCTTGTTTTGCACTGGTTTGGTGATATAATTTTCACTGTTACAGCTATGTCCGCTGTCTGCATATCTAGAGATCTCAGATGTTAACACAATGTGTTTTGATCTCCACCGACGGAAAGGCATTGTGTTTGTACCTCCTTGATCAGCACTGTTGTGCTACACACCTCTTTTACCAGAGCAGTTATTTAGGGGATTTTCTGAGGGTTAGTAAAAAATCTTTGTTTCTGTGTCCCCAGAGGGACGAGTCCCAGAAACTATCTTCTGTATTAAGATCGCAGATATGCTGAGTTCCAAAGCAATAAACATACAGGTCAACAATGCCTATAATCAAGCACTATATACTTCCACATTTCATAAATAAATTGCTAGCAGAAGCAAAGCAAAAAGCAGATACACTGTAGGAGCAGAATCAATTGTTACAGTCAATTCTATTCCCCTCTCCCCATATGTCCCACTCAAGACTTCTTTCCTTTCTGATGTTGCATTTTTTAGTGTCAATTTTGTCAATGAATGCTAAGTACAGCACTGTGTTGGAAGAGTTGCTTGTTGGGTTCATCTGAATAGCCATCTTATTCTAGATCTTACTGCTTATTAACTGCTTAGAGATTCACTAGAAAGGATAATACCAAGAGATGATTTAGGGCTTACACTGCTAAAGTTTAAAAGGGAGCTTAAGTCATGATGGAGATTTATAAGAAGCATGTAAAAGCATAATGCTAAAATCAAAGCATTTTCAAATAAGCTTGTCATCGTGGTATTTAACTGAAGGTCTGTTCTAAGAACCAGAAGTAGCAGTGCTTGACTCATTCATAATATCAGTGAGAATTAAGACAACAGTTAAGTCTCAGAAAACATAAAATCAGCCTACTTCATGATTTACCTTGCAAGTCTTTGGTATTCCAGAGAATCAATGAGTTAATTTTTAAAAAGAGTACAGTAGGATCAAGTCCACTTTAAGGAGAGAAGAAAGAAGGCGAGTGAAGTTATTAAAGTAATTACCAGAGGAGTCACTTTGTGATCATATACAGGAAAATAGTTCCTGAAGAGTAGGCCTCAAAGAATTACATTTGGCAAGTAATGCTAGAAGAACATAACAATTAACTTTTTAAAAGAACCTTAAAGAGGTTCTCAATACCCTGCCAGCTGCCAACTTGCAGAAAAATCAGGGGACTGTTTCAAATTCTAATGATTTGAATGTACAGTCAAACATTTTCATAAACAAAAACATGTTCTGAATAATTATTATTAGCTCATCATCAAGTTCAAAGTGTTCATGAAGAGACCAAGCTTTATATGATCTACAGGCACAATACAAGCAGATAGGCACTTAGTGGTATATTTACAGAAAACATTTTAAGAGCCTACCTCCAGTGGAAATCAGCGAGAACTAGGAGCCTAATCTTTTGAAAACTTCACAAGGCACTTTTCTGCATCTTCAAGTACCTGAAAGAGTCCATTTTGGGCCCAACACTTGCTTCTATTTTTACAATTAATTTGGAGGGTGGAATAGAGAGTGAAAGAATCAAACATGCAGAGAACTGATTCTTAGAGAAAATTTCGGAATAGTAATTAAAAATATATCACACAAGCTTTATCAATCAAAAATTCTTTCAAACAGTAAAATAATTACTAAATATTAATATGACATCTAGTAAAACATCAGTAAACATTGTATAAACAGGAGAGGACAGTATAATGAGGAAACTAAAGATGACAGATATTCAGACTCAGTAGGAATAGGTGGATCAGCAAAGGAACAAGAAGTTGAAGTTATAGCAACTGGTCTATTAAATAGGAACTCATATGGTGGACGTAGGTGAAAACTCAGCCACTGAAACATGAAAGCATAGCACTGGAGATGAGTGTCCTGCATTGCAGATGGGTTTACTAAATAAGCTAAAAGATCAGCCATCTCTGTACCTCTCATAGATATCTAACAGAGCAGCTGGCAGACATCCAAGCTCTTTAGGAAAATATAAGTGACATGTAAATATATCAGTCATGTATCTTTCTTCTGAGCTACTTCATACTCAGAATAGCATCTTCTACTTAGTTTTGGCCACTGCTATTTAAATAAGATCCTTTGAAGATCTTTCAGAGAAAAGAAATAAGCTTATTAAAAGATCTGAAGAAAACACAGCTGAAAGAAGCCACAGTAACTGTTTTCAGACATAGAAAGGAGACGGCAGAGAAAATTCACTTTAAGTATCTAGAGAAACCTGAAACTAAAATGTTTTTGACAAAAGAACCAGCTTCAACAAAAGACTGTGGAGATCTGTGTCTCTAGATATATGTAAGGTTTCATTAGTCACTGATCCAGCAGACATCATAAGAAGGTTTCGGTCAATTCTCATTTTTGGACAAGGAATGGATGTGAATACATATCACAGCCTCAGAGGAACTATAAATAAAGATTATCATACAAACATAAGTTGTTACTCTACAATTACAGTATGTACAGAAATAAAATTAAAAGGAGACAAGGATATATAGGTAAAAGGAACAAAAGAGAAAGAAGCAACGTCTTTTAGAGATGGGCAGGAAAATTTTCCACAGAGAGAGTGAGAGAAAACAAAGGTGGAAGTAATTATGTGTGTCGGTAAGTCACAGTAGGGAAATGAGATGAAAGCAGGCAAGGGAGAAAATGAGAGGAATGAAAGCAGGCAAATGAGGATGGGCAGCAGGAAAGTTGGTAACTTCTGGAGATTCAGCACAAACTAAGTAGCATAGCTGAAGGAAGTAGACATCCAGAGTCATGAAGTTCTAGTGCTACAACTGACTGCAACTTTTAAACCAGAAAACAAATTTCTAGGTAGAACTTCAGATATGCTTCCCACTCCCCCAAAAAAGAAAATACGTAACACGCAATATGAAAATAGTAAAATGATTTTCTAAGACCAAAAGACTTGGCGGGACGATGGTTCCCCAGTATATCATTTGGCAACCACACAAAATCAATTCTTGTTGCATATGTAAGCATGTAAAATTCATTCATGCTCTTCCTCCTTTAAAAACCCAGTTTATCTTGAACAGCTGTGGTAAACTATCTTCAACATCTCTGGACTGACACCACAGATCTTGCTTTGTTCCTCAAGCCTGCTTTTCACTGTCCATTCAAGCATCTGCTCTGTCTTTTACCCAAGTATTCAGGTTACATTTGGGTCTGCTATGATACAACAGCTGTTCATTCTGCTGTGGTACCATTTCCTGCCTATACCCATCTCACACCAGGTTTTCCTGCCACTTCTATTATCCAAGCTTTTTTTCTTAAGATTGATCAAGGCACAATGCTGTCCAGTGCAGCTGGTGAAAATCTGGCTAACTAGTTTTCCACTTGCCATTTTAATAAAATAAAGAATTTCATGATTATGTTAGCAGCTTTGAATGACCAGATATTTCACTCTGAAGTTCTGATACAGTAAATATTCAGTAAAATTAACTAAAGTTTAATTCCACAAAGCAAGCAAACAATTAAATAGTTTCCACCTTTTCTTAAGAACATCAGATGACACAAAATTTGAGAGCTTTGAAAAGATCCCTCAGTACAGAGATTCCAAATTTCCAATCAGCTTTAAATACTGGGACCTGTATTCATTTTTATGTATAGCTGAACGCTTCTTCCAGCAACAGTAGGCCATTTCAGAAATAACACTGCTGTCTTACATACAAAGGGCAGTGTTATCTGGATGCAGTTTTTACTGCATCGTTTTACTGATACAGACTAGGTGTTCCACAAAACCTTTCCATTCCTGGAGAAACTTAGTGATATACACTTACTTCCTACAAATACAAACACACAAGTATGCAAAAATGTGCATTTTTGTGGTCATACATTTAAATACCAAAAATAATTTGGTTTAGATACACTTACGCCTTCTTCTTGGTGAGCACATTCCAAATTCAAATATCAGAACACAGACAGAAAAAAGCAACCTGGAGAAAAGTTAAAGAATATAGAGAAAAAGTAATGACCGCCCATTATGGTCATTACTCATATCAATAATGTGACTGAAGGAATAATGTTCTCCCAAATAGGGAACAAATTAATCATTTGTTGCCTGTATGTTTCCACATAAAACTAAAATATTTATCCAAAACATCTCTACATGGAGAACTGCAAACTGAATCTAAACAATCAATGATCACACAGAGATTTATCTATAAACGTATTTAGAAGATTATTTCAAAGAAAAAATTGATTAAGGAAATCGTTTATTGGTGTAGCGATCACCCAAGCAGGAAAGAAGTCTCAAATTGACAAGCCAATTACTCACATTGAATTATATGTAACAGTTCTACAGAAAGTAAGCAAACGAAGTATTCCATTTCAGGATGATGGCACTGCAATTGCAACAGTTGTTCTGCTGGACAATCAGGTAAGGGTTCTGCTAATATATAACCCTATTCTCAGCTATCTACAGGGGAAAATGAAGTAGTTATTGTGTAAAATCTGGATTCTAGAATTCCTTATGACTCACCCTCTGACTACATGTTTCTTAAAAATGAAAAGTATCAGCCACACAAAATAGGAAAGTTTAAACTTCCAAAACCAAAGAGGAAATTTATGCTTCAAAACGTAAGCCAAGGCAAAATTCCGTCAGTACAATGATGTACCAAAACAGAGACTTCAGCTCAGATTTCTGACGCCTATTTTGGAATCTTAGATTTTTATCTACTTTGTGCAAATCACTGCTATGCATGTCGTGAGTTCTCTCCAAAAGCAGAAGATGATCAGACAGTAAAGAGACATTATACTTGGAACAACTGCACTATTGACAAGTATTCTTGGATTTAGAGGGATTTTTCAGAAAAGTGGTGAAGATAGTTCTGCGTATACCAGCAGAAAAAAGCTATGGAAATCAACAAGATACAGAGTGGCCTCCTAGATAATCCTTTGGAGACAGACTGTAGTTCATCCAACAGGCAAGAGCAGCTATTTAACTACAGTAGAAATCTCCCAGCCTTTAAACTGTAAAGAGCTCTTCCTCTTCAGCTCAGACACTTCCATTTATGTGAAAGTCTCTCCCCTTCTACTCATTCCCAATAGTGCTAAGAATATTCACCTTGCTGAAGCAATATACCCAACATGTTTATCACTGCACTATGCAGTCACTTGGTCTCACTATGAAAGATTTGACCATATGGAATACAAGTTTCATTTACAATGCATGTCCATGTTTCTTCATGTTTTTAAAATAAGCAGAAAATACTCAGAGACTGACATAATAGTAATTAGTCTTTTAAGGTCAGTATCACTGCAAGTTAGTTAAACAGTGGAGATAGGGGTGTTCTAATTTTCCTCAAAACCATCAATCACTTTTAGGTCAAAAAAGTTAAGATTTCCTGTTATTCTCCTACTTCTCCTACTTCTATTAATTTTTGTTATGTTGCTGTTGTCTTGTATGATAGAAGGCACTCTAGTACAAATTTTTACTGCACATACATTCTTAGCAGGCCTTAAGATGAGAAATCTTGAAAGCACATGGGTAAGACAAGTGCCCCTCCCAGAAATGACATAGTGAAGCAAAAAAGAATGTAACAAGAAGAAAGGCACAAAGGACCAGATAATAAAAAAAATATATTGTGTACCAAATATTGGGCTCCTTCTTCATATATAGGACTCTGGTATTTTTTAAGTTTGGGCAATGCCTTAATTCACCAGTCCCTCTGAAAGACGTCAAACAGCATGGTTATATTCAAAGGGAATATGTATCAAAACAGAGCATTCTAATTGTGTTTCTTTTTTAGGAGGGCTCAACTCCTGATGATGCCACTGCAGTCCTTTCTAAATAAGGGATGAAAACAAGACCTTCAAAATTTAGCCCAGTGAGATTTCCAAAGGACTGAAGGGAATCACCAAGTATGTAAAGTGATACAAGGGTGAAATACCTTTGTCAGAGATTTTTGAGTTATGCTTTTGTTTGTAACTGTCTGGAACAGAGAAAGAAATAGAGGGTGAATCTTACACAGGGGGAAGGAAAAAATCCTAGAAGTCAGAAAAAGAGAAGGAGAAAGAAATAGAAAATAGAAGAGATGATTTATTATAGCACAAAGAGAAGTGGATTCTTGCTGAGGACTTTATTTTATTTCCTTTGTGCAAAAAAAACCACACTAAGAGCAGCAGCAGTCAGAGAGCAGCAGAATACTTTGCTGGAAAAGAATAGATGAAACCAGAGTGCACCGAGCTGGCAGGACCAGGCTGGAAGCGGAGTCAGCTGACTAGGTGCTACTTACTGTCACAAACATAGGGTTTGTCATGATCATCCTGGGAGGCAGCATCATTTCGTCTCCTGCCACCTCCAGATCCCCGAGCCTGCAAGAACAAGAGGAATGTTAACATTATTCTCCTGCCCCTCAATTCTCCTGGTGCCCCTCACCCTCCTATGAAAAATGTGCAGCATAAACTAAACAAACCCTCAGCTTCCATAAAGGTTTATCAAGGGTGGGTTTGACCCTTCAACTCCTAAGATATGCACTATGTTAATAGACCTTGTAATGCAGCAGAGATCCTCTCCACAGATAACCCAAACTGTTCATCCTTAGGACACTGTCAGAACGTATTCAGGTAAGTATCATTACGCTTTATCATTTTCTAAAAAGTTCAAATACCTTTCTTACTGAATATGAATTTATGAATAGATGAACTGGTGGTAAAGAATAAACATAACTTTCAAACTAATCAGAAAACAGGCCTCAAATAAAGCAGAGGTAAAATTACCTCCTTTAATATTTTCAGAGGTGGTGAGGAGTTGCTTTGTTTGGATACGTAGCTGAAAAGCACTGTTTCGAAACGGCTTCTAACTGCGACAAAGATACTGTGGCTAATTATAAAATTGAGTCAGTTAGTGGAAAAGATTAGGTAATATGTCTACCTGCAAGAGCAAAGAACTGGAATTACCCAGAAAGGTCTCTTTGCAGTTCTGTGTTCCTAAAACATAGCCAGTTGACAGCCCTGGAAACTGAAAACCTCTGTTTCTCCACAGCACACACTGCTCTGTCCTGAGCTCTAGGGTTAAGAATGGAATCCAGCATCAAAGCCACTTGTTCCTAACCCTTCTCAGCTGAGATGCCAACAAGGGGACGGTTCATATCTGTTCAATGGGAATGGTTTTGATGTGCAACTGGAAACTGAGACAAGGCCTTAAATGGTTTAATGTTAACGTACAGTCTGCAGATAACAATTTAAGACTTGATCTTTGTGTGAAGAAGTGGTCTGCAGGTAGATGGCTAGTTAGCCCTTTGGAAATACTGTCAGCCAATCTGTCCCTGGTTAAAAGCGACAAAACAGTTTTTGCTGCTCCTCTTATTAAATTATTGATGTCTCTCATCCTAGACAATCATCCTAGACAAGGCCAGCTGACTCAAACCCTTCAAGTTTTGCATGTGAAAACAAGAAAGCTTCATCAAGTAAAGCCAGAGAAGATGTAGAAATCCTCAGAATATTAGTTCCCTAGATACTAAGCAGTCATATAATCACTGTCCCTCTTCTATGAATTTTGGACTGAACTTGCACTATTTGAGAAGCACAAAAGAAGATTTACAGTAGCCTTACCACAGTCTATTGAAACAGGGATTTAGAAAAACTTCACATATTATTTCACTGGATTTCTCAGGTCTCTTTACACAGTCCTGAAGGAAAGACATGGATTCACAGGTCTCTGGATGGGGTATGTACCATTAGGTATGACAAGTATAGCTCTGCCTTCTGCAAAGAATTCTGTGCAGATCAACACACGTGCAAAGTGAGATTTGTAAGGGTGAACTGAAAAGCAGTTTTGCCCTGGAAAAGGACTCAAACAACAATTGTTTGGTAGAAGCTACTTCACTGACCATATCACCTTAAAAATCAGTTTACTAGCCTACAATATTTTTCTCTTTGACTGTCAGCTCTGTAAATCCCCTCTGGGCTACGAAATCAATCCAAGGCAAGTTTCTTTCTTCAATCACTACTGCAAAATGTGCTACAAGCTGAATTTAGATCTCTGGCAGCTCCTGTACCCTCAGCTCATCAGAGAGTCTTCACAGACACAACTGATTGTTTCTTAATAAATATTTCTTTTGGCATCTGGATTAGGATCCAATTTCCCTATCCTACCAGGCTTTTCAGGGCTGTGAATAAACTGAAAAGTCTTTTCTGTTGTTGTTGTTATTAGTCAGTAGTTTTGATTCTCACGCTGAGAATACGTTTGTTGAGTAAGGACATTTCATTTTTACATTGACACCTTTCAGAAAGGATGGCAATTTAAGGTTTGTTGCTCAGAGTTTCACTAATCCTGCAGCCAGCCATTCCCCTTCAAGCAGTTCTCCACAGAAATGTTAGGGTACAGCATTCATTTCATGTCCGCACGTCAGGTGTACTTTTTCATGCACTGAACACATAGGGAGTCAATGACTTTCACTGGGAGCTTGGTTCCTAAATGCATTCAGTGTCTTTGAAAAAGTTCTAGGAGATATTCAGCTGAGGAGCATGCAGTCTGTATAGCTGCAGTTGCATTCCTCTCCTGTCTCTTAGCAAAACATCCTTCGTAGTTCCTACAACATTTTTCCTGTCTATCACAGATACTAAAAAGCTCCTTCTGTAAATCCATTCCTTCAGCCTTCAGCATCCTTCCTAACAGTCCTATGAGGGGGTAGCAAACTTAGCAGCTGCACCAGAGGCTCTCAACTGAGTGCCACGTGCTTGCTGTCAGCACTCTGGTCTGTTGAATTCAGTCACCCATCATTGCCTTCATTTTTCTGACAGGACAGAGCACAAGCAATGAGACATGAGGCCTGGGAGCCATAGCACAGCAGCCTTGAAGCAGTCCTCAAGCAGCCAGAGAGGGTAGCCAGAGGGACAGATGGAGGAATAAAGAATTAAAAATAAAATCACGCCGTAAGAAAAAGAAGGGCCAATGGAATGTCCAAAGCAGTAGATCTGCCGCATTTAACCCTTTATCAATGCTGCCAGCCCTCATTACTCTGAATTCCCAAAGGCCACACTCTGCAGGATCTAGTTTCCTACAGACATCCTTCCCCTCTTCTATTCTCTAAAAATACCCTCACCACCTCCTTCCCAGAAACAAAGTGCTGCCCAAGTTTCATATCCCCTAATTTCAAATCCTCAGTCCTGATTCCCTTCACTGGGTCAGGCTCACATTTGAAAAGGGTTGCTTGAAGGGCAACAAAATAGTCGTGAACAGATGTAATTCAGGCTTCAGTTCAGGCTTACCAGTTTTCAACAGCTAGGAATCTGGTCCTAATTTTGAAATCCTAATTCATACCACATTTTACTTTGGCTATTGATGCCATCAAACAAAAACGAAAATTGCTCAAAGTATTTGGCACTCTTCTAACTTCTCTTTTTTGCACCAAGTGAAGCCAGGGCACTAGCAGAGCAGGAGTTAGTTAGCAACAGAAAAGATAGGAGATTCTGCTGATCCTGTTCTTAATAGGGAGGCAGTTCCAGGGCAGAAATAAGTTGTAAATGTATGCTTCAAAATGAATAGGACACCTACTCTCCAACTCCTTTCTCTACTGCAGGAGAAAGAAAGCAACAGATATTCTCAATCAGTTTCCTGAACAGGGGAGTAGAACTTTGCTCATAACAACTTCAAGGACTGTGTTTGTGTAGGCCTGAAATATATGCATACAGTTAACTCCCTTCTCTTGAGTAGGCTTTTATAGCTGTTTGCTCCCCTTCACTTACCCTAATCCGCATGCACAATTTATGTGAGAGCAGCTTATTAGAAAATACTTGTTAGCCTCGAATACTTGTTGATAGCTACAGTCAAGTTTGTGTGCGTGTATCGATTCTAACTCCTCATTTTGGTTACTTGTTCATACAAATTTTCTGAAACTTACATTTTTCTGGAAAATTTTTTTCCAGGTGGGGGTCTTTGGCTAAGAAAGAAAGAAAGAAAGAAACTGGTTCAGGTGATTTTGAGAATAAGGAAGGTGAAATATATACTTATCCAGTTAATAAAGTGCTTTGATCTTATATTAAAGAATTTAAGCTCCAAAACAAAGAGGAGCAGAAAACTGAAACAATACAACAACAGAAGAAACCAAAAGAGAGGGTTTGATGCATAAGCACATTGTAAGTATTCAGTGTGGTTTCATGTCCCTCTCTTACTCAAAAGCTATTATATCCTGCTTATTTGGCCTAAAATGTGGCCCTTCTTGCTTGACTTCTACAAACACATCAAAAGGTACTTCTAGAGCTCCTGTGCCCCTGCAGCATCCACTGGAACCAAGGAGAGATGAAAATGCTTGAAACTTCTGAGAATTATGTTCATTTTTATTCAGATGCCTAGCTTCAGGGGCCACAATTAAAAACGCTGATTCCAAGTTTTAAAACATTAGCTTTATTACTTAACTGGCGCCCTGCTGAAATTGTGAAAAGATGTCTTAGGTAAGAGAAGGGACGCAGACTCCCCTAAGGATAATATTGCCCATTCTAAGCAAATGGAAGATTTGCCAAAGGGTTCAAGAGGGCCAAAATGTCAACCACAAAGTGCTACCTTGGAGAAAGCTTCAAAACATATTAATGCAGTTCAAGTTAGTTTTATTAATAGGTTTTTTGGTTGGTTTTTTTTTGGTATCATTATTGAATTTATTTTTGAATTATTGTATTATTTTTTTGTAATTAGTAAATGCTGTTTTAGAATAAGAGCATTGTAATAGCAGGATGTCACCATAATTATTATACATAAAAATTATAAATATGTTACTATAAATCATTCATCCCAAGTTTTTATTCTTAGTGTAGTCTCTTCACATTATAATTTGCAAAAAATAAAGTTAAAAAAAAAAAATCTAACTGTATCACTGAAAATTACCTACATGGATATACACTTTGCATATACAACACATGTTAAAAATATACACCAGAAAGCAGAAGCTTGCTTCCTTCCTTTCTGTTTAACTTCACCTACCCGTCCTCTTGGCCTGTTCTTTCGTTTTGGAATATCTTCCTCCAAATCCTCTTCTTCATTTACTTCATCTGCATTTTCATCATTTTCTAAAACCCTCTGTGGTTAAACAATAAATAGGAACGGTTAGAAGAAAAGATGACACATGCAAACAAGTACTGCTCTTTACCATAGAGACTGTAGGTTATTAAATTACACTTGATTAATGATATAACGCTAAATAAGATTCCAGAATCCCTATTTCTTTCAGCTAAAGCAAAATCTGCTTTCCCTTTCACCCTTAGTTCTTCAAGGAGTTCTTATTAAAAAACACCACTGGTATCAGTCAAGGAAGGAAAAAAGATCTCCAAAAAACAACACTGGCACTGATATCCCAAGACTATACAAGTAGTAGAGTGCTCAAATGCAGGTCCTTTCTGGGAAATTGTTCGCATGACTTTTTGAATTTGGTTTCTTGTGCCTTTGTTTTTCCTCTAATGTTGAGAATGCACTTTAACAATGTAAATCAGTTGTTGGGGATTTTTTTTCTTCTTGAAAGCAAAAACAGAGAAAATTCCTACACATATCCCGGCATCTTCAGTGAATCCAGAAAGCAACATCTTTCAGTTCTTACATTGCTGGTACAACTCTGAAATCTGGAGAAAGGGTTTTGCAACATGTGAATACTGAGGGAGTGCAGGCCTCATTGAAGCTATGAGAACAATAGTTACTTCAATTAATTATTTAATAGGAATAATAATGAAAACTACAATAACAATTCATCATCTCACATAACAGTGTCAGGGAATTTCAACTTGACCTTTTGAAACATAACCTCTACAGAATGAAATCCAGGCCAAAACATGTACAAACTGGACACAGCACAGATGATAGCAAGATGAACAATCACAACACTAACGTGGAAAGCTGCTGGAACCCCCCTCAACCTCTGGCATCCCTGTTGCAAATAAAGATAAGAGCTGGAGCTATTCTTGCCATTCATTATGTGGGTACTATGACACCATTCACCTAAACTACAATGTTTCCAGATTCAAATACATGACTTTAAGCTGATCGGATGGCTTTTCTTTAACCTTTTACTATTTTTGTCACTTCCACACAATTCCTAGTTAACAGCTATTTGAGAGCCAACATAGGGAGAACTTAGAAGCAAATCACAGTGGCTTTGTTTTCTTCCTACACATCTCAAGCACTGAATTGTGAATTTGTGGGAAAGACTACAAGAGAAACTTAAAGAAAAAGCCTGTCCTTGGAAGACCAGCTGTACAACCTTATACTTATTTTATCAGCTAAATTTTTAAGACTATTATAGGACAGTGCCTTTTTTTAAATGACAAATAGTTCTTTGAACACAGTAGAGGATCAACTCTTCATCTGGTTTCTTCTTTTACTTCTAAATCTCAGGAAGCTATTAATAAGATTAGACCATCATGAAATCTAACTTCCCATAATACTTGACTGCTAAACATTAGAAGGTGGAAGAGCAAGTTCCAGTTCTATATATATAAAATCTTTCTTTAAAATTCATGCAATTACATATAATTTGGTCTTAGATAACTACAGCACTTGGAAAATGTTGTGCATGAAGAGACTAGTGCTATGTAAGAAAATATGCAAACTTACTGATATGAATCTATATTTTCACTGCGCTTCATATCTCAAATTATCTCAAAAATAAAAAAAAGAGAAGGCTGACACTATATTGTATGTGGGGCAAGAAGGAACTAGCTTATACTAATAATACTATGCAGGCAAAGTTAAGAGGAATGCTACAATCCACTTTCTTCATTTTAAATTCGAGCATCAATTTAAGACATGGAGAGTAAGTAACCATGTGCAAATTTGATGACACTGCCAGGATAATCACTTGAATTCCCAGCAGAAAGGGTTTAGCCATTCTGATACATGGTCAAAAGGTTATTCTAAGTCTTCTCCAGCAAATGATAGGGAAACACATTCAATACTAATTCGTGGCAGGACAAAATCCTCTACTCTGTTATGTACCAACTGTACATAGGATGCTTCCTCTTTGATGGTACTCCTTTATCTGTGTTACTGGAAGACCTAATTTTGCTGCCATTACATGTTCAGTTGAATACTGTCAAATAGATCCGTAGGACTGATCTCTAAATAATATATATTTGAAGCCTGCACATTTCTGTTTTATTTGGCATGGGTCTGCCCACTCAAATTTTTACTAGTTTTAGGTATAGATGCAACATCTTGTATCTCAGCCAAAATGATCAAGATAGACATATTGCTAATGATTCTCCCTAAACATCACTAGTGGAGATTCATAGCGCAATGGTGTTTTACTATCACCAAATATTTGCTGCTGTTCCCATACAAGAAGCCTGCTTTCCTAGCAATTTAAGATGCCTATGTGAAGGAAGAGGCCCTTAAGAGCCCTTTACATTAGCTGAATTCCTTCTGTGACAGACCAACAAACGTTTTTCTACTTTTTATATTGTTAAAGGATGAAATGGAATCTTGACAAATACTCCTGTAAGTTTCCAATCGTAACGCATGTAAAGAGGCAATATTTTTCATCACTAATAATAACTGAGATAATTAACATTAGAATATATTTAATTATTTATTTTGCTTAAATATTTCCAGAAGGATTCTCAGTACAACTGAAAACAGACAAAACAAAAAAAAAACTCAAAAAACAAATACTGTTCTTTTTTTTTCTTTTAACAGTCAACTGCTGCAAATACAACTTCAAACCCATGTTCAAACTCATTCTAAATCTGAGACACTAAAATTTGATTTATGCTTGGGACCCATCTCTACTTGTTCGTTCTGTATGCAGTTGTCTCCTACTGTTGTAAATTGCAACACATAAGCTGAGCAGAACACAGCCAAGTGACTGTGATGTCTGTGACAGAAGAAGAGAGTGAGATCCTCAGTTCATTTTGAGCATCACAGTGTAGCACAATGGTTTGATAACATTTTGACAGCAGAATGACACAACTATCAACAGATGAACTATTCTGCAACAGGACAAAATCTGCTATGCTTAGAGACAAATCATAAAAATCAGCACTGCTGTCAGGGCACAAGTATCTCCTTTACCTGGATTTCTTGTATGGGGTCTTCCTCTTTAGTGTCCATCTTTTTCTCAATTCCCTCTCCACGCAGCAAGGCTTCCAGTGTTGTACTTTCTGATGTGAAGCCATCTTTTTTCAGAGGCAGATCAACTTCTGAAAAACAAAAAACACCAACTTCATGCATCTCTCCAGGCAGCTCACAAGTAGAAGGACAGAGCCAACAAGAAGACGACTAACAAATCCTCCAGCTTGCTTGTATCTTGAAGGAGAGTTCTCCAGATCTCTAAGGATTCCCTTAAAGGATTTGTTTCTATCTTGCTGAAAATCTGATATTTTTTTGAAGAGCTGTGTTTGCTTACAGGACAAGAGGGGCAGACATAGTACATCAACAGGAAATAAAAGGAGGGAAAAAATGTAATGTAAACTCCCTATGTTTCAATTGAAGAACAAAACCAAGTCTTTCCAAATATGAAGATCTGATCTTTTGAAGTGGAGAAGTAGTTCCGTGCAATTTAGCATCCGGCAGAGTTGATACGGAAAAGCTACAAGCAGCATTTTCTTACAGAAGGGCTTGTTCCCCACATGGGGAAGTAGAATATGTGGGGCCAATTCAGAAACAAACAAAACAACCAAATGGAATTTTAGCCTTGAATTTTCATTGAATATCTACTCCCATTTTTTACTAGATAAAATCTTCAGTTTGGTCTAAATGGGACTGTACAAAGAAGAACCACCAGCAAACAATTACAAACACGGAATCTAGCTCATGTAGCTGGATGAACCTCAGCCACGGCATTAAGAACTAACGGGTGGTGCAGGGGCAGGCCTGAGGCATGGGACTTCAAATGATAAAGAGAGTTCATGAGGAAGCTTGATGCAACTTGCCATGCAAGTGAAGGTACAGAGCATAAATCCCCTTCGGAATTCTGTCACTAGATTATGAGGAGCAGACAGGCAAATATAGCATGTTAATTTTAGCAAGATGTTAAAATGTACCCAGGAAAGAGTTACATTTTCCTTGCAGATCTTGGCCTCTACCCTACTTGTGTAGGTGTTCATTCAGAGCAATTCTATGGCAGGAAGACATCCTGAATGTCTCTTTACCTGACAATGCCAAAGCATGGATTTCTCAAGTTCTCCCTCCCTTCTAAAATTAATTCCTTCCTCTTAGCCTCTATATTTACTGAGCAATAATGTATAGAATTGATGCTTACAAAACAGCATCTGGTGTCCTGATTTCACAGTTCTGTTCACTTTTCATCTTATAGGACTGTATTGTGTTTCCCGATCTGCTCGAGGCTGGCCTGCTTTTCTATCACCACGAGTTGTAAACTCTGTAGGACATAAATTTATGTGTTTATAAAACTCCAAATCACTCCTGCAATCCAAATAATGAATGAACACTTCCACCTGAGACAGTAAATTATAATCTGTTTCCTGGGGGCAACTGTGTCCCAGGAATATGTCTGCTCATTTCATAAAAACCTCCAAGCCAGTAAACTACTCAGGGTCCCTCATCAGTGCTTCCAGAAAATGCTTGCTCAAGTTTTCTGAAGTGAGAGAACTGTTCAGCCAATAACCACAGAAAATCCAGCAAAAATTCCAGCAAAAGCTATTCTATTCATGGAGGGAGAGGCTGAGTACAAACCATGCAGAAAATTCAAACCACTGGGATTTTCAGAGGAAACTCCCAGGATACACAATTGGAGGGGATCAATGGAAATGACCCCCTCTCATCACAAGGAGGCCTATTTAATCAAGCCTCTGTTTTCATCATGAAGCTTTGCACACCCTCCATTACTATGCCACCTTCTCCAACTTTTCCCTTATTTGGGCTAGAGAAAAGACAAGTCAATGGAGAATCATGAAGATAAAAATTTCACTTATAAACTCCTGCTACTTCCTTCTGGATGCTAAATCCAAACATTTCAATAGAAAGAAAGGTCTTTAGACTTGATTTATGTGCAAGTCACAATACTTGAACCTCAAGTAACGGAGGAACCTCCAAAATCATCTCTGGCCTTGGGCTAGGCTGGTTTCAAAGTTCTGCACTTAGGTGCAAAATGGCACTTGTTTTGTATTGTGAACCTTCAGGACTGCAAAATCCAACTGAAAATCATATTTTCAGCAAGAGAAGAAGCTTCAAGCAAGCTCAAGGGCAGCAGTAACAAACATGTCTTCACTGCAACAAGTTATGCCTGTCTCTGATAAACCCAGAAAACAAATGCATTAGTAAAGAGAATGAGCAATAAAGAGAGGGGAGAAGTAAAATATTTATGAAAGTAAAACTACTTCCTGTTTGTTCCAGAAATATTGAAGATTCATAGGAAAAAGTAGGCTTTAAGGTCAAAAAAGGGCAACTGTTTTTAAAAAGCATGTTTATTTAGTGTTGGCTCTGCTCTTTCCAGCATCATTACTCCAGGAAGATTTTCATCCAAAAGTCTCAGAGCATTTTCCAATTATTAAATTTAACATCCTGTTGACAAGGTAGTGTAACATAATATTTTTATACCCAGTTTATTGATGGAGAGATTCAGTATCCAAGAACTAAGTAGCAAGGAGGAAATCTTGGGAAAAGAAACTCAGGACAGTTGCTTCCTACCTACCCGTTGAGCTAACAGCTATTCAATTTTTTTTATTTCCTTCTCTGCCAGTAGTTTCTACGAGCCATTTTCAGTCCTAAGCAGCTCTAGAAAGTGGGAAATGGCAGACTGCCTTACCTGAAGTGTAAAGTTTACAGCTTAAGAACCTATGAAGGTCCACAGACATCTTTGTAATGAATTCTATTTCTGTAATGAATTCAGTCTTTCCTGGAAGATGGCTAGTCTCTAAAGGGAGACAGTAATGAAGTCAGGAAAATATATTTCCAAAACATTTATTGAATCCTCAGAGATAAAAGTGTCCAAAAATCTAAAAGATGGTTCAGTTAACCTAGACAAATAGTTCAACACTATCTAATAGGTCTGACCTGAGGGATAAATGCAGTATCACTTCCAGTTATCCTACATCTAGCTCCTTTGGAAATACACAGAATAGCCCATCCTTTTCTGAATTTTGATGCACTTTTGTCCTCAGTGCCTTCCTACCAGAGTGAGTTCAGCAATTGAACTACAGTTTGAAAGAAGGAGTATTCCACTTTATTTATTGTCTGTCTCTTTGTTCTTGCTATAAAATAGTGAAAATAGAAGTTCCTGGCCAAACTTTTTTGTCATTTCTGTCCACTTCACAGAATCACAGAAACACCAAGGTTGGAAAAGACCTACAAGATCATCCAGTCCAACCATCCACCTATCACCAATAGTTCTCACTAAATCATGTCCCTCAACACAACGTCCAAAATGTCCACATCTTTCCTTTCAAAGACAGTCACAATCTTTTCTATTAGCCTGTCATGAGAGTTTTTCTGTGACTCTGTCATGTCAGATCTTTCTGAACTTCCTCTCATTCTTCAAAAATCTCATCAAGATGGACCAATACCACACCTAACATATTCAGATGAAGCCACATCCTCTACTTAAACAAATGCATTGAACTGTTCTTTACAGTGACCACAGCATTCTCTCCCAGGCAGTATCCACTGCCTCAACAGTGTCCAGGGCTGCATGATAGGCAGAATTAGCAAGTTGTAACAGGGACAAGAACTTCCAGTAGGTGAGACTTCGAATGCAAATTAAAATGTCAATCCCACTGCCCATTCTCAAAGGACATTCTGATCCCCACTAAGAGGCCCTCACACAGGATGCCTCCCCTAGCCACAATTGCTCCAGATAACTTTGTACTACGTACAAATTTTTGTACCTAACTCCTCAATCTCTCTCTCCAAGTGTTTCATTTCTACATTACACAACACTGGAACAAACAGAAAACCTTGATGCAGTGGCTGTTAGCTTTTTTCTTTTCTTTTCTTTTCTTTTTTTTTTTTTGGTAAAATTCTTTGTTTTGTATTTTATTCTAAAAGTTTTGATCCAAGACAATGCATTGTTTATTTTTGGAGAAGACCAAAGGTCTTCAGAAAGTCTAAGTAAATTGTCAACCTCCTTATCTCCTAATCCTTTACATACCATGTGGAGAATTTTAAGAGTGGTGAGATATGATTTTCCTTTGGGAGGAAAAAAAATCAGTCAGAACCTCCTATATCATCATTTCCCAGGTGCTTCACTGCTTACACCTAATTACTGTTTCAATCAATTTCTCCAGTGTTCATGTAGAATTTATGGCTCTTTAAATTCTTGAATCACATCCAAACCCTGTTTAAATATAGGTAATAACATTTGCTACTCACTAATTGTTCTAAATTCTTTCTATTGTAACTCCTAGTTTTTAATCACAAGCTCTTCTTCAGACATAGCAATTTCATAGAACATAATCTTTATAACAAGTAATAACTACTAGTAAAAGCCATATAACTAAAAGCTTACCCTTTTTTAATATAACAATTTTAAGACAGTTTGTAGTTAAGTTCCCTTTTGATTAGTATTGCAAATACAATAGCATCTGCTTAGTGTAGGAGATGCAGGGAATAGCACACATTGAAAGCCAGAACTAAGAAAATAGAAGAGGAAATCAACAAAATTCATCAATGAAAACAAAAATGTCATTTAAAACTTCTTCCTGTTTAAATAAACCAAGGTATTATTGGTGTCACAGCTAAACGTGTATATAGCACAATGCAAATATGCATGTCTACCAATAATTAAAATTTATGTTTCTTAACTTGGCAGAGTCCTTTCCATGGTGATTAAATTAACATGGTTATTTTTGCTTACCAGCCCAGTGCAACAACCTCTCTATTTATCAAGATCAATAGGCTGCAGTGGTAGAATCTGAGCAAGCACCCATGCCAGCACCATTCCAATATGTGTTTTCTATGGAGATGTCATGTCCAAAAGAATCACATTTCCATAAATCCTACGAAATGGTGGGCTTTTTCAAGATTTGATTCACCAAAACAGCAGTACATGACTGTCCTTAAATGTGTTACATTTGGTTTAAGATGCATTAGAGCTAAGCAACTTTTCAGTGTCTCTTTGAAAAATAAATTAAAAACAATCATTCCTTTTTCTATACAGCATAATGTATTTGTTTTACAATGGATCATTTCCATCTACACAGTAGCAGCTGCCACCCAAGCCATCATCCCTGTGCACTCCTAAGCAGCTCCATTTCCAGTTCTAATTGGGAACAGAGATACTTATTGGGTGAGTTCCAGCATGATCTATCATGCCAGAGACAGCTACTATGCAAACCAAAGCAATCCGGCTTCCAAAAACCCTCTTAGACAAACACTGACTTTGCACATAGATTTTTTGTGTGTTTGTTTCTTGGTGCTGTTTTTTTGGAACATAAAAAGTGCCAGAGGAAACAATATATTAGGAGTCCATGAAGTGCTGTTTAAGATGGACAAATCCAAAGATATTACCTTAAGAACCACTGGCTCTTTAAAATCACATAGGTGGTCTAAAAAACCACCTAATTCACAGCAAACAGAACTACTGCTGAGCAAATGCAGCCACTAAGCTCATTAAGAGGATGTGGCAGGATGTGTTTGAAAGTGCAGCGCAGTGGCTCAGCAAGCAATTAAATCCCATGACAGTTTAAAATGAGAATCTATCAGTGTCATAAGAGTGTGAAGCCTCAGCATCTCTGCTGTTCCCACCCCCAGCATTTTATTTATGATGGTGTAGTGGGAACATGGGAAGTCAAAAAGATTATAATGAAATATGCCATATAAAAACCAGATTAAGCCTGCTCTTCTTTTGGGAAATATGCAGAGAGAGAAGCTGTCTGTTAGCTGTCGAGTTTGCAAAAGATACCATCTTTTGGGATGGTGCTCTCTGCCAGCAGACAGAGTGCCCCAGGGGAAATGGTGGTGAAAAACCCAGACTAGCAGCATCCATCCATCCATCATATGTTCATCTCCACATCTCCAAGGCACAAATATAGCGTTAGAGTGCAAAAGGTGGGGGCAGGGAGGACGGAATCCCTTAAGAGAGAATGAGGAGACAATGCTTTACACTGAATAGCTAGATTTTGCAGCTTTTCTGTATGGGCACTACCAGACTCTCCTCAGCGTGTTTATTTGCTTGCTTGTTACATTCATGGCCAGTACAGTGATTTGCTACTGTCCTTGGAATGGATGCTTTGAAAGCAGTGACCAGAACCAGGTACACACTAAAGATAGGGCTCTGCAAGCTTTGCCCTTAAGCATGCCTCTGTCAGCACAGCACAGTACTGATCTCCATTCCTCCTACAGATCTCCAAAACTCTACTTTCACTGCACCATTACCTGCTAGCCCAGGGGCAAATGCTCAATGCCAGTGCCCTTATGCTCTAATCCTGGCGTTTCACAATCCTTGCTATCTCAACCTGTTCTCCCAGTATCACTGCACCCATCTGTAGCAAACTTTCCAGTGTCAGCTCAACACTTCCAGTCCTCTCCAACTGCTACCCACAGGATCTCCAGTCACTCCAGCCTTTACTAAAACTAGACTGCTGCTGACACAGCTTCTCATGATGGGTCTCTAAAGCCAAACAAATGCCCCTCAACACTTGCAAACATCAAATTTACTTTCTTTTTAATCCAAGTAAGATACAATAAAGCCATGACTGGTCTAGAGATTGTAAGGCTGCCCCCTTAGACCTTTCAACTCTCCCTCCAACTCCACCTTCAAATCTCACGTGCGCTGTTGCAATCACAAGATAAACAGTGCCAGGGTGAGAATGAGAATCAGATCAAGTAGAAAAATAAACATGTTTTAGAAGCAAGACTACTTGAAAACAAGTACCTGTTTCTTCATATATCAGTCATTTGGAGTGGAAAGAATAGTTTGGAGGACTATCCTCCATTAAGTGAAAATTCTCTTTAGGGGCAGAGCTCAGCTCTGTATACACATCGTGAAACATACTGAAACCATGGGATTCTATACTGCTTCAAAATGAATCTTATTAACACTTGTTGTGAATTTTAGAGATTACTGTGGTGTAACATAGGGAACACCGGGAAAATGAAAAATCCATAGCACCTCTTACTTCAAAGCTGCTGCTCACATGGTAAAGTTGGGGAATGGGGCAGGGACAGAAAGAAAAGAAGTGGAAGAAGACAGAGGAAAATATGATATAGGGAGACCATACAGTTTCTTCAGCCTGACCATAAACTGCAGAAAAATCAGAGGATAGCTTTGAATTTTAAAATCAGGATCCAATGGAAAAAACTCTATCAATCCCTAGCTAAAATATGCCTCAGGGCACTTCAACACAACAGGAGGGAGAAATAAAACTGCTAAAAAGAGCAGAGGCCCTCAAACATAAGGTTAAATATTGTTTAGTTTAACCCATCATCAAAATGTGGACTTTACAAGCAGCTGTATTTCCTTGGCAGACTAGAATGCCTCTATAAAGTCTCACAATAAAATAAAAAACAGCCCTCTTGTTGGTTGTCTCTTAGAAGTTCTTTACAGATTTATTTCTCAGAAAACATATAAATCATTGTCACATTTAATATACTGTACCTGCTTTTCAAAGACTGCCAAATTACAATATCAGACTAAATGCTGGATCAAATAACTACCCTCAAGGTTCAAACTGTAAAAGAATATCTCCTTTCGGTAACATTATTATAACACTCACTTGTGTTCACCGTTGCTCTTGTGCTTGTGCTCTAGATGGACTCAGACAAAGCCAGGACTTCAGCAGAATGAGAACAAACAAGCAATGTAGATAGTATCAGGTGACAGAGGCTGGATAACTGCTGCAATTTAGAGAAAGTTTCTGAGCATATAACCTATCCTTCCAGGCTTTGCACCACCCTTACATGGCTTCTGGTCTCTCATGGAGTAAATGAACAACCTGATCAACCTATCTGCAAGTAGTTGTATACGTAGACTCACACAGATGGATGGGTCTTTGGCCATTTGACCCATCAGAAGAACCAGAACCTGTTTATTGTCCATTACCAAGACAGCTATCAGTCACTCCCACAGTGTGCAGCTTGTAGGTACTAACAGGGAGTGGGCCTCTGCTGCAACCAACAGTACTATTTCGGTACGTGACAGCACTGAATCTAGCCTCATACATAAACCATACATAAAACAGCCATACCTTAACCTTGCTACAAATTCTGTGACATTTTGCATAGCGTCTCCTCTTCCTTATCAAGGATGGTGGAGAGGATACCTTTAGTAGCAGATAAATCTCTGTAATGCAGTTATCTCTCAACTGCAGTGCACACGCATCCCAATTAATTCAGACTGGGCCTAGCAGAGCCGGCATTAAGCCAGAGCTGATAAACCTGCCAAAGCCAATCTGAGTCCTGCAATATTCCTGGGAGCCTGCACTGCAATTTCTCCTACTTGGGATTGCAGGAGGTTATTTGCCTGAGTGCAGAGCTCAGCTCTACCTGAGTCCATATGCTCATGGGATGCTGCAGCTCAGTTAATGAGGCCCTTCTGAAGCCCAAAGTGCTAGGGAGCAGGCAGAGACACTCAAAGCTTGAAGGCATCAGCATGGATGCAGCAGGGTTTATTAGTGCTGCTCAGCTAGACTATAAGTATCCTGGCCCTGGTACTGCATTTGTGCCAGAAGAGCTCATTCAGCACCCACAGCTCACTAAGTGCCAGAACTGCATAAACACCAGTGAAGAACAGAAAGGCTACAGCAAAGTGACCAATTATTTTAGCGAGGAATAGGAAACAACAATCTTAGACAATGCTCTCATTAACAGCTGTTGTCCTCCTATGTGATCTCGAGCCATACTCTAACATAAATACTGTGTTACTGTTATCTGTCAAGAGGAGACATTTTTCATCTACCCTATAGGATTTGGGAGACTTGTTTAATATTCATAGGCATTCAGACATTCAAATAAAATGCACCAAAAAGACAAGGTGATCTCCCAGGTTCTCGCAAAACCAGGTTTAAACACTTGTTTTTTCCAACCAAGAAAAACACTGAACTACTTCCACTCAGTGGCCAATTCATGGTTTCCAAAGAATGAGGACAATATTTACTCATATGGTTAGGTGCTTCTGACAGATCAAGATATATAACTAAAAAATGTTACTATAAGAAGGAAGGCTAGAAAAATAGCATGAGATTCTAGTAGGGATCCCTTCAGAAATGGAAAAGAACAAAGCAAATCATCTACTGCAATGCTCAGATCTGTTGCCACAAAAAAGGCAAGGAATTCCAAGAGGCCTATAAAACGTTTAGACAAAAAGGTGAACTCTAGAATTAATAACAGAATGGTAAACAGGAAGATTAATGGCACCAGAGAAAATGCAGATGGTGAAGCCCAGCCTGCAGGCTCAGCAAGACTCTGAATAGGGAGGGGGAAAAGGCAAGGTGTAAACAAGGTGACCTTCAGAGCCACTGGAATGCCTGCCAAAAGGCCAGCCAGAGGGCATCCCGAGACACAAATGTGCCATCTGGGGTAGGCTGTCTCATGACAGCATGAACAAGATTTGTCTTTTTCAAAAATTGCAGGCAGACAAAATGAGTAGCAGCAGAAAATCTGACCATTCATTTGAAAGGAGTACAATTAAATTCACAAGTTAGAAAATGATGCCATCTGATTTGTAAAGAAAATAAGAAAGATAGGCTGTGGGATTTCTCTGAATATCCCCGCTCACAAAGGTCTTGTGCCCACTTATAAAGCCTACGCAAACAAGGAGGAAAAACTGGTTTTCACTAAATAAATGTTTTTCTTGAGAGTTTATGCTTTTCATTTAGAATAAAAAGAAAAAAAAAAAAAAGAAAAAGGAAAAAAAAAAAGGAAAAAAAACAAACAAACTGCAAAGCAGTCCTTTAAACCCAGGATGGTATAAATTTTCCCCATCATGGCATAAGCCTGTTCACTCCAGATGGCATATTTGGGTCGGAAGCAGGTAAAGACTCCTCAGACACATCTCTGTGTCCAATACCTGCTTTTACAGAGTTCCCTTGCTTGCTCTTAGTGCTTCATTGGGCCTTGAATCTCCTAATAAGCTTTGAGCACGCCTGGAAGATCTCAATTCTTTGCCTACAATAAAAGTAGGAGAGAGAAATCTCCTACAACAGTTCTGCAGGGGAGCCGGGCTCTTTCAGACCTGATGCTTAAATCATTGAGGTTAGTGAGGAAAATTAGAAGTAAATGTAATCACACATTTATTAAATACGTCAGTCATACACCACACTGGGTAGTGCTAACAGGAGTGAGGCCATCTCTAAATAAGCCTTCTATAATGTAAGCTAAATACATTCTGTTATATCCAGAGGCAGGAATTTTAGGGAAGAACAGAGTAAGCAGCCATGTTACAGCCCACTGTGGAAAAAAAAAAAAGCAGACCTTAGCTCTGGGAATCCAGCACAGGCAGTGAATTCAAATACCTCTTTCTTTTCAGACTGGTTCAAAGTAGATCACAGCTGAGGATTTCAGGAAAAAGTGGCCCATCCGAGTTCAGTACTAGAGTCAGTTGATTCAATGCTAAGTTTATAAGCAGACATATCTGAATGTTTTTGATTATGACAGGTTGCCTATCAACTGCAATGAAGATACTGTCACGACGTCTAGTTTCACAGCATGAACTACAGGTGCTGGATAAGCTTAGGCAGCTTGTGTAAAGCTTACGCAGCCCCAGCACTGCTGTATCAGGCAGGCTAGGCTCAAGTGAACTAGTGTTTGCTGACATGAGCTGCCAGCACAGCTCTTGGGCATATACTAGGGTACATACTGTTTTCCAAATAGCCCCATAATGTGGCTCTTTCAATTGCTTTTTTAACAGAACGGGAGTGAAGAGATGAAGCACACATCTGAAAACACTAAAGGGGCATTAAAGAAGGAATCAGAAAGGGCAAGGAAAGAAAATAAGATGGAGAAAAGATTGTGTTCCTTGTCCTTGCCTACTGCAGCTAAGCTATGGCATCTTGTTCTGAAAACCGTCACAGAAAACTCTGAAAAAAATGAAGGCTCTGGGCCTTGAATTATCCTTTTTCAAATATTTCTCTCTCCATTCTGCTAACAAAAAAAAAATGCTATAAGCTCCTAGATCCTAAAAACATACATTCTTGGCCATTTTCCACAGCTTACAAAATACAGCAAGAATAGATGATAATGGGGGAGAAGGAGAGAGAGCCATATCAAGGGAAAATAAAGTGAAATAGAGAATAGTTTCTCTCCTCTCCTTTCCCCTGCTCAGCTTTCATTTCCCTTTGTTCATCTAACATTGAGCCAAACTAAGCCAAAGGAGCTGCCGTGCTGGGCTACAAGATTGATGGCTGCAGGCAGACTCCACAGCAAAGAGACGGATGACTGGTCATTTCCCCGATGCTCTGAGAAACATCCATCCTTGCAGCCATGCTGAGCCCATTCGTGCTCCTTTTGAAAAGAGAGATAAACACAGGCAGCCGGAGGCATCTGAGTGTCCTTCTTCCTCAGAAGGACACAGTTATACTCCTTTGGGTTCCTGGAGAAGGTCGCTCTGTCCATCCCTGAACATCTGGCTGTGGGATTTGCTAACTCTCTCCCCCCCAGCAATCATCCATCTATTAGAGAACAGTGCAGAGTGGAAGAAAATGGTGAAGAGAATGGTGTGACAACCTCATCAATCTACAGCTACACGCTTCGCTATTTAGTTTTCTTTACACTATTCCTAAAATGGGGGTTGGGGGGGGGACTACTAGTATGAAAGAGTGAATTGTGGAAATGGCAATGTGGATTGGAGTAGGTCCTTATGACTATTAGAATGTTGTGCATGTACTAAAGCAGTAGGGAACTAATTAAGATTCAGGATTGAAAGGCAAAACAAAAAAGTTGGATGCACTCTGGTTCCATCTGTAGCACTTGCTGAGAGTTCAGATGTACTTGAGGCTTTATCTTCAGCAGAGGGCTATTTTTTTTTTTTTTTCCCATTCAGACATTAAAAGAAAGCTCCCCAGAAGAATATACTGTAAGTATATTTATAGTGCCATCCCTAGTATAGCAGCTTCAGAGGCACAAAGCGCTTAATCCTGACTCTTTCTATTTAGTTAATAGTATCTTTGTTTGCTGATACTGTATTGGTCTATAGCACTGCTCACAGATACAGCCTCTGTGTTTCCAATTCTCCTGCCATGCTGCTATCTCACTTAGGCATTGAGCATTACATGGCAGATGTACCCACAGCATCATTTACAAATGCAACATCACTGCAGAAATTCCTTCACTCTGTCAGAGTAGCACATATCTGTAACCATCATTCACAGACATTTCACAAAGCAAATCATGACAATATAAAGGCATTCAGCATCTCTTAAAAATACAAAGAAATGAGCCACTTGCTTAGTGCTTAAATGTAGTTTTAGTACTAACTGTATGCTACAGTTTTGAAAATTTGTTTTTTATTCCTTCATGCAATGCTTTTTACTTTAGGCCAACAATAAAAGAATTTTCTCTACAGCTTTACGGGACATGCATATGTTCTTAATCGTGGCCATGTGTGTTCCTAAGAAATCTATCCCATATTTCCCGAGGGTAATTACACACATTCAGAAGTCCATCATAAGTGAAGTTTTCATCTTTTCTCCTACATCAAGAGCCACAGCTCTAGCTGATGTAAATTGCCACTCACTATAGACTTTAATGGAACTGTATACACCTACAGCAGCTAAGGTCCTGGCTCAAAATCATCTTGTTAGTTTGAGGGGAAATCATGGTCCAAGTGCAATCTAAGTAAGATCTTTGGTCTGGAAGGCGTCACATAGAAAAGCCATATGCATCTGTTCTGCACTTTACTCCCCTCCAAACGTGCATTGCATCAACTCTCTCTCTCCACCAAGGTGTTTACTGTTGGGAACAGACTTCATGGCAAATGCCAGTGGTGTCTGAATTCTAAAGTATAAAATACCTGGAGTTTATTAGGCAATCAAATACAAAACACAGGGAATACAGAAATGATTTGAAATCCACTAAAAACATGTTTAATACCTTGACAACTGCAAGGGTGCAAAATGTTTACCCCAGAGAATGGGAATAACAGACAAAACACCCACCAGGAAAGGTGGTGAAAGGTGCAGCGATGAGGGAGAGGACATCACCACACTCTTCATCCTACTCTCAGCAAATCTGTAAACCTTGGGTTGTAAGATGTCACACTGGACTTTATATTAACGTTTATTGCTCTTCACTTTATATATGCACCAGAAAAATATCACCTGCTAGAACTTTTATAATATTTCAAACTACAAAACAATTTCATTTGCTACATGCCAGGAGAACAATAAAAATGAAAAAGTTTTTTTTTTTTAAAGTCATATTTTGAATGCACTGACTTTCTATGGTGTTTATTTTTAAGTAATTCCTACATTAAACAATGCACACGTTCTCTTAAGAGATAAATCTAGTAGCCCAATGATTTTATGGGGCTCCATCTTGCAAGATCCTCAGTACCAAACCTGCAAGTCTGGTCCAAACAATTCTTCTATACGTAGATTTTGATTTTAAGCATGTGACAAGTCCCATTAATTACAAAAAGATCACTCATTCTTAAAGACTCAGGTGCTTTCCTCGTCTGGGGTAAGACAGCTTGGCATCTTAGAAGACTAAGCTGTGGAGACATGATCCTATAAAGCCCTGTGCATGTGATTACCAAAGAACTCCATGGATTAGTCGCACAAATGCACAAAATAGATGCTATACATTCAATAGAGAATACACATTTCATAGGATCTTGTGTCCAGTACACACATCTAAACTATTCTTGTGTTTCACAGAAGTCTCTTTGCCAACACAGCTTATTGTTTTTAAGGAATTTGTACTGGCAAGAAAAGCGCCAGGATGTTTGCTGGCAAAGCTGATCAGGTTAAGCTCTAGCTGCAAGCTTGCCACAAGACAGCTTCCCACTGCCCCTCCACTTTGATGGAGAGCAGTTGATTTGTGCCACGAGTGAAACAAAACCACTGGTAGCAGTAGTTCCCCAGGTACCTCCCCCAGGGTCCTCACAGCCCTTTCTTCTGCAGGCCCAGAGGGGACTGCTTTGGCAACCCATGTCTTGCCACCAGCACCTGCTCAAAGAGCACTGACACATTTTTTCAAAGCCACCTTTTCTCAAAGAAATAATATAATCTTATCCTAAGCTCACCTACAATTCCCCCTTATTAAGGTTAAAAGGTATTTATTTCAGAAATAAATCTAAAGGTTACTTAGAGACATCAATGTTAACTTCATAGTACGGGGATAAACCCCACAGCATTTTCTCTCTCCAGTAGGAATAATGTCTCCTAGAGACACTGCATTCACAATGAGGCTTTGGCAGCTTAGGAAGCACACGCTGAAAAACCTCTGCACAAAGATGCTTCCTAGCAGCCCAATGTGGGTCAAACCCAGAGTAGCCAATAACAGTGGAAGAACAAAACAATGAACTGGATAACACAGAAAGGGGGAGAGGACAAGACCTAAGCACCTGCACAAGCAGTCTCAGGTATCTCAAGCCAATACCATCTCAGCTGCCTCCAAGCTTTCCACACACCAGTCATGCTGCAGAGACTCTGAGTTCATCACACAACTCACTCCTTCAATTTAATGGCCTGCTACAGTAATCTAGTTGCCCCAAATCATTTTCAAAATAGCCTGACTCCAAAGTCACCTAACTCCATTTTCACAAATATATTAAACACGGCTGAGACTACACGCCAGTGGAAAAATTACCTTCAAGTAGTTGCCAGGCTTCTAAACTCACAACAGCCTTGTGTAGGGTCACTATGTGTAGTCTGCGTTCTCACTCTCAGGGACAAGACCCAGAAAGACAAAGATTTAACAGTTTCCAAAATTGCATTATCTCATTTAGTTGCTACTTCTGCCTTAGCCTAACCACTAACTGCTAGAGCCAGAGGGGTCTGGCTTCAATAGGCTTTTGATCAAAATCCAGAGAGGTTCCAAAGCCCAGTGGCTTTTGCAAGCAGCTTTCTCCTAATTATGCAAACTAGCTGAGCCACACCAGAACCGAGAGTAAACCCAGGTGATTCATGTGAGCAATCTTAGCTAATCAACACAGTTCTCACGATAAAACTGTGCATATAAAATACTTGTAGTGACCTGTTCCAGATCCCGCAACTGAAAGAGAAACTATTTACACAAAGTTAATCCTGTTAACTCTAGTAGTGTAACAACAGAATAGAGCAGCAGCAATGTTTTTATTTTCTTGACTGGACTATTTATAGAATATTATTTGGTTTTCTAGAAACGAGTCTGTTTATACCTGCAAAATCATAAAATCCCATTTGAGAGGAATATACATTCAATTTCATCCTTAAACCTACTGAGCTAAATTAGACTAGGAGTTTGTACCTTAGTACACATGACAATGTTCAGCAAGGACAATACATGAACTAAAGGAGAAGCTGGACGTTACCTCAACCAAGGCAGTCATGCAAGCAGTACAGAAGGCTAAGTTGCCAGTGGCCAAAGTGAAGCAAGAAGAGTTATGCTGCACAGAACTTGAGATAACTTTCTAAGGTTTAAGCTGCTCAGCCAGCCTTATGAAAACTAACTCAACAACTCACCTACACTGAGTCTCTTTATTTGTATAAATGGGCATGTAACAAATTACCTGTTGTCTTGGCCATCACGGTACACATATGCCCAGGTTTTGCACTGACATTGGTACACTTTCACGATCAGCTTCGCAAGGCTACACGCTGATGGCCAAAATGCTTATTAATGGCACTTAAAAGGCTTGGCAAGTGGTAGACTTCATTCAGACATTCCTTTTTATTTAAAGATCTCCCCTACTCCTCCCAAGCTCTCTACAAAGATATATTAGCTAATTGTTACGCACTTCTCTGAAATAGATAAGTCAGACAGATGTTTTCAGGACCTGAAAAACAGAGAGAAAATGTGATATTAAAGAAATATTCCACTGCCCTTTGCACAGTACGGTGCAGTGGCAATATAAGTATGGGGTCGTGTGGCAGAACTTTAAATGAGGAGGTTGGCACCTCCAATGAAGACTGGCAATGGGACAAAGATATTTCATTGCAAGACTTCCTCATTGTGACTCCATGTCAGTGAATACATGCAAGAAGGAATAGGTTCTCCAGTTTTCTTAGTGCCACATGAGAAAAGGAAAGCAAACTTTATCTGGCTAGAGATTCAGACTGCCAAAAGTCCAAAATGTTGGAAGCATTAAAGGGCGGTTGATGAGATAGAACAGAGTCTGGTTATGTGTGTCCCACATTGATGTGTTTTGTCTTGGTGACAGAAAGTTATTTTTTCTAACCTTAATCATAGCTCAGTGTGTAAAGGTCACAGAGCAGCAGCTCTTTCCTGTGGTGCCATGTCTTGCTGTGAACAATCTGAAGGCAAGATTAGTGGAGAATTGGAGCCTACTGTTTTTATCTGTGGCATTGATGGACTCATCTGTAAGCTGCAGGCTTATCTGATGAATAAATACCTACTTAAATCGAGGACAATGTACAGGTACTTTGCTGGATAAGAAGCCAAAAAAAAAAAAAAAAAAAAGGCCCAGCAGAAATCAATATTTACCTTGGTATAAGTAAAAGCTAGACATGGTAAACAATGAATTTCCCCCACCCTGTTTTCATGACAGGTTCCCAATTTGCTAAAGAAATGATCAGAAGAAAAGCTGGGCTGTTAAGGAGGGATTCCTACAGTGGTGATAAATGTTCCTTCTCACACGCTGAAGTTTATTATTTTAGCCCTAATTTAAAAATATACGTATCATAATGTAAATCTTCAGTTTGTCCGGAAGAGATAAGAACGTAGGTATATTAATCCAACCTGAGAATTCAGCACAGCTACTGTGCAGATGTGCACTGCAACACCACATGAGAACTGATGCTTATCCACTATCTCTGCCACGAAAAAGTTTTGGTTTTTTTTTTTTTTTTTTTTTTTTTAAACTTCTACATGGGGTACAAAAAATGTTGATGGGAGTAGGTGAAAATGAGATCCACTCTATTTCTACGAAAACCTACAGGATAGCTGTGGGAATTGCACAGTAAAATTCTTTGACATGTTACACAGCATCTTCAAACATGAACCTCACCACTGTCCACAGTCTGTGAGGTTGAGCTATTTGACATCTCACTTAATTTTTGCCAAACATTTGACATAAATACACCACAGAATTGTTATTTTGGCATCCACTACCAAAATCAAATCCCATTTCGAAAAAAATGAGTTAAAAATAACCTATTCCTGCCAGAGAAGAAATGTGTTAAATGTTGACTCATGCAGTAGGCTCAGTCACTCTCCTACCCTAGTTTTACAAGCAGCGAGTTCCATTCATTTCTGCAGAGGTGACTCCTGACCTACTTCAGTGTACGTGGACCAGAGTCAGGCCTTGTCCCTGCAAAAAGCACACTATTCACTGCTCCCTCTGCTGGCCCTGCAGCACCATCTGCTTCTGCAGAAGCCTGAATACAAAAGCAGGTAACATGCAGAGCCCATTTCCAATCCTATCACAATGAAATATCTAGCACGTGTAATCGGGAATTACTAAGCGAAAAGGAAAAAAGAAAAATCCTAAACTCACAATATCTTAAAGTACTAAAGAGTACACTGTAAAAGATATGCAGGGTAATGCTGAAAGCCAAAGTACTCATATATACAGATATACTTGAATATAAAGCAAATTTCCAAATACAGTTGAATCCCAAGAGTTTGGAGAGAAGACAGCAAAGGACACAGCATCTGGTAACAGGCAATGAAGCTCTTCTTACATGATGAAACTAGACCAAGTCACCAGAGAATAGAAGTTGCACCTATCTGCTGGCTGTTCGTGTCACATCTGAATTTTGATTTAATCACAGAAAACATTTATAAAAACTACAGAAAATAAATAATAGTAATATTTTAAAAGAAAACAGAACTAAAACAGAAGTATCTTTGGTAAAGTCAGATCTGCAGAAAGCTGTCCAAAGTCGGAGCAATTGTTCCTCTAATATTACGGCCCTTTCAGGAACATCTCTGAATTTCACAGAAGTACTCTACTTTGGCACCAGAGTTATCCTGCCAGTTTTGATCCTAAATTAATCTTCATGGATTTTAAAGAGGGGCCATAGGTAGGGTTTAAAACACAAGCAAATTTTATCCTTAACAACAGAGAAGTTTCCATACATGTTACATAACAGCAAAACTTTTTGATAAAAGTGCATTTCCATACAGAGCTCACAGGGAAATAACACTGCTGTCTGGCAATACTGAACAAGAACTGTCAAGTAATTGTGTAGAGAAGCATTGAAATCGGAAGTGAAACTGGTCAATATTAATTGGCTAATCTGAAAAAAAGGTGAAAAGGAAATTCTCATTAGTGTTTTGAATTATTTTTAGGCTCTATTATTTTTGAGGGACACCGGACATATCAATAAGGGAAAGAGTATGGAACTCAGGAGAACTGAGTTATTTCTGTGTTCTTGGTTTCTACTGGAAACAGCTGTTCCACAAACCTCTGTTTAGATCTTCATACAAGTGATTTATTTTCTTTGCAGTTTATTTCTCCATTTTAGAATAGAAGGACTTTCTTTGTATATTTTATATTTGGACTGTATTAACCTGCTTCAGTGTGCAGGTAGTATAAGACAACTTCAAAAATGATCCCCAGGATAGTGGTCTAACAAGTTGCTTGAGTCTCTAGATGCTATCGTATAAATGATAGTAATGCTAATTCTGCCCTGTGCTTTTTAATTATCTTAGTGCTTAACATTATCTTAGTGAAGTGCTCCACCTTAAAGAGCACTGATCTCCACAGATATGCTGAGCATCGTCTGCAAGAGCTGAGGGCACTTGGCACTTCCCAGGATAAACACAGTACCTTCTACTGTCAAGCACAGTCTCTACAAGGTAAATTGAGATATGTGGAAGAGATAGTAGCTTATCTATAAGGAATCCATTCATTTGTTCACAATCACAGAGGTGTTTCCCAGACTACAACAGATCAGGCATTGTTTAAGGGCCATCTGAAAATCTGGTCTTGATTGAACATGGTTCATCCTAGCAAAAGAAAAATATTTTTGCTTATTTCTACTACTTCGGAATTGTTAATAGGAAAAAAAAATGGCTATTTCTGCAGTTCAGCTGAACAGAGGATGAATCCTAACACAGCTCAGTCTCATCAGAGCAGCAGCAGCACACACAAACTGTACTTCACAGTCACCAAATGGATGGGAATGCTGCCAGCTCTAAGACCTCTCTGTCACTTCTTGAAGTTAAAAATCTAAGGGCAGGAATAAACTGAGACAGGAACTTTCCAGCCATATTCTCTACATTTGTATAGCATGTGAAACACTTAAAAAGTTATGTGTGTGTGCATGTACGTACATATCTATATTTAGCCATCTTGTAAAACTGAAGTGGGACACTACCAATTTAAATTCCAGAGTTTGCGGCCATAGGCATCCTGCCTGTTCTCATTTACATAGCTGCAAATCTTGTGTAATACCCAACTGTCAGCAGGGTTTACTGTAGGTAATACCAGTTTCACAATGTTGATACCAGACCCAACACAGAATCATGCTATCACCCAGTACCACAAAACCACTAAGCATGTTGGGCAGAAAGCAATTAAGATTTCAAAGGTACTTGGGTGTAATCAGGGCATAACCTTTCTTCCATTTCAAAACCTCATCTTTCCAGTTGCTCTGATATTACTAAAGGCCAGAACTCTACTGCTTGCCTTTGTGGCACTTGCAATTCAAGTTGATGGTAGGAAAGTTGGAAATTCTTCCTTTCCTGTAAGATAACAGGCTATGCAGCTCAGTCCAACTCTCTCTCTTCCATTCCCATACTCGCACACGAACCATACAGAGAATCTCTGCTCTGCTCTTCGTCTCTTACTAGGCGGGAGAACAACCAGATAAGAGTGTGTGTGGTAGCACAACCTGCTTCCAGTCCTCTCACTGTTCCAATGCCATGTAAATACCACTGCCCAGTTTTGCAGGCAGCTAGGCTTGCCCATACTTGGTTGAACAGAATGAGGCAGAGACCTAGTTTCATGAACATCGTGAACATATCAACACCTAATAACTTTAGCACTCTGTAACACCTCACATCCATTACAATGATAAAAACTTGGCTGCTCTTGAGGCATAATGTTTGGTTCCAATGATATGAATTGCTACTGAAATACAAAGACTAGTTCATGTGAAATTAAATGTCAGGAATACTTAGAGTTATTCATAAAGGTCTGATAATAACATTGGCTGTGTTGTCATTGAGGCAGTTATCATAAGTAAGCTGTGGCAATACTTTATTTCCACCACATACCTATTGGAGTAGGATGGAGGATGCTTAGAGTGTTAACTGCTACTTTACCAGGGCTATCTATGCACTTAACATAGAATACAGTGGCAGAGGAAAACGGACATGTAAAGGCTGCATCAGCAACCTCTCTTCCAGTGTTCTGATCTACACAGCTTTAGCTGTAACTACTCCTAAAATGGAACACTTCACAAATAAGAGCAACAAATAAAGACAGTAAAAGCACCACGTTCTATTAGGATGAAAGCAGGAACTGACCCCAAGAAAAATATTATAGTGCACTTGCATTTTACAAAAAAGAAAACAAACAACAAAAAAAAAACCAGGATACTGTGTTGGAATACGATCTACCAGAAACAGAAAACACTGCAACATTTTCTTCGCTAAATTTTGGTAACACCAAATATGAAATTCTCACTCACTGAGCTGGGCTGTGAACTACCATAGCAGCAAGGTACCAACACTGCAGAAGTGCATTGCAACTATAAACACTGAGTAAGTTATTAGCAAGACAATACTTCAAGCTATCTATTGACCAGCTGCTGACAAGCTACTACTTACCAAACAAAAATTCTAGGTCTTTTATCTCCCAGATTATCTAGAACTCTTAAACTTCTGGACACAACTCATCTCTGTAATGAACTTCTCCAAAAGCCCAAACAAGCATTCATATCCTTTTCTCTTTCCTCTGACTGCTGGATTAGAAACTTTTGAAGCTAAGATTCTCTTCTGTAACTTTGTAGTGGCATTTTTATTAAAAGAGCATCTGAAAAATAAATCTTAAATGTAAAAATGTTGTACAAAAGTAAAACTTAAGAAAAATAAGGCTTAGCCCTAGTCTGATGTTGTAGAATTGCATTGCTTGCATGTATTATATAACAGATAACCAACTCAACAGTCTCCTATCCTAAAAACTAGCTACTTCACATTAATCCAGCACAAGCAAGGCAAATAGTGATCTACTTCTGAGAACAGCTCTAAGTCAAGATGAGGATGTCCAAGATCAAGGTACAGTGAAACTGAAATATTTAGATGAGATTCCTTCCAGATTTATTTTATATGTCCTATAACATCTCTGTGTTTCTAAGGGATTATAAATCACCATATCTGCACCCCACACGGTCACCAAATGTTTAACTGAGGAATAAAGAGATCAGCAGGAGGTAGATTCCTAGGTTCAGTGCTAGACTTTATCTCAATGATCCCCTTCAAAAAATGCACAGCATTTCTACAATTCACGTTGCAAATAAATTAAACAACTTTTTTTTTCTAAAATTGTCAAACGTTACCTTTAAATGGAGTTTCAGTGTTTTCCGTAGGTCATATACTTTCAAATTCAAGAAAGGAAAAATCCCATTTTGCCTAGTAAGACTACTCCAGATACACACAGATGGATTGAAATTATTTCATGGTGTAACTGATAAAGAAAGTTAATCACTGGATAGAAATTGGTTGGAAAATAGATTTAAATGGCAGAGCAATATAACTTGCCTTATTTGGCTGCCACTGGCAATGCAACAACAGTAGCACTCTTGAGATGCAGAAGAAATGTTTATAGCAGGGAAAACAACACAGAAGCAGACATGCTGAGGTCTCTTTATCTGATAACTTTGTGGTAATTGCCTTTCATGCCCTGTGGCAAGTAGGATGCACTAATTTGGCATTCAGTGAGTACAGCACAGAAGCATAATGCAAACAAAGAAGCATCTAACTTCACACTACTGCTTTGCCTTACTAAATTACCAAGGCACAACAGCATTTGCAACATCAAAAAAGAGTGAGGTAGAGATTTCTACAGGCCAACATCATCCTCTTCCTCAAGTTCAGTTTCACTGGCATCTGAGTAACCTGTCTTGATTTCAATAGTTATTTTTGGCTGGCTTTACTAAGAGGTCTGGTTCTAGCCACCGGCTGAGCTTTCATCCTTAGTCTGCACCCCAACAGAGCAGTTACAGACACTTCTTCCTTTTGTCCAACTGCCGGCTTGCATCTGCCAGCTTGAAGGTAGGAAGTCTTCAAACATCTGTTTTTACCAACGTCAACAACAATTTTGCCTCTGATTTTACTGGGCTTACAACTTGTCCATTTACTGCTTCTTTCTCTTTCTTTTCATTCACCACTGAATAGAAGCAAAGTTATCAGTATTGCTGTGTACAGCTCAGTTCCCACACACCTTTTTCTGTCAAATAGGTTTATTTTTAAACATTCTTAATTTACATTTTAGAGATTTCTTCCCTATTTTTTAAACTGGCAGCGTCTCACCTCTTAAAAACCACATACAGCTGTGCACTCCCTCTTTCTCATAACAGCTGACCCAAAGACAGCAAACCTTTATTACTAACTGCAGGGAAGAATGCACAACACTACTTTCTTCCTGACAGCTGCAGCTCCTCCACATCTGCTTTACAGTCACTCGCTCAGCATCCAGATTCATCACTTCATACAGCTTAATTGTGTGGGAAGAGTACCAAGGACAATAACAATGAAAGAAGAATAGACTAAGGTACACATATAGGTATACACACATATACAAATGCGGCATAATTTTCACCACATAATAATCTTTGCTAATTCTTATTTCCTGTTTCAGGAAATAGATTTCAGGTCACACCCCTGGTCCCCTTATGATAAATCTTTTCAGTGTAACGTTCTTCACACAGCGGTCTCCACAAAAACTAGTTGGCAGATGCCAGAGGACAATTATGTATTAATAACACATTGAGGCAATAAATAGCAAAAAATTGATCCTTCACATCGTTATACATTTATCTGTGGATACCCAGGATTCATTCCTATGGAAGGTAAATTCAGCTCTCATTTCCTTCAGCACAAGCTGTCCACATTTCTGCTAGGCATGAGTTAAGTACAGAGTTTAGTGGTTACTGCTACAGCAAACTGAGTTAAGGTGCAATGAATGCAAAGAGAAATGGATGGAGAGGGACAAAGATGGAGTCCAAGGTCTAAATGCCAGGTTTGCGTGTATGCCAGCTGCTCTGCAGCACAGGAGAGAGAGAGGCAAACAAATACGTACCAGGTTTAATTTCCAGCAGCTTCAGCCTGGAATCCTCAGGAGGATGTAAACGCCTCTTTTTGCGCCAGCAACGTGCCGGGTATGTGTACAGCTGACCTGGGGCCAGGCCTGAAAATTAAAGGCAAAAAATAAAACAATCATATTTCGGTCTGTAAACCACAAAGCACTGTCTCTAGCATTTTTTCCCTTGTCCTTTCAGCATCTCTTGTCAGAGGATTCAATCCTGCAAAGTGTGAGGCAGAACTATGCACTCAAGGCATCCAGCACTCCAGCGGCTCCTTGGCACCTCTGGGGATCAGGCCTACAGAGAATCTAGGTCTCACTCATACACTTCACTCAGCTCACTGAAACCAGAGCTGCACATAAATAATTTGTGATTCCTTCAGGGTAAATAGAATTTCAGCCTCTCTTGGGTCACAGGGCGATGTCTCCTCCACGGGCAGAGAAAGTGCCTTGGGAGAGAAGAGATGAAGTTCTGACACACAAATCATAAGGCCCCAGTATGCAGACCAGCTCAGAAAACACGTCTTCTGAGTGGAAGCAAACGAAAAATCCATGAGGTCTGGCTACTGGGACTTTATATTTTTGCTTGAATTCTGGACTTTTGTTTAAAAAGAGATCCTTTATTCTGGTTATTACCTTCCTCATGCCCACATCCTGAATGAGGGAGGAAATACAACAGTAATGTTTATATTACTGCATGCTCCATTGATTCACATTTGGTGTTGCTGGCCTCTGAGCTGCCCTGGCTCTCATGATAGGCATCCCTTAGCCAATGCTCAAGCTATGCTTTGTTCTCTTATATTCAGGACACAGCAGGGCCCTGTGAATGCACTGCTACTAAGAACACAGAAGCACACTGCCAAGTTACTGCCCCAGTTATTCTTGATACCCAACAAGATCCAGAAATGCTGGAAGAATGTTGTTCTCGCCCCTGCTTCCCTTGACCTCTCTGTCTGCCACTTCTGCTTTTACTCTTCTGCCTTCTGCTGTTGCCCCTTGAAGGGGCTACAGATCCCAACTGAAGTTCCAACCCCACTGCCTTCAGAAAACAAATAAGACCACATAAGAGAGAGGACGGCAGTAATGTTACCATATCTGAAATAGTACCACCAGTAAACAGCTGGACATCATTAAGGCAGCATGAGTAAAGCAAAACAGCTCAAGAACAGCAGGATGGCTTGCTCTCTGCCATTCGCTCTGAAACAGCCCAGAGAGCATATCAGCTCAGGAACAAAGCTGATTCATTGAGCCAGATGCAGATAACACACAAAAAAGACAATATACTGTCACTAGGAAAAAAAAAAGAATAAGAGACACTCACACACCAAATTTATTCACCGTAAGGGAATAGGCTAATCATGTCCTGCAAGCTCTTGGCTTGAAATAGTTGAGCTGTTGGAGATGCCAGTTCAGACTTCAATGATTTCCACCTGCTTCCTGGCCTTGCTGCATAAATGGAGCATCTACATCATACTGCCTGGGTTTGGCCAAACGATGGAATGTTCGCAGAGGTCCTGGCTGCCCGAGGTCACAGTGCAGGCATAGGCTTTGCACACCCTCTTTTGTCACTGCCCAGATTTCTAGGCATTATGCCCAACACAAGAAGGATGCATTTTGGTGAGCAGCACATGTGACTGTTTTGAGAATAAAATGTGAATAACCAGTACTTCTGCAGTGCCTGACACACTTCTACGTGGCACTTTGCAAACATTAACCACTGCAAACAATTGCTATTATGATGGGGTGGATTGTGCCTGCTCTGATGTGAGTCATTGAAGAGGTGGAGGTAAGATGCCTCACCCTTTCACAGCAGGTTTTGTCCAAAAATTTGCTCACAGCATTGAAAAGCGGGGTTGTTAGGCTAAGGAAACAGGACAGAATCAGCCTTCCATTGCACAGACCTCCAGAGAGGAGAGATTTGAATGAAGTGGGCACCACTGCTTTGGACATTTGTTCCAGACAGAGAAAAGCAAGGATCCATTGAAGTTTTGAGGTAATATCCATTAACATGGGTTCAAGTATTGTGAACTCACATATGAATTGGCAATTCTGGATTCAGCCAAGACAGTGAATGCCAACTACAAATGCTGAAAGGCCAATGAGAAACACAGCAGGTATCCTTGAACAGATGAAAGTGGAGAATTCTCCTCCCCTGGGGAAATGCAGTCCACTCCAGGTGGCAGATAGGCTCCTAAGTTCCTCCAACACCAACATCCACGGTTGTGAAGCGTTTTTTCGCCATTTGCCTTTAGACAGTATTTCAGGTCAGGGATACTAAATGAGAAGGAATCCAGCACACAAGACAGATACCAAGAAGGCTGGCAGAGAATTTCTGGAAATGTTCAGGTCTCTCTATTCCTATTTGCAATATCTTTGCTCATTAATGCACAGCCATCCAGTAAAATAAGACAGATATCAAGCTTCATCTTGATTCAAACACATCAGATACTATCTTCAGTCCTCTGCCCTGACACCTATCTGTCTCCATACTGCCTCATGTGAAGCACGGTCCATTGACTGTTTACACAGAGAAGAAGCAATAAATAAAAAAAAAAAGGGTTTGTTCTGAACAAAATCTAGCCTCTGCACAGTTGATCTTGCAGGGCATATAGAAATTACACTTATGCATGTCTTACGGTCTTGCCTTCAGTCCTAGCTGAGCTGTCTCTCCTTCTGGGGCCTTATAGGGCAACCAGAGAAGGTTCCAACCATTTGCTTATAGAGGAAATAGCAGAACCTGCAGTGAGTTATGTTGTTTATCTCATTAGTGTAGGAGAGCCATAACTCAAAGCTCCTGTGAAAGGCTGGGGGAGGAGGAGAGAAGAGGGAGGGAGTTATGTGCAGTATTGTGTGAAATTAACCCTGAACTGTTTATCATGAAATGCAGTTTTCTGACTCCCTTAACAAAGAGGACAGTGAGAAACCAGGTTAATACTCTGAGATCCCAACTCTCCTCTGTTTTTCAAACTCTCTGTAAAAGAAAATAGTTCCTAGAGCTTTGCCATTTGTCTTTACACAGTTTTTCAGGTTACAGATAGTAAATGGCAATGAACATCAAATATAAGATGGATACTACTGTGGCTGGCAAAGAATTTTTGGAGATGTTCAGTATGAGCATGAGTACAATGTGTATAGCCTGAAAACAGGGACACTAAAACTAAACAAGGATGATTTGACCCACCATAACACTACTACAAGAAATAGATGATGCAAAGGGACCCAAGGGAGCACTAAATGGGCTAATAAAAAAAATCAAGAAAGAGTAGAGCAAATATGGGGGAGGAGGGCTGCTTCATTTTGATTACTCTAAATTAAAATAACAACAGCATCAGATTTGGTGGCTGAAACAAATGCAGAAAGCCTGATTCACTTAAGACTCTCTATGAGGAATGTTCCACCATTAGTTCCCACTGGATCCACTGACTCTTTTGCAGGGGAAGGCACAGGAAAGTTCAGTATCAGAAGTGAGCAAAAAGATTTGCACAGTGAATTTGCCAAAGGTTGTCCAGAGAGGTAGTGACAGAGCTCTTGGCTCCTAGTGTGATGACTCTTCTAGGATGATTTCCTCTATAAGTGCAGAGACATCAATGAGACCTATACAATACTACGTTTGCTTATCTTCATAGTAAGTGCTCTTGCCAAAACATCATTTGTGTATATAGTGGATGTATACGTGTTTATTACTGAGTTCACAAGGATTAAAAAGCAGCACCTTACTCAAAACCTGATGTTACAAGAACAGGAATTGCATAGCCAAAGTGATTACCAAAAAGAAAAAAATAAAAAAGAAAGAAAGAAAGAAAGAAAGAAAAAAAAAAAGGAAAGCTATCTTTGCAAAAGCATAATCTCTTAGGAATTAGGAGATTTTAGATTAAAAAAAAAATTAAATGTGGTCATAAACCACATTTAGCAGTTTCAGATTACTGGAGTAGTTTTGGCAGCTGAAATATTCTTAGGATATATTTAATGCTGGTAAAACACCCGCTGTCTCCTGCCACAGAAATGGCTGTGTTTTGCTACAGTTTTCAGGTGGTACTGCAAGACCGTAGTACACCTACTTTGAGTATTTTAGGAATAGGAGCAGCGCAAAGATCTGTCCCTCTATCCTAGATATGTCCCTTCCTATCCTAGGAAGCATTTCAGATAAGGACCCTTCAGAGGCATCATTTGCTTTCCTAGTCTGCTCACAGGAGGGGAGGCAAATATGGGAGACAAATATCCTCCGTGTTCCTCCTGCTACAGCTGCTGCAAGTTAGCCAGCAGAGGAGGTAACAGCAGCCTGCATCTACCCACAGTTCCAGGTCTGGATTTTTTTTTTTTTTTTTTCTTCAGGAATTGATGAGGATATATGCACATGCTCAGTGTCTGTGCACGCTTGACCCCTTCCTACCTGGATTCTTCAGTATGCACTGAGGAAAAAAGGAAAAAAACACAAATCCACTCCTGTATTGTCAGAAAATCCATGCCTGCACTAACTGTGGATCAGATACTCAGCCATACTCCAGCAAAATTTTCACTGGGCTTCAGGAGGTCTGTTTAAGTAACATCAAGCCTTTGAACCGGTGATTGTCCTCTGCTTTCAAAACAAGGATTTCAGATGGATTTACTGTAACAAAGGAAAGACTGACCAAAGTCTGCTAAAATAATGGTGGCCTTTCCCCCTTTGGAAAGAAACTTAGCCAAAGGTCTTTGGGGATGTATATTAATTTTTTTCTGCAGCTGATAAAACTGAGACTCCAGAGCTGATATCCAAACTTGTCCAAAACAGAACTAGAAGTTTACCTACATCTCTAACCATCAGAACAAAGTTCATTCCATTTGCTGGACTCTCCTGTATTTCACCTCCACTATATGTACTTCCTAATACAACTTCTTATTTTCAGCATTCACCTGAGAATTCCACCTCCGCTTCTCCACCCTGAACATAATTTCAATCCTGCTTAGAGCAGGGCACTGTGCCTTCTACAGACTGGGATCAATAGCATTAGAAGAGCTACAATGATATAGTCTTAGAAACTACCATGTCAGGCACTTCTTCGGGTAGAGAGAGAATAATTAGGATCAGCTCTCCGCAGTTACCAAAGGAAATCCCCTGCAGGCACAGAGGGATTTAGAGAGGTTTAGGCAGCTTCTCTTCTGCGTGGCCTGTAGCAGGTTTGAGTTTCTATTAATTAAATCCCACGGGGGCTCAGTGGCCAGACCTCCAGACATGCGCACGCACACACACTGCTACCAACCTGGTCCCCTGTGCCGCTTCTCCATCCAGATGTAGCAGTTGTTCTGAGCAACTCCAGTCTGCGAGTCCAGGAAGGGAAGGCGAACGCTCCGTTCAGCACACAGCCGAGAGTTGTAGCTGCGACAATGCTCAATTGCTTCTTTGTAGAACTGGTCCCCAAGTCTGCCAAAAGAGACAGGGCAGAGATTAGAAAAGGTAGCTCTTCCCCTCAAACAAGACTAGGGAAAAGGGGGCGTATGGTTGGTTTATTCAAATAGACAACCAGAAAAACTTCCCCTGAACATGTGAAAAGCTGGCTGACGCCGTACGCTAACAAAGCAGATCATGCAGAAACTGTCATCAAAGGATGATACTCTTAGAAAACAGACGCAGATCTTTTCAGCAGGCACAGCTACCGAACGAGCAAATGGTGCAACCACACTGGCCCCCGACCCAGGGCCAGGCGCCACGTACACAGTAGTGACCTCATTCTATTGTCTCTCTTCCCCTGTAGCTTGTCCAGCCAAGTCAGCACACCAGACACGTCAATTCTGTGCCATAGCAACTCCTGCAGTATTGTGAACAACCAAAAAGCCAGACAGGTTTAGAAGAACTTAAATCCAGCATTTCTTAGTTCAAAGAACCTAGAAGAGCAGAAGACACAGTCCTCTTACTGTGTGTTTCTGAAGCATGAAAACACACTCGTTAACAGCTAGAGCCATGTCTGCAATGCTTACACTAGATGTTTTTTCTCCACCATTCCAGAATTTTCCACAATCGGGTTTAAGGCACCAACAGCAGCAGGCTATAACAGCAGCTGGTAAGATCCCACATGGCAAATCCTTTGTTCTGGAGCCCAGTGGGAAGAACCAAGCTAAAGACAATGTCACTTGTTTCATAAATATTGGTTCAAAAATTCTGTAGAATCTTCATATTCCCTTGAGAAAGGTTTAAAAACTCTGCCTGCTAGAGATTACCAAAATCCTCCCTCCAAGTTGTTCTAAACCGGGAAATGCATCAAAGTAGAGCTACCCTAAGGACACAAAGCAGCTGTCATGCTGGAGCATCACAAAGTAGGTGGGCCATGCTGCTGAACCTCATTCTTGATCTATTGTCAAGGTGAAATTCAGTCGTGACATGAATAGCTAGGAAAGCTACCCATCAGGGGTAAGTTCATTAGAAAATAGGAGCAGGATGAGATATGGCTTAACTTGCTCTGACTCCAATATTCATTAGTGTGCAAAAAGAGTATAACACACACAGCAAGGGAGCTGGAGGGATGCACACACAAAGATAAAAGAGGCTCCCTTTGCTGTTCTGTTGTTTATCCACTACCCCCTTCCATAGACACAACTGCCATTTTAAAAGTATACTCCTTTTGCACACCTCTAAATGCCAAACTGGTGCAAATCACTATTTTGCTGTGTTTGACAGTCTGATACACATTTTTTTATGTCACTTGTCATTTTCACATCATGACTTTCATGGGAGCAATACCCTTTCGCCATGGGCTGTACCGGTGCAGTATCTTCTTGTTGACAGGGGCTGATATCAGAGACTTACTGAAGAACAAAAAAAAAAAACAGAGGCAGGCATCTCTGCCTCCTCTTTCTCATTTCTGATAACCAGTTCCCAAGTGTCAAGTTACTCAGTCGTGGATAACGTTAAAAGATTTGATAAATCTTTCTTCTGTGAATGTATTCAACTGACTTCAACCCACCTTTATTTTTCACACCTAAACCATGGTGGGGCAATAAGTTCCAAAGCCAAAATATTACTTGTGGGGAAGAAGAGCATTTTCTTGTGTTTTAAGCCATATCTCAATTATTCACAATTACAAGTCCAAAAGTCCTCCACAAAGCTTCCACAAAGTCACTTCTCTAATGGACACAGGCAGACCAGCATGCCAAGGCTCTTGGTATGGAAGAGCACCATGGACGGGCACAGAACCCATCTTGCTGATGTCTGCCACATCCATCCATGATGCAGTGATTTCAGCTGCTGCATTTCAGAACATCCAGAAGGGAGAAAATAGGACAGTCCCCAGCAAGCAAGAATTACACCTGGGAGCCAGTGCACCTTTTGGCTACATAGATTTTTCAAAGGTTGTTAAGCTGTTCCATACAGCATGTCTATTTGAATTTAGCATCTTGCAGCTCTGTCCGTGACCAGTGACCACCAGTCCCAGCCAGCAACTGGTGTAGAGGGGCTGGAAAAGAGAGCTGTGAGCTGCACAAGAGGACTGAGCTGTGGGAAGGGGCAGTGCAGAGGGATGCCTCTGTGCGGTGAGGTTACAAGAACTGTGGCCCTTAGCTTTCATCACAGGGCCACAGTTCTTGTAACCTCACCACACCTCTGGATGCAGAATCACCCACAATGACCTCAACCCCATTTTTCCATTAAAGACAGCAGAGGAAGGAAGGGGAGCAGAGGAAAGAAGAAAAGATAAGCTGCACTACTATACAAAGAATATGGCTAGGAAGAAATGAAACCTTATTAAAAGCTGTAATTAAAGTTGTACACTTGTGTAATCAAAATCAGTAACAAGGAGACTCCAGCTGATCAAAGATTAACAGCTCTTTCCACAAAAGCTTCAGCTTCCGCAGAGCTAAGTCAGATTCCCCTACATTAAGCCAGGGATGCTCACAAACTCCAAGGAGAAAGGAAGAGCACAGCTGCGTGACAACAAACTGTCACTGCTGCACAGGTTTTTTTATGCTAAAAAATTACTCCATTCATTAGAATATAAACCTCACAAAGCACACTTATTAAAAAAAAAAACAAAACAACAACACATGTCAGCAATCCAGATACAACATCTGGCCAGAGATGACCGCAGTTTCCACCTTCTAAGACTGAAAGTAACTGTAAATCTTTGAGTGATAAATATTTGGCTTTCAGTGACACCATCAAGTAGGGTGTAAGATTACATTTCAGATTTTTTTTTTTTTTAAGTGGGAGAAAAGGGGTTTTGAGAACCCAATGTGTTTAACGACCAGAGAAGCTGCCAAGTTAATGTGTCAAATTCATTCTTCACACAATTATGTACTCTTAACTGTTTCATCACATTTATTTTAAGGATTACAAATACACACCTTTTGCCCTGGAGAAAGATAACAATGTAGGAGAAGCATTTAGTCATCGCTGTACTTCAGGAAAGCTTGCCTTAGCTCCACTACAGTGAGCACGATCAAGAACTCACCCCCTAACTATTCACTGGGAAAGCCAGTACTCAAGTACTGCACCATTGAGGCTTTGTCTTGAATTTAATTCTGAATGGAATTAAAATAAAAAGAACAAACAATCAAATACTGGAAAGCAAGGGAACTGTATTTCCCTATGACAGTCATATCCCTGTGGAAAACAGCTTCCCTGCAACTACTTCTGGATGTTTAGTTGTTTTTTTTTTTTTTTTCCATCATTAGTCTTCACTACAGTAAATCTCACTCATTCTAAACTTTAGTTCCCATTTTGAAGGAACTTTTGATTATTTTTTTTTCCTTGTTTTCAACGTGGTGTTACATATTCAAACAGAGTATATTTTATGTTGTGCAGGAAAAGTAGAAAGTGTTATTAGGAATGGGGCAGAAAAAGTCATATTGCATTGGTCACCATAGAGTCACAGAGGTGGGATAAGACTCAGCTCCCTCCAAGATGATTTACAGTGGAAGTGGAGAACAGTCAAGGGCTAAGACTGGTGAGTACAGGAGTTCACGTAGAACCCAAACAGATCAACTTCAAGTTTGAGTGAAACACACGAAGAGGAAAAAAAAAAAAAAAAAAACTAGACATTAATAGTGAAAAGTGTATCACATGTCAGAAAAATTAACGATCTGGTGTTACAAGCTTCTTAGTTTTCCCAAGTTGTGTTGCCAAGGAAGACTTACACTTCATCTCCTGAAAAAAATATCTGTAGAAACTATGGGGAATTTCTGCGTTATTTTTATGAAAAGTATGTATGGCTCAGTGCTGTGCTGTGACTGACTGCAAGGGTCAATTCTTCCCTTTGGACAGGGGAGAGACAGGTCACACTGACTTGTCTAGATTTATATTCACAATACAAAATCATCATCATACACATAGATTTCAACAATGTTGGGAGAAAATTGAGGAGCATACAAATTACTGCTGGTCAACAAATGCAAATCACACTGAATATAGCACAACTGGAAATACAAAATGAAGTTTTCAGCACACCGCAAAAAGAACACAAGTGAAACCCTGCAGGTTTCTGCCAAATGAAACCCTGCATGGACCAATGGGACAGGTGACACTGCTGAGATACATGCAAGTTTTGCTTTTACATTCTAGGTGCAGGACACTGAAATAACCCGGTTCTCACTGACTAATAAAGCTGTCCCCGTTGGAAAAGAACAGCCTATACTGCCAAAATCTGCAAAACTGCACATAAGCAATCCATTTTCAAGAGGAGTCTTTCTCCAGTAGGAGATAGGGACTCTATTCTGGTGGAAAAGGGTGGTACCAGAACTAAACAGCTGACTTGGAGCAGCAGAAGTGCAGTCGGAGTGAAGCAAACACTCAAAGAACTTGAAGCACCAGCAGCGCTTGGGTGCTGACACAGGAATGTGAGGATGGTGCAGACCTGTGCAGCTTAGCAGGTAGTCTCCAGCAAAAGAGATATACAAGGATGGGGGAGCAGCCCCTGAGATTTTCATTAGGTCACTGTCCTTTTAAATGTTAAGAAACAGAGGTTTTTCTAACAAGGAATCAGGCCGCCTTACGGCAAAGTCAGTGAAGAACCTTTTTCTCTCAACCTTTGTCTCTGCCTAGACTATAGGATTTCTGAGCAGACTGACTTACTGCTTCTTTTTGTACAGTACCTAGTGACATCCTTCTGCCTAGGCATGCCTTAAACCATAACCAACAAGTACTGGCCTGGTCTATGCGCCCATTCTATAACAATATGGTCCAAGAACTGCACTTTGGGACAGTTTCTCTCAGAGTTCCTTCTGCCTACAAGGGCCCTAAAAGAGGCAAAGCAGCTCTCCATCATCCTATTCTGCAAAGCCCAGGCTACTTGAGCACATCACATCTTTTTAAAAAGCTGCAAAATAGGCAGCATCTAGTGCATCCTTCCTTCACTGCCTTTCGTGCTTTAGATTAGAAAAGAACTCAGTAAAGACATGTAACCATACTTTTAGCCTCCAGTCTTACATTTAAAATCATTTAATATTGCGAGTAAAACTGTAAAAGACATTTTAAATCAGAAATCATTCTTCAGGAACACAGCCACTCAGTTTCAAACTGGGCAAGATCTAGGAAGCATGGTGGGAAACAAGCAATGCAGTGCTGAGTCAGAAGATAACCCAGACTCTCCTTCCAGAGACATTCATGAATTAGCCTGGAAATAAAGCACAAGTGCAGTCTTGGGCCTCCTCATAAAGGTAAGCAGGGACAAGGGAGTCATGTAGACAGTACCCAACCTATCAGCTGCCACTGACACAGCAGACCATGAGGTACCACTGGCCAACCACATGTCCTGACAAGTGCTGCTGAGGCCCGCACCTCACTGGCTGTATGCGACCCTTCCAGCAGATCCCACAAGGCTGCTGTCGAGTCACTGCTGCTCTCCATAAGTCTTGAGGTGAAGAATGGCATAGAGTTCAATTATTCCAACACTTCTATTTAATAGCTACACAAAGCCTCCAGAGAATAGGATGAAGTGATATGGGCAGCAATGTAAGCCACATTATGTTGATGACATACAGCTTTATGTATCCTTTTCCCCTTATTCACTCAGCACTCTTCCAAAACCTCTCAGCATTGAGAGCAAGGATATTGTGGTTGGCACAGGTAGAAGCCATCAGAGAGAGCAGTGAGGATGGCTGGAAGTGGTAAACGTTGCAAACTGTGAGCTAATAACACTTAGTATTCAAAGACAGACTAATGTGGACAATCTAATAGACTCGATCATCAAAAGAGACTCCCTTTCTCTCTCTCCAGTCAGCATAATTCTGTTTCCAGGTGGTGGTCTGGGTATGCTCACATGTTTTCACATCCAGGCTGGGTTACTCTGTATGATTTTCTGCCTTAAGCCAGATGAGCAACAGACACAGCTAGTTGCAAAAGTGTGGTGCCTACCTCATCACAAAGATCAGTACACCCCAGCCTGCACTCTCCATTTTCCTCATGCACTCAAGCACTGATGTTTGGGTTTTTTTTGTTTGTTTGTTTTTGTGTGCAGTGGGCTAAACTCAAGCCATTTGAAAAATTTCTCTTCTTTCTGGAGCTGGAACAGCATATACAACTGGAACGCTGTGCTTAGCAGAGCACAGCATCCACCAGTCTCCTACAGTGCTTTCAGACAGCACAAGCTCACAGCCTGGAGCATCTTCCCAGAGGAAAGAACTGTACTCACTGCTCGTGCTCACATTACATTGCAAGATGGGAACACAGCCGTTCAAAGAGAGAAGAGAAAATATGGCATAAACAAAAAGTATCAAACCATTATTAAATATTAAACAGCATTGGCTGGGCCCAACCTCCGTGTGTATTCTGCATTTTCTAGTATATAGGCAGCACCTAAACTCTACAATCATATACCCTTTGCAATTTCAGAGAGGTAGGATAACAAGATACAACTGAGGATCAGAATGACTTGAATAATGTTAGGTGAAGCATAAAAGACTGTTCAAAATCCTACCACAAACTCCAAGAGCAAGGCAGAAAGTACAGGAATGTGTGGATTCCATTTTCTCATAGTGATCAGTCAACACTGTCACTGCACAACATCCTCTAATGATGTAAAGGGTGTGAATGTGAGTAAAGGCAAAACGGGATTTCCAGATGGAACACAGAATGACTCAGACTTTCCAGGCCTTCATATTTTAACGTAAATTTGACTGTTTTATAAAGATTCACATACATGTACCCCTGGCTATCCTAAACTTTCCAAGAGCCAGAGTTCATACATCTGTTTCATTCCTATACATTTCATACAATTGCACCTGATGCTCATAAAGAGGTCTGTACAACTTTCCCAAGCATGGAAGTCAGAGCATAAAAAAAAAAAAAAAAAAAAAACCACAGTACTAGCAGAATTGTTTAAGTAGCAGATAAAAAACACAAAATGGACCAAAAAGCATACAGACTCAAGCAGAAACAATGCTGCTCTACAGACAAACACACGGTAAGATTTATAAGGACAGGTAATGGCTTTCTATGGAAGAAGTGATAAAGCCAGGTGAAAACAGAAAAGCTGTCAAGCAATTGTTCAAAGGGACTACTCCAGGTGCACAGACTGTATGTGGTGCAAGAGATCAGGAGCCATTTAGACAGTCAACAACACGTTTCTGAGTCAGCGCTGGCACAGCCCAGTCGTTACATGAGTTAAAGAGATGCCCTAAGCTGCAAGTCTAGGTTCAATCCTTGATCAATGAAAAAACAAAGTGAGATTTTGCAGCGTTCTCCTCCAAGCACCTTGCAGCAGTCCATTGCTGAGATTTAGAAGGAAAAGGAATCCTTTTTGTCTGGCATTTATCTGCAGATTTCCTCTTGGTGGGACAGAAATCCCCAGTGGCAAGTTAGGGCCAGAATCTACCTCTCACTTATTGAATCACGGTGTGAAGCTGAATCGTAACAGAGAGTCTGGCTTCACTGTGTGAGCTGAATTCACTACTCTGAAAACAGTCTCAGAATGTAACTTAATCCAGTGTGAAACTATAGATATCTCATGCAAAAAAAAAAAAAAAAAAAAAAAAAAAAAATCTGTCTCTGAATTAAGATGACAAAAGGTAGGCAGAGCTTACAGTTTAGGTGAAATTGATCTGATTAAGTACCATGGAAGTACAACAGCTCTGTCAGCATTTCCATTTAAAGAAAAAGCAACATCAGTACAAGTTAACGCTGTCAAGAGGAGCATGGTACATCAGAGGACTTCACTCACAACAGCCTGCAGGCCACATCTGGCTTTAGAGTCATGGGCTTCTGCAATCTCTATTCAGGGAGGAGAATCAGAGCTGGAGGTATTCATTTTCTCCTGCAGCTGCACACAGCTCCACACAAGACCTATGGCAACATTCTGCTCTCAGGGCCAAAAAGACTCAATCACTATGCCCAGCATTTAACATGCACCGTTGTTGACTAGGTATAACAGGAATGGTACAAGATGAAGTACACTCTGATTACTTATTTCAGAAGATGAATTCCTCAGCCCTATTCAAATATTCAGTGCTATGACTGACTGCAGTATGTTGCTTGTTGTAATCTGTCCACTTCTCCTCTTAGTTTTCGTCCATTTCCATGGAGAGATAATAACAGCAGCTTCCATGTCATACAGCAAACCATCTAAGATATTTCCAGAGTCAGACATTGCATACAACCTCTATTAGACTCAGCAGAGTGACCAATTAGGTTAATCTCAGAGGCAGACTCCTTGGGGATATCTCAGAGCAACTATTCTTTCTCAAGCCAAGGTTTCTGTTTTAAAGAGATGCGGCATCACCCAATTAAAAGAACAGCAGGTGAGAAAGGTAATAACCTAGACCTCTTTCTGTATCTGAGGACAGTAGTCAGAATTCAGCTTGGTCCCAACCTTCCCCAAAAGGTAAAAAATTCTCTCCAATTACTAAAAGAATGAACTAATAAAAACTTCAGCAGTGGTATTAGATTGGACATGACAACATCCAAGGGATTTTAAAAAGATATTTTAAAGATCTCATGCTGCTGGCACTTGGGGCCACCAGACATCTGTTTAGCTTTATGCATTCTTGGTTTTAGAGTCCAGCATAGTCCAAGACAAGTCCACTCATTCAGATCTCCATTCTGATATCCCACACTTGGCCTGTCTTTTGCATTTGTACATCTAGTAGAAAGACGAATTAGTAAAGCCCACTATCTATTCCTTGGCCTAGCTCCCGAGAGCCAGGAAGTGAGCGTTCTGCAAATGACTGTGCTTTGACTCCTTTGGTAGCTTCAGTAGCTCACCTGCAGAACAGGGTAACACCCAACACTTACCTCGCTAATAAATCCTTCAGATTGTTTTAGGCAATATCTGTACTAAAGGATTCTCAGACCACGAAGAGGCATCCTCTTCTGGTTCTAGCTCTGTTGGATAAAAATATTGCCCCTTCCCACCTAACCTGCTGTTTTTTACTGCACATCTCCTACAGCTTACTACTCCTGCACCTTCTGCCAGTAGCAGTAACTGTGCAAGTGCTCCCCGATCCATTTTAGCGTGGCCACTCCATCTCTGAGTAAACCCAGCTGGCATTGCCTGAGGAGGCTGAGAGCAGGCTCCCACAGCCCCAGTTGCCACCAGAGGAGGTCTCCAGCAGTACAATCAGCTGAGTAAGGTTTCAAGCAGCACACTTGTTTGTAGTGGGAAGAAGCCCATCCACAGCAGCAGCAGCTGGAGCTATGTCACTCATGCAGCACAGCCCTCCAGGGAGACACAGCATATATAAAATGGAAGTTTTTCCCTACCACCACAATTACATCATCTGCCAAATGTCACCAGCTAAGCTGACAATAGCATTCTTCTTCATGCATCTCCATGTAGATCATATCTTTCATGAAGTCATGTGTCTTCATCAGGCCTTCACAGGCAGAGATGCCGGGAAAGAGTGAGTCTGCATTTCTAGCTGCGTCACACTTGTAACTGTCAAATCTCTGAAATAAGATGCTGCTCTGAAGGACCTTCATCAGTCCTCCTGGAAGTTTCCTGGCTGGGATTTCCCCTCACATCTTGCATAGCTATTTAGTATATAAATACAGATGCCATATTTAGGAAAATGACAGATACAAGCAAGTTCCCTACAAAAAAAACAAACAAACAAACAAACACCACTGAAATTACATTAACTTTTTAGCCACTTTTTGTCTCTTGACTAGAAACAGCTAGTGAGCTAATTCTTCTGTGGGAACCTATCTATCTCCTAATGCAAAAGAAACCCCGATATAGGAAACAAGCCATATTACTCAGGTGAAAATGATCACTTAAGTAAGAAGGAGACAGAGGCTTATACAGATCAGGAATAAAACCACATAATTACTAGAGTCTACTTTGTCTTGGAAAAAAATCTCAGCAATAGTCAAGATTTAAATAGATAACGTTACTAAACTGGAATGGGTAGCACTTTCCGTTCCTCAATCACAGTACGTACAACAAATAGAACACAAACATAACAAAACACAAAAATCTACTCTATCCAGTTAATAATCATTCATCACCTTAAAAATGCTTACAATAGAAAATCATATTTTCTATTCTCTAGATAATTAAGGTTATGTTTCTTTGAGTTGTTATTTCTCTTGAAATCATAGGAACAATCATTCTCTTACTTGTATAAACGTACAGCAGGGATGCACTTAACTCAGGTAAGATAGTGTAATTCACAAGAGAACTGTAAATTATATTTCCTTTTCTCACTTCCTTCCCCAGTTCTACCTGCAAATGGAAGCAGGGCAGATTATGGGCATTCCTCTGCTAAGGTATCATTTTTACTGCTCAAAAAGAAACAGAGAAAGTTAGAAGAGACGGAACAGATGTGCTGAGTTCTCCAGCACATCATCTCACAGTTCCCTCAGCAAAAAGAATCATAGAATTGCTCAAGCTGGAAAAGACCTTAAAGATCAAGTCCAACCATAACCTATTAAGAGCATACTTCAACTAACTGAAAGGTTAGGCACAAGATCATCTGCACTTGGAGCAGATTCCCATGGAAGCACAAAAAAGTCACTACAAAAAGACACACTGCTTTAACTTTGGAATAACATATTTCACACACTGGTGTCCTCATTTGTGTGGTTACTTATGTAGCACTAAGAGGAACTGCCCAATGTCCAAAAAAAAAAAAGCTGTCAAAAATTCAAGTATGTGATAGATGTTCCCCTATACACTGACTTTCCTTGTCTTAAGAAGAGTGAAGCAATTAGACACCATTTGCTTAATGCATATTTCAGTCTTACTGGGGTAGGAGATCTCCATATGCATTCTGAGACTCACCCTGCATGTGACCAAGCATTGTATCCCAATTCAGCAAAGTGCTTCGTTGAATGCGTAGGTCCACTTCAATTCAAAGTCCTACAGATACTTGAATGCCTTGCAGAACAGAGTTGACAGCTGAGCAGACAGCACATGCATCATTGCATTCTTAGGATGAGGTCTTACAAGCATGTGGGCAAGCAAGTTCAGGTCAGTTTGTAATGTCTTCCTATCTGGAACTAGCCAGAGCCACTGCTTTACTTTCATTTTCCTACTGGGATGTAATGCACTGGAATAGTTAAAGCTGTAGGTCACAGAAGTGTACTTCAGGCATCATGAGACAGTCATTAATCAATCAACCGGAAGAAATACAAACTGGGTAGATACCAATATCTCTGCATTACAGATGAGATACAGCCAGTTTACAAAAACAAAGCCATAGGAAAACAGAAGGTCCTTTTCTTATTTCCCAGTGTTGTTCCATCTTTTCTTCTGAAATTTATTTTCTCACACTAGAAGATTTCCTTCTCCAACTGCAATCCAACAATCTTCTTCATTCAGAAGCAAAGCTGATTCGACATCAGCCCTGAATGATAGCTGACACCTAAATTTGGAAAAGACAGCTCACAAGAGCAAACTTTTGTTTTTTTGTTTGTTTGTTTGTTTGTTTTTGTATAAAACTTACCTGAACACAGCAGTAGCAATGACGAGCAAAGACAATGACTGAACAAGAATTTGGACATGGAAATAAACTGGACTAGGATGAGATTGGCAAGTAGCTGAAGGAAAAGAATTGAGGGAGTCAACTGTCAGAGCAAGGAGAGGTTACAGAAAAAAACAAGACACAGAGGTTAGCCCGTTGCCCTGGAGTAATGGCTAGCCTTTAACACATGGCCTTTGTTCCTGTCAGTATTTCTTCTTGGACAGGTTATCTCAAGAATTTATGCTCTCCAATAATTACCTTTCAGAGGGCTCTCACTTATCTTATAAGAGGAATCCACCAGCAACCTGACCTGCATTGCTCATGCAATCATCATCCACCTTTCTAGCCTTTATCCCAACTCTCAAAGCAGAAGAAAGTGTTTTTTCCTATACTTCTAGTGCTGCATTAGCAAGGGCTGGTGAAGTTGATAAAAATAAAGGAGTTTTAATACTTAATGCTCCACAAACACTGATGTGCATGTGAGCAAAAGCAGTAAGATCTTTGAGCAAGATAAAATACCTCCTGTAGTACTGTTACGTTATCCAGAGCTGAAGGATGAACATAGGTTTTGCACCATCATGAGAAGCATTATTGTCTGCAAGTCAGTATTTGTTTTAATAAACTTTTGGAATTTGCAGGGCTAAGTTCTTTTCCTGTTACTCTCCCAAACTTTCTTCCATTACGCGATTACTTTTCTTCCCAAAGTACCAGTGCCAAAGAGAAGCTTTTACTTCCTGCACTCACTCCAGAGCCATTTCAGATGAACTAAAGTATGGGTTATTACACTTGTTAGGTTATCACACTCCCATTCATGCTCAGATCACAGTCCTCTTATGTTAGATTTTCTGTAAGGGACTCCATTACATCCTGTACAAGCAGACTGGCACTTAGTTATTCCTAGCACCATAGCTAGGACAGGAAGAAGGACTCTTATTTTCTCTGCTCTGGATGTAATGAGACATCTCTTCAGCCAGTCAGTAATCATAAAGAAACACTTCATCATAAAGTTCTGACAGAACATCAGGCCTGATATGAGGAAAAAAAAAGCCATATATCTTCCTACGTGGACCCTGTCATCAACCCAGAAACAAACAGTCACAGCACATGGACAATCAAATCTCCATTGCAGCATGAATTTGCCTCAAAAGGGCTTTCAGCCACTTCTGACAGGTACCCAGAGGAATTCCTTTTCCTATACTGACAGTACAACTAACTTTGTCCTGGGAGAACGTCTGTGCCTCACTCTGGCTGCACTAGTTTAAAGGAGCCATATATTGCTTTCAGTCCATAGAGAGCTTTGGGCCAACACACACACCCTAACTGACATTCCCACATCCTCATCTGAAACAGGACTCTACCACAAGAAAGAGTCTGATACAGAGAGAGCATAACAGGAGAGAGCAAGAGAAAGCTGTTCTTCCCTCATTCAACTTCAATAGGTGCCTAGGCCCAGCAATGTTGCACTGTAGGTTTGGATTTATGTTCTCCAATTAACACATTTCACAGTATAAAGTATTCTTTCTGTTTTGAAGGGGGAAGAAGAGGAGAAAAAATATGTTCCAGGCATTTGGCAGAGCAAACTTCCCCAGCTATCCTCTGGGAAGAAAAAGAAAAAAGAAAAAAAAAAAAAAAAGACTTGTCACCACACAATTTAAAAAGACCCATTTTTGCTGGCTCCACTCTGTCTCGGGGGTAGATCCAAGATATGGTTCCCACTCCTCAGGGCTGTGGCCTAAAGCACTTGGCATTCACTAGGAGAAGAAAAACAGCTCTACAGCAATGGAAGAGGAAGAGAAGAGCCCATCCATTGGCAGGAGCTGAGAAGGGAAGAAAGAGGAATGAGCTGCCAAAAGGTCACAATACATGGATGGTACGAAAGTCTCCCACTTCTGAGACCTCAGGTACATCCTCTTGGCGCATACAGCAGTCAAGTGCTCTGACTCCTCTCCTCTACCCTCGTATGTGGGTTCTCAGTTATGGCTAGCTGAAAAGCTACTTACTGACAGTCACATTGTTGGTTCTAGCACATGCATAACAGAATAACCATCTCCTTTTTCTCCAAATTCACACTCCCTGAGAGAACCAGAAGCCATATGCATTGAATACTAAAAAAATCTCATCATCTTCCTTGAGAGTTATGAGAGAAAAGCCCTTCAGAGATTCTTTGTTCAGAGAAGTTTTTGTGTAACATACACAAGTCCGTTACATGCTGAATTGTTCTCTGCATAAAGAGAATTATGAGAAAGCACTGTGTGATCCATTGAAACACAGGACATTTTCCCAGAAGTCAGAAAAAAAAAAAATCTCATGTATTGCATAGCTCAGCAATGCTCTACTCGAGTTCCTTAAAACATCACATGTGGATTCTGGAGGAATCTGAGCCTCGTTTCTCAACTTATAAGAAGGCTTAGCCATTATTTCAGAACACTTGGGGCAGTTCTTTACTCTTTGATGCAGCCAAAGAGAGAGAGAGATAGAAGGACAGGAAGATGAGAAACAACTTATTTTACCAGTAATCAGAGTGGGTAGGAAGAAAATACATTTGCAGAGTTCTGCACAAAAAATAATCATCCTCATGCTACAACAATGATGAAACAACAAAGCACATCACAGCATAGCAGCAGGTTACTGCACTTGAGTGATTGTGTCACTTCCTCTGAGTTCATTCCAGAACCAAACTCTTCAGGTTTGACTGTCACTAATCTATAGTGATGTAAGTATGTACAATCAATCTATGTACAGACAAGTAAATCACTGCTACATGGAAATTCTTGTTTCTTTGTTTGTTTGATGTTTTTATGACTAGATACAATCACTTACAGGACATTTTTGTTGTAGGGGCAATGAAGAACTGCAGAATCCCTTGCTTTTCATGTGACTTCTTGCAAAAAGTAGTTCAAGTGAAAACATGATATACTTACATGATATAGGAAGGCTACTTAATAAGATAGGAGGTATTACTTTTGATGTTGGCCCATGATATCAGATGCAGATGGTGGTGACATGGTAGTAGAGGCTGAACCTTCCTATCAATATTCCATTACATTTTGTTGCCATGCAACAGACAGCAGTAGAGGGCCAGACTGACCAAATGGCATCTGACATGGAAGTACATATGAAACAAAGGTGTGGCAATGAATTCCTTCATGTAAAAAAAATGGCACCCACTGACACATTCACTGACATTTGCTGAACTTTTACAGAGATCAAACAGTGGATGTGAACAGTGAGGTAGCGTGTGGTGCATTTAAGCAGTGGCAACAGCAACACGAAAGACAAGCCACATTCCAGTTGGCCATGCACAGCTGTCACAACAAGAAATGAATCTGTGCAAATTTGCTAATGGTGGTAACTGTTGAAAAACAGTGTTTCGTAGCTCTATCAATCAGTGTTATTGTGCTCTTCGTATCTTTCGTGGTTTTATGGAAAAATAGATGGAATTACCTTTGAATGACCTATGTAAGGCGCTCACTTGTACTATTTCTTCTGGTCTAACAAGACAAAAGATTGAGGGAAGGAGGAGAAATGCAAGCACTAAGTATGCTAGAGGAAAAAGAACCTTTAGTCTGAAGTCAGCTGATAAACAGCTGGCACCTGTGTCTTCAATTAGCATCATCTTGGATAAAATTCTGCCTGCTACCAGTTCAGTTGAGCAGCTTCTACTCCATTTTACCCTTCAAGCATTTATCCATCAGCTGATGAAGTTTCTCAGTTCTGCCTGGTGCATCCAAAGCTGGAGAAAGAGCTGGAAAGCGCTGCAGCACATGGTAAGAATCTGTGGCAAAAATTCCATGAGGATTTGAATGTTAACGTTTTTAACATCTAAAATCTGACACTGTTCAGAATATTTGTGGTGCATGCATAAAAGAGAAAACTCTTATAAAATACTGGAGAACAGTCCTCGAACTCGCAGTCCTGCAGAAGGAAGGTGACTCAGTTCTAACAATATCCACTTTTTAGAGAGCTGTTAGTGTTCTGAAAACAGCAGAAACTACAGAGCTTTGTTTCCACACCATTTCTTTCGGGGTTACATGTTACAGACACACCTGAAATACATGTTTACATTAAGTTCTGAAGGATTGAACTGGCTACTACCATAGTAATCTTTCCATGTGGTTGCAACTGTCAATATGCCTGAGAACAACATCACATAAAAAAAAAAAAAGTGTAAGCAGAAAAAGTACAACTTGACTTTTCTAAAACACTACGGTGTTTTTGATATTGCAGTTCAGTAGTGCAGTGATAGGTAAATTAAGCCAAATTATGTTTTAACTGTAGGTGGGATTTAAGGCCTGAACAGGAACTTCAGAAACATGAAGATCATGCATTTTCTTGGCATTCAAGTTTGCATGCACTGAGCACTCCATCCTAATTTCCACTAATATTTTGCACTCTGCTCAGGAAAAAGACTGCTTGAGGTGGAAGAAGCATGAGGTCATAGCTTCAGTGTAAGAATTTGCCTACACATTGAGGGATTTATTTAAAACCTGATGGGTTGAAAAGATAGGTGCCAATTCAAATCAGTCCACCGTTGCTGTTAATAGCAGCACCCACTGAACAAAACAGCAGTACCACTGGGAATGAGAAATTTGAATATGGGAGGAAAGATGGCAAGCAAAGAGTAAGAAGGGAGTGGTAAATGGAACAGCACACAGCAGGGACTATGAGACTTTGAACACCATAGAACTGCAGATGACAAACTTAAAGACCCAGCAGCCCTAGGAAACCACGTGAAAAAGACTTATCACACAGAGATCCACAAAAAAAAAAAAAAAATGAGCACAAGTTTTCAATATTCTAAAACTCAATAAATAAATAAATAAAAGCTATAAAAGATCAGGAATCTCAGGTACTGTAATCTGCTCCAGAAAGATAAAAAAAAAAGAAGGTGGTCAAGGACCTTACCAGTGTTCTAAAGTGTGCACAGTTCCAGAGGATTTGTGAGATGGATGTTCCAGGTGGCGATTCATCCCATGCTACAGGGAAATGCGGAAGAAGAGTCCAGGAAGGAAGCTGACCAGTATCCCTAGGGTTGTGAACTCCTCTTATTGATTTATTTTTTTTTTTCCAGATCACTGTTTACATGGGATGATTGGGCCTCAATACTGTATAAAAAAGGCACACTTAAATGCTAGAGCTGAAACACCATTGTAGAGGAAGGCAGAATATTCAGGTCAGGCATAACTCCACATCTTCCTAGATCCTGGAGTTTCACAACTTAGCATCTGACTTAACCCTTTACAAATAGGTCCCAACTTAGAGTTGAGATTCAGACACATCTCCTATTTTAACTAGGAAAACAAGCAAGGGAATGAAGTTCAAGTTCAAGAAGCTTAATGCTGGATTTATTGTGGAGAAGTCTTTTATCCTAATATTCCCATCTTTCTTCCCGTATTCCATCTGCACTTGGCACTGAAGGTTTACAAATACCTATTACATTTCCTAACCAAACCATGTAAACAATTTTGAGTTAAGTCATGTTTCTGAACTGATAGATTATATCTGATCCTTAATTCTACAACGAGTAGAGACAAAAATTACTACTAACAGAATAAGATTTTCATGTAATTCCTGGTTTCTATGAGCTGGACTTGGTAAGAAAGCAACATATTTTGAAAGCATTAACAAAAACCACTATCAAATGCTTGGAGAATAAATTTGGAATGATATTAGCGTACTAATCCCTAACACAGATCTCATCAAAACCTGGCAATTTGAGCTCAGAGCACCCTTCCCCACAAACCAGATCTCCTTTAATCAAACAAATTCTAAATACAGCCTGTTTGTCTTTTGCAAAAAAAGTGATCTTCTAGAATAGGGCTGACTTTGTTCCTGTATTCTTCAAAGTACTTTTGTCCTCCATCAGTGCAAGAGGGAGAACAATACAAAGCGTCCTGATTCTCCTACAGCTCTGTAACAGCAGAAGGCATTTTAGAGGAACTGACAGGACCTTAAAGGGAACGTATCGAAGGAGACAGTTTAGACTACTAAAATTAAAGTAATTAATCAATCCAAAGGTGATTCTCATCATTTAGCCTATGTGTTGAGTGTTTTTCCTTCTTGGGTTTCGCTATGAAATTTAACAGTTTGCAATCTGCTGCAGTCTCTGGAGCTTGATTCTGCCTTGATTCTGCCTTCAGTAAACCAAACCATCAGCAGAGACTGACACAGCATTGGGAATCCCTCCTGACCCCACTTTTATACAGGCAGTAGGCTCCAAAACTGGCTGATTAAATGGAAGCATCAGGACACAACAGAAGTCACATCTCAGCACACCATCAATTATTTCCTCCACAGCTAGAGTTTAAGACTGGAAACAAAAATGGCTGCCCTATTTGAACAAAAATGGCTACTAAACTTAAAAGAAAACCATGTTTGATTTGTTTTCTCCCTTTCTTGAAATCTGTAAGGGAGAGGGTCTGAAAATGAGTTGCTCTTCACTATAAATCCAGATTTTCCCAGTTCCACCCCAATGAAAACCACAAGGCTAAAACAAGGATGGACCTTGTCCTACCTTTCTGCTACAGATAGCATTTTACTGTCACTAAGGGAATAAAATAATCATAAGAGCATAATGGTAACGTGTTTTGTTAGCCACTGTTCTTCACGTGGGGCAATCAGTGGCAATTCTCAGATTTAATCTCTCTCCTTCCCCAACCATGCAGTTGATTACCTCTCTCATTCCCAGTTAAAAATCTTTGATCAGAGTAAGGCACATAAAGGAGCCTCTGACCCCAGCTAAGGGAACAACAAGAGATGACATTTGGCTCTTTGAGAGAGCAGTAGATAAAAAGCAAAAACGACAGCTGGAGTCAGGAGGAGCTAGTTAGTGGATTGCAGACCCAGGAGGGTGCAGGGTGGGGGCCTATAGAAGAGAAACAACAAGAGGCTACAGCCAGGCTGCTCCCTCATCTTCTCTAGGTGTCCTTTTTGAGTCAGCAAGAATGACTGCAGCAGATGTCAGGACCCATGAGGATCACTTTTTTTTTTTTTTTTAAGGGAAAAAAAAAAAAAGTTACCTAGAAAATAGAAATATTAAAAGAGAAAAATGAACCAAAAATCCATGCTTTCATATGAGGGAACAAATGCAAAAGGTAAGCACCAACTTGTAATGACCTGTGGTATGTAAATATGCTTAAGCCAGAAGGTTGGATTTTTCTGAGTCCTGTCCAACAGTGCCAATCATTTACAGAATTTGACTGGGATTAACCTGTGATTTCCACTTCAAGATGCAAATACATCAGGAGAAATACAACAGGCAAGCAGAAAGCAAATTACAAGGAGCATCCTTACACTTCTCCAGCACACACACATCACATTCAGAGCTGGCTTGCAAATACACCAGTGCTGTGAACGTCCCCATAAAACAATCCAGGCACATGCACACGTACTCACACATGTACGTCTCAGCACGTTGTATTGCTGCACAAGATCTCACCCACTTCTAAAACATCAAGTCTCATTTGACATTACTCAGGACACTTGATACAAAACATTTTTTGTCGAAGGAACCTGAGGCAAAACTCACTGCCACTACTGTAATTCCCTTGAAGTCCATGGAGTTACACCAGGGAGAAAGGTTGGCTGCTTAATATTTGTGGCTTGCCAAATGATGCATCTGTGTTAGTTCTTTTGTTTTGGAGACACAGTTCTACAAGTTATCACTATGAAATAGATTAATTTTTGTTTTAAAAAAGCTCACATGCTATAGAGACACAGCAAGAAGTCCACTTTCATCCCCCAGTCCCTTTTTCTCCATAAACACAGATGGACACTATGCTTTTTTCAGATTTGCAAATCCACAGAGGTGTGCAAAGACATTGCAGATTTTAATAGCTTCACAGAACAATCTAGCAAGAACAATGTTGGATGAACCTGCCAGACTGTTTTTCAGAACTCATGCAAAGAATTTTAGAAGAAACATTCAAATTAAAGCTGTGTTTTGGCTTTGTGCATCAGAGTAAAGAGGAAGCCCAAATTTTGGGGAAGAGAAGGGAAAGCTCTGACCTCTGAGCATGCTTTTGTCCTGTTTTCTAGGAGGAAAGTTGCACATATTTGAATCACACAGAATCCCAGAATCATAGGGGGTGGAAGGAACCTCTGGAGGTCATCTAGTCCAACCCCTCTGCTAAAGCAGGTTCCCTAGGGTAGGTTGCACACGTACGCATCCAGGCAGGTCTTGAATATCTCCAGAGAAGGAGACTCCACAGACCCTCCAGGCATTTGTTCCACTGCTCTGTCACCCTCAAAGGAAAGAAGTTCTTTGTGTTTGTATGGAACCTCCTGGCCTCCAGTTTGTGCCTTAGCACCACTGAAAAGAGACTAGCCCCATCCACATAACTCCTGCTCATCAGATATTTATAAGCATTGATAAGATCTCCTTTCAGTCATCTCTGGGCTGAATATCCCCAGCTCTCTCAGCCTTTCCTTGTAAGGGAGATGTTCCAGGTCCCTCATCATCTCCACAGTCCTTCACTGGACTCCCTGCAGAAGTTCCACCTTTCTTGAGTTAACAAGCCCAGAACTGGACACAGTACTCCAGATATGTCCTCAGCAGGGCAGAGTAGAGTGGAAGGATCACCATACTCCACCTGCTGACTACACCCTTTTCGATATACTCCAAGATATCATGGGCCTTTTCTGCCACAAGGACACTCCGCTGGCTTGTGATCAACCTGATGTCTACCAGGATACCCAGGTCCTTCTCTGCAGCACTCATTCCAGCAGATGCTTTGAGGAGGACTTAGGTACACAAGGTGCACTCACTGATAGCAGAGGCTTTGTAATCCAAGTTTCTGAAGTCTGTAATTTTCTCTCATAACAAAATGCTTTTAGAATGCTATAGTTTGGAGGTTTCCCATTTCATCATACTGGTAAAGCCACATTCAAAGAGGAGGAAGTTGTGTGAAGTCCTGAAAAGAAAGAAATGCCTCACTGACGTTCTCTTTTGATGGACTAGTCAGGAACCGTCTCTCTAGACCACTCATTTGACTCAAAGGCAAAAAGCAGTTTTCAGTAAAATAAACAGCAGCTAATCAAGATGAACCTATTTGCTTATAGAGTCTCACTGGCCAAAACACAGCCCCAGCCCTGAGTATTATTTATCTTGGAGGCGGCAACAATAGAAACTGAGCAACTGATTACACAGCTTCTCAACCAGTTATGATCCAAGATTTATCTCCTCGGTACAACAGTGAAGATTTAACTAGCTCTCTTCAGCCTTTCCTTTATATTTCTCAAGCACCCAGTTATCACTGGCCAGCATCCTGCCTGACAAAAAAAAAAAAAAAGCCCCAGCATCAAGAACACTTTACAATACTCAACAGCAGTTCTCCCACACCTGCACCTGGAGGGCAAAGACAAATGCTGTTAGAAAGAAATGTGTGAGCACTCAGAGGCAGGGACTTTGTTGGTACTTGTTTGTGCACTGCCTTGTGCAGCAGGGCCTAAATGCAGAATGGAGGCTCTGGACTCAGCAAGAGTTTTTTCCTCTTTCTGAATCTAGGAAATATTATCTTGCAGGATTTAAGACACTCAACTGATAAGGTTTTGGAAAGAATAATCTGCCTGCTTTCTCTGCAAATACTGATAGCTCTTTACTTGAGCCTTCATGCTGTTTTCATCTGAAAGGAAAACCTGCCATCATATGAATGATCTCAGCTAAAACTGAAAAACAGCACTGGTGTAACTGGCAAAAGAGACCAAGACCAACTATTTGAGAAGGGAAAGTGCTCAGCATTCACTATAGGGCAGGAAAAAAAATAAAAACAAAAAAGGAAAGACGAGGAAGAACACAAATTAAAGATATAGTGTGGATGTAGGAAAACACACAAAGATTCCCCCCCCCCCCCCACTCACCCCTGCCATCCATATGACAGTGCTGCTTTGTGAAACAGAACAATAGGTACATTATGCTAACCTATAATTACCCCGAGAAGAATGATAGCAAAGTCAAGGCATTACATGAACATTGGAATATTGGATACAATCCCATAAGAAGCAAGGAGGTGGAGGAGGAGCTTTAAAAAGAGATTGAACATTCCCAGCACAAAACATCAAAGAGGAAATTTCATGTTCTCTTCATGTCTATATGGATTTTCCTTATCCTTGATTTGATGATTTAAACACAATTCCCCTTTTCATGCATTTCTTGGCTTTATGCTGTAATTAGTTCCAGCACTGAAACATCCTCTTTTGACAGCATGGTGGATGTGGTGCAAAGCAGCTCAGCCTAGAGCACTACTGCACCACATGTATAAGCAGAGAAACAGGAAAGATGGATGGAGACATAGCCCCAGTGCTGGACAAAGGACAGCAAAGGGCTGGCAATCCAGTGAATGTATAATCAAGTGTTCCCAAGCACACACAGGCACTCAATACCTGCAGCCTCATTCCAATCAGATAGCAGGTAGTGAAACACAGGAAGCAGTGAGGCACAACTCTACACCTGCTTAAAACGTGTTGCTCGCATTTGTAGCATTATGCAGTGTTGGGGGAATGCTGGAAGAAAGACTCAAAACTGGGGGTTTTGCTTGTTCTGTATATTTTTAAGAGATTCTATGTTACATTAGACACTTTGCTCTCATCCTAAAAGCAACAAAAAAGGAGTGGAGCAGCCTATAAATCTGCAAAATCTGAAGATTCCTCCTTGATTCTTTCTGTAAGTGTAGGTAACTATGACAACCTAGTGTAAGCAACTGTGTCTCATCATCCACAGATTGCCCAGTAGGAGGCATGCAGACAGGCAGATGAACAGAGAAGCACTTTTTCATGTACTCGTTTAGGTGGACTCCACTCCTACCCATAGAAAAGAATGAGCCCAATTCCCTGCAGAGAGCATGCCCACCCACTCCAGCACATCGTGTCTCCAAGTGAGTGGCAAAGATTAAAACAACTAGCAAAATAATGATCAGCCACTGCAGGATCTTGCCATATCACTTGCGTACAGCTGTGCTCAAGGCCATGTTCCTCATAAAGCTTCTATGCCTGTAGCTTGGTCAGACACATGTCCAATGAACTGCAAGCTGGCTGTGCCCTATAGATAAGAAATGCCAATTTGAACAATTATTCAAGTTACTCATGGCCCAGTAGTGTCAGACTACTGCAGGCCACTTGCTCCCTAATGGCTTCAGAACTCAACAAGTGTTGAAAGTCACAAAGAGTCTCAAGATGCCCCACTTTATACTGGTCAGGGTACCTCTGATCACGCAGCAGGCAGTATCTTACCCTTGTGAGGGAGCTCAAAGTGGTTGCTGAGTCCATGTGAGCCCAGAACCCTCTGGTATAGACAGAGGCAGGATGTTTCCTGATGAGTTCTCACGTGGCACTGCTGAATGCAGGACAATTGGCAATGTCTTGCCTTTGTGAAGAAGGAATCTAAGCTCCTGTTGAGCTCAAAAAAGGTTGGGGAGCTAGAAGGGACTGTTTTGCACCTAGGAAAAAGTACAATTTGCTCTGTTTGAGGGAGAAAAATCACAGGCTGGAAATAGATTGGAAATAGGCTGCTGGTTCTGAAGAAGGACAATACTGCCCACCAGCTTTGTGACTGCCAGCTCTGCCTTTGCAATGGTGCAGAAGCCTGAGCCGGCCCACTGTGAAGTCCTGCAAGGCAGGGGGTGAGGGGCTCTGCCCAAGTCCAGCTGGTGCTCAGAGAAGTTCTTATACAGCAAAAGCTGTCAGCATGGTAATTTAAGGGGGGGAAAAAAAAAGGCAGACATACATGTTATTTCTGTGTTTATCAGCCCTGTCTGCAGCCACAGCCAAGAAGTCAGATCCCATGCTCAAGAAAAAAAGGAGATTATTAAGCATACCCCCACTCACTAGGCTAATGGGTCCCTAGTTCCCTCTCATTTTTGGCTGCCCCAAACCAGAAGGGAAAGAAACAGAAAGGATATGGCACATTCCTGTGCTCCATCATGCCTCCTCACATCGAGGAACAAAGAGAGGAACATCTGCAGGAGAGATAAGCAGCTGTCTGGCTCTGTTTAGCAGCAAGGGGGGCCTCTCTTCTTGTGCAAAGGTGTTAATTCAGATAGCAACCAAATCCTGCTTTAGTTGCACCAGGTTGCAGCAGAACGTTATTAACTTGGGAAAAATTATTTCTGGTGTTGGGCTCCTGCAGCTGAGAGCGGAATCTGGCATGCAGGCAATTACAGAAATAAGTTACAGGAGACAGAAATTATCCAAGACAGCCAAAACAACAGGGCATAAATAAAGCTTGTTTACAGAACGCTGGATAGGGCAGTGCTGATCCTTTTGTGCTCTAGAACAGATAAATCTAAATGATAAAAATCACTTTTATTTGGACGCTATGTAACAGAAAACCTACCCTTGCCATTTCACACTTCTCTCACCACAGACACCCAGCTGATCTCATAACCCTCCTCCCTCTGCCACATCCACACACACAGCTATCCTGTCCATGCAGCACAGCAACTCATATTTCATCTGTTCCACGGGCTCCATGAGTTTGTACCGCTGCCCACCAAGTGCTGTCAAAAAGCCACCATCTGGAAAGGATGCTGGAATGAAATCTATGCAGCTCTGCGGCCTTCTGAGCGATTACAGCTATGACACTTAAACCCGCTAATGTGCTAAGCATTTTCTGGCAAAGCTGGTGAGTTACTATGGTATTTTGGGAGGGGGTGAGAGCTTTAAAAGATGTCTTCTCCGAGGAGGAGCAGAAGGAAGGAGGCAAAATGTAACAAAGCAAATTCCTCAGCAGCCTGATACTCAGCATACTCCTCAAACTTGCCATAACAAGGGGTTATGTTTCAAAGATCCAAAAAAAGCTTCTGAGGACAAAAATAAACTTGTGTGTTTCTGCCAGGTGAATGCACAGGACCGCCTTTTGATGAATGTTTTTCTGATTTCCTAGAAATAAGAGCTTCCCTTTTTCTTGTCCCTGTTCTGGCTTCAGCCAAAAGCAGTCTGGTAGTTTTATTCTTAGGCTTCCAAGTCTTTCAGCAGAAGTAATGCTGCTTCTATACATATACCTATATATTTATTATATATATTTATTTATACACACACACACACAATATTTTTTTATTATTATTATTATTTTTATTTAGGTGAGAATCAGAGGGAAAGCTGACCCAGGAACACCACAGGCTTTGTATGGAAAGCCAGGTGTCTGCAAGTCAAAGCGCTGACCAAATCCTCAGCATTCCTACCAAGACAGGGGCCAGGCAGTGTTAGCTGAGAGCATAGGAAGGCTTAGAGATTCCAGCAGCACTCAGGCTGACACCTGGTGCAAGATGTCCTGCATTTCTGCTTCCAGCTTCCTTTTCAGGGACTTCACTGTATTTGCTTCTCAACTATAATTCTTGCACCAATGCAAAACTTGCTCATACAATGCCATTAGAGTCTGTCAAGTGCTGTCAGGTTAACAAATTGGGGGTGAAAATACTAACATATGTTTTTTTCTCAGATAAGGCCATCTTAAGAACTATTGTGAAACAGTGGTAGCAAGGTGTACTGAGTGAGAACTATGACTTAATGTTCTTTTAAGAATCAGAACATTAAAGCACTAAAAATATAGTCAAGGAAAAAAAAAAAAAACCAGAAGTAAAAATACACCACATACACGTATTTTACATCTCTTCTACTCACCATGGGTAATGCTGGAAGATGGAAACATCTCCAGAATGAAGGAGAGGCAGACACAAAGACACAGCTCTCTCAAGTTACACCAATGTGCAGGATATTTTTGTTCAGTAACACAACTTTGTGCTTAATGCTATTGTTATTGTCACCTTGACCACAGAAAGGTAAATGTGTTTGTTTTATGACTAGTAAAGAGGCACAGATGGAATCTTCCATGAGAAAGCTAGTTTATGACACTTAACATTACGCTCAAGAGCGGTTTTTGAAGTAAAAATATGTTAAAATAGTAAATAACACAGATCAGGAGCTCTGGAAATACCAGGAAGCAAAATGAAGAATCAGCCTTCCTTTAAAAGATAGGCTTCTGCTTTTGTTCTTAACTTGGCAAGTTCCAAGGGATGTAAAAGGATCAATGAAAGAGAGAGCATTAACAGAAACAAATGTAAACAGAATTATTGCATGTGTGAACTTCTGAGGGGTAAAACCTAGAGTAATCAGAAAGACGCTTCCCTGTAGCTCTGCTCAGCTGACAAATGAGAGGTAGGCCTCCTCCAGACTTCTGTGCACTTTCTTAATGACACAGTAGCCCCCATTTAATACAAAAACAAACACCACACAACCACACACAACCCTCAGTACCCATTGAGGAATTCTCCTGCTATCACTGTGGTTTGTTCTTCCTCTTCTGGATGATAGATATGGCTGAAGGAATATTCCAAAAGGATGTAATTGGGAACAATGAGGTAAGTAGAAGATTTCATTCCTAAAGACCTGTCACACTACACCCCACTTTTGTTCTCCTAGCTGAGAGGCTGCTAGATCAATTGCTTCTTCAATCTCTTCTATGCATGTGCAAATGCTACCTGATACAATCTACTTATGTTAGAGTCAAATTGAAAGTCAGCACTCAGCAACATACACAGGTGCACATTTGCAACCAGCTGACATCACTGAGGACAAAATGCCACTTCTTTCCCAGCACACTCTGTCCCGACAAATGCATGCAGCCCTTACCCTTGGATCCATCAGTCAGAACATGCAGCACAAACCCCACATGACAAAGCCAGGATCCCTATTCCTGAAGGAAAAGGCCTGCCCTGGGAAACTTGTGCTGCCCCAGACAAAAGTAAATGCTGCCAGCTTTCTAGGTCAGCACAGCCACCTGGTTACTATCTACAAACACTGCCTATCTCTATAAACCTCCTGAGGACTTAACTGAATCCAACCCCACAGGAGCCCCTTGCGGGACTTATCTACGCTTCTCTTGATTGAGAAGCTAAAAGCACACGGAGGACACAAACCTCCAAACAGGACCTGCTACATTTGCTCTAACACCTGCACTATTTTAAGCAGCCAGACATGCTTTATCTTCTTCCCTGCCCACTACTTGTCCATTCTGTGACACAGTTCCACAGTCATTTTAAGCTAGCAGTAGTTAACACTGGCCTTAAAATAAATGTCCTCTATCCTTCTCTTGCTACTGTTCCCACTCTCACACTGCTCTCCCCTTATGACAGCATAAGCTCTTGCATTATCACTAAATGTAAAGCAATGATGTTAAAGGAAATGTTTAAAAATCACATTGGTTCTCTGGTCTGAACTATTCCACAGCTCGTAGAAAGAAAGGCAGTGTCAGGATTGGGACACAAAGTCAGGGGCAGCTGGAAGTCTAGACTGCAAGACTGCAGCACCATTATGGAACTATGCCATCAGCCAGTCTTGTACTTCCTTTACTGATTCAGTCATTTTTTCCTATATTTTGAAAGATACCAAAGCAAGGACATTATAAGAATGATCTGTTGTTTCAGCATATCTTAAGGGTGTCTGTCCATCCTCACACTCAGAAGTCATGATCATGTCATTTCAGTCTCATTTTACTGCTAGCACTTTCAAGGTCACAACCATCCATGCTGCAAATTGTGATCACGTGGACTCTGAAGAGGACCAGAAAGTTCTACCAGGAACAGACCACTCAATACCTTTACGTCCATCATTCTAGGTTTTCCATGAGGCCACAAAGTGCAACTTTTCTGCTATTTTTTCCTGCAGCAGTGTTAATTTGCTCATCCTGCATTGCCAGCCATACATCCTTTAGTCCACACTATATAGTTTCTGTGCTTGGAACGCAAACAAGTAGTTAGTGTACTCTTCATGCTGTGATGCTATAATATGATGGAGAGTAAAGCAACAACAGCACAGTGACACAATGCTAGGCTGCAGCAAATGAGAGCAAACCCAAATGCAGCAACCATGGATGCAGAAACAAAAGAAGAAAAAATGCTTACTTTTGGAAGGCCGCCAGTAGGCAGGGATCAACAGCAAGGTACCCCTGCTTCCACTACTAACCCTTAAATGAGGTGTAGGAAGGGGAGGATCCTGGTTTTACCCCTTCTGGTCATTCAGGCACACTGCAGAGAGCTGAGCTCCCCCGGGTTGGCCCTGCCTTCCCACCAGGTGCTCAATCACTGTTTCAAGCTGTGACTTTGCATTTCTGCTATAGTACTTTCACACATAAAGATAATAAAAAGCAGGATAGGTCTCTCATTATGAGGTTATACTTGATGCAAGTCCAAATGTAGCTCCCTGTTCACATAAATGATATTGTGAAGGTGTCCCAACAGAAGAGCCTTCAAAAGGGATGCTGTTCAGTAAAACAGCACAGAAATTCCTTCCCAATGGATATTCTGCTGCTCATTAGCCACTCTGTCAACAGGGAGCAGTAACTCTTGTGCATCTGTCAACAAAACCTATCAGCCAAAAGGGCCTGTCTTTCAAAAAGGACAGTTCATAAACAGCAAGCATATCTCTGGTGGTATTATTCACATCAGATATGCCATTGCAGAAAATAATGAACCTTCACTCTTCTTAAAGCAGAAATGCATCCCCTTTGTCTTTTTACCCCCTCTCTCCTCCTTTGATTTTATGGAATCCCATTATACTTATTCACAGTGGCGATTCAGAAAGAAACTTCTATGGACAGTGTATTCTATTAATGTAAAAGTCAGTGGAGACTACCTAAACAAAACAGGACTCAGGTGAAGAACTGAGAAGGGAAACGCCTTAGTCACATGTCCTGAGTGCCACCACAGCACAGGATGGTCTGCTGCTTCCCTCCTGACTTCCAGCCTCCCAGTCAGAAGTCAACACCTTGCAACCATTCCCTCACTTTTACCAATTGAAATAAACTCTAAGAAACAGAGCTGCTATTTTTTTTTTTTAACCTAATTTTATTTATTTTTAAGGAGAGATCTAAAAAGAGAAGCTTAGCAAGCGCACCAAAGGGACATTAACTTTCAGAAGAGAGGTGCAAGACAAGCCGAGTCGCTGAACAACTGTAGCTCCGAGTTTGTCCACATACTGCCCTGGCCTACAGCCACTCAGCATGAGGCAGATAACTATAGTCACATGTTAGGTTCAAGTGTAATGAGTCCGGCCTTTCATCAAGCTATGATATGTAAACAGTATGTCTATAAAAAAATAAATATTTCTCTCCAATGCTCTTAGTAGCCTCAACAATCTTCTGTGATATATTAAAACAAACAGACAGGACCTTTGCTCCTTCTGGACCAGCTCATACTGCATGGGATACAATCACCAAGTGCCATTGGTGCTATCACATGAATGGCACTGGTAGAAAGGGGTCTCAGAACAAGACCCTCACTACTAAAGCCCTACATCAGAATCTTCAGAAAGGCACTGCAATTGTAAAAGATTTTTCATCAGTATGGTTGTGGGCCCTTGGTATTTGCCCTCCTTACACCACTGACTTGCGCATTTGTTGAACACGTATTTCAAAGGAGAGCTGTGTTTCTCTGACTTAGTTTGAAACCTCAGGCAGTACAGAGCGCATAGCTGGTAGTTCCTGAAGCAATGCTCTGCCCTCAATGAGTCACTATTGAATTGAAGCCCAAACTTGATGTTAATGGAACAGTGCACGAGTGCCCAAATCAGCTCTGATGTGGAGATCCTGACACAGAACGATTGCTGGAGATCCTATAGAATTTAACATTTGGGCAAAATATACATCAGGGACAGATCATACTTCACTACAACTCAGCAGAGAATTTGACCTCATGAAAACAGCAGAGCAACTTATTCCTGTGGGGAGTAGGAAGAGGAATGTGTGCTGATTTTGTAATACTCATGCTAGGCTGCAAGCTCTCCTGGGAAAGCACTCACCTTCTGTTCCATCCGCAAGAAAAACCTCACAGCACTACCAGATCTTTTTGCAGTGGGATGAGAAAGTTGAGGGTCTTTTATAGTAACTCTTTCAGTAAAAGGAATGTGATCAGCTCCAGAGTCACAGTCTTATCAGAAGGTTTTTTAACCTCCTGTTAACACAAGTAATACTGAAGTCACTTTAAAGAAGACACTAAGAGAAAAAAGAGCCAATGCTTCTGTTTGCTTACACTCCAATTTTGACTGTTCCTTATCTTTGGACATCCTTGTTTTTCACATCCTTCACACAGAACAGATGAGAAAAACGTTTTTAATTTTTCCTGTTTTTCAAATACAAGTATAAGTCAAGTGTAATGTCAGTCTTCCACTGAATTCAAGTTTTGCGCTGGTAGTCCCTTTAATTCCTCCAACTCACAGTATTTTTCCATCTTCTTCCTCCAAAATTTGTGCAGCCAGAAAGAGACAACATGTTTCCATGTGAAAATCACATAAATATTTCATAATGTACATACACTCTTGCTTGAATAAGTCCTATATAGGAAATCCATAATGAAATTGTACTTTATGGATAGTTCCACGAGTTAAAATAAACAACTTCATCTCAAACATTACATTTGGGGCGGTTACATGAAGCTAGCTAATTGTTTCAGACCTCAGTTCTTTAGAAAACGTCACTACAATTTTCTAACCAACCACCTTGGAAGCTCACTAGCAAATCAGATCGGACACAAGCTGCCTGGTTTGGCACAGCCAAGCTAAGATTCTACTTGCACACAGTTCTCCTCTGGGACAGCAAGAAAGCCCCAGTAGGCTCACTATTCCACCAGAGCTCTTTCACTATATTTTGGCTTTTCTATTCCTTTTTGCAGGCTGGAATGTGAAAGTGATAGAAAAGCGATAGAAATTTTTAGAAATCTATCATCCAAGTTGCTTCAATACTAGCAAAGGCTCAAGTTGCTTATTAAATTGGAACTTGCTTACGTTACTGTTTCAAAGACTTTTTTCTGATGTAGAGTGCATTAAGAATTTGTGTAACTGCTTCAGAATTTAACTTTTATTCTTTATACAAGTGGGGATAAGTAAGGAGTGAAGATGGAGTTATACTTCACCTGTTCAAAGTTAGAGTACCATCAGCTGGTGCATGTTTATATGTTGATGGTTATATTTTCCCTACCAGATTCATAGAGAGCTACAATGATCCTCCCACAAAAAAAGAAGTCACGTCCTTGTGGACTATGAAAAGCCTCAACTCCGGCATTAAGATCTGTACTATGGTTTTCTGTCGCTTTTATATAAAGAGACGTGGAAGGAAGAACCAAAAGGAAATATTTTGAGAGAATTTCACTAAACTGGCATTTTAACATAGTGGCTTGGGAATCTAAATCCAGTCAACAGTGGTGAGACATTGATGCCATGAGCACCTGTGCCACAGTGAGCATTTTTCAGGATCACATTTGTCCAGAACTCTCCTGAAGAGCATATCACCAAGGAAATTGATAGAATTATTGCTATGCACAAAGTCCCCCTCTAGCTTCAGCTGGAGTGGTTGCAGTACCACTGTAGCTGAGGTTACCTCCCAAGTCTTGTTGAAGGGGATTCCTAATTTGCATGAAGCAAGACAAGCTGTGTTAGCTTTAGTAGTTTAACTAGATGGTCAGAACTAAACCAACTGATTTTGCCTGAAATTAAAGCAGTTCCACACAAACTGCTCTGCTTGGGGTCTGAGGCAGCAGTAGTTTCTGGAAGTGGGAAGGGCATAAGCAACTTATAATTGCAGTGTCACACATCAGAGGATACCCATTTCCAAACACATTGCTTAAAACATGAACCTGTTTAATTCAATCTCTTCCTGTATGGCTTTATTTTGCTTTGGATGAGTAATATGTTGATTTATCTTAAATCAACTCCTTAACAATTTACTTCCTAACTGAAAGAATAAGGAAGATCCAGCTATCTCACACAATCAAGGACTGGTATTAGAGTAGAGGGGCATTGCTTACATTCCTGCTGGCAATGTTGGACAGGCATCAGGCAGGAGATTTAAGTCAGCATATCTGGAAATCCAGCACTAAGAACTAAATTCAGAGAGAGAAAACCTCCATGGCTACTATAAGCTTAATTTAAAGTGTGTTATCTCATTTATCCTAATGAAGACCTTGCTTTTGATGTGGAAAACATCTACAGAACTACAGGGCATGGGAGATTCTAATTAAAGTCTTTGATCCATTATTTGGTTTTCAGTGACAAATTTGTTTCTGGTATAACTCCAGTGAAGTCAGAGTTATGCCAAAGATGAACTCTGTAGGAAAATATTGTTAGAAGATAAAATCATTTTGAAGAAATTAAACAAAAAGATTTCACACAACGTAACTGTTAGGTATAATTTCTAAGAGGAAAAAAAGGAGGGTTGTAGAGAAATTGAAGTGGCAGCTGATTTCACAAAGAAAATCAAGTTACATGTTAAGACCTCAACACTTGTTTTGCAGAGTATCAAAGGTATTGTGCTTGTTATATTGGCCAAAAATAAGAAAGAACTGTAGCAGATTATGTATTTGACAACATGATTTCCTGGCTGTTGCAAAACAAAACACAACAACAAAACAGTTAAAAGAATGACTACTCATTGTTCAAAAGTGACACAAACAAATATATATATATATATCAAGCCCGTATTTTGCATCTGAGATCATTTCTGCATTGGCCATTCTCTTACCCTAGGCTCAGAGAAGTGCTGGAGTTTGTGACTGGCTCCCACTAAAACTTCTGCATAGCAGCACATCCCTGTCTGATTTAACTTTCTACTGCTGTGATACGTTTTGTTCAGTCGAAGTCCTAAGGCAGCAAGGGAAGCTGTTTCTCAGGTACAGGTGATTCTATAACACAGAGGTTCATGAATTCCCTATCAACCATACAATGCTTTCACTAGTATCCTTAGAGGACAGTGCATGGCAGAGGGACTCACAGCTGTAGGTTTCTGCCTGCAGTCTCCCTTCCCCACTATCCTCATGAACATTTGCTTCTGAGAGATCTGAGATTTCTGCATGGAATTGCTTTCCATCATCACTTCTCAGACTACAGCACAGTAAAAAAACTGAAGAACAGGTTTCTACCTCTACAGGAACTTCTCTAGGAGTGGTACAAAGGAGGATTTCTAACACAGAAAATGCAGGACAGGAGGATAGCTGCAGAAATTAAGGACTGATTAGACCATCTCTGATATGCACCTTCGTTGGCCTTAGCAAAAAATTGGAAAGTAGATTCTTTAAGGAATGCAAGACACTCACTGAGTGTTACTGTGTAAACATGAAACATTCTGCTTAAATACTTATTTTCTTGGTCAGCCTTGTCATCCAGGAAAACCATTCCTGGATAATATTCCTGTCCCAGTTTTTTTGTTGTTGTTGTTTATTTTTTTGGTTGTGGGTGGTTTTTGTTGTGTTTTTTTTTCTGTTTGCTTTTTTACCTGGAGTGACTGGCTAATTAAGGAGTGGTAGAGACTGGTGCAGAAGTGCCCTGTTCAAATATCAAAGAAACAGACACAGTAAGACAGATAGACCTTCAGTGCTAGCTGATCTCAGAGCAGCTCTCTCCCACACCACATCACTGTTGGCTTTCCACGTGACATGAAAGGGGCTGTTTTTCTTTTATCACCTCTCTAAACTAAGAGAACTGTGCAAGTTGCAAAGACTGAAACAGCAAAATTCAGGAGCAAGAGAAGAATCACATCTTAAAGAGAACCTTAAGCAAAGAAAGAAAAAGGAAGGAGAAAAAAAAAAGTAATTTCACACATAAAAAGGAATATTGACTTTGTTTAGCCAGTGACTTCAGTAATAATGAAATTAGTTTGTGATACCTACAAAATAAAATTGAATCCATTGTATCATTGCTCATCAGGCGCTATCAGAGTCTGATGCAACCTGAATGCACTGCTCCATATCTAACCAAGGATACGAGCACTTACTATCTAGCAAGCGATAGGCCCAGGGTCACAGAGCTCCTCACAAAATGCAGTCTGCTTTGCTCCCCACCTCCAGCTGCACAGAGTGCATCTTGCCTATTTTATTTTGGACATAATCACCACTCAGCACATCATTAGGGCTGCCTGGACCAAGCCCAATGCTCTCTACAAAACAACAGCAGGGATAGTCCAGGCCTTAAGGGTTCACCTGAGAGGCTGATGGGATATAGGAGACTGTACAGTGAACTATAATAAAAAAAAGCACATGGAATCGCTGTTCCTCTTGCCTCATAATACTGAGCTACGGCAAGTATTTGCTGAAGACCCTATGTAGGTCACCTCTGCGTGCCTATTTTCAAAATAAAACATCTGCCAATACAAAGGGTTTTAAGGATTTCTACCCTCATCCTGGCAAAGACATAAAGCTGATGAATAAAACATTCTGCAGGCTTCTGTTCTACCCCTTGCTGCAGCCACTGCATATCTGTTGTGTAGTGAAGCTATGACTTTCCACTGAGATTCTGACCATTGCTCGGGGGTTTCCTGTTTGTTTCTACAAAAAAAGAGAGTGTTTTTTTAATGCTTTCTTTTTATCACTTAAACTGGGCAAGGCTTTCAGAAGACTACATCTTCTCCTTGAGTTACTACATACACACAACACCATAGGTGGGCATGCCGTACTAAGGAGAAATGAATCAGAAGAAGTCTAATGTGAGGCATTTACAATCTAAATTAGGCACAGCACAGCGAGGCTGACAAAAACAGTGGCACAGGAGGACACATACCACAATAGTGAGAGCTCAGAGGATGTGTTCAGCGGGTGTCATGAGCTTAATGACTCTTTTTCTTGTGTCACTTCATTCCCCACTTCCCCCCCATTCATAATACTTAAATCTTTAGACAGTGAATGCAGTCTTCATCTCACTGAGGCAAAATGGCAGCATTTCAAATGACTTCAGTGGCGTCAGGATTTGGCTTCATATCTGGCATAAAAGACAAGGGTGGAGAACAGCAAAGGATGGCTAGCGTAAAAAGAGTGGGTTTTTTTTGAGTGGCTTGGAAGAAAGTTGACTAGCACAATGCAGAGCATCAGGGGAAGCGCCTTTATCCGATATAAGAAAACGCACAGAGACATCTATGGTAGGAGAATGCTGGAGCAACACAGTAAGCTGAATTAGGAGAGAAGCTGGCACAGCTAATAAAGCAAAGGTAATCAAATACTGGAGGTGACATTCGTTTCCAGATTTCACTAATATAAAGTCACTGACCTAATTATAAAGAGCAAACAGTATGGTCAGAAAAAAAAAAATAAAAAAAATCAAAAGGGTCAGGAGTGAGCAATTCAGTGCATTACAGACAGGGATGTGGTGTTTGAATCAGATAAGGATACTAAAAGCCAGCACAGGGAGAGGTGTGAGCAGCATATCCTGGTAGCCCAGTGGAAAGGAAGATAGTTTTTTAACAAACATCCTGTTGTATAATACAAGAGAAGGGGAGGCCTGAATGATAAGAAAAAGGGCACTAAAGAAGGTGCTAATAAGAAATCACAAATGGTGGTGTTTCAGCTCCTAAATTAAGACAGAAAACAAACCAAAAAAAAGTAAATAAAATAAATATCTGCTTATAAAGGTAAACATATGGTGGGTGGGTATCTGTAGGAATGCAAAATAATACAATTAACAGTAATGAAAGCAATTTTCCCCAAGTGGCAGGGAATTTCAGACGAGATTTTTGGGACAGATTAGAAGAAGAGGTAGAAGAGAACAGGAAAAAAAAAAAAGAAAAAAAAAAAAGCAGCAATTCTAATAGGACCTTAGAAGTCATAAACAAAAGATAACAATTAGCTGTGTGTTCTGTTCTCCAAAAAGATCATGGGGACTTTCCACAATACAGCAGAGGCACCAGGGAAGAGACCTCAGCTGCACCAAGAGTCTCCATGGGAATCGGCACCATCTGCTTCACTCGGCAAGGAGAGAGGGGGAAGGGCACAAGGTGGGCAGTGCAACGAGACACGGTAACCCCACATCACTGCCATGCAACCTGCTCACCGCTCAAAGAAGGTCAGAAGTGCCAGTAAGGAAACAGGCAAGCGAAGAATTTCCTCGAAGAAAGACCATCAGCTGCACATAAATACTAAAGAAAATATACACAATGGTGATAGAAAATAATGAAGGAGAATGATCCAAATTATTTCCTGGTGTATGCTGGCATGCCTCCAGCAAAGTCCATAAGGTGACCAAGATTTACAACAGTTTGAGGATCTGGTTCAGTGAGCTAATTTTCTCATATTGCTGCATTATGAATTTGGCAAAGTAAGTTCCCATTAAGGGTCCTGTCACCATTACTTTATTTGGAATCAGCAGCACTAACACAGAGATTCCCCAAGCAGCGTAGATATCATGTTTACACCAGAAAAGGAGAACCTGTAGAGGTCACGTTTTGTTTAATAGACTGAGGACAACTCTCCATACACAGAGCCAAACATTAGTCTTGCTTAGCTGAATAGTTCCAGGATTTCTGATGAGAGCAAGGCATTCCAAAATCCTGGCATTGCTCACCTGAGCAGTCTCATTGGCTTTAATAGTATTAGTCACATAAGTAAAATGTGCAGGATTTGTTCCTTAAAGCTGATCAAACACATGTTCAGCTAGAGGAACGTGTGTTCACCCTTAAGTTAGTTACTCTGGATACTATTTATATACAAATAGCAAGTAAGTAATTATAATGGTTATTTATCCGATACAGGGTCCCAGCTACCACATGGGAGTTTCAACATTCTTCCCTATTGAAAACCCAGCAGCTAAATATTTCTGTCTGCAGTTTTGAAAGGCTGCACTGTATTAGGAGTGTTCACATCTTGAACTAGACCAAGGAAAAGAAACGAAGTTATAAACCTGCAGAAGGATCTGAACATCTTTCTGTAATATCCAGTTAAAATGTACATTTTCTCCACCTACCTCAGGAGGCACAGTAGCCTGCACAAAACAGTCTGATTCTGCTTAATGCAAGTTATGGGGAAGGTCCAGAAAATCTAAGAAGTCAGGAAGAATTTTTTTTTTTTTCCACCCCTCAAAGATTGGTGGAACTGCACAAAATATCAGTCTGCTCATTCTTTGAATCTGAGACTAATCGAATACTGATTTTAACTAGATCTCAGTGTCAGAGAAGTCCTATATTCACAAAGACCAGGTCCAAACAATACACATAAGCACCTAAGCATGCACATCAGCTGCACAGCATATGGAATCCAGAGTGGAATTTTCCAGCACAGGAACACCTTTAAGTCACCAGTTTCCCATTCTAATTCCTGCCAATTATTTGACTGGATTTGTAATCTTCTACCTCTTTTCTTCGTTGGGAAGAACACTTTTCCAAGGCACAGTTCTACTCAAAAAATTCACAGCATTAACATGTTATCAGATCAAGGTAAATTTTAAGTACCACTCACCACCTTGCTCAAAAAGCTAACGTTGTAGAAAATCACATTTTCATGAAGATTTCTCCCCATATTTGATCACTGGATAAGTTTATTACATAAAGGTAAAATTTCATCACTCTCTCCAATGCAGATAGCACCATGTAATGCTGTGAAGTGTAATATGATGGAAAGTACAGCAATAGTAGCACAATGCTAGGCTGCAGCAAATGCAACAACCACAAACGCAGAAACAAAAGAAAAAAACTGCTTACCTTTGGAAGACCTCAGGTTGGCAGGGATCTCCAGCAAGATACCCTTGCATCCACTGCCAACCCTTAAATGAGGTCTGAGAAGGGGTGGATCTGGTCACTCAGGCATACTGCATGCAGCTGAGCTCCTCTGGGTTGACTGTGCCTTCCCACCAGGTGCTCCATCAACTGGTTCAGGTTGTGACTCAGCATTTCTGCTATACATCATTACACAAAGGAGCAGAGTACGGAATATACTTAGACCAAACAATTTTATAAGTCAAATAAATAAAAGTATATGTAAACAATGGGCTTCAATGTATCTTCTTGTCATGTCTCTTCCCCACTATGAATTTGAAAAACATAATGCTAAGTGATTTTTTCAAATTCTACAATTCTATCCAATTCTACAAGTCAGATTTTTGAATTCTAAATCCAACTACCAATGTGCAGAAGGGTTGAAGAAAACATCGTGGCCATAGGTCAAAGGAGTACTCTGAAACACTGGATTGCTGCAGGGAGAGCACCAGAAGTCAAGGGTAGCAATAAGAAGTAATGAAAGTGGAGTGCCTGCTATGCCAGTCAGCGTGTCTACACAGAGATTGCTCCTACAGCCACAGACAGTGCTCTTAAGATTGAGTTTTCTCTCTGGCATTGAAACACGTATTCTCTGAGGGAAATACAACAGGATACAAACGTAAGATGTGCCGAAATCAGCCAAGGGATCTACAGAATGGTTCACATGCCAAAAAAACCTAATGCTAGAAACCAAGTTAACAAGGGAAGGCCCTGGGGCAGAGTCAGGAAATTGAAGCATACCAACTCTTTTTCTCTCTGCTACTTCATATCTTATACAAAACAAAGGGCATCAACTTAAAAGACAAATGAAAAGACAGGTGACACTGGTCATTTGACTAACCAGAGAACAAAACTGTGCCAGTAGTCAAGTTTTGGGTTACTCCAAAACACTTCAGAAGCAGTTATGAAATCATGCTAAACTTAAATAAATGCTAAAAGGAAACTTGGGGCGGGCCCCAGTTTTCAAGGCTGGCCTCAGTCTCTGCAGGAGGGAGAACCCAAGCACTTCTAACGGAGCAAGATAGCAGTGCTACAATTCTAGGCTATCTTTAGCTCCAGCAAGCTGAGAACTATTTGCTGGTTATCAAAATAGTGCATGCATAAATGAGAGAAACAGGATGTGGCAAAACGACCAGAATCATTTAAATTTTATTCTGAATCAAGACTCTGCCAGTCTCCATACCGTATATGGAACATTTCCCCTGCAGGTGCAAGAAGTTTCTGTAGGATTTGCTCTTGCATGTAGCATCCCACAGACTAATATTTTAATAGATGCAACGGTTGATTAGTTGATTTTTTTCCGGTGTGGGGGGTAGGGAAGAGAGAAGGAAGAAGAAGTGGAGAAAAGATACGTAAACTACAGGTTGGGGGGAAGGGATGTTCTTTCCCTCTCAGAGGCCCAGCTGTACAAACCATATGTGGTAATATAACAAACCACCTGGTCAAAACATAAGCAAGTTAAAGAATGTAAGGGAGAAAGGCATGAATTATTTCACTGGGGAGTAGTCTATTCTCAAAGAGAGAAGGGAGAATTGATTTTCATGACAGGAGATAAAGCTCAGCAGATAAAACTGGATACTGCTTGGTCTGCCAACAGAAAACACAAACAGCAACCTAGCTGAAGGAGGAAGGGAGCAGGCCCTGACAGCCGCCAGGCAGGTGCCATTCCAACAGCAGTATGAAGAAGTCCAAATGGCCGCTGAGGTGCACAGAAGTATTACTTGTTTGATATGAACAGTCCCTGTTGCAGTCTCCACAGTGGGCCTCATCTTCAACAGCTGCTCTGAACTAAGTTGCATATAATGGAGTTTGTATGTTTCTAAGAGAACTTCTTAACTGGAAAAGGAGGTTAACAGTTTGTGTTCACATATGAAAAAGGAAGAGCTGCCTTGAAAACATTTATAGGTCCTTCCTCTGTCCTTGAGGCGCACCTAAATGCTTTACTTCTGAAAAGCTACTATCAGCCCAAACCACCTGATGAAGATTTAACTGATTCGTTGATTCATAAACGATTTAGCTGAAGGCAGAACTCTGCCAACTGGAGATTCCCTATAAACTCCTGTCCCTCAGTTCTCAATCTAGTTTGGAAGTAGGCCTATCACAAATGTTATGAAGCATCCCATGGATTAATGCACCCATTCTGATGGTTTTTGAATAAAACATCAGAATCTAAGCAAGAGATCCCTAACTATAGAGAAGACTGGAATGAATGGGGAGAAGGAAGAAGAGGATAAATGCTGCTGTTCCTCATTTGCCTGATCACGAGTCAGAATGGTTTATAGTGTCAGACTCAGGTAAGCTGTCAATTCAAGGGATGACCTTTTGTTAGCCACTCATCCTCCTTGCATTTTTATTTATCCGTCATAAAGTTGGGCAAAAGCAGGCACCTTTCCTGGAGAAAAAAAAAAAAAAAAAAAAAAAAAAAAACCTAGCCTCTGAGCCAGATGAATAAATTATGGAAAGAGAAAAACATTCTATCAAACAAAAAAATGCCTCACTTTATTCCAGTTTGAGATAGCTTGTCATCATCACAGGAAATAAAAAAAGTCCAGCTAATAAAGTCTGCATGAATCACGTTCTCTTTGGAACTTCATGGAACTCTGTAAGCAAGAGTTCATTTCCATGTGCCTGTTGCATAGACAGCCAGTTGCACTGGGTCTGTATCACAAGCAGGGACCTGAGACCATCATGCTTGTATTAAGATTCTTAGAAGCTGCCACTAGTTCTTGACTCATTTACAGTATCTTACCAGTTCTTACGGTTTGATTTTACATTTAGTGCAATGTGGTGTTCTTCATCAAAGTTCTGCTCCAGAGCCACATGATTTACAAACTGTAGCCTTCATAAGTATAAAAGTGTTTCTAACTCTTGAATTTGCAGAGAATACTTTGGGTTTGTACTATACGGGCTATAAACCTAAAAGACAGACATTCAAAAAGACGCTATTAAAAAAATTAAATCACAGTTCTTGACCTTCCTCTGGAGATGAAAAGCATCTGCCTATGACACAGTTTTCAAAATTAGCAATATTACAGCTACAGTTAAAAGTTCCCCTATACGTGGGGCAAAGCAGCAGTAGTCATAGCCATGTAGTATAGGCTTCTGTTTTGTTCAGCCCAACAAACTAAATAAGAACTTCTTGGACTCCCATCTCTTATTAAATATTACTGGGAAATGATTTTCCCACTTATGGTGTTCTGGAAGAGATTTGCTGTCATCTTCCACAACAGCACAAAAACTTAAAATTTCAAAAATGTGCATAAGCTGACAATCCATTAAAAAAAAAAAAATTGTCTTTGAGTACAGTGCTTCACTTTGATTTTAACCTTTGGGGTCTTTTGAATTAAGTCATTTTCATGTAAAAGGAAAGAAACTAAAAACTACTGAAATTGAATAAAGCTACCTGTTCCATTGTTTTTCTGGAAAACACTATCAATTCTTTCATTTAGAAAATTAATCAAAAATCAACTGAGTTCTATGAACTGGATTGATTTTGATGATTTGGTATAGTTCACCCCAAAACAATTGGTCAAAAAATTCCCTGGTCTTCTCTAGTTTCCAAATCACTGCCCCATGCTGCCTCTACTCAACTCACAAGTTGTTCTCATAGCATTCTGCTTTTAAGCAACAACTTAAGCAGGGTTCAAAATAACTCTTCAATTAGGAGGGACTGCATTTATATGTATCTCAGACATTCTGATTACAGACACATGACTATCTAAAAATTACAGTTCAAAAATGTTCCATTGAGAGCTTGCATTTTCCCTTCAAGGTGTTAGAATCAAGAAAATACAGAACACATGGGAAATCCAGAGAAGGAAAAAGCTGCCCAACTAAAAGACTCAACCTTTAACCACACTTTTTCAGTTCTTTTTACTTCTCATCTTTCTCTCCTGTAATGCCACTGAACTGATGCACAGTCTATGTATCTTTGTTAAACATCTATCATAAAGCTAGAGTTAAAATCCATCTTCACCTTTCTCCACACAGCTCTCCTTGACAGTCATTTGCTCTTACATGTATGGTGTGGATGGCATTTGTGAAGTACGGGGGGGGAAGCATTTCAAATCAGTTTCCTGTGAACAAGCAGCCATGGTGTTTCACTAGAAACACCAGAGAATTACCTCCTTTGGAGAAAAGCCATAGGCTTAAAGGTGTTGTGGAGCACAAAGTATCTTCTCGCTTCTTTGAATGAATGATGGTTCTTTGATCTTTTTAGACAAGATGAGGGAGTCTTGTAAGATCTTGCCTGTAAACACACTGTAGAAAAAGGAAGACCTTGTAGCCACCAAAACAGAAGAAAGTGTGATTATTTTCTTCCTTCATCACCCACTCCTTTCCTAAATTTAATAGGTCAGTAAACAGCAAATCCCACGGAAGCAAGTCATTTACCACTAGCAGAAGACTTCTCCTCCACCTCCTAAATCTAAAAACTAATTTTTAAACCCACTATAGGTGAGGTGCTCTCAGCAGACTGTACCCGAGTCAACTGCACGCATACATGCGCATGAACAGAAGTAATCTCTAGTAATCATGATGCATACATGATAATTACAATTTGTCCCAGTAAGTCCTTTTAAGGCTTTTTACAAGCACTCATCATGTAACCTTTATAATACTTCTTATTGTTCTCCTTATATAGGAAGTGAAAAAGAGTTGCTGAGTAGTTAAACAACCTGTCCAAGGACGCTAAGGAAACAACAAATAAATGTAGGGTGCTTTGACTCATTGTGCCTGAAATCTAACTGCCAGGCATGATTCTCATGCTTGTTTCTCCAGGCAGCTTGCAGAATTCATTAACGTTTTCAGGAAACACATGATCTGAGTTGTCAAAAGGATTTTCCTGCCCAGCTTGACTAGACAGACAAGAAGAAGGAGACTCTTCTTTTATGTGCTGATATCTCAGCCTCAATTTTCCTGTCCTAATGGTATTCTCAGAGTTCAAGAAGAAAGACAGGTTGCTAAGCTTTCTAGAGCCTCAGCCTAGCAAAGAAGTATCCTCTTACAGCTTCAGGTGTTCAGTGATAAGTGGAAAGTCTCACATTATCTACCTTTACTAAGTGTCAGGTGAGAGGGTCAGAGGTTATGTTTCAGTTTAAAAGCCTTGTCTTCACAGAAAATGAGAACAGTTAGGCAACATGTTCAACAAGTGACTTAGAGGAGGGTGAAGAGAGGTGTGGTAAAGGCTTCATAAAGTTCTTTTCAAATTAAGAGTTCCTGACAGAAATGCAACCATTATCACTGCATTGCTACCTACAGTGTGTCCAGCTCAACCACTATTGCTCTGTAGCTGTACCTTTTTTTCTGGTATTATGTTTTTCTTAGATTATTACTTTTTATTTCTCCATACAGTACAGTTTTTCCAAGAAAAAAATGTTTCAGACTCAAGTCTCAGCACTTCGGAACAAATGATCAGAAATGAGAAATACAGCATTCTATCTCACACAAAACCTACTGCTTCCAGCATGCACTTAGAGTAGCTCTATTGACACAGCTTACTGCCAATAAATCCACAAAAGTGAAGTCTACAGTTCTGAGCAATGAAAATCTAACAAAGTTAAACATACTGCATGTGTTCCTTATTCTAAGGAAAAGGGTGTTACGTGATTAATACTAGTCTGTTCCGAAAATGTAAGACTTGCAAGAACTCCATTATTTTCTACTTAGTGTTCCCATTAAATCTCTCTCAAGAGTCTATTACAAATTTCCCAAACTAAACACATGTGGCATAGACAGCTTTCACTTACCTTACTCAAAAGAACAGCTTAGGAAAGAAATTACCTCTTGAGAATGTGTGTTTCATACACTATAAGCCATGGTCACTGGAGGCAACTTGGGTTATAATAAACGCTGGTGTCCTCTAGAAAGGAATTATGAGGATCTTCCCTGACCTATGCCCACCACATCCATGAACTGTAAGAGAGTCACACTTAAGCAACTCTTTCAACTCTTTCAATGGAAAGGAGAGAGAAGGGGCAAAGACTGAGCTAACTTCCTTTAATATTAGTAGGAATTACTCATGCCATGTGAAAGAGCTTCCTTATTTACAGCCATGGACAGCTGAAGGAAGCCCTTCACATTGCTAGTTCCAGGACATGTCTGTCAGCAAGCCTTGCCATCAAGCTCTTGTGTTGTTTAAAATGTGTGCTGCAAAGAACCTGGCTCCATCCCCCTGATGACTTCTTCACAAGTATCAGAAGGCTTCTCTTCATTTTCCCCCAAAGCTGTCTCTTCCCCAGGCTGAATATGTCCAGTTTTTTTCTCATCTAATGACATTAAAAAAATGTTTTGAGAAACCAGTCTGAAGTTATTTTTATTGTTTCTTCCATTCAGTATTATGTAAAAGAAACTGAAGAGACAAACCATCAATAGTACCACTTTCAAACTACCATAAGCTTCAGTATATCCTAGGTTACATGTGACAGGGGAGCAGCTGCCTATAACAAAGAGCTGGATGAAATTATGCAGGTAGATGTCATGTATTGAGAACACGTGAGCTCTTACAGACCTGTATCTCCAAGAAGACCGACAGCTGTGAGGAACTGTAATAAACACACACAATATATATATTTTTTTATATATTAAAAATATATTAATATTATATAAATAATGTCCAGACAGGCATGTTTTGTCATGCTTAACACAAGCACAAAAGCCAGCAACTCCCAATTGTTATTTAAATCTTTCTAAAATCCCAAGCTTGTGACTTCATCCCTCTCTCCCTTTCAGTTCTCTAATTTTAAAAATGGGAATAACATCATTTGGACCCATCAAAGGAATTTCCTGTATTAGAACTGGTGCACTGCTTTGAAGATGTGAGCTGTTATTCTGTGTACCTTAATTCAAGGCATGGAGAGTGGACAGTGAGGTGTATCATAATTGCACACCTTCCTGAGTATTTCTGCACTACACACACAGCCACACGGTAATGATTAAGCATGCAAAATCCTGACCAGCGTGCACTGGATTCAGTATAAAGCCTGGTAAGTCTCTTCACTGGCTCCAGAAAATTCCTCAGCACAGTTATTTCAAATAGAACTCCTTTCATGAAACTTTTCTCCCACTCACAGCTTCAGTGCATGTCCTGAAACTCCGAGCAGTATTTAAGCTAACGCTGTAAGACAGACAAGTCTGTAATGACCAGAAGCACATATAGAGCATGCTGTGGTTCCTTTCTAAGGAGGTACGTTAGGCCAGGGGCAGCAGAGGCAGGAATCTGCAGCACATCATGCAGAACCATCCTGTCCTTCAGCAAAACGTCCACTGCCAGTTTTGGAGCCCTCTCCTGAGCAAAGGACAGAACAAGACAGGGTGGTAAAGTCAGCTACAAACTTCTGCAAGAAACTGTGTAGCGTTCTCTTGTATGCTTTTTGGGCAGAACAGACAAGCACCACTACAGTCTGTAACTGGATAGGTATGCCCTTATGACAGTGCAACACCTACGGCAAATGCTGACCTTCTATAAAAGTTTTCCTGCCAATGAACTACTTTTATTCTCCACCCTTGAAGGCGAACAGTGTGAGGCCCATGTTCTGCTTCTATGCACCTGTGAATTCTGGGCTGGGCTTTTGTATTCTTTTGTCTCATATCTATGATGTGAAAGAAAAGAGTATGTTTACTACTCACTGTTGCAAAAATAAGAAAGCAAGAATGAAACAGTCATTCAGGACAACATGAAGGGTTGATTCTTAAGCCTATATTTTATGTGCCAGTAGAGCCTGAGGCTAGTCTAAGCCCTCAGCACACCTTGTGGTGTTGTTAACACCTGATCAAAACATTTCAGGTTTCAAGCTGAAAGATTTTACATGCTTTCTTTGCAAGCAAACCACCACATAGCAAAAAACAACAGAGGTTGAGGCTCAGTTAACAAGTCCTCATTTATACTGTTCAATTCAGAAAAGAAAAGAAAAAAAAAAAGAAGAAACTACTCAAATTACTGTAGCACAGACAGATGGACAGTAAAGGTGGGAAACTGCTGCATTTGGTGATGTCATATGTTGAGAGCTGTTGTGGAACAGTTATGACTAAGTCCTTTCAGGTCACGCAAAAGCTGCAAGAACTTCTCCTATGTTCTGTCAGAGGAGAGCAAGGAGAGAGAAGAGGTGCTCAGGTCAGTTTAACCACTGGCATGTAGGCAGGCTCAGAGGGATTTACCCTCACAGGCTTCCCCTGGGGGCCTCTTTGCCAAATATAGTGGGAGCAGAATCCATTCCGTACCCACAAGCAATGTATTCACAAGTAATGGGATTACGTTTCTCAGACTCTACAGATTTCAAGAGAAGGTAGTAGAGGGGGGGGGACCAACACTGGAGAGGGAATTTCTTGAAGCAAACAGCGCCTCCGATGGCAATACTGGGTCTCTTCAGGCTGTGTGGTTGGGTTGTCCTGATAAAGTTTCCACTGTAGATTCTTAGAAGATGCAGAAAATCCAGCTTTGAAAGATGTTGCCAGAATAGGATTCTGAATAAGGCAGATAAGAGGTCTGATCTGGCATGACAAATCCTGCTTAGCAAGCCAAGGGTTAAGTCTATGAGCCAGAGGAAAAGGATCCTTGCTTCTGCTTCCTCCCAGAACAGTAACCCACAAACTTCAAGGTGACAGTTGTGCAATTCTTTCTGCACTGCAACGCGCTGATGTAGAGGCATCACTGACACTGCCTCCCGCCCTTTCCAGCAAGGCTACTGCCACCTCATTTCCCATCTCCACGCTGCAGTGGAAGGAGATTGGAGAGAAAGGGATTTCCATTAGCAGAGGGAGGAAGAGTTATTAGATCCCCAAAGTGGTGTAGCTTCTAAAAACCCCAACACAGCAAGGGGTCTCCATATCATGCCTCTCCTCAAGATCAGAAACACAACTGTCACCAATTTTGGCATTTACAGCTGAGGCTGTATTTGCCTTCTCCTTGCCCTGAGTGCCCTCTCTCTACAATCCCTCCCAAATTCCCCCTTACCACTTTTTCACCTTATGCTGGAAAGTAGGCCTTGCTGATTTCTTGTAGGCTTGAGTCCTCTCCCACCATGATGCCCAAGGATGTCACACCAGGCCCCACAAGCTCCTCTCTCCTCCAAGGAGCTCCACAGGTAACCAGCTGCTCTCATAAGTCTCATTTGCCTTTGGGTGCCCATCCTGCTGTTTAGCAGTGACCATGACCAGCTCTAATTGACAGCTGCAAGCTCTTTGGGTCAGAGACAGCACAGTTAGTGCAGTGAGTTGACAGTCTACTGGAAGCTACTTAGAATACTGATTTCCAGTTAATCGTATTTTGTATAAATACTCTAAGAAATGTCTTTCATTTGTGTTACACTCTCTCTTTCTTCATTTCCCTTCTGCTCCACAAAAATCTCGCTTCCTACTTTACTACGCCTCTACCATGTTTCCTATTGATTCCCTACATAATTACAGGGAAACTACAATTATAGCAAAGAAAGAAACTGTATACATCCTCTTCTGTCCCATAGGAATACAAGTTTCTTCAAATTAAAATGCTACAAACCTTTAGGATCAGACAACTTTGTATCTGCACTCCTTTCCTCTGACTTGCTTTCAAAGTGAAGCAACTTACACGTGTATGCACACATTCACACATTTTCTTTACAATTCTCTGTCAATTCTGACCTCTTAGTGTGCTTCATCAATGGTAACTCATCACTTCACTTTGATAGGTGGCTTGCTCAGCATCCCCCATCTCACTTTGGCCTTTCCAGAAGTTAAAGAAATAGAATATCTATTAATAATATCCTAACTATTTATATTTTCTTCCACTAAAAATATGATCAATTCAGCAAAAAGTGACATTGAGTTTGGACGACTGGCAAGTCACTCTGGTAGAATGTCTCTGGGCCCCTTAAAAATAAGGATTAAACTAAAGTTAACACTTTGACAGTGTTATCAACTACCTCAAAACTGCCAGAAGACAGTTTAAAGATTTTCTATACCTTTCAGGTGTCCGCAGCTAAAACTAGAACCAAGATTACATACAGAGGAAGGCACAAAATGAAACTAAAGTACAATACTCCCATAGGCTGAAATATCAATATTGAATTGGAAATTTTCTATTTTAGTATATTTATTACATTTTCAAAGACACTCCAAGTTTTCAATACACCTCTCAGTACTTAGCTCAAAAAGTGGCATATTTTAAACTAGACTGGGTGCTTTCTTGTCCACATGGTAGTGTTTTTTAAATCAGTTACAGTACCTCAAAACTTGATACCTTTGGCTACTGGGCAGACAGAGAAGCAGTGCAATGTACGCAGGTGACCAAAAGTAGCCAGGTTAAGAAAGCAAGCCTGTGACAGGACCACTGCTGAGCATCATCACTATAGCCCAAGCTGGGCTGAGTGCCCTTTGCCCAGAGTACCTGTTTGCACTGTATAGAATAACTGTTTGCTAAGCTGTGTTTAGGTATTACTTTACACTTATGCAAAGAACAAAAGGGCATGGTGGCCTTCACACGGAGCTTCGAGGTAAACTACGTATATAGAATCAAGACAGACAGCTGTTGTTCAAATAATCGTTTTTACCCAAATCAGAAAGTGTCTATAACCAGCACACAAGAAGCTTAGAGTATCAGTGGAAACAAATTTCAAGATGAACTGCATGAATGAAATAAAACCTGTGCGTGAGGGCGTTGCACTAAATCTGGGAAACTTCCTGTTGCAGTCTTAGATGCGGAGCACTGGCAGAATTCACTTGAGCTTTATCTCCAGGCAGGCAGGACTTACTGGGGGAGAAGAATGGCATTTAAGGGCTTCCAGTTAACATTGCTCCCTGTGGCATCGGCTCCACGCCACATGTCTCAGTGTGGCTCTGCAGATCACCCCTCCAGACAGTCCTGTCAGGTAGATGCCATTTCTCCTTCTATTACAAGCCTCTCCTCTCAGTCCACACATTTATTCCTAGCAGATGCCTGCAGTTGTCCTGCGGACCTACCAGGGAGTATTGGAAAAACACAATAATATAACGAAGCAATCACACTGTTTTTGCCTTCACATTTAGGATGGAGACTTGCTTTCATATTGTGACCACTCTGATGCCCTATGGAATTATTCCACGTGTCAATACTGACCAGACATATTAATAGGAGCTGCTCATTTCCTTTGCTGCAGGAAGGTTTTCCACAGGAACCACATAATACTAGCTATTTAATATGAAATGTGTCAGGAAATTTGTTAGTGAAACTCAGAGACAACTTGCACAAAATTGGGTCCTCTTCCACACTTCCGGACTGATAACAGCTTTGAAGCGGGGAACCGATAAAATCCCAGCACCCAAATCCACATAGCAAAAGCAATCAGGTAGGTCTTCTTGATTGTGCTGCCAAACTTTGTGTTTTACCTCCAAAGTGCCCTCAAAAACGTGATTGATGTTTAAAGATTCAAATTATGATATATAAAAGCAGCACCCTGGAGCTTCCTGCTGACTACTGAGAGGTGTTTTAAAACCTTGCTAAGAGACTAAGAAAGATGGATGTTTTCATTCCTTCCATGAGATGTATACAGTATCCTAGAAACACCTAGAGGTGCCTGATCAAGGGCCTAATATAAAATTGTTCATCATTCTGTCAACCTAGAGCAGCAGTCACTCTTGCATAGACAGCTCTCCTATGGAGAGACTCCAGGGGGAAGGAGAGGAGAAGGCTTTCTGACCTAGAAATAGGAAAGGCATAGGGCTATGAGTTGGGAAAAGAAGGCAGAGATGGAATATCTATATGCCCCAGCTGTACCAGAGAAGCATAAGGACCATAGCTATCAGATCTAATAGCAGGCAGAGCCAGGAACCAAACCATTTCCCAGACATTCAGAAATCAAGTAGATTCCAGTCAGCTCCTTGCCAGACTTCAGTCCGTCCAAAGGAGGAAAAAGCCTCACAGAATCCGTTGCAGTTTTATAGTATGTGCAGAGAAGGTTAGGAAGAGTAGACAGGGAGCACAGGCTACATACCTCCTCACTGAAACTCAGTTTAAGCAAAAAGCAGTTACCCAGGACACAAGAGCTGGATGCCAAGATTTTTTTCCATGTCTCTATGAAATCTGGTACCACCCAGCTCAGCAGCAAGTGCCAAAGCAGGTTTTAGGGCCTTTGATATATTTAAATTTCAACAGGAGCATCTCTTCATCTTCTCATCAGGATTCAGGTATGCTACTGCAGAGCACGAGGAGAGGACAACAACCTTGTGTGAAAATGCCATCAGCTGCCTTTCATTACAAATAATAACTTACATGACATGTCTGCAAATGGTCACAGGAGCAGAAAAAGCCACATGGAAGAGCAAAGGTCACCTATGACTGCAAATCTGAGACATGACTAGAAATTCATCCCATAAACAACGACCTAGTGGGAGCACCAAAACAAGAAGAAACTGCAACAAGACAGGCAGGACAAAAAAGAATGCTTCTTCTAGACAAATCAGACTACTGAAGATTTCCCAGGTGTTAACCCTGACAGTACATATTCTTAAGGAAGTGAATAAATAGTAAGTGTAGAATCAATTCAGAATTTCTCTTCTAGAACATAGTTTTCCACTCCTTATCTGGTCTGAATTAGAGGCCTGTGAACAGCCAGGGAAGACAGTAAGTTCCTTAACTGCAGTGCCATTATGCAAATCAGCATCAAACAAACTTTGCATGCACACACAACTTTCAGCACTTACTTAGCACTTTACAACCATTAATCTCAAGCTGTTCTTTAATAAGCGATACAAAAGGTTTTATCTGTTTGCACAGGGAAAAAACGTACAGGACTTGGCTAGAATTATACAGAAAGTCAACGGTGTAGGCAGAAACCGAATGCAAGTCTCTGCATTACCAGTCGGGATCGTGCCATTTCCTCTGTATAGCAGCCAAAGTGTATGTTTAATAAACAGGTTGTCTCAGGTTGTTGCAAGACCTGGGTGAACTGGCACACAAATTTTCCCCTAGGGTTGACATGAAGGAGCAAACGTTGCAAAGAACAAAATAAAGGTCGGGTTATTTAACCAGTAATCATAATTCTGCCTTGCATTTCTGGTCTCTTATTTTGAAATTTGTCAAGGCCTTTCTTGCAACACTGCTAAGTACTATATGACTGCCAGAGCCCTTGAAACATAAGAATGGCCACACCGGGTCAGACCAAAGGTCCACCTAATCCAAGATCCTGTCTTAAACTTCAGCCAATAAGGAATCCCTAAGGAAGTGCACAAAATATGGACAGGATAGAGTAATATTCTGCAGAAAATACAGTGACACAGTCTCTCAACCTCCAGCAAAATGTGATTCAGACACCTGGTATTCAATAGCTCTTGAAGGCTTTTCTGTCTGTGAAGCTGACACTTTTTGGACCTATGTTAACCGTAACACCCCATACATCCCGTCGCAAAGAGTTCCACAGCTTTATTGAATATTTTGTGAAAAGCATCCCTTTTAGTGCATCTTTTACCAGCCTCTTGTGACCTCATTTCATGTCCTAACTTCCAACTTCAAGAGAAATTGAACATTTATCCCACTTGCCTCTTCAATGATGCTTCTTTCATACAACCCTCAGAAATCTTTGAACAGACTGAAAAACCCAAATTAATTTAATAGCTCCTGTAGAGAAGTTGTTCCTTTTCATCATCCTTGTTTTCTTCTAAGCACATCTTTGAGGTTTTGTATCCCTTTCAATGCGAGGAGACCAAACTTCTCACACTATTTAACACTCAGCAAAGCTGGGGTTCATACGTCATAATAATGATATTTTCGATCTTGTAAATAATAACTCCTAACACTCAGACCGTCTTCCCTTATTTCTTCCTTTTTTTTCTTATTACCTTATTATTTTCCCCAGCCATTAGCACAAAGCTCATACACTGATGAAACTATCTATTATAACTCCAAACCCTTTCATTTCAGTGTCAGTAACTAGTTCTGTCTCCTATGCTATGTATGTTAACTTGAGATTGTTTTTCCCCACTTGCATTAATTTATATTTATCTAAACTGGACATGATCAGCCATTTTAATTAGCCCAATTTTTCAGGTTCTTGTGGTCCTTCCTCAATACTTTGTAGCGACCTTATGCTTTTCCAACCTGGAATATAATTATTATAATTTGTATATATCATATATTACTATATATACAATATAATTAGCAATTAGCTGATAAGTTTTCTGCCACTCTGTCCACTTTACTTCCCAGATCATTTGCAATACCAGGCGGCACAGCCCCACTCGATGCAGCTGGGCATCCACAGGTGACCTGAGAAATGACCAGTTGTTCTAAGCCCGTGTTTCCAGGTTTTTAACCAACTACTGTGGTACCAGAGGAATCTCTGGGACAGTTTAATTTCTTTAGAAGCTTCTAGAAAAGAATGTTATCAAAGGCATTTGGAAACCAGGCTGAGCATTAAGTTGGCTGCAGAGTACAAGCGGCTACTGTTGGAGGGGAGCTGTGGTCCCCAGATGCAGGCACCATTTCCCCACTTCCTAACCCTCCCAGTAGGAAAAGGAGAAGCATACCTCATTCTCCCCGGTTCTCCTTTCCTGCTCTTACTACTTCCCCCTTCCCCACAACCAGACTAGAACTGGTGCTGGCCTCTTACCCTTGGAGAGAGAGGCACACGAAGAGTTTACCACCAGCAGCACCAAGTCTCAGCAGAGCGCAGGCACCGCTGCAACCAGAGCAGTGATACCCTTATTGCTATTTGAATGTGCTGCCAGCTTAAATCAGAAAAACAAATGTCTCACACAAGCACTGTAGAGCTACAATTTTATTATGGAGTAACTTTCATCACTCTTCAAACAATCTCCAGCTAAACAAAGGTCTAACAACCCTAATAGCATCTTGGAACAAATAAGGATTTTCATGCAATTTTATAAGCACGGGTCTGGTATCAGTCATGACAATCAAGTTCACTGTAGTATTATGTTCATAAATATGCAAAAGGAAACCCTGAGCAATTCCAAAAAGGCCTGTCAGAAAACAAAACCACTCCATAGCTTACAGGTAAATGGCACTTCTTAGCTGCATTTTTGGCTTCTCTCTGTGTCTCCAAGCTTATCCCCTGGGATGTCCTCTCGAGTGTGACATTCCATCAATTGCCCACTCTGGGATCAGGTTCTAGTCTACATACAAACTCTTGCATATTGATTCACTCTTACCAGCTTGATGCTTATTCCCTATCCTTGGGAAACCATGACAGAAGTAAATACAGAAAACAATGACTACCTTCCTAAAATAAAATGTGATTTTATCTTAACAGTAGGAATGAGGCAGAATTCTAAAGGCTTTGAAATAAGATCTATATGCACCTACTCAAGCTGAATTCCAGCACTGTGAGATGGTGCAGTAGCAAGTATATCCTTGTATCAGCCAGCTCTCTTCTAGTAAGACCTCAGGGAGCACCATTTGATCTGGGGCAAGTTCTATCTTTTGTTAAACCAGAACCAGTTCAGCCTGATCCAAGTGAAGACTTCCACCTGTTACCACGTAGCACACCACTTACAGTGTTCATTTACAGATGGATGCTCTCAGCCTTGGTTTGCCCCTGTGATTTTGTTTTTTTTTTTGAAAATCAAAAGCCCGCTATTAAACTGAAGTGAGAATTACACAATCAGCATTCATCACTGGCAGCAAATAACTAGAGAGAACACATAGCATCCAAAACATTGCAGAATAGCTCCAAGTCTCCCACTAGGAAGATGAAATTTTCTGAATAGCACCATCCTGAAATGGCTCAGTGAAGCTAAGTGGCTATAACAAACTTCTGCACAGGCAGCAGGAATCTTTCTTCAGCTGCTATCTTAATACTGCTCTTTACCAACTCGACGTACGGAGCTACCCAGGGTGAGCACAGCTTATCTGGCAGATACGGTCTCACAGGTATCCCAGACTGGGAAGTAAATACCGTGTGTGGTTGTAGGGCATAGAGCATCACTTGAAGGCAGAGAGAATTAATGGTGCAGTTGGTATTAACATATGGACGAAACATTGCTTTAAAAGTTCAAACAGCAACTGTCAGCTGAACAAAGTTGGCACAAGGGTGGCAAATGGGTTTTGCAATTGTGCTATTTTTACTATGTAATACTGATAGTGTATAAAAGAACAAATGTTGTGTATATGTTCAATGCCAAACCTAAACCGTTGCTAACAGTGTTGTTATGATATGATTAAAATGTCACCATCATTACTTGCTGAAAAGGATTTTATTTTTCCCTCCAAGCAAGTGTTTTCATTACTGGAGTTTTACCAGACATGTTTGTGAGAAAGAAAGGTGAAGGAATAACCCAACTCAAATATTTAAAAGCATTTAACCGTTCTGGCTCATTGACAACTGTACTCTCTCCCTGCGATTTTTAAGAGCTGCTGATGCCTCATGGAAAAAACTTTGAAAAACAGTATTGAAAAACAATTTTGCCAATGTGTCATATTTTCTGTTTTATCCCTTCCCTTGCTTCTCACTAGTAAATGAATCTATGTGAAAACAGAACCTTGATTCTTTAGGTAGACAAAATTTGGATCTGAGCTCTGCCAAAGCATGTGGGTGTTTGGATCCTGTCCATTAAAGACATTTTACTTCAGATCCAGGTTCAATCTTGGAAGCTCACAAGAAGTGCTGAGCTCCAGGATTTTGTTCAGATCCATCCCCGTTACTAAGAAGTCATCTTGCTGCCTGTCTCGTGTGTTAAGCTATAGACTTCTGCTAAGGATCTCATAGGTGGCAGCTAATGTCAACATTTGCTCACATTCTAAGTACAGGGTGTTGCTGAATATCCTACAGGGTGGGAAGATTCTGAGAAGTTAAAGGGAAAGGTAGCTAGGCTGTCTTGAAATAACAGAAACTTGATTTATCTCTCATACTGGCACAACATTTTGGACTTCAGTGAATTCACACTGACTGAGTACAAACAAAACCCATAGTCTGTATGAAGCCAACGGGTTTTTTTCCACATTCAATGCCTTGAAACAACACATTCCACTCCAGCCAAAGAAGCTCCTGCTCTCTCATACGCGCAAGAAAACAGAAGTTCACCCCAAATCTCCCACTGCAAATTACTACAAGCAGAGAGGGCAAATGAATCAACCTTCCTCAGTTCAAAAAGATGCCAAGCCAGACATAATCACGAGGGGGGGAAAAAAAAAAAAAGGAATAAAAAAAGAGTCATATTTCAGCAAAGTCTTGGCTGCAGATTTAGCTGCAATGGGCAGAGCAGTGGAAATACTGGGTAGGTACCTTCCCTGTGAACATGCAGGACAAACTTCTTACACGACCTTGCCCCTCTTTTATCAATACTTCCATTACCTTTCCTGACATCTACCCCAAGGATGCTGAGGCAAAGCAAGAGAAGACGACCAGCACACAGACAGCCTGTCTGTTCAAGTACAGCTTTTCATCAGCGGATTTGCCAATGGCTGGGGTAGCTGAGGAAGACTGACAGATTCATAAGAGACCAGGGTTTGTGTTTCACTGTTGCCAAGCCACAAGACAAAAACACAGATCTAACAGAGCACTGAAAAACTACAAGTTTGTGAGGGGTGAGTTGACACCTACCAAATGCACTGAGAGAAAGGAGAAAACTGCAATAGTACAAAAAGCAATCTCCAGATTTCCAAAGTGCCACCTATCTGATCCTCCCATACGGTGCAGTATCTCAGGAGAAGACAACCTGACATACAGACTTCAGAGGCTCTTCAGTCTGAGCTGAGAGAGAGAGAGAACTCGCTCCCAGAACACCACAGTGCTTTCTGCTGAAGAAGCGGAGACGAGCAGTAATTGCTAGATGAAATGGAAAAAAATAACCAGCAACAATTCCAGGCCCAGATCTCCTCTGTCTTGCACTTCATGTGGTCATTTACATCTGGGCAAAGTGAACATGAAACACTTCCAAACCACAGCAGCAGTAATTCACACTCGCTTCCATTGCATAAAGCATGAGATCGGAGAGTCAGGCCCTCCCTTACAAGCAAAACGTCCCCGACAATGAACGCTGAGTAAAATATAGGATGCGTAATTCCATTTGTTTTGGAAGACAGTCAATTTAGAAAGGTTACCACTCGACAGCAGCCAAAATCTGCTTCTGAACTCCCAACATTCTCAAGCCATAGCCTTGTCAATAGCATACAGGGTGCACAAGATTATGACCAGCTCAGGCCGTTAGTTTCCTTTCTGGGCAGGAATCCCAGCATAACAGATACTTATGCATATTCTGTCCTCATTTTATCTAATTACAAATATCTCTCGAGGGATGGGGAGGGGAGAAGAGGTTTGATCACACGATTTTAGGTCACTTATGCAAGGGATTGCTGGGACATGCATTGATCCAAAGAGTGCTGTAATATTGTAAAAGTTCCCAGAGCCCTCCCTCATAAAATACAAAAAGATTTAAAAAATTCTATTTATAAGTTTTTGAAAGTAATCAATAGGAAAGAGTTGAATCACATCCTGCTGTAAATTAGTAAATTAGTAAGAAGAATATAGAAGTGCTTAAAATGCCAAGACACTGACTAACAAACAATATTGTGTTTTCTTAAACACCATCTGTAAACATATTCTTTCTTTTCTATACTATACACACATACAAAAATATAAATATATTTTGCATAGACACCTTTTTCTCCAAATAAGATCAATAATGTCAGGAAAAAAAATTGTAAAAGTAGTTTCAGATAAAATGACTTCATGTTGTTAATCCGGATTTTTACATAGTGGTTGCAACTCCGATGAAAGAAGTAGCGTGGTTTTACATTGCTGAACTATTAAAAGCCACATCTAGGCACAACTAATTAAGTGAAGTATCTTAATATTAAGCATAATTGCCCCTGCTTGCCCTAAATCAACACAGCTTCAGACTTCTACAGTCCCAAGAATAGGTACAAAATAGTACACTTCCCATCACCATCACAGAGTGCTCCAAATCTGTTTCTGGGTGCTTCAAACCTGCTCTTTCAGTGTGAGAGTAACAAAGCAGAACTTGGAGAATTTCTTTAAGACAAAAATGCAGAACTTTGTTTGGAACTGTTTTGGAAAGACTGGAGAAGTTATTGGCTGAATAATTACCTTGGAAAAGGACATGAGAATTAAGCAGACACACTTCAGGAACAAAAAACCATAGTAATACAAGAAAAAAGTGAATCTTAAAGGTCAGATGTAGAATGATAAAGGGAGAAATGCCAAAGTCAAGAGCTGGAACTTGAGAAAGCTATTAAGAAACAGTAATATTCTTCAGACATCAAAACACAAGTGATTAAAGAAATTTCAGCTGTTTTGCAGTGAGAATGGTACACAGATAAAGCATAATGTAGGAACAGGCCAAGAGCTAAAGAAACACTGTGCCTGAGGATGCCCAAGGTGGAATCCACAGTTGTGCAGTGAAGGCACAAATACTGAATAACATCTGCTTGAGAACTGCAATGTGAAACCACACATCTACTAGCAAGTTCTTTAAGCAGATACTGCAAATAATGGTTAGTACTATGTTGCTGAAGTATGGAAAGTAAAATAAAATATTTTTGCTCTAAAACTTGGCAAATTATTGTAGCAAGGCTAACTGAACCTGAGTTTATTCACATCGAATTTTTTTAAGTGCAAAATGAAAAATAAGAAACATGAAAGATTACCAAAAATAGGAAGACAAAGATTAGTACAAGAATGATGATATATGATGAAGAGCTAGAGAAAGAGGAGTGGACAGAGTTTATGTCCTACCAAAGACAGTAACTGGCTGAAGGAAAGTTACTTACAGAGTTCCACAAAAAAAAAATCTGGTCTGCAGACTGATCTTTTTCAGTGTTTCTGCTAATGACCTTGGCACAAGAAGCATGTGTGCTGATGACCCAAGCTGGAGGACCATCAAGGAAGTTAAGAATATCAGGCAAGAATAAGGCGGAAGGAATATAGTAAAAAAAAATTCAGCAGATACCATGGAGATCATCTCCTCAACAACGACAGCTGAAAAAGGACAGAAGAAACGTAACAAAATCACAGGTTGACATTACATCTGTCACAGGATGACTGTGAACAACCAGCCCGAAACAATAACAAATACAGAATCAAAGTGTTGCCAGGAGAGGTAAAATTAAAGTTATTGTAGAGGGCAAAAAGCTCTTCTGGAAGAAACACTGAGTACAGTTCTATCTATTCATATTGAAGAAAGATAAGTGGAAGTAATCCAAGCTGAGTAGAGAAGGTAAAGGCAATAAATACTTCGGCAATTAAAGGGAAATAAAAGATAGCATAGACAGTTTACTTCATCTGAACAAAGATGAGAGGACTCATAACGGTGTCATACAAATTCCTGATAGTGGAGAGGAAGACGTGGATGGAGTAACACTATTTAGACTAACAACTCCATTCTGGCACCAGAACAAATGGGTATAAACTGGTCACAAGTAGGGCTAGGCTAGGGATTAAAATGCTATTTCCAGCCACCAGAGAAGTGGGTTCTGGAACCTTCCCAAGAGGAGTAATGGGAACAAACAGTCCAACTGGGGATTTAAGACAAGGACTTTTCAGTTTATGAAAGGGATTATCTGACATGGTACCAGAGGACTGGACGTAAGACCTAGGAGCCCTCTTTTAAACCTTCCCTTCTCTTAATTGAGCCTCTCTGGCCAATCTGGTCTTTGTCTTCTTGTCTCGAAGTACCCACATAGGAAGCCATTAGTGCCAAATCAGATGGCAGCTTTTATGATATATGAGGACTGTTCTGAAAGTTATGCCTCTTATTTTATTATGTTGGCTTACGACATCAGAGGTGGATGTTGGTGGTATGATAGTACAGGTTGAACCTTCTCGCCAATATTCCATTACATTTTGTTGCCACGTGACAGACAACAGCAGAGGGGCAGTCTGACAAAACTGTGTCAGTTTTGGAAGTGCATATGCATGGAAGTGCATATGAAGCAAGGGTGTGTCACTGAATTTATCCATGCAGAAAAAAATTGCACCCATTGACATTCATTGACATTTGCTGAACTTTTATGGAGATCAACCAGTGGATATGAGTATAGTGAGGTGGCGGGTTTCAGCAGTAGCAACAGTGACGTGAAAGACAAGCCATGTACAAGACAGCCGTACACAGCTGTCACAATGTGAAATAAAGAATATTTCGCCATCAGCTCACCTGTGCAAATTGGCTAATGGTAGTGACTGCATTGAAAAATAGTGTTTTGTAGCTACAAATTTACTCTACCAAACAGTATTATTGTGCTCTTTGTAGTCACTGTAGTTTCCACAGAAATAAATATGAGACATTACTTTCAGAACAACCTACAAAGACATCTATCCACTAACCAGGATCACCCATCCACTCAAGGCAAGATATTAAGCATAGAATCTTGTTTTAATAGACACTGTAGTCCAACTCAAGTTTTGACGGTAGTACAGTATGCATGAAAATCATGTCCAAGCTACTGCTGTGGTCCCTTACACATTTGCCAAGAGCTCACCAGTACTAGTGCCAAGCCACTCTTCCAGCTGCAGAGAGGAGTGCAGAATTCCCTCTGGAGGAAGCCTGCATCAGAGCTCATCAGTGAGTGTCTCCTAGACATCAGCTTGCAGGAACCTACCACTCTCCTGTCCCATCTGCTAGCCAACTGCCCAAAGGAGAGCTCTTAACTATGGGTGATTCCTGCAGCCCAACACTGAAATTACTGGTCGGCTTAATGAGTCCTTTCTGACAAGCAAAACCAAAACCCAAGGGAAGCAAAATGTCAGAAAGCAAAAGAAATATCCAGGTTTACCAGAATCCCCTCAGACTAAGATTGAAATTTTCATGAAGCCTTTGTATCAGTTTAAAGATGTAACACTCAGCATTTGAGCTGGCCCCTCTTGGAAAAAGTAGTATTTATAAAGACAACAGCAAAAGGTCAAAGTCCTGCAGTCCTGAAAACAGATGCATCGGCAGGAAAACCCTGACAGGTCCTAATTGATAACCACGCTTGAGAGAAGCTGCCAGAGGAAAACTGCTGCAGCAAAGGCTACGGGGAGCTACTGCTCCAAAACCCTGCTGCGGCAGAACAGGCACATGTGGCTGCTGGAGCAGGAGATGGACATGGTTAATTGACTGGTAAAGTTTAGCAGAGATGGAATTAATGCAAAGAGCTCAGAGCCCAGGCGTGCAATTCTGTTACCAAGGGAAGGAACCGTTCGGCTGGAATTTCAATCCATTTTCAGGTCAGAGACTTTCCCAAAGGCAGAGCGCTCACCCCGCATCTGTTCCTCTTCTTCCCCTCCAAGGGGTGCAGGGAGGAGAAGGTTGCTGGTGACAGCAGCCTGAGAAACAGGCTGCTTTGTAAGGGCCAGCCAGGCCTCGACTTCGTGGGCTGTGTGTGTTCAGCAGTGCAGAATTCAGAAGACATTCTCAGGAGAGCCAGCCTCTGATAGCCCTTGGGTTTTGTGGTTAGTTAGGGAAACAAAACTAGAAAGCTGATAATAGAGGAGAAGGGAATTTTCTTTCAGTTCGGCTCAGCAAAATGAACACCTGAACCAAATACATTTGCAATCTAATCAGATAAGGAGTTAGTTACTGTGGAATCACAGCAACAACATGGGAAAAATACACCCAAATAATTACTTGGTTAAATTAAAGCGTACTGCAGAGGAAGATAGGAAGGACATATACAGAAACCATAGACAAGATGACGTATGTGATCTGATGAAGTGCTGCCCCACCAATTTCATAAGCAACACCCAGCTTATGAAAACACCCAGCAAATCAATTCCTCTCAGCTAGAGTCTCAGAGACACTTTCCTCAGTAAGAGGACTAGACTTGGGAACTTCTCAACTTCTTTCACCATTTGGACAAACACACTCTACAAACACACATACTTATCAATAGCCTTGTAAAATAAACTGAGTCACTGTTCTCACATCAGTGTCTATGGATTCAATGCATGAATTATACTGAACAGGCTATCTGGTGGGCCGCATGGATATTTTTAAATTCTGGAAGGACATATTTTTAACCACTTACCACTTAGTGTAATTCGTTTCATTTTGGTGGTAAAATTTTTGCACCCCATCAGCTCTAAGCACCGTCATTAAAGATTGTTTCATGGCATTCCTCAGTTAATTCTTCCTATCAAACAAGCAGAAACAAGCAGACAGTCTTAGTTTACTTCCCTACTATTCCTGATATCAGCTGGACCAAGGACCTGCTAACCAGGAAGCATTTCCTTTCACTTCATTCATATCATTCATATATTGCCTAACACTCAACACTCAAAGCAAAGAAACAGGACTTCTAAACCTCCAAATATCAGCAGCTGATGGTGCGACAATAACCAAGTCATTTAGTCATGTCATTCCTTCCATGAGAAAGACTGAGAAAAAAAAATCCACAAAAGGGATTGTGATGTATAAAACCTTGAGTATGATTATAAAGTGTTTTCCTGCTCTAGAATGAAATTGCCACATTCTTAAGATTACAAATAATGTTTTTTCTAATTAATAGAATCATAGAATTGTTAAGGTTGGAAAAAACCACGAAGGTCATCTAGTCCAACTATTGACCCATCTCCACCATGCCTGCTAACCACCTCCCTCAGTGCTACACTTACACATTTCTTGATCACCTCCATGTAAGGTGACTCCATCACCTCCCTGGGCAGCCTGTGCCAGAGCGTGACCAGACTTTCCGAGAAGTTTTTCCAAATATCCAACCTGAACCCCCCCCGCTGCAACTTGAGGCCATTTCCTCCAGTCCTGTCACTGTTACCTGGGAGAAGAAGCTGACACCCACCTCACAATCTCTTTTTTGGTCACTATACTCTATAACATTAAGGTCTCCCCTGAGCTTCCTCCTCTCCATGCTAAACAATCCCAGTTCCCTTAGCACCTCTCCCATATAGGTGGGAGAAGTTTTGTCTACCTGCTTTATGGTCAGTCTGAAGAAATCTCATTTGGCAGAACTATTCATCGTCGGCAAAAAATGTCTTTTGCTGGTAAACGAGGAATCTCCTTTTGACCTATATTCATGCACTGGAAGTTAACTATATTTTAGCAACAGGTCATTACATTAGCATGTACTTTACTCAGCCTGAGAGTCATACCTGACTATGAGAATAAGCTCACAACTCCGACCATGAAAACCAATGAAGAGTCAGGTTTAATTCAGCAGGCTCTCATCTGCCACACTGCCACAAAGGAACAAGGCTGCCGCTCAGAGCTGTGAGGCACAGCTCTGGAGGGAGCCTTGCTCCAGTCCAGCACCAAAATGCATCACCTCCAACTCCCCACCCTCCCCCAAACACCACAGTTGGTCACAGAGAGCCATCCTCCCAGTTCAGAAGCCATTAAAACACTCCGACTCACTCTATACGAGGGACCTGAAACCAACATTTCATTTTGGGAAATGGCTCAGGAAGAACACGTGAGGAAGCAGAGCAACAAACAACACCTAAGGTGGATATAAATCCAGATAAAATATTAAAATCATTAAAGGGTTGTTACTCCCTGAAGGTTGGAAAAAACGAAGAGAGTTAATTAAAAGCAATCTCCACACAGTGCTGAGCTAGCCTGCCCTGATAAATCAACAGCTAGGACTCTGCTGTAGAGGTCAATGGGGGAAAGAGGTTGAGAGGCAGGGGAGAGGAAAGCTAAGGAAAGATAGAATATTTAGCTGAGCTTATCAACAACAATGAGTCACAGCTGGTGAAGTGAAACTGGGAAGATTTTCCACATATTTCCCCATCAACATTTTTTGTTAGATTTCAACCTCGTGAACGCCTGTTTGCTATCAGCATAAGACCAGCTAACTGCTGAAACTCCTGTCCATTTTGAGTCAGCAGAGGAGAACAGAAAGAGGGGAGAAGTCTTTGGGGTCCCACTGTACCTGAAGGAGTGTTTACATCTCATTCACCCACATGCAATTCAATCACTGGGGACATGTCCCTTTTTGGAGAGGCATTTCTGAAAGGTAATGTCTGGGCATCAGTTAGATTTCAGGAGAAAAAGCTCACCACAGAGTCTTCCCATCACCAGCACTCACCCGGCACGTCTCTCCTGGCTGCTAACCTGCATTAGGCCAGCTATGAAAAGTGCTGATCTCAGAGCCGTGATCCCAATGTTCCATATCTTACACCAACAGGTATATGTTAATGAACTCAAAGCTGCAAGCAGAAAGAGTCTGTAGAAAACACAGAAATCTACAATCTTCCAAACCCTTCTTTTAAAAAAAAATGTCACCAGGGTAAGCTTGTATATAGATCTAAGTGGGCTCTGATATCATTCTGATAAATATCTGATATATTTCTGATTCTGATAGTGAGAAACTCAGAACAGTAACTTCAGGTATGATGCAGCTTTTATTCATGGTCAAGACCAAAGAAGATTAGCAGTAAAACAGCTTTCTGATCCTCTATTTCCATCATTCCTATCTGGAATACAGCTCCATTCATTTCAATTTTTCCCCCATCTCCGACTAATCACATGTTGGGCTGTGGAGCCATGAGGCTACAAATACGACAGATTGCAAAATTGCTAGAACCATATCAAAAATTTCACAGCTGTATGACACAATGCACTGAACTGATGCTCACTTACTCTTCCAAAACGTAAAAAATGTTCAAAATACTTTGAAGAGGTAATTTTATTCCAATAGGCATAATCTATCTTCCTGTGGCTAGCATGAAGCCAACTCCAAGCAGAAAAGCAGCATAAGCACTGTGCTTTGTGTTTTGGCAGGAATAGCATGCCCGCATCTGATCAGATCACATCAGCGGTGCCAGCTGATGCGGTAGGGCAGGCTGGCATTAACCAGCTTGGGACACAGCCTTATTTCTCTGCTATGCACCTGATTTTCTTTGCACAGTCTGACAGATTTAGATTTTGAAGCCCTACAAAGCAGAAACCATTAAGCCACATGTTTGAGAGAATTCAGTCTTAACCAAAGAAATCAGGAGCTCAAATAACTTAATCATTGCCCCAACCAGAGCACTCTTTATAACACGCAAAGGAGCCAAAATGATGAGGGGTCTGGCAAGAAACAAGGGGGAGGAAACTAAATTATGTAGAGTTCCTTTCTTTCACGTATTTAGATTTAATATGCACATTACATCATTACAGTTGGCATTATATACTGATTTATTCATATTAACAGAAAGCAAAGACAACGTTATCAGATGTCGAAGCCTGATACAATGCACTGTGTTGCATGAATGGAGAGGTGATCCTCAGCGAGGCTGGCTCCATTCTGCTTTAGGGGACTGCGACCCTAAGTGTCACTTCCAGCCTTCCTCCCCAGCAGAATAACACTGATAGAGTCAGCGTCCCCATCAGCATCTGAGCAGGGTACTCTCTCCCAGCTACAGCTCAGCAGAACACCAAATTAATGACTCAGGGCTTGGCAAGCACACGCATGCTGATCATAGCCACCCCAGTGCACGTTCATCGACACCCATCCCTGCCCTGTTCACACTGCTCAGGTGGCTCCCAGCAGAGCCTCCCTCGAGAGCACTGGGGTGCCAGCAAAACCTTCCATGCAGCTGCAGCTTGAACCGCACCCAGCCGGGCAGGTAACTGAAAGCTGAGCCGCGTGCTGACACAGCCTCACTGGTCCCATGCTGGAGGAGATGGGGGTGAGAGGGATATTGGCCAGCAGCCGCCAAGACACCACATTATTCTTCTCTGAGACATCTGCTGGGAATCTTGGTTAAAATACGCTCTGCTGGGAAATAAACCATCTATAACAATGAGGGAAAAAAAGTATTGGAGGCTTGTACTTCTAATAGTTTAGGTCATTAAAGATAAATAAGTATTTTAAACATTCAGTATTGAAGCAGTTACTTAGGCTATTTGTTGCAGGTAACTTGGTTTACACAGCAGAGTTTCCTTTCTTTTGAAAGAAAAAATCACTTTCTACATTTCACATACTGGTCCAGTATATTATGGCTTCTTCCACGAGCTGCACAGAAGTTTTTAAAGAGAAGAAAGAAGCACTTCCCCTCAAAAAACGTTACAATGGGCATTTTTATAGGTATGCTTTCTCCTAGATACAGCACTTTAAAACTGATCACCTTGAAAGAAACAAATCAAAGATAAAACTGGGACCTGCATGAAAGAAGTAATCCATAAACCTCGGTCTCTACCCAAGGCAAAAGCCAGCAGCGTCATGCACCCCAATGCAGCCCCAGTCTGGGCTGGAAACGGCACTGCCTCTGCCTGGGCAATGTGCCACCTGAGCCTGGGGATCCCCAGGTCTGGACTCTGTTCGGCCAAGGGAAAGAACGTCAGCTCCCAGAGCGCATTCATCCTACTCCGACAAGTCCTCAGGGATAAACAGTATAGGAATTGTTCTTACTCAAGGCAACATCACTCACAGACAGCACAAGGATGAGCCCAGAATGAATTCCTACATTGTAAAATTGAGCTACCAAGCAAAGAAACTCAGCTTCAATCTGAATGAAAAAGCAGGGTGAGAAAACACCAGTCTCAGCACATGGTAATTCTAAGAATCTGGAATGTCTCTTTTCTAGACAGCAGAGGCACAGCCAAGGAGATAAACAAAGCACCTCCAGGAAGCCATACTTCCAGTTTGAGGAAAGCAGAGGAAGAAGTGTATTTCCACAAGGCTACACATCGGGTGTGCCCCATTACCTTCCCTGGAGTCCGCCAGCACTTGAGGACAGAACCCATTTCACCTCCTGGGCTGCCCCCCTGCACAGCCTGGCACGCTGTTCCCATTCACCCACTGAGGACTCAACCTATTGGACACTGTGAACCCAGACCTCAGGACATATAGTTCAGTATTACCACCTATCTTTGGAACTTTGTAGCTCATCCTGGATAACTCAGTATTGCTTTCACACACCACGTATTTTTTAAATCTTTTTTTTCAGTGAGAGTTTTATGTCACAAGCTCCGTCCATTCTCACCAGCGGAACAAATTTACAAAAACACTACAACAGATATTCACACACAAGTTACTCATGCGGCCAGACAAACACTGTAACTAGTAACACATCTATCTGGCTCTCCTCATTCAGAGCAGCACATCCTCAGATCTTCAGGATTTGGCTTCTCTCCTCCCCTCTCACCCCCTACAACTTTGTTCTTATGCTCATGTTTCCCTGCATAAATACAAAAACATTCATCCATCATTTTCCCTGAAGAGTGGTGCTGGAATACAGAAAAGAGAGTGTTCCTGTGGGCAGCAGTATTGGCTTGAAATGTGTCATGCTGGGGCTCATTTATGTTTTTAAGAGACTTCAGAGCCACATTGTAGAGATTTTGGTATATGATTTAATGCATCGAACAACTCTGTTCTGTCAAGCAGAAGAACACTCCCTTCTGCAAAGCCACATTAAAATCACCTTCACATCACTTGCAAATGCTGAACTGGCAACCTAACTGTCCATCTATCTTGTTGCTTCCACCTGCTGGAAGAAGCACTGCACATCATACTTTGTTATTAAGAATTAGCAACCAGCTGCTTATGCAACAACATCCAGACAATAAACAAACAAACAAATAAATAAGTTGTCTCCATCAGCACTTAGTCACACTGTAGGGTTGTTTTGGCGGTGGGTAGGAGAATATGGAAACTTCCAGTTCTGAGTCCCAAGCTTGAAGTCGAGCTTACAAAATACTGCTGCCACACAGAGCCCAAAGACCTATGCTGGCCTGCTGCTGACATTAAGCAAGGAGGTGAGCACAGATCTTTTTGCGCTGGTGCCGCATGCCACAGAACCCATCATAACAGTGAAGGCCAGTGGTCCGTCAGGGCCGGAGCCACCGGTCAGGGCGATTCTATCCAACAGGCACAGCAATTGGAAAACTGACCGCTGCCACATGTTTGTGGCAGAGCAGCTACAGAGAAGGCCAATGGGGCTTGTAAGGTTAGCTCCAGCACTGCGCTCAGCAGGCTGCATTGAGCTGGTTCCCAACCACCTGGCTGGGAATAAACGTCCCCGAGCACATCAGGGCTGTCCAACAGCACGGCCAGCCGAGGACGGGTTAGTCACTGTCCCACAGCCTGGCGGAGCCAAAGGAGGGAGGGCACCGCACCGTGACACTGGGACACAGCTAGCAGCAGCTCCTCCTGCGTGCATCAGGGCAGAGCAGCAGCAGGACGACCAAAAAGGCAGCAGCAGCTCAGCGAGTGCATTTAACTGATAGTATGACATAAAAGTCAGCTGTGGGAGTGCAGAAAGAGAAGGGGTGGGGGAAATCGGGCTCTGTAAATTACAAGATCTTAACTGCATTAAATACATTATGGTATCGTAAGCGCATCACTAGTAAGGCAGGGGTGGAGGAAATGTGGCTAGCTGCTAAGGCTGGAAGCTGCATTGCTGTGCTCTAGACTTGGTCTTCAATTCAGAAAGTTTCTTAACAACTTTGTTCTAGTTTAGTCACCCACAAAACAAAGGCAATAATCCCTTCTTCACAGGGGTGATGAGAGGTTTAATTAATTTATGTTTACAAAGCCCACTGAGATTTCTGACTGACACTTTAAGTCATTCAGAATACCACTTAATTGCATTTGTTTCTTCTGCTGCCCTGCATCTCCACATTAAGATATCCGAAGAAGATGATGAAAAGAAAAAATAGAGATAGGTACACAACAATGAATCCAGCATTTCCAACCCATTGCTGCCCATCAGCACTCTGAGTGCCGCCTTTTCTGCAGGCAAAGAACTCTGTGTTTATCCAGACACCTGCTGCCCTTTCCTCGCAGATCTGTTACACTCATATCTCTGCCGTTTTTGCCCCGGAGCACCGTGTAGGTAAGCAGGGTGCTGGATGGCAGAAATAGCAGGCGGCTGCGTCGGGCTGACCAGACTGCCAGAGGCAGCGAGGGGGCTAAAAGCAGAGGGATGAAAGCTCCTGAAGAGAACCAGCAAGTGAGAAAAGAGGCAGAGAGAGAGGCGAGCTGGATGTGGCAGCGCCCATCACAGCCGGGGGGACTGCATGCACCGAGCTATTCCGTGCAGCGCGTTCCCAGGGACGCTCAGGTATACGGGAGCACGTTAACCCGAGAGCAGCGCAGCGTGAACGAGGCCACCCGTGTGTCCAAGTGCCGGAGAGAAACTGAGCTCTGGGCACCCGCGGACGCGCGGCACAGCCGGGGCTACCGACACCTGAGCCGGGATGTCTCCGTCTCTACATTGTCCCCGGCTCGGAGCGAAACCTTTGTGCGGGCAGTTTCTATAGGGGGCGTTTGTGGGTTTTCAGATACAATCAAAACGCAGATAAATGCAAATGTCATTCGGCTCCCTTTCATTGTCAGGGAGGACACATGAGGATAAAACGTTGTGCGCTACGTCCTTTCCCCTATTATGCGTCCTACCGCTTTTGTCCTAATTTACTCCATGCATAATTTATTTACATGTGTATTGTTTCCCGATCAGCAACTTTAAAGAATGAGTGAAAATTATAAAATGTTTTATTAAACAACTTCTCAATAAAAAATGCAGGTGGTGCCGGGCAGCCCGCGCCGGTCCCACTTCCTCCGCTCAGCACAGCACTTGGGCAGGCAGGGAGAGGAGCTGCCCATTGTTCGCGCTCTCCCACGCCGCGCGAGAGGAGCCGAGCCTGCCGCTGCCCTCCGGGCTCAGCCCGGCGGGGCCGGGGCCGGCCGCTCGCCCCCCCCGGGGCTCCCGAGCACCGCTGCCCGCGGAGAGCGGCTCCGGAAGCCGGGCGGGAGCTGCGAGCGGGACGGAGCGCCCGGGGCGGCAGCGCGACAAGTTGCTTCGGGCGGCGCGGGTCCGGAGAGCGGCGGCGGCGGGTGCGGAGCCCCGGCCCCGGGATCCCATTGAAGGAGCGCGGGGCACCTGCACTGCCGCTGTCCGCGGCCGTGTGGGCGCTGCGGAGCGCACGCGAAATGAAAGCGAAGGTTTTCTGCCAGGACAGTGCGGGAGAGCCGGCAAACGTGTCAGCGCCTCTCCGCTGCCCGAGGCTCTCCCTCCCTGCAGACAGCGGAGAGACGGCGGCAGGAGTCCCCGAAACCACCTTCGAGTGGTTTTCCAACTCCAGCCAGAGGCACGCGAGTCAAAAACAAACAAGCAAAAAGCAGCAGAAGAAAAGAAAGCGGAGCCACCCCGCAGCCCTCACTTCGGCTCCGGACTCCGCTCCGCGCGGCCGCGGAGTGGGGGGAAGCGCCGCCGCCAGGTGCCCGCGCTACGCTCCGTCCGCGGGAGCGCTGCCTCGGGAGGGAGAACTCTCCCGCAGGAGGTTACGCGGAGCCGGATCGCGCTCTCCCTGATGCCCCGGGATTAGCCGCGCGCGCCGCGACCGAAGGGAAACACGGGAGGAGAGCCGGGCGGACGGCGAGCGGTCCCGCGTCCCTCGCAGGACGGGGACCCGGGTGGCGGCCGCAGCCGAGGCTCCCTCCCGCTCCCGGTGCCCGCTCCGGAGCTGCGAGAGGCACCAACTCTTCGGCGCTCGGAGCGATGGAGCCTTCCGCGTGCACGGCGACCGTAGCGCCGCAGCCCCGCGCCGCACCCCACTCCCTCGCGGCACGGAGCTCCCCGCTGCCCGCCCCGCCCGCCGCCGGACCCCGCGGGACGCCGCCAGGTGCGCGCCGCCCGGGGCCGCAGGACGCGCCGCTCGCCCGGAGGCGCCGAGCCGGGGCCGCGCGCGGAGGCGGGGATCCGGGGCCGGGCGCGGCGGGCGGGCGCCCTTTCTCGTACCGGAACCACGCGGAGCGTGTGCGGTTCTGAGCCCTACTTACGCTTTCAGGGGGTTGTGAATGACAGTCGCCATTTTGCTACAATGTAACAGAATATTGTGTCTCGGAGTTCTAAAGGTTCGCTCAGGGGAAGCGGCCAGCCAATCGGCACGCTCCGTGCCGGCCCGCCGCCCAATCGGGCGCCGGAGGCGGAGCCAACGCGCTGCTAGTTATTAGGGGAGCTGTCAAAGCCCAGAGGTCGCTCCCTGCCTGTGGAGCGGGCGGCGAGCGGCCCTTAAAGGGGCAGCACCCGCACGGGGCACGCGGCCGGGCGTCTCCTGCCAGCGGCCGCCCCCGGGGACGCCGACCCACCCGGCGCCCCCCCCCGCCGGGCCGGCACCGCCGCCCGCCCGTCCCCCGGGAGCCGCCGGCGCTCGGCAGAGCCGCTTCCCCCACGAATTTCCCTCTCGCGTCGGGCGGCCGCGGCCCCGCGCCCTTACATAACGCCCGGCGGCACTGCCCGTCGCGCCCCGCCCCGTCCGCTCCCGGGACGGGACGGCCATGGCAGCGAGGGACGGCGGCGGTGACGAGTCCCGGGAGCCCGCGGCCACACCTGCCGCTACTCCGAGGGGCTCGGGAGGAGTTGTGGAGCTCGGCCGAGCGACCGAAGGAGGCTGCGGACGCGGAGGCAAATCGCCGGAGTGGATGCAGTTACACCGCGTGAGGCGGACACGGTCCGAGCCAGGAGCTTCGCCTCGCCCTGCGGCAGCCGTCTCTCCTGGAGGACACCTTTCCTTTCGGGCACCTCTGTTCAACCAGAAACAACAACGACGCCTGCCTCTCCTCTCCTCGCATTCATATAACCGGATGAAACTCAACTATGGGCAGTTAAAGCATTCCCCCGTCACAAGAGCAAGACAGGCGCCTACGGAGCTAGCCTGTCCTACAGCTTAATGAAAGAATGGAAGTAAATGTTTGAGAGATGTTCAGGTGTAACAGAGAGAAAACAGCAATTGCTGGGCTCATGGGATGAGCTCTGCAAGTACAGAAAAACAAAATCTTTCCCAACTGTTTGTCAAAATAAAACTTTCTAATGTGTGGGCAGCAGAGAAAAGGATGAGAGATGGAGAACAGAGAGGTACAGAAATTATTAAATGCAGATAAGAAGGGGAAAGAGCAATGCATCGCTTTCCCATTCATACAGGATTCAGGAGGTTTGCCGGAAGTTAAGCCCTCCTTAGCATGCCTCGGGTCCTCCCTTCCCAAAGCACCACCTGCTCCAGCTCCAAGGCCAACTTGCCCACTGTGTGCGCCCAGAGGGAACCATCTCCCCCATCCAAGCCATTTGGTTACAGGAGAAATAAGCTTCCTGTCAGCTGGAGAGTCGCCAGACTGCCGAGATGTATCCTAACCACGGTTCTGGGAAGCAATCTTTAAGAACGTTTCCATCATCATATTACATTATATTATTTTGTCTGGTAGTGGTCCAGGTGACATTGACTGTAACTGCAGAAACCCGTGTTCAGTACTCACACTGTTCACAGGAAAAGCTAACCACAAACTGCCGAGTTCTCACAAGCACACGTTGCTGTACATGCTGCACAGAAATGAATGGGTCTGCATGCACCTGAACTGGTGACCCTCGACCAGTGACCTGAATCACACCCCACTGCCACAAAGATTTCTGGTTTGATGCACTGTTGTGCTATTCACTCAGTAACAAAAATGATCCAAACGTTACCATTTACCCCCGGACGGCCAAATATCCAAGTGAGGGACAGCAACTCCTTTGCTTCATGTGACAAGAAAATCAGCCCAAAACCACACAGTGCTGCAGAACTGGAGGCAGCGTTAGGCTGCTGAGGGAAGGCACCAACATCCGGCTGTGCTCTAGGAAGTCCTGAGATACCCTAATACAAAATGGTGACGCTTTGAGAGAATTAAAACAAAACAAACTTGTTTGAGGTCATTTTCAGAAGCGTAACAAGCCTCTCTGACCCTTTTTGGATGGAGATAAAGGCCCATTCCTGCTCTGCAGGCACAGAGATCTCGGCACACTCTGCGGGGAGTGCGGTTTTCTCCTGCTCTTGCAACAGCCCTCCCTCCCTTGCTGCTCCTTCCACATGGGCACTGGGCCTGTATCAGCCACCAGCAGGCACAGCAGGCAGCGATAACCACCACAGCTACCGGCCAGGGGAGCATCAGAGCCATCCTGCTCAGAGGGGTCCCAGCAGGCCGAGTGCAGAGCGGCCGCACCAGGGCCCATTCCTGCTCTATCTCTGCAGATGGAGACATTCAATCTCGCTCACACCTAGCTTTCCAATAGCACGTTTCATGGAGGCCTGAGCAGCATTTAGTTTACTGGTTTAGCTGTAAAGAAGGCACAGAGCACTGACTGACGGCACACACACAGCGACCTACGTAACTTATTCACTGATTTACTAGTTGAAAGGAAGAGAGCCGTTACAAAATGTTATTAATAAAACAAACCATACCACAGAGAGCTCCATATCCACACACACACAGCACTCCATCATCAACTGATCATTCACAAACTAAAGTTTTAGATTCATTTGTCTTCTGGTTTTGGGCTACCGTAAGTCACTAATCAATACTGTTAATGTGGATCTAAACCACGCATGAGCATCAATTCAAGGCCCACACATCTGAAATACCTCACTTCCATATCCACTGAGTTCCAACTTCACGATTTTTACATTCCCAATAACTTCTGATAGTTGATTCAGACCTACCAAAAACAGTCCAAGGAGGCTTCAAGGAAATATACGCACTGTAAAAACATTTAGCATTAAAGAAAGATAATATAGGTTTATTTTTAATAAATGGTTGCCAACTGCTTGGACAGCCAACTCTCACCATTAAAAATGGAAGGTAGATTTTGACATAACACAGTAAAATCTCTGGCATTAGCATGATGCCTAAAGCACTCTGATCCCATAGGGCAGGAGCAAGCAGATCTTCAGAAGGCACAACCCACATCCTCACCTCCCGGCACATGGAAAGCAAGTAGGAGAAAAACAGGGTCCTTTCCACTGTGCTGGAAGCGTCACAGAGATCATATCGTGACCATCCTGAACTACCCCTATCTCAAATGTTAATCCAAATACATTGCTACTTTCTGCAAGTGGTCAAAAACATTCCTGCTTGGCCCACAAAGCCTTATTTCAGCTGAGGAACCTTTCACTGTGAAACCTTTCACCGCTCATTGTCTCCAATTTTCCCTTTTATCTTCAGTTTTCATGTAGAGTTGTTCTTTTCTGGAGGGAGGCAAGGTTAGGCTCTTGCTTACACATTCCTCAACTCTTGTGAATTGGAAAGTGAAACAAACTAGATACTAACACTGAAAGCCACTAATCTAATTTTGCTATGCAGGGAAACAAAAGCAGCAGTTGGTAGTCTACCAGAAGCCACAGGGGTTTTTTTAGCTTTAATATTTCCAGATATGCCTAGTAATATACAACTGTGCTTTGCTCAAACTTATTCATATTCAAACGACGGGATTCACAAAGATATAAGCATGATAGCATGCTCTGTGAGAGAAGACTTAATTTGTAAAAGCAAAACAGGGCCCCACATCCCCAGATATCCTGCAACAAATTTGAAGTCTTAACTCCCTTTTATTTATTTAAAGCTTTGTAGGCATCTCATACACTGGTTCTTGTCAGCCCTCCTCCTCCTTTTCTTTGATCTTTCTCAATAGTTGAGTTAGCTGAAAGAGGAGAGGACAGTATCAGGGTGTCAATGTTACAGACTCAACAGCAGCCCTCTGCAGACACATCACCAGCAATCTGACACAGTCAGCATAACAAAGATAACTACGGAGCTACGCAACGTAAAAATCGGCGCCAATGATTCATTCTTTGTAACTTTGGCAATCGCATTCTTAAAAGGTGGCCTCCAGTTTTATTTTTTTTTCTTGCTTTCTTAAAAGCAAAATTCCCCTACATAGCTACAGCAACAGCTTTTTGAAACCTCAGGGCTAGCTTCATTGCAGGCCTCATTCTGACTTCGCAAAGTTTTAATTCTGCGCTCTGTCTTCTTTCCCACAAGCACCGAGGACATACTGTAATTATGATGGTTCTTAGACAGGTTTAACGTTTGGATTGAGCATATATTTCACCAATGAATCACGGTGAAACTCTACCTGAAAAAAAAAAAATGACAACTCACAAAAAAACATTGCCAAATTTGTTCAAAGAGCATTAACTTGGAATTTAGCTCTTGATTGGAAGAGGTTCACCTTTACTTCATTATTTATGGTACCACCCCAGAGAAAGGAATGAATATCTGACTGTGACTATCCGGTGGCTCCCCTGTGAAGGTTTTTTTATATTTATTTAAACTGCAGGCAGAATTGAGCTGTGCAGATATAGCTGGAGAACAATAACCTGTTTTCTTTCAACATTTGGACTTATTTTGTTAGTTGTAAAATATATTTCAGATCTTACAGGGCTAAGGGAACAGTTGCTATTGGAAGTCTGTTAAAACAGGTTACTTTTGCAGCACATAAAGCAGTTACACTACAGTGGAAATTAAACTTAACCTGAAAATTTCTCACCTTACAACATTTTTATTAATATTTATATTTATTGTCAGTATTTAACAAAACTTTCAGTGCTGTCAGCTCTTTTTCCATAGAAATACAAAATTACTGTGTTGCAACTTTACTTTCTCTTTCCTTCCCTTCTTTTTTGTTCTCTTACTTCCAAAAGAATTCTGGTACTAAAGGAAGACTGAAATCTTGCCACCATATAACTCAAAATATCTTTCTCTGTGTAAAAGTTCAGGATAAGAAAAATAAAACTTGATGTATTGGTGAAGGTGGAAAGGAAAACAATCCATGTAAACAGCAGTTTGGAATTAGTGAGGGGGTAAAGAAGGCATTAAGCTCATTTTATTGCATTGATTGGCCAAACACCAGAGGAAAACACAAGTAAAGGGGAATAGGATGCTCGTGGTTTAGTTATCTTTTAAAACCCTGCTAAATAGAAGGAGCTTTAAAAGTGTCCTGAAATTGTTTCTATGTTCTTTATTTTGGTAGAGGAGGGAAACAACAGAACGGCACTGACCGACCTGTTTAAATACCAGTTTAGGTCAAGGCTGCCTTTAAAGCTGGCAGACTCTTGGAAATCTCAGTGGACACAAGGTGCTGGGATAACACAAAATTGATCCCAGGAATTTATTAAAGTAATAGCAATTAAAGCCACAAAGCCATAGCAAAGCCAGCCCTGATTTTCCTGCCCCTAAATCTCCTCAACAACTTGTACCCATGGAGTTAATTTGATACATATTTCCCTAATCCAAACAGGCTCTCAGACCAGAAGTACCTCCTTCACAATTTTACTGATACTCCTACACAGAGATAGCTGTTTTGGTAAAATCTCTTATATAAAAACAGCTTCACTAAGGGTGGAGAGCTATTTGTTGGGGCTGCAACGTTCTGTTGTTGTTTGGGGCGTGTTAAACAGGGGTGGAACAGTTTTGGTGTCAAGGACACCTGCTAATAGAGAGGCCCTACTGCAACAGGAAGCACTGCCTTGCAGCTCTTGCCCCATCCGTTTCTGCAGCACATCTAAGCCAGTATGACAATTTTTCTACAAAAGCTCAGTCTTTTGCTAGAGGTGACAGGCCTTTGTTGATGCTGTTATAGTGCTGCCTCAACAGAGAGTAGCTACGAATGTCAGATTATTATGAAATTCTAAGAAAGTGGCTGATGGGATAGTATTTGGTGCAAGGCCCACATTTTTGCTACTACTGGTGCTGCTTGTTAGACTATTTCTAGGACTATTCTGTAGAGTCCTTGTTCAACTCCAAGAAAGACTGTGTAGTGCAAGATTTCAACATTTGTGTCTATTTGTGTGTGTATGTATGTATGTATATACACATACAAGCCAGACTCTCATCCTGATGTACATTGCATATATAGAACTATTAATTTCATCAGCATCATTGCTTCTGATTTATATCAATACCTACAAATGTAATATTAGACAAGCATCCCTCCAAAAATCATAGTTAATAGCAGTTACCAGTGAGCTCAAGTAGGCTATAGCGTCTCAAGCCTGTTACCTGGTATGCCACTGCATTGCTACAAGTAGTACTCACACGTATAATATTATTTACTCCGTCTCCAGATCTCAGGGATGCAGGATAGAAAGAATTTGCTACCCAAGTTTTGGGAGTCAAACAGAAATCTAAACGCATCATCACACGAAGCTCACAAAGCCATCTGTGCCACGCGCAGAAGATCCAAGTGCCACACCTTGCTATTTCTTCCACAATCTTTTTTTAAAGTTTTAAAGGTCAACCAGCTAAGAGCATCCCAGCACCTAATTCTGAAAAAAACACCAGCACGTTCAACATCAGAAAAAGAAAGAGAAAGAGAGAGAGAGAGAGAAAAGCCATCAGACATATCTGAAGGTACCTCAGAGACCTCATAACATTTAGACTTTTTGGTATCTATCATTTTTGAGAGTAATTGAGCACAACAGTTTTTAAACAGAGCAGAATTTTGTAGAATTAGAAATAAGACTGGTCACCTACTAAGGTCTGTGTCTTCCATGTGCTGAATTCTCACTTAATTGAAAAACCCAAAGGGTTTGTCCATCTCACATGCAGCAAAATGCTCCCTCCCATCTGGTGTCTACAGCTAAAGTCCTCATGAAATACGATCTAAAAGCATTAGAACAATTCTCTTAGAGTAAAAAAATTTACAAGGAGCAATATTACAGCTGCTGCTGCAATACTCCAGCTTGCACAAAGTAGAATACTTTACTAAATTATTTTCTTAGGGGAGATTCTTCCTGTCTGGCTCCTGCAGGCATCAGCATCTTGCTACCAAACACAAGCAGTGGGAATTCAGCTTCCAGGAACTAAGTGAAGCCAACGGCCACAGAATAGAGCCCCAGGACTGATTCTTACCTTATGTACAATCCTTCAGAAATGGTACCAGCAAATATAACTATCCTCCATTCTTTGCCACTCCCCTTTGGCCCTGCAATAGCTTCTTACTCTCTCCTAGCCACTGGTTAGTTCTTCTCTGAGCTCTTTTTATTAAAGCATTTTCTCTCTCCACATAGCAATATTTTTTTTAGCAATCACAATCATCCACTCTAGTCATCCTTCTAGACAGAGCCATTGGCAAAATCCCTTTAGGGAGAAGGAAAAAGACAGCACAGAATGGTCTGAAATACACTTGCATTCATTATGGGTGAGAGGTGCTTATTCCTTAAGATCACTCTCATATCAGACAAGCGATGGATTTCCTTACTCTATTTATACACTTGGAATAATTCACTACCTAACTCTTTTCCCAGCTAAATAAATGCCCACCTCCTGAAATGGATTCAAACTTCTGGAGCACTGAGGTTACACAACAAGGGTCAGCATGCAAAGCGCAGTGCCAGAGACATGCAGCTGTTTCCCTCACTCACACTCCCTCCTTCTGATTATTGAACATGAGAATCTCACTTGTACTCCAGATACAAACGTAAGCATGTTATATTCCAAAGCTGGGTGCTATCCCAGGCTGGAGAGCTGTGGACATTCAAGCCTGCCCCACTTGTTAGCATAGCACCAAGAATGCTGGGAAAATAGGCATTCATTTTGCAATTATTGCATATTTAAATTCCACCCCAGCCCATTCCCAAATATATAACTCTCTAGCCCACTGTGAAAGTGTTGCCAGGCTGTGTCTTTACACAGGTACACTAACTCTTCTGCTTAAAGACTTATTGAATATCTAGGTGGTTTTCAGAAGTCATAACAAGAAAACCAGGCCCTGTTTCAGCAGGAACTGCAACATTTGTCTGCACAGTCACTGAGATTTTTCATTTGCTAAAGGGGAGCTATGCTATTAAATACCTTGCAGGAAAAAAAAAAAAAAAAAACAACTAGGAAGAGAAGCAACCACAAACAGCATCCTGATAAAGCTGTAGTCGTCCCTGTTCATTGCAGAGGATGACATTTGATGTCCTTTTGAACTCAAAACAATTAATACGATTCTAAGTATAAGATAATGTTGGGATGAAACAGGAACAGAGATTTAGAAAGCAATGGCTGATAAGATTTATTTAGCAGAAAGAATCTAGAAACAGAGTAAGAGCATATAGCCAGCGTGAAGTCACTAGAACTAAGAGCACATAACTATAGGACACCTCAAAAAAACAGAGTGAAGTATTTGTATGTGTGGCAATACAGCTGCACAAGCCAAGATGAACACAGCGTAAATTCTACCCAGGTCCCTATACCTGGTGCTTTGTATCAGGTGGCCTGGGGAGTCATTGCTTTGAGGGACCTTAATGTTGAATGTTTAGGCTACAGACTTTAAAAACAAACAAACAAAAACTCTGCCACTCAGACTCTGCTCCCATTTGAAATATATAATTCTAACCTTAAGGCTGCCACATTCAAAGCAGCTCATCCTGCCACTCAGATTTGTTCTGTGTATGCAGCAGTATGAAGTAAAGCAGAATCTCATCCACATGGAAATTTTTGAAACGTATACATATTATGCTTGAAATCTTCTGTGCAAAGTCAGTCCAGAGAGAAACTGGTTCTGTCCAAAGCCAAAGTATAGATCTAGAAGTTCTGATCCCAAAAAGAATTGGCATTTATGCTCAAAAGCACAAGATCTGGCATTTATAATTATGAAAGCACGGCCTGAATGAAGAAACCAGCTAACAGCAACGCGCACGTACTTCTGTTACTACCACGTAACAGTTGCTCGACCCGCCTGCCGCCTCCCAGCCGCGCCCCAAGCAGGCGAACAGCACCGAAGCGGAGCAGAACGAGATCCCCGAGGGAAGCCCCGGCCCGCCCCGCCGCCGCGCTCACCTGGACGGGCGGCGGACAGCGCCCGGCACTGCGGCGCCCTCTGGCGGCGGCCCGCGACACCATCGGGGCAGCGCGACTGGGGGAGCCCTTCGCTGCGAGACTTCCGGCGAGGGACGCTTCAAAGGCAGCCCTGGCACAACAAAGCGCCCTTTCAACTGCTACAGGTACACCGTGCTCCGGCATACACAGGCAAAGCGATTACTTCGCGTTCGCCTGTTTATAAACAAGTTTCTTTATGCAATAATGCACGCACACTCTCAGGAAACGTTCCCCCGCGGTTGAACCTTACCTTCCTTAAGCTACGTAACACGGGCACACCGGGATCCTAAACAGCATCGTCAGCACTGCCAGCTCTACAGCTGCATAAGCTTCCTACTACTCAGTTCCTGAATTAGGAGGTTTCTTCCTTAGACAAGTCTGTGGCAGTCAGGTTTGCTTTGGATTTGTTTTGTTTTTAAAGGGGCCAGGAGAGTGGAAGCAGAGCATAAAGTGCTTTTGAAGGTTCTGGAAACAAGCACTTTCAGCATTCTCAAGAGTAAGGGCAATCAAGATGTCTTAAAAGAAAATTTAACAGCAAGTTTGAGCAGCTGTATGCCTGCATGGCTTTGAAATTCAGAACTTGGTGAATGTGGTAATGCACCTTTGCCTTTGCAAAGTTTCTGTGGAAAAAAGTCACTCCCAACTGCATACTAAGTTACTGAAAAGCACCAGCAGAAACCTGTTGGGATGTAGCAACCAGATTCCTCAGGAGTCCAGCTGATTTTGCAGTAATGGTTGCTCAGCCATAAATCATTTCACCAGAAGGCAGGAAGGGCCAGCACTGTTTGGCTCTTCCCTCTCCTACTGTGCCGTGGAACCGGAGCAGAGAGAGAGGGAGAAAGCACCCAGCTCTGCAACTGAAAGTTACATTCTAATGCAAGCCCCACAAAAGAGCTGAATTACAACTCCTTTAGACTGGCTTCTACTTTTTGAGGGCTTGAACTTGCAACCCCACCACTATTTGTATTTTTAAATATGATACACATACATGCATACAGTGCATTGTACCTACATCCAGCTGTGATGGACTGCTGTGTGCCATCCTGCTTTTCCAAGAACACCAGATACGTGGCTCTGTGCAAGGACAGAGAGGTTACATCCCAGGACTTTTATTTTGACCATTCTTTGTACACAAGCAAACACACACAAACATGCAAACACGCCAGTCCCTCTGCGGCACTTGGGCATGCACATGCAGGCATGAACACAGACCTACCGAGACTCATTTAACCTTTGAAGTCAGATTGGAAGCCTTGGGACAATGTCAAAATTACATTCAAAAACAACTTTAAAATAATGCTCTATACACAGCATTCTTTGTCTGTCTTCTCAATTTGCTTTATTAGTATAGAGATGCTTTCTGAAAGCCAATTTTTGAAGCGTTTTATCTGCTTTTGCTCTGCTCACTTGAAATCATAGTTCTGTTTGCAGGATTTTAATTATTCATGCAACAGCCAGCTTGGAATTTATAGGGATGATGATGATGCTTCAGGTGAAGAACAAAACAGAAGGATCAGAGGAACACCTACATAGAGGAACACTTTCATGCCAAAATTTTTAGTCAGGAAAAAAAATAATCAAGTGAAAGATGAGAAAACACTCAAGAAGTTTAGTATTTCTCTGCCATACGATGATTCTTTAAGGAAGTACCTGAGGTCAGATTTACTGAGTGTGAGACTTGTTAATCACAGCCTATAGAGCCAAAGAAGTGCATGAGACATTTACCTAAAGTCTTACATCACAAAGAAGCCACTTATAGTATTTAAACATTTGTTTCATAATGATGAGAATGAGTCATTTGGCAGTTTGTTATACTCAAAAGAAGCCAAAAATCAACAATACCAGCCAATGGAAATCCTTGACAAACCTGAACTTTGGATTTCAGTATCACAGCACACGCATTATGGCATCATTTCCACCTGTCAAAATTAAGGTAGGTTTCAAGCTTATTATGGATAGGTCTTTCCCTAGAGCTAGGAAAAAAATAAAAATGAAAAAAAAAAATCAGACTACAAAAATATTTTCTTCTGAGGACAAAGGATAAACACAACACTGTCTCCAGAAGAAAGTTTTTAGCAGCCTCAGCATCTCAAAGCCTTCCACTTAGCCCAACTTTTGCTGAAGTGGAAAGAGCTTGAAGGATTGCCCTGCAAAAAGGATGCAGTAGATTTGTTGCTGGCATTTTGTGAATGGACATGCCATTACTTCTAAACATTTTGGAATCTGGGCAAGACAGTAATGCTCTCACAGATATACAGAGCAGATTCCCATTCTTCCACTCAACCCACCCAACCCATCAGACCACAGATGAGTGACAGAGTACAATTAAATAGCCTGAAAAAAAAAAACAGAAACAAACAAACAGCAGCAGTGACTAATCCAGACTGCTGTTCACAAACAGTGCACACAAAGAGCCCCCTACAGGAAAGAAGGTACTGTGGCAGGCTGAAACAAAATGCAGTGGAAAAGCCAAATAAGCAGTCTTACAATTTGTCCGTTAACATCAGGAACATTAAAGGGCACAGCCAAGTTACTACACCCCAAATAACAAGACTGCACTTGAGTCATTCTTCAGATTAATTCAGGTAGTCACATCACACATCTGACCCATAATACTTCTAAATAACAAAAAACTCGTACATATTGTTTTGATATCTGGAGTAAATGGCTTTGTATTGACTCAGCAAGATGATCCAGAAGAGGTGCACTTTGCATCCCCCTCAGGAAATTCCAAAGTTCTTGGGTAAGGAACTTTTAAATGCCTTTCCAGGGCTTAGCACCTAATCTAAATTCCATAAAAATAACTCTACAGACTTAAATAGGCTTTGCATCAGATCTGCCAGGGTGTGCCTTTATACTCCACGGCCAGTCTTGCCTACCTGCTAGCTACACCATGACGCAGTCAATCTGGAGCTGTCCGCAGCTCGTTTGAGTGAGTTGGACCAAATTACCACAGCAAACTATACTAGCCAAGTGCCATGCTTAAGGTAAGCTTTACAGGTGCACAAAACTACACGCAGCTCCGTACAAGAAAGGAGCTGCTGGGCCATCAAACAGGATTTACTGCCTCAGGCACTGCTCCATGCCAGTACAGCAGTACTGCTGCTAGTTCTGGAGCCAGAGCAGTTGGTGCTGACTTGCAGCCCCTCAACTGGCACCATCATGCCAAAGCTTTCACACAAACCCAGCATAAATGCTGGTCACAAATCTGAACATAGGAAATGAAGGAGGAAACAGATGGTTTTGTAAACCAATAATGTCAATAATGTTTTACCAAGTGCTAAGGAGGCAACTTTATATTGGAACATCTATGAGTTCATTCACCCTAATGGGTAAGATAAATCTAATACGTTAAAGCTAGAACAGCTTAGATAAGACAATCTCTTTATGGCATTGTTCATATCCTCAGATTATACGTACCATAACACAACTAGTAGGACCTATCTGTGGCACATATTCACCAAGCATTTGGAGATCAGTGTTTCTTCTATGCTACACTTTTTTTTATTGCAGCTCAACACAGGCCAGCAGCAGCACAGACCCCAGATTCCACAGCAATAGCTAAGCCTGAATAAATTATTTTTAACTGCAAGTCCCAAGCTCTTGCCCTCATTAGGCACAGCCACATCCTTTGTGGCTGTGCTGCATACAGAACTTTTAATAACATCATTTCCAGTTCCTGTAGCACTGCTTGTAACAACCAGCAACAGTGAGAAAGAAATCAAGGCCACTTAATAACCTCTTTCCCGTGAAACTCTTTCATTGCATCAAACCATCTTGCACTAATGCAGAAAGGCTGTACCCATTTAATATCAGACATCACATTTCTAGTGTATTCCCATCATTTCATCAGCAGTAGAATTGGGAATTTAGAAGCAATGGATTTTTTCCCATGCTCTGCCCTAAAGCAAGGTCCCACCAAATGAAAGGACATCGTAAGTTAAGTTTTCAAGAAGGTCTCTGTGACAATTTCCAGTCAACTCACAGAAGCTTGATGGGAACTGAACATTATTACTTCCATACAACTCAACTCAGCAGGAGCCATCTTTGCCCTTTTTATTTTTGGAGGTTTTCAGCAATTTTTAGAAGACAATCTTTACAGGTCGGCAGCACTTCTCTGTTGGACACAGCATATAAGCAGACCTACACTGCATGAGGACATTCATTTGCTATTTTAATTTTATCCAGAATCAACTGGAGCAGTTTCACTTACCTGACTTAACATCATACAATACTTCCTCCCCTTTAAGTTACTTTTTTTCCTCAGAAGTTCTCCTAGACCTTGACCTTACATACACACACAGTATTTTTCTTTTCTTTCAGACCTGCTATTCTGAACTAAAGTGATAAAATATGTTCAGTATTCAAGGTGAGGATACTCTACCAGATGATATAACAGTACTGTCTGTTAGCTTTACGAAAGTAGGCACATTTTTTTTTTAAGAAAGCAGGTAAATGCTGAGTCAACCTACACCCAGTTACTATCTAGGCAGAGAAGGAAAAAAAAAAAAAAAAACAATTACATTGTGCTGGATAATTAATACAGCTTAAACCACATGGTCTGGTAGCCTCTTACAGCCCATGGAAGCTCTCCACCATTTTATACAGAGTGCTTTGTCATCCTTCTTGTTTCCCCACAAGGTTATAGTAGACAACTTGTACTGCTCTACAGCCAGTTACTTTGGCTATTCCTTCCTTTTGTCCCACAGAGCTTTCCAGCTCCCAATTAGAAAATGCTTTGCTCAGGGAAATGATAGCTCAACCAAGCCTATAAAACATCTTCTATATCCTACCTCCTCTTTCAGTTTCTATCCAATTAAGCTGAGAGCTAAAGTCCTTGATTGTTTTGTTGGCTTGTTTTGGGTTGGTCTTTTTTGTGGCTTCTTTGGAGTTTAAAGTGATAAATTACATTTTGTATGTGAAACAATTACTGCTTCAGTTCCACAAAGCAGACATAGTTTCAGTTGCCTTTAGATTTTTGAAGACCTTCTTACAAAATACTGCTAAGAATAAGAGATTATCCCAATATGCAGTTTAATGCACTGATTTATCAAATATTCCTCCCTAGAAATAATTTGTTGTTATATGTCTTGGTCTACAATGCCTTTTTATTACAGGTTTTTCCACAGGCACAGTAGAGGTGACAGAGGCACAGAGAATTGTGCTTTTTTAGTTTATAGATATGGGACAGATCCCACACTGCCATTCCCAGGGGCAGTTTTCTGCAGTGGGCATATTCATTGAGATCTACAAGCTGATGCCCACAGCAGTAATTAGGACTGACTACAGTTCATTGTTCCTAGCTCCTATGCAGTGTTCAGAAGAGAAACAGTCTGCAGATCAGGAAAGGTTCCACGAAGCAGAGTGCCTCTGGAGCTGTATGAGACATGAAGCAACACAGAAGTCAGACACCAATGTATACATGCAGTTAGGATGACCAAAGGCATAGCAATCTAACATTAAAAGTAGAAGTATCCAGAATATTAAGAAGTATATAAATAGTAAACAAGACATGATAGAAGTTTTATACTACCATTATGAGACTAGGATCTGCAGGTTGATCTTTTACTTCCCTCCAAACCCTTCTCCCTGCCACCAAACAAATTAAAAAACCTACAGATACCCTCTACAAAATGTTCTGATGTATAGATACAGAAATTGCTTATCTGTGGTAACCTTCCCTCCTCCCACCTTTCTTCCTTCAGGATGTACCCCTGAATGACCTCAAAAGAAACTTACTATTGATACTTTACATGTGAGAAGCAGGAAACGTCCCACACTAATCTGCATACACTGCACTGAGCTTCCTCCTCCTGCCCTGTTTCCTTTGAGGACTGCATGCAGGAATTCTTACCTAATAAAATTCTCATTACCCATTATTAGCTTTTCTTTAAAAAAGGCAACTTGAAGCAAGAAATTCCACTGCATGTCTTCAAAAACAAGAGAAGTGCGGTGGAGTGAGAGACATAGCAAGCAGATCTTGCATCATTCAAATAGTACTTTTACAAGATGGTACATCTACAGTGTGGAATGTATTTAAGATAATTGAGCTAGCTCATGCTCCAAGACAGCACTGTTCATTTACTGCACATTTCTAAGAACCACACTCACATGATTATAATGCTTCCTGTACACAAGTCTTACAAATTACCTTCCTTTGGATGTGAGCAGGATACAGACTCTGAGAAATGAAGCATTAGCATCGTTGTGACACTACATTTTTAGTTAAGTTGCTATCAACTTCAAAGATTAGGCATTGCTTTCTGAACATGAAGCAGGTTTCCACATCAACATTTTTGCAGAAGGGTTTTTTTCCTGCATTATCGGAGTCTCTACATCTGTCCACAGCCTGTGTATTTAATATTTTTAAGAATTCCACTAAAAAGATGATTCCTGTGGTTTGTGTCACCAATTTTTCCTTCAGTGGGAAATCAGCTGTCAGAGACCTGACATCCACTATTGATGCATGAAGCAAAACAGTTCACATCTCTTTGCGCAGTGTTACAATCTCATGTCCAAAGCAGACAAGGGAGAAAATGGAGCAGCACACAAGATTTTGTACCCCCACCCCCCCCCCCCAAAAAAAAGAAAATACCTTCTTGCAGATTCTGACCAGTTCTTTTCACTGACATTTTTTAAATACAAAGCTAAAAAAAAAAAAAACAGTCTTGTAATTGCAAGCACTTTGCATATTAGATACCCATGAACTGAACAAATGAGTCTGGAAGAAAAATGAAAAAGCTATTAGCTGCTACTACTCTAAAAATGGTATTATTTATACCATGAACGTAACTTTCCAACACCGATTCCTAATTTGTCCCCTACAGATATGCAGGACAGCAGTATTCAAAACAGGTTTCTTAAAAGACCAGACTGTCAGGATATGATACTCTCCAACATCTCCACAAGGAATAAAAGGTTCAGTGCCAGTCCGTGTTGCAGCAGTATAAAATTTTGTTACCATCTTTATCTGCTTGACAAATGATTTTACCATCTGCAAATGTGATCTTTCACCAAAACTACATTTTCAAAAAAAAAACCCACAAATTATTAACAAAGAGTCCAGTTATTGTTTTGAAGTGACAAAGAGAAGACCTACATCACCAGAAGAAACAAGGCAGAGCAGGCACTTCTGCCCTGAAACCCAGTTCCTAGGTCTTCAAAATAGTATTATCTCTATGCATACAAAAAAGGGCGGTATGGAATTCTTGATTTTGTAGATTGAACTATGTTCACATGTGCATACACATATAATTTACAGATACTTCCATCTCCTGCAAAAGAGATGAACATTGCTACATCATTTAATAATTCTTGAATTGGACCCACAAAGAACAATGACGGACATCAAAAAACAGCGAGGGACATTTTAAGATATTAGGTAACTGATGAAAATGCAGATAAACTATATTTAAGACATTTAGTTAAAACATCAGAAGTGGTCAAAAGGACTTTACAGATATCTAACACACTGCCATCTGAGAGGCAGTATACTATTCTGAAAGAAAAGCAGAACTACATGCAGCTATTTCTGCAACAGAGACTGACAAAAACTGGCTGATGCACAGAAGCCTAAGTTACATCACAAGAACAGTAAGTCTGAACCAAAACAGCAAAGTAAACCCTTCTTCTGTCCAGAGATAGAGTTTTTTAACATCATTTTAGAATCAGAGTCAACAGGAGCTACCTGAAGATATACACAGTAATGTGGATATTTAACACCGGAGTCTTAATTACAGCTTAGCTTTCTAGGGAGATTTCAAACAAATCTACATATACATCTCAAAATGAGCAACTGTCATGGTAGAGACCCTTATCTTTTGAATTCCTAAACTTAGATTTATTTTCACCCTAAAAATGAATTTGGTAGAAATATCACTCCGATCATTTGACTTTGACTAAGCAAAACAGTACCAAGTTGTTGGTATTAGTAGTGTAACAGCAAGGGACCAGCACAATAGGAGAATGTTACAAAAGGAAAAAGTTCTCACCGGTCTCTAAAGATCTAGGCTCACAATAGAAACTCCATAAGAGAGGGACCTCCAACCAGAGATCCCTCCCCACTGGCACTCAGCCCTTAAATGAGGTCTAAGGGAGGTGCAGCCAGGCTTCCATCCCTTCTGGTCACACACCTGAATTGCCTTCACCTGTGCTCCCAGCACTGACTGGGTCCTTTCCCCAGGTGCTCAATCAGTGGTTCAGGCCATGACTCACCAGTTCCCATACACGTAGCTTTCCGTAAAACTTTTTCCATAATATTGTAGACCATGCTCATCCTGCAAAAACAGCTTTCATACATAAGTACAGCATACCATATCATTTATCTTGCATTCTTGAGTTCTAATACTCACAGAAGCTACAACAGTAAATCCTTGCACATGACCAAGTCTCCCTGAAACCATTCCTGTACAGGTCAAATAGAATTGGGGCAGGTATTAGGCTGTTGGGTTTTTTTCCTCCCGCCTTCTCTGAGTAGCAGCAGGAGCACAGCTCTGCACTGGGCTGAGCAGACACACAAGTGATCTGCAGCTGCTGATGTAGCAAACAGCCCGTTCATTTGTGCTTCCCACAGGAGAAAGATGACAAGTGAAGATGGCATCTCAGAAATGGGCTTTTACCAGAGAAGAACTCCTGGAACATAGATCCCATGATGTAGGCCAGCATAATACCACAGCTCAATTTCTGCCAACATAAATTGTTGGTAACTACTTATGCTCGCAAAACTATAATAAATCACCTTGTTAAGCCAAATTCATGAAGTCCCTCCACAAAATTAATCAAAAGTATGAATAGACCTAAGTGTCTTTCAGTTAAACATTCCCAAGCACCTAGGTAATTCAAAAGTAGGACTTGATAAGTTTTACATAAAGTAACATCATGACTTTTTTATTCCCTTTAACCCTGCAGGGGAAAAAAAAACAAAGCTAAACTCATTAATCAACAGAATTCTCTACTCAGTAAACATATCCGAACATTTCCAACAGCACCAAAGAGAAGGCAAGGTCTGATCAGAGTCTGCTAAGAATACCTGAAAGAAAAACACTGCAGATAGTCTCAGAGTGTAGTCTGAATTTGTATCAGCTGGTAACTTAAAAAATAATCATATATACAGGTGTGAAATACTAAGAGCTGATAGGCAAAGTTACCAGGAATTGCTCATTGGCATAGAAGTACTTCTAGCCATACTAACAGCCAAAGCATTGTATTAAAAAAAAAAAAAAACAGAAATAAACACTTACTCTTAGCTAATTCAATGACAGACTGTGAAAGTCCACTTTCATTTGCCAGTTTTTCAAGTTCTTTCACAATCTTTATTGGAGACAAAGCTGATACCCAGGAGAAAATTTCACCTTCTTACGCGAAGAGAACTCAATCAAATATGTAGCATCAGTACCCCTGGTCCTTAAGAGTTATAAATACAAATAAATATACCCTAAGCAGCATTGCAAAGGGACTTCCTGGTGTACTTTTGCTTCTTAAATTGATTTTTATAGAAATTCAATACTTGCTACAAAAGAGATCTTAACGAAATACCCTTCAGAGCTGAGAGAGAGCAGTTTTGCCTAAGTGCACTGCTGCTCTCTGGTGGGCCTGATCAGATCTTCTTATTTGTATGCCACCAAGCAGACCCTGGTGGAGCTGCACTTCAAAGATCATCAGCACTGCTTTGGGAGCTTGAAATTTAAAAATAAATGCAGCAAGCTATTGGTACTTATAAAAACTATAATAATTCATCACCTTAAAATCCTTGAATGGTGCAGCAGTTTGTTCCTTCCTCCACGATCTGATGCAGGAGATCCCAAAAATGATTTTCAGCAGCAACAGCAGAGCGTCCCTGTGGGACAGCAGAATATTCTGAGAACCAAAAAAAAGTCAAGCAGTAGCTTTTATAAGCAAAAACATCTAAAGCTCTGCATGGTGTCACTGCAGGGCTATTGCAGCTCCTAAGGTATGAAGCATATATATGAAGTTACACAGGATCTTAATATAACTGCTCTTATTTCACTGGAATTAAATTAAGGCTAAGTTGTGCTGTTAGACAGACTCCTGCTTTTGATTTCACTTTACAACCAGCTCATGGGGCCCTGTGCATATTTCAGTTACTGAAGCATACTGAGTTGCTTTGTGTAAGTAAAGTTCTAACTGGCAGAAAGCACAGGATTTAGTGCGCAACAAGTACAAGATAAAACATACAGCTTAATCCTCAGCACGAAGTTTGCATAAAGTAGTTACAGTTTTCACATGTACCAAAACACAGATTCAGGTATTGCAACTCAGCTGAGTGGCAGCACACTGACCTGCAATAACCCTAACCCAGTGCCTGAAGCACAAATCCCACAAGCAAAGTGTGCTTGTTTTCTTTTGGCTGTTGCTGTGTTTTGTTGTTACTGTTTTGTTTTTGTTTTTTTTTTTTAATAATATTCTAATTATATTTCAAATTTTACATTATTTTACATTCAGGTAACAGATCAGAAAAACGTTTTAGGTAATGATTTAATAAAAAAGAAGTCTTAATAACACAGATCAGACAAATGATTGCTAAGGATCAATGGAAGCGTGGTATGTGTACATCTAGAGGGGGTATTTTACTTTATATATTTTATTTACACACATATATAGACAGAGAGAGCAATCCAGTGACCTACGAAATCTCTTCCAGTCTATTCATGTGTACAAGCTTCCATAAAAGCCTGCAGTACAAGTGAAAAAAACAGATCATTTAACTGTCATCATTCTCCCCTGATGGAAATCTTACTTCAGTAGAATCCAACTCACAGCTTACAAACAGCCCATTGGTCACAGAACCTTCAGCGTTGCTCACAGGCATCAGAAATTAAAAGCTGAAACTAGGCCAACAGAACAAGCAGGTATAACAAACACTATTTGTAAAACGTTTGACATTCTGAATTACTACCTACCATCCAGGAAACAATAGGGAGAATGGTATTACCCAGACTCTTGTTTACTGGTGTATCAAGCACGAAATTTACATCAAGTATCAACACCACGTAAACCATACCAGATCCAGTCTTCACCAGCCACAGTATTAGTAACAGGTTGGCTCACAGAGAGGGCTGCCCATGCAGATATCTACAGGGTTTTCTATTCTACTCCTGCTATTGCACAAAGATCAGAATTATCTTATGAAAGCTGAAAATCAGTATCACCACTACAAGAAACAGACATAACCAACGAAAAGATGCCCCAGAACCAGACCATGCTGGTCATCTGCCTTTTAAGGGCAAAGAAATAGTGCTCACAAACTATACAAGCTGCACGTAAGCTTTCCACCTGCTCCCACCCTCAAAAGCATGCTTTCTTTGGCCACTTAAATCCATGCATTTTGGGAACTTAAACTTCAATTAACTTAAAACACAGACCAGGTGAGTAAGGGACAGATTGAAAGAGCACCTCAAAATTACCCTCATGACAAGTACACACAGTAAGCTTGCACAAGGCCTAAACATTCAGAGGAAGGAATAAAACTGTATCGCTCATTCACCTGGAATTGGATTTTACATATTTAAAATTTCAAAGTGACAAAAACAGAACAACGGGTTGGAAGGGACCTCTGGATAGCCATCACTCCAACTTCCGCTATAGCAGGTCACACAGGAAATTATCCAGGAGGGTGAGGAGAAGACACCACAGCACGGCCTCTCAGGGCAGCCCGTTCCCGTGCCCTGCCACTCTCACAGAAAATTAGTTTTCTCACGTTCAGACAGACCATTGCAGTTTGTGCCCATTGCTCCTTGTCCTGTCGCTGGGCACCACCAAAAAGAGCCCAGCCCCAACCTCTCAGCACCCATCCATTAGAGTTCTGTAAGCATTGAGAAGCTCCCCTTTCAATCTTGCCTTTTCTTCCCTGTGCTGAAGAGCTCCAGGACTCTCAGGCTTTTTTTGTTGGGAGGAAAACAGCCAATACACTGTTTTTCCAGTTGTTTGGGGTATTTTTTGTTTGGCCGATTTTTGCACGTTAGACGCGTTTTGCAGTAGCAGCAGCAGCCCTCCACTACAGAGAGGAACACTTGCACCACACGCTTTTTAACGTTTTGCCGTACAGCAGCGAGGGAAGAGGGCAACAGCTATGCAAACGCGGCATTAAGAAAAACTTTAGCAGAGAGATGTTTCCTTACAGCGAACACGAAGCAACGGCAGCCACAACTGCAAGCCCCGCGGCCTCTAAGCGGTGGAGGTGCTGAGAACCCACCCTGCTTCTCTCCGCACCTCACGCACTTGCTGCGTGCTTTCCTAGCTCTGATAATGCTACTCAGCCAAGCGCTTTCCGACTAGTAGAAAAAGGCTCAAAACCATATTTAAGAATTAAGAGGTCCCTAGAGATCCATTTCAGGACCCGAAAAGCCACAAAACAAACCTACGACAGGTCCGCTACCTGAGGGGCACCCCTGCCCGCCCGGCAGCTTTTATACGCTTTTCCCGCCTAACAGCCCGTGTCCCCGCCCCTCCGCGCGAGAGGCGCGTGCCACGCGGCGGCCTGGCCTTCTGCTATTCGGTGAGGGAGCTGTCCATCAAACGACAGGTAACGAGCGAGGGCCAATCAGATGCGCCTGTCGGGCCGAGCTCCAGCGCTCGGGTGGAAGCGGTGAGGAGCGGTGTCGGTGAGGGGCGGCGGGGGGCGATTGGCCGCGGCCCCGCTTCGGGGCACGGCTCGCGGGACCCGTCCCTCGCGGATCCGCGGGCGGATGCCTCGGCCCGCCGGCCGCCAGGAGGTCCCGCCGGCCGCGGCCCGGCGAAGCGGCGCGGGACCCGGGCTGGAAGCAGCAGGCCGCCGGCAGCCCCCGCGTTCCGTCCCTCTCTCCCGAGCGCGTTGTGCGGGAGGGCTCGGAGCCGCTTTCGCCGCCGTGCTCGGCGCAGCGGCGGCGGCCGTGCGGGGACGCAGCGAGCGGTGCGTCGGTGCTCGTAGGAGCGGTGCCGGCCGCAACGCGCTCCCGTCTGGGCCCGCGGCGCTGCCCTGCCCGCTCGGAGGCGCGCCGCCGCCTGGGCCGTGTCAGCGCTTCTGTTCTCTGGCAGGAAGCGAGCGGGCTGCGGCCGGGCCTTGCCGGGCACGCGGCTCTGAAGTACGGACCGGCGTTTGGCTTACGGACAGAAATGGGGAGAAGCCACGGGGGAGGCAAAGAGAAGCGAGGGTGGGGCTACCGCAGGCACTGCCACCGCCCCCCTCGGCGCCGGAGACCCGACGGCAGTCATCGCAGCCGCAGGCGAGTGCGGGCCGGGGCGGGGCAGGGCTGTCCTCATTTCTTTCTCGTTTACTTTAAGCTGTAAAGAGTTACCGTGCTTTCGAGATGGGCTTTTCCTTTAAGCAGGGATCGTGGTAACACGTCCGGAATTCATCTTTTTCTGAAAAGAGTTGGAGGCCTACAGGATCAGTAACTGTCTCTAATGTTTTAACAGTAGTTAAGCCTTATGAGATACTATTATCTCTAATGTTCGTGAGAAGTTTTTAAGCTGAATACCTTTACTGTTCCTTTTCCGTTGGTTAGTGTATGGTGATATGGTGTATGGTGTGCTTATCACAGACCTGAAAAATAGTGCTGTGTTAGTACGACTAACAAACTGTTTTAAAGAGGCTTTGTGCAAGAGATGTGTAGGACAATTGTGAGTTTGTCTTGAAGGCAATACTATTTTTTTAGGCCCGAAGAGGAGGAAGCACAAAGCCCGGTGAATCCAGGCCCCAGCTGCAGTGGAAATCCTTCTTCTTCCAGTTCAACACAGAACTCTGCAGTACCAGGTAAGAGATGCCATTTACAGGTCAAAAACCAGTGCCTCTATGTTGACTGTATGAAAAACAGAGTAGTGGGTGTGCTAATAGTATGATGTTAGAGGATGGATATAAGCAGGAAAGTTTGCAGGGAAAAATAATATCTGAAAAGGTGATCGAAAAAGATGTTGTAAGTGAAAATCTGGAAAGCAAACAAAATACACTTTTGGGCCCACAGATCCATCTTTTACATGAAAACTTGTGTGCTTAGCCAAGCTGATATAAACTGAAAAGAAATATTTCTTTCTCTTAAAATCAATGTTTGGGGAAGAATACTAACTTTATTCTTTTGTATATACGTTGAAGATGTTATAAAATATACTTCAATAAAAACATTAAATAAGCAAAGAAAATAAGACAGTATGTAACAAATATATAATGTAGATTGAATTATCCAGCCTTTTAAAAGACGTATTTATCTTCCACTTTGGGGAAAAAAAAACAAATGCATTTCTATGTCTTCAGTATATTTGTCATCTGTAAGATGTAAAATCTGGTTAAATGACCTGTTCATTCACTATTAGAGAGTCAGCTGGCAGAACCAGACTTGATACAGTAGCAGTGCCACTAAAGATGATGCTCCATTTGCATTCTGGTTTTCTGACTCATTAAACATCCCCAGGAAAAGCTGAGCCTGTGGGAACTTGAGTATCTCCACAATAGGAGAGTCCTGAAACACTGCTGGCTCTTAGCAACAGTCAAAGCCAGAGTGTAAGGCTATCTTTTTTGTATATCACCCTTTTCTGATCAATAATTTGTGAGCCTGTTAGGAAGAAGACATATAATCTAAAGCATGTATTGTTATGTGAGCTGATTCCGTGCACTAAAGCAGTGTGCTTTTGCCCACCTCACTGATAACAGTCCCTATATTTTTTTTTTTTTTGAGGCAAATACAACTTGGTTGTTTGTTGCCAAGCTGTAAGGGATGATGACAAAGAGCTGAATTGCAGTAACCTCAAACACAGTTTGTAGTAGTAGATAAAGGTTTAAATAAAAATTCTTGAAGACATTAATGTTCACCTTTTCTGAAGTAAAATTCTTTGTCTTGAGACAGCACACTGTTATTTTGCCTCTCTCCTCAGTTCCTCTTTGGGAGTAGCCACTGTATATTGTCTAATTTGTACTCTTGCTTATATGAAGATGTCTCCTTGGTGGTGAAGAAAAAATGGTTGGTTCTGGGCAGGGAATTGCTTTGTATTTGGTTTGGGTGATACTTAGTTGCCTTGTTTGTTTGAGACTGCCCTAAGTAGCCATAACCTAGAGCATTCCCTCCTGATTTGTTGATAAAGAAAGGTCATTTTTGTTACGCAGCAAAACCTTTCTGCTTCTCTTAAGTGTGAAATCTGTGTGAAATTAACTTGGTCAATGGTAGTGTCCCTTCTGTATCTGTATAGCAGCAGTAGCAGCATTGCAGTTGCAAACTAGAAACTTTTTTCCTTTAAGGAGATGCCATCTGTTCCCAGTAAGCGTAGCATCCATGGCACCAGCAAGGGGCAAGAACTTTGAGCTGTGTGACTGACATTTCCATGAAGATGTAGGATGTCAAAGAGTAACAAATAAACTTGGTTGTCTGTCTGATTTTTTTTTTTTTTTTTTTTTGCCACTTTCTTAAGAACTGCCAGGATTTTACTATGACCCAGAAAAAAACCGCTATTTTCGCCTGCTGCCTGGACACAATAACTACAACCCGCTCACCAAGGAGAGCATTCAGTACAAGGCTATGGAGAGTAAGAGACTGAAACTCTTAGAAGAGGAAGAACAACAAAAGAGGGTATGTTCTGAAAAATATTGTAGTTAGCCTTTAGCGTGCTCTGTCTTGGGACAGACGATGAACTGAAGTCCTTCAGTTTTTTCCTATGGTACAATCCCATGAGCTATGTAAAGAAACATAAATTTCTTTTTGCTGAGAATTTATAGCTCTCGAAGTCTCTTGCTTGGTTGTTTCACGCAGGAAGGAAAGCGATTCGCTACGCAAACAAACAAAAAAGCTTGTAAAGAGGTGAACTCTCAGAATAGCAAGTTGTCTAACAGTTGCACTTGAGTCATGACATTGGGTGCCTGGTTTCAAATCTCTGCTTTGAACTGGCAAAGTGGGATTTCAGTCGTAGGTTTTCTGTGCATTTGCATGCCTAAACCCTGAGGAGAAGATTTGTTATTCTGTCACTCTGCACAGCTCTCTGTCCTTTGCTCTCCCTAGTATTTATGAGGTGTTCACATGAAATCTTAGAAAGGGATGAATGGAAAAGTTGTTTCACACTGCTGTAAGACATGCAGTTAATAATAGTCCTGTAGTAATAGAGTTTTGCTATGTAATCAGACTTAGTGTGTTAGAGTGAAAGTGATTTCACAACTCAAGGCAATACTGTTGATGGTATCAAGTGAAAACAAGAGCTACCTGTACTTTAGCAGACCAGAGAGATGGTGCTGGAATGTGCTTTGTAGACCTGAAACATTATTATACATATGCTAGAGGAAAAATATCCCAAACATCAAAGACCCATGGCCATGTTTGAATCATAAACAAGCCAAAAACTGAGTACATTTTCGTCCTATTCTATTCCAGAAAACAACAAGGGCTGGACTGAACTCATCTGTGCTGTTACAGAAAAGGCAGCTAGGTTTGCTGAGCTCCACAAGTTATTGCAGGTACAACAATTTGAATTGTCTTCTGTTTGCTGTATCAAGTACTGCTGTCAGTACAACCATTGCTGTCAGTTTTGTTTGTTCACAATTCTCACTCTTCCACTAAGGACAGAGTAACATTATTTATGCTGACAAAAAAGCAGTATTTTTTAATAATCAAATTTCTAAAGTGATGAGAATTCAAATGTGAAAGATGCTTCCCAGTCTCAGAAGCCAGGGGTTTAAAACTTCCCATTTTTTTTAGTATTTGATCTTTTGCTACATTGTTCTGTTTGAATACAGTGTAGCATTTCTTTGGATCAATGCCCTGGGCTGACAGGGACATTTTCCCCTGGGTTAGAATCTGCCTTCAGATTCGATAACAATGCAGGAAGCAAGTTAGGGGCTTGCTGTGTTCCTGCTACCGAAGGTGTGCAGAGGTTCTCAGTGATGGGATGAAATACCATGGATGTGGAATGTGCTGTATGGTTTCGTGGGTTATATAAATGAAATTGCAGCATGCTAGTTTTCAGGCATTTTATCTTCTGTGATTAAGAAGCAGTTCTGGCTATCTTATCCAGAATTTTTTTCATTGGCATTTAACCTAGGCTTACCCAAGTTCTTTCTCTCCTCCCTCGCCAACTGCTTTTACAGGCTGGTCCATGAACTAAAAGTGAACTGCATGCAGAGGAGGAAGATAGAAATTCACAGTCCAGATTCCTCAGTTGCTGGAACCAACAATTTTAAAATAATTGTGGTATGTTACAAGAACTGATATGTCTTTAGGTTAAAAAGAGCCTGTCTTCAGTGAAGATTGAGAATCTTTTAATCAAACCTCATAGGTGAAATATACTTTCAAATCTGCGTTGTCCCCATTGTGTCAGTTCTCAAAATATGAGCTAAGTAGTTTTTAACAGGTAGGAAGAGACTGTTCCTTTCCTAGAGAGGAAAATGATGAAAAGATTGGATATGTAAGTGATTTTTGGAGCTGATCAGTATATTCTATTGGGAATAAACGGGAATCAAGTGGATAATTACTGTGGTGGCTTTTTGAATGGGAAAATTAGGAAAATAAAAGAGGAATTTTGGGAGTAACCACTTTGTGGTCTAGAGATTTTGTATAATCATCAGAAATGATTTTACATCTCATGCTATAAAGGCAGTTTCTACTGTTCTTGGTTGCAGTGTGTATACAGGAAAGATCAATGGAGCAAGTAGCTCCCATTTGTGCATGTAGAAAGATCTGCAGGAGAGAGAAACAAAGCACCACATAGATAAGCTGAAGACAAAAGGGAGCTGGAAACCTATTGTCACAAAATAGAAGTTGAAATGTAGCACCATCACTTTGTTGTGATTTGATCCTACTCAAGGAGAATCTCCACAGTTGTGCGGTGTAGAAGAATTGCATACTCACTTTTTATAAGATTTCTTTCGTTCTTTAAGTTCTCTACTGATACCAGTCTGTGCTTAATAACTAACCAGAGCAAGTGTCTGGTATAATCAGAAAGACTGTGTATTGTTGGCTAAGGATTAATATTTTCTTACTGATATTTTTTCTATGCATTCATAAAAAGAGGTATTGACTGCTGTTTTAAAGATGAATAGAAAGTTGATGTTGTTACAGGCATCAAAATTAGCACATTTCTTCCTCTTAGACATAATGCAGCCACCTCGAGCCATCATTTTCAGTCAGTTTCCACTAAGTGCAGCAATGCTTCTGTTTTACAGGCAGATGTTGCTTGTGAGCGGATATTTACCGTGAACGACGTAGAGCATGGAGGATGTAAATACGGTATCATCAACCTCAGTGGTTTGGGGAAGGAGTCTCTCACTGTGGAGATGTATGACAACCTCTACTTCACAAACCGCAAAGTACTGTGTTCTATTCCTGCTTCCTTCAGTTGTCACAGTCACAAACACTATTGCTTGGGAGGCACAGGTGAAAAGCATGAGGGCTGGGAAAGGGTTTAGTAGGAGAGAATGGAAGAATCTAGCAGTGTGATATCTGGATAAACACAAAATTGCAGTAAATTCGTCTCTGATAGTCTGAGTACCAGCAGTAGTTCTCCAGAATGCTGTGCTACTATTGGAACAGAAGACCACACTGAAGTACCACCTTCCAAAGATAGTGCTTACTTCAGAGTTGTGTGTAGCCATAGCTGACAAAACTGTGTTGAGAAAGACACATTTATATGCTTCTTTCTTAAAAATAATTTTGGAAAAAATGTATTTATCCCTGAGCATGAAGAATATTTAGAACAGGCTTTGATAATCTCTTCATGCTCAGATCTTTTAAGGATGATCCTTTAAATAATAGGATGTGCTTGATGCCTCAGTCTGTATCTGGACGGACATCTCAATACTGCCCTCTCTCCTGTGCATCTAAGAGGAGTATAAGGCTAAAATGAAATACCTGTATGTCACTGCTGTGCTATTTCGTGGGCTATGGAGGTGTGCCCACTGCAGTTTCACGTCATCTTTGCATGGAAATACCCAGTCATGAATTGAGTATGAGGTCTACAAAAATAGCATGTCTTCTTGTGTCTGAAGGTGAATTCTGTGTGCTGGGCATCATTGACTCATCCAGACTCTCATGTTTTATATCCTTTTAAAAAAGCAAAATTTCAGTTCTGTTTTGACTATTCTGCACAGAGCAGTTGACTTTCAGGAAGACCTCTTATGTAGCAACTGTAAAACTATTGCTTTCTGGAAAACAGGGAAATTTAAGAAGATTGGAAGTTGCTTGATGTTGTGAGACAGATGCATGGTGCTGTTACTACAGATGTATGTAATATTGTTCCTGTGCAGTAAAAGGCAAAAGACTACTTTGCTTGCCGTGGAGACTTGCCAGTCCATTAATAGTGCAGGTGCCAAATCAAAAATGGTCTAATGGTTAGAAATTGATTGGGCAACCAACAAAAGAGATTTATGGCAGCTTTCTCTTCTAAGAAGTGGAACACTCTGAAGCAGGTTTGGTTTGTTTCTGTTGTATTGATTGGGGGAAGATAAAAATGGCAGGAATTCATTGGCACTGTGCTCTGCAACTTTGAGAACATGTTCTGCAGATTTGTCTCAAAATAAAAGGAAGGCTGATGGTATAGTAGAGGAAGTGGCAATAGACAATGCAGAGTCACAGAAGAGAGGAACGAAAGGCGATTTAAAAGTGGGAGATGACAAGCAACAGAAATGCTATTAAAGTGCCATTAAAAGTGTCCAGTAAAAGAGAAAATGAAAAAAAGCTTACACCTATGTCATGGCTTAGGGGAAAAGCCACACAATTCAGAACTGGTCCAGAAGGTGGCAGGAATTCATCAGCTTGCTTAGAGATGGTTAGGAGTTGCAGACAGTTAGCTTATTCAGTGCTTTCTCCAAGTCACGTCACAGATTTAACCAACCAAATTTGAAAAGCAGCTTTCAAAAACAGTTTATGCCTGCTATAATTTTTATGAAGTATTTAATGAAATCTAAACTGACTCTTGAATCCTTAATGTGTGTACCACTTTCTCAAACCCATCTCCATGCAGAACAGTTCTGTATCAGTGCAGCGTTATCAGCTTGTAAAGATGAGAAGAATGATCCATGTAGGTCCTGCAAGTTTTTCCTATCTGTAGAAAGACGCCTTAGTATCTCTCTCAGCTTATCTTTCTGGTAGTGAAGGTACAAAATCTAAAATTGGGGATCTTTCTAGCTCATTCCTATGAAAGAAAGGAAGTGTCAAGACCTAATTGTAAAGTGTAAGGCACAATAATGTTCTTGGAAGATGTTACTAAAGGGAAAGTTTTGAGAGTTACAGCTGTGTCAGAGCATCTTACCCTTCCCAGCTATAAATACTATGCAGCCTTTTCCATTTTAGGAAGAAATGTTTGTTTTCCTTAACTCGCTCCAGCACGCTGTGTCTCATGGGAATTGCAGAAACTCCAGGCTGTGCCAGTCTGCTTCCAGCGTCATTGTTCAGCAGCACTAATCCAGGTAGGGAGTTGTTTGGTTTTTTTTTCCCAATTTTGGAAAACAGGATATGCAAAGAGTACAAATCATGTCCACACTTCTGTAGTTGATGGGACTGCTGTATTATCATAAAAATGTAGCAAGTTTGGAGCAGAATAAGAAACAAACAGATTAAATAACCTACCTTGATAATTAATTAACTAGCAGTATTCAAAACTCTAGTTTATTTTTAACTGCTGCTGATGTAGTACTTGACTTTGGCAGGAGAACACCTTACTTGAAAGTAAACATTTGAGATTATTCATTTGAGTAGCTTGGCCTTTAACTAACACACAGAAGCCGCACACAAGAAATACTCAAATTTCCTTATAGACTAACAAGTGTCATTGCAGGATACTTTATCATAGTAGCTACTCAAGTGTGCTCAGTAGATTAATCATAGGTGGAAAGCTGGTAAAAGTCTCACCCCATGGCTCCTTATACAGTACTAAGTATCATTCTTAGTTGTGTGTAAGCATGACTCATTTAGAGAATCCTACGTTTATAGAACAAAATTATTATATGCTCTTGGGGGCAGCAGCTGTGCTGATACCTTCAGAACATACTGTACAGTCGTCTAACCTGGTGTCCTATTCAGACGTGATCAGTTAAGTTTATACAGATTAGATCTGTGTCTGTGCTAGAAGAGCATGGACCCATTTTAAATGTTTAATGTTATGCTATTTATGGAGCCTTGGGGAAAAGAAAAAAGGAGGGAAAAAAGGGGAAATGATGCATAGAGTTAGTGTGAACTTGAAAAGCCACTAAGCATGGATGGCTACTAGGCCAGTGTGCTTTGTAAAATATTTTAAAGCCTGCACAAGTCAGGTGCCCCTAGTTATGCTCAAGTCCTTCTGTCTAGTATTTTCTGTTGACTGTTTAAGGTATTTCTAAGGATCTTGCCTTACTGCAATCTCCTGAATTCTTGTTTTGAGGGAACATTTCTAACTAGATAGTGTGAGAAAAGAAGAATTTAACCCATCTGAAACATGGTTTTAGACATGTCTCCTGTTCTGCCTGATATCTGTAAGATTGTGGCAGACATGCCACAAAGTAAAGAAAAACTGAGCTCTTTGAGCATGTGAGTTGGTAGACCTTGTGCAGGAGCTATACAAATCTAAGTATCGTTACTTACTCAAACCTGCTTTAAAAACAGAAACAGCCCAGGAGAATCAGTTGTAGAATCAATCAAAGAAAAGATGATATTAGTCTGCCTTTTTTTTTTTTTTCTTTCCTGCATGGGTTTGGTTGGTTTTTCTTGTGGTTGGTTATTTTTCAACACTTCTGTCTTCATGTTTATGGAGCTTATAGAACTTAAAAGTTAGGCTTTAGCTAGACTATAGGTTCTAAAATCTTCAAAAAATGGCTTGCTTTGTGAAAGCGTTATTTTTCTCTTCCCTGTTTTTTTCCTGCTATGAAGACTTTAACAGTCTCTCAGATGTGTATATAGACAGAGTGTAAGTCCTAAGCTTGCAATCATGAAATCCCACTTTTGTTTCCTACATCTTGAGTAGCACAGGGATATTAACATTAATTCTGCTTCTAATTATAATGTTCAAAGTAATGTCCAGAGAAGCTTTCTGTGTTATCTTGTCCTTACATTTCATGGATGTTCCACGTGTGTTAATTTCTCCTAGGAGATCGACCTGGAATGCTGTGCAGCTTCAAGATATCTACGGCCTGGTCCTGTGCTTGGTGCCTGAATCCACAAGCAGACAACTGCTTCAGCACAGGTGATCTGCAAAGCTAGCAACCACTTTTATCTCTGGCAAAGACTTCTTGCATAAATCTCCCACCTGCTACTCAAATCATAACTAAACAAATATAACATCTCCCTTAGGCCTGACACGACGAGTTCTTGTGACCAATGTAGTGACAGGGCATCGGCAGACATTTGGAACCAGCAGTGATGTCTTGGCACAACAGTTTGCCACCCAGGTAAAAAGAAACATACATCCTTTTTTTTTTTTTTTCTTTTTCAGAGCACTGATATTAGTGATCTTTTTCTGTACTGAGTGTGATAGGACTCGTCATGTTGTACAGAAGGTTATGACTACAATTATTGTTCCTTAACAGAGGTGATATGGTCCTATGCTGGCACACAGTGTAACAGCAATGAAAAAATAACTGATTTCAGTCTATGGCAGAAGGGTAATTTTTGTTAAATATTCAGAGATAAAAAGGAAATGATGGAAGTAGAAAGTGCACAGCAATCACGCACTGTAGGATTGTTTTGTTTTTGCCAAATGACCTGATTTCATTAACATTCAGTTTATTGTCTTCATCAAGGAGAAGAAAACGGCTATAAAATTCTAATTGACTTGTAAACAAAGACTTAGGGGCAGGGGTCAAATTGGAACATGAGAATTCCAGTTCCTATTCTGCTGTTATGTTAGACTAAGTTCCTACTAACATTGCTGAACTTTTACAACAGAGGTAAATAAGTGAGGCTTGAATGGAGCTAATGAGTTAGCTAAAAAATGCTGTACTAAAAATTCTGGTTCTTAATGCCTGTGTTAATGATTTCACAAATGCACCAGAAAGCTCAAAACCTTGACATAAGTAATTTCTGCAGAACTTGTACATCCTTTCACGTGTTACATACACCTCTTTCTTTTGGATTCTTCCAGACCCCGATGCTGTACAACGGCTGCCGTTCAGGTGAAATTTTCAGCATCGATGTACGTCAACGCAACCGAAAGGGCCAGAACTGGAAAGCAATTCGTCTCTTCCATGACTCAGCAGTTACATCTATTCGCCTTCTCAAGGCAGAACACTACCTTATGGCATCAGATATGGCTGGAAAGGTATGGTTTTATTATCTTCAGGGTATACAGTTCTTTTTAATATCCGGGCAATAACAGTGCTTACCTCAGTCCTGAAGATGGATGCTGGTTCTTTGCAGAGTAGTGTGGAAGTGGGTGGTAGTTCCCCGCTTGGGTCATTGCTCCTCACTACTAAAATCCAGTTATTTACCAACAGTTGAGCACTCTTTATTCTGTTAACATGCTCTTTGGAACAATTTCTTTAACTTGCAGATAAAACTGTGGGATCTGAGAACAGCAAAGTGTGTGAAACAGTATGAAGGTCATCACAATGAATATGCTATTCTCCCTTTGCATGTAAATGAGGAGGAAGGACTTCTTACAGCAGGTGCGTTGACTTTTTCTCCTCTACTTACAAGTGCATGGAAGTGATTTTATTTTATTTTTTATCCTGGAGGAGGGTTTCTTATGTACAGATGTGAAAGTTGTAAAGCTGGTAATTCCTTAAAATTCCGCAGAAATTTACCTTTAGATGTACTATAATCAACTACAGAATCTAAAATAAGATGTTACAGATGCACACCTATTGTAATCATTCCTGTGGTGCTCTCAATTGCTTTATCCTTAAAGTCCCTTTATCCTTTTCCCAGTGTGGTTTAAGAGTAGAGAAGAAAATACTTCAAAATGAAGGTCAGAGAAGCAATGTATTAACATAATACTCAAAGCAGCATTTTTATACAGAGACTAAAGACCATATATAGGTTTCTTTGATGCTGAAGTGTGTCAATGGACAAAGCTTGTAAGGAGAATTCCCTGTAAATTGTCTCTCACTTGGGCTTGTTATGAATATATGCAGCGGCAGTTTTAGACTTTTTTTTTTCCAAAAAGGAAACATAACAATAAAAGAAACAAAATCCCTGAATACTTTTCTTTCTTCATACTTTGGCTAGGTTTCTTAAGGTAACTTTAAACATGATCTACTCTCCTTGGATTTTTCAGTAAGTGATGGAATAGTAAGAATAATTCAATAATTTTAACAAGCTGAGTTTTTCTCCACTTTGTTTTGCTCAGGAGCTTAATATTAAGGAAAGCACTCCTAGCATACCTTTTATTGCCTAATAGGAAATACATATTTTTTTCCTCTTTGCCTGTAAGATGTGTTGAAACAGTCACGTTTTTTCCCCCCATACGCTACCTTCAGCCACTGTGATGAAAATCTTGCAGAGCCACAGAAATTATTTCTGGTGTGATGCTGATGTCCTTCCTTTCCAGTTGGTCAGGATTGCTACACCAGAATTTGGAGTCTTCAAGATGCCTCTCTGCTTAGAACCATTCCTTCTCCCCACCCATCCTCCAAAGATGCTATTCCCAGTGTGGTGTTTTCTTCGAGACTCGGAGGTAGACGAGGAGTTCCTGGCTTGCTCATGGCTGTCAAACAGGATCTTTACCACTTCTCCTATAACTGACACCACTGATACTCTCTTCTGACCCAGTATACAATGCTGCTAGCCTATACCTGACTTGGGAATGTTTACACCCATCACCATGTTGTTGCATAAGTACATGCCACATTTGCATTTGCTTTACCTGAGAAATTATGAATTTCTGTCAGCAGGTTTGGCAAATCTTGCTGTATACATCTCAGGCATTTAGTTAATAAAAGCTGAATGCTGATTAATATCTTGTTGGCTTTCTCTAGTGCTCTCTCAAATCCTTGCAAGCGTAGGGTCAGCTACATGCTAGAAGGAGGCCAGGAAAGCATCAAGTAGCAGCAACAGTTTCAAAGAGAAGCAAGAAAGGGAGGACCTGCACCCTATGCACGTGCAGAGGTTAAGGATAGGGTAATAACAGTTATCACTAAAGAGCTACTGTGCTGCCACAGCAGGCTAAGCAGTCCTATTCCTGCACTCAAGGAAAATCTTTACCACTGTCCTAAGCGTGGTGTAATGGTATCTGGCTTTTGTGTTTCTCAGCAGAAATTATTGTTCACTAAAGCTTTTAGCCAAGGAACCTATTTAAGAAGGAACTGCTCCCTACCACTTTCATCGTGATGGGCCATCATTTCCACTCCCCCTCACGTTGGTTCATATACAGGGAAAGCTCTTAAGCTCCAGCTGAGGAGAAAGAATACTTGCAGTTGAGCAAACTGTTCAGTCACAAAAAAAGATTTTTTTCCCCAGTGGCTGCCTGTGTAAGCTGCAATGTGAGCACAAGTACTCACAGCTGTCAGGAATGAGGCACTGGCTTGTGGCATGAGCCTTCTAAGCGTGCAGTGTAGTTGTAGCATTGCAGCCTAGCCCTCCTTATGCAGCCCTGCTAGTGGCCTGAGCTCACTGAGCACACTTAATGAGCATCTCTGGCTTGGCTTTCTCCACAAAGGAACTGAGTTCAAGTAGCTGTGCAGTGCAAGTCCAACAGAAGAAGATTCCCTTCACAGGTGCTATGCAAACTTGAGCCTAGACTGAAGTTTTTAGGTTTTTTTGTTTGCTCAGTGGTTTTCAGTGCATTTCCCCTTTCTAGTGAACTTGGATAAGGGAATTATGCAGAGGTGCCACAAAGGGTTCTGCGGAGCTCCACATTCAATTCTCCCATCTTCACATGACCTTCAGGACTAAGCAATACACGATTCTGAGAAACTGTCTCTCAGCAGTTCCTGTTGCTCAATACGCTTAATTTTTCTGCGGTTATCTCCTTCCTTTTATACTTTCTTACCCATTAGTCAATACAGAAGACAAAACGTTGTAGTAGGAAAACTGGCCTCATGGGAGCAGCGTGAATATATTCTACAAGAAATATGTGTTGCTAGGGTACTTAAGATGCAAGATAAATCCCAGCAAATGCTCAACACAGTTTCTTCCCTGAGTATATATTCAAAATCCTCTAAATTTTCCTTGTATTCCATTAACAGCCAGCTTCCCTTCTCTTGACAGCTCCCCTGATACACCTGGCTTTAGCATTTCTCTGCAGAGCATTTTATTCTTTCTTCACAAAGTGGAACAGATGCTGCTTGCAGCACACTGTGCTGCCACTTCTTTCTACAGAACATGTTTATAAAGCTAAGGGTCTCCTGCTCTCATCAGATGATGAGTCTAACCTCACACTGACTTGCGGGCTTTTCTCAGTTCTATTTTGGATAAGAGACCAGCTTGGCTAGCATGGTCACAATTCCTGGCTTGCCTTTCTTTTCAATTTGAGAGCATATTCTGCAGCTTATCTTGTTATCTTGAGACATTTTCTGTTGCATGCACAGCAATCACTACATGCAGCACAAGTTTCAGAAGTATTTGCATTGGCTCTGTTAATAACGTATGCTGCAACTAAGCACCTGTTGAAAGAAGAAAACAGAACCGTAACTAATCCTGTCCCACTGCAAACTCCAGATGTTTGCATCTGCCAGTCACCTCAGGAGTGGGCAGGAACATGCTCTATACTGATATTCTCACTAGCAGATATATGGGGTTCAAACACTTGCAAGTGACAAACCACAATAATCATGAACTCCCTTCGGAAGAACTAATTCCAGAATGTCTAAATAGCATTTAAACTCTTCAGTGTTCTTAACACCAGTACGGTTTGCTCTGCAAGAAAAGACCCTGCAATACTCATGTCCAGTTGCTGTGGGAAACACAAGCTAAGAACTGTGCCAGAGTTATGTAACTAAAGAGTTTATTTTCTTTGCTCCTTTTTAACCAAAGCCAGCAAAACAAAAAGATACTCATTTGCTTTCTGTTGTTTCCAGGAACCAAACGTGAACATGTCCCTGCAAACCCTTTTTTTTTTTTTTTATCCAACTAGTGCTTTTGCAGCCAATGCTTCTAATGAAGCCTGCAAGAACGGCATGAAATGAGAGGGGAAGCAGAGTAAAAAGAGGGGAAGCGGAGTAAAAAGAGAGGTAATTCGGCTGCAGTAACAAACTGCAAGCAGCATGCAGGCACTGGTTGATGTATTAAAATCAACCATTTATTTATTATGCGGGAGTAGCTAGGCCCCTAAGGTACCTTAACAAAAATAAACCTGCGCCACCCTGTCTCCAGCTTCAGCATCAAAATATCCTATTTCTTTGCCTCAGGTTCTTTGCAAGCACCAGATCTAGTAGAAAGCTTTAGAGAGGCCAACCCTACACTCCAAGCTAAGCTGTAGTATGTCTCATCCATCCAGCACAATTTGCTTGGTCCTTTTTGCTCACTGTAGCAAAGCTCAGAGCAGACTACCAGGCTCTCCTCATAGACCACACTTGACTGACAGGTAATAGAAAAAATCTTCAGGGCTGACAAAGAACCGTACTGACATCCCTGAACGCTGAGCATCTTTGTGCTTCTCCCACTAGAGCCCACAGCCACCAGCAGCTTTCAGTGCAAATACGCTACATCTTAGAAAGAAGAAAAACTCCTCCTCTAGAAAACTTACCAAAAACAGCTATTGAAGAATGTTCACATCCTGAACTAGCTACTGTGGCTTCATACATCCTAGTTACCTGCGTTCAGCCAAACACCAGATTGTTTATGCAGTTCAAGGGTTTAGCAGCACGCACAGTGAGGCTCCAGCAGGCTCCTACAGAAAATGCAAGGCCTAGAAGATCAAGGTCATGCTGCGCTTGTCACCTCCCTCAAGCCAAAGTACAGGGCGTTATTGACTCTTTTCACAGCTGAGCTAACCTTTTACTTTCCATCTGTTGTGTACAGCCCTTTACTGCAGTTCCTCTCTGGTGGGAACTCCCTCTCCAGTTTAAAGCAGGATGGGACATGGCTGCCTTGTCCCTCCTTGGTTAAAGGACAGCAGGATTTTCCTTGTTCCCTCCCTCCAGAGAAGGAACAGCATTTTTTTCTGCTAGTGGAAGACTCCCAGAATGTGAGAGATGAAGAGGAACTGGGCCACCTTTTTGCATTAAGAGCAGAAGTATGACATAGACAACAGCCTTGCTGTGCCATTCCTTCCTGTTCCACTGCAGTAAAGTACTTTAATAAATAATAAAAACTTGCAGATTGCTAGCCCCTCATCACCATGACTGTTTTGGAAGCCACAGACTTGTTATTCCATATAGCATTCTCCCACTGTCATGTATCTCCACCCTTTAAAAACCTTCTAGGTCACATACAGTGAGCTTAGATCTAACAGGTAGAAATTTCTACTACTCTAAGTTCAAGTGCCTAAGGCAGGGAGAGCATTCATTCACTTTCAGGTCTTTTGGGCAGTAGTAAGGGATTATTTTCCTGTTGTCCCCAGTTTACTGAAATACGTGGCTTCATGGCCATCCCTCCTCTACTATCCTGAAGAAAGCCAAAATTAAGAGACTAAGCTAAGCCATTTATCAAAATTCCACTCTGGCATTTTACATTTTGAGCTCAACCATGACTTATTCTAATAGCACCAGAAAATAAAGCATTTCTTGCAAAGAGATGGGAATTTACACCACAAGGTGAGCACAGTCTTTCGATGTCCTTCTACAGCCCCTTCCAGAAAAGTTATAATGTGGTAGCAGACAAATCAGGTTGTGTCCCCAAACCTTGAGTTGCTAGTAACTGATTCGGCTCAGAGAGAGTGCATGCAAGCAAACAGTCAACATCAACCCAAAAGAACTTTCAAGACAGAGGACTCTGGGAGAGCTAGGGGTTGAAAGATGCTGGAGTAGATAGTTTAAAGCATTTTACAACTAGCTTCATGTTCAAAAATGGAAGCCATGGCACAAAACAGAGAAACCATCGTAGGTGAAGTATGAGAGTATAATCAAGATCACTTAGCCTTTCCTTGTTCAAACAGCTTTTTTCCTATCTGCAGTTCTATCATTCTGATACCACATTAGCTTTCCGATTATCACAGCATACTGCTGATTTTGAAAGCCCTCATAGTAAGTTCTATTTATTTTGGCATTGCCACTGTAGATCTGCCTGCACTGCGAACAAAAATCTTCTATGACATACGCTGCTATGTGCTGTGTTAACAGAATATACGTGTTGACATTGCTTTACCAAGAAAAAGTGCTCAGCTAAAGCAATAGGGAACAAAAAACAGACGGCTCAGTCGCTTGTCCAAATCACACTGTGTTCTCAAATTACTGGCAAAGGCATATCCGTTAGTGCCAAATTCTATTACAGCCATCAGTGATAAATTAAATGCAAGGACAAAGCCACAATATGTGACATTGTATCGACTGAAAACATCAGTTGACAACAAAATACAAAAGCAAAAGGCTGCAAAATCTAAGTAGTAGTACTTAAATCTGCTTATGGATGGTTATACTGGAAGCAAAAGAAGAAAAAGTTTATATCAGCAGATGGGAAGCTAGAGTCCTGCAACCTTCAAGCCCAGACTCCCCAGATCAATGAGGGGAATGTCTCAGCACAGCCACAGCAGACAGGCAGCCAGCATAAATACCAGGCGGACCTAGTATCATGAGCATTCATTTCGACAAAAACTATTACTGACATCAAAAGCCAGTGATATCACCACATTTACCAGAACACAACCAAAGGTCCAGTTCCCAAGTGACACAACGGGGAGCATACATGATACACTGGCAAACTTCAGCAAGTGCTACCTCACCTGCAAGGAACTGGGCAGGAGGATGAACGAGCAGGAAATACAACAGAAAATAATTATAAAAGGGTGAAAGACAAAGGTAATTCTTCTTGTGCAAGACCCCAGTAGTAGCTACATGCCACAGCCCCTATTATTTGGCCAGCTTCTTCCCTTGCTGCAAGTCTCAGGTACACCTGTATGCATGTAAGCCAGGTTTGGATCAAAGGTTTCAGGTAGATACTCCAACTGAAAACATGCACATTTATATGAAGCTTACATATCTGCTTCCCAAGAGATGGAAACACACCACTTGTTTGAAGGTGAATCTCTGAGCTGAATTGGAGTAGGTAATTATAATGGAAACAAATCCATCAGAGCAATCACATCAGACATTTCTCCCTCTGGAAATCCTGTCCTGTTTTGTGGTATTTCGTTAGTTTTTCACTTGGGTGTGCTTTCAAGAGTGTTTTGCACATCAGTTAATTCACATGATTCTTATTTTAATGTTTTTTCAGAGCATTTTCTAATCAGAGGTGGTGCAGATGATGTTTGATCTACCGATAACCAATCTGACATCATTTTTTTGGCAAAAGATTTACATCAGACTGTCTAATCATTCTGTAACTCAGAACATGCTTTTATCATGCCACATCCCAGACCAATTGAATTCGTTATCATCCCAGTACAGCATATTCATTTTAACTAGTGACATAAGAACATTGCAGTGAACTCCATTTGATCCAAATGACACATTATCATCCTCTCTGATGGGTACTTCATGGTAAGTCATTAATTCATCTTTGGTGAGATACACAATGATCTTGTGGAAATTTCCTGGAAAACAACCCCTTCCCATCCCTACTCTTGTAACTAAACAAGATCTTTCAGCATTAGAATTTCATTCCTCAGTTACATCTTGCTAAACCTAACCAGTAGTCTTCACGTCTCGCACAGGACTTACACTGAAGTATCAGACCTGTCTCATAACGCAGTAATGGCATTATGAAACACTCTTTGTTTGAGCTTCTGCAGTGCCCCAAAAAGGCTGCTGTCAAGTGCAGACATTTTGCAAAGACTCACTCTGGTTAGGTGCTCCCACACTTCTGCAAGCAAAGCCTCTCTCCCAGTAGTTCATGAATACATGTCACACGTTTCTACTGCTAGTATTAACTTTTGTCTTCAGGCAGTCCCACTCCAAGCACAAAATGCTTCCCTGTTAAATACTTCAGTGGTCCCCACATCACCCCCAGATTTGTTGATTTTAAGTTTCCTGTGGAGCTTTCTGTCCAAAGACACCATTTAGAGCCCTTTTGCTTATAGGATCCTGATAGTCTTAACAGTTAATACCACATAGGGTTGGGCTCTACTAAAATGTGCATCTATCCCCTTTAAATAGTTAATCCGTTTGATATCCATATTCTATGCTGTTTACTCACAGCATGCAATAAAAGTAGAGTAGGGGAAAGCTCTTATCCACAGAAAACTCCAGTGAGCTTAAATCTCACAGATATTTTTCTCCTCATTTTGAGAAACAAAGACCCAAACAGTCCTCTCAATATTTCAGCTTGCTGCAAGCTAGCCACAAAAAAAAAAAAAAAAAAAAAAAAAAAATTGACTCAATGAGCAACAGTATAAAAGATTCAGCTTCAGGATAATTGATCAAGAATGTACTCTTCAAGTTGCTAAATTGCTAAGGTAGCACATATACTAAAAATGTTTAGACAATATTTCCTCTTAGACTGAGCAGTAAATCTGTTTGTGACATGGAAAGACAAAATCAGACAAGGTGTTGAAACAGATGCCAACAATTTTATACAAGGAATGTCATGGCTGCTTTCTTTGTGCATTAACATGATAGTAAAGGCTCATGCATAAACAGCACACAGAGCACAGCCTACAAACCAAGAACACATTGCTCGCCCATTAAAATAATAAGACGACTTTGAAGCACACAATTATGCTGGATGTGCAGAACGTGTTTTAAAGAGAGGATTTCTACCTACTCGTGCCCTCCATTGGGCAACTGTCAGTTTATGGCAGACTTTGCTTATTAAAATGTTAGATAGTCCCCAGAAAACTTGGTCAGTACAGAAGGTGTCCTGGAAGTCTTCAAATCTACTTCCATGCGCTGGCTGGATATAGTTGCGAAGGGGCAATCACTCTGTACATTCTTTCAGAGACAAGTGAGAACTACTCCTTACAAGGAAAAAGTCAGAATGCTTGTTCAGAAGATAAAGTCTTTTATAGCAGTTAATTTAATAATACAGGCCTAAAACAGGGTATTGGGCACTCATCTACACAAGAGCACATTTAATAAGCTGGGGAAAAAATACCACAGTTTCAGGACATTGCATCAAATTCCAGCCACTCCAAGAAGAGACAAGTCTCCTGTGGTAGAAGTATTCTTGACTATATAAGTCAACAACAAATAATTTTAGGCAGTTCAATCCACAATGGTCTCTTACTTCTTATAACTGGAACCACAAATCCACAGTACAAGACAGTATTAATTAGGTTAAGTCGTGGTTTTGATAATAAAAATCAGTGAATTCAATGCAGTCCTTTAATAAAAGGATGAAGTCCAGTGAGTGCCACTTGCTAGGAGCAAAGAAGAAAGGTTCCCATTTTCCAGGTGGTTTCATAAGCTCATATTATTAGAAAAAAAAAGTACATCAAATCTGTGCATTTTCTATACAACCATGTCTGAGAACCCAGAGGTTCCATAGAATCAGAGATCTTTTTCAAAAGTGGGAAAAAAAGAAAAATCACAACCCAAGCAAATCAAACTTCTTATCTCAGAATTGCCTACACAACTTGTTCTCTTGTTCTGCTCTGTACAAAACTTAATTGCGACAAGCTGGCAAACCTGAAAAAAAAAACAAAAAACCTGAGTATATGAGAACATTGCCAGGGAGAGCAAGACCCTGCCACCTTTTGATCTGGTATTGAAGTCAAGATGGCAAACTCAGAACGCTTTGCCTTGTGCCATATGATTTGCTTTACCTTTAAAAGCTCTACTGGTCTCTACCAGAGGGTCATTTCAACTTAATACCTCTTGCACTGCAAGACCACTGTTCATATCGTAGTTCAAACAAACTTTCTAATGAACAGCCAGGAGCATGGCACATCCAGATGCAGGGTTGCTTGAATTACCAGGTGTAATTCATACAATCAGCATTGGAGATGCCTGTGATTCCCTGGCAGCACGGAGTCCAGACCTTCCTCACATGGCATCATGATCAGTAAGACATTCCAGAAGCAGAATCAGAAGGCTGTACGTCTGATTCAACATGGCAAGGAACACCATCATCCATCATTTGAACTAGGAATACTCAAAGCTTCATTAGACAACTGCATTCTTAATATGCTAAATTATACATATATATAGATATATATATATATATAGTTAAATTGGAATAAAATATACTGGATTTTGGTTTGCTCATTTACAAGGGAGCTCCTTCCCTTCCCCAGTTAGTTTGTAATTAAAACCTAACAGCTGAACTGAAGTTCATTCCCAGCATTCCAAGATGGATATAATACATGAGAGGAGGCCAAAGACTGGAAACATGCACTCTGGCTGCAAAAGGTTAAGAAGTGAAAGGGAGACCAAATATTTTCCTTTGTAACCCTGAGAACATAAGGAATTGCAAAGATCTGGAGATGAGCCTGGGGTTAAAGGTCACCAGGCTTTTTATTGCAGTTAAAGCAGACTCGGACTGGGTGATCCCATCCACGAGAAGGAACCGCTCTGCGGTCATGTGAGCACTCATCACAGAATCCCTGGCCACAGGCCCGACAGTGGTGTTTGGAGAGCTTGATGCTGAATTCCTTCCGGCAGTTGTGGCAGTGCAGGATTTCATGGTCTGGTACCCAGTATGCAGGTCGGGCAGCATCTTTTACCAGACCTATGGAGGAAGTGGCAGGGGGAGAAAATTTGTGAAAATAAGCACATGAAGAACACCTCCATACCTTCTCTGCCGAAGGTGGAAATCTTCACACACTACAGGTCGTAACACTGCCACAGGGAATAAAATCTACTGACACTACCTCAGTGTAACAGATGGACAGAACAGCCTAAACGTTCTGTCCACCCCTCCTCAAAGGAACACTGTTTTTCCTTAAGCTCTAGTATCTTCCCTTACTCACACTTTCAGAAGTTGAGACAATTGCTTTTTCCTAACTTCAGTTTCGACTGTGGCCAAGAAAACAGCCATCCAGCCAAACATTCAGAAACATGTGTACAATCTAAACTGGGGAAGATATTTACTCTTCCTTTCATTGAGTTAGCCAACGAACAGCCCACACAGCTGATGGTGGGACACACTGTAGGCAAAATAACAAAGTGATGATACGGGCAATGAATAGGAGGAAATTCCAACAACAGAAGATTCAGATGAAAGGTGTTTGATGACATGCCTGAACTGCTACCCAGCACATGAAAGAGCAGCAAACTCTCATTGTACTAAGGTCATCACTAAGGATCACATTACTGATCACATTTCCATAATTACAAGCTTGCACAGCTCAATTCTCAGCTCCCCCAGCAGAAGTACCAAATGACAGCAGTTTCCACGAACACATTTGAAGGCACTCTGCATCTCTGGCATAAAACCAAGCCTGACAAAATGCTTCCTAATTGGCCATTCCTTAGGGAACTGACCGGTAGGTCACTGCAGAGATGCATCAGGGCAGCATGAATTATTTGCAGTTCACACACACAGGCTGGAACTACAGGGAGAAAAAAGAAGTTACAGACTGCAGAAACAGCATGCTGAAAATCAAGGAGAAACATCAGCTCTAGAACTCTCAACCAACAGCAGTATCATACTGGAAGTGCAAGCATATCATACAGTATCTTAAAGTTTAGTCTGAAGTTTTACCTTATGAAATCAATTAGACATAAGATTTATCAAAAGAGAGCAGAACTCACCTAAGGGAATGTCCATGGCTGTTACCACTGCTCCAAGAGTGTTCTGCACAGCTTCCCCCACCTTCCTGGCAATAAGCGTGCCCCCTTCTTCATCTGAAGGCAGCTCAGCCACATCTGCATGGCACAAGAATAAAGGGCTCAGTGTCTATTTCTAGCACAATTTCTGCCAAATTTCAGTTCATTTGCATTGCAAAAACCCAAAAGCAGCAAACCCAAGCGAGAGCTTGGGATCTCTCCTCAGTCTTTATCACCTAAATCCCCAATTTTTGATTGCAAAGTTTTCGCTTTTATTTCAGAAAAAAAGTACAAAACACAGACTACTGAACCAGCAGCATCTCTGCTCTGATGGTCAACTCTGTACCATCAACAGGTGTTGGAAAAAGGAAGCAAAGATCCAATTAGAAAGTAACTCTATCAGCGAGTAAAATATCTGGTAACTTGTTGCAAGGGTCCTCTTCCTGCCAAAAGTCATCAAGCTCTTGGGCCTCAATACTAAAAGCTCTAAGCCAAATCCAACTTGAACTATGCTGTTCACACCCAGTGAGAACTGTGATCCAGGAGCCAAGGATAAAGACTTCAGACCATTTCCCAGGGATAATTCTGTCACAGTCAACTCAAAATTACCTAACTGGATGCCCCTGTTTTCATAGCAGTTGTCACACACGCGCACTGGTGCTGGTCCCCAGCCTCGCTCAGGCACAGGACGGGTCTTGGAAGAACAGCCATCACAGAAGCCCTCTCCACAGGCCCGGCAGTGATGTTTAGTGTCATTATCTTTAAAAGGCGTGTTGCACTTATTACAACTCTGATCAGGATAATGTAGAAAGAAAAACTGTTAGCTTGATCTTCCATAAGGGTCTCATAGCAGAAAAATAAAGAGCAGAATCCCAGGATGGCATTACTCAGAGTGAAATTGTGATAAATATAGTTCACATAAGACTTGTGTAATATCAGCCCCACATCAAGGAAGTGACTCAGATAGGTGTATATACAGCAGATAAGCCAATAGGTTGCTATGATCCCTTCAGTCACAACCACAAACAATTACAGCCACATCATGTGGGGCTGAATGGTGGGTACTAGGTCTCAGAGGGTTGTAAGAATTCAGAAGGCTTTTATCACTGAGGTAGTTAACAGTTTCCTTTAAGACACAGAGAATCCCTTTCTAGTTCAACTGTTGGGTTCAGTTGTTGCGCAACTGGTATGAAACCAGAGTTAAATCTCTGCACTTACAAAAATAGCACTATCAACCACAAAAGCGAGATTTAAGATACTGATTCTTTGCTTCTAAGAGCAAGTTCATGCTAGCTAGGATTTTTAATGATGATTCTGCTGAGAGAAAAGGTAACAAGAAGAAGAGAGAAAACTGTTTATATGGCAGGGCTGGGCAGAATCTCTGTTCGTTCTTCCTCTGACTAAGTCAAGAATGGAAAAAGTTGAAAGCAATTCAGTTTTTCCAAAACTGTAGGACAAGGACTTGGTGCAGTAAAACAAGTAGTATTTGGAATATACAAAATGCAAAAAGATAAGGAAAAAATTTTAGCTATGCAAAGCTTTTCTCTACAGTATGGAAGTACAGCAGCTGCTACTTACCAGGATCTGAGAGTTGGGTCTCCAGTAAGCCGGGGCAATCTGATCTGTTAACCAGGAGGTCACAGCTTTTGTGGGTCCCAGGCTAAGTTCAGATACTGATTGTGCCATGAAATTCATCCCATCCAGTAAACGCTGGGCTGCATTGTTGTTGTCTTTCAGAAAGCCATCCGTCTGAAATAAAGCAGGCATTAATTTGAGAATAAAATCAGGGAAACCTGATTTTTTCAAAGGCAGGTGGCTCCACAACCCACTGCTGCCATTACACTGAGCAGCAGGCATGATAAAAATTTCACCAGCTCCACTCCAAAACACAGTTATAATGGTGTAATATTCATACAAAGTACTCATGAAACAGTTGACGTGCCAATTTTAGACAGCCAAAAAATGAGAAGTCCCTGCAAAGGTTCTTCTAAACAACAGAGACAAGAGACCTGCTCTAAGAAACCTGCTCTAATGAGCATTGAGCCATTTTCTCCGAAGTACAGAATAACCACCACACATGCTAGATACAGAATATCCAGCAACCAGACTTACCCCTGGCCAGACATGTTCAATTTCTGTCCTCACCACAGTATTTACAGGATCTTGGTTGCCAAACCAGTACTGTCGGCTGCGGTACACCACTCCACAGTTGGGGCACTCAATCACATATCTGTAGGAGAGTATTTAAAGGAAGACAGGTGATCTCAGTGAGATACTGAAAGTCCAGAACACTAGGCAGAGTAGAAGCAACAGGCAGCACAGAGATCTTAGCTGCAGTACTCACCCTGACCAAGCATATTTGGCAAGGCCTAGCCAAGGTGAGTCAGTGGAAGCAGAGGTTTTTGGCACCACACTAACCTCCATTCCTCGTTCATAGCAGGCCTATAACACAAAGGATCAATTAAAACTGCATTCTTTGGAATCCCAGACACTAGGTATTGCAGCTGTTTGGCTGCAAAAAGCATGCAATTGGCTTACAGTGGTCTCCACAACAAAGAGGCCACTCATTAAAGCCTATGAAAGAAACCACTATCAGTTATTACATCTGGTAAATATCTCTGCTGTACTGAAAACCACGATGATGGCCGAAAACCTTTCTTATCCTATGCACATCCCATAGAAAAATTACCTAATACCAAGCAATGGCCATAAGCAAGTAAAGAGAATAACTGCATGCAGTGCATAGAAGGTTAATATCACCCACGTTTAGAGCAGATGGGCTCCCAATTTAGCTAGCAAGGTGACAGTTACTTGTAATGGTGATGATCTTTAAGCAAAAAATACAAGTTCAACAGGAATTAATTTTCCTTGTCAAAGCCAGGGCAACTCTCCCATTCAGAGTAATGCAAGAAAACAGGCCCATGCCTGTGATGTTCCTCATTCACTGAGGCATCCTTTCCTTCTTTATTCTTCAGACTCTGTTGTTGTCTCTACTCACCTTGCAAGTATAGACTCTGTTGTCATACTGGTGAGAGTATCTGCATCGACTTTTGGATTCATGAGGGACTCCTTCCTTTGTGTGGTTCATGCTCTTCTTACAGCCACACCTGAGTATACAAGAGCAAGCCATGCGCTGATATTGTTAGATACTGAACAGATGTCAGTAAGAGTTCATTTATGTTACTATCTTGCATTTGTATAGGTGTTTTAACCCCAACAACTGTACATAAAGCAACATTGTCACATACCTATCACTGAAAGGCAGGCTGTTTGGAAGGAGCTGTAGCAGCTGCTTTGCAATACAAAGCAACATCACACAACAATTTAGTACAGAAAATGATCACTGTAGCCAATTTAAATTTCACGGATAATTTTTAGTAGGGCAAATCAAGCTTGGAAATTGGCCGGAACAGTATTAATACTGCAGCCTTTCCAAAGAGCTGCTAGGAATTCTCTAACGAACATAAAAGAGTATGAACGTAGCACTACAGTATATTTAAGAGAGAACACTTCTTCAGCCATAGTAACATTGTACTGCTATAGTACTTTACAGACTCAGAACACTTGCTGGCTCAGTCTCCAGGCTTTTTCCACAGGGCTACAAGCCAAACTCTAGTCAAACCTGGGGCTTGACTAGTCACAGTGTAGTCCTGTAATGATGTATGCTTTAATACTGTTTATTTAATAAAAAAAAGAAATCATTGTAGTAGGTGTCAGGTCAGATTTTCTTAGGCATTCTTTCCTTCTAAGCCCCATGTACAGTTCTCAGTCAAGTTACTCATGAACCAATTGTAGAAAGGATATGGGCAGAAGAGGTCTGTAGCAATTCACAAAAATAGTGTAGGCAAAGGCCACATATCATATGCAGCTGGGACACAGCAATAGCAGCCATCCAATTAACACGTGTCTAATCTCAGAAGAATTCTGTCTGTACTATCTATTATCAGATATGTCAGTTGTCAAAACATCTACAGCAGAAGAATATAAAGTTCCTATGACCAGAACAACACTATCTTTTAGAAGAATGAGGGTGCCTTTGTCATCCACTTACCCACAGCTGAGACAAACAGAGGAACATGTGAAATATTCATCTGGAAAGAAAGAGCTATGAGCCATCTGGTCATCAGGGATTTCCCCACTAAACCGGTCACTTAGAGCCTGTGAAACAGAGAAGAATGGATGAAACTGGAATGGACTGAGAGCAATACAAACATTTTACAAATTTTTCCCCACAAAAGAATGGGTGATTCTTCTGGAAGCAAAGGCGGAGAGAGGGAGGGCACACAGCTAACAAATTCTGTCTTGCTAACCTGGAAACTAAGACAAAAATTAGAAACCAATCAAGAGAGACAATTTTGTGCTTGTATTGAAATAAGCTGAATGCTTTTAAAACACTCACTGGTTAAAATTGGGAGACACCTCTAGAGGCCATCCTATTAAACACCCTGCTCAGGGAAGGCCATTCAGAACAGAATGCCCAGGACCAAGTCCTAGCAGCTTTTGAACATCTCCAAGGAGGAGACTCCACAGTCTCTGGGTGGTTGCCTGTAGCACTACTCAGTCAACCTCACAGCAAAAAAGTATTTCCTGATGTTCAGTTGGAACCCTGCATTTCAGCTCTAGTCCATTGCCTCTAACTAAAAGGAGCCTGTATTGTGGAAGCTTACAGGAGACTTTGAAGATCCGTGTACATGTTAGAAAACAGAACATGAGGAAATGTTCCCTGTCCCTCAACTCAAACTACTGCCTTGAGTTTTCCTCTGGTTGTTTGAATAATTGTTCTTCTCTAGGCTGGTAAAACTACAGAAGCAAGACATAGGGATTTGTCCCATTTCTTGGGAGCACCTTAGCCTTGGCAGACAAAACTTTTTCAGTTTTGTTGGGTGTTATGACAAAAACAAGTAGATATGTAAGCACTGACAAAGCAATTATTTTCTGATTTCGCAGAACTTCAAGGAAATTATCAGTAAGATCTCTTTCAAACTTGACTAATACTGGCCAAAGGATTCAAAAGTTACAGGGGATGGACAAAGATGTCTAGCAAATCTTATGCCCTCAAGAAGCAAAGCAAAAATGTGAATTTGTGTTCAGTAGCGATGTGAACACAGCAACCATCTTAACAACATGAACTGAGGTGTACTAGCAGCTATATCTGATACTTCCTTCCTTGATTATTACAATTAGTTCTTAGAAAATCCAGTTTTATTAACCATTATTAACCACTCCAGCTGCTTTTCCCCTGTAGACTGTCTGCTCCCAGCACAAGGAACTGTGTATATGCTATGCTGATGCTTCCTTCTGCATTTCAGATAACTCAAGTACCAGATAGTTGAAATCATCTGTTTCAGTGGCCGGAAGGCCACCAACACTGTCACTTTCTGCAGATATGCTCCCAGTGGCCCCATCCTTGGCTAACAGGAATGCTTTTCCAGGCCAATAAGAATACACTGCCAATCAGGCAGACACAGCAATATGGAGAAACCTGTAGACCAAACTGTAAATTTTTAAGACCTGAAAATCCCTCCTTCACTCTGACAGGGTGAGCCTTCGAAGAAAATTACCAGCTTCTCTCTCCACCAATTCCTTTTCATCAGCCTTCTGATCTGATGCTGCATTCTGAAACAATACAATATTTGGCTTCATCCTATCTAGTTTCCTAGCTACTAACACATCTCCTTCCTCCTTTTTGTCTCCTAGCCCTTGGGTTACACTACACTCAATGTTATGCTTTGCAAATCATTAACTCCCTCTAAATTATTTGCATTCTCCCCCCTTGTGCTGAAGAATTTCACCAATAATTCCTTCTGGGCCTCCTGTTTGTAAATCACTGTCATTATATGCTCACCACTCACAGCATACGTTTGTTTTTTCTTCTCCAATAAGTTTCTTCCCAGCTCACTTTTTTGCTTTTGCTTTGGTTTGCTCTTCAACTTTTCTTGACATCACAGGGCCTCAGTTATGGTGGGTGGTTCTTGGTTTTTGTTGGCTGTTTTTATTATTGTTGTTTGCTTTTTTAAAGTAAAAGCTACCTAACCTACTTGGTTGTTACACAAAATCATTACCTTCAAAGACTTGCTTTATTTCCAGATATCTGCCATTCTCTGACACTAGTTCACTTACTCTAGCTTTATTAGCTGCAACTAACAGTTACCAGCAACAGTGACAGGAGTAAAGATCATAATGAACTGATCTCCAAACTAGAGGACTTACCTTTAATGCTTTGTAGATAACTCCAGGCTGTCTAGGTGACCGAGTTGTATTGTTCTCCAGCTGCTGCTCCACAGCTCGCCTAAGTCCAGAGAAATCTGTTGGAGGATTGTACGTCCTTGTTCCCTTGTAATGAATTGAGCTGAAAGCTTCAGGAAAACAGCTTAGCTTCCGAAACCGATCTTGAATGAGCTTCTCAGGAACTTCAGAAGGATGATCTGTATTTAAAGGCATCAGGAAGTATATAAACAACTGATGGTTTAAAATACACATTTAAATTGCACAGTACTTTCATATGCAACACTGTGCTAGCTCTCCTAATTAATTTTTCTAACACATCTGGAATGTAGCTATCATTACATTTTACAAGTAGAGAAAGAAAAACAAAAACTGTTTCCAAAAGCAGACTCTTTTCTGATATGCAGTTTTAGATTCTAAGACCAGGTTTCATAGAGACTGCAAATTCACAGGTAAAACTGGAACATCTAGATTTGGAAACACAGAATCAACTTATAACATGATATAACACAAGTCCATGTCAGCACACTTGCTATACTAAGTTACAGTCTGGTGAAAAGAGCTAGCAAGCCCTAGCACCTGCTAAGTGGAGGACATGAACCTTATATGAGCAAGGAAGACTGAGTCTCCACCAACCCTTAGTACAACGTGAAGCGCTTTATAACCTGCCACAACAGTTTGGATCTCATAGAGCTGACCACTGTTTTCTGCCTGTTGTCATGCACCTGCTGTACGTATCAGAATAACACAGGTTTCTTCTTCCCTGTCCTGAAACCATAAACACTCATCTTGCAATTATCTGTCAGGATGGATGGTTGCAGCTTATTGCAAACCCACATATTATAAGTTTTCTTTCCTATTCCTACCATGATCAGAGTGATCATGAAAACATTTCTTCTTTTTTTTTTTTTTTCCCCACTCCTCTGACTTTTCACACGGGAGCAACGATCATTGTGAGTCACTGAATCTGACCTGATGAAGCGTCAAACTTCAAGAACTATATGAAATTCTCCATTGCTAATAAGCAAATTGCTACATAACAAAAGGAACTGCCATGGCAGGTAAGTTAAAGATAATTAAAAAGGCACTCAGATAATCATCATATAGAATTTCAAGTTCTAATAGCTCAAGATCTCACCAGTTAGAAAGGCCAAAATGAGAGTGTGGCCAGCAGGGAGCTACTGTGGCATTACACAATAGAAGACTCCCAGATGTTCACAGGTAGCAGAACTGAGTCTTACTGCAAGCCAGTTCATAAGGGCTTTTGCTCAAAGAATCAGAAACGGACAGAAGGAATGAAGAAAGGTTTCATCATTTCTTTTGAAATATGGAAGAAGTGAGCCCAGGAGAAGCAGCTTACATCCCTGCATAGTCAAAAACAAAATCTGCCTTGACATGTCTGAGTATATTTCACTCAGACATGCAAATAAAACAAATAATTGAAATACACATAATCCAGTAAAGCACAAGTTAAATCGAAAGCATTGGTAAAGAACATTGAAAGTGATGGGAATAATACCGTGCCAGTCCTGCTGCTTTGTCCATACCAAATATGCACACAGAGAAAATGGTGTCAAACCATCAACTCTGCACCACCACAATCTCAGTCCCAACCTCATACTGGCCTCATAATCACTCTGACTCATGGAATTTGAAAGAGTAGGTTGAAGGTACTGTATTGATACTCATCAGTTTTACTATTCTTTCTCTTCCTAGTATCTACATATAGCCTGGCTTTTTTAATTGCCTTTCTCTACCCCTCCTTCCCCCCCCCCCTTTTTTTTTTTTTTTTTTTTGCAACAGGATCCTCTATATCCCTGCCAAAATCCCAGGGTGTCAATTTTCACCTTTGCCTGACATATCACCCACACTGAGGATCGTGCATTATGACCCCTCCCAAGGCTGGCAGAACTCCCATCATGACCAGCCAGTGCCAACGCCCAGCTGGCTAAGAGGATTATTCTAGCTGATCTAGGATAGTCCACCATTATGGAACACTCTGCTGTTGCCACAGCCTGGCTCACAGACTGGAACTACTGAGAGCAAAACTCAAACCACATCTTCTGCGTGGTAGCAAAGAGCACTGAATATTCAGTGCAACCTGGTAATCTATTGATAGCATCTAGCATATCAGTTAGTCACTTTTTACTGCCTACTTACCAGAGCCCAGTAGCTTGGTGTACACAGTCTCATGGAAGATGATGACACCTGGACCCAAAGTTGACAGAGGAACATCTAGGCCACACCGGGCTGTGGTAGCTTTTAGCTCCTTGGTGAAATGTTTTAAATAAGCCTCTGAGGCATCACCAAGGAATTTGAAGAGATCATTGTGGAGCCTGTCAGCACGAGTACGGTAGATGACAAGGTCAGAGATGGCCAGGACCTTCAGCAGCAGCCGTGTTCTCTGGCTGAGGTTCACGGTGGCCCCCAGGAGGCCCTCTGTATCAATTACCACCACTTTGCGGACAGGGTCATAGGCTGCCCAGACTCCGACCGTGCAGGACTCTTGGGCTGGAGATGTCTTGAAGACTTCCCGGCCATAGAAGAAAGCGTGGTTAAGGGTGTGAGACTTGCCATCCCCTGTGTTCCCAAAGATGGACACTACCTTTAGATGCTGGTCAGGACTACAGTCCAGTTTCTTAATAAAGTCTTCCTCATTCCTTACCTTCAAAAGAAAACAACAACATCAACAAAAAAGAAATATTATAGCTATGCAATTGGAGCAGACAACTCAGACAGCATAGCTGGTTCCAGGATTCCTAACACTAATGAGCAATTACTTTGTGTTCAGATTGTCTGAAGTTTTTGAAGCACTGAGGATTCAAAAGCAAAATACTAGAAAGCAGCTTTGTAACACATACACATCAATGGGACGTAGGCCATTTCATCACGTTGCTGTTTTGAAGTGATGCCTCACTGTAACTACCTGCCTCTACTATAATGTCACCTAGCTCCCTGAGGTAGTCTTCTTTTAGAGATAAGAGCAAAAACCTGCTGCCAAGCCTGCCTGCTTCAAGCCTGAAGTGTGGCAGATGCCCCCAGTAGCACAGGTCTCCTGGCAAGCGTCTGAACTCAAGTGCAGAGCAGGTAAATGCTTTTGTCACCTTATCTTGCACCATTCAGAGTCTGAGCACCTGTTCAAGGAAAAGAAGCCCTTTCCTTTGTTCAGCCATGCTGCATCCATCCCGCAGCAGGAGGCTGTCAGACATTTTCTCCCCTGGTTTGCCAAGCACAGCCTCATAAAGGCTCTCCAGCTGGCAAAGCCTTGTGGGACAAAAAGGAAAATGAAAGAAGCAGCAAAGCTGTGCCCTGAAGCCAGGTGACTGAAGAAGGTCATACTGGCTTTTACAAGTATGATACAACAACTGCAATAGTCCGTTTCATAATTTACTGTATTGTTTTTTCACAAAAAAAAATAAAAAATAAAAACCATACAACAACAAAAACAACTCTCCCATGACAAGCACCATGGTATTTACAACAGAGAGTAGAACATTTTCTGTTCAGATACTAGAGCAACAGGAAACAGATAAACTCAGCAATTAAACAATTTCTGACTTTATATGGGAAATTCTTGTTTTCCTCACAGAGTCCTGCCTTGACTATCAAAGATTTCATGTTTCTAGTTATGGTTGCTTAGCACTTGATTTTCCATCTTCCAACAAGTTTTTACTCCACATACTACATGACAGGGAAAAATATGATGATCATTTTTTGAGAAGGATTTGAATGCATCTCCACCATCACAATCCTCATCTCAATGAATCCGAGGCAGCCAGAAGGCACAGACTTCAGACTGCTTCAGTGGCTGGAGGCTCCTTGGCTACTCGCCCTCCACCCCCTCAGTAAGCAGTCTTGGCAAGTCTCATGATACCAGAGCCACACAGGCCACGAGGTAATGAACGGTTTCTTCCTATAAGTTTATTCTTGGATCATAAATGAGTTTTAGACTCATCCAGCCTCTGGTCAACTCCAGAGTCCGGACTTTGAAAGAAAAACATAAAACAGCCAGTGCACCAGGCTGTGGTTGGGAATTGTGTTCAGAAAGAAAAACAGCTACTCATTGGCTCAAAGCATTCAAGGCAGTCTCACAGTGTACAAAAGACAAGGAAATAAAGAAATGAAAATGCTTTAATTATAGTATTTTCTTTTATCTGTGGGAGGCCATTGAGACACTCAAAATTTACACACATAAGAGAGGGTCTGCTTTTTTGGTAGCTGTGATTATTGGCTCGTTATCATTATGGTAGCTGAGATGACAGGTTCAGTTTCAATCAGTACCTCTGGAGATGCCTCTGTGGATAAAAGCAAGTTCTTGATTCATGAGATAGCTCCAAAAAACAATCACTGATGTGGCTATATAAAAATATCAATGTATATAAGCAAAGAGGAATATGGTCAAAAGCAACATAATCTGGAACTCCTGCCTCCCAAACTTCTCACCAAAAGGGTGGCAGGCTTTTTGCCAGAGTCAGTGTCTGATCAGACCTAATGACTCTGGTAATTCACTCTGTAAGCAGCACAAGGAAATGTCAGTCTTCTCCAAGCAGTTTAAACATAGGAAGAGCAACAGCTAAGGTAGTCTAGGCAGCACTGGTTATTATGCTGGTACCGGGTTGAGAGAATGTCTGCAAAGGGCTAAGTCAGCAATGTCAAAAGATAAAAGAACCATAAGGACCACAGGGATAAGGGTAATCTGCAAAGCATTCCCACCAGTAAGAAATGTGAGTCAGCTCACACAAACTCCACTGTATCTGAGATTGTCCCAGGCCAAGCTAATGCAAATCTTTACAACAGCCACTGTTCAGTCTGCTTTAACAATGGACCCTGCCAGAGCAACTTAATGCAAGAAGAGTTGGATTGCTGAGCTAGAGGGAGAGTTGATTCCAGGTCAATAATGAGCTGACTTCAGGAGCAATTCAGACATCACCTAGGAGCACACGAATACACTGAAGTGCAGCTTGTACAATATTCTCATAGGTCTCTAAAAGCTGAGAACTCAAACAAGAAAAGGGTACTTTCCTGCACGCTTTATCAGCTCTCAGGGCTTCCTGAATAGTGGTTTCATCCGGATGCTCACATCTGACACGGAACCAGTAAGCCTATCCTATTGGGGTTGTCACACCCCTTTGCAACCCCTGTGCAGTTTCATTAAGACCGTTAAAGACAGGATGGACGCACTATGTGTGTTGAAGCACTTGGGGCTCCAGTCCTATTTCTTCAGTTTCTCCCCCTCATCTCTAAAGAACTTTGCTTGGTACCACTTTCTGATGCATGTGCAAAGAACTCATGCTGCCACTGCTGTTATGCTCCCCTGCTGCTCAAGAGCTCCACATCTGACATGAACAGCAGTGTGTAAATATGAGAGCTTCCTTAAATCCCATAGCAATGACAAACAGGAATGAAAACTTTGTACATCTACCTAAGATGAGTCATCTTTCTTCAATTCCTTTTCTATTTCTCTGAAGTATTTTGTCATTTCCAGTGTCAGAGACTCATTTACACTTTTGTTATGGATCTTAGAAAAAGATTAGCTTCTAAAAAGAAAAGTTTCTACACCATCACAGGTTAGAATCTTGGTCAGCCTTATTTTCCACCTTGGACCACATTTCTTTGACGATTGTCATTTGGCCAGAGTTGAATCAAACTGAAAGTGAAGGCTTTCAGCAGGAAGAAATGAAAGCTTTAGAGTCCTCTCTAAAGAGGATACAAAAACCTCACACCACATTACTGTGGAATGCATTTAGATCTCAATCCTCCTTGTCACTCATACTCTGAGATGCATTATACCTAAGAAAACACATTTCCTAGCTCCAAGCCGTAATAAAATTAGAACTGTTTAAGAAAAGTCTAGAAACAAGAACTGATAAAATTACATTCCTGACCAGGAATTTCTTGGAAACGTTATTCAAACAATAACAAATTAAAGCTTAGGAACAAAACGCATAAAGGACATCAGAGTTTCCAAAGACCTGTACTCATACAACTTTAGCTCTGCCTCTGGGCAAAACACATGAAGTGAATCTGACATTTTTAAATCAGTTTTCTCCACTTAAAACTATTTATGAAGCCTTAAAGTTGGCTGAAATTCATGGAAGTGATGCACAAAACTACAGCTGTGCCACAATGACACAGTAGTTGAAAACAAAAATCTAGGTGCATTTCTAGAGGTTGAGGTCTTGCATATTAATTATAATACAATATTATTTCACCCAGCAGACTCTTAAATATTGTTACCGTTTTTATTTTCAGTAATCTCATTCATTGTCAAGAGAACAGTGGGTATTAGCATTTTTAAGATTGTAGTCCTACAAAGCCTCAGGACCAACCCCTGGGTGACCCAACACTGGATGCAAAGAAGGAAAATCAAAGGTGGAGACTGACAAACCCTGAGGATTTAAGGTGAGATTCCAACACTCCTCAGCTGCATACAGTTTTGGATCTCATTCTCTGCACTGGGTGCAGGTCCAGCTCCAATGTAAAAAGCACTTATGTCTGAATTCTAAGAAGAAATTTATTTGGACCCACTGATTTTGCCTTGACTGCAGTAACAGCCATGAGTTCTTTTGAGATTTGTTCTGTTTGGCTTTGTACTCATCCATGAAAACACTGTTACCCAACTGAAAATCCTTTTCAGACAAAAACTATCCTGTTCCTTCCCACAGCTCTGGCACAAGAATGGGCAGTGAAATGCATGGGTTTGTCCACATACAAACAGAACAAGTTTCAACATGACATACAGGTCCCTGCAAAGGGCAGAGGCAGTCCCTTAGTGAAGCCGTTGTCTATCAGTTACAGGACTCTTATCTCTGTCTCTTTCAGGAAAGAGTTAAATCCTGCATATCAAACCTAACTGAGAAAATAGACTATTTCAAGGGCTTTAAGACATTTGGGGATACATTTGGGAGGAGGGGGGGAGGGAAGTGGGGAGGGAATAAAATAAAAACAACTATTACGAGTGGATGGGAGGTAATTTAACTTTATTGGAGCCCTCTCTAACCCAAGAGGGAATATTGACTGAAATATTGTTTTTAGCAGATAATCTACCCTTGCAGATAACAAATGAGTTGAAAAAACATCTGAAAGCGGATGACTATACAAAAACCTGTAAGCTATTTGCTAACTGAAAACCTACATTTTCCCCTCTTCCTTTTGGAAGATCTCAAAATTAACAGACTTCAAGGTAAATGCAACTGCAAAATAATGTTATTTCAAGAGTGTCACTGAACTCTTACAGAGAACTGTAAACAAAGCAGTAGAGATCATTATCCTGTTCTCTAAGTACTCTTTCAGTTCTGTCCAGATGGTCATTTGGTCACACAGTTACCACCCTCGTGTCATAGCTGTAGCAGCAGAGGCACATCCAGTTGGAGAGACATACCCAAAAGACAGCAAGTCAGCGAGTTGCAGCCATAACAATTAGCTTTGCTAAATACTAAGCATAATTACCTGCATGGACACTGTGATACCACTGTCCCTGTTACAAGGGGAATTCAGAAACTTACTTGCATTGCAATTGCACTTTCAGAAAATAGTTACTTCAGTTATTTTCCCAACTGCAGGGTGTTTTGGTGGACAGGTCAAGGGAACATGATAACTTGCCTTTATTTGATCCCAAAGCAAGGCAATAATAACCCAAAAAAAAAAAAGTAAAAGGTGCACTATAATAATACCCGTGTCCCATTGACTTGTACAAAGCAAGATGGTGCAAGATGGAAATGGAAGTGGTAGAGGGGCTGGAGAAGAATACTCTGCCAGATCCCTTGTCTTAAAGGAGCTGCGTATTTGTTGAATGAACTACTCTTTTCCTTTCTTCTAAAATCACTCTTCAAAATACTGGTGTGTATCTGGGGAAGAAAGAGCACTCCCAACATCCTATTGCAAAGTAGTCATCTTACTTCATTTTGGGGACAGAAAGCTAGTGCACTGAATTGTAGAAGACAGAACTGCAAAACTGGTAACACAGCAGGATGGGAAAAATCCCAAAAGCACTGTTGCAAGAAAAGCTCTCAGAAGTGCAAACAGAAGGAATTCATCAATAGTACAACAGGGATCAGGAACAGATATTACAAGTTCTGATCCAATAGATCACACTGACCTAAAAAATACAGATCCTTCAACATTTCCTCTTCTTCCTTTGTATTCATGGTAAATACACCAGCTGTGACTCTTCTGGCTACAGGACATGGACTAAAATCCCAAGAAACTCACAGGAGACAGGAAAAAAAAAAAAAAAAAAGACAAAACAACATTTTCCCAAAAAGTTGAGCAAGACTGCAAGACTGTCATAGAAACTAGCAGTATGCGTTAGACAAATGTTTGTTTTGTTTGTTTGTTTTACTACAATGGCAAGCAACAAAACTTAGATTTTGATCTTCTCTTAGCAGAGAAGACATAAACCAGCTTGTACTGACCCACAAAAAGCACTTCATTAGAAAGTGTAGTTCCTAGCAACTCTCCATTGTCTCATCTCTAGGAGTTAGGCAGGCTCAAGTCAGGATGTGATAAGGAAAAACACAACAGTGCTTCCATCAAGTTTACAGCAGGTGCAACAGCAGCAAAGCAGGCAACGCCCTGAGGAGCTATCATTCAGTACACGCAACTTTCTAACAAGAGGTGACACAAAGAGTATGGACTGCTACACTGTTAGAAGTCAGTTATTGTACAAAATGCTCTGTATTTAAATAAAGACTGTGGGTCATTTTGTCATCTAGCTATTTGCAGAGCAATAGATAGGTCCTGCTAAGTATTTGCTGAGGGAAAGAGCTTAACCCTTTAAGTGTCTAACCCTGCTAGCCAGAATAAAAAGAACTCAGGAACGGGGCTGCATCTAGGAAATGTAGCTATCCATGCCTTGGTAACTAAAGAAACATACATCAGAGGGGATATCACAATGCAGATCCAGAAATAAATATATGGTACTTTCTCCCATACAAATTATACTACTGGGGATGTTATAAAGACTTTCTTTTCTCCCTATCTCCTTGATAAGACAGGTTATAAAGTCAATTCATTTTATTTTCTTTTAAACTCAGAGAATGGATAATTTCTTGCACTAGAGAGTTTCTAGTCAAATATCAGTAACTCCAAGATAGACTAGTAACAGTCAAGCATTTTCCCTGTCTGCTCTAGTCGATAAAAGACTTTTTGCCATTTGCATAAATTACACGTCCTCAATTACAGCTTTGGACACAGTGTTATAGCAGAAGCCACTGATGGCACGACAACAAAGTTCTGATCCCGCGGTAGCTCTTGACATCTGTCCCCCAAGATAAAGCTATCAAGTTGTTGTTATGCCTTGTTAAGCACTTCTTCTCTCTTGCCTCAGAAGTAGCAGCAAAGAGCTCACTGTACAACCAACACATAACTCTCCACTCTGTTGCAAACATGTTGTATAAAGACCAAGCAGAAATTGCTGCTGTTCCAGAAACTACATAAACATTAAGTACAAGGAAGAAACAAAGATCAGTGTAAAAGCTTGAGAGGCAGTGAGAAAGTATCACAGTTCAAAATGAAGATTACAACCTCAATCATGAATTCATTGTTGCATTTTGTTGTGTTGTTCCTTACCAGTATAAGTGTAAATAACATTTTAAAGTGTGATCAAATAATTGATTCTCTAAATTCTCTAAAGAAATGCCTCCCACATGCAAAGGGCTGCCCTAATGATCATAAAATGGAGCTTGTTCGAAAATTCAGCAAGTTTGAGGCAAGAGATGAAAGTGGACACTTTATCAGAACAGAAGATTCAGTTGGGAGATTTACACTTATAAGAGAAGTAGGCACCGATTCAGTATTTGTTCTAACATAGCAAAAAAGGAGAGCAGTGACAAAGATCAAAGCAATTGACTAAGGAAACAGTCACCACAATATCACTTTGAGTAGAGATAAACATGGAAGATAGAACGTGTCCAAAACAACTAACAAATGGATGCTGCAGTCATCAAGAACAATTAGACTGAAGTGTCAGCTTCAGATATGTGACAGACAAGGCCAGAAATGTAATATTGTGCAAAATGAAACTGCAAAACTATAATACAGCCTGAGGAAAAAGACCAAGAATGGGGTCCAAGCAGCAAAAGATGCCAATTTGTAAAATATGGAGAAGAGGGTTTGTTTTTTTCCAGTTCTAGAAGGAGGAAAGGAAATATCAGTAGTATAAGCCAAGATGGCTGGGGACGTAGTCACAAGACATAGTGCTGTGTGGTGTGTAAGACAACAGCAGCTGGACTCCAGGAGGAACAGCCTCTCTCTGGTTCTTTCACAGACTTGCAGAATGAGATTGAATTTAACCTTCAGAAGCACTTCCTTACATGAGATAATAAATCTCTTTTTGAGGCGCTCAGATACAGTGCTGTGATACGAACATCACAAAGAAGCCTGCACTTCACAGGGATGAACTTCAGCTAATCAGTTCTCTCCAAACTTCTGCTGCAGAAACAATGGTTTAAAATGGGACCTTTCCCACCTTGAAGTGGATTTGAAGCAAGCCTAAGAACTCCTCAGCTTTTTGAGCTTACAGTTACGTCTGCAAAGTGCAAAAAGCTCAAAGCTTTTTAATTGAAAACTTACAAACTGCTTGGAGACTTGGCTGTGAGCTGTCACATAAGCAGTCAGCTGTGAAAAAAGAACATCACTGAAGATGGAAGAATTGACTCAGGACCTCAATAAGAAGCAAGATCATTTTCAGAGAGCTTTTTCAACCCTGTTCTGATCAAGTTGTTAACACCTTATAGAGGACCACGGCAGTTCCAATAAGGAAGTTGGCTTTATTGCCCATGACATTTAAATAGGAAAGCACTTGCTTGCAAGAGGCAGCCAAAGGCCTGCCCCAATAAGGCTTACAGATTCATGAGTATAAAAATAACTTAAAACAGTAGAACCAGAAGCAACCACAGCTTGTGAGGAGTCTTCCAGGACAGCCCTGTTCTAAGGCATTTCAGAACTTGCTCTAGAACCTAGATGAAGACTATTGAAAAATCTACATCTTGAAGAGATAATTGCATCTGCCACAAATTATATGAAAATTTATGTGTGCTTAGAGGAAGCACACATGTTTAGGATTGCTTCGACACCTGAAACTCCATCATCCAGTCCACAGTCACCATCATTCTTTCTCCCCTTAAGCCTCAGTACACCCGTTTTTTATGACTGGCAGCATGAACGTGTTAAATTAAGGCACAGATACAGCCATCAGGTGAATACACATTTTATTTCAGTGCCTCCTGAATGAGGTTTAACATGAAAGTTGCAAATCAAACCAGAACATGAAACCAAATTTTTAGTTGGGTAATTAACCACTCTATGACTTTCACATGCTGTTGTTTTTACATTTGTAAAGTGTTTATGCTTACCAAAAATAAAGACCAACAGAAAAATGAAGTAAATGCATGCACTGTCTGCTAGTCCTTAAAATAGTCTCCTGAGAAGCTGTTCCTAGTTCTATTTCTATCATTACAAACCAGACCCATACCAAATGGACGGCCAAAGGCTAACATGGAACAACATTTGTGACCAGCAACATTGCTTAACCATGGCATCTGTAAGACTCATCTGGTCCACAGTCATGATTCCTTACAGGACCCTTACTTCTACTTGATCCTGTTCCTAACCATCAGATGGATTTACTGGTGGTGAAAGAGGTAGTGGGGTGCTTTCATCTTCCCACTAATGCTGCTTGGTACAGTGGCCACTCCTCATCATAAGTCACATCTGCTGCCAGCACTCCCATTTGCATTCCTCTCCACACAATTTTGTTCAGGAATGATCAACACCTTGCACGTAGAGTTATTTATTTTAGTTGTATGTGGCCCAATACAGTCAATTCTCTCACCTAGAGAATTTGCCGAGTCTCAGAGGAGGCTCTTGCCACACGAAAGATCTTCATGAACTTGCCTTTCGAGAAACCACTGGGTCTCTTTGGCCCAAGACACTCATTCAGTGCCAGGAACCAGCCATTCACAATTTGTTACTGTTGCTGCCAGTAACACTTCAAGCATTAATCACTCATCTCCCTAACACATCAGACGAAAATACAAACAAAGGATCTCACCTGTCAAACAGGCTACAGTAGCTCTTACCTGAATCTCCTCAGTTTCATCCACCAAGAGGAAACTCACAACTTTCTCAGCCATCTTCCTTCTCCTGGTCTCCTCATCCATCTCCTCCTCTTCCTGCTCCTGGGCTTTGCCAGCGTGGTACACGGTGACGGGGTGCTTCCTCCTGTTCCCCCCAGCATGCGTTCTCTTCTGACATTCTACACAGAGGTTGATTTTGCACACCTGGCACCTCACCGCTGCTATCTGTCTTGATCCCGTCATACTGGCATGCATGATGTTCCCATTGGCACCTTTGCAGGAGTCACAGTAAGGGACATGGCCAGGCCTTATACGGGTCCTTTCATGGTTCCGGAGCCTTTCTGGCTGGTGTAGCTCCTCTTCGCAGCGCTGGCACTGCAGACTCCTGCACTCATCACACTCAAAGACCGCTTCATCTGTCCCACTGCAAACGTAGCTCTCCTGGCAGAGCAGGGTCGTGTTCTGGCCCTTCTCTGCAGTCTGCGTGTGGGCGCTCATCTTCAGATTTCTTTAAAGCAGCGATCTTCCCTCCTGGTTGTGCTTTAAGTAACAATACGGGGGAAAGTCAGTTCCAAATTCAGTATTTTTCACAGGGGAAAAAAACAACAGGAATTCTGTCCGTACTTAATTCTAAGTTACTAAGAGATGTTTCTGTGAGATTCACACATCAACTTGCCTTCCTGGGAGCCCTTTTAGGCACAGGTGAAGTTCTTCTCCCACCTAAGCTGAAAGCATGTGGTTGGTTTAATTTGTTGTTATACCCAAATGCTGGCACCTGTTCTTTCACTCCATGACTTGCTTTCAATGGTAGGACAAAACCAGCCAGGTGTCCCTGGGCAGATGAGGGCAAGGATTTCCCTAAAGCAAAGAGCAGAAAGAGACATTAGTACTGCAGAAGAAAGAAAGCCATTAGAAATGCACAAGTACATATATATGTACACACGGGGTTGTGTCAATACTAGAAAATTCTTTCACCCCGAGCTAAGCTCCTCCTTCAGAGTTCACAGTATTTATTTATTCGCCGGAAATTTCCCGACGCGCTCTGCCAGCCCCAACTCTCCGCACGCCCCGGCGGTGCCGAGCAGCCCCGGTCACAGGAGGCTTCTCTTCCCCTCCCTCCCATTTCCATCCCATCCCCCCCGCTGCCGCACGGCCCCCGGAGACGCGCCCGCCGCCTTTGTGCGCGACGCGCTCCGGGGCCCGGCCTCTACCTCTGCCCGCGGCCCCGGGGCGGCGCCGGCCGGGCGGTGCGGAGCCGTCGGCCCCGTTGCGTAACGGCGGTGCGCCCAGCACCTACCTCGGGCCGCGGCCGGAGCGCTGCCGGGAGCCGCGCTGCCGGGAGCCGCGCCGCCGAACAAAGGCGACCCCGAGCGGGGCGCCGCGGGCCGGGCTATTGTTTACAGTCCCGCGGCTGCCCGCCTTCCCCTTCCTCCCCCGGCGCCCGGTGACCAAGGAGTCGGCTCCCGGCCGCCGCTTCCTCCGCCCCGCCTCGGCGGCCGCGGGGCGCCCGCTTCTCCTCCCCCGGCGGCCGGGGCGGGCCCCGAGCATGCAGGCGAGGCGCCCGGCGGGCAGGGAGGGCAGGACCGGGGCGCCCGCCGCCACCGCCCTGTGCCCGCTCCGCTGTTGTCAGCGGGATCAGCTGATCGCGGGGATCCTCGGGCTTGTTGCTCACTGCGGAGACGGGAAGCAGCGGCGGGAGCGCCGGGAGCTGTAGTCCGGCCTCACGAGGCGCGCCTCGGCGCGGCGCCTGCTGGGGGTTGTAGTGCCAGGAGGTCCGGCCCGCCATCTTGTCCGCGGCGGGACAGCGACGCTGCCCTCACGTTGTTTTTCTTTATGTGCCTGGCCGAGGAAGGCCTGACAAGGAGCAGCGCTTGCTCTTCCTCCTCTCAGATGGATTTTGGCTGGCTGGCCGAAATGCCAATGGGTGCTCAATGGAGCAGGATCTGTGGCTTCAGCAAGCTGATGCATCAGTATCCATAGAAAGGCAGCTAGAAATTGCTCTGCTACTTGGTCCAGTGGTTTGGTTTTTACTTATAGAAGGAGTTAATTACATAACTGGATATCTATGTTAATAGCAGTGGCAGCGCCTTTTGTGAGGCGAAGTACTGCCATTTCACAAAAGTCACAGCACAACCAGTTCTAACACCACTGGTAGCCAAGACCTTCCTATGCCCTTCTGCGTCACCAGGCATATAGAGTGGATCCATTGCTCTTCTGGGCAGTTCAGTGATGATGAAGGCAGGAATGGGCTGCCTAGGGAGGTGATGCAGTCACTCTCCCTAGAGGAATTCAAGAAACATGTAGCATAGCACTGAGGGACGTGGTTGGAGGGGATGGGTCGGGGTTGGACTTGATGATCTTTGGAGGTTTCTTCCAACCTGGATGATTCTATCATTCAAAGGTCCAGTACGGACCTTCAAAGATTTAGACTATCATTCAAAGATTAACAGGATGTTCATTTTCCCTAATCTCCCTCCTACTGTTACAGTGATACATTTATGATCAGTATTTTGCATAAAAGATTAATCAAAAAAATTAACTGAATAGTCTGATGTCTGTAGGAATAAACTGTCGTGAGCCAAACACCTTCAGAGTGAAAAATGTAAATATTGTACATATATTCAATACAAAGGAAATAGAAACTTAAATGTCGCAGCACTATGGAAAGCCAGGGAGCCAAAACAGAGAGTTTGACATCTAAAGGATCTTCCTCAGTGTCTCTGTTCAGACTTCATAGTCAGAGATTTAATGGTATGAGGAAGAGAAAAAAAAAACTTAATAATTACCTTTGTGGTATTAATGAAAGTACAATTAAAGGCTACATTTATTTACAATACTAAAAAAAAAAAAAAAAAAGTTTACATTTTTAACAGTATTTTAATGCCTAGGCCCCTGTTTCTACACGGCATACTTTCTGGATGGAGCCTAAACGTTCTGCCCCCATTTTTTTTTTCTAATTCTCCCTTAGAAAAACTGCAGCACTAGTCTCTGCCTGGAATAGGAAGTGTACGCAGTATTTCTGTACATGGCCCAAGCTGTGTTCCTCTGCCACAGTCAGATTTTTGGCTGTGCCTTAAACAGACAGGCAGTAAGGATCCCAAATCCCAAAGCTTGTACTCCTACACCAGTACATCACCACTGCAGCAGATCTTTCTTACCCAGTGATTTTGGAGTTGTGCACCCATAAAATATTTTAAATGTTGCACAAATGAGAAACAATCTGACCTTTTTACTCTGAGAAACTGCCTGGTATGTTTGGAGTGATTTCTTACACCTGAAATATAAAACAATCTGCAGACATAAATAGTCCCTATTTATTTTCAGTCTAAATCTTTGAAGGTCCATACTGGACCTTTTTTGACTGACTTGAGAATAAAATTCTGAAGTCAGCAGTGACTAAGGGAACCAAGTGAACTGGGATCAGTAACGAGTACAGCATCTCGATTTCACGACTGAAAGGTAAAAAGATAGCACAGATAGACTTGAGTGAGAAATTCTGAAATTTGGGAGTAGAAAGAATAGAGATCTGGAAGTAATTATTTTTATTGGATACTTTATTGATTATGAAGGATACTGGAGGCGAAAGTTGATGATTTGTATAAGTAAATGCACACTGGTGACTTTCTCCAGCTAAACAACAATGGATGAATGTCTACATGATTAAAGCTATTGTCTCAGACTGAAACTGTTATCTACTTGAATTTGGATTTCACATTTTTCATGCAGATAACAATTTCAATCTGAGACAACTGCATAGAAACTGGAAACTCAGAATGTTTTTTTCCCTCGTTCTCCTCTAAGCTGCAAAATGAGTGCTGCTTTTACCTACATTCCTATAAATATTTTTAAATTATTCAAAAGATTAATAGCAGTACGTATTGACTAAATTCTATTAGTTGAAGGAACATATGTAGGATATACAAATAAGCTGTACTTAATAGAGCAAAGATACTATTCTCAAAGAGGAAGGAATTTAATTGAATCTTGAAGTACTTTGTAAAGCTGAGATCTCTGCCCTTGCACATGAATGCTTGTAAAGCAAGGTAATGAGATGTACCTGTTCCACCTCAGTTGTTGGCTGCTCAGTAGCAGGTATGAAATCAGTTGGGTAGATTCCATTTCCTTGGTATTGAAGGAATCAGTGGTTTCTGTGCTGTTTCCAAGTGGAGGGGATGGCTTGTCATTACATGTTCTTTTGGGCATTTTTCTTTATATGGTATGTGTGAGCAGTGGGAACGCATGGTATGGAGATAAAGGACTTTTTCCTCAGCCAATCCAAATGTTCACACGGGCTTATGTTTTGATCCACATTGTAAGCACCTTCCAGACTGCCTTTCTTCCATTCACAGCTACTTGCTCTTTCCATGCGCAACCACCTGCTGTCGGCAGCTGCATGATCTAGAGGGGAGGTGTACAATTTTAAGTTTTCTAATGCAGTTTGGATGTTGGATGTAGATCAGGAAAATCCACCAGCAGTCCCCAGACAGGACAAGCTGCCATACTGCACACAGTTTTTTTTTTTTTGTTTGCTTGTTTGTTTTTTACCGAGGATACTAGCATCCTCGGTAAAAAATTACTACCGAGCATCCTAGAGCACCTGCTTCACAAAGTGCTCGTTATAAATCTTTTCAGGTGAGGCACAGCCTTCCATATATCTTTAAGCCTACGGATGACGTAAGACTGCTTTTCTTTGCAGGCCCCTAACATTGGCTACACTGTAATGCACCCAAAACGCGCGTTCCCTTACAGTAGCGCCCACGGATCCAGCCGGCACGACCGCCATCACGCCTCGCTCACAGCTGAGCACGGCAGCTCGCAAATGGCAGCTTCCGCGGGCGGAAGCTTTCGGGGCCTCGAAGCGCCTCTGCCTGACCTCAAGATGGCGGAGCTCCACACTAGGTCAGGCCGCCGCGGCGCCGGCCCCCAGCAAAGATGGCGGCTGCACAGGCGCCGTTTCCCTCACGCCGACCTTCTAGCCGCTGCCTCTCTGTGGTTGGGCGCCTTGCTATCTAGGCGCGGATGGAGGGGGCGCTCTGGCGAGCCCGTCTCTATGGTGGAGAGGCGCGGTGCAGGTCGGGCCGCTGCCGGAAGGGGCGGATCACATGACCCCGCACAGCGCGGCGGAGGCGGCTCGGCGCGGTGTGTTCGCGGCCTAGCGGCGCCTCGGGCCCTCCAGCCCGGCCTCCGGCGGCCTAGCGGCTTCTCCCCGCGCCATCCCAGGCCCGCGCCTCTCGGAGGGGCCGCGGCGGCGCTCCGGACGCGGCTCCCGCCCCGCAGCGACGGAGGGTGAGCGACACGGGGCCGCGGCGGCCGGAAGGGGGTGGGAAGGTGGCGGAGGCGCCTCGGCCGCCCGCTGAGAGGAGGCGCCTCCGGGGCCGGGCCGGGCTCGCGCCGCCGCTTTGCCCTCTTGCTCTTCGGACCGTGGCCGCTCCTCGGCGGGAAGGCGGCGCGGGTCCGGCGCCGAGGTGGGGAACGAGAGCGGCCTCGGGGAGGCGCTCGCGGGGCGGCGGCGGGGCCCTCCGTTTCCTCTCCCGCCCAGGAGGCGTGCGGGCCCTTCCGTCCTCCGCGGCCGCGGCGGGACCGCCGGCCCGGCACGGCGGAAGGCGAGAGGAGGTGAGGCCGAGAGGGAGCGAGCCCGCGGCGGCGCCCGAAGCTGCCCCTGGCCCGCTCGTGGCCGCGCTGGCCCGCTGCGGCTTCGTTCGTCGGTGCCGCTTCGTGCGAGGAAGCGCTTTTCGGCGATGTCGCGGCACGGAGGGTAACGTCCCGAGCGCGGCCCGGGGCGGTCATCTCACCGCACGTGTCAGCCTGTGCTCGAGACAAGCGGGCTGAGCCCCGTGAGTACTGCCTGTGCTGTGCGGATAGGCACGTTCTTTCTCTCTTTTTTTTTTTTTTTTTTCCCCTTAATGGGGAAAGACCTTTTTCTGCCTGAAGTTTGACTGTTTTGTTCGCGTTTGTCTTTTTTTGTTTATTAAAATACAGACTAGCGACATTCTGAACAGAACTAGTTCTTTTTTTTTTTTTTTTTTAAATGACAAGAGATCTTACGTGGCCTTGCAGGAAGTGGAATCCTAAACTTGTGCCGTTCTTGGTCTGTTCTACTTAAAATGACTGCCCACAGATCTTTATTTATTTATCTGTAAAGTAGCAAGACATTGCTACTGGTATTGCATCAGCATTTATCAAAGGTGGCCCAGAACAGCTTGAGTAGGGAAGTACTGGCTGTTTTCTTCCTTCTCCTGTGGAGGAGCTGCTTTGCACACTGCTGCACATTTCTCACTTCTGTCTCTTGACGTTCCCTTACATTTAGCAACGTCCCAGCCTTCTTTGTCTTTTGGGAAGAGTCATTAGCAAAATGAAGAATGGAAAGCCATTTATTTTACTGACCTTTGCTTAATATGATCTCAGAGTTAAAAACGAAATCCAAGGTGTTAAAAATTCTGTTGGTGTGATTAGTAGAGCTCTGGGTAAGGAGCTTTCAGACTGAGGCTTTGTTGCAGGTAAGCAAGTTGCTTTTTCAGTTTGTATTTTACAGTAATTTGGGTTCCAACTTAACTTACGACAGTGATCTTCTTATATCATCTCCAGTGCACAGGCTTAAGCAAGTACTAGTTTTGTTTGTTTGGAAACAAATATTGAGAGAAAACAAATACAGTGATTTTCTAACTTGACGTGTCTGTTGTGTTTTCCACTGATGCATCGCTTAGCCTCAAGGTAATTTTGGAGAAAACTGTAAAGCTTTATAAGAAAGTGCTGGGCATCATCACTTCAAGAATCTCATAGCTTGAAGGAAGAGAGCCTTCATTTTTAGGGACCTACGTACCTTTCTGAAATGCAGTAATATAGGCAGTATTTCCAATAAGGTTGGACTGTTAAAGTTCATTTTTATTTTGGAATTATTTTTATAATGGAGCGGCTTAAAAGTCCACGCACCACGTGAAGACTGATGCTAGAAGTGGAAGTAGTGACTTCAGTAGGCTGGTTTGCTGTGTATGTTTTCTCCGGTTGTTTTTGAAAGTGTTTGTGCTGCTCAGCTCCACTTGTCCTGCCATAAAATGTGTAAAATGCTTTGTTGTAAAATTACATGCAGGCAGCAACACAGAGTAGACAATAGATAAAAAAAATTGTATAGGAACATTACAGTGAAACATTGGGATCAAATGCTTTAGTGACTCAGGGTGTTACTACGTAGTATGGTGTTATGCAACAAGCATGGATTTTGTCACGGCTCTCTTAATCATCTGAAAGTTAAGATTTTAATCAAAGCTGGACTTTGCTTAAATTTCTTTATACATGTTTTTTGTTTACTACTCCCCTATTTGAGGGATTAGGCTGTGCAGCATCTCGGTATGACTTGGTGTAAAGTCTTGAAGTGCATTTATTTTTTTTTGCTTTACAACTTCAGGATTTCTGTGGTTGATTTTAGCTTTGTTTAGCTGGTAGTTGAACAGCAAATGTTATAACTGTCTGTTTCATGTGGAGCAACTTCTGAAAGCAATGAAAATATCTTACAGGTTTTTCAATGAAAGTGATGATGTGTTAACACTTACAAACACTAGGGAGATGAATTGTGTGCTGGGTGGAATTAAGATGCTGCTGAGCAGGTGGTACAGCTGCCACTTCTAAATACAGTAGTTGCCAGTGTCTTTCAATAAACTTGTGTTCAGCGTATGACGTATCTCCTCACCCCCTTACCAGAAAAAATAGAAGAAACCAGAAATATGTTAAGAGAATGCTATATTTTTAAAAAAATATGTTTGCAATGCTATCTACTTGTGGTTACTCTCCTCTAATCAGGAAATTTAGGAGTTACAAATAATGCATGGAGCAGCAGTACCTGAATGATAGCAACTCTCATTTCACGGTACCTCTGAATTCTGTGTGGCCCCAGACAGGAACCCAGCACAGCCCCAGTCCCCTGCCCTGGACATTCGTTTCGTTGTATGCCTCAGAGCAGGCATGTGGCTGCCCAGCAGAGCTCAGGCCTCATAGGCAGAACACTCAGAATTAATAAGTCTCAGGGGGTTTTACCAAACCTTTGGGCCATGAGGGTATTTTTGCACTCACTGTGTTTTGGAAGGTTGGTGCAGTGGACTGCAGTCCTGATGGAACCACATGTTGACTTAGTAACTGGAAGAGCACTGACTGAAAGCAGCTGAACTCCTTCTGGAGCATTGTAGCTGTGCTTGTGTAGCGCCTGCCTTAGTTAAGGAACCAGGCAGGATTTTATCTGGTCTGCTTAGAGTAAGCTCAGATGTTTTGCTGTCCACGGCATTGTTAATTTACAGCTTATAAAAATTGTCCAACTGTAACAGTGTGCTGCTACATTACTTTGTTAATTGAGATCAGGAGTATGCTGTTTGAATAAGACTCACAGTCGTCCTCACTTGGGAAGCCTTTTGTCCTATCACCTTATACCATAGTAGTGAATGAACTGGATTCTTTCCATATGAAAACATATTGAAAACTTACAGTTTCATCTGCAGTTTTTTGGACCTCCTCAAAGTGTAGTGGGAGCTTTGAGGTCACAGCTCCATCTAACCTAGCAGACTCCGTGTTGTAGTGCCCTTCTTGCTGATGCAGGCATAGCCTAAATTGACTACATTTAGAGTCTGACATAGGTTCATCTTTCTGGGCGATGATTTCAGAAATTTTAATATTATTGGGCCAGATACTGGCTGTTCTTCTTACAGCTGCATCTTTTTGGCCACTGCTAAATTCATACATATTGATGTCTCCCTTAAAGTGCTGCTACTTCTTCATAGTTGTTTTATACACCTGGCTTTACATGAGGTCATATTTCTGTAAATCAAATAAGATTTTAAAGATTCCAAGACTTCAGTTTCTTACTTGAGCATTTAAATATTTTAGAGGAAATGTGAAGATCACCACAGAAAGTACACCGGGCAGTGGTAACTGCGCTGTGCCTGTGGGGTTTAGGACAGTCTCTAAGAGAAATTAAAGGTACTGAGGTTTCTACCAGTGATCTCCCTGGATCTAGCTTGGAGTCTCACTCCATGCTCAAGCCATAGCTTGCAATTCCTTATGAATGCAAGTCTTCTCTACATGCTGGAGGAGAATATATAGCTCTAGTGCTCCAGCTGTTTACAGTGAAAATGTGCTTCTTGATTCCCTTCATTACAGCTTTTTGTCTGCTGCAAGAATTAGGATACATCTTATTCTCACATCTGGATCTCTTATGTCTTCAGTGAGCAGTTTAAGTCTTGGTTCCCATTGAGTCACAAAGTTTTTGTAATGGAATCTGAACTAAGCTGTTTTATCTGCTGATTTTATGTTAGAAGTTAGATATGGTAGCAGAAAAGGGACTAAGGTTTTCTCTGCTTCAGCGTCCCAGGCAGCAGAGGTGCTAGCAGTGGATCATGCAAGATTTAAGGCAGCAGCAGAGTGGCTTGCTAGCTGTTGTCAAAATAACCATACAGATTGTGGGGGAAAAAGAGTGCTTCAAGTAAAATGAAACCCTACAAACAATTGTATGTTTCGCATCCATCTGACTAGATGACTGAAAGACTACATTTGATCTCTGCTTGCTGCTGTTACTTTTATGTAGTAATAATTACTTGTCTGACTCTTGCTTTTTGGTTTCAGTAAAAACTTGAAGAAGAAGTCCTCTGCCTGTGCATGTGTGAGATATCCATTAAGCTCAGTATATTTCAGCACCTTTTAATTCAAAGAACTTTTTCACTACTTATTCCCTAGGCTTTTTTATGCTTCCCTAAAATGGTGTCTTAAATAAAGTGCTTATTAGAGCAAGAAGAGGGACTGCACCTACTGGCAGCTTGGAAAATTCCTTTCCCAGTTATTTTTGTTTGTTTAACAGAGCTCTCATTTATGTTCTGTGGACCTCAAGTTGCATAACTCTACTGCAGCCACTTTGGAACGTCAGACCCTCAAGATAATTACTCTGGCATCCTGTCCCAAAGCTGCTTTGAGTTTTTGCCTAGTTCCCTATCAACTGAAATGTAGATAAGGACTAAGAGCCTTGAAGATCCTAATTTCCTGCCTTTCTGGGTCTCTTGACAGATTTTGTTGTTTTATTTGCTGTTCTTGTTGAAACAGCATGGAGTAGTGATACAAAGATGAATAGTATGGGAGTTCTAGACCGTTCCATACCATCCAAGCTTCACATTGTAGAGGAGAGTCTGCTGGTGTGTAGACTCTTTGGTCTATAAACAATGTTTTTACATTGTATGAACTTATAGAACTGGTGGAGGAAAGATTTGTTATCTTGTTTCTTACCTTCTTTTACCATCTCAGAGACCTTGTGTGAAAGGAGTGTGTCTTTTCTCTTGGTGTGATGTGGATGAACGCTCTTAGGGGCCAATTAATGAATGCAGTCATCACAAGCCTCTTGTGACTGATGCAATACGTCTTCAGGCCAATTATGCTATGGGGTCACACGTGTGCTCTTGTACTTGAATAAATAATTTCTGCAGTTTCAAAGATATTACCAAGTACATCTAGGTTTCTCTCAAATCTTCTCCAGTAGGCTGTAAACACTTGTCCCTCACAGCTGTTTATCAGCTCTTTGGGAATTTGATTTTGCTACAGGGTTATCACCTTTTTGAGCTCTTTTAATTGCATCTGCTATTATGGTACAGTACTGCTACTAGCTCTTACTTCTACTATTTAAGATTGTCATTAGGTACTTGCTCTTGCACACATGTGGAAGTCACATTTGTATCTAGCAAACTCGTCTTCTGTTTTGTGTTCAGTGATAGGAAATCGGGTATGCATCATCCCATCTACAGATTTTAGTTATCAGCATTTTATTCATTGTAATTCTTGTTCTCAAGGCCTTCTGTCATGGTTTTGACTTGCATTTGCCTGATGGGAAAACAAACTGCTCTGCAGCCTACGGTACTGCTCAGTCTTTTAGGAAACATATATGTGTACATGGGAAGCTCGCTGAGCTCTTATCTGCTTCTCTTCATGCCTTCTATCTATATAATCCAGGGCATTTGAAGTTTCAGTGCTTCCTTAGCATGGTATAGATGGTACCATGTGCTCATGAGAAAATACAGGCATGCCAAGTTACTGCTGAGTAATTTAGTGTGTTTTAACAAGGGTAGTGACAAAGATTTAAGCTGTATGACCAGCTGTGGGTGTCGATAACCAGTGCTCCTTTTGGTCTTAAGGAGTGAAAGCCAAGACTTAACTATGTAAGGTTGCTGGTTAAATACTGGAAGCAAGAGCATTAGTTTTGTTAAGAGTGATCTTGAGTCTTATTGGGTGGTGTCTGTTGTAGGGTCAGTAATATCTGCATAAAAGCAACTGTCTGAGTAGAAAAATGATGTTAAATGTTCTATTTTCTATGATAGCACATTGACCCTCAGCTCCCAGGCTATCCTCCATGATGAACTCTAAAAGGTCTGTGAGCTGGGAAGTTAAAAATAGATCAGAGGACCTTCTTCCAAGTGTTTAACTGTCTCCATTCTGGTGCCTGGGGTTTTCTCCAGCGTGTTATTATCTTTAATTCCTGTCAGTGCTGTACCTGAAGATTCCCCAGTTCTTTCTCTGAAACTGTGCTATGGTTGTGTTGTGTATGATCATTTCTTGTTCTGGAGAACTACTTGCTATATTGAAGAGGGCATTCCAAACTTGTTTCTGCTTTCAGATACTGCAAAGAAAGAAAGCTTCATTTTGAAGAAACAACATGCGTGCTATTAAATGCTGTTTAGTTCACATTCTTTATAAAACATTAGTATGAAGAGGTACATAATGGTTCTCGTGGTTTTTTTCAGTGCTATTTTTTGTTGGTAAGGAACACTTGTATTAGAGGAAACTTTTCCCCATCTTATTGTTAAAAATAGTTCTAATTTGTAGGTGAATGTCCATATAAAGCTTGAAAGTCATTAGGTATGTATCATTTGTACTGCTTTTGTGATTTATCTTTGGGAACTGACTAATACAGTTTTCCTTTTCTATCCTTTTGACAGATTGCTTCTGTAAGAATGTCTTTCCCACCTCATTTGAATCGCCCTCCAATGGGAATCCCAACTCTTCCCCCCGGGATTCCACCTCCACAGTTTCCTGGCTTTCCTCCACCTGTGCCTCCTGGTAAGTTGGTAGTGTATGAAGCTGTTGCAGAAAGAAATTCCTTTTTGTTATAAGCTGCTATTTTCCAGAAGTTACTGTGTTTAAGTGTATTTCAGTAACACTGATTTGTGTGCATTGCAGTCAAGTCTCTAGTTTAGCTACACAACGTGACAGGTGCACAAACTCTGTTTGGTCTGCCACTGTCTGCTTACTTTTGACCAGAGATCAATCTGCTAGACACAATACCAGTTTTACTGTCCTTTTGTTTAAACCTGAAGCTAGATTGTCATTTTTGTTAGGTATTTTAAGAGTCACTTCTTTAGCAGTGTGCAGGTTTTGATTACTTTCAAATAAGCCATTGTAATAGCTTTTGGAAACACTTGTCTACACCAAATATGCACAGTGTGAAAATATAGGAATAACTTTCAGAGAAGCTTCACCTTCTTACGTTGTTTTCTGTTTGTTTTTTTCTTATAAATCTATCTCAGAAATATCATTTCTTTGTATTCTCTTCTGCATACTTTCTTCCGCACATCTTGCTATCTTAGTTGTGTTGCTCATTCCTTAGAACCTTCCCAAAACTAATTTTATTTTTTTTTCCTTCTTCATCTTCAAGATCAGTTTTTCCTTTTTGTGAGTGTGTTTGTTGAAATTTTTAATTTATGATCTGGGACCACCTTTCTTTTTTTTCTATATGTTGCCAGTATAGATAACAGTGTCTGGAATCTGGACAGGGAGATGTAGGGAGGAATACTTCAGAGAATTATCCCTTTAAAATTCATAATGGAAGGGCTGCAGAAAACAATTTCTGTTTGTATAGTCTTGAGTTGTGTTGTGCACAAGTGTTGTCTAGACAATAAAGGCTTTCAAAAACCAGATGGCTGGATGCAGAAGTGGTTTGTGCACGCTCATTCATCATGCTAGGCCTTACTAATGGGTTGGTTCTTTCCTCTTGCTCTTCTATCCATGAGATTCTGTTTTTTGCTAAAAGTGCTAAAAGTTGTTGATCAGTCAAAACTTTGCCATCAAAGACTTCAGGCTGAATTTTAAAACTACCTCTTATCTTTATTAGTTTTGATTTATATAATGTTTTGTGAAAAAACAGATGCTTTTAAAAATAGCTTTCTGAAAAATATTTTACGTTTCTGTTCTAAACACTTGTTCTTAACATATAAACTTATGCACAATTTTTTGTGCATTTGCTATTTGAATTTTTATAAAAATTATCTTGTTTTCAGTGCTAATAATCCAAATAGACTGTGAATTGGAGGAGCCTGCCTTTAGGAGGGAGCTTAATTTTTCTCTTCGCAGTAGAAGTATGACTTGCTTACCTGTTGAGTTAGCATCATAGAATCACGGAAAGGCCTGGGTTGAAAAGGACCACAATGATCATCCAGTTTCAACCCCCTGCTATATGCAGGGTTGCCAGCCACCAGACCAGGCTGCCCAGAGCCACATCTAGCCTGGCCTTGAATGCCTGCAGGGATGGGGCATCCACAGCCTCCTTGGACAACCTGTTCCAGTGCGTCACCACCCTCTAAGTGAAAAACTTCCTCCTAAACCTCTTCTGCCTCTTAAAATATATGGGCTTAATTTCTCAGCCTAAGTGTATGAATAGAGTTGAAAATGCCACAGTGACCTTTTAGAAGTCTACTCTAAAGTTATTCCATGTGTAAAATTGCAATTAAAATAGGTTTAACTAGGTGTTCAGCAAAAAAAAAAAATCTAATTATCCAACCTGTAAAAATAAGTCTGCTAGAACAGTGTGCTTGTGCAAAAATGAAGGCAGGAAGAGTGTTTTGCTTTGCTTAAAAAGATGATAGTTAGAAATCAGAACTCGCGTTTCCGTCTTGAAATGTGAAGGAGTCAAAAGGGAGGTGATGTAGGTATCTTTCGTCTTCTGCCAAAATCATATACAATTAAGTTATAAAGCTTAAATGCCTTTCCGTAGATAAGAAACGTTCTGTGAGGTCACATCAGCAATGCATGTGGCCTGATATTTTGTCTGAGCTGTGGGAATAGGTGATGTTATTTAGATGTGTGCATGCACCTGTCTGCTTTTCATGTCTGAAACTGAAGTCTTCACAACTGATAAATAAAGATGTTAGAGTGTCATCTTTTTGCACTTCCTTTATCTGTTTCTGGTCTCAACCATTCGTGAGCATTTTTATGCTTTTTGAACATGTTGATACTGTCTCGACTGTCACCTTTTGTTCCAAATTCCAGCTGTTCATTACCAGCTGTGTAAAAGTACTACTTCCTTATTATGTCTGTTGTTAAACCTCCTATTCTCCTGAACTGTGAGCATTTGGCAAATGGCATTTTTTGGACTTTTTTATCATGTTCCATGCAAGCATTTACATTTGGAGTATCTCAGAGAGTAAATTCTTTCCTTGCCAAGAAGCTGCTTCAAAACTCAAATCAGGTATTTGCTCTTCTCTGAGCAGTTGGTATGTAGAGGTAAACAGCCTTTCTTATGATTATGTATTAGCTAACATGATAGTGCTTAAAGCCATCAGTGAGTATTGTAGTGGGTAGAAGGATATTACATAATTTCACACTATTAAATAGTGGTGTTAATTAGAATTTAAAGGACTTAAGCTCAATAATTAATAAGATAGTGTTCTTCTGAATTGTTTTTTTTTTTAATGCAACCTTTATTAAGCTATGTCAGAAACAATAAAGAATGCCATCAGGCTTCATGTTATTGAACCTCAGCCCTAAACAGCATGAAGGATTGATTTTGTTGTTGGAACTGAGCAAGTAAAGAATGAGATTACCACCTTTTGGACTTAGGATGCTTTTTTGTCTATAGAATTCTCAACCTCGTTCATCTTTTAGAGCAATACTGTGGTTTGAATGTGCTTTACAATATGTTTGTGAAGAACAAAGCCAAAATGAGAATGTGTTAGAAGTGGTCAGGACATTCATGTTCTGCAAGCGTGCACAGGCTGTGCTTGAGTGCTTAAGGAATTACTGGTAATCAATACTCTAAAACTCTCATGTCACCAAAATTGCTGTCTGGTTTAGTAAACATGACTGCAAGCAATTCATCTGTTTTATCAGTAATCTTAACTGGGCATATTAATGTTATGTCTTGTCTTTCTCAGGGACCCCCATGATTCCTGTGCCAATGGGCATTATGGCTCCTGCTCCAACTGTAAGTGTTACATTAGGATGAGTTTCGTGCATAGATTTCAACAGTATTTTTGTCTTCTGAACTATTTCATTAAAAAGACATACTGCAGAAGGAGGTGTTTAATCTTTATTTCAATTATTATGCTAATTAAAGTATAAAGGCTATTTATTGACATGTAGGTGAATTAGCATTTCAGTGATTTTGCGTAAGAAATCTCCCCAGAATACTGATTTGGTTTTTTTTGATAGTTTGCATTATCTGCTAGAGAAAGTTGTTTGTGGTAACCAGTGGTGTTCAACAGAAAAATGCTGGAACAAATACGTTGTTCACTTTCCTGATAACATTGTTAAAACTGACACATTCAGAAGGACTTTTGAGAGGAGGCTCAGTGCATACCTAATCTTACTTTAGTGGGGAGAGATGTGCAGCAAATTGGAACAGACATTTGTTTCTGTCTCTGTACAGTTTGTTCTGCAAGTAGTTGCTCCTTAGCTGAAAGCAAATGGCTATGAGCTGTGTACTGACCAACTAAACAAGTAGTGTTTATTTGCTCTGAAAGCTTTTAAGACCTGTCATATGTCCACTGAAGCCTTTTGAGATTTAAATCAGAGTTACTGTTATGCTTGCAGCTTTTTTTTTAAGCATCCAGCACACTGTTAGGTGCAGTGCTTCAACTTCCAATGACTCATATGTCACAAATGAGTAATTTGTAAAACAAATGATGTTTAATATTACTGTATGCTCACCATGCATACAGTAACTTCCAGCAGCTATATTTAGGTATACCTTTTTTCTGTCTATCTTCATCAAAAAATGACATTCTCTTGATGTTCTATAAATATGGTTATTGTTTACTCACTCTGTAAATTTAACCAAGGGCCATATAAAGAAAGAATTTTCAAATTCATGTCTATCCTATTTTGTTTTTAAAAATTTAAATAGGGGTGGAGGGACAAAAACAACAGCAGTGCTTTATTTTATATTCTCTCCTCCTCTTTCTAGGTTTTAGTTCCTACCACAGTGTCTATGGTTGGAAAACACTTAGGAGTGAGGAAAGATCACCCTGGCTTAAAGAACAAAGAAAATGATGAAAACAGCGGTCCCACGACCACCGTTTTTGTAGGCAACATTTCTGAGAAGGCCTCGGACATGCTCATACGGCAGCTTCTAGCAGTAAGTGTAGTGGGCTGCCTGTTAACTTTAATCCCTGGCTAATAAATAAAGTTGTGAGTAGTGAAACTGAAACTAAACGCAGAGTTGGTCGTACTCACTGGATTAGCAGTCCAGGGGGTTTGACCTTAAACTGGTAAATAAGGGAAGAGTAATTTTTTTTTTTTAGTTGTGTATGTCAGTGAATATAGACATGGCTTGTTTTTAGTAGAGCTTATTTTTTTCACTTTGTGTGCATGCACCAAGTGTTAACTTTTTTTAATGTTTCAAACAAAATACTCAAATGTTATTTATCTTTAATGCAGAAATGTGGCTTGGTTTTGAGTTGGAAGAGAGTGCAAGGGGCATCTGGAAAACTTCAAGGTAACGTTCACGCTTTTCAAAATCTCTGAGCAAAGTAATGTTTTTATTACTTGGCAGATTTTGAAATGTTTGACATGCTGTTATTTTAATAGTGTATTTAATATCTTAAAACAATACTTAACTGTTAAATGCTTCCTGATATAGAGTTAGTGTTTTCTGTCCTTGAAATCAACACAGAGAAAAAAGCAAAATTGCGAAAGATTAAATGTAAAACTATATTTGAGGGGACAAATGTTCACTTTTCTGAGACTAAATCAGGTGTTTATAGACCATCTTTGAGAGATTGTTACCAGCCTGCACTTAAGTTCCGGGGGAGTGGAATTGCAGTGCTATCAGTAGTCATTGCCATTACTGTGTATCATCCTTAACCTCCTTAACAGGAGGCTTTCCTTATTAAAAGTTTTTCATCCCTATTGTACTGACTTTTTTACTATAATCTTTGTCCAGTGGATGTATGAAACAATTATGGCTATTCTTCACTGTTAATGTTTTCCTATATTCTTCTATTTTAATATTTCTTATAATTTAATATTATAATAATTTTTTTCATCTCTCATATATGATTATTTAATTTTCACAATATTTTTTTTCCCTCACTACTTTCTGTAACTGTTGTGAAATGCTCTAGATTAATGCTGTACTGTTGAGTGATGTCCTTGATCTTCAGGCAATTGCAAATCTGAGATGTCTCTTTGTATAGGCTACATTTGTTAGCTAAGATCGTTTAGAATGCTTTCCAAACTATACTGTTGTGCATTGCTTTGACTTCATTCACAAGGCTATTCTTTATATCAAAAGTTAATGCAATTAATTATCTTTCTGTATCTTTGTTTTGTTTTAAAAAGAGCAGTATCTATGTTCAAAGTTTGATTCAAAACATAATGCTTGTTTGTTTAAAGAAAGCTAATTACCTATAGAGCTTTAACGCATTTGCTTCTCATTTTAATCATCCATTTCAGCCTTTGGATTTTGTGAATACAAAGAACCAGAATCCACACTACGGGCACTGAGACTACTCCATGACCTCCAGATAGGAGAGAAGAAACTACTAGTAAAAGTTGATGCAAAGACAAAGGCTCAGCTAGATGAATGGAAAGCAAAGAAAAAGGCTTCTAATGGGGTGTGTATATCATATATGACTTGTATTATTTTGACAGGAGGACAATGTAATGTGCTTTTTAGATCAGACTGTGAGCTGGTCTTCTAGTTTCTTTTCTTGTCTCTGCCACTAATTCACTTTAGGTTTTTGCCAGAATCGAATTAATGAGTCTGAGGATGCAATGAAAGGAAATGAAGTGGAAGCTCTACTTTCACAAGTACTCTTGAAAACTTATACCGTGTTTACAACAAATGATTGAATTAACCCACTTAGAGCTATTTAAGATTTATTATCCCTTTTAGGTGAACTTACACAACATTGTAGGTTAACACAAACACAGTTATGTACAAATTAGCTTTGTTTCACTTTTACAGCCATAGAATCATAAAATATCCTGAGATAGAAGGAACCCATGAGGATTGATTCCAACTCCTGACTCTGCACAGGGCAATCTAAGAATTAAATTATATATCTACAAGCACTGCACAAATGCTTCTTTGAGACTGACAACCTTGGAGTCGCGAATGCTTGCCCTGGGAAGTTGTTCCAGTGCCTTTTTCATCCTCTCGATATAAAAAATTCTTCCTTTCTTAAGATCCAGTCTAAATTTTCCCTGATGCAGCTTTAAGCCATTCTTTTGTCCTGTCACCAATGCACAAATGAGCACCTCCCTCTATGCTCTCTCTCACGAAGAAAATATAGACAGGAATGAGGTCATCTGTTAGGCCTCCTGTAAGTTGAAAAAAACAAATGTCTTCAGTTGAGCCTTCTTGATGATGTCCTGTGATTGTTTCACCACGTTTGTTGCCATCCTGTGGACACGCTGTACTGTTTTTTTTTTAAACACCTTACGTGCAGTAGCTCAAAAGTACACACAGTACTCAAGGTGAGACTGCACCAGTGCCGATTAAACTGGGACAGTCCCTACCTTTGAGCAGCTAACTGTGCTGTCCCTGGTACGCCTCGGGACATGGGTGGCCCCTTTGGCTGCTGGGGCATATTGTTCATCACAGCTGAGGTTTAATCTGCTCATACTTATTTATAAAATACACCTGAATCTATGGAATGAATTAAAAATTAATTCTAAAGTTCATCTGTACCATATGATTCTGTTGCTTCAGTTTTGTTTAAAAATTCTTAAGTTTATAAACTCCAGATTTGTTACTTTGCCAGAGTTTGCAAACTAACTGCCTGTTCTTTCCCGTTTATTGACAAATCTTCTGGAACAAGTTAATGAAAAGGAAAGAAGTTCATAATTCAGTAGATGATGTAGGTATCAGACAGTGGGCAGTCATATCTCAAGTTTGTGTGTTAAAATTAATCTCATGTATTTCTTAGCTAAAATAATGCATCTTGTGTCACAGCTTGTTGAGCTTGGTCTTTAGCGATCTTAAAGTACCATAGATGCCTTAAGATATTTAGTATTTAAAACAATTACTTTCTGTAAAATGGAATTGAATAGGCTCTTGTTCAGGAAACTCAATCACATGAGAAAATCAATTTTTAGAAGGTTTAGGTTTGCTAATAAAAGTCTGTAAAGTGAATTGCAAACACACAAGTACTTCTAGTTCCTTTTAATGAGTTTGTTTTTTATGAGAACTAGATGTATAGTCATCACTTGAAACACTTGATGTTTTTGACTACGTACCTAGTGTATAGTAATAAATGCAGTAAATGCTCAGTAAAGCAGACTACTAGCACAATGAGTTTTGAATGAAGTAATACATTAACTGTGAACCTAGATACAGATTTGTTTGCCCTCTTCCATTCAGACTTCCTTCTTTCTTCTTAGTATCATTTGTAATATTACTAGGTTTAAAATGTCAGTGAAGCTTTTGTACAGTTAATGAATTTTATTTCCCATGAGCTCTTGTGGGTTTGGGGGCAGTTGATTTAGCTCCAAACATCTTTTTCGTGGTAGTACTGCGAAGAAAGGCTGAGAATTGCCAAGGAATGTTGATAAAGTGTATTTTAATAATTCTGCTTGAGGTTCTTTTCATTGATGTGCAGGTGCTGCATCTTTTCTTCAAAATTTTAAAGAAATCAAACATATACACTAACACAGAATTTCTTCAGGACACATCAAACAAATCTTTATCTAGTTACCTTCTCTACCTGATCACTTCTGCTTCGACCTTTTCAGTTCCACTCCCTTAAATCCAAATGAATCCTACCTTCCACCCCTCACTCTTAGCTGTTGCTCTGACCATTCTTTTCTCATTCTATTTGCCCCGTATTGCTTAATGACACCCAGCTGGATTCTTGTGTGAGATTCCTTTAAAAAAAAAAAAAAAAAAAAAACTGAAGGGATTGAGAGGTGAGCTGTCTTGCTTAGTGTGCACATTGCTGTTTTACCTCATCGTATGGAATTTAGTTAAATGAACATTGTGTTTGTTCCCTTCAATCACTAAGGTGGAAAGGGGAAAACAGATGAGAGAAACTGTGTCAGTTCTGTGGAACTAGTCAGCAATGCTAAGAAAATGTTTGCTGTGCAAGGAATACTTACATCTAACAAAGTTTCTTCAGTATAATTCTCTGTTAATAAGTTGCAATTTTAAAGTTATAGATGGACATTTATAGTGCGTGGCACCTCAGTAGGCATTGAGGAACTGATTCTGAAACAGCTTAAAGGTTGTGAAGGAAACAGGACAGAAGCTTTTGACCATGAGGGGAATTATAATGATTGCCTTTCGATGTGTGCTCTTTTTCCTTAGTCACCCGTTATCTGTTCTATTTTATTTTGCAATCCTATGTCTGCTCTCAACTGCCATTCCACAAGTAAAACTGTGATCCCTTTATTACTGCTACTGTGAGAAGATCTGAGTAAAAATAAAGCAGTTGGTTACTACTTGGAGATTGTTTTAATAAAAACTGTGTGAATTAATGGGATGACAAAAGGTGAACTTCTAAAGTAAAACTAATATTATTCTCAATTTGTTGATTCCTGTTACTTTGCCATTTTTCCTTAGAATTCCAGACCAGAGACTACAAATGATGATGATGAAGCACTGGATGAGGAAACGAAGAGAAGAGATCAGATAATTAAAGGGGCCATTGATGTCTTAATACGAGAATATTCCAGCGAGCTCAATGCCCCCTCCCAGGAATCTGACTCTCACCCCAGGAAGAAGAAAAAGGAAAAGAAGGAGGACGTATGTGTTTTGATTTTGGACAAAGCAGATTTTTCTTCAGCTCACCTTTATATAATGGCCAAACCTTGTGCAAACGCTTTTAACCTAAACTCATGATGAAAAACCAGATCAACAAGCATTGATGTCAGCAACAGTTTCATGTTTTATGCTGAAAACTAGTCAGTTATAGAAACTATCCTTTCAGGATAGTTAAGGAATCTAAGCACCTAAGCTTCTTGGAACAACAGTTTTGAATCTGGGCAGGTTTGAGTTGACCTTTCATCCCTCTGAAGGTGGAAATACTGAATTGAATGCAGTTTAAACTGCATGTGCATGCAGGTTTTTCAGATGAGAACTTTAAAAACAACTGTAAAAACTTTCTGCATACTTTGCATTTTCATTAAATAATGCCAGGGCACTTTTGTAATGTGCAGAGATTTGCTCTGGTAGTTTTTGACAAATTTCTCTCTTTCCTTGTAGTATGCATTCTTTTAGCGTACCTTGATCCAACCTGGTTGCAGCTGTTTCTCCACATGTGGATGAACTTCGTTAGTCATATATGTGTGCCTCACAAATTTTGGGAAGGATCCTTCAGGGATGAAAGGCATATTATAATCTTCTTACTTTACAAAATCACTTTTACACGCATGTGTCAATTTGGCTGGAATTTTTCAGCTGGTTTTACTATATTGTGTAATGCAAAAAAATTGTTAAGCAGGAATGAATGTTCTGGTTTAGACCTGCTTCTGTGAATGACCTTTTTGTGGTTTAAAACAAACTCTGGAGAAGAGGGATTAAGAATGAACAAACTCAGACTTAGCTTTTCCAGCCAAATTTCTAACCATGGGAAAATGGAGTCTTACACTTGCCATTCTGCACCTAATATGAAAGATTGGAGAATTGTTTGACCAAGATTTTTACCCACTTAAGTCTTCTGTAAAGTACCTATTCCAAAGTCAATAATGCAGTTTCAGATATTTATGGGGTTTAAGTGTGGTGCAAGAAGTAACATCTCCCTCAGGGAGTGAATGTATCTTCCCCATAACATTATTAGCCATGGCTAACCCAAGGCATAAGAGTGCTGAGCTGAGAATTTGTCTTTCTTTTCTCTCCCTTCCTTTGGGAGAAGATGCTTTCTTGGATGAGAATTAACAAATAAGTCACTGTCTAATGCTATCAGCTATGTTTTTTGTTAGATGCATTGTTAAAATGTAAAATTGTCCTGTGAGTACATTTATATGGCAATGAATAAGGACAGGTAGTTACATGCTGTAAGAGAGCATCAGTCTTGAAAGAGATGAGTGCTGAGTATGTCACTGGGACAGAAAGACACTCTGCTAGTTTTCTGTGAAGTAAAATTTGACCGATCTGAGCTAGTCAAGTGGATAAAATATGCTTTTAGCACTTGTGGATTGAAATTTCACCCCATCATTCCTCCCATATTGGGAAGAAGGAAAAGAAACTTGAAATTGCCATCATTGGCCTGTGTGGATAGAGGTGGGAGTGAAGAGATGGTCCTAGCTCATTGTTCTCTTGGCCATAAGAGAAGAGAGAGGAGGACTGTGGTCTCGTGGGAAAGGGAAGATGGATGCAGATATGTATGTGTGGGGGGTGGGGAAGCTTGCTAGCTTTGGGGCTTTTGTGCCCTGAAGGGCAGAGGGGCAAGGAAAACTCCCACCGATGTTAGAAACTGAGTCTGGTGTTAGTTCTTATGGATGAAGGCATGTCTGATATGGGGGAGTTGAAAATGTGTGCGGGGAACTGAGAGTGAGTGGAATCTGTTTTTCAATTTCGAGCACGGGGGAACCTCGCTAATTCGCACTACTAGTTAGTAGGTGCAACTTACCAAATTTTGCGAATTAGCGAGTAAATCAAGACTCGTGCACCACAAATATACTGATTGTATTGGCAAGTGTAGCTTAGTCTTGTTTATGATGTCTTCATAGCATACTAATATCCTGTAGTATACTTGATGATTCAGTGAAGTCTTAATAATATGAGACATCACTGTCTATTGAAGTAGTTCAGAGAAGGGAGAATTAGCGAGGTTCTTCTGTAATTTTGTTGAATCAAGAAATAAGATCACAGCAATACAATATTGCTTTATAGTACAAACATACAAAACATTGTTTTTCAGAGTAGTATGCAATCTATTTTTAAAAAAAAAAATCTCCGTGGATTTTTCCGCAGATTTTCCGCAGATTTCCAGTGGCCCCACTGATACCTTATCCACTCATCACCAAGGTTCGTTTACATTGTAGGCTTTGACAATGACTGTGTTTACTGCTAGTTGCCAGATTTGTGACTCTTGTCCATCTGATTTTTTTATTTTTATTTTTTTTCACTCATTAACATCAGACTGTCAGGTTTGGTACTGCAGAAGGACTTTATTTATCTCTTACAAGACTGGTTGAAAAATTCTAACCTTCAGCTTTTCTCTTGTTCTCCTGTGTCTGTACAAACAGCTCTTAATGCTTCTCCTCCTGTCCCCCTTGTTTTTTAGGAGGATATAAATGCTATAGAAATGGAGGAAGACAAAAGAGACCTGATATCAAGAGAGATCAGTAAATTCAGAGACACACACAAGGTAGTATTCTTGTTTTTGCGCTTAATACAAATTAGAATTTTTCAAAATCCAAAAAGACACTATTATAAAATTTAGCAGTACATTGCAATATCACTTAAAATGATGCTTATATTAGGTTTAATATACATGTAACTCTTTACCAGTCAAAAAAGACAATTACCACGTTAAAGTGGCCCTTGACATCTTTATGCTAAGGCTTTTGATTGCTACTGATTATTTTTCAGTCTTCTCACTTTAACATGAATAAAGGCAACTTAAGTTTCTTCACATACATTAAGTCAAGATATTTATAGCTAAAGGCTAAATGGGGCTGCAGTGTAAGACATACACTTGAGTGTGTTTCTGTAGGTAGATTTATAACATAATCCAAGATTTTATGAAGAGTTGAAAGTTGAATTAAATTTAAGTCTTTTATTTTAGTAGTTCTAAGTTAAGAGTGGGGGAAAGATTAAAAATAGGTCAGTGGTTACCAGACTTACCAAACTTTAGATGCATGGAAGAACTGTAAATTCCCATAAAGCTAATCTATTCATTGACCCCCACCATTATGATAGAGATCATATGGTGACTAATGCAAGATGAAACTCACAGCTTGGAAAGTAACATGGAATAGGATGTAAGTATGAGCTTCTGTTTTTTATTATACTTATGGATGCCCCCTCAGAAAAATATGCAAAGGGGTAACTGGCTTGGAAATGTTTGTGTACATTAAATCCCACCTTAGCTCTCACTTAAGGAAGTTTCCATTAATGCTATCGCATCTGTGAATGTTTCTGCTTTGTAGAATGAAACGATATATCATAAAGCACAACTATGCATGTAATGTTTTGTTTTAATGTTTAGCTTAAAGTTGATATTATTTTTCCCCTACGAAACTGGAATGGCCCTTGGTGTAGGGAGATAGCAGCACACTCCTCTTTTGAGCCCGTGCTCGTGTCTCAAAATACCCTGTAATCAACGTTAATGAAAAAGTTGAAGCTACATCTAGGTGGAGTACACCCCCGTTACTCAGCTTTACCATGTGTAGTTACTGAAGCTGGTACCATCTTTTCGTGCAACTTAATCTGTGTAAACGCAAGTGACTGCACATTGCTAGATGTATATGCATTTGGTTTTTCACTTGACCAGAGTTGTTAGAGGTGAACATGTGGGGAAAAATTCTAGAAGAAGTCACCTGGAGAAGTGCAGCAATTCAGCGTGAAACTGATTCACAGTGGAACTTCAGTAGAACTGTGTTCAATTCCAAGCCCCAACAAGCCACTGTTATTAAGATACAAACAAATAATATGCTTAACAAAAACAAGAGCAAATAAAAAAAAGTGCTTAATTGTTCCAGATGCTTTCGGGCATATTCTGCCTTTAATCCTTATTACTGGGGGACTATTCTTGTTACTTAACATCAAAGTCAAACTGAAAATAGTCACTGTATACATTGGATATCTTTAAAAGGGGCTGTTGAATCTTTAGCAGCTGGTTAGTGAGCACAGTGAACCTTTGCATGTTTTTGGTATGAGTTTATAAAACAATAACCATAGACTGTCAGGGTATCAGGATTGCAGGGGGCGTCCATTTACAGCACGGACGAGTCTGAAGAGAGCTCAAGGTAAGATTTATAATTTTTCTACCTGTTCATTTCTGTTCATTACTTCAATATATCAGATACCATTCCCGTCCCATTACCCTTTGAGATCCTCTTGTTTAGCCTGATAGAAGTTGAGGTCAGATTTAGATTGTGAAGTAGGCTGATTTTTATTTTTTTTTCCAATTGGATTTTAAGGAAGCGGACCTACATAATGGGTTTTCATATACAAGGCTGTGTGTTTGCACATGTGTAAACTTTATTTTTAAGTTTAAAAAAAAAATAAAATTTTTTTCACCACAAAGTTTGAGTGGCAAAAAAGCAGTTCTACAAAAGAAATTTCTATTGGAACATCTAAGATAACCTGTAAGTATCAACCACTTCAGTATATAAACTTTTTTAAAAGTATATGAAATTTGAGGTAAGTTGGATTTTTAGAAGTTGGCAGCCTAGTTTAGCATCTGACTAGACTGAGGTTTAATACTATAAAGCTCCTGTAAAATATGGTCCTTTAGAAATTGATTTTCAGCCCCATGTATCTCGTAGAATCCAAGTTTTGTTTTTCATACCAATTTTCTACCTATTTCCTACCATTTTTAGTCCCTTTTTCCTTTTGTGATTTTAATGTATCCAATATTGGTTTGCCTGTATTGTGCTATTGATGCAGAGTAGTTTCAATGGATACATTAATCACTAGTGAATTAGCTTTATTTCTGTAATCTTTTGTTGGTTCTCTGGTCCCTGTGCCTATGGCAGAAGAACATTTATCAGGTAAGATTGCTTTTTAAAGTTGTCTTACATGCTTTGTTTAAAAGAAAAGAAAAAAAAAAAAACAGAATGCTGTTTGATTGTTCCAGTTTTTAATTTCATTTCAGTGATGGTAAACGTGGAGCCAAAGGGGATAAACATGTTTATTCTGCTCAATATTTTTTCAAAAAAAAAAAAAAGTGGTATTCTGGCATCTGTCAGGTTGAAATTTGGTATACTTGGTTGTTATTTGGTATATTTGTGAACCGTGTACTTGCTCTTCCTCCCAGAAACATAGCTTGTAGGCAAGGTTAATCCAGTGTTGGCGGTCCATGTCCTAGCACAGCATCTGTAAGTTAACACATAACAATTGCTTCCAAGGATGGATTTATCTATCATTCTGTTGATGTATTTTCTATTGTCTTATAGGAATTCTGGTCATAGGAACTGTTTCTAATTGAAATTTTAAAAATGGCAATTTTGCACAATTTTTAGTAAAACTGTAGCAGGTAACCCTTTAGTTTCTGTGTTTCAAAAGAGCTATTTCCAACCTTTTTTTTAACTCTCTCCATATTGCAGTGGTGGAAGTTAAGGATTCCATTCTGCAGAGTCCAATTTTTACCAATGAACTGTTAGATTTTTTTAGGGAGTGAAAGGTTGCAGCTCTCTTCACTGTTAAACCACATGCACCATGTGTAAGTGGAAAAAATTTTTTTACCCAACTTTTCTTATAGGGTTGTTTCGGTCTGCCAAGACTTCTTGAAAACAGTGTCCCAGTAAGCATTCCACTGAAATATATTCTTGTTGAACAGGATTAAATTTTGTTAGCTAGAAGTTCCCTCTGCTTGTACCCAAGTGGCTTATAGGACCAGTGGAATCTGTGGCCCATTTGAGTCATGACTGGCAATGCACTGTGTATGTCAGTGCAGTTTAGTCAGCTTATTGAGGCCAGCCCGGCTCTGCTAAGGTTGGAGATTGCTGGTCTGTGTAGATCTATGCTTTTGCACGAAATCTAGTCTTGTGATTGCTGCATTTTGATTTTATACTTATGAGTTCCAAAAAACCCACCAAACCCTCTTTAATATTTTAAAATCAGTGGCGGTTTTGGTATTTCCATTACCAGCCTTGTGTGTTGCGTCGGGAATATCCGGTTCCTGTAACTACAGAATTAACTATGTAAGTTCTCTTGTTGGTTTTTAGAAACTGGAGGAGGAAAAAGGCAAAAAGGAGAAAGAAAGACAGGAAATTGAAAAAGAACGCAGAGAAAGAGAAAGGGAACGGGAGCGTGAACGAGAAAGGAGAGAGCGTGAAAGAGAAAGGGAACGGGAGCGTGAACGAGAGAAGGAAAAGGAACGGGAGCGTGAACGGGAGCGAGATAGGGATCGTGACCGAACTAAAGACCGAGACAGAGACCGAGAACGGGACAGAGATCGGGACAGAGATCGTGAAAGAAGTTCGGATCGCAACAAGGATCGGAGCAGATCAAGGTAGTACGCTTAAGGTTGCTCTCTGTTTCGGTTATTTCTAGTGTGGTTCACTGAGTCTCTAGTTCAGCCCAGAAGCTGCTGTTCAAAATAAGAATGGCCCTTTTGGATGAATGAATGAAAAAAGGAAATTGAAATTTTAGAGAAGATTCTATCTACACTAATCAGAAGAGTACTTGGTTTCCTGCACAACGTAGGAACATAAGGACTGTAGTAAGCAGCCGTCATCCAACCATGACTTAAGTATACAGGTTTTATCGAGTCTTCATTTTTTCATTAGTAATTTTGTTTGTCTTGAAGTGTTCTGATGTCTTCACCGTTCTTTGCCTTAAATATTTTCATCTTCTTCGCATATGTGGATGTTTGTTTTTTTTTTTTAAAGCAAGAGAGTGACTCTTCCAGTCTTAAATTATGATTCATAATGTCTAGGTGCTACCATTTTCGTCTTCACCATAGGAGAAACAGCAGTTACACTTTACATTTTCTTGTAAGCGGGGCTTATATTATCTGTAAGCCATGGAAATGTGAAGGATATATTAAGCATACCTTTTTATGTGGCATTTTTAGCTGTCACTTGTTTATAGAGAACTACAAACGTATCCTAATAAATGAGTTGCTATGTCCTTACGCTTAATTTCTGTAGATATTCCTATTAAATAGTTGCAGTGCTCAAACAACTACTTACATATATTCAAGAACTATTTATCTCAAAGTCCTGATTTATGCCCACTGCTGTATTGGCTAATCATCCTGTATAATTGCACAAGAAAGACAACTTGCAAGATGGTGTAAGTAGTGCATTATACACTTAAAAGTACATCATTTCATTGAATAGATGAGAAGGGCTCTGTACATAAAGTTGGACTTCTTGCTTTCTTCAGAGAAAAAAGCAGAGACAGGGAAAGAGAACGAGAAAGAGAACGAGAGCGTGAAAGGGAACGGGAAAGAGAACGGGAACGAGAACGAGAAAAGGATAAAAAGAGAGACAGAGAAGAAGATGAAGAAGATGCCTATGAACGCCGAAAGTTAGAGAGGAAACTGCGGGAAAAAGAAGCTGCGTATCAAGAGGTAGGTTGGAATTTCTTACATTGCTTAATTATTTCTGGGTCCTAGCAACTGTTTTTCTGCAAAACGTGCCATTCCTTCTCTCTCTTCTTTTCTAAATATACTTGTAATCTTCTGACAGTGTGAATTGGGGCAGAGTATTTCAGTCAGTCAAAAGAACGTTGGATTCTTTGTTCCACAGTCGTAAACTATAACTAATTTTGCTTAATTTTAATGTTTCCTAAACAATAATATAGTTATCTTAAAAGTAGTTCTGCTGCTTTTCATTTGCTTGAGTCCGGATTGTATGCTTCTGTTGTAGCGTCTTAAAAACTGGGAAATCAGAGAGAGGAAGAAAAGTCGAGAATATGAAAAAGAGGCTGAAAGAGAAGAAGAAAGAAGGAGGGAAATGGTAAGGCTTAGTTTTACCTGTCACTTTTTTCCCCTTGTTCTTTGTGTCCCACTTAGAAAGGACTGTTCTCTTGCAATCTTTATGCAGCGTTAGTGCTTTCATTTTGTATACACACGTATACAAAAATTTGAGTTAATAGACTTGAAAAAGATGTTGAATAGAAGCAGGATTACTATTGAGAGTCCTGAGCAATTCAGCGACTTGATCTTGTGAAGATAAGCAATGAGAGGTCTTAGGCAGCTGTAAAAGCACTGTGGTTTGATCATCGTGCACAATTCTCTCTGTAATCTAAATTTTTCATCAGATTTTTTCAAAATCTATCTTCTCTATGTTATACCAATAGAACTAAAGCAGCATTTCTGTTTCCAGCCCTCTCATGTGCCTGAACCTTATGTAATACTAAGCGCTGCTAAATTTCTGTGGTTATTTCATAACTGATGAACTAAAGCCAGTTACCAGTATAACACCTGGAAATGTAGTCTGAAATCACAGCTTTAGAAGGTGTATACTTCCACAGTTTAATAGTTTTCCTTGTTTAAAAAAATTATTTAAATGATGTTCGTATTTCACTCCATAATTATCATAATTATCCCAGAGAAGGAGAAAATACAAGAGTAAGAGTAGGTAGGAGGTGGAGTGGCATTTGCTACAAAACAAACAAAATGAAAAGTGAGGAAGAATAAAAAAAATAAAAGACATTGTTCTACGTGAAATTAAATCCCTCCCTTCTCTCCCCCGCTCTCCAAAAAAAAAAAAAAAAAAAGTGGTTGAGAATTGTTGTTTTAACTCCAGTAGGCAGCTAAGTCCCACACAGCTTCTTGCTCCCTCCTTCCCACTGGGATGAGGAGGAGAACTGGAAAAGTTAAGATGAGAAAACTCTTGGGTTGAGGTTAAAACAGTTTTAATAGGTAAAACAATGAAAGTTGCACAAGCAAGCAAAATAAGAAATTAATTTACTGCTTCCTAGCAGCAGGCTAATGTTTAGCATTTTCCAGGAAAACTAGGCCTCATCATATGTAGCAGTTACTTGAGAAGACAAATGCTGTAACTCTAAAGGTTTCCCCTTTCTCCTTTCCCCTAACTTTTATTATGAGCACAGTGTCATATGGTATTTCCATTTTCTGTTGAAAACTCTTTATTTGAAGCATTGACTTGTTAAAAATATTACTAGATTTTAAACCAGAAATAATATTGTTTATGCTTTGATGTCTTGCAGGCAAAAGAAGCTAAGCGTTTAAAAGAATTCTTAGAAGATTATGATGATGACAGAGATGATCCAAAATATTACAGGTATGTCTTTATGTTGATTCCAGGCAAGAAAATATTCACCAATCATTTTAACAAAATTGTGGAGTTTGTTGGCAGAGGCTTATGGAGTTTCATGTTTGAATAATTAAGTGGTGATTTAAGGCTCATAAGTATCCAAATTATTTTAGCACTGCTTAAGTGTTGAAGGGAAAAGGCAAAGTCCTTAAGAGCTACTTACTGGTGACTGGGAGTAGCTATTCCTTCCTACTACTTAACTTTCAAGTCAGGCACAGCACAGGTTAATGTAAGTAGAAAATAAGGTTAGGGCAGGCAGGGAGACAGGACGAAGCTTATTTCTAAATAGTTCGCTACAAGGAAGCTGTAAATTGTATCAAGAACAAGCATATTAGGGATGAGATTCACCTTGGGACTAACTGAAACTTGCATCAGACTAAGATATCAGAACTGGTTCTTGTCACGCATAGCTTTATAAAATTTGGTTATTTTCCTGAAAAGATCAGTAGTCTCATTCTCTGTTTAATGGGATGGGAGGCAAATTTTATACTGATTCCAGTAAGTTTGCCTCCCCTCCCATTAAACAGAGAATGAGACTGCTGTAGGGATATTTTTTTCCTGTTTAAAAAAAAGGGGGGGGGGGACGGGACAAAGTACTTTTATGCTCTAACTTATTAAGTGCAGTACATCAATATCAGGTACTTCTTGCATTGTCATACAAGGTTATAATTGGAATGTTCTTTTAAAGTACAAATTTTGTACCTTTTGCAGGGGTAGTGCTCTTCAGAAGAGACTCCGAGACCGAGAGAAAGAGATGGAAGCAGATGAGCGGGACAGGAAGAGAGAAAAGGAAGAATTAGAAGAAATCAGGCAGCGCCTTCTGGCAGAAGGACACCCAGATCCAGATGCAGAGCTTCAGAGGGTAAGTAGCTGTTAGTCCAACAGGAAAAAAAAAAAATCCTTAATATTCTGCTCATCTTAAGTGATATTAAAATGTGTTTAGTAAGCTAAAGATTAAATGATTAATACGCGATTCACTGTTTTTAAAAAATAAATCAAGCAAGCAGTAAAAGACTAGAAATGAGAGATCGCTTCAGATGCGTCTGTCGATGGAGTTTCTAAACAAGCCAGTAATTCTCAATAAAATGACAGTACTTGTATATATTCTTAAGTAACATTTCTGTTTTTGAACAGTGCTGTTTTTAGAGAGCTTATTTGCTAATTCTGTTTCATTGTAGATGGAGCAGGAGGCTGAACGCCGTAGGCAGCCACAAATCAAACAAGAGCCAGAGTCTGAGGAAGAAGAGGAGGAAAAAGCAGAAAAAGAAGAAAAAAGAGAAGAACCAGAGGAAGAAGAGGAAGAGCCTGAACAGAAGCCCTGCCTTAAGCCAACATTACGACCAATTAGTTCTGCCCCGTCTGTTTCTTCTGCTAGCGGAAATGCAACCCCTAACACACCTGGTGATGAATCTCCCTGTGGCATTATTATCCCCCATGAAAATTCACCTGATCAGCAACAGCCGGAGGAGCATCGGCCCAAAATAGGACTTAGCCTCAAACTAGGTGAGTTTACAGCTTTCTGTTAACGTTCAAATGGGTTTGCAATGGAAAAAAAAAAGGCAAGATGACAACATAGTTTCCCAAATACATTGTACATTTTGACGTGTTTTTTAAGTGTTGTTATCCATGTGCTCTGCATATGGAGTATATAAATTTTTCTTCTAAAATGTAGAGTGGAGTCGTCTAGTCATCCTAAAGGATTAGCTCTAAACTGAGATTAGTTATTTTACTTTGAAGGTTTCTAAGCGTCTCTTGTAAAGATCTTTGTTAGCTTTCATTAATGTAAGTATATGTTAATTAAGTCTTAGATACTTCCCATATTTATTCACAAGGACCCTTTCAAAACAAAGAAACTGGAAATGAGGTTTTTTTTTCCACTCTTAACGTAGTCCCATGAATTGATGACAGTTGCAGTTGGAGCATGAGCATAGAGTTCCTTAGCTCTTTAGCAATTTCTTAGTGTTTAAAAAAACAAAACATTTTTGTTCAGAGCACCGGAACTAACAATAATTGTTTTCAAGGTTTGTTCATTTATTATTTTGAACTATACTAAGGCTGTAGTCTGAGCTCACACTAATGTTACAACATGAATGAGGAGCAACTGAGTGCTATTAGTCTAACAGTTTTAATGTTTTTCCTACAACTGGATTCATAGTTAACTTTCACCTTGTTGCTTTGCCTCTGCCAAGGTTTGAAATCGTGTTATTCTTTCCCTCTCTCAGTAAGGGATGTTAATTGGTTTTAGGGTAATAAGGGAGGGCTGCCTATTTTTCTGGAACCTTGAAGCTCAGCTTGACCTATACATCTAAATAGCAAATTTGGAGATTTGACATTTATGTAACACAAACTGATATTCATCAAAAAATGTGTGAAGAGCAAATTAGGTTTAGTTACAGTTCATGAATATTTAATTCTGATTGTAGGTGCCTGCAATAGTCCTAATCAGCCTAATGCTGTAAAAAGGAAGAAGCTTGCTGTGGATAGTGTTTTCAATAAATTCGATGATGAAGACAGTGATGATGTGCCCCGGAAAAGGAAACTTGTCCCCCTGGATTATGGAGATGAAGATAAAAGCAACATCAAAGGCAGTGTCAATACAGAGGAAAAACGCAAACATATTAAGAGTCTCATTGAGAAGATCCCCACAGCAAAACCAGAGCTCTTTGCATATCCTCTTGACTGGTCAATTGTGGATTCGGTAAGTTAATTTCTTAACCATGCTCAAGCAGCCTGATTTTTCCAAACAAACCTTGGAATTTGAATAGGGGTGTAGCATTCCTAGTACTTCAGTGGCTTGAAGCAGCACTATTAAATGGAATTGAACTTAAATATTATTTTTTTTCTCCATGTTTAGTTCTTATTCTGAAGTATGACTACTTATTTTTGTTTGGTCTCTTGAGTTGATAACACTCCTGAGTTGTCTAGTAATATTATGAATGGGGAGAGAAAAAAAGTCTTATTAAAAAAAAAAAAAGTTTCTGAATGGCTGTCAAAAATATTGATGCCCAAATCACTGTGTTCTCAGTTGGTACCTAAATATTTGTAGGTTGCTCTGAGAGTAATGCCTCCTATTTATTTCTGTAGAAACTACAACAGATACAAAGAGCATAAAAACACTATTAGATGTAACAAATTCTCAGCTACAAAACACTGTTCTTCAACATAGTCATCACTATTGGATTTGCATTTTCACCAATGGTGAATAAGAGCCCGCATGCTGCACTTAAATAAATAAATAAAAATCTATACTAGCTGAGATAGTCTACATAAATGTTCAGCAAGTATCATTGGGTGCAATTTTCACCTCATTAAGGAATTCCACATCTTTGCATCGTATGTACTTTCATGTCCTATGCTATTTTACCAGTCTGCCCCTCTGCTGTCATCTGTTGCATGTCAACAATATATAATGGAATACTGGTGGGAAGGTTCAACCTTCTACTTCCATACCACCAACTCCCACCTCTGACATTGTGAGCCAATAAAATACGAGACATTTACTTTTGGAGCAGTCATCTTTCACTGAGCTGTTTGTTTTGGGTCTTCTGGCTGCCTTTTTGGCAGTAATTTTTCAGGGTAATAAAATTTATGAAAATAACGGTGTGATTTTTTTTTTTTTCTTTCAGACACTAATGGAACGTCGAATTAGACCGTGGATCAACAAGAAAATAATAGAATATATTGGTGAAGAAGAAGCTACACTAGTTGACTTTGTTTGTTCTAAGGTTAGTATCTTCTAGGTCTTTTCGAAGTCTGGATTTTATTGCCAATTAAAGCTGCAGGAATAGTAGCAGTATCTGTTGTTTGAAGGCAGTCTGTTCTTACCTTCTCTATAATTTATAATATTGGTAGCAGAGATGATTAAGGTACTTCAGGTTAGTATGTACACTATTTTACAAGTTATCTCCTTGAATACTTTTTGTACATGCCGGATGCTGTTTACATTTAGCACTCTACTCCATAAGGACATCTGAAGTGACCAGGTGACAAAAGCAGTTGTTGTACCTGATAATTTTACCATTTAATTTCAGATAAATATTTAGTTTGCCATGAACATTTTTAAGTTTACAGAATTGGATGTGTGTGAATTCAGAGAAAAACAGTAGGCTGACATCATAAGAGTTTTAAATTAACAGTAACTAAAAAGATTTTTTTTTTTAATTTCTTTGGTAGTAGACAAATATCAAGGTATTAGACCTAGCACTAGAAGACATTCTCCCATTCCTCTCAGTCATGTGTGTCACTTGTTTAAACTAAACTCTGCGTAGATTATTCCATCAAATTAAATACTGCTTTCATGGTATATTCATAAGGGCTTGCCTCAGTTTATATTTTACTGGCTGCAGGATCGAGTCCAGAGAGTGGTGGTCAATGTTTCAATGTCTGGATGGAGATTGATGATGAGTGGTGTCCCCCAGGGGTTCGTGCTGGGGCCGATACTCTTTAATAACTTCATTGGTGACGTTGAGAGTGGGGTCAAGTGCAGCCTCAGCAAGTTTGCTGATGGCACCAAGCTGTGTGGTATAGTTGGCACACCAGAGGGACCTAGATAGGCTTTTGAGCTTTTTGAGTTGGGCCCAGGTGAACCTGATGAGATTCAAGAGATCTAAATCCAAGATTTTGTTCTTGGGTCAAGGCAGCCCTTATTAGCAGTACAAGGAGGCGGAATGAAAGGATCAAGCGCGGCCCTGCTGAAAAAGATCTGGGGGTACTGGTGGATGGGAAGCTGGCCATGAGTCAGCAGTGTGTTCTCGCAGCCTGGAAAGCGAACCATATCCTGGGCTGTATCAAAATAAGTGTAGCCAGCAGGTCAAGGGAGATGAACCTGTCCCTTTACTCTGTGCTGGTGAGGCCTCACCTGGAGTACTGTGTCCAAATGTGGAGTCCTCATAGATGAGAGATGTGGACCTGTTGGAGTGCATCCAGAGAAGGACCACAAAAATGATCTGTGGAATGGAACACATCTCCTATGAGGACAGGCTGAGAGAACTGGAGCTCTTCAGCCTGGAGAGGAGAGAGCTTGCGAGGTGACCTCATAGCGGCCTTTCAGTATCTAAAGGGAAGCTACAGGAAAAAAGGGATTGGACTCTTTAGTAGGGTTAGTGGTGACAGGACAAGGGGAAATGGATTAGATTTAGGTTAGATAGAAGGAAAAAATCTACAGCAAGGGTGGTAAGGCAGTGGAACAGGCTGCCTGCCCAGTGATGTGGTTGATGCCCCACCGCTGGAGACTTCAAAGATGAGGCTGGATAAGGCCCTGTGCAGGCTGATCTAGCTGTGCATCTTCCTATTCATTGTAGGGGGGTTGGATTAGGTGGCCTTCAGTGGTCCCTTCCAACTCGAAGGATTTTATGTGTAAGGGCTACTTCATGAAGCAAATGGAGTGATTGTTTTGTGGCATGAGTGGTTAATAGAAAGTGAAAAATAGAAAATATTTGTCAAGTTCAAATTATATTTAAAAGAATGTCATTTTCTAGTTTTGAAGGACAGCCTTATGATTCTAGAAAATTGAAATCCTTAAAATACTTCAAGACAGATGGAAAACTGCACTAGAATGATAGAGCAAATTTTGCTTCACTCTTCCTGCAAGAATTCACTGTTGAAGGAAGAAGAGTTTACCAAAGATGTCAAATAGCCAGCAAATAGAGACTGTGTTGAATCTCTGGAGCTTGCTAGAACTTGTTCCTCAGTAACAAGCCATAAACTTGCACTCACTGTAATTAAATCTAATGAACTTTTAAATTTTGCCCTGGCTAATGCTAGAAACTAATGAATTGGAAACACTGTTGTCTGTGCAAAGTATTAAAAATTCTTAAGAAGTAGCAATTTTTTCCCCCCAAAGACATTCATATAGTTTACTTTGACTTTTCAGACCAAAAACATTTATTTCTTTCAGGTTATGGCTCACAGTTCACCACAGAGCATACTGGATGACGTTGCCATGGTAAGCAGAAATTGTCTAACTGATGTACCTTCTGCATTGCACAGAAGCTAGTAGTCAATTATGTGAATTAGTAGGAGTCCGTAACAAATATTTGGTGTTCATAGAACGTGCATACTGTAGGTACATATGATAGCTGTTTTGATTAAATAGCTTATGCTAGCACAGAGATGATATTCTAGTTATGGCCTCTAGGTAGAAAACAGTGATCTCTGCTGGGAAACTCTTTGTATTTGGAAATGTAGAACAAGGATTCTGTCCCTAGCAATAGAAGTAAGATTTGACAATAGTAGAACTGTACCAGAAATGTGAACTTCCGTTTACTCTCTTGTAATTACATCTTCTGATTTGTTTTATGGAGAGTCTGTTCCTAATTACACAAGAGTGTAACAAAGGTCGAGTCAGATAAGTGCAGGACAGGTAAAACCCTGGAAGTTTATCCAGTCCTTCACTCAGTGTTAACTTTGATCATATTACCTCCACTGCATTGGAATTGGGTATTAAGTGATCTTCTGGCTGCAGACTGTGATATGTCTGCTAGAATTAATCATCATTACTAGAATCCCTAACCTAAAAAATAATGTATAAAATGTGTGTTTCTTACAGGTACTAGATGAAGAAGCTGAAGTTTTCATAGTCAAAATGTGGAGGTTGTTGATATACGAGACAGAAGCCAAGAAGATTGGTCTAGTGAAATAAAGCACTCTTCTTGCTTCTAGGGTTCCATTTCAATTTTTGCTTTTTTTCCCTATCATCCAAGGACTTCAGATTTTCTCTGTTCTCAGAGACTTGAGACCTGTATTTTTTTATGTAGAAAATGTGAATTTTTTTTTTTTGTCCTCTGCTTAGAGGCCCCTTCTACCCTTCTCAGTTATCTGAAATCCTGCATTGGTTCTCTTTATAATTCACCAGGTACAATTACCGGTATGTTTTATAAGCTGCAGCTACTGTACAGCTCTCTGGTAATCTTATGTTACTTTGATTCTTGTAAATATTAAAAAAAAAAAAAAAAAAGCCCCTCTTTTGCAAAATATTTGCACTTAATATGGAACTATTCTCAGTTACAGATTTAAATTTAATTTAAACTAAGTGGTTAGAGCTGCTTTCACAGAACAGTTTTGTGTGTTTTCTGGTCTCCTTACCTAATTCTGGAAAAGGAGTTTCCTCAGACTTCTGGTCCTGACATGAACCATTACTGGTTTTATTATATCATTGCCCATTTAGCTACCAATAAAGCTGGAAGTTGATTTTCTGCAGATTACTCTGCTTCTTTCCTAGGAAGTGCAAATTAGAGGAAGCTTTTAATTTGCTCTCCTAAAACAAGAAGAGGACCTCAGTAAGTGCTTTTTTTTTTTTTTTTTTTAAACCTTGCATATTTTTTGCTCAATTTCATTTTTATCACTTCTTTATTGTCCCTTGTCTCCAAAATAAATTGTTTTGTTTTTTTTTTTTAAGAAATAATTTTTAAAAACTTTTTTAAGAATGTAAGGAGGAAAGAAAACGCACATGCTTGGGAAGCTTCAGAGTTGTAACTGAGTGTAGTAGTTGACAAAAACTAAACCATAAGTTTTCAAACACAGCTGAAGTCTTGTTTTTATCCATACTGTTAAAACTAGCCCTGACTTTTGTTTTCTACTGTAAGCAGTCTATTGTCCACAAAAAGAGGGTTGTATTTTACTGCCTTGTTTGTATGGATTTTTATAAATAGGCTGATGTGATATAGATGATGAGATGTACTGTAAACTGCATTTTTTATCTCATACCCAGGTAAGAAGACAAATCAATAATGTGCTATGAACTGTTCTGATTGCAGGAGGACTGTGTTCCAGGGAGCAAACTATCTCAAAAACACTTAATTTTTAAACAAAATTCTTAATAGCAAACAAATTAAGTAAAGGTGTTCCAGCATCTCTATATTGTATTTAATTGAAGGATACAGGTTGACCTGTTCAGAAAACATAACTGTGACCTTGAGTTACTAGTTCTTTGTATCTGGAGAGGAGACTTGAAAACACTGTTCTTAACAAATGGGATCGTGTAAAGGTTCCACCATGTAAATATTTCAAATATTAAAAATGTATATATTTGATTTGAGGACTGACATTCTGAGTCTTGTGCAGTATGCAATTTTTTTTAACAGTGCTTTCTGAATCAATGAATCAACATGTGCTCACAAATTAGAGTGTTGGGGTTTTTTAAACTTCCACCTCATCTAGAACTTAAACTGGAATGTTAACCATCCAGGTAATTGAGATTTGCATCTGTAGTGGGAGGAAGTAGGAATGATCACTGTATTGGGTACAATGTCATAGAATCATAGGAGGGTTTAGGTTGGAAGGGACCTTAAAGCCCACCCAATCCCAACCTCGTGCTGTGGGCAGGACTGCCACCCACCACATCAGGTTGCCCAAGGCCTATCCAACCTGGCCTTGATCCCCTCCAGGGTTGGGGTATATATGGCTGCATATGCCACAATACATTTTATGATTTAAATAAAGTATTTCAGCTTGTGTGTAGAGGAAGAGTAGCAGTGTATGCCTGCCAGAGCTGGATGTACGTGGCATTGATCTGGACATTGCTTGGAGCTGGGCTTTTCCACTTAACCTGTTAATCTGCCTGCATCTTGTGAGAACCCCACAGTGCTGTTTAGAACATGTGAGTACATCATGTAATCAAAGTACTGTTTCCACTACAGTGCACTGGAGAGAAGTGAAGAAACCACAGACAAATTCATTACTAAGAATGATCTGCTTTTATATTCTTATTAATTTGAGATTTTTTTTTTGTTACAATATTTGCATGTTCGCATATTCCTTTGGTGTTTCCCACTTAGGACTTCCTGTCATCTCTCTGTGCTAAAGTAACAGGCAGCATAGTGGCCCACCTGTGAGCTGGGGAAGGCCACCAACTTAGTTTATTTTTTCCATCTTCTATTTTTTTATTACTCTTAGAAAAGCACTGGATTTTATGCTTTTATTAAGGGAGGTCCTAGGTAGGTGGTATGTCAGCAGTTGGTTACACTTAAACCTGGAAGCTGTGCCACCAGTGTCACTTCAATACTCAAAGAAATTACGTTTTCTTTGGTAGAGCGCAGGATGTCGTAAGATAAAGTGAGGTTACGGGGTATTTCAGCACAGGTCCAGGCAAACGGTGTCAGTATCGACAGGGAAGAGCCGGATGCCGCTGAATGCAGCTCAGCTGTGCTGCTGAAGGAAATCAAGCTCGCGCCCAGCAACGCAACTCCGTCCTCCGCGCCTCGCGTCCCCCCGCGCGGACGTTCCCGCCTCCTCCCGCCTCGCGCAGCGCTGAGGAGAGTGGGCCGGTCCCCGCCGGGCCCCAAAGGCCGTGCTCCGGCCCCACCACCACTGTCGGAAGTGAGGTCGCGGCCCAGGCGGGGCCTGGGCCGGAAGCGAGTGGGGCCGTGTTGCGGGTACTGAGGAGCCGGTGGCCGAGCCCGCGGAGCGAGTCCGGGCAGGTCAGTGTGGGGGGCGCGTGCGGGGCCGGACCGGGGCAGCACCAGGTGCGCCGCGGTCTGAGGGCGAGCCGGGGGGCGGGTTCCATCTCCCCGCGGGCCGCTCCGGCCGGCGTGCGGGAAGCGGAGCTCTGCGGGCGGGCTGCGCACTCGGAGCTGGGCCGGGGTCGCTCCGCCGGGCCCCCAGGAGGTCGGCGTGGGGCCGCCGGGGACCGGCCGGGCCGGCGGCACCGGCGTTTGTAAGCTCCCTGCGCCATACGGCTGGGGCGGGGTCCTGGGCCGCTTCCCAGGCGGGGCGGGCGTGGGTGGGCTGCGCCCGCTGAAGCGCAACCGGGCTCCGGGAGTGCCGCTTTCCCGGCTCGGCTGCGCGGTGGGGCCGGGCCGGAGGCACTCGGCCGGAGCGCTGCGGCATCGGTCCGGGAGGGCTGCGGCCACCTGTTGCTGTGCGAGGCGTAGTGCGGGTTAACGGCCGCACCGCGCCGTGTTGGCTCCGTATTCGCTTCTGGCTCGAGAAAAGGCTCTAAAGCCTCCCTGCGCGTTGTGGCCCATTGTTAAGTGGCTACAAATAATACACGAAAGCTATATTGTAGGAAAGACAAAAGGAACGAGCAAGATTTGTTTTTAAGACAGGTGTTTATTAACAGTTTATTTAAAAAACAGAAAGTTTTGCTAAGTTCTTTTCAAGTTAAATAGGTAAAGGCGTAATTTGCTTCTGCTTGCACTCAGTTTATTTCTAGATTTCATTTACTCGCAGTTAAGTTTTAAACTTGGGAGTGTTCATTTAGAAAAATAAAATTGTCTTTGACTATGTCCTGAAGATGTTCTCAGGGTTCCTGAGTTTTAAGAAGGAATTTCTCTAACAAAGCATGGCTTCTGAGGCCTCTTAGTGCCATTCGCTCTCTGCTATCACTTCTCACACCACCTCCTCCTGCCCTCGCTTTTTCTCTGCCCCTCAGTAGGTAGATCCATGTTTGGTGGATTTGAGCTGGTTTCTGTCTGTACTGGCCTTTAAGTAGGACTCTGTGAGGGTGGTGGTTTTTTTTTTCCTATTATTTTAACCAGATTAGGATTTTGATGTGATGCTATGTAAAAGCCTCACTCCGATAATCCACGTTTGGAGATGAAAGCACAAGCATTTGTAGTAGCACTGAGGGTTTGCAACAGCATTGTGTATATTCTGTAGTCTCATTGACGAATTAGAGCAAAGACTTTAAAAGTAAAAGCAATGCAACACTTATTTATTTTCATCTGGACTTACATTTCGTGCATTTTAAACTAGCCATGCTTTACTTTTAATTACAAGCACAAAATAGAACCATTCTCCTAGTGAGTGCTGTATTGGCTTTCCAAATGGTTTGATGTTCCCACTAGACTGCTAAATTGATGTTGTATTCTAATGGTCCTTCCATGTAAGCTGCAGTCTTGCAGAAGTCAGTAACCATTGTGAACTGGTCTTATGAGGTGCTGATTTATTTTGTATGTGGAGAAACATATTCTGCATCTTTGCAGATATGAACCTAAACTGAATGTACGCTTAAAGTAAGGAGCTGTCGTGTGGCTTGCTGCTGCCAAAAGTGAGAGGCCTTGCTTTGTGCAGCACTCAGATGTCACCTGTCTATGCATTTTTATAAATTTTTCCAAACACTGGCTATAAATGTACTATAACAGCAGAAAAATACTGTAGTTTTCTTTCCTTGGCTTTGTTTTCTGCAGTGAGTTAAATGTACTGGAAAAAGACTGGAGAGCGAGAGCCACTTGCCATGGAAGCAGGAACTGGCATTTCCCTGTTACAGCAGTGGCTATTAATTCTTTTCACTGTTCTTTGTAACCAAACCTGTAGCTTATCTGGACCTACCCATTGTTTCTTAAAATTGTGTTTTTTCTGAAATATATCACTCTTCTACCATTTTTTACTATATTTGCTTATTTTCTTTTGTTATGGAGCAGCTGTCTAGTTCTAGTTTATTCACATTTTCTTATAAAAATATTAGCATGCAATTTTTTTTTTTTTTTAACGTAAGGATATATTAAGTTTTAAAAGCATAGGAAACTTTCAGGTACATTTAGCTCATACTTCAAACCTGCCACTAGGGTTATGCATGCAAGTTCTTGAGGCTCAGCTGAAATATTGTTTCGTGTGGTTCTTGGTTGCTTTTTGAGTATTACAGTAGGAAACATGTCACATCCAGATTTTAAATGATCGAGTTAAATTGGATCAGCCTTGCTTGAAGTTTACTGATGATTGAGCTTAGTAGTAATCCAAAAATGAAGAAGTGGGATCAGTTGTACTCTGAGATGAAAACATGCAAATTCTTTGAGCAAGTATACAGTACTTCTCACTTATTGCACAAGTTAGAATGGAGAACTGTTTGAATATTTAGTTTGTGGCTGACTTACTTCCGTGGTTGATGAACTAATTTGATAACACCCAGATACTCTTATTTTTGTTCTGGAAAATCCATATTATGACCTGTCTGAAAAGATGAGCTACAGTTCGGTATCGCTGTGAAGAGAGAAAATGGTTATCTGTGGTCTGTGTGAGCTCTAAGAATTGGGCTGGGGAGGGGATGGTGAATTTGGTGACAAAAGAAAAAAGGTTTCTCACACATCTTTTTCCTTTCAGCATCAAGATCCATTTTGTGTAGAAATAAGTGGTTCCCAGAGAACAGCCTCAATGACAGAACTGTCTGCACATTTACCCCAGTTCCAGCATGGGCAGCTGACAGAAAACTTCCCTGACAACCACCTCAGCAACACCGTATGTAACAAACAATTTTATCACTTGGTAGCAATTAAATTAGGAAGATTAATCAGTGTGGATGAACCCACGGTTCAGAACTGTGGAAATCTATTCATTGGGAGTTATTTCCTCCATCTCACTGTTGTGATCAGCATTGCTGAAAGAAACATTCTGTGAAGTTTCTGACGTCCTAAACTATTTTTATACACATATAGTCTTCTTCTGGTTTAAAGTGATTCTGGAGTGACCAGACCATCTAGAAAAATTAAAAAAAAAAAATGAGATGGGATGTTCTCATAGCAAACTTTGACTTCCAGGTGGTGAGATGACTTGAGCTCTGGATCTGATCTGCTTGATTCTGAGGTTTCAGTCATAATAGTTAATAGTTATTATAGTTAATAGTTACTTTTTTCAGACCTGGATTTTTTCCTACTACTCAGAGCTACTCATGCTACTACACTTCTGTACCTCTGTGCAGAAGGAACAGCACTGTATTGGTTTAATTTTGAATAACTGTCAGGGTATTCTAAGAGTTCTTGAGGGTTGGGTAAAAACTCAAACCTTTAACTTTTAAATCATCGCTTTGAAAGATGTAATTGTGCAATTATTACCAGAACTATTGTACAGTAAAACCAAGTCTTGATGATCTACTTGGGTGTGGTTTTCAGGCTCTGGGATTTGTCACGCTCAGTTCTTTGTTCCTGCTGAGTATCTGTTTTCCTCATGATAAAGAAATGCTCTGCAATTAAGTCACTCCTAGCCATGTTTATGGTAGTGATTCAAGACAACAGTATTTTGATCCTTGTTACAATTTCTCTGTGCAATCCAATGCATTAAGTAGAAATACCAAAAATCATATTTATTTCTCAGAGCTACACTGTGCTATAAGCATGTAGAACTTTGGAAAATTCATGTTGAAATTAAGAAGTCACAGTGACTTAAGACCTTGTTGATTGTAGAAACTGTTACTAAAAATAGGGAAATGGAAACTGTCCTGTTGCATAGGTTGTGCTTGTACTTCAGAGGGAAAGAAAAAAGTTTATTTTCATCTTTGACAGGTGGGAGACTAACCTTGCTTGAGCATTTCTGGCACAGTGAAAAGGCAGAGCTCTGTCGTTAGCTCTGGGCTTGCTGTCCTTGCAGAATGCTTCTTAGTGCTCCTTCCCAGCAATGGGGACAGATATTTTTATTTACTTCTCACTACCAGACTATACCAATCAATAAGTACAGCTTTTGCTTTTTTTTCACAATATTTATTAAGTGTAACTGAAGGTGTAGCTTCAATACTTAGGTGGAGTGATTTTTCTCCCCTACATCAATCTGCACTGTTTTTGTACACGAGTGCAGAAATTATTTCTTCCCTAAGTATCCCTAGTTTCTGTTGGCTAACAGTCAGTATGAAAAACCTCCAAGTTAGCATCTGCCATCCCCTTTTAGTTACACACTAGGAGTTCAGTGCAAGCTTCAGCGTCTGTCACTGTGTAACACCTTTAAACATAAACAGTGAATGTGAGAACTAATGAAGAAGTCTGTGCCTACTCTCAGGCAAGAGGACCTGCTACCAACCTATACATTTAGATTCAAGAAATAAAAATATTTTATCAAATATGCTAGCTTTCTACCTGTTGGTTCAGGGGCATTGATCTGGGTTTGCTATTAACTGTTTTCCTGATAGGAAAGAAAGCCGATCGTTTGCTTTTGATGTTGTTTATTCGCCTGAAAGCGCGTAGTTCATAACTTACATTTGCTTACGGTATTACAACAGGTGTTACTGACTTTTTAGCTTCAGAATTTTCACTTTTAACTATGTCTGAGGAAAGTGAAGAGTCTGTTCCTTTGCTCGCACTTCAGCAGGAGTCCATGGCCTCTGCTCTGTTTAATACCGATCAGGTAGGATATGAGTGCACTTTGTTCTTTTAAGCAGAGGGGCACATGCATGTCACGTTTAGTAGTGCTTTAGTTCAATAGACAGAAAGTACAACTTTTCTCTAGTTTGATGAGTGAGACATTAGTTCAAATAATAACTTACAGTATCTGTTCTAATGCTGTTCAGATTTTTATGGACTATGTTTTAACGTGTAAAGACATTTTGTGATTGTATCTCTGTTCCTTACTAGTAAAGGGAACAGAATGGCACATACTGGTCCAATTTCTTCAGTTTTCCTTTGAGTTAAATTCTGGCGTAGTAATGTGTAGTTGATCAGGTTTTCCCTTCGGCGGTTTTTGAGTTTGTGTTGCAAATTGTAGATCTTTATTTTAGTTTCTATGTTTGTGTGCCTAAGACAGCGCTAGGTACTGCCTCATGCAGAACTGCTGTTACCACAGAGAGAGAGCAACGTCTTCTACAGGTATGCAGAAACTTAAATACTAATTCTGCTTTACTTGTGAAGTGTTCAAAATCTCTGATCCTCTCCAGTGTAGTTACATGTGGTCATCTTAAGCAGTTTATTTAGACTGGTAAGCTTATTGTTTTCATGTTGTAGACTGAGAGAAATGAAGCACTTTCACAACAAAAGTGAAAAATGTTACATTCGAGCTATGATCAGTGCAGAAGGAGGCTCAGATGCAGGCAGTCTGCTGAACAGTAGAAGCTTCAGAATGGTTAAACGTTACATTTATTTGCATTCTCCGCTATTCCTGTTTCTAGCTATACTGACTGTACATAAGAACCTCACACAAAATACCAAGTGGTTTATAATGAATCTTCCAATTTAGTAAGAAATAATCTTGAATCTGAAATCTTTTTTATGGTATGCATTAAGTTAATGATATGAAATTCAATTTAAGGCTGAAATCTGAGTTTAAAAAATCTGGTTGCCCACTAATTTTACTTGCTTAATTCAGACAATTTTAGTTGTTTTGTTTTCTTATACTCAGTTTCCTAAAAATAAAAAAATAAAAAATAAAAAGCAGGCATTTGGTATGTATTCCTACTGTGCAAAGTTTTGTAAAAGTAACTTTTTCTTGAGTTAGGGAAGCTGTAAAGCTTCAACCAGGATTTTTGCTTTGTCACTGTTTGCAATTCAAAGTCCAGGGACTTGTACTCCTTAATCACTGAAGTGTTTTTGAAAACGGCACTATCAGTTCCTGACCACATGTTTAACATCACATTATAAAAGTGAAACTGAGGCAATTCTGTATAAAGAATCTCCAGAATAGCTGTTACTTTATCAAAAAAGCTTCAGCGAATGCTGTTAAGAACAAGTAATGGAACTTAAACATTGCGTGTTTAGGGAAAAAAATTACTTGTATTTCTATTTAAGAACTGTTATACATTAGGTTATATTCAGTGCCCTATCCCATGTCTAGAACAGTTTTACTTAGTTCTATTTTGAAGGCATTGCAAAACGTATCTCTCTTTAGTTTGTTGTACTTTTTTGATATTAAACTTCTCTAGTGCACTTACTGACACTGAATTGTTTGTAAAGGAAGTAATTCTGAAGTTTTAAGATTCGTTTTTTAAGGAACCAAGTCTCATTTATGTGATGCCTCTTAAGTGGCAGAAATTGGAACATTACAGCATCAACTACAGATGATAACAGATGGGATGGAAAAAAAGGGTAGTTTGTATAAACTGTTGCATTTTAGGTCTTTGTTTAGGTTGACTGGTAAACATTAAAAGATTCTCTGTAGTCCAGAACAGGTGAAATGCAGCTCACTCTTCTACTGTGTTCTCTGTGTGCACGCAATATAAAATTCTAAATGTACCCTTGTTAAAGAATACAGACTTGATCATTTACTCACTGACAGTATTTTAACTCAAAATTCTTTACAGGTTGAGTTCCTGAATTATGCTTTTGCTTTTAGTTGATCTTAATTCCTCCAAGGATGATGTGGAAAGTCTCTGTCCTTGTGTTTGAATCATAGCATAATCAGGAAGGCTTGGAGGCTCTTTTGTATCTGTTGACACAAGAGTGGCAGAATTTCTTCAATGCAAGCAAAGGGATTTGTCACTAGTAACCTTGGGAAAGGAGAAGAAGAATCTGCTCACTTAACTCATTGCACTAAAACTTTCTGATCGAATCTCAGTATAAAGAGTAAGAATTATGAGTTCAATCACTGTTTCTATGTTGCTCTTGCTAAGAATGCGTGAACGCAATACCTTGCAAGACTCGTTTGAATACATTGTAGTTGGTGTACTGTAGTGAGAGTTACATGGCAAGGAAAGCAGAAATTTTCTTGGGAGTTTCATGGAATAAGGATAGTAAATGTCTCTGGCGTTGTTTCTGAAAGCAGATATGATGAATTGTTGTCAGCTATAATCTGCTGTCACACAACTTTGTATCAGCTGTAGTTTGGTCAAAAGGAAAAAGCTCTCTTGTTTAGCATTTCCTTCAATTTGAAGAAAAGATGCTATAGGCTATTAGATGCAGCCAGAATTACTATCAGCTGCTGTTGTTTTTTAGTATAAATGTGAAACAATTAATTATTCTGGTTTAGATCTTGTTTTTGACAGCAAGTGTCACCTTAAGCATTCTTCATCTTTAGCTTAATATATGGGAATATGATTATGGATGGTTTCTGATAAAACTGTGCTTTATATATTGCAGAATGATAACAGTGAAAGACGACGCCATGATAATAGTGAGCGCCGAAGAAATGACAGTCCTGGGTCTGAGAGTAATGGGCAGCCACAGAACAACATTCAGCAAGTGGTGGATCAAGATGAAGAAGAAGATGAGGAGCTGACACTGAAATATGGGGCAAAACATGTGATTATGTTGTTTGTACCTGTCACACTTTGCATGGTGGTCGTTGTTGCAACCATCAAGTCTGTCAGCTTTTATACACGCAAGGATGGACAGCTGTATGTATCAGTTTATTCTCTGTCTTTTCAGTGGGCCCTCTCAGATAATTTTCTTTAATTTCCATTTCTTCAGGACTGTAATTGCAACAGTGCTTCCTCTTGTCTCCATTTTCCCGTTTGCCAGCCCAAAGATAGTTTTATTTTATTTCTTCCAGAAATCAAACTCTCCATCATAGATGAACATTTGTTGGTTGGCTGGTGACCACTCAGGATGATATCTTGCTTCTTACTATTTGATTCACGTCTTGGTCTCTATTTTAAAACTGTGCTCTATTCATAAAATAAACACAATCCCTAGCCAAAGCCATTTCAGCCATACTCTGCTAGAATACAAAGCATTTGGGAAGGAGGAAAAACAGTAATCAACTAAGTAAAGTACCTTATATGCCAAATACTGGTATGTGTGTAATGTTTGAGAAAGAAATTCAAATACAAGAGGAAGATAATATTCTGAGGTTCACTTCTGTTGCAGTTCTGGAAACTTTCATGGAAGGTTTCCTGTATATAATAATATTTTTGTCAAAATACTAATATTACCAAAAAAATAATACTTTCACTGTAAGATGGTTTAAGAGAAAGGAGGCAAAGGAAGAGCACTGAGCCTGTCAGAACCTGCAGCAAATCAATCTTAATGTTTCCCTGTAAAAACATTTAGACAAAATTAGTCAGAGTTCATTTGGCTTTGAAATGTTGATACAAGAATGTCATAAAATGGTAGTGAAAAAGAATTTTGTCTTTTGTTGAGAGAAAGTTGTTGATAAAAAATTATTTTTCTTGTGATTTTATTTATGGTAAGTATTTATTTATTTTTTCCTGTCAAGTAATTAAGTGTTTTTTTCTCCCCAGCTCGTTTCTGTAAGAGCTGAGTGCTCACGCACTGTTTTGTTGGAGTCTCTGGGAGATACTTCATTGTAAATCCACTAGATGGTGTGCTTATAAAGGTCTAGCTGCACTAATAGTAATGATTCATAGCCTGTGAGTAAGTTCATTAAGCAACATGGATTTCCGCTTTTTTTGTTGTTTGTTTTACAAAGCTGAAAAGCTTTGTAGTAGTAGTCTAAGAAAATAAGAAAGGCAAGTCTTCTAAGGAAGAAGAATATATTACGTTGCCTTTCAAATTTTGGCTGAGTAGAAAATATTTGTACAGCTTTGAATTGAAAGATTACTGCAATTTCATTTCATGTTGGCATTGTGTATCAGAATCAACTGTGGAGTATACAGTGGTATTTCAATTGACTCTTTGTTGTTGTAGAATCTACACTCCCTTCACAGAAGAGACAGATACCATTGGACAGAGGGCCCTGAATTCAATTCTCAACGCTGCAATCATGATCAGTGTCATCATTGTCATGACCATACTCCTGGTTGTGCTTTACAAATATAGGTGCTACAAGGTGAGTATAATTGACTTGAGTAAACGTGTTGCTTTTATTAGTACAGATTATCAAGGATGAAAAAAAATGAAGGGTTATCAAGGGCGAGTGAGAAGTAGAAGCAGTGATTTTCAGTGTTTCAAAATTTTATGGCTTCTCTTTCTTTCACAGAATGAGGAGACAGAGACCCAATATTAGCACTGCGGGGTTGTTTTATCAGCTAGAATTGGATTGGGAATTGTTTCTTAATCCCGTTAAATGTACTGAAATCTTCCTGTGCTTAAGAACTACAAAGCGCAGACCTGGTCCTACAACTTGGAAACTGTTGAAGAATTCTGGGACTCTTTAAGGGATCTCCTCTACCCTACCTTGCCTTCAGTATTTAAGCCTCCCAAGAGGCAAGAGGCTCCCAAGTGTGCAAGGCTGTACATGTCAGGTGATATCCTTACAGCAAATGCAAAGACTCAAAGGCTCTCCTGTGAAACACTTCATTCAAATAATGATGCGATCTAGGCAAGCACAGGCTTAGCATAAATGACTGCAATGTCACCTGCCTGAGAGTTGTTCATGAAAATTTGTGATTGTCTTTTGGTCTAATGACCCATTTGGCAAAGCTTGATGTAATAGAATTTCCCAGTATGCAATTAGTCTCTCTAAGAATTGTAAAACTGGCCATGAGATCCTTGCACAATTTTGCTTTTATGTATTTTGCTTTCAAGAGGGAAAGGTTTGTGATCTTCATGGCTGTAAGTGAAACCCCTTTATAAAGTATGTGAGGAATGCCTCTGGCAGTGATTTGGAGTAGTTTTTTAATGTATGGACTACCTCTCTTATCATGGTGTGGTGTTAACTCTGAATTGACCAAGTTTTCTTTATGAAAGGTCTTTTGATTATTCTGAGGGAGTACAATAACTAATGTGCTTCAGGTAGGTTCCTTAACTGCCCCTCACTTCTCTGCTGCTGATTTATCTAGTTAGTTTTTACGAAGCTTTTCACACTTCTGGCTTCCTTCTTGACCTTACAAAGCACTGGAAATTCTCATTACAAAGTATATTATTGTACTTAAAAATTAGACTGATTAGACAACAGAAGTTTTCTGTGTTTGTTTTTTATACTAATTGAAATAGACTGTTACATTTGTTTAAGTCATTACATTTTTATTTAAATGTTAACAGTATTTCTGTGCTGCTATATGAGAAGGCTGTAAAATTGAGTTCCCTGTGCAATTTTAATTTACATGCAGTTCTGTATATAGAATGCATTGTATGTTATAAGGAATTTAACTTGTAATGAAAGAATGTTTGGCCTCCAACTGGTAGTGATAATTTGCTTATCTTCAAGACTTCATCTGAAAACTGCTTTGAAGAAAGGAGCTTTATTGCTGTTTGCATCCCTGTGTTTCTCTTCGACATGAGAAGTTAAGCATGATCCCACTTAGAGCTCCTAAGTCTAACAAGAAAAAAATACGTTCTTCAGTGTTTGTATTTGATTAGCTTTAATGTTTAGCCCATTTTATTATCTGCATTCTACACTGGTCTACCTAACTATTATGTAGCTGTTGTAATTCTCCACATTTATCAATCCTTAATTTTCTTCAAGTTGTAGCAGGCAATTGGCTCTGTACCAACAACCAGCAGTGTTGGAGCCATTGTCAAATGAAAAATGAAAGTTATTTAATTAAAAGACAAAACTGTTGTGATATGCTGTTAGCAAAGCAGTAGCTGAAACATATCTTAGGAAATACTTCGTCCTCTTTTCATACAAGCAAATTTTCTGATGATTGAGAAAATGTGTGCACACATGTGGTGCAAACTAAGAATGAAACAAACACCTGTACATAAAATGCTGACCTAAGTTAACTGTGATGGCTGTCTTCCTTAGTACCGTTGATGGTAGTTATGCAGAAGTGTGTAAATATTTGCTGAACTGTGGCCTTGGAGTTTGATATTTTTAGCATTTTACACTACTAGAATGAAATGTTCCTATTGTGATATTTTCTTAGGTGGTGAGATAATTTAACAGCTTGTATTGAAGAACTTCAGATAGAGATCAAGTTAATAGAAGAAATGTCTCAGCTAGTTTTACTCTTTTTTTCCCAAATGTTTTCAACTAATTTTGTGGAGAAATAAAGTTGCTGTCAGATGACTAGTTATATACATAGGTAACCTTACAAATTGTTAGAAAGCTGGATTCTGTTTCAAATATCTGTCAGTCTTAGCTTTCATGTTCCCTGTCCCTTTGGGCTCATTGGTCTTCATTTTTAAGTCGCACAATAATATACAAGACTGTTACGCTCTTTCTTCAGTGCAGAAGTCTGAGCTGATATTTGCAAGTTCAACTCTGTGCTTCTCCTCCAGTACAAAACAGAACTGTTGTGTTTGATTTTTTTAATTGTTGGTTTTGTCTATCTGCTGCCATGTCATATTGAGAGGTTATGTGTACGGATAAGTGGTAGAGAATAGAGAAATCCTAATATAGTCATCATCAATGAAACTACAATTGTGGCACATAAACGTTGAAGGTTTTCTGTGTTTTAGCATTTAATTCTGTAGCTGAATTCTGAAAATGTCTCAGAGTGAGAGTGAGGTTTCTAATGGTGCAAAAATTAATCAATTTTTCCTATCTTTGTTAGTGCTGGATGTTTCTGCTCTGTTACAATGCTGTTATTATCGAAGTAACCTTAACATATACAGGAAGTAGTTTGCATTGTGTAGAACCTCTGCTGCAACATCACAAAATGCTTAAAATTAACAAATGTAAATTGAGACTCAATTTTGTGTATGGTATAAATGTAAAATCAAAGAGAGATCCGAATATCATTTTCCTGCTTTAATCCAAAGGGAAAGTAGCATTAAAAGAATTTTTAAGTAGCTATTAACTTAAAAATAACATAAAAAAAAATTGGTATGTGTTTTTCCAGGTGATCCATGGTTGGCTTATCATTTCTTCTCTGTTGCTGCTTTTCTTTTTTTCATTCATCTATCTGGGGTAAGTGAACAAAACCATTATGATGTATTATTTTTCCTGTAGTATTTTCGAACTAGCCGCTGAATCTTTACCAAATGAGCTATTGCTAGTGAAGTAAAAGTTTTAGTTTTAATATACAGCTTCATAGAGAGATTTATGGATTTTACTGCATCTTAAAGTGTACTGCTCTTGTCATACTGATTACCTAAGCAAAGTATGTTCCTCAGATTAGCTTATACTGTTATAATTTATGGTTATTTGATTTTTCATAAGCATATGACTGAAGAGTAGCTCTTTGTGTCGTAGGAGACAGGTAAGTAAGGACAGAATTGTTTTGTGTGCCTTTAAAGATTCATTTTAACCTCACAAATCCTTATTTTTAGAAAATCACGAGCATGATCAAAATGACTGTTTATTTAGTAATGTCCTCTCCAGTCCATTTCTGATTTGACTGAAAAGTGAATGCAGATGAAAATTTGTGGAAGGGTGAAATAATTTGAATTGAGTGAACACCAGTAAAACTGTCCTCTTTCTCAAGAGTAGTTTCTACTTAAGTACTGATTGGAGATACTACTTGACATTTGTGTTATTACATTCAGTATAAAGGTGGTTTTTTTAAAAAAAAAAAAAAAAGAAAAAGAAAAAAAAAACACAACTGAAGACTTGTTTCCATTGTTTTAAGCAAATGCAGTCTATAGGTTTTTTCCTTCCTTTTCTTTATCATTTTAGTGAGGTCTTTAAGACGTATAACGTTGCCATGGACTACATTACAGTAGCACTCATAATCTGGAACTTTGGTGTTGTGGGAATGATTTGTATTCATTGGAAAGGCCCACTTCGGCTTCAGCAGGCGTATCTCATTATGATAAGCGCTCTCATGGCACTGGTGTTCATTAAGTATCTTCCCGAATGGACCGCGTGGCTTATCCTGGCTGTCATTTCAGTGTACGGTAAGAACTGGGGCAAGCCATTGTAACAGAAGCTATGGCGGGAATTTCTTCTATTTCCTAATTTATCATGTTCCACTTGTCTGACTAGGCCTTAAAAAAAGAACTGGGGGAAAGGGGATCATCCAAATTACTGGGTAAGGTGATTACAGACTACAGAAATAAAGTCATTATCTAAACTGAGATAAGTCCGCTGCAGCTAACGGCTTTGTGTCACTGTGTGATGCCATCTTCCTTCATGTTTTCTGAACTTCATACATTCTTTGGAGAGGAAGAAAGTTTAGAATTTAAGTAATTCAAGAAAGGAGTAGATGAGAGACATGTGTTGTCACATTGTTCTTTTCTATGAAAATGGAGAGGTTTTCTGTTTCCCATTTTACGCAGAATCCTTGGAAATGATAGTATATTCAGAGTTTAGGAGTTTCTAGTTTGGATATAGTCCTGTGTAGGTGTAGATCTGCCCAGCCTACAAATTATTCATGTTTACAGACATAGGAACCATGCTGTGGTCCATATCTAATAAAATAATGAAAGAAGGATTCAAGGCAGCTAGCATTGCTCAAAGTCATTTTATTTGGAGAAGGTATTTTACAGTTTTCTTGATTTAAAAGTAAAAAGAAAATTAATTTGAATTATTGAACATTAAGCTTTTTCAGAATGGAGACTGAAAATAGTGATACCTCAGTGTAGTTTTTTCACAAATCTTTAGAGGGCACTAGACACTGGAAAAAAAGGTGTTTTGTTTTTTTTTTTCTCACATTTGCTTTGAATACCTCACAGCTTTTTCTTTCTGCAGAGCTCTGTAATCCTGTTTTTTCGTTTTTGCACTTGTGCACTTCTTTTCTTCTTTAAGTGAAAATAAATGAGCTATCACTTCTAATCCATAAAAATTATATACCTACCTGTTGTCTTAAAATTTCTTTCAGCATTAAACTGGGGTTAAGAAAGAAGTCAGTAACAGAAAGCAAACCTGGCTATTTCAGAGATGTTAACTGAATCATAGTTTTTGAGAATTATTTGCTTTCAACTTGCAAAGCAGCGTAGTTCACAGCAACATTTGCAGTTGCATGATGTTAAATGAGAAATGCATTTTATAATTAATTCATATATTCCAATCATATGTAAAATAGGTTTTACAACCGAGAATATTAATAAACTGATCTGATACCTTTAGTGTCAGATTTTTCTAAACCTCTGATTAAAGTGATGAAATTGTGGGAATGGCTGTTGTATGCTCTCTTAAAGTTGGTAAACTATCTTAAGTTTTGCAGAGAAAGCTCTTATTAATTAAAAAATTAATTAATAAGATTAATTAATCTTATTAATTATTTAAGATTTATTTAAGATTATTTAAGAGTTATTTAAGATTTCTGAAGCCAATATTGTAAAATTTTACGTTCTTAGAAATTAAAATACTTGCTATTTCTTTCAATGAGTTTTCATCTGTAAACTTCCTGGAGAAGCAGTGAAGTTCCTCAATAAGGTGTTTTTAAATTTGTCCTAAGAACATTAGCTCACTGTTTTGTGGTCTGCTGAAGTTACGGCTTTGGGGAAACAAACAAACAAAATCCTCAGGCTTGTTGAACCTGTCCAAGCTCCTGGGGAATTGCAGGTGATGGCACATCAAACTAAATGTCTAGTATTGCTTCTAGGTTTCAGTTAGCCACAAAACTACTTACTACTTAGGGGAAAGATCAGCTACTTAAGAAAAAGTCAACATACCTAGAGGTCATGAACAGGATCAATTAAATTAATTTACCACTTTAAATTTTATATGATGATCTTTGTCTGACTGGTCTCCGTGCATTACATGTGTGCAAGACAAGAGATGAGGAAGCACGTTCTTACATTTGTAACACATTGCCATGCAGCTAGGAAGGGAGAAGCAGATGAAAAGAAAAATGAAATAGGGGTCTGAAAAATAACTGGTGGGCTGCAGTGACATATGTCTTTCTAAATGACAGTTCAAGGCAAAACATTAAGTTTCTGTGAGGTACTGACCTGTGACTGGTCATTACCTCTCTCAGAAGCCTGTGTTCATAGTGGCATTTTACCTTATTACCAGTCTCTGTAATTGTTATACTTAAAATAAAAACGCTTCCTAAAAGTATGTCTGAGTTGATGTTAGATGTGTTTACTCTTCCTTCTAGATTTGGTTGCTGTCTTATGTCCTAAAGGTCCTCTTCGTATGCTAGTTGAAACAGCTCAGGAGAGAAATGAAACTCTCTTCCCAGCACTTATTTACTCCTGTAAGTATATGTATGTCATTCCAAAAGTAATACCTCATTTTGATTTCCATAGAGACTACAACAGATACAAAAAGCACAATAACACTATTTGATAGAGCTAATTCTCAGCTACAGAATGCTATTTTTCAGTGTAGTCACCACTATTAGCTATGCATTTTCACTAGCAATGAGCAAGAATCTGTATGCCATGCTTGTTTTAAAAAAAAAAAAAAAATTGCACCAGAAGGAATAAGCTGCTGTTGCTATCACTACTGCTGAAATGCACCACCCTCTGCCTCATTGTGCTCATATCCACTGTTTGATCTCCATAAACGTTCAGCAAGTATCAGTGAATGTTAGTGAGTGCAGTTATTTCCACATGGAGGAATTCACTGATACACCTTTGCTTCATAAGCACTTCCATGTCAGATGCCATGTGGTCAGACTGCCCTTCTGCTGCCTTCTGTCACACCAACAAAATGTATTGGAATATTGTTGGGAATGTTTAACCTCTATTGCCATGCCACCATCTGCTTCTGATGTCATAGGCCAACATAATAAAAATAGTAGGTATTACTTTCAGAACAGCCCTTGTATTTTATTAAATACTTCAAACTTAAAATCACACACTGAACTGAAATGATTTTCTCTTTTTTCTTTAACATGTTGTTTACCAGTTGGAATTCCCAGTCATTTCACCTGGGTCTCAGTTTTCCTTTTGCTTTTTACTCAAAAATACCTTCTGGCTAAGATTTTCAGAATAAAAAACGGCATGTTTTATTCTTACAAAGTAGGAACAGGAAAAAAAAAAAAAAACAGTAATACACCAAAGTAGTATGTGATTGGGCTGTGAATCAAGCAATTCAAAAGGAGCACTTCTTCAGAAAGTGTTTATCAACTTCCTGTGCTAAAATATCCTACATGTTGCTAAAAGAAAAGGGAGAGATGGACACAGAAATTCATTGACAAATGTGTTTTTTGCAAGGCTTGACTTTTTATATATTGTTTCTACTATCAGTTGTGGAGAAACAACATGTGGGACACAAGTTGCTGTTATGACTTGAGTATCAATAAGCAGATAATTTTGCTATCCACAAGAATAAAACTTGTAGCTGGTACCAGTTGTGTTCCAGGTATTATTGTAACTTAACGAGAGTAAAACTATCTCATATAATTAGTTATGTTCTATGTTTCTAGTTAGAATCATGTGGATAATAATGAAATGGGTTAATCATAAATCATTCTTCTGGTCCTGAAAAAAGGTGCAGGAAGTGTGTTGTGTGGTAACCTTCACACTGGATAATTAGGGAACAATCATACAGTGGACAAAGGGGGAGGGACTTCTTTATCTCTTGCTATGTTTTAATGGTAGTAGTCATAGTTACATGTCTTTCTTTTTTGTGGGAGTAAAGGTTAATGCTGAGAAATGTCATATAAAATATGCTTGGCATATAAAATGTACCATTAAGGTGTGACAGCATTTATTTATCTCAAGACTGGAGAATTCTATGTGGTGGGAGGGAACACAGAACAATTAACTTTGTAGAGGCAGCTTCTGATTTCAAGTTACCTTTATACCAGTCTTTATAGAACTGTTCACTTGCAGTTGGAAGAACTGGTTAATGGAAAAAAGCAAAGCAGTCATTGACTCAGACTTTGAGAGTAGACCTCATATATATATATATATTACACACACATACATATAAAGTAATGCTGCTATTATTTTCGACGTTTAGTAAGAATAGAACTTGTGTTTGTCAAATTCTGTAAACAAATATTGTAGCTGGTACTGGCTGTGTTCCAAATATTACTGTGATTTAATGAGAGTAAAATTGCCTCATGAAAAAGACAGTTATGCCAAAATAATAGAAAAAATAATGGGTTGATGCCAACACCAGCTCAGAATTGCATATATTACGAGATAGCATTAGCTGTACTGTTTGTTTTTAATAGCAACAATGGTGTGGCTGGTGAACATGGCTGAGGAAGATCCAGAAGGGCAACGGAAAGCTGCTAAAAACTCCACTTACGATAAGCAAGGTGAGTTTTTCTTTGACAAGCCTTTATAATTGTCATTTTATATGTGTTTATGGATACATGACTTTTAGATTTTTAAGTATTTTGACCATTCTAGAAGAGTGGAAAAGCAGAAGCCTTATGAGGAATGATGAATAATTAAGACTGAAATAATTCCTCGCTTATTCTGAAATGAATGCTCTTGCACTCATTATTCTGGAACGCAGGATATTGGTGATGATATGACTCTCAGTTGCCAACTATTTACTGAGCTCAGTTGGTTGTCAGATTGGTTAATCTAGTATATGCTAACTCATGTTTATATTGATATGAAAAAGTGCCATGAGAAAATGCCATGCAACTAGTGTTTAAAAACAGAACTTGTTTACTTAAGTATCTCAGAGAAGATTTTCTGAGTTTGATATATAGTATGTAATTTTCAGTTGTGTTTTCTGTTTTACTGGAAAATTAAACTGTCAATTCTTTACTGACTAGAGGAGCTAGTATTAGATAGGAGTTAATTCTTTATATTATGATGGTTGAATTAGGTCACCATAGGACTTCCAGTCTGTTATATCAGAGTACTCTTTAATACTAGAACTTGGATGCAACTTGTAGATGCAGTGACTGCAGAGTGCATGTTGACTCCAGAGTGTTTAAAGTATTAAAATCATGAGAGTCTCTTGTAATGGTGTGTACAAATATTAGATGTTGTTAAATCTTGTGGACTATCTCTTTTTTCCCATCACTCTTCTGTGATGTTTTATGTGGAGAAAGCATTATGAGTTATAAGACACATTTAAAAACAAACAAAAAAAAAAGATTTTAAATGCTTTTCTTCCTTTGAGCTCCAGCAAACCAGTCTCAGAATGGAGATGCTGAAGCAGATGATGGTGGCTTTAGTCAGGAGTGGCAGCAACAAAGAGACAATAGAATAGGACCCATTGAATCAACACCTGAATCACGAGCTGCTGTTCAAGCTCTACCTAGTAACTCTCAAACCAGTGAAGACCCTGAAGAACGTGAGTATGGAATATTGTCTCTGAAAGACTTAGTCTGAAGCTAGTTAATTTTAGTCATTATGACTGCACGGATATGGTATGCTGTGAGCTAATAGCAGGCTGAAGCGCTCTTCTTGCTTGTAATCAGTATTGTCGTGCTTTGTAGAAATAACATGTTTTTGCTGCAGAAGTGAGGTATATTGGCCATTCTCTGCTCTTCCATATGATATACAGATTTAAAACTTCAACAGCATAATCTGTGAAGTTGCTTTTAGACCATTACACACTCCACTGCATTAGCTTTTGTCTCTTTCATGTAGTGTTCTGCCATGTTTCACCTCTTTTGGATTTTAGGCCCCATAAATACTGTCCTTAACTTTTTTTAAACTTTAAGATTAAATAACTATAATCTACTCTGGACAAAGCAGTGTTTAAAAACCTAACTAGGGACTGGAATGAATTCAGATTGCAATGGGTTTGATCATTTTCTCCACCACTCTGATGAAGTGCAGTATCTTTGGAGAACTCAAATGCCTGTTTTAACAGACTCATAATTTTAAGTTGGAATTTAAGGTAGTAGTATAATTGCAGATATCTGAATAAATAAGAGCCCATGTGCCTAATGAATGGCTCTTCTCAGGTGGTCGTGCCGTATTTAGCAGCTGCACCTGCTTTCTGTGATTCCCAGGTGCTCTTTTGTTTAAAAATACAGGCTTCTCTTTAAGAACACTTCAGTACTTTATTCTAAAACTTCCAAACTCCAGTTCCAAAATCTTAGGAGTTGTGTTGTTTTACTTAATTACCTGAATAACTAAAATTCTTGTCTGGACATTGTTAATTTTCTTCTTCCTGTATTTCTACAGGGAATAATAATAACATGCAGTAATCCAGTCAGACATATTACTCAGCATTAGCATAATAGAAATTTGGAGAATTTGCTTGTGTGGAAGAACCTTTTCTACCTTTCCTTTTTACTGTTCTGTCATGCTGAAAGCAAGCACCCAAGTTTTGTCTCAGCAGTTACAGGATGTTTTAATTCCTAACAGCTTTTTTTGTGAATGCACTGTTGTAGGTAGTGTTTGCTGTGACTTTCAGTGCCTGCTGAAAGTAACTTCCCTTCCCCCCCCCCTTCCCACCTCCCCCCACTCCACTAAATGATCAACCAGGCATAAACCTGTTTTGGTGCTCTGATTTCTTTACAGAACTCTGAGGAGTAAGTTTAGTGCTGGACTGTAATCAGGTGACAAAGCAACTCATAGGCCAAGCAAAAAAGCTGGTGAACTAATGTGTTTGGTCTCACTGGCTTAATAACTTGGACAAAAAGCTCAGAAATTGAAGTGACGCTCAGGAAATTATCATTCTTTTATTTACAGATGTAATTGAATATTGTGCTTCCAGAGTTGTTGCTATGGTGGCAATTAATGTGTTTTATTTTTAAATTTTAAATCATCTTGGACTAAATTTGTCCAGTTTTTGACTTTGATATGCTCTGCAATTATACACAAGTGCTTTGTAGAACTACCTTACTAAGAATTCTGTAGAAAAACTGACAAGACAGCAGAATATTGTGCTGTACATAGATTTCTAACTGGCAAGTAAAACATAATCTGCAAGTTACTCAGTTGCTTTCCTACTCTCATGACCAGTTTTATTTTATTTAATTATGCCAACATGTTCTGCTGAAGAGCCATGACACAACAACCAAAAGTGGGAAAAAGAATCCCACAAACTATAATAAGATAATCTGAGTTTGTATATACTGCGATTGTATTTACAGCAGGCTAGGAATACAGAAAAAATATCATTACAAAATGAATTGGCTAAGTAGTATGGTGTTCCTCAGCCACCTTGTTTCACTGGAGTTTTTCTTTATTACTTGATTCAAGTAGTACTGTTTTTGAAAAAAAAAAAAAAAAAGAAAGAAAAAGCTCTTCTTAGTAAATCTTATTGATACTTAATGTAACTGTCTTATTCCTTGACAATTACAGATACTTGATATTAATAGACTGTTAGGTGCTTAATTCTGCCATATATTCACTTATATATTCACTTTTGCAGGAGGAGTAAAGCTAGGTCTAGGAGACTTCATTTTCTACAGTGTCCTGGTTGGCAAAGCCTCTGCAACGGCAAGCGGGGATTGGAATACAACTTTAGCATGTTTTGTAGCCATATTAATTGTAAGTATGATGTAGCAAGATGATAGTGGTAGTTTCTTATTCTCATCAGGGACAAAGTCATAACTGGTTTTTGGTTGTTTTTTTTCAGTTGGAATTTATTTGATGACTGCAAACTAATGAGGAGTTTAGCTGTGATTTGCATTGATTGTACATCAGACCTTTTAGTTTAGGAAATTATGAAATTTGGTTGTATTTCTGTGAGATTTTGTGTGTCAGAGTTCCCTAATCTCTCCCTATCTTTTTTTTTTTTCTTCTCCTCAGGGTCTGTGCCTTACACTTCTGCTTCTTGCCATCTTTAAGAAGGCCTTACCAGCTCTTCCAATCTCCATTACTTTTGGGCTAGTTTTTTACTTTGCGACAGATAACTTGGTGCAGCCCTTTATGGACCAGCTAGCATTCCATCAGTTTTATATCTAGCACGCTTGTTGCTGATACTTTATGTATGTTTGTATTTGTAGCAAATCTGGGAGGAGGAGAAACATCTTTCCCTCAGTTCTCAAGTGAAACTGAAGTTTAATACTCAAGATTCTAAGCCTGAATCATTACAACTTCCTCCAGTTTTTTGTTTTTGTTTTTTTTCTGAGACAAGTGCTGCATTGGGCACCACATGAATTTTCCTGTGCAAAAGTGGTTTCTTCCTGATGGCCGCTCTAAACTGGGTGTTATCAGAGGTAATCCGATAAACATCTCTGGCAAGGACCACCTGTGTGTAAATGGCTAATGCTTCCACCAGCAATGTGATCTCTACCACAGGTTGATTATTTTCAAAGCATTACGGGTGCTCAGGACTTCCTTCCTGTTGACAGAGGAAGCTGACAAATCACATGAAACTTGTCCTGTAAGCCAACTCAAACTTCTTCGGCAGTGGTTCTTCGACAACTGATTCTCACTCTGCTTTGTGTAAGGAGAGAAGAGCTTAGTCACAGTTCAACAAAGGGAGAAAATACTGTCACTCTGTAAGAGTGCTCCACCACTTCATAGCCTCTGTGCCCAGGTGTGCTTGGTTTAGTACATTTAAACTTTTTTTTTCCCCCCACACTGGAACTGGAGCCTATTCTGAGTTTTCTTTGTATTGTCGAGCATGGAGTGCACCTTCTGTACACCTGCTTCAGTTTATGTAGCTATTTGGACTTGGACTGAATTATATGGCAGAAGGCTTCACAGAGTCCTAATTTGGATCTAAGATTCTAAAAGGTTGGTAAACTACACTGAAAGGCAATTTTAGGACTTATTGTTTGTGCTCTTCCAAATCATTTTGCTTGATCACCACTTCAAACTCTGTTGTTGAGAGTAGCCACTAACAGCTTAGACTGCATTGTTGTTATATGTTTGTTCTATTGAGATTTTCATGAAATAAGTAGACAGTTCCAGATGGAGTTGAGCTTACCAGGTCTAGAGGCCGAAGTGCTTTCAGTAGCACTTGTAATGTTTCACTGAAATTTTTCTCTTAAAAAAAAATATATATATATATATATATGGTTTACAGTTCTGTTGACCTGAATGTTGGTCATTCAATGATCTAAGACCGAGGTTGAGCAGGGAATTTTTTTTTCCTGAGGATACTTAAGTTATTTGAAACACTATTTAATGTTATGAAGGAACAAAATCTGTGGCCCTCTTCAATTTAATTACCTCTCCTATGTGGAAAAGAAGACTGGACAAATGAAAGATGACTCAAAATCACTGAACAGAAGATAGAAGATTTTGAACATCTTACAAAAGGAAGAATTGAGTCTAACCTTCAAACTTATAAACTCTATTTTATTCTTCATTTGAAAGAACTCATGCATAATTTGCTTGGAGATGAGGTCTGTATGAGATTTTTTTTTTTCTTTTTTTTTTTTCCCCTGTAGGCTCTAAATCTCTGAAAGTCTTGGGTTTTTTTGTTTTTTTTTTTTTTTTCCCCCTGAGGGAAGCACAGGGAGTTGGATACTCTTGATGGTCATTCTGTTTTACTTGCATCTTGATATTGGAGTCCTTGCCAGGTAGTACAACTGTTAAAATCCCGACACAAACTCTTCTTGCCCCTTTTTCTTGGGGCTTTGTGTCAGTGCCTATAGATTCAAAGGACTGAAACACCACAGATGCTCACCAACCATTGCCCAAGTAAGGGAAGAAGGACTATGACGTATAAGTCTACTTTAGAACCAAGAAAAATTTACTTTCTTTGATCATCTTTGGAAACATTTGTCTTTTCCAGTATGAGTTCTAACTGCAGCGTTAGCGTAAAATGTATTGTCTTGTCTAAAGTACTTTTATTCATCTCATTTGTGTGCTGATTCATCTTGGATAGCATTAATAAAGTAACAATATGAAAATTCCTTACATTGACTTTTCAAGGCAAACTTGCTTGTGTTTTGTAGCTTAAGTCACTGTTCCATATTTTGCTGAAATTAAGCCTATCTTAAAACAGGCTTTTTTTCACTTGGAAGAATCGGAAAAGCTTTTTATATGATTGTAACTTCTTCTTTTCCTGAGCGATATATCTAAGAAAATTTCCCTTGTGTATTTTATTGGGGATCCTAACTATTGCTTTATTGTACAGAACAGGTTTGCTAAGAGTTGGCACCATTAGTATCTGTTTGCATATCTGAGCTGAGTCTCAGTTAAGAGTTGTTATTGAAAATCAGCAGTCATCCTTATTATTTGTTTTTACTGTTTTAAGTATATACCATTAGAGTACTGACTCCATGAAGAGCTGCTTTAGAATCCATAGAAATACACAGAAGCCTTCCCACATACTTGAATGGATTTTAGATGTACAGCCTGAGGAAGAGTGATAGATGTTCAATGCAAGGAATCTTTGAACGCTAAATTCCAGTCTTACTCTTCCTGGAGCTGTTTCTACTATTCTGAATTCTTAATTTCCGAGCTGATCTGATGTTATAGTGCTGGAGACTATAAAATATGTAGTAACAGAAACTGTTTTTCAAGTTTATGCATTTGAATCTCAAATTCAGAAGGGAAATCTGATTTTCAAGCCTATTCCAATATATATCTTACAGTACACTGCTTATTACCGAGCCTTACATACATTCTCACAAAAGAAATGTCAAAACCTATTTGAAATTTTCTGGATTGGTCCCCTTATGCTGAGGCATGGTACTTTGTATTCCAAATGAGATTTGGAACTAAAGATCATCTCAGAACTTGTGGCCATAGGGTGCAGTTAAGAAAAGCGTTCACATTTGAGTTGTTTGAGTTGTTAGTGTGAAAGTTGTATCACTTTTCTCTCTTTTGTCTTAATGCATCTATCTAATTTTAAGTTGTGAACCATTTCAACTTGGTTAGCTTGGTTTAATTGAAAGAGTTACGATATTTAGTCTGCATTTTTGAAAGAGTTATTTGCTATTATTAAATTAGTTGGGTAATTACAGCACATTAGACTGTAGTTCTGAAAGAACTATTGTTTAACCCCACTAGCTAGATTCATCTATTTTGTACTGCAGGCGGACTAACCAGTAACTTCTGTGACTTCTTTCAGTAGCGGTACTTTGAAACTGAGTATCTTAATAGTTTTCCCTTTCAGCTTAAATTAATGATTAGTCTCCTTCTTTAGCAAAGCTACTGCAAATAAATACATGAAAAAAACATAAGCACTGGCAAATTACAGATTTGCCTAAAAACCAGCCATTTTCATTTTTCTTTTTAGCATTGAGGATTTAATGTGGAGCAAAAAGATGAGAGATCCCCAGGAACTGTTATAGCAAAGGTGTACGATGCTGTCATATCTATGGATGGCTATTAATATGACACTTAAATTCCCATGATGTATGTCAGGTGAGTCTGGAAGGTACATGCTTGTATATTGCAACACATTCAGAACAGTTCTTGACGGAACAGATAATTATTATGACTTTAAGCAAAGTATTCAAGGGCTGTGCTCTACTAAAAAAGGCACATCTCCTGAATGTGCAGCATAGATTCTGGCTTTTTCAGGCATAGGAGACTGGTGCTTCTTGGATATGTAGATATGTATCTGTGCTTGTATGCCCTCTGGACCTGTAGATAACGACTGTTTGCCATTACTGCAGTGAAGAATTAAATATGCTGGTCAGTAAACATTGGGTGGACGGTACTGTATGAAGAAAATTCTCAAAATGCTTTATTTAAAAAAAGTATTACTTTTGGCAGTTGTGCTATTCAAGTGAATATAATGGACTGTGGAACATGTCTGCACTGTGATTGCATCTTGGTGGTAATTTGGTCATTGGAAACACTGAAACATGAACTAGAATGGAGTTCTTTTACACTCAAAGCATTTGTTGTTTTCGTTTTTACAAACACTGGTTTATACATAATCTGAATTGAATGTGAATGTTTTTTAAACACCTTTCTGGTTCTTAATAAGATACGTTTTTGATAGATTACTGCAAAATTTCCTGTATTTGTTTAATTATTAAAATAAAAATTGCATGGACCCTGACTTATCTTGTATTCTAAAGCCATCATTTAATGTTGTTAGAGGCCTAAACATGGTAGCTATTTAATGAGTAAGATTCTTGTTTTAGTACACATAATTTAGTACACATTATTTCCCAGAATAGCTTCTTAAAACTGATTTCAGTAGAAATACTTTGTTCTAAATGCTATCTTTCAAGTTAAATATTTGGTCAAAACCTGTTGCAAAAGCAGCTGCGAATTATATCTAAGGCACTATAAAAGCTACATGAGGTTATATCCAAGCACTACCTTTCACAGTGAAGTTTAGTGTTACCTAAAAAAATATATATGGGTTATTCAGATAAAAAACTTAGTGAACTGTATTGTTACTTTGGTTCTGACTTCATGTAGATGTGATAGGAGAAGGTCCTTTACCTTAGCAGTGTTTTTTGTTTTGTTTTGGAGAAGCTGTCACTACAAAGTTATATTTGTCCTAGTGGACTGACTACTTTTGAAGATGTTTCTTTAGGGGATTACCTTGTCTCTGCATGGAAGGTTGGTATGGAAGACTACAAGACGGATCCATTCTCACATACAATCAAGCACAAGCAGTAGGAGGCCTGCATGGAAGAGCAGCTCATAACTCAGACATAAAAAGGATGAGTATAGGAGGTGAAAGCAGAGGCAGATGATCCAGGAGGAGAACAGAACTGCTGTCTGATCTTGCAGGAATAGGATTAAGAAAACCAAGGCAAACTGAGCTGAATATGGGAAGAAGTGGAAAGGGCAACAAGAAGGGATTCTCCAGCTGCAAAAGAAAGATGCACAGCAGATGAAGGGGGCTGGAGAATTTGTGACAAATGATGTGGAGATAGCCATGTTCGTGCCCTATTTCCCTCTATTTATTGTTAAGACTTGTCTTAAAGAATCCCATGCAACTGAGACCAGAGGGGTTACCTGGAGCAAGGTGGTGGAGGAGGACCGTGTTCCTGAAGTCTGGACAGGTTGCACATGTGAATGCTAAGGGAGCTGGCTGATGTCAGCGCAAGATCATTCTCAGTTGTCTTTGAATTGTCTTGACAGCTGGAGACAGTTCCTGAAGACTGGAAGACAGCAAATATGTCTCATACCTTCAACAACAGCAAGAAAGAATACTTGAGCTGCAGACAAGTCAGCCTCCCCTCGGTCCCTGGAAAGGTGATTGAGAAATCATTCTGGAAAGTGTTCCCAAACACATGAGGGGCAAGAAGGTGATTGGAATAGTTAGCTTGGGCTTCAAAAGGCAAATAATTGCCTTCTACAATGAGGTAACTAGCTTGCTGGATGATTGAAGAGTGGTTCATGTAATTAACTTTGACTTTTTTGACAGCTTTTGATGCTGTTTCCCAGAGCAGCAGCATCAGACCAACAGACAAAGTATGTATTAGAGATGTGGATAGTGAGATGGACTGAAAATTGACAGAAAATCCAGCTCCAGGGGGTTTTGATCAGCAGCACAAAGTCCAGTTGGACTAGTTGTGTACCTCGGGGCTCAATATTAGGATCAGTACTGGTAAATACGTTTTTTGTTGGTCTGGACATTGGAGTGCACCATCAGCACGTTTGCAGATGGTACAAAACTGAGAGGAATGACTGGTAGAAGAGATGACTGCCATTTAGGGAGCCCTCAACTACCTGAAGAAATGGTCAGAAAGGGATGTTACAGAGTTCATGGGGAAATGGAGGGACCTGTACCTGAGGAGGAGTAACCCCAGGCACCAGTACCTGCTAGGGCATGACCAGCTGGAAAACAGCTTGGAGGGAGGGACCTTATGAGCCAACAGTGCTTACTGCAAAGGAGGCTAATGTATTCTGGGAGTGGCACTGTGAGGACGTGTCAACAGGACAATGGAGTTGATTTTTCTTGTCTGCCCAGCACTGGTTAGGCCAAGTCTAGTGTAGCGTGTCCAGTCCTGAGCTCTTAAGTTACAAGGAAGGCTTAATGGAGGAAATCCAATGCAGGGCCACAAAAGCAATTAAGGGAACTGAATATCTTTAATATAGAGAGGCTGAGTGCTGGAGTTTAGTCTGGAGAAGAGAAGGCTCCGGGAAGATCTTACTGGTATATAAGCTCCTGATGAGAGGGAATGAAGATGAGAGCCAGACTTTTCTCAATAGCACTCACAGGCAAGGGGCAAGAGTTGCCAGGAAATTCAATATCAGGATAAGAAAATACTTTTTTACCGGGAGTGTGAACAAACACTGAAACAGCCTATTGCTGTTGTGGAATCTATGTGGAGTACTCAAAACCTAAACGATTCTGTGATTCTGCATGAACGTAAAATTTCCATTGTATGATAACAAGAACAAAACAAACAATTGTGATTACTCTCTCATGAATGCAACTGTTACATCACAAATATAAAAAGGAAGCTTGAGATTTTTTTCAAGCTGTATGAAGAAAAGTATTCAGTAAAAATCTGCACTTTGTGGATTGTTTCCTTAAGAAACAGAGTGAGCACTCAAAATGGAACAATTTGCTGCTATAGCTGTGTTTGTTGAGTGCATTGTTTTAGCAAACAGATAAATCCTAAATTGAAGTTTTAAAAAAATTCATTGTTTTTAAGAGGCTTCTTCCTTTAGTTACTGTAAATTCTAAAAGCATAGGGCTTGAAGGGTGCAGCTGCCAAAACATGTGGATTTATTTATCTTACTGAAGTTCAATGCTGATGTTCGAGATACGATTCCAGTTTTCTAATTTAATTACCAATTTGTTTTTTTACTCCGTTACATTTTTAATGTAATCTTTTAGGAATAGGTAGAAAAGTTTATGTGATTGACAGCATTAGCTTGCATGGACAGTTCAGCTTGGTCTGAGTAGTCACTACCAAGTATTTTTTAATTACCTGGAAATTGCATTTGAAATATGCTTAAGGGCAAATTCTGGCCTGTAAAAGACAGGAATTTGTGAACTGCAGAGAGAAAAGAATCACCTTTCAGTGACTGGAGCTAACAACTCTTTTTTATAATAAGGAAACAATCTATTGCTTCCTGAGTCTGAATTTGGTCCTCTTGAAAAAACAAAAACAAAACAAAACAAAAAAAACATTTGCTGCAGGAAGATGATTTAAGCTTGGCATCAGTGTAATTGGATTAGACCTACTTCTTCTTTGTTTTAAAGTATGCTTTAATCTACACTGACTAGAGTAATGAACCGGCTTCTGTGTTCATATTAATTTTCTGATTTCAGTAATTTCAGATAAGGGTTACGTGCTTTGATCTGGGTGGTGCTGTAATTGGAATTAAGCATTGTACTACTTACTATTTTTATTGTACAAGTCAGCATGAATATGCTTGGAGAATGCCTCAGAGCTCAACTAAACATTCATAATATCCAGTAGCTGCATATCTGATTTGAATCAATTGTTTATTTAGCCATACTCAACAATAAAATGCTAATTACTGATTGAATAGCATACTCAAATGGAGGCCATCCTGTTACCCTCAGGTTATCAGCAGTATTATGCCCTAGGCACAAACTGTTTGCAAATGCACAGATTCTGTGTTCATTTGTTACCCCTGAGGAAGGAGCTAATTCCAAGTGAGATGCAGTGGAATACCTGTGGATGTCAAGGGGGTGATTTCTTGGATCAGAAACGGCTTGTGTATGGCAGCACTAAGCATGTGGAATGGCTGGTCCCTGGTGCATTCTTTTTAGTAAGGAACTTGGTTACTGTCAGGACAAGAAAAACAGAAAATACATACTATGTTGGAGCAGAGGTGAGAGAGCAATATCTGTCCTGGTATCTATAGCAATAATCGCTTCTAAAACTGTAATCACAGCCACGTGGCAGCACTGTGCCTTTTGTACCTCTATTTTTAGTGCTCATAACAAGAGATTAAAGAGCACGATAAAAGCACATGTTTAAAAATAGTAGGCTGTTATAAAATCTGATTTCCTTTTGGAAGACTGCATTTAGTACATGATGAATCCTGCAGGGGAGACATACACATTCCCAGACACTGCTAAGGTTTCAAAACTATTTTAAGAACCTGGTTGTTGTCATAGTAGCAGTAAACCTCTTAATCCCACTTCCTCTGGAGATGAAGCTGTTTTGAACTTAATCTACTTAAAGATTGTCAAGGCTGTTTCTGTGACAGGGATCTAGGAATACAGCACTGACAGAGATGTTGCTTGTTGTCACCAGAAAGTTGAATGTTTTTGTCTATTTTGATAGCATTCAATTATGATCGGCTGAGGGACAGATCTCATTACAAGTTAGTAGGAGGACCATCATCTGGAAAGCTCACCTCCATTTTTAGCAGTGTATTGACACTGTCAATTTGTTGGCATGGTTAAATGAAGCAGTTCCTAAGTCATTTGGGGCAAGAGCATGCCGATGTCATTAATCTCTCATAGTTGAAAAACATCCTTTTTGACGAAGTCCTTTCATCCTGAATGCTTCCATTCCTTAGGGTTCCTGAGGCTTCATAAACAGTGCTGAGTCTTTTTTGAATACTGCTGTAAAGTCTGTCGTCCTTGAAAAGTTAGTGCAGTTAGAAATTCCTTGAAATATTTGGGTAATAAAAACTGATTTATTCTTAAATGTACAACTAGGAGTGATGTGAAGAGAAATGTGTGGAAAACGGGCAAATTCTTCAACTTTATCAGTTTAGCTAGGTAGTGAGAATTTTACATGTCAGATGCAAATAATCATTGTAAAGAATTTTGCATTTGAAAGAAAGATGATGTAAGAGATTGTTTATATGTATCTGGAACATAAAGAGACCTTCCTTCTCACCAGATCAAATTTCTTAATAATTACTGAAAAATGTTCTGCTGCTAATTAATTAAGTGTAGCCTGGCTACAATAGTGGATTACATAACCTCACCTCCTAAAATTAGAAGAACTACACTTGTTCTGTTTGTGCCACTGTTTTACTTCATATGTACCGAATAATGGCAGCATTTGAGGACTTTTGTTTGTTTTCCTGAAGTCTACATGTTCTGACTAGACGGACCCTCAGTCTTTAGGACAAATTACATGGCTGAATAAATAAAAGAATGTTTGTAAGTTTAGTTATTTATTTGCCAATGTAAGATAATAGATATTTTCACCTCTACAAAGTTTCGGTTTTGGGTAATAGATTTTTGCTCCTTCCCCTCCTTTTCAGCAGCCCCTAGTTCATCATAACACGAAAAGATGTAATAGAGAAACCATCAACTGCTACTCAGGTCTTTCTGTCTGTGGATGAATTGCTGGCATTAGAAGGAAGCCAACCAGTTACTATGGACACTCTGCAATACCCTCTTGACTAAAATGCCACTGTAGTTTCATCACTTTGACATAAGCACATACCCATTTTGTGAGTTTTTTGATGCCTGGTGCTGCCACTGAACCATTTGTTCAGGGTGCTTCACTCACTGAGGTACGTGAACCATAATTTGATTCCTTTGCAATCTGACCTCCCCTTGCAGGTGTTGCCTGGCCACCATCCGCACTGAGGGATGAGGAAGATGGTCTTTACTTTTCTTTTCACAGCATTGGCATCAGACACTATGGGGAGGAAGCAGTGACCACTTCCGAACTATGGCACAAACTAAGGAGCATGGCAGGGAGTGAAATCCTCTCAACTGGTCCTGAGTTGTCTCTTGCCCAAATCACCACTTGCAGACTCTACCAGGCCCCATGCGCTCCTCAATCTCTTCTTCCATGCCTGCTTCCCTGGCCTCCTCAGAGCTGGCTGAGCACAGTCACTGGCAGTGTATTCTTTGGTTTGGTCTGTGGACTAGGATACCCAAAAGAGTGACTGGAGATCAGTTTTTGAGAGGTGCTGTGTATGCTTTCATCATGAAGGTCTGAGGCATACAGAGATCAACACTGGCCTCCAGAGAGATGATGCATGCTGAAGATTACAACTGGGTTTCATTTTCTTCTTCATGAATAGAGCTTCTCCAAGCTGCTTGTAAGGCACCATGTCCATATACCCCTCTCCAGTGGCTTTGCAGAATCTGAGCAAGAAGGCTGGCTAGTCACCTGATTAGAAGATTCAAAAGGTGGAATGGAGGATGTCTTCCCAGCAGAACTCTGTATAGTGGCTTTGGAACCTTTCCAATTTGGTGCTCTGAATAAGGTATTTATTTTAAACCAGCTTTTATTTTAAATCATTCTTAACATTTTTAATAATTCAGATTTTATTTGGCCTGAAGATTTCAACATTCTCACTCAATTTGGAACTTTTTACCCCCAAAAACTTAAGTAGATTTTAGGCATGAGACAACATTTTCTTCCTCTCTTAGGGTGATAAAAAGGCTAGTAGAGTATGGATCCCTTCAGTTTATAAGAACAATCTGTCACTGTTACACTACCCAGCTGATTTCTCAGATGTGACAATTTAGGGATAACTCTGCTAAAGGTATCAGTTTTTTACTAAGCCATATGAAGCTAAATTAAACCTTAAATGCTTTGATCTGAGTGGTGATTGAATTGAAGAAGTACCTCTATATTCAGAAAATCTTTTCCATATACACCAATAATATTGAGACATCCTATTTTAATTTTTGTCAAGCATTTTGGTTAGAATTTTGTATGAGTATCATTTTAGTGCAGTATTTTAAACTTAAACTTATAAATCATGTAATTTTACACCAAGCTAAACTCAACCTCTGCCAAGTAGTGTGAGATATGATAGTTGCTAAAGTTAATTTCATGCATTAATATGAGCAGATTTTATCAATAACCTGTAAGCTCCATGGTGGGAGATCATTGTTAGATCAGTCTCATGCAGTGGAGTATTTTGATACTCACAGTGCTTTGCTTTTCTTGGAAACAAATTGAACAGCTAGATACGAATGTCTCCCATTCTCTCAGAGGAATGGTCAGTGCCTCCGGGTGCTACTTGGTCTTTAATGTTGGTTGTTTTTTTTTTTCTTCAAATGGTGTTACTATAATTATAGAGATGAGAGCTCTTTATGCTTAATCTTGTAATGAGTTTGTTTGCGTAATGCATTTACCCAAATGAACTTCCTAGCTGGAGAAGCACAGAGCTTATGCATACTGCACTGGCTGTGAGAGACATTGCTGGGGATAAGCCAGGGATAAATGAAAAAGCTGCATGAGAAAACAGTAGTGAGAGCTCTAACGCTATCACTAGAGCTAGATATGCTGAACGTATTAATACAAATTGTTAAAATATTGATCATTACTAGCTGGGGATGGTAAGCTTAAAACAGCTGCTATGAGACATACATTGCTGTCTCCTGCTGTAGATCTCTGATGAAATTAGAAGCAGATAGCGTATGCCTGAGAAGATGAGGGATTGGTTTGTAGCTGTGCTTTTTATTCCTTGGGATTTATACTGGGTGGTTGTCTGTGTCAGCCCAAGCAGTAATTTAGAAGCCTTTATTGTTGAAGTTAACAGTTTTTTAATTCCCATGTAAAAATCTAGGTTAGTGAATTGTCCTCTTTGTGTTGCTGAGAAAACCCTAGATAGAGAGCAAGACAGGTAACTGATTTATTCCACAAATGTTCCCAGAACCTCTCTGAAATAATCTGGAAACTAGAATGTCTGCAGTCTGCTTTCAAACTGGTATTTAAAGGATATGTTTTTTGTGTCTCCTCCTGAGAGTCTCTCAGAGGTAGGCTCATGATAGAAAGCTGCATTTCTGGCTTGTGTGTGCCTCTGGGTAATAGGAATGATTGATTCTCTTTGCCCCAGAGACTTGTGAGGCAGACACGTGTCTCACATGAACCATGTTCAGTTTGGTGACCTCCTACTCTCACATGCTTCTAGTGCTAAAATCAGCATAGTTGGGTATGGTTTTGCAGACAGATGTGATAGCTTCCAGTCCTTGTGGGAAAGCACCAGAAGTTTCACTTCCACCAGTGCTTTCTACAATTTTCTTGCCATTCACAGTAGTAGGAGTGGGTATTCCCAATAGTTGATCCCTTGTTTTGTTCTTGATTATCTCTGCCTTTCCAGCTTTTTTATACCTCAAATACATGTGCATGTGGGAATGACAGGAATAGGGAAAAACATGCAAGGGAAGACAAAGACAAATAGTTTTTAGGAATGTTGTTTCTAAGTTCAGTAGACTATGCAGTAGTGAGAATTTGAACAGCAAGTTTTCCTGATTTCACATAACTCTGAAATAACTAGACTGGCACAATTTGCCTGAGTGCATAGAAATCACTGGTGTTTTGAGAGTGCTGAATACAGAGTCAGGCCCTTAATAATTACAGAAGCATCCTTCCAGCTGAGGTGTCTTCCCTAGAATATGAAGGGACCAGGGCATAACTGTCCTTGAAATATCTTGCCATTAAGTTTTAGATCCTTTTCGCTAAACCTGCTTCTTAGATTCTACTAATTTTTTGAAATTATCTCTGGTCACTTGTCTCAGTTTCAAAATTATTTTTAAAACCTTATACTAAGATGTCCAGATTGAAAAAATTATTTTCCTTATCCTGCAGGGTGGAGGGAAGGAAATGCTGAGGGTACATCATCCCTCTGTTTTCTATGTAGTAGAGCCTAACAGTGCTTAATTTTCCCCTGCTATCTTATATCATAAATTCCCATCTGCCAGTCTGGTTATTTTCCCTCTGCCTCTAGCTCTGCTGTTTGCTATGTGTCATTGTGCATTGAATTCTTGTGGTTTGAATTGTTTTTCCCAGGTATGCTGCTCTGCATTCTTCCCAGATGAGTCCACTCTTGGTGATTACCTCTGCCTCCAGTTCTTCTACAAGGGTAGAGTCCAGTATTGACAGAAGGTAAAAACAAAAACAAACAAAAAACAAAAACAAAAAAGAAACAACAAAAAAAACCCTACAGCTTGTGTTAGATTTTCATTATTGTTTTTCTCTAGCTTGATTTTTGCATCAATCTGCTATTACAGTTTAAACAAGCACGTTTTTAGTTCCTATGTTTTACTTCATTGAAGATGATTTTGAATCAGACAAACCCTAATAATTCCCATCTTTCTTTGTCAGAAACTTACGTCATATTACTCCTTGTTTTCATGTTACATTGCTGTTTTAGTAGCGTCTCTTACCCAGTTCTCTTGCCAAGATTCTGTCTGTATCCAAGGCAACTTAAATAATTTTGAAAGCAATATAGTGAAAGGCGGCATATCAATTACTAATATCCAAGTGAGTTACCTCTGGCACTCCCTTTATGCATCATTGAAATTCTGTTTGATTTAAAATGCTTAGATGCCTTGTGCACAGTTGTTCAGACAAGGAAGATTCCTCACTAATGAAGACCTGCTGTTTTGTAATACTGCAACGTGTTCCAGCCTATTCCAGTGCCTTCTGCATCACGTGGGATCTGGGCTGACAGCCAGTGCAAATGTTTCTTCAAGGACTTTAGGACATATTCTAATTATGTTTAGATTCTCCCACTCTTTTCATCTGAAGGATGTCACTCTTTCTACTCATTTCAAAGTGCAGTGCAAAATGCTCCATCTGCCAGCAGGAGAGGGGCCCACTGGTGCACTTGTGTGAGAGGCAGTATGATGGCTGGCTTTGTGAGTGACTCTTTAACCTCCAGCTGTGAGAAGTCCTAGGCCTTTGAACACTGTCAGAGCTGGCCAGTGTCCAGCAGTGCTTTCATCCAGTGCTGAAGGAGATGTAAAATTCCCGGAAGAAAAAGCTTCATTTCTGTGAGCCTAGAAAGGGGAGAAGAAGGGAATGAATTGTGAGATGAAGCATCTAAAGCTCTTCATAGTTGAAAAAATGAAATCTTTTGGTTAAAGGTCAAAGTCTGGAGGAAAAAGGTATTTCTAGGAGCTATGCATGTAAAATGTGTATTATCTTTCAATCCAGTATTGGATGTATGTGATGGGGATACAGAATCTTACCTAGTGATCTTTTTTAAGGGAACTGGCTGCAGAACAGTAGGCAGGAATAAAGGTCCTCATGCAATACTGTGCACTTAACTGTAACTCCTTTGAGGTGAGGGCAGATCCATGTCTATGTGTAACGTATGGCAAACAAGACTGCATTTCTACGGGTATGCAGGCTCAGCATGGAGTTCCTGATGTGGGGAGGAAGGAGAGAGATACCCTTGTTTGGCCTTACTTTGCGAGTTATCCAAGGGCAAGCCACTTTTCTTGTCTTTGCTGTGGTCTGTGCCCTCTGACCAGGCAATTGGTGTTTAATTGCATGAGTTTTTTTCTTGGAGAGCCACACACAATAACACCTTTTCAACTGTATTAATTTCTACAAGAAAATATTGTCACATCAGATCTCTGAATGCATAAAACAGCCTGCGTCAAACTTCAGAAAATCAGCCAGACTCTCTCAATCCTTTGTGACTGCTGGGATCATCCTGCTGCCTGGTATGACCCGAGTAATCAGTGTATTGTCAGACTCATGCCTCAGTCCTGAGTCTCACAGGTTCACAGCAGTGTTCAACAACAGTTTGAGACCACTGAGGGTAGCATGTATGTTCAGGAAGAAATTTTTATGGCTATGATTTGGAAGCATCTTGGGAAGCCCTTTAGTGTAGGTCATGTGGTATGTCACCTCTGAACCAGTGTCACAGGTAGAGTTAAGTGACTTCGAGAGAAGTAGAACTAGAGATTATAATCTCTAGCCTTTATGTCATTATCAGAACACAAGCCACTTTCAAGTGGTACATGGTCCAGCTCTTGATGATGACGATGATGGCAACTGATTGTGATAATCAGGTGAATAAAGTTTGTGAATTCCTTCAATAAAAGTTGGTGCACAGGCTGTTGTCGGATTAGTTGCTGGATAGAGCTGCTTCTGGAGGAGGAAAAAAAAAAAAAAGATAAAGGATGATTGTTTTGTACCTTTCATCTGACCCAAACATTAGGATTAGGAGAGAGGCAAAGAAACTGACACTAATTCTCTTCTTTGCCTACACTGGGCTTCTATTGCTGTAAGATTGCTTACCTCAATATATCTAAGATGAAAGACTGGCTCTACTCTTGGGACTGGATTTGCAGGACAGGAGTAGGTGTCTGACTTGAAGACTTTTCTTTGTACTTTAATGAGCTTCCCAAGAGAATTCTTCAGATGAAAGCTGTTTTTCCATGGCAGACTGCATAGAGTCTCATTATTGCTCTGGCTTTTGCTGCACAGCACATATGTAACTGTGGGGTTGTCAGCCCTTCTACAGTGCAATAAAAATAAGTAGATTAACTGAGCAAAGAAGATTAAAGAAACTTTGGGGAAGGAAAGAGAAGGGAGGAGGATGAGCAGAAGGGAGTATAAAAAGGCCACAAGACTGTGAGTGCTAGGCTTCCTGGTGCATGTTACACAGGGTTGCTCTCTTTATCCCTTTTGGGTTTGGGTTAGGACGACTGAATAGAACCGATCCTGACACCATGTCAAAAGAGAAACTAGAGTCACTGGTCAAGAATATGGAGATCATGCTCTCTGAAGTAGAGCAGCTGAAGATCCACTGCACCAAGCAGACAGAGGAGGTAAACCAGGTGGTACAGGAGCTGCGCCGGGAGAACAAGGAGCTGGCAGAGAAGTATGAGCACATCTGTCAGGACCTGAAGGAAGCCAAGGAGGCTATTGCCCAGTTGCAGGACACCAAGTTTGCATTTGAGGCAAAGGAGCGGCAAGCACAGAAGCTCAACCGGCAGCTGTGAAGCAGTATGAAAGAGAAGGAACTTGCTCTAGGAATAGAGAGAAATCTTCAACTGCTGCAACCAAAAATCCCTGGATCAGTATTTTAAAGCAACTCTTTCCCTTCCTCTTCAGACTAAACCTGTGTGCTGGGGAAAAAAAAATTCTTTATGGAGGCAAGATCTCAGATGCAGCTGGAGTTCTGCCCCAGAAGGCTCTTTTGTTAACGACTAAATGCCTCGTTATACTGGGAGGGAAATCTTATTCCAGAATCCCTTGTCAGAAATCTGAGCCACAGGCATACAGCAACAGCTGCCAGGATTTGGGCACCTTCTCATGCCCTGTGGGGGTTGCACAAGGACAGAATCCAGGAAAAGAACTGTCTCTGCCTTGAGCCACTGGAAAGAGTTGTGCTGTGAGACTTCGTGAAGACAGAGGGGAAGGATCATCGTTTTGACAGCCCCTGTTGCTCTGTTTCATTGCTAGCTTTTTTTCTGTGCACAGCCGGACTATGATGCTGTCTTTAGATGAGTGTCAGCTTCCTTGCTGCCTGTCACTGAAGGGCGCCAATGAGAGACAACATTGTGCCTCAAGCTTCCAAGTACTTGCTATCAAGGGCATGTTGGTCCAGAGGATCTTTTAATGCTGTTGCAGTCGATCTTGTTGTCTTATAATTCCAAAGTAAAGAACTAGGAAGGTTTCTGTCTCAATTTCCATTTCAATAGAGTTAAATCTTAATGACTCCATGTTCACCACGCTAGAGTTAAATCTCTGCTGAATATAACACATTTTAACCTAAGAGCATGTTTTGGCACTGAAATTACTTTTCTTAAGCAGAAGTAATGTGTATAAGTGGACTGGAGGTTAGAAGGATAAATGTATGTGGGACATGGGGGTGGGAATTGCTTGTCAGAAGTTTTGCATTCAACTTTTCTTTCTTCTGTCTCTCCTAAATGGCATTTGGTGTAGTCGGTGCCAAGTCCAGCTAAGAGCAGGTGACTTCTGCCTGCACAGTGAATAGCAAGAGATCTCTGAGGGGAGTCTGCAGAGATTACTGAGAAAAAAGCTTGGATGTGTAAACAGAGAAGAGCTGGAATAGTTCCAGGAGAATCTTTCTTCATATTGGCTGTGTTGTTGTCAGCTTCCTTCTTCCCTTCAGAGCTTTGCTGTATTGTTATCACTGCCAGGCAAGCTCTCTCTTCTAACAAGGGCTGAAATTTGTGAGAAGCAGGGATGCTGTTATCTATTTCTGAGGGACTCAGGGTCTGTGTTTTGTCAGGAAAATAGGCACAATGTGCTGGGGTGGGGGAGACTAACCATACAGAGAGCAGGCAGTCATCACCAAGGGGAAAATGAAGCCTGTCTGCTTTGGTTTTTCCAGAGAACTTCAGGCAGGGGCAGAACAGTTTAGCAAGACTTTTTAGGACTCAGTCCAGCACTAGTGAAAATAATTGTAATTTTGTCACTGATTATAAAACACCAAGATCAGGCCTATAATTAGCTAGTTATTGTTCTTTCTCTGCTCTGTCCTCTGCCACTTCAGACTAGGCCTGATCCAAAGCCTTTGAAAATTAAAATCTTCAGATTAATTTGATGGAGCTATGGTCCAGGCCTTCCAAGTAGAGGGCTGTTGTTTGGCAGTCAAAGTACAGGGACATCAATAGGAACAGCTTTGTGAATCACTGTAAATAAGAGCTGTGGCAACATGTTTTATTACATTTGTAATAAATGTGCTCTAAACTTTTATTTTTGCTTTTTTGGGTGGAACAGATTGGAATATCTAGAAATCATTTGGGAGATTGGAGTCTGTTCTTTTTGTTTTCAAATCTAATCTGAACGTAAACGACCAGCCTTGACTCTTTGGTACTTGCTTACCAGTAACAGCTTAGGAAGCAAAAAAATAATCATTGTATTTGTTTGTATAAGAACTAAAACTGTTTTCTCTGGGAATTAATTTTCTAGCCCAAATCTGCTTACCACCTGTGCTTTCTTCTACTTTTTATATATAATTAAAATGTAAAATCAACAATAAAAAGGAAACAAACAGCTGAGGGATCGTCTGTTCTGGATAAGGAATTGCCTTATTTAATGCATATATATGTCATTTCTGAGTGTGTGCACATGCTTGCTAAAAATAATAATTCTACTGTAAATCCTCTGCAGCAAGGAGTGGACTAATGGAGACCCTCCAGATCTCTCTGTGTTCTGAGGTTAATCTTTCTAAATGAGATTCTCTGTGCGGCTGCCAAATTCACCCTACGTAATATTTAAATCCATGATGCAGAAAAAGAAAATGGGATTGAAGGAGCCTTATCTTAAGTTTCTTAATAATTAGTATTCTAAGTGTCTAATTTTAAAGAAGGCTGTGATTCTATGTAAACATTCTAGGATTTGAGATAAGACTTTGGAAAAACTGGACACATTATCCATTGCTAGAAAAAATTAATATAGCTTCCTCTATCTTTCCAATAGATGCAGTTATGTCCTGGTTTAGCTTACACTGGTTAAGCTTGGGAATAGTTGGGCTGGTTTGAAATCAACCTAAGTCCTACTATATGCCAGCTCTCTGTTTTCATATGCAAATATCTGTGTATCCAAGTAAGGTCTTAGCAATGGATCAGTGCCTGTGCTTGGATCCTGAAATGCAGTATTTTGGAGTGTCTTTCAAAACAATGTTTTTCTGGAGTTAGTCACAGCACTTAGAAGTTGTTATTGCTTTTTGAACACCAGCGCTATCAGAGTGTGGTATTATTCTTTAAAGGGCCTAAGGATGAGGAGCTGAAGTGTGTGTGTGTGTGTGTGTGTGTTTGTGTATGTGTGTGTAGCATCATAGTTTGTTCAGAAATTTGGCATGAATAGAAGATGTGAATAGAAGTTTTGCCTGATTTGGATGACAATCAAGATAAATACAAAGTGATAGGCTTACCATTTCCTTCATCTTGGAAAGGGATGATGAGAGGTATCTAATTCTTTGAATACAAAAAGCCAAGTTATTTGAAGTCTGTCTTGGAGAGCACACCACAGTAATTGGCTTAGTTGCCAAGACGAATCTAAGAGAAAGAGACCCAATTAGACCATGTGTCTGTGAGTTGGTCTGTTCTTGGAACAGATTACAGCAAAATATTCATGACTTTTCACCGTTCTGGGCTGTATTAAATGGAAGTGCTCAAGAAGGGAGGCTCGATAGGAATGAAGCTTATACTTTAATTACAGAAAGCCTCTTCTTCTGACACTTAGCATGAGTGTATTTGGGTGAGTGGGAGGGAATTAAATGGTGCCCATGAGCACACAAGCTGATGAATAGGAATCCCTGGCTGTTAGCTCACACTGAACAAGAAACCATGTTGCTGAATTGAAAGCAATAGCTAGATGTATCCTGGGATTTTTAAGTGTATAAACAAAGAGGAGCACAAACTCACTTGGGAGTATTTCCTTACCAAACCTTAGAGCAAGCAAAAGTGGACTGCTGCTGTCTGCTGTGATTAAAAATCACAGGGAAATTTGAAGACAGTATAGAAGCTGACTCTCTCAGAAGTTTAGGTCTGTTCGTGTCCAGTTGCCTGTTTGCAGTTCTCAAAGCCCTGGATTAGGGCATTCAGAGTTGGGAACCAATAACCGTATGAACACTGGAGCCTATTCTTCATATGTCTTATTACAATTTACTCTCATGTACTCTACTGGAACCCAACACTGCCAAACTACAAAAAAATGATCTCTACTAGTAACAGTGCCTATACAGAATATGTACTAGATCAGCTATTCTACAAAGTCTTCAAAGAGTTCCTGGATGAAGAAGGGAGAGAGGAGTGTGTGAGTTATGACAAGAGCACAGTAGACTTTTATAAAGAGATTGTAAAGATTGGCAGCCTTGCAACAGGCTTTCCAGCACAGGAAATCAAACCTCTTTTCCTGAGGGATTAAGAAAGGTTTTAATTCTATATACTGAGAGGCTGTAATTCAGAGGGTTAAATGGCATGCCTAACCTGTGATATTAAGTAGGAGTCTGAGAAGAACTGAGTTATCAGTACTTTATTCAGATCTGAAGAGAAGTTCATATTTAATCAAATTTTATTATCTTGCCTTATCTTTAAAAAGAAAAAAAAATAGTATGTCAAAAAATGTGCAGTTTTCAGACTGCTGCACATCTGCTAGAAGGAATGATGGGCTGTAGTATCCCTGATAGCAGAGGACTTAGTTTGACATCCCAGAGGCCCTTATTTCTTTCCTATGTCATTTCAGTCATCAGCATGCTTACCTGGAGCGTCTGATTACAGTTCAGTGTTAACATGTGCTCAGAAGGATTTGAAGATGTGCCTGAATAATATGTCCTCAAGTACTAGGTTAAAGTATAGAAATGGCTGTTGATTTCCTTTACATAGGCTGCAGTTATCTAAGAAATTGGGCATTAATGTAACTGGAAAAATATTTTGCCCAGCAAGTCATGAGATACCTGAGAATGGAACCTCAATCTCTTGACTTGAGCCCAACATTGTTTCTAGTTGAAGAAATTATGCTGCTTTCAAATGAAATTTTAAAAAAACATAAAAATCCAACAGCTGATACTATGGAAGTGTTAGACTCCTTAACAAGTTAGACTGGAGCTAGATCTGTAAAGTATGCAAATCTTTAGATATTTGAAAACATCCTCTGGCAGTTAGGAATCCTGTTGGCTTGTTTCTGTGAAAGGTACTTCCTGGAGCATAATAAAAGAGAAAGCTGAAGTCTTGCTGCAGACTTCTGTCCATATAACTGTTAAAATCCCAGCATTGCAGCTCCTGTAGAGCTCCTGCTTCTTAGCAAAAGCACTTAATTGATAACTTTAAAAGTGATATCTTGTTCAGCAGTACACATTTAATATGTGCTCACCTCAGTTGTTGATGATCTCATAGGTGATACCTAGATGCCATTGCCTCCAGGCCAGTCACTGGATAGAGCTGATGGCAAGAGTGAAATGCCTCAGCTTCTGAATGTATTCACTCCATAGTGAATTGTAGTTGTCTTATCAAGAGACAAGAATGGTCTTGAATAAGTGGATTTATCATACTTTCACTAAACGGTAGGTGATGAAAATAGTTGCAGCATAAGGATAATGTTATTTCTCACAGAGAAAAGGCACAAACACAAAACATTCTTTAGAACTGCAGGGCAAAGATTTGCTTACTCGTAGTGCATTGTCCTTTTTCTGGCAAGGACTGCCCTTCGTTCTGTATCCCACATTAATAGCTTCTGATTTTTGTCATGTCCCTACTGGAACTAGGCTTAATTTCTTTTGTTAATAAAAGGAGTTTCATCTATGTTTCATGCTGCTTAGTTGTGGTAAAAATCTGATCACTTCTTGGTTTATTTTAACATATTAGCAGGTTATCTATTAAGGCTTTATGGGGTTAAAATAAATCTAGATGTGTTTACACAGCATCTGCTTTAATGCAGTAGGCACAGCTGTTTTTGGATGTATTCTGGCTAAATTCCAACAAGGGCAGTCACATTTTCCCTGTTTCTGGACTCCTTTGTAGCTTAAACTGTCAGCCAAGAACATGAGAACTGCAAGTAGGCTACTAAACCTGGTATTTCCAAAAAAGCATCTATTAAGGGTCCTACTGCTATGAGAAGGAATTTTAAGAATTAGGATTTTTATTAATTCATCTGGAATTGTGTTTCGTTCTATTAGCATTTGAATCTTTAGGATTCAGTTTCAATTCTTTCAAGTGATAGAAGCTAAGAGTGGTTTATTTGTGTAAGACAAAGCAGTCAGGCTTGTATTTGTGGAAGATCAAATATCAAAAAGCTTAGGATAATTGTGACAGCTGGCAGAATGGCAATAGCCAGTGGCCAGTTGAGAGTATGAGGTAAGTAAAGAAAAAGGGCTGAGGTAACATCTTTCTGAAAGAAAGAGAGGCCTGTAGGTTGGCCCCAGAAAAATTTGATTCTAAAGGGGAACAACAATTATCTCTGTATTTTTAATTAGACATTAGCAGTATTCCATTATTGCTTCTTCTGACAAGGGGAACATAGATAGTCATGCATCAGCAGTGGGGTGTGTTGTATCTTAAAAACTCAGAGGTTCTCCTGCTTGTTGGTGGAGGTGGTGACATTTTGTGTTGGTTTTCCTGTTAGTTTATCCTGTAGACTTTGTTTATTAAGTCAGAACTAGCTTGGACAGCAAAGTACAGGATTGTTTTTGCATGTGGAAAAGTTGTGACTTTTATTTGAACTGTCCCACATGGGATAACTGTAGAATTTGAGAACTGTGTACCTTTTGTAGCTAGTTGCCAGACGGGGATTAAAGCAGCTGTAGCCTTTGAAAAAAATTGCTTGCAGTAGTATTTGTGGTTCCGTCACCTGGAGCATTTGTGACATTGTTGGAAGCTTCTGTTTGGAGCTATGTGCTGTCTAGGCTTGTCAACAATTGTCAAGGTTATTGTCTCTTTTTCTCAGGTAAGGCAGTAATGTGGCCAACAAGAGACCAGCAATGCCAGCTCTGGATATTTCATTGCATATCTTGATGTCTTCCTTGTAGATCCAGTACATGGAGTTACCTGAAGGCAGAAAGTTCAGCTTTCCTTTTGAAAGTAGGGTTCTGTTCCTCACAGTTTCAAATGAACTGCTGATGAAAAAGGACTCTCAAAATGAAAAGCAAACAAAAAGAAGAACCCAAACTTAAGTTTTTAAGCTGTTGTCATAATCTTGGAGATGTCTGTCATACTATTTTTAAGTAGGGTGAAAATGCTGGCAGCTGTTATAGTTGCTGATCCAGAATCTATTTTTATAGATCTTTGTATTTCAATATTTTATGCTTAGCAGGGGATAGAATCAATAGAGGGAAAAAGAATCTGTTTTCTAGATAAAACAAGTTGTTATGCAATGACTTCTCCAGTATCCACATGATTAACAACACAAGTTTTCCTTGTAATGCATCCAACTATATTTGTGTTCCTTCAACAGCTTTTCTATTGCTAAACTGTTCCTTCTTGAGAATTTTAAGAGGGTATCTAAATTGCATGACATTTGTTTGAGGCAAAAATAGAGCAACCTGAGCTGCCACTGTATTTGGTTAAATTGATATCTATATCCTAAGTAATAGCATTTTCAAATCTCAGGGATCTAATTAACTCTGCTTACAGCCAGAACTAGCTGATAATTGTATCTAAGTTCAAACTTTCTTTGGTCAAAAAAAAATCTCTGAACTGTGTTTCAAGCTTTAGTTCTAAAGGAAATAATTTTGGTTTAGAGTTAGGAACTTACTAAAAGGAATACCAAAGTGATCTCACTTTTGATATGCTGCCTACAGCTAAAATACAACTACTTATAAAGGGCTCCACCCCTTCAGTAACTTAAGGCATAATTTAGAGCCAACGTGTGTGCTCACACACAGACTACAGGAGCTAGAAACAATTCCAAGTTATGCATGTGCACGTGCATGCTTAGAACTCCAGTTTTCCTAAGCAAAAGAAAACTCTTGTGAAGAAACTTGGAGGCTGAGGGGGTTAAATGAAATCCAACTCCTTTTCCTGTGTTGTAAGGCTTAGTAGCCAAACAGAAGCTGGAGAGAAGAGCGGGTTAGGAGCCACCGTTTGAACCTGAACGATAGTAAAGTGATTTTTGCTGATTGTCTACAGAGTGGCATCAGTGCCTCCAGCTTTTACGCTCACCTTTCATCAGTACACGCAGAAGGTAAGAGTTGTTTCTGTGTCCTGGGCTGTCTCTTTATGTTTCCATCTAGACATCTATTTTCTTTCAATGCTGGTTTTTTTTTGTTTGTTTGTATTAAGTTACCTTTGATTTTCTACTGCTGTTTTTCTTCAGTTCAAAGAACACAGGAGAGAGGAGTTACCACATTGCATGCACTGCAAAATTGGATTTCCTGGTAGGGAAGGAAGAAAATATTTGATGTGGTTGGTGAACATTAATCCCTTTCCCTCACAATTAATTACACTATAACTTAATATAATCAGAACTGTTCCTGACACTGTGAGTGAGGAGAAACAAAAGGGTGGAAGGGTCAGACACACATGCATCACCAGGAAAAAAAACACAGAAACCAAGACACACATAGCAGGGGTACTAACTGGAGAAACATGCTTTTTGCTGGTAGAAATAAAAAACCCTGCCCAGGTGTTAGGACTCTTAAATTTGCTAACTACTATCCCTGGAGTGCTCAGCTGCTTCTATTAATGTTCTAGCAGGGGACGGAGTGTCTCCTGATCAGTCTGCATTGCTTTCAGCTGTGTGAGGCAGGATCCATTTTGGAGTCTGATTCCAACTTGAACAATGGTGCTTGAATCAATAGACCTGCTTGTGAAAGGGGTGGTTTGCAGGATGGGATCTCAACCTAGAGGAGGTCTGATACGTGAGAGAGGCCAAGATGCTGCTTAAGGGAACTGTGCTGGTGAGGAGATGGTAACAGAATGGTGGCAACATGGTAGGGCAGTCTGATGTCTTGTTGTTCCTCGTGGGTGGTTGGATGGAGGAATGTTTGCTTAATAACTAAGTTTCAAAGCTTTGATAAAGTTAACGATCTTGAATGGAGTTCCTACTGTTAGAAATAACTAAGCTTAGTACACGAGATCAAAGAGATTTTAAGTTTCATTAAGTCTGTTTGCAGGGACTCTAAAGAACACCTTATTTATTACTTTTGGAAGGGTCTTCACAAGGCTTAAGAGTTTCTCTTATGCCTTCTTTATTGCACTTAAAATGGCCCTTCACCAGCTTTTTTGCAAGCTTGCTTGCGACTTACACGTTTTTTCTCTGGTCTCTTAAAGATACACTATTATCTTCTGTAATGCCAGAGCCAGGGTCTGTAAATGGAGCAGCTGTGAAAAATCATTCTTTCTCAGGTGCACTTTGTTGATGAGCTGGTGTGCTGCACAGCCATGTGTGTTGGATGGCCTCACCCTTCAGCTTTTAGGATTAATGCTCTGCTGTTAAAAGGAGTGAAGAGAAGCATGTGATGTGCAACAGAAGTAGGTAGAACTATGTATCTTTGGTATGTCAGTAGCTTGAACTAGTGTTTTTTGAGGTTAGTGAACAGAATGATTAATAAAATGCAAAAATTAAAAGCATAAAGTAAACTTGAGGTCTCCAGAAGTTTTGCTTTTAGTGTATTTTCTTTAGCGTGTGTGAGATAATTTAGACTTCAAGTTTACTTCTGGGTTCTCGCACACCAGAGAGCATCCTGGCACCTCAGAGGTGTTTTTGAAATATTTTCTTTCATGAATGTAAGCACTTGATGGTTTAAGGAAATGCTGCTCTGTAGTATATGCATATTCCAAATCTCTAGTGAACTGTCCACTCTGAATGAAGCTTTGGAGAAAAGGATTTTGATGAATGACTTGAAGGGATGTTTGAGAAAAGGTATAGGTTTTTCTTTGCTGTTCTCTCTCTCTCTATATGATATTAAGAATAAAACAAATTAATTTGCTTTAATTTTAAGAGAAAGGAGCAATCATGGTTGTAGAATGAATTATCTTAAATGCTGATCTTTAGTAAGTGATAGTTTTCTGATGCAAATCCTGTATCTCTGTTTTGGGGATGGAGTTCTTCCTCTAATCTTGCTTGGTAAAATATGTTGTTACTTAAGGAATTATTTGCATTACGAAGTTGGCACCAAAATTCGGTTGGAGTCAATGTGAAAGACTGTGCTGAAAGGATTTAGGGAATGGGAAAAGAGGTGTTTTGTTGGTACCACCAAGAAAAATGGTTGCAAGCTTAGTTATGAGCAAGTCTTTTTTGAAAGAACACTTACGGGTTGATTTTTTTATTTTTTTTAAGAAAATAGGGAAATTGCAAAAAAAAAAAAAATGTGTGTGTCCAGTCTTGATTGAGATGTCCTTCTGACTGCAATATATATATTATATATATATTATTATATTGTCATATATATTATTATTATAATATATATAATATATATATAAAATATATTATTATTATATTGTCATATATATATATATATATATATATATATATATATATATATATGACAAACTAATGTTCTGTGCCCTGAAACAGGTAGGGCTTAGGCTGCCAAAAGGCTTTCTCATTGTTCAGAGGAAGATCTTAAATGCTAATAAAAAGTTAACCAATTTATGATACCATGTATGCACTTTATGACTCACCAGTACACAGGAAAAAAAAAAGCTTTTTTTTGGTAAGAGGATGGGATATGCTATTTTTGTGTAAGAACAACACCTAGAACACATTGGATATAATTACCGGTGTTCTCACGATTGGTATTAGAGCCTTGTCCTTACAAGGAGGAATTGTTCTTCTCGTATACTGATGCTAAGTGAAGTACTGAAGAAATAAGCTGGTTTCTCAGATCTCTGAGAAGCATTAAAACTGATGATAAACTCCTTGGAGTACTCACCGTAGCTACAAAGACATTTGGATGACTGACAGATGATTGCTCTGATCTAGTACAGTCACTTGCAGTTATGCCCATGGTATGAGGGACTTGTCAAAAGAACTTATCTCACTGGAAATTATACTCTGCTGAATGCAGTTTCACTGTCTTATTTTTTAACCGTACTATTGGGTTTGAAATAGGATTTGTTGTGCTGCAATATCTTTTCTTGGATGGTGACTAACAAAAGTTACTAGATGTGTGAGGAGAGACCTTAACATTAAAGATTTGATAAGTCGTATGCATAGTCTCTGTACAAAGCACTTGTTCATGCTTCCCTACACACTAACAAGTTCAAGTTTTCCTGACATACAGACACGATGTATGGAAATAAGTACTGTCAAAAGATTGTTTATTTCTCTGCTTAACTCTTAAAGAAGTAACTAAAGGTTTTGCTTTTTGCATCTGTGGGAGAAAACAGTTTTAGTGCAAGGAGCCAATCTATATTTAAATCCCACTGTTGTAAGTTTGCTGTGATCACACAGTTGAGCACGTGCTTCCTTTTAGATCTCTCCAGGCGCTGCCATGCAATCACATTCTCCTAAGATCTTTTTTATGAAGTTAATTTTTGGTGACAGATGAAAGATGCTTGACTGGTGTCCTTAGAGACTCTGGCCCTATTTCCACTAGCTGAGGTTCTGCCTCCTAAGTTAGCTGAAAGTTGTGATGTTTGATTTTTATTTTTTTACTTCTTATTTTTCCCTGTCTCTTGTTTCTACTTGTGTTAATCAGCTTTGTGTTACATAGCAATGGAAATAAGCCCACTGATTTCTCTGAAGAATTTCCCGCTTCGAGTCACTAAAGGTATGTCAGCATCATAGTCTGCAAGGGTAGCTGCTTAGGGAATAGATGAACCCACGCTAGTTGGTTGTGCTTGGCATATTTGCACCTGTACGTAGGTAAAACTTAACCTTTTTTTTAAAGTAATTATTTTAGATGTAGAGGTAGCAGCAGTTGAAATCTGCGTGAGAGTCAGGATAAATATTTTTGGTTTTCTATCAACATTGTTGTTTGTCACCAAACAATTTAGATGTGACACCAGTGCTTAGCAAGTACACTGTTAAATGTAGTGTTAATATCCTTTCAGAGAAGAGATGTAGATCTTGCAAAGACACAAAACAATTTGTTTTTTTTTAAGTTTCCTTTTAAGATAGTACTCACTTTTGTTTGTTTTTTTTTTAACCTTTTGCCAGATAAGAATTACCACATTTATGTTTAGGATGAAATGAAGTTAAATAAAAATTTGAAGTTGTTCTCCAGCATCCCTTATCTTACTAAAGGATTCTTCAAATTTTGAATTGGAAAGAGTTAATCTGAGCCAGCTAGCGTGCTAGCAGTAAAACTCAGTGTTTGCTAATATTTCAAATTGGGCTAAATAATTCATTTAAGTGAAGTCTGTGCTACTGAGGGCAGTAGTTGACCTAGAAGGTTGTTAGCCATTCCTCTACAATTGTTGATGTTTGGGACATTATATTGTTATGCATTTTCCATATGCAGTGTGTGACTGCTTGTTGCAATATTTATTGTCTAAACTAGTCTGCATGCTCTTGTCTTTTTCCTACGTGCTCACACACTTAATTAACAACTAAAGACAGTGAGACTACCAAGTAGAAGGTAGAATCCTATCTTCTCATAATGAATGTCTGGCTGCAAACCCAGTAGTGGAAGACTGGATGCAGAAAATTGAATCTCATCTGATATTAATAGGTAGAAAGATAGCTGTCCTCATGAAGCACTATATAATCTCCTGCAATATGGAGATTGGGAAGGAAGCAAAACAATCTCTTCCCCAATAGGGTATGGTGTGATGTCTTCCTAGGCTTCCTGTGTGTTACACAGTCTAATCTTGCTCTTCCACCCAGTGGTTTTTCAGCTTATGTTTTGTGTGATTGCTGTATTGAGTATAGAACTGTATGAGATGGGCTGCTATAGCTTCTGCAGGTGGTGCTGAATTTGATGTTGCTATATGCTGGCAGTGTTTTTACAGAGGACTTCAGAGTCAGCAATGTTAAGCAGTGCTCCAGTTCAGGTTTTGTGTGCGCTGTGAATCAGGCAGAAGGCTGAGTTGAAAGACTGTTGATACAGCATTCTAGAAGAAGCTCATGTGTTGCTATTATTCAGCTGGTGCTCTCTTGCTGTGCTTATTAACATGTTTTTCTTAACTTTTTTAACTTAACAAGGTACATTTTTAGAGTCATTCAGCTGAAAAATTAAAATGCATAATATTGCTGAAAGTACGTCTCTGCAGGATTGCTTTTTGATGAGGTTTCTTTACTCCTAGCATGTATGTTGAATGAATTAAAAAAATCTGTATCAGTGATAAAAATACCTCTGTAAAACTTTTACTCAATTTGTGTTTTTTTTTACCTTCTTCTCCCTCCCTTCTCATCTCACTAAATGCTTTCAACCAGTCTTGTATTTAAGTACACATTTAATAAACGTTTATTCACTGCTTTGTATACAAACAGTTCTTTATAAATTTGGCTTGTTGTGTGGTCAAGACAAAGGAAATTCAGCATCCTCTCACTTTAACAAGCATATGTCTCATCCACCCAACCCAAAGGGCATCTGGCCTCAATTTTTTTTATTTATTTTTATTTTTATTTTTATTTTTTTAAAAATAATAAAGTAAAAATCATTTGCTGTAGGCAGAGAAGAGAACAGGTAGGCCTGATGTTAAGATGTATCTTGGATGTGACGTTCTCTGTCCAAAGGAATATGTTTATTGGTTCCTTTGGACTTTGTGATGTGATCCTCATGCTTTCCCAATGCTGCACTCAGCATAAGTAAAAGGAGTTTTTTCCCCTGTAATTAATCCCTGCTCCATTATCTCCTGTCTTTCACCCTGCCCTTCTTACCACATCTGTATATTTTCCATTTTTAACTCACTGAAAACTTGAAAGATACGGTAACAAAACAAAGATGGAACATGAGAAAACAAAGCAAAAATCCACAGTGTCTTCAGAAAAATGCAATGACTTAAAAACTTAGAGACTTCAATGAATGGCTAAGAAAACTGATACCACTGGAAAACTGGCCAATGTAATAGTCTTTCTGATTCCCCACCTCTTTTCATAGGCTTTATATTTTATTTATTTATATTTATTTAATAATTGAGGAAGATATGATGTATAAAGATGTGGGAGTGCGGAATGGTAGTGGTACAGTGGGGAGGAAATGCTGAAAACATGCAAGCAGTAAAATCACACTGGTAACTTCTGCTTTAATGTCATATGTGCTAAACTTTACAATAAGCAATTTTAATCAGTATTGCAGTAAGCAAATATTTATTGCAGTTCTAAGCTGTGGCTCAAGCTATGCAAAGGCAGCTTCTCTCAAGATGAAAACAATAGATCCACACTGAAAATTCAAATCACTGACTGGGACGTGAAATTAGCTCTAAGTGGCTGGTCAGGCTAGTACTGCTAGGTGGTTTTGGAGCTTAACTGCAAGACCAGCCTGGCTGTATCTTGTCTGGCAACAGAGAAGAGCCCACCCTGAAGGAGACATTTATCTTCTGCCTTTCAGAACAGTCTCTGGCCAGCAAATGTGGTATATGCCTTTGCCCAAGGGGTGATTAGAAACATGATTTGCACACAAAAGATTGGTCTGTCTTATTTGCTAAGCAGAGAAGAGCCACGTACCACTAGAAGCACTGGAACTAACGATACTCATTTTCTTCTGATTTCTTGATTTGATTTGTAGCATCTAAACAGTTTAAGTTATTGTTTAAACAAGGCTGAGTTACTCATGACATCTCTTTCAAGTTTGGATTCCCTCCTGTTGAAAAGAAGTCATTTTCTCTCCAACAGAAGTTAACTTAATGTTTTTGAAACCTTGAAATTAGTTTCAAAGTTACTTTTACGCACACAAGTATGTATATCTGCAATGTAGGTCTTGTTTCCCTAGGAGCATGGATATTGAGAGGTGATTTGGAAAAGAGGTCAAGTTTATGTAGGCGATCATGACCATTCTTTTGTGATTAGGATGATTTATACACATAAAGGAAACACAGAAGTCATTACAATTATCCTTGATTCTCTTCAGTTTGTGTCAAAGCGTATTCCTGGTTCTAAGGCATGATTCGCTGATCTTGTTAAGCCTTCATGGCCCTTGTAACTAAATAAAATATTTTAAAACCTGCTTACTGCTGGCTTCACTATAAAGAAATCTCCAAGACTGCCTGTCTTTTCTAGACATTTTTTTTTGTTAAAGCAAAAGCTTATTTGAGTAGATTCAGTGTTGAGCCCTGAAATACGAATGCTTTTCCAAAGTTACAGATGAGTTACATCTAGATGAGTTTAAAATATAGTATCTCTTCGTATCTCTTCATCTCTGCCCTGTATACTTTTTCCCTTCAAAGAAAGTTAGCTTTTCTACTTCTGAAACCTTGAAATCAACTGGCAGTTTCAAAGAATTTTTATGTATATACACAGGCAATGTAGTTCTTGTTTCCTTGGGAGCATAAATGTTGAAAGATGAGTTATGTCCAGGCTTAGAAATGATAGCCATCACCTCTGTGACACTCTGTGCCTCCTGTCTGCAGTGCCAGACAGAAGTCAGGATTGTGAATGCAGTTCAGAAAGGGGACCAGAATATGCTTTATGGGTATTGCCAGAAAGAAGTTTCTCAAGTTTCCACAAAATATGATTTGGTCCTTATTGTTTTGGAACCAAAGTAAATGTCCTTAGTTGCTAAATTTAATTCCAAGGTTAAACTTCTCCAGTGCTAATCAGGTTTGGGTTGGCCCCTGTTGGAGAAAAGAGCTTCATAGTTCAGCTATACCTTTTACTAATATAACCTGAGCAGTTAGTAGTGGATGCTGTTCACTTATTGTGAATTAATTCTCATACTCCCTCTTACTGATGTAACTTCAGATTTTAGCACTGTGGCAGGAATTCTTCCTTGTTAGTTTTCCAGCAGATGTTCCATATCTGGGGTGTATAGTCACAATTTCCCCTCAGGCCCCGCTGCTATTTCTGAATGAAAGGGGGGTGGAGATGCTGTTCTAGTGGGAAAATGTAGATGGGGAGAGTTGAAAAGAATTAAAGGAGGGCAGGAGGCACAGAGCGCAGCAGCTGCTGTTGTCACAAGTGAAAGCACTGTGAAACACTGTCCTTTTCTTTCCTTCCCCCGCACATTCAGGCTTCGGTGAGAAGAATGGCAAAACAAACAGAATAACATATGTTGCCATATCCCAGGTCCTGTAAGGAGTGAAAGAGCTGTTAAATCCAGAAACATAACTGCATAACTTGACCATTTTTTCTTGAAGGTTTCAGACAGATTCACGGGTCTCATCTGTGTAATTTCCAGTTGGAATTAAGGCTAAAAGGATCAGTGGTGAATACATCTTAGGAAGCTTTCAAAATAACAAGTTTGTTGAAGCTCAGAGAATCGGCCACAAGATTTGTCTTGCAGTGGAGCATTTAATGGGCTAAAAAAGTCCTTGCTCCTCCTTCTGACCATTTTTCCTGGAATCTGTTAACTAGTTTAATAGGGCTGCATGGCCTAAACATTTTAATGCTAAATTTGGGCCAGATGTTAGACATATGAAAGCAATTTCTGTGCTCATGCAATTGCACAAAGGCACAAGTGAGCACGAGAGCTATAACCTGTTGCTTTTTGCTAGGGATTCTCCCATATATTTGATGCTGTTTCTGGTAGTCTCCTCATAGAATGTTTTTACCCTGTCTAACTACTAGGGGACTGGTACCGCTGCCAGCTGTGCTGAGCTGCTTCTCTAGCCTCCTTTCCAGGAGCATCGTGGTTTTGGCTCAGCTTCTTACCTACCTCTAGGTTCAGATTCAGGAATGAGCAGTACATTAGCAGCAGTGCTAGGCTGCTGTAGCAATGGATGTGATTCCCACAGCTGTCCATGTGAACCTGAGAAGTGCCTGTAATGGAAGTTATGAAAGAGGAAGAGATTTTTCTCTGGACAGTAAGAAAAGAAGCTGAGGAGTCTCAAATATTATCTCTGTTTGTCATCAATACCATTTAAAAAAAAAAAATGCTGTTCTTATAGTGCCTTTGCTGGATATGTAAGGACATTATAAGCTGCTTCAGAAAAGTTTTGCTGTTTTCTGTGCATAACTTGTACCAAAAGTGTTGTTTTACCCCATCCCTTGCAAATGTTTAAGACTGAATTGGATGGGGCCCTGGGCAACCTGACCTAGTAGTTGGCAACCCTGCCTAAAGCAGGGGATTGGAACTAGGTGATCTTTAAGGTCCTTTTCACTCAAAGCTATTTTATGATTCTCGTGGCTGTTCTACCTATCTGAAAATGTCACTGTTGGATAGGGCTGTGACACAGATCTAGATGTTGGCCTCAGCTGCACTTAGAGTGCATTTAACCTGTTATGGGGGCAGCTCTAGATGGTTTTTTCCTTTGATTTTAATTGAAAGAGAATTAATAACGCATGTGTGCAGTAAAGGCTACATAGTCTTTTCTCAGTTTCTTAAGAAGGCTAATCCAAAGTGAATGAAAGTCTGTTCATATATAAAGCTCCAAAAGCTTCATTTTTTTTAGGAATCGTATGATTGGCACTCAGAATATAGTGGCAGAAGCTTATTTTCTCATTACGTTTCCTTTGCATTTCCTTGTTATTTTGCACAAAGAATTTGGTCCAGCTGGGTTTTCAGCACTTAATTTCAATACTCCAAAGGAAAAATATTAGAGAACACGTCTTTCATCCTCACCACTCTGGATGTTGGGAATGCAAAAATCCATGTTATGTATGGATTTATGGAGCTGTAATGAGCAGAGTGGATTCAGTGAGGCATAGCACTACAAGAAGAATAGTTGCCCATCATAAAACTTACTTGAAAGACCCAAATGCTCTATCAAGCATGTTTCATTTTATTTTTGATACGATGTTATGATTTTATGGCAATACTAGAGTTGTGATATCTGTTTACATTTTATCTGGATTTAATAGGTCAGGTTAAAGGAACAATACATAACTTTTTAATGTTAAAAGGGGCATCATTTTTGCTTTTTTTTTATTTTAATGCATTGTGAAAAGAAGGCTTTTCCTTTTTCCAAATTTGATAGGAACTTGGTGTAGATAAGAACTATGCTAGGAATATCTAGTGTATCTCTTCTTTTTGGGCTCAGTCAACAGGTCATGAGAAAGGGGCCATAAGAAGTAAGAAGCATCTAGTGACCAAAGTACCATTTTTCACAGCTGTAAACTGTGGTGGATGGTGGTTGGTGTGGGTTTGGTTTCTGCAACTCACAGGAGGAAGGATAGAGTAGCAAGAGACCTCAGTATAATGCTGAGGTTCCAAATTAGCATAACACCTTGATTTTTTAATTTTTTTATTTTTTATTTGAAACAGTTGTATCCTGCCTTCATAGTTTCTGTGGCCCTAATCTCCCTTCTAGCTCTGCAGAGGGGCTGCAACTACAGTTGGTTAAATCATGTTATAGCTGTCTATGACAAACTGGGGGATTTTAAACATGCAAGATCACACAGGAGATGTGAAGCTTCACCAAGCCACACAGGATGACTATAGGGCGCAGAAATGTTAACTGAGGAATTTCTTACATTGGGTTGGTTGAAGTCGTTACAATCTTAGTGTTTTATCATGTGTATATGTAGAAGGGTGGGAGGGCAGGCAAGCAGTGGCATGCATCTTCCATTGTGCCTGGGGATGGTGTTCTCGTAATACCAGAGGAAAGTTCAGAGAAATGTTTGTGCTCAGTAATTACATTCTGGCTTTCCGTGCAAGCTAATTTCAGTCTTTGCAGTTGCCTTCATCTATCGACGGAGCATAGTGATAAAACCGCTTTTCTTCTCTAATCTTGATTTTAGTTCCACATCATTTTTTTTTTTCTGTATGATATTTGAGCTTTGTCACCATACAAGCAGCAAAGAAGCAAGCAGTTCTGATCAATAACCCTTGTGTTCCCACAGACACAGATGAAGAACTTGCTCCTGCTCCTGTTCCTGCTAGCAGAGATGCTGCCTTCTGCATTTTCAGTAAGTAGAAGCTCTTCTGAATACCTTTGCAAGAAGTTAAAGGTACTTGTAGGAAGTATTTCCAAAAGAACTAATGGGTTGAAGTCATCAGGCCTACTGTGGTTCTTTAAGAAAAGTCTAATGTAGCAATTAAACAAGAAAGTTCTGGCAGCCTTTGGCTTGAGAATTGTTATTTGCAAAGCAGTAATTGCTATATCCTGCTTCAAAGCTTTAGAGAACTGACATGGAATTAAGACGAATGAATCTTTGGTTAGCTGATTTAAACCACTAAGGCTACACGAAAGAGAGAAGTTGTATGGTTTCGGTTTTAAGGGAGGATGTAATAATTATACTAAAGCAATTCAGTATTGTCAGAAATGGAGCACAGTTGTTAGGAATTCATGTTCCTCTTCTTTGTAAGGGAAAAGTGGGACCTTTCTGAAGTAAATGAAGTTTGAGAGCAGTGCTTCTGAATTTGTCTTCAGCTGTATTAATGAGTTGGACAATCTGAAGTAAAAGGGGACCTGCTGAGTAGATGGGAAGTCTTAGCAAAGGAAGAAGTGTTATGTTTGTTAGATGTAAAGGAACAGAAAAGAGGGGATGGGAAGAAGTAATTATCACCTGGAGTTAAGTGTTTAGTGGAAGTTGTGAGGAATTATATACCACTAAAATTAATGAGTCCATAACTTTTAATCTCTCAAGCAATTATGAAATTCTGTTCCTATATTCAGTATTTGCAAGTGCTTTGTAGGCCTCTTTTGAAGATAAGGGACAAGACGCCAGAAACCAAGCAGAGTTTTTTAGCTGTCATAGACTTCTTATCTTGAGTTGGAAATATGCTTAAATAAGATCTTTCTATCTCAGATCTTGAAGAAGATTATGCTTTATAGCTAAAGAACCACAAGCAGAATATACATTATTCAGTTCATCTTCTCACCTGCCTATCTGCAGCCTGGTGATGTTTTGGAAGGGAAATGTCTGAAACACTCTATATACAAATACAAATGCTGACATTTCTCTTTAGCATTAGACTGTCCCCTGTATGCATTCAGTAGGTCCTATTGAAGGCATGCTGAGTGAAGGAAAAAGGTTTTGCTTGGCCACCACTTTATTTCAGCTTCCCTAATGTACTGGATCTGTCCAAGCTATAAAAAGATCGGAAGATCCAACAGCACTGAGACATTCTGCTGTGGTGATTCTCCATAGCATACTGTGTAGAACCACGGGTTTGTTTTGCCATATATTCTGATTCCAGATACATCATAAGCAGATGTCTAGAAAAATCTATTAGAAGAATGGTAAATATGCATAATTTTCCTCAGTGTGCTTCCACTGTCCAGTCATGTGTGGTTTATGAACCCTTCAGGCTGGAGTCATCTCTGTTTCTCTTCCTCAAACTTGTTCATTGCCTCCTTGAAGCAATCTAAACCTCTAATGGCACAACATTTCTGTCAAAACCAAGATTCTGCTCTTTAGTGATTAAATCATATGTCACCATTGTATTTGTTAGGATAGGATTTAGCTTTTTTCCTTTGCACCGCTTAATTTATGTACGTGAAATCCCAATTTTCATTTTAGTAACTCGTTACTCATCGTATAGTGTCTTTCTGTAGTTCTTTGCAGTCTGTCTCTAGTTCTCTGTCTTTTATTATGCTTATCGTTCATCTTTGTTATTTGCATGTTTATGGTGTAATTCGTGAATATGTTGAGCAGTTCATGTTCCTTAGAGAATTCTGCTGCTAGTATCAGTTTTTGCAGTGAATGGAGATTTCACTTCTACATTTGTTTTTGACTTCTATCCATGCAAGGATTTTCCTTCTGGCTACTTAGCTTCCTTCAGAGCTTTAGGTGAAGGATTTTGTACAGTCCTTTTTGGAAATCTGAATGTATCAGACAGATTACCTTTGTTGGTATGTTTACAAATATCTCAGAGAACTGCAACAGCCTTTAAATGACTTGTCTTTAAAAAAGCCTAGTTGACTCTTCCCCAAATATATGTATGCAGGTATCTGCTAATTCTGTTCTCTGTTATAGTTTCTATTAATTTATTTAGTAGATATCAGTTTTATAGTACATGGGTGTGTAATTCTTTGGGTTCTCCTGAGGTCCATTTGTAAATTGGTGTCAGATTTTCCACTTCTCAATAATCACATACTGAAGCAGTTTTAGCTGAAAGAGTTGTCTGCCAGTATATAATCATTTGTTTGTTTCAACCTTGAGTTCCTGTTAGGTCATTTGGATAAACAATTTCTAGTGACTTCATTCTGTTTGTTTTGACCACTTTTCCAAAATAAGTCTGTGGTCATAAAATGTTCTCACAGTCCTCTTCTTTGTGGAGCTTTCTGAATGTTTCTTGTTCCTTCCTCAGGGATTTCAGTAATTAATTTAACTTCTCTGCATTAGCTGCGTCTTTTTAGCTTGCTCTTATACTCTAGTCAGCTCCAGGCCACCCTGAGCCTCAGGAACGCTTTCCATTTCTGAAAAGTAGCTATTACCTGTTCTACCCACTAGCCAGTGAATTAGACCTGAGGCAGCACCTACCTGGTTCTGCAGTAGGTGAGGCAGGTGCTACGCTCTGTCTAGCTGAAAAGCAGGGGATGTGGAAAGAGACAGCTATATTGTGCTAGAGCCCATAATGGGGTAGAAAGAGTGAGGTGGGCTGAGGGTGGTAAACACAGGGAATATGGGAATGAGTTGCGAACTGTAAGGGAGTGGGTTAAGTACTCTAAGAAGAGCCTAAAGTATCTGGAGGGGCTGAAGTTGTAGGGGAACAGATGGATTTTAGTGGGTTTGTTGGAGAGGATATGCTAACAAGCTAGGGTGGTAGAGGGTAATGGAAGATGGACACAGTGAATTCAAACCTCAAGCCATTAAACTGTTAAAACCTTGCTTTTTTCTTCTCTTCGAGAAACAGTTTATCTTAATAAGCTGCTCTCTTCTTCTGTATCATTTTGTGTTTCACTTCCTGCTGTCACTATCTTGTTCTCTCTCATTCTTTTTTTTTTTCCTAGGTTTGTTCAAATGCAGTTCTTTGATTGCATATTCATTATTCATAAAAATGGTACTTGGCATTCTTCACCTTCAAAGCTCTTTGCAAGCCTGCTGTGTCTGAGCCAAGATCAATGGTTAAGAGGGAATTATAAAAAATGCTTTGTTCATGTAGTTCTGATTCATTCGCCTATTTTTTGTTGCATTTTAGGCTAATAGCATAGCTGGTTACAGATGGCTTTATCTTGAAAATGCATCTATTGGAATAATAACATGTAACTACATTATAAATCTCTGAGATATACTGAATGTTCTCAGCCCCTGACAGTTAGGTGTGAACATTGAATGCCACATCTTGCAGGGTGTAGCTGTGTGGAAATATTTTAAGTGGTCATCATTGTAGTAAAGGACAGGTCTTCTGAACGTAGAAAGGAGAAGGAAATAGCTCACATCCTGAAGAGCATGTGGTTTTACAACATATACCAGGTACGTTGTTTTTCAGAGTCTTGATGGCATTGCTAGGCTTTACTGGCCCTGATCAGCCTCCTTCCACCTTGCTCTATTTAAGCCCTCAGATCTGTCAGCTCCCCAGCAACAATGCTATAATAGGGCCTGTTCTCAGCCCCAGGGAAGTGCTTGATCCCATGAGACAGGCCTGGCTGTAAAGACAGCTAGGCTGTAAAAGCCTAACCTTGTTCTGCTGCCCCTGGGAGATCCTGCCACTGGACCCCAGCTTCCATGTCCTCCTGGCACATTGACAGCTCTTTTTTTTTTTTTTTTTTTTTTAGTCTACCTCATTAATCTTTCTGTAAGAATCTAACCCTTTCTAAGGAATTATTATTCAAACCTAGTAAAGCTCCACAGAGACTTCCATTAGCCCAACCTTTGGCAATGAAACCATTATGGAATAAATGGCTGCGGCGATAACTTTCTTTTGTAAAACATTCAGTTTTTACCTTTCTTTCATAGATGTTTCAGCAGCAAGGCTAGAATTCAAGGTGTGTTAAGATAAGCCTTATTTCAGAAAATATAAACCCCAGAAAGTTAGAGTTTATCAAGCAAGAGTAGTGTAGTGTTATTTATTTGAGAAATACTGTGAAAGATTAAAGAGAAACAGTCTGGTCTTAATTGTAGTTTTACACCACAGAAGTGTTGTATAAAATGACAGTTACATCTGGGGAATCAACTTCGCATTACTCAAGTTATCGTTGGCAGCTGTATCTATACTCAGTGAGTAACAATACAGAGATACAATACAAAGTCTTGTGCTTCCAATGTAAAGAATTTCCAGTGTAAACTTACAGTGTAAATTTTCCACCGGTCTTGGTGTTGGCACTGAGATGTTCTTGGGTCTGAATGGAATCTTTTAACTGCATGATGCAGTTTCAGAAGTCAAAATAACAGCTTTTCGGCATCCAGAAAGATCCTCCAATTGCAGCTGAGTGGAACAAAGATATGTGACCTGCTGAGCTAAAATTGAGCAGTAGTCTTGTTTAAAACTGATCATGATTGTTGGAGCTGTATAATGTGATATTTTATTGCTGCTTGCCTATTTGGAAAGGCAGCACAAAGAGTCGTGGAACAATTAAGGTTGAGTAGGCCATCAAAGGTGCCCAATGAATAGGGGAACACTAAATGGAAGATTCTGGCTGGAATTTAGTTTGTTTGAACCTATGGTTGCAAATCTTCACTGCTCTCTTTGGACTGTGTAGTAAATGTATGTTTGCTTTCATAGCTTATTAGTAATTAGTGTCAAGGCACTAGGGGAAAATACTTATATTGACTCATAATCCATATTAAGTTATACGAACTTTGTAGATCATTGCATCCCTACAATGCACATCTGGGACACACTCTCTGCTGTGCACAGTTTCCTATTGTCATCGAACTGATTGAGAAGTGTTTCAGGGGCCCTCTTTAAGTTATTCCTACATACTGCCAGAGTTTTCGGGCTTTTTGGGCTAAGTACCACTCATAGCTTCTTTTCCAGTACATGTTTGATATGTAAAAATATATATTTTATGATATATATTATACTATCTAGTGCCATTTTCCAGAGTTATCTTACTTTGTGTGTCTGATACATACTGAAATTCTCATTAAAGACAAAGATTGCAGCTGTAGTGATTCAGAGACATACGTCTTCTATTTGCTTGTTTTGTCAGAATCAGTCGGCCTGATAAAGCAGGTGATCCAACTACATCACTAACACATCCATCAAGGAATTGATGAAAACAATGCACTGTCCATAAAAATGAAATCATTGACCTTGTAAACTTTTGGACCACCGTAGCTCACTTACCAATGAGCCCTTAGAGCATGTGATTCCAGAGTCATGTTTTCTTCATCAGTGTTGCTTGAAGATAAACATTGCCACTGCTTTAACAGGCAATAGAACATGACAGAGCAGCTAGGCATTTACTGTTCTTCCTTTCTGGAGTTTTCAGAAGTGAGATAGTTGTATACTTTCTCTGGCTTTTTCTGAAACATTAAAATATATACTTACTGCTGATAGAGGACCTACATTCTTGAATGCATGCTAAATTCAAGCAGAGGGGGAATGTAGCCAATTGAATTAATAGCAATGATTAAGTTTTTAGGCCTTTAGCTTCAGGGTCCAGCAGGGCCTGGCATTTAGTGATTCTGGCTGACAATAGATAAAAGCATTCTGGACTCAGAGCAGAGCATAAAGAGGCTTTGGGGACAGAAATTAGCTGATAGCATCTTAAAACATCTTGTTATCAGAATATATAATAATAATTTCCTTATTTATTATGTTGCTTTATATTTGTGCACGCATGCATACAGTCACGTCACTGACATATTGGGAGTTGGGTTCCTATTAAAATATTTCTAACACCATACAGCTTTGGAAGGATTCTTCTGTCTGACACTCCTTTTGGGGTGTACATAAATGAAGTGATACTGAGAAAATGATTGTTTCTGCACTCTGCAGATGTATAAGGCTTACAACAAAGAGTCCCTGCAGATTTTGCTCTCTGTAGAAGGAATAAAGAATGCTACTTCTGTAGGAGAGATATTGGAATATTTATCATGTTGGTGTGTGTGTCAGGGAAGGGTTTTCTGTCCTAATTGCCCTCCTGTAATCAGTCTTTCAAATGCACCTATTTGGTGCATTTGGATTTTTATCTACATGTTTTCTTCACCCTTATGTTGACTGAAAGATTCCTTGTTTCCAGGGTGAGCTAATACTGCTTCTAAATCAGTCAGCTGATACAGAGGAATAAGACTGCAGAGAATTAGAGTGGTAGCATGTTTCATTCTTTTGGGAGTAAGGGAGAAGGGATTACAGGGGGCAGAATTAGGTGCCTGAAAGAAACACTTGGGAAAATAAGACGCTTTTCTGAAAGCTAAAACTCTATTGATGGGATTACTCCCGGAAAGGCAAATGAGAATGCCAAAGGCAAACACTGAGCTGAATATTTGGAACAGAACAATGGTAGCTAGGTTTGGCAAGAGGTCAGAGAGACATTGACTTGGCAGACAGAAAATATGTGGAAGTGGTTGTAACCTGGGTAGTGCCATTGAGTGAGCAGAGTGAAGGTAAACAGAGTTAGTCTGAACTAGAAAACTTGTCCTGAAGGATTTTGCTTGCTGAGGTGTTAGAAAGAAATGCACAAAAACTTGCATGAAGAAAATCAAATAGCGTAGGCCAAGAAAAATGAGCTTCACATTAAACCAGTGATGAAAATGGAGTGACTCTGGAGAATGATAGTTGTGGGTATGGTCGTAGCAACTGCGTAAATACGGTAAGATATCTTTGACTGTGTTGCCATGTCTGTAGCAGGGAATTACTTCTTAAAAGAGGCCGAGAGGAAGAAAAACAAGACTATAACTCAAGAACTTGCAGTCTGGCAGGGAATATGTGCAGAAAATTACAAAAACTGTTTACATGACAAGGGAGGATTAATTCGTGCATCTTGCCCAAGTTGAATTCATTGGATGATTTATAATTATAGGATAGTTGCTGTTTCTAGAAGAGATTTGTATGTCTTATGTAAAAATGATTAACTGAAGTGAAAAATACATTCAAAAAGTGAGGAGCTCCTGCCTTCTCTGTAGGCCCTGGAAAGCAACCCTGGTGGGTGCGAAGTGTGAATTGGGGTGGGGTAATATCCCTGCAATAGTGAAATTCTACATCTCTAGCACGTTCCTCCATTCCAGTAGAAAACTCTTACAACGACACCAGCTGCCTGATCATCAGGCAGTAATTTACATGAGAATGCAGGAGGGATAACAGGAAGGGGTGGTAACAGAACACAAGCAGGGAGATATGGAGGGTGAAGCTGTGGGGTGAAGTAATCTAGTCACAAAAGGGGCTCTGTGAATCTAGAGGATAGGCTGGGAGCCAGACCCAGAGGTTATGTAGATTTGAAATACAGTGTGGGTGAAAGAAAATTGGAATACATCCCTTTTTATTTTTACCTTTCATTTTCAATAATGGATTGTAATTACACACCAAAATAACAGCCTTACAGGCTTAATCTGAATTAGCCAAGTTAGCATTGGCCTGCATGAACCAGCAAGAAGTGAAACTGCACTGCAAATAGATAACGACGTTATGAAGTGATGCCTGCTTGCAATACTCAGCTCTCAGAATGAGCTGCTTCTCATTGTGCAAGAACAGCCTGAAGACTGCCAGTCTTACTGCATGCAATTTAAATAGATTCCTGATGTCTTTACAGCATGAATGATCTGCCACTAGATTATCACATGGGCTCTTGCTTGAAGCAATAGGTGTAGATAGAAAATGTATTAATATTCACCTGTTTTCATAATCGTTCTACCACGGCAGACATATGGCTTGTTGTAGTCTGTCTTGTGTTCTAGAATAATGAACCGCAAGCAGGAGCTGCTGTAGATCCTTGCATGTTGCTGAATTAATTTGTAGATTATTAAGGTGAGAGGGAAAAGGAAATGGAGTTTGCAAAGATACAATTTCTGACTCCTTTTTGAGTCTTCCTCTGCCTTTCTTCTCCTCATTAACTCAAATACCTAAATACCCGAACGGTATTTATTACCTTATCAGCTGTGTAATATTCATGTAAACTGCCCAACAGGTGCAGCTGCTCAGCAAATCCTATCTTTGCAGTGTCACTCCCTGAGCAACCCTTCATTTACTGTCTTTTTTTGCAAACATTGCATCCTGCAATTATTTTTATTTTCAGGATGTTGCTATTCTTCCCACTAAATCATAGAATCATAGTATCCTTGGAGTTAGAAGGGAGCTCTGAAGGCCATCTAGTCCAACACCCCTGCAGTGAACAGAGACACCGTGTTCTGCTGTATGCAGATCCTGTCAGCTGCAGCAGGCCTCCTTCCTGAAAACTTATTTTGTATGCTTTTACAACAGTGTATTTTGTGTAATTCTATGGCAATTTTAACATCTTATGCACATCATCATGCAGATTTCTCTTAATATAAGTATTCAGAATGACTTTCTAAAACAGAATGAGTTAAGGCTACTGCTAGTGATGGCCTGTGCCTTAACATGTAAAATGTTGTGCAGGTGAAAAATGTCCAAATACAGATTTTTTTTCCTGCCTTAAGATCTGTGTTCTAGGGGTTTATTTACTGCTTCCTTCATTTCTTCTAAGTATCTGGCTTGGAGCCAAGGACTTGGAGTTAAGGGGTTGTGTTTATCTGGTCTGGAGTGACCCTGCTCATAGCTCCTGAATTGTTTGCCTCTACTGCTTTGCTGAGAGGGAGTTGTTATCTTTCAGATGATTATTCTAAAGTACTGAGATTATGAAGTTGGAGCTGCTGTATGTCTTCAGGAATGTACTACTTCTAGTTACTAGAGGCTTGGCTTTTCTGATGTATTGTTCTCTGCCACGTTTCATGCTAGAAATGCAAGGTAGCAACACAGTCTATTTTGCAAGAGAACAAAGAGGTGTTGTTTCATTTTCATTGTGTATGTTTGTTTGTCATTTTCCTTATGTCTGTTTGATATGATTGTGCTTTGTGTTATTTACAGGGCCATAGGATGGGGCGGCAGGCTGGTGTTTGGGGAAGCTGGGGTGAATGGGGCAAGTGCAGTCGGAGCTGTGGTGGTGGAGTCAGTGTTCGGCAACGGCGCTGCTATTTCCAAAGGTAAGATCTAACCTCATTTTTCTTTCTTTAAATGTAGGAAAAAGTCATGTAAGTCCACTTTGACACAATCTTTTGCTTTAATCTCATCACTGCTCTATTGAAGAAGACTGTCTTTAACATGTCTTTGCTTGGACTCCTTTGCTTGAATACAGTGATCTCTCTTTGAGGCTGTACAATGAGGTGACTGGTATTGCAGCACCCATTCAATCAGGTCTAGCGTGGGAGACTTGGGGGAGCTGGAGGAAAGGTCAGAGCATTTGATTGCTCTCTCAGGAGCCAGTGGCTATGCAAGATTTTCTTGAGTTTATGATTTCCAGGAAGATAAATTGTCCCAGTGAGTGGAGTGGAGTAGGCTTAAGCAATGTTAACGCAGTGCCATCTCATTTGTAGCAGATTAGATTAGTGGTGACAGAGACTAGAAGTGTACTTGTTGGGAATTATGAACCTGAGAGATCCTGTTGTATAAAAAGCAAGAAAAGGAGGAAAAAAACTAACCTTCAGCCCCAGTAACATCAGAGGGGGAAAGAAACCACCCTCACCCTGATTTAAAGAAGGATCATCTTTGAAAGCTGCCTGTCATGGTATACACTCATGTCTTGTTGCCGGATTAGAATTCCTGGGGACTTGTCTCTCCATTTTAGAAGTGCTGAGATGTTAGATTTTTGTTGACTTTTCAGATCAATATACTTCATGGCTGTTATTCGCTATAATTCTCAGCTGAAAACATTTGACTGGAATCAGTGTTGCACATTCTTCATGGGCATCTTTAGCTCTCCCTAGGAATGGGCTTAAAGTGCATGTAAATAGCACAGTAAGTGATATGCATACCTATTCTGAATTAGCCAATGCTGTCTGTCTTGGAATATGTGTCTGGGTCTGGTAAGGATATGTCAGCTATGTGCTACTGGACAAAGGACAAAAAGTTCTGTTTCCATTACTTAGTGAAAACAATGCTGAAGAGCTATCCTGTAATTGTTCTTGTTTTATGTTTCACTCATGACAGATTGCAATCTGTAGCAGAAAATAACACTAGAAAATGCAAACTTGCATTAGTAAGAAAAAAGAAGTGCTTTTTCATTATTTTGCTGCTTCAGGAGACTGTGTAAATATTATATGCTGTATGTGAAGGTTATTTGGGATATCTACCATGAGATGATTTTTTTCCTGTGTTCAGACAGCTTAATGGAGTTTTTTCGGTGTTTCAGGACAGAAAGTGCTTCCAGTTGCATTGGACCAACTCGAAGCTATCGCTCATGCAATATTCAGGTAGAGTACAGTGTTTGTACTCTGTTGGGTTTTTTTGCTTTCTTGTTGCTCCTTTTCCCATTCATGTTCAGAAGTAATACGCTACTGTTAGATTCTCTTTCTCTGGCATTACTGATGAATGCTGTTCATCAATGGTATCTCTTCAAAAGAATATTGATTCCAGACAAGAATTTATCCTAAGATTTTATGTGTGAGACAGAAGGGACAGTTTTTAGCTGCACGCTTAATTCTCCTCCTTTTCCTGATGTCTGGTGAAAATGTTTTCTCCTCCAAACAGAGCTGTATGGAAAGCTCCAGAGATTTCCGGGCAGAGCAGTGTGCAGAGTTTGATGGGACAGAATTTCAAGGAAAGAAATACAAGTGGCTTCCGTATTATGGAGGTAATAATAAGTCTTGCAAAGTAGAGTTACTCTTCATCTCTGACTATCAACAGTATGTTTTGAGGTGACTATAATGTTATAGACTGTATTCCTACAGTAGATATTTTCCTAACTGCAGTAGCAAGGGGGTTTGGGGCATGGAAATAATCTTTTTGTCAGCAGCAAAGCTAACATGAAGCTGACATGAAGATGCTACATGGGCAAAGAGACACCTACCACAGCAGCAGTACATAATTGTCTCTTGTAACAGCTGTTCTTTCAGGAACATTGCTCAAGAAATCTGGAACTCGCTGCAGCTGATCATAAAGTATTAAAGAAGCCACAGCTCTGCTCAATTTTACTGTATTTGTGAAAGAATACTGTAAGATCTCAAGCAAGATGCATGAGAAATAAATGCATGTAACTAACAAGTCCTTTAGAAAACTTGAGATATTTGCAATTGGCCCACACTTCCTTGAGAAACCGCTTCTGGAAGCAGATTTAAGAACGAGAGTTCCTCACTCTGATCGTTCCCAATGCCTTGCTGTCTGTTAAAAGAACAGCTTTCTTGTGTTCTGTACCAACACATACTCTCTTTCCAAAAAGCTTTGCATTCACTCTGTGGAGCATAAGAAGAGTTCTACTAAGGAACAACCAAATATCCCATGGGCCAACACGATCTTTCTAGCACCTGCCAATCAGGGTGCCTGAGGAAAAGGATGCATACAATGAGGTTTTCCCGGTGTACTTTTCCATCATCCAGCAGTTTGTGACCCAGAAATCTGCTCAATATCTGCCACTTAATATCAGTTCACTCCTCTTTCTGCTTCTGTGATCTAAATCCAGGACTCTGATGCATTAGCAAGCTATTAGCCATGGTACACACTATTTTTTTTTTTTTCTCCTACCAGCACCCAATAAGTGTGAGTTAAACTGTATTCCGAAGGGAGAAAACTTCTACTACAGGCACAAGGAAACTGTGATAGATGGAACTACTTGTGAACCTGGCAAGCGGGATATCTGTGTAGAGGGAGTTTGTCAAGTGAGTCATCCTGTTGCTTCCTTCTTCTGCCATTGCAGAACCTGTCTTTCAGGTTCTTCCCTTTCTTCTACTTGGCCCTTTGTAATAATATCTAAAAAGTGGATTCATTCAGTTTCTGGGATGCTGAGGAGGATATCAACGGTATTTATCTACCTGTCTCTGGAAGTGAAAGGGAACAGGTCAGCTCTGTCCTTCTCTTGACAGCAGCTTTCCTACCTTCTGATTTCCCACACTCCCTAGATTCAGGCTTTCTTGTATAAGAATAATCCATCATTTAGCCATTTTGTCTTTCTTTCACTTGTCATTATGGTTTATTCATATTGATGCCCCTATGCCCTGACAGGCTGTTGGCTGTGATAACATACTAGAATCTACCAAGAAGGAGGACAAGTGCCTGCAGTGCGGAGGAGATAACAGCACCTGCTATGATGTGAAGGGCACTTTTGATGTGCCCAACCTTCCCAAAGGTACAGATGATCTGTATAGTTCAGGCAGGTGATAAGGGGAAGGTTAAAACTAAACTAATGTGGCACTTCAGCATCAGAAAATGTATTGATTGCCTTACTCAGGGAATCATTTTCTCAGTCTCAGAAGAGTCAAATGTACTTGAAATGCTCCAGGTGTCTCCCTGTTCAGTCTTTAACTATAAATGTACCACGTGAATATAGCTCTGTGCCATTTTCACAAGACTATCCCTATACACAGTGTCTCGAAAGCCCTACTAGAATTTCTGCAAGGCTATAAATGGAACGGAATCTTCTGTATTTGGCCGATTTTGAATCATTTCAAGACAACTGTGCTGTGATCAAATCTTAGTCAAGACCCAATATGCCAGTTACTGAAATCCTAGATTTTAGAACATAAAAAAAATGACTTTGCACTAATCCATGTGCTTACTTTTCTGAAGTGTAGTTGAAACTGTATGCCCATGGGTTGACATCTTGAGAGTTTTTGGTGAAGCTATTCAGAATACAGATAAAGTGACAACTGAAATGCGTTGAGCCACCATCATAAAGCTTATCCAGTTGTTCAGATACAAATGAAATTGGAAGAATCAGTGATGCACAAATGTGACTGTGTACTATAAACAGATAGATATTGAATAATCCCCATAATTTTTCTTCAGGGTACAATCAAATGTTCATCATCCCTGTGGGAGCCACCAGCATCCAAATCAAGGAGGTTATGCCAAGCAGGAATTTTATGGGTAAGACTGATATCGGAACATGTGTTTCAGTCTGTTTGGACTCCAGGCATTGCATTAAAATTTGGTTTTCAGGTTCACTAGGATTTGCGAGATTTGCCTTGATAGTTTGATCTGGCAGAGGGAAGAACTCTGAAAATCAGGTCTGAATAATGAGTATCTTTGAAGTGTTAATAACGCTTAACTCTGGGCTTCAGGTTTACCTCATTTTCACTGAAGGTAAAGTCAGTACAGGAATAAGCTGGAGGAATTTGGCTGTGCAGCATATAAATGCTTTCTCTGCAGCAAAACTGGCAAGAACTGTCTGAATATACAGCAGTTTCTGGCAAGTAAGTGTTAGGCTGGTCCAGCATTTTTGGTGGATAATGTTCACCTTTATTTGCCCCACTTGTGATGCAGAATTTAGTGAAAATGGGAGCATCCCTGTTGAATTCTTATTGTTCATTTTTATATGCAAATTTTTGCGATGGTGATAGGTGCTGCCATATTAGATTGTCACTCCACTTAAGAGGATTGCAATATTAATGCAAAGAGATGGTGCTCAAATGATGACGCTGAGAGCTCTGTGGGCTGCCAGTACCTCGAAAGTCCAGAACAGGAACTGTCTTGCAGTAGCTAGAACCAGCTTTCAAGTCATAAATGTTAATTTATTGTCTTTTCTTCTCTGGCATGTGGATTTATCCAGCTGTCAAGAATGTGCAAGGGGATTATTATCTGAATGGACATTGGACAATTGACTTCAGCCGAACGCTACATATAGCTAGCACAGTTATGCACTATGATCGTGGCTCAGAAAGTGATCTTGCCCCAGAGCTCCTCCATGCCAGGGGTCCCACCACAGAGCCCTTAGTCATTGAGGTAAGTGGCTGTGCTTGCCCCCACCGATACTGTTTTGTTTTGCATAGCAGTCCTCACTTAGTGCAGTGAGAGTGTATGGGTGGAGATGAGATGGGAAATACTCTTGAAGGGTAACTGGGCCTCCAGGAATCTTACAAAGCTGTAGGCCCTTAATCTAGACCATGGTGTTTTTCTTGCAGAAAACACAGTGTTATACTCTGGTTCTGAGGCCCAAAAAGGAGCAAAGCAAGGCTTGATGTATTCCTCTGAGCTCTAACTTTGAGATGAGTCTGCACAGAATGGGTTTGGTGCAGGGACAGGCTCTAGGGTACTGCATATTATAGTGTACCGTAGGCCATGTCAGGGTATTACTGTAACAGACCAGGTAGATCTTCTGTCTATGAGAGAGATGGATGCACCCTTTTCTAAAAAATTTTTCTAAAAAATGATACTCCCTAGATAATCAGAGAAAGCAAGGAGAAAATACAGCCTAGAGAAAAAGACCTCTTTGAACTGGAGGGACCAAGTCAACTCAAACCCTCAGGCACAGCAGAGAAATGCTGAGAAGGGAAGAAGTGCTGCTGCTATTTTCATGACTTTACCCCATCCTTTTATAGCTCATCAGTCAGGAGCCAAACCCAGGAGTACAGTACGAATACTACCTGCCTACACACAGACAGTCTACAGGTTACAGCTGGAGCTACAGTTCCTGGAGTGAGTGCAGCTCTGAGTGTGGAGGAGGTAAGGGGTCAAGACCTGGTTCAAGGTTTATATCCACACCATGAAGACACAGTGTGCTGCCCTTTGCAGCTGCTTCTCAGCAGTCTCTTGCTGGAAGACAACACAGATATCTGCTGGTGGCAGTTAAGGTTTTCTCAAGGGAGAGTCGAATATGGAATAACAAGAGAACTGTGTTCCTTGCATTGTCCTATCTAATTTTACATGTCTTAGTCCTCAGACTTGTTACTTGGATCTTGGATCGTAAGGATGTGTTTGTTTTATTTTGTCCTACCTCAGTTCTTAATGTCCTTTGCAGGCCTTTTCAAACACTTGAAACCACTTTCCAGGCTGACCTGGTCTGCAAAACTGGGTTGAAAAACACTGCTGTACCTCTACTATCACCTGTAAGATTCCATTTCTCTGAACAGGAAGATTGTCAGATTCTATGGGGTGTCACCAAATGTTCAGTTTGCATCAGCAAAACTATTGATTTCAAACTAAAAAACAACAACCAAAAAATGCCCCAACAATCAAACCAAAAACCTCCATCTGACTATGGAGTTTCTATCTGCCTCTTCTTGTCTTGCTGATGGCCATTTCAGTAGCTCTTGCCATACTGTGGTTTTGGGAGCTGATATTCTAAACCTGTAAGAAACATAAAGAGTTACAACATCTAGTCTTCACCAGACTGACCTTCTAGGTCTAACAGCACACACCAAGTGGGGTTCCTTGGTGAGCAGTATATGCATATGACATCTCCCTTGTGACTCTTAACCCACTCAAACAAAAGGAAAAGGTCCCTCACCTATACAGAATTATTCTGTCTTTTTTATTTCCTGTGAACTTGTGTACTCTGAGTAGGCATCATTCATACATGTGGTGACAGACCAAGAGCTGCACCTGACTCTTCCAGGTTGGTGAGTTGCAGGTGTGGATTCAGTGCTGCTTTAGAATCTTGTCTTAGCAATGCCACTGCATTTCAAACACCAGTGCATTGTTCTGGGTGCCCTACATTGATCAGCATACTTTCTTGTTTGACCTTCAGGCTTCCAGTCCCGTTTGGTGTTTTGTACCATAGACAATGAAATTTATCCAGACTATATGTGCAGTAACAAACCACGACCAGACAATAACCGGACATGTGGCCATCAGACTTGTCCCCAAACAAAACGGTAAGATTTCCTTTCCGCTTCTGAGCTCTGTCTTCCTCCTGAGGTGCTTTTGGAGCCAGGAAAATAGTGCTTAGAGAAAGCCCAAGACAAAGTTGGGGATGATAACTATATGACAAGTTTTTATGTGCACAAGAAATGGTCTTGATAGGTCCTATGTTCATTTCATAGATCAATTACATTTTCTTTCTAGCATAATTGTGGAAGATAGTCTTCTAGCCCATAGGTAGGGAAGGTAGAATCTGTGGAAGAAGGTAGGGAATAGAATCTGTGGTTTTTGTTCTCTTCAAATGGAGCCTGCCAAAAAAGAGAATTAGGTCAGAGCTGGTCTAATTTTGTCATTTATGCATTCTCAGTGTCCTTGCTCTTTGAAATAGGTGAATCCTGGAATCTTCTCTTTTTCTATTATTTTCAGATAATTTATCATTTTATCAACTGTTTCCCCCTTGTCCCTTGATTACACAGCCTTGATTACAATTTAAGCAATTGGCTTAAATTGGCTCTTAAAAGCATCCAGAACTGTAACCAGAGCCTTAACTGCACGTCTCATTGTGTATCTGGTTGTTATAGTGGAGACCTTTGAGAGTGCTGTTGTGGGCCAGGGAGTACCTGGAAAACTGGGAACATTTCTGAATTGGTGTTAGTCCATAGCTACTTGCTTTAAGTTGTTTAAATTCTTTGTTCTGTATGTAAAGGATTTCTTACATCTCTCCACCACAAGCCTGGAACCACGGTGGAGCATGGAGCTCTCAGATGAACAGGTAACAATGAGGAGACAATGGGAAGGCAGCTGCTATCTTCTGCTCTCCACCTAGTTGCCCACTAGAATCTGTGGGGACTTGGAGTCTTTCCTTTGGCACTGATGGTAGCAGTGGGCCATGCTTTGCTTGTGATTCTTGCTGATGAAAATGATGGTGGAGGGTGCTGGCTGGCAGCTTTGCTTAGGTGGTTTTGAGTGCTACTGGTAACTTGACTGGTATGGAATTGAGGAGGAGACAGATTCTTCATAGCTTTTGACTTGATAATCGTTTGTTTTAGGCCAGAGTGGTGGAGGCATGTTTTGTAAGATTTTTTTTGTTTGGTTAAGATAAAAAATAGGAAAAGAGAACGTGATGGACTAGGTCTATTGAGTCATTGACCAGGACTCCAGAGTGCCATAGCAAAAACCTCAAAGTTCCTCAAAAGCTCTTTCTTTGGCCTGGGTCCTGTATCAGGCAGAAAATTGCTTACATACTGTGGTGAGTGCAAGGCTGTCACAGATGCAATCCTTAGAATGTCCACTGAGGTGTTAGAAGTAAAATAGAATAAAAGCAAAACAAATGTTCTTAGCAAACTGCTAATAGCATAGGACTTGCCTCTTAATGGTCCCATCATTATGATTGCTTTCCATACAAGGGACATAAAACAAGTGTCAGAGATGTCTTCACTGCAGTTGAAGGAATCTGTAGTTGAGTCCATCCAGTTGATACAACCTTTCTGAAACTGCACGCTTTCTTCACACGAGGCAAAGTACTCCTGTTTTTATACCCTCTGGAACTTTTGTAAAAGCTCAATCAGTTAATTTGTTTTGAGCTCAGTAGCCACACGGCTCTAAGTGGCTTCTGTTTGCTGTAATTGTTCACTTTCCAAAGGAAATATCTTATTCTGTGATAAATGGTAATCAGTTCTAGGCTATCTGCTTCTTTAATAGCAGAAAAAAGGTATCTGAAGAAGATGAACATGTCTTCTCTTGGCTAAATCTGCTGTGGAATTTCTGAGGGGATATGAATGTGAATTGGCTGGCTGAAAGTCAGTGATGAGGGCAGACCAGGGGAAGCAACTGGAAAGGTAGGGGAGAAAACGTGAACTGTCTTTACTCCCTGGCTGGAGCTTATATGTCTGAAAGAGGGAGGTAGTAGATCACTGTGATACACCACCTGTGCCTTTTAACTGCTTCCACCCCATGCTGGAATCTGAAATCCCTGAAGTCAGGCCATGCAAGCTGTGCTCCCAGCTGTGTGGGCAGCACCGAGACACAGGAATGGACAAGGAAGGGATTCTACCATCCACTCTTGGCTGTTTTCTGCACATATGCACTTCTGCTAGCAAGGATGTAACATTCCCGTGACAGCTTCAGCAACCAAATCCAAAATCTATTTTGAAGTTTTTTTTGCTTTTGTTGTGTGCTTCTGTTAGATAATCTAGCCAATGAGAGGAATAAACCATCTTCCTATTGGTTTGTCAGTTAAAAGTTTGTAAGTGCTTCTGGAGAGTTGAGCATAGTTTGCAGGCAGATTGAGATCTCAGTTTGATGATGTCTTCTGCTTTGGATGGTGGCTGGAGCACGATGGATTGTTCAGCTTATGTGAGCTGCTTTTCTTTTAGCTGATCTGGATTGTTGTTTTTTTTTATTTGTTTATTGTTTCTTCCTCTTTAGTGTTCCATTCCAGGCATAATATTTTTGCAGATGTTAGGAAACCAAAAGCCATGGAAATAAAACTTCCCCTCAGAGAAAGCTCTGCATTTCCAGAGTGACAAGTGTTTTGTAGCTGGTCATTTGCCTTTGGAGTGGAACTCATGCTTTGCATTGCCAATCAAGCTGGGCAGCGCTTGGTGAAATAGGAACTTGTCTCTGACTCTGTTCTGCAAAGAAGATATTTTCCTTGTCTGACTGCAACATGGACACGGCACTGACCTCTGTGCCATTTAGTTGGGCCATTATTTGTTTGCTTGATTCTGTGATCTACAGGTGGAAAACAGGGGAATGGGGACCCTGCTCAGCTACCTGTGGTGGAGGCACCCAGACTCGCTCTGTTTACTGTGTAGCATTTGATGGTCAGAACTCCCAAGGTGTTGTGGACAATGCTGAGTGTATGGCCTTTGCACAGCAGCCTCACAGCAGTCAGCCCTGCAACAGGAGACAGTGTGCAACCTGGAGCACAGGGCCCTGGTCAGAGGTGAGTTTGTGTGAGAAGCAACTGCCACGTGGCATCCACTGAAGGAGAATATGCCAAAGCTTGAGGGTGAAAAGCCAGGCACCTTCTCTGACACTCTATAAGGTGGGTGTCCATCGCAAGGTGCAGACTATCCCTGCAGTCCTCCAGAGAAGTTCTCCAAATAGCATCTATGCCTTTTGATAATTTTTTTCCTGTTCCTTTCACCACATGCTCTCTCCCCTGTATTTTCATCAGATCTACCAGACATTGCCGCTGTCAGTTTCTGAGCCAGACCTGGTGAAGGTTGGGGGGGCAGGCTAAGAGCTTCTGTCCTGCAGCTGGTCTTGTGCAGTAACATTTCCCCTCTGTAAAACAGGAGCTCATGGTTCCCACTTATGCTGCTTATTTCCATGCGTATTGCTGGCCCAGCATTACTAGCCCCTGAATGGCAGTACTAAATCACAACAGTCAGTAAGGAGGATACTATTGAACTGCTGGTGACCTGCTGTTTACTGTAGGTTGTGTATCAGTGCAAGGCTTCTCTGGACAGCTGCAGTGTGTATTTATCCTCCAAACTACTCAGCACTACCAGCCAGGCGTTTAGAAGGCATCTTATGTTCAAAAGTCATAGAAAACAAAGGTAGAAAATATTGAATTGCATCTACTCAGTCCCTAAAACGAGTGAATTTTCTTTTGAAAGAAGCGTGTTGCTTGCTTGCAACATTTGATTTACAGTCTTGTGGTATTTCTTTGAGATGCAGCAGCAGCATGAAATGCAACTTTGAGGCATGATAAACAGGACTATAAGGTTTTTTTGTTGTTGTTGTTTTTATACTCTAGACATAAGGTGTGAATACTGAGGTGAATTCAGGGTTGTGGAATGAGAGCACTGTTTAGGAAAGGCACAAAGCACTAAGTGACCTGTTCTTGCACAATGATTCCTAAGTGATTCATTCTGGGGTTACAAAAAAATGACTGTTCTTCATCTATGTTTTATTAGAGATAAAAAGTCACTCTAGTAAATAAGTAGCAGAAACTCTACTTGGAAGCTCAAAGTAGTTCAGACAGCTCTCAGGTAATTTCCTATGTAATAGACTTTGGCAATTCCTGGAGAACTGAGCTGGATTCCAGACAAAACCACTGTGAATTTAACAGAGAATTGCAAAAGGCCATTTACATGCATAGGAAGATGATGTCTCACAGCTTGACACTGTAAAATGGAGCATGAGGTATTCAGGATAAAGACATGAGAAATGCAGAACCTTGTCTTTTTATCTTCCCCTGAATTCTTTACCTTGAGCTGGTTCTAATCAGGAGTAACATTAGTTTGCAGGTATCTCCTGCCACCTACAAACATCCTGTTCTGAGTATATTCTGTTGTATTTGTATTTTTTTTCCAAAGTCATTCATTCTCCTTGTCTTTTTTGATAGAGAGCAAGAGAAGTTATGTAACTATGCCAAAATCATCCAATGAACTCCCAGATCCTATCCAACGTGCCATATTGTCTCTTCTACAGCACAGACAACTACTCTGCTCATTCCCATCCAAGAATATGGTTTTTAATGCTGGTTGCTTGTTTGAGACATTCTTAAAGTGGTACTCTGCCCTGATGTTGGGGACCACAGACTGGAAACACAAGTGTAAAATAGGTGCTTCCTTTTCACTGTTGTGCTCTGTTCCACAGTGCTCAGCCAGCTGTGGGGAAGGTGTGCAGACCCGGACTGTCACCTGCAGAACGCAGCAGGGCTCTCAGGCTCAGGACTTTGCTTGTTTAACGGAGCCAAAGCCACCAGCCACCCAGCCCTGCCTTAAGGAGAACTGCATCCAAGAAGTTGGCTGGCACGTTGGAGACTGGGGCCTGGTAAGCATCATGGTTTCATGCATCGGAAATAATTGATTATATTGCTGTGTTCCTTGCAAACAAGCTTTAATCAGTGCAGCCTGCAATTGGCTGAATTGGAAAGCATGTACTGCTTCATTACCAGTCCCTTGGCTCACAGTTGCATTGTAACTGGCACTAGTAATTCTCCAGTTAATCTGTTGCCTGCTTTGTTTGCAGCTGCTATAAAAATAAATCCTTCTTGGAGGGGGAGACTATAGTTTCAGTGACAGTGGCAAAATGCAGCCAATAAACTGAAACGATCCACTCCTGCTGCTTATTCTCATTTATTTGCTCCATTACTGTGAATAGCAAAACAGCTCATGGGCTGAATGTGGCTTAGAGTTTCAGGCTTCAGAACTGGTCATCATGTTTGGTGAAATGATTTAAACTATGTTTTTGTAATTGTTCAGATAAACTGTTCTTTAGCAGGATTAATTTTGTCTCCCTTGTGGAGGGAGACAGGCTGTTTTCAGCCTGGGAAACATACCCGGGAGAGGAGATTGGGGAGATCCTATCTACCACATGACTTCCAACCACACTTGTTTCCCTTCCATGCTAGTGAGACCAGCTTGTTCTGAGTTAAAACATGTTACATCTGGTTCTTTGTGTGGTGTAGCTGAGTTTTAATAACAGCTAAGAAAGCTGCATACCTTAATCTGATCTTTCCTGGCCTCAGGCTTTCCAGTATCAGAGGGCTCCTACTTGTATCTGAATAAAAGAAAAGAATACTCTCCCAAGTGTCTTAAAACTTTCTGTGAACAGGTTGGTTCTCATCTTCTCCACTGCACTCTCTGCTCGGAGTTGCTGCTCATTGCTTCCTTTTCACTCACAGCTTCCAGTGAAAGGAAATCCAGTTAACTGCTTACAAGAAAGCTATCTATTTGCTTTCCTGTTGTAAAGTGCTGCCTGTTGTTTTTTGAATTCAGAGTTCAAAACTGACCCTTTAACAACTGGTGGATCCCTGTAGTGCTGAGGTGCCTTCAGGTCAGGCAGGAACAATTCACTCCAGCTGATTATTCCAGCTCCTTGCCACACCACTGTCCTTGGCAGAGCAACAAATCTTGATATTAGAGAGTAAGCATAGCTTGAAGCCTAATGCTTCAGGGCTGGATGCAACATTTGGCAAAATGATTAAGAGTACCTCTGTTCAGATGAATCCAGCTGGGCTGTTGTTTGCCTTATCTTGGTGGAGGAAGCTGTGCTTGGCCTGCAGCTAATCACAGCTGTTCCACACTCCTGGTCTGTGGTGTTTCTGCATTCTGACTCTGGTTCCTGCTCACTTGCCTTGTCTCTGTACTCAAGTGTTCAAAGAGCTGCAGTTCAGGCATCCGGACACGACAAGTTATCTGTGCTGATGGTGACTCCAAATTCTACAGTGCTGATATATGCAAAGCCATCCAACCACAGAAGCCAGCCACCCTGGGTAGCTGCAACTTGCAGCCTTGCTACCTGCCACAGCGTGAGTTGATTTGATAGACACCCAATTTTCTCTAAGTTGCTTCTGCTTAGGAGTAGAAATTGCCAAGTCTCTGCAAAAGCTTGTGCGTTCAGCTCCCTGCTTACCTGTCTCCATCCTGTGCTTTTGCAACTGCAACCATAACATCTTCAGAGTCCCAGTACCTGTGCTGTTTGAAACACATGTAATGGATTTAGGAGCAGTATTGGTGTTTCTGTTCTGAATTCAATGTTTTGCCTTGACTCTGTCCCAGTCTGTATTGCAGACTGACCATGACTCACAGAGCTAAGGACTAACACACTGGACAGACTTAGTAGTTATAAACTATAGCCAGCTCTCATCCCCTTGTGGACCAGCAGTAAACTCTTTGGAGATTTTACTTGCTGTCTGTATTTAGTCTTCATCATAGCTGAAATGGTGAATTCTGGCTGCTTACCTGTTGCAAGTAGCTGTCCTGACAATCCAGTTGAATCCAATTGCTGATCACCAGCTGTTCCAGGAGAAGAAACATATTTTTGTCAACCTTAGTCTCCTGTTACTTTTCTGACGCATTTGCAGTTATTTGAATATAGTTGGACTAGCTGCACTTATTTTGTATATGTCTCTCTTTGCAGAGGTCCCCAGTATGCAGGACACTATGGGATATGATATCAGTCGACAGTCTTTGCTGACACGTTACAACCCAAATAGCCCTACCACAGGTTCAGAATTTTGTTTGTTTGGGTTTTTGGTGATGGTGAGCTTGAAACGGGCTATGGGAGGGAGAGGGATCTTTCTTTTCTCCCTTTCTCTTGTTGTTTTCATGGAGTTCCAGAATTCTTGGAGTCAGCGATAAATTATAGATTTTTTACACCAATAGAGAACTACATGTGAGTTCATGCATGTAGCAGGGTGTAAAGACATCCCAGGTTCTGGCAGTATGACATAAGTGCTGCTGAGAAAAATGCTGCCTAAAGGAGATAATAGATAGAAAAAAGATTCATGTGTCCTACAAGGGGACAAAAGCAATGTGACAGGTGATTTCTTATGGGTCAGCAGTGTGAATGCCTAGGGCAGTGAGCAGAAGACCAAATTCAGCAGGAAGAACCAGAAGACACATATTCAGGTGAAACCTTGATACAGAAAAGCTTGCCTTGTAGCTTTGAGCAGGTAAAAGATAGCAGATGCTCACCTGCATGCTGTAAGGTGTTATCTCCACAGATTCTGATGATGGAAGGTTGCTCCCTGGGAGCTCCACAGTTCACAGCAGCTCTGGGAATCACCAGATCAATTCCACTGAAGACCATGGCATCAACTTGTTGCCTGTTCGCTGGGAATCGCAGTCACGATCATCAAATTATCATCAGCTCAGCATCACTCAGAACCCCACTGCAGGAACTGGATCTCAGAACTGTCATCAGACCCCACATGGCTGCTGTCCAGATGGGCGCTCTCCAGCTTCAGGCCCTTTGGGGAGAGGTTGTTCCTTCAACACCTGTCACCAAAGCAGGTAGCTGTGAGTAAATGGGCCTGAGCAGGGAGGCACTGCATTTCCTGGAGGCTTACTGGAATATACAGTCTGTGTCTGTTGAACCAGCAGGTCAGATATTGCTGCAGCCTTTCTGCCTTCTGCCTATAGGTATGGATGCTGTCCTGATGGAGTATCAGCTGCCCAAGGTCCAAACAACATGGGATGCCCACAGCATGACAGTGATGTTCATATGAGAAGAAATCAGCCTGCTGCAGCTGTTCCAACAGTAAGTACAAAAACCCTTGGGTTTTAGCTGCCCATTATATGTGAAGATTCAATTTTGACCCTGATGACTCAGATTATGTGTTTCTGTTGTACTTAATCTGTCCCAGTAATGCTGGAGGACCAATACTCCATGTATGGCATGAGACCCTTTGGCATACTTCATTCTTCTTCACAAATGGGGCATCCATTTGTGATCCTCTGTAAGCAAGGGATAGAGAGAGTGGTTGGGAATTGTCTGAGAAGGAGAGAAGCATCCTGTGTAGAACTGGCTGAATAATCCTGAGTAATGAAATTTCTGTCTATTAGAAACTTGTCATCCAATCTCTGGGAGGAAAAAAATACAGAAAAATATTGCCAATAACAATTGTCCTTGTTTGTCATCTCTGCAGGTTAATTGAGGATAAAATATTTAGGGAGGAAATTCCTCTCAAATAGGTGTCTGATGGGGCTATCTGAAAAATCTGATCTCCTGCTAGGCTGGCTAGGTGTGTTTTGCAGAGAAGTGCAGCACTAGCTTTGTGGCTAACAGCCAAGTTTCCCAGCCCTTGCCAACATGAAAGCCTCTAGGAGGCAAACAAATGAGCAGTGATTCTTGTAGCAGCTGGCATCCTGCAGCCAACAGCTTGGACATGGTGCTTTGCATGTGCTACTGCCCTCATGTATGCATGATAACTTTTGGCTTTCAATTCCTATCTCTAAGGCAAGCCAAGCCTTATCCCAGCAGCACCCCTCTGGCGAGTGCCGCAGTTCAGTGTACGGCTGCTGTTTTGACAGTGTCGCTTCGGCTTCAGGTCCTGAAGGGGAAGGATGTCTCAATAGGCCCGACTACCGTAAGTGATGCTTCGACTTGTTTGGTTAGAAACATGGGAAGAATCACACAGAAATCACTACTGTCTGGAAACTTCCTGTGTAGAAGTTCTGACCTCTGGAAATTTTAGTGAATGGTCTTCTTGAAAACAAATTCTGCCTCACGGCTGGGATAAGGAAGGTTAAAGGGAATCATAGAATGGCCTGGGTTGAAAAGGACCACAATGATCATATAGTTTCTGCCCCCCCCGCTATGTGCAGGGTTGCCAACCGCCAGACCAGGCTGCCCTGGTCCACATCCAGCCTGGCCTTGAATATCTCCAGGGATGGAGCATCCACAACCTCCTTGGGCAATCTGTTCCAGTGCATCACCACCCTCTGTGTGGAAAAACTTCCTCCTAATATCTAACCTAAACCTCCCCTGTCTTAGATTATAACCATTCCCCCTTGTGCTATCACTATCCACCCATGTAAACAGTCATACCCCCTCCTGTTCATATGCTCCCTTCAAGTACTGGAAGGTCACAATGAGGTCTCCCCAGAGCCTTCTCTTTTCCAAGCTAAACAAGCCCAGTTTCCTCAACCTTTCCTCATAGGAGAGGTGCTTCAGCCCTCTTGTCATCATAGTCTCTGGACCTGTTCCAAGAGCTCCATGTCTTTCTTGTGCTGAGGGCTCCAGGCCTGGACGCAGTACTCTGAAAGGGGCCTCACAGGAGCTGAGTAGAGGGGGACAATCACCTCCCTCTCCCTGCTGGCCACCCCTTTTTTAATGCAGCCCAGAACACAGTTGGCCTTCCAGGCTGTAGGCGCACACAGCTGGCTCATGTCCAGCTTCTTGTCTACCAGGACCCCCCAAGTCCTTCTTTGCCAGGCTGCTCTCAAGGAGGTCTTCCCCCAGTTTGTATAAATACCTGAGATTGCCCTGGCCCAAGTGCAGCACCTTGCACTTGGCCTCATTGGACTTCATTAGGTTCTCATGGGCTCACTTCTCCAACCTGTCTAGATCCCTCTGGATGACTTCCTTTCCCCCTACTGTATTGACTGCATCGCTCAGTTTGGTGTCATCTGCAAACTTGCTGAGGGTGCACTCAATGCCATCGTCTATGTCATTGATGAAGATCTTGAAGAGTACCAGTCCCTATGACTGGCCTCCACCAAGACATGGATCACAACCATTTGGCTGCAATGAGCCAACTAATTCTTAATCCACTGAACAGTCCATCCTTCAAATCCATACCTCTCTAATTTAGAGAGAAGGAATGCAGGAAAGCTGCTAAGTGGCTCAGTTAGCTACCACAGAAGTTCTTATTTTCCTCTTTTGTTGTTTGAACAGAATTGTGTGTAATCTCTGTCAGTGCGTAGGGGGCTGTTTCTCCCTGGGAAGACAACCTGGTATAGCCTTGTTCTCCAAATTCATTACCAGGATTTAGGTGAAATAGGCCCTACTCTGAGGAACTGGGGCCATGCTCTGCCTTCAGACAACCCTGTTTGGGCAGGGGTGGAATAAGAGCTACAGCAAAGGATGGAGCTGCTGTGTAGGGCTCTGTGGAAACATTTAACCAGCAGAGATCAGTGGGGGACAGTGCTTACTATACTACAAGGATGCTAGAGGTGCTGGGCAAAAGCATCTCCGCTCCTGTGGTTCCCAGCTGTATCCTCTGCAGGCAGGTCACTGCTGCGTTGCTTTCCCCTTTTGCTGCAGCATAGGGATTGCGTGGTCACCAGCCCTGTGAGACTGCCCTGGGGAAAGGGAAAGGTCTGCCTGTCCTCTCTGCTCTGCCACTCAGAGCAGAGGGCTCAGCAAAGGGCCTCTCAGTCAGAGCCCTGCATCAGTATTTGTCAGCATGTCACTCAGATATTTGTGAGTCAGAGCAAAGAAGAATGTTCACAGACACCTTTGGCCACGCTCCTCTTTATTTACGGGAGTATTCTGCAATGCATGAATCTTCACAACTGGGTCTAATCCATTTGCTCTGTGGGCTGGAAATGTGTAAACGACGGCCATGTCCCCCTTGTGGAAGAGGCCCCAAGACCAACCTTATAGCTGCAGGATTCCCTGGAAAGGCCGTAACTATTTAGACTCAGAAATGTCTCTGAGCTGAGTTCTCTTTCTGACAGTGGGAAAATTAAGATGGAGGGAAACATCAGAGTAGCTGTCCTATTTCAAAACAGCTGGGTGCAAAACTCAGGCGTCTCACCTTTCCACCAACACTGCCTGAAAGGCCCATCATTTAGGCAGGTGGATTGAAGCACTCAGACCTTTGTGTTTCATGACCCTCACATGCCCTTCTGTTCTGTTCTTTCTGGCAGCATATCCTGTCATGTGCCTGCTGCCCAGTGCTCACGGCCCCTGTGCGAACTGGACCACTCGCTGGTACTTTGTGACTGTTGTTGGCAAGTGCAACCGGTTTTGGTATGGCGGCTGCCATGGCAATAAAAACAGCTTCGCCTCAGAGGAAGAATGCATGAGAGTGTGTCATAGCTCTGTGGGGATTAGTCCCTTGGAGCACCAGCCCTCTTCTGGCACAGGAGCCCTGCAACAGCAGGACACTGGCTCTCGTTTTCAGATGGGCACTGCTCAGGGTAAGCAGCAGCCCCTGCCAAGAGAGTCTTCAAGTCATGGCCAAGAAGAAAGATCCTACGGGGCTTCACACCCCACACAGAACAGACATGGAGAGAACTACTGGAGAAGGCAGGTGCTACCAGAAGCTTCGCAAAGGTCTGGTGTGATGGAGAGCCAGCAGTGGGGCACCCAGCAAAGTAGATTGAAAAGCCTGAGCCAGCTGCACTTGACAGGGGAAACAGCAGTGCCTGGGCCCTCCCAAAAGCAGAGTAGCAGTGGCCAACAGGTGCTGTCACGTGAAGGCAAGCAGTGGCACAAGGCTTCTGGAACAGATGCTTCTGTGACAGAGAGCTCTGGGCACCGGGTGTCTACAGACTCCTTCCCAGCACAGAATCTGCACAGGTGATTTTATTTTATTTTTTGATCATTTCAGCCTGCTCATTGTGAAGCATCAGTGCAGCTTCCTCTGCAGTGGAAACGTAGGCTCAGCTCAGCTGACCTGTGACAGATTGGCTATATATTGGCTTTGGTAAATCATATTATGCAGGCTGTGGAGTTAACTGGTTTCTCATTCCCTGCACTCTCATTACACTCTGACAGCACTGGAAGAAGTGTGAAAAGACTGCAAGATGCTGAGACCTTTTTTTGAGAGGCATACTGTAAATGAAAATCCGTAGGTGGTTTGCTCATTCTGATCAGTAAATTTACCTGACTCTGGCTTCACAGCATTTATCTTAGTGCTGCACAGAGAATCAGTGGGTTGTTCTGGGAAAGTCTTTAAAATGCAGTTTGGGTCAGGATCTAGACATTGTCACAGTGAAAATCGAGATTGTGTAATGCTAGATATGTCTGTGTCTGGATCTCTGTCAATCTGCTGAGCTGAGCTTAGTTTTCAGACAAGAGAGTTACATAGCTATGGCTGTCTCCTTGGTTTGCTTGTGGTACTGTCTATCCAGACCAGCCTTTGCTGTGTAGGAGAAGACTTGCTGTATTACATGCTGCCTCTGCTCAGAGCTAAATGGGCAGCTAGTCCTGCTTTACACTGTGGTTGTTTATAGTAACATTGGAAGATCCTAAGGAGAGTAGAGCAGCTGAGGGGTCCCTGGAATCCCTTTCTCTTTCAGAGCTATTCTGGAGGAAGCCAAGCCCTCTCTTGTGACAGCAGTCAAGGGACAAAACATTCAACTGGTCTGCAGGACAAGCATGTCCCCCTTCTCCAGGGTGGAGTGGATGAAGGATGGCCGGCCAGTCTCCTCTGACAGGTAAGCTTGACTCCCTTCATTAGAGAGCAGTTCATGGTCTTTGCTGAGCAGAGTGCCAAATATGCTTGTCCACTTTCTTTCTAATCTCATTGGTAACATTCTTTGGAGGGGATAAAAAGGATTAATAAATAAACAAGCCCGTGTATTAAGCTAGGAACACCCCTGAAAATGAGCTATCCACCTGATCTATAAACAGCAGGAACAGGTATACTCTACAACTGTATTGAGGCACCAGATAGTGTTATGGGGCAGAATGAGTGCTGCTCCAAAACCAGTGGGAACTGACATGTGGGCAGTTGTGCAAAAGAATGTTGGCTATGTAGGATTTTTCCTGAGACACTACTTAACTAGTCCAGGATGAAGCCTGTGACCAAGTCAGGAGTTCCCCTGGCTGGAAGTTTCTGGCACTGCCATTTAAGATGCAATGCTTTTTAAATTATTTTTAAAGCCTATTTTTTTCATGGGAAGTCTGTTTCCTGCAACTGTTTGGATCCAGAGACTCAGTTTTTGTTATGAAAATTGCAGTTGTTAAGAAAAGCTCAGTTCTGCTTTCTGTTTGCAAATGACTGCTGGGGCTCAGGCTCCTGCCTGGAAGGGCGGTTTGCCTTCTCATGTGAGAGGATTGTTGAAAGCAGTTCCCTGTTTTCCTATTCCTCTCTGTTCCTGACCTCCTTTCCTTGTAGTTATTTCCCCTAGCCTGTGACCCTGCTGTGGTCAACAGGGTTTTGTTTTTTTCTAAGCTGGGGAGGACAGTTCGTGGTGGTGGTTTACGTAACATCAGCAGGAAGGGCTGCTCTGCCTCAGCCAGTTGCTGTACTTGGCCAGGCAGAGGCAGTTGATTCCTCCTCCTGTTGTAGGCACACCTACCAGTCTGACAGCTCTTTAGTTATCAGCCACGTCAAGCTGGAGGATGCTGGGACTTACACATGCCTCAATTCTGATGGGAGGACAGAGAGACGGCAGCAGATTCAGTTACAGATCATAGGTAATTCATCTTCCACTTATGTCTTAAATCTTCTTCTATCTCTTCTACCAAAGAGGTAGCTCAGCGCTGCTCATTAACTGATACTGACAACAGGGGCAAAATTCCTCTGCTGCCACACTGCAAGCATCATTGCCTTCACCTCATAGCAGTGCTGTTCCTAGGGCAAGTTATAGCAGCAGATCTCCTCCGCAGTGCAGGAACCAAGAGAGAATGTGGAGGTAACAGGGCTTCTTCTGGTGCTACGTTATGATAAAGCCCTTACCCTAAAGCACTTTCCACCTGCAGTGCCACCTCGTACCTGGAATTATTGCCCATCTGTAACCTGTACCATTTCCAGCGTAGCAAGCATGTTGTCCTCTCTGAGAGCCATCAGCTGCCTTCTGATTCCAGGCAGAAGGCTCCAGAAAAGGGGTTTCCTGTACCCTCAATCTCACAGTATGGTGTGACTGATTACATAGCTGTTCATGCTGATGCAAGACCATCTAGGTAACAAATTATTCCCTGTTTCAAAGAATATGCCATATTTAAGATGCAAATCCAGAAAAAATACAAAAGATCAGTCTAAAAAGATTGGCCAGCAAGCCACTGTTGGTGGCTTTAAGTCTCTGAGATGTACTGTGTCACAGCAATGGCATGGGGGGCAGAAGGCAGTGTGGCCTAAGGAATACTGCAACATATTCAATAACAGAGAAGAGAAAAGAGTCTAAAATTGCTTGCCTGCAGGTCTGTGACTCTCATTAGTCGGCAGCACAGGCTTACTGCATCAGTCAGAAAACAGATGGCTGAAGGGTTCTTTGGCTCCAGTTCAGTGAGCTCTCCCAAGCTCACAGAAAGCCCTATGCAAGAGGTCACAGTAAGAACGGTCTTTTTATTCGCATATGGCATTTTATTTTGAATAGAGTACCAGAGTGCTGTTCTGGCAGAGGGTGAGAGAGGTCAGGTCCTTCACAAGGAAAATCAGCGGCACCGAGAGCTACCCAGAGGCAGGAAGGTTGTACAGGCAGCCGGTTCCTCTGTGCATCAGCAATTCACATATAGGTAAGTTCACATACAGCAAGTTTGTCCACCATGCCCAGCTGATGAACCATATGTCATCTCTTCATGTAGAAAAACTGAAGATTGGAAAGGTCCTGGATCAGCTGTTCTGGGCATGGTTGGGAGGCGAGGGATACTGAACTGCCGACAATAGTAGCAGGCAAAAATCTCAGTTGCAAGCTGTCTGCTGTTCTCCCAAGGGTCCCTTGAAAGAAGCATATCCTTAGCAAATATGTTCAGGGAGGCTGACAACAAAACATCTGGGTTCAGACAAATACAAAAATGCTGGGGGAGCTGTACAAGTTAGTGTAGTCAGAAAGAGAAACCCATTTTGGAAAAAAAGCAAAGCAAGAGTGAGCTGCTTAATTACTACAACAAGACATGTGTATATATATATAAAAATAAATAAATAACAAAACAACCTGTCAGATACTTTAGCCTCCGACTGTTTAACTATTTTGTGAACAAAACAGTTTGACTCCAAGCTATTTTTTCATGTACTACTTGGCATACTCTGTAGTTTCTTGCATATTTCTCTGGTTCTTCCAGGCCTTGCAGAAATAAGAGGTTAAAAGTTATTTTCACTTTAAATGCAGAACACTGGGGCTCTAGACTAAATGGGAGTATGATCTGATCTCTCTCTTCTTTTGAGTTCGCAGCCTAAAACTCAGCCAATTTGCTGAATCCCCGGCAACCCCCTTAGCTGCTTTTGCCTAAATGCAGAATGAAGTGTTTCATTGAATTATAAAAGCACTGAATTAAGGCTCTTTGGTTTTGTTTTTTGAGATCAAGAATTCAGGTCAGAGAATGGGGGTGGGGAAGATGATGTTTTCTTTGACTCTGGGAACATCATGGTTTAGTTCCCTTCTGAAATGGTGTTTATCTGTAGTCAAAAGAAAGCAAAGAGCACAAGAGGATGGATGATGTGAGAGCCCATGCTCAGCCTTTCTGCAGTGCGCAGTGGATGCCCTTCCATGCAGTCATGCTGGTGATTGCAGTGGACTCTTCACACCCCAAAAAAGTATTTGCTATCTGCACCTTGAGAGAAGCTTATTTGGTGCCGTGTTCTCCAGGCATTTGCTGTGTATTTATGTTGCTAACACTTCCTTAGGGTTTTAGCCAGAGGGGTATTATAGGTAACAGAGATGCTCTGAGTTGCTGTCTCTGAAGGGTTAAGTTGTCTGGCAGGATTGCAGCACCACGCTGTGCTGATCTGTAGCAGGATTTGATAGAGGCTGCTTTTTTTCTGAGGAGAGTGAATGTTGTTAATGGCAAATTCTGATGGGAGCACGGAGACCGCCCTTTCCCATTGGAGGCAAAAAACAAGGCTTGTGATTAAAAAGGCCTTGTGCTGAAGGTCAGATACTGAACAAGGATGTTGCTGCATTGTTGTGCTTGTGGACTTTGCAGGTTGAGAATGGACAAGAGCGAGCCCTCGGTAGTGGAGGCCAAAGTCGGGGAGAGAGTCAGACTGCCCTGCACAGTGGAAGCATCTCCAGCTCTCACCATTGAGTGGCAGAAAGATGGGCAGCCCCTCTCCCCTCCCAGGTGAGCTCCCAGCTGGCTTTACTATTCCTGCAGCAGGCTTGGGGAGGAGAGCCCCATTTTGAGGGACATTATTGCTGGCCAGTGCAGATAGGGACTGTTCTGCTTTATGCTGGGCAGTTTTCATTTATTAGGGCCAGACAGTGCTGTCCTACTGTCCTAGTCACAGGTCAGAGCCTGGACTTCAAGCTCTCAGATGAAGAGCTGTGATACAGAGTCTACAGACCAGAGGCTGTGTTGTGAATTCAACTGAGCTGCTGCTATACCTTTGTTTAGTGTTACTGCAAAGTTGTGTATAAGGCTCAGATTTATTTCTGGTGGCTGGAATCATATCATGGCTCAAACACAAGATGAGGAGATTTGTGGTTTTGTCCATCAGACACAGACAGCAGTCAGACGGGGCTCTGGTGATCAGCCGGGTTAGCTCTGAGGACGCCGGCTTCTTTACCTGCATCGCCTCGAATGGACGTGACCGGGACCAGCGCCAGGTCCTGCTCCGACCTCTAGGTACCAGGCGGGTGGCCATGTTGCATGTCTGTGCACACAAGTGTGAAATAGGAAGGGCTGGGCAGAGAGGGTTTCTCCTCTGGCCATGCCTCTTAACTTCATACCTAATGTTTAACAGGCAGCTCGTGGGTAAGGAAAGAGTGAGTCGGTTTTCCCAGTGGTATTCTTGTGTATCAGTAGGTCATGGTGCTCTAGACAGCTGAGGTGGGACTGCTAGTGTGAGAGTGGCTCTTGGGCTTCATTTCTGTCATGGAACAGGTATGGTATTAGTAGGAGGCAAAAAAGAAGCAGTTGTTCTTTGCATATGATGTACTTTTGTCTAATTGGAGGAAAAAAACTCTCTGAAATCTCCATTTCTTGCCCTGGCTTGGGCTAAAGCCCTTAGGGTATATGACGTTCCCTGTAGCAATAGCTACAGAAGTTCCAAACATGCTGGTTCAAGGCCTAGGAGCTTCTGCTACCTGGGGCAACATAGCATTGTATTCTTGCTAGTAACTGTTTACCTTCTGGTTTAGGAGGGTTGAGGATTACTGGTCTTCTGCCAAGCATCAAGGTATCTGAAGGAGAAACTGCTCAACTTCATTGTACAGTGACTGGCAACAATGTGAATATAAGGTGGTCAAGGTGAGCAAAAGCAAGGTGAAACTTCTCTCTCGTCTCTTCTTGAACCTCATCACTTATCCTCCAAATCGGAATGCAGGATGCCTACTAGGCAAGGGAGAGAGCTGCGGTTCGCTCCAAATGGCATCATCTAACCTTTCCTAATCCACCTAATGGTTAACCTAAAAATCTTCGGCAAAATTTCTCTGGGCAGTGGTCACTGAGTTTGCATTTCAGTCAAATGAGTAGAAAGGCAAACTTTAAGGTAAGATTTCACGGAGCTCAGAGGAGCTCTATGCTAGCAAGCAAATGACAATAAAATACCAAAAATCAAAGTGAGTAACCGGAGGATGATTTATAATTGGTCTTTAGAAAAATCTCTGTGACTAACACTAGCAAACATTTTAGCCTCTACAATACCAGCATCTATTCTCTCAGCTTCATGCTTTGACAATTCTCTCCCTTTATTGCCAGATGGGAGTGAATGGCAATTCACAGTGTTTTGGTAACAGTAAGAGAGAAGTTGTCTTCTTCTCATGATATTTTAATAGTTAAACCAAATCTGTCCAAGTATGTAGTGGATTTGGTGTGGGTTTTTTGTTCCCATTTGAAAATAATCAGCTCAGTTTTGGAGCTTTCTTGCAAAGGATCCATAGACGTGGATTGGCAATTGTTTCAATCCCTCTGATCCAAGGGGTTGGGCTGAAGCGGGCCATCTCACAAAGAGAGCTATTCTTCCATATGTAAGTTTGGTATTTGAGTCAACAAAATGATTGAAGTATCAGGCTATGAATGAAACTCTTTTCAGTGAACAAAGTTTACTTTCCTTGGTAACTAGGAGTTCATAATTCAGGCAGTTTTCCGGCCATGCACAGAGTATTCCAGGAAGAACAGAATGGTTATGTTCTTGCTGATATTTTAACATTTTTTTAAACAGGCTTTTAAGGGAAAAAGGTTGCATTGCTCACTACCCCATATGTTCATCAGGCAATGTGCATAAGCTACTAATGCCAGCCAAACAAGACTGCCAGACCACAACCTGGAGGGAGGGAAAGTCACTGTGGCTTTTCTTTTAGTTCCTCAAACCTCAAAAATGTGTCATACTGGAAAGGACACAGACCATATACAGAGCACACAGCTCGCTACCTCCCACGGGGGCAGTGGACTAATGGATCTAGACTTGCTCAGGTTCATATTCCTACATAATTGTAGAGCCAGGTTATGGCAAAAGAAGACTTCTTCTTTTGTGCTGAATTGGTACTAATTGACCCCTTTCACAGAGCATCAATTTCCAAAAAGTACAAAGAGCACCTTTAATTACCAGGAGTGGGAACAGTGGTACAAAACACTTCTCATTACAGAAATGGAGTCCCAGTGAGGGCAGATGGCCGCCGTATCCACCTGTCCCAGGATGGAAGCCTGACCATAAGCAACGTTCAGCTGGCTGACGAGGGATCCTACACATGCAGCGCCTACAGCAGCAGCAACTCTGTCAGTGCCAGCACAGAGGTGAAAGTGTTGAGGAGCAGTGAGTACAACTTGTTCTCCCAATTCTCCTGGCCCAGAGCTCCCTCTTGGCCATTACTAGAAGGCTACCCATCGTGCACCCATCCACCACCAGTCCCAGGCTTTGGGGAGCAGCAGGAGCCTCTGGGTGGGTGTGAGAGCAGGGTGGTGTAAATGGCCCACCACCAAGGCACTGGGAATCAGTCCCAGAAACCGCCTTGTCTTTCTTTATCTAACCAGAGTTGTCAGTTTCTCTCTCTGGTCCTTATTTGGACTTAATTAAACAATCCCCCTTAGATCTGGAAGGATGGAGAAAACGGGAACCTGCTGTGGTTTTGGGGAGGGGAAGATAAACCTGGGGGCAAGCCCCGGCCATGTTTTCAGCTGGCTTTACCTTTTACTTGGCTGCAGCCACTGTGAATCATGTTGTGGACCTGAGCAGAGAATGTGTGGACCAGCCACACCTCGCCAACTGTGGCCTGATCGTGCAGGCCCAGCTCTGCGGTAACGAGTACTATGCCAGCTTCTGCTGTGCCAGCTGCTCTCACTACCAACCGCACGCCAGCTCTCCTCATCGCAGTGGGTGACAGACACCACCAAGGCCGTGTGGAACAGCAGGTGACAAGACAAGAATTTTGAACTCTGTCCTTCTACTGCATGAAACTGTTCTGGGAGCTCACGAGGGCGGATTTAATGGTGTAGGGTGTAATTGCTAAAAGGTGGGAGAACCACCATCCTCAGGTTTATTGCAAACTTCTTTCCTCTGACTCCTGTATGCCTTGCAATAGCTCATCCATCTCTCCACGTAATGGTAGTTGCTGCTTTTCAAAGAAGGAGGTAGCACTGGGAATACTCTCTCAAATGACCTCAGAGAGGGAAAGAACCAGAATGAAAGATTCTTCATATAAGGAAAAGAGAATAGCTCAAAAAAGCACCATAGGCTGAAGTGTCTTAAGATGGGCTCGAGCTGTCTTAACAAAAGGACTAATGACTGAGGAACATTTATAATGCTAAGGAGCATGTTGCCTCTAAATGCAAAGGAATCTGACCATGACAAACAGCTTGGTGCATGTAAAATTAGCATTCAGGTGCTGTAAGATTGCCAGCTCTAGAGATGCAGCTGTGATGTCACCTACTGCAGCTATGTACTGTAGCTATTTTATTACAGTGCTCCTAAGTAGAATTTATCTTTGGATCAGTTTGGTTTCCACTTAAATGTATTCAGCTCTGGATTGAAATGCAGAAAGCAATGCTCCACAGAAAGCTTTGGATAAAATGGAAGAATATGTTTAGCCTTTTCTGAGTGGTAGGGATCATTAACATAACAACACTGTGGTATGTTCTGAGATGATGCAGATTAAGTATCAGTATCTGTAGGAAGTATTATGAAGTTAGTTTGGTTTTTCCAGAGCCAGAATCGTGCTGTTGAATTTAATGCAAATGTGGGCTTTTGGTCGCACTGTGCTGGGTATCAGCTTGGAGAGGAGAGTAATATACACACATAAATAGGTGTAGGGATACTTGTCTTGCTAGAATAAATTTCCCAATGATCTGCTGTGTTGTCAGTAAGCTCCAGAAACACTTGGGTCTGCATGTGGCCTGGGTGTGTGTGTGTAGGATGGTAAGTATAGGATGGTTTGTTGACCCAGCAAAGGCACATCTTCAGTAACTCAAAACAGAATTAGACCTTCCAAGCAAAACCATTTTTTCTACAGCCTCCATATTCTTTCTCCATAGCACTAGCCCTAGAAGCAGCCTCCTTCTGCACTACCTTCTGAGTCTTGGGTGGGTTACTGGTATTAATTAGCACCATTTATTGGATGTATAAATGTAGCTATACTTCTTTGCTGGTACACTGATGTGTAGTGCTGATGCTGATGTTTGCAGGTGGATAGTAAGGGCTCTTTTTTGTGACAGCTTTTTTTTTTTTTTTAATGTGTTGTTTTTAGGTTCTTTGTTTGTTTGTTTGTTTCTTTTACTTCTGCTTCTCTAATTTAAGGCTTCTGTGGAAGGAAGCTAATTCTGGACTGTGATCACACCACTCTCCTCTCATTCAGACCAGAACCAGCACTCAGGGCAGCAGTAATATGTGGGTGTAAATCCCCAGGCTTGGCAGCCTAAAGCTGGTCTGAACTCTAAATCCAGTAATCAGTTCAGCTGCATCTAAAAATAAGAATTACCAACCTAATGATTGCCCTCTCTTCAGCACAGGTGTGGCTTCAGTACTGCACACCGTGCTTTAAGATCTGAACAAACTGAACAGTCTAAAAGCAGTCCAGTAAAGGAGCAAGAGGTTACAGACAGTTAAAAAGCTTTTTTCTTTCTTCTTTACAATATGGTATGACTCTGCCTTTTGAGACCATGGACTGATGAGAGGCTGTGTAAATTCCAGTCCTGTGTGGCAGGCACACAGGGCAGCAAGGGGCTGTAAGCCCCCCCAAGAAGGTGGTTCCAAGTGGATGTTGCCTGTATCAGATGCCTTTCTCCCAGAATGAGCTGTCATTTCTGTAATATCATCCCTTTCTTTGTTTCAGGGGCCCTGTTTTCTAATAGTGCATCAGCTTTCATTTAGGCTGTATGATTAGACACAGCGTGGTCAGGGAGCTCTGTCTCCAACTTGGTGAGAGCTGTAGTGGGCACCTGTGTTCTGACAGACTGGACTTTAACACTGAAGGAACGTTCTTAATTTTTTTTCTCTCATTTATTATCTGACCTCCTTTCAGATGTGTAACCATGGTAATAAGAAGGGGATCTGAAGGCAGTTTGTTGCTTTAAATACACGCTATGGCTAACAGTTAGTTAACGGAAGCAGTGTGCTTGTATTTTCCTATTTGGGAAGCAGAGAATTTTCTTCTGTGTAGTATCACTTAACCTCCTTATCAAATGTTTATATTATTTGAGAATCAAGATAGTGGTTTTCTTCTCTAAACAAAGGACCATAGGAAGGTCATCTCTATCCCCTTTACCCGTATCTTTCAGGCAGAGGAAGGGTGTAGCTATTTTCATCTGATCTCTGGGCACAGGCTCTGACAGACTGAGGAACTAGTAGGAGAAAGGAGAAAAAAAAAAAACCACAAAAATGACAAACCCAACCAACGTTAGATCTCTCATGACTAACTATTATTTGCTAGCTTTCTGAAAGTCAACTAAGCACAGGTACCAACTCCAATATCATAGAGTATGCTGGGGATTACTGTTGGTGTTGTACTCCACACAGGTATGCTTAAGGTAAGAAAAAACCAGTAAAGAAAAAAGCCCCCTCTGTACTTGCCTGGAAATGGAAACTGCTGGCAAGCTCAAATGCAAGGGCCAATGCAAGGCAGCATTTCTCTCCTTTCAGGTTACAAAGTCTGACTTGGTATTTTTCAATATATCTAACACTACTTCATGCACGTAAGCACGCAGTAAAAACCAACCACACTGATAGAATGGGTATCAGCTTCCTAGGAGAACAGAAAGGAGTGAAAATATGGTGTCATCCTGGGCGGCTCTTAGGATCCTCACTCCTTTTAATAGTGAAGGAAAAGAAAACCGAAGTGAGTATTCCTTTCACCTGTTTTTGAATATTTGTGTTTTCATCTTTGTAAAGGTTCAATGTTAGCAAATTCAGTGTTGCAAACCCAGAAACCAGTATTTTCCATAAAACCCTCCTTTGTAGAGCTTTTAAAATAGCTATAGGTCAAATGGATATTTGCAAGTTCAGTCTTAAAGTTCAAGGAAACATAATGTGGGGTACAAAATGAGAAGTATTAAAATATCATAAGCCAGAAGGGCAAATCCTGAAAAGCAAATGGGGAGAGGGGAAATAAAGCTTTCACAGACGGTGCTTCTACCACCAACATTTATTTTTGTTAAAGCAGATTATAAATCATCAGTACAAATATATATAACTTACATTTGCTTGTAAGGCCAAAGTTTAAAAGTAAAGTTAAAATGAGATGGATTTCACAAGTCACCAGAGGCAGAACCTGGACCAGCTGCAGCCTTACCACAAGGTTTCACAAATCCGTGGAAAAAATAAAAACAAAAGTTAAAAAATCTCTAAGATCTATTGACAGACAAACAAAAAATGGGTTCCTAGGCAGCCCCAGGATGTTAGATATGGTTACAGTAAGTTTGTCACAGTAGTGTTAGAACCAATAGATTAAGACAAGAAAACTGCAGCAATACATGGAAGAAAAAAAAAATGTACTATATATAATATGTAGCTTGATTCCAATAAAAAAACAGTTAATTTTCCCCATGGTTTTCAGACCATGACAATACTGTTCTTTAATTTTCATTATTTAAAACTACAATATAATGACTTATTGGTTGTGATTGTTGTTGCAATATGCTACTTACAATGAACGGATACAAGAACAAGCTAGAGCCCCTTTTTCCACCCCCCCCAACGTTACTTACAATAAGAATTGGAGATAAATCAATCTTATGTACAATTTCTTACATTCACCCCCCCTTTTTTTTTTTTAAACCTTTGGCAAGATTACTTACAACTCATACATCTTTTAATATCCACTATTTAAAATATTCTAAATGCATAAAAATAAAGATTTTGGCTTTACTTTAGTCTTTACATATAATATTCACTTTGTTACTCAAAATGGAAGCTCAACTTTTTCCACAGACCTAACTTCTGCTAAGCAGGTGACAACCTCCCTCCTTACTTCCCCCACTCCAACCCTGCTTTTTCCCTGGGGGGGGAATGTCCAGGACTCACAGGGCCTCAAAAGGTCGCAGGTCTGAGGTCTGCCATCCTTTCTGAGATACGTGATGCTTCCGCAGGACCGGGCGCCCAGCTCTGCTTTGTAACTTCCAGCTTTCCAAGTGAAGAGGGAATGCAGGCCGAGGTGGCTCCAGGGTTCATTTTGAGAACTGCATGTGAAATTCTGTATACGTTTATATCCTCCCCATCATAGCTCCCTCTTTCTAACCCATTTTCATTTGAAGGGACCTTTGGGATTATCAAAGCAAACGGATGAGAAACAGTCCCCTCTGCTCCCTTTATCCCTCTAGCCTAATGTACAAGTTATTCACCCCCCTACAGGGCCACTTAAAGTTCAATCTCAAATGTCTTCTGTAAATCACTCGAGAAGGGGTTGGTCGGGGAGGGATTCGTGCGCTGCTTTGCCTTGCTCTCCAGTGCTGCCCACTGTGCTTCAAATGGGTCTACCTGCGCGGCGGCGGCGGGAGGCTGGGGGTGCTTGTCCTCTGCAGCCCATTTGCCACCATCAACGCCATTGAAAGCCGCAGAGCCGTTGTGCTGCGCGGGCGGATTGAAGAAAGGGCTGGCCGTAGCACTGCCGGTCTCGTACTGAGGGAACGTCTGCTGTTTGACGAGGCTGGGCGACTGGTGCGGATGGGCAGCCGGAGCGTGGCTCGCCGTGCCAAAGACGTTGGCTACCATCTGGGAAGGCGTGATTCCCACCACAGGTACGCTTGGGGCTGCCGCGTAGGTCATCCCGTTTGCTACGGCGTAGGGCTGAGCTGGAATAAAGGGTGGCTGCATGGGCGGCACCACGCCAACCGGCACAGGCTGAGGCGCAATGAAGGTGCTCACAGGGTAGGCCGCTGCTGCCTGGGAAGCGGCCGGAGGGGGCTGCAGCGGCGGCTGTGCGGCTGGGGCTGGCTGCTGCTGGGCACGGACAGTCTTTGAGACCTCTTCCAACCAGCGGTCTGCCTCTGAGGGAGTACGTCTGTGATTCCCTTGGAAGAGACTTGGCGAGGCTGTGCCTGGGGTGCTGCTGTTCCATTCGGTGCCTGGGGAAGAAAGCACAGGGAAGTCACCAGTGGTTCCGTTCCTCACCCTTTTATCAGTGAGACAGACCAGAGGATGCGCAACAGCAGCCAGGCCTCTTCCCTCCACAGCTGAGGCCGCTACTAATAGCGGAAGCGTCTTTTTGCATCCAGTCCACTGCTCTGTTTAAGGGAAGATGTTGCTCAAGAAGGGATGGAAAAGTTTCATCACTAAAGAGCAGTTTTTGTTTTGTGGGCATTTGTTTTGTTTTGTTTTGTTTTTCAATAGCAGGCATCTGAGATACTTGGGCAGGACTTTATTGCTCAGTGGCAATAATCTAGTGTCTAACTCTTCTAACATGGGAGTATCAATTTCTGAACGCACAGCTCAGGAATAGTGGATTGTTAGAACATTAATCTTCAAGAAACTGTTTTTAAGGTTCATTTTCCTTATTTATTTCCTAAATTAAGGCTTCACCCTTTTACAGTACTGTCATGTAATGGTACAGGATGTTCAAGGCAACATTCATTTTTCTGTCCCGAACTGTAACTCAGGCTGATAACCCTTTCAAATTCTTGCAATCCTCAACTTCTAACAATTCAGACTTTTCTGTTATAAATACAGCTCTATTTAAACTCATTTATCTTCAGTGATTAAAAAAAATAAAAAATAAAAAATAATTTCCATTCCTCTCCCCCTTTCAAAACCATCCTCCATTACCTGAATGCTACAGTCTTCTTTCTCCCTGTTTTAAACTCTCTTTCCTTCCTATAGGACCTCACCAACTCTTCAATGTAATGAGAAAAGCAGTTATTCCGTGTTTTGAGGAAGTGGACAACTGCTCAGTACTCTTCCTTTGGCTAACTGTCTCAACTAGTTAAAACTGTTAGTTCTCTGTTGTTTTTACAGTGGTAAATTACTACCTCGCATTGGATATGAATGTAGGCAAAGACAACTGGAGGGACAAACTAAAACTTACTAGACACAAGAAATTAATTTCTAAAGCTTTTAAGTACCAAACGTAATCTCTCTCTGGCTGGAAACAATGCACAAAAATCATTTGGAGGTCCACGTACAGATCCCTTCATCCTCAAGCACGTGCTATTTTAGTGAAAATAAGATAGATAGCTTCCTTTTAAAGCGTCAGCTTTTCTGAAACCCTGCCAAAATAAGAAACGGTCTACCTTACAAGACCCAGAACCTACAAGTTCATAGCTTCCCTCCATCACTTGTGCAAAAGGCTACTACTTCCAGCTTTTGTTCCTGTTCCTTCCCCTTTTCATCAAGTGGCACACACAGGCGTCTCAGGAGCTCAATTACACTTTTGATCCAAGCTCTCATAGCAACGCACAGGATCTACTTCCAGTCTTACCAGAGACCATGGCTGCAGCTCCAGTATTAGCAGCAGGAGCATGAGCCCAGGGATTGGTTTCACGTACTGGCATAGCTGTGGACACTACAGCAGCTTGGGATGGTTTAGCAGCAAGCACACAGAAGGCTGAGGCAGTGCCATTAACTAAAATGGGAGCAGACAACATCAGTGCAATTAATTCATGCAAGGCATGCACATGACTGAAGTATTAGTGGGCCATGTCATAACCATTAACATACAACAGTTTTAAACACTTCCACATGACAGCAGTTTGCGTAAATTAGCCAAACTGGACTGACAGTTGATGAGGCACATAAATTCCATTTCACCAAGCCAACTCTTGTTAACATTTGTGGGATGGTGGATTTTTATTTAGTTGATGAGATCGTCAGTGCTGATAACTAAAGTTAAATTTGTTGCATTGTTACAGCCAAGAGATATGGCTCACCAGAAGGAAGTTACGGAGTGATTATATTTAGATTCCAAAGAACACCAGATATTGGATGCAAAATAATCACTACATTTAACAAGGAGAAGTTCTTTTTCCACACTATTTGCATAAAACTGCATCGGTGGAATGAAGGTTAGAGGCTACCAAGAGTGCTACAGTTTGCATCTCCTCATCTTATTCAGGAGTTTGTGTGAAAAATGGTAATCAGGTGGCACAAAATTTCCTTCCTTGCAGGATTTGATTCCTGTGACACACCACTGTTCAGATTTTTGCAGCCCAGGTAGCAGACTGACTAAAATAGCCATGACCTCAAAGCCAGTCCCATTTACAGGTAACCATCGTGTGGTAGGTGCATGAACTTCTTGTTAAAAACAAAACCACATAAAAACTAAACAGACGGGATGAATAAAACAAGATGCATTATTCCAAAATACTGATACAAGACTTACACAAGAAATTAAGGCCATGTGTTACTAGAAAGCAACATTATGTGCACTCAAGCCTCATCCAGCACAACCAAAGCAAGCAAAGAAATCACAGACCTTGAAAGGCAGGAGACTGTGGGGCAACCACTGTCACAGGTTTTGTCATGGGTGCTGAAGAGAAAGGGTCCTCCGACGGCGTGCTGAACGCACTGGTGATCTGCGAGCACAGGGCACTAATGCTGTCCACTTCCCCTTCCACCTCTGGGACTGCAATGCCAACAAAATCGGTTAAATGAAGCTTAAGGCATACAGAAATTGCAATGATTTATTTATCTCTTAGGTGTTCCTACTACCGATGTGCATGACAGCTTTTATGGTTTGGTTTTTAAATCAGGTGCTTAAGACCTGACAGTAAAAACAAACATAAAGCCATTAGTGCATTTTGTGACTTAGTCAAGAGTGTAAGAGATCAGTGCTCCAAATTTCAAGTTGGTTATTGCCGCTTCTCTGTGTTAATGCAAGAGAATGTTCAGTTCAGAAAATAAAAGGTTTTCTATAGCTTTAACAGAGTTCTAAGTCTTTCTGTATTAAATGCTAAAAATATGAAGGATTTGGCACTAATATTTGGCATTTTGAGAAATGAAAATACTTAGGATAGGTTTAACTCTTCCAACAACATACTTTCACAGGAACCAGATGAAGAGAAACGTTGCCAGCTCTCCAGAGTAGCAAGTTAAGCATGGAGTCAGAACGTTGCTAGCTGCAGGTCAGTGGCAGCTGAAAGCCCCAACTCCCATGTTAAAATTATGAAAAACGAAAGCCGTTTGCTGGAGTGAAATGGACGCCCGGCTGTAAGCCAGGTATCAGCACAGTGCAGATGAAGTACTGTTTGGAGTATGACTACTGACCGACCAGATGTTCTCATTATTTCTAATAGCACTGCTCTTCAAAAACATTGATCATCAGTTCCTGATGATCAGTGAACTGGCTTGGAAGACATAATTAAGCAGTATACAGCATAAAAACCATAGGATGGGTGGATACGGCAAGGACAATATGGAAAATTTAAGGAGGGGGCATTCCCAAAAATTGATTATCTGAGGAATATTCCAATACAGCACCTGCAGCGTGACAGCAGGCTACACACCAACATGCAGCAAATGCTCTCAATCAGGAAGAATTCAGACTGTGCTCAGCCAGCCTAACTCCAGTGAGCAGTGCACCGTTACTGTTAAACTGATAAACTCAGTGCTGGTCTTAACGCACAGGTCACCAAACAAGTACTGTAAGATCAATCAGATTAGGTATTTTTGTTGTTTTCTTCTTTGCCACAGAGATCTGAATTTTGAAACTCGGAATCCTAAAACTTGCTCTGCTGCCAAGTGAGAGTACAGGTGTCCTGCAGGATAACCTAGCTAAAAAGGGATTCCAGAATGATATGCAAGGTACTGATCATCCCAGATGTTTATTTTGGGATGACTACAAAACCACAACTCCGTCATCTGAAAACCATACCACTCATTACTGATACAGACAGTTGTACTGCCCAAACAGTAACAATTCCTTTAACGAAAGGTGAAAAGTAGTTTCACTCCTCTCAAAGAGAAGAATTCAGAAGGGCAGAAGCGCGGACTGCAGAAAAATGTCAAGTGATCCCATGGCCTGCGGGTAAGGCCTTGACTCCCTAGCTGCCCTGGCATTAAGCAGAGGAACTGGATCAGTGACTCAGAGGGAAAAGCAGTACCTACTGTTACACCACCACTTGTTCCTGCACACTTCAAGCTCTGTTCCAGTATTTCAGATAATTATTATAGCTGATTATCCTCTGCTTATGACTACTGCATTTGAAATTCTTGCATATTCCAGAAGTAGAATTTACTGTAAAATACTATGTTATTGGAAGCCGCAGACAAGGAAAAGAGAAAGATACAACTTAAGGTAATGTTTCACCATTTGGTTTTACCTGAGTTTTTCATGGGGAAATCCGTCTTCCTTTGCACTGTTGAAGGCAGTTCATTTATTCGCAAGGACAGCTGGCGCTTAAAAGGAGACATCTTTTGACTAAGGGCGGGGAAGCCCCTGAAAGAGCCTTGCCTAGCAAGCTGTTCTATAGGGGCGTGCCTCCGTGGGATAGCGTGGGGATTGCTCATTTCCTTCTCCACAGAGGCAGCGACTTCAGCAGTAGGAGAAGCTGGTGAGCCAGGAGAGGGGGCAGTAGTAGATGGGGCAGCACCTGGTGTTGCTGTCTTCACTTCTGTTTCAGCTGTTGAAGGAAACAGGGTGAGGTTAGAAGAGTAAAACAACGTATTGTCACCTGCCTGCCCCTTACTCCTGTTTGTTCTGTAAAGAGAAACTGCATAACCAGTACTATTCCGGCAAAACGGTTTCTAATACCATTGCAGAAAAATCTTTTCTTTCTCCTTTCATAGTCTTCACCACACACATCACTTTACATACACCCAGCCCCCAGAGCACAGCTTGCGAAGGCCAGCTGCTTCCTAGAAATGATGGCCTTATATATGTAGCTTTTCTCACAGTTTCTGAGAACACTGCTCTGGAAACATCCGCAATTCATTTATGATTAAGACTGAGAAGTGTACTGTGTGTTTGAGACCTTTATTTTCCCTCCCACATAACTATAAAAACAGATCAAGGCCAAAATACTACTACTGACTGTTCACAGTTAATGAGTGCAGTACAGTTGAGCAGCTGCAGGGAACAGAACGGCTTTAGGACCTTCTTTAAAAGTCCCCGTTCCCCCCCAACCCTGCAGAAGCAGCAGCAGCAGTCAAACAGCCCACACAAGCTCCAGCAGGCCAGATGAGCACTTAATAGGTTAGGCGGCATTCAGCACTCAAACAGCAGCTCCCCAGCAACTCCAGGGAAAGCACTGCAAAGATGGAAGCGTGCTGCAAGGCAGAGCCAGACGCTGAGCTGACAGGCCTTGCTGGCCACCAGCCGCATTCTGAAGACTTTCCAAATTTCATACAAAAAAGAGTGACTATTTTTTGGTTGATGCATCAACAGAATAAGTAGAAGTCTGAAAAAAGAAGAGTCACAGTAGGCATTTTTGAGGAGCTGGAACCACCAGAGGAACTAATTATATTGTCTTGCAAGCTTCAGTACCCATGAGCTGCAGCTGCTCGTTCAAGTGAAACTTTTCTAATCAGTCTTCCTTGGAAAGGATTTCACACACCTTCATTGAGCCAAGACTTTGACTCATGCCCCCAAGTAACAAAGGCGTTGTGTTTAAGCTTCATTTAACACATTCTAAAACTAACGTATGGGAACAAGCAGATGGATGATGAAAACGAAGATTAGAGTTTTGCAAGAGTGGCAGAACAAAACTTGCTGTGGAACCCTCTGAAAGAAAAATCCAACTGCACTGTAAAGAGAGCTATGGGTAATATTTATAACACTTAGCATTGTACAACTAGTGAAAAGATATCTCTATCACTTAACAAAACCTGGGTAAGAAGTTCTACTTTCAAGTGAATTTGAGAACACTTCCAAGTTTTAAACAGCTAAGTACCACTCTTCTCCAATCACCCTGTTACCATTTTTGAATATAAGGTGGCTTCCGGTGATTTGTGTTGTTTTTTCCATTTTTAGAAAGCACACTGATTGCCCTCTTCTTCCCTCCTGCAATGTAACTAATGTAAACTCTGTAACCTGCCTTAAAAACCAAAATAAGACTACATTGCTTTTTAAAAAAACACAGTTTGCTGTTCATTTACAATAATCTTTAGACTACAGAAAGGACTACTTAAAGTCTGGCAATCTGCTTACGTTTTTAGTAACGTGTTTCTAATAAGGCCTTTTGTTTTAGTACGGTGCCCGTGATGTTCTCTGCCATCAAGCAGGCTGACACAGCTGAGCAGGAGCAGCTCTATCCCACTTTTTCTTATGGGAAGATTACCCTATAAGTGAATCTGGGAGCATTTTTCATCTTGCGAAGTAACAGGCATCTGGAAATATGATTTGTACATAACAAGGTTCAAGAGAGGGAATTTTGGATGGATGTTAAGCTGCAACCCCTGCTGGGGCTCCACTTCAATCCCAGTGCTGGTTCTGCTCACTGGGGACGACTGTGTAAGTTGCACCCCTTACCTTTAGCATCCGGCATCTGTCTCATAACTTCCTCTCTTTCTGCTTGTTCAGTAGCTGTAGTGACCCTGAATGACCCCTCTCTAGTGAATGTGGTTCTGCTGGCATCAAAGGTGGCAGTGACTCCACACTCCTTCTCTCGCTTCTGCTTTCGCTCCAGGCACGCTGCGAACGCACAGCCCACGGCATGACTCAACCTTTCGCCCTGCACAAAACAACACTGCATCATGTGGTGACTGGAACAGATGTACTTCAAGCACTGCAAACTGATAACACCTTTATAAGAGGACTCTAATTAAGACATTAAAAAGAACTACTGTAATTGGCCACCTTGTGTAGCTCTAAAACTAAACCTGATGTATAAAGGGTCACAACTGCCAGTGCACAAGCATGAAGGCCTGCCAGAAACAGAAGACTGTTTAGCTTAGCTGCTACTGGGACAGCAGTGTGATAACGTACCTGCACTGATCCCTCCTCGCCTCTGGATGCGTTTGTGCAGAGAAAAAGTGCTTGTGGAGCCATCTTAGCGGGTTTAAATCCTGAGGGACAGATCAGTGCTATTCTCAAATGGAAGAGAGCGTGCAGGAAGACAATACTGTTGTGTGCAAATGTGAAATTTAAAAGCAGAGCTGACCACTAATACCTCTTAATGGCTCTGACCAAATGTGCAAATCAGTACTGAGTGCTTTCCAGAAGGCACTTCCACTATTAACAAGTGAGGTCAAAAGGATCCACTGCCCAATGACTGCAGTAAGGAAGTGAAATTCAAGTCGGAGGAAGTCTGGCACTCCAGCTGATCTGGAGGCTGCAGCTGAGTCGCAAGTGCTATTACTACAGCAGCTCAACTCATCGTTATCATTGGTAAATGAACTGACCTGCATACACAGCAGAACATAGCTCTGACATGAGTTTAAATGGGAATGTTTAACTTCAGTTTCTCTTTAGAGAAACGTAATAAATTAACAAACATAACAGCTTTCAACACACGGCTGTGTGGAGTTATCTTATTGCATGGGGTTTCAAGCCCTTGCGTAATACATGGGCAGGATTCAACAAAAAGCCACAAGAGGAGAAGGCTGGATCTGGGAGTTTGATGACTTAGGTGTACAAAGCAAAAGACTGATATTACAAACCTTCCACTGCAAAAATCTCTTAACATTTAGAAGGAAACAGGATCCTAATGTAATTCATTCTAGCTCCAGCCCTCAGCACTCAGATGACTTTCCATTCAAGACAGCATTTGCATACAAGAGACTACATTCATACCCAGCCTGCTATTCATACCCTATTCACTATGATCTTATCCTGGAAAAACTGTCACTGCTGTTCCAGTTTTTGGCTGTATACATTTTCAGATGAGAATATCTTCTGTCTATTTTTAGAAGAGTGGTTCCCTTCTGCTACCCATATCTGAGGCTGACTGCATTCCACTTACAAGCCATGCTGGGCACTGCTTCTCTGCACAAGCAGACATCACAGAGGGATGGCAAATAATTCAGATATAAAGAATTAGAACTAAAAAAATTTTTAAGGAAAAAGTAGTATTTTAGCTGAAGTTAAAATGCATTGCAGTGTTCCGTGTTCCTTTTCTCAGTATAACTCCCAGTTGGAAGCAGAAGGAGCTGGGCACACGTGGCAGTACACTCACCGTGTCCTTCACAGCCATGAAGCAGTGGCATATCCAGCGCCTGGTGGTGCCATCTCGGCAGATGTATGAAAATGCCCGGTCAAAGTTCCTGTCTGGCGCGCAGAAAGAAACCTTCTCTATTGTCTGATCAACTATAAGATCCTAGAGAGGAAAGAATCCATTCCAGCCCCACAAAAACAAACAAACAAACAACAAAAATGTGAGGATATGTGGAGAAACAATTGCACCAATCATTTCCAGTGGTAACTGCAGGATGCATTTATATTACAAAGAAGATAAGCCGATTTGGCTGCAATTCTCTATCAAGTCAATTTGCTATTTAGAAACCATTCCCAGTGTGAAACGAAAAGGATGGCTGCCACCTTCCACCAGCCATCCCTGGTAGAAGCCAGACAAGGTGGCCAGTTCAGAATTCAGGGACACAAATGATTCCTAACATCTCTGCTCCAGATTATGGATCTAGCATGGTGAAAAAGGGAACTTTGGTTTTATTTTTAATGCAGTCTAGCAATCAAAAAATCTTTACTGTGAAGAAGTCTGCTTGTGTGAGAAGACTTAGCAGCTGCTGCACAAAAAGCAACAGCTCGTGTGGCACCATGTGACACAAGGATGGAATAGAAAAGCACCAGCAGGGCTGGCACTATCAAACACCCCAATTTGCTTCCACAAACGGATGGGAGAGGTGTTTCTAAAAAGGAGGCAGTATGGTTTAATAACAATGCTGTCCTCATTACTTTCTTTCCCCCGATGTTTTTCAGTGTATTTTTTGGTTGGTGACTGCTCCTTGGCACCTGTGCTACTGTGATCAACCACCAGGAGGCAATATCATATTCCCTTTTTAAGCACTATTCCTTTCATTACCTCTACGGTCTGCAAAAGTTACTAAAATTCATTTTTATGAATTCAATATATGTATGTATAATTTAATTTCTACATATGTATACATATACTTACTAGCCTTTTTAAGGCAATCAGCAGACTGAACTCACCTGCAACTTTATGTTCATATTAAATACTGAATTCTTACAGACAGTAACTTCAGGGCTGCCAAAGCACACCCCAACAACAGCCCTGGAGATGTTGATCCCCACAGCAGCTATTCATCACACTACCACACTGCAGAGGGATATTTTCTCTACCAGTTCCTCAGTGTTGGCATGCAGAAATCATTTTTTAGGTCATTAAACTAAGCATTAAGTCATATGAATATAAAACAAATTCATTTTATATTAATTACAGTAAAAACTGTTCCACTAGCTGTGGCATCTTCTAAAATGCCAGTAACCTATAGAGATAAGCATTAAGCTCTCCTTTCTAATTACCTGCATGAACACACAAATTGTTTGCTTTTACCTACACACTGTGCTATTTCACAATAAAACATTGTAAAACAATCCAGAAGGAAGCCATGGATACACCTGCCTTCCATTTGAGACCAACAGCTTCCGATTAAAAATTAGAGAATTTGATATCCACTGAAGAAAGTTTAAGATGTTTAAGGGAAATGACCTTATTTCATTTACTCCTTTCAACATATTTTTGGAAGCCAGATTTCGTTCATTCAGACCTATTGTAGGATTTGGATGCACTGGAAATTATACTGAACAACATCAGTATTACTCTCGCATCCCTCTGCAGTCATACAGGACAAAAGTCAAGGGAAACTGTGAGTTCAACGTCAACAGAACTAGTTGGGAAAAGATGGCTCTTCTGGCAAATGCAACAGACAGCTCCTACCTTGTGCTACCTGCCTCATTTTATCGAGTACTGTAGCATTAATAAAGAAAAATAAGCATACATACATTTTCCAAGGAAGAAATGATTAAACCAACTAGATGCTTAAATCTTTCTTTACTGTAAACCAACATTTACAGTAAGATAGAGATTCGAGTCTAAAGTTATTTTGGCATGCGTGTTATTACAGAGAAGCTCTGAACTTTTGTCAAGAGAAATCTAACCTTTGTTTTCTCATCTACAACTCGGAGTCCATCCGCCGATACCCACAGGACCGCTTTAACTGCCTTCTTCCCAGTCTTTCAGAAAAGAAAAACAGGAAAAAAAAAAACAGCTTTCTGTTAACAGTGTCAGACTGCACCCATTCCCCCTTTCCAAGAATCACAACATTAAGTGTAGATGAAGTCCACGTTCAGTAAGGTGCCCAAAGCCAGATAAATCAATCCAAGTTGCAAAACACTCAGAGAACCAAGCCAAAGCCAGTATTTCAGAGGGAGTGTATCATGGGCATGGGGAGTGGGCACGGAACAGGTGGAGTCATAAATAGGGTGTACATCCATGTACAGTAAAGAATTCAAGACTGACCAAGTGGGTGAAGAATTCCACCAAAGAGTCAGATAACACTAATTCATAAGGAGTTACACCCCAGGTAGCTTCTCGAGCGTAAGTTTAAATGCAGGAAAATTCTTACCTGGTATTTCCACCACCCCCACCCTCAGCCCCAATAGTTACATGGCAGAATCGTGGCATCACCTTAAACCAGTGTTAAAAGCACCCAGAAGACATTGGTTGCGGTGTTACGGGCTTCATGCTGAGATCAACCATCTAAACACATTCTACAGATTTGCTAAGAGTAGAACGTCGCACGTTGGAGGAGAGGTAGAAGAATGTGACATATTAACCATTCGATTGTAGCTTGACAAACACTGTGCAGCGGAGTGCAGCAGCGGGGGAGCGCCCTGGCTTTCCTCCAAGATGTGACTGTGGGACCTTTCAGATGATATAAGCTGAGGGTGAGCAGAAGTGGGAAACACGGGAGGGCTTTGGGAGCCACGTCAACTGCAAGTTCTTTCTAAGCTGTTTACTTTTTAAAGGAGGGTTGCAAAGAACAGCATTTACACAAGACGATATTCTGAAATCAAATCAATGAAACAGAAAATAGGTGCAATGTCACCATAATTTTACGAGTACTACCACAAAACAACCCCTAACAGTATTCTTAATGCGTTACTTAGATTCACGAGTCCTGTACTCTATTCTTTTACCTTGGATCCACCTCAGAAACTATTCTCCCCACACCTTTCCAGAAGCACAGGGTTTACACACTTTGTGGCTGCTGTAGACAGACCACTGCAGGAAGAGAACAACAAAACCAACAAAAGATGGGAGGGGAGCGGGGCGTATCAGCTCATGGCTTTGTGCGTGGATTGCATTTCATTTTTAGTAACTCAGTACAGATGTATATAATTTATATTCATATGGCAAGTATCTGAGCAAGGACACGTTCTGGCATAAGCTACTGCATGTTCCAAATTAGTAACTCTGATTTTAACACTGTAAGGATGAAGTGTACTTTTTTATCTCGGACTGATAAGCCACCTGCTGTATCACATTGGTTTCATTCTCAGAGAAGACAGAAAGCGTGAAGAAAATCAGCCTGGCAGGACTTGTGCTGGTTTTGGGGGAGGAACTATCTGTCCCAATTTCTGAAGCAGCGATGACAACCAGAGCACTCTCAGAACTCTTGGTGAGACCAGAGAACAGCACTAACTTGTACAGAACAGCAAGTAAAGGAGAGAAGAACAAAAACAAGCTACTGAAGTGCTGGTGAAAACAAGTTTGTAGGAGCCCATCCAGCCGGTTCAATATTCCAGAAGGACTGAAATAAAACTTTCAGATTCTGGAATGCCTAATGGAAAAAGCATTTTTCACAAAGGAAGATGGACTCAAAGTTATTGTCATATGCATTAAAAAAATACTGCAGCATTTAAAAGCTGCCTCTAGTTTTTGGTCTTAAAAGGAAGTAAATATAAATGCACACACACACACATATATATATATATATATATATATATATATATATATATATATACACACACACACATTCTCAATGCCCACTTAGCTTTCATAGCCTAAAAATCCCTATCAATCCCAACAAGAAATAGCATGTAGAGATTTTTCTCAAACATTTTGAAGGAGTGCCAATTTCTTAAAAGCCACTAGCAGTCTTAAAACCTTCCAGCAAATAAGGAAAAATCAAGAGAAGACAACGCCTGTGGGTAACTGCTTGCTTTAGACTATCATTATAGAATCTAGGATGTTTCTTTCTCCAGCAAACCACAACCTTGTTTCTGTAGAGTCAAATGCTGAGCAGTTCCTGAAGTTTGTATTAATCAAGTTGGGTTTCACTCAGCTTGGTACTTTGCAAAACAGCGCTGAAGTGCAGCAGAGCTGGTCCTCATCCGTTATTTTCCTAAACTAGGACTTACAAATAGGTAAACCACAGAACCTCTCATTTCTCAGAACAAAAATAAATGGCTGGAGATCTGAATATCCCACTGGACAATTAAGCTTCCTCAAGTGAGATAACCTAATACAGGTTTGCTACTCTAAGAGAAAAACAAAACATAGTTATCTCCTAGTCCTTACTTCTAGACTTATTGTTCTAAGCATTGCATCCACAAATAAGTTCTTACAGTCTGTATCCCAAACTCACAGCTGTTACCATTGGGCAACACACAATTCTTTTATCTCCTGAATCCTGATTTTATCTATCCCAATTTCACCAAGTAAGTTCATACCAGCTACACAAATTAACACACTACTCTACTATGGTTTGGGTATTGCCAAGCATATCGTGATTAGAAAGTAGAATCCATTTTCACTCCTGACGTACAGCGGACAGTAAAATTACTGCTTGCAAAGCAACTTCCAATGCAGGATCACAGCGTCTGACAGACAGATAGGACTTCAAACAAAAAACGTTTAAATCAAATTGATGGCATCCATTGCAATAGCGTGGTCTTAAATTCTACTACTTAGGCAGTCCTCCAGACTTCTGCATCAGTAGCTTGTCTTCACATTCAAGAGTTCTAGGATGACGATACTGCTGGAGGGGAGCCACTCATGGCACTGACACCCAATTTGTCGATGTGAATCAGCTGTGACAGAAAGCTCACTTCTTAGCATTTTCTAGGAGGCTGGTAATCTGCCCCAGCACAAGACTTGTTCTCTTGACTCATTTCAGAGTCCTCAGAAGCCTCCTGGAGGGCAGGTGAGGCACTCCAGTGAACAGAAGGCAAGGCTGAAAACAAAGCACATAGGAAACCTCTCAGACAAGCAAGTGCCCCCAACACAGGCATCACAGAAGAGAAAATGAAGTTGATTAAAGCTGAAATACATCTCTCCTGAGCAACAGTGCTGGGCCTGCTGACTGGGCCATTAGAAGTGATGGCAAGATGGAATTAGGTAGCAATTATACTGTAAGTGGAAAGTAAAGGTTTAATGATAACCAAACAGAATGAATGTTGCATAATAATGCATTTTTAAATATTTCTGAATTGTTTCTAGTCTTCCAGCTGATTACAGATTTCTCAGTATCTACCTAATTTATTCTTTCCAAGGCCTTCAAAACAATTGTAAGAGGTATCTGGAGCCTGAGATGTACAAGAACACAAATTTGTTCTCAGTTTCTGTACAAAACATTGCACGCTGAGAAATACGCATATTTGATAGAAGCAAAGGATGAGAAAGATCTGTACTACTATTCATTAACACGCAGAAGGCTTAGTTTTAAAATATGAAGACCGCCCAAAAAGGCAGTTGATTCAATTACATCCTGTAAACAAAATAAAACAGCAAAAGCCTAACCCGGAGCTAGCAGCAGACATCTCATTTTTACTTGAAGTTGAAAATGAAGTATTTTCAATGTCAGGCTGTGACTAAGCACTAGAACATTTCCTGACACAAATAAGTCAGATTTACCTTTCTAGGGAGAAAAAAAATGGACAGGGAAAGAAGCAAATCTGTCTAGACAGACTTATTGAAAACAAGTAGCAAGTTAAAACAACTCTGGTTTGGAATATTACATTAACCCCAAAACAAGATATCCAGGGAGAAATTACAGACATTGCAGGGACATCCAAACACTACGAATTTCAGTACTCTCAGTACTGGCTAATCTAACTTTGCTGGCTGAAGCAGAAACAACTCTTTTTTCAGCAAAACATTATAATAAAAAGGAAAGCAAATCTACAAGGCTGAAACAAAGTATTCGAGTTCATTAAAAAACAATGCAAATGCAATGGGGTAGCTGGTACATTATGGAATCTCAGAACATCTTGAGTTAGAAGGAAACCACAAGGGTCACTGAGTCTAACTCCTGGCTCCACACAGGACCGACCAAAATTCAAAGCATGTTTCTAAGAGTGCTGTACAAACACTCCTTGAACCGTAGCAGCTCAGAGCCATGCCCACTGCCCTTGCAGTCCTGTTCCATGCCTGACCACTCTCTGGTTCAGAACCTTTCCCTAACCCCCAGCTGCCCCTCCCAACACAGCTCCGTGCCATTCCCTTAGGCCCTATAATTGTCACCAGACAGCAGAGCTCAGTGCTGCCCTTCCGCTCCCTGTGAGGAGCTGTAGGCTGCCATGAGATCTCCCCTCAGCTTTTCTGTTCTGGGCAGAGCAAAGCAAAGGACATCAACTACCTCTCATACAGCTTTCTGTCTAGATCCTTCACCATCTTTGGCTGCCACGGCACACTACTGACTCACATTCTGTCCATCAACCAGAACCCTCAGAATCCTTTCTGAAGGGCCACTCTTCAGCCTCTAATCTGTTAACTTCTACACATAGCCAGGGTTGCCTCATCCCAGGTGCAGAAACCAGCACTTGCTCTTGTTGTATTTCATAAGGTTGGCGATTGCTCAGTCCTCTCACTTGTCAAGATCTCTCTGCCTTTAAAGGAGCCACCAGCTCTTCCCAATTTAGGCTATCTACAAGCCTTCCTAGTATACCTTCAAATCCTATATCCAAAGTCGTCGATAAGAACATTAAAGAGAATCGACACTAAAACGGAGCCCTGAGGAACTCCACAACTGACTGGCTGATAGTCTGATGCAACTCTGTTTACAATAGCCCTCTGAATCCAACTTGTCAGCCAATAGTTCATCCTCCGCATTATGTTTTGTCTAGCTGTATGCTGGACACTTTGTCCAGACTGATACGGTGAGAAACAAGAAGCTTTAGTGAAATCCAGAAAAATTACATCAACTAGATTGCTTTGGTGAAGCAATTGGGCAATGTTGTCATAAAAAAGAGATTAGAGTTCATTAAACAGAACTTTCCCTTCATGAATGCGTGTTAGCTGTAACCAATGGCTGCACTGTCCTTGAGGTGTTTTTTAGTAACTCCCCAAATAATTATTTCCAACATTTTGTCAGGCACTCAACTGAGACAGGTATGTTATTTCCAGGGTCTTTTCTTGTGCTTTTTGAAACCTGGGACAACTGTTTGTCAGCCTCCAGTTGACTTGGACCTCTCCAGATTCCCAAGACCATAGAAAAATAATTGAGACATCTCACGTTGGCATCAGCCAGCTCTTTCAGCACTGGGCGATGTATCCCACCAGGCCCCATGCATCTGCATCCAGTTGGAGCAGCAAATACTACACAAGTATGGCATTCGGCCTGGAGTTTGTTGTTACCAGTCATAGTTCTCCAACTCAAGGCTCCAGGTGTCCCAGAGTCCATCATTTGTGTTGAAGACAAAGGCAAAGGCATTAAACATCCCTGCTTTGTCTTTGGTGAGAATCCTTATCAAGTAACAGATCGATGTTCTCTCTGATCCTCCTTTTGCTGTTAACATATTTTAAAAAGCCCTTTTTATTGTCTCCCACAGTACTGTCCACCTTCAACTGTAATTGAGCTTTGACCACATAAATGTTCTCCCTACAACATTGAACAGCATCTCTGTAGTCATCCCACATCACCAGACCTCACTTCTAGTAGCCACAGGCTTTTTTCCCCACCTAAGCTTTAGAAGACCTCTACTGATAGAGGCTGACCTTCTGCTTCGTCTGCACATCTTCTGATATTTTTGAACTGCCTGTTCCTGTGTTCTTAAGGAGCCTGTAATTAAGAAGTGACCAGTTGTGATGGACCATAATGCCTTCAAAAGCAGACCGCATGGAAACTAAATACCTAGCTCTCAGAACAGCCTGAAGTTTTACCCTTACTACTAAGTATTTTTGAGTCAAGCACTTCATGGTCACTATGGCCAAGATAGCCACCAATCAGCATTTCGCCAATGAGAACATCTCTGTTTACAAGCAACAACTATTCCTCATTGGCTCTCCTAGTACCTGTACTAAAAAGTTATCAAGGCATTTCAGGAATTGCCTGGCCTGTATCTGCTGTGTGATATATTTAGTTAACATAGGGAAAGTTGAAGTCATCCATAAGGAGAAGAGTGGTGTATCTAGAGGTATCTCATAGCTTCTCAAAGGTCAGCGGTGTCATCATCTTGGCTGGATGGCCTACAGTAACTCCCACCACAATATTTGCCTTATTTGCTTGTCCCTTCTCATCCTTACGCAGAGGCTCCCAACTGTCATTGGCAGCTGTGAGCTCTGCACAGCCCAGCTCCTTCCTCACTCACAGCACTCCACTCCACCTGCCCTGCCTATCCCTGCTGAACAGCCTACAATTCTTCACTGTGATGCACTATTTCAGGACCCTTCCCAACAGATTTTGCTTATGCCAATGATGTTGTAGTTCTGGGACTGACCGAAGGCCTCTAGCTTCTCTTGACTGTTCTTCATGCTGCATGCACCAGTGTAGAAATACTCCAAATGTGCCTCATTCTACCTGAGTGCACCTACTACAGGCACAGATGAATGCCAATATGGAAAAAGAAAACTAACATTGATTTTGAGCAGGTTGAGGTGGGTCTTTCACATTGGTTTTAAACAAATTCCAACAAATACTGAGAGTATTATACAGCAAATAGCATGTTTCACTCCAACCACTGCAGATTCCAGCCTTTAATTATTTACAGATAGGAATGATTTGATTAACCTGGCAGATCCCCTACATACAGCATTTTGACTCTAAAAAAAGAGCTTCTTTCTTCACTATTACTACACTCACTTCACTGGTGAGCTATCCCACATCATGGGAAGAAAGGTGAACTGGGGAAAATAGCTGCTCCTCTATGACATGCACTACAATGTGAGTGTGAAGTGACACAGGTGCAGCTGAAAAAGCTTTATTTACTCCTTAAGTAAAGTCAAGACAAACGTGTGACCAGTAAATCATCTGCTCTTTTGCGATATAAGTTACAAACTTGTTAGTTTCTATTTAAACCAAGATTCAGCATGTAATAAGGTCCCTGAAAAGCAGCATCTTAAATTTATTCCATAGGAAGTGTTTTACAAGAATTCTAAATGCAGAAGCAGTCAACAGATGGGAGGCAAAAGGGTTTTGGGGTTTTTTTTTTTAGAGGTTGACCAACACTGTCTTGTGAAGATATAGACAGAATTAAAAAAAAAAAATAGTAACAAACCACCCCAATCCAGTCTGCAGTACAGCACATTCTTAGTAAGGACAAACAATTGCTTCCTTTTGCAACACTGTCCTCAGGAACAGAGCAACTGTGGGCAGCAAAGCTTTCTCCTATACAATAGAATTGCAATTAGAAAAACAAATAGCAGGTAAATGCCTGGTCTCCTTTTCATGTACCTCTGAATTTAGACCATGCTCAAAAAAGAAAGGTTTAGGAGATGGTACGTGTAGACATGCTGCTTACTCCCCACACTAACAGTTGGGCAAGCTCGTGATGCTAGGCGGCCAACAATCCAGCAGTGTTTAAAAGCACAGTCCTCCAACAGTTCCATAGTGTTTGCCTAGGTGACGTAGGCTGGCACAAGTTTAAGGGATTTAAAGGAAAAAACAGTCACATTTTTATTTCAGGAAGACCAAATCATTTCAGAACGCTGGATTTCTGATACAGTCCATATGGTTTCTACTTCAGGTCACTTTCTTAACCATATTCTTTATTTGATCAATTTGATCAAGTCGAGGAAGAAATGGATTTTAGAAGTAAATCTTCTGAAATAGATTAAGGGATTCTCAACACCCTGATTTTACAACAGTGCTATACCAGGGATGTAACTCCTTATAGTGCAAGCACAAATGAGGCATTAAACTTACTTTTCCAAAGAAGCCTTTGAAGAACTTCCTTTCCTGGAGGAACAGGGGGGACAAGTCGAGCGCTATTACTGAAGGTAGCTAAAATGTCCCAGGGTTTCAAACCAACAAGCACACACAAGAATAGGGTTTGGAGGGAAAGGAAGGGGTTTTTAGAGTTATCCACGAGAAGGTGCGACAGGCAAATGTGAAAATAATCCCATGAAAATGCAGATCAAAGGGCACACACAATTCTAATAAGCTACTGCCCTGAAATTGGTGGAAAGAAGAGAACCTTGGCCCCAATTTCATGCAAAGTGGTTACTTCATTGTCACTCTCCCTCGTTTAGTTCCTTTTAGTTAGGTTATAAACCAAACTTGGCAGCAGACGTGGTGGTTGAACAATTAAAATACCGTATGGGCATGAAATGCAAAGTTCTAACTTCAGAATTATAATGAAATTTTCTCTGTATTGACCGTTTTTTCCCCAAAGCAAGTGTTCCATATGCTGGAGAACATACAGTGGCTGGCATAATGCAGGATTAAAAGCCGAAAAACATTTTTTGTTCTTCATTTTATTCTATTTATTTGCTGTTTTGGTTTATGTGCTACTCTTACTTTGCATTTTATACAACCTTCTTTGGCCAGTAAGGAATTTTCTCTGACCTAAACTAAACCACAACTGAGATCTCTTTCTCTTGCACCGTACACAACTGCTAAATATTCATTCTACAACTCCTGATTAATAGACTGAACAAGATTCCCTTTAAAGCCACCTCTGAGAAGTTAGACTAAAGCAGTGGCACAAAAAGCTGAACGACAAGTTCCTGAACATCTTCAGTTTGGAAGTGATTATATTGATTGCCCAATTCACGATGACACTAAAGCAGAACACAATTTAAAGCATATTTGCATGCCATTTTTACTGGCTTTGTTTTGTTACCAGATTGTTAAAAGAAAACTGCAAGATCTGCCTGATCTGACGTGAGGATATTCCCCAGGCCCTGATGTCCTGCATGCACAGCTACACCTACTCAGTACCTGAAGGAAGTTGGCACTGCAGCATATCCCTGCTCTCGCCTACCTTTCCAAATTATTTAACTTGCAAGTAAACTGGTACAGCTGTAACAGGGAGATCGTGGAGAACCCACATGAGACTAAGGAAGGGTTTCTGACAGCCGCTGACCCCAAATTACCATCACATTGATAACAATGCTATGTCAAAATATTATTACAAATATCCTGAGGCAGTGCCTTCAGAATTGACTGATATACAAGGTTATATTTAAAACAAAGCTTCGTTCTGACGCAAGCCAACAAAAGCCAGGAAACAAAGCTAAGAAGGGAGTGTCAATCTCAACTCTGCATTTCCTGACTTTTGCTACTGAGTGCTTCTCTCTGCCTGATGTCCTTCCACAGAGCTTTTCAAGAAGTTTAAGATATTTATGTCAACCCAGGCACTATACAAGAACATCTCTACGTGCAGACAGCTGAAAGGCTTAATAGCTTTTAGCAGCAAGAACGGTCATGTATTTGGACAAGATATGCTGAACACTGGGAGGGGAACTAATGGATTAATCACAGCGTTGTGCACATAATGAGAAGGGGCTGGATGCTGCTGCCAAGTTGAGCAATGACTTGCATTACACTAAATAACAGCCTTTTAAAGATAGCAAAAGCTAAAAGAGATTCACCAGAAGCTACCTCATTTTTAGGTGATGGTTAATTTTGCTCACAGCAAAATGCTTGTTAAACAAGATCTATGGTTTTTAATAAGCTAGAAATGTTAATGGAAAGGCATCATGCAAAATGGATTTTAAACAACACTAAGTTAATGTGGTTTAGAGATAACTAATGCATGTTTTAAAATATTAAATTATGTCTCTTTACCTGCTAAAACAAGAACATATATTAAAACAAATGCATCATTTAAAACAAGAAGTGGCAAGTTAGAAACCAATACTACACACTGAAGCTGATTTAAAAATCAAAACATGATATGAGAGTGTAATTTTGTCTTTATACCATATCCCCATACCTGAGTTAAATATGGTTACAAAGATACCTCATAGGGTCCTCAGAAAGCTGTTTTCCAGTCTGCACTAAATGCTAACTCATGGAAATGGTTTTGGAGAAATCTTTCAATGCTTTGTATCCAAATCTGAGGATCCACTCTTAGTAATATATCCCTACTAAGGGAAAAATGTATGCTCCTTTGGTAACACCTGAGTAACAGATAGCGATACCTGATCAGACAGGTTTAAGATCTATCAATGAAACTGCTGTGCCATATCATCAGAAAATAGGGACGTCAGTTTCTCTTCATTCATCACAAGAAAAATTGTAACCTGCACATTATAGTGTTGATCGGGTTGGTATGCAGTCCCAGAGCTTGAAAACGGCTCTCTGCTAGAAATGGCTTCTTTTACTCAGCTATCAATTAAACAGTCCCTGAACAAAAGATTTACCATCATCTGGTTTAAGTTCTGCAAGATGTGCTCAAAAATGATTGCGGCATATTCAACCAGCAGATAACAAAGGACCTGGAAGGATATTTCTCCACAATAAAAAGGTGAAAGAATTTGACTGCATCTTTTTTTTCTAAAGCAAAAATTAAGATATTCCTGAAATGAAGATCAAGTTTCGTATTTTTCTTGACAAATCTGAAAAGGTTTTAAAGTCCAATAGTCAACCCTATAAAAAAAAAAGAACATATTTCAGTTCCCTAAATAGCCAACTGTTGGAGAATAAGAATTAAGAGGAAAACATATTTATCAAAATTTGACAGAGAGAACTTAGTTTTAGAAGTTGCAAGTATGGCAACAATTCTGTCTCTAAGAGAACTGAACTGTTTCTCATAGACCGGATTCATAAGAACTATACAATGCCTGCAAAGAAAACAAAGATTAAAATAGGTCACATACATTCGTATGTAGTTTAACTATATGGAAAATGAAGTTCAATTTTTGTAAAGCTGGTCTTTCCGTTTGAGCACTGCACCTCAAACTTGAAGTTCTTTCAAGACCAAGAGAAAGCCCATTGAAATAACCAAGCACTATAAAAGCAAAAGACTGCCAAAGGAGCAAATTGCTTTCTTATCACATTCCCTGCATGCTGAAACAACATGGAGAGGTATGGCTTTTCCTTGTTAAGAGAATACACTGTACAGAACAGAGCTCTCAGCAATGGAAGAATCCTAAAGAAATGCTCACAGTTTAAAAGCCCCACAGACGGGGTGGGGATCTGAGAATGGGGGCACAGTTTGAATCGCAATGAGCAACTTCAGATGAAGCTTGGGTCTGATGGAGTCTAACAGCTCAAGGGCACAAAGCAGTTTCAGTAATCTGAATATTCCTCTTGGGGCCCAATGAGAATTCCACATCCGCTTCCCTATTTCCAGCACTGACAAACAAGACAATGCAAGCAGAAATCCTAAGACACACACCTCTGTCCTATTTGCACATAAACATAAACTTCTAAGAGCAAAAGAAATAAAAATCATCTGAATAAAAACACTGCATTTATGAGAATGGGCAATAAGTTGATGCCATTCAGAATAATCATAAAGCACAGAAAAGAGAGATCAAATTAGTTACTTCTAGGGAATGCGCTGTAAGAGTTAGATGTCTTACATTTGAATCAATAATTCAGATGATCAAGAATCACAACCCTAGCATTATCTGGATTCCAGAAGAAACCGGGTGCTATGTTTTCACTGTGCCTCATTATTTATAAGCTTAGCTACACTTAATTGGTTTGTGGACTGAAAGTTTATAAAAAGACCTAGAGAGCACATACTTCACAGCACAGCTCCCCAGAGAAGGAGATGAGAGAAGCTGCAAAAAGAAGATACTGGAACATTATTCAGTGTGCTAACAGAAAGTATCCCGATACAGTGAAAATCAGAACAGGACATAAATGGATGCAACTCATTATGTGGTCAGTACTTGCATTTTTAGCTACATAAACTAAATCCACAGAACAAAAACTAATTTACGTTCTGTGTGGTCCTTTTTAATAAAAATCAGTCACCAATCACTGCTGGACTGAATGGGAACAGATGGGATGCGGCTAGAACAGGTTGCTAGACACTGGCTGAGAGAGAAAAGAATGAAAAGACTTGATTTTAATCAGAGCAGTAAAGCAATTCAGAAACTTTACAACACAACAGAAGGAAGATAACCTATAGTCTTCTGTTATGCCCTAGGAAAAACAGGTTTATTCAGAAGACATGTGAGTTCTCACATTTGGCGAGGAGAAAGAAAAAAATCATACCCAGTCAAAGATATCTTAAGTTAGCAAAGATGCAGTAGGAAAGTTAGATTTATTTCCAGTAATTTTGGCTGGTCTAGAAGGATACAAGAATTTCTTCTGGTAAAGGCATTACTGAAGCCTCTATATAGCTAGGACACGAGAGAAGCGATGAAAAGGACAGCAGCTCTCCATCTTCAATTAGACTTCAAATTCTAACATTCTCTCTTCCTCCTCTTCAGTGCTGTTCTAACCTAAGATTCTTAATAAATTGACCACTGACTTTCTACAGGGAAGAGATGACAAGACCTTGAAATGAGCTGTAGGAATACCAAGAGCTTTGAACGATTGCCATTTACGGGAGCAAACGTTCACAGAAGCCAAACTAAGAGCAGCCCACTTCATGACATACCAGAATTAGGCAGCCTTCAGGCAGGCCACTTCCAGCGGATGCAAGCCAGATTATTTCATGCATGACTACAATGTTGCAGTGCATTAGAAAAAAAAGCAGCCTAAATCAAATAATATTTTGTATAATAGAGGTGAATTAAGTCACTTTTGAAGTGGCAGGCAACAAAGGGAGAGGGAGAGAAAGAGAGGGAGAGAGAGAAAGAGAGAGAGGGAGAAAGACCTGTTAAAAAACAACGGTTGAATCCCATATGGGTACCCAACTTAGTTTGAAAGGTCACAGAGGATTTTTTACACATTTGTTTTGCAAATAGTTTCTGCCAGTAGAAAGAACAGTTGTAACTCTCTCCCTCTCATCATCAGATTAGCACGTCCCCCTAACCACAGCAGTGCTCTCACACCAGCCAACTGTTCTCCTAAAGTGGGTCAAAAGTTCAGGCTTCAGCTGGAGCACTGGTGCCGGACTGTTTAGACACTCACAACCCCAAAGCCAGCTTTTTCATGAAACAAGTATACATACAGATTTCAGTCTCTTCACAGCATCTTCACAGATATGCATTCCTCTGGATTCATCCACTTCCACATGTCCCAGGTACTGTAGGAACAAGAATAGGAAGGTAAGAAGCGTAACAGCTTTAAAAATTACACATTTTCTGCATATTTATTATCACAGACTGCTTAAAATCACACCAAACAGAAATTGCAAGTTGCAAAGTTTTTTTAATTAACAAGATGATCCAGAATAACATTAGGCCACAGAGGAAGCAATTCAAAAAAATACATCAGTGTAGTGTGTCAGGAAACTGGATACTTGCATTTTATATAATGGAAAAATAGAAGTTCCTTGTGCTTTCCATTTCCACCCCTAACTTTCCCAGTCATGGTTCTTTTTGACAGAGGAAGGAAACGTTCTCTCAGAAACATTCATATCCTTACTCAAAGTACTTAATTCTTGAAGAAAGCCATGGAAGCTATTAGATAAAAGCTCTCTGACTTCTACTTCTTACTACAAAACTTAAAAGAAATTTATCCTGATTTACATGACATTGTAAGACTGCACGAAATCCACTATTCATATTAGAGTAACTAGAGAGGAAAGAAAGGGTCTTAAAATATCAAATTAATATTTGTGGCATGATGAAACAGTAAAGATTTAATTATCTCTGGAGATGTCCCATACTATCACAGAACATCCTCCTAGAATGCTTCAATAATTAGGATACCAAGCTTGATTAGCTCAACAAAGAAAGATTTCCTTCCGTACTGAAGTGCTCCATCAGAATAACAAAGGAGATTCAGTGAATGAACTCACTCAGAAATATGGTTTCAAGATTTAATAGCAAATTGAAAGGCTTCTTGTTATTCTGGTTTAAGATGAGGGTTTTCAATGCAAGGCAAGATCTTGGAAAAGGCTGTCAACATACCAACATTCTTACCATTTAACAGCTGAGACTTAAAAGACCTCAAATGATAGAGGGCTTACTATGGGACATTTTTAAAATTGAGTAATTCTGGATGGAACAATTCTGAAAGAATTTCACTTAACCTACCCCAAACAGCCACAGAAGAGTTTGAAAAATACACTACATAGAAACTAGATGGTAAATAACAAAGATCCAACAGCTTTTCCAAAGTGAGCTCTGTGTGGCTGAAGACCTAAGGCTGAATACCAGAGTTGCCAAAACAAGCTTGTATTCCATTAGCTGAACTTTCTGAACACTTGTACAAGATGTTCATTTCTCCATAACGCTAAGGGGACAATTAATCCTAATTAAATCCTAAAACTACATAAATGGTAACAACAGAAGACGCATTTACTACATGTCCAGAAGCACACATTTGTATCCACACCCATTAGGGATGCATCTGCAGTTCTGCCATGTCCATGCTGGAAGTTCCAGAGATGCAGAAATATTATGAATCTAACACGAGAAAAATTTGGTTTTAGGAGCCCAAGAAAGTTTGTCAACTGAAAGAAAAGGATAATATAAACAGGAATAAGGCTGAGGTCTGGAAAAGATGGGTAAACAAAGATATACGTGTGGAACGAGGCACCTAGCTTGCATTACTACTAAGTTAAACTTCTCGATTTCCAGAGCTATCGGCACATCTCTTTTACCCAAGTGTAGGCAAAACAGCCCCAACTGAAGATCCAAACTATTCAGCCCCTATACTTGGCAACCTGCCTTTTGCTTGGAAAAGGGAGAAACAGAGCAGGGTAAATATTGCCTCTTGTCACACTCCAAACCGGACAACCATTTCCCCGTGTTGCCAAACCTCTATTCAAGTCACATGCTCCAACTTTCAGCAATCAGTCATGCCGCTGCTGCTAGAGACAGCAAGTTTAGCTGCAGTTTTCAATACTGCTTCCACTCCAATGAATGGGGACATTATTGCACATATCAAGTGCATCTACCCACAGCAAAAGGGTACAATCCCCAGACCTCACTGAGCATCAATCAATTCTGAATTATAAAAGAAATTATGCTGCCACACAATACTACTTTATGATGAGTACAAAAGGTGCTTTGTTTGCATTTACACTTTACACTTAAAGCCCTTCATCAAAAAACTTATTCTTCCCAGTGCACCACTACTGCAGAAGCTAGCTGCTCACAGCTGTCAAGAACTGTGGCCTTGTACATTATACGGGCAGTTTCAGAAGTCTTCCTGAACATTGTTTGGACAGCTTTTTGATTTATTTATTTTTTTTTTTAGGTTCAAGTTCCCTCTATGTCCAAACATATTTAAGTTTCTTTCTATTGAAAATAACTGTCAGCTGCACAATGAGAACACTCCTGTCCTCTCTTTTTGCTACATCAACTTAAATCTCCCTTAAGCAGCAAGTCCTTTTCCAGGTCTTCAGGTTTATTTCCGAAATCCTTTCTCCCCCATCATGCTCAGTGTAGATATACCTGCCTCTGTACTGAAGCAGTGCTACACAACTACTTATCCAACCTTTAGCCACTAGTAAACAAAGGCCCAAATATTTCTTCAAGATATTTGGCAACCAGCTCTGATATGGACTGAAGCCTTCCCAGCTGCCTTACATTTTTAATGAGAAGCATTACACTGGAATTATATCACTACCTAACCTTAAATTTCAAGCATCAGCTCAACTTGCTATTATCACAGCATATTATGAATTTCAACATTTAGTAGAATAAGAAAAATACAGCTGCTAGTTAGATTAAGAATTCTGGTGTTTAGCTTCTCTTCAACTAAAAACAAACCAAATTCTAATGTTCTGCCACATCAAAAAGATTGCATGGAAACCACTCTAAAAAGCAGATACATACAACGCATGCTTCGACACACAATTTTTCAACATCTCAAAAGAAGTTTCCCACTCAAACTAAAGGAGAAGAAGCATAATGCAAAGTGCCTGGGCAGAGACAGGCCATACATAACATAAAACCTCTTACAAATCCATCAAAGCATAGCACCACAAAGAAATACAGAGACTGGGACACGGAATAACAGTGGAAAAAACTGCATAAGGCATACTGTGATGGCTGGGGACTTAGCAGAACTCTCAGACTACCTGCAGAGAGATATCCTCATCACAGGAGTCACACAACCTAGCACGCTTGGAGAAAGCAAGCGCATTTCCATCATGGAAGTGCAAATAATGGGAATGCAATATTAATAATGAATGCCTTCCTACTTAATTTCCATAGCAACCATTTAGTGATAGCCACGACATCAGCAGTTCTCAGCCATAAGATGTTCTGTGAAAGATTTAATCGCTATACCAGAAATCAGCTAACACTGCTTCTACAGAAAGTGAAAGATCCTTTAGGGCAGAGTCCACATAAAGACTATCACAAAACGAAAGTTCCAAATAGAATAAAATACCTTCAAAAGTTGTAGGGGAGCCCCTTAACAAACATATTTCAAGAGAAATATTGCTTATTTTAGCATTTTCAGAGAAAAGATTATATGATGGTACAGCAGGTAATAAAAAAACCTCCACCTCAAGGCAATGAACTTTGTTTTCACAGATGAAACACCTCCTCCTGAGGCATTCAGTATCAGTCTTCAGTCACACACTGCAAAGCAATCAACACAGGAAGAAGTCAAACTGGCACACAGCAAAATGCACGTGGAACTTGAAAAACTTCATTCTTTTTCAGTATTTTACACCTTTTCTGATTTCATCTAAAATTAGGCAATTTATCACCTAGTATGTTTGGTGAAGCTGTCCCATTGCCTTCCCCAAGCATACACTTTTGTAAGTGTTCCTAGTAAAATACCATGAGCTGATGTTTTATGGCAGTAATATTGCTGGGCAGCAATGAAATCAGTCTACCATCTGTGTCCTAGTACAAGAAATACTACCTTGATCATCTTTGTTTCCTTTCACAAATACTTGGCTATCTCTGTTTTTGAAGAAGCAGAGTTCAACAGCATCGACTCAACAACTGCTGGCTCAAAGGAAGGACCTTACCCAGAACTCCTTCCATCATCTTCACTTACTGGAACACAGTACTACGCTGTTACAGTCTCTCTTCCAAACAGAGGCAGATAGACAAATTACTGAAATTTTTTCTGTATCAGCAGATGTTCACTTGGACTGTTCTATTTGCAGTAACAGATTAGGCTTTTCAGATTACATTTTAAACTAGACAGACACAAGAAAAGAGCTTACCAGAAGTCTCGGCCAAGGTGTCCTGTGCTAGCAAGCTAACTGCCATAGAGCAGAAAACCACCATTTCCTTGGATACTTTTCCTCGATGCAGTGACATTCCCATTTTTCTGTAAATACTGCTCTACTGCTATAAATAATATCCTGATTTGTAAGACTAAATATTTGGAATCTGCATGTGTAGATAGGCTTCTAGAAAAGGTATTGCTCAAGAATTAAAGCCTTAGCTCCACACCTTCAGGGTGAAACTCTGTCTTGTAACTAGACACAAGCTTAAATCCAAGAAGCCTGGACGTGCATAAAAGCTAAGCCACATTTCCACTGACCTCTAAGATTTACATATTCAAATTTATGTTGCTGCTTTTTAACTTAGTTTGAAACAGATGTTTGTTTACAGCTGTATAAGCACAATGACAAAAACTCTATAATTAATCATCAGTAGACAAACTTAGTAAATTCTCCTTAATCAAAACTACAGGTTAATTACGATGCTATACATTTCCTTAGGGTCCAACTTCTTCCACTGCCCTAAATCATCAGAATAGAAACACGCCTCGTTGATTTGTTACCCTCTCCCCAAACACATGCTGTTACAGCATCTTGGTGTGACCACACATCACACCCATCTGCGAGTCACGCTCTGCATTTCACTTACTGATTCTCATATTGTATTTACTAGTGTGAAGAAAAACAACACTGAGGGAATAAAAAAACCACTTTGGACCACAGCAGATAAAGTAACAAAGTTCAATGTGGATACGCAAATGCTCTACTCTTCTTAGTCTCCCTAAAATGTGGTTGAGGAGGAACTCGGTGGTTATGTAGGACACCACTTGCCTCAAGGCAGGATCTACTTCCACATCTACACCAGAGCAGTCAGCCCAGTACTACATCATTTCTGCAACCGGAGATCAATAGGGGAACACTACCTATCCTATAGCTTTTAACTGCCATACAGTTAGAAAGGGGGGGTTGATTTGCTGAGTTTACTGTGAATGTCTATCCTAACTTTCCCTTGGTGACCTTACACTCCTTACACTCACTACTCCATCCGACCCTTTACACCTTCATGCATGCTCTGTCAGACTTAGGTTTTCAGCTACTTGCTCTGATGTGCAATTCCTTTGAGTGTGGAAAAACAAAAAAAAAGAATATCAAGTGTTGATAATAGTTTTATAAACAGTGCACAGGAACACATTCCAACTTTTGTTCCAGTTCTGCAAAAAATTGTTTCCATTTCTGACACTGGAAACCTTCTAATTTAGGAAAAAAGTAAAGAGTGTAGTGCCAATTTTTTATTTAGTTTACTTCCAATCCCTAAATTACATTTAAAAGATAAATTTCTACAAGGGCATCTAAATCATTTTTATGGCTCTAGGCATGAATGCTCATACCTTTGGAACAACTTGAAGTTTATTAAACAATTTAACAATTCAACCTTTAAAGATGAGAGGGTTTTCAAACTAAAACTTCATTTAAAGCTCCTTGTTTGCAAGCTACTCAGACAAAACTAAAGGTTCTTTAAAATGTAAAAAGTTTAAAGATTTGAGATTGAATTACACTCCCTTAATCATGACAAAATTACATAGGACTTTAAATAAAGTAACCTTCTGTTATCCACACACCTTCTGTTATAATAACCTTCTATCATAATTGTCTTCTTCCTGTGATCTTAAATGCTGCAGGAGTTTCAAACTTTACATTTGCTTGCTGCTGGGTTAGCATTCCATAGGAATGGTTACTGTTCATTGCTAACGTTGATTTGTTCCTTAAGAGGTAGGGATTTGCAGTGTTTCATGTGTAAAGCTCTGCAATGTTTCAGAAAGCAGCAGATTTGCCACTTTAACATCTCAAAAATGCTTAACATAGTTCCCAAGGACTGTTCAAGCACCTCAAGATTTCACAGTCAAAAATATCACATGCCTAACTTAAGGGGCCTTCAGCATCAACATGCTGCTAAAATCCTCACAGCTATTATGATTTCAAACAACTGGAAGAATACTTAGTGACACAAAATAACAGCCATCACCTATGCTGTACCAGTCTTTCTGATCTGGAAGAACAGAATGGCATGCAAATTATGTTTATAAACCAACTAAAAACAACCACCACCACCGCAAAAAGCAATTTATATATCAGATATTAAGTAATAAGGTGCACAATGTAAATTGCAAAACTAAAGAGGACAAGTGGGCTGCTACAATGGGTGTGAGAGCAGGCAGAAAACGGACAGGCAGTGGCCTACTCTTTGGTGGGCTATGTACATGTTAGTTACACAAGCCACTGCTCAGGCACATGGATCCCAGAGACACGAGCTGGCACTCACAGGTCCCAGTGGTGATAACCCACAAAGTTCAGAGATAGTTACTCTCTTTTCTGCACTTTTTTTTTTAAATTATAATTAATACATTAATTCACTCACATAATGCAATACACAGCCTTCCAAACACCTCCCATCAAAGTAAGGGAAAGAAACGAAGCAGTTGAAGAGCGTTGATCTGAAATGCTAGCTCCTGTACATGATACATGACTGTACAACTGTATCCATATGGCTTTTATTTGTCAACACTACCAGAGAAAAATCAAGACTCGGTGGAAAGGCTAATTCACATGATATGATACATTCAGCAGCAAACCCTGGATCACAGATGTGGTATGTTACTCCTCCCCAAGGACTTCTTTCATTGATAACTTTAGTCTTCCATTTGGAATAAATGAACTGAAATACACACACAACTAAACTTGCAGGTGACAGGTAACATTTAAGACACAAAGTCAAAAGAGACGGACCTCCAAAAACTCAAAAGTGACAGAACAGAATTAATTCCATCACCCACATCTGTATCTAGTTGTTGCATCCTTCAGAAGCATGGTAGGAGGAATCAGTTGTAAATGTTCTAACATGTCTGGTTGGTTAGAACAACCAAGAACTTGGAAAAGGATTTGTTTAATTCTGTTAAGTAGAGTGAAGTGACCTATTTTTTCTGATACAAATTTAACAGGCTAGTTACTCTACAGATTATCTGTACGGACTAAAACTACTTACCCAGAGGACATCTGAAAAGGCATTTCAAACAAAAGAAGCCCTAGTGTCAAATATTTTAGTCATTAAAACATAGAACAGCTGCATGCTCTCAGTGAGGTAGTGTCTGCAGCAAGAACCCGAGTTTCAAAATGGGTATGTCAATGCACTTCATTTTTGACAGTTATGATTTACAAAGACTGTATAAAAATAAATCATAGTACCAACAAGAGCAGCATTAATTCTGTTAGAATAATCTTCTGAGTAGTTGTAAATACCTAAACTTAAATTCCTTATACGTTATATCTATCAGGCACAGTTTACTTCCCCCATCAGAAGCTTCACTACTGAAACAAAGAAGTTACTTTTCCAGTTGCTAGGACAGGGGAAGATGATTGTCACCTCTGAAAACACAGTTCTGTACAGATGTCTCAGCAGTTTTAACAGTTCCACACTTAATAAAAAGATGGCTCTGAGTACACCTATAAAAGATGCAGTGGATCACGTCTCCGCACCACAAGAGTCAGCACAGCCTTAAAATTACTGCCTAATGGGGTAGGAGAAGTCTGCAAGCTACCCTTGTAGCTAAATACAGCTAATACCTGAATACAACTCTAGTACCCTTTTGTACCTTTGTTGATAGACATACACCTGTCTCTCTGCTGAGGCAGTGGAGAGCAGAAAGCCATTCATTTCACATTCTAGTACAAAGGCTCTTTTCTTAGCCCAATTTCAGCTGATTCAAAAGAGGACAGATGAAAGAGCAGAGCAGGCAGGTCACTAACTGTTCCAAGGCCCTGTTTCAAATGTGTCAGATTACCGCCTGAGGCGTGGTTAGGTTCCAAATACAGACAAGGGCTAGCTGTAAGATCCTACTCCTGGACAACTGAGAAAACATGATCAGCAGCTTGTTGCACGCAACAGACATTCTGAAAACAGTGGATAAATACAGATTGTGAAAGTGAGGTGTCAGTACCTAAAACAGTATGACCCCAGGATTATCATAAGCTCTAAACTTACGAGCACAGCACTGAAGAGAACAAACTGTGCATCAAATCTGCTTCCGAGTTTCAAGGCAACAATGGCACAGGAATTTTACCAATACTTTCCATAGAGCACCTTCTCTACCAAAACACAGTTGTACAATAGGTGCAGAGTTGCTCAAAACCCACTGCCACGCTTGCAGACTATAATTAACAGCCAGGATCAGCTGTGGATGCAGCACAGGTAGAACTTCAAGAGCAGTACCAATGTAAAACATCTTAGTAACACTGAACTTGTTTGTAATACAGCATCCTCAAAGCACAATGAATGAACAGCTACTAGAGTCCTGTCCAACACTAACAGAACAGAGCCTGGAGGCAAGAAGAAATCCTATTTGCAATGTGACTTTCAAAGTGGTTCCACATACTCTCTAAAATCTAAAAAAGGATAAATCTGTGCTAGCACTCTACAAACACCCCAGGTCTGGGCCAAAAAAATGCCTGAAGGCAAGAAGTTAAACACACCAACTTAACGCTATTTTAAGAGAGTGATACATCTTTCTCACATCAAACTTTCATGACCCCTTTTACAAGAGAAACTAAGAGCAAGCATTCCCCAGTTTGTTTGCACTAGTCTTCTCTCTCTCTCAAAAAAAAAAAAAAATATCCTACCTAAATAAGTTAGCAAGCATCATAAGAAACAAAGCCCTGACCATGGCTTCTATTCCAAAACTTTTCTGTATTTTCCTTTCATACAGAAAACCTTAAAGACAGCTACAGAATATCTGTTAACGCTTCTTGGGTCTTCACCAGCTAAAATCTTAGACACTGCTTTAAAAGTCAGACTTTGATCTTGCTACTCAGCTATGTTCTGAGCTTTTAGGAGCTAGGGCAGATGATTTTTAGGGAGTGCAGGCAAAGCAAAGCATAAAGAATAAGGATGGACTAATCCCCACAGACACACGTTAAACTGTGGTTGAGAAGCTACAGGCAACTACAGCACCATGCTGGAATGCTAAATAGGGATATATAAAAAAAAAAAAAGGCAGTTTTCACTATATTTCAGTATGCACTCCTATTAGTTGACTATTCTTAGTAAGATATCTCATTTTACTTTGCTCCATTGAGGAACACCAGGAAGAAAAGACACTCCATCAGATATTTAAAGACATGGGCAACAGCCCACTTTTCCAGGAATACATATACTTCTGAATAATACCCAAGAACTGTGTAACAGGATGCTCTCCTTCAATAGCAATAGTTCCATTCTTTTTGTGAGCAAAATGCAGTACCACCCACTAAACCTCTGACTCTACATCTGGTTTATCTTGTTCACTCACAATGCCATACTTCCTGTCTGTATCTACAAAACACCAGCTAACACCCACTTTGCATCTCAAGCCCCATGAACACTTTCCACGACTGCCCTTCTCAAGTCTGTGAAGTTTGGAGGATACATTCAAACTCAATAAACAAAAGCACCTCAATGTCCAATGCTTCTGATTTTAAGCTTTCATCTAAATACAAAATTGTCAAATATAAGTGGCAAATATTCTGATGGAATCAAGAAACACAAATAAAGATGTATTTACTTCAGAGTTGTTTTCCAACGACCTAATTAACTCAGTGAATTCTAATACAAAGTAAGCAAATGGGGCTAAACAAGTTCCAGCCTGAGGACAGGATGCAACAACTCATCCATCTCTATGCCTTTTCACCACTGAATGGTCCAAAACCTTTTTCAACTTTGGGTGCATGTGCCCAGAATAGATGAATGCTTCATTTAAATACAGGAAGCATCTGTCATTGTAAGTGCAAGTCTTAACCAGGAGTTTAAAGAAGAAAACCAACACAAAAGTCAGTCTTTAAAGTGGTTCACATCTTTTACGTTCAGTCAAGGAATGAAAATACTTCGAGTTAAACTAAATGCCTAAATATTCAGTGTAATATTTTAGCTTTAGCACTTATGTCTAAGACTACAGTCTACTGTAAGACTATTAAAATGATGATCTTCAAGCTCACGATTCTATTCCCTCCTATACCGCATTAACATTTTGAAAAGCCTAATCTAAGTTTAAGCTTCCACAAAGCAGTTACTCAATTTCAAAGCTCTGGCAAAATACCATCTCTCTCTTTAGTATTAGATTACAATTCCTTCATTCTAGCAGAAAACTAACGTAGGACAGAGATAAATGGGCAGGCAGGCAACCATAGCAAACTAGAAAGTTAGCTTGCGCATTGTATATCCCAGAGAATACATTAAAAGCACACACAAGCAACTGTAACAAGATAAAATGGGACATGAACATAGCATCAAAATTATTCCACCTTTATAGAGCACCTGCACATACCCATAACTTTACAAAAATATTTAACAGCCAACTTGAAGAGTTCCATCTAGCAACATCACCAGTTTAACAATTGCACATAATATTATACAGGTAATAAAAGATTCTCAAGTGTCAGAACCACACACAGCATTTTCCTCACGCATAGATACGGAAAACTAACAATTAACAGCTTAAATAAACGTCATCTGTTTACAATCTACTGTAGAAATGGTATTGGTATGTCTTCAGGAAGAGTTTTTGATTACAAGCTGAGCAGATGCAGCAAGACACCTTAAATTCCTTCCTTCCTTCTTCTTAGTAACATTAAATATTATAAAATAAACATTAAAAATGTGTTATTTCTCAGAAAAGGTGGGAGAATAAATGAAAAAACCTGCTTACAGTACTGCGAATTTGGAATTGTTCAAGGAATTGATAAAAGCAATTTCAATTTCACACATATGAATAATCTGTAACACACACCAAAAAAATAATAGAAGACATTCAAATTTGTAAGTGCTTATACCTCAAGTACTGGAAGGAAATCGAGGCATTTCTTTATGACATTTCCAATTATCCAAAGGGAGGGGTTATACTTTTCAAGTATAAGCTACCACTTATCTTATGAATAAAACCGTAACTATAACTTCATTTTAACTGATAGAATCTAGTACTTCTTCCATGCAATCCATGAGGTGTATCATTTCTGCTCTTCCAGAGAAATGAAGACGAATTATATCACTCCTCTGCCTAGCTATGTGATTTATTTCAACTAAATAATAGTGTAGGATGCATCAGACAATGACTTTCTAAGGCATTTGTTAAGATGATTCATCTGGCTTTAAAAAAAAAAAAAGCCACATCGTTTGCAATGAAGGCTGACCGTAAAATAGGTCAACGTGTAATGAAGCATACTTCTGGCTCCTGCTTGCCAAAAAACCCCAAATAATAATTCATGGCAAAAGTATCTCACAGATACCCAAAAGAAAGGCAGAAATTCTTACCTTAACAGGGAAGCTGCACTTGCCAGTACGAACACCTTCCTCATCGGTCTGCCACTGATGAGGCCTACTGGCCTCCGGCACATAGACATCTTTCTTTCTTCTAAAGCTTTGCCGTAATTTATTCATTTCTCAGATGTTGATGTCCTAGAAGAAGAAGAGAATTATTGCAAGTGGGCACCAAACACATTTAGCTGCTTCCAGTTAACTAGCATCACCACAAACATCCGTGTGAAAACTTCTGAGCTTCTGCAGTATGAATAGAGGTCCCTGTGTAAGGGAAATGCTTTGGACAAAGGCTCAGAGAAAGGGGGATAAATATTCACTTCAAAGCAGAAGACAAATCCACATTACTTAACATCTTTCCACTGAAGCATCAGACCCAGAAGTAACTATTACTCTGAGCATAAAATTACCTAAAATAGCTGACAGAGAAGTTCTGAAAAGTGATGGACTCGAAATCCTGCCTCCTTGAATTTATACACCTAGAGCAACCACGCAGGGAATGAGTAGCATAAGTTTCTAAGGCACCCATACAAGACAAGAATTTCTAGCCTTAAAATGTCCCCCACAGTTAACTGCTTGTACTGTTCTTTATGAATGATAGGGTCACTGAGGGAGATGATGCCAGCTTTTACGCAGTAACCAAGCTAGCACTTCTGTTCAGAAGAGAACTGGAATTCACTGCTCTTAGACTACACAAGACTAAGTGCCAGTTTCTACCAGGAGTGGATTGCTCAACAATCAAGGTGCAGAGCTGGGAGCATCAATACCTCTGTCTACAAGCACCCTGCGTCTGTGTGTATGTGCTAAGGAAGCCACCAACTCGAGAAACAATAACCCAGAAGTGTAACAACAACAAGCAGTGAGTGGTAGACTGGAGCCCAGGTCTTGAGAGGCATGTTCTAAGCCCCACTTATCTACTGGTGGAAGTTCTCATTAAAATAAGAGATACATTTGAGGAAAGCATTGAAAATCTCAAAACAATTACCCCTTCCAAAGGAGGAAGGTAGTTCTATAGTTACACTCCCAGAGACACTCTAAAGATGCTTTTTTATACACTATACACTTCTATGTCAGTTCTTGTATACTCAACTAAACTTTATAGACATGCTCACTTACTACACTGAAACTACAGTTAGCAAAGAAGCCATCCAAGTAACAGCTAATACATAATAACTAATAAAAAGACTCAACATTCAGCTACAGAAACAAAATGATATGGCATACAATGCGGAAAATAAAGAAAATATGCCAAGAGGCTTTTTGAGATAATACTCTTCTTTCCTGAAGAAAAAACTTCCTTACAAACACTGCATCTCATTTGGGTACAAAGATGCTGCAGAATGCAAGGCAGCAAAAGCTAATTTGATTATATATGCTCATTTTCCATTACATTAACTAAGCTGCAGAATACAGAAGTTTATGGGTGACAATGGGTAGACTTGGAATGAAAGCAGCTTTAAAATCACTTTGAACACTGATTTTAAACCCTAAAAAGAACTGCAACACTTTCCAGTTAAAACTGCTTGATACAGGTAAGAAAAATCTGCATTCATGTTCACAGTATCTGATTAAGCAGCTTAAACTCAAGATGAAACAACTTCAAAACTGAACACAAGCAAGGAATGAAAACCATTATAGAAAACCAACGTCTGCTGATCAGCTCAATTAAAGGCAGTCAGTTGTTTTCACATCTCATTGAGCACTTAACTATTTCAAGTAACAAAAAGATAAGGGCACAGGTAAAGAACAGCACTGTATCATTAAAATCAGGACATTTAAGTGTGGTAAAATTTGTATTTGAAGTTGTGATTAAGCGTGCAGTTTATGTTCAAGAGTTCAGTGATCAATGCAATGCTGCCTGGACCTGCTGCATTGTGGGACATTGTCCAGCACATGGAATAATTCACCACGTATTTCTACAACAGTAAAAAGGCAAGGCAAACTTCAACTTTTGCAGCAACAACGTGTGTTCAGAGCTGCTTCTCCCACACAGCCCATGAGATTGGGACTCTATCATCCACTTATTCCTTCCAGGAACCTCACTCCACAGAGAAGCCTGAGAATAAGAGCTCCTGAACCATATATACTTCCTATGATAAGCTGAAGTGGCATTTTGCCCAAAGTACTTCCTTCTTACTAAAAAAACAAACCCATTTTCCTGCTTGTTCTAATTTTGCAGCCACGCTGGCAACAAGCACTTTAAAAATAGCTTTCCTATTTAACAGAAGTGCTGACAAATGGCAAGATTAACTTCTGGTCAGGTGACCAGCAAGCTTTCTCCAGCCACCACACTCCTATTTCCTGAGATCTCAGAATGTCGCGAGTGGGTTGTGAAATACTTTGTCACAAAACCAATTCTTTTGCTGGCAGCACGGACATCATCCCAGTACAGCTGGATCTGTCACTTGATGCAAAAGCATTAAGTCACACAATTCACACAGGATGCACACTTGAGGATTCAGGAGAAAAGCACATGAATTGTCGCACTTGGATGCTGAAATCCTCACTAAATATATCTGGAGCTCAAAATCACTGCCCAGGATTTGCAGAAAACACCCAAATGAGTATTGTCTCCTTCAGTTCTCTGCAGCGCACTCCATGTTTACAGAGAAATACAGCATGTCTGTGGGTACAACGACAGATGCCAAGAAGCTAGCGGGGTATTTTCTACCGAAGTGACCGCACTACTGACACTAAGTAGTATAGTACTCAGTCTCTGGATTACAAAGGCTGGAAAAAAACAGTAACAGAATTTGCAGGTTCAGAAATTCATTTGTGTCCTATTATTAAAAATACTTTAAAAATCCACAAGATAAAATTAACAAAAACACTATTCTAAAAAAACACTTATTTCCTTTCCACGTGTACAACCCAACATCCAGTTGGGTGAAGAGAAAGGACAGCGGATAAATAGAAACCGAAGACAAACCTGGCCAAAAAACAAGATGAGAAACTCAAAAAGCTAGTTAAAATAAAAAGCAGCGCCTTATATGAGTCTAACAAATCAAGGCTGAAGACAGTGAAGTTCTGGAGAGATGAAGACACAGACCCACTTTGGGTCTGAAGGCTGCCTTTACCAGAGGACTCACTGTAGGCTGCCCAGCACTTGAATGGCCACAACCCTAGCAAAAGTGGTGGAAGTTGTTTTTGTAATTTAAGAGATTACAACGTGAGGCTAAACATTAGACCAATTCACAAAGCACCATACAAGTATCTATACAGGCATGGAAAAAAAATAAATATATTCACACCCTGAGTTTTACATTTGACAATTATTTCTAATTCAAATTGATACATACTTAACATTCTGAAAACACAGCTATTTTTCTGTAGTAATAACAATTTGAGGAGAGCTTTGGCACTGCTGTTCTTTCCACCAGCACCTGCAAAGGTCTAATTCCAATTCAGTTCACTGACAACTAAGGCAGAACACAGACAGAAACACTAAGTACACGTTGGTTGAAGCATTCTTGGCTTCATGGCCTTGCACACCACCAGGTAATGGCTACAGAACAAATTACTGCACGACAGACATGCATGTTTATTCATACCTTATTAGCTACTCCGCTTTACCACTGTGTTTACTTTTATCCCCAAAGAAATGCAAGCCAATAATTTACCCTTCAGTGCAAGACGAGTACACTTGCACATTAACTGAAGCTGGATCATGTGTGAGTTGCTGATGATGCAAATTGGAGCTTGGTTTGCCGTGCACAAGTTAACTCATGGAGCCATGCCTTCAGATAAGCACTTCATTTACATTCTGCATAAATGTTTCCCTGAGAGCAGTTGCTGTTACAAGCTAATTCAAAGTACAGCATCCACAGGCAAAACAACAATTCAGTACTGGTACCTGAGCTGCATCACAAGATTAAATGGTTAGATTTTAGGCTAGTGGCACTACCTAGTAAGATTTTCTCACTTGAAACAACCACTCACAGTTTCAACACTGAGGAAAACAAAACCAATAGAAATCCATTTAATGTTCTTAGCTCTAGCCTTAAAAAAGATTACTTAATCTGCACTTGTTAGATTGTGACTTTTGTTTGCGGTGGAAGGGGATAAAAAAACTGATTTTAAGCAATTCCTCAGTTGAGCTAGGTGTGTTTGAAACCAGGCTGTTTGGGATCACTTGCTGTGCTCTCTGAGAATCAAGTACTGTTCCCTATTTACTTTATCAAATAAAAAAAAGTCAGGTCAAATAAGGGCAAAGCACCCCTGACAGCCTGCAACAAACAGAGTAGCCAAGGTTTGGGAGATAGCACCTGCCCTGCAGTCCTCCTGCAAGCACAAAGCATGACAAGCAGACTGCATCTGCACATTTATAGAATTCCTGGATGCATACATTCCAAATAACAGAGAAATCTGGGCTTAAGAGCAATGCATTTAGGTATCACCCTAACATTAAAAATAACTCATACAGCTTCCTTATGAAATGAACTCAATAAATGTGTTACAATCAGACTATTAAGAAAAATGCCATGCAGCTGAGGAAGAAACAGCTGCACAACTATCAGCCCCATGGGCTTTTTCCCAGTGAAACACATTCACTATTGCTAGTACAAAGGACCAAACCAAACAGATCAACAGGTTCACTGTCTTTAGTATGTTTTTTCTGTCTTTATATCAAAGTTTGTGAATAAGAATGTTCCAGATTTACTTGATATTTTAGACCTAAGAGAACATGTACATTACCTTGATGTCATAAAAGAAAATATGCTTGCTCAACTTATTGATTAGAGCAACACATCAGAAACACTCCTCAACATGACTGTGAAGATTGGGATCCTCAGAAAACTGTGGTTTTGTGCTTTCATGTGAGTGCATCCTAGTCACACCCATCCTAAAACTCATATCTAACAGCTACCTTTTAGCATTATGAAATCATGAATTTTATTACGAAATTTGTAGGAGTCCACCCACACCAAGAAGTACAAATAGCCCTAACTTCCACGTTTCAGAATAACATTCTGCATTGCTTTTCTTTGCAAAGTTCAGTAAGTTGTTGATACTGTAACCTTACTGGAAACCTTGGTTAGAACCAGGATGTGATGACATCAATAAGGAAATGTGCTTATTTCAAGTCTTGTGAAGACTTAAGTCTTGGCAGCTGTATCTGTCTGTAGGAGTGCAAATACAGTAATATAAAAAGATCTATTCTGCTTCCCAATGCACAGTCAAGATGACTGTGTAAGAATGTTTCAGTCATAAGAGGCGAGGTAGACAAGTAAACATACTGCAGCCAAGGTAAATAGCGTGTTCCTGACTATTATAAAGCTTCAAGAATGAACTTTTATTCCTCTGAAAAATCCTTAGTAAGCATTGATGCTAAACAAACGTTTTCCCTCCTCTCCCACTTGCACCACATAAAAACGTGTAATGCCCTATCTCTTCAAACCCTACCATAAAGGTTAGCCAAAACTTACTGCAGCAGCTTCACTGCAATTATTCACCAGCATGAGAACACAAAGTACCTTTATCTTCTAAGGAAGAAAAGGTCATTCCATGTGTCAAGTTTTGAATACAGAATGTTGAGCCTTTTTGTAAGTTTAGATCCCATAAAATCTAATTAAATCCAGCACTGTCACACTAAAGTAAATGAAGGCATGTAACCATACGAGCATTCTCAGTAAAACGTTAACAGTCCAGTTTACGCAATCCAGTATGACTAAACTACATTATTCACCACATGGCTTTCCAACCCATTTACCCTTTCATTACCCAATTAAGATCAAAAAAATATAATACAAGTAAGCATTCTAAGACACAAAAATACACAAAGATGAAGTATGAGCCCATAATAAATACATTTCATTATTGCTATTAATTAGAGCTTGAGTTTGGGATATTTTCCAAGTTGCAGAAAAAGAAGTGTTTGGTAATGTAAAAAAAAAAAAAAAAAAAAACACAAAAATAAGCATATCAGCTGCAGATTATTGCACATGTCACAGTCTGGGAAGCTTCAGATTGTTTCTGGTGACACGCCTTCCAGCTGTGGAAGTAATATTTAGACAATATTTGAAAATACAACAGAAACTGCAGTTTTCAGCTACTTAGACAAGTCCAAAGGGATCTGGGCTATAATCATAACATCCATTTATCCAATAGTGTGCTTAGAAACTCTGATGTTCTGACCATGTAAGTTGAGGTACTGGCTATCTGCTGAAAGTCCTCAGTGTGCAGAAGTTTGCACTTTTAAAACAGTCAATCTGATCGCTTCAGAAACAGCTGTAGTCCATAAAGATGCCAGTACCTATCAGACTGTGCTCTCCCACCTGAGCTTAGGTAACCCATCATGTGAACACTCTACAGCTGCTTCCGAGCACTCTTTTTTTCCCTGCATCACAGCTGAGGGTGAATAAAAGAGAAAATGTTAAAACAACACGGTCTTACTGGCAAAAAGCAGAGTTAAAAATTGCACACAACTTACAAAATACCAGGAAATGAAATCATGACTTGTACTCCAACACACTACTAACAGTTGGTGGCTAAAACATCCAGCTACTGTACATCCTGACCTAAAGCTCAGAATTAACATTTTAAGATCATACACCAGTCTGTTCAAACAGCTATCTGCATGCTGCAGCAACAAAACGCAGAGTTCAGCGCCCCACAACAGTATGCAACAGAAGTACCAGCACAGCAGCCCCCCTTTTCCAGACTCTTAAAAGTTGAGCTGACAAGAAATTCAAGTGTGATCATCGTAAGACCAAAGGTATTCCTAAGAGACGTCATGTTCCTTCTATCAGCCAAACAAACCACTTGCCCCTCCTTGTGCAAAACCTAACAAATACAAGAAAAACAATCCTCATTTTCTCCAGTAGTGACTATTCTAAAGCAAATGTCCCAATTCAGACTCCGCAGCCAATGACAGCTCTGACTACAGCTCCATACAATTTGCTTCTAGGTTTTGGTGCAGAGGTACAATGCAGCAATCCTTCTGTTACAGGTGATCACATTGCAAACAACTGTCAACCAAGAGCAAAAAGCACACCTCCTCAACATGCTACACAAAGCTAATCAAATTTTACCACCTAAAACAAGTGAAAATAAGCACAAGTTTTCTAAAACACCAGCTGTGCATTGTGGAAAGCAGTTCAGGCAATTCTGCTCTGCAGCTCATCTGGATGCATGTGACGAATGCTAACTAACCAAGCCATTTCTCTTCCAAGTGAATCATTCACATTTAGGGTAGCTAATTCTTGGATTTCAAAACAGTTTTGAAAAAAAGAACATTCCAGGTTTAAAAACCATCTTTCCAAGTACATGACAAACTCAGAAAATATACTAGATTTTTCTTTTTTGTTGTTTGGTTTTGGGTTTTTTGTTTGTTTGTTTAAAAAAATAAACTTAAAGGTCTGAAACAAAGGGACAGCATTTCTTTTAATCGTGCAAGTCCAGGGTCCAAAGTCTGAAATTGTCAGCACCAACAAATAGAAATGCATTTTCACTACCGAAAGAAAATATTAAGTTAAAATAAGCCTACTTTGTAGGTTAATAGGTCGCATAAACCTAAGGTTTTTACACTGGAGTTACTTCAGTAGTGCCAGTAAGTATTTCACAACCATGCAAACAATGTTTGAACAGACAAAGTTGCAACCAGTATGGCAAACATCTCCTATTTATAAGTAGAAAAGGTCAAATAACAAACTATACTTTTGCACTACTATCCTGATCCTTGCCTACTTACTGTTAGGTCAGCAACACAGGAAGGCACATTTTTTTGGTTCTGGATGTAAAGTGACAGCAGAAATTGGAAAAAAAAAAGAAACAAAAAACCAACAACACTAAACCAGATTACTAGTAGAGCCTATTTAATCAAGGTAAAAATAGGTATACCCATACTAAGTATACTAAGTATTACAGTATACTAAACTGAGGCTTTGTTCCACAGAATGGATGTGCTCAACATGAAGGTGAAAGCCAGAGCATTTTGGAGAACTGATCCAGCAATAGTGCTCTGCACTGCCTGAAGTCCAGTCCAACAGTCTGCACAGCCCACATTCTGAATGTATTTGGAACAGTAAGCTACACATTTTTACTGACTTTGAGACACCTACAGAGGGAATGAATCACAGTGTTGACAAGTCTGTCAGCAAGAATGGCATGTATAGATAGCTAGGTAAATCAAACCAGGTAAATCTACAAGGATAGCAGCATGCTGGAATGTAGAACAGGAAGCCAAACTCTCAGCTGTGAACAGTGATTTTTGTTTTATTCTAAGAATGTTCACAAAACAGAGGAGGCCTCCATTTTATCCTGTCACTGCAGCTATCCTGTCACTGCAGCAGGCAGAAGCATTCAAACCCATTACTGCTTGGCTGTTCTTGTACAGCAATTCAAGTCACTTTCCTTGCTCCCATCCTCCAGCAGTTGAGTAAATGTAACTAAGATCCTTTCATCTCTACATTTTCTTCAGCTTGTTCACACTAAATCAGCCACGCTTTTGTCTGCAGCCAATGCAACAAGAAGATTAACTGTTACCAAAGGCGTTTTTAATATTAATTTCAAACTCAAAGTAAAATTGTGAAGGTCTTTGTCAAGCTTTTGTGGAGAATGGTGGCTTTTGATAATGAAAATGACCCCAGAGAAATGATACAGTCGCTGAGTCTGGCAATCAGAACTTCTGGTCACCCCTTATTAAGGCTCCTAAGAACAAATTTTTCTTCACCAGAAATGCAGTTCTTATTTATTATGTTAGGAATTCGTGTCAACATTTGTACACCTGTCCACTGCAAGTCTGAGTTGTTTCATAACTGTTTTCTCATAATAGCTCTTTGCAAAACATTGTCTGGAACTAATAGCATTATTTCTCAAATCTGTTTGCTTTACACAAATGTAATCAAATCAGAAGCTAGCTTAATTAAATCAGATATGAACTAAATCCATGTTCTTTTAAGCACACAGGATGCAGTGTTTTCTAAATTCTTCTCCTGGTATTAATGACAGTGAAATCACAACCAGTTAAGTACGTTTTAAAATATTCTGCATCCTCTCTAGATTCTAATACAACCCATATGCTCCTTCGCCAAGAACTCACAAGCTGTCTGAGAAACCTGTCACCACAGTCCCTATTCCAACATTCTAATCAGGATTCTTCAACACAATACCAGCTTTTCAGTACCATTTTGTCCATACACAATTTGTATTCCTTATGATTACACAGCACATAAAACTTCATTTCATGCCTCATGTTTCTCACATCTGCCTACTGTGAGAACTGTAAAAAGATCTAAGCACAACTTCAATGGCTTGCTTACACAGTGATTTTGGAAAATCAGATGTAAACACCAGAACTGAGGAAAGATGGTGTATTTCAAAGGCTTTCTCTTAAAAAAAAAATAATAATCTGGTTTATATAGTTTGCAACAAAAACAATTCCTCAATCCCAAGTACCAGAGAGTCAAAGTTACTAGAATATAACCTTCATACTGTAGCAAGAATATGTTGACTGGGTGACATACTTTTTTTTTCTCAGGACCACCAGTAGTACTTCTCTAAAAACTCCTCTTGCAAAGTTCTTCACTTGGAGCTATAACCTTGACTCCATGGATACAGGAAAAGATGTGAACCTATGGGCTGAGAAAAAAAAAAACAGAGAAACGATCAAGACAGGCTCAGTATGGGCTAAAAATGCTAATGGGGCAAACAAAGAGTAAGGTGTTGGCCAGAAGGTATTAAGGGATAGAAAGATCGCATTTAAGGTTGTTTTTTTTGTTTTTTTTTTTTTTTAATATTAAAAAACCCTCCATATTAACGTTTTCAGATTGGCTTTTATAAACAGATGCATTCCCTCCCTATTTCTAGCTGTTTATGGCTGTTTGCTGGTGAAGATACTAATGTTTGTGCTTATGGATGTCTAGGACAGAAATTTAACTGAAATTACTACCAAAATCTCACTATCACTACTGACTGAACTGCTGATAGCGCACTCAGACATCTCCTTTCACAGGAGTTACCAGTTTCACTACAGTCACTAACATCAGTATCACATCACTGCTTATATGCGCTGATACAGTGATCTGTAATTAAATCATCACTGAAAAGCATCAAGACAGCTTGAGACATCGTTAAATCCAGGGGTACACATCCAAGCAGTTATTTACAGCTCCTTTAGTCTCAGTGGGGAGAAAAAACAGTTCAAAGTCATACATACCTACTTTAAACATACTTGAAAATATTTTCATCTAAGTAAACGCTACCAGATAATTTCCAATTTTTATGCACAATATCAAATTAGTAATTATAAAATTCTTCCACAATAGTGAAGTGGGTTTGTTCATTTTTTTTTTTTAAAGAATATTAATCATGAAATAGGAGCAACATGAGTACCTAACAATTTAGTCAAAAATACTTGTCCTTCCTAGCATCAAGAGCTTATAATTCCAGTCTGCAGACCATATTTAAACCAGTTAGTCCACTATGACAACCTCTAGCAGAGAAAAGGGAAGAATAAAATCCCCTTTCATTACCTAAGACAACTGCTTCAAAGTAATAAATCTGCCTTGCTTACCAAGTGCACTGCAACAGCATGCATCAGCATTTCAACTTCCACTCAGAATTAAATCTGGGGTAAATTAGCATAGAAATCAAGTCTTCAGCTTAGCCTGAGAGAGTAAGGGATTCGGCCTTGCTGCACTACTTTCCTGATCACAAGACTCTGGAAATTTCAGCTTTTTTGTTACCTTTCTATTCCCCCCATTAAATCCATTTCTCAACATCCAAGCTTTATTATCTCCCAAAATCAGCATGGACTTTGTGCTACAATGCAGACAATTACTACAAACAAACATGTACTGAAAGCCAGAGCAAGTCTTTGCATGCTTGTTTTCCTTGCATGTTGTTCCTACATTCAAATCGATTTTAAGAAAAGGCCATAATGTGACTCCTGACGCCAACAGTTTAAATTAACTCTCACATAATAAACAACTTGCACTGAAATTGTCTGCAAGATCCAGAGATTAACAAAAATGTTACTGCATTCCTCATTCAGTGAGACCCTGAGCACTCAGTAGTGACATGACACTTAACCAACAGCAATTAACAATTGGTCAATCACACGTTCAATAGAAAGTAAAGACATGCAGCTCAAAATGCTGCTGCCCCCTTCCAGTTTCCTGGTGTATCCATGTAAGCAGCTGAGATCCATCCACCAACACCACAATCCCCAAGCCATTACAACACGTCAGATGCTCTCCCATTTACAATATTCTAAATGACCACGTTTATTTTAGCACTGATCTATCAATAGATAGCAAACTTAAAAACAACAGAAGAGAATAAGGTGCTTTTTCTTCAGAAAAATCATCAAATGAAAAGACAATTATAAGCAATACCTGTTGAAGTAAGTTAGACATATCTCAAGCCATCACTAAAGCAGATTCTGTCAGCTAGGATCAAGTGAGATCTACAGAAATAGCATCTCCTGGACTGCAACTGAGCACCTACCAATTTTATTTAAAATGCCATGCTTCTTTAAGATACAGTGCTGGCTGAGAGAGGGACAAAAAAAAAAAAGTCTTTGGTGAAGTGAGATGAAGTAGACTTGATGTTCTTTTCCTCTCTGACTTGATGCTATTAAATAAAGGTATATGGCCTGGCCTGTTACTTGGGAGAAGTAGTAAACCAGGGGCAGCTATCAGCATTATAATTGTCTGACGTTTCAGGCCTCAGAAATTACTGATGAACTTAAAGGACCTGAATAAAAGCCGACTGAAAATTAGACATCTAATTACTCATAAAGCAGTTACAGGGATCTACTGCAACACACACAGCTCCCACCCTGCGCTGCACAGGACCTGCTGGCACAGCGTACCACAGAGGGCACAGCCCAGAAGTAATGCATGCTGGTCATCATGTGGCTGCTGCAGCCTCCTCAATCATAGAGATAGCTGTCATCTTCCCAGCTCTAAATTGCTTGGCACAGGAGCATGGAAAGCAAACAGGAAACACCCAGGAAAACTGCCTTCCTTCTCATTCTGCCTCACACTCATTAGAGCGATCAATGAAGCTTCAGGCTCAGCACAGACAGAAATACCATCTGGCCAGCACCCAGCAGCTGCCTCCCCACACCCACAGCACAGCTCCTTGCTACCAGATCTCCCTGAGGCCCAGCAGAGCACTGAGCAAGTAGCCAATTCACTACTCTCAGAAGTCTCCTCTGAGTACCTGAACATTTGGATTCCACCATCACCACATCACATACTGAGGATGAGTAAGTGCAGCGGCAAGCAACAGATTTCATTCCTGGTACTAAGATGCTTGAAACAGAAACAGCACAGGCTTTGCTCTGCTGTGAGGTGGGATGCAGTGTCACTGCCTGCTCTCAACACCCTGCCAGCCACACCATGACTTACTTCCACGGCAGACAGCTGCTTCCTGGGGTGGCAGCTGAGCTGCGGGACAAACCAGAATGAGCAAGAAAGCAGGCTAAAAATGCCTGTGATGTGACAGCCAGCACCCAGCAGCAGGCAGGCACAATGGGGACTAAGTACATACTGCCAGATTCAAACCAGCAGAGAAGTCAGAACTGCATTACCTCCACCAGTGACTAGTCACAGAGTCCACTGATTTCTGCAATGCACTGAACAAACTCAATTATTCTGACAGATGACCCTAGTATAACTACTCTATTCATAGATCACTATTCTCAACAGTGCCTTCTGTTCTCCTTTTCTAAGTCTGGAAACCATATAAAACAGTCTGTTCCTTACAGAACGTGCAATTGTCCTTCACATGTTAGGCAGTGTGTAGAGTACCAGTAACAAGGACAGCATCAATTAGAACGGTTTTACAGTTACATGGGAGAGAACACCGCCTCCCTTCACAAGGAATCACAATTATTCATTCCTTAACTGTCCTGTAATTCCTCTACGTACATTACATTTTACCTTACTAGACTCAAGGAGGGAACTTTGGAGCAGGGAATGCACACATATAGCAACACAGGTATGGAATCAAAAGTCAGCTTCTTCCACTCTGACAAAAAAAAAAAAAAAAAAAGATAATCAGATCTTCTCAAGTGCTAGCACAATCCATTCGCAAAAGGAAGTTTGACACAAGTTGATCTTGACCACAGATCCAGGGAAACAAATATCACCTTACCTCCCTTTGACATTATGTATACTGCTTGGTCTAAAAACATAAGCATACATGGTAAAAGATCCACCCAAACCACACTGATGTTGACCCTGGTATGACCCCACTTCACGGAAACTACTGTCTTGTAAAGCATACACGGCCAAAGCACCAACTGAAAACAAAGGCTGACTACATCACACGTGGTACACTCTCCAACAGCACTTCTAACGCAGACAGGTGCATATATGTCATACTTCTAAAAGAATAAATTTCATTGCAAAGGCTGATTGTCTACCAGGCACCAGTTAGCTGTATTACAGTGCCATCCTACTCTGCTCCATGTTCATTCTGTTTCTTCTCAGCTCACACACCCATTTGGTTCAGCAGCAGCATACCATCCAAGCTGACTGCTGGAGCACGGTTCCAAACCTGAAGACACAGCGCGTGTCTGAATTTTGTGTCCAAGCTGAGTATCCAACTGCTGACTCTGGGTACTTCACCTCCTGAGTTTATCTGCACAACAATACCTTCCCCGCAGCCTTCCAGAACAAGGCACATCACACCAGTCAGCTCCCATTGCGTAAGGCAACACTCCCCTCCAGCAGTGCTTGTTTTTGGGGAGGACAGCAATGCCCAGATGTGAAGTACAGAGCTTCTTGTCTCCTAAAATAGGTTTCTTTTGTCATTTCTATCAGCCTATTGTATACAATGTCTATTGTATAGACAGAGATGCTGAAAGCATTTATATAAAGCCTTCCCTTGTAAATATAAGTGTTTTATCACACTAATTTCCCAGCATAAAGACTGAGAGTTTGGAAACCCATTCAGAAAAAAAGGAGCATCAGAGAGCTGGCAAAAATTAGGAGAAGATCTAAACAGCTACTGTATGTTTTTTTGGCCAATTTAGCCTCATGACAGTAAAATTATGCAAGTGACCGCAGGCATTCAAATTGCATGCCTCAAAAAAGACTGTTGGAAGCCACAAACTACCTTTACTCAGATTTCACACCAAGGACATTTCGGAGTTACGTCAAACGCTGTTTTTTTCCAGTGGTTGAGCAAAGTGTGCAAACTTATAAATATTGCACAGAAAGATCATTCATCCATGCAATAATGTGCTTTTCAGTTATTTACACTCAACGCTTTACCACACATAAATTTCATGAAAGAAGACTTACATGCAAAACAAGTAAGGTTAGAACTTGCAAGGGCAGTCTAGTTAAGTCACTTTTTTTTTTGCTGTTAAAGAGCTTACAAATTTGAATGAGTTTTCTATTTTGTTGTTCCCTCACTGTCTATGACAAAAAACTCTATAAAGGAAAAGGCCACATGGGAAAATATCTTATTCTCTTCTTCCATCTTCCTGTCTGTCTGTCTCTGTCTCTCATGAAATAAGACCACAGGAAGTTGACCTACAGCTCTGTCCATACAAGGATTACGTAGAAACATTTCTATGAAGTACTCAGAGTATGACAACACAAACTTTCTTGCTTTCGCAAGTCTTGAGTTTGAGTGATGCCAGCACTACATGACAACAGTTTCCAGCACAGTCACACTCCTGCTGTCTGCTGGGAATTCCTTGTTACAACAAGGGGCTGCAGTTCATGCGTCATTTTGACAGTTACTGTGGATTTCCTTTTTCCATGCTGACTCCTCATTTTCTCTCTCATATCTAGTCCTGTGTTCAATCTTAACTCACAGCTCAGTTCTACGCCGGCCAGTAAATGTACAGTTCAGAAGTTTCTCAAGGTTCAACAGTCGCAATGACTGAAAATAGACCGTACATCCTAATATTATAAAATGAAGCCTCCTTAATCCTGAATCCACACCAGAGAAAATAGCATGACTAGGATTCTAAACCTTGAAGCTGAAAAACAACCACAGCTATGTCCGAGACCATTCTTTCCTACCCACAATGATATTTAAAAGAAAATAAACCACAGTGAGGTGTTTCTTACTAGTCATGTAACTTCTCTCTCTCAAATCTTACAATAAAAAAAGAACTAAAGATGAAGGTCACTAAAATTGCAGTTGGGAATGGAAGGCTTTTCATAGTTTTCCAGAGCCTATAATGCGAACCTCTAAGTTTTGATGAGCTACTGTAACAAAGCCAAGATAACCAAGACTACCCTGCATTGTGCTACAACCACACCCAGGAATGCAACACATGCCAAAACTCAACAGTTGCTCGCTGACGTAGACACAAGAGGAATCACAGCATGCGCTCGGTCAGTTTCTCACCACTGCAGTCATCTAATTCAGCCAACTTGCTATAAACACCTAGTTCTGTAGATACAGGACGTTGGAGTCATATGCAAGAGACCCAGCTAATAATTGTACATAGAGCTAGAGCAATATAAAACCAAGGAAGAGGAGGAAATATGGGAAGCAGCCTACTTTTAGGTCTGCATGCTCAGAACCCAAATCGGAGCCACCCGTTAGCTAGATAAGGCTGCGACAGAAATCTGGGGTTTGGGCTGCAGGCATTATTTCCCCACGTATCACATATCGATGCATGCTGCCCTGTTGCTGAATTCATCTTTGCCAGACATAAATAGTATTTGTGGAAAGGAAAAAAAAAAAACAGGAAACCACATGAACTGGTAGCACGCTGCCTTGTAAGACAGTTCACAAGGATGTGCCTGACAACGCTGTTGAGGCTACAGAACACCAGCAGCCTGCCCTCAGCTCTGTCTTTGTGCTACGGACCTGCATCTGCCGCAAACAGCAGTTCAATGCTTTCTGTGCCAGAGGGCGGCTGTAAATGCAGCAGCTGCCCCACCTCATTCCCATCCTGCTTCTGCAGTAAAAAAAAATCTCAATATAGATTACTAACTTGATAAAGCACTCAATTTAAGTCCACGCATTTTATTAAAATGAACATCTACAAGTCAATTTCCAAAACAACTGAGCTTAATCTTCAAAAGTTTTCAAACAGCATGAGTTAAAACTTGATTTGAACACCACTGTTGAGCAGATAAAGCAATTTCACCCTATCTGTCTAATAAAGCAAAACATTCAAAAAGATCTGAGCGACCTTATTATCCAGGATCAGGTCCTTTGGCTCCAGTTCTCCTTCATATAATTATTTTGGTAATGGAGAAGAAAGGAAACAATCTTTTCTAATTCCTAGAATATAAATTAACCGTGGATTACGGGAGCAGCCAATGTGTGTATTAGTGACTTCACTTATCTCCTAGGCCTGAGAAGAAAAATCAACAGAAATACAGACAAAACAAGAGTAAAACTACTTCACAGCGCAACTGTTGCAAAGTGGCACTTTAAACGGGTTTGAAGAGGTTAATTAGTGACAGACATCACAAAGAAATGGATTTGGAAAATGAAGAGAATTATGGATTAGTGTAACAAATATATTCTGTGATGGTCAAAATCCAAGTCCAAATTTTCTGACTGGACAAACATTCAAATTGCCCTACTAAATATAACATTAAAAGACAAAGAATTCATTTAATACGTTTCAAAGATTCAAACTGCTTCAGTGTATCAATACTTAGAAACTGATTTTCTGACTACACTGCAAGTAGTTAAAGATTCCCACTATGAATACAATTATAAATATTATTTAACGATCTCATTGAATTTAGTTTTCGGTAGAGATATCCTCAGATGAAAAGTCAAGCCCCTCAGCTACACTAGGATACCCATTTAAAATAAGGAATAAACTTTTCCAGAATGCCCAGAAATTCACATACAATCAATCTTCCACAGAATCTAACTTTAGAACTCCCACAAAATAGGTCATTCAGTTTTTCAGGAATGAAGGAGACATTCAGAAACTTAGTTCAGAGAATCAGCAGTGCTCAACTGGTCAAAGACAGCTGAACAGAGTACATGGTTTAAGTAGCTCAGTCAGAAGGGCTAACAAGTATCTTCAGGATTTGAATCCAGAACACCCAGGATTTGAGAAGAAAAACCTCCTATGCACTCTCACTTTTATCTATGAAATTCAGTCACTGGTTTCCACAGTACTTAACTTACCATGTGAAAACTGTCTGCTGTTTTAAGAACTCCAGTGACTACTCCCCACACAGACTTGGCTGGTTGCACTACACACAAATAAAAGCAGGTAATATAATCCTCAACACTCATAGCAAAAAACAGCTAGAGCAAAATGTGAGGACACAGCCATGACACACTGTGCCGGACAGCCTGAGACACTCCCTTTGCATTCCCTACGCCACCCACATCCCCTCATGCTAGGTGCACAGAAGCAGCACACAACAGGAAGGGCCTTTCCAGTCTTCTTTCTGGGTCAGGTTCCCTGAAATAGTTCTGGGAAGCCTGAACAAGCTGGATGTGACCTCAGGTCAAAATAATAGCTGCACTGACTGTGCTGCCAGCTATGACTAGCTGCAGCCTATCTCACATCTCCAAGATACCACGATACACACAAACCAAAGCCGTCATCAGCTGCTTGCTTTTACCTAGGTTTTGGTAGCATTTACATCAGTTCTAAGACCCGACTCACAAGCAAACATCTTCTAAGACACCGTTACAATCGCAACGCATGAGGATGTCTACCAGAAGCAGTAGCCATCCCGTGCCAAGAAAACTAGCACAGCTTACAGCAACAGCCATTCACAACATACCACCAAAAGAAGCACTTACATTGTCTGTACAACATTAACAATGTATTACATTATATCCAAGTTTTCGTTTTGCAGTACACATGCTCATGAAGAACTCTGTTCTTCTGTGATGGAGAATGGAAACCAGTGGATTTTAGCAGGCAACTACAGTCCTCTTCTTGAGTACTACAACCTACGCAAAGCCTTTGGGTGCCACCACGCCTTTTCTGCAATGCAACCATCATGACATCAGCAGAAGAAGCCACTGCAAGCTACCTGCTTCTCTACACCACAGCATCTCATTTCCCACTGTCTTTGAGTCATGAGCAAGATTTAGTAAGCTCCAGCTGCATTTGCTGATAACCTAAAAAAAAAAAAACCCTGAAAACAACTGGCAAGAAGCAGAGCAACATACAGAGCAAAACACTTCAAATAAGCTCTCACAAAACAATATGCTTACTTCTATAAATCAAGTGTTACTCAAAAATCCTTTCATCTGCAATATCCAGCTTTGTTGTATTGATAAAACTACCTTACTGTTCAGCACACACCTACAAAAACAACTCTACAGAAGAAAGGATATCTGAGCATACTAATAAGACCTATAAGCCCAAAAAGCAAGATGCTTCAGCCTACTCCAGCAGAGCACAATTTTTAATAGAAGCACAGAAGCCTACAATTACCTAGTTAGGTCCCAGTGTACATTTATCTTCATAAGATTACAGCTGGGGAAAAAAAAAAAAAAAAGCACCAATACTGAAATGAAAAGGAAAAAAATCAAAAGGCAGAAAAGAGATTAAAACTGCAGAAGTTAGGAGCAGTCCCAAAATTTCTCACAACAATTCTAAACCACAAAAGTTGATTGTGTTTTTGTCATATATCCCCATGTCCCAACCTCCAACAAATATTTCCTAAACAGCAAAGACTGGAGCAAGTTGGAGCAAGTATCTGGACTAAGTTACCTCTGGATATCTCTGGGAAAGAATCTGCAATGTCCACAGAATTTACAAAGACTTGTTCTAATGCCAGATATAAGTTCTAAAAGTAACTTACTCATATAAGTCAGCCTTTGCATTTTTGTTCAGTTTCTTGAACTTATTTCATTATGCCAGATGCTTGGTAAGGCCTTTAGAATGGATTGCAAGCACAGGGGTAGATCCCTATATGAACATTCAAGGCTTCCATGAGCTGTTCGATTACGAGCAGAGTAGATTCCTAACAAAAACCCAAAAGACTGTCGGTTTTAGAGACAAGTAATAACATGCAGATACCCTGGACGAGCTGGAGCACTATTGGCATACCTACCTGAAGATTACAGCACCCACCCTGCTGTAAAGAGCCCCCTTCATCAGGAAGAGCAGAAGAGCTAGGACAGCCATGCAGCAGCTCATGCTACTGCAGGAAGCAACATACTGCTACCACCCCTTGAAAATATGCTTCACCCTTACTGACAAACACACTGCAAACACAGAAAGGACACATCACCTAGCTCCCTTCTTCTATGAATGTTTTTTGCAAAGTATCCCATTCCTTTTCAATTGCGTATGCAATTTTTTGACACGAGCGCTTCCCTGGATTACCTCCCACATAAAGGTATTACGTAGACCCACAGCAGTAGAACAGTATAGCTATAAATGAACAACTGATTTTACCTTGTAATTGTATCAAAGCTAATCTTTTGTAAGGATCTTTAAAAACAAGATGAGGTATTGAGGTTTTGCATTGAACGATGAGTTTTTTGCCATTTAAAAAAAAAAAACCAAAATACATTTTATAGGTTCCAAGTTCTGAGCATTTATCTGCAGAAGAGTAAATAATGAATTTATACTCATACATAAAAATTTGGAAGTGCTTTTAAACAGCATTACATTACATGATAAACAGCACCTGAAATTTCAGGCCCTTTGAGAATATTCTCAATATCAGAAAACTAGCACAGAAAAATGCTGTAAAGCTATACAGTAACAAGACATCATTCATAGTGGATCACCAACAGTTTGGATTGGTTGGGGGGTTGGCTTTGATTTTATATCCACAGCTATTAAGTTCATTAGCCACCACCTACTGTATATTTCACATCTGGTTCATTTGACCAGTTCATTTTACTGGCTGGTACAGAAGGCTTTATCATCTCTGCACTCTTTCCTGCAAGGAGGAGGCACATCTTTATCTAAACAGAGCTAAGCGGGATGAATGAGATTAAAAAGGAAACATTACTCAGCCTTCCTGGTATTTTATCTTTCAAGATCTCTTAAATAGACATCTGAAGTTTATCATGGCATCTGCTTAACCATATCAAAAGACTGGTAATCCACCCTAAAAAAAATAACAAGCTTCTGTGAAAACCCAATGCAAGTCTAAAAGGCATTCTAGCTACATTAGGAGAGTATAAAAATCAGAACATGTACCTCCTCCAATTCAGATAGAGGGGAGAAGGGGGAGAGAACATTTTTTCTCTGACATCAATGCTTTAACTTTCTGTCAGTGGCACAGAAGTACATACAAGCACAAGATTAATCTATAAACTGAACAAGTTTATAATACATACATAATATCATAAAGATCATTTAGGAGTAGAACAATTCATAAGTCTCTCAAGGGGAAAAAAAAGGTTCCCATTGGATTCACACAATGATTACTGCCACTGGCACAGGGGAAGGAACCAGACCAACCCGAAAAGACATTTTTAAATTTGCACTGAAATGTACTGTGTTACTTACATATAGACTTCAATTGCATTAGCCAAGCACGGGGAATGTTAGCAAGTATTCTTTAATCTGAGAATACAAAATCAACTCTTCCAGTTACAGAAGTCAAGTCAGATTTTAGGCAACACGGTGGGACTGCTTCCCAAGAGATGGGAGGTGGAAGCAATGATACCAAGACAACAAACACGTAGCACACACAGTGTACACTCCAGTACCTATTCTATAATGACACACCAAAACAAGATGCCATCAGGCACATAACATCCCTGTCAACATATCACATTTAGATGGACACTGAAATACCTTTAAAACATTTTTAAGATAAGTGAACTCAGTCTAATCTGGAGTTGGTATTTCCTGACCATTGCTGACTAACTCTTCTAAACCACTATTAGATATCAGGAAATATCCACCCCCACCATCAATTAGTATTTAAACATACATCGAAGCATTATGCTTTGAACACATTCACTCGTAGTGAAGTACTTGTATATCCTATAGGCAAACGTTGGATAAAAGAATTTCATGCCAGGCTTGAGCTAAATAAAGTATAAAATCAAGTCCTCGTACTAACAGTTAAAGGTACATCGGGCCCAGTACCTCACTTCACTTGTAACCTCCAGTTGCACTGCAGAATAATGCTGAGCTCTCACAACATTATCTGACTTCCTTCACCCACACATTACAAAGCTGCCTGAACTAAATCAACCCACACTGCTATCATACTTAGGATTATGGCTTAAAGAGGAATTTGGACTGGGATTGTATGTTCATCACAGTGATGACAAAGGTCTTCAGAGCCTCAGCACAGCACACCCTGTCCTGCTGCTGCCTCCACACACACTTGCAGCACAAGAAAATTTGTTTCTTCTTAGCTCTGCTTTCCTTTCCATTAAAAATAGTAGACAGTAGAAAGCAATACCTAGCTAAAATAAAAAAATAAATTTAAATTGTATCAATCCAGCAGGTGAAAGACAATATCACAGTTATATTCAGAAAGGCTCAGTTGTGGACAATCATCCCCTTTATTTCTTTACAAACCAAAATTTGCAGCAGGAAAGTCACAATTATAACCCCCTCCTCCCCTCCCCTAAAAGTATTCATAGAAAGTTTCCATGCCAGCAGCCAACACACCACTATGCTGCAAATATTAAAAGCAATTCTGATCACTACATGCCCCACCACCCAGGGCTCCCTCTGCTGTCCTACTCCCACATCCCTTGAAAGGTTAAAGATTTGCTTTACAGCAGCCATGAGAGCACCAAAAGTGTTCCTAACTTAGAATTACTTGCAAATTCATAACAATCCCTGCTGAATTTACTAGCCATTATCAGATTTCCCATCATTTTCCTATTACAATTCTATAAATTCAGCTTAGGCTGCACACGGTTTTCTAGAAGTCTGTAATTCAATTAAATCCTAAATTCCTGGTAAGAATCGATACTTAAAACTTCTGCTCTGAAGGAAGTTGATAGCTTTAGATCAATGATTTTATGCTTCAAAAGGACACAACTGTCTTTCTGAGTATAGCAGGTTTTTCTCCCCCCTCCAAGAAAAACCTCATGTGAAAACTGATATTCAACCACAACATCACACCCAAAAGAGCTACCACTTATCAAAATACAATTGGATATTCTTACAGCTCTTTGAATTGTAATCAGCTCTCAGATTTACATACAGATTTTGAAGGGGGGAAAAAAGTCATAGCACAGCAATTCCTCACAAAGCTTTGCTATTTCACTTTAATTCACAAACACGACTCCTTCTCATTATCTGAAAGACTACTGTGTGCCACAGGCAAAATGGGATCCAGTCTTTTTGGAAAACAGTTTCAGGACAGATTTTCAAATCTAACATCCCCAAAGCAGAATGCTACACGTAGGAAAAGCCATTCAACTGTTGGTTCAGAAAGCAGCATGCAGATGTGTGAACAAATACATCCGACATTCATCAGCTGGCACAATACTTACTGCTTGCATTCCCCATGTCCAGTAGTTCTTGAAATGCTACATCCATGTCACTGAAATTAAACTAGCAACACTCCTTCAAATTGAGAAACTGATGCAATAAACAGCAGTAATCCACGTAATCCAGCAGCAGTGCCTGCCTAGCACCAACGCACACCCCCATGAAGATAAAAGACAGGAAGTGCTCAGCAGCAGTAAATTCGTAATAAGAGTTTCAGCAGAAAACATCATCTTTAAAAGCAAAATACACAAAAAACCCTCTAATTCCACTATGAGGTCATTTACTAGTAATCTACGTAGACATGAGAGATGCTAGCTGTAATTGGAAAAAAAAAATCAACATTAATCTTGCTACTTCTAAAACGTCTGTGTAAATCAACTTGCTAAACTATAGCTGTAAAGCAAGGGTAGAGTTTGAAACTGACTTGTACAAAGGTCTGCAAGAAATCAAGCTTTCACAAATTACAGCTCTGCACACGTTCCAGATTGCAACATGGACTTTGTAAAGATTTGAGGCCTTCAGAGTGACGTGTTTCTGAATAAACAACTATATGAGGAAGTGTCCTAACTGATACCGCTCTCCTCTTCAGGCAAGCACATGTCAAAGTGCATCATTGTTTAAAATGGCCCCAGTTCTTAAGGATGAAGATCCGTTCCCTGTCCTGCCTTGACCCAAAGGGAGGTACACACTGTCCTTCAAAACATCCTGTCAGGAAAGCAGTAACAAGCACTCAAATTTGGAGATCAGGATAATAAATGCAGTTTTACTCGTTACTTATTTAGCTTTCATAATATGTATCTATAAAAATTATTGCCCAAGAACATGGAAGCTTTTCCAATGAAGTACAGCCCATTTCAGAAATCCCAGGGAACACATGAGCTCGAAGAAACTAGCAGCAGTGAATTTGTTAAGCTCTGTAAGAGATGTTCTTGTGTGAAAGCTTTCATTTGTTATATCCACTCTGTTCTGAAGTAACATGTTTCCTGAAAGCGGCTTACCAGAACAAAATATTTGCAGTTTCTTCCAATATAGAAAGTTAGAACTTATCAGAATATAACCCAGGTCTGTTCTCTAAGAAAACCGCATCCTTTTGCTAAGGAAAGATGTGATGTCTGATGCTCTTATCTTTTAAGGATTTTGTTTGTTTTCAGGACCAGGTCCCCAAACCTGTCTGGAGTTGACAACAACATAAGGAACAACTAGGCTCATTTTCCCTGTTCCTGAGGACTGGCACCAAGTCCAGAGAGAATAAGCTGCTCAGCAACTCAATAACATAGTGCAGAGCTCCTAAGTGAGCTTTACCAGTTCCTACCCCTAAATAAAGTGACTGTTTTACTGGTCAAAATTTTATTTTCTCAAGTATACACCTGACAAACAGATTTGCCCCAACTACTTGATCGCCTATGTTACACAGAGTTTTACTGTGTTTTTGATTTTTTATTTTTCTTTTAGTTTTTAACCTTTAGTTATTTAGTTAACATTTCTCCCCAAGATGGAGCACTAATCTCCATGTTTTTCCTGAAAGTTTATGCAAATGGACAGCATTGAGCAAACGTGCAACATAACAATCATCTCTTAGGAAAACTTCTACTGAAAACCACATAAAAGCCTCATTCAGTGGGATTTGTTTTAGTGCTAAGCCCTTGAAAATGTTTACTTGAATGAGATGGTTGGATGAGCCTGCTCTTGTATTTAGTTCAATTATCAAGTGTCAGCAATCCATTTGCATTTCTAGATAGCTGCATTTGAAACTGAGATGGTGAAGGAAAAAAGCTGGTAGGTGAGACCGCAAATGGTCTGTATTTTTTCCTGTTCAAACTTCTTAATGAATTTAATAGAACTCATTTTCTCTCTTCTCAACTCAGATTAAAATAACAGCTATGAATTTTTGAGAGACAGATTATCATTTTATCAGATAACAAAGAACACTGTGGAAATGACAGCAAAACACAGAGACAATTTACCAAGCCAAACTTGAGCTTGCTTATATTAGAGCCTAATTCAATTGTGAAGTGCACTTACGTACTGTACTTTTCAGACAATGACAAAAACAAATCACATAAACTAGACTGAATAAATCAGATGCCAATATTTACAGATTCCAGTTAAATTTCTCAAAACATATACTCTTTACTATAAAGAAAAGCGGGATTAAAGATCTGTTTTTCAGAAACTAAAATTGCTACATTCACAAATGTTTCTGTCAATAGTAATAAAAGGTTAATATATGAGAAAGATTGATACGTGAAGTGTTCAGAAAATGCAGTTAAAAGTACAAGCCACTACATTAGCTACCAGCTAGCAAACTGGTAGCAACAAAAAAAGTCACCTCTTCTTGTTAGAAAACTGTTTTGCTCTCACTGCACTTGGGGTTCAGTTTAAACTGTACTCAGCAAGATCAGGGCAAAATTTAGGACCAATTTCAGGTAGAACGAGGTTTATCAAAAACCTTCCATTCAATTTTTATAACCCCCCAGACCGCTGACCCACTTGTGATATGATGCTACGGGGTTCACACAGCACTGCCATAATTATTCTTATTTTAAATGAAAAAATAGAAGTCTCTCAAGATTTAGTTAACTACACTATAACTTCAGAATGTTCGGCAAAGTACCAAGCAGCCACTCTGCTGCACGTTCCGGGGAGCTGACTGACTGCAATGCCCTTAATAATAAAATCAACCCTATTTCATTCCTGCTTGGATTTGGGCCATCTGGAATCAAGTACCTTTGTGAGTAAGAACCATACAGCTGCAACTGTATAAATATTTTTCTTATCAATTCCTTGCCAAAAGCATCTCAAAATTCAAAGATCAATTTCACATTAAAAAAAAAAAAAAACCCACCAGCAAAATGAAGGTCACGCAGTCAGACTGCCTTCTGATATCCACGTACCCAAACTCTGGTTAAGTGAGAGGTGTTCCAGGACCAACACGCAGCCTCATCTTGGATCAAGCTCGCCAGATTGTTTCCTACAAACTTTTCATGTGGAACTGACATCTCCTTAAATTGGCAGAATGATTATCGCCGATTTTATCGTAAGAATTTCTGGCATCCACTTCAAAAAACAATCCAGCAGACAGCACACATTCCAGCTTGCATTACTAGGATTAAAACAGGAACCTCTTTTCCATTCACACATTCCTCCAAACGAGGATTATCTAAGAAATTGCCAAACTGATTGCAATTGACTGCAATATGATCCGTATAGACACTTAAGTGCATTTGTCAACAGAAAATGCTGCAGTATATTTAAGTCTTCAAGAAGTTCAGCTTTTAAATTAGCTTGAGAAGCGCCTTTAAATGTGGCTGTAAAACAGTGCCTCAGAATCTACGCAGTCCACGGAACATTATTTTAACATTCAACATGCAAATGGAGATAATTGTTTTGTTAAATCTCCAGCAGGCCTTGCTTCTGCCTTCTCATATAAACCCACCACACTGTGCAACTTCATTACCTAACTGAATACAAGTGGATGTTTAACGCACCATTAAAATCCACTCTCACCTGTAATAAATCTGCCAAGCAGCCATAAGTAAAAAGATATCCACAAAGCCCACAAAGGTGTTCTGGGTATAGATGAACACCTTCAAGTACTAGTGGCAGCGAGTTCACATTTCTTTGTGCCTAAACATGTAAGGCAAGCTGTATTTCTGGTACTGTTATTTTGACTTAACTATGTTGATGAGTCCCCATACCTAGAATTAGAGGTTTGTGATGTTTTTCCAGTCACGTAACGCTGCTCCTTGAAGAACAAAGCAATGGAAAGATGTCACACTCTCAGACTGTAATGAAGATACACAACAAACCAGCAGCAACACAACACATTGGACTTTTTGAGCATCATTCATTGCTATTCCATTTTTTTTCCTCTGGAAGCTTATGAACTATTTAGCTGCTTCTCAGATCTGGTTCAGCATTGATGCAACAGAACTTCTTCCTTCAAGTGTGGTCACAACCAAATCTTACAGTTTGTGAAAAACCTCCCAGAATTCACACCATTTTTCGTTATTATGCAAGTTCAGTGTGACAACCAATCCAGGTCACCTTCTTCAAATCCTTCCATTGGCTTGCAATTTCTTTTATCAAATGCTTAATACAGTCACTTATGAGACGGTTTACATAAATACCAATAGTTCTGTAACAGCTATTTTCTTATTCACAAATGATTTAGCCTTCTCTTAGTCTTCACACTTAAATGCTTTGTCTTTTCATAATCAACTTTTCACGCAATTGTTAGCTCCAGCTAAAACATTTCCAAAGATGAGAACGGCAAACCAAGACTTTGTGAACATCTGAACTCAAAAAGATACGCTTAAACAAAAATACAAAGTGGCAGCACTAGTTCTGAAAACTTAAACACGCTTGAAAAGTATTTCATTTTCACAAAAGGGTAGCTTAAAAACTACACAAAGCTTGTGACAGCAGGGCTGATTGTACCAAGAAAGCAAAATATACTGTGGGCTCAGCAACACAGGGCCAGACAGCAGCACTCCTGTAACATCTTCAGTTTGCAAATCTTTACATAAGATGGGCACTGGGTACTCTCACATTCCTTCATTTATTGAACTCAAGCATCAAGTTTCATTTGAATAATTATTTAGAGCTGTGAAAGTTATTTCTTCAACACAACCCTTAAATAAATGCTTTGTTATCACATTCTTCTTTAGGACTTTGATAGCAAACAGTTTTGCATATTTTTAGTCTAGCCACTGTGTTTAAATGGCTCTATGTTGTCCAAGTCTGAGTACAAGCAGTCTGCCAATAGCAGGCAACGGTAAGAACAGTGAAGTACAGAGATGGCAGTGCTGGTATGCAGGCACCTGCTAATAGATTTGCTTGTCAAGGCTTGATGAACATAAGCCTCCTGTCAACCCATTCCTTCAGCCTGTCAAGGTCCTTCTGAATGGCAAGACAACCATATGTTGTGTCATCCATTCCTCCGAATTTTGTATTATCTGCAAACTTGCTGAGGGTGCATTCTGTCCCACTGTTTTGACCATTACTAAGGATGTTCAACAGCCCATGCTCTACCAGCAACCCATAGAGTAACACCAGTAGTCCCGGGCCTCAACACCAACTGTTGTAACTCCCTGAGCACAGCAGCTCAGTCTGCTTGCAATCTACCTCACCACTTACCTAGCCTCTACTTCAGCAGTGTATTAACAAGGGCATTAAGACAGAAAAATATCACAAGTCAACGTTAAAATCAGAGTATTAGCTGTTCTCTCCATATGCACAACCTAGTCATCACAAGGCTGGTCAAGCACAATTCCCCCTTCATAAATCCATGCTGACTACTCTTAATCACCTTCTAGACCATAACACATTGGAAACTGTTTCCAGAGGACCTCCTTCTATCACTTTCTCACAGATCACAAAATAGTTTATATTGGAAGGGACCTCTGGAAATTGTCAGATCCCACCACTCCTGCTCAAGCAAAGGGAGGCCCCAATCAATTAGTAAGCCTCCAAATTCTCTCCTGAAAATAATAATTTTAAAAAAAACCTCTCTCTTTCTTGAAAAGAAGACTAACGTTTGCTTTTTTCCAGACCTCAGAAATCTTAACCAATTGCCATGATGTTCCTTCCAAAGGTAGTCAAGAATAGGTCTGCAATGACACCAGACAACTATCTCAGCACTCTAGGTCCAGGTTCCATGGACTTGCATTATTTGTTCAAAACCTCCCTTACCTGATCCTTCTTTACCAAGGCTGTCTTCACTGCTCTAGGCTTTCCCATTAGCAGAGGCCTGAGATTCCTGAAGGCAAATCTTACCAGTAAAGACCAAGGCAAAAAGGTATTAAGTACACATTCTACATTTCCCTTAGTCTTCCTTTGACTGCTCATACACTTGTATCAGTCCTTCTTGGTGTAATCTGTGTCCCTTTCCAGACCCAGCTTAGTGTGCAGTGACTTTCCTAGCCCTGTCTCTGCATACCTGGACAGCAGCTTGATACTTCCCCTATATCAGTCAGCAGTCTGCAGAACAACAGAGTTTTATAGCACTGATTCAGAAATGAATAAAAGCAATTAATGACCCAGTATAATTTTAAATTCTGCTCCAGGAGTCTGGTAAAAATGACAATTCTGATGCTACTTCAGCAAGGAGAATAGTAAGCAAGGAGTTTGCATTCTACATGAGTCTTTTAAATACTGAAACAAACAAACTGCTGGCATAAAATTATGAATAATAAAAACTTTGCAATCCAATCTAGGAGGCGAAGACATGATTGCTGGTGCTCTGCTCTTCTTCCTTGATTATCAAACATTCAGTGGAACAAAGCTGGGATGTAAAATGTTTGCTCAACTCTGTTCTCCAAAAGCGACTGCAGTATAACATACCTTTAAATTAAGTTTGCCTTTGCAAAAACAGTACTCATTTTTCATTCCTGCTGTTAATTTCTATCTGTACCAATTCTTTTAAGTAGTAGCAGCTGTGCCATTTGTGTGGCTGCACAGTAGAAATGAAAAGGAATACGGTCCAGCTAAAAAATAGCTCTGTGCTGGCATAGTACAAGGGTGCTGAACAGAGAACTGCTTTTATCAGCAGCACTGGTAGCTCAAATACATTTCAGAATCACTACCTAAGGCTCTTCCTTGTGTGATCTTAGAATATTTCGGAAAATAAACAAAGTTAGACTGCCGTGCATGTTTTAGAATACTTTCGCATTAAGTAAAACTAGTCTTAAATGCCTCTATGGTCCTCTGAATATACAGATACTTTCACTCTACTTCAGTGACCTCCTCTGATCTGCAACTGACTGACTGCTTGGTTTGAAGAGGAATATTTCGCCTCACATTTCATCTAAATGGATGCCTCCAGGCACTAACATAATATAGTCTTACTATCTTGTGCACTAGTTTCTATTTTAAGTTAACTACCGCTTAGGGTTGCCTTCCTTATGTAGGTCACTCCAAAAGTAATGCCCCCTATTTGTTTCCATGGAAACCACAACAGATACAAAGAGCACAATAACCTTATTTGATACTGCACCAGTCGAGGTGCCATCTGTCACACGGCAACAAAACGTAATGGAATATTTGTGGGAGGGTTCAACCTCTACTGCCATACCACCCACATCTGCCTCCGACATACTGGGCCAACATAACAAAATATGAGATATTTCTGGAGCAGCCCTTGTATGCCAAAGCATCAATGCATCTGGCTCTTCCAACCACACTATACACATCCTTCACAAGAGGACAGGAAGAGAGCTGCAGAAGTACTTGTTTGTTTGTTTCTGAGGACGTAATGCAGCATAAGTTACTCCGACAAAAGTGCACAAACATGCAATTGATGATCTGCAAGAAGCTTAAGTCAGATGTGTAATTAGGACAGTGTGATTGAAGCACAAAAGCAAGTCTTGCTCTTGCATTCCCAACCCCAGAAAGCATCCCTTGTCATCTGCCCACAGATCTTCTAGCAGGGGGTGGCAGCATGACATTACTCAACGTGCGTCAGACTTCTTTCCATTCAATAACCTGCAACAACACAACAGTTACCTGAACATGGAGGCCCAAAGTTATTGCTAACCACACCTTTTCTACATCACTACCATTCCTTCCACATGCACAAGCAGGAGGGGCAGCTAAGTTCAGATTCAAAAAGAACAAAATCAAGGAAATTATTTTTCTTCTGAAAACCTCTTTAATTGGTGCATTTGACCTTTTAAATGCAATACAAAGCAAGGAAGCCTTAACCAACTGTTTAGAATTAGGTGCAAATTGTCTCCTGCTTAACCTTACAACACAAGACTCATGCTAATGATGGCTAACTTTGCTCTTGCAGTCAAAAATAGAGAGCCTGATTGACAGCTGTGATACACACTGGAATGAATGTGATCAGACAGGGAGACAGCTGTCTCCTCAACAGCAGCACAACTTCCCTGTTGATAACTGTGATGAATTCTTACTTTCTGGAAACTGAAAAGATGCAACCCCATGGTTACATATGTTGATATTTCAGAACACACAGTTCTTTCATCTTAGCTACTGTCATCCAACCTATATCACTATCAGCTCACACCTTACAGCCTGCCCCATGTTTCGAGGGCACAGCATCATCACACACATCAGGAGGTGTAATGCTGGAACAAATAACACAAGCAGCTCACTAGATCTGGACAGTATGCATTAAAGAGCTCTGACTGTAAAGAGTAAATGACCAAACTACTAATATGCATATGCAGAAGCCAACTTCTATGCCAGAGGGTAGTAAATGTTGCACTTGCATTTAAAGGGTGCTAGGAGCAGTTCTATGAACAGCTTGTGACCCCTGATTTAGGATAAGGTCATTCAGCCAAGGAGTCGTGAGCAAACAACAGCAGTGAGAGCTTCAGCAACGCACAGGATAGCTGATATTGATTGGTTGATATCTGTCAAGACAGTTAAAAATGAGAACATTTTTACAATTATAGAAAATAACCTATTCCCAAATTTTAGTCTCTTGAAATAAATTTTGAACCTCATAAGTAGGCCAAAAAATATCCAGATATATTTTAGCTATCCACCTTTTGTCAACTACATTTAGCTGCATTGTTTAAAGATAAAAGTAGTTGGATTTTCAGCAAGCCTCTGACAAAGGCTAATAGGAAATGCCACGTATCAGAAGCTAATTCTCAGGGTAGCAATCAGTGGCTATAGTACCCCACATCAAAAGCTTTCCCCTCTCAAGCTCACAAGTAACCCATCTACACACGTGCACATGACTTTCAGTAATCAACACAACATGCATGTTCCTCTGCTACAGCTCAACTTCTTCCTATAAGCAAGTACGTGCTGCGCCAAACAGCTACTGCTCTCTTGGACAATCCTTTAACTGTGAGTCTTGTGGTCTTTGCTAAAGGCATAAGGAATTTAAAGGCCAATAGAAACAGCAACAAAAAATGCAAAGAAAAGAAAGAGAGAAAGAACAGTGCATCTTTAACTGGTTTCCTACAAATAAGCATCTCCCAAACAGATTTAACAAGTTAACTAAAAAAGCCTTTGAACAGAACTTTAATTAACTCTGTTCCAAAACAAGCAACCATCTTGGCTCAAGCTCTAGGTAAAACTCGAATGTATTTACAATTATAATCAGTTCAGTGCAGTCCTCCCTATTTCCAACTTAAGCATTGCTATTTGTGTTTGACCCTAAGCCACACTAAAACTGAAACAGCCAGCATGCAGCTGTTCCATCTTCACAACCAGATGAACAAAAGTAGAATGCCAGATGAAGAAAGGTTGTAGTGGTGCTCTCAGAAACAATTTAGTGATTTTCTGTGCCTGCTTCAATGTGCTAGTGAATACATTAGGTTACATTTCAGAAATATTTTTACCAGTGAAAATGCATAATATCTGCACAATTTCTTTCAGCTCGTATTCAACGTAAGTACCAAAAACAAACGAGTAAAGAAGAAAAATGAGGTCCTACATAAATTAATATCACTTAAAGTGAAGAGACTTGTACCAATCCCATTCGTTATCATGCATTCAAAAAGCATAAATGTTACCTGATACAAGAAGTGACAATCCAGTTACTACCATGAAACCAAGAATATCTCAAGTCTACCTAATGACCAGTACACTCAAAACTGTGTTCATATCAACACCATTCTGATGAAGCGTTTGAAAATCTGACTTGAAACATAACTATGGATCCCAACACCCAGCGCTTCCTACGGCTAAAGCAGACATTTCAGCAGATTCATTTGTACCACTAAAAGCTCGTTCCACACATATCCAAGGAAAAAGTGCTATTCACCAACAAGAAGCACTTTATTTAAAAGATTCTTAAACAAAATCTCTTTTCCTCCAGAAGCTAGCAGCACGCAGCAGTTAAAGAGATAAACAACTCTACTAGAGTTGCAGTAGTTCCTTAGCAAAACGTCCATTTAGAAAAGGCTTCAGCATAGTGAAGCAGAACACTTTTCTTTTTTACCAGTGATCCACAGGACAGACACTGCTCATGAGACAGCTCCATCCAGTCCTGCTTGGACATCTAAAGAAACAGCACTTAGCTTACAAAACTGCAAAGGCCAGACTAACTAACATAAATGATCTTTTCTGTGCTGTAATTCTATGAAATGGTTCACATCTCTTTCCCAAAGAAAATCTCCACATCAGTTATCAGATCTCACCCTACTTAATGGCCACTGCTGACAACCATCAACAAAAACAATAAAACGTGCTGTACAATTTCTTTATGCTGCTTGGGTCTGAAGAAAAATTCTAGGACCTTCAGTTTGGGGAAATCCTTCTCCTGCTATTTGTTTTTCAGTATTTCCAAAAACCGGAACGGAGCTCAATGGCTGATAGCTCTACCAATAGTTTCTTATTCTGTCTTGAAAGTATCTGTCTACATAAGGAAAAGAAATACACCCTTAATAAGGAATCTCCCTCCAGGGCTAGAAATACCATAGGTCAGTCTTCAATGTGAAAGTCAGCAACAAGCTCAACTCAGCTCTCCTGAGCACTGACAGGGAGCCATGTCAGCCCAATTTCTCAGAGGGCTTACAGACATCGTGCTTTCAAAAATAATTGGTACAACCAGAACAATGCTCCTAGATGTTACAGTTCAAGTCCCCATAAGGTCACCTGTCTACATTATATTAAACATGAGTGTACCATAACCGGTATGCACAACAGGTCTTTGTCTGCTGGATACTAGAATTTTTTTTCCTAGCCTTCCTCGAGCATACGCTGGCTTCATTAGTTTCACAGTTTGAAATGTCAAGACCGATATAAGCTTGGAAAGGATAACACTGGAACAATCCCCCCAAGACACTGATTGTAAATAAAAAGAAGGAGCTCCAACACAAATACGTGCATTTCACATTATGCTGGTTACCACTGAACAAGAAAAACTGGTTTGCCCACATGGACAAAAAAAAGCAAGACATGCCCAAGGAAAGCTTCCCTTACCCAGCTTTACTGAAGTGAAAAAAACATTTAGTCCATTCTGTAAGAAAACCCAATGACTTCAAATTCACTATAGCTTCTCCAAGCATGTAAAAGGCAGAAAGTGCAAATAGTGGTTAGTCAGCATTGACTCTGACGATGGATTAGATGGAAAAGCCATAATGCTAGAGTATCATTAAACGTGAACTTCACGCAGCTAAAAGGGTTATGTGATAGCTGACTATTTGAAACCCTTTGGCTACACCAATAGTTTTGGCAAGTAGCAAGAGCCAGCACGATGCAACACTTCTCCACTGGGGCTGAACCCCACTTAAGCATCACTGAACTTCCAAGTGATAGTGTCCCATTTTTAGACCATTAGGCAACGGAAATTCAGCCGATTTCTTTTGATTTGGGGGGTTTTTGTTTTCCCCCTTCATTTCTCAGTTCTCACCCCAGAGATACAACTTTTCAGCTTTGTGTTAAACTCCATAGGGAAATACCTTTAAAAAATTCATTCTTGCTTTATCGAAATGCTTGCTTAAATACTAGTCCTAAACCACTTTAATATCTATTTAAAAGAGAACTTTACTTTTCACATACCTTTCAAAAAACAAGTAAAAAGCAACCCAAGATGAATCAAGCTTTTTAATTACTCTGTATGTTTACACACAAACAGAGGGAGAGGGGAAGAGCTACTATCTGTTTTAGAAACAACCACACACAAAATTCCAAAGCTGCTCACACAAGACCTCTTGTGTCTGCAGCATGCAGAACATCCTTGTTCCTCATTACTGGGGTTCTGAATACAACAACGCGAAAAAGAATCCTCCAAAGTGGCACACAAGCTCATGGCACACAACGAACAAGCCACAGACAACAAACATTAACAAACTGATGATTCCACTGTTCTTCCACAAAAACCTCATGCAACAGACTAACATATTTTATTGACAACATAGACTAAGTCCTTATTTGCTAAAAACAGAGCCTCATAGTGGTTTGTATCACTATCACACACCTGTTTTGATATAAGTGTTTATACACACATCTCTTTTTTTGTTGTTGTTTTTAACATTTATTTTATATATACACAACTTAACACCATCTTTCCTATCACTTTCTCTAGATGGAGAAAAGCAGTATACACACCCCAAGCAGAACACTCAACTGGCACAGCAAATGTTTCTCAGCTCTGCTGGGTAATGGTTACAAAGGTCTGGGCAGTTCACTTCCTAGAGGCCGATCCCACAACTCCACTATATTTATTTTCGTTTAAACACGAAAACAGAGCTCTCTAATTCTGCCTATTTCTGTAGTCCGAATTTATAGTAAAAATTTAGCTTTACGTCAAACCCAAACTCAAGTTACAGTTTCAGAGGTCTGCGTGCGTACAGCACTTCTGTCTCCAAAAAGCAGATGGAGAGAGACAAAAGCTCCCGAGTGGGAGGAAGCTACAGAGAGAGAGAGGAATGTACCAGCTTGCCAAAAATGTGCCACAGCCTCTACAATACAATGTTAATAATTCTGGCTAATGCAAACGCAATAAAGGTCAGCACTTTATACCCAGAGTCAATCCCTTTTCCTATTCTGAGACAAAAAGCACTACAGATTATTTTTTTTAAAAAAAAAAAAAAGCATGAGTCACTTTACTATCCCTTTAAACTGAAGGGTGCCACTGAGGTTTCTAACAACATTTTTCATAAACTGCTTTCAGATGTATAGAATGGAATATTCCTTAAAAGATTCTGGTTTGCTGTTTCTGGCTTCCTTTCCAAAAGTTTGGACAGCACTTTGCACTAAATAGCGGTTAAGTGCAATAGGTTTTTCAGCTTCTTTGGAAAAAATGAGCATGTTTAAACATTCCAATGCAGTACTAAATTCCATCTTCCTAAGAACTACTTTAAGAGAAGTTCATCCAAACAACTTAAAATAGACTAACTTGAAACATAACCTGTGCATTATTTCAAATAAATATACATCAGCTCACGTTGGTAGAGAGGAAAGAACAAGTCTCAACTCGTACAGTTCAGTAGGATCCACAGTACAGAAATACTTGATTTTATATCCTGCTTTCTCTCCTGTACTTTCCATTACATTCAGAAAATACAAAAAGTTTTAGCAGGAACACTCCACAGATTTTCCCATTTGCTTCACATTTTAGAAGCTCCTGCAATAGCCACAGAAGCTAATCAGAAAATTAAAGGAAGTACTCTGGAGCTCATTTATTAAGGTTTCTCACATTACTCATTTGAAAAAGAAGCAGATCATACAGTAATCAATTCTTTCTTTTCTCTGTATTCAGAAGCCCTCTGACTGCCATGATACAAATATTTAACAAATAAATAACGAAGCACAGTCTCACTATTTCTGCCACAAGCATCGCCATAATCTCAAGTTTCACAGAGTTACATAAAGGTATCTACCACTCCTAACATTTACCTGCATCATCTGAAATTGTAGTGGGTTACATGTTTACTTGTGCACCCAATTAACTGGATTAGAAGGTAAACAGGAGCCCACTAGGGAAAGAGAAAGAAGGTACTTTTACTTGCGTGCAGCCCAGATTAGCTTTAGGCTTAACATTGCTTCTGCCGTACTTATGCCTGGGACCAAGCAATTAATGGCAAAAATCTGCAAATATCAGCAACTGAGAAGCTCAGAGGTAATAAAGGTCTAGTTACAGCGACAGATTCTTCCTAACAGTGATTTGATTTCAATATGCAGTACGGCAAACCAAAAGTAAGATCACATACACGCAAGAAGAAATATCCCAGTCTATTTCCACCACTGGGACCACCCCGGCTACTAGTGAGAAGAGGGCTGGGTGCTAGGTGAGCACAGGATGCTGCAAAAGACAGAAGAGATGTGTGACAGAAGGGGCAGAGCTACCAGCAGCACACTCACTTTCACACTTACCACTGAAGCTTTGCCCAGAGTCCCAGCACTCACATTTTAAAACAAGCTCTGTAATGTCACAACATCGTCCTGCCCAACCTTTCCCCTCAACATAAACATACATATTGAGTTCTTATACTCAGGACAATTGACTTCTGAAATACTTAACAAAAAATTCAGCAACAACTTGCTCATAATCTAAATTACAAAGACTTCAAACTTCTTTTCATCTTTTGCTTTTTTTCCTGCTAGATCAAATAGTTGTTATTTGATACTAGACTTAAGATTTGCATCCTCCTAGCCACTGGAGTAATTTACCAGGGCACACAAGGAAAATCCAACTTTTGAAGTTTAGAAAAAAAGTAAGGAAAACTCAATTAACAGCATAAGGTATAGTTCAGATATAAGACAGCTTTGTTGTTTCAGGTCTGCTTTGTGTAAGCTTTTGTCACAGTCACTACAAGAAACTATGGTATCTAATGTCTAATAACAACGTCCTAGTAAAGGGTACATAATTAGACTTACCTGGTTCAGTTTGAAATGCTGCCATAAGGAAAGAAAACAAGGAAAACAGATGCATGCATTATCTAAACACTGAGCAGGTAAATACAGAAGCAAGAAAAGATGTCTGCACCCCAGAGATTAGACTGGATGCATCTCAGAGCTGCCACCCTTCTCCTTCCTAGTGTGGCTGGGGGGCAGACCCAGACTGAGATAACACACCCCCAGTGCCCAAATCCTCTTCACCAAATCAGGACATCATTTGGTGCAGTAAGCCTTTCTATAAGCTAACACACCTCATTTAACTTTTCTTCTCTCTAAGCAATTCTCAAGCATTTATCCTCAAAACAAACTCTCAGTCCTATCACTTGCCAGGCTCTTTAAGGACATCTACCCAAACACACAGACCTTCCAGATAAGCACACTTACTCTATAAGTGTCAGAGTCCTTATTCCAGGCAATGAGACAACTCAGAACCTTAACACCTTGATAAGAAATTTCATGAAGGCCAGCAGGTGAGGTGTGCTTCACGCAGGCAAAGGGCACCTGCACTCCAGCCTTAATCACAAACATCTGAGACTGCAAGGGAGGCACCAGCTGCCTTTAATTTTAACAAATCAGTACTCCAGGTTCCACAAATCTTTCATTTAAACAGTTTTATCCATGACTCAAACTCTGGACTAGGAGACACTTCACTGAAAGTCTGAGGATCTGCTGGTTTTTTTTTGTTTTGGTTTGTTTTTTTTGTTGTTGTTTTTTAAATTAAAAAAAGCTTTTGAGTATACTGGAAGCAGATTAATTTAATGGGAGATGTGCTAAAGTACATATTTCACACCAGATAGTTTTATAGAGCTATGGAAATGAATGCTATGCTCCACTGTTAAGAAGATATTAATTCTTTTCTAACTCTGTCTATTGGGATGAAAAAGAGACACCACAATGCAAAGTTTGTTTTGCTTTCTCCAAACATAGAAGAGAAAGAGTTACAGCAGCTGCAGTACCTAAGAGTGGATAACTCAGTCAACTTGGGACCCACTTCTACACAGCCCACTGTTTGCAGACCGAATCAATACAAAGAAACAGACTCCTATTACCGAGGACAAAGGCAGGCTGACCTACAGCAGCATTATCCCTTGCAACAAAGCCCAGGACCCGCCCAAGCAGAGTCCGCTCAGAGCCACTGCCCTTAACTCTAAGGAACCTCAGAACCAGAACCCCCTCAACCAACCTTCCTCCTGCCTCAGGCCCAGCATAGCCTAGTGCTCGGCAGTGACTAACCAGGGCCCAGTGCTTGTGCCTCCTGCACAAGAAGCCCAGTGAAAAGACAGTGTGCGCAGCTCACAAAAAGCAGCATCTCTGTGACACACCCAGAGCTGCACGGCAGAGCAGTACCACAGCACACATGTCTGTTCTGCGCAGAACCAGCTCTGGGTGGAAACTAATTCTGCATGGAGCTTGAGAGCAGCTGTGCTGCCTCCTCAGCCCAGCTGGGACCTGCAAGCATCACTGGTTTGGAGGCACAGTAATAAGCACCAGCTAATAGACCTCGCAGGGTGAGAGTTGACTTTGCATCTATGCATCTATTGCTCAGCAACCCAGAGAAAATCCCCAAAGAAAAGTACTGACTATATTTAGGCATTACAGAGGGTCAGAAGAAGGAAGAAAAAAAAATGCTGCACAAAACAACAGAGAGAGGAATCTGTTTTAAAAGCAAATTTGGACCCTATGCTAACAGTGGCCATCTTTGATACAGCCAGCAGGCTTCCAACTACAGCAGCCTCCAATAGCTTAACAAACCAAGGCTGAACTAACTCAACTGAAGGTTATTTATTTTTCCCCCAAAAAGCACAGTGGACAACCTACAGTCTGCAAGCTTAAACTTCCACTCCACTGCACCAAGAATACATTAGTACTACTGATAGAGTGAAGAAAACCTGGATTTTTACGGCTTGTCAGTGCAGACAAAATCTATTCCACTTGGAACTTCATGTTTCACCACAATCAAGGAGCGCTAAGGCAAAGCATTGACAAGGGCTAACTGCAATACCGCCAATGCTAGGAATTGTTTCTGCATACCTATATAAACTCTCAGAGGACAAATGTTAAAGGATCAAAGTTTGTCTTCATTTGTCCATTTTGTGACTGTAATAGCACCAATTTTTCTAGTTTTTGTAATACCAGTAGTTTTTCTACTAGATAGACTTTACTAACAAAATTTAACATTACATCAACAACCATAAACCACATTTCACAATTTCCTTTATGCTTCCTTCAGCAGTGTTCTCCCGTGTTATTATTTGTTATTAGAAATTATCCTTGAAAGACGTGAACGACTCTGCAGAGTTTCAAAGCAACTGATGTCTACCTTCCTTAAGATAATTAAGACAGAAAAAGAGTAGAGATTGCTTTAATACAGCTTTAAGTGAACACCTATACATAACTGGACTTTGATACTTGTTATTAGTAATTACTAGACCTTGTCTCAGTTCATTTGAATACACATTGTAAAGAACATGTAGTTTAACAAAGAAAAGGAAACCTGTGAGAGATATAGCCTTTTCTGCTCTTGACACTCAAATTACCTTCAGTGTTTAGAAGCGCAACAGAAAATGAATAAATACAGTCAGTTTTTCACTTTACTGGTGAAATACACCTGAGCAAGTTGTGAATTTGTGAAGAACGTTGCCTCCACAACCAGTTACTCTAAAAGCAAGGAGACCCTCCTTTGCAAGTCGACATGATTTCTAGATTCAAATTTTACTGGTAAACCCACCTTGTGAAGAATTGCTTAACCCAAAAGTGCTAGACGCAAAGACAGCAAATACCAAACTGTTTCAGTATTTGCATATTACCCAATTACCAGACATACCTATTCTTTCCACTATTGCTAGTAGTTTTATTTCAAGTTCTGTTTTGTCACTAAAAGCCATACAAGGAATAATAGAGATGCTGACTACAAAGCACACTTAGAGAAAAAGACTTCATGTTTGTTTGTTAGTACTAGTAAGACAAATTCTGATCTCTAAAATCATCTTACTCAAAAAAAGAATAAAGAAAGCCCTTTTCCTGAAAGCTCTTGATGTCATTTACTAGTAGGCTAGCTCTCAAGGCTGCCAATAAATACATTCTCTTGAGAGGACCAGCTTGCATTCATTCTCTCAGTCAGAATTGAAAAATAATCACCACATACCTTTTAAGCGTTTTAGATTGGCACTTGTGGTTAATGCTGCCACAGTCCCAGAAGAGCTGAGGCTCAGGAGAGAAACTGGAAATGGCCAATTTTCCATCCCTGCCACTACCAGCTGACCCGAGGTTCTCCTAGCAACTGCACAGAAATTGCCTTTGGAGGAAGCGTTGCTACAGACAAGGCTTCACAATTTAAGTTCTGTGAGTTGAAAAGCACTACCCATTTTCAGTCATTGTTATTAATCAGCTCTCCCAGCATCCAACAATCGCACTGTCTGATTCATCTTCACTTTCAGCAAAGCTGCAGTGACAGGAGATTCCTGGGTGTTAAAGTATATGTGTTTTAAAACTACTTCTAATTGTTAGATTAACTGTGAATGCTGCTAAGTTTTCAAGTCTAAGAAGCTTCAGTCAGTGTGACAGAACTAAATGCAGAATGAAGTTACAGACTTGTGACTTACCCTAACTGTGAGATCCTTCCCTTGCTTCTGTATCCGGAACTAACTTCAAAAGCATCAAGGTAGACCTTATGACTCCAGCATCCACAAAAAAAAAAAAAAAAAAACCCACCACATAGGCTATGCAAGTTATTTCTATTTAAACAGATAGTCCTCACTGCCTACTTGTAACATCTAATTACTTAATTTCTTGTATCTTTTCCTCCTTGATGTGTCTTATAGACACATCTTTCAACTTGAAGAAAGAATGTGCTTTTTAACACCCAAATAAAGATCAAACTTAAAGTAAGATCGTGGGAGGAAGAAAAAGGTTGCCTTACATACGCCTGCTCCAAGTTCATTGTTTAAGTAAGCTTAAGGCCTAAGAGCCACAAGGTAAAACATACCCTGAACAGCAGTGTGTTTCAAGTAACACATGCCTTCACTCCTACTGCTGATACTTCTTCAGTGCAGACATCATTTCTGAGCTAATAAAATAAACTACTTCAACATAAAGCAACTGTGCACTGAGACAACAGTCCTCCAATGCTTTTGCAAGAAGATGTTTACCTGCACAATCTAATCTGAGGCACTCACAGCCTCTGGATTACCAATCGCCCTGAAACCAGCACCTGAGTCTCAACCTACAACAGCAGCAGGCCCTTCCAAATGCACCTGTGGGATGAGAATAGGAAGCCATTTCCAGGTAGAAGCTCTCTCTTAAAGTTTATTTGTTTTTAGCAAGCTTTTCCAATGAGGAAACAAGGACAAAACGTTGTTTCATCTACTCAGTATTAAAGCCTGGCTTTCCAGGATAAGAACTTCCCTTTCAGGTTTTTCAAAAGTTCCTAACTCTTAAGCTTTCCTATTTGAAGAATAATGGAAAATTGGTTTTGACAAGGAAAAAATGAATTTTATTCATGCTCAAGTTTCATGAAACGAGTAGAAAAAAAACATCTTTCAAAGTCAACTTCAAGAAGGCAGACTTCATCCAAACTATTTCAGAATCAATCAAAAATAGTCCTCCAAAAGCCTTCAGTGTTTCTGCTAATATACATTCTCACTTTGAAGACTCTGTCTTTTCCCTACTTTAATTTCAATTAGAAACTTCACTTTGAAACAAACCTGTCCACATTCCCAGCGAACAGCTTGTTCTGAGCGAGGGAGCATCAAAACAAACTGTAAAGTTAGAATCTGAAGTAACTGCTATCAGAGCTAAACAAATTGGAAAACTCTCTGGACTGAAGGCAGCTCACAGAAGGCAATTCACTCTCACTACAATTTAAGAAAATTAGAGGAGTTACACAAGTAATCATTGCAGGGGGGAGGATGTCACAGCAAATAACCTGGATTACCAATCGCTTTCATTACCATAACACCTTCTTTGTATCAACGGGCGCTCAAAGACATCCATTATTTATTGTCCTCCTCAGGCTCAGACTTCTCTGCAGCTATCCCAAGGTCTATCTGAACAGCAGTCTCACACCTCACTGCAAGGCAGCTCACCCAGCACTTATCAGGAGTGCCCCAGTGCCCGTGCCCAATCTATTTTGCAAAGATGAGTGCATCAAGGCACATTAAAAATAAAATTAAAAAATATATATATCAGTTTCACAAAAAATGCAAGAGCTACTTGCCAAATTCACAAAGAGCTTTGATCTTTGTTTCTAGCAAAATGGAGACAGGGTAAGGGACTATGCTTTGCTTGGGACTGATACAGCCTCTGATATATACAGACTCATAAGCTATTAGAAAAACAGGTAGGGCTTTTGTAGTAACACCAGAACATCCACTTTTGAAGGCATCATTGTACAAAATAACCCTCATTACTTCTGGCACAAGGTCATATTTATCCAACAAACACAATGTAGTGGATCTCCTTTATGGTATTAACATACAGAAAAACTGACAACTCCACTAGGCAAAGAAGAGCCAATTCACAGCTGTGCCACAGCAAATCAACTGCTCCGTTGGTGCCATGCAACAGACCAAAGAGGTAGGGAGAAAAGTAAAAGTTCCCTTCTCAAAATGAATCATTGCTACTGGAACTCAAGCTCAAATAATGTCCTATCAGTAGTTATGAGTACTAACAAATTCAGAAGCTTTTAAAGCACAGAGCAAGAATAAATGGCAGTATTTAAATAGCAAGAGCACATGGACTTTGTAATGGCATCTACAGTTGCCTCCTAATGGCACACACAAGGAAGTTGAACCTACAACAGTTATGCTGTGAGGTTTGGGACTCACAATAGACTCATAATAAAAACAAAACGTATATTATCCAATTAATAGTTTTCTACATCAGCCATCCTCATTAAGCTTAACAAACCGAGAAACCACATATTTTCAGCTCTGCTGTTTGCTGCCTATTCGTAAAGTCAGACTTGCACTCAGCAATGTTCAATCACCACTCTTTAAAAAAAATAAAATAAATGAGTGCCAACTAACAGCAGGAAAATTCCATGCAAATGTTAAGGATCAAGCCCTGAAGTACATTTGAGTAAACACAGTAGCCATCTTCACCAGGAAAACAGTCAAAGCACACTTAATATTCAGTTTCTTCTACTAAGTCACAGGTACAATGCAGGTTTACTTGGAAATAACTTTTAGAAGCAATGATTCAACTTGGCATTTGGCAGCATGGAGTATTACAGAAAGTTGGCGGGAGCAGACTGAAATTAAACACTTCCTCCTTCCCAAATAAGTGTTTCTGAGTCTATAATCATACTACATTGCTTTCATGACTAAAATTCTTCAGCTCTTCCACAAATACAAAGGTGTTTACCTCAGAATGACCAGTCTATGCAATGTATTTTTAAACTGAATTGAGCTCAGCTGTACTTTAGGTCTCCTTGCACAGGTTGGTTCAAGTTCATTTTGTCAGGAATTCAGAGCTGCCCTGAGGACTCAGGCCTGACAACACTCCCAGTCCCAGCAAAGCACCTGGCACTGCTACAGCCTTTTGCCAGAAAGGTAAGTAGGGCTCACCATGAAAAGGTACTGACTTGATGCCTTAGGAGCACAAAAAACACCGAGTTGCTTGAATACAACAGACAGGCAACCTGAGCAGTTTCCCACCTTTAAGAAGTAAAACTCAGGATTTTACAGATTGAACTGCGTAGTTACCAAGCAAGTAGCTGCACCTGCATGCACAGTAGCTCAGGATTTGAAGCACAGAAATACAAAGCCTATCAGATCTGATTCAATCTTTCTGAAAACAGAGCTGATTAAATTAAAAAAAAAAAATAAATTCAAACACTCATACATATAAAGCACTTGTTTCCATTACAACGTCTCAAAAATCAATGCTCATTAAGCTTGGCATTTTAAGAACCAGTTCCTGAAATAAATGAGGTTTCCCAGGCACACAGACAAAAGGCTCTTCCATCTCTTTAGAAGCACAGGGAATGACATGCAGCAATGAGAGGAGATGAAAACAGACATTAAGGACCTGCAAGCAATAACTTCCTTCCTCTCAAGGCCTACGTTTGCCACTGCTAGAGGTTTTGTGTAATACGAGTTCTGTAAGCTGCTTGTTTCCATGCAAGCCCCAAACTTGCTGGCTTTAGTCATAGCTGAACAGCTGTGGCACCTGGCCAATCTCCTCAATGCTGGTAGCTGCCCACCACCACCCTCCTGACATCCCTATGACTAAGGAAACCACGTCCAAAACCAAAAACCCATATGCCAAGGAACAGTTATAACCATACATAAAAAAGACCTCAGAAAAGCTCCTAGCCAGGCCTCAAGGCAGTCCCCAGGACCACCCCCAGGGTGCCCTGCTAAACAGCTCGAAGGCCACGCTCGCCTTTTCCTACCTCTTTAGTCCAGCAAATCCTGTACTATTTTCTGCAGTGAGGAACATCCTCAAAATGATGACATAAAACTTCCTCCTCATGAAAAACTGAAATACAGACTTTCCACAGGCAATTCCTTCTTTGTTTGCTGCTTTGCACAACTTCCCTCCCAGAACACAAACGACCTTCTCACTCTCCTACCATGCCCAAAACCAGCAGCATGCTCACTCTACATACAAATGAGAGCCAGCTATAACCACCAGCTGCAAGCGACCTTCTTGATTCAGCTCACCACACCAGCAAATCACAAAAATTCGTTCTTTTCCTGGTTTAGTTTCCTGATGGTTGAATGAATGGTTATGGTTTACCAAGGAGTCAAACACGGAGATGCTGCAGAAGCACATCATCAGCACAGAGATCTCCTCCTTCAGTGGTGACGAACAGGCTGCAAATAATGAGCTAACCAGGGCCACCCCTGGACATCATCAGTAGCATCGTTGCCAGGATAAGATTTTTTTTGTTCGCCAACTGCATTTGCTGGGGAAATTCAATTTTGAGCTTATCACATCCTAGGCTGTTCCTGTGAATGTCATACTACTGCCTTGTGCAGAGGCTCCCACGCCACCTCCTTTAGTGGTATTTTAGAAAGAACAACCTGTGAACCACAGAAAGGTTATAAACTTCAAATGAGGTTTGCAATCCTAAATCCCGAGTATTATAAGCATCTTGCAGCTTAGCAAGGCACCTTAACCATAGAAAGTAAGGTCTGGGGAATTGCCTCTATTTTATTTGCTGAGCAGTAAATATGATTTTCAAGGACATTCTTGCACGCATAACTTTCCGTTATGTATCAAAACAAAAAAAACAAAGCGTGACTCTCAACTCTGAGTCTGGCATGCCAGGAGCGTAACAGTTAACGTTGGAAGTATGAACGATTTTCTCCAAGTTTTTTCACAACATTCACGTTTTTCTCGAACACTCTTCACAAAAACTCAATTTTGAATCAGAGCTACACACTGGATTTATTTAACTGATCAAATGAAATTATTCAGTCAGTTGCTGTTCTGCCTCTCCTGCTGCTTAACTTGAATTTTAGATATCAAGATATTCTACTAGTCACAGCTGAAGAAAAGTTCTGCTACCTGCTTAAAGGCCATAAAGACTGACTACAAAATAAAGGATAATTGCAAGCACATTAAAAGGAAATAACCTTTCAGATAAACAGTAAATAATATTTTGGTTCCAAGAAAGATGAGTCATAAGAAAATTTACATGTATGTGAAGAGCTTCCTTAACTTTGCTCTGGACAAGACTGAGCATAAAGAACCATGTTACAGTCTCATCAGCAACTGAACACATTTTCCAAGTATCTGACCTTAAATGATCCCAACTCCATCAGAGAATAGTAACTGTAAGAAAGCAACATACATTAGTGACACTTCTCTTGGTTAAGCCCTTTGCAAATGTTACGGGGTCTCGTTAGGGCTGTGACGGGATATGAGCTCCTATCTTTAGAAAGGAGTAAGAATTTACAAATTGTATAGGAAAAGAAAAAAATGGGGATTAAAAATCCAGGAACACTTGTATTCTATTTCCAAACTTAAAGCAGCAGATAATTAGATGCTCAACCATAGAACAACAAAATACCTAATTTAACAAAATAAGGCCGTTTGCTTTAGCACCTTAGCGTGAATGAGATTAATGCCAGTACACTCCATACCAGAATTACTAGGAGAACATTACATCCTTAAAGAAAAGAATTAAAAAACAGAAGCATACACAACCAACTAGACTGTTGAACAATACTCCTTAGCAGCACCTGATAGTGACTATTACATGTTTGCAAAGGAAGAAAACCCCTAACATGCTACCCTGTGGGAAAAAAACAAACATGCCAAAAAAAACCCACCACCATCCTTGCTACCTTCCTACATGAATAATTGCTTTCAGTCATTCTGATGCGCCTGTAAGGAGTGGAGATCTAAGATCAGGATTCAACAAACTGCTTTGCTTATGCTTTAGAAAGCTATTAAGTGCTGAGTGGAAGAGCTAGTCACAGTTCCATAAAAACAGCTGCCTGGAGAAGCAATTCCCAGCATACTTCATACTGGCACCATTCCCCACTTTCTGTAAACAGTATGTCCCAAGAATTATGCCTGTAGCTTTAGGACAGTATTGTTGCAGGTCCTGCCAGACATACTGCCTTCCAAACACTGCACCACATGGTAAACCAAGAAACATCCAGTGCAAAAAAACAAAAAAACAAAAAAAAAACCACACCCCATAGTTTTGTGATATTCCAAAATGTAACCAAGTGTATCTGAAAACAAGCCCTGGAAGATGGAAATAATGCCAATCAGAATTTCCAAGCACAGCAGCAGCAGCTATTTTATACCTAACACAAAACAGCAGTCCTCAGGATGTGGGGGTGATATGACGTAAGGCTGGCAGATGCCAGTCCCTTCCCACTGAAGAAACTGGGACAGCAATTCACAGCAGATTGATCTAGTATCTCTTTGCACAGAACTAGACCGGATGTAATGCCCTCTCAGATAGATGAGTAAACAAATCATTAGTTATTTCACAAAGCTAAAAGGCACACAGTTGCAAGTAATCAGTTTTTATCCATATGATAAGTCTTACAGTGAACGATGTGCATTAGGAAAGCTGAAGAACCATCTTTGAGAGGAGAAAGGAAGCTTATGTAGAATTTACCCAAACCAAACACTAAAGTAGTAAACTGAGTAACAAGCAATCATTTATGTAAAAGCCACATTAAGGAGATTGGAATAAGCATTTTTGTACATTTCCAGATATAACTGGAGCCAGAGGCAATCATGTATATGTGAGGGAAGCAAAAAAAACAACCCTATTGCCTAGCTCCTTTAAGAAATGTGTTTTTTATTCATTGTTGGAGATCTAAAGGTAGGAAGATCTCAAGACTAGATTTTTCTTTCCCCGCTATAGTAACATTACCATTAGCAAGGTATAACTGTATCATCACAATCACCAATTATCTTATCATTTGCCTATATTCTGTCTACTCCAACCGGTTCCATCTCCCATGTGATCTAATGCTGTTAAAAAAAAAAAAAAAAAGAGACATTCATGCAATTCTACTATTCACCTGCGGGTAGAGAGCTGTGCAACCCTTAGTTGCAGAAATCCCTACTTCACAAGGTATCGTGCAAGTCGATGGATTGTTATACACTGCAGTGGGAACCGAGAGTAAAGCCATGAACAGAACGCTGCTAGTTTAGATAACATCTTGCTATTTACTAGTAACAGGTATGATAATGGTGTAGTCATGAACACTATAGCAATTTTATGAGATGTGTTCTCACTCTCATCAATGAAAACTATGTCCTACGGCAAGACAACCAGTAGTTGGTTGCCCACAAGAATAGAACTACAGACTCCTTTCTACTGTAGAGGCACACAGCTTTCATTACCTGTACCAAGTTATCAGTAGCCTCTCTCCTATGCAGGCATCACTTATGCATTTGGAAGAAATGCCAAGGGAAGAGCTTCTGAGCGCACAATCTTCACCTCGGGTGGACCCTGGTGAGGGTGAGGCAGGCAGGACCACTTCCAGAAGGAGCCAGCTCACAGCCCCATGGGCAGTATGCACCGGATCCGTGTCACTTCCTTTTAGCAACAGCACAGCCCCCCCGGGCTATCTCCCCCACCCACAGCTCCAGTACTACTGCTTGCAGAAGTGGAAACAGGGAACTGATCCTGTTGAAAACAAACCTGGAAAGAAACAAAAAAGAAACCATTTTTTATTAAGCTGAGTTGCTACAAATTAGCATGCATAAAGGAACAACCTTAATGTGGGCCCTTACTAATCACTGGGGACCTTACCTGAAAAGCAGAGTGAGAACTAACCACCAAAACAAACAACAAAAATGATGTGAAAGCAAACCAGGCCAAAGCAACAGAGACACATTCTGGACAGGAACTGTTTCAAGAAAGGATCCCAGGACCGGTTTGAGTTATGCTCCAAAGTAGAAATCCAGCTGGGCAAGCAGCTTAGCCATCAGCAAGCGAGACCAGAGATCAGCCACAGCCCAACATCTTGGACAATTCCACCATACATCACAATTCCTAAGTTTCCTAACTACAGCTAAATTTTGGGGTTTTTCTGTGAAACATAAGAGATGAAAAGGTGATAAACTGTCCAATCAGCCAAATTCCTGCAGATCAGACATAACATTCAATAGGAGAAGGCAAGCTGTTTTGTGGAAAATCTTTTTCCTACTAAGTGAACACACTGGTTCCTAGCAAAGAACTGCAGTTCATTATTAGGAAATTAAGACAGGAAATTGAGGAATAAGGAAATTAAGACTGACTCAGATTCTTTGCTCTGAATTTCATAAAAAAAACCCAACACATTGTTTTGATCAACTTATTTATCATCCTTAGCAGTAGTGCGACAAGAGTAACACTTCCCAGGACCTGGCATTCAGTGTGTCTGTACGCTCAGCACCGCCTGCCTCAAACAGAAGGAGGGAAGAAGTAAATCTACAGCATTAAAACACCAATTTCACAACCGCTAAATTGCAGTGCTGGAGCCAAATTGTTTTTCACTTGAATGACAAATAATGTTTACTCTATAAGATATGTGGATATGGGTTCTCAGCTAAGAGTCAACAAATAGTGTAGGCAAGTCGTTATATTTCCAGTTTGCGCCTGGGCAAAATCCCACAGGCTGTCTGGGTGCTCAAACCGCATTGGGAACAACCTCATTGCAATGCAAATGAGGAGCAAAGCAAGGATGAAACAGAGAAAAACTGATCTCATCCCAAAATAAAATTGAAGAGTTATGTCAGAAATGTGAAGCAACCGACATGAAATCGTATCACACACATGCCAAAAGCTAATGGAGATCTCATGTTCAAGCAAGAATTACTATTTCTGAGGCACAAACTCTGTACTTGAAAGGAGGAGGAAATTCATCAGGCAATGTTATGCACACATGTATTTAAAGAGGCATGTCCTACTGCACTGCGCAACAAATAAATACCTATTTTGGCAGTTCAAGTTTCTGCTAAAACAATCTCACAAGCCTTTTTTTTATGCCTTTGTGCAGCCACAGACTTTCATATTGCAGTGTTGAGGAAAAGAAACATCAGAGCCACATTATTCAGAAGGCTCTCAGACTTTGAGAACTTCTTATGAAAATCAAAGTCATGAAGCATTCAGGCTGGGAAAGGACAGAGGGAAATCCTGCAAGTCCTCAACGTGCCGCTGCTCCTGGGGATGGCACAGCAATGACCAAATGCAGGGACAATCCCGCTCCTCCCAAACTGGTAGAGAAGCCCTCAGGCCATCGCAGAATTTACTCAAACAAATCAAAGCCTAAAGAGAAAATTGATCCTGCATAACCCTATTACAGACATGTAAACACAATGGTAAGCAGTACAGATTTTACAGTAACGCGAGGCCTTTATCCAAAGGGCATCCACAGAATTTTACAGCCTGCCTTCTATGCGCTGACTGCATATATTAAATCCAAAACACAGCTTAAATGTAGAACACGTAACCAAATATGAAAAGGCTGTTACGACGACAAGTACTTTACAAAAGGATATGGATTAATACCTGGACAAAAAGATAGAGGCTGATTAAGTTGCAACCCTTCACCTGCCTGCACGAGGCTGACTTTCCACAGGGCTGCCCAGCTGCACAGACCTAGCAGCTTTTTTACAGGCTCTCTTTACGTAGGAAAATCCATGCAAGGTAGACAGTTAAAAGGCATTTGGAACAAACAAACTGCCCCTCCCTCCATCCCTCCAGCCCAACACAAGATCAGGTTAAGCAGCCTTTGACAACAAAATAACCAGGAAAAAAAAAGCAGATACTTAAAAGCATAGAAGTGAAGCTCTCCACATATCCACACCAGGGGAAATGGCTGCACATTAATCTCTCTCCCTGCTGAGATGGCTCAGCAGCAGTTACAGTGATCAGCAGCAATCAAGTGGGCATCATCTGGTGTCTGATGAGCAGGAGCACCCCATGACTGTTATCCACAGAATTCAGGTTGACAGCTTGAGCAAGAGACAGATATTAGAGCAAAAAGCAAAGAAAGCAGTGAAGTTTCTACAAAACAAACTGTCTGAGCTCCAGAGAAAAACATCCAAGAACAAGATTGGAAAATTTCCATTATGCACATTAGAAGGAAAGTACATACTTTCTTTCCTCTCATATCATGCAAAGCAAAGCACGAGCCCAACACTTTCATCATTAGTTACTAGAAGTTTAGAACTGACTGACTGGAATTGTCAGCCCAGCTTCTATCCGTGCCATCCCTCTGTACCAAGGAACCATCTCCCACATCCCTCCAGATTCCCACTTCAACAGTTGATGAATTCTTTGATGAAGTCTTTGAAAGCAGACTACCCTCACTCAAAACCTAAAACCAAAACAGAGCTATTAGCTAACTCGAGACCCAGGAGTTTAAGAGCCATGAAGCGCTCGCTCGCAAGGCAAAGCCAGTAACTCCGAGCTCAGCAGCTATGCACACAGTGCCCATCAGCCAACTGCAAGCCTTGGGAACATCAAAGTATCACTGAGACAAGCTTTTTTAACATACTAAAATCACTTCACTGTACAGAGTAAAGCCCAGACTGGAATGATGAAATTAATCATGCTTGAACAACATTAAAAGTAGAAGAGAGACCCTTCAAGTTTGTTGTGTTTTTTCCCCCCTTAGGAAAAAAATAAACTGAATAGAAGTGGTCATATTCAGACTAAGAACAATCAGCATACAGCAGAAGTGTTTCTGGCCAGGTATATCAGTTCGTTTTGTGTGGTTTTTCTTCCTGAGAGCCTTGGTATCTCCTAGACCTGCATGCAGCAAAGAAGCACAAGCCACTGACCAAGCGCCTACAAAAAGCCACTCTGATTCATTCTTGGTGTGTGCCCAGGGGTTTTATTAAAGAGTACTGCTCTCACAATCCAATTCATCAAGAATTTCCAGATGGATGTTTCCTAAAGATGGAGAGGCAACAAGAAAAGAATCCAAACACTAGGATCCAAACTTTAGAACACTTGAAAATAGTATTTTACTTAGAAGGTTAAGAATTTTGGGTCTGGCTTCAACATCATAACCCAAGAATCCTACAGCTTTGGCACCCAAGGAAGCCAAGAACTTGCCCTGACCCTCAAATTCTGCTGTGTGGCTCCACTTTTTCTTCAAGAGAACCTTCACAGTTTGGCACCCCCAATCCTCTGTCAGCCAACGTCTCATATACAAATCATTTGCCCTGACAGCCTTTCAGTCACGACACTGCACAAATAGAAGACGTATATGCATAAATCACTAATAGAAACATCACGTTTGGTAACTATGAAACATCACAACTGTGCAAATGGCTCAGCAAAGACAAGTGCTGAGTGGAGCAACTGCAGCTCTCGCAGATCTGCCTCCTTCAACACAGTTAAAAGGATTCTGGATGGATGCGTAACAGGGTTAACATGATGTGATGCCATTTGTACTTCCAGATTGATAGCAGTCTATTAATGCTCGTGAGTTTATCACTACAAGTCTTAGTCAATGAAAAAAGGAAGAGAGCTGCCTCCTGCATGGCAGAATAATCCTCCTGATCTTGTTAGGAAAGTTCTCGTTCCTGACGCAACATCTGCCTTGACTACACACTGTAAAGAACATCAAAATGATGCAGCTGAGATGAGCACATCCTCTCCCAGACACAGCTGTGTCACTCTGAGGCTGCTGCCCTTCCCCTCGCTGCTGCTGCCACCGCCCACACCAATGCATCACTGGGAAAAATGGAAGAAACTTTTTCCACTTTGAGTTTCCATCAGCCAAGCCAACGTAAAATAACTTGCCATAGGTCTTTGCTAACCCAAGTGATTTGATAGAAGAGCACAGAGCCAAAAAAACCTCAAGCAAATTTAAATCAATCCACGGCCCCACCTCCCACTGCCACCCTCGCCGAGTCAATGGTCAGAAGCACGATCCAGCCAAAACCTAACAAAGCAAGAAGCAATTCATTACACCAACTTGACTTCACTCCCGGACTTGAACTCCCAGACACAACGACTCCCGTGCCAGCATGGAAAGATGCATGGACAGGAAGGAGGACGAATGACCGCAGCCCCAGTTTAAACTGCCAAGTTTCTAGACGAGCTTAGGCAAACCTAGGAGAGTTGCTTCAGAGAAGAGGTCACAACCTCCTCCCCCATACAGGCAGTAACATTCACACAGCCACGCAGACAGCCTGTTCAGGCAGCCGATCCAAATGAAGTCAAATATTTTTCTGTACCACCATTTTCAGCTGGATCAGTAAAGAGGGAGCGACAAAAGAGTAACTTTTTTTGTTGAGAGTACCACCAGAGACATCTGCTCTGGTGGCAATGCCCTAGAGGACACGTTAGAAGATTTAGCATGAGCAAGTTCATGCTCAGTCTTCTACAGAAAGAGAAAGGCAACAGGCTCTGATGTCACTCAGTAAAATCAAGATCCCTGGATTGAACAAGTATCTATAATTTCAATGTGTTCACTGCTGAAGGAACCTCAAAAGCAAAATTAAAGCCCTAGTTTCACATAAGCTTAAACCAAGCTTGCTTAATAAACTGCTACAATAACATCTAATCTACTCTAAAAAAGAAAAAAATACCAGGTCGGAGGGTCAGATGAGTACAATTGCAGGAGCTCAGACTGCCACAAGAATCCCTCACCATCAAGGTTCTGCAGAACATCTTTTCCAGAAGTAGAAGACTTATTTTTCTATAATATTAGAACTTGGTTTTGTTTGTTTTCGTTTTTATATTATGCAGCTTCACCAGTATTAGTAGCAGAATAAAACCAACTGCAGGCAGAATTCAAGAGCCCTGTGGAGTGCTGAAGCAAGTGTTAAGAACACTATTAAAGCTACATGTATTTCTTCTAGCCCCTATCACTGGGAGGTAAGTACTTTTCCATGCATTTTTACTGTTATTTCAGCAAGTTCTTCACCCACCACTCCCATTACCAGAGAAAGAAAAGTACTTAAAGATCATTCCAACGCCAAGCAGCTAAACCATGCTACAAAACATAATGCTGGGGGTCTTGTGAGTTCTGAGAGCCCAGTGTGGCTTGTTGGTTTGTTTTTCTTCTTCCTGAACGCATAATGCTGTCAACTACTAGTGCAATGCCAGAGGGCTTTGCGACACCAAAATAAGGAGATAAATTTATCTACTCTGCCTAGTTTACAAGCGCCTTCATCTTCCACAAATTTGAGAGCAGTAATAAGTGCAGGGAAGTCATTCCCAGGTTAAAAAAAAAAGTTCTCAGCTAATAAGGATTTAAATGTTTTATTTGAATTGCATTTCTTCTTTAGGCTTTAGAAAGAAAGAAAAGTTCTTTGATGTGTTATGTTTGGAGCTGTACAAATCAGAGTTTTCACTGAGCCTTAAAACCAACACCTTACTCAGCTACAGATGAAACAGTTTACCGTCACATAACCCAGGCTATCAAAACAACTTAAGAATCATGGGCGAGGATGAACATATCTCATATTTGTTCTTTTGGACTTTGATCACGTTATTTTTTGTATTCCTTCCATGAGACTTTTGCTAGGGAGAAAAAAAAAAAAAAGCAACATTTCCACAGAGAATTGCCAAGAGATGAAAAAATGGAAAACACACTAATGAGCAGAAAAACAATACTGCTGCTCTATGGTAACTATTAACTTCTGCATAATCGTAGAGAGCGTGTTAGCAGTAACCATAGATCAATAAGTCAAATAGAAGTGATGAGTCAGAAATCCATTTCAATATTTACACTATTCCTACAAGCCATAGCTAGGGTAGTACTCCGGCCAAACAGAATGACTGTGCCTTCTGTCTCAGCCACCCATGCCGGACCTCAGCTGGAGAGGCAAGAAAGCCAAAAATGAAAACCACAAAACCAACTCCATCGACATTACAGCCAGACGCTGTGGTGGTTAGAAGCATCTCCCAGTCCAGACGGCTGGATCGCGAAGCATTGACAAGACCCTCAATAACGCAGTAACACACACATTGAATAGGAATCAGAGCAAGAGCTCCCTAATCATTTCACGGAGCACTAATGAGCAGGTTACATAAACCCACCGGGCCGAGGGAGCTTCAGAGCAGGGCTGCTGCGAGGCAGGAGCTCTCCTCTTAGGGATGCACTACGTCGCTGGCGAGGACGGCTCGTTTCCATCGGTGGAATAAAATGAGTTAAGCACATTCCCAACGGGAGCCGTGCTTAACCCTCCCCTCAGCTCCCGAAAACGAAGCCGGGCAGCGGCTGCCCGCTGCTCCCTCCGGCCCCGGCCGCACGCTATCGCTCGCCCATCCCCGCCACCTTCTGCCCGATAACAGCTCCCATTGTGCAGCTGCTCCACGCAGGAAGGCGAAGCCGAGAGCCGCGCTCCCAGGTGGGAAGACACGATCCTCACCTCAAGGGCCGCTCCAACATCTCCCGCCGAGCATCGAACCGAGCAGCGGGCGCCTCGGCCCCACAGAATTCCGCCACGCTGAGGGCACCCCGCCGGGCCGGGGTTGAAGGGCTGAGGGCTGCCGCTCCGCACCGGAGCCGCTACAAAGCGGCGCGGGCCGGACGGCACCGGGGGACCCTCAGCCGGGCGCCGGGCCCGGATGAGTGCTCGGGCAGCCGGCGGCGGAGGAGCAGGAAGCGCCGTGGGCCGCTCCGCGGGGCCGGGGGCTCCGGGTCTGTCCGCCCGCCGCCGGGCCCTCGCGACCGCCCCCGCCGGCTCCACCTGCGCCGCGCTCGGCGCCCCACCCCGTGCCCGGCCCGCCGCCCCCCGCCCCAGGACGGGCGCCGCAGGGCGTCGCCGCCTCCCCCGGCCCCTCGCGTACTTCCCCGGGGCGCCGCCGCCGCCGCCCACGCCCCCCCTCCACCGATCCCCTCAGGCTCCGCCGCCCCGCGCCCGCGATCCCCCCCGCGGCCCCTCGCCCGCCGCGGCTCCGGCCCGGCCTCACCCCGCCCCGCGGCCCAGAGGCGCTCACCTGCCGGCCGCAGCCTCCTCCCTCCGGCGCCTCTTCGGCCGCCCGTCGCCACTGAGCAGCGCCGCCGCTCCCCCCTCCCCGCGGCGGCTCCCGTCCCCGCCGCCCGCCACGCCCATCCCGGCCGCCCATTGGCCGCCCGTCCCGTCGCTCTGCCCTGGGATGGCCGCGCGGCGCTTCCCGTCAAAGCTCCGGCCCCGCCCCTCTCCGCCCACGGGCCCCCGAGTGTTTTATTCACTCAGGGGCTTTGGCGCCCCCAATCCGTTCTACCGTTCCTGATTGGATGAGGCGATCGAAAGGGAGAGCTGCGATAGGCTGCCGGAGGTGCCAGCTGCGGCTGCGGGCCCGCCTCCGTGCTAGGCGTTAGGCCGCGTCGGGGCGGGGGGCAGCTGGGGTGCGTGGAGGTCGGGCGGGCCTCGTCCTGGCCGCGGCGGGGGGCTTAGCTGCGGCGGTCCAGGCACAAGTCTGCTTCCTGCCTCCGAGCCCAGGCCTGGAGACCCTCGGGGCGGTGCGGTGCGGCCGCCCCACAAGCACGGCCCTGCCTTCCACAGAACAGCTCCCGGGTTTCGCTGTGCCGTCGGCTTCCTTCCCTCCCTACGAAAGCAGTCACCCCTGCGGGCAGATGTCAGCTGCGGCAGCCGTGCGGTAGGGGGGCCAAGGAGCGCCGTGTTGCCAGAAGCATCCCTCGCTATAGCTATCAAGGCTTTTAGCTCGGGTGCCCTCCCCATGTGAGGGCTGTGAAAGGCCCACGCAGGGGAGGCCCCGGGCCGGCGGCAGCACGGCAAGGAGGCCGAGTGGAAGAGCAGAGCTGCCGCGGGGCCCGGTGCCACCCCAGGGCACGGTGCTGCCTCGGTTACCCAAGTCAGCTGCCCCTAGGAACCTCGTCTTTCCACACAGGCTGTGATAAAACATGCCGTTTTCTCAACAGACGCCTTCCATCAGCTGGAGACTGGGTTATGGGGAAAATGTGAGCAGTCCACTCCTAGGGCCCAAAATGTTGTCCCCCGGCCTCCTTCCCCAGTGCCAAAAAGCACAGGCGTGCCACTGATATCAAAGCAGGGAGGCTGTGCCACACACGGCAGACACCCCAAGGCTGACTGCTCTTACCCGGCTGGGCTGAAGCATTTTACCTGGGCTGACTGTTCCCAGCCACTGTCTCCTCTCACCGGGCATTCGAATGGTTACTTGATCCAAAATGCAAGCTGAAATAGGTCCTGGAGCATTCAGCTGGAAAATAAATAAGCAAACAAATAAATAAATAAATAGACAAACACAACATCTCAGGAAATTGAAATGCAAAGATTACCTAAGGTTTCTCTGGATCATTATCTCGTTATCTCCACTATCTCCTCCCTGCATGCACCAGTAACCCATGCTCCCCTTTGTTCCTGAATCAAGCACAGAAAGAGTGACAAAGAACATGGGCTATAATGTGATCTGGCACACACCCGGAACAGAACATAAGGGAACTGGAATCAATGCTCATTTCAAAACACGGTGTGCAAAAATAGTTTACGCTGGAGGTGCTGGGACAGAAGCAGGAGGATGATCCAAACTCAGTTTCAGACTGATGCTCTGTCCCCTCAGGTCACCACATGTTTGAGAACTAAACTAAGAAGAAAATATATAAATATTCTTACATCTCACAACACTGCTCAGAAACCAAAACCAAAGCAGATAGTTGCTCTCCTTCTCACAGCTGCCTCTGATATTTTCAGAGCACTGCTCTCAGACAATGCAGCAACGTTTCAGCCAGTGTCCCAAAATGGCTAGGCAGACATTTCTACCAGCCTGAAGATCTTGTGTAGTTACAAAACCTGGAATCATTTCTGACCTGGCATAGCTCTTAATATGTTGCATTCCCCATGACTTTGGTTTAACTCTTCATAATAAAGAAAGGTAAAGAAAAAAGGATAAGGCATCCTATTGTAACTAAAGTTCCTGTATATGCTTTAGCTATATGTAGCTTTTACAAATATTTATTAGAGATTTAATTTGATTTGTTGCTATACTACTTGTCTGCTCAGCTATTTGTATCTCCCCGGCTCCCCATGTAGTCATTGGTGGCTAAAGGGAAAGGGGTTGTTTTGGTGGGAAAGGAAAGGAAGATGACCCTAGAGGTCACTTTAACAGAACCAGCTAAGCATCCAACATAGCAAACGGCACACTTGCTACACTGACCTGTGGGTCTCTCTCTATACAGTCAGTCTTCATGCACAGAGCTGCAATGAAAATTAGTTCTCCAACGTCTTATATTGGAAGCAGGGCTTCAGGGTGCTTTAATTTTTTTTAGTAACAAAGAAATGGAAGAGACATGATAGCACATCAAAGATATCCAGCCCTACTGCTCCTTTCCCACCTTTTAAGAGACGAGCATTCTGTGGAGCTGGCTGTGTATGTTGTGCCCACGTGCTCCTGATAGCGGTACCATTTTAGACAAGATCCTTTCTGGTCTCACCAGGACAGCAGGATAGTATGCTATCCCCTAAGGAGCCGAGAGTATATTACACACGCGCTCATGATAATACAAACTCCACGTCCTCAGCACAGATACCCAGAGGCTTAACATCATCCCTTCCTATTGGCTACCTAAAACAATGTTGGCGATTAAATCTCCCTTCTCTAATCACACTGTAATACTACCCCTTCTAGGAACAAGCCATACCAGTATAAATACTACAACATAAGCATTTTTATGTTGCTATACCTGCACTCACCCTAGAGGAATTCCACCTTCTTGACATCAGAGGTAAAATGTGAGAGCTTTTTTGTGTGACTGAGCACTGAAAATGTTCAAAACTATTTCAAAAAGAGTGCCTCTAGTAGCAATACAAATCTACTACGGGAAGCAAAAACCAAAGTGTTACATGCAGGCTTTCTCCTGTTCAGTGAGTAGACCTGAACAATATGGTTGCTAAACCAAAACATCCTGTTTGTATGGACATTGCCATCTTGGTTGTGCTGCGTCAGAGGTGAGGGAGTGATTTCAGAATGCCTCAGAAAAAAATCAGTACAGCCTCTTTTTTTTTGCCCACTTATCAGGAAAGATGAGATGAAGATTTTTGCTATTTCTGAGAATGAGAGATGTACCAGAGAACCAACTGCTGAATGGCACTACTATACGTCAGAACTGCCACATGTTCCTTTTGAAACAGTGGGCATACACACTGGTAATGTAAAACGCTTTGCAGTTACCATAATTAATAAGGCAAGGATCTGAATAGTAAGAATTCTTTATATTTTTTCTTCCACAGAGAAGCCTCGCCAAGAGCCAGCTCTGTACAGTGCAAAGCATATTCTCTACCACCAGACACACGACGCGTGCAGAACAGTCTGACTATCCCTTTTATCTCAATTATCTGTGTGTGAGTAATCTTACAGGGCAAATACTTCATTCAGATTCTCTTTGCTTCCATTTTATGACATGGATTTTCATGGCCGTTTACTTTTCTCCTCCTGCTGAAAAGCGAGAAGATTGGAGTCTCGGAGTCTGCAGCTTTGTGTTTAGTCACTGCCCACGGAGTCACTGCAGATGGTATCTGCTCAGCGCTACCACATGCTGGATGACATATATTAAGTGCACAAAAAACCTTCATGAAATTGCTTTCAAAATGCTTACAAAGTAGGCCCCGTGATCCCAGTAGGAATGAGGTGACAGCTCAGTAGAAGATCCTACTCAAATATTTTATGTAATTTCAGCTTCAAGTTACAAAGAGTGTATTTTAGTGTCATGTAGGACGAGAGGATATATCTGTGCTTCCAGATCCCTCCAAAAAGATAATTTCATAGGGCAGCCTGGACCTTGTAATTATTATTTTTATAAACTAGTTTTAATTGGACTACTGCATGGCAGGGAAGGCTTATTTTCTCAGTGGGGCTCTGTGTGCCAGAGAACCAGGATTAAAGACCGCAACCAGTCACCGAATAAGAAAATCACTGAGAAAAGAGAAACAGCTGGAGGTAGGCCAAAGTCTCTGCCAAGAGATGCTTCAGTGAGTGAGTGCATTCACTCTGATGAGCAGCCCAGAGGATAGCTCTTGAGAAACAGTTCCTGAATTAGCTTTTAGTCTTGTTATCTGGCAGTGAACTTTATGGCTTTCACAAAGAGGAGCAGGCTTCACAATCCTGCCCAGTGTCCTTCCAGTGATGACATACTGGATGTCATTGGGCTGTATGAGAAAGACTGTCAGGACTCTAGTTGAGGAAACCTGTTAGTGAAGGCTTGAAATGCTCTTTTTCCTTTCTGGGTATTGCTTTTGGCACAAGAACAAAACCGACAGTGCAACAGGAAGGCTGCCAGCAAAATGATCATGAGAAAAAGGATTAAACCTAGTTTAACTTTCTAAAAGTGACCGATTTACATTAGCAGTTTGCCAGGGACAAAGTGAATGTGCCGGGCAGTGTGCATTGTGGTGAACAGAGAAGTGAAAACTGTGGAATAAGCCTCATCATGCAAATAATTTCGCCTTTTCCACTCACCAGTGAAGACTGATCGTAGCTCTGCAGGATCAGGCTTTATATGACCTGCTCTTCAAATTTAAGATTTCAGTTCTTTGAATCATGAGTGGTAAAAGGGTAATACATCAAATAAGCCCTGCGTCTCTTTGAGGTGCCATTTCCTTACTTCTTCTGAATTCATTTGTGGCTCTTTAATGAGTTGTACTCCACACATTTTTTATGTCCTCTTAAACAAAATGTGTGTGGCTCTTAGCAATGCAGCCTATATACTGATAACATCAGAGTGACTTTGTGCTAAATTCTAATTAAGACACTTAATTGAGCCTCCAGTTGCTACTATGTCTATATGAGCATCAGCTGGGGACCACCTGATCATGCAAAGATCTGTGCTACTTTCCCTATGTTTATTTAAAGAGCTTTACGTGACACTCTCTTTATGACAAATTCCCTTGAAATATTGAACGATGAATGGAAACAGCATGGAGACCTTTTGACTATTCCTAGACAACCATCTGAGTATTCTGTAAGCAATATTAAAGCTCCCTCTTTGCGCCTTAGGTCAAAATCCTTTCTTATGTGGCACAGAAAAATAGCAACACGCTTCTTTCTTGAAAACCTCTACTATTGGAAAGGCTCAACTGTCAGAAGAAATGTGTTACACAAATCTCACTACCCTTATTTGCTACCACATCCTTCACTTTGGGACTTCGTTACACATCAAGAACTCCAATGGCAGTCATCTATCTGTCAGCATCAGAAGGAGACATTTGTGCCAAGATCTGAGCTCCAGAGTGAGACTTTGAACCCAGCGGGCTGGTAAACACCCAGGACAGCACTGCTGGACTCAGTGCCGCTGCTCAGAGCAGCTCGGGTCAGGCTCCGCACAAGCACTCAGCTTCTGAGAAACATTTACACTTAAGTAAATTAAAGAGTAACGCAAACAACATCTCACAAGCCCGGAGCTTTCAAAGGTCTTTTTGCCCCCAAAGCCTTAGCCATACTTAAATACAATTCAAGCATACAATAGCCAAACTTCTACTGTATTTCAAAGCTGCTGCATCTTGGTTTTGTGCAGGGCCCAGCTCCGCTGATACGGTTTCAGCTGATAAGATTATTCTGGTAAGCGGGACTTAACCTTGGAAAACAAAAGGCGGTTTGAAACGCAGCGCTCACCCTCCCTTTCCTCACAGCACGCGGACGCGCAGCCCGCTTTCCCTTCCCTCCCATTTGAACCCGACCCGCGGCAGTAACCCCGCCGAGGGCATTCCCCACGCGCACCGCAGCGCCCCCACGCGGCGGCAGGCGGAGCTGCATTGCGGAGCTCCGAGCTGCCCTGCCACCTGCCGGCACGGCATGGAGCTCCGGGAACCGCCGCGCTGCTCTAGCAGAGCTCCGCGAGCCCAGGCCGCTGCAAGGCTGCTGGCGCTCACGCGTCGGCCCGGCGGAGACCCTGGCAATGCCGACGGGAGGTCAGGAGGGCGTCAGGTCCCAGTTCTCCTTCCAGCCCAGGCCTGCTACGCTGCTTGGCGCACGCAACCCACCTGCACGTGCCTCGTGAGCATTAGCTGCTTATTTACGTTCAGTAGACACCGATATTCAGGTCTACACGAAGTTAATGCCACCTTTATGAACCAGCAGCACGCGTGGGTAATTGCTCCTTAAACACCCGGGGCTAATGGAGTCTTCGGAGATACATCTCCCATGCAAAATCCATTGCCACGAATTATCTGAGTCCGCCAGAGATTCCTCTCACGGAAGCACTGTACGGCAAGTCTCTGCTACTGAAGTCTGCTCGTGATCAGGAACGCACCCACGTACAAACGCGGCGCCATTTTCCACGCGCTCCTGAGCAGCGCCCGGCGGGCACGGCGTCTCTCCTTTCCCCCTTCGGCAGCCGCTGAGCGGCAGAGGGCCGGCACCGCCATTCTGTTCCGAGCCCCGAGCACAACGGAGGAACGGAGAGAGCGCAGACTGACAAACGTGCCGGTTATGCCGGGTGCGAACGTGGCAAAAGGGAACACGGTGTGATGGGGCAGCCCTTTATTCGGGCGGACCGCGGCCAACCCGCGCCGCCCGCACTCCCGCGAGGCCCGGTGCTCGCCCCGCAATCCCCGCCGGAAGCAGCCGCCGTGGGAGGGGCGGGGCTGTGCGGCGGCCATGGCGGCGTGCGGCGCGGAGGAGCGGCAGCGGGTGGGACGGCTCTCGGCGCTTTCGGTGTACCGCCGGGCGGCGGGGCCCGGGCGGCTGGAGCGGCGCCGCCGCGGGACGCCGCTGCCCGCGGGCGGTAAGCGGAGCAAAGCACGGCTGAGGCGCGGCGCGGCGGGAGGAGGCGGCCCGGAGAGGGCTGCGCCGCCGCAGAGCGCTGCTGTCCCCAACCGCGTGGAGCGGGCCGGGAGCCCCGAAGCCAAGCAGGGAGACCTAAAGACGAAACCGAGCGGCCCGCCGGCCAACTCTCCAGCCGGAAATCTCGAAACCAAGTCGCCCGGAGGCCCTTTGACAACCTCGGGAGGCCCGCGGGCCGAGACTCCGGCCGGGAACCTCGAAGCAAAGCCGCCCGGAGACCCCGCAAGGAGTTCGGGCGGCAGAGGCGTGCTGGGGCTGCTGCGGCGGCTGGGGCGGCTGGAGGACAGCCGGCGGCGGGCGGCAGAGCTGTTCCGGTGGCTGGTGGCGCCGGTGGCTCCGGAGGAGTTCGCGAGGCGGCACTGGGAGCGGGCGCCTCTGCTCGTGCAGCGGGGTGACCCCGGCTACTATGCGGGGCTGTTTTCCACGGCTGACTTCGACGCCATTCTGCGCAGTGGTGACGTGCGCTTCGGGACCCACCTGGACGTAACCAGCTATGCTGAGGGGGTGCGGGAGACACACAACCCCGTGGGCCAGGCGCTGCCTGCCGTCGTCTGGGACTTTTACCAGAACGGCTGCTCCCTGCGGCTCCTCAACCCCCAGGCCTTCTCCACCACTGTCTGGCACTTCCTCTCCATCCTGCAGGAGCGCTTTGGGAGCATGGCTGGGGCCAACACCTATCTCACGCCGCCAGGCACGCAGGGCTTCGCCCCTCACTACGACGACATCGAGGCCTTCGTGCTGCAGCTGGAGGGCAAGAAGCACTGGCGCGTTTACAGCCCCCGGACGAGCTCAGAGGCACTCCCCCAGTTCTCCAGTGCAAACCTCACGCAGGCGGAGCTTGCTGAGCCCCTGCTGGAAGTGGTGCTGGAGGCTGGAGACCTGCTATACTTTCCCCGGGGCTTTATCCACCAGGCTGACTGTCTGCCAGACGTGCACTCGCTCCACATTACGGTGTCCTCCTACCAGAGGAACTCCTGGGGAGACTTCTTGGAGAAGCTCCTTCCTGCTGCCCTGCAGATGGCCTTGGAGGAGGACATTGAGTACCGAGAAGGGCTTCCCATGGACTGCCTGGGGTATATGGGGGTCGCCAACTCAGATGCAGTGGATGCTCGCCGAACAGTATTTGTGGAGAAGGTGCAGCACCTGATAAAGAAACTTGTTGACTATGCACCCATTGACGCTGCCATGGATCAGAGGGCTAAGTCGTTTCTTCACGACTGTCTCCCCCCAGTGCTTACACAAAGTGAGAAACAGCTGAGCGTGTATGGCTTTCCAGCCCGGTGGCATAATGGAAGGCCCTGCAATGTTGATATACCAATAACAAAAGACACAGAAATACGTCTTCTCCATCATGGCATTGTTAGATTGTGCAACGAAGAAGCAGGCGTGATGCTATATTACACAACAGAAAACTCAAGAGTGTATCATAAGGAAGACCCCAAGTACCTTGAGATAGATCCTGAGTACACAGACAGTATTGAATTTCTCCTGTCCTCCTATCCAAACCACGTCAGCGTAGATACCCTCCCATGTGATGCCTTGGAGGACAAGATTTCTCTAGCCACACTCCTGTTTGAGAAGGGCCTTCTGATGACTAGGAAGCCACTGGTGCAAGTGTAACTCTTGTTTTTTAACAAAATAAAAATACATTTGTTTAGAAAATACTGTCTCTTGTTTTCACATTACAGCTGCTGGGTGTTAATGCGCAGTCTGATCTCAGCATCTGACCTGGAAGCAGAAGGGCTTTGACCTGAGGAGAGAAACAATGTGTTCTGATTAAAATAAGCATCTGCTTTAAGAGCAGCTCTGTGTATTGCTTTGCCAGCTATATTACTACACGTTAAGAAACTTGAGAAAGCAGTGAACTTTTTTTTACAGTCTGTAAACTGTTAGTATTTTTCAAGTATTGTAAAGCAGCCTGTGTGACAGTGGGAAGTACTCTTATTACTTACATTCATATCTGGTGATGGTCACTGTATTTGCAGTGGGAAGTGCTGTTTGGTTATGATCCCAGTAAGAAAGACTAAGACTTGGCAAGGTAACAATTTAAAAATGCTATTAGAGCTAACATTAAGAGCATTGATAGTCTCAAGTCCCTTTAGATACTGAGCATCAGACAGGACTTCGATCCATGTACACAATGCTATGCAGATAGCACATAGCAGAGATCCTTCTCTGTTGGTCACTGAACCTATTACTGGATTTTCTTAAGGGAAACAGCTCTATTTATCATGTTTATAATCAGGAAGAAATGATGTGCACAAGAAAACTTGTTGCACTATTAATATCTAACAAGATATTTGCTGTTGATAATAAACAGGGAGGAGCTGTTGACTCCTGAGGGTGGAGAGGCCTTGCAAAGGGATCTTGACAAATTAGAGGGCTGGGCAATCACCAGGCATATTAAATTTAACGAGCAAGTGCTGAATTCTGCACCTCAGATGGGGCAACTCTGGCTGTACATACAGACTGGGGAACAAGAAGCTGGAGAACAGCCATGTGGAAAGGGATCTAGGTGTTCTGGTTGATGGCAAGTTGAACATGAGTCAGCAGCATGCCCTGGTACCAAAAGGGTAAACTGTACCTTTGGGTACACCAAGCCCAGCACTGCAAGCCACACAAGGGGAAGGATTGTCTTGCTCTGCTCTGTTCTGGTGTGGCCTCAACTTGACCTCTGTGTGCAGGTTTTGGCACCACAATATAGGCTGTAAAACTGTTAGTGTCCAAAGGAAGGGTACACAGATGGTGAAGAGTCTAGAGGGGAAGACGTGTGAGGAGTGGCTGAAGTCCCACAGTTTGTTCAGCCCAGAGCAGAGAGGGCTGAGGGGAGGCTTTGTGGTGGTCTATAGGTCCACACAAGGGGAGTGGATGGGCAGCATTGGTCTCTGCTCTCTGGTGACAGTGACAGAACCTGAGGGAATGACATGGACCTGTGTCAGGGAGAGTCAGGTTGGCTGTTAGGAAAAAGTTCTTCACCAGAGGGTGGTTGGGCCCTGGCACAGGTTCCCCAGAGCAGTGGTCAGCACTAGGCCTGCAAGGTCAGCACTAGCCCTTCAATAAATGTCTGGACAGTGCTCTCAGAAATGTGGTTTGAACTTTGCACAGTCCTGTGTGGAGCCAGGGGATGGAATCCATGCTCCTTGTGGGTCCCTTCCAACTCAAAGTGTCTTACAATTCTACTGTACAGGAAAGGCCATGCAGGCAGCATACTCACCAGTACCGAATGGGAGTTACTCACAAGCTTCTCTAGTTAAGAACAGCTGACCAAGTAAGTCCTGCAGTTAGAGGGCCTGGAGGCCATGCTGTATGTGCAACGTGGCACAGGCCTTGTCGTGCTCAGGTTAGTTGTACTGTGGATCACTGATTTCTTGATGTACAATGATCTTCTGGTCATGATAACCACACTGACTTCCACTGAGAAAAATAATGAGATGCCTAAATGACAGAATCACAGAATTGTAGGGGCTGGAAGGGACCTCTAGAGATCATCTAGTCCAAGCCCCCTGCAAAGCAGGCTCCCTAGACCAGGTTGCACAGGTAGGCGTCCACACAGGTCTTGAATATCTCCAGAGAAGGAGACTCACAGTACCCCTGGGCAGCCTGTTCCAGTGCTCTATCACCCTTACCATGATGAAATTGTTATGTACATTTGTGCAGAACTTCCTGTGCTTCAGTTCGTGGATGTTTCTCCTTGTCCTATTGCCACACACTGCTGAAAAGAGTCTGGCCTCATCCCTTTGCCTCCCATACCTTAGATATTTGTATGTTATTGAGGACTTCAGGCCTAGTGATAAACTGAATTCTGTCTTGCAACAGTGAAGTGGCTGTGCCATTTAACACTTCCCTGAGCTGTTCCATTAATTTCTTTTGCAAGACACATGCCCCCAAGTGCAGGCTATCTGACTGATGTACTCTTATATTTGAATCCTTCCACATGAGCTAGGGAATGGCTGCATATGACCTGACTTCATAGGTTGTTTCTCATATTTCTCTAGTAAACCCCTGTTCACAGATGTGCCACTACAATACCAGTAACATCCAAACGAGGGGGACTGCAACTGTGCCTTCCTCTGAGTCTTTTGCTCCAAGGATAAAAACTAGTAAGCCTGAAGGCAGATTGCTATCAAGAAACTTGTGCTATGTGTTTGGACTTGCCATTAGGAAACAGTGCCCGTGGCAGGATTTGCAGGTACAGCCTGTTTGGCAGCAAGACACCAGGCCCGAGCAGAGCTGCCAGCCTTTGGAGATGCTCCCACAGTGCCAAAGGACAAGCTGTCATGAGCTTGCCCTGCTGCAGTCACTGGCAGAGCCACAGCTATGGCTCCAAGCAACCTCGATATCTATCAGCACTCGGGTGTCCCTCACTTGCAGTAATTCTGCCTGCATGTAGGATGGTATGGACAAGGACCATCTCGGTGGGGACCACGGATCTCCCCACCATGGAGCACTAGGATTCACCAAGCAGCCAGAACTTCCCTGTCTCATCAGGCAGTAGAGTAGACTGTCACCCCTGCTGCTTGATGCAAGCCCTCTGAAAACACTAGTCTGAGGGATCTGGGGAAGTGTTTAATCAAGCTAAATTATGGCTAATAGCAGGGAAAGCTCAGCATGCCTAAGGCAAGGCAAGGCTTGCTTGGACTGCATCCCTGGGATATACTCAACAGATGCCTGCTATATGTGCTTGTTTCTCCAGAAGCACTAGTGTCTGAAGTGCCGGAGTGCAGCAATACAGAGCAGGAATGTGTACTGAGGTACATGAAGCAAACACAGCAGAAGACCTGGCAGGTGCCAGCATCCCTATATATTCTGTGCAACTCCTCAGCATGTCTCAGTATCCCCACCTGTTACCTTCAAGTGCAGTCCAGCTAAAAAGCTGTGCTGACATTTGGCTCAGGTTGTATTCAGTCCAGCATTAGTTGACTGAGTCTTAAAGGCAGCCTTTGAAGTACTGAGGAAACCACTCTTCTCAACAAGCTCTAGAGGTACAAGTCCATTTGCAACTCCTCCTCCTCCTCACTGCACAGGCAATTTATTTCTCCAAAAGGAATTATTTTGTTAAACAAATAAACACAAACCTTGTAACCTTAAAGAAAGAAAATCTCCTGTGCTGAATCTCCTTTCTCACCATTGTACCAAGTGGCAAGGGATCAATTTTGAAACAAATGACCTTCTGAGGTGGGGGACAAGGCCACTGGAAGTTCACTTAGGACCAGGAAGATGCTTGTAAGAGATTTAGGCTTTGTTCTACCCTGAGCATGCCTAGGTCTGAAGGACCTAAGCTAACAGATGCCCTTTCATTTATGGAATTAGTGTTGTTCATTCCTGTACCAATTTAAATCCAATAACGTGGCTTCACATACAGCTGCCACTAGAATTGCATTTACATTTCCTGTGATTTTCCTGTCCTTTCTCAATTGGACATTGACAAAAGGTATAGTATTTGAATTGATCTTAACTGCATAGTGCTGTTATCTCCCTGGTGGTTTGTGAACTTCAGATAAATGTCTGTACTTTCCAATGAACTATAGTCTCCTCATCTATATACCATCTTCAGCTCTTTGGTACAGAGATTTCACCACGCATACAGTGAATGCCTCATCTCAAATGGAAACATCTCCAACTGCTAAATTGCATGTATACAATGTGGGATGTTAGAAGAAATGTGCCGGTGTCCTCAGTTAAGAGCTTTCAGGCTGTTGGGAATAAGATCTTCCCTCTGGAAAAGCTGTGTCTTCTGTATCTTGGGTTTACCTGCCCTCTGGAAGGACATGCTCTGCCTGGTAATTTCTACTTCTGGCGCCAGTGTGCTCTGACATTCCAAGAAACTCTGCTGCTTTCTATAATCTCCTCCCAAAAGATTTCTATCTTCAGCTTGGTGTTTGGATTGAAAAATCTTTCTTATGTAAGAGATCAGAACTGGCAAAAGAGAATCAGAAATGAAACTCCCTTCCCTACCCTGCGTATTTTGTAATTGATTCTCTTGACAGACCCAGCCAACGCCCTCACGCTAACAATGCGCTCTCTCATAAAAGTTGCCATCATCTGGTGAGAGGTGCAAAATTGTCCCACACCTACAGTTGGCTGAAGACAACCATGCTATGTTAGGATTGTTTCTTAGGGGTGGGCTTGCCCTGGGCAGCAGTTCATGGGGGAGCGGGCAGAAGCAAGATGCCAAAATGCTCCCAGTCTGTGGTGTCCATTGTCTGCAGGTTTGTAGGCAGCAAAACAGAAACCTGTCTTGTAGGGAGCCTGCTGCTTGTTTGGGAGATGGCAGGGAGAGCCTGTGGGAGAAACTGGGTCCAGTCCTGCAAGGAGCAGTTATCAGCAGGCCTGGTTGGAGGATCACCGCCACAGCGTATTTGCAACTGTAAATCAATTGCCAGTGCTGGGCAGAGCTGACAGCCTTTGGAAATGCTTCTATGGTGTCAGAGTACTGACTGCACCGAGCACGCCCTACTAAAGACAGCAACAGGGCTTCAGTCACAGCTCCAGGCAACCTTGAAAACCTCGCAGCCAGAATGGGCCCACGCAGTCCCTACCCAGGATTCTCCTCCCTGTGTGTGGGAAGCGGCACTTGTACAAAAAGCTCCAGCCCACATGCAAACAGTGTGAAGCGACCTGGGGCCACAGGGCAGATGACTGCCCTCATGGCGTGCCGACAGGTCTCCCGCTGCTGGCAGAGGTGGCTCTCCTGGCCCAGCCTTGCTCCGCAGCCCTTGCAGATCCCTGGGGTACCCACATCTCGCAGTCTCGCTTCCACAGCAACTGCCATCCACTTCTCACCAGCCACCCGCAGCCTCTTCGATGAGCCGCTGGGCATCTCCGTGCAGGGCCTCAGCCCGCGGCAGCAGGTCACCCTGCGGGCATCCTTGCAGGACGAGGCGGGTGAGCTCTTCGAGGCCCACGCCCGGTACCAGGCGTCGGAGGACGGGGAGCTGGACCTGGCCCGCTGCCCCGCGCTGCCGGGAGGCAGCTTCAGCGGCTTGGAGCCCATGGGGCTGCTGTGGGCGCTGCAGCCCCGCAAGGCCTTCTGGCGGCTGGTGAAGAAGGACGTGCAGACCCCTTTCCTCCTGCGGCTGGAGGTGCTGGAGGGCCACGGGGATGACCCTGGGCGGCTCCTGGCCCAGGCCCAGCACGAGCGGGCGTTCCTGCGCGACGGGGTGCGCAGGGTGCCGGTGAGAGACGGGAGGATCCGGGCAACGCTCTTCCTGCCCCCCGGTGAGTACTAGCTGTAGCCATCTTTTTTTTTCTAAAAGTATTGTGTTTGTCAGGGCAAGCTATTTCATGACCTACATAGAGTAGTCCATGAAAGCTCCATCCCTCTTGTCTTCCCTACCATCCCACTGACCCATTTGACTATCATTTACATTCACCCAGCCACTTGAATGCTAGAACAAGATTACAGAAACAGGCAAAGGAATTCTTTCCAAGAGCCAGAGGGCGTAAATGTGGAGGAACGCACAGCAAGCAACGAGTGTGCCAGTAGGCCTCTGGAGCCGAGAGGCTGAGATAAAGAGCTGCGTAGAGAGTCTATACGCCAGTCCTGCCTTGTTGCCCAGTGCTGGCTCCACATGAAAAGCCAGGGACTCCTCCTTCTGGAGGGCTTGTTGTATGCTCCCTCTTCCCATGACACTGCATGGTGATCATGGTTCACTGTGTTTGAGTTCCTTTGTTGGGACCCATGACCTGTGGACAACTTCATTATGTGAAAAGTGGAAGATGAGGGACTCCAGAACTTTCATGGAGAAGAAATATTTTCAGCAGAAAAAGACAAACATTGAATAGCTTTAGTAAAGGATTTCCTTTTGGAGGTGTATGATTTACTCAAGACACCACCAGGTTTCAGTATGTGCTGGGCTGCTAAACAGAGAACTCCTTACCAGAGTCCAGGGTGTGTTGACTTCTCATCCTCAGCATCCCCCTTGGCAATGAGGCCAGGGCTCCTTCTCCTGCCTGCTGACCAGGAGATGAAGAAAGCTGCTTGCACACATTTTGTTTTCAAACTTTCCTGCTTCCCTTCACTCATGCTGCTTTACAATAAGCTGGCTCTTTTTCTCAGTGTCCCCAGGCCTGCTCCATTAAACAGTGTGTGTTTTAAAATTATAAACCTTTGCCAGTCCCTGTCTCTTTGAAATGTTTCCTAGGCATAGAATAGAAGGATTTTATTTTCATCCTGCAGCCATTTAGGAGTTGGATACCACTTAGCAAACAACTTAAAGCGTAAAAGTGGAGAGTCCAAATGGCTTTTGCTACAGTACTGTCCCACCTCCTTTGAGCATCCCCACAGACTTACCCAGTATTAGGACCTTTTCTGTGCATGTTCAGTGTAAGCCCACAGTGTTGTGCTACACTCAGCTGAGCCTTGGGTCACAGGCAACTGCAGTCCTGCTCTCTGCAGTACACAGCCACTGCTTTGAATGCTCACAGTCTATGTAAAGCCAGTAGACGTGCTGTCACCTGCATGCAAACAGCAGAGGAAGAGCAATAGGAGAGGACTGTTTAGCAGCCAACACTGAATTGCTGAGTGACTTGTCATGTCCTTTCTTCCAAAAACACACTCTTCTGCACTTCATGTTGTGCATCTGGTTTTGTGTGTTCTAAATCAGAGAAACATTAAAAGGACTAATTTCATGCGATACTGTTCTTGTCTGCTGCAGGACAAGCCCCCTTTCCAGGAGTCATCAACATAGATGGACTTGGAGGAGGTCTTTGTGAGCACAGAGCCAGCCTGCTGGCCAATCACGGCTTTGCCACACTGGCCCTGGCTTATTACCAGTATGAGGATCTGATCCAGAAGCCAACCAAACTCCATCTGGAATATTTTGAAGAGGCAGTGAACTACATGCTGCAGCACACACAGGTAGTAGCATGCTCCCTGCCCTCTGGGATCTAGAGAATGCTTCTTCTCTGGAGTGCCTATCCCTTCGCCAGAGTTATCACTGGGGGAAGCTGCTGGATGCTTGCGCAACCCCATGGCTGGCATCTGCAGGGTGTCTGAGCTCTAGAAAAGAGGAAGGGCTAAACAGATATGCACTGGAAGGGTGGTGGAAAGAGATAAAGCATGCTCAAAAGAGACAGCTGAGACATAACAAAGTAGAAAGGTTCAAGCAAGAGAGCCTTCATGAATCACCTCCCTTCTCCTTCAAGGCAGGTGTTTAGCACTTGTCCAGCAGAAAAACTAATCATTGCCATTTCCCCCCTCTGTACTGTTGTGTAAACTCTCAACATTACATAACATCCCCTTCTAGTAATTAGCTGTTGTGTTTTTCAGCTCAGTACTGATGGGGCTTTCCTCCTATCCACCAGGTAAAGGGACCAGGGATTGGCCTGCTCGGTTACTCCAAAGGAGGTGATCTGTCTCTCGCCATGGCTGCCTTCCTGAAGAATATCACAGCAGTAGCTTCCATTAATGGCCCTGTGGCCATTACAGTTTTTCCTCTCTGCTACAAAGATAAAACTATTCCCGCTTTGATTTATGATGAAAACCTTGTCAAGGTTTATGATAACAATATCCTTGATTATTCTGACGTTCTTGATGACCCCTTTAAAGCCCCTGGCAACCAAAGCCTGATCCCAATAGAGAAAGCTGAGGCACATTTACTATTAATTGCTGGACAAGATGATCATATTATCAACAGTAAGTACTATGTCACTGAAGCCTGCAAATATTTGCAGGCTCGGGGGAAGGAAAATGTTCAGACACTCATTTATCCCGGAGCAGGGCACTGCATTGACCCTCCCTTTTCCCCTTTTTACCCAATAGGAAACCATCCAGTTTTTCACAAACGAGTTGTCCTGGGTGGAGAGCTCAGAGCTTATTCTAAGGCACAGTTTCATGCCTGGCTACAGATACGGGCTTTTTTCCACAAACATTTAAATGACAAGTGATGCATGTACAAGAAACGCACAACTTTAATCAAACATCTGATGAATTATAACTCCCTTTCCCAGCTGTACCAATACAGCATCAGTGTCTTCAGTGACTTTGCACAACCATAACTCAGAAAAGAATTGGTTTTCATTTTCTGCTTTACATTTTTTGTCAAGTGTCAAGAAAAGGAATGGAGAATAGGTGATAGGAAAAATATTCAGTTATTTTCAGTTATTTTTCTCATCTGTTTTTCTATTTTTATATTTGACCATGCTTTTCACATTAGTGTGGCCTCCAAATGCGTATCCACAACTCATACTTCAAAGCAAGACCTTTCAAACACTAATTTTGGTGCATGGACTTCACTACTGTTATGGTAATAATCATAAATGAAAATGTTTCTGAACTCCAAGATGCTGGAAGTGTGCAAAAATGGATGCTATGGCGAGGATGTCACAGTCTCTCTCTGGTTAGCCCTCTGGAAGGGTTGTTTGTCTTCTGTTTCCATCTCCCCTTCAGAAGAAAGTGCTCTGCTTCATGTATACTTCCAGCTCTAACATGGCATGCAAAAAGCCAAATTTACAATCATTGTGATCTCCTCCCATAAAATGTGGAAGCTTTTCAGCTTTGCTATTAGATCTGGTTGAGGTCAGACTAATGAGGGAACAGAACTAGAGCAGCTCATACAGGAACTAAAGGCATGAAGGAATCCCTCCGCTGAGTCACAAGACTCAGAGTGGACCCCCTTGCTTTCTATACTCCTTTTTATGGCCTAGGTGCTGCTAATCCACTCTTAGTCTTGGTCAGTGGTTCACATCTTAATAGAGTTTCTCCCATCCACACATTTACAACTAACCAGATAGTCACAAACAATTGCAGACAAATTAAAATTAATTCTCCAAACAATTAAGACTTTACATTTACCCCAATAAACAAGATCTTCCTATCAAATTTATCAGTTTCAATTAAATTTACTTTATCCGTTTTTCAGGTTATGGACTGACTTGTATTTAAAGTAAAAGTGGTAATGTCAGAGTACAGCAAAGAGCCTGCAAACGATCTTCACTGATATCCCAATAGGGAGTGCTTTTTCAAGTGCTTTACCATTTTTATGGTGGCACCTGGAATCCTGAGGAGCCAGGCTGTAATTCACAGAATCATAGAATCATAGAATCACAAGGTTGGAAAACACTTATAAGATCTAGTCCAACCATCTTCTCATTACCACTGTTATCACAAGCTACTAAACCATATCTCACAGCTCCTCATCCAGACGCCTCTTGAACACTTCCAGGGACGGCGACTCCACGACCTCTCTGGGCAGGCCATTCCAGTGCCTGACCACTCTCTGAGAGAAGAAGGTTTTCCTCGTGTCTAACCTGAACCTCTTCTAATACAACTTGTGGCCATTTTCCCTGGGTCCTGTTTGTTGCCTGGGAGAAGAGGCCAAACCCCTCTTCACCCCAACCTCCCTTCAGGAAGTTGTAGAGTGCAATGAGGTCTCTCCTGAGTCTCCTCTTCTCCAGACTGAACAATCCCAGCTCCCTCAGTCACTTCTCATAAGACTTGTGCTCCAGACCCCTCACCAGTTTTGTTGCCTTCTCTGGACACGTTCCAGGGCCTCAACATCTTTCCTGTAGTGAGGGACCCAAAACTGAACACAATACTCGAGGTGCAGCCTCACCAGTGCTGAGTAGAGGGGGATGATCACCTCCCTGCTCCTGCTGGCCACACTATTTCTAATGTGGGCCAGGATGCTGTTGGCCCTCTTGGCCACCCGTGCACACTGTCGGCTCATGCTCAGCCGAGCATCAACCAGCACCCCTAGGTCTCTTTCTTCTTCACAATCATCTACCCATTCGTCCCCAAGCCTATAACGCTGCTTGGGGTTATTGTGGTCAAAGTGCAGGACCCGACACTTGGCCTTGTTGAACCTCATCCCATTCATCTCAGCCCAGCGATCCAGCTTATCCTTCCTCCCTAGACCCTGGGAGGGCTGTCATCTCCATCAGTGAGATTAAAATTTGGGCTGAGATTTGAACAGCAAATCAACATCTTTATATAAAAATAAGTCTTACAAGTAAATAGAACGTACCTTTAAAATTACAGGCTGACAAAAGTCATTTTGGTGAGGATAATACACAGGCTGCAATACCCTGAAATCTGACCTTATGGCATGTGTGTGTGTGAGACTGAGTACAGGTGGGCACTGGACTGTCCAAAGTGAGAGAGGTTGCCCTTAATGGCGGCCCAGACCAATTTACATACAAAGATTACTTTACTAAAGTTGGCAAGGTTGTTGGTCTTTTTGTTTGTTTTGTTTTCATAATGAAACAGCTATACCTGGGATGATCTCCCTCAACAGTTTCCCTTTGAGACTTTCAAATTTGATAAAACATGGGAGGAAAAAAAAAACAGGAAAAAAAAAATGAAAGCAAGGTAGCACACACTCAGTGTGATGCTTTTTTTAGTTGATAAGATGATGCACCTGAACAGTGCACTAAATCACAAAACTCAGAGCCTAGAAGACTCCCAGGGAAAGCTAAGACAATAAAAATTTAAAAGCAAAATTGCTTGATCAACAAACAAAAACATCTCAACACCGATATATTTCTGTCACACATACTGCTGCTCCTATACAGCTTGATGTCGTGGATGGCCTCATCATCCACTTATTATGTTATGGATGACCTTTAACACCCTAAATCTTTAGGTTATTTTTCTCATCTAGCCCTCCTCACACCTTCCAGATAACCTGGATGAACAGGGGAGGAAATCAAGTCCACTACTAGCTCTACAAACGAACCCTATTTGAATTTCCCTATTGCAGAGGAAATTGTAACTTGTCTCCTTGGTACCAGGACTTCTTGCTCCACTTCAAATGCCTCTGACTTTCTGCACATTGCATTGTCTTCTGAAGATGTGGGTATTGCAGAATAATCCATCCCACCTCCTGTTACAACTTCCCTATGTGTTTCACTCGGTCCTATTTCTGATTATTCTGTTTTTCTTTTAAGCCCTACTGCTCCAATTCACTTGTCAAACAAAGATTCCTCATTTAATCTAGGATGTGCCATTATTATTACCCCGACTGAATGTTTACTGATGTTCCACCAGTGCATCAGGAAGAATTCATCTCTCTACTCCATGTCTGGAAGTATGAACCTGCATAGATACCTATCTCTCCAGACCCCTCTTTTTTTCAGGACATGTTGGTGCAAGTATCTTCCTAGATTTGTCTTCTCACACTAACGAAGCAGGTCGCATGCTAAGTGATGAACCTCATACTCAAATAGGGAAATGCCTCTCCTGTGTGTTTCTCATCATCCTATCTCAAAGAAAGCTGAGGAAGGTAACTGACTGGTAACTGATTCCCTATTGCAGTCCCTATGGATGGTGAATCTTGTGACCATCTTTTATTGAACAACTCCTTTATCCCATGGTTTGATCTCTAGAATGTACCCTTGCTCAATCCAGATCTTATCCTTTCTGTAGATGGCTCTTGCCTCTGAGACTCAACTGGAAAACTTGCTTCCAGCTATGCTGTCTGTGATGCATGATATATTGCAGTATATTTCCTCTGTTCCTTCTGTACAAACTGCTAAACTTGTTGTTCTTATCTGTGCCTGTGTTACGGTACAGAGCCAATCTGCAGCTATGTACACCAATTCTTGCCTTGTGTTTGGTATTGCATATGATTTTGGTCAGCTTTGAAAACAACATGGTTTTCTTATGTCAGCAGGTTCCCATGTGAAGGCTAGTTGTTATGGGGATGCTCTTTTACAAGCCTTTCTACTATCTTCTTTAGCTATTGTTAAATGTCAGTCTGTCATGGTTTTGGCTGGAATAGAGTTAATTTTCTTTATAGTAGCTGGTACCATGCTGTGTGTGTGTCATGGTTTTGTGATTTTTGTTTATTGGTATTTCACATCATAACATCATGTAGTGCACTGGGAGTTGGGAGGGAAGATTTAGGTTGGATGTCAGGGGCAAGTTCTTTGCAGAGAGAGTGATGAGGTGCTGGAACAGGCTGCCCAGAGAGGTTGTAGATTCCCCGTCCTTAGAGGTGTCCAAGGCCAAACTGGATGGGGCCCTGAGCATCCTGGTCTAGTATTAAATGGGGAGGTTGGTGGCCCTGCATGTGGCAGGGGGGTTGGAGATTCATGATCCTTGAGGTCCCTTCCAACCCTGGCCATTCTGTGATTCTGTGAGTTAAAGTGTTAATGCTCAAGTTCCGGGCACTGTCCGGAAGAGAAGAACTACATACCCCAGGGGGCTTTGCGGTCAGAGGGGAGATATAACTCCTGGCAAGGTCACCTGATGTGCTCTTCTTCATCTCCCTGCTGCTCAACCAGACTGCACATCTCACCTTAGCGTTATGGTGAGGCCTATCCACCTTTCGGACACTCTCTCTCATTATATTTGATTTATTGGCTTCAATTCTAAATATATTGTGTTATAGTGTGTTATCTTGCATTCTGATACTATATTTAGTAAATTAGTTTGTTTCTCCTCAGATCATTGCCACTCTTTTAATTATTTTGGGGTCCCCTGTTTCCTTTTTCTGAAGATGCGGATTTTGTGAAGTCCCTTCGCCCCGCTAGTCACAGGACTGAATGAGCCCATAAACCATTGACAGTGTGTTTTGGATTTAGGAGGAAAATAATGTTGATAGCACACCTATGTTTTAATTATTGCTGAGCACTGCTTACACTAAGTCAGATATTTTGGCTTCTCAAGCTACCTTGCTAGTGTGGAGCATGGGTGTGCACAGTTGTTGTTTTCTTTCACTCTTTTTTTTTTTTTTCTTTCTTATTAAACTATCCTTATCTCAGCCCATGAGATTTCACAATTCTCTTTAAGCTGTGGGGGAAGGGAGTAAGCAAATGGCTGTGTGGGCTGAGCTGCCTGCCAGATTAAACCATATGGCTTTTTTGAGAAAGGACCCAAAATAAGCACTTTCTGTTGCACAACTTGCGTCAGAACCAGAGACAGTATCTACTCCTTGAGGCAGCTGAATAATGTGATGATTATTTGATAGGTATGGGTCAGACGCCAGCACTATGTGGTGAGCTGTAACTCTCACATTGCCACAATCAGGATGTACCTTTTTCAAACATTTTTGTCAGCTTTCTAGGATTCCATAGTTCTTCGGAGATGAATTCTAAAACCATCAAAGGTAGCAACTGTGACAGATAGCTACAACCCATACACATATATCCTCCCACACACCTTGCTACTAGTAACCATCCTGCGTCATCGCAGATTTCTGAGTAGTATTTTTAAATAGTTATTTAACTTTAGACAAAACCAAAAACATATGCAAGAGACAATGTAGTAGGATTGGTCTGCTGTGGTTTAACCCAGCTGGCAACTAAGCAACACACAGCTGGTCACTCTCTCCATGCACAACAGGATGGGGAAAGAACTTTGGGTTGAGATAAGGACAGCATAATAAGAAAGAAAGAAAAATGGAAAATAAAAAACAATGACATGAAAAATACCACAAAAGATGTGACACACAATGCAATTGCTTACCATCCACCAACGGATGTCCAGCTAGTACCTGAGCAATGGCAGCTAACTCACCCATTTTTATTGTTGAGCACAATGCCATACAGTAAGGGACATCCCTCTGCCCAATTTCGGTGTCCTAGCCGTGACCGCTCCCAGCTCCTTGTGCTCCCCCAGCCTCCTTGCAGGGCAGCACGAGAAGCTGAAACACTGTTGGCTCTTTGTAAGCACCACCCTCTAAAAATTAAACCATCAGTGTGTTATCAACATTATGCTCCTCCTAAATCCAGAACAAAGTATCACGATGCAGGCCCATGCTACTTCTTACAAAGATGTCACAAAAGGAGATGACCTGGCTGATCATGATGACCCTGCCTTCAGGCTTCAGATTTTGTTGTTAATTATCTTTCTGGCTCAAATTCACCTTCTCTTTCAGAACTTTCATTCTCATAGAACAATGAACCTATAACTCTGGAGGAAGTGTCCTGGAGGACTCTTGGCACTGCAGTGTTTGCCAGTTATACCCAAATATTTTATGGTTGTGCTTCGTTCCATTTTACCCTTCCTTGCTTATGTGTCATACCTCACGGCTCATACTAGCAAGAGAAGATTACTGCTGCAATACAGCAGAACTAGTTTGCTCCAAACTTTTCTGTAAAGTACAGCAGTATTGCTGTCCATACTATACCTGTCCATACAGTTGCCTAGACCATAACACGGGCCAGTATACAAAACCAACACCTGCAGCACATCTCAAACATCAGATAGAAGTATATTTCGAGCACAGCAGATACACATCCTCCAGATGGCTAAACACTGTAATTCAGAGTATGTGCTTGTAGTCCTTTATGAGTACTCAGGGTTGCAAACATACTGATGCCACTACTACGGCCAAGAAACTTTTAAGAGACTTGATACTTTGATTTGACATTTCTTTGTTATAGATAGTAATCAAGGTGCTCATTTCACAAGCCAAGTTATTAAAAATATTTGCACAGCTTTAGATATTAAGCAACACCTGTTATGCCTCAGCTCAGCAGTGCAGAAGGAAGAATCTCTGACCTGAGAAGTGAATTGGCCAAGGTGTGTTAGGAAACTGGACTGAAGCAGCCAGAAGCACTGCTGCTGACATATATGCAAAGCACAGTAAACAGGACGTGCAGCCCGTCACCTCAAGAGATTCTTAAAGGATGGCCTATGTGCCTTCCTCATTCTCCATCTGAAGAACACCATGAACTCGGCCTATGATTACCAGGCGTTTTAACATTAAATTATTGCAGATCCCTAAAAAACGTGGGATATCTGTCTATCCTCAGGTGAAGGAAGCTCTCTTAGTGCCCTCCTTCGGACCGTGCCACGCTTTGCATCGGGGAGACGGTGTTTACACGAGGCGCGCCAACGACAAGTACCTCGGATCCGAGGGGAGGGGAGGAACACACGCACCCTGGCTAGATCCCATCCCAACCGCCCCTTCCAACGCCTCGGCCCGGAGGCGGGGGCAGGCAATAAGACGGCACGGCCCACTGGAGCGGCCATCGACAGGAAGCGCCAGCAGCCAGACATCTGAGCCCTGCACTTTGTGCCAAGCGTTTGAGAGGCTTTAAAGCCAGAAGGGGCGGAGCGCAGCATTATAATTATAAGTATTTAATATTAACATATTCATACGAAACACCCAACGTTCTTCCCCGGCAGCCCCGACTCTCCGTGACGAGCTCCACACCCGCTCCTCTCGGCGCGGACCCACCCACCGCTGCGGTGCGGGCCGTCCTCCGGATCCCGTCCAAGGAGGCGCACGCGCCGCGGGGCCGTAGGGCAAATGAGCGCCCTGACTGCGTGCCAAGTGGGCTCTCGCTGCTGGCGGAGCTGGCTCTCCCGGCTCGGCCCCGCTTCGCGGCACCCCAGTCTCTTGCGAGTACCAGTGGCGTCCCCGGCCCGCCTCTCTTCCATGGCCGCCACCATCCGCTTCTCACCAGCCACCCGCAGCCTCTTCGATGAGCCGCTGGGCATCTCCGTGCAGGGCCTCAGCCCGCGGCAGCAGGTCACCCTGCGGGCATCCTTGCAGGACGAGGCGGGTGAGCTCTTCGAGGCCCACGCCCGGTACCAGGCGTCGGAGGACGGGGAGCTGGACCTGGCCCGCTGCCCCGCGCTGCCGGGAGGCAGCTTCAGCGGCTTGGAGCCCATGGGGCTGCTGTGGGCGCTGCAGCCCCGCAAGGCCTTCTGGCGGCTGGTGAAGAAGGACGTGCAGACCCCTTTCCTCCTGCGGCTGGAGGTGCTGGAGGGCCACGGGGATGACCCTGGGCGGCTCCTGGCCCAGGCCCAGCACGAGCGGGCGTTCCTGCGCGACGGGGTGCGCAGGGTGCCGGTGCGAGACGGGAGGATCCGAGCAACGCTCTTCCTGCCCCCCGGTGAGTACCGGCGGGGCCCTGTCCGTCCTCCGCGGTGCCGCCTTCTCTGGCGGTATCTCCCCGAGAGGGCCCTGGACGCCGTGCCGGGCGCAGCGCAGAATTGGGATTCGCCATCCAGCGCAACCCGATCGGCGCAGTCAACTTTCACCTGCTTGCCACTCTCCTCCTCGTGTATCTGAGCTACGAGGTTCCTCTCCAAAAGTCCTAAGTCCTCACTGTGTTGGTTCCTTTCCTGGCCTTTCTCCAGATCCCCAACTCGATCATTTCAGAGTTGCTGCAGCCCAAGCTTCTTTTTGCTGACGAATTTGCCCTGTTTCTCTCCCTTTGTGAATAGAAAGTCAGGCAGACCATTACACACATTTGCAATTATGGCATTTTTGTCATAGTTCTGACTGCCTTACAAATCCTGTGTTGTCCTCCCAGCAGCTGTCCAGGCTTATGCTAGTTCTCTGTAGGAAGCCTCTTCCCATTTCTCATCTTTATTTGGTGCTCATTTACAGCTGTCCCCACCACCACCACCGCTACATTCACACCTTTAATTCTCCCTGTCCAGAGGCTCACTAGGCATGTCTCTGGTTTTATGCTGGAACCCCATGTGGTCAAGGAGCATCTCTACATAGTATATGTCTTGCTTTCCCCTCCCCTGCCTTTTTCTGTTGCCTGTTCCTGGTATCTTCTCCATTCATAGAGAAGTACTGCAATCATACATGTCCTAGCCAGCACCTTCTTTCGTACTCCCCATGGCTGGTGATGTGTTTCCAGTTGTTGCCCAAGTTCTGCACGGTCATGTATGGAAGCAAAGATGGAAGTCTTCCTTGTGTCCTTCTCCTTTCCATAGTCTTCATCAGTTTCCTGCAATCCCTCTTAGCCTCCCTCATGAGAGTGGCAAGGCTGGTTGCAAGTATTTTCTTCCCTTAGTGCCAGAGTAAACAGGCTGTAGTGCATTTACAATGAAACTAAGAAGGTGAAACCATGGCAGATGGGATTTTTCGGTCAGTTTTTTGAGAAATGCAGTGGAGAAAAGCCTCCTGGGTATTTTTGGAGCAGAGTTTGGTATATTTGCAGTGAGTTTACATGATACAGACAGCTAGCTGTGACTCTCATCCCTTCCCTGCCAGTCATGTGTTTCCTGATGTTCACTAAAACATTGCCAAGGCAACTGTTTTGTACCTTTGTTTAATGTTTAATCTTGAAGCAGTGCAGCTATTTACTGAAACGTGGCACAGAATTTGAGATGCTTACTACCATTCTATGCTTTTGTGTGTGTGTGTTTTTTGTTTTTGATTGGTTGGTTGGCTTTTTTGAAGGCACATTCCCAGGCCTATGAGTTTGAGATATAAATGAGAAATGATGGGTCAAGGTGTCCTATTTTGTGGTCTCTTTCAGGAAATGGTCCCTTTCCAGGAGTTATTGACTTGTATGGCACTGGAGGAGGACTCCCCGAATACAGGGCATGCCTGCTGGCCAACTATGGCTTTGCTGTGCTGGCACTGGCTTTCTATGGTTATGAAGATCTCCCCAAAGAGATGAAGGAGATCAACCTGGAATATTTTGAAGAAGCTGTTAACTATATGTTACAACATGACCAGGTTGGTATAGGCACTGACACAGCCTCATTACAGGGAACAGTCATTAATCAGCTCTTATCAGCCTGCAAATGGGGCAAAGCTGTTGTATGTAGAATAGCATCTCTGTTCAAGTCAACTGAAAATAGTTCCTTTCATATCCTTAACTCCCGTTACAGCAGATAATCAGTTCTAGCAGATAACTGCAGTTCTTCCTTTTGTACTGGCCAGGTGACACGGTGACATGGAGTCCCATACTAGTTATTTCTGCTTTGCTCAACCCAGTGTCCTAACAAGTTGCCTTGAGGCACATCAGGCTTCCATTGGGGCTTGTAAGTTTATATTCCATAGAATGTGCTTGAGGACTAAACGTCTTTTTTAACCTTGGAGCACATGATATGCTTCTCTGATCGAGGGCAAATACACATTTGTTGCCGTGTATTGTAGTAAGCTATTACAGTCACTCCAAATATTTGTATGTAGCGCATGTGTTTTTCAGTAGCTGGCTGCAAATTCAGCTGAGTTCCAAAGCTGGCACCTCCTGGAAGAGAGCCCTGCTTAGCTCTGCATCTTCTTCCAAGCAGCTGCACATGACAATAGCTAGAATTCCACATGGCAATGTCTGGCCTCTCTGTAGAGCTCAAAATAAATACCTTCCTCAGAAAGATGAGTAAAGGCCTTGGTGGCCTTTCCGTTGCAATAACCCTAACTGCTTGTGCCACCCCTATGCCTCAAATCTTGCACTTTTTTCTTTTTCTTCTCTCCCCTGTGAACAGTATTGTAGACTCTTGTTTAATGCCTTCACTGATGCCTCCTCCATGCCACATTTTTAACACTTGGCAAAATTTTAGTTATGTTTTCAAATTTTCCCCTTTCTGTGCTTCAGACTCGATGGGTGTAGAGCTTCTCATGCTGGTGATAAGGTACAAAAGATACTAAATTTCAGCATTTTCTCAGAGCCTTTTTAGCCTTGAATGTCTTCGAATGTAGGAGCTATTGTGACACTGACACCCTGAATTTCAGCACCCTGTAAGATCACTTAGCTTTCCTATTATAGTTTGTCTGTGTAAAAGAAAATGAAGTTAACCTTGTACAAGGCCTTGTAGTTTTGTTAGGATGCTGCTGCAGTCTCAGCAGGGCTTCTGGTCATAAACCAAGCACAGAACAGTGCTGCAGGGTCCCTTGTACACAGGACCTTAGATGCTTATACCTGCAGTGCAGATCAGGACAGGCTGTGCTGACATGGCAGCACTTTCAAGAAATGGTTTGCATATTTCATTGATTATGATTTCTGTTTCTTTACCCTCCAGGTTAAAGGTCCCGGGATTGGGTTGCTCGGTTTCTCCAAGGGGGGTGATTTATGCATTTCAATGGCCTCCTTCCTGAAGGGCATCACAGCCACCGCTGTGATCAACGGCTCAGTGGCAAATGTGGGCGCAGTGGTCCGCTACAAGGATGTCACCATCCCGCCCCTCGGTGCCAATGCAAAACGTATCAAGGTCAACAAGTCTGGGATTGGTGATATCATTGATGCACTTAACAATCCGTTAGAAGGGCCTGACCGCCAAAGCTTTATCCCTTTGGAGAAAGCCGAGTGTCGCTTCTTGTTCATTGTTGGCCAGGATGATCACAACTGGAAAAGCGAATTCTTTGCAACTGAAGGGAGCAAACGTTTGCAAGCTCATGGGAAGGAAAAGCCTGAAATAATCTGTTATCCTGGGGCAGGGCATTATATTGAACCCCCTTTTTTCCCAATGTGTGCTGCCTCAATGCACCTGCTGGTTGGCATGCCTGTGATGTGGGGTGGGGAGCCCAAGGCGCACTGTGAGGCACAGATAGACGCCTGGCAGCAGATCCAGGCCTTCTTCCACAGACACCTCAAGGGTGAGCCTTCCAGGACAGCCAATAAGCTGTGACATGATTTGGGTTATTGTACAGAGGAAGATGCTAGTGTTTCACATTTTTTCACATTCTGTGTTTCACAGTTGTTTTGTTAAATGGCTCTGAAAGAGCAAAGAATATCAGAGAATAAACAGTTGTGGTTTCTTTTCTGAGCAGATGGTGGCTGAGAGCTGCATCCTTTCCACACCTTCCTTTAATACCCAGTGATATCTTGGCCTCCCATTGTGTATAGTACGGGAAGGATGTGGAAACGTGATGATGGCAAGGGTGGGTCTGTTTTGAATGCAAGTTTAAGTGGAAAGAAATCAGCTGAGAAGTGGGATGAAAATGTATTTACCTTGTAAGTCTTCCTTAGAGGAAGTGTGTTGGATATTGCTGTCCTTACCAGAGACAGTGCACTTCTTTTTGTCTGAAAGCAGTTGTTCTCTCTATCTACATCCAGTAATGTTACATCACGAAGTTGTATGTCTGCCTTAACTCTGTCCATTTTGAGATCTAGCATCTAGCTTGTCTCCCAGGGGGAGAGGACAACAGCCCACAGCCTGAAAGTGCATTCTGGGCATACATAGTAGAACTGCAAGGTTGGCTTCCCCTCTGGCTTTCTAGGAGGAGTGGGAAGCAGTGGGGTTCTGTTCTGGATATGCTGAGCTCAGGAGTTTTTGGCTCCTGAGCACGCACTTGAAAGAGGAAGTACTGAACGTTGTTAGGAAAGTGCCGGCGACTCTTCGCGGTTACCTGAAAAACCCTTCAGTGCCTTACAGCGGCAGGCTGAGCGCACGCAGCCAGGTGGCTATATCCAGCGTTCGACTTGCGGGTCAATTCCACGGGTTATTAATGTGCCTTGCACTCTCCGCGCTTTTCTAATTCATTAAAGTGAAACGTTAACTCGAGCAGAGGCTGGTGTGTGCACGCGGGACGGGACGCAGCGGGAGGGCAGGACTCCGGGAGCCATTCTGGCGCCCACCCGCACACCGGCTCCCGGGCGGCCGGGCGGGACGCTGCGCGGGGGCGGGCGGTGAGCGAGATCTCCCCGAGCTGCCGGCGCCGCAGAAACGCCCGCCGAACGGGAGGGCTCCGCTCTCGATTGAGGCTGCCTGGCGGGGGCGGCCGTTATCGCTGTCGTCGCCGTCCGCTCTGTGGCTTTCGGCCCCGCGCCGCCGTCATGTGGAGAGCGGCGGTCGCCGCCAAGGCCCCCGCGCGGGCGCTGTGCCGCGCCCCGGCGCGCAGGGCGGTCAGCGTGGCCGTGACCCCCGCAGCCGGGCTGGCGGACGAGCGAGTGGACACGCGGGTGGCGGGGCTGGGCCCGGGGCAGCCGGTGACGCTGCGGGCGGTGGTGTCCGACGAGAGGGGTTGCCTCTTCCAGTCGTGCGCGCACTACCGGGCGGACGGCCGCGGCGAGCTGCACCTGGGCACGGACGCCTCGCACGGCGGGGACTACACCGGCGTGGAGCCCATGGGGCTCTTCTGGAGCCTGGCGCCAGCGGTCATGGAGAGGCCGTACCAGCGGCTCGTCCCCCGCAGCACCGGCATCCCGATGAAGGTGGAGATGCTGGTTCACCGGGGCCACAGCCAGCCCGGCGCCATCCACGGGCCGGTGATGGCCAAGGCCGAGGTGGAGAGGTGGTTCACGGCCCCCGGCGTCAGGAGGATCCGGCTGAAGGAGGGCGGCGTGAGGGGCTCCCTCTTCCTGCCGCCGGGTGAGTGGGGTCCGGCCTCTGCCTGCAGCGGGGGTCACCCGGGGCGTTCCAAAGCAGAACTGAAAGCCGTCCGAGGACGGTCGCCTTTCTGGGGCGTTTTTCGTCTTCTGGGGACGCGCTGGTCAGCAGCACAGGCGCGGGCAGGTGCCTCTGGCGTGGGTGGAAGCTAAGCGAGACAAAGGCTTGTAGTTTTCCACGCTGCTGCTCTCGGGTTGGGAGTTTCTGTAGATTTGTTTTTTTTTTTTTTTTTCCTGAGCTACCGGAACCCGTAACGCTCAGGAAAGATGATAGGCTTTGACCGCGTGAGCCTCTGTGCAGGATTTTATCCTGAGGATTAAGATTAGAAGGCATTTTTTCTCCCTGCAAAGCATATGCTGATAAGCAGAGCCGCAGAGGAGAGTATTACAGTTCTGTTACGCCAGAGCTCAAGCTAAGCTCCTAGTTTAGCAAGTTCTGTTCTGTGTATAAATACAAATAGTTAGCTGAAGAAGCTCTGCCTGTTCTCCCCGTGGGATGGCTGTGTTCTATGAGGTGTAACATTCCAATGGGCTGCTGCTGTTGCTGGAAGTTGAAACCTTACTGCTGGCAGTGTTGGAATGCTTCAGGCATGATTTAAAGTTCTGTGTTTCACTGGCTGTTGTACTGCGAGAACTGCCATCCGTATTGCCTCTGTAATAGGTTGGTTCTGCAAATCCTGTAAGTGCTGCTACAATTATCAGGGATTAAAATCTTGGTGAATGATTTCCAAACCAATAATCTTTATTAACCTTTTAGATATGGATCCAAAGTCTGCTAAAGGAAAAAACAAAAAAACAAAAAAAAAAACATAGATTGGACTTTGAATTTTGGATCAAATGTTTAGTCAGCATTGTGAAATATATAACACTGAGATGTGGTTGATACATCCTGCCCTAGAGAATGAGCCGAATTTCTGCTGAGCTCAGTGGAAATCCAGAGACCTGCAATCTGGAACTGTATTTTTCCCTTCGGAAAGTCTTGTGTTGAAATATTATGGAAAAGTCTGAGATCATTGCTTAAATGATCCTAGCATCCTTTTAAAGAAAGGACCCAGTTACAACATTACCACCGTATCTTTCTTTGCTTCAGGGATTGTTGAGAAAGGAACCTTAAAGGTCAACTATCCTTGGTTAAAGTGAGATTACATAAATGGGCTTATGCTGCAATTATGATATGAAAGATATTTCTCATTTCAGTTATAAAGTTACAGGCTGTAATCTTTTTAAGTAGTAATAAAGTTGTCTAGAAAGTTACCCTGCTTTTTTGTGAACTGTGGAGAAACTACACTTGGGCTTTGCAGGCATTCAGGAAAGTAGTTGGGTGTCCTTGTGTAAATTGAAGGTTATCTTCATAAAAGAGAGAAACGCAGTCCTTCTTGACTGTGTCCTGGTCATACATTCTCACCAGAATGTGTAGGGGTGACAAATAAAAGAATGCTACTGTTTTTCTTCTCATATAAAATATTGAACTTTAATGAGAAGTTTTAGAACTGACAGAGAACCCAAAAGCATGTTTCAGTACTTTCCTGACTTTTTTTGCATTTCGTTAGGAGGTTTCTACCATCTAACATGTCTTGTCCAAAACTTCTTTTCTCAAGCACCTTGAAATATCAGAGGTCTTGTCTTTCTAGCATATAAATAATGCCAGAGGCTTAATGCACTCTTGCACAAACGGGTACTTTTTCTAATGAGAGTTGTGATCTGGGTCTGAATCCGTCAGTGGTGACATCTCGTGGCAAGACACCACACCTCCCCAGAATAAACAAACAAAAATTATGGTTGCAAGAGCCTTTAACACAAGATCTGCTAGTGTAACAGGTTGAAATATAAGAACACAATCGTCACTGCAAAATCGTGGTTGCTTGAAGTTGTGGTTCTGAAAATCCCTGTAGTTTTACAGAACAAGCACATATATGCATGTTTATCTGTGCATCAGTCACACACACCTAACTGCACCCACGCGGCTCTCAGTTTTACTCTGTCATCTCACACTTGCAATAGCAATTTGGCTGCTGGCTGTGACAGTTCTGATGCTGAGATAGAGGGAGTGATTGAGCTGATTTCATCCTGCAGTGGGAGTCTCTGCTGTTCTTTTCTTGGTGTGCCTTGTTTCGGGGTTTGTATATCCTTGGCCTTAATGCTACTGCATCATAAGTAATGTGTTTTCACTTTGTTAATTAAGGAGTGGCTTCTTTGTGGGTAAAAGAGCTGATTTGAAGTATGATTGTTCTGAGGGTGAGAGGTTAAGATCGTTGAAAAATACACTGAGAAAACAGGTTTTTTTTAGCAAAATATGTTTAGCTGTTCACTTATTTTCATAGGAAGCTCAGAACCTGAAATAGCTGAAGTGAGACACAGCACCAATCTGTAATCTCAGCTGTGCAAACGGAAAATTTACAAGTAGTTATAGAAAACATCTAATACTTTCTATATTTTGATTTTCAAACTTAACTAGATACTTCTTAGTCTTGTTTGATAACTTGTGCTCTGTACCTCTTCTCAATCCAGGGGATGGCCCCTTTCCAGGAGTCATTGACATGTATGGTGATGAAGGAGGTTTGATTGAATTTAGATCCAGTCTCCTGGCTACCCGTGGTTTTGCTGCTCTTTCTCTGCCATATTTTGACTTTGAAGATCTGCCTAAAGTCATGAAAGAATTTAAACTTGAGTACTTTGAGGAGGCAGCTAGATTTCTACAGCGTCACCCAAAGGTGAGTGTAAGGAGAAATCTCTCCAGACAAGGAACTAGGGAAGACTTGGTAGTCATGCCTACGTGGTGGCAGTGATTTTCTTGGAATGTCTTTGGGCAGATTTAGGCCCCATAATGGAAAAAGTGTAGGTCCTACATAGGCAGCTATGCATATCACTGCAGAGTATTTCTTCCACCACAAGCAGGCCATTAAATAAATGCACAGTGGAAAATTGACCAATCCTGATCACAAGGACAATGAAGTGCTGGAACAACCTTCAACAGCAGCAGTGGTGATGTATGTATGTGGTGTTGTTTGTAGGGTTTTGTTTGTTTTAATGAAAGCAATTAGCTTACGAGAGGATTGCACAGCATTGCTCAGTGCTACAGATGAATTGGTTTGATAAGTTGAGGTGTTCCTTTGTTTTACTTTCCAGGCTAGAAAAGGAAAAGGCTGAATACGTATCTAATTCTCAGATGTTATTTGTGAGATGACTATATGCCTGGGACATATTTTGCAATTGACTGTATTTGAATTTCCCGTTACCTGTTTGGGGGAAAATACTTGCAAGAAAATACAAAGCAGTTGAGTTCCAAATGATTTACTTGTTGTTCCTAGCACAAATGTGATACCAGTGTTATTTTATAGCGTTTGACATTTATTATTGGCTCTGAAGAATAAGACACCTGGGAGAAGTCTGGATCCAGCCTATAACTTTCCAACAGGTCACATCGATAACTAACTTCTTTTTTTTTTTTTAAATAACACAGCTTGAAAGACATTTAATGGCTAACCCTATTATAACATATATTTATTCCTTTCTTCCTCTCTTCCCCGCAACCCCATCTTTATCTGAAGGTGAAGGGGCCAGGAGTTGGAGTGATTGGGACTGGGAAAGGTGCAGAATTAGCACTCTCCATGATCACCTTCCTACCAGAAGTAGTGGCTGCTGTCTGTATCTCCGGCTGTAGTTCGAACACAGTTGCAGACCTCCATTATGGTGAGATAACTCTGCCTGGGCTGCGGTTTGATATGAATAAGGTCAGCGTTTCTGACGCTGGTGTTTTTGACACTTTTGAAGCTCTGGATGACCCAGCAAATCCTGCCAATTCCTCTTGCACAATCCCCATAGAAAAAGCAGAAGGTCACTTTCTCCTAGTAGTAGGGGAAGCTGATCGTATGTGGAAGAGTTCCTTATACGCTGAGCTAGCAATTGGGCGCCTACGCCAGCATGGGAAAGAAAACTTTGAACTGTTGAGTTATCCAGGAGCAGGCCACCGAATCGATCCTCCTTCTACTCCGTTTTGTCAGGTAGCTCTGGATCGTGTTCTGGGGGTGCCTGTTTTGGGGGGTGGAGAGAGCAAAGCGCACGCCCACGCCCAGGAACACTCCTGGGGAAAGATTCGGGAGTTTCTGCACTTGCATCTGGGATGAACACTTCAGCACCTGTAATTGTGAGCTTGAGCCACCAAAATGACTGGAGAATTGGAGGTGTTGTCTGAGAAAAGGTCTGAAATATGAAATAGCCAAATGACGGTTACATATATAAATCAAGACAGAAAGGAATTGATTTGCACTAGCCCAAGTTATTTTAAGTAGGTATGCAGAAGAGAAGTGAAGCGATAATAAGTAGGCTGCACTGTGGTACAAATTTGAGTCTGAATTGGTCATGCTATCAAGAAACAAATGTCTGAAGAAAGTGCTTTCTGATAGGTGCTTTCTTGCTTCAGTATTTATGAATCAAAGAACTTCACTGCCAGCCTATACCCTTAGAAATGAGAGATTGTTTTTCACCTGGGAGAACACTGGCAATCTGTGGGCCATGAACTTTGATATCAAAATGATGAATGATGCTGGCTTTGGGTCTTAGGTTATTTTAGCCTAGAACTTTCTGATTTATAGCCATACACTTTGGTACTTTGGATGTGTTTTCTACTTGCACAAAGCTGGGGATCTTTTATTTGTAATAAGTTTCTTATACATTGGCCTGAAACAGTGGTCTTCTGTTGGAAAATATCTTGCTTCTTTCCAACAACAGCTATGCTTAAATTGAGAAAGTGAAGAGTACTTTTATCTATGGAGGAAGGCAGCACCAGTGGTGTCCTGTATTGGGGAAATAACCATCTGTTCCTATAATGCCTTGGGTGGGCAGTTGACTCTTGGGAGTATCGAAATTCTGTTCCATAGCACAGTTAAATGCAGTTATACCATCTGCAAATCTTCTCTCATTACTTGTTTTAAATAATTAACACTTGCTGTTAAGCTAGAGTTTAATTACGTGTGGAACTCTTCGTTAATGATGTCAACAGATGCTGACAGCTGTTATTAGGAAGGAAGGTGAGAGACAGAAGAGCTGGCAAGTAGAAGACTGTAAGACAGGTTGTAAAAAGCTGTCCTCTTGCAGTAATGATCATAATACTAGTAAATACTAATAATAGTAAAGAAAAGGGTAATCTAGGATTTTCTGACCCAGGCTGCCTGAGATTGTTTTTCATCCTAATTAATCCCAGTACTTTATTGTTCTCTACCATTTAGATAGAAAGAAACAATTTCTTCCCAAATGACTCTTGTCTGTTACGAGGGTCTTGCCAATGCTGAAGGCTTATTTAATAACGGCTTCAACTGATAGAATTCTCCTTCCAAGTCAGACCTGTTTCATAGTTGCCCAAAAAGAAACAAAACCATCATAAACGATAGTGAATTTTGCTCTGCTCTCAGGGATCTTTTTTCTCCAGTTGATTATCATTATGCTCAGGCCTGATTAGCATTCTGCAACTCATATTACTCCTTATCATTTGAGTGAAGTCACTTGTTCTCCACACATCATCACTGCCAGTTATTTATCCATACACTCCTTATAAGATAAACTACATCCACTTAACTCCAGGGAAGATGTCCTTGCACCCAGCCTTCCTCAACTCTCTGGCTGAAGAGCCTTTGCAGAGTCTTATCTGATGCTCGGACCTCCACTCATCCTGGTTGCCCCAGGAGTCCCACAGCACATCCTGCTGTGATGTGCACCTTGAGGTGCCGCTCATCCTTACTGCCCTTCCTTTCTTCCAAGTTGCAGCTACTGAGAAAAGGGTTGCGTATAGGTTTCTTGTTCTGTCTGTCCTTGCCACATGTATCTTCAGCAGCTGGAGCTCCCGGTATAAATGACCTCCCTTAATACTTATGACCTGCTCAGGATTGATACCTGTCTCCATACTGCAGACTGACCACAGTACATCAGTTGCTGTGCAGCACTGCAAGCTGGAGACTCAGAAACAAAATGGACAAAAATAAACCATAACAGGTAGCTTAAAAGCCTCCAAACTTTGTTTCAAAAGACCAAATCCTTAAAGTAATTCAGTATTAGATATCATCAGATATCTGCGATTTAAAGACAAGTACTTATTTAAAAGCAAGGCAGTGTGAAAATTAGACACTGTGTTTTGAGTAGCTCATTTGTTTGGCAATGAGGTGTCTTTATTTCTCATCTCTCGCTTAAATAAAATGGCTTATTTTACTGTGAAGATACTTTGGTGGACAGGTCAGGATACTTCTGAACATAACCATTCACTAGATGGCTTGTAGGAAACCGCCCAGTTTTTGTACTAGTGTTTTATATTTCACACTGCTGCTGGGAGACCAAAACTACCTTACAGACACTGCAAAGACAGGCGCAGCTGCTGCCCGAAGCGTACGTTAAGCTGGGTGCCCGGCTCAAGTATTACTTACATCGCTTCACACGCCTTCCACGGCCGACGTCCCGTAGCGTTTCTCCGATGGCTGGATTCACCTGATGAGCTGGGCGTGGAGGTGCCGCAGGAAGGAGACGAAGGCAACGCGGGGATCCGGACCTGCTTTGGGGGCCGCGGCTGAAAGAGCGCGGGCAGCAGCCGGGGGGCGCCGGCCCTGTGAGGGGCGGCCCGGGCACGGGTCGTCCCCCGCCAATCGCTGTAACTTCCACCGAGCGATTTTAATTCAATAAAAAGCGCACGGCAACGGAGGCGGGGCGTGGCCTTTCTGCTGTCGGTACCGGAGCCGGGACGGGGCAGAACGCAGCCCTCGGGCCGGGCCCGGCGGCGGAGCCGGGCGCGAGGAGCGCGGCAGCCCCTGCGCCGCGTCCCACAATGCGTCGCGGAGCGCCCCCTACGCGACTTCCGGGCCGGGCCCGTGCGCGGCGGCGGAGCTCTGCGGTCGCCGGGAGTGGCCGCCTCCGTGCTCGGCCCCTCGGCCCCGACGCGTCCGCGGCGCTGCGCATGCGCGGGAGGCGGTCGTGCCATAGCAACCGGAGCGTCGACGGTAGCAACGGCGATGGTGGGTCCCGTCAGCACCGGGAGGGGTGGAGGGGTCGGGCGCGCGGGGAAGGCCGGCGGCTCGGGGGGACGGTGCTGGGGCGTCCCCAAGATGCGGCGGCGGGGGCCCCGTTCTGGGCCGAGAGCGAGCGAGGCAGGGCGGCGGCGGTCGCTCGGCGCCGTCCCCGAGCGGTGCTCGCGTGGGGCGGGCGGTGCGGCCTCACTGTGCCCGGGGAAGCGGGGCTCGAGGCGGCTCGCAGCGGCGGGAGCGGAGGAATCTCGCCCGCGGCTGCTGCGGTGCCGCCGTGTGAGAGGTGCTCCCGGCGCTCGTCTGCGGGGTGGCGGCGTCTGCGGTGCCGTACGGACGGGCCTGCTTTCTCCTGCCGGGCGGCTCCGACCCGCTCCTGACTGCCGATAAATGGATGCAAGCGAAGGCAGCGCCTCGCTGGTGTCTTGGCGGGACCGAAGTTTGTAATGCTCGGTGTCAGTACGCCTCGTGCCCAAAAGACCTCTTTCTGGGAAGAAAAATATTCCAACTATTATAGTATAAATACATTTGTTTTCTGCTGAGATGTTATATTTCTTGTTCCTGGAGCCCTGGTGGCGATGTCTCAGGTGGCCGCTTCAGCCTCTGGTGGCTCTTGAAGCTGTGTGACTTTCTTTCCCTTCCATCCCTGCAGGTGGTTCTTCAGCATCCATCTGGGGACCCCGAAAGCAGCCTTCTCAGGGAGGCTTCCCCATCAGCTATAGTGCCTTCTGCTGCAGGAGGCTGCTTATCTAGGGAAATTTCCAGTGCACTTCAAAGAGCAAAACAAAGTCATTGGCGAACGTTCTTTTGATAAGCCCTGTGCTGATTGTTTCTTTGTGCACCTGGTTCTCAGCTTTAAATCTGGTCTGGTTTTATGCATGGATTTGGGACAGCAGGAGGCTCTGTGAGGGACTGAAGTCATGCCCCAAATGGTACAACAGTCAGCTAGCAGAATTATGGAAAAGTGCTGGAAACTTCCCGCCTGAAAAAAGAAACAACTGGAAGCCACTTGGCTTAGCTGTCACACTGCTATGGCTGCTAATTAGAGTCTCAGGAAGACTGCTGGAGCAGGAGCTGGGGTTGTTTTCTGAGCAGGAGGTGATCACTTAAGTTGGCCTGCAGCAGGCGCCAAGGAGGCTGTGCCGTGGCAGAAATTCACCCCCTGTCTGCAGCTGGGCCTGGACCTGGCTGTTGTGTGGGACAGACAAGACGAAGCTCAAAGGCCTTGGTCTGGACGGCTCTAAGCTGTTGCTGGGCATTCTGTGCCTGTAGTTGTTCTCTTGGCAGCTGTCGTGGGTCTTGTCTTTTACCACCGAATCCAGAGCTTTCAGTGGTCTAAAGTATCTGGCATTAAAGCTTTGTGACCTGAGGTGAATTCTCCTAAGATTTTTGGCAGTAGTTTCTTTGTTTGTTTTTTTTTCTTTTCCTTTTTTCCTTCCCTCTCCCATTTTTGGAGGGGATCTGGTTACCAGAAAAGCTGCCATGTGTCGTGCTACACTGGCTTGCTAGGAAGGAGGCTGTTGGTCATTGCTAGTGGGATGTCAGTCTCTGGAACCTTTTTAACTTGAAAAATGTCTTTGAATGTGTTTAGGATATATCAGTTTCTCTTCATACTACTGTTATGGATATTGCCATTTGGTTGTAATGGGAGTGATGTGAGGCAGAAAAGTTGGAAGTTAGTGGCACCTAAAGGTTGCTCAATGAGTGGATCCTTGAAGAGCCTCCTCCAGGAGCACTCAGATTGATTTTAACTGATAATGTATGTGTTCATGTTACGTGATTTGATGACAAAATTGTTAGAAAAAAAGAAATAAACATTTCAGATTGCTCTTGATTTTTTTGGTAAGAAGTATCTTCTTTTCCCCAGTGAATTCTAACAGGCTTTATCATTCTGTCTATTCACAGACAAGCAAGAGATTACTAATGCACAGTAATAGGGTGTTTTCATAAGAGTGTCAGACCACATTTTTCAGTGCAATAATTTCAAATGCCCTTCAATTCAGTTGAATTTCACTGTCAGAGGTGACAGTGCCCAGATTATGCTCCAAGCTGGGCAAGAGAATAAAGTCAGTAGAATAATTTGCTCTCATAAATCGAGCTTATTACTTCTGAAAATGCTTCTGAGTTCCCCAGAAAATAAAATGAAGAGCCACTCCAAGAGTCATAGCTTCTTAGTGTCAACTAGAGGAAGATCCTGCAGGGAGCTGGTGGAAGAGAGGAGAAAAGCAGAACAGGAAAAGAAAAAGGGGAGAAGTGAAGAAGCCAGCTGAAAATTTGCAATGAACATTCATTTTAATTTGTTTGTTTTAGGCAAAAGCAACAACTATCAAAGAAGCTCTAGCCAAATGGGTAAGTAATAAGAGAGTATCTAGCTGCTTTGCAATACTCAGTGCTATAAATTTTTACTATATTTAATATTTTTTTTTCAGGCTTACTGTAACAAATGTTGGCTAGAAGTTTCACAGAGTAAAAATTCTATCCATGTTATTGAATAATAATAAGTTCTGTTGGATTTTCTGTGTGGTCTCGCTAAGTTGATATGTGGTAAAGATGAGCCTATTTCACTTTCTCACCTTATCCTGCTGAATATGCATTCATAGAAGGCCTGAGGCTACAAATAAATTTAAAGTTGAAAATGCCATATGTTGCATTATGCCCTGTTCATTTTACCTGAGTATGGTTCTTCCCACAGGGTGAACAAGTATGAAATACTGACTGTACTGAAGTCAGTGAACCTTCTGTATTGGCAGGTAGTGCTGTCCCTCACATTGTCCACTGTGCAAAGCTGAGTTTCTTACTTGTTTTTAAAGTACTGTTTTAATACAGTCATCATTTAGTACCTTTAGTATTTCACATTTTATTGTCACCTATGTTGGTATTCCCCACAAACTTCACTCTTGCTCTCTTAGTGAGAATGCAACAGCTTACAGATGTTTCTATTACTAGAGATATGAGCTGAGGTGTTTTTTTTTAAAGTGGTTTTCCTTTTCTCACTCTTTCTACCCTCCAAAACCTGCACTTCATGTTTTCTGTTAAAGATTTATTTTACATTTGCTCCTTTGTCACATGTCTCTCAGAAGTAGTAAATCCATGTCAGCGAGTTTCCATTTATGTTAACTACAAAGTGCTGACTGCGCTGTTCTATTCATGTTGTTTTGGAGGAGGAAAATTTTCCCTGTACTGCTACTAATCTGTGTCCACATGACTTACAACATTGGATCTGTTGCTGCGTTGCATTCCAGATGTATTTCTTCCCTTTGGCATGAGGATTTACCTGTGCTCTACAGTCAGAATGAAATGAATAAATCAAAGCAACTTTAACTTTGCAATCAGGTAGCCTGGTCTTAAAAAAAAAAAGTGCTGTTCTACCTGTGGTTTCTCTGTGCTTATGGTGGTATTCCATCTGAGGTTTGTTTCAGAGGTGGGTGGCAGCCTGGAAAAATCTTCTTTCTTCAGCTGTTCACTCCCCACCACAGGCCATGTTAGGAGCTCTCTCTCTGTCCTGTTTTAAGAGATAATGTAATTTTGTCTGTTAGTGTAAGGTGACTATAAGACTACAAGCCAAGGCTAAATGCAGACAGATACACGGTTATCCTTGTTGTTGGAAAAGGAAATTGAAGTTTCAAGTTTGTGTAGTGACTCAGTTTGAGCAGTTCACCATATTCTGCAAAACTTGTTTACCTGGCACGCTTGTTTACTACATTGCTAATTATGAATAAAAATACTGATATGAATCATACTAAATTCGGACAGAGGTTGGAATTTTTAGTGAAACATGGCAACATAATAATGCTCTATTAAATTGTGAAACATGGCAACATAATAATGCTCTATTAAATTAAGCTGCCTGAAGAATTTTGGGCACATAAGACAAAATGATGTCTGATCTTGTGCTGTGCTATTCTTTCATGTTTCTGGTAAGCAATTAATTTTCTTCTCAAGTAAAGATATAAAACCGACCTCAGCTCTCTCACTTTTCATTAGCTGCATAATAATGGGGGAGAAAACAAGACTCCTTGTTTTGAAAACAGAACAGATTTCTCCTTTGTTAACAGATCTCCAGTCCTCCCACTGAAAGCCGAGTGAATCGACAGAATGTTCCCTTTGTGCTGTCAGGGAAGCAGCTGTCACAACTGGTGTTACTGCTGAAAAAGATACTCGGTCTAAGTGTTGAGCGGATAATTACCATCACTTCGGAATTTTAAAAGATTTCACAGAGTATAGTTTTTTAATAAACACACCCAAATGCTGCAGTTTCGACAATTCTTCCAAATCTCTGAACTTTATAAAGTATTTAATCTAGAAAATCATCAGCTTTGGTTGTAAATAGAAAATGTGTCTTCTAATGTACTCTCTGAAGCGTGAAATCTTCCACTCCTTTCTAATGACTAAATAGAAGTTATTTTTTTTAATTTTTTTTTTTAGTGAATTCTGTGAACAATAAGGATTTATTACTTTCTTTACACTACAACTTCTCTGATTTCTAATTGGCCTTTGATTCAAAGGTGGAATATTATCAGTCCAGACTTAGAGCTCTCTCCTTTCTGTCCTACACTGTTTGTTGTTGTTTGTTTTTGTTTTTGTTTTCCATTTTTTGTGAAGAGCGTAATCAGTTTCTCTTTTCATGTGTGTTCTGTAGGAGGTAGAGCTGAGTTACAGGCTTGAGGCTGGGCGCTAGCTCCACCTCAGGGGAGCAGCAGTCACAGCTCCCATTTCAGGAGGAGGAATGCATGGGAGCTATACAAAATGGTTAAAGCTGAGGAAAGATTTGAGGAAAGTGCTGTTGAGATTCCCCCCCAGAATGCACTCCCCTGCCTTCTGAGTTTGTGATGTGAGTTGGGTGTCAGTTCAGAGTTTTCTGACTGAAGAGGAAAGGAGATTTCTGTCAGAGATTTTAAGAATGTGCTTCTGCTACGTAAGCTTCTGGCCCTAATTGAGCTCCCACATGTCTTCACCGTGATTCAGAGTTTCAGACCTCCAGATATTCTCAATTTCTTTTCAGGAGAGGACACCTGAATTAATTTGATTAAATGTAACTCAAATTAAAAAAAAAAAAAAAAGGGGGGTATTTAATGTATATGTGCTTTTAGTATCTTAGAACTAAGCTACTCTTACCCTCTTTAAACTGTACTAGCAGGGCTCTTGAAGTACAGTATTCAAAATACTGTAAGTATTTTGTACTTAAGTACTGTAAGTAACAAAAAGCTTTCTCTTTTCAGTAATTTCTTTTAGTAGTATATTGGAATTACCTCTGTAGTAATTACTTCACAGGAATGTTATAGTACAGCAATTCTTAGTGACTTTGTGCAGTGAGCATATTCTTTACCTTCTCTTTTCCTTAGGAAGAAAAAAATGGACAGAAGGCTTCAGAGGCAAAAGAAGTGAAACTGTATGGCCAGATTCCTCCTGTAGAGAAGATGGATGAATCTCTCTCCACTCTTGTTAACTGCGAGTAAGTTAAGCTAAAGACAAATTGGAAACCAAGCATTCTCTTCTCTTTACACTAATTTGGTTAATGTGCCCAAATGACAACATGTAGTGGCATGCAGGTTATCTAATTAGCTCTAGGTACCAAGTCAGTTCAGCTGCTGTTTAGCTGAGAAAAATTTAGTGTTGTCTGTGTAGGTGATAAGAGAGAAAAAAGGAGACGGAGCCAGGACTTTCCAAAAGAAATTAGAACTGCTTCAGCAATAAGTTTCTGTGCACTTGTTAAGGCTGTGCTTACAAAGGTCATCCCGTATGTGAAGTTAGTAACATGTGGTACTTTCCTAGAAGCTAAACAAAGTCACAGAAATCATGATGTTTGAGAGAAGAATAGACAAATATGTCTAGCGCAGTGGTGTTTAGATGTGGAACTCTTCTACTATAGTGATCGCTTTTGTTCTGAGAGTTGATTGTTCTTGCTTTTAAAGGAAGCTTTCATTGTCTACAAACTGCATTGAAAGAATTGCCAACTTGAGCAGCCTAAGTAAGTGACAAACCAGTGATTATAATTGTTTTCTAGTTGTGTGGATAGGAAATATACTACAATTTGTAATGTGTGTCTAGCTTTATACCTTTTCTTATCCTTTTTAACTTCTTCCTCTTAGAATGTTGCAATTGACTTTAAAATTATCAGTCTTCCTGGAGAATGCATGTTTAGCAGTAAAGGCGTACTAACGCATGTGTCTCTGTGCAGTTTTGGCACTTGTTTTGCTGTCCAAGCTTATTAAAAAAAACCCATCCAGAAGTTTAAAAAAAATCCATCCAGAAGTAGCTTTGTCGTCTCCAGTGGGATTGAGTTATGATATTCAACAGTAATTGATTCTAGAATGTTTTAACAACTAATTTCCACATTGATGTTGGATGTCTGCAGTTCAACAGCGTAATAATTGTGGTATAGTATGTTGCTGAGATCAGAGTGTTGGGGGCCTGGATGGAATCTGGGGGGAGACAAAATAGAACTTCATGGTCTGTCTCTTTAAGTTACAGAATGTGAGGAGCTCACAGTTACTATTGCCTTCCTTGAGAGAAATCGATGCTTACAGCAATGAAAAACCATCAAGTAATTATTACGTTTGCTTTTGTTCATTACAAAGAGGATACTGAGAAATCCTCTTAAGCGTCCAGCACTATTTTCAGATAGAAAAGATTAATATTAGTGTGTGTGTGTGTGTGTGTGTGTGTTTGATATTGTAATCATGCTGAGTAGGTAATTCTGTGTAAAGGACCACATCTCAGCGTCCACACGCGTTAGGAGGATTTAGATGATAGCAACAAGTGTTAAATTTCTGTTTAATTGTGTGAAAATAGTTCTTGAGGAACTTGTTACTGCTTCTAAAATATTTAATATCTCAGAACAGGAGTACTGAAGAACAATAATGGCAGTTAGAAATGACTTGAAGGTGTGATGTTTTCTGCAGTCTTTCATTTTTGTGTTTGCAACTATCTCTCATCTCTTAGGAATTTCTAAAGCTAGTGCAGACTTGTACTTTCTAAACACGTGGTACAGAAAGAATGAGGGTAGCCAGTTAGTCTCTCTCCTGTGGAAGGGATAGTCTGGAGAATATTAGCTGTAGCTGACTTTAGATTTCTACTAGAAGTAGTCTACTTCTATGAGAAAAACTAGAGTTTTCATATTTTGAGCCATGGCCATGTGTTAAGCTGTTGCATTTAAAGAGAAAAAGTATTCTGATTGTGCCTCAAACTTTTAATCCTAACTAGTCTTTCTGTTTTAGAACATCTGCCAATTGTGGTTTCATCCCTGCATTCCTGGAGATAGAACACATACAATTTCCTGTTTTAGATCAGCCTCGAATCTTTATCTGTAGCGATCTCCAGCCACTACATTGCTATCTATGCAGCCTGTTGCTACTGGACTGGGACATTCATTAGTCTCACCATTAGTTATTGTACTTATTAGTTATTTTCTTGTTTATACCCACAAGAAAGCTTATGTGAATACCGAAAAGGAGTTTTCTGGAAAGACTGCTATTTTGTCATAGCTTTCAGTTACACTAATATTACACTAAACTCCAGCAGGAGTAGTAGCCCACTTCAAAAGCTTATTTGTCTGGGTTCTAAATTAAGCTGAAATATTTCTTATCAGACTTCTCTCTGACAGCTTTAGACGCTACCACTATACGGCCCTAAAATGAGATTAGAACAATTTTATTTTTTTACCTGGAAAAGAAAGGGTAAGAACTATGTGAAATCAAAGCTAGCAAGCTAACAGCTAGAGCTCAGGTGCAAGATGAAATTCTAGGTTTTTTTTCAGTATTTATGTGGACTGAATTTCAATAGGTAACGTAAAATGAACAACTCTGTACTTGTGAGCACATTTCTGGGTTGTCCTCTGCACCAGTTCCCAATCACCATCAGTTTTTATTTCTGTTGCATCATTCTTTCTTAAGACAATCTTTTCGGAATGTAGGTTTTTTAGGAGTATGGAATTACCCGAATTATTACATCTTTTATTTATTACCTGAATTGTAACATCTTCTTACACTTAAGAAATCACTTATGAATGAAAAACTTTCTGTTATCTATTTCAGAAAATTTGAGGATTTTGTCTTTGGGAAGAAATAATATTAAGAACTTGAATGGATTGGTATGTGCATCTTAATCTTAACTCCTTACTAACCAAGTGGAGTGCTATCCAGGATGTGGGATAATTTCCCCATGTTTATAAGTCTTGGCTGAATTTTATTTCCTAATAAAATTCCTTTCGTTTTATTCTGTCACAATGGTATGTTTACTCTTTTTCATATTATTTCTGAATTTTCAGATAGTTTTTGTTTGTTTGCTTTTGTGGAGAAGATGGTGGCAGGAGTGAATCTACTGGGCATAGGAAGACTAGTGGGGGAAGAAATGGGATCAGTTTTATTATATTTGTATTATATCTGTATTAAAGCAGAATATTTTTTCAATTAACTTTGTTAAAAATGAATATAGATATTATTTTCTTCCTTCTCACATATTGGGTATTTCTCCTGCAGAATATTCCAGCTTAAAACTTTCCACCTCCAGAGGTGCCATTATCTCTTAAGCATAAAATGAAATCAATTTATAATGACTAGTTTATAAAAACAGTTGTTGTTTTTTTTTTTTAGGGAGTTATAAAAGCAATTTCTGTCCTACACAACCAAATATACATGCACTTGAGACAGACCATTCCCTAATACTGCATAAAAACCCCTATGAAAGAATTGATGAATAGCAGCCACTGTGTGCACAAACGGCCACATTTGTCTCCTCTGTCCCTATGCCTTAAGAACAACTGCTGCTCCTTCTCTTATTCTAATACTGTGTTTTTTGACATCCTAAATATATTTCACATCCTTTGCTCTTTTTCCCGTGAGTATTCGTAATACTTAATTAGAAACCTGCTTAAAAGAAAATGAAGACCAATATATCTTAGTATTTTCTTACATGAGGTGACCTGCAGGGGTGAAGAAAAGAGAGTCTGAAGAATAAGGACTTACTTTCACTTACCTGAGTAGCTCTGTCATTTTCCAGGAAGCAGTTGGAGATACGCTAGAAGAGCTGTGGATCTCGTACAACTTCATTGAGAAACTGAGGGGTATCCGTGTAATGAAGAAGCTGAAGGTTCTTTATATGTCCAATAATTTGGTGAAAGACTGGGGTAAGCCATTCCAGTCTATTCTGCAGCTTCCTACAAATTATGGTGAATGCGTGAGTAAGCAAGTTAAAAAATAGCTCTCTGTGTCCTGGGGCTTAAGTTTTACTGATAAGCGTGCAGAAGTACACAGAATCCCTAAATATTTCATGCAAGAAATTAAAAATAGGAAATTGAATTTAAATTCTAAGCTCAATGGAGTTGTTCTTTGAATCACCTTGCTTGGACTTGAAATGTGTACTTGTTCCTTAACCTGCTCTCTGTTCAAGTCCAAATGATCCCTATCTGTTTGTATCCCAAGCTATTTATGTCTGCACAGAGTTTGAAAGGAAGGTTTGGTGCAGATGTACTTTCCTTGTTCCATAATCTGGTTGGTGTTTCCATATTTGTGGTTGCAGCAGAGTTTGCGAGACTGGCAGAGCTGCCATTGTTAGAGGATCTGGTGTTTGTAGGCAATCCACTGCAAGAGAAATATGCCTCTGATCAGAAGAACAGTTGGATTGAAGAAGCAACCAAACGGGTGCCCAAGCTGAAAAAGCTGGATGGTGAGTCTGGGGCATGAGGCAATTGATCTAAGTGACAAGAAGTGCCAAGCTTAGTAGAAAGATCAGGGAAATAAATTGTAACCTCAAAAACTCATCTGTGCAATCCTGCACCAGCTGCAGGATCTTCTGAAAAGTTGTCCACATGGTGTGCTTGGGCTTTTCTCTTGAAGTTATCCAACCAAATAGTTTGAGCATGTCACTATATTCCCCTGAGAAGTGGCCACAGCACTGAGCTTGTCTGAGAGTGTTGATGCTTTGCATTTCTTTGATCTCGGACATGTACTGATTTTAGGGTGGTTCTGTGTGGAGCCAGGAGTTGGACAGCAGCAGGAAATAGAATTATTCCCTCTTTCTGACAGCCTGAGTCTTTCCTAGTTTTGATAGTCCAGATTAGCTTTCAGATCAGCATTAACTGTACCTTTCTCTGCATAATCTCTTCATAAATCTGTGGATTTTCTTTTCTTTCTTTTCCTTATAGGTATCCTTGTTATTAAACAAGAAGAAGATGAAGAAGGAGGAAACTGATAAGACTTTTGTTTTGAGTGTTTAATATTTTAAATATCTCCAGATTGCTCAGCACATAGAACTTTTATATAAATGTTTGTTTTGAAGAAAAGCTTTGGGCAATTTTTAAAAGACCAGCTTATCTCCACAGTCTCTTACCCAAAGAGTTATTTACCAAACTTCAGGCACACCAGTTTTGTCAAGCTTCTGACATCTTCTGCAGAGACCAGTGGAGTTGAGTTCATCTTCTGTTTGGTTAGTGAGAGATCTTTACCTGAACTAATACCTAGCTGTTCCTAATTCCTGATTAGTGGTGCTTATTGTTCGCTCTTGTGTTATAACAGAGCAATTTTAGCTTGTTAGATGCAGCTGACCAACATTCAGTTGAAACACCATGGCTAAAGGAACAATGTTACATTCTAGAACTATGTTACAGACTTTGTTGTGTTTAATTCTGTTACGGGAATCCCTTAATATTTTAAGTATGTGAATTTGTCTTTTCAACCCCTCAAGTATTATGCCAAATAGGCCCAGAAGTAGTGGACATACGCACAAGAAAGGTAATGGGCTCATGATCTCTTGTTGTGGACTGCAAGTTTTGAATTGAGCTTCTTGCATTGGAACTCTTAACTTCATTATTTAAAAGGCCATGTATAACTTATATGATGTTATTTATTTTAAAGAGGCAATGGGAATTCTTTGCATGGTTTCAGTGAGACTGAAGTATCTTTTTTTCCTCTTTTTTATAAATTATTTTGATTGGAATAATGTAGACTATTAGCCTACAACTGGTTCCTGTTCCTAGTCTTGTTTTGGCTCACTGATGGATGTAATCCTTCTCAGCTCTGGAATTTCCATGTAACTATAAGTAGGCTCAGAAACAAACTCAGAAACAAACAGTGAGCAAGAGACCTGGGCTTGAGATGTAAAATGTTGGGTTTGAGATACTGATTTATTTCTAAAGCACAGATGTAAGCAGTGAGTGAAATGTGTATGTGGTTACTGAGGAGGATGAGACAAGGTGGGAAACGGGCATTGGAAAATAAGTATTGAAGATGTACTAAACATGCTCTGTTGCACATTAACTGTTTTCAGTAAACCTCCTTATAAGGCAGGTAACTATTTTTAGTGAAAAGCATTATGTAATGCTAAAGACAGACATAATTGCACCGTTGGATGCAAATAATGTTCCCCCCTCTCCACTTCCTTTAGAAAATAGATCAACTCATCTAAGTGGATTTTTTGGCAGCTTGTTTTTATTGTTTTTAAGCTTTTCTTCTAATTCAGTGCATTATCTTTGTTTAAACTAGAAAAGTGTGTTTGCAGGTTTTATAACAGACATGTAAGGGGTGAAGGCAGAACACCACTTTTGTTTGTGAAAGAGTGGCAGGGGTTGATATCCTGGAAAGTCATGGGCAGGATAAAAGGGTGGAAGTGGCCCAGGCTACAGTGATATTGATCTCAAGCTCCAGGCGTAATTTTAGTAGAAGATAATTCTGTTACTCATCAATATCTAAGTAAAGGGTGTGAAGATTACCAGGAAATCAGAGCCTAATTTCAATATATTCTTTCTTGTTATTCTCTGATTTTTAGAGAAATGCTTAAGCATTCCAACTTAAACTGGCAAACAGAAATAAGTCTCGAGTTTCATTTAGATCCATTTCTTAAAATAAGGTCAGAAGAACAATGGCAAAAGCTGGATTTATTTTACAGGCTTTGTATTCTCACGTAATTTCTTCTAGTATTACGCTTTATCGTTAGGAAAGGCAGCACTGATTAAGAAGCATGAAGGGAGAGAGTATTATACAGCAAACAACCATTTCATGTTGGCCTCTTAAAACCAATTCAGCTCACTTGCAGCCAGTCAGCTTTGGAAAAGTGGATGTGATTTGAAGGAGCACCTAGCTTATGGCACACATGGTCTTTACTGACCTCAGCTTTTGTGTTACGGCAACGGGAATAGGGTTGGGCCCTTGCATAAAGTAATTAAAGTGTGCTTATCGTGAGAACTTCAAATGTTAGCAACAAATAGAAAAGCCAATTTCATATGTGTGTGCAGCTGTTTTCAGGATAGAATATGCAGAATATATGCATGGAGTCTGGCCAGGAGGCAGTGCATTTAAAACCCTGCACATTCAAAAACCAATGTGTACAGTTATGGTACGTATAGCTTAAGAAACAAGATAGAGATGAAAATGTTGTCCAGTGCTACATAATCCTACTGGTTAATTTTGTAATATCTAAATATGGTCTAAGTGTCTGTACATTTACAAAGGCAGCATTAGATACAGCAAAGACTCTACTTTGACTGTTTTGGGACAATCAGAACAGAATTGAATCTTAGTTTTGTAGGTGGAGATAGTTCTGTTGTCAAGGCTTGAGGAATGCAGTTCCTGGCTCTTGTAATTGACAAGTTGAAGCTCCACAGATTAATTACCATTAATCAGTCCAGCAGTAAGTATTGCAGTTGTTCGTTGGTAGAGCTGTGTATAGCATATGCCTATTGGCATCAGCTCTTTTCACAAATTAACAGCATAAATTCTCTTTTTTGCAACTGCATTATAAGTATGAAAATAAAAACAATCACTACTGAAGGGAACAGGGCATCCAGTCTCAGCACAATTGTAGCAGCAGCAAGGTAAACTCAGAAGCTTTTCCTTTGCCTTTCACCCTCCATACTGCAGAACCTTTGCATGTAAGTTAACCTCTAAGTTTTAGCTTAATGTTATACATGATGAATTGTGGGTTACTGCCTAGCACAAATCAAAATCCCATGGACTTTAATAGCCCCAAATAAATTAAGTTTTAATCAATTTCTAAAGTTTGCACTTTAAAAATTATGCACTGGATGTGGTAGAAGACACAGATGATAGAATTAAAGCAGCTGATTTGCATGCAGATGGAGCTGCACTGTGTCATAGATACACTATCAGAGATCAGACTGTATGCCCAATAGAGTGGCTGAGCAGCAGAGTTAGATGCTGAAAGAATTCTTCCTGTTTATTCTTTGCGCCTCCACATCTCACCACATCTAATAACGTCTTAAGCACATTATTATTCATGGATGAGAAGAGCACCCATGTAAAACTTGCAAGCCATGTGGAATTCTGCTTTTCCCACAAATTATGGAGGATTAGCATCCACTTTAATTATATAGAGAAATATCCTACAATTAAATTAGAGATAGAAAATAGGCATTTTACTTGCTTGTTAGCACAGACCTCTCTTCAAAGAGATGATGTATGCTGTGGTTATATTTCAAATGGCTGGAAAAATGCGAGAGGAGACCTGAGAACCAGCAGCTGATTCAAATTACAAGAGAAGTAGACCCATCTAGGAAAATCTTCAAGCAAGAAAGCACTTTTTAACATCTACTTTTGATGACCTTTTGTATACTGTAATTTTGTAGCATGACCATACTGTTAAAGTTGCTGTGTTTAAATTATTTAGGCTTATGTTTATAAATGAACTTCTGTGAAACTTGTTTAAAAATAACAATGCTATTTTATAAAAAAAAAAAAAAAAAAAGAGTCTTTGGCTATTGTGTAATTGAATAGGCTCAGCTTCTGGTGAGCTTTCAGAAATTCATTTTTGTTCTCATTAACTTTTCCTAGCTGCTCAGGGAGCAAGGTATTTATAGTATGGAAATTCTGTCTCTTATTGCCTCTATATTTTAGAATAGGAAATAATTTAGGCTTTACAAATGTTGATCTAATTGTGATTGTTGTCATCTGATACATAAATATTTTTCAGTCTTTTAATACAGATGTTGGTTGTCAGATTCGTTGTTAGGTCCTAAGAGGAAAGTCTGCTATTTTTATTTGGGGTAAAACAAAATGTGAGTACATTAAATAAGGATAAGTCTTATTTCAGTACAAAATCACTGGTTTGCTTTGAATTCAAGCTCTGGGAATAGCATTACACAATCAACTCCATTTAGCCAGCTCAGGAGAAGGTTGCTGCTTAATGAACTTCTGTAATAGGAACTTCAGCCTTCAATAAACAGTGTCACTGAAATGTAGTTTCAAAACTCAAATGTAAATGAGAAAGCTTTCTACCCCACAGTAGTCACCCTCAGTGCAGGATGGTATTCTTATCCCTATTGATAGCTGTAGGGCTATTTAAAAACAAACATCTAGGGAATTACTGCAAAATTCCTCATAATGTTGCTCCCTCAAAATGCATTTGAGCTCAGAAATCCTGAAGAGCTTTATAAAGTCTCTCAGTAGTTGAAATAACCTTGGATCTACTCATTTAAAAAAGATGAAAACCAAACTGCCCTAAACTTATCATTGTTAATTTTCCATCATCCAAATTTTGTTTGCCCAGTTTTAGTGCAGTGCAGTCAGCCTGTAACACTTTTGCCCATAGGCTGTGATAGTGAGGCAAGTGCGTTGTTTTCTTTGCCATCTAAATAAATTCCACTTACTTCCTCACATGCTATTGCTGATCAACATCCAAATCTGCAGGAGTCAACTGAAGCAGGGGCTCTTACACTGCTCGACTAAATCCTTCTCTGTCATCCTTGCCAACATCCTGGAAATACAAGTTTGTCAGCTTAAAAAAACAAGAAGAAATTATTCTGAGGTATGGCTTCTTAGTTTCTAACTGAGAGCTTGTAGGAGATCAGTGAGCTGTCAGTGCACATTGCTACAATCTCCGTAAGGTAGCATCTTTTAAAAACTTTCATACCCACACACGTTAGAAGGAGTGGATAAAAGTATAAACAGCTTCTAAAACAAAGGAAGCTTTGCTTTGAGGATGAAGGAAAGGATATTGATATTTAAAAACCCACAGCAAGAGATCCAGCTACTGACAGAGAAATAAGCCAGATCAATGCTATGTTACCAAATCTATATTAAAAAAAAAAAAATAGATCCAGGTAACAGACACATGCCCTTAAGAGAGTATTCACTAACATGTATATTTAAACATTAAGAATGAGAAATATGATAAAATATGAATTACAACTTGGTTTTGAGTTATAGCCCACATTGTTTCCACACGTAGCCAATTTAATTCCTGAACAGCAAGAAGCATTACCTCTTTTCCCAGCAGTTCCAAATGTATTTCACCTGACTGTACTGCCCTCTATCCCACCTACAACTACTCAGAAGTTTAGATGTAATACACACCCTTCAAGCACCAACTCACTTCATGCCACCTCAGCTCTGCAGCTGTTTACGTAAGATCAGAAGCAGAATTCAGCTGTCTTCATTTACTGCTTGCCTTGGGTTGGACACACCACCAGTGTTTCTGTAAAGCAAACAGAGCTGTATATACCAGATACTTTCTAGAGTCTTTCTTGTATGTAAGACGTATGTAAGACCTAAAATACAGGGAGAATACTGAGAAACAGTCCTAGTAATTGCTGCGGAAAACAGAGGGAAATACAACCAGAGAGCAGAGTTGCTTAATACAACTTATAACAGGACTCAGAGCTGCCTCCTGTGTGTGAACAAACCACCAGCCTGAGCCTGGCAGCCACCACTTTGTATCAAAAAAAAACCCTCACCTCTGAGACTATTTTTAAACCTCATTTAATAAAAGGGTTTCTTAGATATATAGAGGATATTAAGTAAATAAGTTACATAGTACATTACAATCACATCAGCAAGATTGCCTTTAGTGTATTAATATTTTATAAAAAAAGCACACAAAAAATAAATTCAGTCCAGTCTATCACAACTGTACAGCAACAGGTAAATATATTTATATATGTACATTTTTAACACGTAACAGTCTTTTAAAAGGTGCCAATAGGCAGCAAACACACAAAAGGAAGTGTCTGCTCACTTGCTAAAATAAAAGTAATATACTTTATTATAAAGCATTTATACAGTAATTACAAAGGTTGACTGCTCCTGTACAGTACACCAAAGCTTTGACTACAAATTTAAAAACAACGTAAAAAGAATGAACTCAACAAAAAAAGTTTTTATCAAATCTGAACTACAACGGGAAAAATACATATGGAGAAGCTGCAGGAAACAGATTTTTAAAATACACATTTCTATAAAAATATATGTTGTTTTTGATTCTCGAGAAGTTAAGCGTTTCTTGGGCTCAGCTGCTGATGGAATCTTGCTCTCAGAAAGAGAACTCCTCAGATGAAGCTCTGATGCTGCCCCTCACAACACTTGGCCTCACAGAGAACAAGGGCAAGAAAAGCAGCTGAACCCAAGTGAAGAATTTACACAGAAACTCACTCCTGTGAAAAACAGTTCGTAGACGCCGCTTCTTTGTCTCTTTAAAGCTTTATAAACTTTCAGACATACATTAGAAGATAAAACAGAATGCTTGCTGGAAAAATGTGGTTGAGAACGAGGTTTCTGGCAGAGGTAATCACTGGGCTAAAAGTGCCTTTGTGTAAAAGCAGATGAGACAAATACAGCTCTAGTCCTCCCCACTCACATTTCTTTTAGAATAGGATACAAATACACATGGACTTTCCAAGACCGCTCCTTGAGGGAGAACTAAGCAGTACATAACAGCTAAGAGAGGGAGAGCTCGCTCTTTCTGGTTTAGGAAACACTTTTTTTGGATGATGACTTTAAGATAAGCTTGCTGCAAATATGAGAAACACCGTGAAGTGTCAGGCTTGTGAAATGAGAAGTTTTGTTAGCTAATCTAGACTCTGTGAATTCCATCACTAGTATGGGGGTAATAGATGGGTTACCCTTAAGTTTCAGAATGTCTCTCTTTTCCCTGCCTTCAAAGCAGCTGCCATCCTGCCTGGCCTAGCTGTCTGCGCAGCTGTTCTGGGGCCTCCAGCGTACAGAAGTGAGTTCTCCAGGGTACTGCAGCCTATTCAGCTAAGCCACTCCAATTTTAAATGGAAAAACATCCAATACATTAAAATGCAGAGTTGCTCTTGCAGCCAGACAGCAAAACACCTGTAGCTATATCAGATATTCATCACGAGTGCATGCTTTACCTAGTAATTATATATACACCATCTTATAAAACGGAGATGCTATCCCATGCAGAGCACAAATCTGAAAGGCTGAAGGAATCTATCTGTAAAGGGCAGACGACACAGGCAGAAAGGCAAAAAACACAACCAGAGCAAAACGTGACCACTAGTCCAATCTCTCACAGCATCTCTGCAACACCCAGAGCTGGCATCGAGATCCAGCTGGGCGATGCTTTGGAAATACAGCCACTGCTAGGTGTACAACAACCTGCAGCCTCACCGTGCTGTAAGGGACAAGTCATCAGCACACACTACAGCCCGTATCTTCTATTTGTTCCCAGACAAAGGACAGCTAACACAAAGAGACACGCTCCTTTTCCAACTCCACTTGGAAGTGCAGAGCACTTTTTTCTAGACTAACACCAAGAGTAGCGAGAATGGAGATCTGTGAAAGCGCTTTCAAACAGAAAATAATCTGCACAGGACTTTCAAGTGGACAAGTTGTCAGAACATCAGAACAGACTGATTTTTTATTTTTTATTTTTTAAAATCATAATTGGAATAACAAGCCTTAAATTAACACTGTGCTGCAGTGAAGAGCTACTCAAGTAGTTTTCCCTACGCAGAATACCATAATTCATTCCAGATCAGACAAATTCAGTCCAAATGCTTTGTCTACAGCAGATGGAGGGTTATTTTTTTCCCAGTTATTTTCTGTATTTGTTTGTTTGGTTTTGGAAACAACTCTGCCAAGCTTTGCTAGTTGGCATCATCCAATTCAGATGCCAGGTACTCTCCAAACTGCTTCTGTAAGCAGGTGGGCCAGCAGGTTTAGTTCTGCTTGTTTTTAACTAAGACACTTAGAGAAACATTTTCACTCATTATCGTGACAGAATGGCTACCAGCAATATGGAAACATTTGTTGCCACTTACTTGTAATACGTAACTGCTTTTGGTCAGCCATGCTAACCCATGTTTGTAGCAGACATCCTATCCTCAGAAAAAGCCCTGTTTAGATTTTCTTCCAGCAACAGGCCTCTCTGTAACATCTCGCTGTTCTCTGCTACTGCAGTAGGGTGGGAGAGAAGTCATCAGTACTGGATTTGGTGTGTAATAAATACATAGTTTCAGTACAATTAAAGACAATTTCTTATTTTTTCTTAGCACCTCAATTGCTTACATTTCATAAGAGGCAAAACAACTCATTGATTTCCTAAAGCAGACAGAATCAGTAGATTTGCTCTTCTAGAGCACAGTAATAATGCTTGCCTTAAAACATTATCATGTCTAGAAAGATTAAATTGGTACTTAAAGCAATAACACGATTTGCTCTTTAAATCTTTGCATCTGATTTCACCTGTTAGTCATCTGCCACTGTAATTTGCTATGCAGTATCTAAAAGTACAGTCACCTTGAAAATTGCTGAGGGCCACAGCTGAGTGTTGGCTTGTTGTTACCCTTGCATAATTGAAGAAACTAAAAGCACTGGGAGAAATGGCGGTGTTACACAGAGTGCTATGGTAAAACAGGCACATGTGAATTTCTTACCCATACAGAGAACAGCCCACAGCTACAAATCTGTCTGTGCATTTGTTTTCTGGAAGAACATGAAGTACTTCTTATAGTCCAGCATCCCACTTTCTAGCTGGGACTACACTGCTGTTCCACACTTTCCCTCATTTTGTCCTAAACAACTGCTCCTGATCACTGTCTGGAACAAGGCATAAAGCAAGCCATTGGTTTGTCCTGATATGAACAATATGTTGTTGGTTGTTTTATGTTTGTTTTTTAAAGGATTAAATGGTTGATTTTGCACTGTTTTACCAAGGATAGTGAAAGCATTTTCCTAACAGTTTCATTACCCTTATTTTAGTTATCAGGTTTAGGCAGATCTCTTCTCCAACCTTAACAATCTTCATTTTTGCCTTGTTTCTCAATGTGTGCCACTTCCACCTCTATCTCCATTTCTTCATTCTGTCCTTCCAGGACTTCCCAGACTTTTAAGTAACTGTACACCATGCTGCAGCTGAAATCAGTACTCCAGGAAATGTATTCATTACAACAGCATAACAGCATCTACATTATTTTAAAAATATATATATATATATATTTTTTTTTTTCCTCACAAGCCCTGCATGTTTCTGAGCTGATGGTCTGCCTGCAGGTCTCAGGATCTGGAAACTACTAGCAACTTCCCAGAAACATACTTCAGAATTTTAACTGCATCATCACTTTATACTGGAATTAATCCCAGCAGTAGAAGTGAGCCGTGAGTTCCAGTTGCTTCACTGGCTGTCCTGGCACAGTGTGCTAAAGCTTCTGTTCTCACTGAGGGCCCGAGGATAGTGGCAGACGAGCTTTTTCTCCAATTTACAAGAGATAAAGATAATAACACTGAAAATCTTAATAGGAAGACCGATACACTTAAGCTTCTCTTTAACGATGAGTAGCTTTCAGTTCTTTGCAGTTTATGAACGGATTGTAACAGTTTGTGACATGCCATCTGCTTCCACAGTCTTGTCAGCAAGACCTAGGGACATGCAGTAGTCATTCCAATACTGACGGGATCACCTGGTTTTATTAGGAATGGAAACACAGCATTGGTAGGAAATCAAATGCATATGGGCAGAATTGTCAACATTGAAAAAAGTGCAGTCCTTATGATAATGCTACTAATTTTAAGAGTAGTAACTTTTCTATTAAGTCTATAAAAAGGCATATGTATGAAAAGAAAATATGGTACAATACACAGCCTCCCAGACTTGGACAGTGTGACCATGATTGCATAAAACTACCTGGAGCAGGAAGAGAGGACCAGATGGCATGCTGAGTCAGATCCATTTTCCATTGGCAACTTGACAATTAGATACATTACTTGAAATTCATCTAGCAGCCCGAAGAGCCAAAAAAAAATAAAAAAAATAAAAAAATAAAAATGATTAACAAAAAAAAATAAAATAAAATCAGCACTTCATGTGCAGTAACCCACCCAGGATCTCTGCTTGGCCATGCACCACAGGAGGAGCATGCATGGGATGCAACGCACTACTGGCACCCAGGAATTGTTGCCTACACACTCTGCGCTGAAGGAGCCAGAACAGGGAGCTGGGACAGATCAACTGTGAGAGCAAGGTAGCGATCTGATTCTCTACATCTTTATGACATAACGATGAAGTGGGCTATAAAGATGCACAGAGCAATCCCGTGCAATCTATGTCACCAGGACTCCTTTCACATCTTCTTAACTTTCATTTACCAGCAGGCTTCTGGTGGCTAGACCTTTTTTTTGGCCATTAGCACGAGTCAGTTCTGAAGGAAAAGTCAGCATTTCAGCCAGCTAAAGGGGCGACAGAGGATAACCCAGCAGGCACGGCTGTCCAGCCGCTTGCGTGGAAGTGAAAAGCTTCCTGCATATGCAGTCACATACTGTCTGACAGGAAGTATTTGGAAAACAAGGGCCCCACAAATATAAGTTCTCAATGGCAACAGTTTCAAAAGATAAATGAGGGCTGCCACAGGAAATAAATGGATGTGCTGAGAGGTAAGACCCATTCACAGGGAGATTTAAGGAGCTTGATAGAGATGAGAGATTCCTCCCATCTCTGGGATGCACACAGTCTAACACGCAGACAAGGTCCATGTTCACTTTCACAAAACAAACTTGCTCCCCTTTAACCAAAGTCAAAACCAACAGTTTTCATTTCAAATTGCACTTGTGAAACCCAGACTACCTTCCAAGAAGTTAATCAAAGGGTAACTATTTTGTTTTCCATTAGGAGACAAACCCACAAGGCCTGTGACAACTTAAATCCCTCAGGATACCTTACACCCATTGCTGAGTTCTTAATAGCATGAAAGAAAACCACCTCAGGGTTCTTTGAAAAATAAAACTTCCTCACAGAATGAGGAAGCATATCTTGTTCATCCCACTTTTCATTTTTGTGAAACAGAGGCCAAAACCACACACCATCTTTCCACAAAACTTGCTGGCAGCCAGAATAAATGCTTAGAAAGGCAGGAAAGTGCAACAGGGAGAATAACTTGCTAAGAAAGAAAGCATCTAGAAATCACCGGTATCACAGTAACTGGAAACAGTCACCTCAGAGCAGAGCACCATTTTCTAACTCTGGTCTGGAAAACGTTATATCCAAGAATCTTGTTATCATGGTTTCTGACAAGCACAAGAAGAGAGGTCATACTGACCCAAGAGAACTTACTTCCACTGCAGGTGACGTTGTTTAATTGTGTACCTCAGATATGATTATAAATAGAAATCTTATTTGTTGTTTTGTTTTGTTTTTTTTTTTTTTTAAATCCAAGCTGAAACAGATCTTCTTGTCTGCCACTCTGATTTGGTCAGTACTGGCAAGGTGAAGTGGAACATGTGGCAAGAGGAGGCTGCAGCACTGAAACTGAGACCTGATGGTTCAGGTCAGAAAAGCACAAGCAAAAAAATGTGAAACCACTGAGAGGGTGATAGGTCCAGCCTTGCTACTCCCTCCATTTCTAGCTTGCTGCTATATTTCTCCATCCTCATCCGAGCTCCCACTGCTGCTTCCACTGCTGCTTTCCCCACTCTCACTGCTCTCTTCCTGCTGGGCCTGGCTGTGGGCTGCTGCTGCTGCCGCCTCTGCTGCTGCTGCTGCCTCTCTCTCTTGCTGCTTCAGTGCGGCTGCCTTCTTCTCCTGCTCCGCATGGCTCTTCATGTGAGCACTGCGACTCTTCACCTTGTAGAACACCCTGAGGAAATATAGGTGCATTAGCATAGGTCTCACTTACAGCTTTCTCCTCCACTAATTCACTGGAGGAGCTTTCCATAGCTATACCCTCAAGTTTGTGAGCTTCAGCAGGTTGGCACTGCAACAAAACATCTACAGCAAACACCACTTCTGCCTCAGCAGGTATCAGTGCACTGGTTGAAGTATTAGCAGAAGATCCTGAGCATCCTTGAGTTACTTGCTTTGTTTCTTAATATATTTTCTAAATTCAGAGAGGCAACACTGGCATCTGAAACGCACACGTGGCTGCTTAACACAACAGGGCCCCACTTTTTAGCCATTCCCCTTACACCACAAAAATACAACAAACATGGAAGTCAACAGTCAGTTGCCATTCCAGACACTTATCCACACAGCTGGAAACATTTGAGCTTTTTCCTCCCAATTCTCTGCTACCATGATCTACCCCTCTATTGCTCACCATTAACTATTTTGAATTGGCATCAAATGTCACAAGAGAGGTTTATGAATCCTTTCCTACTCCTTCTCTGTCAGTGGCCATGGTCAAGTCTTACCCATTTGCCTTCTAACAGCTCTAACCTTTCCAATACAATGTGCTCTCTGAGGACACAGGGACAATATACCTTTGCAGGATCAGCTAAGTCCCAGATATAGCAATAATTTGTTAACAGCCCTTTGATACAACTAGATGGAGATCTCATTTTCTTGCCATCCAAATACTACACACCACTGAAATGCAGGCGGTGTCTCATGCCATTTGAAGAATGGCCAGAAGGTAATTAGCCAAGTAGAAGTATCTTAATATGAAGATACCTCTGATATGAAAGACATCTCAAAGCCATAAGTTGTTAAGAAACAAACAAAAAAAAAACCACTGTAAAAACCCCTAGATTAAGTAGGGTAATACTTCATTAAAATTATTGCCAGTCTCTCCAGCCTGCTCTACTGTAATTCCACGGCTACTGCTGGAAGCTAAGTTGCTCTTACCTGCCACACTTTTTACATGGAAATGTATTTTCTGTGTTCTGGATTTTACTGGTAACATCTGATTTTATCTTCTGTTTTCGCCGCCTCCTCTGAACTGGAGCAGGAATAAGCTTTCGAGGCTTCATGGTCGTCTCCCTCGGCCTTCTTCCAATTCTGCCTGTAACAGTTGCCTCTCGACTCCTCATATGGGCATCATTGGCCTTTTGAGAAAGGGAAATGTAAGGCAAACAAACCAAAACCCCCTTCTCGCTGTGGTCCTATGTATACATCAACTACAAATAAAGTTGGGTTTCCTTGCCTTACTCATCTCAGTTCTTCCAGAACGGCACACAGTTTTGTTACCAGCAACACTCTAAGCTACCTCAGCCCAGCCCTTGTTCTGAAAGAAGGCAGAGACTTTTAAATCTTGAACTGTTGACCTCGTATTTTCTAAACTACTTGCAGAGTGAAGGTAGTATAAAAAGCACAACATGCACAATGCAGCACTTACTATTAAATCATCCTGTAGTGTCTGTTCATCTTTGAGAAGGAGTGTGCTCTTCTTTCTGTTATCCAACCCTTCCTCTGCTTCCTCTTCCTCCTCTTCTTCACCTTCCAAGTGCCCCTGTTCTTCACTGAAAAAGTCCCTTCTGAGAGGAAGAACACGTGCAAACCTGTGGGAACTCTTCACCAGAAGATAAAGGAACTGTTAACCTTGGTGTCTGCAAGTAAACGTCATTATGTGACACAGGACACACAGCTTCTAAGTCTGAACTCTGCACTGGCCAGACTGTTTTGGTCCTGATTCAACTACCAAACAAGACAGCACACAAAATCAAACTTAGCACCATAGCCCAAGAGAGATAAGAGAAATTTAAGAAATTACCTTGATGTCAACTTCAGCTTCATCTCGCACAGACTTTTCATTAGCAACATCTATGTCCCCAAAAATTAAGGTCCCATTCCGACCAATTTTCACTTGCTTCTTATACGTGTAATAGAATTCCACACACTGAGCCACTGTCTTGGTTTTTATCTGGTGTTTGGAAAACATAAAAGTACAGTAGATTACATGATTTTAAGAAGGCTTATAAACAATCACTAAGGGTGCAATAAATACACTTTGTGCTTTTCTTTTCCTAGCAGTCTTAATCCCACTATAACTGCTCTTAAACCCTTATTTCCCATGTTCTCTTCTGTCTGCCTGCCCCATCCTACAGCCCATTCCCTACCACCAATGCTATTCATTTTGAGGAACGCAAGACCAGCTTCCCAAAGAAAAGCTGGCCAATGTAAAGGTGACAGAACCTGGCACTTTGTCTGCTTACTGCACTTCTTAGCCTCTGAAGCATTCCAATTGAGCTGTCAGGCTTGAGAGCAGCCTTTCAGTTTTATGGGAGTTTTATTTTACAGCAGCACTTCGGAGTAGACCAGAGCAGAATACCGTTCCAAAAATGGAAAGGAAGGTTTGCAGCACTTTCCCATTTTGGCCACATGCATTTCATACACATATAGCGATACGCAATTATCAGTACAGACCTATGTCCATCTATATATTCTCTATCAGGGATTATTTTGAAAGTTTGGAAGTATATTCTTAATTTCTGGGCTTTTACAACTTAAATGCATTTTGGATGTTTTATTCAGAGAAAACAAATGCAGCTCCCGCTTCTATGCTCTAAGTCCTTCAGGTGCTTTCCTCCCACTGAGATGTCGCACCTCATGGAAAACACATACGAACAATCATTTTAAATATCAACCTAACAGCAAACGGCACAAAAGGATGCATCATTCACATATCCTTCTTTGGTCCTTTTCATCAGCAACAAGGATGTGTTTCTATTTAGTTTTATGAGCAATCCCTATAAGCTGTATTGGAACATTACCAGCACTCTATAAATATGCCCTGTAGAAGCGATATCTGCACTATGTGGACTAATGGAAGCAATGCAGAAAGTACAAGGGTGGAGTAAACAACAACAGAAGAAAAAAAAAAAGCCAACCCAATCCAACCATTATTGTTCTAGCCATCTCTGGTGAGATTGTGCTGTGCTGGATTATAACATTTCTACAAAGTCTTCTGAGTGCTTAATACTGAGGTTTCAGAAAAAGCAGGATTTAATCTCCTGTATTAAATATTCAAACATTAGAAGATATCATTGCCATAAAAAACAGCAACAGTAAAACACTTACCAGCTTTTGGACTAAGAAAAAGTCCTTCTTGTAGATCGCAATGCCTTTGTTGAAAAGCTTCTTTTCAGCAACTTTCCAACTGTCGGATCCTGTAGATTTAAAATGTTGCAACTAAGTCCTTGCAATTTCAAATGTTAACTCTATGTACTTTTTCTTAAATTTCCCTTTAAATAAAAGGAATGCACACATAGAAGGGTACAGACTTAGTCTGCACTTGATGCTACATAACTGCAGGCTGCTGTTAACCCTTCCCTTACTGTTTCACTTCATTCTAGATCTAGTACTCATCCCTCCAGGTTAACTCAGTTCAGCTTGCTAAAACCAGCTAATCAGAAGAACTACAATATCTTCCAACAGAACAGCAAGCTTAACAGACACACTCTGTGGTGGTCCAGTCATTACATTTGATAACAGAAAAATGGTAGGGGCAGGAGAACAGGAACTTCTCTTTCAGTGGAAATCCACAATACCAGATGAGATGTAGCAGCAAACTGTACTCGACAATTTATAACATCCTAAATATGTTAGTATTCTAGCATACTTGCCTCCAATAATAAACATTCCAGAATCTCCTCCTCCCTTATAGATATACCAAAGCAACAGCATTACAATAGCAGTGTGTAATAATGAATAAATGCAAGTTCTATACTTTGTGGCAGCAGGTATAAAATGTCTCTCTCCCACTTTGCATCAGGACTCTCAAGCAGCTAAGGTCACCCTAGATCACTGAACTTAACAAGTGCCACACAGCCTAACAATTCCTAATTAGGTGTGACACTAAAAAGACAGTTTATGGCATGTACATTTCACAGAAACAATGACAGGCATCAACAGTTGGCTGAGCAGTTCACCTCCTAGCTTTCTTCAGCGAGCTTGAGATCATTTCCCTCACATCCCCTCTTAACTCCACCATATGGAAATCCACACCAAAGAGGCTATGACCCCAAAGTTGCCACAGTCTTTCCTTTATGAACTAATCATTTTTTTGCATTCACTGTGGTTTAGTATAAGGGATCAGATTCCTTTTTTCCCCAGTAAAAGAAACCAGAATACACACATATGCAAATTCATAGATGCACATATTCTGAGAGATGGAGTGTTTCTTAAATTGTGTCATGATTTGCACATGCGAAATTCCTGGCAAGCCATCATCTGACTTACTAGGGAGAAGCGTTGCTTTTAACTCTTATTATAATGTTACAGACTGTCCCAGAAGAATAGGAAAGTACGGAAGAATTCCCTTAAGACATATAGGCAGCACAGAGTTATTCTGGTTAGCAAACCTGTGTAGTGATAATCTGCCAGTGGATGGGTAGGTGATCGTACTGGCCCCTTCAATAGCAGCTTGGTCAGAGCTCCCTAAAATAAACAATACAAAAATTAAAAAAAAAAAAAAGATCAGGTAATTGTCAATCCACTCCTTTCTGGTAAGTTAATTGAAAAGAAGTTCTTCTCTTTTTCCTACATCACAGTTAATACCTGTGACATGATGTGGGACAACTTTAAAATCACATTCTTGACTGTTGCAACAATCGGAAAGATCAGTGCAATGGAATGCTGATACGAAAGATGTTATGACAAAGGGACTAGCACGATAGAAAGGCGTTACGAAAGAAAAAGTGCTCACCCATCTCTGAAGATGTAGGCTCACAATAGAAACTCCATAACGGAGGGATCTCCAACCAGGGATCCTTCTCCAGTGGCAGTTGGCCCTTAAATGGGGTCTAAGAGAGGTGCAGCCACGCTCCTCCTGTTCTGGTCACACACCTGAATTGCCTTCACCTGCGCTCCCAGGGCTGACCGGGTCCCTTCCCCAGCTGCTCAGTCAGTGGTTCAGGCCATGACTCAATGGTTACCATGTAACTGTCTACTAAATTCTGGCTTCCACTGACAAGTGGTAAGCCTCTCCACTTATATTTAAGACAATGTTTAAAATTCATTAGGCAGTCTCATCTTACTCAGTCTACTAGATTGACAGTTAAAAAGCCAAAAGTTTGAAGCTTGAAATATGAACAATAGGGAATGAACATGGTAGTGTACATCAGGAAGAACACTTTACGGACAGCAACATCTCCAAGAGACACTAAGCAATGTGAACTAAAAGCAAAGGACAGTCTTCAAGAAGTTTCCATTTGTCAAATAACAGGTCACCTGGCCTTTGTTAAAATCTTTCACCACATCAAGGCAAAAAGGTGGGAAGACTCACCAGAATGCTTCCCTTTTCTTCATGTAAGAAATGCAGTGCCAGCTCCTGGTTGGTTCCACCTCCAGGAAAAATGCTTGAGCAGGCAGCAGCTAGCAGGCTTTCCACTATTCACAAAGATATACCAAACAAATTCAGATTAGAAGATTAAAATTGAGTTTCCTAGAGAATTCACACAACTAGCTAGATCTTTTGAAGCAGAATTAGACATAACAGAAGATAAAACCAAGATGATGAATGACCTTGCAAATTTATTTGAGTCAGATTTGGACAAAGGAATTAATTAGACTGCAAGGTAACAGAGCAGTGCCACAAGGAGCACTATTTACACATGGAGGTATTTTTGCAACTTGTCTCCTCTAATGTCTTCCAATCTCCCTTCACCTCAGATTTTTTTTTAATTCCCCCTCTATTCTATGATCTATACAAAGTTTTCATTTCATAATACCCTTTTTTCTCTTTATTAAGAAAAAATTCTTCTAAGACCACCCACATTCCCTCTTCAGCATCTGTACATGCCACAGCCTGTGTGCATCAAAAGCAGACAACTACTCAGTCTGCTAACTAGCTGACACAGCTCCTGCTTCCTCCTGTCTAACGTCTACAACTTGATTTTCCCAAATACTATTATGTCTAGAGCATCTGTTTAAAAGTTGACTACGCTTGACAAGGAAGTTTCATTGAATGCAAGTCTCTCTTTGACAGGTAATAATGGTCCATTTTATCTCAATAAATAAATAAAATTCCTATCAACCTCCCAGCCCCCACAAACAATCCAGAAAAATAAGTTTTATTCCTAAGATTGCTTTCAAGACCATTTAAGTATGCCATGGTAACTGGCAGCTCTATTTGAAGTTATGCCTACAGTAGACACGTGGTTAACTCTACCACGGCTATGGCACTCAGCCCTATGTACCAGCCTTCCATGTTCTTACCATTCTGTTGGGTGACTCTGTTGGTTTCCAGGTCGCCCCATGGCTGCCACACCAGCTCTGCTTTATGTTCATCAGCTGCTGCCAGAGATCTGTCTTGGAGTGAAGGGATTTCTGCTTGAAAGCGAGTTCCTACATTTATACGCCTGCAGAAAAGATAAGTCACGGTCAGGTAATTTCTACAATACCCAAACAGTCTCATCCCTTGTAAAAATGCCAATTATGGAGAAACCAAAATACAGCAGGCTCTGTCATATGGTAAGAACAGCTTTCAGGTACTGTACATTAGAACTGAGAAGATAAGAGGTTTTATATTCACTATCAGTTTCCGTTTTTGTGTCCCAGGCACAAATGAGGGTCTTCTGGCCTCATTTGTGAGAGGGAGAGTAGTGGCTGGAAGAACTGGAGGAAAAGAATGCGAGCTAGGAGGGATTTCAGAAATGACCTTTTATCCTAAAACCAAACATAGAATTATTGTGTCCCTATGCAGTAAGAGCCTAAAAGTATTGCGAGTATTGCACCTGCAATATCCAAATAAAACCAGATTTCCACCACAAAAGCCAATCAGTTACTTAAATAATCTGATCTAACCTGGCCTGCTCCAAGTAGGGGCTTGTCCAAGTGACCTCCCAAGATCCACTGCAGCTAAGTTATTCCATGACTCCTTTAACGTGAAAGCCTAGATTTCAGTATAGCAAAAGCTGCTGCCCGTAATCAGTGCTGCTGGGACATCCTGTGGTACAATTACATGTGGCATCATTCAGAATTGAGGCTAGCTGAGGAGTGACTACAAGAAAGACTTGAAAGGAACTGAACTTCGAGACTCTTAAGACATTCAGATCTGTGACACCAGCTGCCTATTAATCTGCTTCCCAAATAGAAGAATTAAGCTTCATTAGTACATTTCCTATTCTAAATCTCTGCAATCAAATAATCTTTTAAGAAGCATTAGCAGAAGGTCTGACAAAGCAAGCAATTAAGAACACAATATGTGGCAATCATAAGTTATAATCAGCTTTTAACAGAATCAAGAATGCAAACCAATGGATCAAATTGTACTTTTTTTTTCTTTTTCTTAAAAACAAAAAATAATTTTAAAAATGTTTCCTGCCATCCTTTCTTTATAGAAGATACATCTACATAACAGACCACAACACTACTGCACAAATTAGCACTAAAGTAGTAAACTAATTACTTTGACAACACAAAGTGACACTACTTTGTGATTTTAAAATCTAAAGTTTTCTAATCTGCCTAAACATCTATTCACTGAGTCTTAAGATAACAAGATATCTCTTTGCATACTAATGCAAGTTCATTTTCTTTTGTCAAAAGGAAGTTAAAAGTCACCATGACTTGAATTTTATAGTAACAAATTTGAGAAATTTCATCCACAACTTAATCCGCAGCCAATAGTATGTCATTAACTTCAGCATTTTAAACCATTGGAGGCAACAGCAAAACTTGGTAACATCATGCAAAGATGATCAAGATCTGCTGAGAAAACAAAAATATCTGTTCAAGAAGAGCTTCACTTCAACCAACAACAAAACAATGAATTAATCTACTGTCAAAACAGATTAAAAACAAACCAAAATAAAGCTGTACTTGTTTATTTCTATGAAATTGAACTGCTGTTGGTGCGATACAAAATACAGGAGCAAAGAAATAGTGATTATCTGCTTGAGTTGTCCTGGAGCCAGAGTCTGGGCCCACAGGGAATTTGTGAAGGTGACAAGAATAACCTGAGTTTATTTGCAATTGCAACAGGTTTCAATCAGCTCAGGACAGCCAGCTGCCAAAAATGTACAAAACCTGAACTTCCAACAGGCAGGAGAAAGGGGAAGAAACCCTATAAGTTGACAACAAATGCTACAGCTAATCGTTAAAATGTGGAGAATTTTGGAAGTAGAAGACAACATATTTATTTGGAGATGGTCTAAATTAAATTTCAAACATTAAGAAGATACGCTACAGTTAGAGCAGAGATTCCTGACTGCAAGGAGTCAGGACAGTAGAGCCACATGAATGCTACATCACATGGCTATCACCATGCCATACATCTTTATGCTTAGATTTTGCAAGAGTTCAAACAAAATTTTAACTACCCTGCTGCAGTTCTACAGGAATTTATTCCAACTGATAACATTCCTGGAATTTACAAGAGCTGTACAGAGACACTTGCAGCTTTGCTTTTCCTGACAGGTTTAGCAGGACTGGCACCAAGCCTAAAATCGTAACTCCAGTTTCTCTATTTCCAAACTGTGTTCCCTAGTGCCGCTGGGTTTTAATGTCTGATCTTTCCCAGCATACAAACAGATAAAAAGATTAATTAAGCTTATTAGTTCAGGCCACACTGCATGCAAATGGCTACCATGCTTTCAGACTGAGCTGGTCTGAAAGGGAACAAAACCATGTTCACATTTGTGCTGAAGCTAATACGTGCCACATGGATAACCTGAAATCTGAGCAGCCTATCTGAAAGCTAACTACATTTGTCCTTATTCTTCTTTGTTCTTTCACTAAAGGAGTGTTATTTTCCCACTCTCAAACAATTATAGATCTTCCAAATATGTGTATATAACAAAACAAGAGAGTCGCTTAACTCACTCTGCTGACCAGTACTAAAAAGTAGGTAAAATCACCAGAATTAAAAAGTGCATTTGCCTAAATGTTACTTATTGCACAGAGTTGTTTTTTAAAAGACCGTTTATATTTTGAGCCACTAATAAGAATAGCTTTAATGTTTCTAAGAGGATATATCAACTATACACGGAGCAGGTCAAAGGTTTAGGAGTGGGAAGAGAAGCAGGTTTACTACCAGGCTAAGACTCTGCTGGGTACTTACGGTTCAATGCTGACTGGGGTGGCTTCTCCCACCACAGAAAGAACAGGAGGCGTAACCTCTGAACTGTCTGCAAGGCAAAGAAAGAACTGCTCAGACTCATCACCTTCTCACGAGATATTTTCTTCACACAGATGATAAATCTGTCAGAGCTATCCATATTTCAAAACAGGTACCCATATGCTAAAGAAGTTTAAGATGTCCAAGTAGAACTCAGCTTTTACATCTTACTAATAACTACTTACTGCCTGCTCAGCCCAAGATAATGACAGGCTATAGAAAATGAACTGATTTTTTATTATAGAAAATGAACCGATTTTTCCATTCCTGAGAATGTCAGTAGGGGGTGTTGGAGATTACTTGTGAATGCATCTTAACATTTATGGACTGATGGAAGGAGCACTGCAGTCCCTTCATCCTAGCTACCCAGACTTTATCACCAAGAAATCTCATTTTCACATACTCCAGAAGTCATGATTATCCTTCTATTGCTCCACAGTTCCTAAGCACAAATTAGCCAAGAAGGAAAGAAGGGAAAGAAAAAGTGGAACTTACTTGATCTAAGCAGAGTTCTGTGAGCACTTTTAGGAGTCATTGGAGGTGGAACCGGATGACCACTTGAAGAGAGGATAGCATTAAAATATAGCCCAGATCCTTCTCTCACTGGACTAAGAATTGGTGGAGGAGTGTAAGGAGGTAGTTCAAAGTTCCTATCAGAAGGATGGTCTGCCAGACGGACAGGTGACCGTAAGTGGCTCTGATACGGTGTAATATTAGAATAAACAGGTGGTGCAATAAAGGTGCCAGCTTTTGGTGGTATGAAGAGTGGCTCAGGTCTTGGGCGCTGCTTTGGTTTCCGGGCAAAGCCCTCTGCTTCATCCTTTGGAACAGCATGTTCATGCTATTAGAAAAAGGTTATATATTTAATTTCATTATAAGGCCTTAAATCACATGAAAACTTTCAGCAATACGACCATGTTCTTCCATGGTAGCTCAAAATCTGTTAGGGCACCTGTGGAGGGTGGATCTCAACAATTAGCAAAGGGAAAAAGCAGAAGATGATAGGGAGCTATGTGGGACCTACTAGGTAGCAACACTATCTCCAAGCATTTATGAAGCTATATTTTACAGCAATCACAAATATGTCTGACTGAACCTTTGGAAAGATGATAAAATCTGATGGTAGCTAGTAAAGAGCACATATAAGTGCAGCAGAACTCTGACACACATACAAAGTGATATTAGACAGAGATAAGAAAATAGCAGAAAATATCACAGTATTGTCTTAAATGGTTGTGTATTTAAATGCACAGAAACCTCCTTAGATGCCTGCCATTTATCTCTGGTATCAGAATACTCTACTTCTCAAGAGGACAGATAAAAAAAGTCTGAAAAACAAAAACCCACTGATCACCAATACACTGAACAGGAACATTAAGGTACTGATCTCCAAAACCTCAGAAAGATATTTAAATTTCATAAGAATAAATCTTCAGTTTCCATTTTATTCACTCTTGGAGATATATACACACTACTCACAATTCATTACTATCCATATACATATGGAGAAAGAATTATTTTCTCAAAGAGACAAAATATTTCTTTTCAGTGTTATTGTCCATCTGGCTTTATTTGCTCTACTGTTTAGTAGTGGAGCACTGGTTTACTATACTAGTAGTAGCAACAGGTCATGAAAACCCAGTGATACCTCAAATATATGGCAATATTATGAAATAAAAAAAAAAAAAAAAAAAAAACAAAACATTGCCCCATCCCAAGTTCAAAGGACGAGATCAAACTACTTTAATAGAAAAGTTTACGGGTAAAAAATACATAATTAGAAGTAACAGCGATGGTTCTCTTTGGTTTCTTCACTTGCCCATACCTGATTTGAGGTTTCCATGTTAGTATTACGATTAGATCGCCTCCGAGTGACTATCACAGAAGGCTTGCGTTCACAAGGAGTTCGATCATTTGTTTGGCCTCTCTGGAATTTCCCATCCTCAGACTTCTCTTTTTCAAGGTTTTGCAAGTCAATTTTTCTCACTGGCACAGATACAGGAATGATAAGAGGCACAAGGCTGCTATCCTCCCGGGGTTTTTTGGGAGCTGGTGAAGAACTGGCAAATTCCACAACACTTTTAGCAGCTGTAGGTCCTGGAGCTGCTATCAGCACACTTTTCTTCTCTTCTGAAGTATCCGATTCCTGAGAAGAAAGACAGATAACTTAAAAGTTCTGTAGTGCTTGCATAATGAATCAGATGCTCTCTCACTTGCACAGTATATCAACTTTCTCAATGCTATTTGCAAGCTGAAAGGGATTTGAAAAGCATTATTGGAGGAAAAAGAATACTTGACAAAATCATGATCAACATTTGTTAGGATTAGTTGAGGATTCCTTCAAGTCTCAAACGCTTTGCCATATAACTTTCTCAAAGGTTCTTCAGTTTTAGTAATGACCATAAGCTGCAAATTATTAATTTTGAATGTTAGACTTCTATACCAGAAAAGACTGAAACTTGATAACCTTAAATCTCTCATAAAGAATTAAAGAAAATAAGCTAGGTTTCTAGTGTACTTTTCCAATTTACTCAACAGCAGCTTTCCTTATTTGTAAGTGCAGCCTTTGAGATTTGCCTTCCAAGCCTCCTGAAGAAGTTTTGCTCAGTAGAATCAACAAAGCATAAGTAAAAGCCAGAATGTTTTGCATTGGTGTTATAGCTTCCATATCTCTGCTTTCTTTTACTCATGGAAATTCTAAAAAACTGAGCTTCAAGGACGTAAGAATGGATGATGAGTTACTGAACAGATACACGGGTACTGGAGCACCAAATAACCTAAGAAACTTTTAGAAAAGTGATTTCTACTCCTTCAAATGACTATCTGCGTGTTCATTCCATTCTAGGACCACTCCTCCAAAGTAATTGCCAGTTCACTTGGAAGCCAGATGTCAAAGGACAACTTTCAACAACACCTCCCTTCAGGGATGCAAAAGTCCTTCTCAAATTGCAGACAAGCATAATCTAGAAGCTGTAGAAAATGCTTCTTTAGACGTTTCAGAACTTCACTCAAACTCCATGCTGTGTTTGGAAAGTGATTAGAATGCAAATTCATTCTCTGTCAGAGTCACAATCTAATGAGGAATTCATGTGAACAGCTTTGTGAAGTGGAAACTAAGGCACATTATCTCAGGTACAATGAGAGATCATATGTCACTAAGAATACCTAATGCTAATAAAAATCTTAGCATAAGAAGATTCTGTTGTAAGGTTTCAAAACTCTCCTGTCATTTCAGTGTTGTTACAGATCAAGAGAGCTGGCTTCACTGGAGAGCGAATGAACTAGCTTTAACTGGTGCACAAATAATCAACCTAACAGCTAAAAGGACTAGAATGAAGTCCCACTTTAATCCTAGATTTATATTCAAAGAAGTGCAATCTCACCGTCACAAGATGCCAGATCAGCCAGTGCTTGAAGCTGGAGCTCTGGACTCTCCAAGAGGCCTAAATCTAGGTGCTAAGCCTGAGTAAGTAAAATTAATCAGAGCAAAGAGATTTAGGACTTCCTATCTATAAGATATTTTATTAGAGTAACACAGTATGTTTTATCCCATAAACGGCCCTGCAGTTTCAAAATTTGGCTGCTTCTTCACAGACTGGAGGTATCATCCCCTGCTGCATGACAATGAAACATAGAACTGATAAGTCACATTTGGCATCAACTGGCACAGACTGTGCTTAGAAGGAATCTGTGAGCTTTGAGAATCTCCCTTCACTCCACAATGCTGACTGATACCCATACTGTCCCAAGAGGTTACCAATCTTGGATTTGAAGGACATTCATCATGCTGACAGATATGACACTCAAGACCACTACTTATAGATATTAAGGGGCTCTTGCAAATTTTTGTAGCCTAATTTTTTTAAAGAGATCTTTTAAAAGAGATAAACAAGTCATCTACTGGAAAAAGATGCCCAAAAAAGTAACTCACGGGTTCATACTGCTATATATGGGTCTCCATTCATCAAGGAGATCTGTGCTGATTATCACATTATTACTGAGGACTAGTTAACTAACCGGGTATACCTCCAAAGTATTCTTTCAGCAGTGAGATCAACAGTAGATATCTGTGCATTAGCATTAAGAGTGGTCTCTTGCACTGTTTAACACTATAACGTGATGGAAAACACAGTTTTTTTTTGACACTGCTGCAGATAAAGGTCTCATTCTTACCAGATGACTGTTTTTTTTTTCCTCCTTGCATAGCTATCACTATTACAAACATTCTGGTAAATACTTCATAGGTACCTGACAGGCTAATGACAATACAAAGAAGTAATGGTAATACTGATATGTGAAGAAGCACCAGTTCTGACCAGTCTAAAACCTCAGATACTTCCTCTGTGATATACACTGATCTCTACAAGTCAAGAGACATGAACTTATTTCCTGACTGCAAGGAGGAAATTATGGCAGCTAATCACACAGAAGCTGTTACATTGCTTTGGCTCTATGATGGGTCAACTGTGCTCCTTTTATTTTCATGTCTGGGAGGTAACCAGCAAAGCACTCTCTTCTCTGAAGATAAGAGAGATGACTACTTCTAAGGAAAAGCGATGGGAGGAGACCTGAACAGTAGAAGAGATAAAGAAAAGGCACCACTGAAAAATAAATATAAATAGCTCAGACAGCCTCCAACAAGATGCTTTGCTCCACAGCAGTGAGATTTCTCACACACTTACGGTTTATTAGGAGGGGATACAATTGATTTTGGAGTCAGAATAAAACTAAATAATTTTGTAAACAGTTTGATTGTGCTTGGAGGTAGGCAAAAAGGAATCATCAGACAAGGGACAGGACCATCATTTGTCAAATTGCTAGTGATTTTCAGCCAGTTCAGAATCCCTATTACAGAAGAGGTAGTAGGAGGGCTGCTGGACAATTCCAGCAAGTGCAACTTGCTGCATTTTCATTTGGACTCTTGCATAAATACTGACAGATGCACTACTGGCCTAGAGTCTTTCAGTGGATCCACAGAAACACATCAGTCATTTTGGTATTGACCATGTATACTCCTCAAGTCATCTCTAAAAGATGTCAAATACAGCAGATATATTCAAGATGAAAACTAAGAGTTGAGATTTCACTGCAATCTGTAAGCAGCAAAAAAAACACCTTAAAGAGGCAGACAGAATAGATGGGCAGATCTGGTGCAAAGCATCATTTATGCCACTGAACATGTATTTCAATACTGCTGTCTAAAATAATGTTTTCACATATACCTACTACACCGGAATGTTCAAATAACTAATTGAAATTATGAATATATCTTCTTTTATCAATAATTTAATCCTATAGCCTAATCATACGCTCTTTGCATAACCTGTACTAGGGAAGGCTTCTTAGTTGTTTCTATCAGAAAGACACTGGTAAGAGAAGACAACTTTCTTCAAAATGTTTTCTTTTTTTCTCATGTGATATCCAATCTCTTTAGAGACAAAGTTTATCAGACACAGGGTAAGAATTTTAACCTCCTTCCAAACCTCATCCTGGAAGCCTGAAGAGATCCAAACACAAAAAGCTCTTCAGCTAGTGCCTCCATGGAAGCAAACAAGCTGCTTGTTTGCTACAAGGAGCGAATGAGCATTTGTCAAAATGTTTCTCTGGTCTTTGCGTTATAAATCGAAACACAAGCAGACAAGCCTTCAAGTGAGTAACTTCTTGTTTCACCTGTCAGGACATTTTTCCAGCTTCTTAGTAAGTTTTCTCTTGCCAGTGTTTGATCAGACTGCAGTTTGTATCACATCTGGTAAACAGCTTGTTCAACCCGTGTGAGAGAAAAAGGATTCATGACAGTGACAGACACTGGTTGCTGTACAAGAGATGGACTAGGTTATGGATACTCGTCTCACTGTTTCTTACTGCAGTTCCTTTATTCAAGAAGCATATGCCTCTAAGGAAAAGACTGGAAAAAAAACAGCCACAGGCAGACTAGGAAAAAAAAAATACCTACAGAAGGGGAAAAAAAATTTCTTCCCTTTGTTATCTGATTGGTCAGCAGCTTGAGCAGCAAACCTGTAGGTAAAGCAGTTTATGCTCAAACAGTTGTACTTCATCACTCCCTAGCAACAAAGCTTCCAAAGAAAAAAGTGTATTTTAACTTCTCATAAGAGGCACTCATTGAAAGATTAGTCTAACCACACCCAAAAGAAAACTGCAAAGCACACCTCATGAACAAACAACAAAAATGTTACCACTTGTCTCTCCTGCTAATTCTGAGCCTTGCCATCTTGCCAAACTGTATGCATACTGGACAGTTAGGCTGATGGGACACTAAAAGGACAGTAGTAGAGAATTACCTTGTCACTCAATACAATTTCTTCCCTGTTCAAGTCCTACAGAAAGTCTACATGCAGACTTTGTCCTCAGATTATCAATCTGAGCAGCTGCTGCTGGACATTCTCACAGAAAAAAGAAAAAAAAAAAAAAAGATTTTATAACCAGCACAACTTAGAAACACCTCAACCTCTACAACTGAAAAATAGCAGGTAAGCAGTAGTCTTAACATAAAAGGAGAAGAATGATCAAAAGATATGTGAATTGTTTATATTTGTTACCCTAAATTCCTGATCAGCTTGAAGACTAAGCAGAAAACTTTTTTTGTTTTTGAAGTACTGAACTAAAATCTCATTCAGTATTAGTGAAGTATAATTAGTGAAGAGCTGCCCCTACTGCACTACAGCGCTTCTTGCATCAAGAGACAATCTGATCCTGCATAGTACATAAATTCCTTTACATTTCAGCCCTATTTTGTTGTCCAAAACAGTCCTCATACTACACTGGCTAGGACGTATGCTTTACCTTGACGTTCTGGAGAGAAGCCAGCTCAACAGCTTTTTGGGCCAAAGTTAGCAAATTGGCTTCTTGAGAAACACGCCGTCTCCTTCGTGTACTTTGGATTACACCACCTCTAACACCCTGAAAGTCATTAGTTCTTGAAGTGTTTTCTTCTGCTGCTAATGTCTGTTTCTCCGCATCTCTGCCATTCTGAGCGATGGTGTGCCTGTCTGTTTCCACCTGGCATGGTTCACTGTTGGCTAGGACATCCTTCTGCCCCTGATCCATTCTCTTGGGATGTGAATAGCTACTTTTGTTATGGGTCAGTGATTCAACCGGCTGCTGTAATGGGACCTCTTGCTGATGCGCTTGCCAGTGATGGAGAAATAAATTGCCAGATTGTTCTTCTGCCTGCTTGGAAGCCAACACTTCTCCAGTAGATGTCATCAGGACGCCTTCTTTGGAGAGTCTCCGTGATCTTCTTGGAAAAGGAATCTGGGTCTGAGGTAGAACAGTCTGTTGGTTCTGCTCTGTTAGAGCCTTGAATAGTTCCTGGTTCCTCTCCGTTTGCTGAAACTGGTGCGCCATCATGTGATGCTGAGGTGCTGCAGCTGCAACATGAGGCTGTGCTATGGAAGTAGTTTGCTGTAGACCAAAGGCTTGTGTGGCAGCCTGTTGCTGCTGCTGAGGATAGAAATTTTCAAACAGTTGTAGCTGCGGAAGAGCTTGCTGTTTTTGTTGAGCAGTAAACGCTGGAGTGGAAGAAGCTGGGGCTTCTTGAAAGACATGCAATAATTCAGGAAGTCCTTGCTTCTGGCCTTGGTGACCAAATGCAAGCTGAAAAGGCTGTAATGGCAGACTTTGATTCTGCTGCTGCTGTTTCTGCATCTGATGAAAGGAATTCATTTGTGCTTGCTGTCTAACCAGAGCTTGCTGCTCCAGCTGAGCCTTCTGGGACATCATTTGTTGAACTGCATCTTCATACAAATCCATCTGAGACACAAATACTCCTTTCTCTTGATTTCTTTTAAGGGCTTCTGGGTGACCATAGAAGCCTGGGGCACCTGCATTGGCATGGGGTCCTTTTGGATTGCTTCCAAAAACCATACTGTGGTTCCACATTGCAGATGGAGATTGCCAGTGGGCATCACCTCTCTCTGGCAACCTGTTTCCCATTAGAGAATTCTGCCATTTGACAGCTGTTACTGTCTGGGACATCATCATTGATTCTCCCCTATCTTGACTGTAAACCGAGTTCATCAAAGCAACATTGCTGGGGGCACTCGTTAATCCTGCTGTGTGAGGAATTTCCATAGTTTGGGAGGCTGGAATATTCCCTCCATGACCATAATACTGTCCTTCTTTAAGCTGCTGCTGTGGCTCTTTTGATGACACAGTTATATCTTGCTCATTAAAATAAGTCATTCGTTTCCCAGTCCTTTTGGTTGAAGACTTTTGCTGAGCCTGAAGATTCATGATTCAGTCTATTCTTCCAACTGCACACACCGTATTTATAATACACCCATCCCTGAGACTGGGGGAGAAAAGGCACATAAATCTCTCTTTTCCATTCAGTATTAGTAATAAAGGGCAGGAAAGAAGTCCCAATGAAAGTGCCTCCACTTCCTTTTTCTTTGTGTGCTTCTCACACTTCTTTTCACTGTTATCCTTCGTTGTTCACAGGTCAGTAGGGTCCACTTAGTTGTAGGTCCTGAAATAGAGAAGCAATTACAATGAATCATCAACAGACAACTAGAATATAAACAGTCATACAATAAGCAGTTATGTGCATATCTGTCCTGTTTCTGACGGAAACAAAGATCAGGACAGTGTATGTAAGAAATAATAGATATGACTTGCTAAGAGAATGTAAAACAACTAAGTTTTACAAAATAGATATCATATTTGCATGATGCAATACCCAATTGCACACAGACTTCTGACTAATCAAGCTCTGAATGCTTTTCTCTTAAACTCTCATCTGGACAATTAGCCTGGATAATCTGAACTCAAAAACACAAAGCAAAACAAAACAAAAACCTCATGACTCACCAAAGAGAAAAATAATGTGTCAGGTCACATTTCCCAAAGACATTCAAACACACACACACACTAAGGCTGCAGCCAAACACACAGCAAGATGCTCCAGTGAATATTTTGAAGAAAAGAACCAGGCAGCAGCCCATCATCCCCTACTAACTCCCCAGCATTATAGTTGCTTTCTGTCACGGTTTTGGCTGGGGTAAAGTTAATTGTTTGTATGATGCTGTGTTTTGGGTTTTTGGTGAAAACAGTGGTGATAGCACACTGATGTTTCAGTTGTTGCAGAGTAGTGCTTACACAGAGAGCCAAGGATTTCTCTACTTCTCATGCTGACGTACCACAGAGAAAGCTGGGGGAAACAGGAAGCCAAGGAGGGGGCACAGCCTCAAACTGACTAGAGGGATTTTTCATACAACATGGCATTGTGCTCAACAATAACTACTGGGGAAAAGAAGGGGGGAGGAGAGAACATTCACAGTGATGTTTGTCTTCCCAATAAAGTAACACACGTGATGAGCCCTTGTTTCCTGGGAGTGGGTGAACATTTGCCTGCAGATGGGAAGTAGTGAATGGATTCCTTGCTTTGTTTTGCTTGTGCACCTGGTTTTTTTTTTACTTTACCTAGCAGACTATCTTTATCTCAGCCCACAAATTCTTCCACTTTTACCTTTCTGATTCTTTCCCATCCCACCTGGGGAGAGTGAGCAAATAGCTGTGTGGTGCTGAGCTGCCTGTCGGACAAGACAAACCACAACACTTTCCAACCTAGAACTGCCTATCAGGCATCTACATGCTGCAGAAAAGGGCCTGCTCAACCTTTCAGATTGCTCTTTTCAACAGCTGAAAGCAGCTACTCTAGCTCAGGTCACACTCAGGGCAAAGCAGTTCAGGCAGATCATTACAATTAGTCCTGAACACCAGCAAACATTTTGATGTAAAGCTACAAACTTAACAGAGAAAGTCTTTCTGGATCACGAAGCCTAGGACAATTCCAGTCTTCTTTTTCCTGAGGAAAATAAAAAAAAGGTACCCACAAATTTAGGCTTTAAAAGCCTAAGGATTTATGCCTAACATATATATACAGTACATATATAAGTATTTCTATTAGGACACCTATAGCCTTTTAAGATAATTAGTTTTACATTTAGTGAAATTGTTAAACCAGTAACAAGCAAATAATGATAGGCAAGTCTCTATTACTATCTGTTTTTGATTTACGCTTCAAGCCAGATTGTGCCAATATAATTCTGGTAGATTGTAAGATATTTTAAGATGGATTTAAGATATTAAGATATTTATTGCATTCTTTTTGCCATAAAATTGAGTTTCCTTTGATGAATGGACTTAATTCTCAGGCATCAGAGGCACAGGCATGAACAACAATTATAGCTCTGTACTTCTTCAGGGATTCTGCAAAACATTTGGGACTTTCCCACCTGAGCTGAGATGGTCATCAAGAATTATGGGGAAAACCTTCAGTAAAGCACCATTTGTAGGTATCAACTAAATGGCCCTAAATCTCAGAGACATGAAAGCATCAAAGAGAAACATTCTTCTTGACTGATGAAAACAGGTTTGCAAATTCACTAATACCTATTATTGAAATAGTACGCTTCATTCCAGAGTCACAAAGTGTTTTAGAAACAAATACGCAATTTGGGGGTCGACTGCAGGAGAAATTTCTTCTTTCTTTATATGACAAGGCAGTTTTCCTACTTGTACTGTATGTACTCAAAAGGAACTTTCAAGAAAGAACAAGGTTACTTCTTATAAAAACTCCTTGAATTTCACAAATGTGGACAAAGCTGCTGAGATTAACACACACATTGCACCAAAACCTGAAATAAATCCTTTAGTCTTTCTATATAAAATGAAAAACAATAAAACAGAAGTATACAGCACACTAAAGTCCTGTGACTTGAGTTTCCTCTAACCGGATATGGCTACAGTGCAGGTTTTAGCACTATGGCAGAGTTGGTAGTGTGATGAGGAGGAAAAGACAAAGGGTTTAAATTAACTTACGTAACTTCCACCTTGGAGGCCAGGCTTGGCTCCAGATCTAGTGGAACCATAGGCCTGTGTTTCACAGCGAAGTGACTCACTTCCTCAGTCTGTTACATAGCTGTTCCCTCCACTCCCTCCCCCTTCACCCTGGCTACAAACCATGGACCTCTGCCATCACATATCACAGAGCCAGAGCGCTCCTTCCTTTTCTAAGCACAACTTCTCAGCTCATTTTCCAGTCCTCTTTCAACAAGACTAAAATAACTCTAGGAGAAATTATGGACATGTGAGATGGGAAAAAAAATCTTTAAATTGTAATTAGTACATCAGTGAGTGAAAACTTATTTGATGAAATCCCACTTCAAAATGTCACTATGGGAAGAAAAAAATACTCCACAACAGGAAACTGGTTGCATGATAGCAAAAACATAGAGGTGAAAATGTTGGTATATGCCTCCCAGGAGTGTTAATGTTACTCTCTCTCTTTGCTTTTTGTAGCACTGCTAGAAATTTACCAGAGCTAACAACTTAATCCCAGTACCTGATTAATGACTGTAATAGTAGTTTATATTATCTTACTTTCTGAGATTATTACAAAGTATTTTCCCCTCAAACCAAACGATCTTATACCAGTTTTCCATCCACTGATGTCTGTGTGCTTTTGTATTGATCAATCACATAATTATGATAGAAACAACATCATTTTTTTGTGTGTATATCAGAACAATACCACTAGCTCAAATTTAAGTCTGTAACACAACATTTAGAAGATCTGCTGAAACACATTTTCTACTCTTTGAGGAAGAATACAAAGATAACTACCCAAAAGCTGGCATACAACTTCAACACTTATTTTTAACTCTTAAAAAAGAAACAAAACAAAGCAAGCAACCAACCAAACTACACACCACACCCCTGATGCTCATCTTAATAGAAATGGCTGAAGTTTGCAACCATCACCTTCAAAACTATCCAGAAGACCTTTAGCAACAGAGGTCTCCATTGTTAGAAGGTATTGCATTTATGAGGCTCTCCAAGCCTCCATTTGCTGTGGATACTCCACTACTATATAGGAAGCCATAGGTATTATAGAGCCTAGCTCAGGCTAATTTAGAATTACTGTTACTTAGGAAAGAGATGTAGAAAAAGTATCAGGACACATAGTTCTCAAAAAAAAAAAAAAAAAAAAAAAAGAACAGAGATAACCTAAAGGAGCACAAGAGGTTTCTAAAAAATACGGTGTGCCTCTTACAAAAGTTACCTTGTCACTTTAGAAGATTGTAATGACTGAAGAACTGTAGTTACAGCAGTACAAAAACCAAGATAGCGAAAATTGCACTCCTAGAGAGGAGAAGTGTTGCAGACACTTTAAACAAAAGACAGTGAAAATTCCAACTCTCCCAACTATGTGCAAAAATGAAGAAATTGTAACTGACAGGTCTCCAAGAGGAAGGGACTTAGTGCATTTAGTGTTTGATGATAAAATATTACAACATTAGCTTTTATGATTTCTCGTAGGTCATCTTAATAATAATAGTCCATAGTTTAAGCTGAAAAGATGTTCAAGCTGCAGCATGACTATTCTGCAGGAAAGCTCACACTTGGCAGCTTCATTGGCTGAGCACAGCTAGCTCTATGACTAAGCAGGCTTCCCTCCCTGAGTTCAAGGGATGAGCTCACATTATCATCATCCCAACCAATTACCTGCTCTGAGATTTTATTTTACTCTAATTTCAGCACGAGTCATACTGAAGTAGCAAAGTGACAACACACTTCCAGGCTTAAGTGTGCTTTGGAGCAGTGAATCTCTGATGAGTTCTTACCTTCAAACAAGGCACAGTGCCAGTTCTGATACCATAATTCCCAGAAGATAATGTGTCTTTTCTCCAGATATACTGAGGTGTTATGATACTCTGCATTGCTTTTACACTGCACAGAGAAAAAGCAAAACCTAACATCAGTACTCTTAGTTTTAATAACTCTAAAATTTAGTACACACTGTCACTTTCACTTCCAGGAATTCCTGAATTCCTGGCACGTAAGAACAACTTCCAACTTCTTTTCAGAAAAATGCCAACTGGAGGTTGTCACCTCCTTTAGTACTGTAGATATTTTTAGATTTCTAAGGTTGGTTGGTTTTTTTGTTTTGTTTGTGTGTGTGTGTGCGTGCACATGTGCGTTGTTCAGCTTTTTCTTCTAGATTAACAAGAATTAGATAAACATATTCAATGGATGCTGATGCAGTATTTCATGGAATGAAAGAACATACAGTAAGTTACCTGTGCCACATTACTGAGAGAAGTTAAGAGTTAGCATTTTTAGCTAAAATTTCTCTGCTCTTGAGCCCTATTAAAGAAGACAATAAAGCATATAAAATCTGTCTCCAGTTTAGGAAACGTCATCTGGAAGATTTAAATACATAATGGGATTGAAGAGGTTTCTGCCAACATGCAAGATGCTGCTCTCAATTAAATAATTTCAAGACACACAGATCTGAGGAGTGCAGGACCGAGGCATTCAGAGCCACACACTAGGCAAGCAACAGCCCTGAGGTGCCATTAATAGATTTCACTTAACAGAAAGCGGCTTCTGAAGAATTGTTTAGACATCCTACTCACTGCAACCATGCAATCATTATTTATCCCTAGCTGGAGAGCTTCTTACAAAAACTTTTTAATTTCATGTATTTTTCTTAAATTAACATTAAGAGGTTTTTTGATTTGATGGACGCGCTGAAAACGTCCCAATGTCATCATTTTTATAACAAGTCTTCCTTTACATCTCCATTTATCACTTTTTGCCTGTTTACGTAATGACCTCCCATCGTTACTTCCTCTCTTTCCTTACATGCTGTCTTCCATTAAGTGCAAACATACTTCACAATTTCACATACCAAATTTGTGACCTCACACACTGACCTAACATTAAACACTACTCTTCAATCCATCTGTTGAGGGCTGTGCAGTCCTGTGCTTTGCTCAGTTATCTGCCACACCCCCTACACTTGGCATGATAAGCAAGTTCATATTGTGCAGATTCCTAACGTCTTTTGGCATTGTTTGCAGGCAATATTTTCTGACAGAGAATGGTAGAAACGATTTTGGAAAGACTTCGATTTCACCTCAAACCTTGAAAAAGCTAAGGAAGCAGAAAATTATAATGAATTGTAGAAAACATTTTGTTTCACCACTACAATTCTAGCTTTTAAGTATTTCAATCATCTATTTTTTTAATGTGATAAACAAAAAATGTTCACAAGTGTTAGCTAATGTACATTTTCAGCCTTACTCACAACAGTGCTGTCAGATCCTTGCAGGGAATCTGTTGAATTAGAGCAATTAGATCATTTCCCCTAAACAAAACCCTCCTGCTGCCAGGAACTCAAATTACTGATCTCCCCTTAGAAAGCTCAATTACTTAATGTTAATTAACAGATTCCAAGAATAACTGTTGCATTTAAGTCAAATGTAGCAAGCTAGCCAGTGTCCTGAGAGAGCAATCTAGCAGTTCCCCTTGAACTTGCTCATCATATAATCAAATCCAGTATTTATTAAACAGGTAAAAATCATAACGCACATTTTACCAGTGAGGAACAGAGGGGAAGGAACTTACTTCTAAGATCATGCAACAAACAAGGACAAAAAAAGATCAAGAACAAAATATAGAATACTAGTTATCAGTCCCCCTCCAAACCAAGAAGGATAAGAAAGGTAAAAATAGGATGAGCTACTTACATTCACCCAGTAAAGGCAAAGAAAATTGAATTCCTCCAGTGCAATAGCAGGACAGAGATAATTCAGTGACTGGGTTTTGTTTCTGTTTGTTTTTTTGTTTTGTTTTGGTTGGTTGGTTTTTAATGTTTTTAAATGACTGGAGATTTATGGCATATCACAAACAAGAAATTTTTCCAGCGAACGCAAATTGGCCTCTATCAAACTGCCAGAGATTGCAACAGTCTTGGGTAAGAACCAAGGAAGTGATGAAAATATGGGACAGTTTTTGTGTTTGGTAGAGGATTTGCAAAGCTTTTGCACAGCTTGTCCATGTCCTATGCATATGAAAACAGCTTCAAGCTCTCTCTCAGAAGCCTCTCCCACACATGTACTTTGTCACATTTTCTTTCAGACAGCAGCATCAGAATTCCTACAGATTGTTTGCAGCCTCCCACTCACCACCTTCAGACACCTTCAGCTGGAAGGGTAACAGCACAGCTTTCCTGCAGATTGCCCTAGGAGGGAACAAGGGAGAGTAGAAAATAGACTTTGCTTGTAAACTCAATACAGCAAATCATAGCAATCTACCTGATAGATACAGGGAGGAGAAGGCTGAAAGCAACTGAGTAACAAAACAGCTAGTTCAAGAAAGCCTAAAAGGTAAATGGAGAAAGATGGTTTAATGTCCCCTTCAGTGTGCTTTATACGGTAGGGCATTTTCCACAGATGACTAGAAAGCCTGTCTCTATAGTGAAAGGCATGTTTTCCAGGAGTCTAGCACCACAGAAGAGCAGCAACTGAAGCTCAAAGTGAACAAGAAAAACCAACCAATTGAACAGTCTCCAGTTTAAAAGATGACAACAATAAGCCAAGTATCAATTACTCCATCCTTCCTGATAAGAGACTAAAATAATAGTCTCTTATATAATAATGCCGTGGGAAATGGGAAGGCTTGCTTGTTCAAACAGCACAGTATAGCAAAAAAATGAATGCTTTACAGCTTGCCCTTAACTGGGACTAAGGGATCAAAGGAAAATGGCTTCACAGACAGGCCATAACAAAAAGGAAAAAAATAACCCAGGGAGCTCGAGAACTTTCACCATTGCTTGAAGGTGTCTGCCTGGGACTAGCACAAACATGCCCAAATGAATAGACATGCTGAAGCCTTCTAAGGACAATGCAAATTTTCATGTAATCGGTCCATTTCTATTGCAGAGAAAGGCGGAAGCTGTGACTGACTTCCTCTGGCACAGCACAGTTAGGATGACTTTGCTAGTATTTCCACTTCCCCGTTATCAGAGGCTGGGAACTGATGAATATGTATTAAATCAGTCAGCAGGCATTCAGAAGTGAAATCCATTAGCTTTGTGACGTGAAGCAGAGGAGAGAATGGATGTGCTGAAGGAAGATCAGGTAGCAGGTATTACTCCATCTTATGTGATGAACTGCTGATGCTATTTACACCATCCCAGACGCACAGCATCATAAGCTAATTACAGCGAGCGAAACAATGCAAAATGTATAACTGCCACATTATTTGGGAAAAATACACACATTTAAGAAGAAGGTACTAACTATACCAAACCAAGGAGAAATACAAATCCTACTGAAGTAAAATATTCTAGCCTATTGCACTAAAGCATGGCAGAGATTTGGAGAGGCAGTGAAAACAAGTTCTCAGGAACGTTATTTAATTGAGCAGCCTTTCCTTTATGTTCGAATGGTCCTAAAGTTCACATTCTGATTAAATTTTGGCCTACCACTTACACATAAGGACATAATTTTCCACTCTCTATCTAAGCGTATTGATGTGTTCGACTACACAGTATGTTACAGAGAAGAATGTAATTGATTTTAATTAAGAGGTTTTGAAGCACCATGGATGTGTCTCAAAAGGAAATTTTCAGATAACAGTTATATTAGGAGGGAGTTGTGCATCTTCAAGGAACCTGACAAAAATAACCCGTGGTTTGGGTTGCCCTTCTCAGTTCAAGCTATAAGCTCAGCACAAGTCTTGGAGGATTGTTTTTCAATCTCTGTGATTTTCCACTTAGTTTTGTTTTAAGAAGATGAAAAAGATACAAAAATCATTACAAAGAAAATATCTATTAAAAGCTGATTATTATTTTGTCCTTACTGGCATACACAGACAGCTCCACCAGAACAAAATCACATGGATGAGGAAAGACAGCTATTAAAGAAACACAGCAGAGTTCTAAAAGTTAATAGACATAAAACTTAAACTATGAAGGGGAAAAAAAAAAGAATCTGATCTATTTTTAAACGAATTGACAATGTTGTTTCTAGCAGCTCTTGAAAAGGAATTACACTGAATACAAATTAGTTTCTCAGTTTAATCTATACAAGCAGAAGTTCGGCTGGTATTTCCAAAATAACTGAAATTTTGCCCAATGCTCACCTTGAGAAAACTAAAAGATCCATGATTTGCAGCAGACTCTTAGCTGTCATCTTGCATTGTAATGACATGCAGTTCTCAGAGAGAGCTATCAGAAAGAGACAGCTATATAAACCCTTTTGTAAATAAAAATGCAGGAAAGCCCTTCTTTACAAATGGCTTTAAAACACAGTGCAGAATTACACTTTAACAAAATAAATACAGAGTACATTCTAAAATTAGTTAATGTTTATAAACTGAACTGAAGTTTGGAATATTAATTATAATCCATCATCATGACAAATACCATGATCTAAAATACTTCAAGCAGCCTTAGAGAGCAGAAAGAGCAATTAAGGAATATAAACCACTGCTTCCAGTCTTTGTAAAGTTACATGAATGTCCTATGCTTTCCCACTGGAAACGGGTTAATTGTTCTTCTAATTGTAAGCTCTTAGATAGCTATTTTAAGCTTTTTTTGTTTGGAGCTGTCAGGGAAGGCAGTTACTAGCAACAAAGAGAGCAATACTCAATCCAACATAGAGGAATTACAGAAGGCTCCAAAGTCAGAATAGCAAGAGCCAAAAACTGCTTGCTCTCACACAGCTGACAGCCACAGTGCATCCTTCTCTCTACATGCCTCTCTCACCACAAACACACCAGCTGCAGAACTGGATGGATACAACCCAGAGACAGAACAAATCTCTCTGCACTTTTGCCCTGAGTAGAAAATGCATGCGACTGCATTAGGCCATAACAAGACAAACTGTTACAGGTTCAGTTATTTCCATCTTGATCTCTCCAGCACTCCAACACAAAGCCAGACAGATATCTAGGTGGGCCAGTATAGAGTTTGGGTGCTTCACCAATTCTTTCAAGACTTTGTAATGAGAATAATACCTGAAACCCAACACCTTGATATCCGTTAAGTATTTTGAGATCACAAAAGTGATATTATCTTTAACAGTACCTGCTAATACACCAGACAGTGATTCTTCCACAAAAAAACTTAAGTGTAATTTGAGACATGATGCAACAGCATAGTGATAATCAAAGAGAGAGGAAGACAAAAATATGAAGACAAAAAGCTCACACAAATATTAACACACAGTTGTTCTTTTGTGATATGCCTCTCTCTGTCTTACTCTGCCCAGAAATAGACTTACCTAATCTGGAACAGTGCTGCTCACAGTTTGTCCGCACCCACTTTTGCAGCCAAACAGATGCCAGAACTGACTGAGCTAATCTTTTACAAAACTACTAATAGCAGAGATAGACTTCAGATTTCTAAAATAATGTATTTTAAGAAGTCTTGTCACTGCTGACTATAAGAGAATCTTCTTATTGTGCTGATTTGTTACACTAAATTCTTGATCAACTATGCAGCTAAGCAAATGAACATTAGTTAGTAGTAGAGGTAGGAGTAATGAAAGACATGAATAAATATAACACAGAACTTTAAAGAATGAGGGGCCTGGAAAACACTCTGATTTTGTCTTCCTTATTTGAAGAATCAGAGCATCCTTCAGGCCCCTGCATTCAGAGCTCCCTGCCAGTTACCTGTCCAGACTCTCCTCCATTTACCGCAAGGGATTTCAGTGGAGGAAAGAAGAACAGATGGTTGGCACCAATACTGGATTAAATCCAAAGTAAGCTTCATCCATTCCTATCGTGTTCCTGACCAAACCTGTGCTGTGAAGCACTTTGACAACCGGGCACAAGTGACACCAGCCTCAAACTTACTCAGAGCAAAGTCAGAAACTTCCTGAAAGTAGCAGCTCTACAACCTTAGTTGAAACAAAATGACCTGCCCTGTACTTTATAACCAACATGGAAAAAAATTGTTCAAAAATAGCACAGGAAAAAGTGTCCTTTACCAAGAATCATTGCCAAGCTATTTTAAATTCAGCAAAAAACTCAATTATTAGTAAAAGACAAAATTAAAGTCACGATTAAATTAAACACAAAATAAAAAACAAAAGCTTTTCAGTTTACCCACCTGCACATGCAATTCTGTGAGAGTTAAGCAGGTCAGAAGTATAACATGCATTTACATTGCCTTCTACATGTATATAGTACACTCTAGAAATACATTCTAACTGAAGTTATAATATTCTTGGTCATTCACTCAATATTATGCTTTACAAACTGTATTTGCTGAGGATATGACTGCCAATAAAACCAACTGTTTAGTCCTTTATACTTGTGAAAAAACAGACCATAAATGACACACACCATCTTAGTGGAAAAGCAGATAAGAGGATCAGTTCTAAGCTGTTGCCCATTCCAAAATAAATCGCTAAGTATTTAAAAATAATAATAATAAATTTTAGAACAGCAACAACAAAAGGCTAACTAACTGATTCTTAAAGTGTATGGATTCAATCAACCTATCCTACACCGAAGAAAAAAGAAATTCTGAGATCAATGTTCCTTTCTGATCATAACACATTTGGCTTTTTTTCACCAGCAGGATAATACTCATCTCAAACAGATCACTAGTGCAACTTACATCCCACAGCTTCTGATGACTTTACTATTTTGAACAGGTCTCCAAACAACAAGAAAGAATGTCCAGCCTTCTGCCAGCAGGCTGGCATTTGTTACACAGAAACAAACTTGTTTGTTTTCCCTGTTGGAAAAGCATTTGGGATCCATGAACCAACTGAGGCAGAAAAACATTCTACCAGATTTTACACTGAATAAAACTTTAGTTTGTGGAAAGTAGTGAGAGGAACTTACACACAAACAACACTTGCTGTTATTGGATCACTTAATGTTTACATAACACTTTGCAACCACTAAAGCAATAGATTAACACCAATCATACAACCTCATCCCATACCTAATGTGCAACATTCTGTATGTTTAGTAGGTAAACACAGAGTTGTCTCTGTGTGTGACTAGCTTTGCACTAAAGAGTACAAATGTAGCCAACAAGACCTCTCTCCCTGGAGGTGTTCAAGGCCAGGCTGGATGGGGCTTTGTGCAACCTGGTCTAGAGGGAGGTGTCCTTGCCTATAGCAGGGGGTTGGAACTACATGATCCTTTGGGTCCCTTCCAACCCAAACCATTCTATGATTTTAAGAGATTATTCTTCTGGAATTCCCTGATTTTCATTCCATCCTCTGTTTAATCCTTCACACAGTGCAACTAAAGACTACATCCACAAGATGTCAGATAAAGTGTCTTCATTTTGAACACATGCACTAAAATCTAGGAAAAAAAAGTATAGAACACTACCAATTAATACATCCCCTAGAACTTTCCACATCTCCATGTCTATATTAAAGCTATTTTGACAGAAAATTAGTGTTTTCTAAAGTACATAAAGGTTCACTCACCCTTATCTGTGGAAAACTCTAACAGCATTTATGGCAGCATCATACCAGAGATCTCTAACCAACCCTGAGTGCAGATGCAGTGCTCTGCAGTGCCTTTGTGCAGTTCACAACCTCTGCAGGGAAAAGACTGCCATTTCTGCGAACATAATTGGATTGGTGAGATTGTAGCTTTTTTTTTTTTAATTATTATTATTATTTTTTTTTTTACGATAACAATAACCAAGTATACTCCCTCTTATTATCCGTGGCTTCATTTTTTGTGCTGTAGTACAGAAATTGGATTACAGCATTTTCTATTTTTGCAGGTGCATGGCCCCATAACCACAGAATAATAGCATCATATATCTTTAACATACTTACTCTGGCAACGCCTCAGTAAGGGAGGGAACTGCAATTATTCCCTTTTTATAGAAGAGGACAAAAATCAGAGAGGGGCTAAGAAATGGTTTGTCTGAAGAGGTCTATGACAGAATAGGGACCGCAGCTCAGGATGCCTTCTAATGATCTCTAGTTTCTTATTCAGCCTGAAATCCCATTCCTAGGTTGGCTAAAAGGTAAAAGAAACTTGCCTGAAACTTCTATTTCCATTTCAGTCTGCCCACGAGATACTACGAAATGCCATGCTTAACAATACATTCAAGAACATAGCAGTCAATGCAGGTTTACTGTGGATCTGAGAATATTTTTCCAGCTTTTAATAGAGTTGCTACCTATAAGCCATATATGCACAATGATACAACAGTCTTGGCCATATTAGTGCCTAGGACTCACATGCAGCAATGAAGGAATACTGGGCAGACTATTCAGGTGCAAGCATGACATTAAGAATAATTTTGTCTAGGGATTAGGTAACAGTGCTGAATAACCACATCACATCTCTTCCCTGCATACAGCAAAAAGTTAAAATGAAGAAAGAAGGGAATAAACTGATTTATGCCATGAATAATTTATCTTTAATACATTTTTTAATCTTTTTTTTTTAATATCTACATTTACTATTTATCCTCAAACCCTATAAGGCCACAGTTTTAATAATTAAATGACACACATAATCCTGTCTTCACAACCTCATTCCCAATAACCACTTCAAGGGGATAGAAGTTTCTTCTTTTCCCAAAGCCACCACATCCGAGGCACCACAGACAAGCAGCAAATTAGGCACACAGGAAGCTCACACATATGGATTGCCCCTGTCCAGAGGGCACCCTGGAGGAGGTGAGCACCCACCCCCCTGCATTCTCCAAATGCTTTGGTTAATCCCATCTCCGGGGAAGCTAAGACCACAACTGATGGTGTTTTTTTAGAATGAGCATGGCTGAGATGGCGGCAGCCTGCCCAGAACTCACAAGGAGCTGAGGGGCTCCGAGGCACAAACAGCAGCCTTCTGGCAAATGGAAGGGAGAAAGCTAAACCAGTGTTTTCACAGGCACTCAGTTGTGAAATATAATAAAGTGTCATGGAGGAAAAAAATAAGGGCGAGGGTTTTAACAGAACACAACAGAGATGAAAGTATGTCTTGTTTTTCCCCTTTCCATAAAAAGCTATGTATTTATAGCAGCTGCTCACTAAAATAAAAAGCCTTGAGAGTTATGCATGAGGAATGTTAAGACGCAGCATTACATAGAAAGAAAGAACACGTAATAATTTGGACACAAGCGTGATGAAATTCACCTATTACAGTAGATTAAGCTGTTATGTCAACTCTGCTCCTAAATCTCTCACTACTCATATTCTTGGCTTTGTAACTCTTTGTTACATATCTTGAACAATCAGCATGGAATTTTCCCTTGCAGATGAAACATGCTGTATCGGACTAACCAAAGTACTGTCAGCCAGAAAACTGAATAAAAGAAAGAAAAAAAAAAATAACAAAAAAAATCATAGCCACCTGCATATTTTAAGACCATCCGGAAAATAAGTTCAGATGACAGAGCGACTTCTAAATTTACATCATTTCTGTGTGTAGCAGGCTAAGATCATGCAAACTTACAGCTTTGCTTCAGCCAACAAAGTTTCTACTCTTCAGGTATCTTGAGCTCACCTCCTCCAAGATGCATAACCCTGAGTCCCTGAGTTGGCACAAAGCTTCCCGCCTGCACCTGCAGAAAATCCCCCTCATTGTGAAGCAGCTTCAGAGGTCCAGAGTTTCTGGCTTTTTTCAAAACTGAAGAATTTACTACTTCCAATTTTAAACAGAGACCAAGTACAGCTCTTTGTTTCCACTCTTATTGTATCACAGGGATACAGGGAGAAGTGAGAAGATGATTAAGAGGAAGAATAAAATACCTCTTTTCAAGCACATTAGTTCCTGCAGATGCACTGCTCCCTGCACTTACATTCCCAGCACATTCTGTCCATTTTCTAGAAGATGCTATCCAGTTAAATATACCTACCTGCTTCCATAAAGATATCATGGTATGACAAATGTTTCAAAAGACATGAATCATCCAATTATGCACCTGCAAGAACTATTTACTGTGATTTTTAATTAAATTCTCAAAGTTTAAATTCCTCTCATGTATTTATTTAATTCTATCTTACCTAAATGCAATATGACATATTTGGACAGCTACAATCCTTAAAGAAAAAGTTATTCAACACTATAGTTATGCTCCTCATCTAACTTTTAAAGAAATAAAGAGTTTTCCCATACCTTCCACTTCTGTTAATACATATACTTTATTTTTACATGTAATACTTGCCCTTTGAAGAGGAGCAAACATTTATTTTCTCGTTACAGAAAGAAAAGTGTGCCAAATTTCTCCACTATCATTGTAGGGACTGCTTACAGCTTCAAAGATTTATTATGAATTCTTGAAAATCTACTTTAATTTTTCATACACGTACCTCCCCATAACATTCATTAGACATTGGATTTAGATATGCGGGTTTTTAACAGCAGCAGCAGGGAGAAAAAAATAAAGTACAAAATATTTGTCAGTTGGTCAACTTCCAGTGTCACTTCACTAGCATCCTAGTCAAATTCTAAAGTAAGCAGATCTTTTTTAACATATATAATGTTAAAAAATGTTAAAAAAGGACATTTGTTACCACATTCCAGCTTTTGAAGCTTTTTATACCTTAAGCAAGTAAAGTAACACTTCTGGTGGTTGTTGAATAGTTTAAAATAAAATCCATAGCATTAAAGATATTTTGCTTGCCTAGTACTGCCTGCAGTAGTAAAACTTTCATCAGCAGAATACGAAAGCATTCTTTTCCTGTTCATTGCAAATAAATAACTCTTCCATAAGAATATCCACCCACTCTTTTTCTTGCTATTCGGTATCCTTACAATGATTTCTACTACTGACAGAGATTTAGCTGCTTTACTAAACTTGCCTAGGAAGAATTTTCACAATCATTCTGGAGAGGAGTGAGAGGAGATGTATATTTGTAAATAACACTAACACACTCCCTTCCTACTCCAAAAACAAATCCAGACAAATTGGATACACACTCAAAAACGATAAGCTTTCTAATTCCAGAATTTTGGCTTCAATTCCCTGAAGTAGTTTTGTGCATTAAATCAACATACTGTAAGAATAATCACTGGAGACCAACTTGCTAAGGGCTGTGGAAGGCTGACTTGTGGAGTGCAGAGAGCTTGTGCCAGAGTTCTGGTGCAGTCTGTTCTGTTGCACAGATCTCAGCAAAAGCAGCGCTGTCCTTCTGAGGCTCTGCGGAAAAAGCTCCATGATTAAAACCAAACACTGACTACCACTTCCTTCCCATGCAAAAGCATAAAGCCTTCAAAAATAATAACAAAAAAAAAGAACACCAAAGAATGGAAGGCATAGAATTGCAAATACATGCATCAACTCAGTCACGTTAGTCTTTAAGGCACGCAACTCCATCACGTGGCCTCTTCTGGACACTGGTACCATTTCTGCCAGGAGATACGACTCATTTATTTTAAGGATCAGAAGGGTATTGTTTTAATTCACGTTTGTTTTCAGTTTGACATTATATTTTCAAAATAGAATCCCATTAGCAGTAAGAATTCCCTTTTCACTGAAGTATCTTTGAAATAATTAAGAATATTTATTTAAAGTATTCATTAAGGGAAAAAAAACCACAACAAACTAGCATTATCTTATACCAGATCCACTACCACAGCATTGTAATTCCTTTCCGAAAAATCCAGTCTGCAACAGTGGCTCTTATAAGCGCAGCCTGTTGTAATTTTAGCTTTGTATACTTTCTCTATTTAATGCCAAATATGTTAGGAAGTCTATCTGTAATGACTAAATCTCTTCCAAATCTTCATCTTCTGAAAGATCTTTTACATTCAAAATTACTCCAGTATTTTGGAGGTGATAAAATGTTCTTTCCCTGTGCACATCCTGACAGATAAGGGCTATTCTCCCCTGCGTTCTCTGAGCGTGCTAACATCCTGCTTTGTTTGTACTTCTGGTATATACACCTCTGGTCCAGATTCACTCACACCGCTGTAAAATAATTGCTCCCATACATTTCTGTACATCTGTGGATTAATTAATTGTAACGCACAGTCCTCCCTTTCTTCATGGCTTGTCTCTCCCTAGATCCTTCAATCTTTCAGACTCCCTAAGATGTTTATCTCATTCCTATTAGGCATCTTGCGGAGTAGCGTTCTCAAATTGCTGATGCAAAACTAGGGTAAGAATGAACTTTCATTTATAGCCCTCCACAGACAAGTTTCTTCCCTCGTTGAGGCAAATGCTGGCCTCAGTATGATTACAACCCATCTGTGCACATATCTGGTAGAAAAGTTATTTCCTTGTACAGCGGGTTATATTTATTTAGCTGTAGTACAGCTGCTCCAAAGCCACTTGGAGTCTAAAAGCATGCTTTTTTCGACGTTGTGTTTCCCCATGAAATGCATCAGCTGCTGAACAAGAACCCAAGCCCTAGCCTAAAGAAACAGTATCCCTGAAAGGAGTTGTGTTCACCCCGCAGCTGAACCCACGAGCCCCGGGGGTCAGGAAGCACAGGCTGCCCTCAGAACCAGGCACCTGGCAGCCCCCAGCCCTCGCAGGCTGCTGGCGTGCCACGACCTGCGGCTGCTGTGACGTGCACGGCCCTTTCCACCCATTTAGGGTCCCCCACCTGCCCCTGCCAGACACTAAACACCCTGCAAAGACAAGCGAGGCGACAGACGGAAATCAGCAGCAAGAGCGTGGAGTCCTGTGTCCAGAGGCATCCTGGAATACCATCATTTCATTTTGGTCTTAATTATGACTACTTGTTTTGCATTTCCATGAGTAATGAATTGTTTTTTCAACTTCTGCATCAGAAAGGAAGTAAGCTTGCTGGAACAATACATTAGACAGAAGAGCCTCATTACAACACACTGTTCAGACTTTGCAGAAAGGGAATGATTTTGTTTTGCTCTTCACAGATTAACTACTCACACACTACTACTCACAACCTTCAAGAAAAAACAACAACAAAAAGTATCTCTCTCTACTGCTTCAGTCCTCAACTTCCAAGGCATGCTACTTATGCTACTTGCAAAGCACTTTTTATTTGAAGTCACAACAATAAGGATCTGTGATCATTAACTAGCTTTAGTTTACTTTGGATATATATTATACCTACACTGAACATATATACCCATACGTTTATTTCATGACTACATATAATACAGGTAAGAACCAGTTTAAATGGAAGTAATTCTTCATAAAGTTTACTTACATGTATTTTTTCTCATAATGATGTATTGTCCCCCTAAATAAACAGGCACTACACAAGCAATCTGATCAAGTTATGCAGGCTTCAGCTTATTCACAGAATCTTTGCAGTAAATAGCAATTGTAGCACTCATTCATTTACATTTGGGAATGAAGCTCACCTAAGAGAACCATCCAGGGCTTCATAGATCTTCTCACTTCCAGAAATTTAAGCTATCGAAAAAGCTATTAAGCAATACGAAAGTGCAACTACATACATTCATATACATATATACATACACACAATATATAAATGTAATTATATTTAACTAACAAGCTATTTGTGATAATTCAAATTTTCATGTAAAGTGATCTACAAAGGGGAGAAAATAGATCAAAATAATTAAAAAAATATGCTGAAAAATATTTTTAAAATTAAGTGTGACAAAGAAAGCTTTTATTCCTAAATCTAGGAACAACTGAAGTGCTGTGCAAATGAGTAAGTTATCAGTTTCTTAAAATTAAATTTAAAAATAGCATGGAGGATATGGAGAAGAAAAATTAACTCAAATACATAACAAACATTTTAGAAAAAAACTCATCCCAAAACAATATCATCACTGCCTTTAAGAATGAAGACGTTTTTTCCAGCAACTGTATTTAGCAATAGTAAAGAACTGTTGCTGAACAGATAAGCTGACATCATTCTGTACATTGTGTTGAACTTTTCAGATCTTTCTTATTAAAAGAAATTGTTCATATAATTGCTTTAAAGCAGAATAGCCTACAGAAGTCCACACAACAGGCCAACTATTAACTTTTGCTTTATTTCTTCAGCAGCTGCCATTTCTAAAAATTTTCTGCAGTAACACAGAAAAATTAAATCGGTGGTTCTTCCCCATCAAAATGATTGCTAAGTCATCTGTTCTCAAAATTCAGCATTTGCAAGAAAATCTGAAATGCTGCTGTGAGGCCACAGTGAGTTGTATGAGCAAAGAGATGACATAGATGGAGATGGAGTGATTAAGAGTAACGAAAAGTTAAAGCTGCATTCATTAAGACACCTGCAAGTAACGCCATCCACAATGCACTTTCAAGTAACTTACTTCAAATAATAAAGAAATTTTCAGTTAGACTGATGGCACAGTTGAGAATGTCTGACAGCATAACAGCACAGAATACTAAAGGCCAGAAGAAATCCAACGTTTGTCCAAAATATACTCCATGTGGCCTTGTATCAGTCCTCCCTGCAAGGACTGCAGCAGTAGCACAGCTAGGAGGAGCACACCACAAGGAAGCTTTCCTGCTCATAGTCTTTCTTATGTTTTACGCTAAGAGGTAATAGCTCTGTGCAAGTCAGTCATGGGATGAGAACTTATAATAGGAAGGGCAACGTTTCTGCAACACTTCACAGTTGTTACTGTCAGTATTTGATCCTGTCTGCAGTGGTCTGTATAGCCACTGTGAAATAGCTGTACCAACGTCATACAAAATACAACTGTGCTTTTCTGCATAATGAGTACTCCTCTTACTGTTTGCAGTCCAATAGTACTTGTGTGCAAGACAGCTCTGTCTTTTCCACTTCGCAGCGGTTTGTACCCAGGACCAATTTCAAACTCCAGCTATTCCCCAGGAAGGATTTAACAATAGTAAGGAGTTACAAAATAGCAGTCTACCACCTAAACTCCTAAAAGGGAAGGTTTTTTTCCTCCCCTTTTTCAAAACAAGATAGCCTACCAGTCTTCAAATATGCTTTAAATATGCTGTTGTGCGTTACGTAGTTTCTTGTTTGCAGAGTGGTATCACATTTTCATGAAAATTATCAACACCACACAAAAATACCCAGTGGGAAAGCAAAGAGTTAAATTCTCCATTAAAGCTGTCACAGTGATGTAGTAGCAAGGAACTTGATAAAATATTCACCAAGCTTCCTGCAGTCAAAGTCACTTCTCCCCTTCACACAGGGTCACTATGTCCTGCCAATTCATCAGCTCCCAAAAATAAACTAGTTGAGTAACTGAAGATGGCAATAGGTTTTCACATTTCCTCCATGCATCTAAACTGTACGGTGCAGGCGACTATTTGAAAACAGTCAGGCATTCCATACTTCAACTAGAACAATTTTCCAAAGCAAATTCTGTCACTTACAGTAACTCAGTTATAGCTGTCTCTAAACACAGAATACCATTCCACCTCCAAACGGTGCTTTTCTCTCATAAATCAAGTCATGTAGAAACAACAGCTTTCTTGAGAATACTATTTAAACACACAGCAAAACTGAGTTCTGTTGATTGCAGCAATGAAAACCCAACACAGCAGCTGATAAGTTTAAAATAATCTGTGAAAAACATCCCAGAACAAAGCACCAAAAGACCAAGTTGATCAACCTCTTCCGTTTCTTCTATCTTTTGCATTTTTGATGACGCTGCCAAGGTCACACAACTGAGAAACAAGAAAAAAACCTCAGCATAGGAGCCACACAAATCACCTAAGCACACAGAACCATGGACGTAACAGCTCTGTTCACTGACAGCCTGATTTAAAGCTGTGTGAGTAATCTGGCTAGGGAAACTCTACTCAGTCTGCTCCATACAGAAATTGGTGCTTCACTTTCAGAGACGAATCCAGAAGTCTCAGTTCCACATTGCAGATTTCTGTAACATGCGTAAAGGGACTAAGAGTCTCTCAGGGAACAGAAAACCAGCCTTTTAACCAGGGTGTACTGAGAAAGTTCAGTCAAAAGGGCCCATGTGCAAACTATGTGCAAACACTCATGTGAATGAAAACGAGCTGCTATACTATCTAAGGCTTAGGTACCACTGTCTGCTGGCAGCACACAGCACAGACTCTTGGATTTAAAAGAGAGTGCCTATAGCCTTTTCTGAGCAACACAACCTCTTCTCAAACAGGGGGCTCGAGGGGGGTGTGACCCCCTGCACAAAAGTAGCTGACAACATGAACAGCTATAGCAGCTGTGAATTCAGATTCCCACATCACGCTTTTCCCTCAGAAGAACCCCAAGCAATTAGCTCCTTTGGGTCAGCAGAGCCTCTATCCCTACCGGTGATGTTATGCCATTATTTGCAAGGTCAGAGCATGGCTCTGTAGCGCCTTTGTTAGCATATAAGGAGGACAATTACCTGCCTTGAAAGAAGGATGATAACAAGACACAAATAACGTAAACTGCTGTCAGCAGTGAGAGAGCAGCAAGAAGGGGAGAAAGCTAGAAGCAGTTTTAATGTATGTTCTATAATATCAGACAGTGTGTCCTCACTGCACACAGGGTTGCTTTTTGCTTGTTTGTTGTTTTTCCAGTTTTTTTTTTTTGTGTGGTTTTTTTTTTGTCGGTTTTTTTTTTTGTTTGTTTGTTTGTTTTTCCCTTCTCTTTCAACTCTGTCTTCGCTCATAGTTGCCTAACAGCTTGTAAATGTGTAGACTCATGTATTAGAAACAGCAAATTTTATGACTGGAAGACCTAATGGCACTCTGGGTCAGGACAAAGAGCATGCTCGTCTAGGTTCCAAGTACATGTCCCTCACTGCTGACTATTTCGCTTTCAGTACAGGCGCCTTGTTGCATCTACAGACAGATAAAAGTCTCAATGGAATGACGAATGCAAACACTTCCCCCTCCCTCCAGTCACCTGTTGTTAACACTATTTAAACTAGGAGATAAAACACTAAAAGCACTTTGGGCTGATAAGAGACCAAGAGTAAGATTTTAGTCAAGATTTTTAAAGGCTAAATAATAGCCATCGGACTTCTACCAAGAAGTATGGCTTCTACCAAGAGTATGGTTGCTGTTTCTTAAACATTTTAACCCAATTAATACAATAGAAAGCACTCTCTAACTTCAATTTCCAGGCTGTGTTCCTGCAAACAGGCCTCCATAAGAAATACTTGTGCAGAGTCACAGATTGCAACTTCACTAACAGTTCAGATCCTCAAATTTGCTTTCAACAAAAGGGTTATCTATAGCTCACCTAAAGGTCTAAGTGTAGTCCACACCTTTGTTACATATTACTCAAATTAAAACTCCACAAAGCTGCAGTGAAACCATAGTGGCACAAAACCCGAAAGAAAAATAGCGTAACTGTGAATTTATCTGTGTCATAAAGCCTGAGAATTAGGAGAAGTCATCTTAATTAGCTGTCATGATGTAAAGAAGAGAAGCAGCCTATCTTAGAAAGATTTGAATTATTCTCGCAAACATTCATCAGCAGATTTCTGCTCAAATTTTCAGCAGGAGACTAGAGAAAACCTGAACATTTTGCTCCTTAGCAAATCATTTTTTTGCATTAGACAACAAAGAGCTGCTGAAAACATCTATGGCGTCTCTGCCTTTTGGCCAACTCACATGTGAACCGGTTTGAATACTGGAGTTTTTGTTTGCTGTTACACGTCATCCAACCCAGAGACAGTCGGCACAAAAGAAGCAGCACCTTGCCAACACAGGTGTTTTACTACCAACTCCAAATATCAGATAAGCTGTCTGTCTCTTTAAGCAACTATTCCCATCTACGTGGCCAAGAAATTGTTGATGTTGGCAAGTATTTGGGCCACTGCCTTCGCTCTCATACTTAGGTAATGACATCTCTGACAGAGATGCCTTGTGGAGATATCCACAGACTTGTTAAAAATCACCAGTACAGCCTGCAGGCCAATCTCTGAACCATGCTCTTTTCTCTTTTTTGGAGGATGCTTTGCTCCTTCCTTCATGACAAGCATGCCTGAGTTTTTTTCATTTGTTTGCTTCCAGTGCTGCACAGTTTCATACATGTATGCTTACGTCACTCTTAGGCAAACAAACAAAAAAGCATGCATCCCTGAACACATGTGCAAGCAGGCAGGTTAGCATGTCTTGAAATGCCAGGATAGGCTACCTGAATAAGGAAACTAAATCTTTCAATGTGCAACTTATTATCAGTAGCGGCCATTACTTAAGCGGTCATTCAGCTGTAGAAGAAAATTTTACTGCACAAGGATTCAAATCTACATTTTACTTATTTTCTGAACAAAGCTCTCTGTATCTTAATTTCCTGTTTGTAATGGTAAGCTAGCTATGTTAATTTATGCAAATGAAAAACTTAAAATCTTATTCAGATCAGATTTGTTCATTTTTTTAAGGAAAAAATTATGAAGCACTGACTTCAATTAAGTTGGTTGTGAGGCAGCCCATTATTCACTTAAGTGTATAATCTAAGAGCAAGTATCATGCATTCCAATCTTCCTAGGTTTTTATTACCTCAATATGTCAAATGTTCATTCTTTTTGCATCACAAATTCAGATTAAAATGAATCGCTCATAAGGAATTCCATATTCTTCAGCAGTAAAAGAGTATTTTACTACAGAACATTTTCTAAAGAAAAAAAACTGCCGTAATATCCAAAAAGTCAGCTAGTGTCATAGCTGAAATATTTCACTTTCACCAAAGAATGATTAGCGCTACAGCAAAAAAGATAAAGAGTCAAACAGCTCTCATGCTTCAGTAGGAAAGAAGTTTCAAGATGTGTTTTATATACCCACATATATTTAAAAAATCATAGCAATAAAGATCACTTAAATACTGAAATTGAATTAGAAAAATGAAGCCCATAAGCAAATGAAACACTTTGCTCTGCTTACTGCAATAACACCCTTTACGTGCAAAAGACTTTCCAAATGCCCAAGGATGACAATTAAAACTCTAATAATAAGAAGAATGCAGTAATGCATTTTGATTCCCAGCTTTCATTCACAGTATATTCATAAGTTCCTCCCCCAACAACTCAACATCCATTAAAACATAATGAACAAATTTTGACGGAGAAAGTCCACATGATTTATTCATGTATGTACTTGAAATACATATATTTTTAAAAATTGTGGGGAAAAAAAAAAATCAATAGCTTTCCAATAAACAAATATTCCAAATAAATGAACAATTTTAATTCAATGTAATGAAGATTATGTTATGAACATTCCTAACATTTAGCATGTGCAGGATAACATCCAGGGCTTGACAAAAAAAGGTTCAACAATAACAGTTCGACTTGGAATTTTCTAAGCCATGAAATGAAACTAAACTATAAGGACAGTCGGTTTTTAGTGCCAGTTTCACATATATATGAACATCTTTGGCATTTTAAATTGTCATTATGGCAATCAGAATGCCTTAGGGCTGTGGCTCTCTTTCTTCTCACAGGGGATTTGGTAGTGCCAGGATTTTGTACTGAAATGATATAAAAGCAATTGAAAAATAGAAAAATGCTTCATAAATTCTTCTCCACCCAAGCATAGTAATTTCCCAAATGAAAGCAAACTTTGCTTTCAGGAAGTGCTTGAAAGAATGAAGAATACATTACCTAAGAAAAAACAAAGCCTGAAAATAAGACATTCCTAATGGCCAAAAAAAAACAAACCAAAACAAACAAACAAAAAAACAACCAACCAACCAACAACAAAAAACTCAAGTAAAATCTTAAGGATATTTTTAACATATGGCTCTTTGTTTTACTTTTCAATATCTGAAGTTACCTATTCAGGACCAAGAACCAAAAATGTTAAGGATACTATGAAACTGCAAGGACAGTTGATTCATATTATTATAAAAACTCTAAATAATGTACTTTATGCTAAGAGGCAGATGTAGGAGTCCAAAAGGAGATGCTCAAGGAATCGTAAGCATGCACAGAAATAACAGAGATTGCACACCTAAGCATTTATGAGCACATAGAGCTTGAAATCACACAACATCACTATTCTATAAGAAAGCAATTTGGAGATTATTTAGAATTCAGAAACTATCACAGTGCACACCAGAGACAAGACGACAAGCATTCAGGCAGGTCTAGTCCCACACAGCACAGTTTCAGAGAACAGATTCCAGTTTACCCACAATGAAGTGATGCAGATGAGCTGGTAGCTGGGAATTAACCATACAACTCTGCACCACATCCAATCTGCAAAGCCAAACCAGTATATTAAAATCTTCTCACTTAAATGCTCTTGGTAAAAAGACAAGAACAATCCTTGCAGTCAAAACCAATGCCTGTCTTGGTCACTATAGCAGTAATAATACCAAACACAATTAAACAATAAATTAAGATTAACAAGAAAGATAGTCAAGATTAAAAGAACAGCTTTTCTTTACCAACCATTCTCTCCAACACCACGGGAAAAAGAAATATCTGTTCTCAGGAAAACTGAGTTATAAGATGATGAGAGATTTAAGAATGTATATAAACAGTTTGTGTGCATACATAAATACACAAACAAATAATTTATCTTCCCGAAACAAATATGACAAAGAGGATATATCTCTCTCTCTATATATATATTATAGCCTCTCCTAATAGTGCAGGGGAAGGCCAAGGAATTGAGGACCAATTTTCATGTGCGAAGATAGTATATATAGCAAAGAAGTAAGGTCCGAATACTGACTTGATTCCAATTGCTTTTTCTTTGCATGCTAATGCTGGACGTGTAACAAATCAGTAAGATAAAGTGAGAAAACGTATCAGAACTGTTTCTCAGTTCACTGCTTCATTAATGGCATTTAACTTGTTTTAATCTTCACCAATACTTAAGTCAAACGATATTGAAAATTGCAGTTTCTCAAATGCTAAAGACTACAAGAAAAAGTGTTGTTCCATGTTTTCCTGCAGACCTGTCAAGATGCTGTTAAATAAATAAATAAAAATACTAACCACTTTCCTACCCCCTTCAAATTTTGTTTTTTCCCAGTTTTTAACTTCTTAATTAATAGCAGCTATCAATGCAACAAGATGCACTCGTGTAATCTGTCCTTAAAATGAACAACGATTTTTTAAAGATATAAATTTCAAGGAACATCTATCTGAATATATTCCATGCCATTATATAGTGGATCATATTAATTTGGGCCTGGAAATGAAGTGGTTGTAAGTTGCACCAAACTTGATAAAAAGCATCAATACAGAAAAGTAAATAATTAAATCACAACATTTATTCCTGCATCCCCATTTGCTCATTTGCTCCTGAATACTTGAATGTTGGCTCCTGGCCAGAAGCATGCACTCACATTTTTTCCAGTGAGAAGTACATAGTTTTTTCTCGTAACAGTTTGTATATTTTTCAGCTGCCTGAGTTGCTCAGCAGAGCACTGTAAAAGGGCTACAGTTGGAGATCATTTGAAACAGAAGTTATGCAAAATGTTGCACAGCACCTATTGAGCGGCCTAGCGCTGGAAACACATGCCATTTGTGCACAGGGAGCTGCTGTAGCTGCCAAGGATCTTTCACACGGCATGCAAGCTGCTGGCATGCAATGCAAAGACTTAAATTATTGCTTGAGCAATCACCTCTTTCATGGATCTACACATCACGACATGGGTTTGTTGGTCTGAATGCTGAAATCGCACCAGAGAGAACACATGATTCAAGCACGAACAACTCCCCTCTGACAGATAGCTCTGTGCCACTCTATTCCAATTATTAGGGGAGGTGCTAAGGATGATATTTCCTTGAATTAGCAGCACGTCCTTCCCATTTACAAATTGCTCAATGACAAGTCTTCCATTTGGAAGCTGACTCATTAGCCTCGGCTTGCCCGTGCCAGAATTTGCCAGCTTTCTGGACATGTCTTGCAAAACTTGAATGCTTGCCTTCTGCCCCCACCAATGTTCTGTATGATGAACACTGAGTAGTTTCTCTCTCCTTTTATGTCACTTGGCATACAACTGCACTGGAAACAATATGCACACTTACAGCACTTGGTTTTAGCATAAGCTATAATTTAATGTAACCAATACTAAGACGTCATCCAATGCCTTATTTTTTTCTTCCCTCAACAAAAACCAGTAATGTCTTATCCCTAATATGAGTCCTCTCAATATCCTAAATCCATGATTTGATCAGTAGGTCACAAAAGCAACTGCTAAATACTTACCTAAGATTAAAAGAACACCAGACGAGTTTCCTGAGTAGAAATTCTCCAAGAATTGCTGAAATACATAGTAATCCCTCTTACCTTTGGAGACAGGAGCACAGGCTAGACAGATCATCATTCTGATTCACAGTAGCCATTTGTCTCCCTGCATTCTGAGCCCCTTCCCTTTCACCACACCCGCTACTCCCATCCCCAAGACGGCTGCTTCCAATGAGTGGTAGAGGCCCTCCACTGAGGCACCTTGAAGGACTGCCTGGTAGCTTGATGGAATAACATCATAGACTCGAAAACATCTGCAGTTCTGCAGCTACCACATATGGGTGACAACAAGAATGAAAATGCAGAAGCATAAACTCACCTCTGGAATGAGCACGTAGGCTCTTGGAAGGCTCTTACTGTGCTGCAGACCTCATCATTTCATATCACCACTATTCTCATGCACCTTGGTCGTGTAAAGGTTAGCATGGCTAAGCTTCTTTTTGCAAATAGGAAATAAACATATGTCTATGACTAATTCCCCAGAGTACCACAGGACAACTCACACATGTAAAAGTTATCTCCTCATTTGTATACAAGTCCAAAGAATCCTGGCCGGAAATATTTTCTCAAACCACGTAACTGGGGAAAGCAAAAGCTAACATAAGGAATGACTGAATTGCACCACTACCACAAATGATTTAAGGAATACTTAAGCACAACTCTGAGTTTTCCCCAGAAGCCATCGATGTTAGAACATCAAGGATTACATACATATAGAGCCAGTCAGGACATGAAGAACAATACAAAGAAAAATCTACAAACAGAACGCCGTAGTAATGGAAAGGTTAAAAGATATTTGTTATTTGCTTGTTTTGTATTAAAATAAAGCATCCCATTAAAGTTACAGAAGGATCATTACGGAACTGAATTTGTCAAGCGATCAGTCCAGTGTTGTAGTTAATTAGCCACATGCTAGAGAGAAGAAAAAAACCAGCAATGCAAAACAAACAGCTTCAGCACATCATTATATTCTTCATTAGCAAAGTTACATATATTTTACACAAAGCATTTAGTTGGCAGTCTGGGGAAACTAACAACAGTAAGACAATCTGTGTGTTTAACTGAAATAGCATGTTCTAATGGAATACCAAGGAATTTTAAAGCAACTTTCCATTTTTTATAGTACTTTCCATCACAGGGCTCAAAACAAGCCTTCCCAACATTCATTACCTCCTCAGCAATGACTGTTAAAGACAACATTTTCAGAAAACCTTCTCTAATCCTGGAAAGGCAAATTCTGAATACCAGATCTGAAATCTTTTGGATCAGATTACACAGTTACACAAATTCCAAGGATTTCCAAGACAAAATTAAACTGATGGAAATTACAGGTAATCATTACCTCTGAAAAACCAATCTTAGGTACTCTTATTTGAATCCGCAATGACATTGCCCATCATTTTGATGATCTTTCAAAGCCTCAGTCAAAATCTTGCTTCTGCAGAGTTTGTGGCACACTCCCAACATCTTGTCCTATCTATCAGCTTTCACTGCCAGCAGGATCACTAAGCAATATGCAACTCTTCTTTAAAAACCGCTTAAGTTGAAACAGCATGTTCAGAACTTATGTTCAGTCTAGCTTTGCTTTCAACCTCATGATTTTTTGTGGTCTGACACAAAAACTCTCCTCAATGCTCTTCTCTCCATTTCCACACAAGACAGCTGAACTCAGCACAGAGGTTTTTTTTCCCCACACCAGCAAACAAGAAAAAAGATGACATCAGGAATTACACAAAACCTGCAGGACTACTGGCAAGTGACTGATTTTCACTTTCTGCATAATCACTTCAGAAAAGCAAACCCACAGATTCAACCAGCTTGTTGGTGTCCCCTGAGACTGCAAGCACTACAGGTGGCGATTCTGCTGAGTGTTTCAGAGCTGTGACTTCTACGATCGGCCTCACTCCACTTCTCCTTTTCTCCCTTTCTAATTCTTCAGCGAAGTCTAAGAGGAACATGGCAGTTCATTACAAAATAGATTCTCAATTTAGCATTCGCAATGCAAATCTACGTTTTGTTCAGTACAGAAATCTGGCACAATGGCCTATGCATACGTATTCGTTCCAACAATTCTGTTCTATGCAATCACTCTGTAATTACACACAGTCATAAAGCTGCTGCTGTTGCTGCCTGGAACTGCAGTCTCGCCCTCCAAACAACCTAATGCCAGTCTCTGCATTAGGACATTTCGTTTCGCTCTTTCCCTCCCCTGACTGCCTGTGCTCACTCCAGACAGCCCTTTCACCACACTCAAACTCAGGAGGAAAACAGCTTCTTTCTGGTAACAGCCATGATGATTTATTTGTTTTAAAGAGGCTGCCAAGTTGAATCTCTGTCAAGCAAAGAGAATATTTCTTGAATTCTGAAGGCTGCAATCACACAAGACTTTAGAAACCAAAAATAAACCTCGCTTATGCCTGGCAAAAAAACCGTAAGTATTATATAAGACACATACGTGCGTGGGTGTATTGTCAGCTCTGACTGGTAAACTGCAAAGAATCAGTCCTTTTCAGTTGCTGCCAGAGAGAAAAAGCCGTACGTTTGGGGCACGGGATTTTCAGAAATTATCTAATAAATTCCTCCCCACCCCCTCCGTCGCATAAATCCCAGCAGAGAAACACAATCCGCGCACGCGGCGAGCCACCGCGCCTTACCGAGCGCCCCGAGTCTCGGTGCCGTACCCGGAGCCCCCGGAGCCGCCCCAGCTCCGACACGGAGCCAGAAAGGGAAGCCCGAAGCCGCCCGCCCGCCCGAGCAACCCCACGCGCGCGGAAGGGCTCACCCAGCCGCAGACGCATCCTCTGCGCGCCGCTGCAGCCGGGCGGCGGAGCGGCCCCCCGAGCGCCCGCGAAGCTCCCATAAGGGAAAGACGAGCGGCTCGGCGCCCGAGCGCGGACCTCCGCAGCGGGCGGCCCGGCAGAGCCGGCTCGGCCGTCCCGGCCTCGGCCCCGCGGAGCTGCGCGGCCCCGGCGGCGCCACAGGTACCCGTGCAGCTCGGCCTGCAGCCAGAGCTCGGCACCCCAAGATTAAAGCCCCGGGAGAAGCACCCCCTCTCCAAAATGGCAGGAGAACGGAAGCAACTCGTGCGAAGAAAATAAACCCGCGGAAAGCAGGAGAGGGAACGAAACGTGCTTCCTCACCTGCGCTGCGAGGTACGGTGGAGGCCTCCGGGGCTGCAGATTGCAAAGGGTAAGCACGGAAGGAAAGACCACCGAGAAAGAGAAAAAGCGGAAAAAAAAAAAACCCACCAAAAAACTTTGTTTCTTTCTCTCCGGGACTCAGGGAAAGCGTCACTTCCTAGTGCGGTAAGCGGGGAGGCTCCCGGGCCCGGGCTCCTCAACTCCTCCTCCTCCCGCCCTCCTCCTCCCTCGCAGCCGCAGCGCGGCTCCCGCCGGCATTTCACTCGGTTCTGGCAGCGGCCGGGCCCTGCCCCTCCTCCGAGCGGGGAAGGAGGGGAATCCCCGAGAGCGAGGAGCGAGCACGCAGCACTGATTCGGAAGCCTGGCGTGCACGGCGCTGCCGTGCTCACACCTGGTAGAGCGTGCAGGCTCCGTGCCCTGAGTTCAGCGCCAGCCCGCCCCAGCGCCGTCGGGCTTCGCGGCCCCTCTCCCGGTGGAAAGTACAAGCAAGCGTGCAAAGATCCCTAAAAGGGCTTTGTTTTTTCAGAAACCATTCGTAGCAGAAATAACGTGTTATTCCGTTTCCCCTTTTTTGGTCATTTTTCTCCTTCTTCAGAAGGAGCTGTAAAAGGGGAAAAACAAGGAAGGGAGAAAGGATTTGTAACATCTATGCTGCTGGCTGCTTTAGCACATTCCTGAAATTTAGTTTTACCAAAAAAAAAAAAAAATTAAAATTATTTCTAAGTCGAACATTTACTGCAATACTGCTGAGGTTTCTAAAAGTGTTCAGCTCGTCTGCTGGAATATGGCTTCCTCTGTTGCGTTGGTCTGAAAATAAACAGCGAGCTGGCAAATGCAGACACTCTGCTCCTCTTAAGGCAGGAAATAAAGCAGCTGCTTCGTCATTGCTCCCCCTGTAGACTGTCACGGATACGGATACTTGAGTTCATTAGCAATCAGGAAAACTTGCAGAATATAAAATAACATTTAGGTCAGCATTCGAAGATTAGACTCTTATTCAGTGGAATGTGCCAAGCAGCATGAAAACGGCAAACCTTTCCCTCCCAGCGTGCACGTAGCCGTGTTTACCTTCTTCCAGGCTGGGATCATTCAGCACCTGCAGGCTGGCATAGCGTTTTTTTCAGACCAGCAGGGCAATCTCACTTCTACCACCCATTGCTTTATAGAGCGAAATACACAAACAGTTTCTGTAGAGGATACTAGTTGGCATTTCTTTCACAACAGTTCCTGGCTGCTGTGCAGAACTTTTCACCAGGGAAGCTCAAGATGCATGGAAAAAGGTGCCCAGAGAAGCAACTTACCCATGACTATGAAGCGTATCTGATGCATAGCTGGGTTTGTCCGATGAGTCCCAGGTCAGTAGTTTAATTACCACACCCAGTCTTTTCCTGCCGCAGAATAGAGAATAACAGTGGGACGTGGAAGTGAGGAGCAAAACAGCAGCCAGAGGTACTTTCGGTAAAGCATTTTTCTTTCTTTCACAACTGAAGATATCATTTAACGTAACACTGGCTTAATAAAACATTCAAGGAAAAATCTGCTCCCGTTAAAACATTTACTCTTCAAAGACCATCGACAAATTGGAGCTGTAGATTAATAACTCAATGAATCACTATAGAAAAAATGTTCAAAAGTGCTCACAAATTGTCTAATATATAAACTTAAATACATGAACGCATAATGACAAAAACCGAAGTCAAAGGAATACAACCAACTAATTTAATTTGCCCTAAATAAGACTAAAAAGACACATTCCATAATCTGGAGTTACCTCCTCTGTTATGAAATAGCGGGCAATCAATGTTCTCCATGAAGCACATCATATATTGATAACATTGAAACCGCTTATGTCAGCTTCTACTGTGTGTGCGTGGAGGGGGGAAAGTCTGCTGTGACTGTAAATCATAGTGTTGTAACAGTGAAGTGTAGCCCTTCCTTCCAGCCAGAACAGATGCGTATCATACTTCACCTGCTTGGAGTTTGGGAAGTGAAATGATGAGCAGTGTCTCATGTTTCACAACACAATCACATAAAAGCAAGAGACAATGGCAGAAACATCACCATCTGGCTACAGATGCTAAGGTTGCACAGAGTAGGGAGTATGCTTTTTATCCTTGTCTAGGAGGCATCTTAACAATATTGTCCTTTGTCTTCTAAATTATATATAAGGTAGATAACAATCTATTCTTTACTCCAAAGGCAACATAGTAACAGTCAGATCAAAGCTGAAAGACACAGCAAGGTGCAAAATTTCCAGAAAGGGATTGTGCTTCTTCCTAAACATTCCAAGAAGGTTAAGACTAGACAGGCCTGTAGGGACACCAGCCAGCTTATATATCCACAGTAGAAGAATCATATTTCAAAGACACCGTGGAACAAAGAATATTTTGTGAGCAATAAACAGTTTTATGAAGTGTTCTGTAAAGATTCTACTATTACACACTCTTTGTTATTTTCCTCCGTACTGTGTAGTCTTCACATCTCCAGAACCTGCCACTGTTTCTTCCTTGCACTAGCAGCTTTTGCTATGTGCCTTTTTTTCTCCTTATCTCTTTTATCTGTATATGCCAAGATGTGTGTGCAGGCTGCACTTCTATCAATTTAACAGGAACAAAATTTAATGCATACACATTTCCTGGTATGACATTATTTTATTACTACATTAAATCAGGAGATTAGATGTCTTCTTGTCTTGTACAGACACATCTTGTGCTGTAACAACATCGACTCATATCATTAAAAAACTACATTGCACTGAGTCAGAATTTGGATTAAAGACTGCTTTACATACTTGTGTTTGCAAAACTGGCTCATCCGCTCAGCAGGTGGCACTCTTTTCTCCAAGTCAGAGCAGAGATGGAGTTCGGTCCTCTTCTTGTTCCACTTTAGACGTGCTGCAGCACTAAGGGACACCATATAGAGCTATCAGTTCTTCCTGAAAAGTTATTAAATGAAAGCCCTGAACATTAATAAGCTAATTATAAAATAATTGCACTCTTTGTAAATGAAGCTTTATATACCAATAAAACACCTCAGTCATTTTGAAAATTTCTCTGAAATTTACATTGGATGCAATATTTTTCTTAAAAAACAAAACAAAACAAATAAATAATAAAAAAAGGCTAAACCAGTAAAAAATAACTGCAGTGATTATCTCACAAGTATACTCAATTAGAGGGCCGGGCTGCCTCTTGGCAAACTAGAGAAATGGACTAATTGGAAGCACAGAAAGCTCAATGCAGTGCAAAACCCTGCACTTTGGCCAGACTAAACCTTTGCTGTTGCACAGGCTGGGACAGACGGTCACTCAGCTCCTCTGAAGAGGATCTGGGGCTCCTGGTGGGCAGTGGAGTAAAAACGAGCCTGCAGTGAAGGCTAACAGCAATCTGGGCTGGAAAAACAGCCCAAAGCAGAGCTAGAACAAGGGAAATGGTCATTCTCTTTAATTGACATCTGCATCTGGAATTCTGATTCCAGTTTTGAGCACCCAGTTTAAGAAATATGTTTCTCAAGTTTCTCAACAGTAAAGGTTCAGGACAGACAGGTGCTGCAGCAGAAATCCCATGTGGATGAGAGAACTGAGCTGGCCAAGTGTGTAAAGAAAGCAGGCAGATAAGACTTAATAGCAGCCTTCCAATATCTACAAGACTAGATCTTTTCATACACAGCGTAGAGGAAGAGGTACAGTCAGGCTCTTTATTGCATGGGAGAAAGACAATAGTTAAATTTTGAAACAGTGGCAATTCTAATCAGCTTGTGAAGATAATGAAGCAGTGCAGCAGGTTACCACAAGAGATTGTGGAACGCAAGTAACTTCCTTTCTTTCAAGTTTCCAGCACCTGACTGGACACATAAAAGCCCTGCACAATTTGGTCTGAATTCAGTGCTGACCATGCTCCGAGCATGTGGTTGAACTGGAGACATCCCCAAATCCCTTCCAAAAGTAGTTCTATCATTGAAGAGACAAATCCCTTTATCTCACAGAAGAGAAATACTACCTTTGAAATATTCTAGGGAACAAATTCTCATGAAAAATTTGATGCAATAATATAGAAAGTTTGTAGAGAAAGTTTTTTTTTTTTTTGAGTTTGCAGTAAGAAAAAAATATTCTCGCATACACTCCACATCTGAGTTTAAAATTAAAACACTGGGTTTGCTTTACTAGAGCAAAAAATCAGCTTCTTTCATTTGTTTAGTGAAAAGTGTGCATGTTTACAGAGTGTGTGTGTAAATACTAAGTATCACAAGCTGTCTCCCTGAGAACCAGAATAAGACTTTGCTACATGAGGGAAAAGGAGGGACACTGTGGTTTAGAAAAGAAACCACATGTAAAGAAGTTATTCACATTGCTTGAACTCTAAATGAAGCTCAGACACCAGATTTAGAAATAGAGTTTAAGAACTTATGAAGTATGAACTCGTATGGCATGCTGAAAATCAGAAGCGACAAAACTTTCTTCCTAGGTTATGTAGCCTTAAATATTTTGCAGTCCTTTCTACATTTACTGTCACTTTTCCTAGAATCTCACATACTTTCCTCTTAAAAACAATAATATGTGGTAACATTAGTCACTGTTTACAACTGAGAAAAAAAACACTTGGAGAAGATGTGTGCTTCAGAGTCAGGTTCAAGGGCCAGACATGGCTGCGATGCAGCTGCAATGTCACTCAGGCAGGCCGCTTGCAAGAATGTAAAGCAGTTCTCGAGCAAATATGACAGAAGCCAACCTCAAGGCTTAATTTGGTGGGTAACTTCCACTAAGGCTTCTTCTACCCTTTTCCTCTCAAGACGACTAGATGTATTAAAATTGGCTTGGAGTACAGCCAGACAACTGCTAGAAGCTCTCAGAACTGAAGATGTGCTTAGGGACCCAACAACAACAAAGCAAGGAGAAAATAAATGCTGAGAACTAATATTCACAGCCTGACTGAGCTCAGGGTAATAACAGAAATAAAGTCTAATTAGTAATTATGAGGTAGACTTTCCTTTACAAATATAAAATTCTATGCCCACAAAAGCAAGTATTATCAGCACTTTTGACATTATTAAAAACAAAACTCACTGTTAAATTTGCTTAGCACATAAAAATCTTCCTGCTGTGCATACATTTAATGTACAATTCAGAAACACATACGTAGGTGTAAATATATGTACATATATAGATATGCATCCTTAAAGACAGTTCTTCTGGAGAACATCAGTAGGAAACTTCTGAGCTCCAGCAGCTGATATACCAGTCTAAAGCTCACTTCAAATAATTTGACACTGACAACCATTCAAGAAGCTTTCAGCCCAAACCAACTGTAATGTCACTGTAGCCACAATGACTCAGTGCCATTGCACTTAAACTAAAACATATGCAGTATAAATACAGGAGCAAGGGGGAAATCGGAAAGCAATCATCCCATATGTAGCATATAGTGCTCTGTTCAATGGGGATTCCATTCCTATTCCATTCCATAAGAAAATTATATAAGGGGAAGAGGATGTAAATCCATCACAATGGCAGATATCAACATGTGTAAGTAAGACTTACACAACAAATATGTTCCAAATAGTGAGGGCAATGTGGAACCAGGTGATTATGCACCTTGACCTTGATGACCCAACCTATCCCTCTGCTTTTTAATCCCTCTTTCCTGACTCTGCACGCTTGCTTGTACTGGCAGCTGACATCTGTGCAAATCAGATGTGCAGAGGTTTTCTGCCACCACAGTTACACTGCAATGTAGTTGGTAGATTGCTGCACAGTTTTTATTCTTTTAAAATTCACAAGGAAGTTATATCATTGTCATACCTATACCCCAGATTAATTTTGTCACTCCTCTAAGCTGCATTCCAATGTCAATTTGTGCCCTCCTGTACTTTTAATTCTGTTATAAAGTACAGCGTGTTTGATAATACATAGAATAGGTTTAGTTTCTCTTTATAAGTTGGTCAGTGTAAAAGTTAGTATGATTTTTTCCCCCACCTTCTACTCCTTTTCTCTGCCCTCTTTCTCCTTTTCTCTCTTTTTCTCCCTCATGAGTGGAAATCTTAAAAAGACTCACATTCAAAGTACAGAGTACAACAAGAGCTGTTGTGCAATATCTACAGAAGGAAAATCCCTAGCTAAGATGTGGTATTTGTAGGCAAGAAAACTTCCCAAGCATATATGCAGATATATTATCCACTATGCATTTAAGGTACAAGAAATACACTAATAAAGCATCAACAAACATCTTCATGTCTGTTGCAAAATTGCTAGTCTGAATTTAAAAACAGGGAGCAGAAGTTTCAACAGGTAGTGATGTATTTTATCAATACATCTCAGTCATTTTGCTTTTACTAGCCATTTTCTACACACTCTTCAAACTGTTCCCTACTCACAAACTTAGCAGTACCTTTCCCTCTTTGCAAATCCGTACTTCTCTTTTATATTACCCCTACTCTTGCAGGTCCTTCTCCAGCTCCTTAAAGCCACAGAGAACTGAGAGAGAAAAGGCAACTGCAAGGAGCTAAAGTAAGAGATCTGCAGAAGAACAGAGAGGAATACATGTGATCTGTGAAGGCAACAACTGGAAAATAGTACTGAAATACCAAGCAAGACCACCGCTCATTCTAACTAAATGTACCTGTTGGTTTACAGCAGAATTAGTTTCTTCGCTCTTTCTTCATATACAGAGAGGCATCTTCCAATACTACAAAAAGTACTTAGAAAGCAGGCTTGTTGGGTTTTATTAAGATTAGTGAAAGCTTGGCTTGAAAAACATAGAGTGGCTGAGCAGTAGGTTATCTGACACAGAGCTCAGCTACACACAGACAGCATCTTAACTGCTGCCAACCAGTTGCACCAAATAAAACATGGTATAAGCTATCACACAAGCAAGTATCACTTAATTGACTCAGACCTGTCAGTTACCAATTGTCAATCAGCCTCCAAAAGAAAAAAAAAAACATTGTTATCCTGCAGTTGCTTAGCTGAGAGTCAAACAGTTGTCATCTGAGCGTCACACATCCAACAAAATACTTTACCACCATAATAACAGGGGGCAAGCAGTGCTTCATAGAATACACTCATTGACACCATTAATTCCTTCCAGGCCAGTTGTGCTTACTGATCACTCTTCTTTTTCTCAGAGAAAACAGGTGAAAAATCTTTGCAAATTCTTATTTTCGGGCCAATGGAATACAACAGCTGATTTACTGATATCCAAGATGTTAATAATTGAGTGATAACAACCAAATGCATTCCAGAAGGGAACATTCTTTCACTGAATGAATGGGTGAGAAGCATTCTACAAATATTCAGCAGCCCTGAAGGAAGCTTTGCACAGAGATCTGGTTATCTTAAGAACGTGTCTTTGGTTACCTCAAGGCTACAAAAATCTTCGTAGTCCTCTTTCACAGAACATTATTGTTCAGAAACAGCATTGAATAAATTTGATGCTAGCACAAGTTTCTCCTGAAGTAGCTTGCTCCTCACGATTTTCCTCCTTGTTCATACTTGTCTTATTCTCCTTTTGTCAGCTTACTCCCCCCCCTCACTTGTAACTGTAGTTACTGATGTTCACACTAATACTACAGCCAAAATTCAAAAGCATAGCCATGGGCTTACAGAGCTCTAATCAGCCACAAAGCAATATGACAAACTAAAAAGTGTCTCTACGTCCAGATGAGTGGCAATGCTGTATATTAAATTTGGAGAAATCAAGATAATTGTGTTGCGATGCAAAAGTATGTGACTGAATCTTAGTATATGAAATATCCCCACATAAATATATATTTATTAGTGCCTCACTGGTTGTAAATTTCTAAAGGAATACCAGTGTAACTCTGTTGTATAATTGATAGATACAGTTAATAGAATTATCTATTACTCTATTGCAGAGTAATAGAAACAAATCTACACAGAGGTTTATGCTTGTGTAGCAGCGTGGTTCTAAAAATAAAAGCTCCTAATTTTCTAAACTGTTCTGCAATTAAAAAAAAAGACATAATGCTGATAAGATTCCACACAACAATAAGATAGTTTTAGTCTACAATAATGTCAGGCCTTATATAAATATTAAGTAGCTTTACAAACCTAAAACTTCACCACATTTAATAATATACAAATTCGTAATTATATGACACTTATGGATTGGATTTAAGAAATGGTCATGAACACATTAAGGGCAATAGGAAAATGACTTTCTCTAGCAAGTACCTCAGTATTTTCTTTTATCTTAAAAATTAAATAAGACTTATGTAGAAGAGGAATCAAAACTATGAGTAAAACTTTAGTGTGATTACTTTGCAATCATCATATAAAAACAAAAGCATATTCTTATTTTTATGGATTAAAGATCCACAGTGAAAGATCAGACCTAACAACTTAAACGTAAAATCCTTGCAACCCTATATTTTGATTACAAAGGACAAATACAAAGGAGTTTTTGGATTTATTTCACTAACAAAAGAACTTATTTGCCTTAAAATGAATGCCATTCTTCAAGATATTCTGCAGATGGCCTCCTGCTTGAACACAAATAAAAACCAGTAGTTTTGAATGAAAAGGTCTGTTTATATAGCAAAGCTTTCCTAGCATCATGGAAATGGTAAGCAACAGAGCAAATCCAGATCCTACTGATGTCCCTTGGCCTGTCAGAACCCAGGTGAAAAATCTGAGGTGAAGACAAAGAAAGATGAGTTGTGGCATTCCCAGGCATAATACAAGTGAAAAAAAAAAAAACAGTTACTGCTAACATTGGCAATTACTTATCTGTATATTTCACTGAACAGATGAAGCCCACTTAGCGAACAGAAGACACTACTCTCACAAGGCAGCTGAGTAACCACCTGTAAAACATTCCCACAAGTGTCTCTGCCTTGAGCTAATGCTCAGTTCACCTGAGACCCACTGTGAATTGTTTCTTACCGCAAAACAGAACTTGTATAATAAAAACTACAAAATCAGAGACAATTGATAAGCAGATAACATAACCCAAGTTGGATGATAGCTTGCTTTCCCCAACTGTCTACCCTTTCTGACATTTTTCTGGCCAACGGTGAGCAGAGCTGCTCACAAATCACCCTCAAACTGCACTGTACAGCATGATATGTCACTGATATCAAGTCAGATAAAGAGCTCAGTTTGACCTTGGCTTGAATTGTTTCTTTTTAGCTCACAAATGAGATTACTACGCAGACTCAAATAGTCACTACAAATGGCTGTAATAGCATAAGATGTTTTTGTTCTCTTCTGAAGTTGTTGCACCCACAGCTTAGCTGGCAGAATGAATCATCTGAGATCTCCTAATGCATTACATACAAAGATATGTGAGTTAGCTCAAATGACACTCAGAAGCACTTCGGGCTGTTGGTTGGCATTGCATCAAATGAACAAGGAACGTTCTCATTGTCCTTTGGGATTGGTAACAAGGACAAGAACTTTAATTGAAGGCTCGTAAGCAAGCAGTTCAGAAAAATCTCAAACATCAAATCTATCAGATATATATATATTTTTTACAATAATTCTTTCTTAATGCAGCCTGAAATACTGCCTTAGAATCAGTATGACAAGCAAAGTGGTTTTGTTACAGTAGAACACAAATATATCACTCAATAAGTTCTCTTCCATAAAAGTTTTTCTTTGTTTGTTTTTTAATGGAGAAGGCCCACCTTCCATCCAGACACCTTCAGCAAACTTTCATCAGTGTCTCTGAAAAAAAAACATTTGAAAATATTTCTCTAACTTTCTCTACTTTTGGAAAAATGCTTCCACATTTTCACATTGTGTAAGAGACTCATTAAACCAAAAAAATATTTAAATTTTGTCAGATTTGAGTGAAAATCCAATCAATTGCTCTTATTCACAAAAATCCATCAAAGATATGTTCCCTGTGCAGCCCTTGCTCTCCCTCCTGTCTTCCCCAGGCCTGTTTAGCTGCTAGATGTTCTAGCAAGAATATGTATCCATGTGCTTTGGAGAGTCTGCTCTGGTGATGCAACTCCTATTTACCATCACATCACAGTCTTGACTCATCACCTGCACCGCTGGGGCAGTACTGCTGTAATATCCTTTTTTTTTTTTTTTTTTTGGGCAGAATTGTTATAATTTAATTATTAATGGTTATTAAAACAAACAAACAATACCAACAGCTAAGGAGCTGCCCTCTAAAAAAGCCAGGAAATGGAATGCTACAGCAACATGGTATCAAAGATGGTAAAAAGAAACCAAGGCCTTCATAGGCACCTTTGCTGCCTGCACATACAGGCTGAGGAGTCTGGTGTCACACAGAGCTTACACATATCCCAGGGGATTTTGATGGCCAAAACTTCAACTACATAAGCAACAGCTGTATTATTCATCTACTACCTACTTTAGTGACACCAATTAACAAGAACATTATAAATTACCTGTGAACAATGAAACGTGTAAAAGCAAATTATTTTTACATACTCTTACCAGTATGATCCAAGATCCAAGGGAAATTAATAGGATTACCTGGTGCTTAAAAAGCAATTAAGTTCACAGTTTGGGTGGAAGGTTTTCTTTTTCCATGTTAAGGGCAGATTAAACAGACAAAAAGAGGATTCACAGCCAGATTGTTTTGAAGAAAAAAACCTCTATAGTTTGATTTTTGAATTCTACTTGATACTGTTGATACTGACTTCACTAAAACTGTTAGGAATATTATCTTAACCACTCTGAAACAGGTAAGAGCTGGGATTTCGGAAGCTAAATAGTTTTCTTTCCTTTTTATCCAGAGACAGCCTTGAATCTCGGAGAACGTCTGTGAGATGAAACAAGGGCCAAACTCAAATGAATGACATTCCTGATCTGGGTGCTCAGCAATAGCTTGTCAGCAAGGACCACAGCCATCTTCCAGCATAACCACATCCCCAGTTTCACCTCTGCCCCATCTCTGATTGAATTTAAAACAATGAAACCCAGGTTGACTTAGCCTTGTTTGTATGTGGCAATACTCCTAATATGTGTTATGTAATAGCTGTTCCACAATGGCCTGCCATCACTGACAGTTTTATTTGACACTAAAGGTGACTTTCTGAGGTTTAGCTTAGTCTGAGGTAGATGAAGCCACACCACAAAAAGGCATTCCTAGCATAGAACATGTATCCACAAGGCAAGTCAGTGCAGAATGGCTACTGCATTTTAAATTCACACCTAAGATTATTTCACAACAGCTTCCCTTCCAAATAAGCAGGATTCAATGAGAGACAGACAGTAGTGGGAGAAAAGGGAGTAAAAGGGTTCAGCTGAAATTGCAGGTGACTGCTGTAACACCTTTCACAATAACTTTGTTCAGCCAGAATATAAAGTCACCACAGGCTAGGCAAGACAAAGTGGGCTCATCCAGAGATTTTCACTGCTCACTTAAAGACTTTATATAAACACAAAAGTCATTAAAGTAGTATTGCCACTGTATAGTATATAGAAACAAAATTATGCACATATGACCATATGGAGCAAAGTTTTCATCAGTATTCTTCTAACTATCAATAGTCATCAAGATATACTACATTAACACATAACATGTAATCTTCTCCTGTTTGTTCCTTTAATGACACACAACATTACAGAAGTAATTATTTCAGAAGCTAATGTTATTTTCTTGCATGTATGAGGCAAGTAAGCATTCATCATTAGAAAAGGCCATCTCTGTACAGGATACATCCACCCAAAGCTACGGAAGCAACTTCAGACTTGAAAACTTACTTTGAGAGTTAGTCCTGGTGAAGGTGTTATCTCTCACTAGTCCAACTGATGTAGTTGAAAAAAGAATATGGAGGTGTAAGCCTTCTTGTTACTCCTCTTTTCTAGACCAGTACCAAATACATTACTTCAAGTCCTGTGGAACGTGATCTTATGTTGGCACAGATGCAGATGATTCTTGGATACACTAAAATACCATGGCTAAAGCTATAGCAGAAAGACCTTGCCTTTATGGAAGAGGCAGGGCAGAGTCGCTAGGACTATTAACCTGTAAGAGTTTTTCCAGTTCTTGAAGCAGTCAGTTTGCACAGCACAGCAGTTTCCGGGGACACAGTGTCCACAGAACGGTTTGCCTTTCCCAGTCAGTTCCACAGCTGTATGGATGTGCAGGGCAGCCTGGGGAGTCGTGCAGGGAGAGCCCTGCTTTTTCATGGCTCATCCTCTTACTACCGTTTCTTCAAATAAAGATGCCTCTTCACCCCTCCACACACATACTGCAAGTACACATATAGCCTATGAAAGTATATACACACACACACAGAATTACGTTGTATACAACAGCAGCTTTGCTGGAATTTTAGGAGTGGCCAGAAAGCTATATGTAATACAGCCCCATATCACATCAGTGAACAAAATCTCATCCACTGAAACAAGAAGCACGTATCACACAGCATTACCCTTAAAAGTGAAAAACAAACCGCCCTTCACAAGCAACAAGTGCTCGCAGAGCTCAGTCTCACTGGGATGAAGGAACGTAGGACAAAGCGTACGCTGCGAACAGAAGGCTACGCTCCCACCTCAGCCCTTCCCGCCCCACTCACAACGCTCGCGCCCGGGACTCGGCCACTTTAAGCGGAGGCACGCAGGCTTTGTGCGCACGCGCAGGGGGCGGGGCGCTCGGTCACCAGTTCGCGCTGCGGGGGTCTGGCTGGGGCGCTGCAGGAGGGGTTTGAGGTGAGCGGGGTGCATGGCTGGCGTGCGCCGCAGGTGCGGGTTGCCGTTAACCGTCGCTTCCGCGCGCCGGGCTGGGAGTGATTAGGTGGCGCGGCTCTGAGGCACCATCTGGGTTCCCCTCCGTCAGCTGGGGCAGTGCCTGGCCCGCCCTCGGGGCCACTGTTGCTTCTGAGCGCTCTCTCCTGTGCTGTTCTGCTCGCAGCTTCAGAAACTGTGGTGTTGAACCATCCACAGACGATCTCCAGTGTCCCTCCCGCCTTGGGCAGTGATTTCTCGCAGTCTTTATTCACACCCTGGTAGGTGTTCAGTCAGTGCGCTCTGGGACTGCCCGTGTGTGGGAGTCCCCGTGCGCATCACAGCGCTCACAGCAGTGTCAGGTGTTTCTCAGGAGTTTCTCCCGGAGTGACGCTCCGGCCTTTCTGGGAGCTATCTGCACCCTTGACTTCATCTGTGACTTGAAATTCTCCTAAGGGAAAATAAGCCTTAGGAGTTGGTAATTCTAAACAGTTTTCATCAACTCTAATACAAGGCAGCTATTAAAAAAAAACACACACCCAAACCTGCCCAAGAGGTGGTACTTGGGAGTTTCCATTCTTTATGACACCTAAATCTGAGAAAATCGAAGTTTATACAGTCCAACTGTATGTAGACATGAGTCTGTGTACCTACTGGAATTTTTGATTTGTATGTCAGTCCAGTTTGACTGTAGGAGGAACTGTGGGAATTCGCCTTGAGAATTAAATGAAGCATGAGACATTGGGAAAGCTGAAATTATTAGTTCAGCTCAGAAAAGTACTTTTTTTTTTTTACGGTATGCATTTTTTCTTCATCATAGTCTGTATTGATTGTGGCTTCTACTTTTTGAAAACTTGACTTTGCAATGTAATTAATGTTGTGTTCTAATGTACTGCATCTTAGGGGAGTGGTGAACTTTGATGCCTAATACATTACATTCACTTTTTTGTTCTTTTCAGTTAGTTACGTTTCCCCCCCCTTCCCCCCTCCCCCGCCACAGTCTTAAGCTCCTTGCCCATCTTTCTTCATCTCTGCTTTCTTGGTCTCACCTCCTCATTTGTTGTTCCCAGTTCTTCCATTTCTCTCCATTATTTTTTTGAGTTTTGCTGGCCCTTATGTTGCTATTCCTTGCACGTTTCTTTGTTCTCACTGATTCATAATACCAGTCCTTCCTTCCCGCGTGTTCCTCATTCAAAATCATTCTTCCTTGAAAGCTCTTTCTTAGGAAACACAGATCCTAAGACATTTTGATACAGTTTTAGAAGACTTCAAGTCTTGTCTTCTGTTTATATTGGCTGCCTGGGTCTGACACAGGAGGAATAAACTACACACTCTTCCTTTTTTTTTTTTTCCCATTCTTCCTTTTTTTTTTTTTTTCTTAAACTGGACCACACCTGATGTGGGCTTTGACAATTTGGAAGCAGATAAATTATTTTGTCAGAAGTACATGCAACTGAAAACTGTCTTATAAACAATGTTAGAAACAAGTAGATCTCTACACCAAGCCCAAGACAAACAAACGGGAGTGTTTTAATGCTGATGAATTTACACTTTGTAAAAGGAGTAGTCGTGTCAGTTTGCAAAAATGGGAGAAGAAAGACAAGAAGAGAATGAAATAAGAGTTAAACTGGGCTAGAATGTATTTGAGAGTGCCCTGGAGGTGCTGCTGTTGTGTATCCTAATGCTATTTACTCAAAATGTGGGTCAGACAATCTTGGCCTAGAATGATGATGTCAAAACTCACAATTTTAACTCCATTTGTTCTAAAGAACAAAAAACTCAGACTATTTTTATTTGGAAAAGCCAGAATGGTAGTACTGCTACCATAGTAATGCTGCTTTCTTTTGGTCTTTTCAAAATTTAGACAAACAAAAAAAAAATCCAAAAGTGTTCTTAATACTTGCATTAAATGTATGTTGAAAAGCTTTATGTATATGGGACAAAACCATTTATTTCACTTAAAAAAAAATCTGTTCTCTTCCTCCCAAAGCTTTCTTCAGTTAATGGCGCTAAACGATGGCACTTCTACTTTCTTTCTTCAATTACTTATTGCTTATGAAATGAGGAAAGATAGATTGTTTTGTATTATGTTTTGATATTAGTGTGAACGTTTGCTTGTGTGCTTACTGGCTTGCATTGTAGGACAAGTGCAATCATATCTGTGAGTAAATGTCTATTTCCAATGGTACATATTACTGTCACAGAATGGGTGGCACTTCATTTGCCAGTCTCTTTTTCTTCCTGTCCTCCCACTTGCTGTATCTGGAAGATCTTCAGACGAATTAGTACACAGGCTTCTCAGCCTAAAGATGTGAAAATGGCCTGGGAAACCAATAGCATTTTTATTCCCTCAGAACTTCTGTTGTTCAGAGAAGCAATCCAAACTTACATTGTATATTTTTCCACTTGCGTTTTCCTGTGCCACTCTGTACCGCCTTTCCTTTGTTTCAGTAATTATTAATTACTTTATGTTATGTTAATATCTTTATTCAACACTTCTTTAAGAACTGCATTTTTTTTCCTCTGTACTGTAGTAGAAAGCAGATATTTCAAATATGTGTTGGTCACAATAAAAATGCTTTTTATGACCTCTTATTCAGATTGGGTTTTTGTGCTTGCATAATAAGGGTATTTGGTTTCAGGATAACAAAAATAGAATCACTTTTGAGCACGTACATTTCCGTAAAGCATGAGCTGTACAGTGATTCTGCCTACTCTGTGTACTTTATGAACAGTGGATCAAACACTTAATACCATGGATAGGTTTGAACTGAATATGAATAGTACTTAGAGGAATTATTTGTCCAGATTTCATGTGAACTGTCACGCTGATGTCAGTTTATATTCACTACATTCTTAACTCATTGTTTCTGCACAGAGCAGTGTCATTAGTGGCTATAAACTTAAGCCAAGTTCTGTATGTGTGCGAATCGTTTACTGGAAGATTTTAAATTGCATTCCCTACATTCTGGACATTTGTAAAATGCTGGAATTAACACAGATTCTCAGATGCTAAGACAATTGCTATGTGGACCACTTGAATGTAATTTTGTTATGCAAATACTATCAGGCAAGGTAGTGTAAGAGGATTCAGATGCTCAAGAACTCAAGAACGCAAAATTAGATCGTTTATGCTTGAGTTGGCTCAGGAATGACACGAAATATGAAGTAAAAATATGTAATTTCATGTTTATAAAGTCTGTGAGTCCATTGTGAGAACAGACTTGCTCACTTCAAAGTTTAGAGAAGAATATGGATTTTTGTTCTGAAAATATTTTATGAAATGGCTAGAAAACAACGTGCCTAAGATCACAAAGAAATCTGTAGTGGAGTATGATGCTGAACCCATGATTTGCCAAAGTTTACCTTAGGCTGTCCTTCTTCTTAGGATTTTACGTGAGTGTAAACAGACATTGTTTTAACTGCATGAGTATAAAGTTCACAAGTCTGTTTATTTTTCACTTGAGATTGTTTTATATGACTATTGGGCATGAATACCAAAAGTGGTGAGGCTCATGTTTCACTCTTTTCAAATTTGTAATGAAGCCACTATGTGGCCTCCTCTTGGCAATTGCTTTGCCAGGATATCAGGCTATTGCAGATGGATCCAACTGCAACAGAGCAAAAGCAAAGTACTGCGTTTTGGCAGTGTTATCTGAAAAGCACAGGCTTTGGGAGAAGTCAGAAGGAACAGGTGAAACTCTGGCAGCCGGGAAATGTGTCTGCAGGATTTCACTTGCACCACACCTCTAAGTCTATTTTATTTTGGATGAGCTGTTTGTATTTGCATCCATTTGCTAGTTCTTCCTCTCTTCTGCAGCTCTCTGTGGTTGCTCATCAGGTTGCTCTCACTACAAATGCCAGCAGAGCAGTAGGAGAGCAGAGCAGTGCCTGGTGGGATGGTGCAGCGGATGTTGCAGCTCTCCCTTACTGCTGTGCAGGGGACAGAGTGGATGTTAGGTTTCCCATGGGATTTGTAAGTGGTGTCAAGACGTGTATTACGTAACTCCTGTAACCCCATTTCCAAATTGCCGACTACTTTGCCCCATTTTCTTTCTCAAGGGATTTTATGTTTCAGCCCTTCAAGCAGTGTTTTCCTTTGTAGGAGTCCAGTGTGAAATCGCTGCAAAAGCAGGAATGATTATACAAAGAGTAGTGCTGAATTCACGCCCTGGTATGTATTTTATTGCAATAAGGGAGCAGTGTGTTTGTCATGGTTGCCTAATAGTCTGAAGTGGTGAGAGTAGAAGCAGAAACTAACGTCAGATTTGCATATCTTAATACCGTATGCAACAATAAACAAAGTTTATTATGAAGTGTATTTATTTAGTCTCTACATGCAGACTTTTAAACTCATGGTTGAGAAAAAATAATGCATAATTATGAGAAAACCCTAGGACTAGAGACTCAGTGCAAAGAAAGATTATCAAGTGTTGTTTTTTAGTTCTGGCGTTTCTTCTTTTTGTAAGATTATTAGAATATTTTTATAAAGTTTGCTTCAACAAGCGGCATGGAAACTATTAATAAGTGCAAGTACCTTGTACTGGCCAGTGAAGCATAATGCCATCAGATCCACTAACGTGAAAATCTACATTGTTTGTCTAGATTTGCACAAAATGTAGATCAAAAGGTTGCTTGCAAATCAGAATAGACCTGGCAAGGATAATTAGAATAGTGGTTAGTGTACAACTCTTGTGCTGCATATCCAGGATGATTTGAAACAAGTTATTTAATACTTCATTAGCCTTTGGAGATAATTCTTGTAGAAATTAGTCCTCAATAGTCAGGAGGGGTTAGCTGAGAATTTTGGAATGTCTGTTATGGCTGTGTCTACAGTTTGGGCAGTGGGAGTACACCTGTTTAAATCTCAGTCTGCTGAGTTAGCTGATAGTTTTATAGCTGTGAACAGAGACAAGCTAACATATTTTAAAATGGACTACCATCATTAAAAATGCCTTCCCTGTTGATTAAAGGAAGCTCCGCATTGATTCAGTTATTTGTTTCATTTCAAAATAATTCTAGGTAAGAATGGAGTGCCAGTGGCTGAAAACTTCAGACTGGAGCAAAGTACAATACCAGACACAGTGCAAGAGGGACAAGTACGTGTTAGAACCCTGTATCTCTCTGTGGATCCTTACATGGTACGTGGTGAGCTTACAACTAAGCCAGAACTTCTTTAAAAATTACCTTAAACTCTGTACCTCTCATGATGTTTAACACAGAAGTTAACAATCCTAAAATCTCTAGTGGGGAAATACAAAGAAAATACTTAAATATTTAAGGGATGATGTAAACATATTTTGCTATTCTCCAGTGCATGGAGATGGACTCAATGACTTCTGGCTGCTTTTTGCAATCCTACATTTCTGTGATTCGTGCAGTCAAGGAATGGCATATGAGGAAATCTTGTCAGGTCCAAGCCAGCTTGCCTTTGGGTATGAGGCTGACTTTGAGGCAGTGTTTGTAGAACATGTTGGCTTTGGTAGCACTAGTGAAGGAGACTCGAATGTCCCGTCTTTTTGTACCGAGTGAATAAGCAGGGAAAGAAAGATCTAAGAGAAGATTATGAATATTTGGGGCTTATTGAGAGATTTTTGAGTAACCCATTGTGTCTGACATTTTAAACACATCTCATCCCCAGCTTCATTTGAACTTCTTATAACTAAACGATGTGTTCCACCAGAGCTTCTCCTTAAAGTCTTGTCTTTCAGCGCTGCCGGATGAATGAAGATACGGGTTCAGATTACCTCTTGCCTTGGCAGCTATCTGAAGTTGCTGATGGTGGGGGCATTGGGGTTGTGGAGGAGAGCAAGCATAATAACTTTGCTAAAGGAGACATCGTCACTTCCTTCAATTGGCCCTGGCAGACAGTGGCCATTCTGGATGGAAGCTTGCTACAAAAGGTATACAAAACCTAGATTGTCACCATTTTATTTTCATAAATTTATTTATTTTTTTAAAGAGTAATTAATGATACTATTTCTTAATCAAAATCAAGTTGGTATTAACGAAGAAATCCATTCTCAAAAGGCAGACGAACTCACAGTTGGCAAAATCTGTAACAGTTTTTCTGCTTTTAACAAAGAAAAAGATGAATGCTTTTGCTGGCTATCAGGCATGCCAGTATTATTTCACTTGCTGTGTTTTTAATAAACTTCCCCAAAGTTGCTTCTGTTAATTAATTCTGTTATTCTAATTCTAGATAGATCTATTCCTGATCCATGGAAGTGTAGTCATGAAAGGTTTTAGGCACATTTAAATAAATTTATTTACCAACATGTTAGTGAAAGCTTGTACTTCTTCCATGGAAGAAGTGCCACTGATCTGCAATCCTAATGTTTGATAACACTGCTATTTTGTCCTTTACACTAACATAGGGATAGTTTGCCATTGCATGAGACTTCTACTCCGCTGGATGCTTTTTTCCATCATTTCCATCATTTCCATATTTCCATCATTTAAGCTCTTGTGAGTGATTTTACTCACAATCTTTTTCTAAAACTGTGGACGTATAATCTTTGTTTCGTTTTATATAAACTTGTTGTTAAGGTAGAACAAGTTTATAGCTAGCTTGTCACTGTCTGTTGTACCTTGCCTTGTAAATATCCTGAATTACTCTTGTATCACCAGTCAAATAACAAATAGCAAAACCTCACCTTAGAAGAAATGAACATCATGTGATTTTGTTTCGTAGGTTGTTCCACAACTTGTGAATGGACGCCTTTCCTACTTTCTTGGCGCAGCTGGATTGACAGGACTGACAGCCTTGCTAGGTATAAGAGAGAAAGGCCATGTGACTGTGGGTGCCAATCAGACCATGGTGGTGAGTGGAGCAGCTGGTGCCTGCGGTTCTTTGGCTGGCCAGGTAGGTTGGCTGAAGACACAAAGGATATGGAGTTACTAAATTTGTGTTCTGAAACATGATGATTAGTAAACATACAGATAAAACCATTATAAATACAAACGAGTGTAACTTCATGGGAAGGTTCACAGATTTGGCTCACACTCACTGAGAGATTTTAGGTATGAAACTCAAGTTTCCTGAAACTGGGATAGCAGAAAAGGGTCCAAGGTGAATGAAGTGGATACTCTAAAAACGTATACTCAGTGTGTTTTTTATAGTAGTCTACCATTTGAATACAGTCTTTGAGTTGACTGGCAACTTCCATTTTTCCTATATTATCAAATGCAGTAAACATTTCCTCACAGTGTTGGTAATTCCACAGTCAGTGATTTGGAAAGGCAGTGTAATTCTGTTGGGAACTGCCTCTTCTCTACATGTGAGAAAGGAACAACAAAAAGCTCTTTTGCTGCATGGGCTGGGAATGTACACTAAAATTTGCTGTCTTGGGTTTTAGTGGGATAAGACATCCCTAATGTTTATGCATGGGGAAAATGATGAGCTTCTCTTTATTGTTTTGTTTTGTTTTAACAATAGATTGGCCATCTGGACGGGTGCTCTAAAGTTGTGGGTATTGCTGGCACAGATGAAAAGTGCTCCATTTTGGTCTCAGAAATGGGGTTTGATGCTGCTATCAATTACAAGAAAGGGAATGTGGCACAGCAGCTCCGTGAACTCTGCCCAGGTGGTGTGGATGTTTACTTTGACAATGTTGGTGGAGAGATCAGTGATACAGTTATAAGCCAGGTGATTATGCCAACTATCAGCTTTATTCTCATCATTCTCCAAAGTCTGTGTACTCAGCTTTGAATTAAGCCTGCAATATAGTAGAATAAGCTTTCCACTTTGTTGATCTAATTTTGGTGCTGATCCTCATCAGGAATCAAACATTTGACATCAGTGCCTGTTACTTGGTCTAACCTCACAGTACACTAGTGAAAACATAGTTTCTCTTCTGATCTCTTGCTTCCTATACATGGTATGACTTTTTTTTTTTTCCCCCCCACCCTTTCCCTCACTCCTTGCCCCACTCCCTTCCTTTCCCTGCCCATCGCGGGGGGCTGGGGGCCAGGAGACAGTACTGTTCTTAAAACATTCTCTGTCAGTGCAGTAATCTTGTGTTTTAGTACTGGGTTACTGGCAGCTCTGTTGGACCTCCATTAGTGCTCTTGACCATCCCTCTTTCATGTAAACATGAAACCAGTCTGTGTCCCATGGCAGAGAGGCCTTGCTGGCAGTGCTGTCTTTGGGATCTCTAAATCACAGCCTGTATCCAACAGCTGTATCCTATTAGTCCCTCTCCTCACAAAAAGCCACACAGTAAAAAAAAAAAACTACTTATGTTCCTCATATTTAATGCTACATATACTGTACAGCATGTTTTTCCACTCTTTGTCTGCATTTGTCTATGTGGTTGTCACAGGTTGACTGGGGCTGAAATTCTGCTCTTTTCTAGGAGAGGTGATTCTAAATAAAGACACTTGTGTGAAAATTGTGTGGTATATTCTAGTGCATCTCTAGAAAACGTGGTTTATGAGACGAAGGAATGTAATTTTTCTCACTTTGTGCCGTCTCAAATAGATGAATCAGAACAGCCACATCATCCTGTGTGGACAGATTTCTCAGTATAACAAAGATGTGCCTTATCCTCCTCCATTGCCTCCTGACACAGAAAAAATACAGAAAGAAAGAAACATCACAAGGTACGTTTCTCCTTTGGAACTTGTGACCAGGTTCCAGGTCACAAGATTTTTTGAGTCTGATGTTCAGAAGATAGTCTGTAGATCCACACTAGGCATGTGTAATTGCAGCAGAATGTTGCAACACCAGAAAAATTAAAATCTCAGCGTCATTAAATTATTTCTCTTACATTTTCTGTAATGGCATAAAAATGGGAAAAGATAATGTTACATGTTAACATAGATTTGTGATTCTTTAATTTAGTCTTGGAGTCTCTGAGAGATTCTTCAAAATAAGGGAACGCGTTGCCATGGTTCTGTTCTCAGCATGTTGCAAAACACCTATCTCTTCAAGTGTAGTGGGTCAGGAGAAAATCAAATTTTTTTTAATGAAAAAATGCAGCTGAAGCTGTGGTTGTTTTTAAATTTCAGTTTTAGTATTTGGGTTTTCATTAGATAATGGGAACTAATGGGAACTTGAATGCTTTAGGCAGCTGTGACAGCACTGTATGCAAAATTTTGGGCAGCTAAAAAGTTAATTTATACTTACCATCTATTCCAGGCCCACTTACAGAAAAAAAAATCAGTGTGCATTTCATGGACGTTTACTTGTTTTTGTGGCAGTAGCTCTTGATTTTTGTCATGCTTCTCTCTGATCCTTGAAACAAATTTTTTTGTTCAAGATCAGTGTTATTCTCAAGTTCCTGCTCCTGTCTTAACAAGCTTGCAAAGCTCTGCAAGCATCACTGTAATCATTACTGACATTCCTTCAGTTTCAATATTGTTGTGTTTCTTTAAAAATTTGCAGATTTCAGAACATGCTTATCAGCCTTTCCTAGCTCAAGGCTCACTCTTTTCTTTCACAGAGAAAGATTCTTGGTGTTGAATTATATGGACAAACAAGAAGCTAGCGTACTGCAACTCTGTCAGTGGATCCAAGAAGGTAAACTGAAGGTAGGAATTTTTACATTTAATCTGTGTCCTTTGCTATTATCTCCTCAGATCAGACTTCCTGTACTCATACCACTACTTCTTTGTCTCTGGCTGTTTTACCGTGCTCCAGGATCAGAGAGATTTTCTTGAGAATGCTTAAGTACACTTGAAAGCATATCAGGTAGTACCTATAGTGAATACTTATCATGAGTGGTGCGGCTGCACTATGACAGACATGACGCTGAGATCTGTACTCTTCCGTTCTGTGTAGGATAGAAGTGCTTTTTGACTTAAAAGTAAAAGTTTTTGAAGGCCTGATCCCTTGAATATGTGACTAGTTCATGTTCTGAATGCTTTTGGGGATCTTGTCAGAAGTTTTGTCTCAAGCTTCATAATCACTATTTGTTATTTTGGAAGTGGTAATCCTTGGTATCTTTCTTTTTCCCTGTAAAGTCTTTCTAAATTAGTTTTTGATTCTTTAGTGTGGTTACCTGGAAGAATTGCAAAGTATAGGATTTTGGCATGTGCACAAATCTTCCTGTTCTGATTGAAGAACTAAATTAGCTATAGTCTTATCAAAATATTGGCTTCTATCTTGATGTTGGAACATAGGTAGCTGAAACAGAGCACTGTCCATTGTAGCCAGAGAATCCTTAGCATTTCTGTGGCAGTTCCTAAGAGATGTTAATCTTGTTTGACAAAAGCTAAGAGGACATTTTTGTATTGACAGGTCAGAGAAACAGTGGTAGAAGGCTTAGAGAATATTGGTGGTAAGCTTTTATAACATTTTCTAAAAACATTAAGTGCAACAATAGTAGAAGCCATTTGCCAATTCAGATTCTTGTTCTTTATTATAACACTAAGAATCATGTTTTAGATAATAAAAATCACAAGATATTAAAGTGTTCTGTAAGAAACTCACGTATGTTTAAAAATTTATTGGATATGAAGTTTGCAGGTTTTCTTTCCCCAGAATTACAATGTGGGGAGGTGGGCATTAGGTTAAAGTGTTTAAACTGTTATGTTAGCAGTTCACAATCATCCTGGTCTTACTGATTTAAGGTGCTGCCCATTTCTGGAACTTGTATACAAAAGGGTCTTTTGGAAACTTTGAACTTACGCTTCAAAACAAGAAGTCTGTCTCTAACAGTACTTTTCGTTAGCAGATTCAGCAACAAATAAATTGAAAGCTCTGTACAAGGAAAGGAAAAACATACTAGCCATGACAAAACAATCTACGTTAATATTTTTGGAGACACAAGATAGCCTATAGCCTCATCCAAAAATCTGTAATGAATATAAAAACCATGGAGGTCTGTGACTCCAATGAGACAAAGCTAAAAAGCCAGGTGACTCAAGATGCACTGTAAGAATGCATCCCTACTGAGTAACAGAAAAGAATGTAGCCCGTTTATTTCTGTAAGACTGAAAATCAGTAGAAATAGGCATTGGCCCAAACGTATAGATACACATTTATTTCTACATTTTCATTTATTGTTGATACCTACTTGTAAAAATTTGTATTTTGAGGGAATCAGATCAAATTTTGCAGGCATATTTCACACCTTATTTACTCATTCTTTTGGAATCAGTTTGTCACATTGCTTGCACTATGTTGCCTATAAGCACAGTATTTATAAGTCTATTTGTTTCACAAAGGTTTGTGAAACTGATAGCATTTGTGGGCTCTGCAGTCATGCTTCATCTTCATTTTTGGCATTTATGTGCTCATAACAAAAGCAAAAAATATAATCATGAACTTATATTGGGTGAAATAGGTACTTAAAAATTGATAAAAAAAAAATCACACAAAGCTGCCTGTGGCAGTTTATTACACTAGTTTGGCTTTTTTTCCCTCTCCATTAATTTGGCATATGATTAAGAATAAATATATAGTTGCTCCTGCTTGAGGAACTACTTCATGTTTGCTTCTATCATTTTCTTTAAAAGAAGTTACTTGGTACATTTGATTTGGAACTAACTTATGTCATTATTTCTCTTGAAGCTGCTTTCCAGTCCATGATGAATGGAGGCAATATTGGAAAACAGATCGTCCTAGTTTCTAAGTAAAAGTCATTGCTTGGGGAAAAGTAATTGATTCTATCCATAGTAATAAGCAAGTTTTACTTATAGTAATTACCACCTTAAATAAGCAGTTGTTCTTTATATATTAAGAGCAGATGTTTTAGGATGCTAAGGCAAAAACCATGCTAATAAACTGAACAGAATTGGAAACAGGAATGCAATAGTTTATACTAAAAATGGTAATATTTTTGACATGATTTGACAGCAATCAATTAGCACACTTACAAGTAATTTATGGGTATGGTTTGGCAGTTAGTTCCTGAGGTGGTCTATTTCCAATAAGTAATTTGTATACAGTCACCTGGTTTTAGATGTTGGAAGAATTACTTGCATACATATGTGTTGTTCCTATGCTAATTTGTCTCATTGCCCAAGAACTTGATAATTTTTCATTTACTAGTATAAGCTTAGCTTGACAGTCCAATCAATCTGGCTATCATAAGCTTAGCTTGACAGTCCAATCAATCTGGCTATCATCTTAAAATTGTAAGTGGTCTAACTTTTTTTTTCCAGATAAGAACAATCAAAAATTCCTTTCCTACAACTCAAGTTCTGTAGTATCAAAGATACTTCTGTTTTGCCATCTGGAACAAGTTTCCACTGATTGCATTTCCCAGTTTTCTGTACTGTATCATTATATAGCCTCTTTTCAGAGTACCTTAAACCTAGTTCATTTAGAATTCCATCTGCATGCCACCTGAGACTTTCATCAGAGGAAGGTCCAGCTATAAGGGCTAGCTTATTTTGGCGGAACAATGCTCTTTTACCATTTTGGAAGCTTGAGAAGCAAGCCACTGTTTCCAAGTTTGACTAACATAACCTCAAGCCAAGTGATACTGATGCAATCTAAACATGTCTTCAAAATAAAGCCATTAGAATTCCACCATTATGTACGTTTAGAAACACTGACACATTAATTTAGTGATTAGGATAATTTATGACAGCGTAACTTACAAGCTATTGGTTTTGTTTTAAATATTTGCCTTTAAGAGGAGTGCTTCCAAGCAGTAGGGCAGGCTAAGAATGGATCCTCTAGATCTTCTTGAATCACTACCTACACTCAAACTAAGTGGAATCCAAGAACTAGGAGATAAACTATTCAGGAAGTTTGGCATTTAAATTTTTTTGCACATTGTAGAAAGAGAACAGATAACAGAACTGCCTCATATCTTTCTGAGCTGTGTGAAAAACAGTCCCTTGATTCTCAATCCAATATCAACATCACTAACTTGAGCACTAGCAATAACATCATGGTGGGACAGAAGCCAAAATTGTTGTGGAAGAAAATCAGCATCATTGTAGTTAGCAAATGAAGATAAAAAGCATCAGATGAAAGAAATTCTATGAATTCCTGCTTATTGACTGTTTATAGATGATACTCATTCCTGAAATTTGGGCATTTCAAGCTTAAAGACTTGATAATTTGTACACAGATGAGAAAGAGAGGAGGGAGCTAAGAGGAAATGCAGCCTTTTCAAACAGAACCAGATGTTCTATTGAGTGCTCTGGTACATCAGATCATGTGGCTTAATTGTCACCTTTCCTTTTCTTCTCTCCCACATACAAACACTTTAGATTGAAACAGCATCAGCCTGGAGGCTGTTATGCAATGCACGCCCTTTCTGCAGTAAAACTTCTACAAGGCAGTAGGCTGGCCTTAATGCACTGTAACAATCTTTCTGCATAGACTTCCTCCTCCTAAAGTCCAGTTCATTCCTAAAGTTCATCTCCAAATGTAAAAGAAATAAACAAAACAAACAGCCCACTTCTTCACACAAATTTAAACATCCTCTTGCTTATATTTCCCTATATTTGGCTTCCTCTAACCTACCAATTTTATCTATATAAATTATCTATATATCTATATATGTTTCAACAACGTTTTGAGAAAAGATGATGCCTTATGATCTTAAAACTGAAGACCCTTTTGTTTCAATTCAAAGCATTCTAGTTACTTACATGCATCTATTTCAGAAGGGATTTCATCCATGACCTGTGGTCAGTTTGTATTGCAAGAATGTAAGGAAGGCAGCATAGCAATAACCGCTGCTAAAAAGGTGTTAAAATGTTTTCACACATTATGGGTGAAGGCAACTTACTTATACTTCCAGAGTTGCATTTGCTTGTCCAAAGTACAAACGTTGGACTTCTGAACATTGTTTGCTAAAGAGCTATTACAGAATGAGCTCATGAGTGAGGACCATGAGCTGACACACCTTCCAAGAAGGACAGCCTCTAGGATCTGAATTTTCACAACTGAAAATATGATTAAATTTTAAAATTCCCAGCATGATGATTTTTACAGCAATTGCTTAGTAATCCATGCACACTGTAAGCCCATTGCAGTCTGATGATGTGAAGGGTGACCTAGAGTGAGGTCATGCTGAGATATTAATTCTCTACTGTAATAAAGGCAGCTTGATTGCTGCAGCATTCCAGTAGATTAGGTAACTCACAGGGAGGAATATTCTGCCAGCATAAGTCAGATGACTATAGGGAAAAAAAAAAAAAAAAAAAAAAAGAGATACAGACAGTTAAAGTAGACTTCATCATGGTACTTCCAATATCTAGAAAACTTTTCTGCATTTGTGAACCCTGGCCTAACGTTATCTCTTCAGAATAAATAAAAATCAAAGGAATAAAATCTTTTAAATGAAGTGCCTATATTTGTTAATAAAAAATATATTTTTTTGCAACCTTGTCTTAATTTCTTATTGTAATAGTGACTCTTAAGTGATCATACATTTTGCACTGTAGGGGAGGTCTCATTTAACAGAAGGTAACAAATAGCTGCTAAGGAAAATCCAGGCCAGTCTGGATGTAGCACCACCACTGACTGCAGAGGACCAGCATCTGTGCAGGAAGCCTTACCATGCAGAGACAGCGCATGGTAGCTCAGATGATCTTAAGCTAGAAGGTACTAGAAATTTGGCTATGCAGTCTCTATCAATAAGCATTTCTTGTTGCAACTAATAACATTTAAACAGCATTAGACAGATATCATTGAAAAAAATTTGATCCCATCTTACACTTGTTTATGTTTTGCCTGTTTTACGCACTCCCATTTTCATCTCTTTTCCTTATGCACTGTGAAAAGTTGCTGTTGGCTATAGATTAGTGCTAGGTCACATGGTTTAGTGCAAGGATTTAATGGAAAATATCAGATACCTGGAAAAAGAACTAACCAGCCCCCATATAGGTGGTTCTGTCAGTTCATAGCAGCAACTTCAGCCAAAGTGGAGAGAGAAGGCAGACACCTTCCAAGTAGCTTCCATATCTTTTTTCTTTTTAATGCATTGATAGTAGAAGCAGATGTAGGACTATTTAGTGCTTTTTTTTGTCTTACACTACTTTCCTGTATTACAGCAGGGAAGTGGGAAATGTTTATGCAGTCCACAAACAGACTGCCAGGGATAAGAGTTCATGAGCAGAAGGATTATCCTGCAAGGATAACAACAGCTGGAATTAACTTCAGGTCTAGAGAACAACTTGTGACACAACTGAAAACTTCAGGAAAAAGCACAAAGGAAAATGAGTCAACTGTTTAGCCACATGGACACAATTTTGCAACCAGAAAGATATGCTGGTTAGTTACATTGAGTTAGGCACAGCACTCACTGTAAGGTGAAATGGTGGTAAGAGTGGCCAGCACTATTGAAAGTGAATGAAGTACAAAGTAGTAGGCAGTGTTTATATAAGAACTGGGAGGTGTTACTTTATAAGAGACTGAGGGAAAACAGTGAGCAAGGGCAGTGAGGTTTTACAGGACTATGCAGTCTGCCCCTGCTCCTGTATCTTCTTAGACTGGCTCCTCTGTAGCTCTGAGGACAGCATCCTCAGAGACCCTCCTTAAGCTCCCATTCTTCTGGGACATGGAGCCTCTCTCTCTTCCATTGTGCCCTGCTTGCTTTCCTTGTAACCTGGGTTGGGAATTTGGCCAAGGAACAGGCTCTGATGGGGCGAAGGTTGGATAGATGCCAGCACAGTAGGACTTCCTGTTCCTGGTTCTTGGGTGACTGGAGAAAGGCAGAATGCTGTCTACTACTGCTCTCACCCCTGGAATGGTACTGCCTTTACATCCCATTACCCAAAGCCCCTCCCCTGCCTCTCAGCAATAGCAATCCCATTAGAAAGCCGCATGAGCAGCAGTGAACACGGCAAACCAAAACAGCTTGTCCCTGCAGCTGACTTCACTGTGAGCCTTCATTGCTCTCCAGGCAGCCATCACTTACACCTCAGATACCCAAGCAAATGCAGAATAAGTTTCCTCTTAGAACTCTTGGAACTGTTCATGTTCGGTTTTTTCTTTTTCCTTGCCTTTTTCAGTATGCCACAGAAGGTGTGAGAAAAGCACAAAAATCCTTTCATTAGCTAAAAATCTCACAAAGAGAAAGTAACAGATGCTTTTTATAAAGCTTAACAAAAACTTAAGCTTTAATAACAAAAGTATTTGAAAGCATTATCAGAACTTTTCTTTGCAAAAGAAAATCTATTTCCAGTTTCAAATAAGAATCAAGTATTTTAAAGTCATTCTCACCATGCAGACTAAAAAGGAAAACCAGAAACACAACAGAACCACCCAAACCTGCTAGGTACTTTAAAAGCAGCATTTATATAATGAAAGGCTGGTTTTTCACAGATGTTATTGATGCCTGCAGGCAATACACAGTATATTACAGCAGTCTGATTCCATGATCTGCTACTTGCTTTGATCACTTCATGTCTTGTCCTCTTACTTACAATTTGGAAAGGATACTCTTGGCATTGGAAGATGTCTAGGTTCCTATGGTTACCCCCAACAGCCATACTAATATTTTAAGAACCACATGCTAGAATTAATAATGCCAAAGTTGTTTTATTTATAAACTTTAAGAAAGATAAACAAAATCTTTCCAGGCTTAACTCATCCCTGAACTGGAAAAAACCATGCAACACTATGACATCTTTCTTAAAATAATGCTAATTGATATAAGAGGAATGCATCCTGTTAGTGATCAGAAGAGCTTAATTTTGAAAGAGGACCCGAATTAGGCAATTAAGTCAACACAGATCCTGCTATCACTAGAACATTTTACTTTAGTCCATGTTGATTTGTATCTTTTGGGCATCAAGAGCAACAGAGGAGAAAAGGCATATTTTTATAGGGTGGCTTCCAGATTTACTGTAATAGCATCTGCATATTTGTCCAAGCTTCATCCAGTTATTACCAGTATTACCAGGGAAAACTCATATACATTGTGATTTTTGTTATCTGCAGTTGAATTGGGCAACCATATGCTTATACATATAAGGACAGCTAAATTAGAAGCTATCTCCCCTATGTGCTCTTGAGAACTTCCATTCTGCTGAGATAAACGATTTAAAAAGATTTTCAAGCAAATAATGGTAAATAGAGTTTTCCCATGTTAAGTTGCATAGCTCAACTAGCAAAGTTAACATTTTACTGCTAAAGTTCCAGAAAGGAGATTAAGGAAAGAAAGAAATCTGAATTAACATGAGACAAGGTCAGTTTTGCTTTTCTATGAAGCAACAAAGAACTGCAACAGGTGTACCCTGGAACAGGTCTTTCCTGCATAGGGTAGAATTCTCAGTTTCTATGCCATGCTTTTCACTGAGATTAGGACAGAAGGGTAGTCCCACATGCATACATAATTCACACATCAACCACATGTCAACAGCGTGTCATTCTTAGGGAGGTCCTCAGAGCCAGGGACAGCACATCTGAAAATAAAACACCTTTCCTTGCCACACTAAGACTAGTATGAACAAGTTCTTAAAATAATTCCATCTATCTACCAAACATCCAACAGAACCAAGAAGTATAGTTGATTATTGTGTAAGAGGATGTGGTGGCAGATGACAGACAAGAAAGGTCCATCTCCTTTCAGGATAAAGTTCTTTCCACAGGCTATAGGTATGACTCATTTTATTGCCATTCGTATGCTCTCTGATCAAAAGTACTTGCATTCCTAGCAACATTGTAAAACACCATATTTGTCATTACATTTCCACTATTGTTTCTCACTAGTAAATGTTGAGCCCTGCCTTTCTGATATTTTTTTAAACAAATGTTTTGCAAAACACTTACATAGCAGCTAATGACATTGTGATAAACAAAGTATTCTCTTAACAGGGTATTTAATTTACACAAATGAGGGCTGTTAATAACTTTTTCCTGCTATACCAGTCACAGTGAATGGGAATTAAGGACTAGAAAGGCTCTCATTTTAGAGATCAAGTCTTAGTTTTAAGTAGCATTTTCTTCTAATTTATTGTATTCTCAAATTCCTATAGTACAGTTTCTGTCTTTTCTAAGGTGACATAAATAAGTTATACCTGCTTTTTCTTGACAAACCATAAATAAGTCACTGTAAAATTACATAAACTACTTCAAACGTTCTACTCACTACAATCTTATGAAGCAGGCCAGTGTTCTCCTAATTTTAAAAATAGGGAACCTGGGGCAGGATGCTTGGCAATCACTTTAAGGTATAACAAAGAATGATTATTAGAATTAAGGACTTCACGTTTTGCCTTTTTGTAGAACACTCCCAGAGGAGTTAAGAAGAAGGGCAGAATAGATTCATAATTAGTAAAAACAACTCAGCTCTTTTGGCTCTAGTTTTTTTAAGTTCTTAGTAAATATAACTATTCTATTGTTCTTAGACAAGAAAGGAAAAACAAAAATAAAGAAATGAGTTTCCCGGGCCACTCGGTGGCACTGAGACCCAGAAACACAGCCTGACTCCTCTTCTTTAGCAAGGATACAGCCACTAAACCACAGGATTCCTTTTTGGATCTTCCAACCTGAGACAGTTGTCTCCTTGCTTTAAAGCTGAACTTTTGACTACAGCTGTGAATTCCAATGGCAACCATTTACTGTCCTTTCAGTAGTCAACTGTGGGAAAATCAGCAACCACAACAGTGGAAAACAACTATTTCCTTCCAGAGAAAGAGCACATTAATTAACTAGTGCTCCCAGGGTAAGATTAGGACCACGGCTCAGGTGAACATATGCACAAATACATATTTAACACATAATACATACCCAGCAGCCTATAAAGAACTCCTACAGACCGTTATGAACTAAGAAGTGTGTGTAAGCATTAGACTCTTACATTGAAGGCCACATAGAACCCTTATAATGAATATTAATTTATAAGGACATGTGGTCTAATCCTCTAGAATTATATGCAAATCTTGAAATAAGCAGTTACACACAAATCCTGGAGCTTGTTATCCAGATCTATTCACATTTTTCCCAGCATTATAAAAATCAAGAATTTAAGAATTAAAAATATTTTCCATTCAAAGTAGTAACAAGTAAACATTTCCACTGGTGATCCATACAGACATATCTGCTTTGTATCATAAAAACATACTAGAGATTATTACACAATTTACTGCACACTGTATTAATGTCTAGTTGTATTATATAACATATTATACAGTATGTTGCATATGTATAATACAACACACATATATAATACATACTGTTATACATTTACTACAGCTATGCAGCAATGGAGGTGCAGCATCAGATCTTACCACTTCATGGCTGGTCTGTACAGAACTCCAACACCACAAAACAGTAGTTTGCATCTTAAGTTGAAGAACTTTGACTATTGTGTTGCATTTCAGAGGCTCTGACAGTTTTTCATTTCTACTACATAAGTTCTGAGCTCAGATGATTGAAACGTCCAGGTTTTATAAATCAGAAATGAGGTCAGGGCCACCAACCATGTTCTCATGGGGGAGAGGACAAAAGCCAAGGTCCCATAGGTTCGCTGCAAGAAATAGCAAGAATAGACCTGCCAGGCCAGCAGGAGTGCCATTGCCAGATGAATAAGCACAACCAAGAGGCGTCGGACGTGATGGATATGAGAACAGAAACTGTGACCTTTGCACCGCAGGAAAAGGCACCAGCAGAGATAGGCCATTAATGGCACATTGAAAAACAACATCTGAAAAAAAAAAAAGTAGAAAAAAGACAACAATGATCAAGCCAAATATTCTGGGCAAGACACAAAGCATGAAAAGATAAGAGCACACAAAACTGTCCCATTTCAAATGCTGAGTGCAATTCCAAAAGCTAGAAGCTCAGGCTGCACTTCCGAGACACTGCAACTGAGAGAGGCGGGCTTGTCTGAGCCTCAGTCCCAGGCCAACTTTTACTGCCTGCTCTCTTGCAGTACAAGGCACTACTATTCACCTGATTCTTCCTGGATCTAGTTGATGGAGCTAGACTTGGCAAAATACTACTGTAACAAAAAAATGAAAGCCTTTGCCCCAATTTCGCTCTGTGACCCAGCCCATTGTGGTGTAAAACAAGTGTTAGCACTGACACAAGGGAGGGACCCTAATAAAGGCAACAATACAGTGTTCAGACTTTGATGCTGAGGAAGTACACCCTGGCTTTCTGACTAAGGCAGCTGAGAAATGCAGAGGGCAGCCAGATCAAACTAGTGAGAAAACTAGACTCAGGTCTACTTGGAGAGTGACACCTACTGATCTGAAGAATATTCAATGTGCAACAACTGCCCCTGGACATTCCTTTTGCTTAATTACTGCAACTTGTTTGTAAGGACAAAAAAAAAATTCAGAGTGAAGGGTAAATTTGTAGACATTGGATGTCAGGATTAGAGGCAGAGTCTGAAAGAACATCAAATAGGAGAAAAGAAGCGTGAGGAACATATGCACAACTTCCTTCTGTCCTATCTTTTAAGTTTGAAGAAAGGTTAGAAAGTTTGCCATAGTCAGGCATGGTTAATCTTTATCCTTCCAGAACTCCTTTCTTTATAAAATTATAAACTGTGGTAGCAGTTCTTTATAAAATTACCACTGTGATAGCAGTGGTAATGAGAAGACGGTTGGACTAGGTGATCTTACAAGTCTTTTCCAACCTTGTGATTCTATGATTCTAAGATTATATTAAAAACCAACAAAATACTCTCAGAAGAGAGTAGTTTGTCAACATTCATCTGTAAACACATACCTGTAAGATTCCAACCACGTATGTGAGACCACCCCGTAAGAAGGAACCACCAACAAACACCCCAAAGGAAAAACAGGCTCCCACTTGGCCGTCTATCAGTTCGCCTACAAACCATGGTCCTGAAAGAAAATAAACATACTTCTGCATTGTATTTTCTGGTGGTGCTGTAACTCTTTCACTAATTCTTAGATCAAAATGCTTGACTGTGTACAATGATTGTTGTTTGTCTGTAGGATTAAACATGTTTCATGTTTAACAAACAGCAATCTGAACACTCTTAATGTGAATGAATCCTGACCTTTTGCTATGGCCCATCCATGAGCTGCGGTATGCAATTAAAATACATCTAAATTGTTTTAATCTCAGTGAGAATTTGTAACAACATTTCCCTAACAAGAGAAATGAAAAAAATAAATCCTTTCAAGTGCTGACCCTACCACAGAATTACTAAACTAGTAAAATTTAGAGACAGTCATAAACTGAGCCAAGCTGGAATTGTTTACAAATCAAAATGCATATCCTGCACCATGTTACTTCCACAACAGTAGCTATTTTAGAAACAGTTTAAGAGAAAAGCTAAAATTCTTAATATCAGAGCTGACACATCTTAATGATTTGTCATGTGAGATGCACACTCTATGTGCTTGTTTTATGCCAAGGCACAGATCTTACTCAAAAAAAAAAAGTGAAACCCAAATTAAACATGAAAATACTCATTTTGCTTTCAAAATGTAATAATTTGCTAAATCTATTTGAGGATGTTTTAAGTCCAGCTCTTCATCATAAACCTTTATTCTCCTTAGGACTTCCAACTTTTGAAGTTCCACATTAATTTTACAATTTAATATCTTTTCTCCATTATCCAGGATCTCTGAAATCCAATTTTTCAACAGAATCTGATGTGTAATTTCAAAAAGTAACTTATGCCCTCCAGGTTACTTACCCAGAACAGTGTATAAATTCAGAACCAGAACTGAGTAATAGAAGGCATTTATTTTACTGAAGACGTGAAGAGAAAATGAGGTCAGACCCAGTAGTCCTGGCTTTTCTAAATAGAGGCAACATTTCAGAAAAATAAACTTGATTCAGGCTGTAACTTGCATACACACATCTTTCTGAAAGAAGTTTGTACATTACTCATTCAGTTAATTAAGAAACACTTTTATATTTGGTATGTCTACAGAACAAATGAAAGGTAATGCATTTCTAAAATGTGACAAATAAAAATAAGAAACTAATAAATATTACAATGCTAATAACAGCAGAAAAAGACTACCATTCTAAACAAATGCACTTACTGTGTGCAAATAAAACTGAGTGACCATTCTATACCCAGAAAATGAAGTTGCTAGAATGAAAAACACGGAGAAAGTTCACATTAAATGAAAAGTAAGACTTTAAAACAGTAACTGTGCAGGTCATGAAGGACTAGGCTTAAAAACAGGATACTCTTTGATCAGCTCTACTTGATGAAGTTTACTAGCAACTCAGATAAAATTAAATGTTAAAACAGCATTCTGACAAACATGTCACGCTAGCAAGAAAAAGCAATTACTATCCATTTCTTCTTTTAACTGCAGCAGTTAATTCATAGACTGAAATCCAAAGAGCCTTCCAAATGAAGTTAGCTTCTAGAAATTGAGCTTGTGCATGGCTGCCCTTCTCACAAAGCAGTAACTCCCAAAGGGCAAGCTTCAACTTTGGAAATCGAGAGCTCTAAAATTTGTTCATAGGTCTGTGAAACACTTGTCTCCAGGGACCTAGCTGATCATGAAGCACTAGCTCTTTCTACTTTAACTGCTGAATTCCATCAAATTAACTGAAAATCTTTTCTCTATGTAATAAGTTGCTGTAGTTGCCTCACAGTGCTACGTGATTATGGGTGTAAGGGAAGGAACATAAAGCGACACGAATAGGAAAGGAGGCGGCTTCTAAAATCTCATTAGTAAGGTGTGGTTCAAACAGTTGTTTAAAGGATAAACATCAAGTTGAAAGTATTAATTTTCAATTACCAGATTATCATGAACAAAATACCAAGTTTACAAGAACTGATATTATTATCTTGATAAAGACAGAAGCCTGTATATATCATTTCCAAAGATCAACAAAAATTATTGTAGCAGGAAATCTGTTTCTCCACTCTGGTGACAGGAATAAAGACAATTGTGCACTAGCTGTAGTGAAACAAATACACTTACAAAGGACTGATGCAAAATATCCCTTTCCCTATGCATCAGATTTTTTCAGTGAAAAAATTAAGATGAAACATTTAGACTTTTTTTTTGCTTAAATGAAGATACCCAATTGAGTTTTTAAGTTCTCAACTGACTTCATTTGATATACTGCAGATTTTCTGGGCCCTCTTAAAAAACAAAGCAGGAGCTTCTGAGAACCCAATCAAAGCACAGTGCTAAATGCAAAACATAATGGTGAATAACAATTATTTACATATTGTTAACGTGCAAATAAACAGTACGTAAGTTTAGGCAAAATAAGATCCGCTTAAAAAAGAAAGTAAAAAACCCAGAAACATTGGTTCATACCTTTGAGTGCTGGCTTTTGGAGGTATCTGAAAACAACCAGCAATGCAATCTGAGTCAGCACAATCAGTCCAAAGAGTGTACGAGCCTGAAAATAAACAGTTTAAAATCTATGCCAGCTCTGAAATATTAACAGCCTTTGAGCATCCCTTTTAGACACTGATAGAATTATACAAATATTTCTGATCGAAACAGATATGCAATGCTTTTTGGCATTATGGCATCAATGAATTAAGAAACTTAGATTTACATCCACTTGCATCTTACTGACTTCAATTCGGTTGGATGTATGACAACAGTATACTTGAATCTTTTAAAAGCGGTGTTTGTAAAACACATGTGTTTATAGTCCATCAACACACTTCCTATGTAAAATATATTTTTCCAATACTGTCCTGTATAGAACTGCACTTCAAGTCACTAAAGAATACTGTTATTAATTAAAATTAATGTAATTGTTTTGAGCCAATTATTTATACTGTTTGCAGCCACGTGGACACTAATGTGCTCTTCCAGAAATACACCTTAACTACTATTACATGCCTTCTTTCTTCGTACTGAGTTGTAATGTCTGGATAATCTGAAACTTACTGAAATCAATGGGAATTTTGCCTTCCTTGCTACAGCTCCCATCAGCAGCTGATGGGAGACTTTTGTCCAGTACACACATTACAAAAGATCACGAAATTTTATCTGATTTGATGTTTCCTTTTTCTGATATCTCCAGTAGCTTGTTTTCAATTTCTTGGTTACATAAAACAAACATATATATACACATCAGAACAGATAATTTTGACTAAACCGTGGAAGGCAACTTGTGTAGCAATAGTTCATGCAAACTTCATGTTGGAAGTATACACCTGGAGAAAATAAAATCAAAATACTTGTGAAGTTCCAATGGAATTATATCTGAAAAAAGCAAAGTGCATTCAAGTCTGGGAACTAGGAAAATGCGCCTTGCAGTCCCTGGGGAGGCCAGCACAGAATGACAGCTGTTTCACTGAGAGCACTTACTAGAACATAGTGGTCAGTAAGAAGAATAACAGATGGCCAAAAGCCAAATCTAAGAGGATGGTTTTCTTCCATAGAAAATATATGACCCTGTGTGATAGTTCTTCCAGAAGCATCCTAGATTGAAATAAAATAAGAAACCAATTATATACTAATAGTGCCAATGTAACATATTACACATAAATGACAAAAAAACCCAGGTTAAAGTAGCAACTTGATCCCTCCAACATTTCTGGAAAGCTGATGAATAGATGCATGCTGCTGTATCAAAACACTTCTACCTACAGAATATTTCTTAGTGACAATTTTACAACTCATTAGGTTTGAGATTTGAGATTTTAATTTTAAAATCTGAAAGTACTGCACATAGAGGAGATCCTTTCAGACATTCAGCAGTTGTATAGAAGACAGCAACTATTTACTGGCTACCACCAACATTTGTTTTTTGAAAGCTCAATTCTAGATAATAACCTGTCTTAAAAAAAAAAAAGAAAAAAGCAAGCTCTGTTGTACTTAGTTCCTGGCATATTTACTGGTTACACTATAAGTAACACAGGTATCCTGATGACCCAATAGTGCATTTTCATTCCCAATTCTGCTGTATTTTTTCAACAGAATTCTTTGGTATTTGTACAGATTTAATATTGACATCTTATCTCCCAGGACATAATGAACTGGCTATTTATATTAAGGAACTCAGTATGTTTACTGTGAAACTTGAGACCATAAAATTTAGGCAATCCCAGAAACTATGTAGAGCAATCAAGTATTTGTGTTTTCTTTAGACATCTAATAAAAGTTAAGGTTTCCATCTTCCTCTTTCCTCAAACTAGATGTAATAGTGATTGATAACTGGAAAGGAATTCAGATTATTTAATGTTCTGTATTTGCAAAAAAAAAAAAAGCCACAGAATTCAACAAAAACCACCACTATTGCTATACGGATCTGTATAACCATCTGCATGTGTTTTTCAGTTTTGTGCATACATTTTCAATAGTCAAAATAAAAATCAGTTATAAAACCCTAAAAAAAAAAAAATATCACAGAAATCAGTACCAAGCTAAGAGGTAGAACACTGATGGTACAAGAAAGCCACTGGAGAGGGTGGGTGGGCAGGAAGAAATTATGGAGCCTTATCGCCCTTGTCCTGTGAGGAAGAACCCAGCTGGGTTCTACTGGGCAGGACAAAGCTGAATTCCCTAGTCCGATTAGGTTCTTTGAAAGCCACTTGAAAGGTCAGAAATAAAATATGTTTGCAAAGCAGAAGCACTGAATAAGAAATATTTTCCCCCTGCAATCCAATGTGAGGTAAGTCTGATGTTCCGGGAAAGAGAAATCATATTCCCTGTCAGCCTGCAAGAGATTGTAAAAAGGACTTCAGACAAATAATGGAAGACAGCATTCCCATCTCCAAAACCTTCCAGACCCAGTTCCTTTGCATTCTGAACTAACATCATGCTTCTTTGTATTTTCTTTAATCGATCTCGATTGTCTTTATAAGGCTAAAGTTCAAGATAGTTTCTTTTGAGTAATAGGCAAAATTTTTTTCTGAACAGTGACTTGCTCTTCTGTCCTTTTTAAATATTTCTCATGAAAAATAAGAAACCTTACACTTAACCAGATGCTTCATTAATCTTCTAGTGCTCAGTAGTCTATGCTTTCCTATTTAGCAACCCATCAGACAAATATTAAGAGTCAGTTGCCGTGTATCTTCCCTCTAGTTATGTGATGCAGAAGGCTGATGGCACACATGGCTACATGAAGATTCAGCACAAAGAATGCCAAAAGGTATCTTACCTGGACAGTCACATCTATTTGATGGGTCCCTTCACTATAGTTCTGTGGGGTCCACTTCAGCACATAGAGAGGGCCAGATGCCTGATGAGCATTCCCCAGGTGAACTCCATCTATATAGACTTTGACAGAAGTAATGGCAGCAGAGGAGAAGGCCAGAATTCTAAGGATTGAATCAACAGCAAAATAAACAGATCTAATTAAAGGAGTTGGAGATTTGTCATCATTTCCTTTAAGAGACTTCCCTTTGTCACATAAGACTTAAGAATTCAGAGGAATTAGTTAGAAACAAAAATGATAGATATCTGTAGGCAAGTGATAATACAGAGCTCTCTCTTACAACTAACAAAGGAAGTCCCATACGGTATTGTGCAAAATAATAGAAAAGGAAATTGGGCTGTGGAGCTGACGGAAAAGTGCAGATCTTCAAAAGTCCAGGCAGAAATAATACTAGAACTTAGAATCTTGCTGTCAAAGCATTTGTTAACATTAGCTGAATGCATCATTCTGCAAACATACAGGTGCATAATACACATAGACATTTTCATTAGAAATTGCTGCTCTCTTTGAACTCCTTTGCTGTTTCCCCCTCCCCCCACCCACCCCGTTTTTGACTTCTTGCTACCAGGAGCATAACCTCCTCATGTTTGTGATTGAATTTATGAGAAATGAAGTGGAACACAAGAAAGGTACTACAGATCTGAAGTACCAAGAAACATTATAAGCACTGTTAAGTGGTCCAGAGAAACAATAATACTAAGATCAACTCAATATGTTGCATGTCCAATTTCTTTCGTGTCCAGTAAGAGAGGCAGCATTGTGGATCATGTGTCAATCAAATAAAATAGTTACAGTAATTATTCCACTAGTTCATATGTTTAATCTATCATAAAAATGTTTAGATAAGATTCTAAACAGGAAACTGGAAAGTAGCTTCCTGAACTGAGAAGTACAACAAACTTCTTTTGATTGTGACTCTGCATATTTAATATACTTGTATTTATTGATCTAATAACAAATCTAAGATGACAGAAAGTGCATAAAAATTTGAAACAAAATAAAAGTAGAAAAGGCAGAAGTGAAAAGATGGAGGGATTTAAAACATATGAAAAATCAGCCGAAGCATATATCCCGGGTGTAATATTAAATGTCTAATATTTGTAATATAGCAGGACTGTAAAACTGAAAACAGAAGAAAAGGCTAAGATGTTTAAAGTAAACAAAAACAAAATCCTGAAGTCAGTGAAGGTGATGTGAACATGCAGGATTAACAACACAGTTTAAGTGTTAAACTCTACCAGCTTTGGTCACACAAAAAAAGATGGACTTGGCTTTGGTAGAAATAACTGCATATGCAAAACAAGAACTAGTATATAGGATAGAATAGTGCTATAAACTCTGCTTTTACTGCATAAATTACACAAAGTGAGCACTCAGCAACAATCTCTCAGAAGAGTGACTTTTTTTTTTTAAGGCATATGTTATATAAATAAATACAGATACATACCATGAAATACCTCACCTATTGAAACATTATGAAATACTTAATCAAGAGATTATTATAGGGTACCTGATATGAGTGGAGTAAAGAATTTTCACTAGTGGTTCATGAAAAGAACTGCTGTAAAGGGAGGATTTGGGATTGGTGATGAGAACTGCAGGCCATTCTTCAAAGGTGAGATCCACGAAACTAAGGAGGTCATGATCAAATGCAAGGATCCGGTACCTAACACGAAAGAAAGATAACTTTGTTGACACAACTATTGCATGCCCAGGTGACACACATGCTTCCCAAGTTCCTACACACAACTTGACTTAGTTTCTATTTCTTCTCTTTTGTACGCAATCATATGTTAACTGATTGCTGCATTAAGTGTACAGCTGGTTATCTCACATCAGTTTCATTTGATTACAAACTACTGAAACAATACTCAAAAATTGAAATGTCAAGGTCTGTTGAATCTCACATATGAATGAGGGAGATGTACATTGTATTCGGATTCTTTGACATAACATTCATTTCTATAGTATCTGTGTAAGAACTCCAGCCATAGCCAAAGGCTAGCTTTTGCCAGTACACACACACACACACGTATTTCTCTTGGCATTACAGCAGAATAAAAGCTAATATATTACCATTCATTCCATATAGCATCACATTTTTGACATGCTGCTAAGGTAACAGCACAAGTAGATGTTTTATTTCTAGAATTCCTACAGCTGGCCCAGAGCACAGATCTTAAAGTACTGATGCTGAATTTCATTATAGTGTTTTCTTACTTAGAATGTTAAACACACATTACATGGACATTTAGATGCCATTTTTTTAGTTTTTAAATATCAAGAATGAATCAAAGAGTTAGTCTACATTAGCACACTGTTGGTATAGGGAGGAAAACTTCAAAATACATACACTTTTCAAAAACACTGATAGTAATAACTAGTCAGACAGATCTAATGCTTCTCTCAAATTCTTTAAATAGCATAAAAAGGTATTGAAGTAGAACTACTTAGGGTTCATATAATAACTTGCTCACACAGTGTTTACTTACTTCCTATTATCCTTCCAGTCTCCTAATTCCAGTTCCAGAGTGCCACCACGGTGTTGGCTATACAAGGCTGGCATCAGTCCACCCATTGTATGGAGATGTCCACATAAATAAGCTGTGGCAGAACTAATTAAAAAAACATAACAATTATGATTGTTTGAATAGGAAGGAAATGCCACTGCAGAAAATCTGTGAAGTGATAGACGAGTATGTGAAGACAAATTAGAAGTGTACTTCAGATCAAAGACACATGCAAAAAAGACAAATAGGTCTTACCTCATTAGTGCTCGTATCCCTGGGGCAGGGGATATGATTGTTGAGGTGGGATAATGGCCAAACCAGACAGTATGATTGCTGCGGAGGCTTTCTGTGGCCATCACAGAGAGCTCTTGCATTTGATTCTGAAATGGACAGGTGTTTGGGGAAAAAAAAACAACAAGCAAACCATTAAACAAACAAAACCGATAAAACAACTATTTAACTATTTACCATTTCAGTTGTTTGGAAATAACAAAAGACATGTAGAAAGAAATTAATGAAGAATGCAATTTATCTGTTATCTACAGAGAACATTCACAGTTGCTTTAGGATAAACAAGCTGTACTGCTAAACATATCATAAAAATCCAATGTTGGAAAAAGCCATGAAAATAAGATACTTAAATTCCTTGCAACTTAACAGAGGAAGAGTGTACTATAAGGACAGATGTAGTTAAGTTACACTTCTATCCTTTCTACTGCTTGTTTATATAGTTAAAGAAACATTTCTGTTGATTTACAAATGTATTTACCCAGCAGTTAGCACCTTTATTATTTCCTGACTTGCTTGACAGCCTCTTACAGCCATGTCAGATCTCAGAACAGCACACCATGTGATTCAGTCATTTCACTAGAAGAACTGTAACACCAACTCCTCGAACTACTACTCTATCACTACTGTTAATGTTAAACAAAAGTATCACTTTAGACAGCAAGTTGAACTTCTCTTTCACTTCTTTGACTGTCTTTTTGACATCAACCACTTACAGTTTGGAGAGACTCTCAATACCAGCATAAGCTGAAAGATTTAACACAGGAGGCAGGAAAAAAGTACTCTTTCAACATTTTGCAAATCCTCTTTTAGACTAAAAGAAGAATCAGTATATTGTTTTCCTTCCTACCTAAAAATGAATGCTGTAATGCATGGACAGTGTAATTAAGATTTGTCTTATGAGTTTGGACTCTAAGAAAATTTCTACATAAGATAGCTATTAGAAACCCAAGCTATGCACTGATACAAATGCAATTTATTCTTTAAATTCGTGGCAGGGGATTAATTCATAACACAGTTAAGAATTAAATAAGAGTCTACTGACCTACGGTTACCTTTTTTCTTTACCTTAAGATTTATACAAAAACCTGCAAGTGAGGCTCTTCATACTCCTGGTGCTGGGTAATTACCAAGAAAGTTCTCTCCTTACTGCAGCCCAGACAGGAGCTGCATTACTTTACTGCTTAAGAATTTGTATGCAAAGCTACCTATGGATCTACATACCTATGGATTACAGTAAACAATGAGAAGGGTACAATACCTTGCACTCCTACATCATCTTTCATCTATGTAGCATCAAGTGATTTAAAAAACATTTAATGAAATATTGAGTCTCCTTTGGATAAGATTAGAAGAACGCTTTACTTGTCACTGGGGCTGTTACCACAGACAGAATATGACATGTTTGCCAAGATATAGTAATTCTATGCAATAAGTCAGGAGAGTATCTCAAAAACAGCAAACACACAAATTACACACACATTAACTTAGAAATGTAGAGATTCTTTGATGAACATAAATCTTTCAGGTGATTCTTGATTATAAAAAAAGGAAAAAACACCCCCAGATTAAAACACCTTAAAATAGACAGCAAAATGAAACACTAAGACTTCTAAAATACCTTATTTAAAATCCCAAAGAAGTTATAGGGTCTCTTTGGGCCTGGGCTCAGTGTGGCATCCACGCAGATGAATGAATAGCTCCCAAATGAGGTGGTGTGGACATAATGGAAAGAGCCATCTTTCTGCCAGGCAGAGTACTTCCTGTCATAATAAAATCAAAACATTGTTAATAGGAAAGCCTACAGCAATGACAAAAATGACACATGTAGGATAAATGCAAAAGTTTATGCATTAGATCTAGCTCCATATTGTTACTGCAATAAAATCTTAAAAATAAAAAAAAAATCAATGGCATTGCAAAGCCTGTACTTAAAAGAATATATACTATACTTTCAGTGCCTTAAAGACTCTCTCAAAATCTTTATATTTGGAAATTAATGTTATGTTTATGAACATCGTGAACTCTTAAGAAATCTGGAAGCTCACTACCACAATCCTTAGACTTCTGCCTTTAGTCTCACCTAAATTATGTGCAACAGTTGAATTATCCTCTGCTTACACCGGGGATGTAAAATAAGAACTCATGCATTTGTATAGAAGTAGTATACTTCAATACAACTGCTGCCTTCTTTAACTTTAATATGTATTTAATGTCAAATCTTACTCTGCTAACTGTTTTCCTTGGCCTGTATTTTTGTACCTGCAACCCACAGTGCCTTGAGGTGTGCAGCAAATAATTATTTGACCAGGTATCATGCAAGGGATTCACTGTGTCTCAGACAGAAAAAAAGATGCTGTCCTTTAGACTGTTTACTGATGGTGGCAAATTAAGAAAACTTCCACAAGACTCTGTTTACTCTGCCATCACCTTTCTATCTCCTTTAAGTGTGGCACATTTCATAGAAATGTTCTTTATGTTTTATTAATCCTTTTGAATTCCTTTTGCGAGGGCTGTCTCTTCAGCAGGTTATCCATACATCTTTCCAAACAGCAATCTTGTCCAGGCCAAATTTCAGCACCAAGAATTCAGGGGTTTTCCTACAAATTTACTAGTGCTACATCTTCCCATGCAATTCACTAGGATTTCTGATAGCAACCATAAATAGAGTGGAAGACAGATACTACATTGCTGTGTTGCCACAGCTGTGAAAGAAGACACAGGGACATGCACTGAACTAGCCCATATGAAAGTCTCATTATGCCATACATACACCCCTGCACTGTAAATCCACATTTGAATTCCACATTCTCCTGCAAATAAAGCTGCTCTTGGATACCATCTGTGAATTCATGGGAAACATTATCTGCTCTTGCCTGGCTGCAGGAACTGAAGCAAATTGGTGAGCTATCAAATTTTCTGTTCTTACTGTGAAGAGAGGTTGAATTAAAGTAGAAATTAGATTTCTAAGTCCTCCCCCAGTTCTAAAGAGTCTGAGCTGAGAGCATCACTGATGTTATGAAACAATATTTTGTGTTCAAATGTGAAGGGCAGGGAAAAAAAGGAGGGACTGAACATCAATAACAGCTGTGGATACCTTTACAATATACAAACCAAAGAGTCAATGGAAAAGGTGAAAGCTTCCTGACCAATCTTTCCATTTAGATCTCCAGCGTGTTCCTTAAGACTTGTCCGCCCAGCATCCTTTTCCCCCCCCCCACATCTCTATTACTACTTATATTCTTTAAAAAAAAAAAATCAAGTATGAAGAAATGGTTCAGATGAAATTTAGACCCATACGACATGAAAACGAGCAGAAAGAACAAGAAGTGTTGTGTTGCTTTTTCCTTTTCCCCCCATCTATTTCAAATAGAGTCTTCAAAAATACTTGTTTCACAGAAACATGCCACAAAATTACTAAAGAAATACAATGCACAGTATGTTTCCTAGTCACAGTAGATTTACAATGTATGCAATTACAAAATATACAGGGCTAAGAGATTAGAAGGCTAAGCAAATAATTCTCTGTACTCCAAGACCATCCTACACAGCTAACCAGGAGTAGGAATGGCAAATGTGATCCTGGGCTATAGAACAGTCAGTGAGAAAGCGTAACTGACAACTGAAAACAGAATATTGCTCAACAATTTCAATATTGAATAAAATGGTGTCTGTGTAGAAAATAAAAATACCTGTAGTAATTCTGAATGCTATCCAGGCGTGGAATGTTGAATGAATCTGTAAGAGAGATGAAAAAAGGAAATGAATATATTTTCACTTAAATTGATTATTTGTCTGTATTTCTTAATTCTTGACATTGAAATAGAGTGGTCTCAGCAAGCACTGGCAAGCTGTATTTAAAAAAATAACAAATACACAGTTGATAAGCAGATTGCCCAAGTGTACATAGAAAACATCATATACTTCATGCAGTTGACCCAGTAGAATGAATACTTCTCATTTAAGTTTCAATTCAAAGGCAAAATTTTTGTAGACATGCAAGTTGTAATTTAGTAGCTAAAAATCAACCACACAGTTTCAGTTTCACCACAAAGCTTTACAGAAGCTTTTGAGATTGAGTGTGTTATATAAAGACATAACTAACCTAGGAAAAATAAAGTAGCAATAGCATCATAGACTAGCATACATAAAACAGAAGCAACCTAGGAACATTTGTACTGCATTGTACTACTATTCTCCTACTACAGATTGAATGTTTGTACTGGGACTCACACCTCTCCATTATGGCTATTAACAGAAGTGTTCCAGGAAAATGGGAGTGTTATGGGCCTAACACAGGATGTACTTCTCCACCACCTCAGTACTAAGCCTTCTATCTGTGCCCTTCCAGTAGGCTATACAAGCCAGCGGTTACAAGGTTATTGATGAAGATGTGCTACTTTTAGAACATAAACCTGTTAGAAGACACCTGTGAAAAGCAAATTAAAACTATTTCTTCAGTACAGTAAGGTTACAGCTTGCTCTTCTACTAAAAGACGGGGTATATAAAACAACAACCTGGAAACTAACATCTGAAGATACATGCTACCACTTGACATGCAAAGCAATAAATGAAGACTCTTACTTCCTTGTTACTAAGATTCCAGTAAGTGCCTGTAAACAAAGTATGCCCTTAGTGGAACAGGTACTTGGATGGCAAGCCTTTCTACTGACTTATAACCACCATTAATATGCTTGTAACTACTAACTCTTCATATTTAAACTTACTTAAATCATCTCTGTAATCATAGGAAAGAAAGTGATGTTTCAGTTCCTGCTTACCATGGTTTCCTTTGATGTCTATCCACTTAGTTTTTTCCCTGACTCTTGATCGCTTCAGGACCGATTGGTAAATTTTCCACTCTTCTTCTACCTGCTCAGATCCCAATTTATCTCTTGTCTTTGCATCTGTCAAATCGCCTGCAAATGTACAGAGGTGAGATCTAACTAAATATCCATACAGTTCATGCAAATACTTCATACAAATACAAAGTAGGCAAGCATACAATCCAAGCTTCTTAGTGTGAGTGGCAGCAGGCCTCCTGGGTATAATCTGGACGTTCCTGACTTCTGGCCTAAGAGGTTACTGTAAGGGTAAACGCCTTCTAACGCAGATGCAGAAAGTTCAAACATCAGATGTGTCACTGTGACACTTTTACTAATGCCAGGCTAAAATTAAGTGCTATGCATTCTTTATCCTTGATAATTCCAGTCACAGAGACTTTGTTTGACTTCACACCTTCAGTATTTCCTTAAGCTCTAATTGAAGTTCAAATCATTCTCATTTTTGTTTGTATGCTAACACTTTCCTGCAGTGTTAGTAAAAAGATAAATGCTAACTATTTCTGAGCGGAACTTAAAAAGCAAATAGCAGATAAGCAACTGTCTGTCAAGACAGACATGGAGAATTAGCACAAAACCACATCTACAGTAAGGGCTCAAAATCCTTTCAATTTGCTTGCTAAAACTTACTGCTTTCCAACAGTAGAATTAAGGTATCAAATAAAGTGGCAAGACTTATTTTACCTGTCCTGGCATATAAGAAGTTCAAATAGAAACCAGCAAAAAAAAAAACAAACAATCTTACATTAAGTCACAGCAGAATTTCATACAAATAAGCAGGGACTGTTCTAGTACAGAATAACTGAGGGAGGAATTAACTCATAGTTTCTTTCAGAGACACTGCTCTCTCCTGCAATTTCACACACAAAGAATGAAACATAACCTCTACAAGAAAAGAAGGTGACTACTAATCATAACTAATGCATAGTGATAATTAAGGGAAAAAAATAATAGCTACATTACAGCATTATATCTTAGTTACACATAATATACTAAATTCCCATCAAATTCAAGATATTAAGCAAAAACTAATTCTCAAGTTCAGAAGTTGGCCTCTTCTGCTTCTAGCAATCTATTTTCACCTGCAATTCTATTTCCACAGCTCAACAAACCTTTAACTTTTAAGGCCCTTTTCTAAAATTCTAGAATTTTGCTTATTTGCTTTTTATTTAACAGAACATTCAAGAGAAAATTCATACTTTCAAATTGCTTACCTGTTGCAAGAACAAATGCTGGCTGAATTATGTTGATTGTTTCAGAGCAGAATTTTTCTAAGTCAGAAGCTCGTGTGGGATCCTGAAATCTACTTATATGGATATCTGACACCTGCAAAAGAGAAAAATGAGATGCTGTCCCAAACAAGTTGTTCTACAAAGCCAAATATACTAGAGCACAGCATAAGGGTAATCACATTGATTCATACCAGTACCAAAGATGCAAGTAAGTACAGAAACAGACAATTAGGAGAAAAAAAAAAAACAACAAACAAGAAAAAAAAAAAAAACAAGAGCAGAACAAGCATACCATACAGCACTACCCCTGTAACCCCTAAAATCACATATACAGCAAGCTTGCTAATCCTTAAATGAGAGTGAGGAGGGGTGGATCCACGCTCCACCCCTTCCAATCACTCAGGTGCATTGCTCTCACCTGAGCTCCTTGGGTTAGCCACACCTTCTCACCTGGTGCTCAGCCATTGGTTCAGGCTGTGACCTGCCAGTTCTACTGCACTACCTCAATGCATCAAACCTACTTTAATCACTGACAATGCTAGAGCATCTTATATCTTCTCCTAAGTCTGTGGATTTGCAACTTATTTATCTCAGCATTCTAACGGAGAATATACAAACTTCTATCAGTGCTGTCTCCAGATTCTAGAGCAAAAGGTCTTATAAGAAACCTTTCTCCTGTTCTACAAATAACAACGGAGAATGTAAATCTCAAACGTAATAAGTAGACAGTTGTCAAGAGGCCTGATTTTCAAGAAGGGTCTTCCCATTCTTTTTCCCTACTACAATACCAGCTTAAGATTTACAAAAGGCTTCTCTGTTAAGTTCCAAGAGCTGCAGCATCCCAACGCTTCTGCAGAACTGAAATGAACTTTATCATTATTAAAAACCATGAAGTATGAAGGTGATGGCAGTTACAAAGAAGTGGAAATGAGTAGATAAGGGGAAAAGTTTGTAATGCTCTTAGCAAACCGGGAAATCAATTTCACAAAAGGAAATACAAGTCCACCTCCCGCATTACTTTTGTCTTCTGCCTCCACCTCATGGATCTAGTAAGCAAGCCTCTCCCACCGAGACACAGGAAGTAGCTTTTATCAAAATGGGTTGGAAGAGCCTTAGGGGTGAGGAGAAACCACTATCCACATCCCTAATCTAGAGAAGTGGTTGTTTAGGAAAGGAGGGCATTAAGAAGGGAGTATTATGAGGCTTATAGAAACAGGATATACAATCCACAACCTCCTTGGGCAAATACTGAATTTGAAAGCCTACTGGGTACTAAGTAAACAAGTTTTACTATAAGAAAGTTCAAAAAAACCTTAATAGATGACTGTAGTAGAGATCATAATTTAGTTTGGTTTCACAGGAGATGGTCCTGTGGGTGAGAGGAAAAACACTGCAGAAGCTGTGGCAGGAGCAGAACCTCTCAAGCTCAGTCCAGTGACCCAGGTTAAACATGGGAGTCACCAGGGAGCTCGCAGCCCGTTTCCCATAACATCATCTGGCACAGCGCTGGATTTAGCGCTTGATTCATTTCCAAGTTAGGTCAATGATAAAGTTGCCGTTAAAGGGCACATCTGAAAGAGAACATAACCCCACGAAAGTAAAGCCAAGCCTCAAATTAGCTGTGCCGTGACCTATCCTTGGGAGAACTCCACTGGAAGTAACACAACCAAAGAGGAGTACGGAGTAGCTGTGCGTGCTGCTCGCCAGCATAGCTTTGGAGCTACATACTGTTGTAGATGGCTCTGAGATTAAAACCTCCAGATAAGGATGTTATCTGTATTAATTCAAACAAATATCGCACTTTGAAAACTGTTCTGCAGTGACAGTGTATTAAGTAACAGAAGGAAAAAAACACTGGAAAAACTGGCTTAGAAAATACACAGCAATTGGAGAGAACAATAGGACTCATAGTATGTTGGACTGCACGCTAAGAGCATTGCCTGCAGCTAATATAGAAAGCGTTTCGGAACAAGAGCGGAATAGCAGAAGGAGCCCATTTGTTAGCAGGAACGGTGCAGCCACCCGGGTGCTGCCTCAGCCGCCGGCGCCCACCCGGCACGTAGGCGAGGAGCGCGCGGGGAGCGAGCAGGGAGCGCTGCGGCGTCAGGAGGCGCCCGGCCGGGCGGGCAGGGAGCGCGGAGCTGCTTCGGGTTCAGCCTGAAGACAAGGCCACGGGCACGAAACCCGAGCTGTGTCGCTCTCGTGCCGGCCCAGTACTTCTGACGCTATAAAACGGCGTAGAGATTTTCTCTGTCACCTAAGTTTCCCGAGGAAGGGGCGGAGGAGCCCGGTATCACATAGGACGGGGTACTGATGCAACACAGGTTAATGCAATAATTAGGAGAGCTTTAATTACCCCTCCCTTCTCGCACTTCGTCTCCCAGGCACAGTGGCCGGACACCTGCTGCACCTCACAGACAGCACAAGGGAGCTTTTACAGAGAAAACGCGCAGAGCCCCCTCGACCCCAGCGCCAGACCCAGCCCTCACCACCGCGGCGGACCCCCTCAGCGGGGCCCCGCTCACCTGCACCGCCCACAGCAGGTTGGTGGCTTCTGCCCCGGGGGCAGGCCTGGGAGCCTGCCGGCGGCGCAGACCCGCTGGCGCCGAAGAGGCTGCCGGCGCGTACCAGTTCAGCAGCAGTGCCGCGGCGGCCGCCAGCAGCAGGCCCGCAGCCAGCTTCAGCATCCTGCGCTTCGCCGCCAGCCCGCGCCCGCCCCGGGCGGCCCCCACCGCCCTCCGCCGGCTTCGGCACTTCCGCCCGGCGGCCCGCCCTCTCGGGCCGCGCCTCTTCGAGGGGCTGGAAGAACGAAGCCGAGAGCTCGGCGCCTCGTGCCGCGCGGCACGTGGGAATCGGGCTCTCTATTTGCGGGGGCCAGGAGCCGCGATCGCTCGTGTCGATGCTTAACGCGCGAGGAGAGCCCATCAAAATTCACAGCGTCTGCAGCCCCGGCTTGGCCACTGTACGCCAGCACCGCTGTCAGCGCTCAGCCAAAAGGGGCGACTACAAACCTACGGTGCGTTCGGATGAAGATTTGACTGACGAACAGGTCTGAGCGTACCCCCAGCCAGATACACTGAGGAAAACTTACTGACTATACCTGAGAACGCACCTGCAGGTTTTCTCTGCAGGTCAGGTACAGGCGGCGCGCGAGCCCCTCACAGTGCTCCTCGGCCAGGCTGAGGCAGCAGCATCACTTCACCCCAGGCTCCCACCTGCCTACACAGAGCAGGACGCTCGCACTGCCACCCTACGGACGCACGCACACACACAAACACAAACGCCTCCGCCTACAGTGGCTGAGCGTCACCGCGCATGCGCAGGGAGAGAGCGCATGCGCGCTGCAGCCGTGCCGCCGTTGGGGCGGGCCGTGGAGGCGGTGCAGCGCGGTGGCCCGGTGGCCGTGGGAGCTTCTTCCGGGCGGTGGCGGGGGCGGCCGCCTCTCTCTCGCTCTCAAAATGGCGGACGGAGGCAACAGAGGGTCCGGAGCGGCGGCGACGAGAGCGGTGGGGGGCCGGGTCCCTGCGCAGCCTCAGGAGCAGGCTATGGTGAGGCTGCCGCGCGACGCGATGGCGCGGTTCCCTTTGGCCCCGCTCGGCGGCAGCCCATGCTGTGCCCGCGCTGTGTCTCCGCTGCTCGGCTGAGCGTCCCTGGTGCCTTCTGGTCGCCCGCGGCACCGACGTACAGCGGCAGGCCGGGCCGCGCTGCGCCTTCGTGTGCCCGCCGGTCTCCGCGGCGCCTGCCGAGGCGGCGTCGAGCAGTGGGGCTGGAGGCCGGGCAGGGAGCGGGAGGCACGGCCTGGTCGGGCCGCGGCCTCGGTGGCGGGGAGCCGGCCCTACCTCGCTCCGGCCCCGCGGGGAAGGCGGGCCCGCCTGGGGCGGACCTGGGGAAGGGGTTTGTCAGCTGCCGCCTGCGGCAGCGCCTCGTCCGCGGCGTCCCCGCCCAAGTCCCGTGTCGTAACTGGGCCTGCAGGTAATGATCCGAGGTCAAACTTCTAGGAAGCCTTGGGCTTTCCTACATCCTTCAGTCGTTTAATGCATGTGTGCATCTTGCTCTGACTTTGTTCCTTAATTAAAGGTAACTGTTTTACTGTGGAAAAAAATGATGGAGTGATCATTGTTGTGCTGTGTGTGAATAAGGTAACAAGAAGTGAAAGGTTGGGGTTGACACCTGTGTTTCTCACCTGAACAAAACTATCCTCTTCTTGAATTAAATTCGATAGTAGACTTAATATTCATTCTGAGCACTTCTTAAGGCTGATTTGTTCAGAGGCAGCAGGTAAAGGACCTTGTAGGCTTCTGTCATAACCTTACAGTGTCTGTAACCACGCTGTATGCTCTTCTGCTTAAGTAGATTAAAGCCCACTGCTTGTCTTTAGCTAAAAGTGTGTCTGAATGCCTTTTGGAAATCTTCCATTTCGTGTTACTTTTTCCTGCTCTAATAGGAGTAACCTGGGTATGTGATGTGACGTTGAACCTCTGACTATGAATATTTAGAAGTAGGGCATAGGTAGGCTAGTAGAGGAGCTGCTCTTTGCAAGGTGCTACCCTCTGTGAGTAAAAACAGGAACTAGGTACTCAGGGGACTGTTCATGCAGGCAGTGGCACTGAGCCAGTGACCACTGTCTGTTATACTTTTCCTCAAAACAGTGAGGATCAAGTCAGAGGGGTCTGTAGTCTGATGCCAGAACCATTTCTCAGGACAACTATATTTTTTCTGGCTGTAACAGACCTATGTGTGGATTACTTTTTCTATATTAGAAATAACTTGATTTTAAACTAATAAAAATGTGATTTGGTTGAGTTGCAATGTCAAAAAAAAAACAAACCAACAACCAGAGTTAAGAGACTTGGTGAGTTTGAATGCAGCATACAGTCAGAGGGGTACTAAAGGCAGCTGTTCAATCAGCAAAGCAACGATATCCACTATTCATTACCTGGGGATATTGGAGGCTGACTTAGCTCCAGCAATGATAATACTATAAACAACACAGAGAATGATGCTGAGGAGCATCGTTCCATTCGGTTGTCTTAGTTTATGTGGTTTCAGCCAGAATTACAGTGATTTCAAATTTCTAGAGAGTCTGTTGTCATGGCAGGTGACCACCTAGGTTGCATTGTCTGGCACGTGTACAAGCAAGCTGCAGGACTTTTTAGAGTTGAGTGTGGAGTGAAAGCATTATCCTTAAGGGTGATTGAAAGAGATGGGCTTGAACTTAGACTGAGCCCAACAGAGTTCACAGAATCACAGAATGGCCTGGGTTGGAAGGGACCTCAAGGATCATGAATCTCCAATCCCCCTGCCACAGGCAGGGCCAAGTTTATTGTGTTAGACTGCAAGTGGTATCAGATACAGCTGAAATCTGAAAGCAGTACATCCAGTAAGCTGCTATATTAAATATGATACTGGTTAGGTGGAATTAACTTATCCTGTCTGAGTTGTGTCTTTGTAGTGATAAACTGGTCTGTGCCCTTTTACTGTGGTGGCTTGTGGAGTGTGGAACTGAATGGAGTGGATTTAAGCCAGGCTAAACTCATTAAGCTTGTGTCAGGGTCAGCCCAGTCAGACTCACTGCTGCTCTTGTTTTTCATCTCTGACTTCAAGGGGTGTGTTGCTTGCAGTGCTTGGTTGTATTTGGCTGCGTGACGCTTGGGCTAGTAAATCTTTGCAGAGTGTTGAGTGCTTGGTGCTGAATTACCGAATGACTACAGGAGCCAGGCTCATTCCAGCTTGGATGGGGATGACTCAGGTAACCAGCACTTCTGCACCCAGCCCAGCTCTGTGGTCTTATCTGTGCTCTTAACTCCAACTCTTCAGGTTGGACAACTGTAGTTGGGAATACCTGTGCTTCCTTTTCACTGCAGTATTTAAAGGTCCCCTCTGCACTTTTTCTTTCTTCTCTGTAGTGTCTGTATTGCTTTCTGTCCATGAAAAAGGTACAGCTGCTCTTGTCAAATTGACACTAACCTAGTAATAAACCCTGTCATCTAGACTTCTGTTTCCTCTGTTTTCTTTCCCTAGCAGCACCTCCAGTTTGCTTGGCTGACTGTTTGGCTGGACTTGGCTCATCTGGTAGTTGGCTAACAAGCACTGCCAGTGGCCAAATAAAAGCCTGCTTAGCAGGCTGGGTCCAGCCCATTGGTTGTTCGTCCATCTGTATTCTTAACAAGTTCCAGTTTGAATCCTACTTGCTTTGGTGGCTGCTATCTGGGATATACCAGCAGGATTTAGATATTAAAATACTTCAGAGATTTTTCATTCATGCTAAATCTTCAGTTTTTGATGCAAGTGTACCTTCAATAGTACTTGTGAACAGATCTTTTTTCAGAATTCAAACCTTTTGTCATCTGTCAATACCTACATACATAAGTACAGTTTTGAATGGAATAGTGGTGTAAAGGAAGAAAAAAGCTTTAATGGTAGGATCAATTTATGTATACTGAATTAGTTTAAATTGTCAGTGTTAGATAAAGTAGCTTACCCCTATATTGTGTATAATCCAAGCTGGATGCAGTGTGTTAGCATGGAATATGAGCTTGCCACAAGTAACTGGAGTGTGGCTAAGGTCTTGCTTGTGTCCGTATGTACTTAGCATTCTGTTGAAGTGCTTTCATTTTGTTATGGCATTGAGCAATGCTGTAGTTTTTTCTTCCTTGTTTTCTTTCATGTTTACTGATGTTTCTTGGTCATTTTTGTGGCTTTTATTAGTGTAGGAGTAAACTATGATTGTGAAGGTATGTCAGCTTCACTCAAGTTGTGGTTGCTGAAATACTATTACAGTGTTGCAAGGAGTATATAATTTGGAGAGGATGTAGCTGCAAGTGGATATTACCCTTTGAGGGCAGCTGCTTAAGTGGCTTCTGGATCCCAGAGCTCTGGAGAAGCTAGGGGTGAGCAGGTTGGTTTTGGAAAGTGCAGAGTTACTAGCACTGACCACTGATGGATTAGTCTGATTTCTGTGGCACGTTTATTCTCTGCAGAATTATGTATATAGTGGATTTGAAAATTCATGTTATTGTGTGGGTACATGTGTGAGTACATGTGAATGAATATGAAAACTTAGTATAGATAAATGTGATCTCCCTCCCAGCAGTACCAAATTAGTTGTTTATAAATGTCCGCTGTGGGTGCAATTTTTGATGAACAGTGTGGTGCTAGGAAATTAATTAGATATCGTGTTCCCTAGGATGCAGGAGACCATGCATGGATGTTAGGAGAGGAATGGAGAGGAACAAAGACTTTTCTTTGTTTCCCTAGAAACAAAAGGATCTTCAATCTGTCAAATGAATATTCAGAACTTAAAGAAAAGGTTCTATTTTAAAGTCTCTTATGGAATACAGCAAATAAATCTGCAAATATTTTGCTATTTTTTCCAGGGGGAATTACTTTTTTGAAGCATTTATTTTGCATGTTGGTCTAACATCTGATTTTGAGTTCCTGTTTCCCATAGTGTTGCCATGTCAGTTAGACATTGCTCTCTGCCCAACTCTGATTTGACCCGAAAGTTTGAAACATGACAAGTGTTTAGATTGTATCTCCTTGGGCACCTATCTGCATCTAAGCACTTATCTCTGTGCACTGAAATTGCACTTGTGATTTTGGCAGTGAGTGTGATTGAAAACTGACAGCTGAGCAACCTGCAGCCAGGCCTTGCTTGCCCTGAAGGTAGCCCTGGCTTTATCTGTCCAGCATCTGAAACAGTAACTCATTGTCCCGGTGACTACTTTTGTTTCTCTGGTGGCACTGGTTGGATGTCGTTCACTGGACTGGTAGCTATTGGAGAGCACTGGGATTGCAGTAAGTTTTCCTGTAGATCATTCTTTAATAGTTGGCACTGATATTAAGAGCCTTGTTCCCAGTGGGCAAACACCTGCATCATTACAGCATCTTTTAACATTAATTGGCACCCTGCTTTGGCTTAGGGGTCAAAGTTTAAGTGACTGTAGACATCAAACAGTTCTTCTGTGCCTTCAGGTCAGAGTTGATGTTTTGTTAGGACGATGTTAGACAGTACTGAATGTTATCCATGTTGTGCCAGTAGAAAATAACTTTAGAAGCCAAACTTGCTTTCAGTGTAATTGCTGATATCCAAGGCAGACCAAAGTTTGGTACATGACCAGTTTCCAGCTGTATCATATAAAGGAGTTGTACTATTGACAGGTCAGAAAGCAGATGTTTTGTAACTGAATTGTAAGCAATCTTTTTTTTTTTTTTATGCCTAGATTCCTTACTAATCTGTTGGCTATACTTTGTCAGAGAATGTGAAACATGAACATGACGTGGTTGTGACAAAACTTGTCCTCTTCCACTTTCAATCCCTGGACAGCGTTGTCCCCCATCCCCTAATGTTTTCAGGAAATTCTTTCCATTTGAACAGCATGCTGTACTGAATTAAATGTATACGTATGATATGCTTGAGAAACAGGATATTAATTTGTTTCCAGCAATTAAATATAAAGATTAAGTGCAAATTATTGAAAATAGACACGTGTATAATCAGTTGAACAGTCTTGCATTAGACAAATGACACGGTTATGAGAGATGATTTGGATAAGTTTGTGCAGAGTTGCTTCTTGGAATTGTCTTGTTTATCCTACTCTCTTTACAGACCTACTGAAATAAAGTCAGGAATAAATCTTTCTTATGTTTATTTATTGTATTCTGAGCTAATAGAACTTCTGCTCCTAATGACATTTAATTTGATTTAGGATAGGGTAGGACAAGTGTGATAATGAGTTTCTGCTTTTTATTTGATGCCTCTTTTTTGGAGAAAAAATGTCTTTGAATCTCCTTGTTATATTAACTAAACTGATGTCCCATACTGCAGTTGGCTATTTTCAGTGCATTGGGAAACTGATCATTTTAAACTTAAAAAAAGAAAAGAAAAAAAAAAAAAGAAAAAGAAAAGTTGAACCTTACATGCAAATGTTATTTGAAGAACCTATTAGTTTTCTAATAGGTGATTAGTTTCAAAGGTAATTTGAAGTGGTCTGTGTGCTCCCGGAAGAACTTTTGTGGTTGTCCTTATTTTTAAATACCTTGCATGGTTGCTTAATTGGAGGGACTTTACCAGAATCTCCCAGTTTTCTGGGATCTGTTGTTTTGTTAATCTGTTTGGTACCAACTGTTCTGTGCGTTGAAGAAGAGCGGCCTTTTACATTTAGTATTTCTCTTGAATGTCACTGGCTCAAAATCAGTGCGTTGACAACATTTGATACATTTATTCCTAAGATTTTGCTTATCCTTCCTGCCTTGACAACCAGCTGATATTGCCATCTCATGCTTGGCAGATTTATGCCATGCGCAAACTGAGCTTTTTTTGTCTACTTCTTTAAACTGGAATATTGGGCCAGACGTGGTTTTTAGTTCATGCTGTTTGCTCTGCCTGCTCTCTCATAATTTGCTCTTAAATATTTATAAGTATTAATATTCCTTCTTTTCACTGGTTACATTAATGTATATTTCTAGAAATAGTCTTGAAATTTATGCAGTCAGTTAAGCACCTAAGGACCAGTGTGTCAATCAGTGCAGTTTAAGAAGAGCTGCTTTTTTATTAGTATTGCCAAATGCAAACGATTTGTCTGAAAAGACTTGAGAATTCAAAGAGTGCTTAGAATTCAAATGTGCTTTGAATGGAAAACTATGTGGAGGCAATGGCTACTGATAGTTGATAACAAACCTGTTACAGTGATGAAGTTCTGTCATAGTACTGAGAAATCTCATTTGACACTTAATCTATAGGTAAAAAGTGACTTGAAAAAGTTTTTTTGCCTTTTTTCCTCATATCTAAATGTACATAGAGAGAGATGTGGCCAAAATGATGGATATTCTTCTCTTTTTGTAGGAGTATTTGTAGGCAAATGTAATTCTTCCTCTTGTGACCTTTTCTAATGTTTCCCTTCCTTTTGGAAAAAGCTGACGTGCTGCCTCTTTAGATGTAGGACAAAACCAGATGTTTAGCTGGAATTCATTTTGGAAAGTTCTCTATGTTTATACATGTGGAAGAAGTATTAGTATTTTGTTCTCATGGGAGAGGACGTGTTTTAATACAAGATAAGAGATGATCTGGTAAAGCCTTTGGACGGTGTTGGGAGGAGCTGCTTCTGCAGTGATACTCTCCTGGAAGGTCGCATACGGCTATAGGTTACTCCTTGTGTTGCATAGAGCACGTGCGTTGCTTGGACTAATTGGATGTGATCTCTGCTCTTTTGACAAAACTCTCTGCCTCGAGAAACATAGCTTGTCTTCCTGGTGCCCAACATCTCCCTTTTTCCTGCAGTTTGGGAAGTGCCATCCTGAAAGAGAATGTGACAGGAGCAATTGGTTAGAGAAGAGGAAAAGATGGAGCTGCAGAAGGTTAGAGCTGTAAAGGAGAAGGAGAGAGAGAGGAGATGACATGTGTCTGACACGTTCCTTGCTGCTGTCAGGTTCCCAGTGTCACATTTGCCTGCAGTTAGCAGTATCTGGGGAAGCCCACCAGTGTGCTGTGCACGTTGCTGTCCCCATGAAGGATAACAGGCATGTGATATTGCTGCTGGTTCTGGCGATTGTGGTGGTTTATTTGTGTCTCACCTGAGTGTCTCTGTGGCTCTATATGATGGCTTGTCTGTTTCTTCAGACAGCGTTTTCTAGAAATGAGAAAATGAGACTCCGCAGCCTCTCAGGACAGCCTGTGCCAGTGCTGGGCAAAGAGCTTCAGGGAATGCCTGATTTCTGCTTGCAGCTGGCTTGTACCTTCTTTGGACTTCAGAGGGCACCCTGCCCATTCAGTGTACATGATGAGTAGAACTTAATTGAAGATAATGCAATATTTTATTTCCTCTTTACTGGCCAATATGTGGTGTGAGGTAGAAAAGAAATGGATAGATCTGAAGTCAAAGTGCAACTTCAAAAAATAAGAAAAAGAAAATTCTTATTTCCCTTTGTGAATATATTGACTTTCCTGGGGTATGCACGAGTTGAAGATAAATGAAATGTTTACCAGAAGGCAGCCGGCCTGCTTGAGAGAGTTCTGTCTTCCCTTTTTTTCCTCTCTTTCAGTACTTCCTGCCCTCCATTCTCTGAATAGCATTTAAGTAGAATTAAAAGCTTTCTGTAGGAATACTTGAAGTGTTTCTGAGTTAGACTGTGAGAACCCACTCTGTGTTTCTGGCAGCTTTTCAGGAAAGCTTAGTCCTGCGTTTCTTGGAGCTATTATGTGTTCTGTTCCAGCAATACAGAAGCTAAACTTACAGCATCTCTTGGGAATGCCACTAACAGAGAGAGAAGAGCTACAGACTGAGATTCTCTTTTGCTCTGGAAAAAGAGTGTGTCAGGGGTCCCCATTCCAACTCCAGCTTATACAGTAACAGAGCAATACCATCATCCGTGCCTTCTCTCTTCCTTCAGTGTTTGCTCTGCATTCTCTTCCCTTACTTTGCAGTTCAGGTATCACCGTGGCAAATCAAATAAGGAACTACCCCCAGGGTAAGCTAAGGTAGATACGTGGCCAAAATGTCAGTAGAAGCCTCAGGCTAACTCTGAACATATTGGAAGTACAGTGTTTATTATTCAAGGTGTTATGCAAATGTTTTATGTGACTAGAGCACAGAACAAATATCTTATGACAGATTAGCTTTGGGCACTGGATATTATTGTAAATCTGGGCAGACTTAACCTGCTATTTTCTATTTCTTCTGTTTAGATCTTGTGTAGATAATTTTTTGTACTTGTCTGTAGTGAGTAGATGTTTAATTCCTCAGATTACAAATATGGGTTTTCTATATTATATCTTGGAGTTTTGACTTCAGTAGTGCTGGAGCTGCAGCAGTTTGTACTCCATCTGTTATAGCTTCATTTCTTTTTCCAGTGTTAAAGAATTCTAATGTAGGTAGCAGACTAGAGAGCTGTAGCATTAGGTCTATTACTTAATCTTTTGTCTCTGATTTTAGGGGGAAGACCATTGATTCAAATTGATGCAGGTTTTATCAAACCATAAGTCAGGATTTTTTGTTTTGTCTCTTACATCTAAAGTCAAGCACTTTTTGTCCTTCAAACAGTCTTAATTCCTCGAGGCTTTCCTCCATTCCAAAGATTTCAGTGGTTGCTCTGCTTATTCTCTGCTTGCTGGCCTACAGAAAATTCTCTTTAGAGCTGTTTGTGACATTCCATTTTATATTTTTACTGTGAAAAGAAGTTTTGGGGGGTAAATCAAAGTCCTGTACGAAAGCAAGTTCTCCTAGGAATTCTGGATAGGTAAATTTGTTATCTGATGCATAATGGAGAAAAATAGAAGTTATTATTAAATAATGTGAATAATATGAAAAAATATTCAGACTTGAAGGACCAATAGAATATATGAAGAGAACCACAAGAGAATGAGAGAAGTCAAAAGTGAAATTAGGGTTTTATATTAAGAAAATTAGGAAACTTGGGCCAAATTATGACCACTTTTCTCATAAAAATATGAAATTGTATTTTAGTCTGGTTTCCCAGGGGCACTATATTTATATAATCAGTTGGCCTTCTTTCTTCCTCATAGTTATTGAACACATATGAACAGTTTGAAGAAAACCCTACTGAAGGGTTGTGATTTCAAAGACAACTGAGTTGCTGCATGTTTTGTGACTATCAACAAGCTAAGGAATAAATCTCAAATCTATCTTCCAGCGAAGGCGGGGAGACCTCTGCTGCTGCTCCTGCCATTTGTTGGCAGAACAGACATCAGGATTTGGCTGGCTGCTGGCATGCACGTGGTTGTAAATTAGTACATGGGTAGCTCCACAGTAGCACAGCACCTGCCAACTCTGCCTCATAGTGTTTTAATAGAAGACTTCAAGGGAACAGAGGTTGCTGTGGTGGGTACTGAAATACAATCAGCAGGGAAGTTTTAGGGAAATGGTGCTTTCTGGGGATTTATTGTGCACAGAACTGACTTCTGATGTAAGAAAGAATTCTGGATTTACAGTAAAAGTACTTAATGAACTCACAGTAAGTAAGATTAATGTTTATCTGTGGGTTTACTTCTCTTGCAGTGGTGTGATGAAAGATTTGACTTCCAAGCTACGTTTTTACAGTGCTTGGCAAAACACGTGCCAAATATTTACTCAGCTGAGATGGACCCCTTGCTGGAGAAACAAGAAGAAATGGTCCAGGCAGCAATATTTTACCCCCTGGAATGTTATTTATTTGGGGAAGACCCAGATACATTTCTAGAGAAGCTACAGCAGAGCGGAATCTCCCAGCTCTGTGGGAAGGTGTTCAAAGGAGGGGAGACAACATATTCTTGCAGGTAAGGATGAAGCTATGTTACCATGTTTGCTTGCAAGGTAGTGCACCAAAGTGGATTTTATAAAAGTAGTTGCTCTGCTGACAATTCATACCTTGTGTGTGGTAGATCTTTCCTTAACTTATAGTAACATTTACTTTAGATTCCAAACCACCTTAAAATGAGCAAAATAATCTATGAAAAGCAGACTTTGGCAGAGTAATGAGGAAGGAAATGAAGAGGATGCTAAAGGTACCATTGATTAAAAATAATGGATGAAAGCCATTGATTAAAAATAAGGGGATGATTGGATATGGAGAGGTCTTTGCCTGATGTTGGGAGATAACACGCATACAAATGTGTGCACTCTACAGTACTCAGCCTTTCAGAGTCTGAATCAGAATCCAGCATTTCTGATCATCCTCAATCCTCATTCAGATAATATCTACGTAATCAATTGTTGTTTTTCACCTCGCTTCTCATTCTGGAACATGTTAAAGATGACATTATATTCATTTGGTGTTTAATTCATATGTTAAAGGTATTTGCAGTGGGTTTGAAGATTCCTACTGTGCTGGCAGTTCATTAGCCTTAATATGATGCAATTGACGTAGTTTATATTTGTTTTCTGTTTATTTTAAAAGCCTTGAAAATTGTACTGGAAGTGCCAGAAAAATGTTAATAAGGAAGAAAATTATTTTGGATTGAAAAATAAATAATGTTGACTTCAGAATTCAGGAAGTGTCAAAAATAAAAGCCTCTCTGTAAAATAAATAAAATAAAAAATTGTGAAATGGAATGTAGGGTTTTAATTAGTCACGTAGGATGTATGTTCTGGAGCTAATTTTGTGATGTGGTTCTGTTGAGATTTTGACTTGAGACTACTGAAAAATTTTAAACATAACTTGACAGAAGTGTGGCTTAGGAAAGTGGCTGCATTTGTTGCTAGAAACCATAATAAAGTGAACTCCACAATCAGTTTCTTTTTTTTAATAACTGTTCATTCTTGGCAAAAATAAAAATGTTAGTAACAACTTCTGATAGTTAGTGGATATCAAGAATGTTTCTAAGGAATTTGAAACAGCAGGTTCAAGTATTTGATTCAAGTCTAAAGTCTTTCATCCTTTCCTGATGTGGGATTGTCAGTATCTTTATAATTTGAATCTGTTGTTAATCTGGGTTTTTAGAAGAGATTTTCTTCTGTGCATGAAAATTCCTTTTGTTTGTTTTGGAAAATTCTCCAGTTGCCATTTTTCTTGCAGAGACTGTGCAGTTGATCCAACCTGTGTACTCTGTATGGACTGCTTCCAGAATAGTATTCATAGGAATCACCGGTACAAGGTAAAGACATCTTCTGTTAATAAATGGTACATGTAGGTTCAGAGAACTTTTGCTTGAAGAATCAGGGAACTGCATACAATCTATTAATATTTATTTTAAAAGTCTGCAATTTCCTAATTAGTAAAGTCATTCTCACATTTTTTAGCTATACAGAGCCTTTGATAAGAGAAGTACATTTCTAAGATAAGAACCAGAGAGTAGAATTGTTTGTCTGCATACGTTATTCTCTCTGGCAGTTTCACCTAAGTACCTGCCATAGCAAAATGCTGTGATGGAAAATGGCAATTGTATCATTGGTCCCTTTCAGTACTTTATACAAGAGTATATTCTGTTTGGAGATGTAGAAGGAATGTTTATAAACAGAGACAACTGTTTCACCACTGCTGTCACTGATGCAGTCTCCACATTTTCACTGTCTTTCCCTTTATATTTCCATAAACTAATTTGGACTACAAGAGTTAAAATAAATGTTAAGCAACACATTTTTAAGGACATAATTGTAGAAATGGATAATCTCTTTTTGGTATCCTCTTGATTCTCTTTGAGCCAAATCTGTGTTATTTTCAAAAGATTACCATAATTTAACTGCAAAAAGAATTTTTAAAATAGCTCTTAGCTAACTCTCCCACCTAGGCTGTTGTCTGCTCTTTACTTCGTAGGCCCCTTTTTTGTTTGCTCTTTGCCCTTATACTTCTGTCATTTCATCAGTGTTGTAAGCAGGAATGGAAGGAACAGTGTAATTTTTAAGCTGGTCTAACTCTGCTGCAAGGAACAAGAAAATGTGCAGAAACATCTTGTATTCAGTTTCATTATCCTTCACCACTGAAAAATGGGCTGGGTTTTTTTTTTTTGTCATTGAAGTTACATCCATTTCAGGGATCTGTCCTACTTGTATTATCAGCTGATCATAAATCACCTTTAAATGGGGATGGTTCAATGAGATGGTTGGGAAGACGGTCTTAGCAATCTCAAAAATAATGAAGAAATACAATATTCTGCTCTTACGTATAAATCTTTACATATTGATCTGAAAATGTTTTGTAAGTATTGATTGAAAGTTGCATGAAGCCACCCTGGATAATGGAAATATAAATTCTATATACACAAACGTGCACACTCACAATTTGTGACCAGGGGAGAAGAGACAGTAATGGTTGTAGAGCAATTTGGAATCGCAGCAGAGCTGAGATGCTGGTTTGGTAACTTGTTGTCCTTTCTGTTTTTTTTTTTTTTTTTTTTTCAGTAACTCAAGTTTGTGTCAGGCAAAAACTAGTTTGGAAATAATAGTGGCTGTGCTGCATTTTCATTTTAAAGATGCAATCTGAGGAATGCAGACTGTTCTTTACAGGTTTATAGAATAATTTAGGTTGGAAGAAGCCTAATGAGGTTACCTAGTCCAATTTCCTGCTCAAAATAGTCTAATCAGATCAGGGTATTTTAAAACACGTCAAATAAATAATGAATTTTTCATATTTTTTTTTAAGTGAGTGACTTAGTATTTTCATAATTAATTTACATTTGGGGGGGTTAGAGTAAGCTATGGATAATTTTTTTGGTCTAAATTTCATCTGAACTTTCTGTCAAAGTGAATAGTTGTTATTTCTGAAAGTACAAAGTTAAAGTTGCAAATATGTATTTAGATACTGATTGTCTTACTTTCTTCAGTTAGGAATAAAGGCATCTGTTTAATGCATGCATTTGTTGTATAGATTATATTAAATCTTTTCTGAATAAGTTGTAAAGAAGGAATTGAGCACCTTTCCGATAATTTTCCGATATGATCAGGAATGTTTTCTACTTATGAAGTGCTTATTTATAATAGTTCTTGTTTATTTCTTGTTAGATTTGCTGAATGTGCTTTTTTTTTTTTTTTTTTTTGCAACAGCAGAATTACAACTGTGTTTTTCACTTACTTTCTGCTCAAAATATTTTTTGCTTAATGAGTACCATGACTTTTTTGCGTTCCTCTGACTACTTTCCTTTTATCTCAGAGAAGTAAAAGAAATTTTGTGATAGGTCTGGATTACACTGGAACCCTTATATTTTGTAAATAGACATTTATACTTGTGTTTTACTTAAAGCATGTTTCTGTTTTCTTTTGTTGTTTATGTGCATACCTTGTGACTGAACTACATGCCCTTTACAGATGCATAGCTCCACTGGAGGTGGATTTTGTGACTGTGGGGATACAGAGGCATGGAAGGCTGGACCAGTGTGTACTAAACATGAGCCTGGAGCATCAGGTTCTCCAAAAGAAGTAAGGATGTTGCTTAAATAATAAATATTGACTTAAAAAAAAAATGCTGATTCCGTTGTATGAAAGTAAATATTTTGTATAATTGATGTGGAATGTCCAGGTAAGTTAGATCAGGTTTTCCTTGGTGAAGATCTTAGTTGGGGTAAAATGTATTGATTGGACATTTGTTGTCTCCAAGCAGAAAGCAAAAGCAAAAGTGCAGCTCTGTCTGCCTTTCTTGTCTTTTTTTGTCTTCGATTCTGAACCTAAATGGCAGTGTCTCACTCCTCTTTGCTACTTGTATTATTTGGTTCCTATTTACAAATAGTTTCCTAGTGTATGGTATGTTAATATATGTAGTGTATATTATGGGTTTCACCTGTGTCTCCCAAAAAAACCCCATTGACCTAGTTCTATATGGGTGTAAGAGGTATGTAGTGTTCTTTGAAGAGTTGCTCCCTTTTTCAGCACAGGAATGGGCTACTAATAATTTTTCTTAGTATTTGGAACAATTTTTTTAGTATTTTCTATTCATGTTACAGTTGATTACAAAACTGGCTGTTTTTTTGCAATAGCTGTCTAGATCAACATATATGGAGTGTTAAATATGCTATTTTGGGACACAAATTATTCAGTCTTTAGTCTCTAAACAGAGGTTGCCAATTGTTAAAGCTTTGGTTGTACATGATTTTTGTTAACTGTATGCACTTAAGAATTGCAGATAGCTTCTGCAGGACAAGAGGGGAAAAATGCAAGTTATTTGTTCCAGCAATTCTACTTATAGCCCGTACGTTCTGTGAGTATGAGACTTAAAGGTTGGTGGTAGCATCAGCTACTCAGAAATAGATTTCTTTCCTTAAAGGATCTGTAAGAAAATTGTGTAACGCTGGTGTATCTCACTCTAGTGCTATGTGCTTTACATTGTTAAGTCATACCCTGGCAGATTTGTATCAGTCTGCATTCATCTTTTAAATTGCAAATATTCAAGTAATTGATTTTTGGTAATCTCACCCCAAATGAACTGAACTTGTTAAAAACAAACAGATTTTTGGGTGGAAAGAAAGAAGCTGCCTAGAGCCACTTCCATTTCTGTTTGCCTGCTGATAGGTGGATTTCCTGTAATATGCAAGGTTTGGGGAGCACTATCATTACAAAATGTAATGGAAACCACATAATAAACTTTTAAATCTCGTTAACCTGTCTCCACTAGCATTCCAAACTCAGTGTGTTGTTTCTGTGTTCTTGGGCCAATTAAAAAAAAAAAAAAAAAAAAGCTAATTCTTTAATTCCAAAACATGAAGTAAGATGAATAGGAGCTGATTGAGACCCATATTAGTGCTTATCTGCAATCAGAGTAGCTTCCAGCTCTTGCTGCTCTTACCAGTCTATCCTTGTGCTGGACTTCGTGGTATGTGAGAATTTTGTCTCAAGCTAAGAGCCTCTATGTCTTTCTGCTTCCAACTGGCAGGATTCTTGGTATCTTTGCAGTAGGTGAACAAACATTAGTTTGTTATGAGTGCTGCTATAAGTTTCATCATCATTAGAGTGGAAGAAAAGCCTGGTGGTAAAATAAATAAATAAATAAAAATTACAGAACTGGGAAAACGGAAATCTTTTGTCAGATATTGGTGGCTGGTTTGATAAATGCTAACATAACAGTACTCCTTATAAACACAAAGCTGTAGTTATTCTGTTTTTAGCTATATTTTGTGCCCTATAACTCAGCATTTGTGGGTTAAGTTCTTACCTGTGTATTATGACCATATGGTGCTACCTGCCGTACGTCTGAAACCATCCTGGGCACTTTTGAGGACTAGATCTTAGCATGTAGTAAGTTAGAAGCAGTAGTGTTGTGAGATGTGAACTCTAGTAAGGGACTGATGCAACTCTGTAACAAGGTGAGAAGATGACTGTATTCTAAATCTACTCATGTTGACATCAGATCCCAAGGGAACTTAGTGGATTTCAAAGTGAAATAGCAAGGAAGAGGAGCTTCATGCCATCAGCAAAGGATTATTATTAATAAGGCATTCTACCAACTCTTTTTAAAAATTTCTTTTCACAGAATTCTGAATGTCAGTTAAATGAAGAAGTTATGGAGCACTCTAGGAGAGTGTTTCCCTCCGTGGTAAAATACATTGTAGATATGCTTATATGGGAAGAAGAGAAGGAGTTGCCTCCGGAGCTCACAATTAGGTAGGGAACATTCCCAGCTTTTTCTCTGTGGTGTTAAACTTTTATATAACTATTTTACCTGCTGGCATTACTGCAGTTATGATAACTTAGAGTTAAAATCTCTGTAACTAACTCTATAGAATCTTTGACCTACAATTATACTAAGAAAAACTGCTATTTTTTTTTTTGAAAAAAAATAGTGTGTGATGGTACTCTAAACAAAATAGAAAAAGACCTTTCTTTTAACTTGAGTCAAATGGGATCATAAAATGGCAGAGAGAAGGAATAAAAATAGAATATTCAAGAAACTTCAAGATCTATTCTTTGTTTGTACTTTGTTTGTGGTTTCTGAGGCTTACTTTGGTATAGATGGTGTGGTTTTGGATGTTTTTTTTACATGAAAAAAACTTAATTTTGTTATGTAATTTGTATTTGATATTTGTCTGAAGCTTTCAAGTAAGTTGTTGGATAGAACGTAATTTAAATTTTAATTTTGATTTGTATGTTGAAATGTTGGCTTTTTCCCAGTAGGGAGAAGGTAGACAGCTACTACTGTGTCCTTTTCAATGATGAACATCATTCTTATGATCACGTCATCTATAGCCTGCAAAGGGCGCTTGGCTGTGAACTTGGTGAAGCCCAGTTGCACACTACTGCTATTGATAAAGAGGTTAGTGCACTCTGGATCTGGGAAAATGTAATTTTTAAACATTAAGAAGGGCTACTGTGATCTTCTGATGGTTAAGTAGGTGATTGAAGAGGGAGAAAGGCTTACTGCAGAATAATGGTTAATTAGTTTTTGTTTAAGAATGTCATGCTTCAAGGAAGTTTTAAAATTACTGATTTTTTTCTTTGTAACAGAACTCGGTTTGTTGAAGTGAAGAGTTGATTTGTCTGAAGTTGCTCTTTCACTGATGCATCTTGTTTACTTTTACTAATTTCTCAGAATAGATGTGTTATTGTTTTCAGACAAAAATATTAAGAAAATAAACAACAGTTTACAACAATAATATGCTTATTCAGTTGTATTTAATGAGAATTACAGTTTATGTTTTGCAAGCGTTAGACTGAACCAAAACAAACATCTCCTTTTGAAAATTGTAAAGCTTCAAATTAAGCAAGTAAAATCAGGGGCTCCAGGAGTGAGCATCAGTGAACCTGACAGTTTTACTACTTTTTCTCAAACCACAGTTCCAACCAACATCTCAAAACAATGATTGGAGACCTTAATGTAGTTTTTTTTTTTCTGTTTGGGAGGGGGCACATGGGGGGAGAAAAACAGTGGAGGGAAGAGTGTTGAGTGTGTGACTTTTCTTAAATGCAGCTGTAATTTTGTTGTTTCACCTCACAAAAATATAAAACCCAGGCATTTACACACAAACAGATGAGCTTCCTCTCATGAAATTCTCCTGTTGAAAACTTGTTTTGGAAATCTGATATCCTTTGAGTGAAATTTGAGGACTAAGCTGATGCTATTGCTTGCTTTATTGAAAGAACCGTCAGTCCTACACTTTTAAAATTATTTCATGTACAAGAGTAAGAAATAATAGGAATGGTTGTAGAAAAGCCATCCAGGATATTTTCATGCTAGGAAGAAAGTTGATATGGTTTCTACTTACTGCATTCTGTGGAAACTGATTCCTTCTATTTTACTCTGTGTGTGAATTTTCATTATCTACCAACACTGATGTACTGGAACTTTACTTTAAGCTATGCCAATTTAGTTTAAATTGATAAATTTTTCCTAAAGATAATTACATTGATTTTGATTTGCTTCAAGGTGTTTGAAAGCACCATAAGTGATGTTGGTCCCAGTGTGCACAAGTAATAAAATAAAGCTGCAGTCAAACTTCTGTGACACTTGGGTTTTATTTCAGATTGTTCTCATTCAGCATTTTTTTTCAACAGGGTCGGAGAGCTGTTAAGGCAGGACATTATGCCTCTTGTCAGGAGGCAAAGGAAGAAATCAAGGTAACTTCCTAAAATGTTTTTCTTAAGGTAAAAAAGCACAAACAAATAAACAAAAAAAACCACCACACACAACAAATCAACCTCATTATTAATTGCTGAAGATTTGTGTGTTGTACAGTAAGTTAGTGCTTGTGTTCTTGTATAGCCTGTCTAAACTTCTTGACACGGAATTTATCCCACTACATTTGCTATGAGTAGATGTCTTCAGAAAAAGAAACATCTTGTGAATTTATTTTTCATTAGGTTTGCTATTAACATGTGCTTTGGAGAGGTAATAGGTGGTGAAAATTCATATTATCATTATTCTATATCTACTAATACTCACCTGACTCCTAGAGGCATTCTGAAAATGTTTCACAACGACCCCTTCACGTGGAAGTTCTGCACGCTGACGTCATGGCTCACCAGAAGTTTGCCTTGCGCCTTGGTTCTTGGCTGAACAAACTCATGAGCTATTCAAGTAAGTGTAACTAACTTTGTTACAGTAATGCCTGTCAGAATTTTAGTGAGTAGTTCTCTCAAGAAAATGTCTTCAGCAATGTTTTACATGATACCTCCTTATTAAAATACAGTTATGTTCCTCCTAATTAGTATATAAATCATATATGAATTTGGGTGCTTATATTCATTGGTATGGTTATGAGTAGCAGTACTTCATTGCTGTCTTCTACGAGTTTTTATCCTCAGTTTCAGCATTACGTGCCTTATTTCAGTGATACGTGTTTGTTTAAAGGCTGCAATCCCAAGTGCTGGTGGAAAGCTGCAGTGAAAGCTGCATCAGTGAAAGCATACATCTGCTTGAATTAATTCCTGTTTTAGATTTGATATCTGTTAATTAAACGGGGTCAGAAAAGAGAAAAAGTGAACAGTCTAAGTTTAAAAATTGGTCCAGTAGTAAGAAGTCTGCTTTAAGCTTTCATATATACTGTTCTAGTGCTTGATGACATTTCTGCTTTTAAAGAATAAAATGTGCTATTTCTTGTCTGAATCTTGTCTGATCTTTGATACGTGTTGGACTTTGGCGAAACACAGGTATGGCAATTAAAGCCATTATCAAATTCATTCTATGATGAATTTTAAAATATCCTTCTGCTTCAGTGGATTGATTGAATAAGCTGAGTAAAATTAATAGGAGAAAATAAGTTAGGGTAGCGTATGGGAGTATGTCCACTGGGAAAGACAGTTAAGAACTGATTGATAATTAAATACCTTCTTGTTTTTTTCCTTTTATTATTTCAAGAACAGGATTCTATAATTTTCATCTTATTCATTCATAGTGTTTAATTATCAAGGTATTCTTGTACAAATTACTAGTTTTGTATCCCAATAGGTGACTTTCGCAAGATCTTTTGTCAAATATGTCTTAAAGAAGACGCTGGATCTGAAAAGCCATGCTTCATAAGCCAGTTAATGCTTTGGGATGCAAAACTTCATAAAGGTTTGTGTTGCTATGTTCTTCTGAACTGAAGAACAATTTTTTTTTTTAAAATATATTTAACAAATATTTTAAAGTAATTGTTATGCATGTTTTCATTGTATATTACGCTTATTTTGATACAGTCTTTATTTTTAGGGCTGAGATTATTGATATTTGCTGCCTTAATTTTTCCTGCTTTATGTATTTTCAAGAATCTTTTCACAAAATGTAGCTTAAATACAAGTGACTTGATACTTGTTTTAAATACATATCATAAAGTGTCAAAAGAAATCATGTGAATAGCATTGTCTACACACTTTGTGACAATATCAAGGCTTGTAATTATTAAGTATTATTTTTTAAAATCTGTTCTTTTTCACTAAAAGCTGCATCTTATTAAAATAAAGTGAAATATTGGTTTTTCACAGGAGCAAGGAAGGTTCTTCATGAACTTATCTTCAGTAGTTTTTTCATGGAAATGGATTACAAAAAACATTTTGCTGTGGAATTTGTGAAGGTAAATGTTTGCTTCTCATGCTATTAATGTTTAGTAGATTTGTAAAATTTCCCCTAAAGCTAAAAAATGTTTCAATAAAAATCAATTTTCATCAAGCAGAGTTAACAATTTACTCAGTCTTTGTAGAGTGTATTAATCCCTTTTGTCTTCACTTTCTTCCTTATGATCATGTAGGTATACATACATATTATGAGTATAGTACTGTATTTTCTGTATAATAAACTTAGTAATAAACAGTAAACAGCTGTTGAAGTGCAACTGAAACTGGTTGGTCTGCTTTAAAAGAAACATGCAATAGTTGTCTCTACAACATAAGGCCATTTTATTGAGAGTTTTTAATTTTGATAAGGATGACTGACACTTTGTGGTTTCCCCTGAAAGTAAAGAGAATAAATGAAGGCTCATTTATTGTACACCTTTCTAAACAGCTATTAAGCAACTGTCAACGTTTGTTTACTGGAGAAGGAGGAAGACTTGGTTTATAATATTTTACTTATTCTTTTTACGTGGAGAAGTTTGGTTGTAGGAGATAAAAAAAAAAAAAAAAAAAAAAAAGTTGGTGCTTTGGGAGAACAGTTTGTGCTCATCTTCAGTACTAGGGGCACACATTAAGTACTGAGGTACATTGAAAACATTGTGGCATTTTTGTTTGAGCTACTTCTGTTAGGAAGAAGGGCATCTGAAATATAAGTCTTGCTAATAAATGAAACATTTAATTCAAGCTTGTTTTATTTAATTTCCAAATATTCTCTTTTCCCAGTATTACAAGACTTTGCAAAAAGAATACATCAGTGATGATCATGACAGAGTTCTCTCTGTGACAGCACTCTCAGTTCAGATATTCACTGTACCTACTCTGGTATGTACTGCCTGTCTACACTAGAAACGTAAAACAAATGTGAAAATTGCTAGCAGTACTACAGTATTTCTCTACTTGACAGTCTACTGCTGAGTTGAAAATGAATCACTTTGCCTTTTGAAGTCAATATGCAAGTACAGGCATTGAGTATACATGAGAATCCATTACAGAAGATAATGGGAGTGTAAGTAAGTAGATGTTTTGGGCAGCGTCATTCTCTGCATTAGGTTGTGTTTAATTTACTGTTCATGTTAAAAATGATGTCAAAAACTGGCTAAAGGCGTATTTGTGTGACTGAGATTAAGATCTGTGGGGAAACTAGTATACTTGTATTTTATTATTGTTTTTTCCTTTTTTTTTTTTTTTTTTTTTACATTAGTACTCCAGAACTTTTCTGTGAACATCCTGGATCCATTGGATAAAGTCTGTTACACTGATGCTGTCAGAAAAAACAAACGTGCCAAGTTGTTACAAATTGTTTTCATACATAGTAAATATTATCAGAGCATTAGTGGCTTTTTTAAATGCTTAAATAATTTGTAGTTAAGATACATTTGAAGGAAAAATTTTGACAGTTCTCTCAAACAGAAACAGGGGAAATAAAGGGTTTTAATTTTTTTCAGGCTCGCCATCTTATTGAAGAGCAAAATGTAATCACTATCATTACAGAGACACTCCTGGAAGTCCTTCCAGAGTATCTAGACAAAAACGACAAGTTCAACTTCCAAGGTTACAGCCAGGATAAACTCAATAGGGTATATGCAGTAATATATGATCTCAGGTAAGTATAAAGTTGACGAGCTTAGGCAGTTCATAAAAATTTGGAAATAAGATGAGGTCTTGGGTTACTGTAATTAATTAAGTAAGGTAAAAGCAAAATAGCCAAGTATCTTGGAATTCAACGTCTGTTAATTTCAAATAGAGTTGCACCAAGCACCTCTAATGTTTGCTGAAAATTTAAAGAGTTTGAGATTGATTATAATGTAATGTGATGATGATGTTGAGCATTTTAATACAATGAACACTTTGAATACAAGCATAAGCAAAAGAGAATTCTGAACGAAAGATGATGTTTTCTTTGGGGACAGGTATGTTTTAATCAGCAAGCCTACAGTATGGACAAACCGTCTGAGGGAGCGCTTTTTAGAAGGATTTGTTTCTTTCCTAAGGATTTTAACTTGTATGCAGGTACGATATGTTCACGTAATTTCTTTCTAATATGCTACATAAATACAATACAATGCTTTTGTTTGATATAAATATGAATTAAAAAAATACTTATGTTTTTGTGTGGGTGATGAAGTAATGCTTAATTATGGAAGTACTGTTCAGCAATTCTAGCTACAGCCAAACCACCTGGATTTTACCATTTGCTTATGAGATTTTCTATTACTTTTAGCCTGTGATTTAGTGTGTAAATGTTGTGGTATCTCTATTTCAGGGAATGGAAGAGATAAAAAGACAGATTGGTCAGCACATTGAGGTGGACCCTGACTGGGAAGCAGCCATTGCTATACAGATGCAGCTAAAGAACATACTCTTGATGTTCCAAGAGTGGTGTGCCTGTGACGTAAGGAAACTTGTTGTCTGGAATTCATGTATGCATGGCATCTGTGAATATTTCTGAGTACTTCTTAAATGGTAACTTTTTAAAAAAGCTTACTGTTGTGTAATACAGATCCCCACAAAAAGGAGTATGAAAGAATTGACATGTGGTATGATGTGGAAAGGGGATTCCAGAATATTATTGTCTAACTGACAGAATTGCATAGAATATCTGACAGATTGTGAATAAGTGCTTCTCAGCATTCATAGTGATCTATCAAGTTTTAAAAGTTTTGAAGCATATGGTGTTTGTTTTGAAATGCAAAAGTGACCTGCAGAAACTTCATACTAATTGTGTAATTAGCCTGTAAGTAGTTTTATTTGGTTCTGGAGCTCAAACCTGCTGGGGGAAGGGAGGAAATCGTCTAAAAAACAAAGTTCTTTTGAGATGGATTTTTTTTTTTTTTTTTTCTTTTAAAGTAGAGAAAGTAAGAATTACAACAAATGAAAACATGATGTAATTTGAGATGCAAACTTTGCAAACCTATAAAACAGTGCAGCTTAAGTAAGCCACTGATTTCAGAGCGTTTGACAGACCGGCTCTTAGAATACTCTTAGCTACCTTCAGCTGGTGCTCCTTTGTTCCAGTCCAGTGTTTTTCCTTGTTAAGTGACAATAGTAATTATGGTGTGAATTTTAAGCAACTATTTGCAACACTGGAAAGAAACAGATGATGAAGTTTCTTGCGTATGTATCAATTTAAAATGCAAATCTCTGCATTTATTTGAAATCTCAGGAGGAGCTGTTGCTGAGGGCCTACAAAGAATGTCATAAAGCTGTAATGAGGTGCAGCACAAACGGCCGTTCACGGGAAAAGACAGTGTTTCACTTATGTGGCCATACTTTGGAGAGTAGACCTTACAGAGTGTCTTCAGATCCTGTCAGCATACATTTGCCACTTTCTAGGACTCTGGCAGGTAAGTGTTTTATTTTGCTAGCTATTTGATTTAAGTTTCTCACTCATCCCTTCCTTTATTTAAGGAAACACTTAGATAAAATGCTTCATAGGTCAGATGCTTTGTTACATTCTCATGAGGTGACCCTGTCCCCCAGATGTTCCACTCTTGGAATTTTTTCTTAAAGGAGTATTTGTTGTGTTGGAGACATTTTTAAAGCAGGAGAGAGAGAAGAAAGCAGGCAAGAAGGAAAAGTTTCGTGTTTTAACAAGCAGAAATCTTCAATCCTATCTGAACTATTTTTGAATTTCTGTCCTTCTGTTCCTTTTTCTAATTTTTATACCAAAATGAATGTTCATTATTTCTATATGCCAGATTTATTTTCCAACCACTTATATCTTAGGACTGTTAAAATGTTCCTCCTAAAAGACAAATTTTTGCAGCATGCCAGGACAGATTTCTAGTCAGAATTCATGGGGACCACAGTGGTCCCACTACTTTCTCTAAAATACAAGTGAAATCATATGCTGTTATTAAGCTGTAGATATTTTATCACATAATTTGATAACAAGATACCATCTGTTTTGAAATTCTGTTATTAGTGACAGGATGTTATTTAAATGTCATATTAAAAACTTGATGGCATTTATCATCTCTACTTAAATGGTTTTAATAAATTCTTTAAATGAATAGATTTATTCATAAAATAATGGATTGTAAAACTGGTTAGAACTGTTGTGGCAATGTAACAGTTCTTTAGCCTTAGAGGGGAAAAAAAAAAGTGCTAAGTTTTTTCTAAATAAGCCTCTTTCTTGTAATTTCTGAATTGTAGGTAATTTCACTAAAATTTTACAGTGGTTGAAATAGAAACTTGACTGATTTGGATTTATATTATGTTTTTTTTTTTTCCTGTTTGTTGTGTAGGTCTTCATGTACAATTAAGCAAGACTGGAACCATCTCAAGATTGCATGAGTTTGTTTCTCCTGTAAGATTTTTTTGTTTTTCAAATGCTTCATATGATTTATACTCAAGGGGGGAGAAAGCATGTGTGTTATTGAAGTTACAGAATTTCGGGCTATTTTGCTACTTTGGACATGTCTCTGTTCATTAACACTTTCTATAAGATCATTGACAAACACAACTCTTCTTTAATTCTAGGAAGAATTTCAAGTGGAACTGCTAGTAGAATATCCTTTGCGGTGTCTTGTTTTGGTTGCTCAGGTTGCTGCAGAGATGTGGAGAAGGAATGGTCTCTCCTTGATAAGTCAGGTACACATCTTATGTTAAACAGTGGTGATCTTAATGATCTTGATCTCAATGGTGTATGCAAGTGTTTCTCAATAGTGTTCTTCATGGCAGTTTAATCCAGGGCAGAGAGAGGTTATGGATGTTACTTTTACAGAAATTCACAAAATTTCTAGACAGGAATTTAGATGACTTGTTTTATCATTGTTCGTTCTGAAAGAAATGTGGACCTTGCCTTTACTTTAATAAGGATTCTTTACAATTTGAAGAAGTCTCAGACATTGACTGGTGCAAATTTGATAATGTGTTACTTGATTATAACTCCGCTTAAATTTTGTTTTCATATTTCTCAGGTATTCTATTATCAAGATGTTAAGTGCAGAGAAGAGATGTATGATAAAGACATCATCATGCTCCAGGTATAACGTTCTGAATCATTGCTTACTTAACGTAACATTTTAATGGATTTGTTTTTTATCTTAAATATGTATAATTTCAAAATATTTTCTTGGTAAAAGGGTATTTTTCATAATGCAGAATTGTAATATCTGATATTCATACTACTATTATTGCAGATTGGTGCATCTCTTATGGATCCGAACCATTTCCTATTGCTCTTACTCCAGAGATATGAGCTTGCAGATGCTTTCAAAAAGATCAAGCTCACCAAAGATCAGGTAAGTGTCAAGTATTTCTGCTAATTAATTTATTTACTTTGAATGGAAGGGCACAATAGAAAAACTAGCTACTGTTGCTCACTGTATTTTTTTTTTTTTTTTAACTACACTAAGTCAGTCAACAGGGGATCTAGTGGTTAGATAAAACACACAGTCACAGAATGGTTTAGTTTAGAAGGGACTTCTGGAGGCCGTCTGGTCCAACACCTGTCTTCAAGCAGGTCTACTTAGAGTGGGTTGCCCAGGACCATGTCCAGGTGGCTTTTGAAAAATCTCCAAGGAGGGAGAATATCTTGGAATATCTCCAAGGATGGTAACCTCACAGCCTCTGGATAGCCTGTTCTAGTGCTTGGTCACCGACATGATTAAGAAATGCTTCCTGATGTTCAGAAGGAAATGATTTTGTGTTCCCAGAAGAGACTTTCATAATTTGAAATGAGCAGACAGATTTTGCTCTCAGGCACGTGTAGTTCAAAGTGCTTTCCAGTAAACTGGGCAGTTCAGGGAATAGCAGTACTGGCATAAGATTGAATGAGCAGGTCAGAACAGTGACCATCCTATCCAGTATGCACCTTCTCTACATATGTTTTTTCAGCTTTTTTTTTACTTTCTACCTTCTGAATGCAGGACAAAATGATTGCTTGTGCAAACTGATTTCCTTGTTACTAATATAACTTCGAAGGTTGTCCACTAAAATACAGGAAAATTATTTATCTACAATAAGTAGTGTCTGTCCTTCTATTCTTGATGAAACTTCCCTGGATTATTGTGCCACTTCTTAAACTTTGAAACTTTCATGTAACTCTTCATTTGGGACACATTTATATGTTATTTTTTTTCCTGAATGCGAAACTTGCACTTTTGTTGCAGAATAGATGCACTGGAAGTGCAGGCATTTGTCCAACTCATTATAATGGAGAAACCTTTTCACAGTACAGTGCTTCAGTGATGTAGTGCATCTGAGATCAATCTTATTTGATGGATTTTCATATAAAAAAAAAACTAATTTATTTCATCCTTGTAGGATCTGATCAAACAATGTAACGTACTAATAGAAGAAATGTTACAGATTATAATCTATGTTGTGGGTAAGTTATATTTTTTTGCTCTCTGGTATTATGAGAATGATGAATAACTACAGTTGGAAAGAACAGACTTGATTTACTTTTTTTAAAATATAGATTATTTGGGAAGAACAGTAGAAAATGCTTTTTTTTTACATAGGTGGTTCAGTAATTTGAGCATTTGTCAACTGAAAGCAATAGTTTTATATAATAAAAAAGTTAATAAGTTTACTTCATAACTAACTACAAAGTATATCATAAGAAGAAATTCAGCCCATTTTGTTAGGAAGCTAGGCCAAAAAATCCTGTCATCTTCTCTCACATTTGATATAGTAGAAGTTTATATTCTCCAGATAGTATAAATTTCAGCAATAGCTTTACTTCCTTGCAAAAGTCAGAATTGCTTTGTAACTGTCATGTTTGCCATTGTCTTCCTTTTGATCAAATCTGATAGGAGAAAGATATGTGCCTGGTGTGAGTAATGTGACAAAGGAGGATGTTATCATGAGAGAAATCATCCATCTACTGTGTATTGAGCCAATGGCTCACAGTGCAATTACTAAATCCTTGCCTGAAAATGTGAGTCCTTGTTTGTTACTTTTTTAACTTAATTAAACTTATCTGGTTTTATGTCATTCTCCTGTTAACCTTCCGTAACTTTGTATGAAACTACTTCATTTCTTAATGTAAAAGTCAAAGTTAGTTTGAGAAATAAAATACAACATTGCAAGTGATGTTCTGTACCTTACCAATGTGAAGGTAAACATAATGAATTCAAGAATGGGCTTATCTGAAAAGGTTTTGGGGGAGGATGATTCATTTTGAAGAAGGGGGTGGATTTCTTTCTCTTTTATCTGCATTTAGGCACAGATCTCTTCATTTCAAGAACAGAAATTTTGAAGTTATTTTTTGGCCTGTGGAACCACACAGTTGGACTCTGTTCTGCCCATTTTACTATCGATAAATGTGATTCTGTACTTCTGATCACTTTAACTGGTGCACTGAAAAGTCAGATCTGTCTGAAAGCATACATTTCCCTAGTATTCCATCTAAATGTTGAAAACTCACTCAAAGAGGCGTAGAGCGGATTAGATTTTGGAGCTTGTGCAAGTTTTCAGGGCTGAAGATCAATGTAAAAAATAAAAAAATAAAGAATTATTTGCAAATGTAATACCCTGGAATCAGTTACAGGTGATTCACAGTCACTATTTTTAGTGAGTAAAATGCTGTTTTTCCAATCTTGAGCTTAGAAAAGTCACTGTTCTGTTTAGGAATCAAATGAAATTTTATATAATGGGTGAAAGTAACTGTCTTCAGTAATTTTTTGCAGCTTGTTAGTTATGAGTATCTACATTCTGAGTAACAATGGGCAAAATCTATTAATGAATTATAGAATTGCTCTGAATTTTTATGTCTATTTTTGTTTTAATATTGAAGTGATTTGAATCATGATATGCTTATGCCAAAATAATTTTTTTTTACCAGGAGAACAACGAAACTGGCTTGGAGAATGTAATTGATAAAGTAGCAACATTTAAGTAAGTTCTTAACAAAACTTCTTTTCATAACTAGCTTGAAAATGAAATACTATATCTTCATCTTATATGGGTTAAACAAGCTGCACTGCACTCTCTATTCAGCTAATATTGTACTGTTTTGAACTACATACATTGTCGTATGTGCCGAGGAAGGAAAAGCGTGTCGAATATCTGAAGCTGCTGTTTCTTTCCTTCAGACCCAGTTTGAGGGGTCTTGCAAGTTTAGTGATGTTAAGTGGGAAGATGTTCAAAAACGAATTTAACTTCTGAAGTTGGGAACCATAACAACTTGTTATATCTTTGATCACCCAATCATTGATTCAGATGTTATTTGCTTGCTAACTTTCTGTAGTGTTCAGATGAAGGATACATTTTGGAAAATAGAGATGCAGAAAAAGATTTGTGTCTGTTGAGGAAAAACTAGTTCAAATGTCTGCTATATTTTTGTCACAGAAATGTCTTTTTATTTTAATTGGTTTAGTGTACCTTTTTTCAGTTTCATGTAGCTTGCTTATATTTAATCAATGGCAATTACAAGTTTATATATTCCTGTAACACCTAGGAATTTTGCTGTGGGAATTGTATTTAAAAAACTGCTGTTCTGGCTCATACAGATGGGAGATAGCTCTTTGTATTGCTTGTTTTATACCTTGGTTAAAGAAGTAATGGATTTTTATACAAGAACGTTCGACGTCTAAAATTGTAAGCCATAAGTTAAATGAATTTACCTATCTTTATGGTGTAGTGTAGATCATGGAGACATAAATATTTTAGAACTAGGTTGGATTTAAGGTAGTCAACAATTTTGAAAGTTAAAGACTTAAAAACTGTACCCAGTCTGTTCTTTGTAAGTTAACGAAGTAACCATCACTGTTTCATTTCTTAATAGCTTTTTCTTGGAAAGCAAACCTTGTGTCTGGTTTATTTACTTCCAAAGATACACCAAACTTTAATTACTAATCTCTGTCATGAAATATTTCTTTTTAAGGAAACCAGGTGTGTCTGGACATGGAGTTTATGAACTGAGAGATGAATGCTTGAAAGAATTCAATATGTTCTTTTATCATTATACTAAGACCCAGCATAGCAAGGTAGGCTAATGTAAGATTCATTCGCAAAGGTAAAAATTGTATATGCTTCAGTGGCTGAAGGATCTTGCTGAATCAAAGGAGTTAATGGAGTTTAAAATAGATGATTCTGGAAAGAATGTATGCAGAACTTCAGTTCTGAACTTCTAAAGCAGCTTACACTGTTGATACAAATTGTTGCAGCATGGCTTGTGTTAGTATTTTTCCCGTGGTGACTTATGTATTAACTCTGTTAACTGTTAAAGCTAAGAACAGAATGTACTGAGAATTATCTTGGGACTGGAAGAAAACAAACGTTGCTTTTTTTTTTTTTAAATCATACTGAGGAAAAATGTATGTTTCTCAAATTTCTTACAAGAAAATGAAATGCAAAAGTAAAAATCAATAAGCAGATTTCATACGAGATTTTAGTTACATGACCAAATATTGGCTATATATCTTGCCTTTTCTGTAGGCTGAACATACACAGAAGAAAAGAAGAAAACAAGAAAACAGAGATGAAGGTAAAGATCTAGAACTAATGTCTCAACAAATGGGATAGTACAGTGGTACATGTAGTTGTGTGTAAAGTGAGCACTGATAGATGGCTTGTGACTTGCAATGGATAGCTGAGTTCACATTAAATGTGTTGTTATATTAGTAATTGTAATTGATTAATGCTTGCTGTTTTTTTCTTTTTGTAATTTAGGAATTTGGGAAATTTTAGTTGAACTTGCATGTAGACAAATCAACATGGCATAATACTTAACTGTTCAGTTTATCTATGGGCCTTCTATAGTGAAGTAAATAGAAGTCAGGAGTTATTTTTTGTGAGTGATTTCTCTAACAGAGACTTGAGAGGTAGTAGTGCTGTTTGGAGAAGTATGATGCAGGAACCAGTGCTTGTTATCTATTGTATAAGTAGCTAATCTTATATTTTGTAAGTAAAAAAAATTAAGTCTGCGGAATCATCCAAGCTACATGTTTTTATTGTAACACAAGCATTATGTTTCCTTTGAATTTACATTTACCCATTCAAGTCATGAGCATTAATTGGGTAGATTTGAGGAAGACTTTGTAAGCTATTAAGTAAACAATTTAATAAACTGTTTTCTACTTCTGTTAGATGAAATGGGTAATTATTTTTTCTCTTCCCATGTTACTGTTCCAGTGAATTCACAATCTTTGTAACATATCCTCTTACTTAACTGACAACTGGTTTAAAAAGAAAATTGTATCAGATGGAAAATAGACTTTGTATATGTTTGTGATACATAAATGACACGAGGCAGTGCTAAATATTGAAGACTTGCATTTTTAGATGCAACTAAATATTGTGATGGATTGCTTGTTTAGCTTAGTTTGCATGTGTTTTATGTAAGAACTTCTTAAAAGTGCTTAGTTTATCTAAAGACCAAAGCTGATTTAAACACTTGCATTTGTGCATGTCTTTATTAATTGTATAAGTCTGGTTGTTGTTTTACTGGTAGTAGTGTGCTTGCTTCCTCTTCTTTTTGTTGCAATTGTGAGATGGCAGTATGTGTATGAATATATTTGCATACCTCAATTTCCTAGCATTGCCACCACCGCCTCCTCCAGACTTCTGTCCTGCATTCAGTAATGTGGTGAGGATTCTGAACTGTGATGTAATGATGCACATACTGCGAACCATCCTTCAGAGAGCAGTAGAACTGGAAACACACTTGTGGACTGAAGCTATGATTCAAATGGTATGGTTAGTTTTGGTCTTCCCTCCGTGGTTGCTGTGTTGTCTCATAACAGCTTCTGATAAGGTCTAAATGTGTAAAGATATTCTTTGAATGATAAGAAGTGACTTCGTGGTCTCCAAACCTGTTTTTATAAATGATAAATGAAGAAAATATTTATCTCTACCATAAAGTAGAAGTGCAGAACAAAAATGTTATTTGCGAATGTTCTGTTTTCCTTCCCCACCTTCATAGCCTTCTCACTGTGTTTCAGTATGTAGTTCTCCTTACCTCATCCTTGTTGTGACATAACCAACCTTTTGATCACGTGGAAGACATTAGGGTGCTATGTCATCCTGTAAACTGTAGAATGCAAAGATAGAAATATCTCTGGGACATCAGTCACAAAATAATTTTGTGAGCACTTATGCATTTTACTTTACCACAGTTGACTTCATGCTTTAAAAAAAAAAATGCTGACTCTGTTGAGATGCTTTTCTGTATTCATAAGTTCAGGACCAGAATTTATAGACTTACTGAGTTCATTCTGTCAATTAGAGTACACTTTTTTTTTCTTTAAACAAATGACTTTGCCTGCTAAGCTTTGGATTTGAGAAATAATAAAATACTAAATGTTTCTAAGTAAAATTGTGTGGTTCATATTTTACTAATGTAAAGTGTGCAAAATTTATTAATTTTAGTGCAAGAGATATACAGGAAACTTAATTATATTGCACGTTACTATTTACTCTTTCATGTATGACTTTTGCACCTTTTCTTATTTCTGTGTTCTATCATGGTAAAACAAACCTATCATAGAACCCTATATTAAGCATTCTTATTTGATATACTAGTTTTCTAGACCTCTAGAATAAGAAATACCATTTTTATCTTTTTAGGTACTTCATCTCCTTTCTTTAGGGTTATTAGAAGAGAAGCAGCAGTTACAGAAGTCTCCAGAAGAAGAAGTAACATTTGATTTTTATCACAAAGCAACAAGTATGTTTAATTTTCTTGGAAAGAGTAGAGCAAATTAGTGTAACTTGATTTTGTGAGAACAAGAACAACATCAGAAAAACCCTAACCTAATTTATGCATTTCTATGAGGGATGTAAAAGTAATCACTATTTCATAATAAAACTGTACTAACAAATAATTTATGGAAATCTTCCTCTCTTCTTTTTAATGTTTTTGTCTTTCTTCTAAAAATGTGAAATAATTGTAAATGAAAAGTGTTGCAAAAGAAATCTAATTGAGGAGAGTGTTCCCATTTCTAAAGTGTATTTGGTTTTTTTAAAGCCAAAAATGTTCTTAGGAGCCCAACTTCAAAGAAGAACATTAGTAGAACTCCATTTTAATGGCAAAATTAGCTCATACACAGCACATACAAAGCTGGTATAAAATTCAAGGGATCCATTCTTTCTCTTTGTAGCTTAAGGCAGCTCTGTTTCTGTTTTTTTTCTCTAATTCTCTGCCCTTAGAAGTAGAACTACTTATCCACAATTGGGAAAGATTATACTACATTTAGATGAATAAGTAGAGTTAAGACAGAAGTGTAGCTATACAGATTGTGTTTTCATGAATGTGTGCTATATAATTAGCAAGATATTAAGGCATATCCATGGCTGTAAGTACAGGCTTTTTCTCCTCTCTGAATGCATTTGCTTTCTTTGTTAAAGGAATGGGAAGCTCAGCCCTGAATGCTGTAAATGTATTAATGCTTCTGGAAAAATTAAAAAGAGTTCCTCAGTTGGAGGCACAGAAGGACACAGTCATTTGGATACTGCAGGTACACAATGGGGAGATAAGTATGACTGGAAAAAGCTTTTATATTTAAAAATATAATTTATTTAAATTATTTATATTTTATGTATTTATGTATCTACATATATAAATATATGAAACCCACCAGGGTAGTGTTTGCAGTTGCAGTAATTTCTTTAGAAGCTGAGAAATGCTGGAACGTTTCTTGCCATACATGTATTTTATGCATAAATTTTGTTCCTCATGGTTCTGTTGCAGAATACACAGGTCATTCTGAAAGTAATGCTTCCTGTTTATTTGCATGGAAACTACGTCAGATGCAAAGAGCTACCCTTAAACCAGTGGAGGTGACCCGCTGTCACCACTGCTGAAATGCATCATCCACCACCTCACTGTACTCATATCTGCAGTTTTGCCATTATAAATGTTCATCAAGCATCAGTGAATGTCAATAGGTGCAATTTTTTCTGCATGAGGGAATTAAATTTCAAATATATGCACTTCCATGTCAGATGCCATTTTGTCAGGCTGCCCCTCTGCTGTCATCTGTTGCACAGTAATAAACATAACTCAATACTGACAGGAAGATTAAGCCTCTACTGCCATACCACCAACATCCACCTCTGATGTTGTGGGCCAGTGTTATAAAAGAGGAGGCATTACTTTTGGAGCAGCCCTCTTTAGTTGTAATTGAACAAAGGTTTATAAATTGGGAGTGCATTTCAGAGACTGCTTGTATGAAGACATCAGTGAGACTTATATAATGGTTGTGTTGTACATTTCATTTGGGGTATTTTTCCATCTATCTCATTGTCTTTTCCCAGCCAAACAGATGGGAAAATCCTCTAGAGCCGTGATGCTTTGTCCAGTGTAGAAAAATTGGGTGCGGCTTCTGCTTAGCAGGAGTTCTGCTATCAAATTTTGGGCCTTGGTGGCATTTGGTTTAGGTGGCAAACAGAATTCAAGTGCTCCCAGAAAGGAGTAGAAACGAAGAGAAGAATCCATAGTAAGGTTCCAAGGCTATCCTTAGCTACTGAAATTTGACTACCCTGGTATATACTGGCAGCAGCAAGTTTGAAAGGTTTTTGAAGTTATTCTTGTAAAATTCTAAGAGCAAAGGTAAAAAGATACTTAACATATAATTTGCTTTTTTAACAATATGTAAAAGTATCTGAATTGTAAGTTTCTTAGAGTAGACAGCTGGAGGAAGTAAAAAAAAAAAAAAATAAATAAATTAATGTCTTATTTTTAACTAATCAGACATAAGCTGCAAAACTTTTTCTTCCACACATTGGTATTAGTGTCTATAGACGTTCCATGGATTATTCAATCTCTTTCCTCCTGGAGGTAAGCTGGCATCTGATATACAGATGTCATTCTGACAAAAGAGCTTTAGCTCTTTAGAAATATTAGTGCTGCGGAAGGACTGGAAAACGTGGTATAATTCTACTTTCCCTTCTACTCCGTAGTATTCTTCAACTGCTGGGCTGTTTTTGTAATAGAAGAGTAGGGCAGTTGATTTCATCCACTTGAAAATCTGAAAACAATGAAACTAAATATCAAGAAGTTTGATCTTATATTGCTACAACAGCCAATTTGCAATTAGTTTTTAACATGTAACTCTCTCTTTGTAGATGTTTGACACAGTGAAAAGAATGAGAGAAAAATCTAGTTTGACAGCAGTAGTGGCTCCGTCGGGCTCAGAAACTGCAAAAGGTGATGAGGTAATAATAATGCTAATAAAGTTCAATAGAAACTTTAATGTTTTTAACTGCATTCTGAAGGAGGTGCACAATTTTATTATGCAAAAATAGTCATTTCAGGTATTAATTTCTAATACTGCCTACAGATGGCATTTAGATTTCAGTTCTTGTATTCATTAAAAACAAATATACTAAACATGTCTCACTGAGTTAGCAGTGGCTATGTGTTTTTTGTTGTGCTTGCAGTTTAAGTGAGAGTATTCAGGGAAAGTAAAAGAAGGGAATTTGCTTGTGTCTGTTTTTGCTTTTATCTTTGTGATTTGATCACCTTTTATTTTATTTGCGATAGTGTCTTCTCTGTCCAACTTAGGTGATTGCTTTCTCTGTGCATCAGTGTTTACCCACTTCTCTCAAAGTAACTTCTGAATCCAGCTGATGAAGTGACAGAGTGGAGCTATTACAGATTACTGCAGTCCTAAAATTTCTTTTAACAATAGACAGCTGAAACTGGGAATCAAATTACTCTTAGTGTACAAAAACAGGCTGGTTTAATCTGGCACATTCTGTTTGGCAATAACTTGCTGCTGAACAACTCCTGGGCAGTCATTGTGTGTATAACTCTAAACTTAGCATATGCTGTGTTTCTTTTTTGAGAAAGGTAATGTGATAGCTAGTAAGGGAAGTGAACAAAATACAGGAAACCGTAAGAAACCAGTTGATTAGCTCTCCTGCTTAGAGTAATTTTTTTTCCTGATTTTTCTTGAAAAGTAATGTTATCCTGAATGAAAAGTATACATATGATGATAAATATGAGCATAAAGTTGTTGAATCAGAATTTAGTTTCATGTATCTTATCTGTGTTTTTGAATTCTACATTTTCAAGTTACGTAAATCCTTTCCTTTATAGTTCTTGAGAACATGATAGATGAAGAAATACTGAAAGAGGAATAGTTGTCCAGTCTACAATAAAGAAGAACAGGGGGAATGTACAATCCTCAGATGCATAAAATTCTGCCACAAAACTAGAGTTACAGTCTGTTGACAGTGTCTTCCGCAGACCGTTCACGACAAAATTATCTTAAATTTCTTAAAGGGGTATATAGGATTCACAGTAGGGATGATGATTAAAAGTTTCATTTATGGTGGCAATAACAACACTAGAGAGGCAGCTTTTGGTGTTTGCTAAAGTTTCCTAAGAATAGACAGTGTTGGTATTTAAATAAAAATAATTGAAGAGATGTCAGTTAAGTAATTTGATGTCAATACATAAATGCATATAATTGTCAAATGAATCTACTCATTTTGTGTTCTCTGTTACTTGTGATTTCTTTTACTCTAAGACACAGAGCACTCAAGATAAAGAGAAAGCTGAGCGAAAGAGGAAGGCAGAAGCAGCTAGGTTGCATCGTCAGAAGATAATGGCTCAGATGTCTGCTTTGCAGAGGAATTTCATTGAAACCCACAAACTCCTTTATGAAAACACGTTGGAGGCACAGGGGAAAGAAGATGCTATTATGGAAGAAGAAAGGTAAGAAAAAGCAGATGTAGATTTCTGGTGGGGAAATGTTAATTACTTGAATGGGATTCTGCCATGAAAAAATCCCGAGAATAGAGTCATCAAATGAGTTTGTCAAATTTCCCACCTGTAATGCTTGTTTATTCTGTTAAATAATTATACATAAACTAGGTTCTTTGTTGATGCTAGAACAGTGGGTTTGTTTCGTAGAGGAGCATAAATTAAACTGTAAGTAAATTATTTTTTCAAATGGTAAGTAATTATCTGGAGAATATCATTAGAAAGCTACTTAGCTAGCATCACTGTACTTCAGGAAATGACTGTCTACCTTGTATGAGAAATAAAATATCTGGAAAGATTGTGGAAGCCACTATGTGTTATGTTTGAGTTGCAGTGAAAAAAATACGCTTTTTGTAGCTCTAGTTGCTGTTATTTCTTTTCATTAGTTTTTTAAATCTAATTTTATATTGGAGATGTTCAGTTTAAATTGATAGAAGGGAAAAAGGTACTTCAAGAGAATGAATTGCTAACTTGCAGACTAGATAACTCAATTCTGTGTTACTCTGTAATTATATATACTGGAATAAACACAATAGAATTCATTTGCCCTCACTGAGGTCATACACAACTCAGAAAATTTTTTTTCCTCTTGTACTGCTTGAGATGAGTAGGTTCATTATAAGCTTTTCTTTTTCCCTCTGTTGAGGCTTCAAATATATAAACACAGTGTTGTTTGTATTGGACAAATCTCTTAACTGTTATGGTAAATCCTGATTTGAGTGTGTATTAACATCATATGTGACTTTTTTTGACCATCTTTATAAATCACAGGTTTACTATCACCCACTCTTTTTAGTTCTTGTGCTGGATTTCTTTGATTTTTCTTTATTAGATAACTATTCTTACAATGTTGTATTTTTAAATGAGTCAGCTGTAGAGAAAATACTGCATTAGCAGATAGATAACTGGAAGTGAAAGGCATTTGCAATCAAAGGGATCCTTGTTATGAGTGGTGGATAATGAGAGTAGTGCTGCTGTACATATGTGGAAATAGCCAAATGCAGAAATGTCTTAGGTTTATGTCATAAACTTTCTGCAATGTAATTATACTTTGATAGGCAGGATGATGCAATGCAGCTAATAACAGACAGACTCTTTTAATATGGGTGGGTATTGGTTTAAAAAAAAAGCAGAGCTTTGTGAGTTTGAATATGGTTTATCATTTATGAGTAGAATAGTTTGAAGAGTAGCTATTTTTTAGCAGTTTTAGCAACAACATAGTTCTGGATGTATGCATTGCTCTTGTTCTAGAGATGCTTCAACAATACACTGCACTTACACCAAAAATTATGAGTTGTCTTAAACTCATTTGGAAAAGTAGAGAGATCTAATATATGTGTTGATGATTGTTTTTTTTTTTTCCAAGAATGCGAGATACAATTTCACTGTATTTGTAAGATTACAATAGATTTAATTCAGTTTGTATTGCATGCATTTGCCTGAATGACCTGCTGTCTGAACTGATTTTTTTTCTGTTACCCAGTGTTAATTGGCTTCCATTTTTTGTTTTAAAAAATACTAGATTTTAATGAGGATTCATGTTTCTTCATTGTTTTGCCATTGTTTGGTTTTGTAAAGCACTTATGTATAAAACGCGTGATGTTGGCAGTATGCTTTGAAGTCTGTTTCTTCAGGGAAAAAAAACATTCTTCTTATCTGTTACCTGTGTTATTTCAGCATATCTTCAGCAATCGATTACTCCAGAATTGCTTTGGGTCCCAAACGAGGTCCATCCATTGCTGAGAAAGAAGTTCTGACCTGTATTCTTTGTCAGGAGGAGCAAGAAGTAAAGCTGGAAAGTGCTGCTATGGTATTATCTGCTTGTGTCCAGAAATCAACTGCCTTAACTCAGAATAGGAGCAGAATTCTTGAACTCTCAGGGGGTATGCAGTTTTCTTCTTTCAGAGTGCAAACAATTCTGTTCCTAGCACTATGTCCTTTGAACTGAATTAAACTCTGCATTCAGATAGCTAATGACCCACTTTATTAAAAAAAAAAAAACAAGTGAAAAATGTTAAACTGCTCTAAAGTCTGTGCTTTAACATTTAAAAATGAGAAGTGTATAAATAAAGTGCAAATAAGAAAATGCTCACAAGAAGTTCAAATGAACTTAAAGATTTGGTGGGAGTGCTTACTTCAGAGGAGAAAGAAAACAAGAATGTTAACTTTTTTTGTTGTTGTTGTTCAAGTACACCAGCAAACTTTCACAACATAGGAAAAATACATTTTCAGAGTGCCAATATGGTAATCATGAGGGTTCTTTCATGTTCAGGAAGTGTGCTTTTCATGTTCAGTTGTGTTTTTTTAGGTATGTCAAATTGAGGTGTATTGATTCAAAATCATAAAAGCACACCAAATTAGATTTAGAGATGTGCTGTTGTTGAGCTCAGCATTTAGTTACGTTTAAGAGGAAGATTGTATCTCAGTTTGAGTTCATATGCAGTGCAAAGGCATCAGTATGTTATTAAGATATTGCTATAAAGACTTAGGCAGATTCTGTTAAAAGATAGCCTTCCCTTTGTTATTCACTCATGCTGTTTATGTTAGTGGCTTCTGAAAGTACAGTAGGTTAGTTGAAGAAATGCATTATCTAAGGACTAGAAAAGTGCTATGTTCATCTGGAACCAAATGAACCCCATTTTTAACCTGTTTACTGTTGCTTTTGGATTTTCTTGCTAGCTTGTGGAAAGTCTTCTGTAGTTTGTGAACTCTGACTTGTGATTTTGTTAAAATATTGATCTGGAAATGCATATGAAATACATTTTAATTTGACTACACAAACTGTGGAAGAAAATCTAATGTCTTATATATATACAGATGTTCTTTTCTGTTCATATTGATTAAAAATTGTTGCTGTTTTTAAATGTTTTTGTTTCTGCTCTGTTTTTCTACAGATACAGTAGATCCTCTGTTCATGCATCCTGACTTGCCATGTGGAACCCACACAGGAAGCTGTGGCCATGTGATGCATGCAGCCTGTTGGCAGAAGTAAGGATATATCATGGCAGTTTTTCATGTTAATTTACCTATTTTCTGAAAAAATCTAAATGCATATTGAAAATGCAGTATAGTAAGTGGATATTGAATTGAAAACTATTTACTCATCTAAAAATGAAATAGGGCAAAAGAATTTTTCAACTCATAAGAAAATGCATCATCAAAAGGTTTTGGTTGCCTTTTATGACCTAGAGAAGAATCTGAGGAGGTTAAATAAAACCAGTGGGGTAAAAATAGTCAAGAATAAGGAATTTTATCTAGTCGATCTTATTTTTCCTCAGCTCAATGAGAACTGGTAGGAGTCTTCTAGATGGGTATTCTGCAACAGTCCTTAAACATATGAAGTCTGTTATCTCCTCAGTGCTTAGAAGTCGAAGCTGCTTAATCCCAGTGAACCCAGGAGAAAAGCTGGCATTTAAACTAGAATACAAATAGTTTAATCTATGAATACAGTTTACCCCCTGTCATGTTTAACAAACTTAATAAAAAGTAGGACAGAAGAATTGGTATATTGATTAAAAAGCATAATATTTTTTTTATTTCTATTGTTTGAGGGAGCCAGGGATTTACACCAAAGGTGTTGGATTAGAACACAATCTGAAATATTAGTAGACCAGGTTCCTCATTTTCCAGTTTATAGTCATCGTGTTTTCCTGTAGCTTTATGTGTAGATCACAGGAATTGAAGCTAACATTCTCTGTGTTTTGAGTCCATATAGGGTCAGTAACTCCAAACAAGGTAGATACTGTGAAATAATACTAGAACTTCAGTCCCACCAAGGTGTTATCAACAGAGTTGGGTCATGCAAATACAAGTTATTTTATGTTGTCAAATAATGTAAATATTTTCTTGATGATTGCACTATGCCATTTTACTTTAAGAAGCCTGACTAAACTTCTGGTGTTCATCACTTATTTCTCTATATTTATATTTTTATTTAAAAAAAAAAAAGAAATGCAACAAGAAAGATAGGAGCACACACTTAAAATGATACAGAAATATGTTCCTTGAGTATAATACATCTGCTCTTGGCAGATCGATCCACATCTACGTAGATCTAAGTAGTACAACACTGGAGCTCAATTCCCTTGCTCTTTTTAAGAAAAGATGACTTGCTGTGTGGGTAAATGAGATTAGAATGGACAACAGGCTCTTCTCATACAGGATGGCACAGAAGGTTTGAGTATAGTCTTTTACTTATTATGTAACAGACATTCTAACTTACTAATATTCGTCCAAATTTTCCCTGCCACCTTTCTAGAGTATCTATGCAGCCTAAAGATACTGCACAATACTCTAAAACAGTACAGGTTCAAAAGAACCTTTGTAGTTGATATATATGAGGAGGAGGCATTTATTGCAGTAACAGTTTAAATTTGGGAGAGCAGATGTATGTTTTTCTTGATTGTAACAGATTGCTTTCATAAATACTCTGTAATCATTAGGACCTGTCAATCACCCCTGCATACAGCCTTTTTCTTATTAGATAAATTATACTTTTTTCTTTTACTTATAAGCAAAAAACCAATAACTAGCTATTACCTTAGTGTGGAAGTTAGATAATTTCATATGTCTCATAGATCCTACATGTCTGGCCTGAGTGTTCATACTGAATTTACTTGCCTGTATTCAGACAAGCAGATTTCAGTGTTGGGTTGTTTTGTTCCTAGTAATGTCGTTGCCACTGTGACATTAATGAAATCTGAAGACTTACTGCATTCACTAAGGGATCAAATTTATGTAAGAAAACCTGTAAAAATGTTATAGTTATTCCTTTTACTTTTAGTATTTACTATAGTTATTCCGTTTACTTTTGAGTTTAAAATGTCATATGATGTTGTAGTACAAATTACTCTTTCTTTCTTTGAAGCAAAGGCTATAGATTTTTTTATTAAATCTTAAATAGGTTTTCCTAAAATTAAATATAACTATGTACAAATCCTATTTCAATATTTTGAATGAGTTTCTTATGAGAGATGTTAGATACTGTGTTTAAATGTTTAGAAGATGGGAGAAAGGAGAGAATATAAGAACTGTTTGTATATGAAAATGTCATTAAAATAAATCTAAGAGGATCTTAAAAGCAAGGAAGAGCTGCCATTATTTTGACTGAGTGGCATACAATGCATTTTTGCCTGAGTTCATATAAGCGATCAAAGGTTCAATTTTATTTTCATGTCCAAGCACACAAAATAGTTATCAAAGGAAAGGTATTAGGAAAAGAATTAATAGATAATAAGTCTTAATTATGTGAAATTTTGTTTTCAGGTCACATTTGAGCCAGTTCTGTTTTCCAGTAATTCTCTTTTCAATGTTGCAGGTACTTTGAAGCCATGCAGCTGAACTTCCGACAACGCCTGCACGTTGAACAGATATTTGACTTAGAGAATGGAGAGTATCTTTGTCCACTTTGCAAATCTTTGTGCAATACTGTGATTCCCATTGTTCCATTGCAGGCTCAAAAAATAAACAGGTAGACTGCATAGCCTTTTTTAAGAATAATTTCTGGGGTGGATTGACTTTTCGAATTCTGGGAGGGTAATCTTGGGCTGAGCTTCTTAGTCTGTGTAAATGGCTGTTTATCTCCTTACTGACCACTCTCTCAAATATGCTGCTTTTGGTAGCCAAAATCATTTTTGAGAGCATTTCTAGGCTAATTTTGGAGTATATGCCACACAAGAAAATATTTAGGTCTAGTACTTGGGCCAATGCTGCTGCTTTTTTTTTTTTATATAGTGTTTGCTCACTACTTTGCCTGCAAAAGTATGCAACTACTGAGTTAATGCATTTTTATTTGTATGTCTTTTATTTTTAAAGACTTTATAAGGTTTATTTCAGTGTTAAAGTAACAACTGCTTTCAATTTTTTTTCTCAGTGAGGATGCAGAGGCAGTAGCTCAAATTCTCTCCCTGGCCAGGTGGCTGGAAACCATCATAGTCAGAATATCAGGCTACAATGTGAAAAATGCGAAAGGTTTGTTATCTTCATTTTGGAGCTTGTTTGTGGGATATCTAATACACCAGTTTTAAGTATGATGCACGTGTTTTACGTAAAGTCAAAAGAAAAGTTAAAATTTAGGGCAATTTTGCTCTCAATCAAGACAGGGTAAAATAAAGTTGAAGTCATAGGTCTTTTGGAGCTTGATAGCTTTATTTTGGGGTGTTCTCACCAGTTTTCTGGTCTGTTGCCATTTCTGCCTTCCCTGTACAAGAAAATTCCATAACTTGGGGAGGGTGGATGCTTGTTAACAGTCAAAGTTAAGTTTTTGCTTGAAGAGTTTGTAATGAAGAAAAATTAAATTCAGGAGGTTAGAATGAAATGTTTAGGGAACATATGTTACAGAGAATCAATATATTCCTTGCACTCCTATGATGCAGGAAAGTTTTCATCTGCTTTGCTGTATTTTTCTTTTCTTCTATTTCAAAACAAAGAAAGAGTAGTAACAAAGCACTTTAATCCTCACATATTTTTAAATAGAAATGTTATGAGTATCAGTAGAGTATCTTGGCTGGTGAGGGCTGTTTACAATTACTTTCAGACCAGTTAAAAAGGAGATCTTCTGTTAGACTTACTGTAAAAATGATGACTTCTTTGTGTTTTACTTTGGATCTGATTTCTTCTGGAAGGAGATCAACAAAATGTTCCAGCTTTTGTCAACAAGGGATTGGGGAACTCTGCTTTGGAATTCCATTCTATCCTTAGTTTTGGAGTTCAGTCCTCGTAAGTGCTTTTTTGGCTATATTAATTATCCATGAAATAATCTAAAAAACTTCAGGATTTATATTGAACGAAGACATTAACTTTTTCAGTCTCAATACAGGCTTACTTGTATGCTTCTCTAAGTATTCATTGAATATCAGCTCTATACAGACCTAGATGAACCTCTTGATCAAACCTAGCCTGGCAGTGTTTACTTTATTAGTGCAAAACTGAGTTTTCTATTTCAGAATTCCAGTCGTTTGGGCTACTTTCTGTGCTTCTAGGCAAGTCACTTAATGTCTGTTTGCTTTAATTTTCCTGCTATATGTGTGTTTCAGGGTTAGCTTTCAGTTGTTTTAGATAAAATAATTTAATACAGATTACTCAGAGCTGTCTTGTCTACTTTTGTTGCAGTGGGAAAAAGCTCTCTCCCATCAAAACAAAGCAGATAGGGGCTTCTGAAATGTACTTAGCTATCTTCTTTTAAAACAATGCTACTCTTAAATCAAGTACTCTACTACTGTTACTTCTGCCTGACATCGTTGTTATGCAAAATACTTATACATCTGCTGTTGTAAAAAAAAAAAAAATGTCATCAGAAGGTTAAATCAAGATCATAAGCAGGAGGAAGGCTGAGTTTATCATTCTGATAATGATAGGACAAGAGGGAAAAGTTTTAAACTGTAAGAGGTGAGATTTAGGTTAATGTTAGAGTTTTTTTACTCGGAGGGCATTAAGGTGCTTGAACAGGTTGCCCAGAAAAGCTGTGAATGGCCCATCCCTGGATATGCTCAAGGCCAGGTTGGATGGAATTGTATTTCTTCTTTCTCCCAGGTTGGCTCCAGCCTAGTAGCTCTTATTCTTTCTATTTTACCCTATCTATTTTTCCATTTTACTGCTATTTTATCATGGCTCTTATTATTTGCAATAAAAAAAGAGAAAAAATAAGAGGTCCAAAATGAAATTTGAGTACTTGGAAAACAGAAATTAGTGAGAATCAAATGCGTTCCTTGCACTGCTATAGTGCAGGAAAGTTCTTTTTTGCTGCTTCTGCTATTTTTTCCTCGCCAAGGCATGAAGAAAGTAGTACTGAAAACTAGTCATTTTTTTTTTCCCCCTCTTTAGAAAGGTTCTTTGTATTTAAGAGTTATTTCATAAATAATCTTGACTTTGTTAGCAAACGATTGACATAAATAACAAGCACTATTAATAGTACACGTTTAAGTTATCTTGGTTTACTCTTGCAGGGCCAAATACTCAAGCAGTATCAAGGAGATGCTTATTCTGTTTGCAACCACCATTTATAGAGTTGGACTAAAAGTTGCTCCAAATGAAGCTGATTATCGAATTCCTATGATGACCTGGAGCACATGTGCTTTTACGATCCAGAGTATAGGTAAAGCATAATTTGGGTTTGCTTCTTTTTATGGCTCAAAACTCTAAAGGCTGTTTGATTTGTAAAAATGTATACAATCTGGATGTATATACAATAAAGATAGTTCTACATAAGAAAAATATAGGTTAATAATTCTTATTACATGTAACACATGATCTTTAATCTGGTATAAAGAATAGAATGTTTTTGTTAGATGGTACTGTATAATATACTATTTACATATGTAATGCTAACACTGGTGAGTTTAATCTTTAAGAGCTGTATTATAACTGTAACATTAAGCATCTTCGACTATTGCAAAGCTGCTGAAGATGATTAAAGTGCCATGCATCTTCTGTGTAGCCAAATATCTAATTACTATGAAACAGAAGTTCCTTTCTCAGATTTTACTCAACACTTTTCAAATACTTCAGAATCTTTAATCATTCTCGAATGATCTACATGATAGAACTCATTATTTCTGTTTGTCTTCATTCTTGAAAAATTCTTGCACAATTTGTAGAACAAATGTAGTTTTCTGTAATCTGAAGTTGCTAAAAACATGTCAGAGTTTTTTTTTTAATACCACGTGAATCTACTTTTTGAAGGCAAAATCACTTATTAGCCTAAAAACATTAGCCAGAAAGGGCAAGTATACCTGCTTAGTGGTCAGTGTTGCTTCATTTGTCTGCTGTATGCACAAAGATGGCAGTATAGACATGGAACTGTAACTAAATCTGTAGTGGCTTTCAGGCAGGGAGAGAGTCAAGAGTTAAGTCTTTAACTGTGTGTTCCAGGAATTGAAAATGTAACTCTACATATCCATAAGAGTGATTTGTTAAGTATGCCAGTTTTCTTTCTGACAAAGCTGTTGAAGTACAAGTGTAGTCTACTGTAATTTTATAGCAACTCTACATGTTGCATATTAAACTGATGTATAGAAGTGCTAAGTTAAAACATTTATTTAAAAAAAAAAAAAAATATATATATATATATATTTGGTAAGATCCTGAAATTTACTAGTTCATCTCTGAGGTACTAAAACATAGTAGCATTCGTTTAGATGCCTTTTTACTCAGTTAAGTTCATTTTGCTGCTTGTTTTTATTGGATTATTTTCTCTTTATTATCTCTCCAGAACCAGTGTGCTTGGGGAGGGAAGGTGAATTGTGTTCTAATTTGGGAAATCTGTTTTTACAAGATTTTTATTAAACTACAATCAAATGAAGTAGTGTGAATTTGAGGACAAGATAGCTGTACAGCATCCCTGCATACATATCTTGATGTTTGTGAGCATTGTGTAAGAATAACTGAAAGTACAACTAAATCCATAGAATTTCCTATTATCATTCAAATTAAGTAGTGTTCCTTTAAATCTTAGAAAGATCTGAAGAGTTTAAAAAATAAAAAGAAAAAACCCTGTTACAACTTTTTACGTAAGAATCCTTTGGTACCAGTTACGCTGGATTTTTTCAAGAGAATTCTAAGCAATTGATGAGCAATTGCTCATCAAATTATGCTGTCTTTTAAGAAGGATATACGCTAAGAAATGTTTTTACACTTGACTGTTATTTATATGTGTAACTCAAAGAGAAATGTTATGTTCCTGTAGAACAAAGTAATGTAATTTTTTTCTGTGTTTAATTTTAAGAAAACCTCTTGGAAACAGAGGGGAAGCCTTTATTTGGATCTCTACAAAATAGACAGGTATGGGCAAGTAGATATGTGATACATTTCTCTGTTGAGGATTATTTCTGAAAATGCGGTTCAGACTGGTAACATAAAAATATTCTGGAAAATGATTCAGCGTTACATGGAAGTTCATATTTAATTCACTACATTTTCTGTTTGTAGGGGTAGGTTCTCACTGATTTATTTTGCTAGTATCATTTTCTTGTCCGACCATTTTCTCTTGTGCTCTAGCACAGTGGCCTTAAAGCATTAGTGCAGTTTGCAGCTGCTCAGAGAACAACATCACCACAGGTCCTGATTCAGAAACATCTGGTTCGTCTTCTAGGAGGTATTGTATTTCTTTTGTATTGCAGAAGTTAAAACAACATAGAAAGAAAAGATAGATACTGAAAACAGTGCTAACTTCAGTTTCTCTGTTTCCTTACATCACAAAGTTTTGCTTGACCTAAACTAATCAGTAGTTCTGTTGAACAAGCCCTGTATCATTTGAAGTTCCAAAAAATCCTCGAATGCAGTTTACCTAGGCCTTGGAGCTACTCAGATCATTACTGTTTACAGATGGCAGTGCTCAGAATTACTCAAATTCTAAGGACTAAACAGGCAGATAAAGCCACAAATGAGATATTTCTCAATTGTTAGACTTAATCTGTTTAGTATTTTTGAAAGGCTACTTGCATCCTAGTTTAAGATACCTGAGTCTCAGACCTATTTTTCATATTTCTTGCCAATATGCTGAAAGGGGTGACCTTTGTGAATACTGTTTAAGTAGCTTTCCACTGAGCAGGATGCTTATGTGTATAGGCTTTTGGATTCTCCTAGATTGCAAGGCATCTAGTGTTGATGGTGAGATCCTTAATTAATATCTTTATTTTGCAGTTCTTCTACCAAACTTTAAAACAGAAGACACTCCATCCCTCTTAGAAGTAGATATGTTCCACATTTTGGTAAGGAGGTTCATTCATGTAATAATGTTTTGTTTTGTTTTTGTTTGTTTGTTTTAGAACCTAGATATTTGTGATTTTACCCTGCATTATCTCTTCACTTGCATGAATTAAATGATTGTGTGAGAGCTGCATACGAGCAAATTATTATATACTTCTGTGACATAAAAGTGTTTACTCTTAGTTCTGCTGTTTCTAATTTTTGTCTTTGCAATCTCACTCTGTTTTGAATTTCACATTTGTAATCACAGCCATCTTCTTACTACCTGTATCACTATCAAAACCTGAAAAAAAGCATGAGTAATTCACCCTTTCTCAGACTGTGATCCTTTTCCTTTTGTCCAAATAGGCCTCGTACCTTCTCATTTGTTCATGTTCATTCTCATCATCATCTTTATACTATTTCTCAGCATCTTTCTTTCATAATAAAAATATTAAACGAGGACCACTCTGAAAGTAGTGCCTCCTATTTTATTATGATGACCAGTGACATCAGAGGCAGATGGTGGTATGACAATAGAGACTGAACCATTTTGCCAGTATTCTATTACATTTTGTTACCATGCAGCAGATGACAGCAGAGGGGCAATGTGACAAAATGGCATCTGACATGGAATTGTGTATGAAGCAAAGGTGTGGAATTTTAATTCACACAGAAAAAAGTGCACCTGCTGACCTTCATTGATGCTTAGTGAATGTTTATGGAGACAAACCAGTGGATGTGGGCGCACGCTGGTTCATAACTGATGAAAGTGCATAGCTGATGGTGATGACTGCGTTGAAAAAGTGTTTTGTAGCTGAGAATTTGTTCTATCTGTGGTGTTATTGTGCTTTTTTTTCCTCAGTTGTAGTTTCCATGGAAATAAATAAGGCATTATATTCAGAGCAACTTATGTAGTTTTTTCTAGCTTAAAACATAAACTACTTTGCCCTCATTATCTTTCTAACTAATGCTTGGTTTCCTTTCTCACACTTCTTCTATGTTCTGTTTTTTTACATGGATCAGAAACTAAGCTTTCTAGGAAGCAGACAAGCTTTCTTGGCAAGTACAGTGAAACTGTATCTATGTGCTAGCGGGACAACTTCTTTTCAATGATTTTTTTGCTTCATATAGTGTGAATTAAAATCAGCAAGATAAATGATGCCAAATTGACTACAGGAATGAAATATAACTGTAAAGTGATAATATAAGTATTTTATATTACCCATTTAATGAATAAATTTTTGTTACTTTAATATTCACTGCTTCATTTCCCTCGTAGGTGGGAGTTGTGTTATCATTTCCGTCTTTATACTGGGAGGATGCTGTAGACTTGCAACCTTCATCAATTAGTTCAGCCTATAACCATCTCTACCTCTTCCATCTGACAACACTAGCACACATGACACAAATTGTTATCTCTTCAACAACAGGTAGGGATGTATTTTTCATTTCAGCATTTCACAGAATTTCTCAACAATAGTGGTTAAACGTTTTGCTGGTAGTGATTAACATCTTCCAGATAGGAACTTTCTTTTAATAAATGGCTTTCAGTGCTAGGTAGAAATAAATGTTGTTTGCTTTGAAACAAACAGAAAGGTAGCACTATGTCTTTTTCAGATCATTTATTTTATCATTTGTGTGTGTTGCGTAAGAAAGTGAGGTAGTTACTGATCAAGTTCATCATTCCAGTGTTGGAACATCATACGTTCTTCACTTCTTGCAGGAAAAGCAGAGCACTGCCCAACAGCAGCACTCTGAGCAGTACAGTGAGAATTAGTATGGATTTTGGCAATACACTTTCCTTTACCCATCAAACTATTAAATAGCCAAGATATGGAATCCTATAAACTGCTTAGGAGTAATTTTTACTTTTCCCAATGTATGTGAACTGCTGAATCATGGCCTGAACCTCTGATTGATCACTTGAGGCGAGCAATGAGTCAGCCATGGGAGCACAGGTGAAAGCAATTCACCTGTGCTGCCAGAAGGGGTGGAGCCTGGCTGCACCTCTCCTAGACCCATTTAAGAGCTGACTGCCAGTGGGGAAGGATCTCTTCTGGAGATCCTCTCCTCAGGAGTTTCATAGCGAGCCTAGGGGATGGGTAAGCATTCTATCTATTCTGTTGTGGTATAATAACTGCAGTGTCAAACTCCCTGGTATATTTCATAACTATAAAATCTGTATGCTCATTGATTATACACCTGGTATTTCACACTACTGTTGAAAAACATCAGTAACCTACAGGTGTTCTGGCTACTTCCTGTTTTCTTGAGCATGACAGAAGGAAAACAAGAAGTAAAAAATCCTGTAACTTAATCCATACAGAACAATAACTTGTAAAGTTAACGTGATCAAAGCGGTTTTTACACCAAGTGAGCAATGAGACAGTAATCATTACCTATTGTAGCATGCAGTTTTAGGAGGACATTGATTAGATTAAAAATAAGAAATAGAAAAGAAGCAAAATAAAGTGGGAAAAAAAGTTCAATTTACTTAAAATGTCACAAATTAAGTGCATTTACATTAGGATTTATGTTTTGTGTCCAGAATCCTCTACTGCTCGGTCATATGACAACAGTGAGGAGGCATGCTCTGCGCAGGCTTTCTGTAGAGAAGTTTGTCAGTACACCAGTGGGTAAGTAACAGTTAAGTTACAGTACTGTGTCTTCCTAGAAACATAGTAATACTCAGAGAGTGACCTGAACAACAAAGAAAATGAGGAGGGGAAAAAAGCCCAAACATTTTATATGGGGATTTTAGCACAATGCCTTGTGCTTTGCTCTCAATATTCCTGAAACTTAGAAAGAAGAGAACTAGAAAAAGGAACAGGTATCATTAAAACACCTGCTACTTGTAGGTAACGGGGCAAATTCTTAAACTAAGGATGAGAGGTTACTTATGTTTATCCTGGAGGGAAATGTAAACACAAACTGCAAGGTAAAGAAATGTAAGACTACTTTGAATTTTTTAGTTATGCTTTTTCTACTACATACATTTCTAATACAAAAGAAGAGGTGAAAACTGTAAAGCTAATTACAGCTATTTGTTTGAGCATTAGTACCCTCTTGGACTTTTTCATTGGCTATTATCCTCTGTATAGTGAAACTCTTAAGTGCTTCAGTATCTGTATGAAAAAGAAGATAGAAAATGTGGTTGTAGCCTCCACAAATCCTGCTGTGATTTCTCTTCACCAAATCTAGTTGCAAATGTTTTTTTTCCAAGGGTTGAAAATGCTGCCATGTCTGAAAGTCTGAAGTCTAAATTTCTGAACATTAAAAGTTTTGTGTTTAAATAATAGGAGTAATTTTTTTTCAATGCATGTGTTAGAATCATAGTTGCTGTGTATTTTGGAATGTTCAAATGCAGAATTAAATGCCAGAATTTAGGCTGAAACTTAGCATTTTTATTTCTGTATTTGCAGTACCTCCTGATCCCACTGTGCTTTAACACTTAAAATAGTAATCCTGAAATGGTCTATGATGTAGCTTTACTTGTTGTTTCTCAGCAGCTCCTAGGCAATGCTTGTCATCATCCTGCTCTCGTAAATCTGTAGTTAGCTGTGGTTAAATTTTTTTCTGAGAAAATTATCACTCCAGTATTTTTTTTTTTTTTTTTTCAGAAATAGGATTAGGATAGCTTAAAATAACAAGAATGATGTTGTAGTTTTTTTTTTAACATAATGAAATGTGAGGCACATTATTTTTAACTGCTATTTTTGCTGCGTGTGATGATTACTTAATTTTTTTTTTTTCCTTATCCCTTTTGGATTGCATTTGGAGCTCTGAATGCATGGAAAAATACTGTTATTAATTCCAAGAATTGCTGATTTTCTGTAATAAAAAAACCTGCAGATAAATACTAGTTACTTTATGTGTATTACGTAATGCTGTATTGCGCAGTTTAAATCAGAGTTGTCTGAAGTTGGGCAGGTTTATAATTTTGAAAAATGTTAAACATTCAAATTATTTCAATTAATGTGTTCTGCATAAGCTCAGTGTTCATTCTTTATGTAAAAGGGAAGTTTAAAAATAGGTTCTGGTGACAGTTTCACAGAATTTGGGGTACAGCAATGTTGTTCTGTACATAGCTAACATTGTACCAGTTCTAGCCAAAGTGTGAAGCTACTCTAAAGATGTGCACTGTGAACTACTGCAGGTATTTCTCGTTTGTATTACAGTTGCTTTAGTCAGGATGTTCCAGGCTGTCTTGTGTGGGATTGTGTTAAGAAAGGCATCATGCCTTATCTTCGTTGTGCTGCTTTATTTTTTCATTATTTGCTGGGAGTTTCTCCGCCTGAGGAGCTACTACAAGGTAAACATGAGAAAGCAAATGTATCCTTGTTGAAATTGTTTATTCTGTTCTTGGAGAGAAGGAATTTTTAATGTTCATAATAACTCAACAGCAGATAATGTTAATAAGACTTAGAAGGGAAAGGTCAATTTGTGTAAGAAGGGAAGATACAGGAAGTTGGGTGATCTAGGATTTCCGTGGAAGAATTGCTTCTGAACATGTGCAAATATTGAACTATCAGTGCTGTTTTGGTAGTGGCCCTCTATGGCTACAAAGATTTTGTACTTTGAGGCATTTTAGGAGCTTAGATTATAATATCTGAGAAATAGCCTGGAGTGTATTAAAAATGGGAAAACACACCATAAAACTCAGAGAGCACATCAACTTTCTTGTGCGATTGCTGATATTGGTAAATGCTAGCAAAATAGAGCTTATTAGAAATAAAGCATGTTATAAAACTTGAAACCTATTCCTTAAAGAATTCTAATGCATTGCAGATACTAAAACCAAAGTGCTTTGTTTTTTGTCAAAATGCAGGGAAAAGCAAAGTTATCAACTATTTGAAAAGGAGAACTAAAGCTTCAATACACAACAGAAACGTAGTCTTACATTTATTTATGTAAATTATGAGCTAAGATTGAATATCATTAATTTGATTGCAAGTCCAAATCTTTGCACTGTACTGTTGTTGCTATCAGTAGGAAAGTACTGCCAGTACCATCTGTAGAAAGGAGTCGTGGTGAAGCAGCAGTGCTGTTTTCTGCAGGCCCTGTGAGCCAATACTTGACCACTTAGCAAACTAGTAACCTGGCACGGTGTTGTTGCATATTAGCACTGATTTGATAATAGGAGAATTAAATATCATTGCATGCTCAAAGAGTAGTAAAAAGCTGAAATAGGATAGATAAGGAAATCTGCTGCACATTGTGGTACTATGCAGTGAAATTAAGTTTAAGCAATAAACCACATTTTTATAATGACTTATACATGACTTAAATCTGATGTTATTACATTATTATAAAACCAAAAGCAGATCTTCAGCTAATTGTCATAGCCCCAATTACATCAACGGGGGTATGGTCAGTTGTACAATCTCATGAAGCTGTGCTCTAGCTGGAAAACCTGAATTATTAAATGGAAGAAGAATGAGAATTCTAGTTTTGAGTGAATTATTCAGCAACACTGAGATGTTTCAACAGTCACTCTTTTCTATTTCTTATGCAGTTTCTGAAGAAGGGCAGTTCAAGGCACTTTGTAGTTACCTCTCTCTACCCACCAATTTATTCCTGCTTTTCCAGGAGTACTGGGACACAGTAAATCCACTCCTTCAAAGGTACTAATTGAACATGGAAAGGACATGTTTTTGTGTTATGATGACCCTGTGGGAATTGCATCAAATTTCTTAATAGAGGTTGAGCTCATGCTAGAGTTGTGAATGTTCATTTGATGTGCATAAGTATAGTGAATTTTTCTAAGAGCTTAAAAAAACTTGGAGCACAACAATTATAGTCTAAGGAACTACTGTTTGCAGACATACAGGAGTTTAGTTCCTATAGTTAAAAAGTATCGTGAATGGTTGTGAGCATGGTGTAGCATCTGCTGTTCGTTGGCCTGTTTTTAATGTCAGTAGCAAAAGTGTTGATTATATAAGCTATGAAATGAGAGCACAGAAAATTTTATAGCCTGCCAGATGAGGCTTTGTACTGTATCTTCTCTGGATTTCCAAAATAGACTGATGAATGTAGAAGATAGCTGAATTGTATAATATAAATATTATGTATGTTGTAATCTGACAGTAAGAAAATAGTTGGTTAAAATTCTTTTTTCAAAAATGCAGGTTAAAGTAAACAACTCCTTGCTACAGCTGGCCCTCATCTATGAGAGTAGTTGAATAATTCTGCTTTATTGTGTTGAAAAATGTCTCCATGTATTTACTGTGGCTGTTTCAGCCCATGGTTACGTTAATTATTATTGCTGATTCTTGGCAGAATTCTCTGGATCTCACTAGCTTTTTCAGTTTTTTTTTTTCTGCCTCTGTTTTGTTATCCAGCTTCCTTCAATTTAGTTGACATTCTGAGCTGCTGACTCCAGCCTACAGTGTATAGATCTCACTTAACAGTCTGTTACATGAAGTTTGCTATAGTTACATTTGTAGTATATACCATTACTTGCAAATCAGTAGCATTCTCACAAGTATATTTATAAATAAGTTTGTGTTTAGAGTTTCTACATGTGTGCTCGAAGAACTTGTAAGAGAGGCCAACTCTCTTGCATGTGCTTGTGAACATCAGAAAGTAATTGGTAAGGATAGATTTAAGGAATCTATTGTAGTCTTCCTAGCAAACACAGAAGTTTTGAGTGAGATACAGCCTTTTTTAGGCAGTGTTAACAGTTGACAAGTCATCATATGAGCTCAATATTTTACCTATGTATCTGCTTATTTCTTACTAGTTGAGTTTAGCAACACTGAAGGTATATTATCATCAAATGCCATCTTCTGCAAACCTTTTTTCCAAATAGGTGGTGTGCTGATCCAGTGGTGCTAAGCTGCTTGAAGGGCAAGAGCACTGCAGTAAGGTTAGTAGGTTGGGTTTTGTTGGTTTTCAGTTGTTGTTTTTTTTTGTCCTTTTTTACCTTAAAACTGTTCGAGGAATGAAGTGGTTGCTAGGCGTAAGTTAGCAGTGCTTGTGTTCTCCTGTTGATGTACTACTATACATGCATTTCTCTTTGGCTCGGTGATTCTTCGTTGAGAAGGCACGGCATTCTGTTAACCAGTTTATGTCCTGTGTCTAGGGAAAAACAAAAGCTAACTGAAACATGAGATACCTTTGTGCAAATATGTTAGATTTAATTTCATCAACTTTGTTGGAATGTAGAAATACTGAAACTTCCATTGGGACTTTTAGGACTAAAGAGCTGGTCAGGAATTGCAGAAGTTTACAGAAGGGACGAGAAACTTAGCAGGATAATGATCTGTATCTACCCATCATGGTTTTTGCTGTGATGTATATATTTTTCTTGTAACATTTCTTTCACTTACGCAGGTATCCTCGGAAAAGAAATAGTTTAATAGAGCTTCCTGAAGATTATAGCTGCCTTCTGAACCAAGCATCACAGTTTAGGTAATGTATTTAGTTGTCCTGCTAGGTTTTCACTTTGATACTCTTTCAGTTATTGTAGCTATTGTTAGAACTGTGAACAGAAATGGTTTTGTGGAAGCAAAAGCACTTCTGTAGTTATAGAAGTCAATACTAGCAGTTGTTCATTTTAAGGCTGCGATGCAGCAGCTTGCTCAATGTATTCACTTTTGATAGTATTGCACTTTAATCTGCTGGTCATTTTTCACCACTGTAATGTGGGTTTTATGTGGCATTCAGCCTGAGTATTTTTGCACAGAACACAAGAAGCCTGTCAGGTTGGCACTATTTTATGCCAGGGAGTATGAATCATAGAATAATTTGGATGAGAAGTGACTTCAGCACATCATCTAGTCTAATCTCCTGCTTGGTAGTTAGCTTTCTTCTGAAGTTTCATGCTCAAATAACGATCTAATTACACTTTTTCTAGATGCCCACGGTCTTCTGATGATGAACAGAAACATCCAGTATTATGTTTATTTTGTGGGGCTATGTTGTGTTCCCAGAATACTTGCTGTCAGGAACTTGTGAATGGAGAGGAGTTGGGAGCCTGTACTTCTCATGCTCTCCAGTGTGGAGCTGGAGTCTGTATGTTTCTCAAGTAAGTAGCTAGACAGAATTTAACATATTAATGAATAGAGGGAAATATTTGAAGGTCAAAAAGCCAAACGTTGTCAAAGCACTTAATTCTTTTTAGGAAAAAACAACAACAACAACAACCAACAATGACAAAAAAAAAAACCACCCCAAAACATTACTTTAACCAAGTAATGGTTAAATGTTAGTAGCATTACTTTAATATAGGATACTAAGAAGTCATATCACTGCTGTTAGTTTTGCATTGTTCAGGTTCTGAGTCAGATCATATGCTTTACAGAATGGGTATAGAGTATGAACCTATGTTTGAAGGTGATATAACTAGTCTGTACTGAGCAGTTTCATTTAGATATGTTGGAATTACACATACCATACTCTTAAGCTGTGATTTTTCAAGTGAAAATTCTTACCATGGATTTAGCATCTAGGGGATTATCTTCTGTGATTAAAACTTCCCTGTATTTTTGCTGTACCATTTCTAAGGAAATGTGAAGGAGAGAACTGATCTTTATCTTGTTTTTTTTTTTTTTGTTCCTAGTTCACAAAATGTTGGTATTTCTACTTCAACACAGGACTCTAGTGGAAGCTGTGTGGGTCTTCTGTGTATTTTTAGAGGATTATGTACTGTGGCATTTCTAATAATGAGGTTAAATGGAAACCTGGAGACCTAGATTTAGAACATTTTATTTCTTGTGGAAAGATAATATCAGGCATAACTGTAGTCCATGTCTGTTCTTTAAGTTGCGTAAGTTTAAATGACACTAAACACAGGCTCAGTTCTGGGATCGATATTTTTTTCAGCAGTCATATCTGTCTAGACTACTCAGTGCTTCTTTTTAGTGTCACTGTCAATACAGCTGAGACTCACTAATCTTTCTTCACACTTAAAGAGCCTCAATAGGAATAGCAATCCAGAGGCCTGTGAGTTGGGAAGCATAATACCTTTTTAACTTCAGAGAGTATTGTCCTGCATAGTGTACTCAGATATAGGTACTATCAACTAACTTTTTTCTCCTTCTGTTACTTAAACACATAGACCTGTGCATACATACAGCTATAAATAGAGGGGGATATGTTCTTAAGACTGGCTGGTTAATCAGCTGAATAGTGTATGTTACGTTTCTGGGTAAGCAACTCATTATTGCTGTGCTGCTTAGGATTGCCACAAAGGTAATTGTAACAAGAAGAACAACTTTGAGTAATGAAGTAGCTAAGCACACAAGCCCAAAGAGGATGTGCTTAGGTGCATACCTACCATGGAGTCATGGCTGTAATCTCTAAGTTCTGCATAGCACTTTGAATTGCTAGCAGAGGCAAATCGTATTACTGGTATATTTTGTTTGGATTGGAATTGTTTTATATCATAGAGGATGGATGGATGAGTTGTGGATCAGAACAACATGGTTTTCAAAATGAACACGTGCCTTAGGGGATAACATTTGGTTACCTGAACAAATTCTAATACGGAAAGGAACCTAGCTGCAATAACTTCAGGAGTTTTATACAGGATAGTTCACTGTTTTCCTTACCTAGAGCAGGACTTCTACTGTCTGAAGGCTGCTTCTGGTAGTTACGCTAATTCTCATCTCAGTACCCTACAGTGTAGAACAGAGTATAGATATCTAGGTAGTGCCTCAATTCAATAATGGTCTATGGAAATAAGATCCCATTATGGCTAACCTAATGTTACATCATATTGCAAAATAAGTTTCATATTTCCTTCCATTTCTGATCTCTTAAATGCTATCAAGGATTATTCTTAAAACAATCTTTAAAGTTGACTTATGGTGGCACATAAGTCTCCTTGCTGCTGATACTGAGACACTAGTTTAGATCTGGTGTATCTCTTCTTAAGCTAAATGCAATCTGTGCTGTTGAATCTATCATAATTCATGCTATGTAACTATTAGTTAAATCTGTTTAAAAAAGCCCTCCTAGGGATTGTATACAAAAAGATGTTTGCTGCAAAGCGATTGTGGTACTGACTCCATGCTTATGTCTATAAATTGGAAAGTTAATATGCAGCACGTATTCGACCAGAAGCTGATGCAAAGTAACCTGTATAAATCCTGGTTAATTGAATCTGCTATTGATGTAGATCATACTTAAGCTATCAAAAGGTGTAGGTTATGAAAAATAATTTTGTGGTGATAATATTGAAGATAGATACGTTTAAATACCACTATTTTTCCTTAAGAATCAGGGAATGCAAAGTTGTCCTCATAGAAGGTAAAACAAGGGGCTGCTTATATCCTGCTCCATACTTGGATGAATATGGAGAAACAGATCCAGGTCTGAAGTAAGTAAATGTTTGACTTGTTTGCTTTCTACATTTCTGTTTTGGTGCTTTTGTTTCTTAAGCACATTAGACATTGACCTTCCTGCTAGTGCGTACAGCACTGTAATATGCATCTTTGCTTGGTGAACTTGTTTAACTGATGGCAGTTTCCAGTCGTGAATAAGTCATTAGTAGTGGGAAAATCCACTTTTTTGGTTCTGTTAAACTTTCTTAATTTTCTGATGAAAAGCATACAGCTACTGCCATTACTGAAGTCATCTTGGAAACAACATTCATTGATTGCTATGTTTGGAATTCTTTCATTTCCCGTATACTTGTTGGAGTTGCTCTTCATACAACTGCTCAGTATTTATTGGCTATTGTTAAGACTTTTAATGCTAGACTATTCATGAAATAACTTCTCAGTTGATATTTTGATATGCTTATTTGAGTATTCTGCTTTTTCCTTCTATGAAGAAGAGGCAATCCTCTGCACTTATGTCGGGAGCGTTACCGGAAGCTGCATCTGCTATGGCAGCAACACTGCATCATAGAGGAGATTGCCAGGAGTCAAGAAACCAATCAGATCTTCTTTGGATTCAATTGGCAACTGCTCTGAATCTCTTTATTTTAGTGAAATCTTTTACATTTGGCAGTGCTTTGGAAATGGAAAGAGGAGTGGCAGTAAATGCTCTAAAGTGGGTTCTGTAGTTCAGATGCAATTAATGGATTCTCTAGGTTGGATGTAGTGCTGATACATTCAAACAGAATTTTGTGTCAACTGTCTTTGTTTTATTTCTCAAAAGGAAAACTACCTTGTATAATTATTACTGAACCTTCAGGTTCAGAAATATTTCCACTTTTTTTTTTTGCTATCGTCTCACATGTTTGACGAGGACAGCTTTCCAAATCCTGTGCTTCAGGGCACATATGCTTGTCTCTTCCTTGCCTTGAGAATATACTTAACTGGTGTTGCTAATTAAAAAATAACTTTATTTTCTTTCTTTTCCCAGGTTTAGTGTGACTTTTAAATAAGTTAAGATCTGTGGGTTGGTAATGGTACCAAGCCTGTAGTAATCTGTAGTTACAGGAACAGCAAACATTAAGTTGTATGAAAAAAGCCTGCATTCTGCTATATCCTGGAATTTAATGAAGAGTTTTTATCAATAAACTCTTTAAAGGAGAAATATGCATAGAAAGTGGAATTACCATCTTGTTTGTTCCATTAAAAAAATAGTCTGTGCTTTTTGCACTGCCAGAACCGCACTTTATCTAATGAATTTGTCCTCTGTTAATGCTGTATATCCTGAGAAGTCTAGGGCTACAGCGTTTGGTTAGGTTTTGGTTAGATTTACTTCTTTCAGTTTTTTACATGAATTTTTTCTTGAAAGCCAAACAGGAAAATAACTACTATAGTATATCTCTGCAAGTTACATAGGAGCCTGAGACTTCAATAAAGTAGACTACCTTCAATGCTATCACTGGACTGAAATCAAGGCCCTAAATCAGTCAGCCTTGGAATTAGAAATAAATTTCTTTGCCCGTGTTTGGGAAACTTTCCACTCTTCATCCTGTCACAATTGTTTGGAGCCCTGCCTGCGTAAATGAAAATGTGTTTTGGGGGTCACATTCAGCACTAGGAGCAGAAAAGTGAAAGAAGATAAGTATGTATCTTGACCCTGCAGTAGTTAATGGTATCATTGTGATTGAGCTCTCTCTTAATGCTGTAGGATTGTGCTTCAGTTCTAAATGTCTTTTGTTTTCTGAATTACAACTATAACATACATGAGAGTATTTGTTACGTAATGGGTAAAAATGCTTTCCAAGGAAATCACATTGGTGTCAAAGCTGGAAGTTTTCAATATTCTTAATTTCCCTTCCCTTTGCTGTTTGGATTTTTTAATGTCATTTTAATAAGGCTCACAAGGGAAAGTTTTCAAAATAATATCTGAGAATGTGTTTTTCTATTGTTTCCTTTGTTTAATTTTTTTTTACTGGTTTTATGACAGGTAGTAGAATCTCAGATAATTATTTAGATATAAATAGAGCTGTTCTCCTAGTTTCTTAAAGCTTTTAGAGTACATGAGTACACTGAACAGCGCCATAATTCGTCTAAAAATGGAGTACAGGTAGACCTGAATATTATGATTTGCAATTCTTTTTTTTCTCTTCAAGAACTGTTGCAATAATCCTTCCCTGGTGATATAAACAGCTGGCTTTGGAATGTTTTCTAGGCATTTTTTTCTTGCAGTTATGACTATTGTCCTTATTGATTCCTGCGGATTTTAAACCTGAATATACAACCCTTCAAAAACAAGCATAATTCTATTAGTCTTATCTAAAATGTATTTGAAACATGTAAAGAATTTAGAAGAGGAGTTGTGATGAAAGCTTGCATTCACTGGAGATATCTAAGGACATTAAAACACTTTTTACCAAGAAAAACATGAGTTCAGACTAGGAAATTGTGGCTTATTGATACCAAAACTGTGTTCTTTTGTTTTTTGTTTTTTGTTTTTTTTGCTCAGTTTTACCTTTTCATTTATCAGAAACTTTCAGTTACCTTGCACTGCAGTGATAAACTCTGTTATCGACGATGAGGTGAAATCACTGTTATGTTTTCTGTCTGAGCTGTAATATATTCATAAGGACGGCAGCTGTTTGAACAGGTGAGCTCTTGTTTGAAGCTCTAGAAATATGTTTGTAGCTGGAAAAATGAGAGAGAAAGAAAAGGGGCAAAGTTGCATCTCCATGTATGTTTGCACATACTAATTAGCAAATGGGCTCCCATATCATTCACTGACTGGTGTGGTCATCTTTCATTTCATAAATTACTATGCAGTTTTGTTCACTGTGAGTATGATCTGTATTTAGTGATCACAAGATGCTTATGCCACCGATTTTTCATTCCATCCAGGCTGACAGAAGAAATTTGATAATGCACATATTGGTTTCTTTAATTGCAAAAATGTAAATTTGAAACTTGTATAATGTTCTTGTGCTTTTGAAATAAAATATCTTGTATATGTATATTTAAAAAAAGGAAATAAAGTAACTTCTCATAGATTATTCCACTTTTATTTGGAGGCACTTTCGCACTTCACAGCTGATTTCTGCAAGAGTGTTACAGAAGATCTGTCAGTATGGAAAAAAGGGAAGAATTATTAAACAATAGTAAACTGTGATCCGCATCATCATTGTACCAGTGAGTACTGGTGGCACAATTTTTCTTATTTAAATATTCCACTTAAAACTTATTCTAATATTTCAAAGATGCAGACTCCTGCAGTGTTTATCTCAATTTTTAAAAAGTTGTAAGCATATAAGGTAATACTCAAAGGTCTCTAACTGATTGGTTGGTACAATGTAGAAAATAATACGGAGGATGATTATGGCCATGATATGTTTTCTTCAAAGATGAAAATTGTTTCATTTCTGTGACACAATCTTGTATTTTTTTTTAATCTATCTTTTGCAGATGGAGGCTAAATTTATTTGTTGATGCAGAAAACAAATGAATACTGACTGCTCTGCAAGTCTCTAAAATCCAATTAGTCCTAGTCCTAGCTCCGGTTCTGGAAGCTTACATTGTGTGGTTGAAAGTGTAGATTAAAGAGGAGCTGTTTAAGAAATGTGCTTGAGAGAGAGGCCTGAAATTGTATGTATTGCTTCTTGCAGTGATGATTAAGGTGTGAGACCAGGTATTAAGTTAAGCATGAAACACAAAGTTGAGCCTGAGCTTTCTTATTTTTGTATTGCTTGTTTATGAGGTCACTGTCAAGAAACAAGACTGTAGTTTAAGCATTTTAATTATAGGCTGTGACAATTAAGAATCAGACTGACCTAGGAAATTTCTAGGCTTCATGCTTGAATGAATGGGCCTGCACGCCATGTGTAGTGGGGACTGGCACTGTGGGTTTAATGGCCATTTTAAGCCCTTATTTATCTCTGGGGAACTGTGACAGGGATTTTTCTGCAAACTACAGAATATCTCCTCACAGTACCTGGATTGTATTACCAGCTTTAGGTAAAGTAGTTAAGTACAATCTAGGACTTGGAGACCAAGGCCATTCTGATGCACCTTAGAGTTTCTGCTTGAAGGTTTTGCAAAACATAACCGTGGCAGCTTGAGAAATAATCTACCTAAGATGATAAAAATGTTCCAGGTTTCTTTTGTCTGCTTTTATATTCTGTGAATTATGCTGTAATTAAAAATGGCAAAACCAATGTGTTTTAGGATTGTGATACTGTAAAATGATCTAAGAATATTTATTTTCCCAGCTCAGACATACACAGAATTGAGCAATTTGGTTTACTCAGGTGGATACTGCACAACGGTGTGACTTCAGGCAGCCTCCCTTTGTTACACACCTTGGCATAAAGCAGCAGACTGGAAGAGCATCGATTGATGTGATACAGTCCTCATAAGAGATAGGGGTACTACCTACGTGATGTGGGCTTCATACCATTTTGATTTTTCTAAACTATGGAGTAGGTGTATCATGTGTGGAGGCTAAACTGTTACCACAGTGGGAAACTGATAAAATGTGTACTGAATGATTTGTCAGGTTTCAATGTAATTTGTTGTGTTGGAGAGAACTGTGTGATCACACACCAGTTTAAATTAGCTTGTTTAGGGGGGGTTTCCAGCTTCTAAGGGAATACAAATGAAATTCTTAATGTGCAGTATTCATATATGATTCATTATATTCTTCTTCATGATCAGTGTAAAGCAAGTGTCTTCTGTGGTCAGAGTGCTTTAAAGGGAGAACATCATAACTGCAGTTCCTGCAGGAGCCATTGCAGTGCTTTCAGCAGGAACCGAGCATTAAAATGTTTCAGTTTTATGAAGAACTCCATAAAAAGATATTATAGTTTTATATAGATGTGAATTCCTTGCTCTGGAAGTTACTGGGGTTTCTTACACAAATGTACTGTTATTAATTCTGACTGGATTAGGCATTAATAACAAATAGGATAAGAAGTGTCCCACAAATCGTATTTATTTCTGTATCTGAGCAGATGCTACGGATTATAGGCTTGGCTTGCTAATGCCATCTTTGTCTTTATAAGTTAGAGAGAATTAAAGTCTGCACTGCTACCTGAGTTAGTTTTTTTTTGATACAGTGGCAGTAATTAATTTAGTTAATTACACAAGTTAATTTCACAAGTTTTCACACAGATATTTCTGCATCTTTTCAGCAGTTGTCTGAAAGATTGACAAACCAAATATTAACTTTTTTTATGGTAAAATGTGTCCTCTTCGTGTGCAAATGATCTGTGTGAACTATAGGAAAAATGTAGCTAGATATTCATACCACTGCTCTTTGTACTGATGTGGTATAGCACTACTTACTGCTTTAAATTTGTGTCATTTTACAGAGACACTCGGTCTGGGTGGTCATTTTAGTTCGCTCTTCTGCTGAACCTATTTTTCAGAGCAAGTTCATGACCAACAGGGACCTCTGCTAGAGGACCAGACAAAGCTGTTGTAATTCTATAAGCTAAACAAATGGTCTAGAGAGATTGCATGTGGCACATGATGCCAGGTTTCATCTACTTCTAAAGTTAAATGTGTTTTGCCATTACGAAATTTTTTGTATAATACTGAGCAAAAATACCCTTAAAAAATATAAATGAGTTTGTGCTCTTATTCCATGTCTTATAACCGTTTTCATCAAGCTGAACCATCCCTTGCTTTTATTTTTAAAGTACTTTATTTTTTAAATTATTTCTATCAAGTCCTCTTGATTCATTTTTCCTAACGAAACAAAAATTGTTTGTCACTGTTTTTCTTCCCTAATTGTGATCATTTAATTAGGCAACCTAGAACTGTTTTTCCAAATATAGATGGATTAAAATTTTACTGAAAAAACGACTGTTTATTTACTTAAGCATGTGATGCTCTGCATGCTGGTCTGAAAAAAATATATAGATAATTGCATTTTTATCATATTATGTTGAAAAGCGCTTAATTTGCAGCATATGACTGCCTTTCTCCTTAATATGTCAAAGTGCCAAATTTTTCAATGTTCTTTTTTTTCCAGTATTATATCATCTAATCTTAATGTTTCTAGTTAGGCTCAGGAAACTGTTGCGCTGACTGTTCTGCAGACAACGAGCTGCTTCCTTTGGGATTGTATTTCCCAGGTTCACTGAAGTTTGTTTTGTCTCATAATCTAAAGGTGGGTGTACTTTTCTTGGTTCATTGAGACATAAAAGCCGGGCATTTTTCAGTCTAATAATAAAGCTCTTTGGAATTTTGTCATTACCACACTGAAAGATAGAAAAGAAAGGGAGTCAGGATTGTGTCCAAGGGCATTAGGTAGAATTAGAAACAGCATAACAAGCTGTAATACAGAAATTATATTTTTAGCTTTCAGAAATGTTTGAAGGAATGACGCACCAGTTTGTGCCTTGATATTTTTATGGGTAGCTTTGTGAAAATGTTACCCAAACGCTCAAACTGTCAAAAAAGCAAGCAATGACAGGAAATCTTAGGAAAAAGATAGAAAGCCAGTTTAATTCATAACATCCTCAGTGTTACCTTAAGGTGTTCTTCATTTAAAAATCATGAATAGAGAAGAGTTACAAAAACTATCAAAGAGGAGCAGTAATTTCCATAAGCAAAAAGATTAAAGAGCAGCTTCTTCAACTTGGGAAGATGGGAGAGATTTTTAACAGAGAACAGTAAAATCAGGGACAGCATGAAGAGAATAAGAAGGGATGACTATCAGCTGCATCTTACAGCAAAGATAAAGGGATACGTATTGAGGTTAGGGAGTCAAAAAGCAAAACACTTTTTCAAGAAATGCAAAACTGAATTGTGAGAAATTAAAATTTGAAACTCATTAATGTAAGCATTTTGGATATGAAAACCATGAATGGGTTAAAAAAAAAAAGCTATAAAAATTCATAGAAAAAAAGTCCATGGGGAGTTATTAAAACATTGTTTCATATACAATCATACCAAGTTAACAATATGCTGTTTCCTGGAAGTCCGGAGGCTTTGTCAGGAAAAAAGTATTTCCTAGTGGTCTTGCTTCTCGTGTGCCTTTTGTAAAACCTCAGCTATGGTTACTAATACAGACAGACCACACATCTGTCCATTTTTATTTTAACATAGACCTAAAATTTTATGTCGTGATGCAATTGCATTTGCAATTACAATCATGCGTATAACCTGCTTGACTTACAATATAGATTTTTCCATCACACAGAGTATAATTCTTGCTTGTGTTGTGTCATAGAAAACAACACTGGACAGGTAAAGTAATTTTTACTCTTAATTTTGTACAATTTCAAGAGCAGAGTAGTTCTGCTTTGAGTATCACGCTTTTTGTTGATTATATACAGAGTGTACAAACTGACCAAAGTTATGTTCAAATAATGTTATTCACAAGTTAACAAGTAATATATTTTGTTTTTTTAATCCTCTATTTTGTATCTGTTTGTTTTACAACCTAAAACCTTATTATTACTGATGAATTAAGCATAGGCATTCTGTTGCTGCAAGTACAGAAAGGCTTTTGTGCTGTACGTTGACATACAAACTTTGTAAGCACTGTACTAGGGAGGTGATGGGAGAGATGATAATCTGTCTTGTCTTTGTTGGTTGCAAATAATCTCTTGTTTTCCAGTCTGTGGATCTGTATAACTACTCTTGAAATTATGAGCATTTTTAACATCTGGGACCATCAGTATTTGTTTTATGGGAAGTATTTGCTTATTTTTACTCTTGTGCTACTACGTGCCACTTGGAATTTTATTATCTTGTATGAGCTATCAATTAGTGGTTTTGAGCAGAGAACTCCCTTTAATAATAGCACTCTTTAACTTTCAGGCCAGCTGGCTTTCTTGAAGTTTGTCTTCAGATTGTAAAAAAAAAAAACAAAACAAACAAACAACCCAGGTCAAATACACTATAAAACCAACTTCTGTTGCCTTTAACTTGATTTCAATTTTACTTAGCTAATAAGCTCTTTTAGAGGAGTGATAATATACTTCAATTTGGCTTAAAATGTACCTGTCCTAACTTAAACTTCAATGTAATTTTCATTTATGTGTTTGTGATCATTCTCTTTTTTAATAACCTTTTTATCCAGATAAGTTATTTCTGTTGAAATTTCTCTGCAGTTGGGTTTTCTGAAGATGTGACAAAACTAGACCAATCCTATCTAGAACATACTGATATCCAAGCTGTTAGCCCTGTTATGTATACTCATTATTCTGATCTATTCAGACCAGGACAGGGATGTGTAAGCAGGGGAGACAAAGTGGGAAAAATTCAAAAGACTGTTTTGTACACATACAGAAACCGAGAATTTCATTAGAATGGGTAAAGAAAATACATCCTGCCAAAGAAGCTTCAACATCCTGTTGCTGTAACCAGTCTATTTTTTGTTCAATTATCATATTGCTTTTTTCTCATTAGTGAAAATCTGGTATCTAAGACTGTAGTATGTCAAAACTGCACCTGAGCCATCGTTTTGCTGAAGACATGTCTAGGTAGCTGCAGGGATAGATTTTGCTGTAGCGTTGCTTTTGCCACAGTTTGTGTTTTGAACATTAATGTTGGGGTCATTCATGCTTGAGACAGTGGAGATCTGGTTGGCTTTGCCAAGGTTCTTGATAATATTGATGTTGTATTTGGCAGTTTCCATAAAACTGTTTTCTAGTAACCAACCATCTGATTCACTCTGCAGATCTCCTTGCAGCAGAACGTTCTTCATTGCTGTTTGTAGGTACCGGACACCAATAAGTACAGAGAGCTGTAAGGAAAGGTTAGTGCTTAAACAGAGCTTAAATTACAGTCTGGATCCTACCACTAAGTCAGCTTTTAACTTGATTATGTACAAACCTAATATTCAGTAAAATAAATAGTTTTTTACCCCAGTGATGTATCTAAACATTCAATTAATTACATGTTTTTGAATAAAAAATAGAAAGGAGAAATTTTTTTGCTATTTTTTTCTCCCATTCTTCAGATAGGATTCCCACTTAATGTGATTAGTGCACGAATACCTGGAATTACCTGGGAATGTTGTAGTCTCAGGCTGCGTCTAATCAGTGCAAAATAGATGATCAATTAATGGAGACATCAGTGACTGGAAAAAAAATCCTAGTCTGTTAATCTTTGTGGAAGTCTTTCCTCACTGACATTCATTAAATTGGTGTTTCATCAAACGTGTTTTGGTTCATTATGTAAGCCATATGCGTCCTAAATGCCAGTGCACTAAAAATGAAGGATGGTCTGCAGAGGCTCAAGTGTGAGTTTAGGAAAAAAGCACTGTTTTCATAGTCTCGTTGGAATCGGGATCAGCGTGCCTAGCTTGTTTGTCACATTGAGGTGAGCAACTTTTCCATGAGTTGCCAAAGGTCTGCTTTTTCTGGCATCACCACCCTATCTAGCACTGTGTGGACTGTTGCATTGAATTATTTTAATAGTGTTCATATTTATGTGATAGAATAATAATCAGAAAAATCAAAGTACTGTTAAAGAGTGAAGAAACCTATGCATAGAGATGCCAAATTTCTTTATAGGCACTAATAGAAAGACTGCATCTTTGCAGATGTATATACTTGCTACTGAAGTGCTTATTTTGACTGCATAATAAGTAGTCTAGTCTATACCTAAAATGTAATCCATGTTTTTGTGGTAAAGCTATGCTATCTAGAAGGGAAGTTATGAGCTATTAATATTTACGCTCAATTTTGGCTGTAGAAGGCATTCATACATTCACCATAGGTCTGCCTCACATTTTTAATACTCAAGATTTCTTAAGAAAAACTGCCTTTTAACAGCCTTGTGCCTTTGACCTATTAATTGTGTTAGTGTATGTGTTTTCCTGCATACTGTCCTGTAAATGTTCCAGGGAAGTGAATATGTCATAATCTGTTGAAAAAGCTCTATAAATATCCAGAATTATGTACATCACTTCTAGTAGTTCTCATCTTCAATGAGATTTGCTTCTGTACTGGGTGCTTTGTGGAAACTACGTATTAGAGGAAAGTCCTGCAACATTGCTGAAGTCCTTATGGACTTGTTTTAGATGTTGAGGTGCTTCTTACACTCCTCATATGTTACAGCATATTTATTCTCCGTGCTATATCTCTGATATAGCAGACGCAGAGCGTTTTTATGAGGCTTACCTCAAACAACCAGATAAGCAATGCTGCAATACCAATAGATCTCATTATAGCTGTGTAGTAGTCCAGCAAGGCCTCTCTGCACCCCTTCATCCAGATATTGAGCTCTTCTGTCAGGAAATCATAATTGTAGTGGGCACTGTTGTTTGTCAGCTGGTACTGGATGCAGGGCCGTGGGGAACTTGGGTTGCAACAGCTGAAGGGTACTCCATCCACTAAGAACTTCCCATCAACATTACTCTTGAAACGGCTGCAAAAGGACGGAAAGTTTGTATCACAAATGTGGTGTCAGCAGCAGGATGCATCCATATTTTTTCCAAAAGGATGTAATTTGTCTGCTGCAAGGTAGGCCTCTACAGTGTAACAAAAGGGAAATACATTCTCATTTCCAATTGGAAATGTTGCCCACTACAAGAAAGCCAAATTTTTCATTTGCAATACTGTTCAGTGTGGTGTCTGCACAGTTTCCAATATGGTTCTTGGTATTATGCATGTAAGATGTACATGGATATGATACCTTTCTAGATTTGCTTGCACTGAGAATATTAAAGATCATTTTAGTGTTTATCCTCATTTGTTTATAAAATTTATTTTTCCATTTCCGCTACAGATTTTCTAAATTAAAGAGAAGGAAGGCATCACAAGAAGCTGACCAGGTGGACGTAAGCAGCAGAACTCTATGGTCCAGCATTTAGGAACTAAGTGTGTCTTTCAAAAGAAACATAAGCTGAAAGGAACCTCAGCATTTGTGACTGTGCTGGCATGGCAGAATAATTGCCTTCATTTTATTCTTTTGTGCCTCCTTTCTCTCTCATTTTGTTTTTATTTTCTCTGAGAAAAAATATTTTTAACAGATATTTCCAATTACATAAGAAAGATCATTTGCTGTTTCCCACCGAGGAGCAAGTTAGCCATAATGCCTCTTCTTTTTAACATCTAGCTCTTCGCTTTGTGGTCAACCTGCTCCAGGTAACAGAAACAGGAAAACTAATGTGGAAGAACACAAATAATTAACTGAAAACAGAATTAAGTGTACAAACAGTGTAACTGACATAGGCAAAATGATGTAGAAAAATGAGGGGAGCCACAGAGGTACAGAAAAGAGGGCCAAAATGTGGGAAAAAAGAAACTGTACAGAGGATGGAGAGGAAGGCAAGTTGATTGTGAAATGGGGGCTTTTACCTGAACAAACCTAATGCTCTGTATGTTTCAGTGATGTAAACCAAAACAATGGGACAGCATCTGAAATGGTTGAAATACAATCACTTAAGCTAGCTCTTAAGCTTCGCTTTTGATCTGAAGCATTTTTTTTATTTTTTTTTCCTACCATGTATGTGATAAATTTATTTCTGCTGCAAACAATAACAGTTCTAGACTTTGGTTATGTTCCCCTTGCTGTTGTATTTCCTTGTAGCAAACTGAAGGGAGTTCAATCTGGATATTGCTAAAAGGGGAGAGCTCAGTAACAAAAACTGAGGAAGTAAGATGTTAACTGTGTTGTAGTTCAAAATTGTAATGAAGCAAAAGTTGCTTATGAGACTACAAAAAGATTATTTTTGCCTAACCAAAGCAGTGATAGGATTGTACTGCTGTAACCTGCTTCATCCTTGTACTGCTCCCATAGATTGACTCTGGTTTTTGTGATGTTGTGGCATTGGTAATGGAGTGATGGAGGGAAGAGAAGAGGATTATGAAGGAAGGTGAAAAGTTCAGTTCCGTAGAGATTCTTATTAAGCCAAGTATGTCAGTTCTCAACTGCTTTGCCTCTTAATCTACCAAGTACTAACTGACATACACTACAAGATAAAACGAAGATTTGATTCCTTCTCCACCTTTGCTAAATGTTACAAGTTGGACTTTGGTCCTAGTGATTTCATACCAAATGTTTCACTACAAGGTTTTGAAAATCATAGTATAATTTGCTTATACAGTACCAACTTTGATTCTAGCAACTGAGATGAGGTTATCTAGTTTATATGCAGTAGAAGTTATGTGCTGTATTTATCTTCTCCATGCATTGTCTTCTTTCTACATGGGGGTAGAAAAATTTATTGTATTTCCAGAATGTTGGCAGAGCACAGATGACTTTGTAGGTGAAAACTGAGTTCATTTAAGCCAGGACAAAACATTATTCTTAGTACATGGCTCACAGAAATAAAAGGTAGTATGTTTTACTTTTATCCGTACAATAGGATACTACTGTAAGTTCCTGCAGGTTATATTTGTTGTCTTATGACTTTTCAGAGTAGAACAAGGATTTAAAACACCTGGTGAGTCCGTTTGCTTTGTGTCACTATTGCTCTCTAACATCTTCCTTTAGAACATCTCTTCTAAAGCTTGTGTTATTTCCTTAGCCAACTGCCTAATGCATGCTGATGTCCTCGTTTCAGAGGTCCTGTCCTTTGGTATATTTGCATCTCTGTTTATATACTTTGCTATAAGGCCATCTTCAAGTTACGAGTTCTGTTAAAATAAGATCACTGGCCTTCTTTCATCTGGCTTTGTTCCCCTGAGTTTTGAGTTCAACAAAGCAGAATATTCCTTAAATGCCATTTAAACTTTTTGTATTTATTTTTCCTAAGAATGTATAGCTACCTGGCTCTCATCAATGAAGACTTTGTTCAACTTTTGAAGATGTATATTGGATTATCTGCTACTTTTTTTCTTGTGTTTTTGACTGCTACCTTCTAAAATATCGTTGTCTGTAGAAATTATCACTCTTTGCTTTGAGAATATAATTTCACAATTGCTGTATTCTGTGAGACACCAACATAAGAACAAATATCAAGGGTTTTTCTCCTTTTTTTACTGCAAGGTACATAGTGTTGACAGTTTCTCACATGTGAACATGTAAATTTGAACCTGAATTCTAGTCTAATATGTGAAGGGAAAAGATTTTTCAATGTTTAGGATTGAATGCATGATGTATTGGTAGGAAATCCTTTTTTTTTTCTCTTACTTTTAACAATTCCTTATGACTGAAATTTTGAGGTAGATAATTTGCTACATTAAAAAAGGAAAGTGTATCACTGCACTGCATAGTGTCCCTAGAAAGTTATCAAAAGATGACTTTTCATTATGCATGTGGTTAGCATATTTAAGGAATAACATTGTCAGTCTACAGTTTTGTGATGATCCAGCAGAAATTATCTACTTGGCTCTGTGAAGTGTATGCTAGAAACTCAAAATGATTAAATATAAGCAGGAGGATCTTTTTGGCCTGATCACTTCCATATTTGTGTTTTTAGGGGAAACAAGTAGTCTTGAAAAAGTGTTATTACTGCTATAACTTACTAGAAATTTACGTTAAACTACCAGACTGTTTGTAAATATGCGTATGATTACATTATATCTTGAGGTAGACTTGTTAGCAATTATTCAGATGAATCTTTGAGAGAAACCTAGCCACAGGTTGTCATGTAAGGAAGAAATACTGCTAGGATTTGGGGCAGAAAAAAATCAGTCTTACTGTGTTCTCTTTAATGTCAATATGTCTCAAGACCTTTTGACACTACCGTTTCTGATCAATTCTAGTTCTTGAAGGAGTTTTTTTCCTAGATTTTTCCATTAGAACTAGTAAATACTTACTCCATAACTTCCTTAGAAGCCATGTTCAGGTAACGAGCAGATACCCACTGAACTTCAAACCAGTCTCTAAAGCCATTGTTTCCACAGCACTGAAATCCAATTTGTAACATATCCACTGTTTTTTTTAAGAAACATCTTCCAGGTATGTCTGTGTCCTTATAGAACTTAATAGCATTCCTCAGTCCCAGATAGAGAGATTCTTCCAGCTCATTCCTCATGGTATAGCACATGAGAGCACCCAGCAGGATGCAGAAAGTAAAACAGAAGGTACATATGATGTATGGGAGCATAATTAGCTTCCATCGGGAGAACTTGTTGGCATCTGAGCAGTCGTAGCAGATTTTGCCCCCCAGAAAGTTGACGACACATGCTATGACTCCTACAGAGATCAGCATGTTGGGAACAGAGTTAATGTCCCCTTTTGCCATCACTTCGTTGCGCTTCTTGATCTCTATTTTCAGAAAGAGGCCAAGACTGAAGAGAATGATCCCACTCACTACAGAAACCCAGTTGAGGATCCATAGGATCTGAGCCAGTTTGTCCCTCTTAGTTTTGGTGAATTTTACTTTGAGGACAGCCATAGTCAGATCAGCATTAGGAAAAGAAGCGTAGGTCAAAGAAAGCCCGTAAGCTGCTTAGAAGCATGTATCCAAGGCATGCAGTAGAAATCTGAAGAAGAGAGAGAGAGATTAATGTCTGTTTGACTGGCTATTTATAGAGCCTACCAAGATTTTCCTGTACTGCCTCATGCACCTGAGACTTCCCAAGGGAGTGCCCCAGGTCTTGCTTCAGTTTCATACCATATGAATCTCTGTCTCTTACAAAAGTAGACTAGATCAGTTAAAAAGTGACCATTAGAAATAATGAATGGTGGATTCCTATGGATTTTCATCTCAAGAGCAATCTTCTGTGTGGATTTTCTGATATCTAGAAGTGAGCTCATTTGCTCACTGATCTTTCCTTTCAGAAGCCTAATGATGCTTTCTTGTTCTACCCGTTCCTGTCATTTTCTTGATGATTCTAAGAATTTATAATTCTTAGATTACTGTGTCATGGCCATACATAGGTTTAAAAGCTGTATAAACAGGCAGATACATATAGCATAACCATACAAGCCTTTTTCCATGAAAAATTCTTTTCGGGAAAAGAATTGCTGCTGAAGTCTCTTAATGGCTGCACTTTCTGCAGCAGCCTTGACTTTTTCACAGTCCATTGGAGTAATTTCCATTCTCTTGTCTAAAGATTTCAGAGTCCAGAGTTACCAAAGGGAGTTTATCAGCTTGTTTTTGATGCACCTGCTGTATTACATACTGATAAGTAAGAACAGTACTGTCCTTTCCTAACTTTCCCAGATAATCTGTGGTCACTTATTTTATGCCCATCACTGTGGTCTTTTGAGAGAAAAATATAAGTTCAATTTCTCACAACCACCCATACACACTTAGTTTCAAATTTAATATTTTCACAGCTAAAGAATGGCTTCTGTGTTTCAAGATCTGTCATCTTTTCCCCAGCAATTAGCCAATCTAAGAAACTATCTTTCCCATCACATTTTACCTTGCTTCTCTGTATCATTATGGTTTCTATAAGACTACTACTAACTTCTTTTTACCTCTGCAGTTACATCAAATTCACAGGTAGGAAGCAGTCCTAACAGACCTGTTAGAGCTGGAGATGATATGTTTTCAGTGTAGGTGATGTGAATGCAGAACTATGCTGCAGTACCTCAGGATTAAATGGTGATCTTTTGCCATTCTTTACAGCTTCTGATGCTTTGTGACTGCCTTTCCTTAACGCGTGCAAGAACTTCTTTCCTCCTCACAAAACCTGCTCTCAGCATGGTTATGTTCTAATTCAGTAATTTTCATTAGTGATTTTATATTATACAAGTATGTATTTATATGATTATATGTCATCCTTGTGGATTCTGCTACTACAATGGCATTTATAAACAGTAAAACATAATCATATAATTTGAGGAAAGAAGGAAGTATAAGCAGCTTTATTCATGCATATTTGCTTTTAAGCTTACTACTTAAGTTAAAACAGCATGAAAACCACCTGCAGACAAACCTTCCGAAAGTAGGGGCTATATACTGTGCATCAAAGGATCCACAGCTGCAATGAATCTTAACATTAGGCAAGTAGACTGCTCAAGAGTGCAGTTAAAAGAGGTAGTGATAGCTTGGTGTTTTCATGTGTGTGTTGGAATGAATCAGTTCTGTTTGTACAGGTGAGGAATAAGTTCTTCATTTTGTATCAGGATGTGATTTGAATATTAAAACATTTGAATGGCTATGAGATCTAAATTATTCATGCTGCATTTATTTTTGCTGCATTTAGAGAGGAAATTGATTTCCTTTAAAACTATTAACTTCTGTGCATCTCTTGCACAATACACAGAATACTGTGCAAAATGGAAATGAGGCCAATAAGGAAAAATACTGAAGAGGTTTAGGCTATTGTTGCTTCTTGATTTTTTAAAACAGGTGCCTAGTTTAATGATTGTTAAGGCTGATTATCAATTATTGTTGAGTGTTGATTGTGGTAATATTAATATAATTATTTTGATTATCATGGTGAAATACTACTTTTTTTTATAAATATCTCTGTACAAAGAAGGCCGGAGAATATTCATAAAGTAACAGTACCTTTTTCACACTATTCTTCCATGAAATACTTCAGCCCTCTTTCAAATGGATCATACTCTGCTGGAACAGAATTAAGCCACCATAGGAATTCAGCTGACAGCCTGTCTGCTAAGCCTGCAGACAGTAGACTTAACTGCTTCACCAGTTAAGCAGTTCATGACTTAAACTGAAATAGCTGTAAATGGCTTCTGCAAATAGTCTTTGCTTTGACTACTCAAGTCTCTAAGCATGCAATAGAGGGAATCTGTTGTTATGAAATTGCTGATACAGGCTTCACATTCTGCACCTGGGGTTTGTGAATACATCACTCTTCATTTCTGTGAAATGTATCTATTTGCAAAATGCTTCTAAATTGTTAGACACACATTCAGTTAACAGTGTCACACCAAAAGGTAGTAATTTGGTGAACATCTTTTGCTTTAACATTTGAAAAAAGTTTGTAAACAGTTCTGTTTTCACTTAATCTGCTATTTTTTATTTTGGAAGATGTAAATTTTAGGCTTCCTATTATAATATTCTAGCCATAAAGAAATCTGAAGCTGACTTTCATAAAGAGACACAGTCAGTTTTGTGTAGTTATTGTCCTACAGCTCCCTCTCCATCCTCAGATGTCCAAAGCTAAAAACCCGGAACTTCCATGTGCAAAAACAAGTAATTCCGTGCCTTCAATAATTCTCAAATGCTATTTCAAGCTTTCTTGATGAAATTTTAATTACAAAGCCAGAATGTATAGAGTATTCACATTCATTTAACAGAGGTACTTGCACCATAGTTCTTCAGCAGTAGAAAATCTGCCTAACACAAGCTATTTCACATAAGCCATACTGCAACAGGGAAACAGAGGAATCACTGGTCGGTGTAGTGCAGCGACCACTTATTGTCTGAACCTGGCTGTCACCGGTAGAGCTGGGATTGCACCAAGTATCTTCAGCACTGTGCTTCTCATACAACGAGTGCCTTGAGTCTGGGACAGAGGAACGACTTACCTCATTTGTTCCTGACAAATTAGTCTTTGGGAATACCAGGTTTAGAAGATCAAGTGTACCCAGCTTCTCAAGCTTTTTTTTTTTTTTTTGAGTACCAATATTTACTGCATCTATTTCAGGTAATATGAAGACTCTCTTTCCTTTATAACGAATTCTGTAAATATTATTTTATATAATAAAACATTATAAATATAATATTTTAAATATAATATAAAATATAAAAATTATAAATAATATTTTTATGTCCCTAACTATTCAGTGAAGTGTTGAATATATTTATTCAGCACTGCCACATATTAGTTGTTTTGAGTGCTATGAAGAAACGTTTTCCAGCTAGGAGAACAGAAGTGCAATTTTAAACTAGAAGTGTCATTGTCTTATTCTGCAATGCATATATACTCCAAGTTTTATCTGTGAGTGAGACTACTGCAAAGTCACATGTACTCCTAGCAGATCAGAGGAACTAAGCTGCCTATTGAAGTTTTTGGAAGCATGCCTCAGTATTTCATATGAGCCACTCCAGATTTATAGCGTGTACATACAGTTTTTCTTCCCATCTTGCATGAGAAAGAAGACTGGACTTTATTCTGTAAAGGGAGCAATATTTCTATCAACAGAAGAACACCAATACATGTGGAGATCTTTCCCATATCACCATTCCTATTCTTGAGCTTTTCTTGTCTAAATTTGAACATAGAGGTTCCTTCAGCACAGTGTAGCTGTTTACTTTCCAGGTGCCACTTACCTGTTCCTTTGATATCAAATTCCTCCAGCTACATACAACAACACACATCACAGCTTTTTATTTTATTAATTATAAAATATTTGCTTATAAAATGTACTTATTAGATGTAAATTGTCTCTAAAAATTTAGCTTGCAATTTTGTCATAAAGAAACTACATCTTATCTCACAAATTTTGCTAAAACGACCTTTTTTTGCAAGGCACACATTTAATATCTGTAACTTATTGCAAAAGAAACAACTAACCTGCTTCACAGGACTGAGTGAGGTCACAAAACTGGCACCTTGTTGAGTTCATGGGAGAAAATATCTGGATCTGGCATCCTGAGGAAGGGTGAAGTACTGATTTCCTGATGTCTATGTAGTTCTGTCTTTATGCTGACACACCAATGGAGATGGTGAAAGACTTCAACTCTCTTGCCCGTGCTAATCTCCCTTGCATCTCTAATCGTATTTCAAGGTTCTTATGCCACTGGGTTCAATCCTGCAAAACAGGCCGATTAACTGAGTGTGAACTGAGACCTTAGTGACCAGTTGAGTTTCTGATAATGTTTTTTATTCCTCATGGGTTTGGGCTAGTAAGAAGCAGAGATTTCATCAGTATCTGCTAATGTCTTCATTAGGAATTATCAACAAATTATCAATAAATATGAGTCTGGGAGAGAGAATAATGAAACTGTGTGGTTCTGTGAAAGAGAAAATCTTAGGCATTAATTATAATACACCTTATCCATTATTCTATATGTTGTTGCTTTGTATGGAATTTGTCACCTCTCTCTGTGTATTGGCTGACTGTGAAACAAATTCAAGTAACCAGAGACAATTAGTTCATCGTACATGACTCATAGTAGATTCTGGCTTTGAAACTTTACAGATTCAAGAGCAATCCAACAGCAACCTCTCTCCTAGATTCTTAGAAGCTTTAGCCAAGCCAGAAGCAAATGCATATTACCCTCCTCTGGCATTTCTGAGCTCTGCTCAGAGCTGTCCATCTGTTGGCTGAATTGAACTGGCTGCATAAGTAGCAGCAAGCTGAGTTAGCAGCAGTGCTTGATCACGATAGTGGTGATGTTAGTACCAGGATGGAGTCACTAAGCAGGTCCTGTTTTGTTCTGTAGGGTTTATACCTTTAGCACAATGGTTCGGGGAGCACAAGCGACTGCAAGGGCTGTGCACCACAGATTGTAATGAATATGAATAGTCTCAGAAGCATAAACTGTCTTCTCCCAGCTAATGATAAGCAATAAAATGTGATTGTAACAGTATCCTTGGAATAAGCATGGGAATTCTGGGAATATATCTTGCTTATGATCTCTTGTTTTTCTATGGATAAACACTCCTTTGCGTGCATGAATATTGTGCTTATTATCAGGGCAAGGCGGAAGATGAGTTATCGGTGCAACTTGGTTTTTCAAAGTCTTGAGTAAAGCAGAGATTACAGTACCTAACCACGATGCTATAAGAAAAAAACTTTTAGCTTACTTGCTAGAAGTCATAATCTTATATGTGAAAGCGTTGAAGAGGAAGGCTCATCACTGCCAGTATCACTGTACCTCCATGAGGTGAAAAAAACCAAGGACATGTCTCAATAGGATAAAGACACACAGCGAGACAGTCTTTTTGATTTCTTTTTCTGATACAATCAAACTCATAACTAATGTTTATGCTGAAAACTCCATCTCTAAGCAATATCTAGAAGAGCATGGCAGATTCAAACAGCAGCTTCCTTAAGTGTATGGGAGTGCATGGAGTCGTACAGGCTCAATGTGCATTCTGCTGGCATCTTCCTTTCACAAACAGAGTTTTCCATAGCTTTACATTTCTAAGGAGAATATCTGAAGAAGGGCTTCAAGTTTTGTCTTGTCTATGTGCTAATGTACTGCATACTCAGGAAACTTCAGATTCGGAGTATCTGTGCTACATGTGGGACCCTTACTGCGTGTGAATCAGGCTAATGCTTGCGGGTGATCAAATACACCTAGCCAAACTAAGTTTGTCCTATGCATGTGGGCTGTTTATGCTTTAGGTTTTCTGTACTTCTGCAAACTGCAAGGAATATATCACATCTGTTCAGTTGTGTATATATGTGGATCATATTCAGCATATATTCCCTGTGGAATGTGCAATAGTACCAATGTATGTATGTACAAAATGTACAAATGATTTTTGAGCTACTGCTCTGACTGGGATGTGGTATATTATCAATCCTGGACAAATGTCTGAAACCAATTTTTTTTTTTTCTGCCCAGACAACGCTTACATGGTTTTTAAAAAAGTCACATCTGTGGAACTGCAGACTTGTGTTATCCCTGAGTATTAGAAATGACATTATTGCCTAAGATACCTACTAGAAGAAAAATGAATCTGACCTGTTGCTTTGCAATATGAGCCCAGTTCTCACATGCATGAAAAAAAGCAAGCAGAAGGTGGCAGTGCTGCTTTATGTAGGTTTTTTTTTCTACAAAAGTAAGTAACTTAATTTGAGCTAGAGAGATGAGATTAGAGGTTGCTCAGTCAGCTAATGGAAGCTCAGGAATGCATCATTTTAAAAAATAACGTAAATCTTCATGGAATTAGACATCAGTGCTACCTGTGCTTTTTGTTCTGTATCACTGGAAAATTGTTTCAGCTGTCAAGTTAATATTCAGAATTGAATTATTCAGAAATTAGTCATCTTATACTCATCTATAACTAGCCACGATGTGCTGCTTTATTACAGACCTTCTGGAAAACCTGCACACCAAGACCCTAATGATTGAGCAGCATTTTCTAACCCAGCAGGAGTAGTTGTAGCTGTGGGTCTGTCAACTGTCAGCCAATGGTGCAGAAAAAAAACATGCGTCTTACTAACAGGGAAGATTTCTGTGCTGTGGCTTCAGATCTGAAAGAGGTATAACTGTATTAAGTGTTTGTCTAATCTGTTTAGTACTATTCATATGTAAGTCTGTAAGGGCAGCTATGTTATGAGTTAGACCAATTAAATACCTACTAGTGGTGTTGCATGCTGCAGAACTATATTTTGTATTTTCAAAAATTAATGTTTATATTTTGTATTTAGGCGACTTTCAATTTTTTCTTTTATTTAATGCAAATGGTATTTCATGAGAAAGAGATTGTGGAATAATGGACTAAAACTAAGTTTGACACAAGCATTACATAACTTTTCCTCAATGTGTCAGCACTTCAGAGGGAGAACTAATGTTCAGGAAGAGGTTCTCACCAACCTGTGTAAACATGGAGGGGGCTTGCAAAAAGAAATTTAGACCATCTGCTTTTTTTTTTGTTGTTTTTGTAAAGTGTGAATGACCTGGTAGATGCTGATAGGTGTAAGTTATTGGGCAAATAAAAGCAATTGGGTCATAATATTCATCTCTCAGTTACATTTCTGAACTTTTTGGAAGTATAGTGGTATTTAGATGTGCCTATGATTACTGCAATTAGACAAAGGGATCTAAATTACGTAATTAGTAGAAAATCTTACTGAATTGCAGAGATGGCCAAAATAATGTCAAAACTCATGGCAAGAAGTGATGAGGATAGATGGCAGTTTGAAATAACCCACTTTGTACACTAGAATGCCACAGAGCTTACTGCAAACACATTCAAATTTATGTTTTTAACTTATTTTGTTGCCTGAAAAGCTTCACAGATGAAATGAATCATGAAAGAAACACTGTAATTTTAACTTTAAGATGTTTAAAGTTTGCAGCTATGTGGATGCAGAAGTCAATTTCAGGCAAATGGGAAATGATAGCAGTCTTGCATGAACTGCACTGCTTTTTAATTGGTATCTTTGGGGCTCCTGCACGTTCCAGGAAATGCCAAATAGGTATCTATGAAGCTGGCTCTGATTTCAGTCCATTGTAGCTGCACTGTCCATAACCTCTGAGTCATCCACTTCAGACTCACAGTGAGTCATTACAAATGGAAAACTAAGGTACAGAAGTGGTGTATTCACCTTAGAAACAGGCTGGCAGTCTGTGGTAAAGCCAGAAAGTGAACCTGTATTTTAGGTTGGTTACCTAAAACTCCTTCTATCTTGGCTATAACTATTTTTTGAAGACCAGAATTTTTACAGCTTTATTCATAATGAGACCATACTTGTTTTCTACTCTCACTCCCTAGATACTGCAACAAGCCCTCAGGAAGCTTTCTGCAAAATGGAATTATACGTGTATTATGAGGGCTTAAAACAAAATTCCTTTTACATAATGAGGTAAAATTTCCTTTTTCAATTCCGTAACTCATAGCTTTCATAATCAATACTTTTGGTGCACTACAGTACCAATAAACCCTTTGTTTCCTAGCAAAATATTCAGACATATAGTTTTATGTTTCTCTTCAAAAATACTGGGCCTCCTAAACTAACCGTGAATCCTCCCTGTTCTCACTTTATAGAACTGATGCTGATGTCACCTCTCACTCTCTAGATAACACTGGAATTAAACAACATTACTCAGGACATCTTGTTGGATAGTTGGTATTCTTTTAAAAAGGTTCAGTGAAGAGATGCTTACAAAAAAGAGAATAATGAGTCTGAAGCTGTTGAGTAGAAAAAAAACAGGAACTGGACACTTCTCTTTTGCGTTCTTCTGAAAAAGATCCAAGATCCCTCTGTCCCTTTAGTGGTGACTTAATGTTTTACTGACAGTCTGTGTCTAGAAATCACACTCTGAAAAAAAAGGACCACACAGTAGGAGCTCAGTTTTCCTACCAGCACAACAAAAATGCTATGTTTGTTTGCTTTGCTTAGTGACTAATCAGTTATAATAAAATTTTGTCAGGTGTGCCTTTGGAATTAGGAATAACTTGACAGTAATCCTCTTACTTTCTAGCTTTGGAGTTCTGGTCTGCAGCACTTGGCTATAGATTGCACGGAGACAAAAAAAAAAAGAATTTTGGATTGATCTGTGACAAAACACAATGTGTTTTTTACTGACTGACTTTGCTCTTCTGACCATCTGAGACATCTAAAAATCTTCAAAACAAATGCAGTGGTGTCCATTCACAGTGTTTTACAACAATTAAATAAGAAAGAATTCCTGAGTAATTTTTCCCTGTTTCGTAATCAACAGACTGTCTGCTGATATAATTGTCTGGACATCTAAACCAGCAGACAGTTCTTTCTAGAACTTGTTCTTCTCCAACCCAAAGTGAAATTCTCTCAAAAGTATCTGAAACTCAGGAGTTTCAGAAACTGCAAATCGTGAGCTGCCCCTTCCTCTGGTTTATTTATCTATAAAAGTGATATTTTTAGCATGATTTATGATACAAACATTAACTTAATTTCAGTGTGTTTCTTGGAAATAATGGAAGTGATGTAATAGTTCTAAAGAAAGATACATAGGTATACTCCTTACAGGCACAGACAGATAAAATGTACGTATGAGACTCCAAGATCTGCAACAGCTTGAAGCCTTTCTTATTTCCTCTTTTCCTTCTCTATAAGTATCGGTATACAAAAATGACTAGATGAATTCACAGCTACAACAGAGCTAAATGTTTCTCTCTGCTAAGCTACTGCACTTGAGTATATTTTTAAGAGCTTTCTTTTATATGAGGATCTATTATTATTCTGTGCAGGTTCAGAGGTTGCTCTCCGCTCATATATATTGATTCAAAGACTGCACGACAAACTCCCATACCATAAAAGTACAGTTACATCAGAACATATGAGGTACCCTGTGGGGTCAGACTGGTTATGCACATACCTCATCCTCTAGTCTGTCTCTTAGAGGAGCAATAACAGATCCTATTTGGATACACTTTCTTGTCAATTCCTCTTTTAGTCTCCCAGCTTCCAAAATGATTGTTAAAGGGATGTTGCAGAATATCAGATAGTTACCACTCAAAGCCTGGTACACCAAGATAATACAAGGGTGGGTTGGAAAGAACAAGGTTGGAGTTAAACTGCAAAAAGTTGCACACCTTTACACTGAAATGGCCAATTAGAACTGACAATGTAATAGAACTTCAAGAACCTCTTTGGTACATTTATGGACCAGTAAATCTAAGATTGTGTTCTTTTTGTAAAGGCCTCCTTAAGTGGAAATAGATTTTCCTGTTCAGAAGATTCAGTTTTAGTTCATTTTTCCCTGCTTGACTTTTATTTGAACTGTGCAGATTTTGTCTACTTAAGAAGATTCCACGGGAAATGGAAAACAGGTGACACAACACATTGCTAGAACTTGAAAGCTAACTGATGACAAAGGAAAAAAAAGAGTTTGGTCTTCTACAGCTTGCAGTGCACATGCTGACTTAACGGTATGTGGAGAAGATGTGTGCTGATGGTGGGATATTTGTGATATGTGCATGACAATGTGGTTATATTAGAAACTGTGAATTAACTTGTGAAGTTACAAACTGATGAAGAAAACTATGCCCCTTGGATTAGCAGTGATAAATAGGTAAACAGACAAACCAGATAGACAAGTTTGTTAAGGACTTTCCCTTCTGTTTAATTTAATTTAAAAGGTTTTCCTGAGGAATTGTACACCTTAGGGACCTGAGTTAATTAGGGAACAGTAAGGCATGGGGAATGAGCTCCCTATGTGATAATATTTAGCTGCTGAGCAATGGATAAGAACATTAGTACCTTCTAATGTTACTATTTCAACAGTAAAAAGAGAGAATGTACACACTGAACATGAACTCAGTAGCCAGAAAATCTAGAAACTTTCTTCATTGAACATTAGACCCAGAATGTTGTACGCAAAGAGCTGGGGCCTAGCCAAAGGATTAGGTCTATTAAGTATTCAAGAGCTGTAGCTCAGAACCGGCATGAGCTGCAGCTGTGATCTCAAGTGCCAGTAACATTTGCAAGGACATGCATTATGTGCATGTGTGTGTGTATATATATATATATATATGTACATATATATATACATATATAAAAATAAATCCTCATCTCCTCTCTCCATGTGGCTACTGCTGGTATACCACTGCTCAAGCTGGTTCTCCCTGAATGAAGAAACACCTGCCTAAGCTGACTCTTAGCAATGGTAATGGCATTTAGGCTTTGCTGTTAGGTTGGGGTCACAGCTGCCTGCTAGGGGCTCCCTGGTGTGCAGCTGGAGCACTAAGATCCTGCTTGCTCATAAAGCAGCAGTAGGAGTCGCTGCTTTCTAATCCTACTCCCTGACTAAGCTCTCCTTGCAGTGAATGAAGAGAGCCTCAATTATGCACTCTGTCATCATCTTTCACGGCCTGGCACAAGGGAAATAAAACCCTTTTTTTCTCCCTTCAAAGAAAACTTCTCGTGAACGTAGGATTGCAGTGCATTACCCACTTCACGCAGGCTGCTGGGTTCAGGCCAGGTCTTCCTTCCCACGGGACGGGTCTTTGGCTGCTGGGCTGACGCCGCGGCCTACGGACCCGTCCTGCCAGCCGTTACGTGGTGCACACACGTACCGACGGCGTTCGGAGGGCCGGAGCTTCTTGCCTCTAAGAGTCACGCTCTGGAGCCGAGCCGCTCACACAGCGTGCCTGCCGGTTGCCAAGCTGCACCAGTGCCTTTCCGCTGCCGCAGCGCGTAGCCCGGGGTGCCAGCCCGGCCGCTCGAGGCGGGCAGCTCCTGCTTTTGGCGGGGACGGGTCCCCTCCCGCCTCAACCTCGGGCACCCCCGGCAACACCCGTGTCCGGCCGGCCCCGCGCTGCCGCGAGGCAGAACCCAATACAGCAGCAGGGGAATGCGGCTCCCGCACGCTGCGGCGCGGAGTCGCCCGGGTCTCCGTCGCTGCCTCAGAACGGCGGCGAGTACCGGCGGCGGCGGCGGCGGCGGCGGCCCCGCCCGGGGACTGCATTGCCCAGAGGGCCCCGCGGCCCCGAGGCTGCGCGGGGGTGGCTAGAGGGGCTCCGGGAATCTCAACCAACCCAGGGCTCAGCGCCGCCTCGGCTGTGCCCGCCTCTGCCGCTGTGACTGACCCGGCTGAGAGCCAATCGGCTGGCAGAAATCTCCGCGGCCGCCCAATCGGCGCTCCGGAAGCATGGCGGCGGGCGGGTGCCGGAGCGCGGCGGACTCGGTGGCGCCGCGGCAGGGGAAGGGCGACCGCGGCGGCCGTAGCGGCGTGGCAGCAGTCGGAGCGGGACCGCCGCAGGGATGGCGGCGGCTCGCAGGTTAACGCCTGCGGGGTGGGCCGCGGGCCGCCCGTAACCCTCCGAGCGGCCCTCGGCGCCGCGCGCAGCAGTTACGCCTCCCCGCGGGCGGGCCGGCTCCCGCCCGGCACCGCAGTCGCTATAGAGACCGCGCCGCACGCCACGGGGCGGAGGCTGGGCCGGGGGCCTCCTCTCTAGCCCCCCCCGCCCCGCTCGGCTCCGCTGCCCGCAGGCCATCACCGCGGCGGCGGTCGGCACCGTGCTCCGCAGGGACCCGCGGGGACGCGGCGCCCCGAGGAACCGCCGCCGCCGCCTCGGCTCCGTTCCAGGTGAGGAGACGCGGCGCTGCCTCGCGCCCGCCCCGGGGCTGAGGGAGCGTGGGGGTCGCGGCACGGGGGGCGGGCGGGGGTTGAAGAGCGGTCCCGGCGGTTCCTAGCCTGCCCCCAGGGCTGGGATTTACGGGCGCTCCGTCCCTCCCTCTCGCTTGCCGCAAGGAGAGTGGCGCCGCGGGGAGGGCTTGCGGCCCCGTGCAGCCGCACCGCCGGCCGCGCGTTGTGGCGGGCGGCAGGGCGCGGTGCGGTCCGTCCGTCCGTCCGGCAATCTGCTGCCCCGAGTCTCGCAGCCATTAGCGGCGGCATCGGTACGTGAACGCGGCTCCGCCTGGCTAGGCCGCGATGTGTGCTCACTACGGGTAATAGTAAACATACGGGCTGCGTAGGGACGGCGTTTAGGAGAGCGTCGTTGTGTGTTCTCCTGGAGGAAGGGAGAGAGGAATGCCTCGCTCCGAAGGCTGCCGGGATCCCCGGGCCTGTGGTCGCATCCCTGGGTACGGCGCGGGAGCACAGGGGACAAAGATCGGCGCGGGGCCGGTAACCGGGTAATGTCAGTGCAGCATGGGGGAGGGGGTGGGCAAAACAGAGCCCCGTGCTGCTTCTGAGCGCGGCCTTTTGGGAAGCACCAACGCTATTCATTATTAATACGGAAAGGACTGTGGAAAATGGGTTATGAAATAGCTCGTAATAGCTCTCTTTGGCCGGGTGTGCAGAACCAGTTGAATTTCGGGTGAATTATTCAGAACAGTTATGTGTATTGACGGGAAGGTGGAGAACCCCCAGACAAAACGTATTTTTAGTTTGGAATCGTGTTGGCCTTAAAGTGTAGAATTAGTTTCCATGCTGTGGTTCTGGACGAACAAAACCACCACCGACGAGAGTTCTTACATATTCTCCATAGTTAATGCCATGCCTCTGTGTACGTCAGATGGTTTCAGCTGCTGTATCTGAGCAAACAAAAGATGAAAGCCTGCTTCACTGCTTGTTTAGTTTTGGAAATGTTTGGGGTGCTTCTTAATGGCATGGTGCAAATGTATCTACCACTTCTCTTCTGTGTTAATGTCACAGAATACTTTGTGATGATCCCTCTGCTTTACAGTGTGAACTGTTTACAAAGTATTAAGTTTATAAATGAGAAGTGTGCTCGTTGACGTTGATTTAGTCTGTAAGAAAATCTGACTGCAGTAATGCACTTCCTCATCTGTAAAAAGCTGTTTTGAAAATGAAGATACCGCAGTTATAAAAATGCAAAGATGGATTTGATTGTGACAAATACTTTGTTCTTCTTTGATGTATTTTGATGTACCATTGTGCTCTTGAAATCCAGCATCCTTTTAGATATGTTACTTTCTAAGTGTGAAAGGTTAGAAGAGAAGAGCCGTGTGTGAGGACACAACGTCAAGATGCTGGTTGGGCTTGGTGTGGTCGTGGCACTACCTCTGGATGCGGTAGTTTCTCTTATCTCTGACATCACAAATTCCAGAGAGGTTTTTCCAGAGTCACTGATTAAATCAAGAAAGATTTTAGAGTGTAATTAAAAGAGAAGGATGTGTGATGTTTTCCCAGTTAGAAACTGATTTCTGACTGATAAGCTTCTGCTGATTCTCAGTGTATGGATACCTAAGGTTAAACACTTGCTTAGCATGTGAATTTGTGCTATATAGTGTGTTAATATACTCCTGTGTTTTCTGTTTCGGCTGAGACTCGTTTATCTAGTGGGAATGAATTGATGCTCAGTAACAGGAGACGTGCAGTTTCTGTGTTTCTCAGTGTTTTGTGTTGTGCCACTCCTGCTCTGTTAAACCCTGACACAAAGCCTTTGTGTTTGGCTAGAGGGGAGGAGGAACAGCTGCCTCCTCTGCGTAAGACACTGACTGGGGTCCTTCCTGGTCTCTTAGGGATGCATCAAATGCCGTCCAGCCGCTGTCCTTCCTCCCTCTGCCTACCTCGTAAGGCACTCTGCTCTTGGCAGGGAAACCTGAGCTTCACTGCATTGATCTCACAGATCAATGTGTTGTGCCATGCATCTAGGAGAAAGGTCTGACAAGCTAATTGCTCAGGTAGAGATGTGCATGAGTTTAAGCATGCAAAGTTGACTAAATGTGAGCTGTACGTTAAGGGGTCCGATAGATTGTGTTTTGTTTAAAAATGACTTACTGTCAGCTTGGTTTCTTGTCAGTGATGGGGATGAAAGAAGCTTTTTCAAATGCATGATCTGTAACATTTTTCTTTTACAAACTAGTGCTTAGGCTGCCTGAATGGGAATTAGTACAGTAATATATAACTCAAAATTATTTTGGGCAGTTGTGAGAGTACAAGTAAGTGGGGCAGTTTAACTTTCTGCTTTTTCATGCCAACGGAGTGTTCTGATGGTTGTGCTGTATTCCAAGTCAAGTAGTGTTGGAATAAAAGTGGATTTCCCTGCCTTTGTTGGAAACACCAAATACTGTGTAAGACTGCTGTTAGCAGCCATACCCATAACAGTTGCTTCCTTGAAAATATTCATCCAATCTTTTACTTGTCATTATTATTACAACTTTAGTGTATTATTGGTATCTTTTTTTTTTTCTTCCTACAGTGATAACTGTTATTTCCTGTATTACTGTAACACATCAATTATTTTGAAGCATAATTAGTAGAAAATAAGAAGAATGTAATGTGACCTTGTGACTCTTCGTCTCTTGCTTTGGTTGAATATCTTTTCCTCAGTTTTGAGAAGTCCTGCAAGCCATGTTTTGAATAACTTACTCTTCAAATCTGTTTCTCAGTTAACAGAGAGAAGTCTTTGAAAACTTGAAGGAGCTTTTTGGGGAGTAGGGAAGGATTGAATTCGGGAGGAGAGAGGGAAAGGAGGGCAGATTGTGAGACTTAAGATGTCTGTAGCATTTTTGTAAATCTGTTGTGAAGACTTCAAAAATTGGTTCATTGCTATGTTCAGGCGTATTTTCTTTTTCCTGTGAGTCTTGTACTTTGTGGTTGATTCTGTGATGAAAAGCGTTGCTCAAATGCTTTTCAAAATGTTATTTTATGCTGTTGCTTTGTCTCCAAAGAGAGTAATCAATTTTTGGCAATTAAGTTGTTTGCACTGATGAGGAATCCCATATGATAATTCTTCCTTTCAGAGAAATGTGTGTGTGTGCATATGTTGCTTTGCCTTGAGTCTGGTTGCAGCTGGGGGAGAGGAGGGCTGCCTGTTCTTCTTGGGTGAAGTTGATGAGCTCGTTCATGCTATCAGAGATGGAAGTCAGATTTTGCAATGTGCAGCCATCTGATGTATAAAGAAAGGGTAAAGTATGCTGAACTTGCTTTGACAGCTTTTAAAAGATGTGAAATTGTTTTAATGTGAAACCCCTTTCTTATTCCTGAATGTTGCAAAGGGATTCATTAGGTGATGCAGAGATGAGTTAGTAACTGGAGCTAAAATGGGGAAAAATTGAAGTGATCAAAGTAGACATCATCCTGACTTGCCGAAATATAAATAATATTGTTAAGTTTTTGATGCCTTGCTCTCTCAGCTGGAGTTGCCAAATACTGTTCCTGTGTTAGTAGGCTGGTTTCAGTGGACTTGTCTACAGTTAAAGAAGATGGCCTTGTGTAGTTGGTGGGTTCTGAGTACTTGGGAACTACCTCTAGTCAGCAGCTGCCTTTCGACTCTGCACTCTATTACATCCCAAAGAATTTTCAGGTATTTGTTGCTTTCCTCATGCTGCCTCTCATTATGTTCAGATTTTGCAACATTTCTAGCAAAAGTTATTTGATACAATGTTCTGCAGAAGAGTAGTAGAATTAGGTTGCTTTGTGTACCAGCAGGTTGTATTTTGTTGCAGCTGTTAAGTTTACTGCTACAACGGGAATGCTACAAATGCTATTCTTGTCCAGCAGTACTGCTTCTGAGCGAATTAAGCACATCTGTTTAGCTTCTATGTTGACTCTTTGAAAAAAGAAATAAAAAAAATGAGGTGAGGAGGTGATCTGTAGATCTATAAATAAAGCGTGCTTCCCTTTAGCATACAGTGTTCTTAGAGGATTGGTGTCATTATTTTGTTGTGAACAGCATTATGTCCAGTTATTTACAATCTCAAAATGGTTGTTATTTCCCTGTCTTTTCATTTGTCAGCATCCTGCACTACATAGATCCAGAAAGTGCGTTATCTGATGATTATATGAAAAGAGGAATGTCTATGCTATTCCTTGAATTTCATTGGGTATTCTGCCTTTGCATGTGATGCTCTGACTTTCTGTTTCCAGTAAAATCAAGGGATTTGAAGAAGAATCAGCCTCAAGCATACTGGCCTGTTGTACCCCCCAGAGCCAAAGGAGTGGAATTGATATTAGATCAGGATGCTATTTCAGTGTAACATTTATCTACTGTTGTGTAAGGCTCCAGGGATTATTGTGCTGATCACGATGATTTGGGTGAAATGATATTTCTACAGTTTTGAGTGAGACAGTATTTCCACTGGGGAAAACTGTGGAACATTTCATCCGGATGGAGCAAACTCATGAAAGAATCATAAGACAGATCAGTAAGAAGAAAGTGTTTATTGGTCTTGTGGGAGAAATGTGTTAGCTAACCCAGGCAGTTTTTGTCTTGACTAGGTAAGAACTAAGAAATGCTGAAACTGAGGAGCAAATTTGAGTCTCTCACAGTAAAGCAGATGCATAGAGGAAAGAAACTCCATCGCTTACTGTTTCGTTGTTGGCATTTACTTACAGACATGCATACACAGAAACATAATTTTCATATGTTAGCTTCTGCAGATGAAATTACAGATTATTGTTGAACCGAAGAACCAGTTACTATTTAAAAGGAGAAGAATGTGTCTTCTGCCTGTGTCTTTTCTAGCACCCGTTGATCTCTGAGCTGTGCCTGTACAAACTCATAGGCTTGGTAGTGAGTGATTCTAAGAAGGGAGTTGTTTATATTGCTTTTTTTTTTTTTTTTCTGAGATAGGTTTATAATTCTTAATAGGTCCTGCTGTTTGGTGCATCTTCACTCTGAATGGCTAGCTGAAGGAAGCTGTCATAACCAGATCCTTTCTGGTGCCACAGGCTTGGTGCTTGGTTGGTGGTTTCTGCCTACTGTCAACTCAGAGAGGAGGCAAGAATCGGAGGAGCATTTTATCTGGAAGTGTTTCCTTAGGTCATGTTCTGCTTCCTTTCCAATTGATTAAGAGTGGGAAACTTGGACTAGTTGTTTCATTTGGTCTGGACACTTCTTAGTGTTGATACTGTTCTTATATATTTAAATGAGGAATCCATTGAAATCATTAATGCAGCCTTACAATAATAGAATATCCTCAGGTCTTTTTGTTTGTAAGTGATCTAAATGTTCAACCTCTGACTATCAGGATTTTCTGTGTCGGAATGGATTTCTTGTGATTCCTTAAGTTTAAGCTGCTTTTGTTTGGTAACCTAACGGCATTGAGCTTTGTGATTCTCCCACTCGATACATGTTGTCCAATGCTTTAATAGCTGTTTTCTGCCCCTTTTCTTGACATGCGAACACAGAAAATGGGTGTAGTACTCCAGCAACAATTCTAACACTAGCAGGTAGAGAGGTGTTACGATCTCCCAAAGTATTTATTTGCCTACTCATCTGTGGTTGTCAGAGCCTTACTGCTGCAGTAGATGGATCTAATTAGGAGTGACTGATTATCTGTATCATGTCAGATGATGCTTCTGTGTGTTCTTTGCTCCCTGATGTATAATGTCCTCTATTATTTGAGTTGGAACACATGCAGTTTGATTGCAGTACATTAAATGGCTGACACTGTTTGTTCTATGCCACTTCTTTATCTTAGGATCAGCTACAGACTTTGTATATTGTTTTTCCTAAACTTTTAATAACAAAGATGTGATTAAAGTGATTCCTATTGGGACTAATTAGAGCAGCATTAGTTCAGCTAAGTTAGTTATATTTTGAGACCTATTCTTTATTGTGATCTACTCATTTTTCTGCCGTTTTAGTTTCTTAAAAACAGACTTCTGTGTGGTACGTATCTCATGGAGTATCTCACGGAGGTGTCATTGCCATACAGTCTTTATGGGCCAAAGTTGTAATCTTATCGTTCAAAAGTTACTTTGACAAGAACATCAGTTGAACGGCAGCTCTTATGTTACGTTTCGCTTATTCTCGAAGCTTCGTTTATGCGCGGTGTGTCCCGGCGCTGCTTGGTACCCGCGGCTGGCTGCGGCTCCCAGCCCCGGCAGGCCGTGCTGCTCCGAGCTGCGCTCCCGCCTGGCCGCGCCCGCGCGGAGCTGGCCATGGTGCTGAGCGCCGCCCTCGGGATGCGAGGCCGCTCTGACCAGCTCCTGGATCCGCGTTCTGCCCTTGGACCTCGGCTGCAAACCTTTCTGCCTACTCTCTGCTGTGGAAGAGGTTTCCCCAGAAGCACCAGTTGTGGATTTCTCGCGGCCCCGCTCGTGTTACATTCATCGTTAGTAGCAGATTCCTTGTGGTCCAAATTACATCATAGGTGTTTATACCAGCCTTGAGCGAGAGAGAGAAACTCGTGCAGTTCTGTTAGCGCCACTATAAGGTGAAACTTGAGTGATCGCAGTCCATCAGAATGAATTTTAGATAGTGTATGAAGTGTAAAATCGTAGCTCTCACTGTTTTGTGATCTCACAGCCCTGGTCCTCATCAGAGTCCTAAAGAACAGCATCCAAAGATGAGCCTGGAAAATAATACATATATAAGCAGGTTTCAGCTTATTATAAACATTTAAAAATGTATTTTCATCTGCTTTCCACTAATCACTGTATTCTCCCTTTCTCCCCACGCTACTCATTTCTTTCTCATGTACTTCAAACATGATTATTAATGGCGCCATTTCCAATAGTTACTAAATATACTACATATAACCCTCTCCTCCCCCCCAGCACTCAAATAAAACTTAGAAAAATGCACCTGAGACTTTCCTTCCTTGTGTTGCTCCCATCACCAGCTTTCTCAGCTTGACAAAGTTTCAGTAGACAGATAGTCCTTCGATCAGACTTGTCAGCTGATAATGACTGACAAATGGATTAAAGAAATATACTTCTGCCCTGATCCCCCTGCATACTAGCCTTGCAGGGTTTTAAATATTTAATAATGTGGTAAAAGCCTAGTCCTCCTAGGGCAAGAAATTCTATGTCAGCAGAAGCATCTGATTACTTAGCTAGCAAATGCTGTAGAAATCTCTTCATCATTCTTCCTTGTTAATACGTAGTGCTAGACCAAAATTAGATGCATATGTACTGAATATAATCAGGGCAAAAATATTTTAATCCAGTGATAAGAATTGAATTCTAAAAAATCCCCTGTCTTTATATAGGATTCACATTTAATCTGTTTCCCGTGGAAAGGTAGTAAAATTAAGATGACAATTTAACTAAAATTCAGAGATTCCTTATAAAATTATATTGAGGAATAACCCACTGAATTTATTTAGAGAAGTGAAAATAATGTTAAGAGATTTGATTATTAAATCAATTCTGGCAACAGAATTATTTTGTAGATGGCATCATGTGTCTTCTACATTTTATGGTAGCTGTTTCTGGCTGTTCATGAGAGGTATTTTTTTGTTGTTGCTATGTGATGTTTTATTTTTTTCTTTTTCCCCCTGAATTAAACACATCATTGGAAATGCCTTGAGTCAGCCTCAGGTAGATACAGAAGTCACAGCTTTGGGGAGCTTTTTATACTCTTGCTTCTCTTGATGCTCAGGTCTTCAGCAGCCTAAAATTTTCTAGTTGCGTCACCTGTATAAAAATGGTTGCTTATGTAACTGCTACCTGAGGTAACAAACTTTCATTCAGAAGTTGATTTCTTTGAACTCCAAATGTTGCTTAGCTGTCCTCAAACTTCACTGTGAGCAAATACATCGCATGAATTTTCATTGCTAAAAATCTGACCTAGAATCCCTCAACCAGCTACATTAAATAAACTTGAGGTTAAGAGACATGTATTAATATGTTGGTTCTCTGCATCCAACCAGTAGAATTAATCAAATGTAATGATGAAAGGCATTTCCTTATCTGAAGCCAGATACTGGGATGAAAAGACATCCTTTGTCTAATCAATATCCTTCTGCAACCGTCTATAGTCTATTTTTTTTTTCATATTGATCTTTGTGTGCAACAAGTCACATGCTAAAATGATAAGCAGAGATGATTGACTTCTTAGGGTTGGCATAAGATCCACTTGGCTTGAACCTTGTGGCATCTGATGAAAGATAAAGTAATGGAAAAATTGCAAGTAATAATGAACTCATGGATAAGACATATTTGCTGTTTTCAAGTAATTGATGTGTGGAAGTCATCCATGATCCTCACAGCTATGGAAAAGTTCACACATCCACAATAACTAATAATCACACCATACTTAAAAACTCTATTGGCTCAACTCTGCATGCATAATTTTCCCAACTGAGGAGTGTTTAGTTTCATTGGGAAGAACTATTGGTTATGTGAGAAGTAGGCGGGGCATTAAAAATAAAGAAATAACATGATTGTGATATGATTGTTATTTAAAAGATTTATGCTTGTGTGGTTTTAGCATGTTTTTTGTTTAAAACTAAATTCAAATGCAGATTCCATAAAGCAGCAAAAGATTAAAGATGATTTTAGATATTCAAATTAATATTTTGGCAAGAATATTAGAGTGGAGGAGAAATAAATGCACTCCATAAAGCAAGGCTCTTATGGGGGATAGAGTAGCTGGCAGTAGCGATTTCTAGCTAATTTTAACACCAACATTGCTTTTCTTTACTTGTAAACATCAGTCCTTTAAACTAGCACTTCCAGTTTGAAAGCAGTTCCACCCAATCCCTGCCTTCAGGAGGGTTTGTTTTGCCACATAGTAATTCAAATTAGGGAACTATTCTATCTTAAGACTAAATTTTTCTGTGAATCTCTGATTTTAAGAAAGTTTTAGAAAAGTACTGCTGCCAAAATTTGTGATTACAACCTCTCTGTCATGTGGTATAACTTGCAAGAACAACATACATAGGAAAAAGTAGTGCTTCCTAGGCTGATTCTGTCTTTTTATTAATCTAAAGAGCTGTTGTAATTCAAGTAGCAGTGCTTATCGTTAGAGGATGATATTATGTGAGTATGATTATGTGATGTTAAGTGGTTTTGATAGTGCTGCAGATTTTTAACATTTGAGAATCTTTTATTGTAACTGCTTATTCTGTGACTAGCCTAACATTATAGCAGTAAGTATAATTTAAAATTTTACGTCAAAGGATTTTAGCAAAAGCAGCATTGTAAAAGAATATCTGATATTTTTTTAAAGAATATAAATGTTATAACCACATATACTAAGGAACAGTAATGAATGAATGTAACCAAAAGTGAGATGCGTTTAATAGCCTATGAATGGTTTGATCTCTGCTATGTTTAAAAATGCTCCAAGCTATATTTCCTTTGATCTCTCTTTGTGGTTTTTTTTTTTTTTTTGGATGAAAGTTAATATTTAGTAAAAGACACATGGAAATTCACTTTCAGGAGTCATTAGTCATTATTTTCTTAAATACATATTGTAATAGATAGTGATACTTCAGCTGGGGTGTGCATTTCTGATTTTAATGAATCACAAAATTGCTCTTTGTTAAGGGTAACAAATCTTAAAAGGAATATTACTCTTCAGTCATAAGTTGAAAAAACATGAGCAAATATGAAAATTGTTGACAGTCACAGGGATGTGCTATAGGTGCAAGTTATTAAGTCAGAATAATTTCATTGTTGAAATGGTCTGCAGCATGATTTGATGCACTTTGATTAGAGGTAGAATTCAAGTTTTTAATATTAGTGATTAGCGTTAGTTTTTAATGTGTATATGAAAAATCTGAATTTGAATGAGAAGTATGATGATGGAGGGCATGGGAAGTGTGTCAACTGATGGGAAGAGTACTATAAATAGATATATTGAGATTATTATAGACAAAACTCAGTATAAAAGGGGAAGGTGAAATGATGGAACAAACTGTACTTGGAGATCCTGAATGTTTTTTGCATACAAGATTTTTTTCTTTTTCTCCAAGTAGTTGCCTGATGGAGGAGCTAGAGAAAAAGAGTTCACTTGAGTTGGAGTTGCTTGCTTTCTGTCATCGTTCCAATAACAGCTAGCTAGCCAATAGGTTTAGGATTGGAACTTCTTTGAAGCAAATGACAAAATGTTGCAGGCAAGTATTTAATTCAAATTGCAGCTCCTCAGTTCAGATAATTTGAAATTATGGCACTCTAGGGAACAGAATTTCTCCTCTCTCCATCTTCCCAGACATAATGTATGAATGTATAGTTGTTTCGTTTTTTGGTAGGAAGTACTTGAATGGTATGCAATACTCAAGGTACCAGTGAACCAGGGATATATAAAAAAGCAGAGATGATCTTTGTGTTGTCCTCTGTTTCGTCTGAATTGCTAATGTTTGATTTTATTGCTTTTTGACTGCTATTTATCATTAAGTTGCCATCGCTTTTAACTGTGTATCATAAAAAAAACAATATCTTATTTTTGGTTGCCAGTAGTCTGTTGCATTTTTAATGAGAAGTTATGATTATTTTTTCTGATGTACATAATTTTACATTTATCTATGCATAACCTCAACTGATATTTCATTCCCAAGTTATTTGGTACCGTAAGGTCACTCAGCAGTTCCTCTTAGTTGTCTCTTGTCTTTTCTTTCTTCCTTTTTTAAAAACACAAACAAACAAACAAAAACCCAACACTAAATGACATGTTGTCAACCAACTTCAGTTATTTTAGTTCTAGTTCTGCTTTCCAGATTGTCTATGGAAATATTGATTGGTGCTGATCGTACCTTGCTCCTTGCAGAACTAGTGACTTCTTTCCTTTGTCTGAAGTGACTGCTTAGTCTTGTTTTGTGCCTTTTAACAAGTTATTGTGTAAAGCACTTGTCCTTTTATGCCATATCTGTTTAGTTTCTTTAAAAAGACTTGTCAGATACTTTTTAGGAATACTGGATTGTGCGTACCAGTGTGACTGTTTGTTTAAAAACTCCGAGATTTGGAATTAGTTCTTTATTTCAAGAAACCATATTATCTTCTCAACTATATCCCTTTTATTCCAATGTTCAGTAGTTCTGTTCATCGTTACAACATCTACCTACTTTCCTAGGTGCAAATATCAGATTCCCAAAACTGAGGTTTATTGGATGTCACATGTAACCCTTCTTAAAAAATTGACAATATATTTGCCACGCTCAAATCCTAATATACCACTGCATTTACAAGTGAGACCTTTTGTGCCGTCATTTATAGATCAGTTATTTCACTCTCAAGCTTCTTTCAGGCTTTGGTGAATACCATCAAATGATGACATTCATTTTTGTTTTATGTATTCCCTATGCGTTTCAATTTAAAGGCAAATCTTCTGATGAGTTTCCTAAAGCAGCATTTTTCCTGGGTACTTTCTCATTTTCTTTCACTGTCAACACAGATGCAAAAAGTCACTGAATTTCTCTATTGCAGTCTTACTTTCTTTGAATGTAGTTCTTATACCTTGACAATTTATTCTTCCTACGTATTCTCTGGTAAGTTTTACCATCTTGGGATTTTTTTAAATTAGTTTTAGTGTATTTTATTTATTTCTCAGTCTATTTTGCTTTGTCTCAGTTGCTCTTTTGCACCTTCAGTAACTTACCATTTTTTTAAAACTACATACTTTTTTGTTGTTTAGGAGTTCTCCTAATCTACTGTTCATTTATGTGGGATTTTTTTTTTTTAAACTTCCTTCAGATCTGTCTTAATTGCTATTTTATGCTCTGCTCTGTGCTTCCTACTTGGTCTATATTAGACTGCTTGGTTTGCAAGACCAAAATGAAGCTAAACTGGGAGTTAAGTTCAGACAGTCTTTAAAGAATGTGACCATGAATTATGTCACAAGCTAAATAATGATCTTCTTGAAGAAAAATTGTGTTTAAATATCCAAGAAATCCATTCCAAAATTTGAAAGCAGTGCTATTAGTGATCCAGATAGAAGATCATGAGTCAGGTTTTCTATATATGAATAATTTGTGCAATAATATATTTTTCAGTGGAACTTGAATTAAAAATGTAAATATTGATCTTCATAAGTGATGACTCATCAGCCTAAAAATAACAGCTCTCTGTTCTGTACTTTGTATTCACAGATGATCTAGAAAAGGTGCGAATAGTGAAGTGACAGTGATGATAAAAGGGCATTGAGAATAGTAAAGCTGTAGACAGGCATGGAAGAACTGCAGAAAGACACTGTAACTCTGAGGTAATTATAGATGGAAAATTATTGTAAAGGAGTGCATAGATGGAAATCGTTTTGAAATGTACACAGTGATAGGCCAACCTCTCTGCAATCTTGCAGACTTTCTGAAAATAGCGGTCCAGTGCCTAAGAACATCTCATATGGTTTGTGGTAGATCAGGGAAAAGTACACGGAAAGGGGAAAAACGAATCGGTAAAAGAATAAATAGATGAAGAGAGACATGAAGGGAATATGACAGCAAGCTATTCCCTGCATGGGTCCAAAAAGTGAACAGGGAACAATTGCAAACTTTACCTTCCAGTTCAAAGGTTAGTGAGCCTCAAATGTAAGTAACAGAAGATAAATTGAAAACAAATAGTTCTTTCCACAGCATGGAAATAAATTGTAGTTTATTTGTAGTGATGTTATGGACGCTAAAAGCTTTCATGGGTTCAGAAAATATATGATGAATTCAGAGCTGGAAAATCTTAAATATCATCTTTGGCTCAAAAGCAGTTTTTTGTGCCAGCTTTTTATATCCTCAGAAAGTATGTCGGAAAAGTATGATAATATGGTTTCTGCATCCTTTTTTTCTTCCCTCTGCATATGCTGTTGGCAGCAGTCACAGACAGGAGATTGGGTTGAATAGAACTTTGATCTAACTCATCTGTCTGCTCTCATGATTAGCTGTCCATGCTGTCTACTCTTCTACTGTCTAAATTAATTATAGGTTAAGTGTCTACTACAAACTAAATTCATATATATATATTTTTAATTTGTCCCAACTTGTAAATACTGTTGCCAGAGTTCCACTTGAGTTTCTTAATACCTGTCTCCCATTTCATACCAGTCATTATTGCTTGAAGACATGATGAAATCCTTCTTCAGGCCAGGTCATGTTGTTGACTCTAACACTTCCTCGGAAGATCTTGGCCTGAATGGTTTTCACAAGCAGATTCATGATTCTGTCATTGCTGAGCTACTCATCTCCTTTGTTTTTCTGGACATTGCTTTCTGATGCAGATAGTGCCTTGGGCCCATTTGATCTCTGTGGACTAGCCTTTGAATGAGGCACTCCATGGCACTATAGAGAGTCTCCAAAGCCTCTTCAAACTGAGGATAAAGTGATACCTTGTGCTGTTCTGCTGGCAGTATGTCATTGTGCGTATATTTTAGTGACCTTAGTTCCACCTTCCTTCCAGCATAGCCAAGCACCAAACCATTTCCAACCTCGCATGTCCTTCAGCAATGCATTCCTTCGTTGAGCAGGTCAAAGCCCTAAGATTTTGGTAGACCTCCTCCATTACATGGGTGCACTCAATGCCATCTTCCTGACAGCTAAGCTCTTTTGGAGTAGTTTTGCATGGTTTAGCAGTTACTGATCTGATTTCCCGCATTTTTTTAAAAGGAGAGCTACACTCTTCAGATATTTAAAGAGATGACACTCCTATGTGTGTGCAGCCAATACTCTCTTTTTATCATAGTAGAACTGCAGATGCAGAATTAAGCACCCTTAAAGTAAGGATGCTAAGGAATTAGATGTGACAGATAAAAAGATAGAAATTCCTCTTTCTCCTGTTCTTCTTAGCAAATTATCAGATCTTATTCACCATCTATGATATTGCAGTGTGCTTTCTCAGCTGACTCAGAGGGAATTCTTGGCTTTTCTTGGTGATCACATCATGCATTGTGCTGTAGACTGGACACAGCACTCTGGACATAGTCTTGTGGTTTGCCAGCTGGACAGAGCTTGTTCTTCAGAGCTTTGCCAGTGCAGACAGCTGTTTGCTATTCATTTATCACCTGTGTGATCATCTCACCAAAGTTTTTCTTTTTTTCCAAAAAATTGAAGCATTTCCATTTATATGTAGGGTATACCCTAACCTTTACTTGATTGGATTAAATATTGAGAAATTAATGGCTTTTTGTTGTATATATCCCCTTGCACCTTTCTTTGAACAATCCTTATCAGGAGCTTTTTTTTTTCCTCTGTAAATTGCTACGTATCTCCTGCCTGGAGTTGGTAGAAGTTCTTCAGGCCATTGTGTTGTATGCCTTCTGTAGTTGTGCTTTGTTTGCCTGCACTGAGTGTTGGGTTTCCCAAATGAGGAAGTTGAATTAGCAAATAATAGAGGTAGGTTGTTGCTAGTGGAAAGGGCAATACTTTGGAGCATCTGAACAGATCTATTTATGTAATTCCTTGGTATGTAAGTTAGGGATATTGATGGTAATGATCCCAAGAAGCTAACCAACTATTCCAACACTTCAGAATGCTGGAAGCAAGAATTTTTATTTTGCTGACAAATTCAGACTGTAAATAGGTTGATAATATATTACTACTTAGCTATTTAAAATAAGTGCTTGATTTCAAGCAGTCATTTTATTGGTGTTCAAAACTACATTGCTCTATCACTTAACTCTATGGCACTAACATTTTTAAGAGGGTTTTAAAAGTAATTATTATAATTCTGTACATTTAAGTAATTGCAGAATTAACTGTGTGTTTAAAAATATTTTTACATCATGTAAGAGTTCAAAGAAATGGTTTCATTGAAGAAAGCCTTTTTGATAGTTAAAATAAATTCTTGTAATAGAAAAAAATACTGTTCTAATTCCATTTTACTTTATTATAAGTACTGTAACACTTATAGAGGATCTGAGACACAGGAGTACAGCTTTATTAACAAAAAGTGCTTTTAATGTTTTCAAATGAATTTTGTGGAAATTAATAATTCACTTTTTTTTTTTTTTTAGTCTGGAACTCACTCTGATTTGCAAGAATATTGATAATATTGTGTCATTTGTTACAAAGTTAACTTCTCCAAAGGATTGTGTTCCCACTTCTTCAGTGTTAAAGGCCCTCTGCTGTAGGCTGTAGTTTAATCCAGCCCTTCCCTGACCCCCAGCATCTATCTCCCACTCTTTCTCTTGGTCTCTTTGGACATAAATCTTTGTGCAGTTTTGTGACAAGTCAAATTAGGAAATTCAGCTGAAAAATACTGTGGCAAAAATAAATGACTACCTGACCAAAACTTTCTGCTTTTCTGTGTGTGGGAAATTGCATCCTTTATTCATTAGAGGAGACAGAGCTCTATAGGCTTTCCCTGTCACATAAATATCTAGTACTTCCTTTCTCTTATGGTAAGGTCTCAAGTGCCTTTTATTTCTGTTAGTCTAATCAAGCAACATAATGAAGTTTATTTTGATGCAATTGCTTTCAAGTAAAACTTAATTTTGATGTTGCTGCACTTATTTTGGACTTAAAAATGGTTTGTGTGCCTAAAATGTACACGTTTTTCTCTGCCTGTATCAGCTAGTTTAGTTAAAGATAATAATGTTTTGTGCTGGATTCTGTTGTGTATTGAAAAATAGTGTGGGAACTTGAAATACTTGTTTTTAAATAAGGCTGTTATCTTGAAATGAAATGGTATATATTTAATTTGTCTTCAAACTGAAGAAAATATTGCCACTTTTGTAATAACAACATAGCTGAATGTGCTGAAGTTGCCAGAAGGAAATCTAGGCTATTTGGCAGCAGATCACAAGACAGTTGGGAGCTTTTCACACCTGGAATCTGCAAATGGTAATGAGAATTTTGGTACCCAGAAGCTTGAGATAGGAAAAGATAAAATAGCATTGGTTAAGTATAGTTTTGTGGTTTGTCCTTTTTTTAAAATAATTTCTTCATAACCAGTACAGTTGGAAATTTAGGTTAAGGTCTTAGTTTTAGTTTTCTCATTGACCTGCTGGATAATGATTATCAGTTATGTTAAAGACCCTAACTTTGAATGAAGATATCTAGAAAATACTTAGTTTATAAGAGTAGAATATTTTTCAGATACACACTTAAAGCATTTAGATTTTGCATTTTGAACACGGACTTTACCATAAATTAAGAATTAAGACCTTTGAAAATGTCCTGTATTGATTCTCTGTTTATTCAGACTTGCTGAATGTTCCCTTGCTCCTTTAAGTTTTCTTCTCCAAGGTAGAAAGTACAGAAGTGGCAAGCAACTTTGGAAGGCAGCCATACAGAAATAATAACAGGAGTTCTTAATAGCAAAATGCTGATATTAGTCCACAGAAGTGGCCATAGAAGATATATACATGCATATATGTTTGTATGTATATACAAACACATGTACATATGTCTGTACATACATTCTGTGGAACAGAAGTAATCTGTCCTTGTTTTGTCCTGTGACTACATTCAGACTACTTTCTCACCCTTATGTTTAGATTTTAACATCTGCAAAGGCTGATTAGCAGATATTGGCTTCCGTTTAGGGTCGTCTCTAAAGAAATTCTAATATACACAAGCATACATGTACACAAATTACATGACAGTCTTTCCATTCTGGATTAGAGTCAGCTCTTAGAAATATGACAGTTTTTTGGGAAAGTTTTGCTTTGTCTAACTGCGTGTAATGTTTTAATATACTTGGTTGGATTAAATTAAAGAGTTCTTTTGGGTAGATGGTAAGTAGTTATAAGCAGTTTAAGTGGCTAGAAGAGTATTGAATACTGAATGCTGTTTGTACAATATTAAATTTGGTTATAAGCACCACTTGTCCTTTAACTGTATTATACTGTGGTCAGTTCCCAGACAAAGGAAGGCTTTTGTTGTGGAACAAAATCTGTACTTAATATTTTGTCCTAATTATTCCATGAACTATCACCTGGAAATAAATTGCCAAAGGGTTAATTGCCTTTAATTGTGATAATTCTGTTATCCTGTTTGTTTACTCTCTTGACATAAACTGATCTGATAGTGAAACTGATGGATATATAATTTCATGAAATGTGCTGCCATTAAAGAGGTTGTTGTTTAGGAGAGCAATAAAGAAAAGTTCACTTTGCAGAAAATGGCCTTACTGCCACCTGTAGAACTGCATTGTTAGAAGATTCCTCCCTCGATTGAGTAAGGGAAAGCTTGCACCTTAACTGTATGTCATTAACTACTCATTTGCTTCAGTAGAATATGGAACGTGCTGGAATGCTCTGATACTGTTTACTACCATTATAAAGTCTTCAGCTGCTTTGCTGAAAGCAATAGCTGGCTGTATTTCAGTAATATAAATGGTACTATCAGTGTTTTTTATGCACTTCTTAGTCATCTGTAACATTTAGAATGTGTCTGAACAATCTGAATTTGAGTCCTCTAAAATTCAGAAACTTTTCAGTTTTGTCTTGAACACCACTTCCAAAAAAAGTCCTTTAAAGGTAGTCCTCTCAAAAAATATCTTTCCATATGAATTTTAAGAGGGCTGTAGTCTGAACTGCATGAGTGTGTTTTTTTCTGTCAAGGTATTTACATAGTGCAATGCATTAATAATTCTTAACTCAGTGAAACTGAAAATTTGTTAAAGTCAAAAGAGCACACAGCAGAGCAGTGAAAATCAGTCTATATCAGAGTGTGAATAAGAACTTTAAAGGAACCTTGTTCTCTCAGCAGTGTAGGCATGTAAGCATCTGATACAGCTGTGATTTTGCAGAAATGTAAATCAGCTTTGGACTTAAATTAGGGAAAAAAGACTGTTAGCATAAACAAACAAAATTCATCTTTTCAAAAATTCATCTTAAGCATCGGTATAATTGAGTGTAATTCAGTGTGAGTGTCTAACTGGGAGTTACTGCCCATACCACAGGAAGAATCTGGAGCAAGGAGAGGCTTCTTAAAGGAGGACCACAGAGAAGACCCATGGGATAGGAAGGAAGGCTTAATTTAGAGGAGGCTAAAAATGATTTGATCTCTGTGTTTAGATGCTTAAATGAGGTAAAATTAGCAGGACTGGAATTCAGTTTCCAAAAGTGTGACAAAGTCCTGTGGTAAGAAACTAAAATTAGACGGGTTAAACCTTGAAAGAAAACCGTCTGCTCACTGTGAGGGAAGGGACTTGACAGAATGCTTTATAGAGGAGAGCAGGGAACTTGCAGCTTCTGATGACCAAGTATGTGTGCACATACACTGCAGAGGGTGAAGAGCTGCCTGAACAGGTAGAGGTTCTGACTAATTTTAAACTCTTGTGGCCTTGAAATCTACGTACATAAAAACTCCTACATTTGGGGAACACAAAGTTGTACAAATTAACTGCAACATGTTTGTAACATTTGTCTTTCTTAGGTGAAACAGTGCTTGGCTATTTTATGTGCAACAAAGTAGTGCTAGGTTTTTAAGCTTCAGGAGGTGATTAGCACCTTGGGGGTGCTAATTAGCATCAGGGGTCAGGAGAGAATTGCCTCCTGTCCACGATTCTTTAACATATCCTCAATTTTTGGTGTTTTAAATACTAGTCAGTGATAACGTAGAATAAATTTTCTTGCTTTGTAATGATATAGGATGGCAAGAGATTTAACAAGGAGTCAATATATTGGAATAGAGAAGAAAAGGCTGAGTGGAGGCCTAATGGTGGCCTAGAGCTCCTCATGAGGGGAGTGCATGGGCAGGACTGATCTCTGCTCTCTGGTGAAGGTGACAGGACCCAAGGGAACAGCATGGAGTGGATTGGGTATTAGGAAAAGTTTCTTCTCTAGCTCCCCAGGGCATTGATCACAGCCCCAAGTGCCGGTATTCAAGGAATGTTTGCACGGCACTCTCAGACACAGAAGTTGGATTTTGGATGCTGCTTTGTGGAGCCGGGAGCTGGGCTCAGTGATCCTCGTGGATCCCTTCCAACTCGGGATGTTCTGGTTCTTTATGAGTAAGATTGAGGAATTGTGCATAAGTGAAGATTTTTATCCTGGCCAGGCAGATGTTATCTACAGCATTATGGTACTTCTAAGGTAATTCTTAAAAATGTGGTATGTTTCTGTTGGTGTACATCTGTGTGGTAACACTGCATTCTGGGCTAGTTATTGATGCTCTCCTAGTGTGCTCAAGACTTTGGAAATTGAGAGATCTCAGAAATATTATCAGAGATGTGACTATAAGTTGTGATTTGAAATGTATATTAAAAAGGTATTTAATTGGATACTAGATCAAGGCTGATAGGAATACCAGTACAAAACTCTAAAACCATTGTTGTCATGTATTTAACAAAGTATTTACTATTTCTACAGATGATTAATTTCTCTTGTGAGAAAGCTTTAGCAAAATTCAAACTTGTCAATTTTTGATCTCATTCCAAGCAGATGAATACTTTCTGCACTGCTTTTTTTTTATTATTTTTATTTTTTTAATAAATAAACAAAACATGTGCCAGGGGAATAAAAGAAGTAGGAAAATAAAGAAAGATGTAGGAGTAAACACAGTACTTAGTGAAAAACACCACATAATTGGAAGGGGGTGGAAGGGTAAACAAAGACTGGAACAAATGGAAAAATCATGGAGCATGCTGTAAACATGTAATTTTAGAAGTGTTTAATAGACCCTTATCAACTTGTTACTGCTGTTTAATTTTCTCTTTAGCTTGCTTAGTTCTTGTCTGTGTTATGATAACTCCAACCAAAAAGGCCAGTAATTATGGTCAGCAGTTCAGTAATGCTAAGAGTGTTAATTTAAATTACTACAACTTGCTGTATAATTTTAACCTTATTTACGGGGAGAATTTACCAACACCAGTAGAATGGAAATTGGTTTAGTTCAGCTTGATTAAATTCCAGGGTGGACACTTTGACTCAGAATATACAATCTTAATTTGGTTTCGCTTCATTTGTTTGAATTAAACTGATTCAAGCTGTGTATTCTTAATAAGTGTGCTTTCACAGGTATCTAATCCACTCTAATTAGGTATAAATTTAAATCTTCAACTAATTCATATTAATTTTCCTCCAGAGGTTTCTGTTTTGTTGGGCTCAAATGTAAGAATTTACAATTGAAGTGAAAAAGGTATAAATGAATTAGGAAAAATGAGTATGGAAGAGTATAAATATAGAACAAAAACACAACCAAATATAATCACTGTTGTGTTAAACCTCTGTCTTCGATTCATTAAGCAATAGGGTTTTGTTAGTTTTATTTCTTGTGTTTTTTAGATGTAATTTAGGCATGGTATTAAACTGAGCATTTCTGCATATGAAAAGAGATCCTGTGAATTTACATCAGAGTGGTTGTGGCAGTGTATACCATTTGGGTGCTGATTCTGGGGTGAGATGATTTTTCAGTTTTAGCTTATGCTGTTTTGGAAGTGATTGAAATAAAACTGTATCAAATACACTTTTGAAGAGTCTTACTGAATAAGAGAGCTTCTATCATTGTATCAGTGTAACAAGCACAATTCTGGAGAAGCTGGTAGCAAAGAACTGTAGTAAGCTTTTAAGTGGTTGGAGTAGGTGCTGATGAGAGCCATTGTACATGGATTAATCTTCCTTCCCTTCCCTTCAAAATATAGTATATAAATTGCTGTATAAAGTTTGCTTTAGAGTTGATTACCAAAAGACAGGAAATTAAAGAATTAAACTGAAATGCTCAACACAAGTTGTTTCAGGTCTTTGTGTTTTTTTGTTTTTATGTGTCTTTATTTTCTTTAGTTGTTTGTACCTTGATATAAACCAGTGAAACTGTACTTAAAGGCATAGTAATACTAAGTATGTGAACTACATTGTAAAACATGAAATAGTTCGTAGGAATTACAATAAATTAAAAATAAATTGCAATTCCAATGTAAGTATTTATTTTTAATTGTGTAATTTTTAGGCTAATATCTTTTTCTAAGTTGTTATTATATATTACTATTACTTAATTGATTATCTACCGAAGTGTTAATTATTTAGTTGATTAAAAGTTATTGTTATTAAAATAAAAGAAAAAGTGTTTATAATTTACAGCAGTTTGAAACTGCCTACATATTCTTATTAACAGATTTAAAATACATACAAAGAACAGTATACTTGGATTTCTTTCTCTATTGGAAGTTGCTTGGCTGTAATTCTAGCACGAGTCACTTTGGGATACAAAAATGCTAGTTAACATGCTATGTGAGAAACGTAACTTTCTGTATTTCTTGCTAGTGTTACCTTATGTTCTGCTCTTATTCTGCAGCCAGTGGTTAAATGGAAGCCACTTCTGGGATCTGGATGGTTTTTACTGACACAAACTTGGCATAGCAGCTCCATCACATCAGGAGGTTGCAATGAGTGGAGGTGGGGAGCAGCCTGACATCCTCACTGTGGGAATCTTGGTCAAAGAAAGATGGAAGGTGGTAAGTATGACTTCCTGCAATTCTTTTTCATTTTTAAAAATACTCCTGTTAGGATATTTAATCCAATTAGCTAGTGATTATGTCAACCATTTTGGTAATCAATCAAGCATCCTATTTCAAGGCTGCCAGCGAAAAAAGAGTATCATGCAAATTTCAGCAATTCTATCCTGCTCAATATGTGTATTTAAACATATTTCATAATCTAGCATAAAATAAGTATTTTTTTTGCTGGGATTCTTGAAGTAATAGCAAGATTTCCTTGAGTAGGAACATGAGGCGGTATAAGGCAGTGGACTTCAAGATTTTGTATGAAGGATCACTGACCCCTATTAGTGCTCTCTCTGATTGTTCCTTGTGGAGTTCTCTGATATCCGGCTTTCTCTTTCCCCTTGAAGATTGACAACCCTGCAGTTTGATTGCATGAGAATATTCTATTGCAACCAGTTTAAAAATAATAATAATAATAATAAAAAAAAAATATATATATATATGTATGTGTGCACATTCTGGAAATTACATTAGATTTGCGGCCAGTGTAGAACTGAGAATTTTTGCTGCTCAGGATTTTGGTTTTTGTAATAATAAAATCACATCTGGAGTTTTTGAACATGACCATTTTTTAAACCTATGCTCAAATTTTATTTTATGTAGATATTCTTCATGATAATTCTAGTTTGGGAAGTAAACATAGGAAAGATCTTAGAAAAGTGTACTTCTCAGATTGACTCTCTCTACCAGTTTCAGTTAGCGCTGGCTCCTTGTATCAATGCTTTTCTAGTCTCTTTTCTTTGCCTTTGGAGCTGGAGAAATTTGAATGTAATTATAGTTGTTTATAGGTGGGTTTAAGACGATAATTTGATGTGCAGTATAACAAAAAGCCCAAAGAAAAAAAAAGTTGGAAAAGATGTACTTAAGGCTTCAAGTGTAGGAAGAGAGCAATGGAGAAGAGGATGGAGAGAATGAGACAAGAGATGCTGAATGCAAAGATGGAATGTGTGAAACTCAGAGTGGAAGACTGTGATGTAGGTGTGAAAAAGTGCAACACCGTCCTTGTCAAGGTAGAAGCATTCTTTTTACCTCCTCCTCAAACAAGGTAGAAGACATTGAGTAGATGTAGCAGGATACCAGTATGAGCGAAAACTTCTGTCTTAACTCAAAAGCAAGATGTTTTTGAACAGAAGGTGGAAAAGGCGCTGGGCTGCCTGAGAGGAAAATGGAATGTAAGAAAACCAGAGCTCAGCCTGCAGTTGAAACTTGGGAGATATATGAAAAGCAACTGAAAGACTTCTATAGGAACATTGGCAACAAAAAGAAGACCAAGGAAAGTGTTAGCTCATTGCTGAATTTCATGTGTGAACTAGTGAAAAGGAGGTGAAAAATGATTTTTCTGTCATCAAAGAGAAGTTCATTTGTGCCTGGAATTATTGTGTGCCATGATTATTGGATGCATGTTAGTGATTCTGGTGTACTTCATCTGAGGACAGAAATTGATCTGTTTATTAATATGGTTGCTTGTTTCTTTATTTTGGCCCACAACTAGAAAAAAAAGCTTTTTAGAGGCAGTCTTGCCCAATCTGACCATGTCTCAAAGCTGATAAATTGAAATTACGTTATTAACTGCTCTAAGTGTGTAAAAGTGACAAAGGTGACTGTGTCTCTCTATCCTTTTTCACCGTTCTAATGTGCATTTTCACTGTCCCCACTGTACTTAACTTAGTGCTTATGCTGAAAGCTACAGTCAAATAGACATCTATGTTTAGCTGTTTGAGCCTGAGCAGATAGGTAGATGGGTTAGTTATGAAGTCTTAATGTAATGTGCTGTCTACACAGTGCATGTTTTTAAAGGTGACAGTGAGAGACTAGAAGTGAAAATTGCTAAGTAGTATTTAATATGCCGTAGTCATATAACCTTAGCAAATCTACATTTTCAAATGATGTTTAGAAAATCATGTCATTCATTCCAAGATAAAATATATTAAAAAAATTAAAAGTAAGCATGTTCCTTAGGGTAAGTTTGTTTTGTCTCCTTTTCTCCTGTATCAGTTGAAGAATGGTAGCTACAGGAGAGTTCACAATATGAGAACATTCAATGAAATAGCATTGACATTTTGATACTGGAAGGGACAGGTCCTTGTCTCCTATGAGCAGAGTGAAAACACAACTAACAATATTTTCTCTGAATGTAGTGTATGCCAGAAGCATTCTTTTTACCTCCTCCTCAAACAGATGAATTTTTGTACTGGTGCCTGTTCCTTTAATATGTCTGATAATAAGAATGGTGTTAGTGAACTATGAGTAAATAAGTAACATTTAATATCCATATTCAAAGATAATCTTAGCCATTTTTAGTCATGTGGAAGTCATAGCGCAGAATAGAAAATGCTGTCTTTTTGTACTAACTCCCAAGAAGTTTTGTACCTTTAGTATTCAGTGCTTATATTTCTGGGGGGAAGATAGCTTATTTTAAAATGTCACTGTACGTTTGTTTTTTGAAGGTCTGTGGGTAGCATATGGCTATTTGAGGAAAGCATATATTCAGCATGCTGACTTTGGCCAGATTCGTGCTGCGAGTTGTATTCTTATGTTGTGTGAAATTAAGGAAGTTTAGTGCAGATAGGTATTGTATTAAATTGTTTGCCTAGAATTCTCTTCCAAATTTTATGCAGTTAACCATATATTTGTAGATTTTCAATAGCTCTTTACTTTGTAAAGAGTACAATTATATTAATCCTAAAATCTATTATAACAGTGTTTGCAGTTTGGAAGACAGTTTGAAGAAGTATTGCTGCTTTGTTTCCTTTCTTCTCCTTTTCTAATCTGTTTTTGTATTTTTTTTTTTTTTTAATGTAGCTAAGGAAAATAGGAGGTGGAGGATTTGGAGAAATTTACGATGCGTTGGACTTGCTTACTCGGGAGAATGTGGCACTGAAGGTTGAGTCAGCTCAGCAGCCAAAGCAAGTGCTGAAAATGGAAGTAGCTGTGTTGAAGAAATTGCAAGGTAGGACTATACCCCAGATATACAGGAAGTAGCATGTCAGTCTATCTGTTAAAAAATAATGAGAATCACAACATAGTCATAGTTTGAGTAAGTACTCTCCATGTTCTCTGAGTTTTTAGTTATTCAGCCTCTGGAGGTTTTGCTACAATGAACCTTTTCTTTGAAACAGAATGAAGTGAGAAAAAAAGATGAAAAATTAAATTGCTTTCAGAATCTGTGTTCAGCTGTACTTTATTCTGGATCTGTTTGCTCTCTTTATCTTCTTTTGCTCTAGTGTTTTTTTTTTTTTTTTTTTTTTTTACAAAAAAAGGAGACGGTTAAAAAGAGGAAACAAAAAAACCGATTTAGCATTGAATTGCCGGTCCTTCATGTAGCACCAGTGATAAGAATACTTCGATTTCTTTTTCTCTTGTCAGTACTTGCAAAGAGTTTTCTAAGCTTGGAAATTGGAAAGCATAATTAAAAAAACAACAACAGCAAAAAGGAAACAGAACAAACAACATCAACAGTGAAAACAAAAACAAACAAACAAACAAAAACCAAACAAAAACAACCCACAAACCCACAAATTTTAAATCCTGTAACTCATAGAAAAAGTAATTATTAGGATCTAGAATACTTTTAGGGTTCAGTTCCTTGACTATTCAGAATTGCGGGTTTGGATACTCACTTTCAATGTACTGTTTAATACTCTGAGGTCTGAAGCTAGTAACACAGATAAGTGTGCAGAGGTATCTCTTCACTGCTTTTCACAATATTTGAATAAAAGGAGTGTTTTAAAAGTGACTTTTTTCTTTAAACAATTTATTCTGAATCTGGAAGACTGTGACTAATCTATTGGTCTCTGTCAGCAGCTAGATTTTTTCTGAACTCCGAGTTCGAATAAAACAAAATCTGCATGACATATGGTGCTGCCTAATCAGCTGTAAAGGTCACATTGCTACAGAAATTGACAGCCTCTATAGATTTAAGAGGGCAAGTATGTCACATGTGATAGTGTTAACAAACTGTTCCTATGTTCATATCTTTTTAAAGGACTTCACAAAAACATCTATTAATACACAGCTGAGTAAGAAGATTCAGGGAGTCTGTATTAGTTTTCTTTGAACATTAGCATTAGTCTAAAGATGTAACTTTAATACTAATTGAACAACTTGAATTTTAATTCAAAATACTGTATTAGAACCTTCTACTTTCAATTTAAGTACAGTGAAGTTTGAGTTCAATGGTTACAAAGGTTCTTTTTTTTTTTTTTTTTTTTCCATTAAAAACTTTTAACTTCTTTATATTTCTTGCCTGAAATGGTCATTTCCAAATATTGCTGTAAGACCTCACAGAAGTTGTAATTTTTTTGTATCAATCTTACTTTGGGAATTTAACTCACTAATTCTACTGAATCTTGGGAAATGCTGTCTGGATGCAAAGAACTGACACACCTGAACAACAGATCCACAGCAGCAAATAATTCACATATATTATGCAAATAAAGACCTCTCGGGTTTTGTTAATTATTTTCTCAATAATTGTTGGAATAATTGGAAGTTTTTATGTAACTGAAAAACTGATTTCGTAGAAGTGCTTTAGAAGACACTTCTTTTGACAAATCTTCCTTATATGAAAACAATCTAAATAATATTATTTATTTATTTTTATCTCTAATTGTTCTGCTCCACAGTTTAAAAATACAAAAAAAAAAAAAAAAAAAAAAAGCCAACAAAAAGAAGAGAAGCCTGTGCTTTTATGATAGTAACGCAGGAAGTGATCATTATTTATTGTTCAGACTGCACAATACAATGCAACTGCTCTGACTTCAGATGACGAATGTTGTGGATAATCAGGAAAGTGACTTTGGTAACTGACGAGACAAGGATGAACTTTATAGTAATGTTGAGATCTATAGTTCACACAGATATATAGCTTGATTTTTATGTGAGTGTATTTTTATCTGTATTTGATGGATTTTATCGAATGAGATGTTGGATTATGGTAGAGCAATCTAGTTTACAAAAAAATCTTGATGCTTAAGAGCCATTTCCATTCTACCTTCGTAAATTTTCAAAATGCTAGAAATCTGTTGGAGAAAGAAAATCAAGAAAAATGGATAACATGGGGAGTAGAGAAAAACTTCTTGTAATTGCTTCCCAAATAATATATTTTTATTAAATGCTTTGTTTCTTGTATAGTATTTTTTTCTTATTTTTGCCTTTTTTTTTCTTCCATAGGCTTACAGATTTAGAAAATGTGAAATTGTAGACAATTACTTTAGGATACTTTCTAATAGCAAATGTCCAGTGACAAAGCAACTTTTATCTCGTTCTATCCCTTTTTGGCACATGTCAATATAAGTATGTATGTGTATAATTCTTATTCTGTTCTCAAAGAACTCATGGTGTCTTAATTTCAAGGTGTTGTAGATACTTTGAACATAAATTAGATGGAATGTAATTGTCATGAAAATCCTTTTCTTGCACATATTTGGAAAGTTTCCTTTGTGACTAGTAGGTAATGAAACGCATGGTGTTGCCCCACTGTTAGCGTAAGAATTCTCATGATGTATGGTGCTGATTTATTTAAAAATACATATAATCTCATATTTTCTGGGAAAATTAGGAAGAAACAGGCTTAAGGAAGCAAATAGGTGTAATGTGTCCCAATCCAGCCAAACAAATCTTTCAGTCTTTACTAGAGCTTTACACATTCTCATGGTTATGATGATGCTTTAGAACATTTCTGTACTAGAATATTATTTCACAGCAACTGTGAAACTGAAATGAGCATAGCTGTTGGCAGAAGTGCAGGGCTGTAGTATTTTTTTTTATTATTTTTGCTTTGAGACATTTTGAAAATTAAAGCAGTGTGGTCATTCATTGCAAGAGTGAAATGAGTCATAACTTTGTAGATATGCAGTGAAGTGAATAATAAAAAACTTCAAAGAAGCTCTTATAAAACCCTGGTCTATCAAAACATGCTTGAATATATGAGTAGCTATATGATTTATCTCATACTTATGTGGGAGGAGTATGTTGACTGATACGGCCATCTATTATAGTTCAGTTACCAATAGTTTCCTTCATTTATTTGGTTATTTACTTTTTCATGCCTATGATGCTGTCACCTAATTCTTGTTGGCAGAATACTGTTTAACTCTTTAAATACGGTTTTTTAAAAGAAATCTGCTGCAACAGATGGTTGTTCTATTTAATCATGTTGTTAGGCCATCTGTTCACACAGTCAGATCAGAGAAGACAGATTTGTCGTATCTCACTCAGCGAGAGTGAGACTCCCTCAGTTGGTTTCTGTCTCACAACCTCACCGACTCTTATCTCACTCATTTACATCTCTGCAGCATAATTTGATGATGGGTTCCCTCTGGTGTGGTCCATAAAACTAGCTGTAGTGATACAGTGCAGCTTAAGGAATGGTTGTTGGTGCTCTCTGGCTAGAAATCTTTCCAAGGCCATAGCCATTTGCTGCAGCCTACTCATGTTCTGTTTCTCCTCACTCCTGTCCAGTCGCTGGCTTTCAGATGTTATACACTTAAAGAAAAGGATCTCAAGGTATTTGCAAAGGCATAAAAGGTACCAAACGTTACACAGAAGTGTAAGAGAATTAGGTTATTTGAATAATGTGTTTAGGCCCTACTTCTGCCCTTTGTCACTTCTTCAGTTTTTTAATGAAAGTTAAGTTAGTTTCCATAGATTTTACCACACAGTTGGAATTGATGCTTCAGATAAAAGGGATTTACTTGGACAAACCAAGTTTTGGACACTTACTGGAGTTCTTAGATAAGTCTCACCATGAAAAAGTGGACTGATGTGGTTCTCTGAACTTGTTACTTCAGCATACCCACAGTGACTATAAAGTGAGTCATAAATGTTTGAGATGTGAATTCATTAATTGGAAATGGAAGCAATGAATATACAAAACTTCATCTTGCAATTTGCTGTAAATCTTTCCATCTCACTTAAATGAGTGAAGGAAGAAATAGAAAAAGCAATGTTGGTTATTGTTTGGCACTTAGGTATTTGCAGAAATTGTAGAGATTTCTTTCAAAATCAGTTTAGAAATTATTTTGATGAACCATAGGTTTTTTCTTTGTTTCTTTGCTTGTTTTTAAATAAATATGTTTAAATGGTGTTTGGCAGGGAGCTTCCTAGGGAGCTATTAAGTAGGAAACTGTTCTGTCAATGAAATGGAAGTATTCAGAAGTTGTAGCACTAAGTTCTAGGGTTTTGTCTGAGCTTTTCTTGTTACTTAATAGGAATATAAAAGAGAAAAAACACATATTTTCATTATTATTGCCTAATTTGTTTCTTCTTCCTTCAGGAAAGGATCATGTTTGTAGATTCATTGGATGTGGAAGGAATGACAGATTTAACTATGTGGTCATGCAGTTGCAAGTAAGTGTACCAAACAAAGCTCAAATGTTTGCTTGTGTGTTTTGTTTTATTACCCAAACATGAAAATAGTATGAAAACAATATAATTTTAGAGAATGGCAAATGAAGAAAAAAAAAAACAAAAAAACAATTCAAATTTAATAAGTAGTAGGGAGCTAACTTAAATTGATCCTCTCCTTGTATCGTTATCTTTCATATACTCTCAAAGAGGAGAAAGTTTCCATCATTAGAAAGGTGTGACTATTGAAAGGAGGAGGTTTTCTGTGATAATGCACATTCGTTTAAAGATTTCACTTGTAGGTAGTCTAAAATATAGTATGCTTGTCTTTTCATCTTGTTTGCATTTTTGGATGAAAGTTTAAAAAACAAAAAAACAACCAACAAGCAAGTTTATATATAAAAAAAAAAAAAAAAAAAAAAAGAAAGGATAAAATGTGACTAATACTTAAAATTATGGTATTGTTGTTCTGCGCCATCTTGATTAATGGATGAAGAAGTGGCTGGTCCTTGTGGATATGATGCTGGAGAAAGAATTGAGCTGTTAGTCATATTGCTGATTGTTGGTTATTTTGATAGACCAATGGTTCTATGATGTCATGGGAATGTATTTACTGGATTATATGAATATTTTTCATCTGTTTCATTAAATCATCTAAGATATATTCACTAATTAAATAAATTACATACTTTTCCATAAACAAATGAACGTGAAGTTGTCTTTGTGGGTATTTTCTCTCTGACTTTTTTTCAAGCATCCTTGATGGAGAAATATGTGTGTTGTTTTCTAGACATTATTTTGGTCCATATTATTTAGCTGTAGATAGTAAAGATACTAAAATTAATATTTTTAAAAATAATTTGTAAATTTAATATTGTAGATACTTGGGAACACCTGCTCATTAGCTATATTATTCTTAATATAAAAACAAGTAATAAGAATATTCTGTGGTCATCCGCTATAGCTAAAGATGTGATAGGAAAACTTTATGCTATCAGTGAATGTTGATGTTAGGTTTGTTGTTGTGTTTTTTTTGTTTTTTTGTTTTTTTTTTTTTTTTTTAAATGTCCTTTTAATTTGACAGGGTCGAAATTTGGCAGACCTGCGTCGGAGCCAGTCTCGGGGAACATTCACAATTAGTACCACTCTGCGGCTTGGGAGGCAGATCTTGGAATCTATTGAAAGTATTCACTCTGTGGGATTCCTGCACAGGGACATAAAACCGGTAAGTGTGACCGTTAAAACAAAACAGGCAAATATTATGTGGGCATTGGATGGCTGCAGAAATAAGACTGTGCTCTATTCTACGAGGGTTGCTGCAAAAGTAATGCCTCCCATTTTATAATATCGGCCCATGACATCAGAGGTGAACATCACTGATGTGGCAGTAGAGGTTGAACCTTCCCACCAGTACTCCATTACATTTTGTTGCCATGCTACAGATGGCAGTAGAGGGGCAGTTTGACAAAATGGTGGCTGACATGAAAGTGTGTGTGAAGCAAAGTGTGTAATTGAATTCTTCCGTGCAGAAGAAATTATATCCATTGACATTCATTGATGTTTGCTGAATGTTTATGGAGACCAAGCAGTGGATGTTATCACAGTGGTGCATTTCAGCAGTGGTGACAGTGACATGAAGGACATGTTCCGGATGGCCATGCATGGCTGTCACACTATGAAATGAAGAAAGTCTCAATCAGCTCACCCACGCAAATCACCAGATTATGACAAGGGGACTGTATGAACTCAACTTCAGCTTCAATGTATTGGAAATGATGTTGGCAACACTGGAATATTGCAAAGTTTATGCCATGTGAGTCCTACGAATGCTCATACAGGAACAGAAAGTACGCTGTATGCAATTTTGTCATGACCTACTCAACCAGTAAGAAGCTGAAGGTGACAGTTTCTTGGATTACATCATTACTGATGATGAGGCACAGCATCCCCACTATGAGCTGGAATTAAAACAGCAGTCCATGGAGTGGCAACATGAATTTCCCATTGAAGAAAAAGTTCAATATACAGCCCTCAGCATGTAGAATTATAAGTATTGTATTAGGATAGGTAAGGGGTGATCCTTCTGCATTTCCTGGAGCCCAGACAAACCATCGATTCTGAACACAACATCATGATGCTGACTAAGCTGAAGGCTTGAATTTCCCGAGTCTGGCAAGAGAAGAAGACAGTATTTCTCTTGAAGCATGATAATACCAGGCTCCATACCATACCAGCGTGAAGACTCTGGAGCACACTGCCATGGTTGGCTGGACTGTCCTACCCCACCCACTGCATAGTGAGGGTTTGGCACCTTCTGACTCAAATCTGTTCAGACAACGAACAATGGACTCCATGGGCAACCTTTTTGTAGCAACAGTGATGTCATAGCAGCTTTGAAATAGTGGTTCATCTCCATTGGGGCAGATTTTTACAAGCACGGGATGCAGATTCTAGTATCTGTTGTCATTTCCACTGAAATAAATGAGGCATTACTTTTGGAATGATCTGTGTGCATGATAAAAGGGAAAAATGAGAAAGAATAGAAAACTGGATGCTTATTCATCAGAGTAGAATTTTTCTATTAATTAATATTGGTTTTCAATGACAGTAACCTTGTTCTTTTCTCAGTGCCTTGAGTACTTAGCCCTCCTTGCAGTTTCCCGCAATTAACACTTCTAGCTCTTATCTGTAGAGTGTTCATGTGCTGATCACACACATGTGAAACCACACATGGTTTCAATTGATTTTTACCCTCCATCTCTGAAATGAAGCAACGCTTATATGTAAATGTAAATACGTAATTAGGCAGACTTTTTTGGGAAAACCCAGACAGTTGAATTTACCATTGTAGCTTTGTGTTTTTCATCAGAGAGAGTTTCTGTTCTTGAAACTTTGCTTCAAAATTTGTATCTTGCAGTTTACTAAAACAGTCAAACTTTAGGAGATATCATATTGTATAATTGCATACTTCTAATGAGAAGCAAGGAACAAATGTTTCACCTTTTTGGAATGTTGCAATGATGAGTCTTCCAGTGTGGATCTTATCTACTATAACCTTTCAAGTTCATCAAACTGAAGCTTTAGCAATTCTATACAATAAAAGAAAAAACAATTGATCAACCCTCCCTCCTAAGAAATACTAGTTGCATTGTTCAAAGGGATTCGTAAATGTTCCTTTTATCTTGTATTTTTTGGCTTCTCATATGTATTAGTGGCTGGTACTGTTAAAGTGGAATCAATGCGTTCTTCTCCAACAAGATTTTCCATCAATCAGTGATATTACTTGATGTGCATTCCTCCCTGCAATTGCTCATTGCAATACGGGTTGTTTAGCACATCTAGCTTGTCTCTGGCTTCCCTGCCCCTTCCATGATTTTCTATCTAGGTAAAAATTAGGAAGTGTTTTGAAAAGAGCTCCCTTGTCCAAAGGTAAATATTTATTTCAACTTTTCAGCTCACAATGGTTATCCCAATAAGCAAATAATCACTTTCTTATTTAGTTTGTTTTCTTTCCCTTGTAATAGTAACTGGTTACTGACAAAAAGTGTTCAGGAAAGTAGTACATGTATAATTAATAATCAACTAGGAAGTTGTGCTCTATGCTGTAGCAGTGGAATCTGATATAAAAGATTCCTGTAAAAGTGTATATTGCCTATTTGCTATTTTCTGGAATCTCTGCTTTTTCTTTCACAAAAGTGACAGATTAAGGTTTGAGGATTTGCTACTGCCTTGTGATATTTTGCAGCATATTGTGAAAACTCAAGAGTGCAATGTAACTACTCAACCTTTTTTGTTCTTCTGGTCCAAACATAGACTTGTGACCTCTTTCAGATATTATTCTTTTCAGATTTGCATGAGATGTATTGTTCCCCAAGGCTCTGATTTTTTTTCCCAAAGATAAGCAAACTCCAATCTGAGTTCTAAAGGACTTTGAGTACTGTGAACTCCCTTAACACAAAAACAAAAGTAGTTTTTCTAGAGTTAATTTGGTGTAACTTCCATCTTGCTCAGGTGTGTAGTTTCAGTTTCATGTTGCAGAATCATTTCATGTTCTATCTTTTTTTATGTTATGTAATTTGAGGGGATTTGGTGGGAGATGGACTTGAAACAATGCAGCCAATGTGTTTGGTTTTTTTTTTACAGGTTTAATGTGGAATGCTAATCCACAGAGACAAATAAAAAATTACTTCAGAATGAATTATCTTCATAAATCCTCACTGACTTTCCTGCTCTTACTGATTTTAAGTTTTCTTCTTTCATGTAAAAGAAAAAACGTTTGCACTCTTTATTCTGTATTCCTTGTATATGTTATTAGTGCATTTGTTTAGGTGACCTTGTTAACTCATAGGTCAGTAGTTTTTTTTTGTTGCTGTTTGTTTGTTTTTTAAATGCCCAGATCAAAAAATATGAACTAGTGAGGTGGATGGAAAATTCTTGCTAAGAATGTGTGGCCTTTAAGTAATAAGGTCAGGTAACAATCTATTTGGGCCATCTAATTTGTGGTTCAGATATGGCAAGCTGAGTGTCTGATGTTCTTAATGTTTTCTTCAAATACAATGGGAGTTTAAAAGAACTGAAAATATGGAAGGAAAGGTAGAGAAGTAGCGTGGATTTTCTGTGACGGTGTATCTGTGTTAGTATGTACACGTATTAAAATATATATACATGTGTGTATATTATATATTGTGTATATACATATTGTATATAAAATGTATATCTGTATTTGTTTTTCTTCCTAGTCTAACTTTGCAATGGGACGTTTTCCTAGCACCTGTAGGAAGTGTTATATGCTGGATTTTGGCTTGGCACGACAATTTACGAACTCATGCGGGGATGTCCGACCAGTAAGATTCTTTTCAAAATTATCAACTGTTGATGTGATTCATTGAATGTGGTAATACACCATTTCTTTTTTTCCTGGAGAAGTGTATGAACAACATTGAACTGGTTACTTACATAAACTTGACAAGCATGATCCCAGATCAGAAATACCGGCTGATGTATTGAAAGATTGGCAGTTAGAGATGAATCTTGTTTCTGGTTTCTGGCTTGAAGTGCAGGTCTACTCCATGATTTTTATGGGTAGTGAATCATTTGATTTGTGAAAACAAATCAGTACCAGAGTACTGTATCAGCACTGAATTTCACTTGGTAATGCATATTCTGTATTACAGAAAAAAATATGAGCAGGAAAAAAAAAACAGTGAACTGAATAGTCTTGTGAAAGGGAATGTCTAAATAATTAAAACAGTGATAGGACACTGATTATAATATTAGCGGGACATAGCTAAGTGTTTTTGGTATTTGTCAGTGCGATGCAGTTGGGAGAAAATTGTTGAGAAAAGAATATAAATGAGGACATTACAATTTAAGTACAGTAGAGCCTCCCTAATTCACTGGTGGGAGTCCTTTCAAAATTTCCAGGTTTCAAATCTGTACCATGATACATGGCGATGTTTAAATGAAAAGTATTGTCTTTATTGGTTTAATTTGTTTTTATAAAAATGAATACTGTACTGTTGAGTGATTCGTTGACTAATGAATAGTCAATATTGTGTATTGTATCTATTAATGTGAAACAATGTGAGTGATAGAATCTACCTGTACAGGATTTTTGATTTTTCCTAAGGAGTTGGGAAAGTAGAAATTTTTGTGTGCAAATATGAGGTGTGTGAATTAGGAAGGTAAATTAGCGAGGTTCTGCTGTACTCTATTCCTTCAGCCATAATGGTGGACACTGCAATGAAAGTAAAGAGCAGGGGAGACCAACAGAGTGGCTGCTGCTGTTGGAAAGGTGAGCTAAACAATTTAAGTAGTTTTAAATTTTTTTCTATTTATCAGTGTTCTTGTCTTCCGTATGTTTGTCTGCTTATAATGTTTTTTTTAAACAGACCTAAATTTTGAAAAGAAAGCAATTCCCAAGATTCTGTAATTTCAGTATGTACACATGAACACACACAATGGTACTATTTTCAGAAAATGAATAATAACACATTATTATAATATTTCTGCTTTTTTTTTTTTTGTAACAACACAACTCTTGCTTTTTGTTTTTCATTGCAGTGCTCTACAATGTAACTGAATTAATTATTCAGCTTAATCTATCTATAATTTTCCGACACTGTAATCTATTATAACTTTCAAGGGTACAGTTCAAAACAGTCAAGTTTGTTAGGACTGCATTTCCCTCCAGAAATCACTGACCATCTGCACTGGCTAATGTTAGCATTTTGATTGTTCAGTGTTTTTGGTACTCACTGTATTTTTCATTTCACTGAGGTGTCATATGTAGACTATCTTTTTAAAGCCCAGAGGAGAAAGCAGTTTATAGCCTATTTCACTATTCTATTCCATAGTGGGATTTGCAATAGCATGGTTTTCACCTGTTATAGATTACAAAAAATGACCTTCATTTGTTTTGCAATGGGCTGTATGACTGGTTTTTGAAGGTAAAACAAACAAACAAACAAACAAACAAAAAAAAACTTGAAGGAGGTGTATTGTACTGCTTGTCCACCAAGAATATCATGGAATCTATGTTTGTCTGGATTTTATGTTGACTGCAAATACTTTTGAGGTACAGGTGTAGATGGGATTAGGATGAAGAATATGGAAATTCTGGGAGTAGTCTGTGTCTGTATAGGCTTCTATAGGCACATTTTTCTTGTTAAGACAGTACTAGGATGCAAGTATTTTTTGTAGATGTAGAATGAAATTCTAGAATGTAGGTTAATAAGGCAACATGGGATTGATGGCAGGAACTTTTTTTTGGTAACTGAAAAGATTCAGAGAGTGAAAAATGCATCTGGAAAGTAGAGTAAGAATTGCTGGAGATGATATCAGCTGTTACGGAAGGAGCAAATGGTGTGGAGAATAAATTGCTAGAGAAAGAGAGGAAATGAAAGTTTGAATCAATAGTATAGATAAGAAATGACTATTGCAAAGTGGAGTAATTAGTATTTAATTGTAGGGAGCCAGTCTCTAATCATCAGGCAAATACATTTAACACAATGTAAATTCAGTATGTTTATGAGGGCTCATAGTCTACTTCTGTTTTAATGTGAAGGTTTACTGCAAGTGTTCTTTGAGGTACTATTAAAATTACTACAAAGGAAACAAAACAAAGGAAAAAAGAAACAGCTATTCTTCACTCTTAGAAAGATTAATCTTTCTCTTACTGAGCATTTAGAAATGAATTTGAGTTCTTAATTTAAATTCTATATATTCAACTATCAGGTACTGTCGAAGATCTGATTTTTTTTTTTGTCATCTCTCATTTATGTAGACTAAGTTTCAAATAACAGAACTGTTTTGGTTTTACAAAGAAGAGAGTGTTACATGAAAAGCTAAGATAAAACAATTTGAAAAATATACATGAGAAGTACGTATTTAGGATAAAACCTTTTCATCCCAAATATTTCTGTTTTTTTTGCTTCAGCATACACATCTTACTGACTAGCAGCATAAAGAATTACTCAAATTAACATGCAGTCCCTTGAGTCTGGTGATTTAGACTCTACAAATGTGAATGAAGAAGGGAACTTTTTTTTGCCCTCTAAAAGAGTGATCTAGTGTTGGAATGGGCTGCCCAAGGAAGTGGTGAAGTTGCCATCCCTGGAGGTGTACAAGAAATGTGCACATGTGGCACTGAGGGAGATGGGTTAGTGGGCAATATTACTGGTGGATGGGCAATTGGACTAGATGATCTTAGAGGTTTTTTTCCAACCATAATGGTTATATGATTTTATTATTGTTCGGTCTGTATACCCCCTCTGAAAGTATCCGAACTAGCAAGTTAAAGGGTAGTCTAAGGAACTCTCTTTTGCCCACTTTTTGGGTCAAAGGAAGGGTTACTCTATGACTGTTTTCCCCAACTTCCTCCTGTCCTCCCAATGAATTGATTTTTTGGTTGTTATTCAGTTGTTATTTAAGCCAAAGAAAAAGCTTCGAAAGAGTCCTCTTCCTCATGGGTTTATTCAGCATGACCTTAATATTGAGCGTGTAAACTTTCCAGTAATTATTTAAAATATAGATTAAAAAAACAAACTACCATATATTCAGGAGATATTTTAGATCTGAATTGCTATGTTTTATTTGGAAATTTGAAATGTTAAACCATACCAAGCTGGAAGTTGTGATTTTTTGAACAACTAGGAAAGGTAGGGCAGTTTCTCTGATAGACTTTGCATTAAAGGAGTCACAAGATTCTTACTTTGAACATTAGCAGAAGTATTTAAATCCAAAGGAAATGAGTGTCCACCAGTATTTTCTGACGAGTTACCCATGCTCTTTACTGCTACTGTCAACCACTGAGTAACAGACAATAACAGAATTCTGAGACCTGCTAAGGCAGAAAATACAGCAGTGGTCGTGCGGCCTGACCCATAGAAAAAAGCACAGAAGGCAGAATGCAAATGCTTAGATCTTTTTATTCTCTAGTCAAATGGTTACAAAACTGTTCACATCAAACCACAAGCTGAATCATGTTCAGATGTTTATGTACAAAACCAGTTAAAGGCAGATTGCCTTTCTTTAGCGCTCGGTTTCTGAGGATTTTCCAGCAAGTGAATTTTATCTTGAAATATTACTTTTGGACAACGACAGATGGTGTCCTGGAAATTACTTTAAGAAACTGAATTCCACACAAAACAAAACAAACAAAAAACCAAACAACGACAAAAATATACACAAAACCTTCTTGGAATGCTGTGCAGAAATGTGTTGGTAAATGTCAAAGCCAAGTATTAAATACATTTTGAAAGCTTTCAAAGTCTATCATAATTCAGTTAAATACAGAGAATACAGAGAGAAAATATACATCGTATATGCATAGTCTTATTTTGTATGGGTTTTTTGTTTGCTTTTCCTACTTTATGAAGATTTTGAAATGTTATGTATTCGAATTACATGGTATTTCTTGTAATATTCTGGATGATTTTGATTGCTGAGGAGGACTAGAGAATGCTTCCATCTCACTCTGCTTAAGACTTGTGTTCTTGACATAAGGAGGTAGTTGTGGATTGTTTACTTCTGTGGTGAGAATGGAACGTAATTCTTGTGGTACTGAAGGATTAAACACTGCATTGATTAAATGCTTTTTAAGATGGGCAAGAAAGTGGGATAATTTTGGGAATTAAAGAAGCAGCGATGAAGCTACAGTGCTGTAAGAAAAAAGATCGCTGTGAATGTTTTGTCCTCTCTGAAGGCCGTTTGGACCCAGAGACATTAAAGGTAGATGCTCATACATGCTTCTCAGTATTCTTTTCAAGTAAATACTGTTAGAATCTGATCTGCAAAGAGTGTCATTACTTTAAAAAAATAAAAAATAAAAAGCCAGAGAGGCTGTCCACAGGCAGTATCAACTAAAACTGATGCTCTTCTCTGTATTTGCCCCAGTGTCCATTTAGAGTTTATGTCAATAACTTTTCCCTGGTAGTACTTTGACTCCATGCTTTTATAATAAATAAGAGACTACACATGTGAAGTTTTCAAGAATAGCTACTGAACTTCGCTTAGGGTGAAAGTTCAGATTAAACTAAGACACTCTCACCCACCTGCCATTAAGTTTAAAGAGTAGGCAGCACTGCAATCAGCTGCAAAATTTGAAAAATTTATCAGGTTTCCATTTTTTGTAAAGGGCAAAAAGATGCATTATATCTTCAGCAGTCCTTGATACATTTTCTGTTTTCAGCAACACCAATTGAAGTAAGATTCAAGAACAACCCGGACAGCTTTTAGAAGTACAGTATTAAATGGCAATGGATTAAATGAAAAATACACCAAAAAAAAAAAAACAAACCCACAAAAAATGTTACTGAGACTTGTGTCATACAAAGTCTATAGCAAATAATTGACTAAAGTATGTTAACTGGTTGAAAAGACCATTCTTCCAACCTGTCCAAATCTACTGAATGCCAGATGCAGCAGGGTAATGGTCTATATCATTTTGTTAAATATGCTGTTCAGTGGTTCTTTTATCCCTTTGTTTGCTGGCACATACCTTATGCTATCTCTTCCCACTGATGTTCTTTCAGTCTCTAAGTGCATTACGCAGTGATGTGATTAGTTGAAGACTGTTCTCATTGAAACAAGTAAAAAGATATTTATTTTTCTTCTTAAAATCTTTTCATACTCCTCAGTTCACTTTCCTATCTTTAACATCTATTGTGACTTACATTTGCAATAAACCTTTGCATTCCTATTCTTCATTTAATTTTATCTTCAAGTTGTCAATAAAACATAATATTTGCTCAATTAAACTTGTGTAAACTTCTCTAAAACTCATCGTTCTCTGTTATGATAAAATTTTCAGCAATCCCTTGGTTATTTCTTTATCATTTACTACAATTTCTTCTATTTTAACCTTCTATTTTGGCTGTCGTTATCATATGAGTAGATGTTACTGGAGTCGTGTTTCACTAGTGATTGCACTGCTGTGTCTTTAGGCTGCAAGTGATGAAGGTGACAAAGAAGTGTTGTGGTAGTTAGTTGTAGGTGTTAAGTACCTGCTGAGCTTAACTGGAGGCATGCCTTGGCATGGAGTGGGAGCTGTGCAGCTCCTCAGGCAAGGCACCCCAGGGCTTTGCAACACTCCTGCAGGGTTCATTTGCTTAGGCTCAGCAAACGTTCTGTTTATTACTTTCGTACCTAACTGGTGACACTGTTGCACAATCCTCCTTGCTGTCATAGAAATATTCAGGTTGCAGGAAGGCTGATTAAGGAAATAAACCGTGTTAATAAGTTCTTATCTATATGATATTCCTTTCCAGCTTTTGTACATTGTTATACTCTAGAGTACTCCCTTCATAAGTCGTCTGAGTTATCAACCATTATCTTATAATATAATTTCAAAGAAATTATTTTAACATTTACTTTGAATAGTCTCTCCTAGGATTTTAAATGCATGTTGTGTCTGGAGATGGGCTCTTTTATTAAGCTCCAATAACAGAGAACGATTTTGCTTTGTAAAATGTATTTAGAAAGAATTTCAACCTTGTAATTCATGTGTAGTATATGTTTAGACTGTTGGTGGATAAATAATTTTGAGAAAAAATGCATAGCAAAAAGATATAGAGTGAACAAGAAGTAATAAAGAAAATAAAGGAAAATTTAATATCTGTATGCTGTAAATCTTAGTTTATTGGAATAATGTTCTGATTGTGTGTTTCTGCAACAATTAGCAAAAATCAGTTCAGCTCTTGTGGCTCAAATAAAAACAAAAGAAGGAACAGTAGAGATGTATGTGATGTAATTCAGCTGCCAAATAGAACTCCGGTAAGAGTGGAAAAACTTTTTACTGTATGTTCTTTGTTTCTAAAATAAATATTTTTATTAATAAGTAATGATTCAGAGGCAATGTTGAAAGAGAGCACTAGGGTTACTTTCTGGAAACCTGACAATCCCTTCCTGTTACAGTCCACTTCTCCTTTTTCATGTCTATAATGTTATATTTTCCACATTTTGCTACTGCAGAACAAAGAAAATATTTAAAGAATAGATAATTTAAAAACTACGCTTTTAATTTTTTCTTCACTAAATCTACATCACTTGGACTGCATTATGTGAATTTTTGGAAATAGATGAAGTTTGCAAGATTTCCTTCTAAGTTTTGATCTATGTGTTTAATAGTTAAGAACTTGTAAAAAAAAAATGTAGTACTTCAAAGAAAACCAACTTTGTTTCAGTAAATAGAGTCTAAGAGTCTAAACTGAGTTATTACAGCTTTGTATATTCTTTATAATTTTAGTCATATAGTAAAGCAATAACTGTTTAAAATCAGAGACATTGTATGGAAAGGAATAAACATGTAGCCTCATTCTTAATCTCCTATATACTCCTTAATTCTTTTCTTCATATAATTTGAGTTGATAAGACTGGAAAGTAGTTAATTTTTAGTTTTTTTCTTGAATCACAGGAGAAACTGAAAAAGTCTTGGATTTTTATGTCAGAATATTTCCCTAAAGGGAAATATTGTCTAATGGTTATTTTCTGGAGAGACTAAGCGAAGAGCCATTTGGGTTTTTTTTGTCATTGTTTTCTATAAGCAGGAATCTGCATGAGTTGGAAGAGTTGTGACACTAGTCATTTGAGGCTGCATATCTGAATAGTTTATAGCTAGTTTACAGGAAAGACGAGATTTAGTTTGTAGAGCTTTGTGCAGGCAGTGTTTTCTTCCAGACTATTAGGTTTCAAAAGTTTTTGAAGTCACGCATCATATATAGTGGTGTTATATCTACCAGTGTCATGCTATTTACTGTATTTCTCTGCCATAATTTCCTTCAGAAAGAAAGAAGACGATTCTTTAAGATACAGTCTTAAAATATAAATGTTGAATTTTTAGTACCGCTGAACTTGATTCTTGCAAGTTTGATTGAATTAGTCAAAGAAAAAATGAAGGAAATCATCCAGCTGGTGTTGTGCATGATAGTATGCAGTGAAAAAGGCAGGCAGAGTTAATGTAAAAGTTGAAAAAAATAGCAATGTGAATCAAGCTAAAGGGTTTCACAAGTAGAGTGAATAGATTAATTTCATGCAGTGTGATATTATTTTGTAACATCTCTATGGAGTATTCTTGCAATGATGAAATGAAATGAGAAATGAGGAAAAAAACAAAAACACACACACAAAACAACAACAACAAAAATCCAAACACCTGAAGATGGGAATTTCATTGAGAGGAAGAGTCTTTGTGGTTTGGGTGATAAATAGAGTTTACTATCTATTAATATTTTGCCCGAAGGAAAAGGCTGATGAATAGTTGAGAAATGAAAAGGATTTAATTCTTACAGTACAATACTTTGTTATTTTAGGGGTATATCGTTTTTTTTCTTTTCAGTGGTGCATGGAACATGGATATAATATCCTAGCAATCAGAACAATTTAATTTAGAAATTCGAATGAGTGGTATATATAATATTCTAATACAGCAGTTTCTTTGTTTTCCTTAGAATGGTTAGATGCTTTAGGGAAGAATAGGCTACAACTGTCCATTTCCTGCTAGGATTTGGTATTATATTTGAAAAAATCTAAGTTATTCCTTAAATGGTGAAATTGACTATTTTCCTGTGGTTTTAGGTACTACTTCCTTTATGCCTTTCAAATGTCACTATTTTCAGCTCTGTACTACACCCAGCCTTTCTGACCAGGATCCTAATAGTTGATGTTAGCAATTCTAGGGATAGGCATATGCTTACTTGCTGCCTAAAATGCTGATTGACCAACTGATGGTTGTCTCTTGAGATGGATGTGAGCCATTTCTATTGAATTTCAATTGACTGTCTCTGTGTCACAGTACTAATTTAGGTTCTCTAATCACCAATTTTCATTAAACTTGCAGGAACTGAAAGTCTTTGAGAGCTGTCTTATTTGCTTGAAATTAAAAGCTATTATAGTGGAAAGACAGATGGCTTGATCCAGTAGAATTCCTTTCCTGGTGAAAGTAGAAGCAAACCAAAATGAAAACAGAGTCTCTAGTCTTTAATTCTTTCTGAGCTGTGAACTTCTCTGATTTATGAAAAAATATTACAAATGGTTTAAAAAGAAAACATTTTTTTAATATACATTAACTTGTCAGCCTTAATTTTGCAGTCTTGAAATAAGTCTACTACTGAATTAACTTTGTAATGTACGATAGTATCATAGTAAGTACTGCGTATGATACATACAAACAAGTAAAAATTAGGATCTGAGTTCTCTCGTCTGCTAAGAACACAGGAATTCTGATAATGCAGTAAAAGCTTTTTTTCTTCTGGAGATGAGAAAAACATTATTTCTTCTGTTTGGAGAAATCCTCTGCTAGTGCATTAGCTTGCTAAATAAATTAGCTGATCTTCCTCTTATGGTAATCTCTCCTCCATCTCCTGGTATAAGACAAATCACACACAGCAAAGTAAACATGCACATGGAAGATGTGAGATGTATCCTGTGTGATTTTTTTCACTGGAATAAGTTTAGCTTTGTGATAGACATACGGTAGGTTGTTACCACTTCCAGCCTCCAACTTGCCTGCTTATGAATTTGAAAACTCCACTGTTTTCAGCTAGTGCATATCAATGCTGAAGTGAACACTCCAGATTGAAAATGCTCAGGAGCTGATTTATATACCAAGTGTTGCTGTGATGCTTTTTATACCACAGACAGTTGGTGTTAAATTTTTATTTGTTACCAAATGCCTTTTAGAATCCACAATAACAAAATGAAATTGTACTGCTAGATGTTAACTCAGCTCGTTACTCAGCATCTGCTGGAACTGTGTAGCAGTATGGAAATCACAGTTTTTGTTTAGGTAGAATGGAGATCAAGCTGTATGTCCTACTGATAGTTGGTAGGAGATGGTTTAATAAGTAATTTTCAGTGTGCGTACTCTGTTTTAGTGGCTTAAATGGTTTTCATAGAGAGCTAGAAGTATGACTTTGAAAAGCTGTACATTAGAGTGATAACTAATCATGATGTATTACTTATCGTAAAGGCAATTGTGTTTCAGCTATCTGATCTTTGCTTACCCAGATGATCCCTGAATGTTTCATTTTCTTTAAACTGATGCTAATGCATGCTAAGCAATAAATTAAATTCCTAAGCTTATATCCACAAAAAAAAAAAAAGGGGTGACGGAATGTGCCATTTGATATAAAGAAAGGTAAATCCTAAAATTGGATTCCCAATAGATGAACAGAAAAGAGGATTCTTTACAAAGGGAAATAGAGTGGCTCCTTCTCTACCCATCCTCGTATTCAGCTTTAGAGACAGTATTGAGAAGGCAATGTTCACTGCCTGAGCTGGTTTCTCAATGTAAAAGCCTAAAGGTACTTAAGAATTACCAGTCATTGACTGGTAGAAAGATACTTGTAGTGTGTCAGATAAAATAAGAAGGAAGTCTTTATTGTTTTTATTTTTTTCATGTTTATTATATAGTTTCTGTGACTGTAGTATAAAAGTAACTTTTATTCCATTTAAAGTTTTCAACAATGCCCAGAGCATTTATAGAGTTACTGATCTGTGTTAAAGGAGTATGATTTGCTTCCTCTATTGACCCATCAAAGAACCAGTGAATGTGGACAGGTTTGTAAGCTTAGTGTCTCAAGAATGTGCAAACCTGCTTAGAGACAGTAGCTCCCTTTTCTAGTAGCTCCTGATTTCCTTCATGTAGTTTTATCTAAAAAATTCTCGAATGTTTCCAGGACAGAGCCATGTCCAGGGAAAACTGATGTTGCATGCAAAAGTAGACTTAAAAAAAAAAAAAAAAAAAAAAAGCACTAAAACCCACTAAATTTAAAGAGGGGGAGGGGGAAGGGAGGGAATGAGCAGGGGAAAAAAATGAAAAAACAAAAAACAAAAGAAAAAAAAAAGAGTTAATTATTTTATTTGTCTATAATGTGGTCCATTTAATCAAGGATGTTAGTGGAATTCACAGATGCACTGAAACATGAAATTTACCATATCTTTACTGCAAATACTTTCTGCAGCTACATGCTCCAAATATTCAATGATAAAAACACCACTAACCTCTTTTTTTGTTGTTGTTGCTGTTTTCCCCTCAACAAGGAAATTTTGCTTTGCTTTGATAGCACGTTTCTTAGATACGGGATCTGAAAGACTATAAAAGTGGATCTACAAGAATATTATTTCTCAGTTTTTGTCAGATTAACTCGGGGGAAAAAACAAGTTAACATGAGTAGTAGCAGAGAGGCCACTATATTTGAAAAATGTAGCGAATCATTCAGGAAGTTACTATTATTGCCTCTAATGCTTCTCTTTTTCTACATGAAATGTGAAGTGCATGAGGAGTTCTGAAACAGTTTGAGAAGTCTTGCAGATGCTTAGAAGTCTATAAAATCTCTTGTGAATTGAGCAAACATGCTTTGTGCTACCAGACCCATAATTCGTGTAAATTACACAGTATAATTAATTTATTGTTGAGTGGGATTGTAATACCACTTCTAAATAGTGGTCAGCTGCATTACTAAAATGTGTTTAAATGTGTCTTAAGAACTGGAACACAGTTAAAAATCCTTTAAAATCAGATCTATGGGTACACTTCAGGACAGTAGCTCTTTAGGTTGGCAAAGGCTTTAGATATCCTTATGAAGTAAAGAATTCAGAATTCATTTCACAAACTAATATATAGAAAGAGTTATCATGCATTCTTTTCCCTGACCAGTGATCCTGAGATAATAGAAAGTACTGGAACTCTCCCTCTTCCTAGGGCAAATAATTTCATAGGTATATTTAAGGATGACAGTGGGTTCAACATTCAAAAATAATCGACTTAATGCACAATGAAATACTTCCATTAGACTTTTCTCCCCAGGATAGTGCTGAAATAGGTTAAACTGTTAATTTCTGCAAACTGAATGGAGTCATTTAGATTCTGTATGCCTTTTCTTACTCTCCTTTTTTTTTCCCCCTTATCAAGCAGCCGTTTTTTTTTCTACTTGGTAACAACTTATTTGTCTACTTGATATTCTAAGAATAAAAGCCTCACTCTATCCTTGTTTTCATATTTTTCATTATTCTTAGAAGAATGATAGAATTAGCTTGGTAAAAGTGAATATATAGTCCTTTCTTTTTAACATTCATGCCATAAGTTGAAAACAGTATGTGTATGGTTTAATCTTCTGAAATTTTAATTCTCTTGTTTACTGAATTTATGGTGTTCTAAAGTTGTATTCTCAGTGCCCTTCTGAAGACATGCTGTTGATCAAACATTTTGGAAATGTATTCTGATTGACTTGGGAATGATGCTGTATTGTTCTCATTTGGATAATTTCTGGTCCTCAGCACTATTGGGAAGGAGAAATATTTTTTTTTAATAAAGGACTTTATTTTCTTCTGAAATTTGGCAGTACTACAAAACACTTAGAGCTATTCTGTTCATTATTGTGTGAGTTTCTGCAGCTAGTGTTGTGCTTTGTTTCTGGGTAATGTTCAGAGTGAATGTTATGATTGAAGACAGTAACTCAATTGTCTGCCCTCCTAAACAGAAAATATGTTCTGAGCATTATTCAACCTTTATGAGAATGTGAGGGATCTAAGATGATCTAAATGTAGAGTATTGTCTGAGATCCTGGTCATATTAAAAATGTCCTAGAAATTACTTTCCACTTTAACACTAATTCATTTCTCATTGTATCTCTGTAACAGACATTGATTACATGAGCTATTAAATCACTTTAGAACACCTTGCTGCAGGATTATGCAGAGTTTAATTGATAGGGTTACTGACAATGATGGCAGCTCCTGATATACTTAAATGATAGTTCTCAGTATTACTGGTATTTTATTAATAGGGCAATGATTTTGTATTGTGATTATCTTTGTGTGTATATCAAGATTTTTCAATGTATTGTGCAGAATTTTGTATTATCTTAGGAATTGTCATAGATCTCAAGTTTCTCACATTCAGTGTTGTAAGAGACAAAAAGAATTATTGATTGGGAAGCGTACAAAGGAAAGCAAACTTTGCAGTTCCAGCAGTTCTCTTTAGTGTATACAGAATGATTGATCAAGAGGGGTAGAATGGATTGCATATCTGGCTTAGGCAAAGTAATAACACAACTTTGTAATTTTTAAATTGTTAAATATACATTATTATCATTTATATAATTCTTTTTGTAACGTTTTACATGAAGGAGGGAAGGCTGGCAAAATAGATTCTGTAGTTATAAAACAGCAGTTGACTTTGTAGTTGTGTAAGACCTACAGTATGAGGGAAGAAAAGCTGATATTTGGAAAGTAGGAAAGAAATAACTATTTTTAATTAGTGCCAGTTGTGAAACCCTTGTTGTTTATTGTTCAGCCTCATCTTTCCATGCTGTGGCTGGGACATGAACACGTGGCTGTACTTTCCTTTGGAATTTCTCAAAATTTAGTGGTTTGCTGATTCAGCAAATGATTTGGTAGAATGTTGCGTGTATGTTTTGATAAGTACCTACTTGTGCCATGTATATATTGGTGCATTTGAGCAAACTGGAAGTAATTGTTATGTTTTAGGTCCTGTCAAAATTTTGAGACTCAGACTTCTACTAGTTAATACCAGGAGATATTTCATTATTGGAGGAGAAAAAGAAATATTTCTGTCATTCACAGATTTTTATTTATTTATTTTTTTTTTGATGCATGAGTTAAACAGGACATGATGATTCTGGAGAACAAAAACTGGCACAAATGTATGATTTAAGAAACTATGATGTGTTGCTTTCTGATGCCTATGTAGGTTTCCACTGATAACTTGCAGATAACACAGCAAATTGAAATAAATCAGTGATAGTTGATATTTGTTGTGGCTCCACACTCACTTGATGGGTACTTATTTAACTGTTCATAGGGCTTCTTTCTGATGGAATCTTTTTTTATTGTTATTCTTCAATAGCCACGAGCTGTTGCTGGTTTTCGGGGAACAGTACGATATGCATCAATCAATGCTCATAGAAACAGAGTGAGTATCTGAAACTGTATTATATCCATCTGAAGTAGCTGAAAGCAGAAATGCACTTGCTATTGATTTTGTTTTGTATCTTGATGTAGGTAGATTTGTCTTGTAGAATTATATACATCTAAATTTGGGGAAAAGATGATGTAATTTACAGTAATTGAGAGTAAAAAAGGTTTCTGTAAAAATAAGTGATTAATGATTATCTTTGGTCAGTTGTATTGCAAATTTTATAGAACTGAGTTCTATAGAGTACATAATCTCTAGCATGTTTTCTTACAATTTAAACAGCTCTTCTAGTGTAAAAGCTCTTCTAGTGTAGATACTACGTAATATTAACATGCTTCAACTTTTATCTGTATCTTTTATGGAAATACAATTGTCTGTTCCTAACTATAATTAAACATCTATTTTAACAACTTATTTGCAATGTTTATTATATGATTTTTATGTGTAGTAATGTAAATCTAACAGTGAAGAGTCTATCTTCTCTTTTGTCTTACATGTTTTTGTAAGATGCATTAGAGTAATTCTTTCTCATAGGAAATGGGTCGACATGATGATCTCTGGTCCCTCTTTTACATGTTGGTGGAGTTTGTGGTTGGGCAACTACCTTGGAGAAAAATAAAAGATAAGGTAAACCTCGAAGTGGAACCAAAGAGCATGAGTAAAATTAGTTCTGAATTGCAAGCAGATGCCATGATAAAGATTCCACAAAGAATCACTGCTTTGTTATTTTATACATTATTCTTTCGAGTATTTTCTAGTATTCTTTTTCCTAATATCATGAGATAAACTACAACCAAGCCTTATGAACTGATTTAGTGGGAAAGTTTATTGTTACTTCTAGTTTGAAAATATTTCAAAAAAACAAAAGTAAGTGTATACATACCACTGAATTTGTGTTCTTGTTCTCACTTGGGTATTTTTTTTTATTTCACCTTTTGGACACTGAGCATTATTTATCTATTTTGATTATTTGTGAAGTGGGCATTTCTTATGTGCTGATGAACAAAAATTAATCAATTAACATGCAGTACTCTTTTGGCACATATCTTAGGTGAAATATTCCAAGAAAAATGGTATTTAATTAGCCCATTACTATTACTTCTTTCAATTTCTCCTGAATTTATATTGAAACTAGGTTACTCCTGTAGTTCATGTGCTAGTAGATGATAGTGTGCTATAGGTAGCTTCTTTTGGTTTTGATATGCTCATCTGTACTAAGCAAGATCTTCTATGATGTATTGCAGTGACCAAATAATCATCAGAAATTGATTGGACTTCAGATGATACAAGATATTTTAATCTTTAAAGCAGACTCTTCAGAAGGGTTGAAATTTCTAATGATATCAGGCAGCATTCAAGCACAGAAGTGAACAGCTTTTTATATTAAATTTGAAGTTAGTATATTATTTTTGCGTATGTACTGATGGCAATCTCTTGCTATCTGATTGAGAACTGCCTTCCTCAGTACTAATCAGTGTAACACACCTGTCTTTCTGGTTAGTATTGTTTTGAATGACTGTGAGATGGCAGTGTGGGTATGTAGCAGAGAACAAAGGTATGCTAACATTTTTTGTATTATTTGTTCCTAGGAGCAAGTGGGATCCATTAAAGAGAGGTATGAGCACAGACTTATGTTGAAACACCTTCCTCAAGAATTCAACATCTTTCTGGATCACATTTGTAATTTAGATTACTTTACAAAACCTGATTACCAGGTAAACATTTTTAATTTTTGGAATCTCTGGTTTTAAATAGCAGAAATTTTATGCAGTTGCATCTTCAATTTCCTTTGATTTCATTGTCTGGTCTTGAGTGTGGCAGTCTCACTTATAGACTTATAGAGAAGATTATTCTGGGAGTTATTGGAAAAATATCTGAAAGACAATGCAATCATTGGTTATAGACGACATAAATTCATGAGGGAAAAGTCCTGCTTAACCAACTTAATCTTTTATGACAAGATTACCAACATTTATGAGAATATTACCAGCATTAGTTGTAGGAAGCCAGTTGTGGATTTCAACTAAGCTTTCTGTTTCTCACAGTATCCTTCTGGACAAACTGTCCAGCATATATCTAGACAATGGATAATGTGGTGGCTGATCGTTCAAGTTCAAGTGATTGGAGTAGAATGATTACATCAGGCTGTTGGTCAGGCACTAGTGGGCTGTGGAGAGGCAATCTCTTAGGTTTGGATGCTATGCTCATATTCTAGGCTCCACTGAGTGCTCTTTAAGTTAAATTGATGAGATTGTTTTATAGTAATAATCACTCAGGCAATTTTCAGAAACCTTGAACTCAGCACCCTTGATACTTACAGCTGGATCATGAAATGAATCCATGCTTCTTTTTTTTCCCTCTGCACTGAAGTATTGCCTACAGAGATCACTAGAAAACTAAATAGTCATTTTTCTTTGTTGAAGAGAGTATTGCTTGCTGAGATAGGCAGCTTCAGATTGGTGATAAAGTGGTGTACTTTTAGTCACTCACTGTTGACCCATATTTTAACAAAAAATTAAACTCAAAAATATAACTGTTTTATGCTAGCACGTTGAAAACGGCATTTGTTTTTGCATTATAGCAGAAATTATAGAAAAGATTTAAAGGAGAATGATGTCTAAAGTAATTTGAGAGAAAGTGATGAAGGTACAGGAAAAATCGAATAAAGGGGAGTGTGAACGGGACAGAATGAATTGTGGCTTTTTGCAGTTCAGTAGGGTTTTGGATTGACAGAGATAGATAGCATTTTTGAGAGCTCTTAAGAGTAAAGATGAAATGAATGCATTTTGTGCAAGAAAAATGATCCAAACTTCCCATCCATTTTAAGTTAGAAAAAGTAGGTGTTTTTAAAAGAGGCAGAGAAATTTCCAGCAACCTTGATCAGAAGAAAGAATGAAAACAAGAGATTTAGCTTTTAGGAAAAAAGTATAATTTGTCAAAAGCAAGAGATGATGTGATACAGTCGCAGCCTTCCCACCAGTTACTGGAATGAGACAAAAGTTTTCCAAAGCAAGAGGAAAGCAGATGTAATTTCTTTCCCATGGACACAAATTGGCCTAGATTAATTTTCATAGCATAAAATCAGAGAGGAAAGCTTCCTCATGTGGCTTTTGTGTAGTATGGATGTCAGCACTGGATAATATAAATGATGCATGGTATTAAATAAAAGAAGTATATAAATTAGTGAATTGGTATTCTTCCTATGCACTCCTGATTAATTCCGTAGCATTTAATGATTTAATGATTAATGATTGTTGAATATATTCTTTCATCCTTCTCTCTTGGAAAGCTGTGGCTCCTATTCTGCAGCAACTTAGTCGTGCCTATGTGTACATTTCTACCTTTTTTGCCTCTCTTATCATCTAGAAACACGGGGAAGATTTGGTTGTCTTTTCTTGCTTATTTGTTTTTAATGTAAAACAGAAGTTTGTGTATCTTACATTTGAAACATTGCAAAAATGATAAATGATAAATATATATTCCTGGAAAATTGTCACTCAGAATCATGAAGGAATATGCTGAATTATTTTTGGATGATATTTCTAAATTGTTTGATCTCTGTGACAAAAACGAAGCTAATGATCTTTTTCCTTCATTTTTAGCTTCTCATGTCTGTATTTGATAACAGCATGAAAACCTTTGGGGTTATTGAAAGTGATCCTTTTGACTGGGAGAAAAGTGGAACTGATGGTTCTCTGACGACGACGACAACTTCAACCACACCTCAGTTACACACTCGTCTTACTCCAGCTGCAATTGGGTATGTATGCACATTGTGTATGATCACTGAAATTAATTCTGATGGAATGGAAACAATTACTGAATCTGAGAAGAGACAAAAGTTATATCGATAGCTTTTTTAGTAAAAAGCTGACATTGCCTTATCTTTATGCTGTGTTAAATAAAGTTATTCTAGCTAAATAAACAAACACATGGATCGTAGCAGGTATGTTTTTTTAAACACACACTTAAAAAAATCCACAAAAAACTACAACGTTTGAATAAAATCATTAGAACCTACAGAGTAACTACTGACTGGGCTATAGTTAAAATGATACTAGTTTGAGAGGGAGTTTTTTAATTTCATACACGTGAATTATGTGATATGTAAGATATATTCAAACTTTACTGTTATCTTCATTATTCTTTGAACAGTCAAATTTGTCAAACTGTTTTCGAACTATCAGTCCAAACATAGCTCTCGTATTAATTAAAATAGATACTGGAAGAAAGAAGTAAAAAGATTAGAATATAGTAAATGGTACCTATTAATGTTCGTCTTCCATTAGGACTCGTCATTGAAGTCAGGTACTGTACTTTCCAAGGTGATAATTCTGGTTTACCATATTTTACATGCTACCATTTGTTCAGTATATTTCTGTACAGTATAGAAAGTAAGACATTACTATTCTGTCAGAACATCCTGGTTTATTTGGATCAATTGATGGTCCTTGTTGATTTCAGGAGTGCAACCAATATGAAGGACTTTATAGTCCATTTCTATTCCAGAAGTACCAAGAGGAGAATGTTATTCCAGTTACTATGAATTGTTATATGCAGATACTAAGCAACAGTTGAATTCCATTTGGAAAAAAAAAAGCCAAACATTTTTCAAACTGAACAGTATTTATAGAGGATTTTCATCCAGTGATGGAAGAAAATAGTATTTATCCAGCGCTCTGTAGTAGATATGATCTCTATCAATTTTTCTTCAAAAATTACTTTGAAAATTTTCAAGCAGCAGCTTTTAAGTGTTTTTCACATAATTAAGTTTTTTGACTTTTCCAATATTTTTCTACTTTTGTAGAATTGCCAATGCCACTCCTATCCCAGGAGATTTGCTGCGAGAAAACACAGATGAAGTATTTCCTGACGAACAGCTCAGTGATGGAGAGAATGGTATTCCAGTTGGTGTCTCACCAGAGAAGCTGCCTGGGTCCCCTGGGCATCAGCGTTCTCAGGAAAAAGACGTTTGGGAAGAAATGGATGCAAACAGAAACAAAATAAAACTAGGGATTTGTAAGGTATTTACAAATTTGTATTGTGAAGATTTACAAACAACTTCCTGTCCTCATGGTACGCAGTAGAATATCATTAATAATACAGTCATGCTTGTATGAATTACTCAGAGTGATCTAAGTAAACAAGATTTCATGGTAGAGTTTACACTTTTTATTAGACCAATCTGCGTACTAGAAAAAGTAGACAAGCTTTTGGGCTTTTCTGGTCTTCATGATGAATAATTTTAAACTGATAATTTTAAACCTGAGGCTCTTTCAAGCTTATTCTGAGAATGTAGTTTGCTATGAGAGTGACGTAGTTTGTAATGTCATTGGTATCATTTCTTAATGTGATCATCATATTCACATTCTTCAGACATCATTTCAATTCTTGCTCAGTGTGTGAAGCCAAAGCAGATTTTTTGTATTTTGCATGAGAAGAGTTTAGATACAGAAAATACAAAAAATGTTTTAGTATTATTTATTATTTTTCAAGTGACAAATTAACATTAAGCATGATTGGTAGTATCCTTTTAGTTCATGTGGTGGGGTTTTTTGGGTAAGATATGATACCTTTCTACTGATGCAGAGAGATTAAAGGGTTAATCTTTTGGAGAGAAAGTTTCTTAAGTTTGACATGTAGTCTCTCAGAAGTGGTTTCTGTTTCCCTTGTTCACAATCACAGCATTTCATATTTTCAGACAAAATCACTAGCCTTCATATTCAGAAAATGTAGCTCTTTTTCTTGATACAGTTTTTGAACAGAAATGTTTTAAACAACTCAATAGGCATGTGTTACTGAAATATTCTTTAGATAGAGAGATGTCTAGTTTTCAGGCTTGTTTCTAGAAAAAAATGTGTTGTGGTAGGCCATAAGACATGGTGCCTTTTTTCAGAGTTGCTTAATTTTTGTTGTTGTTGTTGTTTTTGTTTTTATTATTATTTATTTTTACCAAAGAGGAAAGCCAATTGCTCTGATTTAAACAAATGCAATTTTTGTTAGTTGCACCTGTTGAAATTAAGGATAATCATGATTCTCAAGCTTCAAGTTGTGTCCAGCTAGTATACCAGATGGAATGCAGTTGAGCTAAGATAAAGTTCTAGGTTGAGGATCATAAGGACAGCTTGGAAACTAACTTTTCTGTAATAAGAGCTGCTAGCTCTGAAGCAGTCTGAAGATGCTTCTAAGTGACTGATTTCAAACTACTTTTGAGGAAAATTTTAGAGATGGGTGTGAAAAATAAATATAAATTTAAGTATATTACTTTTTTGTTTTATTTTTGTTTAGACTCTTGTTTTTAGACCTGCCCAAAGCTATTGCATTACTACTGGTACACTACTAAACCTTTTTTGGATGTTGTGGGTGCACGCTGAAGAGCATGTCTAAACTATCTTAAATGTGGTGTGAGCTTAAGGAACATTCCAAATACAAATTGGCTTATCAATGGATAAAATCCTGGATGGTATTCACTATACAATTCTGTGTCTTCCTCTATTTTGCCATTCCTAGTGTGTTATGTTTTTACTTTTACTTTTTGTGCAGGCTGCCACAGAAGAGGAAAACAGCCAGGGACCTGTGAATGGAATGCTTAATGCACCAAGTCTAGGTTCTCCAGTTCGTGTCCGCTCAGAGACCACCCAGCTGGACAGAGATGTCCCACTGGTTCGAAAGCTGCGTTCAATTCACAGCTTTGAACTTGAGAAGCGTCTGACATTGGAGTCAAAGCCAGACACCGATAAGTTTCTTGAGAACTGGTAAAGAAATTATTTCTATTTTATTTTTATGCTTAGATTTTATGTTGTTAAAACGGTATAATCTCTCTGCTGCTACTCTGTCAATTTACAGCACTTTGTGAAAATACTAAGCGTATTTTCTGAGTTGTGCTTATGCAAGCTACAACAAACAATAGCATATATGTTCAAAACATTGCTCAACTTATTGATGTTGTGGCTTTACCTAGTCTTTATTTAAAAAAAAAAAAAAAGGAAAAAAAAAAAAGGAAAAGACTAATGCTAGTATAGAGCTAAGGTCATTTTTTATAAAAAATCTTTTATTACAGGGTGATGTTTATTAACTTTTCTTCACTGGAATGGTCTTGACATTTGACAATCATTACAACTCATCCAAAATAAGAATGATGACATCAAGTGCTCAGTAGAGCTAATGTGGGACTGGTTGCTAGGAGATGAGAAGGACAGCTTACAAGAAGCTGAGTGTTTGTTTGTTTGTTTGTTTTTTAACAAAGTCAAGTTAGAAGTCTACTTGCATCTAGCAGATTTGGTTATACTAAAATTGTTGAACCAACATAAAAAAAAAAAAACACGCAAAACTGTTAGAAAACAAAGGTCTTAAAATGGAATTTGAAGACAGAGAAAGGAAAGCTATATCAGAGCTGATTAAATCAAATTTGCCCATACACAGAGAAAATCAAGGAAATAAAGAAAGGTGCATTGTAATCTGTCTGAGAGGCAGCGGTTGAGGTGGGACACAGGAGAAGATAGATGAGATGTTGGCAGTGGCAAAATCCTTCTAATACACCATTGAGGATTAGTAATTTTAATTTGTTTGAAACAAATTAAGCAAAGCATAAATTGGGAATCAATCGAAAAAACAGAAACACTGATTTTTGAAAGCATCTTCTAACTATTGTTGGAGAATTCTGTATATACTGTTCCACTTGGATTCTTTGTAGCATAGCTTAAATGCAGATGGAAACCAGAACACCGAGCTGTCAATCGCTCATGATTCTCTCTGCCATTCTCTTAGGATAATTGCCTTGATATGTGTGCAAACTTCTAAGACCACCCAACCGTTTTTACTTGCCATACAGTTATTTTTTGAAGAAGTGGATAATAAACATCACAGTGAAATAATTGTTTTCTTCTCTATATTTGTTTCTCTTTTCTTTGGCTTAAGTTATGGAACTGCCTCAAGTTGTAGCTCTTTCACTATAGGTTTTTCTAAAATGTGGCAACAATTTTTTAGGTAAATCTGGTTTTCATCAACTGAAAAACTATCAAATGTAGCTTACATCATTAGTAACTAATTCAAATATTTCTTTTCTTAAGTTTGGAGAAGAGGCAGAAAGACTTGAACGCTGCAGCAGAGACTGCAGTTGCTGCTGTTCCTCCTCTTCCTCAGAAATCACTCATTCCTGCTCCTGTGGCTGCCCGCATGGACCATGTTTGGCACTATGATGAAGAATATCTTCCAGATGCTTCAAAACCTGGGTCAGCTGGTTCTCCAGAACAAGTTGATGGTGTTGTTGGCAATGGATTTGTAGCTGTCAACTTAAGCTCCTGCAGGCAGGAGATTGATTCTAAGGAATGGGTGATAATAGATAAGGAACGGGATTTGCAGGATTTCAGGACAAATGAAGTTTTAGGGCACAAAACAACTGGAAGTCCCTCAGATGAAGAGCCGGAGGTACTACAAGTTCTAGAGGAGTCCCCTCCAGATGAGCAGCCCAGAGAAGGAGGCTGGGCAGGAAACAGTGTCCATGCCAAGAATCAAACTTCAGGGGTGGAGTTTATTCTAGCCATGGAAAGTCATCCTGCTTCTTCTGAACAGCTTACAGACAAATTGGAACTTCTGACAGGAGCTGCTGGACAGCTCCTTGCAGCCACCCCTACAAGTCCTATGGAAGCTCAAGCAGAAGGAGCACTCACTCCGGTAAGAAAAACGCTCGCTGTTTTATTAAATCTTTCTTTGCTCAGAATTATGTGAGGAGATAATTAGTGAAAAAGCAGTAAATCAATTGCAATAGTGTTACAAAAATTCGTAATTTTATTAGAAATGGGACTTGATTCTTGAGGGGTAATCTTCCATGCTTTGTTATGAGTATTTGCTTTCTCCCGTGGACTTGGATAATCGTTCTGCAGGTATGATCCACGGAATTTACCTCAGTTAAAACATACTAAGGCTCTATTTATGCAGAGGTTTCTAATCAATGAAAGTAACACATATAAGATGGTATTAATTATATTTGTCATACATAAACATAAAATCACAATGAATGTGTAAAATCCTGTGCTACAATCTTTGTTGCAAAGGTAAGTTGGAAATGGTACCTGAAATCTCTAGAACAACACCTGTTCTAGAAGTGAGCCAAGTTACGTAAAAGACTATACTTTCCTCAAGGACCTGTACTTCTGTACATCTGTGTGGAGGCAGCATGACATGCTATTTGAAACAGGTAGGACAGACTATCCTAGTCTTCAAAATATTTGTTATGTGATGTTTGAAAGGTGCTATGAGTTTTTTTTTTTTTTTTAAAGCAGTTTTGTGGTTGAACTAATCTTACTTTTCATAAATAGAGTAATCTCCTTAATCTGACATCCCTTACGGTAGTAAATTAAAGTTTACTAAAAATGATAGCTCAAGGTAAATGTCATGCTGTTTTTTTTCTGTAATGCCATCAATTATTTTTTTCTTTACCACAAACTTATCTGTCCTCTATTTATCTCTTAGGGCTATACTTGCTACTGCCAGTGCAGTTCAAAACAAGAAACACAATTATGGGAGAAGGCAATAGCCTGAAGAGGCTATTCTCTGCCTGCTGGTTGGATTTTTTTTTTTTAACCTCTCAATGTGTACAACTGCTGCCAAAGCCGTAGTATTGAGATAAGAAAGTCTCCTTTGAACTGATATAAAGATAACAGTGACGAATACCACAACCCCTTAGTAAAGCCTGTTATGGCTCAAAAAAATGTACGTATCTCACACTGTATGATTTGGCTTAGCACATGCTTCCTATTGTATGTTGGACCACAAAACCAAACTGGGGAGCAGAGTACAGTTACATGACAGCAATGTGAAATGCTCAAGATAATGATTCCCATAATAAAAATGCTTTGAAAGACTTTGCGTAATTTTAATAGTGAAGTTGGTGCTGTGTTTGTGAAATGATAACAACCTTAATTAGATTAAAATGTTTTTGTTTAGTAGTTTTATCTAGATAGTTCCTTCCTGACAACAAGTACAAATAATGGGCAAAGGATCATATTTTACTCTTCTGCTAGTTTCAGTTATATTGAGTCTGTTACTAAGAGATTGGATCCAATAATGTAAGTTTGGGACTATATATCAAATGGCTTAAAAGAAGTGTTACTAAAAGGGGCTAAAGATAGATGTTGAAATTTCAGAGTATAGTATCTTAGCATAATTTCTGAACACATTACTCATTTCAAATGGCTTGAAACCATTCTAATCTTCATAATCATCATGTTTCTTAATATACCTCCCATATGGATTTCTAGTGACCTTATCACATTATCACTTAGGAGAAGGTATGATGAATTATGGTCTTAGAGTTTAAACTCTTGAGAGTTTGAGAATTCAGATGGCTTTTTTTTTTTTTTTTTTAAATATGCAAGCACTTACTTTAATGTTACAGTAAGTGAATGGATGAAATATTTTTAAGTAGTAGCAAGGATGTTTCTGTATAGAAAATTGAAGGTTTCTTCTCCCCCCGCACCCCCCTCCCCCCCTCCAATTTTATTTTCTCCTGAGGGTAAGAAATGGCTGATCTGTAGTCCTTCCATTTGCAGGTAATTGCTTTTCAGGATATCATGTATATACGTGGTTTTTCTGTAATTGGTGATAATATCATTTCTTACCAGTTACACACAGCATCAGTGCTCCTATTAAGAATGTGAGATTGTAGCAGTTCAAGAGGGAAATCTGAGCTCAAAGAATAAGAGAAAAAATATGTAAGTTATTGGTTTGGGATTAGCAAGTTTTAGGCTTAAAAAACTACAGTAAATTATGCTATCATTTGTGGAAATGCATGTATGTAAAGAGATAATTTTCTTATTATCAGACATGGTTTTGCAGTCACACAGAACAGATTACCCAGTAAATACAAGTTTGATGTTGCTTGGTCACGGGCATGCAGTCAATTTCTGTTGAATTACTCATAGCATGCTGGTATATATGTGCTGACTGTATGATTTCATGTTGGCTTGTAGAATTTGGCTTCAGCAGGACAGGCAGTATCTGATTTACAGTAACATCTGCTGGTGTTATGTTAATTTGTCAAAAGAATTGGAAGTGATATAAACTATTCAGAAATTTACATTGGAGCAGCACTTTGCATCCTATTGCTTTTTTCTTTTTCTTCTTTATCTGGTTCTAAGAGTTCAATGCTGAACTTACTGTGTTGCTGAGCTATGGCCTCATTAGTTTACCATCTTTGTAATGAATTGCAATGACCTCCATATAGTGGATGCACAAGACTGCTTGCAACATAAGATATTTGTCAAGTAGTTATTTCAGCGTAAAAAACAACAATGGTGTTAAAGTAATCCAATATTCATCAGCTAATGCCTGTTTCAACTTCAATTTAAATTAGACAACAGTTTACTCTGGTCATATTTTCTTGGCAACCTACTACCAAATATATATATGCATGGTTGCAGAAGTTATTTATCTCTGTGAATGCACTTATTTTTATTACTTAAAAATATCACTGAAATTAGCATTTTATACATCGAGTTATGTCGTATCAATAAAACTGCTCTTAAATTTTCATTTATTGGAGAGTTCTTAGTTCTGTAGTGTTCATGTGCTTTATATTCTCAGTTTCTGTTTTTCTGAGATACTGGAAATAATTTTTTTTTTTCTTTAGTTGAAAGATAGATATGTAGAAAGGGAACTGAAGCTTTAGGATTGACGCGAGTGAGAATACCTTTTCCTTGGAAACTGCAATGCTGACAAATGTGCTCTGTTTCCAAGGAATACAGGTTAGAATTGCAAATATCACAACAGGAAATGGAAAATCATGTTTGTATAGCTTGCAAAAAAAAAATTTCCGTATCTCTACTGTTCATGGATTTGTCCAAATGTAATTAGAACAAAACCATGTAAGCCGTAAACAGTAATCTCACTAAGAGATTAGATTTAGATGTGTCGCCACTTATTCAGCAGAGGTAAAAGCCTTGGAAGGGATCAGTTGGTTTCAGAATTGTGCATCAAATCTATAGGCTTATTAGAATTATTGATAACCAATTAGAAAATGTACTTTCTTTAAAATTATTACTTTGGACCACTTTGACTTTACCATTCTGTTGTTTTTGCTCTTTTCTAAATGCTTGCTTGATAAGATACAAAATGAAGCAGATGTTGATGGATTCTCCAGGCCAGTGTATCCTGCAAATTCAATTCTATGTTTGGGAAATTTCATTGTCTAATGCTAATCTTACTTATTAATCCCTTCAGTAAGAACCCTTCAGTGGTTCTTAATATACACTAATATAGCCATAGTTACACAGTCATGTAGGTAAAGCAATCAGTGGGTGCATATGCTAAAATTATAATGATCATAGAAAACAATGCTGTTGAATGGATATGCTGTGCATTTGTGAGGACCAGCCAACAATCAGCTAGCCTCTCTACGTGGCGACCCTGGAATGGACTGTGTTAGTTCATTAAATGTGCCCTAGGTTCTGACTGACTGAATGACAGGAGCCAGCAGGAGAAAGGATGCTCGCTTCTGACTTGAATGTTAGATTATTTTTTTTTTAATTGATGGAAAATATGGTAATTAGACTTTAAAACAACAACAATCACAAAGAAATCTCTTAAATTATTAGCTTTTACCATGTGAGGGAGATTGCAGTGCAGTCTTCTAAGAAAATGCATATATGCAGGACAGAAACAAGAATTACTACAGAATTGATTTCTGAACCTTATTTTTTCCCTGCCATGTTCTCACAGCTCAACTCATCTCATATGCTGCATTTCTCCACTCCAAGAATTTCAAGTCCCATCCTCCGCACCATGAGCCCTATAGCCTATCTGTCCATCTACCCGGACCCTCTGAAAGAGGCTGGTTTACCAAGGAGTCAATCAGCTGAGAGCCACTCCTCTTCTTCCCGCTCAACTGGTCGTAGGCAGCTTCCTGTCATTCCCTGTGGCAACAAGTTTCCCCCTGTCATTCGCATCTCAAAAGCACAACTTCAGCAGGTGAATAAGTCTTGTCTTCATAGAAATGACTGCGTTATAGCAGTCATCTGCAAAGGTTTTTAGTTGCTCTGCAGAGTTTGGTACTAGGTGCATATGCTAGTCATACTGCTACACACGACGTCTTACAAAATACTTTGGAAGATAAGATGTAATAAGAAAATGAGAATCGATCTTACTAAAGAATTGAGGCAGAAGTTCACTTACGAAGGTATATGTAATCCCATTTAGACATGGTTACTGTGGATCACAGGTTACTGTGATCTGGAGCATCAAATATTTCTGGAAGATAGATTCCCATCTACAGAGGGAATTTCTCTTGGAAATGATAGGATTAATAAATCTAAGAAATATGTATATTTTTTTTCTTTCAAAATGGAAATTAAAATCTTTTTTTTTTTTAAATTTAAAAATTTTCCTATAATCTATCATCAGTAGCAGGTCGATTTTGAATTGCTAATGCATATTAAAATTTGAGCTACTGTAAATTATTTTAACGTGAGGGAATAGGTCATAAGTTCTACTTACAGCATCAGGAATTCAAGAATTGTTCTACTGCTTACAGTACATAAAGCAAAGATGAGAACTGCAGGTTAATAGCTAATGGAAATGTCACTGGAGAAAGCAGAATTTTCATAATTTTGTATTCCCAGTTTATTTACATAACGAAAATGAAGAAGACTCAAAATCAAATTAAAGTTTAGTGTAATTTGTGTATTATTAACAAAACTGTTAAAATTTGCTAAGCAGCATCAGCTTACATTGACAGTAAAGCAGTATGACATGGCATTAATGCATAAGGCTGATCATCATCATTTTACCATTAATATTTCATTTGGATTATATTTTATATTGTCATTTTTTTCCAACTTATTTTTCAATATAACTTTATCTATGTGAAAGATTTATTTTTCTCCATGAAGCGCGCGCGCAGAAGTATTGATTTTAAAAGTTAACCGTCATCATTAGGTTCTTTCAAACTTCAGTAGGATCAGTGGTGAGTGATAACAGAGGTGAGTGAGTACTGACTAGGGAAAAGGACTTTGGAGAAATTAATCATTAAAAATTAAGCTTTGGTGTTAGTTTGTATCGCGGGATACGAAATGGATGGGTATTTTTTTGCCTGTACATCTGGAATTAAAGTTTTTCAGTTAGAATGTATCGCAGTTTAATTACCAAGCTCCTCACAGTACTCAAAATAGATTTTCATACAGAATCTTGTCTGGCTTCCTTAGTACCCAACAGTTGCAATATTAAAAGTGGCTCTGAAGTGGTATACTCTTGTCATGTGAAAAATAATAGGTATTGTGCCAGGTGCTGCTACTGAGCAGTGTGAGAAAGGGAAGGGACGAAGATTATATGCAGGATTCTCAGCCTTCTCTTTCTTTTTACTTGGTAAGTCCATTACTGCTTTGTTCCTTTTCCTTGATTTTTGACACTCCTGGCTTTACTGAGAGTGTCATTTTCAGAGTTTCATTTGCTGTGGAAGTTACAAGCATCTGAATCTTCAGTTTATTTCCACAATGCAAGCCTTATGTACTTTATGGCTCATTGAATAACTGAAATAATTTTACAGATCAGCCTCTTTTTTACCTTTCAGTGATGTTAGGTACTTAGCAAGTTGGAAACTCCAGCAGCATGAAAGATGAATATGCATGTTAGTAACCTGAAGCTTTTATCCAATTAAACTCTAAAAAATATTTTAATACTACTATGTATAATTCCATATAAATATTTGGTACTGAATATATTTTTCTGTGTTTACTGCTGCTTGCCATTTAATTCAGCATTCATACCTAATGAATTGCAGAGCTCAGAGATCTTCACTGTTGAATTTTGTTTCATGTACTAAAAAGTAAATAGTGATACATTTGTTCCTGAAATCTGGCAAAGGAGTTTTCTTTCCTGATTGTTGATGAGTGAGGGTTCAGGAACTGTATTGCAGCCTCCTTTGGATTGACATCAGATAGATTTGGGTAATGAGATTTATGTATATTCTTCATTCACAAGAGCAGTGAGGGTTATTGGATGTAGGTCCACCTTTATTTAAAAAAAAAAAAAAGAAACATTTATTGGATAAAGATAACTCTTCTCTTGCTCTACATATATGATGGAGGAGAATTGGAGTATTTTTCTTCTCTACTTAGTTGCTCAACTTGCAGCATTAGAGCTGACAAAAGGCAGAATGAATTCTTTGATGGTACTTGAATCTGAAAAGTGAGGTCACAGTGCAGCTAAGTATCCTTTTCTTGAATAGAGTATAAAATTGTATAGCAAAACTCCATGAAATGTAACATTAATTTCTGTGATTTTTTTAAAGCCAGGTCACTTATCTGAACATTGTTCACTAGAGAAATGCATAGGATGGTGAGTGAAGACCATGGAAAAGGAGATGGAAGTGTAATAATGACTGGCCAGAGCTGTGTATGAAAAGATAGCTTAGATAGACATCCTGCTAAAAGTGAAAGTATGTCTTGAGAAACAATCAAAATCAGCAACCATTTATTTATTTATTTTTATTTCTATGGTTTCTCAATTCTAGCTCTTCAATAAGAACATGAAAATGTTTTCTAGCTGTGGCAGTCTGGCACTCTTCTATTGTACAACAGCCAATTTAAAATTATTTTAGAATTCAGCCTTTAATGAATGTAGATTCCGTATTTGTATGTCATTCTGATGTTTCTTCATTTTTTTTTAAGTGCTTAATGAGACATGTACAAACAGGACTAATTTTAAATTCATGATTTTATGGCTGTTTATTCAGTTAGGGAATGGTAATCTGTGTCTCTTGTGTAAAGCAGTTGGAATTGGTTAGCACTTTCACATTTATTTTCTCCTAGGTCTTATTTTTCCCAGTAAGCTATCTTGCTGCAGTGTTTTAAAAAGAATGTTATAGGCGTATAGTTATAGTATTAGCTACAAAGTACTTTGAAATCTTCCCACACAAAATACTGTGGAAATGAAAGCCATCATGTCCAAGAGGAGATATAATGCACTGATCTGAGTTGGAAATTTTATCTTAATTTCTAAGCTTCTGACTGGAATTCAAGTGCCTATGGAATAATAAGGTAAGACTTGTTGACATGTTCAGGGGATATTTAGAGAAAGTATGTATGTCCCTTATATTGTTGTCATTTTATTTTGGGTGTCATAACTGCATCAGCCAGAGGTGAACATAAATGTAAAATTCTACTAGTTTTCATGAACTAATTTTGTCAAGTTTCAAAAGTCTGCAATAACAAGAGATGAATGTTTACACTCATGTCCACATTTAATAATACCTTTCATACTCACAAACAAACAAAAAATGTTCCTCTCTCGTTACCTTGTTCTTGAAAATGATTTTTAATTTGTTAGTGTTCTTATAGTTGCCGTGCGCTTTAGGATTGAATTAGAGCTCAGCTAGTTAAAGCATTAGTTAGGCATTTTACCTGTTCACTAGGAATATCAGAAATAGATAAATTTGTCAAAAAGTCCACTTTAGAATTTGTTTCAAGACACACTACATTATCGAATAGATGTGTCCTGGAATGAAAAGGAGGGAAAGGCTTTTCTTTGCTCAGTGAGTCTCCTTTTCAGTGTTGCCGTCCTTAAAGTTGTATGTAGCAAAGAGTTCTCCTTTCAGGATCTACAGAACAGTCATACCCTACCCTATCCTGGTGTAAACTATATTGAGTCTGCGTGAAGTTTAAGTATTTTCCCAAAAGTTTACCATTTGCTGTGATGTTACAACTGTCACAGAAAGTAGTTATTTGATAATGCTTATGATCAGATTCAGAGGCAAGCTCAGATCCAGAATTCTGTTTTCAGTTTTTACTGTTAAGTACTTTGAAGGGCAATCAACATATGGTTACTAACTATAATGTTATTGTTTTCTTTGTTGGTCAGTTTCTCTGTAGTATGTAATTTTTTTCAAACAAAAGCACATATTCAAAATATGAGGGAATATTAGGAAATATTTCAGATGGGAAAAATGATGTCCTGAAGATGCACTCAAAACCCACAGATTATTGCTGTTCTTTTAAGCAGTCGGATTTCAAATGTAGATTGATTTTCTTTGAACAATTTTTATCTACAGTCTTTCCTCCTAATGCAAATATGTAAAAGTTTTGTATTTGTTTCTGGTGTCCAGGTGGCAGAGGCAATAGCTTGACATCTCTGGAAATCTAAATGTTGCCTACTGAGCTTAGCAGGGCCTTCTGTCTGAAGGAAGGAAATTCTTTAGGCATCATTTTTTTCCCATCAACTTCTAGTGTAAGGAATAATTAAGAAGTGTGTGTAAGGGTAGCTTTTCTTTCAAATGAAGCTTTCCAAGCTGCAAATTAAGAAGTAATCAGTAGAAGAAAACAAGCAGTCAGAATGAACCTGTTATTTTTTTTTTTCCAATAGTGTGCCACCTGCAGAGAGCAAATCAATTTTTAGTGACAGGATCCTCTTGCCATTTCCCTTCTGCAGGTTTTTCTAGCAGCAGTGGCAGAAAAGTGAAGGAGAGGAAAATAAATTAGCCTTAATAAAAGCATCCACATACACTGATTGTTAGTATTGTGCATTGAAGTATGGACAAAAAATAAAAGGAGAAAAAGAAAATAGAGTTTAAAAAATATTAAAAGCTACTTTTTTTTTTAACATTTATGTTTTGTGGAATCTACAGTACTTCTCAAAATTCATAACCACATGGTTAATCTATTCTTGTCTGTGATCCTTGAAATGATCACTTTGTTATATTTTTTTAAAATGCCAAGCTAATCTTATTCCAAACATATGCTCTTTAGTACATTTTTTCCAGCATTAAAATTTCATTGACACATGATAATAAAAGATAGTAAAAGATGCTTCAGAAAGGCTCAATTGCCTGTGCAATTTCCCAGAATGAGCTGATCAACTCTGGTGTAAAAAAAAAATTGACTGTTATGATTAAAATATAGTCCAAATAGATTGACAGAGGAAAAAAAAATCCTTACTTAAAGTTTGTGAATTTACTAGTATCTTAGTGTTTTCTTCTGATTAGATAGGTTTTTCATATGGAAAAAAAAAGAGAACTTTTTAGAAAAGGATAATGTATAAACTACTAAAAATAGGACAGGTAGAAAAAGGTTTCTAGTGTTTCTAAATTACCACTATATAATTTTTGAGAAGTGGTTGCTGTAAGCAGATTATAAACATGGGATATGATATACATAAAGAGTTCTCAGGTTGGTTGAAGAGATGCTGTCTTATTGCCATATCTCATCTTGCTGTGACTGTGCTTGAAACCAAAATAGAATTGAATATACTGACTTCAGACTTTTAAGTAACTTTTAAATTTCTCACTGGCAACACGTAGCCTGTAGATCATCTGAGTAAAATCAGCTGTGTTGTGACTGCTATATGGACCTGTGCATTTATCATCACACCTGTGCACAGAGACAAAGCTAGGTAATGTAACAGACTGACAAATGTTTAAGGGATTTTGTTTTTAGAAGATAAGCTGGGTTCTGATTACATCTTTATTTGCACACTGTGCAACTGTAACACCTTGCGTATGGAGAAGAGTAAGTATTAAAATATTGAAAGAAAAGAGAACAAACCTTAAGACTGCTATCTCTGGGTCTGCTTCCTATAAGGGATATCTATAAAGCATGTTTATAAGCAAACTGAAAGCAGCTCGTTCTTTATATGAATTATAACTCCTCTTGGTGGTGAAGCACTATGGGCATGAGAAACCCGTAATGCTTTCAAACAGATCTTATCTATTAGGAGAGATTTTTTTTAAATGTTTATCTGGGTTTCAAATTTTAAAATGAAATTTCATGTGTACTTTTATGACTGCATACGTTACAATTTGTATTAAAATCATATTTGGGTTTCATAAATTCTTCTGATGTGTTTTATTTCCCAGTGGAAAGTGTAATTTTCATGGATTGTTTCCCTTGCAAGCGTAACACAAACTTTGGGCAAATATGTGCAAATACAGTGCCAATTTTATAATTAGATAGAACTGGATTTAATTTATTACAACACACATGAGTGGATTCACTGTCTCACTGAAAAATCAGAAGGGAGGCTCTGAATTTTGTTTCTTGTTGTTGGTTGTGTGGTAGTTTATTTTTGTGTGCTTTTTTTTTTTTTTAATATTGCTGTTTGAATCTGAATGATATTTTTGCCTTTACAAAAATAAAAAATATAATGCAAACAGCAAAATTGAAGCACAAATATAGCATAGCAGTAATCTAAAATTATATATTGGTTCACAGGAATCAGGTATAAAAATCAGAAATACAGATCCTTGAAATCTGCACACTGAAATAAAGGTAGATCTTATGAATTATTTGATATTTCATGATGACTCTTTATTGAAGTGATATATGGAGAAGAGTATTCAGAATTCATCTGAACAGTAGTGGCTGGACTCCACTGCTGCTATGCAGAAAAATATTTTTGTGTGATTGATAGTCTCTGTGTGTCTCATTTTCATGATAAAGGAAGACTGCTGTGTTTAAAAAAAAAAAAAAAAAAAAAAAAAAAAAAAAAGAGAGAGAGAAAAACCAGCACTGTCTCTTAATAACAATGTATAATGTCACTTTGAAAAGGAGATCTTTTTTTCTTTCTTTTTTTTTCTCTTTCCCTGAGGAAAAGGATTAGTCTACAGTTTTATTGTTTCTTAAAGTTGCAGGTATTTTCTCTAAAGGGACAGATGTTAATATAGAACTCTGCTTATAAAGATAATTCAAAACTAGAAAAAATTTATTCTAAAGTTAGAAAAAATACATTCTAATGTATTTCTGATAGCTTGATGCTGAAACTAAGCTAGATTTGATTAAAGATTCTTCTATCATTATTATCGATTTGTGCCTGGTAGCTCCAAAAATATTTTAAGTGCATTTTATATATCAAATATCTGCACCAGTAATTAAAAATAAATGTAACAATGTATTTACAATCCTCTATTCTCAAGAACCTCTCTAATTTGTAGCATTTTGCTTTGTTTCTTGACTGAAAAAGCAGGATATCTCAGTATGCTAGAGCATGACCTCTCATGGCGATCTAATTACCATCCTACTGAAGGTGATTAGATATGTAGTAAAATCTTGGTTTAGAAATGCTGATTGAATTGTGTTCCTTAGAGCGATATGTATTCACTAGCTTTGATACATAAATCACAGTCCTCATGAAATCTGTAGTTTCCAACTTTCCACAGGAAAATATCATGAAGTGGCCATGCTTCTTCAGTGGTTTTAATCTCTACATGTTTTACATCATGAGAAAATAACCATGATAAAGTAGGAGTTTGGTTTCTGTGAAGACAGAAATGAAAGCATGAGATAAGTGTGGTATCAGTTGCTGTGTTTTTACATCTCTGAACTGTGTGTTAAGGCAAACTGATGCTTTGTTAGAAAAAGACTTTCTCTGTGAAACTGAAGAACAGTGTCATGATATTAGCCCATTTTTAATTGCAGTATATATGATAGGAGTATTGTATGAGAGCTATAAAATAATTATCTGGAATTGCAGCTGCTTGCCAGTTCTCCAACAATTCCAGCAGTTCTGTACAACATAAGTAAGTTTGAAGAGTATTCTTTAATTGATGAACATGTTGTATGGAAGTTTGAAATTAAGTGAGTACTTGTTTTGGTCACATAATTAACGAACTAATTAACCCTGTATTACAGTGACAATCATTATCTGAAAGCAATTGAAGATACTTCTTTTAGAGCAGTCACTATTAGCCCTGTGGATATGTGAGTATAGGGGTTTTTGTTAGAATAAAGAGCACCTTCCTTTACCTGTTAAGTGGTATAGGAATAACTGAAAAAGGGAGATATTTAAAGAATATTGAAATTAGGCCATGAATAATAGATGCACTTAAATAAAGACTGTACACACTGTGTGTTCTCTATCCTCAAAAGATACCCATCACCTTAGAGGATATGAAAACACTGTTGTCTTGTGCCTTTCTAATTCTGCATCTGTGTTTCTTTCTCTTCCAATTTCTTGGATCCTCCATGAAAGGTTGATGCAAAAGATAGCATTCTAGAACAGTAGAAAGAATATAATTTAAGAGCTGTGGAGAGTAGCTTCATATGCTCTTTTTCTGCAGGTTAAGACTAGAAGGTGTTGTGTGTGAATTTTACCAGTGGTGTAATATCTTGGGGACTGCCAGTTTGTTCAAATTAATGCAATGCTTGCAGTACTGTATATATGTCAGAAGGTATTCAGTATCAAGACTTAGAGTCATCTTTGGGCTTATGCTCCGTAACACCATGAACTGCAGTCATATATTTGTCCTGTTTATCAGCTTATAATAGAAAGAGACAATGTATTTTAGGAAACCTTGAACTAATTCTGTTCAGCTTCTTCCTTGTTGCGACATTAATCTGGGAAGGGAATATAAGGAATACAAAAGATTAGACTCTGAAAAGGTCAGAAGGAATGATAACAATAGATACAGAGAATTCTGAGGAAGGCTATTCTGAACAGTCAGCTGGTAAGTTACCTATAGAATAGGTAAGCATCGCAGTGGTTCAATCATGTGAGAGTAATAGTAGCTGTAAATTACAGGATATTAGCATTTCTTTTATCCTTTCATACAAATTGCAGTTGAATTTTCTTTGCAGAGGTATATAGCTGTGGAAGAGAAATTAAGCAACAGAGAAAGAATTATGAATAAAAGGAAGCTAGTGAATTGGAAAGATTCAAGGAGACTGTTTGGTATTGCAGAAGCTACAGGCTTGTACTAACGTTGATCGTGTTGCTTCCAGGCTGTAGAGCCAAAAATGGATGAAAAGGAGAAGGGAAAAGAGAAAAGACACGTGAAGTTTGATCTCATAGATACATGAACTTATCTAAGGTAGGAAAGAAGTTCTGAAGATTAAATTGATGAGTGGAGGGAAGAAGCTGTTGCTGCAAGGTCAGGTCCCTACCTGCTAGTATTTTACAGTAATCCATATTTACACCTTTAGATCTTTCAGACTTAGCAGCTTTATCAACCAAAGACCATTATTTCATTCCTCTGCAATTTGCTGTGTACATTCACAGGTTTGGTCCAAGCATATCACTTGCTGTTGCAGCCTGTCAAAAGTTTAAAGGGAAGAAAGCCTGACGGTTGTCATAAAGGATGTCTAAGAGATATTTGTTGTTTTGTTCATTTTCCTTCTCAGTATTCCATTCTCATTCCACTCAGTATATTGTAAAGCTTCTTGAAGAAAATGCAATCTAATGTACTTCTTCAGAAAACAGAATGAAATTAAGAAATCAGTTAGGGAAGGCCGAAGGATTCAAGGCAGTAGTGGTGATAATTTGATTTAAATATTCCAGAATAAAAGGAGAATTTTTTTCGGAATAAAAGGAGCATTGCATCTAGGAAGAAAATTGTGCAGAACAGATTTTAAATACTGGGTGTAATCAGTTTATAACATTATCTACCTGTTTGTCACAATTCCAGGGCTTTAAAAGAAGGCATATGATACAGTTTACTGAAAAGGACTGTGAGACAATATATAGAACATTTTCTTCCTAGATGCAGTGCTCTTACCACATTATAATCTTTGTTCCTCAGGTTCAATGTTGTGCAAAATTGATGTAATTAGCCACAGAAATCTTATAGGATATGATTGTAGTTTGTGGCAGGAGAAAATAGAGTACAAAACTTACTTGTGATGATGTCAGAATTGTAGTCTTGCATACTTGGCCATGTATTATTTGTTTCGTAACTAGATATGTATCAAACAATCTTTAGATTTCTGTGTCCCTGAATTAGATTAAACCATCATCTAAACTGGCGTACATTGCACATCTGAGGATCAGCCCTTCTTAGGCTACTTGATTTTCACTTCCGTCATGCAAGGTTTCACAAGGAAGATGACTGGGATAATTAGGGTTACAGAACTGTATGTTAATGGTTTTTGTTTTGTTTTTGTTTTGTTTTTGTTTTGTTTTTGTTTTGTTTTTGTTTTGTTTTTGTTTTTGTTTTTGTTTTGTTTTTTGTTTTGTTTTTGTTTTGTTTTTGTTTTGTTTTTGTTTTGTTTTTGTTTTGTTTTTGTTTTGTTTTTGTTTTGTTTTTGTTTTGTTTTTGTTTTGTTTTTGTTTTGTTTTTGTTTTGTTTTTGTTTTGTTTTTGTTTTGTTTTTGTTTTGTTTTTGTTTTGTTTGTTTTTTGTTTTTTTTGTTTGTTTGTTTTTTGAAGTTGCTTTTGAGAATTTTTTTTATACAATTATTTAGAGTTTGAGGAGAGTTGAGGCATGAAGGACATCTTTCATGGCTCATAATTAAATTCAGAAGCTAGGATGGAATTTTCTTATCCTCTCACAGTTGCCAAACTTTCTTGTGCTGTTGTTTACATCTCATCCTTATTGCCCCATCTCAGGGAACAAGCATTCATCCTCACAGAAAAGTCTCTCTATCCTTTCTAGGGATGTTCTTACAACCCTACAGTGTGAAAACACAAGCATCCAGTAAACGCATAATGTGTATCCCTTCATATTTTCATCCTGTGAGACCTCAAATTAAATATCAGACTTGTATAATAATCAGTGCTTTTTAAAATCCTTTGTGTTTCTTTTTGGCCTTGTTCTTTTTTTTTTTTTTCTCTCTTGAAGCTGCACCTGAAGTTGTAAGAATGCTTGTGTGAGAGGCATTTCTGCATGATTTACATTTCTTGCACGTATAAATGAAATTTTAAGCCTATTAGGGATATAATTTAATCCTTGTGTTTTGAGAAGAATAGCAAAAAGATTATTGACCATCTGAGAAAACAAGCTTCTTTTTATTAGTGAGCACAATTCAAGAAAGTGATAGATGCATTCAGTAGGCCATTTCTGAAACTGAGCTACTCAGCAGCTGCGTCTTTGATGATACTCAGACAGCGTGCTTTTCTTTCTTTCTCTTATTTCAATGTTTTTGTTTCACAAAAAGCTCTTGCTTGTTCTATTGTAGATTCTTCAACAAGTCTACTCTTGCATTTCTTGGATATAAGGCTTAAATCTGGTCTGCTCAAGAACAGTCTAAAAAGCTAGAAAATGTTCTCTCTAGTTGTGGCAGAGGAAATGAAGACTGAAAACTGTAAACAGATTTCACATCAGAATTGGTTTCACCTAAAAAGGATTGACATATAAGGGAGATGTCATTAGGAAAAAAGTTTCTATGTAAATGTATTTAAGCAAAGGATAATTTAAATGCAATTGCAGCTCTTCTGGAAAAATACCAGGAAGAGAAATAACCTTGGAAAAGCAGATAAGGCTGTTTTACTTCCCAAAACAGAGTCCACCAGAAATCATTCTGTTCTAAGGGAAGCCATCCTTTTTCAGAAACTTGGAAGACAACCCTGTTTTTTATTAATTCCCAAGTGATATGAATTAACTACCAGTGTAGCTCATCAGGTAAAAACTTTTGAAAAGGAACCATTTTCCAGGATTTCCTTATTTTGGAAATTCCACCTGCAGCCCTGTGGAATGGTTTGTTGGAACAAGATAGAGATAGAACTGATTGTAACTCCCCTGTCTCCTAGACCAGACCTATTCCCTATTTTATCTCTTTTTCTTTCTATGCAGTGCTCCTATTAAACCATTCCTATGGTATTAAAATTAAAATTAAAATTTAGGTCTTAGTTGACGTAATCATGAAAAGGTGCTTTTTTCAAATATCTATTTCTTCTTTCTGTGGCCAAACTGGTTTGCATGTGTTCTCTCACAGGAAAGCTTCTGCAGTAAGAATTTGCTAACTCAAGAGAAATACTGTGTCTTTTGGAAGAAAGAGCTGAACTTGGGAATAAGAGTAGGTGAAGAGGACTGTTTTGCTGAATTAAACTAAACAATTTCCATTTGTTTATCAAGGTAGAACTTCAATTCAGCAAACGCAGAGGGACTGTATTAGATCAAACTAAAAAATGAACCAACTGGGAGGCAAAAGCTAGTATCTTGCTGCAGGTCTCTGGTTTTTTTTTTTCCATTTTGTTTTTAATACATAACTTGTTTCACGTAGGTGAATGTGTGTGTGCATACTGGTAGAAATGATGTACAGGATTATCAAGAAAATGCAAAAAAAAAAAAAAAAAAAAATCAGCACGAATTTTAGAGAAGGCATCATCTTTAGGTTCCCATGAGGGTGTATATCCTTCACTGTTTGTCGGCATTTCTTATTTTGGGGAGTTCTGCATTTGTGAAGTTGGAGTACACAGTATGAATTGTTGCTGATCCGGAAGTACCAATGCACTAGCTCTTACAAACAACATGTTAAACTCAGCAGCATGTCTAGATAATTTCTGTAGGAAGTTCAAGTGAAATCTGTCTTCTGTACTGCAGCCTATTTGGAAATAGGCTATCAGTAGTTGTCTCTTCTACTGTCACTGAATTAACAGTTTCAGGAGCTCCTGTCACTTCTGTGTAACCTCACCTCTGACCTCATGACTCCTGCACTTCTTATTGTGCAGTGTCCTGTCTTCAGTGGGAAAGCAAAGGAGCAGATCTATTACGGTTCTGCCCATATTTGATAGGAAAGAGGGTTTGTGTCCCTCAGGGTAGGAAGAGACATAAAGGCAGGTTTCCTATTTCCTGGCTGTGTGCTCCAACAATTAAGCTTATATACTCAATCGTTTTTCACACTGACTCTGATTCAGTACTGTATATAGGTTTTGGGCGCACTTAGGATTAGATTAGACCCATCAGGAGATTTAGTTGTGTGAATATTTAGTTTGGGAATCTCTTAATGACCTTAAGTAAGAAGTCCTGACCTGCTTGTTCAGTTTAAACTAATAATTAAAAAAGATGTAAGCTTATATAGGGAAGGAAATAGCTAAAATTTGTGCACTCAGGGATATTTATGCACTGTAGGTATTAGAGGTACTGATGTATTCAATTAGGTAGATAAGGTTTTTTTATTAGCTCTTTTGAGAACAGTGACTAAATTCTGCTTAAATTGAAGTTTAAGTCAATTCCCGATTCTGGTCCTCAATGTGTTCTTTGTCTTCTGTACTTGTCTAGAAAGTATTGTGGTGTACTTGTTAAAGTTCTGTGTTTACATAAAACTTATACTGAAAATATTCAAATTAATGTAAAATGGTAAAGTGCTTACCTCTTAGTCTGAGTCTCTTTTCCAGAATGTTCCTTGGTAACTGCAACAATTTCCACTGAGATTGTTTTTATGTTACGCATTTCTGTCTTGGGATGATATTTAATTTTCCTAATTACTATATGTAATTTATGAAGTTTGGGGATTATTTGATCATTGTGATTCATAGGAATCATTATTTAATGTATTCTGAAGATATGAAATTACAAATGCAATATAAAGAATGCTTTCTATGATATTCCTGAATTTTTCACCTTCTCCTTCTCAAATTTTTTAAGGTAACGATACCCAGGCCTTCTGTGGCATCCACACAGTCTGCTTCCGAGAGCTTTCATTATGGCCACCAGCTAGATAAAAGAGAGCGAGATGCACAGTCTATGGAACAAACAGTGGAACTTTTATCTCCAAGGGAAACTCTACCATGTTTGGTTGTGACAGGAGATACCACAGTTAGTGGCAGCAGACCAGATATGATACTTCGTATCAGCCAAGAAGTGCTTGAAAGGGAAGAACATGTCAAAGAATGTACCAGTGTCCTGAGCAATGGCCAAAAGGACCTACCTGAAAAACACAGCGGGAGACAGGAAGAGAAGGAACTTGAAAAGCTTCCTGTAGAGACTGAGGAAGAACTACTTCCAGTGGTTTCTGAGGATGCTGCTGTAATGCTGAGCAAAGAACAGAATTCTTTGCCAGGAAGTTCGAAATCTGCAGATGAAGAACCTCTAACTAATACTGATGCTGCTGAAGAATCAAAGCCAAGGCCTGTCTGCTTGGTGCCAAATCAAGATGAGTTTCTGAAGTCAACAGCACCTGAAACACCAGAATTTTCTCCATCAAGACGTATCAACCCATATGCTAATAGACAAGCAAGCAAAATAGCACCAGTTCAGGAAAATGGTTTTCATTCTATTAAGGAAGAAGTCCATGTTCAGGACTTGCAGTGCCACCAAGTGGCTCTTACTACTTTTTTGCACCAGGAGGACAAGAAGGAGAAAAATGCTCCCAGAAATGGAGAGTTATTTCACTGCATTTCAGCAAATGAGAATTCTCATCGATCTAAGAAGGACTTAGTTAAATCTCCTTTTGTATTCAGGCAGAGCCGAATCCCGGTTTTAGCACAAGAGATAGACTCAACATCAGAATCCTCTTCTCCTGTTTCAGCAAAGGAAAAGCTTCTTTTAAAAAAGGCCCATCAGACAGACTTAGTCAGACTACTTGTGGAAAAGAGGCAGCTCAAATCTTTTCTTGGTGACCTCTCAAGTGCCTCTGATAAGTCACTGGAGGAAAAAATGGCTGCTGCTCCAGTACCATTTTCTGAGGATGATGTATTATCCTCAATTTCTAAACTGGCACTGGACTCTCATTTCAGTAAGCAGACGGAAGATAGTTCTTTGTCTCCAAGCAGCCCTCAGTCCAGAAAAAGCAAGATACCCAGACCAGTGTCCTGGGCCACTACTGATCAAGTCAACGGTTCAAGTTCAACTCATTTCCTTCCTCGGCCACCACCCGGAAGACCACCTACTAGGCCTGGGGTAGAAGCAAGGTAATACAGTGAAAATAGAGATTGGTTTTCAGGTTGAAAATGGATTTGAGCTAGGCTGCAGTTACTATGCAGCATGTAATTGTGTAGAAGTCCCATCCTTATTGTTTTTTAATTGCTGGCCTTCAATTCTCTGAAAAATCTTTCATTATTGGAAAACGAATGAGGAAAGGCCGCAATTTTATACATCAATACGTGTGTAGTCAAAATTTTTAAATCTGTCAATCTATAACTAAATCCTTGCACTTTTTTTCTTCTTCAAATGCGACCACTTATTCAGAACTGTCAATTATTCACAAACTTACAGAAATCAGTGGGATTTATTATATGCAGCCCCTGTTAACATTGAACTGTCCTTATTGTAGAAGCTTTAATTATTCTTGTGTGGAGAGTCCACCCATCAGTATGAAGTTAATTAACTATGCTCTAATCATGGCTAAGTAAAAACAACCACTTAATGGATGACAGAGTGAACTGTAGAAACGCTCTTTGCAGGTTCTAAATATAGACAACCATGATCTAGTTTATTCAGTGCCTGAATTACCAGGATAAGCAGAATTATGATATAATCAGTAGTATGAAATCCCCTGAAGGAAGTTGTGGTTTGTTTTGTCATCCTTTGTGTATAGGAGTGTACTGATGATGGACAGGAATGGATACATCCCATCAAAACAGATATTGTAAGCATTGCTTTTCTGTGCACTTCAATATCACTAGTAAATTTCAATTTTCTTGTAGATGCTTAGACTGTTTATGTAGGTGAGTTTATACAACTGTAATTATTGGGTTGATTAGAACAACATGGAGGCCAAAACCTAGATGTGAACATCTCTGCCTTACAAGAAAGTTCACATTCAGATGTCTGTTCTGCCATGTAAACTCCTCCTTGGTTTCCAATCATACTATGTGTCTATTTGAATTTTGGTTTGAAACAGAAATATTTTTTCTTCATTTCTTCTTAAGGTTACGCAGATACAGAGTCCTGGGGAGTAGCAGCTCAGACTCAGATCTTATCTCTCGTCTGGCTCAAATTCTACAGAACGGATCTCAAAGACCAAGGAGTTCTACACAGTGTAAGAGTCCAGGATCTCCACATAGTCCAAAAACACCACCCAAAAGCCCTGTCAACCCCCGACGCAGTCCCAGTGCCTCCCCTAGGAGCTCTTCCTTACCCCGTACTGCTAGTTCTTCCCCATCACGGGCGGGGAGAACCCACCATGATCAGAGGAGTTCCTCCCCACATCTTGGGAGGAGTAAATCACCTCCTAGCCATTCAGGCTCCTCATCTTCTAGGAGATCCTGCCAGCAAGAGCACTGCTACAACAAACCAAGCAAGAATGGTCTGAAAGGATCTGGCAGTTCCTTATACCATTCCCCAAACACCAAGACTCCCACAGGAAAGAGCAAATCAGCCTCTAAGCTTAGCAGATAGGAACTGGGCCTTGACAGGTATAAATCCGCCTCTTAAGTCTGATGCATGTTGTGTCTGTGTACTGTGTATTTAAAAAAATTAATCAAAAAAGTATATTTAAAAAAAAAGTGTTGAATCTGCGCTTTTTAAGAACGTAAGCTTCATAAACTATCCATGAGAAAGCATACTTTGTAAATGAGTGGCCAGGCATTGCCTAAGAGCAGGCAGCAAGCAGATCTGGGGGGAGAAGGAGTAGAGGACAGGAAAAGAATGACTAAGGTAGTCAAAAAGGTGGAATGTGGTGGAATGTGTTTAAAGTAAAAAAATATCTCCAAGGTGAGTTTTAAAAGAGTATTTATTTCTATGTTTTCAGCTTACTTAACTAGAAGATTTGGCCTAATTATTTAAGGCTTGTCTCAAGAATTATTTAAGGAATCCAATACCATTATTCCCAAAACAACATCACAACTTGGCAGATAAGTGCTGCTCAAGCATGTCTCTACAATTTTAAAAAAGCACAGTTTATAAGACAATGGTATTTCTACCTTATGATTCTCTTTCATTTTGAGTTTCACACATCCAAGTCACTTAGTGCTCATCTTGTCCCCTATCTACTATAGCATAGGTTTGCTTACGTGAAGTATCGTGTATCTTGCCCCTTCTTTATTCTGGTGACATTTTAAATATGAATATTAACGGTTTCTAAGATGTTTTTGTAGTGATATTCTGTAGAAATTTGTTCAGTACTGATTATGATCCAATAAGCTAATTCTTGGTTCCATGTCATACACTTCTTTGGGAATTATAAGGAGTTCTACCTCATTAGGTAGAATTTGAAAGAGCATCCTCATCTAGGAGATGAGAAAAAGAAGTCTGCAGTTCACTGAATGATGCAGATTTGCAATGGATTGCAATGAATGTTTGAAAAGGAGTGCCTGATTTTTCCCTAACCAAAATGCAAAAAGAATCCTTGTTACTGCTGGCTTTTGTTTTTATTCTGTTAGTTATGGATCACTGATCTTACAGTAAAGAATCGATTATAACCAAGATTATTTATTTTATTTTAATAAAAACATGAAAGATAAACTCCTTGGGAGGACTCAGGTGACAGAAATACAGTCAATACCTTACAAAATCTGAGTAAGAATCATTAGAGCAAAATACATAGAAAACAATTTGAGATATTTTTGTTATTGGGTTTTTGTTATTCTTCCCAAATCATTCTTTGATAGCCAAGCTTTGTTATCTGCCAGTGAAGTCCAGTGTCTAATTCTTCTGATTTTTTTTATTATTTACTTAATAATCTCTTGTGCTCTACAGACTCTCAGTAGAGAACACTTAGAGAGCACTTTTTGCTACATTAAGAAGAGAATACTGGCTAAGAATAGTAATAAGCATGAATGCAATCCTAAGAAAGATGCGGCCAGCTCTCCTTGGTTATAACTGTTGTGGAGATACTGGATGTGTAGGAGACTTGTCAGTTGCTGATCTGCTTGCTGTAGTTATATGCCTCTCCAGCCAGCATCTGTGCTTTTTTCTATTTAACCTCTGCCAAATTAATACCTTTGGATTAAAAGGGAATATTTTGTCTCTGAGCTAACACATTCTAATGCTGCATTAAAGCTGCCCTGGAGCTGCACTGAATTTCACTTGCTCTGTCAGACTATGTTGATTTTTCTTTTTCTTACTGTTAATATGTATATTGTTTCTCATACGTAATGTAGCACAGTGTAGAACCTTAATTTCATTCAGGTTTCAATCACTACAGATGAATGCAATAGGTAGGGGTATACCTGCTTTTTCTGAAAAAAAAAAAAAAAACTGTACCATTGGAAAGTCTTATTCCTTTGTATTATATTGTATAATAGGTGCTATACCAATAATTGCATGTCTTCATGGTAAATTATATAATATAAATATTTATATATACATATATGTACATGCTTATATAAATTCACGTTTTCATTTTTCACTTGTAATTTATGGACCACACATAACGCAGTTCCCTCTGCTAGTTCCTGAATACTCTTGGCATTGCATCTCCTATCTCCTGGAGAAAAAAAAAAATCTGGAATGCACAAAGTCTAACAACCTTTATACCTTGGGAAAAGATTGAAGGACTACTGATTTCTCAACCAGCCAATGTTTTGTCTTGCAGCTCTTTGTCTTTCTTTAGAATTGTGTGCATTTGCACATGAACAGGAACAGAAACTGAAAGGTATTTTCATTTCTTATCACAAATAGGGCTTATTGATTATTCATTTTTATTTTATAATGTATGTTCTTAATTGTTGTGAATACTCATGATATAGGTACAGTGGTAGTCAATGAATACTTGATAGATGAATGTAATAACAACAATTCTATCTTTCCTTCCTGCTTTCCTCATGGCATAAAAAAAAAAAAAAAGAAAAAGAGAGAACATTGGTTCCCATTTGTGATATTTCTACTCTGGGCACTGCTGGAATTATTTGTTAAGGTGATATGGCAGCCTAAGATTATTTTCCCTCCACTCTTCCTTATTTTCCATTTTGTTAAGGTCCTTTGAACTAATTCTTACATTAATATGGTCAGTTTTAATAGGTACCAATTTTATGCTTGCTCTCCTGAAATGCTGAAGTTGAGGTGTTTGTATTTTCTCTCTAGTACAACAGAATCTAGAAACAGGTAATTTCTTTACAGATGAGAAAGAATATTAACACCTAAGGATTTTTTTGTGCTCTTTCCAAAAATACAGACTTGTTCATTGCTGCACTTTACTGTATATGACAGGAGAGTTAGACTTCTTGATCTTTAAAGGTCCCTTCCAACCCAAATCATTCTATGATTCTATATAAAATAAGCCAATGTTGTAGACATTCACTTGTACTTGGACTAGTTGCCAATGTAACAGTAGTAAACTATGCCAAAATAGGATAAGAGATGAATCATGACTGATAATCCAGGCTGCTTTCAGTGCAATATGAGGTAAAAGGCCTCTATATCACTGAATGCTTCTTGCTGTGGATTCCACAGGGACTAGTGAGAAAATCATGAAAATACAAACAAGGAAGTGGTTATGAACAGTATGACTTGAATTACCTGCTCTTCTAGGAATTTTTATTGCTTGTTGCCTTCTGCCAAAAACATACAGAATTGCATACTATAGACTAATGTAGCAACTGGTTAATGTAGTTAGATAGCTGTCAACTGATCACCTCATCTATATATTTGTTACTGTAATATTTCTAGGGGGTCTGTTTAATCATCATGAGCTCTGTAATCTCCAACACTTGCATATGCAACTGACTGCATAAAACCATCAATGTATGTGTGTGACCCTTGTGCAGAAGGGGAATGAAGGATCTACAGAAGGTATCTGCAACAAATTTTCAGGAATGGGGAGATTTCTTTCCATCGTATACAATAGCTATAGTCATTTTGCTTTAGCATCCAGCAACTTGTGTAGTAATTTTTAGCTGAAAAACAATGTAATTCAACGAGCTGTTGCTTTGTGCTCTTCAAGTGTCCATTTCTTTGGAGTGCAGTGCAATGGAGCCATGGCATGTTCTGGATGAAAATGCTGCATGTGTATTTCCTTTTCATCGGTGTTACCTGTGCTGTTTCTTCCAACACTTCCAGAGCATTTTTAGAGAAGTTGAGGCAGGAAGCCTGTAATAAAATAGAACTTCAAAAAATAGAACATGTCACAAAAAATTTTGTCCTGCAATTTTACATGATATACTGAATTTGAGTGATGGCTCGAAAATCAATATTAATATCAACAAAATTTGTTATTAATTGCAAATTCTAATTGCTAAGTAAAACTGTTAAAAATAACAGGAGATGTCATACAGTATAACGACATTGGCAAGTCATATGATGGTAGGCACTTATCTGTTTGAGTAGGATCAGTAAGCACGAACAATTTCAGTGTTCAAAGGCAGGAGCAATATGAGGTTTTAACTGAGTATGTACAGTTATTCAGGAGGCACAGACCTCTGGGGAGTTATCGCCACTGGCTGTAACTTGGAAAATCTGGACATATTTTTGCCTTGAAGTCTCCATGCTTGAGATCAAGTTTTCTGTCATACCTCACTAAACAGTCTTGGTGTAGAAGGAAGGGTCTGGTGCTGTATGTTTCAGAGATTTCTCATTTGAAAAAGGCTTGCAAGAGCTCTACCAGTGAGAATTTATAATTATTATGGCATTGATTATTGCTGGCAAAACACAGGATTTTGATTTTTTTTTTTTAATATATATAAATATACCTTTGTACATGTGTGAATATACACATTTACCTAGATACTTACACTATATAGAAACATGTATTATATACATATATACACATGCTTATGTGTGTATATAGGTAGAAGCAGTCTCGGCTATTGCATCCCGTTTACTTAAACTCACTTACCAGAGTGAACTGATGTCTGTAGTGCTTTGACTTGGTCTGAGCTCTGCTTTATCTGCCGTAATTTTGCCATGCCCTAATGTTGATTCTCTTCAATTTTACAAGGCCTGATCCTGTAGTTCTCTTTTGGCAAAAGTGCTGTAAGTCTTTCTTATCCCAGTAATATTTATGCAATGGTTGATTGCAGTGCTCCTAAAAATGTGTTTTTTTTCTCTTTGATACGAATGTAGACAATGCCAGTTAAATGGTGGGGACTTTCCTCTAAACAGATTTTTTCCATAATGAAATAGAGATTTCTGTAGAACACTAAGAAGCAGAAATTCTGCTAAAAAGGTGATTATTTCAATGTTTTTAAAAGGTTTAGTTGCAAACCAGGAATACTTGCCTACAATTTTTGTATGAACGTTAAAAATGAGAGAGAAATTGAATCTTCCAGAAAGAAACAAGAGAATAAAAGGAAGCTCAAACTCACTAATGAGCTCAATAACTAACTCATGGAATATACTGATAGAAGTTTTGGGTTGTTTTTTTTTAATGCAGGAATGATCCTGCAGGGTGGTGAGAGCCATGCCTGTCTGTTCAATGCCAGTGTGCAAGATGGTTCTCGGGTGTCTAGGTTAATACCATGATCCCATATAGTGCATTCTCCATATGCTTGCGTACCCTAAAGAGTTGTTAGAGAACCGTCAATTGTATAAATAAAAGCCTAGACAATTATCCATGATTCCCATCTTCAACTGTTGAAAGCTTTGGATGCTCATTTGTTTCTGCAACTGGCAGAATAGCACAGAATATTTTTATTCAACTTCTTCAGCAAACCAAGTAGGCAGTAATCTGAAGGATTTTGTTTGCTGTTTTGATTTGGCTGAAATGTCTTGTTCACAATTTGCAGTGACTGGTAACTTTGATAAAAGGAAGCAAGGTTCAGTGTTTCGGCTCCGTGCAGTCCATAGGTATGGATCATGTTGTTCTTAGCCAATGCGTGCAATCATGTAAAGACACTCATCTCACACAAGGATACCTCAGCTATCCACTTGAAGCCAGTCTTCCTCTCCCCTATGTGTAACATTTGTAAAAGATAAATGTTATGAAATTCAGCCCAGATTCTATAATAACTACCTGGAATTGTCTTAAGATATTGCAAAATGCTGAGAGTTTATTTAATCACAGTAGCAACAAGCCTCATTTGATGGTGGTTTAAGTAACCAGATTTTTAATATTAACCTCTGAGCATTTGTTTGTTTGTTTTTAAGGAAGATTTGAAGAGGAATGTATTATTTTAAAGTCTAATGTATTAACTTGGCAATTTTTCCAGCCTTTCAGGATTGAGTATATAGGCTGATTCTACTCTCTGTTGCTAGTAATCCATCCTCTCTTAACAGTAGCAGTGACAACACCTCAAAAACTTTATACTTTTGTGGGATTAATAAACATTGCTTTTCTAACTTTCTACAGTGGCTGGCAATTACGTGGGCCGTCTACAGGAGTTATGTATTTTCCTTTTGGGAGATTTCTTCAATAGAAACAACCGTGTGGTTGACACAACAAATTCAGCACAGAGCAAATTGCAACCTGCAGAGCCAGCAGGGAAGTTGAACCTAGGCTGCAGGGGGTACCCACAGCTTCCAGGGAGTGGGTGGTTTTCCTCTACTGCTGCAATAGAGAAATTGTCTTTCAGAGAACAGGAATTTAGTTGCAGTGCTCTGCAACAAGACCTGTGTATCCTGCTCCTTCCTTACCACAGAGAAGTTCCAGCTGACTGGTTAATTTTGGTGCCAAAATCCTGGGTGAAATTCTTTCTGGTTTTGTTTCAAGTATGTCAGGATTCCCACTAATGCAATGCAAAACTTAAACGCACAAAATTGTACGTACAAATAATGAATGTGGATTTGAAGTTTCTGCTCTAACTGTTGAGCAGTGCCTTTTTGTGTAGTGCAGATGTTAGCTTGTGTTTTGCTCCTGTTTCTCCCCAGTCCACGTAAACAGTTTGGATCCTTTCTGTTCTTGTGCAAGTGAAACTTTCATTAAAATAGACCCTAGTTTTGTTTAGCTTTTTTTTTTCTTGCATAGAGACTGAAAGAATAAATTCACTCTATAAATCTTGCATTTGCAGTTACTATATTTTAAATTGGAAAATGCATATTTTTAGTGAAGACTGTGACATGAGTTGCTTTTTGATCCTTATTTTCTGTAAGAATGCTGTTAGTCAGCTTAGGCCAAGAATACTGAGTCCACCGTTTCTTTTGAAAACAATATTGCAGGTGGGCTACTCATACAGGGTTCTGATGATCCCCAGTTGGCTGTGGGAATTCAGCTAGTATTAATTGGTTACAGATGTTTGTTTCATTTTGAGATCACTTGATTTTTGACCTAACTTTTACGCAAGGGACCTCTAGTAGCAGCAGGCCAGCTTGCTCCTGAAGGTACATAATGTTGACCAGCTTGGTCTGCATGGCTTCAGATTATTTTAAGTCCTTATCTGGATTGTGGCAGACAAGGTCATAAAGGTTTGACACAAGGTGCAGTAAGGGATTTGGGGTCATTTCACATCTTTTCCTTCTTTCTGGTATGACTGGACATCTGGAATGATTGCCCAGCAGCCTTCTCTGCATCTTCTGCTTTCTTAGGTTAGAATGCAACACTTGAAATTATTCTTGAACTTCTAACTGATTTTCTGTAGAATCAACCCAGAGATGAGTTGCAGTGTGTATGAGAGAAAGAGAAAGAGAGAGAGAGAGAGAGAGAGAGAGAACAGGTGTCAATTTTCAAATGCTTTCCTATGAATATCCAAACTGCTAAATCAAGGAAATCACCAGCAATGCCTTCAGACAAGTACTGACTTTTTGAAGCTGCAAACCAATGGCTGCTAATTGAAAACCTCTGGGCAATACCACAAAGAATGAAATTGGTGTATTAGCTAAAAATACAATGTTGTTGCTCCATAAGGAATTAAGCACTTGATCTGCATCATGATTAAGTAAAATGCAAAGCACTTCTGAGGTTGTTCATTACCATTGAATAAGACAAATATTGAGTCCTTCAAAATTATTTTGCTCAATAATTGCTGTTCTCTTTCCCCTCCTAGGAAATCATCTAAGCCATTCTTTTTCTTTTAAGTTTGCTCAGGCAACCAAGAACATAAGAGAGTTGATGTGCTTGTAATGGTCATTTGTACATAAAGGTGTAATTATTTATTTTCTCATTTGTACCATATCAAGGCTTTGTACAATGTTTTAAGTTTTGTTTTCAAATTATTTTGTATTTTATTTTTATAAACTGGTTATAAATAAAATATTCATTCAGCATGCAAAACTTCTATCCTTGATTGTGTTTGTATGGTGATTTTGCTGCTTAAAATATACTGTATAAGGTTGATTTTTTTTTTTCCAATTTTGTTGTTGTTGTTGTTATTGTACATTAGATGGAGAAAAACTTTGTTTTCTGTTATGAGAAAGCAAAAAGCAAGTGTCAGTTGGTACTACTGCAACAGAAGTTGATACTGCAAGAATGGTTGGGTCAATGAGAGTTCTACTGTTTAGTATATTGACGTATTGTGTAATAAGTAACATTAGGAACAACTCAACCCTCCTCCTTCTCTATTTGCTCTTGTTCCTTATCCATCCTCTCTGCATTCATCCAAACAACAAATGACTGCCATGGCAGATCAGAACAATTTAGTAATGGTATGGTGGATCCCAGCCTTGCTCGTGTAGCAAGCCAGCTACACTTATTAATTCTTAAATGGGCTAAATTATAATTTCTTATTTAGCCACAGGCCACTGTAATAAATTTATTTTGTCCAGCTGTCTGGACATTCTTGCCAAGCTTTTACAGCCTCTTGTAAAGTCTCATTCTCTGTGCAATACAATTTAACTGCAGATAGCAAAAACATTACTGAAGTTGTTATTGAATCTGGGCATTTTGTCCCACATGGAGATGCAGTGTTAACCAGTTGCTCTAATTCCATCCAAGATCCTTTCATTTCTCTTTCTAGAAAAACTAGATAAAAGTACAGTGTCATCACAATATTTATGGTCTACGTGCACACTTATCTTAGTCCTTGTGTGCTGTGGAAAATACTGCTTGCTCTTTGCACAGCAGAACAAGTTTGCTAGGGAAGTCTAGAAGAATTGGAGAAAACTTCCGGATCTCTTTCTTGACTTTGCCACTGTTATGCACTGTATGTAAAGCAAATTAAAGGCCAGCTCTGCCCTTAAGAGCAGCCAGAAATGTACTGTTGTGCTTCTGGAGGGTGTGTGTTCCTGGCGTTCCCAGTAAAGCCACCATTTGATAACAGAAAAGACGCACAAAGAAACAGAAAGTCAGCTTTATTAATTGGAATTTGAAAATGAAAGATGTACATGCTCTGTACTGGAGGTGAGATAGATATCTCAGTATCTTAAGTTACTTAGAATATTACATAAATACTGATCATAACCAAAATGAGAGAGTGGTCTCAACTCGGCTCTGACATACCTAGGCTGTACAATTGAGAGACTGAAAAAGATCCAAGGCAGGAACAGGAACACCACTGGAGATCAGTGCTGAGCTCTGCTCATCTGATTTCTGAAGCATTTATATATATATATATATTCCTTTTTAACCATCTTCACAACCACAGCAGACACAGTCCATTAGCTCTGCTCTTGAAATCTTGCTGCACTTCTTTGCACCTGGACCATAGCTTTCTCTCATGGAAACATAAATGTGAGACAGCTGTGTAGCACACAAAAGCCCGTTTTCCCTAAAAAGGCTGGAGTAAATGAAATTCAAGAATCAATAATTGAAGAAAGAATTGAAATATGGAAAGAACTGGCTACTGCACTCTGGACAAGCTCAAATAGCTGCCCAAAAAGACCAGGTAAACTTCTGATTCACTAACATTTTTCTAGCCCAACCTGGGATATCACAGCAGTATTAAGAGGCTGCTTTTTGTATGCGAACAAACCGCAAATGAAGACTTGACAGATCCTATCTGTACTGAGAAATATAAATGCTTCTAGGAGGTTAACTCTATCCTGGTTTTGCTGTCAGCATTTTATGAGTAAATTAGTGGTAGTTGTTACCCACACCATCTCCTTTTATATGGGAAACCAGGAGCTAAGAACCTCCTCCAGGGCATAGACCTTGTGTTAATCCCATGTGGTGGCTGCAATTGCACTGCACCTGGCTGAGCTTCAGGATTTGTCATCCTCTTCTACTGTTTCTTTTTTAGATAGTTCTTTTAGGCCTCTTGAAGAATTTTGTTTCCATTCTTTGCTCAGCAATGCCTCAGAAGAAACCTGTTAAAATCCTGCTGACCTGAGCTCCATCAGACTCCTGCACAGGCATAAGATGAAATCCCTTGCTTTGAGGTAATTATTCCAAGAGTCTGTAACTGGTGATGGGGGGCATTCCTTGCATTATTTACAGCTACTGGTAGTTCCCATATTTATCACAATTCAATGCAAATGGCCCACTTCCCCCTCCTCCCCCCAAAGATGAAAGAAATTAGTCCTGTATTTTTGTGTAGTATAGTGCACTGTCCAAGTTGACATAAAAATGATACACCTTGCCTGATGTTTACTTGTTATGTTGCTAGAAGGGGTAGTTAGGCTGCCACTCTGTATGCAACAGAAACATATGTTCAGAATCACTGGAAAACCAGTGACCATTACCATAGGCCAATTTATCTTTAGAATTTTATACTGGTGATAAATGCTTATGAGGAGAACTTGAATGATTTTTTAGGTGATAGGATAAAAGTGCAGGTGAGAGGGTTGCTGTATTTCCTTCAGTGAGTACACTGGACATATAAACGGAGTGCTTTTTGCAAAGTAAAGTGACTCTAATATACAAGCTCTAAACACTAGTCTTCCACATATCTGAACGATAGCATCAATAGTAATATTTTCCTCCTGATCAGAGTAGATACTTAGCAGGTTACTTTTTGCTCAGATTCTTTTCTTTCTTCTTCCTCGGATGTACAGCTACAAGAATGGCAGATTTTACTAATCTCTCTGAAAGGTAAAGATAAGAGCATCTCTTCATGAGCTATGCAAGACCATTTTTCTATCCAGAATCAGCCTCTGTCTCCTGTAATTTATTTAACAGCGAGTCTAAATGTAAAACAATGCTGAAACATTTTTTGTTCTTTGTATTTCAAGTGATGTGATACCAATTCCAGAAAGCTTGCAAAATCAGAAGAGCCTGCTTATAAGCCACAATAAGAAACGTTATTCCATGTCAAAGCCAGGCATCACTCATCAGTTACTGTTTTTGCTTTATGTCTCTATTTTAATAATATCACAAGAAATAGCCTGCTTTGCTAGTGAAGTAAAACAAAATGCCTCTGAGAAGGTGCATTTGGCAAGCTGGGAATGAACAGCAGCCAAATGGAGCAATGCTGTATGAATTTGGAGAAGCACATTCATCAAGAACTCAATCCAAAAACCATCCCTCAGGGAAGCAGGTGTATCCAACCCTTCCTGCCGTACTTTCCTTGCACAGCTGAGACTCAGAAAAACAAAACCTCAAACCAACAGCAAACAAGCAAACATTTATAAGTATTAGAAAAAACAACTACTTAAAAACACCAGCTCATTTTGCCATTTGTTTAATTAAAAAAAAAAAAAGACAAAACTAAGCAACTCATGTAAGACAGCTCCTGCTAATCAGTAACCATAACGTTACTTTTTCACCCAAATCTCATGCCTTTTATTTTCCAAAAGGTCACATTAAACAAAGGATAATACAGACAAGAGTTTTAGTCAAAATAAATCTGTTTTTAAGAGAGTAAGAGGATAAAGAGAACAGCAGAAAAACATTAGCCAGCTGAAACTGAGTTAACAAACAGAACTGGTATTTAGTGTTTAATGCCACCTCCTATAGAGAAACATTTCCCACTGGGAAAAAATGCGGGGGGCAAGTCCACTTTGCTCCTTCAAGTCACAGGCTGGAGCAGAACAAACAACAGCACCTAACACCACAGTCACTGTACATATATTCAAGTTTTACATGTCTGCAAAGCAGAAGTAGTAGCAGCCGTTTGGATGTTCTTTCTTAATGGTTCTCAGGGGGGGCCTGGGAAACTCTGAAGGACCTGGTTCCTGGGATGTAGAGCTGGAACTGCAGCTGCTGCTCCTGCTGCTGCTCCCAGCCATCTGCACCCGGCCTCTGTCCTCAGCAGGGGAAACCTGGGGAGAACCCGGGCTCAGGTACCCGGCTGTGGTCTGAGTAGAGGTGGTGCTGTATGTAGTTGGGCCAGTGTTATTTTTCACATAGACGTTTTTGATAGCAACAAGCGTATGCGCCATGATGCTGAGGCTGTTACTCAGATCCTGCATGCCTTGCTGCAGCAGCTGAAGATTGTGGTTGACACTGTCAAAGCCAGACTGGATCACCTGCATCTGGGTCTGCTGAATCTGCACTAGGTCCGCTTCAGTTATTCCGTTTTGGTCTGCCTGGGATCTGCCTTTTGATTTCGCTTTTACCTTCCCTGAGGAAGCGCCACCTGATGTCCCCAGATAAGGCAGCTGCTCCTGGCTAGGTGGGACTACTGCCATGTCCTCAGAGCTTTCCTCCGGCTCTACCACTTTCACCACTATCTCTTCTTTTAGGTTCATCTTCTCAAGACCGGGTTGATGAGATGGGCCAGGATCATCATTAAATCCTAGAGATGAGGGAAGAGGAAAAGCAGAGCAAAGTCAGTGAGGAACTTCACAGTCAGTCAGGTGCGTTTTTACCCTTCAGCACACCCATCAGCCCTCGAACTAAGACCCTACCACAGCAACTTGCGCTGCGCTGATGCTTTTAGAACACACATCACCCCTATACGTGGGGAAGAAAACCCTAAAGATCCATTTACTGAATAGCCGTGAATTGTAATTCCCTTACTGTCCCAACCGTGGGGGCTAAGATGCAGGTTCCAAAAGACAAATCTTGTTCCGCACTGTATATGTGCACGGTGACGCTGATTGCGGGGAATCCCTGTGTACTGCAGCTGCTGTTTCACCGCGTTAACACCCCTTCTCTCTGGGACACAAAACCATACGTAGTCACAGCACTTCGGGCAGCCTAGGATTGCACGCTGGCATTCTATTTCTGCAATTTCAAGAACGGGATCTACAAACGTGGACAGAAGGGGCTGACTTAGCGCCGCCGGGACGGGAGGTCCACTCCCACGTGCTCTTGCGCCGTAGTGTCACGGGCCGCCGGCTACACGCAGCACTGCGCGTCAAGGCGCGAAGGCGGCGCCCCGCACTCACCCATCTCCCCCACGGCGGCGCCGGGCAGCTCCAGCGTGTCGATGCCGCCCACGATGGGCACTGCCTCGGCGTGCAGCAGGGAGCCGTAGGCTCGGGGGTGCAGGTGGTGGTGGTGGTGGTGGCGGCGGGCGGGCGCGGCGCTAGGCGGCAGCTCCTCGGGGGCCAGCAAGAGGCCGAGGGCGGCGGCGGGGCCCGGCGGCCCGCCGCCCTGAGACAGGCGGCACAGCTTGCTGCGGTCGCGGCGTTTCAGGTCCCGCCAGCGCTTCTTCAGGTCCTCCACGTCGCGGGGACAGGCGGCCACCGGGTTCACCTTGTGCCGGATCAGCTCCCACACCTTCCGCTTCTGGCCCGGGGAGGCGCGGCCCGGCCCCGCCGCGAACAGCAGCCGCTCGTGCTTCAGCACCTGCTCGATCAGCACCTCCGTCTCCGCCTCGTTGAAATTAGCTTTGCGCCGCTTGGGCGAGTCCTCGGCCATCCTCCGCCGCCGGGGGCCGGGGGGGCCCGCGGGGGGCGCCGCTGCCCCTTCCCCCGGCCCGGCCCGCGGGCGCCGCCGCCGCTAGGCCGGGCCCCGCGCCCCGCCGGGGAAGGGAACACCGCGCATGAGAGGAAAGGACGCGCGCGGCCGGCGCAGGCGCCCCGTGCCCCGCGTGTTGACATGGGGAGGGGGCCCGGCCCCGGGCCCGGCCCGCGCCCGCTCCGCCCCCGCCCGCCTCTCCCCCGCCGGGATTCCCCGCCGCCGGCCCGCCCCGCCCGGCCCCGCCGCGGGTTGTGCGCCTGCTCGGCGGCGGCTGCGGCGCCCGGGAATGGCGGCGGTTTTGGAGCTGCTGCTGAGCGAGGAGGTGGCGGTCGGCGCCGTGGTGCGGTGGCTGCGGCGCGCGCCGGGTCAGCGCCCGGCTGAGGTAACGCGCGGCGGCACCGCCCCGCTCTTTGCGGCCCGGGCGGGTATCGCGTCCCACCGCGGGCCGAGTGGGAAACTTTGCGCACGGGGGAGGCCCGCCCGAGGCCCGGGGGCGGCAGCTAGGGGGCCGAGCTCCGTCGAGAGGGCGGCGGGAAGGCGGGACCGCTACTGCCCGCCGGGCCCCGGGGCGAGGCGGAATGGCGGCGAACGTGGTCCGGAGCGCGGTGCCCCATCGCCGCGTGCCGGCTGGGGAGGCGCGGTGACGCGGGGGGCTGCGCTTCCCGCCGCCTCACTGGTGGGAGCGGGGCTTGTGCAGCGTCCCGCTGCGCGTCGGGAGCTGCTCGTGGCCCTGTGCGCACGCTGTGGTGTCTCCCGACCTGTTGCTGGTCTGAGCGTGGAGATCCGCTACATCCGAGCGCACGGAGCTTTGTAACGCGCTGTGGGCCGAGCGTTGGTGTTCCTGTGATTGTAGAAGCCTTTGTAACCACAGATTGACAGGAGCGCTTATACTGAAGTGATACTGTGGAGACAAGGTCTGTACGTGAAGCATTTTCAGCCCGAGCTCCTTAGAATGCCTTTAATTAAGATCAGAGCTTACTGCTATCACCCCAACCTTGTGTGGGAAGGAGGGAGCAGTGTTCCAGGTGTCCAGCCCTTCTTAACCTGTGGGCTGCAGATGTGGGCCTGCAGGTGCCATGCAATTGGTGGCGCTGACCACTCAGAACTGGAGGGTTTGGGCTGGCTAGCAGGGGGGTTTGCCTTGCCAAGGGCTGTGGGTGGTGTGTGGGGTGAGGAGGCTAGTGAGAGGCAGGGAGCTCTGGCACACCCTCATCCTACAGCAGGGCTATGAACCTCTTTTAACACACAGTGAGGGAGGAGTAAAGGCATGCTGTGCTCAGAAAAGTTTGAGGAGCTGACTGGCCATGTGTGCAGACTGTAAGCTGTCTCTAAACATAGATGGGCAACCAAGGAATGGTAGAGTACATCTTGCCCTGGCTTTCGTGGGGCAATTCTGCACTGCTGGCACCCAGTGGGTTTTTTGTGCTGGCCCTGGTCTGCCCAGGGGATAAGTCCGCTCTGTACCAAGGCTGTGCCAGCTTCAGGCTTCACTAGGGAGCTGCTGTGCTGTCATGCTTTCGAGGAAGAGTTTCAGCACTGGTGTCAAGGATGGGATGAATGAGATCATGGCCCTGCTCTCACTGCCTTCTTTTGTGAAAAGTACTTCCAGAACAGTGTTTGCTCTTCTTTCTTAGAGTGGAGATATGAATAGAAATGAAACAGAATTTGCGTGCAATTATTTTCATGTTACTAAGGGAGAAGTTGCTGCCTGTGAGCACTGCTTCTACTGTTGTTGAGATGGCACAGAGTACAATGGAGAGGAAGTGGGAATGTGTGCATTGTTAGGAACAAAAGACACTTTTCTTAGTGTACAAGACTTTGAGCTATGTATGGGATATGAGGTCTTTTTGTCTAATGTTACCCTGGGAAGACAGCCATCTGTTTAGGTTTATAACATGTTGATTCTATTAGTGTTTTTTTTTTTTTTTTTTTTTTTTTTTAAGGTTTGTTACTTACAAATGTCATGCATGTTGAAGTTGTGCAGTCTCTGTTAGCACTCTGGGGGGTCTCAAGTGAGAAGAAATATGTAATTGAAATAATCTGATATTTGGCACCGCAGGACTCCAAGTACTTAAACATTTGTTCTCACAGCACCCCTCTGTGGATGTAGGTGGCATTTGTGGATAAGCAGGGAACGGAGAAGTTGTAGGCTTTTGTTTTTCATGTTAGAATTAGTTGCTTGAGTATCCATGCCCTACTTTGAAACATTGGACGCAGAGGTGCCGGTTGCTCCAGGCTCTTGCTGGCTGCAGCTCCAGTAAGTATCACTGCTGTTTCCAGGGGACAGCTCTGCTAGTTCCCAGCTGGAGGGCCAAAGTGAGTGACTCCATTGGGAATCTCCTGCCAAAAATGACTGTGTGGAGGCTGGCTAAGCTGGCTTTCAGGCTTATGACTTGCGCTAAGGTCATTTGAATTGTATTGGCCTACTTTGGCATATCACGTTTTTTATTGTGTATTGCAGTACTAAATGAGTCTAGACCAGTTAAAAGAAAGAATGAGGAAGCAACTTTATATTAATGCTTTGTCCTCTTTTGTAGGAGAATCACATCCATGACAAGCTGGTATCGTTCAGTTTGCTTCAGAAAGACTTTGTGCCTTTTCTGCTGAATTTTTTAAGGGAGCAGACCAGCCAGATACTGACTAATGGACCCTCCACTCCTGCTAAAACTCCCAATTCCAAGGCCCACAGGAGCCAAAGGACAGGACCAGAAAGGAGAGCAGGCCACGCGACTAGCAGCCGAGTGCAACTCTTTTCCCAAAGGACTTCAGTGACCTCCTGCACCACAGACACCAGCTTTTCTCCCGCTGCTGCGTCCAGCGGTTCCTCTTCCTATTCTGGGTCGAACCTGTCGAGCCCTTGCAGTGACTTCCCCAGCGTGGTGTCCAGTAGCAGCCCGAGCTTTGGGTACAGCCCTGTGCTCACCCACAGTGAGAAGCGCTCGGCTCAGAAGGCCAACCTGGGGAGCTTTCTTGCTGCTGCACCAGAGGCCTTGCCGGCAAGGCGGGGCAGGAGGAAGGGCAGCAGCTCTGTCAGTGCCTCTGGCCGGCAGGTTGCTCGGGATCTGGGGCGTTCCTTGGCCGAAGAGGAAGATGGAAAGAATGAAAGTGCATCATGGAGTGGAGGGAGAAGGAGACGGAGTGAAGTGCCTCTTGTTGCTGCTAGATCCCCTCCCAGCCAGCTGAATCTTAACAACCTAGAGGAGTTCCCACCCATGGGTACTGCCTCTGGCTGGACAAAGTAAGAGTGTGTCCGCCTCGCTGTCTCATTTGGATTGTCCTGCAGGTTGCTGTTCCATTCTGTTGTGCACCTCCGTATACTGTCATGAACAATACCCTGAGGCTGATTTCTTGTTCTCCTTGGCCAGAACAGCCTTGTAACTGCTGCCGCAGAGGGAAATATTGCTGTCACAGGCAGTCAACTTCTGGCCCTGTGTGCTCACCTCGGTGCCCCTTCAGTCTCTCACTTGTGTTGTGCCCACAGCTTGATGGTGCACAGGCCAGCTGCCGTAAAGCTGAACGCATCTTTGTCTTTCTGTGTTCTAATAAGTCAGCATTATCCAAGCTCTTTGTGTTTCTTGTTTGACACGATAGCAATTGCTGATCAAGTGCAGCCCTGGAAGGCTCTTTAGCTTTACTGATGCAAGGAAAAAAGCTTTTGGGTTGATATTTCGTGAATTCTGGTAATGAACATCAATGCACAGCTTCATTTGTGTCATGTGGTTGTGGACAAATAGATGGCTAATTCTCATATTCACTTTGATCTTCAGCAGGCCCTTCTCTCCCTGCTGAGACTACCTTCGCTTTGGGGCAACTGTTTGTCTTGTGATCTCTTTGATTTTTTTCACTCTTTAAAACTTTTATTAGTAAGTATAATGCTTTCATGTCAGGCTGTTTGCTCTGTAAGCCAGACACTGGCCTCTGAAGGGGTCACTTTCTAATTGGACAATTAAATTTCCAGCAGAAAATTGATAGTCTCTGTATCTGACTGGGAGTGCCTCTGCATTACAGAGCCTCTTCCTGAAGGTCCAGTCCAGTCTAGGTAGCTTATGCGGGAAGAATGGGTTCCCCTAAACTTTAAGGATAACACATTACTGGCATGTAGTGGTAGCTTGTTTATTTCTGGTTGTGTTAGAAACTGCTGGTGAATTGGTTTCATGTGAAAATAATTCATCTGCTGTCCTTCTAAACCAGAGTTGTTTGGAGGAGCTGCTTGGCAGTCTTTGTCACTGTTCTGTGCACTGTTAATAATTACATATGTCGGCAGCAAGGGGCAGCAGGCCGTTTTTTGCCATCCATAGCTCCTTGAGTACTGACAGTATCTACAGATAAAGTTTAGAAGTTCACAGTGCTGGCTTGATAACTGTTTTATTTTAGCATTAGGTACTTTTGGAAGAGTTTAATGCGTATCAGTCTTGAGGTTGAATTTCTTCTGTTGTTTTGGTGATTTCAACGAAATCCCTTCTCACTCTTTCAGCAAAAGCAAGCCATCAAGGCGAATCAACCCAACTCCTGTGAGTGCTGAACGCCCTCTTTCAAAGCCAAAGATGTGCTTCACTTCAACGCCTGTCAGCCAGTCTCCAGCTGCTCGATTTTCAGCTGGGTCAAGCTCTGAGGCCTTTACCACTGTACAAGAAGGAAGCCCGACTTCTGTGATAAGCAGCAGCCTTCAAGAGGAGAGGGAGATGCTGAAGAAAGAACGGTACAGTCTGAACAGGGTGTTCAAGGGCTTATATTGATTCTTACTTCTCCTGACGGAAGATGGTATTGATAGGAGAGTGGGAATGAGCAGAAGAGTGTCTAAAACAGATGCTGATAATCTTAAACTTTAAATTGTCTAAAACCAAGCGTGACTGCTGTCAGACCAGTATATTAGTGCACTTAGTTCATGCTTGTCATTTTAAAGGTGTACTAACTCTGGAATGGCAACCCTCATTTTATCTTCAGGAATCTTTACTGCTTTGTTACCATTGCCTTTTCATGGGTTTGCACGTGTGCTTGTCTACTGTCCAGCTTTTCTTAGGTTGTAGAAATGCATTGTTTTGAGTGCATGTAATTAGGCTGTGTCTGAAGACTTCATCTGTCACAGAAGGTATTGTTGAGTTTGAAAAAAATGAATTAACAGTGCAAATGAGGGGAAAATGTTAATGGAATTTAGACAAACTAACACAGGCTTGTGATCAGAGAAACGGGACATGGGTAGCAGGAAATTCAATTTTAAGAAGTTTTAAAGTTACTACCACAAATATCTGACTAAAATTATGCGTACTGGGTGATGAGGTGAATTCCAGCTTCTAATTTTGTCTGCTGCTCGGATACTGAGTGACTTTCCTCCATCTGTAAAATGATATCACTGTTAGTTTATGATGGTTGGTGCTCTGGAAAAAAAAGCAAAGCATGGTAAAATATAATTGCTGATGCAACTACTAGCGTTCTTTGTAGCTAGTGTTCTTCGTAGCTTTTGTTCTTGGGGAAACTCCTTGGGACATGAGTGGAATTCTATCCTTGGCAGACTTGCAGTTCACTCCAGTGGGACCAGAATAGGCTGGAACAGACCCACTAGGTTCTCACAAATTCCTTTTTGTACAGGGCCTGTACCAGAACTGGTCAGGATTCAGACCTACCTTTGTGCTCTTTGGTGGAGCACGTATTCCAGTCTGAATTCCACCTGCAGTGTTCCGGTAATCTGTATAAACTAAAGTAGGTGAAATAGCCCCCAATACGTGGGCTGGATTGGACCCATGAGGTGATCTCATCTAACCCATCGTGCTTTCAACAGAATGGTTAGTGCTTGGGGCTAGGAGCTGCTGCTGTGTCCTCAGCAGTGGTGGGAAGTGAGCAGTAAAGCTAAGACAGCCTGCAGCCAACTGGGTTTCTTTTTTGAGCAGTGGCTCAAAGGGAGAAATTCATGCTGAGATAAATGACAACACTAAGGTAGAAATGAAGCTGAGTGTAACTGTGTTTTTGGAGGCTTACTGTGGTCAGTTTAAGAAGTGCTTCGCATGAAGTAGTTTTCTTCAGTTGTAATTGATCAAGTGCTTATGTTCATTGCAAGACAGATGTTAGTAAATAACCTTTCTGCTTCCGTTTTGGGACTGATTTGAATTTCATTGCTGCAGTTCAAGGTTAGGCCAGCAAAGAAGTTCTTGGCTGTGATGAAAAATGTTTGTGTCTTCCCCATAGCCTTCCAAGCCACTTTTAAAGATTTTACTCTTGAGACAATTTGGACATAAGTGGATGTAATGTTCACGGTGTGGATGTTTCACTGGGATGTTAAATGGTCATTTCATATTGCTGTTAATGGCTTTTCTCTTGCTTCTCATGTGTCTTATGTATGTTCCTGCATTTTGGGTGACCTCAGGCTTTTTTTTAAGCAATACCTTTGTATTTAACTGAGTAATTGTTATTGATTCAGAATCCAGCAATTTAAGTAAGTAGTTTGTCTCTTCTGTTGCTCAACTTGTCGATACGGGATTTCATCAGTTGTTGCATTGCCTTTGCACGTACTCATATTGATTCTTCTCAGGGCATTATTTACTTGTAAATATAGCTAGGAGTCTGGAGCTGAACCTTATTTTCACAGACTTTGCAGTGTCTAGCTGCAATTAGCTAGACAATAGCTAATTAGCTAGGCAATAGCTAGAAATTACATGGACAATATTATTTTTTGGAGGACAGGTTCAATATTTTTAACAAATACCAATTTAGATGAAAAGAGGCAACGTAAGCAGCCAAAGTGACAGGCTGCATCATCAGAGTAGGAATTTGAATGTGTTTCTTTAGCACTGCCATGCTAAAAGCTGGATTAGACAGTATAAATGATGTGGTTAGTTACTGCAGGACTTCCTTCATGCTGTGCTGGAAGGGAAAGGTCTCTCTTCTGGTCACACGGTTGCTGTGTGCCATTTAAGCCACACAGTTTTTTGCTGCTCTTGAATTTCAGATGCAAGTTGCTGCACCAGACATCTTCTCCTGCAGGGATATCTCCCGATCCTGGGACTCCTACTAAGCCCACTTACACTCGCAGTGCTAGCCTTCCTGCTGAAAGCCATCTGGTGACCTGCGCAGATCCTGCAAAGGTTTCCTGCAAGAAACAGTTGGAGTGTCTGGCACAGCTCTACTCATCGTGTATAGCAGGTGAAGACTGAGATGTGAGACTGACCCTTCTGTGAGCTTTGAGCTCGCATGTGCACTGTGAGGAGAAGGCAGATAACAAGTAGAAATTCTAGCGTGGTTGCCGTGTAAAATTAACTCCTAAAAGAATAAGCTATGCCAGCTTATTAAAATAAACTCAGTTATTAAAATAAATAGATTTTATATAAAAATTTAGGGAAGTAGATGAATGTGGTGCACTACTCTGACCTGTAGGAGGCTGCAGTTGTGTGGTCCTATCTGATGAGGTCATTATTTGAGCAGCCAGACCCTTCCCTCACACATCTTTCCTTGTTGATATATGCTGTGGCTGTGTGTGTGGGGAGGGAGTTCTTTACAGACTTTGCCTTAGAACAGTTGTCTGTCTTTTTACCTTCATTCATTAAAACAGATTAAAACAGATTAAAATATTCATCTCTAGTATCACATTTCTTCTCTTCCAGAAAACCTGGTGCCAAATATTTTCCTGGAGGTTTTTTTTGTTCTGCAACTGTTAACATCTAAAGGAACTTCTGCTTCAGAGGAAGAAGAGAGTGACCTTGAAGTCAATGAAGGAAGTAAAGGTAAACAGTAGAATTGAGTGGAAAGAATGTCCTTCCTGTGAATGATGATAATGTGATGTTGGTAAGTTGCCCATAGCCTGAACAGGTAGTATCCAATGCCGTAAAAAACAGTGGGACTCATCTGAGATGCTGATAAAAATCATGTGTCTATGGGAGGTATTACTTCTACATGATAGATCAGGGTTGCTAGATCGTGTTTGAATCTACTTTTCTGCTGTAGTGTGAGTACCTACAGCACCTTGCTGAAACAAACTTTCAGAGAGAAGGACAGATATGTTAGTCTCTCCTCTGTTTTTTCTTACAACTCACAAGTGTTGTTGCTTGCCACGTGTTTCTTAAATTAAATGTTGGGTCACAGATGTGGGCACATAGGGCTGTTAATATAAATAAATAATTGTTACGTTTGATTTTTTGGCAAATTCATACTTACTCTTGATACAATCAGTAGTTTGATATAGGTATGAAAAGCAGAGAGTGGCTTTAAGATGAAAACTTCAGAACACTTTATTTGTTTAACCTTTGTTTTGCTTCTCAGTGTTTCTGAGGGCTGAGCTTAGGAACACAACGTGATCATCAGCAGCAGCAGCTGATCAGTGCTTGCAGTTGGTCTGCTTGTTGTTTGGCTCTGCTTACTGTTGGCCAAAAAGCTGAGAAGGAATATTTTCTTTCCCATAAAGCATCAAACAATTTAGTTGCTGTTAGTATCAGAAAGATGGGGATTTATCAGGTGCCAGGGAATAGGAACTTCTGGAAATTGGGTACCGATCTGGAAGATCATTTAATTCTTTGGATATGGCAGTTCCTTCTTTCCTCCAGAGCATATTATTGATTGCTTAGCTTATAAATTGTGATAGGTGTTGTTGTCACGTTTCTTTTTTTCCCATTAGATGTATCAGGGAGGCAGCACTTCCGAAGTGTGCACAATTGCGTTTACTTCGCTGTTCAGGTCTTGGATTATCAATATGAGTGAGTTGAGATGTTTTTTTTTTTTTTATTTCCTCTGCTTATGTGTGAGATGATGCAAGTGTGCTTGGATCTTAGAGCTTTACTAATTCCAGGTATGGAGATTAAATTTCCCTCAAAATACCCTTAAGTTTGGCTTAAGTTTGGATGGCTGTGAATTTTCCTTGTGCTGGCCTCTGTATGCAAGAAATGGGAAGTCATGAGATGAATGCAGTAAGAAAAAATGTCCCTGCAGATGTCAGTGAGATTTGATCCAGGGTGACTCGGGGCTTGGAAGTCTTTACTTGGTAGCTTCTTAAGAATGATGTAAACATTTCTTTGGGTCTGATCATGTTGTTGTTTGTGTCTGTATGTCTGTGGGTTTTATGGATGTTGTCTTGGCAGAATTATTTCCCATTTAGAAAAGGGGACACTGAAGTTCTTGGCTGAAAATGAACGGATTGCAACTTTTTCTCCCACCCTGCATGAGAGGCTCAAGCAGGCATATGAAAGCAGCACTGCCAAGGTAAATATTGGCAGACCTCGACTGAATGCTCTCTTATACCTCTGTGCTGATGAAGCTTTATTTATGTTGGCCTTAATGCTAACTCTCGTTCCTTCTACTGTGAGTCTCTTTGTCATGTCATCTTTGGGAAGTGTCTGAAAGTTGTTTTTTGTATGTTTTTTTTTTTTCTCATTGAGTGAATTGCATAATCTCATGTTAGTTGTGAATCACTGCTGGCTGTCCTGATACTGTGGACCTTAGCTAGTGGTTAAACAGAGCCAAGTTTTGCTTTTGAGATTTGTATCTAATCAACATTAATCCCAGAAAAATGGCCAGCTAGTTGCAATAAATAATGTAGTTGGGGAGAAGTGAATTTGTTTTATATCTACAGGCTTCTTTGAGGTAAACAAAGCTTGCAGTCTGGAAAAAATGAGTTTCCTGATCGGATCATCTGAGTCAGGGAATTGAAGTTTGATGCTAGGAATGCATCTATTTTCTGTTTAGTTTCGTGCATCCCATTGCATTTGCTAAAGAAAGCAGAGTGCGCTTCCTGAGACTAGAGCACATCAGTAACTGATCAGTTTAGCTAAGGTTATAGATAAGGTTTTTTGTTACTTGAAGGCATATACTTTTAAAATAGGAGACGGAATACAGAAATTGTCCAGAGGCTTCTGTCCTCCTGCATTCTCAGAAGCCTTGTGTTGAAGATACGCTTTGACTGTTTGCAGATCATTCTTTCCACACTGTATGAATACTAATTGCAATCTGTTGAAAAAGAAGTTGCTTTCCTATAGAGATAAGAAGCTTGCATTCATAATGAGTGATTCTGCCTGTGGTGTAATGTAGGTTTTGCAGCCTTTGGTGTTTACTGACTAACATGAGTAGAGTCTGAACAACTCAATTAGTGATTCCTGTTTTCACCATCACCTCTCTCCACTGCTTATTCTGGGTGTCAGATTATTGGATAAATTACACTTGCGTTTGCCTAATTGTTGCTTTTATGTTTTCAACAGGTGTCTCTGCTGCTGCCATGCTCTGTGCAATCTGTTTCTTTCCAGCCAGAAACCGACAATCGTTCTAACTTTCCCAGTGACAGAGCATTTCACATATTTAAGAAACAAAGGTAAGATTCTTTTACCATTACTGTATGACTCACAAGATATTGTCTGCCCATAGTTGTGAACAAAAGATGTCAAGAATGTTCCATTTATGCTACATACTGTAGATTTTCACTCTAATTAAGAAAAGAAGTGTCTTTGTCCAGCTTGACTGCAGGAGCTAAATGTTTCATGTCTTTAGTGAAGAGTAGCCTAATTCTTCAGGAGTTTTTGAGGTTTCTGGTAAATGCCAGTATGTTGTGGCACCATATATATAGATTGCTTCTGAATATATATCTGGTATGCTTTGTATTCTTTGTGCCACCTTCCTCCATGCTTGCAGCAACAGAGTGAGGGGAGAATGGCGAGTTGTCTTGGTCCTTTTTTTCTCCTCATAGGTATTATTTTGTGTGGCTTATTTTTTCCCACTTCTCGATCTTCAGTATGTCTGATAAGTGGGTACTTTGGTCATTCTGTCTGAGCTTGGGCAGGAGTATCAGAATGTGTAGATGCTTGAATTACTTAATCTAAGGTAGAGTCTCACTGGGTAGTTTAGAAGCAATTGACTGCTCAGTTGTTGCTACTTCAGATGTAGAAGAGTAGAAATTCCTTAAATGTCTTGGTTCACAGGGATATTTTTTATGAACTGCTGCGTGAATGGGAGGATAACCATGAAAAACCTGGTTGGGACTTTGAAAGAGTTCTGGGCAGCAAGATCAGGTAGGATCTTCTGTAACCCCATCTAGAACTGAAATTTAGCTTTAGTGTAGCTAAATTACTAGTGTAACATACCAGACTCAGCATCCTAATTTCTATGTTCTTTCTAATGGTCTGAGCTGTAAGGGGCTCTGTGCTTCTTGGCAGGTAGCATCTGTGCAAAGTTGCTTCTATATTCTATATAAAATTTTCAACTATCCTCTTAAAGAAACAAGGTATAAGTGGTGGCGGCCTAATGTGATGAGTCTTGGTGTAACTCTTACCCTGTTCCCAGTCACAGAAAGAGTTACTCTCACAACCAGTACGTTGTGGTCTGATGCATTTTTCTGCATAGTTCATGTTTCCAGTGCCCCATTCCTTTTAATGTATGTGTTATATGTACAGAAACTTTTATCTCTTATAAGTATTTCAGCAGGTTCTGGTGTCTTGGCTCTGAAAACTAGACTAGTTTGTCATCATATGGAAAGCAAATGGTTTTATCTATTTACTGTGTAATCAAAATATAATGTGTATATAAAGAAACCATTGTGTTTTTGAAAGCAGTTGCCTTGTGGGTTTCTGTGTTAATCTTAACCACCAGCCTACTGAAGTTACATGGAGCAAAACAAGGCTGAGGTTTAAATGAGGAATGTTCATCCCCTTTGGGCATCAGAACTACTGCTGTTTTCTTACTTGCATCTATGTAAGCTCTCAGCTCACTGCACAGGAGGAAATGGGAGATGAATGTATACTTTTTCTTCTTAAATAAAGATATTATTGCAGGAAAAGAAGAGTCTTTTTGTCCCTTAAGCTGTGTTTGCTCTGCAGACACTAAGGAAAAATCCAGGGAGAATTTTTGTTTCCATGATCAGCAAATGGGGCTTGCAACCTGGTTGCAAAGAGGCTCCTTTTTTCCATGGCCTTTGAAAACTGAAGATCACTTTCTTAAAAGCTGTTAGTTTGTGATTTTGGTGTAATTTGAAGTTAAAATACTATTTTTGTACCACAAAGATCTAGTCAGCATTTTGTGAGGTTTTCCTTCACAGGGCCATGATGGCTCACCTGTCTGCAACCTGCAACCACAGCCATTTTGCCAGGCTCTTTCAGAAGCAGCTCACCCAGGTAAGTTCCTCAGTTCTTTTTTTTTTTTTTTCTATGGATATGTCAATATGAATATGTCAAAAGTTATTTGATCCTTCCTCAGCCTGAGAAATAAGCTGTCTTGCAAATTTGAGACTTTCCTTTTGAAACTTTTTCTTTTTTGGGAGAGCCCACTCTTCAGGAAGAGAATTTCTTGCATTTACAAATCGGTGATGAGTTATGGTGATGACTGATCCTTATCCAGTTGTAAGGCACGGTGAGCATGTCATGAGTTGTAAGAACTTATTCTTTGTGGTTACTTACCCTTGACATTCTAGTTTTAGAATAATTAATTTTTAGAAATAATAACAATACGTTTTGATGTGTATGAAATGAAGAGGTTCCTAGTTCCATTCCTTAGCAACATTATTATGCTGCCTTTAGAGAGTCTCACGTTCTTCTGTGTAACAGCCAAACAGTCTCTTTTTGGTATAGTATTGCTGTATTTGCAGGAATTTTTTTGATCAGTTGCTGAAGGAATGAAAAAAGAAAGGATGCTCCTGACCGGAGTATAAATTCTTGCTGTATTCCATCTGTAAGTGGCTGGCTTATTGATAGGTTCCTTTTGGGTAGCAGATTAGGCACAAAAAAAATCCACTCACGTTACATGAAAGATGTGAACTATTGAATTCCTCATGTCCAATCTAAATTTGCATCAATGTTCTGTCAGGAGAAGACTGTGCAAGTGATGGAAGTTTCTCCACATGCAGATGTTGGCTGCTAGATGTGCCTGAGTTAGTTGTGTGTTTTCCATCTCTCAGAATCTCTAGGTTATTTATGGCCAAGGTGGGTAGTGTGTCTTGACATGAGGTAAAGAGATTTTTCTGTGTGTGCTGGCTGAAAAGACCATGCTTGAATTCCTTCTAAAACAAAATCTCACGAAAAAGGAAGAGTGCACAGGGGAAGAGACAAAATGAAACGATGTTTGATTATGAGTTTTCTACTTTCTTGTTTTTTTTTCTCTCTCTTAAAGATGTGTAAAGATCCTATTGGTGGTGGTGTGAGCTGGGGAGACACCCCAGACCAGGATGTCCTTAATATGTTGGGTCCTGATAATCTGAGCCGTCTGAAGAGGTTGCAGGAAAGATTTGTTGTTCCTCAAAGCATCAGGGGACCTTGCCCACCCCCTTCATTCCCAGGGTGCCAGCAGTTCTTCAGGGACTTCATCCTCAGTGCAGGAAGGTCAGCTGGTTACTATTTCCATGGCAAAGCATGGAATGTGTGGGGAAAACTGTGTGGTTGTTGCAGCAGGGGTTCAGAGGCCTTGGGGCATAGTGTAACCAGGTAGTGCATTATCAGGAATATTCTGAAGCTGTGTATCACCACACTTAATGTCCTTGGCCAGTGAGCACATTAACAGGTTCTGTTTGGGGCATGGAGTGCATTTCTGCACTATGTTACGCTGGATGGTAATCACTGAACCAAGATGTTAATCTTGCCACAGGCTACCTGCATTTCCCAGTGCCAAGAAGTGCAGACATGTTTGACAGGCTGGTGCCCTTGCTATACATTTCTTGTGCAGTAGCATATGGAGTGAAGGAGTTAGAGGATGGAAGCCAGTTTCTTGGTTTTCTTGAATGAGTTTTTCCCAGTCCAGAGCATAGATGAGTTACCATATATGGCAGATTTGAATGTAAGTTCATTTATTTCCTGCTTAGACAGATCCATATTATTATCCTTTTGCTGGGACATATTAAACAGTGTTGCTTTGAAGAGCTTAAGAGTGGAAAAGGGAGTCAGCCAGCACTAGTTTTATCACTTGGTTTGTTTTCTGTCAGTTGCTTTGTCATTTAATGCTTCATATAATTGAGAGATCAGTTTTAAATTTTATGGCGTGTTAGTTGAGGTTGTACTGCTATTTGCAGCCCAATCTGACTCATCATCATCTTTTGCTGAAGTTACCAGTTCAATCAGCACCTGGTGGATAGCCTGTGCCTGAAGATACTTGAGCTAGATGGCCTTACTCTGGTGGAGCATGAGCACAGTGACGGGGAAACAGATATGGATGAACAGGTGAGGCTGTATTTCGCACATATATCTGGCTGGAGTTTCCCTGAACTGAACCTGTACTGAAAGAACTGTTTTGGTTGCAAGTTTTTTTAAGTTTCTACCAGTGAATTTACGGGACAAGGGTTTCTTTCTTATGTTTTGTCATAACTCTGTAATTTGTACAACGTCCAAGCCCTGCCCGTTTACTCATGTTTCAGAATGTCTCATAGAACTGTCTTAAGAGATGAGATGTGCTAGTTTGAAAAGTGATCTCCTGTGGAGGAGCCTCTTTTTATATTGTTAGCACCTTGTGTTAGATCTGTTTCATCATTGAAACAACTGAGTTTGGTTGTTGTATTCAGTTCCCATAGCTCCTTTATTGTTGCTATTCCATGCAGAAAGATGCAGTGAATTTGTGGTGAAGCCTGTTCAGGTGTCCCTTTACTCACTTACACCTATCACAAGTATCATAGCTTTTAGACTGTTAGCAAAGTAGCAGCCAAAGATGCACGAAAACTTGCAGAGGAGTAGTGGTGCAAAGGAGGCAGCAAAAAGTCAGTTCTCGTTGTCTCCAAAGTTGTTAATATGAATATATGGCTGAGCAGCTTCTTGTTCTAGAAAACTCTCAATATCTTCTCATAGTAAGTGATGCAGTAGAGGCAAAACCAATTTAAAATATGTGTGACAAATATGCATTTTGGAAACATTTATGGAAAGCATTGATGAAGCTTTGTGACCCTTTTTACATGAAGGGAGTAGAAGTTTAGTGTGGGTAGTGGCTTTGCCAGCTCAGAGTGACATTCCCCAGTTTGCTTTTATTCGTTGCAGGATGAAAAGAAGCGTTTCACTGTGGTACTGTTGAGCTTGAGACTCCTTGCCAAGTTCCTGGGCTTTCTTGTATTCTTGCCATATCGCACTGTGGAACAACCAACTAGAGACCTGCAAGACACTGCAGTAGCATTGAGGAACCAAGTAAGAAACAAGCACTTCAATCTAATGTGGCCTATTGCTTGATAGGCAGACTTCCTAATCCAGTAAGGGTATTATGAACAGTTGTGCCTGTTCAAAGCAAGGGAGTGATTGCTGGGAAGGTGTTACGCTATTCTGTGCCCCATCACACATTCTGAAGCTGGAAACAGAAAAAATTATGTAACAGAAAAAGGGAGTAATGCATTGATGCTGAGGGACGAGGTGCTGTTATTTTTGCTAATTTGGAGCTGCTAGACTCTGATGAGTCTAGGTAAAACTTGCCTTTATAGTGTAAAATCTAGCTACAGGGAATGATTTGGTAGTTTTTCACTCGCCTCCTAGCAGAGTGATGTAATGAATGCAAGAAGGCAGGGGTTAAACCTTGACTCCATCTGTACCCAGTCATGCTTTTAGTGTTACAACCTTGTATTTGAAAGTCCCAGTGGGACCTGTGGTTACTGTCCCGCATAGCATAATTTTTGCTTCTCCTGGTGTGCAGATAAATGTTCTTATTAGCCAAAAAAGTCACCTTTTATTTGTACAGAAGAAATCTTAGAAAGAATAGTAATGATACAGAAAAATATTTAATTATTAAAAGATAACTTCAAGCTGCTGCTTTAACTTATTTTGTTCATTAAGACTTTGCCTGTACTGGACATATTGAAGCTTCTAAGACGATCCATTCGGAATCAGCGTTCTGTCCTCACTATTCCTTGGATCGTGGAGTTTCTTTCCCTTGTGGATCATGTTGCTCCTTTCCTTGATTACTATAGGAAGGTATTTTGTCTTTTGCTGCAGGTATACAGGTAAGAGCCTGGGAAAATATATCAGTTAAAAAACTTCTGTGCATGGTTTTGTTTGAGAATACATGCTGGTGCTAGTTTGAATTTCTTATAAAGGTACTTTTTTGCGTGCAAATCATGAGCGTTCGTATCTTAGATAGCACTGCAAAGGGAGCATATCTTAAACAAAGAGAGATGCAGTAAGTTCATGTTCACTGAATAAACAACATTCTTTAAATTCTCACTCACCCATTCTACATCTGCAGCTGCAAATTTTAAACCTTGAATTTAAACCTCAGACCCGCAGGTTGAGCAGTGCCTAATTAATGCTCTAGTTTTCTTTGTGATATACGTGAGGAAAATTTGAGGCACATTCTAGGTTTCTCCAGTGTTAAAACAGCACATTATTCAAATGTGTATGTGCAAAAGAGTAGAATTTGCCCTCCATTCTGTAGGCAAACAAGTAGGGAATGTGTACATGATTACAAATAGTATGATCAGAAACTGAGTGGTTTGGAATGTTTTTCCTGAAAGTAAATTGCAGTAATGAAATCTAACACTGCCTCTTGTTGCTTTTTATGCATGGCAGGCTAATGGTCCTTTCTGAAGACAAAGAGATGAGTTTCCTGAACAAACTGCTGATCCTTGCAGTTCTGGGTTGGCTTTTTCAGGTAGTCTATTGCATGCACACAGATTTTCCCCAAAGAAAAGGCAGACCACAGAACCCAATAAACACTCAATACTGAAATGAATTAAAACACTTGAAATTACTAGGTTCTTTTTGTGCTACTTTGGGGTTCAAACAAACCTCTGTATTCTAACAGAGAACTGTTGTCCTGTAGTTAAACTGTGTGAAGTAACTTTTTTTCCCAGTATGAATTCTAATCGCTGCTGAAGCACACTTGGTCCTTAAATCCACATCCTTGTAAAAACATTGGCAAATTCGTGTTAGAACTTGGGACACAAACATAGGGTGCTAACTGGCATCCTTGAATGAATGGGGATTTTCTTGTTGGATCAAAGGATGGCATGTGATAAACTTTTAAAATTCTTTTGTGTCTTCAGATGGAAGTAAGGTGATTTGTTAGCAGGAATTTGCAGGAAAGGTTGAAGATACCATAGGGGAGGGTAAGGAAGGTGGCACTCATAATAGTGATTTAATTTATCTTTAATTTTACAGGGAAGTCTCCTTATGGCAGAGAGGATCCTTGTTATCTTATTTATTTTTAAATGGTTAAAAAACTACTGTGTTCTTTCAGAAATGGTATAAGTTGACTGTTATTTGGGCTGTTCCGACTGGGGCTTCTGTTTCAGGTTCCATCAGTCCCTGAGGAATTGTTTTTTGCCACGGATGTCAGGCAGGAGGGATTGGTGATGGATACTGTGACATCTGCTCAGGCTTTGGTAAGTTAGTGCAGTAGCAGGCCCTCTGAATCCTTGGATAAGGGTGGACCTGCCATGGCCTCAGGAATTTAAGATTTTGTCAGGAATTTGGCTTCAGTGCAGCTGCACTGAGTGAGACTATCTAGGCCAATGTCATTCCTGGTTTGTCCAGAGAGTGCTCGTTTGCATTGCATTCTGGATTGCCAACTGTATGTGTTCAGAACTCAGGGTTTTGTCAGGCAAAGGGCATCTCTGCTGTGATAATGGCTCACAGAATAGATGCCAAGTTATGTGGGAAGATCATATGTTCTCTGATTATCTCAGTACAAGGTGAGCTGATTAAATTGCAGTTCTTCCTTCAAGTTACTAATAGTAATTGTGAACTCAACAAAAATAGTACAACAGGTCTGTCAAAGCAAAGTTACTATTTTTGGTGTCACCTGTTGACCAGCTGCATGATAAAGAGTGAGTAAACTAAAAATAATTTGAGCAAGCAGAGAAGTATGTGTGATGTTTTAGGTAACTCCCAGACATGCAGGAGAATAGATGGTATTCCGTGAAAAATCAGCAGTATGTTTTTGAAGACATACGTAAGTCTTGTCCAAATTAGAAACCTCTGTTTTGCATCATCTCTTTAGTGGCAGAGATGAGATGCAGAGGTAACTGAATATTTTGCAAATGAGTACATTACACAGCTGCCTATGCCCATGGGATCAGAATTTGCTTTTCCTCCAGTGCCTCTGCCTGTACTGTGTCTTACTGAGGTGGTGTTACTCCATAGTGTGGTGTTCTAGCAAGTCTGATGAAGACACCTGTGGAGGCTTAATATGCAGCAGGTGTTCCTCATTTATGCTCCTCCATTGTTAGGCTCCTGTTTTACAAAAAGCAGCTGTGGCAACAGTCCTGGTTTTCTAACTATCAAAATTTAGTTGGGCTTTGACAGTAATCAGAAGAAAAGGTTGAGATACACTTGGACTGCAAGTACATAATTATACTGTGAATTTGGAATCTAGTTGTTTCTGTTGTTTTCACAGAATAGCAGTTTTGAAACCTGTATGTGACCACGTGTATAAGATTTCTTTCTTGCTGTGTTGCTTCAGCTTTTCTTTTGTTCTCTCGCTAGGACTCTGTGCCCTTGGTGGATCAGCAGTTACTTTATACCTGCTGCCCCTATCTTGGTGAGTTTTTTTTTTTCTTTTTTTTTTTTTCTTTTTTTTCTTTTTTGTCCTAGCATTCTTTAGTCCTGTGAGTCCTTGAATTGTCTTTCTTACACCTCCTCACAGCTTTGGGTCTCAGCTGTGTGTAAGTGAACCTTGATTAAAAATCTGTATTGGAAACACCTGCAACTGAGAATAGTTATTTGATGACTCTAGGGGAGGGAGGCTGCCCAGTCAGGGCAGTTGTACAGAGCTTGAAAGCAGAGGAAAAGGAGAGCTTGTCCTTTACAAACTGAGAAGAAACACAATAATGAGTAAGTATACAACTTTTGTATCCTAGGTATAGGCATTTGTACTATGAGAAGTATCTTGAACTTTGGGTGTGTTTCTATTATTAGGCAGAGGGGAAGAATCCTTTTGAGTCCTGCTGCTTTATCAGGTTGTTGTCTTAGACATCTTTTTCTTGGAATGATTGATGAAATCTTTATGTGTACAGAACAGAATGCCAGATGATGGGATGGTTCTCTGCTTCTTGGGACTTGGCTGCTAGGAAAACTGTGTGATAACCCTGGTGTTCCTGCATCATGAAAGCTAGTGGTTGAAGAGCTCTTTGAGTTTTTCCACCGTGGTTTTCTTCTGACTCTATTGTATTTCTTTTGTAATCTTTCTTGTCTTGTTGTCTCTGTAGATTTTGTTATGATTTCTGCTTACTGTGCTAAAAAGGGTTTCATAGAAATGGCTTCTTCTGATCTTTCTGAATAAATCTGTACATGCCAGGGAACTTTCTGGGATCCTGCTTTAGCTTAGGAGTCTGCTTTACTCTGCCCTGCTAGTTAGATAGGTGAAATGCTTCTCTGTTTCTGCTCTTCTGAAACTTCAGCTTCCACAGAAGTTGAAAGAATTTGCTCTGGAAACAGGACTGATCATTGTGAATTTCTGTCTCTGAGTTTTTGGTTTTTGCCCTTGCTTATGGGATGATGACTGCTTCTGCGTGTCTCTCTGTACAGGAGAGCTGCGGAAACTACTCGCCTCTTTTGTGGCTGGTAATGGAGTAAAAAATGGTGGCTTTATAAGGAAAATCACTCCAACAGCTGCAGAGTCCTTGGCACCAAAGACTTCCATTACACAGCGGAAACTGCAGGTAATCTGGAAGTCACAAGTGAAAGCAGAGTAGGAGGAATTCCCTGCATGGCAGTAGGATACACAGTGATATCCCGGTGTTAGGGAAAGAAAAGTATGCACCTAGACAGCAAGGGATGTTGTGTCTGACAGTCGGGTATCTTTAGTCTTCCTTATTCTGGTTAAATCACGTGGCTGGGAAACCACATGAATGTTGAAATCTAGAGAAGTTTAGTAAGCATTCTTAGAATAACTATATCTTCTTTAGCATAAAATGTTGGCACATCTCTCACCAACTGCTTTTAGTTAGGTTGTAGCCATGCTTTTTGTAGAGTGTAGGAGCATGCAGAATTAATTACCAAGCATTTAGGAGAGGATTCTTTGTTTCCAAAAATAAGCCCTATGTGATGACTTAACATTAGCAGCTGCTGTCAGAGCTTTCCCATTCTTCTCTTTACTGATTGTTTGCTTTTGTAGCTTCATAAACACTGAACGTGAACTTTGAGTTAAGTGGTTAGGAGGAAATGAGGAATGGGTAGTTTACAAAGGCACCAGATATTGCTGGAGCAGAATACTCAAGTGCAGGCAAATTAACCTGTAGCACAGTTATGTATGGCAGTTCTGTCTGCTCCTGCGATGAGGAGAGGAGGGTGTGGGTGGAGTGCTCTACTCAATTGTAGTGCTTTTCTTTTGAACAGGTAGAGCTGGAACAGGCCTTCTTCCACAACCAGCCTCCCTCTTTGCGGAGAACAGTTGAGTTTGTGGCAGAGAGAGTGGGATCAAACTGTGTTAAGCACATCAAGTAAGTGCTGATGATCTGTTCTGCGATATAAGAAATAACATAATACTAACGAGGCAAAGAGATGATCCTTTAAAGTTGTGTGTGCAGAGGAGGAGGAATGAGGGGAAGAAAACTTCCCTCAGAGCATGCTGTACAGCTGAACACCAAGGCTGTATTGGGTTATGACGTTATGTCCAGTGACATCAGATTTCCTTGACGGGGGGATTTGTGATGGGATGTAAAGAGGAGGACTGCGTGACTGTGGAGCACTTAGAATGTGAACATGGAGTAGCGTTTTGAGATTTAATATCTGTTTCATAGCATTCTTGCTAATTATAGAAAAATGTAGGTTGGAAGGAAGTGGATGTTGGGCATCATCTTCCAAATTCACGCTCAAAGCAGGGCCATTTATAGTTAGGTCAGGTTGCTTGGCACCTTGTCCAATTGAGGTGTGAAAGCCTCCAGAGCGGAGATTCAGCAGTTTCAATGCATAATTTTACCAATATTTGTGAAAAATGTTTCTTTATATTCTATCAGAATTTCCCTTGTTGCAGCTTGTGTATCTTGTCTTTAATACTTTTGCTGTATGTTCCTTGGAAGTCTTGTTCTGTGTTCTCTATGACCCTTTCCTCCTACTTCACCTGCTCTAAGCTTAATGAGCCAGGCTCCCCCAGTCTCTCCTTGTAAGTCATGTGCTCCAGCATCCCAGCTGTGTTAGTAGTCTCAAGTGCAGCATTACAGCAGTGAAGAGAATGGTAGCTTCCTCTTGACTTGCTTGACTGTGCTCTTGGTAACCTGAGGCCAGTGAGAAGCCACTCTTCTTTGGTACAGCCTGTCTGCTGGGAATGCTTGATCCTTGTCTGGAGAGTTGTCCCTAGCTGATAGATCTTGGCCCTTACACCCAGTACAGAATCACTGCCCCACTGTCAAACCATTTCTTCACCTTGTCGGGGTCCTTCTGAGAGGCAGCCCTGGCTCCTCACGTGCCCTTCATAAACTTGCTGAAGACTTACTCTGTCCAGTTGTCCAACTTAAAGACATTAAGCAGTATCAATCTGTGAGGAGCAGTGGTAGGACGGTGCTGCTGGTGACATCTCTGCATTTCTGACCACAACTCATTGAGATTGTAGAAGTATTGGTGCCAGAAAAGTTACCGTGTAACCATTTATTTCTGTTAAAACTCAAACTTTTGACTCTGGACTGTTAATACTATTCTGATATCCCTACTTGCTACTTTTTTCCTTACCTTTTTGGTATTTAAAAAAAACCACCACCAACAAAGAAATGGTGTGATTAATACTGTTTTATTAGAGTAACTAGTTGCATTTCTGCCTGAGAGAGAGAGGTATCCTGAAATGAGGGAAATAGCTGATGACAGTTAGTGTGCATTGTTCCTTTTGTTGTTTTCAGTATGTCTGAATTGTTTTATATTGTGTTTTCACAGGGCGACACTGGTAGCAGAGCTGGTTCAAAGGGCTGAAGTCATGTTGCAGGATAAAGTGAAGGAGGAGGATGCTAATCATGATAAGCTGCTTGAAGAGGTGTGCGCTCATCTGTATGATGAAGGAGCCCAGGCACTTATCAAAGGCAGAGAGTAAGGAGGAGAAGTTATTTAAACCCGTGCCTTTCCTTCTCTTCTTATTGTGGAATCTGTAACTCTAATCTGGCTTGGCCTGTCTTGCTCAGGTTCTGGTAATTACAGTCCCTGACCTCTGCTCTTCTTAGGGCGACTGTCTGCTGTGCCTCCAGCCAGATAACGCCATATTTGTAGGAAGGAATAAAGGTGCTGTTTGTCCCTCTGCATCCAACTCCAAACTGGCATTTACTGCATTTGTTGTATTTCCCTCCTTTGGAAAACTGAGTATTGCAGCTTGAGGGCTTTTAATTCTTTCCTATCTGGTCCTGTTGGCTTGGCTTATTTCTCTGCAGTCTTCCAGCTGATTTTGACTGTAGGAGGGCATGTGAAAATTCCTGCAGTAATGAATATCTGACTGTTGTCCAAGAACTTTCTGTAATACAGAGACACGTTATTTTCTTGCAGATTTTGCAAAAAGAAAGGTCCTGAGGCAGTAAGGGTCTTATTGCCAGAAGAAACATCTGCAGCAGTACGTATTTTCACCAAGACTCCTTCTAGGCCTTGGCTCTGAGTCTGTATTGTCTTTTTTTCTCTTGCTGCCTCGCTTACCCCTTAATAGCTTAGGACGATGGAATTTACTGATGTGCTGATGTAGAACCTGATAGCTAAGTCACCTCTGTCAGGCTGTGCCTGGATATCACACTAAAGTGATAATCTAGCCAATAGCTAACTGCTGTGACTAGAGTGGTAGGTAAATCACATACATCTTGCAAGGATAACGCTTCTGATTTTAAAATCAAGTTCACAAATAATTGATAATTTTTATATGGGGTCAATGGGGTTTGTTCTGTTGTTCAGAGTTAATGGTTTGTCTAGAAATGGTGGTGTTCTATTTAAATGTTGCATGTCCATATTAAGCTGTATCTCTCTGGAGTTTTTTTTTCTTCTGATTTTTTCACTGACTGTTAGTGTTGTGGTAGTAAGCCTCCTATCACCTCCTCCCTGCGAAGGTTTTGAGCAGTGCAGAAGACATTGCAGTGGATCTGGCTACTGAGAAGGCTTGTGGCTGGCTTTCTGCTAACATTGCAGGTGAGCTTCCTCACTCTGAACTTCTAACCTGTATATTACACTCTTTTTCTGAGATCAAGGGATTGAAGTTTATTCTGGTGCTATGAAGTACTTGAGTGTAAGAGCGGAGGCAAGCAGGAAGTGTGCTCCCTTTTCCTTTACTGGGAAGCATGCAGTTGCTCTGTTCCTCCTTCTTTAGTAATTAAGGGAGTGATTTCTAGCTCCACAAATCTTCAGAGACTTTTCAGTCTTGACCTTTGTGAGTGATTTTTAGTTATGGAGGCTGTTAGGATGGTAAGAAGGAATGCTTCTGAAAATATAATTCAGGCTGAGTTTGTCATAGCATTTCAAATATAGGATACAGACAGCTGTCAAGCCATCTTATGGTCCATATGTGTAGACAACTTCTGAAAACTTCTATACAACAAACACATCTTCAAGTGTGTATGTTTTCAGCAGGCTGAAGGCAACTGTAGTCCTTTTAATCTGTACTAGTGCTCTGGCAGCTCGTCAGAGTCTCTCAAAATCTACTGTTTCAGGAGATGCTGCCAAGAATTTGGGGAAGACTATCCAACACCATTTGCAGCAGCAGGAGATTAGTGTTTTGGATGCTGGTCAGAATTTATTTTGGTACAAAACATACATCTTTTGTGGGCACAGTGGTTGAACTGTCATGCCGATTCAGCTTTCTTCTTTGGTAATGTCTCCTGGCTCAGCTACTTTGTTCATTACAGCTACTGAAACACTTTTGATGGAAAATGAAATGGGTTCCCACTGGTATCTGGTAGTAATGGGCAGCTCTTCACTTGTGCCTCTGGCCATTAATATAGTGGGAGCTCAGAGTCAGGAAGGTATAAAAGTGTGAAGTCCTTTCCTCACTCGCAGCGGTTCTCAGAAGGAGAGAGGCAGATATGGGTAGCATTTGGAAACAGGTTGTCTGCCTCCCTGAAGAAAAAAGTGGAAGTAGATGGGTTATATATATATATATATTTTTTTCCTTTGTAGCACTGATTAAAAGAGAAGTGAAGGCGACATTCAACAGAATGCTGAAAGTCCCAGGACTTCCCTTGCCCAATGAGGATGCTGTGGAGTTAAGAAAGGACTGCTCTCCAGGCTGTCTGCACCGTGCACCATTTCCCTCTCAAATAATCAATGAGATTAAGGTACACACTTCCTGGCTTGCTGTCTTTCTCTTATTCCCTTTCTGTTTTTCACCTCTGAAAAGCACTCCTCTACATAGGGCCAATGATCTGTTCATGGGAAGTGTGGAATATTAGCAGCTCAATCACTGTTGTCTTTTTCATCAAGGATGTGCTCTGCATTGCTGTGGGCCCACGGGATGAAGGGGAAGTGATTGATCCTGGCTGGCTGGAGTGCTTGCTGGGTAGACTGAGTCAGACACTTCGGTGCAGAAAGGTAAAAGTTAAAAAGCAGAAAAAGTGGTAACAGTGAAAACCTTGGACTACTTTGAGCTGTCTTTGTGCCTGTTTGCCTTGTCTCACAGCTGAGTTCAGGCAGAGGACATTAAACTCAATTCAAGTTTGCAAAGTTGAAACAGCTGCATTGCATTTGTTAGTCTCCAGATGTGCTCGTTAGTTACAACTTGCCTTTGTGGACTTCTTTCCCTTCGGGATCTTGTCTTTCAGTCTTCATTGGTCTCCTGATTGCAGCTCTGTGCTTCCTGCTGTAAACTGCCTGCTATTCTCTGATGCTTTTATCCCCTGATATTTTTATCCCTTGTGAAGTCCTGTTTTGTCCAGTTTGTGGTGTGGGGACAAAGATGCAACTCTTTCTGTGTTTTCCAGTTCATGTGTCCCACATCAGAACAGCAGCTGGCAAAGTGCACGGTTGAGTTGGCTTCTTTGCTGGGTAAGTCAGTCATGAAAAGCTGTTTAAGGCTAAAATGTGTTGTTAACGTTCTCTTGAATCCTTGGCTTTAGAGATTTTGCTATTTAGAGCTCGTGATCTTTGGTTCTCTTGGTGCCATTGAGTCTGTTGGCTTTTTTTTTTTTTTTTTTTTTTTTTGTCAAATTTGGATGGTTGTTCTTATTTCCTTACACCTTCTGTGGAGGTTACTAACTGTTCTTCATATCTGGTGCTCTTATTCATATCTTCATTGGTTTTCCTTTATTGAGATCTTTAAGTGTGCTATACCTTTCAGTTTTTCTTCTCCTAAAAATGTTGGGTTTTTTTCCCACCTAAAAGGGAAAGGCTCAATTCCTTCAATTATATTTTCATGGCTCTTTTTTTTTTTTATTATTATTATTTTTCCCTGTTGCTCTAATCTGTTCAGCGCAGTGCTTTTCTCAGTGTGAGCTTGCTGTCTGTATGCAGATGTTTTCTTCTTGAGCACCCCATTTTTAGAAACTTTTTAAGGAGTTTTTATGCAGTTCACTTCTCGGTCCATGTCTGAATAAATTAAAATGTCATTTTGGGGGGTAGCAATGCAAATCTGCCCATTTTCATTAGCCTATATCTAGGAAGATTTGATACTGTCCCCTCTGTGTATGTTCAGCGGCAGCTAAATACTGTAGGACTTTACTTTCACTTCTGTAACCTCTGCCAATAATCAAAACTATGTACAACTGTTTAATGTTTCCTAGATTTAAATGGTGTTTTCCTCTGTTAATCTTTTCTTTGGAATAGCATCTAGTTCCTATTTTATTAAATGTTAGGCTGACTGAACAGAAACTGAAATAATCATCTTTCAAGATTTGGGACTATATACCAACTAACTTCTTTATCTCAGAGAAATATAAATATATTCCCATATAATGACACTTAGTATAGTTTCAGAGCACACTTTTGCATGTTTCAGACTCTACTCCCCTTACGTTCAATGGTTTATGCTCAAGAGGTGTTTTTACTTTAGTGATTGCTTAGTTATCAGCTATGCAAAATCTGCTATTGGACTGGGCTGATGGCTGTAGAAGGAAAACATGCAGGTGCAGAAGTTCATCTTCCGTTTCTTACAGTTTCAGGTCGCATTCCTCTTAGTCTTGGGATCAAGCCCCCAGAAGAGAGCTCCGAGAGGCTCCGAGTGAAGAATAATCCCACATATGACCTTCTGAAACTGCTGCTTTCTGTCTGGAAGGAGGACTTTGGGACACCTGTTCCTGTGCAGCTGATGTTCAGCAGGAAGAACATTGGCTATCTTGCAGAAGTGAAGCAGCAAGAGGTAGGGTTTATTCATCTCTGAGGAGCTGCCAGTTACTTGCTCTAGTCTGACACATGCATATAGAAGTTATCTCAGTTGCAGTGTGAACTGATAGTGGGAGCAAGGCTGGTACCATCAGGCTTCAATCACAGAGACAGAGCAAAAGAGGGTTGCACAATTGTCAGTCTCCAGTATTTGCCTTGGGGGCTGTTTGGAAGGCACAGCTTAATTTGGGAGCAAGTGATGAAATGGCCACTCGGATCTAAGTGATTATTAGGACTGAACACACGTGACTGTGCAGTTGGTCACTTCTGTGTCTTCTTTCAGCTGTCGTTTTTGTATACATGTGGTATTACCTTACAAGATCCCCAACTAGCAAAAGCTGAAAATTGCCTTGCCTAGTTGCAGGTTGAAACCAGCTTAATTGGGAAGGATATGAATGTTTTTCAAGCTGTTTGGAACACACAGGAACTAAAAGTCAGTATGTTTTGGAACTGAGAACTAGAGATTTTTAGTTTTGAAAATGTTATGGTAGAATACAATATATGCACTAAAGTAATTTTGCTTATTCGTTTTGGATGTTGCTCTTTGGTTCATCCTTTTGCTCATTTTCTCCATATTCTGATCCAGGAAGGCAACTCATGAACTGCATTGAGATAAGGAAGCAAATACAAAATGTACTTATTCTTGAGATGTTGATATCTTTTTCTTTTTTTTTTTTTTTTTTTTCCTCTGCAGTGGGATTTGTTCCATTTCATCCTTCGTGGTCTTGTAGAATATGATCTAATGCGAACCAATGATATAGAGAGTTGCTTGCGTAGCCTTGAACAGCTCCCTTGGCCCTCAGTAAGTAGTTAGGGGTGGGGGTGTGTGCGTGCGTGTGCGCAGGCACGCGTGTGAAAGAGAGAGACAGAGAGTGAGAGAGAGAGAGAGAGTAATAAGTGAAGCAAAAAGTAAAGCTACAGTAAATCCTTGTAGTTCAGTTTCCTGTAGAGGTAGTCGTTAACAGTGTCCTGTCTGAATTTCCTGCTTAATACAGCAAGGGGATTGTTTAAAAATAACTTGTTAGTGTAACCAGTACTTTGGTTGAAATCTGCTCCTGAATCCAGAATATCCCATGCAGTGGAATCACTGCCAAGAAAACTAACCCAAGTTGGAGACCAGCTCAGTTACCATCTTTTACTTCATCCTGTATGCATTTGCAGTGCGCTGGCTGAGAGTGACCTATTGGGAAGGGGCCTAGCTGACCACTCACCTTCAGGCCTCTTGGCCTCCCACATCCAGAATGGGAGAGAAGCCAGAGTATTCTAGAGAGGGGGTACAAATTACAGGGAAGAGCCTGAGACCAGTGCTGCAAAGTAGCTCTTATTTCACATGTGGTGATGCTTGCATGTTGAAGATTGATACTTGTTAATAAAGGTTCTCAGGTTTGTATCTGTCTGTTGCAGGATTTCTTAAAAGCTCTGGACAGCATTTCCAGTTTATTTCTATCGGAACATCTTATAGAAGAGCCCAGGAGTGACCCCTGTGACCTGACCAGACAATCTCTAGGTACTGTGACAGCACAAAGTTAGTGGAGATGGACTCTTTGAGGATAGAAATTACTAATGAAGATGCAGATGGAATATTTAGTGTTTCTGAATGCACTGTGAGGTCCTTGCTGGGAAAATACTGCATACAGGAGGTCTCTGTGTGCAAAACCAGTACTGGTCTTTCTGTTTGTGGATGTGTTGCACTGGTGACTGCTGAAGGATTCATATCAGCAAATAGATCGCCAAGTCAAAAGTTCTTTAAGCACCTTGATCATTGCTCAGAGCAGCTGTTTTTTAGACTCATTAACACTTTTGTATTTGTACAGTAACAGACTGTGGTCAAACCAGGAATCAAGTCGAGTGGACAAGTCCCTCTGTGAAGCAGGGGGATTGCTTCCTGGTGACTGGCTCATCTCTGAACTTCATGTGGTTTCTTTCCAGGGGAGGGAAAAGGTAACCTGGTCTACAAGAAGATGAGCCTCTATTTATTTTTCACTGTGAGCTCAATTTCAAAGATTTGATTTTAATGTTTTTAAGACTCATTTTAGAAGTTAAAACATATTAAATATATATACACCAGAACGTGTGTAACATTATTCTTAAAGGATGTAGATGATTAAGTTAAGTTTTCTTCCACCTCTTGATGGAAACAGAACTTGTTATTTCTTGGAATTTTTAATTGAAATAAGGAAGAAAATACTTGATTATATTTTTCACTGAAGGCAGATGGCAGTATTTTTATGACTCTTTTTATAGTATGTGAACATAAATGGTATGTAGCTGCTATTTCTTGTTTTTTGTAATCCTTCTTGCCTTGAGTTTGAATTTTATCAGACAGGAAATACTCCAGCGAGTAAACTACAGACTGGAAGAACAGACAAGAAATTTAGTGAGGGGAAAAAAGCAGTGCCACCTTCTGGAGAGCTGGTATGAAAGGAACACTTTTTGTGGAGGGCAGTGGGCACTTCCTGTGGTTAGATCATAAAGCCGGGGTGCAAGTTCCCTCTCATCCACCAGGCGTTTCCTTCAGCAGAAGTTTGTGCTTGGGACTGCTGGGGGTTAGCAGAAAATTACCTGCTCATTAGATCTCTCAGGACAATTTTTCTTTTCAGAGGATTTTTTTTTTTTTCCTTTTGTCTAGGAGTCTGCCATTAGTACAGGTTTGTCAGAAAGCAAATATTGTGTTAAGACCAGTGTTTGGACAAAATGAAGCTGGTTATCTTGCTGATTAACTTACCTCTTCCTTGTATTTTTCCTTCTGGAAAAAAGTAGCATTGTCAGTTGGGGTGGAGGGGAAAAAAACACAACCAGGACTAAGTAGGTAGAACTGTGGCATCTTTTGAAATGCAGATTTAGATGTCAGCATCTAAATTCCATTGAGGTTGATTGGGCATACACCATCTGCGTGCCTTTTTTTTTCTTCTTTCTAGGGATTTTAAGACATGACTGAGTCAGAGCTTCCCTGAAAGTAGGTGTGCTGTGTGTCTGGTAAAAGCAGGGTAGTGTGAATTGAAATAGCGAGTACAGTCTGTTTCTTCATACCTGCTTCCTGAGGCTGAGCATTATGTGACGTTTTGCTCACTTGAAGTTGTTGTTTGTTATAATAAATATGATTAAATGTCCTGTTTTGTGTCCAAGCTGGTGATATATAGCCTCTTTGTACTGGGACAAAGTACAAAAAGATGCCTTGCCCCAAAGCATGGTGCAGAAAATATATGGTAATATCTGTCCTCCATGCTGCTGTTCTTGTACTGCAGTATTGCATCTATTTTGTTACTTAACTGTGGGAGACAGAGGGAGAAGCTGGAGTGATAAAAAGGTGCTCAGTCTCTGGAACTGAATTTATTTAGGTGTCTAAAACTATTTGCACAGATACTGTGGCCACAAATGTTTTCATGAACTCAACCTATCTTGGTTATCCTTCTGTAATATGACATGCTTGGAGGTGTTTATTTAAAAGGCAATCAAACCTGAAGATCAGTTTACTACTGCCAGAGAATGTAATTGTGCCCCATTGGGCAGAAGTCAGTCTGTTCTTCAATGTTGTCCAGCAGGTAAGAAACACCTCTGTTTCTGTTTTCTTACACTGTCATGTCCTTAATCTACATAGTTAATGGGTGTCTCATGTTACTTATGCTTGGTGGCTTTGGGGAAGCCAGGCTGACTGCAGCCAAACTTTGCAAGAAGCATACAGCACTCTGGGCAAGTAGGAGACCTAGGAGACCTACATCTTCTATCACAAGCTAACCGTTTTGGCTTCATCCAGGTAAGCTTCACTGAGTAGAACAACACCTCCTCCTGTCTAAGTACAGTTCCAGACAGCTATCTTAACTGGAACAAATACCACAGAGCATTTTTTTTTTCTTGTGTAGAAAATACATTTTATTGTGGATATGAAAATAGCAATCTTGATTAAGAGCAGAGATGCAACAGCAGGTGGCACGGATGCTTGGTCTGATCATCTACTGCTTAGCAGTAATTGACAGGAAGCTGGGTTTTTCCCATTGTAGTTTAACAAAGTAGATGATGTCTACTAGGTTTTATTTCTTCCTTCCCAACAAACCATTGCCATACATTAACAGGTACTAAAAAATGTTATATTTGCAAAAGAAAACATCCATATAAATAGGCTTTTTAGTATCAATTGACAATTGTATTAAAAAAAAAAAAGTTACATTAATACTGATAAAAATAAAAATTAGCTTTGATAGCATATAAAAATGCTTCAAAACAAGCATATATAAATAACTTAATTTGTAAACATAGAAAAACCAATCTTATGTATATATAAAAATAAACATCTGATGCACTGTACAATAAGACATTATCCTTCATAGGCACTGGTTTCATTGACACAGGAGTCCCCCTAGATGTTTTTCCTACAAAAACTGCTGTAACTCTAGTGCCGTCTCCAAAATAAAAGGGGAAAAAAAGCGAAGCACTGAGCAAATCTTTTGTGGACTGGCTGAAGGCCACTCATCTCCTCCTGCAATCCCTTCTGGAAGCAGCACTGGTGACAGCCAATAAATACACCTTGCTGCAGTTCCTGCTCACTTTTTCTAAGGCTTTAATGTATTACCTTATTCAAGCTTCTTTGTTTTGCCTCCCCCAAAAAGGTATGACAGGCTGCAAATCTGGATATTTGCCTTTTGGTGCAGTTGCTGAGGCTGTGCAGGATGTGCAGTGCTGCAGGTGAAGCATCCCCTGACGCAGCTTGGCAGGATGCTAAGAAAGGCTGAGCCTCACCCCAGGAGAATGGTAATACGCTGAGGGTAATGTAACAATGGCCACCTTGAGTAAACACAAAGCAAATTTATAAGAAATGATGTGTTTTATTACTCTTCCTGCTGTAGCTGGGCAGGGAGGAGCCTTGGGCTGATATGCCTCAAAACAGCTATTTCCTTAAATATCAATTTAAAATAGCCACTGTCACTTCATTTAAAACTTCTTAATATATTAATATATTAATGATAGGAAGTAACATAGAAGCTGAGAGCCAAAATTACATCTGTGCAAAGATAGAGTTAAAAATAGATTTTGGCTCTCGAACCTATGGTGGGAGGTGCAGTGAGCTTGTGGTATCCTGGGAAGACATCTCTGACCCAAAGTACCTATGCATGTTCCAGTAGCAGAAACAGCCCTGCTAAGGTGGGTGCTTGAATAAATGTTTCTCATTTGACAAATGTAAAATGCAACGGCCATGTGAACAATGTAGGCTTCTATGAGCTAAGGAAACAATATTATATCAGCCTTTATTGCTTAGAGAAGCTAGTTTAGGTGATTTCTGTACTATTGTGCTGAAGACCTACATGAAGTTACTCAGATACTTGAGTTGGTTGTGATTTTGTTTAATTTTAGGAACCTGTGACCAAACACTTGAAGCCTGACAACATGAGCATTGGACAGAGCTCAACAGCTGTAAGGTAACTGAGTGGGGAGACGCTGTGCTTACTGCTGTGGAGGCAGCTGTTTGTGTTTTGAACAAAGAAATGATGATGAGAACAGGGGCCAGGCTGGATTTTCAGCTTTTAATGCTTCTAGGTAAAAGTAGAGACAGGCTCATGGAAAAAGCCATTGTGGAAAAGTGCTGGAGCTACTCTTATGAGCAGGATTCAAATTCTAGGAACATGCTGACTACTCTGTACTTCTTCCTATTAATGAGTTATTGTTCAGAACTGTCAGTTTGGTTTCTCTATTTCAAAGCACCTAATTTTGTAGTGCAGTAAAACTGTGTCCTGAGGTGTGGTGGTTTCCACTGTTGCTGCATAGTGTAGTGGTAATTGGAAATCCTTTGTACTGTACTGGCTGTAAGCAGTCAGCCAACTATGAGAAAAGTCTATCAGCTGAGATGACTTATGGATGTCATGCTGCTTTAGCTTCTCTCCACTGGGAAGTAAATAATTTACCATGGCAAGCTGACTCTAGCTGCTGCTAGAGGGATTCTGTATTTGATATTTATCTCAACACAAGGAAGTGGCCTTGCATTTCTGCTCAGAAGTTTGTAAAAGGTCTCAAGCCATGTGAATACTATTTCCAGGTTTTAGTAGCATTTCATTGCTTCCGTTGCCTTTTTTGTCAAACTCTCCTGAAAGGAGAAGGTCAACCTTCATAGTTCCTTGGAAATGGAAACAAAACGGTACAATTCTGGCTATTGTAAAGAGAATTCTCTTCCTCTGCTATTGATAGAGACAGCACTCCTTCCTCTTGCTCATAGAGGATTTTCACAGCTGTTTCCAGAAGATAGGCTACTCAAAAAACTTGCTGGGTTTCTTCTAAGCAGCATTAGCTAAAATGATATTTGTTATTTTTTCCAAGCTATCCATTTTAGTAGTCCAGAGTTAGCAATTAGGCTCCTCAAGTGAGGTTTGATTGTTCCTGATGTAAGAGCAGACATTTTACATTACCCTTATGGATGCTTGTGTCTCCTTGCAACCTTTCAGATGCTGTAGAATATCCCAGTTTCTTGATCAGTGCTAACTGGCAAGGAAGTGTGCTAGTCGAGCAATGACCAAAGGCTGCCGCTTAGCGATGGAGCTCAGGAGCCGTGCTGGGATAGCTGGGGCACCCAGATCCACCTGTACAAGGTAGAAGAAAGGCATGTGTTGCATGACCCATTTTTGAACACTTTCTCCAGGCTCAACTAGCTCTGGTGCTGCACATAAAATATTAACCACAAAAGTAGTTTACAGCCAAATACTGTAATTTCTGTGGTGAATTGGATCTTTTTCTTCCCAATATTCCATAGACTTTGAAGGCTTTGCATATTTGATAGTAGTTTCAACACTGGTTTTGAGTTTGAGCTTAAATATTGCTAGTTCAAAACATAGGTGTGTAGTGTTACTGAAAACACATGTTGCATTCCACTAATACATGCATAAAATGTGTAGAAAGTTTTAAAATGCATTATAAAGGTATATGCTAATCATTACTATTAAAGGTTAGTAGTTGTTTTTTTTTTAATTACCTATACAAAACGTGTTTTTAGCAAAGTTCAAAGGACTAATTCTAACTGTCACTAGCTGCCTTCTAAAATAAATTATGCAGCAGGGTATTCTTTTCTGGATGTATTTAGGTGGTTGGTACCACTGTCCTAAAGGACATCTGCTTTTTCAGATGACTGTAGACAATGGAGGGCAAGATTTTCTCATTCTTAACTAGAATCCTCATCTTCTCTTTTGTATTTATTTAAATGCAAAGACTTACTGACTTCTGTTGAAGAAAGTTAACAACATGCATTTCCATACGTGTCAAAAATAGCGTTAGCAGAGGTGGACTTCTGTGTCTCCAACAAGATAGAAATGCAGGTGAGATTCTCCAGTCCCTAACACTGAACATATTGTGTACTGGTTCACTATGCAAAAGCAGAATGTACAAAAATTGTGAATAAACATTTACAGAAGAGACTTGGTGTGCAAGGCAGCAAATTCACATGGTGTAAAAACTGGGGTCGTGTACATAAAAGCAGAATCCTAATTAGACTGTTATTGAACATGATGTACAGTAATGAAAAGTCTTACCTGAGCCATGTAAATAACTCTGGTGATATCTCTTCCATTCACCACATCAGGTTCCAGGATCCATGCACTGGGCAAAATCTCCCCTCTCACCACATCTTTACAAGGGTGAGGCATGGATGCATCATACACAGACTGAATAGCCAAGACAGACAAGTTCTTCTGCATGAAAGAAAGTGTAAAGAGAATTTTAATTTTTTAATGCATGCAGTTTTGTTTACCACGAGGCATATTTCTCACTAAATAAGCTCTTGTGTTTTTTTTTTTTTTTGTCAGAATCCTGCTTGTTTGTAACCAGAATATGCTGTAACAGTTGTGAACCAAGCACTATTAGGCAGTAACAACTGCCAGATGCCAGTGGATTTAATACATAATTCATTTCTGTCAAATGAGCGTAGCTTTTCTTCCTATTAGAGCTTTCTCTGGAACTATGAGCATAACCTTCCCTTCCTTCTGCTCTTGAACAATGAGTTCAGACAAGTTAGTCAGTCTCCTCTGTCTTAGAGAAAATACGCACTTACCTCTTTGGCTTCTACAGTAATGCAGCAGAAATCCCGTGGCTGCTGTAGGTAACACAGGGAGGTATCAGTGACGAAATACACTGCAGAAAAAGTATCCAAAACCAACAACAAACAAAGGGGAAATTAATTAGGCTTTGACAACTGTAACTTGTCACAATTCCCCCCATCCTTCAAAATGCACAAACAAATCTTATTTGAACTTGTTGCAGCTAAGAACAAAGTTCAAGCTAACATGAAGATGCTAATATTAGATAATGTAATTAAAATGATACTTTTTGGAAGCACCTGTATCTTATGCTTCTGCAGCATATGATTTGTAATAGCCGTAGTTTGAAAAAGTCTTGCAAAATGGAAGTTCCTGCACTAAATAATGAAACTGGTTCTTCAAATCTGAAGAAACAAGATGAGATGACCATACATTTCTTTCTGGCTGATCTGAGCTGAAGAGTCCATAATGATAGTTCTGGTCAGCCACTGAAGTTGGTACTCACCCAGCTGAATGTGACTTGTTATCTTCTTGTGTATTCGAGCTGTGTTGATGGATCTGTCATACAGATGCCTTTTGCCCGGATCTCTCACTATTCCCCACACATACGCAAGAGGTCTTTCTATCACTCCTGCTCCCAAAAATCCATGCTTTGTTGCTGAAGGGAAGACTTTGTAGTAAACCAGCACCTCCTTTTCTGTACACTGGTATCTGTCAAAGACAAATGAAAGGTATTGGCACAAAAGATGGTTAACTGCATTAAAGATCTTCCATTATAAGCACCTGCCATAAACTTACTTCCAGCCAGCAGCTGCTTGGCAGGTGTAGAGATTCCTCAGGTTATGAGAGCATGCTGCCATTACCTTAAAAACAATTACAAATGTACATGTAAGTAAGTGGAAGTTATCTACATGTTAAATTACATTCAGCTTCTGTGTGCTGCTACACTATCTTCCACATAAGCTATTCAGTGGGCTTTACAGAAACTATTTAGTTTTCTTGTTCTAGTACCACGCTGGGTCAGACTGATAAGTCCAGCCTGCACAATAGTGTAGACCTCTGAGAGAAAACTGCACTGGGAGAAGCGTGCATCTCCAAGTCAAATGATTCCATCTGATCTGAAACGTGAAGTTTGCATGCTTTGCTTCTGGCTACGCAGGCATACAGATATTTAAGACCTGCACTGTACAAACCCTCAGGAGCTAGAAGCATTCAGCATTAGCACCAGCTTCACTTGAATATTTCAGCTCACATGCAGTGGTCATTCCTGTGCTCCACTGTTACAGCCTGTTTCCTCCCACTTTTTAAAATTGCTCAGATATATCCTGCTATACCCAGCACTAATTACCTACTAGGAGTGCAGAAGAATAAGGTTTGTCTCACAAACTTTCAGTACAACATCCAGCAGAAGGGATAAGCAAAAACTGTGCTTATTTACTCACCTCGGTGGTAGCATTAGCCAAGATATGTTTGGATAAATCTTGGTATCCTTGTGTTGACGAGGAGCTTACTGAAATAGTTAATCCATGAGTGAACCTACAACTGATGCTGTCTGAAGAAAGTGGTGGCTCAATTCTGCTGTCTTCTGCAGGAGACAAAATGTCATAGGAAAGTAATAAAAAGGAAAATGATCACTGAAGTGGTGCAGAAGATATAGCATTGAGCAGTTAGAGGGACTTCAACCCTCCTAAGGAAAGACTGTTAGCATCCTTTGTCTGGACAGCCCACATATTACACTGCAGTTACATTTTACATTACTCAAGTATAAACATTATTAACCACATATAAGCTAATAACCTAAAGAATAATATGAAACATGACTCTGGAAATACAAATAACAAGTTGCACGTACAATCCTATACTCTTTGCAGCCTTAGCCCCATGCTTCTTTGGTTCATTCAAGACATTATCTTCCTCGCAGCCTCTCCAAAGACTGTACAGCAATGCTACAACATCAGAAGACCAACTTTCTTAACAGGAACTAAATTTTCAATTACTTTTCCGTGCTTTGGATACTGGTTGACAATATTTTTTTTCTGAATTCATGTAATGGTAAGACAGCTTCAAAATACTTAGGATCAAATTAGATTGGGATTAGCATAAATAAGAAACCTCATTAGGTTTTGAGATAAACACAGAAATAAGCAGGTGAACATATACTTTACTTACCCAGTGTTGAATCCTTCTGTAGTTGCTCTATCATAAAAAGCTGACTGTTTCTAACAGCTGAACGACCTCGTGTATCTCTTGAAAGCAATGCACTTCCAGAAGAAACCTGGTTTAGGAAAGAGCAGAATGGAGACTTTTGGCTTGAACCAAGAAAAATTGTTACATTATCAAGAGGAATATCTGTAACCAGCCTGCCTTGACGTTATGATGGGTTAATTTCTTTGCCTCTCAACTGGTTATGAAATGATAGCTTGACTGAGGAAGTTCAGCAGACAAGTATGACACGCTAGCACAGGTGCACACTCCAAAAAGCAGTTTAAAGTAAGTTGGTGTTCACACACACAGACTTTCAAGTCCCTGCGTGTATCTCTCTTCAATGAGGAAGGCACACTGAAAATACTAGATTCTGGCCTATCACAAAAAAATGTTCCTTATTGCTAAAATGTGACAGACAGTGGCATTGCTGTCAGTAATAACACACTGGCTTTTATTTACAAGTTAAAATCTGAAAAATGAAATTGTCACTGTCCTTTGCAGGACATGAGGCTCCCTCCTCCCCCATGTAGCCCATCTGCGTGTTAGTGACACAAACTTGTCCTGCTTGATAGCTGTGAGAGAATATAAACCACCTAGAATGAGGTTTCTGTCCCTGTTATCTCTCTTACTGTTAAAACATTAGGGGATATTGGTCTTGCAGGCCAGTTGTTTCTCACCTGTCCTTCCCAGCTGCTGAGTTTACTTGCAGTGTATGTAGCAGTATTGCTACTGTTGTAACCTGATGTTGGGCCAGAGGATAGACTGAGGCTGGATTCTGTACATAAGGTGCTTGTACTTGCAAGAGTCTTCAGCCTTGCTTCCTCCTGTAATAGAGATCAGAGCATGACAAACTTGTATAGCACTTAGTCAAATCAGTAACAGCACTGGAAAATGGCAGAGGAATAACGTGAAGTCCATTTTCTTTCAAGGAGTATTGACAAAAGCTGTTACTTTTTACTTCATACAGAAGGTATTTAGTAAGCAGGCTCATTTGAAACTGTACGATTATATGAGCAAATCAATGCATCAGTCTAGGAAAATCTGGATAACTGAAGCTTCTGACATTGTTCCTTTGCTATAAAAGAGTCCAGGCTTTCTTCCAAACCAATTCCCAGGCATCTCAGGGGCGAAAAGAAGCTTTAAAAAAATTTGTTACTTTTTTGCCTAATTCTTGAGCTTAAGTTATTGGTCAAATTTAGTTGTTAAACACTGAAGATCTTACTGCAGCTCAGTGCCAGCCCAAGAGATGAAGAAAAAATTATATAAGAAAATACTGAGAACTTCAAGATGATTTATTCTTCCAAGGGTACTTTAAGTATTTGGTTTTCAACTCAGCTGAAGTTTCACAAGACAAATATGGAAGCAGATGTGGTAAGAACCAGTCACCCATTGGAGATGCCTGAATTCTAGGTACCTTGCAGGGCAGAGAGCAATGAAATGACAATTCACCACCTATGAGAGGAAGGCTGCAATTCTAACTAAAACTGCACTGTCAGGCTGTGACAAAGATTAGCGCATGAAGGTGTAGTCAGAGACAGGCAGAACATGTACTTTCCAACAAGGTACTGTCCTCAAATACCGGACAAGTCACACTCATTGTGCAAAACAGGTAACGAAGTGCAGAAGCTTAAACAAAACATGCACACGTGGGACAGCATAACAAGAGGAAAAATGAAGAAATAGATGAAGGTCTTTCTGCTTAAGTACATGCTGAAACACTGAAATAAACTTATTCTCTTTAACAAAACTTTTCTGAAGACTGGGTATGTTCCCAGCAGGATGACTCCAAAAGCTTGATCCAAAGTGAAAACAGAATTTTCTTGCACAAAAATTGGGCTCCGGAAATAGCTCCAGGAAGATGTAGTTCAGAAGCACAAATAAGATAACAGTTACCAATCTCAGTAGTACTGATTACTGAGAATTTTTTAAAGCCCAAATTTGCATTTCATTATTTGTTTTTCTATGCATTATGTCAGACAGAAAAATTACTGAGCAATAGAAGCTTATTTAAAGAATGCATCAATGTGAGTAATGGGGAACAATATCCTCTGTAATGCTCACCTTCTGTAACTGAGCAAATATTTGCTCCCTTATACGTCTTTTCTCTTGCTCAGCTCTCTCCCGAAGTTTGTCCCTTGCTCGTGCAATTTCGGTTTTGGTTTCCTCTCGTGCCCTCTGATAGTCTCTGAGCATCAGTTCAATCTCTGAAGGGTGCTGAATGCTTCTTCTTTTTGGTTCTTGAACTCTGTAAGGATAGGTGAGGGGGAAAACACGCATACTTACTTGAAATTAGGTCACCTCATGGAATGTCGTGAGAAAGTCCTCTGTCAACATGGAACAGGACAATTTGCCAGAACAACAATAAAAGAAAACCAGAAGTTTCCCTTTGCTCACTTAAAGTCTGTAGGAGAATTAATTTTGGAAAACAATTTGCACTGAGAGGGCAGTTGATCAGTGAGATTGCTCTAGCAATCACTCTGGTTTCTAAGCTTTGTAAGATCTAACGTTATGGCTTTGGCATAACACCCACAAAGTAACTGTGCGTTGGGAAAATGCTGCCTCCTGCCCAACTGCAAAGGAAGCAGAAATCATTTAGGGGATATGGTGGGGGATGAGAAAACACTATTTAAAATGATAGAGGGTTCTGCAGAACTTCATTAATACAAAAAACTATTTGCTATGACTTACAAGTTAGAGATGGAGCAAGAAGACAGATTAGTCAAAACTGAATCTTTGGCATACATACATAAAGTAGGTGCTGGTTATGAACTGAAACTCAGTAGAAGATTTTAATGAACGTTTCCTATAATCAGGCACACATTTATCCTGAGACAATTAAGAATTCTGCCACAAGTCTCAGATCTCAGCAGGAACCATGAATGCACATCTATCGTGAACACTTAATGATCAGAGGGTCAAGAGTGAGGGTTGAGTCCCTACCTGGTATTTTCCACCACATCTCTTCTCAGCTGTTGCAGATATTCTCGGCGCCTGCTAGGAAGATCCAGATCCCTGTTACTTGCATCCAGGGTCTGCAACAGACTCAGATGCTTTTGAGGACTCAGACTTCGGCTCCTTTGGTATCTTTGCAGCCTTTTTTCTCTCTCCTTCCTCAGGGTCTCGATGGTCCTCATGTGTCTGTCAGGGAAGCACAAGTAGAGTGACAAAATGCAAAGTTACAATTTCTGTGGCTGTTTTTTAACCTTTATAATGTAAAGTCTTAAATACTAGGTAGCTTTGTAGTATGAAATTTCTAAGAATCTAATAAAATATACTTCCCCTATAAATATCCCTTTCAGTCATGCACTGACAGATAAAGAAATTCTAAAACGCCACTGCTTTTGAAAGGGAAAGTGGGGGAAGGAGATAAATGCAGCTCCTCCTAACCATTTCAGTTACAACAACTTCCCAAACAGTTCTATAATCCAATCTCTAGAATTTAGGGCACAGATTTTTTTCATAATTCATTTTCCAGTATTCCTATGGCAGTGTTTATTCAGAGAAGCATGAGATGCATAACCAAGATGCATGGATTATTTTTACATCATAACAAATCTATGTAATACACCATCATGGTCACCAGGCAACACATGATCTCTCTCATAGTGACTGAAAGTTGTAAGAATGAGGTAATACTAGATTTGTATTACGGTGAATCTTACATCAATTTCCTTAAATAACTCCAAAATCTTAAATCATCTTAAATCATTATTTAACTATATAAGTGTAATACTGTACCTCTTCACGTATTGTTCATTCAGTGTGAGTAAGCGATTAAGTGCTCTTTATTTACGTTGCATGAAGCTATACGTGAAATCTATTCAAAATAATTAATACGGAACAACTTCAAGCAATTTACCTTTCATAGAGCTGCTGCTTTACTGGAACCGTCATCAGGTCATCTGCAGTTCCGCTCTGCAGAACCCTCAGCAGTGCGTCCGTTTCACCAATGCCGTAGTTCAGCTTTGCCTCAGTCAGTTCCACAGTAAGGGGATGCTGGTGCAGATCCAGGTGTATGCCAGACATGATCTGAGCGCGCTCTCTCTGAAGTCTCTCAATCTCTCTGCTTCTGCTGCCCCAAAGCTGGGATTTCCCTTCGGTTTCCACTGCTTGTTGGCTTCCAGGCTTACTTTCTGCCTGACTGTGCAGGTCAGTTGCACTGCCACTCAAGCTGAGTGATGAAGCTGGAGGACTGCCCTTAACACCACACCAGTTGCTAAACTTGTTGTGTATGGGTAAGTCACGAAGACTGTAGCTCCGAGGCCTGTAAGGCTTGACTAAAGTAGTACTTTTCTTCAGAGGAATTTCAGTGTCACATTCAATTTCACTGACAGAATTTGGGTTGTCATTTTGTAAGGAAATTTGTGCATCACTCAAATCAGAGAAAAGAGAACAACTGTTTTCATTTTTCCAGAAATCGTGTAATTGTAGAGAAGCTGCTCCAGCCAGAGGTTCTGAAGACTCATTAACATTTGCCTGACTTGAACAAGAGGCACTACGCTTTGGATTAAAAAGTAAGCCAGAATCTGAAAGTGAGTGGTTGTGAATCAGAGCAGTATCAGAATTCCCAACATAATTCTCATTTCTGATTCCCCCGAGCACAGATCTTCCTCCCCCTGTGACATACATACAACGGAGCGAACGCGCCAGCGGACTGGGGTCTCTAACATCATCTGTTAAAAACTCTGTATGGCCAGAGACCTCTAATGTGCTGCTGGAGTGGTATAGTCGTTTTGCACAAATTGTAGTGTGCGTGCCAACAGTGAGTCTGTGCTGTTGTTCCACGGCTTTTGAATCATCCTTTCCTAAAATCTTTTTGGCCACTTTTTTATCTAAGCAACTTCCAGATATATTTCCTATGCCATTGCTGTCTCTAGAAATGCTGCATTCACTGTCTGTTTCAGTCTGTGAAAAATTGTCCACGTGAGGATCCATGCCGGAATGTTGACCTGATCTTTTCTTTCTCTGACTGTGAAGGGGGCTTGAAGCATCATTGGAAGATCCAAAGGGTTCCTTAATAGGGCAGAAAGGCTTACTAAAAGCGTTCTGGCTTTTGGGACTAGCACTAAGAGTAAGAATAGGGGAAGAGGCCCTGTCAACCAAAAGAGTATTTTTGCAACGAAGTTTTCTTTCTGCTGGAACCTCTAGCTCATTGACACTTCTTTTACCCTGAGCATAAGATGATGGAGATTGAAAGATGCTCCTAGTAGGGCTGCTAACTACAGTGCATGAAGAATCATCTTGCACTGAACTCACTGAAGGGGATGGGATGGATGAAACTCTGGCACTAGCAGGAGCAAAATTCTGCTGTGCATTTAACGATGGTTTTTGAAAATCTAAGGTGGAGGTGGAGGTTCTGTGTAAGAGAGGCAGGCACATAAAGGAATCTTCCAAAATGCTGTCAAGACTGTCATGGAAGTCAGCGTTGCCCAGATTTCTCATCTCTGTTCCTTCTTGTGGTCTTTCTTCCAGAGAGAATGTTTTCTCCTTCCTTTTGGGAACCTTATCTGTTGTATCTGCACTGATTCCATTGAAATTGCAGTTTGCTGCTTTAGCTGCCCTTAATTCATTTTCTAATTTTGTCTGCACTTGTTTTTCTTCATGTTTGATTTGAGATTCTTCCAAAATCTCGGTTTGAGTGCCTATGTCTGCTGTAGTCTGAGTGCAGCTGTCTGATGTAGTACTAGTAGCTTTTGCACCCTTTTCAATTCTTCTTTGGTAGATCTTGATATTCTGTTCATTATCTATAATATTTTGTTGGGAGAGGTTTCCCAGCAGCTCAGAAGTGTTCTGAATAAGCTGTGACAGATGCATGGATAGATTCTGCATACTTGTCCAAGAAGAATGTTGCTGAAATAGGTCCCTGTTTGTTTCCTGCCTTCTTGCAGAAACATCTGTGTAGCTTCTCTGGTGTCTTCTCTGCCTTTTATACCTTGCTGTAGCCACTGTTTGTGTTCCTTGCTCACAAGTAGCCCCTGGTGATTTTTTGGAAGACCTTTCTGACTCAGATGGATATAACAATACAATTTCATCAACTTGCACTGAAGAGCTACCAGGTTGTGCAGAAGGATTCTTAAGTTCAGCAGCGTCATTTTCTGGATTAGTTTCCAGTGTTTCAATGGACACATTGCTGTACTGCTTGTTACTGTCACTCGAGTATGTGGATTCAAAGCCTGGTCTGGCATTGTCCCATCCTTGAAGACCTTCAATACTGCTTAAAGTGCTTGATAAAACTTTTGCTGTAGCATATGAACTGAGATGAGAATGAAAAGGAGAATTTTGAGAATTCAGTCCATTGTCCACGCTAGAACATCTCGTAACTTTACGATTATCCAGGTTTAAAGGCATTTGATGGTAAGAGACATCACTTGCACTTCCAAAAACATACTGTTTCCAGCCAATCTTGCACGATTCTTCTTGTTGCCATGGATGAATATACGGGTTGATATCACTTGAACTAAAATGCATTGCATCTTTACTGTCTTGCAAAAATAAATCTGTTCCTGGTTGGTACCCAGCTTCTTCACTACACTGAGCTACAGAACTGCTCTTTGAATGGATATTTTCTTTCGCACCCACGGAACTGTGAGCTGTGGGCAGTAAAGATGATGGAGAATGTACAGTACTGTCTTTTAGGGACTGGCTGCTTTGGGTCCTTGCTGCATAATTTTGTAAATTTTTTGGATCACAGTTGGCAGTCTTCTTAGTGTGTGTCATTCTTTGCTGAAATCTGGGTTTAGATTTAACCTGCAGAATATTCTTTGATTCCTGCTTTGAAAATCTTTCAATTAGATGAAGATCATCTTCAGTTGGCGATGGAGGCTCCACACTCATATTTAAATCTTGTAGCGATCTAGATGCAGAATATAACAAGGAATCTGCCAGAGATGAAGCTTTGAAAGTATCATCTAAATCAGAGAACACAGCTAAGGCTGGAGCTGATAGTCTGTGACTTTGTAGATAAGGTCTCTGTTCAGGTTTGCTGTTCTTTGTATCATATGATGTAGAACATGGCCTTCTGCTCCTGAATTGCACCAGTTGGGGTTCTTGGGAAGGTAAACCATGGTTTACCATGGTTGGTAAAAATTTTAAGGGAGTACTTTCATTATTCATTAAAGAAAATTTCAGTCTTTCTGATTTCATTATATCATCTCCTGCTAATGAAAAACTGTCAGCATGAACATTGGAACCTGCATTATTTTTGCAAAGTAAAATCTCTTTTCTATCATCTATATTTGTTCTATCTGGGTTATTATCACCCGTAGGCATGTATTGACAATTGTCTTGCAGATCTTCAGGACTTTTTTCAAAACTGTGATACGATTGTCTAGGATCAGTACTCCTGCTGTTTGTGGGATATGCTGGACCAAGTGAATCATAAGTGTGTTCAGGATCTACATTAACATCTCCTGGAAACAGATGTTCCAACACCTCTGGGACCGTTAATTCACTTGTCAAATTTGAAGATACCTTAGTTTGCATTTCAAGATGCTCTTTATCTACTGTTTTTTCTTGCTTTTTCTTTACTGCAAAATGTTCAGCCTCAGTACTTGAATGCAGTTCTTCCTCGTTTCTGTTAAGTATTTTTCTCATCTGTCCCTCTTTAACCACAGCTGACCTTCCAGTATCCCAGAGAGGTACTGATGACAATACCAGAGATTCACTATCATCTGGCACTTTCTCTGCATGTTCTGTGCAAGCTTTCTGTGCTGGAACTTTACTCCAGTGATGTTGATCAACTTCAGTATTATTGTCAAGTTGCTGACAATTACTTCCATAAACAGGATCCACATCTTCAGCAGAATTCTCATACGAAGCAGAGTTTGTGTCTGATACTGGGTAGTGCTTGTTTGCTTTTGCAAGAGAAAGTAAAATAATTCCTGAAGCACGTATTGGCTCATCAAATACCACAGATTTATCAGACTGAGTGTCTTGCATTTGTAAAACAGCAAGTGGAGAATGCTTTAATATACTTGTGTGTAATCTATCGCACGTGCCAGTTTCACCATGGTCTATATCTGAAATTGGAGAAGATTCTGAAAATGCTCTCATGGATGGGTGATTAACTTCTGCAAATGCTTGGGGAAAGCCTTCTTTCACTGAGTGCAGATCAGCAGAACTAGATGATACTTGCTCAGTCAAAAAGGTGTCTTGAAGTGAGACTTCAAGCTGACTAACTGTTAGAGATTTTGAGTCATCAAGTAAACAAGTGTTAAAGACGCTTACGTTTTTGGAGTTCTGAAGCAGTATATCAGTTGGGGTATTTTCTGCAAAGTAGGATGAAGCACACTTTGATTCTTTACTGCCAGTCTTTCCTACGCTTTGAAAAATGGGCATTCCTGATTCTGGTATAGTCACACTAGAAGCGTTACTGTAGTGTTCTAAGTATTCAGGCATCTTACTTTCTTTAGTATCATTGCAGTTCTGAAAAGAATCTTGAATTATTTTCCCCACTTGATTAGTTCCCACAGTTTCTTCAGGGATTTTATTACCTATTATAGCCTCTGTAACTGCAGAACTATCATCCTTTTCATCTCCTTTTTGTGGAACATCAGGAAAAGTTAGACATGCACTTAAAACAGTTGATTCACTTTCAAAGTATTTTGTTTCTTCAGAGAGAACAGCATCATTTTTACATTTCTCTTCACTGCTGTCAATCAAATCATTTGCAAATGATCTTGGGTGATTCAGGAGACCAGCAGAATGTTCAGAAGTACAAGAGTTCCTCTTGTAGTTTGGAAACCTTACTGAAAGGGTCGAAGTGCTCTCAGAAACAGTGATCTCTGGATAGTCTACACAGCAATCCTTGGAAGTTTCATGTCCCTGATAACATCTTGGCTCACTCTGGCATATCTTGATATCAGGAAACCTTGCATTATCATTATTACTGCTTGTTATAGTATAATTTGTGTTTAAGCATTTCTCTTTGTTATCACATTGTGTTGAACTTCCTGAGTGAAGTTCTCTCTCAGCTGTACTAATGTTGTGAAATATATTTTGAGAAGAGATTTCCAGTAAGGAATGCTTTGTTTTTTCCCCCATATCTTCCCTTGCAGCTTTCTCCGAAGGAGAAAGCAGGCTTGAATTATTGAAGAGCAGCTCATCAGGCATTATGGTATCCTTTTCCTCTTGATCTTTTCCTTCTGTGGAATTAAAGCAGTCTTTTGATATTTTGTTAATCATTAAATCTACACTGTGTTCTTCATGTGAGTTAAGACCCTCAATTATATCTTCAGAAGAGTCTAATTCTTCTAAGGAAAATGAATTTCCTTCAGCCCCTTGCTTAAGCTCAACCATTTCAGGTTCCTGACTGTCCACTCCACAGGGCATAGAAAAGCTGTTCTCATTGACAGGTTGCCCAGATGCAGAATAATCATTTCTAAATAGAAAGAGGTCTTCTTCATGTCTGTCCTTTGTGGTCGTGTTTTGCAGGAAAGCTTCATTTTTACTTTGAATTTTGTCAGAATGAGCTTTGTTGTTTCCCTCTTTTTTGACTGTTTTAACAGGTCTATCAACAGAGGCCTCATTCTCCATTAATGTTTCATAGTACAGAAGAACAGCTTCAGTTCCAACATTGCCATTAGATGGTTTTGTGTGACCTTTCAGTTCAGTGGAAACATCTTGAACAAGATGGGAATTATCACTTACTTCAAGACATAAAAGGTGACTTACAGATGGGCATAGGGAGTCTTTAACTGAACTTTCTTGGATGTTTTTGGTAGACTTCAGCATTGCTGCTGAATTTTGCTGTTTGCCGTTATCTCCATTATTTGTCGAAAAGCTAGTAGACACCCATTGGCTTTCTCTTAAGATTTCATTTAGTCTGTTGTCCTTATGACAGCTGTCTTTGCTTTCAGGGAATAATTCATTCAGGTTTTGTAGAACTATCAGTTCTACCTCCTCCCTGTTTTCTAAAAACATCTGCTTCTCTGTTTTGTCCACTGCTTTCAAATGCGCTTTCTCATCAACAATTCCTGAGTCTATAGCATCCAGTCCACAAATTTCAGGTCTTCTAACAACACTTATGTTCTCTGAAGTGCCATGCTCAGGATATTGTGTTGAACAACTCATATACACATGGCTGTTCTCTTTAATATGAAGACTTTTAGATTCTTCTTCAAGTCTGTATTGGCTATTACTAATATTATCATGAACTGAATATTCATACACATCAATACCTTCCATAGATGTATTTCTTGTATCAGTAGCAGAGTCCTCTGAGCCACCATCTTCATTCATTTCAAGAGGACTGTGGTATTGTGAACCATCTTCTGATAGTGTATTCTCTCCTACTCCTGAAGGTGTAAGGTATCTTTCAGGGATCTTGAACTGATTTAAAATTTCCTCTTTGTCATCTCTGTTACAGTACATCTGATGCAGTGCATCTGATGCTGGAGATTCTTCAGTAAATAGAACGTTTTCATCTGTGTGCATGTCTTCTTGATTCCTAATAACCATTCCCTCCGTGTTTGTCATGATGATTTGTTCTTCACTCCCAGTCACTTCACATACGTTAATCTCGTTTTTCTGGTCAAAGTCTTCATGGGGCAAACAATGTGGCATGTAATGTTCAGTTAAATTGCTAGAATCTATTTTTTCTTCATTTTCATTTTTTTCTAAAATATTTCCTTGCCTATCTGTGATTCGTTCCGTAGTATCTATATTCTCTGTATTAAACACATTTTCTCTTGTTCTGCTCATCTGCAAAAGCCCTTCACAAGCATCAGGTAAGCCTTGAGCATTCTGAGTAAAATCTATTCTGTGGGAATGCATATCTGAAGGCGAGCTTTGGGGAGAAACAGAAAGCTCTGGTGAATAAATACTGATTATTTTCTCACTTTCCTCTTTTTGAAAAAAGCTATCAGGGTGCATGAGTACTTTTGACTCCTGAGTGTGTTGTATACCGGTGCGAACTACCTGTAATTCATCTTTCTCTGTCTCTTCATGTGTCCGGTGCGGATTTGTATAAAACTTACACAGAACCTCAGAATCTACGATATCAATGGGTTTCTTCAGATTCTGAGATAGATCGATGCCTTTAAAATTCTCACCACACCTATCTGCAGTTACACTTTCGACTTTGGCTATTAAGCAGTCAGGTACACTTTCTATCTCTCTTGATTTCATTTTCACTCCATTTTCTTCTAGGTTGCTTGCACTATTGTTTAACTTTGTCATTTCTCCAGTGTTTGCTTTTGTATTCTGATAAGGAATCACAGTTTTTTCTGGATCAGCTTCTGGGTTTCTTAAAAACTTGGATTCTTTATCTGTACACAGACTCTCCTCTTGAGAAACAGTACCTACTTTATCTGTGTTGTATTCAAATACTCTTCCCAATTCTGAGTTAAAATGGTCTTCAAGAAGCAAAATGTCCTCTGGGCAATCACATTCAGAAAAGGGTTTTTTCTCTTCTCTTGATTCAATTAAGAACTTTGTTTCTGTTTCCAAGGGAATGGTTGCATCAGATTCCACAGAACTGTCAGTCACCTTATACATATTGTTCTTCTCCCCTATTGATGTTGAAGAGCACGTTGTACAAAGACAGTTGGAATGTATGACAGAACAACATTTTGTGGCCCTGGCTTCCACACTATGATTAGATGTAGCATCACAATCTCCTTTCACTACTGTAACATGCTCTAATAGCGTATCATAATTTTCAGTCTCAGATGCACTTTGAAAAAAATTAGCTTTTGGTGAAGCTTTGTAAAATATGCTTGAATTAGATTCTGGGAGCAAATCACCTGTGTTCTCACAAACAGCACCAGGGAAGGACTCAGCGTCCTGCCCACTTACATTCACTGTGAGATAACTAACTTCATTTACCAGTAGGTTCTTATATTTGGATGAAAACTCTTTCTGATCTACAACCTGAGAATTCAACATACCGTGTTCTTTGCTTTCACTGCTTTCTTCTCTTATATTGTCAGCGCATAATGTAGAATTTTCTGAAATGTGCTGGGATAAGCAACTTACAGGACTGTCTGCTAGAGAGCGCCCATAGGAGTAATTTTTTGAAACAGGTTTGCTTTTAAATTCATAATGATTTAATGAAGACAAGTCTTCATCCTTTGGTTCGTGTTCTTCTTTCTCTCTGAGTGAAGGCTCCTCTGCTATAATCTCTGATAGGCTGTCTATGCTTGTTTCCATACAGATTTTCTCTTTTTCACACATCTCTATTGGTGTTGCACTGTAAGCAATAACTAAAGGGTTACATTTATATGCTACCTTCTGTGAGGAAAAATCTGCATTTACAGTTGCTGCTTCTGCAGGTATTTGTTCATAATCTGTATCTTGCAGTGCTTCCAATTTACTCTCCCTAGACATGAGGAGACCTTGCAAAACAGCTGATTCTGCTCCTTGTCCAGCCAACACCTGATGCTCCTGAGTGCTTCCTGGGGAGCACTTCTTATTTGTTAAGTCATTGAGAAAAAAACTTTCATCACAACATGTTGGTATTTCCCTTCTTGGAAAAAGCTGCACACAGTTTCCAAAATGTACTTGTTTTACCGCTGAAGCCTGTGTTGAGACTACATTATAGGCAAGTTCTGTAGAAGATCCAGCAGCAGATGCACCAACAGATGTACTGCCAGTGTTTGAATCTGTTATCTTTGATTCTATCATTGAGTTACTGCAGTCATCATCTAGGTCATCTTTTTCAATAGTTCTGAGGAAATTGCCTTCTAAATCTGCTTCTACACAACTGTTTCTCTTCTCCAAAATGTGCACAGGCAACACAGAAACAAAAGGTGGCTTTTTCAGCTTGTGATCTTTCAGCAGTTCTGGATGAGTTGTAGGGAAAGAATCCTCCTCTTTACTGGGTATTGGTGACAAGCAGTCTGCAGTGGAGAAGCTTTCCAAACAGCTGAATCCTTGTGTGCATTCAGTGGTAGATCTGTAAGTGGATAATTCATTTATTTGTTCTTGTTCAGGATGATTTGCCCTAGAATGTTCATAATAATCAGGTTTTACTGAAATATGAACAAAAGAAGAGCTTGGTCCTACTGAACTTACAAATGTGGATGTTATATCTTGAGATTCCAAGGAAGAATTTTCATCTGCGTTTATACATTCCTCACTCTCAAAGCCTCTGCTTGCAGCTGTTGTTTCAGGTAAAGGTACTTCTGTTGTGTCAGAGGAGAAACTTGTGTTTATTTCTTTTATATCATGTGATAAACGAGTAATGCTGTGTATCTGCTTAGAGCCAGAAACAAAAGAAACTTCAGCAGCTGACTGTTTTAGATCATCTTTCTTCAGCCAACCTTTTGGCTTGCTCAAAGAATAGAAACGAGCATCTTGAAATTCTAGATGCTCATGGGAAGAAGGCGCTGTTATTCTGGGGCTGCTGATTTCAACCTTCGAGTCATAGGATGACCAAGCATCAGTTGTAAGCAAAGGATCTCCACTTGCATAATAAAGTCTTCTATCAAGTGACCTTTCTTGCTCTGCAAAAGAGACCTTTGCATCCTTCAGAAACTGCTTGCTAGCATTATTGAAAGCAGGCTGTTGCTTAGTGTCCAAATAGAAAGAACTACTCAGTTTCAGATTGTAATTTGTTCCTTCTGCATCTCTGTTGCAGATCTTGGACTCATGGCCTTCTTCAGTCTGTACAGTTTGTGGTCTTGGAGTTTGTAACTTCCAAAAAATCTCTGCTGGGACTTCATCAGATGAATCAGATTTGGATTCTTCTACTGGATCTTCTGTTGGCACCTCTTCTCCATCACCCAAGCTGTCCAGAGAAAAGCTTCTTTCAGCCTCTCCCAGTCTCCTATGTGATGCATACGATGTCACTAAAGATGAAACACGGTGTTCAGATCTGCTTTTGTAAAGCTTAGCTGGCTGGTAGCGGGCCTTTAATTTCTGAAATTGGCTTTTATTTTGTTTTTTGGCTTTATTTTCCTTTTCTACCAGAGAGTCTTGTGACATTTGGCTGTCATCACTCTCAGAATCTTCTGGGTTGGCAAGACATTTATTTCTGTGGAAATCATCTTGCTTCAGCTTCTCTGTGAAAGCTTTTGCATAAGCGCAGGAGAGTGAATCCACAGAGTAAGTACTGTCAGTATCAGAAATCTCATTTTCCTCATCTTCTTGCCAGTTCCCGAGCACATCTGTGGCTGTTTTAGACATTCCAGCACTTAACAACTCAGCACTATGCCATTTTTTTTCAACATAAGAGAGTGGTGCCTGTGTGTTCATCTTAGTGAGATTTCCAACTGATGTTGCCACCATCAGAAATTCTTGATGTTCCACCGATGAGTTTTCATGACTTTCTAAGTCCGATGGTGCCTCTCTCTCCAAATTCTTGGCCGCTTGGTTTGGATGTGCAGATGCTAGGTTTCCATACACTGCTGCTTTCTTCATTTTGTTAACAAAATTTTCTGGGGAAGGACTATGGCCTTTTGTATTGATATCCATTCTAGTCTTTTTATTGGACACCTGAGCTCTGTTTTGTTCTAGACAGCTATTTGCAGGCTGACTTAAATCTCCTAGCACCTTTGTTTTTGTCATTCTTGTCCCTGTAATAAAGGTTTCAGGCTCATTTTTCTCCTTATAATGATCAGGAGAGGAGCCTTTAGAGGTCTGTTTTTGACATCCAGTCTGCCCACGGCTGTCATTCAACTTTTCCATTTTTTGATCATTTTTATTGATATGAGCCATGACAGCTGAGTCATTAGAGACCCTTTCTGCTCCTTTTTTATTTCCAAATGAAGATACTTTTTGTTTTTCAGATAGCTGCATCTGAACTAAAAAAGAGATACCTTTTTCATCATTAAGTTCATCACTCCTGGAAAAGTCTTTAAGTTTTCTGTAACAGTATTCCACAGATGAAAACTTCCCTGGTGTATTGCCTTCAGAGCATTGATCAGTATTTGGCGAGGTAGATAACTTTGAGATTGTTTCCCCATTCAACAAACGGCTGTGGAAATAAAGAAGAAATAAAGCCCAATACTTGCTTAAATAACACGCTTAATGTTTCCGTATTAGTAACATCTTGCAGTTAAGAGTAATGACATGTGAAGCAACAACCTTAACAACAAATTAATACCTCGATGCTAAATTGTACAGCTTGATATTAAATCTCCACAGTTTCAAGTAGCTGCAAGTTTTAGTTAAAAATAGAAGATGGTTCTAAGTCAAAGAAATTCACTTTGCGGACGTAAGCCACTTCCTGCCCCTGGAGCCTTGCTGTGATAGACATGCTATCGCCCTGACATTTTAGTACTATGTAGTGCTGTATTTTGTTTGAGAAGGTTAGTCAACTTCAAAGTCCAGGGCAGAATCATCCTAGTAAAAGAATCTGAAGGAATAATTTGATCCTAATCACAATAAAATAACGCAGAAACAAATATTTACCAGCAACACGAAGGCGTCAAGAGCAAAGTTGAGCAAGCTCTGGTAAGCAATCACAGTGAGATAAAAAGTGCAGAGAGGATTGATGGAGGAAAGAAATAAACAGCAAAACCATGTCAGAGACCTAAGTAGGGAATGCACTGTATAAATCCAAGGAAAGCAGCAAACAGCTCCAGCGTGACGTACAATATACTAAGTGATATCACAAGTTTTAAGGACTGTTTCAAGTAAGCTAAAAGGCATTCTGGACTATAGGTAGTCAGCGAAAATACCATGAATTTAAATAATATTTGACATTCAGTCAAATATTATTGGTAGATGTTGACTCACCTGGGTACCTGGGGCAGACGGATGTTACAGAATGAATGCTGACTCTGCAGTGAGTAACTCGAACCCAATGACCTCCTCCTCTTCTGTAACTGGCGATCCACAGAGGCCTGTCCTGCAATATTTTCATTTGGGATGTAGGATTGTTTCACACGAACTTCACTGAGGCAGCAGTTAGCTTCCAGCTGCTCTAGGTTTTGCTTAGCTTCCAATAACTTCTGCTTCTTGACTATCCTTTCCAGCTGGAATTTGACCTTTTTACGTCTTATGTTTCTTTCTGCCTTTTTTAAGGAGCACCTTCGCAAGAGCTCCAGGTGCACCAGTCTCTTCTTGTTCTGCTGTAGCAGTGAAGGGGAGATCTCCAGAGCAAGGCTACTCTGTACCTCAGCCTCTGCGTACAACGTAGATTCTGTTTGCACTGCAAATTCCCTCTGCTGTTGCTGAAGGGCAGCTAGTCGGTTACTCTCATTTATAAGCCACTGTTGGTCTGTAAACAATGATTGAAAGAAAGTAAAAATTATAGAAAAAACATTGTTCATTAATTTAATTAGCCTGAGAACCCATTTAAGAACAGAATTCCTATGCAGATAGAACAAAGTCTTTTAACCTCTATGATAATTAAGAAAATAAAATTTAACACACATACTAATGAGCCTTTGGTAAATAAATTCCTACTGTTTAGTGAAGAAAACGCAATATTAAAATGTAACTGACTCCTCATCAAAGAGTTTGAGTGTTTTACAGCTGCTGTAAGACAAACTGCTTTATACACATTTTTGCTCATGTCCTTTCCTTTAAAATTAACTTGAATGAACCAAAAAAAAAAATCCACCTGACAACTATTTCCTCATTTCTCTATACATGCTGAAAATGGAGGAAATTAAACTCATGCTAAAGGACTTTGTGTTCAGCTCAGAAAAAAGTGGTGGCATGTTCAGTAAACTTGAAAGCTCGATCACCTTGCACTGCAGTGAGGATGTGCATCATATCTGGGGCCTGCTGCCAGCTATCAAGTACGTGGATGGGCATGCAACCTACTAAGTGGGTTGAAGAAAAGGCTACTAGGAAGCTTCCAAGTGGCTGCCTGCTGGGCAGTTTCCCAGCTTCTCTAAACCCACCAGATGGAAATTTCTCAAGCAACACAAGCATTGTGTGGTACCTGGGCTGAGGTGAAGCAACAACCACAAAAATTTCTATCTGTCGTGATTACAGCTGCTCCAGAACACTTCATAAATGCCTGGTGGGAACCCATGTACCTTGAATATGAGCACGTTAGCATGTAAAGTGCTTGAAATTATTCAAAAACACTCAGATCAAGGATACAAGTGAAATCAACACAACCATTAGTTGTCAGGATGAACACATACAAACTCATAATCACCCATCAATATATATTTTTTCATAAAATCAGGAGTCTGCTCCCAAAGAGAATTGGATTCTCCCTCTTTATGAATGTTCCCCAGATTTCACAAATGCTAAATATTCTTTTCTAACAAACCAATTGATTAGCCTTATTTGATAAGAGTATATTACATCTGTTTACATTCTTAATCTTCTCTAAGTATTTGGAGAATCTGATCTTCGCAGTCAATAGAGAAGCAGTAGAAGAGAAAGAAGAGAACCTGCTCTATTAAAGACTTTGTTCATGTTTATGCTGTTAAGAAAATATACATATTCAGCTGCACAGAAGAAAAAAACATATCATTGGCTGAGAAAGCAGTATAAAAACCACACTCAAAGTTCCTTCATACATGGAGCATTTCTCAAAGGACAGATGCTTTTCAAAGCACTTTAATCTTCCTAGCAACACTATTTTGGCTAGGCTTAGCTTCAATCTGCTTAATTGCAGTCCCTCACTGAGGAACTACCTTTAGTCGCTTATTCATGGAGTTAGGCAATAACAGTTTGTTGACATGGTCACGAGCCCTGTGCATGACAGCTAAACTGCGTGAAAGAATTTTGTGGCTGTGGATGCTTCCCTAATGGAAGAAATATAACCATCTTTAGCGGATAAGCATTGCCAGCATTAGTTTGGTAACTACAAATCTCATTAAACATTCTTCGTTAGTGATTCCCACCTGAGGGAGTCTCCAGTTTATGTCTGCAGCTACACACACAGAAGTAGTGATACTTTATAGATAAGTATCTTTACCCTATGGATAAAATGAAAGCATTTTAGTCATAATCTGTTATTATTTCTTAATAACAACTTTCACATACAGAAGAGTTTTCTCAACTCTTTATTCCCAGATCTGCTCTCTTCAGCATGTTTCTAGCAAGCAGAATATTTGGCAGATGAGTGTGTCTCTGTAATAGATCTGAAAGTTCTAAGACACTAATTAATGTCTACTCACAAACTTGCCTCTGTCAGACGCTGAGAAAAAGAGGGTGCAAATAAGGCAAAAGAACTCTGGTGGGCAGCCAAGCAAAGAATTATATTTGGCTGCAAAAACTGCTTGTCTGGCTAAGCTTCATATGAGCACATCTGAACAGTGGAACTAGAGACGAGCAGAGAACTTGTCCTATTTCAAGAAAGATGTTTTGGAGAAGCTCTGTACTGCCTACACACACCAGGTCTCCTGATATTCCCCATCTACACAATTTTCCTTTTAATTTCTTCCTTGCGTTTGGCATACTTTAAAGATGGTAAACTGCATAAGTTTGGCTCTGGGAAGCCTATAAACATTCAGAAATTATTTCAGGAACCAGTAGCAGGCTTTGTGAAATGGAAATGGTGCCTTTGCAATAGACATACTCTTCTTATCAAGAAATTTGGATCAGACCATTCAGTAGAAGACAACAAGAAGAACACTCTATCTACCCTACTTCAATGCTCAAAAGCATCTTAAGATTTAAAATGTTCCCAAATCCGCCTACAAACTCTTTAAGAGGCTGTTCAACCCTATCAGGACAAGTCTTGCTGAAAATGTCGTTGTGCAAAGCAGCATCACTCAGGGCCAGAAGCCACTGATGCTAACAAACCTCTTCAAATATGCTGTGGCTCCACCTTTTGCCATAGCTAATTTACTATTTACTAATGCCAAAGCATTTACTATTCAAAATCTGTTCACTGATCTTGTCTTTAGCACTCTTGAATAACGCTATAAGAACTTGGTATAAATAACTCCTATTTGAACCATAGCATGCCTCTTTTTTTTTTTTTTTAAATACAGTTTTGTTAAAAAATAAAATCAGCAATGGAGAATGCAATACCACTTATCAATCATCTTTAGGGTAAATAAAACTTGCATGTTAGTTTTAATCTTAATTTGTCTCACTTCCGCTTCTACCACAGAATTTCTTCCTACATTTTTATTTCATACTACCAGTGCCTTGTTCCTACTTACAGACTTGGATGAAATCACTTCCAGCCTTATTGTGCTGAAGGGAGACAGACTGAGCTCTCAGGATCATTTATTATACTATGCTATCCCATATCAGTTTATTAGAGTGATTATAATATACCTCTGAATTTGTAGCATCCTCTGCAATTGTGAACATAGAACTATTCTCAACGTTGCAAACAGTAGGCATGCCAGTGATTGGACAAGAATCATCTTAGTACCTTTTCTAATCCCAGTCAGGCTGTTATAAACATGTATCACAACACATCTTCATAGGTTAATCAGATCTTTCCCTAGCTGACAGTAACTAATGAGAGGCCACAGAACAAACCCAGGAAAATGAAAAAAACTGAGAAAAAAGAGGCTTGTCAGAGGTTTGCAGAGTGAATTAGGCTCCCATTAAGATGAAAAAAAACCAAACAACCCAGTATAAACAAAATCTAAATTCAAAGTGATTCTTGGAAGCTAGAGAGCTACCTCTTCACTGAGCTTTTGAAAGATCCCTTACCTTCAGATATTCTGGGATTTCAAAATGTTTCAAGCTTTTCATGGTATAGTTAGCATCCAGCTGAAGTTTGTGTCAAACCAACATCATCGATATTTTACCTAGGAGCAAATTTTTTACTCAGAGAGTGATGAGGCACTGGAACAAGTTGCCCAGACAGCTGTGGGTGCCTCATCCTTAAGGCATTCAAGGCCAGGTTGAATGGGGCCCTGGCAGCCTGATATAGTTGGTGGATGGCAACTCTGCCCATGGCAGGAGGGTTGAAATGAGGTGTTCTTTAAGGTCCCTTTCAATCCAAGCCATTCTATGAAGCACAGAAATATTGAAAGAAAAGTAGAAAATACTACAGCAGATTCTGTCTATATTGCTGCAAGGGAGAATTGTACTGCAGATATAATCAGAGCAAAACTAGAGAGAAGCAGGATGGGGAGTAACTGGGGAGATGAGAGGCTCGGTGCCACAGGAGGAGCGGTAAGCCTATCCCAGTCAAGACCTGTACAACTAATTAAACAGTGCTGCTGGTGCTCTGCAAAGTTAATCAAAGCTTGATAATTGTTCTCAAAGGAGAGATGATTATAGGAGAAAATTATTACTGTGCTGTAAAAAACAATAGCAACAACAACAAAAAAACCCGACAAAGTTACAACAACAACAACAAAAACTTCCACCACAATACAAAGCCTAACTAGGACAAAAACATGAAGAGGATGGAATAATGCAATTATGGAAGAAAAGTGAGAGAGAGGCAGGTACTTACTTTCTAGGATCTGCTGGTTGATGAGGGCTTGGTCATTTTCCAGTTCTCTCTCTGCTTTGACCTGTCCTTTGAGGATCTGCTGCTTTAAATCCTCAACATAGAGCTGCTGCTGTTGGATTTGTTTTCTGTGGAAAGCTTCCTGCTCTTTCAGTTTCTTCTTGTACTCTTCATGCACAGCATCTATGTCTCTGCAGTTCGAAATGTTGACAATTAATTTAAATTAATTTAAACAAGAAAAAAATACCAAGCACTTGTAATGCAACACGTCATCTTACTTACTAAAGAAAGAAAACTTACTAAAGAAAGACAACGTTTAGGATATTGCTTTGTTCATTAAGGGTGCATTACACAAAGAACTCATGATGGTAGAGAGTATATGCACATCACAGTAGACCACAGTCCTGGAAGTGTCAGAAATGCCAGTTTTCACCATGAAAATTGTTATAGTGAAACTGAAAATTCCATCACCAGAAAAAAAACAATAGAAATAATTTAAAAAACATCACTTGTCATTTTGTTTCCAAAGGTGAAATAAGATGGGAGAGTGGTGTTTATGTTTTATAGGTTAATGATCACAATATAGGATGTTTTTCACTCAAGTACTTAAAAAAAAAATAAACAGAAATAGAAATGAAAATCTTTTTTTTTTTTTCCTTATAGATCAAAAATCTTAAATCCGGGAAGAAATATGGGAATTGCTGAGATTACATTGAAGGTCTCCAGCAGCACCAAGGAAAGAACTCAGTCACCCAACTCTCTCTTGTATGCAACTACTACAGGTTGCTGTGTCTGTATCTGGAGTAGAACGGTGATCAGAAAAGTTAACTATTCTGTAAACAACTCCATGCAGTCCCTCCAAGTGGCCTGCTTCTTGTGTGTGCACCAAATGTCATGTTGTTCGTAAAATCATTACCAATCCAAGTCAACCAGCCTCTGAACTTTGCTACATCAGGATTTATTTGTAATCTCTATCTACAACCACAGGCATGTGTTTGAAGCAGCTATTTCTATAGCAACAATTTTACGTACAGATTAGCAGACAAAGCAGGTGTAGCGATTAAGCAGCTAAAGTCCACGCATCTGATGGAGTCCCTCTAGATTGAATATCCATTTTCACTTTCCTAGGAAGCAGCAGGAAAACCTGACTATATAAACAACTTAAGATTCTCAGTAATTGAAAATATTACTGACCCTCTTTCATTCACCTGAGAAAAACAGAATTCAGTTTGTTTTTTATGTTTATATAACTGTAATGCTGAAGAGAATAACAGAAGAGGAGCATGTTCTGTTCAGTTACCTTACATGATGCAAGCAATGAGTAAGTTTTGTCCCTTCCATTTTCTAATTTTTTGAGTCTATTTGAGACTTACAGAAACAAATTACAATAGGGATCTCCAAGATCCATTTGTATTTGACTTGACTGCTAAAATTTCAACAGTCTGTGATGTGTACTTATTTCTATTTAATAAATGGTGATTGAATTCCAGGAAATAGGACTGGATTCCCTGGTTTCTTATTCACCTGAAGTAGGTTTAAATAGACACTTCATTGCTGCACTGAAAGGCTCCTATGGCCATTTCATACCCAAGCTTTTCAGTTGTTTTTAGTGACATCAGCTACTGGGGGACAAACTCAGAGGTTAAAGATAGGCTGGTTAACTAAGGAAGAATCACTTTTTGAGTATGAAACAAAATCCAAAGGGTCTCATTTCAGAAGAGCTCCCATGGTTTTAACTGTAACTTTGATGGAGGCTTTCCACAAATGAGGCTTCCAGGTTACGTTACATATTTTCCAAGGGAAATGTAATGGAGCAGCAATATAATCTGGAGGTTATTATGCTGCTACTGCTCTGAGATAGACAATCGCAATGATTTTGGAGCAGTTATATCACCTCTGTGCTTCCATGCACTTACAGTGCAAGGTCTTCAGGGCAAGGACTACTTAAGCACTTCTTAGCTCAAGAGAGCTTCTATGTCAGCTGAAGCCTCCTCTTGCAAATGCATTAAAGTAATAAACGTTAACAGCAATTGTAAATGTAAAGTCTCTGCAAAATACTTATGGTGGAATAGACTGTTTTGCTGACATACATAAGCTCTGATTTCTATGATGGTAACACATCTGGAAAATCTGAGACTACATGTGCATGACCTTGCAAAAGTCACTTAGTTTGAGACACACGCAAAAGAAACAAAGTACATTCATCCAGGAGGAGCGAGGAGGATCCATTAACCACATCAAACATCAGAAAGCTCAGTATTAGAACAGATTAACTCTATTTGTTTAACATTATCAACAGTATTCTATACAAGACTGAGGAAATAGAATAAGTTATGGCCAATAATGCTGAAAAGCAGAGTTTGTTAACAAAAGAGCAGAATTCTTGTTCTGCATCTACTTACTAAAACTAGATACAATTTCTTTTAGAAAGATGTGTTATGTTCTAAGATCTCAAAAAATGCTTGCAGAGGTAGTTAAGTAACATCTGTTTACATCTGGGAGAGGGTAACAGGCTCATACTTTCCAACAATGCTGAAACCAACTCCCAGCCATATATTATAATGAGCTGAAGAATAAGCAGTGCAAACAATGGACACAGAAGTGTGGTGTTTGCTGTTCTCAGCAGCACTAGCATATTCCCTCATGGCGATGTTAATAGCTTTTTGCTGATCTAACATGAAACTGTAAGATCTTTTCCAACAAGCACATGTTTGCACATGTTTGCACATAAAGCAGAACACAATGCAGGCCAAACGAGTGTTATTGCTTACAGCTCTACATGATGAACTACACCCCATAAGGGCAGAGAGTACACAGGCATAGCCATACTTTGCTTTAAATCTTGGAAAAGAAACATTACAGCAACCATAACGGTACTATTGCTACCTCGTTTTGGTGAGGTAGCTGATGGATACAATTCTCTATGCGTGGTGAAAATTTCTGTAATAAAAGGCAGGTTGACTGTCTCACCACTGCTGAGGGTACATGCATAAATTGCAGTTCTGCTGCTATTTCAATGCCTTTTTGCCTCATCTCCTATCTCCTAATTTTTAACAGTACAAAACAAAAGCCAGTCAGGGTAGTAAGGACAGCTCTGAATACAGGAGATTGAACATCAAAGCTTTTTACAAAGTTGCTTTTTAAAAATAGCTTTCTCAAGCAAGAGAAAAAGATTATGAAAATTCATGCACAGTCACTTACATAACACAGGTATTATGGCAGAAGAGGGAATGCTTTTCTTCTGCTTGTGAGATACTGACCACGAGAGCAAAATGACTGGCTGGTTTGGGCTGGAGATACAGATCTATCTCAGGAACTGCTGATACCAAAACCATGAATTGAGAATGCTCCCTTTCTGCTGTTGAATACGCTTTGTCATGTCAACACGTCCTTGATAGTTTATAGAAATCATACCATAAATTAAACTCAAAAATGAGATGACAGTAGCCCCAAAAGAAAATAACAGATTCACGCCCACTTAGGGGCTAAATCACCCAGTGCACAATTTTAAAAAGAGCTTTTGTAACAGATATTTGAGTGGCTAAAATAAAGACAAATATCAATTAAATTAACATAAGAATATAACATTCTGAAATAGACAAAAACCAGCCATTTCTTTAAAATATCTTAACTAATATGTACTATATAACTATATACATATAATATATAATATTATATATATATTTATATAATATATACATTAAATGTAGACTTGGAATAAAAGAATCCTATGAAACAGGAATCAAGCACAGATACATTTCTGCTATTGCTTGTATTCCTTCCTTCCCACAGCAACCTTCCCTCAGTTTAGCTCTAGCTATATAACCCCAGGATAAACATAAGACAAACAGTTTCATTTTTGCCGATATCAAGACAAAGGTAACAAAATCCTTATTTCACAGGATTTGGCATTCAGCATTAAAAATAAATGCAACACTGCATAATATTTCACAAAAGCATGCAGATTTCTAGGTATACCAAATGCATCAAGAAGTGTCAACAGTTACCCCTCCCTCCAAGTAAACCTTTAAAAACAGGAATTAAAATTACAACAGAAAGACAATAATCTTAAAATAAGGATAAGAAATTACTGAGAAAATCTTCATATTATACCCATATTGCTGGATTGCTTTTCCGCCTCATTTTTCTCTCCACAAAGTTTGCATGACGCATGCTAAATGAACCATCTGTAAATCCACATTTTTTCCAGCCTGTTTTGTCATCAGCTCTCCGGGATCCTATTCTGCAATTCTCCTCCCCTCTTCCCCAAACACTTCCACCACTGCTGTTGCAGAGGCTGGCGGCTCCTACAGCATAATGCAGCTTTCAGTAACTATGGCAGCGATAGCTCTGTGCTGAGGCAGAATGCTTTCTGCAACAAAATCTTAAGGCTCAGCTAGAGAAACTCAAGTGGGGGGGGGGAAAAAAAAAGAAAAAAAAAGAAAAAGCAAGGAATACTTGCTAAAAGCTGAGATTTGCCATTTTCCTAAAGAAATCAGTCAGATCATCAGTCAGGTTAGCACATCCATCCTTCTCTGTCTGCCTGACAGAGTCAAGTCTTTTTTTCTTTTTACTGATGATTTTTTCCAGAGAAAGAAGAGTTAATAATAAAGCAGACAAAAAAGATATTGGCAAGGCATTTTGCACATTTGCAAATCCCAGCACTGAGAGCAATCACAAGTCAGGGTTACAGCCTATCCTCTGATACACATTCCCCCCTTGCTCCGTCCTCTCCTCCTCCCTCTACACGTGTCCAACCCAGGGCCCTTCCCGCAGGGCCTCAGCATCACACAGCAGCAAGCATCACACAGCACAGGACTGGCAAAGACTGTGTGCATTTGCTTCTGCCTATCACTGTGGCTCAGACCTCTCTCTCCTCCTTCCCTAAAGCAAAGGGAAGAATCATGAAGGAGCTCTGAAGCAATGCTGCTCACACAATTCAAAGCAAAAGTTGGGTGGTGAGGGTCAGGAGATGGAAATGAGAAATCAGTAACAACTGCCAGCAGTCAGAAATCTTAGGAAATAAGGGACATTTAGAAATATGCACAGAAGAATCCCCTTTAAGTAAAGTCACCACCAGATAAAATATCACTCAGATTTTCAGTTAGCAGGTTTGCTTACAGGTTTGTTTTGTTTCATTTTTTAGCTCTCTCACAAAGAAACTTCTTTTTGCTTCACTTAATCCCCCCAAACCAACAGAAAAGTAACGACTCAGTTAAGGCAGTCCTTTAAATATGCTTCTAAAGCAGTCCTGTCTTTGACAAGAAGTTGCACAAGAGACAGACACACTTGATTAAAGGTCACTGCTGCATTGTTAAATTCCAATTCAGCTGTAACTACAATCTATCACAGATTTTCCCGTTATGATTTCCGCTATATATAGAACCAGTTCCCCTGCTAAACCAGTATTTTAAAATTTGCACTATTTTGCTGCAAGTTGTGGAGCTACTGTTATTGACAGTGAATTTCTTTGTGAAATATATTTGAGTAAGGGTTGCAAAAGACTTTTTTAACTTGTATTTGTAGGGCACTTGGAAATTCTCAAGTGTTAGTAAGAACACTGACATTATTTTTACAAGAACAAGAGGACATTTTAAGTGTACCACAGTAGCATGAAAGTTCTGTTGTGCTCCCCAGTATCAAATGCTTTATTTAGAGATACTCTTTCCTGTCCTTTCCTTTCCCACATTCTTATGTTTTGCTTTTGTCTTGTATTTTCAGGAGAAGACATTTTCCAACTTTATTATCTACTATTATGTGGTGATGCTGTCATTTGATCATTGTTGCCAGCCACAACTTTCCATGTGATTGCTTGCTGACAGCGAGCATCAAAAACATGCAGCACAGGGGCTCTTACAAGTAGGGTATACGAGCAAGCAGACAAGGAACAAGTACAACAAATCCTATCATTTTTCAAGGAAATTTTCATGCTTAAAGTTTAAATATTTGGGCTTAACAGTAAAAATTTGTTCTCTACCGTTTTTGAAAATATATTTAGAGCTTGAATTGGTAATTCAATCCAATGAAAGCAGATGAGCAAAATATTGTAATATTACTGGCAGCACAGGAGATGAGATTTTAAGTAATGATTATAATAAAATGTATGTCCATATATTCTGAAATAAAAACTCCAGAAGAAACCAAAATACCATCAGTTGCTGATGAAAGATTTCTAAATGCACAGAAGCCCAACAATTTCAGAAAGATTTTTGTGCATAACTGTCATCCTGCTTTGTATGAATTGACCATGTTGTATGCTAGGACTTCTTGTTAGGACTCTTCCATAGAGCCATTTTCTTCTCACCAGCAGAGAACTCAATTAGCCTAAAGAAATTCTGATATACTAATGAGTATTTACAGTACCTCATACTGATATCAAATTTATTGTAAATCCCACTGTAGTTGTGGTTTTAAAATATGGGCTACATGCCTATGATTAAGCTGCAAGTAGAGATTCTTGTTTGTGATAAAGTCAAATTAAAGCTTAGAGCCTAGTTTGCTTCTTCTGGAGGAAATCAGTGTAGAGTAAGAGAAAGGCAAAGCTAGAGGGACCAAAATATTCAGCATGATTTAGACGTATCTTACCTTATTTCTGGAGAACACTTTTTTTCTTTACAGTTTGTACATTTTTTACTGTAAATATAAAAGTAGGAAATTACAAAGATGTTCAAAGAGAAGGCAAGAAAACTTCACTGAATACTTTAAACACAGAGATGATGTTATCATTTTGAGTATAAGAATGTTCTAAGATGCAGACTGGTAGCAGCTGGGAAAGCATATATGAACTATTAAGAGTGTGTGTGTTTCTGCGAAATACACATACAGCTTACCCCATTCTTTTATAATTCCTCTAAGTACCTCCCTGACTGAGACAAGACACTGGGCTAGGTGGATTTTTTTTTTTTTTTTTTTTTACTGCTTCAGCAAATAAGCACACTGTGTAGTTCATTGAGTGCTATATTAGTGTTTATAACGTACCTCACATTTTTAGTACTTGACATTGACTTTGCAAAGGCCAGACATTTTGAATGACTTTTTACCTCACTTTATTCTCATATTACTGATCCTAGGCTGTATTTCTTAATCATAACTCCCTCCATGAGCACAACTATTTGTCCAAACAGAGAGGGGCTTGCTGGTTATTTTAAGGGAAGACCAAGTGCATCAATTCAGCTTGCCTTTGCCGAAAGAATTACTCAAGGGAAAAAAAATATCATTGGATTACATCAAGTGAAAGAAAATTAATTTAGACATAGGCTACAGCTTAATTCTCTAATAGATGGACATTCATGAAGGCAATACAGTAATGTTTCTAATTTTTAGTGAAGTAATCATTTGAAACACTTGGGATAAGTCTCAGGTAAAGTTATATTATGTAATATGTGTAGCCCTGTCCAAACAGTTGAAAATCTGATCAACACAAAAGAACCTGTTACTTGAACAGAGTCTGAAAAAAACAATCAGAACTATTCTTTAGTTTTGTCAGGTTAAAAAGGGCAAAATAAGTGCAATGCTTTGCTAAGCTGTTTACAAGACTTTCAGATTTCTGTATGTGTATCTAGGACCTAGTTCTATAACAAATGCTCCACTGCTGATGTTTAAACCCATGTAATGATTGGCGTGGTATCTATGGTATCTACTTCTGAGATAATTAGAAAAGCTGTTATTCTTACATGGCTTTTTAAAATTTAACTGAAAGAAATAAATATCAAATACCATTTTGTACAGAAAATACCACTGCAGCAAATGAAAAAAATAAGTGCAGAGATTAGGTAAGTTAAAGAGAGCACATATAAACACACTACCCAAGGTGGAAAGCAAGCCACTTGAATAGAAGGATGAAGAGATGTTCAAAACAGGGAAAACATTTTATGCTCATAAAAACAAGATGAGATACTTCCCCAGAAAAAGATAAGATTCCCAGTATGTAACCACACAAAAACACACTAGCAAGAAGCAGAACTATCAACAGATATGAATGAGAAGATGGCTGTTTCTTGCCTTTGACAGGTCAATTGAATGTGCCAGGCTGAGAGAAATTAAAAAAGAAAAAAGAACCCAATTACATTTAGTTCTCCTACACTCTTACAATATTACACACCAAAATACAGGAGGTATCTTAATTCATTTCCCTGATATATCTGAATCTATTACCACTGTCTTTACCACACCAATACTTTCCTTTCAGAAAGCCTCTCTCAAGAAAAGCATACACTAGATGTTGTGGATGTGAGCAGCTCTTCAACACTTTGGAAGCAGCCTATGCCTTATTTACACCTCAGTTTAAAAAAAAAAACAATAACTCTCAATTGCCCTCTGAGATGAAGAGATTGATATTACTTGGACTACAGGGAATTTATAAATCAAACAAATCTTATTTTCAAAACAAATTAGCAGGAAAAGTGAATTGATAATCACATTGGATAAAGTGATTCAGTTTGAGAAAGTCCTTTTGTGCACTGAAGAATATTGCAAAAATTATAGATTAGCTTGTAAACAAAAAAAACATAATACACATGTGCAAGTGAACTGAATTAAGACTGCCTGACAGTCTCAATCAAAGCATTTTCTTAATTGCACGTTAATATTCATTGTGCATCAATAAATATTTCTTGAAGTGTACTGGTTGAATATCCTAACATTTTTAAATTGGTAATTTAGCTAATGCATTTTCCTGGACAGTTTTATTTGGTTCTGACCAGTTGAAAACATGATTGGACTTACTCTATGTACAATTCAGTTACACCTGAACAAAGTCCTTGTTTCTGATGTTATATCAAAGGAGAAATAGCTTTGTTTTATATTTTCAAACTTACTTTTGAAGAGAAGAAAGGATATAATGAGTAGAATGAGTGTGACTTCCATCTAAGTTGAGCCAGTCCAAAGCTCCACAGCTCAAAATAGGTGGGACATCATTAATCTAAGCATATAAGAACAGAGAGGAAAAAAAAATATATCACAGCAATCCAGGAAGTTCCAACATATCAGTCATACTGTTGCTGTTAAGTGCTGCATGCCATGCTGTATAATATGCAGCATATGCATAATAACATCTCCCAAGTGAGCTTACAATCACACTTACAGTTCTGCTTAGTCTTTAGTAGTCTGTAAAGTTGTTAAGAATTGGTTACTGAGGACGCCAATTCTTGCAACTCTACTTTAATGTAGTGCATGTTGTATTAATCAAGAAATAAAGGATGAAGGCAAATTGAAGTTAAGCCTTTTATCTCAGCCACAGAAGGGAGTACAAAAGGACAGTAGAGAGTACAAAATGTCAGTATGTAAAATACTGTTTTAAAAGGAAGTTTATTGCCAGTATCATTTATATGATTATGTCTTAAAATCAGAAAATCTACTTTTTCTTTCTTTAGGGGGAGAGGGAGATATTTAAATAGCTGAGCAAATAGTATCCTGCAGCAGTCAGTTCTTGTGGTTACTGTAACAATAAATATTTAATCTATTTCCAGTGTATGTAAGAATTAAAAGTCTTCTGGCCTAACAACACTCAAACACTTAATCCTGAAAATTTTCCATTTCTGTTAGTACGTCTTATTAAGGATGGTGAAAAGACAGCATATAGGGAGTAATTCAGAGAATTATCAAAAATGGAAAGACTCTAAATTGGCTTCTTCACAGCAGTCTTCTGCCTTTAGGATTCGATCCCACTGTAGTTATGACTAGTAACAGGAAACGCTAAATTATTCAAGGGATCTGCATCTTCATTTGATAAGTGCATCTGAATGAAGAAACGGTGTCCTCCAACAAAGCTTATGTTACTATAGGCCATTAGGTGCAGGAAATGAAGTCAGCAAACTTGATAATGTTAAGAAATATTACCTTTCTCAGGCACCCTTTTTAGATGGAAAATAAAAAGGAAAATCAATAAGAATCAGGAAATCAGTGGAGAATTAGAAAAGAAAAATGCAGATCCTTAGAACTTACTGATCTTCTTTGCCTTAAGACAGCAGCTTCTGCAGGGTGATTGAATCTAAATTTATGAGACTTGCCCAGGACAACAAGGGCCCCTGTGAACAAAAATGAATTAGAAACCTACAGACATAATACAACAAACGGTACCCTGAATATTCAGAGTTTTAGACTGCTGTGTAAAGACTACTGCATATTTAAAGTACTGTAAAATATTTTGTTAAAAAAAAAAAAAGAAAAAAAGTATTCTGACCAACAACTTTCTGACATCTACAGAACAGAGAATTATTTTAAATTTGCCACCAAGGAATGGCAGTTACCGTTCTGTAATGATGGTATCCAAACTGATCATAGGGTCCTCTGCAAATCCCAACGTAGCATTAAGTTCCCCATTCCCATACTAAATACCAGCATGACTTAATACCAAAAAATAAAGCAATGCATTATCAGAAAGTTGTTTTTATACAATCCAAGTTCCCAGTAACTGCATTTTTTATTTTTTATTTCTTTAAACACGACCCTAAAACATGGTAGCCCAATACATGTCAGCTAAGCTCATTCATCATAGCCTATGACTCAATGGCTAGTATCCTTTACCCAAACACACCATGAATAAACTGAAGGTCACTTCAACCATATTATCTAATCATCAGTGGTCTGCTATTTTCCACAACACTGACTCTGACTACAGGTCTTTTCTTCTCAGAAGGCTACAAACTACTGCTTCCAAAAGTTGTCTTAATATTGTCACTTGTGTCTTTATTTTAATTCCTGTAGGTAGTTCATTTAATTGCCCCAGTCTGCAAGCTCTAGCCATCAAGCCTTGCAGTGCTAGACAGCAGTAGATTGAAAGATGTATTTTTTAGATCCGCATTAACTAGGTAAATGCTTGTCTCTAAACTCCTGAGATAGGTTGTTTATAATGTATGACTCACAGAAAAAGTAAGCCTTACCTTGTGACAGACGGCATGATCCAGTGACTTCACATCCATTCACAGTGCAGTATGCTCCTTGCAGTGGTCGTAATGTCACAATCCCACAGTTGTTGTCTATCATACAATGGTCCTTTTCAATCCACTGCCCCTTCAAAACTAGAATGTATACCTGATTTTATTTCATCTGTTTGAGGGGTCAGGTATCCTGTATCTTCCTTAAGATTGGAGTGCCACATGGTTTTACCCTATGACTGCATACTTCATACCTCAAAGAACTGTCTCACTTTCAGAAAAAGGACAGCCCATTGTCATTGTTGATTGTTAGCCCAATTCCAAATCATAAAAAAAGCTGGATTGAAAACAGAATTATCTTTCAAAATATTTCCTGTTCTGGAAAACCATAAGCTGCTTTCTGATTTGTAAGCTAGTGTGCAAATTCCTCCTAATGCTATTATAGCATTTATTGGTTATAATCTTACTAATACAAAACAAAATTTTGAAACAAAGTTGGAGTTCCAGAAAGCGCCTTATTTCAGTATAAAGTTTTGATCTGTATAATTATTATCTTGAGATTCTTACTGTTAAAAATAAGGAGCAAATGAAACAAACAAAAAAATATTCTGAGTAATTTACACTTTCTATCTAAAGTACACTCAAAATGCGTTTCAACTCTCCTAGGACAGAATATCGTGATCACCTATGCTGCTAGTTTAAGAGAGCATATATATCAGGATTTAGATGTTGGACAGAGATATTTCTAAACTCTAACATAGACTTTAACATGCATGAAGAAATTGTTAAAGATACCTCAGTCACTTCCACTGACTTTCTGATTTTTCAGACAGTAACAAAAAAAAAAAAACAGCAAACCAAAAAAAACCTGAAAGATCTTGGCCAACTTACATAATTATTCTTTTCTGCTTACCTTCTCCTACAAGGAGAACTGACAAATGAAAACATAAGCTAGCTATTACTCGGACAAATGTAAGCCTCTTGTTTCAACCTGAGCATATGATAAAATAATCTGTAATATGATTCTCTTACCAATGTCTTGATCTTGGTCTGAATCGCTCCTTCCAATTTTGGTTGTTCCTTCCTAAAATAAAAAAAATAATTAATATAATAAGTCAGTTACCAAGGATGAATTCTATAGAAGGATTAAAACCTCTGGTACAAAATCTTAGCAAATATTTGAAAAAAAAATAACCTCTCAGTTCTGGAGCAAACTTTACACATAATACTTTGTCTGCTATAACGATGCAACTAGCTCTTATCCTGCTGCTATGTCAGCTTCTATTATGACTCCAGTAGATGGAGTAACCCTCAGTACATAATTTTTGGAACATGCTGAAGACAAATATTTTGAACATGAACACATATTCTGATGCTTTGAACTTTTATAGTGAGCTGTATTTTTTTTATTTTTTTTATTTTTTTACAGAAATGAGATCATTTTATTACAATTAATTACTCACATATGAAGAAAGAAGTCACAATGTGATTATTCAGTTAACCAGGATTTTTTTAGATTTCGCAATTAAAAAAAAAATCAAAATATTAAAGTAACTGAATTTAAGTTTTATAAAGGAACAATAAGACAGAGACTATGAATTCATCAAAGTATTCATTACTGGAGAACTTCTTCCAAACTGTAAATGACATCTATAAAAAAGCCTTCTTGTTAATTAAGATATGTGGATATGTGCCCAAACCTGAACAATAAATAACTTCATAGGAAAGAACTGCCCAGAAACAAGTCTCAAGAACCAGCAGATCAAAACCTTTCAGCAAGTGATGAAAGAAAGACAGTATTTTTATGTTTCAGTTCAAATACCAATAACGTCACGTCATTTAATTATTACTATGAGAATAAACTATTAGTAAAGGCAACAAATTTAACACCTGTATAGTATATTCTGTTACTGATTTCTGTCTTTTTTCTTAGGAAAACAAAGCAAGATCACTTCCTAGAGCTGAACAGACACTATACTTGATGATTATAAACTGACTATTCTACACATTCTGAAACAACTCCGTAAGTCATCTTTAAATTAATCATGGTCATTAAACAATTTGATTTCCATATTCTCAAGAGAATAAATTGAATATGGTTTCTGCTCCAAGCATATTATAGCCTAGATTAAAGCTGAAACAAGAAGCAATAACTGGAAGCCTCAAAACTAGAAAAGGGAAGTTGTGCATTAGTGTAAGATAATACAGTTATGGGTAATTACAAATAAATCATACTGATTTCTTGTATTTGAGGTCAAGAGCACAAATACCTTTCAGTTCCTCACATAGCTTGGATCTCTGAACAGCGAGGAACTGAACAAACAAATCCCTCTGCTACAAATCACACTGAGACCTCCATCCTTGCTGGAGGGGCTGACAGCTACATTATGACCAGTTTCCATGCTTTGGGGGGAGTGTCAGCTTAACATGCAGCAGACTCAACCACCAAATAACCACCTGTAGAAAACCATATAATCCATTTGGCTTCTGACTTACCTCACAAAACCAAGTGAGCTAGCACCACATGATTTATGCAAAGAGAGTAAATTAACTCCCAAATCACGTTTCATCAATTCTCTTACTGACTAAGCAAGGAGATAGTTATTATCTTACCAGATGAATCTTTTATACAATATTCTAAAATAACTTTCTTGTAATACAATTTAATTCGGCTCTGTACTATAGCTGTATTGATTTGTGAAATTCACAACAGTTAAATGCATCCCAATCAGCAGAGTGAATTTAGATGAGCTTAGGTACAACTGAAAACTGCAGCTGAGAGCAAGGAGGCATACAGCATGCAAGCCAACTAACTAAAGTTGAAGACAAAAGCAAACCAACTAGCCACAAATAAGACCTATTTCAAGTTTCTTCTAATGCTACTGAGCTAATAATTTAAATATTGATACTCTTTCCTAATTTAATATCGACTAGTCTATCTAAAAATAAATAAATAAATTGAAAGGCATATGATTCAGAATAAATGATTGCATAAGTAATCATACGTAAGTAATTTTATGTTGTTTTTCTCTTCTGGCAGTGTTTCCTGACTAAGGGTAGAATTCCCACTGCAAATTAGAGTAGCATAATGAGGGAGATTACTTCCTTCAGTTTTGGGAGTACTCCAAAAGTTTGTGAAAAATCTTCTAAAACAATGAAAACAAATCCCATATTTTTAAGATAATTTAATCTATAGAAAAAATGGGTGTTTTTGTTAATGAAAGCCAGAAAAAAGGAACGGAACCTAAGAAAGGTTCATTAAGCACAGTACAGTGGATTAGTGCAATTAACATGAGAATAACAAAAAAAATAGAAGAGTAACACAATGTCTGTTATGCATGATCTGAAGACAGATGCCATGATTTTTCACAAGCAAAAAGTAAAGTTCTGTTATACACTGAAGTCCTTATATGTAAGGAACCCACTAGTGTTTTACCTTCTTGCTGTTCAGATGAAGGTAATAGACACCAGGGTCTAAAAGATGCAAAGCACAAAGAAAAGAAAAGGCAGCATCTAGAAGCAAAGAAAGAGGGAACAAAGATGTTAGTCTGACAGAGACTCTGCCTAATAACCTAGATGACCCTTCAAACTAGGCTTATTTATCAAAATTAATACCCTTAAATTACTTCAGATGATGTTAAAATTACTATGTAAAAATATCTATTGTTTCCAAACTGCACATAATGGAAAAACTTTTAAGTGATAGCAGTTACTTTGAATAAACATTTAATGTTAATGATGGAGTAGTAAAGCTTAAGCATGTTGATCAGCACTGAATGTTATTACTTGTTTCTTCATTATAACCTGGTACAATTCCTTTGTGCAGGCATGAGAAAAATCAATAATAACGTTTGTTTTTCAACATAATAAAGAGTAGTATGATTTCTGTTTCAAACATTTGTTGCTGTTTTTTAAGAAGAAAAAAATACAGTGTCCACAAACTATATCAAGTACCACAGAACCTAGCCTGGGATTCAGTCATTTTTATTACCAGACAGATACATGACAAGATCAATTTCACAAGACAACGACATCTAATGCATTTTTTGCTAACAAGTGCGCCTCTGAAAATGCGTTTCTCCATCATTTATTTTAATGTTAAACAGCATCAATATTTTCACAACTTCTGTTTATTTAAACAACTTAAAAAAACTAAAGCTCAGCTTAATGTTTAGCCCTGACTAAAAAGAAAAACTCTGAAACTATTAGACCAAGTCACTCACATCTTATACCGCAACCTAGAGGAATATATACATGATGTTATGAAAAATTACTGGTAAAAAAAGTCTCTTAAAAGAGTAGCTACACAGAAAAGCAGATTCTACGAAGACAGGATTTCCACCTGACCCCAGAAAATAACCAGTCAAACAGAATCACGATTAATTTGCATTCAAGCTACCCATGTGGAATCTATTTCATGAAAACAGCAACAGCTACAAACAGCAGTCATTGCCAAATTGATCCTGTCAAAGTTTACTTTTATATTTGAGCTACAGTTACACAAATATTCCAGTCCTGAGTATACAAGCATCTACTAAAATCTGGACCAGTAATTCTGGTATACTTTAGGCACCATCATTTACATTTACAGAGATGCACACCCATCTTCTTGCTTTGCGGGCAAATTACTAATGCCTAATTTGGATACTTTACTTCACTTACCACACGTTATTGCATGCACATTATCATTTGTGCATGCATTCATAAAAAGTAAAGTTACTATTCCATATATGAATTCTCCTCCACTTCCATTTTCATATGTTCTTTTCTGCTGCTGTTTTCATTTTATCTGAGTATTTGTTCTTTCTGTGGATTGTAGTCTCTTCTTTTTGCTAACTTTTGTTGTAATGCCACCTTAGCCACACTCCGTTTTGCAAATAAAACATGTTTTTAAATTCAAAGGAAAAACAAAACAACGGATAATATCTCACCCTGAGATGATACAGCACCACTCCTGTACTGAGGATATCATCATCCATTGCCATTAGATGAGGTAAATTGGAGTCTATTGTTACTCCAGCTTTTTCTTTGTTGATGTCCACACTGTATTCTTCCATGATTGCCTTCCTGTCCATCCACTTACTTGTCCAGTCTTTGGTCAGTTGCTCAATCTTTGAGGAGAATAGGAGAGGAAATAATTTCATTTACTAAGTAGTTGAATTTTTCTCATTCATAAATGTTCTAACTGAATGTTTCTGTGGCAACAAAACCTGGGAAGGAACTACTGCCAACTACTGAACTAGATTAATCCATTGAAAACTCATTCCCAAAATATCAGAAAGATATATGATCATGATAGCTACTTAATTTGCCTGTCCTGACAAGCTTGAGCAAATCTTATAACCAGAGACTCCAAAATCTCTCTGCATCTCTGGTGAATAAGGTAGAAATTTGATGACTGCACAATAGTTTCCTTTAATTAAATTGGAGGAGTTTAATCTTAATCTTGGAAGACAAAAGATTTGTATAATGAATTATTGTGATACACGTAGACAGTTTTCAAATAAGTAATAGACAGTGCAGACCTAGTAATATGCAGTGAACAGTATCATCCCATCAAGGACACAAGAGGCTCTCACCACTAATTGGTAGAGAACATGCAACATACACAATACGGATGACTGTTTCCTGCATTTTCAGAGCAAACAAGAAAGGATTAATGCAAAAACATTTTCATTATTGTCTCAAAACAATGGCAATACTATCCCTCCCAGCCCTCTGGAATGGGAGAAAGTTACAGGTGGCTCATACACACCTTCATCTCATTCTGAAGGACCAGTTCAGTGAGATTTCCATCCCTGTCATCACTCCAAGGACTGGAATTCCTCTGTTCAAACAACAGTCACAGAGATCTAAGGGTTGGTTTCCTTATTCACCACTGGCAAGCATGTTCTTTCCAGATTTCAAGGTGAATTCAGGAAAAAGGACAAAATATACAGACATTCAATGATGCCTACTCCTCTGTAAATATTGCATGCAAATTCTGGGGGAGCGCAGGTGAAAGAGCATTAACAGAGGGATTTCTATGTACAGAATTCCTGTGGTTCCCATGTCTTTTAGGAAAATAGGCTCCCTATAACATGGGAAGCCAAGATACTACTATTATTCCAAAGACAAAACCATAAAGAATGCCAGCTGCATTGTTATGACTTAGAGACTCACACCCTCTTTCAGGAGACAGAGTGCACAGACAGATTGAAGCCTCCAAACTGCTGTTGAAGTTCACTAGTTTACATTTTTGGGAAAGAGGATTGTAATTAATCTTGCAAGGAAGTTACATCAGTGATTAGTACTCTGCGTTGCCTTCATGCTTTGCTCCTACAGAAAAAAATGCTTAAATTTCAAGGTATTTCTGGACAACAAAGCCAGCCAACTCCACAAAAGGCAACAAGAAAATCCTTCCAAATAATCACGCAGCTGCTTATACTTCAGGATTATTGATATTATGCCAGAAACAAAGGAGAAATGACAAAAATGCTGTTAGTCTTGTAATCATCACAAAACGATGAAGATTAGATGAAACTAAGGCATTGAAAGCACCATTAAAGCTACAATTGGGAAGCATTCCTACGTACCAGCTCAAAGCTCATCAGCAAAGTTTTCAATCTATCAATTTCTTCTCGCAGTTCTCTTATCAGTTTTACATTTGCATCCTGAAACATTGAGACAAAGATCCTAGGAAAACCATTCTTAAAAAATTCTAGCTAATGAAAGTGATGCAGAGCCAGAAAGAGATTAAAACAGGCAAACTCACAACAATATTGCTCTGCTACAGACTCAGGGGTTGGTGAATCTTTGTAACTCCACCAATATTAAGGAAAAAGAGTAAGCATGCATTGTCATAGTCATTCAAAAAGAATAAAGATGGAAATAGAAGGGACAGATATGAAAAATATATAGTAGGTGTGATATTCTAAATTATTTAAGCTACAGGGAAGCAAATAAATGATTTCTGTAATAACCAGTTACCTATTTAACCTATTAACCTGTATTTCTGTAATAACCAGTCACCTGTTTAACTCCAGTTAGCATGAGAAAAACAGGTATGAATTTTATTCAGAGAGTAGATATACTGAAGAAAACTTAAAAGACGTACACAATTAAACTGAACAAGAATGAAAAGCAGAACTCAGGGCCTCACCTCATTCACTCTGGGCTTGTTAATAATATTTTTGGCATTTGATGCATATCTTAATGTACTCATGGTTTCATTGTAGCTGGAGCTTGCAGGAGAAATAGCTAACAAGTAGAAAGCAAATAGTGGTTTATTTAAAAGAAGTAATCAGCTTAACCAAACACTTTTTCAAAAAGCTTATATTTTTGTCGTCGTTTTTGTTTTTAAATTCTGCTTCTTTAGAAAACAAATCCAACAATACCTTTAAGGATTCATCAAGCTCATAGAGAATGACTGCACAAGGCTGTACTTATAAATGAGTATTTAATCAAAGCTGTGATATTCAAGAGACTCCCATTTTTTATTTCATTCACAATTCAAATAAAAATCCAACTTTTTATTTCCTTATGTATCCTATGAAGTATTTATGAAAATCTTTACAAGGTCAGATTCTAAGTGATGCAGCTGACTAACCTCATTGTTTGTGTTTTAGGGGTGTAATGCAGTGCAGAACTGTAAAAATTAACAGAAATCAAACTCACTGGCAATCATAATGGTCTTGGAGTTGCCGCCCAGGCTGTCCTTCAGAAGCCAGGTGAGGATGGAGTCACGATATGGAATGTATGCTGGTCTTCTGCTCCCACTGACACTGCCTGTGGAGGGGTTATCCACATGGCTGCTCTCCCCTTCACTCATTATGGTGTTTATACTCTGGCAGCTGCTGAATATCTGTGAATTTTGTGCTGAAGGAGAAATGCAAAAGTGCTCAGAAAATGGCTTATCTTCTTTTGTCAGGGCTAATTTTCTTAAATATTACAGTTTATGAAGCCCCACAGATGTTCTGATCAGATTTTATTGTAAAGATATAACACATATATGGCTGTGTACTATACTTCTATCACTACCATTGAATATAAACAATCGCTGTGCTTACCTAAAGTGGAGATGACAATTCCAAGTGTAACCAATGACTTGTTAATATTGGCACCTTCTGTAATTCGATCTTTGCAGTAGCTGGGATCAGCTCTTTCACTGAAAACACAAAAGTGTGATAAAGACACTGCAAACCAAATAAGTGCATTTAATTATTAACATACTATCCATAATAAAGCATCGTGTATTTTCCTTACAAGAAAACAGAAATAGACAGGTGTGCAATTAAAAAAAACACGTGCTTTCAACACTTTCCATGAAATAGCACTCTGGTTCAGAAAGTCCACACAATCAGCAGTGTAAGTTGTTGCTAAAGATCTACCCAGACAGTGAGATATGACAATTCTCCCATGGTAGGTAGCAGTTAAGAATAAATTCCTCTCTGCATCCCCCCCTCCCCTCTTTTCAAGCTCAGATTTCTAATTCCACTAGTAGATACTGAAAAATGCACTCAATAAGGATAAAAGCTTGAACAGAACTCAACATTAAGTGTTTGCAACAGCAGAGTATTGCTCAGGCAATTCCTTTCCAATGAAGTCCAGCGTCCAGACCAGAAGAAGAGATGACAGAGATTATTAGCACCTTGCTACTGTACACAGACTTGGACTTACTGTCACCTTACTGAAGTTTTAATATTTTTAAGGCAGTACTATCACTCTTTCCAGATAAAATTATCTTTTTGTCATTTGGTGTATTATTACCTGCCTGCAAGGTCCACTAAGTTGATCTTGCTTGCAATTTCAGAGGGTAGATTGTTCTCCAATATAGCCTGAGAAGGATAACGTAGATAAGGAAGATTATTCCTCCTAACTCATTAATGACAATAAAATAGGTGCATTCTCTTGTCTGAAATTAATTCACACTTCTGATTCTCGCTGTTGTTCTTTGTAACCTTGACTCACTCACTTTGTTCAAACCATTAACTCAACATCTTCCTCAGCTGACAGAGAAACTGCCCTCATATGTGAATTTCCTCTTGAAAAAAAAAACTTCACTGCCTAGCAACTGTGAAAGCGTTTCTTGTAGACCTTGCACAGTTACTTTCCACTGATGTATTCCAAAGGTCTTTTGTGAAACTAATGAAAAATATCCCCAAATGTTCTGTGATTACAGGATGTTAGACATGTGAGATAGAAAAGGTCTTTTGGATCACTGAAAGACTTCCCTGCCAGGAAAGGATATAATTCCTCCAGAGAAAGAGTGCATTGTCTTTGAGAGGAATGGATGCCAAGTGCTAAAGAGATGAGCACATCTGAAATGCTGGACAGATAGAAAATTTTGGTGTTAAACTAATGATATACTTCAATTAAGGATCTTAAATGAGTGTGACATAAGCAAACAATTTTTACAGCATCTTCCAGGGAATACTGCATTTCAAAGGACTGGTTAAAGCTTTAAACTGCTCTTTTTACAGCAAGTTTACAGCCACACTGCTAACTACAAGCTTGTATAAAAGAACAAGAATACTTCAGCAAACACTCAGCACAGTGTATCAGGTGGTGTAGGAAGTGTAACACATCTGCAGTGTGATCCAAAGGAAATAAGTAACAGTTTCCACCAAGATTAGTAAAATCATCACAGAACAGCGGCAACTAAACAATGCACAACACATCAAACAATGCTTTTTGAGAGTTAAAAGGAAGTTGGATTATTTATAGCTAACCTGAGTGTAGTGGATGGTGAAGATTGCATGGGACCTGCTGCTGGCATTGTGAATATGCGTTGCTGCTGTAATTCTAGGAAAAAAAAGAAAAAAAAAAAAAGAACAAACCATTCTATTACAAAAGGCTTATTTCCATGTATTCAGAGAAAGCACACATAAACAGAGAAAAAAATGATGCAGAAGAAGGAACATGAAAGTTTGGGAATGCAGCATGCTGCATTCTTTGATCTGATCACACAAAGTTTGGCAGAGGACATAGCTGGATCTAAACGAAACTGTGAAACTAAAGGTGGTTTTGCACACAACCGAACTCTGAAGAAATATCCCAAAACAGTCCTACAGTACAGGTTTAAAACTCTGCACAAGGATAAGACACAGCAAAGGAGTACAGCCAGTGATAGCATCATACAGCTCATCCCAGACAGCACTGAATGTACGAGTCCAATATCCTTTTCATAATGTTTTTCCTATTTTTATTTCTTGGCCCTACACAAAGGGTCCAGAAAGATTCCTACACCACTTTTGCAAACTCCTTCTGTTACAGGGCTGTGGCAAGTAGCTTCATGTCATTAGAGGAGGGCAGTGAGATTAGCCAGCCTACCAGTATCAAATGAATGCTGTTAATTCACTCAAATAGCACTTCCTTGCCTTTCCCACATGGACAGGCCAGTTCCCCATCTCCAGCCTTCTGACCCATGTATTCTGGCTAGTGGGTACCAGATGCAGGAGGTCCCTGCAACAAACTTTTGGAAATACTCCTTTCTTTGCTATTGTTTTGTTGTGACGAATTCAAAGAAAGCACACTTTTGCCTACGGCTGAAGCCAGGTGACAGGTATTTTCCATTGTCACTCTTGTAGTTTGTCTTGAATACAAGGAGACAATACTAATGATCAGAATTCAAGTTTAGAGTTTATCATAGACAATTAGGTTATTTTATTACTGGAGACAAGGACTTTGAGACCATATGTTTGTTACGAGCCCAGCTACCAGAGTACTGCCCAAATGCTGTGGTAGGGAGCAGTGGCAGCTGTATGAGAACAGCATCTGTATGTGAGCAGCAGCTGTGAGTAAGCAGCTGTGAGCCCCACAAGAGGCCAAAACCAGGACTCCACTACCATTGTTTCCTACTTTCTGCAACTCCATAGCCATGTGACCTGGCACTGCTAAAAGCTACAAGCAATCTAGTACATCACAGTTTTAAATCAGCCTAATCTAAGGAAGCAGGAGAAGGTGATCTAATCTCCAGATCTTGGAAGATCAACACAAACAGTGAGGTAAAGGGCAGACGACAGCAAACAACCCTACAAAGGGCAGAGAATACAGGGGAACAGTTCTGAAGTTTATAAAGCAGAAGTGAAAGAGAAAGTACCCCAGGACTTGGAGGAGAAAACATTAGTGCTAGCTCCTCACTTCCCACAGGGTGATCAGAAGGAAAGTTCTCACCTCAACTATTCACAATCACGTCAGCATTTTCATGGGAGAATGTACATATTAATTTTTTCCACATATTCAATTTCATCATGGCATTCTTAACATTTTATTCTTAAGCATTTGAAACTAAGTTTGGCAAAGTATCAAGAGAAAAAAAAAGCTGTGAGAGTTACAACAAAAATAACAACAGCATGTTGAAAAACCACAGGTTGCTTATTTTTAGAATAGATTGATGCAACCTGATTTGGGCTGGCAATGGTCTCATAAAATCAGCTGATATAAAAAAAAATGCCTTCCATAAACTTTGTTTGTTGTTAGCCCAGTTCTATCCCAGGAAAGGCACCAACCATGTTCAAAGGCAGCTTCCCCTCTGATCTTGGGCAGGCCACCATGCCCCATCTACTTCTCTCCTGCCTCTGGCCAGGAGGCAATTGTAATGTTCTCCACTCCTCTGTCTCTCTAAGACCTTGCAGATATTCATGTGGTAGCATATCCCACACTGCAGACGTTTCAAATTATCTTGATTGCAATTTTAATGTGCTAATAAATACTCCAAAGAATATTTCATAAAAATAGAAACTGTAGGTAAATAGAATAAATCTAAAAATGTTTTTGAAAAGTTAACCCAAAATAGCAGTTGCCTAGTTTCATGCAAGGAAGTTTAAAATTCATTATCACATAAATTTACACAAAATTTTGAACTTGTGACTTTTTTTTTCTGCAGCTCCTAATTCCTCAGCAATGGGACCACTGTAGGACAGTCCTAGTTAGTACACAGATTGGAATTTTGTTGCTATTCTGAGAAATTCTCATCTTATCATAGAGTTACAACTACTGATCACTACAGTGGAATCCATGCTTATATTCCATGTTTTTGTCCTAATGTAGATTAGTTTTTTGACGTACCATAGCATCACTGAGATTCTAATATTTTATCTCCTCTTATGATAAGAGGTAATATTATGTTTGAAGGATATATTCAAATTATAACCTTTTCTATCAATTTAACAGCAGATGTACTGATGACCAAAACTGCCTGTAAAAAAGTAAAAGGTAAAATTAAAAAAATTGCTAGACTAGCAATGGCCAAATTCCAAATTATAATAGATAATTATAAAACAAATACAAAAATACACTGTCTTTTCAGCAATTATAAATCATGAAGTTATACTGACAAGTGAGTTGAAAGCTACACAGTTTAAAGTGGCATGAGCAAATAGAAAAGAAATAAAGCCTGTTTACAACAAAACATTTTTCTGGCATACATTTTTCATTCCAGACAGCTGGTGGGATTCTGTGGGTAAGTTTTGAAGATATATGTTAAACAACACCTTCATGGGTCCTTGTAACTGTTACTGTGGGCATGTAGCATCAAAAAAATCTGACATTACAGACAAAGCACTGGCAACACCATGTGCGAAACAAACATCAATGAAACCAATGCATAGTGAAAGAGGCGTTAAGGAAAGATGGAGCTGGTTTGTTTTAGAAAATACCTTTTAGCTATTCCCTCTTCTAGAAGTTCTACAACTTGCTTGTAGTCTGTAACTAGATGTTGAGATAATCCTGTCAGAGATTTAAAAAGAGTTAAATGCATATTTTTTCTCAGGAGTTTCAGTCAGTTTGTTTTATTACCTACTTGGCAGTAATAATAACAATTTATCCAACGCCAGGATAAGGATATTCTGCTGGGATGCCAGCCAGTTCTCTACAAGTAGTCTCTCAACTACAGTAACTTTTTCATAAAAAAAACAAAAAGTTGCATCTGTCAGACAGAGCAATATCAGTATAAAAAATGGCTTGAACATTCAAAGTACAGATCTTTTCGAATGTATTTGCAAAATAATGGTATTTAAAAAAAGGCATAACTACATCTTAATAAGGAATTTTCAGCTATGTCATTGCTATTAACTGGGTACACACCTTGTAAAGGAGATTTTGTCCATTGCCTCTGAATAATGGCTCTGCTCATATGACTTAACAGAATTGGGAACCAATCACTGTGAATATTTACCATTTATTTAACTAGGTTAGAACCTGGAATGCTGAGGAGTCTTCACATTGTTCTTTCTAGAGGGTATGCAAATATGAAACACTTGGTCTTTTTATACTTTCTACTTTCAATATCCTCTTTAATTTTATTTTTAAGAGGAAAATAGCACATGGAAAACAAAAGAAATACTGCATTGCAGAGCCTACTATATCAGAGCAGTCATTGCAACTAACATAGTCCCAGTGGAGGGCAGCACATTGCTATGCTGTATTGGCATTGCCACTACCATACAATATGCAAATTCTAGCAGATGCACAAAATTAATTTCAATAGACTTGTATTTCACATAAATCCTGTTTAATATGCCTCATTTGCATTTTATGGTGATGATTAGTTATCATTTGTACTGCAGTGGCTCCTAAAGAAAATCACCTAATTTTTTAAGCAAGTCATTCCTCATCATGCAGTTCAGGACAACGTTTTTTTTCCCCTTCATACTAACTACTATATGCACTGATTCAGGTTTGTTTTGCTTTCTTTCCGGTCACAGAAGCATGGATTGAAGGCAAAGTACTTAAAAATGTTATTTACTTGGACCAAATAATTTATATACTGCTACACTTAAAGTCAAATGAACACAACATTCAGCAAGACTGAAATGGGACTGAAATGGTCTCTGATGTTATTAGAGAGAGCTGATCCTTATGTGGTAACAGCTTACTTAGATTTAAATGAAAGAAAAATCTAAGCCAAATACAGGAATTTATTTTAATTCCTTAATGACATATAAAGAAAAAAAAAACCTAAGAAAAACCCCTCTCATACTTGCACACATTAGGCATAGCATAGTTTTCAAAGAAAAAGTTTTTCTTCAGCTCTCTAATATTGCTTTCCAATACAATAAATCCTAGAGTCATCACATTTTCCATTTGAGAAAGAAGATTGTTATTTCTCCAGTAGTGATAGGATTACCAAAACTTAGAATATGGAAATTAATTTAGTGTTTTCCCATATCATTTTTCAGGGAACTGAATAAAATACAATATAATGGAGGTTATATAGAGGAGGCATGGAAGAAACTGTTGCCTACCTAACATTTCCATAAGCAGTGGAACAGTGAATCTAGCACAGAGTTCTAGTTTTGTTTTTAGTAAGGTAAACTGAATGTTGTAAACATTGCTTGAGAAGAAATGACAGAGTGTTCTTTTGGCTGGTAGAAGAAGAGATCATTTTGAAGTCCAATAGAAAGATCAAAAACTCTTGGTCATCTAAAAATCTGCCTCAGGGTAAGACAGAATCACCCCCAGAAATCTGTCTCAGAGTAACAAAATAGATTGCATCATTTCCTGATTCAAGAGAGGCCAATTCCTTAACAGTGCAACCATCTGTGAGGGAGAACTTTGAAACGATTCCAATCCAAAGCACTGAAACACTTTTAGCATTTTAAAAGCTACAATCTCACAGCCTTTACGTGGAAAAACGATGGGCTGGAAACTATTCAAAATACTTACTGTTCAGAGTTGAGACTTCCTGACTGGTCTTGAAATGGAAAATTTATTGCCTGGAGCAATGCAAGTATCAAAGCAAGTAGGCATCCTTAAAGAGGTTAAATTCTCATTTTACTCTCTGTCTGTTCTTCATAGAAGTGCTAGCCATACTCTGCATATCGATATCAGCCACACAGCTGACATACTAGCAGAATGCTGGAGAGCACCTGCAAGCCTTAGAACTGCTGTTTACTTGCAAGAAGTCTAATGCAAATACAGACGCTAGTCCTTAACACGTTGGATCTAGAGGAAATAATTGAAAGTCTGCTTATAGTTCTGATCTCAGCCATCTAGTTCCTGGATACAATATTTTTGCATCCTTGTTCTGCTCTGAGAAACTACAAATAAAACAGCAATAGGCTTCAGCATGTAGATGCCACTCATTACGGAGAGCAACGATTGTTGATTGCAGCAATATATTATAGCAGTTGACAAGGTCATTTTGTATTAACGTATTGAATCACTTCATTTTTGATGTTATTAAAATCATGCTGACTGTACTCTTCACCTCCATGCAAAATACTTTTGGACTTCCTCATCAATTTGAAATGTGAGCTAATGAGTGCAGTTCCAAAAAGAGTGACGTAGCCAGATCTTCATTAGTCCCTCTCCTCAAAAGATGTAAAGGGTGTCTCAAGTAAACTAACTGTTACAGTTATGAATTGTGAAACTGTACATAAGCATATTTATTTGTGTTAACGTATATACACATACGCTCAAAAATATATAAAAAAGAAAGAACTTATGTCCTATGACTCATTCGCCTGAAACTAATTCTGTTCATGTGCTCTCACAGGGGCATGTAAAAGCACCCCATGATGCTTTCAACAGAGAAATCATTTCATTTTTCATGCACGTGAAAAACTAAGGTTTTTGGAGACTGTCACAGGATACAGAACACTGACAGAGAATCTCCTACAATAAAGCATTTGTGCTGGATTTATTAAAGGCACCAAAACTTGCAAATATTACCTAAGTTAACCTTTTTCCATTACATTTTTCTCTTCTACAACAAAATTACAAAACCTAATCAAAAGAATAGTCTTCTGGGATATTAAAGAATTGTAACAAAAACTGTCTTACTTTAAAAATTTTAGCTGCGCCTAAGTAACAAATACTTATTCAAAAGGGGTAAATTTAAATTAAAAATCAGAACTGGAATAGAAGCAACAGACTTGGCCTGGAAAATTCCAGATGAAGACAGAATAGTGACAAAAGGCAAGCCAGCCCATTGGCAGAAGCTATAACTTCATTTACTTTTGAAACAAGGAAACTCCATTATATGTAGCCAAGGAATCACTGGAGATATAGTCCTGAGAAAAGGGATGGAAATTGCCAAGGAAGGAAGTAGTTTAAAGACCTTTTCTCGTGTGGTGAAAGAGCAGCTGCTAAAAGAAAATAATTAGTATCTGTACTCCAATAACAATAAAGCTCTCCGATAACAAGCAGGTAGAAAGAGAACTTTGGAAAGAACTCAAAAAAGGCCAAACGTCTATGAATCTGCTTTTCAAAGAATGATAAGCTTGCCATACTAATGAGAACATCAATTCATCTACTTTCCAGCTCTCCTTAAACAGGGTGCTGATGTGCTGGGAAAGTACAGCTGAAATGTCCACAATGTCAGATAGTTCCTTTTATTTAGGACCATGCAAGTTAAATGCCTCCCAAGTGCTTATTTCAAACTTTGAGAGAAAGAATCCGTAACAACTGTCAGTTGTTAGATGTACTGTTACTGATATTGCAGGTGGCCAGGAAATCAGAACTGTGAAATTCAAATTCCATTCAATCAATGATTCACTTAGGCAAGACACCCTATCTGTTGTCACATCATATCTTAATTTCTGAATTGAAGATAAAAATCTGATACATAATCTTGCGATAAAGAAAAACAGAGGGAAAAAAAAAATGAACCAGTAAGGATGAATTTACAAAAGAAATAGAAACAAGAACTCCATATTTAAAAGGCACAACATGTAAGTAAGAGGTGCTAAAGCCAATTGCCAAGGTCTGTGGGATATGCACTTTGCATATTAAAGGCACACCTCTCAGGTAACCAGCCAAACACTTGCAGAGTCAGTAATACCATTGTAATCATTTGAAATTCTGCACATCTGACAGACAAGGCGCATGGAAAAGGAAATATGTATGTTTACTTTCTAAACAAACTTGCACCAGTTCAGAAAAGGCTATTCCTTCTGATCGCTATAGTAAAGTTACTCTGTATGATTTTGCACTGGGTTTTATGGGGCAGGCTTTTATTCAGTCAATGGTCAGATAAACTGCAGTGTAGCAGGCAAATTTTACAGCAGGTGCTGTATTTACAAGGCAACAATGGCCAAATTCTTATCTAAAGCTATGTAAGACCCTAAAGTGAAGATAGTAATCAAAAGTGGAAATGAATCAAAAATACAGAAATGATGAGAGAGAAGATAACTAAAAATAAGACAGACACTTGAAATTGAAAGTAGTAAATTATTCTTGTTTTTGAACATCTTCTGTAACTTCATTTGAAAGCTATGATTTACAAGAGGGACTGTTTTTTATTAAAGTGTAAATGAAAAAGCGTGTGATGTTAATTGCACAATTGGATCTACATTACCTATCCTGTGCCTTCCGAGTATAAAAAAGGGCAATAATCACATTGCATTCTCATTTGGGTAATACAGATTTTTAATTGCTTCTCAAGATGCAATCTGGAATATAAAACAGCTAAGTTTATCTACTTTCTATTTATTATTATTTTCCAAATATACTGATGCCAAGGACTGAAATACAAGGGATCTTAGGCTGGTCTGTAGAATATATTTAAAGCTGATGTTGGTGGATCTCTTGATTAAATTAGATTCGAAATAAAACAAAGCAAGAAAGCAAAATACTATGGCTTATACATGATTTGCACCTGGAAAGGCAAACAGAACTGTGCAGGACGTGCAGACATTGAGATAACGGAGCCAAAGCCTTCAGTATAACATATATGTTCATATTAGCAGCAAAATATTTGAACAGAGTAACTGCTGAAGAGCGGAAGCAATTAGGATCAGCCCAAGAACATATGCAAAGATACTTCAAGACCTGATCCACATTTACTTGAAATTTACTTGAAATTCTGATTGCTCACCTTGTACATATGGTCCTGTTTCAGGGTGTTCTCTGACTCTGAGAGTGTAAGGCTTCTTGTGGTCTGACTGTTTTAACAAATCTCGGACACGCTCATTATAGATTTCCAGAAAACTGCAAAAAATGTAACGTTCAGTACACACAATTGGAAAAAAAAAAAAACACAGAAAGCATTTATTTAGACAGTGTAAGTACCTGAATGTTGCACTGATCATTCATGACAAAGTTAATTACTTCACTATCCTGTTACTGTTCCTTCTTACACAGTACATGTAGAAAGAACTTACAGCAGCAAACTTCCAAGAAGCAAGAGGTATCCATTATTATATTTAAAAATTCATAAAATCTGCATTTTTAAAACAAGTAAGTTCAGATCCCCAGGTTGCCAAATGCAATGCTTCATTAAGGAGACTTCAGAATAAGAAAAGAATGGAGAATTATGACTCAGATTTAAGTTACACAAACAGTAAGTAAATTCTTCATGCAGTTCAGCTGTCTATACTAAACTGAACAGATAGTATGCAGAGATCTATACTAAGTTGGAAAACTAACAACAGTGCTTTCTCATCCATCCTCTACATTCTCCCTCTTAGCCCAAAACATTATTATTTGAGAAAATATCTATAAGAACAGTAAACCAGTCTTTGATTTGTTTGACTGTAACAATATATTTTTTGAAAGCATCCCTAGGATTGCCCAAGAGAGTGACACACTTACCTGACTTTTACTCTGCAAGATGCCGTCTGCTCTGAGTAATCATCTTTCCTTGAAAAGAGGCCCTGCATAAACCAGTCTATGTAAATTTTAAATACATCAAGAAAATCTAGCAGCTTAATCAAATGCAAGTGAAATTAATAAAAATAAGTACCTCACATATACGAGGTGTCAGCCCAATGGATGCCTTCAAATAATAACAAAAAAAATATTAAACAATATACTTGCTATTACTCATTCAAAACTCTTATTTAAATATGAGTTAAATTTAAAGAAAAGGACAGAATTATGGCACAGCACTGAAGCAATGACTGCATGGCAGATTACAACAAAGACCACTCTGGATTGTCATTCCGAACAGTGTGGCAGGGCTCTACTATTCCAGCTGAAGCACCTTGAGCATGAAATACTGCAGGAATTAGTATGCTGTACAATGCCAACTGTCTTAGCTTCACTGCAAATCCTACTCACAGCAAGTCATTTTAGAGCAACTTAAGCAGCATCAGTGAGAAATTTAGAGAGTTGTTCAATGTGAAGACACTGGGCATGCCTTTGTCAGAGGTGTTTCAGCATAAAGGTAGGATTACATAGTCTAGTTTGACTGGTTAGTCATATTTTGTTTTTCCTTATTTTTACTTCTTTTTGCTACAGAATCACATATCTTTGTGTTCTAGAGTTATAAATCTGATCTCTCAAAGAAAACAGGATATAGGCTGCTAAAATCACCCAAACTACAGAGTTTAAAATTTGCACAAATATACTAGACAGCACTAAAGTAATGCTATGTTTTTGATTAGCAAACTGTTATTTTGACATGATTGCTCATGCTTCAATGATTACACTGCTAACACACCCAGAGAAAGACTCTCAGACTTAGGTGAATCCCTCTATTGAATAGAATCATATTGCTGCTTGGGTAGGAAAGGACTTCAAAGATCATCTTGTTCCAGTCCCCTGAGATGGGTAGGGTTACTGGCCAGTAAATCAGGTACAAGATCAGGCTGCCCAGAGCCTCATCCAGCCTGGCCTCAAACACCTGCAGGGATAGGGCATCTACAGCTTATCTGGGCAGTCTGTTCCAGTACCTCACCATCCTAGAACAGAATGCTTTTAAAAGGAACATTTGAAAAAGGTTGAGGAGAGAGAAAAAGTCCAGATTTCTCGAGTAAATGGTTCTGGTTAGATTCTGGTTTCATTCTTCCTAGTTATGATCACTGTTCCACAATGAATAGACGTTACTAGATCAAAGAAAGAGTTCACTGAAGAAACAAATCACTTTATAAGCCGAGAATCTCTTAGAAAGATAACTACCTAGAATTTTCTTCAGAAAGAAATGATAATTTCAAGAGTTGGCTATTCTGAATTGCTAAAATATTTTCAAAACAATAACATTTTTCAAAATAATGTAGTAATGCAGATGACCTAGTTTATCCCTCAGTAACTCTAACAACTCTTCAGGCTTTCATAGAGTTAAGTTTGATTAAAAAAACCCAAACAAATAGAAAAGCAAGTTAAGATTTGACAAAGTCCAACTGCTGATGCCTGAATTAGCATGGGGATAGCAAATAGTGTCCCGTTTTGTCAATAGGCAACTCACATTTCACCAACAGCCAAGAACATTTACAGATAGGAAAAAAAATTGCCTTGTGTTACAGCCAAACAGAGGAATTTCTCAACTGATTGCACTGCACTGACAATGAAGACTAAAACAGTGTTTCCTGATATCCAAGCATCTTAAAATACAACAATTTCTACAAAATTAAAATTCATTTCAAAACTTGAAACAAAGAAAATATTAGTTTCTACAGGTCAAAGTACACTTTCTGCTAAATAAACATATCTTAAGTAGTGAGTGAAGCCTGTTATAAAAGTATTCCTATAAATTTTATCTGGATTATAGACTCTGCCTCGTATCCTGGCAACAGGTTTCACACATGGCAAGATGAGGGACATCTAAAAGAAATATTTCAACTACATCACATCTTCTAAAATTTTTTTTTTAACTGATCCTATGTTGTTTACCTAATTGTAAAGACTTGCCTCTCATTTTATATATAACAACAAGAACAACATACATAAGCATCCTGCACAACCAGCACATATCACAGTTCAAAAATAAAGCAATATCTCTGAGGAGCATCCCACCCTCAACCCCAAGTGTAAAATGAATGCTATAACTCACAGGTGTTCCCATCATTGTGTAAGTCTTTCCTGAGCCTGTTTGTCCATATGCAAAAAGACAGATGTTGTATCCTCTAAATGCACCTGACAGCACAGAAGTGCCAAGGTCCTGGAACACCTGGAAAGATCAAAAGAGACAGAACAATTCATGAATAATATGCCTCCCTAGAAACATTCTGCATTACTTGTAGATGTTCCGGTTTTAATAATATCACGTGAACAATGAGTTTCATAGTATTTGTCTTTCTAATCTATCAGACACAAGGTTAAGTGTCCAGCATTTGCCTGTTAGCTGATCCTCCAGAAACTGATATACTGAGCACAGTGCTGACACCAAGTAGTGTTTACTTGCACTTCCCTGCCTGTCATCTTCTCTTATTTTATGCTTGGAATGGAGATCCTTATTTTATCCCCAAACCTTCTACAGTCCTCTGCATAAATCTAAACAAATATCATGATCAATGCTACTTGAAGCAGTAACATCAATAGCAGCATCGGACAAGATAATTACAGGTCAAAAACAAAGCAAAGTCTAACCCAGAGACTGTGAGCCATACCTTGCCCAAGCAATACTTCTATCTGATCCACGTGGTCAGGAAGTGATGCCACAAATTTCTAAAATGCTTTCTTTTCTGTTCATGCCACATGCACAGTGATGCGTGTCCTGATTATAACACAGACTCTGGAAGAGTTGCCACCAAATCAGCATCAGCAACTTCTAAATCTTGCACTGGTTTCCTTGGGGCTGCAGAATTTGGACCATCACAGCTAGACTGCCCATGTAGACAGCTCTGAATAATAGCTCCCTCTGCTTTCCCTTTCCTTTTTCAGAGACACAGCCGCCCCAGATTGTGGCCATGTTCTCAGGACATCAAAGCTACCACAGACCTCTTGAAAGGATACCTGGCAAGGTTTTCTAGGAAGTGCAGAGTGGATCAAAAAGTTCCTGTAGGCTGGCTGCCAATTTCTTAGCATAGCATTAGCTCTCCAAAAGAAGCACTGTGAGTGTTAATACTTTTGCCTTTCACATAGAAAACTAGCTTAGAAATACAGAGAGATGCATAGGATTTCACTATATTCGTGTTGCAAAATCTTATCAATTGCCAGTCATTTCTTTCTCTACTGGACAGCTAAATATATCAGTTAGATAAGAAATTAAATAGCAAAACATATTTCATAGATATCATTCCACCTAAACTGCCTAGAAAAGATTAAAAAAATTATCTCCTGAAGCTTTTAATTTCAGATTATATTTCAACTCAAGGTGACAGAAGGTGCTAATTTCCAGCTGAAAAAACAATAATAATCCCATTCAGAGGAATTTGGCTAGCCCCACCCATATTCATAAGGATATGTAGAACATGAGAACATCTGCTTCATTAGAATTATCAGATCAAGGACCTTCTCAGTTCATGGAGAGCCACAGATAACAGTTTAAAGTCATAAACAAAATAAACAGACACAGACTGCTAAGCAGGAGGTCCATAGTCCAGCCAGGAATATTAAATGGGTAGAAACTCCATGCTGGTTGTTCAGGAATTCAGCAGAGAGGCGCGAATGAGCGTATGCACACTCACTAGAGAGCACCAAGCTGGGCTACCAGATGAGCAGAAGATCCACAGAGCAGGGCTCAGGATCTATGTAAGGATATTAGATTGGCAGAGGGCCTGTACTGGCATCTGAGGAATCTATAGTGATATACATTCTTAGACCTTAGAGTTAGAGTACACTTAAATATCACTGAAAATATCACCAGCCAACATCAGTTCTGACCAGAAGAATAGGAAGAAAAGTCTCGTCTGCCTATGCTTATGTTTCATGCAAGTGCTGATACTGCTGTATGTGAATGCTGCTGAAGGCAGAGCCCTCTGTGGCATTTGGTGCAGGAGGCTGCATAAGCATCCTGCGTCCTCTGCCCTTGTCAGTGACCATGTTATTGGATTACAGTGAAATTCACTACTGGTTGAAGCTGCAAAAGGAAAAGTAGCTGCCTCACCCATCAGGCTGAGATGAAAAGACCTCCAGGTCTCCAGGCACACAGTGGTGGCCTCCAGGGGCAGAAAGAATCTTAAGGTTCTGGAGTCCACATGGGGCAATGGCCTCACCAGTGGTCTACACACATTTAATCATATTATCAGAAGCAACTATTTATGGCCTTTCACTAAATAAAATTCAAGGGTCCAGAATACACTAAGAACTACTAGTTTACTTGCAGCACATCTGGCTAGTAATCCCTTATGAAGGACAACATGCCATAAAAAGGTCAACTTTGATGAACAGAGAGATAAGTATGCAATATTATTAGCAAAACACACTGACTATGCATAGTTTATGAACGAGTACATAAATAACAGATATATTACTGTGATGGTTAAAAGTTATTAAAATAAATGTTGCATTGCATACATAAATATCAGTAGAGAGAGAAACATGAAATCAAAACATGTGCCATGAGAAAGGTTTAGAATCCTTATAAAGAACCCAGAAATGCAAATGGTAGAGAAGAAAGCTACTGAGAAGGACATGGCAACATCAGTTCTACTGTGCTACAATGGAAAGAAAGTGCATGATTTAAGAGAAGAACATCATCCTGCCCTATGGAGTCTAAACAGGCTGAGTGTTAGCAGCAAAGGGGCTAGGCAAAAAAGTGTAAGATAGCTATGACAGCTGTGCATTCAAAGCACCAGGAAAAAGAATGGTGAAAAAAAGTAGTACAAAGTGGGTTCTGAGTCTTGTAGGTAAGGAAGAAAAGTGTATTTGATTTGGTAATGGGAAAAAGGAAGCTTCTTCCTTCCAGCAGCAGAATGGAATTACCACTAAAAATCCTCTCAGAGCTTTTACAAAAATAGTTATTCTCTCGACCACTCCAGATGTAAATTTTTCTTTATGCCACAACGAGAACAGGGACAAAATTGTTCCATATAAATCATGTACATACTGGAAAGTATAAAACAAGATCACAGGCAGCACTTCACCCAGGAGACTTGTTGCCTTCTGAGCTGTGGGAAAGTCCAAAAGCCGGGATTAGGTTGGGGGTTGGGTTTTCTCAGAGATTGCTTGTAGCACAGTTTCAACATCTGTTTTTACTTACATCTCTTCTTCTATATGGAAGCTCCACTTAAAAATAGTAGTTGAATAAATATATCAAAATGTGCAACGAGGTCTGTTACTTTTTACTTTACTTGATCTCTGAGATTCAGAGGGACCAACTGCAGTGGGATTTCTTGCATGAATAAGCTCTACAGAACTTGACCCTGTATTTGTTACAGAGTTCACTTTCATGACATATTCTTAGCACTTTGCTGCTCCTAATTTACTGTTTTTGAGGGTTTATACCTTGATTACTTTTGGCTAAATGTGGACAGTATACAACGTATCCCTATTTTATCCCAGCCCAGTTTCCACTTCTCAACTGAAAGTCACTGTTTGTTCCACTGATCTTAACAATCTCCTAGCAGAAAAACAATCACAATTAACAACTGGAGTTGAAAAGCACACAAACCTTGGCCATAATCATGCCACTGCTCTAGAGCATAGCGATAAGTATCAAGTAAGCTACGTCCTAACCACTCATTATGAAGATTTTTTTCAATAAAACCAATGAAACTCTCCCATTCTCAGTTAAGCTGTACTGAGGAGAGTAATGCCATAAGTTTGGGGCTGACATTTATAACAGATCAATGTTTGTCTTCAATGAAGTTATTTGGAAAAGCATATGAGAATTAATGGCAGCAATGCAAATCACTGTAACAGATTCTTGGCACAGCTTATCTACGTAGGCTGTAAGACAAGTTCTTTTATGTTGTACAGCCTACAGAAGACCACAAAACTGATCCAGGGGATGGAACACCTCTCCTATGAGGACAGCCTGAAACTACTGGGGCTGTTCAGCCTGAAGAAAAGAAAGCTCCAGGAGACCTGATAGCAGCCTTTCAATATCTAAAGGGGGGCTATGAGAAGAAAAGGGACAGACTCTTTAGCAGGGTCTGTAGCGATAGGATAAGGGAAAATGGTTTCAAACTAAATGAAGGGGGATTTAGATTGGATATAAGGAAGGAGTTCTTCTCAGTCAGGGTAGTGAGGCACTGAAATGGGTTGCCCAGGGAGCTGGTGGATGCCCCATCTTGGAAGACATTCATGGTCAGGCTGGATGTTGCTCTGTGAAACCTGATGTAGCCATAGGTGTCCCTGTTCACTGCAAGGGAATTGGACTAAGTGGCCTTTTAGGGTCCCTTCCAACTCAAACAGTGCTATGATTTTGTTTAAAGTTGTTTAAAACACTGAAGATGACAAAAAGTTATCTAAAGGTTATCTAAGATTCTAAACTGAACTGCCACAGGCCAGGACACCTCTGAGACAAGGCACTTAAATCCAGAGTAGAATAAAAAGTCTCTCTTGAAAGAGTGGCTCAATGACTTTCAGTATCTTGGAATCTGATCCAAGTACAAGACAGTACAAGCCAGATCTGAGTATTAAAATGAGGTTGGGGAACTCCCAGGCAAAACGACAACTACTGAGGACCAGTGACAGCAAAAAGATGGAATGAAAACAAATTGGGACTGAATAAGAAGAGGTTAAGGGAGAAAAGGTGGGACTAGTGTCTACTGGGAGCAAGAAATCTGGGAGAGACAGAGGAAAGACTGAGTTTTGGAGCTAAAGCAAAGGAAAACATTAGACTGTGTTGATAGTATCAGTTGATACAGAGGACAAAGATACCTAGGGAGAAAAGCGTAAATGGCACAAGTTTCATAGATCTGGAGCCTAGATAGCAAGATTTTTGGACTGGAATCAGGCAGAAGAAAGGAAAGGAATAAGAAAATGCAGGAAGCATCATCTTGAAGTTAACAGGAGCAAGGTGAATATGTGCTCGTTTCCCTTCAGAATACCCATATGTAATACACTCAGGAATTTAACATGTCCCATTGTACGCAGAGGTGGCCTAAAAGCAGTCTGTGTACTCCATTCCAGTTTAGAAACCTGTTTATCAAATGGTAGAATCTCTTACAACAGAAATAAATGCAGCTCAGGAAAGCATCTCAGTTCTATAGTACTGTTTCCTCAGTAGGAACTGCCTTTCTTTCTGCAAATTCATAAAGGATTTTCAGGAGTTATTAATTGATCGAGTTATAACAAAACAATCTTCACAAGCTTGCACACCTTTTTGATAGCAACATGAGCAATAACATCTGCACAGAGCTAGAATCCTGGAAGAATGGTATTTTACTTCTAGTTCTGTTGTTCAAACTCTTGTATGACATTGTGCAATCCATTTAAGAATTTTATGGTCCAATATTCCTATGGGTAAAGTGTCAGTAGAAAATTGTGGGGTGTTCTCACTAGTGCTCATAAAAGTACTTGTGATCTTGTCTTGAAATGCTATGAAAGTTCTAAGTGTTCAAATCATGGTGCTCAGTATCTCTCAATCCAGAGTGAACTTCTTGAAAGAAGTTCCAGTTAAGCTAAGCCCAATGGTGCTTACTCTCCATTAATTACACAGGGCTACTCATGCTGCAATTCAAATGTTTCAAATCAATTTTTGAATTAGGTCTCAAAAGACGATATTTTACTACAATCAAACTTGGCAGCTCAGAAAACAGTATGTTTTAACCCTATTATGATAATGAATTAGAATTTCAAAAAGTATTTATTGAAAACCTATTAAAAGCTGTTTTGAACTGTTCTGTATTTGTTCTGATAAGTTACCCTCCCTCATTCTGTGAAGATAAATTATAATTTATTGACTTGACAAGTCTCAAATCAGTCAGAAAACCTCTTAGCTTCAGTGTAGTGCTGAAAAAAAAAAAAAAAGGAAAAGCAAAGCATAGCAATGAATTCATAACATGCTTAAAAATAAGAGAAGTAATTGAAATTAAAGCTTTTTCTGTGCTAATATCAGGGGCATTAGTCCAAGTTCCATCAGCATCAACAGCTGTATGTCATACAAAATGTATGACAATTAAGCTCTCTGGACATGTGTACTAACATATTTCATTATATAATGAACACAATTGTGTTTTTTGTTGTTCATAAGAAAAAAAAGAGATTCTTCTGAGATTCTCTCAATTCTTTCTTCTAAAATGAAACTTCAAGAGCATAAGGTTTGTCAAGAAACATGAGCTGCACTTAGCTTCCTGCAGACTGTATTCCAGTTGGCCAAAAACTCTGAGTCTTCCATGTGTGGCTGCTCTACGTGATTGGAAGTGTTTAGTTTGCTCCACACAAGAATGTTTCTTTCAGCAAAGCCTTTAATGGCTTTGATATGCCTTGTTTCTGCACTCACCCAGCTGTAACTGGTACATATCCCATGGTGATTTATGAAACAAACTTATTACCATCCAACTGTGTTAATAGTGGGGGAAAAAAACATGTCTTTCTGAAGAAGTTAAGAGGGTGTATTAAGACAACTGTTGTCATCCAAGGTATTTTGCTGGTGTGCTTATTCTGAAGTGGCCAGTTTTCAGTTCCAACCTAGTAAATCCAAAATCATGTGAATTAGTCCTCACAATAGAATTTTTACTACAAATGGGAGAAAGGGGAAGGCTTGGTCTAAAACTAAGCTGTGTCCTAATCATACAGCTGAGAAATACCAAAATGCTGTCCAAGTTGTTGCAATATGCACTTATTTGGGGTTGAAACTGTTTTACAACAGATATGAATCACTTTGAGATAAGAACAAATCACTGACGTAATTTGAAATCTATTTCAATACTGTTAGAAAACACAATACATTTTTCAGAGAGATAAACTATTTGCAGAATAAGTACAGTTGTGAAATCTTATATTAACAGCTTTACTGTAAGCCACAAGCACAGACAGATTGCAGTAGGACGCCTGCCCCTAAGAAACCACAGAGGATCATATAAAATCAAGACAAGAATACCTATTAAAGTAAAACACTTTCAACTCTTAGGCACCAATCAAAGCTTTAAAACTTATTCCTAACTCAGATAAAGAATCACGGAATTTGATTTCTGAAAAATCACAGTGTTAGTCATACTGGAAAAAAGACCATTTAAACTTTTTTTTTTTTTTTTTAAACAAGTTTATATTTACAGGTTTATGCCAGTGAGGCAAATACTTCTATCATTCAGGCAAAAATATAACGAGCCTCTGTGCAAAGACTTCTCAACTATCTCTTTTGTTGGCTTCAGAGTCAAAATTTATAGTAGCTTTTCTACTTCTTTCTTAAATAGTTTTCAAGATATTGAAAGAAAAAAAAACCCTTTTATTAGCCTGAGTATATTGAATTTTATCATGAGACTTGCACATGTATGCATAAGTACGCATACCAGACATATGACGATAATTTCTTCTGGAATGGATAGACATACTTTTTGTGCTAATGCCAAGAAGAGACAAAATAAGGCAAGGAGCACCTCTAAACAGACACCATAAGTGTAAGACATTTATAATTAACAGTGTTGGTTTGGGACTTTGTTACTTTACACTGAAATCTCTGCTTGGATGTTAAAAGCATGAAGCTTTTTGGTTTTAGCATTCACTTTTTTTCAAAACAGTATGTTTAACTTCATAACAAAAATTTTACCACATTCTATTTATCCCAACTGCTAGGGTTTATTATGTAGCCTCTATATATACTAATATTTTTCTTTTCTTTGAACTCTACATTACTACCATACCAATAGTGTCTCACACAAATTAATACAGAAGCATGCTGGCTCTCAGATTTTCTTTTGATCCTGACAAACAGCTGGATATTATTAAACTCTCCTTTAATGCACACGATTCAAAATAATCCTAGTGAATACTTAGCACGAACCACAGTTAACAATGAGTATCTTTGATTTTTCATTGAATTAATAACCTATAAGTAGGACAGTTGATTAAAGCAAATACGTATATTACACTGTAACTAAAATGGCATCTCTACTATGTGATAATGTCCTTTCTACACTAATAAATGCTTTAATTTCAAAGATAATGAGTGCATTTTAACAGGAATAAAGTTTTGGTAATATATGAATTCCAGAAGTACAAAACTGTCCATTCTTAGCTCAATCAGAAACTGAATCTCAGAAGGAAACAAAAAAAGAGTTGTTTAAAGCTACAGTAAATTGTCTGTTATGCTTGAGGGTTGAATACTTTGGGAAAATGAAATGTATGCCAAGTCTCAGAGAGATGGAAAAAAATCCAGTAAATCTACAGGGACAGCACACGATGTTGAGCTTGCAAATTTCTGGAAATAAAAATTACCGATATATCACTTTTGTGTATTTTTAACTCTAAGTACTTTCTGGTAAACAATGCTTGCATTTGGTTTAGCCATTGGGCTGGGACAAACTCTGACCAGAGCACAAGTGGAAGGAGGTGGAAGATGGAGGAGTGTGAGTTGCACTATTTGGGATCAGCAAGATAACAGAACTGTTTTCATATCTGAGTGCTATAGTATCCCTTTCCTGATTTGCATGTGTCTGAAATGGTCAGTATTTCTATCCTCATTAGGAACCTGAACAGATCTTGGAAATTTCAGAAATTTCAAGGGAATATGGTCAAGGACAACAAACAGACAAAAAAAAGGTATTTTTTATAATGGGGTTTTGAATAAATAAAATCATCTCTTATTACAATCATAGTTCACAAACATCAGAGTGAACAAAAAACTCACTAAAAGAAAACCGCTTGTACCATAAAACATTAGCCTAAACACCGAATAATAACACAAATTCCCATCACTTAATAAGTGAAAACCATAAAAAAGTTATCTTCTTGCACAGCACAGTTTAAAAATAGCCTTTTAAAATACTGCTACTTTAATGGAAGAGAAAGAGTCTGAACTTATATAGAACCAATATGGCCAACAGCTGCTCCTCACTATAGGACAAATAGTTGACTTTATAAACGCTGAAAGACTCAACCACTTCATTCCCACTAAAGATTTGACATGCAAACCAACAATTAAAAAGATACCTCATGAGTAGGTAGAAAGCTTCAGGACATCAACATGACAATTGCAGTTGACCCAGACACAAAATGGATTTACTTAAAATAAAATGTGTCATTATTTACTATATGGACAAAATTGCTCTCAACCAGTAAGTGAGGATAGTTTAGGCAACTGCATGAAAAATATAAAACACAAGAGGCTCAGTTCTGCAGTATCCATTTGCCACTGCCTCCACAATAAGGAGCAGATATGCAGTATCTCATGTAGCATGATTCCCTACAGAATTTGACCCACCTACAGCAGTAAACGCCCAAATTATGACTAAATTCTGTTTTAATTAAATTGCTGCATCTGATATATAGCATCCAAGGCTTGTGTTTAAGATGAAAAAAATTATTTCATAGAATAAAATTATTCAGAAGTAACCATTTCCTGCCAAAACAATGGGAGCTTTTGTACTAAAAATTTCCCAAAACCCCAAAGATCAATTTAAATAAAAAAGGCAGAAAGAGGATTCAAGGAAGGAATATCTGAAAACAAATCTCGGCTTTTACTCCAATAATGCAAGGCTTTTCTGCACGTGTTTTCTCTTAAAGAATATTAAACAAATGTCAACTGAGGGGCTTTCTGTACACAGACAGAAAACACAAGCAAAAGGAAGCGCATTATGCGGATCAACTGCACAGAACCCTCTACTGTGACATTAGGATTACTTCAGCAACATTATCCCATTCAAAGCAAATAGAAGAGGGAAATAAAATCAACAAAAACCAAGCACTGGTCCATTAGTTTGGGAACATTTCTTCTCTCTTCTTGTTAAGAGACCACAGCTCCACAGCTATAGGATTACTTCTCTCCCTTCCCTCTATCCAGTCTTTTCAGTTTCTTTTCCCAGTTGAACAGGAAACCAAGTGAAAGAGCAGGCTTTCCTTCAGCTCGAGCTGCTTGGCCTGTGGTACGAGCATTTGCACCACAACTTGAGAGAGATTGGTTGTGGGCTCTGCCAACAAGCTTCCTGCATGCTCTTAAATCCTTTTGTGCTTTAATTCCCCCTGGGAAGGATAACAATCATGTCTTTGTTCATCTATCAGCTGTCATTTTTTCCAGTGCAAAAGCTATTTATTGTGTGCGTCATAATGTACATACATTCATGCTGTTAACATAGTGTAAGTCAAGCTTGGTTAAAGTATGTGGGTGGAACTGTTATTTGTGACTTTTTCCTAGCATTTTACATGGCAAATAAACATGCTATCCTTCTGGATAGAGGGTGAAAGAATGAGATAGTTCAGCCAAGTAGGCTGAACAGTCACTTTGTATTTCTGCTGTTTTATCACCCAAATACACAATCATGAAAATACACCTCATTTGTTTATCAAAAAATGATTTTGTTTTGAGAGAGAAACACCCCTATGCTTTCCACATTCATCTAATTTATAGATGCTGTGACAAATTTTTAAAAGTGCTTTATCAGTAAGGGCACAACTCCATCTGCTTTTAAAAATAAAAAAGATATATAAAAATTGCTGGTGTTTCATTGTAAAGATCAACCTGAAAGACAAGATAGCCATCACAAAAACATCACCTGCTATTTTCATCAATCTGTACAGAATCACATTCGTCACTGAACCCTCCTTTCCTGCCCAGTGGGGATTCTTATCATGCTATCACTGGATAAAAGAGCAGTCACAATCTGAACACAACAGCTGTACAATCCAAAAACCAGTGTGTGACACTCACCAACATCTGACTCGGCTTAGTTCAGATACAGTTGTGGTGATAAACCTCTCTACCTAGAAAACAACTTATGTATTCATTAAGGAAGCCAGAAATCAAGATTTACACACTTGATTTTGTGCCATACATGAATTGAATTCTGCTGTTACATCCAGCCTTTGAATCAGCATAGGTGAATTCTACCCATTAAGGACTGAATGAATCCCTTTCCATTTAGCTTAGTGTAATGCAAAGCATTACACACCAACAGACGAGACACGATAAAAAAAAACACAGGATTTTTGCTTAAGCCCACCCTGTGCAAGGGAGTGGCTACTCCATAGCATCACCCTATTACCTAGTTCTTTAAAATTTCTGCAAGTTTTAGAGGAAAAAGGAGAAATTTACAAATAGACAGATAGCTATGCACAGGCTGCAATCAAACAGCCTAGTAAGCAGGTGTGCAACAGCTTTTGTTGCACGGTGTGAGCAGTGGGGGATGTGGAGGTCTGAGTGCTGTTGTGGGCACGCGTGAGCCTTTGGCTGAGTTGAGGAGCAGGATTTGCCTCTGCTCTGTGCTTCTCCACTGAAACACAGTGAACGAAATTTCCTGATTGAACTCTGGCCAGAAAACCCAAGAAAAGAATCTTAGGGAAAACTTCAGATTTTCTAAGGGATGATGTCACAGCAGGAAGAGCAGAGAGCCCTTTACAATCACGCTGCTTTACTCCACCGACACCCAGTAAATATTTTATCTATTCCACTCCCCTGGCCCAGATGTGACTACATGTCCTCTACTGCCTTAAAAGCAGAAAAATCACGTGAATCGCCAATTTAAGTATTGTGATTAAAAAAAAAAAAAAAAAAAAAAAAGGCAGTTTTAATGATGTCGTCTTTAAATAAACAAAACAGAGAGCTGTTCTGGTTCAAAATTAAAAAAACAACAACAACAAAACACAAAACCAACTCCCTTTCGCAATGGAAAGAGTAAGGAATAAGTAACAGATAATGAAGTTATAAATATCCCACATTTCTCCCACCATGGCCTGCTCTTGGCTGGGATCCCAGGTCATTAGCGGATGTCTGCAATTCCATGTGAAAGGAAAGTAAAGCAAAACAACAAAAATTACTAAGTTTTATTGTTTAAGGCAGCAGGGACAAGTATCAATTCTCAGCTGTTTCTAACAATAACAGCCCATTAATTTTTTAAGAGAGGACAGAGGATGGAAAAAGATTGTTCCTTAATTCTATTACAAGGATGAGAAAGAGGAGCAGTGATCCAAATTTTTCAGTAATTCAGTAAGGGCTAACCATCTACTGAAATAGTTGAATACAGTGCAGTGACGTTATCAAGATAATATTTCTGCCTCTCCCCTCCACCCCCTTCAGCTGGAAATGGGTATTCTCTTTTAGTGCATCAGCTAATTCAAGTTGCTACTTTTGTTATTTGATCATTAGCTCTTAAAATCACTGCACTGGAAAAAACAAATCTTAAGTCTATAAAACACACTTTCTTAGAAATAAGCTAGTTTCTCCACTTTCATACAACATCAGACAGCATTATGGAAAGAAATCACTGGATGGGTGAACCTTGCAAAAATAAATGCTCATGGGGCTCACCAGTGCTTAGCTTCAACTGCATCTCAAATGCCAGTTTTCATGAGTACAACTACGATGGTTGGTGGAAGGAGATACAAGAATTGTTTTAATATACTATATCCTAAGTTTTCTCCATGTAAATAACATAAGTTAATAAAACCCCAAAACTCATAAAAGTGAAAAGCCAGAATGACCGCTTTTTAAATGTTACACTGAACCTTGACTTAAAGAAGTATTCCCCAAAGACTTCTAAAAGCTCAAAAAACGCAGCACTGAAAGTTACTTCAACAGTTTCATTTTTAAACTATTTTCACTCTCCAAATGCAGAACATAAAAAATATAATGAAATGCAGCTATTACAAATTCTCCACTTTTTAGCGGACTGCATTAGTAGCAGCACATGTATAAATGAGCTTTGGATTTCTTGCAATAATCTTGTTTTCCTTTAAATTATTGCTCCCTTATAGTAGAGATGAGAAGGTTCAAAAGACACTGATTTGTGCTACACAGCAGTCACATCTAGTTTTGTCTTTCACATAAAGGAAAAAATTGTAGATTACTGCATTTCTGATAGTTTTAGGCATTAGACTTGAGATTAAGTCTGTTTTAGCCATTAGAGGTTTTTTCTTCTCTCTTGTTGCTTGTTTCCTGGGTATAAAGGATTTCCAAATATATGAGATAGCAAATTTAAAATGACATGCTTTCTGATAGGAGAGCTTGGCCACTTTTCTGAATACGTGGAGGGCGTACTGCCAAAAGAACAGGTTGAGGAATGCATATCCCATCATCATCCCTATTTGCAAATCTGCAGGTTTCAGTCCAGGCACAAGAGAAGAGACAGCTATCTTCATGAAACATGGTTCACAATGGAGGGATCTGCTCCTCTGTTCTCACTGGTACTGGGACAAGCAGCCACGTTGTCTCCCTGGATTAAAGCCCTTTACAGTAATGAAACTGCCTGTACATGCACCTGGCTGCTCAGAGGACTACACATCTTCCTACAAAAAGGACATGATGGAAAAGTATACAGACTTGTATGAAAACAGATCACTTCGATGTTTACTGAGAAGATTCAGAAGCAGCAGTCAGATTCCTAGGAAAATTTCCTAACTTTGGCTTAGCTTTTCAAAAATTGTTGCAGCGTTACGTTTTCGCTTCTTCTTCCTTAAAAACATTATCTAAAAAAAATTTGTAGAAAGAAAGAAAGAAAAGAATGCTGGAATGCAGTCTATACTACTCACCACAACTATTTTAAAAAGTGTTTTGAACTCATACAAGATACTTTCTAAATTTAAATGGTTTTAGTAGTTTCCGGGAGAATCCAAACAACAGGAGGCAATATAAGGTCACTTCTGAGTTCAGGGAAAGGGCTCTTGGCATTTCACTCTCAGCAATATATTAACAACAAATTTTGCCAGGACTAGTGGTTGAGGAAATTGTTAATTCCACTCTACTGCCAGGTTAGCTGCCCCTGTGCATTTTCAGCTTACAAGTACTGAGGGGCAGCACATTAATGGCCAAAGGTGCAATGAGCAATCACAGCTCACCTTATTAGAAACACCACACTCAAAAGACTGCAAGGACTATCAGTTCCTTCCATATTTGCTCCCTTCCTGACAGAAATTACTGGATGTTTCTACTATTTTATACAGTCCTTCTCTTACCCAAACACTTCATATCCAAACCTCCTCAAAATGGTAAAACATACCACAAAGATCACAAACGCTTCCTACTTTGTTAAATAGACAGAAAGCAAAAAGCAGTAGGAAAATATCTACAAAATCAATCTCCCCAGTACTTTCACAAGGCAGTAACACTGCCAAATATTTTCAAATAGAAAACCATGCAGGATCTGGTAAAGATTAGAGAACAAACTGGCATCAAAACCAGCAAATTCTTAAGTCTTAATTATAGATGCATAGTTCTGTATCATTGCAAGCCCAGTGATAAACCAAATTTTGGTATTATGAAGACAAAGAAGGACTGTCAGAATGTAAAAAAAGAATTCTTCATATTATGTCAAGTCACTTCCTTTGAAGATAATACTAGAGTTTCACTGAAATACATAATACTTACCAGGAATGAAAGGAAAAAAAAAAATCTATAAAACTATTCAGGGCTGCACTTGATTGTCTAAGTGAAACAATATTTTTTATCCATGATGAACTACATTAAGGTGGACTGGTTTGTTTTTTTTGTTTTAAAATGAGACATAAGGTAGAAATTTCATCAGAAATCTCATTAGAAATTTTATTAGAGATTTCCCAAGTTGACGATGCATTAGATTTTATTTCCTTACAAATTAGAACCTTGTGTTAAAAAACACATTAAAAAGACATGAAATGAGCAAATAACTGGATGTTCAAAAGAATGACTTAAAAAGGATTGAACAACAACTTTCATGTATTCACATGACGTTTTAAGTAACTCTCCATCATTCTGTATTTGCTCTCCAACATGTTGGTGCAATATTTTTATGATGAGACATAAATAGAGCAATTATAGTGACGGTGTGCTGAAGTTTATGGGTGATTTTCATACAACTCTGCTAGTTCAGATGATAATTTCATGCTTATCTTTTTTCAGTACAATGACTTACAGTAGATACATAGAGTGTTTCTTGCATCCCACATCCACATTGTTTGCTCTCCTCAAAAACAATCCTAGCATCTACAAATTCTGCCTGTTTTAGGAGATAGCTGCAAGGTCTGATCAAAGCTGCACAAACAGGTAGTACTCTGTACAAATCAGAGTATTTCACTTGTAACACGTCATTTTTATTAGTTCCTCAACTGCCTAATCAGTAAACCCTGACTAGAAAAGGATTTTTAAAAGTCTACCTTTCTTTCATACCATTCAGTGCATATTGTTGTTTCCTCTAGATTTCTTTATCAAATAATTTCCCCCTCCAGCTCCTTTTGTGCATTTTTTAAAAGTACCCTTAAAAGAATATAATGTAGTTCACAGGTATGTAACAACAGAACAATGAAGTTATGGCAAAATATTCTAAAATGTCATTAATGTGTTATTATTCTAAGCAACATTAACCAGTTCATTATTTCCAACATGCTTAATTACTCCCAAATTGCCATCTCCATTTCAAGTATATTGCATATGCAATCCCAGCAAATTAATATACAGGTATATATGTTATTTAAAAACCAAGAGAAAAACTGTATTGGAATATAAATGGACTACAGTGTTATTACATTGTTGTTTAGGAAGCGTAGCATAGATAACTGACAAGTCTATATCACTTTGAACTTAACAAGAATACACTTCAGCTCTTACATGGATTATTTATCCGTGCCCATATCTCATGCTGCCTCATCAATAACGTTACACAGTAAATAATCTATAGATACCTGCACTGCAAACAGTAAGAAAAGCTAGTTGATACTCTACAATAAGTGAAATAAGTCTGTAAAGTACAAAAAGCTTCTGGGTAGACAGTAACTGTCTTTTACATCAGAAGCAACTTACAACTTATGTCTGTTTCTGGGAGGAAAGGGAGAAGAAGGGAGCTCAATTCTGCACTCAACTATGTCAGCATCTTTTTCGTTCTCAGAAAAGGTTATGCACATTACTTGCAAGCTGTGCCCATCATGAAATAAGCTGCAAGGACTTAACATGCAGCCTGAATTTAGTAATGTTTTCTTATGGCTAGGTCTTAAAAGAATTAAAAAAAAAAAAAAAAGAAAAAAAAAGGAACATTCTCTTTCCTTCAAGTGACAAGTTACCTGTGTCTTGCCTAACCTTGTAGGTCTTATTAATGTTTCTTAAATGTTTAAAAATGTATTTAAAATAGCTGCAGTTACTACCTCAAATCTGTTAATTAGGTTCTATTTTTGTTTTGTCTCTCTTTTCTGCCTCCTATGCCTACTTCCCCCTTGGCAAGAGGAATGAGAAGTACTTTTCTATCTGTAGAGCAGAAAAAAAAAACAAAAACAATCAAGCAGAAGAAAAGAACAATGCAAAAGGAAGATATAAAACATTATAGAAAATTTCAGGGATCTCTGACACAATATGGATGTGGTGAAGAACATGTTCCCACGTTCTGCAATCAGATAGAAGATCCATCACAAGTCAAGTGCCTGAATTAGTGAATACATATATGAAAGAAACTACAGCGTATAGCAGAAGGTGAAAGAAATAGCTCCCTATTCAGAACCAGTCCTAAGTGTATCAAAACCCCAGGACAATGTCACAGTGCACACACACACTGCCAGACATAACGGACAGCATATTAAAAAAGGGTTATTGGTGCTTTGTACACACCATTAAGCAGAGGTATTAAATAGCATGTAAAAATTCCAGCCCCCAAAACTGAATCTCAAGATCTAATCCCTCTGCTGGGAGCAGAATTCTTCACTTCCAACCACAGCTGCACGCACACTGTTGACTATTTCCTACCCCGCAAGGAGTGGTCAGTTGCAGTGCCAGTGTAAATGGCCACAGAGTTCCTGTTGGGAATGGACATGGCCCTGCCAGTTCCTCAGCTGTGCCCAGAAGCTATAGTGAGAAGTGCTGGCTATCCCAGCCCAAACAGAAGCAGGAACTGCTCCTTTGATACAGTAGTGTAGGTGATCAAGCTGTGGGGCTCAGTGAATATTCCCTGACATCCATCTGAACTTAGTTTATTTGTAAAGGTGTTATGAATAAAAGTACATCAACTCTATGTTAATAAAATGAGGAGTTAAACACAACCTTGTGATATCTTTTGCTCTCCATCGTGACAATTACATTTAGTTGTAGAAAGCCACTTACAATGATAATAGATGGAGTAGAAAAAGGTTACGTTCTGCATACTGTAGTGAGCAATACAATTATGCAAATTAAATGCAGTAGAATGAGAGACAATAAAAGTGTGCTGTACCAAGCAATATCAAGTAATAGGAATGAGGCAAAGGAGAACAACGTGAGGAGCTGGAAGCAAGTTTCTATAACCCTTCAAAATTTCTGAGATTTCAGACTAAAAAATGTCTTTAAGGTAATGACAAGTTTCTGCTGAATTGGAGTTTAAGTTAAAAACAACAAAAGCTGCTTAAGCACAGAAAGTTCTTAAGAACAAGAGCTTTGCAATACAAGCAAAACATCAATGCTTCAGTAATAAATTCGTATTGACTATCCCTCCGGACTCTAAACATGATACATATTATTTTTTATTTTTCTATTTCAAAGCAGCTCTTAAATAGCTCTTGGTTGTAAAAACACACACACAAAAAAGGATAAAAGCAAGAAGGTCCTACATTCTGTTTAGCTACTGAAAAAGTCAGCAAAGTCAGAAACACATTTTGATGTGGAACTTTCTTTGTATCAGCAAAGAGATTGTAAAATGCAGCAATAAAGAAAAAAATATCAGCCACTCATAAACTACTCTGGCCATTATCTTCAGTCATTAAGAAAAAGGAACACAACTAAGAGCATCAAAACAAGATAGACAGGCAAGGAAAATGACTTTACAGTAGTATCACTGAGGACATCACAATTGACGTGTCTGGTGCAAGATAACCCCACTGTCACCTTTGGAAATGACATTACCTATACAGAGAAGGGTCCTGGAGAGGCTTCATGAGAGGGACTACAGAAGACCAAGGCCCACAGGAGGCAAGAAAAATCACACGGGGCACAACGTTCACAGCTGAAGATATGCTTTCTAGCACTTCAGAGAGAAATTGTAGGGAACTTGTGTTTCCAGGGCACTATAAAAGGAATACCTCCTGATCATACTCCAAAGTGCTGAGGTCAGACTGGTTGGTCGCACAGTAAAGCGAGTCCAGCAGCCTAGGTCATGGACAGCTCTGATGTGACAGGGCTTGCTTCAAAAGACTGGGAATCATTGCTCAGCTGGGTAGATAATTTTTCCTTGGTCTTTGGCTTTTCAAGTCCATTAGGAGACCTCACTCCTTCACAAAGAGACTAACATAGTATGATCCATGAAGCTTTCAACATCTTGGTTCTAGCCCTCCCTCAGAATTATCTATTTCTAAGTATATCAGCAGTTACTCAAATCCATTTGCTGCTACCAGAACAGAAACTTAATATAAACTAACACAAGATAAGATGTCTCTTCAAAGCAAATGCTGTTAACATTTACACTCAGTTTTCTTGACAGACACTAGATATACAGAGTGCATCCTTTCCAACAGGCAAGCAGTATAATTCACTAAACAGTATTAGAAAGATCAGTAAAAATGCACAATCTCAGAAGAGAATAGTGAGTTCTTGGCATTGCCAGTTGTCATGCATCTTGCAGTGAACCCATCAGTTTTTCTCTAATCATTGTGATTTCCAGATGTCTTGCACGTGAAAGCAAAAGCCTTCTGAATTCACTTGCCAGCACATGGTTATGTGGAAGGAATTTATTTTTCTTTTCTAAAAACAAACATCAACAAAAAACCTATCACAATGATTTTTTAAATTATTATTTAATCTGTTATATAGATAAACTGTTGGTTGGTTGTTCTTCCTCACTTGGAAATGAACGTTCACAATTTCAATTCTCTTGTGTTTAAGCGCCTGCCACAGTTTTTCTTGCATGCACGAAAAAATTACATTTCTGCTGTTTCTATTCTGAAATGAAGACCAGTGTTTTTTCACCAATCTGTTAGTAATGTTGTGTGAATGACTTCACAGTAAGATTAGTCCTTTGGCAACCAAAGCTACGGGAAAATTAGCAGAGCTTTAACCAAATCTCTAAGAACATACTGGTCTGAGGGTTGTGTAAGCACTGGATTGGAGGGCTGATAGACTTTTAGAGGGAGACTGGGACAGGTTTGGGAGCTTTTTGTTTTTAACAAGCAGCTGGCTTATGAAAGATTTTATTGGGCAGGCTTAAGCTAGCACTGAATAGTGAGATACATTTATGCAGCAGCTGTGATCAAGATCAACACAGCCATTTTGTTTACTCCTGAAAATGTGCCACGTTTCTGACATGTTCCAGCCATGAGATTGGACTTGCAAGCATAAATAGCTAATGCTTGAAAAATTAAATGATGTCGTGCCTGTAAATAGTCCTGTATGACTGTTTATTAAAGTGTTGGGTATGAATAGCAACTGTTCCATTATAATATAACAAAAAACAGCCTTTTCCTTTCTCTCTTTTTTGTTTTTTTTTTTTTGTGTTTGCTCTATTTTTCTTTACTAGGAGTTAACTTTTATACTTCCCAGTTAATTAAGATATGCCTCAGAGAGATAAGCATGCCTCCTTGAAGACAAACCAAATGAATCATCCTTTTGGCTGGATCTGAGCACCTGCATGTTGACTCCCAATTCAGCTTTGTTTTTAATCAGCAGAAAGTATGCCCTTGAGAGCTCGCTTGTGAAAAGCAAATTAACATCACTGTTCAGTTGTGCTTTTTCTGCTACACAGATTTTGTTAGCAATGTTCCTAAATTGCATAAGAATTAAAATGAATAAAAGTAATTCAGTGTAGAAAAATTAACTATAGCCTTAAAACATAAAAAAGAATTCTGAATGCTAGTTAGATTTCCTTCTCCCCAGATTTACATACTATTCTGGATAAATTCTCGCTGTTTAAAAGCATAACCTCTGTGTTTTAAAGTCAGGACATTCTTAGCTGAAACACGGATGATGATGTTTCAGTATCTTAGGCTAAGGAATATATTTTGAAGTACATCTTGCCAGGCTATATCGCTGTCATGTGAAATAGTTGCAGAATAATAAGTTTAGGAATGGACATTTGAACTGGCCCTTGGTTAAGTGGATTATTTTCCCATGGCGCTGAATCACAACTGAAATTACAGCTATTAAATTTAACATTAACACCTGCTCTAATGTTATTCCAAGTGTTTTCCATTCTGGACTTTGAGACATGCCTCTCCTTCACACACACAACACATCTTTGTATTCCTGTGCTGCATCATCAATACTGTGTGTGTTACAGTGCTCCTGGTGGATTTTCTTGGAGAGAAGAGGCAGTCTAGTCTAAGAAGTACGTGCCCCATCCTATGTGACAGATCAACATAAAAACCTTTCAGGTCTGAAAAATACATCTCAGGGACTGCAAAGAGAAACGTCACATCTATATAAAAATAAAAAGGAAAAATCCTTTATAATAACGATATGCTGACAAGCAACTTCAGATAGTTTGCAGGTCATCAGCGCAAAGTTTTTGCCTTCATTTCCAAGACATGTAGAAATCACAGTGATTACGGAAGAACTGCAGCTGCGATGGTGCAGGTTCACTGCAAGATGCACAGCACCTGGCAACACCAAGAATTTACTATTCTTCTCCTAGGCTGCTGAATATAGTTACAGTTCCTTCCGATATTGTTTGGTGAATTATATAGCTTGCCTATTGCAAATGAAGTGCACCATGTATCCCGTGCCTGTAAGGAAAAAATGAGTGAGTGGGTATAAGTACTAACACATCTAACATCCGGGTGAAGTTGAATTTCATTGTTTCAAACAGGTTGGTTTTGTTTGTTTTTGTGGGTGGTTTTTTTATTTTTTTTTGGTAGTATTGAATATTTCCCTCACCTTTCAAATACAGCTGTATTAAATTATAATTGCATACGAATGCACATGCAACATAGTTACTTCTTGCAATTAACTGAATACCTTATTTATTTAAATCTAAATAGGTAGTGTATATGAAAGACAAAAAATAAAATCAATGTTATCTGTGGTAAATTGAAAATCCATTCAATTTTTGTCTTTCAGTAATGCTTGCTTTGAAGTTTACAAATATTAGCTATGAATACCACATCAGTTTTCTTCAGAGGAAAGAAATCCTGGTCATAGCAAGAAAGAATGACTTCATCTGATCGTGAACTGAACACAGCAGCTGTGCTGCTCGTCGAAGATACATAATAACCTGCACTGACAGTGGTTTCCCTGCCTTCATCACAATCCCAAAAAGCCATTTTCTTACAGTACATTCTCCTTTCCACTTCTATCTCATTCTGGGTTGGAGAAAAAAGAAAGTTGCAGATGGAATGTTTACTGCTTTTCAAATAATTCATATGAAAATGCCTCTTACACCCACTGCTGCCTCCCACCTCTCCCCAGCATTATAAGGAGGAAGGGGGATGGGGGAAGGATGAAAAGAGAACAAACTGAAGGATTACAGAAATATAAAAGTCAGCACTTAATTCTAAAGAATTTTAATGTAATAAAGCACATATATCAGGGAACAGATTTGCAACTAACAACTTGAATATCACAAGAAATACGTGGAGGCATGGGAATGCCACAGACTCATCTGAAAATGGAAAGGTTCCTCAATCTGAGTTCTTGCATTAAACAAACTACCAAGCTGTAAGTACAGTCAGTGTATCTCATGAAGATCTAGAAAGTATGTTGTAATATTTTGGTTCTAAACAATGCTCTTGTATAACCTTTTAAAGCTTTTTCAACTAACAGAGAAAAACCAAACATTCCTGCCTCCTCCCATTCTTAACAAACCAAGAAACAGAATGCTGCACTGAGGATGCTGCATATTAAAACAAACATATCAGCTTCACCTTCAGGTTGCTTTTCAGTTACACTCTAACAGAGATATAAGAAAATCATTTGCCCTTCCATCCCTTTCCATAGCTACATTCCTTAGCTGAAACCAGTATTAAGAAAAAAAGAAAAGACAACCACACACAAATACAATGAGAAGCCAAATGTGAAAACAATTATGACACTTCAAATACAAATAAGAAGAAATGGAAAAAATCTGTCTTCACACATCATGTGCGTCCAGTTAGAGAAGCTGCCCTTGATAGCCACCATTTCCATACTTACAGCACAGATTAAAAACCAATCTTCCTAATGAAAATATAATTATAAATGAAATTACAATGAAAATATTTGTAAACACTGATAGAAATCATTGCACAGTGAAGCTAAAGATATGTCTGATTAGGAGTTCTTCCTAGCATACATGTGCATTGGACAGGCAAGCAGAGAGATCCCCTATCACTTGATACATCGAGTTCAGAAATAAACAACACAAAAATGAATGAGTTATTCTTTCAGCTCACAGCTATATCAGTAATTCATAGTTACAACAGTAAGCCACTGCTTACGAGATGTGAGGGAGAGAAAACAGAAAGTCAAGAACTTTGGAGCAGCTACTGATATTTGCAGTAGGACTTTTTTTTCTAAAATACCATTACTGCTTTTTCCTCAGTAACTGTACGAGGGCTGATCCAAAAGTCATGCCTCCTATATTATTATGTTGGCCCATAACATCAGAGACAGATGTTGGTGCTATGGCAGTAGGGGTTGAACCTTCCCACCAATATCCCATCACATTTCATTGCTGCAACAGATGGCAGCAGAAGGGCAGTCTCGTAAAATGGCATCTGACATGAAGTGTGCATGAAGCAAAGGTATGCTATTGAATTCCTTATATTATAAATCTCTGTTTAGCTAGTAACTAAGGCACACAACTTAAACTTTAGATCTATGAAAAGTGTTCCAAAGAAACCCAGTCAGAGATTTGGATCCCACTGAAATCCAAGCAAGGCAGGCACTTAAACACTTTTCTGGATTTGACCATCACTACCAGTCATGCTTTATTAGTCATGCGATGTACTCCTCTTATCAAAAGGAACAGATTACTACATGTATTATCTATGGCAACTGCTGTGTGTAAATACCTGCTTTTACATCCTGTTGCTCGGTCTGCCCACCACAATTACTGCAGATACACAATAACCGGATGGGTAGGAGGCTGGAGGGAAGCCGAAGACTGAAGTTATAATAACCAACTACAAGAATACTCAATGCTTGTATGGGTTTCTATAGTTGTGCACGAATATTCTTAAGATTTTGTTTAAGTCTTTGCACTATTAAGTTCAGATAAGCATACATTTAGATGTTTGTTTGTGGGATAACTACAGAGGTTTCAAAGCACCTACATACTGTGATATTCAGCCACCACATTGAATCAGCAAGTCTGAATCTGCCTGATTATTAGACTGAAAATTATAATCCTAATCAAATATCACCACAACATCAAATATAACTACAATATTATCAAACAGTATTCCTATCTTACAGGCTTGCAGCACTTTTAATTGCTAAATAGAAGTATGTCATGAATCTCTACTAAAGGATAATCCCATAATTACGCAATTGCCTGAGAAATGAATTTCCTTTGGAAAATAATCCTAAACTTCCTGAAGACATCTGTGGAAGAAGTGGGAAGGAAGAAAAACTCTTACAGATATCTTCTCCATTAAAGCGGGCTTTGTACAATGCCAAATTCACCTTCCAAAAAGGCTTAGTACTGCAATGCAGCGAGACACTGTGAAACAGCACTTCATCAGATGCAAATGGGGAAGCCCAGGTGCAGACATCCAGCACCCTTCTATTGCGAAACCGAACTAGTTCTTGTGGCATAAAGGCAAAAAGAAAAAGGAACAATACATCTCAAAAAGGGCAGAAGAAACACGGACAGAAATATTACAGCTTCTCAGCTCTTTTCATATTTGCTTGCTGTTGAGTGGAGAATAAAGAAAACAATTACCAAAAAAGCCAACACCTGGACAGTGAAGGTTTGGAATAACTATTCCATGGGTAATATCCACAGAAAATGAATGTAATACATTGCAGAAGTAAGACCAGAAAAAAACACGCATAACCTTTTGCAGTCAGATGCTTAACATCTTTCCATTTCCTTTTGCTTCTTATTCCATTCAACATTCTGTTCCTGTGCTCAGTTTATTCTTATGCCTTACCCGCCCTTTCTCTGCTTCCACACAACTTTATGACACCGTATCCGAAGCATCAGATTTACCCCACTGGGCACTGAAGGATTTAGCACATCGTTAGAAACACAGTACATTCATATTTCTCTCCTAACTGTGGTGAAACAAGGAAAACAGACCCCCGACTCACATCTGGTTTCTCAAACATTTTGAATGAGAGCACAATTTTCAGACATCCACTTGCACCTGAAACGTCCTTCTGAAAACAAACACTATCCAATAGGTTGTCTCTAAAATATCACTACTGATGTTTGAGAAATAGATAGGATACCCTTTCAGTAGACAAAAAACAGGTTTCTTTTTATTTTAAAATAAGTAAGTCTTTTCTCTTTTCCGATATGAGAAGGTTTACCATCCTTATATAATACTAATCAGGAAAACATGCATATCATCTAAAGTAAGAATTACTTTTAAAATTCAGTAAAGAAGCACATAGACAATAACATTTCCTAAAAATAATTTGTATTTATGACTCTGGTTTAACTTGTTGAAGGGAAAAGGACTTCCAGTTGCAGAGTTACTAAAAAAAGATTAAAAACAAAGGCATACAGTCTGTCACATGGGCATTACTAATTCATTTAGGTTCCTGTTCATTCCACTGTATTACAAGGTCTGCTCTCCCCAAACTAAAGTGGAAAATTAACCTTATTCCCCTCCTCCCAGTCAAGTAAAGAAACATTAATATCAACGTATTAGAAGAAATAAAATGGACAACATGTATCTACATTTTGGCAAACATAAGTGGAACACAGGCAGTAGAGAAAGCTTTTTTTTTTTTAAACATGGATTTGAACTTCTTATCACAGCATTTGAGAACACTTACAGATGTGTGACTGAAATCTGGCTTGAGTGTGTAAAGTATATGATCAAAATATACAGGGAATAAAATACAGTTTGTGTAGTCATATTCAGGAATGCAAGGAACCAGAGTCTGAAATCAATAACGTTAACATCCAGATGAAACTAGAAGCAATCAGAGAAGCAGACTTGTATCTTTAAAAATCATATTTTCAACTATGATTTACAGTCCATCTACTGCAGTTGTTACAGACTGTGACAATAAAACAAAAGAATTGCCATGACTTTATTTTTATACATCAGTCCAGAGGACAAGAAAAGGACACTTCACTATCAGGCAGTTTTCTACAAAAATGAACCTGAAGGCACATACTTCAATCTGTTTTTCATCCTCAACCAATACACCAACCACGTATGATAACAGTTGGCAGGATATCTTCAAGGAAAAACTAATCCAAGGTCAGCTCATGAAAGAAAGCTTTTATTGGATGAAAACATTACTGAATCTCCTTTGGCTGCCATTGCTGTAAGGAAACTTAGAAACTTCAAACTCAGCATTGAAGCACTGATGCAAAATATGGAATTAATACAATAAGCTTCATTCTTACAGCGTAAGATGGCAAGATAAATGCAGAAAGGCACGGTAAGATTGCAGTACTCCATCAGTCCTTTTCTAAATGACATTATGGCATCCTAAATTCACCAAGACAACTTTAGATAAACAGCCAAGAAACTCAGTCATGACTCTAGGCCTTTCTCAAAGCAACAGTCTATCTTCAAACACTTCCTAACACACAAAACAGGTCTGTCCAAGGCTCAGTAACTCAACAGTTACATGAAGCAGCACTGGATATCCTTTTGGCCAGCAGCAGGTGCATTCAACAACTATGTCACAAGTAAGTCAACTACTGCTCACTTGCTTAATTTTCTATGGCCAGTAAATTTGTATTTCCCCTTCAGCATTTTTATTGGATAAAACTGTGTTGTACGATAACACAAAGCTTTTTAAATACCTGCTTATTCAATTTTACATCTTTTTTGAGTTGCACTTGTATTTTATAACAACAAAAAATCCACTTTCTATCCAATATTTGTTTCCCACTTGGCAGTTGCGATCTCTTTTCATACTGAGTGGAGAGAAAACTGACTTGACAGATTGTATTTACCAACATCCCATTTGCTAAATCATTCCAGCTAGAAACATAATTGTATTGTCAAGAGCATTAAGTGGCACACTTACACTATGAGAGAAACTTACAAAGAAGACAACATCCAAATATGCAAGTAAGAAAACATTTGGGGACGTGGAGGGGGGGGGGGATACAGAAACAACAACAAAAAACAGTTCAACACTTAAAGATTTGTCATTTGTAATCCCTCAAGTGGAAGTTTATCTTCTACTGTGTACTTTAGAGAGAAGATTTCCTTTTTTAAACACTACATGCACACTTCCTGAATTCCTAAAATCTCTTCCACCCTACAGCACCAAGCAGGAAATCTGGAAAAGTTAGGAATTTGACCAATCATTCTGATAACTACCAAATCTGATAGTTTTTCCAGATACTCTATTAAAACAGTCCTGGGTTCACTGTCACCAGAAATAAGAAATTCACAGAACTAGTTCAGTCTTTAGTGATACTTTCTGTAAAAAGCTGAAGGAAAAACAACAAAATTACATAGTTTAGAATATTGGGAACAACTGTGCTGGAAAGAAAGGGAAAGAACAAACAATTCTGAAGACAGAAAAGCTGTAAAATCTCACTATAATGCTGACATATATTTCCCTGTATATACATTTATCTTTAAACAGCTTTACCATGCATGTTGTTTATAGTAGATTTAATAACACAGCATTTTTATTTTTTTTTTTTAAACAAACAAGCAAATCTTAACATATCTCACTACTGAAATCTTAATCTATCAAGCCCCACTCAGTTACAGAATTCCTAATGGTTGAGCAAAAAGAGGTGCTCAAAACAACACACTACAAATAAAATTTACTACCACTGTTTAAATATGTGATTACTTAATTCCTGATCAGAATCACTTTGAAGCTTTTCTTTTAATTTTATAGCTTTTTTATACTAGAATCTGATCCCTTCATAACTGAGCTAGCATCCTTAGTTCATCACAATAAATGATTTTTATCAATCTAATGGCATCTAATGAAAGTAAAAATTTGTTTGCAAACAAGGGTATCGCAAATTATGTACTATAGCATTACAAACAACATAAGAAAAAGATGGGGGTAGATAGAGTTTTCTTACCTAGCTTCACAATCTCTTTCTGTAGATATGAATAGAAAAGGACAAAACAGAGTGGAAATACAAATACAAAGAACAGCATCACTTACCATTTCCTGAGATGCATACTTCGGATCTTCAGGATCAACTGACCAGTAGCAATAGTCAAAGCTGAAGGCCACAGTCTTTTCTCTTGAGTCCCAAGTACCATCAGGCCTACTGTCAATCTGACAACAGAAGGAAAAAAGTCAGACTTCACTCCAAAGTAGAATAAAAAGCAAGCATTTTAGAACTAACAGGATCTGCATTGTGGAAAAGGAACAACAAACAGTTAATTCTTTTTGTTCATTTTCCTTTGATTCACAGAGTGGGGAAGCAGGGATGTCCATGACAAACCTGCTGAGAAATTTTCGCTCAAGGGTATGTTTTCCATAAGTTAGATTCTTCAGCTTAAATACAATTGAGAGTCTCCACAACATCCGTATGAAGAGAGAAGCCGTATAATCCTTTTTATACATCTCAGTGAAGCTGAGAAATGATATAGAACTGCATCACAGAAATGGGGCACAAGAAGAGCTAAACAAAACCCATTTTCTCACTCTATTTAAAAATCCAAGTCTGTTCTCCCTTTTCCCCTTTGTCATGTTGACAAGCTAATAGATCTTTTGCTGTGACTGCATGCTACAAATGCATCCAGTGAATTAATCAATAACTTTATCATAACCTTAGCATATGCAATAATATAAGCAGAAAATAAACAATAATTAAGCAGACTAAACAAAGTTCTTCACTGATGTCACCACAAACCAGGGAGTGACTATACTGTCTATCAGATTACTGAATAAATGGCATTAAATGCTGAAGACTAACATTAACTGTAAATCTACAGGGAAAATGAAACTATAGGCTCAGAGGGTTTTGTGGTGTTTTTTTGTTGTTGTCATTTCTTTAAGCCAAGAAACAGCGAAATAAAGTGTTATAAGTAATGTCAAATCATCTTTGAATTTGACAGGTTATGCATATTTAAAATCTCACTTGGTTGTACTTGATTCAACATAATATCTTAAGAATCAAAATTTCCTTCAGCTAGACATGACACCTTAATCTTCACCATGCTTTGATTCAGAGATCTTTTTATTAAGTAACCTTTTATTTAATTAAATTTTCTACAGCAATAGAAAGACAGGAAGAAAATATTGCAAGCTATCGCAACTTCTAAAAACGAAAAGCAAAAGAACCAAACAAAAAACCCCAAATCCCTTCACCTCAAGGAGATGTGCCTGACAGAAGAAAATCTGTACTTTGTAAACCTTGGCATCCTTTCTAATTTTCAAAGTTTTCTTTAGTTTTTAATTACAAAGCAAATGCACTTCATATGCAATGCAAACATTAGTGTATAAATACTAGTTTACGCACTGCAGTAAGCAGTCTAAATTTAGTTCATGCATTGAAAAAAACTCACCAATTATGAAACATCAGGAGTGAAAACATTCACAAGTCAGCTCTTGCACCCACAAACAACCCAGCCTACAGAGCCTGCTTTGACTTCCCAGGGCCCCAAGGAGTCCACAGATACTCTTTAAGAACTAGAATTTAAAGTCTGTTGTGTCGCACGGCTCAGCTGGACCCACTTTCCCAGCTGTGGGCCTCCACCTGCCTGCAGAGTCAGTCTCAGCTGGTGGGGGTGGGGTTGCTGCAGCATCGCCATGGCAACCAAAGCCCGTCACAAGAAAATTAGGGACAGCTTGCAGCTGGAAAGCAACTGACTCTTGGAGAGCTTTATTACACGTGCAAAGATTTGGGAAAAATTGTTCAAGAGACTAGTGAATTTTGGGCTCTGTCAATACAGTCTTGCAAAGTCATTCACACCTGACCAGGAGGGAGATCACTGCAAGCTACTTTTAGTCCTATTTTCAGGAGATGTGTTGTCTTACCAATGGTAACTCACAGTCGGAACAACAGCACTTCTGCTGACTGAACTAAGCAAATCCTGGAAGTATCAGAACCTCAACGCTAGCCCCAGTAAAGAAATGCAATACACAGATAATTTGCAACAATTTACATCCATGAGACATTCCATACAGCTAACTTTTTTCTCCTTCTTTAAAAAAAAGAACACCCACAGTCATTACCAAAAAGTTATAACAGAAAAAGGTAAAACAAACAAACAAACAAACCTCAAAGACCATCCATTTTATTTTTCCCTGTCTTTCTCTTCAAAAGCTCATGAAATATTTCTCTTGAGCCAACCAGCTAGAATAACTGGGTTCCTCATAGCTATAAAGAAACACATCCATCTCTTAGAATCCCTACCTTCACCTCAGTAATTCCACAGTTCATTTATTTGCTTTTCAAGCAGGCAGAAGTTTGACTACACAAAACTACTTGGTTTCCATTCCATTAGTTTAGTTAAGGCATACGGCAGTTTTAAGTCATTTAAGAGTCTAAAACAGAGGGTTGATTCCTATGTATGTAGACTCTAGAGCTCTAAGACAGACACATTAATTTTATTCTAATAGCTCTTGGTCTTTTACTAAGGCCTGAAGTGTAGCCGAACACATTTTGCTCCATTTCATGTAAGCCAGTCACATTCTAAGTACAAATAGGAGAGGAGGAAAGAAACAGAGAAAGAAATCATCCAGATGTTGGAAACAGTAAGATAAGTGCAAAATCATAAACAAATTACCAACAGCTTTGAATAATGGCCCACAGCCAAAGCACAGTAGCTTTGATAAGAAGAAAATATAGCAAACAGTCAGATGCTACATTCCCTGACACCATGAAAAAAAAAAAAGGAAAAAAAAACAACTTTCTAGAGCTACGCTAGTTTAAATGTATCCCTTAGTATTCCTTTCAAAATGATCCAATAGCCAAACAAACGCAGCAAAGCATCACATCAGGATCCTTAAAGGAGAAGCATAAGAAAAGAAAAGGCATACCTTTACATTTCTGACTGTTGTCACTTTGTCGTCAACTTCTACAATCACTCTTCCTCCTTCCGCACTCTCTCTGGAATCAAAACACATTCAAAAAGTCATTTGAAATACAAAGACACAAAGATGCATTTCACATTCATAAAATCTAGAAATTTGCATTTCCTTTCAAGAATTTTAAAACAGACATAAAACACTTCATAAAACATTGTATTCCTAAAGGGAACGTAATTTCACTTTAAAAACATACACTGCATTGTTACTCTGAAGCAGAGCGGAGTCCTTGTAGACTGGCAATGTAAGTACAGTAAGTACAGTAAGTGTAGTAAGGATCCAAGTCACAGACCCACGAGACAGAAGTGTTGTCAGTTTTTATCATCTAGTTTTTACCACATAATCCAAAGATTTTATTGTACTCCTCAAAAAAATGTTTGTTTTTTTTTTTAGCAAAACAAGCCTGTCCTGAAATGTAATCAGACTGATTGCTTCACAGCTGCAAAGCACCATGCACTCCTATATATTATTTGCATAAAATCACTTGGCAATCACCTGCTTTGGCATCATCAGTTTAGTTAGAAGGCAGATAAGACAAAACGAGGTTTAGAAAACTGAAATCTGATTGACCACCATCCATTTGTGACTCCAAATCTCTGTTTTAACAGACTTCTTCACATTTGTACAGGATGTAATTACTTACTAAATCAATTTCTCCTTTCATTGACAGCCAACTTTCAGTCAGAACATAGCACAGTGCAGCCTGCCTTTTTGTCAGCTGAGTAGCTTTGTTCAAATCTCAACTGAAAAAATCTACACCAAATCTCCAATTCTAAATAAATGGAAAATTCAAATAGAAGGCCACCCCAGGTTACTTTTAAACATTTAACCTCCTCTTCTATAGTTGCTGAACTGTTCCAGATGAAGTTTAAAAATAATTAGGAACACCTGCCTGAAGCAGGTGTTCATGCATGGAATAATTCTAGTAACTTGCAGTAACTTTAAAAGTATTATCACAGAATATATAAGAAAAGTTCAACAACAGCCAGCACCTTCAATCCCACCAGTACTAATTACAAGAAACTCACTGCCTTCAGGCCACACTTGCCATAAAACTCTACAAATGTGTATTTATAGGGTTCTCATCACCAATATACTCATATTCTAAAGTCATTACTGGAGATCTAACATAAAGAAATTCCAAATACAAGACGTTAAAGGTATAAAAATTATTCTCAAATATAAAGTTAAAATGTTTATTTGTTAAAATAAAGTTAACATTTATATACTTACAATGACAGTACAACAGAAACAAGAGAAAAATCAAACTACCACACCACACTCTAGTACAGGGTAACAATGATTCTTCACGACATAGCAGCTGAGTAGCTTTGTTCGAGACTCACACTAGAAAGCCAACAGCAAATAGAAGTAAAACTAATCTGCTCTGGATGTAGATTCACAGCCTACTTTACTTATCTCAGCTGATGGCTATTACTGGAAGGAACAATTTGTGTTCTCCTCTGCAATGCCTCACATGTGTTCTCATTTCTTTTTTTGTGTGTGCATGTGTGTCTGATCTAGCAATCACACCCCCATACAATGACTCAGATCAGCTGTGATCAGAAAGCAAACACACAACTACTAAAGCCAAAGTAAGAGAAATTTCATGGGTATGCAGTGGTGGAACAGAGCTGCTTTTGCAACAGCTTACAGCTGAGAGAAAGAGAACTGAGTTTTTTTCTAAATAGAATCGTTAAGGTTGGCAAAGATTGGTAAAGGTCTCTAAAATCATCTAGTCCAATAGGTCATCTACCATCAACACTGTCCATCAAACAGTGTTCCTAAATAATACATCTACCCATTCCTTAAAGGCCTCTGGGCATGGTGACTACACCAGCTCCTGGGTAGCCTGTTCCAGTACCCACTGGAACTCCACTCTTTTAGAGAAGAAATTCTTCCTAATATGCAACATACAACAAAGCTGGACCTGTAGCTGTCTCCAGTCTTAAAAACCATTTGTTCAGCCTCCCTGTAAGTATGTGTTTATTTCATACTTCGCTTAGGTACAGAGAACTTTAGGAAAGGAAGCCCAGTTTAATATCTGAAGTCCAACAAATAAAGCACATTACAGATATTGCAGATGTTCTGCCTTAATTCCGAATTCCAAACACTACAAGAAGCTCTTGCAGCAAAAATCATGTATGTTCACACAGGTTATATACATGTATCACAGTTCGTATTTGAGTAATAAAACAATATTTCATCCTTACTAAATGGGTGCTCTGCTCTACCAGTATGAAAGCTGTATTACTTGTACCAAAAAAATCACCCCCAAAATCCATTTCTCTTGTGATATGTTTGACTCCCACTGTTCAGAAATCACAGTGATCTAAATATTCAGCTTCCCTATCATCCTTTCTCTTCCCTTTTGAATAAATCGTGCTGTGCTTGGGAAATGCTCTCTTCTAAATTACTTTGTACAAACAACTTTTTCTCACGCAGAGCTGCAAAAAGATCATTTTGTGGTACGTGGGCCCAGGACAACCCCGTACCTTCCCACAAAGTTTCAGCAAAATGCAAACCCAGTGACAGTCTAGTAACAAAAATACAAAATGCAGCAGCAGGGCTGCAACAAGGAGCTACAAAAGAGACCCAATGGAAGCAAAGCAACTGTCACAGTCCAGCCAAAACGAGGGGGAGCTCAATGGAAAATCTCCTCTAACAGTTGCTGGTCCTTTGACAAATCATTCTGCAGCCCATCAAAGCAAACACAATCCTAAAGAGACCGCAGATGCTGAAAGACCTGGAAGAAGGAGCCAGCAGAATAGAATCATGGGAGGATCAAGGCTCCCTTAGAGCAACATTTCCACATCTTGCTGGATTGCATAGAAACTAGGTCAGATTGCAGAGTGCAGAAGTGCAAATGGGTACACAAAGCTGGAGGCAGCAGTGAGTGGGAAGAAGGGCAGTTGCTTATTTTAGGTTTTATAAAATTTGCACCACTTCCCTCCACCCTCTCAAATAA